>NC_068917.1:79228761-84228761 GCF_023091745.1 Budorcas taxicolor | reverse complement strand
TTGCTTGGTCCATGACAAATATCACAAAAACCTCAAATGATCTATACCTTGTAAAGTTTACTAACTTAATATGAAAAGTAAAATTTCACACCAACCCTTACAGACACCTAACTGTCTCACCAGAGTCTTGCCCACTCTTTGGAAGGCCTGAGCTTTCAAAATCGGACCCAGTCCACCCCTAGGCAAGCCAGCACTCAAGGGTGCTCCATGCAAAGATCCCACTCTGGACGAGTTTCCAGGCCACAGGGAGTGGCCTTGGAGGGGCAGCCCGAGTCTCCCATGGCGTCCTTTCCACCCTGCTCAGGTATCCCTGCTCCATGACACAAGAAATCAGCTGTGCAAGTTTCTCCTCGGCCAGAACCCAAAGCTGCTCCCCCTCTCCACAGGCCCACTTCAGGAGCTGTTCCAGCAGAAGGCTGAAAAGAGCACGGCGGGACAGAGCTGGGGCTGGTCCCAGGTCAGTACTGCGGACCTCCAAGTTCTCACGTGGAAAACAAGGGCTGGAGTTAGAGAGGCCCAAAGGCCCTCCCCCAGCCTAACTACTCCAGTCCCGTACCGCATCGCACATAAAGTGCTGAAGTGAAGCGTGAGCTGTCGAGCTCTCCACCGGATGCTCTCCCAACCTCCGTGCACTCTTGCGGCCTGGCACACTCAAGTGTCAAGGACTTCAAGTAGCTTTCATAACGTTATAGTCACTAGCGCATTCCTCCAGGTGCTCGATTTATAATTTTTCCAGTTATTTAAGACAGCTCCTTGTTGGTGGTGATTTCAGTTTCTGAAGTTACCTCAACTTCTTAGTTCTTCCTGATACCACACAAAGATGAGATATCCAGTGACAAAACCAATGTTCTAAACTATGTTAGAAACTCAACATGACCAAGAACCATTTTAGAGAATATTTCAAGACAACCACCTGTACTAAAATTCACTTTCTGTCATGAAATAAACACTGCAACCCTGCCTAGTGAAAGGTAACAGTTCTCTCCTTAGACCAGAAATGACTGCAAATGACAACAGAGGAGGAGGTGTGCCCAATACCAAGTGTCATTCATTGGCTGGTATTTGTATAAGCTCCACCAGCCTTCAAAGGAACGTCAAATCAAAACAGTTTGAGGAGAAGAAACAAAAGCGATGACTTGAGCACAAAAAATGATTACAGACTCATTTAAAACGGAGCTTTGCTAGAATAGAAATCTTATCAACAGCCTGAAGAGCACTTTGAGAGCTTCCTGTTTGGAACAAGAACAATGACAATTTATTCCACTATAGTGGACAATCTGGAGAGATGCAAATGAAACAGTAGATGAGTGCTGAGAAACAGGATTGGTCTTCTTGAACAAAGTCAAAAGATAAAGACAAAATGTAACAGACTTGTATGCCTATTATGCCTATATTTGCTGCAAAGCGAAGAACAATTAAAGGAAGAAATCAAGGCTGTTTAGGGGTGTATGGCTTTTTTTTTTTGGTCTGTAAATAAATTTAAGAATGTTTTCCTGTCTCATTATTGTGGAGAAGGGAAAAAACCCAAATGAATGGTGTCTATCCACATACCATTAGGTAGTCAGTCTTTCACCATCTTATTTGAAGAGGTGCTCTAAAACATACTAAGTACTTAGTAAATGCCAGCTGTTTTAGATAAGACACCTCACTTAACTCCCAAAAGACTCTGGCAAGACACCTATCTCCCTTTGACAGGATGCGAGGTGGTGGTGCAGTCAAAGGGGGCCACCGTGGGAGCCAGACCCAAGCCACTCAAGGTCTGAGGCCACCCAAGGTCTGCACACGGCAGGGAGGAGAGTTACCTCTCCAAGACACCTGCACCCCTCTGCAGAGAACAACTGGATTTTATCAGTCAAAATCCCAGAGACATAAGAATGGATTATTCTACAAGAATCAAAAGAAAGCAACAGCTAACAAGGCTACACGGACAAAGAGGACCAGAGTCATGGGGAGACGGAGTGGGAACAAAAGTAGGTCACTACAACTGACGCACGAGGACTCTGGGCTCAGTGACTCATTTGGGGATCCTGGGTGAGACACTCAGAGTTTCCAGTGAATGCACTACCGCCTTCGGATCTGCAAAATGGAGGACAAAACCTTATTAGGATTATTTGGACACTTACAGATCCTCGCAAGAAACAAAAGCCTTAACATATTAAAAAACATGGCTTAACACACGTAAGAATGGCTAACATAAAAAAAAAGAAATCTGATGATATCAAGTGCTGATGAGCAGGCAGAGAAACTGGCTCCTGAGGACCAACACTGATCCTCAAGACATTACGATAAATAAAAGAAGCCAGATCCAAAAGACTCAAGTGCACATGATTCCATTTATATCACATTTTTAGAAAAGGCAAAGGTATAAAGACAGAAAGCAGACTTGTAGCTGCACAGGGTTACCAATAGCGACTGACCATGAATGGACACAGGGGAACTTTTCGGTGACAGAAACCCGTTCTAAAACTTAAGGTAGTGGGGGCTGTACCAGTGCATATGAGTGAGTTTCCTATACAACATATAATTCAATAAAGTTGTTGAGAGAGAGAATCAGAATCGCCATCTTCTGTTGTCTATGAGAGCACTCAGCATCTTTTACCTTTAATGTCAAGAATAAACATAAAAGTGCATCTTTCGACACTTAAAGCTAAAGCTTATATGTGTGACAGTTAAGGAAAAAACATCAGAAAGCAATCCATATATGAGCATAGTCCAGCAGTAGGTTCTGTTTCTCTTCTGGATTCTTTCTGTTGTTCTACTTGAACATCTCATGCTATTCATGAATATCACGAATTTTTTCTTGGACACCAAACAAAAACCGCCCCAGAAAATTAACAGAATGAGCCTTACTACTTTCAGTTATACATGAAACCGCATAAAGTAACTGCTGTTGCCTTTTCAGTGAATATGTCAGAAAAATCAAGACCTATCTTCTGAGACCATTTTCCCCATTTTACATAGTTTCATTGGCATTAATTAGGAGAACAGTTTAATTGCTTTCATATACACAAAATCTGAATCTTCACAGATGTATGATTTAGATTTTAATACTCCAAAAAACCAATGCTTGTTTAATTTATAGGATACATAAAACGATCAATGATTTGGACATATACTTCATGCCATTTTTGTGGCCCACCTGACAAGTTTATTCGTTTTCATCATCAAAAAATAAAAGGGGAAAAGTAAATAAATAAAAGGAGTATATAACTGTCTTTACAAATACTGTTAAAAAAAAAAAAGTCATCTGCAGTGCTGAAAACACATGGGATACTTTCTGGGTAAAATAACACAACATCCAAAAACCAACAAGAGGGGGAAACTCTGAAGACCTCTCCAAGTCCCCACCTGTAATATTCTCATTTCACCTTGAAACCACACAGGCAGGAAAAAAATCCAAAACTGAAAGACACAAGTTAAAGAATGAAAAACTTACATCCTCAAGTTCAGAGGCAGCCTAAGTTTGCTGCAGCGCTTTGACTTGACATTAGCAAGCCTAAGAGAAGCACAGCTTCCCCTTGAACATGAGCTTCAACTGCATGTGGTCCACTTACATGTGGATATCTTTCATTAATGAATACTACGGACTACATAACCCATAAGTAGCTGAATCCAGGGGTGTGGAGGAACCTCGGATATGGGGACTCACTGTAAGTTTTTCCTGGATTACCCTCCAAGTTGTTCAAGGGTCAACTTGACCAACTTCACAGTTTCAGTAGGTTCTCATGAAAACAACTTGAATTTTGGGAACAGAAATTATGACATCTTCAACTCTACAGTGCATCAAGAGCTGAATGAACTGGAACCAATATGTGTATCGCTTCACTAGCCTGGACAAGGCTTGTGGATAATGCAAATAACCCAAAGTGATACAACTTCCTTTCCTTGTGAGATCCAAATCACTCTGTATATATACCTGATGTTACCTCTGAAATGAGTTTGATTCAATTCTGCTTTCTTTCCAGTTTTTTACATTTAACAGTAAAATCTCTGAGGACTGTTTCCCATTCCTCTGTGCTCCCTACTCCTTACTAAGGGTTTTGCATGTTGTGGATATGCAATGAAGTTAGTTAGTAAATAAATTGTTTAAGTAAATATAGAATTTAATAAGGAATGCATTACACAGAATCAGAGACAGTATTGTATTTCTAGCCTTGAGTTTCCAAATCATTCTGATTCATAAGTGTCAGCAGAATTTCTATGATGGGTTCCAGCCTTACTTCTAGAACATGGATGCATTTATTTTTTAAAATCACATATTCAAATAAAGACACTAACACTATTTACATGTATGTCAATCAAACCCCTATCTGTGCTTACAAATCAGGTAAAAGCATTAAAATGGATTCAGTTAATTCAATTACCCAATTTCCCACCATAACTTCCAGTCTGCATGTGTAAAGGGTTGCTTTATCAAAACAAGGCCCAGGAATGGAAACCCTTAGTCCAGGGTAGCCTCAGGTAAAATGCAACATATACATACTCATGTCCTTGGTTTGTGCTACACTGGTTTGGATTTATCACATGCTATTTTGTAAGTGATCTTTGATATGTTGTGTGTTTTATCTCCCATGGCCAGAAATGACATCTCCTATTTCCTTGGTATTTTCCAGCAGCGTCTTATACAAGGCCTTATATACAACAAATCTAAGAAAATATGCTGACTGATTAGATTCATTTAAGGTTTTCAGCTCTCTGAAGAATAGTCCTTTTTCCCCTCTGTGTTCTTTTATGCACATATAAATGAAAAATAAAAAATTAATTAAAAATTAATTCATTAAAAATTAAACCCAGAGTTTTTTGTGGGAAACTAACATATGAGAGGATTACGAAGGAGATGGAATTTCTAAAGAGGTGTTCGCAAAAAGTAACAGTGCTTTTAGGCCAGTGGTTCTGCCCGAGTGGATCAGAGTGAGCTCATTTATTGCCATGTACACAAAGTAGCCTTTGGAGTATCCACTTAGATTTCTCACAAATATAAAGCCAACTGAAATCCAACTGACTATAAAATGAAATACTGTAAAATGTTAAAGTTCCTGACAAGGGGCTTTAAACAGTAAGAAGTAAAATAAATTTAAAGCGCTTTACATACAGTATCTTATTTAGTCTTCAAATCCACTCTCTGAGCAAGCAAAACCAGTTGTCATTATTCTCATCTTACAGATCAAGAAAGTAAAGCTCAAAAGCGAGTGACAGCTGGGAAAATGGACTCACAATGAGATATATTAAACAAAAATTTTTGGAATTAAAAAAAAATACCTAGGCATCCAGGAGAAAAAGCAGGTCACTCTGACGAAAAGAAATGACGCTAGTGTCAGACTTTATGCAAGACAATGGAGGGACATATTCAAGATACTTAAAGAAAATATGAGCCAAGGATTTTATGTTTAGTTGAACTGACCTTCATGTACAAAGCGTATAATTTATAAACATACAAGAGCTCAGGAAATACTGCTGCCCCAAGCTCTTCCTGAGAAATCCACTACAGAACTAGCTTCAAAACACCAAAAGACTAAAGATCAATATAAGGGTAGATGATGAGCATTAAATATAGACTTACTTGCAGAATTAAAGCTAAGTGATTTTATAAAGGATACAGTAATAATATGTAATGGCTACATGCTCTGACATTGTAGGTATAGTACAGCTATCATAAAGGATAAAGGGGATGGGAAAATTATATGAAAAATACATTAGTTTGTTGACTGTTACAGGTATTTATCTGGAAACTGAAAGATAAAACACTTCAAGTCACAGGATGGAAGACAAAGAGGAGAGAGGTGAGGAAAGGTTACTATCTAATTTTAGATATTAAATATGGCAAAGAAATCAATACACATGAGCAAACAAAAGTGAACAAGAGGCAAAAATGTGTTATCATGTGAAAGTAACTATTAGAACAAAAACACAAGCCTTCCTAAATACCAAAAAAAGGACAAAAGAAAAAAATGTATAAAACAGAACATATTAATTTTATAATTAATACAAATTGGCTTACCTGGACAAAAAACAAAGATTTTCAGATAAAAGCAAAACTCAAGCAACAAACTTACGGAGCACACAAGTAGGAGGCAGAGCTAGAGTCAGTGTCAGTCCTCCTGGCTTTGAGCTTTTCATAGAAAAGATGAAAAAGATGACCCACGACTGATAGTAAAGCTCTACCAAATGTGCTTTAGTGAAAAACTCTGTCATTAAAATTTCTTAATGCAGAAGCCAGGTAAGACTTTATATAAAAGTACCATTAGTGAGATTCATGCATCTAGTTGATTCAACAAATATTTGCCGAGGGTGTATATAATTAGGTCCTTTTCTAAGCACTGAAAACACAATGCTTGAGTGTCATTTTTCCCTTCTGTAGAGACCCAAAAATATAAATGTAATATATGTTGGCTAGACTTAAAGACACATGCTAGTGTCGACCTCCTAAAATAGAAGATTAGTGGAGACAATGGCAGGCCCTCAACTACACTGACACCAGTAGGTGCTACTAAAATAATGCATCTTATTAGTGCCATATGATACCAGGCACAAACAGCAGTTCACTAAAATGCCTAATATGAGGAATGACTGCCAAGTAAAGCATTCTGTCACAGGAATGTAACTAATGCTTCCTATAAAACTAAAAGTCACGAAATTTTTCCCTGCCCGCCTTTTCTACCCAAACTCTTATGTTTTATATTAAAATGGCTTTCATCTCTCACGGCATGTAAGAGTTGATGGCTGCTGGCATCGAATCTGCTAAAATCAACACCAGTGTAATTATCTGCACACTTTCAAGTGTTTTCAAAATACATGCTGGTTGAGATTTTCTTAACTTTGAAACGTATGCTTTAAACGTTGGTGGTCTAGGACTGTCAATAGCCTGGGTTAAAAACAATTTTAAAATCTTGCCCAAAGCATTCTCTTCTACAGCAATTATTCAACTTGTTTATAATTCATCTACCTTCACAAAGTGCTTGACACAGTCTACAACATCCTCACATCATATTGCTATTTTGTGACACTACTTTAATGGTACATTTACACGAGCTGATACATGTACAGCACTTAAAAGAGTGCTTGACACATGACAAGTGTCAGCTATTATTATATTAATAGTTCCATTCAAAGGTTCTTTTTAAAATATGTGAATAAGTGCGTGAGGGTAAATGGATAACAATACTTTAAATTTTTCCTATCATGTCAGCTGAAAATGGGAAGGAATTTCAGTACACTCGGAATTCTCACATTTTTTTTTAAAGAACTGCAGAGTCTTTAAAAAAAAAATCTATGAAACAGATGAAAATGTAATGATACAAAATTATACAGGTCAGAATTCCTTCGTGAGGCTATCAAAAACACATTCTATCAGCAATTCTATCTTGATCCAGCCAAGGGGTAAAAAGAAAAACAACTAAGATCCTGTGAAACTAGGTCTCATCTGAGACCTAGGTACAGAAAATTTTGTAAACTATGTAGGGATTTCTAGGGATTTACAGAGAAAAAAGGGAGACCCACAAAAAAGACTGAGTTTGAAATATTTCAGCAATATAACAAATTGCATATTCACAGCGTCGTAATTACCCTTTTGTTTGGTTTCTTTGTAATTATTTTTAATAAATTATTCTGCCTCCCCCCATCACTCAAGTAAGTTGTCATCCAAAGGCACAATCAGAACAACGCAGGACACAAAGGCACTCACTGATAGGGAGGGCGTGAGGGAGGGCGGCTGGTGCCTCCAGAGCTGTGACTCATTCGAATCCATAAAGCTTTTCTACGAGATCAAGTATCAATGAAGCTATTGTAAGAGATTACAGCTATATATATGTAGACTGGTTATGAATTCTCACAGGGCAAGAGCATTTTTGAAAAAAGGAAAGGGCACCAATGTCTGGGAAACCACTCAGCACGAAGACTGCCTCAATTACATAAGACTGGCTGCCGCACCTACCATTTTGCTAAATCTGAGTAGTTCCTATAAAGAAAGAAGACCCTTCAGTTCAGCACTCCCTAAATTCATCTGGCACCATTCTGCCAAGCTCTGTATCCTAAGAGCTCCAGAGTCAAGCCTAACACAGTTGCCATCTGCCGTTACAGATCCAAGAAAGAACCAGATAATTTTTATTAGTCTTAAATACTGTTTTCCAGAAATCATAAACCAAATAGAAAACAGATCTTGGTCACAAAAGACAAATAGCAGTAAAGGACTTTATTAGTTTAAAATTTGTACCTACCTTTATCATGTTGAATATTTCAGTATCAGAGTTGTAATAAAAACATTCTCCTAGAATGTGTAAAATTTTAAAAGGACCAATAAAAGTGGCAAAATGCCTAAATCAAGTTGGATTTAAAAAATGTTCTATGAATTATTATCAAGTCTACCAAGGACTTCAGAATCAAGCGTGTGGAAAGAACAAGTGAAACAAAAGCAGAGTGAAAATGGTCCGGAATTTAGTATCACAAACAAAATAGGTCCAGTATTTTTCTCTGAAAGACTCAGAAAATCGAATTTATCATTTTGGCTCCTACTAAAATGGCCACTGAATATCATAAATCCATTTTCACAACCACCTTCCTAGACTTTCATGTTTCACTCGATATTTCAAGGAAAAATTTCACTAAAATTTAAACAATTTTATGCTCAAGGGTATTATTTTTCAGGTTCTAGCAGCAAAGAATAATTAAAGTAACCTTACAGGGTGCTTTTGTTGGAAACCATTTGTACCTAGTGTTTCTTCTAACTACTCATAACAGAGACCAATCTCACCCTCACCAAGACTCTTACTTGGAAACAAACTCACAGGAAAGAGTGCTTGTTAATAATAACAGCAAAGCTTAGTATTGTCGAATTTCCAATGTTTTGAAAGTATGCCGGTGAATACTTCTGACATCATAACCAGAAATGAGTATCTTAAAATTTGTTCTCTCTGTTATCAGATGTGCATAAAGTAGGAAGCATGCTTCCTTCAAATATGAAAACTGGAATTTTCCTTCTCTTAAAAAGTAAATCATTAACACCATTCAGGTATTTTCTTCAAATATAAGATTTCATAAATTATTATTCTACAGTATATCCTAATCCCTGAAATACTGATAAAAGAAGTATCAAAAACATTGTATTATTTTACACATATATATTTACAAGAATGTTATATTACTCCTTAATCTTTGAATACAATGGATAATTGGCATTTATCTTTGAAATCAGTTAAAGATAAAAGCAGGAAAAAAATGTGTGTCCTTTCAAAACCAATAGTCACTTGGTAAAATCTATTAACATTATTTTTAAAAATATACACTGTACAATTCACTGTTGGTATCACCATTGTTTAACCAGTCCTTTGCAGAGCAGGCTTATCCATTCATCCTAATTGTTCTTTGTATAGTTGTTCACGTCCCCTCGCCTTTCTGTTGCATAAATTATTCAAACAAAGAATATCAGAAGGTAAGGAGAAAAACACCTGAGACTAAAAGCAAAAGAGAGGTGAGTTTTTAAACTGAAAATTGAGAAAACAAATAAACAAAAAAAGTAAAGAAATTAAGTGACACCAGTGGGAAAAAAGAGCTAAAACCTAAAGATAAATACAAATGTCAGAACATAGGAGAAAATGCAGACCAAAAAAAGCCTCATTTTCAGAAAGACAAGAAGTGAAAACCTGTTAGGTGGCACAGAAAGACAGCAGAGCTATCTGGTGGGTGGGTAGGATGGAGGAGACACAGCAGCACCAGCCAGGAGAGCGTCTGAAAGCACTTTTGCAGGGGTACCTCTCGCTCAATCAGCTTACTTTATTTCCTTATTCGTTATTTTAACCCACAGTTGGGCACAGGACAAGTTTGTTTTGCTTCTCCTTCTAAGTTCACTGAAAACCTCAACTAGTATTTCAAGCTATACCAGGTTATGCCCACCACTTAGCACTTTCAAGATTTTAAGGAGGGAAAATAATTATTCCTATAAAATTACATTCTTTAATGTTTAACTCCAGCCAAATGCCCATTTCTAAGACCCTGGCCTTGCACCACTGCTTTTTGTTTTCCTTCCTCAGGCAGGTCAGAAGATGGCCTTCCCCCAGTCACTAAAAATCAGAGGAAAAATGCTACGACCTAGCATAGTTAAATACAGACCAGTCATCCCCCAGTTCATGCCTGGGGCTGAATCCTGCCTGAGGCCTGAAGATGCAAATAGAGACCTAGGGGATGGAGGAAAGGGCAGCAGGAGGGAGAGAAAGGGGCCAAGACAAAGTAGGCAAATAAAAGCGACAGCTAGATTTTAAATGTCCAACCTACAGAAACAACTAAACTTTCTTACTTTACAGTTACATAAAATAAATAAAAGGAGAAAAATTCTAACGTTATAGGAAAACAGTAAACGCATGAAAAAAGAAAAATTGACGAATATGCTTCTACCTGTGGCATGGTGAACATTTAAAAAAAACGTAGCTCAACACCATGTTAAATTAACAACCTAGATTCCAATGAATAACAGGTTCAAATCCCAGCAGAAGGTTAACATAAGACCTAGGTTTGAATATTCAATACCACAGAATTTGATCCATATTTTGGAATAGACACTCAGGCAATCAGAGGACACACCTCGGCTACCAGCTGCTATACAGCTTCTGTGTCTTTCAGAACTTGTTCTAACGCCCTTGGTGGCTAATCGCACCCCCTTTCTCCCTGTCCTTGAAAATATCACATGCTTTGCCTCAGTGAGCTCCAAACTCTAAGACAGAGCAGAAGCAAAACAGTGGGCAAAGGGCTGAGCTGCTGTGCAGAACCAGAAGGAAAAACTGGAGACATTGATAATTAATACTCTTACACAATTCTTAAACCATCCCCCTTCTTGCCCCCCTTCCCCCACCTCCACCCTCAAAGCTAGTCAGCTTTAAGCTTCATTCCCTGAAAGGAAGCTCGGCATGACAGTCTCAACCCACTTCATTTTCATGTCCTCCTCAAAACTACTGCCCACAATTTCTAAGAAAAGTCAGAAGCACGTTATCCCCATAAGCTCCAACACAATAGCCTCTCTCAAGGAGAAATGCTCAGTGAAGAACTCCAGTGTTCTTGGAAGGCAAACTCCTCAGTCCCTAGCCTCATTCTCAGAGGGCGGTGGTCAGGTCACAGATGCGTAACACAGTGGGTGTCACATATACATATATGGTTACTTCAAATTCAGATTCTGGTAGTGATTACCTGGTAATCCACAAAGGGTTACCCCTTCTTTTACGCATGAAACACTGTGTGCTTGGATAATCTTACTTTGGGTTTAAAAAAATAATAGCTAAAAAATATTTTTTTAACCACTAAACGAGCCAATTTGTAATTCTTTTTCCTTCTTTGGACATTTTATGATCTCATTCATCCATCACCTCACAAACATTTTTAAAAACACCTAGACCATGAAAAGTTAAACCAACACAACCTACCATAGCATGCTAAGGTACAGCCAGAAAACTCAAGCCAGTTCAAAATGACCACTTTTTCTATTACTGTTTAACTGAAGTGACATGTACGACTCTTTGTTTAAAAAGGGAAGGGCTTTTCACACACTGAATGTCTCCTTACAAATGACCGAACTCCTAGGCCAGTTCTTTTTGTAATTCTCTCAGAAGCTGCCCTCGGTATCCTTAAATGCACTCTGAAACTTTGGTATCACCTTCATTATGATGTGCTTTGTGCACATTCTCGGACGCTGCAATGCCCATACTAAGGCAACACATCACAGAAGTTGGCAGCAATGCTATCAGCAAGAATTTGGCTTCAGAGTCAGAAATGATTCATCATACATTCTAAGCAGCAGAAAAACAACGCACTGCTATTTTAATCCCTTGGTGCTTTCAAGAATCAAAAAACAGTAAAATAATTAAAGCCAAAGCAACAAAAATCCTACCTGATGCAATGTTTGTAAAAACATTCATTTTTAAGAGTTTTCAACAAAAGCACTCAGGAAATAACAAACTACTTACCTTATTTCACAATATTTACTACAATGACAAATCAAGTTTTAACTTAATACAATTTCAGGAGAAAACAGGTAGTCCAAACTTCTGCAAAGTAGCATACTGAAATTCTAAATACAGAAAAACAAATTTCTCATTTGCTTTAACTAAACAAAATCCCTCCACTGTTTCAAAAGTAATACACTACTTTCATCTTCTCTCTCCATTTTTGAGAGTACTCTATAGTCTAAATTAATGAGTGTGAGTGGTCTCTCTCAGGATCAAACAGAGAAACCTTATACTGTGGGTCATTTATTCAGAACACTCCCTGGTTTTTAGAGATATTATATCATAATAATACCACATACCATAATAAATGTTACTGATCTAATGTAATAATGTAATGGAACTGGCTTTTTGTCCTGATGCTCTATTTAAAGAGCATGAAAGAAATCTGCATCCTGGGTCGTTTTCACTTCCTAGGAACAAAGTACGTTGATAATCAATAGGATTATCAATCAGTATTTCTACAGAACTATACCTAGGTAAATCTAAGGTTTACTGCAAATTTAATTAAAACGTAAAAAAAAAAATGCTACCCTACTGTTGTGCCCAAGTATTGGGGGTAGGGGGGCAGATGGGGAGACTGATGAAGACCTCCATCCAGTGCTCTCTTTCGGGGACCCCTACCTTCTCAAACACTTCTTCTCTGTCCTTTCGTTTCCGTTTTCGGGGTCTCCGGTTCACTCGGACCCATTTCGCGACCTGAAGTTCAAAAACCACAGGGCATTTTAAACATAGGACAACAGGTCCCCAGGGCCGCCCCTCAGCGTGAGAAAAGAAACGATCGACGGCCTCACGACGCAGCCTTCCTCGGCTTCACCTGGGGGAGCCACCGGCACCTTTAGGGCATCCAGAGGCCGCCTCAACGCTGCGGGCCCTCGGGTCTGCGGCGAGCCGAGGCCGTGACCTTCGCTCCGGCCGCTCCCTCCGTCAGGAGCCCGCCTGGCCGCCCCCGCACCGGTGTGCGCAAGAGCCCCCGGACGAGGGCCATCTTACCCACCGTTGTCGCGCGCCGCCGCCGCCGATCCCGGGCTCCGTGCCAGGGATGCAACGCGGGACCCACGGCCCGGGGAGGCAGGGAGGGGAGCGCGTGGACCGCGTCGCCCGCACTCACCTCGGCGCTCACTTGCTGCGCGAGCCCGCACTCCGCCAGGGCCTGGCGCTCCCTCTGCAGCGGCTGCGGGGGAAGGGGACAGAGTCAAGTTTATCCCGGGAGCCGCCCCAGCCTCCCTCCCCCGCGCCCCACCAACTCGGCGCGCTGACCCCCTACCTCGCCCGCAGCAGGCTGAAGGTGAGAGCCGGGCGCCGGAGCCCGCGCTCAGAGCCGTCGCCCCGCCGCCCCAGCGGAAAGCGGCGGGCGCTAGAGGCCCGCAACACCTAAGGCGCAGGGCGGGCGGCGGGCGGCGCGGGGCCCGGGCGGCGGCGCGGGCGGCGGGCGGGCGCTGGGCGGGGGCGGGGCCTGCCTTAAAGGTATAGGCGGCCGCGCCACCCTCCCCGTAGGTCGCCTCCGCCCCCACCCCCGCCGGCGTGCCGGCTATTTTATTGTTCTCTTCGCAAACATCTTTCTTCTCCGCGCGCGGGCCCGCGCCCTCCCTGGCGCCGGTCGACCCCGGCGCGCGCGCTTACCTTTCCAGTCCCACCCATGCGGGACCTGGGGTACCCGCGAAAGGGCTTCTCGGCCGCGGTGGGAGCAGAAGTGCGACCCGCCGGCCGGCGAAAGGGCTTAGCGGGAGAAGCGCCCTCACCGCCGCCGCCAGCCTGAACTCGCTCTGCGAGTCAGAAACCCAAGTGTTCAGATGGCCTTCGCGGAGGGAGAGGAACTTTCCTAATGGAGTTTCCCCTGGGAAAGAATTAGACGCCATTAGGTGGACGTTTTTCAGTGCCCCCTCCGGACTCCGGGGAGGAGGCAGGTGACCTGCTGGGGGAGAAGCCGCGAGCGCGTGAAAGGCAAACTCCGAGCTCCGCCCGCGGGTCGCGGGAGCTGATGCGCTCTTGTTGAGCGCGCCTGGCGGTGCTCTCGCCCGGCTTTCGCCCCCCCTCCTCCCCGCCAAAGCGACTAGTAGAATTTAAGAAGGGGGACAATACTTTTTCAAAAATAGGGGTAACGTTTCCACTTGGTTTAGAAAAGTGTACGATACCCTCATTTTTTTCCGCCGACCCTCCAAAAGGCTTTCTTTCCATCCTCAGCAGCTGAGCCAGCTTGGGGGGGCGGGGGGGGGCGGTGAGTGCTTGAGAAGAGTCGGGTCGCACTCGCGTTTGCTGATCTTGACCATTCCTTTAACTTTATCGCATTTCTCTAAAGAAAATCTCTCTTGCTCTCTCTTTATTGCTACTCCATCCTTCTTTCAAGATCAAAAGCTTTAGATCAAAGCCAAGATCAAACTCACTACTTTAAATAGAAGCAACTTTGCCATGGAGTATTTTACACAAAGGGGAGCTACTTAATGGAGACATCAGAGTAGAAAACTTCATTTTATCCCTTCATCCCATATTCATAACTGAACTACTTAAAATTACATTGATGATGCATTTCTGTTTCCTAAAACAAACAACAGTTCTGCTCAAATGGGAGATTCTTGACTTGTGTTTGTGTTTCCCGGAATTAAAAAAAGAAAAGCCTACAGAGCGTTAAATCGACATATTAACCATTATTGTCTAAGTGCTATGAAATGCATGCTCATTTGCTAAAGATTTTTCAAAGTGTTACCGAATCTTTTTATACATGATGTACAACCATCACATACAATGTTTGTACTGTAAAAGAAATGCATAAAAATAACATAGCTTGCAAGTCTCAAATGCACATACATAGGCAGGTAAACATTACAAATGATAAAGTGGATTATGTAATTGTAGAGCTGCTTAATTTAAAATGGAAATAAAACTTTGAACTATTTAAGCGTTCATGCTACTAAAAACAGTTCCAGAATCAATAGAAATCTATCACCAACCGACATTTCCATCTACCCAGTAGAAGTTTTTTCCTTGGGAATTCACTGTCCCTAAAAACCCTGATACCAGCAGTTCAATATTGATGTACAGTGCCATGCCTAAATGGACGTTTCTTAAGTGTCCTCTTGGTTGATTTAGCAACAATTAAAAAATATGCAGTCTTAGAAGAAACAAAGCCAAAGTAAATTCCAACAATTCAGCAGCAGGAGGAAAGGTAACTATTGCAAATTAAACCTTATACATACTTGTATAAAAATTTGCTGTTACAGCTGGGTAGTTAGCAATTAAAAGCCTTCTCCCCTTATAATTTTCATCTGGTTGTGGTCTCAAATACACACACACACACACACACACACACACACACAGATCATTCCTCATTCTAAAAATCCCACTGAGCCACTGGAAAGATCTTAGGAACTGAGACCTGGGAACCCCGGCTTGCTGCCATTGACAGTCTCCTTTAAACTTCCTAGCACCCAATTCACAAAGAACCTAACAGTTTCTTGCACAAGCTGAGCAAAAACAAGCATCCTACTGTTACTCTGCTCTTCTAGGACTTTGAGTGGGTAGCCACACCTGTGATGCATTCTAAGTGCCTACTCGCTTGACTCCTTTGTCCTCTTGCCCCCCAAACCCAATCCATCCTCAGCAAAGAAACCAGAATGATATTTACAAAGGTAGTTCAAATGGTACCTTCTTTGCCTGGCTGGCTTCTACTTATTCTCCAGTTCTAGGCTTAAGCAATGCTTCTCCAGAAAGCTCTTTCCTTACTCCCCAATCCAAATTATGTCCTCCTGCTATGTTTCTAATAGATCCTATTTATTTCCTTTAAAGTAATTATCTTTTATGGATATTTAAAATCTTTTATTAAGAGACTTTATTTTTTTAGGAAAATCAGAAAGATTTGTGCAGATATCACAAAGTTCCTGTATGCAAACATAACTCACAGTTTCCTTTATTAGTAGTATCTTGCATCAGTGAGAGAATTTGTTACAGTTAATGAACCAATATTTGCTACATTATTAAGTAAAGTCCAGGGAATGGCAATCCACCCCAGTACTCTTGCCTGGAGAATCCCATAGACAGAGGAGCCTGGTGGGCTACAGTTCATGGGGTCACAAAGAGTCAGACATGACTGAACGACTAACATTACTGTAGTTTACATTAGAATTCACTCCTGTACAGTACAGTTCTATTATAACAATTTTTATTAATTTATTGAATGTCTGTTTCCCTGATTGGATTTCAACATCCAGGAAGAAAGAGATCTGTCTCTTCTCTTACTGATCTTTATCCAGTCACTAAAAATACTGCCTGGCACATAGTAGATAGATGCTCAATAAATGTATTAAGTGAATGGAAATTCTCCAGGCCAGAATACTAGAGTGGGTAGCCTTTCCCTCCTCCAGGGGATCTTCTCAACCCAGGGATCAAACCCAGGTCTGTCAAGGAAGTTCTACTATAACAATTTTTACTAATTTATCAAATGTCTGTTTCCCTGATTGGATTTCAATGTCCAATGTAGGAATAAATGGTTGAATAAATGGCATATGAAATTTCACTGGGGAGAATCTTAAGATGAAGGTCTTTCTAATTAAGTCCTTTTTGTTTCTCTACTAAAATATCTTATTTTGTAAAGAAAACAGAATTGTGCGTTTTTAAAAAGGAGACACCATGGGACATCAATAACCCTGCCAGGGTATTTCTAAAGTGATGCTTTAAAAAAATTACAAATGGGAAATAAGAATTTCAGATTCCCTCATATATTAATCACTAAAGTTGTATTCCAAAATGGTGGTAGGAACTGAATTTAATCTTGAATGACATATTTCATGACACTGGAAAAATATTAATTCTTGTTGATCATGTTTAATATAACCTCAACACATTTCTTCTTTTGTCCACCTAAACCTACCTTGCTTCATGAGCAGGTCCTAGGGAAGGTAGGATGTGGAGAAACTTGAAGACTATTTTTTAAAAATTTAAATTCTTATAGTTGAGGATGAATGCTCTAATAATTATCTTTGAAAATGTGGTGAAAGTACTTTAAAGCTATCTTTTAAAAACAAATGTTTTCTGTTTGAATTACATGTTTAAAGATTATTTGTCTAGTAGAGATGCAAGTTTTGAAAAAAACTTGTTTACTGAAACTTTCTTGTCAAAGCAGTTTATAATAGCTGAAGAAAATTTCAGAAGCCGAGAAAAATGCCGTTGCTTTAAAATAAAAGCATTTAGTTAACCTAGTGGCTGGGGATTACTTTCAGAAGGAAACCCTTTATTTTTTTAGTTGAGAGGAAATGATTCCTTTCCATGGAAAATGATGGTGATAACCAGTTTCATAACTGCCTTGCGATGAGGTGCAGTCCAGACGAATGAGGAGCAGCATGGCCCTCCTAGGCAAGCAGAAGGCGGAGAGGGCAAACCAGGGGAGCCCTTTAATTAAACCAAATAGCTGCTGACTGCAGATTACACTCCCATGGGCACTACACTACACTCCCATCCACTAAAAGTCAAAGGGCCTTTTAGTACCAAACAAGGGAGAAAGGTCCAGAAGCTTTTGCTGGCTACAGAAGGACCCTACAGTCAACATATGCTCAGGGTAAATTAAAAGGTAAGAGACTACACATCTGGAAATAAAATCAAGGTTAGTTTAAGTTGCCAATAATGACAAGCAAGGATTAGGGGCTAAGTTATCCTATGTTTATGTCTTTAAATTTTGCTCTATCATTTTAAAATGTAACATTCCTTTATGATACCTTTTTTTAAAATTTGACTGCTTGACTTTAGAAAAATTATAATTCGTATTATTGCCTGTTTTGTCCCTGTATTAGAACGAATGCCTAATTTCTCTCTAAAGAGGACTGCCAAATGAACTTCTCAGTGGAAGTCTTTATAAAGCATAGTTTTCAAAAAAGGAGAGCTATCCTAAAAGTGCTTTGCAGTGACCTGGCTAACAGAATCTCTTTCTCTTAGTAACCATATTCCTGAATTCACTGTTGCTCAGAAGTTTCTATGAGCTTGTCTGAGGAAGCATACTCAGTTCTTCCATTTCTTGATCCTCTCTGAATGAAGCATTAGCTATAAACTATTGGCTCCCCAATACCAATCCATTCTGAAGGAGATCAGCCCTGGGATTTCTCTGGAGGAATGATGCTAAAGCTGAAACTCCAGTACTTTGGCCACCTCATGCGACGAGTTGACTCATTGGAAAAGACTCTGATGCTGGGAAGGATTGGGGACAGGAAGAAAAGGGGACGACAGAGGATGAGATGGCTGGATGGCATCACTGATTCGATGGACGTGAGTCTGAGTGAACTCTGGGAGTTGGTGATGGACAGGGAGGCCTGGCGTGCTGCGATTCATGGGGCCACAAAGAGTCGGACACGACTGAGCGACTGAACTGAACTGATTGGCTCCCCAATCAGGGTGCACAGCCCCTCCCAAACCAATGGTCAGGAGGTTCACAGAGCTGGCTGAAACTCAAACTCTGACCCCAGATGGTCTGAGATTTTCTGAGGTGAAGGCAGACGACCACACAGCTGGCATGGGATGCATCATCCTGGTGCTGTGCGAAATTCCTCTTACTGCACTATGTTCTGGGAAGAAGCCATCAACCTTTATTGAGATCCATTATAAAAAACAGCCCATAAAATCCATCACAGTGTTTACTGTAAGAATGGTTTTAGAGGGCTGTTTATTACATTAAATAGAAATTTTCTGTGAGGACCCACAGGAAAAACTTCTCCGTAGTATCAACAACAGGAATAGTTGGACTTAGGCAAATGTTTGGTTTACCTCATGAATACTGCAAATTTATCCCTTTTCCTTCTTCTAGAAAGCTCTGTGACCCAACTTTAAGGCAGCCATAGGAACTTCAGGGGATATATATTGTATGCTAATATAATTTCTGGCCCCATATTATTTTCCTAACATTATTTTCATGTTGCTTCTGTTTTCTTACTTTAACTTACTTTTATCATTTTGTATTTTGCTTTCCAAGAGTTTGCTTACTTCTGTTTTGGACAAGAAGGAATATAAATAAATAAAATATTGGGGGTTTATTTTTCTTTCTTTCACTTTCTTTTTTGGAGGGAGAAAGAGGGGTCTGAAAAAAATTTTATGGTTCTAATATTTTGCTCCATTAACAACACTTAGCAGTGAATTAAGTATAGAAGGTAAGGACATATGATTAACTCTTCTTACAAAAATTGAGCAAAAAAACTGTTAAAAAATAAAGCCCATAACAAATATACTATACAAACATCACAGAGGACTGATATAAAAATGTTAACCAACCAAGTATTTTATCACTTTTGATTGATATCAAAACCAGAGGAACATATAGACCGGTTATTCATTTAACAAACATACTGAGTTTGCCTACTGCAAAACATAACACTGGACTTTGTGAATACAAAGATGAATAAGACTCCACCCTGTTCTCAGGAGACTAGTATGATCAGGCAGTAAGGCAACATGGCAAAAGTGCCCAGACAGCCTGTCTGGGTTTGAATCCAGACTCTGCCACATATTAGCTCTATGACTTCTTTAGGCCTCTTTCTCATAGAGTTAAGATCAAATGACAAGTGCAATGTGCTTACCAGAGGAGGCAGTTGTTACTTATCAAAGTCTAGACTACTGGAAGTAAGAAGCAACACAACATCACTAAAAGCTGGGGGAAAGTGACCTGAAGACAAAAAAAAAAGTGCTGAAGTATTACATGTACCAGAGACCACGGAACCTCAGAACTGGTAGAAAGAACCAGAGCGGTCAATTTTGTACAGGATTAAGTTTACAAAGCACTTCCCACATACAGACTGTTCTGTTTGTTTCTCACATTGTCCCATCTTCAGGATGAAGAGAATAAGTCTTCAGGAAGTATAATGCCTTTAGTATCTCACATTGTGTGGCCTTAGATCTCCTGGATGGAAATGTAGTGTTCTTTCTATGCCAGCAGGAGACCTCAGGGAACATCTTGCCTGATTTTAAGATATATGCTTAGTCACTCAGTTGTGTCTAACTCTCTGCGACCCCATGGACTGCAGCCTGCCAGGTTCTTCTGTCCATGGGGATTCTCCAGCAAAAATACTGGAGTGGGTTGCCACGCCTTCCTCCCCGGGATCTTCCCAACCCAAGGACTGAACTCAGGTCTCCCACATTGCAGGCAGATTCTTTACCAGCTGAGCCACAAGGGAAGATATCTGTTTATTAGAGAATAAACCACAAATTAAACATATAGATTAAAACACAGCCTGTAAAATATAATCCTATTCCATAAAGGTCTAGGGAACAGACTTGATAGAAAATAGATATTAGTATATTGCCCTTGGTATATGTGTATGACTGCAATTCTTCACAGGTGCTTAACATTCACGGCTGTGAGGATCACAATAAACTGTGGAAAACTCTTCAAGAGATGGGAATACCAGACCACCTGACTTGCCTCCTGAGAAATCTGTATGCAGGTCAAGAAGCAACAGAACTGGACATAGAACAACAGACTGGTTCCAAATAGGGAAAGGAGTACGTCAAGGCTGTATATTGTCACCCTGCTTATTTAACTTAGATGCAGAGTACATCATGAGAAATGCTGGGCTAGATGAAGCTGGAATCAAGATTGCCGGGAGAAATATCAATAACCTTAGATATGTAGATGATACCACCCTTATGGCAGAAAGCAAAGAACTAAAGAGCCTCTTGATGAAAGTGAAAGGAGAGTGAAAAAGTTGGCTTAAAGCTCAACATTCAGAAAACTAAGATCATGGCATCTGGTCCCATCACTTCATGGCAAATAGACAGGGAAACAGTGGAAACAGTGTCAGACTTTATTTTGGGGGCTCCAAAATCACTGCAGATGGTGACTATAGCCATGACATTAAAAGACGATTACTCCTAGGAAGGAGAGTTATGACCAACCTAGACAGCATATTAAAAAGCAAAGACATTACTTTGCCAACTAAGGTCCGTCTAGTCAAGGCTATGGTTTTTCCAGTGGTCATGTATGAATGTGAGAGTTGGACTATAAAGAAAGCTGAGTACCGAAGAACTGATGCTTTTGAGTTGTGGTGTTGGAGAAGACTCTTGAGAGTCCCTTTGACCACAAGGAGAGCTAACCAGTCCATCCTAAAGGAAATCAGTCTTGGGTATTCATTGTATGCTCAAGCAGAAACTCCAGTACTTTGGCCACCTGATTTGAAGAGCTGACTCACTTGCAAAGACCCCGATGCTGAGAAAGATTGAAGGTGGAAGGAGAAGGGGACAACAGAGGATGAGATGGTTGGAGGGCACCATCGATTCAATGGACATGAGTTTGGGTAAATTCCGGGAGTTGGTGATGGACAGGGAGGCCTGGCATGCTCCAGTCCCTAGGGTCACAAAGAGTCGGACACGACTGAGCGACTGGACTGAGCTGAACTAAACTGAACATTCTTGGACACAATAATCTTAAAGAGTTTCACAGGTGAAATATAAAATTATGTAGGGGTGGTATCAGATCAATGGTTACCAACTCCTCACTGCTCATTAGAATCACCAGGACAGTTTACAAAGCCTAATGCCCAGGAGGTACTCCAGACTGCTGTGAAAGTGGGCCCCAGGCACACAGGGCCCCCTCCCTCACCGGGATTCCAATGTGTAACCTATGTTGAGAGCCACTGGTTTGGATCATTTTAATGATGACCCATCTCTAATAAGTTACTATGAAGAAACTCCAGGTGTTTGGGAGACATCTAAATTTCAAGGTCAATGCCACAGAAGATAGCCAACTATTGTGTTCTATTACAATAAGTCACTTTGGGCAGATGGCAAACACATAGCTGGACAGGATGGGCTGTCTGGCTGACCCAGGGTAGCATTTCCTGTAGCTTACTCTTCGGGGTAAACTTCAGGGCAAGATTAGTTAAACACACGCGTGCGCATGCACACACACACACACAGTACAAACAAGAATTAAAAAGAAGTAGAAGATCTCAACGGTACCCCAAGAAAGGCAAAAATGGATGGATATTTGACATTTTAATTTTTTCCAGGTTCCTCATATGATTCTGGATCCTGAACTGAAAACAGCATACGTCCTTATCTTCAGGGACCCTAATTTCAGGGCTGACCTCGAATTCTGTACACATGAGGTGGTATATTTCCCATGCATCCCCTGTGAACAATGTTCTGATCATGTTGATGGCTGCCACCCATTCCCTTGAAATGTATAAGTAAGTATTTGGAAGATTGTTGCATAGGATCTGAGGATAGTGGAAAAGACCAATGGAAGAGACCCTTTGCTGTGTGCAAAAGCTATTTCACACAGGAAGCAACCCAGGTAGACTTCCTTGAGCCTTGGGCACCATGCTTTAGCCAAATGGACTTCCTTGTTTAGAAAAGACATACTACATTGATATTACAGGAAAACTATTCTGAAAAAATGCTTTATTGGTTATTATTTATTTAGGCTCTGCCACGTGGCTTACAGGATCTTACAGACCTTACAGTTCCTCAACCATGGATTGAACCCAGGCTCCAGCAGTGAAAGTGCCAAGTCCTAACCATTGGAGGGCCAGGGAATTCCCATGATACCAGTCACTCATTTAAAACACAAACGTATATGTTAATACTTTACTAGTTTGAAAAGCAAACACTCATGTCTAGGTCCCTTTGGTTACTTCCTAAAATGGAATGGGTGTGGTATCTGTAAGTGCATGCGCATGGAGTACCCATGCTCCTTAGAGTCTGTGGCCCTTGGCATGTCTATTTTTCTTTTGCCAATATTTCTATTTTTAAAAATCTTGGCACTCACACTGGGTTGCCTATCATCTGGCCTCCCAAAGGAACCCAATGAAATCACAATTTGCAAATGACAAGAATGGGCCTAAATCATCCTGCCTTTATTAAGAAGCAGGCGCACACACACACACACACACACACACACACACACACACACGGGAGAGTAAAATCCATCACAATTTAGGAGGTGGGGGGCCTGTCCCAAATGTAAATAATACATGAGAAAAAGCTATTTTCCACAATGTTTGCTCACCAAACATTTAGATCCATCTAAGAGATGTTCCGGAAAAATAATGGGAGGGGCCAGAATTAATTGGCTGCTAATCTCTTTACTTTTTAAAGGATGTTTCCTCCAGCGGTGGATTAAATCAATATTTAATGCTACATAGGCCCAGCTGTGTCCATATTAGGAAAGCCCGAGCTCACATCTCTCTCTGTCTTTCTCTCTCTCTCCCTCCCTTTGCTCTGCTTCCACCCCCTGCATGTGTAGGTGGCAGAGTAGGAGCCGGGGAATGTGAACTTGATCCAGCATTGATCAGCCAAGCAGCAAACTCGCATTGTTCTTTAGATACCAAACATAAATTCTTTCTAGTAGGGATAAACCCAGCCATTCTGCACACAACACAGCTTTTGTGCCCAGTAGTATGAGATGGAAAAGAACCACAAAGAACATTGGAGCTTTATTAGACTCATCATAAACATCTCCTAATACACAGAATTTAAAAATCCACCCTGCGCATTTATATTCATATTAATATTGGGTATGTTAGAATCTCTTAAACCTAACAATCTTGTGGTCATTTGATTGTTTTTATAATGGATTTCAATTTACAGGTTTTTTTTTTTTTTCAGTTTATAGTTTAAATACTATGGTCTATTTTAGCTTTGCCTTCTATTTGAGCACTTCTTATTTCACTGCCTTGCTCTCAGGTTCACGGGCACTGGATCATGCTAACATACAACCAAATATGCTGTTGCTATTTTTTGGTGCTGGCTTGTGAATGTGGCTTAAGTATTTCTGTACAAAGCCATGTGTAACGGGAAGTACACAGTTGAGAATTTAGACTCCTCCAATGGGTGCATCCATTCCTGCCATCTCTATGGCATTCAGCCCCTATAAAGCAGAAATAATGCCATCTGCCTTGCAGAGCTGTGTTGAGAACACAATGAGACGGTGAAGTCAACAAATAGACCAGCTAACGCTAATTCCTTTCCTCTTTCTCCTCAGAACCTAAGTGGTGGCTCACAGTCAAGAATCCACCTGCAATGCGGGAGACCTGGGTTTGATCCCTGGAAAGATCCCCTGGAGGAAGGAAAGGCTACCCACTCCAGCATTCTTGCCTGGAGAATCCCCATGGGCAGAGGAGCCTGGTGGGCTGCAGTCCACGGGGTCACAAAGAATCGGACATGACTAGCGACTAAGCGACTAAGCACACAACCTTTCAGAGATCTCAAAGTAACCGAGTTGTGACCGCCTAATAAAAAGCCTCATTCGATCACCACACAGACACGATGCCACTGGACACAGCCTGGGAGATATGACCCATCTCAGCCACCACAAACTAGTGCCTGTCCCTTCCCTAAGGACTGGTGGACTCAATGGAGCAAGCTCTCTTCCTCGTAGGCCTGATTCTAAAGGAGATCATTCTGTTTCTGACCCCGCCTCACTTAAAACAATAAGCCCACTGTTGTTACAGGAAGACCATAAAATGAAATTTGATATTTCTACATTCTTCTCTGAAGATACCAGCCTGACCAGGTGCTAGATGCGAAAACATCTTAAAATCCTAGTAGCAGATACATACATTTAAAACCAACAATAATGTGATAATTAAGAACTTGGGCTTTTAAGTTACATAGATTTCCTTTTCCTCATCCATAACATGCATGTAATAATGATGTCAATAAGGCTGACATCAGGTGAGAGAGCTGTGACTAGAAGAAGCGTACAGCAATGGTATATACTATGTATAAGACACTGAGCATCGTGCTCAATAAAATGCACTGACTCAAGAAAATGATAGCCCTTTTTTCATTCTGGATATTCTAATACATAAGATAATATACCCCAGTGTTCTGGGGGGAGGGAAGAAGCATTAAATAAAAAATACAGTTCTACAGGGGGCTCAGACGGTAAAGAATCTGCCTGCAATGCAGGAGACTTCGGTTCGATCTCTGGGTTGGGAAGATTCCCTGGAGAAGGGAATGGCTACCCACTCCAGTCTGGCCTGGAGAATTCCATGGACAGAGGAGCTTGACGGGCTACAGTCCATGGGGTCACAAAGAGTCGGATACAACTAAGTGACTTTCACTCTCACAGGGAGTTATACAACCTATATATTCTTTGATTTACCCATTTACAGTTTAATTCACTAAAAGTATGCCAAAACCAGGAAGACATCTCTCAATTACAAAATCAATGCAGTAACAAAGAAATACAATTCGAGGAGGAGAGAACCAGTGAGAACTCAGGAGGCAACTTTGTAATAAATACAACCAAGAAGAGTCTTAAAGAGAATGTGTCTATGGCTGGCCACATGGGATATGAAGCTTCAGCATGCACAGTTGAGGGGAGAAGGAGCAAGCACAGAGGGAAGAGGAGATGGAATCCTTGAAACAGAGGCCGAAGGAGCCGCTGGACCTAGGGAGCGACTTCTCTGCAGGGTAGTGGGCAGCAGGGTTGAAAGGACTCTCTCCAGGCTGGCCCCATTGTCACTTGCTGCCCTGAAGTCTCTGTCCCCCATTCTGATGTCTTGATTCTGAACTACCTCCCATGCATTTTCATGCCAATAAAGTTGCTAAAATTAAGAACTGAATTGTGACTCTTTGCGGCATAAATAATGTCATCTTATAAAGCCGGGGCTAATAACAACCAGGATGCCCTTAACGCTTTTAAGAAAAACCATCTGATCTATGATGCCCTCGATGTGGTTTGAAATTTCCCTCGGCCTACAAAGGAAAATATTTTTAGCATGTAGCACAGTTTGAAACAGACACATAAATGCACTGAAAATATAATTTTAGGAAAGCATCTGGGTTTGATCATTTCTTGTTTTACCTCAACGCTGAATAGGTTCTATTTTCTCAACATAAGAAGCACGGCAACATTCCACTAGAAACTATGCAGCAAGCACTGTAGCAATTTCTCATAAATATTTCATTACTGGCTCTGTTTTTATTTTTAAAGTGGCAAATACTCTAATGGTTTAACTATAAAAGCAGCATAAAAATGAAGTGTGCCTTCTGGAGCATTTGCCCCCAGTGTTTTCCCCTCTTTCAAAAAGCAACTTAGAACTCACTGGATGATTTTTCCCAAGATCATTTGGACAATGAACGTATACCAGTATTTATGTCTCAAAATGTATCCTAGAAATAGTTGCCATGGTCCAAGGTAACACTCACTGCAGTTTTTATTGATATGCAGGAATGTTAAGACATTAACAACTGTACCAAAATTGTTTTCATCTCCTGAAGGTCAAACAGGTTAATACCTGTGAATACTTGATTTTAATTATTAATAGAAGCAAATGCCTATCCTTCAATGATCAACCAGCATAAATGTTCTGGCAGATTGACTATTACTTAATTTCTCTCAATAATCTGAAAGATTTTGGCAATTTTCCAGCGGATGAGAAAAGCAGGGCACAAACTTTTTTTTTTTTTTTTTTTTTTTTTGGATCGTGCACATTTGTAAAACACCACTCAGGATGAAACATATGAAAACTTTCCTTATATCACTCCAAACTAAGAGCAAAGTTTTCAGTCTGAGGACAGTTCAGCAGATTCCTGGAGAGGAAAGGAAGACACTTGGAGGAAAAGTAAATTCCAACTTCCTGCTTTCAAGAGGTGACAAGAGCTGAAGCCTCAGCAAAGTATATGGTGACATGAGGCTCAAAGAAGCTGGGACCTTCACCTAGGGCTGTTCCCCTCTTTCCTCAAAGAAGCAGTGAGGACTCAGAGAAGGCAAGTAGCTTGCCCACAGCCACACAGCTTAGGCGTACAGGGCTCTCTCCAAAGCTGAACCTAACGTATCAGATCCCTCCTTCATCCAACATAGGACATAGCAGAACAAAACTTCACTGCTGCATGCTCCGTCAAAACAGCACATTGTATATAACACACTTGACTCTCCTCCTCTATCCAGCCTCCACTCTTGTTCACTACCCTCAGAATAATGCTGCCCGGCATTTTATGCATCAAATTGTCTGAATCCCACTCCAGAGTGTGATGGTAGCAGTTATAACTAGTCAGGATCAGAAGCAGAAAATACTGAGTTTGTAAAGGCCGGAGGCGGAGGATTGACCTGGAAGGATGGGGTCTTCTGCTGAATGAGCTGGACACACTCGTTACCGAACACCAATAAATCAAGGACAACTGCCATTCAGAGATATGTGTGACGTGAACGCTGCCCTTCTTTAAACACACATTTGGATTTGGACACTTTGACAATCACTTGCTGATTGGCCACCACAGGGCTGTGCCCCTGGCATTCTCCTTCTCTGGGTCAGCAGAGGTGACAGAGGAGGGCAAAAGCCAGGGACTCTGGTTGGTGTTTGCTTGTGAATGCAAGCAAACCGGACACAGGACTCGCCCAGGACTCGGCCCTTAAATGCTTTGGAAGCTACATAAAAACACTTCTTGGTTCAGCCAATTGCTTTTTCTCATTTGTTGTTTTGATGACCTGGTATTTATAATCTAATTTAGTTTTCATCTCATGAGAGGAATAGTTGCATCTCTCAAAAGACAGAGACCTAAACTAATCTCTACGACACTCACATTCATTCACACACACACAAAAAGTTAACAACTTTTCAGTGCAATAAAGCCCATACTTTCTTTCTTCCTTTTTAAAATATGTATTTGGCTGAATTGGGTCTTAGTGGCAGCACACAGGCTCAGTAATTACAGTGTGCAGGCTTATTTGCCCTGCAGCATGTGGGATCTTAGTTCCCTGACCAAGGACTGAACCCATATCCCCTGCATTGCAAGGCAGATTCTTCACCACTGGATCACCAGAGAAGTTCCATCCTCATATTTTCTATGCAAACTATTCCATCAGACACACAGGGTTCCCATTTAGAAACATCTAAATGGAAGAGGGTTGTGTATACCTGTGACAATATTTATGAAAAGCCCTGGATTGTGAGGGCTTTCACATTCCTGTACACACAAAGTACATTTTTTTGGCCCTTTAAATAATAGAAATAAACATATTCCGGGAAAACAACAGTCATTAATTAAATTAAAAATCATCCTTGTTTAGGCTTTCTGCTGTATTCATTTATTATCACTTTATAGGCCTAAGGCAAGAATGGGACTAAGTTAATTTGGATTAAAAGCAGTCCTGCTAAAAATGCAAAATGCCTTAATTGGGTAGACTGAGGACTGAGGGTCTTAGATTGAAGCCTTGGCTCTGCCCTTAACTAGGGCTTTGAGTTTGGGCACATCAGTATGCATCCCCTGGGGTACAGCTATCCCATGGGTGCAAAGATGAGCTCTTCTCCAAGACTCACTCCTACCTAGGATTCTAAAACAGACTGAAATTTGTGCAACACCAGAAAAGCCTAAAATTTAGCCATGAAGCAATAGAGGCGATACCCCATAGATATATACCATACAGACATTAAATACACACCTATTTTATACAACATAATGGTTCTCCACAAAAGAGAAGAAAAAAGCCCCCTGTTCTAAAAGCAGTCAAGTGTTCCTAATAGCTTTTCTTGTCAGCAGAAATTCCAGCAGGCAGCAGATGAGAGTGGAAGTCCAGTGAGCGCTGTGAATGGCCACAGTAGGAGCTGCCGCCCACAGGCCTGGGATGCAGATCTGAGCATCAGTCTATGCAGTGATGCTGTGTGATGTCAGAGAGCCATAACCCTGCATGTGTGTGCACTCGTGCACACAACACACTGCAAGGCTAGGTCTCATGGCTTTCCCCGGGTGCGGGAAGGGCACGATGCAAACACAGAATAATGTGCCTTTGATGAGATCCTACCAGAGTATGTCTTCAGTCTAATAGAAGAGAGCATGAGAGCAGCTCCTCTTAAAAGGTAGAACTGGATGTTTTTCTATTGACAGAGGTTTGTAATCCAAAGCTGGTATCTTTGTCCTAATTCTTTGAGTGTACTTATTCCTTCGTTCTAAAGATCTCTCTATATGAAACAGATAAAGCACTGCTCAAAGAAATTCTGTTAAACAGAATCACTCCTTACAAGAGCTACAAGGTCCTTACTTAAGTGAATCTCTCTACGGGTGCGCAATATGTATGAAAATGAAGATCAGGTACTGGCTGTATGTTCGACCATGACTCACTAGGCACTGCACCTTGAGGACAATCACGTGGACTCTCCTGCACAATAAGCTGGGAACTTGTGACCAAGAGGGGGTGGGGGATGGAGGCAGGACAGCCGAGTCTCTAATCTCCAAGCAAGTTGTCTTCTAATGGACTTGGCATCCTGGCTGAAATTCGAAAGTACAGAAGTCAACCTCTCCAGTTCCCCAGGTCAGTTCAGTTCAGTTCAGTCGCTCAGTCATGTCCAACTCTTTGTGACCCCATGGACTTCAGCAAGGCAGGTCTCTCTGTCCATCACCAACTCCCGGAGGTTACTCAAACTCATGTCCATTGACTTGGTGATGCCAACCATCTCATCCTGTCATCCCTTTCTCCTCCCGCTTCAATCTTTCCCAGCATCAGGGTCTTTTCCAATGATTTAGTTCTTCGCATCTGGTGGCCAAAGTACTGGAGTTTCAGCTTCAGCATCAGTCCTTCCAATGAATATTCAGGACTGATTTCCTTTAGGATTGACTGGTTGGATCTCCTTGTAGTCCAAGGGACTATCAAGAATCTTCTCCAACACCACAGTTTAAAAGCATCAATTCTTCAGCGCTCAGCTTTCTTTATAGACCAACTCTCACATCCATACATGACTAGTGGAAAAACCATAACTTTGACTACATGGACCTTTGTTGGCAAAGTAACGTCTCTGCTTTTTAATATGCTGCTAGGTTGGTGATAACTTTCCTTCCAAGGAGCAAGCATCTTTTAATTTCATGGCTGCAGTCACCATCTTCAGTGATGTTGGAGCCCAGAAAAATAAAGTCTGTCAACTGTTTCCCCACCTATTTGCCATGAAGTCATGGGACCAGATGCCATGACCTTATTTTTCTGAATGTTGAGTTTTAAGCCAACTTTTTCACTCTCCTCTTTCACTTTTATCACAGGGCTCTTTAGTTCTTCGCTTTTTGCCATAAGGGTGGTGTAATTAATCTGAGTGAACTCCGGGAGTTGGTGATGGACAGGGAGGCCTGGCGTGCTGTGATTCATGAGGTCACCAAAAATCGGACATGACTGAGCGACTGAACTGAAGTGAACTGAACTGAACTGAATTTGCATATTTGAGGTTATTGATATTTTGCCTGGCAATCTTGAGTCCAGCTTGTGTTTCATCCAGTCCAGCATTTCTCATGATGTACTCTTCCAATCCCAAAGAAAGTCATGGCAAAGAACGTGCAAACTACATCACAATTGTACTCATCTCACATGCCAGTAAAGTAATGCTCAAAATTCTTCAAGCCAGGCTTCAGCAATACGTGAGCTGTGAACTTCCAGATGATCAAGCTTGTTTTAGAAAAGGAAGAGGAACCACAGATCAAATTGCCAACATTCGCTGGATCATGGAAAAAGCAAGAGAGTTCCAGAAAAACATCTATTTCTGCTTTATTGACTATGCCAAAGCCTTTGATTGTGTGGATCACAATAAACTGTGGAAAATTCTGAAAGAAATGGGAATACCAGACCACCTGACCTGCCTCTTGAGAAATCTGTACGGAGGTCAGGAAGCAACAGTTAGAACTGGACATGGAACAACAGACTGGTTCCAAATAGGAAACGGAGTACGTCAAGGCTGTATATTGTCACCCTACTTATTTAACTTCTATGCAGAGTACATCATGAGAAATGCTGGGCTGGGAGAAGCACAAGCTGGAATCAAGATTGCTGGGAGAAATATCAATAACCTCAGATATGCAGATGACACCACCCTTATGGCAGAAAGTGAAGAGGAACTAAAGAGCCTCTTGATAAAAGTGAAAGAGGAGAGTGAAAAAGTTGGCTTAAAGCTCAACATCCAGACAACTAAGATCATGGCGTCTGGTCCCATCACTTCATAGGAAATAGATGGGGAAACAGTGGAAACAGTGTCAGACTTTACTTTTTTGGGCTCCAACATCACTGCAGATGGTGACTACAGCCATGAAATTAAAAGACGCTTGCTTCTTGGAAGGAAAATTATCACTAACCTAGACAGCATATTAAAAAGCAGAGACATTACTTTGTCAACAAAGGTCCATCTAGTCAAACTATGGTTTCTCCAGTAGTCAAGTATATATGAGTGTTGGACTATAAAGAAAGCTGAGCACCGAAGAATTGATGCTTTTAAACTGTGGTGTTGGAGAAGACTTTTGAGAGTCCCTTGGACTGCAAGGAGATCCAACCAGTCCATCCTAAAGGAAATCAGTCCTGGGTATTCATTGAAAAGATTGATGTTGAAGTTGAAACTCTAATATTTTGGCCAGCTGATGCGAAGAGCTGACTCATTGGAAAAGACCCTGATGCTAGGAAAGATTGAAGGCAGGAGGAGAAGGGGACGACAAAGGATGAGACGGTTAGATGGCATCACCGACTCAATGGACATGAGTTTGGGTAAACTCCGGGAGTTGGTGATGGACAGGGAGGCCTGGCATGCTGTGGTTCCTTGGTTCTCAAAGAATTGGACTGAGCAACTGAACTGAACTGAACTGAACTTTGCAAATAAATTAAATAAGCAGTGTGACAATATACAGCCTTGACGTACTCCTTTCCTGATTTGGAAACAGTCTGTTGTTTCATGTCCAATTCTGCTGCTTCTTGACCTGCATACAGATTTCTCAGGAGGCAGGTCTGATGGTCTGGTATTCCTATCTCTTAAAGAATTTTTCACAGTTTGTTGTGATCCACACAGTCAAAGGCTTTGGCGTAGTCAATAAAGCAGAAGTAGATGTTTTTCTGGAACTCTCTTGCTATGATCCAACGGATGGTGGCAATTTTATCTCTGGTTCTTCTGCCTTTTCTAAATCCAGCTTGAACATCTGGAAGTTCATGGTTCACATATTGTTGAAGCCTGGCTTGGAGAATTTTGAGCATTACTTTGCTAGCGTGTGAGATGAGTGTAATTGTGCGGTAGTCTGAACATCCTTTGGTATTGCCTTTCTTTGTGATTGGAATGAAAACTGATGTCTTCTAGTCCTTGGCCACTGCTGAGTTTTCCAAATTTGCTGGCATATTGAGTGCAGCATTTTCACAGTATCATCTTTTAGGATTTGAAATAGCTTAGCTGGAATTCCATCACCTCCACTAGCTTTGTTCATAGTGATGCTTCCTAAGGCCCACTTGACTTCACATTCCAGGATGTCTGGCTCTAGGTGAGTGATCACACCATAGTGATTATCTTGGTCATGAAGATCTTTTTTTGCATAGTTCTGTGTATTCTTGCTACATCTTCTTAATATCTTCTGCTTCTGTTAGGTCCATACCATTTCTGTCCTTTATCAAGCCCATCTTTGCATGAAAAGTCCCCTTGGTATCTTTAATTTTCTTGAAGAGATCTCTAGACTTTGCCATTCTATTGTTTTCCTCTATTTCTTTGCATTGATCACTGAGGAAGGCTTTCTTATCTCTCCATGCCTATTCTCTGCAACTCTGCATTCAAATGGGTATATCTTTCCTTTTCTCCTTTGCCTTTCACTTCTCTTCTTTTCATGGCTATTTGGAAGGCCTCCTCAGACAACCATTTTGCCTTTTTGCATTTCTTTTTTCTCGGGGATGGTCTTGATCACTGCCTCCTGTACAATGTCATGAACCTCTGGTTCATAGGCCTCAAACTCACAGTAGAGGCCCATTGAGCATGCCTTGAACAATGGCTGGTTTGCAGATGTCCCCATAGACCATGGGCTTGTGGGCAGGTGCTGTGCCCTTTTGGCTTTTGTATGCTCATGGCCCAGCACAAGGCTGGGCATGTTGGTTGAACAAATAAACTAAACTCCAAAGCCAAATATAAAAGTGAGGGACTCTAAGAGTTCAGACTGTACTCAGCAAAGAGGAACTATTTTCACAGAATATATTCCAGATGATGACATAGTTATGAGTTCTATCAGTTGGTCCCAGACCTTATGGTGATCCTCATTTAGTGGGTGTTGCCTGAGTCTGGGACCTGTAGTTTTAAATAGCTTCCTGGATTATTCCCAAACCAAGTCTCAGTATAACAGGACCGAGTGAGGGCCTCCAACCCAAGCCTGCAAAGCTATGCTTCTAGAAGATACCCAACCTTATCTCTTTATTAAAATCTGTGTGTGCATGGGCCACTACCAACTGCCTCCATGAACTGAACTGAGCCAAACACACTTTCCAGAGCCAGTGGCTCCTGCTTCCTCTTCCTTTCAGTTCAAAAGGCTGAACAGTAGGTTTATCCTTAGTCCACTAAGCAAATACAGGATTTCTCTCCACATTGTCACTCCTAAACATGTCTCTGTCCATCTGGGCCAGTTTAGAATTGCTATTCTTTTTAAAGAAAAAAAAAAAAGTTCTCAAATGTTTTTTATCCACCCAAGAAAGCCATTATCATATACTTTCCTCTGCGTTTGCTTTAAAAATATACATCCAGTCTGAGATCCTGAAGGATGCCAGCTTTGGTCCCAGTCAATTTCCTCAGTGTTCTCCCGTGTCACTTAGCAGGATTTGTGCACATCATCGGCGCTGCATGAACTGGTGCTTGTTTCACATCCCTTCCCACTTATTTCTTTAAGGGCAACCTATAGATGTGTTTTCTGGGAAGACACTACTGGCCCTCAAAGTATTTAATGATGCTTTTTAAAAGTATCCATGTGGGAACTTCCCTGGTGGTTCAGTGGTTAAGAATCCACCTGCCAATGCAGGGAATACGGGTTTGATCCCTGGTGAGGGAACTAAGATCTATCATGTCATGGAGCAACCAAGCCCGTGCACCACAACTACTGAGCTTGTGTACTCTAGAGCCCATGTGTTGCAACTTCAGAGGCCTAGAGCCTATGCTCTGCAGCAAGAGAAACCACCGCAACAGGAAACACACACAGCGCAACAACAGAGAGCCCAGTGCAGCAACAAAGAACCAGTGCAGCCAAAAATAAATAAATAACATTGAAAAAAAAATCCATGTAAATGAATAGCTTCTGGACATGAAAGTTCAAAAGTTGAAAACCAAGGAGCAAAAGTGTCTCTAACTATTCCTTTCACTCCATGAGTCCCGAGTACCTGCATGGAGGGGAAGGGCTTGGCTCTTCATCCAGGGAGTTTTCTTTCTAGCAAGGCTGCTGGCCCACCGGCCCAGATATCTTACTGCCGCTCAGTCACTAAGCACTCTGTCTACAAGCCTCTGGTAAATCTTGGGTGAACTTTTCCTTCTCACATTCAACCCTGTGCAATCTAGCTGTGTCCTGCCTTACAATCAATCTGCTTCTCAGATCCTGTTCTCCAAGCAAAGCAGGCAACAATAAACTCCTTCCTAACAAGGAAAACGGAGCGGGAAAGATCACTGCTGCAAATGGTGGTCAATACGGATTCACCAGATACATTTTATCACGATAAATTGCATTCACCTATCTATTTTGAGGGGTGGAACGGTGACAACCCACTCCAGTATTCTTGCCTGGAGAAGCCCATGGACAGAGGAGGCTGGTGGGCTACAGCCCACAGGATTGCAAAGAGCTGGACATGCCTATGGCCTTGATTAGAGTGCAGCAGAGGCTGAGGCCAGGACAAGGGAGCTGAGAGTGAGGCTGACCTGAGGAGGGGGGGTAGGGGGGGACAGGGGGCCTTTCCTCCACCCCTCACACTGGGGAAGTTGCCTCCATTCCCCTTGTTCTGGGGCATTACCCGCTGAGCCTCACTCGTGCTGTGACAAGCTAGTTACTGAACACTGCCGCTGCCCCCATCACTGAGATCTGACTCTGCATCATGCTGCTCAAACATGCATATTTAGTTTTCACCACCAGACACTGAACATGTCACACCCCTTGCCTAAAATGACTTCTCCCTTACCTGTTCTTCAAGGTTGACTTCAAATGGTAACTCAGTCCTTTCTGCTTCCACAAATGCAAAATGACCTCTTTCTTCCCAACTCTAAAAGTGAGGTAGGGACCTCCCTGGTGAAGCATGTATCTGCTGATACTTTTTACGTTGACCTGTCTTTATACTTAGAAATGTCTCTTAACAGTAGGCTTCTCCGGTGACTCAGATGGTAAAGAATTTGCCTGCAATGCTGGAGACCTGTGCTCGATCCCTGGGTCTTGATCCCTGGGTCAGGAAGATCCCCTGGAAAAGGAAATGGCAACTCACTCCAGTATTCTTGCCTGGAGAATTCCATGGACAGAGGAGCCTGGCAGGCTACAGATCATGGTGTTGCAAAGAATTGGACACGACTGAGCGACTATCACTCACTCACTCACTGCTGCTGCAGTGGATAAGAATCCACCTGCCAATGCAGGGGACATCGGTCAGATCCCTGGTCCAGGAAGATTCCATAGCGTGCAGAGCAACTAAGCCAGTGGGCCACAACTACTGAGCCCGAGCTCTAGAGCCTGCAAGTTGCAACTAGAGCCGGAGCTCTAGATCCCGCAAGCTTCAACCACTGAGCCCATGGTGCTAGAGCCTGTGCTCTGTAAGAAGAGAAGCCACGGCAATAAGAGGCCCAAATACCACAATGAAGGGCAGTCCCTTCTTGCCACAACTAGAGAAAGTCCATGTATAGCAACGAAGACCCAGCACAGCCAAAACTACCTAAATCAATAATTTCAAAAACTAAATAAATAAAAGTGAGCTAGTTTTACACCACTTATTGCTGTTTCCCGTAGATCAGTTATTTGTGTATCTATTTTCCCTACTGAATTATTAAGCATTCTGAGGGTAAAGCCTGCGTTTCTCTCATCTTTGAGTCATCCACAATCCCTCACGAAGGACAGATATACAGGCTATATTCCTAGAAAGAAGGGAAGGGGCGGGAAGGAAGGCACTTAGCTGGAGGGGTGGTTTCAGATCCTGGAAAAAGCTTCCTCTGGCAAATCTCATGCATCTGGTCTGGGATGCTTGACAGTTCTATCGAAGCCTAAGGTCTGATACAGTTACACAGGAAATTTTCAAGGGAAAGGAAACACTTTTAATCCCTAGTATTCACTCTGTGTCTAGTCTTAGATTACTGTGAATGAGATTCAAATTCTTTCTGGAAATCAGGTTTTGAAAGGGAGTGAAAAGAAGGAAGGCTGGGGAGCTTTCATTTGGGGCACCAAAGGAAAATGTCTCCTGTTTCTTCCCGGTGCCCTACGTTGTGAAGAGGTCAATACATTTTCAGTTCAGTTCAGTTGCTCACTTGTGTCCAACTCTGTGACCCCATGGATTGCAGCACGCCAGGCTTCCCTGTCCATCACCAATTGCCAGAGCTTACTCAAACTCATGTCCATTGAGTTGGTATGCCATCCAACCATCTTATTCTCTGTCGTCCCCTTCTCCTCCCACCGTCAATCTTTCCCAGCATCAGGGTCTTTTCAAATGTCATTTGGACAGTGTCAAATCAGATGCCTGCAGTAATACACAATGCCTGAGACAGACCTTTAGTTTCCTACTTCTCTCTGGGAGGACGGATCTTTCCTTCCTTCCTACATTTCATTTGTTTCATCAGAGACTTGAAAGTTTTGTGGACAGGATACTAAAATCATTTGGGACCAAATAATTATGCCCAAAGCATATTCATTTATAAGGGAATAAAATACGGTTAAGTTTGACTTGAGTGATTTTTATCGGCCACTTTGAAGGGATTCACAAGAAGTGTAGAACTAATCAGAGAAATATTGGGAAACAGCATTATTACAGGCTAAATTTGTACCCCCCTCCCAACTCACATATTGAAGTCCTAGCCCCTAGGTCCACAGAATGTGACTATGTTGGAGATAGGAGCCAAAAAGAGGTGATTAAGGTAAAATGAAATTGCACGCGTGGGACCTCATCCAATCTGACTGATGTCTTTATAAGAACAGGAGATTAAGATAGAGATCTCTACACACACAGAAGAAAGACCACTGAGGACACAGCAAGAAGGTGGCCATGGGCAAGCCAAGGAGAAAGGCCTCAGGAGAAACCAAACTTCCCCACACCTTGATCTTGGACTTTCAGCCCCTAAATGTCTGTTGTTTAAGCCGTCTCATCTGGTATTTTGTTATGGCAGCCTGAACTAATTAACATAAGCATGATGCCAGAGATGCCAGAAATAAAGAAAATAGCCTAAAAATGGACACATTTTAATAAAATCTCCCCTCGTCTCCTATGACTGCCAAGCATCACATAGGAGTTGTGGGAAGAAGCGCCATAGCTTTGATGAACAGTAAATGAAACAGTGGTGACTCATCAACAATGCAGGTCTTGCCCCAGTGAGGCCAGAGGAAGTATCTCCAAGGATACCTGATAAGACATTTCAGTTCAGTTCAGTTCAGTCGCTCAGTTGTGTCCAACTCTTTGCAACCCCATGAACTGCAGCACTCCAGGTCTCCCTGTCCATCACCAACTCCCAGAGTTTACCCAAACTCACGTCCATTGAGTCGGTGATGCCATCTAACCATCTCATTCTCTGTCGTCCCCTTCTCCTCCTGCCTTCAATCTTTCCCACCATCAGGGTCTTTTCAAAGGAGTCAGCTCTTTGCATCAGGTGGCCAAAATATTGGAGTTTCAGCTTCAACATCAGTCTTTCCAATGAACACCCAGGACTGATTTCCTTTAGGATGGACTGGTTGGATCTCCTTGCAGTCCAAGGGACTCTCAAGAGTCTTCTCCAACACCACAGTTCAAAAGCATCAATTCTTTGGTGCTTAGCTTTCTTTATAGTCCAACTCTCACATTCATACAAGACTACTGGAAAAACCATAGCCTTGACTAGATGGACCTTTGTTGACCAAGTAATGTTTCTGCTTTTTAATACGCTGTCTGCTGCTGCTACTGCTAAGTCGCTTCAGTTGTGTCCAGCTCTGTGTGACCCCATAGACGGCAGCCCACCAGGCTCCCCTGTCCCTGGGATTCTCCAGGCAAGAGTACTGGAGTGGGTTGCCATTTCCTTCTCCAATGCATGAAAGTAAAAAGTGAAAGTGAAGTCCCTCAGTCATGTCCGACTCTTAGCGACCCCATGGACTGCAGCCTATCTGGCTCCTCCGTCCATGGATTTTCCAGGCAAGAGTACTGGAGTGGGGTGCCATATGCTGTCTAGGTTGGTCATAACTTTCCTTCCAAGGAGTAAGGGTCTTTTAATTTCATGGCTGAAATCACCATCTGCATTTAGTCACTTAGAAATTGTGAATCTAACCGCTGGACAAGAATGACAGCAAAATTACTAGGAGCTCAAAACACACACCACATTATGGCAACTGCTATTATTGACATAAAAAAACCATAATGTGATCATGGTTGCACAAAACAACCAACATTTGCACATGCAAAGCACATATAATTTGCAAAATATAATTTCTCTGGAATTTGCAAAATAATCTTGTTTTTTTTAATGACCATTACATGTAGAATTTTTTATAGATACCACTAAGATTAAGTACCCTAATAGGCCTTTAAATTATGTTGATAATAGTACATAATCTGTGCTAAAAGAAGCCTATGTGTTATTCCCCTAATAAACCACCTGGCTTGCTTTGTGCTAAAAGCACATCGTGGCTCCAATGGCATGGAGTCTCCTGCATCATGTCTTATCAAGTTTCCCCAATTTTGTGACTGCAGGATTTTCTCCTATAAGACTTCTGTTTTCCATCATTTGCTTGTGTGGCCTCTGGCAACTTGCAGGTGTTTGTTTGGAAAGGAGAGGCATTTTCCAAGATGACACAATACACTGATGTTCTAAATCCTGGGAGCTTGAGTCCTGCCTGCTTCTGTTTCTAGGAGACTTTATATGGTTGACCATTACCCATCCTCTCTATCCCCATCATTGCCACTGCTGCCTGTGACTTTGCCATTTAAGGCTGCTAAGCACTTTTCCCTAAAGAATAGCCTGAGCCATAGAAGGGCTGTGGGGTTCACTGGCGTTACTGTGCTACTTGTTGGTGCCTTGGAAAATGGGTCACCTGGGAGTTGAAACTAAGCACTGAAGAGAGGATGGTAATTCATTCATTCCCTTATGAGCAACTGTGGGGAGAGCAGCACTCAGCCATGAATGATAACCATTCGTGGTTTCAGACCAGACTGAAGGGCGTCTATGGACTGACTAGCTCCAGCCTTAGCCGTACAGCTGACAAAACTGAAGATGATTTCAAGTACATCAGTGGTGGATTTTAAAGGATTATGCACTCAGATTTTAATTCACCTAACAGCTTTAAAGCATAACCATTCAGTATGAATATGTGCAAGTCACATTTGTCATTTAAAATGTTCTCATTGCTGGGGATTTCCCTGGTGTTCAGTGGTTAAGAATCTGCCTTTCAATGCAGAGGACATGGGTTCAATCATTGGTCGGGAAACAAAGATCCCACATGCACTGGGACAACTGAGCTCAAAAGCCAAAACTAGAGAGAAGCCTGTGCACTGCAACTAAGACTCGAAGTAGCCATGAATATATATATATATATTAAGATGTTCTATTTGCCACCACTAAAAAGTAAGTTGTAGCAGCTAAAATTAATTTTAATAATATATTTTATTTTACAAAGTATCCAGAATATAATTATTTCAGTACCTAAAAATATTGAAAACTTTTAATGAGATATTTTACCTTCACTATTTCGTACTAAGTCTTCTAAATCTGATGTGTTTTCACAGTCTGTCTCAATTGGATGCTGTTTTAATCAGAAATGCTTGGTCTGAAGTAAATTTCATAGAATTGACAATTGAAAAACTGGATTCATTTACAAACCTAAATTGGTCCAAGTGAATTCATTTACAAACCTAAATTGGTCCAAACCATGACTGTATTATTAGATTTTCAATTTAAATTTAGATTAAATTAAAATTCAGCTCATAATTATTTGGAGACTAATAATTATGATCCGGCATATGCCTAGGAGTGGTAGAAAATAAAATTTAAAATGGTAACTTGGGGCAGTTTACAGCTTCAAATGGCAGGCCAAAGAGTTTTTTCTAAATGGGGAGAAAGGTTTCTGGTGAGGAGGGATGTAAACTGTGTTTGGGGGAAGATTCACATAGCATTGATGTGGATGGGGGATGGAAAGGGGGACAAGTTGGTGGCGAAAAGAACAGTTAGTTACTGCACTAGTCCAAGCAAAATATAATGAAAAAGTGAGGAAGGTGCTAGGAAAGTAAATAAAATTATAAATTTAATAAGTATATATATAAGGATATCAGGAAATGTGGGCAGGAAATCAAAGAAAAGGAGGGGTCAGAGAGTTCTATGACAACTAAAATAAAGAAGTACAGAAGAAGGGCTGGAGGGAGAAAAGTTATTTCTATTATATTTGATATAAATGTTTTTAAAAAGATTGGAATATGTACATATGTTCTAGTGGGTGGGAGGAGACCTTTGGGCAGACATGAAAAGAAATCAAAATCTATTTATAGAATTGTCAAATTAGCAGAATGGGCAACTTTCTTAGAAGTACTGTATACTATTCCAACAGTTGGGAGTGTCTGATAAATTAAATTATGGTACCACTTTTTAGAAATTTATGCAGCTGTTAAAAATTACTGCTGTTGAATTATTTCAAGGGATATGGGAAATTGCTTAAGATGTATTTTCAAATGAAAACTTTTAAGTTTAGCTAATAAAAGTCCAATGTTTTTAAGAAAGGATATGCACTTACATAATGTATAGCACAGAAAATGTATAGAAGGACACATACCAGGCATATATTATCTCTTCAGAGTAAGATTGAAAGGGGCAAGGGCTTTTATGTTTTTTTACTTTGGTTTTGCTTGAACTTGCTTCAGAGAACGTATTATTTTTATTTTTGAAAAGAGAGACCAAAAAAAACAACTAAAAGGGTTTCTGTCAAAAAATTAACTCCGGGGACTTCCCTGTTGGGCCAGTAGTTAAGATGCTACACTTCAACGGTAGGTGGTTCAGTCCCTGGTCAGGGAACTAAGATCCCACATGCCACATGGTGCAATAAAAAATAATTGAAAAAAAAAAAGAGAAGAAAAAAAAGAGAAAACAAATAATTGAAATCAACAAATGACTTAAAGAATTATCTCTGGGCCATTTTAATTTTCTTATTACAAACTTTTTTCTATTTCAGTATGTAATATTTTATAATCAGAAAAACATCATAAAGGAAATAATCTGTAATATCCATGGTAAAATCAATTTTAAGTCTGTTAGCAAAGCCATAGGTTAGGGTTGGGTGTTTCTTCAAACAGATTTGTATCTAATTTCCTTTACTTTTGGGGGGCTCACACTTACTTTTATAGCTGCTGAAGCTATTTCCACACATTAAAAAAATGATTTCCATTCAATGTGGCCAAAATGGAAAATGGAGGCCAACCCCAAGGCAAACATTTCTTAGAGAAGACAAAAAGCCTCTATAACCTGTGGAATGAAAACTTCACCAGTAGAATGTGACTCTTTTGTCATGAATGACTTCAGTTGCTGGTAGAAATTTTTAATGAGAACAAAGAGCATTGGAATGATTTCAATGCTCTGGTTGTCATTCCAGGCCAAACACACCAGTAACTTTATATTATAATGATAGGGACAAAGAACAAGGTGTCCCATTCACTGTGAGGCTCCTGCAACGAGAGGGCGCAGAGTCTCACTGAAGTGGAAACGAGAGGGAACCCTCAAGGAGCGCGGAAAGGGCTGTGAGCAGGTAAATCACCATTAGCCACATAAATAATGGCAGAAAATGGGTGAAGAGATGAAAAGATGCCATCTGATCATTCACCAATGTAAAGATGTGCACTAAATCAGGGTCTTTTCTGTCTGATGCTGTTGTTTTTACTGAACAGTTAAGCACCCAAGGAAATACCAGTTGGGTCTTAAAGACAATTTATAGCCGGGTTGGCCTCATTGCACCTGGCTGTGTTTTGACAGCAGGTTTCGTCAGTTTACAGCGGAGATTCTTGTCTATGCTATAAGCTGTCACTAATGCAACTAGACCTTTGGAAAAAATGTACCGCTCAGAGGCAAATCTTTCCCTTCCACAGACCCCTCCCCCTTTTAATGAAAAGCAAAAGCCGGTGGCAAAGCCTCTGCTTCTTCAAGGGAAATTACAGAACCTCCTGGGAGTGAGCAGGTCAGCCCCAGTGCGATGGCGCAAGTCGGATGCGCCTGCTTCTGGGCACTCGATTAAGGACTCTTTCTTTTCTCTTCCCTTGGGGCTAACTGCTCAACACAGCTGCCTTGTTGTTCTGGGCCAGGAAATGCAGGATTTTGCTCTTTGAGCTCCCAACTTTTTCCAGCTTCCAGGCCCCCCTAAGAATGTCTGGGAGCCTTGCAACAGACCGGCCTGGGAACTCTAGGCAGCCGGCTTCAGTGGGGGGATACCCACCCCTCACCCTCTTCGAAAACAAGAAGAGCAGGGTGTGGCTATTTGGGATCAGACAAACCTTAACTTTGTTCCCCGGGATTTTTGTACTTAGCTAGTGGCCTGGTTTGGAAGCTGCCGTCTTAGAAATCACAGGAACTCATTATATGTAACATACACGAGTTGAAAGCACTGCCTCCCAGGACCAGGTGCGCCCTAACCACTCACTTTGTTCTGCGTGTTTAGGACACAGCATTTTATTCTTTTTGGCTCCCAGAAGGACTGGGCCAAACAAATAAGTTTTAACAGGTGACGCGCATTCCTGAACTGAAGGCAGTGCGTCCTTCCTTAGGAACGAGCTCCTGGTGGCTGGTGGCAGACCCTGCCCCATGTGTGGCAGAATAGGACAAAGACGAGAGGAGAGGGATGAAAAGGTAATGGAGAACAGCCCCTCCTGTTCCTTAATTTCATGGTTCACAGACATTCATTGACATTCAGACACTCCCAAGGGGAAGCTCATATAACCAGTCATGAAACCAGAAACGAGCAGGCTAACAGGGCTGCTTGCTTGCGCCCCAGGCAGACTTTCTCCCCACTGTGGGGTCCACTCCCAGACACTCAGGCCCACTGTGACGGGTCTGCAGCTGCTCTGGGGGTTGGAAGAGTTCCAGGCCCACCAGGTCCTTTGACCAGCCGCTTCCAGGCAGGGCCCAGGCTCTAGCTCGGGGGCGGCCCTTGAGGCTCTGGGAAGCACAAGACCGGGGAGAGGGCAGGGGGTAGGAGGCTTTAGGCCAGGTGATTGCCACGCAGTGAGGGCCGCCTGGGAATGTCTCCCTCAGAATCACTATGGGCTGAAAGGGGGAGCAGAGAAATAAACCTGAAGGAGAAGTAGGTCCTGGTCCCCAAGACAGAGAAATAAGTCTGAACGGCTCCTTCAGATGAGCAGAGCAGCTGGAAGCAGAGATGCAAAAGTAGAGGGGAAAGCCGAGGGCAGCTGCATGGGCCAATGAGGGGGAAACTACGGGTATGCCGGGTCAGAGGAGAGTGACAGGTAGGCCAGTTCACTCGTCCGGCTGCATCCACAGAGCAGAGCTTGAGACGCTGGCGGCGCTGGACCGCTGCCTGGTGATGCTGCCCACAGTGCATCACACTTTGGAGGACCTCACTGAACACTCAGTTCAGAGTAAACCAGAATGTCCACCTCTCGCACCACAGTCACTAGGGGCAGAGGCCCAAGGCACACTCCACCATGGCAGGCTGAACAGCGTGGGAGACATCATCTTCCTGACTTAGGGACACTGCAGCTCAGTGAGCTGGTTACTTTTACGTGCGTTTAGTCCCTCAGTCAGGTCTGACTCTTTGCAACCCCAAGGACTGTAGCCCACCAGGCCCCTCAGTCCACGGGGATTCTCCAGGCAAGAACACAGGAGTGAGTTGCCAGGCCCTCCTCCAGGGGTTCTTTCCAACCCAGGAATCAAACCCAGGTCTCTCGCATTGCAGGCAGGTTCTTTACTATCTGAGTCACCAGGGAAGTCTATGAATATTGGGATGGGTAGCCTATCCCTCCTCCAGGGATCTTCCAGACTCAGGAATTGAACTGGGGTCTCGTGCATTGCAGGTGGATTCTTTACCAACTGAGCTATCAGGGAAGCCTGCTTACTTGTATAAGGATATTGAAAAAAAAAAAAAAACAACACTGTCATGATTGATACACTAAGCGATAAGCCTTACTGTTCTCCAGAGTCTGGTGAGGCGGTTATCTGAAGCTCACCTGTGGAATTCCAGAACTCTCCAGCCAGTCTCGGAAAATGTTTCCAACAGACAGCTCCGGCCTTTAAAAATAAAACAACAACGAAAAAGAAAAGGATTAAAAAGTTACAGAGTGGACTTCCCTGGTGGCACAGTGGACAGAAATCCACCTGCCAAAGCAAGGGACATGGGTTCAATCCCTGGTCTGGGAAGATTCCACATGCTGCGGAGCCACTAAGCCCACACACCGCAACTGCTGAGCCTGTGCGCTGCAACAACTGAAGCCCGTGCTCCAAAACAAAGAGCAGTCCGTCTTCATCGCAAGTATAGAGAAAGCCTGAGCGCAGCACTGAAGACCCAGCACAGCCAAAAATAAATAAATCAATAAGTTTTTAAAAGTTACAGTGCACTTATTATTAATACACAGAATGGTTCTAACTATCAGGGCATTGTCCTTTCAGAGAAATCTGGAGAAAGTGCAGTGATGTCTCAGGTTAAAGTGAGGAGGGGGCACGGTCACATTCAGTAGAGCGTCTCTCTAGTCCACAGGAGTGCACATGATGAGATCTAAGAATCAAAGGGGCCCCACAGGAGGTCCTTGATGCCTTGAGAGGAAGTCTTCGTTGGGAGTGCCTATGCAGGGAGGAGAGGGCATGTTCATGGGACATGTCAGGCGTGACTGCTTCCTGGAGAGAGCTGGAGTAATGTGAAAACTGAACCTCACAGCACTGAGTGCATCAAAATGAAATGCCAACTTCACGGTGACGATGGATGACAGCAAGCAAAAATGATACAATTCATCGTCGGAACCCAAGGAGGCTCAGAGCCATGAAGCACACGCGGCTTCTGCTGCTTGTTTTCAAGCAGGTCTTCATTCCGCTTGATTTGAAATGTTATGATTGCTTGTTTGATCCAAAGTCAGCTGAAATCTTTTGGTCTCATGCCTGCTGATTTAAATACTCCTTTAAAGGTACAATATGTTTAGGGTCCACAAACTTTAGGTCATGTCTTCCTGTCTTATTGAAGTTTAAGCAATTCCTCCCTGGCTTCGAGATAACTCCTGCTCATGTCCAACCTCTCCAGCCACAAAGGCCTTCCTGGAATCCTTTTCCAGGCTGCGTACATCACACTCACACGGGCCTTGTCTTCTGTAACATAGCATTCTGTCACAGTCTGAGACTGCAATTTATTTTGTTACTTGACTTGTAAACGTCCCCTCACTAGATCAAAGCTCTCTGAGACCAGGGTCGGTGTCTGTTTTACTCACTTCTCTTAACCCTGCATTATCCCCAGAGATACTTTTTATTTGAATGAATCAAAACACATTTCATCGTTGACTCAATAAAAATTATTCCTTTTTAAGTTAATAATCACCTTGCCCAGTAAGATATTCCCAAGTCATTACGGTCTGTATCTTTTAAAATTTTATGTATCATATACTCCATTACACGTATGAAATATTCCCTCCTCCCTCCCTTTGGAATTGTAAAGAGGTTGTGGAAAGATACAGTGCTGTCTGCATCAGTACAGATGCTGAAGGCCAAGTGCTCCCCTCACACCTGTACCATTCTGCTGTAGGCTGGACGTAGTGAGGAGGGAGGGAAAAGTGGGCCTAGGTGGCTTAGGGAAGACAGGGTTGACTGATCTTGTTCTTCCTTTTCTTCTTCACTGAGAAGCAAGTCACTAGTGTGTCTTGGTTTTCCCTTGTTGTTCAGTTGCCAAATTGTGTCTGACCCTTTGAAACCCCATGAACTGCAGCATGCCAGGCTTCCCTGTCCTTCACTATCTCCCAGAGTTTGCTCAAACTCATGTCCATTGAGTCAGTGATGTCATCCAACCATCTCATCCTCTGTCACTTCTTTCTCCTCTTGATCGCAATCTTTCCCAGCATCAGGGTCTTTTCAGATCAGGGGGCAATTGGAGCTTCAACTTCAGCATCAGTCCTTCCAATGAATATTCAGGGTTGATTTCCTTTAGGATTGACTGGTTTGATCTCCTTGCTGTCCAAGGGACTCTCAAGAGGCTTCTCCAACACCACAGTTTGAAAGCATCAATTCTTCGGCACTCAACTTTCTTTATGGTCCAGCTTTCACATCTGTACATGACTACTGGAAAAGCCATAGCCTTGACTAGATGGACCTTTGTTGACAAAGCAATGGCTCTGCTTTTTAGTACATTGTCTAGGTTTGTCATAGCTCTTCGTCTAAGGAGCAAGCGTCTTTTAATTTCATAACTGCGGTCACCATCCTCATTGATTTTGGAGCCCAAGAAAATGAAATCTGACACATTTCCCATCCATTTGCCATGAAGTGATAGGACCTGGGGAGGTCTTCCTTACCCAGGGCGAAAGCAAAGGTGGTTGAAGGGGGCAACTGTTGCTATTTCAACAAAGAGAAAATACACAGAGGGGAGAAAAACTAGTTTGGATTCATTTTCGAGATGATGCTCATCTGTGGGATGACCAGACAGGGAAGAGGCCAGAAGTGAATAAGGGGAAGGTGACCACCCTCCTAGGCTGTCTGTCCAGTTCCCAGGTCAGTGACATTACTGGCTGTGCCTTGTATGAAAGGCCAGGAGCCACCATTCCTGGGCTCTTCCCCACTGTTTCTTTGTCGTCATCTCAGTGCCCATGGCCAAGTCTCATCTGTAGGCTGTGAGAGTATGGAAGTGTGTGTTCATGTGCATGCATGCACACGTGCCCTCAGATGCCTGTGTGTGTGGGTGTGTGCACACATGTGCACACGTGAGCACACTTGGAGTGGGGGTGGGATACCCAGAAGAGATGGGATGATCTCTCAGCACACTAAGGTGATTATACTTCTTGGATTTGATTTATTTGTTTGGCCATAGAAAGAGGCTCTGGAAATGCCCTCACCTGGCATAACTGATATGCCAGGAGGAGGAAAGTGGTGTGAAAGGGCCACTTAGAGAAGCGCCCAAGGGGACTTGAGGTTGTTTTACTTTCTAGTGACATGTGCCAGGCTGGAAAGACAGATTTGGTAACTTCTATTGAGGATGATGTTCAGAAGAAGGTTTGTTCTTGTTTGGAACATATGAAAACAGTTTCCACCTGGTCTGGCACCCAGGGGGCAGTTCATCTGATGTGTAGAGCTCCTGGCTGGGGCTTGAGCAGCTATGGAGGCCCTGCTGGCGCTCTCAACTGTTTGACCCAATTTAGAAGCAAAGGTCTGTTTTTATCCTCGTCTATCCTTCATTGGTGCTTCTCTCTAAGTAGCCCATTCATCTTCTTCCTTTCCAGCCAAGGAGGGACAAAAGGTCTGGTTACCCATCCTTCAAGAGATACCCGGAAAGGCGGCAGCACTCGGAACTGAGCTGCACTATGTTGTAGATTCTAGGAAAATGGGCATTCTTAAACCTGCCACAACTTAAAATGAAGAATTTAGAAAGGATTTAGAAGACAGCAGTAGTGATGATCAAAGGGGTAAGCACATTAGCTCCACAAGGGAGGTCAAGGGAACTGGGATTAAATATCCTGAAGAAGAGAAGTCTGGGAGTGACTACAGGGCCATTTTCAAGTGGTTTTACAAAAGATGGTGAACAGCTGTTGTGCATCCCCATGGAGGAGTGAGTAAGAGGACAGGGACATAAATTTCCTTTGGAGACTTTTAGCTGAAAGACACTTCTTTAGGGCTGGCACAGTCAGGGGATGGCGTGGCGGAGGGCAGGGCCTGGGGAGTTGGGTCCTGGAGTGTTACTGACTGAGGACCACACCTTCACCAGCAAAGACGGAGAACAGGCTAAAGCTTATCTATGTGGCAAACATGCAGTGGATGCCTATCAGGTATAGGGGTCTGACAGGGTTCTGTACAAGACTAATACTATTATCCCCATGTTAGAGATGAGCAAATAGAGGTCCAAGAGGCTAAGGGACTTGCTCAGGGCCTCCTAGATGGTGCTCAAAGTGCTGGGACTCAACGTTCTGTTGTCTGGCTGCAAAGCTCTCACTTTTCTTCCTGTGTGGAATTCAGGCTTCACAATATATTGTTCATGATTTACGGTGCAGACAAGCCTGCAAGAGGAGAAGGCCTGTGCTGGCTTCCGCCAGTGCTGACTTCTTGCTCATATCTCTCCTGCTGAAGGTGACCTGGCTGCTGCTGTGGCTGCTCTGTTTGTCTGCCCCCAATTACAGTTCAGAAGAGATAGGGGGACCCTTGGGAGGGGCAGGAGTGTGAGGACAGGAGAGTTCATTGTTCGGCTGCATCCAGGAGCAAAAGACACTCTCCTGTGAATGAAGAGAACCTGTGTTTCCAGATCACTTACCCCTGGAAAGGTTCAAAACACCTTATAACCATTATCACTTCATTCCTCATAATATCCTCATGAAGTGGGTGTCAACTGTCGTGTGGCTTTTTAGCAGATGGAGAAACTGCAGCATAAGAAAACTGTTCAAAGTCAGCCCAGGCTAAAGGAAAGAGCTTGAGAAAAGACCTAGGTTTCTAGACTCCCGGTCTCAGTGCAGACAACAAACTGCCCACTTACAGATTTCTTATGTGTAATAAGATGCTAAATTCTGAGAGGAAGATCAAAGCATTAACTCCATCCACGAAAAATAAATGTAAACATTACAGAAGTAGTAGAAGTAGCCTTACCTCCCAAGGAAATTATGGGAGATGGTCTGAAAATGCTGAATTTTCAGGAATCAAAGGGGCTCTATGTTTTATTTTTAAAAATGTACATAATTTTTCCTGTTTTGATCATAATTATTGAGATGATAGTACAGATGAAGTTTCAGTTCTGGACTTGGATATGTAGCAATGGTAAAGCTGAAAGCTGACTTTTTCAAATCAAGACACTCAGAGAGTCAAGGCCAATGGTGAGTTTTTCCCCTCTGAGATCATGGAGCTTAAATAATCACAACAGACAAGCAGAAGCATTTCCACTTCTCTGGGACCCAGGACTTACAGGAAATTACTCTTCTGCATGTCTGCTCACTATGGAAATTGATTTTATACAGACAGCTAAAAGTACACAGACCCACGCCTGCACGCCCTCCGTCTCTGTACTGGGAGCGGTGCTTCTGCCTCATTACTGAGGCCTCCTGGGTATCCGAAATAGCTGGCTGTCTCACCCTCTGGCCAGAGACCTCCCATGCTGTACACTTGTGTCCTGAAAGGCAGCTCTGAGTTTTAGGAGTGGGTCTCCAGACCCTGTGAGCTCTGAACGTAGTCACATGTAGTTAACGCCACAAGGGAGGGAATGGGCTGGCCATGCTGCATGATGCTGGTTAGAAAAATAAGTTGTGTTTAAGGTCAGGAAAGTGACCAGTACTACTTCTTAATATTATAGTACACAGAAACAAGACCTAGGTGTGTGTGAAAGAGCATTGTATGTCCTGTGTGTACTACATTGCTCGGTCAGTTGACTTCTGGGGGTGGAATGACAAGGATAGGGTGCTGACTATTAGCCATATCTGCCGCTTGTGCCTATCAACTCAGTGCTGATCAGGAGAAAGGTCTTTATCACTCTTGGCTCTGTCTTCGGCCGCTTGAGATTCTAAAGATCACCTTCTATCTGCGCGCCAACAGGAAAGCACAAGGCCCGTGCGTCGGGAACAGAAAGAAGGTGCAGAGAACACGGGCAGCACAGTTCTTGATGGACTCAGGCTTTGGGGGCTTCCACGTTCACGGTCTGAAGCGGAAAATGTTCTTGTTCTGAAATGCAACTTACATTCTGTATGGGTTTTTAAATGTCAGTAATTTATGTTTTCGAGTTCCCTTCCTATGTGGGGATACAAACAGTGTATGCCTCAACGCTTTATACATGGTTACTTCTTTTCTTGATCAGAGCAAGTCATCTGTGCTTGGGTAGATAATGAATATTGCTGAGGTTACATTTACAAACAAGCACTCCCTAACTTCAAGGGGGAGGAAGAGTACTGAATTAAAACAAACACATGAATATGGGCACACAGACATAATAACTGAGCAAAGAAAGAACTGGCAGCTGTTGATATTGCTGAACCATCAGGTGGGGAAGGCACACTGGATAAGCACTCCTAGCTTCTTCTTCTCTCGGTCTCATCAGCATCTGGACAGAAACCACTCGCTGAAGATGTCTAAAACATGGTTTCTCATCTCCTCTCTTCCACCTTCAAACACTCAACCTTCCCTCCCTTTGTCCCATACTGATTCCTGAGACCAAACACCTGCTGCCTGGATCACCAAGACTTCTATACTCAGCGTGTAACCAAGCGGCAGACAGAGAAAGGTCAGATCACGCAAGACTCCTCCTTTCAGCTCAGCCAATCAACCAACTTAACTGCGGCACTCCTGGAGGTATTCTGTTCAAAGCCTGCTGCCACCATCCACCCATGGTCCCAGCTCTGGATCTTGAGTGAACTGCTGTTTCTGTCTCTGGTTGGTCTCCTGATATCTAGTTCTCTCCATCCCATCTATCTCCCATGCTGTCCCCCACCCACCTTGCTGATGGTACTCCCCTACCTGAAGCCTTCAGTAGACCTCTGGCTTGAAGGCTTGAGCATAGGACTGCTGAGCCCTATCTCCGTGCTGAAGTTCACCAAAGAACTCCCTACCCTGAGTCTTGACCTGTTTCGTGTACATTTTTAGTAGCTGACTAGGAGCTCCCTGAAGGCTAAGCATAGAATTAATTTTTTATTTTAGTGTCCAGCCTAAAACCTGGTGAGGTACTCAATAGAGAATGTTAAAATTAATTGAAGCAAGAGAATAAGAGGAAGGCAGTATGACACAGGCGGGCTGGCCCTAGGACCTTAACTGGCTGGTCTAACCTGAAAAATTTTGTCTTGTTCAGCACAGCTCACATGCCTAACAGATGTGTCTGAGGATCAGCTTGCGATGGAGTCAAAGATTAGAGGCTCCACGGGTAGGCGTGGGGCCTTCAGAGAGCTGGATAAAATTGGTACAACGTGCTGCATAGGTAAAAGGATGAACAGTCTGCTTTAAAAGCTGGATTAGATTCTGAGATTAGCTGGCGGGAAAGACAATGTTTGAGTTTCAAAATATATTCTAGTATACTTGCTGAAATACATTCATTGTAGCAATGAAGTCTCAACTCTTAAGGAAAATTTTTTTAAAAAGCTTAAGTCTGCTAGTCAAAATGTGATCCTAACTGGGCAAGGCATCCTCTCGAAGGGTGAAGGTTGGTGGTCAGTGGGTACCGTTCAATGGAGATGCTGCTCTTAACATCCACAGTCACAACAAAAGTTACTTTGTGGGGTCATAAAAAATATTCACAATGATAAAATCTAGGTGGGCTTGGGGGAGCCCAAGGTGGTCTTGGAGCTAGAGGGCTTGGGCCATCCAAATGAACTCCATAACATTATTAGGAAGGGGATGTAAAGAAAGACCTCCAAAATGAAAAATGCACCTTGTTACCTCCATGAAAATTGCTCTATTTGTGCCCTGAGAAGTTCTCCTGAAAGAATGTATAGTCATTACTCAGAAACAGACCTGGGTAACAGCCTAAGGAGGTAATATACCATTTCTATTAATTTTCCTTTTCCTTTTTCTGTATTAGGTCCTAAGGAAATTGCTCCATTCTATTAGAGGACCTGAAAGGTTATTTCAGGGCAAGTATAGAAGAAAAGAAAAATTCTTGCAAGTAACCTGTTGTTCTTGACCTTAGCAATAATGGACATATCCGATGTGATTTTTACACGAAGCAAACCTTGCATGTTCACTTTAAAAATAAAAGGTTGGCAAATCTGAAACATTTCAGACATTCCAAAACAAGTCACCCTAACTTTTAGAACTTGTCTCTCCTCCATTCTTTTTCATGGCAGCTGAGGCCACAGAGTGTCTCCAGCTGTTCGTGCTGGCTCCTAGAATCCACACTCCCAATATTTCTAGGTCCAGTTGATCATCCCAGGACTCCTGCTGGCTGGGCTAGGTCCCTCCTCTATGAACAGAGGAAGATTAAACTTCTAGGCTGCAATTTGCCAAACAATGGCAGAATCATTTTTAACATTCAAAATAAAACTGGGCCCTTAATTCCTAAATTGGTCCTCACCTTTTTTCTTCTGGGATGTTCTCCAAGAGCATTTGAAGGAAATCCTGGAAGAAGAAAAAAGCAAATCATAAAAGATGTCTATCAATAAATAACCCTGCCTGGAGTCATGCCGGAGACTGAGCATTCCCAGCTGCTGACAGCTCACCTGCTAGGGAAGGTAGGCTGACACTGAAATATTAGGCTACACACTCAGTTTATTAATTTACCAGGGCATCAGTCCAATCAGTTATAGAGATTTATTTTTGTAAAAACCACAAACAAATTGAAAAAAAGTAATGTTTGTTATTCTGACCTAACCCAACAGTTTATTTCATTCCATGTTTAACTATTTTCAAAAGGCTAGCCATAGCACCCGGCACTGTCCCTCTAACTTAACCGTGTTCTCCTCTTCATCAGCTTTCCCTAGAGATCCTGCTGTGGGTTTGTTGCTCAGTCATCTCTGACTCTTTTGCACCCCCGTGGACTGTAGCCCGCTAGGCTCCTCTATCCATGGGATTCTCCAGGCAAGAATACTGGAGTGGGTTGTATTTCCTTTTCTAGGGGATCTTCCCAATCCAGGGATTGAACCCATGCCTCCTGTGTCTCCTGCACTAGTAGGCAGGTTCTTTACCACTGAGCCACCAGAGGTCCTGTTATATACTGAATAATCGCAACTCTGAGAGGCTAGTAACTAATGGCTTTTTTGCATTGCTCTATGGATAATAAAGATAAAAACCAAGACAATTAATACCCCACTGGAGGAACAAAGATGTCACAATCCCAAAAATAGCTCACGGGCTCCTGCCTCCATCTGCAGCCTCTTCTGGTGCCACGGCACAAGTCCTTGATTGTTTGATATTTAAGATGTTTTAAGAATAGATTTTTTTTTTTTTAAGTCTTAGGGCATGACTTACACACATACCTATTTTACCCTTTACTATGGAAAATGGAAAATTTTAGACACATTCAAAAGTAGCAAAGCGTAATTAACCTTCACATACCCAGTGTCCCATAGCCAATCTGTGCCATCCACTCACTTGCCTCCTGCATTATTAGAAGTAAATCTCAAACGTTAACATAATTTCACCAATCAATGTTTCAGTAAATACCTCCAAAAGATAAGGATTCTTTTAAAACACACTCATAATATAAGAAGACCTAAAAATATCTGCATATGAATATTCAAAATCACATTTATATTTGATCTGCATCTTGTGTATAGTGACCAATCTTTTCAGTCCATCTTATCCTGGAATCTTGATTTGGTCTAAACTACGGTTGTGAGATAAAACACAGGATACCCAGGTAAATTGAGGGCATACTTACGTGAAAAAGTTCTTTGTTCTTATTCTGAAGTTTTAATTTACATGGGGGTTGTACATTTTTATATGCTAAATGGGTAAGCCTAGTGTCAACCCTTCCTCACCTGAAGGTTTGATAAGATACATTTTGGGTAAATACAGAACATGAAACACACAAGAACAATATTTAACTTTCTAGGGACTTAATATTGAGTGATAAGTAAGACCTGAAGTTAAAGATTTTCTTTTAATAAATTGGAAATCACCTTTTAAATTGGTCCTTAAAGAGGGCACATGTGTAAGCCCAGATGATAAAATATGACACTGCCATTAATAAATGAGCATCCCTTCAGATGGACGCCCCTACCACAACCTAGTCTGCAGACCCAGGGTCAGCACAGGGCTCTGATGAGATCCATGTAACTCAGAGTGTGAGATGCAAGCAGCAGCGCAGACCATTGTATTACAAACAGATGGAATTACACGGGACTAGAAATCTGCAAGCAATTTGTATGACAAGGTGTTCTTTCTCTATCATGGCACTGAGCATAGCCATCACTACACTGGCGGAGTCAGCTGTCCCTTCCTATGTGTTTATGGGTGATTAGGTCCATTTCTTCCAGAGACAGAATTTCCCTATTAAGAGCACTGGTGAAAGATTTATTTCTTGCAACCTCTGTTCTCCTTCTAAGACTCTACTTGCCTATTGCTGCTTCACCCAAAGTACATAACACAAATACAACAAAACTAATATTAACATATATCAGTCTAAGTACCCTAATGTTCATAACAGCACTGTTTACAGTAACCAAGATATGGAAGCAACCTAAGTGAGCATCAACAGATGAATAGATGAAGAAGATATGATAGATAACACAAACACAGACACACATATGCACACAATGGAATATTACACAGCCAGAAAAAAAGGAATGAAATAATGTCATTTTCAGCAACATGAATGAACCTAGAGATTGTTATACTAAGTGAAGTAAGTCAGACAAAGATAAATATATGACATCACTTATATATGGAATCTTAAAAAATGAGACAAATGGACTTATTTACAAAACTGAAAGAGACTCACAGACATAGAAAACAAATTTATGGTTACCAAAGAGGAAGGGGGGAGGAATAAATTAGGAGTTTAGGATTAGCAGATACACATTATTATATTACACAACACTATGTATAAAATAAACAACAAGGTCCTACTATATAGTGCAGGGAACTATATTCAATATCTTGTAGTACATTATAATGGAAGATAGGCTGAAAAAGAATGTATGAAACACTTTGCAGTACACTAGAAACTAACATAATGTTGTACATCAACTATCAGTTCAGTTCAGTCACTCAGTTGTGTCCGACTCTTTGCGACCCCATGAATCGCAGCACGCCAGGCCTCCCTGTCCATCACCAACTCCCGGAGTTCACTCAGACTCACATCCATCGAGTCTGTGATGCCATCCAGCCATCTCATCCTTGGTCATCCCCTTCTCCTGCTCCCAGTCCCTCCCAGCATCAGAGTCTTTTCCAATGAGTCAACTCTTCGTATGAGGTGTCCAAAGTACTGGAGTTTCAGCTTTAGCATCAGTCCTTCCAAAGAAATCCCAGGGCTGATCTTCAGAATGGACTGGTTGGATCTCCTTGCAGTCCAAGGGACTCTCAAGAGTCTTCTCCAGCACCACAGTTCAAAAGCATCAATTCTTCGGCGCTCAGCCTTCTTCACAGTCCAACTCTCACATCCATACATGACTACTGGAAAAACCATAGCCTTGACTAGACGGACCTTAGTCAGCAAAGTAATGTCTCTGCTTTTGCTGTCTAGGTTGGTCATAACTTTTCTTCCAAGGAGTAAGAGTCTTTGAATTTCATGGCTGCAGTCACCATCTGCAGTGATTTTGGAGCCCCCCAAAAATAAAGTCTGACACTGTTTCCACTGTTTCCCCATCTATTTGCCATGAACTGATGGGACCGGATGCCATGATCTTCGTTTCTGAATGTTGAGCTTTAAGCCAACTTTTTCACTCTCCTCTTTCACTTTCATCAAGAAGCTTTTTAGTTCCTCTTCACTTTCTGCCATAAGGGTGGTGTCATCTGCATATCTGAGGTTATGATATTTCTCCCGGCAATCTTGATTCCAGCTTGTGTTTCTTCCAGTCCAGCGTTTCTCATGATGTACTCTGCATATAAGTTAAATAAGCAGGGTGACAATATACAGCCGTGACGTACTCCTTTTTCTATTTGGAAGCAGTCTGTTGCATCAACTATACTTCAGTGAAAAAAAATTGATCAGTAAAAGATGGAAGGAGAAAATCCCAAATAGAATGCAGTATAGTATATACTGCAGTGGGTATATTGAGAAAAAAGTATCAAAGGAAACAAAAGCAATATTTAGAAAGCAAAGAAATATTTTTGATTGAGGTTCTTAAAGTCATGATTTTATTATATTAATAATTATTTTGTAAAAAAGTTGAATCAGAAATTAATTTTTCATAATCTGATATATTATTAGATTATTTTGCAGATATTTCATTGGCTTAATGACAGAATTCTTGCTTCTTAAAAATGCAAGTACTGTAATTATAATTTCTTACTAATTTTACTGTATTATCTCCTTATAGTCCGTATCAATTTATCCTATATTTGTCCAGTAATTTATGCTCAATTAAGTGGGGGGAAAATTACATTAACTCAATGACAAGGGGGAAAATTTAATTGCATGAGAAGCAGGAAATCCAGAGTTAACCTTAATTCTGCCCTTTTGCATTTTCCTATTACAATTGGATCTTTCTTTACAAAATTGCAGAACACAATGTTTCAGATTTTCTGTGAGTACAATAAAAGTGTAGGAGGTCCCCAAGAAGCCCTGCTTTACTTTTTAAAAAAGGAAACTGTCCCACTTCTTAGCAGGTGGCCATCTGCCTCTTCTTGCTCAGAGCTGAGAGCTGCAGGCCACACAGCGAGCTGAAGGCTGCCCATCAGTCCCAAGGAGGACAGGTCTAAGGGATCACAGTTCAGTTCAGTTCAGTTACTCAGTCATGTCTGACTCTTTGCGACCACATGGACTGCAGCACGCCAGGCCTCCCTGTCCATCACCAACTCCCGGAGTTCACTCAAACTCACATCCATTGAGTCGGTGATGCCATCCAACCATCTCATCTTCTGTTGTCCCCTTCTCCTCCCGCCTTCAATCTTTCCCAGCATCGGGGTCTTTTCAAATGAATCAGCTCTTCGCATCATGTGGCCAAAGTATTGGAGTTTCAGCTTCAATATCAGTCCTTCCAATGAATATTCAGGACTGATTTCCTTTAGGATGGACTGGTTGGCTCTCCTTGCAGTCCAAGGGACTCTCAAGAGTCTTCTCCATCACCACAGTTCAAAAGCATCAATTCTTCAGCACTCAGCCTTCTTTATAGTCCAACTCTCACATCCACACATGACTACTGGAAAAACCACAGCCTTGACTAGATGGACCTTTGTTGGCAAAGTAATGTCTGGATCACACTGAATCATGAAAGCTCAATACCTCAAGCATCCCTAAGACACGAAGCCTGTATCTCCAGGGAATGTTTGTCTGCAGTGCTAAACATTCTTCTGTCCTGTGTTCCATCCAATCCAAGAAGACACTTGGTCTCACCAGGGTAGTCCTTGTACCACCAGTGGAATCAACTCAACTGGTCCTTCTTATTCTGTTAATATACATAATCTCATGGACATGAGTTTGAGTAAGCTCCGTAAGTTGGTGATAGACAGGGAAGCCTGGTGTGCTGCAGTTCATGGGGTTGCAAAGAGTCGGATGTGACTGAGCAACTGAACTGGCACATGATCTTAACTATAAAATACTAGTTTTCCTGGTTCCATTCAGAAATTGGCATATACACCCAGAGTGGACTAATCATAGAAGCCTTTCCCATTTTCCACAACAGAATGTTTAAAAAGAAAGATGTCTCTTTTGAGTATTCCTTCCCTTACCACTTCTTTTCAATTCTTTCATCTGTCTTCACTCTTTACTTCAGCATGTTGGCATTTTTATAAAAGCAACTTACAAATATCACTTGGACAAGGAGGGTTTTCCTTCAAGACTGATTCTAGGATCATTAACAGGACTTAAGGCACTGATTTGATCTAGGATCAATGACAAAGTCAGTTAGCAACAAATACTAGGGCCCTAGTTTCTTAAAACTAGAGTATGCCTGAAAATATTAAAGCCAAAGACACAAAAATAACAACATTCCTGCTAATTGGACAGTGACTTGCGGTGAAATTTTATCTAGATCCTTGACAACTGTTGCAAGCCAATAATCTAGTCAAAAAATGTATTTCTTGGGAAGTTTTTTTTTCATTTTTTATTCTCCTAATAACCTATATACTAACCAGGTCAGCCCTAGATAGCTTATTTTGGTTATTACCTAAAAACACTAAATAAAGCATTAAAAATTTTTTAAAAATGACACCAATTTTGGCACATGGCTACTTTGGTAATTATTTTATAGTACCGGTGAAAGTTTTCAACAAAAAGCAGATGCATGTAGCTTCTCCTGGATAAACTGACTCTGGCTTGATATTTATACAGAACTAGGAATTTCTGTCAGAGGTTTTATGAATAATCACTATGGTCATAAGGAGGGGACAGTAGGAGGGACAATACAAATAACCAAAATACTGAAATAAGGACAGTGATGGCAGGATAAATGCTGAAAAGAAATGGAACGGTCAGGAATCAGTCATTGCTCAAGAGAGCAATTTTAGTTGAGAGGTAGAAAGATGATAATTCTGAAATAATGGGTAGATGAGGTGTTCAGAAATGAAAGGATTCAAAAGTCAATTGGAAAAAGAAGAATTTGAAGATCTTCTTTGTATAGAAACTTCCTCATCAAAAACTAACTAGCAATATAAACAAAACACAATCCATTTTCAAAAAGTTAGCAAAAATGTCACTAGCAGCAACCAAACAAGGAAAGAATACAGCCTGTGGCATAAACTTCAAAGAATAAAACTAAAGAAAGAAACATAACATTCCAAGACAGCCTCCAACCCTCCCTCTGCACCACCCCCTCCATCATGCTTAGCTGTAGTGGTACTGGTGAATTGCCCAAACCCCACAAGTTCTCACAAATACCCACACATTTGGAAAAAACACAGGAATATTTTTATTTTTCCTCTCTTTTTGTCTGTAGAGGGGCTGAAAATGTTTGCTCAGTTGAGATGAGCAAAACCTGGGAAATAAATAACTGAGGATGATACTCTTATGAACTGTATAGGTTCTAGGGTTCCAAGCTGAATTGGAAGAACAATACTAATTGGGAGAATACCTGCAATGGAAAAAGCAGCACCCAAATTAGGTGAAGAGAATCTTGGATGCGAAAACTTTAACAAAATGTCAAGAGTTGGTGGAGCCAAATTCTTACAACAAAGGCTATACACAGCTCCAGTGGAACTCTTCTCCTCCACCTCTCCAATATCCAAGCTTCAAACTAGAGCTCAGAGGGGAAGAAAAACATGTCTAAGAGAAATTGCAAAAGAAATCGAAGATAATGTTCCAATACATATGAGAATAAATACTGGGTCAGGACAGTGCAACTCATGCTGAGAATGAGCAAGAAAAAAGTATGGCAGCTATGCAAACCAATACAGCAAAAACCCACATAACGAGAGAGCTAGAAATAAGCATAATGTAAAAGACAAAGAATCCAGTCTTGAAGAAAACATAATCCAAGGCACAGAAGATAATTCTCCACAAATGCTTTACACTAAAATATAAATGAAAAGAAAATAACAATAACATGGCGCAGAGCTAGAGGGGCCGAGAAGCGCTATCCCAGCTCCAAGGTCAGGAGTGGCAGCTGCGCTTCACTGGACCAGCCTTGAGGAAATATCCCAGGTCCAAGGTCAGAGAAACCCCAGTAAGATGGTGGGCACGGAGAGAGGGCATCAGAGGACAGACAGAGAAACTACAATCACAGACAACTAGCCAATCTAGTCACATGGACCACGGCCTTGTCTAACGTGATGAAACTATAAGCCATGCCATATAGGGCCACCCAAGACAGATGGGTCATGGTGGAGAGTTCTGGCAAAATGTGGTCCGCTGGAGAAGGGAATGGCAAATTACTTCAGTATTCTTGCCTTGAGAACCCCATGAACAGTAAGAAAAGGCAAAAAGATAGGATACTGAGAGATGAACTCCCCAGGCTCATAAGTACCCAATATGCTGCTGGAGATCAGTGGAGAAATAACTCCAGGAAGAATGAACAGACAGAGCCAAAGCAAAAACAACACCCAGTGGTGGATGTGACTGGTGATGGAAGCAAGGTCTGATGCTGTGAAGAACAATATTGCATAAGAACCTGGAAGGTTAGGTGAAAAGACCCTGATGCTGGGAAAGATTGAAGCGGGAGGAGAAGGGGACAACAGAGGATGAAATGGTTGGATGGCATCACTGACTCAATGGACGTGAGTCTGGGTAAACTCCAGGAGTTGGTGATGGACAGGGAAGCCTGGTGTGCTACAGTCCATGGGGTCACAAAGAGCTGGACACGACTAAGCAACTGAACTGAATAAGAACATAAATTCAATAAAATGAAAACTCAAAGACAAGATGACAAAACAATAAAATGAGAGGAAGAGATTTCAAAGCAAAGGGAATAAATTAGGGACCAAAATAATACCACCATAGGAGCATTAATAAAATGGAAACATCAAGAAAAAGAATCACCATTAAAGAAAAATAATAATACTGTTAATAACATTAATAATAAAAATAATACTGCTTGAGATAAACATATTCTATGAAGAACAAAAAGACAAAAGCAAATAACTAGAAAATAACATGTATGGAGGACAACAATGATATGACAAAAATAACCAGTAACCTTGAAATTCAGCATACTGTAAGGGAAAAAAAAATGAATGTGTTCAAAGATACAATTAAGATAATTTACTGAAACAAGGAAGAATAGATGTTGAGTCTAAAGATGCAGTGTTTTCCAGGAAAAAACAAAACAAAACAAAACAAAACTGATGCAGACTCATGAACACCAAGTCACTTTGGATTAAATTAATAAACATCAAAGGTAAAGAATTCTTCTGTCATCTGAGTGGTATAAAGAGGGGAAAACAGACTGACTTTAAAAGTTTCTACAGCAGTATTTAATGCCAGAAGGCAGTTGAGCAATAGCCACAATGTTCTGAGGTGATGAAAATATGACCCAAGAATATTATACCCAGCCAGTTTGTAATTCAAATGTAAAGGCAACAGGCAAACATTCTCAAGCAACTTGAACTTCAATTTAACAACAAAATTTAGCCAACAAAGTGCTGAATCAAAAGAAAGCATTCATGAATATAGAAGCAGAGTAAAATGACTATTATTGAATAATGAAATCCTTTAAATACAGAACTAGGACTATACAACTGTGAAATTTACAGTAACATCACACACTATTAATGATATAAACATGAACTATGTAAAAATATTAATTAAGAAAAATCTAGAACCAGGGAAAAAGTAGTTGCAACATAACTACTGGTTTCCTCATCTTTTATATTAATGTTAATATATGAGAATAAATTGACACTTTCTAAAATTAACATATATATCTAAAAAGGAAAAAACTAACAATCTCAACCTCTTAAAGATTTTTTGTAATTGTGTTTCTTAACTGTAGAAGAATCTTTTAGGAAATGATCTCTCTTATATTTATCTTAAGCTCAAGAAAGTCTTTTATATTCAGTTTAGTTTCTTTTTCATGCGTTAAATTCAAGTAAAATAAAATTTAAAACATTTTTTTCATTAAAAGCACATAGTCTATTTTTATAAAACTATTTCTAAATACATCTATCTATAAATGTGTGTATGATCAGGCATGTAGGAAATGGCAACCCACTCCAGTATTCTTGCCTGGAAAAACCCTATGGACAGAGGAGCCTGGTGGGCTATAGTCGATGCGGTTGCAAAGAATCAGGCCCTACTGAGCAACTAAGCACACACATACACACACACACACACAACATATATAGAAAGATAGAAATGGATAAAAGAAATGCAACTTCTAGAATGATATTCACCTACTATTAATTATAAGTATTTACGGACGGTGAGATTTTGAATGATATTTACATTCATTGTATTTTTCTGTATTGTTTATTAATTTTTTTATAATGAGTATGTGTCAGTTGAAAGAGCAATAATTTCCAAACTTACTGTGGGACTGGCAGAAGGACAGAAATAGAGATCAATAGAATTTAGAACTGAGAGGCCAGAAATAAACTCTTACCTTTACGGTCAACTGATTTTCAACAAGGATGCCAAGACAATTCAATGGAGGGTAAGACTAATCTTTTTGACAAAAGTGGAAGTGAGACAACTGGATATTCACACAAAAAACAATGAAGCTGAGCCATCTACCTTACACCATATACAAAATTAACTCAAAATGGGTAGGAGACCTAACTATAAGAACTAGAATGACTAAGCTCTTAGAACAAACATACAAGCAACTTTTTAATTAGGCAAGAAAATATTTTTAAGTCATGTATCTGATAAGGAACTTGAATCTAGAAGGTATACTCTTACAACTCAATAATAAGAGACAACCCAAATAAAAAATCAGAAAAGGATCTCAATAGATATTTCTCCTAGGGCTTCCCAGGTGGTACTAGTGGGTAAAGAACCTGCCTGCAAATGCAGGAGACATAAGATCCACAGGTTCAGCCCCTGGATGGGGAAGATCCCCAGGAGGAGGGCATAGCAATCCGCCGCAGTATTCTTGCCTGGAGAATCCCATAGATAGAAGAGCCTGGTGGGCTACAGTGCATAGGGTCGCAAAGAGTCGGACACGACTGAAGTAATTTAGCATATACACAGACATTTCTCAAAAAAAGATATACAAATGTCTCATAAGTCCATGAAAAAATCCTCAACGTAGTTACCAGAAAAATGCAAGTTAAAACCACAGTGAAATACCATTCACATCCACTATGATGGCTATTATCAAAAAATAAAATGACAAGTGTTGGTAAGGATGTGGAGAAATTGGAACCCTTGTGCATTGCTGGTGAGAATGCAAAATAATGTAGCCCTTGTGGAAAAACAGTATGGCAGTTATTAAAAAAATTAAATCAGTATATAATGTAGCAATTCCAGTTCTAGGTATATATTCAAAAGAATTGAAAGCAGGGACTTGAACAGATATTTGTACACTAATATTCATAGCAACATTATTCACAAGAGCCAAGAGGAGTAATTAATGGATGGGAGGATACACCAAATATAGTATATGTATACTATGGAAATATTGATTCTTAAAAAAGAATTAAGGGAATTAATTCCCTGGTGATCCAATGGTGAGGACTCTGTGCTTTTACTGCCAAGGGCTCAGGTTCAGTCCGTGGTTGGCGAGCTAAGATCCCACAAGCTATGTGATACGATCTAAATAAATAAAAACAAATAGGAAGAAAATTCTGATACATGCTATACAACATGGATGAAACTGGAAGGCATTTTGTTAACTCAAATAACCCAGATACAAAAGGACAAATATTATATTATTCCATTTGCATGAGGTGTCTACAATAGTCAAACTCAGAGACAGAAAATAGAATGGTGGTTGTTAGGGGCTGAGGGGAGGGAAGAATGTGGAGTTATTGTTTAACGGATACAAGTTTCATTTGGGGAAGATTAAAATGTTCTGGAGGTACATGGTGGTGATAGTTGACAAAAATGTGAATGTACTTAATGCATTAACTATACACTTAAGAATGGTTTAAATGATAATTTTCTTACGTATATTTCATCACAATTTAAGAGGTTAGAAAGTAAAATTAAAAAAGAGAAATGAAGTACTGATACGTGCTACAGCATGAACTTTGAAAATATGTTAAATGAAAGAAGCCAGTCACACAAGGCCACATATTATATGACTCCATTTATACGGAATGTCCAGAATAGGCAAATCCATAGAGCCAGAAAGTGGGTGATTGGTTGTGTACAACTGAGGGGGAGGTGGAAATTGGGCAGTGACTGCTAATAGCTGTGGGATTTCTTTTGGGGTGATGAAATGTTCTGGAATTAGACAACAGCAACGGTTGCACAATATTATGAATATACTAAAAACCACTGACTGACTGGTACACTTTAAAAGGGTGAATTTTATGGTATGTGAATTGTATCTCAATAACGCTGTTATGAGAAAACAATAAAGCCATAATTCAAAAGAGTTAAACAAAAGTAAAATGGAAAGCTTGGTAGAGGGAGCACTAAGTGTCCCATGGAAAGCTGTTACGAGAATGGTCATGGTAAACCAAATGCACTCCTTCAACTCGGCAGTATCTTGGTGAGGTTTGGGTTGGTCAGTCCCCCAACCATATAAGACTCCTGAGCCAGTTTTCAAGCTCCCCTTCCTAATACATGTTTAAAAATATGCCCCCTTTATCTCACCCAAAGAATAAGAAGAGTGTGGAGACACGGAACAGCTATCTAGTTGTGTTGCACTCAGGCTATTCCTTGCATGTGTGTTTGGATTCTACATGCACACCCTTTGCACCTAACATTGTGCACAATTTGACTTCAAAACTATATATGAGCACAACTGTCACACACACAAACACACACACACAAACACAACCGTCCAATCTGGGCTGAGACTGCAACCTTTATTCTCCACCAGCTATGAGGGCTGTTTTCAGCGCCTCTGCCTCTTTGATAACTTTCTCGCTATGTGCAGCTCAGCCTAACACCTGGCTAAACATCTGGCTCTCTCTGACAGGCTAGGCTGTCTGAATATGTCAGTGTATCTTGTTTTTTAATCTATTTATCAAATACATATGGTGCCCATACTGTGTGTGAATCATATACTAAGGACCAGTGAAATGAGGAGCACAGCCTGGCCTTATCGAGCTTACACACAGAATGGAAGGGAGAGAAAAGAAACAAAAGAACCTGGAAAGGAAAACATAATTATGAAGAATGGTGATGGCAATGAAGACAATGAAAAGGGCAGAGGGTAGAGAAGAAAAGGGTGGACGCATTTCTGTTCCGCGAGAGGGACTCTGGGATTGTGGTGTTGAAGCTGAGACAGAGGACGAGAAGGAGCCCACCTTGCAAAGCTCATGGTGGAGGAGAGAGTGGAAATCGCTTTGTTTCTGGTTTTCACTTCAGGTGCAACTACCCACAGCCCTTTGCACACAGGACAGTTCTGGATTACAGCCTGTCCTAAAAGACAGGGTGATGACCCTCCCAGAAACACTTCTGTGTCCACTTCATTAACTTCCTATTTTTCCTATTGCACTGAAACGTAAATCTTTTCCCTACTTTTTAATACACAATCTAGTTACCACATGCCACACCCTCTCCAGCTGTATATCATGGACTCAAGAGGACTCACTAATTACCTGAGAAAGAATCAGCTGCCCATGGAAAGTGTGCACAAACTTTCTTAAAAATAAAAAATAGGTGTCCTCTCCAAGTGTTTTGGCAAGGAACTGGAGAAGGAAATAGCCCTAGAAGAAAGGAAGGAGAAAAAAAGATGCCCATCATGGGTTCATCAGAAAAATACTTACAAAATCAACTCTAACTTACCCACCAGCACCTTATGCTCACCTAGAAAGTTTGGACTGACCTGTCCCAGGCAGCCCTTTGCATTGTTACTAGTAGGGCTGGGTTTGGAGCTTAAGGATTAACTACTCTGTTTCAACCCATTTGTCACTGTCTCATTTGCCCTTAGCTTACATGAAACCTGGATGTCCATTAGGGACCAATAGGGGAAAGGGGCCCAGCTCCTCTCTCCTTTAGCTATCAGAAAAGGATTTTACAAATTAAAATACTTAAAAAAAAAAAAATCACTCTGGTCTTCTAGTGGGAACCTGACAGCAATTTTAAGATTCTGCTCTTCAAAGCTGACATGAAGCAGGGAGAAGGGAGGCACAGGGAAGGGAAATGTTCCCCTTCCTTTGATTCATGCTTCATGCTGTGTGTGAAATGCTTTAACTGTTGGACGATCAGAATCTGCTCAATCAAATGTCATTTACAATGCTGACCATATATTTGTTTTGCCCCAACCATGTTACTAACCTTCACTGTTCACATGTAAAATCTAAAAAGTCCTGCACCATAATAACTGGCTTCTGTCACTCAGAGAGGCTTACCTTTAAGTAATGAACCTGCATGAAGACCTTCTCCGGATTAAGCCCATGTCTGATGACAGACGATCCTGAGTCACTCACATGGCCAGTTTTTTCTTTATTGGGTCTGAAATGATGCAGTAAAATTGTCTTTAAGTATAGCATATTCTTAACTACTTGGACCACAATATTGCCTTATTTCTTCTTTACAGAGTTGCCTGACAGTGTCAATTCTATTCAATAGTGCCAGGTAGAATTTTAAATGGTTTATGTTATAAATTCATATACTGAACAAGGAGGGACTTATATTTTGGGTTGGCAACCTGAGGTTGGCTATTGGCAATATTTTACATCACCTTATCCAAGATTAAAGCTTGCCAGACCCTCAAGAAATCTAAGTTCCAATATGAATTATTTAAGAAACTATACACTTTTCTTTTGGTGGGAATGTTGGACTGGGAAATGCAGTGGAAAATGTAGCTTTGCTTGGAAGAGTAAAGAACTTATATATTCCAAAAAATTCTGAAAGCCCCAATGTTATCCACTTCTCTTGATTTGCATTTAGTAATTAAGGCTCCTTTAAGAAATATTTGTACTCTGAAGCCATTTTAGAATCACAAGAACAAAACAAGAAGAGGCATAGAGGCCCATGTTTTTAGAACAGAGAGAGACATTAGTAATCACATACTTTAACCTCCTCATTTCACAAATGAGGGAAATGGGCACACAGAAATTAAGTCTGTATCCAAGGTCTCACAGCTTGTTTTGATTCATGGTGACATTAAGGATCCAAACCAGTCTTCTTCTTATCCATCAGAGTGTTTTCCATTAAGCTCTATGGTTTTAAATATTTTTAAAAATTTCCCTAATAAAATATAATTGTGTTACAGTAATAATTCAACAACTAAATTCAAAGTAAGTGACAGAGCATTTACAGCTTTTAGCTGTTCGACAACCAGTCACTTATTGGACAAACTCTGAAGAGTATGTGCTGGGGTGAGGGGAAGGCAAGGGCTGACAAGAGGGCTGGCACATCAGAAAGGCAAGAGGTTATTTTTACTTTTAGTTATATATTTATTTTTTGTTGTTTTAAAATGTATTTTATTGGCATTGAGTTGACTTACAATGTGTGTTAATGTCTGCTATACAGCAAAGTGATTCAGTTATACACATATATACATTTTTTTCATATTCTTTTCCACTATGGTTTATTACAGGATATTGAATATAGTTCCCTATGCTATACAATAGCACCTTGTTGTTTATCCATTCTACAGATAATAGTTTGCACCTACTAACCCCAACCTCCCAGTTCTTCCCTCCCTACTCTCCTTGGCAACCACAAGTCTGTTCTCCGTATCTGTGAGTCTGTTTCTGTTTCATAGATAACTTCATTTGTGTCACACTTGAGATTCTGCATATAAGTAATATTATATGACATTTGTCTTTCTTTCTGACTTACCTCACTTAGTATAATAATCTCTAGTTGCATCCATGTTGCTGTAAATGGCATTATTTCATCTTTTATGGCTGAGTAGCATTTCACTGTATATATATATATGGAGGGGTTATTTTAAAAGGTAGTTGATCTTACAAAGTATACAGTCTTTGGAATCTGAAAGACTTAGTGTTGACTCTCAAACCTACTACTTACTACCTGTTACTTACTAGCAGGTTAACTTAAATTCTCTAACCCTCAATTTATTGATTTGCAAAACTGGGAACAACTTTACCTATCTCCCCAGGACCTGTGGGGAATAATTGAAATAATATATGAAAAGCCCTTCGTGAGGGCAAGGGATACATAAATTATTCAGTAACTTGGTAAAACTTTCTAAAGTCATGAGCAGTAAGTCTTGCTGAATTCAAGGTTGGTCATCAGATGTTAGAGGCAGTAGATTTCAATGGTTCATCCCCTTAATCCTCTGTGCCCACCGACACAAACAGGGAAGTGCGTTGGCCCTGAACAGCAGTGCCTGAAGATGACCCAACTTGCCAAACAAGTCCCTTCGTAGTGTGCTCTAGCTGCCGAGGAAAGAATCCACGATTAAGTCTCTGCTGAATATTCTAATTCATTATCCCAGCAGACACAGGCTCAGAACCAGCAGATACGTAAAGAGAGATGATGACCAGCCACTAGCGTGAATGTGCATAATTTGGATTTTTCTACTTGATTCCTAGACATGACCATACTTGCAGGAATAACTATTTAGTCCCTTTCATCTTCATTTAAGACTCCACTGAAAAGCATTAACTTTATTCCTGCTCTCAAGTTTGTCCTGGAGTTGAATGTTTATTTTATAAAGAAAGCCATGCTGGCTTTGATAGGAAAGCCCACCAGCCAGAGCCTTGGGGGGAAGGAAGACTTCTCGGAGTCAGCCTGAATTCAAACCAGTTTTCCCAGCCCCATGACAGACAGAGTTGTTTCTTTTGCCCTTGAGCCCTGAATGGAGACTGTTAGAAGGGGAGAACACTGGAAGACCAACCTAAATCTCTGCTCCAAAGGCTGGCTTCCAGGCTTAAGTTTCAAATGATGACTTTAGTTGGCACTTTTTTCCTTTGACTAAAAACGTCCTTTTAGGAAGCATTGCTCTTTTCCTCTCCTCTTCCACCCTCTCCAAGTGTTCAAGAAAATGCTTTTATGCTGAGAGCATCCAAGGCAAATATACAAGTCCCCAAGAGATTCCTCTTAAAGTAGACACGGTGCTGGAGAGAGCAGTGCCCGGGCGAGCTTTGTGAGAAATCAAAGTGGGTGGTTTTATGAGGAGAGGATACTCCCCGAGTGGAAAAGGGATGACTTCCATGTCTGTGCTGTTGTGATTCTCATGATACCACTTACTCCCAGTCTGTTCAGGGAGACAAAGCAGAGAGAGAGAGCAGGAAACAAATGAACTACCACTACCTACAGTAACAGGTGAGTCTCACAGGTGAATGAACTGTCACACCCAAAAAGACTACATGTGTGTGCATGCTACGTCACGCTTCAGTCGTGTCCAGACACTATGGACTGTAGCCTGCCAGGCTCCTCTGTCCATGAGATTCTACAGGCTACATACAATTGTACAACTCCAGTTAAGAGAAGTCAAAGAACATGTAAAACAGATCTATAAGGATACAGATCAGAATAAAGGTTACCTTTGGGAGGGAGTATAAACAGAGTAGGGAAAATAGAGAAAAGTTTCTGGGATGGTGGGAATATTCTATGCTAATCTGAGTGGTGCTTTAATGAAGATAAATAGCAAAAATCTATTGAGCCATCTAGAAATATCTGTGCACTCTAGTGTATATGTATTTCAATAAAAAAAAGTTAAGAAAAAAATAGATGCACATGAAATAGTACACATTTTGTGAAAATAACAGGGACTTAGTCCAGAAAAGGGGCTTTGCTGTTCATGTGCTATGAACACATGATTAGGGTTAACTAAGAATCAAGATTGCCGGGAGAAATATCAATAACCTCAGATATGCAGATGACACCACCCTAATGGCAGAAAGTGAAGAGGAGCTAAAAAGCCTTTTGATGAAAGTGAAAGTGGAGAGTGAAAAAGTTGGCCTAAAGCTCAACATTCAGAAAATGAAGATCATGGCATCCAGTCCCATCACTTCATGGGAAATAGATGGGGAAACAGTGGAAACAGTGTCAGACTTTATTTTGGGGGGGGCTCCAAATTCACTGCAGATGGTGACTGCAGCCAGGAAATTAAAAGATGCTTACTCCTTGGAAGAAAAGTTATGACCAACCTAGATAGCATATTGAAAAGCAGAGACATTACTTTGCTGACTAAGGTTCGTCTAGTCAAGGCTATGGTTTTTCCAGTAGTCATGTATGGATGTGAGAGTTGGACTGTGAAGAAGGCTGAGCACCAAAGAATTGATGCTTTTGAGCTGTGGTGTTGGAGAAGACTCTTGAGAGTCTCTTGGACTGCAAGGAGATCCAACCAGTCCATTCTGAAGGAGATCAGCCCTGGGATTTCTTTGGAAGGACTGATGCTAAAGCTGAAACTCCAGTACTTTGGCCACCTCATGTGAAGAGCTGACTCACTGGAAAAGACTCTGATGCTGGGAGGGGTTGGGGGCAGGAGGAGAAGGGAACGACAGAGGATGAGATGGCTGGATGGCATCACTGACTCGATGGATGTGAGTCTGAGTGAACTCTGGGAGTTGGTGATGGACAGGGAGGCCTGGCGTGCTGCGATTCATGGGGTCGCAAAGTCGGACACAACTGAGCGACTGAACTGACTGAACTGAAGCTCTCTACACCTAAGGACTAGTTAAATGAAAAAATTTTAATGACATTGTAAGAGGCAGCAAGAACTGTGGCAAATACAGGTGGCCTAATCTACTTCTATTCTCATCTATCTTCTTTACTGCCACTTGTACAATTAAGTCTGAAAAGTTAAACACTCACTTTCCAAGTGTCCTTGCAGTTACCAAGAATCAGAAGACATAGTTCAGGAAAAAAAATAGATGTCTGCTGTGGTTGGTAGTGAGGTTTTGGGAAAGCTTTTGCTTTCTTTACTAAAGGGGAAATATCCCCCGTACATGGTGGATGGAACTGCAGCTGCCACTTTGCAACCATGAGGCAGCAAATCAACATGCTGTGGAGACAAGGATGGAATGGAAGAAGGTAAACACTCTTCCAAGACTACCTGCCTCCACACTTACTGTAAGAGAAAGTAACTCCCATTTGTTTTTAAGTCAACATTGCTTGACTACTCTATTAGTTGAAGCCAGATTCATTCCTAATGGATGGAGAATTGAACTAATACTAATAGCTGCCATTCCTGTTATCTCCCTGGGCTAGGTACTCTGCCAAGCTTTTTATGTATCATGTACTTGTACCCTCACAAGAACCTAAGGGGGTAGATACTGTGATGATGCCCATTTAAAAGCGGGGGAAAGTGAGGCCTGGAGACAACCACAAAGCTAGAGGTGGCAGAAGTGAGGCTGGAACCCAGGTCCGTGGAACCCCGAAGTCTTTGCTGCTTTCTGAGGCCCCCACCTCAATTGTGCTGAATACTCAGTGGAGAATCTTTGACAACATGTTTCCTCTCCCTGAAGCTCAATTTTCTCACCTGTAAAGAGTATGATGAGGCTCAGATAATGTAAAAGCACTTTGTAACATAAAAGTGTTAAGCATCTCTTCAACATTTTACACCAGTGTTTATTTCCTTGGCTGGAATACATGGAATGTGAGAGATCGAGTTACCAAGGTCATTTGGGCTTAAATGCCCTTGGTTTCTATTGTACCTGGCACCAAATGTAACAACTGAGATTGGCATGACCTTTCCCTGCCCACCTCCTTCCTTTTCCACTGACTCTCAGAAGCAAAATGGACATTTAAAAATCTGTCAGATGGCGGTGATATTTGATACATGACTGGATTTGGAATCAAATCTCCTGAAGAAAGAACCAATTCTGCAGGACGATTGCCAATGTTGGGATTTGAGAAAAGGCCTCCGAAAGGTGCTCAAGCATGTCAGCTTGAGGTCTCAACACCTACTGCTCTACCGCAGCCCGGATGGGCCATCTGCCAGCACTCTCCGTCTTGTACTCCTTGGCATGAAAGTGAGAGCCACAACACAGCTTCATCTGTAAACCTGCTACTGTGGTGCTTCAGCCAGGGACAAAGCCTCCCAGAAATGAGACAGAAAGGGGTTGATCAGCATCCCAACATCCCTGCTCTATCAGTGGCAGCTGCCCCACAGGGGTCTGACAGTCTGGTGGCAGGGCATCACTCACCCTGAAGTAATGGAGGACGTTAAAGACCACCTTTGTGAAGACCCCTGGAGAATTCTGAGCCTCGAATACACACATGACATCTCCCAGGGAAGCAGCTAACACACTGGTTAAGAATCTTGACTCTGCCACTTACATGCCATATAATCTTGAGTGAGTCAGGCAACACCATGACTCACTTGAGCCCAGTTTTCATCTGTAAAATGGGGGCAGTGATAGTGACTGTGGCTGTTGCAGTGTCTAAAAGCACTTAGCCAGAGTGCCTGTTGGCATTTCGTAAGCACAATATGCGTGTGTGCATGCTGTCGCTTCAGTCGTGTCCAACTCTTTGCGACCCTATGGGCTGTAGCTTGCCAGGCTTCTCTGCCCATTGGATTCTCCAGGCAAGAATACTGGAGTGGGTTGCCGTGACCTCCTCCAGGGGATCTTCCCGACCTAGGGATGGAACTCATGCCTCTTACGTCTCCAGCATTGGCAGGTGGGTTCTTTACCACAATCGTCACCTGGGAAGCCCAAGCACAATATAGACAAAGCTAAGGTGGCTCAGCAGTAAAGAATCTGCCTGCAGTGCAGGAGCTGTAGGAGGCGTGGGTTCGATCTCTGGGTCAGGAAGATCCCTTGGAGGAGGGCACAGCAACCCTCTCCAGTATTCTTGCCTGGAGAACCCCATGGACAGAGGAGCCTGGTGGGCTACAGCCCATGGGGTCACAAAGAGTTGACACGACTGAAGTGACTTAGCACGCGTGCACAGTCTCATCATAGTGAATACTGATTGGGGTCAGGTGTGCCAGCTAAGCCTTCCTCTGATAGGCAAAGATATTAGAAAGACATCACCCTATAGTCACATGTGTACAATGCTATCATTGGGGGAAGCAGGGGAAAGGATACACAGGAACTCTGTTATTTTAGTAGCTATCTGCATATCTAAAATTATTTGTAAATAAAAATTTTTTTTAAACTGATGAGGCACATAAATGTAGTCCCATGCCTTCTCTTTGTGTTAGTTAGTGTTAGTTGCTCAGTTGTGTCTGACTCTTTGCAACCCTGTGGACTGTAGCCCACCAGGCTCCTCTGTCCATGGGATTCTCCAGGCAAGAATACTGGAGCAGGGTGCCATTTCCTTCTTCAGGGGATCTTCCCGATCCAAGGATCGAACTTGCATTGCTTACATCTCCTGCACTGGCAGGCAGGTTCTTTACCACTAGTGCCACCTGCTCAGATACTCCTGATTTGGAGTGTAAACCCTCCTGTGGCTGATCTGTAAGCCCGCTCCTTGCTGTATCATCATCAGAAAACAAATTGAAAAAAAAAAAATTCAGGTATTGCTTAAAATTCTAGTAAGCTAGGTCTGGGCATGTTCCTGACACTCCCTGACCCCCACAACCCCCTACAGTCTATACCACTCTGTGAAGAGATTAGTAAAATTCTGGGTGAAAATGGTGGCAGAATGATTGAAAGTATAGGAATTGTATGGTCCTCTCATTGTTTCTGCAACAATTTTTCCATCTATAAAATGTGCTGCATAATGAACGCTCGCCACTGCCTTGCCTTTGGACAGTGTTAGCAAAGAGGACAGGACAAAAGTTTGTGCACACCTTTAACTAATGAAGTTGTATCATGTCGAAGCTTCTGGTGTTTGGCCAAAGTTTGATTATCTGTGTGTTTTTCACAGTGGATTTAACAGCTACCCAGCATGAAGGTTTTTTCCCATCAGGGACCATTATCCTATAGCAGACACAGCAGGCTATCATGCCAGTGTTGAAAAAGGCAATTGATAAAATGATTTAAGACAGAAAGAGACACCTCTCCAGGGAGCCACAGGAAAGTGAAGAAGGTATATTCTGTCCCCTGAGGGTGAAAGAAGCCAGTGGTTGGTACACAGAGCAAGAGAGGTCAGCTGCTGACGAGGGCGATGAGAAAAGACTCTGTAGTTAGCAGAACTGTGGAAAACACAAAAAAGTCCACAAATTTGATAAGCAGGGCAGGGAAATGAAAGAAAAAACTTAGAAAAGCAGGAAGTAATGAGCATTAATAAAAAACCAAAATAGTCCTTGAGTTTTGAATGGCCATAAATCAGAAATTCCTTTCTAAGAATAAAATCCCCAAAAAAGAGAGAGAGAAAAAAAAAAAAAAGAATGGATTAATACAATTAATTTGTGCAGTCTATCATCATATTCAGCACACCAAGAGGTAATTTGTACTGTTTTCAAAGGAGAAAAAGAAGCAAACGAGGAAAGTGTGCCCAGGATAAAGGGGTGTTGTAAGAGGGCCTGTACAAAAGAGGAAAGGGGGTTGCTGGAGGAAGCTATCTACAAGAGCTGGGAAGCTGGAAATTCATTGCCAGAAAGGTAGACATTCCAAATGAGTTTGTGCTAAAGGAGGATGACCAGGACAATAAAAAGGGCTTTTGCAGCAATGTTTAGAGCCTAAAGAAAACCACGTGTTAAGAGGTGACAGGATGAACAGAACTACTTGACTCCCACTTTGCTTCAAACTTTCTGCCCAGGAGAATAATTTTCAAGCTATATATGGTAGAACAAGCATTGTTATGTGGGAACTAATGTTTCCTATTTGAGAACTGATTCTTGGTATCAGTGGACAGGGTGACTTCACTATTTACAGAAGTTCTGACTCCAGGCCAGGTGAGGGGCATGTCACAGCTCAGAAAGCTTCCACCTGCAATCACAGGCCTCTGGAATCATCAAATCATGGAGACAATGGGAAGGGGACTGATGGAGATAGACAAACGTCATTCTGATTTTGTAAAGGAAGATGGAATAAGAGGAGGGGAAGCAAAGTCTGTGACCGTGTATCGAACAGATAGCTTGTGAGCAGTTAGAAAATGATGGGCTGCAAGGAGGTAGCATGGGATCTTGAGGGTGACTTCCAGAAATTCACTGTGGGTATCAGCATCCTGACTTCTCTAAGGCAGCTGGCAGGATGGAGGTAGTGGTGAGCACATGGTGGCTATTTCATAGCTTTGCAGAAGGTTAAAAAACAGAACCTCAATGCTGTTGATTAATTACTTGCTATAACTGGGAGGGAGTCCTTCCAAGGAATGATGACTTACTGGCTTAATAAATTTGCAAATACGTTGAGTATGGCAGTCTAACTGGTTGACTGACAGCATCTACAGTCAAAAACAGAAAGCACAGGCTGGAATGAGGATCTGAAATTAATAAAAACAACAATCAAGAAGGACAAAGAAGCTTTTAAAAGTATTTAACTATGAAAAAGATTTGGTATATTAAATTGTCTGTAAACTCAACAGGCAGCAAGAGGTGATGATGTGGCTTTCCAAAACAATAAACAAATAGTAGGTGAGATCAATAGGAGCAATGAGAATTAACAGGGAGTCCTGCTGGGGATAGGGGCAGACAGCAGGGAGAGCGGACTCTGGAGCCAGACTTGCCTCTGCTTTCATCCTGGCTCCGCCACTTTGTAGAGGTAGAAAGGTGGTCAGTTGCTAGATGCATACTGTTTCCTCATTCATCAAATGGGGAGGAAGATGGTACTGGTACCTCGAGCCATTTTGAGGATTAAATAAGTGTATGTCAAGTGCTTAGAATAGTGTTTAGCACATCGGAAGCACTCAATGAATGTAACTGAAAGGAAAGGAAAAAATGTAATGAAAGGGAAAAAAATGCATAGGAATTGGAATGGTAAGACGTTCCTGAGAAGGTGTATATATAATACCAGGTTTAAAAATGGAATATGTTCAATACTTTGGCCGCCTGATGCGAAGAGCTGACTCATTGGAAAAGACCCTAATGCTGGGAAAGATTGAAGGCAGGAGAAGAGAGTGACAGAGGATGAGATGGTTGGATGGCATCACTAATTCAATGGACATGAACTTGGGCAAACCCCGGGAGATGGTGAGGGACAGGGAAGCCTGGCGTGCTGCAGTCCATGGGGTCACGAAGAGTCGGACACAACTTGGTGACTGAACAACAACAGAAATGGTCTACATGTGAGTGTCCTCAACTAACTCTATTAATAGCTGTCCTTTCTTTTCTGAGTTATCCAGATGAAGGGAAGCAATAATAGTGAGACTGCACTCTTCACAGGTGTAACCTCACATAGAGCGCTGTGTTCAGTTCAGGTGTCCACTGGACAAGGCCATGGTCAACAAAGAGAACAGCAAAGAACTTCACTCAAGCAGGGAAGTGTCCTCCCAACCCTGCGACCTGGTGATGAGAAAAGGAAAGACCACGGTCTACAGATACATGGATTTTTTCGGGGAGAAGGGGTAAATCCTGTGCAACTCTGGAGATGAGGGCTAAGAGGACAGACTCTATATGCAGGCAGGCTCCAGCCTAAGCTAAGGAAGGCTGTTCCAAGACAGGCAGTTTCCACAGAACCCTTAGAATACTCAGATAGAAGCTGGGTGGCTGTCAGGGAGATAGAAGGTTAGGCAAAAGCACTTTTAAGGTCCTTTCTGACCTAACAGTCCACGATTTTATGAGGTGAGAGAGCCCAGAGTATATTTGAAAATGAAAGTGAAGTTGCTCAGTTGTGTCCGACTCTTTGCGACTCCATGGACTGTAGCCTACCTGGCTCCTCTGTCCATGGGATTTTCCAGGCAATACAACTGGAGTGGATTGCCAAGTATATTTAAGCTGCAGCATTTAGAAATAAAACATCATTCCTCCAGTACAATGGAGTTAGTAGGTTTGCCAGGCAGCCTTGTTGGTGGTTGTGGTTTAGTTATTAACTCATGTCCAACTATTGTGACCCCATGGACTGTAGCCTGCCAGGCTCCTCTGTCCATGGGATTCTCCAGGCAAGAATACTGGAGTGGGTTGCCATTTTTTTCTCCAGGGGATCTTCCCAACCCAGGAATAGAACCCTGCTCTCTTGCCTTTTAGGCATATTCTTTATCCACTGAGCTATGAGGGAAGATCAATCGCTATTCATCTTAGCCTCACTAAATCCACAAAGGGTGATTTTGATGTAAAACAAACAAACAAAAAAACCCTAAATGAATTAGAGGAACCATAACTGAATTTTATTCAACCACACATATTCAGGGCTCGGCTTAGCTAAGGAGCATCGTATCCAAGCAATTGTTACTTTTTGTACAGTGTTGTCTTTGAGAGGTGAATGCAACATACCTGAACTAGTATCCTCATAAGCCAGGATAAAAGGGGCCTCTCACTGTCCAGGGCCAAGGTGATCATCACAGAGCACAGGCTGTCAGTCTGCTATGGAAAACTTTTTTTGGGGGGGGTTATGTCAAAACAAAACAAAAACTCCATGACTTTATCTCAGAAAGAGGCAAATGAAACACATATGACTTCATTTGACAAGGCGAGGTTAGAAGCACGCTTTGAACACTGACAGCATGTGTGGAGCCGTATGCTGAAATGATGGGAAGGATCGTCTCCTCTTATGACTCAAAGAGGAGCAGATGGTCTGTGGGAACGGAGAAGGACTTTTCCCTCCTGGGTGGAGAATGGCACCACGCTGGGGACTAGAGGTGGCAGGGGATGGAGGGGTCGCCCGAGTTTGAAGCCCCACACACACCTGGATGTAAAACAAGAGGAGTAGTCGGGAAAGCAGCTCTGTACTCAACACTCCGTTGAGGCCTTACATATAATATGCTGTGCGCTAATGGTAAGTGGAAGGTAAGACTAGTCCACACGGTATGGTTTGTAAAAGCAAAAAACTAGAGATTATCAACATGTTCAAACAAATGGTTAGTCCGTCATGGAATATCCATAACCTGGAATATTTTGGAGCAGTTAAAGAAAAAAAGACTTTCGTGTGTCAATAACAGCACAATCATCAGGATTACCCAGGGTGGAAAAAATTAACACACGCACTGGTGTGTATATACTTATACTTGATGGATGCTTCCTTGGAAGTGAATCATCTCTGCGTGGGGTGTTATACCACAGACACCATGGCGACGTCTTCCTGGCATCCAGCACTGGGAGCGGCTCCTCTGGTTGCATCCGCAGCCCTGAGGACAGCAGCTGCCTCCTGTGTTAAGTTCTCCTTCTGTCTCTCCTTTGGAAAACTGCTGGTCAACCCTACTAAGGCTACAGCGATGTTATACAACATCCAGTGATTTCTATCAGTCTCTCTCTTTTTTAAACAATTGAGAAAAGATGCAACTTGTATATCATAAAATTCACCTTTTTAAAAATGTGTAATTTGGTGGTTTTTAGTATACTTACAAGGTTGTGCAAACACCAGTATCGAATTCCAGAACATTTGCATGATGCCCAAAAGAAACCCCATAAGCAGTCACTTTCCATTTTCTCTTTCTCCCTCAGACCCTGAAAACCATTAGTCCACTTCTCGTCTCAATGCGCACGCATGCTCAGTCGCTTTAGTCATGTTTGACTTTTTGTGATCCTGTGGACTATAGCTTGCCAGGCTCCTCTGACCAGGGATTCTCCAGGCAAGAATACTGGAGTGGGTTGCCATGCTCTCCTCCAAGGGATCTTCCCGACGCAGGAATTGAGCCCGTGTTTCCTGAGTTTCCTGCACTGCAGGCAGTTTCTTTACCGCTGAGTCATCGGGGAAGCTCTCTTATCTCTATAGATTTGCCTATTCTGGATGTTTCAGATAAATGGAATCGTACAACATTTCCTTTTATGTCTAGCTTCTTGCAGTTAGCATGGTGTTTTCGAGCTTCATCTACTCATGTATCAGGGGCCCGTGCTTCAGTTCCTTCTTACGGCTAATGAGTATTCCACTGTAAGAATATAACCCATTTTATTTACCAGTTCATCTGTTGATGGACAGGGGTTGCTTCCACTTTTTGGTTATTAAGAATAATGCTACTATGAACATTCCTGTACATGTTTTTGTATGAACTTATGTTTTCCTTTTACATGTAAACTTCAGAGTGAAATCTCTGGTTTGTATGGTAACTCTGTGTTTAAACTTCTGAGGATCTGCTGGACTGCTTTCCAAAGGAGCCGTATTGTTTTATATTCCCGCCAACAGTGTATGAGGGTTCTAATTTTTCCAAATCCTCATTGTCCTTTTTGCTTATCTTTCCAGGTGGCCTAGTGGTAAAGAACCCTCCTGCCAATGCAAAAGACGTAAGACACTCGGGTTTGATCCCTGTGTCAGGAAGATCCCCTGGAGGAGGACATGGCAGCCCACTCAGTATTTTGCATAGAGAATCCCAGGGACAGAGGAGCCTGGGGTCACAAAGAGTTGGACACAACCAAAGCGATTTAGCACATTCTAGTAAGTATAAAGTAATATTTCACTGAGGCTTTGATTTGCATTTCTCTGATGACTAATAAGGTCAAGCATTGTACGTGCTTCTTGGCCATTGTATATCTCCTTTGGAGAAATGTCTATTCAGATCCTTTAATTATTTTTAAATTGAGTTGTTTGTCTTTTTATTGAGTTGTAAGAGTTCTTTACATATCCTAGATACAAGTCCCTCAGAATTATAATTTGCTTTCTCTTATATATATAATATAAAGTATATTATAATATACTTTCTATCATTCTGTAGGTTGTCTTTTCACTTTCTTGATGGAGTTCTTTGAAACACAAAAGTTTGAAACTTAAAAAGTCCAATTTATTGATACTTTCCTTCTTTGATTTTTGACCCTCCTTAGGTGTCATATCTAAGAAACTGTTACTTAATCCAAGCTCACGAAGACTTATACCTATGGCTTTTCCCCCTAATAGTTTAATAGCTTTAACTTACATTTAGGTCTTTGATCTATGTTGAGTTTGTTTTCATATGTGATGTGAAGCAGAGAGTCTGATTTCATTCTTCTGCATGGGGATATCCAGCTGTCCCATGCACATTTGTTGAAAAGAATATTCTTTCCCCCAGTGAATAGTTCTGGCACCCTTGTCAGAAACCAACTGACTGGACTTCCCTAGAGGTACAGTGGATAAGAACCCACCTGCCAATGCAGGAGACGCAAGTTAGATCCCTGGTCCGAGAAGATTCCACGTGCTGTGGAGCAGTTAAGCTAAACTGCTGAGCCCGCATGTTGCAACTACTGAAGCCTGTGTGCCTAGAGCCTGTGCTCCACAAGGGAAAATAGCGCATTGTGAAGCCTGGGCACCACAACAAAGAGTAGCCCCTAGGGAAAGCACCGGCGCAGCAACAAAGACCCAGTGCAACCAAAAGAAAAAAAAACAAAAAAACTAAGTGACCATGAATGGCACTGTTTGTTTCCAGATTCTCAATTTTGTTCCATTGATCTACACGTCTGCCCGTATGCCAGTACCATGCTGTCTTGATTCCTGTAACTTGGTTGTTTATTGTTGTCTTGTCCAACACTTATGACCTCATGGACTGTAGCCCGCCAGGCTCCTCTGTCCATGGGATTCTCCAGGCAAGAATACTGGAGTGGGTTGCCATTTCCTTCTCCAGGGGATCTTCCTGACCCAGGGATCAAACCAGAATCTCCTGCTTGGCAGGCAGATTCTTCACCACTGAGCCACCTTGGAAGCGCACTGTAACTTGGTAGTAAGTATTAAAACTGAGATGTATGAGTACTCTGCTTTCGTTCTTCAAGATTGCTTTGGCTGTTCTGGGTCTCTGGAATTTCCATATGAACTTTAGGATCAGCTTGTCCATTTTTGCAACAAAGAAAAAAAAAGACAGCTGAAAGTTTGGCAGGGATTATATTGAATCTGTAGATCACTGTTGGGAGGATTGCATCTTAACAACCCTGTCTTCAATTCATGAACACAGGATAATTTTCCATTTATTCAGTTCTTCAATTTCTTTCAGCAGAGTTTTATAGTTTTTAGTATGTTTTGCACTTCTTTTGTTAAACTTATTCCTAAGTATTTTATCATTTTTGATGTTATAAATGAATTCATCTTTTAATTTCCTTTTCAGATTATTATAGCTAGTGTAAAGAAACACAACTGTCTTAATGAATAGGTAAAGAAGATGTGGTACATATATACAATGGAACACTACTCAGCCCTAAAAAACAAAGATTGTCATTTTGCAGCAACATGGATGGGCCTAGAAATTAACATACTAAGTGAATCAGACAGAGAAGGACTAATATTATATGATATCACTTGTAATGTGGAGTCTAAAAAGTAGTAGAAATTAACTTATTTATAAAAGAGAAACAGACTTATAGACATAGAAAACAAACTTACGGTTATCAGAGGGGAAGTCAAGGAGAGAGATAAATTGGGAATTTGGGCTTAACAGATAAACATTACCATATATAAAGTAGATAAACAATAGGATTTACTGTATAGTGCAGGGAATTATAGTCAATATCTTGTAAATAACCTAAATGGAAAATAATGTGAAAAATATATCTCTCTTTCTTGGGCTTAGTGGTAAAGAAACTGCCTGCCAGTGCAGGAGATGCAAGAGATGCCAGTTCAGTCCCTGGGTCAGGAAGATCTCCTGGGAAAGGAAATGGCAACCAACTCCAGTATTCCTGCCTAGAAAATCCCATGGACAGAGGAGCCTGGTGGGCTAGTGTCCATGGCATCACAAAGAGTTGGACGTGATTGAGCACACACATGAGCACAGCATCTCTCTCTCTCTCTCTATATATATATACATATATATATATAATCACTGAATCACTTTGCTGTACACCTGAAACTAACACAATATTCAATTAAAACAAAAAGAAGCACAATCATGTTTTGTATACTACTCTTGTATCTTGCAATCTTAATGAACTTGTTTGTTAGTTTTAACAGTGTTTGGGGTGGATTCCTTAGAATTTTCCATATAGATTATGTCATCCACAAAAAGATAGTTTCACTTCTTCCTTTCCAATGTGAATGTCTTTTATTTTACTTTCTTAGCTAATTACTTTGACTAGACCCTTCAGTACAATGTTTAACAGAAATACAACCCCTCTTTTTTATCCCTTCTCTCCTCAACCATTGACTTGAAAAGGAGAAGAGCCCCTATGAAATTGGGTTTTAATACGTGGTAAGATTTTTTTTTTTTTGCTTTTTGTTAATATTTTGGGCTACCCTCGTAGCTCAGTCAGTAAAGAATCTGCCCGCAATGCAGGAGACCCAGGTTCGATTCCTGTGTCAGGAAGATCCCCTGGAGAAGGAAATGGCAACCCACTCCAGTATTCTTGCCTAAAGAATCCCATGGACAGAAGAGCCTGGCAGGCTACACAGTCCATGGTGTCACAAGAGTCGGACATGACTTAGTGACTAAACCACCACCAAGATATTTTTCTCTTGTGTCTTTGCAGCAGCTTCAGTCAAATAGTTGGACAGCTTTTGTCAGTCATTTTTGATCAGCAATTGGCCAAAACACAAACTAAATGCAAAGCATGAGGGAGACATACGAGGAGTAAACAAATAATCTGTAGAAGAGAGTCAATTTAGGATTACATGAGATTACAGCCAAAAGTACGCACTGGCTCAGAGTTTTTCCGAATGGCAAATTAATATTCATTACCCAAGAACGTAATGCAGATAGTGCTAGAATTGGCTGAGGGCATGAGATATCCTCAGAGGATGAGCAAAATAGGAGTGAACTATTATGGAGTGGTTTATGTAATATAGGAATTATTTTTTAAGAAAATATTTCATAAGCAAATAGTGTTATAATGAATCAGTACCCCACAGGGTTGCAATATAGAAAAATTATGCATATATGCTTATAAGGCTTATTTTCCAAAGGATTCACAAGACAATATGATTATCTCAGGGTGAGGTCTACAGTGGTAGGGATGGAATTTTATGCTTTTCTAACAAAGGTCCATCTAGTCAAGGCTATGGTTTTTCAAGTGGTCATGTATGGGTGTGAGAGTTGGACTATAAAGAAAGCTGAGCGCAGAAGAATTGATACTTTTGAATTGTGGTGTTGGAGAAGACTCTTGAGGGTCCCTTGGACTGCAAGGAGATCCAACCAGTCCATCCTAAAGAAAATCAGTCCTGAATGTTCATTGGAAGGACTGATGCTGAAGCTGAAACTCCAATACTCTGGCCACCTGATGTGAAGAGCTGATTCATCTGAAAAGACCCTGATGCTGGGAAAGATTGGGGGCAGGAGGAGAAGGGGATGACAGAGGATGAGATGGTTGGATGGCATCACTGACTCAATGGACATGGGTTTGGATGGACTTTGGGAGCTGGTGATGGACGGGAGGCCTTGGCGTGCTGCGGTTCATGGGGTCGCAAAGAGTCGGACACGACTGGGTGACTGAACTGAAACTGAAACTGAGTTTTCTTTTTTTTTAAAACATGGTTAACTAGTAGTGCTTATGAACTACTTTATTTCTTCTTTATGTTTTTCTATATTTAAAAAGAATGTAGTCTACTAAATGCTATTGCAAAAAAGAAACATCAGGTACATTACATATGTAATTATGGGCCTATCAAAGAGAATTCTACCCCTCCCTTAGAAATACTTGAGTGATGAGTAACCCGAGAATGGTCTGAAAAATGAAGAAGGAAGGGTTATTTGAGTCAACTATTCAGGATGTGTCTGTCATCTTTGCTGGGTAAAAGAAGTGTGAGCTGAGGGTGTCCCTCCACCCTCAGGAACTGAGTGGGCAGCTCAAGGGGGGTGGAGCTGGCCTTTGAGACAGGAAAGGGCAGGGTCTGTTTCTGGTTGGCTGGGAGCCCCTCAAGATTTTCAGAAAATGCTGGCACAGGTACAGCAACCTCCTGTCACGAAAGGGTAGAAGCAGTCTATACAGCTAGCTGCCCAGCGTGTGTGATTCAAATTAAAAACAAACAAAAAAACAGAAACAAAAAACAGCAGACAGGGATAACGGGGTGGAGGGGACCTTGAGCCTGAGTGATGGAGGGTGGAGCGCAAGAGTTCCAAGATACAGATATCGAGACCCTCACAGGCCAGTGCTAGTGGTCTGAGCTCGGGTTAGAACTCTTGAAGGCCATACACCAAAGAACGTTTTTCTTCTCAGGGCTGTAGTCAGATTCTGCATAGAGGCCGGGGAAGCTGTACAGAGCAGAGCCAGAGGGGACACCAGGGTGGCCCTTATGTAGAGATTAGACCAGAAATAGGTTCCCAGCAGTCTTAGAAGCATTGCCAAGTTAATTCTTTCCTCAGGCTGTTCATTTGAGCATCTCTGTTTAATGTTCAGATTTTCTGGGGGGGAAGGGAGGGTGGCGGCGCGGTGTGCTTGCTTTTAATCTTACCCTTTCTATTTGTAACCAGGCATTCTTCTGCTTTAAAAAAAATCCTCTCTTGGGAATTCCCTGGCAGTCCAGTGGTAGAAGCTCTGAGCTTCCACTACAGGGAGCTCAGGTTCAATCCCCGGTTTGGGAACTAAGAACCCACATGCTGCGTGAGGTGTGGCTAATAACTAACTGACTAAAAAAAAAAAATTCTCTTAATTTCTTAGCAAAATTAACTTTGGAACATTCTAGCCAATTGCAAGTTTGTGAGGAGGAAAGGTAGGTGTTTCTAGGCTCTGCTTGGTTAAGAGACAGGAGCAGGGTGCCTCCGTGGTCGCCAGCTGGAGGGTGGCAGCCATGAAGGAGGAGACAGAAACCAGAATAAACCAGGAGAGAGTGAGGCTGGCCATGGGGCTGCGTCCTTGAGCCCTCTGTCACTTGTTGAGCAAACATTTACCTGGTGCCAGAGGGTCTAGATGACAGTATCTAACATGTGTTGAGTATTTACTATAGGTTGAACCACAGGAAATTCACAATAGTCAGTCATTTTAGATGTATCAAAATGGCAATTCCCTGTGATTTAGTCTAACACATGTACTCTAAATGATTTGCATGTATTCATCACATTTATTGCTCACATTCACCTATAAAGTGGAAACTGTTGCGTTACTATTCCCATTCTGCCGTGAGGAGCTAAGATCAGTCTGGTTGCGTACCTCTCTGAAGGTCACACAGCAAGGAGTGGCGTCACCACTGGACTTAAATCCAGGCGTTTGGCTTCGAGGCTGACTTAACCCTATGCTACTTCTCCTGGGTTGAGAACTGAGCACTAACGAGCTCTGGAGAGTTTAGGTCTGCATCCTCAGACGATTTTTTTCTAAAAAGAGGCAGGGTAGACTAGGTCCTGGCCAAGAAGGCACTGGGACTGTAGCCCTTCACCTTGTTCAAGTCGTAACAAGCTTCACAAAGCTCACGTATTCAACCAGTTCCTTTATTGGGTCGGTCCTTATCTAGGATCAGAGACAGCTTTACATCCTTTTATTAGAAGCCGTCTTGAAGCTATATGGACATTTCAATCAGTTTTGAAAAACCCCAAATGAGCGACTCATTCAAAGCCTTAGACCATTTAAGAAGAGGGTCCCAAGCTCTTCAAATCTCAGGTCTGGGTTCCTGAAACAGCCATCTAATTCTATCTGGCCTCTCTACACTCTCTCTCTGATTGTACGTTATCCCAAAGGCTGGGTAATCTTCCCAGAATGCCATTTTCACTATGTCATTCTTGGAACTGAAAAAAGTTTCCCACTGCCTAGACAGTCACATGCAAACTCTTGAATTTGGCATCAAAGGAACTCCATTACTCAGCCTGGTCCACTTTCAGTCTCAGAGGTTCTTAATGGTTCTCCTAGTCAGGAAACCCATTTCTCACTTAATGGCTATCTCCACAGCCAATTCACTGTTTATGCCTGCCAGGCTTTGCTCATTGAGCTCCTTTCCCCTCACTGCTTTACTAGCGTCAATGCAATTCTCTCTTACCCTCCAAGCTCAAGCCTCACATCTTCTGAATGGCCCGTTCTAACTAAGCTTACAAATATTAAACTCGTAGCTCTTTGAATTCTGAGGATGCAGCCTAGAATTTGTCTATCTACTCTGTTGTGAACAATATTTCAACTCTCTGTATAATATACAAAGAAACTCAGACAGAGATCATGTTGTCTACAACATTCACTTCTTCAGCATTTATCAAGCACCTGGCATTTAGTATTCTTGCCTGGAGAACCCCGATGGACAGAGGAACCTGGTGGGCTACAGGGAGAAAGAAAGAAGGAAAATGAAGATGTTAGCTGCTCAGTTGTGTCCAACTCTTTGTGATCCCATGGACTGTAGCCCACCAAGCTCCTCTGTCCATGGGGATTCTCCAGGCAAGAATACTAGAGTAGGTAACCATTCCCTTCGCCAGGGGATCTTCCCAACCCAGGGATCGAACCTGGGTCTCCAGCATTGCAGGCAGATTCTTTACCATCTGAGCCACCAGGGAGAGATGGTGTCATATGGACAGTTCAGCATTCACATCTGATCTTTAAGAGAGAGCTGGAGGTTTGGGAGCCTACAGCACAGACGAGAGGTGTGGCCAGCTGTGCTAATGCCCCACTCATATCCCATGGGACCCCTTCATCATTTGTGTTCACATAAGCTCTCGGCATGTTCTCTTGACTCTTTGTCAGATGTGACCCTCAGGTCGCCTGAGCCTCTTTTGCCTGTGAACACAAGAACCAGAAGCACCTGGAATGTATTTCTCTCTCAGCAATGATGACAGGCGCTGGAACATTCACTCTCTGCACTCCTTGCCCCTGATGCAGACCATTCTGAAGCGGACCCACACTGCTTCCAGGGCACTCCTGTATAACCTGACTTGATATCATGGCACCCGGCTTGGCAGTCCATTCTCCCTTCCATTTTCCCCTTCTGAGACTTCTTCCTAACAAATCTCTTTGACAAGAATTTCATGTGCTTTCAGAGGAATCCCCACGAAGAGAAAGTGTTTAAATGAAACCACTCCAGGAGGATGAGCAGTCAGGAGGGGTCCCCTAGGGAAGGCCAACTCTAAGTACAGGAAGATGAAGACTGTGAAGGAGATGGAAGGGGGATGGCAGACGGGACCAAGGAGAACCAGAAGAGCGGCAGCCATGAAACAGAAATTTCCAGAAGGAAAGAGTTATTAACAGTACCAAACAAAGCAGAGGAGCCTAATACGGTAAGATTAAGAGGAGAGGAGCCTGATGAGTTAAGCCTAATAAGGTAAACTATGTTTACAGGATCTGGTGATCATAAGGGCACAGGGCCCTTAGGAACAATTTTCCCTAGACTTGTGACCCCAGTTCATGTCCAAAGGAGGATCTTCTTCCTCCCTCGGTATGCTAATCTTCCTTCGTGTCTCTCTTATAGACAGAGGGGTCTAAAGCTCACTCATATATGTAGCTCTGTGATATGTATCAAGGCATATTCATTTCTAGTTCTGTTTCTGGAACCGGACATTTCTCTTTAGTTGTACTGAGACTGTCAGGTTAGCACTCAGACATCTGAGAGGTCAGGGTAGACATGGATGCTGATGTACTTACAGAATCAAAGGCTGGTGGCTTCAGTCTTTTCTTTGGGGCAGGAGCAAGAGAAGGAAAGGAGGGAGGGGAAGGTCTGGAATAGATACCAAAGGCAACACAGAAGGGAGCTGCCCAAGGAGGAGCGAAGGGATTTATTTGTGCCTGCAGGGCCACTGAAAGAATTCCGGGGAGTGTTCAGGCTCAGGGTGGAGGAGCAGTGGTGAAGACTGACACTCTGGGCTGGAGTTTTTCCATGAGAAAGGCTTGTGTGGCTGTGGATGGACACGTTCCCACACGTGGGTGGGAAAAGATTGCTGTGTTCTTGAAGGATTAGAAATAAGAATTTTGAAAAAAACTTTAAAGGTGAAGACTTCATGCATACTAGAGAAGGTTTACACATAGGTTTTTAAGGGAAATATGGAAAACTGTGCTTAGGTACTGTGCAAATTCAAAGGACTCATGGCAGGAACATTCCATTTTGGCCATAGAGTTACAGACTTGAAGGGTTTCCTCTTATTATGGGATGTCTTTGTAATGGGGGGGAGCAGAGAGGGATTCACGAGGAAGATACGAAAAGAGCTCACATTTCTCTAGAACCGTATCAACTGTGGAGGCAGTAGTTAGAAAGAGCCACGTCAGACACTGGGCTTGTCAGCACCTCTTCAACGTGATATATTTTAAGGTTTTCTCAGCACGAGTTTGACTTTTAACAATGAATCCAGTAAAGGGGGGAAGTGATAATAAATCACAAACAATAAAAACCAACAGAGATTTCTTCTGACCCTGCCACCGGAGCTCTTCCATCCCGCTGGCCAGTCATGATATGCTAACTGAAAGCACTTGGAAGAGGCCGGATGCAGCTATACCCAGGAGACCAGAGGCATGGGAGCCTTTCAGAAGGCACCTTGCTTGTCAAGAGTCATGGCTCCTACAATGGACAAGGGAGGGGCTTTTAGGCCGGGGATTGGGGAAAGGAATAGGAGAGATTAAAGCAATGGCTGCCAGGCAGGGGAGAGTGGAACGGCAGTAAGATCAGGCTTTGCAGGGTGAACAGTTCTGCCCGGGGTGGTGGAGAGGTGAGGGAGAGTCTGGAGACAGCCACTGGGGTCTTGTCTATGGGAAAGGCATTTTAATAATTAACAAATGAGAAAAGGCATGGAGCCAGTAGTAATGTGACCCTAGCCTTTTGGAACTATGCCTTAGGAGCCTGCAGACACGTTACAGGCTCCCTAGCCAGTGAAGGCTGAGAGAGATAGGAAAACCCAAGGAACTGCTGTAACCAAATAAAACTTACCACTAGGCCGATTTAAGACACATTTGATGAGAGCTGTAATTCAACACTGGGAATATGGAAGGTACAAATGGAACAGGTCTTATAAATTACTGAAATTAGCAAGTCAGAGACAAACATAATTTTAATTTTTCTCTTCTCACTTTGTTAATACTCCTTTAATATCATCAACACAATATTGAATTCGCTGTTTCCCTATATTGACTGAAATAATCAGATACACTCTTACGTGTAAAAACACAAAGATGTTTTGGTCTAAGAATTCTTTTTCCAACACAACCTTTCATGTCCTTCCACAGTTCAAGATGCCTGGAGTTTTCTTTCTTTCTTTCTTTTTTTTTTTTTACTGCAACTAAATGCTATATCGAGTTCTTCAGAGGCAGGAAGATAGAGTAGGAAAAAAAGGATTATTCCAACCCCCACTCTGCTCTTAATCAGCTATATGATGTTGGACACCTTAACCAGTCTTTCAAAACTACGAGTCACCTAAGCGAAGATGTGAAATGGCCAGCAGGAGAGGTGAGGAAGGACCAGCAGTGAAGCAGAAGGTAATCAAGGAGACTGCGACACAGAAGCCAAGAGAAGAAAGTGTTTTTAGAAAGAGTGGTCAACCATGTTGAAAGTTGTTGCAAAGATAAGTTGAAGTTTCCACTGTATCTGGCAATGTGAAACTAAGACTTCTAAATTGTTCTTGGTCCATTATTTCAAGACCATGGGGTATCTTAATAGAGAGGGGGAAAAAGATAGCATCTTTGATGATCATTTTATGAGACTTCTTTTCCAAGGTCTTATTTTTGTATTAAAACAAAAATCTGAGAATAAATTTTTACAATCCGGGTTTTTCCTTTTCACTTTCTGTCATTCTAGGTTCTCTGTGCCCATTTAAGGGAGAATTCTAAGGGATGGGAGTAAACTAAACTGAGACTATACAATTCAGGGCAGGTTCAGAAACATTTCCTCTTCATTGTAAGTGCATCTGATAACAATATTTTCCATACTGATGTGCAACACTCTTTCAAATGCACTCATTTCATGGTTAGCCTAAATTTAGGCAAACACAATTTCTGAATACTAAGAAAAACAAATGCCATAATAAGCCTTCTAGCACAAGGGTCTAAAAATAGTGGATTCCTTCTCCCAGCTCCACACACAAAGGAAAAGCTCTTGGACGTCAGAAGTTCCATGAAGCCCCGAGACAAGGCTCTCTGCCTGTGTGTACTGACTTCCCAGTGGACATCCGGCTGTTTAGATGTTGGGAACACATTTCATCAACTAACTTTAGTTATAATATCCTTACCCACTGAGATGGTCTCTGGTCATTCAGAACTGGAAGTATCGAAGGGACTTAGAGACTTGGAAAGTGGGGAAACTGAGTCTTGAGAGACTTGAGTCTTGGCGGGATTGGTGAAATTACACAGCTCACACACCAGTCTGTTCCTGCATCAGCCGCCTTAAAACAAACCTCCCAGGCCCTCACCTTGCTCCCCTCCCAGCACAACTCCTCTCACAAAGTCCAGACTCAGTGTCTCTGCTTCCTGACCTCCCATTCACTCTCTACCCACTCCAATCTGACTCCCTTCTCCACACTCATGAATAAATGCATGCATGTCAAGGTCACCAACATCTTTCATGTGATCCAAACAAAGGTCACTTCTCTCCAGCCCTTTTACGACACCGCTCAGCAACATCTGACACCCCACTTCACCTTCTTGACTCATTTTCCCTCCTGGCTTCCATGACTCCTGGCCTCTGGGTTTTCTCTGCATTGATTTTCCCAGTTTCTCTGCTGACTCCTCATCTTCCTCCCAACCTCTTCTCTCACTTATTTTTTCTACCTGGTAATTTCAACAGGCTCAGAATTGTAAGTATCCATAAGGGTGAATGTTTCAGGCTCTCCACTGAGCTCCTGACTTGTAAACCCCACTGCAGTCTCCATACTGAATGTCTATTTGGCACATCACAGTTAACAACATGTAAGACCGAAATCTTTATTCTTCCCTCCAAAGCCTGCTCCTCCCAAAGTCTTTACCATCTCACCAAATGGCATCACCATCTGTCTACCCAGCTGCTCAAGTCAAAAGCCTAGAAGTCATTCTAGACACTTTCATTTTCCTTTTCTCCATATTCAATAGACCAAAGATCTGCCAGTTCCACTGCCAAAGCATGTCTTAAACAGGCCTGCTTCTTGCGTCTACCCCGCCGCCAGGGGTAGTGTGGACTCCTGCAACTTCTAACCCTCCTCCTTGCTTTTTGTCTGCTGCCTGCAATCCATGCCACACAGCGGCCAGGGAAGCAGTGTCAAAACACCAGACAGATCAGATCCTCTGTCCTTAAGGCCCTGGAGCAACTCAGGACAAGGCCAGATGATCCAGCTCCCACCCGCCTCTCCCGACCTTCCAACTGCACCACCACCGTTCTTTCTTCCTCAACCCCAGCATGCCAGGCCCTTTCCTGCCTGCAGGCCTTGGTGCTCCTCCAAGAGGCACTCCCCACCCCTCCTACTATAAATCTCCGGGTTCCCTTCGCATCAGCTTCTCACTGCCTGTAACTAAGCTGTGCACACAAGAGGGTCCCTGCTAAGTGAAAGTTCTGAGAGAGCGGTGGCCCTATCCACGGTGGCCAAGGGTGTCGCCCTTCTGGCAGCTGAGGGAAAGGATGCTCATAGTGGCACTGGGTGGGGAGGGCAGGCTCCTGGCTCCTAAACAATGGATGAGTCAGCTGACGCCTGCTGTTAGTGTGCGAGGGAAGACATCTCCCTGGGAAGAGTGGCCACACCCAGCGCTGCTGCACAAAAGCACTGGCTAGCCTCGCTGGGGTCAGGTTGGGCTCGGCATTTCCCTCAGACCTCGGCCTTAGTGTGCAGTCACTGCAGAAGGGGGGTTTTTATTTAAAAACAAATGGCAACAGAACTGGTCCAGGCAGGCTTCTTTCTACCCAGGCGGTAGACTGGCCCTGGGGGCTGCCATCTAAAATAAGGGGCGATTCCTGGATGGCCGCCTTCCCACCTGTCTGACTGCAGATTCCAAAGGCTTGGCTCCAGTCAACAGGGGGGCAGGAGGAAAGCTTCTGTTGCCATAGTAACCACAGTGCTCCTGGGGCCTAGGCTCAAGGTTTCAGATAAACAACTATTTAGAGAAGTGAAGAAAAGGAGAGGAGAGAAACCAAAAAAAAAAAAAAAAAAAAGGTGAAATGGCGAGAAGTAATCTTACAAGTGTTGCAAGACACGCTCTGAAAATAAAACCAGGGAGCCAAGAGTAGAATCCTCCCACCAGCACGGGAGTGGCCTCCTGCCGGGGACCCAGCCGGAACAAAAGGCCCCATTGACACAAACATCTGTTACTACTAAACACTTAGGAATCAATATTTTCCTAAAGGCTTTTTTTTTTTTTTCTTTTCTCCTTTCGGCTTTAAAGGGTTACTGTCTGCCAGGCTAACAGACCCTCACCTTCTCCAAGTCCACGGTCACCATGTGAAGTGACTATTAGAACTTCAAATGAAGAATTTGATCCTGGAAATAGCCCTGTGCTAGTTTTTTTTTTCCTGAACACAGACACCAGGAAAATGTCAGAAGGCAAATCCAAACCCACGCCCTGAAAGACTTAAAATGTTAACAGTCACATCCCTGGGAGGATGAGTAATCTAGCCCAATTTAATTTAAAAAGGAAACCCAGCAGATTTAAGAGATGGCCTGGATGTGCCTTGAAGGGAAGCAGGAGCGTGATAGGGAGGATGGGAAGGTGACAGGGTCATGGGGGCTTTACCTCAACACCTGCATTTCCTCCGGGGAGTTCTGCACCTCATCCTGGAGGCGATGCCAGCGCAGGCAAGCCCTCAGCTTCTGCTGCTCCTGGGCCTCGTGGGGGGCCAGCTGCTTGGAGCACAGACGCACAAACACACATACACAAAACACAGTCACTGCTGTCCTCTGCAGAGTCAGAGCCGCCCAGTGGAGCGGCGGGCTTTGTTTCAGGGGGGGATGGCACAGACAGCCCCCACTGCGCCTTGTGCCCCATAGGGAAAGTCCGAGGACCAAAGAGGTCTTTTAGGTCCTCAAACTAAGAACCAGCCCGCCCTCCCGCGCTGCCTGTTTGGGAGCCCCTTGGTCCGACAGCCTCCCTCTCCACCACCCCCGCCCCGCCCCCCTCGTCCTGCCCTGGAGAGAGCAGACCTCCCTAGGGGCTGGTTTCCACTCTGATTCCATCCAGCCCTTTCTTGCCTTGTCTTTTCGCACAAGGTGGGAAAGGTCCCCTCCATTTACCTCCTATTTTTTCCCAGTCCCCAGTTTTGTTAAGGGCTGTTTACAGGGGAGCTAATGTAACCCAGATGACTCTGTTTGCATATAACCAGGAAGAGCCCAATGCCTAGACTCCCTCTCGGGCGGGAAGGCCATCACCCCTGCCCTACTGGGCAGAACTGGCTGCTGTCACCCGTGTGCTCACAAGGCCCCTCGGCTTTAAATGCCACAGTGAGGGGTGGGTGGGGTGGGAGGCAGGACATCCACTGGGGAGGGAACTGTCAGTGTCTACAGGCATTCCTGGAAACTAACAGATATTTACTGATTCTCTGCTAGGCCCTGGGGACATAATGGACACAACTATGACCTCGAGGAGTCGAGGGAGACAGATGAGAATACTAACCATTGGAGTCCAGTGATGGATGGTAGGGGTTGAAGAAGGACCCCAGAGCTCCCAGGACAACCAGGGTGTTCAGAAGGTTTTCCTGGGGAGGGGATGGGGTTTGAACTGGCCCTTAGGGAAAGCAGGAGTCAGCTAGGAGAGGAGAAATTTCAGGAAGAGGGGAAGCATGTACAAAGCTCATGGGGCCTGGAAAGAGTGTGAAATGTTTTAAAAACGGGGAAGGTTAAGGTTGGGCCAGGGAGCAGGCTGCCATTCAGGGAGGGACAGAAGCGCCAAGTAGCTGGCAGTGGTGAACATGATCAGCAAAATTTGTGTGTCCTGTTGTTATGGACTGAATTGTGTTCCCCCAGCAGGAAACCCTATGTTGAAGACCTAGTCACCGGTGTGACTGTGTTTGGAGATAGCGGCCTCTAAGGAGGTAATTAAGGTTAAACGAGTTCAAAAGGATAAGGCCCTAACCCAATAGGGTTGGTGTCTTTGTAAGCAGAGGAAGAGACACTGAAACTCTCTCTCTGGGCCATGTAACAACATAATGAGAAGATGGCCCTTATCAAGCCAGGGAAGAGAGGCCTCATCAGAAACCAAGCCTGTCAGCACCTTGATCTTGAACTTCCCAGCCTGTTTAAGTCTCTTGGTCTGTGGTCCTTTGTTATGGCATCCTGAGCCGACTAAGACACCTGTGAAGAAGTCTAGACTTTCTCCAAGTTGATGACAAGTTAAATGACTCAACTTGCCACTAATTCAATTCACTTCTCTCTATGGAATCCCACTGAGAGGAGTGGAGGTTTCTATCTCCTGGTTCAGAGATCCCCCACTCCCCTTTGCGGTACTTGATAATGTGTGGCACTGCAAAGCACAGTCTCCTGGGCAGAAAAGTAACACTGCACCCTCATGCCTTGTTCAGGGATGAAGTAACTTCTTGACCGGGAGAGTTCCCTGAGGCCACCCACCCTTTTCTGCCCTGAGGAGCACTTTTCTCTGGCTGAGGAGGCTTGGCAGGGACCACCAGCAGCTCAGTTTTATTCAACCTTCAAGGAAGGGATCAGAGCAAGGGATGAACCCTGGAAATGTTTCCAAACTTTGTGCTGATTCCAGAATGGACACTTCGCTTCAGAGGGTATCTGCGGTTTCATATATTGAAGACTTACTTCATGTACCTTAAAGGATGATGAGGTGGACTGCTCCCTACTCCAGGTTAAGGGTAAAGGAGGGACAGAGAAACTTTAACCCCTATGTTCCCTTTGAGGCTCATAAGAAGTCATCTCCTCCAAGAGGGTTTTCTGGATTTTCTCATATCCAGCCTCTTTCACCTTTGAACTCCCATACTAATTAGCGTTTACCTCTCTTTGCTAACTTATTTTCTTCTTCCTTCCACTATATGCTTTCCTTATCTTCAAAATTAGACTCTGATCTTTTTCAAAGCAGCGTTGTGGACTTAGCCTTTTATCTCTATGAATCTAGCAGAGAATGGACACATGGAAGGTTTATAGCTGTGAGATGCAGCCAGGCCAGCTTTGTGCCTCTATCAGTACCGACAGATGCAGGGCAGAACAGCTAGAGGCAGGACCCAAGCAGAGAGATTCCAGGAGGTAGAGGCAAGAGGAAGGATAAAGGGGGAGTGCTCTTTGGGGATTCAGGACATAAAGGGCAGAGAGATGGTCATCAGACACCTGACATACACTCATGATGACCAGAATAGCACAAATCTGACTGTCTCAGGTGGAAGCACCTCAGGGGAGAGATGGTGAGAGAATCCTTGCTGAATGCCTACTCCATGCAAGGTGGTGGCAAAAACAAAGATGACGAGAACAAGAAGGACAACTGGTATTTCTCGCACACACTCTATGTGTCAGGCACGGTGCTAATAAGCTCATTCACACACCACCCCCTCCACTCTGCAAGGTTAAGCATTTTATAAATGAGGAAACTGAGCCTCAGAGAGGTGACTTAACCTCCTGACACTCACAAAGCTGGCAAGCAGCAAAGCTGGGGTTCCAACCTGGGTCCTACTTCAGACCCAGCCTTTCTGCTCAAGAATCTGCCATGTGACCTCTCTTCACAGGATTCTGCGTGGAGGGGGACACGGCTATGCACACTGCTAGCTCAGTAGCCAAGGTGGGAAAGCAGGGTGGGAAGATGAGCAGGACACTGTGCCACTGTGAAAGAGGTTATTGCCTACTCATGAGGATAGCAGGAAGAAGAAACAAGTGAGAAAAAAGAGGTAAGTACAACTACAGTGGAAACTCAAAGTTTCTAGAAGAGCATTACCGAACTGTGAATGAGATGAAGAGCCTGGGCTATCAAAGGAAGGTGACCTTGAGCTGGCTAGTGAAAGATATACAGGATTTCAACAGGCAGAAGGAACTTGACCAAAATCATGCAGATGTGTACAAACTTGTGAATTTCAGAATTCAAATCGTCCAGTATGCAGGGATGGTAGGGGAAAAGATGTGACCAGATATTAGGAATTGGAAAACAAGCAGGAGGCAAGCAGGAAGCAGGTTAGCTGCCATAGCTTCCTTATTGCTGGTGGCGAATTAAGTAGAGGTTGTAAACTAGGAGTGTGTTGAGCAGGTCTGGCCTCGGTGTGTATTTGGTCTGCATATTTTTCACACTGATAAATTTCACATAAAAATCCAGAGTCATAGTTTCTTTTAAAACACTAGAAGTCCAGGCTCTATCAAGCCCTCCTTTCAACATGACAGCAATTGGTCAGAACTGAGGGGAAGCGGCCGGTGTACCACAGTCCTCCCCGTTCCCTAATCTGCAACACCGGCTGCTTCATTCCTCATTACTTGCAGCAGACATCTAAAATCATGACTCTGGATTTAAACTTTCATCTCATCACTTAACAAAGCAGAACACGGTCGATGTCAACACAACCACAACCACAAAGGAGTGCTTGAGTATGCCGCAGCACCACCTGTCCTGCAAGTCTTTGCTCAAACGTCTCCTCATCAGAGACCTTCTCCGATGAGCACCTTCTAAAACAGCACTTCCTCCACCCCTCTCTATCTGGCTTCGTTTTCTTGACAGTACTCATCCCTGCAAGCTGCAGATGCTGTCGTTTACCTACCTGGTCTCCCTGTCATCACTAGATCGTGAACCCCAGTGAACCCCACGGGGAGCAAGGTCTCCCTTCTCATTTACAAAGCAAACAGAACAAGGGCCTAGGTGCATAATGAGCACTCAATACCTTTCTGCTAAATGAGCGAAAGACTCAGTTGAACTTGACTCTGGGTACTGAAATGCTTAGTGCACTTGAAACTTACCTGCTGTGCCTTGGCCCAGAATACATCTTCCAAGTGAGTGGCGAACCCTTCACTCAGCCACTCCTCCGTCCAGTCTCGAGCCCCAATCGCCAGGCCAAACCAGGCGTGAGCAATTTCATGGCAGAGACGGGTCCCACAGAGCTGGCTCATTCCAGTCAAGGTGCTCTGAGAGAGGAAGACGATGTGTGGGCTGGGGATAATGGGAGAGAAAACACACAAGAGTCTTGTCAGGGCCTGTCGTCACGGCCACCCCCTGGGGCAGCTTTCTCAGCCCTGCCAGCCTGTTATTATCATGTGCATGCTAGATCACGACCGATAGGCTCGCAGCTTAGATGCTTTTAGAAATAAATAAAGTGGCAGTTTGCGTTCCTGGCAGCAGCTCAGGCTGCCGTTTCTGCCAAGCAGTTGTCTCCGTCATCAAAAGGCTATTACCTGTAATAAGTAACCTGCACTGAGGTTTACACTGAAGAAATTACAAGGCGATGGAAGCATTTACCCTGAAATCTGGACTGTAAAAGAAGAGCAGGTGTGGGAACGTGAAGCCCATGCTGTCAAGACACTGATCAAAGAAGACCCTTCAGCCAAAAATCCGAGTAGCTTACAGACAAAGTGAGAAGTCACGCAGAAGGACAGGAAAAGCCGAGAAGAATGGAACCAAACATTTTCTATTTCAGGCCAGGGCTGGTTACAGAGGTAACAAACCACAGGTGCCATGGATGGGTGAGGTTTCAAGAGACTCTGATAAAGGCTGAATCTCTGTAAGGCTGAGATTTTCAAAGGTATCTTTTCCTATCTACAGATGCTTATAATTCACATGACACAATGATAGGCAGAGAGAGAGAAGGAAGTTAACTCACTCAGGTGTGCAAATGGCCCCAGGGCTGGCACCAGCCAGGGAGATTTATTAATATCTAATCTCATTTCCCATACTTTGCTTTAAAACTCCAAACACCATGATTAGAGCTGCATTGATGAAATGGCAGGAAGGGAGGCTGAAGAGAGAAGAGGTAAAGGGAGTACCTCCTGTGCCTCGGTATTTCTCATTTATCCAGGACTTGTTTACAGTCTTATGAATGAAGAATTTGCTTTGAAAAAAAAAAAAAAAAAACCCTCTCCTCCATCAATTGAACACAAGCAGTTGTGAAACCTTCCAAATTAAGAAACTGTACACACTGGTTCCTTCCTTTAAAAGCCATGCATTTGCCATCATGTGGGCTCTGCACAAGCCAGAACTGCTTGCAGATTTGTCCTCCGCCCCCACGGCCACCAGTAGAGAAAACCCCACCTGTATTTCCCTTGCACAACATCACCCATTCAGCTCAGGGAGCTCAACTGAAATCGCGGCAGTCATGTGTGCCAAAACAGACAGCTTTCATGTGAAATAATAACAGGGCAGGCACGCAAATGAGAAAGTGTCTGCCAGGATCTCAGCAGAGTCCACCAGAAACTCTGGGAAATAAAAGTGTAGCTGGGACCTTTAGGGTACAAGGGTGCAATGCAGCAGGCGCCAACAGTATTTCAGAGCACTAACTCAGAGGGAAAAAAAGGAAGGCAGGAAGCAACACAGGAAGGAAAAGAGAGAAGGGTGAGAGAAGGGAGGAGGGTGGGAGGGAACCAAGAGGCACAGGAGCTAAACTTCCTCTTCCTGAGAAAGTCGCCCATGGAGAAGACAAACTGCGAAACCTGGCATTTTCAAGTAAATGACCCCTTGCTCTGGCATGTGCAGCGCTACAAAGAAAAGCCACAGAAATGTACCAAGTAAATAACATTCCAGACATACTGCTGGCAGCACTTCACCCTTTCGGCTAAAACAAAACAGAAGTAACTTCAGTCTTTGTAAACAGGCTCAAAGACAAGCCTGCGTTGGAAAGGTCTGCTGGCCAGAGATCCAGACGGTGCACGCAGAGTTACAGACGTGGTGTGGCTGAGCTGACCCCTCGGCCCAGGAGCGGCACACACGCTGATGACTGTGAAATTGCAGACTGTTCATGAGGAAAAGCCTGCGCCGTCCACGGCGACCTGCTGGCTGCTTTGTCCCAGTGTGGAAGTTGATCCAGGCCCTTTTATGCAAATATCAAAGTCTGAGAGGGCTGAAGGAATGCACAAAGCAGCTGTGTGGGGGTGGCATTTCATTTTCCTGTCCTGTAATTTTTCCCCTTCAACAGTCTTCGTTGTCTCCACCAGACCCGGTATTTTGGAGATACCACCCTGGCCTTGGTTGGGCTTAGGACAGATCCAGACATTGCTGGACTGGTGCCTAAATTCCCATTCCCTGTCCTCAATACTCTCTTCCTAGCCAGGGAGAAATGTGTTTCCTACTGTCTTCTGAGAAAACCGAAGCTTAAACTTCCTTCTAGATTGGAAGGATGTGCATTTCGCTTGATACAAGTGACCCTATTATCAGTGAAAAACATGACCTTCTCCCTGAAAAGCAATTTTCCAGTTTGAGAACCAGATCCCAAATTCTCCTGCAGCGGAGTTTTCTGTCTAAGGTTGGGTTTTACCTATGGATCATACCTCCCTATAAAGAAAATGGCTTCTTTCTTAAACTAAATTAAAATGCAGAGTGAGGTTTTGATAATCTTTCTCAAGGGTTGTTAACAAAATCCTGACATAAAAGGACCAATACAATTTTTTTTCAAGTTAAGGAGAATTTACTCCTCTCCTTTTGAACTTAAATGTCAGGATTTTTCATGGTAACTAGAATTTTTAAACTGCTTTTTTTCAACAATGAATGAAGAACTGTATAATGCTCAAACTCACTTCAAGGAGTAATATTAAATATTCCTCTACCAACAGATAATCTCTTTCACACCCTCCTTCAAAACAGAATGAATGTTTAGAATTTTCTACTCAAACCTTTCACTTGATTTATAAGTTTCACCCCTGGGCTCCTCACATTTTCCCAAGTTGTCAGAATTGTATTCATGGTCCTAGTCAGTCAGCCGGGAATCAGTCTTCACTCTGACAAGCTCCATTTGAAAACGGGTTTTCTTTTTTTCTTTTTTCCCTTGAAAGGGCCTGTGTCAACTGCCTCTACAAATGCCAAATTGTTGATTCATCATCATTACAGAGGATGGAAGATAATCACTTCAGTGACATCTTCATCCTAAAAATGGTTCTTTAAAAATTTTTTTTCAAAATCACAGAGTTGATCATTTTTCCCAAATAAGAAATGGGTGGGAAAGGAATATTTTCAACTCTCAAAAAGCACAATCCCTCTTATTTGTATTCTCCGTCATAAATTCTCACTGCAAGTGATCCTGGGGCCAGCGGGGCAGAGCAGGGGGTGGGGCAGGGCAGGGGGCCGGGCAGGGCCCCAGCAGGACGCGTGTGCTCCTTCCTTCCCGGGAGACCACCAGCGGGGCTGCCTCCCGACAAAGGCCACGTGGTATTGTCTGTCTGCTGCCTCCCCCCCACCCCCCCTCAAGTTTAAAAATATCATTTCTGGTCTGAAAACAGTTTCTCAAGACTGTTCCTAAAAGCTCCCTCCCGACGCAGATTAGAAGGCTGTGTCCGCTAATTTAAAACACGCTTCTAGCAGAGGAGGAAGGAGTGCCTTCATTACTCTCAGGAGCCGCTCCAATCCTTCGGGAGGAATTCAATTTGGAGAGGAAATGGAGAATTTCATCAGATCTTAAGCAGGGGCTGGTGTGTGATTTATTTCTGCTTTGTCCAGGGAGACGTGACCGGCGTGGTCCACCTTGCGGATCAGGGAGACGCGCAGCACTGGGGGCTCCAGCCCAGCACCGCGGCCCCGGCGGGTCAGAGCAGGCTGCAGGCCGACCCAGAGGACAGGACATAGCTGCTGGTTAGGGACGAGAAGAACCCCAGGGCACCCATTATCCCGGAGCAGATCCAACAGGCCCTAGGGGGAGCAGATTCACTTTTTATACAGGTCCTTGGGAAGTGCATCCAGGAAACAGACACAGACTCACCAAGCTTGAACTTCTGGGTTCAAAGTTTCTCACAGTCTCAACAACATGTGGAGCCCAACATTCCATTCCAGACAGGAAAGAAAAATCAAGAAAGAGGGGAACCCTGAGTACTTCCAGAATTAAACTGGATAGCTCTAAAAGGACCTCATGATTATGTGAAAACAACTTTTGCTTGCATGACTTAGTTGCAAATATAATCAGGATAACTGAAAGGTTAAAGATTTGGAATGCGTTCCAGGTGGCTCAATGGTAAAGAATCTGACTGCCAACGCAGGAGGCACAGAAGATGTGGGTTCGATCCCTGGGTTCGGAAGATTCCCCTGGAGTATTCTTGCCTGGAAAACTTGATGGACTGAGGAGCCTGGTGGGCCACAGTCCATGGGGTCACAAAGAGTTGGACACGATTGAGCATGCGTACTAGAGAAGGCAATGGCACCCCACTCCAGTACTCTTGTCTGGAAAATCCCATGGATGGAGGAGTCTGGTAGGCTGCAGTCCGTGTGGTCGCTAACAGTCGGACACAACTGAGCGACTTCACTTTCACTTTTCACTTTCATGCATTGGAGAAGGAAATGGCAACCCACTCCAGTGTTCTTGCCTGGAGAATCCCAGGGACGGGGGAGCCTTGGTGGGCTGCCGTCTATGGGGTTACACAGAGTCGGACACGACTGAAGCAACTGAGCAGCATCCGCAGCAGCAGAGCATGCATACAGACTCAGAGTAAGTAGCTTGGGGGCAATGTGAAAGGGAGGACAAATAGGAGTTACCCATCCCTTAGTAACATTTCATGCAAAGATGGGCACAATAAAAGACAGAAATGGTATGGACCTAACAGAAGCATTAAGAAGAAGTGGCAAGAATACACAGAACTGTACAAAAAAGATGTTCATGACCTAGGTAACACGATGGTGTGATCACTCACCTACAGCCAGACATCCTGGAATGTGAAGTCAAATGGGCCTTAGGAAGCGTCACTACGAACAAAGCCAGTGGAAGTGATGGAATTCCAGTTGAGCTGTTTCAAATCCTAAAAGGTGATGCCATGAAAGTGCTGCACTCAATATGCCAGCAAATTTGGAAAACTCAGCAGTGGCCACAGGACTGGAAAAGGTCAGTTTTCATTCCAATCCCAAAGAAAGGCAATGCCAAAGAATGCTCAAACTACCACACAATTTCACTCATCTCACACGCTAGTAAAGAAATGCTCAAAATTCTCCAAGCCAGGCTTCAACAGTACGTGAACCGTGAACTTCCAGATGTTCAAGCTGGAGTTAGAAAGGGCAGAGGAACCAGAGATCAAATTGCCAACATCCCTTGGATAATCAGAAAAGCAAGAGAGTTCCAGAAAAACATCTACTTCTTTTTATTGACTATGTCAAAGCCTTTGACTGTGTGGATCACAACAAACTGTGGAAAATTCTTCAAGAGATGGAAATACCAGACCACTTTACCTGCCCCCTGAGAAATCTGTATGCAGGTCAAGAAGCAACAGTTAGAACCAGACCTGAAACAACAGACTGGCTCCAAACTGGGAAAGGAGTATGTCAAGGCTATATATTGTCACCCTGCTTATTTAATTTATATGCAGAGTATATCATGTGAAATGCCAGGCTGGATGAAGCACAAGCTGGAATCAAGATTGCCAGGAGAAAGAGCAATAACCTCAGATATGCAGATGACACCACCCTTATGGCAGAGAGCGAAGAACTAAAAAGCCCCTTGATGAAAGTGAAAGAGGAGAGTGAAAAAGTTGGCTTAAAACTCAGAATTCAAAAAACTAAGATCATGGCATCCAGACCATCACTTCATGGCAAATAGATGGGGAAACAGTGAGAGACTTTATTTTGGGAGGCTCCAAAATCACTGCAGATGGTAACTGTAGCCATGAAGTTAAAAGACGCTTGCTCCTTGGAAGAAACACTATGACCACCCTAGAGAGCATATTCAAAAGCAGAGACATTACTTTGCCAACAAAGGTCCATCTAGTTAAGGCTATGGTTTTTCCAGTAGTCATATATGGATGTGAGAGTTGGACTATAAAGAAAGCTGAGCACCTAAGAATTGATGTTTTTGAACTGTAGTGTTGGAGAAGACTCTTGACAGTCCCTTGGACTGCAAGGAGATCCAGCCAGTCCATCCTAAAGGAAATCAGTCCTGAATATTCATTGGAAGGACTGGTGCTCAAGCTGAAACTCCAATACTTTGGCCATCTGATGCAAAGAACTGACCCATAGAAAAGATCCTGATGCTGGGAAAGATTGAAGGCAGGAGGAGAAGGGGACAACAGAGGATAATACGGTTGGATGGCATCACTGACTCAATGGACATGAGTTTGAGCAAGCTCCAGGAGTTGGTGACAGACAGGGAAGCCTGGCATGTTGCTGTCCACGGGGTCACAATGAGTCGGACATAACTGAGCAACTGAACTGAACTGAGTTCCTTGGTCCTGGAGAAGAGTCTTGAGAGTCCCTTGGACAGCTAGGAGATTAAACTATTCAATCCTAAAGGAAATCAACCTTGAAGATTCACTGGAAGCACTGCTGCTGAAGCTGAAGGTCCAATACTTCGGCCACCTGTGCAGAGAGCTGACTCATTGGAAAAGATACCTGGAAAGACTGAAGGCCAAGAAGTGGGTGGCAGAGGATGAGATGAGTAGACAGCATCACCAACTCAATGGACATGAATCTGAACAAACTCTGCAAAGTAGTGGAGGATATAGGAGCCTGGCATACCTCAGTCCATGGGTCGCAAAGAGTCAGACGCAACTTAGTGACTGAACAACAAATTCAGAACGTGCTTCCTCTTCCTCTGTCAGGTGTGATGTGGTTTATGCCAGCATCTCAGCCAGTACATTTACAAACCAAATGCTCAGTTCCGGCCCCTTAATCTCTACAATGAAATCCCTCAGTCCCACTCCCAGATGCAGTCTAAGGTAGGGGACATATGTGTTGCTCCAAAGGAAAGAGATGGCCCAGATGGATCTGGAGGGCCCCTGCTCCCCTCTGGCTCTGGGACTGCTTCCTTCTGCTCCATCAGACATTCGACTCTGGACACATAGTGTGGACTTATACTGGAGCCTTATGAGACATGGGGATGTGGCCCTTTCAGTAGCCAGAGGTGGAAACCAGATCTAAAAACTGGAAGAAAACTTGCTGCATCTGACCAATACAAGGATTTAGGTTTGAGAGAAAAGGTTAAATTAGTATGTGTTTTCCTTTAAAAATGCTAAATAGCAAAGAGGCAGTAAAACATGTAGTCACTTATCTAAACGAATTTTGGCTCAAACTGCTAACATGACTATAGCAGAGAGTGACTGAGTGGAATCCCCAGGGCCAGAGACTTCTACCAGAAACATCCTTCTTCTAAAGACTCAAGTGCTTGAGTATGTGCAGTGTGCTAGGCACTGTATTTTATATACATCATCTCATTTAATCTACCTCATGACCTCAAGAGACAGATTTTATTATCATCCCCACTTTTGAAATGATGAAAGTGAGGCACAGAGAGATAAAGTGACTAGCTCAAGGTCACACACCTGGTAAGTCGTGGAACTGGTATTTCTGCTCACACATTCTTGACCCCGAAGCCCTGCTCTGACTTACTTTGCCCAGGGTCACTGGGTTTAGACCTATGATTTCAAGATCATCCTTCCTCTGTGCCATCTCAAGCCTAGTGGTGCAATGATCACTACCCTCCTTGGAACTCTTATTTTCTGTGTTCACCCAAGGGGAGCCACCAGCCATGCCCTGCACCTCTCTCTGTTCCTTAAATTCATATCACAGTGAGAACTGACCGGAGGTTACCAGACCTTGTGATCACAGAGCTTCAGCCTCTTCCTCATGAGGAGGAAGGTAGGCAAGGAAAGGCGAGGGGAAAAGAGAGGGGAGCATCACTAACACAGCTGCTGCCTGCCCCCTCCCCCCCTCCCCCCGCCCGACAAGGGCTGAATTCCTGAGTGCAACACCCTTCTTCCTAACCTCATTCTCTGCCAGGTCCTTGTGGGCCACTGCAAGGAGCTGCTTAGACAAGCAAGTGCGAAGGCACATGGGTCAGTCCTTGCTGCTGCTAAGTCGCTTCAGTCGTGTCTGACTCTGTGCGACCCCATAGACAGCAGCCCACCAGGCTTCCCCGTTTCCTTCTCCAATGCATGAAAGTCAAAAGTGAAAGTGAAGTCGCTCAGTCGTGTCCAACTCTTCGTGACCCCATGGACTGTAGCCTACCAGGCTCCTCCATCCATGGATTTTCCAGGCAAGAGTACTGGAGTTGGGGGGGGGGGGGGGAGGTCAGTCCTTAGGGTACCGTTTTAGGATCCCAGGCAGGACAACATGCCATTCTTCCTACTGCCCCTCCCCAGCCTCTACCTCCCACCCACTTTTTTTAGGCCTGACTTCTTTTTCCTAAATAGATTTTATTTTTTTTAAGAGAAGATTTAGGTTCACAGAGAAACTGAGCAGAAAGTAAGAGAAATTTCCCATATGCCCCTGCTCTACACTCACACACAGCCTCCCCCACTATCAACATCCCCCATCAGAAGGTGCTTTGATTATTAGAAATGACAGCTCTCTTGATGTGTCACCACCCAGGGTCCATAGTTTACATTAGGGTCCCCTCTTGGTGTGGCACATGCTGTGAATTTTGGATGAACATCATGACATATATCCACCATTATGATATCATACAAAATAGTTTCATTGCCCTGAAAATCTTCTGATTGTTCTTTTTTTCAAGAAGAGATGGTTTAAAGCAGGTCACAAACTCAAAGGACTGCAGGAGCCAAGATGACAAAAAGAGGGAGGTGGATGACGCAATGGAGGGAGTAGAATAACAGTGGGAAAGTAGACAATGACCCGGAGGAAGTAGACAAGGAGACGAGAGAGTAGAGAGAGAGACAGGGGAAGTAGATGCGATGGGGGAAGCTGATAACAAGAGTAAGGAAGCAGACAACAATTGAGAGAAGTGGATAAGGAGATGGGGAAGTAGATGAGGAGAGGTGGGAAAGAGATAAAATGAGGAAAGCAGATAACAAAAGGTAGGGAGTAGACAACAAGATGGGAAGTGGAGAGCAAGATGAAGGAAGCAGATAACCAGACTCAGTTCAGTTCAGTTCAGTCGCTCAGTCATGTCCCACTCTTTGCAACCCCACGAACCACAGCACGCCGGGCCTCCCTGTCCATCCCCAACTCCTGGAGTTTACCCAAACTCATGTCCATTGAGTTGGTGATGCCATCTAACCATCTCAACTTCTGTCGTCCCCTTCTCCTCCTGCCTTCAATCTTTCCCAACATCAGGGTCTTTTCCAATGAGTCAGCTCTTCGCATCAGGTGGCCAAAGTATTGGAGTTTCAGCTTCAACATCAGTCCTTCCAATGAACATACAGGACTGATCTCCTTTAGGATGGACTGGCTGGATCTCCTTGCAGTCCAAGGGATTCTCAAGAGTCTTCTCCAACACCATAGTTCAAAAGCATCAATTCTTCAGCGCTCAGCTTTCTTTATAGTCCAACTCTCACATCCATATATGACTACTGGAAAAATCATAGCCTTGACTAGATGGACCTTTGTTGGCAAAGTAAGGTCTCTGCTTTTTAATATGCTGTCTAGGTTAGTGATAACTTTCCTTCCAAGGAGCAAGCGTCTTTTAATTTCATGGCTGTGATCACCATCTGCAGTGATTTTGGAGCCCCCAAAAATAAAGTCTGACACTGTTTGCACTGTTGCCCTATCTATTTGCCATGAAGTGATGGGACCAGATGCCATGATCTTAGTTTTCTGAATGTTGAGCTTTAAGCCAACTTTTCACTCTCTACTTTCACTGTCATCAAAAGGCTCTTTAGTTCTTCTTCACTTTCTACCATAAGGATGGTGCCATCTGCATATCTGAGGTTATTGATATTTCTCCCGGCACTCTTGATTCCAGCTTGTGCTTCTTCCAGTCCAGCATTTCTCATGATATACTCTGCATATAAGTTAAATAAGCAGGGTGACAATGCACAGCCTTGACATACTCCTTTTCCTGTTTGGAACTAGATAACGAGATTAGGGGAGTAATAATAATACAGGGAAACAGGTAACTACAGGAGGAAAGTAGAAAACAACAAGAAGAAGTAGACAAAATCTAAAAAATAATGCTGTGCCCAAGCTAACCAACCTATGGACAGGAGCTACAAGTTTGTCATCTCTGGTTTACAGTGGTTATCTCAGGAGAAGTGCATGGTTTCATTGCACGTGGAGGCGTAACCCCTGGATCCCACCATGTTTTGCATGGCTGCTCATGGAAGACAGGGCAAGGCCTGAAAGCTGACCATGGATAACAGCTGGGAGGAGAGGGGGTTCCTACTGAAGCACAAGGAGTGGGGAAGGCGTGCTTCTGGGGAGATGGTTGGCCTTGGCCAACTGCTCAGAGAAAATAACAAAAGCATGATAATGACAAAGCCTTTGACTGTGTGGATCACAATAAACTGTGGAAGATTCTGAAAGACATGGGAATACCAGACCACCTGACCTGCCTCTTGAGAAACCTCTATGCAGGTCAGGAAGCAACAGTTAGAACTGGACATGGAACAACAGACTGGTTCCAAATAGGAAACAGAGTACGTCAAGGCTATATATTGTCACCCTGCTTATTTAACTTATATGCAGAGTACATCAAGAGAAACGCTGGGCTGGAAGAAGCACAAGCTGGAATCAAGATTGCCGGGAGAAATATCAATAACCTCAGATATGCAGATGACACCACCGTTATGAAAGAAAGTGAAGAGGAACTCAAAAGCCTCTTGATGAAAGTGAAAGAGGAGAGTGAAAAAGCTGGCTTAAAGCTCAACATTCAGAAAATTAAGATCATGGCATCCGGTCCCATCACTTCATGGGAAATAGATGGGGAAACAGTGGAAACAGTGTCAGACTTTATTTTTGGGGGCTCCAAAATCACTGCAGATGGTGATTACAGCCATGAAATTAAAAGATGCTTACTCCTTGGAAGGAAAGTTATGACCAACCTAGATAGCATATTCAAAAGCAGAGACATTACTTTGCCAACTAAGGTCCATCTAGTCAAGGCTATGATTTTTCCACTGGTCATGTACGGATGTGAGAGTTGGACTGTGAAGAAAGCTGAGCACCGAAGAATTGTTGTTTTTGAACTGTGGTGTTGGAGAAGACTCTTGAGAGTCCCTTGGACTGCAAGGAGATCCAACCAGTCCATTCTAAAGATCAGTCCTGTATGTTCATTGGAAGGACTGATGCTAAAGCTGAAACTCTAATACTTTGGCCACCTGATGTGAAGAGTTGACTCATTGGAAAAGACTCTGATGCTGGGAGGGATTGGGGGCAGGAGGAGAAGGGGACGACAGAGGATGAGATGGCTGGATGGCATCACTGACTCAATGGGCGTGAGTTTGAGTGAACTCCGGGCGTTGGTGATGGACAGGGAGGCCTGGCGTGCTGCAATTCATGGGCTTGCAACGGGTCGGACACAACTGAGCGACTGAACTGAACTGACTGAAAGCAAAACATGGAGACCACCTCTGACTCTTGAAAACAAAGATCGCCTCTGGCCAAAGACTGCAGAGCCATAGCAGAGTGGTGGACGCTTCACTTCTGTGTGCAGACATCGTCCCTAGTGCTGGTTTTCTGGACCTCAGCCCTGCATGCTAAGTGGAGGCAGCATTAGCACTTGATGTTAGGAGTTAACTACACCTAACTTGGGCTATTCTGTCTTGAGAAGGTGGTGGGGTTCGCATCTTGCAGTCATGCTCACCTAAAAAGCTAAATAAAGTTGCAAGTGACTATTTCAGGCTTGAAAGCCAAAGAATCAAGAGACAAAAACCAGTATATGATAGAATTTTACAATTCCTCTGTTTCTGAATCTTAAGGTACATGTTCAGCCTAAAGAGTCTCCGGATTCTCATAGAGAACAAAGGATTCACTTCTTCTTGAAGTTATTGAACACTCCGGTGTTTTGGACACCAGGGGCACAGCCATACCCAAACTATATCAACGATATTTACTGTAGCTGAAGATGTCTTCTGAATCATCTCTAAGTGAGTTATGAACTGAGAGCTGTGCGTTTTCTGCAGGATCTGGAGAACTCTTCTGGTAAGTAATTACCAATTAAAACATGTTGGCAGCCTCCACTGGAGCACGTGGATGACCAAATGTGATTCTCTCTGCTCCCTTACCCCCTACTCCCGGCCCAGCCAGGGTGATGACGTTTGTTCCCATAAAGAGAGCTAATAAAATTAGCCTCTACCGTGATACAGGGAAAATCTTTATTTAATAAAGTAATGCATTGTGCTTCATTCCCAGAACAGCAATAACATGGTGCAGCTGAGAACCCGAATAGCTCATCCAGTTGGTTTTCTCTGTGTGTACAAGTCTGTCATTTGTGACCGTGTGGAAGCTTGGAAATCTGCTTCATGAAGGGGCACATTTAGGCAGCTTGCACCACCCTCAGTAAGAGCAGTGTGGTTATGAGTTTCCTTTGAAATACAGTGCAAGCACTCTGGGTTTGCAAATCAAGTCTAGAGAAAGAAATGGTGGGGATTTCCCAAAGAGTACTCAGAAATTTAATTGGGAGGGGGCCATCAGTTTACTTTCACAACTGCGAACAAGCATCCACGGCCCAGTCAGGCAATCTGGGGATCTGAAACTGTAAGATGTGGTCAGAAATGTGATTCATTGGCATACTGGGGGCTGGTGAAGGCACATGAAGCAAAAAGGCAGGTGGTTATAGATACAGGCCTTGGTGCAGCACGGAAGGCAGGCTGAGAGGGTGAGCCCTGGAAGCAGTCACTGGAACACAGTCAGCCACACCATTGTTCAGCTAGCTTCCAAACAAGAGGTTACTTTGTGTGAGAACAAGCACCAGGGCTACCTGAGGGCCTAGGGTGTAGAATCAGTTCTATCACAAAATCAAAGTTTGTTCAAGGATAAGAGAACTGAAGGAAGCTGTATTCAAGTATTCCCTGATAGTTGGAATGATGGTGGTGGAGAAAAAGGAAAGGAAAAATAAAGGACTGATGATGGTAAACTCTTAGATGTTGCTTAACCTTTCTCAGGCACCATTCTAAGGACTTTCCATTCACTAACTCATTTAATTCTAACAATAACCCTGTGAAGGGGACATTATTATCCCCATTTTACATGCAAGTAAACTGAGTCATAGAGCACGACTGCTCTGCCAAGATCCCATAGTTAGTATGTATCAAAGCTGATTCAGATACAGGCAGCCTGGCGCTCTTTTGCATGTTTCGCTTGATCCATGTGAGATGTGTTTCAAAATCACCTAAAGATACAGTTGCTAGATAAATACCAGACACACAGTTAAATCTGAATTTCGTATAAATTACTGATAACTTTTTAGTGTGTGTCACATGCAATATTGCTGAACCTGGCAGTCCACCTGAAGGACTTGCTAAAACATCGCTGGACCCACAACTTCAAAGAGTCTGATTCACAGGCCTGGGTGGGGCCTGAGATCTGCCTTTTTTATGAAGTATCCAGTGATACTGATGTTGCTGATCCAGGGACCACACTTTGAGAGTCACTAATCTACACTGTGGCAGCTGCTTTTTAACTTAAAAAAAAAAAATCAATTGCCAAAATTTATAAATGGGAAGATTTCACTAGAAATCCAGATTTTCTAATTTTATTTAAAACTTGAAAGATGTGACTACACTTGACTCACATTCCTATGTAGTAACTGCAGCTGAACAGCAGCTGACCCTTTCAAAGGGGACTTGGGCTCGCCCGCTCCCCACCACTCCCCCATCTCCTCACCACTGGCTGACTCCACTTGTCATTTATAATCATGTGATTATATGTGCTTCCCTTCATCTCTTTCTTACAACAGGATTAAGAGAAAAGTGAAATATTCCTTCTATCCATGTCTCCATCAAAAGCAGGTAGGGAAGATCAAGTATTTCTTAAAGGATGCTCTGCCCATGCACTTATTTATATTTGCTGCCTGACTCCTTATGGACATGTGGATTTAACCTGTTGTTTAGTTTTTCCTATGAAAAAAATTTACTATCAAACTTGCTTGTGGCTATAAGACAGTTTAGCAACTCTGGCTTTGTGAAGAGAGCAAAGACACAAACTTCGGCCTAGTTCAAGTCAGTCACTACAAATTCCATATTACTAAGAGTGGGATTAATTGGGTTTATTGTACTTTTTAAACCCAAACACAGTTTCAATTATTGCCAGCCACTAATGGCTTATAATGAAGGCAGAGCTTGTTAGCTAAGCAAACAACTGGCATGTTTGTTTAAAGTGTAAATAGAAGGAAAATTCATGAATTAAATGAGTGAATTCACTGATTGTTCTCCCAGGGCTGTAAAGCAGCATTCAGCTGCCATAATATATATCACCACCTTTGTTAAAAGGATTAGCCTGCTCAGTTATCTTTATCCAGCCAGAGATCTTCTTAGTGGTTGCTTACAAAGTAAATGTCTCTCTGAATTTTTGAAAGTACTCATCCACAGCAATAAGTGCCATTAAGGATAGGGGATCATCTGGGTCTTGGGGGTTCATAAATAACTGAGCTTTTAAGAACAATAGCCATATTTCCGAATCTCACTTTGTGACTCCACAAATAGACCAACACAGCATACGCATGGAGATAAAGGGACAATATGCCTCATATTTTCCAGGGTGGTCCTAGAAAGTATGAACCAGATGATCATGCTCAGAGGTACTGAACTTAACAGAATTTCCCTTAAAAAGGTAATAAACCTTACCAGAAACAAAAATAAACAAGTAAAAGCTTTTTGCTAACCTTTTCATTTAAAATTACGAGCACTGCATTTCTTCTCCAAACGTATCAGGTTTCCTGGCTATCTAGAGTTAAGTCCCATTTTCCTGGGATGGTTCCCCTGGAGGTGCTCACTTCACTGATAGTATGTGTTTGGGGGGGAGGGGATCATAGGAATTCTTCACCTTTGAAATAATTCTTAGTGCCCATGTCCCCATTTGGGATGCATTCAGTTGCAAGTAACAGAAAAGACAACTAGCGCTGGCACACACAAGGAGAGGTTTTCTCCTTCCCTGTAACAAGAACCCTTGAGGAGCATGGTTGCTGGGTTGGTTCCATGACTCAGCAATGTGGTCAGACAGAGACTCTTGATGAGGAGAGTAAAAAATCTGGCTTAAAACTCAACATTCAAAAAAGCATCATGGCATCTGATCCCATTACTTCATGGTAAATAGAAGGGGGGAAAAATGGCAACGATGACAGACTTTATTTTCTTGGGCTTGCAAAACCACTGCAGATGGTGACTGCAGCCATGAAGTTAAAAGATGCTTGCTCCTTGGAAGAAAAGCTATGAAAAACCTAGACATCTTATTAAAAAGCAGAGACATCACTTTGCTGACAAAGGTCTGTATAGTCAAAGCTATGTTTTTTTCCAGTGGTCACATATGGATGTGAGAATTGGACTATAAAGAAGGCTGAGAGCCAAAGAATTGATGCTTTCAAACTCTGGTGCTAGAGAAGACTCTTGAGAGTCCCTTGGACAGCAAGGTGATCAAACCAATTACTCCTAAAGGAAATCAACCCTGAATATTCATTGGAAGGACTGCTGCTCGAGCTGAAGCTCCAATACTTTGGCCACCTGGTACAGAAAGCTGACCCATCAGAAAAGACCCTGATGCTGGGAAAGACTGAAGGCAAAGGGGAAGGGGGAGCTGCAGAGGATGAGATGAGTAGATGGCATCACCAACTCAATGGACATGAGTTTGAGCAAACTCTGGGAGATAATGAAGGACAGGGAAGACTGGCATGCTGCCATTCATGGGGTCACAAAGAATCGGACATGACTTGAGCGACTGAAAAACAACAAGCACACTCTGCCACCCTTACCATGCTCACTTTTATCTTCATGCTTGCCACCTCGTGGTCACAAGGTGGCCACCACAGCTGCAGGCATCACTTGCATGTTCAAAAGAAGGAAAAGGGAGGGGGAGGTGCAGAGGAGGGAAGCTGCGCCAGCAACATCTATTCCTTTCATCAGAATCTTTCCTAGAAAGCCCACAGCAGATTTCCCCTCATTGGTAACCCAAGTTACAGGGCAGCATGGGTAAGCAGATTTTTTTTTCTTTTCTGATTCTCTGGTAGAGGTAGACAGGAGGAAGGGGATTGCTTATGGGGTGCTGGGTTCACCAACCCACAGGGTCAGCTGCAGTACCCCAGTGTAGCCCTCTTTCTCATCAGTATTAGAGAGTCATTCCTTGGGTCTTTTAGAATGCAAAGACTTCCGTTGTTGTTTAGTCGCTAAGTCATGTCTGAGTCTTTGGTGACCCTATGGCCTGTAGCCGGCCAGGCTCCTCTGTCCATGGAATTTTTCAGGCAAGAATACTGGAGTGGGTTGTCATTTCCTTTTCTAGCAAATACTTTGGGAGAGGATAATGTAATAAATTAGTCCACACTGAAGTGTTAGTAACATACCATACCACATTTTTCTAGACAGGAGGCATTCTGAACACGTGGATAGTGGGGTGGGCAAGTTGCATACTTCAAAGACACATTCCACCTATTTCCCAACTTCACCTGATGCTGGCAAAAATTTGACTTTTATTTACCTTCTGATCCTCCACAGAGGGCCAAAACTCTACTAAAGCTAAAGGCAACACTATAGCTGGTGGTGGTTTTTGAGAACTCAGGGTTTGGAGACAGAGCCCTGGCTTTGACTTGGGACTCTCCCATCTACCATCACTGTGTCAGCTTTCTATGGCTGCTGTAACAAATAACCACAAACTTAGGGGCTTAAAAGAGCACAAATTTCTCCTTTTACAGTTCTCTAAGTCAGAAGTCTGACTGGGTCTCACTGGCAAAAATCTATGCTCTTAGAAGTCAGGACACTGGTCCCTGTGTGTGTCAGGTGGGAGGTGACTGGAGGGGGGAAGACACAGAGGTCTTCTGGGGCACTGGTCATATTCTGTTTGTTGATCACAGTGCTTGTTATGGAGGTGTGTTCCGTTTGTGAACTTTTAGTAAGTGGTACATTCAATGGCACCCCACTCCAGTACTCTTGCCTAGAAAATCCCATGGACGGAGGAGCCTAGTGGGCTGTAGTCCATGGGGTCGCTAAGAGTTGGACACGACTGAGCGACTTCACTTTCACTTTTCACTTTCATGCATTGGAGAAGGAAACGGCAAGCCACTCCAGTGTTCTCGCCTGGAGAATCCCAGAGACAGGGAAGCCTGATGCGCTGCCGTCTATGGGGTTGCATAGAGTTGGACACGACTGAGGTGACTTAGCAGCAGCAGCAGCAACACTTAAGATGTACGCTTTTCTGCACGTATCGTACTTCAGTGAAAAGCTAAAAAAAACACACACACAAACAAATATCTTGAGAGATCTCCATTTTCTCCTTGGAGAATCAAGGCAAAGATTAAGCCAGAGTCTTGTCAGTAGGGGCAGAAATGAGATGGAGACTAGGCCTCCTGCCCCTCGTCTTTCCAGACGAATGTATTCCAGGCCAGTTCCCAACACTAATTATACATATATTTAAAATCTTTTGAGGAAAAGGGTATTTTTATTTTAATTTGCTTTCGCCATAGAGTCACATTTCTATTGCAAGTAAAAGGTACATTGTATCCTTCAGACACACCTGTAAAAACAGAACTGATACTGTCATATATCCGTGTCTGCTTCATTTTCTTTCAGACACGGTGGAAAACACGACACAATAATAAACCCCTTTTCCATCCTGGCCAGCTGGAAAATTACGTTATACTGAAATGACATCATCCAGCTACGACGCCGAGCCAGCGGCTGCTCTGAGAAATCAGGGTGAAGCAGTGACAGCATGGACACGAACACCACTCAGCAATGAATCCCGCCCCTTATGTTAGCAAATGGCTCTTTCATTGCCATGACATTCTGAAAATGAAACTGCAGCAGCCATATCATCTGAGGCAATTGATCACCCAACATCCCTTATCTCTGAAACTAACCACATTGGCCCAAACGAGACAACCAAGGGAGTGGCAAGAGAGCAATTTTAAATAACTAGTTTAAAGGCAGGAGACCAGGGGCCAGGGCCAAGGCTCATGGCTCCCAGGGGATGACTTGGTGTTCCCTCTGTCTCTATCAATTGTTGCTAAAGTGACTTCAAGTAGTAGCAGCAACAGTATCTACAATAATATTCTTTGATATACAAGACTGATGTTCTTCTGTAATATAATATTCTAGGCAAATATAACATCAGGACAAGGCCTTGGCCCTCCTTCATCTTTTCAGCGTGTAGGATGAACTGTATGAAATTGCTGATACTTGACATTTTCAGCCTCCCTAAATGAGCAGTTTCACATGGCTCATCCTATAGACTGCCCTTCCCTCACTCAAGACCCTTTTCTGCAGAAATGGCAAGATCTAAGGAAATTCCCATACTTTTCAAACAAAAGAGTTAGAAACATTGCTGCATCACACTGTGGAAAAGTATAGATGACAGGTCCCTGGCAATGACACTGTACTGTCCTCAGAAACAGCTGGTCCCTGGTCACTGCCCCAGATCAGTGCCACCCCAGTCCTTTGCCTGCTCAGTGTGAAGCCAGGTGCCTTAGGGTAGAAGTACATCTTGAAGTCCACAGGAGAAGAGGAAACTGGAGCAGCAGTGGCCCGCAAGACTTGAGGGAGGCTGAGTGGATCTGCGTGGGTCTGCAGCTGATGTGCTGCAGGCTACAGGGCCACTCAAGACCCCCTTCTGCATCTGCACCCCAGGGTGAACAAGGCTGGGACATCACTGCAGCGAACCTGGAGTTCCAGTTAGACAGTGTGATTTCATTTGGCCAGCCTTCCACAGATGCCTCAGTCGGCCCCAGAGGAGTATTACCCTTAATCTGGGCCCACTGGAGAAAGAACACTGCTTCAGAGCCACCACCCCTAAGGTGACCATGTATACCATCCTCAGTTCCAACTGCCAGGAAGGCTCCAGGAAAGAGAGTGAGTGCATTTTGACAGAGGGCTGGAGATGAGAAAAGGTGGGCATATAGGGAGCACAGTCAAGGGGAAGGAATTAGTCTAGAAGGAATTAGGGGTGGGGTGGGAAGAAGGGCGCACCTGGGGCAGGGACACACAGACTCAAAGGCCGAGGCAGAATCAGGCTCACTGCTGGTGAGAGACCAGCACACGGTGAAGAAGGCGGAGAAGGTGTGAGCCATGCTCAGGAACGTCTGGACACTCAGTCCAAAAGGTGCCTCCCCATCCTACACAGCGGAGAACAAAGACCCAGAGAGCCAGCTCATTCATGCCACGTGGTGGGAGCTGCCTGTGTGCCACAGCTGAGTCATATCAGACCTGAATCTGCCAGACAGTTAATTCAAAACTGTTTTACAAAATCCCAGTCAGAGCAGAACCAAAGGAGATCTTTTGCCTGAAACTGGTGAGTCACTCAAGGTTAGAAGCTCATGGCGACCGAGGGCAGAAGTGTGTGTGTGGCACCCGTGACAGCCACCTTCATAACAGGCTTCTGAGATGGTATGACACCCCGTACCGGCAGTTACTTACTAACCGTCTTCTCAGGCAACATTTGGCCTGTCCTTCTGCTGACAAAGGTCTACCTTTAAGGAAAGTTTCAGCCCCATAGGGCACCATGGCAGTTTGTTGTTCACCTGTTTCACTTGAGAATAACAACAAACAAGAGAAAGAATACATTTCCCACTATTTTCTAAGTATAACCAGGGACATATTTCTTACAGTTGTGTAACTATAATGATTTAGCTAATTGTGTTCAATTTTTCTTTCCTTTTTTTTTAAGGCTCTGAAAATTCACCTTTGGGTTGAACCCATCTGTGAAATGAAAGCCTGCCCTAAAGAAAAACCAGGCTATGCTGGAGCGTCAATGCATGTAACCTTAACTACAGTGTTTGCTCCTGCAAACACTATAATGTATGAAATAAAATATTAATAGCCATTACCTCAGTGCTTCTGAGAACAGATCTGAGTCACAGTTTTCGTGTGGCATGGTTTCCACACATGCACCTCACCGTGAACACTGCTCACAGTACCAAGCGATGGAAGCCTCAGAGCAGGCCTGACCAAGACGAGAGCGTGTTTTTATTCCATAATGTCACGGGCAGTGTCGCTTGTTTTGGCGACAAGTTCAGGTCTCCTGAATTCACCACCTAGCACACATTATAAGACCAATCATCTAAACACATACTAGGAGGGTTGCAAAATAATTTTTAACTCAGAAAGAAAAATATTGGAGTAGGATGAACATCTCTGCTATATATCAGTAGCTAGATTTGCCATCACTCAGCTGAACTCTCTGACATTTGCAAGCACCAAGAGGGCAAAATATTTGTGTGACTGGATATCTTTCTAATGCCTCCTATTTGTGCATTGCAAATGGACATAATTGGATTTTTAAACTGTGTGTGGATGGTGTTAAGAATGTTAGAGACATTCAGCTCCCTAGGGGCCTACAGTAGGTCTGGTTTCCCCTTCTCTCCCTCTGTCCGCCATCTTCTTGATAAGCTTTGGGTTCTTAGTGACCTGAAAACCAAATGTTTGACAGTTTTGTGTCTGATCATTGTACAGCGCAGTTAAGGAATGAAAGTCAAGTGCCCACCCTAGTACCCGGCAGACAATAAACACGCCACAAATGGAAGTGTCTCCCCTCCCCCGCAACGTACTCTTGCTAAGTGCTTTCAAGTCTGTGTTTAGAATTGATTCTTCAAATCCCCCATGAGATAGTGTAAAGCGAACATGCCGCTTTTATTGGCTGGAGGCTGGGAGGGGGAGGATGGCTAATTTACTTCTCAAGATGGGATCCTGGCATAGTCCGAGGCTGGCCCGAAACTACCTCTCTCAGCCGCAGCTTAGCGGCGGGGCTTCTGGACTCCATTGCTTCTTTAGGTGGCCTGCCACGCCGAGGTGTGTTTTTTAAATCTGTGCAATAAAATTTGGTGTGGTTGGAGAGGCGGCGGACAGGAACCCACCCACAGGCAAATGACGTCAAGAAGCTAAAGGAAAACATTGGGCTTCTCTGTTCTCCAGAACCTTCTGCTATGTTAAGCAACCTCAGAAGGAAGCTGACTTTCCATTAAAAAAACAGCCGCTTTGGCAGTTGTCACAGACAGCCCGGGGTCTTACACTTCCCCTCTCAGGAAAAGTGAGGAAAATAATTTCCATAAGTTGGAAAGGAAGAAGCCTGGATTTCAAAGACTCTTAGGCACTCAATGGTCATTTGACACAACCTCTACTTTCCGACAGCAGACAGGGAAACCAAGGCTCAGGGCAGACTGGAAACCAAGCCTCAACCCCTGGATCTCCACACCATGCTGCCATCACAAAGCCAGCATTCCGAGCCTTCTCATCTGCTCAGGGGAGGAACTGCCTTGTCTTTCGTTTCCAGAGGGGTGGCTTCGGTACAAGTTCACGGGTGGCTGAGGGAGACTCGTCCTGACCCACTGAGCCCCTAGGGCCTCTGGAGAGGATGTGTGTGTGTGTGTAAAGGGCACACACCCAGGCAGACCCCTCCCTCTAAGACTTTTCTTTCCAGAAAACAACCTGATGTGCGGAGTTGAGCACACTTTGCAGGGGACCCCGCACCCTGCAAATGTGGAAAGCCCCACTGCAAAGGCACTGGGACCAACCATTGGATCTCTCAGTCCTTCAGCTTTCTCCTCACAGAAAGGACCCTGAGGTGACTGCTGGGGGACAACTGAGAGGCAGCGTGTGGAAGTCACAAAGCAGGGCTGTCCACATGTTCCACACGTGGCTGCAGGCTTCAGCCTTCCCTGCGCCTTGGGAGACCAATAAACCCTGATATTAAAATGCCATTAAGTTGCTTATTATTTATGTTATGCATATATCATTGATTATATTACTATTATTATTGTCCTTTGTAAATTAACTCTTCTATTGGTGACCTCTTAGAAGAAAAATCCCTCAATTAATACAGTGAATAATAATACACTTATAATTTTTAAAAACCTTTTGCTTCTATCTTTTCTTTCTCTTTTTAATTGAATCTCGACAGCTTTGTGATGCTTGTGGATTTTTCCCCCTTCGGGTGAGGCCATGGAAGCTCAGAATGTGGAAAAGACTGAACTCAAACAGCAAGCGTATATGTGGCAGAGCAGGAATTCGAGCCCGACTCTTCTAACACCACTCTGAACACAAGCGCAGTGGGACCAGCTTTGGTTCCTGATTCACAAAGTAATTTCATTCCAAGAACAGAAGCTCTTGGTCCAAGACTAGATGGGACAAACAGGACAGAGAAGACAGTCAGAAGACAGACAGTGATGCTGAACCAGTCATTCATTCAGCAAATATTTACTGAGAGCCTACTAACTGCCAGGCCCTGTGCTGCGTGCTTGAGATACATCCATGAACAGAAGGGACAGGATGGGGTCTCATGGAGACCACAGTCTAACTATGGGCAGGGGAACATGCAAAAAATGAGATTCTTTACTACTTTATTGAGTCATTCACTTCTCTTCCTCTCTTAGTTCCTGTGTTTTCACCTAGAAAACTTTGGGTTGTATTTGGATCCTACCACCCTGGTTTATCTTTTGCTCACTAACGGCCTTTGTAGCCCCCTATCCCCACATACAAGGCTGTGCTCTCCACTGCCAGCTGATATGACAGGGGTGATGGATGGTTCCACACTGACTGCTTTAGTCTGAGTGTTGGCAGTTGTTAGTGATGGGTGTTATTATCTGATCATTGATAAATTTCATTCATTGTTTGTAGCTTTCTATCATGGCTTTTACTCAAAGAGAGAGAGACAGAGTGTGTGTGTGTGTGTGTGTGTGTGTGTGTGTGTGTGTGTGTGTGTGTGTGTGTAGGAGAGAGTATATTTTACAATAGGTTTTAATAGCATTGAGGCAAAAGTGTGAGGTGAACAGCTTTCCAATAGGCTCAATGGTATGTACAGGGATAGTATGTTTGGATGACAAGGCTGTTCTCCTAAATACTACAGAAAAGAAGTGACAGAAAAACATGTATTTTTACTGTTTTAATTAAACTAGAATTTTAAATCAAACTTTATCTTTTTTCCTTTTCTATATTCAACTCTTCATTTCTGACTCCTCCATGTTACCCCTTTGTTATCTGGGGATTCAGAAGAGTTATTTAATGCAATCCTTACACAATAACTGCTTTTATAATGTTTTAAACTACTTTTCTTAAACAATATGCAAATAGAGTATAAAGGAACCAATATTTTAAATTTCTTAAAAGATCAGTGATTGCTCTTGAGCATGTTATTGAGATGAATGAAACACATTCTTTGATCAGGAAAAAAAGAAAGAGAGGAAGAAGTCACATAAAAGCATAAGGAGCAACTCAAAAATTATTTTCTTGGTTTACTTTATGTTGCAGCTACACAAGCCATCCCTTTTTGTGTGTCCATCAATAAGATATCTGTTGTGCTTTTGTACAAAGAACAAAGATGCTTTTATCAATTCTCAAAAGTCTGTAGGACAAACCATTCATGCTGTCAAACCCCCTAAAACCCTTTCAGCAAATAATGAAATCCATCAGTGACAAATGTCAACATACTAATTTGTTAAATGCAAAACAAAAGCAACATTCAGACAAGGCTCTTCATTTCATGTTATATCAGCACTCCAATTTGTACCAAATTTATGGCAACCCACGGATCATGCAACATTAAACAGGACTCTATTATAATGACAAAAACTGGAACAATAAACTCCCCTTAGCTAGAATGCTAATAGTGTGGCAGAAATACATGCTGTGATTCTAGAACATTCAACTTCTCTCAAACTACTAGAAATTCTATGAAGACATCTATCTCTAACAAATGGTGATGGTATAACCCAAATCTATCAATTTCAGGTAGCTGAGAAAAGAAACTAAAACTCAGTCCAACAATACCAATCAGAACAAAATGAAACATTTTTTGTGTGGCCTCCAAATGTAACATTTGTAAACTGCTCTCTTAATCAGATTCTGACTTTCTCACACAAAATGAAATTCTTAAAGGTATACATTTACCAGGAAATGTATAATGAGAAGATCTTCCTGATTTTTGCTGTTGCTCATGATAAAAAGGATATTTTAATGTGGAATGAGATTATCACTTTCTACATTACTGTAGACTTTTTAAAAGCCTGAAGGAAACAAGAGGGTGGGTGATGCTAAGGCACAGGTTCTACCTGAGTGTCAGAGAGAGAAGCCTTGAATAATGTTTCCCTGCGATTAAAAAAAAAGCTGCCAATGGAACCGAATGCTAGAGCAGTGGTCCCCAACATTTTTGGCACCAAGGACCAGTTTCATGGAAGACAGTTTTTCACAGATTAGGGGGTAGGGTTGGTTCAGGCAGTAATGGGAGTGATGGGGAGTGGCAGGTGAAGCTCACTCACTCACCGCCTGTGGTGCGGCCCAGTTCCTAAACAGGCCCCAGACGGATACCACTCCGTGGTCCAGGCTCTGGGACCCCTGCCCTAGAGGATTCACAGTACACTGTCAGAGACCTAGTGGGTCTGGCACAGGCTTTGAGGCCAGACTTACTTGAGTTCAAATACGAGCTCAAGTGTGGCTTCAGGCCAAGCACCCCACCTCTCCGGTTCCCAGTTTCCTGTCTCTAAAATGAGCATCACAAACACTGTGCGGGAAGCTATCCGGATTTCCAATGCCACCTACATTTCTGATACATGAATGTCTTGGCCAGGCTTTCCTCAGATCATTTGATCTCACTTCCTTTACTTTTGGAGACATTAATTCAGCTAGATTTGCACGTAGTTCAACTGAAGGTTCAGCATTTTGGACAAAAAGAAGGTTAAGTTGAGTAGCTATGGTGTGCAGTCAAATGGGTCAAATGGCAATCAGAAGTGTTTTATGACATTTTAAAACATGTATCTAGTGTGGATTTCCAGGTATCTTCAACTTTCAGTTGACATAAAGAGAGAGTGAAGAGGGTATCTGCTGGGTACTGCTGCACATTCATGTGCTTTTATTTCCCCTTGTATGGAGGGGAGTGGGCTGGGGGAGGGGGTGCTGCTCCTACCTTGTTGCAGCCTTTAAAACAGAAACAATAAGCAGAGCTACTTCAAGGAAACGGAAATGCAAAGAATTATCACAGAAATATACAAAATGAGCTTCCAATTTTCTTCTTTAAAGGCCATGCACACAAAATATAATCCTCTCTAAGAAAACTCTAGGAAACTAAGGGCCAGAAAATATACCAAAATTGTGGTAAAAGAGGTATATAAACATACCTTTGTAGAAGAGAAGTCATATAAATCATACTGCTGATATCTTGGTAAATTCCCAACTGGGATATTGCTGCCTGCCTGTCTAAAATGCCATTCTTCATCATTTCTTTTAGATACAATATATTCCTGCATTTCCAGTCCTAAGTGGAGGTATGCTATTAGGGGAGACATTAAGCAGATGCTGGGTTTCGCCCTCACAGTGACTCATATTTTAGCAGTGGACCCTGCTCACTCTACCCATACTCTGGATCTGTTTGCTGACCCACACAGCACACAAAGCAAGATCCAGCCAGTTTCATCATTTTCCTTTCTCACCTTCTGAACATCATTCATACTGAACCCTATTAACTCTTCTTCACCTCTTTCTATATATATGTGTGTAAGAAATATTAAGTGACATATTCACTGGGAAACTAAAATATGTCTCTCCCTCATGAACACTCAGTTTCACACATATAAGTCAACTCTGAGTTCTTGATACTCAAAGTGTGGTCTAGGACCAGGGCCATGGGCATCTCCTGGGAGCTAACTTATTAGAAATTAAGATTCTTGGCCCCATCTCAGAACTGCCAAATCAGAATTTGCATTTTAACAAGATCCTCAGTTGATTCAAATGCATGTTAAAGTTTCAGAAACATATGCACTGTAAGTAAAAGTAACTGAAGAATCGAGTTTTTCTTTTGTTTTTTTCCTCTTGTGGATAGCAAAAGATATGCAGGACACTGAGAAGCAGTGGAGAGTCCTAAGAACTCAAGTTTAATCCCACATTCAGGAGACAAACCCCATATTGAACATCAGGTGAACATCAACCATATGTAGAACACTGGGCCAAATGGATGGGGGCTAAGGATGAATAAATTCAGGGCCTGTCTTGGCATTTAAAACATTCACTATTCCCTCAACATAATAAAGTTCATATATGACAAGCCCAGAGCTAATATCATACTCTACTGAAAACTTTTCCTCTAAGATCAGGAAAAAGACAAGGATACCCATTATTACCACTTTTATTCAACACAGAATTGGAGTTCTTAGCTGAAGCAATTAGGCAAGAAAAATAATTAAATGTGGTCTAATTAGAAAGGCAGGAGTAAAAACTGTCATTATTTGCAGATGACATGATATTATATGTTTAAAAAAACCCTAAAGTGAAAGTGAAATCTCTCAGTTGTGTCCAACTCTTTGCGACCCCATGGACTGTAGCCTACCAGGCTCGTCAGTCCATAGGATTTTTCAGGCAAGAATACTGGAATGAGTTGCCATTTCTTTCTCCAGGGGATCTTCCCAACCCAGGGATCAAACCAGGGTCTCCTGCATTGCAGGCAGATGCTTTACCATCTGAGCCACCAGGGAAGTGCCCCCCAAACCCTAAAGACTCTGACAAATAAAGAGTTAGAACTAATAAATGAATCAGTAAATTTTCAGGACACAAAATCAATATACAAAAAAACACTGCATTTCCATATACTAATAATGACTTATCAGGAAGAGAAATTAAGAAAGTAATCCCATTTATGATTGCATAAAAAATACATAGGAATAAATTTAATCAAGGAAATGAAAGATCTCTACATGGAAAACTATAAGACACTGATATTGAAAAAGACACAAATAAATGGAAAGATTTCATGCTTATGGATTGGAAGAATTAATACTGTTAAAAGATTCACATTACCCAAAGTGATCTACAGATTCAATGTAATCCCCACCAAAGTTCCAATGGCATTTTCCACAAAAATATAACAAACAGTCCTAAAATTTGTATGAAAACACAAAAGACTCTAAATAGCCAAAGCAATTTCAAGAAGAAGAACAAAGCTGGAGGTATCACACATCCTAATTTCAACCTATGCCACAAAGCTATAGTAATCAAAACAGTATGGTACCGACATAAAAACAAACAGAATAGAAAGCCTGGCATATATGGTCAATTAATTTACAACAAAGGAACCAAGAATATACAATGGGGAAATGATGGTCTCTTTAATAAATGTTGTTAAGGAAACTAAACAGCTACATCCAAAAGAATAAAATTGGACCACTATCTCACATTGCACTCAAAAGTTAACTCAAAATGGATTAAAGACTTAAGTGTAAGATCTGAAAGCATAAAGCTCCTAGAAGAAAACATAGGCAGTAAGCTCTCTGACATCAGTCTCAGTGATGATTTTCTGGATTTGACACCAAGAGCAAAGGCAAGAAAAGGAAAAATAAACAAGTGGAACTGTATCAAACTAAAAGCTTCTGCACAACAGGGGAATCATTCACAAAGTGAAAAGAAACCTACTGAATAAGAAAACATATTTACAAATCATATTTCTGATAAGGGGTTAATATCTAAAATACATAACATACTCATACAACCCAACAGCAAAAAAAAAAAGATTTAAAAAATCTGATTGAACATGGGTAAAGTATCTGATTAGACATTTTTCCAAGGAAAACATACAGATGGCCAACAGGTATATGAAAAGGTGCTCAACAACACTAATCATCAGGGAAATGCAAATCAAAACCACAGGATATCACCTCACACCTGTCAGTATGGTTGTTATAAAGAAGACAAGAAATAATGAGTGTGGGTGAGAATGTAGCAAAGAAAAAAAAAAAACGAAAAGAAAACTGTGCACTGTTAGAGGGAATGTAAATTTGTAATTTACGTAAATTATGTAAATTGGTGCATCCACTACGAAAAACATGCAGGTTCCTTAAAAATTCTAGCAATTCCATTTCTAGGTATTTATCCTAAGGAAATGAAAACAGTAACTCAAAAAGATATCTGTATTCCCATGTTCACTTACAGCATTATTTATAATAGCCAAGACACAGAAATAAGTGATAGATGGATGAAGAAAATGTGGTGTGTATATATATATATGTACATCTGTATATATGCACATCTGTTCTCTGTACATATATACACATATATGTACACACATATGTGTACATATATATGCACATATATATACCCAATGGAATATTACTCAGCCTTAAAAAGACAGAAATCCTGTCATTTACAACAACATGAATGGACCTTGAGGTCATCATGCTAAGTGAAATTAAGTCAGACAAAGACAAATATTTTATGATCTCAATTATATACAGTCTCTAAAAAAACCCCAAACTCACAGATACAAAGAACAAATTGGTCACTGACAGAGGCAGGGGGTAGTGGGTAGGCAAAATGGGTGAAGGGGATCAAAGGTACAAACTTCCAGCTATAAAATACATAAGTCCTGGTGATGAAATATATAGCATGGTGACTAAAGTTAATGATACTGAATTGTCTACTTCAAAGCTGCTGTGAAAGTAAATCTTAAAAGTTCTCCACACAAGAAAAAAATGCATAACTATGTATGATGATAGATGTTAACTAGACTTACTACATTGATCATTTCACAATTTACTAAATACACATATAGGTTCATTATGTTGTACACCTGAAACTAATATAATGTTGCATGTCAGTTACATCTCATTTTTAAAGATAAACATTGACTGCACTATAGTAGGGCTTTCCTGGTGGCTCGGACGGGAAAGAATCTTCCTGCAGTGCAGGAGACCTGGGTTCCATCCCTGGGTTGGGAAGATCCCCTGGAAGAAAGCATGGCAACCCACTCGAGCATTCTTGCCTGGAGAATCCCCATGGACAGAGGAGCCTGGTGGGCTACAGTCCATGGGGTTGCAAAGGGTCAGACACAACTGAGTGACTAAGCACAGCACACAGTGCTATAGTATATTGCTTAATACTAGGTTAGATTATTAAAATTGCTACAATGAAAGAATGTATTGAGGGGCGTGGGGCACAGAGGAGAAGGCAATCGATTCTTTTGTAATCTGAGCAAATCTGAACTCTGTTCTTTGTCTTCCTCAGTAAAAGATGGAAGGGGCCACAAATATATCAACTCCACATAAGTCAGGGAAGATTATGAAATTTTGACTTCCTGTCTATTGACAGTGAGTGCCACATTCCATTAATACTTAATTGTTTTGATAATGACTCTCACTTAACCACTTACTGAAGTTATGTTTCATGTTATTTATCAACTGTGCATCCATTAGAAATAGAATGGTAGCTATCTTCTGATATGAGAAATACAGGAAAGGTCAGTTTTGCCAAAATCTGAGAGAAAGTGGGTTAATCAAAGCATGAAGTTATTAGAGGAAAGACTTGAACAAGGTCTAAAAAATGGGGCATCTGGAAAATGTCCCACTTCACTCATGAGTCAGATGTACGCTCACTGCAAAGAGTCGTGATTTTGTTTCAAGTCAGTTCCTGGAACCTCAGACATAAGCAGAATTCAAAGCTAAGGAGAAAAAACATGTCTAAAGACAAACATAGATGACATTTGAATTATCTACACTCCCCCCTCTCCACAACTGGGGGAAACCTGAAGGTTGACTAAGATACAGATATGCAGAGAAAACTGTTTCAAAGAGTTATTAGTACAAGCTACTATTCCAGAGATGATAACTTGTTTCCCATGATATCTTTTATATGAGTACCATAAAAGACTTTCCTAACACAATGTGAGACAGGAGCAATAAGGAAAAGAGGATGAAAATGCAAGAGGATCTCCTGGAAGACAGGAAGAACAGGAAAGGCTTAGACAAGGTGAGAAAAAGCGGGTCTGCACGCACCACCCTGAGGGGTGAAGAACCACCAGCTTTCAATATCACATCATCAGGACCTGGGGATAATTTTGTTTTGGACCATGGGAATGCAACCTGAAGAATGGTGTTTACCTTAGGTGTCTAAGGTGGTCGTCACAATCGCTTTGGTGGCATTGAAAGTTTACAGAGTGTAATGTTCAAAAACAGAATTTGATTGCTAGAAGGGTCTTTTGCCGCCAGCAATCATTTCATTTTACAGAGAAGAAAACTCGGCTCAAAAAGAGTAAGGAACTTGCTGAAGTCCCACAGCAAGCAAGCTGTTGGCAGCCAGTAGATAGGGTCACCATCCATGCCCTAACTCCCTGTCCAGTGCCCTTCATATTTTAATACTGATTCCTAACCCAGGTTTCTCTGATCGCTTCAAATTCTCTCAATTCATGGGAATACATGAAGTATGTTCAGTATTTCAAAAAGTTCAACTGGATCTATGTATTTGCTGGAAAAAAAGGAGACACAGACTAAAAGCATCACTGTTAAATGTTTATTATGAATTCTTTCAGAAAATACTTCCAGGTATATAAGGCAAACACAAGATGGACCCTCCATCTTGTTTCTTAACTTGATAACTACATCTTGGAGCTTGTCCCACATGTAATTCCATCTCATTCCTTATAAAAATATTCACTGAATGGTGAGGCAGAATGCATCTATCCTGGCCCTGCTAATGGACATAGGTGATATCTAGAGTTTTTTAAAAATTATTTAGTTTTTTTATTGAAGTATATTTGATTTGGGCTTCCCAGGTGGCACTAGTGGTAAAGAACCTGGCTGCCAACGCAGGAGACGTAAGAGACACGGGTTCAATCCCTGGGTCGGGAAGATCCTCTGGAAAACGGAACAGCAACCCACTCCAGTATTCTTGCTTAGAGAATCCCATGGACAGGAACCTGATGGGCTACAGCCCGCAGGGTCGCACAGAATTGGACACGGCTGAAGAGACTTGGCACGATGGACACATGTTTGATTTACAAAGCTGTGTTAGTTCTAGGGGGCTTTCCTGTTGGCTCATTTGGTAAAGGATCCGCTTGCAATGTGGGAGACCTGGGTTTGATCCCTGGGTTGGGAAGATGCCCTGGAGAAGGGAACGGATATCCACTCCAGTGTTCTGGCCTGGGTTTTAGGTGTACAACAAAGTGATTCAGTTTATATATTTTTTTCAGGTTATTTCCCCATATAAGTTACTATAAAATATTGAGTACAGTCCCCTTTGCTATACAGTAGGTTCTTGTTGTTTATCTATTTTATATATAATAATGTATACATTTTATTCCCAAATTCCTAATTTATCCCTCCTCCCCACCATTTTACTTTGGTAACTATAAATTGTTTTCTACGTCTGTGAGTCTGTTTGTTTTGTAAATAATTTCATTTACGTTATTTTTAGATTCCACATATAAGTGGTACCATATGACACTTGTCTTTGTCTGATTTTCTTGACACTTAGTATGATAATCTAGAGTTTTGTTTTTACCAACAGTGCCGAAGTGAACATTCTTGCCCATTTACACACCTATGCTTTGGTTAAATTCCCAGTGGTGTAACTGCTGAGTTAAAGAGAACATGCTTTTCAGACTTCAGTAAATATTGCCAAGTTGCCCTCAGAAAAGTTCTCCCCCAACAAAAGAATAAGTGAGAATGCCAAGTTCATTTGCCCATTTTTGGGTTATATTATATTTTCATTTTGGCAGGGGGAGTTTTTTTTTGGATAAAATATTTTATAAAATAAGGATTTTAGCTCCTTATTTGCCATGTGTTGTAAATATTTTCCCTCTTCCTTTTTTTTTTTTGGTCTTGTTTGTGGAATTTCTTCAATAAAGAAGTTTAACATTTTATTTAACATGTTTATTACTATTTCTCTTTATGGCTTGGGGTTTTATTGTCTGACTGTAAAAGGCTTCCCACATTTTAAAACCGTAAATACCCATGATTGCTTACTACTATGGTTTGATTTTTTAAATATTCAATGTTTGATTTGGATTTCTGTGAAAGAAATATGATACACGGCTGAACTTCCAAATTGCTTATCAGCTATTTCAATAACATTTATTAATCAATCCATCTTTTACTCATTGATGTGAAATACTACCTTTATCATATAAAAAAATCTTGAGTGCATTTGAATCTATTTCTGTGTTCCATTCTGTCACATTTCAAGTGTTTAGTTCCTTCTCAGTAAAAAATAATTCTAGTATATTTTGTAACATTTATAACTGATATAACTAGAACCCTTTATTGATCTTAATTTTTTCCCATTCATTCTCATGTTTACTTTTTTGGATGACCTTTGCGTGACCTTTGGTATCTTTGTTTCTTTTCTTTCACTTTTCTAAAATATGTGTTTATATGTTTGTGATCTGGGAAATTTATTGAGGTCAGTCTATAAAACATATTTTACACTCACCTTTTGATTCTTTGTTTAAATAAATTTTTTACTTTAGAATAGTTTTAGATTGAGGGAAGAGTTGTGAAGTTAGTATACCTCGCATCCACTTTCTGCTATTGTCAACGTCTTATGTTAATGTGATACATTTGTCAAAATGTACCATACTAGTAACATAATGAACCAATATTAATACAGCAGTATAAGGTCCACAGTTTATTCAGATTTCCTAAGTTTCGACCTACGGTCCCTTTCCTCACCCAAGATCTTTTCCAGAACCACATTACATTTAGTCTTCATGTCTTAGCTTCCTCTTTATTGTGACAGTTTCTCAAGACATTCCTTGTTTTTTATGAACTTGGAAAGTTTTGAGGACTTTCACTAGTCAGGTATTTTACAGAACATCTTTCAACTTGGGTTTGTGTTACACTTTTCTCATAGTTAGACAAGGGTTACAGGTTTGGGGGAGAAAGACCATAGACATAAAAGGCTAGTCTCATCATATCACATCAAAGGACATGCTATGAACATGACTTAGTACTGTTGATGTTGACCTTGATCATGGGGTTGAGGTCTAGTAATGTCTGCCATGTCTCCACAGTGAAGTTACTTTTACTCCCTTCCATGCTGTACCCTTTAGAAGGAAGTCAGCACACACAGACCACACTTCAGGTGTGTGGCATTACGATCCATCTCCTTAAGTGAAAGAGTCTCCACATAGAGTATTTGGAATTCTGCACAAGAGAGTTGTCTATTCTTGCCTACTTATTTACTTATTCAATCACTATTGATATTGGTATAAACTCTAATCTATTATGGCATTAGTTTACTGCTCAAATGGTTTCAGGTTTGGTCACTGGGAACTCTTTCAGTTGGCTTGTGCATCCCTTTGACATATCCACATCATTGTCAGGGGGTTTTGTTGCTTTTAGGACTTAACTGTCTGGCATTGTGGTTATCTTACACTTACATTGTATATTCCTGCTCTAGTCCTAGAATCAGCCATTTCCCCTAGGAATTCAGATTCCTTTTATTGGAAAACAGAGGGTTTCCTATGTAGCTCAGTGGTAAAGAATCAGCCTGCCAATGCAGGAGATGCAGGAAACCCTGGCTTGGGAAGGTCCCCTGCAGGAGGAAATGGCAGCCCACTCCAGAATTCTTGCCTGAAAAATCCTGTGAACAGAGGGGTCTGGTGGGCTGCAAAGTTCATGGGGCTGCAAAGCGTCAGACACAACTGAGCAACTGAGCATGCACATGGATTAGAAACTAAGATCTTGAAACCAGGTGTTATCTTTGCTGCTGGGGTTTCTTTGCTTTCAGGTCCTCTGAGTGGACAGAACATATGTGCTAATACGTATACTAACCCTTGTATGAAGTGAAGTGAAAGATGCTCAGTTATGTCTGACTCTTGGTTACCCCATGGACTATATACTCCATGGAATTCTCCAGGCCAAAATACTGAGTGGGTAGCCTTTCTCTTCTCCAGGGTATCTTCCCAACCCAGGGATTGAACCCAGGTCTCCTGCATTGCAGGTGCATTCTTTACCAACTGAGCTATGAGGGAAGCCCCTCATATATACACATCATTAGGCTGTTGTTCAGTTACTGTCTCTATACATATATGAATCTATCTCTATCTATATTATTTACTATCATTTTAAGTCACCCTTCTCCCATTAATTCTACCTATTTCCTACTGACATTTTAATTGGCATCACATTGAATTCACAGAGTATTTGAGGTTGTTCGTTTCCAAGGCGAACCATTCAATATCACAGTAATCCAAGTCTATGCCCCAACCAGTAACGCTGAACAAACTGAAGTTGAACGGTTCTATGAAGACCTACAAGACCTTTTAGAAGTAACACCCCAAAAAGATGTCCTTTTCATTATAGGGAACTGGAATGCAAAAGTAGGAAGTCAAGAAACACCTGGAGTAACAGGCAAATTTGGCCTTGGAATGCGGAATGAAGCAGGGCAAAGATTAATAGAGTTTTCCAAAAAAATGCACTGGTCATAGCAAACACCCTCTTCCAACAACACAAGAGAAGACTCTACACATGGACATCGCCAGATGGTCAACACCAAAATCAGATTGATTATATTCTCTGCAGCAAAAGATGGAGAAGCTCTATACAGTCAACAAAAACAAGACCAGGAGCTGACTGTGGCTCAGATCATGATCTCTTCATTATCAAATTCAGACTGAAATTGAAGAAAGCAGGGAAAACCGCTAGACCATTCAGGTACGACCTAAATCAAATCCCTTATGATTATCCAGTGGAAGTGAGAAATAGATTTAAGGACCTCGATCTGATAGATAGAGTGCCTGATGAACTATGGAATGAGGTTCGTGACATTGTATAGGAGACAGCGATCAAGACCATCCCCATGGAAAAGAAATGCAAAAAAGCAAAATGGCTGTCTGGGGAAGCCTTACAGATAGCTGTGAAAAGAAGAGAAGCGAAAAGCCAAGGAGAAAAGGAAAGATATAAGCATCTGAATGCAGAGTTCCAAAGAATAGCAAGGAGAGATAAGAAAGCCTTCTTCAGTTATCAATGCAAAGAAATAGAGGAAAAGAACAGAATGGGAAAGACTAGAGATCTCTTCAAGAAAATTAGAGATACCAAAGGAACATGTCATGCAAAGATGGGCTCGATAAAGGACAGAAATGGTCTGGACCTAACAAAGCAGAGGATATTAAGAAGAGATGGCAAGAATACACAGAAGAACTGTACAAAAAAGATCTTCACGACCCAGATAATCATGATGGTGTGATCACTCACCTAGAGTCAGACATCCTGGAATGTGAAGTCAAGTGGGCCTTAGAAAGCATCACTACGAACAAAGCTAGTGGAGGTGATGGAATTCCAGCTGAGCTATTTCAAATCCTGAAAGATGATGCTGTGAAAGTGCTGCACTCAATATGCCAGCAAATTTGGAAAACTCAGCAGTGGCCACAGGACTGGAAAAGGTCAGTTTTCATCCCAATCCCAAAGAAAGGCAATGCCAAAGAATACTCAAACTACCACACAGTTGCACTCATCTCACACGCTAGTAAAGTAATGCTCAAAATTCTCCAAGCCAGGCTTCAGCAATACGTGAACTGTGAACTTCCTGATGTTCAAGCTGGTTTTAGAAAAGGCAGAGGAACCAGAGATTAAATTGCCAACATCCGCTGGATCATGGAAAAAGCAAGAGAGTTCCAGAAAAACATCTATTTCTGCTTTATTGACTATGCCAAAGCCTTTGACTGTGTGGATCACAATAAATTGTGGAAAATTCTGAAAGAGATGGGAATACCAGACCACCTGACCTTCCTCTTGAGAAATCTGTATGCAGGCCAGGAAGCAACAGTTAGAACTGGACATGGAACAACAGACTGGTTCCAAATAGGAAAAGGAGTACATCAAGGCTGTATATTGTCACCCTGCTTATTTAACTTATATGCAGAGTACATCATGAGAAACGCTGGACTGGAAGAAACACAAGCTGGAATCAAGATTGCCGGGAGAAATATCAATAACCCCAGATATGCAGATGACACCACCCTTATGGCAGAAAGTGAAGAGGAACTGAAAAGCCTCTTGATGAAAGTGAAAGAGGAGAGTGAAAAAGTTGGCTTAAAGCTCAACATTCAGAAAACGAAGATCATGGCATCCGGTCCCATCAGTTCATGGGAAATAGATGGGGAAACAATGGAAACAGTGTCAGACTTTATTTTTGGGGGGCTCCCAAATCACTGCAGATGGTGACTGCAGCCAGGAAATTAAAAGACGCTTACTCCTTGGAAGAAAAGTTATGACCAACCTAGATAGCATATTAAAAAGCAGAGACATTACTTTGCCAACTAAGTTCCATCTAGTCAAGGCTATGGTTTTTCCAGTGGTCATGTATGGATGTGACAGTTGGACTGTGAAGAAGGCTGAGCACCGAAGAATTGATGCTTTTGAACTGTGGTGTTGGAGAAGACTCTTGAGAGTCCCTTGGACTGCAAGGAGATCCAACCAGTCCATTCTGAAGGAGATCAGCCCTGGGATTTCTTTGGAAGGAATGATGCTAAAGCTGAAACTCCAGTACTTTGGCCACCTCATGTGAAGAGCTGACTAATTGGAAAAGACTTTGATGCTGGGAGGGATTGGGGGCAGGAGAAGAAGGGGATGACAGAGGATGAGATGGCTGGATGGCATCGCTGACTCGATGGACGCGAGTCTGAGTGAACTCCAGGAGTTGATGATGGACAGGGAGGCCTGGTGTGCTGCGATTCATGGAGTCGCAAAGAGTCGGACACGACTGAGCGAATGAACTGAACTGAATTGAATGTAAAATAAGTAATAGACATATTTTTATAAGCCTATCATCTTTCTTCCCTTATAATTCTCCAGAAAGTGTAGGTTTTTCTTCCTGTTTCTACATATATTTATTAGGTTTAACCCAAGAAATATTTTTTTCTGCGTTTTTCTAAATGGGAGCTCTTCTACTATCCTTTTCTACTATTCATAAAATCGTCATCATCGTTTAGTTGCTAAGTCGTGTCCGACTCTGCAACTCCATGGACTGCAGCACAGGCTTCCCTGTCCTTCACCATATCCTAGAGCTTACTCAAACCCATGTCCAACCAGTTAGTGATGCCATCCAACCGTCTTGTCCTCTGTCATCCCCTTCTCTCGCCTTCAATCTTTCCCAGCATCAAGGTCTTTTCTAATGAGTCAGCTCTTCACATCAGATGACCAAAGTATTGGAGTTTCAGCTTTAGCATCACTCCTTCCAATGGATATTCAGGTTTGATTTCCTTTAGGATGGACTAGTTGGATCTCCTTGCAGTCCAGGGTACTCTCAAGAGTCTTCACCAACACCACAGTTCAAAAGCATCAATTCTTTGGCACTCAGCCTTCTTTATGGTCCAAATCTCACATCCATAAATGACTACTGGAAAAACCATATCTTTGACTAAACAGACCTTTGTTGCCAAAGTAATCTCTGCTTTTTAATATGCTGTCTACAGTTGTCATAGCTTTTCTTCCAAGGAGCAAGCATCTTTTAATTTCATGGCTGCAGTCACCGTCTGCAGTGATTTTGGAGCCCCCCAAATAAAGTCTGTCACTGTTTCCATTGTTTCCCCATCTATTTGCCATGAAGTGATAGGACTAGATGGCATGATGTTAGTTTTTTAAATGTTGAGTTTTAAGCCAGCTTTTTCACTCGCTTTTTCACCTTCATTAAGAGGCTCTAAAATAGAGATTTTATTATTTTTAAAGAAATTTATTTTGCAACCATCCATCTTGTTGAATTCTCCTATTGTTTCTGTTTTCTATACAATTGATTGTGTTGGGTTTCTGATGTATCTTCTGCCACTAATGATAATTTTGCTTCCTCTTTTTAATAATTGTATCTTTTATTCTTTGCCTTCTCTATTTGTACTGTCTAGAACAGAGATGGGCAACTTTTTTCTATAAAGGGCCAGACAGTAAATATTATGAACTTTATCACAAACAGCCTCTGCCAAAAGTACTCAGTTCTGCAACTGCAGCATGAAAGCAGGCATATGTAGGTAAATGGGCAATCCTGTGTTCCATACAATTTTATTTACAAAAACAGGCATTTGGTCCATAGCAGTTTACTGACCACTGGTCTAGAATCCAAATTATGTTACATAAAAATGGTGATGGTGGGTACCTTATCTTGTTTTAATCTTCACTTTAAACAGAATGTTCTTGTGTTTCACTATTAAATATAATACCAGCTTTCAATTACAAATATACACACATACACCCAGTTTAAACAATGTTAAAGAAATATTCATCTTGTTCTATTTTCTTTAAAAGTGTTTGTTAGGAATATTGTTGAATTATGTTAACTGCCTTTTTTTTTTTTTTACAACTATTGAGCTTTGATATCTTTGACTTATAATAAGCTATGTTAATACATTTTTAAAGATGGAACCATTCTTATACTTTTGATATAAAATTCACTTGGTTTGGGTTTATCATGCTTTTGATGTCATATATTACTGAATTATTTTTTATAATCTTTGTGTGATTTTTACATTGATATCACAAATAAGAGTAGCTTGTAGTATGTTATTACTCTAATTCATCAGGTTGTGGTATAAGTAGTTTGCTGGCTTCATAAATATAACCTGAAAACCTTACCTTCTATGAAACTATTTTTATGGTTAGGATTTGCCTGTTTATTGAAGTGTTGAACAAATTGACCTATAAACCCTCCTGGGCCTGGTGTTTTTCCAGGGATAACTCTTCAATAACTTTTTCAATTTCTTCCATGGGTATTGTTTATTTGTTTTTTTTAAATAATAGTTCTTCTGGTATTAATTTTCAGTGATTCACATGTTCTTAGAAAATCATTTATTTCACTCAGCTTGTCAAAACCATTTGCTGAAAAGTTCACAAAGGACTATTTATGATTCTTTTAATTTCCTCTGCATCTGTTGTTGTTTGCCATTTTTCGTTTCTAATCTTCTGTATTAGCAAGTTCTTCCCTCTCCCCTCTTAGTTAAGCTAGCCCATAGTTATCTCTGTTCTACTGGCTTTGGCAAAACATCAACTTTTGGATTATGAATTCTGGCTTTCTTTTTCATGTTTTCTAATTACCTCATGTTTGCTTTGATCTCTATTTCACCTGTGTTCCTTAGGTTGATTTCATTGTTGTTTTCTAACCTCTTAAGAAGTGATGTTGGTCTATGAACTTTTTATTAAAAACAATTTTATGTCACCATATAGATTGAACTATACGGTGTTTTCATTTACATTTTTTCTAGGTATGTTGCAGTTTAGATTTAATTTCTTCTTTGATGTAAAGGTTAAGAGAGAAGAGTTTTATTTTAGGGGGTATTTCTCTTTTAGTATTTCTTAACTTTATTATTTTATTGCATTGGGATCAGACACAGTCTCATTTCCACTTTTGAGGAACAGAAAGACATTTTTAGTAAGCCGTCAGACATGATTAATTTCTATAAATGTTCTATGAACTATATTTTTAAAAGCAATTACCCACTTTACATTTTTCTTTCCAAGAAACATACATAGTTGTTTCTGCATTATTATTTTCTTAAGAGTAACAGTTTACTCATGTTTGTATCTCTAATAGCTGGTACTGTGCTTGGTACATAATCACTCTTCAGTAAAGGGCTGATGAATGAATGAACACATGCTGCCTATCCAGTGAGTTTATCTTTCTGAGGAAAACTGCCTCTGGACAGTCTCTCCTTCCACCAGCACAAGACTGACTGGCTACTAAGCCATTCATTTCATAGGCTCTATGGTAAAATGATCAATGAAACATTTAAAACAGGATTTGATATGCAGGTTGTTAAAATCCTGGTTTATACTCTCATATGCTCATTTTATACTCATTTTTTTTTTTTTTAAGGTTGAAGATCCTACTCATCCATGAAATCAGGCTGAGTTCATTGACTTTCTCCTTAGTCTACTATTGTGACCATCATTGGCTAGACTTATTCTAGCCTGTGATGTAAACAGCCTTGCACTCTTATCCTGCTATTTTATGCATCTTCTGTCTTCTTGGTAAAACTATAGACTCCTTGAGAATATTATTCCTTTCTATCCTACAATATACTCAGAAGAGTGCCCAAATAAATGCCACTGTATCAACAACAACAATAATTAAAAAGAAACAAATACTTTGGTTGACATTCTACCACATCAAGGTCTGGTGACCTTAGCTATGTCATTTCACTTCTGAGCCACAGCCCCCTGAAGGGCACACTAAGCCCACTCAGAGCTTAAGAAATGCAATAGGCTTTGTCATATATCTGATTCTACAAAGAAAGGGAGGCAATCACATTAAGAAAATGGCATAAAATATATGTCCAGTTGGCCGAGCGACAATAGCACTGCTGTCCTACACAGAGCGACTGCCCTGCTCCATGGCTTCTGTCTCCTCCATGCTTTAAATGTGGCCACTATCAGCTCTCATCCTCTTTTTTGCTCTACTTACTCAGAAAACATTAACTAACATGTGTCTCTCAAGTCTGCCTGTCTAAAGCCTACCTCTCTCAAGCAGCTATTCACAACCAACTATCTGTCAGACCCTGTACTTTTAGGTGTACAGTGAAGTGAAGTCACTCAGTCGTGTCCGACTCTGCGACCCCATGGACTGTAGCCTACTACGCTCATCCATCCATGGGATTTTCCAGGCAAGAGTACTGGAGTGGGTTGCCATTTCCTTCTCCAGAGGATCTTCCTGACCCAGGGATCGAACCCAGGTTTCCTGCACGGTAGGCAGACGCTTTACAGTCTGAGCCACATTCAATCTACTTAAACTTTTATCTTGGCTCTCCTGCCCCCTAAACCCACAACCAATTTCTTCCCCTGACATTCCTACCAATGGCCCTGCCATCACCCTCAGAGTCATTTTTGGTTCCATTCTCTCCTGAACTCCAACATTCAATCAGTTGTCAAACCATCTAAAATCTACCTATCCATCATCTGGAATCCATTCTTTCTTTTCTGTCCCTATTGTTACCCCCTTGCTGAGGCTTGTTCCACCCTTTCAGGACCATTCTAACTGCCTCATAACTAACTATTTTTATATGATCCAGTCTATACTATACAATGTTGTTTGTTTAGTCACTCAGTCGTGTCTGACTTTTTGAGACCCCATGGACTGTAGCCCACAAGGCTTCCCTGTCCATGGGATTTCCCAGGAAAGAATACTGGAATGGGTTGCCTTTTCCTTCTCCAGGGTATCTTCTCAACACAGAGATGAAACCCAAGTCTCCTAAATTGGCAGGCAGACTCTTTACCACTGAGCCACCAAGGAAGCTCATCCTATATAATACAGTCAGATTAATCTTCTTACAGTAGTTTGATATTACAAGATTGATTAACTGCCTATCATGTCTCTGTGATGGATTAATTAACCAATCAACCAATCAACCATGTTTCTCCATGTCCTTACCAAACAATTTGATATAGGACTTATTCATTAGAAACAGCAGCAGAATTGCCTTCAGAGCTGCTCTGGAGCGAAAAAGGATTCATTCTCCACCTCTGAAATATACTACCAGTATCCTTGGGCAAATTAGTTAGCCATTCTCAGTTTCTTCAAGTGGAAAAAAGAGGGGAGGGGGAAAAAGGACAAGAATAATAGTGGCTAACACTTAATGAATACTTATTACATGCCAGGTACTGTGCTCAGTGATTTATATGTATTAAGCCATGCTGATCTTCAGCCATCCCTCTTGGGTAGATATTACTTTGATCCCTACTTTTGAGATGAGAAAACTAAGGCTCAGAGAGGTTCAATATCTTGCTCATTGGTAGCACTGCTAGTAAATAGTGTAGCTGAGGCCTAGAACCCAGGTGTCTCTGACACTGGAGATACCTGGTGAGGGTTTTGGGTTTTTTTAGTTGAATTTTTAAAAAATTGCATGTAAATTTTAATTCAGTTAAAAAAAAACCCACTTTTAAAAATTTACATGCAATGAGACTTCCCTGATGGCTCAGACGGTAAAGCGTCTGCCTACAGTGGAGGAGACCTGGGTTTGATCCCTGGGTTGGAAAGATCCCCTGGAGAAAGAAATGGCAACTCACTCCAGTATTCTTGCCTGGAAAATTCCATGGATGGAGGAGCCTGGTGGGCTACAGTCCATGGGGTCACAAAGAGTTGGACACAAATCAGTGACTTCACTTTCTTTCTTTCTTTTTTTTCTTTACATGCAACAGAATGAACAGACCTTTAGGTGTTTTGACAGCTGAATAAACACAAATAGTCAAGACTATTTGTGTGATATCAAGAGACAGAACATTTCCATTACCCAGAAAGTTCCTTCATGCCTTATTTCTGTCGATTCCATCCTCACCCCAAAGACAACTACTTTTTGGAGTTCTAAAACACATATTACTTTTGCATATTCTTGAATTTCATCTGAATGGAGTCATGTAGTATGTATTCTTCTGTACCTGGCTTCTTTCACTGAACACAATGTTTTTGACATCCATGTTGCTGTGTCATTAAGTAGTTTATCCCTTTTTATTGCTGAGTAGTATTTCATTAGGACTTCTTTGGTGGCTCAGACTGTAAAGCCTCTGCCTACAATGCTTATACTAATATGCTACAGTTCATTTATTCTGTTAGTAGGCATTTGGGTTGCTTCTAATTTGAAACTATTAAGAATTAGACTGCTCTAAATAGTTTTGCACAAGACTTTTTGTGGATAGTTTCTTTCAGATAAATTCTTCAGAGTGAGATTGCTAGGTCACATGGTGGGTATATTTTTAACCTTATAAGAAACTACAAAAAAGTTTTTCAAAGTGGCTGTATCATTTTACACTTACACCAGCAACAGAGGACAGCTCCAGATGCTCCATACACTTGTTAATATTTGGTAAAACAAAATGTTTTATTTTAGCCAATCTTACCTATCAGACATTCTTGTACATATATAAGTGCTATCTCAGATGGTTTGAATATTTGCTTTCTCCTGATGTATACTTTTTTCCTGCTATTGACCATTTGTAAATCTATTTGCTATGTGCATGAGGTGACTACTCATGTCTTTTACCATATTTTAGGTTGGTTTATTTGTCTTCTTTATGTATTTGAAACATAAGCCCTTAATAATGTGAATATTTTGTCTCTGTCTATGGCTAACTTAATTTTCAAAACTTTAAACTTTATTAATTTTATAATTTATGGTTACTGCTTTTTATGTGCTAAGAAATCCAAGTGTACTCCAAAGTCTTGAAAATATTTTTATATTTTCTTCTAGAAGAGTTACAGGGAGTTCCCGGGTGGCTCAATCATTAGGATTCAGTGCTTTCCCTGCCAGGGCACAGGTTCAATAGCTGGGCAGGGATCTAAGATCCCACAAGCTGCACGGCATAACCAAAAAAAAAAAAAAAAAAAGGGAGAATTAGAAGAGCTAAGTTCTAGCTTTCACATCTATGTCTATGATTCATCTCTAATTAATTTTTGCTTATGGAGTAAAAGATTGAGGTTCACTTGCTTTCATAGGTTTATCAGCTCCATTCCCTCCACTGATTTCCCTTGACATCCTTGTGAAAAACCAATTGACCACGAGTGTATGGGTCAATTTCTAGATACCACATTCTGCTGCACTGATCTTCTCCACCCTGCATTCAGCTTCCATTATTTCTGAGGTCGCCTGCCATTATTTTTAATTTTCTTCCTCTGAATGTATTGTGAACTTTAAATTTGGCAGCACTTAAAAATTTTCTGTTTATCACAAATATTTAGCATTTGACATGATATTCTTAGGTGTCATTTTGTTTTAAATTTGTCATCCAGCTTGGGGTTTGTTGAGCATGTTAGATTTGTGGGTTGATTTCTTTGATAAACTTTGTACAATTCTTGGCCATTATCTCTACAAATATTTTGTTTCTGCATTCCCTCTCATCTCTTCCTGGGACCATAACTACTTGTGTGTCAGAACATTCGACAACATGTTATAGTTCTAAGATGCTCTGTTCAGTTTTTTCAACTTTTTTTTCTCTTCATTTTATTTTTATTTCAGATAAATGTGCTTCACTTTATTTCAGATAAATTGAATTGATTTAAGTTCACTAATCCCTTCTTCTCTGCATCTACTCTGTTCTTTATCCCATTATGTAAATGTGTCATTTAATAGTTTTTCTTTTTTTCTGACTTTCCACGCAATTCTTTCTGAGTTTCCTTTTTTCCTCCTGATACTCCCCATCTATTGTCTACCATTTCTGTTAGATCCTTTAACATATTTATCATAGTTAGTTTAAAGTTCTTGTCTGCTAATTCCAACATCTGGGTTTTCAGTAGTCTGTTCCTTAATTATTAATTCTTTTCTTGATTTTTCAGTAGTCTGTCCCTTAATTATTAATTCTTTTCTTGATTTTAGGTCACATGTTCCTATTTCTTCACCTTTCTTTCTTTCATTTTCATTTTACTGTATACTCAGCTGTGGGTAAAAGAAAAGACTAAAGTAGATAATATCTACCCCATGAAAGGGCTTCCCCAGTGGCTCAGATGGTAAAGAATCTGCCTGCAATGTGGGAGACCCAGGTTCAACTCCTAGTCAGGAAGATCCCCCTGAGAAGGGAATAGCAACCAACTCCAGTGTTCTTGCCTGGAGAATTCCATGGACAGATGAACCTGGTAGATTACAGTACATGGGGTTGCAAAGAGTCGGATATGACTAAGTGACTAACACTTTCACTTTCGTAAACTACAGGGCACCCAAGTTACTTTCACTTTCACCTCATGAAAAGGTATGCTCTCTCCTTTGTCAGGCCAAGTCAGTATACCTCTAGTCAGTATACCTGGCTTATTTTTATTGCAGTTTTGATTCAATCAGTTAACCACTGGCTTCAAAAGTTTTGAGGTTGGGATCATTAATTTTCCTTCATAATAACCAATTCCAGGAAGAATCAGGATACAGGAATTATTTCACAAGGTTTTTAAAGGTTCTCTAAGAAATGCTTAAACAAGCAATTAAAAATTATCTTGAAATAAACAAGAAAATAAAAAAATTGAGTAAAGAAAAAGAAGTTATAAAAAAGAACCAAATGGAAATTATAAAGCTGAAAAATACAATCATTAAAGGAGAAAATCACTGGATGGACTTGGTAATTAGAGTAGAGATAATAGAGAAGAGAATAAATCAACTTGATGGCAGACCAATAAACCTGACTCAGTTTGAACAATACCAAGAAAATAGATTGGAAAAAATAAGCAGAGCTTCAGGGTCTGTGAGAAAATAACAGAAGGTCTGACATTTGTATCATCAAAATCTTAGGAGAAGATGAAGAATCTGGAACTGAAAAGGTATTCAAAGAAATAATGACTGAAAACTCCCCAAATTTAGCAAATTTGAACCCTACAGTTTCAAGAAGTTGAGCAAATTCCATATAGGAAAAACCCAAAGAAATCTACACCAAGACCCAGCACAGTTTAACTTCTGAAAACCAGAGAAAAAGAAAAAATTTGAAAACTATCAGAAAGAAATGTCATATTATCCATAAAGGAATATCCATCTAAATGACAGTGGTTTTTCATCTGAAAATATGGAGGCCAAAAGTGGAACAGTATTTTTCAAGTATTGAAAGCCTTTGTGTGAATCACAACAAACTGTGGAAAATTCTTCAAGATATGGGAATACCAGACCACCTTACCTGCCTCCTGAGAAATCTGTATGCAGGTCAAGAAGCAACAGTTAGAACTGGACATGGAACAACAGACTGGTTCCAAATTGGGAAAGGAGTATGTCAAGGCTGTATATTGTCACCCTGCTTATTTAACTTATACGCAGAGTACCTCATGTGAAATGCCAGGCTGGATGAAGCACAAGCTGGAATCAAGATTGCCAAAGGAAATGCAGATGGCAAATAAGCAAAAAAAACAAACTTTTTGGCCAACCCTATAGTTCAGCAGTTCCTTTTAAAACTAAGAATGGACTTACCATTTGATTCAGCCATACCTTTATACATTTATCCAGAGAAATGAAAATTTATTTTCATACAGAAACTTGACATGAATGTTCACAAAAGCTTTATTGGTAATAGCCAAATACTAGACACTATCCAAACGTCCTTCAGTGGGGACTGCTTAAATAAACTATGATACATCCAAACCATGGAATTTTACTCAGTCATAAAAAGGAATAAATTAATGATACACACAACAACTTGGATAAAACCAAAGGAAATTATACTGAGAATAAAAAGCTAATTGCAAAATGATATATATTGTATAATACAATTTATATAGTTTTGTGAAATTACATGAATATAGAAAAAGAGAACAGATTAGTGGTTGCCAGAGGTTAAGGATGGGGGAAAGGGTAGATAAAACTGAAAAGGTGTAGTATGGGGGAGACTTGTGCTGATATTATACTTAAGTGTCTTGATTGTGGTGGTGGTTACATGTGGTATACTGTGATAAATACATGATAAAATTATATATAGCTATACACACACAATGCTCAAACTACTGCACAGTTGCACTCATCTCACACGCTAGTAAAGTAATGCTCAAAATTCTCCAAGCCAGGCTTCAGCAATATGTGAACCGTGAACTTCCAAATATTCAAGCTGGTTTTAGAAAAGGCAGAGGAACCAGAGATCAAATTGCCAACATCTGCTGGATCATGGAAAAAGCAAGAGTGTTCCAGAAAAACATCTATTTCTGCTTTATTGACTATGCCAAAGCCTTTGACTGTGTGGATCACAATAAACTGTGGAAAATTCTGAAAGAGATGGGAATATCAGACCACCTGACCAGCCTCTTGAGAAACCTATATGCAGGTCAGGAAGCAACAGTTAGAACTGGACATGGAACAACAAACTGATTCCAAATAGGAAAGGGGAGTACGTCAAGGCTGTATATTGTCACCTTGCTTATTTAACTTATATGCAGAGTACATCATGAGAAACGCTGAACTGGAAGAAACACAAGCTGGAATCAAGATTGCTGGGAGAAATATCAATAACCTCAGATATGCAGATGACACCACCCTTATGGCAGAAGTGAAGAGGAACTCAAAAGCCTCTTGATGAAAGTGAAAGAGGAGAGTGAAAAAGTTGGCTTAAAGCTCAACATTCAGAAAACTAAGATCATGGCATCTGGTCCCATCAGTTCATGGCAAATAGATGGGGAAACAGTGGAAACAGTGTCAGACTTTATTTTTGGGGGGCTCCCAAATCACTGCAGATGGTGATTGCAGCCATGAAATTAAAAGATGCTTACTCCTTGGAAGGAAAGTTGCAACCAACCTAGATAGCATATTCAAAAGCAGAGACATTACTTTGCCGACTAAGGTCCATCTAGTCAAGGCTATGGTTTTTCCAGTAGTCATGTATGGATGTGAGAGTTGGACTGTGAAGAAAGCTGAGCGCCGAAGAATTGATGCTTTTGAACTGTGGTGTTGGAGAAGACTCTTGAGAGTTCCTTGGATTGCAAGGAGATCCAACCAGTCCATTCTAAAGGAGATCAGTCCTGGGTGTTCTTTGGAAGGACTGATGCTAAAGCTGAAACTCCAGTACTTTGGCCACCTCATGTGAAGGGTTGAGTTATTGGAAAAGACTCTGATGCTGGGAGGGATTGGGGGCAGGAGGAGCAGGGGACGACAAAGGATGAGAAGGGCTGGATGGCATCACTGACTCAATGGACATGAGTTTGGGTGAACTCCGGGAGTTGGTGATGGACAGGGAGGTCTGGGGTGTGCAATTCATGGGGTCACAAAGAGTTGGACACGACTGAGTGACTGAACTGAACTGAATACACACAGATACAGAGAGAAAGAGAGAAATGTATGCATGTATAACTGATGAAATCTGAATAAGCCCTGTGGATTTTATCAATGTCAATTTCCTGGTTTGACATCATACTATAGTTAAGCAAGATATTAACACTGGGGGAGGCTGGGTAATGGGTAAATGGCACCTCCCCGTACATTTCTTTGCAACTTCCTGGACTCTGTAATTGCTTTGAAATAAAAAATAAATAGGCACATATAACACATGCATGGTCTCAATTTATTCTATGATAGATTAATATTATATGAGCACTATGGCCAAAAATGTTTGAAGTCTCATTTTACGGAGAAGGGAATAAAATCCTAATTGGCTGACACGTCACTTCAACTGTTATGATGGATTTTCTTGCTCATTTTCATTCTTCTTTCCCTGTCATTAAATTATCTGTGTACTAATGTAATTTACATAATGCTGTCTCTAAGATGTACTATTAGGAAGATGAAAATTTGGTGAACAGACGTATTTTCAATAGTCAGTTGAAGCAAACAATGGCCTTATAATTAGAAAACTTATAGCATGACAAATCTGTTGCCAATAAAACTCCCTCAATGCCTACTGAGTAGAACTTTCAGTGTTTACATTGGATTTCTCAGTGGGCTTATTTCACTTAAACATGCACAGCATAGCTTCTCTCTATAGAGGCTGAAGTTCAACTCATAATAAAAAAGCAGATTAAATCATTTAAGTAGTGCTATGAGACAACACTTGGATGTACATTTCATCATTGATTGCATGCTAGTCTATATTACATTTTCATATTGCATAATAGATTTATATAAACAAATCCACACACAGTATATTTGTGGGTACTTAAGAGATTTTAAAGATAACTGCAGCTATTGGGATTTTAGACTTATGAACTTAATTTAAAATGTTACATAAACCCTGTGTAAAACTGTCTCCACTGACCCATAACAATTCAACAATATTAAAGAACAAAGAACAATCAGCCTAAACCCCTATGCTAAGAAAAGTCTCGCATGATACACTCTTCTTTTTACTTTTCTTAACTCTTAATGTAGTATATTTATTACAATTTGAAAAGAAAAAAAACTTTTCTGTATGGCTCAGATATATAGGTATCTTTTCTAAAGCATTACAATTGGAGTTTTACAAATTTAGTTTGTGGCCATCTTCTCAGAAGTGTTTACACATCAAGAAAAGTACATCTGGCCCTTGGCTCTATTTTATTTGTGTACTTTAAAAAGTGCCAAGGAAAGTCCATTGTCTACCACCTGTCAGATGCAGGTTACTTCTACTTTTCCTTTGAGGGGCTTTTTCATCAGACAATGTTCCATTGCTCTGACCCTTGTGTTCCATTCAGATCTCTCAATTTCCCCCAAAGCTTTGTGGTTTTAATTTTCACTAGCACTTTAGGGTTTCAAGTGTACTAACCTCAGTTGCACTGACACTGACCCTGGCTGTTGAGTCAAGAGAGTGAATATGGATTTTATAACGATGGGTCAGTTGTTTATTACTGAACAGAGAATGTGTTTCACATCTCTTGGCACTGTCCTGATTCCATACAATGATACCCTGTTAAATAAAAGTCTTTAAACATACAACCACATTAATTTAATATATATGATTTTGTAAGATTTTTGATATAAAATTCTTTCACAAATCAGAAAAAAAAGTTTTTCAGGCCACATATAAAATGTTCAGTTAACAAAAAGTAGGATCACTGCACATTTATTAACAGTTTACTCACTTGATCTCCTAAAAGAGAGAACATGTAGAGATTCTCTGTGGTTTTAGGATTGCGACAGAGACTTTTGCTTAGCAAAATCTACATTCTCCTTTTGCTCCTGGCCTTCTGGTGTTAGGGTGTATTTTCTAGCTTCCTTTGCTGTTAGGTGTGGCCATGTGACTGAATTCTAGCCAACGGAATATGGGTAGGAGTGAGCAGGGCCAGGCCCAGCTCATTAAAACTTCCTATGTGTACTCCAGCATGTTTTTCCCCTTTAATCATTTGAGTGTCAGCAGGTAACTAATACAAAATATTTTTACATTTTTTAGTACACAATCATAATAAAAAAATCATCATCACAGCCATCATTAATATAACATCCCCTTGGTTCTGGTCTCTGATTTAAGAGCTAGTCATGCATTAACTCATTTCATCTCAAAAATCCTGTGAGATAGGTGACATAGTAATATTGTTTCCACTTTTCAGCTGAGGAAACTGAAATGTAGTGATGTCAAGCAACTCCCCCAAGATCACATAGCAAACAAGTGGCAGGGTTGGAGTTAGCACCCTGCAGTCCCAATACCAGTGTCTATGCTCTGTGCTATGCTTCTTCCATTACTCTAATTCTTTACAGCTTAGGATCATGGCATCTGGTCCCATCACTTCATGGCAAATAGAAGGGGAAAAAGTGAAAGCAGTGGCAGACTTTATTTTCTTAGGTTCCAAAATCACTGTAGATGGTGACTGTAGCCATGAAATTAGAAGATGCTTGCTCCTTGGAAGGTAAGCTAAGACAAACTTAGAATACTAAAAAGCAGAGACATCACTTTGCTGATAAAGGTTTGTATAGTCAAAGCTATGGTTTTTCCAGGACAGGTGTGAGAGTTGGACCATAAAGAATGCTGAGTGCCAAAGAACTGATGCTTTAAATTGTGGGGCTGGAGAAGACCTGAGAGTCCCTTGGACAGCAAGGAGACCAAACCAGTCAATCCTAAAGAAAAATCAACCCTGAATATTCATTGGAAGGACTGATGCTGAAGCTGAAGCTCCAGTACTTTGGTTACCTGATGTGAAGAGCCAACTCATTAGAAAAGACCTGATTCTGGGAAAGATTGAAGGCAAAGGGGAAGAGGGTGACAGAAGATGAGATGTTTAGATAGCATCAGTAACTCAATGGACATGAAACTGAGCAAACTCTGGAAGATGGTAGAGGACACAGAAGCCTGGCATTCTGCAGTCCATGAGGTCGCAAAGAGTCAGACACAGCTTAATTACTAAACAACAATAACAACAACAGGTTCAGTCAGAAAGTCCTTAGTAGTTCACAGAATTTTGTCTTCAGCTTTCCCAGCAGTTGAGTTGAGCTGCCATACCCAATTCTTTATAAGTTCATTTTTCAGCTAGTAGAACACCTTCTTGTGTTTGGATTGCAAAACCTCATTTAGTCATCCTTCGTTGTCTTTCATTACCAATTTCACCTGCTAATACTCGGAGGCAATTTGAGACAAAGGAAGAAGCAAAAGGCATCAGTTTCTTCCTCTCTGCATCTCTCTCTGTAACCAGAAGAGAAAGACTGCTAAGGCTTCTGGCTTACTTGGTGCTGATGAAGACAGAGGCTCACAGAGAAGATCCAGGCACCTCCTCGCCTTCCAAAGCAGATGAGCATGAGCTAGGGATGAACCTCATGGAATTCCAGGTGGGGGCCACTCCATGAAGTGACTATCTTGGAGTGTAGTCCTGAGGGATGAAGTAGCCAGAAGTCAGCCCTGAGCTCCAGCTTTCAGAATTTCTATTTGGGATACAGGCCCCACAATATCATCATTCATGGCATCCAGTCCCACCACTTCATGGGAAATAGATGGGGAAACAGTGGAAACAGTGTCAGACTTTATTTTTTTGGGCTCCCCAATCACTGCAGATGGTGACTGCAGCCATGAAATTAAAAGATGCTTACTCCTTGGAAGAAAAGTTATGACCAACCTAGACAGTATATTCAAAAGCAGAGACATTACTTTGCCGACTAAGGTCCGTCTAGTCAAGGCTATGGTTTTTCCAGTGGTCATGTATGGATGTGAGAGTTGGACTGTGAAGAAGGCTGAGTGCCAAAGAATTGATGCTTTTGAACTGTGGTGTTGGAGAAGACTCTTGAGAGTCCCTTGGACTGCAAGGAGATCCAACCAGTCCATTCTGAAGGAGATCAACCCTGGGATTTCTTTGGAAGGAATGATGCTAAAGCTGAAGCTCCAGTACTTTGACCACCTCATGCGAAGAGTTGACTCACTGGAAAAGACTCTGACGCTGGGAGGGACTGGGGGCAGGAGGAGAAGGGGACGACCGAGGATGAGATGGCTGGATGGCATCACGGACTTGATGGACGTGAGTCTGAGTGAACTCCAGGAGATGGTGGTGGACAGGGAGGCCTGGCGTGCTACGATTCATGGGGTTGCAAAGAGTCGGACACGACTGAGCAACTGAACTGAACTGAACTGATAGGGCCTCTTCCTTCACCCTCTGCATATGGTCTTTTGTTTTTGTTCAGTTTGTAAGTCATGTCTGGCTCTTTGTGTCCCCATGGACAGCAGCATGTCAGGTTCCTCTGTCCTCCACTATCTCTAGGAATTTACTAAATTTCATGTCTCTTGAGTTGGTGATGCTATCTAACCATCTCATCCTCTGTCACCACCTTCTCCTTTTGCCTTCAATCTTTTCCAGCATCAAGGTTTTTTCCAAGGAGTCGTCTCTTCACGTCAGGTGACCAAAGTATTGGAGTTTCAGCTTCAACATCAGTCCTTCCAATGAATATTCAGGGCTGAGTTTCTTTAGGATTGACTTGTTTGATTTTGCAGTCCAGGAGACTCTCAAGAGTGTTCTCCACAGTTTAAAAGCATCAATTCTTCAGCGCTCAGCTTTCTTTATGGACCAACTCTCTCCTCTGTACATTGCTATTGGAAAAAAAAAAACATAGCTTTGACTATATGGACCTTTATGAGAAAAGTGATGTCTCTGCTTTTCAGTACACTGTCTAGGTTTGTCATAGCTTTCCTTCCAAGGAGCAAGTATCTTTTAGTTTCATGGCTGCAGTCATTGTATGCAGTGATCTTGGGGCCCAAGAAAATAAAATCTGTCACTGCTTTCTCTTTTTCCCCTTCTATTTGCCATGGAGTGATGGGACTAGATGTCATGATCTTAGTTTTTCTAATATTGAGTTTCAAGCCAGCTTTTTCACTCTCCTCTTTAATCCAGATCAAGAGGCTCTTTGGTGCCTCTTTGCTTTCTGCCATTAGAGTGGTATCACCTGCATATCTGAGGTTGTTGATATTCCTTCCAGTAATCTTGATTTCAGCTTGTGATTGATCTAGCCCAGCATTTCCCATGATGTACTCTGCATGGAAGTTGACAGTATACAGGCTCGTTGTACTACTTTCCCAGTTTGGAACCAGTCTGTGGTTCCATGTCCAGTTCTAACTGTTGCTTGTTGACCTGCACAGAGGTTTCTCAGGAGGCAGGTAAGGTGGTCTGGTACTTCCATCTCTTTAAGAATTTTCCACAGCTTGTTGTGATCCACATAGTCAAAGACTTTAGCGTAGTCAATGAAGCAGAAGTAGATGTTTTTCTGGAACTCCCTTGCTTTCTTCATGATCCAGTGGCTGTTAGCAATTTGACCTCTGGTTTCTCTGCCTTTTCTAAACAATGCTTGTACATCTGGAAGTTCTCACCTCATTTATGTCGAAACCTAGCTTGAAGGATTTTGTGCGTAATCTTGCTAGCATGTGAAATAAGTGCGACAATATGGTAGTTTCAACATTCTTTGGCATTGCCTTTCTTTGGAACTGGAATGAAAACTGACCTTTTTCAGTCCTGTGGCCACTGCTGAATTTTCCAAATTTGCTGACATATTGAGTGCAGCACTTTAACAACAATTTTAGGATTTGAAATAACTCAGCTGGAATTCCATCACCTCCACTAGCTTTGTTCATAGTGATGCTTCCTAAGACCCACTTGACTTCACGCTCCAGAATGTTCAGCTCTAGGTAAGTGACCACACTGTCATGCTTATCACAGTCATTAAGAAATTTTTTTTTGACAGTAATTATTTTATTTTATTTTTAAAATTGTTACTGAATATCTTTATTTTTATTTTTTTACTTTACAATATTGTATTGGTTTTGTAGTTCTTCTGTGTGTTCTTGCTACCTGTTCTTAATCTCTTCTGCTTTTGTTAGGTCCTTATTGTTTCTGTCCTGTATCTAGCTTATCCTTGCATGAGTTATTCCCTTGATGTCTCCAGTTTTCTTGAAGAGATCTCTAGTCCTTCCCATTCAATTGTTTCCCTCTATTTCTTTGCACTGTTCATTTAAGAAAGCTTTCTCATCTCTCCTTGCTATTCTCTGGAACTCTGCATTCCACTGAGTTTATCTTTTTCTTTCTCCTTTGCCTTTTGCTCTCTTCTTTCTTTTGCTATTTGGAAAGCCTCTTCAGACAACCACTTTGCCTTCTTGCATTTCTTTTTCTTTGGGATGGTTTTGATCACTGCCTCTTGTACAATGTTAGGAACCTCTGTCTTTAGTTCTTCAGGCACTATAGATCTAAATCTTAAATCTATTTGTCATTTATACTATATAATCATAAGGGATTTGATTTATGTCATACCTGAATGGCCTAGTGCAATTTAAGGCTGAATTTTGCAATAAGGAGATGATGATCTGAGCCAAATCCAGGTTTTGTTTTTGGTGACTGTATAGAGTTTCTCCATCTTCAAATGCAAAGAACATGACGAATCTGATTTTGGTATTGAACATCTGGTGATGTCCATGTGTAGAGTCATCTCTTGTGTTGTTAGAAGAGAGTGTTTGCTATGACCAGTGTGTTCTCTGGACAAAAGTCTGTTAGCCTTTGCCCTGCTCATTTTGTAATCCAAGGCCAAACTTGCCTGTTGCTTCAGGTATCTCTTGAGTTCCTATGTTTAAAAGGAAATTTTTTAAATAAATGTTATTTCTAGAAAGTGTTATAGGTATTCACAGAAATGGTCAACTTCAACTTCTTTGGCATCAGTGGTTGGGACATAGACTTGGATTACTATGATGATGAATGGTTTGCTTTGGAAATGAACCAAGATCTTTCTGCTATTTTTGAGATTGCACCCAAGAACTGCATTTTGGACTCCTGTTGACTATGAGAGCGACTCTATTTTTTCTAAGAGATTCTTGTCCATAGTAGTAGATACAATGGTCATCTGAATTAAATTTCCCATTCCTGTCCCTTTGAATTTACTGATTCCTATGATGTCAATGTTCCGTCTTGTCATCTCCTGCTTGAACACATCCATGTTACCTTGATTCATGGACCTAACTTTCCATATTCCTATGCAGTATTGTTCTTTACAGCATCAGACTTTACTTTCACCATCAGACACATCCACAGCTGCGCACTGGTTCTGCTTTGAACCAGCCGCTTCATTCTTACTGGAACTTTTAGTAATTGCTCTCCACTCTTCTCCAGTAGCATATTGGACACGTTCCAACCTAGAACCTCATCTTCCAGTATCATATCTTTTCACCTTTTCATACTATCCATGGAATGGGTTGCCATTTCCTTCTCCAGTGGATCACAGTTCGTCAGAACTGTTGACTATGATCAAGCCGTCTTGGGTGGCCCTGCTTGGCATGGCTCATAGCTTCATTGAGTTATGCAAGCCCCTTCACCATGACAAGGCTGTGATCCTTAAAGGAGATATGGTCTTCTGTTGTTGTTCAGCTGCTAAATTGTGTCCAATTCTTTGCAACTCCATGGACTATAGCACACCAGGCTTCCCTGTCCTTCACTGTTCCTTCAGATCCATGTCCATTGAGTCAGTCATGCTATCTAACCATCTTTTGCTCTGCCACCTCCTTCTCCATTGCCTTCAATTTTTCCCAGCATCAGTGTTTTTTCTAATGAGTCAGCTCTTCGCACCAGGTGGCCAAAGTATTGTAGCTTCAGCATCAGTCCTCCCAATGAATATTCAGGGTTGATTTCCTTTAGTATTGATTGGTTTGATCTCTTTGCAGTCCAAGGGACTCTCAAGAGTCTTCTCCAGCAATGGTCTTTAGTATGTCACATAAAATTTCTCTGATCTCTGTTTAAATCCTTAACTCATATTTAACATTTTAACTAATATCTACTGCTATCAACTCACATTATTTTAGATAGATGAAAGAAATATACTTTTCTGATACTTAGAAGTATTTTACTGCTATAACTTTCTTATTCTCATATGTAATGATCCGTACTCATAAACAGCATTCTCACACCATTCTTGAACTGGAAATGGAGTAATTAAAAAACATGTAAGTGAAAAAATATGATTTCTGAGTTGAATAATATCCTCCAACATAGCTCTCCACTTTAACCACTTGAAGGGTATCTAGATAGGCCACTGAATTGTACCTATCAAAGGATATAAGTCTATTTATTATCTAATAAAGACTAAAATTTGAGACTATTAATCAATAAAATCTTAATGGATACTTCATAAAACTTCTAATTACTGGCAGCCTATTTTCCTATCTTGGGTCTGGGAAATATTTATTTAATTCTTTAAATAATTATTTAATTCTTCAGCCAAGAATCCACCTTGATCCTCTTTCCATACCTGGATAAAAGGCATAAATCCACCATTGGCAGAAATACTATAAATAACATAGTTGTCCTGTTAAAATTTTTTAAAAAATACTGATTAAAATGTCAATTCAGCAAAGCAAGTCTGCGTCTATATCTTGGAATAATTTAGAGCTCAGAGTCTTCTGAATGCCTTTCTGGACCCTTCAAAATATGTAAAGATTTCTGTCTCTGGTTTTTAAGTTGTAGCATGTGTTATTGGGAATTTGAAGAGCTTTTCCATGACTCCTTCCTCATCACACTGAGTTTCTAGTGGGTTGGGACCAAGCCATATTTCTTCTGGCCTTTAACAAAGAAAAAGAAAAGAAGGAGGAAGAAGTAAAAAATGAAAAAAAAAGAGAGTCCACATGTCTTTGGACCTTAGGATACAGTGATTTCTTTGAAATCAAACAGAGGGAGAATTACTGCCCCTCTTCTAAGTGTGTCATGGATTTATGAGTCAACATTCGAAAAGTCCTTGAAAGTTCTTAGATGAAAGACCACAGATCTGTATGAAGTATTATTATTATAAAAATAACTCAGTTTTCTTGTGGTTATTTTTTTTTCCCAAAAAGAATGTTCTTTTGTTTGCTGTTTGTAATCAATTAAAAAAAATTAAAATCATCAAAAGTAGGATATTGTTGCAGAAGAATATTAAATCATCAAGACTTTTCTGGGATTAAAAAAAGCAATGCCTTTGCTCAAGGATGCTCAAGGTACTGCCTGGATGGTAATATTGGAGAACTGCATTAATAAAGTTTAAAACTTTTTATAATTATCTTTAATTAACTATAGCAGGAAAATTTCTAATAACTATTTTTCACTTTTTTTTCTATTCAGGTTTAAAGAGAAACCACACTTCTCCAGGATCACAAAATAAAATATAATTCTCTTGTATCCTTTACACACCCATGCCTTCTTTTTTTTCAAAAGAGAAGCAGCATTCCACATCCAGGCTGTACACAAGAAGGACTGTACTCAATCAACTACTCATAGTTTCTTCATCCTCCACTGAGAGTAGGTCTTATAATCTTATCACTTTACTGAGCACAGTGGCTGTGATTAGACTGAATTATGTTGGGAATATATCATGTACTACCTAAATCTTTTTATAGCATGCTGATGAAACAGAGAATAAGATATTACTGGTTTAAAGAAGCTCTTTGAAAAAAAAATACTAAGCATTTTCTCCTTTTTATTAAGTCGATAAATATGTATGAAATATGTGAGTATAATAAATAGTATAAAGAAAATAGATTTTTTTCTTTATGGTCCACAGGTAACAGCTAGGATTCTCTAAGTTGATGAATTCTTGTGTACAAATCAGATACAGAGGAAGAGAAAAGTGAAATGCACTGCAGTTTTTTTGTTCCTTCTTCCAACTTGGTCCAAGTCCGAGTTCCTTTGCAGAGCTATCTCCTAACCAACCAGGCAACTGTTATTTATTAAGTTGTACTTTGGCTCCAAAGATGTCAGGTGTTTCCCAAAGTGATGAGCTGAAGACCACACCTCACATATGTTAATTCCAAAAAATTAGAATCAGAACTTTAAAATTATATTCTTGGTCAAAAGCTGTAACACCTTCTTTCATATTCTTTCAAATTAAGAAATAAAGTAGAGGTTTGGGGAAAGTATTCAAGTATTTTAGCAGGGAGTTTTCTCCTAAGTTTCCTTTGGCCACTAAGCCAAAGCATTTTTTGACAGATAATTGGACTAGAAATAGTGCCCTTGGAAACCATCAGCCAGCATTCCCACCCATAAATTAGGTAATTCATTTTCATCTTTTTTCCCTCCCCAATTTTCCCCCCAGTTTCTTTTTCCCACCCTTTTCATGTTGGTTTTTCTTTGCATCATCTAATACTTCTGCTCTCCTACTCTGTTTATCTGGGTTATAACTCCCTGCCTCTGGATACAGTTCCTATTCTTATTGCCTCTCACAGCCTCTGGGTACCTCTTTGACAGGTCCTCCTGCCGTAATACTTAGAAAATGAAAGTGAAGTCGCTCAGTCGTGTTCGACTCTTTGTGACCCCATGGACTGTAGCCTACCATGATCCTCCGTCCATGGGATTTTCCAGGCAAGAGTACTGGAGTGGGTTGCCATTTCCTTCTCCAGAGGATCTTCCCAACCCAGGGATCGAACCTGGGTCTCCTGCATGGCAGTCAGATGCTTTACCATCTGAGCTACCAGGGAAGTCATCATAATACTTAACCTCCCTCTAAAAAACCTTAACCCTGTTGTAAGTGAGAAACCTCTCTGGAAGGCTCTCTGAACTGCTCCAACTTCCAGTGATTTTTATTTTCCTTAAAGTTCTGTGGAACCAATGATTGGTACCACCCAATCAGTAATCTCTCATGTCTTTCCTTTCCAATTAAGTAGACACCTACTCAAGGACATGGAATATTGTATCTAAGTCTTGAAAAGCATACCATATAAACTGAACAAATAGTTACTGATTGAATAGAATGGTGGGTATATCTCACGGAGATAAGCTAGAGTTTCATTTGGGGATAACAGGATTTGAGTATAAATGAGTTTTAGATATTTAAGCTCCTTTACTCAAGAATATAGAAACACATGGGTTATAAAAAGCTAACCTAATGGAATACAGAACTTTCCCCTTTAAAAGGCATTTCTATTTATTTGTCAGTTGGAAGTGAAAGTGTTAGTTGCTCAGTTGAATCCAACTCTTTGCTACCCTATGGACTGTAGCCCACCAGGTTCCTCTGTCCATGGGATTCTTCAGGCAAGATTACTGGAGTGGGTAATTTGACCCAGGGATCAAACCTGGGTCTCCTGCATTGTAGGCAGATTCTTTACTCTCTGAGCCACCAGGGAAGCCCCTTCATTAGTTAGTGACTCAATAGTATGTGCAAGTAAGTTTTCAAAATTTCTCCTACAGGTTCTGAGTATGAGCCATGGGTTTGAGACTACTTCTGCCATAAATCATCATGAATAGGTCAACCTTTCTTGGCTTTAGCTTTCTCCTCAGACAAATAAGGAGTTGGATAGATGACTTTTTAAAACCAAATAAGCAAAACAAAAATAAGACTAAAGAATTATTAGTACCCTCACTTAGATTTTTATCAGGAAGTGTGATTATTTACCCTGCCATAAATCTATTTTAAACATGAGACCTACCTGGAGAATGTCATTCAGATGAAAACCAGAGAAGAAAAAAAAGAAAAATGGAAATTCTAGGTACTACTTTTATCATCACCAGAACCATTTACTTCCTATAGATATTTTGTTGGAAAATAAAAAACCTAGTATGAAAAATCTTCAACTTGTCATATTTCTTATTACTTTATAAGATACAAGGCAAGGAAGAAACTCAACTGATCTTTAGTGCAAGCAAATATCAGATAGGTAAAATGCTTTTAAGTCTGGTATGATAAGGTTAATAAAAGGTTGCAGAAATCCAAGTGTACTGGAATGCCAATTTGACACTTGAATGTTAGTAAAAACAGCACATGCCAGAGCTATTTTCTTAAATCAAGCCATCTCTGTGGTAAAGGAAAATGGATCAAAATATCAAGGCAAGCACGCCACTGGCGGGAGGTATGTGTCAGATTTATTGTGGCTGAGAAGATTAAAATCAGCCAGTATTAAGAAGGGTGTGTATGTGCTGAATTCAGATGTCAGGAAGTCTGAAAATTATGCCATCAACCCCAAGAGGTTCCTGGGTTGATGATAAATAAAGGACATACTTAAAACAGAAAGGCTGAAAAGCAGCCAAGGCCTGAAGATAAGAGTGATCACTTGAGTCGAGGCATTACCTGTGCCTATGGTTAAGAGAGCAAAGCTAAAGATAGCAAGATGAATCAAGGTCACATGAAACAACTATAATGAGAGTGAGGAGGAAGGTTGCTGACACAGGCTCAAAAATATGGTGTCAGGGTGGGGCATCAGAATGCACTCCAGGGTACCGACCTTTATGGAGAATGGAATTGGGAGTTACACCCATGTTTCAGAGGGTAGAGAGAGAAGGTTGAGAAACAGATGGAGAGAAAGGGGAGTGACCAACCTTGTGCACTGCGAAAGGACACTACTTAACTGCCAAAGCAATGGACTCTGGCCTAGCCCAACAGAGCAGAGAGAGGCAACCACCCTTCAGAAGGCCAGCCAGCCACAGACAAACCTCAAGCAGGGTAGGGATCCTCTGAGGCCAAAGGCGGGTCTGTAAAAACCCAAATCACAGTGACTTTTTAGTTTTGTTGGCTCTTCCTTAGAAACCACATAACCACTAACATTCTACTTCTTTTCCCACTGAGCTGACCCACATCCAATTTATATATTCCCTATTCACAAAAGTCACAGCATACATCCAGTCATCACCCTGTGCCCAGCACCAGGGGTGATTCTCGTCTCAGGCAAGGCTGGGCTGCTGCGAAACTGTGGCATCAACAAGCTTGGCTTGCTGGATCATGTAAAGAACCCTGCCTCTGTGGCCATGTCAGGGTCCAATTCCAGCCCTCTCATTACCAGTTCTGGGACCTTGAGGGAACTGTCTTAATGTCTTTGAATTTTTCTCATCTACAAAGTGATAAAAGCAACATCTGTTTTTCAGGGTTGTTGTGAGGACTGAATAGTATTTGAATATATGTAAAGCACTTGGCATGTGTTCAGCACGTGATTTGTATTCTAGAAATGGAAGTGATTCTTATTAATTCTCTGTACTCTTACCCTTAAAAAAAAAAAATCATGCTTTGGCCATGCCTTCTCCCTTAAAAAAAGAAAAAGTCATGGCCTTAATCCCTTCCCCTGCCCAAGTGCCAAGTACCCTTACATTGCCCCATCTTTTCTTTTAGAGAAATAAATTTGATTATGTCACTCATATCAAAGAGTGACTCTCAGAAGCAATGCATATAATGCATATAATGGGATTGGGCAATGATTATATAAAACAATAATTTGTGGAGAGATATTCACAGGAGATAGGCTGTCTTCAAATGACATTTCTGTAGATGCGTAATCATTCATTCTGCTTCTGGGTAAGATAAGCCTTATCTGGCTTGGATTCTACATCTCTACATGGTTTCCTTTATCCTAATTCAATCTAATTTGAAGGTAAAGAGTGTAACCAAAAAAAAAAAAACCACACTACCTACTTCATTCTACATGGCTGTGCCATCCCACAGCAAATCACTGCCAAGAGACACTAGTAAACTTTTCCAACACATATTTTGCCCAGACAATGGCTGACTGGAAACCCAATGTAACAGATAAGGGTTGATGACTCAAGCCTCCAAACAAGTTTTTAGTTAAATAAAGCTTCAAAGGCTAATCACTAGATAAAACCAACCCAAGCTAGAAATAGGGCATTCATTAACAACAAACAACTCTCTACAAGATTACAAACTTGGAACTTTGGACATAAAATTAAACTGGACACCAAGGCTACTGCCATAACAACATGGACACATTTCAAAAACAAATAGTTGAGAGTGAAAAACAAGCTGCTGGACGTGCACTGAATGATACTGTTCACAGCAGGTTTTAAAAAAGAACAAGCAATACTAAAGGCATGTTTTAAGAGTACATACATATGAAGTAAAAAAAATAAAGATATGCAGGAGAATAAAAAATAACAGTAATTGCTGGAGGGAGGGGTAGGAAGAGGAATGAAGTTGGGAATGGTAACACAGGGAACTTTGATTGTGTGTGTAACGTTTTAGGTCTGATTTGGATGATGGGTACTCAGATAAATGTAATTCTCTAAATCTCTTTATTTTTCTGTGATATTTTACATTAAAAATAAAAACCGTCCTATGGCTCAAAATTGTTGACCTGTGAGAGAGAAGTCAAGTCTGTTTGATAATACTGGTGAGCTGTTAGTAATAATAAAATGGACCCTGCGCTGTGCTTAGTTGCTCAGTCACGTCCAACTCTTTGTGACCCCATGGACTATGGCCTGCCAAGCTCCTCTGTCCAGGGGTATTCTCCAGCAAGAATACTGGAGTGGGTTGCCATGCCCTCCTTCAGGGGATATTCCCAACCCAGGGATCAAACCCAGGTCTCCCACATTGCAGGCAGATTCTTTACCATCTGAGCCACCAGGGAAGCCCATGAATACTAGAGTAGGTAGTCTATCCCTTCTCCAGGGGATCTTCCAGACCCAGGAATCGAACTGGGGTCTCCTGCATTGCAGGCAGATTCTTTACCAGCTGAGCTACCAGGTAAGTCTCAAAATGGATCCTAGTAACCCTTACTTCCAGTTCACAGGGCTGAGTGGGTAGAGATTAGAGGAGGGTTAGGTAAGAGGGAGCTGAGTTAAAAGGGATAAGGCCCCCTTTGACACAACTCTTTGATAGGGCTGGAAGACAGAGCAAGGGCAGTCTGGATTAGGGGAGAAGCCTCAGCCTCTGGCTCATTTCTGCTCTCAAGACCTTCCCAGCAAGAAAAACTGGATGAGGCAGGTGAAGCTTGAAACCCTACACCTTTTAGAATCTTAGTCTACATAGGAGGTCAGCTAAGGTACAGGAGTACTCAGGAGTACTTCATGAGCATGTGACCTGTGGAGCACACAAGTGTTTCTTGTGCTTGGTTTAAAATTCTTGAAATTCTCAATAATGTTGTCTTTGAAACTGTGTCATGTAAGTGAAGACCAATGGAATAATGAAGCGCGTGCATAAGCAGAGGAGCTGCGAGCATAATGCGTATCTGCTACTGCTCCTTGCCATGCCACCCACATATAGCAGTTACAGTGCCCATGAACAAAGACTTCTGGTGGACCCACAATGTGTGGGAGGTCCAGTGAGACTCAAAGTGAGTGGAAGGAAGCTGTGTTATATCTAAGGTTGAGTAAGTGGGACTGTTGATAGCCTGAGAGGCTCTGCTTTCCATTTGAACCGGAATTGTCTTCAAATGCAGAAAGAAAGTAATACTGTTCTAAGAAACACTTGCAACCAAAAAACCCTATCACATCATTTCTTATTCCTGCTATTTCTCTGTATGAGCCAACCACTTATAATGCAAAAAGGCATGGAGGAAAAGGAAAGATAGGGCAACCTATAGTTCATTTCTTTTTAGTTTTTCTTTACTCATCAGTAAGACAAAAGTAGACAGCACATGTATCAAGAAGTAAAATAAAAACTGAGAGTTAGTTTGTGCAGTCTTTCCAATGTGCTGGTAAGGAAAAAAGAATACATGTGAGTACAAGCTATAAAGAACTCTCTCATTTCAATGACTGCTTATGAGTTAAACATTCTTACATTTGCATTCGAAATTGACTGATAATATAGAGATGAGTTGTAAAATTCATGCAAATAACTAAATTTTAAAATTTGTTCCTTACTTAAAAATAATAAATGACAAATCTGACTCTTTGTGACCCCATGGATAGTAGCCTGCTAGGCTCCTTTGTCCAAGGAATTCTCCAGGCAAGAATACTAGAATGGGTAGCCATTCTGTTTCTAGGGAATCTTCCCAACCCAGGGATTCAACCTAGGTCTCCTGCACTGCAGTCAAATTCTTTAGCATCTGAGCCACCAGGAAAGCAAATATAACACACTATGAGAAGTTGAGAGAGAGATTGAGGAAAAAGGGAAAAAATTCTCTATATTACTACCTTTTTTCTGCCTTTGCATAAGAGGTCCCACATTTAATTTTGCACAAAGCCCCACCTATAACATAGCCAGTCCAAGTTCTTTCCCAAAAGAAGCATTGCTTCTAATTGTCTGAAATGAGTGTTTAATTAATTGATAGTATCTTACTGAGCTGCATCTCCTGAACAGCATTTTAGGAAGCACAAGTTTTGAACCCATGCTTCGAAAGAAAGAAAAATAAGTCTGCCATTTTGAAGAGAAAGAGGAACTCTAAGTGGAATATATGCAGGTCAGGAAGCAACAGTTAGAACTGGATATGGAACAAAAGACTGGTTCCAAATAGGAAAGGGGAGTACGTCAAGGCTGTATATTGTCACCCTGCTTATTTAACTTATATGCAGAGTACATCATGAGAAATGCTGAATTGGAAGAAGCACAAGCTGGAATCAAGATTGCTGGGAGAAATATCAATAACCCCAGATATGCAGATGACACCACCCTTATGGCAGAAAGTGAAGAGGAACTCAAAAGCCTCTTGATGAAAGTGAAAGAGGAGAGTGAAAAAGTTGGCTGAAAGCTCAACATTCAGAAAACGAAGATCATGGCATCTGGTCCCATCACTCCATGGGAAAGATGGGGAAACAGTGGAAACAGTGTCAGACTTTATTTTTGGGGGCTCCAAAATCACTGCAGATGGTGATTGCAGCCATGAAATTAAAAGATGCTTACTCCTTGGAAGGAAAGTTATGACCAACCTAGAAAGCATATTCAAAAGCAGAGACATTACTTTTCCAACAAAGGTCCATCTAGTCAAGGCTATGGTTTTTCCAGTAGTCATGTATGGATGTGAGAGTTGGACTGTGAAGAAAGCTGAGCGTCGAAGAATTGCTGCTTTTGAACTGTGGTGTTGGAGAAGACTCTTGAGAGTCCCTTGGACTGCAAGGAGATCCAACCAGTCCATCCTAAAGGAGATCAGTCCTGGGTGTTCATTGGAACAACTGATGTTGAAGCTGAAACTCCGATACTTTGGCCACCTGATGCGAAGAGCTGACTCATTTGAAAAGACCCTGATGCTGGGAAAGATTGATGGCAGGAGCAGAAGGGGACGACAGAGGATGAGATGGTTGGATGGCATCACCAACTCGATGGACATGGGTTTGGGTGGACTCCGGGAGTTGGTGATGGACAGGGAGGCCTGGTGTGCTGTGGTTCATGGGGTTGCAAAGAGTTGGACACGACTGAGTGACTGAACTGAACTGAACAGATATGGTTATACTTTTTACTGAAATATCTTGAACACTTTTGTGGGAAAGAAAAAGAGAGACAGCAGCCTCTGTGTGTGTCTGTGTGTGTGTGAGTATGCTCAGCAGTGCACACTCAGCACAATTCTGGGCTGTCAGTAACTCCCTGGGGCTCCTCTTCAAATTCCAGTTAGGAACTGGTTTTACCTTCACTTATCCTACTTAAAGCAGTTCACAAACATTGGTCAAACAGCTCAAAAGCTTAAGAGACATGTGATATATAGCTATAACAACTAAAAAAAATCAATGTTTTGAAACAGATTTTCTCCAAGGTCAGAAAACTGATCCTCAAGATCAAGGGGACCCACAGATATTCTTAGCCCTGGCAAAGTGTCCTGCCTGCACTGGTGACCCAGGGTACATCTAGGGTATTTGGGTCTGGAAAGAAGCAGTAGTCATCTGTATCCTCTAAACTGCTTTCCTGGGAAATGAGTGACCCAAGGCCTGGCTATCCTGGTTATTGTAATAATTAATGCTAATGGATCGTGGGAATGACTGGTTTGGATCCACTGTTTTACCCAGAAGTGGCCTCATGTATTTGAGCTTTGCAATTTTCCTTAATAAATGACCAACAAATCTTTAGTTTGGTGGCCACTGTCTGTAGGCAAGTCTCTAGGGTGTTCTGACTGTCAAAATGTCAAACTGCCATGGTGCAAGGGTTGAGAAAACAGGAAGGATTTATATTATAAACATGTTACTGTCCAGCCTCTCATTTTCCTGGCTGGTCTGATGTTATAGCTTTATCTGATACTTTGACATGGTTGAAATGAAAGTTAACTGGCTTAAATTACCTGGCTACAGGGAAGTCAATGTACTAGTACATAAGAAGCAAGGTTCTTTCATCAAGAGAAGGTTCCTTGATGTTTTGAGTCTGAACAGATCCTATCAGAGTTGAGAGAACTCTGGTAAGGACGATAAGGGGTGCTGACCTAGTGCTATTATTTACTTCAGGACAAGACGATGGGAACAGGAGCAGTCAGCTGTCCTGGCTAAAAGACCAGATGCCTTCCAAGGCAGGAAAAGAGTCAGAATAGGAAACCAGACAGAAGAATAAACCCATTCTTCAGAATATGAGGTGAATTTCATTACTCCTTTAAAGTAAAGTCAAAGAATTTAGACTAAGAAAAGAAAGTAGGGAGGATGCCTTGGATAAAATATATTCTTTTACTTTGCCACTGGCGTGGATCAGGAAGACTTATGTGCGGACTGTTGAGGTTGACACTGAAGTGACCTCTGAAAGCAAACACCCCAGTGAAACTGTTATGTAAACTGGAATGACTGGACATTCCCGGCCACCGCAGCATAGGCAGGCTGTGCTAATGACAGCTCACCACTTGGAAGTAGCAAGTATTATTGAACAGAAATGGATGGACACATATATCCTCTCTGATTTCACATTACAGATAAAATCTTACATTGGATAAAGTTGTATAAGTAATGGTGATCTAGTTCAAAATCTTAGAGAAAGGAAAGGCTTTATAAACTTGATAGGTAGTAATAGGAAGATTTTGCTGTTTCAAATCTAAATGGTAGATACTAAATTTAATCAAAACAGCAGACCACAGACTGAAAAGTATATAATATAATATGGACTAATGTGTTATTAGCTCATGTTCACTACAATGAGATTAACTTCCATCAGCAGCATAATTAGGTCTTGGTATTTTGCTAGCTTAGATCTATGTCCAAAGGACATATAGCCAGAAATAAGCTTAATGCATTTCATATTAATATTTTGACTTATTTAAGTAAAGTTGTTTTAAAAAAATCTTCACATTATATAAACTGATTGTGAATCATCAAACCCTTCAAAATCCCTTACATAAACAGTCTTACAAAATCTTTTTTGAACAGTGGTTACATTGATGTTGCTTATATTTTTAATCAACCAGTGAACTTTATTTGTAAAACCAAAGATTTGGTTTTAAAATGCCAGATATTTATTTGATGTGCTTCACACCAAAAATCTGCATATTCAAGTGTGCTGCTTTTAAAAAATCCTCAAATTCTAAAAACTGATTGTCATCATTAATCTCTTATAAGGACTGTTTTTTTTATATATATATACATAGTCAACAATCTGAAATATTTTTTTTGAAAAGTGGCTTCACTGATGCTTGTTACATTTTTCATCCACCAATAAGCTTCATTTGTAAAATTCAAGACTTGGTTTACAAATGCCATGAGGGCTAAGCAGAATCATCAGAGAGGAGCCCTGCATTTCCTTTGTGCAAGAAAGTTAACAGGATTAAGGCTTGAAGAATTGAATAAAACCCTGAGCTGGTTAAGATGGATGTATCACATTTCAGGGTTCCCATTTCATAACCAGCATGCCCCACACTGCAGAAAATAAAACATGCTGGCGAGCTCATTTAAATGGTTCTTGAGGAATATGTTGATTTCAGAAACTTTAAAAGGAAACGCGTGTCCATTTCCTTGAACCATATGGCTTTTTGTGTACTCAGCCTGCCTGGTTTTTGGCTTGCTCCTGCTTCACAGTTAACAATTTTCTGCTACAGTCCAGTTATATGGAGAAGAGAGGACAGATTTCTGTGCTCAGAGAATTTCTGTATATGACTTAATACTTTCTGATTTTCACAATGATGCAGTTTGCACTGGCCTTAATCATCTGTAAATATGGCAAATCTAAGTGAAAATGCCAAAGACCTGTTATCTTCCTCCGGATCATGTAATGGAACTGGGGATCTGCTGCTTTCTGCTATCAAGGTGGTTATTATCAAGTATAATTTGTGGTTGGAAATGTTTGGCATTCCTGTCTAGCAGTAGCCCAGAATGTTTAGAATAGATTTTTACATAGGAGTTCAAACATCTGTCCGTTTTAGGTCAGATTTCTGTGAGAACTTAAGCATATAGTATCTAAACAAATGCAGCTGTCCCAGATTAAATGGGAATGGTTTCTAGCATGAAGATGGCAACAAAGGGTCAAGTTTAAAATTAAGAATATAAGATTAAGCCTAAGTAAGAATGGTAAGCAAAAGGTCTTCACCGTCTACAAAATGCCAGATAATGTTACCAATTAAGAGATGGACTTAAAGGCTATACGAGAACTACTCTGGCAAGTGAAGTGAAGTGAGGTGAAAGTCTCTCAGTCGTGTCCAACTCTTTGCAACCCCATGGACTACACAGTCCATGGAATTCTCCAGACTCGAATACTGAAGTGGGTAGCCTTTCCCTTCTCCAGGGGATCTTCCAAACCCAGGGATTGAACCCAGGTCTCCCCCATTACACGTGGATTCTTTAACAGCTGAGCCACCAGGGAAGCCCAAGAATACTGGAGTGGATAGTCTATCCCTTCTCCAGTGGATCTTCCTGACCCAGGAATCGAACCGGGGTCTCCTGCACTGCAGGCAGATTCTTTACCAACTAAGTTATGAGGGAAGCCCCCAAAGACTCATTAATTAACAGATTGTAACACCATTTTGCCTGTGGACTAATATGTAGCATTACAATTTCATTATAGGTTCCTTTTATTTGCAATTCCTCTATTACAGAAATCCAGTTTGACATGAACAGTGCTTATTAAATGAAAGCTGTATATAAAACTGCAAAGAAATATAACATCAAATTTTGGAAAGGAAGTTGAAAAAAAATTAAAACAAGCTGTGATGATCTTAACAAAGACACATAAAACCTGTTACTAGGAAGAGTTGTTTGGTCAAATTTCCTGTTTTTTCCTAAGTTCTGGTTTGTTTTAAACATGTCATCAATGCACAGTTTATTACCATTGATTAACATTTCTACATGTAAAATCAAGAACTGTTCTCCAGGGCTTCTTATTTAAAAATAGTCTAAACAATATGGATTTTGTCTTTCTTGTCCAGATTGTGATCTTTACCCTAACTAAGAAATGATAGGCTGTGGATCAAAATAGCTGAAAATTAATATTGTAAACTAGAAAGTCAAACATGGGTTAATGAAAGAGTCATAAAATATCTCTTTATCCCTAAGTGATTTTACTACAGGATTCCAGAAATCAACCTGGACTGCCACAAAAGACATCAAATCAAAGCAATATAAGTGTCACTGATGGCTCTTTGTTTTGCTCAGTCAAAAAAAAACAAAAACCTATGCAAAGACATATCTGACTCTAATGGCAACATATTATAAAATTAAAAAAAAAAAAGAATCATACCATTGCGAGTGAAATGTAGGAAAACAAAAATTCCTCCCTGGGGAACAAGAGTATAACACATTAACATTTTTCTAAGTATTTTATAAATTATGCAGCTTTATTAAACACCTACCATTAGATATCTCTTCTTTACTGACAACACTTTTCTTAATGGCCTTTACATGTTTAAATAAATGGCTCCTGAAAATGTGCATTTGTATTATATAAATAAAACCTTAATTAATATAAACATACTCCAGATATAAACATTTTAGAAATGTCAGCTTAAAACTTTCCAGTCTAAATAAATCCTCTTATAAGTGGTCCAACAAAGCAATTTTTAATGCATTTCTCCCCCTAAAAAGCTCATATAGATAGATTTACAGGCACAACTCAAAAGAGAAATCAAAATAGATTTGAAGAAGACTGAATGTTTCATTCATATAATAAACAACTCTAAGCATATCCAATAGATAGATAGTTTTTGAAACTAACCAAGGCAAGTGATTTTATTTTTGTTTTTTTTGCTCACTATTATCTCATGGTATCTTGTTCACATATTTATTCTCCTGCTTATTGTTGTCTCCCTCACTTGAATTGCAAGCCTTCTGAGAGTAAAGACATCTGTCTTGTTCTCTCTACCACTTAGTGTCAGGCATATAATAGATGCAGAGCATGGCTCACTAAAAAATTCATGAAAGCCTTGATGAGATAAAGCTAAAAAGACTCAGTTATTTCAGTGTACCTCACTTTATCCAATTGATCCTATGTATTAGAGTCTCTGTTTTCCCTCTTCTTTCTTAGTATCCCTAAGTTTCCACTGAATACATGCCCTCCATCCATGAACAAAGCCTACATTCTCCAGCCTCCCTTGCAGCTAGGTGTTGTGTTCAGTCACTCAGTCATGCCTGACTCTTTGTGACCCCATGGACTGCAGCACGCCAAGCTTCCCTGTCCTTCGCCATCTCCCAGAGTTTGCTCAAACTCATATCCATTGAGTTGGTGATGCCACCCAACCATCTCATCCTCTGTCATTCCCATCTCCTCCTGCCTTCAATCTTTCAGCCTTTTTTACGGTCCAACTCAGATAGGTGTACTGCTGCTGCTGCTGCTGCTAAGTTGCTTCAGTCATGTCCGACTCTGTGTGACCCCATAGACGGCAGCCCACCAGGCTCCTCCATCCATGGGATTTTCCAGGCAAGCGTACTGGAGTGGGGTGCCATTGCCTTCTCCTAGGTGTACTAGATGTGACCTAATAAGATATAAACAAAAACATTCAACAACAGCTTCTTGGAAAGCTCCTTGAAAGACAGACTCTGTGAGGGGTTCCTTTGCCTCGTCTTCTTCCCCTCTGTCTCCTTCCTGCTGCCTAAGATGTGATGTAATGGCTGGAACTCAAACAACCATTATGGACTATGAGTTGACCTTGAGAGTCTAGGAGTTGACCTTGAGAATGAAAATCATGTTAGCATAGCACAGCAGCAAGAGAGAATGTTGGGTTCTTGTCCTGTGGAGTCCCACTCCACCCTGGACTCTACTTCTGCCTTTTTTTTTTTTTTTAACATGGAGAAGAAATAAATGTCTACCTTAACTGCAGTTGTTCAGTTGCTAAGTTGTGTCCAACTCTTTGTGACCCCAATGACTGTAGCATGCCAGGCATCCTTGTCCTCCATTATCTCCCAGAATTTGCTCAAACTGATGTCCGTTGAGTTAGTGATGCCATCCAACCATTTCATCCTCTGTCGTCCACTTTTCCTCCCATCCTCAATCTTTCCCAGCATCAGGATCTTTTAACAGGAGTCGGTTCTTGGAATCAGGTGGCCAAAATATTGGAGTTTCAGCTTCAACTTCCAATAAACACTCAGGACTGATCCCCTTTAGGACTGACTGATTTGATTTCCCTGTAATCCAAGGGACTCTCAAGAGTCTTTTCCAGCACCACAATTCAAAAGCATCAATTCTTTGGCTCAGTCTTCTTTGTGGTCCAACTCTTCTTCTACCTTAATTAAGTCATTATTATTACGAGCTTTCTGTTACACATAGCAAAATTGGATAGTGATATGATTTTGAAAATAATTTAAAAAACAGGCACAGGTAGGCTTTACATATGCCTTTTAAAAATCTATCATTTTATAAACATATTGAGAACTCTTTCCAGTGAGTAGGCAAGTACAGTCACTCCTCAGTATCCATGGACCACTGGTTCCAGGATGCTGGCCAATTCCAAAATGCATGGGTGTTCAAGTTCCTCACATAAAATGGTATAGTACGCTTGGCCTTCCTCATCCAAAGGTAAGAATGGCTGGCAGTATTTGTGAGCACATATTGTCTTCAGAATTAAACCTGACACTATAAGAGAATATAAAGAAATTCAAGACCAGACTTTCATCCTTAAGAAGTTAGTGATTTAGCCAACAGAGAAAAACATGCGTGAACTGCCAATCCGCCCATTCCTAACACACCCGCCTAGAGGAAACAGCACACAGAGGCAAAGAACAAACAGTGAAACTGAAGTGAGATGGCCATCTCGGAAGGATTTCAGAAACCAAAGGGCCATGAGGACTGGGATTCTTGGGGAAGGTTCCAGGCAGGACTATCCCTTGAGGTGAGCCTTGAAGGAGGGGCAGAATCTGGAGAGGCATTGGTAATGGGCTGGGTGTCCCCAGGGTGGGAACCAACAGCAGGGAAACCACTGGTTCAGTAATGAGCACAGCATGTTCAAGGAGACTGGAAGGAGGTCAACCAGATGTGTGGCCTCTGGAAAAAGGGCCCTCCCTTTCCTCAGAATGTGGTCTCTCAGCCTTGAAGAGAATCCTCGTAAAGGATGGCTTACCTCACAATTCACCCCATATTTAGGAGATGAATCTGTGCTACAGATTCTCCCTGCCTTGCATACAATACCCTGCTTCTGAGTCCCCAGGGCTGACTCAGTAGTGCCTCAACCCCAGGTCCTTGCTTTTCTGTAGAGATCCTGATCAGACCTCAGCCCAGTGCTGACTTCTAGAGCAATGTGCTTGCTGCTGTGCAGCAGGCACATACGAAATCCTGCCTACAACCTCCAATGGGGCATTTTAAATTAAACTGTTAAGTAGTGGTAGCGTGATCTGCCTCCTATGTTGGTGAAATAACAATAAAGCCACAGGCTGACCAGTCATCGCTTCCAAAGAAGAGGCCAGGGAATTCAATTACTCACAAGCTAACCACAATCACAGGATGAAGCAGCAACTTTCCTAATAAAGTTCCCTTTCAGCTACTCTTCATAAACAAAGCCACAGTTCAGATTCTTTAAAAAAAAATCAACTAATACCTTTGGAGGAAAGTGCACTGTCCAATCTAATGAAAGACCTGGGCACAGCCTTCAGTTGCAGAATATGTTTCGGAAGAGTCAGTACTTGTTGTGACCACTGGGTAGCCCAGATGAGGTGAGTAAAATGGAGGATCCCTGTGGACTCAAGGCCCAGCTGGCTTTACTAGTGACTAACAAAGTGCTGACTGAGGAGAGGGCCCAAAGTGCAACAAGTCACACGAAGTGTTTTTCTATCTGGAGTTTTGGGAGGAGTAAGTAACCTCTCCAGGATCTGGTCTAAGGTAAATGAAACCAAACCTGACCCTTTTCCAAAACTGGGCCTAAAATTGCTCCCAAGAATCACCACTGGCAGCCTAGTAGAGCAAGAAAGCACAGACCAGCTGTGAGGAGGCTTGAGTGTTGGGTCGTCTCTGCCACAGTGAAAACTGCTGGTGACCTTGGCTTCTTTCTCTGCAAATGAAGGGAGTTGGACTGGAGATGATCTATCCCTGACACCCACTCTGGTTCCAACAATGACTCTAACTCACAACAGAAGAGTGCACAGCAAGTATGATTTTCTCTCCTCATCTTCTTTTCTGCCCATCACCATTTCTCCATACGCCCCCAAATCACGTTAATTCGCCAGTTAATGGACAGCCATCCCGGGTTGCAGTATCCTCCAAAGTGCGGTGAATTTCAGGCTCATTTGGTGACAGCAGCAGCTGCCGCTCTCCTCAAACCACATCCTTCCCCTTCGTCACGAGGCCTCCTCACTAGCCACAGTTTGCCTTGGCCAGGCCTCCCTCTGCGTCAGCTTCCACCAGAAACTGCCACCCATACGCAGAGTTCTAGTGCATCAGCCTCTCTGAAGAGGATCCAGCTGGCCAGAGCCGCGTTCCAGGTGCTCAAGACCGAAGAATTTCATGGCACTGCAGGCAGATTAAAGCTGAGAGGGAGCACAAAACGCATCGAGTTTGATAGACTCCCACTTATAGATGAGGACGCCGAAGCCCAGATAGGTTTACGTATGAGAAGTGGCCTAGTCACAGCTAGAACCGAAGTCTATTGACTCAAAGGCCAGTCATAATTTTGAAATAACTGACTGAAATAGAAGTAACTATTTGTGGTGTGCTCTGTGCCAGGCACTGTGCCAGGGGACATCTCAAAAGTTAACACGTACAACTTGAACTCAGGATCTTTTCTCCAAAAGTGCTCTTCCTGTCCTCCCACCTTCAGCGGCACCCCCATCCATTTCTCTGCTTATGCCAGGAACTTGGGATTCAAATCCTTGACACCTCCCTCTCTCACAACTCCCCCACATAAAACTTGCAAGTTTTGCCATTTCTCTAAAGCACATCTTGAATCTCTCCAATTTCTCCCACAATCACCATCTCCACACTGGTCCAAGCCACCTTTGCCTCTTACCTGGCCTCTGGCCAAACCTCTGCTCTCATATTCCACTGCCACCGCACCCATCACTGTCAATTCATTCTCCAACCAGAACCCAGGGTAATTCTGTGAAAACGCAAACCAGATCATGCCATGCCCACTCCTATTCCCACTCTGTCACTGTGTTAAACTCACAGTCTTCCTTATACACTTAAGATGAAGCTCAGATTTCTAGAAGGCCCTGCCTAATCTGTGACATCTCCAATCTCATCTCACCCCAATCCGCCACAACTCCCTAGGTCCTACCAACAATTCTTTCAGGTCCTCCAGAGCTGCACATTCCTTCTAACTACAGGTTATCCTCTGCATGAGGTCCTCTTCCTTCTACTCCTAGCCGGGCTTACTTCATACCATCTTTCAGATCTCAGCTGAAACACTACTTCCTCAGAGGAACCTTCCCTAAGAGCTTGTCAGGAGCCACTTCTTCCGAATAGCATTTACCAGTTTGTAATATTATATTTTTCAGAGTATTTGTTTAATATCCAATTCCCCAGCAAGACTATAAACCCCATGAGGACAGGGACTGTATCTGTTTGTTCACTACTGTAGTCACAGAATTTAGTGGCAGCCCCATAGCAGGTCCTAAATAAATTAATTAGTTTGAATTAATATATTTATGCTCTGAACACTTATTAGATTATATCAGGACAAGAAGAAGGTATAGGAGATATAGAAAATATAGGAGCCATGATATTTAGTGAATTCATTTGGAGCAAATGGAAACTGTGATAATGTGCTGACAAATTACGCCCCGAAAGATAGTTATGGCTTCCCAGGTGGTTCAGTAGTAAAGAATCCATCTGCCAATGCAAGAGACACAGGAGACCCCGCTTTGATCCCTGGGTCAGAAAGATCCCCTGGAGAAGGAAATGGCAACCCACTCTTACTATTCTTCCCTGGAAAATCCCACGGACAGAGGAGTCTGGTGGGCTACAGTCCACGGGGTCACAAATAGACACATCTGAGCACACAAAAGGTATCTATATCCTAATTCCTGAAACCTGTGAATGTCACCTCGTATAGCAATCAATAAATAAGGGGAAAAGGGAGAAGGTCTTTAGAGGGGATTAAGTTAGGAATCTTGAGGTGGGGAGATTATTATCCCGGATTATCCAGGCCAGCCCTACATGCAATCACAAGTGTTCAAAAAGAGAAAGGCTGAGGGAGATTTGACACATAGAAGAAATGGGGGATATGAGAACAGAACAGAAAGGCATTTGAAGACGCTGGTCTTGAATACTGGAGTGACGCAGCCGCAAGTCGAAAAATATTGGCCACCAACAGAGAGTAAAGAGGCAAGGAACAGATTGTCTCCTACAGCTTGAGGAGGCAGTGCGGCTCTGCCAACACCTTGGTTTCAGCCCAGTCATTCTGGTTTCAGACTTTTGGCCTCCAGAACTGAGAGAGGATCAATTTCTATTGTTTTAAACCAACAAGTTTGCGGTAATTTGTTATAGCAGCTATAGGAACCTAATACAGCTGATACAGAGTCCATCACATTATTCTGCTACAAAATAGTGGTTTATACTGGAGGAAGTTCTACTCTTTCCCTATGTTCCCCATCTGAATTGCACCATAGATTATTCAGCCATGGATAAATGTGGCACCTCCATTCTCAGCATCATCTCTACTCCATATTCCCAAAGTCAAGAATTAGTGATAAGGAAAGAGAAAACAAAAGAAACAACTGACCACCAAGGATAAAAATGCCACAAAGCTCAGGACTTGTGTCCAACCCAAAGTAAACAATGCTTAGTATTGCCTCCAAAGTGTTTCTGGACCCACAGTGATCTTATGTTTTCACTTATACAATACACTAAATTATTTATAATAGATAAACAACCACCTTCAAATACCTAAAGGATCATATTCCATGACATTTAAAGGGCTTGTACTTTCAAATCTATCTTTCAGCCTACCTAGGGGTCATAGTTTTTGCCCCATATATTAAAGGTATGAGTTTGGCAAACTGATAGCATATATGCCCTGGTTCAAGACAATCTATAATGTTGTAAGACAAGATGCTGAGAAATATACATTTTCAATGACTTATTTTAACTCATTAGAAGTCAAATACTACTTATGAGATGATGTGTACTGCGAAGAAATACATTTTAACATACTTGTAATATTCCCACTTATATGCTGAGTACATCATGCCAAATGCTGGGCTGGATGAAGCACAAGCTGGACTCAAGACTGCCAGGAAAAATATCAATAACTTCAGATACACAGACACCACACTTATGGCAGAAAGTGAAGAAAAACTAAAGAGCCTCTTGATGAAAATGAAAGAGGAGAGTGAAAAAGTTGGCTTAAAACTCAACAGTCAGAAAACTAAGATCATGGCATCCAGTCCCATCACTTCATGGCAAATAGATGGGGAAATAGTGGAAACAGTGACAGACTTTATTTTTTGGGGGCTCAAAAATCACTGCAGATGGTGACTGCCATCATGAAATTAAAAGATGCTTGCTCCTTGGAAGAAAAACTATGATCAACCTAGACAGTATATTAAAAAGCAGAAATATTCCTTTGCCAGCAAAGCTCTGTCTAGTCAAAGCTGTGGTTTTTCCAATAGTCATGTATGGATGTGGGAGTTGGACTGTGAAGAAATCTGAGTGCCAAAGAATTGATGCTTTTGAACTGTGGTGTTGGAGAAGACTCTTGAGAGTCCCTTGGACTGCAAGGAGATACAACCAGTCCATCCTAAAGGAAATCAGTCCTGAATATTCTTGGAAGGACTGATGCTGAAGCATAAACTCTAATACTTTGGCCACCTGATGCAAAGAATTGACTCATTGGAAAAGACCCTGATGTGCGAAAGATTGAAGGTGGAAGGAGAAGGGGACGACAGAGGATGAGATGGTTAGATGGCATCACTGATGCGATGGATATGAGTTTGAGCAGGTTCTGGGAGTTGGTGATGGACAGGGAGGCCTGGCATGCTGCAGTCCATGGGGTCGCAGAGTCAGACACGACTGAGCAACTAGACTGAACTGAATATTCCCACTTGGAGGACAGGGATAATAGCTCTCTTGCTAGAGCAGCCGTCTTGCTATTATTTCATTCAGTGCCTCCAGATGGGAAAAGGATATTAAGTCATTGGAAATTAATCCTGCTAAGGGAAATCGGAAATTTTCAAAGCTGTTGTCAATATGGCTCTGCAGTTTAAGATGAACATACGTGAGGTGAATTTTACAGCAGTTAAAATCTGCTTGAAGAAATGACTATCATAAGAGCTGTCTAAGAGAGCAGAAAGAGAACTCTAGATGATGAGAGAGAGGGAGAAAATGTGGTTGAGGGAATTCAGTGAGGTAACTCAATGCTGCCCAATTTTGACAGAGGCAAGGCAGGAAGGTGAAGATATTTTAATGTAAGAAAATTTCCCGAGCAAACGTGCTTCTCAGACAGTCCAGGACATAACTGGGAATCAGTTAAAACTATTAAAAATATTTCACTTATCATAATATTTAGGGAGTAGGAAAGGATTTTGGAGATCACTTAGCTCAGCTGCCCCATTGTACAGATGAGACACTGAAGTGGACACGGGCTCTCCCAGGGAGAAGTAGCTGTCCGGAGGCCAAGCTGGGATGCATACTCAGGTCAGGTGGGCCCTCCTCCAGCACTCTGTGTGCTCTGCCTCTCCTCACTTATTTCAGAATAAGTGATAGAGATTTGTCTCTAGCTTAAATAATGACAAATTGCCTACTATTTCTTAAAGGCAAATTAAGTGTTAAGTACTGTCAGCCTATTCTATTGATACAATGAACTATTTCAAGCTGATTGCTTTTTGCCAGTTCTTTTTAATAGGAACTTCAAATAGACATAGCACCCCTATCATCTTCTTGCTCCTCCTATACCCTTTGCCTCCCCTTAATCTCCTTGGTGGTAGATAGCTAGTTGATCAAATAATTTGTTTTGAGATTGAGACTATTCTGGTTTCACAGCTGAGTCATCACCAGCCACACTGAAGACTGCAGTCTGCCATGTGGCTGCACCTTTGCTGAGTGAGGGCCAGTGCACGCTGGTCCATGGGCATGGGGCCTGAGGCACACGCACAGATGTGGTGTGTGCCCAGCCATCACACTCAGGGGCTCTAACCTCTCTGTTGCTGTGCCCCCAGCCCAGAGGTGCTGGCCTGCCCAGCGAGGGCTGGCTTCTTGACTTGTGATAGACACAACTTAGGATGTGAGTGACTTGAAGCCATGAACCCCGTAGATGTCCCTTTTCTGAGTTCTACCCATGCTTCCTCAGTGGTGACTCATGGCCATCTGATGACAGCAGTGCACCTCTCCTTCATCACATATTCTTTGAGTCTCACTCCAGACTCCAAGAAGAGGACACCTATGACTTTGTATAATGGAGTTTTATAAGAATAATTTGCAAATATATTTTGTCTACCTTGGGGGTCGCACAGAGTCGGACACGACTGAAGCGACTTAGCAGCAGCAGCAGCAGCAGCAGCAGCAGACCATCATTTATCAAGCCTAGTGGGAATCTGATCCACACACCAACCACCAGTTTTAGGCAAATTAAAAATAAGATTCCTCACAATGAAGGATAAACTAAAACATGATACTAAAAAAATCATTATTTGGGACTTCCCTACTGGTTCAATGGTTAAGAATCCACCTGCCAAAGCAGGGGACACAAGTTCAGTTTGTGGTCCAGGAAGATTCCACATGCCTCTCAGCAACTAAGCCCCTGCACAGCTACTGAGCCCACACCCTAGAGACCACAGGCTGCGACTACTGAGACCTGTGCTCTCTAGGGCCTGTGCTCCATAGCAGGAGAAGCCAGCACAATGCAATGAAGAGTAGCCCCCACTTGTCGCAACTAGAGAAAGCCCACACACAGCCCCCAGAGCCAAAGAATTGATGCTTTTGAACTGTGGTGGAGATCCAAACAGTCCATCCTAAAGGAAATCAGTCCTGAATATTCATTGGAAGGACTGATGCTGAAGCTGAAACTTCAGTACTTTGGCCACCTGATGTGAAGAACTAACTCATTTGAAAAGACCCTGATGCTAAAGATTGAAGGCGGGAGAAGGGGACAACAGAGGACGAGATGGTTGGATGGCATCACCGACTCAATGGACATGAGTTTGAGTAAACTCTGGGAGGTGGTGATGGACAGGGAGGCCTGGCATGCTGCAGTTCATGGAGTCACGAAGAGTCGGACGCGACTGAACTGAACTGAACACACAGCCCCCATTGCAGCCAAAAATAAATAAATAAAAAGTTTAAAAATCATTATTTTAAATATGTTCATATCAGTGAAAGGGATGATGTAGTTTGTAGTCTTAGTTAATGTATGTCTGGGAGAAGGCAATGGCAACCCACTCTAGTACTCTTGCCTGGAAAATCCCATGGATGGAGGAGCCTGGTAGGCTGCAGTCCGTGGGGTCGCTAAGAGTCGGACATGACTGAGCGACTTCGCTTTCACTTTTCACTTTCATGCATTGGAGAAGGAAATGGCAACCCACTCCAGTGTTCTTGCCTGGAGAATCCCAGGGACGGGGGAGCCTTGTGGGCTGCCATCAATGGGGTCGCACAGAGTTGGACATGACTCAAGCGACTAAGCAGCAGCAGCAATGTATGTCTGACATTATGTCTATAATGATAAGTTATTTTGTTACTACATATATAATGACAAATAGTTTGAGCTACCTTCTATGTAGTTTCTTTACTTATTTTTTGTTTCTACTAAATTAAAGTGCTCACATGGAGAGACTGTCTGAAAGGGCCACAATGTTTGGAGGCTCTGTCATACATATTTGGATGTTCACATGCAGTGTAGTCCTAGAAATTATGGGATGATTTCTCACCAAGGACTTCTTTCAGTGCTAGTAAACATAAACTGACAGGCACATTCTATTCAAGAGCTAGAAGACTGGACTGAATATTCCATCAGGATTAAAGCAACAAGATGCCTAATCTACCTTTTGGTTGCATTTGGCAAGCATGTTGCAGCATTTGCACGTGGTAGACATGGGTTTGACCCCTGGGTTGGGAAGATCCCCTGGAGAAGGGAAAGGCTACCCATATTCCAGTATTCTGGCCTGGAGAATTCCATGGACTACAGTCCATGTGGTCGCAAAATTCCATGGACTCCAGTCCATGGGGTCACAAAGAGTCGGACATGACTGAGCGACTTTCACTTTCACTTTTTCATACTATAGCCTCAGTTCTTTCACTAATGACTGAAGATCCATTCATTCAGCAAGTATCTACTGAGCTACTACAGACATAGCTAGGCATAGGGATACAGCAAAAGACAAGACTGGATCTCTGTCCTCAAAGACTCACAAGATAACAAGATTGCTCATAAACATTAAATATCTTCATGTTCAGGTCCAAAATAGCATTTCACTTGAAAAAGTGACCTAAATAATAGAAATGGCTTTTACAGACACTAAACAGCATCACAAAGATAAGTTTCTAACTCATTCCACATTCTAAAATCTTTTGTGAGGCGCCTTCACCTCCACTAAGCTATTTGCTGCTCATTTTCTTCATATTGTGATAAATTGACACACTTTTCATTACTCCTTTCAACTACAATCAGGATTAAGAGTCACCGTGCAGATCACCCACTGTTCTCTGGGAATGAAATAATGCTGTTATTCACATTCTAGTGCAATTTCTTTCATTCATGTGGCAATGTCCCTTCTCCTTCCTTACCTGTCACTACTGATTCCAACATACCTTTTCATTCTCTTTCATGGCTCACAATATAATCACCGACCACAACAAACAAAACATTCTCCCCTATGACAAGGGTTTTCACTGAACAGAAACTCCTCAAGCAATCCTCTTTCATATGAGTACTGCACATAGATAAAGAGTTGATTCATAATCTGCACGTCACTGGTTTTCCTCAAATATAAAGAAAAAGATCTCGTAGCGTGTACTATTGTATAACAGTAACTGCTTTTCCATACTTGTATCATGAATATTATGCAATAGCCACTAGATAAAAGCATTTTGCCAAGTACCCTATTCTGCTTTCTCTGAGAATCATACTTGTCATTAACTCTGGAGACAATCTTAATGAGATTTCCAACACAGTGCAATTTGTGCCTGATTTTCTCTATGTGGAGTATAGGTCTAGTATTATCCTAGCCATTTTGGCTTCTCTGATTTCATTATAGAATTCACAAATTTCATTTTGAAAATCACAATTTTGGATATGTTTTGGAAAAACTTAATAGATTTACCTCTGTTTTGTGAAAAATGACAGAAAAGCTTCAATGACATCATGGCACTATTCGAGGAAAGGGCAATGTGAAATGGTGTTGAATGGACTACCAGTTCAATAAAATGTAATTTCAGATAGTCACCATTATTCTTCCTTCCTTTTCTGGCTGCTTATGTTAAATCATGCTACTCAAGTAATCATCTGTCTCATCCGCTTACAAACACATATTCTGTCTCTGTACTGGTATCCTGTTCAATATTTACAATTAACATTATTACGAGCGCTAGTATTTACCTGACTCATTCCATTCTACCTTTGTTCTTTACCACTGAGCCTTTTTAAAAATTGGTATATAATGACTGTAAAAAATGAAAATTTATGTGAACAAAAATGGCAGATGATGTCAAAATATGTCAGCTGAGATGAACTTCACTCAGCTGACCAAGAAATAGCCAAGACAAGGTGCTTGATAGTCTTTTCTAACATACACAGTCTTTGAGAGTATAAAGGTTATTAAGAACGAGAATACTGTGAAAATGACAATGTTATTTCTAATTTGTGAAACGTGTGTGAACAAAATGACTTTACTGATCTATTCTCCAAAACTGTCAAAGCACCCATAGACCACTTGTCAGAATGGGCTGGGATAGGAGGGAATCCATTTGGGCCACACTCAATAATTGCTCTCAGCTTTCCAGGTCGACTTAGGTTTGTGTAACACTCAAATAACTGTCATGGATTTCAGACTCCATTGTCAACTCAAACTTAATCTCATGAAGTAGTATTTATTTTCTCCTCTCATTCCTTACCCCATGTCCAACTTCTAGCCAGCCCTCCCATCACAATTGGTCTATGCAAATTTCTCCTTAACATCACAAGTCAGGAAGCTTGGGATAATCTCTGTTCAATTTCTAATATTAAAGTAGGGTCAAATTCTACTGCTATTCTTATAAAGACAGTAGTTCTCAATCTCATTAGAATCACTTGGAGAACTTAAACAAAATTAAAATGAACCATTGCCTAGATGCCACAGCAGATCAATTTAATCAGAATCTCTGGATGAGGTTCAAATGCTTATGTTTTTTAAAAGCCTCCCCAGTGATGCTAACAGGTAATCCAGATGAGAATCATTCCCATAAGCCATCTCCCACAGTAGACCTTCAATTATTGTGCCTACTGATCCTACCCACCTGTTGAGATCATTCTCTCTTATCAGGGCTACTGTGACAAGTTCCCTGCTGAATTCCCTGGATCCAATTCTGGATCCCCTTTACATCTATTCTTATCACAGTTCTCAAAATAGCCTTCAACATCTTTCCCTCTGGCTATGTCCTTCAGGACAACAGTCTCAACGGACTAAACTCTGGAATCCACTGAGACCTTTAAAATGCCAACAGCCAGGCTGCACCCCACATTAAATAAATCATCACCTCTGGGGATGGAACCAGGAATGCTAAAAATCAGCCAAGATAGAGAATCAGTACTCTAGGACTGCAGTATCTTTCGATGACCACCACATCTGGGTTAATCTAGGTACCATGATTGAGCTTGGTTCTGGGCTTGCTGACAGCTACTCTCAACAAGGAATTTTTTTCTACTCAAGAGCAGAGACAAACATGAAAAACTAATCTTTAAATCTCAGTGACATTAAGTGCTATAACAGAAATATTAAGTCCTCTATAGGACACAAAGGAGGGAGCAGTGAGTAAACAGTCTATGATACTGGGGAAGGCTCCTCAGAGGAAATTATACTAATGGGATCTTGAGGGTCATCAGGCTCAAAGAGAATGGGGCAACAGATGTTTTCTCAGAAACATACATTTACCCTTTCAAATATTTTTATTAAAATTTTTATTACTGACACACACTGATACATAATTTTTCTCTTAGATGATTTTGATCAGTTAGTACAGTTTCAATCTGTTTTTTTATTAATATTCTTAGTTGTCACAACCATAGGTACATTTTTATCTTGTATTTTCCTGTGAGTTTACTTTGCTTTTTTTAATAGTAAATTTTTTCTACTTTTTAAAAGAAAATAATTTTTAAGCAATTTTAGGTTCAGAGCAACACTGAGCAGAAAGTAGATTTCCCATATATGCCCTGCCCCCACACATAGCCTTCCCCACTATCAGCATCCCCCACACCACAGGGATACCTTTGTTCCAACAGATGAACCTACCTAACTTCCTTACATCCTTACCTCCCAGAGTCCATAGTTTACATCAAAGTTCACTCACTATATTTTGTCCAAACTCACAGAATGCTCAATAAAGTTGTACGTTTTATGAGTTTACACATAGTGATGTGTATCCACCAGTATAGTATCATACAGAGTAGTGATAGTTTCACTGTCCTAAAATCATCCGTGCTCTGCCTAGGATGGGTATCAGCTTCCTCTGTAGGCTGGTGGAAAACTGGCTGCCACAATGCTAGACATCACATCCAGATGTGATAAGATCAGGGAAAGAAGAGAGGTGACTTTTCCTGCGTGTCTATTTCTCTCAGTGAAGAAACCTTTCTCAGAAGCCCTTGGAAATCCTCAGATTTCCTCAACCAGAATCTTGTCAAACATTGTCTTGCTTAGCCAGATTCTTGGGAAGGGGAAAAGGGACACCAAGTTTGATTTAGATGAACCAGACTGACTCATGGAAATGTGGACAGGATTCACCTTCTCTGAGACACTTAGGGAGATGTAAACAATCCCCCAAAATCAAAGATTTTCCAGCAAGGAAGAAAGTGGGACAAGGTTTTAGGCAGGCAACCAATAGGTTGGTTCAGGTTTCCATCATATTAGAAACAGGCTGTAGAGTGTAATGGTCAAGGGCATGCACACTCTGGAGCCACAGGCAGTGAGCTCATATTCCACTGAACCAACTGCTATCTAGTTCTCTGGGCTTCAGTTTTCTTCTTTCTGAAAAAACGAATAATTAGAGTTCCTAACTCAGAGGATTGCCGGGAGGATTAAATCTATAGTGCTTACAATAGACTCTAGCACACATTAAGGCTTAATACATGTTACTGGCCATCTCCACAGCCTCCGTAATAGGCTATAATAGCTAACAAGCAGAGACATGCCCAATTAGGCATTCAATAAGTTCATTTTGTTTTTCACATATTAATAACTTAATTAAAAGGGCCATTTCTTCTTATTGGGCTTCCCTGGTGGCTCAGACGGTAAAGAATCTGCCTGCAATGCAGGAGACCCTGGCTGGGGAAGATCCCCTGGAGAAGGAAATGGCTACCCACTCCAGTATTCTTGCCTGGAGAATTCCATGGACAGAGGAGTTTGGCAGGCTACAGTCCGTGGGGTCACAAAGAGTCGGACAAGACTGAGCAACTTTCACTTTCTTCTTATTACTAGTATAAAGTTATTACTGACTAAAATTAATTACAGTTGGAAATACTTCAATAATCCATTGCTCCTTGGAAAATATATTAAGAGAAATATAATAATAATAATTATTATTTATAATGACTATTTATCAAGCCTTTACTTACTGTGTGCTACAGACTGCTGTAAATGTCTTACATGCATTATCTCATTTAAACCTAAAACTAATTTATGAAGTCAGGCTTATCAGTAAAACATTATTAAAGCTAACCTCAAGCTAAATATAGCTTTATCTTCAAAGTATAAGTGTTTTCACATCATAATGTCAAATGAAAATTGGAGAGGCCAAATTTCTAGTTCTAAGATATGTTTTCTCCCCTTCCTATGATCGCTACCCCTATTTTAACATTGCTGAAATCAGGATGCATCTTACATTCTGTGCTTATGCTTAGCACAATAACATGTGTGTCCCACTGTAATTTACTTGGTGACACATTAATAAAAGGGAGGAAGCACAGCAGTTCCAGCCATCAGGGAGTCAGGTTCCACGTTTTACTCATTAACCCTCATTAACCAAATATATGCTGCTTAGATGCTCTCTTCCACAAAGGGCCTTAAAAGGGGAACTCAGTGACTAATTACAGTATTACATTCCCCCTGGAGCCAGTAGCCAAATAATTTCCACTTTAAGTGGTAGAAATTATGTGAAGCAGTTAGGGCTTGAACATTAAAGACTAAGTCACATGTCCCCAATCCTGCAGGTGGTTCCTAGTCAAGATTTACCACTTTTCTTCAGTTCAGGAACCAAGTAAAGCACTGAAAATTCAAGGACATCATTTAAATTCTGAATCTATCATTATTTTGCTGGGTGCTACAGGCAGTTACAGAAATGCCCTGGGCTCTCATTCTTCATCTGTTAAAGGATATCAACTGTCCCTACAGAACGTCTAAGGATATTAAGAGTAACTAATGAGATTGTTTTGGTTCCAACATAACTCAAATTTTCTCCCACTCATATCTGTTTCCTCTTTTACCGCACACGAAGGCCCCAATGTCCCACTCCGTGAATGATTCAACCTATTAAGGAAATCAGCTGCTCGCCTGCAGCTAATAACACAGTTCTGCTTCATTACTTCTTGAATGAATTTCATTTTCTTCAATCTTCTATAAGACTCTATTCAATTTCAAAAAGGTAGGTGTTAACAAGAAATCAACAGCACAAAGAATCAAAGAGAGATATCACCTGGTTGATGGCAATGGCCTCTGACTGCGACTTTTGTGGGAAACAGAAGCAATCAACATGGAACTCTTGTACCATCCTACCTGTGCCCACTCCACACATGCCTTCTCATGAGACAGCGAGTTAACCTTTTTTGTGCCCCTCAAAGACTCACTACTCTTATTATAGCACCCCCTTCCTTCTCACCACAATGATGCATATAGTTGCTGCCAACATCACCTGTCTTCTCATTCTCTCCTTTCTCATCAATTTCTTCCTCTTTACTCACACCGCATCAGTCTACCAACATGTTCTGATAAAGTCTGTCCTTAAAACATTCCCTCTTGACTTCACATCTTTAACCATAAACTTCCCTATTCCTCTGCTTTCTTTACAGGACTCCTTCGAAGAGCCTCCTCACTAGATATCTCAACTTACTTTCCAACTCCCTCCCAGTTCTCTCCCTCAGTTCAGTTCAGTTCAGTCACTCAGTCGTGTCCGACTCTTTGTGACCCCATGAATTGCAGCACGCCAGGCTTTCCTGTCCATCACCAACTCCCGGAGTTCACTCAAACTCACGTCCATCGAGTCATCCAGCCATCTCATCCTGTTGTCCCCTTCTCCTCCTGCCCTCAATCCCTCCCAGCATCAGAGTCTTTTCCAATGAGTCAGCTCTTCGGATGAGGTGGGCAAAGTATTGGAGTTTCAGTTTTAGCATCAGTCCTTCCAATGAACACCCAGGACTGATCTCCTTTAGAATGGACCGGTTGGATCTCCTTGCAGACCAAGGGACTCTCAGGAGTCTTCTCCAACACCACAGTTCAAAAGCATCAATTCTTCGGCGCTCAGCTTTCTTCATAGTCCGACTCTCACATCCATACATGACCACTGGGAAAACCATAGCCTTGACTAGACAGACCTTTGTTGGCAAAGTAATGTCTCTGCTTTTGAATAATGTCTCTGCTGCTGCTGCTAAGTTGGTCAGTCATGTTCGACTCTGTGCGACCTCATAGACGGCAGCCCACCAGGCTCCCCCGTCCCTGGGATTCTTCAGGCCAAGAACACTGGAGTGGGTTGCCATTTCCTTCTCCAATGCATGAAAGTGAATGAAAGTGAAGTCACTCAGTTGTGTCCGACTCCTAGTGACCCCATGGACTGCAGCCTACCAGGCTCCTCCATCCATGGGATTTTCCAGGCAAGAGTACTGGAGTGGGGTGCCATTGCCTTCTCTGGAATATGCTGTCTAGGTTGGTCATAACTTTCCTTCCAATGAGTAAGCATCTTTTAATTTCATGGCTGCAATCACCATCTGCAGTGATTTTGGAGCACAAAATAAAATAAAATAAAGTCAGCCACTGTTTCCACTGTTTCCCCATCTATTTGCCATGAAGTGATGGGACCAGATGCCGTGATCTTAGTTTTCTGAATGTTGAGCTTTAAGCCAAATTTTTCACTCTCCTCTTTCACTTTCATCAAGAGGCTTTTGAGTTCCTCTTCCCTTTCTGCCATAAGGGTGGTGTCATCTGCATGTCTGAGGTTATTGATATTTCTCCCGGCAATCTTGATTCCAGCTCTTGCCAATTAGGCTTCCTTCTCACAATGCTATCAGCATTGTTCTCTTTAAGGTTACCAGTGACCTCCACTGGACCACATCCCATAGTCCATTCTCAGGGCGTGTATATTTCATGCCCAGTGGCTGCCACACTTGGCTATCATGTCTCAGTTCTCATCCCTTTTATCTTCTCTATCTCCTTCCACAATGTGCTTTTCAGTCCCATGACTTTAAATACCATCTGAATCCTGAAGAACCCCTCCAAATTCATATCTCCAGCTATGAGCTTCCCTTTGAATTCCAGCTATATTTCCACTTAGACATTTCAAACTCAACAAATTTAAAACCAATCCTGATTTTCCCTAACAACCTTATTCTTTTCCTGCTATTTCCATTTCAATAAAAATAACACCACTGTTTTTTTTTTCAGACCCTAAACCTTGAAGTTGTCCCTGTTTCCTCTTTCTCTTACATCGTACATACAATTCACTCTAAAATTTCATTAACTTGATCTTCAAAATATCCCAAATTTGAACACTTCTCACCTCATCTACTGTTACCATCCTAGTCCAAACTACTGTTATCTCTCACAGATTTCTCTATTAGCTTTCCAATTGGATACCTGCTTTTGCTCTTACCTGTCCCTATATCCCAAACACAAATAACAAGCATCTATCCAGAATCACATTTTCAAGGTATAAATCAAATCATGTTACTTACTACATAAAACCTAAAGATGGTACCCGCCCCGCCCCCCCACCATATCACTCAGAACAAAAGACCGAGAAGGCCCTAGAAAACTGTGTCCTCTGTAACTTCTCCAATGCACCATCGCTCTCTCCCTTGTTCATTCAACACCAGCTGCAGGGCTGTCTTTCAACATGCTAAGCAAATTCTTACCTCAGGGACTCTGTCTCACCTGGCCTTCTGCCTTGCTTTGTTCAGGTCTGTGCTCAAATATCACATATTCAGAAAGTTTCATCTGAATTTGCCATCAGTTCAGTTCAGTCGCTCAGTTCAGTTCAGTCGCTCAGTCGTGTCTGACTCTATGCAACCCCATGAATTGCAGCACGCCAGGCCTCCCTGTCCATGACCATCTCCAGGAGCTCACTCAAACTCACGTCCATCGAGTTGGTGATGCCATCCAGCCATCTAATCCTCTGTCGAGTCATGTCCAACTCTTTGTGACCCCATGGACTGCAGCACACCAGGCCTCCCTGTCCATCACCAAGTCCTGGAGTTCACCCAAACTCATGTCCATTGAGTTAGTGATGCCGCCAACCATCTCATACTCTGTCGGCCCCTTTTCCTCCCACCTTCAATCTTTCCCAGCATCAGGGTTTTTTCAAATGAGTCAGTTCTTCGCATCAGGTGGCCAGAGTAATGGAGTTTCAGCTTCAACATCAGTCCTTCCAATGAACACTCAGGACTGATCTCCATTAGGATGGACTGGTTGGAACTCCTTGCAGTCCAAGGGACTCTCAAGAGTCTTCTCCAACACCACAGTTCAAAAGCATCAATTCTTCGGTGCTCACCTTTCCTTATAGTCCAACTCTCACATCCATACATGACCACTGGGAAAACCATAGCCTCAACTAGACAGACCTTTGTTGGCAAAATAATGTCTCTGCTTTTTAATATGCTGTCTAGGTTGGTCATAACTTTCTTCCAAGGAGTAAGTGTCTTTTAATTTCATGGCTGCAGTCACCAACTGCAGTGATTTTGGAGCCTAAAAATAAAGTCTGCCACTGTTTCCACCATTTCCCCATCTATTTGCCATGAAGTAATGGGACTAGATAATCTTATTTTTCTGAATGTTGAGCTTTAAGCTAACTTTGTCACTCTCTTCTTTCACTTTCACCGAGAGGCTCTTTAGTTCTTCTTTGCTTTCTGCTGTATGGGTGGTGTCATCTCCATATCTGAGGTTACTGATATTTCTCCTGGCAATCTTGATTCCAGCCTGTGCTTCTTCCAGCCCACCATTTCTCATGATGTACTCTGCATATAAGTTAAATAAGCAGGGTGGCAATATATAGCCTTGATGTACTCCTTTTCCTATTTGGAACCAGTCTGTTGTTCCATGTCCTGTTCCTACTGTTGCTTCCTGACCTGCATATAGGTTTCTCAAGAGGCAGGTCAGGTGGTCTGGTATGCCCATCTCTTTCAGAATTTTCCACAGTTTATTGTGATCCACAGTCAAAGGTTTTGGTATAGTTAATAAAGCAGAAATAGATGTTTTTCTGGAACTCCTTTGCCTTTTCAATGATCCAGCGAATGTTGGCAATTTGATCTCTGGTTCCTCTGCCTTTTCTAAAACCAGCTGGAACATCTGGAAGTTCATGGTTCACGTATTGCTGAAGGCTAGCTTGGAGAATTTTGAGCCTTACTTTTCTAGTGTGTAAGATGAGTGCAATTGTGCAGTAGTTTGAGCATTCTTTGGCATTGCCTTTATTTGGGATTGGAATGAAAACTGACCTCTTCCAGTCCTGTGGCCACTGCTGAGTTTTCCAAATTTGCTGGCATGTTGAGTGCAGCATTTTCACAGAATCATCTCTTAGGATTTGAAATAGCTCAACCAGAATTCCATCACCTCCACTAGCTTTGCTCATAGTGATGCTTCCTAAGGCCACTTCACATTCCATGATGTCTGGCTCTAGGTGAGTGATCACACCATCGTGATTATCTGGGTCGTGAAGATCTTTTTTGTACAGTTCTTCTGTGTATTCTTGCCATCTCTTCTTAGCATCTTCTGCTTCTCTTAGGTCCATACCATTTCTGTCCTTTATCGAGCCCATCTTTGCATGAAATGTTCTCTTGCTCTCTCTAATTTTCTTTAAGAGATCTCTAGTCTTTCTCATCCTATTCTTTTCCTTTTTTTCTTTGCACTGATCACTGAGGAAGCCTTTCTTATCTCTCCTTGCTATTCTCTGGAACTCTGCATTCAAATGGGTATATCTTTCCTTTTCTCCTTTGCCTTTCACTTCTCTTCTTTTCAAGCTATTTGTAAGGCCTCCTCACACAGCCATTTGGCTTTTTGGCATTTCTTTTTCTTGGGGATGGTCTTGATCCCTGTCTCCTGTACAATATCATGAACCTCCATCTACAGTTCATCAGGCCCTCTGTCTATCACATCTAGTCCCTTAAATCTATTCCTTACTTCTACTGTATAATCGTAAGGGATTTGATTTAGGTCATGACTAATGGTCTAGTGGTTTTCCCTACTTTCTTCAATTTAAGTCTGAATTTGGCAGTAAGGAGTTTATGATCTGAGCCAAAGTTAGCTCCCAGTCTTGTTTTTGCTGACTGTATAGAGCTTTTCTATCTTTGGCTGCAAAGAATGTAACCAATCCGATTTTGGTATTGACCATCTGGTGATGTCCATGTGTAGAGTCTTCTCTTATGTTGTTGGAAGAGGGTGTTTGCTGTGACCAGTGCATTCTTTTGACAAAACTCTATTAGCCTTTGCCCTGCTTCATTCTGTACTCCAAGGCCAAATTTGCCTGTTACTCCAGGTGTTTCTTGACTTCCTACTTTTGCATTCCAGCCCCCTATAATGAAAAGGACATCTTTTTGGGGTGTTAGTTCTAAAAGGTCTTGTCATTCTTCGTAGAACAGTTCAACTTCAGCCTCTTCGGCATCACTGGTCAGTGCATAGACCTAGATTACCGTGATATTGAATGGTTTGTCTTGGAAACCAGAACAGAACAGAGATCATTCTGTCATTTTTGAGACTGCATCCAAGTACTGCATTTAAGTACTGAATCTGTCAAAAAAATAGCAAATCTCCTCACTCTCAGTTCCTTCAGCCTGCTTTATCCTACAGAGCACTTTCAATACCTGACTACACAGCACATCTTTATTTGTTTGTTTATTATGTCTTCCGCAACAGGACTTCAGCTCTTTGATGGAATGGACTTTGTCGGTTCCGAGTCCCTGGAACAGTACTTGGCATATAGTAAGTGTTCAATAAATAATTGTTAATTGACAGACTGAGTGAATGATTAAATTCTTGGGCTTTTTTTCTTTTTTTCTTTTCCCTGAAAGGGACACCTTTTTATTGCCATATTGACTGGCTCAGGTAACTTACACCCTGGCCTAAAAGGCTTCACACTGAACTCCACTCCCATAGGTAGCCCCTTCCTGGCCTGCTCGGGCTCCATAGACAGCCCTCACAGTAGGTCCATCTGCCTCCTGAGACTCTGAGTTCTTCCAGGGCACAGACTGTGGATTTATCTTTCATCTTTCGTGCTAAGGGTTTCTGGCACAAATTGTCTATTGACTGTTTTCAGTTTTAAATAATATGCTAGCTATGACTGAGCAACTCCATGGAGGAAAATAAATAGCCCAGAAATAGTGAGATGAAGTACTAACTGTATCTAGGTCTATCGAAAAATTATCTTCATAGCATAAATCTTTTCCATAGCATAGGGCTCAACAATCAGACAGCAATAATTGAAAGAAAAAACACTTAGAGATATATAAAAAGACAGGAAGGTATATTGGAGGGAAACAAAAAGCCAAGTGCAAATAGTATAGTTCAGGTTATAAGAGAAAAAAACTGTGATACAATATGATCATTCCTTTCTGAAGAGTAATACAGTGTTCAAGAACCATAATTACTGCAGTAATACTAGATAAGACAAAAAGAGAGTCCTGGTCAAATTGAATGGATTTTGTCTTTAATTTCCATAAAAAGCTTGGTTTCAAAGGCTCATGGGCATTCTCTGCCTGGTGCCCAACCTACCCAGTAGGCTGAAAGAGCAGGAATGATGGAAATACAAGCTAGACATTCATTCACTGCTTGAGTTTCTTCTAAATGCCAGACTGTGCTAGGCACTGAGGACACAAGTGTGAATCAGACACAGGAGACCATGAGCTCCTTGAAAACTGAGGCTAAGAGAAGGAGGCATGGACACACACCATCACAATAGATTAAAAATACTGTAACAAGAAAAACACACGGATAATGATGAGAAAGAAGAAAGCTAGAATGAACTTACTTGGGGGGATCAAAGATGGATCCCTGAGGATGAAAGTCCTGAAATGTGTTTGTTTTCTGGGATAAGTAGAAGCTCACCAGGCAGCAAGGGAGGGGAGTGGGGAAACAGGGAGGGCAAGTTAAGCTAAGGAAAAAGATGTAAAAGGGTGCAGAGGCACAAAACCCTTGGAGTGTGATGGAATCTGGACGGGGGAGATCATGTTTCTGTTGAGTGCTATGTTGAGACATGGGCAGAGGCAGGCAGCAAAGGGCCTAGTGTAAGATGCTAAGGGGATAAGCAGCCAATTCTAGTTGCTTTTCAGGCAGGTTGGATGATTCTGACAGTGGTGTAGAGAAAGGGCTTGAGGGGAGACAGGCCAGAGGCATGAGCACCGGAGAGAAGACTTCCTGCAAAGCTCCAGTGACATGTCAGGGGCTCTCATCAGGAAGCACCTGCAGAAGGGAGAGGAGAGGGCCCATTCCGAAGATACTTTGGGGGAAAAACAGGCAGCGCTTGGTGACTGATAGACGCAGTGAACGTGAGGTCAGCAAGAGTTCAGGCTGACTTTAGGTTTGTGTCTCAAGTCACTGAATGGATGTCCCACTAACCAGGAGAGAAGAGGGAGGGGAAGCGGGCAGGGAGGAAGCCAGCTGTTAAAGAGCTGGCTGTTCGTGCCTGTTCACTCGGCCAGGTGTGGCAGTGGGGCCTCCACTACACTCAGGTTGTTCTCTGGAGCTCCCGGAGCTGGCCTGGGGAGGAGTGCCCCGGCCTCTGGCCTCTCTGAAGAGACATGATGTCACAGGGTTGGGGACACTGCTTCCCTGGCACCGTGCCCCCACACTTGTTGCACCACACAAAGGCCACATTAAATAAAGCAGAGGTGACAGTCAACCCCATCTGCTGACAGAAACCGAAAAACCACCAGACTTGGCATTGCACAGCCTTCAAACAATACAGTAAGTTTACTGCCACATGAATAAGGCTTTGGAGGGTAAGCATGGGCTTTTTGAAGACTTCAACATTTTCTTCTATGTTTGCTTCTCCTTAAGTATTATTACTTCCATGTAAGATAAACATTCCAGTTACAGTATGAAAATATTTTGAATTTTATTCAGTTTTCATAAATAAAAACGGATTAATAAGTTTTTATTTTCTAAACTACCACTACGATCATCAATTTCAATCCGCTCTTATTAGTGTCACTATCATGCAGACAATAAGAAAAAATGAAGATGACCATAGAGTCCTTGAAGGAAAATTCTTGGTTCATGAAGGGTAAACAAATGTTAATTAAAAGAATAAAGGTCCAGGGGAGTTCTGTTTCCAAGCATGATGAAATAAGCCCACTTCACCCTCTCTCTCCCAATGAATGCAAATCTTAAACACTGACAGAATGCATACAGCAACTACCAGAAGACTCTGAAACATAAATTGTAGCAGGAGATTTATACATGAAGACTAGAATTTAAAATACTGTTGAACCAGTGGTGAAATTCCTGTTTTTTCTGCAGCATTCCTCAGAAGCAATCTGAAAACCAATGAAAAGCACCAAGGCAAGGACAGATAGAGCTCCAGGACAAATCCTCTAATTCAAAGGAGGAACCAGATGGAGGGGAAGAACACCGAAAGCTAAGAGAGAGGCAAGAAGGGGAGAGAACTGGAAAGAAACCCCCTGCTTCCTCTTCTTTTCTTTCTTCTCTTTGCGCACATTTTACCCCTAGGCAATCCTGAGTGACTGTGGTGACACGAAGTAGAGACTTCGGGGTGGAAAGCACCTAAAACAGGGTGGGAACCTCCCTTTACTTTTGGAGTACTGTGATCCTGAGAGGCTAGGGGAAAACACTCATTGCTTTTTTTTTTTTTTCTATGTCAATACTCTTGCTGCTTGGCCCTGGACAGGGGCAGAGTTGTGGGCAGTGTGTCAAAGGGGGTCAACCAAAGCCCCAGAATTCTGGCCAAAGCACCAAAAAAAGGAGAACCAGATATTGAAAATACCAAGGAGAATGCCGAGAGGGGGGCTCAGGGACCAACAACGTTGTTTATAAACTCCTGAGTTTACTCCCAAGCTGTGCATGTAGGGATCTGATCTTAAAAGGCACACCAAAGACATTGAGAGCTGCACTAAGAGAAAGACCATCTCCCAGCACCCACTGGGTAGTACATGAGGGACAGATCCAAGCAATACTGCAAAGACTTCTACAACAGAGCAGACATTGAAACCATAACCCACAGAAGGCTGGTCAGAACTTCCTGCCTAAGCCCAATTGTACCTGCTCTAAAAAAAGAAATTAACCTAATCCATAGATTTAAACAAGACACCAAATCTCACAATATGCAGAATGTCCAGGATACAATCTAAAATTACTTTGCATATGAAGAATCAAGAAAATCTCAGTCACATGGGAAGAAGTCAACAGATGACAATGCGGTAATGACAGAGATGCTGAAACCACCTGACAAAAACTTCAAAGTAGTTATTGTAAGAATGTTCAGTGACGTACGGATGAACACACTTGAAACAAATAGAAAAAAGGAAAGTCTCAACATAGAGACAGAAGTCATATGTAGCATTATTTAGCACAGCTAAATTATGGAAACAGTCTAAGTGTCAATGAATGAATGAATGAATAAAGAAAATGTGATACACACACACACACTCACATACATCATGATGGAATATTATTCAGCCATAAAAGAAAGAAATCCTTTATGCTAAGGTCAGACAGAGGAAGACAAAATGACAAACAACTTATGATCTCACTTATGTATGGAATCTTAAAAAAAAAAATACAGAGAATAAATGGGAAGTTGCCAGAAGTGAGGAGTGAAGGTCAAAAGGTACAAACTTACAGTTATAAAATAAATAAATCCTAGGATGTAATGTAATGTACTGGGCTTCCCTGGTGGCTCAGATGGTAAAGAATCTGCCTGTAATGTGGGAGACCTGGTTTCAGTCCCTGGTTTGGGAAGATCCCTTACAGAAAAGGAATGGCAACCCACTCCAGTATTATTGCCTGAAGAATTCCATGGACAGGGGAGCCCGGTGGGCTACAGTCCCTGGGGTTGCAAGTCAGACATGACTCAGCAACTAACACTACACTAGCAGGCTGTAACATTCAGCATGGTCACTATCGTTAAAAACACTGTATTGTACATTTGAAAGTTGCTAAGAGAGATCTTGAAAGTTCTCATCACAAGAAAACAAATTTAACTATGTGTGATGATGGATGTTAATGGGACTTATCATGGTGATCATTTCATAATATATGCAGATATCTAATAATTATGTTGTATATCTGAAACTAATACAATGTTACATGTCAACTATATACCAATTTTAAAAAAGAAGGAAATAGAAGGTATAAGCAGAACCAAATGAAAGTTGTAAAACTGAAAAATATAATAATGTTTTTAAAATTCACTTCATTGACTAGGCTCCATAGGAGATTAGAAGTGACACAGCAATTAGTAAACTTTAAGATATAGTGATAGAATACTATACTATTCTGAATATTATTCAGAAGCTGAATAACAGAGAGAAAAATTTCTTTTAATGCTTAAAGCCTCAGGGACTTGCAGCTACTAAAAGGACTAATATTTGCTTTTATTAAAGTTCCAGAGAGGAATATTACTCAGCCATAAAAATGAATGAAATATTGCTACTTTCAGCAACATTGGTGGATCTAAAGACTATTCTGCTTATTGAAATAAGTCAGAGAAAAACAAATGCTATATGATGCCATTGATGTGTGGAACCTAAAAAATAATACAAATGAATCTACATACAAAAGAGAAACACCCACAGACATAGAAATCAAATGACCAATTAGGAATACGGAAGTAACAGATACAAACTATGATACATAAAATAGATAAGCAACAAGAATTTATTGTATAGCATAAGGAATCATATTCAATACCTTGTAATAACCTTATAATGGAATATAATCTTAAAAAAACCCTGAATCACTGTGCTGTACATGCATCCATGCTAGATCACTTTGGTCGTGTCCAACTCTTTGTGAACCTATGGACTGCAGCCTGCCAGGCTCCTCTATCCATGGGATCCTCCAGGCAAGAATATTGGAATGGGTTGCTGTGCACACCTGAGACTAATATAAAATTGTAAATCAACTATGCTGCTGTTGATCAGTCACTGTCATGTCTAACTCTTTGTGACTCCATGGATTGCAGCATTCCAGATTTCCCTATGCTTTACTGTCCCCAGTTCAGTTCACTTCGGTCGCTCAGTCATGTCTGACTCTTTGAGACCCCATGAACCGCAGCATGCCAGCCCTCCCCGTCCATCATCAACTCCCAGAGTTTACCCAAACTCATGTCCATTGAGTCGGTGATGCCATCCAGCCATCTCATTCTCCGTCGTCCCCTTCTGCTCCTGCCATCAATCTTTTGCAACATCAGGGTCTTTTCAAATGAATCAGCTCTTCCCATCAGCCGGCCAAAGTATTGGAGTATCAGCTTCAACATTAGTCGTTCCAATGAACACTCAGGACTGATCGCCTTTAGGATGGACTGACTGGATCTCCTTGCAGTCCAAGGGACTCTCAAGAGTCTTCTCCAACACCACAGTTCAAAAGCATCAATTCTTCACCCCTCAGCTTTCTTTATAGTCCAACTCTCACATTCATACATGACCACTGGAAAAACCATAGCCTTGACTAGATGGAGCTTTGTTGACAAAGTAATGTCTCTGCTTTTTAATATGCTGTCTAGGTTGGTCGTAACTTTCCCTCCAAGGAGTAAGCGTGTTTTAATTTCATGGCTGCAATCACCATCTGCAGTGATTTGGGAGACCAGAAAAACAAAGTCAGCCACTGCTTCCACTGTTTCCCCATCTATTTGCCATGAAGTGATGGGACCAGATGCCATGACCTTAGTTTTCTGAATGTGGAGCTTTAAGCCAACTTTTTCACTCTCCACTTTCAGTTTCATCAAGAGGGTTTTTAGTTCCTCTTCACTTTCTGCCATAAGGGTGGTGTCATCTGAATATCTGAGGTTATCGATATTTCTCCCAGCAATCTTGATTCCAGCTATGGTTCCTCCAACCCAGCATTTCTCATTTTGTACTCTGCATATAAGTTAAATAAGCAGGGTGACAATATACAGCCTTGACGTACTCCTTTTCCTATTTGGAACCAGTCTGTTGTTCCATGTCCTGTTCCTACTGTTGCTTCCTGATCTGTATACAGGTTTCTCAAGAGGCAGGTCAGGTGGTCTGGTATGCCCATCTCTTTCAGAATTTCCAGTTTATTGTGATCCACACAGTCAAAGGCTTTGGCATAGTCAATAAAGCAGAAATAGATGTTTTTCTGGAACTCCTTTGCCTTTTCGATGATCCAGCAAATGTTGGCAATTTGATCTCTGGTTCCTCTGCCTTTTCTAAAACCAGCTGGAACATCTGAAAGTTCATGGTTCACATATTGTTGAAGCTTGGCTTGGAGAATTTTGAGCTTTACTTTACTAGCGTGTGAGATGAGGGCAATTGTGCGGTAGTTTGAGCATTCTTTGGCATTGCCTTTCTTTGGGATTGGAATGAAAACTGACCTCTTCCAGTCCTGTGGCCACTGCTGAGTTTTCCAAATTTGCTGGCATGTTGAGTGCAGCACTTTCACAGCATCACCTTTTAGGATTTGAAATAGCTCAACCAGAATTCCATCACCTCCAGTTGTTTTGTTCGTAGTTATGCTTTGTAAGGCCCACTTGACTTCACATTCCATGATGTCTGGCTCTAGGTGAGTGATCACACCGTCGTGATTATCTGGGTCGTGAAGATCTTTTTTGTACAGTTCTTCTGTGTATTCTTGCCGTCTCTTCTTAGCATCTTCTGCTTCTATTAGGTTCATACCATTTCTGTCCTTCATTGAGCCCATCTTTGCATGAAATGTTCCCTTGGTATCTCTAATTTTCTTGAAGAGATCTCTAGTCTTTCCTGTTCTATTGTTTTCCTCTGTTTCTTTGCACTGATCACTGAGGAAGGCTTTCTTATCTTCCTTGCTATTCTTTGGAACTCTGCATTCAAATGGGTATATCTTTCCTTTTCTCCTTTGCTTTTCACTTCTCTTCTTTTCAAGCTATTTGTAAGGCCTCCTCAGACAGCCATTTTGCTTTTTTTGCATTTCTTTTTCTTGGGGATGGTTTTGATCCGTGTCTCCTATACAATGTCAGGAACCTCCCTCCATAGTTCATCAGGCACTCTGGCTATCAGACTGTCTCCCAGAGTGTTCTCAAATTCATGTCCACTGAGTCAATGATGCCATCCAATTATATCATCCTCTGTTCCCCTCTTCTTCTCCTGCCCTCAGTCTTTCCCAGCATCAGGGTCTTTTCCAGTGAGTCAGCTCTTTGCATCAGGTGGCCAAAGTATTGGAGCTTCAGCTTCAGCATCAGTCCTTCCAATGGATATTCAGAGTTGATTTCCTTTAGGACTGACTGGTTTGATCTTGCTGTCCAAGGGACTCTCAAGAGTCTTCCCTAGCACCAAAGTTCAAAAGCATCAGTTCTTCAGCGCTCAGCCTTTTTTAAGGTCCAACTTTCACATCTGTACATGATTACTGGAAAAACCATCGCTTTGACTATACAGACCTTTGTCAGCAAAGTGATATCTCTGCTTTTTAATACACTGTCTATGTTTGTCATAGCTTTTCTTCCAAGGAGCAAGGATCTTTTAATTTCATGGCTGCACTCACCATCTGCAGTCATTTTGAAGCCCAAGAAACTAAAATCTTCCACTTTTTCCATGTTCCTCTCTTCTGTTTGCCATGAAATGATGGAACCTGAGGCTATGATCTTAGTTTTTGAATGCTGAGTTTTAAGTCACCTTTTTCACTTTCCCCTTTCACCTTCCTCAAGAGGCTCTTTTGTTCCTGTTCACTTTCTGCCATTAGAGTGGTATCATCTGCATATCTGAGGTTGTTGATATTTCTCCGGACAATCTTGATTTCAGCTTATGATTCCTCCTGCCCAGCACTTCACATCTTGAGAACACCATGAACAGTATGAGAAGGGAAATCAACTACACTTCAAATTTTCTAAAAAGTACAGAAGAGAAAAACTTTGGTACAGAAAAAATATTTGAAGATATGTCTGACAACTCAACAAATTTAGCAGAAGACATACGGCTACAGATTCAAAAAGAAGAGCAGAACTTAAACAAAACAGAAATCAACTGAGACACATAATCATCAAACTGCTGATAACTAAAGACAAAGAAAAACTCTTGAAAGCGTCCAGTGAAATCACTTATAGCAGGACCATGATTTGAGTGACTATGTTATTTTCATCAGAAACTATGGAGGCCAGAAGAAAGTGACATTCTTAAAGTGTCAAAAGAAAAGATCTACCCAGAATTCTGTTTCAAAATATGCTTTAATAACGAAAGTGAAATGACACTTTCAAATGAAGGTAAAGTAAGATAATTTGTCAGCCTATAATTGCAAAGGAAGTTCTTCAAACACCAGGAAAACAAAACCAGGAAAAAAAACAAACTTGAAACATCAGGAATGAAGGAAAAGCAAGAGAAAGGGTAAATATCTATGTAGATATAATAGACTAATTTTCTCTTATTGAATTCTTTAAAATATGCTTAACAATTGAAAGTAAATATAACATTATCTGATGAAAGTAAAAACCTTAAAGAAAGAATTGATATCACAAAAGATGTCATCTCTGACAATAGTAGAATCAACTGAAAATCAATAATAGGAAGCTAATAGGAGAATCTGTAAACAATTGGAAATTAAACAACATAATTCTAAATAACCCACTGGTCAAAGAGAGACTCTCAAAGGAAATCAGAAAATATTAAGGAAAGCAAAAATGAAAAAAAAATATATATCACGATGTGTGGAATACAGTTAAAACAGTGCTAGAGAGAAATTTATACTATTAAATGCTTATATTAGGGCTTCCCAGGTGGCACTAGTGGTAAAGAACCTGAGATGCAGGTTTGATCTCCGGAATGGGGAGATCCCCTGGAGGACGGCACGGCAATTCACTCCAGTATTCTTGCCTGGAGAACCCTCATGGACAGAGGTGCTTGGTGGGCTTCGTTCCATGGGGTCGCAAAGAGTCAGACACAACTGAGCAGGTAAGCACAGCAAAGCACAGGTAGCATTATATATAGGACTTCCCTGGTGGCTCAGCAGTGAAGAACCTGCCTGCAATGCAGGAGACTCTGGCTCAGTCCCTGGGTAGGGACGATTCCCTGAAGGAGAGCATGGTAACCCACTCCAATATTCTTCCCTGGAGAATCCCACGAACAGAGGAGATGGGTGCACTGCGGTCCTTGGGCTTGCAAAGAGTCAGGCGCGACTGAAGCAACTGAGCACAACGTAGTATGTAATGGTGAAAGAGTGAATGCTTTCCCTCAAGATTAGGAACGAGGCAAGGACATACACTTTTTCCACTTCCATTCAACATCATATTGGAAGTCCTAAGAGTGCAACCAGGCAAGAAAAAGAAAGAAAAGTCATACAGTTTAGAAAAGAGGAAATAAAGCTGTTCCATTTGTTGACTTCTGGAACTAAGAAGTGAGACATAAGATCACAACATGAAAAGTTGACCCACAAAAATGAGTCATATGGCTACATACTAGCTATGAATAGTGGAAACCAAAATTTAAAAATAATACCAGTTATAGTAACTTCAAAAGGTAAAACAGATTTTGATCTAATAAGACATGCATACGGTCTTTATACTGTAAACTACAAAACACTGATGAAAGAAATCAAAGACCTAAACAAATGGAGAAACATACTATATTCATGGATTGGAAGACTCAAAGTAAGGATTCAGTAAAAAACAACTCTTTCCAAATTTATTTCTAGACTTAATGAAAGTATTAAGTAATGAAATATTACTATAATGGAAATCCCAGCAAAATTTTTTAGTTCGTATACCAGTTAATTATAAAATTTATATGAAAGGACAAAAGAACTAGAAGAGCTAAAACACTTTTTTAAAAGAGGAAAGCTGGAGAAATTAGACTACCTAATTTTAATAATTATTATAAATCTTCAGTAATCAAGATAGGTCCACTACTGGAGAAGAGTGAGACAGAGAGAGCAATGGAAAATATTAGAAAGTCCAGAAATAAACCCATACAAAAATGGTCACAATTCTTTTTTACAAAGGCAATTTAATGGAGAAAGAGTAATATTTCAACAAGTGAGGTTGAAACACCACTGGATATACAAAAACAAAAAAAATGAACATTGACCTAACTACATATCTTATCAAAAAATCATCTCAAATTAATTGTAGACCAAAGCTGAGGCTCCAGCACTTTGGCCACCTGATGTGAAGAGCTGACTCAGTGGAACAGACTCTGTGCTGGTCAAAACTGAGGGGAGGAGTGGGTGACAGGATGAGATGGTTGGATGCTATCATCAGCTCAGTGGACATGAGCTTGAGCAAACTCTGAGTGCTAGGGAAGGACAGGGAAGCCTGGCATGTTGCAGTCCACAGGGTCACAAAGAGTCAGACACAACTGAGAAACTGAACAACAACAACAACAACAACGAAAGCATACAGTTATAATTAAAAACATAGACAACCTCTATGACCTGTAATTAGACAAGCAATTCTTATACATGATACCAAAAATAAAACCCATAGGAGAAAAGACTGATAAACTGGACTCCATCAAAATTAAAATCACTTGTTCTATGAAAGACACTGTTAAGGAAATAAAAACACAAAGTACAGACTGGGAGGAAAATATTTGCAAATCACATTATCTGACAAAGGACTGGTATCCAAAATAAATAATAAACTTTCAAAATTCACTGATAAGAAAACAAACAACCCAATTAATAATACACAAAATATCTGAACAGATACCACACCAAAGAAAATAAACATATGAAAAGGCGTTCAACATAATGAACTATAGGGAATTGCAATGAGAAACCATAACATGTCAACAGAATGATTAAAATGTTAATAACAGACAATACAAATGTTGACCAGTGTAAAGAGCAAGGGGTGTCTTGTTCATCACTGATTAAAATGTAATTGTGGAAAGCTACTTCCCCAAACAGGATGTTTTCCTATAAAGTTAAACAGACACCAACCATATGACCCAGGAATCTTCTCTTAGATGTTTACCACAGAGAAATGAAAACTTATGTTCACACAAAGACCTGTATATGAGTGATTATAGGAGTTCTGTGTACGTTTTAAGTTATGTGACAATTACATTTTCTTGAAAAAGGTGTGTGTGCCTATGTGCACATGCACACACACGCACGCACACACACACAAACTAGCAGAGAAAAAGGTAACCAAATGCAATAATCTCATCAAGCCTCTTTCTCCAATAAACATACCCAGGTCCACACCCAGTCCCTGCACCACTACATCTCTGACCTCAAGATCCCCTGCTCTGGGACTGACTGATTTTCTAGGGGAAAAGAGATAGACAAAGAATGGTAGAAGAATCCAGAAAAAGCCTACTGAAACATCAATCAATTGATCAAAGGAGTCTTTGAACTCATTGCCTGGAAGAGACACTGGGACTAACCATAAATAAAGAATTGCTTTGGCCCTCTACTCTCTCTAGCCATCTACTCTTTGGAATTTTACAGATACTGTTCTGACTGAAGCAAAAAGAAAATAATTTCAAGCAGTTGCCTATAAACTCTGTGTGAAAGTCTTTTCTCTTGTCTGAGTTAAGGAGAAAGAAATAGAACAAAATTTTAATATGAACAGGAGTCTCAATATATTTCTTAGAGAGGTCTTGCACCTCTAATTCAAGTCACTGGGAAATGTAGGAAACCAAGTTAGGGACATGACAGTAAGTTAGCCTTACTTTAAAGGAGATAAAAAGGCTTATTTGATGATAGGAAATTTTCCATACCCTCTTCCATCAATCTCCAAATTCTCCCCAGTGCCACAGTCGTTCCTAGTAATGCATGTAATCAAGGAAAACACTGATCGGGTACAGGAAGGAACAGACCAAGGGAGTCCAACTCTTTGCTTCCCCGTGAACTATAGCCTGCCAGACTCCTCTGTCCATAGAATTCTCCAGGCAAGAATACCAGAGTGGGCTGCCATTTTCTACATAAGGGAATCTTCCTGACCCAGGGACCAAACCCACCTTCTCCCACATCTCGTGCACTGACAGGCAGGTTCTTTACCATCTGAGCCACCAGGGAAGCTCTTAAAGTATATATTGTAGGGGAAGAAAACCTCTCCTGTATACCCTGTGGTGGCACTCCCCTAGTTGGACTCTTGTCCATCTGATCTACTTTGCTCACTTTTACTTACATATAATAAAATGCACTAGCTTAAAGGGTATATTTTGATTCGTTTTAACAAATATGTATACCCAAGTAATCACTACAACAGTGATGAAGGCAAGATGTAGAATAGTTTCCTTCTTGCCACTTATATCCCATCCCAGCTAATCTAATCTGCTGTCGATAAAGATTTATCTTTTCTATAGTTTCATATGAATGGAGTTATACCACTCACTCTTTCTTATCTGGCTTATTTTAGCGTAATGCTTTTGAGATTCAACCATGTTGCTTGCTGTGTCACTTCTTTTAACAGGCATGTCTCATTTAATTGCGCTTCACTTTATTGCATTTTACAGGTATTGTAGTTTTTATAAATTGAAAGCTTGTGACAACTCCCGCATATAGCACTTTTTTAGTGATAAAGAATTTTTAATTAAGGTATATACATTGTTTTTAAGATTTAATGATATTGTACACTTAATAGAGTACAGTATAGTTTAAACATAACTTTTTTATGTATTTGGACACCAAAAAATTAGTGTGACTTGCTTTATTGTGCTATTTGCTTTTATTGCAGTGGTCTGGAACCAAACCCACAATATTTCCAAAGTTGCCGGCAATGTTGAGTAGAATTCAATTATATGGATAGTATGGATACGTGACAATTATTTATGCATTAACCTAATGGTGGACATTTGGTTGTTTCTGGTTTAAATGGCAATTAACATCGGTGTATAAGTTTGTGTGTGGACATACATACAACTTTAATTTAGTTTTCATTTCTCTTGGGGAACTATCTAAAACTGGAATTGTTAAGTCATTTGGTAAGTGAATGTTTAACTTATGAGCTGAAAAGCTTTTCCAAAGCGTTTGTACCATTTTACGTTCCCACTAGAAACGTCTGAGTTGTTTAGTTGCTCCACATCCTTGTCAACACTTGCTACTGTCAGTCTTTTTAATTTTAGCCATTCTAATGTGTAGAGGTCAATTTAGGTGACAGTGAGGCTCATTTTGTAGTTCTTTGATGACCAATGATGTGGGGCACCATTCCAAGAATTTGTTAACCATTTATATACCTACTTCTCTAAAGTGTCTGTTAAAAATATTTTTAAAAATTAAAGTATAGTTGATTTACAATATTAGTTTCAGGTATACAACACAGTAATTCTAAAAAATCTTCCATCAATCATTTATTAGATTTTCTTCCTATTATTAAATTATAAGTTATTTATTATTGATAAAAGTACCTTTTCAGATACATATATTGTGAATATTTTTTCCCAGTCTGTCTGCTTGCCTTTTCAATTTCTTAACTATGTCTTCCAAACTGCAGAAATTTAAAATTCTGATTAAGTCCAATTTATCAATGTTTTTCTTTTATGATTCATGTGTATTGTATACTAAGAAATCTTTTCCTACGCTAAGATCATGAAGATTTTCTCTTATACTTTTTAGTGGGAGGTTTATGTTACCTTTTACTTTAGGTTTATGATCCATTTTGAGTAAGTTTTTGTGTGCTGCATAAGGTAAGGATCAATATTCATTTCTAATATGGCTATCTAGCTATTTTAGAACTATTTGTTGAAAAGACTGTCTTTTCACCCATGAACTAATCTGGCATTTCTGTTGAAAATGAATTGGCCATATGGGTCAGATTCTAGATTCTAGACTTTATTGTCCCTCTTCCCTTTTCAAGAATGTATAATGACTCCACACTGCCCACCTTGCTGCTGCTGCTGCTGCTAAGTCGCTTCAGTCATGTGCGACTCTGTGCGACCCCATAGACGGCAGCCCACCAGGCTCCCCTATCCCTGGGATTCTCCAGGCAAGAACAGTGGAGTGGGTTGCCATTTCCTTCTCCAATGCATGAAAGTGAAAAGTGAAAGTGAAGGCACTCACCTTATCAAGCATAAATTTCCCATTCTGACATCAAAGTGTTTAAATCCAGCAACTTTCTGGTTCAGCTAGACCTGCCTCAACATCCACACCCATTTCCTGAATATACCATTATCATTGCTGCTCTATCACCCATTCATTTTTCCTTATCAGCCTTGGATGCTCTCTCTACTACCCTCAAAACATTTCCTATCCTTCTGCATTCCTTGATAACTGTATGCAACAAAGATCTCTTCTCTCACTGCCTACAGTTCTTATGATATTTACAATACACACAGATATCAGACACTTTCATCCTTAAATGTGATTCAATAGGTAGGCACTAGGGATACAGAAGTGAAAACAAAGGATCATTGCCCAGAGACTCAGAGATTAGTGAGGAAAGAATCAAGTAAACACACAAAAATAATTCAATATACTTCCTTATACTGTTCACTGTATCATGCTATCACTGTTTCATGAATGTCCACCTTGTATCCCTCAAATATTTAAGTATGTAACCCTAAAAGGACTCTTAAACAAAATGATACCAATATTATGCCTTCAATACTATAATAATTCCTTAACATTAACTATTCAGTCAGTTGTCAAATTTCCATGATAATCTCATAAATGTTTGTTTATAGCTGGCTTGTCCAAATTGTGATCCAAATAAGGCCCATATAGTGGAATTGGTTGGTGTTTCTCTAAATTTCTTTCAGGTTCCTCTTCTGTCTGTCTCTCTCTCTCTCCTTGTAATTTAGTTGTTGAATAAACCAGGTTGTTTGTCTTACAGAGCTTAAGATTGCCTAGACTTTGCTCACTATACTCCCATAGTATCATTTAATTTGTTACTCTGTCATCTGTATTTCCTGTAAATTGGTGATAAGATTTAGAGGCTGGATCAAAGTCAGACTGGTTTTACCTGGGGAAGAATATTTCAATGGAAGTCTGTTAAATATCACTATGAAAAGGCATAAACAATCAGTACCTAGATCCATAATTAACTAGGTGCTGCAAAAACAGTAATGTCACATTCTATTATTATTGTTTGTTGACTAAAATACTGAAGAGTATATTTTATGCTTTTGCATAAAAGTGTTAGTTGCTCAGTCATGTCCGACTCTTTGCAACTCCATGGACTGTAGCCCACCAGGCTCCTCTGTCCGTGAGATTCTCCAGGCAAGAATACTGGAGTGGGCACTCATTCCCTTCTCTAAGGATCTTCCTGACCCAGGAATCAGGCCCAGGTCTCCTACATTGCAGGCAGATTCTTTACTGTCTGAGCCACCAGGGAAGCCTGCTTTTGCATAAATCAGGTGACAAACATTTTAAAGCTTACCAAATACTCTCATAACACCTCTGGCTTGATCTATTTTTTATGTATGTGTTTACTGTTTTTATTATTTTAGTTTATTATTATAATTTTTTAAAAATCTTAGTTTTTTATTGAAGTATAGTTGATTTACAATATCATATGAGTTTCAGGTATTCAGCATAGTGATTCAGTATACTCCATTAAAAGTTATTACAAGATAATGGCTATAATTCCATGTGCTACACAATACTTCTTTGATGCTTTCCTATTTTGTATATGGCAGCTTGTATCTCTTAATCCCGTACCTTTAATGTGCCTCTTCCCCCTTCCCTCTCCCCACTGGTAACCACTTCATAGTTTGTTTTGCTATATACAGGTGGCTCAGAGGTTAAAGCATCTGCCTGCAATTTGGGAGACCTGGGTTCGATCTGTGGGTTGGGAAGATCCCCTGGAGAAGGAAATGGCAACCCACTCCAGTATGCTTGCCTGGAAAATCCCATGGACAGAGGAGCCTGGTGGGCTATACTCCACGGGGTAACAAAGAGTCGGACACGACTGAGCGACTTCACTTCACTTCAACTTCTTCAGATTCTACATATAGGTGATAAGTACAGTATTTGTCTTTCTCTGTCTGACCTATTTCACTAAGCATAATATTCTCTAGTCCATCCACATTAGGCCACATTGCATGTTCTTTATCCATTCATCTATTGATGAATAGATTATATTGTAAACAATGTAAATAATGTTGCTTAGAATAGCAAGTGTATCTTTTTGAATTAGTATTTTCACTTTTCCCAGATACATATCCAGGAGCAGAACTGCTGGATCACATAGTAGTTCTATTCTTAGTTTTCTGAGGAACCTCCACACTGGTTTCCACAGTGGCTGCGCCAGTTTACATTCCCACCAACAGTATACGCAGGCGTTCCCTTTTCTCCAAAACCTTGCCAACATTTGTTATTTGTAGACTTTTTGATGGTAGTCACTCTGACAGGTGTGAAGCGATATCTCATTGTGGTTTTGATTTGCATTTTTCTAATGATTAGCGATGTTGAACATCTCTTCATGTGTCTTTTAGCCATCTATATATACTCCTTGGAAAAATGTCTGTTCAGGTCTTCTGCCTATATTTTGACTGAGTTGTTTGATTTTTTTTATATTGAGCTGTATGAGCTGTTTATATATTTTGGATATTAACCCCTTGTCAGTGATATCATTTAGAGATATTATCTCCCATTCTGTCAGTTGCTTTGTTGCTTTGTTGAAGTAGACAATGAGATTAGAACATTTCCTCACACCATATACAAAAATAAACTGAAAATAGATTAAAGCCCTAAATGTAAGACCTGAAACCATAAAACTCCTAGAAGAGAACATAGAACACTCTTTGACATAAATTATAGCAATATTTTTTTTGGATCTGTTTCCTGAGGCAAAAGCAATAAAAGTAAAAATAAACAAATGGGACCTAATTAAACTTAAAAGCTTTTGCAGAGCAAAGGAAACCATTACTTCTTAATTTATTAGCTGAAATTCTTTTATAAAGAGAAACTCACTTTCTCAACAATTTGATTATGCTGAGATGCAGTGTTTGCAAGAAAGACAGGATAAATGCCTGATTCTTTTCCTTTATTTATTTCTTTTAAAAATAGTGAGTTAATTCTCCAGCATCCTTAAAAGGCAACCAATTATGTGAATTTATTTTTATTATTGTGAACTCATGGGTTTAAACGTGTTTGCTGTGTTTTAAACCACTGTAGTTTATTAGCCCACTACTACTACTACTAGTAAGTCACTTCAGTCATCTCTGACTCTGTGCGACCCCATAGACGGCAGCCCACTAGGCTCCCCCATCCCTGGGATTCTCCAGGCAAGAACACTGGACTGGGTTGCCATTTCCTTCTCCAACGCATGAAAGTAAAAAGTGAAAGTGAAAGTGAAGTCTTGTCCGACCTTCAGGGACCCCATGGACTGCAGCCTTCCAGGCTCCTCCATCTATGGGATTTTCCAGGCAAGAGTATTGGAGTGGGGTGCCACTGCCTTCTCCGTCGTTTATTACCCTACTGATGCTCAAACTGTCCCAGTAAGAACTTCTTCAATTTGGTTCCTAAGTCTTTTGGCAATGGCTCTAGTTGTCTCTCTAGTTTCTTTGCTTTGTGGTAAGACAAGAAACTCCAGTTATACATTGCTGCCCCAAGTTATACACTGTCTGCCCCAAATTTGGAAATAACCATGTCTATAAAGAGTCTTAGTTCCTTTTAGCAAGAAAAGGGTCTTAGACTCCACACACTATGTTCTTGGGATGTTCACTGCTACTGAGCTAGATACTATTCCTCAGCCTTTCGGCTGACAGAGATGAGAAATTATTTTTTCTCATGATGAGTTCAGATACACACTTCCAATTCACATTCATGACTATTAAGTTTTCACCTCACCTCATCAATTTTACATCTGGAATTCTTTCTCCCATGCCTTAAATCTCAGTTGTCAAAGACACCAACATAGTTATTCATTTGCTTTACCCTACAATAGGCAACAGTTTCAAAATAACAATATCATCACTAAAAATCATGCTAGATAGACCAGAGTCATCCCACCAGGAGTATTACTGGTACAGATCAAATCACCATTAAAGTCACTTGGAATAGTTATTCTGTGCAGCTATGCTACCAGCTCCAAAATACAGACAAGTTCGTTTCATTTGCTTTTAATCTTTAGAGATGGCTTGAAATAACTAGTTTTATAATTACATATAATATTTACTTAGTTTCAAAGTCAAATGCACAAAGCAAGTATAGTCAGCAGAAGTCTATCTATACTTGTCTTTGCCACCTTGTTACCTTCCTTCTATCTTGGTGGTGGTTTAGTTGCTAGATTATGTCCAACTCTTGGACTGTCCAACACCATGGACTGTTGCTTGCCAGGCTCCTTTGTCCGTGGGATTTTTCAGGCAATACTGGAGTAGGTTGCCATTTTCTTTCCAGGGAATCTTCCTGACTCAGGGACTGAACCCACATCTCCTGCATTGCAGGTGATCTCTGTTGCAGGTGGATTCTTTACCAACTGAGCCACCAAAGAATCATTTATATTTTCCTTGTTTTTGTTAAATACCAATGGAATTGATTGGGCTTCCCAGGTAGCACTAGTGGTAAAGAACCCGCCTGCCAATGCAGGAGACATAAAAGATGCGGGTTCAAGCCCTGGTCAGGAAGATCCCCTGGAGGAGCACATGGCAACCCACTCCAGTATTCTTGCCATGGACAGAGGAGCCTGGCGGGCTACAGTTCATGGAGTTGCAGAGAGTCAGACACAACTGCAGCAACTGAGCACGCAGCATGCAATGCAATTGATATTTAACATACCACGCATATACATTTTCTACATCTTGTTCTTTCCACCTAATATACACCTAAAGATGGCTTTAGAAGTAATCTTCATTTCTTTATACAGCTGTACAATGCTCCACTGTGTGTATGTATCATAGTTTCTTTAAATAGGCCCAAATTGACAGGCATTTGGGTTGTTTTCAGTCTTTTGCTGTGCCAATAAATAACCACATACATAGGTATTTTCATATTTTTTTGCCAGTGTATCTTTAATATAATTTCCTGGAAACTGGACTGCTAAATCAAATGCCTATCTAATTTTGCTAGATAACTGTAAATTCCCCTCTGTGGAAGTTAAACTGTTTTGTATTTCTACCAGCAAACTAGATGGCCTGTTTCCCTGTGCTGCACCAACAGAGTATGTTGTCAAATTCTTGGTGCTTTGCTAGTCTGATAGGTAAGATAACTCAGACGTTTTAGTTTGCATTTCTCCTATGATGAGCAAAGTTGGGCATCTTTTTCTAGGTTTCAGAGATATTTACATTTCTTTTCTGTGAACTCTTTGTTTATATCTCTAGCTCATTTTTCTATATGGTTGTGGGGTGTTTTTCTATTCTGTTTTTAGAAGCTCATTATTTATTTGTGGCTTAAACTGCAAGTATTTTTTTTTCCAATGAATTATTGGCTTTTATTTTTTTCTTTACATGCAAATGTATTTTGTTTTCATGTCTAATTTATTAATCTTTCATTTTATTTGTTCTGGATATTGAAGCCAGGATTTTTTTTTTAACTTTCAGGTTGAAAAAGAAATTGATTCATATTTTCTTCTAGGACTCAGTGTAACATTTCAAAGGATCATCATCTTTCCCCTTTCAGTTCCTTAGAGAATGTACAAAAGCAGTCTTATAGTCAGTCTGTTCATATGCTGGAAGTAGTTCACTTCCCATTTTTAAAGTCAAACACTTGATGTGGCTCGTGCCATCATTTTCCTGACACTGCTCTTTCACACACATGAACCCTTAAGATTGTGCAGACCAAGTAAAGAAACACCTGTGAACATGTCATTGTGTTTCTCCTTTACAGAGCTCCCTTGTGCCACCTGCAGTCATGAAGTCAGCTAGTATCCAAACCACCAAATGCCCCAAACACCAAGAGACAGTTAGCATCAAGGCATTTTGTTCTTTCTCCATTCAGGGAATGAACAGCAAAGGAAATCTAGGTGCGAGAGAAGATTCTTCTTGGGGCCAGCCAGCACTTGCCAAGCAGCCAGGGCGAGTAAGGGGTATTCACACAGATGTTTTTTGTGTGTGCTTATGGAAGAGAGAAGAATTTGGTAGAAAGAGCAGCTGCAGCCAGCTGCTCAGGAATACTCTGCCAAATGCCCTGGCACTGTGGATATAGCTTGTTTCGTGAAGTGCATCCAATTCAGGAATGGGGAATCATTTTTTACTTCTCTTTCCAGAGATATATCATATTTCCCATCTGAAATATTTCTTCATCAATAGGCTCTTGGAAGAATGACTTCCACAACTGCAGTCTGGTATGTGGGTTAGACAATGGCCTCACTACTTTGGATCTTAAAATAAGGCCACAGAAAAGCCTGACTTCTTTCATGTTGAAAAATATAAATCAATGATATTCAGATTTTTATAATAATCTAATAGGAAATAATAACTAGGCCTAGCTAGCTTTCCATTTATAAAGCAGTGATTCTTATACTAGAGTTATGTAAGAATGATTTATATATACACACACATATATATATATATATATATATAGTCAATCTGTTTGCTTTCCTAACAAAAAGTCCAGGTAATTTTAATGCAGGTTTCCTTGTATTATACTGTAAAAATCTCTGCTCAAGAGTCAAAATCCTCTAAATCCTCTAAAAGTCTACCTTACTTCCCAAGTTTCTTGAATTGCTTTTTTTAATCCCCAGGTTCTGAGACATTCTGATACCACTGTTTTGCTCACATTTCTATCCCTGGCATCCAACACAATGCCTAGCACACAATGCGTACATCATACATATTTGCTGAATTAAGGAATAAAAATATGGGACAAGTAGATATTCACATGCAGAAGGATGAAGTTTTCAGATCATACCACTCAAAATGGATTAAAGACTTAAAGGAAAGAGCTAAAATTATAAAACTCTTCTAAGAAAATATAGGTATACATCTTCATGGATTCTTAGATATGACACCAAAATAACAAGCAACCAAAGAAAAAGATAAACTGAATTTTTATCAAAAAGGAAAGCTTTCGTGCTTCAAAGAACACTATCAAGAAATTGAGATGACAACTCACAGAACTGGGAGAAAAAACATCTATTATAGCATCTGCCTCCATACTTCCTATAGAAATATTCCCCTGTACCAACTCTAGAACTTTTGCCCTGCATCCCTCTCTCTTTTTGCCATCTCTCTCTGGTCTTTTCTTTTTCACTTCTCATCTTTTTTCTTTTCTTTTTGTTCCCACTGTGTTTCTCCATCTATTTCTTATTCTGTGCCTAGGGAATCCAATTTAAATTTTTCTTTTTATAAATGAGATTCTGGCTTTTTGTTTTGTTTTGTTTTGCTTTTCCCCCTCTAATGTCCCCAGGGAATTTATTTGAGGGTTAAAGAGCCTGGGTACCACAGAGTCTTTACTACCCTGCCAGTTGCCTACTTCTGTATACTTATCCAAGGCTCACGAACAGACACACACAAAGTAGGCCTTTGATCCTGAAAACCTAGGGATCCCACTGGGACGAGGATAAATATTTATCTCTATTTGCTTTTTTCTGTTGGGGCCTGGTTTCTGGCTTGCTCAATGTCCTATTTGGCCAAAGACCAGCCAGGTCAGGAAAAGATCACACCACAGTTCCAGTCTTGAAAACATGTGGGAAGAGCCTCCAAACAGTTCCCATATGAATTGTAAAAGGGTCATCTGAGTACACTATGAGTGTAATGAAATATGTAGGGAGAAAAAGCATTCTTTGCCCTCATGCTAAGTTAGAGAAGAAAACCAAATATAGAATATTCTCTTATGAATTTCTTCTCATACTCTTACCTAAGCAAAGACAAGAAACATTCTAGAAAGCCTTATGAGGGCTGAAATAGCTCTCTGGTGGCTGCAAAGAAGGAAGAAGTAGGAGTCACATAGATCGTGGTTTTCAAATCTTAATTTTGCTACCTGCGAGCCAAGCCTCACTTTCCTAAATATGTAAAACCAAAATAATAAAAACCTACTCCACAGAGCAGTTGAAAGAATTTATAGATAATTACGAATATAAACACATAGCAGGGTTCCTAGGACACAGCAGCAGTTCAGTTTTGGTAGAATTACTAGATATGTCCCATTCTCTTCTGATGACTCTGCTTCCTGGGCTTCAGGTCACTGCATTCCTCGATCCTAACCTGGAAACCGTACAAAGAAGATGGACTGTTCTCTGACTGGAAAATGGAGACCTGCCTCTGAGAATGGGCATGTACTCATCTCTCCCACAAACCAACCTCACTGTTCAGTGGAAGGCAAGATCTACTAAAGGCTAGCTGTGAGCTCCGCTGGGCACACTGTGTGTGGAGAAGGGATGACAAGCAGACCCCCTAAGCCTCTGCATCTGTAAAGTAAAGAATGGCTTCTGCAGGCAGAAGTCTGCGGCCCCCGGTGCTGCCGCTACCACCATCTGTATCCTATCACCACTGTTACTTCTGCATTTCCACTGCTGGTATTGCCACTGACTACTATCATGTCCACTAGTAACATTATCAGCACCGTCATCATGACCAATACGACCTTTCCTTCTTCCCCCCACCACAACTACTACTACTACCATCACTATCATCACATGCCACCAATCAAGACCCTGGCGACCAGAAAAAGACTGGGTAAAAGTCAACCTGTCAAGCAGGATGCTTTAGAGGTGGTTCTTTTTAGAGAAACTTCGAATCACCTGGACAAACTGTGCTACATCCAACTCTCAGCATGTACACAAACGGCCCCACCTAAAGTCACTTGCTACAACAAATGCCACTGAATTGGAGAGACTCCTGCAGAGGCACACTCCTTCCTCCCCTTCCCCACCCTTGTGTGACACAGAGCAAGGACTGGAGGAAGGCTCCCCAGGCCCCCAAAGGGGGTCTCTAACTTGGCTCTGTGCGTGGGCTACTCACTGTGTTCCAACACGCAGAGCCCAGAAGGTTAGGGTGGAGTGGAGTAAGTGAGTAGCCATGGCCTTCTAACTGGAAGGGCTGGCCATATTTCCATTTGCCAGGAAGAGCTCAACAGGAATATTGAACTTGAAGCCCACTGACAAAACAGCTTTGCCAGTAGTCCTATGGGAGGCTCATGTCTTGGGGGAATAAAAATGCTCTGCCTGTCATCATAAGGAAAACTGAAACAATCTCCTTTTAAAACAAATTTTACAGAGATTTTGCTGTATTTTCCTTTGAAGATATAAAAAATACATCACAACTCTGTCCATATTTTAAAAATAGGTCACAAGTTTTTGCTAAAAAAAGAAGCTATTTTTATTTCCTTGCATCCTTATAACTTAATATTATAAACAACTAAACTGATTTTTTAATTATACTTTTTAAAAGACTTTTTTTTTTAAAGTAAAGGTTATTCCTAGGCTGACACTGAATATGCCAGGTCTGTAGCTAGAAGCAAATTTTTATAGCTGGTTATTAAACCCCTGAATATGAGTTTATATTGGAAAAACTGAAGCGATCTTAACTCTAACTATGCCGATGGGCGCCACTTTAATTACAGTCCCAGAATTGAATAAAACACAGTCTCTCTCCTACAGTAGCATCACAAAGAACCCCATTAACTCTCCAATTACTAAATGAGGAAACAACATTCTCTAGAACCCAAGCCAAGGGAAAAAAGAGCTCTGCATGTTCTAACTTAAAACCTTAAAACTGGGCTTCAGAGTTACAGGCTACATAAGAAAGTGCTCCCCTGCACGTTATGTTTACTTCACTTATTTAAAATAAGTGAGTGTCCTAGCCAAGGCTCACCTAAGACTATTTGTTTAACAAATAAAGATGTGTGTTTCCTGGAGTGTTCTAATTGGGATCCAGATCCTACCTCGTAAGAAATCTGGGCTTGGATACCTCCCGCAGGACGCATTTGACAGTGTGGGTATCCCCTACTGAGGGGAGTGGAGGATCTGCTGTTCATAAGGGAGCAAGCACATGGAAAAAACTATAGAACAAATGGTTTGTCTCCCACCAACGCATCCATCACGCTTTCAACAGGAAAGAAAAGTAGGGAAGGTCAAAATGATATCCAGTAGGATTTGTAAATTGAGCTATTCAGTAGGCAAGCACACTTTAAAAATAGTAACTTGGGGGAGGCCAGTTTCCCTCATCTCCTCCATTCGCTCACTCCTCTCTCCCCAATCTGCCATGCTCTCCCGTCTGTCTTTGTAACAGCAGTTAAAGAGCCCTGTTTTCAAAGCCATGCTGACATATTGGGAAACACCAGGGCAAAATCTAAGATTCTTTGGCTGGGCGTGTAACATAAAACTTGAAGTTGTTCCTGTTAAATAAAAACAGCCATGTTAATTTTGGTGCCATTGAAAACACAGGAAAATGCTGTTGCCAAATGGAAAGGGAAAAAAAATTGCTTACCAAATGGGAAGCAGTTGTATTTTCAAGACTTGAGAACAGTATTACAAAAACTAGAGAGCAAAACTGAAAGAGGAAAAAGAAATGAAAAGAATAGTTGTTTTCTCTATTTAATTTTCAGTCATCCTTTTCCTCCATCAAGGTAAATGAATACCTCCATAATTCCCTGGAGGAGACATGGAATTTGAGCCTCAGGAGTTTCACTCCCTTGTGTTGTAAATAAGGAACCATTTTCTTGCTGGACCTTCAGCTCTTGGTTCCACACCCTTCTGCAAATTCACTCAGGAATACATTCCCATGGTTTACAGACTAATTGTGTGCGCTACGCAGTCATCAGAAAAGAAAAAAAAAACCTTCTGTACCCAAGATCCTGTTTTGAGCTGAATTTGACCATTGATTGAAAGAGCAAAATCACAGAGGTAGAAATGACATTGTTTATTTTCTGGTTCTACCTGAAATTTAGGAACTATTCCCAACAGTGTTTCCAAGTACCTCTGAGCTCGTAAATACAGCAGAGAGCAAGCTACATTTGTGATGATGGGTATGACTGCAAGGGATTCACAGAAGACCATCCTTGGCTGATTTTAACATCTTTGGGAAAGAAACCAGAAAAGGACAGAAGGAATGCTAAAGACCAAAGACTCTTGAGATCCTCTTTTAAGGGGCTTGAGGAGATTCTGAAACACTGATGGTGGTTGTTGTTTTTATTCCTAAAAACTGTGTTATGAGAGAATATTTTTCATTTTAATTTTCATTTTGGGTATTACTCTAATGGTGATTCCTGTCTTACTCTCCCCTGTTTAAGCTGATGTCCATACACTGGGAAAATCACACCAGACATCTTCGGCAAAAAGTAAAGTTGATTTCATCATCACTGCTACCCCTATAATATGCATTCTTTCCCTACTTTATAAATAGTAACTGAATGTAATCTACATGCCTGGTATTGCTGGTTGTGATAAAATTCAGCATTGGGTGAATATTTTTCATAGACAGTGTTTTTTCATTCCGAAGGCATGGCTTCCACAAACTGGCCTGTTGGCAGTGCCCCAGATTCTCAGTAAGAGCAATGAGTATTTGATAACTGTCCTTGAAACAAAATCCAAGTTAGATTTCCCTAGTTCTGAAGTTAATGTGAAATTCTGGTGGGTCCTACAACTTTGAATAGGTAGCCAACACTGCCGCTCACTCTACACATCATTTCATTCAGTTTGCCATGGAAACCCAGAGGATGGCCAGCGTAGTGTGGGGAATGACATCAGGAAGGGCATAGGACACTCAAGACTTGCTAAAAGGCGTGCCAGTTAAGAGACCTCATTAGGTCTTTCAGGAAATCAAGTTTAGAGGAGTTAACAGCCTCTTGAAGGACTGAATTGGAATCCAAAGAGAATCAAAGAACTTGGAAACGTGGTTAAAGAAAATGAATTTCCAGGAACACATGCTGACCAGCCTGAAGTAAGGAATGACTAACCATGTGTTAATAAAGTAGTAAAGGGAGCTATAACGATATAAATGGAAAGAGAGTCAGCACAGTTTTTAGAGTTAAATATAAGATTCTGGGGTGGGTGAGTGAAATCATGGCACCAGGGAAAAGCAGTTCAGGCTATAGGCTCCACAGGCAGAGGTTGGGGTTGAATTTTGGCTGTCACTTGGGTGACGGGAAAGACAGAGAACTACTCGTTTCTCCGTTTCTTCATCTACAAAATGCCAGTAATAATAACCTCTACCCTGTAGAGGCTGTAAAGGCTTCAACAGGACAACACATGAAATGTCCTTAGGACAATGCTGGACCTAGGGTTAAGAGCTCCATAAATGGACCCTGTGTTCACCATGGAGACACTGTTGCAGCTCCCTGTGTCTGGTTTTGGACTCTTCAACTTCTGAGTAATAAAGAGAACTAGAAAGTGATCCAGAAGAGAGCAACTGAGATGCTTAAAGAAAACGAAAATAGAAACATAAAAAGGAACTCAAAACTGTTGGGATTATCTAGCTCAGAAAAGCAAAAGCTGGAAGGATTAGAAAAAAAGCAAAACAAGCAATAAAGCACCCCCTGATTCAGGAGGGGGTGACCAGCTCTTCTACTGCTGGATTTAACCTGTGAGAGAAGGTGTGCTATTGCAGCAAGCGGAGCAAGGGTTAGCTATAAAAAAGAACTTCCCCCACAATTTTCTTTTTATGAAGAGTCATTTCCTTTGGCCTTAGAGACCAGACAAGCACAAGTCTACTCATCAGATAAGGCATCCATTTCAAAATATAAGAAGAATGACCCTCCAGTTGCTGCTTTTTAGCTTCTAACAAGATGACCAAATCTGTAAAGGGGTTCAGGGTCCTGCCGGGTGGAGGAAGTGACACAAATGACCAGCATCTCCAATCTCTACACTTTCTGAACCTTGGAGCCCTTCTGTTAACGGTTCTCTTTGTCTATTCCCACTAAGTGATGACTGTCCTGCCAAACCAGTGTGCTGATCACTATATTCTGTGTGTGTGTCTATAGGAAATAACCACCAGAGAGGTCAACAGGCTGAATGCGTGTGGTGTGTGTTTGCACACACATAGTGCAGTGGCCTACAGCTTATATTAATTTGGTATCTGCTAAAGTGGTTGCCCTTTAGAGATTAAAAAAAAAAAATACTGCCGTGCTGGTAAAACATTTTCCAAATTTGTTCTTTAGTGTCATGCCTTATTAAGGCTGAGATAAATCATGTCCATTGCTTGCCTCCCATTGATGTTACCGAAGAAATCAGATTATTCTGGCCAACATCAAACCATAATAGAGTAGCAGGCTAGGCCCTGCCTACTATTTCAAATTGAGTTTTGAGTGATATATGCTCTAGAATTATGTGGGGGGTGGTGTATGGATGTTCAAATGAGCTTAAAAACTGTTTCAGCAACGCTGCCACTATTCAACCAATTCCTTGAAGAGCCTGGAAATTCGGACACATTTGGTTGTTTCCATAACCCACTACTTTCCACTTCCCTTCCTGGCATTTCATTCTGTGTTTTCTGTATTCAGATCATGCTTGGCCTTCTGCCTAAGTCTGAAGATTAAACCCATTAAAAATCTCTGTCTCCTCGATATCCTCCTATTTAAAAAAGAGATAGCATCCGCCTTCCCCTTCATTTTTTTCTATGTGGTTAAAGAATATTTTCCCTTTTCCTCCTTCAAATTTTCTGACTTGAAACCTACACAAAGGCATTATTTCATTAGGCTGGTTGCTGGTCTGAGCTCAGTGCAGCCTCTCACTGGCCTACCTCTGGAGTAAAGGCTCTGCTCTTAGAAGCCCAGCAGCAGGTCCCCACACCAGCTAGTATGGCTCACTCAACGCCAGGGTGCAACCCAAATAAAAAGCACCAAGGGCTCAAATTATATAAATAATGTCCAGTTCTCTAACCTAGAAAAATAAATGGCACTTCTTAATGCTATTTAGAAATATAAAATATGTGAGTTTACTTTCTTAAAAAAAAAAAAGTTTCCTAAATATGTGGATTCAGTTTCTTAAAAAAAGTTCCTGAAACTTCCAAAGTTACTGAGAATAGGATGGACACAACTTTACAGTCATTAAAATTAACGAAATCTGAGGAATAAGACCATTACAAAACTACTGAAAAAGGGATCATCAGTGTTTCCACTTGGTTTATTAGATGAGGTTGTTGTTGTTTATTGCTAAGCCGTGTCCCACTCTTTTGCAACCCCATGCCCTGTACCCTACCAGGCTCCTCTGTCCATAGGGTTTCCTGGACAAGAATACTGGAGTGGGTTGCCATTTCCTTCTCCATTATTAGATGAAGACTTGGGTCTAAATAAGCAACAGCTTCATAATGATACGTTTGGTTTATTAGTCTTATTTCCATCCCTGCTTTAGTGAGCCACACAGAAGTGCTGATATTCCTTTTTGTGAAATCTCACAAAAATGTTACATGTTTTAACCTACAGTTATAGCATTGCTGCTGCTGCTGCTGCTAAGTCGCTTCAGTCGTGTCCAACCCTGTGCGACCCCATAGACAGCAGCCCACCAGGCTCCCCCATCCCTGGGATTCTCCAGGCAAGAACACTGGAGTGGGTTGCCATGTCCTTATAGCATTAGTGGGGGATAAATAAGATGCAGGCCCATCTCTACTTCCCACAAGATGGCAGGAATAGCAGCAGAATAACAGAATCTGTGCAATTTACTGACTTCAAAATGCACCAAATGCTCCATGCAGCATTGTTTACAACAGCAAAATACTGGGAAAAGCTCAAAGATCCCTAATCTGGAAAAATAAGCGGAGAACCTCCATAGAGTAGAATACCATGCAGTTAAATAAAAAAAGAATGAGAAAACCCTCTAAGGCCTAATAATAGACAGAAATCCAGGCTATCATGTGAAGTAATAAAAGCATAGTATAAGCACGGTGTGTGCTCTGCCTTCCTTTGTATAAAAGAAGAAGGAGGGATAATAATCTATAGAGTTTTATTGGCTAATTATTACTGTATCTGCATGAAGAGACCTCCCAAAAAAGAAACAACTGACCCAAAATGTTGTCACTTGTGCTTAAATCCTACAGCAGCAAATCAGAACCTAACTAGCACAACTGCAGTTTCAGCCTCTTCCAGGGGGAGAATTTTCAACCAAAGGCTGGAGTTTCCTAATCAACATCAGTGAGGTCATCTGTATGACAGAGATGCCTTTCCTCCAAAGGAAGGTGACTTCACCTGAAACAACCCTTTCTCTTATTTTTGATTTCCCTGTTCACCCACTTTCTGCCTTTAAAAACCTTCCATTTTGTAAAGCTTCCCAGAGTACCTTTCTGCTTGCTGTCCGATTCATGAATCACTGAATAAAGCCAATTAGATCTTCAATTACTTTTTTGAATTTTGTTTTTTAACAAGACATGGGGGCTTATACAAAAAGCCAATGCTGGTATATACATAAATAAGTTCATTTGTATCATTTTTTAGATTCCACTTATCGTATAAGTGATATTAGGCTTCCCGGGTGGCATAGTGGTAAAAAATCCATCTGCCAAGCAGGAGACACAGGTTCGATCCCTGGGTCTGGAAGATCCCCTGGAGAAGGAAGTGGCTACCCACTCCAGTATTCTTGCCTGGAGAATTCCATGAGCAGAGGAGCCTGGTGGGCTACAGTCAGGTGGCAAAAGAGTTGGATACAATTTAGTGACTAAATAACAACAATTAATGAGAGGGATGGGCAGATGGGAAGAGAGGAGGGGAAGAAAAATAGAAAACAATTTTACTAGGGAAATTTATTATTTAAAGGCTTTCTTGGGTTGATTCTTTTGGAGAAGTGTTGTGAGCCATTCTCATTCTGGTCTACAGGATTATCTCAATCAACCCGGCAGTACTATTTACAGAATGCTGTGTGTGCTTCTGGGACAGGGACCTTGGAAGGCTGTAGGGCGGGGCTGGTATTCAAAGGAGAGCAGTGTAGGTCACCCCCTACCTGCTGCTGCTTGCGCCTCCATCCTGGCCTTACTTCTGACTCTGGGCCTCTGGCTCCATTCAGAAGCAGCAGATATGGCAACACAGCATTCTTTTGGAAGTTTCCATCACATGGTCCTTTCAAGCACAGGTCAGATAATGCCTCTGATACTGAGAACAGACCAGAGAAACTGCTTCAGGAGTGGACTGGACTCCATCTATGATCCAAATGTGATGGATTAGGTCCTTTCATTAGTTCCCAGCTGGCACTAGGGGTAAAGAACCCACCTGCTATAAGGCAGGAGATATAAGAAACTTGGGTTCAATCCTTATGTTCAGTCTTTGACTGTCAAGGTCAAAACACTGGTTGAGTCCAATCAGTGGACCAAAGGCCCAGAGGAGCTTAGACAGTTGAGCCCAGGTGGGATCCCAAACCTCCAAAAGATCAGGATTTCTTTCAGTTTATTATTAGATATGGAAATGGATCTAAGAAATGTATTTGACCTAAACCAGAATGACCAGGTGTTCTGCTGCCTTTTTCAATTTCCTTTTGAGGGGAAGGAAAGTTAATACATAAACTACTAAAGTCCAAGCTACATCCTTGAAGGAAGACCTAACAAGGAGCTACTCTAAAATTCTCCTTCGGTGAAATGAGAAATTCCACTTGTAGTACAGTCTGAGTAATCTGGACTCAGGAACTCTTTGAAACAAACTTTTCATGTTTTCATACTACCATGGCAACTTATCACACCTATTTTTTCTTCTCCCTGCAGCTATTATTTCAGAGAATCTTGGACATTCTGAGTTGGTAGGGACCTTAAAGCTTGTGCTTCACCCTAATAAGCAATAAATCTTAGATGTTTTTTGACCTAGAAAACTACCACATTTCTCCAAGCCGACTGAAACAAGGGCCGAGGGCATTTGACACATGATCTTATCTAATGTGCCCAAGAGTCCTGGAGGTGAGCAGAGATTTCACAAACAAAGTGCTGGGCTGGGTTTCACAGCAGTCAACAGCACAGTTGCGCTGGCACCTGGTCTTCTGACTGCAAAGTCAGAGCTCTCTTTCCATCATCTCAAACGGCGTCCCAAGGGTTGGAAGGACAAACATGGACTCTGAAGAAGCATGCAGTAACAGCAGCACAGCAGTAGATGCGCTTAGTCGCCCAGGACTTGCCTTGGCTTAGCTCACAACCCCTGCGTGGGCCAGCGGTTTTTTGTCACTCAGCTCAAGCATACAACCCATCATTAGGCTCCGCTTGCCCTACGCCTCAGAGAGACACAGAAGTCCAGGTCCTGATCCTGGCTGTCAGCACCTGCTGGGACTTATCACCCCACAGGATAAACTACTCAGCTGAGCAGAAAGTGGGCGAATCATGGGAGGGGCTGGGCAGAGAGGCCTTGTCAGTAACAGGGCTCCCAGGTCTTAGACAGGCTGGGCAGAGCTGCCACAAAAGTAAGCTGTGGGGAACTTGTGACAGCTGGGCCGTGGAAGGGGACTGAGAGTTTGTTTTGGAGGATCAAATGAGAGAATGTGTATATATATATATATATATATGTTAATAGATGTTGTATGTATATACACATACCTAAAAGCGTGTGTGCGTGCTAAGTGGCTTCAGTCGCAGCTCTTTGTGACCCTATGGACTGTAGCCCACCAGGCTCCTCTGTCCATGGGATTCTCCAGGCAAGAATTCTGGAGTGGGTTGCCATGCCCTCCTCCAGTGGATCTTCCCAACACAAGGACTGAACCCACGTTTCTGATATTGCCTGCCTTAGCAGGTGGGTTCTTTACCACTAGTGCCACCTGGGAAGCCCATACCGATATATATAGTACTTCATTTGATCCTCACAAACACGCATATAGGGAGACACTCTACAACTTATAGAGTCAGGTGAATCATTAAAGAATGAAGGCTTGAGGGGACAGGATCCAGAGTTGCTCAAATCCACTGACTCCTTCTAATCCTAAGGTCTAATAAGGCTTTTGTTTGTAGAGGCAAAAAAGAAGGAGCCCTTGTAACTTAGTCTGGGTTCTGGGCTGTAAATGTCAGAAACACAGCTCAACAACCTTAGGCCAAGAAACGATCATAGACCCATGGGAAGGGCAGGTCACACAAGTGAACACCAGTTCTCTCTTATATTTCTGCTTCTCTTACTTTCTCTGAGACCCAGTCCCCCTGGTGATTGGAAGCTTAGTCCAGTTGCCCTCACATCAGATTCTTCTCACCCGACTCTACATTCCAACTGGGAAATCCCAGGGAATGGCTTGTGCCAAAAGTTAAATAACAAGATCCCAACACAGAGGGGCCCCTAGGGCAGGGACTGTGAGGGGTACAGGGTGTGCATCCCTGGAGGGTGGTACTGCCTTGGCCTAGGAGCGTTCCCGAGGTCTGAGGAGGATGGGTGATTAGCACTGATCTTCCTCTCAGATTCTGAGTCTCATTTCAGGGGGATGTCTAGAGGACCAGCAGAGGCACCTCTGGGAGCTCACCGAACGGCAGACCACATGGCTGGTGCAGGCAGCATTGGAGAGGTAAATATCTAGATGCGGGCCTATTTCCTTTCAGACACTGGAGAAAGTATTACAGGATAGTAAGATGTACATTTGTTCTTGAGAACAAACACCCTCCCTCTCATCTCTACGTTTAGAAATATAGTAATGGTTACCTTCAACAACACTGAGCCTTCGACATGGACGCCAAGGAAGAGGGATTCCCTGCAAAAAGAGCCAGCATCTGTATCCTCAGATTGCCTGAAACTATTAAGCACTGGTAGGCATGAGGCTGAATCCAACTGGATTCCTTCATCTGTCCATTCACTCTCCTCATCCCAACTTCCAGACATCATGATGTAGGGCCTCAGAAGGCCCAAGAAAAACTCAAAGTTTAAAAAAGACAAAATTCAAATAGATGTCGCAGAGATGACCCTTGACCACACAGGAAAGGTCAGAATTGTTCCCAAAGAGGTCTGTCTCCCCAGATACCACTTGATCTGAGAAAGTACTTTGCCTGCCCCCACCCCAACCCTGGGGATCTGGTTACCAGAGCAGGCACAGGGGCACAGGGTCTGGAGACTGGCAGGTTTTCTGGGTCCCATTTCCTGTGGTGGCCTGGGGACTGGGGCCTGAGCCCCCCTACCAGGCAATGTGCCTTGCTGAGCTCTGGGGTCCATAATCTCCTGATTGCTTGCAGCTCTGCAAGGAGATATCAAAGCCAAGAAGAAATGGTTTGATGCCAAGCAGAGAGGTTGAAAGAACAGGGAAGACAGACTGGGGGTGGAGGGAATCTGGAGGGGTTTGGGGGAGAGCCTGGGGCGGGGAGGGTTAGGCCAAGGAAGAAGAGAAATCAGAATTAAATGAAAACAGCATTTGTAGCTGGGCCCCTCTCAGTAAAGTCCTGCCATGCATGCATTAACCTTCCACCGATGAAAACAAAATCCAGGGACCTGGTGCCTGCCTGCTGGGGCACATAAAGCTGAAGGGATATAATATCTTCCAGGTGGGTGTGCCCAGAAGCACACAAAGGTGCTTGACAGGTCGTTTAAAGCTGACTGTCAAGGTCAAAACAACACCACCTGCAGGTTAAACTGAAATGTCTTCATCCATCCCCCACCTCTGAGTTCTCTGTTGTTGTTTGTTTTAAACCAAAGCACAGTTTGAGCAGCAGACAAGCCTGACAACTGTTCAAACATATGTATGTGCAACTTATTAGCTTGCAAATGGAGATATCTGGAGGCTAAAAACAAGGCTGGGTGGGTGGGAGGGGACAAGTTAGCTGCTAACTTTGAGGGGCCTGAGCGGTAAATTGCCAGGCTGAAGGCAGCAGGCCTTCTTCTACGGAGCACACTCCTGATGCAATGTTTGGAAATGCTGTTTTGCATTGACAGTGCACAGAGCAGAGGTGGCTATTATGAAAGGAAGGGGCCCCTGCCCTTGAGATCTGTTTATTTTGCAATTAACTAGAGGTAAGAGAGGCCCCTTCTGAACCTCCTGCTTGCAGGCCTAACATTTAAACGCCTACTGCTGCCCAGGTGTCCAAGTACAAGAAAATTGCAGGCTTATGATCTAACTAGCTCTTATATCAAAAGGAAAATATACATGTATGTAAATTACTGAATGAAATTGAGTCACCCCCACTCCTGTTCAAAATAAAACTCAAACCTAATCAAATCAAAGAAGGTTAAGGCTCTAAGCCCCTCTGCAGGCAATTCTAAATCAGCCCCTTACTTTTCCAGAGAAGAGAACTAGGCTAGGGAGGCCCAGTCACTTGCTGGGGATTCCGGCCTGACACTGGGCTCAACTCCTGGGGAACACACCTTCCTTCTGAGTAACGAACAAGCAGGGGGCATCACCAAGGAATGTCCCCACCATCCTCTTTCTTCAGTCTAACATGCTCACCTGAGAGACGACAGCAGGGTGGAGAGTCTGTGAAAGATTCCCAAGAGATACTTATCTGTCCAGAGCTCCCCAAAAATAACACCTGCAGTCGAATCACCTGGGCAGACATGTTAACATTCCAGATACCGAGATAGCACCCCAAACCCACTGACTCAGAGTTTCTGTGATGGGGCCCAGGCAGCTGCAGAGATCCTAGGGCACTAGCCAACCCCGTGGTGTGCAGGAAGAAATGTCAGAACTTCCTTTCATCAATGTTTTTTCCTCATCCTCTTAAACTTCCATTTTTGAATGTATTTTATAGTTGTTGTCCTGTCACTAAGTCATGTTTTATAGTATATCCAATATACATATATATAATATATATATTTTACAGTATACTTAATATAGTATATGTATGTGTGAAGTTGCTCAGTTGTGTCTGACTCTTTGCGACCCCATGGACTGCAGCCTACCAAGTTCCTCTGTCCATGGGATTTTCCAGGCAAGAATACTGGAGTGGGTTGCCATTTCCTTCTCCAACCTAATATAGTAACACTGTACTAAATGTATATGACTTATAAATAAATATAAATATATGGAAGGGGTGATTGTTCAAAAATCAATGCATGATCAGAAAGGTGTGGGACTCCCAGCATTAAGTGTTGAGCCCGTCTTCTTCACTGCCCTAAAGCAAGGCCTCAGCTGCCACTGGCCACATGAAGGCTGGACTCCACAGCCAGTCGTGTCATGGGCTCCAAGATATTTCTTCCGCAGGAATCACTTTCTAAAGTGTGTTTTGAGAAGGTGGTTTCCCTGAGACCTGAAACAGCCCAATGAAATGTGCACTCTAAAGGGGGATCCCTTAGCAAGGTCTTGGAGGAATATTGCATATTCTGGCCTGGTCTTTGAGAGGCATATACATGCCAGGATATTAAGTCAGGATAATAAAGATATTAAAGGCTTTCTCAGAAGCCCTCCAGTAAAGACTCCCTTTTTACTTTGTTTAATCCACTCATTTCCTGAACTAATTAACCCACAGTTCCTTTTCCCACATTATTAACATTCCACAAAACTAGTCTTCTTGGAACCTAGGTAGAAAATCCTGATTTAGGCTAAAGATTTCATATTTCCTGGAGCCAGAGAATCATCAGCATTCATCACACCTGTCCACTGACATGAGTCTGCTGAATGAATCCTTGGCTTTGCCCATCCATCCCTTTCCAACTGCCAGCTTTCAGTAAGATGTTCAGAAATCGCACATGGCTGATAAAATCCAGAAACTGCAGCTGACTCACTCTGGGAGTAGGTGCTTGGGCTCTCAGAAGAGACTAACTTGAAAACTGTGCTGTGCCACGCTTAGTCGCTCAGTGGTGTCTGACTCTTTGCGACCCCATGGACTATAGCCCTCTGTCCATGGGGATTCTCCAGGCAACAATACTAGAACAGTTTGCCATGCCCTCCTCCAGGGGATCTTCTCAACCCAGTAACGGAACCCTTGTTTCCCACACTGCAGACCAATTCTTTACCGTCTGAGCCACCAGGGAAGCCCAAGAATACTGGACTGGGTAGCCTATCCCTTCTCCAGGGGATCTTCCTGACCCAGGAATTGAACCAGGGTCTCCTGCATTGCAGGCGGATTCTTTACCAGCTGAGCTACCAGGGAAGCCCAACTCGAACATGAGGGTCTGCCAACCACAGTCCCCATATCTCAGCAGGCTGGCCTCTAAGAAACAAAGGCCTGGTAGTGGGTCTCCAGGCTCACAAGAGCACCCCCAGCTCCTTGGCCAACCTAAGTTTTGGCCGGGGAGCCCAAGTATCACTCACACTATCTTGAAATGGAATTCCAACGTTTCCATTTGATGGTAAAGAGGGGAAGTAGTCATTTTCAGCACACTGACTGGGAACATGAAGGGCAGATTTGGTATTCCGTCTTTCCGGAACAATGTCTAGACTTTCTGAGGAGTCACCTCTATAAATAGCACAGTTAGTTAACCAAGAAATAAAACATTTCTACTTCAAGCTACTTCGAGCTCCACTCTGGGGTTAAATCAGGGTGGATTTTTGCAATGTACTCACAAATCCCACAAAGTAATCAGTTTGTTGTTTTTTTTTTAAAGTAATACATTTTTAAAGGTGAGCTTCCTCACAGCTTTGGCCTTTTAAAGTTACTGCTTCTTTTGAAGAAAAAGTAGCTGGGATATTCTTCCAATTATATTTTAGTGGGGAGTAAAGTGACAAGGAAATCTCTCACCTGCTTTATGCAAACAGGCCTACAGGGCTTGGACATGGTGGGTTCCAGCTGTACAATGGCTGTAGTATGACATAGGCAATGTTCCCTTGAGCAGGACTATTCATATACTGTGCTTTGCTTGAGAACTGTTTCCCAAGTTGGTGCTTTCCTCCAAAGGAGTCTAGCCTTAAGAGAAACACATACACCACTCCATGCCAAAGCACATGCCCAACACAGTCCAGAGACCGGGAGCGTGTGCCCACCCCGTGGATTGGCTTCAGGAGCGAGAACACACAAGACTGGGAATATTCCAACTCAGACAACTTTGCACATTCAATCCCATGCTTCTTTTTCACCCAAGGAGTGTATGTTCTATTCAGTAATGATGCTTCTGTAGAGAAATAACCAAAGGGAGGGAAAAAAAAAGTACGAGCCTTTTCTTTGCAATGGAAAAATGGAAAAGCTGGGCTTGACTGGCCATTTCAGGCTCAAGGGCTGGAAGAGATTAGGGGCCTATGATGACATCAATAGAGAGAGAAGATTACAAATGTAGGTAGAGGGGTGATTGCTTCAGGAAGGCCTTTCAAAGGCCTGACAACTTCTCTTGAAGGATGACCCCCGTGGTGCTCTCAGAGGTAAGACTGTCAGTCTATGAGTGTGGAGGACAGTTCAAAGAAAACAAAACACTTAAGCATAATCTTTCAGAGGGTGAGGAATCGTGGCATAATGATGATAAAATGCTGCTTCTGGATCTGACAAGCAGCACAGCTGTTTGATGGCAAGAAGAAGATTCTGGCTAAGCCAAAAGCTGTGAGCTCTCTCTGCCTATTGTTCCTCTCTAGAGAGAATCTGGCCCCAACACATGCACGTGATCCGGGAATTTGCTCGTACCCAGATTCTAAGGCTGCCTCAAAACAAGCCCATAGTGAATGCTGATTTTCAAGTAGACTCCAAGACACTGTGATTCTATAGGGGGACCTTGAAGCAAATACCTATATTTATAAGTATATTTATATCTATATTTATATTTATATATATATATATATAGAGAGAGAGAGAGAGAGGGTTACCGATGAGTCTTGCCTCAGTCTGAGCCCCAGGCTCTGAGAGCCATCCCAGGGTAAGGCCCTGTTACCTCTGTCTCTGATTTTCCAGCTGTAAGTGACTAGAGGACATCATATATGGTCCTGTACCTGCGCTGTAAAGAATGGAGCGTACGCACACCTTCTCCCTCCTGCCTCTTTCACTACAAACTGATTACGTCAAAACTAACCAGATAATCACAGTCAAGGGCTTCCAGAGTCCCAGAAGAACAATGTCTTATGAATACCCATTTCTATTTCAAGAAAGAAAAATGAAAGAAACAGAACGCATTAGAAGGGGAAAGCCCTTCTCCGTAAGGTAGGAGTAAAATAAAGTCAAACAATTTTCTCAAGAAGAAAAATAGAATCTCATCTCACCTCCCAGGGGACATGTGTATACACGTGTATGGCTGATTCATGTTGTACAGCAGAAACCAACACAATGCTGTAAAGCAATTATCCTCCACTTAAAAATAAATTAATTAAAAATAGAAAAAAGGAAGAAGAAAAGTAGAAATAGAAAACAAAGTGGAGAAATAAAGAAAGCGACAAAGGGAAAGCATTTGAGGGGGACTGAGCCCCCCTTGTATAGACCTGTGGACCTTGCTACCCACGATACACTCTGTTCATTGCTCCAGTGAACGGCAGGGGTGCCAGTAAACAAAGGATGAAAACTTTATAGGAAGAAAGGAGGGTATGAGCTGCTTTCTATCATTCACACCCACTTGTTTATAAAAGCAGAAGAGTTATACAGGGAAATGGGGGAAAGAAGTGCTCCTTCAAAATATTTTTTAAAACAATCCATGTAGAAAGAAGTTTAAGAATTTATTAAAGTCTGGGAAACAAATGATGACAATAACAAAGAATTAAAACCCACACATAGACCCCGAAATCCACAGCATATCAGAGAGAGCAGATGAGCTGGAAACCTTGGTGAGCCAAAAGGTGCGCTAATTTAGGGCTTGAAATCTGGTTCCCCATGGAAAGAATCACTACAGTTGCATCCTGGCCTTGAAATCAAGGGTCACAAGTCCCTGAAATTTATCGGAGGGTCGTTTAAAAGTATGGCAGTTTTTAGTTTAGGGGATTCAAAAATTCAACTGGAAGCTAACAAAGAACAAGTAAAGAAAAATTCCCCAAACTGTGAAACCTTGCTACTTAAGATAATGACAAAAATTTATGACTGCTTCCTTCCCCAATAGAAAGGAGCACAATTAGAAGGCTGAAAACAACAGGCCCTTTGTACCAGCACGTTATGTTTTGCTTCTTCTATTACACATTGGCTGGGAGATAAGAATAAACAGGACAACACCCTGTCTAACCCCAGAAGGAGGGGGTGGAGGGAGAGCTGGTTGCATTCATTCTTGGGCATGTATGTGCACACCGTTTATTCGCAAATTGAGGCACTTAAGAAAATTGGGTATGCAACAGTCAGGAACTAGTACAAGCATTCAGAAGCCTTTTATTGCACAATCAAATCTTTTAAGAATAAGCCACGTGTAATAGGGAGCTTTATCATTTTTCTCTACTGTGAAGTGCACTGAGGATAGTTCAGTAATTGATCATTATTTCTCTGTGCTCTTTACTTATCAGTCCTATTTTTGTCCAGTCTTTGAAAACCTTAAAAATTAGGCTGAGAAAACATGTAAATAGTGCCTCCCTCCCTGTAACCTGTTTCATCAAAATAGAGCTTGCAAGGAATCAGCAAGCAGCCGCTGGGGCGAGTTGCCACTCTGGGCTCCGAGTGCTCTGATGCCTTCTCTGCGGAGAATTCTGCTCAAGAACAGCAGGTACTAAACCAAGTCTGGTTCCAAGCGGTTGGTCATGAGCCACCATAGCACCACTGGTCCCCAGAAAAGATGTGGCCTCCCTGGCAACTCTCTCCCTGTATACAGGACTGCCTGGAACCAGCGATCTCTGCTCAAGCTCCGCCCTTCCTTAGTGGCTCTTCCTCACTTTCCTCACGCGGGTTGCAGGTGGCTCAGGCGACCGAAGCCCTTCCGGACTCTGGCGTTTCCTGGGGCCCAAAGTATGTCTAAGGGAAGCCATGCTAGCCACACTGGCCTTCTTTCTGCTCCTCCAGCCCACTACAACGTCCCAGCGTGGGGCCTTCGGACTTGAACCTTCCTCAGTCTGAGTTGCTTTTCCACCAGATTATCACACGGCTGGCTCCTTACCATTCTTCAGTTTCCCTCTTTAAAGAAGCTTCTGCCTCCTCACTCTAACAATGCTTCTGGTCCCCAGTTATTCTATCACGTACTTGGATTTATTTTCTTCATAATACACAACTTAAAAAAAATGTGTTTTCATTTATTTGTATTGTCTTCAATTTCTTTCAACTTAAAAAAAATCTTTTTAATGTATTTGTTTTTTAATTGAAGGATAATCACTTTACAGAATTGTGTTTGTTTCTGCCAAACATCAACACGAATCAGCCAGAGGTATACATATGTCCCCGTCCTCTTGCACAGTACACATCTTAATTATTTGTTTTTATGCATACTATTTTCTCCCCTGACTAGAATGCAACTCCCATGATGATGGAGATCTCATCAACCTTTTTCATGCCAGTAGACTCAGCATCTTAAATCCTCCCTGGCACACAGTATGTGCTTCATAGAACTTTAAGAATGAATAAATGAATAAACAAGCAAATAAAGTCATGAACAAGACTATCTGGTACAGAACCAGTGGGGAAAAGGTCAAAGCAGAATTTGTCACCTATCATCAATCACTCTGCTTCCTTTTTTTTTTTCCAATATTTCAAGAGAAACCGGGGGTGAATGGTCTACATGTGGGTGGTGGAGTGGGGAAGTACAGCCTCTAGGAGATGGCTCTTTCATGTGATGCTCCAAACATAAAACCACTCTGAAATGATAAGCAGAAGATCCTTCAAAACCAAACAGAGGAGGGGAAAAAAAAAAAGAACGTATTTGGGTGTTAGCAAGGTAGTTCTGCCAACCTAATTACAACCTGTGACATGTAATTGTGAACTGCTGAAAGACAAATGGTGAAGCTAAGCATTTATTACAAACATACACAGAGGTAAGACAGAGGTGTTAATTTTGAGGCAACTGTCATAAATCTGATTCCAGGATATTATTCCATTAACATTATTATTATTATAACAAAGAGTGTAAGCAGGATGACGAGTTCCTTTCATGTATTTCTCAATTCCTAGGAAATTAGGCTTACTAGTCAATACCCAGCTGAGACATCTGAGAAAACACAAGGCACAATGAAAATGGCAGAATGCTAATTATACCAACAAGAAGAGAGTTGTTCTATACATTAGAGACTCATTTAAAATGCATTCTTATCTTCACGTAGACACCATATTACTCAACCCAAGAAAGGTACACTCCAGGGCTCCTTATATGGCAGATTCAGCCTTCATAGGAAAGCAAAAGTAAAATGAAACAAAAACAGCAAGCCCACACTTCCTAAACGAGAAAAGAATGGGAATAAGACTGTCAATAGTGTCTTAAAGGCAAACTAGTCATTTTTGTCAAAACCGGAATATCTCCTCTGGAATAGTGATTCAGAAAAGGGGGAGGAGTTACTATGTTACAGGTCCTATTATATTAAACAGTAATAAAAATCATGAAGTGCAGTACTGATAAATGTTCTAGTTTTACTGCTATGTTTGAAAAGCACTCCAAATTCTAAAATGTTGTGTATTATTTACTTCCTTATAAATTGACTTGTCATTATCATACATTTAAATAATACAAATGTATTTTTTTTTATCCATACTGAAATACCAAAATCAGGCTCAAAAACAGACTCAGAGAGGAAAATTTATTCATACAAATTATGATATGTAATATATAAAATACAGTGAAATCATTATGGGTATCATCCAAAAGTTTTAAATGCTCTTTAAAATGGTTATTAATAATTTATTCATTTTAGTTCATATGGGACTGTTTAAAGTCATCTAGCAAAAAAGAATATGAAATTAGTATAAAATGTTATTCATTCAGATTAAGACCAAGTCACTAAAGAAGTCCAGAGGTATGGAATTTATGATCTTGCATACATGTTTATAAAGTGTGGACTCAGGAAAGAACCATTTAATTTACCAAGAAATCCTTTGATCTCCAGTGTATTACAACTAATAGAACAACGGCAAATTTCAGTGGAGATGTCTTTTTGAATGGCTCCTACGAGACTTGAGATTTCTCTACTCCTATTTAGGGTACAGAATTGACCTGCAAGACTGTCATTTTTGTTCCAGTTTGTTTTACACAGCCCCAAGCAAAGCCTTGACCATAAATAAGGCAATGGGGCCCCAGGAGCCAGCTGAGTCATAAACCCTACTCAGTCACATGTGGCTCAAGGTGTTGGGATCCCAAGAGAGTTAAGCCAAGCAAGTGGAATCAATTTAGGTCAGAGTCAGGAAAAACAGTGTCTCCCCACCCCCAACTGGCAGTGTAAGACACCACAATCCCCCCTCCACTGTTCAAATACAGGGAGTGGTAACTAAGCCCAGGAAAACATCTAGACCAGGGCAGACTATTTCCACAGTCTAAAAAGAAGGAAAAAAATGATATTTGACAACCAACCACAAATTTTTAAATGTACGGTTCTCCTGTTTTTGAGCATAAAAGCAGTCTTGTTCCTACTCAGTTATTATCACCATCACAGCTTTTGACATTTGTACCCAGTACCATTTGGCCATAGGATACTTAGGCTTATTACTTTAAAGAAACAGATTTAAGCATGTTTAAATCAATTTAATATTGCAAAAAGCAGCAAACATACAGCCTACCTGCCTGGGCAGGCAAACTTAAAAAGAAAAGCTTTATAGATTGGCCTACAGGTCAACAAATTCTGGTTTTGGCAGACTGATGTCAGGAAGGAGTTGCAGAAAATAAGTTTCTCTGTATGAAAACTACTTGGCCTCTAGTTCCCTCAGGTCAGAACTTGGAACTGTTAGCAAACATGCCCTGAAAAACTGCAACTCTCATAAAGTGCTAAAAACTTCCAAATAAATGCAGTCCCTCAAAACTGTGTACAAATAAGAAACATTTAATGAACAACCCTTCCTTTGCCAATAATTCCACTCAAATTAAGTCCAGCAGACTCTTCAAAGGGACCAAGGAAGCCCCCTTGTTAAGACAAATTCTATATATAGACAGCTGAGACAATTACATGAGGCACATAACCAAATATACATAATTATCCTAGTTTTTACATTCCCATTATCTTCATGAATACAGGATAAAAATCAGTCTAAATGACCTTCTCAGACCTCCTCAAGGATTAAGACTAGCCAGCTAGCTTTTTAAAAGTGTACATGTGTAGCACAGATCAAAGGCAAATGTTCTGGTCAGTACTTCTCTACTGATGGGTTTTACTAAGAATGTGTGCAGCTTTCAGGGAAAACACCACAAATGACAGCTGTTCAAAAGCATGGAAATTAATTGGCAGCAGGAATTTCCTTGACTAATAGGGAAAAACTTAAAGTCACATGTTTTGATGAGCTTATTTTTCCCATCCTTAGTCAAGCATATTCACTTGTTAATGATTAAGATTTTCAAACGGAAATATAACCAAGAAAAGCCTGAGTACATAACCAAGTAAAATGCTGAGTAAAACACAGCTCCCTATGACTGAATGAACAACAGCATTAATGAATGGATTTTAGGCATAAATTACACACAGGGAAAGGTTCAACTTGCAGGTCTTGATTTTCCATATGAACTAAATTGGGATGACAATAAGGATAATACAGTATATTTATTATATTAAAAAATAGTAGCAAGACAAGTGACCCCCTTGAACCTCCCCTAGTAAGCCATCTGCTCTGAGCTGTTTTTCTAGCAGTGGTGATAGATTTACACTGATCCATCCACAGTCTCTCTGACACAGGGGCTCTCAAGTTGTTGCCCTTGTGACCAGTGGTGAGAATGGATGAGACAGCTGGACAGGATTACGCGGCAGCCTGTGCCCTAGAACCAAGTTGTGTTGACTCTGCCTAGAGCTATGACCTTGGGCTCATTAGCATTACGCTCTTACCGCCTAAGCTAACTAGCCACTGATTAGCCACGATCCAACATACGCCACTCTGGGAGCACAATGTGTTCTCAATCACAGCAACAATGTGAGTTGTTATTTTCAAGGCAACGGAATTGAGCCCATGACATGCAAAGGCTCATGCATGGTGGAGTGTACACACACTGTCCCTCAAGGCAGCAATGAGATGGCCCTTCCAATCTATCAAATGACTGCTCTGACAGCTCAGAGAAAGCAAGAAATAGTCAAAGAATTTCCAGGAATCTCCCTGGTGGTCCAGCAGTTAAGACTGTGCTTCCACTGCCAGGGGTGTGGGTTCAATCCCTGGTCTGAGAACTAAGATCCTGCGTGCCACTCGTGCCAAAATTTAGAAGAAGAAAAAAAAAAATTCCAAAGCATGTTCTCCAGGCACCACAACAGAATAACATACCTGGCCATCCCTAGACTTGAAAAGTTGGCAGGGACAATGAGTATATCCAGCCTGGAGAATGGGTGTGTTCCCAGGACAGAGTGTGCTGCAGAGAGGCAAGGAGGGATTAGCGGCAGAAGGGTCTCCTGGCAGACCCTCTTCAGGCACGCTGGAGCAAAGACCCGATGAGGAATGATCTTCTGGGTGGTGGCAGAAGCATTCTGGAAGCGGCAGGGATATTCCATGTGACCACAAACGCCAACATACCTGGGAGCAACACGAGATAAATAGATACATTTTATGGTAAATTAGGTTTATTCCTCTTTCCATGGAGATGAGGTACTTACACAGACATAGACAACTTCCAGGAGACAGTGGTTCTAATGGACTCTTAAGCAAAATAGTTCATTTGAGTTCTTGTCTTGTTTATTTCTATAGAGTGGTGAAAAAATTACAGATCAAAACACTTATCAAAGTGCTGAATTGATTATCTTCAATCTAAGCTAAGTGGAAGTAGTAAAATCTTGTTTTAGAATAAACAGGGAGAATCTCTAAGATTCAAAACAACAAAACAATCCCCTAGCAAAATAAAAAAGCAATTCCTATCCTTAGAAACGTGCTTGTCAAATGTCACTGTGGGAAAAATCTTCTCCAGTTCAGAATAATTTGCAACTTAGAAACGAAGAAACAGTGCAACCAAGTTAAAGATCCCACTCTGAAATGTCCTAGAATGAAAGATGCAGACTTGGTGATGGATCCTGTGAAACAAATCACAATGCCGTTTCAAGCTTTTCAAAAGAATATAATCCATTTCACTGAAAAGTAACCTACAATAACTGTTCTTTATGAAGGCCCTCAAAAGTTTTGCTGTTAAGGAATACAGAAGCACTTTGATACAACAATTTCCCCAATCCACTTTCAATACAAATTTAACTGAATCAATCTTTTAAGGAAACAGATCAGAGCCCAGCCCACACCATCTGACCACTGCAGCAAAGGTGGAGCCGGAAAAGAATTCCTAGAACCTGACTCAGAGGCCTCAAGAGAACATATCTACCCAAAGACCCAACATCAAAGGAAACTATCTTTTCACCTGCTAACACAGCCTTTATTCAAACAGAATGGGAAGTCCCTCTAATTTGAAACTGCAAATTATAATTCTAACTGTAGGTACTTCTTCATAATGAATATTGAAACACCTTAAAATGCTGGCACATCCCAATATAGACAGACTACACCAATAACTCCTTTCTACGTGCTTAAAGTGCCGTTCACCCATCCGAGGCTAGCACTGCCCAAGAAGATCCACATCGCCATGGAGATAAGCCTCACCCTCCGCCAGCCTGGGACACAGAACACAGCTTCCTGCACCAATGACATTTTACCACAGGTTAGGGTAAGAGAAGTGGGTGGAGACCCATAAAAACTTCTGAGAGGATAAAGTGACAGGAAGAACTTCATTACTGTCATTGAACATTAGTCAAAGTCTCTGGATTAATAATCTTGCTTTACAGAGAGAGTGAGTAGAAATGCCTTCTGGCAAACATCTAACTGAAAAGGCTGCAATTGTCCACCTAATAACAAATACTGTGTCGGTACATCAATTCAATCAAAAGTTAGAGAATAGTCTGGGGTAGCCAAAGGTACACCCCAAAAAGCTACTTTGTTAGAAAGATAAAAGGGGTGAGTTAAATTTTCTCTGGACAGGAATGACACTAGCCAAGGTAATGAAGGTCATTCCAGTTGTGTGAATTACCACTGTTCTTCATAATCAAAGCCTGAGAGAATGTGCAGGACTTTAAGGCAATCTAGCTATAATCAAACTAAGTGAGACCATAAGACTCCCAATAAAAATGGAAACGGCATCAGGGGAGCCACACATGTGTTCCTGCTGAGGGGCGGGGGCGGCTCAGGAGACCGAGGCTTCAGAGGCTGGTCTCAGGCTGGCTAACTGACCTGAGTCAGGCAGCTCAGTGTCTGGGGCCTCTTTTTCCTAATCTCTAACACTCTCTCACACAAGTGGCTGCTGGGGGAGGGGAGGAGTTGATTGGAAGGGGATGTGAGGGAACTCAGGGGGTTGATAGAAGTTCTCTGTCTGGTTTAGGGCACATACAATCGTCAAAAGCTCATCAGGCCAAATACTTAGAATCTGTGCACTTTGTTGTATGTTAATTATGCTTTAATTAAAAGCAAACAGAAAATCGAAAACAGTTTCTAAGATTTCTTCTGGCACTGCGATTCCATGACAACCCACCAAAGGAGCCCCTTTCACGCATCAGCCATGTTCCTGAAATGATGAAGTAATATTGTACTTTTATAAGGTCATGAATAGTCTCCCACAGAAGCAATATTAACCCAAGATGCCATATCTTCCTTTCACACTAACCTTCAGTTATTAGTCTCCGTGTATGTGCCTGCTCCAATACATTCTCAATATCACCAACAAATCAAGCATTTGCAAATACCAGTTCATTGTGTCCAGACTTTTATCAGAGTAAATATTTTAATAGTACATATTATTAATAATGCCTGATGGTTAATTAATAAATAATCTATAATACTAAGTAAGAATAATAAGCAATAATAAGTCCTACTGCAACTGCTACTGAACATTCACTAGGTGCCAAGCACTGTTCTGAACACTTTATATGCATTATCCCAACTAATGCACACAGCATCCTGAAGGGTAAGAACTACTCTTTTCATCACACTGAGTCATCATAAGCTCCTCTCTGCTGACCCTCCTGCTCCACATACTTCATGATTCTTCTTGAATAAATTAGGATCCTGGATTTTTCTCAAAGCTGAGCTCAGCTGGTCTGTGGTTCTCTGGCTTCCTACTCTTCCTTGTATTGATAGTACTAGTGCCCATTAATGTTGCCAGGAGCAGGAAGAACTGGTGAAATATATGTTAGACTGGTAAATGATGGGAAGCTAATCACTGGTTCCCTCTCACACAATTGCTAGGCTAAAATTATTTTATAAGAGGTCTTTCCAAAGAGTAAGAATGACCATGTTTTACTCATAATCACAAAGGTGAAAACTGTCAAGAAGCTCTTCTTTAGCCTAATCTCTTATTTCAAGAAGGTGCTGTACTAGAACCACTTGACACAAATGTTTTCCTACCACAGGTTCAAAGGGATTGCTAGAAAAGTCTCCCCTGGAAAGCATATCCTTTACTGCTCACAAGCCCCTTCCTCAGTTCAACCTGACAACTTAGTAAATATTTCCAGTATCTTTGCTCTATTCAAGGCACCTCAAAGGATGCTGCTATGTACACACATGAATAAATTTCCAACCCTATCTTTGAGGAGCTTACAGTTTTCTTGGGAGAAAAAAAAATTTTAATTCTGAAAGTTACAGTGACATAGGTTACACAATTTATTAACATATTATAGCAAACAGCTTAGATGCTTGCTTACCATAAAAATCACAAGTGTTCAAAATGCCACCACCAGCCCCCAGTGAATTGTCGACAGTGATGTTAATGTAAACTGCAATGTAGGAGTGTCTGGAAGCTGGATGCTTTTTCTCAGGGTATTTAGTGCACTGCAGAGAAAACTGAGATGTGTACAGTAAGAGACAGAAAGCCGAAATATCTTGAGAGAGCAAGGGCTGGAGAAATCAAACCAAGGCAGGAAGATATGAAAAGGTTTGCTCACAGTGAAGGATGTAATGGAAACTGGCATTTTTCCTATGACTTATATATGTTTATATTGTACATATTATAAATATATTATATATTATACATATTATATGTGTGTGTGTGTGTGTGTGTGTGTGTGTGTGTGTGACCTGCTCAGTCGTGTCCGACTCTTTTGTGACCCCATGGACTGTACCCTGCCAGGCTCCTCTGTCCATGGAATTTTTCAGGCAAGGATACTGGAGGGGTTGCCATTTCCTTCTCCAGGAGATCTTCCTGACCCAGGAATCGAACCCAGATCTCCTGCATTGAAGGCAGATTCTTTACCGTCTGAGCTACTAGGGAAAGCCTATATATATATATATATGTAATTCCTTCTTTTCCAGACTCTCAAGAGAGATAGAAACAGATCGTCCACAAGGGAATTTTCATCACCTTTGCAGCTCTAAAGAAGACCTCTTCCTGCACCAAGTTGTCCCTTCTCTAGGATGAACAACCTCAATGCCTTTTCTTCTTCGTGTTGCCTGCCTTCCTCGCATTTAATTATTTTTGTTGAGTCCTCTGGACTTTATCCAAGTTTCCATGTTGTGCTTAAACTGAATGGCCCCCAAGTGAAGACAATATTTTAACAAAGGCCTTGAGAGGTTAAACATAACAAAAATTCCCCTGTGGCTGGAGAAGGTTATACTGCAGCCAAATAAAATTGATAAACTTTCAGAAGTTTACCTAAGTGCCTTTTAACTAATGCATTTGCTCACCTAGAATAGGCTAGAGCATGCATGGAGCTGGAGTTGGAAGAGGGAACATTCCTCACATAATTTAGGCCACATGAACAGTGATCAAAAGTTCAGTGACCAATACTTTGGCTAAGTTTCTGAGACGCAGATGAAACTTCAAGCAAATGCAAGCCTGTGGTGTATAAAGTCCCTGTAAAAGTTACATTTACATGAGTTGAACTGGTGGTCTTGGGGAGGTTTGAAATAGAAAGGGTAGGGTGGGGCGGGGGGTGGGGCAGAGATGCTGAGGGAGGCAAGGGGACCAGATGTGAATATAACCAAAAACACCACTGTAGTTGGCACTTTAGAGCACCTTTGCTGGCAAACTTAGCATGGAGCCAAAGATTTAATGGATAAAAACACAAAGCCACCCTTTGATGACTAAAGACAGCATACATGGAGCACGCAGCCAGGGAAGGATTAAGCAAATGAAAGCTATTATTTTATCAGCAGTATATTTCTGATGGACAGGCACAGTGATAAATGGAGGGAAAACTTAGTCATAGCATGTCGGACACAGAGGGAGTGTGGGAGGGACTCCATTCCACGGGCCTGTGTTTCCATACAAGGACGTGCTTCCCCAGAGTGGCAACTCTGACCTCTCTCCACAGCTGATGGGGTTGGCGTGCCTCTTTGGGCTTTCTCCTTTTCAATCTGCTTGCCCACAGAGTGGTTACTTTTTGGCTGTTAGGCAATCTGTGTGCATCTGTCTTGTGGAGGCTGGCAGAGGTCCACCTGGGTGGATAACTGGGTGGGTGCGTATATTTGTCCAATTTGGAAACGAAGTATTAGAATGTCCACTGAGACTATGCATCCGAGCACCCCCTCAGTCCAGCTTCTGTCAACAATAAAGGCTTTATTTTGCTTTCCTTCTGTCTGTTTCTCAATTGGTTCTAAACACAGGAGGACAAAAGAGGAATCAAAATTACCCCTTCCCCTAAACCCCAGGAGGAATTTCAGATATCATCTCTTTCCAGAATCTCCACTTGGTCTGTCCATATCCTGCTCCCATCACAGCTATAGATGTAAGAAGAATGAAAAGCCATTGCAGCTACTTCTGCAATGACCGCTGCCCGCTCTCCTCCTGTGTGTCTCTGGGAATATGGCTAGAAGGACAAAGTAACAAAGTTCTATCTGTGCTTTCTCCTCGTTTCCTAAGGCACACATTTCCTGATGCACACCTCCCCTAAGAGTCAATGAGCCCTGAGGGTGTAGATGAAGAGCACAGTGCTTCTTCACCACAAAGAATCTGAGAACCCTGAACAAAGACTTTCTTCTACAGAGAAGGGAAGTATGGCCTGCCCAAAGAGACATAACCAATAGAAATGGCTCCTTCAGCTTCAAAGGCAATGCTCTCAACTTCTGTTTTCTGTTCTAACATGACAGATTCCAATCAATAACAGTGGGAAGGTAGATCAGACTCCAGGTGAGGTGTGGATGTTACATGTAGCCTTTAAAAGTCCCCAGGCAAGGTTCTGAATCACCTCTCTAGGGGGTCAAGCTGAGATGTGAATCCATGTGTTGTAACTCAATAAGGATATGGACATGAAGTTGCTGTCTGAAGCTTCTGTATCTTTATGTAAAAAAAGGAGATAATAAAGCCTATCAGTCTAATAGGCTTATCCTCAGGACTAACTGAGATGACATTTAGATCAAGACCTTCTCTGACTGCAACACCCAGTAGCTTCTGTATCAGTTCAGGATAGGCTAAGATATGCTGCAGTAACAAATAACCCCGAAGTTTCAGTGCTTAATGGAAAAAAAGGTTATTTGTCAGTCATACCAAGTGTGCTATAAATCCAAGTAATTCTCCAGGGCACCTGTCCTCCTTGCTCAGAAATCTGGGCTTCATGAAACTGCAGAGTAAGGCCTACTCTGTGATCTCAGTAACAGAGGAAGAGAGGACCAGAGGGCAGCACAGGCGATTAAATGTTCCCATGTGAGAATAAGACATGTCATTTCCATTCACAATGTTCTTCCCTGAAGAGTACATACATAAAACCCAATAAACAATCTAGGATCCTCCATAGAGCTCAGGGCAGACAGTCCTGACAGACAAGTTACTGAGCAGGAAGTAGAAATTTCTTCCCTTCCTCCAAAAAAGCAAATGTGGACAATAAGACATGCCTATGTTAATAGAGGCCTCAGTGGCTTTATCTCCTAAGGGTACCAACTACTACTGTCCCTGTGGTAAGAATGAAAGTAACATAGCAAAATAAAACCCAAACAAGAGGAATTTCACTAAGAGCATATCTTAGTTGGTTTTCAAGGATGAAATGAGCATCTGTATCATTGCTCTTCGCTGAAAGGTACTGACTTAGTGAATTTGTGTCAATAGGAAGAAAAGATTAAACTGAGGTGGGTGTCAAGGTCACCCTGGAACAAAGCATGATGCAACAATGTATAATGAGCAAGCACACTTCTGTGCCTCTTATGTGCATTCTCCTTCCTTTTGGCTCTGAAAACTAGATATAGCTGAAAGCCCAGGGAGGAGGCTACAAGTGAATATCCAAAGGCCCACACTAATTTTTAAAAGCTTTGATTTTCTCTGATCCATCCTGAAAAAGAAGAAATTGCTACTGAAGTTAACAGAGCCCTGACCTAGCAAGATTCTCATAACCTCTCATAGCCTTCTGACAGCTTCCTCGTGTCCTGAGCTCCAAGGAGGCTGACTCTCCCGACTGAGGGAGGGCAGCCCCCACAAGCGCATGGCTGATAACAGGCAAGGAATCAAAACAGCAAAGTGGCCCACAAAGTAATCCATCAGACAAGCACCTTCTTTCCATTCAGTTGTGCTTTTGAAAAAATAAGTACTGAAAACCAAAGTTAGAAGATGTAGAAGGAGATAAAGTATTGAATCTGACGATTCTGTTGACTTAATGAAACACATAAAAATATTTCACCTGACTATCCAGAGGATCTCATATATAGTTCTCTTTCTTTCTGCATAAACACTATGCCCACATTTCTGCCTCTCAACTCTCTTTTGCTCCCAGTAGGGTTTTTCCTGCTTTGATTAATCATATTTTGGTTTAGTTTCTCAGCAGGAATGACTCACATTCCCAGTGCTTGGAATAAATGCATCATACTGCTCCCTCAAGTGTTTGTTTTTCAGCAAGTTCCCAAGTACAAACCTGAAATCAGCTTCAGAAGGTGAGAAGGATCTCTCTGTTGCCAGATCATTTGATGAGCAGATCTCCGGCTTCATTTCTGTCCAGGATCCCACTGCAATCGTGAAGGTGGAAGCTGGCATTGGCATGGTGATGTAGTAATGCCAACTTGAGTAGCCTACAAAGAGAAAGAGAAAAACATAATGAGGCCAATGCATGGTCCTGGACTTTACTCTGTATTTTTTCTCTTTAGGCACTTGAAGAGCTTGTGTGCTAAGTTGAGATGAGCTAATTCTTGGAGGTGGGGCATTATTCTAGGTCTCAGCAATAGAGAGATGATAGATTCAGCATAGCCAAGAAAATTTGGATCTCTTCCATGGATCAGTTTGAAGCCCTTCAAGTGAGGCTATAAATAAAGGGTTGAGGTGGTCACTAATAGCTACAAACACATAAGGACAGAGGTTGTATGCTACTAAGGAGTCAAGAACATATCTTATCCATATTGCCAGCACAGTACTTGGCATAAAAAAGAAGATGCTATGTTGAATGAATGAATAAATGACCATTTCTGTGCTTCCAAACTACTTTGTCTAAATTCGATTCAGGTCACTCTAAAGTGGATATAGCAAAAAAGAAAAAGAAAGACTAGGAAGGAAAGTATATGGGTTTTAGCACCAACCCTGAAACTACTTATTTATGGAAGTTCAGGTCTTGTCTCTCATCCTTTTTATCTGTTAATATATTGGGGTAGTCCCCTTTCCTCATCAAGCAGATGAAAAACAGAGCTTGAGAGGTTCAGGCAAGCCAAGGACTCCCAGCTAGTTTGTAACAGGGTTGGAATTTGTAGCTGGAGCTCCCTACCACAGCCAAAAGTGTACCCCCTCCACTTAGTCCAAACCATAGCGAAGGCTCTTACCAAAGGAACAAATGATTGATAACTTATAACATTATGCTTCTTTTTTTCTTGTAAGATGAGGAAATGATCTTAATGTTACTGAAATCTAAAAGTATCATTCAACCTGACTTAATGTAATATTTTTTTCCTGAGCATGTGTTATAAATTAGTGGGGTTATCTTTAGGGAATCTAGTATCACCTCACATTATGGAACACAGTGCTTCACTCTTCATGTTTCCATAGTGGGAGCTACCGCTACAGTAACACTCCCAACCTCTCTTTCGGCCCCTTGCTAACTCCTTTTGAGGAGCTAGTCTTCTCTTTCTTATTTTAAGTTGCTGAGGGTTAAACACTCATAGAATGGCCTGTTGTCGTCCAGTTTGGTCAATTGGTGGATAAAGTCAAATTCAGAGTAGAAATATTAACAGGCCTACATTGACCAGCAGACTTTTAATGACGTTTTTCAAAGTGCTTTACCAGTAAAAATCAGTAATAAAGATTGGATTTTGCTCTCCATGTACTTGGATTTTTAAAATCTCAACTAATCTGATATTACTTTGCCAACAAAGCTCTGTCTAGTCAAGGCTATGGTTTTTCCAGTAGTCCTGTATGGATGCAAGAGTTGGACTGTGAAGAAAGCTGAGCGCCAAAGAATTGATGCTTTTGAACTGTGGTGTTGGAGAAGACTCTTGAGAGTCCCTTGGAGTGCAAGGAGATCCAACCAGTCCATCCTAAAGGAGACCAGTTCTGGGTGCTCATTATAAGGACTGATGCTGAGGCTGAAACTCCAATACTTTGGCCACCTCATGCGAAGAACTGACTCACTGGAAAAGACCCTGATGCTGGGAGGGATTGGGGGCAAGAGGAGAAGGGGATAACAGAGGATGAGATGGCTGGATGGCATCACCGACTCGATGCACAAGAGTTTGGGTGAACTCTGGGAGTTGGTGATGGATAGGGAGGCCTGGTGTGCTGAGCTTCATGGGGTCACAAAGAGTCGGACACAACTGAGCGACTGAACTGACCTGAACTGAATCTGAACTTTGGAAGATTGGAGGGGTCATTATTTATTACCCTCTGCAACTGACAGTTTAGATAGAAAGAAGTACATTTCTGATAAAAATCAAAATTTTAAATAGGAAACAAAAACTTAAACTTAGGACAAAATGAACATGTCTCAAGTTTGAATAAACAAGATATGCTATCAAGTTTGGAAATCAATAGAGGAGATATCTGAAGAAGGAATACAGAAGGGCACGCTGCTGGAAACCCTTTACAGAGGCAGCCATTGTCTCAAACTTACTTGTAAGTTTGATACTGGTTCTGCAAAGAGTGGCTACTCTTGAGATCACTTTCTCCACAGCTGACTAAGAAGCTGAAGGCAGGCTCCTCTTTAAAGAGAACCAAATCCAGTGATGCTGGAGACAATCTGATGATATGCATAGCTTCTCCTGGGCTTGAAGAAAAACCACAGCTGTAAAAACGAATGGCTGCCATGATCCCAGGCCACTAAGAGGAAGGTAGAGACAATCCCAGCAGGCGTGACCAAAGCCTGACATGGATCTGACATGACATGCTGTACTGAGTCTTCATCCCTAATTTTCCTGCTTTCCCACACCTGCCTCATTCTCTGCAACCTGACGCTTCCCCCACAGTTGCTCCACTGAAGAACTTCAATTTGGACTGGACAACACAATGAGAGCTGGCATAAGTTGGCGGATGGGGAGGAGGAGATACGAGAAGAGGAAAGAAGGTATGGGAAAAGAGTGAAATATCCTAGATTTTGAATATCCTAGGTTTAAAAGAGAAATTTCGAATAACAATCCTCTCTGGATCACAGGGCTGTGGTCTGGTCATTCTATCTGTGAAACCTATTTTGGAGTGTTGTTGAACATGGGCTGTTGAACCTTTCTTTCAAAAACTTCAGCTCCTTGGTGCGGGGAGAGGTTCAGTAAATAAACAGCAACAGCGAGTCTTGCAAGTAAAAATGGAAGATTGAATACATATCTGATAAAGAGTTAATATCCAAAATATATAAGGAACTCACACAACTCGATAGCAAAAAAACATATAATCCTTATTTAAAAAATGGGTAGCGGAACTAGGTTGCTTTCTCCCAAAATCCAATTAAAGGACAGTAAAAGGATTTTTTTTTAAAGGCATAAACCAAAAAGAACAAGGAGAATAAAATAGGAGACAATTACCCACAAAATACTGGAAGGCAGAATGCAGGTGGTAAAAGAGGAAAATGACATGGCAGCTCTGAATCCTAAGTCAGCTGGGAGAAAGACAAGATTCACCTCATTTTATCCCCCAGATCCTCCCAAAAGGCTGTGAGTAGAGGTGCTAAACTAAGCAGGATGGGTCGGATGACTCAGAAGGGCTCAGATCCCTGGGTGGCCACCCTTGCTCCTCACACCTGGGCCACCTGTCTCCCCACCCCCCAGCCCCGCCAATACATACCAGCAAATAACTGGAGGTTTATCTTCCAGAGAATAAAAGAGAGGGTCTTTGAAGGTAGAATGGCATAGTTGAAGCAAATGAATGGGATTAAATGAACAAATGCATATCAGATGCTGAGACCACCAGCCTTAGGTGTGTGCTGTGCTTAGTAACTCAGTCGCGTCTGACTCTCTGCAGCCCCATGGACTGTAGGCCACCAAGCTCCTCTGTCCATGGAATTTTCCAGGCAAGAATACTGGAATGGGTTGCAATCTCCTACTCCAGGGGATCTTCCTGACTCAGGGATCGAACCTGTGTCTCTTGCATTTCCTGCTTTGGCAGGCAGATTCTTGACCATTACCACCAGTCATTTCCCCTTATTTGACAACCAAGTTTTTACCTCCAGGCAGGAAAATGAAGAAACCTGACAAGCCCAAGAGAGACAACCAAGGATACTGAAATTGGAGGTTTCCTATGATTTGTCTATGATGAAACTTACAGATGACAAGGCCTATGCACTCACTCAGTGCTCCAATTACATTTTAGTCCCCTACCCCCACATGCCTACAGACAAATCAAGGACCTTCAAGCATCTTTAGAAAGCCCCTAATGCAAAACAGAGAGACAAAACCAAAAAGAAGCAAGCAACTTGGAGGACAGTGAACATCCTAGGAGAAAAAACTTCAAAACACACCAAACAGATACATAATGAAAGTTCAGAGAATTTATTGCAGTAGAGAATTAAAAAAACACGAGAGAAGGAAAGAAAAATCCAATAATAGGAGTGAGATGGAATATAAAGCTGAAATCTCCTCAGAAATAAAAGAGACAATCTAATATCCAAGTAGCAGAAGCTCCAGAAAAAGACATCAGAGAAAATAGAAGGAAGAAAACTGTCGGTTAAAAACTTTGAGAAAATTTCCCCAAATTTCAGAGACCATGAGTTTTCAGACTGAAAGGGCACACAATATCCAGAACATCCGGTACAAGTCCACCTACATTATGATACATCATTATGAAATTTAGAACCCTGAGGATAAAGGCAAGATCTTACAAGCTTCCCCAAAGAGAGAGAAAACAAAAATCACTTACAATAGGGACATTTTCAGACACGTAAAGTTTTTTTAAAAAAATTGCCTCCCACACATTCTGTTTTCTGGAATCTACAAGAGCACGTAAATTATGCTTCAGAAGGAGGTAGTAAACCAGTAAGAGGAGCATAGATGATCCAACATAAGAGAGACGCAAAGGGAACCTGTAGAATAATGGAGAAAGGCATTCCCAGGAACCAGCTGTGCACCCAGTAGAGAGTGTAACGTGCCCTGCAGGGCAGAGTATATGGCCCCAGGAGAGACTGCTTCAGGAAGATGGAACTGAGAGAAAATCTGATGTATCTGAGCATCTGTAAAGATTTAAACAACTTTTTAAAGAATCTTGGGGTTGGCAAATAACGTAGAAAACCAAGCAAAAGAGAACAGATAATAAGGTTATTATCAATTCCATGAAAAACTAGCATGTAATATAGAAATAATAATATAATCAAAGTTGCACTAACAAACATAGATATAACAATATGTGATGAACATTGATCTAATCAAAGTTATGATATTAATTATATTGTGAAGATAAAGTTTTGGGAAGGAGGCACGTGTGTGATGGAGTGGGTAGAGCCTGCAGGAGAATACCAAATCCTTATCTGCCATAGTGTGAAAACCAAGGCTGAACAGTCAAGCTTCTTACTGAATATTATGAACATATGTATCAAGCAATCAAATAAAAAAGAAGATAATTTTTGAAGTAAGAAAAATATGCTGGAAGTACTGAGGACTGCTATTTTGGGAAGGGAGTATAATAAGCCCAACTGAACTATTTGACTCTTTAAATTTGTGTATTAAAAAAATTTTTTTTAATAACACAATTGGTCAATTAAAAGAGAATCTTATCAGAAAAAGAACAACATTTTTGGTTCTGAGATACTATTAAAATGATAAAATATAACTCAGAAGAGGCAATTTCGCAATAAGGAGTAGGCATTATTCTACTAAGAAATCCTTTAAGAAAAAATACTGGTAATGACTTTTTGATATAAGAGCAAAAGCAAAAAGAAATAGGGGGAACTACATCAAGCTAAAAATATTCTACATAGCAAAAGAAATCAGCAGTGGAATGAAAGGGAAATCTACTGAATGAGAGAAAGTATTTGCAAACCACACATCTGATAAGGAGTTAATATCTAAAATACGCAAGGAACTCATGTGACACAATAGCAAGAAGGCATCTAACTCCTACTTTTAAAATGGGTAAAAGACCTAAATAGACATTTTTCCAAAGAAGTAACTCAAATGGCCAAGAAGTAGACAAAAAGGTGCTCAGCATCAGCAATCATCAGGGAAATGCAAATTAAAACCACAGTGAGGCATCACCTCACCTATTAGAATAACTGTTTCCACAAAGCCAAGAGATAAGTGCTGGCGAAGATGGGGAGAAAAAGGAACGCTTGTGCAATGTTGAGGCGAATATAAAATGGTGTGGCCACTATGGAAAACATTATGGAGGTTCCTAAAAAATTTTTTTAAAAATAGAATTCCTCATGATCCAGCAATGTCACCTCTGGGTATATACCTGAAGGAAATGAAATCACTCTCTCAAAGATATCTGCACCCCATGTTCATTACAGAATTATTCAGAATAGCCAATAGCCAAGATAGGGAAACAATCTAAGCCCCAAATGGTAGATACATGGATACGGAAAATGTGATACACACACACACACACACACACAGAATATTATTCATTCATTAAATAAAAAAAATCCTGCCATTTGCAACAACATGGATATACCTTGATGGCATTATGCTAAGTGAAATAAGTCAGACAGGAAAAGACAAATACTGTATGATCTCACTTACATGTAGAATCTAACAAAAAAAATTAATAGAAGTAGAAAGTAAATTGGTGGCTGCTAGTGGTGGTGGGCAGAGGACAGTTGGGAGGGAGAAAGGGTGAAGGTGCTCAAAGGGTGCAAGCCTCTAGTTATAAGTAAGTTCTGAGGATGTAAGGTACAGCGTGGTGACCATCGTTAACAATATTGTACATCTGAAAATTGCTTCAGAGAGTAAATCTTAAAAGTCCTCACCACGCGTACACACACTATATAACCATATGACCTTATATAATCATCATTTTACAATATATACATATATCAAACCATCACATTGATCATCTTAAACTTACATAATGTTACATGTCAATTATATCTCAATGAAGCCTCGAGGGGCAAGAATGAAATACTATACACAATAGGCTTTCTCCCTACGTTCCGCATGGAACTTTTCAACTGCTTTTTTGCTGTCCTTCTGGTTCCTGTACTGTCCATTTAGTACATGGACAAGATGAGACATGGAAACAGCAGAGACTGAAGCTGCTTTCAGAGAGAACACTGCTAACGGAGGGAGCGTATCTGTGAGACGCCTGCAGAGGGCCACGGAGAATCCACACAGACTGCCCAGTCGCATCACGTCCCAGCATCTTCAGGAGGATGTCTGTACCCTCTCGGTGATGTCGGGAGGGCACAGGAGGCCACAAAGGGGGGTGGCAGACGGCTGGAATGAGATTAGCAGTTTAAAAAAGTCAGAAACCTTAAGATGACCTAGGGTTTGGGAGCGAGGTAGTGAAAGTGATAACAGGACCTGAGTCAAGTCCAGTGAAAGTGTTTTTGGTCTAGCATGGTCTCTCCACAGTCTTCTGGGAAGTTAAATAACAGAAAGAAAAGGACTCGAGGGGGAAATGTGTTGGAAACATCTCCCAAACCCATATTTTAAATGTTCAAGATGACTGTCTCCTATACAGACCTCAAAACTTGTTATTATTATTATTTTTAGATTCCTCTACTTAGTGGAGTTCATATGGAAGAAACTGTTTTACATTTCAGGCTTTTAAAGCAAAAAACTTTTCCAGGCTACCAAGCTACCATCAAACAGGGGCAGATAACTAGTCTGGGCCACATAAGAACTGGCCAGGAACCCACTTCTCAAAAAGATCCTAGTTGGACTCTTCTCAGAAGCTTCCCAAAGGTCCAATCATGGGCTTCTTGCACAACCCTGAGGAAATCTGGAGCTGGTGCTGCGACAACAGAATGCTTCAGTAGGGTTCAGGGGGAGGCTCTCACTAGCTCACTTCTATGAGGGCAGGTCTTGGAGCCTCATTTGGTAGAAAACTCTCTCCTGGGTTGTCTGCTCATGGATTATTCCACTGAGTCCAGTCTTGCATGACGACCACCCACTGCCACGGGGAGGTAGCTGCTGGGGAAATACCTGACCTCACTTTCAAACCATACTGCAAAGAAAAAAAAAATGCAAATAACAAGGGGAATACTGCTCCAGAAAGCAGAGAATGCATTCCAAAGACAAAGAGAAATAATTTCTGGATTATCTATTGTTTGGGATAAGCCTACCTTGGAAAGAGAATTGACAAGAGTTTATTTCTCTTAAAAATGTCCACAGACTGAGTTCTAGCTCTGGAATCTGATTGCAAAGTTTCAATTCTCTGATCCACACCAGTTTGGGCACATTGCTTAATCTCTCCATGCGTCAGTTTCCTCATCTGTAACAAAGGAATGATCATAGTCTGTACCTCACAGCATTATGTGAGGATTAAGTTAGGTAACACACACAGAAATCTCTAGGCATAGTAACTGGTGCAGAGTAAGTGCTGAAAAAATGTTAACTGCTGTCGTCTTTACAGCTGCCTCCCCCTGTTGCTTGGGCTGACTTTCTGGCGGCAGAGACTAAGAATGTCGAAGGTATGGCTGCCACATGTGCACTGAAGCCTGTGGCCTGATGAGGCCCACAGACGGGGTTTAAGGTTGAATGGCATTAAAACACTGCACACAAAGCGATCCATTTAAAGGAGAATGACAGCCCAAAGGGGGCATCCTGTATGACTTCATATAGAATGGGCCATTTGGAGACTATTTAAATGGTGTTTACTTGAAATGAGCCATCCTCGATGAAATAGACAGTGAATGCCTTCATTTTCCTTTTTGATTCAATCCACTTGCCCTAGACTCCCTCACTACACCAGCTGCAAAACAAAGAGAACATGCTGTACTTGAATTCACCCAGAGTTTTTCCTCTGCAGAGGCCAGAAGCCCATCACACCACTGGATGATTTCTCGGCCAGGACGGGATTCATTAGTAAGACGCCCAGGGAGGGGGCCCATAGGAAGGAGCCCAGAGGAAGTGGTGCACGCTAACTGTGCAGGCTTGAGCAGCCACCCAGCACACCTCCCTCCTGGGCCTCCTCGAAAAGTTCTTGCAAGCCGCTATGCCATCTAAAATCCTTATCCTTTAATTGTCTCACTAGTAAGCCAGATATATCAGATACTGTTCTTAGAATTGTGGTAGCAGCAGCTACAAGATAACAAGTAAACATTTTCATCTTCAATTCAGGACTGAAATTTTCCTTAGAGATGACTTTCTTATGATAAGAATTTGAGATGGGTAATTTTTCAAATTGTAAGCTTTGAAAACCATAACTGGAAATTACCTCAATTATTTCCTTCATATACTATTCTAAAAAACTGTCCTATGAATGGTTTTGAAGATTCTTTTAGGGTTAGAAAAGTGGGGAGGAAAAAAGGAAGAACATGCTGGAGTATTTCATTCACAGGAGGAGAGAGAACTTTTTTACGCTAAACCTGTGAAATACTTTGCTAATTATTTGAAGAAACTGTCCTTACAAAAAGAAAAAAAAATTCAGGAAAAAAAAATCAAGATACTGTAGTTATTTCTACACATCAATCATGCCTACTAATAGTAAATAAAATACAAAATCTATGGAACATCAGTGTACTATTCTTAGGAGTCCTGGATATACTCACTCAACAAACACTAAAGCCACAGCCACACCACACACAAACACTCTGCTTCCACAGAGGCAAAGGCTGATGATTTATGTTTGCAGAGTTATGCATTCACCAAATTACTTGTTCTTAAAGAGCTATTGTTTCACTGAAAATTAAAACAGGCACTTAAATTCTCCCTATTAAAAGCTTTTCCTTTATGTTTTAAACTTTTCCACTTTAAGTTAGACAAACAGCATGAAGCATTTGGAAACATCAAATTGATACATGCTTTTATTTACATGCCATATTTTACTCAATTCTTCTGTAGCGCCTGCTTCTTTCCTACCTCCAGCCTGTTTCTTTACCCACTATTCTTAATTTCAGAACTTCCTGCTGGAATGACTCTACGTGTCACTCCTTTGTATTACAAATTTAAAACGCTTTATGGTATGTATAGGAACACATAATATACGAGTGTGAACTTATAAGTATATATAGATACACTATATTTAAAGTTTCTATTACATATTTTTATATATTTACTATAATAAATACAATGGATACATAACAGAGTAGGTAAAGCTCCCAGTTTTGGTTGCGCTTCCTCTTTTGGCTTCTTTCTCTGGAGGCTTTCGGCAAACCCCAGCTTTTTTTCCTTTTACTACTTTTGAGATGCTGAGTCTACACGTTCTGGTTTTATGAGCTAGTGCCACCCTCCTGAATACCCATGGCGTGACTGTCTTTCGTTAGTTCTTTTCCGCTCTTGCTCAAGGGCGGGAACTGGCACCAGAACAAAGGAGAGAGTAAGACGCCCTGGGCTGGTATGCAACCAGCACTGCCTGACCAAGGCCACACGCCAGATCATGCCACCCGCTTCTCAGGCACTGATGCCACCCGGCAAGGCTTCAGGTTTCCTTTCCTGGCAACATGGTACCGCCTATGGCACAGGAGATCCAGGAGAGAATGACCTTCAAGATCATTCCCGTGAACCAGGTAGAAGAGCGCCACCTACTGAACCCAGAACGGAATACGTTTCACCAGGCTTGTTATGCCAGGTCTCACCCGCACGCTGACCTGTGTGGATAACCTAGTTCTCCTTAAACTTAAATACAAGGTGGATGGGCAAACTGGTCACCAAATCATTCTGTGCCAGAGGGTCACGAGTGTGCTTTAGTACTTACATGAGAAAATTCATGAATGGCAAGCCTAAGACAAAAATTCACAGCAACAAGACACAGGCCTGCTGGAATCATGATTATCCAAAAGAAATCACGATGACTTCCCTGACTGTCAAATACGGTAAGTGCAATACTAGGAGGGCAAGCAAGAACTAGTCAAAAAGCAAGTCACACAAAAAAGAATGAGCTGACGTTTAGGAAGTGCAGGGCGTTGTGTGGGACCTCATGGGGGATGTGACCGCAGAACACAGTCCTCAGTCAGCAGCAGCTTTCTAAAGGGGGGAGATGTGTTCACTCTGTACTCCGACCCCTTGAAACACACGGCTGCATGCTGGCCCAGAATAAAGTTTCCTCAGTTCGAGAAACAAGGCGCTCTCTCTACTTCACATTCTCTCTTTGTGAAAACACTTAATCATAACCATTTCTAAATGTCTTTTAGTTCACCATTTCCTCATATGTAATTCTTGGTCTCATACTGTGGGAGCAGTCTAAATAGCAGTATTGCTCATTTTGAGCCATCAAAAGGAAAGAAAAGTTGGTTTTCAATGGCACAGGGCGGGGCGGGTCTGGACCCTGAAGTCTTGGCTTTCCCCTGGAATTTCCCACACAAAATCAAGAGAGAATGTCAGGGAGCTGGTCTATCGGGCATGCCAAAGAGCAGCATTTTGCCCAGGATGAAGTAATGTCTACAGTCTCCTACTTTTGCACAGAAAAATGAAATCAGATCTTAAGCGAGCATATAGTTTTTTTTTTTTAAACATCTTTCACTTGTTCATACGCTTTTTCTCCTACAATTGGAAGAAGTTTCAGTTAGTCAGTCTTATTCATTTATTTGCAGCTTCCCAAGAAAAATATAACTGGAGTGTTTTTTTTTAATTTCCTAGGAAGTAGACCCTGCAAAAATAAAACAAAATTAAATTAACAACAACAAAATTACCAAGCTGGAGGAAATTAGAATGTACTACACCATTTTTTTTTTCTTTTAAATAAAAGAAAAAAACCTGGGGAAAAGGTATAAACTTCAATCAGAGGCAAAACTAAAGGAATGACCCTGAAATCATTTTTGTTACTATCAATAGTGATTTTGAATGCTTCTTCCATGAACCTGTCTGATTACAGAGAACACATTTATTCAACAAATAGGTACTGAGTACCTGTTATATACAAAACACTGTACTGGGCATTGGGGGTCTCTGAGCTTAATTGTTTAGCTACATTTTGGCAGGGAATGCAGGCTGACAATAATACACAGGTAAACATTTCTGTCTGCCCAAATGACATTATGCTGAGCAAGTTATATAATAAAGGAGCCAAACGAGTCAAACTAAATCTATGGTTTTGACTTAGCCTTGTTGAGAAAAAGGATAGTGACTTCTCAGTTACTAAAATTCTTATGACAGTCATCACACTACCATCTAAACCATTAGCCTTCTTCTTTAAAATAGCCAGGAGGAATGATTTCCCCCACGCAGTAAGAATGCAGAGGTCCCTCATATGATTTCCGTCCCCTGCCCAGCGTTGTTATCAGTTCGGGCGCCGTTATCGGCCTCATTACACTGTGCTGCTCCCAGGTGCTTTGCTTCTTTCGGGAAATCAGCTGACGCCTGGCAAATGTACTAATCAGGTTGATGTGTTGCTGTGATGGAAACTGTGACTTGCGGGTTGGGTTTTGCTGCTCATGTTTTCAAGGATAGCTCATTGTTTTAAAGGGCATTGTGCACAACAGAGTGGAGGTCCTAGGAGACCAATGCACCAATCTAGAAAACATGACTTGGAAAGGAAGTAGTAGCATCTTGTGTCCACACACCCTTTTTCTCCAAGGAGTACAGACACATTTGGAGATATTATTCCATCCTCAGAACAGCCATTTGGGGCAGAGGGTGTTGTGACTGCACTTGCCTGGCTGTCCTCTGATAAACCCCAGCTGCTGGGCTGCGTGAGGCACACAGTATGATGCAGAAAGTTCTTTCTCCTGGTCTAGCTAAATCCTCCCTCAGTGTGAACTGGGAAAGTCTACTCTGAGGTATCACATAAGGTGTAAGTTGTATATAAGCAAAACCCAATTAGCATCTACTTTATTATAACCATGCCCTGATTAGTAATTCTGAAAAAAAAAAAAAAAAGATATCCACAGCTATATTCTTGGTGGTATTTAACATTTTCACAGAAAATGTTAAAAGTCAACTCTTGTTTTTATTTTTGATGATAACCTTCAAATAGATATTGAAAGGATCAGAAGACTTTTTTTCTGTAAAGGGCTAGTTAGTAAATATTTTAGGCTGTGTAGGCCCTGTAATGCTCAAAATTCTCCAAGCCAGGCTTCAGCTATATGTGAACCATGAACTTCCAGATGTTCAACCTCATTTTAGAAAAGGCACAGGAACCACAGATCAAATTGCCAACATCTGCTGGATCATCGAAAAAGCAAGAGAGTTCCAGAAAAACATCTATTTATGCTTTATTGACTATGCCAAAGCCTTTGACTGTGTGGATCACAATAAACTGTGGAATATTCTGAAAGAGATGGGAATACCAGACCACCTGACCTGCCCCTTGAGAAACCTGTATGCAGGTCAGGAAGCAACAGTTAGAACCGGACATGGAAAAACAGACTGGATCCAAATAGGAAAAGGAGTACGTCAAGTCTGTATATTTTCACCATGCTTATTTAACTTATATGCAGAGTACATCATGAGAAACGGTGGGCTGGAAGAAGCACAAGCTGGAATCAAGATTGCTGGGAGAAATATCAATAACCTCAGATATGCAGACGACACCATCCTTATGGCAGAAAGTGAAGAGGAGCTAAAGAGCCTCTTGATAAAAGTGAAAGAGGAGAGCGAAAAAGTTGGCTTAAAGCTCAACATTCAGACAACGAAGATCATGGCATCTGGTCCCATCGCTTCAGGGCAAATAGATGGGGAAACAGGGGAAGCAGTGTCAGACTTTATTTTGGGGGGGCTCCAAAATCACTGCAGATGATGACTGCAGCCATGAAATTAAAAGACGCTTACTCCTTGGAAGGAAAGTTATGACCAACCTAGACAGCATATTCAAAAGCAGAGACATTACTTTGCCAACAAAGGTCCGTCTAGTCAGGGCTATGGTTTTTCCTGTGGTCATGTATGGATGTGAGAGTTGGACTGTGAAGAAAGCTGAGCACCGAAGAACTGTTGCTTTTGAACTGTGGTGTTGGAGAAGACTCTTGAGAGTCCCTTGGACTGCAAGGAGATCCAACCAGTCCATTCTAAAGGCTATCAGTCCTGGGTGTTCATTGGAAGGACTGATGCTGAAGCTGAAACTCCAATACTTTGGCCACCTCACGCGAAGAGTTGACTCATTGGAAAAGACTCTGATGCTGGGAGGGATTGGGGGCAGGAGAAGGGGACGACAGAGGATGAGATGGTTGGATAGCATCACCAACTCGATGGACATGAGTTTGAGTAAACTCCGGAAGTTGGTGATGGACAGGGAGGCCTGGCGTGCTGCGATTCATGGGGTCGCAGAGTCGGACACGACTGAGTGACTGAACTGAACTTAGCTGAGACAGCATATTAAAAAGCAGAGATATTACTTTGTCAAGAAAGGTCCGTCTAGTCAAGGCTATGGTTTTACCAGTAGTCATGTACGGATGTGAGAGTTGGACTGTAAAGAAAGCTGAGCACCAAAGAATTGATGCTTTTGAACTGTGGTGTTGGAGAAGACTCTTGAGAGTCCCTTGGAGTGCAGGGAGATCCAACCAGTCCATCCTAAAGGAAATCAGTCCTGGGTGTTCATTGGAGAGACTGATGTTGAAGCTGAAACTCCAATATTTTGGCCACCTGATGCGAGGAGCTGACTAATTTGAAAAGACCCTGATGTTGGGAAAGATTGAAGGCAGGAGGAGAAGGGGACGACAGAGGATCAGATGGTTAGATGACATCACCGACTCAATGAACATGAGTTTGGGTAAACTCTGGGAGTTGGTGATCGACAGGGAGGCCTGGCATGCTGTGGTTCAGGGAGTCGCCAAGAATCAGACACGACTGAGCGACTGAACTGATACCGATACTGATTACAGCACCAAAGCAGCCATAGACAATGGCTGTATTCCAATAAAACTTTATTTACAAAAACAGGCAGTAGGCTGGATCTGGCCCGTGGGCTGGATTATCCAGATACAAAGGGGTCCTGCCAAACAATTTCTTTTTTTTCTGCCAAACAATTTCAAAGTTCACATCTGCAGTAGTGTATATGATTTCACACAGACATGTAGCACTGCTTTAATTACTGAGTGATAATGAGAAAAGAATGTAAGAATGATGCTTTTGGTGGGTAAAGGCTAAATGACATCAGAGCATGCTGTGTAAGCAAAAGCTTTACAGCATATGGAAGAAAAGTGGTGGAGAAGATCATCACATGGCTTAGGGCAGAACAGGAACAATGACCTCAAAAGGACCTTCCCGGAGCTGTCAGCACCACATACATATCGTAAGGAGCATTTTCATTTCAGCAAAATAATAATCTTTACATTAAACTGAAGTTGTTCATTTGAATTTTATTGATTTAATCGTTTGGTCTGCATTTAATTTATATTTTATTTTGACATGACAGATATATAAGAGTTACAAGCTTACATTTATAGTTTTAAAAATATTATTCTAACACAAATAACTTAAGTCAACCCTGGTGAATCAGGAGAATTTTTCCCCTCTGAAAAGTAAAATAATGCTCAAATTTGAGAAAAACTGCCAAACACAGCTTTCACATCTGAACTGCAAGGGCCCAATCATGAATGAGAAAGTATGTAGGCTTGTTGAGGTGGGAGTTGGAAGATGCAACTCCCAGCATCGCATCTTAGGAAGTGCAGTTAGTCATCATCACAAGTAAGCCAGAAATGGAGGCTGGAGGAGCCCAGGTATCGATGCCTGCTTGAGACCTCTGTACAATGGTGAATTTACTCAAGCAATTTAGCAAGTCAGGGAAACAAGCAGGGAGGGTTAAAAAAAAGATGCTGTGTAAGTCCCAAAGAACCTCACTAGACAATTCACAAGAGGGGCTGTGTGCATAACTAACCTGTCATCTGTTGAACAGCGAGGCGATTTCAGGTAGCACAGAAGTGGACAGTGAATGGAGCTAAGGGAAATCCACAGACTTTATCCTGTCTGTTGAAACACGCCAGAGAGGAAAACCAAGAGCATGATGGGGCAAAAATATTGCAGAATAAAGGTAAAAGTAAATATTGTTCTAAGGACTCAGAAGAAGAACATGCCTCAGAAATGAATTTACTACTGGAAGGGAAACAAGTTTGGAATACTGGCATTCCATTATGATACATGAAGATATAACTTTTACGAAAAAAGACAAAAAGCCATGAGAAGCCTGGAGAAGGAACTGGCTATCCACTCCAGTATTCTTGCCTGGAAAAGTCCATGGACAGAGGAGCCTGGCGGGCTGCAGCAGTCCATGGGGTTCCATGATTGAGCACATGTGCATGAGGGTGGAAGGAGATGGGCTGGTAGCAATAAACTGATAGAACTGAAAAAAAAGAAAAAGCTGTGAGAAGACAACTAGCTCAAACAATACAACAGACTGAGATCAAAAGACAACAAAGTAACCAAAAAAAGCTTAAGGAAGAACTGCAAAGATTATTACAGTAACAATCTATAATGGAATTACTAAAGAATAAAATGTCTCTATGGAAAATCAATGGTATAAAGTGTAAATAAAAAATGAAAAGGCAAACCATACGGTCTAGGAGAATATACTTGTGACACATATCTGACTAAAGGCTAGAATATCAAATATATAAAGAATATCAAATATGTAAAGTTATAAATTCTCATAATCTAACAAAAAAAAAACAAAATGACTTGGAAGAGACACTTTTTAAAGGCATATACAAGAATTGCATGAAAGTTGCTCACCATTATTAGTTATCAGAGTAATGCAAACTAAAACCACAAGATAGTATTTCACCCCAGTTTTAGAGCTAAAATTCAAGGGACTGACAACATCCAGTGTATGCAAAGATACACAGCTATTGGACTCTCATAAACTGCTGGTGGAATACAAAATAACTGAATCACTTGGAAATAGTTTGCCAGATACAAAGTTAAAATACACTTATACGATCCAGCAATTCCACTCTTAGGTATTTACCCATGAGAAATTAAAACCTTCGTCCACAAAAAGACTTACACAGAAATATTCACAGAATACTTTTCATAATGTACATGACAAATTCAAATGTCCATTAACAGGTGAGTGGATAAACAAACTAGTTTACTCATACAATGGATTATTACTCATCAATTTTTTAAAAAGAATAACTATTGATACTCACAATAATGCGGGTCTGTCTCACACTCATGTCAAGTGAAAGAAGCCAGACACAAAAGAGTACACATGAATGACTCGATTTACAAGAATGTTTCAGTTCAGTTCAGTCACTCAGTCGTGTCCGACTCTTTGCGACCACATGAATCGCAGCACGCCAGGCCTCCCTGTCCATCACCAACTCCCGGAGTTCATTCAGACTCACGTCCATCGAGTCAGTGATGCCATCCAACCATCTCATCCTCTGTCGTCCCCTTCTCCTCCTGCCCCCAATCCCTCCCAGCATCAGAGTCTTTTCCAATAACTCAACCCTTCACATGAGGTGGCCAAAGTACTGGAGTTTCAGCTTTTAGCATCATTCCTTCCAAAGAAATCCCAGGGCTGATCTCCTTCAGAATGGACTGGTTGGATCTCCTTGCAGTCCAAGGGACTCTCAAGAGTCTTCTCCAACACCACAGTTCAAAAGCAGCAATTCTTCGGCGCTCAGCCTTCTTCACAGTCCGACTCTCACATCCATACATGACCACTGGAAAAACCATAGCCTTGACTAGACGGACCTTAGTTGGCAAAGTAATGTCTCTGCTTTTGAATATGCTTTCTAGGTTGGTCATAACTTCTCTTCCAAGGAGTAAGCGTCTTTTAATTTCACGGCTGCAATCACCATCTGCAGTGATTTTGAAGCCCCCAAAAATAAAGTCTGACACGGTTTCCCCATCTATTGCCCATGAAGTGATGGGACTGGATGCCATGATCTTCATTTTCTGAATGTTGAGCTTAAGCCAACTTTTTCACTCTCCTCTTTCACTTTCATCAAGAGGCTCTTTAGCTTCTCTTCACTTTCTGCCATAAGGGTGGTGTCATCTGCATATCTGAGGTTATTGATATTTCTCCCGGCAATCTTGATTCCAGCTTGTGTTTCTTCCAGTCCAGCGTTTCTCATGATGTACTCTGCATAGAAGTTAAATAAGCAGGGTGACAATATACAGCCTTGACGCACTCCTTTTCCTATTTGGAACCAGTCGTTGTTCCATGTCCAGTTCTAACTGTTGCTTCCTGACCTGCATACGGATTTTAGGAGAGGTAAAACTAATTTATGGGCATGGAGATAAGATCAGTGGTTGACTAGAATGAGGTTAGGGAGGAATCACTCAAGTAGGGATGGCAGAGGCACAAGGGCATTTCTAGGTAATGGAAATGTTCCATATCTTCATAGGGGTGCTGATTAAATACATTTGTTGTTGGTCAGTCTCTAAGTTGTATCCAACTCTTTGTGACCCCATGGACTGCAGCATGCCAGTCTTCCCTGTCCTTCACTATCTCATGGAGTTTGCTCAAATTCATGTCCATTGAGCTGGTGATACTATCTAACTACCTCATCCTTTGCCACCCTCTTCCCCCTTTGCCTTCAGTCTTTTCCAGCATGAGGGTCTTTTCTGATGAGTTGGCTCTTTGCATCAGGTGGCCAAAGTATTGGAGATTCAGCTTTGGCATCAGTTCTTCCAATGAATATTCTAGGTTGATTTCCTTTAGGATTGACTGGTTTGATCTTGCTGTCCAGGGGAATCTCAAAAGTCTTCTCCAGCACAATTCAAAAGCATGAATTCTTCAGGGCTCAGCCTTCTTTATGGTCCAATTCTCACGTCCATACACGACTACTGGAAAAACCATAGCTTTGACTATATGGACCTTTGCCAGTAAAGTGATGTCTTTGTTTTTTAATACACTATCTAGGTTTGTCATAGCTTTCCTTCCAAAGAGCAAATACCTTTAACTTCATGGTTTCATTCACCATCCACAGTGACTGATTTTGTGTTCTTGGAACCCAAGATACAAAAATCTGTTACTGCCCCCACTTTTCCCCCTTCTACTTGCCATGAAGTGATGGGACAGATGTCATGATCTTAGTTTTTTGAATGTTGAGTTTTAAGCCAGCTTTTCCACTCTCTTCTTGCACCCTCATCACGAGGCTCTTTAGTTTCTTTTCACTTTCTGCTATTAAGTGGTATCACCTGCATATCTGAGGTTCTTGATATTTCTCCCCGCAATCTTGATTCCAGCTTGTGATTCATGCAGCCTGGCTGGATGAATCATTCCATCATTTCTCATGATGTACTCTGCATATAAATTAGATAAGCAGGGTGACAATATATAGTCTTGACATATTACTTTCCCAGTTTGGAACCAGTCCATTGCTCCACGTCTGGTTCTAACTATTGCTTCTTGACCTGCATACAGGTTTCTTGGACAAGTAAGGTGGTCTTGCATTACCATCTCTTTAAGAATTTTCCACAGTTTGTTGTGACCTACACAGTCAAAGGCTTTAGTATAGTCAATGAAACAGAAGTAGATGTTTTTCTGGAATTCACTTGCTATCTCTATGAGCCAACAGATATTGGCAATTTGATCTCTAGTTTCTCTGCATTTTCTAAATCTAGCTTCTACATCTGGAAGTTCTCAGTTCATGTACCGTTGAAGCCGAACTTGAAGGATTTTGAGCATAACCTTACTAGCATGCAAAATGAGTACAATTGTCTGGATCAGAAAACATACCAATAGCCACCATTCTGGGGAAAAAAAATAGTATAGCCATTTCCCAGTTGACTAAGAGATGAGTCAAACTTAGATCAAGAGTAAAGAAAGTCTGAATACTTACTGCAAATATAATTTGAAACTGGATAAAAATGTACAACAGTGATTATAATTCCTTGAGAAGATTTAAAATAAAAACAAAATATATAGATAATATGAGTCTCAAATTCCAAATTATATTAATTAAAACTGGAGAATGTGGGCAAGGGAAATTGATAGAAGTAAGTGAAAAGTGTTAGTCGCTCAGTCATGTCCACCTCTGCAAACCCATGGACTGTAGCCTGCCTGGCTCCTCTGTCCATGGACGTCTCCAGGTAAACATAACAGAATGGGTAGCCAATCCCTTCTACAGGGGATCTTCCCAACCCAGAAATGATCATTAAATTCTTTATATAATATAGAATAAAGTCAAGAGCTTTTGCTTAACTAAATTGTGAACATCCACTTATGGAACATTCTATAGTATTAAAAATAATGAGGAAGCTCTTTATGGTCAGATATGAAATTGTCTATAAGAACAGGTTATTCTAAAAGAGAGATCATTACACAAAAATGTGTACAGCATGTTATGTTTTGTGCAACAAAAGAGGAAAAAATATACTGTATAAAGGAAGCTGGTGACCTTGGTTGCCTTGAGGAAGGGTTACTGGATAGTTGGGAATTAGGAGTAAAAAGAAGACATCATAAAATTTTTTTTTATCCTTTGTTTATTTGTAAATTACCCATGTAAGTATGACTTATTTTTTAAAATTAAATTTTTAGATGTATAATTTGTTTAATTTTGACTTTGAGAATAAAGTAAACATTCATTGAATACTTTGTTACATGTGTAAATCTAATTTATGATGAAGAAGACATCACAAATCAGAAAAGATTCATTAAATGATCTTGATGCTGGTTTTATATTTGAAAATAAAAATGTTTAGTCCTTATTTCTGGAGAAGGAAATAGCAACCCACTCCAGGATTCTTGCCTGGAGAATTCCATGGACAGAGGAGCCAGGTGGGCTACAGTCCACTTCAGCTCAGTTCAGTTCAGCCATTCATTCATGTACAGCTCTTTGCGATCCCATGGACTGCAGCACCCCAGGTTGCCCTGTCCATCACCAACTCCAAGAATTTACTCAAACTCCTGTCCATTGAGTCGGTGATGCCATCCAACTATCTCATTCTCTGTCATCCCCTTCTGCTTCAATCTTATCCAGCATCAGGGTCTTTTCAAATGAGTCAGTTCTTCACATCACATGGCCAAAGTATTAGAGTTTCTGCTTCAGCATCAGTCCTTCCATTGAATATTCAGGACTGATCTCCTTTAGGATGGACTGGTTGGATCTCCTTGCTGTCCAAGGGATTCTCAAGAGTCTTCTCCAACACCACAGTTCAAAAGCATCAATTCTTCGGCTCTCAGCTTTCTTTATAGTCCAACTCTCACATCCATACATGACTACTGGAAAAACCATAGCTTTGACTAGACAGACCTTTGTTGGCAAAGTAATGTCTCTGCTTTTTAATATGCTGTCTAGGTTGGTCATAGCTTTTCTTGCAAGGAGCAAGCATCTTTTAATATCATGGCTGCAGTCACCATCTGCAGTGATTTTGGAGCCCCCCAAAATAATGGAGCCTGTTTCCATTGTTTCCCCATCTATTTGCCATGAAGTGATGGGACCAGATGCCATGATCTTAGTTTTCTGAATGTTGAGTTTTAAGCCAACTTTTTCACTCTACTCTTTCACTTTTATCACGAAGCTCTTTAGTTCATCTTCTCTTTCTGCCATAAGGCTGGTGTCACTTGCATATCTGAGGTTATTGATATTTCTCCCAGCAATCTTGATTCCAGCTTGTGCTTCATCCAGTCCAGCATTTCTCATGATGTATATACTCTGCATATAAGTTAAATAAGCAGGGTGACAATATACAGCTTTGACATACTCCTTTTCCTATTTGGAACTAGTCTGTTGTTTCATGTCCAGTTTGAACTGTTGCTTCCTGACCTGCATACAGATTTCTCAGGAGGCAGGTCAGGTGGTCTGGTATTCCCATCTCTTTCAAAATTGTCCACAGTTTGTTGTGATCCACACTGTCTTGGCATAGTCAATAAAGCAGAAGTAGATGTTTTTCTGGAATTCACTCACTGTCTCTATGAGCCAAGGAATGTTGGCAATTTGATCTCTGGTTCCTCTCCCTTTTCTAAAACCACCTTGAACATCTGGAAGTTCACAGTTCATGTACTGTTGAAGCCTGGCTTGGAGAATTTTGAGCATTACTTTGCTAGGGTGTAAGATGAGTGTAATTGTGCAGTAGTATGAGCATTCTTTGGCATTGCCTTTCTTTGGGATTGGAATGAAAACTGACCTTTTCCAGTCCTGTGGCCACTGCTGAGTTTTCCAAATTTGCTGGCATATTGAGTGCAGCACTTTAGCAGCAGCATCTTTCAGGATTTGGAACAGCTCAACTGGAATTCCATCATCTCCACTAGCTTTGTTCATAGTGATGTTTCCTAAGGCCCAGTTGACTTCACATTCCAGGATGTCTGGCTCTAGGTGAGTGATCACACCATTGTGATTATCTGGGTCATGAAGATCTTTTTTGTACAGTTCTTCTGTGTATTCTTGCCACCTTTTCTTAATAACTTCTGCTTCTGTTAGGTCCATACCATTTCTGTCCTTTATCTGATCAAATGGACCACAGCCTTGTCTAACTCAGTGAAACTATGAGCCATTCTGTGTAGGGCCAACCAAGACAAATGGGTCATGGTGGAGAGTTCTGACAAAACGTGGTCCACTGGAGAAGGGAATGGCAAACCACTTCAGTACTCTTGCCTTGAGAACCCCATGAACAGTATGAAAAGGCAAAAAGAGATAGGACCCTGAAAGATGAACTCCCCAGGTCAGTAGGTGCCCAATATGCTACTGGAGATCAGTGGAGAAATAACTCCAGAAAGAATGAAGAGACGGAGCCAAAGCAAAACAACACATATTTGTGATGTAACTGGTGATGGAAGTAAAATCCAATGCTGTAAAGAGCAATATTGCATAGAAATCTGGAATGTTAGGTCCATGAATTAAGGCAAATTGTAAGTAGCCAGACAGGGGATGGCAAGAGTGAACATTGACATTTTAGGAATCAGCAAACTAAAATGGACTGGAATAGGTGAATTCAACTCAGATGACCATTATATCTACTACTGCGGCAATAATCCCTTAGAAGAAATGAAGTAGTCATCATAGTCAACAAAAGGGTTTGAAATCCAGTGTTTGGATGCAGTCTCAAAAATGACAGAATGATCTCTGTTAATTTCCAAGGCAAACCATTCAATATCACAGTAATCCAAGTCTATGCACTGACCAGTAACGCTGAAAAAGCTGAAGTTGAATGGTTCTATGAAGACCTTTTAGAACTAACACCCAAAAAAGATGTCCTTCTCATTATAATGGACTGGAATGCAAAAGTAGGAAGTCAAGAAATACCTAGAGTAACAGGCAAATTTGGCCTTAGAGTACAGAATGAAGCAGGCCAAAGGTGAATAGAATTTTGCCAAGAGAACGCACTGGTCATAGCAAACACCCTCTTCCAACAGCACAAGGGAAGACTCTACACATGGACGTCACCAGATGGTCAATACCGAAATCAGATTGGTTACATTCTTCACAGCCAAAGATTACTATACAGTCAGCAGAAACAAGACCGGGAGGTGACTGTGGCTCAGATTATGAACTCCTTATTGCCAAATTCAGACTTAAATTGAAGAAAGTAGGGAAAACCACTAGACTATTCAGTTCAGTTCAGTTCAGTCACTCAGTCATGTCTGACTCATTGTGATGCCATGGACTGCAGCATGCCAAGCCTCCCTGTCCCTCACCAATGCCTGGAGTTTGCTCAAACTCATGTCCATTGAGTCAGTGATGCCATCCAACTATCTCATCCTCTGTCGTCCCCTTCTCCTCCTGCCCTCAATCTTTCCCAGCATCAGGGTCCTTTCCAATGCATCAGCTCTTCGCATTAGGTAGCCAAAGTATTGGAGTTTCAGCTTCAACATCAGTCCTTCCAATGAACACTCAGGGCTGATCTCCTTTAGGATGGACTGGTTGGATCTCCTTGCTGTCCAAGGGATTCTCAAGAGTCTTCTCCAACACCACAGTTCAAAAGCATCAATTCTTCAGTGCTCAGCTTTCTTTATAGTCCAACTCTCACATCCATACATGACCACAGGAAAAACCATAGCCCTGACTAGACGGATCTTTGTTGGCAAAATAATGTCTCTGCTTTTTAGTATGCTGTCTAGGTTGGTCATAGCTTTTCTTGCAAGGAGTAAGCGTCTTTTCATGGCTACAGTCACCATCTGCAGTGATTTTGGAGCCCCCCAAAATAAAGTCTGTCACTGTTTCCATTGTTTCCCCATCTATTTGCCATGAAGTGATGGGACCAGATGCCATGATCTTAGTTTTCTGAATGTTGAGCTTTAAGCCAACTTCTTCACTCTCCTCTTTCACTTTCATCGAGAGGCTCTTTAGTTCTTCGCTTTTTGCCATAAGGGTGGTGTCATCTGCATATCTGAGGTTATTGATATTTCTCCCTGCAATCTTGATTCTAGCTTGTGCTTCACCCAGTCCAGTGTTTCTCATGATGTACTCTACATATAAGTTCAATAAGCAGGGTAACAATATACAGCCTTGACATACTCCTTTTCCTATTTGGAACCAGTCTGTTGTTCCTTGTCCAGTTCTAACTGTTGCTTCCTGACCTGCATACAGATTTCTCAAGAAGCAGATCAGGTGGTCTGTTATTCTCATCTCTTTAAGAATTCTCCACATTTTGTTGAAAATTGTTATCTGTTGAGACCATTCAGATATGACCTAAATCAAATCCCTTAGGATTATACCGTGGGCAGTGACAAATAGATTCAAGGAATTAGATCTGATAGAAAAAGTGCCTGAAGAACTGTAGAGGGAGGTTCATGACATTGTACAGGAGGCAGTGATCAAGACCATCCCCAAGAGAAAGAAATGCAAAAAGGCAAAATGGTTGACTGAGGAAGTCTTACAAATAGCTGTGAAAAGAAGAGAAGTGAAAGACAAAGGAGAAAAGGAAAGCCATATTCATTTGAATGCAGAGTTCCAAACAATAGCAAGGAGAGATAAGCCTTTCTCAGTGATCAATGCAAAGAAATAGAGGAAAACAATAGAATGGGAAAGACTAGAGATCTCTTCAGGAAAATTAGAGATACCAAGGGAACATTTCATGCAAAGGTGGGCATAATAAAGGACAGAAAGGGCTACAGTCCCTGGGATCACAAAGAGTCAGACATAAGTTAGTGACTAAACAGCAGTCCTTATTTCACAACAGTGACCAGATTAAACTACAAACAGATTCCAGAGTGAAGTTACTAAAAAATAAATTAAAGTTAGATAAAAATATTAGAATGAAACAGGTGAATCTTAGAGCCAAGAAAGCCTTGCCAAGAGAAGCCTGACATATCTGACTATGTGAGAATTAAAGGGTCGTATAGGTCAGAAATATTCTATAAAATTAAAAAGCATCCAAAAATTGGGAAAAATACACAAATACAAGAGATTATCTCTCTATTTCATTTTATTTTTTTTGAATGGGAGAACAGATTACAGATTTATGTAACAGAAGTTTTATGTAACATGAGAGCCTCCATAATGAAATGAAGACCTGAAGAAAAACAGACCTGTGCACTTGTCTGCTGGGTTTGATGACCAGTGGACAGTCAACTGAGGAACAGCCAGGTGGAAAACTGCACAGGGCAAGGTATGTGAGAAAGAGAGTGGAACTTCCATGCCCTCTCCAGGGGTACCATTCTCCTCATGTCTCCATGTGGTCACTAATCAGGAAGCCCCAGTAACTTTATTTTTTAAAGATCCAATCAAACTACAAGACAAAACAAACTTTTGGAAACCTCACTAACATCTCAATATACAAATGGGCAAAGGAAATTAACAGATAGGAAATGGAAACGGCTAAGGACATATGAAAGCCCATTGATAATCAAAGTAATCCAAATTAAAAAGAAACCTCTTGCCTATCAGATGGGTGAAACTCCAAGGATGAGGGGGTCTTCATAACTACTGATGGATATGTAAAGTGTCACAACCTTTTTGAAAAACAACTTGAGATGAGTACCAACAGCCTTCAACAGGTTCAAAACTTTTGACTCGATAATTCTAAGTTTATACAAACTATCTCCTCAGAAATTTAATGTGACTTTATTTATAATAAGAAAAAACCTTGGAAACAATACAATTGTCTGTAATATGGAAATGTAATAAAATCTGATATACTCATAAAATATTGTGCAGACATTAAAATCATTAATTTCAAAAATACTTAATGTCTGGAAAGACATACAAGATACACTGTAAGTGAAAACTGCTATATGATCTGCTGGCAATTTTTAAATGACAATATATAATAAACACATAGATTTTAAATACCAGAGGGAAATGCTACAAAATGTTAGTGATCATTTTCTTTAAAATTAATTTTATTACTTTTCAGTTCAGTTAAGTTCAGTTCAGCCCCTCAGTCGTGTCCAACTCTTTGCGACCCCATGAATTGCAGCAAGCCAGGCCTCCCTGTCCATCACCAACTCCCGGAGTTCACCCAAACCCACGTCCATTGAGTCAGTGATGCCATCCAGCCATCTCATCCTCTGTTGTCCTCTTCTCCTCCTGCCCCCAATCCTTCCCAGCATCAGGGTCTTTTCCAATGAGTCAACTCTTTGCATCAGGTGGCCAAAGTATTGGAGTTTTAGCTTTAGCATCAGTCCTTCCAATGAACACCCAGGACTGATCTCCTTTAGAATGGACTGGTTGGATCTCCTTGCAGTCCAAGGGACTCTCAGGAGTCTTCTCCAACACCACAGTTCAAAAGCAACAATTCTTTGGCGCTCAGCTTTCTTCACAGTCCAACTCTCACATCCATACATGACTACCGGAAAAACCATAGCCTTGACTAGATGGACCTTTGTTAGCAAAGTAATGTCTCTGCTTTTCAATATGCTATCTAGGTTGGTCATAACTTTCCTTCCAAGGAGTAAGCGTCTCTTAATTTCATGGCTTCAATCACCATCTACAGTGATTTTGGAGCCCCCAAAATAAAGTCTGACACTGTTTCCACTGTTTCCCCATCTATTTCCGATGAAGTGATGGGACCGGATGCCATGATCTTTGTTTTCTGAATGTTGAGCCTTAAGACAACTTTTTCACTCTCCTCTTTCACTTTATTACTTTTACTTTTTGTAAATTTTAAAGTTTCTATAATAAATGGTGGAAGAAGACACCATATTTAGATGAAGAAATATTACAATCACAAAAACTTCACCTGGCATCAACAAGCTCCAGATCTCAACTGAAAGTGTCAACTACTACAACAAGTAGGAAATTCACAGAGAAAACCTTGATGATGCATTAGTACCTGCCTTCCATCTTTCTTACACACCTTTGACTCAAAACTTCACGGCCCAATAGAGTAAGAGCAGAGCAATATCAGGACAACTCCAGTGGGGAGCCAACAGGAGAACTATTGCTCAGCATTATGAATAACCCTGCACAGGCTCCATGACCAAAACACAAACAACTCAACTGTAATGGTGTTTCCACGACACACTTGCATGTCCAGAAAGTCTTCAACCAAGACCACCCACTTATGGTCCACAAACCATCAGGTGAACGATCCTCCTCAGCATCCCAGTCATGTCTGACTCTTTGTGACCCTATGGGCTGTAGCCTAACCAGCTTCCTCCGTCCATGGGATTTTCCAGGCAAGAATACTGGAATGGGTTACCATTTCCTTCTCCAGGAGATCTTCCCGACCCAGGGATTGAACCCAGGTCTCCCACACTGTAGGCAGATGCTTTACCGTCTGAGCCACCAGGGAAGGAAACTGCCTTTAATAATCTAAGAATTGATAACTCTGGCATGAAGAGCCCCACGTGCCATGCACAGGCTCCCAAGTGCCCTTCTCCATCCCCTGGTGTTTTCTCTGGCAGGATGTTTTATATCATGTTCAGTCCAACCCAGCTAATAAAGGAGCTCTTTTAAAGCTGAGAAAAACCCTGTGTATTGGGTTCCTGGGTCCAACATGTGTGCAATACATAAAGAAGCACGGAACACATGTACAGTACCTTCCCGAAGCTGTGTTGGCTTCGCAGAATTCTCCCCGCTCATTAAAACAACCAAGGATGCAGCTGCTCGAACTGTAGCCTGCCATGTTGACATGGCAACGGGTGGCTCCTGGCATGGAAAAAGGGCCCTGTTGTTTATGGGAGATCCCACAGTATAAACACATGGCCTGCAGAAGAAAGACAAAGAAACAAAGGCGGAGAATCTTTAAAATGAGTTGTGACTTTCCTTACCACCATGGTAGCAAATGTTAAGTTGAGCTTTCAAAGAGAAAATATCTGAGACTTGTAGTTGATTGGTTTCAAAGCATCTTGAACTGACATCTGCCAAGGACTATGTGAATAGCTGAGTGGTTATTTCTCCCAAATGAATTACTTAAATATGTAAAGAGGTTTTTTTTTCTAAGCGGAAAAATATTTTTTGGATAAAGTTTTAAATACTAGTCTGCCAAGTTAAAATTTACATTACCTTGCCCTTCCCCTTAAGCCCTTAGGCCTTCAAAACAAAAAAGTTTTAGAGACATTCTTACAAAACTTTTGGAAAATATTCTGGAAAAGAAAATATGTTTAGTGATACTGAGATATTAATACTTGGAAAAACAAGCTGGTGGTCTCAAATGCAGTGCTGGCGGGCAGATACCCCCAATCTTGGAAACCACCATCTCAAATGGAACCCTTGTGGGAATCCTTGTGCGGAGGCCAAGAACAGGGGTTGGCATATAAACAGGACTGTAGGTCACAACAACCAGGCTTGTGATGGGAAGGCCAAGGGCAGAGTTGTTACCAAAGCCAGTATAAGAAACCAATGGCATGACACTGGGGCCCATTCTGCTACAATTAAAAAATACAAACTTACACACACCAAGAATAATCCCTTCCGTGATAAGTCACAAAGAGAAATGGAAAAAAATCTCTGAGATCAAAGAAATCTATTCTTTTAACATCACTGATTAGAAGGCATGGACTGACCCTTGGCAAGATATCTTAGCAAAATGTTTGCACTTTTTGTTTTTCAAGAGTTATGGCAAATATGATATAGTTTTAATCAGCTTGAGTTATGGAGTAAATGAAAAAAGTGGAGTGCTACCTCTCTTGCATAAACTGGTTTTCCTTTTTAGAATAATTAACACTATTATGACTGAAGATTTATTGTATTCTTACAGTGAGCAAGAACACACAGGATGACGACCCCACTCCATCAGTCAGGGTCCAGAAAGGAAAACACAAACCAGTGTAGGTCTTAATAAACAGAGGTAATTTAATTTAGGGGATTGGTCCTAGAAGTAATAGAAGTACCGAGAAGCCAAACAGCAGACAGTGATGCAACCCAGAGATTAGCCACAGTGGTAAGGAGCTGTGACTCCATGGGTTGGAGGAGCTGCTGTTCCTGAGTGCTCTGGGCTCACAGCAATAGGAGTCATTTGACAGAAGCCAGATTCACAGCGGAGAATGTCCGATGGGTGCAGGGACCAGGGAGACTCAGGCATTGCTGCTTCTGCTGCTAAGTCGCTTCAGTCGTGTCCGACTCTGTGCGACCCCATAGATGGCAGCCCACCAGGCTCCCCCGTCCCTGGGATTCTCTGGGCAAGGACACTGGAATGGGTTGCCATTTCCTTCTCCAATGCATGAAAGTGAAAAGTGAAAGTGAAGACACTCAGTTGTGTCCGACTCTTAGCGACCCCATGGACTGTAGCCTTCCAGGCTCCTCCATCCATGGGATTGGGTTGCCATTGCCTTCTCCCAGTCATTGCTAGAGACACAAAAATAAGCAGAAAGAGGAGAGGAAATTGTGTGTGTGTGTGTGTGTGTGTGTGTGTGTGTGTGTGTGAATCTTTCAGTGTCCAGGCAAGAATACTAAAGTGGATAGATTCCCGACCCAGGGATCAAACCTAGGTCTCCTGCTTTGCAGGCAGATTCTTTACCATCTAAGCCACCAGAGAAGCCCAGGACAATGTTTATTGCTTGCTAACTCCTGCTCTCAAGTGTTCCATCAATGCCCTGCATTGGCCAAACCTGACAGGAAGTCAGAAAACAAGGGAGCCTGGGAAATGAGGTTCCTCGTCATCAGGAGAAGATAATAAGAGCAGAAAATGGACCTTAGAGCAAACAGGTAGTCTACCTTCTAGAAGTGTATATGCCATGATTCAGTTCAGTTCAGTCACTCAGTCATGTCTGACTCTTTGCGACCCCAAGAATTACAGCACACCAGGCCTCCCTGTCCATCACCAACTCACATCCATCACTCAGACTCACGTCCATCGAGTCAGTGATGCAATCCAGCCATCTCATCCTCTGTCGTCCCCTTCTCCTCCTGCCCCCAATCCCTCCCAGCATCAGAGTCTTTTCCAAGGAGTCAACTTTTCGCATCAGGTGGCCAAAGTACTGGAGTTTCAGCTTCAGCATCATTCCCTCCAAAGAAATCCCAGGGCTGATCTCCTTCAGAATGGACTGGTTGGATCTCCTTGCAGTCCAAGAGACTCTCAAGAGTCTTCTCCAACACCACAGTTCAAAAGCATCAATTCTTCACTGCTCAGCTTTCTTCACAGTCCAACTCTCACATCCATACATGACCACTGGAAAAACCATAGCCTTGACTAGACGGACCTTGTTGGAAAAGTAATGTCTCTGCTTTTGAATATGCTATCTAGGTTGGTCATAACTTTTCTTCCAAGGAGTAAGTGTCTTTTAATTTCATGGCTGCAGTCACCATCTGCAGTGATTTTGGAGCCCCCCAAAATAAAGTGTGACACTGTTTCCACTGTTTCCCCATCTATTTGCCATGAAGTGATGGGATCAGATGCTATGATCTTCATTTTCTGAATGTTGAGCTTTAAGCCCTGATTACTCACAGATTCGATATGAGGCAGAGAAAGAAGACTAGACATTCAGAAGACTAGTCCTGGCTGGGTTCAGTTCAGTTCAGTTCATTTCAGTCACTCAGTCGTGTCCGACTCTTTGCTGGCTGGGTTACCAGCTCATTAAATGGCTATGGAAAAATCCCTGACCTCTCTGAGTCACATGCAAAATGGGGATAGGGGGCAGGTATGTGACTTCAGTTGTCTGTTCTGGACCAAAAACCCATGGTTGTGTCCCAGAATCACAGATCCAAGAACAAAGGCAAATTTTCATGGAAGGCCCAGGGTCTCCCATCGATTTCATGGAGTACTGAGCTCCCACCCTGCTGCTCTTGGATCCCTGGTTAATTGACTGAGCCTGAGTTAACTTCAGGCAGTTAAGGACCTAATGATGAAGTCCCCCTAAAACTACCTCCTCCTAGCTGGGGCTGCTGGCTGTGGGTGCCTGGTGGGGGACGCTGTAGCAGCTCAAATAGCTCAGGTAGGTGGGGTCAAGTCATGCCTAGTTCTGAAAATTCCACCTGTTTTTTTCCCCAAAAAAGTCCATCATAGAGAAGGATCCCAAGAAGATAAGGATCGTCAGTGGAAACAGTATGTTGCCCCTGGCCGAATGGCAGGCATAACTCTCCCTCTGACAGTGACGGACACTGAGAATCAAGGCTTCCTTTCTTACTAAAGCAGAACGGACCCCACGATGTCTGTCAGCTCATGAGCTCTTGGAATCCACTTCCAATCTAAGCAGACTTGTGGAGATAAACTATTTGTGATGCTCACAGGGAAGTGGGAGACCCTTGTCTACAAATCGCCTAAGACTTTCTCTGGGGAGAGGAAGGGGGAACTGACCCCATATTGTGGTTTTAAGTCTTAGGGTTCTTCGGGAAAGGATCTGTGCTTCAGCTGTGCTCTCTTGTTCTTACACTCAGCACCTCACTTCCCTGGGTGACTCTGGTGCTACAGCTCTTCCCTTGTCTGCATGCGGAGCAAATTCTCCCCAAAAGACTGGCTTGCCAGGATGTGTGCTTTTCTTCTCCCTGTAAGTTTGGGCTGGAGGCTCTGCTGGCATATTGTTATGAATTCCACCTGTGCCCTTAGGTATGCGGTCCCTAAGCCTTCCTCCACAGCCTCCATACCACTTTCCAGAAGAAACTATCAGATTTGAGATGAGGTCACATGTGAAGGGGCTTCCCAGGTGGCGCCAGTGGTAAAGAATATGCCTGCCAATGCAGGAGACATAAGAGACGCAGGTTCGATCCCTAGGTTGGGAAGATCCCATGGAGGAGGGCATGGCAACTCACTCCAGTATTCTTGCCTGAAGAATCCCACGGACAGAGGAGCTTGGGGGCTACAGTCACAAAGAGTCGGACATGACTGAAGCGGCTTAGCGTGCACACGTGCACATGTGAGAAAACAGTGCAGAGGACGGATCAGAAAGACTCTGCAATTCACTGCAGAAGGAGAAGAAAGGGAGGGCCTCCCTGAGGCAGCCAGCTCTCAAGGTGGACCCCAGTGACTCCTGCCCCAGGTATTCACACCCCTGTGGAGGCCCCTCCCACACTGTATCGGGGTGGCCAGTGTGACCCAAGTCACTACAACGAAAAGCCCGCACACCCCAACTAGAGAAAACTGGCATGCAGCCACGAAGACCTAGTGCGGCAAAAAGAAACAGAAATAAATTTAAAAAATAAACAGGAAAACAATCCTAGGCAAGATTTCTTGAAAATGTACATTCTCTCCACGCTCCCAGTCTACTTCCTTCTTGGTCTTTTCTTTTTCTCAGCTCACTCTTCCCTCCCCAACACATCCATGCCAAGTGCCAGTGACTTTATAACAGATGGCTTTTTGAGCGTTCACAAGCTGATATGCCTATGCATGTCGCACATCAAGGTGCAGATGTCCAAAGCAATCTAAAGTCAAGTAACTACATTTTAAGAGGGATGAAAGCTTTAACCCCCATGTAGAAGTCTAGCGGTGGAATTTTGGGCATCTGACAGGAAGTAGAGAATGGGTGGACAGGAGGTCTTCATGGAGTCTGGAAATCATACTCAGTGATGACTTGTCACACACACACATTCCCCACCCTCCCTCTTCCCTACCCATTGTGTCCCAGGAGGGGATGAAAATCTACGTGCATTTATAAACATGCTCTGCAGTTATCTGGATGTGTGATCACTGAAATATATGCAGCTGTGTTTATTCAACACGCACAGCCTTGCACCTTGGCCATGTTGCTAAAATGCTTATGGGATAGATGTTTAGGCACAGGCCTGCAATTCTCTGATGTTTATAAACATCATTATTTCCCAACTGAACAATTCCTTCCAACGTGAAAAGGAAAACTCTCCTACCAGGGCTCATCCCACATGCCCTGGGATACCCATCCACATGGAAGACCCCTTGAGGAGCTCAGATTAACTGCACAGGAGTTGCGGGAATGGGAGAAAGCAACTGAAAATGAAAAAGAAAACAGGGTAAGATAGAGGGTGACAGCCAGGCCATGGCTTGTTGCCATTAAAGAACTAAACTAAGAACCTGTCAGAATAACAATTATTTCAGTTACATGTTTGTGTATTCTCAGAGCAGTCAAATGAAGATGAGATACACTATGCTGCTGGTCTGAATGTGTCTGTCCAAATTCATATGTTGAAATCTTAATGTCCAAAGTGTTGGTATTAGGAGGTGGCGTCGTTGGGAGGTGCTCAGGTCATGAGGGTGGAGCCCTCATGAATGAGATTGATGTCTTTATAAAAGAGGCTAGACAGAGCTTCCTGGCCCCTTCTACCAGGTAAGGCCACAGCCAGAAGTTGTCAGTCTGCAACACAAAAGAGGGCCTTCACCAGGACCTGACCACGCTGGCACCCTAATCTCAGACTTTTAGCCTGCAGAACTGTGATAAATTAAGTTCTGTTGTTTATAAACCATTCTCTCTGCAGTATTTTGTTATAGCAGCCCAAATGGAAATAGACTCTGATGTCAACGAAATATATTTGCTTATCTTTTTTGAGGGGAAGCCATCTTTACAACTTGTAGGGAATAGGCTCAACCCATATATTTTCTTCATTTTTTCTTTTTGCAGTTGGAGTGAAAAGGGTTATTTTTAGTTTAAAAATACTGCTTTCCATAAAAATCACCCATTTTCAGAGACTTGGTTATCACAGATGAACAATTGGGGAGAGGGTGGCTTCAACAGACAGTAGGAGGTGATGAGCCTGCTATCACTGTGGGTGTGGCTTGATATGATGTTTTCCCGCACTGAGGCACTGATCTGGTCACTGGAGGCCAGGAGGCCACAGATATGACAGGTTGGTGGTTCAGATTCTGTCATATTTCAGATTTTCAAATATTTCATATTTCAGAATATTTCGGATTCTTTGTAACTTCCCAGTTACAAAGTCTTCAGGACTCCTCTGATTCCTTTTCTTCTGTTCTCCTTCCTGTACCTGACCTTTTTTTATGCCTCCATGTTCTTGCTAAACCTAAGTTACAGTTTCTGTTGTAGGTAAGCAACCCTCTTGCTTTCTGTGACATAAAAACCAAGAGCCAGACTACTAAAACATGAAGTGTCAACCAGAACTGCCCCCTCACCTCTCTCTCATCTCTACACACACACACACACACACACACACACACACACACTCTCTCTCTCTCACACACACACACACATCCCTTCTCTATTATCATTCTTCTTCACGGTGTGATCACCAAAACCAGGACTCACCAATCATAATGAACATATATGACAAGTCCAACGAGAATACTGCTTTGACTTGCATAGATTCTGGTATAGTCAAAATGGACTGGACTAAAAGTGGCTTTGAGTCAGTAACTCACCTCTTCTTCAACAGAGATGTTTTGGGTGCAAAACTAGCAAGCTGTTTGTAAAGGCAAAGACAGTGCTTCTCATCTGGAAGCCCCTTATGAGTATAGGATTTTATGTATGGAAAACATTTGGAGATCATCTCATGGAATTTTCTCATTTTACACATGAGGAAATTAAGCTCCAGAGATGTAAAATGACTTCTCTGAAGTCACACAGCTAGTTGGCAGCCCACCTTTTGAGTACTCAGGTCTCTTGGCTCTCACCTTCTAGATTCTTTTCAATTCTCCACACTTTTGGTTATAGGTCATTTTTATTTGTTATTTTCTGTTGATGTTTGGTTATTCATGTCTTGTTGTTGTTTTCTGGTTGTTGTTGTAGTTATACAATGATATTATTGAATTAATGTGTATTTCCCCTTCAGTTTTCATGCCTTTTATATTGGTTTCTTGAAGCAAATAGGGGAGAAAAAAAGGTATTAATTATAGAAATGTTCATTTTAGACCTGAAATTGCTTCTAAAATATCTTCTGTTCACTCTTTTAATTTTAAAACTTTATAGTGAGATAAAAAAAAATGAAACTATTTTATTGTATGTGTGTGTGAGAGGGGCATGTGTTAACATCTGATTTTGATGTTAAACTAAAAATATTCCAAAGGTCTACATCTTCTTTGGTCCAATACCTGAACAATAAATATAATTCTAAAAAATAATTCTCTCCTTAGTATTTTGCCAACATCATTCTGGCTTTATCTAAAACAAAGCAACATCATAGTGATTCAGAAAATTTTTAATTTTAATATCACTTTAAATTATAATGTATTTTCCTGCTGCAGCTGCTAAGTCGCTTCAGTCGTGTCCGACTCTGTGCGACCCCATAGACGGCAGCCCACCAGGCTCCCTGTCCCTGGGATTCTCCAGGCAAGAACACTGGAGTGGGTTGCCATTTCCTTCTCCAATGCATGAAAGTGAAAAGTGAAAGTGAATTTTCCTAGTCAGATATTTTTAACAATGACCAAATAATTGTTGCTTCTAAAATAAATTTTCTATACTTAACTGGATTTCCCCTCCATTCAACTCATTCAGTGATGTCATCAGCTTAAGCAAGACCTCCTAGACCACTTGGCTGGTTCCACAACTATCACAGTGATCCAAAGGGGAAAAGGAATGAGTTACCAGAAAGAATGCTTTGATTTTAAATAACATTTTATTCACTGAAATGAAAAAAATGCAGGAAACACATAAACTTTGGATAAAGGTTTCCATTTTTCAAAGATTTTTTTTCCTAATGTATGCTGAGGCTCTAGAATCAAAAAGATATTGTCTTCTTCTTATCTAGCTTAGCAAGAATAATGGCTCCATTTCGCATCTAAATATTTTTAAAGGGCACACATACTCATACACTACACAAAAGTAAGTACTTTTTCCAAGAAGCATGTATCATATTGTTATGTATATGTCTGTTTTATCAGTCATTTTTAAAGGTCATTTAAAATCTAGTATCTGAATGATAGAGGCAAGAAAGAGCAAGTAGATTCAAGAGAAGCCAGAACTCCACAATGGTTGAAAGAAAGTAGGAAAATGTGGTTTTTATATTTCCAGCTATTTCATCTTAGAATTAGAATAACAATGAGGGAGAGTAAGTTATTGACAATGATTGAAAAGAAATACTCTTTTACAGCGGCAAATATATTTTCAGTTCCCATCTAGAAAACATTGTTACTTGATAAAAAATGGGGTGACAGCTCTTAGGAAAGGGGAATTTCAGGGTGGAAAGAGGATTATTCTTTCAAATTTCAAATTTATTTTTGATGACATTTTTAAATCAGTTTTAGATTTATTTTTAAATATTTATTTATTTTTGGCTGCTTCAGATCTTAGTTGCAGCTTCTGAGATGTTTTGTTGGGGGTGTGCTGGCTTAGTTGTCCCATGGCATGTGGGATCTTAGTTCCCTGAGCATCCCCTGCATTGGAAGGCAGACTCTAAACTACTGGAGCATCAGGAAGTCCCTGGATTTGTTTTTAAAAGTACAAAGATAAAACATAGGCTTCCCATACTTTCCATATTCAGTTTTCCCTACAACTTACATTAGTATATTTGTCACAGTTGACACATTATTATTAACTAAAGTTCAGATTTTACTCAGATTTCCTTAGTTCTCTCTTTAAAAAAAATCCTTTATACACCTTTTCTATTCTAGAATACTACATTAATTTTAATTATCATGTCTCTTTAGGCTTCTATTGATTGTGACAGTTTCTGAAGACTTTATTTATGTTGGCTTTGAGAGTTTTGAGGAGTACTGGTCAGGTATTTTGTTAAAAGTCTGATTTATCTGATATTTTCTCTTGGTTAGATAGGGGCTATGGGTTTTGAGGAGGAAGATCAAAGATGGTATTTTTGTCACATACTATCAACATGACTCATCAGTGTTGATGTCAGCTTTGATCTCCTTGCTGAGGTCATGTTTGTCAGGTTTCACTAATGAAAATTTACTTTCTCCTCCTTTCCATACTGGAAGGAAGTCATTATGAATAGTCCTCACTTAAGGAGGGAGGAATTATGCTCTACCTTCTTGAGGGCAGAGTTTCTATATAACTTGGTCTTCTGTACCATGGATTTGGCCATTCTCCCCATTTGCTTATTTAAGTTAATCACTTTTTTATATTAGTATGGACTCATGAATATTTATTTTAAACTTTGGGTTATCATCTAAAACTATTTTACTTTGTTGCTCAGTTTTGGTCACTAGGAGTTCTTTCAGATGAGTCCTTGGACTTTAATACACTCATGCAATTCCAGGTTCTTATTGCTGTTGTTAGAGCATTTCCTTATTTTCTGGCACAATAGATGCTACAGCTTCATCTTGTATGTTTCCTTCTCTAGCCCCAGCCATTTCTCCAAGAACTCTGGTTCCTTCACTGGAGCATGATATTAGAAACCAAGATCTGGGCACTAGGGAGTACTCACTGCTTCTAAACCCACTCAGCTGAGAAACAAGGAAATACATGTGTGTATGCTAACACTTGCAAACACCTCATATCTATAATTATTTCTATATGCAACCATCTGTATCTGCATTATGCTAAATGTGAGTTCATAGTGATGTCTCCCATTCTAATCTATTTCCACATGAATCATTCTATCCTCTTCCCCTTGCTCATCTGTAATCTCCCACTTCAACAGTGAGAAACCTGGCTCCCATCATCTGCATCCATTTACTAAATTACTCAATTCCAGTATACATGTAGAGTGGTACCAGAATTGTTAACCTGTATTCCCATGGGAAACAACTCTATCAACTATAGTGCAGTAATTATGTACAGTTCCTTTTGCTTTCAGACTTACAGATTCAACTCATTTCTAAAGTTACTTAGGTCAGCACATTTTCCCCTCTACTCTCTTCAATGAGATTGTTTCATACATTTTTAACATAGCTAGATTGTTCCATCACATTTTATAATTTCCTCCTGGGATCCTCTGACCTCCTAAGTGATTATTTATTTACATATTATCAAACAAAATAACAAATTTTATTCTCAACAAACCAGTCAATCCTAAAGGAAATCAACCCTGAATATGCATGGAAGAACTGATGCTGAAGCTCCAATACTTTGGCCACCTGATGTGAGGAGCTGCCTCCTTGGAAAAGACTCTGATACTCCGAAAGATTGAAGGCAGGAAGAAAAGGGCACAATAGAGGATGAAGTGGTTAGATGGCATTACCAATTCAATGGACATGAGTTTGAACAAACTCCAGGAGATAGTGAAGGACAGGGAAGCCTGGCATGCTGCAGTCCATGGGGTCATAGAGTCCAAAATGACTAAGCCATTGAAAGTTCTCAACAAGGTGTGGAATGAGAGTGGGAAGGGGAAAAGCCACTGCTGGAACTTCAAAGGACAGGTACAAGGTTAGAGTTTTTCTTAAATTTCTGTCTAGTATCTGCTTAAAAATGGAAAATTTTTGAAAGCTAATATAATTCATTTTTTTAAAATGTATTGAAATCTTTGCTTACAATAAGGGACATGGTAAAAATCAAAAGTAAGAAACACAACTCCTTTACACAATTAAGACATGGATTTTTCTAGGATCTTTCAGTAACTTTATGAAATATTCCTACTTGTAAAATGGGAATAAAAAGTTTCTCATCCAGACTAAAAATTTATAGTAGGCATGTTGATAGTATTCTGCTATTCAATGGTAAAAATTTAACCACTACTTTAATTTGAAACCCTGGTGATTACTAACAAGAAATTATTTCTGTCTAGCAACCTGGAATCCTTGGGCATTTTAAGTCCTTACAGTATCCAAACAGTTACGAGTATATACCTAGATTTATTCTTAAACATGTGGGAGAATTTAGTGACCGTTCATGGAAGATTCATTGTGACTGTAATAAAATTCCCCCAAAAAAAGAAAAAAGAAGGGAGGAAAAATCTTTTAAGGTTTAAAAAACAAATTTATTATCTCTGTAAGACTCCATAAATGTAATTTATTTACTAACATATAATTACAGACTTCCAAGGATACAGTTTAAACTTTTGCTGGATCATGTATTTATTGAATATTCAGAAAAGGAGGCATCAAGAGTAAATTCAAGTCAACCTTTCAGGAGCAAAATGTGCCCAAGGACCTTTTGAGAGTTTCTTTAAGGAAACCAGCATTTATCAACAACTCATTCCTACTCAACACTTCATATGTAATGTAATTCACTAGTCTCTGTAGCAAACACTGAGAAGAAAGTTATGTTTGAGACCATGAATGAGTATTTCTTCCAAATACTGTTAATAGTTTCTTCTTCCCTGTTACTCTAATTCAAAAATGAAATATCTGGCAGTATGAAAACTAGAATTTCCTAGTTAAATATTCAGAGACAGTATATTGTTAAATCTTATTAAAAGCTCATCTTTAATAATTTCCAAAAAATATAAAGATATAATAAGAACATCTATTTCTTTCCTTCACAGACTTCCAAGAATATTCAGTAAGTTATTCTATAAACAAATCACTATGCTTTTCTCCTGATGTAAATTTGCACTACCCTTCACTATCCCAAAGGCTGCCTCAGACTCTAGCAGAAATAAGACAGGAAGTGAACTCATTTTGAGCAGGGAGGGAGACCAGAGCAGGAGGTAAGACTGGAGGCAAGGAGCAGGATAATGAGAGCTCAAACTCAAGGTGATGCTTTAAAATATATAATCTGAAAGGTTTTTTTGAGGGGGGTGAGTTAGGGGAGAGATGTAAGCAATTTATCTAGACTACTGCCTTCATTAAGGGAGTCCTCTGCTATAAAGACAAGCTAACAGAGAGGAATGTTCTTTCAACTAATCCCTGCAATAATTACTGTATTGATTCACAGTACCTTAGCACAAATAAATAGGTAAAATAATGAGGAATCAATAAAGTTTGACTTGAAAATTCTCAAATTCTAAAAACCCTAAACTGCTGGAGGAAGAGAAGAAATGCCTATATACTCCCCCGAACACTGATGTTTCATCAATTCTTCCTCTCCACACAAAAAATCAGGAGTCCCCTTGGTGTCAAATACCCAGAATCACAGCCAAAGAAACAAGTGTCAACTCAGCAGGACTGACTGTCACACTCCTCAGAAACAGATCTTCCCAGTGCTTTGAGGGTTCACATTATATAATAACTGACAAAGTCCACGGAGGCATAGCTGCCAAGAGATGGATACAGTAAGAAAGTCACAAAGCAGAGCTGTATTTATTTGGAAGTACTTTGCCAGGATTCACACCAACCCAACACAGCAGCTATTTATTCCCTTGGGGGAATATGAAGGAACTTTGGAAAGTATTTGCTCAAAAACACATATTGTTTCCATCTACAGTACTGGAAGTTGCTAGCAGAGATCTCAACAGAGAGCTAGGCTTGAGATTTAACCATTAAATCTGGCTTTCAGTCTCCTAACTCAGAATACAGGGGCTTAATAATCTTTTTCATCTTCAGGGAAGTAATCCTATTAAGAGTTCAGCATGCCTGGGAGTTTACCTGTTTCCCTGAGGGTCGAAGGATTTAAGGTTAGATGGGTAATGCCACAGAATAAAGAGGAGCATCTTTGCAAAGGTTCATCTCCCAGTGTGTAAGATTAAAGACCAGGGAACTGCGGAGTACCCAGATAACCTACCTGCCACTCTGGTCTGAGGTCCATGTAACTGATCGCCCCTGGGGTTTGGTTCTGTATCGTATCCTTATGGCATGAGGAAAGTCAGTAGCTGTCTGAGCCCCTGTCTTCCTGATCTGTAAGCTCCAAGTGTCAGTGTCAAATAGGAGTTCCCCACAGCCAGGAGCCTGGCTGCAGAGAGCATAATAGTCTAACTGCTCCCTCCAACGATCTGCAGGCAGAGCCACGAGTTCATGTACAATCTGATTCCTGAGCTTGGGAGACCTTGTAAATTTTTCAATACCTGGCACAGCAGCAACATCCACCTCCTCAACCTTTAACACAGATAAATCACAGCAGTCCAACACTAGCAAAAACTCCTCACTCCCATGATTCCCTGTGTCACAGCAGTACTTTGAGCTAGAAATCCCAGAAGCCTGTTCCTGGTTGTCATGGTTACCATCTTTACCAGAAGTATCTTTTTCACCTTTACCACAGATTACAAAATCATTATATCCTATTTTAGATGAGAAGGTCTTTGTATTTGTCACAGGAATCTGGCAGGGTTCAGGCATCCTAAATTTGCAGGCTTCGTTTGACTCTGATAGGCAGGCTACCTCGGTGGAACTACTCCGTTTCTTGAATCTGTTTCCAGACTCGAAGAAAAGCACTATGGTGCCTTCAATGATTTGACTTGCAAAATCCACATCTAAATCCAGTACATAGTGTTTCACAAGTATGTGGCTGGTGTTGGCCATGAGAGGCAGGTCATCTCGAGAGGGATCCAGCTTTACGTCCATGGTAGTACTGTTCCAGAACTTCGGGAAAATCTCAGAAGGGGCTTCCTATCAGTCCCAGTCTTCGAGTCATAAATGGCTGCTTTCCAAAAAACACCTGATGTCACAAATTGGGCTTCCACAGCTTTCAGTCCCTGGTAAAGAAGAAAAACACAATTAGACAAAATCCCAAGTAAGGTCCTTTGCTCCTGCAACTGCTGCTTCTGCAAGTTGATTACCTCCTTAAATACTTCCACAGTGTAGTAGAAGCTCATGGCTACAAGGCAGACTAATCTTTTTGACTGACGTCAAACTACATTATGGATTTCTAAAAATATTTCAGTTATCAGTGGAATAAAAGAGGCCTCCACAAAACCAGAAGAATCATGTTCCTAACTATTGTAGAAGTCCTTGCCTTGGAAAAGAACAATTGTTGGGCAAAAATATAACTGAGCATCACTGTACCTCGTGTTTTAAAAGATATTACATGTATTAAATGTGTTTTTAATTTTGTGCGTCAGATGAAAAGTGATTGTTTTTTTACTGTGATTCTAAGTAACAGATGTGAATGAAGGCTAAATGGCCTCATACGTTTTATTCTTTGAGAATAATAATTTAATACATACAATGTAACTCCAGGGATTAATGTACTTTTCACATTAGGACTATTCTCATATCAGCACTTCCAGTAAATTACAGGAAAATGAGCCAATTTACCAGGAGTGCATTCGAAGTATTCCTTTGAGATTGTTCACAGAGATTTTTCAAATTTATAGTTAAATACTCAAGGTATATCATTACATCTTAATAGCTGAAAACCCATTAACATTCTGGATAATAGCCTTCTTGTGGCAAACAAAAAGGTCTTCTCATTGGGAAAAAAAAAGCATGCAAATACCTATAAAAGGAAGGAGAGAAATTAAAATGTAGAAACAGATGTTGTAATAAAATACCCAAGTTCTTCGTAAAAGTTCTGAATCAAAATGTAGTCTTATTTTATAACAGCAATCCAACTAAAAGAAAAATTATTTGAAATTATTTCAGTCCCTGTTGTGTACCTAATTTCTTTCAACATATTTTTTTAACCAAGAAATGAAAAAAAAAAAAAAAAAGGCAGAGGAAAGGAAATGAAAACTCTGACAAAGCAGATTTATTTAAAATCACTTTTGTATTTCTAAATACCAGGAGGTATTCTTTCATCAACTACAAAACAACATTACTTGTTTGACTTTTCAAGCAAAATTGAGCCCTCCCTTTTTATCGTTTACGTCCTCCTCACTTTCCTTCTAACTTTATCTGGCAATCTCCTAGATTCTTATTTCCTTTCCTTCTAAAATCTTATTCCAACAATTAAACCTATTGAATTTTCATTTTCTACCTCCCTACAGGCTAGTTCCTCATCAAAATCTCACCTAGCCTTAAAAGGATCTGGCTTCCAGCAGACTTGTACAGTCTGGTTTTCCTTGTCACGGAGACCACACTCCCTTCAAATCCTTGTCCTCTAGTCAAAGGGCACACTCAGGACTTCTCTGGTGGCCCAGTGGTTAAGATTCCAAGCTTCCACTGCAGGGGCCTCCAGTTCGGTCCTTGGTCAGGTAACTAAGATTCCACAGGACTCAACGGTGTGGCCAAAAAAAAAAAAAAAAAAGGCCTGCTCAATCCACTGCTCCCTAAAGATGACCTGACACCTTACCTCCATGCTTTTTGGACTACTATGTCATACCTGGAGTGCTCCTGGCTCCCACCTTCCATATCCACCTGCCAAATTCGATTCTCCCTCCACATAGTTAAAGTGCAATTGCCTCCTGAAACCCTTCCTGCTCCCTTCTCTTTCTCCTTCCCCTGCACCAAACTGTGAGTGTTAATATACACTTTGACTTTTAGAATGATAAGAACTGAGAGTAATCAGGATGTAAAAGAATAGTCTGAGATCACTTTATGGAGAAGCTGGCATGCACTTTGGGCTTCCCAGGTGCTGCTAGTGGTAAAGAACCTGTAGGTGCTGCTAGTGGTAAAGAACCCGTCTGCAATGCAGGAGCTGGAGAAGAAACAGTTTGATCCCTGGAGGAGGGTTTGGAAGATCCCCTGGAGGAGGGCATGGCAACCCACTCCAGTATTCTTGCCTGGAGAATCCCATGGACAGAGGAGCCTGGCAGGCTACAGTCCATAGGGTCACACAGAGTCAGACACGACTGAAGCGACTTAGCACACACGCACGGCACACACTTTAGTCCTAGAATAGTCAATGGGCAAAGGAAATAAGCTAGGGTATTTCCCTTTCGGTGTGAGAACCGAAATTGTCATATTATTTATGATAAACTTCAGTAAAGCTACTGGCTATATTTATGTAATTGGAAACAATAGATTGTTAAAACTTGACCCTGCTGGATTTTGGAGTTGCTATAATGTACTATTTTGTTGACTGGGCTATTAAAACATTGTTTTTTAATTAAAAAATACCTGGACACACATAAGGAAAACTCTGAATCAACTAAGAAAAGGGTTAACTTGGTGGCTGTCTAAACTATGAAATTTGAAAAATACATTAGCATTTGTAATAATATAGATAAAACCATTTATTATCTAACCTTAATAGGTTCCTAATGTGAAAATTAATATAATTTAACAACAAAATATGTTGTGTAGAGTGGTTTTCACCACTTTTGTCCCTGGTGGCTATCCCTAGGCTACCTTAGAGCCTTGCCCATCCAGGACTGTTAACGTCATTTTATCTGTCAACCTAACTGGAAATCTTTTGGTCTTCTTTATGAGATTTTTTTTAAATTGAAGTGTATTTGATTAAAAATATTATATATAAGCTAGAGGTGTATAACACAATGACACAATTTCTAGACGTTATACTCCATTTATAGTTATTATAAAATATTGGCTATATTCCTTATATTGTACAATATATCCTTGCAGATTATTTTATACAAAATAGTTTGTACCTCTTACTCCTTTACCCTTATGTGCCCCTTCCCCTTCCCTCTCCCCACCTTTAAGCACCAATTTGTTCTCTATATCAATGAGTCTGCTTTTTTTGTTGTTATATTTACTAGCTTGTTGATTTTTTCAGATTCTACATATAAGTGATCTCTCACAGTATTTGTCTTTCTCTGTCTGACATTGCACCTAGAATTATACCCTCAAAGTTCATCCATGTTGCTACAAATGGCAAAATTTTCATTCTTTTGTATTGCTTCATAGTACTCCATTGTGTACACATATATACACATTTTCTCCCATTCAGTAGACTGTCTTTTCATATAGATAGATAGATATAGATATATACATACACACACACCACATCTATTCGTCTGTTGATGGACATTTACATGGCTTCCATATCTTGGCAAGTGTAAGCAATGTTAATAAGAACACTGAGGTGCATGTATCTTTTCAAATAAGAGTTGTCTTTTTGGATATATACCCAGAAGTGGAATTGCTATGGTTCTATTTTCAGAATTTTGAGAAACTTACATATAGTTTTCCACAGTGGCTACAATTTATACTCCCACCAACACTGTGCAAGAGTTTCCTTTTCTTCACATTCCAGCCAATGCTATTTGTGTTCTTTTTGATGACAGCCATTCTGTTAGGTGTGAGGTGGTCTTTCACTGTGGTTGATTTCATTTCCCTGATGATGATGAGTGATGTTAAGCATCTTCTCTTATAATCATGTTGCTTGCTTTTTATGTTGAACCATATGAACTGTTTATATATTTTGAATATTAATGCTTTATTGGTCACATCATTTGCAAAAATTTTCTCCCATTCAGTAGGTTGTCTTTTCATTTTGTTGATGGCTTACTTTGCTATTTAAAAGATTTTAAGTTAAATTAGGTCCCATATATTTATTTTTGCTTTTATTTCCTTTGTTTGGGAGATAGAGCCAAAAAAATATTGCCATGATTTATGTCAAAGGGTGTTCTGCCATGTTATTTCTTCTAGCAGTTTTATGATTTTAGGTCTTACATTTAGGTCTTTAATCCATTTTATTTTTTTGAATAGTGTTAGAGAAGGTTCTAATTTTATTCTTTAACATGTAAATGTCCAGTTTTCCCAGCACAATTTATTGAAGAGACTGTCTTTTCTCCCTTGCATATTCTTGCCTCTTTTGTCATTGACTAATTGAATATAAATGCATTGCTTTAGTTCTGGGCCTTCTATCCTGTTTCATTGGTCTATATTTTGCTTTTGGGCCAATACCACTGTTTTGATTACTGTAGCTTTGTAGTATAGTCTGAAGTCAGAGAGTATGGTTCCTCCATCTCTGTTCTTCTTTCTCAAGATTGCTTTGGCTTTTGGGGATCTTTTGTGTTACCATACAAATGTAAAAATTTTTTGCTCTGTGAAAAATACCATTGGTATTTTGATGAGGATTGCATTAAACCTGTAGATTGCCTTGGATAGTATGTCATTTTAACAATATTGATTCTTCCAATCCACAAACATCTGCTTGTGTCATCTTCAATTTCTTTCAGCATAGTATTTTCTAGGAATAGTACCATGTAACCTGCAAAGAGTGACAGTTTACATTTTTTCAATTTGTTGATGTGGTGTATTACACTGATTGGTTTGTGGATATTGAAAAATCCTTGCATCCTTGGGGTAAATCCCATTTGATCAGGGTGTATGATCCTTTTAAAGTATTGCTGGATTTGGTTTGCAAATATTTTGCTGAGGATCTCTGCATCTATGTTCCTCAGTGATATCAGTCTGTTGCTAAGTCGCTTCAGTCGTGTCCGACTCTGTGCGACCCCATAGACAGCAGCCCACCAGGCTCCCCTGTCCCTGGGATTCTCCAGGCAAGAACACTGGAGTGGGTTGCCATTTTCTTCTCCAATGCATGAAAGTGAAAAGTGAAAGTGAAACCGCTCAGCCCTGTCCGACTCCTAGCGACCCCACGGACTGCAGGCTTCCAGGCTCCTCCGTCCATGGGATTGTAATTATCTTTTTTTGTGTGTGCATGCTTAGTCACTCAGTTCTATATGACTCTTTTGAGATCCCATGGACTATAGTCTGCCAGGCTCCTCTCTCCACGGAATTTCTCAGGCAAGAGAATACTAGAACGGGATCTTCCTGACCCAGGGATTGAAAGCATGTCTTCTGTGACTCCTGCATTGCAGGTGGATTCCTTACCTGGTAATTCAGCTGGTAAAGAATCTGCCTGCAATGCAGGAGACTCCAATTCGATTCCTGGGTTGGGAAGATCTGCTGGAGAAGGGATAGGCTACCCACTCCAGTATTCTTAGGCTTCCCTGGTGGCTCAGATGGTAAAGAATCCACCTGCAATGCAGGGGACCTAGGTTCAATCCCTGGGTTGAGAAGATACCTGGAGAAGGGAATGGCTACCCACTCCAATATTCTAGCCTGGAGAATTCCATGGACAGAGGAGCCTGGTAGGCTATAGTCAATGGAGTCACGAGAGTCAGACATGACTGAGAGACTTTCACTTTCACTTTTCCTTACCTGCTAAGTATTTGGGTGTGTGATATCTTTATCTGGTATCAAGGCAATGCTGGTTTCACAGGATGAGTTTGGAAGTGTTCTTTCCTCCACAATATTTTGAGAAGGATAGGTGTTAACTCCTCTCTAAATATTTGGTAGAATTCACCTGTGAAGCCATTTGGTCCTAGATTTTTCTTTGTCAGAAGTTTTAAAATTTCTTATTCAATTTCATTACTGGGAATTAGTTGATTCAAATTTTCTGTTTCTTCTGGTTCAGTCTGAGGAGACTGTATATTTCTAAGAATTGGTCCATTTCTTCCAGTTTATCCAGGTTATTGGCAAAGAGAAGGTCACAGTAGTCTCATGATCTTTTATATTTCTCTGGTGTCAGTTGTAACTTCTTTTTCATTTCTGGCTTTATTAATTTGGGCCCTCTCTTTTTCTTGATGGGTCTAGTTTATCAATTTTGTTTATCTTTTCAAAGAACTAGCTTCTAGTTTCATTGATCTTTTCAATTGTTTTAGCTTCTATTTTGTTTATTTCTGCTCTCATCTTCATTTCTTTCCTTCACTACCTTTGGGTTTTATTTGTTCTTCTTTCCCTAGTTCCTTTTACGGTTAGGGTTTTATTTTGCTTTGTTTTTTCTATAAGTTATGATATAGTTTTTCCCAGGTTCATTGAGATATAATTCATCTACATTTTATTTTTTCCTTTCTTTTTTCTTTCCTGAAGTATAACTGATCTACAATGTCGTGTTACCTTGTACAACACAGCAGAGTGATTCAACACACACACTTTTATATTCTTTTCTTTATGGTTTACCATAGGATATTGAACATATTTCTTCTGAACTATATTGAATATAGTGCTATACAGTAGGTCTTTGTTGTTCATCCATTCTATATATAAAAGTCTACATCTGTTATAAGGATAGGTTGCTTATTTGAGATTTTACATTTCCTGAGGTAAGCTTGTATCATTGTACAATGCCCTCTGAGAACTGTTTTTGTTATGTCCTATAGGTTTTGGATAGTCATGTCTTCATTCTCATTTGTCTCTAGGTTATTCTTTTTTAAATTTCCTTTTATTTCTTCAATGAGCCACTGGTTGTTCAGCAACATATATATAAAATTGTTTTAAGTTGCTGATCTCTTAAGTTCAAATGCATTTTAATAACCCAACATTTGTATTCTTCTCCCCTCATGATCACTATTTTTGATTATCATTGTGCTTAGTTGCTCAACTGTGTCTGACTCTTTATGACCATATGAACTGTAGCCCACCAGGCTCCTCTGTCGAGCGGATTCTCAAGACAAGAACACTGGAATGAATAGCCATTCCCTTCTCCAGTGGATCTTCCCAATCCAGGGATCAAATCCAGGTCACCTGCATCGCAGCCAGATTCTTTACCATTTAAGCCATCAGGAAAGCCCATTTTTTATATCATATTTTAAATCTAATTGTTTTGTGCTTCCTTAACTGCTTACTGTAGATATAGATGATTTTACTAGTTTTGTCTTTTAACTTTCCTAGTAGCTTTGTGTGTGGATGATTTCCTACCTTTATAGTATGTTTGCCTTTATTGATGAGTTTTTCATTTTGTAATTTTACTTGTTTCTAGTTGTGGCCTTTTTTTCTCATCTAGAGAAGTTCCTTTAACATTTGTTGTAAAGCTGATTTGGTGGTGCTGAATCCTTTTAGAAGATGCTTGCCTGTAAATGTTTTGATTTCTCCATAAAATCTGAATGAGAGTCTTGCTGGGCAGAGTATTCTTGGTTGTAGGTTTTTCCCTTTCATCACTTTAAATATATCCTGTCATTCTCTTCTGGCCTGCAGCATTTCTACAGCTGACAGCCTTATGGAAGTTCCCTTGTGTATTATTTGTTGCTTTTCACTTGCTACTTTAAATATTCTCTACTCTTAAATTTTGTCATTTTAGTTACAATGTGTCTTAGTGTGTTTCCCTTTGGGTTACTCCTATATGGAACTCTCTCAGCTTCCTGATGGCTGTTCCCCTTCAGCTGTTATGTATTCAAATATGTTCTCAGCCTTTTTCCTTCTGAAACCCCTATAATACAAATATTAGCGCACTTGATCTCAGAGGTCTCTTTAACTATCTTCATTTCTTCTTTTTCTTTTATCTGCTCAATATCAGAGATTTCCTCTACTCTGTCTTCCATCTTGCTGATCCCACCCTGTGTATCATTTAGTCTACTGTTGACTCCTTCTAGTATATATTTTCATTTCACTTATTGTATTCTTTATCCCTGTTTGGTTGTTCTTTATATTTCTCTTTGTTAAACACTTCTAACTTCTCACTTTGCAAATCCATTCTTCTTTCAAATTCTTTGATCATACTTGTGATGATTACTTTGAACTCTTTCTTGGTTAGATTACCAATCTGGAGACTTCACTAAGTTTTTCTTGAGTTTTATCTTATGCCTTTGTCTGGAATATGTTTCTCTAATGCCTCATTTTACCTAAGTTGCTGTCTATATTTTTACTTATAAGGTTAATTATGTTTCTTGACCCCAAAACAAGTGGCCTTCTGTAGGAGCAGTCCTGTGTCCCAGTAGTGCATCCTCCTCTCATCATCCAAGCTGTATGTTCTAGGGGTTGCCCCATGAGGGCTGTGTGGGTCCTTCTGTTGTGGTAGGCTATGTAGGCGGTCTGGTAGTCTTTGTTGGCCCTAATCCACTTGGTTGCCAGGTCCTGTGCTTGTGTGGAGGCTTCTGGCAGATGGTTGGCTGGGCATGGTCACAAAATGACTGACTGCAGAACCCCAGGGGACTCTGGAGATAGTGCAGAGTCAGGATTCAGAAGATTCCAGGGCTGTTGATTCCCTACTGATGGATGAAGCCAGGTCCTAGGATTAGTGTTGGACTGTTGGCTCATAGAGCTGGGTCCTGGAGTCTGCCTACATGGCCCAGGGATTCCAGAGCTGGTGTCAGATCACTGGTGAGGAACGGCTAGTTCTTGACACAGTGGGTATGGTGTCTGGGATGTTCCAAAGCTTGTGTTTATGTGCCAATAAGCAGGGACAGGACCCAGCTGGTTTCAGGGCAGAGTCTGGCCTGCTCTAGGCAGGCTGGGTCCACAGGCTGTGAGATCATAGTTTTCTTGTATCTGGTGATTTGTATCTGGTGGGTGGAGCTGGGTCCTGGCCTCTGGTGGGCAGGACAATGCCTAGAGGCACATCCAGAGGTGGCTGTGGGCTCAGGAAGTCTTCAGGAAGTCCATCTGCTGAGAAGTGGGCCTGTATTCCAAACCAGTTCATTGCTTCACCTGAGATGTTCCAGCATAGGTGCCTACAAACTGTTGGGTGGAGCCAGGCCTTGTAGCTAATGAGCTAAAGGAAGGGTTCCACAATGTTGCCTACCAGCACCAGTATCCACACAGTAGCAGCTCCCCAGTATGAGTGCCACCAATGTCTATGTCCCCAGGGTCAGCTGCAGCTACCCTTGCCTCTCTGAGAGACCTCCAAAGACATGGGTACATCTGGTCCAGGCTTCTATCAAATTACTGCTTTTCCACTGGGTCTGACAGCATATGAGATTTTGTGCAGTAAATACTTTAAGAGTGAAGTCTGTTTCCCACTAGTCCTTTGGGACTCCTGAAATTAAGTCCCACTGGTCCTCAATGCCAAATGCTCTGGAGGCTTGCCTTCCTGGTGCAGGAACCCCAAACTGGAGAGCCCAATGTGGGTCTCAGAATACTCACTCCTGTGGAAGATCCTCTTCACTCAATTTATTCTCCAGTTTGTGGTTATAGGAGTTGATTACATGATGACTCTGCTCCTCCTACCCATCTCATTGTGGGTCCTTCTTTATATCTTAAGTTATAGAAGATCTTCTCTGATAGGGTCTGATCTTTTCCAGTGATGACTGTAATCTTGGTGTGGTCATGAGAGGAAGTGAGCTCAGGGTCTTTCTACTCCATCATCTTGGCCCCCATCTGTAAACATCTTTCAGTGGATTCTTAAGTATACTCCATAGACAGGCAATTCTGAACCTTTCCTTCTTTTAAGTTTCCAAATCCATGCCTGATGACTCATTCTCGATTGATTAATTTGTTCCCCTACCTAACTGTGATGATTTTGAATCCCTGAAACTCCATTATACCTCAAGGATTTCCAGTTCTCTATAATTAGTGCCCTCTTCCTGATTCAGAGGAAATATACTGCCTTCTCTAAATTCAGAGAAAACATAATAATCCCTTTGCACTAAAGCCAGTTCTTTGCCCCTGCATTCTAGCTTTTGGAGCCTGAGAGAGAGAAATAAACAGAACTCTTCTTGCCAATCCAAATTCTGAACATACTGAGAAATAAGATAGGGTATGGCAAAGGGAGACCAAAATATCACATTATTGATGAAAACTAAACTGAACGATATGACTTGGTGTGGAAGTCAAAGGTACCTAAAAACCAAATCCTCAAGTTAGATTGGTCACAGGCAATGATGGATCAGGTCAAAGCTCCCAAGAGAGCAGGTATCCTCAACAGGTAAGACTCAGGGCTTGGAGACATAAGAAAAACAGTCCTCTGTAGTCAGGGCTGCTGCCCAAAAGCAAAAGGGAGGAACTGGGCTGAGCAGAGCATACCTAGTTTCTTCTTTCAAAATTTACCAGAATAAGTGACTCCACCTACCTTAAAGGAGAAGTAAAATGACCAGGAATGTTACAGTGATTAAGCTCCCTCCACAAGAAAGGAAACTTCAGAAATGGAAAATAAGTATTTTTCCCAACACTATCCTGTTTCACTAATTTGGAATGTTGTTCCATTTGACATTTTTCTCTTGCCAATGTTTGTCCCTCTCCATGCCTCCATCATGATAATCACGATGGTGTCATCACTCACCTAGAGCCAGACACCATGGAATGTGAAGTCAAGTGGGCCTTAGAAAGCATCACTATGAACAAAGCTAGTGGAGGTGATGGAATTCCAGTGGAGCTATTTCAAATCCTGAAAGATGATGCTGTGAAAGTGCTGCACTCAATATGCAAGCAAATTTGGAAAACTCAGCAGTGGCCACAGGACTGGAAAAGGTCAGTTTTCATTCCAATCCCAAAGAAAGGCAATGCCAAAGAATGCTCAAAGTATCGCACAATTGCACTCATCTCACATGCTAGTAAAGTAATGCTTAAAATTCTCCAAGCCAGGCCTCAGCAATATGTGAACCATGAACTTCCAGATGTTTAAGCTGATCTTAGAAAAGGGAGAGGAACCAGAGATCAAATTGCCAACATCTGCTGGATCACTGAAAAAGCAAGAGAGTTTTTAAAAAACATCTATTTCTGCTTTATTGACTATGCCAAAGCCTTTGACTATGTGGATCACAATAAACTGTGGAAAATTCTGAAAGAGATGGGAATACCAGACCACCTTGACCTGCCTCCTGAGAAACCTATATGCAGGTCAGGAAGCAACAGTTAGAACTGGACATGGAACAACAGACTGCTTCCAAATAGGAAAAGGAGTGCGTCAAGGCTGTATATTGTCACCCTGCTTATTTAACTTCTATGCAGAGTACATCATGAGAGACGCTGGGCTGGAAGAAGCACAAGCTGGAATCAAGATTGCTGGGAGAAATATCAATAACCCCAGATATGCAGATGACACCACCCTTATGGCAGAAAGTGAAGAGGAACTCAAAAGCCTCTTGATGAAAGTGAAAGAGGAGAGTGAAAAAGCTGGCTTAAAGTTCAACATTCAGAAAACGAAGATCATGGCATCTGGTCCCATCACTTCATGGGAAATAGATGGGGAAACAGTGGAAACAGTGTCAGACTTTATTTTTGGGGGCTCCAAAATCACTGCAGATGGTGACTGCAGCCATGAAATTAAAAGATGCTTACTCCTTGGAAGGAAAGTTATGACCAATCTAGATAGCATATTCAAAAGCAGAGAGATTACTTTTCCAACAAAGGTCTGTTTAGTGAAGGCTATGGTTTTTCCAGTGGTCATGTATGGATGTGAGAGTTGGACTGTGAAGAAAGCTGAGCGCCAAAGAATTGAGGCATTTGAACTGCAGTGTTGGAGAAGACTCTTGAGAGTCCCTTGGACTGCAAGGAGATCCAACCAGTCCATCCTAAAAGAGATCAGTCCTGGGTGTTCATTGGAAGGACTGATGCTGAAGCTGAAACTCCAATACTTTGGCCACCTCATGTGAAGAGTTGACTCATTAGAAAAGACCCTGATGCTGGGAGGGATTGGGGGCAGGAAGAGAAGGAGATGACAGAGGATGAGATGGCTGGATGGCATCAGCAACTGGATGGACATGAGTTTGGGTGAACTCTGGGAGTTGGTGATATACAGGGAGGCCTGGCGTGCTGCAATTCTTGGGGTCACAAAGAGTTGGACACTATTGAGTGACTGAACTGATGCCTCCATCCTATTACCAATTTTTCAAACACCTCCAAGGCCACCATTTTTTAAAACAAAGCAATGCAACATACACATATATCAAAGCATTATGTTATACACCTTAAAGTAGTATAATGTTATGTGTCAATTAAATCTCAATGAAACTGGAAAGAAAATAAGCAAGCAAAAACCACATCTGGTCCTGCTGTCCATTTTAACTAGTCTACTTCATGGAATTCTCAAGCTGAAAAATTCCTTAAGGTCTCTTCTAACACTCTAGTTTTACAAATGAAGACAATGACGTCCAGAGAGTAAAGCAATTTGCCCAAGGTCAATTTCTGATTCTTTTTCACTTGCTGATACTTTTTCTTGAAATTCTCATCCTCCAGCTCTCATGACCATTTCCTTTACATTGTACAAGTCATAAATCAAATGCTAAGATTCTCTTCCATACCCCCACTCTACCTTTTTAAAAAACTTATTTTCTCTCAGTTTTGTGGACTAGAATCAATACAAAATATAATAGCTTTGGGGGAAAAAAGGAGAATTTTTAAGCAAACCCCGAAGACTCAAAAGATCACCATTACCTTTGCATGGTTCCCAGCCTAAGTTACATATAATGTATAAGTCTACTAAAACCCTGTTGCTATTACACTTATTTCTTACTTGCCTTGGATTTATGAATCATCTAAATATTTCTCTGCAAGTAAATAACTCTCACTGGCATCAATCGGGGTCACAGTTCCACATTTAGGGAAGAACTGAACTGACTGTGGTTGCAAACGCATATATCTGGCCACCTCAAAAGGCCTCTCTCAGCAAATAGTAACCATATTTCTAAGCAGTTCTTTGACTTCAGCACTTTTTGCTATTATTGTGTTTCAATTTTAAATGCCAGTCCATCTCACTAAAGCATTTTTCCATTCTCTGTCATAAGCCATAACATATAAAATTCCCCCCTTTATCAAACCCAATGGTTAGTTTCCAGTGGCTAACCACTGCTGCTTCTAAAATAAATGTACTATGTGGTATGTGTTTTAAATGCTTAAATGATTGTCTCAGCAACACCATTAGAGGCTTTGAAAGATTTACTGTACAGCAATATTTTTCTTAAGAAAGGTGGGGTGGTGGGGAGTAAATGAGAGAGGATTAAATACTAATAAACAGAGCTATGGCACAACAAAGAAACTGTCTTATCACCCTTAATCACCAAAACAGAAATGAGCACATTTACAGATGTGTGAAACAGATTCCATTCTGGAACGCTCCAAATCCTCATTCTCTTCTCAAGCTGCGAAGCCCTCTCTGTTTCACTCTGATGGCCCTTGACTTCCCTGCCTCGTTTTATAGTTACCTCCATCCTCCAGCCATCCTCCAAAGGTCTATAAAGAATTTGGGACTCCTGATCTCTGAGTTCATGACCATGCTAAGTAAAATACCATGGATATAGTAGGTTCTCAACAAATATCTGTGGAATTTGACATCTGAGGGCATTCAAGGTCTAGTTATTTACAGAACATGAATTCTGGTTTGCATACATTCTAGAAGAAAGTTATTGCTCAAACATCATCTTCCAGATAGCTCTCATCTCTCCTCAGGATATATCTGTACTTCTTTCTGCCATACTTCTTTTCTTGTAGGCAACTCAGGGGAAAAGGAGATATTTTTACATATGTGCTTACTATCTAGCATTGGGCATACTGGGAATGGTTACAAAATACTTAATTCTACAGATTACTTGTTCAGAGGAAGTCAGTTTTCTTCTACTTCAAGTGTGTTCATTCTTTAGGATACAGTGATTATTCTTAATGACAGTCAGGAATTAAGTTACTGACCTATACTATTTCTGGGGATGGTTCCTCAGACAGTCAAATGCATATAGTCATAGGAACACAGCTTATTGATGTGAAATTTGCTAATTTTAGAAATAGAAGGAATCTGAGAAGTACAAGATTCATTATTTATGAAATATATTATATGAAGTATAATTCATTACTTATGAAGTACGGAAGTACATTATAGGGGACTGGAATGCAAAAGTAGGAAGTCAAGAGATACCTGGAATAACAGGCAAATTTGGCCTTGGCATACAAAATGAAGCAGGTCAAAGGCTAACAGAGTTTTGCCAAGAGAATGCACTGGTCATAGCAAACACTGTCTTCCAACAACACAACAGAAGACTCTACACACAGACATCACCAAATGGTCAATACTAAAATCAGATTGATTATACTCTTTGCAGCCAAAGATGGAGAAGCTCTATACAGTCAGCAAAAAAAGACCAGGAGCTGACTGTGGCTCAGATCATGAATTCCTTATTGCCAAATTCAGACTTAGATTGAAGAAAGTAGGGAAAACCACTAGACCATTCAGGTATGACCTACATCAAATCCCTTATGATTATACAGTGGAAGTGACAAATAGATTCAAGGGATTAGATCTGATAGAGTGAAGTATTATTGATGGAGGTTCGTGACATTATACAGGAGGCAGTGATCAAGACCATCCCCAAGAAAAAGAAATGCAAAAAGGCAAAATGGTTGTCTGAGGAGGGCTTACAAATAGCTATGAAAAGAAGAGAAGCAAAAGGCAAAGGAGAAAAGGAAAGATATACCCATTTGAATGCAGAGTTCCAAAGAATAGCAAGGAGAGATAAGAAAGCCTTTCTCAGCAATCAATGCAAAGAAATAGAGGAAAACAATAGAATGGAAAAGACTAGAGATCTCTTCAAGAAAACTAGAGATACCAAGAGAACATTTCATGCAAAGATGGGCAAAATAAAGGGCAAATGGTATGGACCTAACAGAAGCAGAAGATATTAAGAAGAGGTGGCAAGAATACAAAGAAGAATTAAACAAAAAAGATCTTCACAACCCAGATAATCATGGTGGTGTGATCACTCACCTAGAGCCAGACATCCTGGAATGCAAAGCCAAGGTGGCCTTAGGAAGTTTCACTATGAACAAAGCTAGTGGAAGTGATGGAATTCCAGTTGAGCTATTTCAAATCCTAAAAGATGATGCTGTGAAAGTCCTGTACCCAATATGCCAGCAAATTTGGAAAATTCAGCAGGCCACAGGACTGGAAAAGGTCAGTTTTCATTCCACTCCCAAAGAAAGGTAATGCCAAAGAATGCTCAAACTACCGCACAATTGCACTCATTTCACAGGCTAGCAAAGTAATACTCAAAATTCTCCAAGCCAGGCTTCAGCAGTACATGAACCGTGAACTTCTGGATGTTCAAGCTGGATTTAGAAAAGGCAGAGGAACCAGAGATCAAATTGCCAATATCCGCTGGATCATCGAAAAAGCAAGAGTTCCAGAAAAACACCTACTTCTGCTTTATTGACTATGCCAAAGCCTTTGACTCTGTGGATTGCAACAAACCATGGAAAATTCAAGAGATGGGAATACCAGACTACCTGACAAACCTCCTGAGAAATCTGTATGCAGATCAAGAAGCAACAGTTAGAACTGTACATGGAACAGACTATTTCCAAATAGGGAAAGGAATGGCAAAGAGTCAGACACAACTGAGCAACTGAACTGAACTAGAAGTGCAAATGTATTATGTTAGAAATGTCATGCTAACATATTATTTTACAACTTACTTTTTTCACTCAATAGTTGTGAACTATAGCCATGCAAATGGAAATAAATCTGGCTTAGTTAATTGCTGTTTGCTGTTCCTATTATGAATATTCCACAATGTATCCATACATTTCCATACTGATAGATAGTTCAGTTCTTTTAAATTTTTTATTATTACAGTGTTGCAGTGAACATCCTTGGACATGACTCCTGGTACACACATGCAAGTGTTTCCTGGGCAAAGCACCTAAAATTTTATTTTACCTAATATCAATACTGCCGCACCTGCATTAAAAAATTCTTTTTTCCTGACACACTGATATATCTTCTATATACTTTTATTTTTTACTTCTCTGAGTTGTTTTGCCATGAGTATCTTTTTTAAGCAATGTTGGGCTGTATTTTTTAAAATACACAGTCATTTTTGAAAACTGAAATTAAGTTTACATTTATCATGATGTAACAGCAGTAATCTCAACCAACTTATTTTGTGTTTTCTATTTAGCATGACTTTTATTTCTTAGCTTTTACTTTTCTACTTGTTGAATTTTTCTGAATTCTGTTTTTCCCTCTCCTGTTTCATAGCTTATACAATCTATTTCTCTTCTTGAATATGTAAAGAATCCACATGCAATGCAGGAGACCTAGGTTTGATCCCTGGGTTGGGGAGATCCCCTGGAGAAGGGAATGGCAACCCACTCCAGTATTCTTGCCTGGAGAATCCCATGGACAGAGGATCCTGGTGGGCTACAGTCCACAGGGTGGCAAATAGTCAGACATGACTGATTAACTAACAGTTTCTCTTGTTGAATACGACTACGTGAAGTCAATCTCTAAAAAATAAAAGGACCCTAGAAAGTCTTATCCTGAGTCCTTCATCTTCCCTACTCTATTTCAGTTTCCATATTATGGTTCCTAATATCTTACTATGACATTGTTTTTAAGCCTCATCCAACTTTGGAAAAAGTCAATACTTCTTTGTTCACAAGTTTCCTTGCCATGATGGATTCCTACATTTCACTCCTCTTTCAGGGTTCAGTTTTACTCCAGTTACTACTGCTACATGACAAATTAACCCAAAGTTTTATGCTTCAAGTGGCAACCATTTTATTACATTCTTTATAAATATAAAATATATTTACTATACACCATATATATTACTCAGACCATTTTTATGAGTCTTATGAATTTGACTATGGCACTCAGTGGAGAATAGGCTTGTCTGGGAGGTCTGATGATCAGAGTGGTTACAAAATATCTCTTGAATATGAAAATCTCAGAATAGTCAGAAAACTTACATGGCAGCTGGCAGCCTCCAGAGCAAATGTCCCAAAGAACCAGCTGAAAGCTGAATGAATTTTCTCATCTAGCCTCAAAAGTCAGTGTGGTATTATTTCCACCACATGCTATCTGTTTTGAGAAAGTGTCATATGGTCAGTCCACAGTCAAGAAGTGGGAATTCAGCTCCATCTCTTCATGTGGGGAGTGGTTCGGTCACACTGGAGAAGAGCAAGTAAAATGGTAGATCCTATTATGACCCCTTTTAGAAAATAAAATTTGCCACAATTTCCTTTTTACTTAAGTATACCTTTAGTAATTCTTTCAGGACGAGTCTGGGAGTAGTAAACTCTTTCAACACTTGTGTGTTGGAAAATGTCTTTAACATATCCTCACTATTATATGATCATTTAAGTGTAGAGTTTCAGGTTGACAGTTATTTTCACTTAGCACTTTAACTATATTACTCTACTATATTCTGACATCTTTTTTTCTGATAAGAAGTTTGTAATTAATCTGCATTTCTTGATATGTGTCTGTTTTTCCTCCCTAGAAGCTTTTATATCCTTTAATTATCTTTGGGTCTCTACAGTTTCCTTCAATATATCTAAATGTGGATTTATTTTTACTTGGCTTGCACAAGATAGATACAGTGTGCTCCTTTAGTTGGAGGACTCAGGAATTCTTCCCATATATGGGAAGTAGACAGCAGATTTCCTTGCCTCTCTTTTGGAACAGTATAACAGAACTTTCTTTCTCCACCAAATATAAGGATCTCCCTATCATGGCTTCTGGCTTTAGGCAAATAATTCAGTTTTAGTTTTCCACATATACTGAGTCCACGGCTGGGTATCCCTTCCTTGGTGGAGATCCCCCACACACACACCCAGCTAGCTATTAAGGCCTATATCTATTCTCCTGGGAGAGTCTCTTAGGTTAGGCTCCTATTCATCTATTCATCATACTGACTTTACATTTTCTCTCCATTTTGGTCAACTAAGATAACGAAAAAGCAAGAGAGTTCCAGAAAAACATCTATTTCTGCTTTATTGACTATGCCAATGTCTTTGACTGTGTGGATCACAATAAACTGTGGAAAATTCTGAAAGACATGGGAATACCAGACCACCTGACCTGCCTCTTGAGAAACCTATATGCAGGTCAGGAAGCAACAGTTAGATCTGGACATGGAACAACAGACTGGTTCCAAATAGGAAAAGGAGTGCGTCAAGGCTGTATATTGTCACCCTGCTTATTTAACTTCTATGCAGAGTACATCATGAGAAATGCTGGGCTGGAAGAAATACAAGCTGGAATCAAGATTGCTGGGAGAAATATCAATAACCTCAGATATGCAGATGACACCACCCTTATGGCAGAAAGTGAAGAGGAGCTAAAGAGCCTCTTGATGAAAGTGAAAGAGGAGAGTGAAAAAGTTGGCTTAAAGCTCAACATTCAGAAAATGAAGATCATGGCATCTGGGCCCATCACTTCATGGGAAATAGATGGGGTAACAGTGGAAACAGTGTCAGACTTAATTTTTGGGGGCTCCAAAATCACTGCAGATGGTGACTGCAGCCATGAAATTAAAAGATGCTTACTCCTTGGAAGGAAAGTTATGACCAACCTAGACAGCATATTCAAAAGCAGAGACATTACTTTGCCGACTAAGGTCCGTCTAGTCAAGGCTATGTTTTTTTCCTGTGGTCATGTATGCATGTGAGAGTTGGACTGTGAAGAAGGCTGAGCACCGAAGAATTGATGCTTTTGAACTGTGGTGCTGGAGAAGACTCTTGAGAGTCCCTTGGACTGCAAGGAGATCCAACCAGTCCATTCTGAAGGAGATCAGCCCTGGGATTTCTTTGGAAGGAATGATGCTGAAGCTGAAACTCCAGTACTTTGGCCACCTCATGCAAAGAGTTGACTCACTGGAAAAGGCTCTGATGCTGGAAGAGATTGGAGGCAGGAGGAGAAGGGGATGACAAAGGATGAGATAGCTGGATGGCATCACTGACTTGATGGACGTGAGTTTGAGTGAACTCCGGGAGTTGGTGATGGACAGGGAGGCCTGGCGTGCTGCGATTCATGGGGTTGCAAAGAGTCGGACATGACTGAGCGACTGAACTGAACTGAACTGAAGATAACTTTCTTGGTTTTGAATTTTCATTTGTATGTGTCTGTGTATACATATGTATGTTATTATTTTTACCTAGAATATCTAAACACCTGGTATTGGGAGGAAGACTTCCTTTTAACTCAGTGAATCATATGAACCAGAAGGCCATGGACCCAGCTATACCACTTAAATAGTCCATACCCACAAGTCCTTTGTCTCAAGAAGTTTTCATGAAGGACATGGTTCACTGAATAATACTAAAACCACCAAATTACAGATACCCATTAATCATCACAGAAGCCTGGAGAGATGATTAAAGATTGAAAGGATAAAAATATGTACAAAGACAGGGAACTCTACTCAATACTCTGTAATGGTCTACATGGGGAAAAGAAAAAAGTCTTAAAAAACAGTGGATAGGCACTTTCCTGGTGATCTAGCAGTTAAGACTTCACTTTTCAATGCAAAGGATATGAGTTGGATCCCTGATCAGGGAGTTAAGATCCCACAAGCCTTGGGGTCAAAAACCAAAACACAAAACAGAAGCAATATTGTAACAAATTCAATAAAGACTTTAAGAAATAAAATAAATTTTTTAAAAATTAAAGAAAAGTGGATATATATATATAAACATAACTGATTTCCTTTGCTATACATATGAAAATAACACAACATTGTAAATCGACTATATTCCAATAAATTTTTTTTAAAAAGAATATGTGCAAAGAAGAAGCCAAGATACAGAGAAATCTGGATTATAAATGTATTCATTCAACAAATATGTGGAATCATCTTCAATATTTTCTTTGTCTAAGTAATTCTCTCATTTTTCCTACAATATCTTTCCTTATCTCACTGATTAAGTCAAATTCCCCTATTATTAAATCTGATGGCACTGTGCACTTCTTCACAGCACAAAGAAATTTTAGCTTTATATCTGTTTGTGTGATTATTTAATTATTCTTCCTCCAAAATGAAGGGGAATGCCACTTTTGATAATAGAGGAGTAGCTTATATCAGGCTAGTCCTCCCATTCAAAGCACTTAAAAGCTCTAGACAACAACAACAAAAATCTAAAGGCACATGTGACTGGGAATCCCCAGGGAATCTGACTTTGAAGGTCAGTGGGATTTGATTACAGAATTTCCACAGGACTGGGGAAACAGAGACTCTTGGAGGGCACAAACAAAATCTTGTGTGCACCAGGACCCAGGAGAAAGGAGCAGTGACCCCATAAGAGACTGAGCCAGACTTTGGCTCAGAGTGTTTGGGAGTCTCTGGTGGAGGCATGGGTCGACAGTGGCCTGCCACAGGGTCAGGGCACTGGCAGTAGCATTCCTAGGAGGTGCAACATGTTGTCATAAGTCCTCCTGGAGGAGGTCACCATTAGGCCAAACATAGAGACTGCAGACTCCAGGATGGGCCGTCTCAGGCCAAACTACACGGAGGGAGCACAGGCCCACCCATCGGCAGGTAACTGGATAAAAGATTTACTCAGCATGGCCCTGCCCGCCAGAGCAAGGCCCAGCTTTCCACACAGCCAGTCCCTCCCATTAGGAAACTTGCACAAGCCTCTTATCCACATCTGTCAGAGGGTAGACAGTTTGGAAACCACAATCACAGAAAGCTAACCAAACTGATTATAGGATCATAAACTTGTGTAACTCAATGAAACTATGAGCCATGCCACGGGGGCCACCCAAGATGGATGGGTCATGAGAGAGAGTTCTGACAAAAGGTGGTCCCCTGGAGAAGGGAATGGCAAACCACTTGTGTTCTTGCATTGAGAACCCCATGAACAGTATGAAAAGGTAAAAAGAAATGACACTGAAAGATGAACCTCCCAGGTCAGTAGATGTCCAATACGCTACTAGAGAAGACTGGAGAAATAGCTCCAGAAAAAATGAAAAGACTGAGTCAAAGTGGAAACAACACCCAGTTCTGAATGTGTATGGAGGTGAAAGTAAAGTCCGATGCTGTAAAGAACAATGTTGCATAGGAACCTGGAATGTTAGATCAATGAATCAAGGTAAATTGGAAGTGGTCAAACAGGAGATGGCAATATGAACATTGACATTTTTGGAATCAGTGAACTAAAATGGACCAGAATGGGTGAATTTAATTCCGAGGACCATTATATCTACTACAGTGGGCAAGAATCTCTTTGAAGAAATGGAGTAGCCCTCATAGTCAACAAAACAGTCCAAAATGCAGTACTTGGGTACAATCTCAAAAACGACAGAACAATTTTGGTTCCTTTCCAAGGTAAACCATTCAGCATCACAGTAATCCAAGTTTATGTCCCAACCACTAACACCGGAGAAGATGAAGTTGAATGATTCTGTGAAGACATATAAGACCTTCTAGAAGTAACACCAAGAAAAGATGTCCTTTTCATCATAGAGGACTGGAATGCAAAAGCAGGAAGTCAAGAGATACCTGGAATAACAGGCAAGTTTGGCCTTGGAGTACAAAATGAAGCAGGGCAAAGGCTAACAGAGTTTGCCAAGAGAATGTACCGGTCATACCAAACACCCTCTTCCAACATCACAAGAGATGACTCTACACATGGACATCACCAGATGGTCAATACCAAAATCAGACTGAGTATATTCTTTGCAGCCAGAGATGGCGAAGCTCTACACAGTCAGCAAAAACAAGACTGGGAGCTGACTGTAGCTCAGACCAGGAGTTCCTTATTGCAAAATTCAGAATTAAATTGAAATAAAGAAAACCACTAGGCCATTCAGGTATGACCTAAATCAAATCCCATATGATTATACAGTGGACGTAACAAACCGATTCAAGGGATTAGATCTGATAGAGTGACTGAAGGAATATGGATAGAAGTTTGTAACACTGTGCAGGAAGTAGTGACCAAAACCATTCCCAAGAAAAAGAAATACAACAAGGTAAAATCGTTGTCTGAGGAAGCATTACAAATAGCTAAGCAAAGAAGAGAAGTGAAAGGCAAAGGAGAAAAGGAAAGATAAATCCATCTGAATGCAGAGTTTCAAAGCATAGCAGCAAGGAGATAAGAAAGCCTTCTTAATTGAAGAATGCAAAGAAACAGAGGAAAACAGTAGAATGGGAAAGACTAGAGATCTCTTCAAGAAAATTAGAAATACCAAGGGAACATTTCTTGCAAAGATGGACACAATAAAGGACAGAAACAGCATGGACCTAACAGAAGCAGAAGATATTAAAAAGAGGTGGCACGAATACACAGAAGAACTATACAAGAAAAGGTCGTAATAACCACGATGGTGTGGTCACTCACCTAGAGCCAGACATTCTGGAGTGGGAAGTCAAGCGGGCCTTAGGAAGCATTCTTACAAACAAAGGTAGTAGAAATGACGGAATTTCAGCTGAGCTATTTACAATCCTAAATAATGATGCTGTTAAAGTGTTGTACTCAATATGTCAGCAAATTAGGAAAACTCAGCACTGGCCACAGGACCAAAAAACGTCAGTTTTCATTCCAATCCCAAAGAAGGACAATGCCAAAGTATGTTCAAACTACCAAACAATTACACTCATTTCACATGCTAGCAGAGTAATGCTCAAAATCCTTCAAGGTAGGCTTCAATAGCATGTGAACTGAGAACGTCCAGATGTACCAGCTGGATTTAGAAAAGGCAGAGGAACCAGAGATCAAATTGCCAACATCCATAGGATCACAGAAAATGCAACGTAATTCCAAAAAAACATCTACTTCTGCTTCATTGACTATGCTAAAGCCTTAGACTATGTGGATAACAATGAATTGTGGAAAATTCTTAAAGAGATAGGAATACAAGACCACCTTACCTGCCTCCTGAGAAACCTGTATGCAGGACAAGAAGCAACAGTTAGAACCGGATATGAAACAATGGACTGGTTCAAAATTGGGAAAGGAGTATATGGTAAAGGCTGTATATGGTCATCCTGCTTATTTAACTTATTATATGCAGAGTCCATCATGAGAAATGCTGGACTGGATAAAGCACAAGCTGGAATTAAGATTGCCAGGAGAAATAACAACAACCTCACATATGCAGATGACACCACCCTAATGGCAGAAAGCAAAGAGGAAATAAAGAGCCTTTTGATGAGGGTGAAAGAGGAGAGTGAAAAGCCTGGCTTAAAACTCAACATTCAAAAAACTAAGATCATGGCATCTAGTTCCATCACTTTATGGCAAATATAGATGGGGGGAAAAGTGGAAATAGTGACAGACTTTGTTTTCTTGGGCTCTAAAATCACTGTGGATGGAGACTGCAGTCATGAAATCAAAAGACGCTTGCTCCTTGGAAGGAAAGCTATGACAAATGTAGAAAGAGTACTAAAAAGTAAAGACATCACTTTATGGACAAAGGTCCATACAGTCAGACCTATGGTTTTTCCAGTATTCATGTATGGATGTGTGTGTTCAACCATAAAGAAGGTAAAGTGCTGAAAAACTGATGGTGCTGGAGAAGACTCTTGAGAGTCCCTTGGACAGTAAGGAGATCAAACCAGCCAATCCTAAAGGAAATCAACCCTGAATATTCATTGGAAGGACTGATGCTGAAGCTGAAGCTCCAATACTTTGGCCACCTGATGTGAAGAGCCGACTCATTGGAAAAGACCTTGATGCTGGGAAAGATTGAAGGCAGGAAGAGAAGGGGACAGAAGAGGACGAGATGGTTGGATGGCAGCACCAACTCAATGAAGATGAGTTTGAGCAAGCTCCGGGAGACAGTAAAGGGCAGGGAAGCCTGGTGTGTGTTGCAAACAGTTGTACATGACTGAGCAACTGAACAACACAACACCATGGGAATCAGCAAAAAGCTGACAGGAACTGTAGGGAACTGACACCTGGGAGAAGAGAATGGCACTGAGTTTCCTGTTTCACAGTTTTCCATCAGGCAGTAGGCCCTACTTGGTGCTAGGCAGAGCAACTAAAATTCAAACTGAACTCCACAGTCTCACTGGTTTAAGATCAGAGGACAGAGTTCAGAAATGACTCAGCAGCTTGAAAATAAAGAAGGAAAACTTCAGGAAAGATGAGAGCCTCATATTCTACATATAAACTGCCCAATTTTTAAATGACCCTATATTTGGGGCAAACCAAACATTCCCCTTATGCTAAATGAACTGAACTAAACAGATTTCTACTGCCGCCTATTGCAGGGAAAATAAAGTCAGAAGTCTGAGTTCAGCCAGGTTAACTGTGCTAAAATAAAACATTTACTACATTTAAGAAGTCCAGAGTTTCTAGGAAATATCACCACAATGTCCAAGTTGAAATCCAAAATTATGAGGCATACAAAGACAAAGAAACAAGAAAATATGACCCAAATTCAAAGAAAAAGCAATCAAGGAAAACTGACTTGAGTGGACCAAAATATTAGAATTAGCAGACAAGGACCTGAAAGCAGTTATTAGAATTATAATTAGGATATAAATATTGTAATAACTAAACTAAAAGAAAAACTCAGCAAAGATAAAATTCACAAACTTTAGCTAGATTCACCAAGAAAAAAAGAAAGTTCATATAAATAAAATCAGAAATGAAAGAGAAGTTACAACTGATACCACAGAAATACATAGGATCATAAGAGACTTGATATAAACAATTATATACCAACTAACTGGACAACATAAAATATATATATAAATTCCTAGAAACATACAGTCTTCCAACACTGAATCATGAAGAAATTAAAAACCTGAATAGACCAATTACTATTAAGGCAACTGAAGCAGTAAACAAAAATCTCCCAACACACAGTCCAGAACCAGACGGCTTCAATGGTGAATTCTACCAAACATTCAAAGAAGATTTAATCATATCTTTCTCAAAGTTGTTCCAGAAAACTGAAGAGGAAGGAACACTTCCAAATTCATTTTATGAAGCCAGCATTACCCTGATACCACAGCCAGACAAGGACACAAGGAAAAGAAAAGAAAATTACAGGCTAATATCCCCAGTAAACATAGATGCAAAAATCCTCAAAAAATATTAACAACCTAAGTCCAACAATACCTTAAAAAGACATTACACTATCAAGTGGGATTTATTCCAGAGATTCAAGGATGATTCAACATAGCAAATCAAAGGGATATATCAATTAACAAAATTAAAGATAAAAATCATACACTCATCCTAATAAATGCAGAAAACCATGACAAAATTGAGCATTCATTTAGGATTAAAAACTCTCAACAAAATGGGGATAGAAGACACATACTTCAACATAATAAAGGTCATATAGGACAAACCCACCGGAGAAGGCAATGGCACCCCACTCCAGTACTCTTGCCTGGAAAATCCCATGGACGGAGGAGCCTGGTAGGCTGCAGTCCATGAGGTCACTAAGAGTCGGACACGACTGAGCGACTTCCCTTTCACTTTTCACTTTCATGCATTGGAGAAGGAAATGGCAACCCACTCCAGTGTTCTTGCCTGGAGAATCCCAGGGACGGGGGAGCCTGGTGGGCTGCCGTCTATGGGGTTGCACAGAGTCGGACACGACTGAAGCGACGCAGCAGCAGCAGCAGCAGCAGCAGCAGCAGCAGCAGCAGCAGACACCCACAGTTAACATCATACTTTACAATGAAAAGCTGAAAGCTGTTTCTCTAAGATTGGCAACAACATACGGATGCCTACTTTTGCAACTTTTATTCAACTTAGTATTAGCCCTAGCAATTAGGCAAGGGGGGAAAAAAAAGACACCCACATAAGATGTAAAACTGTCACTATTTGCAGATGACATACTCCATATAGAAAAAACTCAAAAGACTCCACCAAAAAATTTTCAGAAGTACAAATGAACTCAATAAAGTTGCAGGATACAAAATTAATATACAGAAATGTGTGGCCTTTCTATACAGTAAAAACAAACTAACAGAAAGAGAAGAACATAATTCCACTTATAATTGCATCAAAAAGAAAAAAATGGAATAAATTTGACCAAGTAGGTGAAAAACCTAAACATTATGAACTATAAGACTCTGATTAAAGAAACAGAAGTCATAACAAAAATGGGAAGATATTCCATACTCAAGAACTGAAATACTTTTGCTAAAGTACCCATACCTCCCAAAACAATCTAAGAATTCAATGCAATCCCTATCAAAATTGCACTTTTTGGTTTTAGAAAAGGCAGAGGAACCAGAGATAAAATTGCTAATATCCACTGGATCATCAAAAAAGCAAGAGAGTTCCAGAAAATCACCTATTTCTGCTTTATTGACTATGCCAAAGCCTTTGACTGTGTGGATCACAATAAACTGTGGAAAATTCTGGAAGAGATGGAAAGACCAGACCACCTGACTGGCCTCTTGAGAAATCTGTATGCAGGTCAAGAAGCAACAGTTAGAACTGGACATGGAACAACAGACTGGTTCCAAATAGGAAAAGGAGTACATCAAGGCTGTATATTGTCACACTGCTTATTTAACTTCTATGCAGAGTACATCAGGAGAAACGCTGGGCTGGAAGAAGCACAAGCTGGAATCAAGATTGCTGGGAGAAATATCAATAACCTCAGATATGCAGATGACACCACCCTTACGCCAGAAAGTGAAGAAGAACTAAAGAGCCTCTTGATGAAAGTGAAAGAGGAGAGTGAAAAAGTTGGCTTAAAGCTCAACATTCAGAAAACGAAGATCATGGCATCCGGTCCCATCACTTCATGGGAAATAGATGGGAAAAACAGTGGAAACAGTGTCAGACTTTATTTTTGGGGGGCTCCAAAATCACTGCAGATGGTGACTGCAGCCATGAAATTAAAAGATGCTTACTCCTTGGAAGGAAAGTTATGACCAACCTAGACAGCATATTAAAAAACAGAGACATTATTTTGCCAACAAAGGTCCATCTAGTCAAGGCTATGGTTTTTCCAGTAGTCATGTATGAATGTGAGAGTTGGACTATAAGGAAAGCTGAGTGCCGAAGAATTGATGCTTTTGAACTGTGGTGTTGGAGAAGACTCTTGAGAGTCCCTTGGACTGCAAGGAGATCCAACCAGTCCATTCTAAAGGAGATCAGTCCTGAATGTTCATTGGAAGGACTGATGTTGAAGCTGAAACTCTAATCCTTTGGCCACCTGATGTGAAGAGCTGACTCATTTGAAAAGACCCTGATGCTGGGAAAGTTTGAAGGCAGGAGGAGAAGGGGACAACAGAGGATGAGATAGTTGGATGGCATCACTGACTCAATGGACATGAGTTTGAGTAAGCTCCAGGAGTTGGTGATGGACAGGGAGGCCTGGTGTGCTGCGGTTCATGGGGTCGCAAAGAACTGAACTGAACTGAGAACATACAATTTTAAAATTTATGGAACTACAAAAGACCATGAAGAGCTACAGTGATCTTGAGAAAAAATAACAAAGCTGAAAGTACCATACTTCCTGATTTCAAACAATACTACAAAGGTATAGTAATCAAAACAGTATAATACAGGCAGAAAAACAGAAACATAGATCAATGGAAGAGAATAAATAGTACAGAAAAAAACCCACACGTATGCTAATTTATGACAAAGGAGCTAGTAATATACAACATACATATAACACAAAAGCCCTGAAAATACTTTTCCATAAATGGTATTAGGAAAACTGGACAGTCACATGCCAAAGAAAGAAACGACCACTACCTTACACCATATACAAAAAATTAAAACAGATTAAAGACTTGAATGTAAGTTGAGAAAGCACAGAACTCTTAAAAGAAAACATAGGTGGTAAGCTCCTTGGCATCACTCTTTGAAATTTTTTTAAAAATTTGACTCCAAAGCAAAAATAAACAAATGGGACTACAACACATGAAAAATTTCTGCGGAGGAAAGGAAACCACCAGTAAAACAAAAAGGCAACCTACTGTATGGGAGAACTTGTTTGTAAATCATATACCCAACAAAGGGCTAACATTCCAAATATATAAAGAACTCATCTAACTCAATAACAACCAAAATGGTGATTAAAAATTGGACAGGGCATCTGTAGACATTTTTCAAAAAAAGATAGGTAGATGGCCAAAAAGCAGATGGAAACATGTTCAACATCACCAGTTCAAGCAAATCCAAATCAAAACCACAGTGAAGTATGGTCTTACACCTGTCAGAATAACTATTATCAAAATAACAAGGAATAACAAGCGTTTCTGAAGAGATTGTGGAGAAGTGGGCTCTTTCCTACACTGTTAGTGGGAATGTAAATCAGTACTAGAACTATGAAAAACAGTATGGAGTTTCTAAAAAAATTTAGAACTACCATATGATCCAGGTATTCCAATTCTGGGTACTTGTGCAAGGAAAACAAAAACACTAATTTGAAAAGATATACGCAACGCCCCCCCCCCCCCCATTCACTGCACCCTTATATATGTTAGCCAAGATAAAGAAACAATCTAAGTGTCCACTGATGAATAAACAGATAAAGAAGATGTGAGATATATATCTAAAACAGGATAAATGCAAAGAAAACCACACCTAAGCATATTATAGTTGAACTGCTGAGAACCAAAAAATAAAAAAATTGAAAGAGGCCAGACCAAACTAATAAGACATTCAGGGGGACAAGAACACAAATGATAGCTGGCCTCCCATCAGAATGTCACTTGACTTATCAGAAACAATGGAGGCCCAGAAAACAACAGAGTTATAGCTTTCAAGTGCTCAATGAATTGGAGGCAAAGCACATTTGCCTCAACCACATTAGTTCTAAAATCTTGTAATTTGTTAGGAAGTCCTTATTTTTATACTTTGCAAAATGGCAGCCCATTTCTGGTTAAATTATCTAAAATTCTGAATGAGTGGAGCTTGAATTAATTTCTATTTTATTCAAAATTCCCCTCATTTGTCTTTTCAAAAATTTTATTTCAAAACAAATATATTCTAAAAGAGTAACCTTTTCTCCAAAATATCTAGCTCTTTCCTTAATCAAGTATAAATTCTTATGAATATTGGATAAATGGGCATCACATGGAACTGGTTTTCTACTCAAAGGTTTGAGCAGCTATTAAACTATCCACTCCCTCAGAACTTGTCTTTCAGCTCCTTATTTTTGTGTCTCCTCAATTTAATAGAAATCACTTGTTCTTAAACAGTTAATAAACTTTTAGAGTTGACGCAATTTTTAAACAGCTGAACCAGCCAATCAAAAGATCACCATCATCTCTGCTACAGTTTTTAAACTTTTGCTTGTCTGAAAAGCTTTTTATTTTTCCACCAGTTTTGAATGAGATCCTTGCTGGGTACAGTAATCTTGGTGTAGAGTTTTCCCTTTCAGTACTTTAAATATATCCTGCCATTCCCTTCTGGCCTGCAGTTTCTGCTGTTTATTGTATGAGGTTTCCCTTATATGTTACTTGTTGCTTCTCTCTTGCTGCTTTTAATATTTTTTTTATTTGTGCTTAGTCTTTGTTATTTGATTAGCATGTGTCTTGGCGTGTTTCTCCTTGGCTTTATCCTGTATGGGACTCTGTACCTCTTGAACTTGATTGACTATTTTGTTTTCCATGTTGGGGAAATTTTCAACTATACTTTCTTTAAAAATTTTCTCATACCCTTTCTTTTTGTCTTCTTCTTCTGGGACCCGTATAATTCAAATGTTGGTGCATTTGATATTGTCCCAGAGGTCTCTGAGACTATCCTCAGTTCTTTTCATTCTTTTTATGTTATTCTGCTCTTCAGAAGTTATTTCCACCATTTTATCTTCCAGCTCACTGATTCGTTCTTCTGCTTCAAATATTCTGGTATTGATTCCTTCCAGAGTATTTTTAATTTCAGTAATTGGGTTGTTTGTCTCTAAATTTATTCTTTAATTCTTCTAGGTCTTAGTTAATTGATTCTTGCATTTTCTCCATTCTGTTTTCAAGGTTTTTGATCATTTTTACTATCATTATTCTGAACTCTTTTTCAGGTAGTTTGCCTATTTCCTCTTCATTTATTTGGACGTCTGTGTTTCTAGCTTGTTCCTTCATTTGTGTAGTATTTCTCTGCTTTTCATTATTATTATCTTTTTAATTGTTTGAGGTCTCCTTTTCCCAGGCTTCAATGTTGAATTCTTTCTTCCTTTTGGTTTCTGCCCTAAGGTTGGTCCCTTGGTTTGTGTAAGCTTCATATACAGTGAGATTTGTACTGAGTTTTTTTGTTGTTTTTCCTCTGATGGGCAAGGCTGAGTGAGGTGGTAATCCTGTCTGCTGATGATTGGGTTTGTATTTTTGTTTTGTTTGTTGTTTAGATGAGGCATCCTGCACAGGGCGCTACTGGTGGTTGGGTGATGCCAGGTTTTGTATTCAAGTGGTTTCCATTGTGTGAGTTCTCGCTATTTGATACTCCCTAGGCTTAGTTCTCTTGTAGTCTAGGGTCTTGGAGTCAGTGCTCCCACTCCAAAGGCTCAGAGTTTAATCCCTGGTCAGGAACGAAGAATCCATAAGTGGTTTCTTACGGCATTGCGGCTGCTACTGCTAAGTCGCTTCAGTCGTGTCTGACTCTGTGCGACCCCATAGACGGCAGCCCACTAGGCTCCCCTGTCCCTGGGATTCTCCAGGCAAGAACACTGGAGTGGGTTGCCATTTCCTTTTCCAATGCATGAAAGTGAAAAGTGAAAATGAAGTCGCTCAGTGGTGTCCGACTTCGCAACCCCATGGACTGCAGCCTACCAGGCTCCTCCATCCATGGGATTTTCCAGGCAAGAGTACTGAAGTGGGTTGTCATTGCCTTCTCCTCTTATGGCATTAAGTGAGATTAAAACAAATACCCCAAAACGAGAAACCAAAAATGAACCCCACAGAAATGGAAGTTATAAAATCAAGCAAATAATAATTAAAATAGTGGAATATACACATATACATATACACTCATAAGCAAAATCAAAACAGTCCAACAAAAAGTAAGCACAATAGATTGACTCAGCAAACAAAGGAAACCAAAAATTGTATCTACCAGTTAAGAACAAAACTAACAAAAGCACAAACTGGAAAACAAAAGTAAAGCAAGGTGCCAAGTGGGGAAGAAACCAATGAAACCAAAACTAACAAATATGTTGAGAGGAAAAGAAAGGAAAAATACATATGCAAAGTTAAATAGAGGTAAATAAGGAAGATTTATATACATTAAAGATTAACTGTAAAGGGAAAAGAACAGTGGGAAAAGTAAACAAAGGAATAAATGTAGAAAAAATAATAATAGATTTCAAAAAATTAAAATTAAAAAATGAGAGAAAAAAAAAAAGAACTCCACAGAACTGCAAAAGCCCAACAGAGGCAGAAGTTTATAACAACGAAAAGTGTGAGTGAAAAAAAAGCTCAAAAGCTTAATTAGATTTCATAGTGCCAATAAAATTGACAACTACAACAGAAGGAGAAAAAAAAGAATAAAAAAAAAGAAAAAAATCCAAAAGAATGTACAGAAGAAGTCAAAACATAAGAATGATAAATGTTTTTCTTGAGTTACTGCTGTCAGAGTCCTTTTCCTCACTGGGAGTCACAGTCCACCTCACCTCTCTAGGGTGCCCTTTGACACTGTGCTTGGTCTCTGCACCTGCTATGGGGGCATCTCAGATTCTAATCTGGCCCTACTCCTGTGTGTTCTTGCCTCCAACGTCTACAGCTATCACAACTAGTGCATTTTGTTTTGTGGGAGCTCTCAAGGTCCTTTTATATATTCCATACACAGAGTCTGCCTAGTGGATTGTGTGGATTTAATCTGCAGCTTATACAGATGGTGGGAAGGTTTTGGGTCTTCTTCCTTAGCTACATTGCCCCTGGGTTTCAATTGTGGTTTTATTTCCATCTCTGCATGTGGGTCATCCACTGGGGTTTGCTCCTGAGGCTGCCCTGGAGGACTTGGGTCTGCCCCAGTGAGGGCCAGGTGTGGAGATAGTGCAGCTGCTTGGGTCTCAGGGGTTCTGGCAGCACCAGGTACTCAGGGGAGTTGGTGGCTAGAGGAGCAGAAAATATAGTGCTCTAGAAGGGTATGGCAACCAGTATTGGCAAATACACTCCAATATTCTTGCCTGGAGAACCCCACCTGACAGAGAAGCCTGGCAGGCCACAGTCCACAGGGTCACAAAGAGTTGGACATGACTGAAGTGACCCTGCGTGCGTAGATGTAAGACTGTTCTTTGCCTACAGCAGCTCTGGCCCAGTGAGGGTTGAGTGTGAACATGGCACAGCTGCTTGGGTTGCAGGGACCCTGGCGACGCCAAGTGTGCAGAGGCACAAACTGCCTCTATCAAAAGGAGTTATGGCCCTATCAGTCTTTTTCTGAGCCTCTTGCAGCTGGTGATCAGAAGGCCTCTTTGGCTAGTCTTTCTCTGTAGCTCTACCTGTTCACACACTTGGAGGGATCCCTTGCCTGGGGTCTTACTCGGTCGATGGTGCATCAGGCACTTAAAGGGGCACCCTGGTGGAGTCCTACTCTGTAGTTCATGCATCAGTCACTGAAGGAGCACCCTCAGTGGGGTCCTATTCTGTAGTTCAGTGCGTCAGGCGTTGGATGGGCCAGCCTCTCTATTGTTCAGCTTGCGTGTGGACAAAGAGGCTATGGTGATGGCTTCACCCCTACCCGTTACTCAGCAGTATCACCTTGCTTCCATGGCTGCCAGGCTTTCCTCCACAGGCATTTCCCACCACGATCTCCTCCCTCACATTCCCTCCATCCGTCTCTTGCAGTCAACAGCAGCCCTCGCACTGGGATTGCTCCACAATCCCTAAACTCCAGCTCCCAGCCACCGCCCCTTCCAGGAGACACACATTTCTGCCCGCATATGTGTGGCTTTGGCATGGACTGTCTGATTCTCACGCCGTTTAGGCTGCCACGGGTTAGCTGTTTCACTCTCAGCCTTAAATGTTTCTCCTCTGACTCAATTACCCTGATGTGCGGATCAGACCCCTGCTTCAGTTCCCCCACCCTCCAAGGGCAGGTCCAGTCCTACTAACACTCTTTGTTTTTTCCCCCTAGTTCCTTCATCCTACCGAGTTTTGCATGGTTCTATGTATTCTTTTCCACTGGTCAGGTATTCCTGTCCACTCTTAGCTGGTGTTCTGCCTGCACTTCTGTGTCTGAAGGTGTATTCTTGATCTATCCATGGAGAGAGATGTACTCCACGTCCACCTACTCCTCCGCCATCTTGTTCTCCCTGGTACAATTTTAATCTTTGTGTTTGGGATATGCTGACATGCCTTCAGTCATTTTACCTGGTTTCCAGCATTTAAATTTTAAATTTTGCCCCTTTGTTCATTACTTTTTTTTCTTTTAAAGTAAAAATGCAGTGTTAAAAACAACATTAACCTATATGTTTTAACTGAACAAGTACCAGGATATTCAGAGTGTAAATTCCCTCTGAAACCATAACTCTTAACAACCTGCCTACCCCACTGCCCCATATGAATACATGCTACAATGGGGTCTTTCACTGCGAAACTCATTTCATTGCAAAACACGAGGCAACGTCATTTATCACTGAGTAAATAATGAAAGATAACATAATGAAAAGGGGATTTTGCTTTATTCCCTTAACTATAAATAAAAATATGCAGCACTTTGCAGGATTACCACATGTGGTATGATATTAACTGAAATACCAATCTTTAAGCCAAACTATAAATAAGCTAAACTGTGTTCTCTGGTCTCAAGTTTTAATAGTATCTTTTCTTTAAACTTAATGCTTTTATGAAGCATACAAGAGTGACTGCATATAATCTGTGATCATGTAATGAAAGACCCTATTGTGATAAGCATACACACACACACACACACAAAGAAACAACCTCAAAAACTAGAGTTAAGGTTGTTGCGGGAATTATAAGAAGTGTTTGTGATGAAGATCAATGCAGTGAAGCCAAGTCAGAATCAGAGGCAAAGACCTTTTCCTGGATAAAGAAAGCAAATCACTGTCAGCAGTGGCTTGATTTATATAACAAACCAGTCAAGGGGTGAGGAAGAGAGAGGTCTAAAATGTGAACCCTGAAAACAAAAACTGACTTTACTCACATCAGTATATGACTACACTGAATTATGCTTCAACATGATGTGGTATGATGGAATTCAGCTTCCCTCATGGCAGCTTGTGTTTATTCTGGCTGTTCTGATCACATCTTAGCATCCAGATGCCATTCCTCTTCGGTGCTTAATGTGTTTATGCTCACATTATCAGCAGGCATTGGGTTGCAAAGATCATATTTGGAAGTGATTTCACTCCATTTTCAAAGAGGAAAGAATTATCCCTTTGAATGCTACTTGCTTGCAAAGTACAGCTTGTTTCAGTTTTCTAAAAAAGTGCCACTTAGACTAAATTATAGCAGAGTGATTGGAAAAAGATTCCTGGGAGAACTCATTACAGTTACAGAGAAAGGAAGATTTCACTCTTCTACTCCTTTTACAAAACAGTCATACTTGCCCATGGAGGCTGGCCAGTGAGTGTGGTAGAAATGTTACTTAACTTCTGAACTTCCTATCTGATTCTTCCTAAGGAGATATGTCTTCACCAACACTGACAACTGTTTTGGGACTACCAACAGTTAAAGATTTAAAATGAAACATCTAAATCTTAAAATTAGAAAACAACCTTTCTGTGTCAAAAATATTAAAGATATGTCAATGGAATACAACTAAGAATCAATCAATCAGCACAGTCTGTTGTAGGTACACCTCTCTTATCAAGTTTGTCCATGTCCTCCTATAATCCTTTTTTCTTTCATCTTCCCTTGGCCTTTGTCATCTTGTTCAGGGAACAAAACTCTAGATATCCAGGCAACTTTCCACTATCCAGGGGCAAATAATCTGGATTTGTCGGGTTTTTTAAAGTGCACTTATGAAAAACTGGAAACTAGTGAAAGGAGTGAAAACCTCTATTAGAGAGAGTGTCTGTTCAGAAGAAATGATGGATATTTACTGAATTCTTACCACGTATCTGCCACTCTCCTACTCTCTTTTCACTCTTAATATCTGCTTTTGAAGATGAGGAAATTATCCTCAGACAGGTTAAGTGTCCAAGATTACCGACATGTGAACTCATGCAGCTGGACGCCAGAGTGTCCTTCATCACTGTGTACATGGCCTCTACTGCTGAGCAATCCTCCAGACTAACCAGGCCATTTGGAAAACAAGACAGAGGCCCATCACAGAAAACAGCCAAGGTGGGGGGCTTCCTGAGGGCTGCATTCAAGACTGTGAAGGGAGAATGATCAGGTCAGGGAAGGGAGAAGTGGGTACAAACAACAGACACTGCATCTCTGCCCAGCTTCTGTCCCACTCTAACACTTAAAAGAAGAGAGAATTCAATGAAAATGAGACATCAGTAACAGATTAGTCTGACAAGCAGAAATTTTTAGGCATTTTTCAAATTTTACAATGTTTAGTATACTTAACATTTTTTCATATTTCAGATGAATAATGACTGTTTCTAAATATTAGATATAATTAAATGATTTTATCCTAAACCCATTTTGTAGCATTTTTTTATTCTGCTTTTAATCATTACTGGGGATTAAGTAGCCCAACTTTATTCTTCCTCCCATTACATTATTACTTAATACTCCTATTTACTGAGTCAATAGGAATTGATTACAGTAAGAAGTTGAATTTCCTAGGCTGAACCCAGAGTCACAATTTTGAGCCATTTCATGAGTCCCTGCTTTCTTAACTGTGACCACCTCCACTGCATCACTGCTTGACCACAGTAATGCCCCACCGTGTATTTTCCTCTGTTTCAGTCTGCTGAGACTTGCACATTCCATTCCCATGCTTGCTCCGTGGCCACCCTCAGTGTGCTGCCTGCCAGCAGCTGTCTAGGCTCTGCACCGCTCCTCTTCAGCCCGCCCTCATCGCTACTCCCAGGTCCACCCCCATGGCCTCTGCTCTCCACTCCTACTCCTGGCCGCAGACCACTGCCACCTCCTTCCTCCTTCCCACATCAACTTTCACACCTCTGGCTGACAGGAGCCTCTACAGTTGCTCAGGTTTTCCTGCTGAAAACAAAACAAAACAAGAATAACAAAAATGTGCTTTCCCTTTCTTGGCCCAGTAACTACCATTCTCGTCTTTGCTTCTGCTTTGCCATCAAACTTTTTCACCTGATAGTTTATACCTCATCCATTGTATGATCAAACATTTCTTATTACTGTTGAAATCTGGCATTTGACCAAGCCACTTCACTAAGCTCAGTTTTAAACACTCACAGTGACTTGTGCTGTGCCAGGTTAAGTTGCTTCAGTCGCGTCTGACTCTTTGCAACCCTATGGACTGTAGCCTGCCAGGCTCCTCTGTCCATGGGATTCTCCAGGTAAGCATACTGGAGTGGGTTGCTATGCCCTCCTCCAGGAGATCTTCCTGACTCAGGGACTGAATCCATGTCTCCTGCGGCTACTGCATTGTAGGCAGATTCTTTACCTCTGAGCCACCAGGGAAGCCCTCCAATGACTTACATGTTAACAAATCTAGCTTGACCTCAGTTCAGATTTTCCTTGACTCGCTGTGGCATTTGATACTACCACTCTCCAATGATTCCTAAGACTTTGTACTGTCTACATTTCCTCTTATAACTCCACCCACAAAACACTGGGTGTTCCCCAAGGCTCAGTCCTGGGCCTTCTTCCATTCTGGAGTCTTCCTTTTGCTCACATCTCAGATACTCAACTAATCATTCTATGGAAAGGACTCAGTACCTTATCAACAACCTTCAAATTCCGATCACCTGGAAAAGGTCAGTTTTCATTCCAGTCCCAAAGAAAGGCAATGCCAAAGAATGCTCAAACTACCGCACAATTGCACTCATCTCACATGCTAGTACAGTAATGCTCAAAATTCTCCAAGCCAGGCTTCAGCAATATGTGAACCGTGAACTTCCTGATGTTCAAGCTGGTTTTAGAAAAGGCAGAGGAACCAGAGATCAAATTGCCAACACCCGCTGGATCATCAAAAAAGCAAGAGAATTCCACAAAACATCTATTTCTGCTTTATTGACTATGCCAAAGCCTTTGACTGTGTGGATCACAATAAACTATGGAAAATTCTGAAAGACATGGGAACACCAGACCACCTGATCTGCCTCTTGAGAAACCTGTATGCAGGTCAGGAAGCAACAGTTAGAACTGAACATGGAACAACAGACTGGTTCCAAATAGGAAAAGGAGTACTTCAAAGCTGTATATTGTCATCTTGCTTATTTAACCTATATGCAGAGTACATCATGAGAAACGCTGGGCTGGAAGAAGCACAAGCTGGAATCAAGATTGCCGGGAGAAATATCAATAACCTCAGATATGCAGATGACACCACCCTTATGGCAGAAAGTGAAGAGGAACTCAAAAGCCTCTTGATGAAAGTGAAAGAGGACAGTGAAAAGTTGGCTTAAAGCTCAACATTCAGAAAATGAAGATCATGGCATCTGGTCCCATCACTTCATGGGAAATAGATGGGAGAAACAGTGGAAACAGTGTCAGACTTTATTTTGGGGGGCTCCAAAATCACTGCAGATGGTGGCTGCAGCCATGAAATTAAAAGATGCTTACTCCTTGGAAGAAAAGTTATGACCAACCTAGAAAGCATATTCAAAAGCAGAGACATTACTTTGCCAACAAAGGTCCGTCTAGTCAAGGCTATGGTTTTTCCAGTGGTCATGTATGGATGTGAGAGTTGGACTGTGAAGAAGGCTGAGTGCTGAAGAATTGATGCTTTTGAACTGTGGTGTTGGAGAAGACTCTTGAGAGTCTCTTGGACTGCAAGGAGATCCAACCAGTCCATTCTGAAGGAGACGAGCCCTGGGATTTCTTTGGAGGAAATGATGCTAAAGCTGAAACTCCAGTACTTTGGCCACCTCATGCGAAGAGTTGACTCATTGGAAAAGACTCTGATGCTCGGAGGGATTGGGGGCAGGAGGAGAAGGGGACGACAGAGGATGAGATGGCTGGATGGCATCACTGACTCAATGGGCGTGAGTCTGGGTGAACTCCGGGAGGTGGTGATGGACAGGGAGGACTGGTGTGCTGTGATTCATGGGGTCGCAATGAGTCAGACACGACTGAGCTACTGAACTGAAACTGAAACTGAACTCCAAAGCAATGTTTCCCAAACTATCTGGAGTGTAGGGCTAGGCATTTTTTCCCTGTTACAGGTCAATACTTCTGTAAACATAATAAAATCAAATCACAACAAAATTAAAAAGATATACAAAATACAAGCCCTTTGCTTTAAAATTATTGGATTAACATAATCAGAACAAACCATAGCACTACCAGAATTACTATGTATGCGTGCTCAGTTGCTTCAGTTGTATCTGACTCTGTGAACTTACGGACTGTAAGGCTCCTCTGTCCATGGGATTCTCCAGGCAAGAATACTGGAGTGGGTGCCAAGCCCTCTTACAGGGGATCTTCCCAATCCAGGAGTTGAACTCAAGTCTCCTACATCTCCTGCACTGCAGGCAGATTCTTCATCGCTGAGCCACTGACAAAGTCCAACAATTACTACAATGATTACTCTTTGTTTCTGTACTTATCTGCTTGCAGACCAATTAGTTTGTGGGTAGGGACTGGTTGGTGGAGTATACTTCAAGTATATAGCTCCAGAGGCCTGCAGGACAACCACCGATCATCCTGCAGCTTACTTAACATATACCACCTTCCACGTTTCTGTTACAGCAGCATCAACTTCTACTGCATCTAAAAGTTTTTCCTCTTCCTGACTCCTCTTTCTTTTGTAATTCTATAAAATCAATTACCAATTTTTAAATTTTAATGCTCCAATCTGACTTCTCCACATTGACTGCAACAATCCTAATTCAAAAGCTAAGACCACTTACTTGAACCATCATATGACAACCTTCTAAATGAGGAGTCATGTATGGCGAAGAGTCATTACTGGTATATACAAATATTTCCAGTTTTACCTCCTTGGGCCCTTGTCTCAAATAGAGAATACTACAATTTCTGGAACCCTTGTGGCTGGTTACTACCATATGACTAGTTGTACCCAGTGGTGGTAAACGGAAGTGTGAGTGTTGTTTCCAGGCCTAGTATTTAATTGCTGGGATGCAACCCTCCGGAGTGTTTTTTTCCCTCTTTTAAGGCAAACAAAATATGAGATATTAGCTGTTCTATCTCTGAATGACTGTGCTACGAGCCTAGAGTTGAGCTGTGATGGACATCAGCAGGAGCAAGAAACATGTCTTTGTCTTTTCAAAGCACAAAGATTTTAAAGTTGTTTGTTTCTATTGCTAACTCACAGTTTCTCTTGCCAACTCTCCAAAACCACACCACCAAGATGAAGGTCCCTGAAGCACTCATTTAATGTCATGCCCCTGCTTTAAAAAAAATAAGTAAAACAGCATGCCTCAAATGAATTTCTATGGTGTAAAGGAAACGAAACAAAAACACAGACTCCTTAGGATCAAAGCTTTCATCAACCTATTTTTTCAAACTTATCCAACCAAACCAACCTCTTTTACCTGAATCTGCCAGACTCAGTTCCAGCCACCACCCCATACCTTCTCCTACCCAAACAAAGGAATAATTCCTCTCTCTTCTGCTTAAAGATCAATTCTATCCACTCCACTAAACTTCCTCCACAGCCCTAATATCAGCCAACATTAACCAAATACTTACCAAGTGCTAGGTTTTGTTCTAAAGTTAGTACTTTCAATGTCTCACAAAGACTATGTAGCGGGCATCATTAAACTCATTTTATAGATGAGGAAACTAAAACACAGGGAGAAGATCATGGCATCCGGTCCCATCACTTCGTGGGAAATAGATGGAGAAACAGCGTCAGACTTTATTTTTGGGGGCTCCAAAATCACTGCAGATGGTGGCTGCAGCCATGAAATTAAAAGACGCTTACTCCTTGGAAAAAAATTATGACCAATCTAGATAGCATATTCAAAAGCAGAGACATTACTTTGCCGACTAAGGTCCGTGTAGTCAAGGCTATGGTTTTTCCTGTGGTCATGTATGGATGTGAGAGTTGGTCTGTGAAGAAGGCTGAGCGCCGAAGAATTGATGCTTTTGAACTGTGGTGTTGGAGAAGACTCTTGAGTGTCCTTTGGACTGCAAGGAGATCCAACCAGTCCATTCTGAAGGAGATCAGCCCTGGGATTTCTTTGGAAGGAATGATGCTAAAGCTGAAATTCCAGGACTTTGGCCCCCTCATGTGAAGAGTTGACTCACTGGAAAAGACTCTGATGCTGGGAGGGATGGGGGGCAGGAGGAGAAGGGGACAGAGGAAGAGATGGCTGGATGGCATCACTGACTCGATGGACGTGAGTCTGAGTGAACTCCGGGAGTTGTGATGGACAGGGAGGCCTGGCGTGCTGCGATTCATGGGGTCACGAAGAGTCGGACACGACGGAGCAACTGAACTGAACTGAAACAACGTGTTTAAGGTAAATCGCACGGACGGAGGAGCCTGGTAGGCTACAGTCCATGAGGTTGCAAAGAGTCGGACACAACTGAGCCACTTCACTTTCACTTTCAAGGTTATATGACTAATAAATGATGAAGCCAGAAGAACCCAGCATTCTGACTCCAAGACTGTTCTCTTAACCACTGCCCTATATTGTTTTAGGACATTCTGATCGCCCCTTTCACTGAACTTCCATTACACTGCGCAGATCTTTCTAGCACAGAAAGTTGTGCCTTGCATGACTAGTCACAGTTCATGTGTGCAGGCTTTATCCACTAAGCTAGACTGTAAACCCTGGGGATACAGGGAGCCACTTTACCATTCTTTGTTATCATTCAATAAGAAAATGTCCCCAAAAGAATCACTCTATGATAAGCACAGTTCTACTGGAAAGAGTATGTGCTAGTCTTTTTTTTTTTTCCAGTATTTTGTAATACTTTGAGGTCTTGAGGGCTCACTGATCCTAGAGAGACAACCCCTTCCAGGGCTAGCTAATATGCAAACCAACCAATCCAGAGTCCACACCCTCAACCACCTCCTTTATCTAACTCACACATCAAGCCAATATTCCTCCCAGTCTAACTCAGTTAAGGTAAGATACCAGACAACTAGGAACAAGCCTTGCAGCTCAGAACCCTCTGAAATAATTCAAACTAGCCAATCCTAAGTCTGAGAACCCTGCCCTACTTGCCTTTCCCCCAGAAACCACAATAAAGGCTCATGCTCCTGCTTTCCTCTCACTCCTCCTGCCTCCTGATCAGCCTCTGTGCCTCCAGCTGGGGCCTTGCATGGCCGACTCCCTTCTCTTGGAACTGAAAATAATAAACTCTTGTTTCAAAGGCAGTTTGTCTACATGTCTGTCATCTTATAATACTTGATTAAAACAAAATCCCAGGTATTTCTTAAAATGGAGTATCATCATATCTAGAGTTCCTTGGAAATACAAACTGTACACTTGAGACCAGGGGGAATTCTATCTCCTCTGGTGCTGGAAAGATGGCTTTTCAGTGGGCACAGAGGAGAGAGAGGTGTGGTACATGGAACAGAATTGGTTTGGGGGGCTTCCTGCTTAGCAAGAGGAAAGAAGCCCATCTTATCTTCCAATTTCAATTTTAGCAGTTACTATCTTAGAACCAAATTGGTAATTTCAATTGTAAAAACCTCCAAATCTTTAAACAGTCCTATACATGTTAGTCTTTTTCTATTTTTTCCATAAGGACTAGCAAGAAAATCCCTAATGTTAAAAGAGTCTGAAGACAACCATAGGGACAACAAAGAAAGGTTGAAGAGTGGGTGGAGGCAGTTCAGAGAAGAGAGAAAACCAGGATGAGCCCCTGCAACCTGCCACCAGGAAAAGAGCATAACAAAGAAATTCCAATATGGATTTGAAAAGCAGTCTTAGTAATGAAACCCAACATTTTCTAACATACTCTCTCCTAGACAAAACTAAGTGGTATGCATAAATGCTTAATAGACACTTGTCGAATGGATATCTCAATCATACAACTTTGAATAGTTTTATGATACTCATGAGGGCTTTCGAGGTGGCACTAGTGGTAAGAACTCACCTGCCAATGTAGGAGAAACAGGGTTCGATCCCTGGGTCGGGAAGATTCCCTGGGACAGGAAGATTCCCTGGAGGAGGACATGGTAACCTACTCGAGTATTCATGCCTGGAGAATCCCACGGACAGAGGAGCCTTGCGGGCTATGGTCCACAGGGTTGCAAAGAGTCAGACATGACTGAAGAGACTTGGCATGCTAAGCACCCATGAAGATTTAGATGTAGTCCACTTTGCCCCCTACCCCCATCAATTAAAAATCTTTTTAATTTTTTAAAAATTTCTTGCTCTTTTCTATATCTCCCCTGAGACAAAGGCACTTTTTTCTCCTACAAGGCAGGAACAGATCTAGACTATTGCAGGCCAGGAGAATCCCATTCACCAAAAAACTTCCCTAGAATGTATTGGTCCCAAGCTAGCAAAATGAATCTAGAGCGACTTACAGAAATCAGGCAGACCAGAGTCTTTCACCTTTAGGAAGTGAGTCAGTTAGAACTCCTCTGGACTGCTGCCTCTCAGAAATCTTTGAGAAGGCACCTGACCTCTGCAAAGTAGTATTAACAACAATTAGCAACTGCATCTAACAACTGCTTGCTATGAGAAGTCTAGGCACAGTAAGTACATGATCGCATTTATTCTTCCCTATGTGATGAAATTTTTCATCTCCATTCTAAAGATGAGTAATTAAGGCTCAAATAGCTAAAGATACTTCCCTTAAGTTCACAGTTATTAGATGGCAGAGCTGAAATTTAGATTTATATGGTCTGACTTCAGATCACAGACTCTTAAAACTACACTTTGCCTGAAGCACAGTCCAACTCTGGATCAAAAATGCCCATTTAAAGTACAGGAAGTGGATCAGAGCCTAAACCCTTAAGACAAAAGAGAAAGGCAACACTGTAACAGGTCAAAAGTTATTCTTATATTCCTATGGCTGTTCACCATCAACCTTCTTCCTACCACTCACAAACACCACCACACTCTATTCTCTATTGCTTATTGGTAAGGCAATTTATACTGTGTTGCAGGTCCTGCAATTTATATTATGTTATAGGCTCCATATTTTACGGAGTGGTAAAATCTTAAACATACACACTGACTGAAAGGTATATTTTAGTCCTGACCTAAAAAAAGTTAACTATATAAAATTGCATAATACCAAATAATACTTTACATATTTATATTTTATTTATTAAAGCTAAAATAATGTATTAATGATGATTCAATAATATAACATTCTATATACCTTGTGGCTCAGACGGTAAAGCGTCTGCCTACAATGCGGGAGACCCAGGTTCGATCTCTGGGTTGGGAAGTTCCCCTGGAGAAGGAAATGGCAACCCACTCCAGTATTCTTGCCTGGAAAATCCCATGGATGGAGGAGCCAGTAGGCTACAGTCCATGGGGTCGCAGAGTTGGACACGACTGAGTGACTTCACTTCACTTCTTCATCCAAAAACCATTCTTACCATGAGACGCCAGACTGGACAATCTAGGGATTAGGAGACAGTGGAAATGTAAATAAGGATGGAAAATTAGAACATAAACTCATGATTTAGGTCTACTTTTAGGCTGTGAGGAGTTCCAGCCTTACTGACATATGCTTCTTTCAATTAAATTTCTCCCCGTCACTCTCCAAAAGAACAAGACTTCTACAGACAAGCTCCGAATGACTGGAGGACGGTCACATCACTGCCTGAATATTCTCTTCAAAAATGGGACATCAGCTCTTTCACCTGATTCTCGCAGGACAGTTTCTAAAACCCTCATAATCATCTTGGGTCACACTGGAGGTCTCTCACTGTCTTCAATGCACTGAGTATTGAGGACAACAGTTGAAATAAGGTATGACTATGCAAGAATGCATCCTTACTACTCAGTTGTGTCTGATTTAGCAACCCTTTGGACTGTAGCCCACCACATTTCTCTGTCCTTGGTATTTTTCAGGCAAGAATACTGGAGTAGGTTGTCATTTTCCTCCTCCAGGGGATGTTCCCGACCCCGGGACTGAACCCTTATCGCCTGTGTCTCCTGCCTTGCAGGCAGATTTTTACCTGCTAAGACATCAGGGAATCCCCAACGTATAACTAAAGCAGATGCAAAAGTAAGGGGTATTATTCTACCAAGAGCTTTGCATACCACAGGCCCAAGATAAATAACTATTGAACACTTCTGTGGATATAATTCAACAATATACCCTTTAAAAATAAAAAGAATTGGCTTAATGTCTAACATTTAATGATGAAAGCAATATCAGACCACCCAGGAATTTTTGTTATGCTATGATAAAAATTAACAAAACTTTCAAAACTCTATTAGGAGAAGTAATATAATTTATTACGTCCATAAATATTCATGTACTGGAAATAGGACCTAGATTAATAGAACTGGGTTACAGGGTTCAGTAGGGTAAAACTAAAGAAATTGGATAAGAAAATACAGAGGAAAAATATCAGCTTTTTAAGCAAGATTTCCTCTTCCAGAAATGTTGAAAAGCACTGTTTTTAACAGAAGCTATTTTTGAAATTTTGGCCTTAAAGAAATAATGCGAATTTTTTTTTGAAGTCACTCAGTCATGTTCGAATGTCTGCAACCCCATGGGCTGTAGCCCACAGGGCTCCTCTGTCCATTGGATTTTCCAGGCAAGGATACTGGAGTGGGTTGCCATTTCCTTCTCCAGGGGATCTTCCCAACCCAGGGATCGAACCCAGGCCTCCTGCACTGCAGGCAGACGCTTTACCATCTGAGCCACCACGGAAGCCCTAAATAATGTGAAAGTAGTTTTTTAAGAACGAATGTTCTGCTATGGAGGGAAATTCACTGCTCAAGCTCATGGAAGAATATATTTATTACCATAAAGATACAGACGCCTTGAATTCATGATCACAGGAGCAAGATATCCAGTTCCCACTCATGGCATGAATCCCCTCTAGAACACACCTGTAGAGTCATCCAGTGACTATCTCAAAAACCCCAGGTATTTTTAATACTGTTGAAAGAAAAGCAGCAAAACAATCCAAATGCCAATTAAGTGATGAATGGAAAACAAAATGTGGTATAGCCATACAGTGGAATATTTCAGCCATAAAAAGGAATAACACACTGATACATACCAAAAAGAGATGAAGCTTGAAAAAACTATGCTAAGTGAAAGGCAGACACAAAAGGCCATATATTCCATATATTATATGATTCCATTTATATGAACTGTCAGGAACAGGCATAACCACTGAGACAGAAAGTAGAATAGTGGTTGCCAGGGGCTGGGTAAAGGCAAAACGGGGACCGATTACTAATGGATAAAGAGGATCTTTTTGGAGTAATGGCAAAATCCTTTTTAGGATCTTTTAGTTTGCTAAACGGTGGTGAGGGCTATAGAACTCTGTGAATATACTAAAAACCACTGAATTGTATACTTTTAAAGGGTAAATTTTATGGTATGTGACTTATAAATAAAGCTATTATTTAAAAAGGGGGGGGAGCAAACTATTTAAACATAGTTTTATGGTGGTTTTCTCTTAAGTGTCCTGCTGCTGCTGCTGCTAAGTCACTTCAGTCATGTCCGACTCTGTGCGACCCCATAGATGGTAGCCCACCAGGCTCCCCTGTCCCTGGGATTCTCCAGGCAAGAACACTGGAATGGGTTAAGTGTCCTACAGAAGATAAAAAATCTTATATAATCTAGATTAAAAGGCTCAATAAAAACATAAATGATAATAGCAAGGATTATTATAAGCTTGACATTTTAAAGGGACTATTTTTATTTATTTTAATAATTCTATCTATTTATTTTCGGCTGTGCTGGGTCCTCATTGCTGTGCAGGCTTTTCTCTAGTTGTGGCAAGCAGGGGCTACTCTCTAGTTGTGGCGTGCAGGCTTCTCATTGCAGCGGCTTCTCCTGTTGTGGAGCAAGGGCTCCAGGGCACCTGGGCTTCATTAGTTTTAGCACCTGGGCTCTAGACCACAGGCTCAGTAGCTGTGGTACACAGGCTTAGTTGTTCTGCTGCATGTGGGATCTTCCTGGATCAGCGATCAAACCCGTTTCTCCATTTTTCACAATTGGCAGGCTAATTCTTCATAACTGAGCCACAAGCGAAGCCCTAAAGGGACTATTCTTAAAAGATACACATTGATTTCAACAGGAATTTACAATTAAAGAATTATGCCATGCTAAGTACATGTCTCCTTTCAACACGGCATAGTATTTCAATCTTGGAACTTATTTTGAAGACAATTTCAAAAAATACTAGCCCTGAGTATTTGCTTAAAACAGTAATTCCCAAGCTTTAGTCACCTAGTCATCTTGAGTATTTTTGCCATCCTCATACCAACCCACACAGACCCTGATGCTGGGAAAGATCGAAGGCAGGAGGAGAAGGGGATGACAGAGGACAAGATGGTTCGATGGCGTCACTGACTCAATGGACATGAGTTTGAGCAAGCTCCAGGAGACAGCAAAGGACAGGGAAGCCTGGCACGCTGTGGTCCATGGGGTCGCAAAGAGTCAGACATGACTGAGTGACTGAACATCAACAATACTCCAACTGTATTTATTAAATATTTTCCTTCAATCCATTTCGCCATTGATTCACCTTCTCTAATAACCATGAAATCATAGGTTTTCCACCATATACTAAAATTCCAACTATGCCTATTCTTGTACCATTTTAAATCACCTTGCATACAATTCAAGAAAACACTGGTTGAAAAAAAAACAAAAACAAAAACAAAAACTAACAGCTTTGCCTGGTAACATACCTATACTTTAAAAAGTGACAGGGAAATTAGATGTTCAGAAAACCACTTTTAGGATGTTTCTTTTTTATTAAGTAAGGCACATGGTCAGTGGGAGCAACAGGGCTGGCGCTGAGAACAGTGCTGGGGTGTGGCAGGGATAGGGGGCAGAATGTACAGGAAATGGTGGGCAGTAGGCCCCCATGAGGGAAGCAGCAGAAAGAACAGGGATGCCAGGCCTTCTCTACAAGTTCTTGGGCGCACTGTGATATTAGCACTGCTGCCACATTCAGCTTGCCAAACAGAGCTGAATTTGGCAGAAGGACGACTGTCTGATAATCAGATGGGGCTTTTTCCTGAACCTGCTTCTTTCCTGTCGACAGCAGTCCTAGAGGTTACAGCTGCTGCTGCTTCTAAGTTGCTTCAGCGGTGTCCGACTCTGTGCAACCCCACAGATGGCAGCCCACCAGGCTCCTCTGTCCCTGGGATTCTCCAGGCAAGAATACTGGAGTGGGTTGCCATTTTCTTCTCCCCTCAAGAGGTTACTGAGGGGCCCACAATTAAAGTAGTGACTCTAGGGCAGAGAGGAGGCTGGGCTCTGCTACACTTGTTCCTCTTGACTAAAGAAAATAAGTTACATTTCATTTTGAAATATTAGTACCATTGGTGGCTTGAAACAGATTCCAAAGAGGAGCTTATTCCCATTTCTGACAGAGGGATGTCACCTCTCCTCAAAAACACTCACATTGAAGACACTAGAAGTATTTATCATTTTCTTTTTATTCCCTTTTCCCACTGCAGAGGGAGGAACTCTGTTGACAGTTATCCATCCTAAGTAGGTGAATCAAGAACATGCCACTTTCTTCACTCTCATTCATTCAAGAAGCCCTAACTGAATTCTGGAATAGTGAAGTGAAATGAAAGTTGCTCAGTCGTGTCCAACTCTTTGCAACTACATGGACTACAGAGTCCATGGAATTCTCCAGGCCAGAATACTGGAGTGGGTAGCCTTTCCCTTCTCCAGGGGATCTTCCCAACTAAGGGATCAAACCCATGTCTCCTGCATTGCAGGTGGATTTGTTACCAGCTGAATCACAGGGGAAGCCCCTGGAATAGTGAGGTATACAGAAAGACAGTAACTGAAGGCTCTCTCCAAAGAGAACAGGAAAAAAAACAAAAAAAGCTTCCTGCTCCATTTTTTATTCATTGATCATTTTCCTGAAAGCTAGATATAACAACTTTTAAAAATAATTCAATGCAAGAAAAATATAAATCTATTTACTCCTGACCCTGACAGTGACCTTAGGGTTCAGGCCAGTAGACTCACTGACATATTATTTTTTAATCCCCCTGATGCCATTTAGACTTTGAGCACATGGCCTGGAGACTGGAAAGATATACTTGCCTCATATTTTCTCAAGCTAATATATTCTTTGACTGTGTGAAGCTTTGATATGTAGCCCCATACCTGTAAAGATAGGCTTCCTAAAGGTCATTCAGAGAATATAGAAAGTCTGATTGATTTTGTGTTATAATACTACACTGTCAAAGTGGTCTTTGGGAGCATTTTGACCGAGGAAGATTACTTAATGATTTCTCAAAGAATTTCATCCCAAGCATCAAATTCCAGTGAGCATTACACATTCAGGTACCTTCATTACTAGCAATTCTGACTCACATCTGTAAATATCCTCAGAAACTCACGAGAACACTTGTTTTATACCCAGATAAACTGCAGTTCTTCTCAGAGATCTGTCACAGTGTTTCTCAGAGTGTGATCTGAGGATCACATGCACCAGAATCAAATAGGGAGGTACAGGCTGGTGCGAGTAGTGCTTGTTAAAAATACACGTTCTTCTGAAATATGACACAAAGGAACTTATTTACGAAACAGAAAAAGACTCACAGACACAGAACACAAACTTATGGTTACCAAAGGGGAAAGGAAGGGAGGGAAGGATAAATTAGGAGTTTGGCATTAGCAGTTACAAACTACTATATATAAAGCAGATAAACAACAAGGTACTACTGTATAGAACAGGGAACTATATTCAATATCCTGTAATAAACCATAATGGAAAAGAATATGAAAATATATATATATATATTTGAACAGAGTCACTTTGCTATATACCAGAAACTAACACAACATTGTAAATCAACTATTACTTCAATCTAAAAAAAAACAGATTCCTAGACACTATGTCAGACTTATTTAATAAAAATCTCCAGGGATAGCAGCCAGTAATCCACATTTTAAACAAGATGGCCAGGTAATTCTTATGTACCCTAATACTTCTGAAATACTTAAAGCCATTTGAACCAACTCTTGCCATCATGAAACCACAAAAACAGGATTCTCACAAGTCACTGCATATATAAAGTATATATTAAAAAGGACTCAGAAAAAAATATTGAAATGGAAAATAAGGCAAAGTGAAGAGCTCTCTTCTATTATAGTCGGCAGAATTTAGATTTAGTGTGAATTGCAGCCATGAACAGGAAGTATTCTCTACCTATAATACAAGTGTTACTTGTTATTCCATTATCTATAGTGAAGATATCAGTATCTCCTCTGTCTCTCAGTCTGAAATAAATGCCATACTTACATAAAGATTAAAGGATGCTCCAACACTTAGTTACATCTTCACTCATTCTCTCTCAACATTGTGACTTGGCCACCACAATTAGGCAAAATGGTTCTCAACCACTTTGAATTTCCTGGGCCAGTGGTTTTCAAACTTGACCTACATTTAAAAGCATCTGAAGATCTTGTTAAAACACAGACTACCATTTGTTTTTACAAGTTCCAGGTAACACTGATACTGCTGGTCCAAAGATCAGACTGGAGAATCACTGGCTTAACCTAACTCTGGTCTCCTTCATTGAGTTCAATGATACTAAAAAAAAAAAAAACTTAAAAAAACAACCACTCCATCGGGGAAATGCTCTAAACACCAATCATAGGCCTTCTTGTGTGGGACTCTTGCTGCTCAGTATCTTCAGGAAGTCCCCATCATTCAAAATTTGTAGTATGAGCAATAAGTTTGTCCTTTCTTGGCAGCTCCAGCGATAAACACCCTTCCCATTCCTCCCCCAATCCCTGGCCTGTCTGACCCTATTTCCTACCCCAAAACTGCACTTTTAGGAAAAGCTGTAGAAAGGACAAGAGGTGCATCTTTTCCTGTCTTAGGGGAACTACACTTCCTTTAGCTGGAAATCAAGACAGGCTCCCTCCATTTAGTGATTTATCTGATGACTGTCACAGGACTACAACTGTACAGACAAACTCAGGAAAAAGTACAGCATCTGGAGGCACAATCAATCAAGTATAAACTCAAAAAATTGTCTAGAAATATGAACATTCAGATCTCAATATTTACATGCTGGTCTTTCTTAAGAATGCTGGTCTTTCTTATATAGTACAAGTGGGTGGGGTGCCCCATTCTCTCTAAGGCTTTCAAATTCATCTCACCAAGATTTAAAATGTATTCCCAGCATTAGGTCTAAGTGGTGAGTTACATATGTATATCTTTCCCAAGAAAAGATATTTTGGTAACCTCCTAGAAAATGAAAAGCATTTGGGAGCAAGGTAAGCACTGATATAGCTTAAATATCTTTAGAAGGTCTTCAGGAGCCTATTTATTTTTTCAATTTATTTTTTCAATTTTAACAGCTTAGGGATCATCTTAAAATTAATTAGGAAGTTTTACATGTAAGGTTAAACAGTTTATTTTTCTTTGAGATGCTGATGATACATGCTTAAGAAAAAAGTAAACCTGGAGAACAAATACACCAATAGGGAAAGATACTTTTAAAGTGTGGGCCCTAAGCTAGTTAAATATTGCAAATACTGTACAACATTAATAATTAACTATGTATGACAAAAATATATATGATTTCCTTAATCCCTGTAAGAAAATGACTAAATACAACATATATTATAACCATGGCATTTCCAAAACCCAAAACACTTGCTTTACTAAGAAAAGAGGTTAAGCCAATGCTCTGAATCAGAGATTTCCTATAAATACGAGTCTAAGTCCTCGGGGATCTAGTTGCTCCAGTTTAACCAATGAAGTGTCTTAGATTTTTCCAAGTACTGAACATGGGTGCAAACTGAGCACACAAATGGTTTAATGTAATCTGCCACTAGAGAGCAATGATGGATGTAATGTTGCTGCTTTTTACCACCAACTTCTTTGACAAACTGTTGTCTTCTGGCATGCTGTCGTATTTAGCATAACATCCATTTTCATGGTTTGGAGAGAACAACCCATTTTTCCTTTGAGGTACTAGATCCTAAGCACCAAAACAAATAAGACCCATATGATATGAAGAACAACTGGTTCCCATTCTTTTTCTGTTTTTTTGCTGGGTCTTGTTGCTGCGTGCAGGCTTTTCTCTCGCTGCAGTGAGCAGGGGCGACTCTTCACTGTGGTACGTGGGCTTCTCCTGTTGCGGAGCACAGGCTCTAGGCACATGGGCCTCAGTAGCTGTGACGTACAGGCTCAGTAGCTGCGGCTCGAAGGGCCCTAGCACATGTAGGCTTCAGTAGCTATGGCAAATGGGCATGCAGGATCTTTCCAGAGCAGAGATTGAACCCATGTCCCATGCATTGGCAGGCAGATTCTTAATCATTGGACCACTAAGAAAGTCAATGATTATTACTGAGGTAATTAATCCTAGAAATTCCCATACTTAAGTATGGAAATAAGGTCATAAAATATTGTTAATGACCAGCAGAGGATTTAACTATTATAGGCTATTCCTTGCTAGAAAGTGATTTTTATACTTTGGGTTGACCAAAAAGTTCATTCAGGGTTTTCCATGAGTGCTTACAGGTAAACCTGAATGAACTTTTTGGGCAACCCAATATATCAAATAGATCAGCTTCCATGAAAAATAATTTATATCATATCCCCCTACCATGTGGATAGCCACATGGTGACCGGGTCCTGCTCTCTAGCAGGTCAGCAACAGACTCACACCACCCCCGCAACCTCTGAGCAGCCAACCACACCAGAAGCCTACTCAGCCTCCAGTAGACCTGCAGCCACCACAGGCGGTAGCTGTGCCTACCACCCTGCCCACAGCAGTCTGCCTCACCACAAGAGAAGGGCATGTACAGCTCACATAGGGGCACCCCTAGAGCACACAGCTCTGGTGACCAGAGGGGAGCGCGTTGCTGGATCCCACAGGATGTCTCCTACACTAAGGCCACTTCCCCAAGATCAGGAGACATAACTGAACTATCTAATACATAGACATAAACAACAGAATTGGGCAAAATAAGGTGACAAAGTAATATGTGTTCCAAGTAAAGAAATAAGACATAACCCGAGGAAAAAAAGTGGAGATAAGCAATCTACCCAAAATGAGTTCAAGGTAATGATCATAAAGGTGCTCAGTGAAGTTAGGAGAAGAATGGGTGAACACTGTGAGAATTTCAACAGAGTTAGAAAATATAAGGAAAAACCAAACAAAGCTGAAGAATACAACAACTGAAATAAAGAATACATTGGGAATCAACAACAGATTAGATGATACAGAGAAATGGATTAGCAATCTAGAAGACAGAGCAGTGAAAATCAACCATGCTGAACAGAAAAAGAATTTTACAAATGAGGACAGTTTAACAGACCACTGGGAAAATGGCAAGCATACTAACATTCATATTGTAAGGGTTCCAGAAGAAAAAGAGAGAAATCAGCAGAGAACTTATTTGAAGAAGTAATAGCTGAAAACTTCCCTAACCTATGGAAGGTAACAGTTGAGCATCTTAAACCAGATAAACCCAAAGAAGTCCATTATACATACAACGGCAAAAATTAAAGAGAATTTTAAAAGCAGCAATAAAAAAAGCAATTACTTATGTACAAGGAAGTTCCTATACGACTATCAGCTGACTTTTCAGAAGAAACTTTTATAGGCCAGAAGGGAGTGGCAAGGTACATTCAAAGTGATGAAAGGGAAAAAACTAAAACCAAGAATACTCTACCCAGCAAGGTAATCATTCAGATTTGAAGGAGAGAGAGTTTTACAGATACAAAAAAGCTCGAAGAGTTCAGTACCACTAAAGCAGATTTACAAGAAATGTTACAGGGTCTTTTCCAAGTGGAAAACAAAAGGCCACAACTAGAAATATGATCATAAACTATAAAAGGGAAAATCTCCTGAGTAAAGGGAAACATACAGCAAAAGTAGTAAATAGACTACACATAAAGCTAGTAGGAAGGTTAAAAGACAAAAGTAGTAAAATCACCTATATCCACAATAAGTAGTTAAGAAATATAAGAAACAAAAAAATATAAAAATGTAACATCAAAAACATTAAACTTGGTCGGGGGAATGAGCAAAAATGTAGGATGGTTAAAATGCATTTAAATTTAAGAGATCATCAACAAATATATATATATAGATAAAGATATAGACATAGACATAGATATATGTGTTGTTATATATGAACCTCATAATCACACACCAAAAACCTCTAATGAATATATACACAAAAAAGGAACAGGAATCCAAATGAAACACTAATAACAGTCACAAAATCACAAAAGAAGAAGAAACAGAAGAAAGGAACAATAAAAACGAAACTACAAAAGCAAAAAGAAAATAATTAACAAAATACCAATAAGTTCATATCTGTCGGTAACTGTTCAATTATCAAAACCCCTCAACAAAATACTAGCAAACTGACTCCAACAATAAATACATTAAAAAGATCATACACTATGACCAAGTGGAATCAAGTGGGATCTCAGATGCAAGGATTTTTTTAATATTTGAAAATTAATCAACATAATACCATTTTAACAAATTGAAAAGTAAAAAACCATATGATCATCTCAATAGATGCAGAAAAAGCTTTTGATAAGATCAAATATCATTTATAATAAAAACTCTTCAGAAAGTTGGGCACAGAGGGAATCTATTTCAACATAATAAATGCCATATATGATAAACCCATAGATAACATGATATTCAACAGTGAAAAGCTGAAAGCATTTCCTCTAAGACCAGGAACAAGACAAGGATGCCCACTCTCCCCACTTTCATTCAGCATAGTATTAAAAGTCCTAGCCACAGCAATTGGAAAAGAAAAAGAAATAAAAGGAATTCAAATTGAAAAAGAACAAGTAAAATTGTCACTGCTTGCAGATGACATGATACCATTCACAGAAAATCCATGGGGAGGGAGGTGGGCAGGGGGTTCAGAATGGGGAACACATGTACACCCATGGCAGATTCACATTATGTATGGCAAAACCAATACAATGTTTAAAGTAATTAGCCTTCAATTAAATAAATTTACATTAAAAAAATTAAAAATAAATAAAAAAAAGAAAATCCTAAAGATACCACCAGAAAACTACTAGCGATCATCTATGAATTTGGTAAAGTTGCAGGATATAAAATTAACGTACAGAAATCTGTTACATTTCTATATACTAACAACTATCAGAAAGAGAAACTAAGTAAATAATCCTATTTACTACTGCATCAAAAAGAATAAGATACCTAGAAATAAATCTACCTAGGGAGGCAAAACACTTGTACTCTGAATACTATAGATGGTGAGGAAAGAAACTGAAGATGAAACAAACATGGAAAGATATACCATGTTCTTGGATTGGAATAATCAATACTGTTAAAATGACCATACTATCCAAGGCAATTTACAGGTTTAATGCAATCCTTGTTAAATTACAAAGGCATTTTTCACAGAACAAGAACAAAAAATTTTTACACTTACATGGAAACACAAAAGACCCTGAATAGCCAAAACAATCTTGAGAAAAGAGAACAGAGCTGGAGGAATCACACTTCAGATTACACTACAAAGCTACAGTAATCAAATCAGAATGATATCAGCACAGAAACAAGACACATAGGCCAATGGAAAAGGATGGAAATCCCAGAAATAAACTCACACACTTATGGTCAATTCATCTACAACAAAAGAGACAAGAATATAATTGGAGAAAAGATAGTCTCTTCAATAAGTGATGCTAAGGAAACAGGGCAGGTTCATGAAAAAGAATAAAATTAGAACATTCTTCAGCACCATACTCAAAATAGATTAAAGACCTGAATGTAAAATCAGATACTATAAAATCCTAGAGGAAAACACAGGTAGAACATTCTTTGACAAATTCCAACAATAATTTTTGGGTCCATCTCCTAGCATAATGGAAATAAAAACAAAATAAACAAATGGGGCCTAATAAAACTAAAAAGCTTTTACATTGCAAAGGAAACTATAAACATACCAAAAAGATAACTTTCAAATTGGGGAGAAATATTTGCAAAAATGCTACCAAAAAGGGATTGAAGTGAAATCGTGTCTGACTCTTTGCAACCCTGTGGACTATAGCCCACCAGGCTCCTCCATCCATGAGATTTTCCAGGCAAGAATACTGGAGTGGGTTGCTATTTTCTTTTCCAGGGGATCTGCCCACCCCAGGGACTGAACCTGGGTCTCCCGCATTACAGGCAGCTTCTTTACCATCTGAGCCACCAGGCAATCCCAACAAGGGATTAATTTCCAAAATATACGAACAGCCTATACAGTATAATATCAAACACCCAATCAAAAAATGAGCAGAAAACCTAAATAGACATTTCTCCAAAAAAGACATACAGATGGCCAACAGGCACATGAAAAGATGCTTGTTATTAGAAAAATGCAAATCAAAACTACAATGAGGTATCATCTCACATTAGTCAGAATGGCCATCATTTTAAAAAGTCTAAAAATAATAAAAGCTACAGAGTGTGTGGAGAAAAGAGAACTCTCTTACACTGCTGGAGGAAATGTAAAATGTACAGCCACTATGGAGAGTATGGAGGTTCCTTAAAAATTAAAAATAGACCTACCATTTGATCCAGCAATCCCATTCCTGGGCATATATTCCAAGAAAACTCTAATCTGAAAAGATATGTGGACCCCAAGGCTCATAGTAGCACTATTTACAACAGTCAAGACATGGAAGTAGCATAAATGTCCATTGATAGATAAATAGATAAAGAAGGTGTGGTATATATGCAGGTGTGTGTGTGTGTGTATATATATATATATATATATATATATATAAAATACTAGTCATAAAAAGAATCACTTTGCTGTATACTTGAAATGAACACAGCATTGCAAATTAACTATACTTTACTAAAAAATACTTGAAATGTAAATGGACTAAATATTCCAATCAAAAGGTCAAGGCTTTTAATATCACCTACTTACTTCTTATTTTGCAGTGACAACACTTACAATAAGAAAGCCTAAGTCTACTTATATCCACTGATAATATGTATATTTTTAATGCTTTGTAAAACAGGTGTTAGTACTCATTCTTGATGAGTAATGTAGGATAAGTTCATTAAAATGAGGCAAAAATACAAATTCCACTGAAGTCTGGATTTATCAAACAGAAAAAAAGCATATTTGAAGGCATATTCTATTAGAAAATTACTAATAATTACTATTTTGCTTACTGAGACCACTGTAATTACCTCTCAATCAACACTGTACATACATAATTATATGTTCTAAGTAAACAGGAAACAATAAAGAGCAAGTGGGAGAAGAAAGGGAACACCTAACAGGTTGCAAGATTTAAGGATAAGTTGACGTTACTTCAGACAAAGACTGAGATGTTCAAACACAAAAGAAATGTCCTGAAATTCAGTCACATAGCACAGAACCAAGGGCTTTTTGAAAAGTGGTATACTTATAGGTAAATGATCACAAAATCAGATCGGGAAAACACTGCAAAAATAAATAAGCTGGATGAATTCCATGAGTTTTTATTTTATTTATTTTTAAACATTATTTTTATATGGATCATTTTTAAAGTCTTTATTGAATTTGTTACAATACTGTTTCTGTTTCATTTTATTTTTTTTTGACCACGAGCCATGAGGGGATCTTAGCTCCCTGGCCAGGAATTAAACCCACACCCCTTGCATTGGAGAGTGATGTCTTAACCACTGGACTGTCAGGGAAGTACACCATCAGTTTAGTTCAGTTCAGTTCAGTCACTCAGCTGTGTCTGACTCTTTGCGACCCCATAAACCAACCGCAGCATGCCAGGCCTCCCTGTCCATCATCAACTCCTGGAGTCCACCCAAACCCATGTCCATTTTGTCGGTGATGCCATCCAACTATCTCATCCTCCGTCATCCCCTTCTCCTGCCCCCAATCTTTCCCAGCATCAGGGTCTTTTCAAACGAGTCAGCTCTTTGCATCAGGCGGCCATGACTTATTTATTTATTTATTATGGCTGTGCTGGATCTTGGTTGCATCACACAGGGTCTTCAATGCTGCCTATGAGCTTTTTCTACTTGTGGGGAGTGGTAGCTACTCTCTAGTTTGTGGTGTGCAGGCCTCTCATTGCAGTGGCTTCTTGTTTCAGAGTGCAGGCTCTAGGGCACGTGACCTTCAGTAGCTGTGGCACAGGGGCTTAGTTGCCCCTTGGCATGTGGGATCTTAGTTCCCAGACAAGGGATAGAATCCATGTCCCCCACGTTGGCAGGTGGATTCTAAACCACTGGACCACCAAGGAAATGTCCCTCTCAATGACTTTTTAAAGCATTGCAGCATGGAGGTACAAGGTCAGAAAACTGACAATGTTAGAAAAAGACTTGAGTAACACTTATTGGATAGAGTAAAACAAACATCTAGAAAATCTTAATTCTGATCTTACTTCAGAAACTCTCAGGCTGTCTTATGGCTGCTTTTTCAACCTGCTCTGACTACGTTCTCTCTCCCAAAATTACCTACTCAGTGCCAACAATCTTCGTCTTCACTGCGCTCAGCAAACCAATAGTCCATTCTTGAAATTTTTATTATTTGGAATAGCTCTATCTCTGAAATATGTAATTTCCATAATTTTATCTCAAAACACGACCTCCTATCTCCCTACTCTTTATCTAGCTTACTTGCCAATTCTTTTACTTATTGCATTGGGACCTCAGTCCCTCAGTTAAGTTCAGTTCAGTCACTCAGTCGTGTCCAACTCTCTGCGACACCATGGACTGCAGCACACCAGCCTCCCTGTCCGTCACCAACTCTCGAAGCCTGCTCAAACTCATGTCCATCAAGTCAGTGATGCCATCCAACCTCTGTCATCCCCTTTTCTTCCTGCTGTCAATCTTTCCCAGCATCAGGGTCTTTTCCAATGAGTCAGTTCTTTGCATCAGGAGGCCAGAGTATTGGAGCTTCAGCTTCAGCATCAGTCCTTCCAATGAATGTTCAGGACTGATTTCCTTTAGGATGGGCTGGTTTGATCTCCTTGCAGTCCAAGGGACTCTCCAGAGTCTTCTCCAACACCACAGTTCAAAAGCATCAATTCTTCAGTGGGCAGCTTTTTTTATGGTCCAACTCTCACATCCATACATGACTACTGGAAAAAAATAGAGCTTTGACTAGACAGACCTTTGTCGGCAAAGTCAGTCCCTCAGCCTTCTGATTATTTCCAATCCATCTGCTCCTCTGACTGTAAGGTAGTGGTTCCAATTGGAAGTGATTTTGCCCCTCAGAGGGCAATTGACAATGTTTGGAGACACTTTTAGTTGTCACAACTGGAGGAGGCTGTTACTGGCATCTAGTAAGTAGATGTCAGGGATGCTGACCATTCAACATCAGCCCCTACAACAGAAAATTATGTTTCTACAGTTGAGAATCTCTGCTCTATGGTCCTCTTTAGATAACTGGTCCATTCCTCAATCACTCTTAGAACATTTTAACCTCAATTCTCTTGCCTTTTCATCCTTCTGACACACTTGTTTTATAAAAACATAATCTTCAACCAATTAAATCCTCAAAATTTTCTACTTCTAAACTTGGTGCACTGAGCTCAACAAAAGCAAAATAAACAAACATGTTACATAATCATAAAAGTAGCTGACACTATGTATTGAGATTAAACCTCAGCAAAATGCTCAGCATTAGCAGGCAGGCAGTCCTTCTTATCTCTCCCTAGTTACCTCTTCACTCGCTTTTTTCCTTCTATGACTATTTTAAACTCTGTCCCATTAATCTCTCATTCGCCTCCAAATCACTCAATATCAGCAACTTCACTTGTTTCACTAAGAAAAATGAAAAACAAAGGAGGAAAGGAAAGATACACCCATCTGAATGCAGAGTTCCAAAGAATAGCAAGGAGAGATACGAAAGCCTTCCTCAGTGATCAGTGCAAAGAAATAGAGAAAAACAATAGAATGGGGAAGACAAGAGATCTTTGCAAGAAAATTAGAGATACCAAGGGAACATTTCATGCAAAGATGGGCACAATAAAGGACAGAAACAGTATGGACCTAACAGAAGCAGAAGATATTAAGAAGAGGTGGCAAGAATACACAGAAAAACTATACAAAAAATATCTTAATGACCCAGATAATCAAAATGGTGTGATCACTCACCTAGAGCCAGACATCCTACAGTGTGAAGTCAAGTGGGCCTTAGGAAGCATTCCTACAAACAAAGTTAGTGGAGGTGATGGAATTCCAGCTGAGCTATTACAAATCCTAAAAGATGCTGCTGCTAAAGTGCTGCACTAGATATGTCAGCGAATTTGGAAAACTCAGCAGTGGCCACAGGACTGCAAAAAGTCAGTTTTCATTCCAATCCCAAAGAAGGAAGTGCCAAAGAATGGTCAAACTACCACACAACTGCACTCATTTCACATGGTAGCAAGGTAATGCTCAAAAGCTAGGCTTCAACAGTACCTGAACCAAGAACTTCCAGATGTACAAACTGGATTTAGAAAGGGCAGAGGAACCAGAGATCAAACTGCCAACATCCACTGAATCATAGAAAAAGCAAGGGAATTTCAGAAAAAACATCTACTTCTCCTTCGTTGACTACGCTAAAGCCTCTGTATGGATCACCAACCTGTAGAATATTCTTAAAGAGATAGGAATACCAGATCACCTGACCTGCTTCCTAAAGAACCTTTATGCTGGTCAAGAAGCACCAGTTGGAACTGGACATAGAACAATGGACTGGTTCCAAATTGGGAAAGGAGTATGTCAAGGCTGTATACTGTCACCCTGCTTATTTAACTTCTGTGCAGAGTACATCATGCGAAATGTCAGGCTAGATGAAGCTCAAGCTGGAATTAAGATTGCCACGAGAAATATTAATAACCTCAGATATGCAGATGATACCACCCTTACAGCAGAAAGTGAAGAGGAACTAAAGAGCCTCTCACTGAAAGTGAAAGAGGAGAATGAAAACGCTGGCTTAAAACTCAACATTCAAAAAACTAAGATCATGGCATCTGGTCCCATCACTTCATGGCAAATAGATGGAGAAAAAATGGAAATAGTGACAGACTTTATTTTCTTGGGCTCCAAAATCACTGCAGATGGTGACTACAGCCACAAAATCAAAAGACGCTTGCTCCTTGGAATAAAAGCTATGACAAACCTAGACAGAGTACTAAAAAATGGAGACGTCACTTTGTCAACAAAGTTCCATATAGTCAAAGCTATTGTTTTTCCAGTAGGCATGTATGGATGTGACAGCTGGACACTAAAGAAGGCTGAGTGCTGAAGAACAGAGGCTTTCGAACTGTGGTGCTAGAGAAGACTCTTGAGAAACCCTCAAGACTCTTGAGACTCTCGAACAAACCACTCAATCCTAAAGGAGATCAACCCTGAATATTCATTGGAAGGACTGATGCTGAAGCTCCAATACTTTGGCCACCTGATGTGAAGAGCCGACTCACTGGAAAAGACCCTGCTGCTGGGAAAGATTGAGGGCAGGAAGAGAAGGGGGTGACAGAGGATGGGATAGTTGGATGGCATCACCAACTCAACAGACACTAGTTTAAGGGAGCTCTGGGAGACAGTGAAGGACGGGGAAACCTGGCATGCTGCAGTCCACTGGGTCACAAACAGTTGGACATGACTGAGCAACTGAACAACAACAGACAAGAACTTCCACATATTTCTTCCCCATCCTATGAGGGAATTATTTACATCCATCCCCATCCTTCTCCTCATTCTCTCAGGAAAATTGAAGAAGTATCCATCCTGTTCCAGCAAACACTGGATGCCATATCATGCTGGCCTCCTCCTTGACTCTACTACAACAATTACCTAACTCCCTAAATCATCTACTTCAACTCCATCCTCTTTCCCAGCCCTTTCACTTGAGAAATAAGTGATTGTTTCTATCCTTTCTTAGGGGGGGAAAAGTACAAATAAACAAACACTTTTCCTTCCATATTTCTCTTCTCACAGCCGAATTCCTTAAAAGAACTGGCTTCAGTCCTGTCCCTATTATTCTATCTCCTTTTCACTCCATTGCCCCCGGCTCACATTCCTACTATGCCACCAAACTCCACAGTGGAGACAAATGACTTCCCGTATGAGTTTCAGCGGGTTCTTTCAGCCCTTAATTTTGGAGCATTAACACACACCCTCCTTAAAATGTTCTCCCGTTTTGGTGTTTGCAATACCATTCTCTCCTCTGTGGTCTTTCCTTTTCCCACCTCCTAGATGTTGGTGTGTCCTGTAGTTCTAGCTTCCATCTTTCTCATTTGTGCAATGCATGCTCTAGTAACTTCAAATCATATATCCAGCCTTGATTTCTTCTCAGTTTTCTTAGTGAATGACATCACCATCTACTCGGTTACCCACACTAGAATCCTAGAGATCACCCTAGATTTCTTATTCTCACCTACACACTTGCAAAGTTCTATCAATTTAATCTAAGTATCTCTTGGATCCATCATGTTAGTTCATTCTCTGCAGCTGGTCCAATTCAGGTCATTATCTCTCACCCAGACATTAAAAGAAAAATCATAATTAAGGGTATACAAGTAAAATGCTGGGGAGTGCCTTGGCTCAGCTGGTAAAGAATCCACCTGCAATGCGGGAGACCTGGGTTCAATCTCTGGGTTGGGAAAATCCCCTGGAGAAGGGAATGGCTATCTACTCCAGTAATCTGGCCTGCAGAATCCCATGGACTGTATAGTCAATGAGGTTGCAAACAGTCGCACACGACTGAGCAACTTTCACTTTCTTTCACTTTTCTTTCTTTTACAAGTAAGAATATTACACAAATACAATGGGGTATGACTCAAAAGAACACAGAACACTGATACATTAGGAAAAAAAACAGTTTAAAAAATGGATTCTAACACTGTATGCATGTGTGTGCGCTAAGTAGCTTCAGTCATGTCTGATTCTTTGCATCCCTATGGACTGTAGCCACCAGGTTCCTCTGTCCATGCAAATTCTCTAGGCAAGAATACTAGAGTGGGTTGCTATGCCCTCCTCCAGGGGATCTTCCCAACCCAAGGATCGAAACTGCGTCTCCTGCATTGCAGATAGGTTCTTTATCACCGAGCCACTGGGAAAGCTCTATTACTGTATAAATATAGGCAAATCATTCAATCATCTCAGGCTTCAGATTCCCAACTGCTGAATAAAGAGGTAAAAAAAGATATATCTAAGGACCTCTGTGCCCTGAGAATTCATTCTACAATTCTATTTCTACCAGACAGTACTCAGACAGTTCCTACCTCCCAATATGCACCATACTTGCTACATATGCAAGATATTATTGGTGCCAAAAGAAACAGGCTGATTGTCCTCTTTGATGCCAAAATATGTCGAGCATATCCTGATTAAATTAAAGGTTAAAAAAACCCCAAAACCTTCAATTCCAAGGGTCAAAGAAATAAAATGTAAGCAAAAGCCAAGAAAAAAAGTATAATGGAACTGACTATATACAGGAAAACGCTATCTCAAAATAATTTCTTCAGGAATCAAGCAACATAGAGTAATGAGTTAGCAATAAAATGAATGCACTATAAACCATTGTGACTGTCAATAACAACATTATGAATAAAAAGCTCTCTTTACCCAGAGTACAGCAGTGTGGGAATTGTACAGTATCTGAAGTCAAACACCAACACAACAAATATGCAATATGAGATCATAAAAAGTTTTAGGATCTGCTTTTCAAAGACAAGGCTCTTAGAAAAAGATAATACGAACTAAGCTGTGAAAATCCAGTCTAAATTTCATTAAAATGCTATCACCCCATTCAAATGAGAAGCACCTGTTATCCTTTCGACAGTTGACAGTTTGGGTTCAGTTGCTCTTCCGTTTCCTACTAAGCTCAAAAGTAATGTTCCATTTTAAAGATTATATAAAAGATGAGGATAGAGAGAGTGTGGAAGGCAAAACAATTTACACTGCAAAGTTGATAATGACTTAATGGTTGGTCAGCTCAAAATTTAGGACAGATCAACTTTAGAGCAAACTTCACCACCTAACAGCCTTGCAATTTTAACAATTCATTTAATTTCTCTGTGCCTCAGTTTCTTCTTTGGCAAAACAGAACAATGATAGTACCTACTTCATAGGTAAAGTGCTTGAAACAATGCCTGGCATACTATAAACACTATAGAAATACTAAGCAAGTTATCATTATTATTTTCCTTACTATTTTTGACTAAATATTGGGTGAGAAGAAAAACACTACAATGTATACTCTTATAGAAGGCTCTTGAGAGTCCCTTGGACTGCAAGATCAAACCAGTCAATCCTAAAGGAAATCAACCCTGAATATTCATTGGAAAGACTGATGCTGAAGCTGAAACTCTGATACTCTGGCCACCTGATGCAAAGAACCAACTCACTGGAAAAGACCCTGATGCTGGGAGAGACTGAAGGCAGGAGGAGAAAGGGAAGACAGAGGGTGAGATGGTTGGATGGCATCACCAACTCATGAGTTTGAGCAAACTGTGGGAGAAAGAGAAGGATAGGGAAGCCTGGAGTGCTGCAGTTCATGGGGTCACAGAAAGTAGGGCACGACTTGGTGACTGAACTGACTGAACAACAACAACATAATGTACACTCAAGCTCCAGTTTAACACCGTCACCAAGTATTTTGTTCAAAGTTCAATAACCATGTTATTTCAGTTGATATCTCCAATCTTGATCTATGCGGAACCCACAATCAAATCAAATCATCAAGTGTTAAGTTCATACCACAGGAAATGAGAGGTATAAAGAGGCATAATTCACACACACACACACACAAAACAGACACATAATCAACTGAACACAATAGAGAACCTAAAAATAAACCCATGCATGTATGGTTAATTAGTTTATGACAAAGGCTTCTGTGGCCATACCAGCCTGAATGCTCCAGATCGCATCTGATCTCAGAAACTAAGTAGGGTCAGGCCTGGGCAGTACTTGGATGGAAGACAGAGGAGCCAAGAATATACAATGAGGCAAAGAAAATTTCTTCAACAAATGGTGTTGGGAAAATTGGACAACCACATACAAAAGAATGAAACTGGACCACTATTTTACATCACATACAAAATCACCTCAAGACAGATGAGAGATTTGAATGTAAGATCTGAAGTCATAAAACTCCTAAAGAATATATAGGTGATAAGCTCCTTGACAGGGGCTCCCTAGAGGCTCAGAAGGTAAAGAATCTGCATGCAGTGTGGGAAACACAGGTTCAGTTCCTGGGTCGGGAAGATCCCCTGAAGAAGGGCATGGCAACCCATTCCAGTATTCTTGCTTAAAGAATCCCATGGACAGAGGAGCCTGGCGGGCTACAGTCTATGGGGTCACAAAGAGTCAGACACAACTGAGCAACTAACATAAATAAATGAATGAACGAACAAAGCTCCTTGACATCAGTCTTCGTCATGAGTTTTTGCATCTGACATCAAAAGCAAAAGCAACAGAAGCAAAAGCAAACAATCTGGAGCACATGAAACTAAGTTTCTGCAAAGTGAGGAAACCATCAACAAAATGAAAAGGCAACCTTCTGAATGGGAGAAGATAATTGCAAATCACATATCTGATAAAGGGCTGATATCCAAAATAAATAAACGATTCATACAACTCAGTAACAACAAAATCCAAGTGAAAAATGGATGAGCATCTGAATAGCCATTTGTCTAAAGATGTACGAAGAGCCAACCAGTACTTGATATCACTAATTATCAGGTGCTTGAAAATAGGAAAAGGAGTACATCAAGGCTGTATACTGCCACCCTGCTTATTTAATTTATATGCAGAGTACATCAGGAGAAACGCTGGGCTGGAAGAAGCACAAGCTAGAATCAAGATTGCCAGGAGAAATATCAATAACCTCAGATATGCAGATGACACCATCCTTATGGCAGAAAGTGAAGAGGAACTAAAGAGCCTCTTGATGAAAGTGAAAGAGGAGAGTGAAAAAGTCAGCTTGAAGCTCAACATTCAGAAAACAAAGATCATGGCATCTGGTCCCATCACTTCATGGGAAATAGATGGGATAACAGTGGAAACAGTGTCAGACTTTATTTTGGGGCTCCAAAATCACTGCAGATGGTGACTGTAGCCATGAAATTAAAAGACGCTTACTCCTTAGAAGGAAAGTTACGACCAACCTAGATAGCATATTCAAAAGCAGAGACATTACTTTGTCAACAAAAGTCCATCTAGTCAAGGCTATGGTTTTTCCTATGGTCATGTATGGATGTGAGAGTTGGACTGTGAAGAAAACTGAGCACCGAAGAATTGATGCTTTTGAACTGTGATGTTGGAGAAGACTCTTGAGAGTCCCTTGGACTGCAAGGAGATCCAACCAGTCCATTCTAAAGGAGATCAGCCCCGATTTCTTTGAAAGGACTGATGCTAAAGCTGAAACTCCAGGACTTTGGCCACCTGATGCGAAGAGTTGACTCACTGGAAAAGACTCTGATGCTGGGAGGGATTGGGGGCAGGAGGAAAAGGGGACGACAGAGGATGAGATGGCTGGATGGCATCAAAGACTCGATGGACGTGAGTTTGAGTGAACTCCGGGAGTTGGTGATGGACAGGGAGGCCTGTCGTGCTGTGATTCATGGGGTTGCAAAGAGTCGGACACGACTGAGCGACTGAACTGAACTGATATCACTAATTAGCAGGGAAATGCCAATCAAAACCACACTGAGATATCATCTCATACCTATCAGAATGCCTATTTTCAAAAAGGATGAAAATAGCAAGTATGGACAAGGATGTACAGAAAAGGAAACCCCTGTGCACTATTAGTGAGAACTGGTCCAGCCACTATGGGAAATAGAATAGAGATTACTCAAAAAATTAAAAATAATAAAACTACAATAAGATCCAGCTATTCCACTTCTGGGTATTTATCCAAACAAACAAAAACACTAACTCAAAAAGATACATGCTAAGTTGCTTCAGTCATGTCCAACTCTTTGTGACTCTATGGACTGTAGCTCGTCAGGCTTCTCTGTCCATGGGATTTTCCAGGCAGGAATATTGGAGTGAGTTGCCAAGCCCTCCTGCAGAGGATCTTCCCAACCCAGGGACTGAACCCAAGTCTCTTATGTCTCCTGTATTGGGAGGTGGGTTCTTTACCACTAATGCCACCTGGGAATATGTACCCTCATGTTCACTGCAGCATTATTTACAATAACCAAGATAAGGAAACAACCTAAGTTTCCATCAGTGGGTAAACAGATAAAGAAACTGTGGTATATACACACAATGGAATATTATTCAGTCATAAGAAAGAACAAAATCCTGCCCTTTGTGACAGTGTGGATGACCCATGAGGGCATTATGCTAGGTGAAATAAGTCAGACAGAAAAAAATACTGTCTGATCTCTTACATGTGGAAGCAATCAGTAACCAAGGTGGGAGATGAGAGAAACTGGTGAACTTTTTTTTTTCCAGTTTAAATAAGTCAAAAATAAAATAAAAGACTGAAAAATTTTAAAATTTTTAAAGAAGCAAAATTCAATATGCATCAAAAGTACAGCATGCGGTAGGTAATACAACGGAATATTATTCCACTATAAATGGAATGAAATTCTGATATATGCTATAACTTGGATAAACCTTACAAACATGCCAAATGAACCAATCCAGACACAAAAGGAAAAATGGTGTATGGTTCCACCTGTGCAAGGAACCTAGAATAGGAAAATTCATAGAGACAGAAAGTAGAATAACAGGAGCTGGGCAGGGTGGTGTAGGAAGTGAGGGGGATGAGGAGCTGTTGTTTAATGGGTACAGAATTTCTGTTTGGGAAGATAAAAATTTCTGAAAATAGATAGTGATGATAATTAAACAACACTCTGTATGTGCTTAATGCCAATGAACTGTATACTAAAAATTTTCATGTTATGTACATGTAACCATCTTTAAGAAAACTTTAAAAAATATAGCCTATATTTTCAACAAGAAGTTTTAAGATGATTAGCAGCCTTAATAGTATTAAAATAAAGGATGGATAATTTATGTTCAAGTTCCTAACTATGGACATCAAAGGAGGCAATATCAACTCTTAGCTGGTCTTGGTTGAAGGCACACATCTGATAATGGGTACAAACCTTCCAAATTTTTTAAGGAACATTATTTCACCTTGTTGATACAATCAGTTTTTTTATAGCTCCTTGAAAGGTGCAAGAAGGAAAGAGATACCTTATACTGAGGAGATACCTTATATGAGACCAATACATAATGGTGGTTTTATAAGGATGTACTCATTCAAAAAGAAGCATGATAACATGAATGCAATAGTATACCTGTGCAGAGCACCATAAATGGAAGTGTAAATCAACTGATCAAGAGTAGAAACTATTTAAATTAAACCATAATTTAAAACACTAAAAGCGAAAGTGAAGTCGCTCAGTTGTGTCTCTTTGTGACCCCATGGACTACAGACTACGAGGTTCCTCCGGCTGTGAAATATTTCCCAAATACTTTAATTTCAAACAGAAATTAAAGCTCCGTTATTTTAAAGGATACATGCACCCCAATCTTCATTGCAGCACTGTTTACAACAGCCAAGAGATGAAAGCAGGCTAAATGCCCATTGACAGAACAGATAAAGAAGGCGTGGTACCTATGTACAATGGAATATTACTCAGCCATTAGAAAGAATGAAAGAATGCTATCTGCAGCAACATTGGTGGACCTAGGGAGTGTCAGACTGAGCGAAGGAAGTCAGACAGAGAAGGAGAAATATGGTACGGCATCCCTTATATATCGAATTTAAATAGAAATGATACAAATGAACTTACAAAACAGAAAAAGACTCACAGACTTAGAAAACGAACTATGGTTGTCATGGGGAAGAGATAGGGAGTTTGGGTAAGTCATATTCACACTACTATATTCAAAATGGATAATCAACAAGGACATATTATATAGCACATAGAATGTTATGTACCAGCCTGGCCTGGATGGGAAGGAGGTTTGGGGGAGAATGGATACATGTATATGTATGGTTGAGTCCCTTCACTGTTCACCTGAAACTACCACAACATTGTTAACTGGCTATGCTGCTGCTGCTGCTGCTAAGTCGCTTCAGTCGTGTCTGACTCTGTGCGACCCCATAGATGGCAGCCCACCAGACTCCCCTGTCCCTGGGATTCTCCAGGCAAGAACACTGGAGTGGGCTGCCATTTCCTTCTCCAATGCATGAAAGGGAAAAGAGAAAGTGAAGTCGCTCAGTCGTGTCTGACTCTTCCTGACCACATGGACTGCAGCCTACCAGATTCCTCTGTCTATGGGATTTTCCAGGCAAGAGAACTGGAGTGGGTCGCCAATGCCTTCTCTATAACTGGCTGTACCCCAATCTAAAAGAAAAATTTTAAAGTTTGGAAAAATAAAAAATAAATACTATTCAAAGAATAGTATTTCTCATTGGAAAAGACCCTGATGCTGGGAAAGATGGAGGGCAAAAGGAGAAGGTGGAGACAGGATGAAATGGTTGGATGGCATCATTGACTCAACAGACATGAGTTTGAGCAAATTCAGGCAGATAGTGAAGGACTACATGCTATGGTCCACGGGGTCATAAAGAGTTGGACACGATTGAGCGACTGAACAACAACAAAAGAATAAAAGTTTCATAGAGAAATGCAAATCAAAACTATAATAAGGTATCACCTCACGCCAGTCAAAATAGCCATCTTTAAAATATCTACAAATAATAAATGCTGGAAAGGGTATAGAGAAAAAGGAACCCTCCTCCATTGTTGTGGGAATATAAATTGGTGCAGCCACTATGGAGAACAGTATGGAGGTTCCTTAAAAACTTAAAAATAGAATTACCATATGATCCTGCAATCCCACTCCTGGGCAAAAACTCTAATTTAAAAAGATACACACAGAACCCCGATGTTCACAGCAGCATCACTTACAATATCCAAGATACGAAAGCAACCTAATGGTTCATCAACAGATGAATGGATAAAGAAGATAAGGTATGTGTGTACATGCATATATATACATATATTCACACAATGGAATATTCCTCAGTCATACAAAAGAATGAAGTCATGCCATTTGCAGCAATATGGATGGTCCTAGGGATTATCATACTAAATGAAATAGGTCAGACAGAGAAAAACAAATGCCATATAAAATCATTTGTGGAAACTAAAAATACAATACAAATAAACTTATTCACAAAACAGAAATAGACTCACAGACACAGAAAACAAATTTATGGTTACCAAAGAGGAAAATGAGGGGATGGATAAGTTAGGAGTTTGAGATTAACAAACACACAGTACTACCTATAAAACAAATAAACAAGGACAGGGAACTATATTCAACGTTTTATAATAATCTATAATGGAAAATAATCTGAAACAGAATATATATATATATATGTAATAACTGAATCCCTTCGCTGTACACTTGAAACTAACACAACACTATAAATCGTGGGAATGCAAACTAGTACAGCCACTATGGAAAACAGTGTGGAGATTCCTTAAAAAATTGCAAATAGAGCTGCCTTATGACCCAGCAATCCCACTGCTGGGCATACACACGGAGGAAACCAGAATTGAAAGAGACACATGTATCCCAATGTTCATTGCAGCACTGTTTATAATAGCCAGGACATGGAAACAACCTGGATGTCCATCAGCAGATGAATGGATAAGAAAGCTGTGGTACATATACACAATGGAGTATTACTCAGCCATTAAAAAGAATACATTTGAATGAGTTCTAATGAGATGGATGAAACTGGAGCCGATTATACAGAGTGAAGTAAGCCAGAAAGGAAAACACCAATACAGCATACTGACACATATATACGGAATTTAGAAAGATGGTAATGATGACCCTGTATGCGAGACAGCAAAAGAGACACAGATGTATAGATGGACTTTTAGACTCTGCGGGAGAGGGAGAGGGTGGGATGATTTGGGAGAATAGCATTGAAACATGTATACTATCATGTAAGAAACCAAGTGCCAGTCTATGTTCAGTACAGGATACAGGATGCTTGGGGCTGGTGCATGGGGATGATCCAGAAAGATGATATGGGGTGGAGGTGGGAGGCGGATTCAGGATTGGGAGCTTATATACACCCATGGTGGATTCATGTCAATGTATGGCAAAACCATTACAGTACTGCAAAGCAAAATAAAGTAAAAATTAAAAAAAAAAAAAGGCAGGCAATTAAAAAAAAAAAGTTTTTCAGAGAACTATAATATTCAAAGAATCAAAGGCCAAAATCAGACTAATATTAGAAAACATTTTTATGGCTCTTACAGTATGCCTGGTGTCCTATAACCTCTTTATATGTAATGCTACTGCTGCTACTGCTAAGTCACTTCAGTCGTGTCCGACTCTGTGTGACCCCATGGACGGCAGCCCACCAGGCTCCCCCGTCCCTGGGACTCTCCAGGCAAGAACACTGGAGTGGGTTGCCATTTCCTTCTCCAATGCATGAAACTGAAAAGTGAAAGTGAAGTCACTCAGTTGTATCCAACTCTTAGCGACCCCATGGACTGCAGCCCACTAGGCTCCTCCATCCATGGGATTTTCCAGGCAAGAGTACTGGAGTGGGGTGCCATTGCCTTCTCCGCTTTATATGTACTACTAACTCATATTACCCTAACAACAATCTCAGACAAGTATTCTTACTATTTCTATTTTACAAATGAAGAGGTCAACTATCTTGTCTGGGCTCACTGTCCACTAGTAAGAGACACGGCAAGGAATGGAATCCTGGGAGTATGGTTTCTGGGGCCTTATCTTTAACTGCTATGATTTACAATTTCTTGCTGATCCTAAGGAATGGACTACAAAAAGTACAGGAAAACTCACAATGCAAAGCAGTTTGAGGGGTCAAATATAACAAAAATCACCAAATCACAACATAACAATAAATGAAATTCATAATGACTGTTCTGAGACATAAGGCAAAGTTAAAATATGTTCAGCATACTTACTGTTTAAGAAGGCAAAGAATTATTTAGTGCATTTAAAAATTTTCCATCCAAAACAGTCAATACGATTTTCATTTCTAAGGGGTAAAAATTTCAACTGTCCAAAATTACTTATTCTGCAAGAGTTCCAAACAGAAAAGTCCTCAGCAATCTTATCTGCCAATTATCTCATTCTTAAAGAAAAGTGTGTGTGTGTGTGTGTGGGTGTGTGTGTAAGGGGATCATAAATAAACTTTTCAGGGGTTTTGATTCTAGGTATATGAGAACTTAATACTAAAGATATTAGAAAATGTCAAATCATTTGGATAGATGAGTGAATAAACTCACAGAATTATGCATTATTATTGTAAAAAGCCTAGAATTTTATCATAGTACAATTATAATTTTTTAAAGTACAGGCTTTCAAGTCATACATAGACCTGAACTTCAAGCTGTCTCCACCAGTATAGTTACTGTTAATTTTTGGCAAGTTATTTTCACATAACTGGACCAAAGCTTCCATTTCTATAAGTTGAGGATACTAATTCCTAACTCACAAGGTTCTTGTGTGAGGCTCAGGAAAAAAACACATGCATAGCAGACGGTCAACAATGAGCTACTACTATTATTCTCTAACCTTTTTCTACCTGTTCCCCAAATATATGAAACTAATCTTACCAATTATCAAGTCATCATAGGCATCTCAGAAAGACAGTAAGTACCATATGCCCTATTCAAAAAATTTAGACATACTAAAAGTACAAGAAAATACAAAAACAAACCATCAATGAGACAAAAAAAACAGTCGGACTCCTGTTTCTCCTCCCACGTCAACTCTGGTTGGTTTTGTAATAACCTGTATTCCCGTATCAAAAATACGAAATTCTATTATTTTGGGGCAGTCTAAACATTTCCAGTTAGGTACTGTTGCTTATTTATTTTGACAGCTACCTTTGTGAGGCTAATTGTCATCTTTGCTTGAAAACAAACAAACAAAAAAACAGGGACAGGAGCATTTTAATGAAATGCTGTTTCATCTATCTCGACAGTTGATTGGATGCCATGTAGATCATTTATTGCTGCACTAAATTTTCACAGTACTGCGCCACCCCCTTACCCAACAAATATTATACATGCTTTAATGAACAAAACTCCTTACTGACAGTTAACAAATGCTCTAAAGGGATACAAAAACTCAAAACTTGGTGCTCTCAGTAAGGATCCGAGGGGAGATGGCTGGGTGTCGCTGCAAGAGGAAATGAACAGAATCGGAAGCCGTTCTGTCTCTGTAAATAAGATTGGAGATAAGCCCTATATAGAGGGCAGGAGCGGAGAGAAGCGGGTGAGGTGGGCCTGGAGACAACTGAGGAAGGCGGTGGCAGCTGCAGCCTGAGGAAAACGTCTGTGCCACCGGAGAGAGGGTCGTCGGAGCCCATCGCCACGCCGAGAGCGAAGGCGGAGAGAAGTGGCAAGCTCAGGCCAGTTCCCAAAACGGGTTCAGCCTCCGGATTCTGGGAGGACAGACGGAATGGGCACCCCACTGATTAAGAAAGATGAGGGCAGAGGCGGGCTCTCAGCCGCCTTCAAAACGGGACGCTGCCGGCCCCGCCGCCATCCCGGTGCCGTTGGAGATGAAGGCAGGGACCCAACAGGGAGCGAACAGGTTACCTGTCTCAGCCGCCTGCCCGCGGGTCTCCACTTCCTCACACTGGGTGCTACCACGGGCTACCCGGGCACGCGCCGAGTGATGTCATCTTCGCGCGCCCAAGCAGAGGTCCATCTAGCCCCGGCCCCCTTGATTAGAGGGGTGGGGCAGTGGAGTCTGCGCAGGCGCGATGCTGCCTCGGGAATTGAAAGGCGAGAGAAAGGCTTCGTTTAGGTTGTGTGCGGTTGCTCTCACCCAACTACTCTTGCAAAATCTTATAGGCACTTCAAATAAAAAAAATGTTATTGAAATACAGGCATGGGCTTTTTATTCCTTATTTTGCTCTTCCTCTTCTGTATATAACCCTTGTTTGTATACTCACTCACCGCAATTAATTAAAGTCCACCTATGTTCCAGGCAAGCACTGTTACAGAATCGGGGATACGGCAGTGACAAAACAGACAGAATGCCTAGCCTCATGGAGATTACTTTCTAATTAAGAAAGTGAACATTGAATAACTCCTCAAAGATATTTTAGGCATACCTCATTTTATTGCACTTCACTTTAGGTCACTGGGCAACTCTACCATAGTCAGATAATGGTTAGCATTTTTTAGCATTAATTATTTTGATTAAGATATATATTTTTGACATAATACTATTGCACATTTAATAGACTATAGGTGGCTCAGAGGTTAAAGTGTCTGGCTGCAATGTGGGAGACTTAGGTTCGATCCCTGGGTCGGGAAGATCCCCTGGAGAAGGAAATGGCAACCCACTCCAGTGTTCTTGCCTGGAGAATCCCAGGGACGGGGGAGCCTGGTGGGCTGCCGTCTATGGGGTCGCACAGAGTCGGGCACGACTGAAGCGACTTAGCAGCAGCAGCATAGTGTAACTTTTATTTTGACAGATCTTCGCGGAGCTGGCTTTTTCCCTTCTCCATTTAAGGAGCCTCTTTATCCGGCCCTTCTTTACATCCCTCCTATAGTTTTTGGGTTAGCAGCAGCAACATAGTGTAAATGTAACTTTTATTTTGACTGAAAAACCAAAGAATTTATGTGAATTACCCAAAAACTATAGGAGGGATGTAAAGAAGGGCCGGATAAAGAGGCTCCTTAAACCGAGAAGGGAAAAAGCCAGCTCAGTGAAGATCTGGAGTAAGAACAAACAAGAAAAGGATGGAAAACTATGGGTAGAGGACAGCATGTAGTGCTGTCCTTAAGTGAGAAAATAGGACAGGGGAAGAATATGCTGTGCTGTGCTTAGTTGCTCAGTCGTGTCCGACCTTTCGCAACGCCCGTGGGCAGAGGAACCTGGCAGGCTACAGTCCATGGGGATTCTACAGGCAACGGTATTGGAATGGATTGCCATGCTCTTCTCCAGGGGATCATCCTAACCCAGGGACTGAACCCAGGTATCCATTGCACTCATCTCACACACTAGTAAAGTAATGCTCAAAATTCTCCAAGCCAGGCTTCAGCAATACGTGAACCGTGAACTTCCAGATGTTCAAGCTGGTTTTAGAAAAGGCAGAGGAACCAGAGATCAAATTGCCAACATCCCCTGGATCATCAAAAAAGCAAGAGAGTTCCAGAAAAACATCTATTTCTCCTTTATTGACTATGCCAAAGCCTTTGACTGTGTGGATCACAAGAAACTGTGGGAAATTCTGAAAGAGATGGGAATACCAGACCACCTGACTGGCCTCTTGAGAAACCTATATGCAGGTCTTGAAGCAACAGTTAGAACTGGACATGGAACAACTGACTGGTTCCAAATAGGAAAAGGAGTACATCAAGGCTGTATATTGTCATCCTGCTTATTTAACTTCTATGCAGAGTACATCAGGAGAAACGCTGGTCTGGAAGAAGCACAAGCTGGAATCAAGATTGCTGGGAGAAATCTCAATAACCTCAGATATGCAGATGATACCACCCTTATGGCAGAAAGTGAAGAGGAACTAAAAAGCCTCTTGATGAAAGTGAAAGAGGAGAGTGAAAAAGTTGGCTTAAAGCTCAACATTCAGAAAACGAAGATCATGGCATACGGTCCCATCACTTCATGGGAAATAGATGGGGAAACAGTGGAAACAGTGTCAGACTTTATTTTTCTGGGCTCCAAAATCACTGCAGATGATGATTACAGCCATGAAATTAAAAGACGCTTACTCCTTGGAAGAAAAGTTATGACCAACCTAGATAGTATATTCAAAAGCAGAGACATAGAGACATACTTTGCCGACTAAGGTCTGTCTAGTCAAGGCTATGGTTTTTCCTGTGGTCATGTATGGATGTGAGAGTTGGACTGTGAAGAAAGCTGAGCACCGAAGAACTGATGCTTTTGAACTGTGGTGTTGGAGAAGACTCTTGAGAGTCCCTTGGACTGCAACGAGATCCAACCAGTCCATTCTAAAGGAGATCAGCCCTGGGTGTCCTTTGGAAGGAATGATGCTAAAGCTGAAACTCCAGGACTTTGGCCACCTGATGCGAAGAGTTGACTCATTGGAAAAGACTCTGATGCTGGGAGGGATTGAGGGCAGGAGGAGAAGGGGACGACCGAGGATGAGATGGCTGGATGGCATCACAGACTCAATGGACGTGAGTCTGAGTGAACTCTGGGAGTTGGTGATGGACAGGGAGGCCTGGCGTGCTACGATTCATGGGGTCGCAAAGAGTTGGACACGACTGAGCGAAGGAACTGAACTGAACTGAACTGATCCCGCATTGCCGGCAATTCGTTACCATCTGAGCCGCCCGGGAAGCCCAGGGAAAGAATAGAAGATGAGATTATCAAGGCAAGGAGAGTGCTGATCTTGTGGAGCCTTGTTTTTCAGGAGATGTGGATTTTATTTTAAATATAGCGGGAAGTCAGTGAAGAGTTTTAAACATGCAAGTGACAGGGTCTGGTTTTATAAGATTATCCTGCCTGTGTGTAACAATAAATGGTTTGGAGGCAAGAAAGGATGCAGACAGAACAGTTGATTTTTAAATAATCGGATGAGAAATGATGGAAAGAAATGGACTAATTTATGGAATAATTTGGAGGTAGATTTGATAACTTGAAGATTGATTATATAAGGCTATATGGAAAAGAAAGGTAAAAAATGACTCATATTTTTGACTTGTTCAGATAGTTGAAAAATACAGCTAAGAATTTCTAATGTTGTTGTACTAAGTCGTGTCTGACACTTTGTGACCCCGTGGACTGCAGCACACCAGGTTTCCCTGTCCTTTGCTATCTCCCAGAGTTTGCTCAAATTCATGTCCATTGAGTCAGTGATGATTTCTAAACATCTCATCCTATGCTGCCCCCTTATTCTTTTGCCTTCAATCTTTCTCAGCATCAGGGTCTTTTCCAGTGTGTTGGCTGTTCCCAAGAGGTGGCCAAAGTATTTGAACTTCAGCCTCAGCAACAGTCCTTCCATTGAATATTCAGGGTTGATTTTCTTTAGTATTTATATTTAGATAGAAAAGACCCCATCAAATAGTAAATGTAAAATATTCAGCCCAGCAAACTGAAGGGAAAGTCTACCTCAGCCCCACTTTGGCTTACCTTACTTTCATATTACTTCTTAAAGCTAAAACTCAAAAGTCTATCAAAAATTTTCTCATAAATTTCTCATGAAAGTATTTTGATTGGGTCCAAGAGTGTTCAGAAACTTTTATTTGTAATGCTGCCATGATTCATTTAAAAAATAGTTTTCCAGAAAATATTTTTGATGAACATCAATGCTTCACTGAATTAAGGTGACAGAGTTAACATCTTGTATTCATTCAATGGCTACTAATAATCTTTAGTCTTTCAGTTCTAAAACTCATATTTATGAGTATTCATTCATGCCAGAAACAGTTGTATTTTTGTAAGGTCTGCATAATTGGAGTGCATATAACCTAGTTTCAGAAATGTTTGTCATTATGGACTTCCCTGGTAGCTCAGATGGTAAAGCGTCTGTGTATCAATGCGGGAAACCTGGGTTCAGTCCCGGGGTTGGGAAGATTCCCTGGAGAAGGAAATGGCAACCCACTCCAGTACTCTTGCCTAGAAAATCCCTGGACGGAGGAGCCTGGTGCAGACTACTGTCCGTGGGGTCGCAAAGAGTCGGACACGACTGAGTGATTTTACCATGACTATTTTTCCCTCTTATGCTATCAGCTCATATTCCCACTGAGATTGAGTGAATTGGATTTAATTTTAAAAGAATTTCTGGCTTGCCTCACATGAACTAAATACAATAGAGGAAGGGAAGACAGAGACTGCTGACTGTTCCTTAATATCCAGTCTCTATTCCTCACAGAAATAGAATTTCTTACATTTTAGATAAGAGAATATTCTATCTTAGCTGGACACATGACCATTCTGAATAAAGACAATATTGTCCAGCCTCCCTTATAGCTAGACTGGCCTTGTGAATAAAGGCTAGTTAACTGACAGTAAGAGTAAGTATATAGCACTCCCTTATGAAACAGAGAGAATAGAAGTTTGTCTTCCTATCCTCCTTTCTGTTGACTGGAATACAGAGGTGTTTGCAACTCCTAGAGCAGCCATCTTGGGCTATAAATTTAACCTTCAGAGCCTTGTGGGGAAGCAAGAAGACAGAAAGAGTCTATATCCCTGAGGGCTTTGTGGCCACAACTACTATACCAGCTCTGAACTACCTATCACTGCACTTGTAGCAAGAGAAATAACCCACTATCTCTCTCTTTTAAGTTTTATTGAGTATAGTTGATTTACAATGTTGTGTTAATTTCTGCTGTACAAAGTGATTAAAATATATATTGACATATATATGGCTTCCCCAGCGGCTCAGTGGTAAATAATCTGCCTGCAATGTAGAACACACAGGAGACACTGGTTCAATCCCCGGGTCTGAAAGATCCCCTGGAAGAGGCCATGGCAACCCACTCGAGTATTCTTGCCTGGAGAATCCAGGACAAAAAGAGCCTTATGGGCTACAGTCCATAGGGTCACAAAGAGTCAGACACGACCAAAGCGACTGAGCATGCACGCATGCATTGACGTATATATATGTGTGTATATATATATATATCTTCTATATGTAGAATATGTATATTCTATATATATTCTTTTTTCATATTTTGTCCATTATGGTTTATCACACAGTATTGAATATAGTTTCCTGTGCCATATAGTCGGACCGTATGGTTTATCTATCCTATATATACTAGTTTGCATCTGCTAATTCCAAACTCCTAATCCTTCCCTCCCACAACCCACATTCACCACCCACCCATTCCCCCATGTTCTCTATGTTTGTGAGTCTGTTTCTGTTTCACAGATATGTTCATTTGTGTCATATTTTATATTTCACATATAAGTGATATCACATGGTATTTGTCTTTCTCTTTTTGACTTCACTTAGTATGATAATCTCTGGGTCCATCCATGTTTCCTCAAACGGCATTACTTCATTCTTTTTTATGGCTGAGTAATACTCCATAATATACCACATCTTCTTTATCTATTCATCTGTCAATGCACATTTAGTTTGCTTCTATGTCTTGGCTGTTGCAAATAGCACAGCTATGTATATAGGAGTGCAAGTACGTATCTTTTCATATTACAATTTTGTTTGGGTATATGCCCAGGAATGGGATTGTTGGAGCATTTGTTTGTTTTTGGCCCCAACACATAATGTGCAAGATCTTAGTTCCCCAACCAAGGCTCAAACCCATGTCCCCTGCAGTGGACACACGGATTCTTAACCACTGGACTGCCAGGGAAGTCCCCACTCTCTTTATAAAGTCACTTTATTTTGGGTCTATTTCTCCCATCATACCTAACTGATGTAAGGACTAGGATTCAAAAGAAAAATACACAGTTAAGGCATTTTCAAACTTCATGCAGACTCGAATAGCAAAAACAGAAAGTCTCTGAGAGGAAGTGCAGTCTTGCTTTAGTAACTCCAAACCATGGAGATCAGGAAAAAAAGGCCTGTAAGAGACACTGTCTAAAGACAGCACTCCTAAATTCAGTTCCTCCTTAAAGCAAGTACTTCATGTTTATAGCTTTTCTTGTATTCTACATAATATCCCACCTTTCCCTTACTATCAGAACCCTAATTTTGCGGAACAAATTCCATTGACCTCAGAGAAGATAAGCCCCTCCACCACCCCAACAGATGAAAAGTTATAAATCTAAGCCACGTTATAAATCTAATGTGGAATCCCATTCCTTTCTGCCCCTCATTCATGGGCCCAACTTTCCTTACAGCTAAAGTAAAGTAGCTCAGTCGTGTCCAACTCTTTGCAACCCCGTGAACTGTAGCCCACCAGGCTCCTCTGTCCATGGGATTCTCCAGGCAAGAATACTGAGGTGGGTTGCCATTTCCTTCTCCAGGGGATCTTTCTGACCCCGGGATCGAACCTGGGTCTTCCGCACTGCAGGCAGACACTTTAACCTCTGAGCCACCAGGGAAGCCCCCTTACAGCTAAGAGTGGGCATATTTGCTGAGTCTGGCCTGTGAGATGAACAAGTAGCTGCTAAGAGCTCCTGAGACAGATTTTACCTCCTTATAAAAAGACAGGTCTTCCCAGGTGGTGCAGTGGTAAATAATCTGCCCACCAGTGCAGGAAATGCAAGGGACACAGGTTCAATCCCTGAGTCAGGAAGATCCCTTGGAGTAGGAAATGGCAATCCACTCCAGTACCTCTGCCTGGAAAATTCCATGGACAGAGGAGCCTGATGGGCTACAGTCCATGGAGTCATAAAGAGTCAGACATGATAGAGAACACATACATATGTGTGCATGCTTGCATGTGCACACACACACACAAAGATAGCCATAAAAGGAAAGCTAGCTGCATTTTTTAAAATTGTCTTTGTTACTAGTGATGCCCACGTAAGGGAAGAAATGTTTAGTGTTCCCAGCAGTCATCTTGACCATAGGTGGTAAGCATAAGGATGGACTGTCGACATACTGAGGAAGGAGAGGGAGAAAGTGTATGAGAGCTTGAGTCATTGCTGACACTGCTGAGCTGCTGACCAGCCCTCGATAACTTCCTCTGGTGTCTTAGGAAACAATTCTGCATCCGGTTTTAGTCTTTAGTATGAGTTTTGTTGTTTTTGTTATTGTTACTGCTTGCAATTAATTTTTATTGTTTACAATTCTTAAAAGAAAAAATATCAGCATTTTTGTGTGTTACAGGTTTCTCTCATGACTCTTTCAATAAAGCCTTGTGTTTGTGCTAATGTAGCACTCAGTGCTGATGCTTCCGCTGTTACTCCTGTTGTTCTTGCTTCTTTTGCTGCTATCATCTTTCCCTTTTGAATGTGCTAAAGAAACCCTTCTACAAGATTTGTTCCACTGTACACTGGATTTAAACTATCTTTTTGCATAGCTCTAATACCAATTGAACACCAGTGTTTGGTGTTCAATTCTCACTGTTTCAGATTGAACTATAAAGGGTTCAGAAAGGAAATAGGTCCTTGTGTTCAATAGCAGATAAAAGTTGTGCCTTTTTACAAGAGACCCCAGGATTTTTGGGCATTAGCAATCCACTAAATTCCCACTCACTAAAGGAGAATCCATGCTTATTCCTGATTCTGTCACTGTCTACTCATTCAACTTCTCTGAGCTTGCTTTGTTCTCATCTGTATATTAGAGAATGTCACTAAATAATTTTGCTTTTTTATTTCAAATTTCTTCTTTTCCAACTTCACCTAGATACAAAATATAGTTATATAGCCTGCAAGTTCTTAATAGGATTTCCTTAAGAATAAGGAAATTGAATTCAGCATCCATTTATGATTAAAACTCTTCAAAAAATGGGCATAGAAGGAACCGATCTCAACATAGTAAAGGCCATATATGATAAGCCTACAGCAAACATTATTCTCAGTGGTGAAAAACTGAAAGCATTCCCCCTAAGATCAGGAACAACACAAGAGTGTTCACTTTAACCACTGTTATTCAACATAGTTCTGTAAGTCCTAATTACAGCAATCAGAGAAGAAAAAGAAATAAAAGGAATCCAGATTGGAAAAGAAGTAAAGCTTTCAGTGTTTGCAGATGACATGATACTGTACATACAAAACCCTGAAGATAGTATCAGAAAATTACTAGAGCTAATTAAAGTCGCAGGATACAAAATCAGTGCACAGAGATCAGTTGCATTTCTATATAGTAACAATGAAAAATCAGAAAGAGAAATTAAGGAATCAATCCCATTCACCATTACAATGAAAAGAATTAAATATCTGGGAATAAACTTACCTAAAGAGACAAAAGAACTGTACACAGAAAATCATAAGACGCTAATGAAAGAAATCAAAGATGACATAAACAGATGGAGAGATATTCCATGTTCCTGGGCAGGAAGAACCAATATTGTGAAAATGAGTATATTATCAAATGCAATCTACAGATTCAATGTGATCCCTATCAAATTAACAATGGCGTTTTTCACAGAACTAGAACCAAAAATTTCAGAATTCATATGGAAACACAAAAGACTCCGAAGAGCCAAAGGAGTCTTAAGAAAGAAGACTGGAGCTGGAGGAATCAACTTTCCTGACTTCAGATTATACTACAAAGCTACAGTCATCAAGACAGTATGGTACTGGCACAGAAACAGAAATATAGCCCAATGGAATAAGATAGAAAGCCCAGAGATAAACCCTTGCACCTATGAGTACCTTATTTTTGACAAAGGAGGCAAGACTATACAATGGGGCAAAGACAGCCTCTTCAATAAATGGTGCTGGGAAAACTGAACAGCTACATGTAAAAGGATGAAATTAGAACACTTCCTAATACCATACACAAAGATAAACTCAAAATAGATTAAACACCTAAATGTAAGACCAGAAACTAAAAAACTCTTAGAGGAAAACATAGGCAGAACACTTGATGACATAAATCAAAGCAAGATCCTCTATGACCCACCTCCTAGAGTAATGGAAATAAAAATAAAAGTAAACAAGTGAGACCTGATCAAACTTACAAGTTTTTGCACAGCAGAGGAAACTATAAGCAAGGTGAAAAGACAACCCTCAGAGTAGGAGAAAATAATAGCAAATGAAACAACCAACAGAGGATTAATTTCAAAAATATACAAGCAGTTCATACAACTCAATACCAGAAAAACAAACAACCCAATCTAAAAGTGGGAAAGAGACCTAAACAGACATTTCTCCAAAGAAGATGTACAGGTAGCTAAAAAACACATGAAACGACACTCAACATCGCTCATTATTAGACAAATGCAAATCAAAACTACACCTCACACCAGTCTGAATGGCCCTCATCAAGAAGTCCATAAACAGTAAATGCAGGAGGGTGTGGAGAAAAGGGAATGCTCTTGCACTGTTGGTGGGAATGTAAATTGATACAGCCACTATGGAAGATGGTGTGGAAATTCCTTAAAAAACTAGGAATAAAACCACCATTCAGTTCAGTTCAGTCACTCAGTCGTGTCCGACTCTTTGTAACCCCATGAACTGCAGCACGCCAGGCCTCCCTGTCCATCACCAGCTCCTGGAGTTTACCCAATCTCATGTCCATTAAGTGGGTGATGCCATCAAACCATCTCATCCTCTGTCATCTCCTTCTCCTCCTGCCTTCAATCTTTCCCAACATCAGGGTCTTTTCAAATTAGTCAGCTCTTCGCATCAGGTGGCCAAAGTATTGGAGTTTCAGCTTCAACATCAGTCCTTCCAATGAACAATCAGGGCTGATCTCCTTTAGGGTGGACTGGTTGGATCTCCTTGCAGTCCAAGGGACTCTCAAGAGTCTTCTCCAACACCACAGTTCAGCAATTCTTCTGTGCTCAGCTTTCTTTATAGTCCAACTCTCACATCCATACATGACCACAGGAAAAACCATAGCCTTGAGTAGACGGACCTTTGTTGGCAAAGTAATGTCACTGCTTTTTAATGTGCTATCTAGGTTGGTCATAACTTTCCTTCCAAGGAGTAAGCGTCTTTTAATTTCCTGGCTGCAGTCACCATCTGCAGTGATTTTGGAGCCCCCAAAAATAAAGTCAGCCACTGTTTCCACTGTTTCCCCATCTATTTCCCATGAAGTGATGGGATCGGATGCCATGATCTTCGTTTTCTGAATGTTGAGCTTTAAGCCAACTTTTTCACTCTCCTCTTTCACTTTCATCAAGAGGCTTTTTAGTTCTTCTTCTCTTTCTTCCATAAGGGTGGTGTCATCTGCATATCTGAGGTTATTGATATTTCTCCCGGCAATCTTGATTCCAACTTGTGCTTCTTCCAGCCCAGCATTTCTCATGATGTACTCTACATATAAGTTAAATAAGCAGAGTGACAATATACACCACCATATGACCCAGCAATCCCACTCCTAGGCATGTACCCTGAGGAAAGCAAAATGGAAAAAGATACATGTGTCCCATTGTTCATTGCAGCACTATTTACAATTGCTAGAGCATGGAAGCAATGGGGATGTCCATTGACAGACGAATGGATAAAGAACTTGTGGTACATATACACAATGGAATATTACTCAGCCACAAAAAGAAACACATTTGAGTCAGTTCTCTTGAGGCAGATGAACCTAGAACCTATTATACAGAGTGAAGTGAGTCAGAAAGAGAAAGATAAATGGAGAAGGCAATGGCAACCCACTCCAGTACTCTTACCTGGAAAATCCCATGGACGGAGGAACCTGGTAGGCTGCAGTCCATGGGGTCGGCACAGAGTCGGACACGACTGAAACGACTTAGCAGCAACACATATATACGGAATCTAGAAGAATGGTACTGAAGAACTTATTTACAGGGCACCAGTGGAGAAACAGACATCAAGAACAGACTTCTGGACGTGGGGAGAGGGGAGGTGAGGGTGACATGTATGGAAAGAATAACATGGAAACTTACATTACCATATGTAAAATAGATAGCCAGTGGGAATTTGCTGTATGGCTCAGGAAACTCAAACATGGGCTCTGTATCAACCTAGAGGGGTGAGATAGGGAGGGAGATGGCAGGGAGTTTCAAAAGGGAGGATATATATGTATACTTATGGCTGATTCATGTTGAGGTTTGACAGAAAACAAAAAAATTCTGTAAAGCAATTATCCTTCAATAAAAGAATAAATTTAAGAAAGCAGTAAAAAAAAAAAAAAAGAATAAGAAAATTGGCATAAAGCCTGTCTGCCATGCCTCTGGCCCATTTATTGTCACCATAGTCCACCCACACATCACACCAAAGGGAATGTGCGTGATAGACTCAGTTTGGATTTGCATGTCATCATCTCCTAAGGCAGGAACTGTGAGAAAAAATAATTCTAACACTCACTGTGGGTTGATGAGAGACAGGTGGAATGAATGTGTCAAAATATAAATGCAGGATTTGGAATATTTGTAAGTTTCCAGGAGAAAAATCATATTAGAGTGGGATGGTTGGTAAATGAAAGTTGAATATAATGAGTGGTCTGGCAGCCATAAGCTGCAAGTCATCTCAGTAACTTGGTCAATATGAGTCAAAGAGATTACTATAGGTTTTATATATAGAGAAGTTTGGGCCATAAACCTACAGAGAGCATTAGTGGCTGATGCCAGAAGTAAACAAAGAGAAGAGTCTGTGACTTGAAGGGACAAGGTCACTTCCAAGACACTGAGTCTGAAAATAAAACTCTTTTTACTAAAAAAAATAATAATAATCATAATAATAATAAGAGGCTCAGGGAGGAATCAAGGTAGTGTTGCTGAAAAGGATGAAATATGGTGATTCCTAGAAAGAGAGAGAGTGGCATTCATGATGCAATTTCATTTTTCCTGGAGAAGGAGACAACAGTTTACAAAGAATTCCAGTGAAAGTAAACACTAAAGTGGTTCAGCATGGATGACACACAGCCTCTGACTTCTAAGTCCCTCTACCCCATCTCTGGCTTCTTTTCTCCTGTAATTTGGAGCATATTCAAGGGAAAAGCAGTATGTGAGACTTGGCATTGATATATTCCTGCTAATTGATTGTGTCATAGCCTCATTCATTTTTTCCTTTCAGTAATATATCCTGAGTGCTGCCATGTACATTTTTCAGCTCTGAGGATACAAAGAGGAAAAAATTATATCCCTGCTGTCAAGCCCATGCTACTCTGGAAAAGAAAAAAAAAAATGGTTTATTACATTAGAGACCAGAGCCCTGGACACGTGTCCTAGATGGATTCCAAATAGCAAAGCCAGTAAGGCAAGAAAAGACAGATCAAGAAATGGGTATGGAATTGGGTAGGGGAGCGGGATACTGAAAAACGAAGAAAGCTGAAGACAAAGTAGAACAAAAGAGGTCAAAAAGAGCTGGTCTGGGGTATCCCTAGGATGGTCATCTAGTTGACAGAATGAGGGAATGCTAAGTGGATTGTCAACCCCAGGCTAATGTGGGCAGCAGGTCTCAACACCTAGTAGTAATGGCCTCAGGAAGGTACTCAGCACTATTTATTTATTGAAAGAATAGCTGAATGAAAGATAATACTCTTCTGTGATTTTTGTGCCCTTGTGTTTGGGAGGCCGGAAAACAGACACATGAAAAGATAAACATTCTTTATGAATGGGATTGGAGGTAAGCATATTCTGTCTACAACCAGACACTGAGCCAACACAGCACAAGTAATACTTCATCTACACACAAACTCAATGGCATAACTTTGGAAAGACGCCAGCAAAGCTCTCTCTGGTGAGCCCCTAACAGGGACTGGGTCCTGGCAACTCAGGCAGTCACCACATAGGAGGGCTCCTCCCACCAGTCCTGCTTAGGCAGATGGAAGCAAGTTGCTCTGATCACCAATGGCAGTGTTGGAAATAACCAGGATGGCAGTCCATTTGCCTACCCAAAAAAAAAAAAAAAAAACCAATGATTTTAAAAACAGTAGCAAAAATTGCTATTTTCCCCAACCCGGAGAGATAGACTCCTAAAAATCTGTGGGATTCAACTTAACTGGAGGTTTTTCAAAAGTCACTGTATGTCTCTCATTTCATCCCTGCCAGTAATAACAATGTCTTAAAGATTCTGATTTTAGAACCCACTTAAAACACAAACACTTCCTTAAAAGGATTGATAAACACTTATCTCTTATCTCCTAACAAAATGTTGCCACTGGCTGAATGCTTGTATTCTGGTTGGATCAACCCAATGCTTGGGTCTCTGGTTTTAAGTATCATGTAAGGAAATATATTATAAAAATATGGTAGTGACTCACAGAACTTAAGGACAGCAGTGCAACTGGGTCAGAGGAAGCATGAGAAGCTTGCAGAACTCTTTCTTCTTCCTTCTCTCTTTTGTTCTCAAACACGTCTTCACTTTTTCTCTCTTCCTAGATCTGCTTCCTCTGAATCTCTAGCCAGACTAAGGGCAGAGATGGTTATCCCACAACATCTTAGTTTATATCTCCTCTTCCTAAGAGATACCTGATCTGTTCATTCCAATTTCAAATTACTGAGAGAAGGAATGTGATTAAAACCATTTTAGATGAACTGTCCTCCTCCAATCCAGTCACCTCCAGCCAGGGGGCAAGTTACATGACATAAACATGGATGTTGAATATACTTCTGTGGAAGCGGGTAGGGAAAGCATGATTCCCAAGTCTGATATTTTATTGCCAGACCCAGCAAATGAAGCAAATTCCTATGCTAATCATGCAAAAATTTCCAGACACCTGGCTCTGGATAATTGTTGTCCTATCGTATGGTAATAGGAGAATGCTGGCTTACAGAGAGGATAAAGATAAATCTTGGCAGCTTAATGATATTGCTGCATCCTACCTTCCTCTATATCCTTGGAAAAAATTAAAATCTGCAGATTACTGGATGAGATCCTAAAGTTAAATGCCTGCACACTCCTTGGATGTGATGTTTGTTGTAAAGAAGAATAACTACAGCAAAAATGTTTTAGTAAAGTTTCTTGCACTGAGCACTATTTTACTACTGTTGCCAGAAAACCGATGTGATTAATTACATCATGAAGATCCGTGGAGATTATACAGCCAGGGCTATTTTGATGTTCTTTCTCATGAACTTCAATCTCCTTTAAGCTAGTAAGACACAATTTGAGAGAGAGCATTTTTTTTTCATCCTGAAGAACTGAAAAGATAGAAACAGTTAAAAGAATCATAGCAATTCTTTCTCTTTCTAAATCTACCTTTAGCCTTTTCTGAAGAAGGAGCCCTATGAAAACGTTGCATGTGGGACAGCACAAACATTTCTCAACATTTTTTATCACCTGTGTTTATATATATCTTTTAAATTAATTAATTTATTTGACTGTGCTGGGTCTTTGTTGCTGCATGGGATTTCTCTAGATGTGGTGAACGGGGGCTACTTCTCGTTGAGGTGTGTGGTCTTCTCGTTGAGGTGTGTAGTCTTCTTGTTGTGGTGTGTGGTCTTCCCACTGAGGTGGCTTCTCTTGATGCAAAACATGAGCTCCAGGGCCTGTGGGCTCCAGTAGTTACAGCTTGTGGGCTCTAGAGCACTGGCTCAGTAGTTGTGGTACAGGGGCTCAGTTTCTCTGTGGCATGTGGAATCTTTCCAGACCAGGGATCAAACCTGTGTTCCCTGCATTGGCAGGTAGATTCTTAACCACTGAACCATCAGGGAAGTCCTATGCATATATTTTTTAAAATCAGGTAGTTTCTTATTGCCCACTGAGTTTCAGCAGAAAGCTGGCAATGAAGTCACACTGCAGAGGCTCTTGGTAGATTCTTTTGACCACAGGAAAAAAGTTAACATGTCAGCCATAATATGTCTCCTGTTTCCCATCAGTATTTGTTTCCATTATGCAGAGAAACTGATAGCTATTAGCAAATAGTTTTACTGATTGAAATGTACTCAGAAAAAGCTCATAATCAATGAACTGTGGAATTTTTCACTGAAGGTAAGTATAGGAATATTTTGCAAAGATAAAACATATATAGGAGGAATTCCAAGCACTACACATTTTTTTCCCTACATTAATAATGAATGAATAAGAAATGAAACTGGCTTCTTTAACATTTCAATTAATTAATTTATTTTAATTGGAGGCTAATTACTTTGTAGAGGTTTTGGCCATACATTGACATGAATCAGCCATGGGTGTATATATGTCCCCATCCTGAACCCCCCTTCCATGTCCCTCCCCATCCTATCCCTCAGGACTGTCCCAGTGCACCGGCTTTGAGTGCCCTGTCAAAATTGGCTTTTGATGAGATAATTATGCAAAATATTAATTTGTGGTTTTTTCCTGGTGCTGTAGGAGTGAATAAGGAAAAGTTGTCTTTTCCCATCTCAAGAAGTCTTTGTGTTCTGCCTTTTACCTCCCTGGCCTAAGAATGGCTTTTGTGTTGGAAAACAAGTTTAAGGCAACTGGAAATCAGCTCCCTGACAGCTAGGGAGGATAATGGGTGATGGGAGAATAGGTGCCGTAGCGACGTGGAAGCAGAGCTGGCCCAAGCAATAAGAGCATGGGAGTCTTACCCTAGAGGGGGGGAATCTCAAGGACAGAAGGTCAGGTTAGCCTGTGGATGTGAGGGCTGAGGAATATTCCAGAAGGAACAGCATATGCAAAGATCCTGTGGCAGACAGACACATAGTACATCCAAGGAACCTAGAGAAGAGTGGAGGAACAGAGTAGGAAGGCAGCTCTGAGTGACAGGGAAGGACTGGGGTCTTGTACCTTGTATTAAGAGATTTTGGTCTTTTTCCTGAGAGCAATGGAAAACCATTGAAGAACTTTAAGCAGAGGAGTAATGCAATCACCTTGGTAGTATGACCAACCTAGATAGCACATTAAAAAGCAGAGACATTACTTTATCAACAAATGTCCATCTAGTCAAAGCTATGGTTTTTCTAGTAGTCACGTATTGATGTGAGAATTGGAGTATAAAGAAAGCTGAGGGCCAAAGAATCGATGCTTTTGAACTGTGGTATTGGAGAAGACTCTTGAGAGTCCCTTGGACTGCAAGGAAATCCAACCTGTCAATCCTAAAGGAAATCAGTCCTGAATATTCATTGGAAGGACTGATGCTGAATCTGAAATTCCAATACTTTGGTTACCTGATGTGGAAAACCAACTCACTGGAGAAGACCCTGATGCTGGGAAAGATTGAAAGCAGGAGGAGAAGGGGACGACAGAGGATGAGATGGTTAGATGGCATCACCAATGCGAAGGACATGAATTTGAATAGGCTCCAGGAGTTGGTGATGGACAGGGAAGCCTGGCATGCTGCAGTCCATGGGGTCGCAAAGAGTCGGACACCACCGAGTGACTGCACTGAACTGAATGTGATCACATTTGCCTTACAGGCATTTTATGCTTACACCTGTGCTATAAGGTAAGCACAACACTAGCCTCATGGAGCTAGCTTGAGGGAAGTTTAGCAACCCTATATTCTCCATCAACCACCCCACATAAACATGCATTCTTATTAGACAAAAACAAAACAAAACAGCATGCTTACTGTGGAAATGCAACTTCTAGACAGTCCTTAAGCACTCCTTCCTAGCACCCCTAGACCTGGAACTGCCACTACATGTGTGCTATTATTATCATTCTCCAAGACGAAGAGATCAGAGATTAGAGAGATTAGCTACCTTGTCCAAGACCAAACAGCTAGCCAATTTCAGAGTGAGGATGGCAATCAAATCTGACCAGAGTTCTTGCAGCAGTTGTGGTTCACACTCCCCATGTATCCCCTCGGCCCACCTGGGAGAACACCTGCAGATAGCCCCCCACATGCCCACTTGAATGGTCCCCTGCAGACAGTTTCCTCAGATGTTCACAGACCTCTTGCATATCTCTGCACGAGGGCCTTCTCTGGCCAGGAAATTCAGTTGACCTGTGCACAGAAATTTAACCTCCTAGAAGTGGCTGTCAGTGAGGACAAGAGCTGGGGGAAAAAATGCCGAGCTTCCTTGTCTTCCCTCAAATCCTTCTGAGGTCTGCTTCACAAGTATCACAGAGGGTCCCCAGCAGCTCACAGAGGTAACTGGATCTTTAATTTACCCTTTGTTGGTGTCCCTCCTTTCCCTAACTCTCCCTCAGTGCCCCCTGGAATCAACTTCTATATAAGTTACTTGCATTAACTCCTTGTCTCAGGGTCTGCTTTGCAGGGAACGCAGACTAACCAATGCAGTCTACTGCATCGCTCAATCTTGTTTGGAGAATTCCCCCCCAATTCCCTTGTTATGAGATCAATTGAATGAGCATTTAATGGGTACATGGCCCTGTGCCAAAGGGTACAAAGGAACCATTATGACATCTATTTTGTTCATTACTTTGGGCAGAAGGTGACAACTCTAAAGAGGGAATGAATAAATGATGCAAAGAGAAAGATGACAGTTTTGTGTGCAGGTGGCTCTATACGGGAGTGTGATAGAGCAATAGCACTCACTTTCTAATATATTGCTCCACACTCTGGTTCCAGGATATTAAATGTCTCCATCAGGGACAGTAATGTCATGCCATTAAGAATTAATAATATACACTCTTGGGTGACATTACCCTATTAATTCTGATTCTATCTCAGTTGAACACAAATGCTGTTCAGTGTTTGGATGATTTATCAAGATATGAAGTAAAGCTTGCCAAATCTCTAGCTATCGTCATAAATAACTGCACCATCTTTTAGTTCACATTTTCTGTTTAAGAGGCCGTATATTGGCAAACTAGTCATGGATGGAGTTTAGGACTCAAATTCTATTTAGGGCACAAACTCTAATCTTTAAAAGTGGCATACATTTCATGACTTTTCTAAAAGTATAAGTCCAATGACATAATATAGAATCCTACATGAAACTTTCATAAGATTTGCAAATCTGTTTTTCTTTTCTAACCATCCTAAGAGGAAATGCCAGATGGCTTGGCATTAGCCATGCCAGTTTTCAGAAAGGAGTAGAGTTTACTTCACAGTTGATTGAAGACACTGCCTATTCCAGTCCTGGATTTCCACTGGTTTCTGAGCTTTGTTGAAACAAGGCCCATGGCTTTAATTAGAACAGAATTTGTGTAATTCTGTGATGAACACACAAAACTCTAGAATGTCCTAGCATATTGCCACCATTCTTCATGTGCTGAGGTCCTAGGGTTCTGAGGGGTTCTCATGCAAGCCAAGGAGTTCAACTCACTAGAATTCTCTGGACATGGGGACAGGTTTTTGGAGGCAACTGCAAGTGGAGGAAAATGGTTGTCAACTCAAACTGCTCCCAAATAGCAATGGTAAGAGAGTCTCTGAAATATGTAGTGTTCTGTGCACACTTGGATTACTTGCAATCATAATGGGGAGACTTCTGTGATCATATTATACTCTAGCTGGCTTGAAGTCATGACAAAGTCATTGCGTAAAAGGAGGGGTAAGACAAAGACACAAAGTCACAGGTTCAGTGGTTGGGAACCAAGTCTGTGTGCTGAGCGTGCATGTTCAGTTGTATCCAACTCTTTGTGACCCCAGAGACTGTAGCTCACCAGACTCTTCTGTCCATGGGTATTCTCCAGGCAAGAATACTGAAGTGGGTTGCCATTTCCCTCTCCAGGGGATCTTCCTGACCCAGGGATCAAACCTGGGTCTCCTGCACTGGCGGGCAGATTCTTACCACTCAGCCACCTGGAAAATCAGTCTATCTAATCTCTCCTAAATATGCCTAAACATTTGAGGCAAGAAGTAGGGACAGAGACAATTCATGAGGATGCTTGAGCTATAGATGGATTGAAAGGAAAGACTATCTGTTGATATCATATTCAACTGATTGACATTTCCAAGAAAGAAACTACAACTGATCATGGCTCAAATTTCAAAACAACTGAAGAAGAATATAAAGCTGTCCTGGGTGATGAAAAACCAAGTAGGTGACAATATGCCCCAGCAAATCAGTATGAAAGGAGGAGTGGGGCCTCCCCTGAGCCCAGTCGTTCAGACTTTGCCCTCCCAAGGCAGAGGGTATGGGTTCAATCCCTGGTTGGGGAACTAAGATCCCACATGCCGCAGGGTGGGGCCAAAAAAAGCGAGAGAGAGAGAGAGGAAAAGGAGGAGTGGAACAGGGCTTGGATAGGCAGTAGGACTGTCGCCTCTAACTGAACACACAAATAGCTCTATCTTGATGAAAAACACAATATTTACATTGTTGCAGACCCCCAAGATTAGCAAGTAACATACCTCAACTTACCTTACCCTTACCATGAACTTCTTTTGGTATTTTCTTGACAATATCCTCAAACTCCCAATAGTCACAAAAATAATCTCCCCTCCTTTGTGAAGCTGCTGAGAAGCAACACACCCCCCCCTTTCCTCTCTACCTACATGACATCACAATTATCATTTGCTATTTTTTAACAGCTTTATCAAGGGATAATTGGCATATAATAAACTGCACATATTTAAAGTGGAAAATTCGACATTTTTGACCTTGTGTCCACTTGTGACATCATAATATTTCCCTGAAATTTTTTTTCTTGTCCTTTGTAATCTTTTTGTCACACTCCTCACTCTCCCTAGACAACCACTGATCTTTTTCTGTCACTATAGGTTTTAGTGTACATTTTCTAAAATGTCATCTAAGTGGAATCCTGCCATATGCACTTGGCCTGGCTTCTTTGACCACATAATTATTTTGAGATTCATCCATGTTGTAGTGTGTACCAGTAGTTCATTCCATTTTCACTGCTCAGTAAAATCCCACTGCATGGATATACCACAATCTGCTTATCTATTCACCTGTTGATAGACATTTGGATTGTTTCTAGTTTTGGTTACTAAAGAGAGAGTTGTTACAAATATTTACGTGGAAGTCTTTGTGTGGACATAGCTTTTTATTTCTCTTGGGCAAATACCTAGGAATGGAATGCCAGGATCATATGTTTAACTTTTTAAGGAATTGCTCAACTGATTTCTAAAGTGGTTTATACCATATTAAATGCCACCAAAAGTGCATATGTATGAGTTCTAGTTCCCCCACACCCTTGGCAACACTTGGTATGGCCAGTCTTTCTAATTTTAGCCATTTCAGTAAATTGATAGTGGTATCATGTTGTGATTTTAATTTACATTTCCCTAATGACATTGAACACTTTTTGTGTGCTTATTTTCTCTCTGTGTATGTTCACTGGTGAAGTATCTGTTCAAATCCTTTGCCCATTTTCTATTTGGTTGTTTTCTTATTACTGAGTTTTCAGAATCCTTCATAAATTCTGTGTGTAAGTCTTTATCATATATATGCATTAAAAATATTTCTCTAGTATATGACTTGTCTTTTCTTTATTTTAAAGTATTTTTCTTACAGCGTAAGTTCTTAGTTGTAGTAAAGTCTAATTTGTCAAAGTTTTCTTTTATGGATCATTCTTTTGAGGTTGTATCTAAGAAATCATTGTTTGGCCCATGGTTACAAAGATTTTTTCCAATATGTCTTCTTCTGGGAGCTTTATAATTTCAGGTTTTACATTTAGGTCTATGATACCTGGGAAGTTAATTTTTGTAAACAGTATGAGATATGAATTGAAATTCTTTTTTTTTCTCATGTGGATATTCAATTTCTAGCATTTTAAATAAATTCCTGAGTGACCTTGATTCTGTTGATCTGTGGGGCCATGCTTTGAATTGCACTTTGAATATGCAAGTGAAAAAAAGAGGAAATTCTTTTTAAAATATTTATTTATTTATCTGGCTCCTCCAGGTCTTAGTAGCTGCACGTGGGATTTTTAGTTGCAGCATGTGAAGAAGTAGTTGCAGCATGTGGTATCTAGTTCCCCAACCAGAGTTTGAACCTAGATGGCTTGCATCTGGAGCTCAGAGTCTTGGCCACTACACCACCAAGGGAAGTCCTAAAATTCTTGATTCTTAAAAAAAAAAAAGTTAAAAGAAGAAATTCCAATCATATTACTTGGCTCTGCAGTGAGTATACACAAAATTGTATTAATATTAATCCACTCAGGTGTTACTGGGTGGTTTTAAGCAACAGTTCTGAAGGCTGGCAAATCCAAGAACCAAGGGAAGATAGAAAGAAGAACTGTGGTTTCTCTTTCTCCTCTTATAAGGGCATTAATCTCATTATGGGAACCTCACCCACATGGCTTCAGCTAAAACTAATTACTTCCCCCAAAGTCCCATTTCCCTCAGTGATAATATCTCTGAGGATTAAGATTTTAACATATCAATTTGTCAGGTAGGAGGGAGATGCCATTCAGTCCTTGGCAATGGGTCATAGTGATGGAAGCATTTGATTATTGATTTCTCTAAAAGTACTAATAAAACTAGAAAGAGAGAATGAGAATAGTGGGGAAAAAATAAGGATGTATCAATAGAAGCTCAATACATAATGCCAAAAATTGATAACTCAAAAAATAACTGCATAAGGCTATTTTAATGATATGAAGCTTAGCTACAGGGCTGGTGGCCTCTAACTACTGTTGGTTTTAAAGAGTGAATAGATCTATGGTTCAGGAGAGAGTGTGGCAGAAGCCAGCCATTTTTCATCATCAGCCTTTTAGTATTGTTTTATTTTAAAATAAAATAAAATAAAATATGTGTTGCTTTGCTTGAAGTGAAAATTAATTAGATTTGAAAATACAAGTATTCTTTACAGAGTTTGATGTTTTTGAATAAACTTAGACCTTTTTTAGTTTAATGTTCTAATGAAGGGCAGAGCTGAATAAGGCTTTTCAGGATACTTAAACCAACTAAACATGGAAAATAGGCCTTTAATTAATTACTAACTAATCTAACTATTGGAATTATAAGCACCACATAGACCCAAGAATAAGGCTGCCAGGTTTAGCAAATAAAATGATAATTGATGCTTTTGAATTGTTGTGTTGGAGAAAACTAGTGAGAGGCCCTTGGACTGCAAGGAGATCAAACCAGTCAATTATAAAGGAAATCAATCCTGAATATTCATTGGAAGGACTGATGCTGAAGCTGAAGCTCCAGTACTTAGGTCACCTGATGCAAAGAGTCGACTCATTAGAAAAGACTCTGATGCTGGGAAATATTGAAGGCAGGAGAAGGGGACAACAGAGGATGAGATGGTTGGATGGCATCACCGACTCAATGGACATGAGTTTGAGCAAGCTCCAGAAGATGGTGGAGGACAAGGAAAGCCTGGCGTGCTTCAGTCGATGGGGTTGCAAAGAGTCAGACACAGCTGAGCAACTGAACATCAATAAATGTCCCATGCAGTGTTTGAGACATACTTATCCTCAAGTATTACTTGTTTATCTGAAATTCAAATTTCACTTGGCTTCTTACATTTTATCTAACAACTCTATCCAAGAGACACATGATTCATAAAAGTTGCTAGAATGGACCACACTGAGGGTGGGAGGTGTGAGATTTTTCATTTACTCACCCTGCATTGTGGCAGCCCAGTGTTGATTCCATCATATTTCGGGGGGGGCTGGTGCTGCTGCTAAGTCACTTCAGTCGTGTCTGACTCTGTGTGACCCCATAGATGGCCACCCGCCAGGTGACCCCGTCCTTGGGATTCTCCAGGGAGAACACTGGAGTGGGTTGCCATTTCCTTCTCCAATGCATGGAAGTGAAAAGTGAAAGTGAAGCTGTTCAGTCGTGTCCGACTCTTAGCGACCTCATGGACTGCAGCCCACCAGGCTCCTCTGTCCATGGGATTTTCCAGGCAAGAATACTGGAGTGAGTTGCCATTTCCTCCTCCAGGGGATCTTCCCAACTCAGGGATCAAACCTGTGTCTCCTGCACTGGCAGGTAGATTCTTTCCTCCTGAGCCACCTGGGAAGCCCTATGCAACTGCAAAACTTACACAGCACATGCACTTGTCACAGGACATGGTTGAGTCACAGTCCTTAAAAGTGAATGTTGGCCCCTGGAAGGATAACGGTTTCTGAGGGCTAAGAAAGAAAGTGGTTAGAAATGAAGGAAATGTACATTTCTCTTACTTTTTAATTCATCTGAAATGTGCAGTGTTATGGGCATTCGAAGTAGGAGAAACCTCGGTCCATGGTTTTACATTTAACATCTAGTCGTGACATTGTGCTGGATTCTCCTCTTCTGTGAATGTAAAAAAAAATCAGAAGTTACTATGAGAAATTTTAAATATATACAGAAGTAAAGAAAAGGAACCTCCACGCATCCCTTACCCCAGCAATGATCACTCATGGCTGATCTCCATTTGTTTCAATTCCTATTCTTTATCCCTCTCTAGTTATCGTCACGGAGAAGGCAATGGCAACCCACTCCAGTACTCTTGCCTGAAAAATCCCATGGACGGAGCAGCCTGGTGGGCTGCAGTCCATGGGGTCGCGAAGAGTTGGACACGACTGAGCGACTTTGCTTTCACTTTTCACTTTCATGCATTGGAGAAGGAAATGGCAACCCACTCCAGTGTTCTTGCCTGGAGAATCCCAGGGACGGGGGAGCCTGGTGGGCTGCTGTCTATGGGGTTGCACAGAGTTGGACACGACTGAAGCGACTTAGCAGCAGCAGCAGCAGCAGCAGCAGTTATTGTGAAGCAAATTCCAGACATCATCTAATTTCATCTCTAAATATTTCAGTACGTATTTCTGACATACAAGGACTCTCCCTTATAAACATAACCACAATACCCTCATCTCAAACACACTCCTAAATCAACAAAAATTCTGAAAAAGACATTTTAAATAATATTTGCTAGATGAAACAGAAATGATCTCACAGGATTTTAGCCAACACACTCCTTTCTGGTATTAATTAAACAATGTGGACAAGTTTAAATGCCATTCAGGTACCACTTCAGAGGAGGTAAATTCAAACACTCCGATCAGGTATTAAAGTAGCTTGTCTTTTTAATATTCAAAGAAATATACTATTGTTCAATCACTCCTTGATCCAACAGATATCCATTGAATACCTATTACCCTAAGCACAGGACACAAAGATCAACACGTTTGCCTTGAGGCATTGTGGAACATGCAAGTTTATATACAAGCACGTGTGATACAAAGCAGAAGGAATTAGCGATAAATAAAGGTACAAGGCAGAACTAGCTTTTGAAAAGGGTTCTAAAGGATGTGTGTGCTTATTCCAAAGTGGCAGAGGCCGGCTTTTCACTGGAAGAATCAGCAGGAAGAAAGGCATAAAGAAGACAAAATCTCCTAAATTATTCACTCTTTAAGAACAAAGACTGGGTCTTTACACATCTTTGCAAATCTCCTGCCCTGCCCTGTGACACCTAGCACAGTGCCTGACTCGCATGGACATTTCTTGAAGAGATGAACGTAAAATTCACTTTTTACCCCAGTGATTAATAATATTAATTCTCAGTCATTCCTAAAATGCCTGTGTTATACTGCATTATACATGAAGACCATGCCACAGAACCCCTTCCACCCCCACGAGGAAGAGGTAAGCTTTACATTATTTTATGAGGGCAAATGTTTAATTGCCCTGAATGTTTTCGGAAAGATGCTGCCTCCCTTTATGTGCTAGTTTCTTTCATGTGCGCAGGCATATCATGGGTGAATTCTTGCTGATCTCCTTTGTTAGTTTAAAAGATGATTGAACCATCTGTGGGTCTCCCCTCCCCCCACCCTGTTATTGTGACCTGCCCATTAGCCTTCTAATGAGCAGATATGAAATTTGCTTTACTGACCATTTTCTCTGAAAATAAAAGCCAGAGTGAAGCTTTGCTAACCACATGATTGAAATTTATTGCCACTGAAAGGATTGTGTGTAGGCGGGGAGGAGGGGGTTTGGATTGGGCTCTAAATTAAAACTTAAAGAGCTCTCTGTAATCATTACAAGGACTGTAGTGTCCTGAATAAAATTTAATCCTATCTGTTCCATAGGAGAGAAGGTCTGCATATTTACCAGCTGGCCAGCAGTGCAGTAAATTTATACTGAGTTATTTTCCATATCATTTTGTTTATTTATATAGACTCGATTAGACCCTTTCAAAGGCTTAACTTAGTGTGGCTGCTGCAGACAGCTAGCTTACACCAAGCCTTTCTTGGCAAGACTTGAAAGCAAACTGTAAATGGTGTAAACAATTGTATTTGATTATACACTGCCAAATAATGTGCGTCTGGGAAGACAAACAAAACTTATTAAACAGACAACAAATAGTCGAGGTAAATATCAAATATGTTAACTCTACAAAACACAGGGCTGGATCTTGTCAAAGTCTTATTAACTCAGCACAGCTGGATTAAAATAAAAAGCACCATTTAGACTTAAAAGCAGGGGATCCCCAAGTTAGAAAGTCTGGATTCTGTTCCTGTCTCCATCACTAATTCACTAAGTGACATTGATTACTACTTTGATTTTTGTTTGAGTTTTCCCAACAATGGCAAAGGGATTTCAGGGCTGCTCCTGAGAGCATAGGAGAATGTTCACCATATGACTTCCCTGGAAGGCACTCAAGAGAATTGCTGTCCGGTCACCTCCTAATATCCATCTCCAGGAGTTCTATGTCCCCCTGGAAAGTAAGTCAGCCTAAGTAAAAATTGGTGAAAGAGGTGACATTCTCAAGTTAGGTCACTTCCATGGCCATGGCAGGCTTTGGAGATAGGCAGCAGTGCGTGCATGCTAAGTCACTTCAGTCATGTCCAACTCTTTGTGACCCTATGGACTATAACCCACCAGAATCCTCTGACCTTGGGATTCTCCAGACAAGAATACTGGAGGGGATTGCATGCCCTCCTCTAGGGCATATTCCCAACCCAGGGATTGAACCTGTGTCTCTTGCATCTTCTGCGTTGGTGGGCAGATTTTTTACCACTGCACCACCTGGGAAGCTCTATCTTTTTATAAGGAGGCAAAATCTGTCCCAGGAGCAATAAGCAGCTACCCACTTACTTGGTGGCTCAGCTGGTAAAGAATCTGCCTGCAATGCGGGAGACCTGGGTTCAATCCCTGGGTTGGGAAGATCCCCTGGAGAAGGGAAAGGCTACCCGCTCCAGTATTCTGGCCTGGAGAACTCCATGGACTCCATGGGGTTGCAAAAAGTTGGCAATGACTGAGCAACTTTCACATCCATCTCACTGGCCAGACTCGGCAATATGTCTACCCTTCCAGTCCTTTCTGCCTCCCATGAATGAGGGGTAGAAAGGAATGGGATTCCACAACAGGCTTAGATTTATAACCTTTCATCTATTGGGGTAGTGGAGGGGCCTACTTTCTCTAAGGGCGATGGAGAGGGAGGCATAAAGAGGGGAAGACCATGCCAACCCCAGAGTAGGTAGTCACGTAGGACACTTGTTCCAACCGCTCTAATATCAGAGGTGTTTGGAATCATACATGTTTATGGTTGATGTTTGGTATCTTCAGGGGTTTTTAATAGAACTTGCTTTAAAAGCAAAGCATTGTCAGTGACTTTTTCTACCTCATTGTATCTACCCTTGTTCCTTTCCTGTCTCTGTCCTGAAACGTTGTTTATCTCACAACCCAGGGTTCCCACTATTCTCTAGATCAGAAATGTTCAACTCAGCTGCACATGAAAGTGAAAAGAAAGTGTTAGTTGCTCAATTGTGTCTGGCTGTTTGTGACTGCATGGGACTGTAGCCCATCAGCCTCCTCTGTTCATGGAATTCTCCAGGCAAGAATACTGGAGTGGGTAGACATTTCCTTTTCCAGGGGATCTTCCCAATCCAGGGATAGAACCTGGGTCCCCTGCATTGCAGGAGAATTCTTTATCATCTAAGGAGAATTCTTTATCATCTAAGCCACCCAGGAAGCCCATAAGAATCATCTAAAGAGATTGTTTAGAATCCTGCTCTCCAGGCTTGCACTCCTAGGATCTCTGAGGGTGGAACAGACACATCAGTATTTTTTAAGTCCCCTGGGTGCACCCACACAGAGAGGCACTGAACTAATATTCCAAATGGCTAATCATAATCTAAAGTGATGGTGTTTCTTTATCTTGGAGATGCACTTGAGTCACCTGTGGTGATTTTAAGTCTCACATTTGCCTAGGTTACATAATCTAAATATACCCTAAATGTGACTCTCTTCTTCTCTACTGCTTCTATCTTAATTCATGCCACTAGCATCTCTATCTTCTACTTTTGCAACAATATCTCTGTTTCCATGGCACCTAGAGTGAGCTTCTGGAGCTTAAAATAGATCATTTATCATCCTGCTGGAAATCCTTAATGCTTAGAATAAAATCCAAGGCCCTGGCTATGGCCAGTCAGCCCTAAGTGACGAGCCTGCCTCTTCCTCCGCAGCCTCCCTGTCTCCCACTGTAGGCTTTTCTTCCCAGCCTCGTACTGTCTCTGACATGCCCAGCTGGGTCTCACCCCTGGGCCTATGCCCTTGCTGCTCCCTCTGTCTAGCATCCTTCCTCCCAGATATACACATGGCTCTGCTCCCTTCATTCAGGATTTTATTCCTTGTGAAATACCTTTCCTTTACTATATGTATCTCAAATAACACCTTGCTTCATTTTGTCTCCTTACCCTGCTATATTCTCTTTTATAGCTTTTGCCACTACCAGAAACCAAATTACTTGCTAGTTTATTTATCCAGTGCCCATTTTCTTCTAGAAAACAAAATATGAGGGGTGGGGTTTTGTTTGGTTTGAATATAATCCAATCTCTGGAATAGTGCCTGGAACATAATATGCACTCAATATACAGTGAATGAATAAATGAATAAATAAATATCCCTTACTTTCATTTTATTCTCATTGTCAAATCTATCACAGTTATGAAGCTATCACAGAAAAAACCTATTGAGATCACGCAGGTTTCTCAAACAAAGCAACACATATATGCATTTTTGGTCTCTTTTATTTGACTTCCTTTAATTTGAAACCTGAGTTTCTCACCAGCTCAGAAAATATTGGATCACATAAAACATCAATAAGATTTATTTTTATTGGAAAAGGTGATTGCTCCAAGTTAGGACTGTCTAATTTAGCAACTAAAATATAAGCTGTCAAGTTAAATTTGAATTTCAGATAAACAACAAATAATTTTTTTAGTATCAGTATGTCCCATGCAGTTGGGACATACACTACAAAATTACACTTTTGCTTATCAGAAATTTTAATCTGATTGGGTGCCCCATCGCTTATGAAAGTGAAAGTGCTTGTTACTCAGTCGTGTCCGACTCTGCAACCTGTAGCAGATTCTTTACCATCTGAGCTACCAGGGAAGCCCGTCTTGTATTTTATCTGACAACCTAAATCCAAACTGCAGTGGAATTTGTTTTAATACAGGAGCAAGTGTGAAGTCAGATGACCTGGTTTTGAATCGGAGCTCAGCCACTTATTGAGCATGTGAACCTGTGTTGTTGCTCCGTCGCTTCAGTCGTGTCAGACTCTTTGCAACCCTGTGGATTGTAGCCTGCCAGTCTCCTCTGTCCATGGGATTTTCCCTGGCAAGAATACTGGAGCGGGTTGCCATTTCCTCCTCCAGGGGATCTTCCCAACCCAGAGGTCGAACCCACATCTCCTGTGGCTCCTGTGTTGGCAGGTGAATTCTTTACTACTGAGCCACCTGGGAAGCACTATGTGAATTTGGAGAGGTTATTTAAATTTGTCAAGCTGTAGTTTTTCCATATCTAAAATGGTGATAATAATATTTATTTTATGTGATTATTTGAAGATTAAAATTTAGAGCTATCTAAATCACTCAGTTTAGCACCTGGCCTACTATGATCACAAATGATATTACTGTCATCATTGTTAGCATATGTAAAGTCATCAACTGTCTGAGATTTATCCAGGGCTGAGAGCTTTCCTCAGTTATAGGACTCTCAGTGATAAAACTGGAAAATTTCTAAGTAAAGCGGAAAAGTTGGTCATCTTGGTAGCTACTTAGAAAAAATTTAGTACAGTTATATTAGTGCACTTACTTTAAGCTTTAAGTAATACATGAGGATTATTTTCTATCCATTAACAAAAAAGGTCTGGTTGCAATGGAAAAATTTTAAGGTTCTATTTCAAAAGGCAAATTTGTTCTTTTATGCTATACACATTTAGATCTCCATTACTGGAAAGAGGTGTGTTTGAGTTGTATATATTTAGAAAACCACTTAAGTGGCACTGTTAAAGATTGATTAATACACTTTTAAAACATTAACAATCAAAATGGGAAGTTTGACTGCCAAACAGTTCTGTGCATCTATAGTTCAGTCTTTTGTACTCTGCATCAAAAAAGGCTGTTAAGAAACAACTTGTTTCACAGATGAGATGGTGCTAATTTATGCAAACGTTCAATACAATGATGGGAGCAGCAAAATTCAAAGAGGTTATATCTTAAACCTCTAAGGCAAGGGAAGTGACTAGGATGCTATCTAAAACTCTCTGTGGGCTTCCCAGGTGGCTCAGTGGTAAAGAACCCACCTGCCAATGCAAGAGATGTGGCTTTGGTCCCTGGGTCGGGGAGACACACTGGAGAAGGAAATGGCAGCCCACTCCAGTATTCTTGCCTGGGAAATCTCATGGACAAGCTATAATCCTTGGGGTCTCAAAGAGTTGGACCCGACTTAGTAACTAAACAGCACCACCACCAAAACCCCTCTGCAATGGTTAAGTCTCTCAAATAGGTGCTTTCTGTGAGCTGTTACTTGATAATACAGTTGAATTAGGAGAAGAATGTCTCCCCTTGACAGTGACCACGAGTAACAGTATATATTGAATTTCCTCTTTTAAAGTTAGTTTTATTAGACAAAGCACAAAACACTTGGTTAAGGATTAGACATCTCCAAGAAAAAGAAATGCAAAAAAGGCAAAATAATTGTCTCAGGAGGCCTTACAAATAGCTGTGAAAAGAAAAGAGGCTAAAGGCAAAGGAGAAAAGGAAAGATATACCCATCTGAATTCAGATTTCCAAAAAATAGCAAGGAGAGATAAAAAAGCCTTCCTCAGTGATCAATGCAAAGAAATAAAGGAGAACAATAGAATGGGAGAGACTAGAGATCTCTTCAAGAAAATTAGAGATACCAAGGGAACATTTCATGCAAAGATGGACACAATAAAGGAGAGAAACAGCATGGACCTAACAGAAGCAGAAGATATTAAGAAGAGGTGGCAAGAATACACAGAAGAACTATACAAAAAAGATCTTCATGAGCCAGATAACCACGATTGTGTGATCACTCACCTAGAGCCAGACATCCTGGAATGCCAAGTCAAGTGGGCCTTAGGAAGCATCACTATGAACAAAGCTAGTGGATGGTGATGGAATTCCAGTTGAGCTATTTCAAATCCTGAAAGATGCTGCTGCTAAAGTGCTGCATTCAATATGCCAGAAAATTTGGAAAACTCAGTAGTGGCCACAGGACTGGAAAAGGTCAGTTTTCATTCCAATCCCACAGAAAGGCAATGCCAAAGAATGCTCAAACTCTTGCACAATTGCACTCATCTCACACACTAGCAAAGTTGTGCTCGAAATCCTCCAAGAAAGGCTTCAATAATACGTGAACCGAGAACTTCCAGGTTCTTGGAAGTTGGATTTAGAAAAGGCAGAGAAAACAGAGATCAAATTGCCAGCATCTGTTGGATCATAGAAAAGGCAAGAGAGTTCCAGAAAAACATCTACTTCTGCTTTATTGATTATGCCAAAGCCTTTGACTGTGTGGATCACAATAAACTGTGGAAAATTCTGAAGTGAAAGTGAAAGTGAAGTCGCTCAGTCGTATCCGACTGTTTGCTACCCGTGGACTGTAGCCCACCAAGCTGCTCCGTCCATGGGATTCTCTAGGCAAGAATACTGGATTGAGTTGCCATTTCAGAGATGGGAATACCAGACCACCTGACCTGCCTCCTGAGAAATGTGTATGCAGGTCAAGAAGCAACAGTTAGAACTAGTTCAAAACTGGGAAAGGAGTACATCAAAGCTGTATATTGTCACCCTGCTTACTTAACTTATATGCAAAGTACATATTGTGAAATGCCAGAATGGATGAAGGACAAGCTGGAATCAAGATTGCCGGGAGAAATATCAATAACCTCAGATATGCAGATGACACCACCCTTACAGCATAAAGAGAAGAGAAACTAAAGAGCCTCTTGATGAAAGTGAAAGAGGAGAGTGAAAAAAAGCTGGCTTAAAACTCAACATTCAAAAAACTAAGATCACGGCATCTGGTCCCATCACTTTACGGCAAATAGATGGAGAAATAATGGAAACAGTGATAGACTTTCGGTGGGGGTGGGGTCTCCAAAATCACTGCAAATGATGTCTGTGTCCATGAAGTTAAAAGACGCTCCTTGGAAGAAAAGCTAGACAGCTTTTCTTAACCAACCTAGGCAGCATATTAAAAAGCAGGGACATCAATTTGCCAACAAAGGTTTGTCTAGTCAAAGGTATGATTTTTCCCTTAGTCATGTATGGATGTGAGAGTTGGACCATACAAAAGTTGAGCACCTAAGAATTGATGCTTTTGAACTGTGGTGTTGGAGAAGACTCTTGACAGTCCTTTGGACTGCAAGGAGATCAAACCAGTCAATCCTAAAGCAAATGGACTAATGTTGAAGCTGAAGCTTCAATACCTTGGCCATCTGATGTGAAAAAATTGACTCATTGGAAAAGACCCTGATGCTGGGAAGGATTGAAGGCAGGAGGAGAAGGGGATGACAGAGGATGAGATAGTTGGATGGCATCACACTGACTCAATGGACATCAGTTTGAGCAGGCTCTGGGAGTTGGTGATGAACAGGGAAGGCTGGCATGCTGCAGTCAATGGGGTTGTAAAGAGTTGGACAAGACTGAGCAACTGAACTGAAGAATAAGACATTACCTCAATGATGTAGTGGTAAGGGTTTTATCCACAGAAGGTGGGGAGCAGGAGGAAGGGGAGAAAGGAAGAGACAAGCCCCAAATAAGCAACGTCCTCATCTTATAATGGAGGGAGTTGCTGGAAGAGAAACTAGAGATTCAAGTATATGATTCATTTTATAATAATATTTGAGTATATTATTTATAACAACAAAGATTACCCATAGAAGAGCTAATAATTATCATCTAACTCTCGAGCACTAGAAGAAGTAGAAGAGATGGGATAAACAAAAGCAAGCTAAGACATCATCTTTCCTACCAGATTTAGTAAATAGACCAGAGTTAAGTCAATAAATTGAGAAACAGGCATAAAAGATAGCAATGAGATAGAAACCACAGAGAAATTTTATTGTTTTAAATGATAGAACGAGTCAGGAGAGCTGAAGACTGCTGAAGACAACTGATTTCATTGGGAGCTGCCTGCTTGACTTACTATCACATGCACAGAGCACCTTGATTTAAAAAAAAAATCAATATAAGATGGTACTATTGTGGTGCAAAGGTATGTTCATACTGTCCTCTTTTGGCAAAAGTATGCAGGATTCTCAGTATTATTTGTTTGATGAGCTTTCAAACAACTGAGTTAGAGTTGTTTACATTTAGTGCTTCAGGGGCCTTAGAAACTGTTGCAGGAAGGGAGACCCCTTCCAGGGCCCGAAACTGGGCTCTTGTCTAACACTTGGAAATGAACTGTCTGAGGAGACACATGTGCTGACAAAGCAAGATATTTTATTGGGAAAGTGTACCCGGGTGGAGAACAGCAGGGTAAGGGAACCCAGGAGAACAACTCTGTCACATGGCTTGCAGTCTCGGGTTTTATGGTGATGGGATTAGTTTTTGGGTTGTCTTTAGCCAATCATTCTGACTCAGAGTCCTTCCTGGTGGTGGATGCCTTGTTCAGCCAAGATGGATGCCAGAGAGAAGGATTCTGGGAGGTAGTTGGACAAGTGGTGTCTCCTTTCGACCTTTCCTGAACTCTTCCTGTTGGTGGAGGCTTATTAGTTCCGTGTTCCTTACCAGAACTTCCTGTTGTAAAACAACTCATGTAAATGGTTACTATGGTGTCTGACCAGGGTGGGCAGTTTCAGTGTGCTTCCCCTAACAAAACTACTTGCCAAAGAAACATTTTAGAAGAGGGAATGAGAGGAAGAGTGAGAAGAAAAGAAAAGAAGTCCAAGATCACTTCCTTTATGCCATCAGTAACAGACATAGCACTCACCAGCTTTGAATGTGAAGAACCGTAATACTGTTGAAACTTGGAAAACACAGGTTTGAATTGCATAGGTTCACTTACATGCAGATTATTATTTTTTTTTTTTACAGTATTATTCAATTCAAGGTTGGTTCAGTCTTGTGGTGTGGAATGTGAATACTACCGAGGAACTGTGTGTACAGTATAAGGAGGATTGACTATAAATGATATGCAAATTTCAACTGCACAGATGGTCAGTGCCCTGTTCTGCCCTAAGTACTACTTACATATGGAGAAAAATATCCCATCACCTCTCACACCCATCCCGGTCCCCTTGGCTTCCTCTGGTTCTCTGCCTCTCTCTACCTTTGACACTGTTGCTACTGCTAAGTCGCTTCAGTCGTGTCCAACTCTGTGCCACCCAATAGACAGCAGCCCACCAGGCTTCCCTGTCCTTGGGATTCTCCAGGCAAGAACACTGGAGTGGGTTGCCATTTCCTTCTACAACGCATGAAAGTGAAAAGTGAAAGCGAAGCCAGTCCATCGTGTCCGACTCCCAGCGACGCCAGGGACTGCAGCCTACCAGGCTCCTCTGTCCATGGGATTTTCCAGGCAAGAGTACTGGAGTGGGGGGCCATTTCTCTTCACTCTCCACTTGTTTAAAATTTTTTCAGACCTGTAGTATTATCTTTATTTGTTGGCTGCTGTATTTACAAAGGGTGAGCCATTTGAGTGAGGCAGGTGATTTTTTTTTCAAACCCAGACCTTCAGTCTTAGCAGCAAATCAACATTACGCATTTCAAGCGGTTCGCCGCCAGAGAGGATAAGAGTTAATCCCTGTCAATCCAGCTCTTCGTGGACTACAAATAAACACAAACTGGGAGTGGAAGGCTTCTGCTTTGCTCTTTGTTTTCATTTCTGACTTGAACTTGCATTTTCTTTCCCAATCAAGGGTTCTTAGGGCCCAACCCACTTGTGTGAATTAAAAGCCTTCCAAGCATAAAGGAATCCTTCTTAGGGTTAGAGAATCATGTCAAGCTCAGATGCACTTTACAAGGGTCACATTTCCAATCACTGTCAAATGTCTCCTTTTGAATTCTCTGTCCTTCTTCCATCCAGCCGTTCTTATTCAAAGGTTTCCTCCCATCTTTGCCTGGTTTCACACCATCCCAGGCTACATTCATTTGTAAAGGCTCTGGCCCAGGGACAGAGAAGTAAGGGTGGGAGTGGGGGGAGAATACGTGCCTTCGATGAAGGAAGCTAGGTGGGGGACGCCTGTGTCTCTCTTCAGGCTCCAGAAACTTTGAGCAGTACAGACACCACCAAGCCCTCACTATTGTCGCTGCGGCATTGAACTGTGGTGGCAATGACAGTTGTGACTTCATTGAAGAAAGCAAAACAGCTGGTGAGGCCTGGTGGGTGTGCTTCTCATTTGTGCACAGATAGCTTTGTTGTAGTTCACAATGGGTTCCGGCCCTCAGTGACTGGAGCCAGACAAAAAAGGGCCCTTCTATTGAAAATGTGGCTTCCTCCTCCCCATTGAAGTCAATGTCAGAATTTGCTTTTGTGAAGGCCAAAGGGTTGAGCCCAACAGTTTTAAAAAAGCAACACACACACGCACACACACACACACACACACAAAGGCAGTTTTCAAGGCTGACCACACTTTCCTCATGAATTCTGAATGCCTACTGCCCTTCTCTTGGCTGGTCATTGTGCTTACAGATGAGATTTCTGAAAAATGCTGGCATCTCTAAAAACATAATCCCTTTATTTCCAAATAAAAATTTAAGAATTATTTGCATTTGAGAAATCACCCTTGGGTCTCTGTGGAGCAAGACTGGCACCTTTCTAAGACTTAGTGAAGTAAAAGGAGCAAGGTATGCGCACATAGGGCCAGGTGGAGGTGAGGCAGATACCTGGATAGTTAGCTCATGCCTCTTCAATTTCACTGGTCTTGACTATCATATAACCTTTCCTTTATCGCGTTTTTCCTTCTGGTGGACATTTGTCACTGTTTGGCCACCCAGTGGCCATTCTCCTTCCTTAGCATTACTTGGTGATTCCTTCAGGAAATCTCTTTTCCTTCTCAGCACTGTGTCTTGGGAGGCATTGACCCCCATTTTGCACTCTAGGCCTGAACTCTGCTTGGCTTAAACCAGTCAACATTTCCCATTTACTTACTCAACTTCTCCACTGGTTCCCAGATAAGCTAATAATCAGGTCTATCGAGACACAAAGAGACATTTGAGACCCCTGAGAAAAGCAAGTGCCCTCTTTCTTCCACAGATGCTACCAGAAAAGATGTTCATTCTTCTTCTGGAAGGTATGGGAGGAGATCTGAGGTCTGGAGTGGCCACAGAATTTCTGCTGCCACAAGTGGAGAGCCTAGAGCTGCCTTTGAGGAGGGGATGGGAAAGACCGTTAACATGGTGTCTGAGGAAGAAACTGACATGGAAGAGAATCAGCCCCTGGTGTCCATATTGGAACTGCTAGACCAAGCAAGCCTTGCCTGAGGCCAGTGTCATCTGTGGACATGGTACTGAAGAAGGAATTCACAGGGCCTGGACTCCATCTTAGGCCTGTTCTTGCTGATCATGCTCGGCCACCTTTCCAATGGACTCTGAACTCTGTGTTTAGTGCCTATGAAAACAACAACAGAAGGATAAGACCCCCTCCAGACAGGGGAACCTTGAAGATCGTATCTAGGTTACTCATCGCCTAAGAAAAAACATACCCTAATCACCCCTTCCTCTAGACAGGCCATAAATTTTTCTGTATCAATTGGAGTGTAACCTTGGGTGTATTGATTATTGGCTAATCGTTTGACTCTTTGAGCACATGAGCACATAGCACGTGAATGATGGGGTTATTGGGAGTGTATTTTCCTTAGTTTATGTAAATCTCAAGGAATTTGGAGTGGTGGGTTCAGACATGTACACATGGGGTATAAAAGGTTTTCATAACTGCTGATTGGGGTCCTTGGCTAAGAGGAGACTCTGCCTTGGGCCCGCTGGTGTAATAAACTGCACTCCACTATCTGCATTGTCCTTCTGAGTGAGTTTGTTTCCCGGAACGCATGGCTACAACATTTGGTGCATGGGCCTGGAAACTCCTCACTTTGAGGCCACCCCGAGGCTTTGTGGTTTGAATCTCCTAGAGGGGGAAGGTGCCTCGCTCCTCTGGAAAAATTCAGCCTTTCGATGCCCGGTTTCTTCGCTTTGGCAGATAGTGAAAGGCAGCAAGGGAACTGAGTGCTCGGGTGAGGAGGAACCCACCTGGCAGGGTGGAAGAGGGGGCCTAATCACCCCCCTGGGAGGGACTAGAAGGGGCACGGACCCACAGGGGCCTGGAATAGGCAGGCAGCAGCGATTGCTTGGTACACAGGTCGACAAATGTGCTATGGTTTAGGAAGGAAATTTGTGAAGGTCATTTAGGAGGTGTGTCCACACCGTCTCAGGGAAAATTATTACCAGCGATCACCAGGGGATTATTTAGGATAGGAAACTGGTCCTTGTAGGCTCGTATTCTGCCCTCCCCCAGGAGGTGTCCTGTCTGCTGTAAAATTCTTGACCACCTCGGAATTGTTAGGCTAGAAGGAAGGGGATACATAAGCAAGTATGAATTGGCTTCCCCAGAGATGGCCTGGGACATAGTATATTTAACCCATCTGTGTTTTCATCCACACCTGATCAAGCCCACCAAGGCAGAGCGGACTTTAGGGAGAAACAGTCTTGGACCACGTGCTGTGCTGACCGGCAGGTGAAGGCACGCCAATCCGCCTTCTCTCTCTGGGATCTGGCAGGAAAGGCTCTTCTCACCCCAATCAAGAAGGATGCAGAATGGCAATTTAAGTGTCATTGAGTGGAAATATCAGAAGTACATAGGGTACTGAGAACCTCATAGACAGAATGAAAAGAAAAAGTAGAAGAAGGTCTGAGAAGGTAAGCAAGATGGGGGGAAGTGAGTCTAAGGCAGCTGTATTGGAGTGCATGATTAAAAAATTTAAGAAGTGATTAGGAGGAGACTATGGGGTGAAGATGAAGCCTAACCGCCTCCACATACTCTGTGTGGTCGAATGGCCCTCTGTGGGATTAGGATGGCCACCAGAGAACACCATGAACTTAAAAATAGTGGAAGCAGTCTATACAGTAGGAGAGCCAGGACACCTGGATCAATATCCATATATTGACTCATGGCTAGGGTTAGCTCAAGGCCCTCCTACTTGGACAAGCTTCTGTAGCCAGAAGGGAAAGGGAAAAACATTAATGGCACAAAAATTGACTGATGATAAAAACGGAAATTCTACAGGATTTGGATGGGTTGACCTGACCCCTCCCCCATACTGGATAGTGACGCTCCTGCCTCAGTGCTCCACCAGGACCGGAGGCCGCCTTGATGCCCGATCCAGGGCCAGGTGAAGTCCTGCAGCAGCCGCTGCTCCTCCGCCAGCTCTTCCTGAGGTCGTAGAGCCGCCACCTGGGCAGGCTCCGATCCCGGTGACAGAAGCCTTTGGCCACCACTTCCAGGATCCGGCTCCAGCCGAACCGCTCAAGCTATACCCGCCTCTCCAGGTGAATACTGACAAGAAGGCGAGGGAGACATTGGAATTAAGCAGAGACTGCGCTCTGCCAGAGAGCCGGAGGGAATGAAAGAGAACACAAGAGATTTGCAATGCTAGCTGCTGCTCTGGGAAAGTCTATCTTGGGCCTTCTGGAAAACCTCCTCGGCCCCAGGGACAGGACAGTCCTTTAACCGGTCCCAACGGAGGCCTCGGGCCCCATTACAGCCAAACCAGTGTGCCCGGTGCTAAGCTTTTGGCCACTGGAAGAATGAATGCCCTAAGGCAAGGAAGGAAGAAGAAGCTCCCACAGTTGTGGGGCTTGCTGACTTGGAAAATAAATAGGGCTGCCGGGGCTCAGAGATATCAGGTCCCCGAGAGCTCATGGTAACCTTAAAAGTGGGGGACCAAAACATTGACTTCATGGTGGATATAGGAGCAGAACTGTTGGTAGTAACAAAACCTGTGACGCCACTGTCCGGAAAGACTATCACTGTAACTGGGGTATCAGGAGAAGAGATGATTAAATCGTTTTGCCAGCCCAGAAAATGTCAGATGGGGGGTCACCAAGTGATTTATGAATTCCTCTACATTCCTGAGTGCCCAGCACCTCTGTTGGGAAGAGACTTGCTTTCCAAACTAGTAGCACAAGTGACTTTCTCCCCTGAGGAGAGGCCCACCTTCTGAATGGACACTATGACTTGTTTGCTCTCTCTTTCAATATCACCCCAAGATGAGTGGAGGTTGCATGAGCCTCCGAAGGAAGAACCAGATGGGCCGGAAGAGCATGAGGGAGAGCTAACTCAATTATTCCCTGAGGTCTGGGTGAAAGACAAACCCCCCTCCCCACCAGGCTGACTAGACATCAAGCCCAAGTGATAATAGAATTTACACTAGGCACCATCCCGGTTAAAAAGCGCCAGTACCCGCTACCAATAGAGGCCTGGGCCGGCATACTGCCCCATATCAATAGACTGAAACAAGTGGGCATTCTAGTAGACTGCCAGTCGGCTTGGAATACGCTGATCCTGCCAGTCAAAAAGGAAGGAAGACAGGGCTATAGGCCTGTACAGGATCTCAGGCTGGTCAACTAGGCTACTGTGACTTTACACCCCACTGTTCCAAACCCCTATACCTTACTTAGCCTCCTCCCGCCAAGGACCAAAGTTTATACTCACCTAGATCTCAAGGATGCCTTCTGCGTATGCCTCGCCCCAGCGTCACAGCCCACCTTTGCCCTTGAATGGGAAGATCCGGTCGGGGGCACCAAGCAACAGCTCATCTGGACTCCCCCACGAGATTTAAGAACTCCCCAGCCATCTTTGGGGAAGCCTTGGCTTCTGACCTGAACTCATTCCATCCGGAAGAGTATGGATGTTGGCTCCTACAATATGGGGATGACCTGCTGCTGGCCGCCAAGACCAAGGAAAAATGCTGGGAAGGGACAAAAGCACTGCTCCAGCTGCTGCTGAAAGCAGGTTACCGGGGGTCGAAGAAGAAGGCACAGATCTGCAAGGAGGAGGTAAGGTATCTGGGGTTTGTTTTAAAGAAGGACACAGGGGTCCAGACCCTAGTCGGGTCCTATATACTGATGGCACTAGCCTGATAAAACAAGGACAATGGCTGTCAGGTTAGCCAAAGCGGAAGGGCCATCAAGACTGAAAAGGGATGGTGGGAATTGCCAAGTGGCAAATTACTGGTACCGGAGGATTTGGCACACAATCTGGTAAGCCAAACACACCAAATGACCACCTAGGCCATGCTGCCTGCCCACAGCTTAATGCTGCCTCTCCGGTATTCAGACAAAAACCTCCAGGTATTCAGCTGAAAGGCACGCTGCCCTTTGAACACCTGGGAGTGGAATTCACTGAAATGAAACCTCACCGACACTACTGTTACCTGCGGATCATGGTATGTACGTTCTCGGGATGGGTAGAAGCTTTCCCTACCTGGACTGAAAGAGCATCAGAAGTAGCCCAGTGCCTGCTTAGGGAAATAGTTCCCAGATTTGGACTTCCTACCAGCATTGGTTCAGACAATGACCTGGCTTTTGTAGCTGATTTAATACAAGTAAGCAAACTTTAAACATCAAATGGAAACTGCACACTGCATATAGGCCCAGAGTTCTAAGATGGTGGAATGAACCAACCGGACATTAAAGAAACTCTCCAACTGGAACATAGAGACTGACTGCTCCTGGGTGGACTTGCTTCCGATGGCTCTGCTCAGACTCAGGATGACCCCACAGTCCCAAGGCTATTCTTCATACGAAATTGTGAATGGGAGGCCCCCTCCCATAATAAAGCAGGTGTCAACAAATTTGCCTCAGGTAAGGGGGGATAGGATTTCACAGCAGATGGAACTGGGTAAGGTAATAAATCAGGTAACTAAGTTTGTATAAGAAAGGGTGCCGTTCCCCCTTGGGGGACAGATTCATGAGTTTACGCTTGGTGACCAAGTATGAGTCAAAGATTGGAAACATGATTTACTAGCCCTTTGGTGAAAGGGCCCTTTTGTTATTCTAACTACCCTTACTGCAGTTAAAGTTGCAGGTATTGTCCCTTGGATCAATCATACGAGGGTGAAGAGAACATGCCACGCAGATCCAAAAAACACTGAGTGGACTGCACAGAGGGACCCCGCTGACCCTCGAGAGACTAAGACCATCCTTAAGAAGAAGGAAAAGAAGATCCTGGACGAGCCCCTTCAGGATGAAGCCGCACAATCAACTCCTGCTGCTTGGCCTCATCAACGTAATTTTGAATTTAACTTCCCTTTCAACCCAGGACAATGTTTTCATTTCATGGGCACCTTCCTACGCAGACTTCCACAACACTTCCAACTGCTGGGCAGGTAGGGCTATGCCTCTGTCAGTGATGGATGGATTTCCTTGGTGGGTGTCACCACTCTGCCAAGGAGATTTTAAACCACTCTGCTCTTTTCTGGGATGACGAAAAGAGACTTTGCTCTCTCTTGTGAATCATAACCTCTCCTTGCTCTCTTGGTGTAAGACCTGCAGTTAATAGACTCGGGTCATGGGGTTACATTTGATATAAATGCCAGTGTAACAAAAGCCTAACCTACTTGTTGTAAATCTACCCCGGTAGCCCCAGTAAATCTACCTTATTTACATGCTATGTGGACAAGATCTGTGTTTCAATGATATGAGTATATTGCTGCCTTATTCGTATCCTCTATAGGGACAACAGATATCATGATTAGAGTAGAGGCCTTGACTAATTTCACAAAACAGGCCCTCCTAGATAGAGCAAAAGCCATCCAAGCCTTAAATGAAGAGCAAATCCAAATGAGAAAAGCGGTAATTCATAATAGAATGGCTTTGGACATACTCACAGCTGCTCAAGGAGGGACCTGTGCTATAATTAAGGTTGGATGTTGTGTATACATTCCTGACTTATCTGGTGATGTATCGACTGCTGTAGATGACATGAAAACCAGGTAAAAGCAACGTCAAATGAAAACATTCCTTTCTGGACTTCGGTCCTATCTTGGGTGAAGGGCGATTGGTGGAAAACTATATTTACCACTGTTACAGTTGCCTTGATAGTTCTGCTTTGTGGACCTTGAATTTTACAATGTATTATGAACTTTGTAACCTGAAAGTTGATGTCATTCTCCCAAACTGGCGGTCGGAGAGCCAGGGTGCAGTATATCCCTATGAATGATGCTCATAATATGAGTTAAGAGCATCAGGGGGGTGAATGAAGAAGGATTTCATAAGGCCTGGACTCCATCTTAGGCCTGTTCATGCTGATCATGCTGATCATGCTCTAAGACCCCCTCCAGACAGGGGAACCTTGAAGATTGTATCTAGGTTACTTATCACCTAAGAGAAAACATACCCTAATCACCCCTTCCTCTAGACAGGCCATAAATTTTTCTGTATCAATTGGAGTGTAACCTTGGTTTATTGATTATTGGCTAATTGTTTGACTTTTTGAGCACATGCACACATAGCATGTGAATGATGGGGTTATTGGGAGTGTATTTTCCTTAGTTTATGTAAGTCTCCAGGAATTTGGAGTGGTGGGTTCAGACATGTACACATGGGGTATAAAAGGTTTTCACAAATGCTGATCGGGGTCCTTGGCTAAGAGGAGACTCTGCCTTGGGCCCGCCGGTGTAATAAACTGCACTCCACTATCTGCATTGTCCTTCTGAGTGAGTTTGTTTCCCGGAACGCGTGGCTACAACAGTATAAACCGTGATATAAGCCAAGAAACTATTTTATTATTTTAACTAGGTCAAGTTGGCTTCTTTGTTGCTCATGATAAGTGTAAGTGTTAGTCTGTCCCTGGAATTCTCCAGGCAAGAATACTGGAGTGGGTTGCCATTTCCTTCTCCAAGGGATCTTCCTGACCCAGGGATCGAACCTAGTCTCCTGCATTGCAGGCTGAGCCTTTACCATCTGAGCCACCAGGGAAGCTTGTTGCTCACGATAAAATAGTTGCAAATGATGTAAGTCCCTTGTTAAGGGACTTATCTACCTGTAGCATCTGTGGAATAAAGAGGATGCTTGTTTTTCTCAGGGGTCTCAAAGATCTCTGTATCTCCTTATCGTGTATAACAATGAGCTTAAACTTCTTAGTTCAGCATTTGAGATAGTCCATAAGTGGAACAGAGCCAGCTTTTTTGTTCCAGTCAAATTGGTTTTATGACAGTTCCCACTGTATTCCTTTTCTCTGCTTGTGCTTAGTTGCTCAGTCATGTCTGACTCTCTGTGACCCCATGGACTGTTGCCCACCTGGCTCCTCGGTCCGTGAGAATTTTCTAGGCAAGAATATAGTGGAGTGGGTTGCCATGTTCTCTTCCAGGGGATCTTCCCAATTCAGGGATCAAATGCAGGTCTCCCACATTGCAGGCAGATTCTTTAGCATCTGAGCCACAAGGGAAACCCCTGGAGGCTTATCCTTCCTTAAAAGTCACTGCCCTTGCATTTTTATATCTTCCCCGATCTTCCCAAACCATACTTGTCTCTCTCGATCTGTGTTTCCCATCACATTCTTCCAATCATTACTTAAACTGCCTTGTTTTCTTCACCCTTTGTGTAGGCCCTCTTTTGTTAACCATTTTAATGTGTGTTTAGCTTATCTTCTTGAGAGCACATAGTATAGCTTTTCTGATAAATGTCTATTTCCTAGTACCTAGAACCATGTCCTACACATATTAGGTACTAGTTACTAGTTACGCGCTGGATAGTTAGTAACAGTCATATTTTTTAATCAGCATCAACCCAAATGATTATGTCTGGGTAAGATTAAGGACTCAAATACTACTTAGAGTTTCGTCTAGTCAAGGCTATGATTTTTCCACTGGTCATGTATGGGTGTGAGAGTTGGACTATAAAGAAAGCTGAGCACCAAAGAGTTGATGCTTTTGAACTATGGTGTTGGAGAAGACTCTTGAGTGTCCCTTGGACTGCAAGGGGATCCAACCAGTCCATCCTAAAGGAGATCAGTCCTGGGTGTTCACTGGAAGGACTGATGTTGAAGCTGAAACTCCAATGCTTTGGCCACCTGATGCGAAGAGCTGACTCATTTGAAAAGACCCTGATGCTGGGAAAGATTGGGGGCAGGAGGAGAAGGGGACGACAGAGAATGAGATGGTTGGATGGTATCACTGACTCGATGGACATGGGTTTGGGTGAACTCCGGGAGTTGGTGATGGACAGGGAGGCCTGGTGTGCTGTGGTTCATGGGGTCTCAAAGAGTCAGACACGACTGAGCGACTGAACTGAACTGAACTGAACTTCATTTTAAGAAAACCATTTAGATGAGACAAACATGATTGGTGGACTATAACCTAACTCTCAACTCTTCAAATCACAGGGCTCGTGGAAACAAATGAGGTAAACTGATTTGACTAATATATCTTTGTTATGAAAACCTACTGGAGTTTGCTAATTATAAGCAGGTATCAAATGGCCATATAATATAGTCCTATAACTCAAGAGCTGCCTGTGGTTAAATATATCTGCCAAGAAGGTGTGTAATTTGGTGGTCCCAATTCCCAGTTCTATGTAAAACCTCTGTGTGGTGACCAGCCATTCAAGAGGCCCCAGACCCAAAAGCCTGCAGAATGGCTGTGTGACGCTGTTCATTTCATCATTTCCTGCATTGCTCCCCACTGACGCTCCCTTTGGCTTCCTGGAGTCTGTTTATAAAGAGAAGTAAAGGCCCATATTCTGTTTGGCCTCCATGCAGGTTTTATTGTATGTCTTTAAAGCTTTATGACATTCTGGGGTATATTTCCCTGGCATTCCAGCATGACCCATAGTACAGTGGAAACAGGCTGTCCTTAGCATTTCATGGCCTGACCGTTTAATGACATCATTCTCAGAGGTGAAGGAAAAGCTATAAGGAAAATCCAATTTGGCCTGCTGTAGCCACAGTTGCCTTAATTAGCCTCCATTTTTAATGCAATAAAAGGAATAAGCCTAAAGATGGCCGGCTAGGAAAATTATGAGGTTTCAGGTGTGCTTGGTTACTGTAATTTCTCTGCTGGTAGAAAACATTGTTAGGCCAGAGATATGCTCTCTATCTTGAGAACACAGACTAAAAGGAGAAAGAAAGGTACGTATATAAATTTTTAAAAAGATATTAGCTATGCTATCTGCTACCATCACCATCTTGGCATTTTATTCTTCCGAGAAAGCTTAAGCACTTTCTCTCTGTATTGGTTCCTCCTTACTGCTGTGAGCCTTATAATTCTGTGCAATATAAATATGTAATATTGAGCTGGATTGGATCCCCCTTTCACTATAAAGCTGCATGTTCTCTGTTGGCATCCCTTTGGAGTAATCTTTAAGCAAAAAAGCATTTGGAACATGAGACAGAATAAGGCACATTTTCTTCTAAGTGTGGGCTTTCTCTTCTGTAAACAGATACATCAAAACAGCCAAGTCTCCATTTGGTGATCTGAATAGGCATTTGATATTTGCACTGAGAAATATTGAATTCTTAGAACACGAAGAGGTGATTCAAGAATTTTCTCACAAGCCAGACTTTAATCAATTATTTGCACATTCGTGAGCAGATATATTTCTTTAGTACACTCTAAGTCTGAGGAAAAAGAGCATCATCAATCAACTTTACCTTTTCTATGGACATGTCATATGATACACAAAAATCTTAGATGATGCGGTATTTTAAAAAAAGCAAATTAAAAGGTCCTCAGGGTGACTATCTGAACCTGTGATATCTGTGAAATTAGCACAGTCACAGTCTTGCTAGAATCTCTAATATGTTGTGATTGAGAATTTGAATCATACTGCATAAGTCAGAATGTTACTTGCTAGTTAGTGAGTCCATCCAGTCACCAGCATCTACTCCCAAAGCAAATTTATTGCCCTCTTCCTCAGATAGGATATGTGGTAACTCTGATGACTTGTTAAAAGTGTTTTTTTCAAGAAAAATGTCAACTTCTGTCCTCTCCCACCTCCTGGTTCCCATAAAGACAGTGAATGCTGCCAATGGAAATGAAGAGAAAGTGAGAGGTTTAACAAAGGGATCAATCCCTCTTGAATGTCGAGGTCACTGACTGTGTGGCCTTGGGCAAGGCACTTTGATCTCTCTGAGCCTTGTTCTTCCCTTCTTTTCCTTATTCCTCCATCCCCTCATTTATTCAGCATTTATTTATTTACTGTGTGTCAGGCACTGTAGGCAGCGGGGATATATGGTGAAATAAACAAAGTCACTGCCCTCACAGAGCTTATAGTTTGATGGGGGTTGTGGGAGGGCAACAGAAGGCAGCTAAGAAGCCGTAACACCTGACTGTTTATGGTCAGTTCACTGGGACAAATGAAACAATTTTATTCTGATTCTGCGGATAAGACTTTAATTATTTTTAAATGGAGACTCTCCCTTTTAATTAATCTTTATAACATCTTCTGAAGGGCTTCTTCTGCAGCTTTGCTTGGGACGGTGTTCAGCACGAACTGGAGGGAACAGAGGCAGAGAGGCAGGGCCTCCTGTACTTACTAACTCAATTACTTGCAAGATTCGCTTAATTTCTTCAATAGTTCAATGTGGTAATAATGCCCTCCCCAGCCACCTGCTGTGTTAATCTAAGAACCAAACTGGGGTTCTTAGTACTCTCTCCTGGAAAATCCCATGGATGGAGGAGCCTGGTAGGCTGCAGTCCATGTGGTCGTGAAGAGTTGGACACGACTGAGTGACTTCACTTTCACTTTTCCCTTTCATGCATTGGAGAAGGAAATGGCAACCCACTCCAGTGTTCTTGCCTGAAGAATCCTAGGGACGGGGCAGCCTGGTGGGCTGCTGTCTATGGGGTCGCACAGAGTCGGACATAACTGAAGCGACTTAGCAGCATCAGCAGCAGCTGGGACACAGCACTAGCAAATACAGAGGCTAATCCTGGGATGCTGAGTAAGGTGCAATGATGTCACTGTGACAAGAAACAAAGAGAAGCAGGGAGGTCATTTCTCTCCAGGTTTCTCTATAGCTTCTAAGGGGGTCCATTTTCAACCTAACATGGCACCAATGACAATTACAGAAAATGTGCCATGCGCTTGCCTAACCGTTTATCCAAACACACAGATTGGTGACAGACACTGTTCCCCCTGGGTTTGTTCATTTCCTTGTAGGGCACGTCATCTCCAACAAGGAGCATTATCAAACCAAACTGACCAGTCTGAAGAAACCCCACCTTGCTTGCTCCCCCACAGGAATTCTGACTCAGTTTGGGCTCTGAACGCTGTATTGTCTTCTGTTCTTTAGTGTCAACATTAATATTTAAAGATATGTAAATGATTGCTTTTAGTGGAAATTGAATGGACTATTGGTGATATAAAACTATGGATAGAATATATCTTTCTTAATTTTCAATCAGTTTTGGATTGAGGTCAAGAAAAGACCATATTAGCAAAAGAAAAACTGGACTAAATGTGAGAACAGTTGGCTTTAAAAATATATATATTGTTAAGTATTCACAGAATGGCAAGAAGCCAGGAAAGCACTCAGTGGAGTTTTCCATTCCACTCCTCACATCTTGTTTGCAGAGTGTATATTTTTTTGTCTTAAAGCGCCCTGCTCCCAAGTTGAGTGAGGTAGTCTTTCTTGTTTCTATGTAAATAAGACAGTTGAATATGGAAAAAGCAGAATCTTGATTTGAAGAACAGATAAGTAGATTAATACATATTAAGCTAACAGAACCCTTTTCCCCTCGAAGACCTTGCCCTTGTTAGGGATGACAATCTGGTTCTAACCCAAGGCAGCTGGAAGCTAATTGACTATAATTCCCCAAGCATGAGATTGAGGCTGGGAAAGCCCAGAACAGAACTGAGGCTGGAGATGAAACAGTTCTATGTTGCTTCTGCTAAAGTGTGAGATGAACTACAGATACAAGCAACAACACGGCTACTTATCAAAAGAAGAAACAAAAAGAGCATATACTGTATGATTCCATTCACATGAAGTTCAAGAGGCAAAACTAATTTATGAAGAGTTCAGAACAGTGACTGTCTCTGAGAGGTTGTTATTGACTGGAAAGAGGGTGTGAGAGAACTTTCTGGAGGTGATGGGAACATCTTATATCTTCATTTGCGTGGTAGATAGAGAGATGTGTATCTTTAAGATATTGGGCACTTCACTGCAGGTAAGCTATATCTCATTAAAAAAAAAATCACACTTAGGAGGACCATGATACATTTATAACATTTGCCAGTTGACAAAGGACTTTCATATCCATCACTTCTCTTGATTCTTTAAAAAAAATTTTATTTTAATTGGAGGATAATTACCTTACAATATTGTGATTGTTTTCTGCCATACATCAGCATGAATCCGTCATAGGTATACATGTGTCCCCCAATCCTGAACTCCCCTTGCCACCTCCCACCCCAGCCTATTCCTCTGGGTTGTCCCAGAGCACCGGCTTTGGGTGCCCTGCTTCATGCATCAAACTTGCACTGGTCATCTATTTTATATATGGTAATATACATGTTTCAATGCTATTCTCTCAAATCATCCCACCCTCACTTTTTGCCAGAGTTCAAAAGCCTGTTTTTTACATCTATATCTCTTCTGCTGCCCTGCAGGTAGGATCGTCGTTACTTTCTTTCTAAATCTCTTGATTCTTGCAAACATCTTTGAGATTAGATGAGGAAGGTGAGGTGCATCAGAGTTAAAAGTAACAAGGATGTCCCAGGGACACCAGCGTGCCTTAGTCACAGTGTATCTCAATGGGGCACTGATGGTTTTTGGGTTAGGACTTGTCTTGACTGTGTGTTTCTGTTCCACAGATTGCATAAGTTGTACCGTCTCTGGCAAAAACCCTTCCCTAAAGGCCAATGGGGTGACCAAAACACCTCTGTGTATTTTCAGATGCTCCCAGAAGCACACTATGAATCCTGTTTGAGAACCACTGTGATCACTGTTCAGTCCAGTCACTTAGTTGTGTCCAACTCTTTGTGACCCCATGAATTGCAGTACCTGTGGATAATGGGGACTGAGTACCAGTTAGTTAACTAAGTCATAGAGGACATGGAACCCTGATGGTGAGAGGGCTTTTGTTTGGCAGTGATGGAAAATGGGATGCTGGCTGCGTCCTCTGCTTGAGCTGCTATTTCTACACTGGCTTTAGGCCCATTACACGGGTCCCTTCATTTTATCATGGGCCCAACAGCGCATATCCATAAATGTGCTGCTGGGATGGGGCTCAGGCTTACAGTCTGTACCCTAGAAGGCCTGTCCTGTGACCATGTTCCTTTCCTATGCTGCTCTATTAGAATCAAATTATCTGCAACTCCCTTCAGCCTGGACCATAGAAGGTTAGCTAGAATCCCTAACCCTGCCCCACCCTCTCAGAAGTGAAGCCTCTGTTGTTGGTAGAATCTCCAGCAGGGCCTTGTGCAAAGAGATTGGTCAAGATCACATGAAAATAAGTGACCCAGTGAGGGCTTGAGCCCAGCTCTCCTTACCTCAAACTTTGCTTTCAATCAGCTATACCCTTGGTTGGCAAACTATGTCCCATGGTCCAAATCTGGATCCCCTGCCTGCCAGTTCAAGGACGTTCTATTTTAAATGCTTCAATGGGGCTACATTTAAAATGGTTATATAGGGACTTCCCCAGTAGTCCGGTGGTTAAGACTCTGTGTTTCCACTGCAGGAAGCATGGGTTCAATCCTTGGTCCAGGAACTAAGATCCTGCAAGTTGCATGGTGTAACCAAAAAAAGAAAATTAAATTATATAAGTGTTTACACAGATTGTCCTCAATTTTGCCTCTTGGCTCACAAAGTCTAAAATATTTACTATCCATCTGTTTATACAAAAAATTTCCTGACCCTTGCACTGTTGTGATGCTTTATTCCAGTGTATATCCAGCAGGACTCTGACAGGGTTTATGAACAAAAGTACCTCTTTAAAGGGTAATCATGACTTCTCTTCTACTGCCAGAATAGGACAAGGGGCAAGAAAGAGATCAATTTTATTAGTCATCAACCAAGCCTATTAGGGGACTTCTCTGGTGGCTCATATGGTAAAAAGTCTGCCTGCAATGTGGAAGGTCTGGGTTCAAGAAGATCCTCTGGAGAAGTGCATGGCAACCTACTCCAGTATTCTTGCCTGGAGAATTCGATGGACAGAGGAGACTGGGGGGCTACGGTCCATGGGGTCACAAAGAGTCAGACACAACTGAAGCAATTTAGCACAGCACACACACACATTCTCCATCAGGGAACAAGAGCTAGATGTTAAATGGTTTAGGGATAATCAGTCACGTACACTGTCCCATCACTTTAAATCAAGTAGTTTCATTTGATCTTCTCAGCTGTGTCCTGCCCCTCTCCCCAAGACAGCTTGATGACCAGCTCCCACAAGTGAGCTGGCTGACATTAAAAAAAAAAAAAAATCACTCAAGAAATGGCAGAAGAACCCCAATGTAAAGTGTTAGTACTCTGCTTAATTTCTTGGATTTTTGCCTTGGAGATCTAAGGACCACAGACCATTCATCCATCAACAGACAAGAGAATAGAGACGAGGAGAGAAAGGTCTCCTCTCCAAGGAACTTCCTGACAAGCACACAGATGTCTACCGCACAGCGGAGGCAAGAATTAGAGGAGAGGCCTGTGCCCTTGCTGGAATGGAGAATGTGAAGCCCAGGTAAGTTCACCTGCCAGGCGAGCAAAAATAACAGACAATGGCATTCTAGGAAGAGAAGAGGATGGATATCTATTGTGTACAGTTTTATAGCATATATATGTATAATAAAGGAAATAAAGGCATAGAAGCAAGACGGAGCATGGGGTGTTAGAAAACAGTATGGAATCTGACATAGCAGGCACCCAAAGTGGCCCCTGGAGGTGGGCAGGGCCAGGCCCTGAAGGTTCCGGTAGGCCTCTGTCTCAGGTGGGCTCCCCTACAGTCAGCCCCCAGAGACAAGGCGAGTGGACTAGGGACAGACACAACTCCTTGCTGTGGCTCCCACTGAGAAGTGGGGTCTTGTTCCTGACCCCTTGAATCTGGACTGAACTGAGTGACCTGCTGAAGTGACATTCTGGGACTTCTGAGACTAAATCACAAGAAGCCTTGGAGCTTCTGCCTGGGTCTCCTGAAGCTCCCTCTCTGGGAGCCCTGACCTGCCACGTAAGAGCCCCAATGACCCTAACACTGCTGTGTTGGCAAGACCATGGTAGTCTGCCCTGGCTGAGTCTAGCTTTTCAGCAGTCCCTGAAATCCCTGCCGGAACCCAGCACGTGAACAAAGCTGTCCCAGACACTCTGGATTTTCCCGATTGTTCACTGAATACCCATGAGTAACCTCAACTGACAGAGGATGTGGCCCCTTGAGCCCTGCCCAAATTCCTGACCCAGAAAGTTGTGAGAGAAAAGAAAACAGTTGTCATGTTTATCACTGTTTTGAGGCAGTTATTATGCATAGCAATAGAGAACTGCATTCATTTCTCAGGGTTCCCATAACAAAGCCCCAAACACTCGGAGACTTAAAACAGTAGACCTTTATTGCTTCACAGTTCTAGAGGTCAGAAGTTCAAAACCAAGGTGTTGGCAGGGTCAGGCCCTTTCTGAAGGTCCTAGGAAAGAATCTGTTCCATGCTTTTCTCTTAGCTTGTGGTGTTGCTGGCGATCATTGGAATCCCTTGGCTTGTACACACATCACTCCAGTCTCTGCTGTCATATGATGTTCTCCCGTGTGTGTCTGCACATGGCATTCTCCTCCCTGCGTGTCTCTCTCCTCCTTTTACTAGAGAAAAGTCTTTTTTAAATTTTGGCTTCATGGCAAGGCTTGCGGCATATTAGTTCCCAACCAGGGATCAAACGCGTGCACCCTGCAATGAAAGCGCCAAGTCGTAACTACTGGCTTACCAGGGAATTTCCTTTAAGACACAAATCTTATTGATTAGGGCTCACTCCCATAGAGTCTGAACTCATCTTAACTTAATTAAAACTGAAAAATCTTTCTAAATAAGGTCATGTGAACAGGTAACCAAGGGTTAGGAATTCAACATACCTTTGGGTGGGACACAGTACAACAGTGATAACCAAAACACAAAGATGTGAGTACAAGTCATTTATCTGGGGGACAATTCTAGGAAGCATTGGTGGAGGACTGGGAAAGTAAGGCAGAAGGAAAGGAAGCCAAACTAGTGTGCATTATGGGGTGGTTGCTGCTGCGGGCAATTGGAGTCGATTCCTCTGGGAACATCTGGGAGACAGCATGGAAAATACTTCGGAGTTATTCTCTTTCTTCCTCTCTACCCCCCTGCCCCAGGGGCCAGGAAGATGGAGAATTTATCCTTCAATTCCCATCCATCACTGGCTGAGGGCTGCTCCTTGGGAGCATTAGTTTCCTGACACTTATTACTCACAACTAAGAGAAATCCCTGAAGTGAAGAGAAGGAGGCGCTTGCCATAGAATGCTATGGGCACTTCCTGGAATAGCAAGTGCTAGGGGATATGAGTGGGGCATGGACAACCTTTCCTACAGCTATGCCAAGGAGGCTGAATTCCATTCTTCAGGTTATGGAAGCTGGAGAAAGCAGGAAGTTGAACTATTTAGTGAAGCAGAGTGAAGTGTTCAGATTTGAATTATAAATCACTCTAATGCGAGCTGAAGGGGGCTGGACTCTCCAGTTAGGAAGCTGTGTCCGTAATCAAGGGGGAAAATCACAAATACACAAACAAATGTGATGGTAGGTCAGATGAAGAAGAAGGGACCAATTCAAGATAAATTAGGGAGGTAGAACCAACAAGCAATACAAAAGGAAGGTGAGGATACATTTGAGGAATTTCTAGACCCTAGAGGAGACCCTTGGCCGCCGTCTATGGGGTCGCACAGGGTCGGACATGACTGAAGCGACTTAGCAGCAGCAGCAGCAGAGGAGACCCTAGACGGGGACCCTAGAGGAGAATCTGCCTGCCAAGCAGGAGATGCAGTTTCGATCCCTGGGCCGAGAAGATTCCCTGGAGAGGGAAATAGTAATTCACTCCAGTATTCTTGTCTGGGGAATCCCAGGGACAGAGGAACCTGGTGGGCTACGGTGCACGGGATCTCAAGAGAGCTGGACGTGGCTTAGTGACTAAACAACAACAAAGGATCTCTTAACATTGAGCTAAGCTATAAGTGGAATCTCATCTTTCATTCAGGTAGGATACAGATGTGACAGCACCCTGCTTCAGGGCCTTTGCACAAGCTATTTTCTCTGCCTGCAACATCTTCCCCCACAGTCACAGGATCCACTCCTAGCCATATTACAAACCTTTGCTACCATGGCCCCTTTTCAAAGAGGCCTTCCCTGACTCTTTAATTAACAATGCAAGCTGCCTCCCCCTTGTCATTTTTCCCTATTGCCCTGTCCTGCTTTATCTTTCTCCACTTGTCACATTCTGACATACTTTCATTTTAATTATGCATTTGCTTATTGTCTGTTTCTTCCCACTACAATATGAGCTCCAGAGAGGTGGGGTTTTTGTCTCCTGTGGCTGCATAGCAGCATCTAGTCTAGGACCTGGCTCACTGAGGGATGTCAACACTTGCTGAATGACAACATTAAAAACGTTGTCGAACACAAACAGACTATAGCTCCTTCTGTCTCCTAAGGAGGAGAGAGTGATGGTAATACAATTTGCAGTACAGGAGAAATAGGATTTCTGTATCACTCCCTTTCCCCTTCAAAGACAAGAGGATGAAGAAGGGGAGGTGCCTGGAGGTGGCACCTTGTCTGGGCAAAGTGCAGGGAGCAATTTTAAGTATACAAGGGGAGGCCTGTTGTTGGCTGGGGGTGTAGCAAGAGAAGAGAAAGAGCGCAGGCATTGTTGGTGCAGAGGAGGAGACAGACTAAAGAAAGCAGCCAGGGGACCTCAGTCGGTAGAATGGCTGGAGGTTTTCAGAGCAGATGAGTCTTGGACTCAGTTTTATGGTATTTCAAGCTTCTGCCCTGTAAACCCACTCTGTCTCCTCAAAAACACCAGTAAAGTCCACTACAAACACAGGCCTTGTGTGAAAACTAGGGGGCAAACAAGGAATGGGCCCAAATTTCGTCTCTGGGTTGGTAGATTACAGAGCATGACAGCAAGTAGAGAACCTGAGATGATACAGAAATGGGATTCAGGGGGGGCAGAAGTTTGGAGTCAGGCATGACCTTGAGAGCTGGGGCTCTGAGAATTGGTAGAAAATTTGGGAAATGCTTTGAAGTGAAGACAATCACTAATCAGAGCAATCACTTGGACTGCCATGGTAGCGTACATTCATATGGTACTTTATAATTCACAAAACGTTTTTGCAGACATTATGTCATTTTTATTTTCACCCTGCGCAACAGAGAGTTTGGGTAATTTGCCCAAGTCCGCCGGAGTGTTAGAGCTGGAACTGAACTTCACATCTTTGTACTGGAAGTCAAATGCGTGGCTATATCACTCCTATCTTTTGCAGACTCAATATGTGAGCTTTCAGCTAGTTGAATTCAAATGATGCAGTAACTTGATACTTTTTCTGTGGCACAGCTCGAATCCTCTGTTCCGGGAAGCTCGCGTCTGCAGGAGGGAGGCCTGAGCTAGTGAGTGAGTCTGGTCACTTGTTCAGTAACTATGGCCCCCCTCAGCTCTGTGGCTCCAGCCTGTGGTACCTGGTGGAGGGTTTGTAGGGATGGAAGGTCTTGGGAGCTATCTGTTGCAAGGGGCAAAGGGCTGAAACTTTTCTCGTTCAACATGTTTTCAGGAGAGGAACTTAGAAGGTGCTTAAAAAAATTACATTTTCTTATTTTCGATTTTTTAAGTATTTGGATCTTCCATGGTTAAAAGCATGAATGGAGCATAAGTCTGGGTTTGAAAAATTTGAAAAGATATATTTTCACAATCCTTTCTCAGTTTAAGCTGTTGCTATGCTATCTTACCCGAAGTATCCTGACTCTTTTCCCAAGAGATTGCTCTTCTGGGAAAAGATGCAATGATAAGTTAAAAATGGAGCCTGCCACAAATTACTCTTAATGCTGCTTCTTTTGGTGGAGGAAGGGAGGCATGTGTAGTTCTGATTAAAACTGGAGCAAAAATATTTTATATGGACACTGACTAAAATGAGGGAAAAACGCCACTTAAAAATTTTCTTTAACATAAATGCTTATGAAGCAGGTTTGTGGGACAGGAAATAATCACACCTATCTTTTAATTAAAAAAAAAAAAGTCCCCAAATAGAACCCAGGATGGCAGTGGAATAAAATTTTTTACTCAGATCAATTACAACTGTTTTCTCCTCCTTTCTGTGAATGGCATTAATGTGCCTCGAACCCCAAAGGTACATTTATAGAAAATTAGCACTAAATCTATTTCTGGTTAGTGAGGCTGAGTAAGCAATTCCTCGCTTTCTTCCTTGTACTTTATTGCTTGATTTTTTAAAATTTTAAGTGTGTAGTCTTAAATTTCAGAACAACAAAGCTATTACAAATTAAATTGTTACTGTTTCATCAGGTGCAACCGGGAAGGCAGAATCACTATGAGTTACGGGACTCAGGATCGATTACAAAAAGCAGACATTATACCATGGCGGGAGGTGCTGGGCAAGGAAAGAGTTGAAAGGAGGATCGGGGCTTGGGAGACCTAGCATCCACTCAACCCTAGAAACCAAGCACATCCCATCCCTGAGGTGGGATCACCAAGAAGAGGCTGGGGGAAGAAGAGATTGTCTTTGTGGTTCCACAGCCAGGCAGCTGGTGATGGGTCAGAAGTCAGAAGGCAGACACGATACGGAGCACAGGAGACAGAACAAGCTGGAAGCCTCCAGGAACACCTGTCACAGTGTCTACGACGACCATTCAAGTCAAGGCGATTTGTTACTCCACTTCCTCATATAAATTCCTCGCTGGAGAACCCTAACCTGGGAGAATCACCCAGGGAGGAGATTCTGGGAAACAAGTTTCCATCTCAACCAAGTGGACACTAAAAATCAGAGACCATGAGGCATCATATGTATTTGATTCTGAGCAAGGTCCTTAATTAAATGAGGTTGAGCATACGAAATCCAATATATAATCAGTTTACCCCATTCTTTATAAATTTAGACCTCTGGCACAGCCCCTTGTGCACATCCATCATGTCACTACTTGCCTTGTCACAACTAGAAGAAGCTAGTTACTGGAGAGTGGCTGTTTGGATGGTGGAAATAGCAGTATTTTCCATGCATTGTGTAGATGAGGAAAATCTAAACTGACATACTCATGTTTTTACCATCTTAATGTTACAGAGTCAAGATCTTATGAACTATAAAGCTGTTTCTGTGCTGTTCATACATCATCTACTAATCAATGTCAGATCACAGAAATTTCCTTGTAAGATGTACAGCATGAGTAGCCAGAAAAACGTCTAAGTATTGCTTTACTTTCATCCTAGTGTTTAGCACAGTGGTTGCCCAACCGTCTGATAAAATGATACAAAGACTTTCAATATCACTTACTTTTTCCCCATGTTTATTAAGCTTCCACTAGAAAAGACCCTGATGCTGGGAAAGATTGAGGGCAGGAAGAGAAGGGGACAACACAGGATGAGATGGTTGGATGGCATCGCTGACTAAATGGACATGGGTTTGGGTGGACTCTGGGAGTTGGTGATGGACAGGGAGGCCTGGTGTGCAGCAGTTCATGGGGTTGCAGAGTCGGACACAACTGAGTGACTGAACTGAACTGAACTGAGGTTCCATGCAAGTCTGTGCATTTAAGATTCAGAAACTCACGATAAGGAAAATCTTTTAACAATGACACCAGAGTATAAAAGAGAAAACCCCAAATATTCAACTTGATTGTGTGTAAAAGTCATTCCCATCACTGTCACTTGAGAATAACCAATCTTTAAGACTATATCACTCTATGATATGATTGGAGTGTAATTAATATGTACCAGATTAATCTGGATCATGTTTGTCTAGTTTCTCATTTATCCTTACTTTGTGCTTTATCTACTCATGTATAGGAAGTATACATGCTTAGGATTTTTTAGAAATTTAGGGGATCTATGTGTTTCCACAAGGAGGGATTGACTTTTGTTCATTGCTCTATAAAGAGTCTTATTTTATAATTACATAATGAGTTCTTGTAACATTCTCTTTAAAAGGGCAGAGGTAGGATTGCAAGAAAATAATGTTATTAAAATTTGATTACCTGAAAACAGCCATTTGTGGTTCTTTTAGTACTTAGGGTTCCTTCAAGATAGTACTTGCTGTTCTCTTAAAGTGCATTATTTATGACTCTAAAGGAAGAGTAAAGAATTATAAGTTATTAAGAGAAATGTTGACCAGTACAATAAAAATAATGTGATTGCTTATGGCTTCCCCTAAGCCTCTTGAGAAACCTATGTGCAGGTCAGGAAGCAACAGTTAGAACTGGACATGGAACAACAGACTGCTTCCAAATAGGAAAAGGAGTACGTCAAGGCTGCATACTATCACCCTGCTTATTTAACTTATATGCAGAGTACATCATGAGAAACGCTGGGCTGGAAGAAGCACAAGCTGGAATCAAGATTGCTGGGAGAAATATCAATAACCTCAGATATGCAGATGACACCACCCTTATGGCAGAAAATGAAGAGGAACTAAAAAGTCTCTTGATGAAAGTGAAAGTGGAGAGTGAAAAAGTTGGCTTAAAGCTCAACATTCAGAAAACTAAGATCATGGCATCTGGTCCCATCACCTCATGGCAAATAGATGGGGAAACAGTGGAAACAGTGTCAGACTTTATTTTGGGGGGCTCCAAAATCACTGCAGATGGTGACTGCAGCCATGAAATTAAAAGACGCTTACTCCTTGGAAGGAAAGTTATGATCAACCTAGACAGCAAATTGAAAAGCAAAGACATTACTTTGCCAACAAAGGTCCATCTAGTCAAGGCTATGGTTTTTCCTGTGGTCATGTATGGATGTGAGAGTTGGACTGTGAAAAAGGCTGAGCACTGAAGAATTGATACTTTTGAGCTGTAGTGTTGGAGAAGACTCTTGAGAGTCCCTTGGACTGCAAGGAGATCCAACCAGTCTATTCTGAAGGAGATCAGCCCTGGGTGTTCTTTGGAAGGAATGATGCTAAAGCTGAAACTCCAGGACTTTGGCCACCTGATGCGAAGAGTTGACTCATTGGATAAGACTCTGATGCTGGGAGGGATTAATTGGGGGCCGGAGGAAAAGGGGACGACAGAAGATGAGATGGCTGGATGGCATCACCGACTCGATGAACGTGAGTCTGAGTGAACTCCGGGAGTTGGTGATGGGCAGGGAGGCCTGACGTGCTGCGATTCATGGGGCTGCAAAGAGTCAGACACAACTGAGCGAATGAACTGAACTGAACTGAAGCTTAACTCTCTTTTTAGCTCCATAATATGGTGGAAAGAGAATGAGAGTTGGAGTCCACAAGACCTGAATCCAAAATATTCTACTCTATGATATTTTTTAGCCAATGACTTATGACAGGTTTTTCTCCACTCTGAGACTCAGATTCTCTAACTATAATACAGTGATAATAATTTTCAGCTTGAGCCAAATGATATTGCTGGTACTCAACCATTTCTGACTTTTAAAAATGACAATTCAATGTGGTTCAGCCTAGAATATTTATTACATGTTGGTGGGGAATTAAATATTCTTAAAGATGAAGCACTTAGCTCACCATCAACAACAACACTGTCAGCATTCAATGGATGCTTATTCTATTAGTGCTGATTTTTAACTGGGTGGATTTCAGTTCAGTTCAGTTCAGTCGCTCAGTCGTGTCCAACTTTTTCCGACCCCATGAACTGCAGCATGCGAGCCCTCCCTGTCCATCACCAACTCCCGGAGTCCTTCCAAACCCATGTCCATTGAGTTGGTGATGCCATCCAACCATCTTATCCTCTGTCGTCCCCTTCTCCTCTTGCCCTCAATCTTTCCCAACGTCAGGGTCTTTTCAAATGAGTTGGCTCTTCGCATCAGGTGGCCAAGGTATTGGAGTTTCAGCTTTAACATCAGTCCTTCCAATGAACACCCAAGACTGATCTCCTTTAGAATAGTCTGGTTGGATCTCCTTGCAGTACAAGGGACTCTCAAGAGTCTTCTCCAACACTACAGCTCAAAAGAACATCAATTCTTTGGCACTCAGCTTTCTTTATAGTCCAACTCTCACAGGCATACATGACCACAGGGAAAACCATAGCCTTGAGTAGATGGACATTTGTTGACAAAGTAATGTCTCTGCTTTTGAATATGCTGTCTAGGTTGGTCATAACTTTCCTTCCAAGGAGTAAGCATCTTTTAATTTCATGGCTGCAGTCACCATCTGCAGTGATTTTGGAGCCCAGAAAAATAAAGTCAGCCACTGTTTCCCCATCTGTTTCCCATGAAGTGATGGGACCAGATGCCATGATCTTAGTTTTCTGAATTAAGCCAACTTTTTCACTTTCCTCTTTCACTTTGATCCAGAAAGTCTTTAGTTCCTCTTCACTTTCTGCCATAAGGTTGGTGTCATCTGCATATCTGAGGTTATTGGTATTTCTCCCAGCAATCTTGATTCCAGCTTGTGCTTCCTCCAGCCCAGCGTTTCTCATGATGTACTCTGCATAGAAGTTAAATAAGCAGGGTGACAGTATACAGCCTTGACGTATTCCTTTTCCTATTTGAAACCAGTCTGCTGTTCCATGTCCAGTTCTAACTATTGCCTCTTCACCTGCATATAGATTTCTCAAGAGGCAGGTCAGGTGGTCTGGTATGCCCATTTCTTTCAGAATTTTCCACAGTTTATTGTGATCCACAAGTCAAAGGCTTTGGCATAGTCAATAAAGCAGAAATCGATGTTTTTCTGGAACTCTCTTGCTTTTTCCATGATCCAGTGGATGTTGGCAATTTGATCTCTGGTTCCTCTGCCTTTTCTAAAACCAGCTTGAATATCTGGAAGTTCACGGTTCACGTATTGCTGAAGCCTGGCTTGGATAATTTTGAGCATTACTATACTAGCATGTGAGATGAGTGCAATTGTGTGGTAGTTTGAGCATTCTTTGGCATTGCCTTTCTTTGCAACTGGGGAGCATTTATTTGGGTGTCCATATCTGTTTTCTTCACTTTTCCTTCGCTGAGATTCTGGCTTCTCTGAGCCTTGCTTTGCCATCTTTCTTGTCTATTAGGCTTTTGATGCAGAACTTTAATCCTCTTTAACCTTAGTCATCATCATGAACCACCTTTTCTAAACTTATGATCGTTTCATCCCCAAACCCAAATTACAAGTTATAGCATCAGATAAAAACAGAATGTCAAACTGCAGAGAGTAGCTACACAATCTTGACCTCAGAGTGTGTAAAGCATCCTGAAGCTGTAGAAACACTGGCGAAATCTAAACAGAGCAAATCCCACCACCAGCTTTGTGTGGGAATTGAAACATTTAATTGTGTAGATTGCACGCCATCAACAAAGTGAGAGTCTTCTGTGCAAGATGGGGGCCCCGCTCAGCAGTCCTCACTCATCCTCCCGTGCATTCTATCTGGGTGCAGTATCAGCACTGGGCTCACTCCCCAGTGTCCTGGAGAAACCCCAGGCAGGGATTCTGGCCCAGGAGCGGAGACCTGGGCCCCCAGTGGTCATCTGTTACTCACCCAGCCGAGGGAGGGGACCTTTGGATTCCACATCTGTAAAGTACTGGGAGTTGGAGCATCTCTTAGCCCTTCTTGTTAACTTCTTTGGTTCTATAATTTTAAGCTCACCAGTATTGGTTAACTCCTGATTGAATTCTTCTAGTTTTGATTAAGATATGAGCAAGTATTGGGGGCCTCTTCTTAAATGCCTAGGTTGTGTAGTTCATGATGGTTAGTGTGTGTTTTGCTTGAACAGTGCAGCAGTCCTCACAGTACTTTTGTGGACTCATAAGTGGTTGGGAAAGGCAGGGCGCTGTCAGCATTTACCCATTCATTCAACAAAACGTCTATGTACCTATTATTTGCCAGTCATTGTTTTGTGGACACACGAAAGTAAAGAAAACTCCCTGATCTTTCTATTTTGGGGGGATACAGAGAAAGACAGACAGTAAGAAATAAACCTAATAACAATCTGGGAATATATTAGAAGGTATTGGTAGAGTGGTGAAAATAAATCAGGGTAAGATGCTAGAAAGCCCATAGTAATCCAGACTCTTCTGAGCACTTCTTGTAGTTCCCAAGATACACATTGCTCCTCTCTGGGCTTCCCTTCTGGCCTTTGACGAAACCCTGCAGGCCGCATTGATTCCACTGTGTGTTCACCAGCCACCAGGTCCTGATGGCAGCCATGGTGAGTGTACTATCACAGGTCCCATAAGGCAGAAAACAGTTACTCCTGCAAACTTGCACCCATTGGAAACGACAGGATCCATAATTTACATATCTGGCTACATCTAGGCATTGAGCACACACATACACAGGATAAACACTAGGAAAGTATTTCCTAACTTTTTTGAAACAATTTCCTTATTTTATGCTAAAGACTAGCCTCAGAAATTCCAACAAATGTAGGAGCCCTCAGAAGTACCAAATTCTCTTACACTTGCTATAGCCAGCGGCTCTCCAAGTGACCTCCTAGCAAGTAGCATCAGTATGACCTGGGAATTTGTTCGGGCTGCAAATTCTCTGGATCACGCCAGGCTTACTGAACCAGAAACTCTGGGATAGGGCCCAGAAATCTGTAGTTTAATAAACCCTTCATGTGATTCTGATCCAAGATTGTGTCTGAGAATCACTGCTAGACCATACTTATAAAAATAATTGATAATAGAAATAATGTTTTATAGTTTTAATAGTCATTTTCTCACTTGAACTATGCTACAACAGAGCAGAATCAGCATAGCAGACATGCACATGAAAAAAATCAAAACAAAACGAATGAGGCTATTTAGACACAGAGAGGTTAAGTGAGTACCCCAGGATCACACAGCTAGTAAGCACTGAGGAAGTAGTGTTCTGGTGTTCTGTTTTCTTGCTCCTTCTGAGCTCTCTCATTTCATTCTTTCTCGGCTCTCCCTTCTTTACCTGCAGTTTATGTATACTGGAACTGAGATGCCTACCTTATACCCTCAGATCAGCAGGGGACAGAAAATAGAGATTATAGTTAATTGGCAAAATACTGTGGACAAAAATCTCCAGTGTCTGAACTGTAAGTTACTTCAGGGGAGGGGCTTAGCGTTGTAGTTCAGTGTTTCTCTAACAAGAGAAGGTCTTGCAAAGTTGGAAAATATTTGCTCCAAGTAGGAAAATATTTGCTCTCAGGCTAGTTAGTGGTCTGACTGCTGTTCCCAGAATCTTTCACAAAAGTGTCTGAGTCCAACACTTGCCGTTGTACTAGCAGGATCTACAGGCTGGTAGGAACCTGTCCTTGTGGATGTTGTGGTTTTGTGATCCACACTGCCACCTTCTGGGGATCTCATCCATAGCCAGCTGTTCCACTGAGAGCCAACGTCCCAAATCAAAGATGAGTCCACTTGTCTCCACTGGACTTATTTCAAAGAGCTGAAAAGACAGCAATGATGATGACAGTAAAACACAGAAGATGTTGCAGTTTTCTGAGGTTCTCACTGTTTTAAAAGAACATAAAGAAACAAAAGCAACAGCTAATCAAACGATAAGAGAGAAGAAAATACAATACACAAGAGGGTAGTACTACTATTTTTAAGAGGCAGAAGTGGGTGGAACGGCCATGGGGAAAAAGAGAAGAAAACTTGAAAACATATGATCTGCAATGATAGGCTCTGGAACGTGGGATTATGAACACATTTTCTTTGGTTTCCCAAAATGTTTGCAGTATATGGTTTGTAGGGTGTATCGTGGGCTCTATTAGTTTGCTAGGGCTGCCATAACAAAACACACACTGTGGATGCCTGGAAGCAACAGGAACGTATTCTTTCACATTCTGGAGACCAGAAGATGGCAGGGGCCGGGGCGGGGGCGGGGAGATGTCAGTAGAGCTGGGCTTTCTCAGGAACCCTAAGGGAGAATCTGTTCCATGACCTTCTCTCAGTTTCTGGTGTCACTGGCAGCCCTTATCACCCCAAACTCTGCCTCTTCTGTCCCCAAGTGGCTTTAGTTCTCCCTGTGTCTTTTCTCCTCCTATGAGGACACCAGTCATATTGGATTAGGGCCCACCTTACTCCTCTATGAGCCCATTTTAACTAATTACCTTTGCCGTGACCCTAGTTCCAAAGTTACATTCTGAGGTTCTGGAAAGTGCAGGAATTGTGGGGTCACGATCCAATACAGCACATGGTCACTGGGTTCAGACAACGGCTCAGCTACCAATGAGCTGTTTCACCTTGACAAGTTGCTGACTTTCTGAGCATCCGTTTTCTCACCTATAAAGTGAAGCCAAGAATACCAACCCCACAGGCCCTTTGAAAGAATGACTGTAAAGGACTTAGCATATGCCTGGAGCAGAGTAAGTTCTCAGCAGGAGACAGCTATTTCACTCAAAAAGAAAAAAAAAGCATAACAAATTTAAAGAGATGGGAGAAGAGGGACAATCTCGGGACCAAAACACGCCATTTAAATTAAGAGAACTTTGGAGAAAACAGCTTACACCTTTCTCACAAATTATATTTGATACTTACTGAAAAAAGCAAAATATTGAATTTAGCTCAGGAGATACTGGGTTGTAGGATAACATTTAGGTCTGTTTCAGTCTCATGTGAGAGGACCCCATGGACTGCAGCCCACCAGGCTCCTCTGTCCATGGGATTCTCCAGGCAAGAATACTGGAGTGGGTTGCCATTTCTTCCTCTAGGGATTCTTCTCATACCCAGGGATCAAACCCTGGTTTCCTGCATTGCAAGCAGATTCTTTACTATCTGAGCCACCAGAGAAGCCCCCAGAAGGGAGACACTGTATAAAATCTGTGTACCTGCTTCTCCCTTTCCTGTCCCCCATCCCCACCCCAGGCCTCTAACTCTGCATGCCTGACTCTCCAGACCTAGGCTCATTCTAGCTTAACTCCAGGAATGTCCAAGACCTCTGATATCAATAGAAGGGAGCTGTAAGGTCCACTTGGCAGAAAGTAGCTCCTCATCAATCTGATTAAAATTCTCTTCATTAAAGTCAGGGATTGAGGATTTAGAGATAGGTTATCTGGGAAGACCATGATATTGACTTACTAGAAATTATTACTACTTTAGGACGCATTTGTTTTCCAAGAAATTAGAAGCTCAAGAGACTAGGACATTCTCAGAGAATAAGAAGTTTGAACAAATTCCAGAGGCTGACTTGTGGCAAGGGTCCTTGTTTACCTGAGGAAAGGTAGTAACTGAGAAAAAAGACCTGAGGCATTAACTGCGGTATTTACATGTGTAAAATGTTTCATGGCTCCTCCAAAAATGCCCATGTGGCTCTATGTCTACATATGTTTACAGAATGTGTAAATAAATATGAGTAGAATATGAAACACATGTGCCTGTGTTTATAAAATACGCATCCACTTATGCTAATGAAATTACTTCCATCTGAAAATAAATGGTCATTGTCTGCATAAGAACTAGGAATTAGGGAGATTCCTGGAATTTTTATCCTCACATTTGGAGAAACTGAGTCACTATTATAATGTTTTTGTCATGAAAGGCAAGAAATGTGGCTTATGTCAACAATGAAAACTTTAATGTTTAAAGAGCAAGTAAAGTTGGAAAGAGCTATTCTCAGAAATCCTGTTTTCATAACAGAGGAAATTTAAACTCAAATTCATTGCAGTAAGCATCCCATGTAGTCACATATCCACTATTAGCAGACTTCTCCAGGCATTCCAACAATGTGATGTGCATAAAAATCTCTGAGGATTTTGTTTAAAATGCATAATTTTGTTAATTATATTAATCATGTAGTAGATTATGTTTGTAGTATGTATTTATCTTATAACTGTAAGTATGTACCTTGCCTGGAAGTACTCTTGCCTGGAAAACCCCATGGGCAGAGGAGCCTGGTAGGCTGCAGTCCATGGGGTCGCTAACAGTCGGACAGGACTGAGCGACTTCACTTTTACTTTTCACTTTCCTGCATTGGAGGAGGAAATGGCAACCCACTCCAGTGTTCTTGCCTGGAGAATCCCAGGGACAGAGAAGCCTGGCGGGCTGCCATCTATGGGGTCACACAGAGTCGGACACGACTGAAGCGACTTAGCAGCAGTAGCAGCATGTACCTTTCGCCTGTGTTAATCCACTTTATATACTGGATGTATCCAATATATAATCAACATTGCTGTATATTATATACGGGACTTCCCTGGTGGCTCAGGCAGTAAAGAATCTATCTACAACACGGGGGACTACCTGAAATGCAGAAGACTCAGATTCAATCCTTGGATTGGGAAGATCCCCTGGAGAAGGAAATGGAAGCCCACTCTAGTATTCTTGCCTGGGAAATCCCATGGACAGAAGAGCCTGACAGGATACAGTCCATGGAGTCGCAAGAGTCGAACACGATTTAGCAATAAACCACCACCACCCATATTATATATGAAAGTTGTTAACAGAGTAAATCCTAAGAGTTTTCATCACAAGGAAAAAAAATATTTTTGTTTGTTTTATTTTGTAGCTGTATGAGATGTCGGATGTTCACTAAAAGTATTGGGATAATCATTTCATGATATATGTAAGTCAAATAATTATGATGTGCACCTTAAAATCATACTGTGCTGAAGGTCAATTATATCTCAATAAAACTAGAAGGAAAATGACATTCATTTATTAAGAAAAATAAAATGCATATTTCTGAACCATACTTCCAAAAAATCTAATTAAGCCTCAGTATTACCAGGGGGTTTCCCCAATGATTCAGCGGTAAAGAATCTGTCTTCAGCACAGGAGACACAGGACTTGGGTTCAATCCCTGATGCAGGAAGATCCCCTGGAGAAGGAAATGGCAGCCCACTCCAGTATTTTTGCTTGGAAAATCTCATGGACAGAGGAGCCTGGTGGGCTAGAGTCTAAAGGGTCACAAAGAGTCAGACACGATTAAGTGACTGAGCACACACACACACACACACACACACACACACACACACAGTACCAGGACTCTGCATTCTTACGTATGAGGCAGTGGACTGGTGACCATGCTTTGAGGAATCTGGCTCTAATTTCTGAGTGGTGGAAAGATGAACAATTCTTTTTTCGTAATAGGAGGTGGGTAGGTAGGAGCATTTATTTAGAAGATGATGCTCAAAAAAAAAAAAAAAAGGAACAAAAGTCTGTCGACTCAATGAAATACTGAAACCAACTCCACTGGGTGGCTAATATGAGTTAAAGTTGTAGGTTTCCAGCTGCTCAAACACAAGTCTGCACAGGCTGATTCCCCTCTTCAGATAAATCAGCTAGTGTAGGTATAGCTGCTTGCTAATCCAATGTCCACCCTTGGAGAAACAGGGCTTATATGGGTTGTGATCTCATGACATCAATGTTGTGGGTCTTGAGCAATATTTTAGAAACTTTTACTTTGAAATAATTAGAGGAACACAAGAAGTTGAAAAAATAGTTCAGAGAGGTCCCATGTGCCCATCATTCAGCCTCTGTAAAGGCAATGTCTTATCATCTATAGCACCTCATCAAAAACAGGAAATCAACATTGGCATAATACATTCACTATTATAGATTACCGACCTCACTCAGATTTCACCATTTTTTATATGTACACCTTTGTGTCTCACGTATTGGTTTGTATAACCACCACCACTGTAATCAAGATACAGAACTCTTTCTCATCTGAAAGTTGATGTCACCCCTTTATAGTCACCCTATCTCCTAGCCATAATCCCTGGAAACCACTGATCTGTTCTCTATTTGAGCAATATTAAAAAAAAAAAACAAAAACAAAATAGAATAGAACAATGGAAAATAACAGAAGAAAATGGAAAATAAGAGAAGAGAAAATAGCTGAGGGCATTTCAAAGGGGAGGGGCAAGCATTGATTTGGGAACCTGTTGCTTCTGTTACATGTATATATGTGTGTATTGGGCTGTGTTAGAAAATACAGATCTTATGGAGAATTGTGAACAACAACAAAAAAAAGATTGAGAAATGCTGTGATATTAGACAGCTTGCATCATCAGCAAATGCTTCCTGCCTGCTGAGATCACAGTGACCTTTTCTGTTGGCTGATAGCTGCTACTTCACATTTGGATGGAAATCTACCATCTGGACCTTAAGTGTTTGGATATTTTTGCTCAGACCTGTAGACCAGGAGACAAAGTGAATCAGAGACAGGTAATTGACCATGAGGAACTCAAGGACCATGCAAGTTCCAGGCTTCCCCCCCACCCCAACACCCCCGGCCCCAGCCCAGCCTCCCTTAGGACCTAGAAGATAACAGAAGCCAAAGATAAGTTCCTCAACTCTATAGACTCCAGAAGACAGTTCAAAAGAGCAGCTAAGGGAGTTCCTGAAACATCTTTTTTTTTCCCCCACTTATAAGCCAATTTATGATGTGTGGTTCATACTTAGGCAATTTTAGGAAAACTTAAAAGGTTCATCACAATTTTAAATAAAAATATGTATTAATCTTTTAAATAATATATTTCATATTATTGATAGGGATAATATTCCACACACAAAAAATATATATAACTGGCTAGAAAGTAAATGGATTGATGTGGCATGACAACCCTCTCCAGAATTCTTGCCTGGACAATCCCATGGACAGAAGAGCCTGGAAGGCTGCAGTCCATGGGATCACAAAGATTTAGACATGACTGAAGTGACTTAGCATGCACGTATAGGTGAAGTTCCCCACTTAATCCCCACAAAGAATTAGAGCTTGCTACTTCAAAAGCATAGGTCATTGCAAATGGCATCTGTTTGATGTCTTTGTCAAACACATTCTGAAACTAGGGAGTGGTTTTTCTGTAGGATGCCTCTTTGCTAGCAGCAGTTGTGATGTAGATAGGTTGTCCTGCCTAAAAGCTGAAACAATGTTTCTGCTTGGGAGACAGTGATGAAGAGTTGGTGCCTTATCTATTCTTGGGTTGCATAGATTCCGGGAAATAATTCCTTCATATTCTGTTGCAACATTTGAGTTTTTAAGCACATCCAAACTTATGCCATCATTCTATTTCACCAATGAGTGAAGGAAATCGCCTCCAGTGAGGAAGAGTCCAGTTCTCAGGGACTGAGCCACTTGCAATACAGATTACGGAGTCTGGCTAGCCTGTTCTCAAATCTAAGAACTTCTATAATTTGGGCTTGAAGTGACTGACTCAGGTATTTCAAGATACTGAAAATTTCACTGCCAGCTGTCACTTGAACAAACTTTCTGAAATCACAGAAACAATCTTTAACTAAAATTATCACGCTTCACTTCAAAACCTCCTGTGAGCGCTCTTTACTTTGACGGCTGTTATTTCACTTCAGAAAAGCAGTGTCTCATGTTTTACTGTCATTTCTTGCCACAGCTTTTTTTTTTCCCCCCCAGTACCTGCATTTGGATTACAGGTGCAATTTTCTCCATTTTCTTAGACACTGACTCAGGATCAGAAACATGATATTGACCATCGGCTGTTCTCTGGGGATAACCCTGAGTGTGGATCCACATTCAGAAGTAACCTCTTGACCTGGCAACACCCCTTCTCCTGAAGAAAGGCTGATACCCCCTCAGCAGCAACCTCATGGCAGCTTTTCCAGGTCACATCACAGCTCCCAGGCTATTTAACCAAACGGCCCTATGCATCATTTCCCCGTAGCTTGGGTTCTCATTGGTTATCAGCAATGACAAATTCTTCATTTATTCTTCTCCCTCATATAAACACTATGGCAGGGACCATGGGTTTTTTGTTCCTGCACTGTTTCCTCCTTTCTTTTCCCAGTGTAGCATTTCCAGGCCATGGTATCTAGAAGCTGACGTGCCTCCTCCATCTCTTTCCTGCCACAGGGATCTTGGAAGACCCTTGTTCTACATGGCCCACCTACAATACACAAGGGGGCTCCCAGCTGCATCAGACTTTAGAGAAGCACAGTTTCAGGGTTTATTTGTTGTTCCATGTCATCCAGCCTAACTTAGCTTTACATAGGCCAACAGTTGATTTATTCTTTGGACATGAACATATTTATCCAGCTGTAAAGTAAACTATCTGCTCTACACATATGATAGCAATGACTTTTCCACATTTTTATGCCATTGAATTTTATGTGACATCTACAGAGATATTTTATACAGGAATTTTGTGAATAAATTACTCTGCTTCTTCTCTGGGCACAACAATTACAAATTTGGGACTGATTTTATAAGATTCTTAGCAGCAAAGAAAACTACTTGTTCTTACTAAAAGAAGTAGAAGTTGAATGATGTCTTTATGGTTTGGGTCTCTTTGGCGTTAGCAACAAAATTGAATACCTTAAAATATTATTCTTTGTTTGTCTTAGAAAAACTTAACTCTTCTAATAGACAATTCAGGACATTTTATGTGAAAATAAAGCAAGAGTTTGACAAAGGTTCAAAGAAAATGTATCTTCAACTTGAGTTTTCTTTTTGTGTTTCTCATGTGAAATAATCGCTTGTTTGATCTACATGGACTCATATTCCTTACGTATAAGAAAAGCAAAATAAAGTAAAAAAAAAAAAAGAAATTCCTATCCACTGTTACATTTGGGATGCTTTTCTGAATTGTAGTTTATGTTACTGTGCTCATTACTCTTCATGCCTCAGTGAACCATTTTAAAACCAGTAACCCAATTTTGTAAATTGGGAATTTAAAATAATTGCTTCACCAAGGTCCTCAGGAAAGTAGAGCCTGAGACACAGATTAGAGTGCTGATAATTTATTTGGAATATGCAAACTTAGGGCAGGCAGAGTGAGGGAAAAGGGGGTCTGGGAAGCAAAGAAAGATGTGGATGAATGCGATGTAACACATGACTGCATTGGCCACGGCAGCACAATGAGCCACAAACAGAGACACCAGACTGTACGGCAGGCTTGCCCACCTCCCTAGGGCTTCTCTGGAAGTGTTCCACCAATGGAGAAGAGGGAATCTATTTGCCCAACTCCTTCCCATCCCAGTGGTCAGTGTATACCTCCAAATGGCTCAGTGCCTGTCACTTCTGGCTTGTGCCATCCAGCCTGTTGGCACAAGTCTCATTCAAAGTCTCATTTCTGTCCTCTGTCAAATGAAGACAATTATATCACCTCCTTATGAGATGTTTTGAAGATTAAACAGGGTAAAGAATTTAAAACCTTAACAACTGTAGGCATTCAAACAAATGACTGCTAAGGAAAAGATAACAGGAACTCCTAGATGCTCAGCCATTGATCAGAGTTCCTATTCACCTGTTAAATGATAAGGAATTTGCAATCAGCCAGATAGCTGTGAAAAGAAGAGAGGCGAAAAACAAAGGAGAAAAGGAAAGATATAAGCGTCTGAATGCAGAGTTCCAAAGAATAGCAAGAAGAGATAAGAAAGCCTTCTTCAGCAATCAATTCAAAGAAATAGAGGAAAACAACAGAATGGGAAAGACTAGAGATCTCTTCAAGAAAATTAGAGATACCAAGGGAACATTTCATGCAAAGATGGGCTTAATAAAGGACAGAAATGGTAGGGACCTAACAGAAGTAGAAGATATTAAGAAGAGGTGGCGAGAATAAACGGAAGAACTGTACAAAAAAGATCTTCACGACCTAGATAATCACGATGGTGTGATCACTCACCTAGAGCCAGACATCCTGGAATGTGAAGTCAAGTGGGCCTTAGGAAGCATCACTATGAACAAAGCTAGTGGAGGTGATGGAATTCCAGTTCAGCTATTTCAAATCCTGAAACATGACGCCGTGCAAGTGCTGCTCTCAATATGCCAGCAAATTTCGAAAATTCAGTCGTGGCCCCAGGACTGGAAAAGGTCAGTTTTCATTCCAATCCCAAAGAAAGGCAATGCCAAAGAATGCTCAGACTACTGCACAATTGCACTCATCTCACATGCTAGTAAAGTAATGCTCAAAATTCTCCAAGCCAGACTTCAGCAATATGTGAACCGTGAACTTCCAGATGTTCAAGCTGGTTTTAAAAAAGGCAGAGGAACCAGAGATCAAATTGCCAGCATCCGCTGGATCATGGAAAAAGCAAGAGAGTTCCAGAAAAACATCTATTTCTGCTTTATTGACTATGCCAAAGCCTTTGATTATGTGGGTCACAATAAACTGTGGAATATTCTGAAAGAAATGGGCATACCAGACCACCTGACCTGTCTCTTGAGAAATCTGTATGCAGGTCAGGAAGCAACAGTTAGAACTGGACATGGAACAACAGACTGGTTCCAAATAGGAAAAGGAGTACGTCAAGGCTGTATATTGTCACCCTGCTTATTTAACTTCTATGCAGAGTACATCATGAGAAACGCTGGGCTGGTAGAAGCACAAGCTGGAATCAAGATTGCCAGGAGAAATCTCAATAACCTCAGATATGCAGATGACACCACCCTTATGGCAGAAAGTGAAGAGGAACTCAAAAGCCTCTTGATGAAAGTGAAAGTGGAGAGTGAAAAAGTTGGCTTAAAGCTCAACATTCAGAAAACTAAGATCATGGCATCTGGTCCCATCACTTCATGGCAAATAGATGGGAAACAGTGGAAACAGTGGCTGACTTTATTTTGGGGGGCTCCAAAATCACTGCAGATGGTGACTGCAGCCATGAAATTAAAAGACGCTTACTCCTTGGAAGAAAAGTTATGACCAACCTAGACAGCATGTTCAAAAGCAGAGACATTACTTTTCCAACAAAGGTCCATCTAGTCAAGGCTATGGTTTTTCCTGTGGTCATGTATGGATGTGAGAGTTGGACTGTGAAGAATGCTGAGTGCTGAAGAATTGATGTTCTTTTGAACTGTGGTGTTGGAGAAGACTCTTGAGAGTCCCTTGGACTGCAACGAGATCCAACCAGTCCATTCTGAAGGAGATCAGCCCTGGGATTTCTTTGGAAAGAATGATGCTAAAGCTAAAACTCCAATACTTTGGCCACTACATGGGAAGAGTTGACTCATTGGAAAAGACTCTGATGCTGGGAGGGATTGGGGGCAGGTGGAGAAGGGGACGACAGAGCATGAGATGGCTGGTGGCATTACTGACTCGATGGACGTGAGTCTGAGTGAACTCCGGGAGTTGGTGATGGACAGGGAGGCCTGGCGTGCTGCGATTCGTGGGGTCGCAAAGAGTTGGACACGACTGAGCAACTGAACTGAACTGAACTGAAAGGAACAGTGGAGACAACTGGGTGTGGTGACAGACTTGAAACTTGGTCCAAGAGGGATGTGCAGCTGTTTTGACCATATTCATGAGAGTAGAGGGAAAGGATGGGTTCCAGAAATGTTTCAGCAAGAATAATAATAAGCAAAAATTATATAACTTTGGAAGGAAAAGACCTGCTCTGTAGTGGCCAAACGCAATAACTTATAATGGCTTCCTAAGAAAAATGTCTGTTTCAACACTGTTCCAGGAATTCAGAGAATGCTGGAAATCATTTATTTTGCCCTGTTTCTACCTTCTGCCTTTTTTTCTTATCTTTTTTTGTAAATATCATGTAGACCAAGAGCAAAAGTTGATATCTCCATCTGTTATCTCACTGGGTCAGAGTTGTTCCTTTAAATCTGGGAGGTAACAAATCAAAGTTCCCAGAGTTGGCTCTATTTCCCACACAGAATTCATTTATTTTGAATGGCATAGTTACAGGTTTCACTACAGAGTGGCAACCCCACTGCCTTTCAGCCAAGAAACTCATGCTTAGAAAAAATATTCCAAGCTCTGCTGAAAACAGATCCAGTGCTAACACAGCCAAATTAAACACTGAAGTCAAGACATTTAAAATCAGTATTCTCATGTTGCTTGTTGCTTCTTTACATGGCATACAACTGAATACCTTAATTTTCTGTTGAGTCTCGTTAAGGACGTGACTTTTCATTCAGCAAATACTCCTTGAGATTTGGTGTAGGGCTATGGACATTACCATGTATGCATGCAAGGTTAGTCACTTTGATTGTGTCTGTGTCTTTGTGACCCCTTGGGCTGTAGCCCACCAAGCTCTTCTGCCCATGGGAATTCTGCAGTCAAGAATACTGGAGTGGGTTGCCATGCCCGCCTCCAGGGGATCTTCCCGACCCAGGGATTGAACCGAAGTCTCTTACGTCTCTTGCAGTGGCAGGCGGGTTCTTTACCACTAGCACCACGTGGGAAACCCCCATTAACAGGCAAACATTGCATTTTATATGAGCTCTCTACAATTTAGTTGAAAATATGTGACAATTAATTAAAACAGTAGTGAAAAAGATGTCATTAGGCAGCATGAGTGATAAAGATAGCTAACTCTAGTGCTGAAAACTGGGTCTCTCTGTACCAGTGCTGAACGGAATCTCAGAGACCCAGTTTTGTGTGAAGCAGAAAAGAATAGCTTAATTGCTTTGCCAGGCAAAGGGGAACACAGTAGGTTTGTGCCCCTCAAAACTGTTTTCCAACTTGGGAGGATTTAGTGGGGAGTTTTATAGCAATGGTTCAAGGGCAGGATTGCTGATAAGGATTAGGGTGTGAGTAGGGCTTGTACTTCTTTAATCTTGTTCAGGTAGTTTTTTAACTGCTCCTCCCTTGACTCTTCTTGGAGTCTGCTCCCTATGAACAGTAAACGGGGGGACAGAAAGGTTTCTGTGTCTAGGAGCCCCACAGGGCTTTTACCTACACCATCTTACATACTCTTCAGAAGTGTCCAAATTCTCAATATCCTTGTCAAGACTTACTATTGTCAGTTCTTTAAAAATTATATTTATTCTGATACAAATGACATGGTATCTCACTGTGATTACAATTTGCCATTTCCCTGGTAAGGAATGATGTTGAGAATCTTTTCTTGTGCATATTGGTCATTTGTATATCTTCTTTGGTGAAGTGTCTTTCAAATCCTTTGTCTATTTTTAATTGGGGTTATTTGCTTTTTCTATTGCATTTTAAGGGTTTTTTTATATACTCTGAGACAAGTCCCTTATTCAATATATGACTTGCAAATATTTTCTCCCATTTTGTGCATTGTCTTTTCACTTTTAAATAATGTCATTACAGCAAAAAAGTTTAAAATTTTTGATGAAGTCTAATTTATCTTATCTGCTGCAGTCCATGGGGTTGCAAAGAGCTGGATAAGACTTAGTGACTGAACAACAAAAACAATTTATCTTTTCTTTAAAAATTTCTTGTGCTTTGGTGTAGTAGCCAAGAAATCATGGCCCAATTTAAAATCATGAAAATGTACACCTATATTTTCTAAGGGCTTTATAGCTTTAGCTCTTGCCTTCAGATCTTTGATCCATTTTGAATTAGTTGTCATATATGCTGTGAAGCAGGAGTCCAACTTCATTTTTTTCCATGCAGTTCTCTGGTTGCTCCAACAGTGCTTGTTGAAAAGACTATTCTTTCTTAACCTATTTGATTGTCTTTTGTCAAAAATCAATTGGCCATAAATACAGTGGTTTATTTCTGGACTCTCAACTTTATTCCATTGATCTATAAGTCTTATACCAGTACCATACTCTCTTGACTACTGTAGCTTCAGAGTGGAAGTGTGAGTTCCCCTACTTTTTTTTCAGGCTTGTTTTGGCTCTTTTAGATCTCTCGCATTTTTATATGACTTTTAGGATCAACTTCCCAATTTCTGCAAAAGGGTAACTGAGGTTTTGAAAGGAATTGTATTGCAACTGTAGAATAATTTGAGGAGACTTGCCATCTTAACAATATTAAGTCTTTCAATTCATGAATGCAGAATGTCCTATTTATTTAGGTCTTCTTTAGTTTTTTTCAATAGTATTTTATAGTTTTCAGTATATAAATTTTGCACTTGTTTTGTTAAATTTATTCCCAAATACTTTATTCTTTGTGCTGCTGCTGCTAAGTCTCTTCAGTCGTGTCCGACTCTGTGTGACCCCATAGACAGCAGCCCACCAGGCTCCCCCATCCCTGGGATTTTCCAGGCAAGAACACTGGAGTGGGTTGCCATTTCCTTCTTGAGGTTGGTCTAAATTGAATCATTTTCTTAATTTCATTTTTGGATTGTTCATTACTAATGTTTACAAATACACTAAAAATAGTGTTTGATTTCTGTTCATTGATCCTATTCCTGCAAACTTGCTGTACTTGTTTATTAGTTCTAATAAGTTTTGTTTTTCCTTTTTTTTTTTTTAGTTGAGTGTGTTCCTTAGCATTTTTTACATACAAAATCATATCATCTGCAAATATAGATAGTTTAACTTCTTCCTTTGCAATCTGGATGCCTTTTATTTCGTTTACTTGTCTAATGTCCTGAATTCACTTTGTTTTGAAATAATTTCCCCTGAAGTTCTTGCTCCGCCAAGCCTTGGAATCATAATTATCAGCCAATTCAGATCTGCCCTTCATTTTCTGGGCTTCTGTGTAATTTCCTAGGGGGTTCATAGAGAACCAAGTCATCAGTGGGAGGGGGCACTGTCTGGTCCTTGGTGCCATCATCATTCTTGTTTTCATCTATCTCAGCCGTTCATGCATGCAGACTACTGCTATGTCCTTTTTGCCCCAAGCTGATGGGCCCCTCAGATCTCTAGTTCCCTAGGCTGTGTTGTCACAGCTCTTGGGTGCTCACAAAACATTTAGTAGCTCCCAGATTTCTCCTGGTTGCAGGAAACTCTGTTGGGGCTGTCTTGGATCTCTCTGCCTGAATATAGCATCATTCTCCTAGCTTGATGGGCAGGAATTCATGTACTCTGGGCTCTCCCCACGCACAGGGAACATGGGTTTCTTCTACTTGGAATACTCAACCAACACGGAGCTTTGCTCATTTAACTCTGAACACCCCAGGGTTTGATCATGGACTAGGTGTCTTCTATGGAGCCTGTGATAGAGTTTCAATAATATTCTGAATTGTTACAACAAGAAACGGAGTGGGTGCTACTGGCATCCAGCAGATAGAGGCCAATGATGCTGTGAAACGTCTTACAATGCACAGGACTGTTTTTACATCAAAGAATTATCTGGACCAAAAGGTCAACAGGGTCAGGCAGAGACATCTTGTGATGAATCTGTCATTCATCCTCCTCCTTGAGGATCTGTGCTTTGAAATAATAATAGTAAAGCATTTTAATCTGATTTTCTGCTGCTGTATTGCCATCCCTGGGGCATTGGAGACAGAAGGTCTATTTGATCAGGAAAGATAGGAAGCAGGAGGAAGTAACAACAATAACGAAATGTTAGTTGGATACCACAGAGCAATGAAAATGAATGAGCCATAGATACACAGGACACACAACAACAAAATAATGTTGAATAAAAGAATAAATACAGGGACTTCCCTGGCAGTCCAGTGGTTCAGACTCCACACTTCCACGACAGGGGTACTTGTTCAATCTCTGGTAGGGAAACTAAGATCTCACAAGCCTCGGCATGGTCAAATATATAATACACTATGATTCCATGTATACAAAGTCCAAAAACATGCAAAGCTACTTTACTGAGACATCCACAGCTGGACTGGATGGTAACACTATAAAGAAAAGCAAGGATGTAGTTGCCATAAAGGTCATTATCGTTTACTCCATTATCTCTGGAATAGGCAGGTGGAGGGAAATTATGATGAAAAAAGGACACAAGATTACATTCCAAGGTACTGGTAGTGTTCTACTTCTTGCTTCCTTTAACCAGTACATTTATGTTTTATAAACTTCTTTATATGCTTCATAATACAAAAGTTAAAAAAAACCACATTAGTCAAAATTCAAAAATCTTAGCCTCTTGGAACAAATAAAGTACACAAATAGAAAAAATAGGTGAATTTCAAATAAGATCTGAGGTATGGTTAATAATGTACCAGTGTTACTCTCATAGTTTTGATGCATGTTCTAAGATATGGAAGCTGTTGACAATCAAGGAAACTGGGTGAAGGATACATGGGGTCTCTCTGAACTTTGCAATTTTTCTCTAAGTGTGAAATTACTTCAAAATAAAATATTTACTTAAGACAAACATCATCCTAACATTTATACATGTTTTTTCCAATCTTTCATCTTTTTCTAAATTTTTACTTTTTTTTTCTTTTTTGCTAATATGAGCAACATCTATGGAAATAACCACAGATAGTACTTGCAAAGCACTTATTTTGTGCAAGGCACTGCTCTAAGTGCTTAATAAATATGCACTCATTTCATCCTAACAGAATTCCAAGGGCTAGAGGTGATTACTATCCCTATTTTACTGCTGGTGAAATAGAGACACAGAGAGCTGTGTCTGATGACTAGCCTAGCTGGTAGGTGGTAGGGAGTGGCAACAGTCTGGCTCCACAGTCGGTGCTCATAATATATTGCCATTACTGAGAGTTTGGGAAGTACAGAAAAGTATGAAGGAACAGAAACAAAAAGCCAGTCAGATGCAACTACTATTTTTTATTGTAACATGTTCCCTTCCAGCCTTTTTTCCTCTGTGTGTTTTAGTTTGTTAGACATGAATTTGTAGCCAGATTTTCTTTTGACTCTAAACATCATGTCATATACATTTTTCATGCCACTAAAAATCTAAACAAAGCATTAAAGGCTACATGATATTTTGTATATAGAGTTGCTACGCTTTGCATACCTTTATCTAGAATGCTGTGTGTTTAGATGTTTCCAATTTCTTTGCTGTTATATATAAAGCTGACATGAATATCCTCATTCTTAATTCATGTTTCCTTTCTGAGTATTTGTTTAATTTCTACTTTTTTATCACTTAACTTTTTTCTCTGCTTTTCTTACCATAACTTACTATACAAGCAATTCTATAGATGCACAGGTTACTATTTTAGTATTCATATAAATATTTACAAGCTTTAAAAATTCTCAATCTTATACCACTCAGTATTCCCCCTTGCCATTCAAGAGTGAATGGTAGATTCTCCATGCTTCAGAAATGAGGTGAGTAATGTCTTTCTTCACACCTGATAGAAAGGAAGTTCCAAAGTAAAATGAGATGGAGGCAAGGACAGCAGTAACTAAGGATGAGCATACATGTGACAGCTCAGAGCTCATGGTGATGTAGCAGGTGCTTTTTTGGTATGCCGTATCTCTTACTCCCCTAACCAGGACCATACTGAGACATTGCTATCCCCACATTACAGATGAGGAAACTCAGGCCCAAACCCAGAGAGCTAGTTTCAGAAGGAGTGAGCATGGAAATAGGGATGATATGGGAGGAGGAGAAACCGCACACCAGACCCCCTTGGGATACGTGTCTCTGAGCACTTATGTCAGATTTGTATTGAATATTTATAGGAAAACACACACACACACACACACACACACACAAATCCCATCAGGTTTGGAATCTTCAACTTAGGACATTCTAACACAAATATTTGCCTTAATTCAATCTACTTAGGGTGAATCTGGGGTAGGACTGTGGTACATGGAAACCTAGCACTTGAGTTTGTCAGACACATGGAATCTCAGAACCCACCGCAGACCCACTAACTCAGGATCTGCATTTTCACAAGATCGGTGTGTACATCTAAGTCTAAGAAGCACTGCTGTAAGAGTTTATTAGGAAGGATTTCCTTCAGATGTCTTTGAGCCCAATGTAGCACCTAGAAGTCATGAAACACTTTTTCTCGGTATGTTCACCAAGAGGCTCAAGGAATGCTGATTGACATTAGAGGCTTTCTAGGGACTCTTGGAAATGCAGATGTGGGATCACAGAACTGCAGCTCTGCCAGCTGTATTCTGCCCTCTTCCTACTTTTCAGTTCAGTTCAGATGCTCAGTCGTGTCCAACTCTTTGCGACCCCATGAAATGCAGCACGCCAGGCCTCCCTGTCCATCACCAACTCCCGAGTTCACTCAAACTCATGTCCATCAAGTCGGTGATGCCATCCAGCCATCTCATGCTCTGTCGTCCCCTTCTCCTGGCCCCGATCCCTCCCAGCATCAGAGTCTTTTCCAGTGAGTCAACTCTTCGCATGAGGTAGCCAAAGCATTGGCGTTTCAGCTTCAACATCAGTCCTTTCAATGAACATCCAGGACTGATCTCCTTTAGAATGGACTGGTTGGATCTCCTTGCAATCCAAGGGACTCTCAAGAGTCTTCTCCAACACCACAGTTATAAAAGCATCAAATCTTAGGCACTCAGCTTTCTTTATAGTCCAACTTTCACATCCATACATGACCACTGGAAAAACCATAGCCTTGACTAGACGGACCTTTGTTGGAAAAGTAATGTCTCTGCTTTTGAATATGCTATCTAGGTTGGTCATAATTTTCCTTCCAAGGAGTAAGCGTCTTTTAATTTCATGGCTGCAATCACCATCTGCAGTGATTTTGGAGCCCCCCAAAATAAAGTCTGACACTGTTTCCACTGTTTCCCCGTCTATTTGCCATGAAGTGATGGGACCAGATGCCATGATCTTTATTTTCTGAATATTGAGCTTTAAGCCAACTTTTTCACTCTCCTCTTTCACTTTTATCAAGAGGCTTTTGAGTTCCTCTTCACTTTCTGCCATAAAGGTGGTGTCATCTGCATATCTGAGGTTACTGATATTTCTCCCAGCAATCTTGATTCCAGCTTGTGCTTCCTCCAGACCAGCGTTTCTCATGATGTACTCTGCATAGAAGTTAAATAAGCAGGGTGACAATATACAGCCTTGTCGTACTCCTTTTCCTATTTGGAAGCAGTCTGTTGTTCCATGTCCAGTTCTAACTGTTGCTTCCTGACCAGCATACAGGTTTCTCAAGAGGCAGGTCAGGTCGTCTGGTATTCCCATGTCTTTCAGAATCTTCCACAGTTTATTGTGATCCACACAGTCAAAGGCTTTGGCATAGTTAATAAAGAAGAAATAGATGTTTTTCTGGAACTCTCTTGCTTTTTCCATGATCCAGCGGATGTTGGCAATTTGATCTCTGGTTCCTCTGTCTTTTCTAAAACCAGCTTGAACATCTGGAAGTTCATGGTTCACGTATTGCTGAAGCTTGGCTTGGAGAATTTTGAGCACTACTTTACTGGCGTGTGAGATGAGTGAAATTGTGTGGTCATCTGAGCATTCTTTGGCATTGCCTTTCTTTGGGATTGGAGTGAAAACTGACCTTTTCCAGTCCTGTGGCCACGACTGAGTTTTCCAAATTTGCTGGCATATTGAGAGCAGCACTTTCACAGCGTCATGTTTCAGGATTTGAAATAGCTGAACTGGAATTCCATCACCTCCACTAGCTTTGTTCATAGTGATGCTTCCTAAGGCCCACTTGATTTCACATTCCAGGATGTCTGGTTCCAGGTGAGTGATCACACCATCATGATTATCTGGGTCATGAAGATCTTTTTTGTACAGTTCTTCTGTGTATTCTTGCCACCTCTTCTTAATATCTTCTGCTTCTGTTAGGTCCCTACCATTTCTGTCCTTTATTGAGCCCATCTTTGCATGAAATGTTCCCTTGGTGTCTCTAATTTTCTTGAAGAGATCTCTAGTGTTTCCCATTCTGTTGTTTTCCTCTATTTGTTTGCATTAATCACTGAGGAAGGCTTTCTTACCCCTCCTTGCTATTCTTTGGAACTCTAACTGCAATTAACTGCCCTGTGCACTAAAGCTCCAAGCTGGAATGGGCTGGAGGGCATCTGGCAGAGTCCTACCAACAGAAAACAGCTGAGACCCAGCTGCTACTAGGATAAGCTTCCCAGGAAGGACAATCACCACAAAGACAAAACAATGCTACTTCTGGGAGGTAAGGGGTGGTGGAATGATCTCCCCTTATGCTTTTTCAGAAGTGAAAAGAACTGACAAGGTGCTTAGAGGTGGCGTCTTCCAACCTCCTTGTTTTACACGTGAAAGAACCAAGAGCATTTACTGTGATCACATAGCTACTAGCAAGGGGCAGAGTTGGTGTTCCCATTTGGTTCCTTGGCATTCAAGCCCAGTCCTGCCCTGCAGCATGGGTGGTGCTAGAATGGGTTGGTACTTAGCCTCCATTTCCAGCACCTTCTAGCATACCTCCTTTCAGAAATAAGAAACCTCTTTCCTAGACTCTCCTATGGTTGGATTGTGGATATGATTTGGGTTCCTTGGATTACATGCACTCTCAAGCCGTCTGAAGGCGAATTAGCACAACACATCTTTCTGTTCTTTCTGCCAGCACACTAGGCAATGGACGTGGATTATTTGCAGCACAGCTGCCTGGGGGTCAGGAGACATGGAAGGATACTTGCTTTAGCCAGAGCAGGTTTAGGACAAGAGATGTGACTCCGAGGGAACGACTGAGACCACAAGGCTTTCTGATCCCTGACTTGCATCAAAAGTACTCCCAAGGCAATAGTCCCAGGTAGCTTCTTGATTCCCCATCTTTCTGACAATGGTGAGGCATCGGCTCCTGGAGGGGTGTTCCTCCAACCCCTCCCATGGTTTTGTAAGCACAGTATTAAATCCCTTTTTGCTTAAAGTGCCTAGGGCTTTTCTATTTTCTGTTGCTGAATCCTGACTAAAGAGTGAGGCATAAATTCACAGTAAATTATATTAGGAAGGAGCTCTGCAAAGACCCGTTTTTTCCTTCTCTCTCTGATTACTAATGCACAGTATTTGAAACACAAATGTCTTTCACAATGTACTCTTTTTGGAATTTGTATTATAGCATCACCCAAGCTTCCTAGAATGGTGGGATATTGAAATATAAACTTTGTCGTACATCAAAACTCTAAGTATCAGGAAAAATGTCAGAGGTATCATTTAATTTGCAATGGTAGTGCTTGCTGACAGAACAAACAAACTTAACAAGAGTTACTAGAGAACGTCCCTGGCTGTACAGTGGATAAGAACCTGCCTGCCAATGCGGAGGACACAGGTTTGATCCCTGATCTGGGAAGATTCTGCATGCCACAGAGCAACTAAGCCCGTGAGCCACAACTACTGAGTCCACGTGCTGCAACTACCGAAGCCCGTGCACCTAGAAAGAGCCTGTGCTTGGCAGCAAAAGAAGCCGCCACAGTGAGAACCTGCGCAGCACAATGATGAGTAGCTCCTGCTCGCAGCAGTTCGAGAAACTCCGGCAAAACAGTGAAGACACAGCACAAACGAAAATGGAATTAAAAAAAGAGTTACTGGAGGATAGGAAAATTTTAATTTTTCTTTTGAACATTTGTATGCAACATTTCTAATGCTGAGACTTCCTTATTTCGTCTCTGTACAGCTGGCGTTCACTCATAGAGCACACATTTGGACCAGAAGGTAGTCCATAGTAAAGACCATACAAAGTTTGAAATGAATCATTTAGAGAAAACATTCATTTCAAAATTCTAGCTTATTTTAATAATAATAATAATAACTTGGTTTCTGAGATCTTCCTATGCTCTAAGCACTGTGCTACATGCAGTCCATCTTGTGGGCATTATTGCGTTGAATGGTCCCATAAAGTTGTTGTTTGTCATTTAGTCACTAAGTCATGTCTGACTCTTTTGCCATCCTGTGGACTCTAACCCGCCAGGATCCTCTGTCCATGAGATTTCCCAGGCAAGAATACTAGAGTGGGTTGCCATTTCCTTCTCCAGGGGATCTTCCCAACCTAGGGATCAAGCTTTGGTCTCCTGCATTGGCAGGTGGCTTCTTTACCACTGAGCCACCAGAGAAGACCTCCCACAAAGTAGATGTTATTATTTCCATTTTACAGATGATGCAACTGAGATTCAGTGAGATTCAGCATCTTGCTCAAAGATATACAACTTGTATGACACAGCTGACATTTGAACCTGGTCCTTTTTTGACTCAAAAGCTCATAATCATTCTACCATCATCTCCCCAAATAGTATCTGCCTGAGAGAATAAGACATGTAAAGTTTCATATAGCTTTAAGAAGTTCAGGATGTCTGCTATAAGTTCTAATGTAACTAAAAGTTGTTAAGGGAATGACTTAAAAAAAGAAACTTATTCTCTTTCCTGGTGAAAATTTTGGTCATGTAAAAATTTATATACATCTTAATTCATGGAGTTCTAGGAAAAGGGACTAGTGGTGTGTAGTCACAGGAGGTAAACTAGATCGGGTGGGAGGGCAGGAAATTTTCCTTTTTGTTTCTCCCCCTTGCTACTCGAGGGTTCTGTGCCATTTACATTTTGGCAAAGGTTTGTAAGGATCTGATGCTGGCTGGATCTCAATCCTGGTGTGAAAAGGACACCCACACAGAAGTGTATGGTACAAATTCTTTAGTCATCAGGAAAAGCCCTCCTCCTCACCACTTCTCCCCAGAGTAGCTCTGAGCATATGCCTGCAACATCCCTTGTTCTTGGTGCTGTGCTAAGAAGCAAGCCCTTATCTGCAGAGAAATAACCTCTCCTGTTTGCTCAACATTTATGACAACAGGAGCGTGGGGAAACAAGACTGCCCCCCACAACACAGCACTTTATTCACCTGGACATTGGAGTGCAGATTTTGGCGACTGGGTGCTGGAAGACCCAGCAGTTACGTGGCTGCAAACAAACGCTGGCTGCCCTTCCCTGAGCACAGACGTCAAGCGGGGTCAGGTCCCAGTGGTTCAATGGTTGCATCACTGGCTTTTCTCAAGAATAGCTGACACTAACAGCTATCTCCCCGAGCACAGGCTCAAGGCCCCCACAGCCCACAGCGCCTCCACAAGCTCCCCTTAGATCTGGACCTTGTGCTCCAAATCAAATACCACCCATGGCACAGCGTAGAAAGAGCTGATTCAGCTTTTGGTGACTCTTCGGTCTCGACCTTTCTCTTATAATCGCTAAGCTTGTTTTTAATCAATGTTTAACTTCTTGATTAATTTCCTTGATTTCTAAGGGCAGTTTTTCACAACTGAGATAATGTGTTCTAAATGCTCGCTGAGCTGTTGGTGCACTGGAAACTGTAAACACTTCAGACTGCTTTTTGTCTCCCTAATGCTCTCTCCCTTATTATGTGGGCTTGCGGCGCCTATAAATTTAGTCTTTATTCTCTCTGCCATCTGCATAATTGCCAGTGTTTAAAGAACCTCGCTTCTCCCTTTCTTTGCCACTGGGAAAAGAATTGTTTGTTCAGCCTTCACTAAATTAGTATTTTTCTGGCTTCTTATCTCTCATGTCTTGAAGAGTGGTATGTAATTAATTCTGAAACTTTGATGGTTTTCACATTACTCACTGCCTTCTCCTTGGCAATTCACCTGCTTTCTACTTTCTTTCTCTCAGATCTATTTACATCGGGGTTGGGGCGGGGGGTGGGGGGGGACTTCTCACTCACATCTTTATTCCATTTGCTTTTTAAAGGGTTTTGTGGTTCTTTGGAAGAAGAGAATGTTATCTGCTGCCTTAGAGCCTAACTGCCGGCTCCTTTGTCATTTCGCCTGTGCTCCCTGGGGTACATCCCCCGTCCTTGGGATGCAGGTATTGGACTTAGAGGCGCCGGGTAATCCCATAATGGAACCACACTTAAAAGCCGGACAGCTTCCTCAGAGTACTGTTGCTCTAATACATTTCCATTACTGGCATTTGTCAATATGGTACTGAGACAGCAAAGCTATGGGGAGGATATTTGAAAATGGGAGAAAAGACCAGGTTGATATGAATCTTGGCAGGTTTTTCCCCAGGGTTTCTTTGCCCTCCTGCCATACCCTCAAACAGATTTCCTTATTTAATTTTTTATTTATTTTCTGCTCTCTGTCCTTATTGCTATTTCTTATAATAGCAAGTGATTTAAACTGGAGGCTCTGTAATAGGATTTGGCAATCACTCACACACACTGGTTTTTAAACACAAATTGAAGAATGCTGTACAGACTGTTGTACGTCTTTATTTTTTCACTTAAACCTTTAACTTGAAGCTTATTCCAATCCCTCCCCTGTTCTTTTGTTTTGCAGAAAATAATATCAGGTAGTGCATTACCATTTTCCCTTAGCAATGTACAGTGATCCTGTTTCCTTGCTTAAAAATGACGACTTTAACCTGATGTCCCTAATTTTCCATTTTAGGATCCTATCTTGAGTATCAGTAACTCCCCTTCTGTAGTGGCTAGGTGCTCCATAACTATCTATGGACTAGACTTGAACTGATGCATTTTATGCAGAGAGGTAAATAATAGATTTGAGTAGTCAGAGGCGGGGTTTAGATTCTAAGCATCCAAAGGCTTGCAAGGTTTTTTCAGAGTCTCATTCTTCCTGTTGCTTTATTTCTTCAGAACAACCAGAATTATTTTCAAACCTCTCATCAGAGTGGTGGTGAGTGTTCTCATCACAGCAGGGTAGATGGGAGGGAAACTGATCCTTTGGGTCAGCACTGACATATAATTTAGATTTTTTCTCTCTGAAATGATTTAGGTATAGACTTGCCAGGAAGCTGCAGGTTGGACTAAACGCTCTCTTGAGGCCTTTGCCAACCATATGGTTTTATAATTCATGGTAAAATGTTAGAATGACTAATTCACACTTACTTTAAAATAAAGTCAGAGAACGATGCAGATATGAAAGGAAGTTACCCTGTGATCCTAAGTGCTTACAGTCAGACTTTCTTTCACAAGTGGATAAGACTACCCCTTGAGTATCATGTTATTTTAATAGCTCTGAGGTCATAAGTTTTGAAGTGTGAATCAGATCCTATTACTCCCCATTTATAATGCTCCAGAGCCTCCTGCTTGCAAATCTCCTTTTCCATCCAAACCCTTATTGTAGCTCTACATTTGCACCTCTTCACCACCCAGGACTCTGTTCACCCTGGTCTACATCTCACCCACCCTCAGTGGCATCATAGGATTCCCTAAAGCAGTTGCTCTTTAGGATGGTCCTTTAAAATCACCTGGACTCCTGTTTGAAAATCTGATTCCTCCCTGCCCTTCCCCTCCTCCACCTTCTGAAAAAGAACTTTTATGGGGGTAGGACCCCAGAGCAGGTATAATATTTTGAAACTTCCCTGGGATTCTGATACACACTCATATTTAGGACTTCTGCCTCATAGGGAAGTCCTAGCTGCAGGCCTGCCACCACATGGCATCCCCCTCATCCCCTCACCATCCTGCCATCCCCCCATCATCCAGGAATGCTGACAACTGGGCTGACTCCTTAAAGTCCAGACCAAGGAAAATCCAGACCGCCGGAAGATTGGATTCTCTCTCCAGTCTCCCTGGAGTCTGCCATTTGACTTTCTGCTTCTTGTCTCAGGATTGCCTCTCTATCCAACATTCAGTAGATACGGACTCATCTTCAGGAGAGACCTCCTCCGCACCCACAACGTGGCCAGTGGGTGATGGGCTCAACAACGCAACTGCACCAGCATATGACAAAACACAGCCCAGCGCGTTCAGCTCCCCTCAACATGGCCTGAATACCTGAGGCTTATTCCAAATTTCTACAGAACCTGTTGGTTTTTGGTGTTTTACTACCTCTTTTGTTATGCATATTAAGTATCCCCATCTGCACAGCTCCCTTCAAATCAAGCCCTTCAGGTGCCCCCTTGGGCGAGGCCGGTGCTCGCAGTAATTATGGAAACTCTCCCCTCACTCAAGTCTGATAGTTAAGTGCCAACACCTGGTCTCTTTTATTTCAAGACCCTGCCATCCCCACTGTGCTCATCCCGCCTGATTGTGCGACTTCCTCTCCTACCCTCCATCCTGCCTGCAAAGGTGGCTACATCTAACGACTTAGTGATGCTGGCGTCCCCTCCCCAGCCCCTTCCTGCTCTGAAGGGTGTGCCCCCCAGAACCAGCTGTTAGGGGCTCTCAGGGCCTCACAATCACTCTAGCACCCGCCTTCCCTGCCTTTTAGTGGAAATTTTAAAGTAAACAATTCAGTAGAATTTAGCTCATTCATGATGTTGTGCAATCTCTTCTATCTAGTTTCAAAGCATTTTCATCACTCATAAGAGATCCTATAACCCTAAATAGTCACTCCCCCGCCCCTCTCCCCACAGCCCCTGGCAACCACCAATCTGATGTCTGTCTCTATGGATTACCCTCCTCTGGACTTTTCACAAGAGCACAGGAATTGCACTGGCCCAGCTTCGACACTGCTTTGGTAGGAGACCATAACTTGCTCAGTTTACTTGAGTCAGTCTGAGGTTGACTTTTAGTTATGTGCACCCTGAACCAAAAAACTGGCAGGGTGGGTGGGAGGCAGGGTCACTGGGCCTACTAGGCAGGAGGGGCTGTTGACTGTGTTTCTTTTGGAAATAAGTGTAAGAAAGCATGCCAAGGTGATATCCCTAAAACAACACTTGGACATAATTTGCAAAAGTCTGCTTTGCTTGGGAAAGAACTGAGAAACCCAAGAGCCTGAGTAGAGAAAACACAAAGAACAGGAATACTGAGGAGAGAAGTTTTACAACTTCATAATTTTGCAAGTGCTGAGCTGGGTGGTCCACAAGAATTCTCTACAGTGGAGACTTCTAAATTTTGGTACACATCCGAATCTCCTGTATAGAAGCTTAAAACACTCTGCAGATTTCACTCGGTGGGAGGAAAAGGGTGTTGAGAATCTGTATTTAAAAAATATATTCCTCTGATGATCCTGATGTACCCAGAATTTGAGAAAAAAACTACCCTATGGGAACTTTTAGTAAGAGGAGAATTAAAACAATAGAAAATCAAGCCTCATTCTTGGTCTGAAAATTCTTCTCAGCAGCCTGCCATCTGCTGTGGCTCTAGGGGGTAATTACAGCAAATGAGAAATTAGAATGCATTTTAAACCTTAATAATGATAATTGTAATAATAATAATAATATACTAAAGAGGCAGTCAGGTGGCATGACAGAAAAGGATACAATTATGTAGGAGAAGAAAGGAATCTGAATTCTAGTCAGGAGTTTTCACAGAATGTTGAGACTTCCAAGCCAACCGGAAGTCACAGGGACTAGGTGTATCCTTGCCCCTGAAACACATGGGAAAAATCTGGACAAAATAACAGGTGGTAAGATCAATCACATATATTGATCAATAATAAGATTAATATAAAACTCCAGTCTTTTGTTTTTACTAACTATAAACAATCAGAGGTTGAAATTAAGACAAAACAATGCTATTTACTATAGTGTCAAAAATTATGAAATACTGAGTATAAAATCTGACAAAGGATAAGCAAAACAGGTACATTCAAAAAATATAAAACATTACTGAGAGAAATTAAACAATCTCTACTAAATTGAGAGTTATACTGTAATTGTAGGTCAAAATACCTATTACAATTCTTGCAGGATTTGTAGGAACTGACAAACTGAACTGAAAAGTCACATAGAATTACAGGAACTTAGCCTAGCCAAAACAACTTTCTTTTTTAAATTTATTTTCTAATTGGATGAAAATTGCTTTACCATATTGTGTTGGTTTCCAAAACAGCTTTAAAAAGAACAAAGTTGATTTACTAACACTACTTGATTTGAAGACTTATTTTAAAGCTACAAAAATAAAAATATAGGGTATTGATGTAAGATAGACAAATCGATCAATGGGACAGAATAGGGAGTCCAGAAATTAGATGTACACATACATAGACAACAGATTTTTCACAAAGGTTCAAAGGCAATTTGGTGGAGAAAAGATGATGCTGAACAATTGGGTATCCATAGGTGACCAACTGAACTTGGATCCACGCTTTGCACCACATATAAAAAGTAATTCAAAATGTATCATAGACCTAAAGATAAACTGAAAAGTATAAAATTTCTGGAAGAAAACATAGAAGATAATTTTGTGGTATTGGGCTAGTAAAAGATTTGATTTAGATATAACAGTAAAATATAGTCCTTAACACATAAAATTGATAATAGGACTTTATCAAAACCAAAAACTTCAGCTCTTCAAAATGCTAGGGGAAACACTGCCTGAAACTGCCCACCCTGGCCAGGCACCATAGTAACCACTTGTATGAGTTATTTTATGACCTGAGGTCCTGATAAGGAACATGGAACTAACAAGCCAACAGCAACTGGAAGAATTTGGGAAAGGTCAAAAGAAGATGCCATACATCCTACCAACGTCCTGGAATCCTTGCTGGAATCCATCTTGGCTGAGTGATGTGAGTGCCACCAGGAAGGACCCCGAGTCAGAGTGATTGGCCAGAGACAACTTGGAAACGAATCCCATCACCATAAAGTCAGAGTCTGCTAGGCAGAGCAGGCCTCCTGGGTTCCCTTGCCCTCCTGTTCTCTACCCAGGCACACCTTCCCAGTGAAGTCTCGCTCTGCCAGCAACCTGTGTCTCTTCAGACAATTCATTTCTGAGAGTTAGACAAGAGCCCAGTCTCAGGCCTTGTAAAGGGTACCCCTTCCTGCAACAAAAAGACACTGTTAGGAGAATGAAAAGAGAAACCACAAACTGGGAGAAAGTACTTGCAAATCACATACTTGATAAAAGGCGTGTATGTGGAATATTCAAAACTCAGAGAATGACAATCAACCCAATTTAAAAAAATGGGCAAAAAATGTGAATAGACACTTTACTGAGAAAGACATACAGTTAGCAAGTAAACACATATAAAGATGCTCAATGTCATTGTCATTATAGAAACGCTAGTTAAAATTACAATATATTTAATGTAACTGGTTAGAATGGCCAAAATTAAAATTATTAACCAACCATATCAAATGTTGGTGAGGAAGTAGATGAATGCAACTTTCATACATTTCTAATGGGGACAAAATGGTACAGTGGCTTTGGAAAACAGCGTGGCGATTTCTGAAAAATTAAATATACACCTACCATATGGTCCTGCCATCTCACCCCTAGATATCTTCCCAAGAGAAATGAAAACATTTGTACCCACAAATGTTCGTAGCAGTTTTATTTGTAACAGATTCAAACTGGGAACAGCCCATATTTCTCAACAGCTAAATGGTTTGATTATGGTATATCAGTACAATGGAATACTATTTAGCAATAAAAAGAGACTATTGATATTAGCAACAATGTAGATTAATCTCAAAATAATTATTACATGTAACAGAATAGAAGAAGGGTGCATGCTGTATGATTCCATTCACACGAGATCCTAGAAAATATAAACTAACTAATCTAGAACAATGAAAAGCAAAGTGGTTGCCTGAATATGTGTGTGTTCTCCTGTATGCAGGCAGAGGGCCAGGCTGGGTGGGAGTGTCAGTTCAGGGGGTAGATTGTAAAGATAATGAGGAAATTGAGGGGGCAATGATATGTTTATTATTTTGATTGTGAAGTTATTTCTACACATGTCAAAGTTTATCAAATTGTGTGTTTTAAATGTATGCAATTTATTATTAAATATACCTCAACAAACTGGTTTTACGAAAGGAAGATCTTGTTAGGGGTTCTTACTTCCTGTGGTTCTCCAATAGCAGCAGGAAGAAGGGGTCTAGAGCAGAATCTGGTGACAAAGCAGCCCTGGGTCATTTGGCTGGCGGCACACACACCCCCAGGAACACCTCCCAGGGACTCAGTACTCTCCAGTGCCAAGGCAAGAAAATGTTCCAAACGATGGCTCTGACGGTATTTGAATTATAATTAAAGTTGCAAATAACCCAAAATGAATAAAGACTTCCCAGCTAATGTGTTACTCTTAATATAATTGGTCTCTGAATGAGAGCTTTAGCCTTTCTCAGAGGCAAAATTTTCCAAATGAAGTGACTTTAAACTGCTAAGTAATTGTAAACTGGGGGGCTTCATCACAAGAACAACTGTTATTGTTCCTTGATTACCTGCACAATTGGATTGTTTGCTCATTACCATTAGAACCCCTGGGACTCTGAGCTAGAGGTCCTTACAGCACAGAAAATATAAGACCTACTGGAATGGAGAGTTCCCCACAGCAGATTGGCCCGAAACAGCTGATTTTCTGAATTATCTTGATTTATCTTGGTTTTCTGAATATTTGGAAAATCTTAAAGCCGATTTCAGGCTTCCCTGGTAGCTTAGTGGTAAAGAATCCACCTGCAGTCCAGGAACTGCAGGAGATAGGGGTTCAATCCCTGGGTTGGGAAGACCCTTTGGAGGAGGAAATTGCAACCCACTCCATATTCATGCCTAAGAAATCTCGAGGAAAGAGGAGCCTGACGGGCTACAGTCCATGGGGTCGCAAAAGGAATCAGACATGACTTAGCGACTAAATAATAACAACAACAACAAAGCTCATTTGTTGAAGAAATGAACAGCCTGTGCCACTCACTCAAATAACCTCCAACCTACTATCCTTGTGTTTGGAAACATCAATTTTTACTTAGCCCAGGGATCTAGGTTACAAGCTCTGAGGTTGTCCCATGGAATCAGTATCTTGATTGTTCAATAGTTTTAAGGTGTAGCCAGTTATACCTGGAGAGGCTGCTGGAGCAGAAGTGAGTGGAAACGAAGATCTGTATTTTAGACGATTTCTCATCAGCTGTGTGATGTGGACATGTGATTGGACCCCTCTGAGACGCAGGCAGAGAGAACTGGTGGGAAGAACTAGTCACCTGCTGCGCCAGTGCTCAGTGGCTTATTAGCAGGCAAATCATTGTATTGCTTTCATTCCCTCCTCTTGAGCAATAACTGCTACTTCAGAGAGTTGCTATTATTACTGAACATGATCAGCTATGTGAAAACATTTTGTACTTGCTAAAAGTTTTCTTTTTGTCATCTGTAAAATGAAGGAATTTAATCAGAGGATTTGAACAGTCCTGTGTTAATTCCCTGTGTCCGCCATAACAAAGTACCATAAATTGGGTGACTTAAAAATACAGAAATGTATTCCCACACATTTCTGGAGGTTAAATCTGAAATCAGGGTGTTGGCAGGGCTGTATTTCCTTTGATGGCTCTAGGGGAGAAACCCTCCTTGACACTTAGCACTTGTGGCGGGGGGCGGGGGCAGGGTCCCGGTCCCAGGTGCTTCTTGGTTTCTGGCTAAATCACTCTAGCCTCTGCCTCCATCTCCAGAAGGGGAAACGACAGGGACTCTTATATATTGCTGGCAGGAATGCAAAATGGTACAGCTTCTCTGGAATGCTGGTTTGCAGGTTTCTTACAAAACTAACATACTCTTGTCATACAAACCAGCAATCATGGTCTTTGGTATTTACTTAAAGGAGTTGAAAAGTTATGTCCACACAAAACCCTGCAGAATGATGTTTAGAGCCACTTCAGTCATTATTGCTAAAACTTGGAAGCAACCAAGATATCCTTCAGTAGATGAATGGTTAAATAAACTGTGGTTCTTCTAGATAATGGGATATTATTCAGCACTAAAAAAAAAAAAGAATTATCAAGCCACAAAAAGACATGGAAAAAACTTGAATGAATATTAAGTGAAAAAAGCTCATCTGAGAAAGCCACACTGTGTATGATTCCAATTATGACATTTGGGAAAGGGCAAGACTATGGCGATACTAAAAAGATCAGGGGTTGCCAGTGGCAAGGTTTTGGGGAGAAATAAATCAGAAGAACAGAGAGGATTTTTAGGGCAATGAAAATATTCTGCATGACATTATAATGATGAATACATGTCATTATACATTCGTCCAAACCCATTGAATGTTCAACACTAAGTGTGAACCCTAATGTGAACTATGGATTTTGAATTATGATATGCCAATGTAGCTTCATTTTGGGAAACAAATGCACCATTCTAGTAAGTGAGGCTATGCATGTGTGGGACAGAAGGTATTTGGAAAAATCTCTATACCTTCCTCTCAATTTTGTTGCAAACTTAAAACTTCTGTCTAAAAAAAGTTTTTTTTCCTAACATTTTTTATTTGGCTATACTGGGTCTTAGTTGCAGCATGAGATCTTTGATCTTTGTTGTGCTATGCAGGACCTTTAGCTGTGCCATGTGGTATGTAGTTCTCTGACAAGGGATTGGGAGCACAGAGTTTTAGCCCCTGGACCATCAGGGAAGTCCCCCCAAATAGAGTCTTCTTGAATATATGAAATGAGCGGGCATAGGAATCTGGAAGGTCCATGAAGAGCTCCAGAGGGGCAGAAGACAAAGCAGAAGGGCGTGTGACCAAGGAGCCCAGGGAGTGTTGCAAGAAAAAGGGTGTAGTCGACAATGTCTAATATTCCTGAGAAGTCAAGAGGATGATTGAAAATGTACTCCGAATTTAGCAACGTGGAAGTTATCAGTAACCCTGGCAAGGGTTCATTCAATGAGCAAGTATGAACAAGTAGGCATCAAAGTTAACCCATAGTAGGGTGTGAAAATGGAGCAAGTTTTTATACTCATTGACCTTTTTTACATTTTCTCAAGACTTGACTGTGAAATGGCAGCTGGAGAGAAGTAAGGGGGTCAAGGGAAGGATTTTGCTTGCTTTTCTTTTAAGATGTAGGGTTTGTATATGTTCATGGATAATGACAGATCCTTTTGTGAGGAGGCAGCCGAATATGCAAGAAGGAGCCACTCCACAGTGGGGCAGGGTTTTCTGAGAAGGGAAGCAGTTGGGCTTTAAGGCTCAGAGGCAGGACTGGGCTTTAGGAGGAAGAAAAGAAGGTCAGATCAGAGGCAGATGCAGTTAGATCTCTCATTTGGGCAGGAGATGTTGAAGAGCTCCTACCTGAAGCTTTTATTTAATCATTGAAGTTGGAGGTGAGGGGCTGAACATTTGAGAAAAGGTGAGCGAGTTGATTGGAGAAATGTCCAACCGTGTGTGGGTTTGTGAACCTATGGTGTGACAGTTGGCATGACTCTCTCCAGCAGAGTGCCCAGAAGAGAGAGAGAGCAAGTAGCTGGATTTATCCTGGCAGAGGTGGTGAAAAGACAGGAGGGCAAGGAGATGTGAGTATTGCCAAGAATGCCATTGAAATGATGCCTTGTAGGATCGACGCTGGAAAAGGAAGGCTGGAACAAAAATGCTGGTGGAGTAGGGAAAAGTAGAGGATGATGACCAAACCCAAGTTCACGCCTCCCTTTCTCTGTGAACGCTTTCCCAGTTACCTCATGGAGAAATGAGTCTGACTTCCTCCTGGTTCCTGAGGCATCCATGGGTGTATCGTCCCTCACCTGATACAACAGTTATTTGTATTTATGACACTCAACAAACATTTCTTGCACCTACTATCTGCTGTCAAAGAATATGCAAAGACCATCAGAACCATACACAAATATAATAATAACAACAACAAGAAAATAATGCTGAGTTGTTTTTTTTTTTTTTTTCTTGCAAGGGAAGTGAAGAAATTCACTGACATGTTTTCTGGGAGGAGAAAATTCAGATTTTTCACCTCAGAAATTAGGGACAATAGGTTTCGTGGTGGCTATGCTAAATAAGGATGGATTCATGTACCCCGGATAGGACATCTTAGAAAAATACAATACAATCAATACAATACAATAATACAAAATACAATCAATACAAAAAATACAATGCAATCCCCTGTGTATTGGTCCCAGAAGAGTCTCCAGTGAGTTCTACTCCGGGTCTAGCATCCTGAGTCAGTTAGAACCAGCTGAGGTGAAGCAGCATTTCATCGTCATCTCTCCTCAGCAAGTGCTGCTCTAAGTGAAAACATTATCCTTTTACAGCACAATGTGTTGTTCTGTGTCCTGGGTCAGCAAGGGCAGTCCCTGGCCTCCTTGGAGCTTGGAGCCCAGGGTGCAGGGCAGAAAAGGGACAGAGCACAGTAATAAGTGGATGATGGAGGAGGTCCAAAGGGCAGTGCAGGCCCACAAGAGGGGAGCTGACCCAGCCCCTAGGGAGCTGGACCTCAGAGACCTCTCTGGTGGCCAAGGATTACCAGGGCAAGTGAGAGAGGGGTGGGCTGTTTCAGGCAAGAAAAGAGCAGATGGCCCAGCTTTGAGACTGGAAAGAGATGGGCCTTGGGGAAGACCTTAACTCCACAGATCCTGGAAGCTAGACAGTAGACAGTAGACTCCTAAGGTGCTTTCCCTGCTGCTTAGCTGTGTGACCTGGGGGAACTACTTAACATCTCCAAACCAGTTTCCTCGTTAAAGTGGAATGAGTGAAATCATAGCTGCATTTATTCATAAGAGTGTGTGGGATCAAGTGAGACAATTTGTTTAAAACCATACTTTGCACAATGCTAGGCATAGAATGAGCACTCAACAAACATTAGCTATTATTACTACTCTGAGTCAAAGAATGTAAGAGAAGGAAGACATTTTGCAAAAACTTTTAGTTTCACCTCCTTATTTTAGAAATAAGGAAGTTTGGCCCAAAGAGATAAAGTGACATTCATAATTAAGATGGGCTGGTTTTTATCAGAGTTGGTCCTGGAATCTGAGTGTTCTCTTTCATGGTCTCATGCCGTGAGATAGAATCATGTTCAGTGCTAGCGTTCAAATTCTAACTCTTCTACTTATTACTGTATGGCATTAGGCAGAAGAGTAAATCTGCCCAAGCTTTATATAAATGAGTTAAGAATCTCAGGAAATTGTCATAGGGACTAATCAGAGACAGGCTGTGGGGCACATTCAAGAAACCCAGCCCATGGATGCTTCATTATTCATTCTTTTCTGACCTTTCTGCTATTTTGCTAAAATGATGATGGTATCACTAGCTGGGGCATAGATGAGTGCCCAGCTGGATGGTGAAACGGTCAAGACCTCCCTGTGCAGTCTTTGGTCCAGGGCAGTGGCCTTAAAGAGCTTGTCAGGTTTAGTAGGTGCAAATTCATTGTCACAGAGGGAGCTCCAGGACCAAATGTGCAAACAAGTGCAGGGGCCTGTTTTGGGGAGTGAGGGAGCTGAAGCGTGGGAGAGGGTGAAGAGGGAGTTGAGGCATGGGGTTTAGTACTGTGCAGTGGTGGTTTTAGACATCCTGCTCAAGAGCTGACATTTTTCCCCTGCCAATAGGGAGCCTTGAGAGATTCTAGAGTGAAGAAGTGACAAGATCTGAGTATCTTCAAGAGCAGTAAAGCATTAAGGGCAGAGAATGAGAGGATGGGAACTGGCAAAAAGTGGGGAGATGGGAGAGCTGTTTCAGAAGCAGAATGATTGGGTCTGAGGGCCCAGGAGTGCCAAGATTAGCCCCAGGAATTTGGATTACTGGCCCACGGTCACCCTGAGATTACAGGCTTGCATGGTCAGAGAGCTGGCAGTGGCATCTTGCTTAAATTGTGCTCAGGGTCCTGGATTTATTCCCCATGGTGTCTGAAGTGTGGGGACCTCTGAGTAGCTCAGTACCTATGTACCTAATTTATTACATGTCCCCTTGGAAGCCCTTATGCAGTCAAGACCCTAGAAGTAGAAGGGGCTTGCATTCTCAGGAAACAAAATTACAGAATAAACGATACAAAACCATTTCAGGGAGCAAAGAATGCCAGGAAGCACATGAAACACGGCAATGAGGTGCAAACTGATCATAGGAAGATTTCTTAGGAAATGACCTTTGATTCAAGTGATGCGCTGTACGCGCTCAGCCATGTCCGACTTTTTGTGATCCCGTGGACTGTAGCCCGCCAAGCTCCTCTGTCGATGGATTTCTCCAAGCAAGAATACTGGAGTGGGTTGCCATTTCCTTCTCCAGGGGATCTTTCTGATCCAGGGATTGAATGTATGTCTCCTGCTTTGGCAGGTGGATTTTTTTGCCATTGAGCCACCAGGGAAGTCCCTTTGATTCAAGACTGAACAACAAAAGGAATGGGGCAAATGAAGAGCTTATAGAAAAATGTATATAAGAATAAGCAAAGAGGGCAGCAGGTGTAAAGTTCAAGGTAGAAATGGGTTGGCGTGCTCAAGGAACAGGGCTTCCTAGGTGGCAACAGTGGTAAAGAACCCACCTGCCAATGCAGGAGACGTAGGAGACATGAGTTCAGTCCCTGGGTAGAGAAGATCCGCTGGAGGAAATCATGGAGAATTTCAAAGACAGAGGACCCTTGCGGGCTACAGTCCACAGGGTCTCAAGGAGTCAGACATGACTGAAGATACACAGCACAGACACTCACACATTCAAGGAACAGTAAGAAGGCCAGGGTGGCTAGAAGGGGGTGAGGGGGGGGGGGAATGAGGAACAGCCATAGGAGATAAGGTTAGAAAGAGAAGCAACAGCCAGATGATGAAAGGCCTGAGAATAAACTGTAGGGGGTCAAATCGAAAGTCAGGAGGCGAGCTGAAGGAAGTTGATTCAACCTCTGCTTGATTGCCTGTCAAATGTGTGAAGATTCTGTCATATTCCTCATAAATTTTTACTTTTGCACCACATATTTTTAGCTCCTTCTATTGTTCCTCATATTATATTTTCAGTTCCTCCAACGGCTCCTCATATGGCAAAGCCCTGTAGCTCTTCATGTCCTCTCTGACCTTCTGGCTCCATGAAACTCCTCCCACACCATGCTCCATTCTACAATTGCTCCTCCTCTCCCATCCATCCCATGACTTAGGGATCCATTCTCCTACCTAGAAATCAGCCTACTTTTCTTACCCCCACTGATAGGAACTAGGCTAATGATTGCAACAGCAGGATGGAACTCAAAGTGGAGGAGAGGGCTCAGCCAGCCCTGTAGGGACCTCTGAAACTGGACTGACCCACCAGAGTAGTCCGAAGGTAGGGCAGGGGGGCCAGAACTTCTACCCCCCCGCCAACCTGTCATTGGCTCTAGGCTGCTATGGGAAAGGTCATGGCACAGGAGAAGTGGCTCTCTTGTGTCCAGGAGGTAGTTCCAGGAGCTGGAGAACAAGTTCTTTATCCTCGGTGAGGAACTGGTGACATACTACAGCATCCACTATGATAACCAAGACGACTAGGAACCGAGGTGAGGCAAGGGTCTCTCTGTATCTCTCAGCTTCCCTTTCCTGTGTCATCACTCAGACCCTCTCTTCCCTTGGAGGAAAGTGTACGACCAACGGTATTTCCAGACTTACGTTCTACCAGCTTAGATTTACCCACTGGTTCCAACAAAAATCCAGTGTTGAACTCCTACTGGTCCAGATAAGCGATCATTCCTCAGCCAATGAGTGTCATTATAGGGATAACACTGGATCTGCTCTAGTTTATTTATTTACTTTAATACTTTAATTTATTTTTTATCTTTGATTGTGCTGGGTCTTTGTTGCTGCATGTGGGCTTTCTCCAGTTGCGAGCGGGGGCTACCCTTTGTTGTGGTACACAGGCTTCTCATTGTCCTGGCTTCTCTTGTTGCCGAGCATGGGTTCTAGGGCCCATGGGCTCAGTAGTTACAGCTTCTGGGACCTCGAACACAGGCTCATTAGTTGTGGCACACTGGTTTAGTTTCCTGTGGCATGTGGACTCTTCCCAGACCAGGGCTCAAATCCATGTCTCCTTCACTGACAGGCAGATTCTGAACCACTGAGCCATCTGGGAAGCCCTCTAATTTATTTTAAAAATGCAAATAATTATGAACATTAGCACTCTGCCTGTTTACAGGTCAAATGAAATACATCAATAAAAGCATAGCACATGAAAATTAATAGATGGTCAATCTAGTGCTATTGTTAGGATTTAGATAGTTATCAAGGGTTGGTATCCAGGACTGAACATTCTGGAGCCAAAAGGAAGAGAGCTGAGTTGAATTTGAGGGACAGTGAGTCAACCATGTTCACAAGGTGGAGGATTTTTAAAAAAATAGTGTTTGTCCCTTTGGCTGCATTGTCTTAGTTGTGTCATACAGGCTGTTCTAGTTGTGGTATGTGGGCTTAGGTGCTCTGCAGCATGTGGGATCTTAACTCCTCAACTGGGGATTGAACCTGCATCCCCTGCATCACAAGGCAGATTCTTAACCACTGGACCACCAGGAAAGTCCCCAAGGTGGAGGGTTTTGATGGGAGAAGGATAGTAAGTCTGGAGAAGAGCATTTCATATAAAAGGACAAACAGCAGTTAACTCTTTGCTTCTTGGGCAACTTTTCAGGAGAAATACTGCAGAATGCTAAAAGCAGGGGGATGGGCCTTGGAAAAGAAATATTTCCTTAAATATAAAACTTGAAATATAAAGACTAATATTTTGGGCCTATCAATGGGTAATAGCAGCTCTGTTTAAGTGTTTATCCCCTTACATGCCAGATATTTAGTCCCTTGGGATCTCAGATTTGGTGGGACATAAAAGGCATCTAGTCCAGCCCAGCCTAGCCCTCCTGAAGTTTATTCCCTTGGAAACCATCTCTAATAAGAGGTGAAATGCTCAGGACTGGGGTGGGGCAGGCCTGCTGGATTCTGAGTACCAGCTCTCCCCAGCCTGGAGATGTTAACCAGTTACCCTATCTCACTAAACACATTTTATCTGCCTGTAAAGTAGGATGGTTGTTTCAGTTCAGAGGGGTGTCATGATGGCAGAGTGCTCAACTCCCAGCTGGGCAGACAGGACACACTAAGTATACAAAAGCCCATCTGTCTAGCTCATCTGTTGCTTCCTGTCACCCACAATGGAGGGAAGCCCACCACTTACAAAGGTAACCATCCCCTTATATAGGCCACTTTGCACGGTGGTCAGGTACCCAGACTCCGGAGCTAGATGGCCTGGGTCTACATGTCTACTTATCTCACTGAGCAATATTTTGTTCATCTGTTAATTGGGGATAATGATTGTAGCCACCTTATAAGATTATACAGCGATGCAGCTACAGTGCTTAAGAACCTCCATGTTCACCCTACAGTAAGTATCAACACGTGCTATGTAAGCTTTGTTATGTGAATAGTGACTACTGAACTGAGGAAGAGTGTGTTGGTTGAAAAAGACAGTTTGGTTTATTCAGGAGGCCAGCAACCTGGGGAAAAGGCAAACTCATATCCAAGGAACAAGTCCAAAGATCCTGATCTACCATGAAAGTTTTAAAAGGAAGAATTATTTAGGGAGGTGACCAGAGCCTTCATTATCCTCCATTCTTTGCAGGCTCCCTTCTGACTGGTTGGTGGTGAGTTAACAGGGTGGTATTTCTGGAATCTTGGGCTTAGCCTGAAGTTACCATCCTCCACCTGGGTAGCGGCCTTAATTCCTACAGAAGAATGCCAAGAGAGTCTTGTGTATTTCACTCGAGGAGGATCCAGGACCTTGCCCCATGGCTGCATTATTGTTTCTTGTCTGCTCCTCTTCATTTCTGTGTTCCCTCCCTTTGTTGTTGTTCAGTCACTCAATCGTGTCCAACTCTTTGCGACCCCATGAACTGCAGCACGCCAGGCTTCCCTATCCTTCACTATCTCCTGGAGTTTGCCCAGATTCATGTCCATTAGTCAGTGATGCCATCCAACCATCTCATCCTCTCTTGCCCTCTTTTCCTCTTGCCCTCAATCTTTCCTAGCACCAGGTTTTTTTTCCCAATGAGATGGCTCTTTACATCAGGTGGCCAAAGTATTGGAGCTTCAACTTCAGCATCAGTCCTCCCAATTACTATCCAGGGTTGATTTCCTTTCTGATTGACTGGTTTGATCTCCTTGCTGCCCAAGGGACTCTCAAGAGTCTTCTCTAGCCTCACAGTTCAAAAGCATCAATTCTTCAGCACTCAGCCATCTTTATCATCCAACTCTCACATCCATGACTACTGGAAAAATCATAACTTTGACTGTACAGACCTTTGTCAGCAAAATAGTGCCTCTGCTTTTTAATACACTGTCTAGGTTTGTCATAACTATTATTTTTTGACTGCTTTTCCTTTGTTTCTGCATTCCCTCCCTTATTTGATTAACAACTATTTGAATCTGCCCTTTGGAATTCAGGGAAGGTCAAGGAGACTGACTGAAGCTTTCTTCCTACCAACAAGAAATGGAGGACATGGAAAGGATGTGTATCCAGGAGGGCCCTACAGGGTCCTGTTATGTTTCAACAACTGTTGCTTTTATACAAAAGCAGAAGGAAGTTCCCTTGTTATCAGTAAGGGGTGAAAAGGACATGGAAATGGAGATTCAGACTGTATTTGCCTATTGCACAGTTATGTCCCATCCATCATGTTATTGACTGTGACTAGTTCTTTTCTGAGTCAGAGTACATAAACTCTTCACCTGGGTGTTAGCCAGAGTCAGGAAGGTGCATGATTGGAGGACAGTGGCACCTCCACAAACAGGATTTCTCCCTCCTGCCTACACCTGTGCCCGGCAGAGCTGCTCCTTGCTGGCTGCAATGATTTCTCCTCCTCGATCATCACAAAACACACTGACCTCACACAACACTGTAGATGTAAATGGCATGTGTATGGCATTACCAACTTTGTTACAGTTCTTCCTCCCGTGAACAAGCAGTGATCACCAATTTCCTCACTCAGCTTTGTGTCAGAGGCAGGAAGTTGAGAAGTAGCAATCTGGGTGATCACTCAACACCCCTGCCACCCACCCCCTGAAAAGAAGGTACTTCTGCTTGTTCCCCCACACCTCAAGGCAGCTAGTGCAACAGGGAGGTGGCCTCCCATCTTGATAATCTATTTACAAAAACTTTTAAGCATCCTCCTTAGGTTTCAGAAATTCCTTAACCTCCGCTCTAAGGCGTGGAGGCCATTTTCCCCCCCCTCAGAATCCAATTGTTTGGAAATAGTCGAATAGTCTCTTAAGGGGCCCCAAAGTCTTAAGTAGGACTCCTAAAGCCCCCCTTTTTTTAAGCTGTTTCTACTGGACCTAGAGACCATAGAGCTGGGTTTACTTTCTCTAAAATTGCTGTTGTTCCGTCACTAAGTCATGCCCGATGCTTTGTGACCCCATGAACTGCAGCACACCACACTCGCTTCCCTGTCCTTCACTATCTCCTGGAGTTTGTTCAGATTCATGTCCATTAGTCAGTGATGCCATCCAACCATCTCATCCTCTGTTGCCCCCTTCTCCTCTTGTTCTCAATCTTTCCCAGTATCAGGATCTTTTCCAGTGAGTCGGCTCTTCACATCAGGTGGCCAAAGTATTGGAGCTTCAACTTCAGCATCAGTCCTTCCAGTGAATATTCTGGGTTGGTTTCCTTTAGGATTGACTGGTTTGATCTCCTTGCTGTCCAAAGGACTCTCAAGATATGGGCCACTAAGTTTTCAGGTTCTATTATATCCTCTTCCAGGGCTAGTGAAAGCTGTGTTCCTCCCTCCTGAGATATATGCCCATTCATAATGAAACAGCCCTGATGGCTCAGAGGTTAAAGCGTCTGCCTGCAATGCAGGAGACCTGGGTTTGATCCCTGGGTCGAGAAGATCCCCTGGAGGAGGAAATGGCAACCCACTCCAGTATTCTTGCCTGGAGAATCCCATGGGTGGAGGAACCTGGTGGGCTACAGTCCACGGGGTCGCAAAGAGTCAGACATGACTGAGCGACTTCACTTTGACTTTCTTTCATAATGAAACAAGAGGGAAGGGGGCAAGGCACAACTTTTAAAAGCCTGACAGAGCCACAGGACATGAAAATAAATTAAAAAACTGGTTAGAACCAACTAGGTCCAAGATGGTGGAAGATTTGACTTCCAGTAGAGCTTGAGACTCGTTATACGTTTATTGTAATACATTAGCATGCTAAATGACATACTAACCAGTGCCATGATTGTTCAGAAGCTAACCACAGAAGACCAAAAAGTGTACAGTGGCCCAGTTCCTGGAAATCCCCAACTCCTTCCCCAGGATTAGTTAGAATAATTCTCCCACTCATTAGCCTTTGAAATTACCCAGTCCATAAAAATTAACCATGCCATATTCTGGCCTGTTTTGCCTTCTGGGATGGCACACTCTGCCTGTGGAGTGTCTTTTTCTCTAAATAAATCCACTTCTTACCTCTCACTTTGTCTCTTACTGAATTCTTTCTGCAATAGACATCAAATGTGTGATCTCAATTTAAAAGAAGCCAGGTTCAAGTCTCAGCCTGTAGGTTGAAGTCCCAAACTGGCTTCTACCTGGGTTTGAGTCCTGGCACATGGGTTCAAGTCCCAATCAATGTTGCATGGTTTCAATTAGGTCAAAACTTACAGAGACTTTTACTTGAAGGGTCGCATTTCACATGCCAATGGTTCTAAAAAAGAACCTCCTGTTAGGTCTGCCCAATGCCCCTTTAACAGCACACTCCTGTTGGAACATTCTTCCCTTCAAGGTGGTCAAGACTGAGCAGAAATGGCTTCAAGAACTATTAAAAATTCTACTTTTTCTTCTTCCACTTCTTAGACAACCCAGGGCTCCTCTGGGGAGCCTGGGATCATACCCCAAGGAGCCAACTCGGGAGCCCCTAGTCCCTGTCAGCACTCCTCTGCTTCACAGAGGCTGATCGGGGCATTCCCTTTTACCTACTGTCTTCCTTCTTGCTGGAAGCACATTGATTGGGCCTGCACCTTGGTCCCTCAGCATATTCACCTGCATTCATCCATCAGTGCCATGGGTTACTCAGTGTGCCCTAGGGGGCAACAGCCAGGAGAGTGGTTTGTCTCTTTAGCTGCTTGTCCTCCTTTTCTTCCTCAGCCAATATCTGGGTTATTGAACACTCCCAACAGAAATACCTGCCACGTGACAGTCTGGGGGCATTTGGACCCACTGCTACTTTCTGCAACTTCCCTTAGATGTTGGGGGCCACTCTGAGGTGTAAAGTATGACCACTGGGTCGCTCTCAGGGGCATCTCTATTAAGAGCTGTATACTGTCAGAGGCATTCTCTACCTTCTCTAAGAATTTTGATGGGTTTTCATTGCCTCCTGTTGAGTGTTTCTGACTTTTCCCATTTATAGGTCTCCAGGCAGCAGCCTTTGTCCTTTTAAGTAGGAGACTTCAATGATGCTCAAGTCGGGCCCTGCCCAGTCTCTATGGAATCCCATGTAGGTCAGTGGTGGGCACCACTCCTGTAGCTGGTCTCCAGATCTGGTGACTGGGCTGAGTTTGGTGTTGCTGCAGCCCCATAAGGCACTGTACTAATGGGATCTTGTTCCACTTTTCTAATCTTTTGCAATAAAGATCCAACTGCAGGACGGTGTTGCAATTTAGAGACCTATCTTCTGGCCACTTTTCTTGATTTTCTATTGAGGATTGGGGCCAGGCAACATTCCTGAGAAACACCATCTGGTATTTTGCATGGGTTAATACCCCAAAGATTTCCAATTTACAATACATTCCGATGAACAACAATTGGGAACAGAAAAGTTGTTTTCCATTCTGATGTACCACAGTCAGCCACTCTCAAGGCAGCCATTCTCAAGGGCTGACTAATGTGAGTTATAGATACCAGAGTTTGCTTGTCCTGAGCCTGAAAGTAGATTTTCCTATGGTTGCTAAGGAACTCAATTTCAATTAATTTATTAACAGATAAGACAATCAGACATTGAAGACGAGACAAACAAGGCAAAAACATAAACTAGAACCCTATGACTCTAAACCAGAGTGAACCCAGACCTGCAGCCAAAGCCTCAGAACTCGAACCCCAGTTTAGTAGTCAGCTTCTGCCACCTGAAAGGGTGAGTTCAAGAACCTTATCCACCCATGTGTTCCCTGCATGCAAAAGTCTCTTGTTTCTTATTGAAAAGGGACTCAAATTGCCCCCCACCCCCATCACAGAAAAAGGTGGCTTCTAAACCAGAGGTCTGCAGTCTCCCACCGGAAGGAATGCAACCTCTCACAGTAGTAGGAAGGGAGTTCTCATTCACAGAGACCTCTGGTTCCTTAGTGGCAGGAATGCAACCTCCCAGTGATAGAAATCAGGACCTGGTCTGGAACCCAGAGTGAAATCAGAAACCCAAGCCCAGCTGAGTGCTTCTCAAATTCTGGTCTAAAAGGTGAGGCTATCCTGACATCCCCAGCCATTGTAGCACCAGTTCTGAATTCTACTCACCCTCTGAAGTCTACTGGCATTGAACAGAGTTGTGCAGGTGGCCACTTGGCTCACAGAGACTGAGCCAGCGAACAGTCTGAAGCAGTAGACACCCAACAGAATGATGTCTGCCCAAGAGGACCTGGACAATCTGACCAAAATCAGAAGCAAATTAGTCCATTTCACTCCAGTGTGGCCAGCTCCCCTTGTCCCTGACCAGGGCACATGCCCTATCAGAATTGCCAGAAATTGTACAGAACTCAGCGGGCCCATCTTTTGGGGTGCTTGTAAGGAGACAAGGGCTAGCTCTCAAAGCAAGATCTCACTAATAGCACGTGCTCAGTAAATGTTCCATGAATAAGTGCATGAACTGCCTTAGGACAGAAGCAATGCGCTTACAAAACCCTCCAGATGTGGCCTCGGAGCCTCTGATCTCAGTGTGGTATCCAGGACACCCTTTCCTGGGTCTGTGAACATTTTCTCTGCCAAGTGCAGTTATTGGAAAGGAAGGTCTCTACCCAGCACCAGCAGGACTTTCTGAGGCCTTCCCCCATATCAGCTCCTCTTTGAAGTACCTAGATAATATAGATAACAGTATTTGATACAAGTTTCCTGAGTTATTTTGTAGACATGAATCCGCCTCCCTCCACCCCTCCACCAAATGAAGAAACTGCTTGATGACGATGAGCGCATAGCCCCTGCCACTGCCCCCTGTGGCCCCCCGCCCCCCGCAAATCTGCCCTTAAAAATGCTTTGCCAAAATGCTTTGAGGAGCTGGAAGCTTTTCAGGGTACGAGCCACCTTGTTTCCTTGCATGGCCTTGCAATAAACCTTTCTCTGCTCCAAACTCAGACTGTTTCACTTTGTTTGGCCTTACTGTGGGTTTGGCACAAGAGCTCGCATTAACAGGTCCCTTTAATAGCTCTCAGACTACAGGAATCTTGAGAACAGATCTGAATTAAGGATCCAAAACCAAGCCATCGGACAGTAAGGAACAGAGGAATCCAGTCTCTTGAAGGTGGTCAGAAGAATCAGACGACAGGACAAGCAGGGGTGGATAGAGGGCAGGGAGCAGATGGCAGGTGACGACGGTGGCGGTGGGAAGCACAGCGGTTAGAGCCTGAACCCGGAGCAGCTGGGCTGCAGCGCGGGCTTCTCACTCACTAGCCTCGCTGCACTGAGCACCGCGCTTAACCTTCCCAGCTTCCGTTTTCTATCTTAGCGTGCTAGGACGGGAATCAGGATTGCACCTCCGTGGCCAGGTCGTCGTGCGGACTGAAAAGGACCACGGCCCAGAGTAGCGCCCTACCACGCTGGAGGCAGCTGGGCAGAGGCGTGGCGCGGCGACAGTGAGGCAGCGGAGGTGGGGGTGGGGGCGGGCACGAGGCGGGGGTACACCCTGCGGCTGGGGGAACTGAGACTGGACGAGGATCCCGGACGTCATACAGGGTCGGAGAGGGCGGGGCCGCAGTCGGAGGGGCGGGGTCCGGGGCGAGGAGGTGTTCCAGGGGGCGGAGGGCGGTGACCCGCGCCTATAGGCTACCGGCCCCGGGACTGGAACCTGGCCCGCACCGGAGCCGCTGCGCTGACTGTGCTGCGGCCGCGTCCCACCGCTTTCCACCGCCCGCACCTGTCGCCCAGCGAGCCGCAACCGGGCCCCAGCATGACGGACCAGGCACCCTTCGACACCAATATCGTCACCGTGACCCGCTTCGTCATGGAAGAGGGCAGGAAGGCCCGCGGCACGGGCGAGATGACCCAGCTGCTCAACTCGCTTTGCACCGCGGTCAAAGCCATCTCCACGGCCGTGCGCAAGGCGGGCATCGCGCACCTGTGAGTCAGGCTTCTGTACCCCCCAGCCCCCACCCTGGCAGAGTCCTCTTTCTCTCTGGCTGGGGATCTACCAGGCAGTACGATGTCTGGTCTTCCGCCCCTGCTGTCAGTCTGTCTCTCTGATAGCTGAGATCCCCACACACTGTCTCTGGTAGCTCCTCTGCAGAAGCTCAAACCACACTCAAGCCCTAGTTCCCCCCTCCCTTAAGCTTGTGGGTGCCCACCTGGGGGGACTGTCTCACAGTCTGTACCTGCCTCCACCCTGCAACCGGCGCCCCTGTGCTGAGCAGCCTTGGCACCTCTCTCGGCCTCCTCCTGGTGAAACTGACTAGCCCCATGGGCACCTGGCCTGCCCACCATACCCACCCTAGCCTCGAATGGGAAAGTCTGGTCCCCGTGCCTCCCTTTCCGTTTTTCTATCCTTTTGCTTTCGTTCCCTTTGAAATTGGGGTCCCAAGTCAGGTTTCTAATTGAGCATCTCCTGAACAAGTCTTGTTAAGAAGCAATGGGTAAGCCAGGCTGGGAGGAGGCTGAGACGAAGCCCGCAGTATTTAGCGCCTTCAGGGCTTCAGTGCTGGTGTACACGGGGCTGCAGAAGGTCTGGGGTGGGGCTTGAGATGCTGGATTTCTAAGTTCTGTGGTAGTAGGGCTGCTGGTCTGCAGATCACATTGTGCATAGTAAAGGAATGACAGGACACAGAGATTCAAAGGTACCTTCTTGTGAGGCTTTTACGTTACTAAGACAAATACCCTTTGGTTTATTCTGGTGTGCACAAGTATTTTATGTTTAGACTGGTCCTCATTTTAGCTGAAGGATACTTGGGGTTTTCAGATTGCTCATACTCCTTCCTAGTATTTCTCATACTTAGGAGCACTTCATAAGCATTGTACACAGTGCTCATAGCTGCTGAAAAAGCCCAGCACCTGAAACCTGGATTCCTTATCTCGTCAGTTCTTCACCTTTGGTTTTACGGTATGGCTTGGTAGAGCTAACTTAAAAAAATTTTTTTAATCTTATATTGGAGTATAGTTTATTAACAGTGTTCTGCTAGTTTCAGTTGTACAATAAAGTGATTTGGTTATACATATACATGTATCTTTTTAAAAACTTTTTCCCATTTCGGTTATTACAGAGTATTGGCAGAGTCCCCTGTCCTATACAGTAGGTCCTTATTGGTTATCTATTTTAAATATAACAGTGTGTACATGTCAATCCCAAACTCCCAATCTATCCAAGCTGACTCTTAAGGAGAGAGTTTATCATCATTTATTTGCAGATGTCAAGCAAAGTTGGGCCCTGATGGGAGAGGGATTGGGAAGTATGTTAGGAAGGTGGTGACTCCATTACTATTTCACCTATGGACCTTCTCAATACATGTCTAAGGAGACTTCGCTTTAGGAAACATTCAATTAAATTCTTACTTTAAACGTAACATACAATAAGTAAAAGTGTCCTCACAGCTTTAACTGACTTTGAAAACCAGGGGGCTTATTTAAAAAGTGAAGGGAAGTGAAAGTAACTCAGTCATGTCTGATTCTTTGCGACCCCATGCACTGTAGCCCAGCAGGCTCCTCTATCCATAGGATTTCCTACTGTTTTAAAAAAGAGTGCTTGTCATTTTTGTATTATTTAAAAATGTGTCAGCACCTTTTACAACCCCAAAGAGACTCAAAAATGCAAGATCTGCTTTGAGGTGCATCTTTCCCACCGTAGGGCTTCCCCGGTGGCTCAGATGGTATGGCGTCCGCCTGCAATGAGGGAGACCCAGGTTTGATCCCCGGGTCAGGAAGATCCTCTGGAGAAGGAAATGGCACCCCACTCCAGTACTCCTGCCTGAAAATCCCATGGACGGAAGAGCCTGGCAGGCTACAGTCCATGGGGTTGCAAAGAGTCGGACATGACTAATGACTTCATTTCTTTTTTTCCCACCTTATAAGTAACCTCAGATAGTGGGACCATAGGTAGTGGGATTAGTAGAACCTGGACAAAGGGTGCCAATTTTGGCTGTATGAATTGTGTATATTTTTAAAACTAGACACCTGTAAGCACTAGGTTAAAAAATAGTTTTTGCTATAATTATAAATTCCTTTATATGTTGTGCGTGTGTGTGTGTGTGTGTTAGTCATTCAGTTGTGTCCAACTGTTTGCAACTCCATGGATTCTACTGTCCGTGGAATTCTCGAGGCAAGAATACTGGAGTGGGTTGCTGTGCCTTCCTCCAGGGGATCTTCCTGACCCAGTTATTGAACTTGGGTCTCTTGCATTGCAGGCAGATCCATTCCATCTGAGTCACCAGGGAAACCCTTTATATGTTACTCAACAAAAATTCAAACCACTCAGAAGAACACAAGGGGAAAAGTGAGACCCACCTTTATCCATTTCCGGGGGTATCCACTATTCATAATTTACTGGGTTTCTTTTTTTTACTAGATACTTCTCTATATTCATATAACTTTATACATGGCTAAGCACTTCCATGTGACTGTTTGTAAACAGCAAACAAAATGGGATCACACTTGACATGCCTTTCTGCAGTTTGCTTTCACTATTCAACTCTACATGATGAGCATCGTCCAGTGTCAGGACATGTAAACTCACCTCCTCCTTTTTAACTCCTGCATACTGTTCACTAGGGTTTCCCAGGTGGCACTAGTGGTAAAGAACTTACCTGTCAGTGCAGGAGACATTGGAGAACCAGGTTCGATCCCTGGGTCAGGAAGATCCCCTGGAGGAGGGCATGGCAACTCATTCAGTATTTTTGCCTGAAGGATCCCATGGACAGAGGAGCCCTGGAGACTGTAGTTCATAAGTCTGAAAAGAGTTGGACACAACTGAAGTGACTTAGCACACACAGTGTTCCACTGTACATGAGCTATTTGACATTTCCCATATATTTGGGCATGTCACTGGTCTTTCACTATTTCAAAGAGCATTGTACCCTTGAAATGGGCATTTCACATGGTCCTGTGGATGGCTGACGGAGAAAGGGTAGAACCTGAACATTCAGTACTCCCGTGGGAAAGTCAGTTTGACTGTCTCTGTATCATATGTAGTTGGGGAGGGGGCTATAAGACAAGATCTTAACTTGGGCTCCAAATTATGCTTATTATCGGCTTTGATATTCTGGATGAAAAGGCTAGCGTACCTGCAAATAACTTGTTAGTGCTGCCGACTTGCCCTAGTAGGGCATCTAGCCAGAGGGACAAGATGATTGCAGACTTGCAAGAACCTTGTGGGACCAGTTTATGGATGTCAGCCCTGACTCCTCATCAGGCAGATCAGGAGTTTAAACACAGAGCCTGGAGCTCTCTCTCTTAAATTTTAGAAGTTACTGAGAGATGAGAAAGATACAGAGCTTATGCTTTAGGGAAAATATTACATGTATAGAGTTAGAATACAATAGAGAATCTTTTCAAAAGAGATTTGGCCACATAAGCTGAGTTTTAGAGGCTGGAGAAAGGTAGGAAGATGATTCCAGGCTTAGCTGCAGTACTTGAGATCTTGGTTCCTACCTGCGGGGGGGTCTTCCTTTCAGAATGAGGGATCTAGGTCCCTGACCAGGATCAAACCTGGGCCCTTTGCATTGGGAGCATGGAGTCTTAACCCCTGAACCACCAGGAAAGTCCCAGCAATAGAGATTCTGAAAGATACTTTTGTATAGTTGGCAAAAATATGTGGATGTGAAAGATGGTGGCCCAGCAAGATGGGCATTTGTAGTGGGCAGGCAAAGCTGGTCATAAGGCCTGTTGGCTGGGCTGCCGTCTGAGGAAAGGTACAAGCTAGGAAGATCTTTCTGGAAAAGGTGCTTATTTGGTTTGACTGAAACCTGGAACCCTTCATGTAACGTAGTGATGGAGCATTTGTGGGTGTTAAATTGTGAGTGCATTGGGGGAATGTTATATGGCAAGGGTGAATACTTTATCTTTGAGGGGGTGACCAAAGGGGAGAGGTACAGGTTTTTGAGTGGGGCAGTGGCACGATTGGAGATTCATCTGGGGTAGCTATGACTGGAAGTACAGAGTTAGAAGAGGGAAAGTGAAGACGTGGAAACCCAGCAGGATTCAGAACTATGGGATTAGAGGAGATGGGGGGACCTGGGAGAAGTCTGAGTGGGGACTGGGGGAGAAGGATAGTGAGGGAGGTTCTCAAAGAGCAGATCCTAGCAACTGAGATCAGGGCTGTGATGTTAAAAAACAAAACAGTGAAAACAAAACCAGAATTCCAAAGGAGGGGCTGAGTTTTAGAGGCTAGAGAAGGCTAGGAAGATGATGCCAACATTATGGAGATGCTGAACTTGAGGTGTGAGAGGGGCATCCTATTGGAGATATTATCCAGCCTTCAGTTAGCGGCAATAGTCTGGAAATTGGGTATGAAGAAGTGACTTAAGATTAGGCCTTTGGGTTTTGACACATTCACCCTGAGATAGGCAGAGAAGGAAAACCAGGACCTGATTTAGCAGAACAGAAACATGGGGGGATTTCAGTTCAGTTCAGTCGCTCAGTCATGTCTGACTCTTTGCGACTCCATGAACCGCAGCATGCCAGGTCTCCCTGTCCATCACCAACTCCCGGAGTTTGCCCAAACCCATGTCCATTGAGTCAATGATGCCATCCAACCATCTCATCCTCTGTCATCCCCTTCTCCTCCTGCCCTCAATGTTTCCCAGCATCAGGGTCCTTTCCAATGCGTCAGCTCTTAGCATCAGGTAGCCAAAGTATTGGAGTTTCAGCTTCAACATCAGTCCTTCCAATGAACATTCAGGGCTGATCTCCTTTAGGACGGACTGGTTGGATCTCCTTGCAGTCCAAGGGACTGAGTCTCAAGAGTCTTCTCCAACATCGTAGTTCAAAAGCATCAATTCTTTGGTGCTCAGCTTTCTTCACAGTCCAACTCTCATATCCATACATGACCACTGGAAAACCATAGCCTTGACTAGACGGACCTTTGTTGACAAAATAATATCTCTGCTTTTTAGTATGCTGTCTAGGTTGGTCATAACTTTCCTTCCAAAAAGTGTCTTTTAATTTCATGGCTGCAATCACCATCTGCAGTGATTTTGGAGCCCAGAAAAATAAAGTCAGCCACTGTTTCCACCGTTTTCCTATCTATCTACCATGAAGTCATGGGACTGGATGCCATGATCTTAGTTTTCTGAATGTTGAGCTTTAAGCCAACTTTTTCACTCTCCTCTTTCACTTTTGTCGAGAGGCTCTTTAGTTCTTCTGCACTTTCTGCCATAAGGCTGGTGTCATCTGCATATCTGAGGTTATTGATATTTCTCCCGGCAATCTTGATTCCAGCTTGTGCTTCCTCCAGCCCAGCGTTTCTCATGATGTACTCTGCATATAAGTTAAATAAGCAGGGTGACAATATACAGCCTTGACATACTCCTTTCCCACTTGGAACCAGTCTGCTGTTCCATGTCCAATTCTAACTGTTGCTTCCTGACCTGCATACAGGTTTTTTAAAAGGCAGGTCAGGTGGTCTGGTGTTCCCATCTCTTTCAGGATTTTCCACAGTTTATTGTGATCCACACAGTCAAAGGCTTTGGCATAGTCAATAAAGCAGAAATAGATGTTTTTCTGGAACTCTCTTGCTGTTTCAATGATCCATCGAATACTGGCAATTTGATCTCTGGTTCCTCTGCCTTTTCTAAAACCAGCTTGAACATCTGGAAGTTCATGGTTCACGTATTGCTGAAGCCTTGCTTGGAGAATTTTAAGCATTAATTTACCAGCATGTGAGATGAGTGCAGTTGTGCCTCAGTTTGAGTATTCTTTGGCATTGCCTTTCTTTGGGATTGGAATGAAAACTGACCTTTTCCAGTCCTGTGGCCATTGCTGAGTTTTCCAAATTTGCTGGCATATTGTGTGCAGCAATTTCACAGCATCAGCTTTCAGGATTTGAAATAGCTCAGCTGGAATTCCATCACCTCCACTAGCTTTGTTCTTAATGATGCTTCCTAAGGCCCACTTGACTTCACATTCCATGATGTCTGGCTCTAGATGAGTGATCACACCATCGTGATTATCTGGGTCATGAAGATCTTTTTTGTACAGTTCTTTTGTGTATTCTTGCCACCTCTTCTTAATATCTTCTGCTTCTGTTAGGTCCCTACCATTTCTGTCCTTTATTGAGCCCATCTTTGCATGAAATGTTCCCTTGGTATCTCTAATTTTCTTGAAGAGATCTCTAGTCTTTCCTATTCTGTTGTTTTCCTCTATGTCTTTGCATTGATCACTGAGGAAGGCTTTCTTATCTCTCCTTGCTATTCTTTGGAACTCTGCATTCAGATGCTTATATCTTTCCTATTCTCCTTTGCTTTTCACTTCCCGTCTTTTCACAGCTATTTGTAAGGCCTCCTCAGCCATTTTGCTTTTTCGCATTTCTTTTTCTTGGGGATGGTCTTGATTCCTGTCTCCTGAACAATGTCACAAACCTCCATTTGTAGTTCATCAGGCACTCTATCTATCAGATCTAGTGCCTTAAATCTATTTCTCACTCCCACTGTATAGTCATAAGGGATTTGATTTAGTTCATACCTGAGTGGTCTAGTGGTTTTCTCCACTTTCTTAAATTTCAGTCTGATTTTGGCAATAAGGAGTTCATGATCCAAGCCACAGTCAGCTCCTGGTCTTGTTTTTGCTGACTGTATAGAGCTTCTCCATTTTTGGCTGCAAAGAATATAATCAATCTGATTTCGGTGTTGACCATCTGGCTTTAAGAGCATATTTTGGAGAGAGATGGAGCTGAGCTCATATTGGTGGCTCTGCTGTTTAATTTCTGTGAGGATTTGATACCATCCTATGAGCACACTTTTGACTTCCCCAGTGGCTCAGACGGTAAAGTGTCTGCCTACAACCCGGGAGACCTGGGTTCAAAACCTGGGTTGGGAGGATCTCCTGGAGAAGGAAATGGCAACCCACTCCAGTATTTTTGCCTGGAAAATCCCATGGACGGAAGAACGTGGTAGGCTATAGTCCATGGGGTCGCAAAGAGTCAGACACGACTGAGCGACATTTACTTTACTTTACTATGAACACACTTTGGGCTGGCATGAACTTAAGCCAACATTGGGGTTTGCAGCCTTTGAAGCTGCTCTGGTTGGCACCTCTTCTTCAAAGTACAGTTGTCCCTAGATGTCCACAGGGGATTGGTTCCATGACACCCCACACCTACCAAAATCCATGGATGCTCAGGTCCCTTAGATAAAATGTCTGAGTACTGTCTGCCCTGAGTAATCTTGGGTTCAATTAACCACAGGTGAAAATTCGTGGATGCAAACCCCGGGATACCCAGGGCAGACTGTATTTCTAATCTGACCTTTGGACTTTCTGGGTTGGATGAATGGTTGGTCATTTACTTCAGAATCAATCAACAAGTCTGGTTACCGTCAGCTTTAGCAATAAGGGTTAAATAACAATCTGCCTCCCTTTTTCTTGTGAAGATGAGCTCTTCCCCCTTGGCTCTGGTGCATGCTAACTCAAGAACTTTACATGGTCATGCTGACCTCAGAAGGAAAAGATCTAGTTAGTTAGCAAATCAAGGAAGTCATCGAAAGTTTTCTTAAGTGTGGCCCTGACTCTGGTCCTTGTATCTAGGGAGGTGCTTCAGGAATGTTAAAGGAGACTTTCCCAGACAATCAGTAATCATAGACTTTATGGCTGTAAAACAGCTCTAGAAACTGTATGCAAATATGAAAAAAGAAAAACATGCTAATATTTAGTCCAAATTTCTAAGGATTTGAAAACACTGGTCAAATGAACCTATCCTTCTAAAGAGTTTCCCACCATGTGAATTAAAGTGACTTATAGCTGTTTCACATTTTCAGTGAGGTTTATATAGTAAGCATAAAGGAAGAGAGATTACTTGCTGCATGGTGTAGCCAAAAAAAAAAAAAAGAGAGAGAGAGAGAGAGAGAGAGATTACAGACAGCAGCTTCTCAAGTTGATTTTTCTTCCTAAACTCCAGAGAGTTTTTTCTTCCCAAGCTCGGAGAACCTTTGTGTCACCAGGGATTTAAAAATGAACCGTCACGGAGACATAAACCTTGATAGAATGCTGTGCTACCCTGAACAACTTGGGCTGCAGGGCCAACTAATATGAATAAAATTGAGGTGACATGTCATAAGTATCTGAAATGAAATAATATTCCCAGTTAGTCAAATGTGAACTTTGAGCACTTTCTTTTGCTTAGCTGTCTGTGACACTGTTCTGCATTGGCTGTCTTCCCAGAAGCTGCCTGAAAAACTGGTTCAGAAGTAGTTCCCCTCCCCCTCATCAGCCGACTGGTACTGAGTGGGTTCTTGTGGAACAGGCACACACAGCATCACACGTGGGGCTCCATTAAGAATGGTGATGGCTGCCACTGGCTTCTATGAACCAGGTGCATCAGGTGGGTTAGTCCTTGTCCTTACAAAGCCTAGAAATGAACCATCAGGGAGCTCAGACAACTTGGTGGAAATCATGTAATCAGCAAGAGGAAAAGGCAGAATTTGAGCCCAGGTCACTCTGGTGCTTCTCAGCAGGGTTGTATTCCTGCTGAGGGGTGTTAGGGGTGGGATTCTGTTTCCTGCCGACTTCCTTGGCGCCAGTCTCTGTTCTAAGTCCTTTACTGATGTCAACCCATTTACACGCCTTCTCTACATACTGTGCCATAGATACACTAAATTCCGATTTTACCAAAGATCAGAGATGCTAAGAGGTCGACACAGAATTGTTCAGCATGTGGCAGAGCTGGGATTTGAACCCTCACGGTCTAGGGTCCTAGCTCATGGAGGAAAGCCCTTGATGCTGTTGCCTTTCCCTGCTGCTGCTGCCTGTGGCCATCAGGTTATATAGTGAAGGCTCTATCCTTTGGGACCTTTGATGGAATGATGACTGATCAAAATGCAGAAGAGTATTGCTTTTAAGGAGCTTCCCAGGTGGCTCAGTGGTAAAGAATCCACCTACCAAGCAGGAGACCCGGGTTTGATCCCTAGATAGGGAAGATCCCCCTGGAGAAGGAAATGACAACCCACTCCAGTATTCTTGCCTGGAGAATCCCCATGGACAGAGGAGCCTGGCGGGCTATAGTCCATGGGGTCACAAAGACATGACTTAGCAACTAAACAGCAGCAGCATTGCTTCTAAAGGATTTTCTGAAAACTTTTGAAGAAAATAAACTCTGTTCTTCAGCTAATTAGTTCCTTGAGGATTTTCTTAGGGCCTTTTTCTTCTGTCAAAGTTGCAGAAGCCTTGGGACTTCCCTGGCGGTCCAGGGAAGACTCTGCACGATTTCATCCCTGTCGGGGAACTAAGATCCCACATGCCAGGGCAGTGTGGCCGAAAAGTAAAAAAAGAAAAAAAAAAAGTTGCAGAAGCCTTTCCTGCTTCTGACTTTTCATTGATCCATAGAATATGTACTGTCCAGGTCTTGCTTCCCTTCTGGGGAACTCTCATGAGGCGTCTTGGGGGAAGCGTGACTGAACATTTGCTTAGTCCTGGCTCGTCATTCCTGGGCAGGATGAAGCACCGTTGTGTGAGATAAAGCTAACTTCACGCGCTAAGGGGCACCTTACAGAAACCAAGGTGATGGGGGTATTAACTCCGATATCGTCACTACTGAGATAGCAGGAATTCTTCATTCTGAAGCCTGTTTCTACCTTAGAGCCACTTTCCTGATCCTTCTTGAAGACCTTCCTAACACAAAGTCTCACTAAGGGAAACCCTCCCACAAGATGTCCTAGAAAGTGCCTGAATCTTGACTTTAAGGGGCCCAGAATAATCTCTCTTCATTTTTTTTTATGCTTCACAGGCAACTGGAGGAAAGATGGGGAAGGATCTTTCTGGTTAGAACAGAGGAGGGAGCCTCCACAGTGGTAAAGAGGAGGATGGAGAGGTGACCCCTGTCCAGGCAGGGAGGCAGGGCCATCACAGAGGTCTGCATGGTTTGGCCATGAAGATGGCCATTTGGGTTCTGGTGTGGTGAGTGTCCCCCACAGTGTTCACCCTGCAGCTGTTATATGGCCCCTCCTGACTCCCCATGAGAGGTGGTGTGACCCCAGGGCAGGAGCCACCTTATAACCCTAGAACAGCAGTGTGGAACCTGGCTGGTGGTCCCGGCTGGATGAGCCAGCTGCCCTGAGGCTGACTACAGCCTCTTGTAGCCCACAGCATGGGAAAGGCTTTGAGGTTTAAAAAGTCACTTGTATAAATGTGCACAGAGCAACCCCTCCCATTTGGAAATATGTGAAAAACAAAGATAAATTGCTAACCCAGAGCTGTTCTTTGGAATCATTACTGGCTGGCTTATTTGGACTCTCTTAGGGCTTTGTCATAGCTTCATTTTTGTTTGGAAAACATCCAGAGTATCCTTCAGCTGGAACTGCTCCCTCACAGTGAGATCTTCCTTGACCATCTTGACCCTTTCCCAGCCATCCCCCAGCACCTTGTTTCCTTTTATTAAAATGAGAGCACCTGTCACTTTCTGACATTATCTTATTCATTCAGAAGTATGTATTGATTTCTTGTTTCCCTCACTCACTCCTCACTTAAGCTCCATGAGGGTTAGATGCTGAATGGCATCTTGTTTAGCACTGTAACCCCAGCACTCAGTACAGTGGGGACAAAAAATATTTGCAGAATAAATAATCGCACAGACCTCTGGGAAGATTTTGAGTGAGAGGGCTGAGGCCTGACTGCTCTTCACCCATCTCACTGAGCCAGGTGCCTGAGCAGGTGGAACATGGAAAATAGATATTGCCCATGCTTGCCTTGGTGGCTCATCCACCTGCCTCCCTGGAGCTGTCCCCATAGGCCAGTCCCTCTGGGGACTGTGCCAGAGGCTTCCTCCACACTCCAGGGTGTGGAGTGACCTTGAAGTCTACTGATTACTATACTCATTTCTTCAGGCTTGAGTTTCTATTCTCTTCAGTGGATACTTTTTAGCAAGTATTGCTTGAGGGCCTACTATGTGATGGAAGCTGGGACACAGTGGGAGAAAACATACCCCTCTGTCCTCATCCTCATGGAATTAAAAGTTAAACAATCATGGCAACATGATGATGGGTGAAGCAGGGGGATCTTGAGAACCCTCCCATAGTACTGCAGATTCTTAATGAGTGCTCCTTTTAGTGGGCAAACAAGGGATTTAACATTGAGAGTCAAGGGCTGTGCTAAACCCTTTGTGTATATGTGATGTGTGTAATCCTCCAACAGCCCCATGAGGCATCATTGCCCTCCATGTTCCTGAGTAAAAAGGAGAGCTCAGAGAAAGCAAAGGATTTGTAGAGCTGAGGGCTGAGCCAGGTCTCTGTCAGGAAGCCCATATTCTTTTCCATCAATGTTGTTTGCCCTTTTGAATTAGTGATGATTTTAATGGTGGAAATGTCAGGCTAGGAAAGACAGCCAGTTGGTGCCAGTAGGGCTGTTGAGGGAGATGGAGGCCAATGAGTGGCTGGGTCCAGCCAGGCCCTAGTTCAGCCCAGAATCTGGCTGCCTTCCTTCTTCATCAGCATCAGCCTCACAACTGAAGTGAAAAAGAGATTGTGTGGGAGGAGAAGCAAATCCTCAGCTGCAAGTCTGATGGACCCCTTGGTCTTTCATTCATGAAATAGGAGTGACATAATGAAAAGAAAAGGGCGCAGAGGAGGGCTGGAGGGATGAGATGATGTCTCCAGGTGGGCGGGAGAATGATGCTGAAAGAGACGACACTGGAGAATGAGCTCAGTGATAACTGGAGTTACTTCCTGGAGAGAGTCAGGCCAGATGAGCCATTTGGGTGCTGGCTCAGTTTTGGCCAGCCAGAGTCTTCCAAGTTATGTGTAGAGAAAACGCATCTTCACGAGTTGAAGCAGTGAATACCATGACAGTCAGTCCCCAGATAAGTGCTCCCAGCAATCTCAGCCAGGGTGCCCCGTAACACCCACTCTCAGCTGTTTTGCATTATCTTCCATGCTCTTACGCTTTCCCTCTCCACATCCAGCCTCTTCTCATGTTCTGTGCTTTCTTCCTCAAAAATAATTCCCCTCCTTTCAGTGTTCCTATTCAACCCCAGGCTATGACAACCCTTTTCTTCCCTTACTGTAACAAAGTAGGCTCTACTTTGGACCAACTATTTGGTTTCTGGGAATTCCACAATTACTGATTTGCAGGTACCTTGCAAATAAAGTAAGGACTCTGGACTTGCAACTCCCTCCAGCCCCTAGGACTCCTGCTGGAGGTTGTGAGGTACCACCAGGAGGGGCCTGGCCTGGAAATCAAAGTGAGCTTCTCACCTCTGCTCTGCTGCTCCAGTTTAGAGAAGGTGTCTTAGAGTGCGCTTCCTCTATAAAAGGAGGTGGTGAGATCTGTCAATATTTATTTTCTTTTAGGATCTTGTCAGCTATAAATCCGTAGATTCCTTGGCTTAGTTCCCATCTCAGGCTCCCTCCCACACAGAAGGTTTCTTTACTTGCTTTGTCTCTCACCTAACTCATTGTACATAAACTCATGCATTCAGGGGTAAAAATTGGTTATTGGTGGTGGTGAACAAAACAGTCATTTTAGGTATGAAACATATGGACATATAGTGTGTAAATAGACACACTGCATCTGTAATATTAAATTTTCCTGGGGGAGTGTGTTAGAGAAAAAAAAAATAAGCCTCCTTAGGCCATAAAGAAAAAAAGGCTGAGAAACATGGATTTAACCACAAAGCTGTGCTGGTTATCATGCTAGGCATTGGACAGGTGAGTGAGTGACAATATTGCCTTCCTTCCAGAAGCCATTCCAGACAGATGGCCATCCTTCTCATTCTGTTTCTCCCAAATCATGCATCTCCTTTCATTTCTTCTAAACCATACCAAATGCTCTCTTTTAGTGACTTTATAGATGCATTAACATTCTGGTGTTCATGGCTTATCTTTTTGTGGCTTTTTTTCCCTCTAGCTATGGAATAGCTGGCACTACGAATGTGACGGGAGATCAAGTGAAGAAGCTGGATGTCCTCTCCAATGATCTGGTTGTTAATGTGTTAAAGTCATCTTTTGCCACCTGTGTTCTTGTGTCAGAAGAAGACAAACATGCCATCATAGTAGAACCTGAGAAAAGGGTGGGTCTGCTCCCATGCTGCTGAGGGTTTTAATGTAATCATTTTTCTTTCTGGCTTCATCAATGACTCTACTTGTTCAAACAAGCTGGATTCTTAAGACTCACCCTAGATCCCTCCTGAACCACCAGTCATCATTTCACAGATTCCTCCTCACTGCCATATCTCAGACTGTCCTCTCCTGTCTGCACTTTCACCACTGTCTGTTATCATCTCTCCTATGTGCTCATTCATGGGAGAGACTCAAATATACTTATATTTATCTCCACTTCTTTTAATTATCACATTCAAAGCTCTACAAAGTCTGTCTTCTGTTAACTACATCCTTTGCTTCATCTCCATTCACCTGGTTTCCAATCTTCACAACCAACCTTCCTGCCAATCTAAACTGCTAGCAGTTCCTATCAGTGATTCATGCATTGGAATCCAATGGGATCTTATTAATCTTGTTACCAAACTTACGTTGCTCAAGAATCACATACTGAGAGAAAAAAAGTGAAAGTGAAAGTTGCTCAGTTGTGTCCGACTCTTTGCAACCCATGGATTGTATAGTTCTCTGGGCCAGAGAACTTGGCCTGAATTCTCTAGGCCAGAATACTGGAGTCGGTAGCCTTTCCCTTCTCCAGGAGATCTTCCCAACCCAGGGATAGAACCCAGGTCTCCTGCATTGCAGGCAGATTCTTTCTCAGCTGAGCCACAAGGGAAGCCCACTGAGAGACAAGTGTTGGGTAATAGGATAGATAGCTTTATTGAGGAAAGCAGTAATGTTGGGGAGAAGGTGGACTCATGTCTCAAAGAACAAACTCCCTGCTGCTGATCTAGGGGCAAGAGTTTTTAGAGGGGAGTTTCAGGGGGTTATAGGCAGAGGGAAGGAGCTGTATGCAGAACAGCACAGTTGGCTCTAACAATCTTGAAATTGGCCATGTAGTGGTCTGATCAGTGTCATCTTGATCGTTTTAAATACAGCTAATCTTCAACTCCAGGGTCAGTTTGTTCCCATCTCCTTGAAGCTGGTTCTTAAAAATAATTGTGTAAGCTTGATGGTTAGCCTGGTTTTCACATAGGTAACTTCTTCTACCTGGTGGGGGATTCAGCATCTGCAAAACAGCTCAAGGGATATGGCTCAGAAGAAAGAAATGAAGGTTCTTGACTTTGTTTAATGACTAAACTGTTATTTGGTCTTCCTCAATTGTTTTCTTTTGTTTTTGAATTTTGTCACTTCTATGATTGAATTTATTCTTTGGCCAAAGTGTTTTTCTACAGACAAAAGGCAGGCAGAGGACATAGGGGTGGGGGAGAGGATCTCTCCTAAGAAACCCTATAGGGTCCTGCTCCACTCCAATCTGATTGCTTCTTGAGGGCAGAGAATAATTTCTATTCTTCTCTGTATCCCAGCATCTGGCACAATACCTGATACATTGTAGGGGATCAACAACAGATTATTGTTGAAAAAGTGAATGAAAGGGTATATCCAGGTTTTACTGAACAACAATCACATAATACTAATAATACCTTTTGAGTAGAAAAATGCAGTTATATGGCTTACTATCTTTCCCTGTTTGAGATGAATTGAGGACAAGAAGGAGTATAATGAGAAAAAAGCAACAGAAGGTCAATTTAAAGATACTGCCTGATATCCAATCTGACTTTTATAAGAGGAATGGAGAGTCACATCCGATTTGATAGCTTTATGTCATTCCTAAAATACTACTGAAGTTCATATTGTTCTCTGCTGTGTTTCTAAAGGTACTTGTCAGTTTTGGGCATGTTCATTTTAGGACTGAATTTGCTGTTTAATATTCTCTGTCAGCCCAACTTCTCTGATTACAATGTACTGTAGTGATAAGCATACTCCTGTTTTCCTGATGACAGTTTCTCCTGCATTGTCCAGGAGGATTTGTAAAGAGCAAGAAGCCAGGGAATCAGAGAACTGCCTTAATTTGATGCAAAAATTTAAAAACCACATATTAAAGTGGCTAACTTGGAGATGGAAAATTTCCAGTGATATGCTGGTAAACTGTCTCTCTATTAGAAAAAAAAAATCTTTCATTTGTAGCACTTGTCACTTGAAACTGTGAAATAGTGTCCCATAATTGATTTTAAGTTATCAACATGATATCACTGAAAATAGAGTTGGGAAGAGACGTGCACAATTGGCTCTTGAGAACCAATACCAGTCAGCTCCAGAGTACCACTGAAAATCCTATCCATAGAATGAATCTTTGGTAGTTCCACTACAGTTGAGGGTTGTTTCCTTTGGGAATTATAATAAGAATATGGGTGAGAACTCTGCATTGTAACCCCAAGTGTCATCTGTAGGAACTACATGAAAATTTTCTTATAGACCTTAATGTTGACTTTATTTCACCTAAATTATAACATCTGTGGCTCAAACAGTAAAGAATCTGTCTGCAATGTGGGAGACATGGTTTTGATCCCTGGGTTGGGAGGGTCCCCTGGAGAAAGGAATGGGTACCCACTCCAGTATTCTTGCTTGGAGAATTCCATGGATGAATAGAGGAGCCTGGCAAGCTACGGTCCATGGGGTCACAAAGAGTCAGACACGACTGAGCAACTAACATTTCCCTTATGAATAAAGAGAATGAAGTGACTAATCTTGTTTTTCTTCTTCTTTGACTGACAGGAAACTCAAACCAGAATGATGATTCATTCAAATCAGTGATATAATAAATTATTATTTAATATTTGTATTTCTCACCTTCATCTATGCCTCCTATTCTGTGTTTCTCTTCCTAATGATCTTTTGATATATATTTGTTATTGTTTTCACTCTGTGTATCATCTCATACCTTCCCTGACAGAGTATAAATACACATATTTCTTGAATTTCCCCTTAGATTTCTTCTTTTAACCTCTTAGTGTATATTCTCTGTTTTGTTACAGTGTATTCATTTTTAAAGCAAAGTTGTATTAACACTTTCTTTCTTTTTTGTTCAGGGTAAATATGTGGTCTGTTTTGATCCCCTTGATGGATCATCCAACATTGACTGCCTTGTGTCCATTGGAACCATCTTTGGCATCTACAAAAAGGTAAAATGTAATGGATCAAGCAGCTGGTTTGGGATCAAAAGTAGAGTTAAGGTTGAACATCCAGTCCTGTTTCACTGTTGATGGCACAGCCAGATTGTACATCATGAAACCCCATGAGGCTTGATGTAGGGGTAGCCTATCCCTTCTTCAGTGGATCTTTCCGACCCAGGAATTGAACCGAGGTTTCCTGCATTGCAGGCAGATTCTTTATCAGCTGAGTAACCAGGGAAGCCCCAAAGTGAAAGTGTTAGTCACTCAGTTGTGTCCAACTCTTTGTGACCCCATGGACTGTAGCCTGCCAGACTCCTCTGTCCATGGAATTCTCCAGGCAAGAATACTGGAGTAAGTAGCCTTTCCCTTCTCTAGGGGATCTTCCCAACCCAGGGATCAAACACAAGTCTCCCACATCACAGACAGATTCTTTACCATCTGAGCCACCAGAAAAGAAAAACCCTTATTTCTCAAGTTATGACTTTTTCCAGCATTAACTGCATAGTGAAAATCTATTAAGTTGTTAAAAGAAAATGTAGTAAGTGGTAGGTGGGAAGAGATGGTGCATAGCTGTAGCTGATAACCATGTGAATTGAGAATTGTGAGAGTGTAACAACAGTAGGGATTATATCAAAACTATCCTTTAAATTTTCTAAATCAAGTCTGCAAACTATGGTCTCCCCCAGCCAAATCCAGCCCATTGCCTGAATACTATGGCCTGTGAACAAAAAATAACTCTTTGGCATTTTTGAGTGGCTAAAAAGAAAGAATAATATTTCATGACCTGTGACATTTATATGAAGCTTAATTTTCAGTCTCCATAAATAAAGTTTTAATGGCATATGGTCAGCTCGCTTGTTTACATGTTGCCTTTGGCTGATTTTGCACTACACAGGCAGGGTTAAGTAGTTGTGATAAGGACTGTGACAGTAAAGCCTAGAATATTTACTCTTTGTTGGTTTATGGGAGGAGTTTGCTGACCCTAAACTCCTTTGCTATAAATTACAGAAAGCACACTGGTACAGCATGGGGATCCAGATTTCTGCCCTGTGTCTCTTCTACCCGCATGACCTGTGCAGGAACTCTACCTCTAAAGCTTCTCTTTAAGTCTGTGCATGGAGGGCTGGGGGGTGGATGTTGGTGGAAGTGAGTTCAAATATACAGACAAGTGAAAAATAGATAAATACCTGTGAGTCCATCATAAAACACGATGAAATCTAAAATGTGTCATCTTGTCTTCAGCCCTCTTGTTTATTTTAGAAATAAAACTTTACAGATGCCTTTGAGGCTGAGCCCTTTCCTTCATCTTAATGGATGAGGTGGCTAATTCAGCTGACCTCCAAGGTTCCTCCAACTCCCCCATTCTGGGATATAGAGGCCATAACTTAAGAACTGAGACTGCAATTTGTGCTTTACTTTTCGAAGTGACTTGCTGTCTAGTATTGCACATAATCTCCTTTCAAACATGGAAAGTAGGACCACCATGGGACAGTTTTCTTTTGTTATTGAAATAAATTTTGCATTTGTCTTGGTTGGGAGGCAGTTTAAATAATTGAAGGTTCTAATACTTATACCAGAAAGACAAAGGCGGGAATTAATCTTTCATGTCATACCATGAAATATTCCATTCTTGGTATAGATATGCAGGCATGTAATTTTACCTGCAAGGTTGCAGACTAAATATTATAGTATACAAGAGAGCTCTGAAGCAAAATTCTTCATATAGAGGCAGACTTTTGGTTAATGACTCAACCAAAGCTAAAGCAGCGTTAACGTTTGCCAGCCCCAGTTTCTGCCTCAAGCCCCCTCCCCCAATAAAGACTCTTTTAAGGAAAAAAAAATATTGGGAAACTGACACTATCAACTGAAAAAAATAAAAACAGCTTGCAACAGCAGCTTGAATTACAAATACTGGAAGAACTCAACAGTGCATCTCCACACTCTTCTCAATAAACCTGAAGTGACTCTCTTAAAGACTGAGAGAGGTGATGAGTGTCACATTGCCTTTAAGTCATTTCAGTTTTCAAAAGCCTTGTTGATTGTTTGAAGCCATTTGAGAGCTTACAGGGCATAAATACTGAAATGTCTGATGTTTTAAAGGAGATCTCTCCTGGCTCAGAGGTTAAAGCATCTGCCTGGAATGCGGGAGACCCGGGTCCGATCCCTGGGTCTGATCCCTGGGTCAGGAAGATCCCCTGGTGAAGGAAATGGCAACCCACTCCAGTACCCTTTCCTGGAGCATCCCATGGAGGGAGGAGCCTGATAGGCTACAGTCCATGGGGTTGCAAAGAGTTGGCCACGACTGAGCGACTTCACTTCTTTTCATGCATTGGAGAAGGAAACGGGGAAGCCTGGTGGGCTGCTGTCTATGGGGCTGCAAAGAGTTGGACATGACTGAGTGACTTCACTTTCACTTTCACTTTCTCCTGCTTTCTGCAGAGCTGGTTCTGGGCTGGAATTCAGCTTCCTGGTGCACCCACTCAGTGGCATAACATCAGTTGGTAACTGGAATCCAGCAACAGTGAGCTGGTCTTGCCCACAAGATGCCTGGAAACAGGCTCCAAAGGGATCTCTTAGGGCCTATGGTCCAGTGTTTCTATGAAGTTCCTGCCATGGCACCTCCAGAAGTGTCACCCTGCCTCTGGCTGGAGATATTCAGAAGGGGTAGAACTTTCCTGAGGTGTTGAATGAGTATGTGTCCAAATATTGAATCAAAATCTGTCTCCCTGTTGCTCATAATGGCCTTTTGTATCATTAGAAAATAAGATTCTTTTACATGCTTGAAAATGGCTTTTTTGCCCTCCTCTCTCTCTTTTGAAGCATGCGAAGTCACTTCAGTCATTTTCAACTCTTTGCCACTCTATGGACTGTAGCCCATCAGCGTCCTCTGCCCATGGAATTCTCCAGGCAAGAATACTGGAGTGGGTTGCCATTTCCTTCTCCAGGGGATCTTCCTGACCCAGGGATCAAACCCAAGTCTCTTTCTTTTAAGTCTCCTGTATTGGCAGGAGGGTTTTTTTTTTTTTTTACCACTAACACCACGTGGAAAGCCCTTTCTTTTAAATCTTAAGTTAAATATCTTTCATGTGAGATGATTTTTCGACCTCTCTCTAGTGTGTTACCCTCTATTGGATACATTCTAATTTTTAATATCCATTAAAAATTCTAGCCCCCAAAACCAAAAGCAGAGTTTCAGAAGTGCTCTACCAGCTTCAGAATCCAATTCACTTCCCTTAACTGGACGCAGAGAGACTTAATAGCCATATGGAATATAGCTTCCTGACATTGACACTTACTAGGTTTGTGGGACCTTGGGCAATATAACCTCTTGTTTCCTTATCCATAAGGAGAATATATTGAAAATTAAGCATAACAGCAATGAAAATAGTGCCTGGCCCATAAAAAGTGCTCAATAAATAGTAGCCATTAATATTACTTGTTTTTTCTATTAATATTCAACACACAGTTTCACAATTCAAACCAACTTAAGGAAAGAGAGGAATGAGGGAAGAGAATGGAAAATGATTGGTGTATGTAACTAGAAAGTCCGCTGGGTAGTACAGCTGTTTTCAAGGACTCAGACACTCACATAACAGGACACTTTCTCTCTATCTCTGTAGCTCCCTCCTGTCTGGTAGAAGAATGGCTCCCAGTAGGTCTGGGCTTACATTCAATCCTTTCAGTGACTCAAACAGAAGATGCAAAACTTAGACTTCCCTGATGGTCCAGTGGTTAAGAATTCACCTGCCAGTGCAGGGGACATGGGTTCTACCCCTGGTCCCGGAAGATTCCACATGTACAGGGCAACTAAGCCCACGTGCCACAACTACTAAGCCTGCACTCTAGAGCTCGGATGCCCTAGAGCCCGCTGCACTGAAGCCTGTGCACCTAGAGCCTGTGCTCCTCAACAAGAGAAGCCACTGCAATGGGAAGCCCATGCACCACAAAGGAAGAACAGCCTCCACTTGTTGCAACTAGAGAAAGCCCGCATGCAGCAATGAAGACCCATCCCAGCCAAAAGATAAATAGATAGGTAAAAGAAGATGGAAAACTCTTGTCCAACAATTTCAACAAGGATTTCACCTCATCAGCCCTGCTTGGCTTGACTTAAGTCATGAGTCCATCTCTCAAGCAGTCACTGTGGCCTTAGGCATGCAGTGATCTGACTGGTCAAGTCAGGGTCATGTGCCCACCATTGGAGCTAAGAGTGAGGGGGACGGTATCTTAAGGAAGATTAAAGTTCAGTTGTCAGCAGAAGAGTGAAGCATGCTGGCCAGGCAAAATCAGCTGATGTTCACTCCAGATTATACACCCCCTGAGAGAAGGGACCTCATTTTATATATATTTTTTGTGCACTGGGTTGGTACAGTAGTGAGTAATATTGGCTGAGTTACTGGAGATGCTGCCAAATGCCCTGTGAGAACTTCTAGGGAGGGTTGGGTTGTCCCTCTGTGGGAAGACTGTTGACATGACAGCCCCACACCACTTGTGCCTGACATTCTCCTCTACTACCTCAAGTCTCCAGAATCCATGGTGTCTTTTATGCTCTATATGGAGTAGCATGGGTTAAAACAAAGCAATACCTGCAGTGGGTGGTGGCCTACGATAAGCAGAAAAAGGTAGGGTCCGAGGCTTTCTAATTTTTGCCAAGCTTTATGCACATTGGTCTGTGAGCATCTACATGAGACTGTAATAGGTTCTTTTTGAACAAAGGCATTCATTGCTGGGGGTTTGGAGGAGGTTGGGCATTAGAAAGGGGTTTGGGCTAGAAAAAAGTTCCTCCACCTCCATGACTAGATGGAATTACTTTGTATTTCTTTTGAGCGTATGGATCATAGATAATGTTCAGTTCAGTTCAGTTGCTCACTTGTGTCCAACTCTTTGCAATCCCATGAATCACAGCACACCAGGCCTCCCTGTCCACCACCAACTCCTGGAATTCACTCAAATTCATGTCCATCGAGTCGGTGATGCCATCCAGCCATCTCATCCTCTGTCATCCCCTTCCCCTCCTGCCCCCAATCCTTCCCAGCATCAGAGTCTTTTCTAATGAGTCAACTCTTCACATGAGGTGGCCAAAATACTGGAGTTTCAGCTTTAGCATCAATCCTTCCAATGAACACCCAGGACTGATCTCCTTTAGGATGGACTGGTGGGATCTCCTTGCAGTTCAAGGGACTCTCAACAGTCTTCTCCAACACCACAGTTCAAAAGCATCCATTCTTTGGCACTCAGCTTTCTTCACAGTCCAACTCTCACATCCAGACATGACCACTGGAAAAACCATAACCTTGACTTGACAGACTTTTGTTGGCAAAGTAATGTCTCGCTTTTTAATATACTGTCTAGGTTGATCATAACTTTCCTTCCAAGGAAGTGTCTTTTAATTTCACGGCTGCAATCACCATCTGCAGTAATTTTGGAGCCCAGAAAAATAAAGTCAGCCACTGTTTCCACTGTTTCCCCATCTATTTCCCATGAAGTGATGGGACCGGATGCCATGATCTTCATTTTCTGAATGCTGAGCTTTAAGCCAACGTTTTCACTCTCCTCTTTCACTTTCATCAAGAGGCTTTTTAGTTCCTCTTCACTTTCTGCCATAAGGATGGTGTCATCTGCATATCGGAGGTGATTGTTATTTCTCCTGGCAATCTTGATTCCAGCTTGTGTTTCTTCCAGCCCAGCGTTTCTCATGATGTACTCTGCACGTAAGTTAAATAAGTAGGGTGACAATATACAGCCTTGACATACTCCTTTTCTTATTTGGAAGCAGTCTTTTGTTCCATGTCCAGTTCTAACTGTTGCTTCCTGACCTGCATACAGATTTCTCAAGAGGCAGGTCAGGTGGTCTGGTATGCCCATCTCTTTCAGAATTTTCCACAGTTTCTTGTGATCCACACAGTCAAAGGCTTTGGCATAGTCAATAAAGCAGAAATAGATGTTTTTCTGGAACTCTCTTGCTTTTTCCATGATCCAGCGGATGTTGGCAATTTGATCTCTGGTTCCTCTGCCTTTTCTAAAACCAGCTTGAACATCTGGAAGTTCACAGTTCATGTGTTGCTGAAGCCTGGCTTGGAGAATTTTGAGCATTACTTTACTAGCATGTGAGATGAGTGCAATTGTGTGGTAGTTTGAGCATTCTTTGGCATTGCTTTTCTCTGGGATTGGGATGAAAACTGACCTTTTCCAGTCCTGTGGCCACTGCTGAGTTTTCCAAATTTGCTGGCATATTGAGTGCAACACTTTAATTGCAGCATCTTTCAGGATTTTAAATAGCTCAACTGGAGTTCTTTCACCTCCACTATACCAAGGGAACATTCATGCAAAGATGGGCTCGATAAAGGACAGAAATTGTATGGACCTAACAGACACAGAAGATATTAAGAAGAGGTGGCAAGAATACACAGAAGAACTGTACAAGAAAGATCTTCACGACCCAAATAATCATGATGGTGTGATCACTCACCTAGAGCCAGACATCCTGGAATGTGAAGTCAAGTGGCCCTTAAAGCATCACTAGATAATGTTACCATTTCTTATTCCACGCAAGGAAGTTGAAGGGTTGAGATTATTTGGTGACAGTATTTCAGGGAAAAGTAGTTAATTCTTAAAAAAAAATTTTTTTTTTTTTTAAAGTTTTTGACTGTGCTGGGTCTTCATTGTTGCAAGAGGGCTCTGTCTATTTGCAGCAAGTAGAGGCTACTCTCTGGTTGTGGTGCTCTTTCTTCTCATTGCTGTGATTTCTCTTATTGTTGCACATGGGCTTAGTTGCTCTGAGGCATATGGACTCTTCCCGAATTGAACCCATAGCCCCTTCATTGGCAGACAGATTCTTTACCAATGGACCATCTGGGAAATACAAGCTTGTTCTTTCTTGTGCCACAGGCAGACATGGATGATTCTGGATGAGGTGAGTTTCTGAGGGACTTGGTAGAACTGACTACTCCAAGCCTCCAGGGGCTTCCAGTCAGCTTATCTGTTTACATACTGACTTTGTTCTATTTTGTGCTGCACTTGCAGGGTTAAGTAGTTATGATAGAGGAGATGTTTAGAGCCTGCCTGTTTTCTTCCCATTATATCCCTGGTTTTGAAGGAAGTCAATTCCTCTTTCAAGGTTGTGCACTTGTTAAATTTGGAGTTTGAGAAAACAACTCAAGTATTTGATACTGTGTTTAGTCTGTATTTAGCTGTACTGTACTACCCTGTGAATACAAACCAAACTAAATCAAATAACTTGGCCCAAGCCAACCAGCCAAGAAACCAACCAACCATCTAGATGAAAACTATTAAACACAAAGCTTGGAGATACGAGAAAAAAAAGGAAAGAGGTGATTTTTTGGTGACTCTTCCTTTTACATGAGTAGTTCTTAAGCTTCAGTGCGAGAGTCACCTATGGTGCATGGTAAAATGCGGATTCCTAGGGCCCACTTTAGAAAATCTGACTTAGTAAAGGTCACAGGCCCAGAATTGCATTTTAAATAAACATCTCAAGTGATTCTGAGGTACATGGACTCTGGGCCACACATTCAAAAGTTATAGGAAAAATTGCCAGGAATGTGTTTGCTGAGGTGACCTCCATCTCCAGTATCATGATGTGAGTTCCCTTATTTATTCTCAGGTCCTAGAATCTGTGGTTGGGGAAGGAATAAATGAAATTTGCAGAAACTGCTCATTTTCATTTCTGTTTAAATTCAAGTAGAGAGTTTTCAAGCAGAATGATTTGTTTGAGGCTGTTTTGAGGACCATAAAGGCCAGTTGTTAAGAAGATAATTATTAGTGACTACTGCTTAGGAGCCATGCCCTTAAGTTGTTCCTTTCCTTAGTATTAGGGAACAAACTGAGGCATTGACCCAGTGGGCTGTGTTTTTAATGAAAAACAAAGGAGGTTAGAGTAGATGTGATGTTCTAAGTGTAAGTATTGTTTTGTTAAATTTTTGTAGTTGTGTTGGTACTGGTTTGTGATATAAAATGTATTTTTTACTGTGGGTCATGGTTAAAAACATGGAGAGCATTGTTCTGCATGGTAATGGCCCTGGAGAGATAGTGTCTGTATTTCTGAGAATTTCTTTGTGTGACTGTGGAGCATGTTGCTCACTGGAGTATGTGCCACAACTGGCAGAAGCTCAGGAAATTGATTTCCTCGCCAGACTGGTAGCCGTGCAGCCCAGTTTTAATTTGTTTAAATAAAGATAGAGTAGGCAAGGGAAAGACATTGATGCCTGTAATAAGATTAAATTAGTGGGCGCTGGCATGGAGGCATGCTCTTTTTTCGAGAGTGATAATGGAGAAATGAGGAATATCAAATTAGTAAGATTGAAGGAGGACTCGGATTGGAACGATGGATCCAGATGCAGGAAATTTGGGTTTTGGTTGGAAGGTCGCTGTGGTAATATAATCAGGATATGACTGGTGTGTGGAGGAAGTGCTCCTCCGTGCCCCCGCCCACCCCCCATCCAGGAAGATGCCCTATTTCATTAGGAGAGTACCTTGATAATGCATCTTGCTAAGGGAGGAACTGCAAAAAGAACCACAAAACAGAACAAAACAAGAATGTGTTTTGCTTTCTTTCTTGTCCTAGATTTCGAAAGATGACCCTTCTGAGAAGGACGCTCTGCAGCCAGGCCGGAACCTGGTGGCTGCTGGCTATGCGCTCTATGGCAGTGCCACCATGTTGGTCCTGGCCATGGTGAATGGAGTCAACTGCTTCATGCTGGACCCGGTGAGAGATCCCGGAGTGGGGGGCGAAGTTAGGTGCTTGGCTGGTGGCTGTGAGTGTCTGTTGTGTGTGTGGCAGTGGGAGTCAGTTCCTAAAGGTGGAAGATGAGGCCCATGGAGGGACAGAGATGATGAGGTGGGGAAGCAGGGTAGAGAGATGGATGGACCATATATGTTCATCTGAGGTGACAAATGGTGTCTGTCCAGAGCACAAGAGGGAGTCTCGGTTTCACAATGAATTCTTTAGGGTGGACATTACTGAGCTGACTTAGATGCCTGCTGGGCTGGGCAGGCCACACAAATGAGTGGAGTGTGCTGGGGCAGGATGGCAGGTGCTGTGATGGGCAGTGGGGGGTGGCAGGGGACTGGGGAGGTACAGTGGTGGTTACTCCTTGGGAATAGCATCTCACTCTTCCACGGCTTCCAGTGTTTCAAGAAACACTGGATTTTTAGAAAATGTTAGGCTTCTGGATGTGTAAAACACTGTGCTAGCCAACTAAAGCATGTTTATAGACCAGATGGGGCCCATAGATGGTCTGTTTGCCACCCACTCTCTCCATTACCAGTTTATTTTCCTGAGGTGAATGGGTGTCCCAGCTGAAGCAGTAGACTGCCTCATTTCTTCAAAATTAGCTCCCAGATTGATTTGATGTGCATTGCAACATCAAATGAAATGCAAGCTTCAGTGCATGCAAACCTTCAGTGAACCCTTGTGGTTTTGAAAGACTTTGATGAGCTCGAGGAAGTGGAAATAAGGAAATGAAGATAATTTCTTAGTCTACCTTATAGAGGAAACTCCCTCATGAAGAGGAGCCCAAGGTGTCATGAAAAATATTCATTAGCAATTTTAATTTGAGGATAATTTCTTCCATATGTCTATTAATTAGGGTTGTTTATTTATTCTGTTAGATGACAGTTTTAACAGAGCAGATAAACCAGGCAAAGAACTCTCTTTAAATACTTTGCCCAATTAAACCCACCTTTGATATGGACTCCATAGAATCATCTTCAGTAGGTATGCCTTTGGTCAAGTGTCCCAAGGGAAAAAGAATTGCGTTTGTAAATAACATTTCAGTTTTAGAAATGTCCTCAGATAACATTTAATGAAGCACTTTATTTATTTGGTGCATTTTGCTGACAAACTGAACACTAGGTACCATTACCTACTGGAATCCTGTGAGGAGCAGGCTGCTGGTGGGGGAGCCTCAGGGTGTGTGGGTGGGTGGCAGGTCGTGGAAATTGGAATGCAGGCTGCCTTTGTCCTCTGTACTGTTGCACAACTGGACTTTGGCTCCTTGGCATACTGATACTTAACAAATAAACAAAGGTAGGGAAATGGCACTAGTTCAAGCCTCCAAAGGACGTTATTTCAGGGGAAAACAGTGGCAGACCCAGAGCAAAGTTCACACTGACCCCAGGGATTGGTTTCCGAAATCACTGATGTTTGTGAATTTATCCTCTTGCTGGGCATTTACCTCTTCCCCAGACATTCTTCTGGTGACTTCTCTATTACCTTTGACTGATGGAAACATTAAATCTCTTCTTGTTTCAAGACTGCAGATGTTCTGTCCGGGAGTAAGTTTCTGTGTGTTTCATAGTCTCTTGCTGTCCTCACGCCTAGTGGGCACACAGTGTTTGGAAGAACCGTGCAGGCTGGCTGCCCTCCTTCCTGCTGGGTGCCCTCCCCATTGCTGACAAAGCCTCTGCTCCCCATGCCTGCGGAGTGGGTGTTGGGGGTGGGGGGCGAGCCTCTGATCATTTCATTTTGGCTGACACTTTCTGCTAAAAAGACTGCAACAGCTTTATGTGCCTCTCTAGCAAGCTTTAAAGTAAGAAAGGCTTTTCAGTCTCTTTTCTTCATGTACAAGAGACTCACCCCTCCATGGGTAGGATGCTTAGGCCAGGTACCAGGGTGAGGTGCCTGTGAAGCATGGCGTCATGAGCACTTGTGCAGTGGCTTCATTTGCTAGACTTTCACCAAAAAACTCATAAAGGAGAAAAAAAAAAAAAAAAAAAAGAAATCACCCACAATGGTACCTTTCAGTGACCACTGTTAATTCTCATCTCTTTTCTCTCGCTACACTCTTCTCTCCCCCCGTTCCTTCCTCTCTAGTTCCAATGTGCTCCATATTGGCAGGAACCAAGCTTTGCTATGGGAATAAGTGGCTAGGGAGAGATGTGTCCATGGGAGGGCCTCCCTTCTTAACGTGCCTGTCTCTGGAGCAACTTCCTTCTCAGATGGGTAGAGCCTCAATTACTCTCTTATCAGGGACATGGAGAAGCCCCAAACAGTCCAGAGCTCCAGTAGGGATGTGAGACTGTTTTCCCAAATTCAAATCTCCCAAATGGCAACCCACTCCAGTATTCTTGCTTGGAGAACCCTATAGACAGAGGAGCCTGGCAGGCTACAGTCCACAGAATCTCAGTCAGTTGACTGAATCTCAGTCAGTTGACTGAAGCAACTTAACATTAACATTGAAGAATCTAAGCCCTCAAGGCATCATCTTAGTGCTGGGACTTTGCGGAAGCTTGAGTTCTGAGAAACAGTCTTCAGATCAGTGAGCAAAGGCATTGGAAGTTATACATGCGGTAAACTCAGGGTACTTGGGGAAAATGACATCAAGACAGAAACAAAAACCGGAAAGCGAAGATAAGAGCAGCCGTGAACACTGGGTGCCCATCTCTTCTCCTGATATCCTAGCTCTAGTCTCATCTTTTTCTTTTTTTCCCAAAGGCACACCTGTCCCAGGCCAAGGATTTCTCTTGCTGGTAAATCATTTCACAACATACACAAATATGGAAGCGTTATGTTGTATACCTGAGACTAACATAATCTTATGTCAATTACACTTCAGTTGAAAAAACAAAATCCAAGCTCTTTGTACTGAAGCATGTATTGAAGCACAGGTGTGACCTCAGGCCTTGAGCCCCCCATTCCCTCAACCTGATCTGCGACCCTCTCCTGTAGGCCTGGAGGAGACATCTTCACCTCTTCACTTTCCTTTCTGTTTCACAGGCCATTGGAGAGTTCATTTTGGTGGACAGGGATGTGAAGATCAAAAAGAAAGGGAGCATCTACAGCCTCAATGAGGGCTATGCGAAGGACTTTGATCCTGCCCTCACCGAATATGTCCAGAGGAAGAAGTTCCCCCCAGTAAGTGAGGAGATGGTCCCTGAGCTTTCAGAAATGTGTTGATTCATGATTTACCCTGGAGAGGAAAGGTGGGGGATGGGGTGGAAGTAAGTGGACTCCACTGTGCACTGACCCCTATGGTTAAGTTCCCACTCAGGTACTGGGGACTGGAAACCCTGTCCTGGGACATCACCCCTTTGTCACTTTCTCTTGACCGAAGAAAATCAGGATGATCATGTCAGCCAGGTGAATGATGTTGTGGCAATAAAACATGTTCACTTCTGGGGTCCGTGATCTCAGTTGGTACAAACGTGATTCTTGCACCCCAGGTCCCAGCCCCGCAGCACTGGATGGATTTCTGTGTCAACTCTAGATTAAGCATCTATTGTGGTAGCTCTCTAAAGAGGTTACAAATCACTGAAAACGAAGAGAAGAAATGGCTGGTCCTATGTGGGAAAATCCAATTTTGTCCTATTCTAGCTTGACACCACTAGAGGCTGCTGTGTTCTGTGGACGAAGCCCAAATGCTATTAGTATGGCACTTGGGGCCCTTGGAGCTGACTCCCAGGCTCTCTCTCCAGCTTTATCATCTCTCCTTCCACCTCTCCCTAGAGATGCCTTCTGCCCCAGTGGCACCAGGTTTCTCCCCGGGCCCAAGGCAGACAGCTTCTCCTTTGCCTGAGTAGTTCCTGCTCCTGTGAGATGCAAATCTCACCCTTGTCCCTGCTGCTCAGCTCCACAGAATCCTTCTTCCCACCAGATCCTGCTAAATGCCAGCCCCACCCCAGAGCCCGAATCTGCCCCATTCTCCTCGGGGCCTCCTTGGGTAAGCTGAGCTACTATGAGATGTAAGAGGCTGTCTCCATTATTCCCATTTTCTGCTTCTTGGGAACAGATTTTCATCACTAAATACACACCTCTAAAAAGGTGCTCTGTTTGATTGCTGAATTGAATAAGCATAGAGGACAGAAAGAAAACTCTCTTTTCTATAACCCTAATTATTGCCGGTCTTCACCTTATAGGACAACTCAGCCCCCTATGGCGCCAGGTACGTGGGCTCCATGGTAGCCGATGTACACCGCACCCTAGTCTATGGAGGGATCTTTATGTATCCAGCTAACAAGAAAAGCCCCAGTGGAAAGGTAAATAAATCCCTGAAGAGTGGTGGAGCAGCAGTAGATTTCATTTGCAGCCCAGGGGATTTGACTGAGGAAGAAAGAAGGATCATGGAAGCTGTTATGCTCTGCAGTAGGTTGCAAAGGATGTATATGGCATATTCTTTTCTAGATTAAAGGCTGTCCTGGTTAATGTCAGGTGATATCAGGTAAAAATGATCTCTCGAGAGCTCGTCTGTTGCTAAAGATAAGTAAAGATGTTATGGTCGGAGGGGACTGAAAGTGCTTAATGCTTCCAGTGGGTATGTGGTTTGGCTTGGACAAAATGAATTCCATTCATAAAGTGAAATGAAACAGTCCAACCTCATTGCCAAGGCAGCAAATCACATATGTATCCCACACAGAGGTTTTCTTTGATTGCTTTTTCAAAAGGCAAAAAATTGAAATAACTTAGTGAGCTGACATTTGCTGCTTGGAAAATGATACCTTTCTATGGAAGGAAAGAATCTCTGGGGACACCTAGAGCTTTCAGGTGAGCTGTTACTGATGCATTGGTCTCATGCCTACAGGCTTCCTGGAAGCCATGGGATGGGCTGTGCTTGCTCATGCTAATGAAAGGATGCCCCACTTTTCTCCTACACAGAGGGTCAGTATGTTTGCTTCTCAAGGAGTGTCCTTTTGTCCCCCCCCCCCTTTTTTAATATGAGAAGGAACAATGATCCCCATCAGATAGTTATAAATTGATGTATTTCAGATATGATCAGATATCTGTTTGTGGCATGTGGTGTCCAGTTCACTAAGGATGTTCTTATTTACTTAAAACACCACTCTTATCATAGCTCCCTGTGACATCCCAACCTATGTGATTAGCCTGCTTTATAGCACTTTTCTCTAATGCCTCAAAAAATTGTTCCTTTATGTAAATATTGAGGTCCCCCTCCCCTTTTTTTTCAGCTTTGGAGATCTGACCCTGACACCTGTATGGATATAGAGTCAGGAAACACCTGCAAAAAGCTGTCTACTCAGTAGGCAGACTGCATGAAAATGCATACAATAAAAGAGTTAATATTTAAAAGTAAATGCCAAAATGTATAGCATACTAAATCCCAACCCTCGAGCCTTAGGAGAATTGTAAAAGGAATGTGTACAGAGTTGCAAACAATATTATACTGTTTGGAGGAGCCTGTCTGCTTTCCAGATGTCTGCAGCCAGACACTGCCATGGACTTTAAATGCTTTTAGAATAGGCAAAGGTCCATCCAAAACACACAGAATCACTCATTAGGTCCAGTCTCTGGGCTATAAAGAGAAGGGAACCATCGGTTCTGCCAAAATGTCATTCAGTCCTGAGTCCAGGTGGTCTGCCTCACATGCATCAGGCAATCTATTGCTGGCTCTTGATGGATGGCTTAACTTAACCAAATGATTAAATTAACCATTCAGTCTTAACACACAACCTCATGGGGGATCTTTTACAACCTCACGGAAGGTAAGGGAAAGTATCAGTTACCTTGGATCGGCTCTGCACTACTTTGCTATGGAACAAGTCTCTTTTCTGTGTAATATGTTCTGGTGTGAGGATGCTGCTCTTGTTTTCCAGCTGAGACTACTGTATGAGTGTAACCCCATGGCCTATGTCATAGAGAAGGCAGGAGGAATGGCTACCACTGGGAAGGAAGCCGTGCTGGACATTGTTCCCACTGACATCCATCAGAAGGTGCCCATCATCTTGGGATCTCCTGAAGATGTGACTGAGTTCCTGGAGATATATAAGAAGCACACTGCTAAATGAAGTGTGGGCCTTGCCCACACCAAATGGAATTGCCTTTTATCTGGACCTTTTATCGCACATAGTGTTACCACATTCTGACTGTTCACCATACATTCCTAGTCATAGAAATAAAAAGTATGGCTCTTTTCACCATCAAATGCTGTGTAATGCACTACTTAACCAAAATGCTAAATCAGTAATGCTACAGGGTCAAAATATATTCTGAATGGATAGAGAAGAAATAAACATATTCGTCCTTTTTCTTAAAAAAAATCTTCATTGTTTTGTGCCAAATAATAGTAATAATATTAGCTAATGCCTATAACATTAGATAATTCATTTAATCTTCACAATGACTTTATGAATTAGGTACTGTGAATAACCCATTTCACAGATTATGAGATAGAGGACTGAGTAAAGTAAAGTGAAGGTTGCTCAGTCATGTCCGACTCTGTGACCCCATGGACTATACAGTCCATGGAAATCTCCAGGTCAGAATACTGGAGTGGGTAGCCTTTCCCGTCTCCAGGGGATCTTCCCAATCCAGGGATCGACCCAGGTCTCCTGCATTACAGGTAGATTCTTTACCAGCTGAGCCAAAAGGGAAGCCCAAGAAAACTGGAGTGGGTAACTTATCCCTTCTCCAGCAGATCTTCCTGACCCAGGAATCAAACTGGTGTCTCTTACATTGCAGGTGGATTCTTTACCAACTGAGCTATCAGGGAAGCCCAGAGGATCAATAGATGAGGTCATCTGCTCAAGGTCTCTAGCCAACAAGCAACTGAGCTGGGTTACGAACCCAAGCAATCTGGACATTGAACTCGGAGTTACCACATCAGTTCTCCTATGTGTTCTTTTCTGGGTGTGCAGAACAAACCCAAGTAAGGCTGTTTAAGCCCTCCTTGGAACTGGAGAATTGATAAGTTAGTGGTGGTACCTAATGAGATCTAGGACCTCTTGGCCTCCTGAATCTGGGTGTAACCATCCAAGTCACAAATGAAGGTTTATGTTATTACTCAGTGATAAGTTTTCTATAAAAATGTAACACTTCACTGAATTAACATATGTAATAATTCATAAGGTTTAATTCCATAAACAAAAGGATTCATCATAAAAAGATTTAAAGAAATACAATTTGTTGCAAACAAGTATGTTTCTGTTAGGCTTTCCATAAAAATAGTTTCTCCCTTAGCAGACCTTGGTACTTTTTGGACTAGAATTCCAAGATTATAGCATGTTATACCACATGTTAAGAAATATCTGGACTTTCTTAAGCTCCGCATTTATTAAAATTTTGCCAATGGAATGTAGGTGGAAATAATGCATATTAATTCTATTTTGAAAACCCAATGAATAATTTTCACTCTTTTACTTCCATGCATTAAACATCATGTGTTTCAGTGACAGTATGACAACGACAGGACAAAAGTCTGAGTGCCTGAGCCACTGTTCTGTCAGAACAGTGTCTTTTCCCATGAGTCAGTTCTTAGCATCAGGTGGCCAAAGTATTGGAGTTTCAGCTTCAGCATCAGTCCTTCCAATGGATATTCAGGACTGATTTCCTTTAGGATTGACCGGTTGGATCTCCTTGTAGTCCAAGGGACTCTCAACAGTCTTCTGCAACACCACAGTTCAAAAGCAATTCTTTGGTGCTCAGCTTTCTTTATAGTCCAACTCTCACATCTGTACATGACTACTCAAAAAACCATAGCTTTGACTAGATTGACCTTTGTTGGCAAAATAACATCTCTGCTTTTTAATATGCTGTCTAGGTTGGTCATAACTTTTCTTCCAAGGAGCAAACGTCTTTTTATTTCATGGCTGCAGTCACCATCTGCAGTGATTTTGGAGCCCAAGAAAATAAAGTCTGCCACTGTTTCCATATCTATTTGCCATGAGTGATGGGACAGGATGCCATCATCTTAGTTTTTGAATGTTGAGTTTTAAGCCAGCTTTTTCACTGTCCTCGTTCACTTTCATCAAAAGGCTCTTTAGTTCTTAGCTTTCTGACACAAGGATGGTGTCATCTGCGTACCAGAGGTTATTGATATTTCTCTCTGCAATCCTGATTCCAGCTGGTGCTTCATCCAGTCCAGCATTTTGCATGATGTACTCCGCATAGAAGTTAAATAAGCAAGATGACAATACACAGTTTTGACATACCCCTTTCCCAGTTTGGAACAAGTCTGTTGTTCCAGGTCCAGTTCTAACTGTTGCTTCTTGACCTACATACAGATTTCTCAGGAGGCATGTAAAGTTTACTAGTGAATTCTACCAAAAATTTAAGGAAAAAATAATACCAAGTCTTTGCAATCTCTTTCAGAGAATAGAAGATGAGAAAATGCTTCCTAACTTATTCAATGAGGACAACATTCCTCTAGTACTAAAATCAGGCAAAAACATTACAAGAAAAGAAAACTATATACCCATACCTCCTGTAAACAAAGATGCAAAAATTCTTTTTATATTTGCAGCATTCTCATTTTTAATTTTTTTAGTTTTTTAAAATTTATTTAATTGGAGGCTAATTACAATGCTGTAGTGGTTTTTGCCATACATTGACATGAATCAGCCATTGGTGTACATGTGTTCCCCATCATGAACCCCCCTCCCACTTCCCTCCCCATTCCATTCCTCCGGGTCATCCCAGTGTGCCAGCATTGAGCACCCTGTCTTGTGCATCAAACCTGGACTGGTGATCTGTTTCACATATAATATACATGTTTCAATGCTATTCTCTCAAATCATCCCACCCTCGCCTTCTCCCACAGAGTCCAAAAGACTCTTCTATACATCTGTGTCTTTTTTCTTGTCTTGCATATAGGGTTATCATTACCATCTTTCTAAATTCCATATATATGTGTTAGTATACTGTATTGGTGTCTCTCTTTCTGACTTCACTCTATATAATAGGCTCCAATTTAATCCACCAAATTAGAACTGATTCAAATGTATTCTTTTTAATGGCTGAGTATTATTCCATTGTGTATATGTACCACAGCTTTCTTATCCATCTGTCTGCCGATGGACGTCTAGGTTGCTTCCACATCCTGGCAATTATAAACAGTGCCGTGATGAACATTGGGGTACACGTGTCTCTTTCAATTCTGGTTTCCTCAGTGTGTATGCCCAACAGTGGGATTGCTAGATCACGTGGCAATTCTATTGCCGGTTTTTTAAGGGATCTCCTCACTGTTCTCCATAGTGGCTGTACTAGATTGCATTCCCACAAACAGTGTAAGAGGGTTCCCTTTTCTCCATACCCTCTCCAGCATTTATAGTTTGTAGATTTTGGATTTCTGTCCTTTATTGAGCCCATCTTTGTATGAAATGTCCCCTTGGTATCTAATTTTCTTTATTCTTTTTCTTTCTTTTTTTAGTTTAAAGCATATTGGATATGTTTTTATTTATTTATTTATTTATATTTTATATTTTTTTAAATTTTACTTTACAATACTGTATTGGTTTTGCCATACATCAACATGAATCCACCACGGGTGTACATGTGTTCCCAATCCTGAACCCCCCTCCCACCTCCCTCTCCATACCATCTCTCTGGGTCATCCCAGTGCACCAGCCCCAAGCATCCTGTATCCTGCATCGAACCTAGACTGGCGATTTGTTTCTTATATGATATTATACATGTTTCAATGCCATTCTCCCAAATCATCCCACCCTCTCCCTCTCCCACAGAGTCCAAAAGACTGTTCTATACATCTGTGTATCTTTTGCTGTCTCACATACAGGGTTATCATTACCATCTTTCTAAATTCCATATATATGTGTTAGTATACTGTATTGGTGTTTTTCTTTCTGGCTTACTTCACTATGTATAATAAGCTCCAGTTTCATCCACCTCATTAGAACTGATTCAAATGTATTCTTTTTAATGGCTGAGTAATACTTCATTGTGTATATGTACCACAGCTTTCTTATCCATTCATCTGCTGATGGACATCTAGGTTGCTTCCATGTCCTGGCTATTATAAATAGTGCTGTGATGAACATTGGGGTACACGTGTTTCTTTCAATTCTGGTTTCCTCAGTGTGTATGCCCAGCAGTGGGATTGCTGGGTCATAAGGCAGTTCTATTTCCAGTTTTTTAAGGAATCTCCACAGTGTTCTCTATAGTGGCTGTACTAGTTGAAGAGATTTCTAGTCTTTCCTGTTCTGTTGTTTTCCCCTATTTTTTTGCACTGATCGCCGAGGAAGGCTTTCTTATCTCTTCTTGCTATTCTTTGGAACTCTGCATTCAGATGCTTTTATCTTTTCTTTTCTCCTTTGCTTTTCACTTCTCTTCTTTTAACAGCTATTTGTAAGGCCTCCCCAGACAGCCATTTTGCTTTTTTGCATTTCTTTTCCATGGGGATGGTCTTGATCCCTGTCCCCTGTACAATGTCATGAACCTCATTCCATAGTTCATCAGGCACTCTATCTATCAGATCTAGTCTCTTAAATCTATTTCTCCCTTCACTGTATAATCATAAGGGATATGATTTAGGTCATACATGAATGGTCTAATGGTTTTCTCTACTTTCTTCAATTTAAGTCTGAATTTGGCAATAAGGAGTTCATGATCTGAGCCACAGTCAGCTCCTGGTCTTGTTTTTGCTGACTGTATAGAGCTTCTCCATTTTTGGCTGCAAAGAATATAATCAATCTGATTTCGATGTTGACCACCTGGTGATGTCCATGTGTAGAGTCTTCTCTTGTGTTATTGGAAGAGGGTGTTTGCTATGACCAGTGCATTCTCTTGGCAAAGCTCTATTAGCCTTTGCCCTGCTTCATCCTGTATTCCGTGTTTCTTGACTTCCTACTTTTTCATTCCAGTCCCCTATAATGAAAAGGACATCTTTTTTGGGTGTTAGTTCTAAAAGGTCTTGTAGGTCTTCATAGAACCATCCATTCAGTTTCAGCTTCTTCAGCATTACTGGTTGGGGCATAGACTTGGATTACTGAAATATTGAATCATTTCCTTGGAAACAAACAGAGATCATTCCGTCACTTTTGAGATTGCATCCAAGTACTGCATTTTGGACTCTTTTGCTGACCATGATGGCTACTCCATTTCTTCTAAGGGATTCCTGCATACAGTAGTAGATATAATGGTCATCTGAGTTAAATTCACCCATTCCAGTCCATTTTAGTTTGCTGATTCCTAGATAAAGGACAGAAATGTTATGGACCTAACAGAAGCAGAAGATGTTAAGAAGAGGTGGCAAGAATACACAGAAGAACTGTACAAAAAAGATCTTCATGACCAAGATAATCATGATCACTCACCTAGAGCCAGACATGCTGGAATGTGAAGTCAAATGGGCCTTAGAAAGCATCACTACGAACAAAGCTAGTGGAGGTGATGGAATTCCAGTGGAGCTGTTTCAAATCCTGAAAGATGATGCTGTGAAAGTGCTGCACTCAATAAGCCAGCAAATTTGGAAAACTCAGCAGTGGCCACAGGACTGGAAAAGGTCAGTTTTCATTCCAATCCCAAAGAAAGGCAATGCCAAAGAATGCTCAAACTGCCACACAACTGCAGTCATCTCACAATGCTAGTAAAGTAATGCTCAAAATTCTCCAAGCCAGGCTTCAGCAATACGTGAACCGTGAACTTCCAGATGTTCAAGCTGGTTTTAGAAAAGGCAGAGGAACCAGAGATCAAATTGCCAACATCCGCTGGATCATTGAAACAGCAAGAGAGTTCCAGAAAAACATCTATTTCTGCTTTATTGACTATGCCAAAGCCTTTGATTGTGTGGATCACAATAAGCTGTGGAAAATTCTTCAGGAGATGGAAATACCAGACCACCTGACCTGTCTCTTGAGAAACCTATATGCAAGTCAGGAAGCAACAGTTAGAACTGGACATGGGACAACAGACTGCTTCCAAATGGGAACAGGAGTACGTCAAGGCTGTATATTGTCACCTTGCTTATTTAACTTCTATGCAGAGTACATCATGAGAAATGCTGGACTGGAAGAAGCAGAAGCTGGAATCAAGATTGCTGGGAGAAATGTCAATCACCTCAGATATGCAGATGACACCACCCTCATGGCAGAAAGTGAAGAGGAACTCAAAACCTCTTGATGAAAGTGAAAGAGGAGTGAAAAAGTTGGCTTAAAGCTCAACATTCAGAAAACGAAGATGATGGCATCTGGTCCCATCACTTCGTGGCAAATAGATGGGGAAACAGGGGAAACAGTGTCAGACTTTATTTTTTTGGGCTCCAAAGTCACTGCAGATGGTGACTGCCACCATGAAATTATGACGCTTACTCCTTGAAAAGAAAGGTATGACCAACCTAGATAGCATATTGAAAAGCAGAGACATTACTTTGCCAACAAAGGTCCATCTAGTCAAGGCTATGGTTTTTCCAGTGGTCGTGTATGGATATGAGAGTTGGACTGTGAAGAAAGCTGAGTGCTGAAGAATTGATGGTTTTGAACTGTGGTGTTGGAGAAGACTGTTGAGAGTCCCTTGGACTGCAAGGAGATCCAACCAGTCCGTTCTGAAGGAGATCAGTCTTGGGTGTTCTTTGGAAGGAATGATACTAAAGCTGAAACTCCAGTACTTTGGCCACCTCATGCGAAGAGTGACTCATTGGAAAAGACTCTGATGCTGGGAGGGATTGGGGGCAGGAGGAAATGGGGGACGACAGAGGATGAGATGGCTAGATGGCATCACCGACTCGATGGACATGAGTCTGAGTGAACTCTGGGAGTTGGTGATGGACAGGGAGGCCTGGTGTGCTGCAGTTTATGGGGTTGCAAAGAGTCAGACACGACTGAGTGACTGAACTGAACTGAACTGAGATTTTTGGATAGCGGCCATTCTGACCGGTGAGAGATGGTATCTCATTGAGTTTCTGATTTGCATTTCTCTGATAATGAGTGATGTTGAGCATCCTTTCATGTGTTTGTTAGCCATCTGTATGTCTTCTTTGAGGAAATGTTTAGTCTGTTTAGTTCCTTAGTCTTTCTTTAGTTCTTTAGTTTGTTTAGTTCTTTGGCCCATTTTTTGATTAGGTTATTTATTTTTCTGGAATTGAGCTGCATGAGTTGCTTGTATATTTTTGAGATTAATTCTTTGTCTGTTGCTTCATTTGCTATTATTTTCTCCCATTCTGAAGGCTGTCTTTTCACCTTGCTTATAGTTTCCTTCTCTGTGTAAACCTTTTAAGTTTAATTAGGTCCCAATTGTTTATTTTTGCTTTTATTTCCAATATTCTGGGAGGTGAGTCATAGAGGGTCCTGCTATAATTTATGCTGGAGAGTATTTTGCCTATGTTTTCCTCTAGGAGATTTCCTCTAGGAGTTTTATAGTTTCTGTCTTACGTTTATATCTTTAATCTATTTTGAGTTTATTTTTGTGTATGGTGTTAGAAACTGTTCTTGTTTCATTCTTTTACAAGTGGTTGACCAGTTTTCCTAGCACCACTTGTTAAAGAGATTGTCTTTTCTCCATTGTATATTCTTGCCTCCTTTGTCAAAGATAAGGTGTCCTCCATAGGTGTGTGGATATATCTCTGGGCTTTCTATTTTGTTCCACTGATCTATATTTCTGTCTTTATGCCAGTACCATACTGTCTTGATGACTGTAGCTTTGTAGTATAGCCTGAAGTCAGGCAGGTTGATTCCTCCAGTTCCATTCTTCTTTCTCAAGATTGCTTTGGCTACTCTATGTTTTTTGTATTTCCATACAAATTATGAAATTATTTGTTCTAGTTTTGTGAAAAATACCATTGGTAACTTGATAGGGATTGCATTGAATCTATAGATTGCTTTGAGTAGTATACTCATTTTCATTATATTGATTTTTCTGATCCATGAACATGGTATATTTCTCCATCTATTAGTGTCCTCTTTGATTTCTTTCACCAGTGATTTATAGTTTTCTATATATAGGTCTTTTGTTTCTTTAGGTAGATATATTCCTAAGTATTTTATTTTTTTCATTGCAATGGTGAATGGAATTGTTTCCTTTATTCCTTTCTATTTTCTCATTGTTAGTGTATAGGAATGCAAAGGATTTCTCTCTGTTATTTTGTATCCTGCAACTTTCCTATACTCATTGATTAGCTCTAGTAATTTTCTGGTGGAGTCTTTAGGGTTTTCTATGTAGAAGATCATGTCATCTGAAAACAGTGAGAGTTTTACTTCTTTTCCAATTTGGATTCCATTTATTTCTTTTTCTTCTCTGATTGTTGTGACTGAAACTTCCAAAACTATGTTGAATAGTAGTGGTGAAAGTGGGCACCCTTGTCTTGCTCCTGACTAAGGGAAATGCTTTCAGTTTTTCACCATTTAGGATAATGTTTGCTGTGGGTTTGTCATATATAGCTTTTATTATGTTGAAGTATGTTCCTTTTATTCCTGCTTTCTGGAGGTTTTTTTTTTTTTATCATAAATGGATGTTGAATTTTGTCAAAGGCTTTCTCTGCATCTATTGAAATAATCATATGGTTTCTATCTTTCAATTTGTTAATGTGGTGTATTACATTGATTGATTTGCAGATATTAAAGAATCCTTGCATCCCTGGGATAAAGCCCACTGGATGTATGATCTTTTTAATGTTGTTGGATTCTGTTTGCTAGAATTTTGTTAAGGATTTTTGCATATATGTTCATCAGTGATATTGGCCTGTAGTTTTCTTTTTTTGTGGAATCTTTGTTTGGTTTTGGTATTAGGGTGATGGTGGCCTCATAGAATGAGTTTGGAAGTTTACCTTCCTCTGCAATTTTCTGGAAGAATTTCAGTAGGATAGGTGTTAGCTCTTCTCTAAATTTTTGGTAGAATTCAGCTGTGAAGCTGTCTGGTCCTGGGCTTTTGTTTGCTGGAAAATTTCTGATTACAGTTTTGATTTCTGTACTTGTGATGGATCTGTTAAGATTTTCTATTTTTTCCTGGTTCAGTTTTGGAAAGTTGTATTTTTCTAAGAATTTATCCATTTCTTCCAAGTTGTCCATTTTATTGGCATATAATTGCTGATAGTAGTCTCTTATGATCCTTTGGATTTCTGTGTTGTCTGTTGTGATTTCTCCATTTTCATTTCTAGTTTTGTTTATTTGAATTTTCTCCCTTTGTTTCTTGATGAGTCTGGCTAATGGTTTGTCAGTTTTATTTATCATCTTAAAGAGCCAGCCTTTAGAATTGTTGATTTTTGCTATGATCTCTTTTGTTTCTTGCATTTATTTCTGCCCCAATTTTAAAGATTTTTTTCCTTCTACTAACCCCTGGGGTTCATTTCTTCCTTTTCTAGTTGCTTTATGTGTAGAGTTAGGTTATTTATTTGACCTTTTTCTTGTTTCTTGAAGTAAGCCTGTATTGCTATGAACCTTCCCCTTAGCACTGCTTTTATAGTGTCCCATAGGTTTTGGGTTCTTGTGTTTTCATTGTCATTCATTTCTATGCATATTTTTATTTCTTTTTGGATTTCTTCTGTGATTTGTTGGTTATTCAGCTGTGTGTTGTTTACCCTCCATATATTGGAGTTTTTAATAGTTTTTTTCCTGTAATTGACACCTAATCTTACTGCATTGTGGTCAGAAAAGATGCTTGGAATGATTTCAATTATTTTTGAATTTACCAAGGCTAGATTTATGGCCCAGGATGTGATCTATCCTGGAGAATGTTCTGTGTGCACTTGAGAAAAAAGTGAAATTTATTGTTTTGGGGTGAAATGTCCTATAGATATCAATTAGGTCTAACTGCTCTATTGTATCATTTATAGTTTGTGTTTCCTTGTTAATTTTCTCTTTAGTTGATCTATCCATAGGTGTCAGTGGGGTATTAAAGTCTCCCACTATTATTGTGTTATTGTTAATTTCCCCTTTCATACTTGTTTTCATTTGCCTTACATATTGCGGTGCTCCTATGATGGGTGCATATATATTTACCATTGTTATATCTTCTTCTTGGATTGACCCTTTGATCATTATGTAGTGTCCTTTGTCTCTTTTCACAGCCTTTGTTTTAAAGTCTATTTTATCTGATATGAGTATTGCTACTCCTGCTTTCTTTTGGTCTCCATTTGCGTGAAATATCTTTTTCCAGCCCTGTACTTTCAGTCTGTATGTGTCCTTTGTTTTGAGGCAGGTCTCTTGTAGACAGCATATATAGGGGTCTTGTTTTTGTATCCATTCAGCCAGTCTTGTCTTTTGGTTGGGGCATTCAACCCATTTACATTTAAGGTAATTGTTGATAAGTATGATTCCATTGCCATTTACTTTGTTGTTTGGGGTTCAAGTTTATACACCGTTTCTGTTTTTTCTTTCTAGAGAAGATCCTTTAGCATTTGTTGACTAGGTGCTTTGGTGGTGCTGAATTCTCTCAGCTTTTTGTTGTCTGTAAAACTTTTGATTTCTCCTTCATATTTGAATGAGATCCTTGCTGGGTACAGTAATCTGGGTCTTAGATTTTTTTCTTTCATCACTTTAAGTATGTCCTGCTATTCCCTTCTGGCCTGAAGAGTTTCTATTGAAAGATCAGCTGTTATCCTTATGGGAATCCCCTGGTGTGTTATTTGTTGTTTTTCCCTTGCTGCTTTTAATATTTGTTCTTTGTGTTTGATCTTTGTTAATTTGATTAATATGTGTCTCGGGGTGTTTTACCTTGGGTTTATCCTGTTTGGGATTCTTTGAGTTTTGGCATTGGGTGACTATTTCCTTCCCCATTTTAGGGACGTTTTCAACTATTATCTCCTCTTGTATTTTCTCATGGCCTTTCTTTTTGTCTTCTTCTTCTGGGACTCCTATGATTTGAATCTTGGGGCATTTAACGTTGTCCGAGAGGTCTCTGAGGTTGTCCTCATTTCTTTTAATTCTTTTTTCCTCTCTGCTTCATTTATTTCTAACATTCTATCTTCTACTTCAGTTATCATATCTTCTGCCTCCTTTATTCTACTGTTGTTTCCCCCCAGAGTGTTTTTGATCTCATTTATTGCATTATTCATTATTGATTAAGTCTTTTTAAATTTCTTCTAGGTCCTTGTTAAACATTTCTTGCATGTTCCCAATCCTTGTCTCCAGGCTATTTATCTGTAACTCCCTTTTGTTTTTAAGATTTTGGATCATTTTCACTATTATTATTCTGAATTATTTTCCAGGTAGACTCCCTATCTCCTCCTCTTTTGTTCGGTTTGGTGTGCATTTATCATGTTCCTTTACCTGCTGAGTATTTCTTTGCCTTTTCATCTTGTTTAGATTGCTGTGTTTGGGATGGCCTTTCTGTATTCTGGAAGTTTGTGTTTCCTCTTTATTGTGGAGGTTCCTCCCTGTTGGAGCTGGATGAGTGGCTTGTCAAGGTTTCCTGGTTAGGGAAGCTTATATCAGTATTCTGGTGGGTGGAGCTGGATATCTTCTCTCTGGAGTGCAATGAAGTGTCCAGTAGTGAGTTTTGAGATGTCTTTGGGTTTGGTGTGACTTTGGGCAGCCTGTATATTGAAGCTCAGGGCTATGTTCCTGCATTGCTAGAGAATTTGCATGGTATGTCTTGCTCTGGAACTTGTTGGCTCTTGAGTGGGTCTTGGTTTCAGTGTAGGTATGGAGGCTTTTGGATGAGCTCTTATCAATCAATGTTCCCTGCAGTCAGGAGTTCTCTGGTGTTCTCAGGTTTTGGACTTAAGCCTCCTGCCTCTGGTTTTCAGCCTTACTCTTACAGTAGCCTCAAGACTTCTCCATCCATACAGGACTGATGATAAAACATCTAGGTTAATGGTGAAAAGATTCTCCACAGTGAGGGACAGCCAGAGAGGTTCACAGAGTTACATGGAAAAAAGAAGAGAGAGGAGGGAGATAGAGGTGACCAGAAGGAGAAGAGGGGGAATCAAAAGGGGAGAGAGCAGTCTAGCCAGTAATCAACTCCCTATGTGCTCTCCACAATCTGAAACACTCAGAGAGGTTCACAGAGTTATACAGAGAAGAGAAGAGGGAGGGAGGAGATAGAGGTGACCAGGAGGAGAAAAGGGGGAGTCAAAAGGAGAGACAGATCTAGCCAGTAATCAATTCCCTAAGTGTTCTCCACAGCCCAGGACACACAAAGAGATTCACAGAGAAGAGAAGGGAGAGGGAGGAGATAGAGGTGACCTGGGGGAGAAAAAGGAGAGTCAAAAGGGGGAAAGAGTAATCACACTCCTATGTAAAAATGGGTACTGACGATTGGATTCTTAAAGGTACAAAATTGATAGCAAATACAAAAAAGCAAAGATTAAAAATCTAGAGTAGAGGTTAGACTCTCAAAAATGCAATATTAAAAAAACAAAGCAAAATCAAAAAAATTATAAAATATATATATGCAGTTTGCTTTAAAAATAGGATTTTTTTTTGCAAGGTAATAGTAGGTTATAAAAATGAAAATTAAAGGAGTAATAGAGGAATTAAAAAAATGATAATAGTAAAAATATATCTAGGAATTTCTCTGGAGCTGTTGTGGGCAGTATGGGGTCAGTTCAGTTTCAGATAGTTCCTTGTTCCAGCTTATACTTCTCAAGATCTATAGGCCCTTTCCAATGTAGTTGGTGCTAACTACAGGAGTTTAATCTGTTGCACCTGTCACTTCCAAAGCGGTTCCCTCTGTTTATTTTGGCTTCTGTTTGCAGGTCTCTTCAGTGTCTGATTTCTGCCCTGACACAAGCGGACAAAGGTGGTCACTTATTTAGGCTCACTTGTTCAGTCGTGCTGTGGGGAGGGAGGAACATTGCAAACAAGTATCATTGGCGTGTGTGGGGAGTGCTCACAGTGTCTCGGCCACACTGGGTTTACCCCTGCTCATGGCATGTGTGCTTTCCTAGTCTACACTGCTCAGGCTCCAGGTTGCTCTGCAGGGGAACTGTCTAAAATAGGCCCTGGGTTGTGTGCACTTTCCAGGTCTAAGCCACTCAGGTTCAGGTTCTCGGGTATTCCACAAAGGCACAGACTCAGTTGGGCCTGCGTTTTGTGCCCTTCCCAGGTCTGAGCAGCTCAGGCAACCAGGTACTTGGTGAGCGCACTCTTCCCAGGTACAGTGCATCTTATTGCCTCCCCAGTCCCAGCCGCTTGGCTTCCTGCGTGCGCAGCAGTCGCGCTGCTTCAGGTGTGCTGTATGTCTCTTGTGGGCAGCTGATCTCTGGCTGCAACCCTCCCAGCAGACGTCAACTGTCCAGAATCCCACGAAGTCTTGGTTAGCAGCTAGGAGCCTGCTCGCAGTTTGGTAGAGGATGCCATTTCTGGGGCCGAGATTGCCCCTTTCTAGCTCTGGCTGCCGCCCGCCTGCCTCCCTGCCTCCTGTGGGGGATGGGCTGGTCCGCAGCCGGCTAGCTCTCCTCTGGTATTCGCTCAGTCCTTTGTTCTGTGAGTGGCCGGCAGTGTCTTAGGTTAGGACTTTTTGTGGGAATAGTTCTCTCTCTCTCTTTTCTCTCTCCCTCTCTGGCTATCCCATAGTTTGGGTTGCTATGTCACATTAGCTCCCTCAGATTTCCCTCAGGACATTCAGGTCTGGTCCTTACCCTAAGCAATGCAGCCCATGCCTCCCTGTTCAGCCCCTGCTTGCTGGTGGTGGATGCGAGCGTCTGGGCTACTTCTGTGTTGGGAGTTGCCATTAGGCACATAATTGGTGGGTTTTATTTATTTATTTATTTTTCCTCCCAGTTATGTTGCCCTCTGAGATTTCAAAACTCCCCACAGACCTGCCAGTGAGAGGGTTTCCTGGTGTTTGGAAACTTCTCCTCTTGTAAAACTCCCTTCCTGGGATGGGTCTCCATCCCTAACTCTTTTGTCTCTCTTTTTATCTTTTATATTTTGTCCTAACTCCTTTCAAAGACAATGAGCTGCCTTTCTGGGTGCCTGATTTCCTCTGCCAGCATTCAGAAGTTGTTTCGTGGAATTTGCTCAGTGTTCAAATGATCTTTCAATGAATTTGTGGGGGAGAAAGTGGTCTCCTTGTCCTATTCCTCTGCCATCTTAGGACCTCCCTGATGCAAAAATTCTTAACAGAATATTGGCAAATCAAATTAAAAAATTGTAAAAATAATTATATACCATGACCAAATGGGACTTACACAGGTACGCAGGACTGGCTCAACATTTGAAAATTAAGTAATGAAAATCACATAACAGACTAAGAAAGAAAAATCACATAATCATATCAATAGATGCACAAAAAGCATTTGACAAAACCCATTTAAGATAGAAATTCTCAGTAAACCAGGGATAGAAGGGAATTTTCTCAATTGATAGAGATTATCTACAAAAACCCTACAGATAATATTATATTTAATGATGAGAAGCTCAAAGCATTCCTGTTAAGATCAGGTACAAGGCAAGGATGTTCCCTCTCATCTCTCTTATTCAATGTCATACTGGAATTTCTTGCTAATGCAATATGGCAAGAAAATAAAATAAAAGATACACAGATTGGGAAGGAAGATAGAAAAGTGCTTTTGTTCACAGATGACATTGTAGTCTATGTAGAAAATCCAAAAGAATTGATACACACACACACACACACACACACAGAGAAAACACTCTTGGGACTATTAAACAATTATAGCAAGGTTGCAGGCTTCAAGGATATTATACAAAGGTAAACCATTTTCCTACATACCAATAATGAACAGGTAGAATTTGAAATTAGAAATATTTCTATTGATATTGACACCTTGAAAAATGAAATAGTGTAAGTCTAACAAACAAAATCTTAAAACTCTGATGAATAATATCAAAGAACTAAATCAATGGATAGAAAGCCTCAATATTATCAAGATGTCATGTCTTTCCAACTTGTTCTATACATTCAATGCAATTCCAGTCAAGTTATTTTATAAATATTGTCAAATTGATTCTAAAATTTATATGGAGAGACACAATATTGAATGAGAAGAAAAAGCTGGAGGACTGATGCTACCTGACTTGAAGACTTAAGGTAAAACTATAGTAATTAAGACAATGTGGTATTAGCAAAAGAATAGACCATGGAACAGAACAGAGAGACCAGAAATAGACCCCCATAAATACAGTCAACTGATCTTTGATAAAGATGAGCAGGCAATAGCAACCAGGATGTCCTTTAGTAGGTGAGTGAATAACTAAACTGTGGTATATCTAGACAATAGGATATTATTCATTGTTAAGAGAAATGAACTATCAAGCAATGAAAAGACATGAAGAAATCTTAAACATCTATTTCCAAATGAAAGCAGCCAATCTGAAAAGGCTATCTTCTGTATGCTTCTAATTATTTGACATTCTGGAGAAAGCAAAACTATGGAGGCAATAAGAATATCGGTGGTTGCCAGGGGTAAGGTGGCGAGGAGAGATGAAAGGCAGAGCACATAGGGTTTTTAGGGCAGTGAAACTATTCTGTGTGATATATATCACATATTATACCACATATATTATAATAATAGGTGTATGTCATTATACATTTGTTCAGACTCACAGAATATACAACACCAAGAGAATATACCAGAATATACAACAACAACAACCTTAAGGTAGATTATGGTCTTTGAGTGATAATGCTGTGCTAATGTAGGTTCATTCTTTGTAAAAAAACAACAAAAAAAAGTGAACAAAACCCCATACCATTCTGGTGAGTGATGTTGATAACAGGGGAGACTGTGCATGTGTGGTTACATTGGGAAATGAGGAATCTCAGTACCTCCTCTCAATTTTGCTGTCAACCTAAACTACCCTAAAATGTAAAGCCTTAAAAATTTTTTAAAAAGCATAGTATCATGAGAATATAGGTAAATGGTGTAGTGGGTACCAAATAATTAACCTATAAGTTCAGGGATTTCTCTGGTGTTCCAGTGGTTAAGGGGGCTTCCCAGGTGGCGCCAGAAGCAAAGAATCCACTTGCCAGTGCAGGAGATGCAAGAGACGGGGATTCCATCCCTGTGTTGGGAGGATCCCCTGGAGGAGGGCATGGCAAGCCACTCCGTATTCTGGCCTGAAGAATCCCATGGACAGAGGGCTACAGTCCACAGGGTCACAAAGAGTTGGAAATGACTGAAGCGACTTAGCATACATGCATGTCAGTGGTTAAGAATCTGCCTTCCAATGCAGGGGACTCTGGTTGGATCCCTGGCCAGGGAGTTCACACACGCTGTAAAGCCGGTGTGCTGCAACTAGAAAAATCTGCAAACTGCAACTGAGACCTGATGCAGATATATAAGTAAAAATTTTTAAAAAGAAAAGAAAAGAAAATATGGGTATATGCCAGTCCCACTTTAACTTCATTTTTGCATTTGAAGAATGTATACAGCACTTGCTTCATATTTTTATACATTGAAAGCTAGACTTGGTATTACTATGTTATAGTAAAGTAGAAATTGTTTTCTTTACTTTTTATCTTTGTTTTCTGTTAACCTACAAAGCTGATGCTTAAGCATCAAGCCAATTGAGGCATGAGAAAAGGAAGATGTGGTCTCTCAAAGAAACAATCCCTATGTGAAGAGGTTTAGCACAGCGTTCAATGGTCAGTGCTCAGGTATATAGTCGGAGAAGGCAATGGCCACCCACTCCAGTACTCTTGCCTGGAAAATCCCATGGATGGAGGAGCTTGATAGGCTGCAGTCCCTGGGGTCACTAAGAGTCGGACACGGCTGAGCAACTTCATTTTCACTTTTCACTTTCATGCATTGGAGAGAGAAATGGCAACCTGCTCCGGTGTTCTTGCCTGGAGGATCCCAGGGACGGAGGAGCCTGCTGGGCTGCTGTCTATGGGGTCGCATAGAGCCAGACATGACTGAAGTGACTTAGCAGAAGCAGCAGCAGGTATATAGTAAGTACTATAGTCCTGTGGATTTGATTTAGGTCATACCTGAATGGTCTAGCAGTTTTCCCTACTTTCTTCAATTTGAGTCTGAATTTGGTAATAAGGAGTTCATGATCTGAGCCACAGTCAGCTCCTGGTCTTGTTTTTGTTGACTGTATAGAGCTTCTCCATCTTTGGCTGCAAAGAATATAATCAATCTGATTTCGCCATTGACCATCTGGTGATGTCCATGTGTAGAGTCTTCTCTTGTGTTGTTGGAAAAGGGTGTTTGCTATGACCAGTGCATTTTCTTAGCAAAACTCTACTAGTCTTTGCCCTGCTTCATTCTGCATTCCAAGGCCAAATTTGCCTGTTACTCCAGGTGTTTCTTGACTTCCTACTTTTGCATTCCAGTCCCCTATAATGAAAAGGACATCTTTTTTGGGTGTTCGTTCTAAAAGGTCTTGTATGTCTTCACAGAACCGTTCAACTTCAGGTTCCTCAGCGTTACTGGTTGGGGCATAGACTTGGATTACCATGATATTGAGTGGTTTGCCTTGGAAACGAACAGAGATCATTCTGTCATTTTTGAGATTGCATCCAAGTACTGCATTTTGGACTCTTTTGTTGACCATGATGGCTACTCCATTTCTTCTGAGGGATTCCGTCCCACAGTAGTAGATATAATGGTCATCTGAGTTAAATTCACCCATTCCAGTCCATTTTAGTTCGCTGATTCCTAGAATGTTGACGTTCACTATTGCCATCTCTTGTTTGACCTAAAGCAAATCCCTTGTGATTATACAGTGGAAGTGAGAAATAGATTTAGGGGCCTAGATCTGATAGATAGGGTGCCTGATGAACTATGGAATGAGGTTCGTGACATTGTACAGGAGACAGGGATCAAGACCACCCCAGGGAAAAGAAATGCAAAAAAGCAAAATGGCTGTCTGGGGAGGCCTTACAAATAGCTGAAAAAGTAGAGAAGTGAAAACCAAAAGAGAAAAGGAAAGATATGAGCATCTGAATGCAGAGTTCCAAAGAATAGCAAGGAGAGATAAGAAAGCCTTCTTCAGCAATTAATGCAAAGAAATAGAGGAAAATAACAGAACGGGAAAGACTAGAGATCTCTTCAAGAAAATTAGAGACACCAAGGGAACATTTCATGCAAAGATGGGCTCGATAAAGGACAGAAATGGTATGGACCTAACAGAAGCAGAAGATATTAAGAAGAGGTGACAAGAATACACAGAAGAACTGTACAAAAAAGATCTTCACAATGCGGATAATCATGATGGTGTGATCACTCATCTAGAGCCAGACATCCTGGAATGTGAAGTCAAGTGGGCCTTAGAAAGCATCACTATGAACAAAGCTAGTGGAGGTGATGGCATTCCAGTGGAGCTATTTCAAATCCTGAAAGATGATGCTGTGAAAGTGCTGCACTCAATATGCCAGCAAATTTGGAAAACTCAGCAGTGGCCACAGGACTGGAAAAGGTCAGTTTTCATTCCAATCCCAAAGAAAGGCAATGCCAAAGAATGCTCAAACTACTGCACAATTGTACTCATCTCACATGCTAGTAAAGTAATGCTCAAAATTCTCCAAGCCAGGCTTCAGCAATACATGAACCGTGAATTTCCAGATGTTCAAGCTGGTTTTAAAAAAGTCAGAGGAACGAGAGATCAAATTGCCAACATCTGCTGGATCATGGAAAAAGTAAGAGAGTTCCAGAAAAACATCTATTTCTGCTTCATTGACTATGCCAAAGCCTTTGATTGTGTGGGTCACAATAAACTGTGGAAGATTCTGAGAGAGATGGGAATACCAGACCACCTGACCTGCCTCTTGAGAAATCTGTATGCAGGTCAGGAAGCAACAGTTAGAACTGGACATGGAACAACAAACTGGTTCCAAATAGGAAAAGAAGTACGTCAAGGTTGTATATTGTCACCCTGCTTATTTAACTTCTATGCAGAATACATCATGAGAAATGCTGGACTGGAAGAAGCAGAAGCTGGAATAAAGATTGCCAGGAGAAATATCAATAACCTCATATATGCAGATGACACCACCCTTATGGCAGAAAGTGAAGAGGAACTCAAAAGCCTCTTGATGAAAGTAAAAGAGGAGAGTGAAAAATCTGGCTTAAAGCTCAACATTCAGAAAATGAAGATCATGGCATCCGGTCTCATGACTTTGTGGCAAATAGATGGGGGAACAGTGGAAACAGTGTCAGGCTTTACTTTTTTGGGCTCCAAAATCACTGCAGATGGTGACTGCAGCCGTGAAATTCAAAGATGCTTACTCCTTGGAAGAAAAGTTTTGACCAACCTAGATAGCATATTCAAAAGCAGAGACATTACTTTGCCAACAAAGGTCCGTCTAGTCAAGGCTATGGTTTTTCCAGTAGTCATGTATGGATGTGAGAGTTGGACTGTGAAGAAGGCTGAGGCCTGAAGAATTGATGTTTTTGAACTGTGGTGTTGAAGAAGACTCTTGAGAGTCCCTTGGACTGCAAGGAGATCCAACCAATCCATTCTGAAGGAGATCAGCCCTGGGTGTTCTTTGGAAGGAATGATACTAAAGCTGAAACTCCAGTACTTTGGCCACCTCATGTGAAGAGTTGACTCATTGGCAAAGACTCTGATGCTGGGAGGGATTGGGGGTAGGAGGAGAAGGGGACGACAGAGGATGAGATGGCTGGATGGCATCACTGACTCGATGGACGTGATTCTGGGTGAACTCCGGGAGCTGGTGATGGACAGGGAGGCCTGGCGTGCTGCGATTCATGGGGTCGCAAAGAGTCGGACATGACTGAGCAACTGAACTGAACTGAACTGATAGTCCTATGGGGACAAGTGTGTAGATATTCTGACACATTTTGCCATAATTGCATAATTTTTTGCATTACATTTTTTTTTCCAGTTTTACCTGATGACATTGTGATAGGGCTTCCAGGCCACATAGTGGTAAAGAATCCACCTGCAAATGCAGGAGATGCATGGGATGGGGGTTCAACCCCTGGGTCAGGAAGATTCCCTCCAGCAGGAAATGGCAATCCACTCTCATATTATTGCCTGAAAAATTCCATGGACAAAGGAGCCTGGTATAGTCCATGAGGTTGCAAAGAGTCAGACAGGACTGAGCAATTAAACACATGTTTTGTTATAATAAAATCTTCTCTGATTGAAAACTTCAGAAACAAAGTAAGATAAGAAACTATGTTGGGATTACATGAGAGAGTATACTTAAAGCATTTTAGCAGAGTTTTGCTAACAAAGAATAGTCCCTCAGGTGATAGTCTAAAGTTACATTCTGGATCACTGCCTTTGGGTGGAGGGCCCTGAGGCAGAAATGAGATCCTCCCAGCTATTAGAAGGATCTGCTTGTCTTTATTAGACTTAGGTCTGTGAGCATTTTTCACTAAGCAGAGCAAGGCCAGAGATAGCTTTGTGGTCACCAGTGTATCCTTAGCACTGAAATAAATGTGATCTGGATGCTCTTCTCCCTTCCTCCGGTCTTTCACCATAGCTCCTAATATGTTTTCACCCTGTCATGTGCCCTGAAAGAACTTTGGCATTTGCTGAAAGGTCATCAGCTGCAATCTTAGACCACTGGGTAACTCAAACTTCTGACATTTAAATGCGGCTGCAAAGGGGTGGGACTGCTGCTGCAGCCTAGCTCAGGCTGGAAGTTGGCAGCCTCTGCCTTGAATCCCTTTATAAAGGAGTGGTTGACTGCTTAGAGGTGACACCAACCAATACTCTCCCTCCTATCCTCAAATTATCAACCCTGGGTGCCTGTGATAAAGCAATAGTCTGTTACTTTCATTTCTAATCTCTTGTGAACAAATACTTTCAGAAAACATAATAAAAGGAAACTAAAAAGGCTAATAAGTACATGAAAAGATGCTGAGCATCACCAATCATCAGGGAAATGCCAGTCAAAGACACAATAAGATACCATTTCATACCCATGAGGATGGCTGTTAAAAATAAACAAACACAATGGACATCCCTGGTGGTCCAGTGGTTAAGAATCCATCTGCTAATGCAGGAGACACAGGTTCAATCCCTGGTCTGGGAAGAGTTCACATGCCATAGGGCAACAAAGCCTGTGCACCAAGACTACTAAAGCCCACATGCTGTAGAGCCCATGCTCTGCAACAAGAGAAGCCGCTGCAATAAGAAGCCTGCACATCTCAATTAGAGAGTAGTCCCCACTCACCACAGCCAGAGGAAGCCTGCTTGCAGCAACAAAGACCCAGCACAGCCAAAAATAAAAACAAATAAATAAATTTTTGAGAAAAATTCTTGGCAAAGATGTCTACACACTGGAACTCTTGTGCACTGCTGGCGGGAAAGTAAAATGGTGCAGCTTCTATGGAAAATGGTACAGTGATTCTTCAAGAAGTTAAACAGAGAGTTACCATATGACCCAGCAATTCTACTTCTGAGTATGTACCCTCAAAAAACTGAAAGCAGGGACTTGAACATGTATTTGTCCTACTATGGTCATGATAACATTATTCATAGGAAAAGGTGGAAACAATCAAACCGGCTCTCAATGGATTAATGGGTAAACAAAATGTGATATATCCACCAGTGGAATATCATTCAGCCTTAAAAAAGAAGTTTCAGACACATGCTACAACATGGATGAACCTTGAAAATATGATGCTGAGTGAAATAACCCAGCCACAAAATGAGAAATATTATATGACTCAGCCACAAAATGAGAAATATTATATGACTCCACTTATACGACGTACCTAGAATAATCAAATCTGTAGAGACCGAAAGTAGAATGCTGGCTGCCAGGGGCTAGGGATTGAGGGGGAAGAGAGAATTATTGTTTAATGGGCATAGAGTTTCACTTTACAATAAAATGATTTTTTTTAAATGAATAGTTTTATGAATTTTGACACATGTGTAGGTTCAAGTTGCCATCACCATAATCAATCAGGATACAAAACAGTTCCATCAGCAAAGAATTCCCTGTTTCATCCTCCTTGCCCACACCAACTACCCTGGCAACAATGAAGTTGGTCTCTGACTATAGTTTTGTTTTTTTTTTAAAATATCATATAAATGGAATCCTACAGCATATAGTCATTTAAGCTTAGCTTCCTTCACCTGCATAAGGTCTCTGAGATTCATCCCAGTGCCACATGCAGTTTATACCAATAATTTGTTCCTTTTCATTGCTGAATATTGTTCTATTTTGTGCATCTATTAATACCACAGTTTCTTTACCACCACTGAGGAGCATTTGGGTGTTAGCAGTTTCTGACAATTATAAATAGAGCTGTCATAACTATTTATGAATGGGTTTTGGCGTGAACGTACACATTCATTTCTCTAGAAGAGATGTGACAGTCCACTCTGAGTGGCATTGTTTTGTACCACCGTGGGGGAATCCCTCCTAATCAGATGACGATGTTCAACTTCAAAGGAAACCTGGAAACCAAGGAACCAGGCCAGTCTCTTCAGTTACAGCCAGTTACTGACCCAGATAGCCTAATATCCAGCCACTGCCCTTTCTATAATTATGTCTGAAGAATTATGGTTGATCTCCCGTGCGAAGGACAAAACTGATTACTTATTGATGGTAACATGATACATGAGGACCAAAGAAAGTTCCATTCTACAGTCCTCACAATTCCCAGAAACTCTTGGGGAAGAAAAAGATAGTTTTCTTATGTTCTTAAAGACATTTAGATCCTGGCGATGTCGAAATTAAAATGCTGTGACACAGCAGTTCATCTTCTACAGCTGTATCCTACTGAAGCCCTCACACAAGCCCTGGCACAAAGGTTAGGAAGCTTGGTACAGCACTGTTGGAAGAACAAACATTAAAAAAAAATCTAACTGTCCACACATGGGAATGCAGTATGTCTCTATGTATTGACACAAAGAGGTTTTGCTGTGGTAGACACTTGAGACTGGTTGATTCAATACCAGTGTCCAACTCTTGCAGAAAAGCATCACCCATCTGGCCAATGCTACATAAGTGGAAGGTTACTTGGGACAGCGGTGAGGGGTGGTAATGGATGTTTCCGGGGAATTACTTATTTATTTCCAAATAAAAGAGAACTAATGTGGTTGAAGCTGCCTACTCCTCTCCGAATCTTCAGTGTGAGCTAGATGTTTGGAGCTGCAGTTGCCGTTTTGTGCTGATGAGATGTGGCATGGAGGCAAAAGCCCGCTGGCCAAGGATTAGAGAGGAGACAGAGAGGTTCCTAACAGAACTTTTGACCAGCTATATGAATGCCAGCTGCTGCCTCAGAGAAAAATATGTGAGACTTCCCACATATTTAAATCACTCTATATTTACTATTACTTGCAGCTAAACACATTCCAATGGAAGTAACTGTCAAAGGAAAAAAATCAAATTGCCCAGCAATGTGCATATTGTCCTATTTTGTAAAGTGAAATTGTATATGTATACCTAGTAGTTATACAGACACCAAAAAATTGGAAAGGTAATAGTATTGAGCACCTACTGTGTGACAAGCATACCTTATCACTTTAACCTTCACAATCACTCTGTAAACGTTGATGTTTTATTGTTTTCACCACTTATAAGTGAGGAAACTGAGGCTTCAGGAGCTTTTCCAAACTGTACAGCTAGCAGAAGGTTAGCCTGGAACCTGGAGCCAGGTTTCTCTGCTCCTGGAGAAAGTGCTTGGACCACCCTGTGCAGGCCCCACCCACACCCCTGCCTGAGGTGCGTATTACTAATACTGTGCGTGCGTAGTTGCTCAGTCATGTCTGACTCTTTGCGACCCCATGGGCTGTAGCTGCCCAGGCTCCTCTGTCCATGGGGATTCTCCAGGCCAGAATACTGGAGTGGGTTACCATGCCCTCCTCCAGGGGATCTTCCCAGTCCAGGGTTGAAACCAGGTCTCCTGCATTGCAGGCAGATTTTTTTACTGTCTGAGCCACAAGGAAGCCCATTACCAATACAGACCCCACCAGCTCTAACGCAGCTATTTCTATGGGGTGGTTTAGAGGATGGGCCATTTCCATAGTGTTTCCTTTTCAATAAGCAAGTATGAATTTTGTTTTGAAAATACAAATGTAGAGAAACTGAAAAACTAAAAAATTAATAAAGTAACTCTGGTGTTAGGCACTGTGCTGGGAATTTTTTTTTCTTCCAGATTTGAATATCAGCTATAAATATCCATTCAGTCATATAGACCTTTTTGGAATTAAAAAGCATCCTTTTCAAACATATGAAAGAAGCCTGGCTAAGCGGGTTGCCAATATTTTGTTATGTGACCTATACCCCAGATAAGTTATCTGCCAGTCTGACTCCTGCCCCATGAAGGAATGAAACCCTGCAGGAAGTACATGTGAAGAATACTTTTGAGTCTTTGAATAAGAGTTTTATGAATCATTTTTCTAGTGGCTGGATTTCTTGTCTCTACCTGTTACCAAATGATTGCTTCTTAGGGTCTTTAAAGTAAAAAAGTTCATCAAGAAAAAGCAGGTCTGTGTTCCAGGTTCTATTTACAGCTGACTTCTGGTGCCTTGGCAGCCTTCAGGTCAGCCAGCCAGAGAGGTTTCCTTGAGGGCTCGCCCAGTTATCTCAACCACGTGGTCTGAGGCACTTTCCCTTAAAGGTCCTGGCACCAAGGTACAGATTTCTAATTAGCTCTGATACTGCGGAGCCACTGATCAGCCCTTAGAGATAAGGCTTTCTTCTGCAGTGAGAAAAGAATCTGAAAAATAACCTGCCGCCATGGGGGACAGAAGCCCCTTCGAAACGGACATGCTCACCCTGACCCGCTATGTTATGGAAAAGGGACGTCAGGCCAAAGGCACCGGGGAGCTCACGCAGCTGCTCAACTCCATGCTGACGGCCATCAAAGCCATCTCCTCAGCTGTGCGTAAGGCGGGCCTGGCCAATCTGTGAGTGAGATCCCCGACGACACGTTGCGACCCCGGTCTGGTGGGGGTGGGCAGAGCTGCAGGAGTCTGGGCCGGAAACTGGGTCAAAAGTATTAACCAGCACACAACCCTGCAGGGAAATGGCCTTGCAAGTTTCTGCCAGGTGTGCTTTGATAAGGAGGCTTTTGACTTGTCTCAGGAAAGGCACAAAATTCTTGGAGACATGCTATGGAGGAAAAAAACATCATTTTTCTAGTCGCTGTGTATTCTAATGACAAGCTCAGGGGCTTGTTCCATGAAAACATATCCTGAGTTAAATCTGAAATCTGTTAGTTGCTTGGTTGTGTCCGACTCTTTGCAACTCCATGGACTGTAGCCCACCAGTCTCCTCTGTCGACAGAATTTTCTAGGCAAGAATACTGGAGTGGGTTGCCATTTTCTGCACCAGGGGATCTTCCTGGCCCAGGGATTGAACCTGGGTGTGCTGCACTGCAGGCAGGTTCTTCACCCTCTGAGCCAACAAAGAAGCCCACCTCTGACACAGTGACTCTTATTTGCATTCTCACTGGCACAAAGCGACTGGCGGGGGACTTGAGATGACTCCTGACGCCCTGGGCAGATAGGAGTGGTTTTATTGTCACGACCTTTGCCCCTAGTTGTCAGGAGCTAGAAATCATTTACCGAATCTTTTTTTCTCTCATTTACCAAATCTTAAAGCCCGTCGTCCATTTCCTGTTCATTGTTGAAAGAAGTGTTTTGCTTTTAAAACCAGTTGTTATTTCTTCCCTGTGACTCAAGCTTCTGTCCACTTGGTATGTAGGACGCTGGGAGGCACTGGCCTAGGAGTGGGGAATGAAGGGCCTTCTTCCACTTTGCTCTCTTGGTGCTTCACCCAAGCCCAGGAGGCCAAGTTCAGGCTGTGCTGCTGATCCTCACAGCCAAGGGTCCGGTTCCAGTCTGTGGTGAAAAGGATCAGTCTTTGGGTTTCCACTTTCCTGGTAGCAATTCCAATGGAGGTCCTCTCAGATGAAGAGACCCCATCATTCATTATTATTATTATTCCAAAATGAAGAAATAACCAAATCCAATAATTTAAAATATTTATTCTTGGGCATTCCCTGATGGCTCAGTGATTAAGACTCTGTGGTTCCATTGCAGGGTGCATGGGTTTGATCCCTGGTCAGGGAACTAAGATCCTGACAGCCAAGGGACCAAAAAAAAAAAAAAAAGTAAAAAATGTTTATTCTTAACAACTTAGCACTTTTAACACCCAAAACAATGTGATAATCACAGAATTTATTTTTATTAGTGTAAGGTTTCGTGACCCAGTAATCCAGTGATGAGCTCCAAGTCAGAGGAGATTGTTACTGGCTTCCCTTCTCTCTGTGTATTGCTTTAACTGTCTAAGCACCTCACTTGGCACTAATGGCCAACTCCACCTTTAAGGACCTTCGTGAATGCGAGCCACAGCCACTTGCCCCTGTTCTGCTCCTGCCTGATGGTGAGCGGGGCTGTGGGTAGAGCAGTTCCCCGGGCTGGCTGCTGAGTGTTACTCACCTGAATGGGCTCCCCTGTGCAGGGGGCTGGGCAGGGCAGAGTTTGTGGCTAATTGCTGCAGAACTCTGACTTCATGGTCATGCAGTGTCCAGAGGAAGTGGACTTAGGGACTGGATGATTCAGGTGTTCCTCTGACTTGGTTTTTCATGCCGTCTGATTATAGTCAATGACCCACTCTCGCTAGGGACTGTAAAAATGTAAAATGACTTGGATACTAATAGCCTCTAACTAAATTGTGGGGCTGTTGTAAGGCTTAGCAAGCCCATGTGATGATGATTTTGACATTGCCAGCCCCATAATAAATGCTCAGTAAGTGTTCATTATTCGTTCTTCAGTCGCTGTCGTGTCCAACTCTTAGACTCCCTGGACTGCAGCATGAGAGGCTTCCCTGTCCTTCAGCATCTCCTGGAGTTTGCGCAAAGTCTTGTCCCTTGAGCTGATGATGCCATCTGACCATCTTATCCTCTGTCATCCCCTTCTCCCCCTACCCTCAATCTTTCCCAGCATCAGGGTCTTTTCCAATAAGTTGGCTTTTCACATCAGATGGCCAAAGTATTGAGGCTTCAGCTTCAGCATTGGCCCTTCCAATGAATATTCAGTGTTGATTTCCTTAAGAATTGACTGGTTTGATCTCCTTTCTGTCCAAGGGACTCTCAAGAGTCTTCTCCAACACCACAGTTCACAAGCATCAATTCTTCAGCACTCAGCTTTCTTTATAGTCCAACTCTCACATCCATACATGGCTACTGGAAAAACCATAGCTTTGAATGTATGGACCTTGGTTGGCAAAGTGATGTCTCTGCTTTTGAATATGCTGTCTAGATTTGTCATGGCTTTTCTTCCAAGGAGCGTGTCTTTTGATTCTGTGGCTGCAGTCACTGTCCGCAGTGATTCTGGAAAATAAAATCTGCCACGGTTTCCACTTTTTTCCTCAACTATTTGCCATGAAGTGATGGGACAGGATGCCATGATCTCAGTTTTTTGAATGTTGAGCTTCAAGCCAGCTTTTTCATTCTCCCCTTTCATCCTCACCAAGAGGCTCTTTAGTTCCGTTTCCCTTTCTGCCATTAGAGTGCTATCACCTGCATATCTGAGGTCGTTGGGTTCCACGTCCAGTTCAGTTCAGTCGCTCAGTCATATCCGGCTCTTTGCGACCCCATGGACTGCAGCACACCAGACTTCCCTGTCCATCACCAACTCCCAGAGATTGCTCAAAATCAGGTCCAAACCTGGGGAAATTTGCGGGCTAACAGGTCGATGTTGCAAACTGACCACTAGGTGGCAGGCGCAGCCTGTGGAAACAAAATGTCAGAATTTCACACTTCATCAGAGGGCAGAGGCAGGATTCTTCAGTTTGACAGAGACCGTGTGTTCTGCTAGTTCAGATATTTCTGTCTCTTTCTCATTTAGGGGGCTTCCTCTTTTGGGGAAGATATTTCTAGGCACATGCTCCATAAATGCAAAATTGATCAGAGTCTCATATTTTTCTTTTTTCTCTGCTTCCTGCTGTAGGAAGAAGGGAACACTAGCATTCTGGGAATGCTGTCCCCAGAATCCTCTCCACAGCTTCCTAATGTCAAAATGCAGAAAAATTCATTTAAAATTTGTCAGTAAAGTCTTAATGTTAGTAAAAGCTGTAAGAAGATACTGTCTATGGGTTATAAAGCATTTTCCTGTCCATGATCTAACTTGGAGCAGTTGTCAGGCAATTAGATCTCTTGTAAATGAGCTTCCATTCTTTCTGAAAGGAGAGGTGTTGATGGAGGGATTGTGGGGAGGGAGGGAGACAGAGCAACATGCCCAGTTCCTGTAAGGAGGGTGCACAGGGTGGCCTGAGAGGTAGGGTAAGGGCAGGGTTAGTGTGGTGTTGGGGAGAGGTGTTTGCAAAACACTGAACAGAGAGCCTGTTTCTCTTTCCCACCACCCACAGGCCCTCGGCACCCCTGCATTAAACAAGAAAACTGAGTTCACAGGGTTTGTAAACTCTGTAAACACTGATGCAGAACAATCTAGTTTTGTCATTGTTGTGTGCTTGTTTGCTTTTATTTTGAAGTAGAAGGTACAGTCTTTGAGGTCAGTCTACCAGCATCATTTTCCAAGGCAGATCTCATCACGTGAGACATCAAGTGATGGGGGACACCTGTTGGGGAGAGGGGAGATGTTGTCAGTCAGGGGAAGGGATGGGAAATGAGTTGTCTCCCGGTTTAGGGTAAATCAGTGACTCTCAACCCTGGCTACTTGTCAAAAACACTTGAAGAATCCTTCAATAAATAAATGGTGTTAACAAAAAGAAGAGGAAGGAATTACTTTCTTGCCAGCCATTCTTTGTAATTCAGTGAAGGTATACTGAGCCTCTGAGCACTGTGGAAACAGGCACAGTGAGGCACAGCTCTTGCCTTCAGTGAGCAGACAGTCCAGCAGGGAGGACATTCCCATGAACAGACTGTGAGTTGCTGTGGAAGGGCTGACAGAGCTGTGTCTGGTATGTGGTGGGACCAGGGAAGCTTCTGGAAGATGTTAGGAGGGCTAAGCTGTTGGTGGGCAGAAAGCACTCCCATGGGGTGGGGGGACACCCCATGACTGAAGGTGGGAAGGAGGGAAGCAGCTTGCGGGGTGCTGGTGGCCTCAGGACCTTTGTGGCTGTTGCAATGTGGAAGTCTGGAGGGGAGTGATAGCCATGTGGCTCATGGAGAGATGAGCATGAAGCCAGGGGACAGTGAACCAGGAGTCCATGGAAGGCAGGTGTGTGCCCACACAGGGTTCCAGAGGCTGAAGGTGAAAGGCTAAGCGGCGAGGCCAAGTGTGGGGCCAGGGCTTCCTTGATGGGGTCTGCAGCCAAGTATGGGGGACCTGGGGACTCTGGGAGAGATGGGGGTGATCTGACTGGCTTTTTAGAAGGTTCCTACCCACGAGGACGGGAGCCGGAGACTAGATCACAATCCTCTATAACCCAAAGCACCCAAATACAATTTTTACACTGGTATTCTTTCTTATATTGCTTGGTAATGGTAATAAAGAACCAAATTAAATTTTATCTCTAATTTCCTTCTTTATTCAAGTAATGCCAGGCTACAGCAGAACAGTTTTTAATTCAGCCCAACAGGCCACTATTTGAGGATAATCAACAAATACTAGAAATTCCAAGGCTGGAAATCCACAGTCCTTTACTTTTTAAAGTTTTTAATTATGGCGATGTGTCTGACTTTATGAACTCCCCCTCCGTCTTTCAGGGCCCCAAAGGAGGTGGAGGTGGGGCAGAGTTGTACATTAGTAAGACTGAATTCTGTAGTGTTACTGGGATGACTAGGAACTTGCAACAGTGGCCCCAAGCCAGGGTAAGAACCAGCGCTGTGAGACAGGACGCACTCGGTCGTATTTATACTCTGGAGACCCTGGAGCCCTGAAGGGAAAAGGGATGCAGGGGAGGTGTCTTGGCGTCCTGGCATCTTCCCTGGAGTCTGGGCTCCCTTCCTGATTTCCTCCAGCTTTTTGCCGTCTTAGGTACGGAATCGCGGGAAGCGTGAACGTGACGGGGGATGAGGTGAAGAAGCTGGATGTGTTATCCAACGCCCTGGTGATCAACATGCTCCAGTCTTCCTACAGCACCTGCGTCCTGGTGTCGGAAGAGAATAAAGAAGCCATTATCACCTCCAAGGAGAAGAGGGTACGTGTGGCAGCCGGGCTGAGGTTCTTCTATTCACCAGTGGAGGTCGCAACTGAACTGGGAAGAATCTTTGATTGCCTTGCTTTATTTTAGTTTCTGGGATTTTCCTCTATTGCTTAATTTTTGTTTTCCAGAAACCATGGTTTGCATATTTCTTTACTTTGAAGTTTTATGCTGTTTAGTCAAAGAGACTCCATAATAAGGAAGTGATTCATTCAGGAAATAAATCAGAGTGCTTTACCGACACTTATCCGTGGACAGGGTTCATCTTGGGTTTTCACCTAATGTACTCGTAACAAGTCCCAATGTTTTGAAGCTTGAAAATCAGGTCCAATAAAAAGTAGAGTTTCTGGGAAGAAAGATATTTTTGGTCTTTTACTCTTCTCATCCCCACAATCCTCACCCCTTCCCCAAGGGGGTTTGGTTATAGCAGAGATTTCCTCATGCCTGACAACCTGTTAGACTAAAACAGAAACGAAATTGTAAAGATTGTTGCTCTTGCCTTAATACAATGGTAAACTTGTTTAGCTCATGGCATGCCTGGGGAGGGTCTATATTCAGTAAGGTTCCACAGTTCATTTTTTAAAAAATTCGTGGCCAAAAATTCAACCCATGTTCAGTTGTGATACAGTAATACCACATAAATGCCAGCACTGTTGGCTCTTGTTTTATACACTGGATCTTGGGGACAAGGTGCCATTACTTTATGATTAGCTGAAAGGATGGAAAAAGTAAAGCCAAATTTATTAAACACTTACTGTATACTGGGGATTGTGCAAAAGTCCTTTGTACTTGTTGTCTCACGTAATTCAGGCTAAGTCACACCTATTATTCTCAACTCAACTGTCACATCAGCTCCTGAACATTCTCCAGTGTGTGCTTGATGTTGAACAAATAACTGCTGAATGCATGCATGCATGAATGAATGAGCTGATTTGGATTATCTACAGGGAGAATGAGAGATTTCCAAGTTTATGGATTCCACTCCCCTACTCCCATCTCCTATTGAGAAAGAAGGAAGGAAAGAAAGGAAAGCCAAATTAATCTAGGGCACTACTCATTGGAAAGTCAGGGGAAAAGTAGCTAAGCAGTGGGAGAAATGACTCCCATTTTACTTGATGTTGTACTAGCAGTATTTAATGAGCCAGGAGACCCCAGTCCCCATCATTAAGGCTCTCATAGAACCTTGTACCTAGGAGGTCAGTAAAATGTATCTGGTGATTTCTTTCCACTGACTTGTCTGTGACAGCAGCGTGGGTGGACATGAGGGGCTTGATATCTCAGGACCCCACCTGGTCTTCTGATCTTCAAGTCAGAAAGGAAAGGCAGATGCGGCAAAACCCAAAGGAATACTTTTATTCTCTTGATGTACTTACATACAGCTGCTATCTTAATAAGAGAGGCCCAGAGGCCCTGGGACCTTATTCTGAAGTTTTCTTTTGATAAAAACATGCCCAAATGAAGAAAGCCTGTCTGGGGAGAAGCGCGATGTATCAATAATTCAATAACAACGTTACTATGGACTTAGGTAGAACTTGCCCAAGTTTATCTTTAGCTTCTCCAACTCCTTCCAGCATGGTGCCCAGTTCAGACCAGTTCCTCTCACACCTTCAGCAATTCCAAGTTCCCAGTGGTCCCAGGTAGGAGGGGAGGATGAAGCCAGAGTAGGTGGGAGCAAAGATATTTGGGGATAGGTGGGACCTCCTTCACCCCGTGTGGGCATCAGGTAATCTATTTATGGGCAAGTGAGTTCTGAACTGCACAATTAATATATGTGGATATGCTCTTCATTCCTTAAGTAATTGTAATTTTTGATAAGGATATCCCTTTGCTCTAAGTCGCTTCTGATGGGGTGTTACCTGCCAGACTCAGCCACTTACACAGAGTGTGTTGACTGGGACAGAGTGTTGACTTACGCAGTATATTGACCTGCGTCGATCAGGTGTTCTGTCTTCTGTGCACGTAGGGGAAATACGTGGTCTGCTTTGACCCGCTGGATGGATCTTCCAACATCGACTGCCTGGCTTCCATTGGAACCATATTTGCCATCTACAGAAAGGTAAGCAAACAGTCTGCTCTTTAACACCTCCTTCCTCTGATGGTTTCAGGAAGGTTCCTGGGCTCAGAGCCACGAGTCTGGAGTTCTAACCTTTGTCTTCCCACTAACCAGACATACCACGACAGGCAAGCTATGAACCTCCCTCTGCTTCAGGATCCTCATTGAAGACCCGAGTTGGTATTTTCCCTCAGCCTTCTTCTCAGTGTTCATGGGAAGGTAGGGTGAGAGGATACATGGGACCTTGTTTTGAAAATCTGGATGTGATACAAATGTCAGACATGGAGTTAGGTTCCAAGCGACATCTGAAGGCGCCTGTGTTCCTTCCTTATGTGTCTCAAATCTTATTGCATTCATTTTCTGTTGCTGCTGTAAGAATTCACATGCATTTAGAAGTTTAAAACAACACCCATTTATTGTGTCCCACTTCTTGGGTCAGAAGTCTGACACCATGGCTGAGCTCTATCTGATAAGGTCAAAATCTGGGTGTTAGCTGGCTTGGTCTCCTGTTGAGAAGAGCTTGCTTCCAGGCTCACTGAAGTTGTTTGCAAAATTCAATGAAATAGTTACTATCCATCCTCTCAATAGTTACAGTTTTTTGTTCTTGTGATGAGAACTTTTAAGATCTACTCTGACGTTAGTTGCTTAGTCATGTCTGACTCTTTGCCACCCCATAGACCATAGCCCACCAGGCTCCTCTGTCCATGGAGTTCTCCAGGCAAGAATACTGGAGAGGGTTGCTATCTCCTTCTCCAGGAGATCTTCCAAACCCAGGAATTGAACCACATTGCAGGCAGATTCTTTATCACCTGAGTCACCAGGGAAACCCCATGAAGTGAAGTGAAGAAGTGAAGTGAAGTTGCTCAGTTGTGTCTGACTCTTTGTGACCCCACGGACTGTAGCCTACCAGGCTCCTCCGTCCCTGGGATTCTCCAGGTAGGAATACTGGAGTGGGTTGCCATTTCCTTCTCCAGGAGATCTTCCCAACCCAGGGATCGAACTTGGGTCTCCCGTATTGCTTTGAAACCCCATAGCAGCTTTCAAATACACAGTGTGGTATTGTTAACTGTAGTCACCATGCCGTCTATTACATCCCAAGGACTTATTTGTTTTATAACTGGATGTTTGTACCTTTGACCACCTTCACTCACTTCACCTATCTCCATCCCCTGATTCTGGCAACCACCAATCTGTTCTATGAGTTGGTTTTTTTTTTTTTTTTTGAGTCCACATGTAAATGAGATCATACAGTACTTATCTTTCTCTGACTTATTTCATTTAGCATAACACTGTCAAAATTCATTCATATCATCACAAATTGCAGGATTTCCTTCTTTTTCATGGTTGAATTTTATATATGTATGTATGTATATTTGAAATAGTGGTTTTATTTCCTTCATGTATGTACCCAAAAGTATAATTCCTGGAAATTATATATAGTTCTATTTTTAATTTTCTGAAGAACCACCACACTGGTTTCCATAGTGGTTGTACCAGTTTACATTCCCACGGGCAGTTCACAAGGGTTCCGTTTTCTCCACATCCTCACCAACATGTGTCTTCTCTCATCTTTTTTATTTAGTCCTTCTGTGTGTGAGGTGATCTCTCATTGTGGTTTTGATCTGCCTTTCCCTGATGGTTAGTGGTGTTGGACACCTTTTCATGTACCTGTTGGCCCTTTGTATGTCTTCTTTGGAAAAATGTCTATTTGGTCAGATTGTTTGTATTTTTTGCCATTAAGTTGTGTGAATTCTTTATATATTCTGGATATTCATCCCTTATTCTAGGTATAATCTGCAAACGGTTTTTGCCTTTTCCTTTTTTATGATGGTCTTAATAACGTCTTAAGACCAACTGATTTAAAAATGAAAAGGAATAATGAAGGAAGCTGTGCATGTGTGCAGACAGCAGATATGTTGGAAATCTCTATTTCTTTCCCACAATTTTTCTGTGATTCTGAACCTGTCCTAAAAAAATGAAGTCTGAAATGAAAAAGAGAAGAATATTATTATATATAATATGGGCTATTCACATATGGATTTTGGTGATTTTTGAACACAGAGATTTTGTCTTAAAATTTAAGTAAAACACAGGCTCTGAAGACTAGTCCAAATAACCACAGATTTTCTCTGATTGTATTGCTAAAGCAGGGGGACAATATTGCTTAATGCTCTAGTGAGAGAGCAGGTCTCTTCAGAGCTCTAATTACCAAAAAAACTGCAAAAGAAAAGACACTGTAAATAAAATCAACAGGCAGATGACAATTGAGGAAAATGTTTGCAACCTATAAGGCATTTATATGTTTCATATGTAAAAAATAAATCAACATTGCCTGCATGCTAAGTTGCTTCAGTCATGTCCGACTGTGCTACCCTATGGACTGTAGCCCACCAGGCTCCTCTGTCCGTGGGATTCTCCAGGCAAGAATATTGGAGGTTGCTAAGCCCTCCTTCAGGGATCTTCTTGACCCAGGGATTGAACCCAAGTCTCTTATGTCTCCAGCATTGGCAGGCAGGTTCTTTACCACTAGCGCCACCTGGGAAGCCCAAAATCAACAATAAGAAGATGACTATCTAGATAGAAAAGTAACCAATGACGTGAAACAGGCAACTTACAAAATAAGGAATAAAATGGTCAATTAATATATAAAATTTTACTTTATTAATTATACAAAATGGAAACTTAAGCAAGTATCTTTCTTTTTCCACCCATCAAGTTGACCAAGTTGAAAAAACAGCACTATCTTATTTTTATCAGATTAAATTGAAGTGAATGCTCTTGTCACTGGTACCAGCCTTGTCATGGCGAATGGGCTTGCATAACTCTGTGAAGTTATGAGCCATACTGTGCAGGGCCACTCAGGACAGATGAGTCATAGTGAAGAGTTGTGACAAAATGTGGTCCACTGGAGGAGGCAATGGCAACACTCTCCAGTATTTTTGCCAGGAGAACTCTGTGAACAGCACAAAAAGATAAAAACATATGACACTAAAAGATGAGCCTCCCCCCGCCCCAGGTTGGAAGATGTCTAATATGATACTGGGGAAGAATGAAGGGCAATTACTAACAGGTTCAGAAAGAATGAAGTCGCTGATCAAGGAGGAGATGGCAAGACTGAACATCCGCTTCTTAGTAGATGTTAGTGAACATTACATGTTAGGAATTAGTGAACTAAAATGGATGGGAATGGGTGAATTTAATTCAGGTAATCATTATATTTACTACTGTGAGTAAGAATCCATTAGAAGAAATGGAGTAGCCCTCATAGTCAACAAAAGTGTCTGAAATGCAATACTTTGGAGCAACCTCAAAAATGGCAGAATGATGTTAGTTCGTTTTCAAGGTGAACCATTCAGCATGACAGTAATCTAAGTCTATGCCCCAACCACTGATGGTGAAGAAGCTGAAGTCGACCAGTTCTATGAAGATCTACAACACATTTGAGAACTAGCACCAAAAAAAAGATGTCCTTTACATCATAGGGGATTGTAAAAATAAGGAATGCAAAAGTAGGAAGTCAAGAAATGCCTGGAGTAACAGGCAGGTTTGGTCTTGGAGTACAAAATGAAACAAGGCAAAGGCTAACAGGGTGTTGTCAAGAGAAAGCAATGGTCAGAGCAAATACCCTCTTACAACAGCATAAGAGAGGACTCTACACATGATCACCAGATGGTCAATATTGAAATCAGATTATGTTCTTTGCAGCCAAAGATGGAGAAGCTCTATACAGTCAGTGAAGACAAGACCTGGAGATGACTGTAGCTCAGACCATGAGCTCCTTATTGCAAAATTCAGGCTTAAATTGAAAAAAGTAGCGGAAACCCCTAGGCCGTTCAGTTCAGTTCAGTTCAGTTCAGTCACTCAGTCAAGTCCAGCTGTTTGCAACCTCAGGGACTGCAGCACGCCAGGCCTCCCTGTCTATCACCAACTCCCAGAGCTTACTCAAACTCATGTCCATCTCATCCTCTGTCATCCCCTTCTCCTCCCACCTCCATCTTTCCCAGCGTCTTTTCAAATTACTCAGTTCTTCACATCAGGTGGCCAAAGTATTGGAATTTCAGCTTCAGCATCAGCATCAGTCCTTCCAATGAATATTCAGGACTGACTGATTTCCAAAGAATAGCAAGGAGAGATAAGAAAGGCTTCCTCAGTGATCAATGCAAAGAAATGGAGGAAAACAGTAGAATGAGAAAAACTAGAGATCTCTTCAAGAAAATTAGAGATACCAAGGGAACATTTCATGCAAAGATGGGCTCAATAACGGACAGAAATGGTATGGACCTAACAGAAGCAGAAGATATTAAGAAGAGGTGGCAAGAATACACAGAAGAACTATACAAAAAAGATCTTCACAACCTAGATAATGGTGTGATCACTCATCTAGAGTCAGACATCCTGGAACATGAAGTCAAGTGGGGTAAAGGAACAGGATAAAAACCCACCAAACCAAACAAAAGAGGAAGAGATAAAGAATCTACCTGATAAAGAATTCTGAATAATGATACTGAAAATGATCCAAAACCTTGAAAACAAATTGGAGTTACAGATAAATAGCCTGGAGACAAGGATTGAGAAGATGCAAGGAAGGTTTAACAAGGACTTAGAAGAAATAAAAAAGAGTCAATATATAATGAATAATGCAATAAATGAGATAAAAAAATACTCTGGAGGGAACCAACAGTAGATTAACAGAGGCAGAAGATAGGCTAAATGAGGTAGAAGATAGAATGGTAGAAATAAATGAAACAGAGGGGAAAAAAGAAAAAAGAATTAAAAGAAATGAGGACAATCTCAGCGACCTCTGGGACAATGTCAAATGTCCCAACATTGGAATCATAGGAGTCCCAGAAGAAGAAGACAGAAAGACCATGAGATAATACTTGAGGAGATAATAGTTGAAAACGTCCATAAGTGGGGAAGGAAATAATCATCCAAGTTCAAGAAACCCAGAGAATTCCAAACAGGATAAACCCAAGGTGAAACACCCCAGGACACATATTAATCAAATTAACAAAGATCAAACACAAAGAACAAATATTAAAAGCAGCAAGGGAAAAACAACAAGTAACACACAAGGGGATTTCCATAAGGATAACAGCTGATCTTTCAATAGAAACTCTTCAGGCCAGGAGGGAATGGCAGGACATATTTAAAGTGATGAAGGAAAATAACCTACAGCCCAGATTACTGTACCCAGCAAGGATCTCATTCAAATATGAAGGAGTAATCAAAAGCTTTACAGACAAGCAAAAGCTGGGAGAATTCATCACCACCAAACCAGCTCTCCAACAAATGCTAAAGGATCTTCTTTAGACAGGAAACACAGAAAGGGTGTATAAACTCAAACCCAAAACAATAAAGTAAATGGCAATGGGATCATACTCATTAATAGTTACCTTAGATGTAAACGGGTTGAATGCCCCAACCAAAAGACAAAGACTGGCTGAATGGATACAAAAACAACACCCCTATATATGTTGTTTACAAGAGACCCACCTTGAAACAAGGGACACATACAGACTGAAAGTGAAGGGCTGGAAAAAGATATTCCACACAAATAGAGACCAAAAGAAAGCAGGAGTAGCAATACTCATATCAGATAAAACAGACTTTAAAATAAAGGCTGTGAAAAGAGACAAAGAAGGATACTAGATAATGATCAAAGGATCAACCCAAGAAGAAGATATAACAATTATAAATATATATGCACCCAACATAGGAGCACCGCAATATGGAAGACAAATGCTAACAAGTATGAAAGGGGAAATTAACAATAATAGTGGGAGACTTTAATATCCCACTCACACCTATGGATAGATCAACTAAACAGGAAATTAACAAGGAAACACAAACTTTAAATGATACAATAGAGCAGTTAGACCTAATTGATATCTATAGGACATTTCACCCCAAAACAATGAATTTCACCTTTTTCTCAAGTGCACACGGAACCTTCTCCAGGATAGATCACATCCTGGGCCATAAAGCTAGGCTTGGTAAATTAAAAAAAAAAAAAATTGAAATCATTCCAAGCATCTTTTCTGACCACAATACAGTAAGATTAGATGTCAATTACAGGAGAAAAACTATTAAAAATTCCAACATATTGAGGGTGAACAACATGCTTCTGAATAACCAACAAATCACAGAAGAAATTTAAAACAATTGAAATATGCATAGAAATGAATGACAATGAAAACACAAGAACCCAAAACCTATGGGACACTGTAAAAGCAGTGGTAAGGGGAAGGTTCATAGCAACACAGGCTTACCTCAAGAAACATGAAAAAAGTCAAATAAATAACCTAACTCTACACCTAAAGCAACTAGAAAAGGAAGAAATGAAGAACTCCAGGGTTAGTAGAAGAAAAGAAATCTTAAAAATTGGGGCAGAAATAAATGCAAAAGAAACAAAAGAGACCATTGCAAAAATCAACAAAGCCAAAAGCTGGTTCTTTGAGAAGACAAATAAAATTAACAAACCATTAGCCAGATTCATCAAGAAACAAAGGGAGAAAAATCAAATCAACAAAATTAGAAATGAAAATGGAGAGATCACAACAGACAACACAGAAATACAAAGGATCATAAGAGATTATTATCAGCAACTATATGCAAATAAAATGGGCAGGAAGAAATGGAAAAATTCTTTGAAAAGTACAACTTTCCAAAACTGAACCAGGAAGAAATAGAAAATCTTAACAGACCCATCACAAGTACAGAAATTGAAACTATAATCAGAAATCTTCCAACAAACAAAAGCCCAGGACCAGACAGCTTCACAGCTGAATTCTACCAAAAATTTATAGAAGACCTAACACCTATCCTACTCAAACTCTTCCAGAAAATTGTGGAGGAAGGTAAACTTCCAAACTCACTCTATGAGGCCACCATCACCCTAATACCAAAACTTGACAAAGATGCCACAAAAAAAGAAAACTGATCAGGCCAATATCACTGATGAACATAGATGCAAAAATCCTTAACAAAATTCTAGCAAACAGAATCCAACATCATATTAAAAAGATCATACATCATGACCAAGTGGGCTTTATCCCAGGGATGCAAGGATTCTTCAATATCTGCAAATTAATCAATGTAATACACCACATTAACAAATAGAAAGATAAAAACCATATGATTATCTCAATAGATGCAGAGAAAGCCTTTGACAAAATTCAACATCCATTTATGATAAAAACTCTCCAGAAAGCAGGAATAGAAGGAACATTCCTCAACATAATAAAAGCTATATATGACAAACCCACAGGAAACATTATCGTTAATGGTGAAAAATTGAAACAATTCCCCTAAAGTCAGGAACAAGATAAGGGTGCCCACTCTCACCACTACTATTCAACATAGTTTTGGAAGTTTTGGCCACAACAATCAGAGAAGGAAAAGAAATAAAAGGAATCCAGATTGGAAAAGAAGAAGTAAAACTCTCACTGTTTGCAGATGACGTGATCCTCTACATAGAAAACCCTAAAGACTCCACCAGAAAATTACTAGAGCTAATCAATGAATATAGGAAAGTTGCAGGATATAAAATCAACATGCAGAAATCCCTTGCATTCCTATACACTAACAATGAGAAAACAGAAAGAGAAATTAAGGAAACAATTCCATTCACCATTGCAATGAAAAGAATAAAATACATAGATACATATCTACCTAAAGAAACAAAAGACCTATATATAGAAAACTATAAAACATTGGTAAAAGAAATCAAAGAGGACACTAATAGTTGGAGAAATATACCGTGTTAATGGATCGGAGGAATCAATATAGTGAAAATGAGTGTACTACCAAAGCAATCTATAGATTCAATGCAATCCCTATCAAGCTACCAATGGTATTTTTTGCAGAGCTAGAACAAATAAGTTCACAATTTGTATGGAAATACAAAAACCTCGAATAGCCAAAGCAAGCTTGAAAAAGAAGAATGAAACTGGAGGAATCAACCTGCTTGACTTCAGACTATACTACAAAGCCACTGTCATCAAGACAGTATGGTACTGGCACGAAGACAGAAATATAGATCAATGGAACAAAATAGAAAGCCCATAGATAAATCCAATCACCTACAGACACCTTATCTTTGACAAAGGAGGCAAGAATATACAATGGAGAAAAGACAATCTCTTTAACAAGTGGTGCTGGGAAAACTGGTCAACCACTTATAAAAGAATAAAACTAGAACACTTTCTAACACCATACACAAAAATAAACTCAAAATGGATTAAAGATCTAAACTTAAGACCAGAAACTACAAAACTCCTAGAGGAAAATATAGGCAAAACACTCTCCGATATAAATCACAGAAGGATCCTCTATGACCTACTTCCTAGAATATTGGAAATAAAAGCAAAAATAAACAAATGTGACCTAATTAAAATTAAAATCTTCTGCACAACAAAGGAAATTATAAGCAAGATGAAAAGACAGCTTTCAGAATGGGAAAAAATAATAGCAAATGAAGCAATGGACAAAGAGTTAATCTCAAAAATATACAAGCAACTCTTGCGGCTCAATTCCAGAAATATAAACAACCCAATCAAAAAATGGGCCAAAGAACTAAACAGACATTTCTCCAAAGAAGACATACAGATGGCTAACAAACACATGAAAAGATGCTCAGCATCACTCATTATCACAGAAATGCAAATCAAAACCACAATGAGGTACCATTTCACACCAGTCAGAATGACTTGTATCCAAAAGTCTACAAGCAATAAATGCTGGAGAGGGTGTGGAGAAAAGAGAACCCTCTTTCACTGTTGTGGGGAATGCAAACTAGTACAGCCACTATGAAGAACAGTGTGGAGATTCCTTTAAAAACTGGAAATAGAACTGCCATATGACCCAGCAATCGCACTGCTGGGCATACACACTGAGGAAACCAGAATTGAAAGAGACATGTGTACCCCAATGTTCATCGCAGCACTGTTTATAATAGCCAGGACATGGAAGCAACCTAAATGTCCATCAGCAGATGAATGGATAAGAAAGCTGTGGTACATATACACAATGAAGTATTACTCAGCCATTAAAAAGGATACATTTGGATCAGTTCTAATGAGGTGGATGAAACTGGAGCTTATTATACATAGTGAAGTAAGCCAGAAAGAAAAACACCAATACAGTATACTAATGCATATATATGGAATTTAGAAAGATGGTAACGATAACACTGTATGTGAGACAGGAAAAGAGATACAGATGTATAGAACAGTCTTTTGGACTTTGTGGGAGAGGGCGAGGGTGGGATGATATGGGAGAATGGCATTGAAACATGTAAATTATAACATGTGAAACAAATCGTCAGTCCAGGTTCAATGCATGATACAGGGTGCTCGGGGCTGGTGCACTGGATGACCCAGAGGGATGAGATGTGGATGGAGGTGGGAGGGGGATTCAGGATGGGGAACACATGTACACCTGTGGTGGATTCATGTTGATGTATGGCAAAACCAATACAATATTGTAAAGTAAAATAAATGAATGAATAAATAAAACTGAGATAAAAAAATGAAGTCAAGTGGGCCTTAGGAAGTATCACCACAAACAAAGCTAGTTGAGGTGATGGAATTCCAGTTGAGCTATTTCACATCCTAAAAGATGATGCTGTGAAAGTGCTGCACTCAATATGCCAGCAAATTTGGAAAACTCAGCAGTGGCCACAGGACTGGAAAAGGTCAGTTTTCATTCCAATCCCAAAGAAAGCCAAGGCCAAAGAATGCTCAAACTACCACACAATTGCACTCATCTCACATGCTAGTAAAGTAATGCTCAAAATTCTCCAAGCCAGGCTTCAGCAATACATGAAGCATGTACTTCCAGATGTTCCAGCTGGTTTTAGAAAAGGCAGAGGAACCAGAGATCAAATTGTCAAAATCTGCTGGATCATAGAAAAAGCAAGAGAGTTCCAGAAAAACATCGATTTCTGCTTTATTGACTATGCCAAAGCCTTTGATTGTGTGGGTCACAATGAACTGTGGAAAATTCTGAAAGAGATGGGAATACCAGACCACCTGACCTGTCTCTTGAGAAAGCTGTATGCAGGTTAGGAAGCACCAGTTAGAACTGGACATGGAACAACAGACTGGTTCCAAATAGGAAAAGGAGTACGTCAAGGCTGTATATTGTCACCCTGCTTACTTAACTTATATGCAGAATACATCATGAGAAACGCTGGGCTGGAGGAAGCGCAAGCTGGAATCAAGATTGCCGGGAGAAATATCAATAACCTGAGATATGCAGATGACACCACCCTTCTGGCAGAAAGTGAAGAAGAACTAAAGAGCCTCTTGATGACTGTGAAAGTGGAGAGTGAACAAGTTGGCTAAAACTCAACATTCAGAAAACGAAGATCATGGCATCCGGTCCCATCACTTCATGGGAAATAGATGGGGAAACAGTGGAAACACTGTCAGACTTCATTTTTGGGGGCTACAAAATCACTGCAGATGATGAATGTAGCCATGAAATTAAAAGATGCTTGCTCTTTGGAAGGAAAGTTTTGACCAACCTAGACAGCATATTAAAAAGCAAAGACATTACTTTGTCAACGAAAGTCCATCTAATCAAGGCTATGATTTTTCCATTACTCATGTATGGATGTGAGAGTTGGACTATAAAGAAAGCTGAGTGCTGAAGAATCGATACTTTTGAACTGTGCTTTTGGAGAAGACTCTTGAGAGTCCCTTGGACTCTAAGGAGATTCCTCCTAAAGGAAATCAGTCGTGGGTGTTCATTGGAAGGACTGATGTTCAACCTGAAACTCCAATATTTTGGCCACCTGATGCGAAGAGCTGATTCGTTGGAAAACACCCTGATGTTGGGAAAGATGGAAGGCAGGAGGAGAAGAGGACGACAGAGGATAAGGTGGTTAGATGGCATCACCGACTTAATGTACATGAGTCTGAGTAAACTCTGGGAGTTGGAGATGGCCACGGAGGCCTGGCGTTCTGTGTTTCATGGGGTTGCAGGGAGTCAGACACGACAAGCAGCTGAACTGAACTGAACTGAACTGATCTCCTTTAGGATGGACTGGTTGAATCTCCTTGCAGTTCAAGGGACTCTCAAGAGTCTTCTACAACACCACAGTTAAAAAACATCAATTCTTCTGTGCTCAGCTCACTTTATATTCCAACTCTCACATCGATACATGACTACTGGAAAAACCATAGCTTTGACTAGATGGACATTTTTTGGCAAAATAATGTCTCTGCTTTTTAATATGCTGTCTAGTTTGGTCATAGTTTTTCTTGCAACGAGCAAGCATCTTTTAATTTCATGGCTGCAGTCACCATCTGCAGTGATTTTGGAGCCCCAATCAATAAACTCTGCCACTGTTTCCACTGTTTCCCCATCTATTTCCCATGAAATGATGGAACTGGATGCCATGATCTTAGTTTTCTGAATGTTGAGCTTTAAGCCAACTTGTTCACTCTCCTCTTTCACTGTCATCAAGAGACTCTTTAGTTCTTCCTTACTTTCTGCCATAAGGGTGGTGTCATCTGCATATCTGAGGTTATTGATATTTCTCCTGGCAATCTTGATTCCAGCTTGTGCTTCATCCAGTCCAGCATTTCTCATGATGTACTCTGCCTATAATTTAAATAAGCAGGGTGACAATATACAGCATTGATGCACTCTTTTCTGATTTGGAACCCATCTGCCATTCAGGTATGACCTAAATCTGATCCCATATGATTATACAGTGGAGGTGACCAACAGATTAAAGGTATTAGATCTGGTAGACAGAGTGCCTGAAGAACTATGGATGGAGATTTGTAACACTGTATAGGAGGCTGTGACCAAAACCATCCCAAAGGAAAAAAAATGCAACAAGGCGAAGTGGTTGTCTGAGGCAGCTGTAACTGAGGAAAAGAGAGAAGCAAAAGGCAAGGGAGAAAGAGAAAGATATACCCAACTGAATTCAAAGTTCATAGAAAGCAAGAGAGATAAAAAGGCCTTGTTAAATGAACAATACAAAGAGAAGGAGGAAAATGATAGAATGGGAAAAACTAGAAATTTCTTAAAAAAAAAACCTGGAGATATTAAGAAAACATTTCATGCAAGGATAGGCATGATAAAGCACAGAAAAGATAAGGAGCTAACAGAAGCAGAAGAGATTAAGAAGAGTTGGCCAGAGTACATAGAACTATATAAAAAAGGCCTTAATGACTCAGATAACCACAGTAGTGTGGTCACCCACCTAGAGCCAGACATCCTGGAGCGTGAAGTCAAGTGGGCCTAAGGAAGCATTACTATGAACAAACCTAGTGGAGGTGATAGAATTCCAGCTGAGCTATTTAAAACCCTAAATGATGATGCTATTAAACTACGGCACTCAATATATCAGCAAATTTGGAAGACTCAGCAGTTGCCACAGGACTGCTGGTCAGTTTTCATCCCAATTCCAAAGAAGGATAATGGCAAAAAATGTTCAAACTACTATACAATCACACTCATTTGACATGCTAGCAAGATAATGCTCAAAATCCTTCAAGCTAGGCTTCAACAGTATGTGAACCAAGAACTTCCACATGTACAAGTTGGATTTAGAAAAGGCAGAGTAATTAGAGGTGAAATTGCCAACACTTTTTGGATCATGGAGAAAGCAATGGAGTACCAGAAAAATGTTACTTCTGCTTCATTGACTATGCTGAAGCTTTTGACTGTGTGAATCACAATAAACTGTGGGAAATTCTTTAAGAGATAGGAGTACCAGACCAACTTATCTGTCTCCTGAGAAACCTGTATGTGGGTTAAAAAAAGTAACAGTTAGAACTGGAAGTGGAACAACTGACTGTTTCCAAATTGGGAAAGGAGTATGACAAGGCTGTATATTGTCACCCTGCTTATTTAACTTATATGCAGAGTACATCATGCAAAATGCCAGGCTGGATGAATCACAAGCTGGAATCAAGATTGCCAGGAGAAACAGCAACAACCTCAGATATTCAGATGATATCATTCATTGAAGAAAGTGAAGAGAAAGTAGAGAGCCTCTTGATAAAGGTGAAAGAAGAGAGTGAAAAAGCTGGCTTGAAAATCAACATTCAAAAAACTAAGATCTTGACATTCAATACCATCACTTCATGCAAGTAGAAGGCGGAAAAGTGGAAGCAGTGGCAGATTTTATTTTCTTGGGCTCCAAAATCACTGCAGATGGTGACTGCAGCCATGAAATTAAAAGACACTTGCTCCTTGGAAGGAAAGCTATGACAAACCTAAACAGTGTATTAAAAAGCACAGACATCACTTTGCCAACAAAGGTCCATATAGTCAAGGCTATGATTTTTCCAGTAGTCAGGTATGGATGTGAGAGTTGGACCCTAAAGATGTTGAGTGCTGAATAATTGATGCTTTTGCATCGAGGTGCTGAAAGAGACTCTTGAGAGTTCCTTGGACTACAAGGAGATCAAATCAGTCAATTCTAAAGGAAATCAACCCTGAATATTCATTGGGAGGACTAATGTTGAAGCTGAAGCTCCAATACTTTGGCCACCTGATAGTAAGAGCAGACTCATTAGAAAAGACCCTGATGATTGAGAAAAATTGAAGGCAAAAGGAGAAGAGGGTGGCAAGGGATGAGATGGTTAGAAAGCATCACAGACTCAATGGACATGAATATAAGCAAAATCAGGGAGATAGAGGAGGATGGAGGGGCCTGGCATGCTGCAGGCCATGGAGTCTCAAAGAGTGGGATACTACTTAGTGACTGACCACCACTAACAACAAACCATAAGTTTATTTTTCATGTCTGCAACTCTATTTCTGCTTATATGTGGAATCTCCAAAAAAAAAAAAAGAGTGGGCTTCCCTGGTGGCTCAGATGGTAAAGAATCTGCCTGCAATTCAGGAGACCTGGGTTCAATCACTGGGTCAGGAATTTGCCCTGGAGAAGGAAATGGCTATCCACTCCAGTATTCTTGCCTGGGAAATCCCATGGACAGAGAGGCCTGGCAGGCTACCACCCATGGGGTCGCAATGATTCAGACATGACTGAGTGACTAACACACACATAAAAAAAAAAAGAGTACAAATAAATTTATTTACGAAGTAGTGGCTTCTCTTGTTGTGCAGAGAGTAGGTGTCTAGACGAGTGGGCTCAGTAGTTGCAGCACTGAGCTGTGGAACACGGGCCCAGTGGTTGTGGCACATGGCCTTAGTTCTTCCGAGGCATGTGGGATCTTTTTGGAACAGGGATCAAACTGGTGTCCTCTGCATTGACAGGCAGATTTGCATTTACACCACCAGGGAAGTCCTAAAATTTTATCTTTAATTGTTTTTTTTGCCCCACCACACAACTTGTGTAATCTTAGTTTCCTGACCAGAGATTGAACCTGGGCTGTTACAGTGAAAGCCTGGAATCCTAACCACTGAGCCACCAGGGAACTCCCTAAATGTAAAACTTTAAAAAAATTATAGTAAAACATAAGATAAAAATCTCTAGGAATTAGGGTTTAAGTTCTTAGACCTAATTCCAAAATTATGATCCATAAAATTTTTAAAAATAATAGTTGGATTTCATTAAAATTAAAAACTTTTGCTCTGCAAAGAGCTCTGTTAAGGGGATGAGTATAAAAACTATAGAGAATATTTGTAAACCACATACCTGACAAAGGACTCATACCTAGAATATAAAAGAACTTTCAAAACTCAACTGTAAAAATGCCAAACATTTTTTGTGTTCTGATTCACTTAGACCATGGAATATGAAGAGACATGTCACAGAACAGGTAAGATAAGTTTTTTGGCAAATAAGCACATGAAAAACATCCAACATCACGTCATTAGGAAAATGCAAATTAAGTGCTGTATCTTTATGTGGTGGTGTGTACATAATCTACTCATGTTAAAATGCTGTAGAGCTATACATGCACTTAATACCAATGTCAGGTCCTGGTTTTAGTATTGTACTATCATAAAATATGTAAAATGTAACTATTTGGGGAAATTGGGTGAAAGGTACACAAGATCTCTCTGTATTACCTGTGCAACTTCCTGTGGATATATAATTATTTTTAAGTAAAAACTTAAAAGAAATTTTAAAAAAATTTATTTTATGTTTGGTTGTGCTGGGTCTTTATTGTTGCGTGAAGGCTTTGTCTAGTTGCTGCAAGAGGGAGCTGCTCTCTAGTTGCAGTGTGCAGGCTTCTTGTTGTTGTGGCTTCTCGTGTTGCAGCGCACGGGGTCTAGGGTACGCAGGCTTCAGTAGCTGTGGCTTGCCGGCTCTAAAATGTGGGCTCAGTAGTTGTGATGTATGGTTTTATTTGCCTGCTGGCATGTGGAATCTCCCTGTGCAACCTGTGTCCCCAGGATTGGCAGGCAGACTCTTAACCACTGGATCACCAGGGAGTCCAAAAATGTTTTTTAAATTTAGGAAAAACCTAAACTTTAAGTGACAGAGAATGATTAAATTTGGGGTGTCCATACAATAGACTATTCAGAATACTGGTGAAAAAGTATATATGAGTGTGAATAAATTTGCATATGTATATGTGTGTATATGTGTGTATGATGGAGAAGGCAATGGCACCCCACTCCAGTACTCTTGCCTGGAAAATCCCATGGTGGAGGAGCCTGGTAGGCTGCAGTCCATGGGGTCGTGAAGAGTCAGACACGACTGAAGCGACTTAGCAGCAGCATGTGTGTATGACCTAAATGCAACAACCATGGGCCAGATTGCACTAGGAGGTAGGAAAGCAGATGTAAACAAGACAGTCAAACTGCCAGCATGGAGCTAACAGTCTATTTAGGAAGCCAGACAGCAATCATGCTAATGAGTTATGTTGGGAGTGTCAGAGGAAAAGCATTGAGTACCCAGAAGACCAAACGTTGAAGTCCGGGAAGGCTTCCATGGGGAAGCTGATGCTTTACCTGAAACTTGAAGGCTGACTATGAGTTCCTCAGGCAAAGGGTATGGGAGAAAGAAGAGAGCCATTCTGACTAGAAACAAATGCACAGGCAGAGTCCCGGAGTTCACATGCAGGATGGAGTGTCCAAGAAGAGAAAATAAGCTTGGTGTTGCTGTAGCACAGGGCCTGGGTTTAGAGGGGCAGAGGATGGTGTTTGACAAGGCTGGTCAGCCAGCAGGGGCCAGGTCTTGGAAGACCTGGTAAAAGGAGTTAGGAATATTGGACGCCAAGGCAGTGGGAAGTCAGTGAAATGTTTCTAGAAGAGAAGGGCCATAGGTGAGGGCAGGGTGAGGATGAAGTCAGGAGACCAGGCAGAAGGTGATGGTTTGTTCAGACCAAGTAGTGGTGGGGGTGGATAGAGAGGAAGGCATGGTCCTGCAGAGACAGCTAGCAGGACTGACTGGACTGAATGATTGAAAGGCTATAGATGAGGGCGAGGAGGATGGTCAGGAGATGGTGGGGAGGGTGACACTCAAGTTGCTCCAGGAACCATTTGTCAAGATGGGCAGCAGTAGGAGAAGATCAGGAATTTGGGGGGGAGTGGGTGAGAAGGGGCAGAGAAGTCGATCTCAGACATGTTAAGATTGAAGCGTCTATGGAATACCTGAGCAGGAATGTCTGGTGGGCAGGTGGCTCCAAGGCTGGGCTCTCAGGGGAGATGGAGCGGTAGGTCTGGGAGACAGCATCTGTGTGGGGCTTAGAATTTTGGCTGCAGGTGAAATGGCCAAGAAGTGTGTAGAATATAAAGAGAAAAGAGCTTTATTAGTTAGGATTCTGTTATAAATGTCAGGGATGAGTCAGGAGACCCCAAAGCTTCAGAGAGGGACTGGACCAGAGAAGGTCAGGCCAGGAGAGTTTTTTCCCTTGAAGTCTCTCATCTCACCTTCCCAGTTTTCTCTTGTTCTCTAGCCAGTGATGGAGGAAAGATGGTCACCCAATAACTTCTATGTGGATATTCACCAGAATGCTGTAGTCCCAAACAGATTTATGGAGCAGAGTGGGCCAGTTGGAGTCACCACATTCCACAAGGTGGCAATGAAGAAAGTTCTTTAGATGTTCTGGCTGGATATTCTGAGTGCGGGGAAGAACCAGGAGGAGCACTGACATTTAAAAGGTCAAAAGAACGGGCGTTGGCAAAAGCAAATGAGAGGCACATGGAGAGTCTTAGAAAGAAATTCAGAAAAGAGGGAAGTGGGCAGAAGCTCAGGAGAGACACATCTCATGAATGAGATAGCAGTCACTGGATCCATTGCTGCCAAGAGGCAGAGTAAGAGGAAGACTGGAAAATGTATGCCCAATTTAGTGGCAGCCTGCAGTGAGGACAGGAGAAGGGAGATAACCAGTGTAGACAGATGTTTTCCATTCCAGAACCTAGATGAAGACAGAGATGGGGCAATAGCTGGAGGGAAGCCTTGGGTCTAGAAAGTATTGTTTAAATTTTTCTAAGGCCAGTGAACTAAAGAGCCTCTTGATGAAAATGAAAGAGGAGAGTGAAAAAGTTGGCTTAAAACTCCACATTCAGAAAACTAAGATCATGGCATCCAGTCCCATCACTTTAGGGCAAATAGATGGGGAAACAATGGAAACAGTGAGAGATTTTATTTGGGGGGGCTCCAAAATCATTGCAGATGCTGACTACAGCCATGAAATTAAAAGATGCTTGTTCATCGCAAGAAAAACTATGAGCAACCTAGACAGAGTATTAAAAAGCAGAGACGTTACTTTGCCAACAAAGGTCCATCTAGTCAAAGCTATGGTTTTTCCAGTAGTCATGTGTGGATATGAGAGTTGGAATATAAAACAAGCTGAGCACCAAAGAATTGATGCTTTTGAACTGTGGTGTTGGAGAAGACTCTTGAGAGTCCCTTGGACTGCAGGGAGATCCAACCACTCCATCCTAAAGGAGATCAGTCCTGAATATTCATTGGAAGGACTGATGCTGAAGCTGTACTCTAATACTTTGGCCACCTGATGTGAAGAACTGACTCATTTGAAAAGACCCTGAAGCTGGGAAAGATTGAGGGCAGAAGGAGAAGGGGACGACAGAGGATGAGATGGTTGGATGGCACCACCGACCCATGGACATGAGTTTAAGCAAGCTCTGGGAGTTGTTGATGGACAGGGAGGCCTGGTATGCTGCAGTCCATGGTGTCACGAAGAGTTGGACATGACTGAGAGACTGAACTGAACTGAAGGCCAGTGAGGTCTATTTGTAATTCAAAGCCAGAGAAGCCAAAGAGGGAGGGGTGGTTCCTTTCAAGCCCCAGTGCAGAGTCTAGAGGACCAAGGACAAGGTGTGATGCCAAGCAGAGGCTGCAGGATCACAGCTCTGAGAAAGAATAGGCTCTAGTTTGGGAGAAATCAGAAAACAGAACTCTGGTTTCATACACAGAAAATGTAATCCTTCTGATGACTAAAATGAAGATATTTCATAAACTTCAATGGGGAAAACTAAAGATTTTAATAAAAAATCCAATTCTGCCTTTGACTTCCACTTTGCTGAAAGTTCTTAAGAGATCATGCTGTACAGCAGTAGCTCCCACACTTTAGTGTCACAGGTTGATTCTGGTGGCCCAGGGTTTCTATTTCTGTAGGCCTGAGGTGAGGTTCAAGAATTTGCATTTCCAAGATCCCAGGTGATAATGCTGCTGCTTGGCCACATTGAGAATCATTTCTCTAGATCCTGGTTCTCAGAATCTGTATGTGGCCTGGGAATCTGGAAATAAAGCGAATTTATAGAGTACATGTGCAAGTTGGATGAAAATGTATCTAGCTGCAAGAAAAAAAAAGGGTTAGAAAGAATGCAAGATTGTTAAAGTAAGGAAAAATATTAAAGGGAATATACTGTTTTAATTTTTAGTGGTTCTTGTAGTCCTGAGAAAATATGAAAATAACAAAAATATTAAAAGGAATGTGGCATCTTTAAAAAGAAGGATAAAATTTGGTGTAAAAATAAAGGCCTTAAGGGAATCCCTGATCATCCAGTGGTTAGGACTCTGTGCTTTCACTGCCAAGCATGGGGGTTCAATCCCTGAGAGGGGAACTAAGATCTCAGAAGCTGCACAGCATGGCCAAAAAAAGAAAAGTCATTGTGATTTTACTAGCAGACAGCAAACTTGGTCCCATATTCCAAGTGCTGTTGAAAAGAACGCTGGCTTCCCACTAAGAGACTTAGGTCAAGCCCCAGCTTTATCACTGTCTGGTTTCAAGATGCTGTGTACCTTTCTGACCTCCGTCTCTTCTCTTTCAGAAGAAGAGAAAAATTCTCCTTGAAAAACAAAAGTTCTCTTTCAAAAAAATTTTATAGAGCCTCTTCATTGTTTCATAAAACATAATGAGAAAGTGCTGTGCCATAGGGAAGCAAAATTTTCCACCCCAGAAATTGTCTCCATGGCATGAAAATTCATTTAGGCTGATTATTTTTAAGGCCTGAAAGACTCAGGAAGAACCTTTAATCTACACCCCAGTTGCCTAAAACAATGTGGATAGTAAGATCTTGTTTCTGGAAGGGAGCTATTACTATCAATATCATAGTATGAAACTAGGCTTGTAGACTGGGAGGAACTTAGCAGAATCTGTTTGTTAGAATTGCACTCTGTATCCGATTGTCTCCTCAGGGTCCAGGGAACATTTGTTTACCAAACATTTGCTTCTCCATCTCCGTGTGCCTTCCTCACCTCTGAAGTCCCAAGCCACTACCTCCAACATCCTCTTTGGTCTTTAACTGATGATGAGGGCTTTAGACATTTTGGCGAGTTACAGTTTTCCTGGGTCTCTCCCATGTCTACATATTACTAAACCTTTTTTTTCCCTGTTAATTTTTCTCATATCAATATAATTCTTAGAAAAGCCTGAAGAACTTAAAAGGGTAGAGGAAAATTTCTTTCTCCCTGACAGTACTTTGAAAGATATAAAATCTCATATAATTACAACCTATTTTTTTACCTTGAAATTTTTTTTAAGAAGCTTCCTGATGGTTCAGTAGTTAGGGCTCCATGATTTCACTCCTGGGGGCCCAGGTTAAAATCCCTGGTTGGGGAACTAAGATCCTACAAGCCACATGGCATGGCCCCCCCCCCCCCCCACCACCACCCCCACCACCAAATTTTTTTTTTTCAGGAGTTAATTATCATAATGGACATGTTTCCAATGTGTGTGTAATATTCAAGCTCACTATCATTCTCTTTCCTATGAACATAATCACCAAGTCTGTCTTTCTAACTTTAAATGTGTTATCTTTCACCTCCATCAGTTTCCAGTTCTCTGGAATTTTCTACTCCTGAAGAAATCTCTATGTAGTATTTCTGGATCTGTCTTTTTGTTGCAGGAAGGGAGATCCCTTCGGGGCTCAAGAGTGGGTTCTTGTCTAACACTCGGAAGTGAATTGTCCAAGGAGACACACGTGCTGACAGAGCAAGAGACTTTACTGGGAAGGGATGCCCCGGTTATGAGCAAGAGGGAGGAGGAACCCAGGGCTGCTCTGCCACATAGCTCCCAGCCTCAGTCTTGGGTTTTATGGGGATGGGATTAATTTTCTGGTCATCTCTGGCCAATCATTCTGACTTTGGCCTACTGGTGCACACATTGCTCAGCCAAGATGGATTCCAGCAAGGAAGATTTTGAGAGGCTGATAGGACATGTGGTATCTCCTTTTGACCTTTTCCCAACTCTTCCAGTTGGTAGTGGCTTGTTAGTTCTGTGTTCCTTTAGGACTTCCTGGCTTAAATAACTCATGCAAGTGGTTACTATTGTGCCTGACCAATGTGGGTGGTTTCAGTCAGTGTTTCCCCTAACATTTTAGCCAAAACTCACTGGTGTCTAGAGAGAACACAGCCTCCAGCTGAATATCTGTGGTAGTTACTCTAGTAAACAGATGGGAGAAAATCGAATGACAAAAAGAGTAAGGCCAACAATTTTTGATTTGATCCTTGCATAGGAAGCACCACAGTCTTTGGGTATGGTGATCTTTGGGAAGCAAGTTTGGAGCTTCAACTTGTCACATATGTCATACTTATTTGCTCAGTGTTTGAAGCTGAAGCTAGTTGGATCTGTTGCTCTGAAAACAGTTCATTCAGATCTGCCCATTCACTTTTCTTTCAAAGCTCCTCTCACACTTGCCATCCATAATGATGTTAAGGTGTAGAACCAGAGCCCGAGTGTTCCTGCAAACATTCCCCTCTCCCCCACTGCTTCCAAAGTGTGTGCAGTGTAGTCAGAATCTTAGACGATGGTGGAAAAAGAACTGAGCAACCCCAGTGGCCATATTCCTGCCTCTCCTTCCCCCATCCAATCAGCTCCTTACAGTGGGGGCAAGAAGTTCACTCTCCTTTTTTCCAAATTCATAAGATTTGATTCCTTGTTTTTTTGAGCATAAGAAGATAGGGAAGGACAAGCCCTTCAAGAGATCCTTGGAAAAGCAGGTTGTGAAATCCACGTGGCTCTCCCCTTCCATCAAGAACCTTCACTGCTTCTTCCTTGGATGCCTGCCTCATCCTGTCTCACTGAATTCCCACTTCCATGCACACTGTTAGCTAACAAAAGAGGCTTCATCAAGAAAATGTCCAGATTGGTAGACTTGGGCCCTGGGGGTGGGAACAGGCAGGGGCAGGGCCTTGAAGAGGCAACAGCCTGGGTTGATTCCAGCTCCGCTTGATGTTGGGTGAATTATCCAATCACACAGGCTCTGAGTTTTTCATCTGGATGATGGAGACCATAAAGATACCTATCTCAGAGTGCTGTTGTGTATGTAGAATGAGATATTGCACAAAATCAGAGCTCAATGACCTTGGTCATTTTAATCATTATAGAGCATGGCTCATGATTTTTAAGAGAGGTTGTGATTTTAACACCTTGGCATGCTGTTCTTGGCAGGATGGAGACAACTATGTTCAGGAAATGGAGAAGTCCAAGAATGGCCTTTGCAATGGCTCAGCTAGACCTAGTCATTAACATGGCAACTTGTTTCCTCCAGCTACCTTTACTGCAGCTTGAAAATCTGATAACCACACTTTCTTCCATGATTCAAGTAGATCTGAAGTGCAGTGCAGTTCAGTTCAGGTGCTCAGTGGTGTCTGACTCTTTGCAGTCCCATGGACTGCAGCACACCAAGCGCCCCTGTCCATCACCAATGCCCAGAGCTTGCTCAAACTCATGTCCATCGAGTTGGTGATGCTGCCTCTGGCAAAGGGCTCTATCCAGAGACAGTAATGTTTCTCTTTTTCTTTTGCAGACCTCAGAGGATGAGCCTTCTGAAAAGGACGCCCTGCAGCCAGGTCGCAACATTGTGGCTGCTGGCTATGCACTCTATGGAAGTGCAACCCTGGTGGCTCTTTCCACAGGGCAAGGAGTGGACCTCTTCATGCTTGACCCAGTAGGTACCTAGTGATGAAGTATGAGCCTTTGTGCTTTAATTCTGTCCCCTGGGATAATTTACTGGTTATTCCTAATACTTGCTTTGGGGGTCAGGGAGTCTAGTTTGGGGGACCAACAGCATCATCTAAAAACATTAAGATCTCTGTTCATGGGAGGGTATTTGAGGGGTTCTACATGGTCAAATGTATCACTCAGGCCCTGTTTGTAAAGAATTTATTATCAAAAAAATATATTCAGCTTCTGTGGTTTGTGGAAATACAATGACTTAAGAATCCCAATGCTGCCAATTTACAGACAGAAACATAGATTCTTTTTGTTTGTTTGTTTGTTTTTTGGCCGCTTTGTGCAACATGCAGGGTCTTAGTTCCCTGACCAGGGATCCAGCTGGTGACCCTGCATCGGAAGTGTAGAATCTTAACCTCTGAACCACCAAGGAAGTCCCAAACATGGATTCTTTACAGTAGCACCATCCAATAGAATTTTCTGTGATAATGGTTATGTTCTGTAATCTATGCTGTCTGGTATGGTGGCCACTAGCCTTCTGTGACCATTGAACATTTGCAGTGAGTTAGTGTGACTGAGAAACTGGGTTTTTACATTTTATTTCATTTTAATTAATTTAAATAACTACATGTGACTATTGGACTACTGGTACCCTATTGGACACCAGTTTGGACGATGTCCCCTAATATACATGTTTTTCCCAAAAGGATGAGTCACTGGTAGAAAGCTGTTTTATCAGATACTGTGTTATTCTCCACACTTTTCACAATGATAAAATAGCAGTAGCAGAAGAAGAAGAAGCACCACCTCTGGGTAGATGAAAAATATAACACAGTGCTGTTTGGAAGAAGTAATTGGATAAAGACACAGAGTTCAAAAACAAAGATTGAGCCTTCATGGCAAATGTACATTAAAAATGTTCAGGAGATCAACTGTTCTTAAAATTTTTCATGTCAATGGAAAATATTAAAAACAATAAACAATAAATTTACTACACATACTTTTACTTGCTAACTATGAAACTCTTTTGTAATGCTATGATCAAGCTAATCCATCATTTCATAGAAGCAAGGTATCTATTCTGAGAATTAATGATTTGGGGGGCCCTCTAGAATGAACGATTCAGTACAGTTCAGTTCAGTTGCTCAGTCGTGTCTGACTCTTTGTGACCCCATGGACTGCAGCACGTCAGGCTTCCCTGTCCATCAACAACTCCTGGAACTTTCTCAAACTCATGTCCATCAAGCTGGTGATGCCATCCAACCATCTCATCCTCTGTTGTCCCCTTCTCCTCTTGCCTTCGATCTTTCCCAGCATCAGGGTGTTTTCCAATGAGTCAGTTCTTCACATCAGGTGGCCAAAGTATTGGAGTACGGCTTCAGCATCAGTCCTTCCAATGAATATTCAGGACTGATCTCCTTTAGGATGGACTGGTTGGATTTCCTTGCAGTCCAAGGGACTCTCAAGAGTCTTCTCCAACACCACAGTTCAAAAGCATCAATTCTTCAGCACTCAGCTTTCTTTATAGTCCAACTCTCACATCCATATGTGACTACTGGAAAAACTATAGCTTTAGATGGACCTTTGTTGGCAAAGTAATGTCTCTGCTTTTAATATGCTGTCTAGGTTGGTCATAGCTTTTCTTCCAGTGAGCAAGCATCTTTTAATTTCATGGCTGCAGTCACCATCTGCAGTGATTTTGGAGCCCCCAAAATAAAATCTCCCACTGTTTCCATTGTTTCCCCATCTATTTGCCATAAAGTGATGGGACTGGATGCTATGATCTTAGTTTTATGAATGTTGAGTTTTAAGCCAACTTTTTCACTCTCCCCTTTTGCTTTTATCAAGAGGCTCCTTAGTTTGCCCTGCTTATTTAACTTTTACGCAGAATACAGCATGAGAAATGCTCGGCTTGATGAAGCACAAGCTAGAATCAAGATTGCCAGGAGAAATATCAATAGAACTTCAGATATGAAGATGACATCACCCTTATGGCAGAAAGCGAAGAGGAACTAAAGAGCCTCTTGATGAAAGTGAAAGAGGAGAGTGAAAAAGTTGGCTTAAAACTCAACATTCAGAAAACGAAGATTTTGGCATCTGGTCCCATCACTTCATGGCAAACAGATGGGGAAACAGTGGAAGCAGTGGCTGACTTTATTTTGGGGGGCTCCGAAATCATTGCAGATGCTAACTGCAGCCATGAAATGAAAAGATGCTTACTCCTTGGAAGAAAAGTTATGATCAACCTAGACAGTGTTTTAAAAAGCAGAGACAGTACTTTGCCAACAAAGGTCTGTCTAGTCAAGGCTATGGTTTTTCCAGTAGTCACATATGGATGTGAGAGTTGGAATATAAAGAAAGCTGAGTGCTGAAGAATTGATGCTTTTGAACTGTGGTGTTGGAGAAGACTCTTGAGAGTCCCTTGGACTGCAAGGAGATCCAACCAGTCCATCCTGAAGGAGATCAGTCCTGAGTGTTCATTGCAAGGACTGATGTTGAAGCTGAAACTCTAATACTCTGGCCACCTGATGCGAAGAACTGACTCATTTGAAAAGACCCTGATGCTGGGAAAGATTAAAAGCAAGAGGAGAAGGGGACGACAGAGGGGGAGATGGTTGGATGGCATCACCGACTCAATGGACATGAGTTTGAGTGGACTCCGGGAGTTGTCTATAGACAGGGAGGCCTGGTGTGCTGCAGTCCATGGGGTGGCAGAGTCAGACACGACTGAGCAACTGAACTGATTGAGCATCCAGTGAGCCCTCAGATACCATTCTAGGCAGTGGAGGGAGATAATGCACTGGTCAAACAGAAATTATCTGTCAGGAGTTTACATGCTGATGCACGCGAATGCACACAGCTCTGGTCATGGTGCCTGTGGGTGTATCATTTAGTTTGCTAATGTGCACTGAGGCTCAAAGTCTAGTGAAAGTTGACTCTGTCTGCCATCTTGGACCTGTTTGATTCTAGTTAGTTTATTTTGTGTCCTTGTATTATGTCATTCTTTTAAAGACTGTACCCTGTCCACTTCCCTCCTGTATCAATTGTCACATGCTCTCTGCTGAGCTTTCTTCATTAGCCTGAAAACCCACAAAGGACACTTGAACAAGGACCCTATGTATGAAGCTTAGGACCTGTCTGAGAGGTTGAAGCAGCATATGGCACTTGTTACAGATAGAAAACCATGGAGGGTGGCCTGCATGTTACTCAGGCAGGGCCTCACAGGACAAAGTTCCTTGGTGGGGCAACCAGAGCCTCTCTAATCTGCTAGTGTGAAGGGCTGGTAATTTGATTTTGTCAGAGCACAGATTTTGTTCAGGTACAGAGGGACTACCTCACTTAACCAAACACTCAACTGTGGTCTAAGCCACAATGAGAGGTATTTGTTTACATATGACAGATATAATTTTGAAATGGCAGGGATATGGTGCCTGATCATCAGGTGCCTTCTTGTCCAAGTTGTGGAAGGCCATTTGTATACACAGTGGGTGCTAGTGATCCCAGTCAGAACAAAGGTATGTATTTTCCAGGTTGGAGTAAGGCTCCACAACCATCTTTACCCCACAATAGAGAACACCTCACCAGGGGCCTGAGTGTCCACATTCCCAGCCCTGGGGTGGATAAACAAGTGAAGACATTATTTAGACAACAGTTGTGTATCTGTCTTGATCTTCATGGTGCTGGAGAATACCCTTGAGAGCCCCTTGGACAGCAAGGAGTACAAACAGTCAATCCTGAAGAAAATCAACCCTGAATATTCATTAGAAGGACTGATGATGAAGCTGAAGCTCCAATACTTTGGCCACCTAATGGAAAGAGCCAACTTATTAGAAAAGACCCTGATGCTGAGAAAGACTGATGACAGGAGGAGAAGGGGATGATAAAGGATGAGAAGGTTGGATGGCATCACTGACTCAATGGACATGAGTTTAAGCAGGCTCCAGGAGATGGTGATGGACAGGGAAACCTGGCATGCTGCAGTCCAAGGGGTTGCAAAGCATCAGACACGACTGAGTGACTGAACTAAAAGAGTCAAGGATCTTGGATAACTAAGTAAAGGGTGTTAGTGCATTAACGGAAAAGCTGAGGCCCCAGGTTAGAGATGGGCAGGTCTAGGAGGGAGGATTCACAGGACCAGTCCCACAGCACAGCCTCTGGTCTGGACACCACCCATGATGCTGTGTCTCTCACTCAGGTTTCAAATGCCAGGAAGGAGTAATTATTTTGCCAAGCTAAGTCAAGTATTTGACCTTGGGCTAGGGGAGGTCCAGCTTAGAGTCTTTCTAGACTGGCATCCAATAGGAAGAGTTAATTATTCAAAGGAAGTTCAGGTGCTTTTAAAAAGTGGAACTCCACACTGGGCTACTCTAAAGCAACAAATGTCTAGAGCAGGTTATTAAAGTTCATGATCCAGAGACTGTCGAGAACTTCCCTAAGAAGCTGGGTTTACTAAGCTTGGGAGAAGGCATTCTAGAAGAACCCTGAGGCCTCATGCTGAGAGGGGGTTCAGTTCAGTTCAGTTGCTCAGTCTTGTCCAAATCTGTGATCCCATGGACTGCAGCATGCCAAGCCCCCTGTCCATCACCAACTCCCAGAGCTTGCTCAAATTCATGTCCATCAAGTTGGTGATGCCATTCAACTGTCTCATTCAGATGAGAGAGGAAGTTGGCATGGTCTTATTATATATAGAACGTGGGCTTTTGCTTGATGATTCTAAGGAAGGTTTGAGAAAGAGAGGGTCAATTCTGGATTGGGTATTGTCTAGATGTGGGTACAATTAATGATTTTGTATCTCAGTTTTTATCTGGGAGGCGGGAAAGTTAAAGTGAGGGTGATGATTCATTGGTAAAAAAGCAGTCAGTACTCACATTTCACAGAAAAGAAGCATGTTTGGTTATTTTTACAGTTTAATATCCTTGTCATTGTTTTATTTCAGACATGGTGAGCATAGCCTTTTCTCTTTGTTGGAGTGTTGTCAGTGTTCATTAGGAATCATCTAGCTGTGAGCTGTCATCTTGGGGGATTTTTCCTTTCTCAGCCTTCAAAGTTTAATCAGAACTGATTAGATTTCGAGGTCTTGATTTCCTTCCTAATGACTTAGTGAGACGTTGAGCCTTTCAAAGTGAATTTTCAGCTAGCTAATTGCAGCCCTAGAGATGAGACCACCAGCACTCAGGTAAAGAGATACCTGAGGGATGCCCTGCAGAAAGGCACCAGGTGGCTATAGGGAGACTGGGCACTTTTATAAGTAATTCTGAGGATTAAAATAAATTTTATCAATGATTCCTCATGCCAAGTGAATACAGTTTCTGATTGAAGGGATTTCCTCTTTACCCTGTATAAGAATACTTGGGGTAAAAGGAACTTTGCTCTATTTTGTTCTTTTTTTTTTTTTTTTTGCTATGACACGCAGCTTTCAGGATCCCCACCAGGGATTGAACCAATGCCCCCTGAATTGTAAACATGAAGTCTTAACTACTGGACCACCAGGGAAGTCCCTAGGAATGCAAGAAAATTTGAATGGCTTCCAAGATTGAGTCATTAAGATAAAATAACTGGACCACAAATTAGTGGTCTAATTACATCCCCACTTTCATGACAAATCCCTTCTGTGTAACTTCTTTCTCTCATTGTTGATGGCCCAAATCTTCCTGAAAACATTAGGGATTAACTGGGGATGAGAACTTGAGGGGATAGATACAGCTAGGTTCTTTACAAATGAGAGTTACAAGGGAAACTTTCCTTCTTATTCCTTTGAATTATTTTATTTTTTGTTATATTACAGCTTGTTCTACCTGTGCAGGCTCTGCATTGTCCCTGTTATTTGTAAGTCTCATAAAAACATCACTGGACAGGCTACAGGAGGACCTTGCTACCCCCTAGGTCCTTTCAGCAGGCCCACCTCAGTTATTGTTCTCTGGTTATTGGAGTGTGTGCTGTTGACTTCTGTTTCCTGATATCTCTCTTCTTCCTGGTATTTCCCTTCATCTTTCTAGGCTCTTGGTGAATTTGTCTTGGTGGAAAAAGATGTCAAGATTAAAAAGAAAGGAAAGATTTACAGCCTCAACGAGGGCTATGCCAAGTATTTTGATGCTGCCACCACAGAATATGTGCAGAAAAAGAAGTTTCCTGAGGTGAGTGAAGAAAGCCTGAAACAGAAGCAGGGAGAATACTGTCTCAGTGGGTTCCTGTTTGGGAAACGGCTGTGGGGGGCTGGCTGAAAGAGGTTGTTGCCCCTGTTTGTGGCTTTGACCAGTGTGAGCATGGCAGACTCTGACTTTCTTCATTAGCAATCAATATCTTTCTTTCATAGCTAAGATTTACCTACTAAAGGTATTACTCTCTAGGTTAGTTTATCCAGGAGAAATTATCTATGAAGAAGGCAGAGACCAATTTTTCAAAATCCAGAGTTTCAGGCCAGAGCATCTCATTTTTTTGCCGAGCTACCATGTGTGTAGATTCTGGTCACTCGGTTATATTTAAGTGAAGGTCCCTTTCCCATGGTTTAAAATCAGGACCTGGGTGTTTACTCCAAGTTTTAGAAAGGTCTTCAGCTCTAAGGGTGAACACCGAGTCCTGGACTTCATGTGGCTATTAAGACAGCCCAAACAAGCCAATAAGTATGTCTGCCATACAAAAAGCCCTATTAAGACAAGTGTGGGAGGGAGTCACAGTGTTTGCAGGTCAAGAGTGTGAAGTCTGACCCACACTGGAAGTGACTGGAAGGACAGTGGTGTGAGGTGCCAGCCTGGCTGTCCCTGGAAGCCCTTCACAAACTCTAGGCAGAAAAGTGCTCAGAATTCCATGGAGTCCAGAGCACTCAGCTAGCAGGGTGCTGGACCTACCTCTGCTGCCTCAGACTGAAGTTTTCTTCTTTCTGTCTTGTTTGTTCTTGAAGCAAAAATCTTTGAAGCGCAGTTTCTGGTATCTTTCCTTTGTCATCACACACAAACCCATCAGGTATCTTAAGGGCAGAAGTAATAGGATATGGATTGTGAGGTTGATAAAGTCAAAATTATTTATTTACAAGTTCCCAGTCTTGGTGATAATTTCACAGTGGTTCCTATTCTAAGGTAAAAGGTACCTCTTCCAAAACCCATAAAGGAAGATACTTATTTTACCACTGGAAAACCAGACTCTTAGGCACACACACACACAAAAAGCCATAAATCCCTTTGAAGGAGAAGTTTCAAACTGAGAAACAAAGGAGTCATCCCATGTATAACCAACAACAGGTGAAGAGTCTGACTGCACGAGGACCCAAATACAAGGATGAACACCCAAACAGAAAACCAGACAAAGGGCACGATCATGCAAAGCATGGGAGATGCTAATAAAAAAGAAAGGCAAATTAAAATACATCATTTCCACATTTGAGATTAGCACAGATTCAACAGATGAATAGTGCTCAGTGGTGTGGGAAAATAAGTACTCTTATAAAATGTTAAAGGAAACTTAAATGTCCCCCTCACCCCCCAACTTTTCTGGCTGGGGCAATCTGACAGTATGATTTCCAATATTAAATATTCATATCTTTTGGCTCAGTTAATCCTAAATTTCCCCCAGAAAATGATCCTAAAAAACCAATTGATCAAATAGAAACAGAGATAAATGAACAAGGATATGTCACTGCAGCATTGCTTTATAACAACAACGAAGGAACAACTGAAGTATCCAACAGGAAGGGCTGGTTGGGATATTCATAATATTCAGGTGAAGTGTTGTGCCACACAGCTATTCATCCATTAGAAATTTAAGTCCTGTTTTATATATTGGTAATGAGACACGTCCACAAGATAGGCAGTCAATGAAATGGATTACACCATTAAATACATGTGAATGTATTTCTGCACACACGTATGTATATATAGGATGTGTATATGCATAAAATGTCTTCAAAATGTGCCATCTTGTTAATAGAGGTTTCTAGAAGTTGATATTATAGAGCTCTTGACTTTCTCTGATGTATGAATATGTGCAATATGTCATTGAAAAGAGATCATTGTAACTCTTTCTAGAAATTATTACAAAAACCATTGTCATTTGCAGAGGCAATCAAAGAGTATGCAACCAAGAAAATTGAAAGGGAAAAAGCATATCAAGTAGTTAATTAATAAAAATGCTATATTCTTTTTCTGGATTTTATGTTTAGTATAGTAAGAGTCAGCTTTTAAAAATGTGTAATATGTTGTGATTCCTTCTCCCTTATTTTAAATAATAAGTGTTTAAATAAGAAGTGTTTGCTCTTACACTTAAAAAAAAGGAGAGAAAATAGACTATTCTGTTTTGAAAAGAAGTGCCCTTGCTGTCCTATAGGTTTGCCCTGAGAAGCCCATCTCCAGGGTGTGCAGGCAGTGTCCCTCCCACTCCTCATTCTTCCGGAGGCCATTGCTTTCTGGCAGGGTCTTTATGTTCTGGCTGCTCTGCTTCCACATGCCGCACCCCAAGGAGATGGGAAGTGGACCAGCACTTTTCTATACCATCCAGCATTGTGGAAAGAGCAGTCCTCCTTTGCTATTTCTGTCTCTTGCCAGTGGCAGTTTCTCCTATCCCTGACTGCACTCTTCTAGCTGTGTGTCCTGTGTCTGTTCCAAGTGCTTATCATGTACTAACTCATTCAGTTCTCCAACAGATTACAAGATAAGTATTAATACCACAACCCTCATTTTACAAATAAAGGAACTGAGGCCCAGAACAGCCAAGTAATGTTAAGGAGTGCAAGCTGTTACTGCTTGCCACATGACAAGCCAATAAATCGAGAGACTAGTTGTTAGGGCAAGGAATAAGGACTTTATTAGGAAAGTCAGCAGACCAAGAAGATGGTGGACTAGTGTCCCAAAGAACCATTGTTATGCCCAAGTTGCGAAATCTGCCAATGACCACCAGGGAGCTGGTATCCAATGCAAAAGCAAGAGAGTTTTTATTACCAAGCTCGAGCTGGGGCTCCCACTGTTACCGACGCAGGAGCTAAGGAGAGGAGCCACGAACTCTGGGTTACATTGCTTATATAGGGTATTCTCGTGCGAAAAATTTGAAAAATGGGAGTTTCCGGTTTGGCAGACGTCTAATTGGTTACCTTCTGTGGAAGGGTTAGGTGTTGGGTTCTGATTGGTTTTCATTTCCCGGGCTGGCGATGGGTTCTGATTGATTCCCATTTCTTAGGTTCTTCATTCCCTTCTCAAGGTCCCAGGACAGACCCAATCATGGGTCTGTGACCAGCTCTATGTTTTCTTCTGCTAAAGGGGGTGTTGGTACGGCCATATATTGGGACCTGAGCACCATAAGCTGTGCCGTATTGATGCGGCTCTTGATGAAGGTCATTAACTTGTTCAATAAACACGGCCCGAAGGTGAGTAGCAAAAGTAAGATAATCAGAGGCCCTGTATACCCCAGACGAGTCCTGATGTCCATCTTACGTCCCTCTGTCCTTCAGAAGTGAAGGAGACCTTGACGAGGTCGCAGTCAGGGCAACTACCGGTAAATCGCTTGTTCCACATGTCTGAGGTGATAGGATTTACAAAAGTCATCGTGACCAGGTCCGACAGCCTGGCCACACTCCATTTCCACCAGCCATCATTTGAAGTCACACATTCCCATGCCTTACAGTGACGACTCTGCATGCCACCACAAGTCTTTCTCCGGTCCTTTTTGTGCCCAGGACATGCATAGAAACCCACTTTTTGCAGATAAGCACGTGCTGAGGAGGTCTCCATCAATTCTTTTAGGTGGAAGTATAAGTCGGGCCACCATGTATTTATGGGGTGCGTGGCAGTCGACTGGTTCAGCACCTCATATGTCTCTCCATTTCGTAGTTTCCAGGTTATATTGTAAGGACCGGAGACAAAAAAGCATCTTCTGATCATCTGTTTCTTTTAACACTTCTGCCTTTAGGTTAGGGATTATTGGGGGAGGTATCCCATACATGATTTCAAAACGGGTGAGTCCCAGTTGGTAGGGTGAGTTCCACACCCGGTACAGGGCAAAGGGGAGGAGAGCCACCCAGTTCCTGCCAGTCTCAGCAACTAGTTTTGTTAATGTCTCTTTAAGTGTCCTATTCATCCTTTCTACTTGTCCTGAGCTCTGGGGCCTATAGGCACAGTGCAGCTTCCATATAGCCCCCAAAGCCCGGGCTACCCCCTGGCTTACCTGAGACAAGAAGGCTGGCCCATTATCTGACCCCACCTGTGCCAGAAACCCGAACCGTGGCAAGATATCTTCAATCAGCTTTTTGGCCACCACCTGTGCTGTTTCTCTCTTGGTGGGGAACACTTCTACCCACCCTGAGAAGGTATCTGTGAACACCAACAGGTATTTGTATCCATATTTACCCGGTTTTACCTCAGTGAAGTCCCCTTCCCAGTAAGCTCCGGTCTTGTCCCCCGTTCTCTAATTCCTTGGTTGGCCGGATGAGGGACAGCGTTCGTGAGCTGGCATGCTTTGCAGTTTGATACGCTGTCTTCTATTGTCGTCCTGACATCTTTTGTGGTAATCTTGGCATGTCTAATCAGGTCTTGCATCTTGCAGGTTCCCAGGTGAGTGGCACGATGCATTCCTAGTAATACTTGCTTTCCGGGTTCTTCTGGGAGGATTAGAGAGCTGTCTGCTGCTCTCTCCCACCTGGCCAGCTGTTGGGCCATAGGCGGGCTTTTTATCCAGTCTAAGTCCCTTGTTGAGTAATTGGGCAAAGCTGGCAGAGGAGGGCTCCCAGGGCCAGGCAGCTGAAGAGTGGCCTCCATCACGGTATTCTGGGCTGCATCCCTGGCTGCCCTGTCCGCCAAGTTGTTTCCCCTTGAGATCAGGGTGCCTGGCTTCTGGGGCCCCGGGCAGTGTATTATGGCTAGTTTTTTAGGAAGCCATAAAACTGAGAGGAGAGCTTTTATTTCTTCTTTGTTTTTAATTGTCTTACTCTCGGCTGTGAGGAGTCCCCTTTCTCTGTAGATGGCCCCGTGTATATGGGCAATAGCAAAGGCATATCGGCTATCAGTAATGATGCTAAGTTTTTTGTGCTTTCCCAACCGAAGGGCTTTGGTTAGGGCGATTAGTTCAGCCCTTTGAGCTGAAGTACCCGGAGGTAGTGCTTCCGGCCACACAATTTGGGTTTCCGTGGTTATGGCCGCCCCTGCATACCTGAGTCCATCTCCAGTGAAACTGCTCCCGCCTGTATACCAGGTGACCTCAGCATCCGCCAGAGGGCAATCTTGCAAGTCCTCTCGCGTCCCATGCACCTGGGCTAGTATGTCGCTGCAGTCATGGATCAGGGCTTCCAAGTCTGGGTTAGGAAACAACGTAGCTGGATTGAGAGCAGTAGGCGGTAGAAAGATGATCCTGGAGGGGTTTAGCTGTAGTCCCTGGTAGTGGGTCAGCAGAGCGTTGCTGATCCATCTATCTGGGGGTTGTTTCAGTATGCCCTCAATGGCATGGGGGGCGGTAATATGTAACTCCTGCCCTAGTGTCAGTTTGTCTGCATCTTTGACCATTAGGGCCACTGCCGCAATCATGCGGAGGCATGGGGGCCAGACTGATGCTACGGGGTCTAGGCGTTTAGACAAGTAGGCCACTGGCCGTTTCCAAGGTCCCAAGTGTTGCATCAGCACCCCTTTTGCTACTCCTTGTTTTTCATAGCATTGGTTCTTTCCTAATGCTGGTTGCGTACGGGGGCGGCTCTTACCTTCAGCCGCTAGGTGGTGCAGCTGGCGCTCCCTTTCTCCCAAATCAGGAACTGTTGCCACTAGCAGGATGCGCGCCATATTGCGGGTCTGGCAGTCTGCTGCCTTAGCTTGTTTTTCCTCGGGGGTCTCTCGAGTATTGTAGACCCTTTCTGCCACTGTTATTAAATCCTAGATACTCTTTTCACCAGGCGTTCTAGTTTTTGTAACTTTTTCCTGATGTCTGGAGCTGCCTGGTTGACAAAATGCATTATCAAAGCAGCCTGAGTGCCTTCTGCTTCTGGGTCCATGGGCGTGTATTGTCTAAAGGCCTCCATCAGCCTTTCCAGATAAGCAGCTGGACTCTCAGTGGGGCCTTGTTGAACATCTCCTACTCTAGCTAGGTTAGTGGGTTTCTGTGCAGCTGCCTTGAGCCCCCCAGTAGAGTCTGGCGGTAGACCCAGAGCCTCTCCTTACCTTGTGCCGTATTGTAATCCCAGTCAGGTCGCGATAAAGGAAAGGAGGTGTCAATTTCATCTGTATTAGTGGTGGGTTCTCCATTTGCCCCTGGGACCCATTTACGGGCCTCATTCTGTATTCTCTCTCTCTCTTCCGTAGTGAAGAGAATCGGGAGCAGCTGTTGACAGTCCCAGGTGGGTTGATGAGTAAAAAGCACAGTTTCTAGATTAGTTAGATCTCTAGGGTTATCTGAGAACTTAGCATTCTGTGATCTCCAGTTATATAAGTCACTGGTAGAGAAGGGCCAGTATTGATGAGGTTGGTTCCCTTCCTCGTCAGGGGGACTGGCCACTCGTAAAGGGAGGGCAACAGTTGAGTCTACCGGCCCCGCTGGAGACATGGCTGGCCTATGGCGAGTATTTTATGTGGGCCCCCCTTCTGGTGCGTCAGCCCTGGGTGGAGGGATAGCAGGGGCCCGCGGTGGCTCGAGAGGTTGGTAAGGGGGTGGGAAGAGAAGTTCTTCCTCCGTTCCCCCTTGTAAAATGGGGTACAGTGGCGCCGTTGGTTCAGGTTGCTTGGGATCTTTCAGGTTCTTTCCTATAAATGTCACCAGCACCTGCGCAGTGGAGAATCCCTGTTGAGGCAAGAAAGGTTTTACCCATGGAGGGGGGTGCAATATGAGATCTTCCCACACTATGACATAGGAAACTTGGTCAGGGTGTCCGCTCCGTGGTCGAAAGATGATGTCTTGGACTCAGTGCACGGTTTCCAAGTCAAAGGTGCCCTCTGGGGGCCATCCCACGTGGAAGGTTGGCCATTCCGTGCTGCAAAAAGTGATTAATTTATCTTTCTTAATTTCCACACCGAGGTCACGTGTGCACATCTTGACCTCCTTAAAACGGTCAGTGATCAGGGATAGAGGGGTAGGGCTAGATTGACTTTGCCCCGTCGTTCCTAGATCAGTCAGATGTTGGTAAATTAACACAGACAGTACAGATAGCCACACAGACAGACAGAGAGACAAGATACAGACCTCTGGGAGTCCGGAGGCAAAACTGAAAGTAAGACGACAGCCTCCAGCCGTTCAGCGGGAGCGACCCACTATCGTCTATGGAGAACAGGGGTACTCCATCCCCTCCGAAGGGGCCGGGGACGTCTCCCAACGACCTGCACCGGTGACCTGCCAGCGTGTCCGCCTGAGTCATATACCGGCTTCAGAAAATAGGCCTTATCAGAAACAAAGAGACAGAGAAGAGCTTACCAGCTGCAGATAACTCTCCGGATCAGTTTCTCTGCGGGGCCGATGGGAGATCCCGGACGAGCTCCCAAATGTTATGCCCAAGTCGCGAAATCTCCCAATGACCACCAGGGAGCCGGTATCCGATGCAAAAGCAAGAGAGTTTTTATTACCAAGCTTGAGCTGGGCCTCCCACTATCACCGATGCAGCGGCTAAGGAGAGGAGCCCTGAACTCTGGGTTACATTGCTTATATAGGGTATTCTCTCGCAAAAAATTTGAAAAATGGGAGTTTCCGGGTTGGGAGACGTCTAATTGGTTACCTTCTGTGGAAGGGTTAGGTGTTGGGTTCTGATTGGTTTTCATTTCCCGGGCTGGCGATGGGTTCTGATTGATTCCCATTTCCTGGGCTTAATTCGAATTTCCCGGGCAGGTCATAAGTCCTGAACGTAAAGTCAGGAGATCCTGATCTGGGATCTGATTGGCTCGCAGGTGGTGGGGTGAGGTCAGGGGGATTTCCAAAGACTCTTTCCTCAGAACTCTAAAATGGAGTCTTTTTTAACAAAATGGGGTGGCTTATGTTCTTCACCATCTTGCCTGAGTTAGAATTCAGGCCTCTTTTATACTAGAAAGGGAGAGGATGTGGTTGTTTGTTGCAAACTTTTTGTGTCAGGATCCTTTATTCTTGCAGTTGCCCAGGTAGATCAGGATGTGATGTTCCTATAAAACTCCAACAAGACAAATGTTATTCTCTGTTCTGCAACTTTTTATTTCTCTCTGTGTGTGTTAGTTGCTCAGTTATGTCTGACTCTTTGCAACCTCATGAGCTATAGCTGCCCCACCGCTACCCCCCCCCTACTTTGTGTTTCTATATATTTGACTACTTTAGATACCTCATATAAGTTAAATAATGTTGTATTTGTCATTTTTTTGACTGGCTTATTTCACTTGGCACAATGTCCTCAAATTTCATCCATGTTGTGATGCTGAAAGCTCAGCTTCTCTGTACACTGGTGCTGAATTGAACCTTGGAGACAGAATTTGGCATGAAGTAGAAAAGAATAGTTTTATTGCCTTTCCAGCAAAGGGGGACACAGCAGGCTCATACCGTCAAAATCATGTGTCCCCTCTTGGAAAAGATAGTGAGAAGTTTCATAGTAATTGTCCAAAGAGGACGTGATCAGCTTGTGGACATTTTTCTGAGGGGTTGGTGGTGGGCTAAGTTGGAGTCAGCATCATCAACCTTCAGGTCCAACTGGTCTGGGGTCTACATGCTTGTGGGTGGCATACCATCATTAATTGTTATCTTCTTTCACCTGTGGGGGTTTCAGAATCTGCAAAATAGTTCAAAGATATTGTTGTGCATATCCTTTAATGGGGAAAACAGGACCTTGTCCCAAGGCTGCTCTTGACTGTTTCTCCTTGATCTTCCATCCCCTCCCTTTTCTGATTAACAACTGCTTGAATCTGCCCTTTGTAACTCAGGGACGGTCATGAAGGCTGAATGAAGGCTGCTTTCTATAATCAAAGAAATGGGGGACACAGAAGGTCTTTGTGCCCAGGAGCCCTAAAGGGCCCTGCTTGATATCAGTTGAGCAAGTGACAAGACTTTTTTTTCAAAGTCCAAATAATATCCTACTGTGTGTATATACCACATTTTCCTTATCCATCCATCTCTCAATGGACACTTAGGTTGCTTCCACTTCTTGGCTATTGTGAATAATGCTTTGATGAACATGGATATGCTGATATCTCTTTGAGATTCTGTTTCCAATTCTTTTGGATAAATACCCAGAAGTGGGAAGAAAGTTTTCATTTTTTGAAAGTTTTTCTTTCCTTTCATTCCCTCTTTAACCCTCTTTGCTCCAATATCAGCCCTTTGTAATCCTCTTTTACACAATCCAGCATCATGTTTCCACCTTATGTTACTTGACCTCTCATGGCATTTAGGGTTGTTTACTCTTCCTTTCCAGCTTCTCTGGTGGCTCAGTGGTAAAGAATTCATCTGTTAATGTGGGAGAAACAGATTCAATCCCTGAGTCTGGAAGATCCCCAAGAGAAAGAAATGGCAACCCACTCCAGTATTCTTGCCTGGGAAATCCCATGGACAGAGGAGCCTGGTGGGCTATAGTCCATGGGATTGCAAAAGAGTCGGACACAGTTTGGTGGCTAAACAACAACAGCAACCCTGTCCTTCATGAAACTTGTCTTCTTTAGCCTTGTGTCTGGTTTTCCATCTATCTGACTAACCATCTTCTTCTTTTATTAGTTCCCATAGCTCTGCCTACACTTCTGTCTTGGTACATATAGTACGCTATTCCCAAAAAACCTTTCGGCTCACACTTGTCCCCCCAGGGTGATCTCATCTAGTCTCTTCTCATAGGATTCAGATCTGCCTGCTCCTCCAGACACCTAGAACTCTACATATCCAACTCTGACCCTCCTATTCCCCACCCCCCCACCACTTTACACACACACAAACAAACACACACACCTCCCCACCTACACACACACACCGTCTCCCAAGTTTACTACTTTCTGATTTTCTTCTCTGGACCTATACTGCCTCTACCATCATATTCATTCCCAACAAAGTTTGGGGAATCCAGAGGATTACCTCTTTCTTATGCTCATGACTAATCATTTACTGGACGTTACCAACTCTATTTTCTAAATATTCCTCAAAAAGTGAAAGTGAAGTCACTCAGTTGTGTCCAACTCTTTGCGACCCCGTGGACTGTAGCCAACCAGGTTCTGCTGTCTATGGGGATTCTCCAGGCAAGAATACTGAAGTGAGTTTCCATTTCCTTCTCCAGGGGATCTTTCCAACCCAGGGATCGAATCTGGGTCTCCTGAAATGCAGGCAGACTCTTTACCCTGTGAGCTACTCAAGTTGGTCCATTTTCTTTATCCTAAATTCAGACCTGCATTCTTTTACCTATTGAGAAATCTCTTAATTGGCATCTGAAGGTGTTTTGTATACTTAATATCATTATGTAAATAAAATGGAGGAGGCAAAATCTTCCATGTAATTTTTAACATACAACTTGAATAGTGCTTTCAAGATATTGCATGTGTATGCACTTCAGAAAGTATTTCCCCAGCAGCTACTTTTTGCCCCACACCAGGATGAACTCAGGGTATGATGCCAAGATCAAGCAGACAGTCTTTTCCACAAGGATGTCACACACTGGAGATGTCTGGCTTATAAATGACTATAAAATCAATGCACTTTATAGTGGCTGATTCCACCAAAGCATTGGATATTTGCTCTGAAAATTTTTGGCGCTTCCTTGTACTGTCAGAAAATTATTAGATTAGACACAGAAATCTCACATGGGTCACTGAATGAGGAAAAAGCAAACCTGCCTGAAGGAGCCCTTCCATGAGATAGTCATGCCTTACTGATATGCCCTACGTAAGGGAAATCATGAACTTTGACTTATTTCTTTCAGAGCAAATCTTCTTTTTATTATAAGACTAATGAAACTGACGTTTACATGGAAGCTGTTTTATTTCTTTGAGTGATTTCTAAAAGTATTTAAAATAATTTTACCAGTGGATAAACGCTGCTTACACTAAGTGCAAAAGTTGTCATGGTTCAAGGGGATCTGGTTTTCAAGAAGCTAAAAAGTGTTCTGAACTGTAAGGGCCAAGGAGGAGATTCAAAGAGGAGCCCAACAGTTGGTGTTTGTTTATACTTCTTTTTCCAGTGGGTCCCCCCCCCCCCCCCCCCCCCCATTAGCTTCTGTGTTAGGACACATATTGTCTCTCACTTTAAGTAGTCCAGCATTTAATGAGTCCAATTACTAGTTGAGGTTTGGGAACTCCTAATGGTCAGCTACATAATAATTTCAATTCCTAAGCTGGTGGGTAGAGGAAAGAGGACCTGGAATGTAGAGCTCACACCCACCGGATGAGTCACCTGAAGTAGGTGCTGACTGCTTGCTAAACCCACTGCATCTTGCCTCTCCCCTCTCCATCCTCCAGGACGGCAGTGCTCCCTATGGGGCCAGGTACGTGGGCTCCATGGTGGCTGATGTGCACCGCACCCTTGTCTATGGAGGGATCTTCCTGTACCCAGCGAACCAGAAAAGTCCGAAGGGCAAGGTAACTCTCCTCTGTCCGCTGGCTGAATCTGCTCAGGGAGCCGGTCACAATTCTCTTTCTCATCATGCCTGTTTTTGGCTACCATCTGTCTGTGAGTGGGCAGGTGGAAGAGAAACGAAGTATATATCCCATTAATAGAGTTCTAAGGTTGTGGTAGAAGGTCTAGAGGAGGAGGAGGCTGAAGTTGTTGGTGATTGTCACTGGCCATCACTTCTGCGGCTCTCACACTCCTCAATTGACGGTGAATCAGCTGTGTTCATCCCCCCACTTTCCACATGCTGTGTCTTTTTGCTTCATTACCAGCTGATTTGGATCATAGATCCTTTTGAGAACTTAATGAAACTTATGAAACTTACATGAAACTTATTACATGTAAACATACACATTACATATGTTGTCAGGGGGTTCACAATAACCTGAGGATGACCCAAGAATTTCCTAGAGAGTTCCCAGAAGTTCAGGCTAAGAACTTTTGAACTACCAGTAAAGGTAGCTCTGGGAAGATCTCATTGCAACTTTATGAAACAAAACCTAAAATACCTGTGTTATCAAGTGGGAATCCTATGATCCTAATGCGTCCATCTTGAATAGACCCTGCCATGGAAAGGTGTCTGATTTTTAGGCAGTCATAGAATCATAGGTATAGAAGACAAATTCAAATAAATGTCTGCATATTCTCTGACACACTAACAACTAGCCACACATATATGCATCTCTCAGTGTGGGCGATCCGATATGAATTATTGGAATGCCAGATTCAAAGCCACGATAAGAAGTCTAACATAGCATGTGAAACTGGAGAGGCATTTCTCTTCCTGTGATGGTTTAGCTCTTGTATATCAGCTTGTTGGACAGATAAATCTAATGAGCAGAACAGTGCTAAAGAGTATTACATGAGATCAAGTAGAAGATGTGGAAATTCTCAGGTAGAACCACATTTGCCATCTACTCAGTTCTAACAAGGAGAACATTAAGACTACTAGCTATTATTAAGATATTTAAAATTAGTCAGAAAATATCTACATATAATTACAAAAATATTTCCATAAAATATATAACTGCATATATAGATCTACATTCATAGTACCATATTCAAAGTACCATTGGTTTCTTTTTTAAAATTTTATTTGGAGGATAATTGCTTTACAGTGTTGTGTTGGTTTCTGCCATATGACAACGTGAATCAGCCATAAGTATACATATATCCCCTCCCTCTTGAACCTCCCTCCCACTCCCCACCCCATCCCATCCCAACATAGCACTGGTTTGAGCTCTCTGTGTTACACAGAGACTTACCATTATCTATTTTACATATGGTAATACATATGTTTCAATGCTACTCTCTCAATTCGTCCCACCCTCTCCTGCCCCTGCTGTGTCCACAAGTCTGTCCTCTGTGTCTGCGTCTCTATTCCTGCCCTGCAAATAGGGTCATCAGTACCAGTTTTCTAGGTTCCATATATATGTGCTAATACATGATACTTGTTTTTCTCTTTCTGATTTACTTCAGTCTATATAACAGGCTCTAGGTATCACTGAGTTCTGATCTCCATGTTTTAGCTCTCATGGTCTCTGTGACCATGTTTGTGTGAGTGGGTGGGTAGTGGGGTGTGACTACTTCTCCTCCTATTGTCCTTGTAGAGTAATGTAGATTTTAATTGTGGGGGAAAAATAGATTACATAGCCTGCAGGTAAAGGCACCATGAAGATCTGGACACTGTTTTAAAATGAGTTTACTACAACAGTATCTTAAGGTCAGAACAAAACTTGGTTCCAAGGTAAGTTTGATGTAAGTATCCATGTCCTTATCTATCTATCTATTTTTTTATAGTACATGGTACAAATAAAAGCATCCTATTCTGTTTCCCCAAAATGGGAATAAATGCCCCCTACAGTTTCAACTTACTTTCTGCTCAGTGCCTGGCTCTCCAATTCAGATTGGAAATAGTTTGTTCCTCTCTTTGAAATAATAATAATTTAAAAATCATCACAAGATGTAACTATGAAGAAAAGAATGGAAAGAAGTTGTGCAGAGCGGGATCAATCACTTTGAAAGCTGATTACAGAAAAAGAAATTTAAGTTACAGATTTCATACCTATGAGGGAAGGAAGGAGAGGATAGTGTGATATAGAGTCAGAGCATGCAGCAAGAACGTCACCTGAATCTATGTGATGTGTGTGCGTGTGTCTGCTGTGGGTCAGGGGATGAGGAAGAAGTCAAAACATAATGACAGAAAAAGACCCAGAAAGGACATTCAATCAGCCCATTTCAATTCAACTCACCATATACTAACTGGACACAGGACTGACACCTAGTCATCTCATAGTGCCCTTTAGCAGGGCATTTCTTTCTCAGAACAGGCACTGGATCCATGTACCCGGCTTGGCAAAAAATGGTACAACTGATTTCCCCCCATTTCTGCCCTCCACTGGGAGCCCTTGTGCAGCATACACTGTAGCCCTGTTTGGACACTTCCTACATGTCAGGCAGTACTAGGAATGAGATGCCACAAACACCGACCTTAAGAGATGCCTCCCCTGCCCTCAAGGGAGGGCATCCAAGGAGGAAGGCAGATGTTAAACAAACCTCACAGTCAGGATTATCATGAAAGGGGAAGTACAGGATGCTGTGGGAGAGCAAGCAACAAGAGACTAGGCAACTCAGTCTAAGGGGTCAAAAGAAAAGGTCATCTAAACACCAGAAAACTCTTCAGCCAAGTTGACACTTGAGCTGTTCCTCCCTCCCATCCTGGACATTGTGGTTACCTTAAGAGACCACCTAGCACTCTCTAGGTGACCCTCCGATCCCATCCAAGCTTGACTCTATTGGCCTTAAGGTCTGGCATGTAGAGACTCCTAACCTGGACCCAGAATCACTTCACCTCATTGACGAACTAGTGAGGAGTGAACACTAAGATCTGATACTCCCAAGTCTCTCATAAGCACCAAGGTCAGGTAGCTGTCGACCGGAGGTGTCCCCAAAGACATATGTGATCAGCATCAGCTGGGGCACCCAGCCTTCTGGACAGTGTTGGTCTCTGGCAGCCGGCTCCCCTGAGAAGGGCAAATGTACTCGCACTAATGAGACAGAGGCTCAGCAGTTGGAATTCCTCCTGGAGCTTCAGGTGCATGGTTTGAGGATCTTGGCAACTTGGAACACTTGTCCACCTGACTCTGTTTCTCCTCAGCTCCGGCTCCTGTATGAGTGCAATCCTGTGGCCTACATCATCGAGCAGGCGGGAGGCCTGGCGACCACAGGCACCCAACCCGTGCTGGACGTGAAGCCTGAAGCCATTCACCAACGAGTCCCCCTCATTCTAGGGTCCCCGGAAGATGTACAGGAATATCTCATCTGTGTGCAGAAAAATCAGGCAGGCAGGTAGTGAGTCTGACCCACAAGCCCTCTTCTCTTTGTATGTGCTTTGTTAGGGACCCTAGATGAATAAGTGAGTGAATGCTGGTGATGAGAAACAAAAGGTAAATCCACTGAATTATGTGCAGAAGAGCAGCAGCCCACTGCTCACGACAGGTCTAGAAACCAGAGGCGAGTTTGTGCTCAGTGTAAAGGGCTGAAAATAAAACCTGCATATGAAAAGAACAACTGTGATTTGTCTTCTGTCATGAACAGTGGTAAATAGTGTTGTTATTTATCAGCTCAAGTAATCAGCAGCTATCCCTTGTGGGCAAAAAGTACAGAGGTCAGTTAAGAATTTGTCTTGGCTGAGAATTTGAACCTAATGTCTTAATCCTATAGTGATTAATTTCCTTTCTTATAAAATAGATGCATATATTTACTATATAGTTATTTCATATATACTTATAAATATATATATTTAATGCATATAAATATATACATTATAGATATTTAAATGGTGACTTAATTTCTTAAAAGTTTTTGTCTTATTGTGGATAGGCTTTGAGTTATAAATTTCATGGCTATTAAATTGTAAAATTTTGGATCAAGCAAACAAAGATACATCAGGTCAAAGTCAACCCATTTTTAGGAGCAATGATTTGGATGACCAATAACTACTTGAATGGAAAAATGTGGTCACCTGTTGACCAAGTCACATACTAAGTGGAGTTCATATTTAAAAATTAATACCTAGTTTTCTCAGCCTTGTAACTTTTCCTTTTTAATTTTTTGGGGAAATACTTTAATCTATTCTAGATCCTAACCCGAGTACACTGGTTAATGACTTCATTTGTCCAAATTGTGTTATGATAGGGATGGGTGGCATATGCATCAGAAATCTGTTTACTTTTCCTAGAGTTACTATATATGTATATAGACCTGGAGGCCAAAAATGCCTAGTGAAATATTCACGAACAAATCCAGAAATATAAAACAAAGATATACATCAGGACAAAATCAGGCTTAACTCCAAATTTCAAGAATGATTCAGTATTAGAAAATCCATTAAATATTGCATTGCTGCTGCTGCTAAGTCGCTTCAGTCGTGTCTGACTCTATGAGGCATTAGATTAAGGCAAAAGGCAATGGTGGGGAAGTGGGGGCTTGGAGAAACCATGGGAAGAAACATTCCTTCACTTTAGCTTTGGACAAGGTTGTTCATATAACCCAGAGGTGGATTTCAATTTGGATATAATTCAGGACTCCACAGTGTTCCTCAGCCCACCTCTGCTTGGCAGCAGTAAGAGAAGCAGTAAAATTTAAGCATAATCAAAAAGTTTTCATCTCTCCCTACAAAACACAAAGATTTTCTTTCTCTAGGAAAAAATCTGATGCTAAGCAATGGGCTATTAATGCTTTATTAGACAGTTCATCTGAAATTTATATCTGAAATAAGATTCAAACTGAAGTCTTCACTTCTTAGGAATAAATTGATATGGTGCATTTATAACACATGGTTTCAAGACCTCACAGACAGGAGGAAAGTTTTTCAGGAAGCAAAGCTGAGTGATAGCACCTTCAATCATGATTTGTATTGCTCTGATGAATATGGTAGGTGCTCAGGGAAAGATCCATTCACTATCCTTCTTTAAGCTGAGACTCTTGGTCGCTGCACATCAAATCTAAAAACAGGAATCTAGTGAAGAGCATGGGACTGTCATTCAATTCTTGGTGGCTACATATCAAAGATTTGAGGGTATCAGTGCAATGGTGCCTGGGTGGCCAGTGCTTTCATAAGCAGGGTCTGGAAAGACCATCATAAAGAGGTTGTGCCTTCTGGCCTAAGTGATCTGAGAATTGCTTTTCTCTTGGTTTTTCATTCCCTCCTGAATACCTTCACAGTTTAGATGCTTGTATCCAATTCAGGAGAAGTCCAGTTGCTCTTTCCATTTTCCAGCAGCCTCCAAAATACACTCTCCAGGTGTGGCCCCACTTGAGGAAAGTGGGACCATTCACTGGTTTCCTTTGTGATTTGTACAGATGAGCTTCTTGGAGCAGACCCATTAACACATCAAAAGGAGAAAAGGCATTTTAATAGGTGTTCTTTAAAAATAAAAAGAAAACATGCTGTTTCAAATCAGTGGGAAAAGAAATGACTGGTGTTTGAATAATTAGCTAGTAATTTGAGGGGGGAAAATCCCAAAACCTGGATCCCCAAACATGTTGCAGATGGATTCAAAAATTAAACATAAAAAGTAAAACTGTAAAGGCATTGCAAAAAGATAAAGCATATATATTTATGACCTTAAACAGGACCAAAAGACACAAAGCCCAAGATATAAAGGAAAGACCAATGTGATTACATCAAACTACACCACAAATTAAAAAAGACAATTGATAGCTTAGGAGAAAATACTTGTAATATATAACAAAAAATGAACATCAAGAATCATACATATTGAGAGAAAAAAGAAGCTATCCTAGAGAAATAAACTAACAATAAAAACTGCAATTTGCAGAAGAGAAAACACAAATAGTCAATTCACATGTGAAAAGATGGTTAGACTCCCTGATGATTCAGTTCAGTTCAGTTCAGTCGCTCAGTCGTGTCTGACTCTTTGCAACCCCATGAATCGCAGCACGCCAGGCCTCCCTGTCCATCACCAACTCTCGGATTTCACCCAAACTCATGTCCATCGAGTCAGTGATGCCATCCAGCCATCTCATCCTCGGTTGTCCCCTTCTCCTCCTGCCCCCAATCCCTCCCAGCATCAGAGTCTTTTCCAATGAGTCAACTCTTCACATGAGGTGGCCAAAGTACTGGAGCTTCAGCTTTAGCATCATTCCTTCCAAAGAAATCCCAGGGCTGATCTCCTTCAGAATGGACTGGTTGGATCTCCTTGCAGTCCAAGGGACTCTCAGGAGTCTTCTCCAACACCACAGTTCAAAGGGAAATATAAGTAAAATAAAGTCAGATTCAGTTCAGTTCAGTTCAGTCGCTCAGTCGTGTCCGACTCTTTTGCAACCCCATGAACCACAGCATGCCAGGCCTCCCTGTCCATCACTAACTCCCAGAGTCCACCCAAACCCATGTCCATTGAGTCAGTGATGCCATCCAACCATCTCATCCTCTGTCGTCCCCTTCTCATCCTGCCTTCAGTCTTTCCCAGCATCAGGGTCTTTTCAAATGAGTTAGCTCTCTGCATCAGGTGGCCAAAGTATTGGAGTTTCAGCTTCAACATCAGTCCTTCCAATGAACACCCAGGACTGATCTCCTTTAGGATGGACTGGTTGGATCTCCTTGCTGTCCAAGGGACTCTCAAGAGTCTTCTCCAGGGGTGGTCCTAAGATGGCAGAGGAATAGGACAGGGAAATCACTTTCTCCCTCACAAATTCATCAAAAGAACGTTTGAACACTGAGGAAATTCCACAAAACAACTTCTGAATGCCGGCAGAGGACATCAGGTACCCAGAAAAGCAGCCCATTGTCTTCGAAAGGAAGTAGGAAAAAAATATAAGACAAAAAGAGAGACAAAAGAGGTAGGGATGGAGATCCGTCCTGGGAAGGGAGTCTTAAAAGAGAAAGAAGTTTCCAAAATCCAGGAAACACTCTCACTGCTGAGTCTGTGGCAAGCCTTGGAACCACAGAGGGCAACATAACCGGGAGGAAAAATAAATAATTAAAACCCATAGATTACGTGCCCAATGGTAACTCCCCCAGCGGAGAAGCAGCGCAGATGCCTGCATTTGCCACTAGCAAGCGCGGGCTGGGCAGGGAGGCATGGGCTGCATTGCTTAGAGTAAGGATGGGCCTGAATGCCCCAAGGGCAATCTGAAGGAACTAACTTGAGCTAGCAAACCAGACTGTGGGATAGCTACCATGCAAAAAACCCTAACCTAAGACACCATCAGGGCCGCTCACAGAACAAAGGACTGAACACAGTTGGCCGGCCGCAGACCATCCCCCTCCAGTGACAGGCAGCCAGAGCCGGAAGGGGGCAATTGCGGCCCCAGAGAGACATTATCTACCAAACTGCAAGCAGGCTTCATTGCTAACTAAGACTTCTTGGGATTCTGGATGGTCAACATCCTCCTGAGAAGGTGCGCCTGTTGTACACCCAGAAAACCGAGCGGCAGGGATGGGGGAGGGGATAAGTCGCAGTGACCGCACTCACCAAACACCTGGTCACCTGAGCTGCTCGGACCTGGGAAGGGCACAAAACGCAGGCCCAACATTGTCTGTACCTCTGAGGACTACCCGAGTGCCTGAACCTGAGTGGCTTAGACCTGGGAAGTGCATGCAGCCCAGGGCCGGCCTCGGATGGTTCCCAGCGGAGCAACCTAGAGCCTGAGCAGTGTGGGTAGGGAGGGCACACGCGCCCTGAGCGGGGGCAAGCCCACTGTGGCTGAGACACCGCGAGCACACGCCAGTGTTATTTGTTTGCAGCGTTCCTCCCTCTCCACAGCACGACTGAACAAGTGAGCTTAAAAAAGTGTCCACTACCGCCCCCTTGTGTCAGGGCAGAAATTAGACACTGAAGAGACCAGCAAACAGAAGAAGCTAAAACAGAGGGAACCTCCTTGGAAGTGACAGGTGCAATAGATTAAAACCCTGTAGTTGGTACCAACTACATAGGAAGGGGCCTATAGATCTTGAGAAATATAAGCCAGATCAAGGAACTATCCAAAAATGAACTGACGCCACACTGCTCACAACAACACCAGAGAAAGTCCTAGATATATTTTTACTATTTTTACTATCATTCTTTATTATTTTTTTAATTAAAAAAATTTTAAGTCCTCTATTACTCCTTTAATTTTCATTTTTATAACCTACTATTACTTTGCAAAAAAAAAGAGCAATGTTATTTTTTAAAGCAAACTTCATATATATATATATATTTTATAATTTTTGTGACTTTTTTTCCCTTTAATATTGTATTTTGAAAATCCAACCTCTACTCTAGATTTTTAATCTTTGCTTTTTGGTATTTGTTATCAATTTTGTACCTTAAAGAACCCAATCTTCAGTATCCAGTTTTACTTGAGAGCAAGATTACTGGCTTGACTGCTCTCTCCCTCTTTGGACTCTCCATTTTCTCCACCAGGTCGCCTCTATCTCCTCCCTCCCCCTTCTCTTCTCTATCCAACTCTGTGAATCTCTTTGTGTGTTCCAGACAGTGGAGAATACTTAAGGAAATGATTGCTGGCTGGATCTATCTCTCTCCTTTTGATTTCCTCCTTTATCTCCTGGCCACCTCTGTCTCCTTCCTCCCTCTTCTCTTCTCTGTATAACTCTGTGAACATCTCTGAGCAGTCCAGACTGTGGAGCACACATAAGGAAGTGATTACTGGCTAGCTTGCTCTCTCCTCTTTTGATTCCACCTCATCTCATTCGGGTCACCTCTATCCCTCCTCCCTCTTCTCTTCTTCATGTAACTCTGTGAACCTCTCTGGGTGTCCCTCACTGTGGGTAAACTTTTCATCTTTAACCTAGATGTTTTATCAACAGTGCTGTATAGATGGAGAAGTCTTGTGGCTACTGTAAGAATAAGACTGAAAACCAGAAGCAGGAGGCTTAAGTCCAAATCCAGAGGACACCAGAGAACTCCTGACTCCAGGGAACATTAATCGACAGGAGCTTATCAAATGCCTCCAAACCTACACTGAAACCAAGCACCACCTAAGGGCCAACAAGTTCCACAGCAAGACATACCACGCAAATTCTCCAGCAACACAGGAACACAGCCCTGAGCTTCAATACATAGGCTGCCCAAAGTCACTCCAAACCCATTACATCTCATAACTCGTTACTGGACAATTCATTGCACTCCAGAGAGAAGAAATCCAGCTCCACCCACCAGAACATCGACACAAGCTTCCCTAACCAGGAAAGCTTAACAAGCCACCTGTACAACCCCACCCACAGTGAGGAACCTCCACAATAAAGAGAATTCCACCAACTGCCAGAATACAGAAAGGACACCCCACACTCAGCAATATAAACAAGATGAAGAGACAGAGGAATACCCAGCAGGTAAAGGAACAGGATAAATGCCCACCAAACCAAACAAAAGAGGAAGAGATAGAGAATCTACCTGATAAAGAATTCCGAATAATGATAGTGAAAATGATCCAAAATCTTGAAATCAAAATGGAATCACAGATAAATAGCCTGGAGACAAGGATTGAGAAGATGCAAGAAAGGTTTAACAAGGACTTAGAAGAAATAAAAACGAGTCCATATATAACAAATAATGCAATAAATGAGATCAAAAACACTCTGGAGGGAACAAATAGAATAAAGGAGGCAGAAGACAGGATTAGTGAGGTAGGAGATACAATGGTAGAAATAAATGAATCAGAGGGGAAAAAAGAAAAATAATTAAAAGAAATGAGGACAATCTCAGAGACCTCTGGGACAATGTTAAATGCCCCCAAGATTCAAATCATAGGAGTCCAGAAGAAGAAGACAAAAAGAAAGACCATGAGAAAATACTTGAGGAGATAATAGTTGAAAACTTCCCTAAAATGGGGAAGGAAATAATCACCCAAGTCCAAGAAACCCAGAGAATCCCAAACAGGATAGACCCAAGGCAAAACACCCCAAGACACATAATCAAATTAACAAAGATAAAATACAAAGAACAAATACTAAAAGCAACAAGGGAAAAACAACAAGTAACACACAAGGGGATTTCTGTAAGGATAACAGCTGATCTTTCAATAAAAACTCTTCAGGCCAGGGGGGAATGGCAGAACATATTTAAAGTGATGAAAGGAAATAACCTACAGCCCAGATTACTGTACCCAGCAAGGATCTCATTCAAATATGAAGGAGAAATCAAAAGCTTTACAGACAAGCAAAAGCTAAGAAAATTCAGCACCACCAAACCAGCTCTCCAACAAATGCTACAGGATCTTCTTCAGACAGGAAACACAGAAAGGGTGTATAAACTCGAACCCAAAACAATAAAGTAAATAGCAACGGGATCATACTTATCAACAAATTACCTTAAATGTAAATGGGTTGAACGCCCCAACCAAAAGACAAAGACTGGCTGAATGGATACAAAAACAAGACCCCTATATATGTTGTCTACAAGAGACCCACCTTGAAACAAGGGACACATACAGACTGAAAGTGAAGGTCTGGAAAAAGATATTCCACACAAATAGACACCCAAAGGAAGAAGGAGTAGCAATACTCATATCACATAAAATAGACTTTAAAACAAAGGCTGTGGAAAGAGACAAAGAAGGACACTACATAATGATCAAAGGATCAACCCAAGAAGAAGATATAACAATTATAAATATATATGCACCCAACATAGGAGCACCGCAATATGTAAGACAAATGCTTACAAGTATGAAAGGGGAAATTAACAATAACACAATAATAGTGGGAGACTTTAATACCCCACTCACACCAATGGAACGATCAACTAAACAGAAAATTAACAAAGAAACACAAACTTTAAATGATACAATAGAGCAGTTAGACCTAATTGATATCTATAGGACATTTCACCCCAAAACAATGGATTTCACCTTTTTCTCAAGTGCACATGGGACCTTCTCCAGGGTAGATCACATCCTGGGCCATAAATCTAGGCTTGGTAAATTCAAAAAAATTGAAATCATTCCAAGCATCTTTTCTGACCACAATGCAGTAAGATTAGATGTCAATTACAGGAGAAAAACTATTAAAAATTCCAACATACGGAGGCTGAACAACACGCTGCTGAATAACCAACAAATCACAGAAGAAATCAAAAGAGAAATCAAAATATGCATAGAAACGAATGAAAATGAAAACACAACAACCCAAACCTGTGGGACACTGTAAAAGCAGTGCTAAGGAGAAGGTTTATAGCAATACAGGCATACCTCAAGAAACAAGAAAAAAAGTCAAATAAATAACTTAACTCTACACCTAAAGCAACTAGAAAAGGAAGAAATGAAGAACCCTAGGGTTAGTAGAAGGAAAGAAATCTTAAAAATTAGGGCAGAAATAAATGCAAAAGAAACAAAAGAGATCATAGCAAAAAAAAAAAAAAAAAAAAAAAAAGTCAAAAGCTGGTTCTTTGAGAAGATAAATAAAATTGACAAACCATTAGCCAGACTCATCAAGAAACAAAGGGAGAAAAATCAAATCAACAAAATCAGAAATGAAAATGAAGAAATCACAACAGACAACACAGAACTACAAAGGATCATAAGAGACTACTATCAGCAATTATATGCCAATAAAATGGACAACTTGGAAGAAATGGACAAATTCTTTGAAAAGTACAACTTTCCAAAACTGATCCAGGAAGAAATAGAAAATCTTAACAGACTCATCACAAGCACAGAAATTGAAACTGTGATCAGAAATCTTCCAGCAAACAAAAGCCCAGGTCCAGACGGCTTCACAGCTGAATTCTACCAAAAATTTAGAGAAGAGCTAACACCTATCCTACTCAAACACTTCCAGAAAATTGCAGAGGAAGGTAAACTTCTAAACTCATTCTATGAGGCCACCATCACTCTAATACTAAAACCTGACAAAGATGCCACAAAAAAAGAAAACTACAGGCCAATATCACTGATGAACATAGATGCAAAAATCTTTAACAAAATTCTAGCAATCAGAATCCAACAACATTAAAAAGATCATACATCATGACCAAGTGGCTTTATCCCAGGGATGCAAGGATTCTTCAATATCCACAAATTAATCAATGTAATACACCACATTAACAAATAGAAAGATAAAAACCATATGATTATCTCAATAGATGCAGAGAAAGCCTTTGACAAAATTCAATATCCATTTATGATAAAAACTCTCCAGAAAGCAGGAATAGAAGAAACATACCTCAACCTAATAAAAGCTATATATGACAAACCCACAGCAAACATTATCCTCAACGGTGAAAAATTGAAAGCATTTTCCCTAAAGTCAGGAACAAGACAAGGGTGCCCATTCTCACCACTACTATTCAACATAGCTTTGGAAGTTTTGGCCACAGCAATCAGAGCAGAAAAAGAAATAAAAGGAATCCAAATTGGAAAAGAAGAAGTAAAACTTTCACTGTTTGCAGATGATATGATCCTCTACATAGAAAACCCTAAAGACTCCACCAGAAAATTACTAGAGCTAATCAATGAATATAGTAAAGTTGCAGGATATAAAATCAACACACAGAAATACCATGCATTCCTATACACTAATAATGAGAAAACAGAAAGAGAAATTAAGGAAACAATTCCATTCACAATTTCAACAAAAAGACTAAAATACTTAGGAATATATCTACCTAAAGAAACAAAAGACCTATATATAGAAAACTATAAAACACTAGTGAAAGAAAGAGGACACTAATAGTTGGAGAAATATACCGTGTTCATGGATCAGAAGAATCAATATAGTAAAAATGAGTGTACTACCTAAAGCAATCTATAGATTCAATGCAATCACTTTCAAGTTACCAACGGTATTTTTCACAGAGCTAGAACAAATAAATTCACAATATGTATGGAAATACAAAAAACCTCGAATAGCTAAAGCTATCTTGAGAAATAAGAGTGGAACTGGAGGAATCAACTTGCTTGACTTCAGACTATACTACAAAGCCACAATCATCAAGATAGTATGGTACTGGCATGAAGACAGAAATATAGATCAATGGAACAAAATAGAAAGCCCATAGATAAATCCAATCACCTATGGACACCTTTTCTTTGACAAAGGAGGCAAGAATATACAATGGAGAAAAGACAATCTCTTTAACAAGTGGTGCTGGGGAAACAGGTCAACCACTTGTAAAAGAATGAAACTAGAACACCTTCTAACACCATACACAAAAATAAACTCAAAATGGATTAAAGATCTAAATGTAAGACCAGAAACTATTAAACTCCTAGAGAAGAACATAGGCAAAACACTCTCCGACATAAATCACAGCAGGATCCTCTATGACCCACTTTCCAGAATATTGGAAATAAAAGCAAAAATAAACAAATGTGACCTAATTAAAATTAAAAGCTTCTGCACAACAAAGGAAATTATAAGCAAGATGAAAAGACAGCCTTCAGAATGGGAGAAAATAATAGCAAATGAAGCAGCTGACAGAATTAATCTCAAAAATATACCAGCAACTCTTGCAGCTCAACTCCAGAAAAATAAATGACCCAATCAAAAAATGGGCCAAAGAACTAAACAGACATTTCTCCAAAGAAGACATATAGATGGCTAACAAACAGATGAAAAGATGCTCAACATTATTCATTATCAGAGAAATGCAAATCAAAACCACAATGAGGTACCATTTCGCGTTAGTCAGAATGGCTGCTATCCAAAAGTCTACAAGCAATAAATGCTGGAGAGAGCATGGAGAAAAGGGAACACTCTTACACTGTTGTGGGGAATGCAAACTAGTACAGCCACTATGAAGAACAGTGAGGAGATTCCTTGAAAACTGGAAATAGAACTGCCATATGACCCAGCAATCCCACTGCTGGGCATACACACTGAGGAAACCAGAATTGAAAGAGACATGTGTACCCCAATGTTCATTGCAGCACTGTTTATAATATCCAGGACATGGAAGCAACCTAGATATCCATCAGCAGATGAATGGATAAGAAAGCTGTGGTACATATACACAATGAAGTATTACTCAGCCATTAAAAAGAATACATTTGAATCAGTTCTAATGAGGTGGATGAAACTGGAGCCTATTATACAGAATGAAGTAAACCAGAAAGAAAAACACCAATACAGTATACTAACGCATATATATGGAATTTAGAAAGATGGTAATGATAACCCTGTATGCTAGACAGGAAAAGAGACCCAGATGTATAGAACAGTCTTTGGACTCTGTGGGAGAGGACAAAGGTGGGATGATTTGGGAGAATGGCATTGAAATATGTAAAATATCAAATGAATCGCTGGTCCGGGTTCAATGCATGATACAGAGTGCTTGGGGCTGGTGCACTGGGATAACCCAGAGTGATGATATGGGGAGGGAGGTGAAAGGGGGATTCGGGATGGAGAACACGTGTACACCTGTGGTGGATTCATGTTGATGTATGGCAAAACCAATACAATACTGTAAAGTCACTCAGTTCAGTTCAGTCGCTCAGTCATGTCTGACTCTTTTTGACCCCATGAATCGCAGCACGCCAGGCCTCCCTGTCCATCACCAAATCCCAGAGTTCACTCAGACTCATGACCATCCAGTCAGTGATGGCATTCAGCCATCTCATCCTCTGTCATCCCCTTCTCCTCCTGCCCCCAGTCCCTCCCAGCATCAGAGTCTTATCCAATGAGTCAACTCTTTGCATGAGGTGGCCAAAGTACTGGAGTTTCAGCTTTAACATCATTCCTTACAAAGAAATCCCAGGACTGATCTCCTTCAGAATGGACTGGTTGGATCTCCTTGCAGTCCAAGGGACTCTCAAGAGTCTTCTCCAACACCACAGTTCAAAAGCATCAATTCTTCGGCGCTCAGCCTTATTCACAGTCCAACTCTCACATCCATACATGACCACTGGAAAAACCATAACCTTGACTAGATGGACCTTAGTCGGCAAAGTAATGTCTCTGCTTTTGAATATGCTAACTAGGTTGGTCATAACTCTTCTTCCAAGGAGCAAGCATCTTTTAATTTCATGGCTGCAGTCACCATCTGCAGTGATTTTGGAGCCCCAAAAATAAATGTTTCCCCATCTATTTGCCATGAAGTGATGGGACCGGATGCCGTGATCTTCATTTTCTGAATGTTGCGCTTTAAGCCAACTTTTTCACTCTCCAATTTCACTTTCATCACGAGGCTTTTAGTTCCTCTTCACTTTCTGCCATAAGGGTGGTGTCATCTGCATATCTCAGGTTATTGATATTTCTCCTGGCAATCTTGATTCCAGCTTGTGCTTCTTCCAGCCCAGCGTTTCTCATGATGTACTCTGCATATAAGTTAAATAAGCAGGGTGATAATATACAGCCTTGACACACTCTTTTTCCTATTTGGAACCAGTCTGTTGTTCCATGTCCAGTTCTAACTGTTGCTTCCTGACCTGCATACAGGTTTCTCAAGAGGCAGGTGAGGTGGTCTGGTATTCCCATCTCTCTCAGAATTTTCCACAGTTTATTGTGATCCACACAGTCAAAGGTTTTGGCATAGTCAATAAAGCAGAAATTAGCCTCCAATTAAAATAAATAAATTTATATTTTTTAAAAAGTGTCTTTTCCAACACCACAGTTCAAAAGCATCAATTCTTCAGTGCTCAGCTTTCTTTGTAGTCCAATCTCACATCCATACATGATTACTGGAAAAACCATAGCCTTGACTAGATGGACCTTTGTTGGCAAAGTAATGTCTCTGCTTTTTAATATGCTATCTAGGTTGGTCATAACTTTCCTTCCAAGGAGCAAGCGTCTTTTAATTTCATGGCTGTAATCACCATCTACAGTGATTTTGATCAACAAGGAACAATGAAGACTGCAAACATTTATTGCCAACAAGCCTGGGAAATGATCCCCTTATCCCCACTGGTGAGACAGATAGTGGGCACATTCTTCTGGAAGGGCAATTTGACAGTTCTTCTTTTTTTAATGTTTGTTTATCGACTTTATTTTTGACCGTTCTGGGTATTTGTTGTTGTGCAGGCTGTCTCTAGTTGTGAGTGGGGGTGCGGGGGCACTACTCTCCGTTGCAGTGCACTGGCTTCTCACTGCAGTAGCTTCTTGTGTTGTGGAACACAGAGGCTAGGGCACTCAGGCTTCAGTAGTTGTATCTCATGGGCTCAATAGTTGCAGTTCCTGGGCTCTAGAGCAACAGGCTCAATAGTTGTAGTGCACAGGCTTAGTGGCCCCGCAGCAGGTGGAATCTTCCAAATCAGGAATCAAATCCTTGTCTCCTGCATTGCAAGGCAGATTCTTCAGCACTGACCCACCAAGAAAGCTCTGAAATTTCTTTTTAATTGGAAAGCCCCTCTGTTCCAATAGTCCCATTTTGATATTTACAAAAGCCTATATTAGTCTTTTAAAAATTAAGTATTATTTGTGATAGCAAAAGGATGAGAATAAATTTTTTTACCTTATTCACAGAAATCCATGCTCTATTTTTTCCTAGGTTAATATGGAATAATGAATTACAATTGCTTCCACCGTTTAGCAAATCTGAGCTATGTGTTGACTTTTGATTCTTGTAGATTTAATCCAAACTATAGTTGCTAGTAAACTTAGCCTTTGTAAACTTCATATATACCTAGTTGATCAGAAAAAATGAACAAACAATAAAATAAACAAAATACCCAGGATGAGAACAATTTAAATGTCCACCTACAGGGAGATAACAGATTTGCTATGTAGTAGTTTATATAAGTTGGGACTTACAAACCCACTGGAAATAAATGCATTAAATAGATTTATACAAAGGCATTCTTAACATTAAAATAGATAAATGCAAAAAGAAAATATGTCTGCTAGCACCCTTTGACCTTTTGTTTCCTTTTAACCTGAATAGAATTAACATGTTCTTCACTAACCTAGAGCCAGACATCCTGGAATGTGAAGTCAAGTGGGCCTTGGAAAGCATCACTACGAACAAAGCTAGTGGAGGTGATGGAATTCCAGTTGAGCTGTTTCAAATCGTGAAAGATGATGCTGTGAAAGTGCTGCACTCAATATGCCAGCAAATTTGGAAAACTCAGCAATGGCCACAGGACTGGAAAAGGTCAGTTTTCATTCTAATCCCAAAGAAAGCCAAGGCCAAAGAATGCTCAAACTACCGCACAGTTGCACTCATCTCACAGGCTAGTAAAGTAATGCTCAAAATTCTCCAAGCCAGGCTTCAGCAACATGTGAACTGTGAACTTCCAGATGTTCAAGCTGGTTTTAGAAAAGACAGAGGAACCAGAGATCAAATTGCCAATATCCCCTGGATCATGGAAAAAGCAAAAGAGTTCCAGAAACACATCTATTTCTGCTTTATTGACTATGCCAAAGCCTTTGACTGTGTGGATCACAATAAACTGTGGAAAATTCTGAAAGAGGTGGGAATACCAGACCACCTAACCTGCCTCTTGAGAAATCTGTCTGCAGGTCAGGAAGCAGTGTTAGAACTGGACATGGAACAACAGACTGGTTCCAAATAGGAAAAAGAGTATGTCAAGGCTGTATATTGTCACTCTGCTTATTTAACTTATATGCAGAGTACATCATGAGAAATGCTGGACTGGAAGAAGCACAAGCTGGAATCAAGATTGCCGGGAGAAATATCAATAACCTCAGATATGCAGATGACACCACCCTTATGGCAAAAAGTGAAGAGGAACTAAAAAGCCTCTTGATGAAAGTGAAAGAGGAGAGTGAAAAAGTTGGCCTAAAGCTCAACATTCAGAAAACGAAGGTCATGGCATCTGGTCCTATCATTTCATGGGAAATAGATGGGGAAACAGTGGAAACAGTGTCAGACTTTATTTTTTTGGGCTCCCAAATCACTGCAGATGGTGACTGCAGCCATGAAATTAAAAGACACTTACTCCTTGGAAGAAAAGTTATGACCAACATAGGCAGTATATTCAAAAGCAGAGACATTACTTTGCCGACTAAGGTCCGTCTAGTCAAGGCTATGGTTTTTCCAGTGGTCATGTATGGACGTGAGAGTTGGACTGTGAATAAGGCTGAGCGCCGAAGAATTGATGCTTTCGAACTGTGGTGTTGGAGAAGACTCTTGAGAGTCCCTTGGACTGCAAGGAGATCAAACCAGTCCATTCTGAAGGAGATCAGTCCTGGGATTTCTTTGTAAGGAATGATGCTAAAGCTGAAACTCCAGTACTTTGGCCACCTCATGCGAAGAGTTGACTCATTGGATAAGACTGATGCTGGGAGGGATTGAGGGCAGGAGGAGAAGGGGATGACAGAGGATGAGATGGCTGGATGGCATCACTGACTGGATGGTCGTGAGTCTGAGTGAACTCTGGGATTTGGTGATGGACAGGGAGGCCTGGTGTGCTGCGATTCATGGGGTCGCAAAGAGTCAGACATGACTGAGTGACTGAACTGAACTGAACTTATTCTCTGGCTTCACTTTCATGAAATGAAAGCTAATCACTTTTTTTTTTTTTTGGTAAGGAAGAGAATACAAATGAGAAAGATATGGAGGGAAAGTGGGAGAGGGAGGGTGGGTTTATAAAGTGGGTCTGTATTTCAGTCAGAGTTCTCCAGAGAAATACAACTGATTGGGGAAACAGACACACACACACACCATGAACCCATGCTAGCAATTTAACTGTGAAGTAGACAAAGTCCCTGCCCTCAAAGAGCTCGGGCCTGGTGGGTGAGACATGTGTTTAATTGCTACTCACTGCGATGGGGGCTCTAGGGATAAAGTACCGTGTGTTTGCTCTGGAGCCATTTAAAGGAGCTGCCATTCTAAAGATAAGGATTCAGGCAAGGTTTTCCAGTGGAAATGTCATCTAAACTGAGACTTGAAAGTGAGGCCAGAAACTAGAAAGTTCGGAAGGATGGAGAAGGCAAGTGAGAGGGATATACACTAGCAGGTGAGAGAACAAAGATTTGAGAATCGATAGAGTATGATTTCCTGGGGGCACAGCTGGTAATTCAATTGGGAGTAGAATGTGAGGAGGGGGAGTGAGAGGTGAGGCTGCAGGGGTAAGCAAGGCCTAACTCATACAGGGTGTTTTGAGTTGGTTAAGGAGTTTGAAATTTGTCCTGAGGGCAGCGGGGAGCCACTGATGAGTTTTCAGCAATGGAGGAACATAATCAATATGCATTTTAGTAAACATTACTTACACTATCAAGATAGGTGGGAAAAACATCAACAACCTCAGATATGTGGATTATACCACTCTAACGACAGAAAGTGAAGAGGAATTAAAGAGCCTCTTGATGAGGGTGAAGGAGGAGAGTGAAAGAGCCGACTTAAAACTAAATATTAGAAAAACTAAGACCATGGCATCCCGTCCCATTATTTCATGGCAAATAGAGGAGGAAAAGGTGGAATTAGCAACAGATTTCCTCTTCTTGGGCTCTAAAATCACTGTGGACAGTGACTGTAGCCATGAAATCAGAAGATGATTGCTTCCTGGAAGGAAAGCAATGACAAACCTAGATAGTGTGTTGAAAAGCAGAGACATTACTCTGTTAACAAATGTCCATATAGTCAAGGCTATAGTCTTCTCAGTGGCCACATACGGTTCTGAGAGCTGGATCGTAAAGAAGGCAAAGCGCCAAAGAATTGATGCCTCTGAACTGTGGTGGGGGTGAAGACTCCTGAGAGTTGCTTGGACAGCAAGGAGATGAAACTAGTCAATATTAAGGGAAATCAACCCTGAATATTCATTGGAAGGACTGATGCTGAAGCTGGAGCTCCAGTATTTTGGTCATCCGTTGTGAACAGCTGACTCATTGGAAAATTCCCTGATGTTGGGAAAGATTGAGGGCAGAAGGAGAAGAGGGCATCACGAGATGGGATGACTGGGTGGCATCACTGATGCAATAGACATGAACTTGGGCAAACTTTGAGAGATGGTGAGGCACAGGGAGGACTGGCATGCTACAGCCCATTTGGTAGTAAAGAATCAGACATGACTGCGCAAACTAACAACAACAACTTATACTATAGAAAATGGATTCAGAGTAGTCAAACTAGAGTTTTGTTAGTTCACCACCATAAGAAGGTTAATGTCATCATCTCCACGAAAATTGATGGTGATAAGCAAAAAAGCCGTAAGTATGGAGAAAGCATAGGTGTTTGAGGAATATCCAGTGTTCTTGCCTGGAGAATCCCAGGTATGGGGGAGCCTGGTGGGCTGCCATCTCTGGGGTCACACAGAGTCAGACATGACTGAAGCAACTTAGCAGCAGCAGCACGAAGGTTGAGGTATCAGAGGTTGATTATGTATGTCAGAGAAAAGGAGAGGGAGGGAATGAATGAAATGTATGTTTGTGCCATTTACAAAGCCAGGGAGCACTTGCGGATGACCTATTTTGGGGAAAATTCAGCTCTGTACATTGGAGTTTGAAGTTTCTGTGGGTCAGCTGGGTTAGGACATCTTATAGGCAGTTGGGTACATGGGGGTTTTCGAGCTCAGGAGAGGGACTGAAAGTCATCAGAAATTTCAGGTGGTACCTGTAGTAACTAGAGTAAATGAGGTCATTTTGGAGGGTCTGGACTTTAGGGACGTACCTAAGTTAATAGAAGGTGAGGAAGTAGGGTATAGCAAGTTTAAACAAGCTGTTCAAGAGATTTTAGCTGGAAACAGGAAGAAGAATATAATGTAGTAACTGCAGTAGTAACCTGGGGCTAAGAGGAGGTTTGCTTGCTTATTTTATGATGGACAAGACACACTTACATCTTTAAAAAAAGAAGAAACAAAAACAGTGAAGAACAGAACTCCATGTGTGTTTGGGTAAAGACAAAGAAAAAGGACTATTCATATCCCTGAATTAATAATTGTGGTTGTTCCCCTGAGGAAGGGGAATATTTAAGGGGATATAGTTTCAAAAGGGGCCTTTGCATTATCTTCACTGCTAGACTTTCGAAACTCTGAGAATGTATTCGTATAATGTGGGTACATTGGTTATTCATTTTCCCAGATAGCAGATCATATTGTGTGCCTACTCTGTGCCAGGTCTTGTCTTCAGTGCTGAGGATAGAGAGGTGAACAAAACAGAACCCCTTGTCTCTGTATGGATCTCTGTATAGACTAAATGCTGATGTGTGGAAGAAAAAACTACCAAATAAAATGTAATAGCGTGATGGCAGTAAACGCTATGGGAAAAGTAAATCAGGGGAGGGGAGAACAGTACTACCAGGGGTTATTTTAATTTTAGTTCTGGGTAAGGACATAATTCAGAGAAGGCAATGGCACCCCACTCCAGTACTCTTGCCTGGAAAATCCCATGGATGGAAGAGCCTGGAAGGCTGCAGTGCATAGGGTCGCCGAGGGTCGGACACGACTGAGTGACTTCACTTCCACTTTTCACTTTCATGCTTTGGAGAAGGAACTGGCAACCCACTCCAGTGTTCTTGCCTGGAGAATCCCAGGGACGGTGGAGCCTGGTGGGCTGCCGTCTATGGGGTCGCACAGAGTCGGACAGGACTGAAGTGACTTAGCAGCAGCAAGGACATAACTATACTTTTGTCTGTATATATGCCTAGGAATGGGATTTTTGGATCCTATGGTAACTCTATTTTTAGTTTTTTGAGGAACCTATATACTGTTCTCATAGTAGCTGTACCAAATTTCGTTCCCACCAACAGTGTAGAAGGGTTCCTTTTTTTCCACATCCTCTCTAACAATTGTTATTTGTAGACTTTTAATGATGACCATTCTGACTGGTGGGAGGTGATACCTCGCTGTAGTTTTGATTTACTGGTGCACATTTGATAGATGGAAAAGTGAGTAGATAAAAGGTAAGTTCTGGTTCTCACCAGGTGAATAGTTAACTCCACCTGAGACCATGTTCTCTGGCCTTTTCCTTAATAAAAGAGTTTCTCAGAAACACAAGGGTTTTTTGTTGGAAATGCAGCTTATCTCCAGGAAGCTATCTTCTTCTTGGAAGTTAGAATGATATTCAGGACAGTATGACAGACTGTGATAAAAGTCATGTGACAAAAGGCTCCTAAGACATCCAGGGAGAATGAGGGTGGTGGGCCAGTTAAGTGCAGGCCAGGACTACCCCTTACCAAAGGAAAACAGAAGTCAACCCAGGAGTCAGAGAAAAACTCCTATTGCTAGAGACCGGGAATTCAGTGTCAAAAAAGACCATAAAAGTATTCCCCAGCATGAGTTAGGCCATTTTGTGTCATGGCTACTTTTTTTAGCAGCATTTATATTGTTAATATTGTCTTATTGCCATCAACTCCCGTGTTTCCTTCATATCTTTCTTATGATCTTTCCTCCCCAACAGAGAAAAAAAGGAAACATTTGATGTCATCAAGTAAAAGAGGTGCCAGTGAGTAAAGAAGACATTAATTTTCAAGTTAATAACTTTAATTCTCACGTTAAATACAAAGAGAAGGAAGCAAAGCTTGTTTTTGGTGCATTTTAATGTGTGAGAATGTCTTTCTATGAGGTATCAACTATCTCTGGTTTGAAACACTGACCAGTGTTTGATTTAGACGAGAGAGGACTTGTGAGGAAGGGAAAAGATACCCAAACTTCTTGTGCCTTTTTTTCCACTTGCTGATCTTTAAATCCACTGCTAAGTCATGTAGGATTTCTTCAGCTTCTCCTTAGCTGACTATTGCCTTGTGGACATTACCATTTGAAGAATTGCAAGGAAAGGCTGAGAGGGATATGAGCTGAGGGATTCCTGATGTTATCCCTCTGTGTTCAGCAGGTCTGACTCGTCTTGGGTGGTCCTGAGCCAGTGAGTCTTCTTGGGCTGTCTGGGCTGCGGAGGAGAGCACAGGTGAGCTGTGCAGGCCAGGGCTGCACTGGGGCTGACATACCCGACACACTATGGCTTAAAGTCATAGGAATTTACTCTCTCACTCCCGGAGGCCAGAATTCCAAACCAAAGTGTCTACAGGGCTACATCCCCGCTGAGGGCTCTAGGGAGGAATCCTCTGTTGACTTTTCAGCTTCTGATAGTAAGTTTATGTTTCAGACCAGATTATTGTGTCAACTGAAGAAGGAAAAAAAAGCACAACCTAAAAGTTGGGAATTATGCTTTACTTACAGACTTAAGCAGGAGAGACAGCCTCTCAGATAACTCTGACTGACTGTTCTGAAGAGGTAAGGGAGGAGCCAGGATATATAGGAGTTTTTGCAAAAAACAAAACAAACAAATAAAAAAATACCCCAGGTAGCTTCCCTAGTAGCTCAAACAGTAAAGCAACTGCCTGCAAAGTAGGAGACCCAGGTTTGATCCCTGGATCAGGAAGATCCCCTGGAGAAGGAAATGGCAACCCACTCCTGTATCCTTGCCTGGAAAATTCTATGGACAGAGGAGCCTAGGGGGCTATAATCCATGGGGTTGAAAAGAGTCAGACACGACTGAGTGACTAACACACAGTCAGCATCAAAAGATAACTGTTAATTACTTTGTGTGCTTAGTCGCTTGGTTGCACCTCATTCTTTGAGACCCCATCGACTGTAGCCCACCAGGCTCCTCTGACCACGGGAATTCTCCAGGCAAGAATACAGGAGTGTGTTGCCATTCCCCACCTTCAAGGGATCTTCCCAATCTGGGGATCGAACCCAGGTCTCCCGCATTGTGGGCAGATTCTTGATCCTCTGAGCCATGAGGGAAGTCAGTTAATTACTTTAGTGCTTTTCTATGTTTGGGGAGATGCCAGAATCTGTATTCACTGCGATCAGTTCTTTGATTTGTACCTTAATTACCTAGGTCTGGTATCCTGTTTTTCTCCATCCCAAATCCCCTCAGGTTCACAGCTGGTGGCAGCTTTTAGTGGCTGAGGGGTTGACGGCTGCAATATCCTTGGTTCACTGATATGGCGACATTTGTCTAAAATCAAAATTCGTTTTCAGCTTTATTTGATTTATGTCAATTGGCTTATTTTTAAAACCTTTTACGACAGATAGTTTCAAACTTTTCAGAGTTTAAATAAATATAAATGTCTTTGAATGTTTCAGAAGATTCTAATATCTGTTTAATTTTTTGACGTCTGAGAGGTCTTCACAGTTTCATTCATGTCAGCACCTAGGCATTTTCTTAGAGTCCTGGGTTGTACTTCCAAGATTACTTGAAAGCAGTATGAACTAGCCTGTCACAGTGAAGCAAGGTGACAGACACTAAGGAGTCCTTTCTAGTGGACTTTCAGAGATTGAAGGTGGCAGATAGCATTTTCCAAAGATGGCTGCAACCACATCTTCCATCCCACATGCTCTTCTAAGTGACCTTGCCTTACCCCACCAGGAGGTGGACTATCAGCCCCTTCCCCTGGAACCTGGGCAACATGCTCTGAATACAGTGAAGCAGCAGAGGTTGCACTTGGGACTAAGGTCAGGTCAAAAGAAGCCTTGCAGTTTCTCGTTAGGCATTCTGGCCTGTTCTCTTGGGATGTTCCTCTCCGAGTCAGCCTTCATGCCATGGGAGTTCAAGTCATGGGGAGGTCCATGTAGGTACTCTGGTTGGCAGCCAGGGCTGAATGCCCAGACTGCAACAGCATCTGGGACAGCCACATGAGTGAGCCTGCTTGGATGTCAGCCTGTCAGAACTGCTAGCGATTCCCGCATGCATGAAAGACTTCCAATGGAAAACAGTGTAGTTAAGCTCAGTCAGGAAATTGGAAACTTAGGTTTTTTTTTCCAAACTGCTATGTTTGCTTATGGTTTATTTTTATAGTAATGAATAACCAGAATAGTCTTTTCACTGCATGCCCCACTGGTTCCCCTGTGTCCTAAAAACCTGTGTGTGTCCTAAAAACCTAAAATCCCATCTCCTGCACCTTAATCTAATCACTTCCCACTTTCTCTAAATGTAATTTCTCTTTTCTAAGGGTTCTGACCTGGGAATTCTATACTCAGACACCCACCCTGTTATCCTGTGTTATTGATCAACTCAGGCATCCCTGGTGGCTCAGTGGTAAAGAATCTGCCTGCATTGCAGGAGACCCAGGTTTGACCCCTGGGTTGGGAGGATCCCCTGGAGAAGGAAATGGCAACCCACTCCAGTATTCTTGTCTGGAGAATTCCATGAACAGAAGAGCCTGGTGGGCTACAGTCCAGGGGGGTCGCAAAGAGTCAGACATGACTTAGTCTCTAAACAACACAACAACAATAACATTGACTGGATCCTCTGGGTCCACGTCAGGTTTCTCTCCCTTCTGGTGTTTCAACCACCTCCCTTGAATAGCACCATCTTCTCCTCAGGATTGGGAATGTCTCATCCACAGCGTCACCAGGACACAGAGGATGCTACAATTCTGGTGTCTCAATCTGGCCCCAGCCAGTCGAAGGGGCTCAGATTGGGAGCCTCCCAAATTTTCCTGTGGCTACACTGGGTCGTACTATCTCAAAACCCACAAATATTTTCTCCAAACGCATCTGTCATTCTGGGTCAGGAAGTTGGAAATGTGGCCACACTGAGGCTCCAGCATGACACACAGTCCAGTGCAGATGGATTTGACCAGAGGCTGCTGGAAGTTTTGTGGGCTGAGACCCTAATTGTGCTCCACTTCATGTCCTCATAGCATTCTATTAACTGAATGCTTCCATTTGCTTTTTATTTCCCTGAATAGGAATATGAGAATTTTAAACACAAAGACAGTAAATACTATGTGTTTCCTTAGCTTGTAGAATATAGGGAGTTTTTCTTTTTAAAATCAAATTCAGGAATTAGGGACCTAGGTGTAAATTAGGCTTCAATCACTTTTGATATTCATCTACTGTCCACCTCTGAGGCCACCAGACTACTTTTGAAGCCCATTCTCAAAAGTGGGTACTTGTCCCTCATTGCTTATGAGTGTGAAGACAAACATTCTTGGCAATGCTTCGGGTCTTTTGCAAAGTAGCCACGTTGTCTTCACTAGAAGTCCAGCAAGTTGTGCCAGAAACAGGCTCTGGGACTTTGATTTTCAGAGTTATATCCTATAACATCATGGGCCAAACGATCATGATCTTTAAGGCCCTTTTCTCGATTGGAAATCATATACATGTGTGTTCACTTTTCTAAAATGTGAATTATTTCCTTATGAAAACAATTTACCTTCTTTCCCGAGGGCAGTGCCCTAGCACGCCTGCGCAGCAGGCCACCCCCTGCTTCCTCTGCCCCTCCCCCTTCCTTATCCTTCCCTCCCTTCTCCCTAGCTCCTCAATTCTTCATCCTTTCCCTTCTGGTCTCAGAGGACCCCACTGTAGCACCACTTGTCTCGGCCCTGCGGACAACCTCCGCAAAGCCGTCGGTACCACTCCCAGCCCACGTGGGCCCCAGTGGGCTGCCCACATCTGTCCCCCAGCTCCCTGTTCTACTGGGCTTTCTAAGTCATCAGAAAGATGACTCGTCAAAGTCAATATTGAAAATGCCAATAAAAATCTAATTTCGAAAAAAGAAAAAGAAAGATGACTCATCGTGGGTGGCTTTCTGAGCCACCCCTTCCATGCCCCTCTCTGCATCCTCTTCGGCCACTTGGGACTCTGCCCCCTCGGCACCAACCCCCCTACCCCATCCCATTACCGCGTTCCCCCCCACGACCAGGGATCCGGCGGTCATGTATCCCGGAATCGGCCAAGCCAGGTGAAGGGGAAGATTCTGGTGTTACTCACTCCCCTTTTCATGGGGTCCTGAGGCCCACAGTCCACCTGGAACACCTCCTGACTTCATTCTGGAGGTAGCAATAGACAAACAACCCCTTGGGATTTTGTAGTTAAGAGGCCCCATGTGGCTTCCTTCCTGGAAGTGGTGAGCCAGTGGTCCCAGCTGGTGGTGGCCACAGCAAGCGTGGAGACTTGGGGCTCTACTGTGGCTGATGCACTGGATAATAGCAGAAGCACTCTGGAAATACTACAGACAACACTGCACTGTGGAATCTGGCCACTACCTCCAGGACACTCTCTGTGGCCCACAGTGACTTCTTCAGCACTATGATCCTGCATGACTCCCCAGGGCTTACAGAAGCTAGCCAAGGCCATCCCCACCAAATCCTGGCTCAGTGACCCCGGCAATCTCATCCTTCTCGACCTGATTCTGATGCCAGATGCCCTCGGGTTCACCACTGATGTTTGTTCTGTGCTGAGTGGAAAACTTCACCAACATAGGCTCTGGTGGCAGCTGCTTCCCCTCCCCCTGAGTTGGGATAGGGGGAAGGGAGGTTGAGCCCTCAGGAGGCTGTTTGTTTGATGCCCTGTCCAGTGGTGATGACAGGGCCTGCACAGGGTCTGCCCCTCCCACCCTCTCTGCCCTCAGAGCCCTGCACTCTGTATGGAGTCTGGAAGGACACAAGGGCCAGATTTTGAAGCAGCCACCCTTTAACTTCATGTTCGCACTCCCTGAAAACTCCAGACTGGGATCTAAGCAGAGGCCTAGGAGAGCCACAGCAGTGCTCTGGCCAGTTGAGAAACACGACTGGCCAGAATTCAAGACACATTCAGTAATCTAGGAGACTCAAAAGAGAATCCAAGCTAGCTTTGTTTTGATTTCATTTTTTTAACAACTCTTGTACAAAAGGACTTAACCTTGTCCTTGAGACTGTCAAATTTTGCTCTATTCAAGGGATGTCAGACACAGTCAATGGGTAGCTAACATAATATCTGTATATTCATAAGAACCAGAAGGCCACACAGCCATTCTCCTAATAGACCACTGGCACATTCAGTTAGGGGCTTCCCTGGTGGCTCAGAGGTAAAGAACCCACCTGCAATGCAGAAGATGTGGGTTTGATCCCTGGGTTTGGAAGATCCCCCTGGAAAAGGAAATGGCAACCCACTCTGGTATTCTTGCCTGGGGAATTCCATGGACAGAGGAGCCTTGTGGGCTATAGTCCATGGGGTCACAAAAGAGTCAGACATGCCTTAGCAACTAAACAACAACAAAAAATAATTAGTTATGTCTTAAGAGCCCAATTATGTTTTTTACTCTAAAAATGTAATGTATTAAAAACAGAAAAAAGTCACCTCTATTCTGAAATAAAGTTTTATTTTAAAAGGTAAAACTGTATACATCCTTTTAAAACATGAAAGTTCAAAATTCATTGGGCAAGTTGATCATACAAACATATTTACAACAGTAGTGAAAGAAGTGGTAAGTTTTCACCAGTGTAAAAGGTCACAGAATTCAGATCACAGCTTGGATCTTCAATGATTCAAGTCTTTCATTCCCACACAATAAAGTCTGCTCAGTTTTAAGAGAATATCCTTCCTCTGGATATTGTTCTTAATCCAGCCTTTGAGGTTTAGACAGTAGGATAACTGGCCATGGTAGCGATTCCACAGTGGTTGTTCTGGTCTTTGGCCATCTTTATGTAGCCATTTATGCCCCAGTGTTCACCCCAGCTGAAAGAAGAGAAGGTTTTCATTTTATACAAAGAATCAAACACATTTATATTTATTAATACTTAGTGCATCAGAGGTCAAGACAGATTCAGAAAGAAGCAAGAAATGCAGTTGTTCTTGGTCATGGTTGAGTTCTAAATGTATACATAACTTCTATCCCCAAACCTTTCACAGAACTATAAAATTAGAGATGTTAAAAAGAAACTCTTGGGGCCAGAGGTGTTTTAGAATTTAAAAAATGTTTGGATTTAGAAATGAGATGATACCAAAACTACATCAATACCTTAGGCAACTTCAAACAGTATCTTAATGTTATAATCAAACATTAATATGTCTGTGATCATCCGAAGTGGCATAAGACTTCAGAAGTGCACTTAAGGATTTGAGGACCTGAATTCCAATGCTGATTCCAAAAAGGACTCCCCTTTTCAACCTCAAATATAAGTATTTGGGGCATTTTATACCTGTTTTTGACAAGCCAATATTTATTGTCATCTGAGTCTGCTCCTTCAAAGCCATAGCCAACTACCAGAACAGCATGATCCACAGATTCACTCTTGCATTTTGGCTCATAATAAATGCCTGGGAAAATAAAATACAACGTTGGGGTGAAGACCTCCAAGTGACCTAGTCTATTAATCAGGGTAAGGAGACATCTCAAAGTTCAGCTAAATGATATAAATCTAGATAAGATTTAAAAACAAGATTTTACATGATATTATACATGTTTCAATGCCATTCTCCCAAATCGTCATGTAAGAAACGAATCGCCAGTCTAGGTTTGATACAGGATACAGGATGCTTGGGGCTGGTGCACTGGGATGACCCAGAGAGATGATATGGGGAGGGAGGTGGGAGGGGGGTTCAGGATAGGGAACTCATGTACACCTGTGGCGGATTCATGTCAATGTATGGTAAAACCAATACAGTATTGTAAAGTAAAATTTAAAAAAAAAAAAAAAGGTAAGAATAAATAAATAAGGAAAAAAAAAAAAGATTTTTTTTTTTTCATTCTAGGCTAGGGATTCAGGCCCTCATCTAACACTAGCAGATACGCAAACGGCATACTCTCTTTTGTAAACAACATGTCAAGAGACATAAAAGAACACTCCTTAAAATCTTATCATTTTACTTCCAGGACATTCAGTCTAGGGAAATAACACACAACACAAAGTTACTTCAGCCAAGAAGTTCTTTCTAGTTTTAATTACAGTAGCAAAATTCTTTGGAAAATTTCGAAGGTCTAACAGTTGAAGCTCTGGGTGGCTACAGTCATAAATAGGGCTTTCCAGGTGGTGCTAGTGGTAAAGAATCTGCCTGCCAATGCAGGAGACTCACGAGATGTGGGTTTGATCCCTGGTTTGTGAAGATCCCCTTGAGCAGGAAATGGCAACCCACTCCAGCATTCTTGCCTGGAAAATTCTACAGGCAGAGGAGCTTGGTGGACTACAGTCCATGGGGTTGCAAAGAGTTATGGACACAACTGAGCACATACAACTAGAAAAAAGTAAATCAAGCTACATGAATCAAATTAAGTAGCCATTCAGATATATTTATGAAGTGCTTAAAATCATGGGGACATGGTTCAAGTAATGTCAAATGGACACATCAGGCACAAATACTAACAACTATATTAAATCTATACACCTTCACATTTTACACTGAATTCTACATACCACAGAGTCAGTTTTGCTGTATGTCATGGTGATTTTCCAACTTTTCTGCCTAAATTTCAACTTAAATAAATACTTACCTGACTTATAGAACTGGAAAGATGGATTGCTTGCATCTACAGCAACAGAGATGGGGCCCAACGTTGCCACTGCCTTCATAAGAGCCTTCTCCTGCTTAGGGAGGTCCACGAAACCAGTTTCATTAGCAGCAGAATTCTTGGGATTGTAATGGCAGGTGCCAACCTTTTAAAGGTCATGGGGAAGAGACGTGATTAATACCATCCTCCTGGGGTACACGAGTTCAAGACAATCTGAAGCTTCATGATTTCCAAGTCAAGTTTGTTACAAAGCATCCCAGGAGATGAAATGCTATTGGCTGTTTTGAAATGGAAAAATTAGCTTGTGTCTATTCAATCAGACATTCCCAATCTACCTGCCCATAAGAAACCTTTACTCAGGAGAAATTTGTACTTATAAAGAATGATATGTATATTTCCCTGGTGCCTCAGCAGTAAATAATCCACCTTTACTCCTATAAGGTAGGAGACATGGAGACGGGGGTTTGATCCCTACAAGGAAGGAGACATGGAGACAGGGGTTTGCTCCCTGGGTTGGGAAGATCCCCTAGAGGGGGAAATGGCAACCCACTGTGGTAATCTTGCCCAGTAAATCCCACAGACAGAGGAGCCTGGCGGGCTACAGTCTCAGTTCAGTTGAGTTCAGTTCAGTTCAGTTACTCAGTCGTGTCCGACTTTTTGCGACCCCATGAACCGCAGCATGCTAGGCCTCCCTGTCCATCACCAACTCTCGAATTTCACCCAAACTCATGTCCATCGAGTCGGTGATGCCATCCAGCCATCTCATCCTCTGTTGTCCCCTTCTCCTCCTGCCCCCAATCCCTCCTAGCATCAAAGTCTTTTCCAATGAGCCAACTCTTCGCATGAGGTGGCCAAAGTATTGGAGTTTCAGCTTTAGCATCATTCCTTCCAATGAACACCCAGGACTGATCTTCTTTAGAATGGACTGGTTGGATCTCCTTTCAGTCCAAGGGACTCTCAAGAGTCTTCTCCAACACCACAGTTCAAAAGCATCAATTCTTTGGCGCTCAGCTTTCTTCACAGTCCAACTCTCACATCCATACATGACCACTGGAAAAACCATAGCCTTGACTAGACGGACCTTTGTTGGCAAAGTAACGTCTCTGCTTTTGAATATGCTATCTAGGTTGGTCATAGCTTTCTTTCCAAGGAGTAAGCGTCTTTTAATTTCATGGCTGCAGTCACCATCTGCAGTGATTTTGGAGCCCAAAAAAGGTTGCAAAAGTCGGATACGACTGAGTGACTAAACAACAACAAATGTATATTTCCACATACCATAGAAATATTAACAGCTTTATGGTAACTATCTGGGCTTCCCAAGTGGCACTAGTAGTAAAGAACCTGACTGCCAATACAGGTGACGTAAAAGATGCGGGCTCGATCCCTGGGTCAGGAAGATCCTCTGGAGGAGGACATGGCAACCCTCTTCAGTAATCTTGCCTTGAGAATTCCATGGACAGAGGAGTCTGGTGGGCTACAGTCCAGAAGGTCACACAGAGTTGGATATGACTGAAGCAACAGCATGAACACATGGTAAGTAGCTAAACAGAGAACTGTGCAAGGCTATCTAAGGACAGTTCTGACAGTCTGCAGATAAAGATTCTACAATCTAAAATGTGGATTCTAAACATGATATCTGTTTTCCCGTAAAGTGTTCAACTTTGATAACAAGGAGCTCCTCTTACCAATCCAGTGTATGGATAAGATTCCTCTGAGTCCAGGCCTCCAACGTCCAAAACATACTGGAAGGCATTATCCATGAGGCCACCGTGACAACCCCGATTGCCTTCAGGCTGAGAGCAGTCCACCAGGTTCTGCTCACTCAGTGAAACAAGTTTGCCAGTTTTTCGGAACATCTGTCCTTCAAGAGCACCCGTGGTACTAAAAGCCCAACAAGAACCACATTTACCCTGAAAACAAAATTTAAAAGCATAATTTACAAAACAAATAGCAAGACATTGACAGTAGCCCATATATTTGGAAATGCTTTTAAAACCTAGTGAATTGCATGTTGTTGCACAGTGTATCATAGCAAGGATGGCAGCTCCTATTTGGCTTTACTCTTGGAGAAAGATCTGCTGAATACCATCATACCTGATTCTTCACAGGAGTTACATAGCCTTTCTCTCTCCAATCCACGGATGGGGGACTCGAAGCAAAGATAGTTTCATGGAACACTTTCCCCTTCTTGTTCTCCTGCCTTTGAAAGCCATTCATCATCTGCCTGAATTCTTCACTGGTCTTCAAGGAAAAGGAAATAGAATGTTGAAAAGTAAGAGGTTATTTTGCTAAAGTGTTAAGGAGAGAAGGCACAAAAAATTCATGCCACACTCACCATGTCACCAAAGGCATTCATTGCCATGCTGAAGCTATGTTTCCCTTGGCTGTATTCTTGATTATGCAGCTCAATCATTTTCATATTCTTCTTCCACACTGCTTTTCTCCATCCTTCTTCATTCTAGAGCAAACAGGTAGCCTATATTCTTTTTTTCTATTTAAAACCAACTCACCAAGGGCTTCACCAGGTGGTGCTAAGTGGTAAAGAACTCCTGTGCCAAGGCAGGAGATGCAAGAAACACAGATTCAATCCCTGCGTTGGGACGATCCCCTGAAGGAGGGTATGGCAACCCACTCCAGTATTCTTGCCTGGAGAATCCCATGGACAGAGGAGCCTGGTCACAGAGTTGCACACGACTGAAGCGACAGCACACACCGTCACCAAGTGGATTTGTATATAAAGAGGAAGAGGGACCATGGCCAGAGATGGCTCTATACTCTTGGGAGCTGTTCTCCAGCGCCCACATGACAGGGCAAACGCTCATAGTGTACTCAGTGACAGGTGCCATGAAGTTACTGCCCTCATAAGAGCCAGCCTCAAGAGACTACTATCTGCTATAAACTCCCAAGAGCGTGGACCATTCTCTGCAGGGTTTCAGATGTTCAGTTTCAGATGTTACTAACCAAGTCATATGGTTTCCTGTGTACTGCCTTCCACAATTCCCATTGTGTATTTAAACTGTGGTCAAATTTTGGAGCAGCTGAGGCTATTCCCAAGCAAAGGACTGTCAGGAGGAGTGAAGGATTCATGTTCAAAAACCTAGGAAGGGAGAAGAAATGAGTATCTGATTAAACCAATCTTTCTAAAAGGCCATCTTTCTTTGAGCCATTACGGTGGACTAAAAACATTTATATTCCCAAGTATTTATAAAAGGACAGTAGGGGAAGTCTATGGATGTGGTTTCCGCGCGGGACAGGGTGAGGCTCTTCTGGGACTCAAACAGCGGCCGGGACGAGCCACCCTCCGGCGCTGCAGGCGGGCCCAGCCCAAGGGCGGGCCCAGCCCAGGGGCGGGCCCAGCGAACTCCCTCCGCTGACAGAGTATGTAGACGGGGTGCCGACAAACGCTCTGCAGTCCAGCTAGCGGGGGTCATACAGCCTTGTCAGACCGGCGCTTCCTGGAACCCCTCCCCAAGCCCTCAACCCTCAAGGGTGCAGTCGCGCTGCTAGCCGGAGTGAGCCCGCCGCGCCATGTCCCAGCCCGTGGCGCTCACCTGTGGCGAGGGCTGCCGCACAGGCGCAACCGGCGGCTCCGGATCCCGGGGCGTCTGAAGTTGGGTTGTGGGCACCAAGACCTCCCATTTAAGGCTCCGGGACTGCGCTCGGCAGGCCCCGCCCCCCGCTAGCACGCCCCGCGATTGGCTGAGCCTCATATAGGCGGGGCCCCTGTGCTGGGACTCCCGGCGCTTGACAAGGCTGGATCCAAATTGTCCAGATGCCAGCCGCAGTGGACCCCACAGCAGCGAGCTGGGGGGGGGGGGGGGGGGGGGGGGTGGGGGGGGGGTGGGGGGGGGGGTGGGGGGCGACGACGGGGGCGGGGGCCCACTGGGCAGAACTGAGGAGGGCGGCCGGTGCCTCCCTGGGGACCCGGATCAACGAATTACATCGAATTCGTGCGCTTGGTCGGTGGTTCACTAAAAGAGGCTTGCAAGGGGTCCCAAGTGGATTCTTAGCGTAACCCTGTGCCTCCTTCCCTAGGGTTTTGTTTTGTATTGTTTAAATTTTAAGTCCTAATCCTAGAGTTCTTGGTGAAAGTCTTCGGGAAGACTGATAATTGTCTCAGAGTCCAGGAAAGTGAAAGTGAAGTCGCTCAGTCGTGTCCGACTCTTCGCGACCTCATGGACTGTAGCCTATCAGGCTCCTCTGTCCATGGGATTTTCCAGGCCAGAGTGCTGGAATGGATTGCCATTTCCTTCTCCAGGGACTCCCGCTTATTCCACAGCAAAGGTGCGGCAGGCTGGAGGAATGCAAAGCTCTCAAGCCGACCTCCAGGGTTAAGGGTCGTACAAGCTGGGTTTGAGGAGCCGAATCGCAGTTCCTCAGAGAACGTGGCGCTCTGGTCACTGCAGAAATCTCAGGAAGGCAAAGGGCTGGGAGGGCCTCCAGAGAAGAGGTGGTATTTTGTAATACCCTTCTCCTGTCTTCCCCAGTTAGGGGTTCTTCTTGTCTCTCAAGTTTCCCTCAAAACCAACAGAAACGAGTTGTTTACAGAAAATTTTAGTTTAATTAAGAAAAAAGGAAAAATGACAGGTAGTAACTGCTTTTACTTTCCCGCTCTTCTTCCTTAGTATCTAGGGCCTTTTCTCGAGATTTAAGAAATTTAAGATTTAAGGAAAGATGAAAAACTGGAAATAGAACTGCCATATGACCCAGCAATCCCACTGCTGGGCATACACACCGAGAAAATCAGAATTGAAAGAGACACGTGTACCTCAGTGTTCATCACAGCACTGTTTATAATAGCCAGGACATGGAAGCAACCTAGATGTCCATCAGCAGATGAATGGATAAGAAAGCTGTGGTACATATACACAATGGGGTATTACTCAGCCATTAAAAAGGATACATTTGAATCAGTTCTAATGAGGTGGATGAAACTGGAGCCTATTATACAGAGTGAAGTAAGCCAGAAAGAAAAACACCAATACAGTATACTAACGCATATATATGGAATTTAGAAAGATGGTAATGATAACCCTGTATGCTAGACAGGAAAAGAGACACAGATGTATAGAACAGTCTTTTGGACTCTGTGGGAGAGGGCGAGGGCAGGATGATATGGGAGAATGGCATTGAAACATACATTAATAGCATATGTGAAATGAATCGGCAGTCCAGGTTTGATGCATGATACAGGATGCTTGGGGCTGGTGTACTGGGATGACCTAGAGGGATGGTATGGGGAGGGAGTGGCAAGGGGTTCAGGATGGGGAACAGGTGTACACCCGTGGTGGATTCATGTTAATGTATGGCAAAACCAATACAATATTGTAAATTAATTAGCCTCCAATTAAAATAAATAAATTTATATTAAAAAAATAAACAGGGCTTGAGAACAAAAAAAAAGATTTAAGGAAAGAAATTTAAGATTTAAGAAAAGCTCCTTTTCTGGAGATTTAGGAATTGTGACTTTTACTTCAGTGATTTCTACTTTAATTTATATTGAATGTCAGGATTTAAATGACAGCGAAATGTTTTAAATGGAGGAAAATAGGTTTATATGTTAAATACTAATTTACATAACTAAGAACTTAGGAAACACAAGTCAAACATTGTACATGTTTGTCCTTTACTACATAAAAACATATTCATTCTAGAAAATCCCTTTTAGAAAAAAATGATCATTACCTCATGTCTGGTCCCACATTACTTTTCTTCTGCGCGTATTTTGAATCATTTAAATTAAAATGTAGCCATGATTCACTGGATTTCTGGACTAATTTGTACCTAAGATTAAGTTGATAAGCATTTTAGAAGCACAATCAGACGTATAATTTTACTATGTTAATATCTACATAACATAAAAAATGTTTATTTAAGTGTACAGTTCTGTGGCATTAAGTACATTCACATTGTTGTGCAACCATAACCATCACCCATCTTTGGAACATATTCGTCTTCTGAAACAGAAACGGTACCATGAAACAATAATACTGCATTTCTCCCTGCCCGCTGCTCGCCCCCCACCCCAGAAGCCTTTGGCAACCACTATGGAATCATGTAATATTTGTCATCTTAGGCTTATTTCACTTAACATAATGTCTTAAAGGTTTATTCATGTTGTTCAGTTCAGTTCAGTCACTCAGTCGTGTCTGACTCTTTGCAACTCCATGAATCGCAGCACGCCAGGCCTCCCTGTCCATCACCAACTCCCGGAGTTCACTCAAACTCATGTCCATCGAGTCGGTGATGCCATCCAGCCATCTCATCCTCTGTTGTTCCCTTCTCCTCCTGCCCCCAATCCCTCCCAGCATTAGGGTCTTTCCTACTGAGTCAACTCTTTACATAAGGTGACCAAAGTATTGGAGTTTCAGCTTCAGCATCAGTCCTTCCAGTGAACACCCAGGACTGATCTCCTTTAGGATGGACTGGTTGAATCTCCTTGCAGTCCAAGGGACTCTCAAGAGTCTTCTCCAACACCACAGTTCAAAAGCATCAATTCTTCGGCGCTCACCCTTCTTCATAGTCCAACAATCACATCCATACACGACCACTGGAAAAACCATAGCTTTGACTAGATGGACCTTTGTTGGCAAAGTAATATCTCTGCTTTTGAATATGCTATCGAGATTGGTCATAACTTTCCTTCCAAGGAGTAAGCATCTTTGAATTTCATGGCTGTAATCACCATCTGCAGTGATTTTGGAGCCCCCCAAAATAAAATCTGACACTGTTCCCACTGTTTCCCCATCTATTTCCCATGAAGTGATGGGACCAGATGCCATGATCTTCGTTTTCTGAATGTTGAGCTTTAAGCCAGCTTTTTCCACTCTCCTCTTTCACTTTCATTAGCAGGCTTTTTAGTTCCTCTTCACGTTCTGCTGTAAGGGTGGTGTCATCTGCATATCTGAGGTTATTGATATTTCTCCCGGCAATCTTGATTCCAGCTTGTGCTTCCTCCAGCCCAGCATTTCTCATGATGTACTAAATTCATGTTGCAGTGTGTGTCAGAGTTTCTCTTTTTTCTGAAGGTGATTAAAATACCCTTGGATAAATGTTTTGTTTCTCCAGGCATCCCCAGATGACTATATGGGTTTTTTCCAGATTTGACTATGTTGAATGACGCTACTGTCAATGTTGTTGTACAAATGTTCATGTTTCTGTTTTCAGTTTTTTAGGGGATCTACCCACAAGTGGACTTGCCGGATATGGTAATTCTATGTTCAATTTTTTTCTCTGTTTTCCACTGTGTCCACATCATTTTACCAGCATCGCACAGGTTCCAATCTGATTGTGATTTGCAAATATTTTCTTCAATTCTGTGAGTTGCCTTTTCATAAAATCAGTACTGTCTTTTGGTGCACCAAAGTTTTAAATTTTGATGAAATCCAGTTTATCTATTTTTTCTTTGGTTGCATATTCTTTTTGTATCATATCAAAAAAATTATTACTAAGCCCAGTATCATGAAGCTCTTTGCTTGTGTTTTCATCTAAAGTTTTGTAGTTTTAGTTCTTATGTTTGGGTCTTTATCCATTTTGTGTTAACTTTTTCATATGGCATAGTTAAGGGTTTAATTTCATTCTTTTGCATGTGGATATCTGACTTTCTTAGCATTATTTGTTGAAGACTATCCTTTCCCTATTGAATGGTCCTGGACACCCCATACAATTTAGAAAAATCAATTCTTTTAAAGTTTTAAGATCTTTGAGGAAATAGAAGCTTTCCTCTCTCAGACACAGCTAGAGGCCAAAGGTCTTAGGTGGTTATCAAGTATTGGAAACGACTGGAGGTTAAAATTTTTAAAAAATATACCATGGAGTTCAACAGTAATTCATTCAAGAAATCTAATACATCATCTAATATATGGGTTTTACATTTGCCCTTGGGGCACAGAGTGGAAAAACCCTACCACTGCATAACTGTCTATATCTGGAGCTGCCCTCCAAGGAGTGGCAGCTCCTTTGTTTCTTGGAATGTGATATAAATGCCCTGGAGAAAGCTGGACTTTTTAAAATTCCGAATGTGCCCCAAATCTAAAATTAGGCTAAGAAATATCTAAATGCCAGAGAAATATGGGAGAAGGTCATTTAAGCAAGAAACTGTAACATCTATTTGTACAAAATCTGTTAAGTAATGTATTACAGAAAAGCATTAACCATTTGTTCTTATTTCTACTCTTCTATGCCATTTATTTGCCAAATAATTTCAGTTCAGTTCAGTCACTAAGTCTGTCCAACTCTTTGCGACTCAATGAGCTGCAGCATGCCAGGCCTCCCTGTCCATCACCAACTCCCAGAGCCTACTCATGTCCATCGAGTCGGTGATGCCATCCAGTCATCTCATCCTCTGTCATCCCCTTCTCCTCCCACCTTCAATTTTATCCAGCATCAGGGTCTTTTCAAATTGAGTCAGCTCTTCGCATCAGGTGGCCAAAGTACTGGAGTTTCACCTTCAACATCAGTCCTTCCAATGAACACCCAGGACTGATCTCCTTTAGGATGGACTGGTTGGATCTCCTTGCAGTCCAAGGGACTCTCAAGAGTCTTCTCCAACACCACAGTTCAAAAGCACCAATTCTTCTGCACTCAGCCCTCTTTATAGTCCAACTCTCACATCCATACATGACTACATGACGGCTTGACTAGATGGACTTAGATAAGTGCTAATTATTAAAACTGGAGAAGGAAATGGCAACCCACTCCAGTATTCTTGCCTGGAGCATCCCAAGGACAGAGGAGCCTGATGGGCTGCCGTCTATGGAGTAGCACAGAGTTGGACATGACTGAAGTGACTTAACAGCAATTATTAAAATAGTCATATTTTAGCTAAGTGATCAATCCTTTGCTTTGCCTTTGATAAAATGCAGTTGGTAGATTCCTACTTAAAATGTAGTATCTCTGAGAACATATTTTTGTGTGCATCTGTCTAGATTTCTTTTACTTACTGGGGAAACAGGATATGATTCTTTACCCTGTCTCTGAAAGTTTTAAATCCTAGGGGGATGAACAAATCTTGTATAGTAGTATTCAAAACCCTGAGGCCACTTAACAGCTGTCCCCAATATAACAACCCACTCCAAGTTGATTAAATTTAATGAGCCGAGAATTACTCTTAAGAAACATTATCTAGGCAACTGTCCATTTGTAAAGTGGTTTATTATCACTTGGGCTTCCCTGGTGGCTCAGTGGTAAAGAATTCACCTGCCGATACAGGAGACGCAGGTTCAGTGCCTGAGCTAGAAAGATCCCCTGGAGAAGGAAATGGCATCCCACTCCAATATTCTTGCCCGGGAAATCCCATGGACAGAGGAGCCTGGTGGGCTACAGTCCATGGGGTTGCAAAAGAGTCGGACGTGACTTAGCGACTAAACAACAACAGTTATTATCACTTATAATTTTATGGATGAGAACCTGTTTATAATCACAGACTGTTGATATTCATATGAAGCCATTTATGAAACAAGTTACTTTTCTCAGCTACTCTAACATTGCTTTTCCTGTAGGATTAAACAGTTAGCCAATTCATTAAATCAATCAACAAGAATTAGTTAAGCTCTGACCTTGTGCTCACTGTCCTTTGCTTGGTGTAGCTTGAGCATAAAATTATAACAGTTTTCTCAGGTTTAGCCTGTTCAAGGCAAAACACCCTCCTGGAAGCTGATGGGGGTGGAAAGAGATCCAACCCATTTCAGGCAGCATGCCTTCTGTGTGCCTCACCTGTCTTTTCCTCCTTTCACATGACACCAGGTAAATTCCAGAGCCTGGCCCTGGGGAGCTATGGTTCCTTATCTCACATTTCCTCAGTGCTCATGCTTCATTTTCCTCATGCCCTCTGGCAACCAGAGTCCAGTTTGCTGAGTGACTAATGGGGGCTGGGGGTGCGGGACAAAAGCAAAGTCTCCAAAGCTTAGCTTCCTTTTCTAAGCTCTGCCGGCCTGAAGCACATTTATTTCTTCACTTTAGAGAGGCATCTGGCACCACCGTTGATTTTGTATACCAACCGTGAACTTCCTGATGTTCAAGCTGGTTTTAGAAAAGACAGAGGAACCAGAGATCAAATTGCCAACATCATCGAAAAAGTAAAAGAGTTCCAGAAAAACATCCATTTCTGCTTTATTGACTATGTCAAAGCCTTTGACTGTGTGGATCACAATAAACTGTGGAAAATTCTGAAAGAGATGGGAATACCAGACCACCTGACCTGCCTCTTGAGAAACCTGTATGCAGGTCAGGAATCAATAGTTAGAACTGGACATGGAATAACAGACTAGTTCCAAATAGGAAAAGGAGTATGTCAAGGCTGTATATTGTCACCCTGCTTATTTAACTTATATGCAGAGTACATCATGAGAAACGCTGGACTGGAAGAAACACAAACTGGAATCAAGATTGTGGAGAAATATCAGGAGAAATATCAATAACCTCAGATATGCAGATGACACCACTCTAATGGCAGAAAGTGAAGAGGAACTAAAGAGCCTGTTGATGAAAGTGAAAGAGGAGAGTGAAAAAGTTGTCTTAAAGCTCAACATTCAGAAAACTAAGATCATGGCATCTGATCCCATCACTTCATGGGAAATAGATGGGGAAACAGGGGAAACAGTGGCAGACTTCATTTTTCTGGGCTCCAAAATCACTGCAGATGGTGATTGCAGCCATGAAATTAAAAGACGCTTACTCCTTGGAAGGAAAGTTATGACCAACCTAGATAGCATATGAAAAAGCAGAGACATTACTTTGCCAACAAAGGTCCATCTAGTCAAGGGTATGGCTTTTCGAATAGTCGTGTATGGATGTGAGAGTTGGACTGTGAAGAAGGCTGAGTGCTGAAGAATTGATGCTTTTGAACTGTGGTGTTGGAGAAAACTATTGAGAGTCCCTTGGATTGCAAAGAGATCAAACCAGTCCATTCTGAAGGAGATCAGCCCTGGGATTTCTTTGGAAGGAATGATGCTAAAGCTGAAACTCCAGTACTTTGGCCACCTCATGTGAAGAGTTGACTCATTGGAAAAGACTCTGATGCTGGGAGGGATTGGGGGCAGGAGGAGAAGGGGATGACAGAGGATGAGATGGCTGGTTGGCATCACCGACTCGATGGACATGAGTCTGAGTGAACTCCAGGGGTTGGTGATGGACAGGGAGGCCTGGCGTGCTGTGATTCATGGGGTTGCAGAGTTGGACACGACTGAGTGACTGAACTGAACTGAACTGAACTGAACTGCTGTGACCATCTCCATCTGTAAAATGGGGCGTGCAGTAGTACCCGTCCCTTGCGGCAGTCATTCTCCATATGGGTCCCCTTACCTGAAACATCGACATCACTTGGGAACTTACTAGAAGAGCAAATTCTGGAAATCCCATGTTAGATCCAGTGACTCAGACACTAGCGGATAGAGGTCTGCAATCTGACCCCCAGGTGGTTCTGATGCACCTTCAATTTGGAGAACCACTGTCACAGTGTTGTTGGGAAGAGTAAATGAAGGAGCATTTGTAAGAAGCGCAAAACATTGCCTGATTCCTGTGTTATTTGGCTGTTAGAATCATCATTATCATGGCAGGAATCTTTTCTAATCATGTTTTCATTTCTAGGAGTAGTATTCACAAGTGGAGATGCTCTTCCTGTGGAACAAAGCCAAAGGCACATATATATGCAAGCTCTCTCAACAGCACAAAGATTTTCTTTGTCTCAACTACTTACCTTAATGATACAGAAATTGATCTTTACTTATGTTTCATTTCTTTTTTAATATATAGCATTCTTTTAACATATAACTCATCATTTTAAAGTGAATATTATGTGGGTTTTACTATATTCACTGTGTTATGCAACCATTGCTGTGCTGTGCTAAATCACTTTAATCGTGTCCGACTCTGTGCAACCCTATGGACTGCAGCCTGTCAGGCTCCACTGTCCATGGGATTCTCCACGCAAGAATACTGGAGTGGGTTGCCATGCCCTCCTCCAAGAGATCTTCCCAACTCAGGGTTTGAACCCTGTGTCTCTTACATCTATCCTGCATTGGCAAGTGGGTTCTTTATCACTAGCACCACCTGGGAAGCCCAGAACATCCATAGTACTCCAAAAAGAAGCCATGTACTTGTTAGTCTCAGTTCAAGTATAGCATGCCTTGGCTTCCCTGTCCATCACCAACTTCTGAAGCTTGCTCAAACTCATGTCCATCTAGTTGGTGATACCACGCAACCATTTCATCCTCTGTCATCCCCTTCTCCTCCTGCCTTCAATCTTTCCCAGCATCAGGGTCTTTTCCAGTGAGTCAGTTCTTCACATCAGGTGGCCAAAATATTGGAGGTTCAGCTTCAGCATCAGTCCTTCTCAGTTAGTTCCAATTCCCTCCAACCCCAGTTCCCATAATCTCCATATGGACTCTATGGATTTGTCTGTTCCAGACACGTCACAGAAATGGAATCATGAAATATGCGACCTTTTGTACCTGGCTTCTTTCATTTAGCATAAGATCTTCAAGGTTTTTTGCATAGTATAGCACATATCAGTATTTCACTCCTTTTTGTGGCTAATAGTTCAGTGTATGAATATACCATATTTTAAAAATTTATTCATTAATTGATGGCGTTTGTGTTTTTTTCACTTTTTTAGCTATTATGAGTAATGCTGCTAAAAACATTTGTGTACAAGTATTTGCTTGAAGATGTATTTCTATTTCTCTTGGGTGATACATAGGAATTGGTATGTATTACTTTCTGAGGAAATTCCAGACTATTTTTCACAGTGTCTACATCATCTTATTTTCCCACCTGCATCATATAAAGATTCTGATTTTTCCACATTCTAAGACATCTCATTATTCCATTTTGAAATGATATCCAGGCTGGTAGGTAGACATGCTAGCTTGTGGTTTGATTTGCATTTCCCTAATGTAGCTCAGTTGGTAAAAAATCTGCCTGCAGTGCAGGAGACCCAGGTTCAATCCCTGGGTTGGGAAGACCCCCTGGAGAAGGAAATGGCAACCCACTCCAGTATCCTTGCCTGGAAAATCTCATGGACAGAGGAGCCTGGTGGACTGCAGTCCATGGGGTCACAAAGAGTCGGGCACGACTGAGTGACTAACACTAACACTAGTGAATGATGGTGTTGAATATCTTTTCATGTGCTTGTTGGCTGTGTTTATATATTTTTTGGAGAAAGGTCTATTCAAATCATTTGCCCATTTTTAAATTGGATTATTTATCCTTTTATTGTTGAGTTATAAGTGTTCTTTATATACTTTGGATATTATACATTTATGAGCTATGTGATTTGCAAATATTTTCCCCATTCTGTCATTTGGATTTTCACTCTCTTGATCGTGTTGTTTTTAAAAATGGTGGTTAAAATACACATAACATAAAATTTACCGCTTTAACCATTTTAAGTATACAGTTCAGTGATAAGTACATTCACATTTTGTGTACCATGACCACCATCTATCTCTGGAATTCTTTTCCACTTATAAAATTGAACATTTGTCCCAATAAATAATAACTCCCCATTCCTCCCTTCCCACAACCACCAGCAGCCATCATTGTACTTTCTGTGAAAATACTAAAAGCTACCGAATTGTCCACTTTCATATCATGAATTTTCTGACATGTGAATTATATCTCAACTTTTAAAAAAGCAAGAGAGAGGAATTGATTGAAAGCATTGGACATTTTATAGTGTCTCTTAATGTTGCTGTCATCTATTGGGACTGGCTTCAATTGTCTGCCCTTCTCCCAATAGAGCCCTTCAGTGGTACCGAGGAGAAGGAAACAGTTCATGGAAAAATGATAGCAATGAGCATGGAGGCAAGACTCATTTTAACCAAATGGCTCGTCTAGTGACTTACAAGTGTACCAGCACAGTAAAATCATTGGGCATTGACCCTTGCTGAGCACTCTGCCGATCTAGGCACTGAATCCCCCAGTCAGTGAAACTTCCTGTAAACACAACGGGGAGTTGTCACCTCAGAATAGATAGTTTGATCATTTGCCCAGTAGATGATAAGGCCGATCACTGGGACTTGCTTGAACTGTTATTTCTGTTCTATTTTTTGGTTTCCCTTTTGGATTGAAGAAGCAGTGAAAATCACTTATAGTTTCTCTTCTTGTTGTTTATCATTTTGATTGAGGTGGAAGAAAGCACTGATAAATAATCATGTTTGGCTGGAAATAGTAAACTTCGATAACCAAAATTACAGACCATCCCAAGGTTTCTGTTTAAAAACTTTTCATGACTGCCATGTCTGCATTAAAACAGTCATGGAAAAAAGACAAACCAATAGAAACAACAATTTTTATATTCCTTGACTTCATGGTTTTACCAGCCAATTGCACTGGCTTTGAAACATAGATAATTCCTGTCTCATCTTTGGTAATCACAAACTTTGTACAAATAACTTATCCTCTTCAAGCTTTGGTTTCATCCACTCTAAGATGTGGACAATACTAATGACCTCATAAGACTGTATAAAAAATTAAATGAGATAACATGAATACTGATACAAGCAGCCACATTAGGAATTTCTCTCTCTAAAATGGACATATCCTTGAATGACATTCATTCCAAAGGCACACTAACATTGCAGTGACCTCTGTTGCTACTGAGATATGATCTGTTGGTCATGTTATGCTTTTACCATTCATCTAGAATCCTACTGTAAGGCAGTAGAGAAGGTTGTAACTTGATTCAGGGAAACAACCCTCAATGACCACAAAACCATGGGAGCTGGCATCCTTCCCATCCAGGATGATCCTCTGCCAAATTTCTTCCCTTTTTTCACATCATTGTCCTAGGAAGGTCTCCCCTCCAGGAACTCACGTGAACCTGTGAGAGAATTTGAAATCCTCTAAGAGGGTGATAGAATTCTAAAATATGCTTCCAATTTCATTTAAGGAATTTGAGTGGTAGGCAAAGGATCTTGAGGCATTTTGGCCTCAGGTGCCAGGCCTGCATCTAGAGTGACATAAATGACTGTCCCTCACCTTTACTGCCAGCCCTTTAGGCAGATCTGTAGGCCTGGGTGTTACATCCATCTCTTCTCCACTCTCTACCTCCTGGGGAGACTGTATGAAGAGGTTGGAATGGAAGGGTGGAGCCTTGGGATAAGTGACTATTTGCTTGTAAGTAAGTGTAAGTCACCATTACCTTCTGCACAGTGACTGGATTCAGGAAGTGATGCTTTGCAATTCATTCCAGTGTTTTGTTTAAAACCTCAAAGGCTGCACCATCCTGCCCCTACCTGTCCTCTCTGATTGGAATATTGGCCCTTAATTCTTCTGTTAACACAGAGGGACCTGCAGAAGGTAAAAATCCCTTTTATGTTAAGCCCTGTGCTGAGGAATCAGTGATGAACAAACATTGATACTTGCCTGTGCTGGAAGAGCTTACATATGTGCAGTAGACATGAATCAAATATTCCCTTTGGATAATATATAGACTTGTGCTTGTTTCTTCCCCTGTTCACCTAACAATCTTGGCACTTTCTCATTTTGTGGGTCCCCAGGAAATGAAGTTTCCATGTAGCCATCCCATGCCCCTGGTAGAGGGAGGCTTAGAAAGTGTGGCCACTTCCTCTTCTCTGGATTCATCAGGAAAAAGAGAACTACATCGAATAAAAGACTTTCTGAGCTAGTGCTCTTCATTACAGCTCAGACGTGCCTGGTTGATTCAGATGTTTCAGCCAGAATCACAGGGCCCATCGTTTGCCACCTGGCTCGGCGCCAGTTCACCTGACTGTGACCTGATGTCTGATCTCTGTTTTCAGGGAGTCTGACTGCACCATTGGCCCTCGAGCTGTCCTTATGGCATCCCTTGGTGACCTTGCCATGACCTTCTGAAGGTCCCTCTGTATTAACAGAGGAAACAAGGGCCAATATTCCAATCAGAGAGGACAGGAAGTGGCGGAATGGTGCAGCCTTTGAGGTTTTAACCAAAACAGTTTCATCACCACCTTAAAGTTATTTATCAGAAGGCAAAATGTTTATTTTAACAGAATGGGTACAGAATTCATCCCCTGTCTACCACCAAAGGTATTACCAAAACGTCTAGGATCATAAATGGCATCAATAACACAAATTCTTCTGTTTTAGATCTAATACTATACCATGGATATCGTTCCTTGACAATACATGTAGGCTTGCATTGTTCAATTGTCATTCCCTTAAATCTCCTTTTCATCTACTGATGGCCATTTAGATTAGGCTTTTATTTTTTCCTTTGTAACATAGCACTGAGTATCTTTGCACAGATATCTTTGTGGATATGTATAAGTAGTATTATAAAATTATTTCCGTTCTCTCTCCATTTTGAGTTTATCTTTGTGTATGGTGTTAGGAAGTGTTCTAATTTCATTCTTTTACATATAGCTGTCCAGTTTTCCCAGCACCATTTATTGAAGAGGCTGTCTTTGCTCCATTGTATATTTTTGCCTCTTTTGTCAAACATAAGGTACCCTTATAAAGGTGCATACATTTATTTCTGGGCTTTCTATCTTGTTCCATTAGACTATATTTTATCCTTCAGTAAAAAATAAATACATTAAAAAAATTAATTCCAGGAAATGGCATTACTTACTGAAAAAAAGTTATTTCAGTGTGTAATACCATCTGTAGTGAATTTTCTCACAACTCATACACCAGCTGTTTTAATAGACAGAATGTGACCTAATTTACATATCTTCTTGGAAATAAAAAGAAAAGAAAGTTAGTCACTTAGTCGTGTCTGACTCTTTGTGACCCCATGGACTGTAGCCCACCAGGCTCATCCATGGGATTTTCCAGGCAAGAATACTGGAGTGGGTTGCCATTTCCTTCTACAGAGGATCTTTCCAACCCAGGGATTCAACCCAGGTCTCCCACATTGCGTGCAGACTTTTTACCTACTAAGCCACCAGGGAAGTCATATTCTTGGAGGGGTGTTCTAATTTCAACTTTATTATTACAAAATAGAAATATTATTATCCTCACCACGTAAATACTTTGGCCACCTCATGCGGAGAGTTGACTCATTGGAAAAGACTCTGATCTTGGGAGGGATTGGGGGCAGGAGGGGAAGGGGACGACAGAGGATGAGAAGGCTGGGTGGCGTCACTGACTTGATGGACATGAGTCTGAGTGAACTCTGGGAGTTGTTGATGGACAGGGAGGTCTGGCATGCTTCGATCCATGGGATCACAAAGAGTCGGACATGACTGAGTGACTGAACTGAGAACCCGTACACCAGGCACTTTCGACACAAAGTTGATTTAGTAAAATTTAAGTCACTCCTCATAACAACAATATGAGGTAAGAATTAGTCATCCATTGTGCAATTGAAATACAAAATGTGAGTTAATTTGTGCTCTTAGATAAGTAATTTGTGTTCTCTGTGCTTCCATTCTAATAATAGAATAATGGTGTAACATTTTTATAGTATTAAAATACTGTATATTTGCCAGACATTTCATGATGCCTGTGAATTGTTCAGGTGACAACATGAGATATATGTCCAAACTTTCAATGTGCTGGGAAGGATGGAAGAACAGAAAGAGGACTAAAAAGACCAGAGGTCTGGTGCTGGAGTGTGTACCTTAACCACAAATGAGCTATGTGATGTAAGTCACAAAATCTCTCTCTGGACCTCCGTTCCTGCATTTCTCAAATACAAAAGTAAGGAATTGGATTAGATGGAGTTCAACTTTTTCATGGTTAAAATGTTTGTTTAAGTCCACAATTGGGCCTTAAAGTCTTTTTGTGAGCAACAGGCATGAACTAGAGATTATCACACTAAGTGAAGTAAGTCAGTCAGAGAAAAACAAATATCATATGACATCACTTAAATGTGAAATCAAAAAAAAATGATACAAATGAGGTTATTTATAAAAGAGAAATAGAGTCAGATGTATAAATCAAACATGGTTATCAAAGGGGAAAGGGGTGGGGAGGGATAAATTAAGAGTTTGGGATTAACATATATGCACTGAAGGTGAAGGTGAAGGTGCTCAGTCGTGTCCGACTCTTTGGGAACCCATGGACTGTAACCTACTAGGCTTCTCCGTCCATGGGATTCTCCAGGCAAGAATACTGGAGTGGATTGCCATTTCCTTCTCCAGGGGATCTTCCTGACCCAGGGATCGAACTCAGGTCTCCCACATTGGAGGCAGACGCTTTAACCTCTGAGCCACCAGGGAAGTCTGCACTACTATATATAAAATAGATAACCAACAAGGACTTACTGTAGAGCACAAGGAACTCTACTCAATATTTTGTAATAACTTAAAAGGGAAAAGAATCCAAAAAGTTATATATACACATATAACTGAATTACTTTGCTATATACCTGAAATTAATACAACATTGTAAATCAGTTATACATCAATAAAGAAATCTTTGTGATTGTCAGCTTTGAGGTATCATTCACAAACAATAAAATTCATCAGTTTTAAGTGCACAGGTTGATGAGTTTGACAAATGTATCCAGCCATGTAACCACACGACCACCATGATTATGATATGGAATATTCCTATCACTCTACTAAGTTTCCTCCTGCCCCTTTGCAGTCCATCCTCTCCCCAGGGGTTTCCCTGGTAGCTCAGTGGTAAAGAATCCATCTGCTAATGTAGCCAACAGGGATTTGATTCCTGGGTCTGGAAGATCCCCTGGAGAAGGAAATGGCAACTCACTCCAGTTTTCTGGCCTGGAGAATTCCATGGACAGAGGATCCTGGAGGGCGGCAAGTCCATCGGGTTACAAAGGAATTGGACAGGGCTTAGTGACAAAATAACAACAACCTCTTCCCCAAGCCCAGCGCCTGGCAATCACTGATCTGCTTTCTGCCGCTGTAACTTTGCCTTTGTGTGCATGCTAAGTCACTTCAGTTGTGTCCGACTCTGCAATGTTATGGACTGTAGCCCGCCAGGGTCCTCTGTCCTTAAGAATTCCCAGGCGAAAAGACTGGAGTCGGTTGCCATTTCCTCCTCCAGGGGATCTTCCCGACGCAGAGACTGAACCCATGTCTCTTATGTCTCCTGCACTGGCAGGCAGGTTCTTTACCACTAGTGCCACCTGGATGCCTTTATTAGAAGTTTATACAGGGCTTCCCTGGTAGCTCAGTGGTAAAGAGTCTACCTGCCAATGCAGGAAACATGGGTTCAATCCCTGGTTTGGAATTGAGCCCCGGTGCCACAACTATCGAGCCTGTGCTCTAGAGCTGGGGAGTCGCACCTGCTCTGCAACAAGAGAAGCCGCTTCAGTGAGAAGCCCTCATGCTGCGACTAGAAAGTAGGCCCTACTTGCCACAACTAGAGAAAAGTTCAAACAGCAAAAAAGACCCAGCACAGCCATAAATAAATTAAGTTGTATTTTTAAAAAGTCCACATAAATGGACTCATACAGTATGCTTTCTCTTGCGTCTCGCTTCTTTCACTCAGCACTATGCTTTTGAGATTCATATCTGTTATTATTAGTGCATTTTATTATCATTTCATACTGGTTCTTTGTATTTGTTCTAAAACAGACTGTTGACGTAGTTTTCCCATTTTCTATTGCATTATTCCTCCTTTCATTGTAAATTTATAGACGCACATTTTTTAAAAGTCAATGAATAACATGGAAGTTGACTTTATTTTTCTAAATCTTCCTGAATGCCTTTTTTCACCCAAGGGCCTCCTTGGAGCAGCGATACCCATAGATGTCACCTTCCTTCTCTCTTCTGCCACCTCTGGAGGTGCTTCTTCCCTTCCACTTCCCAGCTCACCACAGAGGAGCACACGCTGGCCTGCTGCTCACACTGCCCGGGTGGGGCTGAGGGGCCCTGGAAGGGGACAGCAGAGGACAGAGCCCCTGCTTCCACCCCTGCTCCTCGGCGCCCATCTAAGGCGATGTCCCCACCGCGCGCTTCTGTCTCCAGACCCAGCTCACTGTTCATGAGCCTGTGCACCTGGTCCTGGGACCAGAGATGCTGCTTGGCCAAAGCCTGGATTTGCTCTGACCTGCAGCAAGCCTCCTTTTCGTCCTGTGCGATGGGATGAACCAAGAGGTGGAGGAGGGACTGTCGCCCTCATACTGCCTGTTTCTCCCCGTAAAGACTCAGAAAACCTCCACAGGGACAGGCAGTCTCCGCAGTGGCCACTTCCAAATCCTTAGCGAAAAGGGAAATCTAAGCAGGTGTATGGGGCTGGGGAACAAAGGGTGGTGGAAATTTCCTGGGACAGACAGGGTCCCATCAGCCCCCTGCAGCCGAGGCTGCCTGGGTGCCACCCCCATGCCTCCTCTCTCCCAGGCTGCACCGTTGTGTCGTGATGCTGGAAGAGCCCACCCTCTCTCAGGCCCCACAGGCCTGGATCTGCTGCACTGGGACAGGTGTGTGCCTGGCTTCCCAGTAGAGCTTACTGTCCATAGAGGTGAGACTCTATTGGGTGTCATCATCAGGGCCCCACCTCTGGTGCACCCTGAGTTAGTGGGCTATCTTGTACCAGCCTCAGTGCCTAACCACCAAGCACTTGACACTTGAGAGAAAATACATCTTATTTTCCAATCAGCCCACCAGGCACACATTAAGGGCACACATGCTGCTTATAAACTGGGGTTACCCTGTTTAAAATTCATAGAAAGCTTAGGAGTGCTTCTCAGTCAAGTACAGGTGGATTTTGCTCAGTTTTCCATTTTATTCTGTCTCTACCTAGTTCAAGATTGCATTGAGGAGGACGCATAGCAGCATGGAGTAATTCAAAATGAGATTGGTGGTGATGGTGAACAAATAATCTTGGTTCAATGCACACCTGAAAGATCTTTTATTAAAAACTATTAACTGGAAAATATGTGCATAACTTTCCTCCTATGATGATTTCATGTGTTTTTGTTCCAGAATTTCTTTATGTAACTCTCTGAAATTCCCAGCTCTTAACCAATTGAATCTTCCCTAGTATCTTCAAATTCTCCATCTTTAGATTTGAAGGGCCTTGTAAAAGGTTTCTGGAGATTTCTTTTTTTTTAATTTTTCTTTTGGTTTTGGCTGTGAAGCTTGTGTGATCTTAGTTCTCTGGCCCAGAGTCCTAACCACTGGACCACCAGGGAATTCCCAGGATTCTGAAGATTTTGACTCAGCAGTCAACAAAGGCCCTCCCAAACATTTTGTCTGATTCTGCAGTCCACAAAGAGACTGGAAGCCCTTCTCAGCATCTTTCCGTGGAAAGACCACCTGCTCCATCCTCTGCTGCAATACAAATAACCACCATGAAGCTCAATAGTTAGCTTCAATAAGTTTATCTTACCGTGTAGGCTTGGACTTCCAGGTATGTTTGTGCTGTGTTTCATATTCAAGTGTGCAGTTCCAACAGTTTATAAGTTGTACCCTTTGTCTACCTTGTATTCTGTCAAGCACCAGGTACAGAGTCATCTCTGTGTGGGTGCTCTGCCAACATTAATTAGTGATGATCGGGATAATGATATTGACCAATGACTCCATGAAATTGATGAATCATTTGGTGGAAGAAGCCAGGTACAGCAATTATGTAACATTGCTTCACCCAGCAAGTAATGTTTCATACCTCAGAGCGACGCAGAGCATTTTGCTGTCAGTACCTGCTCACTATTTCCAGTCAAAGCCAAAAGGGCTTCTTTGTAGAGTAAAACTTTTCAAACACATTGATCCTGAAGGGAGACTCCTAATGTAAGAGATATAGCTGCTTCCTTTGGTTCAGGCTACTATCCAAACCTGGCTCCCTCATGAATTGACAATTGAATAAACAAAAAGATGAAGCAAGAAGTTTGATTCAACTAATAAAAACAAATAAACTAATTCAGCTAAAGCTGAAACTCCAGTACTTTGGCCACGTCATGTGAAGAGGTGACTCATTGGAAAAGACTCTGATGCTGAGAGGGATTGGGGGCAGTAGGAGAAGGGGACGACAGAGGATGAGATGGCTGGATGGCATCACCGACTCGATGGACGTGAGTTTGAGTGAACTCCGGGAGATGGTGATGGACAGAGAGGCCTGGCGTGCTACGATTCATGGGGTCGCAAAGAGTCAGGCACGACTGAGCAACTGAACTGAACTGAACTGAAGGTTTGCCATGGCTTTTCTTCCAGGGAGCAAGTGTCTTTTAATTTCATAGCTGCACTCACCATCTACAGCAATTTTGGAGCCCAGGAAAATAAGATCTGTCACTGTTTCCATTTTTCCTCATCTATTTGCCATGAAATGATGGGACTAGTTGCCGTGATCTTAGTTTTTTGAATGCTGAATTTTACATCAGCTTTTTCATTCTCCTCTTTCACCATCATCAAGAGGCTGTTTAGTTCCTGTTCACTTTCTGCCATTAGAGTGTTATCCTCTGCGTATCTGAGGTTGTTTATATTTCTCCCAGCAATTTTGATTCTAGCTTGTGATTCATCCATGAGTGTAATTGTTTGGTAGTTTGAACATTGTTTGGCATTGCTCTTCTTTGGGATTGGAATGAAAACTGACATTTTCCAGTCTTGAGACCACTGCTGAGTTTTCCAAATTTGCTGACATATTGACTGCAGCACTTTGACAGCATCATCTTTTAGGATTTTAAATAGCAAAGCTGGAAATCCATCACCTCCACTAGCTTTGTTTATAGTAATGCTTCCTAAGTAATGGAAGCATTACTGTAAGTAATTACTATAATAATGCTTCCCACTTGACTTCATACTCCAGGATGTCTGGCTCTAGGTGAGTGACCACAGCCTCTTCGTTCTTTCTGGAGCAAATTCTCTGCTCTTTCCCAGTAGCATATTAGACACCTTCCAACCTGAGGGGCTCATCCTCCAGTGCCTTATCTTTTTGCCTTTCCATACTGTTCACGGGGTTCTCAAGGCAAGAAAACTGGTGACAGTGGAAGTCGCTCAGTCATGTCTGACTCTTTGTGACCCCATGGACTATACAGTCCTTGGAATTTTCCAGGCCAGAATACTGGAGTGGGTAGCCGTTCCCTTCTACAGGGGATCTTCCCAACCCAGGGATCAAATCCAGGTCTCCTGCATTGCAGGCAGTTTTCACTAGCTGAGCCACAAGGGAAGACCAAGAATATTGGAGTGAGTAGTCTATCCCTTCTCCAGGGTATCTTCCGAACCCAGGAATCGAACTAGGGTTTCCTGCATTGCAGGTGGGTTCTTTACCAGCTAAGCTATCAGTGGTTTGCCATTTCCTTCTCCAGTGGACCATGTTTTGTCAGAACTCTCCCTCATGACCCATCTACCTTGGGTGGCCTTATACATCATGGCTCATAGCTTCATTGAGCCCCTTTGCCACTACAAGGCTGTGATCCATGAAGCGGAAAAGAACTAAACTATGACTTCCAATTGCCTTAGATTTTAATGTTTTCCTGATTTGAAAAGTACATCCATTCATAAATTGCTATCATTCTGGTTGTTTTAAAAATGAGAAAATGAAGTTGAAATATTCACATTTATATTTACTTTTTTCTGTTTTTGTTTTTTTCCTTTCCCCTTCAACTAATAATCTGCGATAATTCAACCAGGGCAGGTGAAGTTTTTTTCTATACTATATATGACAAAAGAACTTCACAAGTAAATTAATAGTCAAACAGTTGCAGGAAATATCTTTGAATTCTTGAGAAGAAATAACACTTATGTTAGCATTATTATTATCTGCATTCAAATGACCAGAAAATTACAAGTATATCATCTAGTAATTAATCCCCCTATTTGATTTATCTTTATCAGCAATAAGAACAGCAAGAACAAGTTACTTGAAACTGTCAACGGAAAAATATGCAGTGTAAGAGCGGTGAGTTTCAGTTTTATTCAAGGAACTTACTGAAGACTAGTGGTAAAGAATCCTTCTGCCAATGCAGGAGATGCCAAGATTCCCAATCCCTGGGTTGGGAAGATTCCCTGGAGGAGGGCATGGCAACCCACTCCAGAATCTTGCCTGGAAAATTCCATGGATCGAGGAGCCTGGCGAGCTACAGTCCATGGGGTTACAGAGAGTCAGATATGACTGAGGATGCATACACAAATCCACTGAAGACTATAGCCCAGAAGACAGTCTATCAGATAACTTTTCTGGCTGGGAAAGTCAGGCTGACAAGCATCCATCTTGATAAAATGTTACTGCTTTTACCAAAATAGATACCTCAAGTTAATGATTTTCGTGCTTGTTCCATATATGGAAAGAATCTGAGATCTATGAAATTCTTCCCTAGACAAGCGTCTTAACTATTTAGGGGCCAGATATGCAATATCTGAAGCAGACTGCTTCATCCTGTTTTTCCATCCTGATTTTCCCTCAGAGTGCACGCTCACTGGATAACTGCAGCGATTTAAGACTTCATCCTTGGGGACTTCTCTTGTGGCTCAGTGATAAAAAGTCCGCCTGCTAATGCAGGAGACACAGGTTTGATCCCTGACCTGGGAAGATCCCACATGCTCTGGAGCAACTAAGCCCCTTAGAGCCTGGGAGCTGCAACTACTAAAAGCTGCACACCTTTGAGCCCGTGCTCTGTAACAAGAGAAGCCACTGCAATGAGAAGCCCACGCACCACAACTAGAGAGTAGCCCTTGCTTGCTGCAGCTAGACGAAAGCCCTCACAGCAGCAAAAACCCAGCACAGACCAAAACAAAGAAGTAAATAAACAAAACAAAAAGCTGCGTCCAGCTGAGTGATGAGTAAGAGTCTTTGTTCTTTTTGTTTACAAAACTGTCAGTTCAGATAGTATACAATTCAGAAAACCATCATCACCATCATTACCTTGGTACTAAAAACTTAGGTACTTGTTCAGTTCAGTTCAGTTCAGTCGCTCAGTCGTGTCTGACTCTTTGCAACCCCATGAATCACAGCACGCCAGGCCTCCCTGTCCATCACCAACTCCCGGAGTTCACTCAGACTCACGACCATCCAGTCAGTGATGCCATCCAGCCGTCTCATCCTCTGTCATCCCCTTCTCCTCCTGCCCTCAATCCCTCCCAGCATCAGAGTCTTTTCCAATGAGTCAACTCTTCGCATGAGGTGGCCAAAGTACTGGAGTTTCAGCTTAAGCATCATTCCTTCCAAAGAAATCCCAGGGCTGATCACCTTCAGAATGGACTGGTTGGATCTCCTTGCAGTCCAAGGGACTCTCAAGAGTCTTTTCCAACACCACAGTACAAAAGCATCAATTCTTTGGCGCTCAGCCTTCTTCACAGTCCAACTCTCACGTCCATACATGACCACGGGAAAAACCATAGCCTTGACTAGATGGACCTTAGTCGGCAAAGTAATGTCTCTGCTTCTGAATTGTTAATAATTTAAATATACCATTGCATTTACTTTTTTCTTTTCTTAATTTTTTAAAAATAGGATAGTTCATTTATAATGTTCTATTAGTTTCAAGTGTACAGCAAAGTGATTTAGTTATACGTTATGTCTGTATACATATTTTTTCTGATTCTTTTCCATTATAGGTTATTACAAGATTCACTACACTTAGCTTTTCATAGTAACCACTACTTGAGAGAGTCTCTGAATACTTGCTGCCCTTCCCAATGATCTAAAATCAAAGTTGAGGGATTCTAATTTCGTCTATATAAAGAATAAGAAACAGACTAGAAACCTGAGTAATGGTAGCTCAGGTGGTTTTAAGATCTCTTTGAGTAGCAAATGACGAATTACCCAAATTGTTGCAGTTATAACAGAAATGAGTGAATGGCCTTTGGCGTAAACCAGCCAAACAGGCCTGCAAGAGTTAAACAGTTTTGGTTATTCTTTAGCTGTTATGGCTGACAAACACTTGTAGCTAGACTTGTACTTCACAAAGCTTCACAAGGCTAATTACTTTGATTCCATATAGATTATACTCTGCACCTGGCTTTCTTCTCCCCCTACACTTTCATGTAGCATTCTGCATTTCAGAAAGGTCACAGGCCAATAACTTCAGGGACATCAGACCTGGTTGCTGAGTTGCCTGTGTCAGCTCTGGTCATTTTGAAACTTTGCACCAGAAAAAAAAAGAAAAGCAAGATCTTCATGAGGATATAAAAGCTCTGTCTGTTCCCGAGAGGGGGACACAATTCTTGAGGCACTAGCCAGCTGTGTTTCCCTTTTGCCTGGCAAAAATAATAAAGCTACTCTTTTCTATTTCCTCTAAACTCTGTCTCCATATTTCTATTTGGCATCAGTGGATAAGGAGCCAAGATTTTGGCAACAAAATCTATTGAATTAGCTTTTTAAAATCGAATTTGGGGCAAGAAATTGGGATGTTCAAAGAGTTGATGGCAAGGCTGGAGAAACAAATATCAGGATTGAAACATCCAGAATTCAGGGCAGTTCTGGCATCAAAGTAGCAGAAACTACTCAGCAGTGTTGTCAGGGCTCAGCTGCTGGAATGAATAGATTCAAATTGTTTCTTGCATCCCTCTGCTGAAGATTCAAAATTCTGGAAGACACTGTCTCGTCCCTTATCTAGAGGAGGGCAAGGGACCGTGATTATAGCCCCACCATGACTGCACACAGTAGGGAAGGAGAAATCAGATTGCTCCTACCAACATAAGAAATGGATGCTGGTAGATAAGAAATAAACCACTGTAAACCATGGCAGCTGCTCTTTATCTTCCCACCATACAGATGAGCTTTTTTCTTTTTTTCAAATTAATTTATTTATTTGGCTGTGCCAAATCTTAGTTGTAGCATGTGGGATCTAGTTCCTTGATCAGGAATCGAACCTGGGCCCCCTGCGTTGACAGCACAGAGTTTTAGTCACTGACCCACCAGAGAAGTCCTCAGATGAGCTTTTTTCTTAATTGCAATTTTCATTTTGAGATGATTATAGGTTCACATGAGATTATAAGAAATAGTACAGAGAAATTCCACATACCATTTACTCAAATTTCCTCGGTGGTGACATCTTGTATAACCATAGTACAATATCACTGCCAGGACATTAACAAACCACTGACCTTATTCACATTTGCTACATGCATTCATTTGTACGTGTGTGTGTATTTAGTTCTACAGTTTTATCACATGGGTATGTTCATCTAATAATGCCCACAGTCAAGATACAGAACAATTTTGTCACCACGAAGAGCCCTCACACTTCCTTTTAGTAACCACACCATGTCCCTCCCATATCTCTTCCCCTCCCCCATTGCCCCTTTTAGCCTCCAGACACCACTAATTTTGTCCTGCATTTCTATAGGCTTTATCATTTCAAAGAATGTTATAGAAATGAAACCATACAGTATGTATCATTTTTGGATTTGCATTTTTCCCATTCATCAAAATTCTCTTGCAATCTATCCAAATTGTTAAGTGTATTAATAGCTTTTATTTATTACTGAGTAGTATTCTTCAATATGGATATACCATAGTTTGCTTAACCATTTGCCTGTTAAAAAACAGTTGGATTGCTTTCAGTTTTTGACCGTTTGAATAAAGATGCTGTGAACATCTGTGCACGTGTGTGAACACAAGTGTTTGTTTGTTTGTTTGCTTTTACTGTACTCTATATTTAAAATTTGCTGAGAGAGTAACCTTAAGTTCTCATCATAAGGAAAGAAAACGGCATCTGTAAGAGGTGATGGATGTTAACTGAATTTACTGTGCCGATCATTTTGCAATAAATGTGCATATAAACTCAATATTTGTACACCTTGAACAATACAATGTCATATGTCAATTATATCTCAGTAAAACTGGGGAAAAAAGAAACTGCTAAACTATATTCCAGAACAACTGTACCATTTTACACTCCTGCCAGCAATGGACTAACGATTCAGTTCCTCCATATCCTTACTGGCATTTGGGGTTGCCACTGCTTTTAACTTTAACCAATCTAATAAGTGTGTACCGATGTATTATTGTGGCTTTCGTTTGCATGTGCCTAATGGCTTCTTTTCATGTGCTTATTTGCTGTCTTCTTATCTTCCTTGGTGAAGATAAGAAGTGCTAATCCTTCAAACATAATGCACAGACATCAGGAGCTAACTCAGTGTCAAACAAGATGTCTGCTGTGGTGTGCCTATCCATAGGAACTCATGCGGAAAATGGCTCATTTATAGTATACGCCAATGGATGCTTGATGTTCAGCAATGCCATCCAATAGAGAAATGTAGCAGACCGTCTTCTTCTTTCTCTCTTAGCATCAAAGTTGTAGCTACTTGGAAGAACTTCTCAGGATATAGCTGTTTCTGCTATATCTGCTATATTTGCTGCTTCTCAGGAGGTTGTCTCTGTCACTCTGCAATTATAGGCTCTTCGTGTTTAGTGACAGGACTAGAGTTGCATGCAATGCATTAGGAGTTGTTTTAAAATGTACACCCAGAAGCTTTACCACTGTGAACAATAAAAAGCGTAAAGAGTGTCAATCATGACTGAAGAAAAGAAGCTGCTAATCAATGTTCCTAGGCAGCTGTACCATTTTCCATTCCCACCAGCAATGGATGGCATTATCCAATTCCTCCATCTCCCACCCACTGTGCATCTTGAGGGGAATTCAGGAGGAAAAATATAGGATGAGGCATTCTGTGCTTTGGGTAGATGGGTCCCTCGATGGTTAAGATGCGTATCTCAGAAAAAATTGCAATGACCCCCTATTCTTGCTTCCCATACATAGAAAAGCACTAAAATCATTAACTTGAGGTACCTGTTCTTTGCCATTTGTAGTAATCTGCCGAGATGTCCGGTGACTATATGTATTTCTTAGCCAAAAAATGTATCACTGGCTTCTCTCTTATCTCATGGAGCTGTCCTTTTAGAGCCACTGTGAGATTATTTCTAGGGCTGTAGTCCTCAGTAACATTTCTTGAATAAAACTTAACTCACAGCTCTTATGTTGTGTGTTTTTCTTTTAGTTGACACTAGCAAGTCACTTTGCTTTATTTGAAGGGCTTTGTACCAACTTTTAACAAGATTTTCTAGTAGAAGCAGTGAGGCTATTGGAGCCCGTGGACTACTGTTCCAATAGAGTCCCATTTTCAGGTTTCGTTGTCAAGTGTTTCAATTACACTTTATTAATTTATTTTTGGCTTCTCATACAAAGTCACTAACCTCACAGACTTACTGGGTTATCTCTGCATGTGTAAGTTCACATCCTATAAAAATACTTGAGCCCTTTTCACTATTTAAATATACAATTATAACTTAATACAGTGAGGAGCTAAAGGAGATCTTTCAGATTTCTGCCTCAGTTCTGAAGGAAGGCCACAGTCAGAGTTCAGACAAGTTCTAGCTATGAGACCACTGCCTTTTTCTTGGGCTTGTCATGTCAGCAGTACTAGAACATCTGAAGTCCCTGTTTTTGTTAATTATGATGGTTTAATATGAGATACAAAACTCTGCCTCAAAGTGACGGTTATTCACTGTTTCTCTCAGGTCTGTGATTCAGCTGAGGTTTTCTGGTCTAGGCTGGTTCAGCAGGCTCAGTTCAGTTCAGTTCAATTCAGTTCAGTCGCTCAGTCGTGTCCGACTCTTTGCGACCCCATGAATCTCAGCACACCAGGCCTCCCTGTCCATCAACAACTCCCGGAGTTCACTCAGACTCATGTCCATCGAGTCAGTGATGCTATCCAGCCATCTCATCCTCGGTCGTCCCCTTCTCCTCCTGCCCCAAACCCTCCCAGCATCAGAGTCTTTTCCAATGAGTCAACTCTTCGCATGAGGTGGCCAAAGTACATTTCAGCTTTCATCATTCCTTCCAAAGAAATCCCAGGGCTGATCTCCTTCAGAATGGACTGGTTGGATCTCTTTGCAGTCCAAGGGACTCTCAAGAGTCTTCTCTACCGCTACAGTTCAAAAGCATCAATTCTTCAGTGCTCAGCTTTCTTCACAGTCCAACTCTCTCATCCATACATGACCACTGGAAAAACCATAGCCTTGACTAGATGGACCTTAGTTGACAAAGTAATGTGTCTGCTTTTGAATATGCTATCTAGGTTGGTCATAACTTTCTTCCAAGGAGTAAGCGTCTTTTAATTTCATGACTGCAATCATCATCTGCAGTGATTTTGGAGCCCCCAAAAATAAAGCCTGACACTGTTTCCACTGTTTCCCCATCTATTTCCCATAAAGTGATGGGACCGGATACCATGATCTTCGTTCTTTGAATGTTGAGCTTTAAGCCAACTTTTTCACTCTCCTCTTTCACTTTCATCAAGAGGCTTTTTTGTTCCTCTTCACTTTCTGCCATAAGAGTGGTATCATCTGCATATCTGAGGTTATTGATATTTCTCCCAGCAATCTTGATTCCAGCTTGTGTTTCTTCTAGTCCAGCATTTCTCATGATGTACTCTGCATATAAGTTAAATAAGCAGGGTGACAATATACAGTCTTGATGTACTCCTTTTCCTATTTGGAATCAGTCTGTTGTTCCATGTCCAGTTCTAACTGTTGCTTCCTGACCTGCAGACAGATTTCTCAAGAGGCAGGTCAGGTGGTCTGGTATTCCCACCTCTTTCAGAATTTTCCAGTTTATTGTGATCCACACAGTCAAAGGCTTTGGCATAGTCAATAAAGGAGAAATAGATGTTTTTCTGGAACTCTCTTGCTTTTTCCATGATCCAGGGGATATTGGCAATTTGATCTCTGGTTCCTCTGCCTTTTCTAAAACCAGCTTGAACATCAGGAAGTTCACGGTTCACGTGTTGCTGAGGTCTGGCTTGGAGAATTTTGAGCATTACTTTACTAGCATGTGAGATGAGTGCAATTGTGCAGTAGTTTCAGCATTGTTTGGCATGAACTTTCTTTGGGATTGGAATGAAAACTGACCTTTTCCAGTCCTGTGGCCACTGCTGAGTTTTCCAAGTTTGCTGGCATATTGAGTGCAGTACTTTCACAGCATCATCTTCCAGGATTTGAAATAGCTCAACTGGAATTCCATCACCTCCACTAGCATTGTTCGTAGTGATGCTTTCTAAGGCCCACTTGACTTCACATTCCAGGATGTCTGGCTCTAGATGAGTGATCACACCATCATGATTATCCAGGTCGTGAAGATCTTTTTTGTACAGTTCTTTTGTGTATTCTTGACACTTCTTAATATCTTCTGCTTCTGTTAGGTCCATACCATTTCTGTCCTTTATTGAGCCCATCTTTGCATGAAATGTTCCCTTGGTATCTCTAATTTTCTTGAAGAGATCTCTAGTCTTTCCCATTCTGTTGTTTTCCTCTATTTCTTTGCATTGATCACTGAAGAAGGCTTTCTTATCTCTTCTTGCTATTCTTTGGAATTCTGCATTCAGATGCTTATATCTTTCCTTTTCTCCTTTGCTTTTTGCTTCTCTTCTTTTCACAGCTATTTGTAAGGCCTCCCCCAGACAGCCATTTTGCTTTTTTGCATCTTTTCCATGGGGATGGTCTTGATCCCTGTCTCCTGTACAATGTCAGCAGGCTCAGCTCCATGCATCTCTCATCCTCCCCGGGCTAGTCCTATTCCTCATGTGGCAAGACAGAGATAGAAGAGGGTGAGCAAAAACACACACGGCCTCCTAATGCCCAAGCTCAGAATTGACACACTATCCCTTCCACATGATTCCTTGGTCAAAGCAAGTGACACAACCAAGCTCAACACCAACTGAGCAGAATAGAATACACATGCAAGGAAGGTGGAGAGAATGAATGTTTCTGAATAAAATCCACCTAGCAGCTGGGTTCCAAGAGCACATGTCCCCACACAGCCAGAAGGAAAATGTGGCATTTTTATGCTCCAGCCTCAGACGCCACATCTCTTGGCATTTCCCATGCCATGTGGGGCAGTCACCAGATTCTACAAGGTTCAAGACAGGGGGACACAGATCTCATAGTTAAATGGAAGGATTGCCAAGATCATTTTGTAAAAAGACCATATAGAGTTGGAGATATTGATATGGATCTCTGGGAAATGCAATCTGCATGGGAGCAATGCATCAGTATTTCCAAGGCACAAGCTTCTTAGTAGTCAGGGTATTGGGAACTGAAACACACTCTCAGGATCCTGGGCGGTGGATAGGGTACCATTTGGTATCCTGAAGAAATTATTTCCTCAAAAAAGAAATGAGCACCAGTCTTCCAGACTGTAGGTTTCCATCTGGACACAGGGGTCTGTACTGGTTTTAAGTTACTAAATTTCTTTCTGGGAGCTTCTGACTAGCTGACTAACATGCATAATGCAGGGCCTCTCAGAGATCATCACAAGATAAATTTATATCTCTGGGTGTTTTCTCAGGTAGGTGAGAGAGGCCAAGTTGACATGAGTGTGCAGATATAGGGGCACACTGCTTCCTTTCCAGTCTATGAACCTTGGGCATGCCACTTAGCCTCTCTGAGCTCCAGTGTTTTCATTCTACAAAATAAAAATGAGAAGAAATTTGTACTGAGTGGTAAGATACGTTTATGCATATAAAGCATTAGCACTGGTGCTTGGCAAGTTCTCAAAAAATACACACTAGTATAAAGATGGTGGTGACTGATGCTACGTTGGGAAGGAAAAGGAGCAGAAAAACACTGGGTGTTTGCTGCAGATTGAATGTGTCTCCACCAAACCAGGCATTGAAACCTTAACCCCCAGGTGATGGTATTCAGAAGTGGGTCTTTGGGAGGCAATTAGGTCATGAGAGTGGGCCCCTAATGAATGGATTAGTACCGTTATAAAAGAGATCACAGTTCCCTTGCTTCTTCTGCTGTTTGAGGACACATCGAAAAGATGGTCATCTGTGAACCAGGAAGTGGGCCCTCATCAGACTCTGAATTGACTGGCACCTTGATCTTGCACTTCCAGCTTCCAGAACTGTGAGAAATAAATTCCTGTCTATAGCAGTCAGAATGGATAGTGTTGACATATGGCTAACAGCTGGGTCCCAATTTCTCCACCTGGTTGCAAATGTCTGTAAGTCTGGGTGGGCAAACAGCACTTCTGTTTTGAATTTTCTTTTTAAAGTGAGACCCAAAAAGAGGGATTATTTTGTTTGAGGAGTGAGGATGACTCTTCTCCTCTACCTACTGGGACAGAAGTTGGAGTTTAAGTGATTTTGGACACCAGATTTTGGAGTAGCAGAGGACCTGTTGGAAATAAAAAATGAATATACAGTGCTTATCAACCTTCTTTCTCCTTTTTTATTTTTAAAATTCAGCCACACTGTGTGGCATGTGGAATCTTTTTAATAGTTACTCAACCAGGAATGGAACCTGAACCCCCTGCACTGGAAGCGTGGAATTGCTCAACTTATTTTCTATGAAACTTAATTGCCTAAGGAAAGGATAAATTAAACTGATTTTCTTTTTTTAATGCATCTCAAATAAAAACCTATATGCCACTTATTTTCACTCAATAATATTTCATCTTTTTATGTCAGTATATATAGATCTATGTCATTCTTTTTAAAGGTAACATAGAATTCTACATATGGACATCTCTCTTGGTGGACATTTGGACTGTCTTTTGGCTGTTTCTTTTTCCTGTCATACATTGAAACAATGTTGTACAAATATTCTTGTACATTTGTGTGGTTATTTCTTGAGATTCTTGGGGAATTTATTACCTCTCTCTATCAGTAGATCATTAAAAATTTTGTGGATATTTACAAATTACCCTCTGAAAATTGAGCCAGTTGATATTCTCACAGACTATGTGGGTCCTCCCCTCCTTACCTATCTTAGCCAACAATGAATCTATTGGTTGAGAATTCATAGATCCAATTGTTATGGGGAGGTCTCTATGGTAGAAGGGAATTTGTAATGAGAGTTGTTGTTTTTGTCTTTAATATTAAAAAGTAGTTTAGTACCATCTATAATGATCTGTAGTGGGTACTGAATTCGTACAGATAGAATGATGTGGCAGTTCTCTTTTTTCCATGGGTGGTCAAGTACAAGTCAGTTAAGTAAATAGAAAGCAAATTTTCTTTCCGTCTCTTGCCTTATCTCTGTTTTACTATGTATACAGAGTCAAAGAAGAACAATTCTTTGAAGTCTCAATAAAATATTAACAGGCATCATCTTCCCTCACATCACAATCACATGATGTTTTTAAAGATCCTAGTGTTGCAATCCAGGGATCAGATTATGGGTAGCAAGTAGAGTTATGAGGGAAATGCATTATAGTCATATGCCTGTTACACAAGACACCATTCCCTTTCCCAGAGGCTGTAGTAAACTGAGGGACCTGGAGGGCACTCAGCAAGTCAACCAGAGGGCTTCAGTGGCAGCAGTGCAGGGACTAATAGTCCCTAAGACCAGTCTCTCTTGCAGATTTGCAGATAAGCATCTGTCTACCATAGGTGAGCATGAAGAACATGAGATCATGAATCCTGACCCCAAAAATGTGTACTGGGGCAGGAGTGCTCCCTGGAATATGAGGCAAGAGAGAAAAGCTTATGAGTGCTATGTAGTTGAATAAGGTGACAGCAAATGTTATTGGGTCCTGACTTATTCTGAATATTCTGTGCCTTGTGGGTGGAGCACAAAAACCCCTCTAGGGTAGGGCTTTTATGTGAATTCCACAGACCTCATGGGTTCATGGATAAATTTCATGAAGCCTTTATTAGATTTTTCCAGAGAAACAGAAGCAATAGGAAGTATATATATAGAAAAAGATTTATCAGGAATTGCCTCATGTGATTATGGAAGCTTAGATGTCCCAAAGGGCTTCCCTGGTAACTCAGCTGGTAAAGAATCTGCCTGCAATGCAGGAGACCCTGGTTTGATTCCTGGGTCAGAAAGATCCCCTGGAGAGGGATAGGCTACCAGCTCCATTATTCTTGGGCTTCCCTTGTGGCTCAGATGACATAAAATCTGCCTGCAATGTGGGAGACCTGGGTTCAATCCCTGGGTTGAGAAGATCCTCTGGAGGAGGGCATGGAAATCCACTCCAGTATTCTTGCCTGGAGAATCCCCATGGACAGAGGAGCCTAGCAGACTACAGTCCATGGGGTCCCAAAGAGTTGAAATGACTGAGAAATTAAGCATAGCATAGCACAGAAGTCCCAAGATCTGCAGTCAGTAACCCAGGAAAGTTCAGTCCAACTCAGAAGGCCAGAAAAATAGGACCGGGTGGAAAAGCCTGCAGGTTCCGGGCTCAAGAGGAGCCAGTGTTTCCATTGGAAACCAAAGACAGGAAAAGGCCAATGTGCCTGATGGAAGGTGTTCAGGCAGGTAAAGTTCCTATTCTTGAGCAGTTAGGTTAGCCTTTTTATTCTCTTCAGGCCTTCAACTGATTGGATGCATGCTGTCCATATTAGGGAGGCTAATCCACTTTACTCCATGTACCAATTCACATGTTCATTTCATCCCAAGGCACCTTCACCACAGATATACCTGAGTTTGACTAAATGTCTTGGTACTCTGTGGCCTGGTCAAGTTGACACATATAACTAGCCATCACAAGTCCACCCCTTGTTAACTTGGGCATCCACATGTATCTCCTCAAACCATACTTCATCTCCAAATATAGACAATAACAAGATCATAATTCTGTCTAATATGATGCAACTATCCTGATACAATCCAAAATGTACTAAATCCCTTCCCCAAAGAGGAGATAAGGTTCTTGAGTGCTACTCTTCTCCTTGATGTCCTGTAACTTAAATACTAAGATATAAAGTCAATTGTCTTATGTTACACAAGAGAAAAGAGATGGAAAAAACTAAAGATGTTTTAGGTACACGCACATATACATAACAATAGGGACAAAATGCTCACAATAATTACAATTTTCATTGCTATAACTGCTCACACGGTCACCCATGGCTGGTATTTGTGACTCCTCTCTTCTATTATCCATTCATATTCCCTTTGTCTTCAGCAAGACATCAGCAGGGTTTTTTTTTTTTTTTGTCTTGTGTGGTGACCCAAATCTTCATTCCTGAAAGATCTAGGCTCTTACTAGGCCTGCCTGGATTGGGTTGCTAATTCTCTATTGACCTTAACCACAGGACACCCTAAGATATCATTGGTACTGCAGACACGCTCTTCCTTACCTCCACTGTGGAATAGCAGTCCAATTTCTCTGTGGAAGTAAGGATCAGTCACCCCAGCCAGCACCGTAATTCCCTTCTTTGTCTGTTAGCTCAGGTGTGAGTAACCCAAAGAGACTGGCAGCATTCTTAACTTCCTGTTCACTGGAATCATGGCATTTCCTGCTGGAAGAATTCCTCCTCTGGAACAAATACTACTAGCCTGGCAAAACACAATGTTGTGGTAAAAGGAAGCAAGTTTTACTAGTGGGTCATGAGGGATAATACTGAGTGGTTCTGCTCCCATTTCCATCCCTTGATTCTTGGACCCTTGAATCTTGGCTGTCAGAGAAACAGCATCATATCCTAGATGCTGATTCTGACTATATATGGATTGTTACCTAGCCGGTGCTGAAACGGAGTCTTCAAAAGTCCATTTCACTGTTCATGGTAGGGAACATGGTAAGACCAGCGAGTTCTATGAGGATGGGCCCAATGATGCAATTCATTGGCTGATGGTTGAGGTCATTGAACAGAGGCAACATTGCGTGGAATACTACAATGGTGGACAGGAATTCTGTAGCTCCATGGATGGTAGTTTTGGTAGAAACATTGCATGCAGGGAAGGCAAATCTAATCCATAGTAAGTGTCTATTCCAGTGGGAAGAAAATTCTGCCCCTTTAGGATGGAAGCACCATCTGAGTACCACCAGGTAGCTGGCTGATCACCCTGGAGAATGATGTCATATCAGGGACTTAGTGCTGGTGTCTGCTGCTGGCATATTGGGCATGCAGGCAGGTTGGCCTTGGGCCACAGCTCATGAATCAAACTATAATTACCTGTCTAGCCATTTCTCCTTCCAAGAAAAGTGAACAAACTAGAGGCTAAGGTCTGCCCCCCAGAATTCCCCTTTACCACTCTACTTCAGGCATGTTCCAGAAAGAGGCATTAGTGCTGCAACTGCCCTCCTTCAAACAGTGCTTACATAGTGTACAGACTTATCAGTAAACCAGGACCAAGTCTTCTCTTTCTCTGTTGATTGGTTGTAGGGAACTCCCCATGAGGCCATAGGCACAGACCAGGTGAGAGAAGGCAGGAGTTTTGGGGCCATTTCTTGATGTAACTGACTTGTGCCTCAAGGGGCCAGATCACATACATACCACTTCCATTTGATGGTGGAGAATTGCTGTGCATGTCCAATTTTATGGTTTAATGTGTCAGATAATATCTGTACACAATGGGCATCCCAGGTCTCATTGATGACCCATGGTTAGAACTTCAGTCTCTACAAAGGCTCAGTAGCAGGCCAGGATCTGTTTTTTAAATGGAGAGTAGGGCTTTACTCCTAAATCCTTAGGGTCTGTGCTGTGATTCACCTCTAGGAGCCTGACAAAGCCTTCAAACAGCATCCTGACTTGCTGCTGCCACATCAAGCACCGCTAGATATGACCCAGGTGGGAGAGCACTTTCTCCTGAGCTTCACTTAAAATTAGCAGTGTGGACTTGAAAGGTTGTTGCTGAGCTGTGAAAGACACCAGGATTCTTGGCCTCTGGAGGAGAGGAATTCAATCCAGGGCAAGTGATGAGGCTTGATTGCTCAGAGCTTTTGTGTGATGAAGTTTTATTAAAGTATAAAAGAGACAAAGAAAGCTTCTGACATAGACTTCAGAAGGGGACAAAAAGAGTGCCCTCCTACTAGTCTTAAACAGGAAGTTACATACCTACTGCTGCTGCTGCTGCTAAGTCACTTCAGTTGTGCCCGACTCCGTGCAACCCCATAGATGGCAGCCCATCAGGCTCCCCTGTCTCTGGGATTCTCCAGGCAAGAACAGTGGAGTAGGTTGCCATTTCCTTCTCCAATGCATGAAAGTGAAAAGTGAAAGTGAATTTGCTCAGTCATGTCTGACTCTTCGCAACCCCATGGACTGCAGCCCACCAAGCTCCTCCGTCCATGAGATTTTCCAGGCAAGAGTACTGGAGTGGGGTGCCATTGCCTTCTCCATACATACCTACTAGTAGGCTGCTAATTACAGAAAGGAAATGTCTCAAAACTCAGAGAGTGACACCAGGCCCCTCACCCACAACATGCATTTTGAGATAACATTGACACAAAGTGAGTCATCCTGGGCCATAAAATGATTGACGTGAATCTTGAGAAAGCCAGGATTCCAAGCAAATACATAGTCTCATTAACATAAATTAGGAGAACAATTGTAAGAGTAAATCATACTGGTTTGTTGAGCCATTATCCCTTCTGAGTCTTAGGTGGAACCGACTTGATGAAAGAGTCTAAGGTAAATACATAGTTTACTAACATAGCTACATCTTTTAGGACTTGAAATAGCAGCTGGAATTCCATCACCTCCACTAGCTTTGTTTGTAGTGATATTTCCTAAGACCCACTTGACTTCACATTCCGGGATTTCTGGCTGTAAGTGAGTGACCATGCTATCATGATTATCTGGGTCATGAAGATCTTTTTTGTATAGTTCTTCCATGTATTCTTGCCACCTCTTTTCAACATCTTTTGCTTCTTTTAGGTCTGTACCATTTCTGTCCTTTATTGTGCCCATCTTTGCGTGAAATGTTCCCTTGGTATCTCTAATTTTCTTGAAGAAATCTCTAGTCTTTCCCATTCTACTGTTTTCCTCTATTTCCTTGCATTGATCACTGAGGAAGGCTTTTTTTTATTTCTCTGTGCTATTCTTTGGAACTTTGCATTCAAATGGGTATATCTTTCCTTTTCTCCTTGGCCTTTAGCTTCTATTCTTTACTCAGCTATTTGTAAGGCCTCATCAGAAAACCATTTTGCCTTTTTGCATTTCTTTTCCTTGGGGATGATCTTAATCACTGCCTCCTGTACAATGTCATGAAACTCTGTCCAAAGTTCTTGAGGCACTCTGTCTATCAGATCTAATCCCTTGAATCTATTTGCCACTTGCACTGTAAACTCAAAAGGGATTTGATTTAGGTTATACACAAATGGTCTAGTGGTTTTGCCTACTTTCTTCAATTTAAGTCTGAATTTTGCAATAAGGAGTTCATGATTTGAGGCATAGTCAGTTCCCAGTCTTGTTTTTGCTGACTGTATAGAGCTTCTCTATCTTTGATTGCAAAGAATATAGTCAATCTGATTTTGGTATTGACCATCTGGTGATGTCCATATGTAGAGTCTTCTCTTGTGTTGTTGGAAGAGGGTGTTTGCTCTGACCAGTGCGTTCTCTTGGCAAAACTCTGTTAGCCTTTGGCCTGCTTCATTTTGTACTCCAAGGCCAAATTTGCCTGCTACTCCAGGAATCTCTTGACTTCCTACTACTTTCTACTATTTTAGCTATTTCAAATCCTAAAAGATGATGCTGTGAAAGTGCTGCACTCTACATGACAATAAATTTGGCAAACTCAGCAGTGGCCATAGGACTGGAAAAGGTCAGTTTTCATTTCAATCCCAAAGAAAGGTAATGCCAAAGAGTGTTCAAGCTACCACAAAATTGCACTCATCTCACACACTAGCAAAGTAATGCTCAAAATTCAAGCAAGGCTTCAACAGTACTTGAACTGTGAAATTCCAGATGGTCAAGCTGGATTTAGAAAAGGCAGAGGAATTAGAGATCAAATTGCCAACATCCATTGGATAGTCGAAAAAGTAAGAGAGTTCCAGAGAAACATCGACTTCTGCTTTATTGACTACGCCAAAGCCTTTGACTGTGTGGATCACAACAAATTGTGGAAAATTCTTCAAGAGATGGGAATACCAGGCCACCTTACCTGCCTCCTGAGAAATCTGTGTGCAGGTCAAGAAGCAATAGTTAGAACTGGACATGGAACAACAGACTGGTTCCAAATAGGAAAAGGAGTATATCAAGGCTGTATATTGTCACCCTGCTTATTTAACTTGTATGCAGTGTATATCACATGAAATGCCAGACTGGATGAAGCACAAGTTGAAATCAGGATTGCTAGGAGAAATAGCAATAACCTCAGATATGCAGATGACACCACCCTTATGGCAGAAAGCAAAGAAGAACTAAAGAGCCTCTTGATGAAAGTGAAAGAGGAGAGTGAAAAAGTTGGCTTAAAACTCAACATTCAGAAAACTAAGATCATGGCATCCGGTCCCATCGCTTCATGGCAAATAGATGGGGAAACAGTGGAAGCAATAAGAGACTTTATGTTTTTTGGCTCCAAAATCACTGCAGATGGTGCCTGCAGCCATGAAATTAAAAGATACTTACTCCTTGGAAGAAAAGCTATGACCAACCTAGAGAGCATATTAAAAAGCAGAGACATTACTTTGCTGCCAAAAATCCATCTAGTCATAGCTATGATTTTTCCAGTAGTCATGTCTGGATGTGAGAGTTGGACTATAAAGAAAGCTGATGGTTTTGAACTGTGGTATTGAAGAAGACTCTTGAGGGTCCCTTGGACTGCAAGGAGATCCAGCCAGTCAATCCTAAAGGAAATCAGTCCTGAATATTCATTGGAAGGACTGATGTTGAAGCTGAAACTCCCGTACTTTGGCCACCTATGCAAAGAACTTACACATTGGAAAAGACCCTGATGCTGGGAAAGATTGAAGGCAGGAGGATAAGGGGATGACAGAGGATGAGATGGTTGGATGGCATCACCAACTTGATGGACATGAGTTTGAACAAGCTCCAGGAGTTGGTGATAGATAGGGAAGCCTGGCATGCTGCAGTCCATGGGGTCGCAAAGATTTGGACATGACTGAGTGACTGAACTGAACTACCGCAGCTTAAGAAAAATATTCCCATAAGAAAAATGCATTGATTAGCTCAAGGCTTGAGTAAAGTTAAATTCAGGTGGACCCAGGTGTTGTCATGGCAACACCAAATTTTAAAAGAAACCTCCTTTCAATTTTGTAGAGAGAAGGGAAAAAAATCTGACACTTATAGTTTGTTTCCTCCTGCTGTTTAAGAGAGAGATAAAAAACATCTGACACTTGCAGCCTATTTCCTCATTTGGGGGCCTCTAGCTTCCTGCCTGTTACCCTCTCAACTACCCTGGGGGTACAGTGGATAAGAATCTACTTCCCAATGTAGGGTACATGGGCTCGATTCCTGGTTGGAGAAGATCCCATATGCCGCAGGAGCAACTAAGCCCGTGCACCATAGCTACTAAGCCCCTGCATTGCAACTACTGATGCACAGGTGCCTAGAGCCTGTGCTCCGCAATAACAGAAGCTACAGTCAGACGACTGTGTATCGCAATGAAGAGTAGCCCTCGCTCGTTACAACCAGAAAAAACCTGTGCACAGCAACAAAGACCTAGCACAACCAAAAATAAGTAATAAATAAATTTATTAATTAAAAAAAAAACTAGAAGTGTTTTGGATCACTCAGTAAATGGACTGGAGTAACACATCCGAGTGAGGAATATGTCTCCAAAATTAAAAGATACTCAAGAAGCATTGTATCTCTTTTTTGGATATAGGAAGGGGTAGATGCAACAAATTATTCTTTACCTTACAGGGGATATCTCGACCTGCCCCATTTGGGTCCCTAGAAATTCACTGAGGTTGAAGGCCTCAGTGAATTTTGGTCTGATTTATTTCCCACCCTCTAACATATAAATGTCTTACCAACAAGTCCTAGAATCGTTGCTACTTCTCACTCATTAGGTCCAGTTAGCATAATGACAGCAATGTAGTGGACCACTATGATATACTGTGGAAGGGAAATGCAATAATAATCCATGCAGACTGACTTATAATATAGGATTAGAGATTTGATATACCCCTGATACAGACAGTGAAGGAATGTTGCTGGCCTTGCAAGCTGAAAGCAGACTCTTTCTGGTTGGTCTTACTGACAGAGATGGAGAAAAGCACATTTGACCAGATCGATAGCTGCATACCAGTACCAGGGGATGTATTAATGTACTTAAGCAATAAAATCTCATCTGCTCCGGCACTGTAGTTGAAGTCACCACCTGGTTTAAGCGTATGATAATCCCCGTTTATTCTCCAGGATCCATCTGTCTTCTGCATGCGTCAAATAGGAGAGCTGAATGGGAGTGTGGTAAGAATCATCACCCTTGCATTTTTCAAGATCTTGATGGAGGCCCTAACCTCTACAATCTCTCTAGAGATGCAGCACTGCTTTTGGGCTACTATTTTCCTAGGTAGAGACAATTTTTGTGGCTTCCACTTGGCTTTCTCGCATCACAGAGGTAGGGAACCAGTGTGCGAATTCTGCCAGATACACGGCTGTGCTGTGCTTAGTTGCTCAGTCATGTCTGACTCTTTGTGACCCCATGGACTTAGCCCACCAGGCTCTTCTGTCCATGGGGGTTCTCCAGGAAGAATACTAAAGTGAGTTGCCATGCCCCTCCTCCAGGAGATATATGGCTGATCATATCTATTCCAATTATGTATTCCAGAGCTGGGGAAATAGCCACAGAATGGGTTTAGGGAAACACCAGGACCTCTGTGAGAGGCACCTGAGCTAAATCTCCACTGAACCCCTGTCTTCCATAAGCCTATGCTCAGACTGGTGCTCCACAGTGACATTTTAGGTCTCCTGGAATTAGTGTCAGTTCAGAGCAAGTGTCCAGTAGCCCCTGAGAGATCTGATTATTTTCAATATATAGTTCCATTGGTCAAAGGCCATCAATCGCTTTGGAGAATGCTGGAAGAGGTTAACAGTATAAATTTCTGATAGTGTATGAGGGTCCTTCTTCAAGGGAACCTGGCTTCCCCTTCATTCAAGGAGTGCTGGGTCTACAAACTGACTCAAGTCTGGGGACTGATTGATTGATTAAAGCTGTTTAATGATTCAGATTAAACTTTTGTTCACTTGACATGGAAATTGCTTAGTAAGAACTTGGTAGGCTTCCTATTTATTTCCCTTCTAGGAACACCATGATCAACCAGTCAGTGCCACAGGCTTGCACGAGTCCATCTATTTTGATTACTGCTTTGACTTCGAGGTCCATTATGGTAACCACGCCTACCTTGCCTTTGGTGGTTGAGTGCTGTCACTTGGCCTCTCACAAATTTATTTCTCATAGTTTTGGTCAAAGTGTGTCTTCCAGACCCTTCCCAGTGTTTGTAAGCAATCTTCCAATCTCCCTAAGCCTCTGAATCCCTCCATCTACATTAAACCAAGGCAGGTCTGGCATTTCCAAGTTTCATAATAGGCCACCTTTTGGTTGATGATTCAGTCAAGCAAATAATCAAACTAGTATAGCCCTTCCTGACTTCCTGGGCTGAAACATTAAATGCAGGATCTCTGCTTAGTGAGTCCATGTCAATAAATTCATCCTGACCCAACTTTATGTTCCTTCCACCATTACCCCCAGTTTTAGTATCCATTTCCACATGTGCTCCCCAGATTTCTGTGTGCATCGTTAGAAAGGTCAAGTGGCTCTTTTGGAGTGTAGCACACCATCTCATGGGTTGTGCTTTCTACCTCATCATTAGAAGTGTGCTGGCAATTGAGTGTAGTTATAGACCTAGAGACAAAGTGCTGGTGGGATTGGGCTGTCTTAAGCTGCCATAGCCATCTTATCTGTCCTAGTCTGCTCAGGATGCCATAGTAAGACACCACAGTCTGGGGGCTGAAACAACAGAAGTTTATTTCTCACAGTTTGGGAGGGCTTGAAAGTCCAAGATCAAAGCACTGGTTGATTAGATTTCTGGTGTGAGTGTTCTTCCTGGCTTGTGGATGACTGCCTTCTTGTTGTGTCCTCATATGGCCCTTCCTTGATTTGGGTGCATGGGGAGAGATAGAGAGAGAGAAAGATCTGTTTCTCTCCTACTTCTTAAAAGGTCGCCAACTCTATTGGATTAGAATTTAGGAACTCATTTAAAGAGTCGGACACAACTGAAGTGACTTAGCATGCATTCACCTCTTAAAAGTCATATATCAAATAGTCCTGTTAGGGGATAGACCTTAAACAGAATTTGAGTGGGACACAATTCAAAGCAGATGCCATAAATTTATAGGGGGAAAGAGAGTTCATCTGTATTTTCACTAATCTTTGACCAAAAGTTAACCTCCCTTTCAACTATATATGTCACCATACTCATGATTGGTGTATCTTGAGACATCAGATATGTCACATGACAGCACAGTCGGTCTAGACATCTTATAAAGTTGCTTATGCCTGTCACTATTTCAAAATAGTGAAATATGGGGAAACAGTGAAATATGGGGAAACAGTGGAAACAGTGGCTGACTTTATTTTTTGGAGCTCCAAAATCACTACAGATGGTGATTGCAGCCATGAAATTAAAAGACGCTTACTCCTTGGAAGGAAAGTTCTGACGAACCTAGATAGCATATTAAAATGCAGAGACATTACTTTGTCAGCAAAGGTCCATCTAGTCACGGTTATGGTTTTTCCAGTGGTCATGTATGGATGCGAGAGTTGGACGATAAAGAAAGCTGAGCACAGAAGAATTGATGCTTTTGAACTGTGGTGTTGGAGAAGACTCTTGAGAGTCCGTTGGACTGCAAGGAGATCCAACCAGTCCATCCTAAGGGAGATCAGTCCTGAGTGTTCATTGGAAGGACTGATGTTGAAGCTGAAACTCCAATACTTTGGCCACCTGATGTGAAGAGCTGACTCATTTGAAAAGACCCTGATGCTGGGAAAGATTGAAGACAGGAGGAGAAGGGGATGACAGAGGATGAGATGGTTGGATGGCATCACTGACTCAATGGACATGGGTTTGGGTGGACTCCGGGAGTTGGTTGACGATAGGGAGGCCTGGGGTGCTGCAGTTCATGGGATCGCAAAGAGCTGGACATGACTGAGTGACTAAACTGAACTGAACTGATTTCAAAATTACAGCATTTAAGAGATACCCCACTGGAGGTATGAGTATGATCCTATTACTACTTCAATTTTTATATTTTGATAGGTATATTACAATATCCAGTCACCTTGTAATTTTATTGCAGACATTTGAAAGCATTATTTTGAGATAGGACCCAGAGGTATTACTAGATTGCAAGAGGTCAGGCTGAAAGCTCCTACTGTAAGGAAACCTGTTGAACTTTGGGTGTGCTCCACTGGGTAAAAAGTGTCAGGACCACCTGGGATACCTTAGAAGTGAAATGTGAAAAGTCAAGCTAATATTTAAACCATAAGGTCCCATTGGCAAGAAAGGAGTTAAGTGACCAAGGCCTCCCAACACAAACTTGTAGGGCATTGTGCTTGCACTGCCAGTTCGTCAGGATCGTAGTCAAGGACTCTGGTACTATATCAAGGAGTACTGAAGCCTTGATTAAAGGGTAAAAATGACCAGGTTGCAGATAGAATTATTATCAACTTACTTCTTCTCATGAAATCACTCATGGTATCCTCTTGCACTTATCTAACATTAGCAGAAACTTGCTCTATAACAGATAAGTGATTATTTTCTGGATTGTATATTAAAGGTTAAGCTTTCTTTCCCTTCTGAACACTTTCAGAAGATTAAAAAGTGACTAATAAACACATGCAAATTTATCCAAAATCATTAGTGATGAGGGAAATAAAAATTAAAACCACAGAGAGATACAAGTTTATACCCACTAAGATAGCTAAAATTAAAATTACCAAAATTGCCAAATGTTGGTGAGGATACAGAGAAACAGGAACAGTTTTACATTGCTAGTAGGATTTAAAATGGTATATCCACTTTGGAAAATAGGCATTTTCTTATAAAATCGAATTATACATTGTCCCCCAGACCTGGCAATTCTTCTCAGGTATTCACCTGAAAGAAATGACAGCCTATGGCACTGAACAACTACCAGAATGTTAACAATAGCTGAGTTTATAATAACCAAAGGTAAAAACAGTCCAATGGCTGTCAACAGAAGAATGGATAAATGGTTGTGGCATATTCATACAATGGAATAGCATTCAGCAATGAAGAGAAGTGAACTTCTGATATAGGCAACAACATGGATGACTCACACAGACATTCAGTTCAGTTCACTTCATTTGCTCAGTCATGTCTGACTCTTTGTGAGCCTGTGGAGTGCAGCATGCCAGGCTTCCATGTCTATCACCAACTCCTGGAGCTTAAACTCATGTTCAAGTTGGTGATGCCATCCCACCATCTCATCCTATGTCATCCCCTTCTCCTGCCTTCAGTCTTTCCCAGCATCAGGGTCTTTTCAAATGAGTCAACTCTTCGCATGAGGTGGCCAAAGTATTGGAGTTTCAGCTTCAAAGGCAGTCCTTCCAAAAGAATACTCAGGACTGATTTCCTTTAGGATTGACTGGTTGGAACTCCTTGCAGTCCAATGGACTCTCAAGAGTCTGCTCAAACACCACAGTTCAGAAGCATCAGTGCTTTAGTACTCAGCTTTCTTTATAGTCCAGCTCTCACATCCAGACATGACTACTGGAAAAATAACAGCTTTGACTAGATGGACCTTTGTCAGCAAAGCAATGTCTCCTTCCAAGGAGTAAGCGTCTTTTAATTTCATGGCTGCAGTCACCATCTGCAGTGATTTTGGAGCCCCAAAAAATAAAGTCAGCCACTGTTTCCCTATGTATTTGCCATGAAGTGATGGAACTGGATGCCATGATCTTAGTTTTCTGAATGCTGAGTTTTAAGCCAACTTTTTCACTCTGCTCTTTCACTTTCATCAAGAGGCTCTTTAGTTTTTTGCTTTCTGCCCTAAGGGTCGTGTCATCTGCATATCTGAGGTTATTGCTATTTCTCCTAGCAATCTTGATTCCAGCTTGTACAAACTAGAAAACTCAGCAGTGGCCACAGGACTGGAAAAGGTCAGTTTTCATTCCAATCCCAAAGAAAGGCAATGCCAAAGAATGCTCACACTCTGCACAATTGCACTCATTTCAAACACTAGTAAACTAATGCTCAAAATTCCCTATGCCAGGCTTCAGCAATACATGAATTGTGACTGCCCGATGTTCAAGCTGGTTTTAGAAAAGGCAGCAGAACCGGAGATCAAATTGCCAATATCTGTTGGATCATGCAAAAAGCAAGAGAGTTCCAGAAAAACATCGATTTCTGCTTTATTGACTATGCCAAAGCCTTTGACTGTGTGGATCACAATAAACTGTGGAAAATTCTGAGAGAGATGGGAATACCAGACCATCTCACCTGCCTCTTGAGAAACCTGTAAACAGGTCAGGAAGCAGTGTTAGAACTGGACATGGAACAACAGACTGCTTCCAAATAGGAAAAGGAGTACATCAAGGCTGTATATTGTCACCCTGCTTATTTAACTTATATGCAGAGGACATCATGAGAAATACTGGACTGGAAGAAACACAAGCTGGAATCAAGATTGCCCAGAGAAATATCAATAACCTCAGATATGAGGATGACACCACCCTTATGGCAGAAAGTGAAGAGGAACTCAAAAGCCTCTTGATGAAAGTGAAAGAGGAGAGTGAAAAAGTTGGCTTAAGGCTCAACACTCAGAAAATTAAGATCATGGCATCTAGTCTCATCACTTCATGGCAAATAGATGGGGAAACAGTGGAAACAGGGGCTGACTGTATGTTTTTGGGCTCCAAAATCACTGCAGATGGTGATTACAGCCATGAAATTAAAAGACGCTTACTCCTTGGAAGGACAGTTATGACCAACCTAGACAGCATATTCAAAAGCAGAGACATTACTTTGCCAACAAAGGTCCATCTAGTCAAGGCTATGGTTTTTCCAGTGGTCATGTATGGATGTGAGAGTTGGACTATAAAGAAAGCTGAGTGCTGAAGACCCGATGCTTCTGAACTGTGGTGTTGGAGCAGACTCTTGAGAGTCCCTTGGACTGCAAGGAGATCCAACCAGTCCATCTTAAAGGAAATCAGTCCTGGGTGTTTATTGGAAGGACAGATGTTGAAGCTGAAACTCCAATACTTTGGCCACCTGATGGGAAGAGCTGACTCATTTGAAAAGACCCTGATGCTGGAAAAGACTGAGGGCAGGAGGAGAAGGGGACAACAGAGCATGAGATGGTTGGATGGCATCACCGACTCAATGGACATGAGTTTGAGTAAACTCTGGGAGCTGGTGATGGACAGGGAGGCGTGGTGTGCTGTGGTCCATGAGGTTGCAAAAAGTCAGACATAACTGAGCGACTGAACTGAAATTGAAACTGTGCTTCATCCAGTCTGGGATTTCCTGTGATGTACTCTGCATATGAGTTAAATAAGCAGGGTGACAATATACAACTTTGATGTACTCCATTCCCAGTTTGGAACCAGTCTGTTGTTCCATGTCCAGTTCTACTATTGCTTCTTGACCTGCATACAGATTTCTCAGGAGCCTCAGAAAGTGGTCTGATATTCTCATCTCTTGAAGAGTTTCCAACAATTTGTTGTGACTCACACAGTCAAAGGCTTTGGTGTAGTCAATAAAGCAGAAGTAGATGTTTCTCTGGAACTCTTGCTTTTTTGATGATCCAGTGGACCCTGGCTTTTTGATCTCTGGTTCCTCTGCCTTTTCTAAATCCAGCTTGAACATCTGGAAGTTCACAGTTCAAGTACTGTTGAAGCCATGAAAAATTTTTAGCATTACTTTGCCAGTGCATGAGATGAGTGCAATTGTACAGCAGCTTGAACACTCTTTGGCATTGCCTTTCTTTGAGATTGGAATGAAAACTGACCTTTTCCAGTCCTATGACCACTGCTGAGTTTTCCAAATTTCCTGGCAGGTAGAGTGCAGCACTTTCACAGCATCATCTTTTAGGATTTGAAATAGCTCAACTGGAATTCCATCACCTCTACTAGCTTTGTTAGTAGTGATGGTTCCTAAGTCCCAGTTGACTTAACATTCCAGGATTTCTGGCTCTAATGAGTGATCACACCATTGTGGTTATCTCCATTGTGAAGATCTTTTTTGTATATTTCTTCTGTGTATTCTTGCCACCTCTTCTTAATCTCTCCTGCTTCTGTTAGGTCCATGCCATTTCTGTCCTTTATTGTGCCCATCTTTGCATGAAATGTTCCCTTGGTATCTCTAATTTTCTGGAAGAGATCTCTAGTCTTTCCCATTCTATTGTTTTCCTCTATTTCTTTGCATTGATCACTGAGGAAGGCTTTCTTATCTTTCCTTGCTATTCTTTGAAACTCTGCATTCAAATGAGTATATCTTTCCTTTTCTCCTTTGCCTTTAGCTTCTCTTGTTTTCTCAGCCATTTGTAAGGCCTCCTCAGACAACCATTTGCCTTTTTGCATTTCTTTTCCTTGGGGATGGTCTTGATCACTGCCTTCTGTACAAAGTCATTAACCTCCATGCATAGTTTTCAGGCCTCTGTCTATCAGATATAATCCCTTGAATCTATTTGTCACTTGCACTGTACAATCCTAAGGGATTTGATTTAGGTCATACCTGAGTGGTCTAGTGATCATACCTGAATGTCACAGACATTATGCTGAGTGAAAGAAAATAAGACATATAGGAATGCATACTGTGTGGTTGCATTTATTTAGTTCAAAAACTGCAAACTCATCTGGTGAAGGGCTTCCCTGGTGGGTCAGTGTTAAAGAATCCACCTGCCAATGCAGGAGCCAGGGGATCAATGCCTGGGTTGGGAAGATGTCCTGGAGAAGGAAATGGCAATTTGCTCCAGTAGTCTTGCCTGGGAAATCCCATGGAGAGAGGAGGCTGGCGGGCTATAGTCCATGGGATCGCAAAAGAGTCAGACGTGACTTGTCGACTAAACCACAACAACCTGGTGAAATAAATCAGAGCAGAGATTGCCTCAGATGGTACAGAGGATAGGGTACTGACTAGAACAGGAGCACAGTGGACCTTGATTGTTGGATTGAAATGTTCCATATCTTGAGTTTGCTGTTGTTCACACAAGTGAATAGATTTATCAAAACTCATCTGTCTGTGAGGTGAAGACATTTTACCTCAAAAGTATACCTTAATTAAAAGAAAATGAAAACTGAATTCTCCCACATAGGAAATACATGGGAACAGTTTTCATGCCTCAATTTTTTGCTCTTTAAGATGGAATTGAAAGTCCCCCTCTCTCTTTCACACATGTTGGGAAAAAATGGACTGGATAATGTATATTTACATCGCTTTGAGATATGAGCAATGAATAGGAAAGCATTAGCTTATCGGAGAGTAGTTTTTGAAATCTAAAAGAGCTGATTTTTATGAGTTCTTATCCTGGAGAACCAGCCAGAACATAGAATACTATTTAACTATGATATCTGGATTTGTGCTCTTATGAAACAAAAGTGGCATTCATCTCTTATAACCATAACTTTTGTTTGCCTTGGATGCAATGTCTGGCATGCGGAGGGGTTGCTGTAACAGAGAGTCCCAGCAAGAACCCGGTGCAGTAGCAGCAAACTCCTCTTAACTGGAATGCCAATTAAGGACAAGACCTTCACCTCAAACTATTCTACTCACCGGAGAGCCATGACAGGAGGCCCAGGAGGAGTACCCCTTCCCAATTTTGTCAGGACATTCCTTGTTTAGACGGAGGAACTGAAACACACATGGCTAGCCCCAGCTTGCCTAAAACTATCACTGTGACCAATGAAGAAGGCTGAGTGCCAAAGAATTGATGCTTTTGAACTGTGGTGATGGAGAAGACTCTTGAGAGTCCCTTGAACTGCAAGGAGATCCAACCAGTCCATCCTAAAGGAGATCAACACTGAATATTCACTGGAAGGACTGATACTGAAGCTAAAGCTCCAATACTTTGGCCACCTGATGCAAAAAGCCGACTCATTGGAAAAGATGCTGATGCTGGGAAAGATTGCAGGCAGGAGGAGAAGGGGATGACAGAGGATGAGATGGTTGGATGGCATCATCACCAACTAAATGAACATTGGTTTGAGCAAACTCTGGGGGATGGTGAAGGACAGGGAGGCCTGGCATGCTGCAGTCAATGGGGTTGCAAAGAGTTGGACACGACTGAGTGACTGAATAACAGCAACAAACGTTAGATATTATTGTGGTTATTATTATACTGCTATGGTTAACAATAAAAGATAATAATAATGACAAGTGACTGAACAGCAACAATCACTGGGACACTCACACATCATCCTTTTAGTTACCTTTGAATGTGGTCTCGTTGACAGAGAATCTGCTCTTCTTACGGAGGAAGCAGCACTGATGCCCTAGAGTGAATTGGATAACTCATTAGTTGGGGAATGTGGCAGTGTTTTCAACAAACTTTGAAATCAGAGAAACCATTTGACAAGTTTTAGGACGAATAACACCACTCAAAGTTTCTATTTGTGGGCAATTGAGTGGAGTAGGGGCAGGAATGCACCTTGCAATTCTTTTTTTTTTTTTTTAATATTTATTTATCTGGCTGCACTGGGTCTTACCTGCGACATGTTGGATCTAGTTCCTGGACCAAGGATGGAACCCAGCACCCCTGCATTTGGAGTGTTGAGCCTTAGCTACTGGACCACCAAGGAAGTCCCTACCTTGTAATTCTAATTTAAGATTAGCAACAACTCTGACCTGTGGAGGATGATCAAGCTCTTTTTCTTCTGACAGAGGTCTGTAGGGCCAGGCCCTGCTGCTCATGCTGCCTCACTCATTAAGCTTAGCCTCCTCAAGCTGACACAGCATGTGCAGGGCCAATGCAGGGCCTCCCACTTCCACATTCTTGCGTGGCTCCTCTCATCTGTGCCTCCTAGGGATTCAGCTGTTTCATCCTGAGTGACTGAAAGAAACCCTCAGGAAGCTTTCTAAATATTCATCAATAACCCATGGATGACATTGAATCCTTTGCTATTAAAAAACCTTCTAAAATTCAGACTTAGTAACTCCTTCTCCTAAATGTCCTTAAAAGACCCATAGTGGCTTTGATGCACCATAGACACCATCTTCCACAGCAGAGTGTTCCTGGGAGGTGGGAAGCAGCTTGCCTTCCCTGGAAACCTGACTACAGGTGCTTAAGAATACCGAGTCTTGAGAAGAAGCTTAGTATTTATTGATAGTATTCAAAAGAAGTCCATATGAACTGAGAGAGTAGCACTGACATATCTATTTTATACATATACACTAGCGTGAGTAAAACAGACAGCTAGTGGGAAGCTGCTGTAACAAAAGGAGCTCAACTCAGTGCTCTGTGAGGACCTAGAGGGGTGGGATGGTGGAGGGATTGGAGGGAGGCTCAAGAGGAAGGGGCTATATGTACACATATGGCTGATTCATGTTGCTGTACAGCAGAAACCAACACAACATTGTAAAGCAATTATACACCTATTTTTAAAAAATTAAAAACAAAAAAAAAAGTCTATACTTCCAAGAAATACAAGGAAGGCATTCAGAAGAAAGAGAGGGGAAGAGGTAGAGACATTTGCTGAGTGTGGGCCAGAGTGTCCAGGGGAAAATATACTGGATGGACAGAGGGGCAAAGGCAAGTGGGTGGGTGGAGAAGGAAGGAGTGCAGATGGAAAGGGCAGTGTTCGATCACCTTTCTAGACTAAAGAGAAAGAGGTGAGGTAAGACTGGTTAGTGAGGGGTATCAGAAAAAAGTCATTTTATCTCATTGAAAATGAGTCTGCAGAACTGACATTAGTTTTTGGTGGGGGGAAGGTGCTAGCCATGTTTTTTAGAGACTTTAATATTTAGGGCAAAGAATTTTCCATTTGAGGCTAGATTTAGTTTTCCCTTCCTGAAAAATGTTTTGTTCATGTTTGCTACTTAATTCAGATTTTCCAGCTTTCTACCAGCTTAAGCTGATCGATCTAGCATGTAGAATATTAAAAAAAGGAAAGAAATTCTACAAAAATCTTGACATGAAGTGTGTTTGCAATGTAACAAAATATTCCTGCTTCTGTACCAGGGAGCCCCAGAGTTGACTGGACTTCTTTGGAGCCACAGCTATTGGCCCTGATAGTTTCATGAACTCTGAATAACCAGTGACCTGCCATTCCACCATTTTATCTCTGCTTCTGACATTTTGAGGGGAGACAGAATTCTCTCGCTTCTCCAGTGATTCAGTGGTAAAGAACTCGCCTGCAATGGAGGAGATGGGTTGAATCCTCAGGTCAGAAAGATTCCCTAGAGTAGGAAACGGCAACCCACTCCAGTATTCATGCCTCAAGAAACCCATAGACAGAAGAGCCTGGCGGGCTACAGTCCATAGAGTTGCGAAGAGTTTGACACACCTGAAGTGACTTGAGTATGCATGCCCAGCATTATCTCATTCAACAAATATTTATTTAGGACCTATTACATATCAGGTCCCCTGGAGAAGGAAATGGCAACCTACTCCCGTTTCTTTCCTGGAAAATCCCATGGACGGAGGAGCCTGGCAGACTATAGTTCACGGGTCACAAAGAGTCGGACACGACTGAGCGACTAACAGACACAGACACACACATCAAGTGAGGGTTGAACACAAGGCTTGGTGGGCAAAGAGAGATGATCAGCAAATAAACAAACAGTGCAGTAATTAAGGCCACAGATTTTGGAATCAAATAGGTCTGGGTTCACGTCTTGGTTCTGTCTCTTAACAGTTCTGTAACTTTGGGCAACACACTTCACTTTGTAGAACCTCCATTTTCTCATCTGTCAAAGGGGGAAGATGACACGACTGAGCAATTTCCCTTTCACTTTTCACTTTCATGCATTGGAGAAGGAAATGGCAACCCACTCCAGTGTTCTTGCCTGGAGAATCCCAGGGATGGGGGAGCCTGGTGGGCTGCCGTCTATGGGGTCACACAGAGTCGGACACGATTGAAGTGACTTAGCAACAGCAATACTGTCAAAATGCCCTTGTTGTGGTCATATCCCAAGATATATCACTGAAGATTTTAGAGTTCCCAGATAATACAGAAAAATAATCAGACATGTGACAAGCCCTTGAGGCCCGTCACATACCTGAGGCCTTAGGACAGAGCAGAGATGAACAGAAGATTAGGGATACACAAACATTCACCTGGGGCCACAAATACTCTCCTGGCGCCATCTCCACACGTTGATTCAGGTGTACTTTGCTCTTGCGGTTCAATTTAGAACTAAAGAACTACTATGCCCCTGGAGTTTCTCAATCAAAGCAGCTTCCATCATCACTGCCTTCTCCCCAGCTTTTCTTTTGTTGTTGAGTCCCATATACATATGCAGGAAGCACTGACATAGGCTAATTGTGGGCATATCTTTGGCAAAATGCAGTGTTGAATCCAGCCCTTGCCTCGGTAAACCTGGCTGACTTGTGCTCCATGGGGGAAGCTGCTATTCTTCCCTTTCTTTTGCGCAATCTCAGAAAGATAATAAGTCCAAAATGACTTTTTTGACTTCTAGTGGACTGATCCAAATTATCCTGGTAAACTGGACCTATGAGCTGACATGAGCAAATCACTGCATTAAAGTTTTAGCCTCTAGGCCCTGACCTACTCATAATCTAATAAAAAAGCATTGGTTTGTTGTAAAAATATAAAGTATGTGAATGTTTCATTACCAAGTGGATCAATGAACCAAACCAGTTATCTGGCTTAGGAGCAGTAATGTCATGATTTCCCTAGAGTGTGTCCTGGGGGAGGGACAGTAAGCCTGACACAGCTTGCTTTCCTCCCATGAGTCCTTTCATGGAGGAACCTGGTAGTGACTATTTACAAGGTTTTTTGGAGGGACATTGGCCATTGTCCTCCCAGTAGTTTCTTCCTTTTCTTCTTCTTTGGGGGGATTAAAACACAAGTAATCACTATGGAAAAGTTAGAAAATACAGATAAGCAAACTGGGGGAAAAAAGTACACAAAATCCCACTGACTTCTTGACATCAGTAGACAATTCAGAATGTATAGCTCAGTCATGCACACGCTGCTTTGAGTTATGGCATTTGCTCACCATAATAACTCTTGTCTCCATTTTACAGAAGAATAAACTGAGGCTTAGAGAAGTCTGGGGACTTCCTCAGCTGACAGTCAATGTAACTCCAGACAAGCCAGCGTGCAGCGCCACAGAGCCATCTCAGCCTTGGATTGAAGGTTGATGGTTGTTAAAAATCAGTCAAGACAATTATGCTAATAGGACCTTTCTCACAGTGTAGGGGAACAACAACCAAGAGCCCACCCTTCCCAGTGCCCTATACAAGGTCATTCTAGGTACCTTAGAGACCCTAACCCTCTGTCACTGCTTCCACTGAAACATTTCCTGAAGGGGCTTTTTGTACTGTGATTCTCCTCTGACTTAAAGGGAAATCCTACCGAGGCTGATCTTAGAGATGGTGGACTCTAGAAGATTCCCATGCACTGACTTGGCTTGGAGGGGGCAGGTCCTGCATCTTGGGATGACCAAGGGTGGCAAAACAAACTTCCCATGAGACCTCAGGCCCTTTGCACAACCTCAGGGAAGAGTGGCTCCATGAAAAATGAAAGAGGCTAGGTTTTGCATGAGTGGGGGCCAAATCAGATATATTTTAACAATAAAGGAATATGATAGTTCTCAACAGTGTGGGAGAATGACTAGCTCCAATGGCAGGGTAACAATCATGGATGAATCTGAAAGGGGGTAAGTGGTTCCTAGAAAAAGGAAGGAAGTGTAGAGAGTGCATGAAATCTAGAGAGTTCAAGTTTGCAATTTCTTCTAAAGCTAGTCTTATGATTCCAGTGAATACAAGTTCACTTATAGTCTTGCTGCTGCTGCTACTGCTGCTAAGTCGCTTCAGTCATGTCCAACTCTGTGTGACCCCATAGATGGCAGCCCACCAGGCTCCCCCATCCCTGGAATTCTCCAGGCAAGAACACTGGAGTGGGTTGCCATTTCCTTCTCCAATGCATGAAAGTGAAAAGTGAAAGTGAAGTTGCTCAGTCATGCCCGAATCTTAGCAACCCCATGGGTTGCAGTCTACCAGGCTCCTCCATCCATGGGATTTTCCAGGCAAGAGTACTGGGTTGCCATTGTCTTCTCCGACTTATAGTCCTACTCAGACACTAACAAGGATGAAGACTGATGAACATAAAGAAGAGCATGCCAGTCTCTCTAGTGAGTTAGGACACTTGATGTATATCAGGCACATGTGTTCTGCCTTGGGTTCATGCTTCCTGGCTGGTGAACTCCCTTCGCACGCCCCACTCTCCTCCACCCCGAATTCTACACATTTCTGTTGTAAAATGGAGCTGTTCTTGGTGGGTGCTCCACAATTTGTATTGTGGAATATTCACTGAACTCAGAGGGATCTAAGCAGTCTAGGCATAAATCCAGTCCAGGCTGTGCCAAATACTATCTTTAGAATGGTCAAGGCTTGGTGCCAATGATTACCTATACACATGAGAACCACGGGCTGTGAGCACGTGGCTCGAGTTGAATGTGGTGAAATGTGGCCCCCCCACAGCCCCCTCTTGCAGGCACCTTTGAGCAGTTCCCAAAGTGCATTACTGTTTGCACAAGCTGGGTGGGTAGTAGGCTGCTGTGTGTAAAATACACAAAATGCTCCACCCCTGCTTCCTAGGAACTCACAATCAAGGATAATTTGGGCAGGCAGAAAGTCAAGGCTGGTCTGTCACACAAACTATAGCACCAGTAGATGAGTCTTGTTGCTTCCACCTGAATCTCAGGGGGTCCCCAATGCCCTCCTAAGAGCACCCACCACCACTGTTTCCAACTTCTGTCTTGTTCTCCTGGAAAGATGGAGCAAGAGAGCTTCTTTTACTCACCTGCTCACTGGCAAGCAACCTTTTTTTCTTTTTTATTGTGGTAAAACGTACATAACAAAATTTACCATTTGAACCGGTTTTGATTCAGTACATTCGCGTCATTGTGTAACCATCACTAACATTCGTTACCGGAACATTTTCATCGCCTTAAATTGAATCTCTGTGCTCATTAAACACTAACTTCGCATTCCTCTTTCCTCTTGGTTCCTTAATTTCAGCTGTGATGAGAACAGTATTTTGAAATGATAAGGCTCATTACTTACTGACTTTCTTATACATAACCCTCCCCTGATTCAGCCAGAGGTTGCCATTCATTGGAAAGTGTTAGGATTATTAAAGGAGAAATGAGGAGAGAACAAGATGGCGGAGGAGTAGGTGGACGTGGAGTACATCTCTCTCCATGGATACATCAGGAATACACCTTCAGACACAGAAGTGCATGCAGAACACCAGCTGAGAGCAGACAGGAGCACCTGACCAGAGGAAAAGTATACATAGAACCATGCAAAACTCAGTAGGATGAAGGAACTAAGGGGAAAAACAGGAGTGTTAGTAGGATGGGACCTGCCCTTGGCGGGTGGGGAACTGAAGCAGGGATTTGATCCCCACATCAGGGCAATTGTCTGAGTCAGAGGAGAAACATTTAAGGCTGGGAGTGAAACAGCTGATCTGAGGCAGCCTAAATGGAATGAGAATCAGACAGTCCTTGCCGCAGCCATACATACCCCAGATGGCACAGCGGCTGGGAGCTGGAGTTTAGGGACTGTGGAGCAATCCCAGGGTGAGGGCTGATGTTGATTGTGAAGAGATGGCTCGAGGGGATGTGAGGGAGGAGATTGTGGTGGGAAATGCCTGTGGGGGAAAACTGGGCAGCCTTGGAAACAAGCAATACTGCTGAGTCATACATAGGGGGTGGAGCCACCACTATAGCCTCTCTCCCTCCTCTCTCCAGCCAGCACTGGCAGCTGAACAAAAAAGAGGCTGGCCCATCAAATGCCTGATACGCCAATCTACAGAGTAGGACCCCAGACAGGGGGGCCCCTCTATGTGCCTGATGCACAGAACAACAGAAAAGGACCCAAGGTAAGGAAGCCCTCTAAGTGCCTGAACGGGTGGAGCTATGGAGAAAGTCTGGCCAAAGAGGCCTTCTGATTGCTACCAAAAGAGGCTCGAAAAAAGACTTTGATAGGGCCATAACTCCTGCGGGGAACAAATTCACTCAGAAGGACAATGCAGATAGTGGAGTGCAGTTTATTACACCGGCGGGCCCAAGGCAGAGTTTCCTTTTAGCCAAGGACCTCTACCAGCGTTTGTGAAAATCTTTTATACCCCATGCGTACGTGTCTGAACCCACCACTCCAAATTCCTTGAGACTTACATAAACCAAGGAAAATACAGTCCAAATAACTCCATCATTCATGTGCTCACGTGCTCAAACAGTCAAACAATTAGCCAATAATCAATAAACCCGAGGTTAGGTACAGAATAATTTATGGCCTGTCTGGAGGAAGGGGTGATTAATGTATGTTTTCTCTTAGGCGGTGAGTAACCTAGATATGATCTTCAAGTTTCCCCTGTCTGGAGAGAGTCTTATCCTTCTGTTGTTGTTTTCATAGGCACTAAACACAGAGTTCAGAGTCCATTGGAAAGGTGGCTGAGCATGATCAGCATGAACAGGCCTAAGATGGAGTCCAGGCCCTATGAATTCCTCCTTCAGAGGCAGTCTGTGTTCCTGCACACTTGGCACCACCAGGGTCCCCGCAAGCCAAGCAGTTGCACCCTCTTCATGCTCAACTCTCACTGGGGCAGGGCTGCCACAGTCAAAAAAAGTCTTGCACCTATGCATGCAAGGTTGCTTCGGTTGTGTCCAACTCTTTGCGACCCAACTGAACTGAACTGAGACTGTGGCCTACCAGGCTTCTCTGTCAGGGAGGGGGGTTCTCCAGGCAAGAATAATGGAGTGTATTGGCCAATACTGGTTGCCATACCCTTCTAGAGCATTGTATTTTCTGCTGCCCTAGCCGCCAACTCCCGAGTACCTGGTGCTGCCAGAATCCCTGCGACCCAAGCAGCTTTGCCACCTCCACACCTGGCCTTTACTGGGGCAGGCCCAAGTCCTCCAGGGCAGCCTCAGGAGCAAACCCTGGTGAACCACCCACATGCAGAGGTGGAAATAAAACCACAATTGAAACTCAGGGGCAGTGTGGCTAAGGAAGAAGACCTCAAATCTTCCCACCAGCTATATAAGCTGCAGATTAAATCCACGCAATCCACTAGGCAGACTCTGTGTCTATGGAATATATAAAAGGACATTGAGAGCTCCCACAAAAGACAGCACACTAGTTCTGATAGCTGTGGACATTGGAGGCAAGAAAACAGAGGAGTAGGACCAGATTAGAGTCTGAGCTGCCCCCACAGCAGGTCCAGAGATCAGCACAGTATTAGAGGGCATCCAAGGGAGGTGAAGGCTTCCCTGGTGGCTCAGAAGGTAAAGTATCTGCCTGCAGTGTCTGAGATCTGGGTTTGATCCCTGGGTCAAGAAGATCCCCTGGAGAAGGAAATGGCAACCCATTCCAGTATTCTTGCCTGGAGAATCCCATAGACGGAGGAGCCTGCTAGGCTATAGTCTAAGGGGTCACAAAGAGTCAGACACGACTGAGGGGCTTCACTTTCATTTAGGGAGGTGAGGTGGACTGTGACTCCCAGCGAGGGAAAGGGCTCTGACAGCAGTGACTCAAGAAAAACATTTATTATTCTTATGTTTTGACTTGTTTTGTAGATTCTTTTGAATTTTCTTTTTCTTTTCTCCCCTCTCTGTTGTAGTTGTTAATTTTATTGGCCCTATGAAATCTAATTAAACTTTTTTTCTTTTTATTCTCAGTCACATTTTTTACTATTGTTAAAAACCTCTGCCTCTACATTGGGCTTTTGCAGTTCTGGGGAGTTTTCCTCCTTTATTTTTGTTTTATTCTCTTTTTTAAAATTTTTAAACCTATTATTATTTTTTCTACATTTATTTCTTAGTTTGCTTTTCCTACTGTTCTTTTCCCCTTGCAGTTAATCTTTAATATGTATAAATCTTCTTTATCTACCTCTATTTAACTTTGCATATCCTTTTTTTATTTTATTTTTTCCTTTCCTCTCAACATATTTGTTAGTTTTATTTTCCTTACTTTATCCCCCAACTGGCACCTTGTTTTAATTTTGTTTTTCAGTTTGTATTTTAGTTAGTTCTGGTAGACATAATTTTTGGTTCCCTTTGCCAGGTCAATCCACTCTACTTTATTTTTGTTGGACTGTTTTGATTTTGCTTTTGGGTGTATATATATATATATATATATATATATATATATATATATATATAATATATATATATATATATGTATATTCAGTCACACTTTTTATTGTTGTTATAAACCTCTGCCTCTATGTTGGGCTTTTGCAGTTTTGTGGAGTTTTGCTCTTCTTTCCCCCTTTTTTCTTTCTTCTTCTGTTCCCTTTTTCTCTTTTATATAATTTTAACTTTTAATTTTTTTCAACGTTTTACATTTTCCCACATTTGTTCCTTTGTTTGCCTTTCCTACTGCTCTTTTCCCCTTGCAGGTAATCTTTAATGTATATAAATCTTCTTCATCTACCCCTATTTAACTTTGCATATCTATTCTTTCTTTCATTTCCTCTCAACATATTTGTTAGTTTTGTTTTCACTGTTTTATTGCCCACTTTTCTCCAATTTGTGCTTTAGTCAGTTTTGTTCCTAACTGGTAAATATACTTTTTGATTTCCTTTGTTTGCCAGGTCAATCTATTGTACTTTATTTATTTATTTTTTAATGATTTTGACTTTGTCCATGGGTGTATACGTATATGTGTATTTTCCATCATTTTAATTATTATTTGCCTGATTTTATAATTGTCATTTGTCTGGGGTTCATCTTTGGTTTCTTGTTTTTGGATATTTGTCTTAATTTCACTTAATGCCATGACAAACCATTTGTGGAATCTTCGTTCCTGACCAGAGATCAAGCTCTGACCCTTTGGAGTGGGAGCAGTGACTCCAAGACCCTAGACTACCAGAAAAGTAACCCTACTACTACTACTAAGTTGCTTCAGTCATGTCCGACTCTGTGACCCCATAGACGGGAGCCCATGAGGCTCCCCCGTCCTTGGGATTCTCCAGGCAAGAACACTGGAGTGGGTTGCCATTTCCTCCTCCAATGCATGAAAGTGAAAAGTGAAAGTGAAGTCGCTCAGTCATGTCCGACTCTTAGCGACCCCACGGACTGAGGCCCACCAGGCGCCTCCGTCCATGGGATTTTCCAGGCAAGAGTGCTGGAGTGGGGTGCCATTGCCTTCTCTGGAAGTAACCCTACCGGGTGTCAACTAATGAGAACTCATACAAAGGAAACCACTGGAATACAAGATTAGGCATCACCCAACCACCAGCAGCACCTTGTGCAGGACGCCTCATCAAAACAACAAACAAAACAAAAACACAAATGAAATCATCAGCAGACAGGATTACCACCTCACTCAGCCTTGCCCATCAGAGGACAAACAAACACACAAACAAAAACTCAGCACAAATCTCACCCTATAAGCTTACACAAATCACTGGACCAACATTAGGAGGGCAGAAACCAAAAGCAAAAAAGAATTCAACCCTGAAGGCTGGCAAAAGGAGACCTCAAAAACAATAAGTTTAAAAACAAAATAATGAAAAGGTAGAGAAATACTTCACAAATGAAGTGACAAACTAAAAACACAGAAGTCCAAATAAAAGAAGAGGAAATAGGCAAACTACCTGAAAAAGAATTCAGAATAATGATAGTAAAGATGATCAAAAACCTTGAAAGCAAAATGGAGAAAATGCAAGAATCAATTAACAAAGACCTAGAAGAATTAAAGAATAAACATGCAGAGACAAACAACACAATTACTGCAATTAAAAATACTCTAGAAGGAATCAACAGCAGAGTATCTGAAGCAGAAGAACGAATCAGTGAGTTGGAAGATAAAATGGTGGAAATAACTTCTGAAGAGCAGAATAAAGTAAAAAGAATGAAAAGAACTGAGGATAGTCTCAGAGACCTCTGGGACAATATCAAGTGCATCAACATTAGAATTATAGGGGTCCCAGAAGAAGAGAAAAAGAAAGGGTATGAGAAAATTTTTGAAGAGATTATAGTTGAAAATTTCCCCAACATGGAAAAGGAAATAGTCAAGTTTAAGAGGCACAAAGAGTCCCATACAGGATAAACCCAAGGAGAAACACGAAGACACACAGTAATCAAACTAAGAAAGACTAAACACGAAGAAAGAATATTAAAAGCAGCAAGGGAGAAGCAACAAGTAACATACAAGGGAAACCCATAAGCTTAACAACTGATCTTTCAGCAGAAACTCTGCAGGCCAGAAGGGAATGGCAGGACATATCTAAGTACTGAAAGGGAAAAATCTACAAGCAAGATTACTGTACCTGGCAAGGATCTCATTCAAAATTGATGGAGAAATAAAAAGCTGTTCAGATAAGCGAAAGTTAGAGAATCCAGTACCACCAAACCAGTTTTACAATGAATGTTAAAGGGACTTATATAGTCAAGAAATACAAGAGAAGAAAATGATCTACAAAATCAAACCCAAACAATTAAGAAAATGGCAATAGGAACATATATATCAATAATTACTTTAAATGTAAATGAATTAAATGCTCCAGCCAAAAGACAGAGACTGGCTGAATGGATACAAAAACAAGACCTATATGCATGCTGTCTACAAGAAACCCACTTTAGACCTAAAGACACTTATAGACTGAAAGTGAGAGGATGGAAAAATATATTCCATGCAAATGGGAAGCAAAAGGAAGCTGGAGTAACAATCCCCATATCATACAAAATAGACCTTAAAATAAAGAATGTTACGAGAGATAAGGACGGACACTACATAATGATCAAGGGATCAATCTAAGAGGAAGTTATAACAATTGTAAATATCTATGTACCCAACATAGAAGCACCTCAATACATAAGACAAACACTAGCAGACAAAAAAGGAGAAATTGACAGTAACACAATAATAGTAGGAGACTTTAACACCCCACTCACACCAAAGGACAGATCATCAAAACAGAAAATTAATAAGGAAACATGTCTTAAATGATACATTAGATGAGATGGATCTCATTGATATTTTCAGAATATTCCATCCAAATGCAGAAGAATACGCTTTATTCTCAAGTGCACATGGAACATTCTTTAGGATAGACCACATCTTGGTTCACAAATCAAACCTCAGTAAATTTAAGAAAATTGAAATCGTATCAAGCATCTTCTCTGACCACAGCACTATGAGACTAGACATTAGCTACAAGAAAAAAATGTAAAAACAACAAACACATGGAGATTAAACAATACTCTTCTAAACAACCAACAGGTTACTGAAGAAATCAAAAGGGAAATTAAAAAACAGACAATGAAAACACAACTCAAAACCTATGGGATGCAGCAAAGCAGTCTTAAGAGGGAAGCTTATAGCAATACAATCCGATCTCAAGAAACAAGAAAAACATTAAAGAGACACCTAAAATAACTGGATAAAGAAGAACAAAAAAAATCCCAAAATTAGTAGAAGGAAAGAAGTCATAAAGATACAAGCAGAAATAAATGAAAAAGAAATGAAAGAAACAATGGTAAAGATTAATAAAACTAAAAGCTGATTCTTTGAGAAGATAAACAAAACTGACAAGCCTTTAGCCAGACTCATCAAGAAAAAAAGAGAGAATAATCAAATCAACAAAATTAGAAATGAAAAAAGAGAGGTTAGAACAGACAATGCAGAAATACAAAGGATCATAAGAGACTATTATGAACAACTATATGGCAATAACATGGATAATCTGGGAGAAATGGACAGATTCTTAGAAAAGCTCAATCTTCCAAGACTGAACCAGGAAGAAACAGAAATTATGAACAATCCAATTGCAAGCACTGAAATTGAAGCTATGATCAAAAATCTCTCAAAAAACAAAAGCCCAGGACCAGATGGCTTCACAGGAGAATTCCATCAAACATTTAGAAAAAAGCTAATGCCTATCCTTCTAAAACTCTTTCAAAAAATTGCAGAGGAAGGAACACTTCCAAACTCATTCTATGAAGCCACCATCAGCCTGATACCAAAACCAGACAAAGACAACACAAAAAAGGAAAACTATGGGCCAATATCACTGATGAACATAGATGCAAAAATCCTTAACAAAATTTTAGCAAACAGAATTCAACAACACATCAAAAAGCTCATACACCATGATCAAGTTGGGTTTATTCCAGGAACACCAGAACTCTTCGATATACGCAAACCAATCAATGTGATATACCACATTAACAAATTGAAAGGTAAAAACCATATAATAATCTCAATAGATGCAGAAAAAGCCTTTGACAAACTTCAGCACCTGTTTATGATCACAACTCCAAAAAAATGGGCACAGAAGGAATCTGCCTTAATATAGTAAAGGCCATATATGATAAGCCTATGGACTTCCCTGGTGGCTCATATGGTAAAAGCGTCTATATACAATGCGGGAGACCTGGGTTCAATCCCTGGGTCAGGAAGATTCCCTGGAGAAGGAAATGGCAACCCACTCCAGTACTCTTGCCTAGAAAATCCCAAGGATGGAGGAGCCTGGTGTCCATGGGGTCACAAAGAGTCAGACATGACTGAGTGACTTCACTTTCACAGCAAACATTATTCTCAATGATGAGAAACTGAAAGCATTTCCTCTAAGATTAGGAACAAGACAGGGTGTCCACTTTCACCACTATTATTCAACATAGTTCTGGAAGTCTTAGCTACAGCAATCAGAGAAGAAAAAGAAATAAAAGGAATCCAGACTGGAAAATAAGAAGTAAATCTCTCACTGCAGATGACATGATACTGGACATAGAAAATCCTAAAGATAGGATCAGAGAATTACTAGAACTAATCAGTGAATTTAGCAAAGTTGCAGGATACAAAATCAATACGCAGAAATCACTTGCATTTCTATATACTAACAATGAAAAATTAGAAAGAGAAATTAAGGAATCAATCCTATTCACCATTGGAACAAGAAGAATGAAATATCTAGGAATAACTAGTTCCTTCATCCTACCGAGTTTTGCGTGGGTCTATATATTCTTTTCTGCTGGTCAGGTACTCCTGCCTGCTCTCATCTGGTGTTCTGCATGCACTTCTGTGTCTGAAGGTGTATTCCTGATGTATCTATGGAGAGAGATGTATGCCATGTCCACCTACCCCTCCGCCATCTTGTTCCTCCCAAAGCAGTCTTGAGAAAGAAGAAACGAGCTGGAGGAATCAATCTTCCTGACTTCAGATTATACTACAAAGCTACAGTCATCAAGACACAAAAGCAGATATATAGACCAATGGAATAAGACAGAAAGCCCAGAAATAAACCCATGCACATATGGGTACCTTATTTTTGACAAAGGAGGCAAGAATATACAATGGGGCAAAAATAACCTCTTCAATAAATGGTGCTGGAAAAATTGGACAGCTACATTACAGAATGAAATTAGAACACTTCCTAATACCATACACAAAGATAAATTCAAAATGGATTAAACACCTAAATGTAAGATCAGAAACTTTAAAATTCTTAGAGGAAAACATAAGCAGAACACTGGATGACATAAATCAAAGCAAGATCCTCTATGACTCACCTCCTAGAGTAACAGAAATAAAAACAAAAGTAAACAAGTGGGATCTGATTAAACTTAAAAGCTTTTACACAGCAAAGGAAAGTATAAGCAAGGCGAAAGACAACCCTCAGAATGGGAAAATTATAATAGTAAATGAAACAACTGATAAAAGATTAATTTCCAAAATATACAAGCAGCTCAGTCAACTCAATGCCAGGAAAACAAACAACCCAAACAAAAAGTGGGAAAAAGACCTAAACAGACATTTCTGCAAGGAAGACAAACAGATGGCTAACAAACACCTGAAAAGATGCTCAACATTGCTCATTATTAGAGAAATGCAAATCAAAACTACAATGAGATATCACCTCACACCAGTCAGAATGGCCATCATCAAAAATTCTACAAGCAATAAATGCTGGAGAGGGTGTGGAGAAAAGCAGACACTCTTGCATTGTTGGTGGGAATGTAAATACAGCCACTATGGAAGACGGTATAGAGATTCCTTAAAAAACTAGGAATAAAAGCACCATATGACCCAGCAATCTCACTCCTATGCATATACCCTGAGGAAACCAAAATTGAAAAAGACACATGTATCCAATCGTTCACTGCAGCACTATTTACAATAGCCAGAACATGGAAGCAACCAAATATCCATTGATAGATGAGTGGATAAAGAACTTGTGATACATATACACAAAGGAATATGCCTCAGCCATAAAAAGGAATGCATTTGAGTCAGTTATGATGAGGTGGATGAACCTAGAAACCTATTATACAGAGTGAAGTGTGTCAGAAAGAGAAAGATAAATACCGTATTCTAACATACATACACAGAATCTAGAAAAATGGTACTGAATAATTTATTTACAGGGTAGCAACGGAGAAACAGACATCGAGAATAGTTTTATGGACATGGGGAGAGGGGAGGAGAGGGTGAGATGTACGGAAAGAGTAACATGGAAACTTACATTACCATATGTAAAATAGATAGCCAATGGGAATTTGCTGTATGACTCAGGAAACTCAAACAGGGGCTTTGTATCAACCTAGAGGGGTGGGATGGGGAAGGAAATGGGAAGAAGGTTCAAAAGCGAGGGTATATATGTATACCTATGGCTGATTCATGATGATGTATCATGTATTATGTTTTGACAGAAAACAACAAAATTCTGTAAAGTAACTATCCTTCAATAAAAAAAAAAATTTTTTTTTAAGGAGAAATGAAAGGGAAAAGAGTCAAATGTTCAGGCTTTAACTTCCAAAATAGGATTTTAAGCTCATGATATTCAGTAGAAATCTAGAGGTTTTTATTATCAGTTCAGTTCAGTTCAGTCGTTCAGTAGTGTCCGACTCTTTGCGACCCCATGAATTGCAGCACGCCAGGCTTCCCTGTCCATCACCAACTCCCGGAGTTCACTCAGACTCACGTCCATTGAGTCTGTGATGCCATCCAGCCATCTCATCCTCGGTCATCCCCTTTTCCTCCTGCCCCCAATCCCTCCCAGCATCAGAGTTTTCTCCAATGAGTCAACTCTTCGCATGAGGTGGCCAAAGTACGGAGTTTCAGCTTTAGCATCATTCCTTCCAAAGAAATCCCAGGGCTGATCTCCTTTAGAATGGACTGGTTGGATCTCCTTGCAGTCCAAGGGACTCTCAAGAGTCTTCTCCAACACCACAGTTCAAAAGCATCAATTCTTTGGCGCTCAGCCTTCTTCACAGTCCAACTCTCACATCCATACATTACTACTTGAAAAACCATAGCCTTGACAAGATGGACCTTAGTCGGCAAAGTAATGTCTCTGCTTTTGAATATGCTATCTAGGTTGCTCATAACTTTTCTTCCAAGTTTTTATTATAGAGAGAGACAAAATATCCTTCCAAATCCCAAAGTCTCCTGAGAAGCGAGGTTGGCACCTAAGATGGCCTGATTCAAGTGCTCTTGTCTCCTGTGATACATAGAAAGTCAGCAAGCAGCATGATAACTTAAAAAATAAATATGTGTAGGTGGCTATTTTGGTTGATGAATCAAGATTTGTATACATCAGCAAAAGAGAACAAAAATGACTAGTGTTAGCACACTTAGGAATTAACACCCGCTTTTGCAATTCCTCAGCCTGGGGCTTGTTGGAGCAGAAACCGACTGACCTTTGCCATTCCTGGCGGCCTCGTGCCCTAGTCAAACCTCCTGACTTCCAGGTTTCCCCTAATGCTGAGATCCTGTGACCTTCTTTGCAGAGCAGCCAGAATTTCTGTGCCTCCTAAAATCTGGCCTTGCCTAGAGAACAGTAGGTGAGTTTTATAGTTTTCAGGGGATAAAATCAAATGGCTATAAAATACTTCATGGGAAGGAGTCTGTGGGGCTCTATATGTACTTCTCTATATAGCAAAGACCAAAGCCTTCTGGACCAATAAAACAATGAATTTTAAAGCCACACTGCCCATGACCAACTAGTAACTAGTCTCAAGACACGGAGAAAACAAGGACCACTGGGTGTTTTTTTCCCCCCTATGCTTAGATTCAATGGAAATTCAATGGAAAGAAATGTCCCTTATTCTAAGACTCTAAGTTACCTAGTTTTTGGACGTGGGGCATTATAATGTTAATTTTTTTTTTTTTTTGGTCAAGGACTGGTGACAATATTTGGTAGTCATTGTATCTAAGTGGTCTTACTTTGCAAAACAAAGTGTCAGGCACCCATGTCCTTTATGACATTTTACTAGTCCATGCATTTCCCAAAGCATGGAACCACTGACACAGTAGTATGTCTCAGAGTTCAAGAGTTAGTAAAACAAAAAGGTACTTATTGGGAAAAAGCTTCAGGCTATAGCTTTTGGGACCAGAGAGAAGTAGAATTCACTTTTATTTTTCATTTTCAGGATGCGCATTCTTGCTAAATGATGGATGAGAGTCAAATCTAAGCTTTAGTCTTCCTTTGTCCAGTTCATGGAGAGATAAGTCAAACATCATGAGGAGGAAGCAGTCAGCTAAATCCACAGATTAGAACCTTCTACAAAATAATCGGCTTCACATTTTTGCACTGGGGCGGAGTGCTGTCTGCATAAAGAAGTCTTTAGTGGGGATCTTCACTACCTACAGCTTGTTTTGACTGAGATGTTCATCCCATAGTTTCCCAATATGCTGGATAGGGGCCCAGTGGTACAGCTGGCTCCCAGGGTCAGCAGTGTGTGTCTACTGAAGAACTGGGACTCTTGGGTAGGATGGTTGGGGAGTCACGGAGATAGAAGAGACCAGAGTACCAGGAAGGCTGCCTCCCCAGTGAGGAAAGTCTGCACAGAAACTCAGCACACTCAATCAATGGAGAAGGACATCCACTGTGACAAGTGGCTAGTGAGTGTGTACAGTTAAATGAACATATAAATTTACATATAAAGTTACTAAATAAGAAAACTCAGCATGTCAGAAAATCCTACAGCTCATATATATACTTGATAGAATTTTCTTGGATTTGAAAACAACTCTCAAAATTTATATGGCATTGCTGCTGCTGCTAAGTTACTTCTGTCGTGTCCAACTCTGTGAGACCCCATAGACGGCAGCCCACCAGGCTCCCCCGTCCCTGGGATTCTCCAGGCAAGAACACTGGAGTGGGTTGCCATTTCCTTCTCCAATGCATGAAAGTGAAAAGTGAAAGTAAAGTTGCTCAGTCGTGTCTAACTCTTCGCGACCCCATGGACTACAGCCTACCAGGCTACTCCGTCCATGAGATTTTCCAGGCAAGAGTACTGGAGTGGGGTGCCATTGCCTTCTCCATATGGCATTACTAATAATGAATTTTGAAGCTGAAGGTTTTCTAAACAATCAGTAATTGTAATTATTAACTAATTTTCATGTCTCATGATGGTGATGTTGACTGAAAAGATACACAAAACCTAAAAGTTGACAGTTATCTTTTAATTAAAGGGAATTCTTACTGTTTAAGTCTGGAGGTAGCATCTCAAGAACCCTGAGAGAACTGCTCCTAGGAGGCGAGGCGAGGAGTCAAATAATATAGAAGTTTTGAAACACAGGGCAGGTAGTCTGAAGGTCAAAACTACTTTTGCAAATTAAAGAAAACCAAGCAAAGAAAATGCACTGGTCATAGCAAACACCCTCTTCCAACAACACAAGAGAAGACTCTACACATGGACATCACCAGATGGTCAACACCGAAATCAGATTGACTGTATTCTTTGCAGCCAAAGATGGAGAAGCTCCATACAGTCAGCAAAAACAAGACAAGGACCTGACTGTGGCTCAGATGATGAACTCATTGCCAAATGCAGACTTAAACTGAAGAAAGTGGGGAACACTGCTAAAAAATTTAGGTAAGACCTAAATCAAATCCCTTATGATTATGCAGTTGAAGTGAGAAACAAATTTAAGGGACTAGATCTGACAGACAGAGTGCCTGATGAACTATGGACAGAGGTTCATGACATTGTACAGGAGACAGGGATCAAGGCCATCCCCAATAAAAAAAAAATGCAAAAAAGCAAAATGGCTGTCTGAGGAGGCCTTACAAATAGCTGTGAAAAGAAGAGAAGTGAAAAGGAAAGAAGAAAAGGAAAGATATACTGAATGCAGAGTTCCAAGAAGAGATAAGAAAGCCTTCTTCAGCCATCAATGCAAAGAAATAAGAGGAAAAGAACAGAATGGGAAAGATGAGAGATCTCTTCAAGAAAATTAGAGATACCAAGGGAACATTTCATGCAAAGATGGGCTCAATAAAGGACAGAAATTATATGGGCCTAACAGAAGCAGAAGATATTAAGAAGAGGTGGCAAGAATACACAGAAGAACTGTACAAAAAAGATCTTCAAGACCCAGATAATCACAATAGTGTGATCACTCATCTAGAGCCAGACATGCTGGAATGTGAAGTCAAGTGGGCCTTAGAAAGCATCACTACGAACAAAGCTAGTGGAGGTGATGGAATTCCAGTAGAGCTATTTCACATTCTGAAAGCTGATGCTGTGAAAGTGCTGCACTCAATATGCCAGCAAATTTGGAAAACTCAGCAGTGGCCACAGGACTGGAAAAGGTCAGTTTTCATTCCAGTCCCAAAGAAAGGCAATGCCAAAGAATGCTGAAACGACTGCACAATTGCACTCATCTCACATGCTAGTAAAGTAATGCTCAAAATTCTCTAAGCCAGGCTTCAGCAATATATGAATCGTGAACTTCCAGATGTCCAAGCTGGTTTTAGAAAAGACAGAGGAACCAGAGATCAAATTGCCAACATCCCCTGGATCATGGAAAAAGCAAGAGAGTTCCAGAAAAACATCTATTTCTGCTTTATTGACTATGCCAAAGCCTTTGACTATGTGGATCACAATAAACTGTGGAAAATTCTGAAAGAGATGGGAATACCAGACCACCTAACCTGCCTCTTGAGAAATCTGTCTGCAGGTCAGGAAGCAACAGTTAGAACTGGACATGGAACAACAGACTGGTTCCAAATAGGAAAAGGAGTATGTCAAGGCTGTATATTGTCACCCTGCTTATTTAACTTCTATGCAGAGGACATCATGAGAAACGCTGGGCTGGAAGAAGCACAAGCTGGAATCAAGATTGCCAGGAGAAATATCAATAACCTGAGATATGCAGATGACACCACCCTTATGGCAGAAAGTGAAGAGGAACTCAAAAGCCTCTTGATGAAAGTGAAAGAGGAGAGCGAAAAAGTTGGCTTAAAGCTCAACATTCAGAAAACGAAGATCATGGCATCTGGTCCCATCACTTCATGGGAAATAGATGGGGAAACAGTGGAAACAGGGTCAGACTTTATTTTTTTGGGCTCCCAAATCACTGCAGATGGTGACTGCAGCCATGAAATTAAAAGACGCTTACTCCTTGGAAGAAAAGTTATGAGCAACCTAGATAGCATATTCAAAAGCAGAGACATTACTTTGCCAACTAAGGTCCGTCTAGTCAAGGCTATGGTTTTTCCTGTGGTCATGTATGGATGTGAGAGTTGGACTGTGAAGAAGGCTGAGCACTGAAGAATTGATGCTTTTGAACTGTGGTGTTGGAGAAGACTCTTGAGAGTCCCTTGGACTGCAAGGAGATCCAACCAGTCCATTCTGAAGGAGATCAGCCCTGGGTGTTCTTTGGAAGGAATGATGCTAAAGCTGAAACTCCAGTACTTTGGCCATCTCATGGGAAGAGTTGACTCATTGGCAAAGACTCTGATGCTGGGAGGGATTGGGGGTAGGAGGAGAAGGGGACGACAGAGGATGAGGTGGCTGGATGGCATCACTGACTCGATGGACATGAGTCTGAGTGAACTCCGGGAGTTGGTGATGGACAGGGAGGCTTGGCGTGCTGCGATTCATGGGGTTGCAAAGAGTTGGACACGACTGAGCAACTGAACTGAACTGAAGCATCCCAGGTTCAGGAATTTAACACTTTTCTCTGTATAGAAGTTGCAAGAGTCTCGACTCATGGAAGTCATTCCTTTCATAAATGCATCTCAGCTATCTGAGGCCAGTATCCTGTGTTTTCACATCTTGAGCTCCTTGAGGCTCACCGTAGGCACGGAGTGGCTGCAGTCTGATGGAGGCTGATGGCAGGTATTCTCCTTCCCCAGTTCCCTTAGGCTCACCAGATCACATTGGAGGGCTGTAATCACTGATGACTATGACAGCCTTGTTTACTGATATGGCAGGAAATATTTCCTCTCTCGGTGGAAAGATTGAATTTTCTTTCCATTCTTGCTAAAAGAATGATATTATAAAAGCTGTTATAAGCAGCAAAAAATGTAGTAGGAGACCATCATAAGGTGTGTTAACAGTTAATAGGTAAAATAACATTTTTCTGGGAAAATAGAAATCCAGACAGAGTGCAACACGAATGCAGGTTTTTGGCTCAGCAATAAATGTTTCTGACCTTGGATTTTTAATTGTCATGTGACAAAGCTCCACCCCTACCCCAAATGTTTCACGTCTAATCCAAAATGCAGGGGGGGAAATGCATAAAGACGTTTGTCCCAGTTTTACTGATAATGTGGGGAAAAGACCTGAGTATTTCATGGTAAGGAACAACGAGGCCAAGGGATATGACAATGCTATTTTAGTATTAAGCAGCCATTAAAACTAATGTTTTCGAAGAGCTTCTAGTTACATTGAAACAGCTGTCATGTTACATCAAAGAAAAAGCAAGTACACCAGACACTAAATGATAGAATATGTCAACTATACTTCAATTTTTAAAAGAGCAGCATATAAAATTGTAGATCTTAATGTCCATTAAAATATGTCTAGAAAAAAGTGAAAGGAAAAGACAACTTCCATTGCATGGAATTGCCTCAAAAGCTGAAGGACACAGTTGAGCCCCAGGGAGGGCCGGCATAGCACGGTTTGCTGCTTTCAGCAAAGGGCCTTCTCCTTCCCAGGCGAGAACTGGCCACAGAATCCCATGATTTAGAGGAAACAGGCCTGGCCTCCCTCTAGGGTGACTGCCTCTCCCTTCTGGGAAGACAGGAACTTTGTCATCAACACTGGCTATGATGTAATCTGGGGGCTGTGCAGAACCCCAGAGGGTCACACTGGTGTGGGAGGTTGGCAAAGGATGGGGCAAGAAACTTCCCGTGATGCTGTTAGTCACCCCGGCTGTGGGGAATTGGCCCTAAAGGCTGAATTAGGAGGAATAGAGGCTCTTGCCCAGAATAGCTGCTCATGAAACGTATACACACACTTATACACAATACACAACACAGACACACATTTATGCACATATACACACATACATATACTCATACACAAACTTATACATGTATATACACATACACGTGGGTTTCCCTGGTAGCTCAGCTGCTGAAGAATCTGCCTGCAATGCAGGAGAGTCCGGTTCAATTCCTGGGTCATGAAGATTGGCTGGAGAAGGGATAGGCTACCCACTCCAGTATTCTTGGGCTTCCCTGTTGGTTCAGACAGTAAAGAATTTGCCTGCAATGTGGGAGATCTGGGTTCTGGAAACCTGGGTTCCATCCCTGGGTTGGGAAGATCCCTTAGAGGAGGGCATGCAACCCACTCCAGTACTGTCTGGAGAATCCCCATGGACAGAGGAGCCTGGTGGGCAAAAGTCCATGGGGCCACAAAGAGTTAGATACTAAGCACAGCACAGCACATGTACACTTAGACACATGTACACACAGGTACGTGTAGGCATGGACACATGAACACGCTGCACACGTATACATATATTACACACATACACTTGTGCACACTTATGCATGCACACACAACATATTCACATACACATGGACTCATGACACACATACTACTTTACAATATAAACACTTAGCAGAGGAGTATAAAGGGCCCCAGTTGTGGTCAGAGGGCCCAACACTTACTCTAAATTGTGACTAATTGAACCACACTATTTGATCTAAATCTTTTAAAACACTTTCCCTCCAAAGAGTGTGATTGAATCACCATCTGTAAGATCTCTTTTCATTGTAAAATTCTGTGATTTCAGTGGGACAAGACATATTATTCACCAGGAGCTTGTCTCAGTCCTTTCATGGTACTGCTGACAGGATCCCCATGGGCTAGCGTCTGCCTTGGGCACCTGGCCAGGCCACCCTCACCAAGATTTAGCCCCTAGAGTGACGGGCATCAGAGTCCGATGCCACGGAAACCTCTGCTGTAGTATCTGTGAAGCTTCTTTCCTGCGCTCCTCTCCACCCCTACACATTTCTTTTCATCAGAGAATTGCCTTGTGAACAGGAGACACAAGCACCTGTTTGAGGCATTTCTGCCAGGATTAGCAGCTGTTTCCTTCTTGGGTCATTTCCTGCTCCACCACACGCATTTCCAGAAATGCAGATGGAAGTGGCTGACTATTCCCTGAAATCCCTTTTCAGGGGCATCTCCCTGACCAGGTGTTCAGCAGGGACAGAAGTTGCTGGCCCTGATCTGGCCCTTGCCTGGCAACTGCTGAGTCCTGTTACCCACACATGACCTTTGGTTGTAATGATAAAATGGACCTCAACCTCAGGTGGCCTAGCAAACAGTCACAGTCCCTGAAAATAGCCCTCTGAGAGCAAATTTTTGGGCTTCAAAATCACTGCAGATGGTGATTGCAGCCATGAAATTAAAAGATGTGTACTCCTCGGAAAGAAAGTTATGACCAACCTAGAGAGCATATTCAAAAGCAGAGACATTACTTTGTCAACAAAAGTCCGCCTAGTCAAGGCTATGGTTTTTCTAGTGGTCATGTATGGATGTGAGAGTTGGACTATAAAGAAAGCTGAGCACCGAAGAACTGATGCTTCTGAACTGTGGTGTTGGAGAAGACTCTTGAGAGTGCCCTGGACTGCAAGGAGATCCAACCAGTCCATTCTAAATAGATCAGTCCTGCGTATTCATTGGAAGGACTGATGTTGAAGCTGAAACTCTAATACTTTGGCCACCTGATGGGAAGAGCTGACTCATTTGAAAAGACCCTGATGCTGGAAAAGATTGAGGGCAGGAGGAGAAGGGGACGACAGAGGATGAGATGGCTGGATGGCATCACCGACTTGATGGACATGAGTTTGGGTGAACTCCAGGAGTTGGTGATGGACAGGGAGGCCTGGCGTGCTGTAGATTATGGGGTTGCAAGGAGTCGGACATGACTGAGTGACTGAACTGAACTGAGAGCAAATTCCTCAGACAGCTGAGCTGAGCCCCAAGGCCAGCCTGGGGATCAAGTGCCAACTCACCAGGCTCTGTGTGCCTGGGGCTGTCACCCCCTCATAGCAATAGGTGCCCAACAGACATCTGGGGAATGGCGAATCAGAGCACCTTATCCTCATGAACAGCGTGGTCTGATTAAATTGTCAAGAATCCAAAGTCCTGAAAAGACTATTGTCGCCTTCACAAGTATGAATTCAAACTTTTCAACAACAAAAAGAATTAAAACCTGAACAGTAAACAAAAAAAGAAAAGAAGTCAAACAAAATTTTCACTTCTTCCTCCCATGATAACCATTTTACAGGTTTTTTTTTTTTAATAACAAATATCAAATCCTTCAAAAGGCAATCTTTCATCTTTTTATTTCACCTTCCCCCTAAAGTGGGGGGCACATGCTTTGCTGGGCTGCACTAAACACCTGAGTAGCCTCGTATATTACCAAATACATGAGTAGTCATGTATTACTAAACACATGAGTAGTCTTGTATATTATTCAGCAAGCTTTATAGTTACCTGGGTATTTTTAGGTTCCAGCGCTCTTTTTTCTCTGTCCTTAAAAAACTGTGGTAAAATAAATATAACATTTTTTTTTTCATTTTAATCACTTGTAACTGCACAGTGCAGTGGCAGTAGATACACTGATATTGTTGTGCCGCTGGCACCTCCAGAACTTTTCTCATCTTGCAAAACTGCAGCTCACCTTTTATTTTTAATGAAGGTCTCCCCCTATTAACTCAGATCTCTTGGCTACCCTTCGGTTTTACAGCCTGGCTAGCATCTAGTGCTGTTTGATGCAGGAGTAGCCAGGCCCAGCTCTTCACTTTGGTATGGCTTTTCTGGGGTCACACCAGCAGGATTTAGAAAGACTGGTGGAGACTTGACACGGAAAGGGCCAGAGAGTGTTTAGTTGCTAAGTCGAGTCCGACTCTTTGCGACCCTTTGAACTTTACCGCCAGGCTCTTCTGTCCATGGGATTTCCCAGCCAGGAAGACTGGAGTGGGTTGCCATTTCTTTCTCCAGGGGATCTTTCCAACTCAGGCACTGAGCCTGCATCTCTTGCATTGGCAGTTGGATTCTTTATCCAGTGAGCCATCAGGGAATCCCAGGAAGGGCCAAGGGTAATTTTGTGGTTTCAGGGAATCCTATAAGTGTAATTGGAAACTGCTTTCTGCAAAAAACACTACCCAGAATTCTGATTCCTTTTCAAAGGTGTGGGACCTAGATTTTTGAAACAATCAGAACTCCCAGAAGTCCCCTCCAGCCCATGCCTTAGAGACTTTGGGTCATTAGGATGCTCCTGTCCATAGGGAGACTCTGGGCACCCCAGAGCAACCACAGGGGATGAGGAACATGTGCCCAAATGCATTTTATAGCAACTCTAATAAAGGGTCCACAAAACGCTTCTTTCTGGCTCCTAAGAACCTATACCTTTGATTCTCACTGTGGCACAGGAGGCTATGAATGGCTTGGTTTCTTCCCTCCTGTAGGAGGCAGAGTCATCTACTAATGCTGGGGTTTTGCGACAGTTCTAGCCTAGCTAGAGTTCATGGAACTGAAGACCCCCAAATGTCGCCTGGAATGTCCCCACAGCACTTGCCAGGGCAGGGCAGTGAGCTCATTGGTCCTTAAACTCTGGGTAGTAATGATTCTGAAGTATGGCTTCAATATTTAGGAGCTTAGGTGGCCCCTTAATCGTATGAACAGGCACCTGCATAAAATAAAAGTATGAAGACTCGTGCGGGATGTTTGCTGCCTCTGCTTTATTTACCCAGCATCCTCCTTCTGTCCCTTTCTCCTGCTGACAGAACTCCCTTCCTGGGGGGAATTGCTCCTTTTCCAAAACTGTCCCAGTGTTCCCAGGGTCAGGCCAATCATTTGACTCTCTCTTTCTCTTCCAACCACTGGGAGAGACCATGACCCAGGCTGGAGCAGTCAGAATCCTTCTCTGGGATTTTACTTACTGATGCAGCCAGACACAGCCCTTGCCTCCTGGGTCCTATGGCCTGGTGCTAGAACCTGTGATGTGACGCACTTTTGAAGCAGGAGGAAACAGAGTGACATTCAGGAGGGAGTTGACACAAGAAAAAGAGGTTCTGGGAGTTCTCTGGTGGCCTACTAGTTAGGATTTTGAAATTTCACTGCCTGAATTCAATCCCCTGTCAAGAAACTGAATTCCTGTAAGCTGAGTGTGGACAAAAAAATAAAAGGAGGTTCTGTTCCTCTAAGGCAACTGTGATTTCAATTTCAGTGCCATCCTTTTGACACATATCTTTATGTAGCTTTAAATTTTACTCCATTAAAATTTATTTTCTCCCTATAAAAGTAAACCATGTTTATTACGGACAATTCAGGCAAAACAGAAATGAATTCTACTTCCACCACCACAGAAAAACATCAACCACACCATTGTAGTATTTTTCCTTCCAGTTTTTTTTCTTTGCTCATTTTTTTTTTTAAGAAGTCTTCAGATTTTACTAAAGATGGGTTTTGTCACTTGGAGTTTTTGTCACTTATAGCTATCATGCAGGACTAAACCTGATGGCCTGGGGCAGTGTGGTCTCTAAGTAAAGGCAGGCAGGTATGTATCTTTTTTTAAAAAAATATAAATTTATTTATTTTAATTGGAGGTTAACTACTTTACAATATTGTATTGGTATGCATCTTTTGTAGTAAGTTTTCTCTTGCTCCCATAGGGCACTAATCTCTCCACCTTTGTACAGAAAGAGAAAGCTTCCTGTTTCCCCATAGCTGAGAACTAAATGATACAATTTGGTTTTGGGGGTCACCCGAGGAAATGGAAAGAGCTTCTTTTCTTTAAAGCTAAAACACATGTGACATCATCCAAGCTCTTTCTGCTTTTCCACACCATTCCCAACTTCAGTAATAATTAAGCACCTAAAAAACTGCTGTTCATTTCCAGCCCTAAGAGATTAGGTTTAATCACTTTTTGGACTGGCTGGTCCCACGAGGTGGGGTACTGACAAATGAAAATATGACAAAAAGAATCCTTTTTGAATTAAAGACCAACAAGCTAATGCAACAAGCAACAGTTTATTTATAAAAAAAAAAAAGGAAAAGAAAAAAAGAACAAAAAAGAAAACTTTTTTTTAACTACATCTTAAAGATTAAGTAAAAATACCTGTATTAATATATATGTATATACATACTGCATATATATATATACATATGATATAATATTAAAATTACATGCTTCTCAGGACAGAAGAATTAGGACATGTTCCCTTATTTCAATTTAAAACTCCATCACAATTCAAAATCACTGCAAGAAAACTTGCTTCCTGTATTTTCTTTTTGCGACTTCAAGTACAGGAAGTTTTCAAACCAGGATCTAAATGTGGAGAACCGTCTGCTATGCACAATGACAACAAACTGCCACAAATCATGAGTCGGGGTCTTCTGAATTCTCACACAGGTCTTGACTCCCTGTGACCGTGTCAACCTTCTACCTGAGACGACAGGGGACGAAGAAGCACGACAGCCTGCAGGTTCCACGTGAACGTTCACACTGATGTTGAAACAAAAGCAAACACGAACATGTCTTGTAGTTAAAACACTGGCCATGAAATTGCTCTAGAGGAGGTTTCTTCCTCCCCTTTCCTTGCCAAAGGAAACACAAAAGTTTCAAAAAAAAAAAAAAAAACAACAACAACAACCAAAAAACCCTCGGGTGAAGCACCTCTGGCGATGATCAGCACACAGCAAGAGACAGAGAGGGAGTGTTTCTTTCTCGACAGCTTCGGGCTGACTTGGATGATTTCAAACACACCCTCTTCTGCAAAAGGCACTCACATATTGTCTGTTTATAAATCATACAGTGGGATTCCTTACATGGGAGTTTTTCCTACAAATATAAAAGAGATAAGCTGAGGACATGATATAACAAAGAAAAGAGTATAAGAAATACACATCTTGGATAAATGTGCGCTTTTTTTTTTAAAAGGACATTTAATATAACAGTTTAAAAAAATTTCATTGAAAAGTTAGGAATTCCAGTAAAATTATCATTAAGAAGCAAGGTACTAGAGGATGAGAGGTGGAGGGTGGCTAGCTTTTCAAATGGCCAAAGGTTTAAGGGATAGGGTCTGCTCTTGAACTAGAAGGACCATTCATTCACACACCAGGGAATGTGTGAGAGGAGGGAGGTAGTGGCAGATTAATAGGTGAGGCGGGGAGGGAGGGGGCGTCCTTCAGGATGTGGCCGTAGGAAGGAACGCGCCAGAATCTCTGGTGGGAAAGATGGGCTGTGTCCCCCTTGCCCCTGCAGTTGGGAGAGACCCTGCCCAAGCCAAAGGCTGCCCTCACCGGGACACGACCGAGCTAATGGAATTGTAAGATGTGCCACTGTTGCAGCTTGAGGCGTAGGCCTCCTGGCCGTTGCCGTCGAGGTTGATTTTGAACACAGAGGACGCCTTCAGCAGGAAGTCCGCTGCGTCCCGACGCCCCAGCTCCCGCAGTTTGGACATGAGGATGCCAACAGTGCTCTCGGGGTAGGAAGTCCATTCTCGGAGCAGGGCGTGGACTGGGCTCGGGAGGAACTCCTTGGGAGACCCGTTATTGGTGTTGTACTTGGCCACAAGGTCGGGGAGGCCCAAGTTCATGGCAAGGAGGCACCAGTCCTTCCCCATGGGGTCGGGCGGGTCCAGCAGGCGACTGAGCTTCCTCCGGGTCAGGAGGTTCAGATCTGACGCGTGGATGTCCATGCCCAGGCTGGCCTGCGAGTAGACGTCGTGACAGCCGAAGCACATGATACTGCTGAAGCTCTCCTTGTACCCGCCCATGGTGTTGGTCAGTGAGGTCTCCTTGAGAGTCTGCGCCCGGAAGAAGTCCCGGGGCTGGTAGATCATGACGGGCTCGTGGTGCTCTCGTAGCTGCTGGGGGCTCAGGTAGTGCTTCACCGTCAGCAGCCCGGGCAGCGTGGTGGTCATGACGTTCTCGATGGTGCTGCACACCGAGTCCAGCAGGAAGCAGCACTTGATCTTCTCCGTCTCCAGTCCACGCACCTGGACCTCTATGCCCTGGCCGTGGTTGACCAGCAGCACCAGCAGCTCGGCCCCGCGGTTGGCGATCTTGCAGCCGTTCACCCACAGGCGAATGTCCGCGTCTCCCTCGGCGCTCTGCTGGTGGATCCACCGGCACAGGTTCACCTGCACCTTGTGGAAGATGCCGCAGGGGAAGGGCGTGAGGTGCTCCACCGGGACGACGCGCACGCCGCCGTAGACCCGCACCTCGTCCTCCTCGTCCGTCCAGGAGCGGTGCAGGTTGTCAGTCTTGATCAGGGCGGGGATGTCCACCATGGTCCCGCTGCTCAGGTCCCGCGCACAGATGTCCATGGCATCCAGGATCTGCAGCAGCTCCTCCACGTCGCTGTCGGGCACCAGGCGCTGGACGTCCTCCATGGTGTAGCGGCCGCGGTAATGGTGCAGGGCCCGTGGGGTCTCCACAGAGAGCAGCTTTCCTAGAACGTTGGTGCACAGCCAGCGGGGATCCAGGAGCAGCACGTCCTGGACGGTTTCGCTCTGCATGATGTTGATCTGTCCGAGGGGACAAGGGGAAGTCACGCATTAGGAACATAAAGGGCCAGATAACCCAGCTGCTCAAACCACTGACCGGCCTGAGCAGGGATGAAATCTGTGCAGATGCTATAAAGAACGACCCAGGACATTCATATGGAGGGGGTCTCAAAATCAATACTGAGCCAAGAAATACCAGCTTGGCAATGTCATAAGGGAGATTCTGAAAAGACGACCTTTGACTCTAATTATAAAAGGCCAATGCAATAAGAGAGGGATAGACAGAAGCCAAATGCAAAGGGTGATTTTTGACTGGATTCTGAATCCCAAAATAAATACACAAATGGATAAAATTAGCTGTAAAAAAATACTGGGACAAGTGGCAAATACTTGAAAGAGGACTATAAATTCAACCATAGTATTATATCAACGTTGTGTTTCCAGGATATGATAATCAATTATATTATGGTTATGTGGGAGAATGTCCTCCTTAGCAGATGTGAGCTAAATCATTTAGAGGTGAAAGGTCATGATGTTTGCAAAGCAAATAAATAAACAGAAGAGAGACAAAGTGTAAATTTAGCAAAGCATAAACAGTTAGTTAAATTAGGTTTGGAGGATATGAGGATACATCCTACTATTCTTGCAACTTCTCTGAAGGCTTGAAATTTTTCAAAAAACATTCAGAATGTAATATTAGACTGTTCTGGAAAGATATGCTACCATAGTGGCTGGCCCTGGAGGGGAAAGGGAGGAATGAGATGAGAGGTGATGGCCAAAGGGGACTTCAGCTTTTCCTCTCATATTCATTTCTTTAAAAAGCAGAAGTTAGAAAAAAGAATGATACACATACACACAAACAGAAGCAACTTTCTCCTTCTTGGCACTTACCCCTCCTTCCCTGCCTCTCTGTCCTGGGTTAGTTCTACAAAGATCAGTGATCTCACATGGAGGCTGAGACCTGTTTGCGCTGGGAGTACTTTTCTCCCCATGAAAAGTGAAAGAGAGTGTTGGTTACTCAGTCATGTCCAACTCTTTGCGACCCCATAGACTATATCCTCTGTTCTTGTAATTCTCCAGGCAAGAATACTGGAGTGGGTAGCCATTCCCTTCTCCAGGGGATCTTCCTGACCCAGCGATCAAACCTAGGTCTCCTGGGTTACAGGCAGATTCTTTACCATCTGAGCCACCAGAGAAGCCCCACTTTTCTCTCTGTAGTCTTAAGTCTTTGAGATGCCTTCTGTTCAAACTTGAGACATTTCTGGAATGCAGAATAGTGTCTTTTAGTTTTTAATAAGGCATTTGGTAGAATGGGCTTCCCTGATTCCTCAGTTGGTAAAGAATCTGCCCGCAATACAGGAGGCTCTGGTTCAATTCCTGGTTCAGGAAGATCCACTTCAGTATTCTGACCTAGAGAATTCCATGGACTATCCATGGGGTTGCAAAAAGTTGGACACAACTGAGCAACTTTCACTTTCACTTTGGTAGAATACTGTCTGCAATTTAGTCCTAGACATAACTATCTCCTCAGGGTCACAGAAGACAGACAGATACACTGTGCCTTATTGGAGGTGACTAAGATCCTTAGATTATTTTCTAGAGAGCAGAACAGTACTGGAGAGGGGCTGGCAGCCAGAGTAGGGCATCCTGATTCAGATTTCCCTTCTTTTCTTTTTACCTTCATTTACTTATTAAAGTCTCAAGAGCAAGGAGAGATGAATTGCTGAATTGACCAGTTAGAAAGTTGCTGGTCAAATGCCAGAAGGCAAGGGAATACATTATTAAAAAGAGTGAGCTTACTATTATGGTTAAAATATATATGTTTATATCTAGCACTATAAGGTAAGCTTTGGTCCTTAATTTTTCCCATACTTGGAGGCAATCATTTAAAGTACTGCTGGAGGGGCTAGTGGATTTAGCCTGTAGTTTCATGGGGATTCAAAGACTGACACAATCACTGCTTGAGGCTCTAGTTTTTTAGGATCACTGGCTTCTTGATTTAATTAGAATTTCAAGCCTATATGATCCATGGCCAAGGGCCTAATGTGGCCCCTGAGAATGGGGAGACAAACTTCTTGTTTGTAAAATTCTCTGAACGGCTTCTGGGTTTTCATGTTCAGAGCTGTTCTTGTTCCAGACTAGCTTATACTGTTTCCTGATTTCACAAGATAGAAGCATGTGAAGGCTACGCCCCCTTTAGAGGGACAGGCAGCATATGAAGCAATTAGAACAGACTTCCCAAACTACATCCCAGTGCTGAATGTAACACAACCAGAAACAGAGATTTCTATTTCTTGATCATTTCTGGGGACCACTGCTTGCCACATCTTAGTGTCTCCAGATGTCATCTCCCTGAGGATACATCACTGCCATTTCTTGACTGTTTGTGAGCCCACTAGGTCAGTGTGTAGTTGACACGCCTCATGGAGAGCAGTCATCCGAGCTGCAGGAATCACAGCTAAGCACCAGCTGCTATGGGGAGAGGGAGGAGAGGCCCAGTCACCCAGTGTAGCAGGAATTCTGCCCTCAAACTAAGAGAAGCCAGAAAACCAACCAACCAAAGCAAAGCAAAACAACAACAACAACAACAACAACAACAACAACTACACAGCACTTTTAAGGTGAACAGGAGAGCAGAGGATCACAGTTCAGGAAATCACTCGAGCCTTCCTGTGAGGCATCATGGGCAGTGCGCAGTTGCCACTCGGCCCCTCCAGCTCATCCCACCTTCAGATGCTGAAAATGCATCCTGGGGGGCTCCTCCCAGATCCCTGCCAGGCTGGGGGTCTCACCTCACCAGCACTGTGGAGCTGCTGGGCGATGTGCCGGAGGTCTGCCTCACTGGCCAGGGGGTTCAACTGGTCCTGTACGTCATACACGAACTGCTGCAGTGACATCAGCTGGTTGGGGCCATTGAGCTTCCTCCAGGAGGGCAAAGTGGAGATGATCTTTTCACATAGGTGAGTCATTGGAGGGCAGACCTAGAATATGCAGGATGGGCAGGTCAATGTACTGCTATGGGGACTCAGGGGGAGCTGGGATTAAAAATGATGCTGCTCACATCTGCACTGCTACATGGAATTATTTGGGTGCACTCATGCTTTTTTTGGCTAAGTACTGGGGCAGTTCTTTTTTTTAAAATTTGAACAACACTAATAGTTTTATTTAACAAACATTGAATGACTACCTTGTGCAAAGCACTGAGTTAGGTGCCTGGGGCAGTTCTTTTTTCAGACTTGCCTTTAAGCAGAATCTATTTCACAAATCTACAAGTTTACAGAGGCTTTCACTTCTGCTCATGTTAGACAGATGGTGAGGCTTTGCAATAATAGTTCTGGAACTGTGGACTCCGTGACCTAAGGTGCATCAACTTCTGATGTCCCCCCACCCCCTTGGAGTGAGGGTTTCAGCCAGGGGATGACCGCTTTATGAACAAAGAGACAGGAAAAGAGAGTTAAGTATCATTATATCAACATTAGATGGGTTTTTACCGGTAAATTAGGTATCGTTGAGGATTACTGTTGAGATGTACATGCATGCTAAGTCACTTCAGTCGTGTCTGACTCTGTGTGACCCTATGAACTGCAGCCTGTCAGACTCCTCTGTCCATGGGATTCTCCAGGCAAGAATACTGGAGTGGGTTGTGTGCCCACTTCCAGGGGATCTTCCCAACCCAGGGATCGAACCTGTGTCTGTTATATCTCCTACATTGGCAGGTGCGTCCTTCCCGTTAGAGCCAATTTGATTAATTCTTGGTAATTGGCTTGTAATGAGCTTTTCATCTCTTAACTTGGTTAAATAAATCAGTCTATGTTACAGACTCATATAATCAACACATCTTCCTAATTAAACCTCCCACAAGCCAAACACTGCACTGCATCATTTGGGGCAGTCCCTTTTCCAATCACATTTTTATGCCCCCTAAATTCAACAACGTTCTAAAGCAGTGGGCTAAAAGCAGTGGGTTTGGTGAGTTGCATCTGCCTGATTTCAGGAGCTATGGGGTGCAGGGATGTGGAGCAGATATATGCCACAACTCAGCTCAAAACTCTGCAGGGAGCACAGGCCCTTGTCCCACCTGGTGGGCAGGCGCTGAGCCCTTCACAGACCACTGTTCCTGATCGCCACCCACTGGGTTCTGTGACCAGGTTCTCTGAGGCCCTCCAGTAGTGTGGCCCCTTTCAGAAAGTCGGGGTCAGGCTTCATGAGAGAGGAGAGAGTTCTTGAAAATCCCTAAAGCACATCTGGAACTGGAGCCTGGTGTTGTAAACAGGTCACTTCCATCAGCTAAACAGTAACTTATAACTGAAGCTGGCCTCTACCAGGCAGCAGGAAAAGAGCCATATCCTTGTTACACTGGAGCTTAGACAAAGAAACAGTCCCTGGAGCATTGTTTTTTTTCTTTTTTAGCATTTTCCATTGGAACATTTGCTCATTTCAGATAGCTTTTTGAATATTATGGATAGTAATCTTTCATATACCAGAAGCATTGAGAATATTTTTTTCCCCAGTCCATGTCACCTTTTAACTTCATTTATGGAATTTATTTGCCAGAAAAAACTTTTTAAACTTTTATATTGTCCAATGTGTTTGAACAAAATATTGGTGTATTTTCTTTGAAAACTTCTGAGGTTCTCTGTCTTGGTTTAAAAGTTTTCTTGAACACTCTCGAGGTATTTTAAAAATAAATTCTCTTGCATTTCCATTCAAGATACTGCTTTTTACATTTAAACGCTTTAATCTGCCTACAGTTTATTTTGGGGCTGCGTAGTGAGTAGGAGTTCAACCTTATTTCCTTCCAGGCAAATAGCCAGTTGTGCCAGGTCATTTATTAAATTTCCCCATTAAATTTAAATAACATCTCTGTTTTCTATTAAATCTCTGCAGATGTTCTGAGCTAGTTCTACCCTAACTAATCTATTCCATTATTTACTGATTGTACAGCCTTTATGTTCACTTATTCTTCTATTGAAATGTTAAGACAAAAACCCCATGTCCTCAATCCCATTCAGATCCTAATGAGAACTATACAAAGTTTATATAACTTGGGAAAATGAAACACTTCCTAAGATTGCCATCTAAGAACACCATCTCATTCCATTTGGTCATCTATTATTTCTTCAGTGAATTTTGTTGGTGACTGTTTTTCCACTTTTCTGCATTTCCCAAATATTTCACAATATGTTTACTCACTTTTGAATTGCTTTTGTAATTTTTAGGAAGCAATTTTACTCTTAAACAAACCACTAAACTCAGAATTTCATACATTCTAAGGTAGTCTGTCTTGCCCATAACAACTCTTCATCTCGAGGCCATCTCCTCATTTCTCTACTCTTGCTCACCCTACAACAACAGGATAAAAACGTGGCCATGTAGACACCTTGTACTGGGTCCCGTGAAAACCAAACCAAACCATGAGAACCATACAAAGAGGCACAGAGAGGTCCAACTCCCTGGTCACTGGATGGTCCGGCTGAAGGTTGGGTCCAGCCCTCCCCAGGTATACTCACCAAAACAATCTGGCTCCGTATTTCTTGCAGGTGATTTCGAAGTACCTTCATGTCCTTAGACCCAGAAGCCCCGGCATCCAGAACAAAGAGCTTATTTGAAATGTGAAGATCGTTCCCAAACCTAAGGGAAGAGCAGTGGCCTCCTGAGAGTGACACAGTCTCCCCAGCTGTTTCCACAGAGGGCCAGGCTCCTGCTGGTCCAAAGAGCTGGTGGGGGGCAAGGAAGGGTTGGTGGCCTTGCGGAGACACACCCCCACCTGCTGTTGGCTGGACTCTGTAATGTTACCCTGGTGTGGAGGCCTGGGGACACCACCTGCTCCAGGTGCAGACAGGTGCCCCAGGTTCCACAAAACTAGGGAACACAGCTTCCCTCGACACAGGAAAGGGGAGGCCTAGTGAACTCATTTGACCAGGCAGGAGAAGAGATGTTGTGGAAGCTGATGGAGTGAGGACAGAGGGATGAGCATGAAACAACACTTTAGATCTAAAGTGTTAGTAGATCACCGAAAACTGTAACAACATTGTCAATTGGCTACACCCCAATACCAAATAAAAAGTTCAAAAAAAAGTATTAGAAGCCCTATTTTTCATATCAGGAAGATAATAGGTGAGTGTGAGTTGATAAACCAAGGATTCAAATTACTAGTATATTAAATAGAGCTGTAGGCTCAAAATTTTTGGGGGGATAGACACTAAGTAAAAATAAATACTTTTACGCTGTGATTCTAAGCACATCCATATTCCTAAGTGAAACAAAAAAGTTTTCCAAGAATATTTGACATAAAATGCACTCTGATATTTTCTATCATGTTCCTCTTACCTACATTCTACTGCAGGCCTCCGAAATGAAGTTTATAATCCACTAGCAGTTTGCAACTTACATTCTAAGAAATACTGATTGATGTCCTCATACACAAAAAAGATAAATATATGAGGTGACTGATATGTTAATTAATGAGATGGAAAGAATCCTTTCATATTGTATATACATATATATTGAATCACCACTTTGTATAGTTTAAATAGCTTACAATTTCATTTGTCAATTATACCTCAGTAAAGCTGAAAAAAAAAAATGCATAATACAGCTAAAAAGAGTTACCTCTGGGCAGTGGGACTCCAAGGCTGCTGATTTTTATCCTGTGCCTTTTACTTCTGTTTAATATGTTATTATGTGTATTGGTGGCTTTGGTAACAGTGAAACATACAATAAAAATTTCGGCCAAGCCAAAGAGACCTTTCAGTTCTTTCATTCCTCTCTCTGGGTCACCTGATTTCTGCTGCATTACCTGAAGATACAGCAGCCACCTTACCTGTTCCTGATCTCTTTCAGCAACGAAGTGTCTTTGTCATATCCAAACTCGCCTCCAGCTGAACGAGGAAGGTTCACGATGTCAGCATGGGTGGCCACCAGGACAACTCGGAGTGGGTTCTTCAGCTTGCCGCCAAAGGCTGAGGGCAGAAAGCGAGCCATTTCACACCTGCCCAGGTGTGGAGAGTAAACCTCCACCCTGCCCAGGTGAGGTGGGGTGTTCGGCCTCAGGTCTGGGCTGCCTCGCTAGGTGGACGAGACTGGTACATTTTCCTTGCAGACTTGCAAACCTATGCCTGCTGATCGGAGTGACCTACGAGGTCACTACAAGGTCTAGACCTGGCCAATGATGGAATGAGCCTATTTCCTGGGCCTCAAGGAAGGCTGCTCAGAAGTGGACCAGAAGCGACCACAGAACATGGCACAGCTTCTCAGATCTTCCTCCAAGTAGGCCTTGTTTGCATGGTGAGGGGAGATCTAACCTCTGGCTGGGGGATGCCCTTTCCAAGACCAGAGCCAGCTGCTGAATGTAGCACAGCGCAGGAGGCTCAGAAGGGAAACTCCGGCAGTTCACATCAGCAGAGAGCCTCTCGCTTATGGCAGTGTTTGAAATGAAAACATGAGAAAGGAGGGGCAAAAGTGGAGGCACCCTGAAGGGAATTAGCCCAGTTTATTTTGCTGTTATATGCTTTTCAAGAAAAGAATTGACTGCTGAGTTTTACATTTCACCAGGGAAGGCTGCTTCTTTTTTTTGTATGAAAAGAACAAAATAAGTCTGTCCTGCTGTCTTTTCCTCTAGGAATAAGGCTAAGATACTACATTCAGTTAACATGGTTTCCTTCCTTTTACATGCCCATTAGCTAAACGCACAGCAGCTGTCAGATGAGGTGTCCCACTTTGAACCTAACAGAAATGATCACAGTTCAGAAATACAGAAAGAAAGTGAGAAATTACTCTCAAGGAATTGTTCAGAACTGAGTCTTTGTGGCAGAAATATGCAGAACAAAACCAACAGCTGAGCCTTAGGAAGCTTCCTGAGTGGAAATCTCCTGATAGGAAGGAGGAATAAGGGTGGCTTGCTGGCCACAAGCTGCTAGATCTGGGTGTGAGCGGGAAGCAAGGTGAGGAGGAAGGGCCATCCGCCCACTGGCGTCGCAGCTCACCTATCGGTTCTTCCACTGGGACAAGAGACTTCAGGAAACTAAGCCAGAAAATCACTTGGTTCAGCTGAATCTCATAGGGCTCTTCTAAACTAAAAACGATGACATGGATGGACGTGGGATCGTTTGCAGCAAAATAGTCATAACAGCAGAAGTAGACAGGATTTCCAGAGAACTCCCACACACTGAAGTCACCAATGCCTACAGAGAAAAAGGAAAAGAAAGATTACGATTGTGAAACGCCACCAAATTTCAATTACAATCTTTCTCAGCACTTTAGGGTTTATGAAGAGGGACATCCACCGCATTCATCTGTTTATTTATGCATCTACTTAAGTACAGATCTACATATGGAATATTTACATATCCCTATATTTTCTGTCTATGTCTGTTTCTATACCCACGCCTTGTATCTATACATCTACAGGTGGCTTAGGTGGTAAAGAATCTGCTTGCCATGCAGGAGAACTTGGTTCAATTCCTGGGTCAGGAAGATCTCCTGGAGAAGGAAATGGCAGCCTACTCTAGTATTCTTGCCTGGAGAATCTCGTGGACACAGGAGCCTGGCAGGTTACAGTCCATTGGGTTGCAAAGAAGTGGACATGCCTAAGTGACTAACACTACTACTACAATAAACCTACTTGTATCTGTAATCTGCTTTTCCATTTTCCTTAACATTTCCATTATCATATCTGTATCATTATTATATGTGTATCTCCATCACATCTACTTGTAACACCCCAGAGTGGTACAAACACACACACACACACATGTGTGAATGTGCCTGCCTGTAAGCATACATGGAAAGGTGTATGTGCACAAATACTTTGTTATCTAACCCCCAACACTGGAATCTTCACTATGAAATGTAACCTTAATTTTGGTTAAATTGTGACTAAATTCGCCTTTACGGCTAAGGGAGCAACCTGTTTTGGATGGCCACTGTACACAGGTGTAAGATGCAGTAACTGATGAGCCGCTTGGCACATGAAGGATGTAAGAGGAACTGTGAGGAGAATGGGTCTGAGAGGCCAACCACACTGGGGAGGCAGTGGAAGGGTCAGGCTAGGGAGGAAGTGTGTGTGTGTATGTGTGTGTGTGTGTGTGTGTGTGTGTGTGTGTGTGTGTGTGTTAGGGGTGCGGTTGCTTTCCCACACAGGGGCTGTAGTGTGGCTGGTTTTCCTGTAAATGTCATGGGCAAGATTCTGACCTGGAGTTTCTAGGGCACCCAGAACCTCCTCATGATTGTCCACACACTTGGACACCACCAGACCCACCAGATCCCAAAAGGTCAGTGCCACCCATCCAATGGCCTCTGGGGAGTCAGGCAGGACCACTTAAGTTATAGGATTTCAGGTTCCTTTTCCCTAATTTTTCCCCTTAGTGTTTACTCTGTGCCAGAAATTCTGCAGTCGAGACATTCTGGAAGATCCACAGGGTTTTTCTAGAGCTCAGCACTCCTGGGGAGCATGACCCTCTAAGTCTGGCAGCTAAGACCTCAGTGGGAATAGTTTTGGGAACACAGAAATAGGCCTTTTGAGCCTGCGGAGTGCTGGGAGCCAGACACGGGAAGGCGGTGAGACCAGGGGAGGAGGATGGCTGAGGGTGTGGGTGATAGGTGCTGAGCACACACTTCTCTCCCTACGTGGTGGGGCCAGCTGTGCTCCCTGGGACTCAGACAACACTCAACTTTTAAGGGAGCAAAATGCATATGAACTTTATTTCCTTAGGGTCCCTGGCCCAGGAGCAGCATCGCCAGGAAACTCCCCAGATGGGCTGAATCAGAGGCTTAGGGCCCGGGCCGTCTGTGTTTCCAGTGGCTCCAGGGGATGTGTGTGTATGCGGGAGTTTAAGAACCGCTGCTTTAGGTAAACACCCTGAGTATTCTATTTTTCCCTGGGTTTAGTATATAAAAGGGCTTTCATGAAGATGCCCCCAATTTCTTCTGAGTTCGTCTCCCTAGGATCTTTAATAGACACCAGCTCATCAAATCCTCACAGTTAAGGGAACTCAGCCTCAGAGAAACTGCTCTATCCCTGTTCTGAATGGACTGCGTCTCAGCAAGGTTTGTGTTCCTGCACGGGGCCCTGGGAGCTCTGGGGAGAGCCAGCACTTGGGTTTCAAATTGGGTATACCAACTGCTAATGGGACTGTATTTTATGAGGTTAAAAAATGCACTAATTTATTCAACAGACTCAAAAGACTGTTGAGTAAAGTCTTTTTAAAAAATTTACTCAAAGTCTTTGAATTTGAGTCTTTAAATTTATTCCAAAGAGTAAACATACTCTTTACTCAAAAGACTCTTTACTTTTACCCAAAAGACTCTTCACTTTTACTCAAAAGACTCTTGAGAGTCTCTTGGACTGCAAGGAGATCAAACCAGTCAGTCCTAAAGGAAACCAATCCTGAATATTCACTGGATGCTGAAGCTGAAGCTCCAATACTTTGGCCACTTGATGCAAATAGCTGACTCATTGGAAAAGACCCTCATGCTGGGAAGTACCGAGGGCAGGAGGAGAAGGAGGCTCAGAGGATAAGACAGTTGGATGGCATCACAGACTCAATGGACATGAGTTTAAGCCAAGCTCTGGGAGAAAGTGAAGGACAGGGAAGCCTGGCATGCTGCAGTCCATGGGCTGGCAAACAGTCGGACATGGCTGAGCGACTGAACAACAACTTAACAATCATTTGTTAAGCATTTGTGTTTAGCTTTACTTTTGGGATATTAACCAGCTGTGCCTCAGCCCTGGGTCACTCCTACGCTGGCCCTTTCTCCACGCTTCATGCAGCTGTGGCAGATGCTCGCCGAGACAGGTTCCCTGCTGGAAACTCTTTCCGTTTGGGGAGGGTGAGCCGTACCGTTCAAATAGGCATTCTGGATGTCGATTGCCTTCGTGGACTGGTCATCGGTGGCGCAGTGCGGGTGGTGGGACGGGGCCCCAAACACCTCCAGCACCCCCTTGGTGAGGCCCGGCTCGAACATCATGCTGCGGCTCCTGACGCTCACGTTCTCACAGCCCGGGTACAGGTTGTTGATGCTCACGGACACTGTGGGCCAGAGAACAGGCATGCTAGATCTTGCCCACCCTGTCCCTCCCAGCCTCTGCCCTCTGTCTCCCCCTCCCTTCAGGCCAGGGTGTGTGTGTGTGTCCCTCGCATATGCTGGGCAGCAATGTTTCCCAGGGACATTGTGCTGGTTCTGTTTGCTCCACCTCTTGTATCCTTTCCTGTGCTGCTCTGTGCACTGAGCGGCCGATCTGATGGACTGCCTCTCCCAGGCTTGCTTGCCATTTGCCTCCAGTTAGGGTCCGCCGATGGGAGGCACTGGAGAAAAAGGTTGATGCCCATTTCCCCTTGCACTGCCTTCTGCTTTTCTGATGCTAGTTGTGTCTCTGACTCTAGACTTCCCTGAGCAGCTTCTCCCCTGGAGCTCCAGCTTTCACAGGATTGTGACTTCTTCCTCTTGCCTTTTCCGCCCCAGGGGTGGTAACTAACCTAGCCTCTGGGTGCTTCACCCTCTCTTTTATGTTCCTGTGAATTGTGTCTGTGACTTGGACCTTTCACTAAATCCCCGCCAGGAGCCTGACTGATGATACAGGTGAGATGAGTATCACTCGGCACATGAAAAGTTAGATCGAATGAAAAATGATCTTAGATGGTAGCAGGCCATAGCATTAATTAATGCTGAATCACACAGTGAGAAAGCTATTCTTTTAAAAGATCCCCCTGAAAGTTTTTAAATTGCTTTAGCGGCAAGTCTCAGTTTGTGGCATTAAGTCTTTAGCATGTCTTCAATCCTTGCTAATCTCCCTTTTTAATAAGGAGGCAGGGGGTAACAGTATATGAGCTTCCCTGGTGGCTCAGATGGTAAAGAAACTGCCTGCAATGCAGGAGACCTGGGTTTGATCTCTGGGTTGGGAAGATCCTCTGGAGACGGGAATGGCTACCCACTTCAGTATTCTGACCTGGAGAATTCCATGGACAGAGTAGCTTGACAGACTACAGTCCATGGGGTTGCAAAGAGCCGACAGGACTGGGAGACTTTCACTTTCGACAGTATATAGCTAGATTTTCATCACATCACTGTTCACTGTATCTATTTTTATTTACTGGTAGCAGTGGTATTGGTTTTCTATTCATGGAAAGGACATTAAGGATTTCATTTTCAAATCTATACATTTTAGTAAATAAAAAGAACCAGTTTTAAAGATGTTATCATGAATAATAATGGTAGAACTTTGTGAGAGATCAGTTCAATAACACAGTTTGGGTCCCCTGGGCCACGGGCAGAGCCCTGTGTGTCCTCAGTTCTGACGCTTGTTGGCTTGCTTGTCTGTCCAACAGACCTCCAACAGTACGGTGAAGGCTAGGACTTGGGTGGGCACATCTGGGGGCTCTGAGAGTGCATCTGGGAGGGGCTCAGTGAACTAAATCATACTACACAGTTAGTACCTTTGGTTCAGAGTTAACAGTGACAGACACTGCAAGGTCATTACACCTGGGTCACCTGACTTTTAAAACTGGTGATCCAAACACAAAGATAACCCTTGTTGAAAGACCAAACATTTCAGATGGAGGACACAGACAATCGGAATTTTCAAGAGGTTGGAGGGGAGGAGGATAAAATTGGAGCTCAAAGGCTGGGTCAGGTACAAGGGAGGAAGAAGGTGCAATAAGATGGGAAGAATTATTCATTTATATGTTCTCTGCCCCACAATCTTCCCCCAGCCCTGGTATAAAAGGAGGAAACTTGGCAAACAGAAAGGTAAACAGCAACTTCTAGGCCAACAAGATAGGCATTTTAGTGTATTTCTTTAGAGATTGTTAGTCCAAGTCTGAGAAAACCCATGTGACTTCCATAAGAATGGGTGTGTCCATTTTCCTGTGCTCCAAAACCTGTGTCTGGGATGGCCACTGTCAGGAATAAGTTTTGTCTTAGTAGCACTGTGGGCTTGCCGAGGGAGAGCAGACCAGATTCGGTAGATGACAGGCATTCCTGCACCTCGCTGACAGTTTTGGTTGGGAGGATGAAAATCAGGACATTGTTGTATACGGTATTATTAAGGAACAACTTTACAGGGAAACAATAAAATCACGAGGGAAAATCGCTTCTCAGCCTTTTGGCTAAGATCAAGTGTAAATCACGAGGAAAGCATTTTTGCTAACCACTGACCTCTAGTGGTAAAAAGTGGAAGGCCCCTATGGAGAAGCCACTTTTGCACCCAGGTCAGAAAAGACTTCCTGCAAACACTGCTCTCTGGTAAGCAGGCAACAGCCTCCTGCAGTGCTCTTTCTGGACATTCACTCCTCCCCTGGCACCAGGGGTTTCCTTCCTACCGCAGAATCACTGTTCAACAGCTGTGGCACAAAGCGAGTGTGTGCGGCAGCCATGTGCTGTGAGCGGCTGCACCAGGTCCCCCACGCCAGGCTATCCTGTCTCCTGGCTGACGGCTCAGCCTCTAGCTCCAGCACAATGCAAAAGGCAAGTTTCTAAAAGCCCACAACCTTCCTGCCGCCTGAGTGACGTAAATGTGCTCATGCAGGCATCTGTCCTGGTGAAAGGAGGAAGGCCTGACCATCCTAGCAGAAGTCAGAGGTGTCCAGAGCTGGGGTGCAGCTGAGCCTGGCTGCAACGGACCTCCTTCCCTGAAGACCATGCTCCAGAACAGCCTTTCCTCATGCCTTACAAAGAAATGCTGCCCCGTCCCTTCTCCTGTACGCAAGGCCCCCAGAGCCTGCCGCCCTCCCCCAGCTGGTTCCCCTCCAGGTGGCCCTCCTGGTGCTTCATATCTGTGTCATGCTCTGTTTTCCTGAGGATCCCCTTCTGTTTTGTGAGGGTCAGAAAGTGACTGTTAGGCTGCCTGGTCTGGGGCTGCAGGGGTCCGGGCTTCATGTTCTGCTGCCTCCTGCCTACACTCCGTAGCCGGGGGCCTGCTGGCTCTGCACTGCGCAGGGCAGAAGGGCCTGACACAGAGCCTCCTGCAGAAAACACAGCCTCCCAGCTCTTATCAGCCTCAGCAGGACTAGAGTTAGCTGCGAGTGAATCGTGTCACCTCCAGGAACTGTCCATATAGACACTTCAGCCACCCTCAGAGCAGACCAGCCGCCTGGGCACGAAGCCGGGTGGGCCTCTTCCATCCTTGCCCAGGCCCTCTGGGAGGCTGCCTGGCCTTGGTCAGACAGATTTGGGATGAACTAGGAGTGACCTTAGCCCAAGGGTCACACACACCAATGTACTGCTGAAATGTCATTTCTGTCACAGGGAGAAATTTCAGACACAGATGTGGGGAGTCTACTCCCGAGCTCTCCCTCCTGGAGTTAGGGGGCTGAGTGGGGTCAGGGCAAAATGCAGAGCCTGGGCCCCTCAATATGGTGCTATGCCCCTCACCCCAGCCACTAACTGGCTCCAGGTAGAAACGTGAATCCAGCGTGGCCAGAGCTCCCAATTTTATTTTTTACAAGAAACCAAATAAATATCCAACTTTTCAGGTGAAGTGTCTTGATTTGCAAATGCTGGAAGTTAATTCAACTTTTCTCCTTCCCCTTCCTCATACTACACAAAATGCTGCAGCTTACCAGGCTTCTGACCTCTGACCTTACATTCCTGCGCCCCGAGTTACTTTTCTCTGTGCTGATCGAAGTCAGGGACACTCATCTGGTCCAGAGCACCCGTCATCCTTGAGAGAATCTTGTGTCACTCAGCCCCATGACTCACGTCTCTCTAAGCCCTGGCTGGAAGATGCAGTGAGATTTGCCGATAATCTAGTCATCCTGAGGGGCTTTCCTGGTGGCTCAGATGGTAAAGAATCTGCCTGCAATGCAGAAGACCCGGTTTGATCCGTGGGTGGGGAAGATCCCCTGGAGAAGGAAATGGCAACTCTAGTATTCTTGCCAGGAGAATCCCATGGGCAGAGGAGCCTGGAAGGCTACAGTCCATGGGGTTGCAAAGAGTTGGATATGACTGAGCGACAGCTCTTTCTTTCACTTTAGCCATCGTGAGCTGTGTTTTATCAAGAGTCTACTTCTGAATTCTTCCCGACATGGGAACTGATCAGAGGAAGAAGAATGGAGATCCGACTTCTGAGAAGTGAGGGTAGAGCTGTTCTCCCTCCTGGAGAGCCTGTATGTCACCTGAAGTGTGCCCATGAGCTGCAGCATAAGTGAAGTGAGAAAGTTATTCAGTTATGTCCAACTCTTTTCGACTCCACGGACTGTAAAGTCCATGGAATTCACCAGGCCAGAATACTGGAGTAGGTAGCCGTTCCCTTCTCCAGGGGATCTTCCCAACCCAAGAATCGAACCCAGGTCTCCTGCATTGCAGGTAGATTCTTTACCAGCTGAGCCACAAGGGATGCCCCCTGCAGCATCAATTCATATCTAATATGGCTAGTGAAAATTCCAGATCATGGATCTGTATAGATCCCATCTTTGTCTCTGCTCTTTGTCTGTTTCTCTCTGCCTCCCTGCCGCTGCACCTCCCAGCCTCAAGTCATTGAGACTGGAGTGACCTTACCCACAGCAGGTGAGAATTGGCGACCCCAGGAACTGCTAGAGAAGCTCACTTTGAACCTTAAGCAAAGGTTGGCAGTGTCCACACACAGAGGCTGAACTTAATGGTTAAATCTGGAAAACTACTGGCTTCTGAGAAGGTATAAACCTATATTACATCCTGAAATTGAGCAAAATTACAGTGGAAAATGGAAAATGTGAGCATAAATATGCCCCAGGTCAGATGGAGTTATAAGCATTATTAACAAGCCCTGGCTCAGGAGCCAGACACTTCATGAACTGCCAGCTGTGTGACTCTAGGCAGTGTATCTGACCCCTCAAGGCTTCAGTAAAAGGGTGGCAAAAAAGCCAATAAAGCTGTCACGTGTATTAAATGAGGTGTCAAACATACCCCATTTTGCCCAGTTCCTGGCACACGGTTAGTGCTCCGTTTGCATTAGCAGTATTATAATCATTCTAATTATATGTCCATTTTGGCTGTACTTCTTCCCCTGGTTTCAATCCTACTGCTGTGCTCAGAGCGAAAAAGTAGAAAGGGGCATGAAGATCTCAGTCAATGGTCCCTCACCCTACTAAGGCTGCCCAGAACTCTTTCCTCGTGGAGAGAGAAATTACATAGAAACAAAACTTTGAAACACCTGTTTTCATTCTAGGTAACAGGTATGACACCTTTGTATTATGTACAGAAAGTGAATCTGAGGCACAGAGCTTCAAAAATGACATTGTTTAGAAAAGTCTCTGAAGGTCTATATTCCTATTTTTGAAAAACTTAATTCCCTTACTCTAAAAGCGGGGTGGGGGGCAGGAAAAACAACACCTCAGACTGTTCAGCTTCCTCTTGGTCATCTCAGGTGTTTCTCCCTGGGAGGGACAGGTCATCCTGCAGTTCTGGGTGTGGGTCCACTGATAATTGTGTCTGTGGGAGGTGGGGGTAGATGGCAACATCTGCTTTCCAACCAGGGCCCAGGTGAGCAGATGGACCAATTGAAAAACCATTAAGGAGACTTTCAAATCCACCAACCCACTTCCAGATACGCGTGGATGGGCCTCCCCATGCACCCAGATTTGTTGCTCTGTGTTCTTGCATTCCTGGACGTGCGCACAGCATTCCAAGGAGTGTCAGGGGAGAGGACCCTCCTGGGAACTGATATTCCATCTGTGCAACCCTGAATTTGTGTCAGTCCCAGTTCTTCGCGTCTTCAAGGGCAGAGTCCTGAGCAGAATATGACACGGTTGTGCTATTCTGCACGTCTGTGACAGTGGACTGTGAGTTCAGTGAGGCCCCTTCCTTGCTAGCATGGGGGCAGGGTGTACTTGCTGCCCAAGAGTGAGGTGGACACAGGGCCAAGAGCCAGGGGGGGGCCACACTTTGAAGCCACCAAGGCGCCAGGAGTCGGTCAGCCTCAGGCCAAGTGCTCAAAACAAAGCCAGCCTTCCTCCCAGGCTTTGACTTTGGAAGCACCCAGTGGAGAGACAAGGGCTGGTGGGGTGCACGCATACCTGCCGGCTTGGAGGCCAGGGGCGAGGGTGGGAACCGGGTAGAGTTGGTGGAGGAGAGTCGGGGCCGGCGTCTTCGGAAAAAGCTCCTCAGCAGCCCACACTTGAGAGATTCCACCAGAGTGGTCTTCCCAGACCCTGAGTGGCCGAACAGCTTCAGCTTGATTCTTGGCTGCAGGTTCTGTGTGGGTCGCAGTTGCTGGATGAAGAGTCCTCGGTGTGTGTCCTGAATAGAGATGAAACGGGGCCCTTAGTCAGGGAGAAGAGCAGGCCCTGAGCAAAATGCACATGCCAATTCCCACGGTTCAAGACCCTGCTGCTTGGGACCTCCCTGGGTGTCCGATGGTTAGGACTCCGTGCCCAGGTTCGATCCCTGGTTGGAGGAACTAAGGTCCTGCAAGCTGTGCAGTGAGGGTAGAAGATAAACAAAAACATAAAACAGCCCCCAAAACAAACAAAAGACCCCCAATGCATCCTTCTGGTCTGTGAGTTTTCTTTGCCTTAAAAAAAATGGAGGTAAAAGTAATCTTATTATAACATTAGTTTCAAATCAATGTAAATGATTTGATGTTTGTATCTATTGTGAAATTATCATCATGTTGGTAAGTCTAGTTAACATCCATCACTATCCACAGTAAAAATATTTTTTTGTGATGCAAATATTTTGTGATGCGAATATTAAAGATCTATTCTCATCAACTTTCGAATGTGCTGTAGAGTATTCGTAACTCTAGTCAACAGCTGTGCATTATAGCCCCAAAGTTTATTTAATTTCTAACTGGAAGTCTGTACTCTGGGAGGTCTGCAATTTCTACTCACGTGGTAGACACCTCTTGTTCTGTCCCCATGACATTAAAAATTTTTTAATGTAAAACAGATATAACATAGGTTCCCCAGGTGGCCCCAGTGGTAAAGAACCTGCTGCCAAGGCGGGAGACATAAGATGCAGGTCTGAACCCTGGGTAGGGAAGATCCCTTGGAGGAGGGCATAGCAACCCACTCCAGTACTCTTGCCTGGAGAGAAGGGGCAGAGAAGCCTGGCGGGCTACAGTCCACAGGGTCACAGAGTCGGACACGACTGAAGCGAGACGTAACATACAATTCACCATTTTAACCATTTTAAAACAGACCTTTTAGCGGCTTTTACTACATGTACAACTATCACTGCTATTTGGTCCCAAAGCACGTTCACCTGCCCCACAAGGAAACTCTGTACCTATTGGTGGTTACTTCCCAGCCCTCCCTCTGCCCTGCCACTAGCAACCACCGATGTGCTCTGTCTTAATGGATTTGCCCACTTCCATTGCACTTTGATGCACGGTGAACTAGGTAAAACAATTTCTGGGAAGCAGTCTAGACTGGCCAGGGCACCTGCCCCTTCTGTGTGGAAAAGTCCTGCTCCTTGATGACATTCTGGAGGTACAAGATGATAAGAAAAAGGGTGTCACAAGGTACAAAGTTAAATGCTGAGGAAGGGCCTGCAGGACATGATAACATTTCTGCTGTCTTCTTTCTCAGCCCTACAGGGAGAAGCAGAAGTCTTCCCAGCCCTGGCTGATGCACAGATTCATCAACAAACATTCATGGAGGACCTCCTGTGTGCTAGAACAGGAAGGTCTATACCAGCCCCAGATCCGCAGCTTTGAGGAGAGACAGACACACGAACAATGTCCTATCAAATGTAACATGGGTGCTTTTGAAGAGATGGTGCTGGCGAGGAGCTCCATGCACCCGGAGAACCCACCTCAAGGGCTACATGGTGGAACGCTGGTCATGCCACCCTAGCTCCATCCTGGCCCCACGCACCCTCTTGGCTCTCAGCTCCCAGCTGTGTAATAACAGCCTCTGGCTTGCAGCCCGAGGACGAGTCCTTCTCTCCTACCCACGATGACTCCCTATGTTTTAGCCTGTTAACTCCTTGCACCCTAGGAGACCTATCTTGCTGTGACCTCTCCCAGAAGTTTCCTCACGGGCAGGCTCCAGCCCACACCTGGTTCTCCATCGTGACCCCCTGGACTGGAGGGTAATTATGTGATACTCTCCCTCTAAAACAGAGGCCAACCTGAGGGCAGGACGGTATCCCCAGCACCTGGCCCACCTAGGATGGCCAATAAAGGGGTGCTACATAAATGAGGTACGCAGGGTGACCCATGCAGGAGTGCTTCAGAGCTAAGGGTCTGCCTTTTCCTTTCAGTGAGATCTCAGGCCTGGCTGGGCCCCTGCTTCCATACCTAAATCCTAGGAGGTGCTGATTTAGAGCTCATTTCCTCCTCCTGAGCCACTGTTACAGTTTCCACCAACACAGGATGGGAGCCCTAGGGCAATCTCATGCCCTGGTAACAAGCTCACAACCCTCCCGCGTTCCTTCCTCCGCGTCCTCCTGGTAAACTCCGACTCATCTTTCTCGACAAGGGGAACACCGCCCAGGAGCTGGCATTTTGAAAATGGATGCTGGCAGTTTTAGTTCCCAGTGCTGGGGGATGCTGCTGGCGGGCAGTGGGTAGGTGGGTGCTGGGCTCTTGATATGTACACACAATGTTGTGAATGGGATGAATTCTCCCGAGTCTGCTTGACTTCTGAGTGTATGCTGAAGATTTATATAAGAGAAAGACCTTGTCTGTGATCACCTGAACTTAGGACTTAACTGCATTTTAATATGACCCAGAGGGTTCTGAGAGGGTATGGTTTAATACATACTGACTTTCCCAGCAGTGCAACAATTGTATATGTTGGGGGAATTATATACACATCCTTTCCCGCTTAATCTTTCAGAAGCTCTGATCCCCACTTCTAAAATGTCAGCCTGTTGCTGCTGTTTTGAGCTGCTGTCCCTCCAACATCCCTGGCATCTGTAGGTGTTACATTCGGTGATTCTGTGGATGGGTCCAAGCGTCTGTCAAGTTAACAATGTCTCCTCATCGTCTATGCTCTGCAATTACATACTGAAACACCTTCTATTATACCACATACATATTACTTTGATGTCTTTGTTATATTACAGTTAGGGCATTCTGTTGATCTTTTAAAATCAACCTCAGTAGGTACACTGTTACCTTTGAGTTTTATTTCAGGAGAGTAATGATGGCATCACAAAATGTACATTATAAAGCAGGGGTCCCCACCCCCCCACCAGTCCTTGGTCTGTTAGGACCCAGGAAGCACAGCAAGAGGTGAGCAGCAAAGCTTCATCCACCGCTCCCCAGGGTTCAAATTACTGCCCGAACCACTCCCCTATCCAAAAGGCTGGGGACAACTGTTAGAAAGTATTGGTTCTCCTAGGGGTTGGAAACCACAGTTTGGACAGTGATCTGTAGAACATGAGGTTGTCCTTGTTGGGTTTCTTCTTTTAACCTCAAATCTCAGCAGGTACTGAGACAAAACGCAGCACTGGGTGGAAAGGGCTGGAGTATCTTGCCAGCAGTTCCCCTGAATTATGACCCAAGTCAGCACAGGAGTTGAAAAGCTCTATTCTGAGGCAGTTACTCATTGGGGTGCTGCTGATCAGGCAAGAAGAAATGGGGCAGGGGCTTCTCCCTGATGCCATTTACTGTGGCAGATGAGCCCATGAAGACAATCTACCACCTTCCATTATAATTTAATCTTCAAACTAGCCCTTCTACCTTCAAGTTGTGGGTGCTGCATGCTAAGTTGCTTCAGTTGTGTTGACTCTTTGCGACCCCATGAACTGTAGCCCCCAGGCTCCTCTGTCCATGGGATTCTCCAGGCAAGAATACTGGAGTGGGTTGCCGTGCCCTCCTCCAGGGGATCTTCCCAACCCAGGGATCGAACCCACGTGTCTTATGTCTCCGGCGCTGGCAGGGGGTGCTTTAACACTAGTGCCACCCACTGCACAGTGAGTGTCTGAATTGGGAGCAGCCTCCTCCTTTAGGAGTATCTCATGAATAAGTAAAAAAGTTCTCCACTTAGTCCATGACACATGGCTAACTAACACGGACAGATTCATTGCGTGAAGCCAGGATGTGCTTCTCCTGAGATGTGGCAAAGGCAGAAAACCTGCTTCTGGCTTTAGTCCCATCACTGAACCTGGGGGCACTACCCATAGCATTGCTCTATTCTGTCTGTTCCGTGTCCTCTGATCCTGACACTCTGAGGCTGGGCCAACACATCTGTCCTGTGTGAAGGAGTGAGGGCACCTCTGTTCCCTCACATGAGTCCCGCAGGTCTGGGCCCAAGCCTGAGCAGACTGCAGTAACCCTCGGACACAGGTGTTACCCCGTTGCTTCCAGCAGCTGCTCTGAACCAACGTGGGCTTGTTCCACGTCACTGAGAGAGGGTATGTCTCGGCCTTGCTCAGTGCTGCCTGGACTGAGCGCCCTCTGCTCCTTCCAGTTCCACTCAGGGCAGTGGTGGGCTAGCAGTGGCTGGTGGTTTGTCTGCCTGCTCCCAAGTCAGCCCCAGAAATGGAGGAAAGAGGGAAGAGGGGCTGGTGACGGTGGGCTGTGTCAGCCTGGTTAGTCCAGGATGAACAAAAATCCTGCAAGGTCAAGTTTAGAGGAAATCCCTCACCCTTGATATCTGAGCAAACTCTTCATGCCCAACCTTGATATCTGAGCACCTGCCCTGCCTTCAGCAATAATCCTGATGAGTATTATAATCTTTAAAACTTTCTATGTTTGCTGCCTCAACATCCCCACAGAGGATGTCAGTGCCAGCCCAGGTACACCAATGTGTAAGTGGGCTCAGACACAGGTTCCCCTTCTGATCCTCCCACTGTGACCCCTGACATTCAAATGCCCCAGTGACATTCCCTGCACCTTTCCTTGTGTACCCATGCTGACCCCAGTAAAGCACTTGCCCCAGGGGCTCTCTGCTTCCCCCTGCTTAACTGAGTCTGAGCTCCGTGACCCAACACTAATCCCTGTCTCTCTGGGACCAATGATATAAACAACTGCATTTCCCCCGAGCCTCCCTTCCATCTCCTCTTGTGGCCTCAGCTGGCTGACCATCTCATGAAAGAATCCAAGGCATGGCTTTCTAGCAAGAAACCCCTTAGCCTTTGGGTTTTGTCTTAGTGATTTTCCATCCATGAACCCCACCCAATTCCTTGGTTATAAATCCACGCTTGTCCTAGTTGAATTTGGGGTTGAGGTGATCTCTTTCCTCTGCTCTGCACCCACTGCAGTACCCCCAAATAGTCCATCCTACTGTCTTCGACAAGGGTCCTGAACTATTCTTTCATGAACACCCCTAGGAGTTGGCGACAGATGCATTTCCTGTCTGCAGCTGTAACTTCCAGGTTTGTCTCTTCCAGCTTACACTGTGCTTTCTCTCACATTCCTCGTTAAACCTCAACCTTTGTGGTTAATGTGGTCATTCTCCCTTTCAGATGTGGAAACCAAGGCTCAGAGGGGTCAAGGCCCTTTCTTGACCAAGGTGAAGACAGAACTAGGTTTCCCTTCTACCACTGCTGTCACTGAAAGGGAGGTGATGGGTTTCTAGAAGGGGAGTAGGGAGCGGGGAGGAGTAAACAAGGATTTACAAAGTTGAGAACAGAAACTCAAAGCTGGGCTGTGCTTCAGTTATTAGTCCTAGGACTATGAATATCCAGCAAGGGCCATTTCCAGTTCGTTATACTAAGAAAACACGTCCCAGTTAGTGCAGAGTCCTGATTTAAAGTAAGGCTTATAAGTCATTGCTATGAAAATGGTCAGTAGGATGAGAGTGCACCCCGCCTCCCCACTCTGGATTTGCACAGACAAAGGGTACACTCGGGCACCTCATTTTTCCTAAGCAAATGAGTTGGACTGCTGGCCTGTGTTAACAGGTTCCATGTCCTTGGGGAGCTCCAGGGGAGCATCTTTTTTTAAAGAAATACAGATTTCAATCAGAAATACAGGTTGAACCTTCTTCTGCAGGGACTGCGTTCATGTCAGAATCCATCACTAGCTCTCATGCTGTTTCCCAAATGTAGCAATCCTCAAGAAATCTTGTTTTGTCCAAGAAAATACTGTTTTATGGGACTGACAGCTCAGGTTTTATAGTGTCCTCGATTTTGGGATGGTCATACAAACACATACACATTCTCACCTTTCAAGTGGAGATGAATGGCAGGCAGGTGAGAAAAAATATTTTGATGGCCAAAGAAAGGGGTCTAGGGGTTGCAAGCCATCCCACATCCCTGCTCTCTGCCCAGGGCCTTCACACATCTCCCTGCCCTCCCTTTCCCTGCAGTCAGGACCTGCTGGCCTGGACTGGGAGGGACCCTCACCCTTTACTTTGCTCTTGGGAAGATGGGCTGGGAAACTGCTTAAAGGCAAGGACAAGCAGAATATACTCGAGTCTTCAGTCCAAGGAAATCTAACCTTGTCCTCAAGGAGGGCCCCTCCCCACTGGTGTTCACTAAGAACCGTGAAGAATCTGAACACAGAATTTGAGACAGCCCTCTGGGACAGAGGTGTGGTACTGGAGAAGACTCTTGAGAGTCCCTTGGACAGCAACCAGTCAGCCCTAAAGGAAATCAATCCTGAATATTCATTGGAAGGACCAATACTGAAGCTTCAGTATTTTGGCCACCTGATGTGAAGAGCCAACTCATTAGAAAAGACCCTGATATTGGGAAAGATTGAAGACAGGAGGAGAAGGGGGTGACAGAGGATGAGATGGTTGGATGGCACCATCGACTCAATGGATATGAGTTTGAGGAAACTCCAGGAGACAGTGAAGGATAGGGAAGCCTGGTGTGCTGCAGTCAATGGGGTCACAAAGAGTCGCAAAGACACTGAATGACTGAACAACTCTGCAACAAGAAGTTTCTGACATCTCTCTCCTCCTGGTGGGTGGTGCACTTCCACTTTTCACCATTAGATGTCGCAGCAGGGACGAGTGGCGTGCTCAGATTAGCGTCTGTCCCCAAGAAGGCAGCTTCCAGCAGCCTTAGTGTGTATGCTCTCCCATGCACACTCTGGTTTTGATGCATAGCGGGGGCAGAGAGAGGTACAGTGTGCTCCTGGTTAGCTCGAGAAGGTGGAAGAATGCTGATTTCTTTGGAGGCAGAGTGTGGTCTATATTTAACAGAAGCTCCAAGATGCCCCAGTGCCCAGTCTGGTCAGGCCCTCACTGGCTGGGCCAGGGCAGAGTGAGCAGGGACACTGCCCAGAGGAGAGGAGGGTCAGGACTTCTGGGTTCCCTAAGTCTTGACTCATGCCTCAAAATATTCTCGCGTGTCCCGATCCCCTCGACCCCACAGGCTGGTGGATGTGGCTGGGACGTGGCAAGGCCTCGGGCACAGGCTGGGAAGATGGCAGGGGAAGCAGCAGGGACCTTGAGGAACCAGAACCCTAAACCGGAATTCAGGCTTCCAGGTGTTCACAAAGGTGCATTTGTGTAATGGGAGGCCAGAATTTCCCTGTTAGCTTTAACCACATACTTCAAATATTTACACAGGATAGCGAGCTCTCATTTGTATTCCTGCTCCAAGCTCACAAAGTAACTGAGCCTGAACAGTACCAGTCCAAGCAGCCGTCCCATCTCGCCCGGCTGCCAAGACCACCTTCTATCTGGTTTCTGGGTATGAGCAGTCAGAGGGAAATCCCAAGGCAGGAGGAAAGGGGTTGACAGAGGACGAGATGGTTGTATGGCATCACCGACTCAATGGATTTGAGTTTGAGCAAACTCTGGGAGGTGGTGAAGGACAGGGAAGCCTGGCGTGCTGCAGTCCATGGGGCTGCAGAGAATCGGACACGACTGAGCGACTGAACAACAACTTACTTAACACACTTGGGCCAGTACCTGATCGCCTTTCCAGGCCAGGCCTATCTGTCTGCTCACCTCAGGCACCGTCCTCTGCCCCAACAATCAAACTCAAACTCTGCTGCTACCCCCATAGCTCCCTCCTTTTTGATCTATTTCTAACTCTTTACTTTCTCAGGCCCGTTTCACTCACTGCTCCCTCTGTCTTCTGCCAGCTCTTCCTCTGGCTGGTTCCTGTAAAGAACCTAGTGGTCTCTGTTGTGACTGCCATATATGGATCTAGAAACCAGCCATAGACAGGAGTAAACAGAGGGGTATAGCGCTGTTCCAATAAAACTTTATTTATAAAAGCAGGTGAGGGGCCAGTTTTGGCTCTAGGTCCTTGTTTGCCACCCCCTGACCTATCTCACATTTTCTTGTTTGTTTATTGACTGGTCTTGCCTCTTTCCTTCACTTGGTCTCTCATAGTTCTTTCCTACGGTAGACACTGTGATTATCTTTTAGATGAGCATTATTTGGTAACTGCCTTGCTTTTTGAAGCCCTGGTGAACCCTGGTGTGAAATGAAAACATCTCCTGCCATATTAGTAAACAAGAAATGTCACAGCCATCAGCGATTTCTGGCCTCCAAATGTGAATGAGAGCTCCCGAAAGTGCAGACGCTGCCACACCCAAGGGTGACTGCTGAGGAGCTGGGGGAATGCAAGAAGCAAGGTCAATGAGGGAACAGGGGTGGCCCCAGACAGCGGAGGCGCATTTGAAAGGGACGAACTCAGTGAGCCCAGAGGCTTGCATCTCCCCATACATAGAATGCCAAATTCCTTAACTTGATACCCCATCTTTGATGTTCAAAATGCCTGCTCCCTTGTTACAAAATTGTATATAGCCTGACTTCCCCTCCTGCCTCTTTGGAGCAGTTTTCTTAGAGCTACTGAGATGCTTGTCTCCCTGGCTCAGACTCCTAAACATTCCCACCAAATAAAATAACTCTACTTTAGCATTCTGACTATATTTGTTTAGTTGACACGGGCTTCTAGTTTCCTTTCTTCCAGCACCTTCTACCCCCTGGCAATTCAGCTTTCACTTTCTCATCGGCAAAAGTGACTAAACAGCTAGATTGATGGGAGATCGAGAGCCATCTCCCGTCTGGGAAAGACAGATAAGAGAACTGGAGAGGTGACGTGGCTCTCTGCACATGGCAGGATGCAATTAGACCCACAGGATGGGAGCAGCAACTCTTAATTATGCAAATGCAGTTTACTTGTGGTGAATTCTAAATTTTGGGCAAGCTCCCAACTTTGTCCTATTTTTTCAAACTATTCCTGGGCATATTTCTTCACCATCTAGTCTCAGACTTAGGAAAAGCAACTACTTTTAATATCAGTTTACCGAAAAGCTGATTAGAAGGACAATCAAACAAAATAAAAATAAGCTGACTTCTCAACCCCCTTAAAACTAGTGTTTTAAAATCAGGAAAGAATAGACCTTGATATGATAGTAAAAATGGATGCCAGTACAAAATCTAAGCGCAACCCCCCACACCGCCTGTTATAACAAGCTCCCCTTTTTCTAGGAGAAGAACTGGTTTGGCTAAGTGACCACAGAGTTCTTGAGCAGGTTTGGAGGGCTGAAGGGGGCTTTGTTTAGCAGTGGGGGTGAACACAGAGGACAGAAGAGGGTTGCAGCTCCTTGTAAGAAAGTGATACCTACCATGCGTGGTGGAGCTAAGGGGGCCTCCAGAGGCCCCTAAAGCAATGGTGTGCTGGGAAACCAGCTCATTGCAGGGGATGGCTGGGGAGCAGGCTGGGGTTTCGCATAAAAGGTGAAGTCTGACCAGTGTTTGCTGATTCCTGTGGTGTAAATACCACTACCACAGCTGATTTCAGCCCCTAATGTGATGGCACGGAACACACAGTTGGGGAGAGATGCGTATGGTGGGCCCTCCCAGACATTACCATGGGCTCCCGCATGCCACCACCCCACCATCTCCTCTTGAACTGCGTCAGAGAGGAAGGCGTGCTGTGTTCTTCCTTCCCTCACGAGCCCCAGCTCGGCTGCCCTCTCCCCTACCTGCCCGGACGCGGATGCACTGGCTGCAGGTCTCACCTCCCACGGTCAGCCCCCTGCGTTAGGGATGCCATCTCCTCTCACTCTCCTCCAGCCCACCCTCTGCTGCCCCATGCAGCTCAACAAGATGACTTTGGTTCTGTTTCCAGAAGAGAAAGCTCCATGGCTTACCCCTAACAGATGTTTAAGAACACGTTCCTAGGCTTGACAACTGATGAGAGGTGAAAACACAGGGAGCATTTCTGTCGCTAATCTGGCCCTGAGAAACCAAATGACAGAGCAAGGCAACTTACGGCCACCCCCCGCTGCTGTCCCGGACACAGACTTCACCCAATGACTGTGCTTAGGATGCACGTGGGGTGGGTGAGCAGAGGGTGGCACCACCCCCGGGGGTGTCAGGAAAGGTAAGAGGCAGTTTTTTGGTTTCCACAATGAATGTGGGAGGGGATGCTTGACATTAAATCCTTGGGGGTCTTGCATCCTGCAAGGACAGGAAGTTCCACTCACCCCCAAATTCTGACAGCTCCCTGGTAAGAAACACTGCAACCTGGAACAGAAAATGATACTGAAAGGAATGGTGATAAAATGCCCCTCCGTGTAAATTACCTTCTTCCGTTCCCCTCACTCACTGTACAGGGCTGTGGGCCGTCTCTTCCTGCAGATGATCCATTGCAGGTTGCCACTGCAAACAAATCGCCTTTCTTGGCCTTCTCTGCAGGTAGAGCCTGCTCCTTAAGGCAACCGCCCACGAGCCCTCTGTGATGTATTCTCCAGGGACACACTGGGACATCATGATCATTTTCAAGAACCAGGTTCCAGTACCGGGTGTCCCGAAATCCCAAGCAGTTATATTTATTTTGGGATTTACTTTTTTTTTTTTTTAAAGATAGTGGATGGTTAGAAATGTTTGGCAGTCAACTCCTCCTTTTCTGGCTAATGGGAAAGCTGAGGTCTAGAGTCATTTGAAGGCATGACTAAAGCAAATGATTACGTGGATCTTGAACATGAAGTTGGGGAGACTCCACTGAAGGGCACAGGGCTCTGCATTACCTTGAGGGAAGTGACCCATGTCTGCCACCAAGCAGGTGACCCCACCGGAGGGAAGGACCATCCTGGGCTGTTGGAGAATTGACTCTGAAGAAGTCCTGAGCCTCTGATTGAACCCCGAAAGCATGCATTTCTGTTTTGGTCTGGGTCTCCGCTCTGTAATTAGCATGTTGCTTAACCTCGTGGAGACCGGGATTCCTGCGGGAACATCCGCAACTCAGGGATGTAAAATTACAGGGCTGCCACACACACTGAGCATCAATGGTTGCTGTTACTAAAAACGACTCTCAAATGTACCCTGCCACAGCTGCCATTGCTGACACCCCAACATCTACTCCTGAGGGCTGGGTCACAAAGGGGGCCCCCACGGGAACCTCCATAGTTCCCCTGGACCTGGAGGGTGGTCTGCAGGATGCGAGCTAGGATGCCGACTGTGGCAAACACATGGTGCTCAGGGTGTGCAGGCACTGCTCTAAGGACGTCGTTTACACCACCTGCCTGACCCTTACCACCATCCTGTGAGTAGCACTGTACTCACCCCATTTAACAAACAGGGAAACTGAGGCCCAGCCTGTTAAGCAGATTGGTAGTTCACCCAGCATGAAGGTGTGGCAGAGTGGGGATTCCTGAGTCTGTGCTCTCAGCCTTTACCCTATATTTTGCCTCTCAAAGCAAAGACAAGAGGGGAATCTCCCAGTAGATTCTGGGCTCCAAGAGGGATGAGGTACTATATTCACAGGCACCGTAATGACTTTCTTCATCTCCTTACAAAAATCATAGGATAATGGTAAAAGACTAAACGCTATAATATTCCTTCTCCCTCCCCTCTTGAAAAAATCTAGACATCAAAAAGCAAAAGTACAAATTAATGGAAGAAAAAAAAAAAAAAAAGGAAAAGCCCCAAACTGGGACTGTGCAAGAACCCATGCCACACTGAATTCAAAATTCCAGTCTGGAGACAGCCACCCTTCCTTGAGCTGCATGCGGCTTCACTGACTATTTATATTCTTAATTATAAAAGTGGTTGAAGCACAGCAAGAAATACAGGAATCAGATAACGGGAGAAAGTGCTTTGAGCCCTACCCATCCAGTCCACCCAACCTTGGCTATCTTGTAGAGTGCTCTCCTTCCTGTCTTTTTAAATGGCATTTGTCTGTTTTTTTCTGACCTGCTGGAATGGACATCTGGGCTTGTATCTAGCATAGCAATGGTTTTAAATAAAAGTATCTTCCTAAGGGGTAGATGGGCACTAAAACAAAGCACAGTCCAAGGAAAAGCCTTGTCCCTTGGCCAGAAGAGGGTGTTTCCTGGGGTGACCATTAGAGCATGGAAGATCATGGCTTGCAGCTGATTTTTGCTTTAAGATGAACAGGCTGCACCTTTCCCTGAAGCACTGCTATGTAACGAGCGTTTCTCAGTTGATGAACCGCACTCCAAGGCAAGAAAGTACGAGGCAACAGTACTGTCCAGAGTGCTACACTTGTGAGAGGGGCTGGCTGTGCACCAACTGAGCCCACAAAACACCTGTAAGGACGACGCTGGGCTCAGAGCAGAACGATGGCACCAGTGGAGGCAGGCAGGTTAAAATCCTGCTTTGTGGAATTTGGGAAACCTAAGAATACCTGCTTCAGCATGTTTATATACCTGCTAAGGTGTTGAGCCTAATAAAATGTGTCTTCCTAATAGTGGACCATACTAGAGGTATTAACTGTAAAAATGTGTACTCACTCAAACTGTGGAAAGGCCAGATTTGCATCGGTTTCTTTCCACTATGAATGAATTTTATAATGGGGAATCAACTTAAAACAGCCCTTATTATGGGACTTCCCCTGTGGTCCACTGGCTAAGACTCCGTGCTCCCAGTGCAGGGAGCCTGAGTTTGATACCTGGTCAGGGAACTGGATCCCACATGCTGCAGCTAAAACCTGGTGCAGCCAAATAGATAAATATTAAAAAACAAACAAACAAGCAAAAGATACTGTTTCCATTAAAAAACAAAACAAAACAGCCTTTAAAGTGTGATAATCTGTCTATAAACATAGAATTCTATACTCAAATGCGGGACTCCCTACAATAAAATCCAGCAAAAGTCAGAGGTTGCAAACTGGTGGCCTCTGAGTCAATCTGGCCTGAAGTTGTGTTTCATTTGGCTGAATATCACTTCAAATAAAGTGAATTTTAAGATGAGGAGATTTTATGTGAAAGTTCATTGTTGATTTGCTGACAGACTCATAGGTTCCTGCACCCCTCCCCACTCTTGTTTTGCCTGTAAACAAAAAGTTTCCCCTTGCGTTGCTAGTCCAAATTCTCCCTCACAGTGAGGTAGTCTGTGGTGGTACAGAGTGGGAGAACATGAAGTCCAGAGTTCATTTAAGTTTTTCCTGTAAGAACTTGTGAATAAGGCGGGATCTCTTTCCAGAAATACTAGATTCAAGGGGAGACTGAATCCCAGCAGCGGCCTGGGGGATCTCAGTGTTTGTCAGTTCACAGACTCCAAAGCACAAAGGTGTGAAAGCCCATTATCTTCTCCAGGCCAACTCCAAGCACTGAAATCATTCCAACCTCTGTATGTGTCCCCTTGCCCTTCGCCTGTAACCAGGACCAGGGGACCACTATATCAATTCAAACTTTTAGTAGCTGTGAAAGTTAAGACATTGTTATCCCTCCCCCAGGCACTTTTCAATTTATATGGCAGGATCTTTGTAGGATACCCTGGGCTTATTTGAAATAATACTTTTTCATGAACACTTAAATTAACTGATTTAAAAAATTTCTATAACATTTGTCCTTTTTTAAAATAATTATTACATGATTATTTTAGGAAGTTTGGAAAAAACAGTTATATTTAAAGAAAAGACTGTCAATTAAGAAAGCAAAACCCAAAGATACCACTGTTACATTTTCTTTCTATGTATTTTAAAAAACATAGCTGGAATTATAATGTGCACATAATTCATCTTCTGCTTTGCAGCCTAGGAACATCCTAAACATCAAATTCCTGTTACTAAAACCTCTTCAAGAACATTTAAAGGCCAAAATCCATTCCATTATATAGCTGTATGACAGTTTATCAGACATTATTGTTGATCATCCAACATTTCCAATTTTTATTGCCAATTTTTATAAACAACACTGCAACGAACATCTTCATGCATACAACTTTTTTTTAAAATGCATTTCTTTCATTTCTTTAGGATAGAGTCACAGACAGAGAATCCCTAACTTAAAGGGTGTGACTGTTTTGAAGTCTCTCAGTACACACTGCTGTGATGTGGGTTGAAAAGGCATACCTGCATTTATTTATTTTTGTCATGTCTTCTTAAACCTTACAGCCATGATGTTTGATAAACTGGAGGACGTGTGATATTTTAGAGCTCGAAACATTAAGAAAGAAAGAAGCAGGATCAGCTTTTTCATTTCCCCTCTACTTCACAGGGGGCAGGTATTATAGACAGGGTGAGAGGAGGAAAATCAGGCACAGTGGCTGCAAAAAGAGGCCAGTGATTTCCAAGTCCTAACACAGAATAAGAAACCAGAGAGGTAGCCGACACGTTTATGCAAATCGATAAGCAAACCACAGCCCGGGACAGGTGCCTTTTGGTACCACCTGTGTGTCCAACAGATTGTTCATTCTCAGTGTTTATAAGGGACAAGACAGAATTTTTCACATAAAAAGCACAGAGCATTTCAGAGCACAATTTCTCACCTTTCGGAGTCTTGTGAGGAGGCCTGCTACGTGTTCATGCTGTTCTGATTTCGCAAGATCTTCTGCTGTCTTTCCATCCTGTTGGAGAGAAACGATTAGTTTTTTCCTTCACTGCAGAGAACTGTGTGTTCCACACACCAGCATCCCCTTCTGAGACAGAAACAGTGTAACAGGCATCAGAAGCAAATAAGGTGGCAAAAGACCCTGTCCTGAATTATTTCCTTTTCTGTGGAATCCTGATTTCACTGATTGTCCAGGAAAGGAAGATAAGGAAAGCAGAAAAAAAACATGCATTGGTGCTTTGAGGTCCAAAGGCAAGATGTCTCAGGCCCACAGGCTTTAATCAAACCGGGCACCTCATTAGCAGGCAGATTACTCTGCATCCTGAACCTCCCTCCAATTAGGCCAACGATAAAGACTGTCATTAGCTGCCAAATTCTAGTTAGTGGAAGCTAACGTCTTAGAATCCTTCCAGGGACAAACCTCAGCACTCATATCAAGCTAGTTACGGGTAATTACTGTGCATTTCAAAGAAGAGGCTGAGTTTTACAGACAATTTGGATCTGAAGATCTTCAGTGAAACATAAAAGGTGGAAATAAGGGTCCACGGCACTTCAGTGTTTGCTTTTTAATTAGAGAATTTTCACAGAGCTGCAGTTTCACACTGAGCAAATTTGTTTCCAGGCTGTGAACATGCACGATGATGGCTAACGTTTTTCGAGCGCCTCCTCACAGTCTCAGCGCGTTGAGCGTAGTAACCTCAGAGGTGCTCCTGGGCGGTGGGAACGCTAGTGGTTCACCCACCACAGAGGAGGGATGGGAGACTGAGGGGCTGCTCTGCTGCACCTTAGGAATCACTACAAATTTAAAAGTAGAAAAGAGGAGAAGCAATTTGCAAAGAAATAAAAGCAATATTTCTTAAATGAGAAGCCTAAGCAGCCTTTGGCCCACCTGTCAGTGTTTACTAGGGACAGTTCAAGTACCATTCCTGAGGAAGCTGGGGGATGCCCGGATCTGATTGACAGCACACCTGCCAATCTCGCAGCCCAGGTCACAATCCCAACCATCACATCACCTCAGCCTTGGCACTGCTGACATTCTGGCCGGGACGATTCCCTGCCACGGGAGGCGGTCCCATACACTGTGAGATGTCAAGCAGTACCCTGGCCTCCACCCCTAGACACCAGCAGATTTCCCTTGCACCAGCTGTGCCAACCCAGTGTCTCTGTGCTGCGCTTAGTTGCTCAGTCATGTCTCACTCTTTGCAACCCCATGGACTGTAGCCCACCAGGCTCCTCTGTCCATGGAGATTCTCCAGGCAAAAATAATGGGAGTGGGTTGCCATGCTCTCCTCCAGTGGATCTTCCCAACCAGGGATCGAACCCAGGTCTCTCACATTGCAGGTGGATTCTTTAGCATCTGAATTACAAGGGAAGCCCTTTACCATCTGAGCAACAAGGGAAGTCCAGTGTCTCTGGACATTACCAAATGTTTCCTGAGCAGTGAAACTGCCCAAGTTGAGAAGTATGGTCGTAGGCTGTGGTTGGAGCTCTGGTGGGTGCTCCTGGGAGGCGTGCCCTATACTCATGTTGCCCACCTCTCTCTGCCCACTCCCCGCTGTCAAGTCCTGCAGTGGCCCCAGTGGGCAGACAGAAGCTTCTAGTTTGCTTTGGGGTGAATGAGGTAAGTTGTCGGACACTGCATCCAAACAAGGGGGTCATACCAAGCTGTCTAGGTCCTTACTGACATGATAAGCACAGGCCTTACTTCTCAAATCTCATGGCACCCTGGAATCACTGGGGTCTTTAAGAACTTCTGCTGCCAGGTTCCCACCCGTATACTCAGCTTCTACCTTTCTGAGGTGTGACCTGGACATCAGGGTTCTAAGCCCTCCCAGGTGATTCTATTGTGCAGCCAATAGAATGGCTTCCAACTAAGGCAATGGTTCCAATAGGTTTTGGAACCATTGCCTTAGTTGGAAGAAATCTGAGCCTCAACTTAAAATCTGTCTTCTGGTGTGACTGACTGTAGATTTCTCTCAAAGGCTTTAGACCTGCACAGCCACAGACACAGGATGTTTGTTCACTGGCAAAGTTACTCTCCACTGTCAAGTCTCACAAATGACAGTAAAACTGCCACCAATACTTCCTTATGTTTGCCTGGTACTTTACAGTTTGCAAAAAGTGTTGCTCTAAAGGACACTGTTCAGCTTCCAAAAGAATTCTGCCAGTGTTTGGAAAGAGGCTGAACTCTAGAGTGAGAAGGACCCAGGTTTAATTCAGATTCCGTCCCTCCCAGACTGTGTGGTCAGTCACTTGGCCTCCTAGAACCTGGGTTTCTTCATCTGTGAGATGAGAAATGACACTCTACCGTATAGGTTCTTGAGCAGATTAGAGAAAAACACATAAATCAAGCACCATGAGCAGAAAAAGCAAGCAGCAGTAATTAACGAAAAAAGAGCTGAAAGTGTCCCCAACGTCCCCCTCCCCAGCTTTCTGTCCAAGAAGGAAAGGTGTAGGAGCTAGATCTCCTCATCCCAGTCCCATGCTAAGCAAGGTGCCAGCTCTGAAGCTGGCCCACCAGTGAACCCAGCACTCTCTGCCTTCCTTGTCATACACAGTGGTCTAGGAGGCTGGCATCACTGAGAGGGTGACATTTGAGTCAACCTGAAGGAGGTGAGAGAGCAAGCCATTTGGATACCCAAGGAAGTTTTGCAAAAGGAAAACAAAAACAAATACCACCACCAACAAAACAGCAAGTGCAAAGGCCCTGAGGCAGCAGAAATAGCAAGGCTTGGTCCCAGTGCTCAGGAGTCAAACAGGGCTGCAGATACCGGATGCGGGTCTGAGTTCCCAGGTACAGCTGCAGCCATGGGGCTTCTGAGGGGAGCAGAGGGCAGGGAGAGGGAGGGCAGCTGGCCAGGTGGGGTGGAGCAGCAGCAAGAAGACCTAGAGCTGGAGGAGGGCAGCAGAGGTGGGAGGGGAAGGAGGGCAAGTAGGATTTTCTTATCCAAGGCAGGGGTGGGTGTCAAGGAAGTACCGTGTCCTGAAGAGGTAACTAGATGTGACTGCTGGCTCATAGGTGAGAAAGACATCAAAGAAAGGCAAGGAAGGAAATGCTTAGAGAATTACAAAGTCAGAGTGGGGCTTACACTCAGGGTGGGAGGTTGGGGTGCACTGTGGCTGGGACAGGCCACTGGGAGCTTTTGGGGTGGCCTCTGAAGTTCTATTTTTTGATCTCAATAGGGCTACAAAGGCCTTTGTCAAATTCACCAAGTTCTTTTGTTCCTGTCCTTTCTTAAAAAGAAAATCTGTTTTATTTTACAACAAAGAAGTTTTGAGGGCTTCCCAGGTGGCTCAGTGGTAAAGAATCTGCTCACCAAGCAGGAGACATGTGTTCGATCCCTGGGTCAGGAAGATCCCCCAGAGGAGGAAATGGCAACCCACTCCAGGATTCTTGCTGGGAAATCCCAAGGACAAAGGAGCCTGGTGGGCTCTACAGTCCATGGGGTCGCAAAGAGTCAGACATGACTTAGTGACTAAATAACAACACCAAAAAAGCGAGGTGACTCCCTCTGCTGAGTCATAGGGATTCAGCAACAGACTGTGGCGGAGAGAGGAGAAGTGAGAAGCAAGGAAAAAGAGAACCAGATAATCTGAAGACTACCCGGCCATCCCGGCTGAGGACAGGCTGGGAGAGGAAAGGGAGCAGCTAGGGGGCGCTGTAGGGTCGAGGGCTGTGGTGCTGACTGGGAAGAACGGTGCTTTCAGGCAGAGGAGAAAAGCCCGCTGACAAAACGGGCTGGAGGGTGTTGTCTGTAACGTGGTGGCCAAATTCCATGGACAGAGGAGCCTGGTGGGCTACTGTCCATGGGGTCACAAACAGTCAGATACGACTGAGCGACTTAGCACTTTCATTTTCACTTTCCATTCCCCATGCAGCTCCTGGGGCGGGCTGGAAATGTGGAGCTAAGACGTGCTGTAGATGAAGACTTAAATCAGAGAACTTAAATCAGACAGATTTTGAAGACTTAAATCAGAGAACCGGACATATCTCAGTAATTTAAAAATAATGATTACAAGTCAAAATGATAATATTTGGCATATTATGTATGAAATATATTACTTTATATATTACTTTTAGTATTTGACTGATACTGACTTCCTGTCTTTCTCCCATCAGATGTGGCTATTAGGAAGTTTAGAATGACACAGGCAGCCGCTGTCCTTCTATGGAGCCAGCCTAGGCCTGCATCAGGGCACCTCCATGATAATGCCCTTCCTGCGTGGAGCCAGCGTGGTTTCTACTGTGTCTGCTGGGGAGGCCATGCACATCCAGCCCCGTCATCCCCCTGCTCCAGCCCACAGCCCTTCTTCTGGGCTCAGACTGTCCTCCTCTTTCTCTGAGGAGTGCTCCTGACCTCTGGAAACCCCTGGGGACCCTGGCTCCCAACTGGCTCAGGTCCCACTCTGTAGCTGCATATTCACTGTGACCCTTGGTTCTGACTCTCCCACTAGACTGGAAGTTTCTCAAGGGAGGGCCAGCTCGCCTACCACGGCCCCACTCTGTTCCTTGTGTCTGTCCGGTGTGCAGTGTGTGCTCAGTATCTGCTGAATGAATAAACAATGGAGCCCCCAGGAAGTGGACTCGCAGGACCAAGAAGAGCATCTGCAGTGAGCTGGGGTGGGCAGGGAGGGGAGGTACACCTGAGAACCTCCAGAGGGCGAGCCCAAGGCTGGGGGGCAGCTGCTGTGGGGAAGGCATGGGGAGACAACTGTGGCCTCACAGAGGTCAGGGCTTTCCTGGAAGCTAAGCTGGCAAAGAGTCCATTTGCAATGCAGGAGACCTGGTTTTGATTCCTTCCTGGGTCAGGAAGATTCCCTGGAGAAGGGAACAGCAACCCACTCCAATATTCTTGCCTGGAGAATTCCATGGACAGAGGAGTGTAGCAGGCTACAGTCCATGGGGTTGCAAAGAGTCAGACACTTTAACTTCTGAGCAACTTTAACTTCACTTTCACAGAGGTCATGGAGAAGCCTGAGGACCCAGCAGAGGCCCAAGACCCTGACCCACACTGCCAGGCTGGCAGGAGCAGCTGCTGGCATCTTCACAGCCATTGTCAACAGTTTACTTTTTATGAGGCAATATCTGTAAAAAAAAAAAAAAATTTCTTCTCGTAAAAATGTATATAAGTGCTCTATTGTGGAGTAACTAGACTGAGTGCCTAGACATGGTTGGGGAAAGTTTGATAATGGCACATCAGGTTCATAGGTGGCTGTGGGTGGGCTTGTGATGGGCGAGCAGGTGTCCTAAGAAAGTCCAGTCCCATGTAAAACATTGGTCATCACTGGGCCTGCAGAAGAACCCAGCTCAGGGCTCAACACTGCAGAAAACAGACCCCCTGCTTGTGGGGAGGGAATGACATTCTCGTCACATTTGTGCCACCAGAGAGGCAATGCCCTAGGCCAGGGGTTAGCAACCATTTTCTGTAAAGGGCCTAAGAGCAGATATTTGGGGCTCTGAGGGCCTTGGGGTCTCTGCTGCAACTGCTCAAGTCTCCCCTTGAAGAGTAAAAATGGCTGCAGACAATATGTAAACAACAGGCATGGCAATGTCCCAATAAAACTTTATTAACAGAAGTGGGCAGCAGGCTGAGTTTGGTCTATGGTCCACAGTTTGCCATCCCCTGTATGATTCTCCAGCTTCAGATCCCTGATTTTCCCAAGGTTAGCTGCCATATTTTAAAACTCCAGTGGGTCTCCTCTAAAGAAACAGTTTGTGTTAGCAAAGCTCTTGTGAGTTTTAGGAATCTCCCACATGAGCCAGTGGAGACTCAACCCACTGCCAGGCCAGAAACAGCTCAAAAGATAATGTTTCACTGCAGCTGTAAAACAGCAACCTTATCTCATTCGCAGACACAACAATGGGTCTGGTTCCTCTCTGGTATCCTCGAAATGAGGATCAAAGGGTTTCTTCTGCAGGGAGGTACCAGGTCTGGAATGGGGAGTGTCAGGAGTGAAACTAAAGAGGGGAAACTAAAGAAACCTCATTTTAAAATATGCTGTGGCTTCCCTGGTGATGCTAGTGATAAAAAACAAAAACAAACAAACAAAAAACTCATCTGCCAATGCAGGAGACATAAGAGATGTTAGGTCCCTGGGGTTGGGAAGATCCCCTGGAGAAGGGCACAGCAACCCACTCCAGTATTCTGGAGAATCCCGTGGACAGAGGAGCCTGGCGGGCTACAGTCCATAGGGTCACAAAAGAGTCGGACACTATTGCACGCATGCAGGCCTAAGAGCAAAGCCAGACCTTTCAAAGACGAGAGGACAGCTCTTTTCACGTGCTCCCCCCCACACCGAGGGGCCTTCCTCCTCCCTCTCTGAAAGCCCATGGCCCCTTCAGTCCCCCACAGTGGAGGGGGCACACTTAGAAAAGATAAACACACAAGTTAATACAAAACATGAAGGCCTGTTGTATAACACAGGAAACGAAAAGGCCAGTGGGAAACAGCAGGTGTTCCCGGCAGTGTGGGTCTGGGGAAAGCAGAGGATGAGGCATTAACAAGATCTTACCCTGGGTTTGTGTGGGCAGATGTTTACATAACTGCCTGCGGAGGAGCTGGAGCTTAATAGCAGCCTGTCTGCTTTGCAGTGCAGTTGCCAAGCAATACCTTCCCTCTCGTGCCCTCGAGGCTTGAGACACTGGCAGTCATTTTCTTCTGCCAGAGGGCTACTCACCGAGGTCAGCGCCTCCACATTGGCGCCCGTCAGACACAGGTAGCGGACCACGTCCAGAATCCCGTTGTTGGCGGCAAGGTGCAGAGGCGTCCGTCCATACTGCAGGAGACAAAAAGACCCGGGAGAGACCTCACTCTTGCTGCCGAGGATGACATGTATGGAGAGACCAGGAAGAGATAGGAGGCGAGGTCTCCTTTCTCCAGAAACTTGCCATCTCCTTGGGGAGGCAAGCCAAACAAAATGTTTTCAAGTATTTCTCAGCTAACAGAGTGACTTTAAAATAAAACTTCAAAGGCTGAAAGAGTGGGAGGCTTATCATAAAATAACTAAATTAAGTCTCCTGCTGTGCTGGAAGAAAGGAGGCATGAGTCAGGGCTGAAGGCCCCAAAGTTCCAGAAAAATTTGCACTGTGGCTCAGATTTAGATACAGCGAGGGAAGAAGGCATGGAAGGACAGAAAGTGAAGATGCTCTAATGAGGTGAAACGCCACGGCCATACCCAGCATTTTTGATTGCCTACGGCTCCCAAACCATGGGCCAAGGTATCTGGGGGCACTGCAGTGTATTCAAGGGGGTGTTGAGGTATACTTTAAATTTTTGATGGAACCAGCAGGTTCTGACACCAGGGAAACTACTAGCTTCAGGCAGTTCAGTGTCTCAAATTAGCTGGGACTGCCTTCCTTTCAGTGACATTGCGTATGCACTGCACAGGGTTGGTGGTGGCTGTGATACAAAGCAGGTATCTTGTGAAGATCCACATAGAACAGGATATAGGGGTGGTGGTGTCCACTCTGAGTCCAAGGTTTAAAGAGTCAGTTGTGTACTAATGAAAGGTGTGTGCTTGTTGGACACCTTTAAAGAGTCCAAGGTTTAAATAGGGATTCTCTAGGCAAGAACACTGGAGTGAGTTGCCATTTCCTTCTCCAATGCATGAAAGTGAAAAGTGAAAGTGAATCTCTCAGTCATGTCTGACTCTCAGCGACCCTATGGACTGCAGCCCACCAGGCTCCTCCGTCCAAAGGATTTTCCAGGCAAGAGTACTGGAGTGGGGTGCCATTGCCTTCTCCACTCTTTTTCTAGATGCTCGTAAATGGTAAGCCAGTCTCAGCAGGAAATATTAATGTAATACTTTTCTGTGACTATTTCTGAAGGTTCGCAACAAGCACACACCTACCATTAGTACACAACTGTGGTCAATTGAGAATTAAAAAAAAATAGCTTTCTTTCAATTTATGTGAATCATTTGTTCCATCAGCTCCTGAAATATTAGGTTGTTTGGGTTGAATAACTTAATAAACAGAACTTAAGCAGCCTGGAGTGCTGCAGTCTACGGGGTCGCAAAGAGTCGGACACAACTGAGTGACTGAACAACAACAAAGGTATTTAAACAATTTTTTTTTCTTTGTCGGCTGTGCCACACAGCTTGTGGCATCTCAGCTCTTGACGAGGATTGAAGCTGGGCCATGGCAGTGAAAGCCCAGAATTCTAACCATTAGGTTACCAAGGAACTCCTGGAACTTAAGGTTTTTCATTTGCTCTGGGGAAACCAGAAAAAAATAAATTACTTTACACAATGGAAATTATGAACTGAGCAAGTTTGGCTATCTCTGTTTATGTGCAAATAAATGTAGGTTTTTGTTAAGAAGTTAACACATGCTCATTTAGAATATCCAAACAACATACAAGGATACACAGTAGATAAATGAAGTCTTTTCTTTCCGTTCCCCCAAGTTCCCCCACTCAGAGCTAGCCCCACGCAAACCTTCCAGGCTTTTCTCTATGAATTCATTAAGTGGAGAGAAATAATTTGAAAAGTGAAGACATAATCATATTCCACCTTCCATTCTGTCAACTTGCTTTATTCATCTGACAACAGACTGAATACTTTTCCACGTCTATAAGGAAATCTATTACATTCTTTCAGATACCTGAATAATATTCAATATTTAGATATATCATAACTTATTTAGTTAGCCTGCTGAGGATGGACACTTAGGGTGGTTCTATTTCTTGCTACTATAAGTAATGCTGCAGTGTGTGTGCATATTTATGTTTTGTTTACTCTTAACTCCTAGAGTCATTTAGAAAACAGATATGAAGCTTTCAAATACCCCAGAGCTAAAGTGAAAAGTAAGGAGTTGGTTTGGAAGATTTGGAGGAAGTGTTTGGATTTCTGGAAGATAGTCCCGGGTAACAAGATGCATAGTTTTATAGAAGGGAAAAAGGTCAAGGAAGAGACATAGGATGGATAAAAGACTAGGAGGGTTTACAGTTTGATGGCCTCCAATGTTTGACCAAACAAAACTCAAACTCCATAACATTACATTCAAGGCCTTTCACCATCTGGACTCAACTCCCCTTCCTGGCTGCCTCTCTCTTCTTGAAATACGCTTTTCCCCCTTCTCCATCTGTCCAAATCCCAATTATTTAAAATAATCACCTCTCAACAGCTTTTCCCAGTTTCTTTAGTGTCCAGATGCCCATGCTTCTAGAGCGCCAGTGTCTCTATCACAGTAGCGGTTATAACATGAGATGCTATTATAGTGAAATGTCCCTGTGTCTGTCTGCAAGCAGCCTGAGGACAAGAGTCATTCCCTGCTGCCCACCTCCCAGCCCCTCACATCGCACCTGGCACAGTGCTGTCAGAAAAAGGCATTCATTCGTTCATCAATACCTGGCAGGCACGGAATTCTTAGGTAGGATCCTGGGTGTGTGTGCACATCTGTGTGTGTGTGTGTGTGTGTGTGCACATCTGTACATGTGTCAACATGCCTTTTCTCCCTTTGCTGATCAGAAGAGGCAATCCAGAAGAGAACAAAGGGTTAAGGGTGTGCTTTCTGTATCGTCCAGGTCCTCTCTTCTTCCACGTTCCCTGATGCAGCCGAGTTAAATAGCCAGTCTCCCAATTTTCACATGAGAAGAATGCAGATAGAGAAATGCCTGTTTCACTGCAATGACTGTCAGAAATTGTGACAAGCTCCTGTCACATGCTGGTGACAGGGGTAGGATCTGAATGGCCGCATGTGTCTCTGGGGGAATGGAATCCAGGGGAGGAAACGGCAGGGCACGGAGAGGAGTGACAGTCTGCCTGGGCGGCGTGGCTGTCACTGTGCCGTGGCCACGCTATCAGGGTCAGTGCATGTAAAGGCAGATATGCTTTCCGGGGAAGCAAGGCCTTATTCTTACTTTTCTGCACATTTTTTAAGTTCCTCTATAGACCTCATCATCTTTCCTAAAATAAGCAACAAAAAAATGGAAGAGAAAAACAAGCTGACACCAGCTCTTCTGAAGGTGCAAGACCCACAAAGTCACCACGTACAACGGCCAAGTCACAGCCATTCAAAGGAGTGCCACGAGGTCCCTAAAGCTGCTTTTTATTCATTTAAAGACTCTTGGAAGGAAAGCCAACCTCTTGATGCTGCTTAATATTATATTACATTTAGTTTCTTCCTTAAGCCGCTTATATAACTGACTTGGCAAGATTAGAAAAGGATAAACTAAGAAAGCAACCAGCAGCTGAGGGCTAGGACTTAGGATACTGCCTTTTCATATTTCCAGAATACGAAGATTACCTATTTCAATTTCTATTAGAATTAATCACATAATATGCAAGAAGAATTTTTTTTTTTGGTAGAAGCATATTTTTCCAGGTATTTCAGTTATTCTTTTACCTTAAACAAACCATATTAAATTCTGCTGGTATCATGTCTGCCACTTATAAACAAATATTTCCTGAAATTACAAAATTAATTCTACTTAGACTTTGTTTTTAACATAATGGTAACAGAATAGTGCTTGCCTTTCATACAGTTACAGAGCTGAAACCATATGACTATCCAACTGTTCTACCATGCTAGGTAATGAAAATCTAGATGGCATTCAGGGAAAAGAGAAGGTGTTAGCTAATTTCTAGAATTTCCAGAAATCAACATATGGGGGTTTTAATTTCTTTATCATTCACCAAATGATAGTATCCCCTTAGTCTTACCAAATGTATTTAGCACAAGAAAGATAAAACCATAAAACTCCCAAATAGGGGGAACTAGAGAAATCTGGTTCTAGGAATTTCAATCATATAACTCACTAGGTGTTTTTCTGAAGACTCACTGCCCTGATTTGTAGCATGTTCTTTGATTCTTCTCTAGGAAGAGAAAATACACACACACTCTCTCCTCCGCCCTCCCTCCTTCTCTTTCTTTCTGCTGCTGCTGCTGCTGCTGCTAAGTCACTTCAGTTGTGTCCACCTCTGTGTGACCCCAAAGAGCAGCCCACCAGGGTCCTCCATCCCTGGGATTCTCCAGGCAAGAACACTGGAGTGGGTTGCCATTTCCTTCTCCAATGCATGAAAGTTAAAAGTGAAAGTGAAGTCACTCAGTCGTGTCCGACTCTTAGCAACCCCATGGACTGCTGCCTACCAGGCTCCTCCGCCCATGGGATTTTCCAGGCAAGAGTACTGGAGCGGGGTGCCATTGCCTTCTCCACTTTCTTTCTAGATGCTTATAAATGGTAAGCCACTCTCAGCCGGAAATATTAATGTAATACTTTTCTGTGACTATTATTAAATTAATAGTCTATAGGAAATTAAATAATTCCCTATATAATATTTATTTAATAATTAAATAATTATTGAACAATTTATTAAATTAATAAACTATAGGAAATTATTAAAAAGTCGTATGCAAAATACACTTAAAGTGGAGAGCCCTATGAAAAAGAACAGGTCCATAAAAGCAATACTGACTTTGAACAGTGAAGAGAGAAACTTGCCCAAACCCAGAAGCAGGTAGACACAGAGACATGGATGGACTGTGCAGAGATCTTCCCTCCAGCTTTACCTTGTTGGAGAGATCCAAATTGCAGTTGGCTTCACAGAGGGCCACCACAATCGGCACGTTGCCATCTTTGCAGGCCACATGGAGGGGGGTGTTGCCATGCCTGTCTTGGAAATCGACTGAACAGCCTTGGCTGATGAGAGTCTGGATGACCTCCATCTGACATCGTCTCACGGCAAGATGTAGAGCAATGTGTCCATCCTGTAACAAACACCAGGGCCGTGAGCACTTTTGACCGGGCATGTGGGACTGGCTGGTTGCCTTTCTAGCCTCACTGGGTCAGGTTTAACCGGCAATGGGACCGTTATTGCAAAGCCTGAAGGAGGATTAAAAACCGCAAACTTTATTCCTGGCGGGGTTGAGGTGAGGCCCCACATGTCTCACTCTGAATAATCACGGTCTGAGCTGACCATCAGTTTAATTAATCTAGGCTTGGCCAGTACATTCAGGTAGGAAGACACCACAGTCTTTCTTGTGTCTGAATTCATAGAACTTAAGTCATTGTTGGTTCTCCAGTGGCCTGTTTTAACAAGTATTTGGAAAACATTTGCTCAGTAATCTTTACTAACTTCGTAAGTAGAGAGTTTATTGTTTTATTTTTTACTCTGAGAAACTGAGAAAGCTGAGGTGATATGCTATCACATAGATGAGAAGCAAACTGTTGCTGCTTACTCACTAAGTTGTGTCTGACTCTTTTGTGACCCCATGGACTGTAGCCTACCAGGCTCCTCTGTCCATGGGATTTCCCAGGCAAGAATACTGGAGTGAGTTGCCATTTCCTTCTCCAGGGGATCTTCCCAACCCAGGGATTGAACCCATGTCACCTGCATCGGAAGGAAGGTTCTTTACCACTGAGCCAGCAGGGAAGGCCTAAGAAGCAAATATAACATATTTAACCTCTGCACCCATGCAGCACCAGCCTGGGAGCTCACTCTCCCTGTTGTAGAGCCCCTGGTGAAGATAAGTGCTGAGTTTTAGGAGCTCGGTAGAGGGAGCTTAGAAGCATTTCTCTAACTCATCTATTCTAGGGTTGTTCAACCTCAGCCCTGTTAACATTTGGGGCCTGTCCTAGGAATTGCAGGCTGTTCAACAGAGCTGCTGGTCTTTATCTTCTAGACACCCTATCCTGGCTGTGACAACCCAAAAATACGTCTCCAGCCACTACCTAATGTCACCTGGGGGCAAGGTCACTGCCCACTTGAGAACCGCTGCTCTGTACCAAGAGAATACTCCACAGAGGGCAGTGACTAAGTGAACCAGTGTGCCAAAACCACCATGGATGGTAGCATCAGTTTCACTGCAGGATAGGTTCACAATAAGAAAAGACTATGCTGAATTTGCTTAATTAAAGAAGGGAAACCTAGTCTAGAATTGTTATCAAACAAGTAAGAATAGTTTATTGTCTTTCTACAAAACAGCAGGTGATGGAAGTAAATAAACCACCTATTTCTTTGTCTATCTACAAATCAATAGTGCATTGCCAATCTCAGTCCTAAATGAGGATCTATCTTGGGTTCCATGATCACTGCTGTACCTGCTCCAAAGCTAAAAAAGCTAAAAATAAAATAGAGTTGAATTATTTGATCATCTCATAAATTTTGCTGCATCCCACAAATGAACATTAATTATGAAACAGAATCGAGAGTCACAGAACTTTTAGACTGGAGAAGAGAAAGGATAATTACAACTTGTTGCATCTAAGTTATTTTAGGTAAATGAATTGAGAAGTCTTGTGGTCCCTGTAGCCCCCACTAGATGACTTTTCAGCAAGTGGGATACTTTCACCCACAAAGCACCTTGTCGGATGCATTAAGGTCGGCTCCGTGCTCAGCCAGACACTCCACGATGTCTTGGTAGCCCCTGGCGGAGGCTGTCAGGAGGGGGGTCTCGCCTTCTCTGTTCTTAATGTTCACATTGCAGCCGGCTTCACACAGGGCTTTGGCCACAGAGTAATAGCCGTGCCAGGCAGCACAGTGCAGGGGGGTTTCTTCTTCCTGGCCAAGGAGAAGCACAGAGAAGAGGAGAATGCAATAAGATGAGAGAAAGTACAGGCATGGTGACAGTCCTAACCAAATTTGGCAGCAAACACAAGGCAGTGGAGAGAAAGGGCTTGTAGCTATTGGAGCAAAACATTAACATGAAATAATGGGCTGGGTCTGATGCCTTTCCTTAATTCAAGTTCAGCTTTCTCCAGCAATTTACTGACAATTGACTTTGCAGAGCCCAGTGGCACCATGCATGGTCTCAGCTCTTCTGAACAATGGAGCCCCTGCGTGTGTGGATGTATAGCATCTTTCCTGTGAAAGTGCAATAGTTTACTTCATTTGTGATTACTAACAGAGGGAGCGGATTTCTTTGAGCAAGAACTCCTCTAACAAACCTGTCTCAAGATTCCCGTCACGAACACAGCATAACGATGAGTCACATCAATGGATTATTGCTCTGGCAGAGAAAGGGCCAAGATACCCATGCTTCAACAACAAGGACTGGTCATCAGGTCTACATATTCATGACCAACATCATCAGACACATAGATATCTGTCTACAAGAGGCTGTTACACTGTAGTAGTTATCAACACTCTGGAACCAGTCTGGTCTGTGTGGGTTTGAGCACCAGCTCCACCACTACCGAGCTGTGCTATCTTAGGCAATTTCCCGAACCTCTCTCTGCCTCAGTTTCCTCATCTGTAAAATGAGAATTGAAGGGTTGTTCAGAGGATTCATGAATGAATGAATGGCAGTGCTTTGGTCTGAGTCCCTGCCCTCTGTAATTTAAGCAGAAAACCTAACTTAGATGCACTTCCAAAATACTCAAGCCTATCATTTGGCTGTCTGCACATCCATGCAAAGAGTAGGAAGAAGTGGGGACATCAGCTACCGTGACCCACCTTGTCCTGGAAGTTGGGATTCGAGCCGAAGCTGCACAGTAACTGAACCACATCAGCATGGCCGTAGCGAGCTGCCACATGAAGGGCTGTCTCTCCAGACTGCAAAAGACACAGCCAGAGATTCAGAGCCCTGAGAATCGTCTCCAGGGACTAGAACACATAGGACTGGAGGCCCACTCCCACACACGCCTGGCTCCACATCCTCCCCTGAGGCAGTGCCTGTCCTCAGGCCAGATGCCCCGTTGGTGACTGGGCCAGGGACCCTGCCTGGGGTGTCCACCATGTCGCTCGTGTTACACTCACACACCTGGCCTCTCGTGTGTAAAGCACCCGCCCTACCCACCCCACCAAGTGAGAGTCCATTCCCTTTTCCGTGACGGATGTTCCTAATCTTCATATACTGATGCTTCCAGCTATGTGACTTTTTTTCAAAACACAAAATTCCTTGTTTAATATTAAATTACTTAAACACAAGGTTTTATTTACTAGCAAGTTTCTGATTTCACTGTCTATGTTTAGAATATAATTTCTTACATCCTCAGAGATTTTTATAAATATTACCATTAGTCCCTACAATAATATATTCTGTGAATTAGTAATAGACGTAACTTCTTAAGATATTTTTACTTATATCTGCCATAAAACTGTCAGAATAAACTGATCTAAAACAGAATGAGATATTTGTTGCCACCTGACATAAAACTGCTATAATAAAAGTATGTCTTTAAATGACAACCCATTCCAGTATACTTGCCTGGAAAATTCCATGGACAGAGGAGCCTGATGGGCTACAATCAATGGGGTTGCAAAGAGGTGAACATGACTGAGCAACTGAACATGGAATGTGAATGTCATCCCTTATCCCATACAACAGTATGTGACAGCCCTGACTGAATATAACGAATCAGTCTACTAGTATTAGAAGCAGAGAAGGGTTACATACATGGTGGAATACATACAGATGAGAGAGTAGGAACCCTAGGTGCAAGTCCCAGCCCTGCCATTAATTCACAGGAGTATTGTGTGGACTGGATGAAACATGGTGTGTGAAAGTAGGGTATCTCCCTAAGTTAATAATTTTTTATAACATTTTTATCCCCAAAGCCTTAACTTTAATTGCACTGTCTCATTACCCCTTCTAGTACCAGTGGTCAAAGTCAGCAGAGTCAGTCATGTCAAAGAGGAAGAGGATAGTAAACAGACATGCACATGGCGAGGTGAGAAGAGGACCAGGACTCGGGCCGCTTTCTGGTTATCCTTCTAGCAGAACTTTTGAGTTTTCATGTTACGGGGAAGACAGTTCACTGCTCACATTATATGACAACCACTTGGCATACTTCAGCTAAAATCAGGTTTTAATGTTAGACCAAGTTACCAGCAAAAAGAAACTTCTAAATTAAATTTTCTGTCGGGAGATTTTGGTCCCGAATCCTTATTTTTTTGGGTCACGATGCAGATGGCATGCCGACACTCAAATGCAGTCTTTTATCACTTTCTGTAAGAAGAGAAGTGGCCTTACCTTGTCTTTAACGTCCAGAGGGCATTTGTTCTCATTGAGAAATTTCAAGGTATCTACATGGCCATGCCGAGAGGCCCAGTAGATGGCATTGGATCCACCCTGTACAAAAACCAAGGCAGAATCACGCTCTCAGATGGATCTGAGCACACACACCACTCAGTTGGTATATTTCTTTTCCTATGTGATGGCAAACGCCAAAGGAGCAACTCCCAAGAGGAATAAAACCCCACTTCAGTTTTTGGTTTGACAAAGGGACCAAGGTTATGTAAGACATGAACATTCCAGAAAGCTGGGTGAAAGGGATAAGTGAGCTTTCTATATTATCTCTCTAGATTTTTTCTTTTAATCTAGAATTATCTCAAAATAAAAACTTTTTTTTTTCCCCCTAAAACCTTCATTTCAACTTCCAGTGAGAATTCCCTATATTGTCAAGGGCCAGTTCTAGGCTATCAACAGTGCTGTTGAAAGTCTGTGGAAGCTGATGACAGATTCAGTGTAACGACAATTAGCTGGTCATCACTTGTGTCTACACTCCCAGTGAGGTATACACCTCAAAGCATATCCTCCTTATCCTGTTACCCTAATAAACATGTGGGAAAATACATTTCTGATGAGATTAATTGGATAATGAAAACTTCTCCAAATATAACATCAATTAACACCACTGAGTCAATGCAATCAATAAGGAGTCAATCGGGGCAGGACGCAAAGAAGGGCAGATGCTGAGTAACAGAGCCATGAGGAAGATGAATGTTTGCTTTTCCCTTATAACCTGTTAGACAGGACCAGACTACTTAATCAGTTCATCCTCCTTTACAGGAAACTGAGAAATGAAGTAGGGCCTATGTGGTATTTTTCTCTGTTACCTCTATGATTAGAGACATTTGGAAATACTTAAAAAATTACTCCTTTTGCAATAAAACAGAATTATGACCTTATCCTGGATGTCAATTCTTGAGCCTCTCTTAATGAGCAACTGTAGTATTTGAATATTCCCACAGCCAGCAGCAATAAGTAACGGAGGAGTCCCATGCTGGAAAAGGCAAGGAAAAAAAATACAATTTTTCAGGTTTGATAGGAAAGGAAAAGCCTAAACTACCACCGCTGCCCCAGACACCTTCCTGTGTCTCCATAGACACACACCTGCCCTGCCTGACAGGAGTAGAAATGGGAGAAAATGGTAGCCTGCCCTCATTTGGATTCACAACCAAAAGTGACATTTTTATTTGCAAGATGAGTACATATAAAATTTCATGGTTAGAGGGGCATGCTAGCTGCATATAGAAAGGCCTTGTGTGAAGAAAGGCCCTCAATGCACAAAGACCTTATTTCTAATTCAATTCACTTTCTAAGCAGAAGTGATTTCCCCCACAGTATGGAGTTTACACAGGAAAGAAGAATGGAGAAGCAGATGGGTTCTCTCCACCTTGGACTTGAAGGAGCACAGTCACTATGACCCCTGACCCCTACTCCCCCTGGCAGGACAGCATCAGACCTTGTTGGGCTGGTTAACGTCGTAGTTGGACAAGGAGCCCAGGAGGTGCTGCAGGCCTGGGACATTGTCATCGTTGATGGCATGGATGATAGCTTTCATCACAAAGGAGTCTTCCTCATCCTTGAGAGAGACACGGAAGAGGGAAAAAGGTTCACACAGCTGGCTATGCTGCCCCTTTTACCAATATCAGAGAAACTAAGGCTCATTTGTTAAGAGGAGCCTTCAGGGGGCAAGTAAGCCATTTAATCCCCAAATCTACCTGGTCATAAAGGGAAGCAGGAGGTCACCTTTTGCCCCTCCCACATTGGGAACTAATACCACCTACTATTTACCTGTGACTTTATGTCACCTGCATTGTAACCCAGACAGCAAACAGCTCTGAAGATTCAGATTTAGGACAATGATGAATGACAAACTACTCTTCGTGTTTATCTTAGGAATCTTTCAAAATATATAGTTCCAAAAACCACTGTAGAAAATTTCAGGTGTAACTCAGACTCTAAAACTATTGAACTAAGGAAATGATGTCTTTGAATAAGAAAGACTTACTTTGCCATTTTTGCATTACAGATTGTCATTTTTTGATTACTAGAAATTCCTGTATTCTATAACATAACATTCTCTGAAAGTTGGTAACAATTGTTTTTTTTTTAATAAGGTCCCAAAAGGGGAGAAATGTAAAAATAAAGGCCAGATAAAACAAAGTATAATGGATGCATTTCTATTTATAAAGAGAAAATAACGATACCATTGAACAATAAATTTACTAAATTTTTGCTAATTTGTCAAAATACTTTCTTAAATATATATAAGATATTTGTAAAATATGATAAATTAAAACCAAAAAATAAGCTAGAAAAATTCCATCACAAAAGTTTTGGACTCATAGAAGTACAGCTACTACAACTGCAGATCTGGAAAAGCATAGCTACAGAGGCTGAACCGCTGCCTGTGGGGGTGGTAGGGAGAAAGCATTTCTCTGAACTTTGGTTTCTCTTTATAAATCTGAATTCTAATGAGCTTCAGAAGGGCTGTAATACTATTTGTAGAGAATACATGTTTAAGATTTCCATTGGGTTTCCTTTTCAAGTCGAAGACTAAGAGACATTTGCCTGAAAGTGAGTGACGAGAAAGGGGAGAATGGAGGAACAGGCAGGTTGCTGTAACACCTCATGATCAATAGGACACTGAGATGAGACGAGACAGAACCTGAGGGCTGCGGAGGGGGGTCTCTCCACCTGGAGCTCCTCCACAAGCTCAGGCCCTCTCCTACCCTAAACTTTTCATTGCAATGTATTTTCTCCCAACTGACTGTTCTGCGATTTTAATTTATAAGATTTAATCATTCTCATCACCTGACTTAGATTAATAGTTTATATCTTGTCTTGGTTCCATTGTCACCCTCAATTTCCCAGTCCAGACTTCTTCCTCTTCTCCTCTCTTCTCCTAACTTGCATCTCTCCAGCATCTTTTTCTTTTTTTTTCTTTTTAGTATTTCCTAACTCTTCATTCTGTAAGGCTAGACCTGGAACTTGAGTAAAACTGTTAGCTTCAGGGGATTAAAAAAAGAGCTGGTGTCTGCTGATGTGTGACCTTGCCCTTGGAGTCCCCAGATTCCACTCAGGAAGCCCTGACTACTCAGTTACACGAGCCTGCAGGTTCCCACAGAACCACCCTTCCTGTCTTTTCTGGAGTCTCCTTTTCCTTGAGGGTTCACAAAGTCCCGTTGTCTGACTGTCGGGTAAAGTCTTGTTGAATTTTGATGTGTCCACTATATCTCAACAGTTAATCTATGATTAGGTTTCAGTTTGGATTAGGGAAAAAAATTGTGCAGTTGTTCTCAAGGACCTTTGGAAGTCAATACAATGTCAACAAAGAGAGCGGGTTTAGCCTTCTGATCTACCATGAACTATATCATCAAGCCCCACTGCATTTGCCCTGATTTTCTGCCGTGTGTGTTTGTGTGTGTTGTGTGTGTGTGTGTGTGTGTGTGTGTGTGTGTGTGTGTGTGTGTTTGGAAGCAGGGCTGTCTGTCCCTTTTGTGATATTACAGTTCAAGATTCTCCAAGGTCAGCGGAAAGAGAGGGCTTTCGTTTTAGTTCATGAAAATTAGATGCTCTTTCCCTTTTACTGGCCAGGCTCTCTTTTATCAAACTGTGCTGGGGGACAGAGGAGGGTGGGAAGGTGGAGGTTGGAGGTAGTGGGTATAGCCAATCAAAACAAAGAGGAAAAACGACCAAAAAGTATAGAGTACATCAAATCAGCCATCCCAACTCCCTCTTCGAGAGGAGGAAGAACAGGCCTGACATTTCCAAGATTTCAGGTTTTCTGGGTTGCTGAACAAGTCAAATAACTTAAACATTGTAAATACACAGTGCTAAGAACGAATCTACCCAGGGAAAAGGATTCCTTACCAGAGTATCATCGCTTCTGGCAACACTCATGTTACTTCTGGACAAGAATGACCTGGATAATCTTTGGCACAGTGATATCAAGCGAACAGATTGCTTTATTAAAAAAAAAGGAGAGAGAGAGAGAGTGAATAAAAGGCAGGGAGAAAGGAGGAGAGAGAGCTTATATAACAATACTCAAATTAGTGCAGATGACAAAGTCTTTTGAGATAGCATTCACTGCTGACAGCACATACTCTTCAGGGGTGGGCAATCCCAGAAGCAGGTTAGATTATATTTGCTTAAAGAAATGTCTAAAGGTCTTATAAATCAAGACAACAAAAGAGAGATTCTCCTTCTACATTTCATTATCAAACCACAGAAGTGGATACCATATTTCACTCTCCATATTTCACTCTCTACTCTTTGAGGAATGTGATCTTACCCTAACAAAGCCTGTGGACGTCCCCCCTTGGAGAAGCATGGTAGGCAAGGGCCCTGTGCCCGTGATGCCCAGGCAAGCTGGTAATGGCAGACAGTGTGACTCTCAAAACTCTTACAGTTATTGGAAATGAGCAGGTGGGGGACTTTTTTGCCAATAGAACAAACACCTCTGCATTTACTCTCAAAGGCAGAAGCAACATGTAAAGACTGTGTGTATGTAAGACAGAGAATGAGAAAAAGAAAGTTATGGTAGTTCACACTACACTTTAAGCCTTATTTTCAGGGCTTCTTTCAGAACTAAGAGTCAGGTCTTGAGTAATCTATTGCTGGGGTCCTCATCTCTATGAAGGCATCCCAACCTGATGGGCATGACAATGAGGTATACCTCTGGGCCAGTGATGAGGAAACATGGCAAGTACCTGCTTCCTCTGGGCTTGACATGACCCTGTGCACAGGAAGCCATCCTGTCCCCCTCTGAACCCTGAATTTGTATTTGTTCAAGTTGGGTGGAATGTTCTTTAAGCCACATCCTACTCAGCCACTGCAGAAACCATCCACACTGAGAAGAGATCATAGCGAATGCTCCTGGCCCACCCTACCCTCATCTCAACCACTCACAGACCAAAGCTGGATTTAGAGAGCCATTTACACAAACTCTGGGATAATCATAATGTCACGCTGCTTACCACAAGGAACAAATCTATTTAAAATGTGGTTTGTTGCATTTAGAAAAAACTGCACTATAATTTTATTGTACTGATTTAAAAATGTGCCTTGGGAATGGCTTTGATTTAAAAAATAAATATAAGATTACATATAAAAAGATGAGCTAAATAGGACTGAAATAATATTTTTGCTTGTCTTTGAAAATAGAGTAATGGTACAGATGTGAACTTGAAAAATGGATGCACTTTTGTATTGCTGATATCAGAAGACATACACCCTTCAGCAGAGAGAACCATGTAGGAAATTGAATTAGTTAATTCCTTCAAATCAAACAATCTTACTTTCCATTTTTTCCGGGCTGCAAACTTCTTGAATTTCTCCATGTTTACTGCCGATGCTTTTCTACTAAGTGCTTGTTGGGTATCTTTAGGCTAAAATGAAAATCCAAGACAATTTAGAGCTCTCAAATGACAGAAATGTGTTACATGACAACTTCTGGATGCCTCTCACTATTTGGGATGCTTACCTGTTCACCTTGCTAAAGTAATAAAACCAGTTGGGATAATACAGCAGATCTAGGAATGTAGTCTCTGAAGGCTAACTCTTGTGGCTAAAGATCTGAGAAAAATCCATAAAGACTGGGTCTTGGGGGAAAGTTGAAAAGTTGAGCTTGGACCAAGCTGAATTACAACTCTCCATAAGAGTCTGGGAATGGGATGATTCATGGTGAGGCCACGTTATGAGACAAGTAAACTTAACATCGTCAAGTAATTTAGAGCTGTTTGAGACCTCAGAGGTTAGCAAACTCACTCTATCCCACATCATTAAAATCCCTCCTCCACTGCATCTTTTTCAGAAGGCCATGCAGCTCTACCTCCGAGAGGAGATATCATTGGCTTCCAGGGAAGCCAAGGTAACTGCTGGGAGCTGGCACAGGTGGAGTTTGCCAGCTGCCCCAAACCTACTTCTGCAAAGCAAATTACTGCACTGCAATCCATTTACTGGTTCCATGATTTTAGTCTGCAACTGCCATGCTCCCACCCTTAGTCCTTTCTGCTCTATCTGAAGCAGCTTTGATTCTTTAACCCAAATGCCAACAGGTGCCAGGCAGGTAGGTATATGTATGATGGGGGTGACCCTGGCCTGGCACAAAGGCAGAAGGGTAGAGTTTCTGGCAGCCTTGTGGAATGAGGTCTCAGTGTTGGCAGAACTTCAGATTTTTCAAGAGAAGCTGGGAATCTAGATTTGATATCATATTTAAATGGTGGAATTTAATTCAAAAACTTAACAAAAATAGTGTTTGGGCTAATATCCCATAATCAAATGCAAAGTGGTTGAGTGGCTCTGCCCTTCAGCTTCTCATCACCATCCTGCCCTGTGGTAGTTCACTCCTCTTTACCTGTTATCATGAGGATTCTCTCAGCTGCCTTAAAATACGGCACCTACAGCAAACACAATACTCCAGACATGGCCGTGGTTAGAACCCACAGTGCCACGTGATATCCTGTGCTGTGCTTAGTCGCTCAGTCGTGTCTGACCCCATGGATTCTTTGTGACCCCATGGACTGTGGTCTACTTGGCTCCTCTTGTCCATGGGGATTCTCCAGGCAAGAATACTGGAGTGGGTTGCCATGCCCTCCTCCAGGAGATCTTCCCAACCTAGGGATCGAACCCAGGTCTCCCACATCGCTCTTTACCATTTGAGCCACCAGGGAAACCCAAGAATACTGGAGTGGGTAGCTTATCCCTTCTCCAGGGGAAACTTTCCAACCCAGGAATCGAACCAGGGTCTCCTGCATTGCAGGTGGATTCTTGAGCTACCCAGAGAGCCCAGGGCAAATGAATTCCAGGGTGCCCTATGATCCCCAAACCAACTGCAATATGCAACTCACCTTGATCCAGGGATGCTGCAAACTATCTTGAATTGTCATTCTCTTCCTTTGTTGGGGGGGGGGGGGGGAAGAAAAAAAAATGCAGTGACCATAGAAGCAAAGACTACGGTTATTTCCATGCCGGCTGGACCTACCAAGCAGATGCTCTGGAAAACGCGGTTCGGGACCTGCTTCATGGAAGCAAGCCGAAAACAACGTCAGTCTTTGTGTGCTTATTTCACTGTGCCCGCCGGACTGAAAGGCACAAAGGGGGCCTGCCTGCATTTTCTGAAGCGTTCCACGTGGTACGCTTCTCTTTGCCAGGTGGAAACAACCAGCGAGGAGTAAACATGGCTGTGTGCACAGGACAGGTGCTAACCCTCGTCTAGCTGAGGCCACGGCTAGGCAACTTTCAGGAACAAGGGACACTCACTTTGGATCCTTGACGAGGAGTCTTCTTATGAAATCTTTGGCTAGGGCACTCGTATTACTGAAGTACTCTTCCTCAAATTCATAGTTGACAGCAGATACGTTCGCTAATGTTTCTTGCTTAGTGTCTCCGAGAAACGGGGAGGCCCCACTGAGGCTGTTAATAAAGTGGAGCACAGAACATGAGTAAGTCTCTCTAGCGTTATCATGCTGCTCCTCCAATATCTGATTAGGAGAATGAGGAATAACAGTCTAACCTGGTGCTTGAGCAGTCACTTCAAAATTCAATTACATTTTACAGGGCGTTTAATTGTCATGTACAAAAGCTTCAGCTTATGCAAAGGACACATTTAAAAAGCTAATTTAGAATAGCGTTTAGTAGTTTATAAAAGAAAAACCTTTCCTATTTTCTCAGCAGTGATGGGCCGTCAAGCTTTCTTTCAGTGATTATGTTGCAATTTCTGATGACTCATTTCAAATTAAGAGAAAAGGTGTAATTAGTATAAACTAAATGTGTTCTGGAGGTGTAAAATGACTATGTGTACGTTAAAGGATGCATAACCTGAAGTGATCAACACGACACAGAGTTTCAAAGAAAAAGGGGAAGAGCACAAATAGTGAATTTGGGTACTTACAGAATATAGGTTATTACCCCAATACTCCTAGACATGAAACAAGAAGAAAAACAATATCAGACGAGTAGTAAAATAAACCAGAAAAATGACAACATTAATGACATGTTCCTTACCACATATCTGCCTCAAGACCAAGAGGTTCATAGTTGACTATCTCAGGAGCTATGGGGAAACGAATGCACATTTAGTTTTGGAAGGAAGTGAACCAACAGTCGAATCTTCATGTATAAATCAGAATCATGTAACAGGGAAATGTTGCTGCAGCAGGGGGAATTCTGCCAGCATAATGTTTATGAAAAATGAATGGAATGGCCACAGGAATGAAGAAAACTTACCAACGAATTCTGGTGTCCCAAATATATTTTTGAATTCATTTCCAAAGTCAATTTTATGGGCCAACCCAAAGTCAATGATCTTGATCCGAGGCTTGGGAACATTTCTATCCAAAAGCATTATGTTTTCAGGCTTTAAAAACAGAAAAATAGTACAGCAATGTTCATAGCAGTGTTATTCACAACAACCAAAAGGTGGAAATAACATGATGCCCACAAAACAGGGTCTATCCATACAATGGAATATTATTTAGCCTGAGAAAGAGGAAACTTCTGACATGTGCGTCAATATGGATGAACCCTAAAGACATTGAAATGTCAGTCACAAAAGGAGAAATGCTATATAATTCCACTTACATCAAGCATCTAGAATAGGCAAAATCAAAGAGATAGAAAGTAGAATGATGGATGCCAGCAGCTGGGGGTAGGAGGGCTGAGGACTTAGTGTTTAATGGGTACACAGTTTCAGTTTGGAAGAACAGTAAATTCCAGAAATAGATGGTAGTGATGGCTACACAACTATGTGAATAGACTTAATGCCACTTAACTGCATACTTTAAAATGGTTAAAATGGCAAATATTATATTGTGTTTATCTTTCCACAATAAAAAAAATTCTATCATATGTTATGCTGAGGACAAGATGGCAGTGTAGTTTTTCCTCTCTCCTGAAAAAACAACAAAAAGCAGGGATAAAAGAGGTTGCAGGAGAACACCAGGAAAAATAAATGCCTTGGTTTAGGTTCTCCCAGGAACAGATCCGGAAAGGGATTTGGCTTAAGTGGGAGGGGACCCCAGGGAATACTGGGCGGCCGAATGGGAAGACAGGAGACAGAAGAAAGGAAGCTGACATAAAGTGTCTTATCAAGGTGGGGGTGACTGGAGCACAGTCTCTTTGGAGGACTTGGGGAGAAATGGTAGCACTCAGAATTTTCCAACTGGACAAGGAAGCTGGGGTATTTATCCACCATCTCCCCAGGTCCACTGTTAAGGGCTGCTTCAGTGGGTATTTATGCTTTGGCATTTCCAGCTCCCAGCAGCAGCCTTTGGGGTGTGTGCCAGTGAGTACTGGGGGATCCAGATGTGTTCTTGACAGCTCTGCTACAGTAAGTATGGGAAAAATCTTCCCTTCTCTGACGTCTTATCCTAGCTCCAATGACAGGAGTCATTCGCTTGGCAATCAACCACACACTGCTTGGACTCACTGTTTTGGACTGTACCCTGAATCTTACATTGTCACTTCTGTTGCTCATATGGATGTCTTCCCCTCCCAAAGAGACCATAACCTCTGTGATGGGTGGGAGTATGACCTGCCCCCCTGCCCCCTTTTTTTATTGCTGATAATGCCTTGCCCCTAGTCAACAAAGACCCCAAGTAGACAGTCTCAGAGTCTGGCTTAATTGATTGCGAGACAGAGTCAGCCCAGAAGCCTTTGCATCAAGAAAGAGAGTAGAGGTTAAAATACCTTCCATCTTATATGCTAATAGCCAGAGGCGGAGAGAAATGGAGCAGCCAGTGGCTACTGCAGGCTGAAAATACCCCATAACCAACAGCAACCCCCTTGCTTAAAGACTTGGCTGGCAAGAGCCTTCAATTCTTTCCCAGGAAAATTCTAGAATGTGATGATTAATCCTAAGCCTCTATACCACACAATCATTAGGAACTGCTGTAGTAAGCATGCATTATATACTTGCTGATTTATACTGATAACTGTTATGTGTTAAACCCCTCTAGGAAAAAAAAAATACATGTATCTCTTTTGGATGCCTCCATTTGTCCCAGCAAACAAACAACAGGTGCTGTGATATGCATATGCTTTCATCTGGTTTACACCAAGCAACGTACCTTAAGATCAAAGTGGGCAATCTGAAGGGAGTGCAGATAGTAAACACCATTAAGAATTTGTTTGAGAAATTCAGTTGCTTCCTCTTCAGTCAAAGATTCCTTTTCAGCTAAGAAGTCAAACAGCTCACCACCTGCAACGCTGAAAACCAGGAAGCAGAGGTTACTGATGACAGCTTCTGTCTCCTATTGATTTGTTTTCTCAAAGACGATTTGCACGCTCAGACTTCTGGCAAGAAAACAGCATTGAGGACATGCTGAAACTGCTAAGCAAGGAATCAGAATTCTCTGTGCTTCTCATTGTTGGATGACAACTCTGCATTCAGGTATGCATGTGCTTGAAAGCAGCTGGGTATTGCTCTCCTAATATGCTAGGTTCACAAATGGGGGAGAAGCAGAAATGTGATGGGAAAAAAAAAAAATCAATGCATCTTTCAGACATCTTAATTCAACATATTCATACGTGAAGTCTTAACTCACTGATTGAAAAAAAAAAAACCTACAATCCAACTTCGTGTAGAATTTATAGGATATATCTTCCTAGCCCAGTGAGAGACTACCTGGAAACTTCAAAATCTGTATGTTAGTCAATTAAAAAAACCAAACAAAACATTCACATCACAACCTATGGCCTGACAAGCAGTGTTTATTTGTATACTCTGTATTTGTATCTATGAAAATACTTTCACATTTATAAAAATCACAAACATACACAAAATTGAAATGCCTGTGGTTGCTGGGGATTTATCAAATCTGTCTCCTTGGCCAGACTGTAAGTCCCCGGAGGGCAGTGGTTAGCCCCCGGCTGTGGGCCCACTGTGTGTGTTCTCCCCACTCCTCCCACAGGGCCAGGCACACAGCAAGAACACAAAACTTTTTAATTAAGTAGATGAACGAAGAAACTCCCTTAAAAAATCCACAGTAGTTATTAGTGGCAAATAACAGAGAACTTGTAATAAGAGTTTTTATAAGTTGATCTTTATCGAGTTTAACCATACATTCACAACACAATAATTAACTGCAATTATGCACATAACTGCGTGTGCATTATCTTTCTTTCAGCAAGACAGCTCCATAAACATACCTACCACATCTACATCCAGAATAAGAAAACTCGTGCTCGTGAGATTAAACTAAAATGACAAACAAGCTGCTTTCACAAAAGAAGTTTGAGATTTTGCCCCTTCATCCTCCATGTTTTTCGGAGCCTGGCTCAGGAGCCACTGGCAGCAGAATGGCTTGGGGTGTTTTAAATATGCAGATTTGGGGTGTCACTTCCACCCTGCTGCATGAGTTTCCAAGAGTGGGGGACCAGAAGTGCAGCATTTTAAACAAGCACCTCAGGTGATTCTTGCACGTGTGCTAAGTCACTTCAGTTGTGTCTGACTGTGCAACCCTAGTGTTCCAGGCTCCTCTGTCCATGGGATTCTCCAGGCAAGAACACTGGAGTGTTGCCACGCCCTCTTCCAGGGGATCTTCCGGATCCAGGGATTGAACCTGTGTCTCTTGCATCTCCTGCATTGGCAGGCAGGTTCTTTACCACTAGCACCACCTGGGAAGGCTCAACTGTGATTCTTAGCACACTAAAAACTGAGGACTATTTTTCCAAGTCTTAATGACATTAACCCGAGGATGTTTATCTGAGGGGGAGGGCAAAGTGACTCCTCCACCCCTGGGGCCCGAGGGCATTTCTGCCACAAGCCACAGAGCCTGAGCCCTCCCTGGGGGGCAGGGGCCTGGTGTGGTCCTTCATAACACCACCGTCTGCACCCTCCCAGTCTTGCTCCCCTGGGCCATGGGGCCTTGCACTGGTTCCCTGCTCAACTTCATGGAGCCCTTTGCTCCTCACTTTTTTGTTTTATTCCTCTTAAAACCAACAAAACAGAGAGAGGGACTCCTTCAACTATAGGGAACAAAAAGGAGGAAAAAATGGGAAACCATGAACCACCTAATGCTGAGAAAGTCACTCTATGGTCCTTTTGCTTCTTTGCTGTCCGGCCTGCACAGCCACCCCTTAGGTAGACACCGAGGGTTGCAGGATGGAGAGACGGGCCAGAGTCAGCCTGTCACACTCAAACCTTAATTCTGTGGCCAAAGGGTTATTCCTTTGTGCTGAGCCTCATTTTTTCATCAAATGGGAATAACAGGACTTACTACTTTGAGGGTTTTGAAGCTTTATGATAATAAACCTACATAAAGCCCATGGCAGGCAGGTCTGGCATGAGGCTGAGGTGCAGGAAGTAGCCTGGTACTATTATAAAGGAAGGATCCAGGCACCTGTGCTCCAACATGCAATCCCCTTCCTGCCTGTTCCCCTCTCCCCCTTCAAATCCACTCCCTGCATGCTCAGCTGTGTCTGACTCTCTATGATCCCATGGACTGTAGCCCATCAGGCTCCTCTGTCCATAGGATTTTCCAGTCAAGAATACTGGAATGGGTTGCCATTTCCCCTGGAAGAGGAAATCTGATGTGCTCAAAGGGAAGGGACGTGTTCAAACAGCTCTGAGACCTGGTCCACTGAGGCATTTCAGATTTTCCCAACAGCATCTCCCACCTCCTTCTCTGCACTGTGATCTTGCATCTGGTTCCATCCCCTTGAATCTGGGCAGGTCCATCACAGCTTTGACCAATTAGACATAGCAGAGTGATGCTGCGTCAGCTCTGATGTGCTTTTTCACAGGCCCAGGGCTTCCATATCCCACCCCTTGAATCCCTCCTGTAAGTGATGATCCTAAAATCACCCTGTAGCATGGAGAAACCTTGGAAGATGAGATGCCTCATAAAGAGAGAAAGAGGCAAAGAAGCATTGAGCAAGGAAGGAATCTTGGAAGTTACACTGTCCATCTGAGTCCTTCCAGAATTCCTGACCCATTAAATGCAATGGTCATTTTAATCCTCTATGATGGACACCATCATATGAGTTCCGCCCACATTTCCCTTGAGGAAAGAGGTACTGTCCCCAATGCTGGGGATGGAAGCAGCATAGCCTCAAGCCCTCATCCAGCAGGGCTCATCTCTGCTGCAGAACCACTGTCCAAGGTCTTGTTCTTTCCCTGGAAGCCCACAGCCAATGGCTACTGTGGGAACATAAACCTGAGGTCGACTCACTTCTAGAAATAGTGAGATACTAAATGTTTTAGGCTTTATGGGTAATACAGATTCTGTCACAACTACTCAACTCTACCCAAGCAGCCTGAAAGCAGCCTTAGATCATATGGAAATGAAGAGTGGAACTGTGTTCCAATGAAATTTTATTTACACAAACCCTTACTTGTCTCTTGAGAAACCTGTATGCAGGTGAAGAAGCAATAGTTAAAACTGAACATGGAACAACAGATTGGTTCAAAATTGGGGAAGGAGTATGTCAAAGCTGTATATTGTCACCCTGCTTATTTTACTTCTATGCAGAGTACATCATGTGAAATGTTGGGCTGGATGACTCACAAGCTGGAATCAAGATTTCTGGGAGAAATATCAACAACCTCATATATGCAGATGATATCATTCTAATGGTAGAAATCAAAGAGGAACTAAAGAGCCTCTTGATGAAGGTGAAAGAGGAGAGTTGAAGAAAAAGAGAAAAAAGCTGGCTTAAAACTCAACATTCAAAAATTAAGATCATGGCATCCAGTCCCATCACTTCACAGCAAATAGATGGGGAGAAAGTGGAAACAGTGGGCTTGTCTTGGGCTCCAAAATCACTGCGGACCATATCTGCAGGCACAAAATTAAACGGTGCTTGCTCCTGGGATGAAAAGCTATGACAAACCTAGAAAGCATATTAAAAAGCAAAAACATCACTTTTCCAACAAAGGTCCATATAGTCAAAGCTATGGTTTTTCCAGCAGTCTTGTATGGATGTGAGAGTTGGACTATCAAGAAAGCTGAGTGCCGAAGAAGTGATGCTTTTGAATTGTAGTGCTGGAGAATCCCTTGGACAGCAAGGAGATCAAAAAATTAAATGAAAGAGGTTCATGACATTGTACAGGAGACAGGGATCAAGACCATCCCCATGGAAAAAAAATGCAAAAAAGCAAAATGGCTGCCTGGGGAGGCCTTACAAATAGCTGTGAAAAGAAGAGAAGCAAAAAGCAAAGCAGAAAAGGAAAGATATAAACATCTGAATGCAGAGTTCCAAAGAATAGCAAGAAGAGATAAGAAAGCCTTCTTCAGCAATCAGTGCAAAGAAATAGAGGAAAACAACAGAATGGGAAAGACCAGAGATCTCTTCAAGAAAATTAGAGATACCAAGGGAACATTTCATGCAAAGATGGGCTTGATAAAGGACAGAAATGGTATGGACCTAACAGAAGCAGAAGATATTAAGAAGAGGTGGCAAGAATACACAGAAGAACTGTACAAAAAAGATCTTCATGACCTGGATAATCATGATGGTGTGATCACTCATCTAGAGCCAGACATCCTGGAATGTGAAGTCAAGTGGGCCTTAGAAAGCATCACTACGAACAAAGCTAGTGGAGGTGATGGAATTCCGGTAGAGCTATTTCAAATCCTGAAAGATGATGCTGTGAAAGTGCTGCACTCAATATGCCAGCAAATTTGGAAAGCTCAGCAGTGGCCATAGGACTGGAAAAGGTCAGTTTTCATTCCAATCCCAAAGAAAGGCAATGCCAAAGAATGCTCAGACTACTGCACAATTGCACTCATCTCACATGCTAGTAAAGTAATGCTCAAAATTCTCCAAGCCAGGCTTCAGCAATATGTGAACCGTGAACTTCCTGATGTTCAAGCTGGTTTTAGAAAAGGCAGAAGAACCAGAGATCAAATTGCCAATATCCCCTGAATCATGGAAAAACCAAGAGAGTTCCAGAAAAACATCTATTTCTGCTTCATTGACTATGCCAAGGGCTTTGATTGTGTGGGTCACAATAAACTGTGGAAGATTCTGAGAGAGATAGGAATATCAGACCACCCGACCTGCCTCTTGAGAAATCTGTATGTAGGTCAGGAAGCACCAGTTAGAACTGGACATGGAACAACAGACTGGTTCCAAATAGGAAAAGGAGTACATCAAGGCTGTATATTGTCACCCTGCTTATTTAACTTCTATGCAGATCACATCATGAGAAACACTGGGCTGGAGGAAGCACAAGCTGGAATCAAGAGTGCCAGGAGAAATATCAATAACCTCAGATATGCAGATGACACCACCCTTATGGCAGAAAGTGAAGAGGAACTAAAAAGCCTCTTGATGAAAGTGAAAGAGCAGAGTGAAAAAGTTAGCTCTTGATGAAAGTGAAAGAGAGTGAAAAAGTTGGCTTAAAGCTCAACATTCAGAAAACGAAGATCATGGCATCCGGTCCCATCACTTCATGGGAAATAGATGGGGAAACAGTGGGAACAGTGTCAAACTTTATTTTTTTGGGCTCCAAAATCACTGAGGATGGTGACTGCAGCCATGAAATTAAAAGACGCTTACTCCTTGGAAGAAAAGTTATGACCAACCTAGATAACGTATTGAAAAGCAGAGATATTACTTTGCCGACTCAGATTTGTCTAGTCAAGGCTATGGTTTTTCCAGTAGTCATGTATGGATGTGACAGTTGGACTGTGAAGAAGGCTGAGCACTGAAGAATTGATGCGTTTGAACTGTGGTGCTGGAGAAGACTCTTGAGAGTCCCTTGGACTGCAAGGAGATCCAACCAGTCCATTCTGAAGGAGATCAGCCCTGGAATTTCTTTGGAAGGAATGATGTTAAAGCTGAAACTCCAGTACTTTGGCCACCTCATGTGAAGAGTTGACTCACTGGAAAAGACTCTGATGCTGGGAGGGATTGGGGGCAGGAGGAGAAGGGGACGACAGAGGATGAGATGGCTGGATGGCATCACTGACTCGATGGACATGAATCTGAGTGAACTCCGGGAGTTGATGATAGACAGGAAGGCCTGGCGTGCTGCAATTCATGGGGTCACAAAGAGTTGGACATGACTGAGTGACTGAACTGAACCATGAATGTTCATTGTAAGGACTGATACTAAAGCTGAAGTTCCAGTACTTTGCCCACCTGATATGAAGAGCGGACTCATTGGAAAAGACCCTGATGCTGGGAAAGATTGAAGGTAGGAGAAGGGGGTGCCAGAGAATGAGATGGTTGGATGACATCATTGACTCAATGGACATGAGTTTAAGCAAACTCCAGGAGATAGTGAAGGACAGAGGAGCCTGGTGTGCTGCAGTCCATGCGGTCGCAAAGAGTCAAGAAATGACTTAGTGACTGAACAACAAGAAAACAGGTGGCCACCTGTGTTTGGAAAACATGCTAGTGTGTGCATCCCTGATATAAAAGCCAGGTCATCCCAGCCCAATTTGGGGCAACTCACAAGGGTCATTCTGGCTCCAGAACTCTGTTGGGCCAGCCAGGGCTGAGCTGCAAGACAGTTCCTTCCTCTACCTTGGAAGAATTAATTCTAAGAGCAGTTCTTCAGGAACATCCTATACATTCTACTCCAGCTCAGAGTCTGCTTCCCAGGGAACACACCTTGCACCCTGCTAAATTTGGAGGTAGTTTGTTACACAGCAACAGCTGTCTGGAACATTCACCATCGTGACTGGGTCTCTTTACTCTGAGCAGCCAAGGGACATCAGGTTTGCCTTTCTAAAGGCTGGCCACCTCATACCCTATTCAGTCTTCATGTCCTAAGTAACTTAACTCTAACAGTGCTTCCCGACCACAGAAGTGAGGACTGGGAGCAACCCTGGAGTGAGGGAGAAGACAGCAAAGTGGCAATGCTGTGAGAAAGGAAACAGGGGTCATCTTTGATTTTCTCCATCTACCCTTGGCCTCTCCATCTGCTCTCAGGCCCTTTTCAAATTCTGTGTTGTTCACAATGAGGTCCATACCATCACTTGTGCTGGGAGCCAAATCTTTTGGCTAGACATCAGGAGGGTTAGGACAGTCCCCATCTCACTGCACCTGGACCCATCACTGACTTCCTGATGCCCTGAAGGTCTCTCCTATATCCTCATTCTCCTTCATGCCAGTATGGGAAGGCTGATTTTTTTAGCCAAGGGCCTCCCCTTACAAAATCTTTAATCAATAATCAAAATAACTGAAACTAAGTGATTTCAGCAAAGGGGAGGGAGAATGATAACCATCCCTTGTTAATTTACCCCCTGCTTGTTCCCCTAACTCAGAAGATAGAAAGTGACCTGATATTTTCACATAGAAACTTTCACATGCATGCTTTGAACAAGAACTCAAATGCTTACAATGCCATTGCTGCACAGCAGAATACTGTTAACAAGATCAGTCAAAACCCTAGTATTTTCACTCTTTGTTCCAAATTGTACATTTTCCTTAAGAGGAGGAAGATTGATGGAGAGAGGAGAAGAGCAATCTGTCCAGTAAATTTAGAAAGTGAGTTTCACCTTCTTTATTAGGGCTTTGAGTCAGTGTTTTAAATTATAGCATCATAATAGAAATTGTGTGGAAGGCATGTTAATAAGCATCGGCTGTTTTCATCAAGAGCTCTGGAAAATACAAAGGTTCACTTTCCTCCTCATGACTTTCATCAAACACCAACGCCTTCCCTGAAGCTACTGTATCTGAATGTCATCAGGACATGTTCCAGCTTTAAAGATGAGGTGGGCCTTCAGAGTGACCTAAGACAAATTACTATAGGATTCCAGTTTCTAAAGTAAAACACTCTTCAGCGTCCCTGACTCTGAAGGAATTGTCCAAGATATAACAAAACTTGATTCTGGACCAGATTTGGTCATAATCTAAATTTCAGGGGACTCCTGGCTATAAGTTGATAAGGCTTTTCAAGGCACATGCCATGATTCTACAGTGTTGGACTGGATTTCCATGTTGGTGGCTTAGAGCAAGTCTGTGTGGTTGCTGAAGTGGGTCATTCAGGAACTGAGTATGCTCTGCCAGGGCACACCGTCGGGGGCCTGGCCGGCTATGACACAGAGCCCTGAGAGGTGGCCTGGAAAGCGGACTGGATGGGCCTCAGCACACAGGCCCCCACTCCAGCTCTGGCCTCAGGCTGTGGGTGGACAGAAGGAAAGTATGGAGGTCACGTCACTTCTCTGGACCTCAACTTGGTTATCTGCACAATGAGAGGGTTGAACTGGTAAGTGGCTCTCCAGCCTTACTATACATAACAAGAACTGGGAGGTTTGGAAAAATGCAGTTTCCTAGAACCACTCCCTGAGGTTCTGACTCAGCAGATGGGGCCCCAGAACCTGCCTTTTAACAAGTCCCTCAGGGGTCCTGGTGCTGATGGACCACACCTGGAGAGTCCTATCTCCCATCCCATGCGGCTCTGATAATACAAGATTCTGTGAATCTATGAGTGACTGGAGCCAGGCTTTGCTTCCATCACGCTCACCTTCTCCTGGCTGCACAGCTAATCTGCACTTTCCAGCTCCCTTAAGCTGAAGACTAGCCAGTGCAACATGAACCAGAATGAAGGGTACCACTTTCCGGCCTGGCCCCTGAAACACCTCATGCAATCCTCCACTCTCTTTCCCCTTTCTCTTTGGCTACCTGAACACAGACGACCCAGCAGAGGACCCCAAGGAGGACTAGAAACAACAGAGACATTAGTCAGAAATTATATGGATCCCTGAGTTAATGCTCGTAGGAGAGCCACTCAACCCGTAGCATCCACATTGGACTTTGAGTGAGTGAGAAATACATACTATTAGGTTAAGTCATTGAGATGCTGTGGTTGTAGTCTGTTTGCTCTAAATATAAATCACTTCAGTCAGGAGTAAAAATGCAATCCATTTTTTAAATTAAACTCGAAAGATGGTACTGATGAACCTATCTGCAGGGCAGCAATGGAGATGCAGACATAGAGACACACTTGCAGACACAGTGTGGGAAGGAGAGGGTGGGGCAAATTGATACAGTATAGAAACATACGTTACCATATGTAACACAGATAGCCAGGGGGACTCTGCTGTGTGACACGGGGAGCTCAACCCAGTGCTCTGTGACAACCTAGAGTAGGATGGGGCAGGAGATGGGAAGGGGGTTCAAGAGGGGAGGGACATATGTATACCTGTGGCTGGTTCATGTTGATGTATGGCAGTAACCAGGGCAATTATAAAGCAATTATCCTCCAATTAAAAAAATATTTTTTTTTAATTAAAGGAAAGCGACCAAAGCAAAGCACAGAGTACATTAACTATTCTGGTCACCTACTGCTGTGTTACAAATCTCCCTGAGCTTAGTGGCTTTAAACACAGCTATTATTATGTCTTAAGGTTTCTAGGGATCAGAAATGTAGGAAGGGCTGGGCTGGGCAGTAGCTCTGGCTCAGGGTCTGACATGGGGATTCAGTCAGTGGCTGAAACTGAAATTACAGGGGTGCCAGAACATCTGGGACTGTCTGGGCATCTCTCTCCACATAGTCTTGCATAGTCTTGTGTCTCGGTGTGGTCTCTCCATTTGGGGTAGGTTGGGCTTCCTCACGGGATGGCGGACTCAAGACAAGTGAAGTATTTGCATGGCAGTTTAGGGCTCCAGGGCAAGTGTTCTAGAAACAGGGTGGAAGCTGCCTCAGAAGTCACATAGCATCAAAAGGGAGTCACAGCCCGACCAGATTCAAGGGGAGGAGATTTAGGATTCCTCTCTTGATGGGGGAATTTCAAGGGTCCAGATGGACACGGAGGACAGGGGAGGATGTTTCAGCCATCTTTGGAAAATATAATGTCACATTAACTATGAGAGAGACGAATAGAAATCCTCACTCTTACTTATCCTACATGGATATTTGATAAGGGCTAGGTATAGGCAGCTGTATTAGTTTACTAGGGCTACATAAACAAACTGGATGGCTTCAAACAATAGAAATTTATGGTCCCACAGTTCTGGAAGCTGGAAATCAAGGTGTCAGCAGTGCCTTGCTCCTGCTGAAGCCTGTAAGGGAATCTTCTTGCTTCTTCCTAGTTTTCAGAGGTTTGCCTAAAAGGAAACCCTGGGCTTTCCTTGGCTATGGATACATCACTCAAACCTTATGCTTGCACATGGCCTTCTTTCTGTCTGTGTCTTCACATCATCTTCCCTCTCTGCAAGTCTGTGTTTATGCCTAAAATTCCCCCTTTATATAAGGACACAGGTCAGATGGATTAGAGCCCACCACAGTAGCCTCATTTTAACTTGGTTACATCTGCTAAGGCCCTATTTTTAAATAAGGTCACATTCTGAGGTACTAAGGATTAGAGCTTCACCATATCTTCTTCTTTTTTTTCTTTGCAGGGGGCATAATTCAAACCATAACAGGTAGTAACTGCTCACAGGGCTGGAACAAAATACTATGGGGTGGATACTATGGGATGGCTAAAGGAACTCAGGGAAAGGAGAGGATGCAACAGAAAGGGAGGATAAATAGAATCCACTGATATTTTTTGTTAGTCTTGCTTTCAGATTCTCTTCTGAAGGAGGGGTTCATTCATGCACTATAATCAAAAACTCTAAAATTCAAGTCAGAAAATGTTGGAGAAAAATGCATATCTGATCCCATCCTGAAGTAATTTCCCCAAGACTTTGAGATGCTGCTTCTTGAAAACCAACTCTCCTGGTGGACTCTGTGTGAAGGTGTGAGGACAAGTACCCAACCATTTCTCAGCTCTGCCTTGAAATAAACTCCAAATTAAAAAGCAATGCTCCATGGTCATCACCAAGTGTTGGACGCTCTTTCTTGTTAATCTCGGGGAAGCCCTGAAGGGTCTCCACATTGCACCTCTCACTCTCCAATTTAAATTCCCTGGGTAACTGAGGTCTTTGCGGAATGCAAAACTGAAGCTGGAGAACCCAAAGAAAAGATGTGGTACAATATCTTCCTTTTTGCATCTGTGAAACAGGTGTGAATTTAAGGTCAAGGGAGATTAGGGGTTGGACAACACCATTCTTTGATTATAGACGGTTGCCTCAAATCACATAAATAATATCAAAGGAGTTCCCAACCTCCACAGCTCCTCTTGAATTAGTCCTGCCTCCTGCATCCAAAATGCAAGCCATATCTGCAAATAAGTTCTCTGTTTTTACTTCAATTCAAGTAGAACTTAAAAAGGAGTTCTGGGGATTCTCATGGAAAAGAATGCCTGGCACTCAAAACTCATGGAGGAAGTGATCTTTCATTTTGCCCTGGGCGGTTGTGCCCAAAACAGGAAGACTTCTGAATGTTTCTAGAATGAAATTCCTGAAGGAAGAAAGAATATGGCTCAAGTTAAAAAAAGCATTGGAGGCAGGGTTTCAGTGTGGACTCTGTGACCTCAGATGGGGCAAGTTACTTTCTGAGGCACAGTTCATCTGTTTACAGAATAGGAATAACACCTGTTATTACCTCTGGGGATGCATGTGGATAATGATGTAGGATAAGCATGTTGGCCACGTGGTCAGTGTGTCGGTGTTCCATGCAACTGTCCTAGGCCTTCGATACTCTAGGCCACAGGCATCTGGGTGAGGAAACCCTCGAAGCTACTCTCTGTGTATCTCTTGTCAAAATGGCATCATAAGGACTTCTCATGCAGCGCTCATGCTAACAGTAGAATGACGCCACACACGTGCCTGTGGTTAAACGTAAGAGTTTTCCTGAAATGGGGGGACATTCCTAGGGCCCATAATCTGGGGAAGAGGTGGGTTCCAAGACATGAAATAGGTAAGGTGGAAGGGAGCCTTGGCTCACTTTCCTTGGGTCTGGACATAGAGGGATCTAGTCCGGCCTGAGAGCTGCCCAGGGCACTGGGATGAGGGCCTTGAGGGGGAAGGTGGGCAGGGTGGGCAGAAGCCAACCCCAGTCCAGCACCATTCATCCAGTGTGACTCCAGTTCCCTCGTTCCTGGCCAGTCTCAACTGAGCAACAGGAAGTTAAGGACAACAGCCTTTTCTTGGTTAGGCAAAAGTGTTAAGGAACACTGAGACCTTGGTGGAGGTGAAAGAGTCCTCAAGGGAAGTTCAGGCTCATGGGCCAAAGTGATCGATCACCATCCTCACATGCCCCTTCCCAAGTATTCTCCTGTTGGCCAACCTGGTAGATGTGGGCTTAGCCAGGTAGATGGCACAGATACCCTTCCATGCAGGGGGAACTGAACTTTAATTTGGTCTCTTGAAAATATTACACAAGAAATACATGAATATACTGGCCTTAAGGAAAATTGAAACATCATGTATGACACTAAAGTTCCTTCTATCTCTCTCCCCTTCTCCCCAGTCCTGATCTTCTGTCCCTCCCCTTCCCCAAAAGTACAGATCACGCCGATTCAATTTATGATTTTCCAGCTTCACGATGGTGCAAAAGCCATAAGCATTCAATAGGAACTCTACATCAAATTTTGAAATCTAGTCTTCTCCCGGGGCTACTGATAAAAGGTACAATCTTCACCCATGATGCCGGGCAGGGCAGCTGTGCCCAGCGGAAACAGCCAGTACTCAATAAACATAACATGTTACCAGTGTTTATTGCATATTGTGTTTTATGTTCCAAATTCCGTCTTGTCTACAAAAAGCCCATCTGTTTCTCCCGCTTCTGGTGAGAAGAAGAAGAGGAAGGTAAAATAATTAGTTTTAGCTCAAGATAACTGCTCAACCACAGGCTGATGCAAGTGTTCTGAGCATGTTTAGGGAAGACCAGGCTAAGCTACAGCACTCCGAAGGTTAGGTGTATTAAATGCATTTTCAACTTATAGTGGGCTTATTAGGACTTAATTAACTCCATCGTCATTCAAGGAGCACCTATGTACACGATTATGACAATGGTGTATATCCCCCTGAAACTTTCTATATATGTCCTATGGACTAGACAGCATTCTCTCATCTACACTCTAAGAACATAAATGGTATCAGACAGCACGAGCTGTTCGACACTCTGTTAATCTCAGCTCAGCTATGCCCGTTGGCACAGGGCTCCGGGGTCCTCCTTTCCGCTGCTGCCTGGCGCTCACTGGAATGTTTACATCAGAGTGCACCCAGCCGCTCCCCGACTGAGGGGCTTTATGTTGTTTCCAATTGTTCACTATCACAAACTACAAGGCAACAATATTTTTGTGTCCCTGGCCTCTCCTGAAAATGTGAGGGCTTTTCTAGGCCATAGGACATAGAGCTTGATTCGGAATTTCCGGGTCAGAGGTTCTTTTGTAGCTATGATGCTATTTGAAACATAAGACACAGTATGCAATAAGAGTGTCTGTCAGTTCCCCTCGTGTGGCTGATTGGGAGCTGCCCAGCATCACGGGAGATCACTAGACCCGGGAGAAGATTAAAATTCAGACTTTTAAGGATGGTTTCTACTGAATGCTTATTGTTCCCACACCATCATAAAGTTGAAAAATCACCAAGTTGAATTGGGACCGTCTTTACTTTTGGGGAGGGAGGGAGGGAGGAGGCCAGGATTCGGGGTCGAAGGAACCTCAGCTTTGAATATGGATGTTTTAAGTTCTTCCAGCTGCAGTGGGTGAATGTGCTGTGGATCACAGCCTCACTTGCTGGTGTCATGACTTTGGGCCAATTTGATGGATGAAATGAAATCCCATTATTATCCCACATCTCCCAGCTTAGTAGTGAGATTGGTACTCTTATGTACTGAAAGATTAGTCATCTTTCATACGCTTTCAGCCTTTCATCTTTGAGTGGAAATACACTGTCCACACCCTTTGCCCATTTCTCTATTGGACTGTCTTCGGCTTTAATTTTAAATGATTGATAGGCATTCCTTACATCTTTTCGACACGAGATCTAGGTCTCTTAAGATTTCAAATATCTTCTTCAAATCTGTCATCTACCTTCTACCTTTGTTTAAAGTGATGTTTTCTTAAACAGAAGTTCTCAATTTGGATGCAGTCCAACTTTTCACTCTTTGTAGAAATCAAGATTTTTCTAAATCAAATGTGAGGCAGTGAACTGGCAAGTGGAGTTTTTAGCAGCTGTGTAATTCAGGGCATGGAACTTCATCTTCCTGTGCTTGCAGATACTAACAGTGGCTGCCTGTGAGCCCAGAGAGGCAGAGGGAATGGCAGTTTTTTCCTGCACTGTTGTTCTTCCTTGCACCCCTGAAGTTCTCTGCACTGGAAGCTACAGGAGGGCAGCATTACATAGCATCGATTCCCAGTTCCCTGAACTAGAACTCCAAGAGCCAATTATGTGCGTCTCTTCCCAACTCCATCCTTAGGGCTATCATGTCAGAACTAGACATTGACCATAGCGAGATCTGTACCAAAGAAATAGACAAACATTACACGTCAAGGTTTATCTTGCCTGGAGAGCCAGTTTTTATGCATTTACCAGCACACCACTGACAGCAGTGTCCTAGGCACACAGCCCTCTTCCTGCACAGCCTTTAGCTGAGAGCTACTGTTCGTGCATATGGACAACTCTAGACAGAAAATTCTGCTTATGCAGACATGAAATCCAGTTCCGCTCACACAGTCCTGATTATGTCTTCTAGAACAGAGGTCAACTATTTCTGTAACAGGCTTTGTGTGCTACACAGTCTCTGCTGCAACTATTCGACTCTTACATTTTCTTCTTGCTTTTTTCTTCAACCATTTAAAAATGTTGAACCATTTTGTTTTCCTCAAGGGCTACACATAAACAGGTGGCAGGCTTTGGTTCACTGGTTGGAGTCTGACAACTTCTACTCATGAACAACACAAGATGAAGAACACAAGCTACCCTATGACTGACACAATCATCATTCCCATATCCAAAAATGCTTCTTACATAGCTCTGGGTCTTTTCTTCTCAAGCCTAGGATTCTTTCAGGGATGTTCTTGAAGTCAACCCCCAATGCAGGAGCAGAGATTTAGGAATGTTTCTAGAATCTGCTTCACTGGGCATCAATACTATAGGCTGGGTTAATGGCAGGAAAAGGAACAGAATTCTGGACTGAGGTTAGTCAGGTGCTCTGGCCAACTTGGGAGTGTCACCGGATCTAGAAGAAGCAGAGCACAGGGGAGCCATCTACATGTTGGTTGTGTGGTCCAGGGCAAAGCACTTAAGCTTTCTGGGCTCCTGGTAGGATAAAGACGACTGCCAGTGCTTTGGTACTACCCACTGAAAGCTATGACCTTGGTCCCCTCACCTTGAACCTGAGCAGGCTCTGTGTCTGCTTGACCAGTAGAAGATGAAAGAAGTGATGCTGTGTCCATCTTAAGACACTGGCAGCTTCTCCATCCTGCTTGGAATTCTTGCTCTGGGAACCCAGTTCCATGTTGTGGGGGAGCCTGGGTGGCTTTGTGGAGAGCCAGGCACATATGGAGTGAAGCCAACACCCCTGCTGAACTCGTGGCTGACAGCTGCCCATCAAGTGAGGAAGCTGTCCTAGAAGAGGGTCCTCCAGCCCCAAGCAGTTGCCACAAGGAATAGAGAAAGCATGCATGGCTGATCCCTGCCCATGTCATAGATATGTGATCAAAACAAATGGCTGTTTCCATTTTAGGTCATTAAGCTTTGGGGTTGTTTGTTATGCAACAAAACACACCCAGAGTGGGGTCCAGAACACTACCTCCTTGGGCTTTTGTGAGGATTAAATGACATGATGTACATAATGTGCTTAGCTCAGTGCCTGGCACATAAAAAGTCCTCAGTAATTTGCAATTACTTTTTAGAAAAAAATATAGCTACTTGAGTTCCCTTCCAGGAACAGGGGAAATGTTTCACTTCCTATTCTTAGGGGGTCTGCTCTTAACACAGAGCTTTCTAAAGAAGCTGATGTTTCTTGTGACTTCTCATTAAATGAGATTAAATGAAAAGCCTTTGGCAGAGTATGGCATAAAGTAGGTGCTCAGGAAACATCAAAATATCCTGCTGGGATGCTCAGAAACATTTACACAAGCTCTAGCTCATCTCATTATCTCCAGCCTACCATGTAACCACTCTACCTGATCCTCAAACTCCTCAAGAATTAACAATTTCATTTCAGTTTCTCTGCCTCCTGGTGGACATGGCACCTCCAGTGATTTGAGAATGACTGACTGATGTAACTGGCAAGAAAACCTGAAATGGTACTGAATAAATGGTGAGCTGGTCTATGTGCTTTTAGGGACCTATGCTTTGTGCAAGAGGTACCACACTTGTTAGCTCTGCCAGCTATGGCAAGCAGAGGAAGATTCTAGTCTTGTACAAAAGACACATTTGGAAATAAGCTGGGGTCCCAAAAAGGTCCCCTGTTCAAAAATCTAGCCTTCTATTGTTAGGAAGGACTAATTTGTGACGCTGGATTAAAGTATGGCTTCTGTGGGAAAAAAAAAAAAAGATTTTAAAGCAATCACTTTCCTTCATGAATGAAAAAGCAGAATCATGACTTTTCTTTCAGTATCCAAGATGGAAACAGGATGCTGGATTGGTAAACAGAAAATGCGTCATGATTTATCAATACAGCAGGCACGACGCACGGGAGCAGGCTGCATCGCTCAGCTGATAAGAAGGTAGCAGTAGCTGTGGACGATACATAATGAGTGATTGTGCTGCAGTCTGAGCGGTCCCGGATGCGATTATCCAACCCCTCACTTCCATGACTACATGCTCAAGGTCAAAGCAGAGAGCCACAGTTTGCTGAGGCAGGCTTTCAAACAGGAGGCTGCAGTTTTCAGCTAGATATGGTACTAAAAAAACACCAAAAACACCCTAATTTTCTTAATTGAAGAAGCTCTATGTGGAATATAATGAGGCATTTATAAAACAAGCCAACAAACCAAAACCAGTTTTGTTTCTTCCTCTCTCAGGAATCAAAATCTACTTGTTCTCTGTCATTGACCAGATCAAAATCATTACAACTCTTGAAAATATGCTATTGGCTCAGAGATGCGGTTTGTTAAACCAGGTCTCTGGAGAAGAAAACCTTGATGGCTGATTTTGGGGTGTCAGGACCTGCTGCTCAGGCAGTGGGGTGACATGTCACACTGCGGAGTATCTCACATAGGTGGTCATCACAGCTACAGTAGATTAATGTAAGCCACGGCCATCCACCCCAATTCTGAGCACTTGCTCATTTTCTGATCCCCTACTTCCTCCCTCCCTACTGGATAGGGAGCAAGGGGACATGGGAAAGAGAAATGGATTGAGGAGGGAACATAAAAATATGCCAAACAGAAAAAAAATCAGTTTAAAGCTGAACCCACCAGAAACGAAAAACAAGGGAGATATCAGTTTAGGGAAGAAAATAGCAAAAAGGTATAACACAGAACAAAAACCTCTGTAGAACAAAGACTCAATGTGCTTTCCAAAGAATTCTACTAGACCGAAGAATGCCCTTGGTCAGAGGGAATAGTGTGCAAGAAAGGGCTGTGTTGGGAACTCAGTGTGACTTCGGGAGAACCTTGGGTTTCTGAGTTAGAGTGATGAGGAGCCCCAGATCTGGAGGCGCCCAGGCCTCTGTCCTAACAGGGGTGGAGGGAAAGAAGAAGGGGAGGGTAGAGAGGGAGAGTCAAAAGTGCCCACTCCAGGTGAGATTATAAACAAACTCAGATGAGAAAAAGCAGATGCTCGCACGCAACGAAGGGAACCAGGGTCAGAAGAGACCCTCAGCCACTTGTGCTGGGAATGCAGGTGGATTCAGAACCTGAGCACAGGGGACTTCCCTGGAGGTCCAGTGATTAAGGCTCCGTGCTGCCAGTGCAGAGGGTGCAGGTTCGAGACCTGGTCAGGGAACTAAAGTCCCACATGCCAGGCGGCACGGCCAAACATTAAAAAAAATTTTTTTAATAAAAAAATGTGTTAATTCTTTTCATCTCCTCATCAGTCAACAACCCGAGGACAGCACACTGTCCCGGTCCTACATTTCAATCAAGAGGCGGAGTCTGGAGGATATTCAGGAAATGCCAGGCCAACAATGGGGGTGATACACATAAGGCTATAAGATACACATAAAGACTGCGCATGCCTGAGGAGCTTAGGGAGGCCAAGAGATGGGGGAAGACAAGACACAGGAGGCCCAAGAATGCAGGAATCCTGGCTGAGGTGGTTCAGGCAAGAAACTCACTGGAAAGGCCACATGTGGCCTCCTGGGCATAGTGTTCAGGGTTCAGTGGCGGAGCCTGCCAACTGGGTTACCACAGGTAAGAGACCGGTGTGCAGAGGTGCCTGGGCCCTAGACTTCAGGTGTCTGGGGATGAGGCCCAGAGGTGCCTGCCTGGGCCTAAAGAGTGGTCACCTCCAGCAACGAACAGCCTCATCTGTTTACACCAGGGCTTCCCACACCAGTGTAAGGTGGCAAGTAAGAGTGGCACTACTGGGGGCTGGGGGCTGGTAGACAAGGTGCTGGAAGACAGACTGGTCCCTCTTTCCAGTATGTCCATGCAGATTTCTTTAATTAAAAAATGTATTCATGTAAAGGGACACGAGAAACTCATCAGCAAGACTAAGCACAGCATCCAACAAACCTTCTATTTTAGTGGATCCAGCCTAAGCTTTGAAGAAGCACAGAAATAATCAGGTCGATCAAAAGTGGGGCAAGTGGAGAAGCCGGGCCGCCAGATACCTCCCCAGCCTGGGCCACTGTAACTGGTGTGAGAACAAAAGGCCAGCGGGAAGAAAACCACGCTGGGACAGCCAGAGATGGAGGCTCATTCCAAAACCAATCTGTCTCATCTAGCTGCAAACAAGGCAGGGCTATCATCTGGGGAAGCCCAGGGATCCACCCCTCCCACTCCTTGATCAGGTTTACTGTCTCTGACAATCTAGCCCAAAGGGCTCAGATGAAATCTGCTTGTAGTTGTTAATGCCCTGGAAATTCCAGGATGGAAAGCCACTGGCCTGTCACACAGAGGTCACAGGCCAATCTGAAGGACAGAGTGGGCCAGGCTGCCCCCATTGTGGAAAGCCTTGATTTTAAATGGGCGCAGAGTAGAGTGGTCCTTCCCTTAAATGTGAGCATGGAGGAGTCACGGGCAGAGGAGGGGTGGGAAGCTGAGCGCCTCCTACTGGCCACCTGGATCAGTACAAGGAGAGAAGGCAGGAGAAGGGAAGCCTGAAACTGGCTCTCCTCGGAAGAGGGGGCCGAGAGAAGACAGTCACCCTCACTGGAGGCGTCAAAGAAAGATGGAGAAGGGATGTAGACCTCGTTTCTAACAGTATGGTCAGCCTGGGGCAGGCTCTATGCAGAATGCTATAATGGGCAAAGGTGACTTTTGACTGTCTGAAAAGCTCTCTTTTTTCACTCGCATAAATATTTATTGAGAACCTGCCTTGTGAAGGGCATTATTATACCAGATGCCAATGACAATCAGCAGCTTTAATTTTAGCCAACTACCTCTGATTGTCATTGGCATCGAGCCTCACAATGTCAGGCACATCGGAGGTTCTCAGTTCTGCCCCTCAGAATCCCACCAACCATCCCTCTTTACCTACTCTTTCCTTATCCCTCAACTTAAACACACGGTCCTATTCAGGCCCAGGATAGAAATTGGCTAAGGTGACAGATTGCTCTGTTCCCAGGAGAGAGGGCAGCCTTCACAGGTCACAAATGATGCAGAGCTTTTGGTTTTGTTAATTCTTCTCATTCCCCCTGTCCTAACTAGAAAAGCCCCTCGTTACTGTTCATGAGGATTTTCCCACTAGTCTCCTTGAGTGAATTCAACTTCAGCAACTTTTCCTAGGCACTGACTGTGCGCTAGTTTTCCTGTCCTCTTCTAGGGGCTTGAGATGAAAAAAATAAGTAAGTAATACACTTGCACAGCTCCTAGAAAGCTCACAATCCATTGCAGGGAGACCACACAAACATTTAAGATACAGTACCACATGTTCTATAATCAACACACTTCTCAAAGGTGATAAAGACACACGAAAGAAAGCAATTAAATCTAGCCAGGGCAAGTAGGAAAGTCAAACGGAGAGAGTGATGTATGAGGCGGCTTTGAGAGATGGGCTGGAACTCTCCAGGTGGACAAGGTATGGTGTGTCAGATAGAGGGTAACAGCATAAACTGAGGTGAGGGGTGCCAGGGAACAGGGGCAAAGGCAAAGGGGTGCAGGGGAAGTGGTTGGCTATAAGAAGGGGGCTGGACATGGGTTCAAAATCCTACATCATTCTATAGATCATGGGCTTTATTCTGTGGCCAGGAGGCAGCCATCAGAGATATCTTCTAAAGCTTTCTTGAGATATGACTCATATACCATACAACTGACTCTTTCAAAGTCTACAATTCAGTGGTTTTTAGTATATTCACGGAGTGTGAAACTACTACCATAATCTAATTTCAGAACATTCTCATGGTTCCAAAAGGCACCTTGTGCCCATTGGTAGCCACGCCTCGTTCCTTGACACTGGGAGGCAATTGCTAATCTGCTTTCTGTCTCTACAGATTTGCCTATTCTGGACATTTCATATTCATCAGATCATATGATATGTGGTCTTTTGAGACTGCCTGCTGTCACTTGGTATAATGTTTCAAAGGTTCATTCACCGTAGCAAGTATTAGTGCCTCTGTATTTTTTTAATTGCCAAATATCAGTTCATTGTAATAGATATACCACATTTTTTGTTTGTTCATTCATCAGCTGATGGATATTTGGGTTGTTTCAATCTTTTTGGCTACTGTGAATAATGCTGCTATATATTTCATGAGTAAGTTACGTGGACATACATTTCCATTTTCTTGGATATAATCTGAGGAGTGAAAATGGTTAACTCTGTGTCGAACATTTTGAGGAATGAAAGAAAGAGAAACAAAGATAGTGAAGTGGTTCAGTCGGGTCTGACTTTTTGCTACGCCATGGATGGTAGCCTGCCAGGCTCCTCCATCCATGGGATTTTCCAGGCAAGAATATTGGAGTGGGTTGCCATTTCCTTCTCCATTTGAGGAATGGCTGAACTGTTTTCCAAAGTAGTGGAACCATTTTATATTCTTACAGGCAATGTAACTATGCTACATAACACTGTAATTACAATGTAAGGTTTTGGAAAATGTTCCAGCTTCTCCAAAAGCTCCACCAACATTTGACATTGTCTTTGTTTTATTATGGTCATCCTGTGTATGTGTGTGTTAGTCACTCAGTCGTGTCTGATTCTTTGCAACCCCATGGACTATAGCCCTCCAGGCCCCTCTATCTGTAGGATTCTCCCAGCAAGAATACTGAAGTGAGTTGCCAGTTCCTTCTCCAGGAGATCTTTCTGATCTAGGGACTGAATCCAGGTCTCCCACACTGCAGGCAGATTCTTTACTGTCTGAGCCACCAGGGAAGTTCCATGGTTATCTTACTGGATATGAAATGGTCTCACTGTGGTTTTGATTTCTAGAGATACCTAATGATGAATGATGTTGAGCATCTTTTCATATGCTTATTAATCAAAGACTTTTAAGTAAGAGATGTAGATGTTTTATAATAAATTTGGGGGTGAGTTGGATGGGAGGGAAACTAGAGGCTGTTCTAATAGCTCAGGGGAGAGTTAATGAGGCCCTGGGTCAGGGGAAAAAGAGAGGGACTCAGAGCTTTTTCAGAACCAGAATCCACAGGACTTAATGAAAGATTGACTGAGTAGCGCAGTGCGGAGTGAGGGGAGAAGGAAGTAGCAAGGATGGTGCTAAGCTCTCCAGGCTGGACAACCAGGAAGATGGTGATACCATGAACTGAGCTAGAGAAGGAGAGGGCAGAAGTAGATTGGGGGGCAGAAGTAGATTGGGGAAGGCGACATTGTGAGTTCAGAGAGGACATGTTAGGCTTGAGGTACCTGGAAAGATTGCTGTGGATGGAGATGTTGGGTAGGCAACAGGAGAAGCAATCGTGGAGCTGCAGAGAGACTGAGAGATAAAGCTGTAGGGACATCAATGTATTGGTAGCTGATGGTTGAGGAGCATGCGCTGTTTACATATGAAGGGATTTTGTGAATTAGGAAGCTTCTGCAGAGTCCCTTCAGTGACAAGTAGAGAAATGGAAAGTAGACTAAAGAGATCTGAAAAGGGAATGCAAGTCATGAAAAAAGAAAGGGACAGATAAAGAGTGCTTCCCATCTCCATGGAAATCCTTCCCAGTGCATCTGTTAGATACCTGTTTGTCGAGGCACATCAAGACAACTCCTGTCCCTTCAGAGAAAGACGTGGCACTCAAGGGGTAAAAGAGGTAAGGTGAATACAGCTCTCCTGCTGGGCCGGTTGCCCTGGCAACAGAGAACTACTGCCTGTCAAAGAGCCAGGACTTTGAGCCTTGCCTTCCATGTCTCCACCTCCTCACTCCAATAGAGTTTTCAACAAAGTGAAAAACAGGGAAAACAAAAGGGAGTTATATTTCAAATAAAGTACTTCCTTTTTAAGAATATGTTATGGGCACACAGCCTTTGAGAAAGACGGGCATGAGATCAAGTGGATCCTAACCATCCAGGGACAAACTGGTATATTTTTCAGGCCTGAACAAATTTCATGGAGGGGTGGTGGTGCCAGGAAGTTTGAACTGTAACTATTTAGTGTCAAAAGATTAGAGAACCAAGAAAAAAAATCCTTCTAAACCCAGAGCAAGATTACCTCTCCAGACCTGTGTTATATTTTCCATCCACGTTTGGGTACAAGGAGGCTGCTCACTGAGACGGAATGAAAAGGTTCCCTTGTCAATTGGCTTCTAGCCTGGTTTGGCAACAAGCAGCACCAGGAGAGAGGGAGAGTGAGGCAACTCTGCTTCCCCTGCCAGAGTGCCAAGGGAGGGCTGAGTCCCTCTGCTGTGTGCTCAGCTCAGGTCAGGTGGGCTTTCTCTCCAGGAAGCTATCCTTTCCAGGTTCCCCAAACCACTCTCTCCTACCTGCCTCCTCACTCCCCGACCTAAGGGTGGTGAGAGTGGCATGCTATCACTAGTCCTAGGATGTTTCCTTATCACTTATTTTCCCTTGGACACACTTTTACTAACAGTCGCTGTTACATGTTCTTCAAATTTCCCTGTTTGTGTGTGCCATCTGCTTCCTGGTAGGATTCAGACTGACTCAGATCCTAATGTTAAAGGTGTTATTCCTTACCCTCTAAGAGCCTGAGTCAAGAGTACGTTTCCTGAAGCCTAAGCAAGCCGATCAGTATCTCACAAAGAAAAATACGGTCAACTGGCTCTTGAGCCACACGTGACTCTTCCACCACATAGAGTTCTTCTGGCCCTATCTGCACACATTTATTAGGTCAAGAATAGTCTTAGGGGCTGTGGAAGCCAAAGCAGGACATGGTCTTGTGCTCAAAGAGACATTGAGGGGGGCAAATGTGCACACGCGAGCCCTCACACAGCCTCCTGAACTCCATCATTCCCATGGGAACATGAGAGCATTTTCTGCTCTCTCCCAGCACCATGGAAATGCTAAGAGATGAGGGGCAGGAATAACATGACTGCTGGAGAAACAGCACCAAAGAGAGAAACCAAAAGGTCTTCAAAGTCCAGACTGGCTTTCAAAAGCTGCTATGTCACTGCTTTGAAATTGAGAGCAGCAAAGTGCAGCTCAGGAGCCACTAGAACATGAGCAACGGTGCCCTCAGGGTCACGTCCAAGTTGACTGCAGCCCTAGAAAAGGAAGAGGGTTGGGGGCAGGCCTGGAATGTCCTCCCTGCTCCATAGTGGTCTTTCATTTCAGTCACCCTCCCCCAAGCCCCAAAGATGACAGCTTAGAAAAGATGGGTGATAGGCCTTGTTGGCTAAGTCCTACAGGTGCTCAGCAGAACTTCAGGACTCAAACGAAACACTTCTCTCCCCCAGAAGCTATCTGAGAATTAGAATTCTCAACTGCTCAATGTGGACTGACATGCATAGCTTTCCAGATCTGGAGGCTGATGACAACACCACGCTGCTGGGCTTGTGTCCAAGGACTGAATGAGAAAACATAAAGCAGGGTCCCCCCCATGGCTAATTGACCCAATGATGACTCCAGTGAAGTGCGCGTCCCTTTCTTCTCCAAGGAAGCCTCTCTCATCCTCTATCCTGTCTCTCATGGAAGTCTGTAAAGATCCATGTCCATTGGATGTGCCTCAAAACAAGTGAACAGGGTTCCCTGCTGGCTCAGTGGTAAAGAATCCGCCCACTGATGTAGGTAACGTGGGTTCAACCCTGTCCCCAGCTTCCTGTCCCCAAAGCAGACCCCCAACCATTGCCTCAGAATTCTGGGCTCAGCGTGCCTGGACATGCAGGGCTGTATGACTGACACGGAGGAAAGCAGGCTGAAGGTCTGGGCTGAACTTGGACCACAAACTAGCAGCCCTCAACCCGGGAGGGACCTGGGCTCTAGGGGCAGACACGCAGCTGAGCATTGCAGGGAGGCTGTGATTATGTCCGGGATGGCCCCACCATGGACAGAAGAAACCAGAGCAGCAAGGAGAGGGAACAGAGCAAGAGGAAACCAGAATGCCTGGGGGGGGGGGGGGGGGGGGCGGGGGGCGGCGGGGGACAGTTAAAGCCACAGTTCCACAGAGTAACCTTCTCTTACGTCCTCTTCAGGTTGATGGTTAGAAGAGGGGTTAACCAACACAGGAAGAATAATAAGATCTGTGACATGGCTGTGAGCTTCCAAGAGGAAATGTGAATGATTCCCAGGGATTTGCAGTACCCTGCTGCTGCTGCTGCTAAGTCGCTTCAGTCGTGTCCTACTCTGTGCGACCCCAGAGATGGCAGAACACTGGAGTGGGTTGCCATTTCCTTCTCCAGTGCGTGAAAGTAAAGTCGCTCAATCGTGTCTGACTCTTAGCGACCCCATGGACTGCAGCCCACCAGGCTCCTCCATCCATGGGATTTTCCAGGCAAGAGTACTGGAGTGGGGTGCCATTGCCTTCTCCATGCAGTACCCTATATCATCATAAAGTAGAATCTGTGGTTCCTTAGAAGGGATTAAGAATAGCCCATCCCCAGAGCTCTAGAAGCCTCTGAGGCTGGCAGGCAGCAGTGTTACCCCAGTTTACCAAACTTTAACTAAAAGTATACACCTTTCTTGGAGACAAGCAAAAACTTCAAATACTCACTACCTATAATTTAGGTATACAGCACAGAGTATATTTTGCCAGATACTAAAATTATGAATATATGATAAAAACTACACACCTATGAATTCACAGATACTATATGTGGTCCGCTTTTATGACTTTCATTGTCCCACTTCTTTTAAGGCCATCTGGAAATCAATTAATCCATTTAAGTGAGTAAAAATGCCCATTTAATAAACACTAAGGAAACACTTTCAACTGAACTGGTAAGAAGTAAGAGCATGGGGGAAATCATACATATGGGGTTTTATTTCTCAAGAGAATGCCTGAGTGGAAAATAACTTATTCTACACCATTTAATTCTGTTGTGAAAGGTTGCGACTGTTGCCAAACGCATTTCAGTTCTCTGTTCTTGCCTAATAGTAGATATCTGAGGAGCCAGATGCCAAAAGTGTAACCCAGAACAGTTCTTGAAATTACCTTTGTGAATAAAAAAACAAGAGTTCAAAAAGTCAAAAGAGCTGGCTGGAGCTCAGAGAAGACAGAACAAATGTAGCTGCAGGAGAAAAAAAAAAGAGAGAGAGAGAAAGGAAAGCATTTAAATTTGAGTGTGCTTTTGAGTCTTGGGAGAACCAGGAGAGCAGCAGAGAGTAGGGATGGGGGGCTGGAAGGCCCCGGGCATCAGACACACCCCGTTTACCATCATCACTTATGTCCCTACAAATGCTTTCAACTTAGTACAACTTTGCCACTTAGGCAGCAGCTTGAAACCATCACTTTAATCACTGCATTTGCTTCCTGAAAGGCTCCTGCAATTCTGGATTTGCTGACAGGGCAGCATGAACCCAATCCACATGCATCCACTGTGCTGATACACATGGAAAAATCATATTTATATTCTTATTGGTGTGTATCTCAGTCTGGCTACAAGAGATTGAGCCAGCTTAACAATGATCCCACATAAAGTGATCTAATATTGCACAAACGTTTGACTACAACTCAGCAGTTGTTTGCAATGAACAAACTAAATTCCAGAAATTATTAACTTATACAAAGTGGGGGAAAAAAAAAGAGCTAAGAAAAGAGGGTTGTTGTTCCATAGGTATAGAGTTTCTATTCTGCGAGATGAAAAAGTTCTGCAGATTTGTTGCACAGGTGAATACATAACACTATTGAAGTGTATACTTAAAAGTGGTTAATTAAGATGGTCAATTATACGTTATGTGTTTTCTACCAGACTGAAAAACTAATAAAATTTACTTTATTAAATGCAAAAAAAGAGTGCATTAATTTCATGTCCCATACTTGGCTAAAACCACTAATTAAATGGAATTTCCTGTGAAAAAGAGAAAATCAGAGAGAAAGAGAGAGAAAAAGCTTACTCCGATATAAAGTGCAGTGAAAGTCGCTCAGTCGTGTCCAACTCTTTGTGACCCCATGGATTATACAGTCCATGGAATTCTCCACACCAGAATACTGGAGTGGGTAGCCTTTCCCTTCTCCAGGCGATCTTCCCAACCCAGGGATCAAATCCAGGTCTCTGGCATTGCAGGTGATTCTTTACCAGCTGAGCCACAAGGGAAGCCCAAGAATACTGGAAGTAGCCTATCTCTTCTTCAGAGGATCTTCCTGACCCAGGAATTGAACTGGGGTCTCCTGCATTACAGAGAGAGTCTTTACCAACTGAGATATCAGGGAAGCCCCTCTCCAATATAAAGACCAGCTTTAAATTCCAATTAGAACAAATAAAGGAGAAAATTTAAGGTTGGAGAGCCCAAACTGGCTTGATTTCTTTGGAACAGTCCACTGTGACAATATGACATGGCAATTCCAAGATTTTTACTTTAAAAATCTTAACGGGGTAACCTATCAGACAGGTCACCCAACGTTCAGGTGTCCCTCCTGAAGCAGGCCGTGATGGGTGAGGTGCACTCCTGCTGTAGGCAGACCTAGAATCACTCAACACACTGCAGTCCTCCTCTGCTCAGGCCTCCAGTCAGGAGGAAGATTCATGCATCCCATTGTTTTCCGGTTGCCCAATGGAACTACCGCAATTAGGTATTTTATTTTGTTATTAACTGGCTTACAGAATTTTAGATTAACATGTGAGCAGGCTCCGAGTCCAACTAGGAGCCTAGTAGTTTTCTGTTCAACTAGTGCTTCTGTATTAGTTTTCTAGGGCTGCTGTAACAAAGCGCCATACAGTGGGTGGCTTAAAAAACACAAACTGATTGTCTCACAATTCTGGAGGCCAGATGTCAGAAAGCAAGGTGTGCGTTGTGGTCTTGGTTCCTTCTGAGGGTTTCAGAGGGGAATCTGTTCCAGGCCTCTCCCCTAGTAGTGTGTGGATGCTACTGCCCCATCATTGCAAACCTCCATCCCCACCCACATGGTCTTCCTCTTATAAGGATGCCAGTCACATGGGATAAGGAGCCTGCTCGACTCCAGGATGATCTCATCCTAACTAATGACACCTGCAAGGACCCTAGTCCCCAGTAAGGGGACATTTTGTGGTAAAAGGGATGAGGACTTCAACATATCATTTGGGGGCAGGGGACACAACTCAACCTACAACAGCTTCTCCAAAGATGACCCCTAGGGATTCCCAGGTGGGGCAGTGGTGAAGAAACCACCTGCCAACGCAGGAGATGCAAGAGAGATGGGTCCAATCCCTGGATTGGGAAGATCCCCTGAAGGAGGAAGTGGCACCCTGCTCCTTGCCTGGGAAATCCTATGGACAGAGAAGTCTGGTGGGAAAAGGTCAGACATGACGGGGTGACCAAGCACCCACACAATAATATATAAAAACAAGAGTTTTTCAAAAGATGAACTCTAAGACCAGCAGCGTCGGCATCACCCGGGAATTTGTTTGCAATGTAAATTCCTGGACATTATCGCAGACATACTGACTCAAATCTTGGAAGTGCAGCCAAATAACATATATTTTAACAAGGCTTCAGGAGATTCTGAGGCACGCTAGAGTTTGAGAACCACTGATAAACCATAGTGTACATTAAAAAAAAATCATTTTGTAATGCTAAGTGTGTAACTTGCCCTTCCAACAGAGTTGCTAGCCTTCTGGGGCTATCTCTGACTGTATTAATCACATATTGCTATATACAAAAGAGGTAAGAATCTGAAGTTCTATGAAGGCCACATGTGACCTTCCAGGAAGGTTTTATTCTGTCTGCTTATAAGAATTATGAATTAACTGCCAAAATTAAAAGCCTAGATATCAGACTTTTCTTGGAAAAAACTGCAAGATCTGGCAACACTGGATCCAATAACCCACATGGCAACAATCCACTGTTGAGTGGCTGAGGGTTTCAACCAGCCACAGTCCTTATCATTTCCTCATACATTACCAATACTGAGACTCCACGCAGACCAATCTCACTCATTTACATCACCTGTCCGGCCCCTAAGGGCATTTGGATTTCACTCATGTCTGGGCAGGGGCTTCCCAGGTGGCACTAGTGGTAAAGAACCCGCCTGCCAATGCAGGTGACATAGAGATGCCGATTCAATCCCTGGGTCGGGAAGATCCCCTGCAGGAGGGCATGGCAATCCACTCCAGTATTCCTGCCTGGAGAATCTCATGGACAGAGGAGCCTGGTGGGCTACAGGGTCACAAGGAGTCGGACATAAATGAAGCAACTTAGCATGCATGCACACACGTCTGGGCAGAGGAAAACTAAATTATCCACAGCCTGAAATACTTAGCTGTTTCTGAGCAGCAAGTGTAGAACAGAATTCTAGAAGCCAGTGTCTCTGATTAGTACTGACTTTGTTTGGCTTCACTTTCCACCAGGTAATGGAGCAAGTTATAAAATGACACAAACACAGAAGATCAAAGTTTTGTAATGACTTGCCCATGTGACAATGCATGAGTGAGCTATAATATGACAAGAAGAGATTGTCATTAAGGAACAAAGGGATGTGGAGGATATGAAACTGTGATTTTTGAGACTATGTGCCTCATTCATGTACATGCTCTGCTGAGTTGCAACAGCATATCAGCTTTGTTTCCAGAGAAGCATGTGGAGAAAAAGTCACTCTTCAAAAATACTTACAGAAATTCTAAGCAAAATCCTGGAGTAGAATTTGAACAAATTTGCCTTTAACACCAAGTATTTTCTGTACATGGAGAAGGCAATGGCACCCCACTCCGGTACTCTTGCCTGGAAAATCCCATGGATGGAAGAGGCTGCAGTCCATGGGGTCGCTAAGTCGGACACGACTGAGCGAATTCACTTTTCACCTTTCGCTTTCATGCATTGGAGAAGGAAATGGCAACCCACTCCAGTGTTCTTGCCTGGAGAATCCCAGGGACGGGGGAGCCTGGTGGGCTGCCATCTATGGGGTCGCACAGAGTCGGACACGACTGAAGTGACTTAGCAATAGCAATAGTTTCTGTACAAAGGACACAGAAGGCACCATTTTTGCATTTTGCCAAGATCCCTGGGAGTAGCTCATGAAATACTGAGGGGAGTAGGAGTTTGGGGTCTCTGTCTCAGTGGTAAGGACAAGTCCAGAGAGTGGTGGTGGGAACTCACACATCCACGTGGAGACAGGCTTCAATAACAGAAGTTTCAACAAGGGAACACACTTCATCGGGAAGCCTGAAGGAAGTTCTACTCGCCATGGAGTTCATCCCAAATATATATTTAAAAAATATATATGTAATATATATATTTCTTAAAATTTTAATATATTATTTAATATATTTGTTTTTGTATATTTTTATAAATATTTAAAATATATTTAAATATATATATTAAAAAAATAATACACTCAAAGATTACTGAACCAGAGGATACAGACAAACAACACTATGAGTTGCAGGGCTACTTTCTGACAAAGTCTTATGTTTTATTCTCTCCTTAACTATCACTGCATCCCAGCACGCATAAGAAAGGAAAGAGAAGATGGAATGTGTCACTGATGACTAAATGTTCTCTAAGACTGTTAGAATTTACAAGCAGCTTGATTTTCTCAAAGGCAAAGACGACTCTCTCAGAAAGACCTAATATTTTGAATAGTGTATTAAAAGTTAAAACATTTTTTTTATGACAAAATAAATACATATACAAAATGGGACAGATTTGGGATATGAAAACAAGAGTGTACTTTCTCTCCTTAGTCTTTGGTATCACTGTATTAGTCAGGGTTCCCCAGAAACACAGAACCAATAGGATGCACATATGTAAAGGGAGGAACAGATGTATTTTAAAGAAGTGGGTCATGCCATCATGGGCTGACAAGTCCCGAGACCTGCAAGGTGAGTTGGCTGGAAGTAGCTGGTGACCCAGGAGAGTCAATGTGTTAGTTTCAGTGTAAAGGCAGGAAAAAGCAATGTACCTCCTAAAGGGCTGTCAGGTAAGAGGAACTCCCTCTTATTCAGAGTAAAGTCAGCCTTTTTGCTCCATGCAAACCCTGATTAGATGAGGCCCACCATCAATGGGGAGGGCAATCCACTTTGCTCAGTCTACAATTCAGATGTTAACCTCATCCAGAAAAACCCTCAAGACACAATCCAGAATAATGTTTAACCAAATCCTGAGACACCCTGTGGCCCAGTCAGTTGACACATAAATGTAATCATCACGGCTCCCCACATGCCCAATGGGTGAAAAAGCAAAGATAATCACCTCACAGAGATTTTCGAATCTGTGAGGAGCAAATATCCAAGGAAGACAAACATGTGTCTGACTCTGTGGAGAGGAGCCCATCTCCTGAGGCTCCTCCGGCCCCTTCCACCTAAAAGCTGGCTTTGTAAGCTTACTCAACTTTTATTCAAGATCAGTTCTGTTCAGTTCAGTCGCTCAGTCGTGTTCAACTCTTTGCGACCCCATGGAATGAAGCACGCCAGGCTTCCCTGTACATCACCAATTCCTGGAGTTTTTTCAGACTCATGTCCATTGAGTTGGTGATGCCATCCAACCATCTCATCCTCTGTCAACCACTTTTCCTCCTGCCATTAATCTTTCCCAGCATCAGGGTCTTTTCAAAGGAGTCAGGTCTTTGCATCAGGTGGCCAAAGAATTGGAGTTTCAGTTTCAGCATCAGTCCTTCCAATGAATATTCAGGACTGATTTCCTTTAGGATGGACAGGTTGGATTTCTTCGCTATTCAAGGGACTCTCAAGAGTCTTCTCCAACACCACAGTTCAAAAGCATCAATTCTTTGGTACTCAGCTTTCTTTACAGTCCAACTCTCACATCCATACATAACTACTGGAAAAACCATAGCTTTGACTAGATGGACCTTTGTTGGCAGAGTAATGTCTCTGCTTTTTAATATGGTATTGAGGTTGGTCACAACTTTTCTTCCAAGAAGCAAGTGTCTTTTAATTTCATGGCTGCAATCACCATCTGCAGTGATTTTGGAGCCCCCACAAAACAAAGTCTGCCACTGTTTCCACTGTTTTCCCATCTATTTGCCGTGAAGTGATGGGACCAGAGGCCATGATCTTAGTTTTCTGAATGTTGAGCTTTAAGCCAACTTTTTCACTCTCCTCTTTCACTCTCATCAAGAGGCTCTTTAGTTCCTGTTCACTTTCTGCCACAAGGATGGTGTCATCTGCATATCAGAGGTTACTGATATTTCTCCCAGAAATCTTGATCCCAGCTTGTGCTTCTTCCAGCCCAGCGTTTCTCATGATGTACTCTGCATATGAGTTAAATAAGCAGGGTGACAATATACAGCCTTGACATACTCCTTTCCCATTTGGAACCAGTCTGTTGTTCCATGTCCAGTTCTAACTGTTACTTCCTGACCGGCATACAGATTTCTCAGGAGGCAGGTCAGGGGGTCTGGTATTCCATCTCTTTCAGAATTTTCCACAGTTTATTGTGATCCACACAGTCAAAGGATTTGGCATAGTCAATAAAGTAGAAATAAATGTTTTTTTAGAACTCCCTTGCTTTTTTGATGATCCAGCAGAGGTTGGCAATTTGATCTTTGATTCCTCTGCCTTTTCTAAAACCAGCTTGAACATCTGGAAGTTCATGGTTCATGTATTGTTGAAGCCTGACTTGGAGAATTTTGAGCATTACTGTAATAGCGTGTGAGAGGAGTGCAATTGTGCAGTAGTTTGAGTATTCTTTGGCATTGCCTTTCTTTGGGATTGGAATGAAAACTGACCTTTTCCAGTCCTATGGCCACTGCTGCTTCTTTCAAATTTGCTGGCACGTTGAGTGCAGCACTTTCACAGCATCATCTTTCAGGATTTGAAATAGCTCAACTGGAATTCCATCACCTCCGCTAGCTTTGTTCGTAGTGATGCTTCCTAAGGTCCACTTGACTTCACATTCCAGGATGTCTGGCTCTAGGTGAGTGATCATACCATCATGATTATCTGGGTGGTGAAGATCTCTTCTGTATAGTTCTTCTGAGTATTCTTGACACCTCTTCTTAATCTCTTCTGCTTCGGTTAGGTCCATACCACTTCTGTCCTTTATTATGCTCATCTTTGCATGAAATGTTCCCTTGGTGTCTCTAATTTTCTTAAGAGATCTCTTAGTCTTTCCCATTCTACTGTTTTCCTCTATTTCTTTGCACTGATCACTGAGGAAGGCTTTCTTATCTTTCCTTGCTATTCTTTGGAACTCTGCATTCAAATGGGTATATCTTTCCTTTTTGCTTCTCTTCTTTTCACAGCTATTTGTAAGGCCTCCTCAGACAGCCATTTTGCTTTTTTGCCTTTCTTTTTCTTGGGGATGGTCTTGATCCCTGTCCATAGTCCATCAGGCAATCTGTCTATCAGATTGAGTCCCTTAAATATATTTCTCACTTCCACTGTATAATCATAAGGGATTTGATTTAGGTCATACCTGAATGGTCTAGCAGTTTTCCCTACTTTCTTCAATTTAAGTCTGAATTTGGCAATAAGGAGTTCATGATCTGAGCCACAGTCAGGTTCGGTCTTGTTTTTGCTGACTATAGAGTTTCTCCACCTTTGGCTACAAAGAATATATCAATCTGTTTTCAGTGTTGACCATCTGGTGATGTCCATGTATAGAGTCTTCTCTTGTGTTTTTGAAAAAGTGCTTGCTCTGACCAGTGTGTTCTCATGGCAAAACTCTATTAGCCTTTGCCCTGCTTCATTCTGTACTCCAAGCCCAAACTTGCCTGTTCCTCCAGGTGTTTCTTGACTTCCTACTTTTGCATTCCAGTCCCCTATAACGAAAAGGACATCTTTTTTGGGTGTTAATTCTAGAAGGTCTTATAGGTCTTCATAGAACCATTCAGCTTCAGCTTCTTCAGCATTACTGGTCAGGACATAGACTTGGATTACTGTGATATTGAATGGTTTGCCTTGGAAATGAGCAGAGATGACTAGGTCGTTTTTGAGACTGCATCCAAGTACTGCATTTCATGCTCTTTTGTTGACTATGATGGCTACTTCATTTCGTCTAAGGGATTCTTACCCACAGTGGTAGTTGTAATGGTAATCTGAGTTAAATTCACCCATTCCAGTCTATTTTAGTTTGCTTCCTAAAATGTTGACGTTCACCCTTGCCGTCTCCTGTTTGACCACTTCCAATTTGCCTTGATTCACGGATCTAACATTCCAGGCTCCTATGCAATATTCAAGATCACTGCACAACAAACTATGTAGAGCTGTGTGCCACTATGCACCTGACTGAATGGCTACAATTAGAAATAGATATTGACAATAAAAAGGGCTGATGGAACAACTAGAACTCCAACCCTTTGCTGGAAAGGCTGTAAACTGGTGCAGCCACTTTAGAAAAAAGTTTGGCAATTTCTTATAGAGTTAAATATACCCATTACATGACCCAGAAATCTAACTCCATTGTATTTACCCCAAATAAATGAAAACTTACATCCACACACACATCTGTATGTGAATATTTACAGTAGCTTTATTCATGATCACCAAATACTAGAAACAACCCAAATGTCCTTTAATGGGTGAACAGATTGAAAAACTGCATACAATGGAATCCTACTCAGGATTAAAAATGAAAAACTGACTCGTGCCTGAATCTCAAAAGCATTATGTTGAGTGAAAGAAATTGGTCTCAAAAGATTGAATATAGGTCTACTTAAAAAATTTTTGAAAACACAAAACTATAGTGATAGAGAATGGCTCAGCGACCACCAGAGAGTATGGAGTGGAAGGTGAGTGTGACTCTAAGCGGTAAGTACAAGGGTGTTTTGGGGGCAAATGGACTATTCTGAATCTTGCTTTGGGAAGTGGTTATACAAATCTACACACGTGTTATCTTTCATAGAATTATACAACTCTCCTCCAACACCAAATTTACTGTATAATAATTTTAAAACAAGTGGCTAAAGACATTGCATGTCATCTACTTTATGCAGAGGATAAATGCATCTAATGGAAAATTTCTATGAACTGGGAGTTAGTCAACAGAAGTTGAACTGAGACTATATACACACAGGTAGCAGTAACGCCTCACCATCATTTGTACATTCTGATATACAAAGGGAGCAAATGACATTCTTGAGTTACTAGGCATGCAGGCATGCCCAGTCACTCCGTCATGTCTGACTCTTTTGCCACCCCATGGACTACAGCCTGCTAGGCTCCTGTGTCCATGGGATCTCCCAGGCAAGAATACTGGAGTGGGTTGCCATTTCCTTCTCCAAGCGATCTTCTTGACCCAAGGATTAAACCCATGTCTTCTGTGGCTCCTCCATTAGCAGGCAGAATCTTTACCAGTGAGCCACCTGGGCAGGCTGAGTTACCAGGCATGACCTGGTAATTCTCTGAAACGGCAAAACAGTTGTGATCTATATAATTTCTTTCCCAGGAACTTTGCATTCATAGTCTCTGACAACAGCCGTAAGGGAGAAAATTTAGGTTTAGAGATATATGGTAAGGGCTTCCTGGGTTGCTCAGCTGGTAAAGAATCTGCCTGCAGTGCAGGAGAACCTGGTTCAGTTCCGGGGTTGGGAAGTTCTCCTGGAGAAGGGATAGGCTACCCACTCCAGTGTTCTTGAGCTTACCTGGTGGCTCAGATGGTAAAGAATCTGTCTGCAATGCAGGAGACCTGGGTTCAATCCCTGGGTTGGGAAGACTCCCTGGAGGAGGGCATGACAACCCACTCCAGTATTCTTGCCTGGAAAATCCCTATAGAAGGAGGAGCTACAGTCCATGGGGTTGCAAAGAGTTGTACACAACTGAGTGACTAAGCACAGGACATAGATGGGAAAGGATTTGCTCTGGATTTTGATCTCGGGTCTGTCTAGTTTTCAAATCACCATTCAAAGTCACAGCAAAGATTACACTCTGATTCCTCTCTTTTTTCTGCGGAACCCTGAGCAGCCCTCTAATCCTCTGTGCTCTTAGAGTCCTGCTCTTCCTTTAAGGCTGTGGTTCTCAATGGGGGAGAAGGGAAGAGTCTGTACCCAGGGGACATGTGGTAACATCTGGAGGCATTTTTAATCGTGACAGCTAGGGGAGAGGATGCTCTCCGGTGGGTAGAAGCCAGAGATGTTGCCAAACATCCTACAATACATAGGACAGTCCCCTGAATGATTATGCAGCCCAATATGTCACTAGTGCAGAGGCTGAGAACTTCCCAGAAACATGTATTAAACACATCCATGGAGAAGACTCTTGAGACAGCAAGGAGATCAAACCAGTCAATCCTAAAGGAAATCAACCCTGAATATTCATTGGAAGGACTGATGCTGAAGCTGAAGCTCCAATACTTTGGCCACCTGATGCTAAGAGCTGACTCACTGGAAAAACCCTGATGCTGGGCAAGATTGAGGGCCGGAGAAGGGTGAGATACAGCACAAAATGGTTGGATGGCATTACTGACTCAATGGACATGAGTTTGAGCAAACTCTGAGAGGTGGTGAAAGACAGGGAGGCCTGGCGTGCTGCAGCCCATGGGGCTGCAAAGAGTTGGACATGACTGAGCGACTGCACGACAACAAATGAGCCAGACACTTTGCTAGCTACGTTTATATTCTCATCTCACATATCTCCTCAAAACCCTTCTGAGGTATTAATTGATCCCAATTTATAGTTAAGGTTCCTGTTCAGATGCATAAAGGAACGTGCTCAGAGCCCAGTGATGAGACAAGAAGCAAGTGGGTATCCCAGGCCCTTGTGACTGCAAAGCACAGGTCCTCACAGTGAGGTGCCAAGCCCTCTGTATACCTCCCCTCACTTCCATCTTCTCTGGGCTCAAAAATCACCTGTTAGCCCTGAGAGATCTGCAAATAAGAGGGAGCTGCTGGGCTGGCAAAAGGGTACATCTGAATTTCAGAGGCTCCAGGAAATGGGTGGGGCCTGTCATCACTAAGAACCACCCAGGATTGCTCCATCCATCCCTCCCTCAGCCCCCAGGGTGATGATGTCTGTCCTCCACCCAAACAGTCCAGAGACACTCCCAGCTGCATGTTCTTGGATGACTTCCTCTCCTTTCCCACCAGCCCATGTTGGTTGCTGGATTCATCACAGGGAGCGGGGCCCTCAGGCAGGGGGCCAGGGACTGGGACACATCATAGAACAACGCACTACAGTCAGTTTCCCACAATAACATCCGATGGACAGGGTGTGCCTGAGAAAATCAGCAGAACGCTTTAAAAAACAAGTCCTGCAATCACCCCTGAGTGATTCTGCTTCAATCTCACCCTTTCATATAATGAGTGTTGACAGTTTCAACAGTTAAAAATGAGGTGTGTATAATAAGACAGAGGGAAAGAGAAGAGAGAAAGAAAGAGAAGAGACAGAATTCCCTGGCTGTCCAGTGGTGAAGACTCCATGCTTCCACTGCAGAGGGGCATCAGTTCCTGGTCAGGGAACTAAGATCCTGCATGCTGTGTGGCACAGCCAAAAAAATAAATTAAAAGTATAAAAAAAAGAGAAGAGAAAAAGAGAAGTAGGAAAACAGAGGGAAGGCAGAGGAACAGTGTGAGAGGAGAAGAGCATATGCCTAAAGCTTATCATGAAACTTACAACACAGATATCTCATGACAAACAAGGAAGAACTCAAGACCGAGGACCCACGGGCAAACCAAGTGCGACCACGTGGGTGGAAGCTCCTGCAGACCTACTCCAGACAACTGCAGTTGGGCCTCATGGCAGACCGCACACCCCAGTTCTCCAACTCAGCAAGGCCCAGTCGTCCCCAGGAGGGTCCAGGCTGGTGGCTGTGCCATCCGGCTGCTCGGAGCCGGCAGTGCCCCTCCCCCGCCCCCGCACAGCACTCACAGTTCCAGGATCAGGATGACGTCCGTCTTGTTCTCGTAAACCTCGTGCAGGGTGATGACGTTGGGGTGCTGGATCTCCTTTAGGATGCTGACTTCCCGCTCGATGTCCTCGCGGCTCACGCCCCGCCGGCTGGATTTGGTCCTCCTTTTCTTGATGAATTTGGCGGCATACTGTAGACCGGTGCTTTTCTCACGGCATTTCTTCACGACGGCAAACTGCCCACTGCAGAGAGAAGGGAGAAGAGGTCCCGGGTCATTTATACCTTCTTCGTGTGCTGCGCTTAGTCCCTCAGTCGTGTCCCACTCTCTGCAACCCCATGGACTGTAGCCCACCAGTCTCCTCTGTCCATGGGGTTCTACAGACTAGAATACTGGAGTGGGTCGCCATGCCCTCCTCCAGGGGATATATGTTCTTTATTGTTCACTAAAACCCAGGTTTAGGCAAGAATGTAGTCCCACGGGGTGGGATGGGGGGAACAATAGGATTGTAAATAAGGAAGTCCAAATTGTGGGAAATTAATAAATTCAATACATAAATTTCTTCTTATAACTTGGCTCCATTAATTTAAGCCTCTTTCTTTATGAACAATGCTGCAAAGAATATAATTTCCTTTCTTGAATCACATTTTATTAAATGGGTAATAACACCTCCATTTCTCTGTTCTCCTTCTCCCCCATTTCAGATTCAGGGGCCACAGGAAGGAGCTCCCTCCCATTGGGCCTCATTTCCTTGTTCTTGTCCTGTATTCTAGGAAAGCGAGAGGTTGGGATCAAGGAAATGGCAGAAATATACAGGGTCCTGCCTTCAGTGATGTATTTCTAGCACATACTAAGTCACTTCAGTCATGTCCGACTCTGTGCGACCCTATGGACTGTAACCCGCCAGGCTTTTCTGTCAGTGGGATCTTCCAGGCAAGAATACTGGAGTCGGTTGCCATTTCCTTCTCCAGGGGATCTTTCCGACCCAGGGATTGACCCAGCCTGCATTGCAGGCTGATTCTTTACTGTCTGAGGCACTAGGGAAGCACATATACTTGTTAACTGAAACACATCAGCAACAACAAAAACACAAGCAATACCTCATTTTAGTGGGCTTCACTTTATGTGCTTCACAGATAGTTTTTACAATTTGAAGGTCTGTAGCAGTCTAGTATTGAGCAAACCTATTTGCTCCATTTTTTCCAACAGCATTTGCTCACATGTCTCTGTTTGCAGTATTTCAAACTTTCCCATGATTATTATATTTGTTACAGTAGTTTGAGATCAGTGATCTTTGATGTTACCCCTGAGAAAAGATTACAACTTGCTGAAGGCTCAGATGACGGTGAGCAATTTTTTGCAATAAAACATTTTCTAATTAAGGTATCTATATTGTGTTCTTTTTCTTTAAGGTTTAACACTATTGCACACCTAAGAGACTACAGTACAGTGTGCAACTTTTTTATGTAATTAGTTTTGACTCACTTTATTGCAATCTTTGCTTCATTGATGTGGTCTGGAACTGAACCTGCAATGTCCAAGTCTGCCTCTATATATTTTGTTCATATTTCAGGGACTGATAAGTGATATGCACTAGACATTTGTTGGCTGCTTCTTCACTATCACCTCTCTCCTCTTCTTTTCCCACAATATCTATTATAATTTGGCTCCATTAATGTAAGCCTCTTTCTTTATGCACAATGCTGCAAAGAATATAATTTCCTTTCTTGAATCACATTTTATTCAATGGGTAGTAACACCTCCATTTCTCTGTTCTCCTCCTTCTCCCCCATTTCAGATTCAGGGTCCACAGGGAGGGTTTTTGGTTCTGGGAAGCCAAGGTCCACCCCCAACTATAGATATGGTTCATGTGACCTAAACTAATCCAATTTGTGCACTATATTCTTTGTTTGGAGACTGTGAAGACAAAGATTTTTGTTAAGACACTTTGACCCTCCTTCCCCCCAAAGCTGCTGCCAGTCATCTTGGGACCACTCCTGATCTAAAGCAGGGGCACAACCGGTCAAAGGAAAGAAAACCAGTCAAAGGAAAGGAAACAGGTCTGCGGTAACCCTGTGGAGTGGCTGGATCAACCCTAGCCTGAAGTCGTCTGCCTTTAGACTTTCCAGCAACACAAGCCAATAAAATTCCCTTTACTGCTAAAGCCAGTTTGGTTTGGGTTTTTTTTATTTCTTGCAGAGGGAAGCATCCTAAATTCGACAGCAGAGCCTCCTACCCATACGCTGTTGCTAAGTCCTGTCCTATGCTTTGCAATAAAAGGATACAATAACAGAGCTTGACACAAAATAGTGAAGTGACCGTGTAAGCAGGGGAGAAGCAAGCAGTATACCCTTAAGGTAAGTGAAACACAATGGAAAGGGGCTTCCTACATCACTGCTGGCATCCTCACTTCCTCCCTAGCACCCGAGGGCCAAGGGCCAATCCAGCCATCACAGGATGGGCACATTTCTGGGCACCTGCTGGGGAACTGCTATGTGGAGAATTATCACTGTTATTTTGTGCTAGATTTATTCTCCTCACATGAAGACAAAAGGAAGACAGAAAAATCAAATTAAGGCTAATATTTTGATGTTAAAGAATGGATACATTAAAACGTTACTCATTTACTTTGGCAGTGGGAGGCCATGAAGATAAAAACACATAGTGAAGAATTACTTTTACAGCAGTGCCAATTTTTTTGCATGACAGGTTATTAATATTTTCTTTCCCCGGTCAGCAGGATAGCAGAGATGCTGAAGAATAAATCACATCAGAACACTAGCACCTACTGCCTGTAAGCTTACAACCTTAAAGAGTCATGGGAAATGTTATGACTTTATTACAATCATTTTCTGATTTCCTTGGGGAGTGGAACACTGGGCTTTCCCTCTGGTAGGGGGTAGAGGGTGGGCTGCAGAGATGGGGCTTATGGAGAAAAGAGGAAAAACAGCCCAAATACAAAACAACGTTAGCTTTCCAGAAGCCAGTGAAGTGGTGTTTGTAACCCTTCTCCTCAAAAATACAGTACCACTTCCCCACTAAGCATTCTCAAGGGGCCCCAGGACTCAGCCCAGCCAAGGACCTCCAATCCACAGTAACACATGCTTCTAGGAGCTGGGCCCATGCATGCGTCTGGCAGTTACAGCCACTCGTCAGGCAGACTTAAGGCAAACTCGGTGACTTGAATCACATTGCTTTAAAAAAAACAAAAGCAAAGAGCCAAAGGGAAAAAAAAATCATCAGGAGAGCCACAAAGTATTTTAAACGCAAGCCTGAAATCAAAGATTTTCACAGCCAAATGTTCTATGTTGGCATTCGATGCTTTCAATTATGGGAAGTGAGAGAATCAGGTTCCCAACCCTAAGGCCGAGTTCAAGTGTGGTTCTGAACATCCTGTGTCTCAAGGCGAAGAGTATGTGCACACATCTAAGACAACCGTGTCACCCAGGTTTGCAGCCTAATACCTAGAACCCATTCCCTCACCAAACCATTGACCCCTCGCTTACACTTCAGGGTCCCTCATGAGCAGTCTGAAGGTGGGAGAGGCCCCCGTACAGGAGAAGTTGTGATTCTAGTGCCCCCCATGATAGCATGCTAGCATCTGAGCAAACTTTGGCTGTAGGATGTCAGAGGAGAGTGTAGAACAATTTGGGGAAACACTTTCTAGATCTATCTCAATGCCGCCTCTTTAAAGACACTTTTCCTTATTTATCACCCATTCTTCAACAATCTGCCTCCCCATCACTTTGCTCCAATGAATGCTACATCCCCGAGTCCACAGGGCACTTCATAACCCTCTGTGGCCCCTTAGCAGGCCGAGGACAGACTCCTCGGAGAAGAAACTTGTCTCAAACACAGTGATTTGCTTTGCGAGACCTCATTCCCGTTGGACTATTGGTTAACTGCTGCTCCCAGCCTTCCCTTGTGATCCAGCTTCCGGGGCAGGAGGAGAGCAAACGCACCCAGAGAAGCCAGGCCACCACTGCTGCCACCTAGAAGACTGGCTGCCGCTCCCGCCAACCCCCGTTCTGTGACAAACACACGAGGCCCCTCAGTGACTGATACCCACACAGGCGGTGGATGGGGAAGGTAGCTTCCTTACTAGAAAACAGAAACATTTAAACTTGACAAGACAGAGTACAGGCAATCCTTATTTCCTCCAGGATCGTTATTTGCAAATTCACTTCAGTTCAGTTCAGTCGCTCAGTCGCGTCTGACTCTTTGCAACCCCATGAATCTCAGCACGCCAAGCCTCCCTGTCCATCACCAACACCCGGAGTTCACCCAAACTCATGTCCATCGAGTCAGTGATGCCATCCAGCCATCTCATCCTCTGTCGTCCCCTTCTCCTCCTGCCCCCAATCCCTCCCAGCATCAAGGTCTTTTCCAATGAGTCAACTCTTCGCATGAGGTGGCCAAAGTACTGGAGTTTCAGCTTTAGCATCATTCCTTCCAAAGAACACCCAGGACTGATCTCCTTTAGAATGGACTGGTTGGATCTCCTTGCACTCCAAAGGACTCTCAAGAGTCTTCTCCAACACCACAGTTCAAAAGCATCAATTCTTCGGCACTCAGCTTTCTTCACGGTCCAACTTTCACATCCATATATCACCACTGGAAAAACCATAGCCTTGACTAGATGGATTTTTGCTGGCAAAGTAATGTCTCTGCTTTTGAATATGCTATCTAGGTTGGTCATAACTTTCCTTCCGAGGAGTAAGCATCTTTTAATTTCATGGCTGCAATCACCATCTGCAGTGATTTTGGAGCCCCCCAAAATAAAGTCTGACATTGTTTCCCCATCTATTTCCCATGAAGTGGTGGGACCAGATGCCATGATCTTAGTTTTCTGAATGTTGAGCTTTAAGTCAACTTTTTCACTCTCCTCTTTCACTTTCATCAAGAGGCTTTTGAGTTCCTCTTCACTTTCTGCCATAAGGGTGGTGTCATCTGCATATCTGAGGTTATTGATATTTCTCCCAGCAATCTTGATTCCAGCTTGTGCTTCTTCAGCCCAGCGTTTCTCATGATGTACTCTGCCCTTATAATTTTATTTGTAATCTAAAAAACTCAATACTCATAGTACTATCGTGGTCATTTGTGGATCTGACCACAAATGACCAGACATGGTCAGACATGCATGTTCCCAGCTGAGCTCGGTTAAGGGCACACTCTGCCCCCTTGTTTCAGCTCTCACAATGTAAACAGTGCCCTTTTCATAGTCTGTTCAGTGCCGTGTTTTCAGTTTCATTTTGCTTTTTGTGCTTTTTGTTCATGATTTCACTATTTAAAATGGCCCCCAAGCATGGTATTGAAGAGCTGTCCAGTGTTCATTAAGCATGGAGGCTATGGTGTGCCTTACAGAGAAAACACGTGTTAGACAAGGCATGCTTGGCATGAGATATAGTGCTGCTGGCCATGGATCAACATTACTGCATCAACTATATACACATAATTAGGTGCCTTTAGATTGGCTTAAAGCTCAACATTCAGAAAACAAAGATCACGGCATCCGGTACCATCACTTCATGGGAAATAGAGGGGGAAACAGTGGAAACAGTGTCAGGCTTTATTTTTTGGGGTTCCAAAATCACTGCAGATGGTGACTGCAGCCATGAAATTAAAAGATGCTTACTCCTTGGGAGGAAAGTTATGATCAACCTAGATAGCATATTCAGAAGCAGAGACATTACTTTGCTGACTAAGGTCCATCTAGTCAAGGCTATGTATGGATGTGAGAGTTGGACTGTGAAGAAGGCTGAGTGCTGAAGAATTGATGCTTTTGAACTGTGGTGCTGGAGAAGACTCTTGAGAGTCCCTTGGACTGCAAGGAGATCCAACCAGTCCATCCTGAAGGAGCTCAGCCCTGGGATTTCTTTGGAAGAATGACGCTAAAGCTGAAGCTCCAGTACTTTGGACACCTCATGTGAAGTGTTGACTCATTGGAAAAGACTTTGATGCTGCGAGGGATTGGGGGCAGGAAGAGAAGGGGACGACAGAGGATGATGCGGCTGGATGGCATCACTGACTCGATGAAGGTGAATCTAAGTGAACTCCGGGCATTGGTGATGGACAAGGAGGCCTGGCATGCTGCGATTCATGGGGTCTCAAAGAGTCGGACACGACTGAGCGACTGAACTGAACTGAACTGAAACAGAAACACAACAAACAATGTTATGTTTTGATCTATTGGTAAAATGTGACCTGCTCACAGGACCCTTGCAGGGAGCCAGCACGAGGAGTCCCGCCCGTGGCAAAGGTCATAAGGTTAAGGGGCCCGACAGGCAAAGGCGAGTCGGGCCTTAAGGGAGCCTTGCTGGATCTGCTCGTGCATCTGCCCCAAAACCAGAGTCTGCCTGCTTTACTGTGTTATGCTTTCCACCTACTCTTCTGACATTAACAAGGGGCTGTCCCCTCACCACCCTTTTCTGGAAAAAGTTAATTTAGAGCTTTTAGATAATAAGTCTCCTGGGCATAATAAGAGTGTTTCAATCCAAAAACCCCTCTGATGGCTTTCTAGCCTGCCTGCCGGACTCTTACAGCTGAGGATGTGATTGTTTGTGGCCTCCCGACCAGGAGAGGCACAGGAAGCTTAAAACATCCTAGGAATGTAGGGGCTTCCGAGGAGTCAAAATCATTAGAATAGGACCGATTAAGGGTTTCATTTGTTGAGCCAATACTTGCAGCCAAATTTTCGTATCTTTTATTTGTAGATATAGTTGGTATATAGAAAAAACAGGTAGTAGCCCTGGTATTAGCAACATTAGATCTTTGAGTTAAGTACTTTCTTTGTTATAACCCACTGCACCTTTGTTCTACAGGAATGTAACTTTATTTAGTACTTTGAGGGTGATGGAGATTAAAGAAAAAACACTTCAGGGGAAAAAGAGCTTTCTGGTTGATAGACATTTATCTAGGAAAAGAGCCATAAAAATGTTAACAAGCCTCCTGGCCAGAAGATGATGTAAAACCACCTAAGACCTTTTGTATACGGGAAGGTATGCAAAAGGTAAGCCTGGTCTCAATAAGGGTCAGGACTGCTGCCCCTGCATAACTCTGCATATTCCATTATTTCTTTATGTGCAACTTGGGGTATATAAGCTGCTTTTGAAAATAAAGTTGTGGGTCTGGCACCAATGCTTGGCTCCCCCATGTCGTTCTTTTCTCCCTTTTCTGGCTGAATTCCCATCTGGAGCGTGGAGGCTCGCCATGTCTACTTACTTGCCCTGGCTTCTAAGACCCATGTGAGAGGGAGCCCAAGGCGGGGCACCCTCCGCTATTCAAGCGGGTGCCAATGGCCTACGTAGGTGGTGCAAACTCCTTGTCTTGGAGTTTTATTGGTTTTCCTCATAAACCAAGTTATTCAGCATCTTTTCTCCACTAATTTTCCTACTACACTATTCTTTCCTAATCTCTCTTTATATTTCTAAATAAATAAGTTTTTCCTTGCCAACTCCGTCCTCGCTTCGAATTCCCTGGATCCACCAGGGCTGGACCCTGACAGACCCTAACTCTGTATTTCCTCCAGGACCACTGGTTCAGTATCTGCTAAGTCAGTGTTTGTGATGAATTTATAGAACATTAACTACTATGATGAGCACTGACCGTGTGTCATTTTTTTTGTTTGTTTTTTCTCATAACATTCTCTGTCATCTAATAACTGGCAGTTTATTACATTAGGTACAGCCAGCCACACTCATTTTAAAATGAAACCTTTCCATTTAGGGTAATGTTTATTAATCACCAGTGGTCAGATGCATATAAAGACAAGAGCCATCCCAGCTTTATAAGAGTTATCTACTAAAAAAAAAAAAAGTGTTTCAAACATAATAACTAATTTCATTAAAAAGAAAAAACTTTGTCTAAAAGGACCTTCAATAAAATAACCTAATCTAATTTTGAAGGCTTTCCTGGTGGCTCAGTGGTAAGGAATTCACCTGCCAATGTAGGAGATGTGGGTTCAGTCCCTGGGTCAGGAAGATCCTCTGGAGAAGGGAATGGCAACCCACTCCAGAATTTTTGCCTGGGAAATCCCATGGACAGAGGAGCCTGGTGGCTACAGTCCACGGGGTCTCAAAAGACTTGGACATGACTGAGTGACTAAACAACAACAATCTAATTTCCAATCTGATTTCCTTGTCTTATTTATTAATATATCTAATTTAAACAGTACCCTGGCAGTCATTCAATGAGCTTTATCCAGGATGCTATCTATGCGAGGCATTTTACATAAAATTCACATTATCACCATCTCTTCTATCAATTAATGAGAAAACCAAGCCTCAGAGAGATTTTTAAAAATCACACCAAATCACTCAGCAAGTAAGTTGCATAATTGAGAACTGGAGCCAAATCCAAGTGCATTTGCTTCCAGAGCTCTATTCAATGAGCACAGTTGTTATACTGGGCTTGTGTCCATTCTGACTGAGATACAAGCCACCTCCTGTGAAGTCACAGACAGGACTGGAACATCATTCAGGAAAGAGTTTTGTAAGGGGAAGGCAAAGAGAGGGGCCTTGTGGTTAGTAAATCGGGGCAATGGAGCTTCCTCTTCTCCACTGAAAATTCAAACAGTGTTTAATTAGCTAAAACCATGGCTTTTACACTCTCAGGGGGCTCTGTGACCAAAGGAAAACCCTGTTTATGTGTAAGCTTAGGAAGCAAGATGCTAACACTGAGAAAGAACCACAGAAGGTTCATTCCCAAGATCAGCATACAAGGATTACATGCAACTGATGAAACATTTGTGCCCATAATTAGTTCCACCTCTCCCGTCCTTCCAAGACTTGAGGTTTTTAACTAACACAAAATAATTTTTACTTTTGAATTCATATATCAAGCTTCTGGCAAAATTTTAGTGCTGGTGAAGAGCCTGGCAGGCTACAGTCCATGGGGTCACAAAGAGTCAGACATGACTGAGCGACTAAGCACATTTTTCTTGAAGAGTTGCATTCTGAGAGTGACACAGACACAGACCCTGCTAGAATACAGGAATTACAGGCCTTAAATAAGAGGTGAGGTGACAGAAAAGATTGTTCAAGGATGAGTTCACACTTGATAATAATTCACATTTATGGCAGGCGATAAAAACCCCAAAGAGCTTATAGAGTAAGGGAGAGAGAAGCTTGTTAACACTGTAAGGTGGAAAGGGCCACAGAAAGGACACAGCCACTTGGGACCACTTCAGGGGAGAGGATGGGGTTGGGAGAACCAAGCAGTGTCCTGAAGTCTGGGCTCCAGCCAAAAGAGGAAGAAACTGGGTGTTGGGGGGATGGCTTCCAAGAGGAAGAAGAGCGTGACCCAGGGCAGGGAGGCATGAAAGAGCCTGCCTGGCATTCTTGACAGAAGAGGAAGTGGCGGTGGGGAAATGAGGGATCCTCACAGCCAAGGTCCTGCCCAGAATGGAGCAATGCCAGCCCCAAACCTGCTAACAACGTGGGAAAGCAGAGAGCTGGCTGAGCCTTGTTTTCCTCCTCTGTATAAGAGCAATGCCAACATGAAATGAGGTCATGCATGTGAGTACAGCATTCAAGCACATGAAAAGTATGAAAGTTAGCACATTGGCTCAGTTCCATACTTCTTAAAGAAACCAAGAGGCTTCCCTGATAAAGAATTTGCCTGCAATGCAGGAGACCCTGGTTTGATTCCTGGGTTGAGAAGATCCCCCTGGAGAAGGGATAGGCTACCCACTCCAGTATTCTTGGGCTTCACCGGTGGCTTAGCTGGAAAAGAATCTGCCTGCAACACAGGAGATCTGGGTTCAATCCCTGGGTTGGGAAGATCCCCTAGAGAAGGGAAAGGCTACCCACTCCAGTATTCTGGCCTGGAGAATTCCATGAACTTTATAGTTCCTGGGGTTGCAAAGGGTCAGACACGACTGGGTGACTTTCACTCACTCACTCACTCAAAGAAGCCAAGAGGGTGGTATTTCAGAGGCTGAACAGCAGCACCTAATTTCTTCTTGGCAGTTTTCTTTACAACATCTTTGAAATCTAAGTGTTAAATCTCTACACTTCCCCCCACATTAGGACTCAACAAAGCTATTTTCATTTTGGATGGGACCTATGTGATTTTCCGCAGTTGGTCCATAAAAGACCGTGTGGCTTTGTATGCTGAATTTTTAGGTAGGTGATGGGAGGGCTTCCCCAGTAGATGAGCAGTAAAGAATCCGCCTGCTAATGCAGGAGAGGTTAAGAGAAATGGGTTTGACTGCTGGTCAGGAAAATCCCCTGAAAGAACACATGGCAATCCACTCCAGTATTCTTGCCTGGAGAATCCCATGGACAGAAGAGCCTGGCAGGCTATAGTCCATAGGGTCGCAGAGAATCAAACACAACTGAAGCAACTGAGCACCAATGCATGCAGGTGATGGGAAGCGACTGCATTTTGCAAAGATGACCTCAGCTGTATCTCCCATCATTCACACTCTTGCTTGGTGTGGCCCTGCCTTTCCCACCATCCCTGTCCCTGGAATCTGAGCTTTGTCTGACCATTAGAACATGGTAGCGTGACTCTGGGGCTTCTGCCGGGGTTGTCAGCATGCACACTCTTGAGAGCTAGCTCCCTCTGGGAACTCAGCCACCACGCTGGGAGAAGCCATGTGGACATGTTCCCATCAATAGCGCCTGCTGAGTGGAGAGCAGCTGTAGAAAGTCAGCCAGGTGAGCATTCAGGTGGCTCCAGCCCCAGCCAACATCTCAATGCCACCACGTGAGAGAGAACCCCAAGCAAGAACACTCACAGAAGCATATGCTCATAAAAAACGTTGTTTCAAGCTACCAAGTTTTGGGGTGTTTGTTTCACAACAATGGATAGGTGGAACAGCTACTAAAAAAAATTTTTTTTTAAAACAGATGATCCCAGAAGCTATGTGAAGAAAAGATTCAATACACAAGGTGAGGGGACAGAAGGTGACCGGTGTCTCTGACAAGCCTAAAGGAAGAGCCAGGGACAGGAGCAAGAGTGTCCGGACCATTTTGCATGCAGTTAGCCCCCCGGGGTGGGCATGGGGCCCCACACAAACAGGCCCCTTGTTACATCAGCAGGTATGGGCTCACTTTTCAGGTTCTCTGTTTCTCATCTTGGCAGCAAGTCACCCTCTTTCAAGGGAAGTGTTACATCATTTACGAGGGACCTCTGTGCCAAAACCCAAAACTGATGACAACAAAACCCAAATATCACACTAAAATGCCTCTGCAGATTTCTGGCTGAGCTGTACTATCCCCAGCGTAGCTTCCCCAGTCTCTCTGGGGAAGCAGGTCCTCCCCTCTGGGAAATGCACAAGACCCAAAGTCTTTAGCTGCTCAGTTGTGTCCAGCTATTTGCAATCCCATGGACTACTCTGTGGCCAGGCTCCTCTGTCCATGGGATTCTCCAGGCACGAATATTAGAGTGGGTAGCCATTCCCTTCTCCAAGGGACCTTCCTGACCAAGGGATTGAATCTGGGTTTCCCACACTGCAGGCAGATTCTTTACCAGCTGAGCCACCAGGGAATTACCACTCTCCAGCAAGACCTAGTAAACATATGGCTATGACTCTCCATCCTGACTGGTGCAGATGCCCAGGGCCTATCCCTAGGGACATCACCTGTAGAGGTCTCTGGTGATGGGGAAGCACTTGGTCCTCGTTCAGTGGAAACTTCCCCTTCCATCCCAACCCACCCGCTGTGCAGACTTCAGCAGATGATGACCCAGTATGGGAACCTGGTACTTCAGCACCAAGTCTGAGTTTCTGGAACACTTTCATGCTGCAGCCCACACTTGGAACTGCTCTCTTTCTGCCTTTTGAGAAGCTATGTGTGACAGGAAGAGAAACCACTTTTTTTTTTTTACAAGGAAACAAAGTTGGTGATTTATTACTATTTATTATTATTACTATTATTATTAAAAACAAACAACCCTCCAAAAATTATTTTGAACTGCTGCCATGGGTCAATTAAAAAGTCACATGATCTAGAGAACAAGAGTTCCCCCACCAGTAAGCAAACAGAGCAGGTTGCCAGGACACTGAGGGGGAGAAGCAGAGTTTGCCAAGAGGATAAACAGCAGCATGTCACCCCGGGAACCAGGACAACACACGAGTCAGGAGTAAGCTGCAAAACGTAATTGCTGCCCAAGGGTATGCTGGGAGCTACACGCTGGGTGGGGGAGCTCAGACCAGAGATGGACCCCTTGCGGGGAGCATCCTCCCAGAAGATAGAATGCCGAGAAGTTACCCAGGAGAACGGGGCAAGACCCAGGACCTAAGGCAGGGCAGACAAGGGTCTGGCTTCCCACACAAGTGTGGGGCTGCCAGTGGGTCAAAGAAACCAAATACACAGAGTATCAGGAGCAGCCTCCTTATAATTAAGGAACTAGCAAACCAGAGCTGGTGAGGACCCAGAAATAAGGAAGATGAGAAAGAGAACAGCGAGTACTCTGTTCACTTGACGTGTCCCCAGGATACCTCCTTGGAGGGGGAAGGTATGAGCTCCACTTAGAAGATCATTTCCCAAAGCGGGTTCTCTGAAGCTCATGTTTGGGATTAGCAGATACAAACTATGATACACAGGATGGATAAAAAACAAGGTCCTATGTCTAGCACGGGGAACTATATTCAATATCCCATGATAAATCATAATGGAAAAGAATTATGAAAGAGAATGTATACATATATGTATAACTGAGTCACTCTGCTATACAACAGAAATTAACACAATATTGTAATTCAATTATTTAAAAAAATTTTTTTAAAAAGAGGGTACTCTTTAAAAAATTTTTTTCATGGAGAAAGTTTCATGGCAAAGCACATTTAGGGAAAATCGGGTAAACAGAGACACAACAGGCCTCTATACGGAGAACTCACCAGACCCCACCCTCTGTCTCCAAGGGGGCATGGAATTCAGCGTTTTAGCAGGTTGGATGGTGTTGTTAACCATAATTTATTTTTTCTTGGTTGTGAAATCCAGTTTTATTGGGAGAGTTTGCTTTGGTCTTCTCTTCCAGTTAATAGTTACATTCTTAAGAGCTGGGACTGAGTCTGCAGACAGCAGTTCCCTTTCCTTTTGAACCTAGAGCTGCATTCAGAGGTGTTTCCTAAGGCATGATGCTGCTCACAGGCCTGGGGGAGCTGAGTGTAGAGCTTGATGGAGGTGTTCACAGAGATTCAGATCCTTTCGGGGCTCTGGCCCATTAGAAGGGTGGGGGATCCACTTTGTCAGGCCTGGAAGAGGAGGCCACCCCCCACCCTGGGCCTGGGGCTCCCCGCCTCCTCCTGGCTGCTGGTCTGGGCTGCTCACAGGGGGCAGGCAGATGCACAGTGGTCTTCATCCTGGCAGACGCCCTGCACCACCAGAGACTAGCAGGGAATCTGGTGTTTCCTTTTTCTTTCGGATGATCAGTTGGGTTGGATATTTTCCGTGACAACTCAGAACAGGCTGAGGAGGTGTGGAGAGTGGGAGCCGAGGCAGAACACAGGGATATCTGCTTTATGATGACTCCAGGTGAGCTCTGGGATCCTTGCTGCCACCCTGGACCATGAGCACCTGCCCTGAGAAGAGTGTGGTGGTGGGAAGGAGGCCTCAAAGTGAGTCCTGAATGGCCTCCCCCAGCACTTGATTTGCAGGAGCCTAGAGAAAACGGTTCTGGGAGCCGTCCTTTGGTTTGCATTACTCATTGCCATACCTAATCATTCGGCCTGATTCAGATCCAGTCTGTGACTTAAGGAACCTACAACCCACGGGGATTTAGAAGACTTTATAAGTTAATATATCTATACGACAGAGCTGTGAGTACTGCGTGATGAAGTATGCCAAGCAGGTGAAATCCTGCTGGAGCTGAGGGCTGGGGAGACTTGATCCACTCTTTTCAGCATCACCCCTGGTACTGAACTCAGGGCTGGGCAGAGAGCAAACTTAGTACCTGATGATTGTTTGCTTGTTTCTTTTAACTTTTTACTTTATATTGGAGTATAGCAGGGTTTCCAATTAACAGGGTTTCTCAGGTGGCTCAGTGGTATAGAATCCGCCTGCCAGTGCAAAAGCTGTAAGAGACGTGGGTTTGATCCCTGGGTCAGGAAGATCCCCTGGAGGAGGAAATGGCAACCTACTCCAGTCTTCTTGTCTGCATAATCCCATGGACAGAGGAGCCTGGCAGGGTACAGTCCATGGAATCACAAAGAGTTGGACATGACTGAAGTGACAGCATGCACACACACAGGCACAGACAATTAATAATGTTATGACAGTCTCAGGTGGGCAGCAAAGGGACTCAGTCATACATATACATGTAGCCATACTCAGCAGGGGCCACGGGACTGGAAAAGGTCAGTTTTCATTCCAATCCCAAAGAAAGGCAATGCCAAAGAATGCTCAAATGACCGCACAATTGCACTCATCTCACACACTAGTAAAGTAATGCTCAAAATTCTCCAAGTCAGGCTTCAGCAATACATGAACCATGAGCTTCCAGATATTCAAGCTGGTTTTAGAAAAGGCAGAAGAACCAGAGATCAAATTGCCAACATCCGCTGGATCATGGAAAAAGCAAGAGAGTTCCAGAAAAACATCTATTTCTGCTTTATTGACTATGCCAAAGCCTTTGACTGTGTGGATCACAAGAAACTGTGGAAAATTCTGAAAGAGATGGGAATTCCAGAGCACCTGACCAGCCTCTTGAGAGACCTATATGCAGGTTAGGAAGCAACAGTTAGAACTGGACATGGAACAACAGACTGGTTCCAAATAGAAAAAGGAGTATGTCAAGGCTGCATATTGTCACCCTACTTATTTAACTTATATGCAGAGCACATCATGAGAAACACTGGGCTGGAGGAAGCATAAGCTGGAATTGAGATTGCCGGGAGAAATACCAATAACCTGAGATATGCAGATGACACCACCCTCAAGGCAGAAAGTGAAGAGGAACCAAAGAGCCTCTTGATGAAAGTGAAAGAGAGTGAAAAAGTTGGCTTAAAGCTCAACATTCAGAAAATGAAGATCATGACATCTGGTCCCGTCACTTCATGGGAAATAGATGGGGAAACAGTGCAAACAGTGTCAGACTTTGTTTTTTGGGGCTCCAAAATCACTGCAGATGGTGACTGCAGCCATGAAATTAAAAGACACTTACTCCTTGGAAGGAAAGCTATGACCAACCTAGATAGCATATTAAAAAGCAGAGACATTACTTTGCCAACAAAGGTCCGTCTAGTCAAGGTTATGGTTTTTCCAGTAGTCATCTATGGATGTGATGGTTGGGACTGTGAAGAAAGCTGAGCACCGAAGAATTGATGCTCTTGAACTGTGGTGTTGGAGAAAACTCTTGAGTCCCTTGGACTGCAAGGAGATCCAACCAGTCCATTCTAAGGGAGATCAGCCCTGCGTGTTCTTTGGAAGGAATGATGCTAAAGCTGAAACTCCAGTACTTTGGCCACCTCATGCGAAGAGTTGACTCATTGGAAAAGACTTTGATGCTGGGAGGGATTGGGGGCAGGAGGAGAAGGGGAAGACAGAGGATGAGATGGCTGGATGGCATCACTGACTCAATGGACGTGAGTCTGAGTGAACTCCGGGAGTTGGTGATGGACAGGGAGGCCTGGCGTGCTGCGATTCATGGGGTTGCAAAGAGTCAGACATGACTGAGCGACTGAACTGAAGTGAACTGAAATGATGCTCCAATGGACCAGACAAAACAAACAACACTCCAAATGTTTTTCCCAAATAGTAAGTCGCACACGGGAACCAGGATTGCCCTGTAGGTCCAGTTTTATGGAGAATCAAATGCCTTTATAGAGAGAGAGTGTCATTTCAGGAGCAACTTGCACATTTAATGAATGGTGACCACGTTAGGGGACTGGAGATTGCGGCCTCCTGCCCCAGACAGCCAGAGTTGCAGGAGGCCCTCAGGATATCCCATTGAGACTCAGAGGGGTCTGTCCCTTGTTTGGTCACTCCAAACTCAGCAAACTACTCCCTAGGCCAATCCTATTATTTGATCCTCCAGACTTTGTCATGCAAAACCCTCCAGCTATTACTGGGCTCAAGGTAACTGGGCCATAACGTACGATCTGTTCTCAACTCAGCAAGCAGCTCTTGGGGAAGAGGCTGAAAAAGGGAGCAGGAGGTTCATGTATCTTCACAGAGAGACAGAAGTCAAGGAGCTGAGCTGAAGTTCCTCATGCCTCAGCCAAGAGAAAGGCAAATTCCTTCCAAGTGCTGAGCTTCTAGATGAGGGAACGAGCTCAAGGTAATGAGAAAGGACCAGTTTGGCCATCTGATGGGTACAGATTGTAACTGTGCAAACACTACATTGAACTGCGTAGATTAAATGTAATTTATAGATACTGTGGGATGACCCCCACCACCCCCCACCACGCAGTCTGCCCAGTTCTGGAGTATTCCAGGTGCTGAACAAATATGTCTGACTAGCTTCATGTCTTCCCTCTCAGTTTAGCTAGAAATACTATTTGCCTATGTGTTTTCATGAGCAGGTTTGGGACCCTCTATCCTGCTTGAGAACCAGCTCTGTCTTATCCCAGGAAATCAGGTCTGTACTGGTGAAGAGCTTGGACTTGAGTGACCTGCAAGAAATTCAAATACGCTGTCGTGATGTGGCTCTTAGTACAGCCATAGATGGATGTGCTGTGGAGACACTGCTCACGGGCCTGTCTGGCTCTGGAGACTGAATACAAACTAGGGTAGCAGCTTCTTGAGGGTTCGCCTTCTCCGGGGCAGCCAGTGGTTGTCTGGCCGGCGGCCTAGTGAGGAGGAGTCCTTCTCTCAGTGCTCTTGGGCAAGCCCTCTCCCACGGGGTCTAAGGTCTGTCCCCTTGGCTCTGAGTCAGGAGGGGACTCACCTCCCAGAGGAAGTCTGGGGAGAGGAGAAAACAGGTAGAGGACCGAGGGGGTCACTTCAGGCCAGGCAAGGAGAGGCTGGCAGGGAAATTCACTGCTGGAGTTACTCAGAAAGAGAGCCACACAGATAAAACTGAAAGATGATAAGTTAGAGAGAAACCAGAGCTGCCGGGAAGGCTAAGTATTCCCTCAGTGGAAGCAGAACTCTCTGGAAGCCTGCCATGTGGGCTGACCTCATCCTGGAGCCCCGAACCAGAGCAAACACAAAGCTTATCGCTGGAGGCTTGGAGGGCTGTAAACACCCAGCCGGGAGCCCGGACACACGGATGACGTTACCTCTCCCAGGAGGGGAGACTTCTGAGGAGCAGGTGTCACTTATCAGGTCTTAGGTCAAACATTAAAGAAAACGAAAACTAATTCACACTTCACATTCATGAACACGATGCTTCCTGAAGCAGGGGCTTCAAACCCCATGGCCGTTTTGTGACGTCTCTTCCCAAGAAAACTTGGAACGTGCAGAGGGATCTTGCCTGGAAAATCCCACAGACAGAGGAGCCTGGAGCGCTGCAGTCCATGGGGTCACTAAGAGTCGGACACGACTGAGCGACTTCACTCTCACTTTTCATTTTCATGCATTGGAGAAGGAAATGGCAACCCACTCCAGTGTTCTTGCTTAGAGAATCTCAGGGAAGGGGGAGCCTGGTGGGCTGCCATCTATGGGGTCGCACAGAGTCGGACACGACTGAAGCGATTTAGCAGCAGCAGCAGTAGCAGAGTGAGCATGCGCAGGGGGCTTCAGAAGCTTTGTCTGCTGGAAACCTAACTTTCTAGCAGGCAAGGGGGTAGGGAGGGGGCATTGTGGGTTGACCTCTGGAACAGCCCCTGTAAGAGGAGTGGGAGAAAACCTCCCCCAACTTCCTCATCTGCAGTGGGGGGCATTGAGGGTCTGTGTAACCCCCACCCTGCCCCATTGATGGCCTTGGACTCTGAAGAGCTGAGTGAGACTGTCAGAACTCCTCCCCTGAGGGTCTTCACTGTTTTGCCACTTGGATCAAAAACCAGTACTTATTTGCAATAACAAGGAGACACCTGGGCCAGGCTACTTGGTTGAAAGATCCACAACTTGCAGGCAGATAATGAGGCACAAAGGAAACACGACTACAGGTCTGGAGCAGCGAACAGTCCAACCAGGAGTAAACACACCCATGACCCCTAGGCAGGTGCACCAGAGGTTACACGCAACACTCCAGGCCACCTGCTTAGGCCACTTCCAGTCGAGGGACTGACTTCTGGGGGTTCAAGAGCAGCTCAAGAAGAGAGGGTAGCTGGATTCAGGTGTGGCTGGGTGGCTTCGTGGTGACAGTGAACTCTAAAAAGCTGTAGCTGTGGTCTCCGAAGCCCAGTACACAGTTTGGAATGGACTTTCTATTTAACAGGCACGTGAACAGCAGAGAAGTAGAATCTGTTTTTCCAGCTACTCTGATCTGTTAGGTGTCTATGAAAGATACACCACTAGCTATGTTTAGAACCACAAAGAATTAAAACTTATAAGAGTCTTATAGACTCTTAAAACTTATTAAAGTTTATAGAGTCTGAATTGTAATCCTCTTCATAGTGATCTGCCAATATATTAGCTTGTAAAATGTTGTTTATATCACACATGTATATAGGATTCTTCCTAAAGATTAACACTATTGAGTGCTAAGAGCACAGCATGGTACATTCAATAAAATTCTGGAATTAATAATATGTTGATTCAATCACCTTATGGGTCACCCTAAATTTATATGCTGACCGTTTAACAGTTTAGATTGTTCCACTGACCTTCTGGACATGGAAAAACTGTTGGTGCAGTATATAAAAATATCACACAATATGTTTCATCGTTTGCTTTAAGAATTTCATGGCCCTGGGCAGTCCATGTGCATTTACTTTCCTCCAGTGTTTACTGGGCTTCAGCCTTGTGCTAGGTCCTAACTGGCCCACCTGCTTTAGAAACTGTCAAAAGGATAATCAGTGTATTTGATCATGTACATTCATTCGAAAAGCAGAGGTATATTATAGTTCTCATAGGGCTATTGACACTCCTTGGAATTCTCCCAGTCTCCTTGAGGCCAAGTGCTTTTCCCAAGCAGTTGCTTTTAGGCTATAACCTTAGGTGACTGGGAAAATTCCCTATTCAAAGCGCAACCTAAAGATTTTTAAAATATGAATTGTTCATAGTCATTAATCAACTTGTAACTGGCCCTTGAAAGGTCAATGCAATTTGCAAACTCCAGGAAGTGAGATTTCTAAAAAAGGGAAAATGAGAAGGCAAGGCTTATGAGTTCATTTGTATACAACAGGAACCCTAAAAGAACTTAAGATTTGGATAAAAATCCTTCAAAACCTAACAGAAGATGGATAGAAAGGGGCTAAAGATGGCTGATTAGAACTGATGGTATAACAAACATGTAGGAAGCAAAATTAATTCTCCTGTGCTTTCATTTTTTTCATATGAGGCCAGTTGTCTTCCCTTAGGGAAGACTGGGGAAACACTACTAAAGTGTAACCAAAGCTTGAGTTTAGAAAAGACCCGATAAAAGACTGCCTGGCTAGACAATTTAAAAAAAAACAAAAAAAGAAAGAAAAATTCAAATCTACAGGAAAATTAAACCTCAGTGTGGCAGAAGCAATCTCAAATCACTGGCTGGTAACCTTGGACAAATTATAAGGAGTGATACTGGATTGATATTCAAAAGAAGACCAAATTGGATCCCTCCCTAAGATCAATTAGCTTGTTATTAGTACAGAGCAAACACTGAGAATCAATTATTGATCTGAGGAATTAAAAATAGCAAATAATAAACAGCATAATCAGCCAGAACTTTCCCACTGTCCCAACTGCATTATAAAATCAGTACAAATGGGAAGTGATATAGACAAAAAAATGTTTTGATTTTAGCAGGGCCTCTGACATAATTTTTCATGATATTTTTGTAGATGAAATGGTGAATCACCATGTGGTAGATTTTGGCAGGCCTTAAGACTCTTGAGTTTAGCACTGTCCTAGACAAGATATTTTTCAGTGTATCAGATGAAGGCATATTTACCACATTTTAAAATAACACGGAAAGTAATGGCAGTATTTACTGACAGAATCTAGAATCTACATTATCCCAACTGGCTTAATAATAAAATTCATAAGAGAAATAAATAGAAATCCCCATAGTTAGGTTCAAGGAAATCAACCTTACAGGATAGCAGTTCATATAGAAAACAGATGATGGTTCTATCTGACCACACATTGCACAAGCACAGGGTAACCGCACTGCCCACACCATGCACGTGGTCCTGGTGTGCCAAAGGGGTGCAGCGCTCCTGCTCTCAGCATGAGTCTGTGCCCCATGCTGGGCACTTGCCCTTGGTAGGAAAGATGCTGGCAGAGTAGGTGGCAGTCACGGGAGGACCATGACAATAGGGAGGTTCTGCTTCTGGGCATGAGAACTGTCACTGTTTGAAAGCTTGTCAAGAGGAATCAGGCCATCTGCCAGGAATGAGTGGGAGGCTTGACCATGGTCTCTTAAATTCCTTCCAACCTTAAGATGCTCTGTTTCTAGAGTTCCAGAAATCAAGGCACTGCACTCCTCACTTAACTGAAAGAAAACATATTACTGAGTACAGTTGAAATGCTATGATGCTATTTTTTCTTCACGAATTTTCTGAACCTCTCTTATACTAATGATCTTCCCAGACTGAAACTCAAAATAAATTCCATATTGCCATCAACTTCTCTCAACTCTATCTGGAAACTTATGCATCTATACCTTAAAATTAATTCTCCAAAATGACAGAGTATTAATAATCTGAGTGGAAATGTACTGTGGGAAGGAAAGAGAGCTCAGCCAGGAGGCAGCTGACCCCACTCTCCCATCCAGCAACAGTGGGAATGCTGATCCTTTAGTACCTTTCCTGAGCCTTAGCATGGTCATTCTGGAAATTAAACACACACACACACACACACACAACTAAGATTAACAATGCATAGCTTATAGGGCTGCTGTAAGACTCAAAAGAAGTAAAAAGATGTGACTGTGTTTTACAGAGTCCATACTATCACACAAATTTAATGCTAATAATTGGAAATATTTAAGTGATATCACAGCTGGGAACAAAATCCCTGTGTCTATGTCCAAAGATCCCTAATAAGTTCAAGTCAGTCTCTAAGAGGGAATGACAAAAAAAGGGAAAGAATTCTTTTAAGCAGGACTTAGAAACAGCCCATTCAAGTCTCCCAAAATGAAAACTTAAATATCTAGACAGATAAATCTGCATGACATCAAGTATCTCGAACTTTGGGAAGAGAGGCCCTAGTTTTGAATCCTGGATTTGCCACTTCCTAACTGTGTGAAAAGAGCATAAAGGCAAACAGAGGATTTATACTTTTATGAAAACAAAAATTTATGTTACCCTTCACATTTCTTGCAGTTAGCAAAAACATGTACTAATGTAGGTCTTTCATAAAAGCTAAGTGGCATAAAGTGAACTTTTGGAAAGCAGGGGATATGCTTCACTTCATGTTATTCCAGCTTAGGAGGTTTCATAGGAATGCTGTACTTCCATACAGTAGGAAAAACCTGTGCTATTATAGTATATGGTTGCTTAAAACCATCACATCTCTTAGACAAATATCAAGGCTCATATATTGCCTTCTTAGAGAAATAAGAGAAGGAATAACTTATGCAAGTTTTTTCCCACCCTGTTCTGGAAAAGCCATCTTGAACATGGGCTGCTGAGTGAATCCCCCATGAAGGCGGCTGGCTTCAGAACATGAGGATGGTATTAACCAACTGGACTCAGGAAATACTAAAATATTCAGGGTGAAGAGAAGGAAAGCATAAGAACAAAAATGGCCAATTTTCACATTTTGGTCCCTAACTAATATCATTCTGATGTCTTTCTGGTCTCATGGCTGCAGGAATGACTAGATGGTCAAATTCTGTGAAACAACCTCATCCTGGGATGATTATAGGTCCATCTCTTGGACAGCCATGGAGGAAAGACTCTCAGGCTGTTTGAGGCTGTTTCTAACTCAAGTTTACCTGAGTTCAAAGAAGCCTCAAATGTCTCAAGCTAACACTGTGACTTTGATCATTTAAGACCAACATTTATCATGCATAAGAAAAATAGTATTTTCTAAAGCACAGACAAAGCATTAAAAAAAATTAAGTATAGGAAGGGAGTAGAGAAAGATCTGGTCTTGTTTTTGCTTCCATTATTAATAACATAAATGTGAAATATAATCATCTACCTGCCATGAAGACAGGAAGCACAGGAAAACTTCAGACCTGAGATCTAGCAATAACATTATCCCTGCCAATCTGACAGCGATGAACTCAGCAACCGGTAGTTACTAGAACAGTGGCCCCAACCTATTTGGCTGGCAAGTTCTAAAGAATAGCAAGGAGAGATAAGAAAGCCTTCATCAGTGATCAATGCAAAGAAATTGAGGAAAACAATAGAATGGGAAAGACTAGAGATCTCTTCAAGAAAATTAGAGATACCATCTTTATTACCGTAAAGATGGGCACAGTAGAGGACAGAAATGGTATGGACATAACAGAAGCAGAAGATATTAAGAAGAGATGGCAAGAATATACAGAAGAACTATATAAAAAAGATCTTCATGACCGAGATAACCACGATGGTGTGAACACCCTCCTAGAGCCAGACATCCTGGAATGCGAAGTCAAGTGGGCCTGAGAAAGCATCCCTATGAACAAAGTTAGTGGAGGTGATGGAATTCCAGTTGAGCTATTTCAAATCCTGAAAGATGATGCTGTGAAAGGGCCACACTTAATATGCCAGCAAATTTGGAAAACCCAGCAGTGGCCATAGGACTGGAAAAGGTCAGTTTTCATTCCAATTTCAAAGGCAATGCCAAAGAATGTGTTCAAACTACCACACAATTTCACTCATCTCACATGCTAGCAAAGTAATGCTGAAAATTCTCCAAGCCAGGCTTCAACAGTACATGATCCATGAACTTCCAGATATTCAAGTTGGATTTAGAAAGGGCAGAGGAACCAGATATCAAATTGCCAACATCTACTGGATCATTGAAAAAGCAAGAGAGTTCCAGAAAAACATCTGCTGCTGCTGCTGCTGCTACTAAGTCACTTCAGTCACGTCCAATTCTGTGTGACCCCATAGACGGCAGCCCACGAGGCTCCCCCATCCATGGGATTGTCCAGGCAAGAGTACTGGAGTGGGTTGCCATTTCCTTCTCCAATGTGTGAAAGTGAAAAGTGAAAGTGAAGTCACTCAGCCATGCCCAACTCTTAGTGACCCCATGGGCTGCAGCCTACCAGGCTCCTCCGTCCATGGCATTTTCCAGGCAAGAGTACTGGAGTGGGGTGCCATTGCCTTCTCCATCCAACCCTGCTAGGACACCTCATTTTCCTCCCTCTCTCAGCAAATGTTTGTTGAATGGGTGGATGTATTAATTTGTTTAGCCTTGGGTCTTTGGAATGCCAAGCTTCTCTTGTTAGTTTTTGATTCACTGACCAAATTAACAGAAACGTTAGTTAGATGAATTTCATTGCTAGGCCCATGGAATATGATAAAGACATATGTAAACAAACTAAAGAAGATGACTTTTAGCATGCTGAATTAGCTTTAAAAATGCTGAGTGTCATGTCACTGTGTAACCCACTGTGTAACTGGGTGTCATGTCACTGGAAGAGTTAATATTAGTGGTTCAGGGCAAAGCAAACAGAACTGAACTTTGCACTAATTCCAGAATTCTAACCTCTAACAGAGGTTAACCTGTGTTAAACAAACATACTTAGAATAAAGTTTCACATAATAAAAGCTTTAAAAACTTACAACCTAACTATATTAAGTTTGATTCAATTTACATTTACCTATTTAACTACTATCTATTAAGTACTATCTATTTAAGTGTCAATTAATTTGTTCAGACATGTAGCCAATAGTTTTTTCATACAGTAAGTGAATTACAAATAGGTAATCTGGTATATTTATAGGTATAAATAAATATGTGATCTTCCTAGTTAGGACATAAATATAAAATTAAGTTTTAAGCAATTAAATTAAAATATGATTTATTTAAGACAGAAATATAATACAATATAAAATACAATAATTTCCAACAGAAATATAACACAAGTCGCAAATGCAAACCCCACGTGCAATTTTGTGAGTAGCTACAAAGAGAAACAGGTAAAAGTAACTTTAACAATATATTTTATTTATCCCAACATATATCCCAAATATTAGCTTCAACATGTGATCAAGAATTAAAAACTATTATGATTTATTTTACCCTTTTTTGGGTTCTCGAGCCCCAGTGCATGTTTGATACCCCAGCACACCTAAATTGGGACTGCCACAGTCTGAGTACTCTACAGCCACAAGTGGCTTATGGCTGTTGTGTCACACAGCACAGCTTCAGGCTAATTTCATAGCCATAACATAAAATAGGGATATAGCGTGATTATTTTATTTATAGAAGGAAGGTGGAAAGGATACTTGTGAAGTCCCTGGGAGGTGAATCACTACTAATTTAGTACATTAATCATGAGAAGATAAAAGATACTACCACTGACAATACTAACACTGTTAGCATATAGTTAGTAATACTGACAATACTATCATTGTTCTATTATTAGAACAATAACAGAGATGAAAATTCTCCTGGAAACCCAGACTATGTATTCTCAATATTCTTCTTAAAATTATATGAATACATTTCTTCATTTATGTGACCTAAGATAGTCTTCTTTGTAGGTATACTCTGCTGTTTGGAGTATGGGAGTCAACCAGACAATCTATATGCTTTAACCAACTTTTTTGCATTTTAAGGTATTTCCTAAGTCTCTGTATCTTTCTCTAGCAAATTCCTGCTACCACAAACCACTGGTTGGTATAGACCATCTTATGGTTCAAAAAAGGCAAACATCAAGATGTCTGTGCAGCATACTACATGAGGCTACAGAAATACATCCAGCCCTAGTGAGAAACACAAAGATTATGACTCAGCTAACCTCAAAAGTTTGACCCCATTTGGTAAATTGATTTTGCATATGACCTTCTTTATTTCAGTCATCCCCTCCTTCTACCCAAGGACTAAAGTGGAGAAAGAAGCGCAGTGATGGACATGGAAAAGCGGTAGATGAGCCACAGGTTTCCAAGGAGGCCAAAGCGTGTCTATGGTGGAAGGGGTGGGCAGGTCAGTGGGGGAGGTGCTGTGAGAAGTGTGCGAGCTCAGTCACTCAGCTGTGCACAACTCTGCGACCCCATGGACTATAGCCTGCCAGCCTCCTCTGTCCATGGGATTATCCAGGCAAGAATACTAGGGTTGGTTGCATTGCACTACTCCATGGGGATCTCCTCCAGGGGATCTTCCCAACCCAGGGGTCAAACCCGCATCTCATGTATCTCTCCCACTGGCAGGTGAATTCTCTACTACTGTGACACCTGGGAAGCTGCCTGGAAATGGATATACTGGGAGAGTCTCTGGTGATACTGTGGAGCCGAGAAAAGGATACCAGAAACAAGGAGGTCAAGGAAGTAGGAAGCAGGTAAGGTTTCTGTCATCCCCAGAGAGGTTGAAGCTGCTGACAGGATGGTGGGGAAGGGTGGAAGGGATGTCTGCAAGCCCAGATTCTCACTGCTCACTGACATCTGCCCTCCTCATGCACGTTTCTTAAACACAGGGCTGATTTATTTCTTCTCTTGTGAGACATCATGGTACTGATATCCATTATTTCCCCTTGCTTAGGAAACTCATAAGAATTAACAAACCTATCACGTGGACTCACTAAATCTGCCATACTTATTTCTCCTGTCAGATGGTAAGTTTATGTTGAGAAAAACTGCCTGAATTCCAGGGTCTCTGCCTGAATTCCAGGTAATTGTTACTTTCATTCATTCATTCATTCATTCACTCATCAAACAATTCTTGAGCACTGTGTCAGGCACAGTATGGTTTTTTCCTCTCTCAGTTCAGTTCAGTCGCTCATTCGTGTCCGACTCTTTGTGACCCCATGAACTGCAGCACGCCAGGCCTCCCTGTCCATCACCAACTCCCGGAGTTCACTCAGACTCATGTCCATCAAGTCGGTGATGCCATCCAGCCATCTCATCCTCTGTCGTCCCCTTCTCCTCCTGCCCCCAATCCCTCCCAGCATCAGAGTCTTTTCCAATGAGTCAACTCTTTGCATGAGGTGGCCAAAGTACTGGAGTTTCAGCTTCAGCATCATTCCTTCCAACACCCAGGACCGATCTCTAAAACACCACAAAAAGGGGGAGTCTGTAACAATTAAATGTTAATTTTTCCTTGCCTGACTGAATTACGATCTCTAGGGATCTCGCTTCTGTTTACTATTCCTTTGCTTCCTCCCTTCTCCCTATTAAATAATAGGGAGATAAATGTCATGCCATTTTAAAAGTGGCCAACTCCACTAATGACCTAAAGACAGGTCCCAAGACCCAGGGAGGAGCTACTTCTTGGCAGATGTGAACACACTACACTGCTCCTGCGGTTCTGATCACCAATATTCAGGGTCTTTTACAGCACAGAGACCCCACTAGAAGTAGGGATGGCTGGCAAAGTGTAATCATGGTAGAAAGAGGCGCTTCATGGTTATGGACACACGTGGCAGAAGCAAGTAGTGTAGAGCATCATTTGCTACTATTGTTTTCACAACACATCTACTCTTTTAACTCGTTTTACCCTTTGTGTGTGTGTGATTGAAAAGGTTGTGTGTTTTTTTTACTTTGTATTGGAGTATAGTTAGTTTATAAACATCATGTTTCAGGTATACAGCAAAGTGAATCAGTTATACATATACACATGCATATACGTATATGTATAACTTTTTTAGGTTCTTTTCCTGTATAGGCCATTACAGAGTACACAGTAGAGGTCCCTGTGGTACACAGCCCTTTTTAAGGGCTGAATGTTTGTGTTCCCCACAATTTGTATGTTGAAGCCCTAATTTTCAGCATGATGATATTGGAGGTGATATTTGAGACCTCTGGGGGAGAATTAGGTTTAGATAAGGTCATGAGGGTGGGGCCCTCATGTTAGGACTAGTGCCCTTATAAGAAGAGACACAGTGGCAAGGCAGCCATCTGCAAGCCAGGAAGAAAATTCTCACCAGAATTCAACCATGTTGTACCTTAACCTGGGACTTTCAGCCTCTAGAACTGTGGGAAAATGCATTTCTGCCGTTTAAGGCACCCAGTCAATGGAATTCTGTTTTGGCTTCCTGGGCTGATGTATATTCACCTCCAACTTTGCTTTAAATTATTTGGTACAGTCAGAAGAGCTGACAAGATCATAGCAATGCTTCCAGTGTTACTTTATGTGCAATTCATTCAGATCTCACCGGATACTCCAGCTCATTAAGAAAGGAATCGGAGGAGAAGAACACACTGGTGTGGGGCCACATTCCAGCAGAACACAAAATTCATTTATTTTTAAAAACATAAAGTTGATTGTTTTAAGTAGTATAGCTGTGAAGGCTTTCTAAATTTGCTTTCTTCTGGAAATTCAGGTTTTTTTTGTAGTGTACTGACCTCTGTATGTGAGGCTCTGTTCAAAATTTCAGTTAAACTTTCTTATTACATTAAGCTGAAGAATTTCAAATTAAAGAAAATGAGATGGAATAAATGTTCAAAAATATGCACGACCTCCAGGCACATCATCTACTCCAAGTGAAGGGAATAGATGAATTGCTGGTTTGTTCCCTGACCATGACCCTCTCTCCACTGGGGGAAGTTTCTCCAACTTTCCCAACTGGTTTAGTCAGGCATGTTTTAAGGCTGCCCCTGTTTGTTAGCTGGTCATGTGAGCACAATGCTCTCAACACACAACAGCTTACCTTCCACATGGCCAAGAGGGAATTGGGGTAGTTAGGGAAAAGAATCAAATTCTAATTTACACCCCAACCTAGCCACAAATACAGAACATGTGGATCTCAAAATTGAAATGGTCTTAAACACCTTCAAAAACACAGGCCCTGGAGTCAGCTTTATTACTGATAATGATAACTATACAATTTTAAATCCATTTTGATTACAGAATATTATTATAAGTAGAATTAACTACATTTTAAAAAGAGTCACAGCTTGGTTCCATCATCACCATTTGTGCTTAGGCAAAGCTGAGTCTATCTGCCTATGGACAGAAAAGCTTTCATGACGGATTAATGTAACTCCCACCAGCCACGGCTATTCCCTGCTCCTCCTCGTGGAAGGAGAAATGAAAACAAAGGCACAGAAACTATGCAATTTAAAGATTATAGTTGGTGTCCGAGGAAGCTATGCTTTTGGAGGCTGGTCTGAACTGCTGAGAGAAACAGCCTGCATCATAGTTTTAGACAATGAGTTTGAAACTGGTTGAGGAGGCTGAGCGAATAGTGAGAACCACTCAGGAGTCATCATGTTTTTATCTGACTGGGGCACGCAGTCCCTCTGCACTGACTTTGTCAGTATAGCATTCCACGGAGGTCAATGTCCTCTCCATTTTACACTCCATTTTACACAGAATCAACACCAAGTTGTATAAAGGCCACACACTGAGATTACGATGTTATTTCGTATTACCTGCTCTGATACACTGTCAGAACAGTACTCAGGATTGCTTCTCCATAAAACTTTCAAAATCCTCTTTAGAAGTTGAACCTCACAGTCCTACCTGAAAGAGCCATACGTGTTCTACCCTTATGGGACAATCTGATCACTACTGGGAGACCATGGAGGCTAGGACCAAAGGGATCGTAGAACAGGTGATAAAGCAGTGCAAAGCAAGTGCATGTAACAACATGCAATAAACCAAACTTAGAGCAAAAAGTTCCTCCAAAGATTAAGGGATAGACAACAGAATTCATTTCTGTGTAATCTGCTATGACAGTGAACCTTTTAAACCAAAAAATAGGACACATAGTAGAAAAAAGTCAAATTATACTTGTGCATATGTGTGCTAAGTCAATTCAGTTGTATCCAACTCTTTGCGACCTATGGACTATAGCCCACCAGGCTCTTCTGTCCATAGGATTCTCCAGGCAAGAATACTGGAGTGGGTTGCCATTTCCTCCTCCAGGGAATCTTCCTGACCCAGGGATTGAACCTGGGTCTTCCACATTACAGGCAAATTCTTTACTGATTGAGTCACCAGAGAAGCCCCTTAGGATAAAATATTTGAAATTTCTTCTGCATCGAACAGCACCTTACCCCTCATGTTAGTTCCTCCTGCCACCTCTGCAAAGTCCCTTTACCATATATTCACAGGTCCAGGGATTAGGAGAAGGACATCATTGGAGGCCATTACCCAAGTCTGCAACACCCACAAAATGAGCTAAACATAACTACAGATCTTTATTTTTTAAATTAAGAACTAAATGGAATTGTATGGAAGAAGCAGAAGACTGGGCAGCTCTGTCTATAGCCTGGAGGTTCTCTCACCAAAATTAAAGCTATTCTCCAACTGCCCCCTCAATCACTATTTAAATGCTATGACCACTGTCTTTGAATAGATTGAACCTTCTTATTGGCTAATTTCCTGTTTATCTGCCATAGCATTCAGTTTAAGTGAAAAAAACAAAACCCTGCATATGCAAATGAGCCCATACCTGGGCCTCTGGATACACAGCACATACTCATGTGTTATACAGTATTACAGTGCTTCAGAAAACCAGGGACAAAAGTGACTGCTTTCTGGTAATATATGCTTAACAAATGTATGTTGGAAAGACAGATGGGTGGATGGATGGATGTGTGGGTCGATGAGTGGGTGGATGCATGGGTGGATGCATGAGTGGGTGGATGGATGGATATGTGGTGGATAGATAGATGAATGGGTAGATGAGTGGGTGGATGGATATATGGATGGATGACTGGCTGGCTAGTTGGGTAGCTGACTGGCTGGATAAACGGGTGAGTAGGTGAATGGATATGTGAATGAGTGAATGGATAGGATAGAACACATCCAGGAGCCTTTGGGATAAAAGCAAGGCCATCAGTTTCCTTCTGCCCCATTAGTTATCTGATTTGCCCTTAAAAAAAAAAAAAAAAGAATCACTCTGCCAACAAATAGAAAACAATGCAATGTGGCCCTGACCTTTAAATAGAAGAGTTCAATCCTTTTTGCTCTTGTCCCCCCTAAACTTCCCACCTCTCAAATAATGCCAAATTCTTGAAATTCACCAATAGTTGGGCCTCTGTTATTCACCAGACCACAGATGCTCTAAGCTTGAATTGAAGCTGGCAGGTAGATGTCTACACTTTCAAAAGTAGAGCAGCTAGGATGGGAAGGTACCAGAAGAAGCCTCATGAATTAGAGCAATGATGATTTACAACTTCATTACCACCCTTCCAGCATAGAGACTTTCCTGTATGCATGCTAAGTCGCTTCAGTCATATCCGACTCTTTGCAACCCTATGGACTGTAGCCCATCAGGCTCCTCTGTCCAAGGGATTCTCTAGGCAAGAATCCCAGAATGAGTTGCCATGCCCTCCTCCAGGGGACCTTCCTGACCCAGGGATCAAACCCACGTCTTCTGTATTGCAGGCAGATTCTTTACCCACTGAGCCAACTGAGAAGCCCAGAGATCTTCCTAGGAGATCCCAAACCTAAAGGTAAGCTATTTTGGCTTGATCTACATGGCCTTAGCCATTGTGACAAGCTGGGAAGGCTGCTGCTGCTGCTGCTGCTGCTGCTGCTGCTGCTACTGCTGCTAAGTCACTTCAGTCGTGTCCGACTCTGTGTGACCCCATAGATGGCAGCCCACCAGGCTCCCCCGTCCCTGGGATTCTCCAGGCAAGAACACTGGAGTGGGTTGCCATTTCCTTCTCCAGTGCATGAAAGTGAAAGGTGAAAGTGAATTCGCTCAGTCGTGTCCGACTCTTAGCGACCCCATGGACTGCAGCCCACCAAGCTCCTCCATCCATAGGATTTTCCAGGCAAGAGTACTGGAGTGGGGTGCCACTGCCTTGAAGGCTGCATGATGTTAAATGGCTAGTGGAAACGTTCTCAACCTCTTCCTCCATGAAAGTAGGGCACATTCAGTTTAAAAGGGAAGTCTACAATTATAATCATTCTGTGCTTCAAGCAAATATCATTTGTCATGGAAGGCCAAGAAAATGGATTCTCTGATTTTTTCAGTTGAAGGTCCTTAAAAGACTTCCCTGCATGATGCACTGGAGAAGTGCACTTGAGGGTGTGTGTTGGGGTGTGTGTATCTGTGTGTGTGTGTGTGTGTGTGTGTGTTGTGTGCAGATGCAGTGTCACTTCTGCATTAGATGACTTATAACTTGGTTGATGGCCTTCAATAATCTAATTTTGATTGTAATCCTATGTATGCCCTTTGCTACCACATCCCAGAGCATTTATTAAGGGCCTCTTAGAGGAGCTGTCCTAGAGGTCTCCCTGGTAAGCTGGCGTGCATGACATGAATGGGTTCAAAGGTTCAATGGCAGTGAAGATGAAGCCCAGATACAGTGAAGAAAGAGTTACAAGAGAGCAGAGCTGGGAATTCCAGATGGCTTCAAATCCCAAGATAAGATGAAAATTCCCAAACCAGTGCTATCAGACAATAAAAGATAAACATGACCCAAAAGATGAATGGGAAGATAAGACACATAGGTTTAGAAATCTGTGACCACGTCCACAGAGAGCTGCTAGAGAGCAAGAACATGACCACTTGGCTCAGCAAAGTGACAAGTTTTGTTTGTTTGTTAAGATAAGCACCAATGTTAGCAAAAGTACAAGCAAATAGCACACTTTCAGAGGGTGGGAATGATAATGGCATACATAGCCCTTTGGGAAAATGAATTTAGCACAAAGTAACAAGAACCTTTAAACGGTTTAAAAGTTTTGGCTCAGTGATTCTACTTCGAGGAATCTATCTAAGGAAATAATCTGAAAAGCAAGGATTTATTCACAAGGATATTTGAACTTACCCTGGAAAAAACAGAATGGAATTAACCAGAGTGAAATGGCTGAGACAATTACGACAAATCCGCACAGTAAAATCTGATGCTAGCTTTGAAACAGAATTCAGAGAGTATCACGCAAAATTATCATAATGTCAGATAAAAAAGCAAGGTATACAACTGTGTGTGTGTGAGTGTGTGTGTATACATATATGTGATCCTAATTTCATATTGAAAATAACATAGAAGTGCAAGATTGGAGGCTAATACAGCAAAATGTTACATATTTACTTATTTTTTATAATTACTGCTTTTTACCATACTTTTTTATTGTAGTATAATATGTTTATAATGCTGTGTTAGTTTCTGCTGTACAACAACATGAATCAACTATAATGTCCCCTCCCTTTTGAGCCTGTCCCCCACCTGTCCCCATCCCAGCTCTCCAGGTCATCACAGAGCACCAAGCTGAGCTCCTTGTGCTATGCAGCAGCTTCCCATTAGGTACCTATTTTACACACGGTAGTGTATATATGTCAACGCTACTCTCTCAACTCATAAAATGGTAACATGTAATGAGATCTTTGGAGGAACTGGATTATGATTATGTGGTATTTCTGTTTTCTTCTTCAAAGTTTCTCAGTTTTTTCAGACTTTTTGTACATGAATGTGTGTGGTACATTTAAAGTCAGACTTGCATCACAGAGCAGAGCGCTGTAGGAATGAAGCAAAAGCAATAGAAATTTTCTGTGGTATGTGGGTAGCATCTCCCCCACTCCCTGTGAGCCCCTCTGGATTCATGTTACAAGTGGATTCTTTCCCTAATTCCAACATGAAGGAGGAGGGAAGAGGAGGAGGTGGGGAGGGGAAGAGGGAAGGAAAAGAAGATAAGATGGAAACTCCTCAGAGCAAAATTTTTCAAACGTGGCACACAATGAAATTACCTGGGAACCTTTAAAACATCCTCATGTCTGGGTTCTACCCCAGGCTCCCAGAAAATCACAGCCTCTGGGATCAGGGCCCTGGTGCATGTATTTCAAATCACGCCTCAGAATTCTCAGGTCTAGCAAGGTCTGAGAACCCATATATATAGCGGAGTGTTCTCAAATGTTAGTGTACATTCAAATCACCCAGAAGTCTGGTTAAAATGCTGATTGCTGGGCTTCATCTCCAGAGTTTCTAACTGACAAGTCTGGGGTGGGGGCGCTGAGAATCTTCATTTCTGACAGGTTCCCAGGTGATGATGCTATGGGGTTGAGGACCACACTTTCAGAACCACAGATATAGAGCAAGAATTTCTTGAATTTGCCCCAGGGACCTTGAGTCCCACACACAGCTGCTGCTACTGCTAAGTTACTTCAGTCGTGTCCGACTCTGTGCGACCCCATAGACGGCAGCCCACCAGGCTCCCCTGTCCCTGGGATTCTCCAAGCAAGAACACTGGAGTGGGTTGCCATTTCCTTCTCTAATGTATGAAAGTGAAAAGTGAAAGTGAAGTCGCTCAGTCGTGTCCGACTCTTGGCGACCCCACGGACTTCAGCCTACCAGGCTCCTCCATCCATGGGATTTTCCAGGCAAGAGTACTGGAGCGGGGTGCCATTGCCTTCTCCACCCACCCACAGCAGGTTCTCAAATTTTAGTGACAAACCAGATTATTATTTCTTGCCTTAAACACCGACTGGCAGGGTTCCACCCCCACTCCCCCTCCAAAGAAGGTAAAGTTCTGGAAAATCAAGACAAAGAAAGGAAATGCCCACTGACTTAAGCAGCTGCAGGGAACTGGGCATGGACTGGACCCTTCACATTCTCTAGAACTCATTCCATCCTCTGAGAGGGAGGCATGGCCATCTCTATCAGGAAAGTGTGAAACTGTTAGTCACTCAGTCGCGTCCAACTCTTTTGTGACCCCACGGACTGTAGCTCACCAGGCTCCTCTGTCCATGGGATTCTCCAGGCAAGGATACTGGAGTGGATAGCCTTTCCCTTCTCCAGGGAATCTTCCCAACCCAGGGACTGAACCCAGGTCTCCAGCACTGCAGGTGGATTCTTTACCAGTTGAGCCACAAGGGAAGCCCAAGAATACTAGAGTGGGTAGCCTACCCCTTCTCCAGCACATCTTCCCGATCCAGGAATCAAACTGGGGTCTCCTGTATTGCAGGCAGATTCTTTACCAACTGAGCCATCAGGGAAGCCCAAACCTGGGTCTCCCATATTTTGGGCTGATTCTTTACCATCTGAGCCACTGGGGAAGCTGGTGGAAGTTTCCCTGGTAGCTCAGCCAGTAAAGAATCTTTTTCATAGGAAAATGAAAACTGAGATCCCAGGAAACAGGGTCATTTGCCAGGGACAGGCAGCTAGTGAGGGGTAGGGCCGAGAGGCAACCAGGGTTGTCAGATGCCCAAGTCCTGGCTTTTCTCCCACTGAGAACAGACACATTTTACTAAGATAAAACCTCTCCTCTGAACAAATATCATGCTGCCTGAAAAGATATGACCTACATAACATGAGGAAAGTGCAGGAGCAAATGTATGAGTTTATCACGATTTTTTTTTTCACAGTGATTAGTTCAACGAAGAAGCAATGCATTCAGCGTAAGAAAACATCTTCTCAGCCTGCCTTTAGCAAAAATTCAAACATACTTTCAACGTATGTCTGTGAAGAATGAGCCCATCAAAATCCACTGAAGTTTGGAGGACGCTGAACACTGATGATTAAAGAGGATTACACTAAAGCAGACATCCTGAGTAGTCAGTAAAAACAAAGCAAAAAACTACAGAAAGCATTTGTAAAAAATGTGAGATTTGTCTACTTTAATTTCAGGACTTAACTGTATTTACAGCCTCCCCCTGCAAGGCATGGCCAAGTTTACCCACATCTTCGGTCCCGCCCTAGATTCCACTTGCTGGGGAGAGCTCCTTATTATCTGTGAGTGTGAGGACTGCTATGTTCCAATTGTTTGGAATGATTAGACTGAAGAAAACTTATTTTCCCACCTCTTCGGGCACTTTCTCTTCTAAAGTGAAAACTTTGTGTTTGCTGTTAGGCAAAAAAAAAAAAAAAAAGTGGGAAGGCAGCCCATTATGGGCTACACAGAAGTTATCTAAGGTATTTTCTAAAAACAAGACAGAATATTTTAGCAAAAAAACACAGAATGACCCACTCAGCCTTATACTATCTGAGAAAATATACTTAGCTATCAATGTTCAAATAATATAGCTGCCACTCCTCAAACTGCTTCTTTGAAACCCCCATGAAACCTGACATCCCAGATCCAGGCTCCAGATCCAGGCTTTCATTTTACAAAAGAATGATCTCAGGACCCAAATGCTGCTAAGATTCACAGGCTATATCGTGCTATAGAATGCACCCAATGCTGATTCAAAACAACCATCTCTTCTGGTACTAAGACTTGGTCCATTTTTCTCTTCTTGCTGTGGTTACAGTTAATCTCTTTGCCCGGCTCCAAACACATGTGCAAACATCTCTAGCAAACTGATGATGGCATCAGAGAAAATGCTATATATCTACCAGTCTTGTTTTCTGCCTTTAAGCTTTGATTACTGCTGGCAGCTTTCTCCTCTAATCTGCATTCCACACCAATCCTAATTAATTATATTACTAAATAATAATTAATTGGATAAAACTATAATGCCAGCTCTGGCTTCTCTTGGAGGAATGCCTAAGCAATCCAGCACAACCTCAAACCTCTTGTGGTACATAATGCAGCTTGTAATCATTGATCTGAAACATTTGGTTCTTTTTTTTTTTTTTTAAATTTTAAAATCTTTAATTCTTACATGTGTTCCCAAACATGAACCCCCCTCCCACCTCCCTCCCCACAACATCCCTGTGGGTCATCCCCATGCACCATTTAATTCAAATACTACCTGGGTCTGAAAATGACCGTAAGAGGCAGAGCCAGTTGTCTATCCCAATATTTGATCTTCCTTTATCTTGAGTTTTGTGCTGTGTGGTGTGCTAAGTCACTTCAGTCATGTCTCACTCTTTGAGATCCTATGGACCATAGCCCTCCACACTCCTCTGTCCATGGGATTCTCCCAGCAAGAACACTACCATGGGTTGCCAAGTCCTTCTCCAGGGGATCTTCCCGACCCAGGTATCAAACCCAAGTCTCTTACATCTCCTGAGTTGGCAGGTGAGTTCTTTATCACCTAGAGTCCTAGAATTATCAACTTTCAGCTGAGAGTCAGGTCACTTGCTATAAAGACTACATTTCCCAGCCTTTCTGTGGCAATGTAACTACCTAGCTATAGCCATGTAACTTCATGTTGGTGAAAGTGATTTGAGCAGAAGTACTGGGTGAAACATTCAAGGGATGTCTTTCATGAGAAAGCACATGCCCTCCTTTCTTCTTGCGGATGGAATGAAGATGTGATGGCTGAAGCATGTGCAGCCATATTGGACCATGAGGTGAAAATCACATATTTAGGATGGCAGAGTGACATCACAAAAGATGGCAAAGTCTTTGATACTATAGAGGGGCCACAGCAGCATGGACTCCTACACAAGGTAGAAATAAATTCCTATTTTCTTTCAGCCATTATTATCTTGAGTTTTCCATTACAAGTGGCAAAACTAATCCTAACAAACATGCAGTAATGAACTTATCTTCAAACCTCCAAATGATCAAGGGTCAGCTTGGGATAGAGACATAGAGATCAGGGGCAGGAAGTGAATCCTGTAGGACCATTTCGTAAGCTTGCTGAGTTTCTGGATACTTATGGAGACTGGGGCTGAGTGTAAGTGACTAGGGAATGTCTGGAGGCCATAGGACACTGACATAAGGTGCTAGCTAGAGTTGGGAGCACTTCCAGAGCCTAGGCCTTCCTGGTCAGGGATGGACAGCACCAAGACACCATGCCAGGGAAGCCCTTGCTGTGCTGCCCACCTCTGCAAATATATGCCCAGCCTCCTCTAGAACCACTTATCCTCACCACCCCAGCCCCAGCCCTCCCCACTTCCTCCTCATATCACCTCCAGATGTTATGTTAATACATGGCTGTGTGCAAGGACACAACTCAAGGGTCACCAGCTCTTTAGGGAGCACTGTTTCCATCCTGTAGATACAGAGCCTTAGCTGTGGTGCCACCTGGGAGAAATGTGTAGCAGACAATGAGACATGCAGGGAGGAAGACCAGCTTAGATCACATGGCAGGAAGTGAGGCCCATTCCTCCTGGCAGCCAGGGTGGCTTGCCAGCTATGCAGATTCAGCAAGCAAGAAAGATATAAACATGGGTGCACCTTTCAGCATCTGATTCCAGTCAACAGTAAGTCACAGGTAGTGTGAGGAAGGAGGTATTCTGGGCCCCAGGAGGCTGCATTCCTGTGTGTGATCTTGTATAGATCACAGCTCCTCTCAGGGTCACAGTTGGCTTACTGTATAAAAGCAAGGCTAGGGGCTTCCCAGGTGGTCCACCGGTTAAGAATCCACCTTGCAATGCAAGCGACACTGGTTTGATCCCTGGTATGGGAAGATCCCACATGTTGCAGAGTGACTAAGCCGGTGCATCACAACTACTGAGCCCACGTGTCCTAGGGCCTGTGCTCCGAGACAAGAGAAGCCACTGCAATGATAAGCCCACATGCTGCAATGAAGAGTGGCCCCTGCTCACCACAACTAGAGAAAGCCTATATGCAGAAACAGAGACCCAACACCGCCAAATGAATCAATAAGTAAAACTTCTTAAAGAATTAAAAAATATAAGCAAGGCTGGTGTCTTAAGAATCAGCATCTCAAAGGTGGAAGTTCAGTTCAGTCAGTCCAGTTCAGTCGCCCAGTCATGTTCGACTCTTTGTGACCCCATGGACTGTAGCATGCCAGGCTTCCCTGTCCATCACCAACTCCTGGAGTTTACTCAAACTCATGTCCATTGAGTCAGTGATGCCATCCAACCATCTCATCTTCTGTCATCCCCTTCTTCTCCCACCTTCAATCTTTCCCAGTATCAAGATCTTTTCAAATGAGTCAGCTCTTCACAACAGATGGCCAAAGTATTTGAGTTTCAGCTTCAGCATCAGTCCTTCTAATGTATATTCAGGATTCATTTCCTTTAGGACGAACTGGTTGTTATCTCCTTGCTGTCCAAGGGACTCTCAAGAGTCTTCTCCAACACCACAGTTCAAAAGCATCAATTCTTCGGCACTCAGCTTTCTTTATAGTCCAACTCTCACATCCATACATGACTACTGGAAAAACGATAGGTTTGACTAGATGGACCTTTGTTGGCAAAGTAATGTCTCTGCTTCTTAATATGCTGTCTAGTTTGGTCATAACTTTCCTTCCAAGGAGCAAGCATCTTTTAATTTCGTGGCTGCAGTCACTATCTGCAGTGATTTTGGAACCCCAAAAAATAAAGTCTCTCACTGTTTCCATTGTTTCCCCATCTATTTGCCATGAAGTGATGGGACCAGATGCCATGATCTTCATTTTCTGAATGTTGATCTTTAAGCCAATGTTTTCACTCTCCTCTTTCATTTTCATCAGGAGGCTCTTTAGTTCTTCTTTGCTTTCTGCCATAAGTATGGTGTCATCTGCGTATCTGAGGTTATTGATATTTCTCCCGGCAATCTTGATCCCAGCCTGTGCTTCATCCAGCCCAGTGTTTCTCATGATGTACTCTGCATATAAGTTAAATAAGCAGGGTGACAATATACAACCTTGACATACTCCTTTCCTGAATTGGAACCTGTCTGTTGTTCCATGTTCAGTTCTAACTGTTGCTTCTTGACCTGCAAACAGATTTTTCAGGAGGCAGGTCAGGTGGTCTGGTATTCCCATCTCTTTAAGAATTTTCCACAGTTTGTTGTGATCTACCTTATGGCAGAAAGTGAAGAGGAACTAAAAAGCCTCTTGATGAAAGTGAAAGAGGAGAGTGAAAAAGTTGGCTTAAAGCTCAACATTCAGAAAACAAAGATCATGGCATCCGGTCCCATCACTTCATGGGAAATAGATGGGGAAATGTGGAAACAGTGTCAAACTTTATTTTTTGGGCTCCAAAATCACTGCAGATGGTGAACGCAGCCATGAAATTACGCTTACTCCTTGGAAGAAAAGTTATGACCAACCTAGATAGTATATTCAAAAGCAGAGACATTACTTTGCCAACTAAGGTCCGTCTAGTCAAGGCTATGGTTTTTCCTGTGGTCATGTATGGATGTGAGAGTTGGACTGTGAAGAAGGCTGAGTGCCGGAGAATTGATGCTTTTGAACTGTGGTGTTGGAGAAGACTCTTGAGAGTCCCTTGGACTGCAAGGAGATCCAACCAGTCCATTCTGAAGGAGATCAGCCCTGGAATTTCTTTGTAAGGAATGATGCTAAAGCTGAAACTCCAGTACTTTGGCCACCTCATGCGAAGAGTTGACTCATTGGAAAAGACTCTGATGCTGGGAGGGATTGGGGGCAAGAGGAGAAGGGGACGACAGAGGATGACATGGCTGGATGGCATCACCAACTCGATGGACATGAGTCTGAGTGAACTCCGGGAGTTGGTGATGGAAAGGGAGGCCTGGCATGCTGTGATTCACAGGGTCACAAAGAGTAGGACATGACTGAGCGACTGAGCTGAACCGAACTGACACAATGGAAGGGAAGCTATATTTCAGTCTCCAGGAAATTCCAACGATCAGCCAGATTTGGCAATTTGTGACTTAGAAATTCGCCACACAGGGTGTTCCGTCGGCCTGCAGCATCACACTCATTAGAAATGCAGACTCTCAGTCTCCACCCACACCTACTGAACCAGAATTCATTTTCACAAGATTCCAGGGGATTCATGTACACACTGAAGTTTGGGAAATGCTGGCCTAGGCCCATGATGTCATGACTTCATGGAGAACGTAACATATTTAGCCAGTGTCCTGGGAACTAATCTCAATACTTGCTTTTCATTTTGTTTCATTTTTTAAATAAAACATACTTACTGTGACATTATAAGTGATAATGCTTTTAAAGGTTATGATTGAGTGTGAAATTGATGAAAGTGAAAGTGGAGAGTGAAAAAGTTGGCCTAAAGCTCAACATTCAGAAAACGAAGATCATGGCATCCGGTCCCATCACTTCATGGGAAATAGATGGGGAAACAGTGGAAACAGTGTCAGACTTTATTTTGGGGGGCTCCAAAATCACTGCAGATGGTGAATGCAGCCAGGAAATTAAAAGACGCTTACTCCTTGGAAGAAAAGTTATGACCAACCTAGATACCATATTCAAAAGCAGAGACATTACTTTGCCGACTAAGGTCCATCTAGTCAAGGCTATGGTTTTTCCTGTGGTCATGTATGGATGTGAGAGTTGGACTGTGAAGAAGGCTGAGTGCCGAAGAATTGATGCTTTTGAACTGTGGTGTTGGAGAAGACTCTTGAGAGTCCCTTGGACTGCAAGGAGATCAACCAGTCCATTCTGAAGGAGATCAACCCTGGGATTTCTTTGGAAGGAATGATGCTGAAGCTGAAATTCCAGTACTTCGGCCACCTTATGCGAAGAGTTGACTCATTGGAAAAGACTCTGATGCTGGGAGGGATTGGGGGCAGGAGGAGAAGGGGACGACAGAGGATGAGATGGCTAGATGGCATCACTGACTCGATGGACGTGAGTTTGAGTGAACTCTGGGAGTTGGTGATGGACAGGGAGGCCTGGTGTGCTGTGATTCATGGGGTCGCAAAGAGTCGGACACAACTGAGCGACTGAACTGAACCGAACTGATAGTGTGAAATCCCACAAGGTCTAGTGGTTAGAATTCCTGCTTTTCATCCAGATGGGCTGGGTTCGACTTTTGGTGTGGGAAGGAAGAACATTTTGGGCTTCCCAGGTGGCACTAGGGGTAAAGAGCCCGCTTGCCAATGCAGGAGACGTAAGAGACATCGTTTCGATGCCTGGGTTGGGAAGATCCCCTGAAGGAGAAAATGGCAATTCTCTTGCCTGGAGAATTTCTGGACAGAGGAGCTTGGCAGGCTATGGTCTACAGGGTTGCAAAGAGTCAGTCATGACTGAAGTGACTTAGTATGCATATAGTGTGAAAGGTCAAAAAATTCTAGCTTGGCTTTTGCTACCACCATTATTATTAACTCTGCTATTCACTGATCTCAATTTATCACAACTCAATGGGATCATTGAGGGTACAGGAATTTCAAATTCTGAAGTAACTCTTTTGACTTGAGACACTTTATCCCCAACCCCTGGCAAGTCAACACTCTCCCTCAGTGAACCAAAACACCTTCAAAATCTAGCTGATACTCCAAAGGCGAAAGAAAATGTCCTGGGACTTGAGGTCTTCAACCAAAGTGCTGGCTACAACCAACAGCAAAGCCAACTCCTCAGCCACTCTCAGGAGAGAAAAGTGGCTTCCAACCCAACATCACCATTCAAGGAGATACAGTTTCTTCACCCTTGTGTGATGGAAGAATCAAAGGGCTGCCATTATCTGCCCGTAAAGCTGCTGCCCCCGAATTCTCACACTGCACACAGCCATTGCCTGCAGATAACTGAAAAGTGGGTCAACACTTTTTAAATGGATTTAACCACAGCTGAACTGCTGGCAAGCAGATGGGACCCACATGACTGACGCTGCCATCAATTTGTGTCACTGGGGCTTTTGCAAGGAAGAGGCAAGTTGAGAGGAGGGACCAAACTCTCTCCTTCCATTTTCAGTCTCCTCCTTCTGTTTGATGTCTGGCCTTTATCAGGGGACTTGAGGCCCAATGCCTGGCCTCTTCCGAATAAGTCAGGTCCGCACTTTGCCACATTCCTCTCATTTGTAAGCACCAGGAGAAACTACTCTGCGGATTACAGTTTCAATGCAAACAGCGGCCACAATGCAAACATTTGCTCTGGGGTTCCTAGCAAGGCTGACTTTATAAAGAGTGAAGTCGGGTGAGCAGAAGACTGGGGTCTCCCATCTAGTCCCCAGGTAATAGCTTTTGTTCCCAGGGTACAATTAAGTCACTGTTCACTTTTTTGTGTGTGGACCGAATACACAATGCCTTTCATTCTCAGGGACTAAAGAAAACAGGGGTTGGCATGAGGTGTCCACATTTTCCTTAATGAAATGAACAGCCCAACCCGAAATTCAAGTGCTAAACTTTCAAGAGCAAACAAAAGGCTCGTGTTCCAGTCCAGTTCACTGAAACCAAGTGACTTTTATTATCAGCCTCGAACCTTGGAAGCATTTACTTACTTATTCTCCTCTTATCAGCACGTTTAGGGGGCAGTTCCACATGTAAGCAAGGAAAACAAATACAGCAAATGACACTCAGGATGAAAAAAAATTGCTGAGACTCATATCCAACATGCTATGTGTTCCTGAATGCTTTCTCTGCCTCTCCTGTCCCCCAAGTCTGGGGAGTCAGGTATTTCAGACATTTGAACAGAAAATTCAGTCTTTGGAATAAAATCTCATCTGGTGGCTGCTGTGAATGATGACTCTATTCCTTCGAGAAAATCCTGAGACGTGGACATGTTCAGTGGGCTTTTCACCCCCTGAAAAAAGTTCTCTGCTTGTAGGTGCCCCATGAATTCTAGCTCTGCACATAAAATCTGTATTACTTACGCTATGTGCAATTGACTATTTGTTTGCATAACAAAATAATAAGAAGAATGGAAAAGAGCACGGCCCAAGTGGAGGGTAATATCCTTGAAGTTAAAGCAAAGTGTTTGATGATATATAAATAGATATACGTGGCAGATTTTCATCAAAGCCATTTTGAGATGTAATAAAATTAGTCCCAAACCTAAGTTTTCTCCCCCTTACTGATCAACTCAGTAGCAGAATCTCTCAGTGTTAATAATTAGACAAGGTTGGGATCAGAAGGGAACTTTCTAGTAGAGAGAGAGGCCTGAACAGTCAGAATGAAGGGTGACTCCTGTAGACACTGGAGAGAAGCAAGACCAGGAGTCCATATGGGCCCAGGTGATATCTGACCTGCAGGGTTTGTACCTTCTTTCTTCTGGACTGCAGCTCACTCTTAACACCAAAGAACAACAAAAATAATATTAGCAAGTTATTCAGTTATGCAAAGACCAACACTAAAATGTGCAATGCAAACTTCAAGAGAAGGAGTGTAAGAATCACATGCAGGAAAAACAAAGTGCTTTTATTTCAGAATCTTTTCCAACACGCTAAGACCCAGAAACACGAATATTATAGTGCCAGAAATAAAATCATGACATTCAGAGTTCTCGAAGGTGGGTTTTATGGTGATTTCTTAAATCAAAAGAGAATAAGTAAAACTATGTTGACATTATTGGTCAGAAGTGTTTTCTGGAATCTGAAAGAGAAGCAAGAGGACAGACAACTCTCAGCCTTGCATTTACAGTGATTTGGCACCATTTCTACAAATAAGATCAATGGGCTGGAAGACCTCTAGAACAGGGATCCCCAACCTCCATCCATGGACTGGCACCTCCTGCCAGATCAGCGGTGGCATTATATTAGAAATGAAGGGCACAATATATGCAATGCACTTGAATCATCCTGAAACCTACCCCCCCCCCCACCCCCCGCCCCCGGCCCTGCCACTTCTACTCCATGGAAAACTGTCTTCCACGGAATCAGTCCCTGGTGCCAAAAAGGCTGGGAGCCACTGCTCTAGAAGAGAAAGTCTGAGTTTAACCAGAAGCCTGGCCCAATCCAGTCCTTGCTGCCCCATCCAACACCACCCCCTTCCCCCAGCAGCGAAGAGCCGGGCAGTCACAGCCTTTGTGCCTTAACTGACATGTTTCAGGAAATCTATTTTCACCTCAAGTGCTTGCCAAAGGTGGGACCATAAAGTGTTTCTATTTATTAGAAATACTTGTAAATGGTGTGTTTGTGTGTGTACTTGGGTGACCATATGGTAGGGAGTGGTTTACAAAGGGCTGAAAAACTTTATTAAAAATCTAAGCCAAGATCATCTGGGGTCTTTAAAAATAGAGTCCAATGCCTCCGTGAGGTTCTTAGTCATTGGACAGGGCAAGGCATAACTGCCCATGTTAACAGGCTTCCTGGGCGCTTTGATGCTGTGAAGTCTGAAACCTCCAGACTTGTAATCGTTCTCAACCAGAGTTACAGGGAGCTGTTGAGAATGCAGGTGCCTAGACCACACGTGGACCAACGAAATCCTAATCTCAGAGGCTGGGCCCTGATGGCAGTGGATGCTAAAGTTCCCAGGAAATTCCCTGGAACCACTGAGACTCTTGCAGGCTGGTGCTGCTCATGTGAAATAAGGATGACCTAAGGCATCACTGCATCAAGAAAGTGTCCCCCGCCCAACCAGTATTTTTAAAATCACTCCTGCTTGGTTGACACTTCCTTTCAGGAGCTGACTCTGTTCCTCTAAACTCCTTTCCCCGTATGAAGCCTGTTCATTACCTCAGCCCAGAAGTACACCAAGTCCTTTGCTGTGACAAGATCCTCCTTCAAACACAGGGGGTAGATGATGAACAACTGCAATTTTAAAATAGATCTGCTTTGCAACCTCCCCAAATTATAAACTACAGCTCACACAGTCCTTTTTCCCCCTTTGCAAGGATTTTTAGAAAACAGTTTTTTAACGACTTCTGTGAGTCTAGAGAGCCTCCTCTTCTGCACCATGATGCACAGCCCCTTGCAGAGTTCAGACCCCTGCGTAGACAGAACGGGGGTGGGGGGGTGGAGGGTATACGGTTATAAACTGCAAGGCAATGCTATGCATACTGCATCTCATTTTCAAACTCTCTTTAGCCAAGATTTGTTGAAACTGAGGGATTTAAAGCAGGCTCAGGAAGGTGGTGCCACAGATGAAAAAACATCTCCCCCACTGACTGCATTAATTAGAAACTAAATTGTTTCACCAAATTCTTTTAAAATGCAAGTACCCTCAAAAGCAGCTAAGCATCATTCACTGGGGAATAGTACTGTAATCTGATGATCAAACTAGAGGGCTGTGGGATGATTTTTGTTTGAGCCACACAGTGTTTTGAGAAGAAATGAATCCACTGTCAATATTTTAAACTAATTCGTGGCACTGCCTAGACTTGGAAGAGGTGGCAGTGCTGGCCCACATCCTCACATACGACCATCACACAGTGAATAATGGCTGGCCGCTTGTGATGACTCTGTGCCCTCTGGCAGGACACAGGCCTCACTGCTCCCTACTGCCTTGTGCCTAGCCAGCCTCACTCACTGCTGCTAGCTGCAGAGCCCCTGCCAACACCTGAGTTTGCAAACTCTTCTTCCCTCTAAATTAACAGAACTAGTGATAAGATCTGCATTCACATTTTTCATCTCCTACTGCTGAGTCATGGGTCTCAGATGGTCACAACCTCCTCGTTGGATGAAGCCAGAGTTTCTTTAATATTACTATTCCAATTAAGTAGTGACAGCTTCTTGGGGAGCCTATGAGTATGAAAAGGAGCTGAATGTGACTGTGAAAGTATTTGGAAACTAAAGCCATAGACGCCTGTAAATCCAATCAGCTCAAGACAGCCACTAGGAACAGTTGAGTTATGCTTGAGTGGGAACACCATGGAGAGCAGTCTGGGGTGGGGGTGGGGAGTAAGGGGGCTGGGCTCATGGGTTAATGACAAGGCAACCTGGGGAATTCAGGCAAAAGCCCACTGAGAGGGGCAGAGACCTCAACCCTGCACCTGGAAGAGCACAGATCTGATCAGGCTTCCACAGCAGCAAGCTGATCAGTGGAAACCAAATCAGGAGCTGAGACTAGTTTAGGAAGTTGCAAGATGCATTCTTAAACGGGAACCTCCTAATTCCCCCATTACTTCGGGTTCTGACCCGGCATTTCCAGTTGAGACCAGGATCTCCTGGTCCACACCTCGTCTTTCTCTAACAGGAAGAAATACAGGTGGAAGAAAGACAAAGAGAAGCTGAGAAGACAGTCACTTATTTCTACCCCATCCCCCCACAGACCTTATCTTTCCCTTTATTATCAGTTTAGTAGATTATTTGCATTTTGGCAGGATTTCCTTTTCCCAGGGCCTATCAAGTGAGTCTGGAGGAGACGGCAGATGGCCTGCTGCACAGCTAATTTGAGTACATATTCAAGACAATAAACAGCTACAGATTGACTTGGCACCAGCCACCAGGGAGGGGACGCCAAGTATTTCTCATGTCTGCCATGTCCCCTGGACTTTGCCTTCACTTGCTTTGCCAATAGAAAGAGTATATTTTAATCTTCTAATAATTGGTTTGGGAGGAACTCTCTATTTTATAAGTAGTCCAATTATATCTTCAGATGAACTATGAGCACAAATCTTTGCACTGGTAAACATTATCAACCAGAGTTCTTGCTATTTTGCTTTCCAACCAGTCACCAAAACGTACAGTTATCTTTCCAAAGGTATATATTGTACATTTCCAAAGTACATCTCTTTCCATATTGACCACAGGATCTGTCCCAGGTAGCAATCAAACAACCTGCTGAAACACTCCGTGTGAGGTAACCACACTCCTCTGGTCCATAGCACAGTCATCTTTTCAAACAAGGAAATAAGGTCAGCCTGTTATGACCAGCTCCCCAGTGTTCACTGCTTTCCTTTCATCCTTCTAAGAGGCCAATTAGTGCATCTAACCCATCCTCGTTCTTCTTCAGAACATCAGTCTACAAGACTTTTTTTGCTTTGTTTCTGTATTTAGTATCTGTCAGAATCTAGGCTAGTTCTCTAGTCAATAGTACTGATATAATTGATTCTCCCCACCTTATTTTTGGTAGATCCTTTCAAAATCTGAGCTTATTTAAAACACTCCTTTTCTAATCAATATTTATCTCCTTCTACCATTTCCCTTCAATTGGAACACCCTTAAAATGATCACATTCACTTTATTAGTCATATTCTGTATGTTATGGCTACCAGCACTACTAATCAAGACTCACCCCTATTAAGTGTCCATCAACAGATGAATGAATAAAGATGTGGTGTATATAATGAAATATATATATATATATATATATATATATATATATATAATGAAATACTACTCAGACATAAAAAAGGGAATTTTGCCATTTGCAACAACATGGATGGACTTGGAGGGTATTATGCTAAGTGAAGTAAGTCAGACAGAGAAAAGCAAATATTGTGTGATATCACTTATATGTGGAATCTAAAAAATAAAACAGACTAGTGAATATAACCGAAAAAAGAAACACACTCACAGATACAGAGAACAAACTAATGGTTGCCAGTGGAGTGAGGTAAGCAGGGAGGGGCAATATAGGGATAGGAGATTAAGACATACAAACTATTGTATATAAAATAAGCTACAAGGTATATTATATAACACAAATAATATAGCCAACATTCTATAATAACTATAAATGGAGTATAACCTTTAAAAACTGTGAGTCACTATACTGTACACCTGTAACTTATATAATACTGCACATCAACTATACACTTTAATTAAAAAAAGACTCTTTCATAATTTTCTTCTTCATGAACCACTGAGGACCTTTGTTACTGATTGTCATTTTTAGGCATCCGGCTTATCTTATGGCCTTGCTACTCAAAATGTAGATTGTGGGAGCTTGTTAGAAATGCGGACTCTTGGGCTCCTCTTCAGACCCACTGAATCAGAAGCTGCATTTTAACAGGATCGCAGCTGATTCCCGTGTGAAGCACTGCAGTATGGCTGCAGTTATATCCAGGACTCGGCAGCCACGTCTCACGGTCAGTGCAGGGTTCCCCTCGCAAAAGAGTTACTCTCCAAGCTTGGTCTCCCGGTGGACCACCACGCCCATTGTGTGCCAGGATCTGAGTAGAGGCCCCAGAGTCAGTGAAGGAGAGGACAGCCTCTTTCCCTAGGAAGTCAGCATCTAATAGGAGACACTAACATGTAAATCCCAGGTAGCTCAAATGGTAAAGAATCTGCCTGCAATGCTGGAGACCTGGGTTCCATCCCTGGGTCGGGAAGAACCCCTTGAGAAGGAAAAGGCAATCCACTCCAGTGTTCTTGCCTGGAGAATCCCATGGACAGAGGAGTTTGGTGGGCTACAGTCCTCAGGGTCACAAAGGGTCAGACACGACTGAGCGGCTACTACTTTCACTTGCAACCTGTGAGCAACAAACCACAGGGCAACAGAGAAAGTACCATTTTACAGAGATGTGTATCAAGCGCTCCAGGAGAACTCAGAGAGGCACCTGGGTCTTGAAGATAGGACATGAAGTTCTGAGAAGGAAAGGGGCAGACAGCCATTCCAGACTATGGGGACAATATACCCAAGAAGGAGCCCCAAATCACATCATGTGGGAGAACAGCAAGAGGGCAGGTCTAGCTGTCACAGAGGGTAAGCGAAGGGAGTGGGCCACAGAAACCGCCGCCAACTTCATAGTTCAAATAACAGTCATTGACTTGCTCACAGTCTGATGTTTGCGATATGGGCAGGCTGTCCACTCCTCACAGTTTTGTCCTGGCTCATTCACGTGTTTGTGATCCACTGGGGCTGGCTGGGGTTGATGGCCTAACTCATATATCTGGTGGCACATGCTGGCCATCACCTGGGCCTCTCACTCCACGTGCCTCTCACCCTCCAGGAGCCTACCCAGAGCATCGTTACGTGAGGACAAAGTGGCCAAGAGAGCAAGGCCTAGCCTCAGAGGTCACCACATTCCTCCTGTAGGACTCTGCTGGGCCAGGTCAAGTCACAAGGCCAGCTCTGATTCAAAGAAGAACAGAAATGCCAAACTACTAAGGCGGGTGGCGCCCCTTGCGGAGGTTCCTGAGGGAACATGAATATTACCACCTACCCTAGAGAGGAAAGAGATATCATTAGACCATGCATGTATACCTTCGCTGTGGGCCCCTTAAATTCAAAAGCATTCAAGAAGCTTAAAATCCTGCTTACTTTTGTAACTCCAACTGTAACTCTCATAGTTCTTTCTGGTGAGTACTTAATAAATTGATATGGATTAATTAAATTGTCACAAATGCACATAATTATAAACTTAGGAATTGGAGTTTATGGGCAGAGAATGCCCAAGGGCCCAGTTAATAAAGAATAAAAAGTCTTTTTTGCTTACAAAACACGTCAAGAAGACAGAATAAGAACATGACTGTCACACAAAGAGTATGTGCCCTGGAATTCACCAGTAACAAATCTCCAGACAGATTACTGCTCTCCTTCCATTTTCCAGCCTTCACTCCAAATCCCATCATTTGTCATGATGGAGGTAAAAAAGTTTGAGAGGTCAGGACCTGCTTTAGGTTCCATAAAAAAGCAGAGCAAGTCATCATGTCTGGGCAGAATCTTCTTTAAATCACTCTTTAAGCTTAATATACAGCAAATTGTCTTTGCTCAGCAGTAGCAGCAGACTGCCGTTTCAATCTGTCTTCCTAATTTGGGCAACTGACAAGCTATCATTTTATGAGTTAGACTTGGCAAGATTTATTTCCTTCTAGACATTGTGCCTGAGATTAAACAAATGGAATGGTAAGGTTATATGGGAGTCTCAAATTCCTTTAGGTATAAATAATGTAGGAACTTGGATTAGCAAATGACCCAGTTCTTGACCCCTTTTCTGTAAAAATATAACTCTTTATTAAAATAACTACTGTGGCAGTGCTATTCGTCACATATTTCAGCTATCTTTCTGGTCAGCACATGGTAGGGAGGCACCCCCATACTCTTCAAGTTAGGCTTGGCCATGTGACTTCCTCTGGCTGATGAAACATGAGCCAAAGTACTTGCCTTGGATAAAAGTTTCAAGAGCCAGCCCTCGATTGGGCACATCCTCTCCTCTCACCCAAACTGACTGCTATTTTTCAGATGGAAGAGCTTAGGTACTAGAAACAGGACATGGGACACAGAGCCCTCAACTCACTCCTACTGGCCATTGGTGTTGTTTGTTACAGTGGCATGACTTTGCCCATCTTAACATAACCAGATGAACACACAATTACCTTAAATTGCTACAAGGAAGAAAGTGATAGCCCATTTAAGCAAGATGGCTCCTGATTTTAGGGCAGTTTAAGTGCAATAATTACTCTGCCCCTCACTTCCCTCTGCCTGAATGTTCCTACTTCTCTCTTCTTGCTAGCCTTGAATTTAGAAATTCTTTTATATCCTTTCTTTGCAGGGAATGCACAGAAGTGACTGGGTTAAGGGAGAGAGATTGGGGTATATCAAGCTTCTCTCTGGCATAGGATCTTGGCCTTGACCCCTTGGATAGCACCCCCAAGTCTGGATCATGGGGTCAGAGGGTCTTTGTGTTGCCTATCAGGGCACTCACAATCCTGACCCTGAGGGCAAAGAGTGAGTCACCTGCCTAGAGTAAGTAGCAAACTCAGGAAAAAGCCGGGCTGTTTTCCAAGGCTCGTGGCTGGCTCATAGACTGTATTCCTTGACACTAGTACATGGACCACATGGAAGCCAATTTCTTTTTTTTTTTTTTAAGCCTATTTCTGCCTGCCATCTCCTCCCACTGGATTATAACTTGCCTTTTCTGCCTCTGGTTTGAGGGTTTCCAGGTCTGAGATTCCTCTACTTCCCCAAGAGGTTTCTTTCCTCTGGTCCTACAGCTACATCTCCTCAAAGACCACCCTTGGATGCCCAAAGCTGATCACTTCTAGCTGATCATAGCTCCTCCGCAAGAAAAGCCCGCCAGGACTTTCCAGCCCAGCAACTGACAGTCCTGCTCCTGCCTCACCACTTTGAGGAGCCAGGACTTAAGACAGTGCCCACACTCTCTGTGCCCTCTTGCTTCACAAACCCCCGTAAAGCACAGAAGAAGATTAAATTACCTGTCTGCTCAAACTGTGAGGGTATCTGGGCAATTGCAGTCTGCAAACCAGCCTCAGTAACTCTCCCCCATCCTTTCTAACAAAGACCTAATCACTATGAATGAGTGTCTTTATTAAGCTGCAGTTTGATGAACTATCATCTGAAAAAGACTTCTTTAAGGGGACAACCCTTTTTCCCTTTCACATTTTAAAACCCATTTAAATAGAAGAATTTTAAAAGAAACCCATGCAGAGGAGACCTCACAGGCAGCTGCTTTATCCCACACTTCTCCATGACAAGACACACAAAGAAGAGGACATCAGACAGCAACACAACACACTCTTTTCCTCTATTTTTGGAAGAATTCAGTGCCCTCAACCACAAAGGGAAGCTGGCATGCTTTAGCAGCAAAAAAAAAAAAAAAAAAAAAGCAGTTGAATGCCTCTAGTATGAAGTGCAGGCCATTTGAAAGGAGTCTGTGCCCCAGTTCTTGATGCCATATCCTGAACCCCAAGAGGGTAGATGCTGAAGACCCCCAGCTGAGCTGCTGGCTGCCTACCTTATGTCCACCCCCTCCATCTTCCCACCAGAATCAAATTTTATTCATGGCAGCAAATGTGCCTTGTCTCCCGTGCTCTAGGGGAGGGGCCAGGGTGCCTTCTCATACAGTCTGGTTGATAAGTGGACAGTCTCAGGTGGTACTTCCAGGACCCTTTATGCTTCCCTTCCTCTTGCCTGAACCATGGGCATGGTGGATGGAGCTTTGGTGGCCAACATGGAGCCTCACAATGACAGTGACCCCTAAGGATGGCAGGGGAGAAACCCATGTGGAGTCTGTCTTTGATGGCACTGAGGGGCCACCACGCCACACTCAGCCACTTACCTCCCCACTTTTGTAGGAGAGAAAAATTAACCCTTTAACATGTCTGGATTACTGTGCTCAACGTACACAAACATTACCCCCAAAGCAACGCCTATCCAACCTACCATCTGAACAGGGTCATTCTCTAGGCCTGCAGAATTTCTTTTTCCATGGAAAGTCAGCAACCTAGAGGAATTAAAATCGCTAGTTAGACTAAAATCCACTTTGGGCAGACACATTTGGTACGTTTTGGGGTGATGAGAGGAACAGAATAAAGACTTAACATGTGTTGCTCTTAAAATATGAAATAAGCACAAACTACTCCTCATCTGTGACCGCAGCCATGAAATTAAAAGACACTTGCTCCTTGGAAGAAAAGCTATGACCAAGCTAGACAGCATATTAAAAAGCAGAGACATTCCTTTGCCAACAAAATTCCGTCTAGTCAAAGCTATGGTTTTTCTAGTAGTCATGTATGGATGTGAGAGTTGGACTATAAAGAAAGCTGAGTGCCGAAGAACTGATGCTTTTGAACTGTGGTGTTGGAGAAGACTCTTGAGAGTCCCTTGGACTGCAAGGAGATCAAACCAGTCAATCTTAAAGGAAATCAGTCCTGAATATTCATTGGAAGGACTGATGTTGAAGCTGAAACTCCAATACTTTGGCCACCAGATATGAAGAACTGACTCATTAGAAAAGACCCTGATGCTGGGAAAGATTGAGGGCAGGAGAAGAAGGGGATGACAGAGGACGAGACAGTCGGATAGCATCACCAACATTATGGACATGAATTTGAGCAAGCTCTGGGAGCTGGTGATGGACAGGGAAGCCTGGCGTGCTGTAGCCCATGGGGTTGCAAATAGTCAGACACAACTGAGCAACTGAACTGAACTCCTCATCTAATACAATAACTGTCTAGATATATTGTTTATATTATTGATATACCTGGGGAAAAGGAAGAAAAGATAAGACAGAAGGGCATCCAAACATCCATCAGTGGATGAATGGATAAAGAAAAACATACATACAATGGAATACTATTTAACCTTTAAAAACAGGACCTTTAGGCCAGCACAATGGACAGCAGGGAATATTTTCACAATCACAGAAAGGTCTCTCACACAGCACTGATATCGATGCTACACTATATACTACATGACACAGTGATGGAAAGAAGGCTCCCTGGGGCACTGGGATCCACATTCAGTTCAGCTCAGTTCAGTTCAGTTCAGTCACTCAGTCGTGTCCGACTCTTTGTGTCCCCATGAACCGCAGCACGCCAGGCCTCCCTGTCTATCACCAACTCCCAGAGTTTACCCAAACTCATGTCCACTGAGTCGGTGATGCCATCCAACCATCTCATTCTCTGTTGGCCTCTTCTCCCCCTGCCCTCAATCTTTCCCAGCATCAGGGTCTTTTCTAATGAGTCAGCCCTTTGCATCAGGTGGCCGAAGTATTAAAAGAGTTTCAGCTTCAACATCAGTCCTTCCAATGAACACGCAGGACTGATCTCCTTTAGGATGGACTGATTTGATCTCCTTGCAGTCCAAGGGACTCTCAAGAGTCTTCTCCAACACCACAGTTCAAAAGCATCAATTCTTCAGCACTCAGCTTTCTTTATAGTCCAACTCTCACATCCATACATGACTACTGAAAAAATGTGATACATGAATTTATGTGATACATAAATTATACTATTAGCACATAACTTTTAGGGCTCTTCAGTGGGGAAAATGGGATTATACTTATACTTGTCAGGCACACAGTAAGAGCTCAGGGAAGACCAGCTATTATTTTGTGGGGAGGGTGCAACTGGAATACGAATGCACACAAACACATATACGCTGGGGACTCCTTGCAGAGAGGGAACATGAATCCTCCTCTGTATACCCTCCTTACCCCGAGAGAGTGCATAAGATTCTGATTAAACAACTGAAATGGACAGCCCCTCCCAGATGGCCCACGAGGCACCAGGCACGGGGGCCAGGCTCAAGGAGGTCTGGTCTCCATTCTCCCACCTGCTTATCAGGAGTCCACCCACAGAGACTGTAGGGAGAAGGACCACGTGTGGAGCCCACATGGGTGGGTGCAGCCCAGAGCAGGTTATCAACGAGTCAAGTGAGGGATCCACAGATGAAAATTTGCTGCTCATGTCAATAGGAACCCCTTTGATCACAGCCCTTCCCTTCAATGACTCTGAGGTGATAGATGTCAGACACCCAGGGACCAGCCAGTAGTGGGAATTGTTCATGTCCCTCAAGAAGGGCACTGATATTCGCTGACTGCTTTGCACCTTGCATATCTAACATACTGCTACTGTGTATGTGTTTACATGTATGGACATATACATATGCTATATTTGTGTATATGGAGCACATAATCAAGGAATTCCAAGATCCTTTACCCATTCAAGATATTTTTCATAATTAAAATATATCTCAATTTTATAAACTTGCCTTATTTATTTTCTCCCATTGGTCTATGGGTTTATCCTCAGGTTTTCTAATACACATCACTGGACTGTTATCACGAAAGGATCCAATCCACTTTGTTTAGCATCCTCCTGGGATGCCTCAAGGAGAGTATGGACAGGCAACACACCGGTGTGCAGATAAGACATCAGCCGGGGAAATTTTTGACCATGATATGAAACCAGACAGACTGCCTGCCCCTTGCACTTGACTTCCAAGGGGCTGGTCAGACAACTGGACGTGTGACGAGCTCACTACCAGCTACCACACTGGGCTCTCACTCAAGATCCTGATCACTGAAGTTAAAATTAAAGACTGATAACAGTTGGGGTAAGGAAAGAAGGAAAGCACTGACTTTTCAAAGATACACACATGGCTAAAGGACTAGGTATTTTTAAAAGCCCAATACATTTTTAATAGATAACGTCTCAATAAGTAATGGTTTAAGTAATAAGAGGAGGATTCTGTAGGAGACAGGAAAAAAAATTCTTTCAACTAAACCTTTGGGCAATAAGAGCAATGAACAAGGGAATTCCCTGGTGGTCCAGTGGTTCGGACTCAGTGCTTTCACCACTGAGGGCCTGGGTTCAATCCTTGGGTGGGGAACTAACATTCTGAAAGCTGCATAGCATGGCCAAAATAAAAAAAAAAAGAACATTCAATGTTATTTTAACTTTATAATTTCTTAATCTGTATGGCTTTAGAGCTCACAAAGGAGAACTTTTTGAATCAAAGAAAGAAAACTGTAACTTTCTTCTTGAATGCCATGCATTCAGAAGCACGAGGAAGGGGCCAGATGTAGTGAACAGAGGTCAGGATGAAAGTGAAAGGTGATTCCCCTGAGGCCCAGCCATGAAGGAAAAGGCAGATTCCAGGCTTCCAGACTCTTCTCAGGAGTACCATACATTCCTCAAAGGGCTCCTTGGTAGATGTGGGGCTGCCAGGGAACATGCCCTGACTGAATGACTAGAGACCAAAGAGGATTAGAAAACCACAGCCTCACAAAGCTAAATACTGACCTCGGAGAAGCCACACTGCTGAAGGAGATGGCAGCCCTTCGTTCCTGCAAAGTGGCCTCGGGGAGGATAAGGGTAGAGGCCAGGCCTCCACCTTCCTCTTTCCTTGACTCCTTAGAGAATGTGAGCAGCTGCGGGCCAGACGGGAAGAGCTGAAGGCCCTCCATCCACCTCTACCACTAGATCTGAGGCACTCTGCCTGCCCTGCCTCCATCTCCAGGCTGCCCCTTCGCAAACAGCAGCTGAGAAAGCCCAGCCCCAGCCCCCAGGCCCTACCTTTGTGACAGCACCCCATTTCAGCCTGGCAGGGGCAAGCCATTTCCAGTCTTAGGCTTTCCTAAGAGCAAAGAGAGGGAAAAGCAATTTTTTTCCCTGTTCACATAAAAACATGGGGAGGAATTCCGCTTTCTAAGATGCTGGGCACACATAGGTCTGAGCTGGAATCCCCACACCATGTTTGAAATACGCATGTGTGTGTGTATGTGTGTGTGTATGAGCTAGTTGCTCAATTTGTGTATGTGAGAGATAGTTAGTCACTCAGTTGTGTCCAACTCTTTGTGACTCCATGGACTGTAGCCCACCAGGCTCCTCTGCCCATGGGATTCTCCACTGGAGTGGGTTGCCATGTCCTTCTCCAGGGGATCTTCTCGACCAAGGGATCGAACCCCGGTTTCCTGCATTGCAGGCAGATTCTTTACCATCTGAGCTACCAGGGAAGCCCTGATAGGGATTTACCTCAGGGACTGTTACAAGGATTAATTGAAATAATACATGAAAAAGCACTTAGCACAGTGCCTGACCCACAAAGCCGTTTAGCCATACAAGTTACTGTTAATGAAAGGTCCACCCAAATTGCCTTCTCCTCTTTCTATGTCCAGCTTCATTCATGAGTCCCAGTGACCAAAACTAGAACACAAATAGACAGTTTCTCCCCTGCTCCAAGGCAGTAATTATGATGGTCACGTTTGCACTTGCTTCTTCATTCATAATACCTAATTTTCTCAATTGTCTTTTAAAGAATAAAAGAGTTATCTCCCACAGTGGCAGCATGTGACTACCGTCACTCCTTTAAAGAATCATTTTCCTGTGCACCACTTAATCATATTGATATGGAACTCACCTGCCTTGTAGTGAGTTAGTAATTTTTTTAACAGCGTGCTCTTGCGTGATTGCATATTTGTGTTTAACAGTAAACTTTAAGGTGCTTTCAGTGGTTAGTTTTTTAAAATTGGGGATTTAAATTTTTGCTTTTGTTTTTTTTGTGTGTTTTCTAGTCCTTAAGGATCAGTCCCGGCTTCTCCTTGATCCATCAGAGGGGAGAGAGAGGCCAAAAGGAAGTGCAGATACACTGCTTTAGAAGGTTGAGACCAGGCTTAGCTCTGACCTAAGTGCTTCCTGGTTTAACGCCTGCTGAAGACTGTGCTATATTAGGGAAGTGCTCTAATGGGACAGCCAGTTTGGGAACTGGATCTTCTCAGAGCAACGAGATTCAGAAATAAGGAACTTACTTGGCTGAGAAAAAGGGATATTACGTAAACCTCCATGTCCTTAAAAGTCATACCAGTGAGGCTTCCCTGATCACACAGCTCTCCCGCATCTGCTTTGCTACCAGCTCTGAGAGGCCAGTCCACAGTTCCTCCTCTGTTCCAGCAAGTCACTTGGCTCCCTGAGCACCTAAAGAGCCATCATTACAACCTCGCCCTGGGCTGTGTCAGGGAATTTGTCACCAGCTAGGCTTCTCTGCAGATGATAACTGCAGCCATAAAATTAAAAGACCCTTGCTCCTCGGAAGAAAAGTTATGACCAACCTAGACAGCATGTTAAAGAGCAGAGACATTACTTTGCCAACAAAGGTCCGTCTAGTCAAAGATATGGTTTTTCCAGTAGTATGTATGGATGTGATAGTTGGACCATAAAGAAGGCTGAGCACCAAAGAATTGATGCTTTTGAACTGTGGTGTTGGAGAAGACTCTTGAGAGCCCCTTGGACTGTGAGGAGATCCAACCAGTCCATCCTAAAGGAAATCAGTCCTGAATATTCATTGGAAGAACTGATGCTGAAGCTGAAACTCCAATACTTTGGCCACCTGATGTGAAGAACTGACTCATTTGAAAAGACCCTGATGCTGGGAAAGATTGAAGGTGGGAGGAGAAGGGGATAACAGAGGATGAGATGGTTGGATGGCATCACCGACTCAATGGACATGAGTTTGAATGAATTCCGGGAGTTGGTGATGGACAGGGAGGCCTGGCGTGTTGCAAAGAGTTGGACATGACTGAGTGACTGAACTGAACTGAACTGAGGCTTCTCTTTAAAGACCACCTAGAGAACCAGCTAAAGCTGAGAGCGGAAAACCCCTGCCCCAGGTGTCCATGCCAGGTGGCACAGGAAGCCAGGGCTGGACCAGCCGCCACTGTCCCTCCAAGTAGTCAGCGGGCCCTGAATAGTCAATGGGCCCTGAACAGTCAGTGGGCTTTGATTCCTTGGTCCAGGTTGCCTTAGAGATTAGCAGTCTCTCTCTAGATGCCCCCACTACAGGACCACTGGAGGGAGCTACGTGAGCACCTCTAAGTCAAGGTGGTGAGGAAGGGGGCTTTGTGTACAGACTAGGTAGGTTGGACCCCCATGGCCCTGCTAGGTCAGAGGGAATGTTCTGGCTTAGTCACTGTTATGTCTGGAAGGAAAGGATTTCTTTTCTTTCAACTGAACTTCCTAGATGAAGTAAAGATGAATTTAACATTTTTTTCAGTATTATATTTTACTGCTTTGCTTCCTGTATTTCACAATTATTTAATCATTAGTTAAATTAATCATGGCTATTGAGCTTAGAAATGCCTTGAGGCATTGCACAAGTTAGGAATAAAATACTTTTTAAAATAGCAGTCAGCAACAAGAACCCTTAACAGCAACAGTATGACTGCACTTGAGAACACCCTCCTTTGACTTCCTTGCATTCATTGAAGAGATTACTGAGGGCAAAACCTACTGTAAAATTTTAATGAATCTGTAGCTCCTTATGAACTTTATTTAGAAGAAAATTAAAATTCTATTTTTTGGCCTTGGGACGATTTCTGACCTGTAGGTTAATGAATGGGCTATGTGTTTGAGTATTTCAGGGCATTTTTCTGACAAAGGAGTATATACTCTCAACTATTCCCAAAGAAGATTCCCAAAATGTTAAGTTTAGAGTCTACTTAATTTACAGAAAAGTTATCCCATCCAGTTCCTTTTATTCCCTTGAACATGTTAAAACTTGGTGGAAGACACATATGGGGGTGTTTTTCTATCTCCCTGTTCTGCCCACAAGTTACTTATCTCATCCTCTCTCTTCTTCCTCCTCTCCTTGTCACCCTCATCTGGAGAATATTGAAAACTAAATAAATCAATATTGAGTACCATGTGCCGGACATGGTGTTCAGAGTTGTGGATACAAGGTCATTCTGACAGGGCCCATGTTCCCAAGGAGCTTAGTGTCAGATGAAAGAAATGAAGACACAAATAATCTGATGTGCCTAAGGCAGAATGCTGGAAGAGCCTCACAAGTTGCTGTGAGAGATGTGAGTTTCCAATCACCAATCCTAGCCTACATCAGAGACAAAAATCAAGGGAAAAGATACTCAAAGAACCTGATGACTGGGGTCTCGAGTGGTTTCTAGCCCAGTTGGCTGGCTGGAACTTACGAATTAATGAAATAATAAGCAAAAACCAGAGAAGAAAAAAAGACTTAATGAAATAAAATTCATATTTTATGGCAAGATGAGAAAAATTTGAACATAAACTTTTTCTCTGCCTGTCTGGGTCTCCTCCCTCCCTGTTAGTGTGTGCTGTGCATGAGCATTAACCAGACTTTCTCAGGAGGGCTTCCTTGGTGGCTTAGCGGGTAAAGAATTCGCCTGCAATGAGGGAGACGTGGGTTCAGTCCCTGTGTTGGGAAGATCCCCTGGAGAAGGGAATGGCTACCCACTTCAGTATACGTGCCTGAAAAATCCATGGACTGTATAGTCTGTGGGGTCACAAAGAGTCCAGACAGAACTGAGTGACTTCCACCTCCACTTTTCTTCAGTTCAGTTCAGTTCAGGCACTCAGTCGTGTCTGACTCTTTGCGACCCCACGGACTGCAGCACACTAGGCCTCCCTGTCCATTACCAACTCCCGGAGTTTACTCAAACTCATGTTCATTGAGTCGGTGATGCCATCCAACCATCTCATCCTCTGTCATCCCCTTCACCTCCCACCTTCAATCTTTCCCAGCATCAGGGTCTTTTCAAATGAGTCAGTTCTTCGCATCAGGTAGCCAAGTTATTAGAGTTTCAGCTTTAGCATCAGTCCTTCCAATGAATATTCAGGATTGATTTCCTTTAGGATGGACTGGCTGGATCTCCTTGCAGTGCAAGGGACTCAAGAGTCTTCTCCAACACCACAGGTCAAAAGCATCAATTCGTCGGTGCTCAGCTTTCTTTATAGTTCAATTCTCACATCCATACATGACTACTGGAAAAACCATAGCTTTGACTAGATGGACATATTTTGGCAAAGTAATGTCTCTGCTCTTTAACATGCTATCTAGGTCGGTCATAACTTTTCTTCCAAGGAGCAAGGGTCTTTTAATTTCATGGCTGCAATCACCATCTGCAGTGATTTTGGAGCCCACAAAAATAGTCTCTCACTGTTTCCATTGTTTCCCCATCTATTTGCCATGAAGTGATGGGATCAGATGCCATGATCTTAATTTTCTGAACACTGAGTTTTAAGCCAACTTTTTCACTCTCCTCTTTCACTTTCATCAAGAGGTTCTTTAGTTGTTCTTCACTTTCTGCCATAAGTGTGGTGTCATCTGCATATCTGAGGTGATTGATATTTCTCCCGGCAATCTTGATTCCAGCTTGTGCTTCATCCAGCCCAGTATTTCTCATGATGTACTCTGAATATAAGTTAAATAAACAGGGTAACAATATACAGCCTTGACATACTCCTTTCCCGATTTGGAACCAGTCTGTTGTTCCATATCCAGTTCTAACTGTTGCTTCCTGACCTGCAAACAGATTTCTCAAGAGGCAGGTCAGGAGATCTGGCATTCCCATCTCTTTAAGAATTTTCCAGTTTGTTTTGATCCACACAGTCAAAGGCTTTGGCATAGTCGGTAAAGCAGAAGTAGATTTTTTTTTGAACTCTGTTGCTTTTTCGATGATCCAAGAGATGTTGGCAATTTGATCTCAAGCTCAAGAATACTGGAGGGGGTAGCCTATCCCTTCTCCTGGCGATCTTCCCAAACCAGGAATCAAACTGGGGTCTCCTGTGTTTCAGGGGGATTCTTTACCAACTGAGCCACCAGGAAAGCTGCACTTTTCTTAAGAGATAACATCCTTTCTTAATCTCATCAAGAGTTTCAGTTCTTTTGGAAATAACCTTCTTTCTTAATCCTGTAGTTCCCTGCTGGCTCAGACGGTAAAGCATCTGTCTGCAAAGCAAGAGACCCAGGTTCGATCCCTGGGTCAGGAAGATCCCCTGGAGAAGGAAATGGCAGTCCACTCCAGTACTATTGCCTGGAAAATCCCATGGAGAGAGGAGCCTGGTAGGCTACAGTCCATGGGGTTGCAGAGTCGGACAGGACTCAGTGACTTCACTTTCACTTTTCTTAATCCTGTAAGGGGCCAGGGTGACCCACGACCCATGACTTGCTTTAGAAGTGTAGATCTGGATTGTGTAAACTGTCAACAGTACATCATTTGATATATAACCCTTTATCCCGAACAGTTACTTATCTGTGCTTTGACCTCTAAGGGACAGGAACAGTTCTCAGAGCTTGTTGAAACGCTGTCTCCTGGGTTATCACCTTAGGGTGGCTCAAATAAAATTTTCCATTTCTTAGATCAAAATCTTCCTTTTCTTACTGCTGACATATTTTTTCATTAACAGTATCAATAACAATGTCAAGGATGAACTGTGTATCCTTGAGAGCAGTCTTAAATTCAGAGATAAAAAGCAAATGACCAGGAGGAAGGCTGGGAATGGGGAGCTGGTATTTCACGGTCACCGAGTTTTGGTGGCAAGATGTAAAAGTTCTGCAGGCAAATAGCAGGGATGGCCACCCAACAATGTGAATGCATTGAATGGCAATGAACCGAACACATTAAAATGGTAAATTTTAGGGAATGTGTATCTTACCACAATTAATGAAAAGCAGTCTTGATTTTCCAGTGTGTGCTGTTTGCTATGCTAAGTCGCCTCAGTTGTGTGCGACTCTTTACAACCCCATGGACTGTATTGTCAGATTCCTCTGTCCATGGGATTCTCCAGGCAAGATTACTGGAATGGGTTGCCATTTCCTCCTGCAGAGGATCTTCCTGACCCAGGGATTGAACTCATGTCTCCTGCAATGGCAGGCGAGTTCTTTTACCACTAGTGCCACCTGGGAAGCCCTTTCTGTACACAGTTGACAAAAAAAGAGATGTTACTGGCACCCCCTTAAGCTGGGTTGCTAAAGAAAATGAGTTTGCTGGACCCAGAGTTTCACAAACCGTGATGCACGCCTGGTTCTTCCCTAGATGGTGTCCCTGCTCAGGCTGACACTCCCTTCCTTTCTTTCCTCTAGGACGTCCTCAGGGTTGAAAGGAGTCCTGAGCATCCCGGAGCCTAGCTGTGGTGCCTGGCAGCCTCCTCTGACACTTGGAGTGGCCACCAGCTACAGCCTCTCCTGCCTGCTCCCTGGGTCCCGGACAGCATCACATTTCCGTCTCAGGCAGCCTGAAAAATGAGCCGCTTGTGGGGAGAGTTACATGGGCTTCCTGGTCATCTCAGAACTTGATCTTGGTTATCACAAAGCCCCCAGGCTCACTGGCAGCTGAGATTATCTAGAGTGCTATGCTTCTAGATTTGCCAGCCCACAGAGGGATCTGAAACTCCGCATCAGCTTCCAGCTCCCATGTCTATCACTGTCATACGGAGGTGATGCTTATCTTCATGATCCACCTTCAGGGTTCGTCACCCTCTGGTCTTCTTATGGCTTCTCTGTGCTGATGTATCAGGACCTGAGCTGCCTTGGCAGCATTTAAGGCGCTGATCACTTCCTTCCCCATGACAGATGCAAGGGGCATCGTGCTGGGCTGGCCCTCCAGATGCACAGAGAAGCCTCTTCCCTTTATTATGCAGCTCTGGAGGATGTCACCTTCTTCTCTGTCCTTCATCGCTGCCAGCACAGGCCTGGGGACTAGGACAACCTTCCCTTTGCTTTGCGGTCTCACTAACACCCTCAGTCACTGGGTCTTTAGGGATTTCATCACTAACCTTAGACAGTGACCAATAGATCTTGGCCCAGGGTCCAAATGAAGGGACATGATGATGTCACCTGCTTTTAAGAAGGAGGGCTGTGGTTTATATTGCTGTCTCCCAACTGGACTCTATCCTAGCAACACTTCCAGGCTGCTGCCTATAAGAGAGGGGGGAGGGGGATCCACCAGCTGGGGTCCTCTGACCTGGAGAGGAATGCCCTTTAACATTCACCCTAAGACGCACCCCCACCCTGAGGTCAGCCTCTCTGGCTTTCCCATGGTGTAGGAACTTCTCTCAGGCTCTCCTGGGCACCAGGCTGTTCTGCACAACCCTGAGAAGGTTGCTATTTATTTTTATTATATATAAAAATACACAACACATACTTATTTTCTGTCTCTGCCTTCCTAAATATTGCTGCTTCTGGACGCTGGGACATCTTATCCCTGCTCCTGGTCCCAAGTACCTGAGATGACACAGGGGTTAGACTTTCCTCTGGTTGTCTGGACCACTGGCAGCCCAGCCTCCTCATCTGACCCTTTCTGGCATCCCGTGTGGTTGCTGTGCACCGCCCCCCATCACCCATCACTCTCTGTTTATCTCCAAGCTCTGCTGACACTTCGTCCCTCTTTGGGCTCCATGCTGACTTTATCCCTGGCCTAAGGGGTTCCTGGCCATCACTGCACAAGGCCCCATTTTGCCTCTCAAGCCTTTCTTTGGCCCTAAGAGGCCTCCCTCCCCTGAATTCCACTTCAGATGCAGAGAAAGCTTCAGTTCACAGCTCACTGCCTCCCATTTTTGACACCAGCCCCTCCTTAGGGTCTCATCTAACCCATGTGTCATCCCCTAACCCTACACAAAACCCCTTGGAAAGTAAGCATTGTGTGTGTGTGCTAAGTCGCTTCTGTTGTGTCCAATTCTCTATGACCCCATGGACTGTAGCCTGCCAGGCTCCTCTGTCCATGGGGATTCTCTGAGCAAGAATACTGGCGTGGGTTGCCATGCGCTCCTCTAGGGGATCTTCCCAACACAGGGATCAAATAGGCATCTCCTGTGGCTCCTGCATTGCAGATGGATCCTTTACCACTGAGCCACTCAGAAAGCCGAGAGTAAACAATACTTTAATCCAAAAGAAACTTGAATGCATTCAAGTCCTTTTATAGAAAGGACAAAGGGAGTCACCTTGGCACACCTGCCTGACAATTCCCAGTGCTTGCTAAGCAAAATTAACTTTCACTGCCACTGATAGGGGCTTCTTGGTGGTGCAGACAGTAAGGAATCTGCTTGCAATGCAAGAAACCCCGGTTTGATCCCTGGGTCAGGAAGATCCCCTGGAGAAGGAAATGGCTACCTATTCCAATATTCTTGCCCAGAGAATTCTATGAACAGAAGAGTCTGGTGGGCCAGAGTTCATGGGGTTGCAAAGAGTCGGACACGACTGAGTGACTAACACTCGCACAAATACCACCTATCACCTACAGGTCTACTGAATTTGTTGAACCTCTCTCACTGTTGGTCAAGTAGAAACTGACTTTCTCATTATTTCACTGTATATTTTAAGGTGAAATGTCAATTATTCTACAGGAGCTATTTTATGGCAAATATGAAATTCACTTGCTATTTCATTTTCCCCAAGTCTACACCACCAATATTCAAGGCTTACTATGGTTACTGTCCTACAGCTGATGGGTCCTGACATGCTGGAGAATCCTCCATCTCTTGGTTATTATTATTGAGGAACACAGAAGGAAGCTATTTTCTTTGAGATTATTTATTTTCTAATCATCTTCATTCCACAGATATGGAAATAGAGGCCCAGAGATTTGCTTTTGAATCTCAGTAGATTAGAGCTGGAAGAAGATGAGCCAGTCATTCCACACTAGTTCTGTATCCAAGAGAAACAAAAGCAGAAGTCCACAGAAAGACTTGCTCAAGAAGGTTTCCAGTGGCTTTATTCACCAGTCAGAACCAGCACTCACCAACAGGATAGCGACTAAACAAACTATAGTTTACTTACATGATGGAAAACACCTCAAAACAAAGTACTGACACGTGCGACAACCTAGGGAAACTTTCAGTCCTTCGTTGGGGTTCTGGGTTGAATTTTGTCTCGCACCCATTGCCTCCCACAGCCTCTAGAGCTGGGAGAAAGCACATTTCTGATGCTTAAGCCTCCAAGTCTGGGACACTTTGTTCCATCAGCCCTAGCAAAATGTTGGTGGCAACAGAGGTCTTAACAAGAAAGCGTATAAAATGTATGATTTTATCTACCTTGAGTTCTAGAACAGCTTAAACAAAACTATAGTGAAAACAGGGAATGACTAAGAAGGGGGCAGAGGAAACTTTCTGGGGTGATGTTAAAGTTCTATAATTATCTTGATGGGGGATTGGGTTACATGGGGGTATGCATTTACTGAAGCTCACTAAAAGGTGCACTTATGATGAGTGTTTCTCTACATGTAAAATTTACTTCACATAAAAAGAACTACAAAAAAACCCCTGAATTCTAGAGGGTGATAGACAGGCTGAAATGTTAAGGATTGGCAGGTACTGGCATTCACAATTTACTCTGAAATCCACAAGAAATGAAAATGGTTTGTTAGAGGGCTAAACCCATGAACAGAGATTTGATAAAGCAAATAGAGCAAAATGTTCACTGCTGAATTTAGGGAATGCATGGAGGTACTCAGACTACAAAGTTGCAAATTTTCAAAATAAAATATGGAAAACTGTTACCAGGCCCACTGTCTGATCTCATTCAGGGCACCACTTCCAGGCAGTACACCTCATGACAGTTCTGCTAAGGATCTGAAAACCACGTTAACGAGAAGGAACATTACTTTATGTTCTTTCCGATGAGGAAGGTTTTCCTACTCCAATCTATTTGTAAAACTAATTTGTCTGAATTCCTACTTTAAAAAAACAGAATAGAATGTGGATAGTACCAAAAGCTTTTTCTTGATTTCACAGATGTCTATTTTTTTTTAATTGAAACATTGCTAATATACAATATTATATAAGTTACAGGTGTATAATATAGTGATTCATAACTTTTAAAGGTTATACTCCATTAATAGTTATTATAGAATGTTGACTATGTTCCCCATGTTATATAATATATCCTTCTAGCTTATTTTATACCTAATAGTTTGCACCACTTAATCCCCTGCCCCTATACTGCCCCCCATTCTCTCTCCTCACTGGTAATCACTAGTTTGTTCTCTTTGAGTCTGCTTCCTTTCTGTTATCTTCACTAGTTTGCTGTATTTTTTAGATTCCTGATACAAGTGATATCATACAGCATTTGTGTTTCTCTGTTTGATTTATTTCTCTTGGAATAATACCTTCTGAGCCCATCCTTGTTCTCGCAAACGGCAAAATTTTCCTTTTTTTTCCTTTTATGAGGGAAGTCTATTCTTAATAACCCCCAAGGATAACTCAAACCAACAAACTACATAAAAAATTCACATTCAGTGCTGAGTTCTCAAAAGGTGTGTCCTTGAGAGCCTTGTGTGGAGGTGTGGCGTAGACAGAAGTTCCCCAAAGCAAAAGCAGGTATTGAAACCTGATGGGCGTACCAGGAGCAAAATCAGCATGGTGCTCCCCAAGATGGCAGTCAAATATGAGGAAGCGGCTCAGAGACAGTTACTCAAAAGAAAAGCTTTACACAAATAAGAAAAATGCCATGCTTTCCTCTTTGAGTAACAAGGTAATTCGAATATGTAAGTTTAGTTGTTCCTGTAGAATTAAATAAGCTATTCCAGCACTCTAGCATTAAAGAAACAATGCAAATCAGTTTAACTCTTCAACAACCACATGCCTTTTATTGATGACGTTATCCGTTTTGTAGGAGAGATGCAGGAATAGGAAAAACGTAGTCCATTAAGACAGTGAAAGAGACAAACGCAAGCAAAATGTTAGGACCTTCTCATCCTCTTTCCCCTCATTAAAAAAAAGACATGCAAGTGGAGGGAATAATCTTTCCTATATTAGAGATTGACGATACTGCTCACAGACATTCAGTGACTTACACGTCACACAGCTATTTAAGGGGCAGAACGAGGGTTCTAACCTAAGCTTTCTGACTTTAGCCTCCAAGAAAAAAAAGACTGGTGTTTACAAAGCAACTCTGCCCCTCATAGCTAAGGGAGGCTCCCAGGCCCTCTGTAGCCAAGCTGCCTAGTGTGAATCCTAATTTACCAGCCTAGTGACCTTGCTTCCACAATGTTTTCTACAGAGTGTATAACAGCATTTATTTAATGGAGCCCCACATGAGGCACCTGGCACACTAACAGGCGTACTGTTCTTACTGTGTGCTGTTCATCCAGGGTGGCTATTTAAATTTAACTTTAGATGAGCTAAAATTAAAAATTTGGTGCCTCAGTCTCATTGGCTACATTTCAAATGCTCAAAAGCCACATGCAGCCAAAAAGACACCTCTTCTTTTATAGTTTTTGGGGATGCAGCAAAATGGTTCGTCCTACAGGACCATGTGGAACTGCTCTCAAACTTAATTATCAGATGATCATACAAAATCCCTTACTTTACAGCTGAAACATCTCTCCAAAAGTCACCACCATGAGTAAAACTAGGTTTATGTTTGTCTCTTTCACCGTCTTATTGACTGTGTTTTTCCTATTCCTGTGTCTCTCCTGCAAAAAGAGATGGATAACCTCATTAATAAAAGGCATTTGGTTGTTGAAGAGTTAAACTGATTTAGTGTTGATCCTAAACATTCTTACTGGTGTCTGTGTCCAGCCTGTTTTTCTCAATCTGGTGCACATTCACCTAAAACTAATAAATGACAAAGGCTCTTGCTTGTGGTTGTCTCCTTGTTGTTGTTCAGTTGCTAAGTCGTGTCCGACTCTTTTCAACACCGTGGACTGCAACATACCAGGCTTCCCTGTCCTTCACTATCTCCTCGAGTTTCCTCAAACTCATGTCCGTTGAGTCATTGATGCCATCCAACCATCTCGTCCTCTGTCATCCCCTTCTCCTCCTGCCTTCTATCTTTCCAAGCATCAGGGTCTTTTCCAGAGAGTTGGTTCTTCGCATCAAGTGGCCAAAGTATTGGAGCTTCAGCTTCAATAAGGTTGCCTAATCCTCTCTCTATATATGCATTTTTTCATTTAAAAAGCTGTTAAGATCTATTCATCTGAAGTACTGCTGGAATTGAGATGATTAATAACAATTTACCTTTGGTTTTGGTTTTTCTGGTGGCTTAGTGGTAAAGAATCCACCTGTCAATACAGGAGACTCAGGAGACGCTGGATCAATCCCTGGGTCAGGAAGATCCCCTGGAGAAGGAAATGGCAACCCATTCCAGTATTCTTGCCTGGGAAATCCTGTGGACAGAGGAGCCTGGTGGGCTACGTCCACGGGGTCACAGAAGAGGTGGACGTGACTTAGCGACTACACAACAACAGCAACAAGCTTTGGGTTCGGGAACCATTCTCAAGCTAAGTGCTTCCTAACATCTCACTAGGGAGCCTCCTCTGGGAGAAGCAGGGAGACCAGACTGCTGGGGGTCCCTGAATAAAAAAAGGTTGTGGTAAGCACTTCAACAACTGTTCTGACAACCTCTGCTCTTCAGGAATTCTGTCCTCATCTGTGAAGTTACAAGGGTAGCTGACAATATCTTCCAGATGGGAAGCAGATTTGAAAGCAAGCAATGAGATGCTGAAAGCAACCTGGGGGAGTGTGAGAACGCTGCCCACAGTGTGGGGGCTGCAAATGTGCATAAAATCATTTACCTGCCAGAAAGCAGAGCTGTTTTGCAGTTCTACCTTGGGGACTGAGGAGAACCAAATTAAAATCTTCACTTTTTAATTTCATCCTAGAAAAAAAATGCCTTTCTTTCTGTAGTTTGGATACCAGCAGAGAAGTTAACTTTGTGTTGATCTTAAGCTCTCATTTAAAATTTATCATTATTCAGCTGTCCTGCCTTCCCTATTTGAAGTGGGACATACAGAATTCACCTTGAAAAGAAGAGCACCATCTATAGGGACCACCCAAATCTTGCTATGAAAAATACAGTAAGTCCCTCACACATGAACCTTTAAGTTGCAGACTTTCAGAGATGTGAATGTGTGTTCCATCAGCATCAGGCATGAGTGAAATTGCAGCTTGCCCTCCTGTCTCCTATTGCTGATGATTCTTCAGCTCTTCCATCTCCCACTTCCTCTCCCTTCTCCAGGCAGTAACTCTTCTTGCCTGTTCACTTGTATGCCAGTTGTACTGTACTACCGTACTTTTCATGTTATTGTACTGTAAGATTTAAAATGTTTTATTTTTTATGTTTGTTTTTATGATTATTTGTCCAAGAAGTATTATAAACTTACTACAGTACAGTATTCTATAGCTGATTGTGCTAGCTGAGTACCTAGGCGAACTCTGTTAGACTAGCTGGGTACCTAGGCTAACTCTGTTAAACAAATTTGATTTACGAACATGCTCTTAGAACAGAACTCATCTGTATGTAGGGGACATGGTGTAAATGATACAGTCACTAAATACAAAGGAAAAATACTTATTTTCATAAAGGTGCAGACTGTGTTTTGGAAGAAATGTTAGACAACTTCCTGAAACGTGTGTACATATATGTATACATGTATACACACATTACCTGAACACACTCATAGATTCTCAAGTATCATACATTCTTGAGTATGGTATTTACAAAATTTTTCCCTGCTCATGCATGCAATGTTTGAAAATGAAAACCTGGTGAACTACTGGTTTATCTTCATTGCCAACAAATGTTTATTAACTGAAAATCATGACAAAGTTTTAAAGAAATAGTAGAGCTATGGGTGAATTTTCTTCTGTTTTTTTCAAAATTTGGTTAATGAATTGTGGTCTATGTATAATTTTTCTACAGATAATAGATTCATACATTTAATCATGTATAGTCTCTTCTGAAACATTATCTGAAATAATTTTTTGGATACAACCCCTGCCTTCTATATTTATTATCTCAGCACAAGTTTGTTTAAAATATGACAGATCACTAATTAAGGCCACAGTCTTCTAAATCATCAGTCTTTAAACCTACAGCCCAATGCTACAATAAACAAAATCCAAACACACAAGAATATACTGAAATTAACTTGGATATCTAAAAAGTGAGGCTTGTACATTTTCCCCAAGTCTGTACCACTTCATTCAGCTCACACAAACTCAAACAGTTTGCATTATTAAATAATGCAATGCTTAACAAAGCAACTGCAGAAAAAACTCAGATAAGGACAAGTGATAAATATGCAGAAAGCTTCATGAAATGAAAAGATAATCCTCAGAAGCATTTATGCTGATTGTGCTGCTTTTATTAACCACATCAGAATCCACTTATCTACCTACAGAAAACATTTATTAAGAACAATGTATTTTAAAGAAATTGGGTTCAAAATGATTAATAGATATACTTACCTGGTAAGCAAAGAAAATTTTTTGCATAAAAAGCAATTTTTAAGAGATGAGCACTGAGAAAGATTCATCCAAATGCCTGTTAAGAAGGTCACCATAATTTTGTTTTTCTTTATAAAGACTTCCTGCCCCCACCCCGCCCCAACCTTCAGGGTTAAGGGACGTTCAGATCATCTGCTTCAGACAAGCAGAACTCATAGCCGAGAATTATATATTTTACACATAAACGTGAAACTTTAATTCTTTTAGAATTTCTTTTATGTGATTCTCTAACTTGTTCCATATAATACATGCCATATTTTTAATACTTACTAAAGTGATTCTTGCAAAATGTCCACATGTTTTACGGAAGAAGCAAAAAAAATTTATTCTGATCTGTCACCTGTACAATCACTTTGTTGTTGTTCAGTCACTCGGTCGTGTCCGGCTCTTTGTGACCCCATGGACTGCAGCACACCAGCCCCCCCGTCTCCTTCACCAGCAAGCAAGTTGAGCTTGCTCAAACTCATGTCCATTGAGTCGGTGATGCCATCCAACCATCTCGTCCTCTGTCATCCCCTTCTCCTCCTGCCTTCAATCTTTCCCAGCATCAGGGTCTTTTCTAATGGGTCGGCTCTTCTCATCAGGTGGCCAAAGTATTGGAGCTTTAGCTTCAGCATCAGTCCTTCCAATGAATATTCAGGATTGATTTACTTTAGGATGGACTGGTTGGATCTCTCTGTAGTCCAAGGGATTCTCAAGAATCTTCTCCAACACCACAGTTCAAAAGCATCAATTCTTCAGCACTCAGCTTTCTTCACAGTCCAACTCTCACATCCATACATGACTACTGGAAAAACCATGGCTCTGATGATATGGACCTTTGTTGGCAAAGTAATGTCTCTGCTTTTTAATACATTGTCTAGGTTTGTCATAGCTTTTCTTTCTAGGAGAAAGCATTTTTTAATTCCATGGCTGCAATCACCATCTGCATTGATTTTGGAGCCCAAGAAAATAAAGTCTGTCTCTGTTCCCACTGTTTCCCCATCTATGTGCCATGAATTGATGGGACTGAATGCCATGATCTTAGTTTTTTGAATGTTGAGTTTTAAGCCAGCTTTTTCACTCCCCTCTTTCACCTTCATCAAGAGTCTCTTTAGTTCCTCTTTGCTTTCTGCCACAACTGCATTAGGATTTAACTATAAAATGACATGCTAACAATATGTCAGGTTATTTGAACATCTATTTAGGACCATGCTGACATTTCATGTATTGGTCAATGAACTCTTTGGTGATAAGCGCAAGGAAACTTGGGCAGGGCATCCAATCATTTCAAGGCTGCACTGACTCTGAAGTCTTGGCTTCAGACAGACTTGAGTTTCACTTCTCACTGGCCATCTATCTTCTGGCAACTTAGCCACAAAGCCAGTTTCTTCATCCTTAAAATGCAAATGATCCTTCTAAGCTCATGGGGTTTGGTGAGGCTTCAAAAAAGTCACTGAATGTAAGCCACATTTAGCACCATAGGTACCTGGTAAGTCCTCATTAACATGCACAGGAAAACCTAGCTGAAACCCCTGCAGCACAGGTTAGGTCTGGTGAGGCAATGGCATGCACGCTGCCTGCAGATTCATGCTGCACTGACATTGCTGACAAAGTTAGCAATGATGGGTGGAGCACAATGTCAGGGACCAGGAGGTCAGACACACCTGGGTTCGTTCTGGCTTTATCCCTTACTCTCTGTGTGACATGCACAAATTCCTTCACCTCTTCAAGCCTCAGTTTTCTCATCTGCAAAACAGGCATAACAGCAGCAACCTCTTACAATTATAGTGATGATTATGGGAAAACCCATAGAAAGCACTATTATTAAACATTATCACTATCTGATTTAAGTTTTTAGGAAATGTTGCCTATTATTATTAATAATTAATTTTTGTACTTTATTAATTTTCATTGTTAATGTGAAACTAAAGTGAGCTAAATTATTATGAAGGGATAGATTAGGATAATAAAACTTTGCTGACAAACTCTGTACTTCATTTTTTTTGAAGTCCCCAACTCTTTTTTATTAGAGCAGAGGACTTATAAATACTACTGTAGTCCTTAAGTTCAAGGTCTAAAACAATCTAACTTCAAAATATTTCTTCAAAAATTCATTTCATTCTGTGTAGCTATCATACTGCTTTAAAGATGACCAAAGACATTCTCTGATCTGAGACACAAGGAACTACTGAAAACAACAAAATCTAACTGTAACAAACAGGAAAAGCATAAATATATATAGACTACATGGTAGATAAATAACAGAAAAATAAGTCAATAACATTAGTAACCGGAAGGGCCCTACAGATAACAATAGTACCTGTGGCAATGTAAGATGTGATAGCAGTTAATAAAAATATATCCTTAAGAGATCCTAACTCTTCTTAGTACATCTTCAGCCTGAAAATAAACTTCACATTTCCCCTTTTGCAGTTCTTCATTGGTTAACCACAGTGTTTTGAGGGACTTCTCAGAAAGTCACAAGTTTCCTCTAGTGGGATGCAGTTTGCTCTAGTGCCTTTCATTGTCTCTTATCACTATTCTTTACGTGCTGGAAGGAGAATCACTTATACTTTACCTGGACAGGAACTACACAGGAATATATAAGCATGTACCAAAAATGGCTGATGGAGGAATAAAAGCAGTAACCAATATTCAATGTTTAGTAAAAGGATGTTCTAATTGAATGTCTTGACTTTGCTCTTACTTATCTACTTCTGATAATTTACACATAATAAATATTACTATGTCTTTTTGAAAATCTGGGGTACTTTAATCAAAATGTGGTAAAGTATGAGAATGCTCCTGGAAAGAAAAATTATTTTCATTTCTGTGTGAGGATGAGACTGACATGGAAAACTAAAACAGATTTCTGTGGTATGCATGTCACAGTCCAAGTGAACTTAGGTAAATAGAAACCAGTTCTGTGAGAGGGTCTTTCATTAATTCAACAATTATTTCTATATCAAGTACATGTCAGTCCCAGGAATTAAAAAATGATTAAGACAAACGCTTCACTAAGACGTTTACAGTTTAGGACATAGACAGATGAGCGACTACATTGTGGAATAATATGTGTAATAATTAGTTATGGCTGTCACACTGATATCCCTATTATCAACTATAATTACTTGTCCTATTAAACTAACTTAACAGCAGCCAGGAAAAGGTTTTATCTAGCTTTTACCAGCACATATAACCTATACATCTTAAACTATACATCTAGTCACCTTAAATCTAAACAAAATCTACACAACTTAAACTTCAGTAACTGCCTTGATGTTAAGTCTCATCAGGACTTCCCTGGTGGCTCAGATGGTAAAGCATCTGCCCACAATGCAGGAGACCTGGGTTCAATCCCTGGGTTGGGAAGATCTCTGGAGAAGGAAATGGCAACCCACTCCAGCATTCTTGCCTGGGAAATCCCATGGATGGAGGAGCCTAGTAGGCTACAGTCCATGGGGTCACAAAGAATCGGACACGATTGAGTGACTTCACTTTCACTTTCAAGCCTCATCACTTCTAGGAGACTTGTTTAGTCGTTAAGTCCTGTCGGACGCTTTTGTGACCCCAGGGACTGTAGCCCACCAGTCTCCCCTGTCCATGGAATTTTCCAGGCAAGAATACTAGAGTGGGTTGCTATTTCCTTCTCCAAGGGATCTTCCTGACCCAGGGATCAAACCTGCATGTATCTCCTGCATTGGCAGGCAGATTCTTTTTTACTGAACCACCTGGGACGTCCCTTAAGGAGACTTAAGCTAACATAAAAAGCCTCCAAATATATATATATTCCAATTAGGGTATTTAGCCCACTTTTTAGAGTCTAAAGGCCTTTACTATCTAGCGACTAAAAAGAAATCACAGCTAAACACCCCAAGCCACCTAATTTTAAAAATTGTTAAAATTAATTTAAAAAACAAAGTCAACAGTTTATAAAGCTATGACAATTCATTGTTGTTTTGAAATTTATTATTTTTAACTTAGGTATATTTAAATATTTTAATTAATCAAATGGACAGTTGGTTTTGTGGTTTTAAAGTATTTTTATTTTTGTTTAGTTTTGTTTCTAATCTCTCACAATGTCTTTTTAGTCATATGGGCGATTTCCATAGAATGAGTCAGCAACAAAACATCTGGGCAGAAAGTCAGTCTTGCTTAAATATTGTACCTTGCATATTTCAGGATTTAAAAGAATTTTGTTCAAATATTTGTTCTAACAACAGGTCTCCAAGACATGTGAACTGTGACATATTGGGGATTTAAGATAAAGGCCTTTGAAAGGGAGACAATAATAGAACCTTAGGTTGAAGAGAAAGATACTAACCTTTATAGACACAACATGAACTGCAGTTGTGCAAAATAAATTAACACATACATTTCACACAGCCTCAGACAGCTGCATTTATGATTGGGAAATGAAGGAATATTTACAACGATTCTCTTTGAGTGGGGGAATTATAAGTGATTTTCTTTTCTTTCAGGTTTTTTTTTTAATGGTACTTTTTTAAATTAGGAAAGAAAAAAAATCTTTCTTTAAAAAAAACATGTACCCCAAAAAGGCAGATCTCTAAATCATTCTTTAGTGTAATTACTTGGTTCAATTATTAGCATACTACACTTCTGTAGGAAATTAACATCTTCAAACGTCTTTAAAAAGATTCTAGAACTACAGTCTTAGCGAATTCATTTAAACAACATTGAGATTGTAGCTTTAACATTCATGAGAATCCTTTGACTTTACAGTAAAAATGGGAAGAAACTGAATTCTTCAAGCCATCTGCTGAATTACAAAGTGTTCTGGACCAGTAAAATACTTGTAGTTCCCAAGGGACGGTGGATCAAAGCTGGCAGCCCCTGCATTTGTGAATGGGAACACATTTCAGCTCCTCTCAACCCCCTGGGTGGCCTCTGGCTCTGCTATCTGATGTTTATAGTTTTAAGTGGTGGATTTTATTAGGATGCTCCTTGAGCCTGAGAACCAATCTGGTCCCCAACAACATTTTCTTCTGACTTTACAGAAGCACATTTCATTCCATCTGCTGCTTCCAGAAATCCTTTTCCCTCCACTTAAAGCAGAGCGTGAGAATGCATCCTGTATGACATTCACTATTCCTTCCGAGAACACAGAGACACACACCTTATACAATACATACTACACACACACACACACACACACACACACACACACACACACACAGAGGCATCCCATATGCCTCACAAACACAGACCCTACCACACCTGGGAACATCTTCCTGGACCCTCAGCCTGTCAGGGGTTGGTGAGGGGGCAGCTAAGACAGTCCTTATCACAGCAAATGCTGATGTTCTCAACAGGACTTCCAAAACACATAAAAACCTCATCTCTCTTCAGTATCAATTTTTTCTAAGTACAATTTAATTTAAAACAACTATTATTGCACAGATGATAAAACCAACACTGCTATTCCATTATAAACAATATAAAATGATCAGGATAATTAAAAATTTTTCCCATTCTTAAATTTTGAATACATTTATTGTTATTGTGCCTATTCAAAACAATGCAGAATTTAAATAAGGATAAAACATTCTCAGAGAGGATATCATCTGACTTAAAACCAAATGACATGGAATGAGTAGCAATAAAGGCAGTAATATGTGAAATGAATTAAATACAGCATAATACTAGTTTCATTTAAAGCTGTCATTAATGGGGGGATGACTGAAAAGAAGAGTGATTGGGAAACCAAGTATTGTTGATTTTTTAAAACTCTCATATGACCTCAAGATTTTTCTTTTAAACAAACTCAGCTGTCAGACTCTTAGGCAGTTGGTTTTCAAAACCAGGATAGACAGATAAAGGCTTTAATTGTTGAGCAGTTCCCTGGAGAAAAGAAACCATCATTACTCAGCCTTTGGGTCACATTCTCATTCACATGGTGTCTTAAAACCATCTTTGCTTGCAGACACACACTATGACTTACATCCTTTCCCCTCACTTGGCCTGACATCATCTTTGCCAGGGAAGACAAAGCCCAAGCTCTCCGTACCATGTGATTCCCCAAAAGAAACCAAAAGAGTTTATTGATTTAACATCCACTGAGACCTGAAGCCTTCTCCACGCCCCTGTCTCAGCCAGTTAGGCCACTCTGGTGACAGCAAGCTACCCTTACTCCTGACCTCCGGGAGCTCCTGGTGCTGACCTGAGCAGTGATCTCACCTAGAGGGCAATCAAGGCCAGATACAACCCTAAGGTGACTGTCACTGATAACACTGTACTCTTGCACTATATAAGGGCCATAAGAGTAGTATTTAAAACATTCTCATTAAAGAAAAACAACTTTCCTTGGATCATAGAGAAAGGGAATTCCAGAAAAACATCTACTTTTGCTTCATTGACTACACTAAAGCCTTTGACTATGTGGATCACAACAAAGTGTGGAAAATTCTTAAAGACATGGAAATACCAGAACACCTTACTTGTCTCCTGAGAAAGCCATATGCAGGTCAAGAAGCAACCATTAGAACTGGATATGGAACAAATGACTGGTTCAAAATTGGGAAAGGAGTACAACAAGACTGTATACTGTCATCCTGCTTTTAACTTATATGCAGAGTACATCATGTGAAATACTGGACTAGATGAATCCCAAGCCGGAATCAAGATTCCCAGGAGAAATATCAATAACTTCAGATTTGCTTACCAGGTGTCAATAGCGGTAAAGACCCCTTCTACTAGTGTAGTAGATGGAAGAGACATGGGTTCGATCCCTGGGTCGGGAAGATCCCCTGGAGTAGGAAACGGCAACCCGCTCCAGTATTCTTGCCTGGGAAACCCCATGGACAGGGAAGACTGGCAAGCTACAGTCCATGGGGTTGCAGAGAGTTGGACACTTGGACAACTAACACTTTCACTTTTTCAGATGTGCAGATGACACTACCCTAATGGCAGAAAGCAAAGAAGAACTAAAGAGCCTCTTGATGAAGGTGAAAGAGGAGAATGAAAAAGCTGGCTTAAAACTCAACATTCAAAAAACAAAGATTGTGGCATCCAATCCCACCACTTCATGGCAAATAAAAGAGGAAAAAGTGGAAGCAGTGACAGATTTTCTTTTCTCGGGCTCCAAAATCACAGTGGATGGTGACTGCAGCCATGAAATTAAAAGATGCTTGCTCCTTGGAAAAAAAAAAGCTATGACAAATCTAGACAGCATATTAAAAAGCAGAGACGAGACTTTGCCAACAAAGTTCTGTCTAGTCAAAGCTATGGCTTTTCCAGTAGTCATGTATGGATGTGAGAATTGGACCACAAAGAGGGCTAAGCACCAAAGAATTGATGCTTTTGAACTGTGGTGTTGAAGATACTTGAGAGTCCCTTGGACTGCAAGGATATTAAATCAATCAATCCTAAAGGAAATCGACCCTGAATACTCATTGGAAGGACTAAAGCTCCAACAATTTGGCCACCTAATGTGAAGAGCTGACTCACTGGAAAAGACACTGATGCTGGGAAAGACTGAAGGCAAAAGAGGTGAGATGAGAGGTGAGAGGCAGAGGATGAGATGGTTAGAGAGCATCACTGACTTAATGGACATGAATTTGAGCAAACTCCAGGAGACAGTGAAGGACAGGGAACCTGACATGCTGCAGTCCATGGGGTCACAAAGTGTCAGACACAACTGAACAACAACAATGTTATATATGTTTGTGTCCCCGGTGGCTCAGCTGGTAAAGAAGCTGCCTGCCGATGCACGAGACGCAAGAGACATGGGTTTGATCCCTGGGTGGGGAAGATCTCCTAGAGCAGGAAATGGTAACCCACTCCAGTATTCTTGCCTGGGAAAATTCACGGACAGAGAAGCCTGGCAGGCTACAGTCCATGGAGTAACAAAGAGTTGGACGTGACTGAGCGCACATGCACACACTGGCGCATGTATACATATATGCACACACACACACTCACACACACTAATGGGAGGAATCTTTTCACAATGCTTATCAAATCACCATGATATCCACTTTAAATATCTTAAAATTTTGTCAATTACATCTCAATAAAGCTTTAAAAATCCATTTATATGAGTTCTGCCTCACTTGGGAAGGAAGAAAAGCTGAGAGGTACTGCAACTGATTTTATTAAACAAAATCTATCATTTTAGTTTTTTTATTACAGTAAAACATCTACTGTAGAAATTTTAGAAAGTTGATGAGCGAAAGGGAAACAAAAATGACTAAGATGCAAATTTTTATGGAAAGATAACCACCACTGGCTTTTGATTAATATATCTAACCCTTTTCTTCCCTATATATATGAATATATTTAGCTGCCTTAATAGTATGTCTTAGGCAAAAGACATTTACTATATCATCATCTATTTTATAAAAAATAATACAAACTTTATCTAATAATTTTGTAAGGAATTGGTGAAGCAAATTTACAGCTCTGGAAATACACTAAGATATCCTGAATTATGTCAATTATGTCCCTATCATACAAAGGGAAATAAAACTCTAAAGGACTATGTATTTAAATTAACTAAGGCAAGACTATAACCTTGGTTAGAAAAGATAATCATATTTATAGATAGTACTACATTAAAAAAGATTATATAGTTGACATCAAAGGAGACCTTCACACATAAGAAATCCACGTTAGGATCAACTGAAGCCTGTAAGTTATTCTGAGTATCTATAATTTACAATATAAAATGCTGATTCCATATAAGAACCAGTTTCAAATTTATAGGACATTTTTTAACCACACTCAAAAGCTAGGACTTATAATTTCAAGTTAGTATAAAAAGCAAATTAATTTCATGTCAATACTAGAAGTGAACACCAAGATAAATCTAAGAACACTGGTGATTCAGCATGTTCACAAGCAACTCTCTGCTGTTTTCTGCTTGAAGCTGCTAAGGGAACAATAATCCAGGGTCAGGTAAACCCAGGAAAGGGGGGCTAATGGAAGAGTCATTTGTAAGCCATGGTGACATCACAACAGGGGCCATTTCAAAGGGATTAGCCTGGGGCTAGAAGCACAGAGGACATGGAAAAAAACAGTGTCATCCGTTCATTTACATCACATAATCTCTAGAAGCTAAGAGCTGATGAAGTTTTATTTATTCTTGTGTATGTGTGTTTGTGTGTGTGTGTGTGTGAACTCTCTTAGGAAATTTCAATCACACAAAACAGTGTTATCAACTATCATCACCATGTTATATGCTAGATCCTCAGACCTTATTCATCTTATAGATGAAAATCTGTACCCTTTCCACAACATTTTCCTGTTTCCTCCAGTGCCTGGCAACCACTTTTCGACCTCTATTTCTATGAGTTTGACTGGGCTTTGAGTTTTTGTTTGTTGTTTAGATCCCACACAAGTGATACCATGCAGTGTTATCTTTCTGTGTCTGCTTTATCTCATATACCATAATTCCCTCAAGGTTTATCCATGTTGTACCAAATGGCAAGATGTTTTTTTCTCATGTTGAGTAATACTCTGTACCACTTCTCTATTGATCGAGACATTAGGTTGTTTCCATATCTGGGTTGCTGTGAACAATGCTGCAGTGGACATGGGGGTGCATATATCTCTTTGATATCCTGTTTTCCTCTGCTTTGGAAATTACCCAGAAGTGAGATTTCTGGATCATATGGTGGTCCTATATTTTTAAATTTTTGAGGAACATCCAATACTGTTATCCATAGTGGCTATACCAACTTACCATTCCTACCAACAGTGTACAAGGATTCCCTTTTCTCCACATCCTCACCAACATTCATCCTTTTGATGACAGCCATTCCAACAGGTGTGACGTGATAACTCACTGTGCTTTTGATTAGGGATGTTGAGTATTTTTTCATCCACCTGTTAGCCATTTGTATGTCTTCTCTGGAAAAATGCCAAGTCAGTTCTTCTGCCCATTTTCTAATCAGATGGTTTGGGGGTTTTGCTATTGAGTTATATGAGTTGCTTATATATTTTGGATATTAATATTTCATCAGATATGCAAGTATTTTCTTACATTCCATAGGTTGCCTTTTCATTTTGTTGGTGATTTCCTTTGCTATACAGAAGCTTTTTAGTTTGATGCAGTTCCACTTGTTTATTTTTGCTTTAGTGCCAAATTCAAAAAATCATTGCCAAGACTGATGTCGAGGTGCTTACCCCCATACTTTCTTCTAGAAGTTATAGTCAAGTCTTTAATCCATTTTGAGTTATTGATAGGATTGATTCTATGTATGGTATAAGACAGGTGTCTGGTTTTATCCTTGTCATGTGGATATCCTATTTTCCAAACACTGTTTATTGAAGAGACTGTCCTTTCCCCCATGTAATGTCTTATCTCCTTTTTTGAAAACTGACTATAAACATGTGGGTTTGTTTCTCGACTCTCTATTTCAGTCCATTGATTTATGTATCTGTTTTATGTCAATACCACACTGTTTTGATTACTATAGCATTACAATATTATTTAAAATCAGGAAGGGTTTATCCCTTAATTGTCTGAATAATATGTCTTCTAGAAAAGTGTCCTTCATATTAATAAATACATTTGCATGAATCAAATCAACTATAGAAAACAAATCAAGGATGAATACAACACAAGCAAGAACACAATTTTAAAATAATGGTCTTCGAATAACAACACAGGTTGTTTCATGTGTTCACGATATATCCACTTACAAGAATACCGAGTATGCCTAAAGTTGTTATTGCTGTTCCTTGGATCAGAGATGAATCAAAACTAAGGCATCCTATCAACAACACAAAGTCTGTTTAAAGTAAGCATTACAGAGTAGCTGCAAGAGGATCAACATTAAGTTAAGGGGCTTAGAAGCTTTGAGTAAATGTCCAGCAGAGTACTCCAGCCCTCAGGAGCAAAGACTGGGAGTGGCAAAAAACTGTCAATTAAAAAACTTCTAAACCAAACTAATTGGAACAGCATCGTAGGAATAAAACAAAACCCAAAAACAGTTGTCAAAATAAGCCATCTGTATTTTGCCATATGTGTGGTACATAGTTTTGTGTACATTTACTGCTAAATAGGCTATAGTTTTCCCTAAGAACTCAGAGCAATTTGAATATAAAATTTCTCCTAAGAAATTGGGATAATAACCTCCACCTGATCATAGTGGTGGTCAATACCACCCATGAAAAGTGCTTTAAAAACTGTAAAGCACTATGCAAACATACATTTAAATAGTCTGGGGACAGGGAGTTGAGAAGGTTGTGAACACAACTGGTTAAAGATTAATTGTTCCAGTCATAAAAGGCTCTCTGATAATCAAAGTTTCCTCACTAGTCCTTCAGGTAGCAGGTTGCCTAATGCACTTCAGACTTTCCCTCAGGAACCCGACTCTGCTCCCCTGAACCCCCCTCTGCTCCCCCTGCCCACCTGGGCACAGTGCACTCTGGGTTGGCCGGCCTCTGTTCCTAAGGGCACCTCTCCACCTGTCTGAAGCCACCTGGAACACACAGCCGCCTCTTTTCCTGACTCCTCCCACTCCTCGAAGGCTCTTCTGGAGCCAAGCCCAACAGGTGCAGGCAAAATTGCAACACAACTGTGGGAGCGCTCAGGCTTCCGGAGGATTCGACAAAAATGGGCAGGCAAGTCCAGGCTGCCCTGGTGGTGCCACACACCCTGGCTAGAAATGGGGCTGCCCAGGTGGCCACATGTTCCCTTCCTTAAAACACATCTGCTTACAGTCTAGACACCCTACCTGGCCTTGTCTCTAGCAGCTTTAAGTTCACAACACTGTCCTGGTGTCCAGGCCCAGCAATGCGTAGTTCTCTCCCAGCAGCTGCCTCTGAACTAGCTTCCCCTAAAGACCATTATTTTATGGACAAGTTTCTTACTTTATGTGTAGACATATATACATACACGTATATGTACACACAATTTTACAATGTGTGTGCATACACACACACACACACACACACACACTTAGTTTTTTAAACCCAGGCTTTAATTAATTATCTCTTCCTGTTTGCTCCTATCTACTTTTAGCACCTCCCTTTTACTCCATTCAGAGAATAAAAATATCCCACACCCTTCTGGCTATGCCTCATCATAGTGGAAATAAAAGTAACCCATAGTTGAAATGTAGTAGCATATGCCACTTATTTTAAAATGCATTGAAAATGAGGTAGACTGATGGATAGATATAGGATAGAGGAAATAAAGCAAAATGTTAGCAAATGCAGAATCTCAGTGGTAGGCACATTAGTGTTTACTGCATAGCAAATTTCTCTGCATATTCCATCAACTGTTTTGCATATTTTAAATTTATCATAATAACATGTTGGGAAAAAAGGGATAGAAGTGGAGGGATAAGATTTCTTTTTTCTTAGCATCAGAGCACTTGGTTATGGACACCTGGCTCTATCTATTCAACAGTTTCAACATTTATTCATTGTCTAGCATTTTCAGATTTTTATAGGGGGCATGAAAAGTGCTGTCAAAACAAAAATTGCTCCACTATAATAATATAAACAGGATAAACTTAATACATTTCAATTCTCAAAGTTTAAACAGCATAGGATAATGGTACAATATGCCAAGCCCAATGATATAAACCAGAGATTAAAGACTTTTTTCTATAAAGCGCTAGATAGTAAGTATTCAAGGGTTCCAATCTCTGCCACAACACAACTCTATAGCATAAGAGCAGCTGTAGACCAAATGTAAAACAATGGGCGAGGCTGTGTCCCAATGAAACTTTATGTGTGGATACTGAAATCTGAATCTCAAATAATTCTTACGTGTCACAAAGTGTTATCTCCTCTTGATTTTTTTCCAATCATTTAAAAACGTGTAAGCCATTCTTAGCCTGTGAGCTAGACAAAAAGGCATTCAGCCAGACTTGGCTTCAGAGTCATCTTTTGTGATCCGATGTAAACCACAGGACCTTGGTCAAGTCTGGCCCCAGTTGTCAATGGCACATAAGGGCTCATAAATAGGAGAAGATCAAAGGGTGTCATTAATTCCTACATGGCCAGAAAGAGAGCAGGCCCATCAGAGCACAAACACCAGTTTAGTAATATGTTGTTAAGATGATAATGCCTCAGAAAAAAGTAAAATGGAGAGCCAGGAATGCTCTCACCACTACCTGTAACAGATTAAGGAGCAAATGCCCAGGGGACACACTAGGAAAACCACAGAAATAAGAGAGCCCGGGGATTTCTCTGAACTGATACCATTTCTCAGGCACCCTCCTCTTTCTCTCTCCCATAGTCTCCAATATACTGAGAACTCTCTAGCAACCAAGAGCAAACAATAATAGCTTAACTTTCAACAACTAGCTTTATAAACTATATGTAATATCTAATCCCTGAATGAAATCCTTAAGGATCCCATGCCTTCTGCCAGGGAGAGAGTGGCTTTTCCTTAGCATTAAAAGAAAGTGATGACTTTTTTTCTACCCGTCTACCCGTCCTGGGTCACTAATCTCACAGAGGTTTGCACTGGCCTGAAACACACCAGGCTCTGCTGTCTAGTGACCAGACTCTCACCCCGGCCTTTCCCTTTCACAGTGCACAAAGCCTTCAGATAACCTCATATCACGACCCTTCTTTTTGCTATTTATTCTGTTTGCCCCAATTACTGTACAAAGAAAAACATGCTCAGTAAAGAAAATGCAGGAAATTTCAAAGGAAAAAAAAAAAATTGAGCTAGTTTTCAAATATTGCTTCTTCTTTGAACAACCAGGCCGGAGGCTGGTGGCCCAGTAATGCAGTTCAGTGGCTGATGGCAACGGGGACAGGGCAGCCCCTCATTTGAAGGGGACGGTGCACAAGAGGGCTTGTGAACAAGCCACCATCCACAATGGGGTGCACACAAAGCAAGGCCACTGTGCCCAACACAGACCCATCAGACCATTTTTGTCCCCTAAAAATGTCTGACTCTTCTCTCTTTCCTCCGTGACCCATCTTTTGCATAAATCCACCTCTTTCTAGCTTTCTTTCTCACTCTTCTGCTCTCTTCCCTCCCTCTCCATCTCCTTTGAGAGAAGGGGTTAGATAGATAGCTACTTTAAAATACATCCATGTCTCTACTCGACTTTCCAAAGGGTAAGCATTTCTTAAATTCATCAGTCTCTATTTTTAAAAGGCTTGATGCTAATTCTTGGCTCACAGCTGCTCCATCCCCCAGGGAAGGAAATTACTTAAAAACCTCCTTTGAAGGGGAGAACTGCATGAATATGAACAGGCCAAGGGTCTGGCCCCAATGACTATCTTTGTTCTCGGGAGCCTGACCTTCAAAAGGGCCGCTTAGGGATTGCCTGATGTCCTTTCCCACCGGCCTGAGAAGGCTCCCCACTGTGTGTCCTTTCCAGGTAGCAACACCCAACCCCTGAATCCAGGGTGTCCCCAAATGCCAGAATTCCACTGGAAAGTCGTGTCTAGAAATTAAAATTAAATAACATGCTTATCTTTTTAAGAGCTGTATTAATATTCCTCAGAGGAAAACTGTTTTGGAGTTTTCTAAGAAATAACAGTGGATGAAAGAACTTTTCAGCCATTATTAAAACTAAAAGGGAGGGCATGCAGCTGCCTATTAACTGTCTCTGCCAACTTCAAAATGGGTCCAGAAAAGAAGAACTATTATCTGACCCTCAGAAAGACCAAGGTAGTCAATGGATGGTAGTCAGTGTGCTGGATATAAACTGTACCTATGAGACAAACTTGAAATGAACCTGCAAACTTAAAATCAAGCTACCTTCCAAAAAACTAAAGGCATGAACTGAAAACCTATGTTGGTAACGCAAGGGTCTCTGAGGTCGATGCTAAAGGTCAAAAGAGCTCTCAACTGCTTCTTCCAGGTCTCTGACAACTGCACAAACACGACAGTCTCAATGTTCAGTTATTCCTCATATTCTGGAAAATGCTACTTTTCTATGGCCTAAGTTATGGTGAATGGAAGAATAACAACGAAACACAAGAGAACCATATAGGTTCTTGTTGGGGAAAACAAGAGGGCAAGGTTTTTCTTGATTCTAAATCGGGATGGTAGCAGGGAGGAAGCAGGGAGCTTAAAAATTAATGACAGAACTGCAATAAGAAGTTATAGACATTCTTTCATTTAATGCACACATTAAAGGCACTTCTTAGGATTTTATTTTGCAGATGAGGAAGAAGGGGTTCTGAGAAGCAAAGGAGGCATCTGATACTCTACCACCCCATGTATTCTCATAACACTCCAAATTTAAAGGGCCAGAGGCAACAAGGAATAAATTTACCGCAAGAGACCAGATTCCAGTGCAAGGAGGAGATCTGCCCTGCACTCAGGGGCAGGTGACCAGGACTCCTCCTCCTCCTAGGCTCTCTTGGTCCAGCCTGAGCCTCCTGAGGGTCACAGTTTCCTCACTCCAGGCAACCTCAAAGCAGTCAGTTACCCCAAAAGGAAAAGGGATGTGGACTGCAGCCCATGTAGTGTTAAAGCTTGGTCTCCTTCAGTGCAATCTGGGCCTTCCCACCAGCTTTGCCGGCAAGAATGAAAGCAAACAACTACACCTTCATGCATATGTTCATGCCATCACTTTTTATTGAGCACCTATTATGTGTCAGGCAGATAATGTTCTAGATACCTAGGATAAAACAGACAATGATCTCTGCCCAGAAAAAAAAGAAAACACATTCTTAACTTTAAAACACTGACTCAATGGACATGAGTTTGAACAAACTCCAGGAGATAGTGAGGGACAGGGAAGCCTGCAGACCATGGGGTCGCAAAGAGTCGGACACAACTAAATGACTGAACAACAACTTTAAAACGCTAAGGTTATATTAGCAGCAGGTTAGAAAGTGCTAAGTGCTGGGGAGATATAGGGCAGAAAAATTGGGGGGTGGGGTGTAGGGTAAGAAGTTAGTTTAATAGGGTAGTAAAGTTCCACTTCACTGAGACAGTTACACTTGACCAAACACTGAAGAAGGTAAGGATTAACATGTGACTCTTGGGGAGAAGAGCATTCCCGGAAGAGGGAATAGACATCATATCTGTACGATAAGCTTAAGTGGACAAAGGATTCACATGTTGTTGAAGTACTCATAAGAATGATGAATGCAAAGGAGCACTCACTCTCAGGATTTTAGCCTTACACGGTGCATTCCTATATGTCACCAGCATTCTCTGGACAAAGGTGGCTTAATATATCTATGTATGGAATTCAAACTACCAGTGCATATGGGCATATGAAATAATGCGGGCTGAGCAGAGCACTGGGAATGCTTCTGAAATTTCACTTTCCACCTCAAAGTCCCTAGAACACAGCAGCCAAGGAGGACTCATGGCTTCGGTATTCCAGTCGGCAAACGATCATTTGGAGATAAGACCTCAGCCAAAAGACCTCTGCCTGTCCTAGGATTTTCTCCTGGCTTACCATGGCGTGCTATCAAAGGAGAAGTGTTGATATTTTAAATGTCACTCACAAGAGAAGGAGGATGTGAAATAACCATCTGAGGTAAGTCCCAGTAATTCAGCCACTGACAGCTCAAAAAAAAAAAAGCTCAGTATTTGGAAATGGTCCAAAAAACCCCACAAGGTTTGTGTTTCGAAAGACAGTATTGCATGCACATCTAAATAGGGGATTTTCAAAGGCTCTGGAGATCTTTGGCTAGACAGCCTTTTTCATAAGCCTGGATTCAGAAAGCATCAGAGAAGTTTCCTGGGAAGTTCCCAAGGGGAGCAAGCTGTACCTGCACTCTGTGGGAGGGCAGGGCCATCCCAGGCTTGTCCCACAACTGAGTATGCCCCCTACCCACCATGCGTGGTGAGCAGTGATGGCAGCAGGGACCTCCCCACGGTACCGAGCTGTCACTTCTGGACTTGCAGATGTAAAGCGCAAGGATGTGCTGTGCTCTGAGAGGGTGACATCAGTGTCAGAGACCCAGGAGGCCCGTCCCCTCCAAGCCCTTCAATCTGGCAAAGAGGAACTAGAGAGTAGGTGATCCACCCAAGGACACACAAGTCAAAGTCAAAAGATGAGTTTCCTCACTTTGTCTCTTGGATTTTTTTTGGTCTCTGGGAGATCAACATCTAGAGAGGCAGATGTGCGTGCTCAGTAGCTAAATTGTGTCTGGCTCTTTAAGACCCCCATGGATTATAGCCCGTCCGGCTCCTCTGTCCATGGGATTTCGCAGGCAAGAACACTGCAGTGGATTGCCATTTCCTCCTCCAGGGAGTCTTCCCAACCCAGGGATGGAATCCCCGTCTCCTGCATTAGAAGGCGGACTCTTTACCACTGAGCCACCTGGAAAGCCCAGAGAGGCAGAGAGTTGCCCCCAGATGAAACACCCCATCCGTGAAGTATGCAGACCCCAGCTCTCCTCACTGGAGTGTGCAGCGCATGTAGCCGGCTACCAGCCTTTGCTTTCATGGAATGTTTATGGAATTCTATTTCCATCAGCTAAGTAAGTACAGAGGACTAATGTCAACTTTGACCCTCCACCCTTCAGGCATCCACTTTCACAGACTGCCTGACAACAGTGTGTTCTGTTCAGGGGGTTCTTCCCATCTCTTCCACCTTGGCCCCACTGCCAAGAGTCTTCCCTGTTCTAATGGGAAGAAATCCTGTTGAGCTAGCCTCCAACTGTCTTTGAAGCAGAAATCAGCATATGGAGATGGTTTAGTCTGGGTTCTGAGTTTTCAGAAAAATGCTTTTTATAACATTTCGAATTGGCCTCAACATCAAAGAAGGCATGTCACCCACAAAAGCAAGCAGCAGAGAACAATTAAGGATAGCTGAAGGGTGAGAAGTCAACTAGATCTGGGCACGGTGACAAGACCACACCACTATCACCTCAAAGGACCATCCACTGCACAGTTTCACAAGAGTGCCTTGGAGGATGCTGCTCAAAAAGCTTTGCCTTCGAAAAAGATGCCAAACATACTAGGTTAGTACCATAACAATTCTCTAAAAGCTTCCCACCCATAGCAAATGGAGTCAAAGTGCTAATATTAGAAAAACTCAGGTGTCCCTCAGTTGGTAAATGGATACACTGTGGTGTATTCATATGACAAGACACTACTCAGCAATAAAAGGAATGAACTAAGATATCAACAATGTGAATGAATGTCAAATGCATTATGCTAGCCAGACTTAAAAGGTATATATGCTATGATTCTATTTCTATACCATTCTCAAAAAGGAGAGACTAGAGGAACAGAAAACTGATAGTGGTCAGATGCTGGGGACAGGGGGAGTGCTAACTACAAGGGGTGCAAGGAAATTTGGGAAGGATTACAAAACTGCTGTATCTCTCAATTGCAGCAGAGGCTACAATATGGATTTGTTAAAACTCATAACATTGTACAATATAAAGTACAATATTACTACACACCAACTATGTCTGAAAAAAACAAGGCCAACAAAAAAATCTAGTACTAACCAAGAAAAAGTGCAAAACCCAATAAAGAACTTGAATATTTGCTGTTTCTAGGTTTCCATTTTAATATTTAAAAACAAACTTACATCTCTCTGTACTTTGGTGGCTCAATTGACTGGCCATGCCCTTCAGAACAACTGACTTCTCACCCGTGGTAGGAGCAACAGGGGCAGGTAATTAAGTTCCTCAAACATTCAAGCATTCAGTACATGCCAAGCATAAGGAGAGGCGTCCCAGACCAGTCCTTGGAGACCTCACGGGGGAAGGGATGAAAGGAAAACACATGTTTTCTGGACATGGACCAGAAGCCCCCAATCTGGATGTGGCTGCTTTGTCAGAAGAAATACCACAGGGGTTTTTTCCAAAGTTCATATTGTGTCATTCATTTATTCAACACACTTTTGAGCGGCATGCAGTGAAAAACAGAGATAGACAAAGTCCTAGAACTCACCCTCATTCACAGAAAAGACATATCCTTCTAGCCCAGTTGCTTCCATGGGCCACCCACAGATTTCCATGGGATAAGATGGGACCTTGGGGAGACTGCAGGGCACACCATTCAAACGGTCAGATGTGAATGTGCATGGCTGGTGTCCTCTGGAATACTATGGGGAGGTGGTTCTGGCAAGCAACCCACCCCAGCTCTACCTGCAGGCTTCCGAGAAAGACACAAGTTCAAGAGGCCAGATCTGTGCTTTCCAGCTTTTCTCCCCCACCTCACGGGCCATGCAGAAAGGATATACGTGCTGCCTGCAGCCTGAGATAACCAGCCTCGGGACTCCGTTGCCCTCAGGCCATGCCCAGCTACCCTGACAGTGAGGAGACCAATGTCCCACGGCCCAGCCCACCTGGAACATGAAGGGCGCTCCCTGACCCTCCGCTCAAGGAACCTGGGAGGACAGATCCAGAAGGGTCTTGCCAGTGGGTCTGGAGACCGGGAAACTGAGTTTTTCCATTATGGCACCTCGTGCCTGCTTGGTGTCTTCAGGAGAATTAGAAACAGGTGCCCCCTCCTCCAGGAAGATGCTGCTGAGCATCAGCTGGACTTCAGCCCTGACCTCACTGCCCCTAGCCTGCTGCAGAGCCTCTGGCAGGACACAAACTGCGCGCCGTGCAGGACAGCCTTACCTAAGAGGCAGTTCTGTCCTGTGTGCTGCACGTAACCTACCTACCTGTCATCAGGGAGACTTTCAGCAAATTCAAAGTACTGACCAGCATGCCTGCGATTTTTTTTAAGGATAGCAAACGTAAATACCTAGGAGCTCATATTTCCTAGAATGAGACTTCATCAGTCTAGGTCAGGCTTCATTTCTGAAGCCTCCCCCGCCCCAACTCACATGGACTGCTCAAAATGGCTTCTTCTGCTGCTCCCCTATAGCTAGGGGCATCCAGCTAGTCCTCAAACCATGTTTGATGACCGAATGGCAATCAAGGAGCTCACTATCAGGAATAAGTACACTTGGAGCGACAGTTCACACTTCATACCCAAAGGAATTCCAAATGGGTCACAGAATTTAAACGTAAGTAATAAGACTTCCCTGGTGGCACAGTGGTTAAGAATCCACCTGCCAATGCAGAGGACATGGGTTTGATCCCTGGTCTGAGAAGATCCCACTTGTCACAGCACAACTAAGCTCGTGCACCACACTACTGGGTCCATGCTCTAGAGCCCAGGAGCTATGACTACCGAGCCCAAGTACTGCATTACTGAAGCCCACACACCCTAGGACCCAGAGGCCACAACTGAGTCCTTGTGTTGCAGATATTAAACCCCATGCGCCTAGAGCCTGTGCTCCACAATAAAAGAAGACACCGCCATCAGAAGTCCATGCACTACAACTAGAGAGCAGACCCTGTTCACCGCAACTAGAGAAAGCCCCTGTAAAGCAGCGAAGAGCCAGCACAGCCAAAAATAAGAAATAAATAAATTAAACAAGTAATAAACCAAACCATAAAAAGTACGAGAAGAAATGATAGAAAATAATTTTAATAAACTCAAAGTGAGCAGAGACTTGCTAAATGTGATATAATTTCTAAAAAGATGAAAAATTGTTGATAAATTCAACTACTTTAAAAAAATAGAATGGTGAAAATGTTCTGGAGCTAGATTGTGGTGTATAACCAGTGTGAACGTTCTTAATACCACTAAACTGTACACTTAAAAATGCAATGTTTTATTTTATGTATATTTGACACAATACTGAAAAACATACATATATGGGAAAGAGACCAGAAACAAAGTCAAAAGACAAAGGAGAACCTAGAGAAAAGATGTGTAAATCGTGCAACAGACATAAAGCAGTTTTCAGTATATAAAGAGTTCCTACAAATTAATAGAGGTCTACAATGCTATTGAAAAATGAACAAATAGTATGAAGTGAAAGTTCACAACAAAGACAAATAGTTCTTAAACACATGAAGAGATGCTTATACTCATTCATATTCAAAAATTAATGACAGAATCCCCTGGTGGTCCAGTGGGTAGGACTTGGCACTTTCACTGCAGTGGCCCGGGTTCAATCCCTGGTTGGGGAACTAAGATACTGCAAGCCACGTGGTGGAGCCAAAAAAAAAAATTAATGAAACCACACCTATCAAAGTAGCAAGTACCCAAAAGTTCCAGAAAAGTGGGGAGAAAGTGGCTCTCTCAATTGTACTGGGTGACACTATGCTGTGCTTAGTACCTCAGTCATGTCCAACTCAGGGACCCCATGGACTGTAGCCCACCAGGCTCCTCTGTCCATGGGATTCTCCAGGGAAGAATATTGGAATGGGTATCGTTTCCCTTCTACAGGGGCTCTTGCCAACCCAGGGATCGAACCCAGGTCTCCTGCATTGCAGGCTGATTCTTTACCAGCTGAGTCACAAGGGAAGCCCGTACTGGGCGGTAAACTGGCTTATTTTCTATAAAGAGCAGCCTGGAGGATATCTATCAGAATAACAAATGCTCCCCTCTGACCCAGCTATTTCACTTCTTGGAATTTATCCTACAGATAATTTCAACCTTTTATGTAAAAGTTTTCATTACAGAATTATTTGTAATAAAAAACTGGAAACAAACTCTAAAAGTTCATAGATAGGGAGAGAGTTAAATAAATTACAGTAAACCCATAGAATAGAGTCATTTCTCTTTGTGCAATAATGGGCTGATTTTCAAAATATGTTGTCAGGTGAAAAAAACCAAGTGTAGAACAATGCATATAACATGATCTCATCTTAGTAAACACATGAAAATATGTAAAAAGTTTTTCGATTGAAATATGCACCGGCTCTACCTGGAAGGATCCGCAAGTAGCTGAGGAGCTGGTGGCTGGAAGATGGAAGGAGGGACACGATTTGCCCTGCGCGTCCTCTCTGACATCTGTGTCATGCGACAGGTATGACCTGTTCCATTTCAGACGATGTGATCTCTCTCTTGTTCCCATCACTGCTTACCCACATTGAGGACTGATGACTAAGGAAGTCTCCACACTGATACACAAGAAGGCCACATCGAAGACGGGGCAGAGAACTGTCAGGCCTGATAAAGCGGGAAGAAAGGGACACAGAAGGAAATGCTGTCCTCTCTCCTCTTCCTTGTGTCCCTGCTCGAGTGCTAACATCCCCCCAGAAGGCAGGGCTCTGTCGGCCAGCTCTGACGGTGGAGACAGTCTCTGCCGTCTCTTCTTTCCAGAGCTTCCTCACTGCCCACTGAGGACCTTGTCCTCATGGAGTCCCACAAACTGGCTCCAGGTCCCAGCTTTGAAATCTCATCCATCCCTGTGAACAACATGTCCTCCAAGCACACATCTGGCACCATCCTTGGGACCGGGCTCAACAGTGAGTAAGACAGGCAAGCACTTGCCTCTTCAGACCTTAACGATGGGACTGGGAAGCGCTCTAGCTGACCAGCGCTACTCACAAGAGCCCACTGCTCATTTTGTAGGAATTTTGTGAACTGCTGGTTAAACACAGCCACTGTCAAAGAATGCAGAATCCAACAATGTATACCAATCCCAGCAATGACATCAAAAGCTGAAAACACAGCACTACCATAATCAGCAGTGCTGAAGGTGAAAGGGGTTCAATTTACTGAATATAATTTGTACAAGGGTGAGAAATAGTCTAACAGTAGATCACATGTCAGATTCAGGGGCAATCAATTTATCAGGAAAAGAATTAGCAGATGGACAAGAACTGGCATTTGTCAAAACATCATCAAGCATAGGTTTGTCAAAAATTAACAAATGCATTCTGGCTATATACTGGCTATACGAAATTTATAATAATGAATATGGATATTTTGTATTATTTGTCAATTGTTATCTATCCTTTACATCAGTAAGATTTACAATAAATGTATATACACCATATATACACCATACATACATTTATTGTAAATCTTACTGATATAAAGGATAGATAACAATTGACAAATAATACAAAATATCCATATTCATTATATGTATCCATGTGTATATTATATATGTATATTTACATGTATGTAAGTTTATACACATACATATATTTCAATTCACTGTGAACTGACCTATGCTACCTTGAGCCTATCTTCTCTAAACTCTAGTTTCCCAATCTGAAAAAGAAACAAACAAAAAAAACACTTTCCACCTACCTTCAAGGGTCAAAAAGGAATCTCTAAGTCATAAAGTTGAACCCTAATTGTTTCCAACATCCTAATTTTTCCCATCTCTCAGTGGCTGATTTTTAAATATATACTCCCCACAACTGTCCCCTTGTCTTTGGCTTTCGAGCAGCTGTCTTCTTGCCTGTAACCTCTTTTTTATCACAGGAAGAAGTGCTACCTGAGAAACAAAAGCTTCTCTGCCCTGGAAACTGCTCTGGTTCCAGGTGTCCCTGTCCTCCAGAGCAGGGGTCCCCATGCTGGCAGTCCCCTCTCTTCTTCCCTGAGTGAGGAGGCTAATTGACATCTTGTCATAAGGCTGGCAACGTGCCCAAATCCTCCGCAGCAGAAACCCATTTTCTCATCAATCCGTTTACACGATTCCACCGGAGCCCTCTGTTTCTCCTCTCTGGGTACAACTCCAAGCGCTTCCTAGAGAACTAATTATAAACCATAATTAAACCTTATCCTTTCAGAACATGATACACCTTTCTACTTGCACTAGAATCAATTAAAATTTGGTGGGGAAGAAGTCAATTCCATATCCAGACCTCCTTTTTCCTTTTTGAAGTCCCAGTTTTCCAGCATCGTAAAAAAATAGCAAACTTGACGGGACTGACATCAGGGAGAACACCAGTTGCAGAGAGCTTTAACATCAAGTCCCATGGGTTTTCACTTTTAAATTGCAAATATTCTAGGGCAAACAGTTGTGCTGTAGAGGCTCCATTCACAGACTCAGACTCAGTGGGCTGCTTTCTCTGAGAGCCACACAAGCTGTGACGGCACTTCAGTGCCTGATGCCTATCAGCTCTGATACCTTGCTTTCCTTTCAGTAACTGATGTGGGGTCAACCACAGCTTACTCCCACCAGGCTCCACCATGCTTTAAAAAAAAAAAAAAAGACAATGAGAATAGGTTACACGATAAAAAAAAAAAAAAAGTGCCACCAGATTTGGAGGAAATTATCAGGATGCCATGATGGAAAGGACATAGCCATTCTGTCCATACCCTACTCTCCAGCAAGCTACTGACATTGGGACCCACTCTGTACCTTTAAGGGGCTGATGCTATTCCAAGGGTTATTCCAAGGGGCTGATGCTATCCTTGGGCAGGGCTATTCCAAGGATGAAAACATACTATGCTTCTTAAGGAAGTTTTTAGTGACGACTTAGCCCCCTTTAAAATTCATAGGAGGTACGGTACAGTCAGGCATTTCAGAATTCTGTTGATTATGGCCAATGAAGGGAACTGATCATCAAACAACAGGTACTTCTGGAGTACTTTCTCTGCACAAGATGCTGGGAACAAAAGAACTATGACAACTTAAGTGGCTTACAATACAGGGAAGATAGACACACAGAAGAGAGCCTCTTGATGAAAGTGAAAGAGGAGAGTGAAAAAGTTGGCTTAAAGCTCAACATTCAGAAAACTAAGATCATGGCATCCAGTCCCATCACTTCATGACAAATAGATGAGGAAACAGTGAAAACAGTAACAGAACTTATTTTGGGGGGCTCCAAAATCACTGCAGATGATGACTGCAGCCATGAAATTAAAAGACGCTTGCTCCTTGGAAGAAAAGTTATGACCAACCTAGACAGCATATTAAAAAAGCAGAGACATTACTTTGTCAACAAAGGTCTGTTTGGTCAAAGCTATTGGTTTTTCCAGTAGTCATGTATGGATATGAGAGTTGGACTATAAAGAAAGCTGAGCACCGAAGAATTGATGCTTTTGAACTGTGGTGTTGGAGAAGACTCTTGAGAGTCCTTTGGACTGCAAGGAGATCCAACCTGTCCGTCCTAAAGGAGATCAGTCCTGAATATTCATTGGAAGGACTGATGTTGAAGCTGAAATTCCAATACCTTGGCCACCTGATGGGAAGAACTGACTCATTTGAAAAGACCCTGATGCTGGGAAAGATTGAAGGTGGGAGGAGAAGGGGACAACAGAGAATGAGACGGTTGGATGGCATCACTGACCCAATGGACATGAGTTTGAGTAGGCTCCAGGAGTTGGTGATGGACAGGGAGGCCTGGCGTGCTACAGTCTATGGGGTCACAGAGTCGGACATGACAGAGCGACTGAACTGAACACACACAGGGACAGCCAGCGATGCAACATGGAGGGTCTAAATGCTGGATGACTGTGCCAAAGAGGAAATATCCAAGCATTTGCAAGAGGAAGGAACACTTTGCAAGGGCACAGTCAACAGTGACTTCCTGGGACAAATGGAATGGAGACCCAGTATTCAGAGTAGAGAGGCGGGTCCTGCATGCTGACAGTACAGATTCTGAGCACCTGCACCAACAGAGGGGAACAGTTTCCACGACAAGCCCAGTGCTATTTCACAGCTGTCATTAGTGGACGTCCCTCTCCTCCATCCATCCACACAGCCAGCACCCCCCAAATCTGTTCTTCGCTCTTCTCTGATCAGCCAGAGGCTGCCCTACATCCTGCCCCACCCTGGCTCCCTGGGGGTTAACAGGAAGCACTAGCAGGAAGGAGGATGGAGAGATTGGGGTGGTGTTCTTCCCCGGAGTGGCATGTGCTGAAGGCCCTCCTGGGTTCCTGGGTGGCTCCAGCTCAGCCCTAGGTGATGTATCATCTTCCCAGACAGTGCATGCTTGGCCATTCTTCACTGTGACCATCAAGAGTGGACTCACATCCTGCCAGCCCCCTGACTGACCCATTTCCCTTCCCCACCATGCCCTCCCAATCAGCCTGGATCCTTTCACATCCTCCACCACTGACAAGCTTCCTCGGGTAAACTCCACGTAAGTGCCCCGTCCCCCAGCGAGCTGGGAGAGGGCAGAAAGCATTCTTCACACCTCCTGCCACATCCCAAGACCCAACCTTTCACCTTCAAAAGCCCCCTGCCAGAAGGAGGGGATATGGGAGGCAATAACTCAGCTCTGTGTGTTCCCCACAGTCCCACCACATGCTATGCCATCCAGCCTGCTGGAGAGGCTGGAACCGCACTGTAGGCTTAAGAGAATGTAAAGCGATTAAAAAGCAAGGAGTTGAGAAGATCCCCTGGAGAATACCCAATCCAGTATTCTTGGCTGGAGAATTCCACGGACAGAGGACCATGGTGGGCTACAGTCCATGGGTCACAAAGAGTTGGACACGACTGAGCAACTAACACACTTTTCTCTAGCTCTGACTAAAAATCAGAAATCAGTATTAAAAAGAAAACCACATAGCTATTCAGGTTAAAAACAGTCATGGAGACAGTAGCAGAAGGCCACCCTTGGGAGAGAGCAGAGTGGACCAAGAAAGAGCAGGCCATGATGGGGACCCGGCTGAGCCATGACACAGAGCAGCCTGCTCAGCAGGGAGGGGCAAGGCAGAAACTTCCATGTGGGCCATGGGTGGCTGTCACCCTGGGTGAGCAACACCATGGAGTCTCTCCAGGTCTTACTCACTGTCTGTGTGCTACCCCATACTACTGGAACATAACAGATCTGCCCACCGCAGGGACAACATAAAGACCAGACCACAACAACAGAATTCTGCCCCAGAATTCTGGCTCACACCATCGGTAGCCTGCTCTCTCCGTTCCCCAGCTCTGGACACTTAAGGCCAATACCTTCTTTCAGAGGCAGTTTCTTTGCTCACTGGGTGCAGGATCTTCCTTGCCTACCACCTGTTCCAACCCCTAGGTCCATTTGTTAACACTTCCCTGTCTTGATCCTGTAGCCCAGTGGTTCTCAGTGGGCTGGGGTGGGGGTAGGGTGAAATGTTACTAGCATCCAGAGGGCAGAAGCCAGGGATGCTGGCTTCCCACAACCACAAAGAATCATCTCGACCAAAATGTCACTAGTACTGAGGTTGAAAACTTCCAGTTTAAAGGAAGGAAACGTGTACTGAACATGTCGTACTCCAGGCATTGCTCTGAATGTTTTAAAGTTCTTTGAACTTCCCCCTTCCATGACAGTGGCAGAGGAATAGGCCACAAAGTCAGCCCATCACCCAATTTCCAGTCATCGCTTAGCAATCTGGGGTGTCCAATGGTGGCTTCCACTATTTTAAACACATTATCGAAGGCCAATGTCTTTCTGTACCTCAGTTTTCTCATCTGTAAAATGTGGGTTACAAAACTTACCTTCAGTCACTGGTCTAGAATGGGTTCCCAGTAAATCTTAGTCTCCTAGTCTCTTCCTTCATGTCTGAGTTCCAATTTGTTTCAGGGAATAAACAAGTAGACACACACACACACATCCACTCGGGCACCTACCTGCTTATGTTTTTAGTCCCCAGAAAATCTGAATGAATGAGTGAATAAACAAATGAACCCTCAAAGTCAGAATGGCCTCCCTTTGCTGGAACTTCAGAAACAGTTTTTCCTACTTGGTTTCTCTCACTTCTTATTTAGGTTTTCTATTATCATTGGTTATGTAAAGTCTGTCTGCCCTACTTGGAACTCGTTGAGATAAAAGGTTCTGCCCACTACCCTAGCCAGTGCCCTACCATTCAGACATCAATCAGCCCTGGATGAATGAATACGTGATGGGCGGATATCACAGTTCACACGACAGCTTTTGTTTAACAGGCCATTTATGTTGCCTGTTTATAGTTAACATCGTCACTCCCTGATATTTCACCTGAACTCACCTTATAAGCCCAATTTCCAGGCATTCTTCTTTACAAATTTGTGAGCAACCAACGTTACTGTTACAAACTACAGATATCTCTACACAAGGGGCCCAAAGAATAAGGAAGCATCCTTTTAGAGTGGCCTGTTGTGAGGCCGCCATATTCCTTGAACAAATGGGCCCCGAGTCCAGGGAACAAGGATTCACTCCCAGCAGCTGGCAGAGCCTCACCATTAAGTAAACCCTAACAATTCAGCCTTTTAGCCACCAATCTAATAGGCTTTTCTTGGCACAGGAGACTCCGGCTTGGCCAAACACTCATTCTCACATCTTAAATCAGTACGTGTCAGAACTGAGTGGAGGCTCAGACCTGCTGTATGTCTTGCCTTCTGCAGCAAGCTCATCTTGGAATGGAACTCACACACTCATTCAGACTCCTTCCCCCATAAAGATCTGTAATAAAAATCAATGATTCGTTCATCGGATCAAATTCCTAGTCTCTTATTCAGCTGCTTAAGATAGTTTTTTTCATTTAAAAAGCAGCTAGAAAATTGAAATTGACTTTTCAGGAAGCTACAGTACACCCCGTTAAAACATGAATTTGTGTGCAGGCATACCTCAGGTTCTTAATAATGCCAGGATGACCATGCCCCCTGAGCATTTCTGAGCAGCCCTCCCTCCATTGTTGTGCAGCTTTTAGCTGTTCTGGCTTCCCCGAAAGCATGTCTTCCCATCTTCATATGAGCTCCTCCCTCCCTCTTCCCAGAGACTCTGGGTGCACTTTGGCAATGGCATCCCATAAGCCCCATCTCTAGCAGCCCACTCTCAAATGCATGGCTAAATTCCTGGATAACTTATTTCTCAGGAGTTCTGAGAATCACTGACCACACCACAGGGCAGACCAGCGAGGGACCCCAGCACATAAACTGAGTCCTGGGTCTGAGCCAGCTGAAACAGACAGCCAAGATGGAGCACACAAACGACATCAAGCTCGGCAGAGTGAGCCCACCCTGGGGGCTGAGCCAAAGACAGAGAAGAAGAGAAGGCGGGAGGATGGAATTGAGGAGAAGTGGGAAGTAATCCACTTCTCCTCAATTTGCTCACTGGGTGCAGGATCCTGCCCCTAGGCGGCCAGGCCAGAACCTGGGTGGGGAGATGAGGAACTAACAGGAAAAGGCAGGCCCCTGAGACCCAGAAGCTCATTCAGTCTCTCCTATTCTGTCTTAGTAAACAGCCACCCCTTCCTCAGCACTTTCTATGTTCCTGCTACTGGGTCAAGCGCCTTACACACATCACGTATATCTTTACAACCTTCTGAGGCAGGTATGATTATTATACCAGTTTTACAGATGAGAAAACTGAGTCTCATAGAAGTCAATTGCCTTCCCCAAAGCAAGTGCTTTGTTGAGTCAGGGATGTGGGTCAAAAGCTCTGATCTATATTGTCATTTCTGAATATGTACATTCATAGCTTCCCTGGTGGCTCAGACAGTATCTGCTGCAATGCGAGAGACCCAGGTTCAGTTCCTGGGTTGGGAAGATCCCGACTGCAGTATTCTTGCCTGGAGAATTCCATAGACAGAGGAACCTGGTGTGCTACAGTCCATGGGATCGCAAAGGGTTGGACATGACTGAGAGACTAACACTTTCGAGGCAGATAAACAAGGCCTCCTGTGCAGATAGCTGAATCCCACCCAATGTAAGACACACAAAAAGTCAATTTGTGAAACACCCAATTCATAGGGAGAGCCAAGAATCACAGGGACAAGCCAAGTACAAAAAAAATACCAAATGCCTAGTTATTTACCACAAATTAAGGATACAGAAGATAAGAAAGAGAACCGGCAGGACAAGCCTGGACAGGGTCCACAGAAGGCTGCAGGCCACCACTGGCCAGCTCACTTTGCATTTGCTTTTTGGTTCTCCAGGTTAAAACTTCTCTCTAATGCAGGTAATATCTTTTTTTTTTTAATTTTAAAAAGTATGTTTTTATTGCCCGCCCAGCATGGGCCAGATGGAGGTGGCTCAGGGTCGGTGGGCGAGGGCACTGGCCTTCATGGGCCTGCATCCTCCTCCGGGCAGGCTAGGTGCACTCACCCGCCAGTCAGGACCCAGCCCCCGCAGGGCTGCGGGCAAAAGGCAGGCTGTGCAATGACTGTGAGCCCCTCCCTATGGGCGCCTGGGTTCTAGATGAAATTAAAGGGCATACTGGGCCTTGGGGAAGGAGCACTGGAGACTCAAGAATGTTGGGAGTATGGACCCAGCAAGACTCTGGATCCTGCTCCACTGTTTCTCCATCTGATTTTGTCCAGTGGGTGCAAAATTTAAAAAAAACAAAAAAACTTTTTTTTCAATTATATGCCTCAAAGAATGTTGCTTCTGAAGATAAGCCCTACAAGGACAGTCCATCTTAACTGGTACCATTCATAAAACTGGATATATTCATTCAGTGCCCCAACCATGTTTCGCAAAACCAAGGGACCTGATGTTTCTATACCACAGCTAGGCTTACTGTGTCTGTCCCCAACTGCATGTGCCAAGCTCTCCTATCTCTCTGTGTCAGGGGAGGGGTGGGGAGGAAAGCGAGATGATAAAGCTTCATCCTGGAAAATATTCCACTTGTTCAAATTCACTTTCTCTGCCAAACAATTGAATCAGCTGCCTGAAGCTGGTGAGGAGGCACATCTGACAGGTGTCCAAACTTTGCAGAACTAAAGGGTCACTGCAACTAGCTTCCCTCTATTCCAAAGGCAGTGTGACTTACATGGCGAAGAAGTGCCTAGAACAGGGTCTTGAGCACTCTTTTATTAGATTTTTCACCAAATGGGATGACACGTGAGGACTCCACTCTGATGGTACGATGTGGGAAAAGAGACATCAGGAGGAAAACAAGAGCACAGTTGCCTTAGGTCAGGCAGGCCTTGTCCCGAGCACATGGTGCCACTGCAATTATGGTCTGAAAAGAGGTGTAAGCTGGCCAAGGAAGGGGAAGGAAATAAACCTATTGTTATCCAAAGAAAGGGGAGCTCCTGAGGACATTTTGGTGGAAATTTCTGGCACTACGAACAGCAGTTCACGTGCTGATTCTCAACATCGAGTGGCAAAAACAACACTTAGAAAGAGAATTTCTATATCCACATCTAAGGTATATAGCAGAAACCCTGGCAGGCTCTGGTTTCAGTTAACTGATTTATGTAGCAGTAACATAGTATTTTTAAGATAACAAATAACCTACTAGTTTTTTTTGACTTACCAAATCTCTAAGAACAGTTCCTCTGGGTATCAGGTGCAACTCAGCATTTACAGCTTCAGCAGTTAGCTGTGAAAAGTCTATTCTTTACAGTATCCATACACCTACAGGGCCAATAGCTTTGTTTTTTTAAAGGGAAGCAGTCTATTATATAATATTAGACTTAAAAGGTTGCAGCTTTTCAACACTCTTTCAGAGACACATATTTCTGCTGCTTACCCATAAACCACAGATGGCAAAAAAAAAAAAAATAGCTTTAAAGGAGGCAAAACAATTTAGAAAAACTTCTCAAAGTGGGGTGGAAACATCAGACCAGAATCAGCACAACTACTGATCTCTTCTCCCCCAAGCCACTCCTTCCATGTGCCTACGTATCCCTGACACAATTCTGTCCCATCACCTGAGCTGAGTCTTATCTACCCTCCCATACATATAGCCTAGTCTAAGACAGCAGTATGAGTTGCTAGGCAGACACACAGACAGGCAGTTCCGAGGGAAATTTGACCCTCTTCATGATGGGACCAAAAAAGGTACTGATTACCTCTCCTATGGAAAATTCTACACTGGGAGGTAGACAAGAACATGGTGGACTGAAGTAAGGTTTCAAAAATCCTGGCAGTTTTTACAAGTTAAAAAGGGAAGGGCGCGTGGTTCTGAAGGTAGATAATAATGAGTGATGGAAAAATGGAAATTAGCTCATTACTTATAAGTGAAAATTTACTATATCAACTGTCCTGAGATATTTAAAAACCAGTCCCACTCATCACATGATATCTGAGTGGGAATAATCAAAACAGTTTTGACTGAAAATGTGTCCTGCAAACGTCCACACACAGAGCCAAATTTTCCAGCTGAAAACCATCAGGCTTATGAATATCAGCACCATCCACATAAACTTTTCAAACACCAGTGATCAGCAGTTCACAGCATTCATTTGTTCAAACATTATGTTCTTCATCCAAAGTTGAAGGTGTTTTTAAAGGGGGAAAAAAGCAACTTTCTCCCTACCTCCTTCCCCTCCTGATGTCTCTGAACATAACATTATATTACTGAATAAAATCTCTCAAGGTCACAATTGAAATGTCGACAGGTAGGACACAAGGGAAAGATTCAGGGTCATTTCTCAGAGGTAAGCAACATTATACTTAAATGATCACACTGTGGTCTGTAAGCCACACGAGTGCTTAACGTCACCTCCAAAAGACAGGAATGATAAATAAGAGTCACTAAGGATCACACCTGTCAGCTATCACAAGAGATTAGTTACCAGCACATGACTGGTTTTGTTTTGTTTTGAACTAGGATTGAAAATGAGACCAAGTAGGTTATGGGTTTGGGCAAAGCTCCGGGAGTTGGTGATGGACAGGGAAGCCTGGCGTGCTGCAGCCCATGGGGTTGCAAAGAGTCAGACACGATGAGCAACTGAACTGAACTGAACGGAACATTAAACCTAGAACGGGGATATGGCACTTTCTGTTTCACCTAAGAAAGATGTACTAGTTAGACAGTTATTTTGATTAGATGATGTAGAAAAACCAAAGATCAATCACTTTTTCCTCTACTCTCTCCTAACTGTATATTTAAAGGAATTCATTTAAAATATTAACAAAGTAATAATTGTATTTATTATAAAAAATTATATTACCATATAATCTCTTCAATACTGAGGGATGATGCATTCTGTTGTGATAACTTATCACGACAAACCAAAGCAAAACAATCAGGTGTCACTTGCCACATAAAGATTTAAACAATCATACCCCAACCTTAAATCAGACAGACTAGTGATGGTTAATGAAATGAGAAGCTGTCACTTATAGGGTGGCCTATTAGGTAGAGCCACAATGCTCACATATTCCAAGACTCAAAGGTTAAATAATAATGAAAGTGTTCTGTGAACTTTCTAAAAAGCTAAATTATTAACTTTGAGACTTGGGTAGAACTACAGCAGGTTCTAGCGCCATTCATAACCATGGGGCACAAGCCATTTGGAAAAGGCAAGAATGTCGTATGTGTTATCAAGTGCCCATGAGTGTTCTGAATGCCAAGGGTCAACCTCTGCATGGGTGAAAATGAAAACCCACCATGAAATGGTTATTGGTTACTCCTGACCACCCTTTCCAAGCAGGTACTAAGACAGATGGGCAATAGATGGCTACCTAAACCACTTCTCTTAAATATCAACATTTCCTGGCTTCCACAAAAAAGATAATTGCCAAATCCTAAGTAGTATGAAGAATATAATGAAAACAGTCCTGCTCAGGAGTCCAGGTCCATCTCTTGCTACCTACCAACCAGCTACCTCAAGAAAGCTACTGGGCCTACAGTCTGATGAAATGAAATAAGAAGAAAGGACTCTCTGACTGCTCCGCTTCTTCTAAGGTCTAATTGTCCAAGGGTCTTGGGCTGCCCTTCACCAACAAAAGCTCCTCCCCTCCTCTCTATCAATAGGTAGCTTTCTTTGTCTCCTGATCAGAAATAAGCTTTTACACTAAATTCATGTTTTATTTCATGCATATGAAACACAAGATTAGGTTAGGTTAGGTACACAAAGCAACTGACTAGAATTAAAGGTGAAAGTTCATAACACATTCCCCAGCAGGGTGTCCCAGAAGTCAGACAACGCAATCTTGACCTTGAGGTTCACCTCTCATCCCCCTACCACAGCATCTCTGAAGCCTCTCCCCTCCACCCCTCTCCTCAGTGCACACACACACACACACTCACACACTAATGCCTCAAGGAAATGCCCTCTGCACTTCAGAGGTTACAGATTTGCTGGGAGACCAGAGGATATGTCTGACAATGGCACCTCTTCTGACATAATACCGTATTTGCAATTACTGAAATTAATCTGAGCATCCATCTCTGTAAGCTTATGGTGTTTTTCATGGCTTTACGGAGTGAGCCAATGCTATGGGGCTTTTAGGTTCCTAAGCAGCTGGGTGAGACACAAGCCTAGAGTAAAGTGTACAGAGGGGCCAAGAAAGCTGTTTCAGTGTTCCCTGGCTTCTCCATCAATAAGCACCTCCATACTCTACATTCCTGGGGTATGCCCCACTAGGTTCCAGTGAGCTGAATTTCTGTGTTCCCAGGAGGTCCAGAGGCACATTCCGCATTCTCAGTGCTGGCAAGCAAGCATTCAGCCCAAATGCCACTCAGCACTGTCACCACACCCTCCCTTCACATTCTAGAAGACTATTATTAGATCTCCCTGAAATGCACAGAATTTTTAAATCCCTGACTGTTATCTCTAATAGGTATATTTGAACTTTATCTCTCTTAAAGCTTGGCTGCCTTTCCCATCAGAGCAAACATCTGAGGGGACAAGAAGGCAGAAATGAAAAGAGAAAACTCACAATCAGCGAGGTCCTACAGGATGATCTCACTAGTCAACCCCACGAGCCTTTGAGCCCCACTTCCAAGGAGAAAACATGCTTGGAGGTCTCTCCTTCCACCCTCACCCCCATCCCCATGAGACTGCCAGTATTCTTAAGACTGATCTCTGCAGTTCACAGTAAATCAACTGAAAGATGTACTCAGACTGTCAGGTTTATTATCAATACAGCTCCTTATGTTGATTAAAATGCTCATGGATTTTATGCCAAAATGAGAATGTTTTAACTTTGAATTATTATCTTCCAGTGACCATCCAAACAAATGTAGAATATGTAAGGCTCCACTGTGTTTTGTTTAAAACTCATCTTGTGCTTAGAAATTTTGGCTGCTGTGCACATTACTGTTCAGTCAGAGAATGCAAAAGCAAAAGCAGCTCTTATTTTGATGAGCTGCAGTCTTTAATATCCTGTTTATCCCCACCAGTCATCACTTATTGAGGGTCATATACATGTAAATATATATGGGGTGTTCATGATGCTTTATGAATATTAATCCATTCATTCATTCAATCAGCAAGCATTTATTGAGCACCCAGTATCACACATCTAATTAGGCATAAGAGATAAAAAGTGATGAGAAAGTCCAAGGCCACAACCTTGTGACACGTTGTGGGGAAAGCAATCAAACAAGTAATGAGTATGCACTGTGGTAAATGCTGTAATGAGGAAAAGAGGTTATTAAAAATAATATCTAGGGCAGTGACTATGTATCCGATGTTTACAGCCACTGCCTCCAATTCTCACAACATCCTGCAAAGGTAGGTATCTTCCCACTTTCCGGTGTACCAGGCTGTCCCATGCTAAACACTGCCTCTCCATCTGTGTCGGTATCCACATCATCGTTTGCATCTCAGATCCCCATTCTGGTCTCAATATTGTACCTGCAGGCCTGCCTTAACTTATTCAGGCATCGATCAAATTTTTGCCCGGAATTATAAAGCACATTGTACACCTTGGGGAGAAGAGAGACCAGAACACACTCTAAAGGAACTTTCAAGTCGGCTACATGGAGTAATACAAGAACATTAATAACACAAAGCAAAGATGGAGTATGGACTGGGCAGTCTGTGGTCACGATCAGTGGAGTGCTTCAGACAAGCCATTTGGCTTCTGAAAGGGAGAGATCATTGTGGAGAGATTTATTCAGGAGGTTAGGACCAAGGTCTTAAGATCACATAAGGTCAGACTGGAAGAGAAACAAGGCCAGTCCTTAGGAAGGCAGTGTTCAGAGAGGTGCCCGGAAGGCTCACAGATTAGGCTGAACCAAAGCCAGGGGTGAAACTGGAGCCTGATGGTGGGACAAGCCAGACTTCAGCTGCCCCAAGCGCCCGCTGATAAGAGATGCTAAGGCACCTGGGGCATTAAAATGACCCAGTGTAACAGCACATGCAGAAATCCACATTTGTAAGAACTCCTCCCAGAAACCACTACACATGACGGAAGCAGTTCTTCATTCCACCTCCTGGGATAGAGGCTGAGACCCAAAGGACCTCCTGGAGTCAACAGAGGTCACCAAACAATACTCTAATGATGAAGTCCTTTTCACAGCAGGCACTTGTCTTCACTTGACTTCAAGGCCAGAGCTGCATTATTCAGAAAATCAGAGTAGAGAGGCTGAGGACCGTCAGCAATGGGTCTTCCTCACGGCCCTTTACCCACAGGCCCTTCCCCAAATTGGTAAACAGACACTGAAAAGAATATCGGATTGCAAACCAAGTTATTAGCGTGCCTGAAATACTCACGTCTCAACAAAGTTCTGCCGATGATATCTTTGTTTGTTTAACTCCTGACCGCTGATAAAATACTTTTACATGTCTTAGATTACTTGATACTCACAACAGTCATGAAATAAGCACTAGGCCTCTAATTTAATAGATGAAGATCCTGAAGGTCAGGGAGGATAAGTGACCTATTCAAAGTTATAAAGCTACTGAGCCATAGAGCCCATTTTGGATCAGACTATCTGTCCAGTGGTCTGTCTGCTCTGTTGCTACTGCAGATGATCATAATACTTCATAAAGCTTTTTAGAGCTGACAAAGAGTTTTTATGGTAGTCCTGGCAGTATACACACTAATATACACAGACAGAGACACACACACTCTTGCCCTTGTACGTACAAACTTTTGTTTTCATAAAAGTAAAGTGACAATAGTAATAACCATAATACTATATTCTACTTGTTAAAAAACCCATCTTTCCTCCTCTAGATATGGACTTTTCTCAGCTCATTTATAAGGTGAAGAAGAAGTGAAGTCGCTCAGTCGTGTCCGACTCTTTGTGACCCCATGGACTATAGCATATCAGGCTCCTCCCTCCATGGGATTTTCCAGGCAAGAGTACTGGAGTGGGTTGCCATTTCCTTCTCTAGGGGATCTTCCCTATCCAGGGATTGAACCGGGGTCTCCCACATTGTGGGCAGACGCTTTATCCTCTAAGCCACCAGGGAAGCCCTTTATAAGGTGAGTAGCTATTATTTAGATTACTGCTAAAGATACATGAGTGAAGTCTTAAATCCTAGATGTTGGCCTATTTGTAACTCACCCTTAGAACAACCTTGCTTTTGTGTTAAATATCTGCCCATTTCCATTTTGCAACACTAAGCTCTTGCCTCCACTCCTAATCTCGCAGTGACACACAAAGCAGCATCTTTCCCAAATGTTCATCTTATGCCTGCATTTGTTTTCAGGAAGTGGCAATTTCCCAGCAGACATAAAATTCACAGGACTTGAAAAAAACTTCAAAAAAAAAAAAAAAATCCAACTATTTACCCCATTTTTAGACAAAAACAAAAGACCTATTAGACAGATGGGCACGTATACTTTTTTTTCCAAAATTCCCAACTCCCAGTTTTTCAGAGCACTTCTTTGAAATTCATAGGTCACACAAATTAAAATTCTCAATAAACAATTTGTCATTTAGTCTTGCACAGTGGGGAGAAAATTATACACAGAAATGTAGAACGAGCCAGAATCAAAGCCAACTGCTAGTGACAAATGAGCAAACCACTTCCCATAGCAGAGGCAGAGGGCCTGTCATCACACCCACGAAATAAAGGATCACAAACTCCCCCATCAGCCACAGGGAGTCCTCATTTTTTTGTTTTTCCTTCTCATCACATAATTCTATCAAAAGATCTTCATGAAAATAAGGTCAGCATATTTAATCTATAAAGGAGTCACCTTACCTACTTTTAATCATCTCTCTTTATGAGAGAATTTATATAATCAGGCTACACTACACAAACAGAATTTAAATATAGTTTTTCACCTTTCCCCCCTATTCCCAAAGGAAAACTCCATGTACCACTCATCTTGCTAAAAGCCACAGGAATAAAGTGACTTAATTCTAGTTAAACCAAGTATTTCAACCACATACTCTTAAACCTTAATTTTAAACATATCCACGAAATGTGATTTTTGAGAGCTTTCCTTCTTACTCATTCAGTAAATCTTCAGTATACAATAAACGTCCCCTAAGCACAAGCTCCCAGTGATGTTCTTAGTTCATACTAAATGTATACAGAAATATTTTATATAACCTTAAAAGCATTGCTTTTAGCCTGAACTATTACTTGAACTTGAAAAATATTTTAAACTCAACTTCAGTTCTCATAAGGGAATCTAGGCTGTGGGTGTTTTTTAATTTCCTTTTCATGGGGAAAAAGGAAGCACTGAATCAGACAACAGATGTACATGGAAAAACACATATTTTGATACACATATTAAATAAAGACATACTTTTTTGTTTGTTTAAAGATTCTTCTGTCTACTTGACTCACAATACAAATAAACCACAGTCAAATTCCTTACGCTGAATTTAAATTAAGGTGTGAAACTTGGGTTTTCTGCTGAAGTCAGACCAGAGCACAATCCACTTTGTCAAATCCCCAGTCAAGAGGAGACCCATCCGGCCCTTCCATGTCCCCAAAGAAACGGTTCTTTGTTCACCTGGAACTGAAAGGCTCCACTTTCAGAATCACAGCTCCTGCAGCAATGGAAGTATGCTTTGAATCCAGACAGCCATATTAGCCTCGCCATCAGGGATTTGTTAAAAATTTAACATCTTGAAAGAAAGCAAAGCAAGCAACCGCTGACACCAACTGGGTAATTAAACTGCTGGTTCAAGGAAGTTTCAAAATCTAAACCCAACATCAACATCTGGTAAGTCTTCATGTGTGACCTACCAATACTTGTGCATGATGTTACTCCGAAAATTCATAAAGAGGGAAAGTATTAAGCTTTTAAAAGCCTATTAATTGGTTTGTTCTCTCTATCTGAATCACACATAAGCAGCTAACTCCAGTTCCAACTACGCATCAGCTTTTGCCTCATTGTCTCAGAAGGGCAAAAGCTGACAAGAGTTACTGAAGACAATTAAATCTGTTCTTGTCCAGGGTTCTCGATCAATACACTGCATCATAATCTAACACTGAAATTGCCTCTTCACCCACAACCCCTTGGATGAGGCAGTTTATTTCTGGGCCCTAGTCCTTGCTAGGTTAGTAACTCTTTTCTCTAAATTTGCACATCTCTTAGAAGGGCGAGGGAGACATCTGAATTCAAACTCCATTTGTTTACCGCCCGCTACCCGCAATACTATGCATTCCCACCATCCAGAAACTTGAGCTTTCGGCACCCCACCCCACCTGCCCCGTACCTGCCAAGTTCCTCGCCGGTGTCGTAGTAATCATCCACGTTTTCCTGCCTGAACACGGTCATGATAAACTGTCACGCGTCACCAAAGCCCAGCGCACTTCAGCTCCGCTTCCCAAACCATCACCACCACTCCTGCGCCTCCGTGGGCCCCTCATGCATCACTCAGCAGTCCTTTAAAAAAAAAAAAAGAAAAGGCAATATAATAATAAAATGACAACCCCAAAAGGAAGTACCCTTCCCCTGGGCTAATTCTAGCTCGCTGAAGACCACCTCTCCGGAGCTGCCCCACCCCGCTGGGTGGAGAGGAGCACTCTTTGTTAAACCCCAGCATAGGGATGCCCCCAGCCCAGCATCGCTGGCGCACTCGTGTGGCCCGGCACCGCCGCACCCCAAGGTCTGAGTCTCCGAAAGCAAAGCGCGGAGCACCGATCAGCACCCGCTCCGGAAGTCGCTGGCCTCCCCGCCTCCTCTTTCTATGCACACACGCCCACCCAGCTCCCCACCTCCAGGGGCGCCGCGGAAGAATGAAGCCCTCGCCCGGGCGCAAAGCGCCTGGCTGGAAGCATCCCTCTCCTGCCAGCAGCAGCCGTGCAGCCCCCGCGCCACCTCTCGGCGCCCGCAGTTCCCCGGCCGCCACGGCCACCTTCTCTCTTCCCTCGAGCCAAGCTGTCCCCAGAGGCACATTCCTGGCGACTCCCGCTCGGTTACCCAGCCGACCCGGCGTGCGGCCGCCCGGGGGAGCAAGGGAGGGAAGGGAGCGGCCGAGGGAGGCGCGGCCGCCGGCTTCCAGTCTTCGCGCCCCGAACACAAAGCGCCCGGCCCGCGCCACCTGTTCCCATCCGGCCCGCGGGGCTGGGGGAACCTCCTGGTGGCGATCCCACTTCTCCCCTCAGCCAAGTTTACCCTGCCTCGGCCTTCCCTGCTGTCTTGGGCGCTGCCCGGGCAAACCTCGTCGTGCCGCGGCCGCGAAAGCCAAAGCAAGCTGCGGGGCTCGGGAGGAGCAGAGAGTCGCGCGCGGCCACTCACCCGGGCGCCCGGGAGCTGCCCGGGTCCTTCCCGGGCGCTGTCGGAGGCCGACGGTAGGCGCCAGCGCCCGAGATGAGCTGGGCGGCGGCGGGAGTGCAAGGAGGCTGAGAGTGGGGGCGCGGATCCCGCGCGTCCGCCCGGCGTCGGCTCGGCCTGGCTCTCCCGCTCCGGCTCCGGAGCAGCCCCGCGGCTCCTCGCCGCCTTCCGGGCGGAGGGCTGCCGACAGGCGGCCAATAGGGACCCCGCGGGCGGGCTGGCGACACGGCCCACCCACCTCCGAGCTGCCCGGCCGGGCCGGCGCTGCAGCTGCTGCGCTGCGCTGGCTGCTCCTCCCCGCTCGGCTCTTTGAGCTCGCTGGCGCGCTCTACCGCGCACACCCCCACACCAACCCACTCACCCTGCACCCGCGCAGAGAGCGGTCGCGCGCAACGTGGGTGCCCCACCTGTGACAAGCGGCTACGCTGCCCTCTTCCGCTAGGATCCAGAGGAATGCGATTCCTTCCTCCTCCAAAGGTGTTTTGAGCCCCCAGCGTGGGCCAGGCACGGTGCTTGGCACCGGAAAATCACAACAGATCGTAAGTTTTTAAAAATCTCTGCCCTTCTGAAACTTACATTTTGGCAGAGAAACTAGACAATAAGTATATAAACAAATAAATGAGATCATTTTAGAAAGGATGGGTTCTGTGGAGACAATACTGACGGATAACACGATAAATAATGACAAGAAAGGAGTAGACCTCATTAGGAGTTTCTCTACGGGACTGGAATGAGGAGTTTCTCTACGGGACTGGTGTTTTGAGCTGAGATCTGGACTGTGAAAAGATATGAAACCAAAGAATAAAGTTTAGGGTATCAGAGGCCCAATGTAACAGCAGAAACGAAAGGCTTATGTGTGCAGTCCAATACGAATTGGTTATTGATGAGTTGAAATGTGGTTAGTTCAGAATTAGGTGTGCAAGAAGTATGAAAAATACACATGGGATTCCAAGACTTGGTATAGAAATAAGGATAAAAAACATTTCTTGAAAATTTTTTATGTTAAATGCATGTTCAAATAATAGTATTTTGTACTATTGGGTTAAATAAAATATATTATTAAAATTAATGTCACTTTTTACTTTTCAAAATGCAGATATTATAAAATATGAGTACCTATGTTGCTTGCAGATATTGCTATGGTCTTCTTAGAGATCCCATACCTACTGGAGATCCTTATCCATTCTCTCTGCTTCTTACCCCAGGCCCCCACCAAGCCCTGAGATGTGAGAAACAGAAAGGATGTTTCCCTATAAGGACTGCTGTACCTGCAAGCTCAGTCATGTCTGACTTCGTGTGACCCCATGGACTGTAGCCCACCAGGCTCGTCTGTCCATGGGATTTCCCAGGCAAGAATACTGGAGCGGGTTGCAATTTCCTTCTTCAGGGGATCTTCCAGATGCAGGGATTGAGTCTTCTGAGTCTCCTGCATTGGCAGGCGGATTACTTTACCACTGAGCCTCCTGGGAAGTCCATACAGACTGCTGGGAATCCTTAAACAGAGGAAAGCTCCTATTGGAAAAATCTACCTTACTGCTGAGAGTTACTAAAATTGTTCTGTGAACACATTGAGAATTCAGCTCCATGTCATTGTTCAAATTTCCAGATTTTCCAAAATGAGATGGTTTAAACTGTCTTTGTGCGAAGTCTCTTCAGTCGGGTCCGATTCTGTGCGACACCATGGACTGTAGCCTGCCAGCTGTCCATGGGGATTCTCCAGGCAAAAATACTAGAGTGGGTTGCCATTTCCTTCTCCAAAACTGTCTTTAGTTCAACAGAAATTCTTGAGGTAAAAAAGAATACTCCTCAGATCTTATGCGAGACCCTCCTCTTAAAGAACATTTCATATAGTGACCCACAGAAAGGGCACACATTTATTATGACAGAATCAAGGGAAGATTCCAAATTGGGAGGCATTATCAATCTAAGTGATGGGTTTCAGAATTAACACAAAAGGATCTTGAGAGGTGAGAAATACAGGCAAAAATAACCAAAAAAAGTGATTCATTTTGGGAAAATGCAATTGAATACATCTGTTGGCGGGAGGGATTAAAAACACAGACTTGAGTGCTTGTGGATGACTGCTTTAGGGGTAATATTTTCCCGCAAAGTAAATAAATAAGTTTTCCAAAGCAGTGAGGAGAACTGGCTCTGTTTGGTGACCAGCATGTCTTCCCTACCCTATTGGACATGAGGATCACAGTGAATTTTCTAGAATATTAAATAAAAGTACAGACTTGGGAGTTGCACGGTTGGATCTAATATTAGTGGAACCATTTAATCCTAGCTGTGAATGACCCTGACTGTATCCTTTACCTCTTAGGTTCATGTCTGCACTAATTTAGGCAAGCATTTTAGACAGGGAAATGTGCCAAAATTCAGTGAAGAAGCTGAGTCCAATTCTCCTCCAAGAATATGAAGTAGCTGTGGTGGCTTGAGTTTAAGAAAATGTAGTAGAAGTTAACAGGGTGTAACATCCTTCTAAGGCCGGTCATAAGGTTTTAGAGCTTCTGCCTAATACTCTCTGATTCTCTCTCTTGCTCTTTCTCTCTCTTCCTCTTGTTCTTTCCACACACTCCAGAAGCCCTCAGCTGCCATGGTTACACTGGGGCTGCCATGTGGAGGGACCATGTGGAGAGATCACAGAAAGAGAGAAGCCCAAAGAAGCCAGCTGTTCCAGCCCCACCCCCACTCTCGGCTATTTGTGCCTTCACAGCCCCAATTTTGGGAGCAGAATAAAGGACTGTTACCATTCTAAGTCATTATTTTGGGGTGGTTTACCATGAGGCAATAGATAACTTATGTAAGAAAACTTAGCTCTTAACTTGTGCCAAATGATAATCAGACTGAATTATCCTCTTGCTTAATCTTCAAACAACTCTAAATTAATTGTTTTTTCCACTTTATATTTAACCTGCTTAGTCTCAGTTTCATCACCTGCAAAATGGGAACAATAAATAGACCCTTGTGTTTTCCTCAGAGTTGCTGGAAGATTCTAAAGAGATGATGCATGAAACAAGGCTTTGTACATTATAAAATACATCAGAATGTTGGTATTATATCTTCTAACATATTCCAAGCAAAAAGAGTTCTTAGGGACATCTCTTTCAAGAAGATGACAATACTACAATCCTGAAATTATGAGATTCAATCTGGAAAGGACTTCCATGAAGAGAACTTGATTATGATATGGACTGTGACTTATGATAATCATGATGATACCATTTAAAACAGACTCAAGTATAGAATTTAGCACATTATTTTACATCTGCATTAGTCAGGGTAAAATAACTGCTCCTAAAAACTCCTCAGATCTTAGAGGTCTGATGCATTTAAAGGTTTATTTCTTGCACTCAGAACAGATACTTGCAGGAATTAGAGAAAGGGTTCCCCTCCACATAGTTATTCAAGGATCCAGGCTTCTGTCCTCTAATAGATCCATGGTTCCTCGGTACACTGAGTTTCTCAGTTGACCCTTTTCATCTGTTGGCTGATGAGAGAAGAGAGAATTCAGAAAGGACTGCACTGAAGTTTTTTTAGGGGGTCAGGTTTGAAGTCTGAGGCTTAACAGTTTGTTAGAAAAGATGTTCTAATAGCAAAGAGAGTGGAATACACTAGCTCAATTCAACTTTGGGTTACTTTTTGTGACATGCCTTTGGCTTTTATCAAGGGCTAATATTTTTAAATGGCCACAGGAAGAATGTTTCTGCACCTGTGGTTTCCCTGTTGAAGATACTGCCCATTATGTAGTTGAGTGCCTCTTACGTAGACAGCCACATGACTGACTCCAATCATTTTCCGCATTGAGCACCGAGAGAACTCATCACTTCTCTACGCTTTCTGACCGAATGGTGTTTCTTTTTTGTGATAATGAAAATTACAGAGCTCACTTTGTTTTCCATTTTCCCCTGGCTTCCAGAAAGCACATAGCAAGATCCGAAAATATAATCCTCCAAGTAATGTCCAATTTGCTATACTCTCTGAATCAATCAATAAGCATTTATTGTCCAATATATATTAAATACTAAGGATGCAAAGATAAATAAAACATTCTCTGTCCTCCGGTAACTCAATCCAGTGAGGGAGACTAAAGAACAAAGGGACAATTCTATTAAAGTGTGGTTGTGTTAGATATAATCCATTTATTTCTCTAGATGTACTTTCTATGCTTCTCTACCTTTACAGGTCGCCAGGCTGGTTGTAAGATTATTTTAATTCATTACCTTGTCCTCTAGTGGGTTTGGCCAATGAGGTACCAGGCATGGGGTGAAGGAGAAGGGAGGCAAAGGAGGCCAGGGTAATTATTGTCCTGCTTTTCTCACTGCAAGTTTGCCTTGGTCACTATCCAACAAAAGTCACTGCTCCTCCCAGGTAAATTTTCTTTGTGATTGTCTCTGTACAGGTGTTATTGGTAACCACTCTCTCCCCTAGTTTCTTCAGACCTAGAACTGATGACAGCTGCACATTACAGACCTGGAGTTCCTGCCCCATCCTTCATGGCTCCTCTGTACCTCTTGCACACCTTGTTGAATCATCCTGATTTGAGTGTGCCATTTCTTTCCTCTGCAACCCCCACAAACTGCTATGGAAACACAAAGGGAGGGCACTTAATTCAGATAAAAAACGGGGATGGAGGGTGACAATGGGTGAATCTGAGGTTTCAGGGAAGTTTCCTGGGGGGGCTGATGATCCTTCTAAAAACCTGTGAAAGCAGATTAAGAGCTAGCAGAATAAAGTGGTGGGTGATGGGGTAGTGGGTTGTGAGGTGGGATGGCTGGGAGAGAAGGACTTCTAGGGAGAGGAGAACAGCGAGGGTGAAATCATGGATGTGAGGAAGATAATGGCTTGTTTAGGAATCTGTAAGTAACTAGAGTTTGGGTAGTGAAATATTCCAATGTAAGAGTAGCATGGGGAAGGGTCTTTTGCACTGTGTCCAGCACTTGGATAAGAGCAGAAAGGTAAACCAAGGGAGAGCTTGACAGTCTTGTCCACTGTGCTCAGCACTTGGGTCTTCTCTCTGAAGACTCTTTGATACCCGGGGTGATTTGTGCTAACTTGGCATATCCTAGAAGACAGTGGGGAGAGAGAAACAATGAGAAACTTTAAGGAGGTAGAACTCATAGGACTTGGTACCAGAGGAAAAGGACAGAAATTTGAGGTGTCCATGGGGCATTTAGATAACATCCCTGTGGAGAAGGGTTCCTATGCGAGAACAGAGGTAATTCTTGTGTACACCATGGGAGATTTGAGCATGAGTGAGTCAGCTGAGCAGCTATGGGTTTTACTTGTATTTCTTGAGGTCAGAAAGAGTTCAGTTCAGTTCAGTCGCTCAGTCATGTCTGATTCCTTGCGACCCCATGAACCACAGCATGCCAGGCCTCCCTGTCCATCACCAACTCCCGGAGTTCACCCAAACTCATGTTCATCGAGTTGGTGATGTCATCCAACCATCTCATTCTCTGTCATCCCCTTCTCCTCCTGTCCTCAATCTTTCCCAGCATTAGGGTCTTTTCAAATGAGTCAGCTCTTCCCATCAGGTGGCCCAAGTATTGGAGTTTCAGCTTCATCAGTCCTTCCAATGAACACCCAGGACTGATCTCCTTCAGGATGGACTGGTTGGATCTCCTTGCAGTCCAAGGGACTCTCAAGAGTCTTCTCCAACACCACAGTTCAAAAGCATCAATTCTTCGGCGCTCAGCTTTCTTTATAGTCCAACTCTCACATCCATACATGACTACTGGAAAAACCATAGCCTTGACTAGACAGACCTTTGTTCACAAAGTAATGCCTCTGCTTTTTTAATATGCTGTCTAGCAGAAAGTGTTAGAGTGGTGAATTGAGACCTCATGAATATTGAGTGCCTCAAATGCCTCCTGTATGTACAATGCATTATAAATATTTGCTGTCTTCTTGGTCTAATAGGTTACTAACTTCCTTATCTGTGCTTAACACATCTTGCAAGTTTAATCCATCCCATTTGTTTTCTTGTTTTCTATAACAGAATTGAATATTCACAACCAAAATGTCGAATGCACATTGCACAACTCCTTCTGAGCTGTGAGATAAATGAAACACTTCTCTGACCCCTTCTCCCACCATTGCTCCAGACTCAGCCCCACATGCTCCTCAAACTTTATGTATCAAAGACTGACCTCATCTTCTCATCCCCCAAATAACTCATCCATCTGTATTTCAGCTCACATGATAGCAATATCTACCTAATCACTTAACCCCAAATTTGGGTATTGCCCCGACTCTGTCCTTTTCCTCTGGTACCAAGTCCTATGAGTTCTACCTCCTTAAAGTTTCCCATTGTTTCTCTCTACCCGCCATCTCCTAGGATGTGCCAAGTTAGCACAAATCACCCCAGGTATCAAAGAGTCTTCAGAGTGAAGACCCAAGTGCAGAGCACAATGGACAAGACTGTCAAGCTCTCCCTTGGTTTACCTTTCTGCTCTTATCCAAGTGCTGGACACAGTGCAAAAGACCCTTTCCTTCTCTACTTTTTTGTAGTGTATAATTGTAAAGATTAGGACTTTCCATTACCTGCCTGGCCTTCTGCACTGGAGTTTAAGACCCTGAATTTGAGACCCTATGGCATGCATTTTGCCTACTTGGCTATGCCTACTTTCCTTTGACTCAGTTTCTTTCCAATTTTCATTTACTTATTTTATGGTATTGAATGCTTTGCTGCTGCTGCTGCCAAGTCGCTTCAGTTGTTATCCGACTCTGTGTGACCCCAGAGATGGCAGCCCACCAGGCTCCCCCTTCCCTGGGATACTCCAGGCAAGAACACTGGAGTGGGTTGCCATTTCCTTCTCCAATGAATGAAAGTGAAAAGTGAAAGTGAAGTTGCTCAGTCGTGTCCGACTCCTAGCGACTCCATGGACTGCAGCCTACCAGGCTCCTCCGTCCATGGGATTTTCCAGGCAAGAGTACTGGAGTGGGTTGCCATTGCCTTCTCCAGAATGCTTTGCTAACCTTCATTAAAACCTTCTTTAAAAAAAAAAAAAAACAAGTGGGATGTAAACAAACTCATAGAAATCACTGACCAGTGTATGAAAGGCCATAGGAGATTATAAACATCTCCAGATACAGGCTTACTTTGGTCCCTAGCCTGATTTCTTTTGTGCGTTGCCCAGTTTCTTTTAGGTTCAGACACTGGCTGGAGCAAAAGACTGGTAACACTGAATCACTGAACAGCACTCATAAAACTCATGGCCCAGAATGTCAGCCATGTTCTTAACTAGAGGTGCATAGAACTGTGTCTAAGCACTGTACGTGTCACTCATTTTACTGTTAAATGCAAATATAACATTCATATAACTCCTTATTGCTCCATAGAGTTCCTGCCATTGGATTTTTAGTGCAGTTAGCCACCAGATTATACAGCATTTCCCCATTTGGATACAATGAATAAAGTTGGGACCATATCCATTTGGATATAGAGGGAAGGGGAAGAGTGGAACATTCAAGAGTTTCTGTTTTGTCAAACAAACTTAAAGCAAAACTGAAAGAAAAGTTACCCCTAAGGAAGCACTTGACATTACTCTTCCATTAGAACTGGGTGTACAAATCATATTTACAGGTAAAATCTAAGCTTACAGCCACATTGATTTAGTGAAGGTAATTCTATTTATTTTCTACTGTTCCTAATCTTTTTTTTCCTCTATCAGTAAATAATGAACCTCTTTAAAATAATCAGATTTAATATCGTTGTTTTATATTTATTTTCCTTTAAGAAAAAATTATGGTAAAAATATTTTACCAAATTCTCTTTTTTGGACACAGAGGTATTAAATATTACAGGAGGAGATTCAATATCAATGAAAGCCTCCATGTTTCTTGGCATGGTTTCATGAAATACAGGTCCCATTACTCAAGCCAATGAAGTGATTTACAGCCTTGTTCATAGCAGCTTGGTAGGATTTATAGAAACATTGCTTTTTAAAAAAGACAAACATCATAAATTTTTCAAGAAGGTTTTGTCAGTCTGAAGATTTGAAAATAAAGCAATACTCTTTGACCCTTTCAATGCTGTATTCTCATAAATCTACACACCTATAAAATTGATAGCCTTTGTTTACATAGACTAAATAAGCCCAAATATATTCTTTTTAAAAAGTTGTAGTCTTACAATGGGGATAATTTAACTTGTTGCTTAAGTATTTCCGCCATTTTCTCTTAATTTTAAGAAATATTGAGATGATAAAAATTTCTGAGGAAATACTACTTAAGAACACTATACTGGATTTATAACTTCTTAGGAATCCAGAATTACTTCTAATTGTTTCATACTCACTCATTCATTTAATTATTTATTGAGTCTTAAGGATAATGGTGAATAAGACAGAACCAGGGAGTAATGACTTGGAAGTAGCTACGTTTTATATTTCTGTTTTAATAGAATCCTCTTAAAGAAAGGATTGACTTGGTTTTTCTGAAATTTCCTGATTAAGATTCCTAGAAGAAATCTTTCCAATGGAGCTCTCCAACCTCAATCGATAAGAGTAGTTCCTAATCAAGTCTATACAATAAAAAAGACATAGTAGCTGAAAATGTACCTCCTACCTCTTCTGTAGACCTTCACACCACTGCCATATCTCCAGTTTACTGCGCTGTCTTAATATTTAAAAAACATAAGTTTCCCACCCCGATCCTATCCTAGCTTTTTGCAAAGGTGGTTAAATTTTCAAATATTAGCTAAATAGATTCTTCCATATATTAAAAATAATAATCACATCTAGGGAGAATTCCCTGGCAATACAGTTGTTAGGACTCCAAGGGGAATACGGGTTCAATCTCTGATCAGGTAACAAAGATCTGGTTTGCTGCGAGGTGTGACCAAAAAGAAAATTACGTTTCGGTTGACTTAAATATGTCTTCAATGACTTAAATATGTCTTTTTAAAATGAGTTTTGCCCACTTGATTTGCAAAGTCAAATATTTTTCAAATATTTGATTAAATATTTGATTTATTTAAGTTTTTAAAATACTTACAGACTCCTTGAGTGTTAAGAGTCCATGTTTTGTATCTTTAAGAAGATCTCAAAAAGTTAGTACTAAAAAGAGTGATGGGCTTCCCTCGTGGCTCAGCTGGTAAAGAATCTCCCAATGTGGGAGACCTGGGTTCAGTCCCTGGGTTGGGAAGCTTCCCTGGAGAAGGGAAAGGCTACCCACTCCAGTATTCTGGCCTGCAAAATTCCATGGACTGTATAGTCTATGGGGTCACAGACAGTCAGGCACAACTGAACGACTTTCACTTCACGCACATAATGGCAGTGAAACTTTGGATTAATGGCCTTTTAGCTACAATGATGTTCTGATATACAAACAGTGTTTGCTTTTTACCAAAATGCATTTGAGGAAACTAGAACATCGTGCAACCCACAGTATAAACATACAGTGCTTTTCCATGGGAAGAATGCAATAACTGGAGGTTGTACTACTGACCAAAGATTTGGCATAATATAAAACATGGCAGTAAACAAAAATATGTCATAAAAATCAAGGCTCAGCAGCAATGACTCTATGAAGATACAAACAGCAGAATTATGTTCCAAGCCTAATAAAATGGGCATAAATGCGCTATAGACATCACCACAGCACTCCACTGTTACAGATATGTGTGTATATACATATGTATATCACATAAAATGCATTTCATAGTATCATAAATTCTAGTTAAAATAGTACGCTGAATAAAATATGCATTAATTAAACAGTTCATCAATAATAATTATGCTTATTTTCTAAGTTTGAAAGGACTTTGGGGAGATAATTGGCATGGACCAGGTTTCTAATATCTGTTCAAGAAGGTTTAAGGTGATTCCCCTTCTCTCTTAGAAAAGTTCCTTAAAACAGTGAGAAGCATTGGAATTCATCAGTGCTGCTTCAAAGGATGGTATGAAGTTATCAACATGTGTTACTTGTTCACATCAATGGCTACTACACTGAGAAGTAATTTTTTAAGGATCTCAAGTTTGACCAAACATCTCTTCTTCACTGTTTGCTGCATCATCAATTTATTTACAAATTCTGTTTATCATGAAATAAAAGGGAAGCTCCCAGAAAAGAATACAGAACACTTCCAGTTCACTGGAAAACCTTGAACTTATAATAATAGTTTATGTATTCTAACAGAGTTAATCAAGAAAGGCATATAACACAATCTGAGCAACTTGAGCTCTTTCCTTGTTTTCTAACAGAAGCCATGCAGTGAAAGCAAAAAGACATTTTGAACTTTACTGTATGGCAAATAAGAAACCTTAAAACTCTCTAGCTATGAGTTATTAGAAACACTAATAACATACAAAAACATCATTTAAATGTTCATCTGCAGCTGAAAGAAAGTGAGGAAGAAAAAAACCAAAAAGAAAAGGTAAAGCTATTAAAATTTAAAAAATAAATGATAAAAATGAACCCTGACAGCACTGGAGATGGGTGTCAGTCTCAGGAATATAAAGGGTTAGACTTTTAATACTCAAATGGGACAGTAGTTGAGACTTTGGGCAGTTTTAGATAAAACACTCTTCAAGAGATCAAATCTTCAATAAGAGATGAACTAGATAAAAGCCTACCCTCTTACATGGGCTGATGACATAAAGCTGATCTGCCACAAGGTGTGTGGGAATTTGTAAGTTTATGTCTCCTCCTCACTCACATGAAATTGAATTTAAAATTGATACTTTGTGTTGGTCCAGAATCACTTATGTCAGCAAAGTGGTCTTGAACTGGTAAAATCCACTGAAGAGACCTGGCCTCATCCCCACCCCAGGGAGGATACCCAAGTCTCACTGAAGATGAGTTCACAATCAAAATCTATAAAACTCTCCAAGAACCAGTGCAGCAGAATTAAGAATCACTAGATGTAGTCATGACTTCTCTGGTGGATGAGATGGTAAAGAATCTGCCTGCAAAGTGGGAAACCTGGGTTTGGTCCCTGGGTCAGGAAGATCTCCTGGAGAAGGGAATGGGCACCCACTCCAGTATCCTTGCTTGGAGAATTTCATGGACAGAGGAGCCTGGTGAGCCACATACAGTCCACGGGGTCTCAAAGAGTTGGACACCACTGAATGACTAACACTTTCACTACTTTTCAGGCTTAATCAATGAGGGGAACAACCTCTCTCCCAAGAAATTTAGCTAATGGGATAATTGGATAGAGATTAGAAAGTAAGAATGTTAAAAATGACTAAAGACATTAAAGAAAGACTCAGACTTAAAAAGTACAAAATGACACAAATGGAAAAGGGTTGCTACATGACTGCCAGGCAGTAGGGAATGCACAAACTTCCGTACTAAAAGAGATGAAAAGTGGGAGCTGTGGGTCTTACTTGTTTGATTTACTCAGATCATTCTCCAAACACTGCATTCAGCTGCCACGTTCTTTAAAAATTACATCTGCTTTTTCAAGGTAAGAGTGGGGTGGAAGGATATCAGTCCTGAAGGAGAAATAATAGATTTGTGTGGCTAAAAAGTAGACCAGAGGGAATTCCCTGGCAGTCCAGTGGTTAGAACTCCACACTTTCACTGCCCAGTGCAGAGGTTCAATCCCTGGTTAGGGAACAAAGATCCTTTCGCACAAACTGCAAAGTGCTACCCTCCAAAATATACGTAGACCAGAAATCCTTACGGAATTAGTTAGTGATTGCAAATTCTTACTGGGACCACCATTCTGCATTTGAGTAATTTTGACATTTTAAAAACCATAAGGCATTTTTTGTCATCACCTTGAAAATTATTTGTTTGGCCACATTTCAGCAGGTTACACTTCAGACTCCTATTTTTTCCCCTCTCAATATCAGTTGGAACATTGTTCTAAACTGTTCACCTGTCTTTCTGAGCATTTCAGGGTATTGATATGGAAGCCTCTATAAGGGAGAACAAAGAAGCACAAGGACAGAGTTGAGAAGATCTGAGTTTTATCATTTAGTGTGCCACTAACACTGCCATGGGGCCCTGTGCAAGTCACTTAATAGCTCCCAATGTCAGTTTCTCTCTCTCTTTTTTGTATATGAAGCTATGTGCCAAACAGGAAATGTAAGTAAGGTAACATAGCAAACAAAATACATGTGTGGACCAGATTCCACTGATGTGTACTGCATGTCTGACTGGGTTAAGTTTTTTTTAAAGACTTTATTTTTTAGAGCAGTTTAATTGGGAGATTTTTGGGGACGTGTACAAAGATCTCCCATATAGCTCCTGCCCCGTACATGTACAGCCTCCGCTATTATCAACATCATCAACATCTTGCACCAGAGTGGTGCATTTGTTACACTGACAAACTTATCTTGACACAACATCACTCAAAGCTCCTCACTTACATTAGGCTTCATTCTTGTTGTACATTCTATGAAAGTGAAAGTGTTAGTCCTCAGTTCTGTCTGACCCTTTGTGACCCTATGGACTATAGCCCTCCAGGTTCCTCTGTCCGTGGGATTCCCCAGGCAAGAATACTGGAGTGGGTAACAATTCCCTTCTCCAGGGGATCTTTTCTACCCAGGGATTGAACCCAGGTCTCCTGCACTGCAGGCAGATTCTTCACCATCTGAGCCACCTGGAACAAACTGATAATGACATGTATCTACTAATACGGTATCTTACAGAGTAGTTTCACTGCTGTTAAGATCCTTTGTGCTTTGAGTATTCATCAACCCATGCCCCACCCCATCCCTGAAACCACCATCATTTTACTGTCTTCATAGTTCTATCTTTTCCAGAGTGTCACTTATGTGGAATTATACAGTAGGCACCCTTTTCAGATTGACTTCTTTCACTTAAGAATATGTTTTTAACTTTCCTCCATGTCTCATCATGGCTGGATAACTCACTTCTTTTCAGCACTGAATAACCTTCCATGGTCGGCATGTGCCACAGTTTAGTCATCACGTACTGAGGACATTTTTGTTTCTTTAAGTTTTGGCAATTGTGAACAAAGTTATTATAAACATCTACATGCAGGTGCTTGTGTGGACTTAAGTTTTCATCTGGATGTTGGGGGAGTTGGCTCTAAAGACTGAGTAACACGGTTACTGGATCCTGTTTAATTTTGTAAGACACTGTGAAGCTGTCTTTCAGAGTTGTTCCATTTTGCATTTGAAGTAGTAATGAATGAGAGTTCCTGTTACTCCACATTCTCACCAGCATCTAATGTTGTCAGTGTTGGAATTTTAGTTATTCTGATAGCTGTGTAGTGGTACCTTGTTGCTTTAATTTGCATTCCCTGCTGACAAATGATATGGAGATCTTTTCATATGCCTATTTTCCATCTATGTATATTTTTAAATTGCTTATTTATTTTGACTGAACTGAGTCATTGTTGCACTCCAGCTTTCTCTAGGTATGAGTGAGTAGAGGCTACTCCTCATTGTGGTGGGCTTCTTCTCACAATGGCTTCTCTTGTTGCAAAGCACAGGCTCTAGGGCTCATGGGCTTCAGTAGTTGTGGTGAATACTGGAATACTGGAGTGGATTGCCATGCCCTCCACCAGGAGATCTTCTCAGACCAGGCATCAAACCCATGTCCCCTGCATTGGCAGGCAGATTCGTATCTACTGTACCACTAAGGAAGTCATTCTTTTTTTTTTAATTTAATTTTTAAATTTTATATTGAATTATAGTTGATTTACAATGTGTTAGTTTCAGATGTGCAACAAAGTGACTCCATCATACAAATACATACATATCCATATATCTGTTCTTTTTCATATTCTTTTCCCATATCGGTTATTATAGAATACCGAGTAGCGTTCCCTCTATTGATTAGAACTCCCCCTAGAATTCCCTCCTACCTATACAGTAGGTCCTTGTTGACTATCTATTTTGTATAGATAGTGTGTGTATGTTAATGTATATCTTCTTTGATGAGATGTCTTAAAGGTCTTAGTTTCCCTGGTGACTCAGTGGTAAAGAATATGCAGTGTGTATATGTTAATGTATATCTTCTTTGATGAAGTGTCTTAAAGGTCTTAGAGTTTCCCTGGTGACTCACTGGTAAACAATCCCCCTGCCAATGCAGAAGACCCTGGTTTGATCACTTGGTTGGGAAGGTTACCTGGTATAGGGCATGGCAACCCTCTCCAGTGTTCTTGCCTGGAAAACCCACGGACAGAAGAGCCTGGTGGGCTACAGTCCACGGGGTCACAAAAAGTCAGACATGACTAAGCACATAAGCACTCTTTAAGGTCTTTGGCACATTTAAAAAATCAGATTGCTTGTTTTTCATTGTTATGGATTAATATTTCCAATTTGTTTGCCATGGAGTTCAGTTCCTTGACATGCATATTCTGTGTAACATGCATTCTGTGAGAAACAGTGTTCCACGGTCAGATAAGGAAGTAGAGTTAAACAGTTTCTCTTCAGCTTAACTTCTGAGAACTTTAATACACTAACGTACAGGGCTCCAAGTCAGGAATTTGGTAAGCCTGGTCACCCTTAACTATAAGACCTTCTCTTTGCCCAGGAACTCTAGATATGCAAAATTACTTCCAGTTCTCTTATTCTCTATGTAAGGATATGGATACACTTTTACTTATGTGCTATTTCTAAGTCAATATGGGGGGTATAAAAAGCGTGGTTGCAAGGAGCAGGAATGGGCTGGGCAATTCAGGAGCCACAATCGGCAGAGAGGAGATAACCCACGTCCAAGGTCAGGAGTGGCAGCTGCACTTTGCTGGAGCAGCTGTGAAGAGATACCCCACGTCCAAGGTAAGAGAGACACAAGTAAGATAGTAGGCGCTGAGAGAGGGCATCAAAGGACAGACACACTGAAACTACAATCATAGAAAACTAGCCAATCTGATCACATGGACCACAGCCTTGTCTAACTCAATGAAACTAGGCATGCCAGTGAGGCCACCCAAGAAGGACGGGTCATGGTGGAGAGGTCTGACAGAATGTAGTCCACTGGAGAAAGGAATGGCAAACCACTTCAGTATTCTTGCCTTGAGAACCCCATGAACAGTATAAAAAGGCAGAAAGATAGGACACTGAAAGATGAACTCCCCAGGTTGGTAAGTGCCCAATATGCTACTGGAGATCAGTGGAGAAATAACTCCAGAAAGAAAGAAGGGATGGAGCCAAAGCAAAAATAACACCCAGCTGTGGCTGTGACTGGTGATGGAAGTAAAGTCCAATGCTATAAAGAGCAATATTGCTAGGAACCTGGAATGTTGGGTTCATGAATCAAGGAAAATTGGAAGTGGTCAAACAGGAGAGGCAAGAGTGAATATCGACATTCTAGGAATCAGTGAACTAAAATGGACTGTAATGGGTGAATTTAACTCAGATGACCATTATATCTACTACTGCAGGCAGGAATCCCTTAGAAGAAATGGAGTAGCCATCATGGTCAACAAAAGAGTCCAAAATGCAGTATTTGGATGCAATCTCAAAAATGACAGAATGATCTTTGTTCATTTCCAAGGCAAACCATTCAATATCACAGTAATTCAAGTCTATGCCCCGACCAGTAATGCTGAAGAAGCTGAAGTTGAACAGTTCTATGATAACCTATAAGACCTTTTAGAACTAACACCCAAATAAAATGTCCTTTTCATTATAGGGGACTGGAATGCAAAAGTAGGAAGTCAAGAAACACCTGGAGTAACAGGCAAATTTGGCCTTGGAGTACAGAATGAAGAAGGGCAAAGGCTAAAAGAGTTCTGCCGAGAGAATGCACTGGTCATAGCAAACACCCTCTTCCAACAACACAAGAGAAGACTCTACCCATGGACATCACCAGATGGCCAACACTGAAATCAGATTGACTGTATTCTTTGCAGCCAAAGATGGAGAAGCTCCATACAGTCAGCAAAAACAAGACCAGGACCTGACTGTGGCTCAGATGATGAACTCCTTATTGCCAAATTCAGACTTAAATTGAAGAAAGTGGGGAACACTGCTAAACAGTTTAGGTGAGACCTAAATCAAATCCCTTATGATTATACAGTTGAAGTGAGAAACAAATTTAAGGGACTAGATCTGACAGACAGAGTGCCTGATGGACTATGGACAGAGCTTCATGACATTGTACAGGAGACAGGGATCAAGGCCATCCCCAAGAAAAAAAAATGCAAAAAAGCAAAATGGCTATCTGAGGAGGCCTTACAAATAGCTGTGAAAAGAAGAGAAGTGAAAAGGAAAGAAGAAAAGGAAAGATATACTGAATGCAGAGTTCCAAGGAATAGCAAGGAGAGATAAGAAAGTCTTCCTCACAGATCAACACAAAGAAATAGAGGAAAACAATCAATGGGAGAGACTAGAGATCTCTTCAAGAAAATTAGAGACATCAAGGGAACACATGCCATGCAAAGATGGGCTCAATAAAGGACAGAAATGGTATGGACCTGACAGAAACAGAAGATATTAAGAAGAGGTGGCAAGAATACACAGAAGAACTGTGCAAAAAAGATCTTCATGACCCAGACAATCACAATGGTGTGATCACTCACCTAGAGCCAGACATCCTGGAATATTGAGTCAAGTGGGTCTTAGGAAGCATTACTACAAACAAAGCTAATGGAGGTGATGGCATTCCAGTTGACCTATTTCAAATCTTAAAAGATGATGCTGTGAAAGTACTACACTCAATATGTCAGCATATTTGGACAGCTCAGCAGTGGCCACAGGACTGGAAAAGGACAATTTTCATTCCAGTCCTTAAGAAAGGCAATGCCAAAGAATGCTCAAACTACCACACAATTGTACTCATCTCACACGCTAGTAAAGTAATGCTCAAAATTCTCCAAGCCAGGCTTCAGCAATACATGAACCATAAACCTCCAGATGTTCAAGCTGGTTTTAGAAAAGCAGAGGAACCAGAAATCAAATTGCCAACATCCACTGGATCATCGAAAAAGTAAGAGAGTTCTAGAAAAAAACAGCTATTTCTGTTTTATTGACTATGCCAAATTTTTGACTGTGTGCATCACAATAAACTGTGGAAAATTCTGAAAGAGATGGGAATTCCAGACCACTTGACCTGCTTCTTGAGAAACCTGTATGCAGGTCAGGAAGCAACAGTTAGAACTGGACATGGAACAACAGACTGCTTCCAAATAGGAAAAGGAGTATGTCAAGGCTGTATATTGTCACCCTGCTTATTTAACTTCTATGCAGAGTACATCATGAGAAATGCTGGGCTGGAAGAAGCACAAGCTGGAATCAAGATTGCCAGGAGAAATATCAATAACCTCCGATACGCAGATAACACTATCCTTATGGCAGAAAGTGAAGAAGAACTAGAGAGCCTCTTGATGAAAGTGAAAGAGGAGAGTGAAAAAGTTGGCTTAAAGCTCAACATTCAGAAAACTAAGGTCGTGGCATCTAGTCCCATCACTTAATGGCAAATAGATGGGGAAACAGAGGCTCACTTTATCTTTTGGGGCTCCAAAATCACTGCAGATGGTGACTGCAGCCATGAAATTAAAAGACGCTTACTCCTTGAAAGGAGAATTATGACCAACCTAGACAGCATATTCAAAAGCAGAGACATTACTTTGCCGACTAAGGTCCATCTAGTCAAGGCTATGGTTTTTCTAGTAGTCATGTGTGGATGTGAGAGTTGGACTGTGAAGAAAGCTGAGCGCCAAAGAATTGATTCTTTTGAACTGTGGTGTTGGAGGAGACTCTTGAGAGTCTCTTGGACTATAAGGAGATCCAACCAATCCATCCTGAAGGAGATCAGTCCATGGGTGTTCATTGGAAGGACTGATGTTGAATCTGAAACTCCAATACTTTGGCCACCTGATGCGAAGAGCTGACCTATTTGAAAAGACCCTGATGCTGGGAAAGATTGAGGTCAGGAGGAGCAGGGGACGACAGAGAAGGAGATGGTTGGATGGCATCAACGCCTCAATGTATATGAGTTTGGGTAAGCTCCGGGAGTTGGTGATGGACTGGGAGGCCTGGCATGGTGTGGTCATGGGGTCACAAAGAGTCGGATACGACTGAGCGACTGAACTGAACTGAAATACAGATTATGCCACTCCATCAGAATTATGACTGTATGTACCAAAGTGTTCCCAAATTTGAAAACTTTCTGTTGAGAATATTAACCATCTCTTAGGGCCAGCACATGTCCTGTTTTCTCCATAAAAAATTCCCTATTACTTATGGTCTCTGTTGATCTCTCTTCTCTAAGCTGCTTTGACCTTTAGGTCTCTCCATGCAACTTATCCCCAAATATATGTATTCCTTTATGTAGCCTTCATAGTTCCATGTTTGCTGTTCACATCTCTCAGCACAGAGTTTGTTTCCTCAGGAACATGCTTTGTATAACTGCTAAGTATCTTACACCTACTATATACATGGATTTCAATTAAAACTGTCGAATAATTGTTTCTTTCCTAGTCTTCCTTCATTTACCTTTTGATTAAATATATGCTGATTGAAAGCCTAACAGTTCTATTTATTTTCAAAGTGGATCACTGTCGTGCTAAATTAGATCAGCTGGCTTTTAATATGCACTGCAAGCTGTTTAAGTATACCAAGGCACGGATGTTCATAAGGTTCAAAATTCACAGCACCTTTATATGCTGTATTGGGGCAATCTTTCTCAATGATAGATAGGCTATACACCTTCCAAAAAGCAAAGAAAAATTTATTTAATGATGATGAAACACGTTGTATTTTGACAGTGGAATAAACCATTTTAAAATATAATTGCAAAAGACAGACTTATATGCAAACTGTAAGTGTTTAACATATCATGGCCTGCCCTTGGTGTCTTTTGTGATGTTAAATAGAATTAGCCAGGCAGATTTCTTGGTATTCTGATTATAATGCAGAGGCAACCAAGCATTTGTTAAAAGCAGTCATCAGGGAATCCAGGGCTTTCAATCTTCCAGTTAGCAAGAATTCGGAGTTTTTTTACAAAAGAATAACCCGGATACAGGAGCAACCAAAACACCCAAATTAGAAATGATTCATGTGATTAGGAAAACTCAGTGTATAGTTTTACCAAGGATAATAATCACTTTGAAAATGAATAGCAAAATGTACTAAACATCATTGAATACGTAAATGAATTTCAAAAAAGCTGTTTTTTAAAAAAAAGAATTGCAGAATTTTATCCAAAGTGACATTGAGAAAACTCTTGAAATTCTTGAAGTAGTGTTGTTGCTGTTGTTCACTCAGTCATGTCTGACTCTTTGTGACCCCATTGAGTACAGCACACCACGCTTCCCTGTCCTTCACTATCTCCCAGAGTTTGTTCGAATTCATGTCTATTGAGTAGATGACTCCATCCAATCAGTTCATCCTCTGTTGCCCCCCTTCTCCTCCTGCCCTCAATCTTTCCCAGCATCTGAGTCTTTTCCAGTGAAAAGGTGGCCAAACTATTGGAGCTTCAGCCTCAGTATCAGTGCTTCCAATGAAGTGTTGATTTCCTTTAGGACTGACTTGTTTGACTTCCTTGCTATCCAAGGGAGTCTCAAGAGTCTTCTCCAACACCACAGTTCAAAAGCATCAATTCTTTGGCGCTCAGCCTTCTTTATGGTCCAACTCTCACATCTATACATGACTACTGGAAAAACCATAGCTCTGACTATATGGACTTTTGCTGGCAAAGTAATGTCTCTGCTTTTTAACACAGTTCTAAGTTTGTTGTAGCTTTTCTTCCAAGGAGCAAGCATCTTTTAATTTCATGGCTGCAGTCACCATCTGCAGTGATTTTGGAGCACAAGAAAATAAAGTCTGTCACTGTTTCCATTTTTTCCCCATCTATTTGACATGAAGTGATGGGACCGGATGCCTTGATCTTCGTTTTTTGAATGATGAGTTTTAAACCAGCTTTTTCACTCTCTTCTTTCATCTTCATCAAGAGGCTCTTTAGTTCCTCTTTGCTTTCTGCCATTAGGGTGGCATCATCTGCATATCTGAGGTTATTGATATTTCTCCTGGCAGTCTGATATAATAGAACATAACCTTTTGCATGTAATACACAATATAAATATATTCTTAATGTCTCTGGATGAATTAGTTGTCAGACAACCTCCAGAGCTGAATCCTCTGTAATTGTTACTACAGTGCATGAATGCTTGGTCAATCAGTCATGTCCGAATCTTTGTGACATCATGGATTGTAGTCTGCCAGTCTCCTCTGTCTATGGATTTTTCCAAGCAAGAATACTGAAGCGGGTTGCCATTTCCTCCTCCAAGGAATCTTCTAAACCCAAGGATCAAACTCCCGTGTCTCCCGTGTCTCCTGTGTCTCCTGTGTCTCCTGCATTGGATACAGGAGACAAATTCTTTACCACTGAGGCTCGTGGGACTACAATAGATTTGTAGTCCTGTTACTACAATAGATTTGTTTACAATAATTTTTCACCATTTTATGTTAAAGGACAATTTCAACTGTAGTGACATGCAAGATACTTTTTTTTTTAAAAAAAGCTTTTAATCATTTTATTGAAAACACAGTGTGTTTTATCGTGGAGCAAGGCCATTAATTACGTATTTGAGAACAGACAGGAAGATGTGGCTGTGCAAGGACATTCCTCAATAGTTCTAAGCATGCAAATATCTGAATAAAGCATTTGTTAATTGGCCCTGAAGAGTTAGATTTCACCCATTATGATAATAAGATTGTGTCATCAAAGAATCACTTGTGAGCAGCTAGCAATGGAAGTTTAAAATCAGTGCCTCAGTTGTGTGTACATGATTTTCCATTCTGCCTTCTCTGTACAACATTCAAAGCAGCTTATGGAGATGAAGATGTGGTCCACCACACTGAAGTTAATAGGCACTCCTGAGACTTATCTTTAACTTTTTACAACAAGAGAATGTGATCACCTCAGGAGACATCCAATTTCTTTTCTAACGTCACCTCTTGCAGAGCCATGTTTGATTAATGCTTAGGATGATTGGGATCTTCTCTTTCTCTATTTTATATTTTCTCACTCAAAACACTTCCATCCTCCAGGCTGAACATCATCTGGGGAAGATACTCAATGGTTGTCCTGAGTCATTGACAGCACTATGGTGGGTTTGGATAAACATTAAAGCGATCTCATTGTCATAGTGGTGACATGACCTGACCATCTTCACAGTTTAGGTGAATCTCCAAAAAATGATGATGTCATTTAGCATTGTGAATGAAGAAAGTGAAGGGTGAAGAGAAGAAAGGGCCATTAGAGGCATCTTTCTGGACAAGAATGGTCATGTGGCCAAGGAAACCTGCAATGGCTCAACTCTCACAAAACCGCACACTCCAGACACTCTCCTGCTGGGTATCGCTCACAATTCCAGAGCCCTGAGAGAGACAGAGACAGAGAAACACCCAGAGGCACAGAGATACACACAGAGAGAGGAGACAGAGACACAGAGAGAGAGAGTGATTAGCTGTGTTACAAGGATTTGTCACATTCATTCACAGATGATTTTTTTTAAATACAAACATAATAGGAGCAGAATTAGCAAACTGGGATCACACACACACACAGAGAATTTTGAAAAATGTGAAACATCCTGTATATGTAAGGTATTATCAGTTGTATATTTTTCTACCCCCACTGTATTTCTCCTGCCTTCCCTATCTCCTTCAAATTGTTGAGGCTGAGAAATTCCCCATCACGTCTGCATCCATATGCCCACCCCTAGCACTAGGCTGGCCCTACTCCTTACCCAGTACGTCAGTAATCTCCTTTTACTTCTCCATTTAGCCACACACCCCAAACTGTGTGTATGTGTGTGGCCCGGACAATCTTGCTGGGCTTCTGGTGATTTCTTACTATCAAGCTGGTGGAGGAGAAAGGGCAGTAAGGCCCAGGCCCCAGGCCATATCTGCATTCAGGGGCCCTCTATTTGGCCCCGTCCTGTCTGGGTCTGTATCATCACAGGCCTGACCTTGAGTCTAGTTTGTGCTCTGTTGCGAAGGCTGGATTCATCCTTCAAGCCCAGGCACTCCTCTTGTTCTTGGGATAGGAGCTATGCCCTGACTCCTTTCTTGGGATGACAGCACTAATACTCTTGCCTGGCTTTGTAAAGCCTTGCACCCAGCAGAAGAGCACTCTTGTGTCTCTAGGATGATGCTGATGTGCCCCCCAGGCTCCCTTCAGGAACGAAGCACTGATCTTCCCAGGTGCTTGGAGGTCCCCTGGCAGAAAACCCTCAGCTGGGTGCCCAATGGAGGACCCTCCTCAGCTGGCAAGGGCCTCGTGACTCCGCCTGGACTGGACTCATCCAGAGATGACTGGAGACATCTTTGAATAGTTATCCTAGCTTTAGACTTCCTGAATGAGTTATCCCAGTCCGTGGCCTTCTGCTGCTGCACTTCCCCCTCTTCCCAGTCTTATCCCCTGCCCTTCATTCCCTCAGGTGTGGATCTCTAGATACTCCTTAACCGACATTCTGCAGGCCAATCTCCTCTGCTGAGTCCTGGGAAATCCAAGCCCCATAACCCAGTTCCTAGACCTCCAGGGCTTTGGCAGTGGTGACTTCTGCTTATCCGGTGTTCGGTATTCAGAGTCACCTGGATTCTCACTGGCCACACTCCTTCCAAGTGTTTCCTGAAGTAAGACCAAGTTCTGCTGCTTTACATATTTGGAAGAAGGTGAGTTTATTGACTTTCACTTTTCACTTTCATGCAGTGGAGCAGGAAATGGCAACCCACTCCAGTATTCTTGCCTGGAGAATCCCAGGGATGGCGGAGCCTGGTGGGCTACCATCTATGGGGTCGCACAAAGTCAGACACGACTGAAGCAACTTAGCAGCAGCAGCAACAAGTTTGTTGAGGTTTCATGTATAAGCTTTAGGAAGCTTTCTCCCTGAATGAAGAAGCATAAATTATGTTTTCTATGTCTGAGAGACCTTGATGCTGTATTATAGCAATTTTCTCTCTGTTATTTTGTCCCAGTTTTCCTCCCGTTATACTTAGAACCTACTGAGTTTTCTGGAAAGAAACATGACCCACCTCCACCAGCCTTTAACCATTCTTGCTCAGCCTGGCGGCTCTGGTTATAAGCAGACTCTGAGTTTAGAAGATGCAAGATAAAATGCCATATGGAGAGAGAGAATAAAGTAGATTGCCAACAGTGAAACTGCACTGACCACAATTTTGTCTTTTCTCTGATGATCCAGAAGGCACAGTGAAATCTGGAAGAATTATGAGCATCTTTTATGGAAATTCCAGCTAACAGAGATTTGGAGGTGCTGAAATAATTGGTAAAATCTGTTGTAATGCCAGAGAAAAAGTGAACATCTAGATCCCAAATAGCCAAAGCAATCCTGAGGAAAAAAAAGACTAAGCTAGAAACATTATCTTCACTGATTTCAAACTATATTACAAAGCTGTAAGTAATCAAAATAGCACAGTATTAGCATAAAAAACAAACATATAGATCAATGGAACTGAATTGAGAGCTCAGAAATAAGCCTAGGCCTATATGGTCAATTAATTTACCACAAAAAAGCCAAGAATATACAATGGGGCAAGAGCAGTCTCTTTAATATATAGTGCGGACAAAACTGTACTGCTACATGAAAATGAATGAAACTAGACCCATATCTTATACCACACACAAAAACTAACTCCAAATGGATTAACGATTTGAACGTAGACTTGATACCATAAAATTCTAGAAGAAAGCATAGGTGGTAAGTGCCTTGGAGTCAGTCTTGGTGATGAGTTTTTGGATTTAACAGCAAAAGCAAAGGTAACTAATGGAAAAACAAGCAACAGGACTACATCAAACTGAAAAACTTCTGCACAGCAAAGGAATCCATCAACAAGATTAAAAGGCAACCTATGGAATGGGAGAAGATGTTTGCAAATCATATATCTGATAAGGAGTTAATATCAGAAATTTATAAAAAACTCATAAACTTAATAGCAAAAAAACCAAAAAACCAAAAAACAAAAAACCCCACATTCAATGAAAAAACGAGCCAAGGATTTGAAAAGACATTTTTCCAAAGAAAACATATAGATGGCAAACAGACACATGAAAAGATGCTCAATCATCAAGGAAATGCAAATCAAAACCATGAGATACCATCTCACACCTATCGGAAAGTTGTTATCAAAAAGATGAGAAATAACAAGGGAACCCTTGTGCACAGTTGTGGGAAAGGAAAACCGGTGCAAACACTATGGAAAGCAGTATATAGTCTCCTCAAAAAATTAAAAACAGGTCCATCACATGATCCAGCATTCTACTTTCAGATACTTAACCAAAGAAGTGAAAACACTAACTCAAAAAGACATACACACCTCTATGTTTACGTAATACGGAAAAAATCTAAGCGTCCACTGATGGATGAATGGATAAAAAATTGTGGTATACAATGGAATATTATTCATCCATAAAACAGAATGCAATTTGCCACACTGTGGATGAATCCTGAAGGTATTATACATGAAATAAGTCAGAGAAAGAAAACTACTATATGATCTTAAGGACATGCAGAATCTAAAAAACATAAACAAAAAATAGGCAGAAATGGGGGGTGGGCAAAATGGGTAAAGGAGGTCAAAAGTTCAAAATTTCCAGTTTTGAAATAAACAAAATGTGTATAATGTAAAGCGTAGTGACTGTAGTTAATAATACTGTGTTGCATACTTGGAAGTTGCTCAAAGAGTACATTTTAAACGTTCTCATCATAAGAAAAACAATTTTTGTAACTATCTTATAACTATTTGTAAACCTAAAATTAATAAAGTGTTATAAGTCAATTACATTTCAAAAAAAAAAAAAAAGATGAACATCTGATACCTTAATATTATTGTCTCTGTGTTTAACTTCAGCTATTGAATTGACATTGAGAGCCACACACTTTTGCCTAAATTTACCTGTTTGAGAGGCCATGAGGTGCAGAGAAATTGGTTAACTGAATAAATGGTTACAGTTTTACCAAAAACTTTGTGAATCTGGGTAAAGTGGGAAAGTGGGTAAGCCACTTTCCTTCTTTAGACTTCTGTTGTCACTGTGGCAAAAAGAGGGGGATGGGTTAGATATTGCCGTGGACCGCATATTCATGTTTCCCCCACCAGCAAATTCATATGTTGAGCTCTACTGTCCAATGTGATGATATTAGAAGCTGACTAGGTTATGAGTGGGAGCTGATTAGATTATGAATGGGATTAATGCCCTTATAAAAGAGATTTGAGGACATCCCTGGCAGTTTTTTTCATCATGGGGAATGGAATGCAAAAATAGGAAGTTAAGAGGTACCTGGAGTAACAAGCAAATTTGGCCTTGGAGTACAAAATGAAGCAGGTCAAAGGATAACAGAGTTTTGCCAAGAGAATGCACTGGTCATGGCAAACACCCTCTTCCAATAGCACAAGAGATGACCCTACACATGGACATCACCAGATGGTCAATACTGAAATCAGATGGATTATATTCTTTGCAGCCAAAGATGGAGAAGCTCTATATAGTCAGCAGAAACAAGACTGGGAGCTGACTGTGGCTCAGATCGAGAACTTCTTATTGCAAAATTCAGGCTTTAATTGAAGAAGGTAGGGAAAACCACTAGACCGTTCAGGTATGACCTAAATCAAATCCCTTATGATAATACAGTGGAAGTGACAAATAAAATCAAGGGATTAAATCTGATAGACAGAGTGCCTGATGAGCTATGGACAGAGGTTCGTAACACTGTACAAAAACATCCCTGAGAAAAAGAAGTGCAAAAAGGGAAAATGGTTGCCAGAGGAGGCCTTACAAATAGCTATGAAAAGAAGAGAAGCAAAAGGCAAAGGAGAAAAGGAAAAATACATCCATCTGAATGCAAAGTTCCAAAGAATAGCACGGAGAGATAAGAAAGCCTTTCTAAGTGAACAATGCAAAGAAATAGAGGAATGGGAAAGACCAGAGATCCCTGCAAGAAAATTAGAGATACCAATGGAACATCTCATGCAAAGATGGGCACAATAAAGGAAGAAACAGTATGGATGTAACCGAAGCAGAAGATATTAAGAAGGGGTGTCAAGAATACACAGAAGAACTATACAAAAAAGATCTTCATGACTCAGAGAACCATGATGGTGTGATTACGCACCTAAAGCCACACATTTTGGAGTGTGAAGTCAAGTGGGCCTTAGGAAGCATCACTATGAACAAAGCTAGTAGAGGTGATGGAATCCCACCTGAGCTATTTTCAATCCTAAAAGATGATGCTGTCAAAGTGCTGCACTCAACATGCCAGCAAATTTGGAAAGCTCAGCAGTGGCCACAGGACTGGGAAAGGTCAATTTTCATTCCAATCCCAAAGAAGGGCAACGCCGAAGAATGTTCAAACTACCACACAACTGCACTCATTTCAAATGTTAGAAAGTAGCGCTGAAAGTTCTCCAAGTCAGGCTTCAACAGTACATGAATCGAGAACTCCCGTATGTTCAAGATGGATTTAGAAAAGGCAGAGGAACCAGAGATCAAATTGCCAACATCTGTTGGATTATAGAAAAGGCAAGAGAATTCCAGAAAAACATCTACTTTTGCTTCATTGACTATGCTAAAGCCTTTGACTGTGTAGATCACAACAAACTGTGGAAAATTCTTCAAGAAATGGAAATACCACACCTCCTTACCTGCTTCCTGTGAAACCTACCTGCAGGTCAAGAAATAACAGTTAGAACATGGAACAGACTGGTTCCAAATCAGGAAAGGAGTATGTCGAGGCTGTATATTGTCACTCTGCTTATTCAACTTATATGCAGAATACATCATACAAAATGCCAGGCTGGATGAAGCACAAGCTGAAATCAAGACTGTGGAAGAAATATCAATAACCTCAGATACACAGATGACACCACCCTACTGGCAGAAAGCAAAGAGGAACTAAAGAGCCTCTTGATGAAGGTGAAAGAGGAGAGTGAAAAAGCTGGCTTAAAGCTCAACATTCAAAAAACAAACATCATGGCCTCCAGTCCCTTCACTTCATGGCAAATAGATGGGGAACAATGGAAACAGCGACAGACTTTATTTTCTTGGGCTCCAAAATCACTGTGGAGGGTACTGCAGCCGTGAAATTAAAAGACGCTTGCTATTTGGGAGAAAAGCTATGACAAACAGGCAGCATATTAAAGAGCAGAGACATTACTTTGCCAACAAAGGTCCATCTAGTCAAAGCTATGGTTTTTCCAGTAGTCATGTATGGATGTGAGAGCTGGACCATAAAGAAGGCTGAGCACCAAAGAACTGATGCTTTTGAACTGTGGTGTTGGAGAAGACTCTTTAGAGTCCCTTGGACTGCAAGGAGATCCAACCAGTCAATCCTAAAGGAAATCAGTCCTGAATACTCATTGGAAAGACTGATGCTGAGGCTGAAACTCCAATACTTTGGCCACCTGATGCAAAAAGCCGACTCATTAGAAAAGACCCTGATGTTGATAAAGATTGAAGGCAGGAGGAGAAGGGGATGACAGAGGATGAGATGGTTGGATGGCATCACCGACCCAATATACACGAGTTTGAGCAAGCTCCAGGAGACGGTGAAGGAGAGGGAAGCCTGGCGTGCTGCAGTCCCTGGGGTTGCAAAGAGTAGGACATGACTGAGTGACTGAACAACAACAGCTGGTGGTACAGAGGATAATAGTCTGCCTGCCAATGCAGGGGACATGAGTTTAAACCCTGGTCTGGGAGGGTCCCATATACCATGGAGCAACTAAAACACATGAGTTGTAGCTACTGAACCTCTGTGTTCAAACTACTGAAGTCGGTGAGCCTAGAGCCTGTCCTCTGCTACAAGAGAAGCCACCACAGTGAGAAGCCTGTACATTGCATCAAAGACCAAGCACAACCAAAATTAATAAAAGAATTTTAAAAAATAAAGTAAATAGAAACAAGTAAAATCAAAAGAGAGAGAGAGGTCCTAGAGAGCTGCCTTCTCCTCCTGCCATGTGTGAGGATACTGCAAGAAGCTGGCAGTTTGCAGCCTGTAAGAGGGCCCTTACTGGCACCCTGATCTTGGATTTCTTGTCTATAGAACTGTGAGAGATAAGTTTTTGTTGTTTACACTCAGTCTGCGGTATTTTGTTATAGAAGCTTGGGCAGTCTAAGACAGGTGTCAAGCTCTATGACTATGATTTCTTACGTGTGTGTGCTCTTTTGCTTCAGCTGTGTCCGATTCTTTGAGGTAGCCTACCAGGCTTCTCTGTTCAAGGGATTCTCCAGGCAAGAATACTGGAGTGGGTTGCTGTGCCATCCTCCAGGGGATCTTCCCTACTCCAAGATCAAACCTGGGAGGTAGGTGCTAAACTGTTGTCCCCATTTTTTGAAGGAGAAAACTGAGATGTAGGGAACTTCAGTAGCTTGTGTTTACATGGAATGGAGTTGAGATTTAAAATGAAGCCTCCAACTGCAGAGACCATCTGTGGTTGTAATGATATATACAACTCCCACTAAGAGATAGTGAGGTTTTATTTTCTTGATTTTCTGTTCCTTCTTGGGAGTTTTAAACACCATTCAACGAGGGCAGAACAGGTAAACACAAATACTCCAAAGGGAAACACTGTTAAAAGGTTGGTGGCTTTATCCTCATTCAGGGAAGACGCCAGTCAAGAGGTGAACTATGAATCTACACCAGACAATAAGCTATCACACAGTGGTGGAGGCTTGGAGGCCCTTTACACCAACCACACACAGTCCATGGGGTCGAAAGAATCAGACACTACTGAGAGTCTAATACTTTCACTTTTTTATAAGGTTGATGTAAGTTTAAAAAATGTGTATAGCCTGGTGCTTGACATACAGTACAGCTCAGTGAATATAAACTTTATTTTTATTATTCAATCTGCAATATCATGACTATTACATAAAATTATGAGGGGTTGGATGATTACTATTATAGAGAAAAAATTAGAATAAAAATAATACAATTACAGACTATTGTTTAGTCTTAGATAGTAGCTAAAATCATTAGCCTATCTCTCATGTAATCTTTATGACCATGGGAGGGATGAAGACCTAGCATTGACTTTAACATAAAGGTCTGGAGAAGGAATAACAATCGAATAGACAACAGTTTGAGCTTAAAATTTATTCCTCAGCAAAAATAGAATAGTACAGATTTCTCACATACTCTACGTTCTGAGGAGAGAAAAAATAACTCACAGAGAGAAAAGGATAAAAATGTGTGGGAGTGTTTCAAAATCGGGCTAGGAAAGAAGAGTCTCCTGGTTGCTCCTTTCAAGTTAGATTGAAATGAGTCTATTGCCTACCCAAGAAATGAAAGCATGATTTGCAGTGTATGTTTAATGTTTGCTAAAAATATGTAACTAAGAGAAAGCCAAAGAAATATTTTCATTTAAGAGAAGCCAATTTTTGCTGTTGTTTTCTGTGTGGGTGGCTGTGTTTTTATTCTTGCCAATCAATAACCAAAATTCAAAGTCTTGATACACATTCCCACTAAATGACTATAACCTGTCTGGTCTTTAGGGAGTTCAATGTTGAAAGCAGCAGGTTTCCCAGGATAAATCTTTCTCTAGTCGAGATGTGTATTCCCTGATGTACAACCAAGAAGTTATTTCCAGTGCTCTATCAACATTTTGTTCTGCTTGAATTTAAGTCCCATTCCTTTTGTGGGTCACGTGTGAATATAAACCACAGCAGTTGACATGTTCTTTGCATATTTGTGTCTGACCCAGTTAGCACCTACAACTGTATTTGCTCTATGGAGAATTCAAAGACACAACCTTGCCTGCCCCCTGCTTGGCTCTTTTCATTTGGATCTGCATCGTATTTTTAGTTAATTAATTAATTAGTTAATTTTTGGCTGCTCTGGGTCTTTGTTGCTGTGCTCAGTCTTTCTCTAGTTGCAGTGAGCAAGGGCTACTCTCTAGTTGCAGTGCCTGGGCTTCTCGTTGCAGTGGCTTCTCTCTCTCTCTTTTTTTTTTTAAATGAAAATCTGACTTTTAAAAGAATTTTATTTATTGGCTTATTTTTGGCTGCACTGGGTCTTCTTTGCTGCACAGGCTTTTCTCTAGTTGTAGTCAGCAGGAGCTACTCTCCAGCTGCAGTGTGTGTACTCCTCACTGAGGTGGAGCATTGGCTCTTGGGGGTGTGGACTTAGTAGCTGTGATACATGGGGCACAGGCTCAATAGTTGTGGTGTATGAGCTTAGCTGCTCCAGAGCACGTGGGATCCTGACAGATCAGGGATTGAACCTGTGTCCCCTGCATTGGCAGGCAAATTCTCAACCACTGGACCAGCAGAGAGGTCCTGCAAAGTGTTTTTAAAAATTTTAAACATTTGTTGCCAATGTTAAACAAAAAAGGGATATTTCTCATAAAAGTCTGTGATGCAACTTCTCATATAAAGTCAGTAAATTAAGAAAGATGGAACCAAGTTCCTTCGTGGCAACAACTGGGGATCTTTACAGGGGTTCTTTGCCCAGACAGAGCTGTTATCTAACTCACTATGGACATCTGTGTTCTCCAACTCTTGATGTTTCACATGTGTTTGTTAAGTACAGAAGGACCAATGATTGGCGGGATTAATTTAAATTTACATGTTCTTATTGGAATATCCAGTTTATTCTTAAATTTCTGATGGTCCAAATATTTGCAGGACCTTTATATGATCTATTTAATTTATCTAAATTAAGCAACCTGGTTATTTATAACCTAAAAGTTTAATTAAATGACATAAATATTTACATTACTTACATTCCAGGAAAGGGAAATAAATGCTAAAATGTTAGACTGGGGAAAAAGCTTGAATGCAAAGTTCCAGCAATGACAGATTATGACAGTGGTTTGGCCAAGTCCTCTGAAGGGAACCAGGGCCTTGACTGAAGTGAACTGTTCATGGAAAACACACACAGTTTTATGGTATCAAGTACATTTAAAATTACTATAAAGACTCCAGACTACTCTGAATTCCATTCCCCCTGGGTCAGCCATTTCTCATTTTCAATTTGTTTACTACTTCTGTCTTACTTGCCTTGCTTCACTGTGCTTAATGAAATTATTCTGGAGCCTCTCCTGATTTCAAATTAGAACCAGACAAATTTAACCTCCCAAAACAGAACTGCTATGGTCTGGTTTCTGTGAAATGACTTAATGCTGAGTGAAGTTATATGAACTAGCAATTTGAGACTCTTTGTTGAAAGATTGAGCTGCCACCACTTCATGCATCACATACCGGTATTATTTCATGTGTACATGTATTAAGGGCAATTCAAAGACAATGACTGGTCACCTTCCTGGGTAACTATGCATTGTAGTGGAGAAACCAGAAGAAAAGAAATTGGCTACCAATACCTGCCGAGGGTGTACAAACAGGAGATGGAGGGCAGAGTTGTAACTCAGTGACAGCGAAGCTGAGGCCATCTTCAATCAACTTTGGCAACTCTTCATCAAGGTACACTGAGCTCATAACTGGTAACCTCTTCCCAATATCCATTTGGTAACTCTAGGATGGGATGGGAGGGCAAGAAGTGGGGGCGGGGGGCGGGGGGGACAACAAGTGAAGAATTGTCCAAGGATCCCAAAGGGGCTTTACTGACTGTCTTGTGGGCTGTGGAGAGCTGTATGACAGTGGTACCACTTTTAACTATTGACATTGACTTTGACATTGAAGTCGCTCAGTCGTGTCTGACTCTTTGCGACCCCAAGGACAGTAGCCTACCAGGCTCCTTCGTCCATGGGATTTTCCCGGCAAGAATACTGGAGTGAGTTGCCATTTCCTTCTCCAGGAGATCTTCCCGACTCAGGGATCGAACCTGGGTCTCCTGCATTGTAGGCAGATGCTTTACCATCTGAGTCACCAGGCAAGTACTTTTAACTATTAGGTGATGGAATTCATGATGGCTTGCTTTGAAAGAAGCTATAGTTAGCTGTCACTGGCTACGCCCCATCCCTCAGCTGTACCACTTTGGCACATGCCACCTGCTGGCCCTGATGTCTCTTTGCCTGCTTGCTCTGTCTGTGCCATAGAGTAGGACAAGAGTGCCGGGGATGAGCACAGGCAGCCCTCCCAGCAGCTTTAAGTAACGATAGATAGGAATGGTATGGAAATACCCTGGCAGAAGGAGATGCCTTCAAAGCACTGATTCTGAAGTTTCCCAGCAGAATCAAGTTTCTGTTGCTCATGGTGGCAACTGACTTGAGAGCACACCCTTTATTAGCCTTCTTCCCTTCCCAGCTTCACTTCTCCACTCCCTGGCTCTTGTTTTTGGCCTTTCTAGGATGAAATGGGAGAGCAAATATTAACAGGTAAATCCCAAATAGATCACTTGCACTTGATCTTTGTCTCAGGGACTGCTTCTGGGGGAACCCAAACCAATATAGCTTCTATTTTTCAAAAGTTTCTCCTTTGTCTGTGGGATAATACCATGAATGCCTGGGCTGCCGTATGTCTGTATGCATTCACTAATTCACTGACTCATTTTCTCTTTTCAAAAAATATCAATGGAATGCCTATTTGATGCAAAATTGCTGAGCTAGGTGCTAAAAAGACAGTAGTGAATAGTCATAAGTCTTGTCCCCTAGAGCGGCCTGTCCCAAAGAAACAAGTTATGTGCTACAAGTGTAATTTAAATTTCTTGGAGGCCACACTGAAAAAAAAAAAAAGGAAAAAGGGAGAAGCTCAATATAGCAAAATATTGTCATTTCAATGTGTTCCCAGTCTTTGAAATCTAGTGTTTGTTTTGTATTGGCAGCATCTCTCAATTTGAACTGGCCACAGTTCAAGTGCTATGTAGACACATGTGGCTAAAGGCTCCTGCCATAGAAAACAGCCCAGTTCCTGAGGTTTATGGTTAGTGAGCAGGAGGAAGGAGCAGATCACTTAAGAGGCAATCACACGATAGGAGGTTGGTTACGTGAGTTGGTGGTCCCCCAACTTAGTGTGTATCTGAATTGCCCAGAGAGCTATACAGGACACACAGTTTAAGGCTCATAGGAGACACCTGGGACTAAGCAGCCTCCCCAGGTTCTCCAGGGGACTGGATACACAGTGAAGCTTGACAACCACTGCCCTACCTCACCCTCAACCAGTCTCCTCACTCTCAGTTCTTTGTGAAAATGTTCAGGCATGCATGCTAAGTCGCTTCACTCGTGTCTGACTCTTTGTGACCCAATGGACTGTAGCCCACCAGACTCCTCTATCCATGGGATTCTGCAAGCAAGAATCCTGGAGTGGGTTGCCGTGCCCTCCTTCAGGGTATCTTCCCCTACCCGGTGATCAAACCTGTCTCTTGCATCTCCTGCTTTGAGAGGTGGGTTCTTTCTACTAGCACCACCTGGGAAGCCCTTATATAAGTGTAGAGGAGGAGAAATTATTTCCCCTCAACCCTCCCAGGTTCTTGGCTGAGTCCCCCTGTAAAAAAAGACAGGTTAATGAGAGAAAAACAAGCGAAAGTCTGTTAGTGTGTGTACCTGACATATACATGGGAGATACCCAGGAAAACTGAGTAGAACTCCCTCAAATGGCCCAAGCCACCACTTTAAATATATCTTCAGGTAAAGACAAAAGGGTGGGTGGGGCAGAAGGGGAGCCAGTTATGCGAGGGTACCAGGAAAAGCTCACTAAAGGAGAACAAGGTTGTTAATGCAGATTTAACTCAGTAGTGGCCACAGGACTGGAAAACGTCAGTTTTCATTCCAATTACAAAGAAAGGCAATGCCAAAAAATGCTCAAACTACTGCACAATTGCACTCATCTCATATGCTAGTAAAGTAATGCTCAAAATTCTCCAAGCCAGGCTTCAGCAATACATGAACCGTGAAATTCCTGATGTTCAAGCTGGTTTTAGAAAAGGCAGAGGAACCAGAGATCAAATTGCCAACATCCATTGGATCATTGAAAAAGCAAGAGAATTCCAGAAAAACATCTATTTCTTCTTTATTGACTATGCCAATGCCTTTGACTGTGTGGATCACAATAAACTGTGGAAAATTCTGAGAGAGATGAGAATACCAGACCACCTGACCTGCCTCTTGAGAAATCTGTATGCAGGTCAGGAAGCAACAGTTAGAACTGGACATGGAACAACAGACTGGTTCCAAATAGGAAAAGGAGTATGTCAAGGCTGTATATTGTCACCCTGCTTATTTAACTTATATGCAGAGTACATCATGAGAAGAAACTGGAAGAAACACAAGCTGGAATCAAGATTGCCGGGAGATATATTAGTAACCTCAGATATGTAGATGACACCACCCTTATGGCAGAAAGTGAAGAGGAACTCAAAAGCCTCTTGATGAAAGTGAAAGAGGAGAGTGAAAAAGTTGGCTTAAGCTCAACATTCAGAGAACGAAGATCATGGCATCCGGTCCCATCACTTCATGGGAAATAGATGGGGAAACAGTGGAAACAGTGTCAGACTTTATTTTGTGGGGCTCCAAAATCACTGCAGATGGTGATTGCAGCCATGAAATTAAAAGATGCTTACTCCTTGGAAGAAAAGTTATGACCAACCTAGACAGTATATTCAAGAGCAGAGACATTACTTTGCCAACTAAGGTCCGTCTAGTCAAGGCTATGGTTTTTCCTGTGGTCATGTATGGATGTGAGAGTTGGACTGTGAAGAAGGCTGAGCGCTGAAGAATTGATGCTTTCCAACTGTGGTGTTGGAAAAGACTCTTGAGAGTCCCTTGGACTGCAAGGAGATCCAACCAGTCCATTCTGAAGGAGATCAGCCCTGGGATTTCTTTGGAAGGAATGATGCTAAAGCTGAAACTCCAGTACTTTGGCCACCTCATGCCAAGAGCTGACTCATTGGAAAAGACTTTGATGCTGGGAGGGATTGGGAGCAGGAGGAGAAGGGGATGACAGAGGATGAGATGGCTGGATGGCATCACTGACTCGATGGACGTGAGTCTGAGTGAACTCCAGGAGTTGGTGATGGACAGGGAGGCCTGGCGTGCTGCAATTCATGGGGTCTCAAAGAGTCGGACATGACTGAGAGGCTGAACTGAACTGAACTTCTCCACTGATAAGTTTCTTGTGATTTACAGTCATCCTATTCCTCCTGGTGTAGAGAGGGAGACACCACCATGGAGGGAGAGTTCCGTTTTTAGTTAAAAAAAAAAAAAAGTAAATGTTCCTTGCTGCTGCTGCTGCTAAGTCACGTCAGTCGTGTCTGACTCTGTGCGACCCCATAGACGGCAGCCCACCAGGCTCCTCTGTCCCTGGGATTCTCCAGGCAAGGACACTGGAGTGGGCTGCCACTTCCTTCTCCAATGCATGAAAGTGAAAAGTGAAAGTGAAGTCACTTAGTCGTGTCCGACCCTTCACAACCCCATGGACTGCAGCCTACCAGGCTCCTCCATCCATGGGATTTTCCAGGCAAGAGTACTGGAGTTGGCCTCCAGTGCCTTTTCCATAGTAAATGGTAATTTCTACTCTGTTTTCAGACCTCTCATGACTGCAGTTTCTCAAAACAATCCTTATGCCAAGGATGCATATACATATTTAGGGGTGGTATACTCTGCTACTCTGCATAAGACTTGCTCTCAAACTCATTTGTACCTTGGATGCACTTCAGCAGTATTAAAAAATACAGAAGCCTTGGTTTCATTCCAGAAATTCTGATTTGAAGGTCAGGATTGAGACCTATTCATCAAGGTATTAAAGGAATTGTTTATTACCAACTCCTGGAGCTTGCTCAAACTCATGTCCATCAAGTCAGTGATGCCATCCAACCATCTCATCCTCTGTCATCCCCTTCTTCTCCTGCCTTCAATCTTTCCCAGCATCAGGGTCTTTTCCAGTGAGTTGGTTCTTCACATCAGGTGGCCAAAGTATTGGAGCTTCAGCTTCAGCATCAGTCCTTCCAATGAATATTTGGGACTGATTTCCTTTGTGTGTTTCTCCCCAGACTCACCCAAATCCTCCTCTCCCCTCCCCCCCCCACCCCCCACCAACCCACAACAAAAGCAGCCTGGCTATAGCCCAAATCAGGCAAATCACCTCCTAATGACCCACCCACCCCCAGCTCCTCAGATGGTCTGAACCTTGCAAGAGGCTCAAGGAAGGATGTGGGCTGCATGCATTTCCCTCATCATGTTATATTCCAAAGCAAAAGCCTATTTTGAAAGAATGAAACCATTTTGCACTGTGCTAAAAGAAATTCAGCATCTGACTACTGTAGAGCAGTCTGTCACTTCGGGGTGAGTTCACTGGGAAATAAAGACCAAGCAAAACACATGAACGTGGACATGAAAACCAAGGAAGATACAAGAACTGAACAATCAAAACAGTGTTCTTTCTTTTTGGTTTCAATTCATTTGTCAGAACAAATCAAACCACCGTGTAGACGACTTTTTAAAAGTTAGCAACAGTTTAAGCTTAACTGTACTGCAATTTTCAAATTGAACTTAAAATATTTAAATGTGACTTCCATGAATAAACTGAAACACTGAAGACATTACACAGTGGCTGAAAGAGAAGACCAGACTTCATTTCAAAAATACATGGTTGCACCCGAGTGAATGTGCTCCGATCAATCTTGAACACCAGGGATTATCTGTGCAAACACACAAAATTTAGCACCTCTGAATTTGATCACTCAGACTTAAATGCAACTGTTCTCAGAGAAGATCAATGTTTATAGCCTTAAATTCATTCAATATTTAATTTAAATGCAGGCAGGTTTATATCTGAAACCAAAGCCTGACATTTCAGAGTTTTTTCATCCCTGACAGCCCAACCCAGCATGAAGCTTCATGCTAACTCCCAGGTGCCAAGGAGATTTCAGAAACCCAACTGCAAAGCCCTCTTGACCAGGGATCCAGAAACAGTGTAGGAAAGCATGCTCACAAATCCGACCCAGTCCTGAAAAGGCTAACACCAGCTTCCTAACTGGTTTCTCTGCCACCTCTGACCCTCTCCAGACATCTCTATGAGGCTGCCAGAGCCATCCTTTCAGGGCCATCCATCCTTCCAGGGGGCAAAGATGGGAAGCATTCAACCCATTCAAATCAAGATCAAGTTAAACACTTAGGAAAGTATTGCCAAAGAGCAGGGTAGACTTAATAGGTGGAAAATTAGAGGCAGAACCCAAACAAAAAAAGCCCAAACATATCTAGATCCACCTTTTATATAGTGTTTTTCATTGGGTTTCATTTCATTAGCTTCCATTTCAAACGTTGTGCACACCCAGCACAGAAAAATTACAAAGAACATCTTTATAATCACGCTTGCACTTCTGGAATGGCATGTTTGTACAAGTCCTTCAAGATTCTTCCTTGTGGGCACACATACATATAGGCAATATCTTTACAAAACTGGACCCCTGAAGTAAGTGCTGTCTGTTACACACCATACTTTAGGTCCTTGATTCTCAAACTTGGCTATGCTACAGTCCATGGGGTCACAAAGAGTGAGACACAACCGAGCAATTGAAATGAACTGAACTGGGGAGAGACAAGCGTGGGAGAAGGATGCTCTAGTGCTTGTCCTCTCTCTACCTTGCTGGCCTTGGGGAGTCTTTGGTGAGAGACTCAGCTCCCTCCAGCTCCTACTGACAAAATATGACCCAGAGTCAGTGATACTTTCTCCTCAGTCTTTTAGGGACTACATCACCAGGCTATCATTGAGACCTGGTGCCACTGGGAGCATCCAGAGAGAGCCAGAATGTGAACTTGGGCCATCCTGTGGTGGGTGCTGAAAGCAGGGCTCAGTGTAGCTGAGGGCAGAGAGCATCAAAGAAGAGACCAGCAGAGAGGAAAAATGTGGGGGTGCTCCACTTGAGGAATGTAGCTGATATGGGGGTCCAGATGAGACTCTAGCCGGGGGCACCCAGAATTAATCTGTGATGCTTTTCAGTGTTCTAGAAGATGTCAGTTCAAGGGTCAGAGAAATATGGACTTTCCCTATTAATAAGACTCCATGTATACTCATCTCCTGTATTAAAGGCAAACAGAATGAAAACACTTTTAATCAAGATTAATGGCTTATATTAGCAACAGAAATGCTTCCTGAGCTAAAAAGGCCCCTACGTGGGAAGGTCAGGGGTGACAGGCTACAACATCCAGTCTTGGGTTTCTAGAAAGATTCCTAGAAATCTTACACTGGAGCATAACAAGAAACAAGCAGCGTTTGAATTTTCACAGAGGATATGCCCTCGGCCAGCAGCCATCCGCAGAAAATCTTCAGAAATGCACATGACGCCGAAAGAGGTGTTGCTTTGGAAGTACCTTGTAATCAGTTCCCAAATCTTACCAAACAGCAGCACAGTCTATAATTTCTATGTAAGCTCAGCCCCTTGTTTGCATCATGTCATGTTTCTTTGCTGAGGATGTGTCATCCATCAAAAAACAACAGTTTTGGCTATCCAAACTAAGCAGTCACCTGAAATTGCTAGAGGGAATGGTTGCTTTGTTCAATGGGGGTGGTCTGTTTGGGTGAGACAACCAGGATACCCAGGGTCAGGAAGCCCAGGGTCCTGACATTACTCATTGTGCAAGCTTGGACTTCCTGTCTTGTAAAATGAGAGCCTAAATGTAGGTTTTTATTCAGTAACTACTTTCTGGGTAGCAGATTTGTGCCACATATTTCCAGAGACTTTTCTCAACCCAATCATCACCGCTTCATTTCTGATTTCCAAGGTTCACTTCAGTCCTCAGAGTTTAATGTGCCTGGGAACTTAAGTTTCAAATTCTCTGAGAAACTTACCTGGTGTGTAAAAAAAAATGGAAACATCTCAGTTATTTTTCCTGATTTTAACTTGTCAGTTATAAATATTCACACAAGAAGGAAATTTATAAAATAAAAGCCACTTGGAAGCATCCCTGTCAGCAATAACCACAGTCCATATTTTGGGGTAGCCCTGTCCAGACCTGTTTCTGTGGAGCCTCATACACATTCAGTTTTCCTAGGGTATTTTGAGAAGCCTGCCAAATCCCCTCACTTCATGTTATGTGGATATCTTTCCACATCAGTGTGAAAACTTTTCATGTCAAAAAATATAGATCTACATCCTCATTTTCAATGGCTTCCAAACACTCCATTATATGATTAAATCATAATCTCTGTATTGTTGATACACATTGAGGTTGATTCCACTTATTGTATGAAAACAAAAAGAAGATGAATATCACTGTAAATCCATCTTTGTGAATATATATTTTCATTTCTCTCTTTTTTCCCCCTTAGATGAATTCCTAGAACTGGAAATCCTAATTCAAAAGATACTTAGTGAGCCTGTACCAATTTACATTCTTGCCACAGTGTATAAGAATGCCCATTTCTCTAAACTCTAGCTACATTGTCATTTGTTGTCCTTTAAAATTTTTACCAAATGCCAGACAAAAGATGGTAACTTTTTTTTTATTCCTTTGATTATTAGCAAAGTTGAACATCCTTTTTCTGTGTTTATTGATTATTTTATTATTTTCTTTTGTAAATTGTCTGTAACTTTCATTCTTTTATAAGAAAATATTTTCTTATTGCTTTGTAAAGACTCTTTCTATATTAAGGGTAATCTATAAGTGCTAACACAGACCACATACTTTTATTCTCAAATTACTCTTATTTCAAATTAAAGCTCAATTCATTCCTTAGTATAGAATATATAAATGGAAAATTTGAGGTATGTTGAGAAGAGTAGATTGCTAGATGAAGATCAAACCTTATTTTATATAATAATTTATTTCCAAATTTTACTTTTTTCTTAAATGTCACTCCCACTCGTTGTACATAAGCCTTTCTGAGTCCCCAACTCCCACTTCAGTTCCCCAAAAGTGAGGCTATTAAGATACTGAGTGATTAGAGGATTTGAACATTTTGAAAGAGAAGTAGGTGGTGACGGCACGTTATTGAAACTTGAAAGAAAGCCAGTGTGATATAATTTCACATTGAGAGCTGATCACTATGGCAACAAAGAACAAATTTTGAAAAATAAGGTTCAATATAATAGAATTAGGGGAGAAAATTGATTAAAATAAAAGGACTGTTTATCTTTTGTTTTTTTCTTAACCTGTTTATCATATGCAAGAAAACTCTATATGAGCACCCAAAAACATATTTCTGCTTTCAAAAGCAAACAGATTTTAATTATGTTTACATTATATGAAGTCACGAGAAGGAAATACTTTTGGTAATACTGTTTTTGTTTCTAGTAATAGTGACAGTATCTCTTTGAGTCTTTTATTTGAGAAGAAATAGGGTAATTTACAATACATACATGGGCTTCCTTAGTGGCTCAGCGGTAAAGAATCTTCCTGCCAATGCAGGAGACAAGAGTTTGATTCCTGTGTTAGGAATATCCTCTGGAGAAAAAAATGGCAACCTACTCCAGCATTCTTGCCTGGAAAATTTTCAGGACAGAGGAGCCTAGCAGGCTATAGTCCATGGGGCTGCAAAAGATTCAGACATGATTTAGCAACTAAACAACAACAACAACAAAATAAACATAGCTTTGAATTCTTTCTTTATTTTTCACTCAGTACTTCCATCCACCCATTCATTCATCCAATAAATACTGAGCCACTGTTAACTGAAAATACACTATTGAGGAAATTCAAACCTGGTCTCTGTCCTCAGGAAGCTTACATTCTATAGGAAATATTGTACCATATTCTTTGAAACATGAATTCAATAGTACCTAATATTCCAGTGTATGTTTACATGATAACTTAATTATACTATTGTTTTACATTCAGATTGATTTTAATTGTTATTATAATAGATTATTAAATGATGAGCAAACCTGTGTATTAATGTGAGTTGCTGATTATATCCTTAGGATTGCTTCCTAGAAAGGGAATTACTAGCTAAAAATACATAAACGTGTCTCTTAAAAAAAATAAAAAATTTACAAATGATAAAAATCACAGTTTTCCCAGTGAAAAGATTATCCTAACTGTAACATTATTTCTAGAAACATAGCATGGTTAAGATAGGGCAATAAATTACTTTTTAAAATTAGTATCTCCTGAAGTAGATGTGGAGTGTTGACTTTTGCTTTAGAAACCAAACTGAAGTTTAATAAAATGTCAAAATTCAATCAGCTCAGTTCAGTCACTCAATTGTTTCCAACTCTTTGTGACTCCATGGACGGCAGCACGCCAGGGTTTCCTGTCCATCACCAACTCCCGGAGTCTGCTCAGACTGACGTCCATCAAGCCAGTGATGCCATCCAACCATCTCACCCTCTGTCATCCCTTTCTCCTCCTGCCTTGAATCTTTCCCAGCATCAGGGTCTTTTGTACTGAGTCGGTTCTTCACATCAGGTGGCCAAAATATTGGAGCTTCAGCTTCAGCATCAGTCCTTCCAACGAATATTCAAGACTGATTTCCTTTAGGACTGACTGGTTTGATCTCCTTGCAGTCCAAGTCCAAAATTCAATATTACTATTCGTTGCATAGAGGCTTTGTAGAGAAGGTCATCTTTTGATCAGAAAGAAAAGAGATGCCATATCTATGCATTAAGGGAAAGACATGATCCAGTTTAGATCTTAATCTCCTTCTTTAGGAGATAAGTCCTTGTAGTCAACAGGCAAATTAGGAACATCAGAGTCCAGTGGTCTAAGGAGTCAGTCAAGAGTTAATTGTCTTACTGATCTGTCATCACTCATGACCATAACTCCCCATGACGAGTGATAGCTTCTTGTCACACCATTTTTATCCCATACAGACTTCTCGTTCCTTCTGTCAATTATGTTGTTTTCCAAAATAGAGAGTATTTATTTGGAATCCATTTTATTTGCTCGAAAGACATCTGCATTACTTTTTACAAATCATCAGACCCACCAACATAGTATTGTACAAAATTTGCATTTGCAAGAATCAAAATGATAAACTCTGCTTCCTTTCATTTGGCTCAAAACATATGTATTCCAGTAAGTATTTTTCAAGTAATTACTTTTCCCTGATAAGGAAACAAGAAGGAAACTGCACGAATGTTAAGAATCTAGGTTTCTGTTCTTGGGTCTGAATTTACATGATTTCAGGCAAATTACTGGGTCTCTGCACCTGAGTTTCCCCGCCTATAAAATGAGGAGGTTGGACTCGATGGTTTCTAATCATGTCTAGGGGTCCTTCTTTCCTTTTCATGCCCCCTGCTGATAGTTTATCCCCATTTTTCAATCATATGGTAATTTTATTCCTAGTTTTTCAAGGAACCTCCATTGTTCTCCATAGTGGCTGTATCAATTTACATTCCTACTGTGTTGCTCTTCATCCTGTTCATGACGCCAGTTGTCTCACTGTTCACACTGTCCGCACTGTTCGCTGAACCCAGCCTAGGCAAGGTGCTAGCTGAGAGGCTGGAGGGATCCATAGGAACTGCAGACACATTTCTTCTCTCCTGGCTGGCCTGGCAGCCATAACACAGCCTCTCTCCTCGTTGACACAGGAGCTGTAGCAGCGGCCACAGCATCACCATAACAGAGCCATAAAGGAGCCATGACATAACCTCATATAACATAATCATGATGCCGCTCCAAGGTAGCCCAAGGTGGCAGCAGCCAGGGCTTTCATGGTGAAGCTCATACCAGCATACTGCACACACTAGCCTGCAACCAAACGAGTACCTGGTGACAAAGCAAGTACCTCATAGCACACATGCACAGTGCTATAAGTTACATAGCCATTATTTACCAGACATTAGGTGAGTGAGACGGGAATACCAGACCACCTGACCTGCCTCTTGAGAAATCTGTATGCAGGTCAGGACCAACAGTTAGAACTGGACATGGAACAACAGACTGGTTCCCAATAGGAAAAGGAGTACGTCAAGGCTGTATATTGGCACCCTGCTTATTTAACTTATATGCAGAGTACATCATGAGAAACGCTGGACTGGAAGAAACACAAGCTGGAATCAAGATTGCCGGGAGAAATATCAATCACCTCAGATATGTAGATGACACCACCCTTATGGCAGAAAGTGAAGAGGAAGGAAGGGGAAGTGAAGGGGAGGAAGGCTCAAGATGGAGGGGATATTTATATGGTTATGACTGATTTTCAAGGAGATCCAACCAGTCCATCCTAAAGGAGATCAGTCCTGAGTGTTCACTGGAAGGACTGATGTTGAAGCTGAAACTCCAATACTTTGGCCACCTGATGTAAAGAGCTGACTCATTTGAAAAGATTCTGATTCTGGGAAAATTGAGTGCAGAAAGAGAAGGGGATGACAGAAGATGTGATGGTTGGATGGCATCACCAACTCAATGGACATGAGTTTGGGTAAACTCCAGGAGTTGGTGATGGACAGGGAGGCCTGGTGTGCTGTGGTCCATGGGGTCGCAAAGAGTTGGACACGACTGAGCAACTGAACTGAACTGAGCTGAACAACAGAAAACAACACAACATTGTAAAGCAATTTTCCTCCAATTGAAATGAAAATCTGGATCTCCTAGGAAGCATAGGGGTTGATTATGGAAGAAATAGCAAAACTGCCAATAAGGCAAGGCTATACTAGAGAGAAGGAAATACATATGCTCTTGAACTCCTATTCACAAAGAATTCTCAGACTCCAAGTCCAAAGCTTGTGAAGAAAGCTGATGCTGAAAAAGATAGGGAATAAATTCAGCAATTGGTTGAGGAATTTACTCCCAAGGAGCCATCTGAAAATAAGTATGTCTACAGATGGCCAATAGTCACATGAAAAGATGCTCAGTATCGCTAATGATCGTGCTGTGAGCTCAGTCTCTCAGTTGTGTTCAACTCTCTGCTACCCTTTGGACTGCATCATACCAGGCTCCTCTGTCCATGGGATTTTTTAGGCAAGAATACTGGAGTGAGTTGCCATTTCCTTCTCCAGAGGATCTTCCTGACCCAGGGATCAAACCCACGTCTCCTGTGGCTCCTGCATTGCAGGCAGATTCTATATCCACTGAGCCACCAGGGAAACCCTCACTAATGACTAGACAAATGCAAATCAAAACTATAATGAGGTATTACCTCATACCATCAAAATGGCCATCATCAAAAAGTACGAAAAACAAATGATGGATAGGGTGTGGAGAAAAGTGAACTCTCCTGCACTGTTGGTGGGAGTGTAAACTGGTACAGCCACTGTGGAAAACACTATGAAGATTCCTTAAGAAACTTAAATTAGAATTACCATATGATCCTGCAATTCCACTCTTGGGCATATATCTGGAGAAATCTCTAATTGGAAAAGATACATGCACCCCACTATTCATATCAGCACTGTTCACAATATGCAAGACATGGAAGCAACCTAAATGCCCATTAATAAATGGATAATGAAGATAGTGTATATATACAATGGAGTACTACTCAGCTATAAAAGGAATAAAATAATGCCATTTGCAGTAATATGGATGGACCTAGAGATTATCATACTAAATGAAGTAAGTCATAGAAAAACAAATATCATATGATATCACCTATATGTGGAATCTAAAAAAATGATACAAATAAACTTATTTACAAAACAGAAACAGAGTCCAGACATAGAAAACAAATTCATGGTTTCTAGGAGGGAAGGGAAAGAGGGATAAATATGGCGTTTGGGATTAGCAAAGCTATATATAAATATATGTAAAACAAACACTATATATATAAACAACAAGGTCCTACTGTATAGCACAGGGAACTATATTTAATATCTTTTAATAAACTGTAATGAAAAGAAAATGAAAAAGAATATATATATCCATATATTATATATACATATATATGTAACTGAATCCATTTGCTGTACACCAGAAACTAACACCAGAGAAGGCAATGGCACCCCACTCTAGTACTCTTGCCTGGAAAATCCCATGGATGGAGGAGCCTGGTAGGCTGCAGTCCATGGGGTCGCTAGGAGTCGGACGCGACTGAGCGCCTTTACTTTCACTTTTCACTTTCATGCATTGGAGGAAATGGCAACCCACTCCAGTATTTTTGCCTGGAGAATCCCAGGGACAGGAGAGCCTGGTGGGCTGCCGTCTTTGGGGTCTCACAGAGTCGGACACGACTGAAGTGACTTAGCAGCAGCAGCAGCAGAAACTAACACAACATTGTAAATCGACCACACTTAAAAAAGTTTTAAAAATGTCTAAAATCAAAAGAGACAGAGAAAGGAAAAATATTCATTTGAGCCTTGCAATCACTAGGCACGGGGGTGTCAATTTGTTCTTTGGTAATTAAGAATCTGAGGCTTAGACAGATTAAGAAACTAGCTCAATGTCCCACAGCCAGTAAGTAGGAGAGCCAGGTGTCACAGTCAGGGCTTTGAGTACAAAGCTAATTACTTAAGCACTGTTTTATTATCCCTATCAGTGTCTACAAAGTAAAATGTCTTTACATGTTTCAGACTATCCTAAAGGAAGAAATACAACAGAGCATTTCTTGAGAAATAAATTGGGCATGCAGAAATTTGGCCTCCACTGCTGAACTAGAAAATAAAAACTCATTCCTTGGAATTTCAATTCAATAAAAGTTTACTGAGCATCTACATCTTGTCCATCTCCTTGCTAAGTGCTGTGAGGGTGGATGATGGTGGTGGGGAGAGAAAACAGTAGAATTTGAAGTCTCATAGAGGGAAGGACATGGGCTTGCCCACCAGTTTACAATAATGTTCAGCAGGATGAGCTCATGGGAAAAAGAATGGTGTGGCCAGTCAGACAACCAGGATGCCAGCAAACGCAGTGGCAGGAGAGGCATTCAAGCACAGACTGAACCATGTGCACAGTCTGGATGGAGTGATCTGCCAGGGACACAACTCCAGGGAATAGGAATAACTTGTTAAACAGAAAGACGTAGGGAAAACAGAGCCACTTTCAGGGCCCCAGTAAATATACCAGATTAGCAATTAGAGAGGAAAGATTCCACAGGAGGGGCAAGAATACATTTGTACAGATCAGATTAAGTTCAGGTTATACCTATCCCTCACTTAGTGAGTATCATTCATTCCTGCAAAGCTTGCTATAAAGTGAAAAGCCAGTAAGGGAGTAAAAATTTTCATTAATTTTAATAGGAAAAACTAGAATGTGTTCCAGATCAGAGCTAAGATGCCTAATGTACAGAGGTAGAAAGCATATCAGTTGAACAATGATACCTTTATATAGGTCCTAAAGAACAATCTTAAGGTTAAGAAATACAATTTGTGCATGACTCACAAAAGGTTTTGGTCCACAGGATGGAAGAGAAGATGACAGCTAGTGTTAGTTGTTGGAGGAAAGACACCATGAAGTCATTTTCCTTCTGCTCCATTTTCTTTATCAACTTTTCAACTTTGGGGGGGCCCAAGATTTTCTTGCACTAAAACCGCACAGGAAAATAAAATTTTAACTCAGAAAACATCTTTTGGGCAAAATGAAAGGTGTGATGAAACGCCTGGAAACAAAGGCACAGGTGGAGGAGTTGTCAGAGATGGCAGTTCTGCATCCTTCCCACTCAGTGGGATCTAGGCAAAGCCAAACATCTGTGAGTCACCCGAACATGTATCCACTAGCCTCAGTCATCTCCCAAGGGAGTCTGTGGGTAAATTCATGAGTATGGCTTTGCTTGAAATGTAATGTTGAGCAATCTATTTGCTATTTAAGTTTGGAGGTTAACGCTGATCATGTTAGAAAAACAGGAATTGGTGTTTGCAGAGTGAAACTTTTCAAGAGCCCTTAGGGCTTCCCTGGTGGCTCAGAGGTTAAAGTGTCTGCCTGCAATGGGGGAGACCCAGGTTCTATCTCTGGATCGGGAAGATCCCCTGGAGAAGGAAATGGCAACCCGCTCCACTACTCTTGCCTAGAGAATCCCATGGACAGAGGAGTCTGGTCGGCTTCAGTATTCTTGCCTAGAGAATCCCATGGACGGAGGAGCCTGGTCAGCTCCAGTCCACGGGGTCCCAAAGAGTCGGATACGACTGAGCAACTTCACTTCATTTCACTTAGTTGAGAAGTCGCTAAGGAACAGTTCTTAACCTTGTGAAATAGGTTTGTGCTTGTGAGGTGGGAATTTCTTGTGAGATAACTCAACTCTTCCTCTTGGAGACAGAGGTACTACTTAGAAATACCTGCTTCTACCTGTGTACAGGGAACCTCCCATTGTACTTGGAGGCAGTGGTCTCAATTCTCAGAATATTCTGGTGGCCCTTTCCTATCAATATCTAAAGAATGGAATGTTTGAATTGCAAACAATTATGTGTCACATATTCATAGTATTTGTGGTCTTGTGAAAGGTTGTTACTTCTGTATATAACCTTTTTGATAAATGTCTGCTGAGGCTCTTATTTAATCTTGTTATTAAAATAGCACAACAAAATTATGAAGACCAATTCATGTGTTATAACAGGAGTTGTTTGGTTTTCTAGGTTGGTATGTAGCTAAGACAAATATTGACTTCGCTTTCAACTTGATGCTTCCACTAATCTCCTAATGAGGGGACAACTGCTCAAAGGGAGAAATTAAAGAAAATATGAAGTGAGAGGGAAATTCTTAGTTACTATCATGAAGAAAGAAAATAGATAAGCTAGTCAGTAATCTTTAGTAATTGGTTTTTTCTTTTTGGTCATTTGTCTCCAATTTCTCAAACATAGAAATAACCAGGTCAAACTCTGTGTAGGCTTTGCAATAAGAAAAGGGTAGTAAGTCTGCTGCTGCTGCTGCTGCTGCTGCTAAGTCGCTTCAGTCGTGTCCGACTCTGTGCGACCCCATAGATGGCAGTCCACGAGGCTCCCCCGTTCCTGGGATTCTCCAGGCAAGAACACTGGACTGGGTTGCCATTTCCTTCTGCAATGCATGAAAGTGAAAAGTGAAAGGGAAGTCGCTCAGCCATGTCCGACTCTTCACGACCCCATGGACCGCAGCCTACCAGGCTCCTCCGTCCATGGGATTTTCCAGGCAAGAGTACTGGAGTGGGGTGCCATTGCCTTCTCCAGTAAGTCTGCTAGTCTTATCTCTAATTTTGAATATTGCACATTTTTTCTTTCATCTCCATCAAAATGAAAACAGATGTACACTGAGGTTGACTTCACATTCATTGCTGAATTAAATAATAACTTGAGAAATAAGAGGGCCATTCAATGTTTACTCACACTCCGCTACTCTATTAAATAATTAGTTAGGGGTTCATCATTTTATGGTTAATAATAAGGATGATGACAATAATTAGTTATGCAGAAGTGATGCATGAACTTCGAGGCATCGTGAGCCATCCTCCCTACTGAGATGCAAAGAGCTTTTGAGGTTTATCTAAATTAAGGCTAATTTAGCCTGAAATAACTATGGGCAGTGGAACAATTACATCAAAGGTATTTGCATCTTCATATAAATTGTAGCTCTCAGACCTGGGATCCCTTGAGGTGTATGCATTTTTCAATCTTGACGTAGAACACAAATTTGACCCTAATTTATATTCAGGAAGACTCTGATTGAAAAATCTTAATAATTAATATGTGAAAACCAAGACCACACATGTATATTAATGGGTAGACAATTATGTTAATAGATAAATAATGTTCTATCACACATTTTAATTATACATTTTATTGGCAGGTCGCTTCTAGAAGTGGCTTTCTCAAAACAAGCCACTTGAACTTGTAACACTTGAACTTGTTACTCCCATTTAGCACAACGGGGAGCAAGAGGTGCATGGAGCAGGTAACTTCCTCAAGGTCAAAGAAGTAAAGTAGGAAATGGAGTTCACAACCCTTGAGCTTGAGTTGTTTGCTAAGTTCTTCTTTATTACTTCTGATCTGTTGCCTATAAACAGCAATGCTTCCTTGCCCAACAGCATAATATCTGCAAAGCATGCTATTACCAGTGTGGAGTTTTTAAGCAGAACTCAAATTCTTATAAATTAGTTCTTTGAATTCTGCATATGGCAAAAACAAACAAACAAAAAAACAGAAGTTCTTCTGAAACAATCATAGTTTGTGGAAGTTAAATTCTGCCAAGTTCTGAAAAAAAGAATTTTTACCCTAAGGACTTATTTAGTGTCACTTTTCTTTTGGAGTTTCCTTTTCTTTTAATTTGCTATTTATCCTTTCCATTTATTTAATTGTTTTTAAGAGGTGATATCAGTACATCACAGCCAAAAGGAATCTGTTTCTCATAGGAGGGAATAATGATAAAGAACTTTGAAAGCAACAAGAATAGGAGCTGGTAATAATTGGCCATTTACTAGATGCCAACACTGTTTTCTATATTTAACTTGTAAATGGTGGCATCAGAATTTGAATCTAGGACTCTGGTACTGATGTGCAACCATCAGTCTCATGACACTACCTTAGGGAAGCACAATGGCCATGACCATGAGCTCTGGGGTCAGTCTCAACATCCTGTCCTGGCTGTACTCTTTATTACCTTAGACAAATTGTTCTAATGCTATTGTCTTTCTTCAATACAAAAAAGGGAGGGTAAATACATTCACTGTTAATACATTAGTTAGGAGGGGTCGGATGACATAATGTATGTTAAGCACGCTATGCCTGGCACATAGTAGGTGTTCTGTGTCAGCTACCGTCATTGTTATCTACAGTATTAATGGGCAATCTCTGTACAAAATGCTTTTCAGAATTGGAAGGGATCTTTAAGTTCACAGTTCAGCCTCATCAATTTCTGATGAAGAAACTGAAGTGGGAGAGGCTAAGTAACTCATACAAGGTCCCCAAATTAGATAGTGTCCAAGTCAGTACTGGTCAATGTTCTCAAGATGTGTTAGCCTTCAAGAGTGGGAGGGTGTGTGTGTGTGTGAACACAGGTAGATGTGAGGATCCAGAAATATAACGAGAGATTCAGACAGGCTTTGAGAACCAAGTTGGGAGGTGTGCATGTGTGTTTGTGTGGATGGGAGCATGTTTTTCCGGGACACCAACTTGCTGTAGCACAGAGGCTATGGAATAGTACAGGGTTTGAGTATGCAGAAAGTCCTATTTATGAATACATTGGATGGGCACTGAAGGATGCAAATAAGGCCTGGACATGGAAACAGGATTGTCAGACACACCAGAAGGAGGCCCTCTTAGGTGGTCAGAGAAGAGGACAGAAGGAGGGATGGGAAGTACAGCAGCCCAGCTAGCCAAGGGACCATATGACTAGTCCAACTGCCATGTAGGGTTGCAGGGGCATCTACTTTCTGTGTAGCCCAGAAAGGTCTCTCCCTGGACCCTGGTGGCTGCTGGGTCAGAGGTTTGGTGCTCACTACTAGTCACTGCAAAGACCCTGGGACTTACTCTTATTAGTAACTCATGAATAACTTAATCATGTTATAAATAAGTAAATCATGTTATGAATAACTCAAATCATGAATAACTTAACTTTATAATCCCAACTTTCATCTATCTCAGACTTTTTCCTAACTGACTCTTATAGAATGTAACCTTTGGAAAGATATTTAAATACATGTAAAACAAATAACACAACCTCCAAAATACTACAATTTTACTCCAAGATCTTCATTTATAGCATTTAATTTCAGCTCTAAGCTCTTTAAGAGAATGCTATGCTGTTCTTAGTCACTTAGTCATGTCCGACTCTTTCACAACCCCATGGACTGTAGCCCTCCAGGTTACTCTGTCCATGGGAATTCTCCAGGCAAGAATACTGGAGTGGGTTGCCGTGTCCTCCTCCAGGGGATCTTCCCAACCCAGGGATCGAACCCTGCCAGGAGCCAGCACAGGAGATCCCACCCATGACAAGGTCATGCAGAGAGGCCTGATGGGCAAGGCGAGTCAGGCTTCAGGGGTTCCCCCTGGGTTTTCCTGAACATCTACCCCCAAAAACCAGAGTCTGCCTGCCTTATTGTACTGTGCTTTCCACTCTTCTGCCTCTAAAAGGAATTAACTTAGGGTTCCAGTAAACCGTCTCCTGCATATAAAAAGAATGTCTTGGCTTAAACCCCTTTGATGGCTTTCTAACTTATCTGACTGGTCTGCTGTTTACAGCCCCCAACCGTGAGAGGCACGAAACTCAAAACATCTTAAAGATATAGAGCCTTTTAGTTTGGTGAAGAGTTTGTTGAGTTAATGTTTGCCGCCAGGCCTCCATATCCTCTATCTTTTAGGCACCTGGGAGGATATTAATCAATGTAATCGGGATGCAGAAATAGGAATATAGTAGTTTTGATGTTTGCAACACTAGACTTTTGAGTTAATTAACTTTCTCTTTGTTATAAATCACTGTACTTCTTTCATTGTTATAAATAGCTGTGTCCTTGCTATGTAAGAATGCAACTTTATTTAGTGCTTTCTGAGAGTGGCACCAGACTTTGGGAAGAACAACACTTTTAAGACAAATATGTCTTCTGGTTGACAGACCCTTATCAGAAAAGGGCCGTAAAATGTTAATCGACCTTCTGGCCAGAAAATGATGTAAATCATCTAACACTTATGTATACAACAAGGTATGCAGAGAGAAAGCCTGGTCTCGATAAGAGTCAGGGCTGCTGACGCTGCATAATTTTGTATTATCCATTGATCTCTATGTAAAATCAAAAGTATATAAGGCTTTTCTGGACAATAGAGGATGGGCCAGTCACTGGACTGGTTTCTCCCGTGTCTTACTCTGTTTTCAGGCTGAATTCCCATCTGGAGCCGGGAGGCTCATCATGTCTACTTACTTGCCCTGGCTTCTAAGATCCGTGAGAGAGGGGGCCTAAAGTGGGGCACCCTCCGCTATTCAAATGGGCACCTGCCGGGGTCCAGCCCCGGTGGATCCAGGGTGATTCGAAGGTGGGGGGATGGAGTTGGTGTCCTTGGAAAAATACATATTTAATCACAGATATATAGAGAGATTAGAAACGGATAGTGTAGTAGGAAGATTAGTGGAGAAAAAGAGGCTGAATAACTTGGATTACGTGGAATAGCATCCATGCTCCAGATGGGAATTCAGCCAGAAAAATGGGAGTAAGAAGGAAGTGACATGGGGGAATCAGTCTTTCTGGAAACTGATCCGATTTCTTTATTTTTGGGTTTGCTTATATACCTTTTGTTACACATTGGGATGAATACAGAGTCACGGGGGGTCAGCAGTCCTGACCTTTATCAAAATCAGGTGCTTCACATAAAAAGGTCTTAGGGATTTTATGATCCTTTCTTTCTGATAACCAAAAAACTTATTTCTTCCAAGGGTGTTTTTTCTTAAACCAGGAACCACCCTCCAAATAAAGTTGCATTCCTATAGGGTGAGGGTGTAGTGAGTTACAATCAAGAAAGGAATTTATTTAACCCAACGTTAACATGATTAATCTTAAGGGTTAATACATATTTCTCCTATATGCTTAAAGGTTAATGCTTATTTCTCCTATATGCTAGTTATATTCGTTATAAAGGCAGGGAACATGGAGATTTAGCAGCAAACATCAGCCCAACAAATGAAAATCCTTTCACCAATGTTCCCCTTAAGATCTATTTGGTCTTAAGTTAGTGATAAAGTTACATTTTTACATAACAAGGACACAGTGATTTATAACAAAGCACAGTGATCTATCACAAAAGAGAAAATCCATTAACTCAAAAAGTCTAGTATTGCTAACATCAAAAACTACTATATTTCCTTTTCTATAGTCCAAATACTTTGATTAATATATTCCCAGGTGCCTAAGGATATGGAGGCCTGGCGGCAATCATTGACTCAACAAGAAGAAAAAGCCCTATGCTAATTAAGACTCTCAAAATACTCCAAAACTCTGTGCTGTTTATGGTTGAGAGGTAGTAAACAATCATGTGCGTAGTGGCAGGAGTATGGATAATCCTGTCACACAAGCTAGTCTGTCAGCAGAGAGGTTTGACCTGAGACATCCTTGTCCCACCCAGAGCAGGGAATTAGCAGCAATTATTGACACAACAAATGAAAAACCCTTCACCAATATAATTCCTAACCAACCCACTATACTAATAATTTCTAACTCCCCAAAAGAATTTGCCTTTAGTAAGTCTAAAACATCTCGTGCCTCTCAGATTTGGAGGCTGTAAACAATCTCATGTGGCCAGATGAACCTATACAGGTGGGCTAGATAATCTTCAGAGGAGTCCGTAAGCTGAAACACTCTTGTCATGCTCAGGAATTTTTATTGCCTTGGAGCTGCACGTTTATTCCTTCTCCGAGAGAAACGGTTATGGGGGAGAGCCCCCCATAAAGTCAGAGGTGTAGGTGAGAGCATAAAACAGACTCCGGTTTTGGGGTAGATGCTCAGGAACAGGGGGTTTCCTGAGGCTTAATCACGCCTTTGCGTATGCCAAGCCTCCTTCCTCATGACCTTTGCCATAGGCGGAGTTCCTCACGCTGGCTCCTGGCAGGTGCCGGTGGCCCAACATAGATGATGCAAATCTCTTGTCCTGAGGTTTTATTAGCTTTCCCCATAAACCAAGTTATTCAGCATCTTTTCCCCACTAATTTTCCTACTACACTATTTCTTCCTAATCACCTTTTATATTTCTAAATAAATAAGTTTTCCTCACATACTCCGTCTCCCCTTCAAATTACCCTGGATCCACCGGGGCTGGACCCCGGCAGAACCCAGGTCTCCCTCATTGCAGGCAGATTCTTTACCATCTGAGCTACCAGGGAAGCCCATGAATACTGGAGTGGGTAGCTTATCCCTTCTCCAGGAGATCTTCCCAACCAGGAATCAAATAAGGGTCTCCTGCATGTCAGGAGGATTCTTTACCAACTGAACTACCAGGGAAACCCCTTTAAGAGATTAAGTCAGCTCTAATCTGTGGCTCTTCATCCATTACCATGCTAACTTGTCCTTGCTGAGTATTGTCTGGTTTTTTTGAGGGCAGGTAGGAGGCACCTCTCCTAGTGAGGGTGCTGGGTTGGACAGGTGCTCACACAAATAGCATTGCTAGTATTGTCAGAGAAATCTGCCCAGAAGACCACAGTGACATCTGGGACAACCACAAGGAGAGTTGGGCTTGGGGGACATGGTGACGATGGACAGGCAATGACTAGTGAGATGGGAGAGAAGTACCAGTAGGGGTGGGAGGCCTGCTTAGGTGAAGTCTTTTCCAATGAGTCTGTTCTATGCATCAGATGGCCAAAGAATTGGAGCTTCAGCTTCAGCATCAGTCCTTCCAAAGTATACTCAGGATTGATTTCCTTTATCATTGACTGGTTTGATCTTCTTGCTATCCAAGGGACTCTCAAGAGTCTCCTCCACCATGATTCAAAAGCATCAATTCTTTGGCACCCAGCCTTCTTTATGGTCCAACTCTCACATTCGTACTTGGCTACTGGGAAAACCATAGCTTTAACTATACGGACCTTTGTTGGCAAAGTGATCTCTGCTTTTTAATATGCTGTCTAGGTTTGTAATGACTTTTCTTCCAAAGAGCAAGTGCATTTTAATTTCACGGTTGCAGTCACTGTCCACAGTGATTTTGGAGCCCAAGAAAATAAAGTCTGTTACTGTTTCCATTAAAAAAAAAAATACACTAAGACATTTCAGAGTTCTCCTTTTGATAACAGCTCCTGAAAATGATATCTTAGGGCATAGGGCTGTACTCCAGATTCTCCCTCAGGATTAAGTGCAGCTGCATATAATGAAAGACCCCAGTATGCAACCTAACAAACTAGAGGTTGGTTTCTGCCTCATATAAGAAAGATCTGGAAGTAGGCAGTGTAAGGCTGAGATCAAGTAGTTGAAGTCTTTGTCATCAAGGAACCAGGCTCCAACAATCCTTCTGCTCCACCATTTCAGCAAACATCTTCCTTACTCAGATGTCCTCACAGTTCAAGATGGCATCTGGACTTCAGCCATTAAATCTGAGTTCAGTGTGGAATCCAGAAGTAGAAGAGTGGAAGGATATACCTCCCAGCTGAGTCAGTTCCCTTTATGAAGGCCTATAGGACCATCATTTTACCTCTGTTTACATCTCATTTGTCAATTCTAGCAACAAGGAAGTCTGGGAAATGTAGTCTTTCAACTAGTCTATACTACAGTTCTATCTAAATCAATGAAACTAAGTCATGCCCTGTGGGGCCACCCAAGATGGGCTGGTCATGGTGGAGAGGTCTGACAGAATGTGGTCCACTGGAGAAGGGAATGGCAAACCACTTCAGTATTCTTGCCTTGAGAACCCCAAGAAAAGTGTGAAAAGGCAAAATGATAGGATACTGAAAGAGGAACTCCCCAGGTCCAATATGCTACTGGAGATCAGTGGAGAAATAACTCCAGAAAGAAAGAAGGGATGGAGCCAAAGCAAAAACAATACCCAGCTGTGGATGTGACTGTTGATAAAAGCAAAGTCCAATGCTGTAAAAAGCAATATTGCATAGGAACTTGGAATGTTAGGTCCATGAATCAAGGCAAATTGGAAGTGGTCAAACAGGAGATGGCAAGAGCGAATATCGATATTCTAGGAATCAGCGAACTAAAATGGACTGGAATGGGTGAATTTAACTCAGATAACCATTATATCTACTACTGTGGGCAGGAATCCCTTAGAAGAAATGGAGTAGCCATCATGGTCAACAAAAGTCTGAAATACAGTATTTGGTGATGAACAGGGAGGCCTGGCATGCTGCGATTCATGGGGTCATAAAGAGTCGGACACGACTGAGCGACTGAACTGAACTGAACAGTTCTATTAGCAAGGAAGATGGAAAAATTGATATTACAAAGACAACCAGTGGTCTCTGTCACACCATCCCCACTTCATTATCATCTTTCATTCATGCCTCTCCTTCAGTTCAGTTCAGTTCAGTTGCTCAGTCTTGTCCAACTCTTTGCGACCCCATGAATCACAGCATGCCAGACCTCCCTGTCCATCACCAACTCCCGGAGTTCACTCAAACTCACGTCTATTGAGTCGGTGATGCCATCCAGCCATCTCATGCTTTGTCATCCCCTTCTCCTCCTGTCCCCAATCCCTCCCAGCATCAGAGTCTTTTCCAACGAGTCAACTCTTCACATGAGGTGGTCAAAGTACTGGAGTTTCAGCTTTAGCATCATTCCTTCCAAAGAACACCCGGGGCTGATCTTCTTTAGAATGGACTGGTTGGATCTCCTTGCAGTCCAAGGGACTCTCAAGAGTCTTCTCCAACACCACAGTTCAAAAGCATGAATTCTTCAGTGCTCAGCTTTCTTCACAGTCCAACTCTCGCATCCATACATGACTACTTGAAAAACCATAGCCTTGACTAGACAGACCTTTGTTGGCCAAGTAATGTCTCTGCTTTTCAATATGCTTTCTAGGTTGGTGATAACTTTTCTTCCAAGGAGTAAACATCTTTTAATTTCATGGCTGAAGTCACCATCTGCAGTGATTTTGGAGCCCAAAAGGATCTATATATCAAAAGTTTCCTGACTTATCTCTGATTCCTAACTCTTCTCTTAGAATTTTTTTCCCTAACATGTTAGTAGCTAGGAGGGGTTAATATTCAAGCTTATCTTGAGGATGAACTGTTAAATGTCAGAATTTCGGGTAATTATGGTGAACTGAAGATAAGATGAGTGGAGAAGAGAAATTATTAGATGAATATACTTTACACATAGAAGACTTCACTGTATGTCACCTCCTTCCCCTAGCCTCCCCTTTTGTGATTTTCAGAACTGGGTCAACCAGTGCTTCTCACCTGACACTTTGGGCTGCTCTGATTTCCAAGTCAGTGAGTTTTAACACTGGCTATGCTTGAGGACCCTGGAGGAAATGGCAATCCACTCCAGTATTCTTGCCTGGAGAATCCCACAGAGAGAGGAGCCTGGTGGATTATAGTCCATAGGGTCACAAAGAGTCATGTCTCACTCTTTGCACCTAAATACACACACGCATGCTTGAAGAATACCTCTCTGTCCACAGCACTGTATCTGGGTTCCATCACGCTCTCTGAGGTTTTATCATGATCACATTTATTTTGAAAGAGCACTCCAGTTTACACTGGTGGGCATTCTATCTTGAGAACTACTGTTTTTAGACATTTCTGATTAAGATGGGAATTTTTCTTAATGCTTCAGTCTCATATCAAAAATAATGAGGAGAACTTAGCATTGAGAATGCCATCCACCCCAGCTCCTATTAGCATGACCAGGGCAGCAGTGCCTGCTGGAACATGGAACATGGAACATCTGGAGTTCTCCATCAGTGACTGAATCACATAGCCCTGTCATTGAGTGGTCCCTGCTCTGAGAATGGGGAACATCTGTCTGAATTCCTGGAAAGGGATTCTGAGGTTTGATGAATTAGACTTTCCTTGAACTCGGCTTTGAAATGATGGCTACCCTGATTATACAGCTTACCATAGTGAGCATCTGTGATTTGTGTCTGAGAACATCTCTTTCTTGAGAACCTATTTCTCTTCCTAATCTATGTGATTCTTGTAGAGCTGCCATCAGAAGACACTGTTGCCGTGCCCACCACAGGGCTGGCACACCACATCAAGTGGGGTCTATCAGACTCTTTTCCACAAATTTGAATCATTAGCAAATGTAGCTGGAAGAGAAACTTCAGGAAATAGTCTATACATTCCTAAAGTTAAGGGTCCTGAAACTTTTTCCTACGTTTGCTTGTTAAGAAGTTCTTTTGATTTCATTATTGAGTTTATTCGTGAGTAGCCTTTTTTTCCTTACTTGGGTTAGTCAGAATGAATTGTTGTTATTTGCATCCAAAGAACTCTGAAATACACAAAAATTAACAAGAAAGAGAGTAATGGATGGATTGCATAATATAGATCCTCAAGGAAATAGAGATTATTAGAATTCATTATTAAACAAATTTTAAAAGAATAAGAAATTCTGGGAGCATAGAAATAGGATGGTTTCTTCTAACATCATTGGATATTTTAATAGCTTTATCAAACTTTGAAATTATTACTACAAGATGGGATAAAACTCAGAATCTTCATGAGATTGTGGTTGAAATCTGTTATTATGTAGTCATGACCAAGGATTTCAAAATAGCATATAACAGAAGAGAAAATATCAAAGTACATTACATACAGCTCGAATAAGAAATATTTCATATAATTTTTCATTCAGTTGTATGTGTGTGTGAACTTATTTGTGACAGAGAATTTATTTTACATGAATAATGTAGGTTATGGCCAAAAGTGCTTGAAAAACACTGAATATTTGCAGCTTGCTTTTGGCTTGTAGACATGGGGCTAAAACAGCTAAAAATGAAATTCACAGACTGATTCTGCAGGTTGCTAATTTAAGTACCAGTTTAATTTACAATCTGACCAGACCTTTTACTAAACATTAGGACTTTGACTGGGGACCTCAGTAATTGAAATAGGAGACACAGTGAGATTGAATGTGCTTTTCAGATTCTCCAATCTTTCTAAAGGCAGTATTTCCTTTGACAGAGAATCTTATGCGTAGAAGAAAGACAGTAATTTTCCACATGCCCCATCTCTTACTGATGCTCTGAAAGGGACCAGGATTTAAACATAATATGATTAGGAAGATGAAGTGCAAAATTTAGATGTTGTGTTTAGGAGAACCTGAAAGGATTTGTAAATCTATATCATGAAAAGTCTAGATTGATTTTTTTTTTTTTGAAGTGGATTTTTAGAATGCTTCATCAGAGATGGGACTCAAAGTATTTAATGGGTGTATTTACTAGTGATTCAGTGTGAAGTGGGCTAGGGTCAGTTGACCAGCTGTGGTTCTACTTGTTTTCTTGGTTAACTTATATAATCTTGGATTAAATGCTGGCCCTTACTCAATAACACAGAAAGGCCAATAAGGGTCTTATAATGCAGGAACAGTAGTTTCAAGAATTTGTGTAACAGACGCTGAACTGGATCCATCACATACACCTTGCCTGCCCCCTTGTTCTGTCTCCAGATAGAACTGAAAAGACTCCCTCTACTCTTGCTATGAAGATTATGCTGATGAGAAAAGCATCACAATATTTAGAAAGAGCTTTAAACCTGTTCTTGAGAGATCAAAAATGCTGATGTAAAATCCTGCTATTGAGTCAAGCTTCTTGATTTTGGTGTGGTTGAAGGGAGCTCAGAATGCCTGAGTTCAAATGACAGCAGAAACCAAGTGGATGTGGTCATTTCATTTTGCAGCAGGGCAGGCACAGTGTGACGATTTTAAGAGATTCTTAGTTTAAAGCATGCATACATTTCTGGCCGTGGTTTTTAAATTATGAAGTCCTTAGAAATGAAATCAACAGGCAACCCATGAATGAAGGGAAAGAGATATTTGACTCAAGCTATTACATTAGAAAATAAGATTTCTTACCCACCTCCATAGTATGAGTCAGTCAAAAAAATCTAGAGCCTCTTGAATAAAGGTGAAACTGGGTACCACCAATGAAAGGATGTGCTGTATTATAGCGTACACCCAACAGGTTCCTTCTGTCATCCCTCCTGAATAATTGTGGCTATTTTATTGTAAAAGCTATTACATGCCAAGATCAAATGAATTCTCAGTAGTATAGAATGCCATTGTAGTTTTCTGATCAGAATAATTGGCTAAATGTACTAAATAGTACATGGCAAGCAACATTCTATTTCTAGGAAAATTTCAGAGATTATATTACAATCAAACATTTGAATATGAATGTCTAATGGTCTTTATTGCATTCTGACATGTTTCCCAGTTTGGCAAATTTAAAAAATGGAATGATCCTGTACAATAAAGGTAAATTATAAATTTTATTGGGTAGTAATTCCCATTGTGGATGCTCATCCACACTAAATTTTATTACTGGAGCAAATTTATAAGCCTGTTACATTTGATGGGCAGTTATTTAGCTGGAATGTATTTTTAAATTTGTTTCATTAAGTGGAGAACACCAGAAATATATTGCTTTTACCTGACAGGTCAGCAATATACATTTGCCACCCTCCCGCAGGGATGTATTGACTCTGACTTTGTGCCCCAGTCTAATCCATAAAGATTGAAACCAGCTTATCATTTTAAAGTAAATACCACTAATGCTTGCACTAATGACATTAGGCTGATAGAACATGGAGAATAGGAAGTAGCAGGTTCTTTAGTTACTCTAGTAAGGCAGGTGAACCAAAGACATTGTAAAATAACTTATGTAAAATTTCTGGAGCTCCAATGGGCTGGGAAAGATTCAGTTATTATCTTTTCAGTAAGAAACAACTTCTGCTTAATATTATGTCTCCTACCACCAAGAAAGAGGCATGGTCCATAATGAGACTCTGTGGATATTGGGTGTTCTGTTTGGACCAATTTCCCAAGGACTCCAAAGCTATCAGCCTTGTATGGAGCCCAGAATAAGATATGACTCTAATGGACTTGCCTCAGAACATTCAGTGATTTCTAGACTACCTGTGGCATATCAGAATGTATATGAAACTCATGTCAAGTCCTGATGGGAGAATCACTACAGAGACCTCAGGAAATACAGAGCAATGTTATGCTCCTGTAGGCAAGTAACTGTGCTCTTTTGACTCTTGACTTGCTACTGGGCTTTTTAAATAATTATTTTAAAATTAATTAATTTATTTTAATTGGAGGCTAATGACTTTATAATATTGTGGTTGTTTTTGCCATACATTGACATGAATCAGCCACGAGTGTACATGTGTCCCCAGTCTCGATCCCCCCTCCCATCTCCCTCCCCATCCCATCCCCCTGGGTTGTCCCAGTGCACCAGTTTTGAGTGCCATTTCATGTCTTGAACTTGGACTGGTCATCTGCTTCACATATGGTTCAGTTCAGTTCTGTTCAGTCACTCAGTCGTGTCTGACTCTTTGTGACCCCATGAATCGCAGCATGCCAGGCCTCCCTGTCCATCAGTAACTCCCGGAGTTCACTCAGACTCATGTCCATCGAGTCAGTGACACCATCCAGCCATCTCATTCTCTGTCATCCCCTTCTCCTCCTGCCCCCAGTCCCTCCCAGAATCAGAGTCTTTTCCAATGAGTCAACTCTTCACATGAGGTGGCCAAAGTACTGGAGTTTCAGCCTTAGCATCATTCCTTCCAAAGAACACCCAGGGCTGATCTCCTTCAGAATGGACTGGTTGGATCTCCTTGCAGTCCAAGGGACTCTCAAGAGTCTTCCCCAACACCACAGTTCAAAAGCATCAATTCCTCGGCACTCAGCCTTCTTCACAGTCGAACTCTTACATCCATACATGGCCACAGGAAAAACCATAGCTTTGACTAGATGGACTTCTGTTGGCAAAGTAATGTCTCTGCTTTTGAATATGCTATCTAGGTTGGTCATACACATATATATGGAATTTAGAAAGATGATAAGGACAACCCTACACACGAGACAGCAAAAGAGACACAGATATAAAGAACAAACTTTTGGAGTCTGTGGGAGAATCATCCCACCCTCGCCTTCTCCCACAGAGTCCAAAAGTCTTTTTTTAAATATCTGTGTCTCTTTTGCTGTCTTGTGTGTAGGATTGTCCTTACCATCTTTCTAAATTCCATATATATGTGTTCATATATTGTATTGGTGTTTTTCTTTCTGAGTTACTTCACTCTGTATAATAGGCTCCAGTTTCATCTACCTCATTAGAACTGATTCAAATGGATTCTTTTTAATAGCTGAGTAATATTCTATTGTGTATGTGTACCACAAGTTTCTTATCCATTGGTCTGCTGATGGACATATAGGTTGCTTCCATGTCCTAGCTATTGTAAACAGTGCTGCGATGAACATTGGGGTATATGTGTCTCTTTCAATTCCAGTTTCCTCGGTGTGTATGCCTAGAAGTGGAATTGCTGGGTCATATGGTAGTTCTGTTTCCTATTTTTTAAAGGAATCTCCACACTGTTCTCCATAGTGGCTGTAATAGTTTGCATTCCCACCAACAGTGTAAGAGGGTTTCCTTTTCTCCACACCCTCTCCAGCATTTATTGTTTGTAGACTTATTAATGGCAGCCATTCTGACCAGTGTGAGATGTTACCTCATTGTAGTTTTGATTTGCATTTCTCTGATAATGAGTGATGCTGAGCATCTTTTCATGTGTTTGGTAGTCATCTGTATGTCTTCTTTGGAGAAATGCCTGTTTAGTCCTTTGGCCCATTTTTTTACTGGGTCATTTATTTTTCTGATATTGAGCTGCATGAGCTTCTTGTATATTTTTGAGATTAATTCTTTGTTAGTTGCTTCATTTGCTATTATTTTCTCCCATTCTGAAGGCTGTCTTTTCACCTTGCTTATAGTTTCCTTCCTTGTGCGAAAGCTTTTAAGTTTAATTAGGTCCCATTGTTTATTTTTGCTTTTATTTTCAGTATTCTGGGAGGTGGGTCATAGACAATCTTGCTGTGATTTATGTCAGAAAATGTTTTGTCTATGTTTTCCTCTAGGAGTTTTTTAGTTTCTGGTCTTATGTTTAGATCTCTAATCCATTTTGGGTTTATTTTTGTGTATGGTGTTAGAAAGTATTCTAATTTCATTCTTTTACAAGTGGTTGACCAGTTTTCCCAGCAACACTTGTTAAAGAGATTGTCTTTTCTCCATTGTATATTCTTGCCTCCTTTGTCAAAGATAAGTTGTCCATTGGTGCGTGGATTTGTCTCTGGGCTTTCTATTTTGTTCCATTGATCTATATTTCTGTCTTTGTGCCAGTACTATACTGTCTTGATGATTGTAACTTTGCAGCGTAGTTTGAAGTCAGGCAAGTTGATTCCTCCAGTTCCATTCTTTTTTCTCAAGATTGCTTTGGCTGTTCAAGGTCTTTTGTATTTCCATACAAATTATGAGATTATTTGTTTTAGTTCTGTGAAAAATACCATTGGTAGCTTGATAGGGATTGCACTGAATCTATAGATTGCTTTGAGTAGTATACTCATTTTCACTATATTGATTCTTCCAATCCATGAACATGGTATATTTCTCCATCTATTTGTGTCATCTTTGACTCCTTTCATCAGTGTTTTACAGTTTTCTACATACAGATCTTTTGTTTATTGAGCTAGATTTATTTCTAAGTATTTTATTCTTTTCATTGCAATAGTGAATGGGATTGTTTCCTTAATTTCTCTTTCTGTTTTCTCATTGTTAGTGTATAGGAATGCAGGGATTTCTGTGTATTAATTTTATATCCTGCAACTTTACTATATTCATTGATTAGCTGGGGGTGTCTTTAGGGTTTTTTATGTAGAGGATCGTGTCATTTGCAAACAGTGAGAGTTTTACTTATTCTTTTCCAAACTGGATTCCCTTTATTTCTTTTTGATTTATTTTTAACTAGAGGGTAATCGCTTTACAATATTTTGTTGGCATCTGCCATGAAAGTGAAAGTGAAAGTCACTCAGTCTTTGCAACCCCATCGACTATAGAGTCCATGGAATTCTTCAGGCCAGAATTCTGGAGTGGGTAGCCTTTCCCTTCTCCAAGGGATCTTCCTGACCCAGGAATTGAACTGGGGTCTCCTGCATTGCAGGTAGATTCTTTACCAACTGAGCTATCAGGGAAGACCAGGTGTGTGCTGTGTGTGCTTAGTTGCTCAGTCATGTCTGACTCTTGTGACCCCATAGACTGTAGCTCTCCAGGCTCCTCTGTCCATGGGATTCTCCAGGCAAGAATATTGGCGTGGGTTACCATTCCCTTCTCCAGGCATCTGCCATACAACAACATGAATCAGCCATGAGTACATATATGTCCCCTCCCTCTTGAACTTCCCTCCCACCTCTTACACTTGATAACTGAGGCCTGATTTCATGGGTGGGGAATGGCGTGGTCAGAGAGGATTCAGTTCATGATCATGCATTTAGATCATGTAGCCAGCATATACCATGCTGCTGCTGCTGCTAAGTCGCTTCAGTCATGTTTGACTTTGTGTGACTCCATAGATGGCAGCCCACCAGGCTCCTCTGTCCCTAGGATTCTCTAGGCAAGAACACTAGAATGGGTTGCCATTTCCTTCTCCAATGCATGAAAGTGAAAAGGGAAAGTGAAACTGCTCAGTCATGTCCAACCCCAAGAAAGCCATAATTGAAAAAGACGCACATACCTCCAATGTTTACTGAGCACTATTTGCAATACCTAGGGCATAGAAGCAACCTAGGTTGTCGTCCCATCCCTCTAGGTTGTCACAGAGTACCATGCTGAGTTCCCAACGTTATGCAGCAATTTCCTGTTAGCTATCTATTTCACTCACGGTAATCCATGTGTTTCAATGCTACTTTCTCAGTTCATCCCACCCTCTCCTTCCCTGCTGTGTCCAAAGTCTGTTCTCTAAGTCTGCATCTCTATTACTGCCCTGAAAATAGGTTCATGAGTGTCATTTTTCTAGATTCCATATATATGCATTAATATATGATACTTGTTTTTCTCTTTCTGACTTACTTAACTCTGTATAATAGGCCCCAGGTTCATCCATCTCACTAGAACTGACTCAGCTGCATTCCTTTTTATGACTGAGTAATATTCCACTGTATATATGTGCCACAAATTTTTCATCCATTCATCTGTCCGTGGATATCCAGGTTGCTTCTATGCCCTAGCTATTGTAAGTAATTCTCAGTGAACATTGGGGGTACATGCACCTTTTTCAGTTATGGCTTTCTCAAGGTATATGCTGGCTACATGATCTAAATGCCTGATCATGAATTGGATACTCTCTGACAACCCCTTCCCCCACCCATGAAGTTAGGCCTGTTATCAAGCATAAGAAGCAGTTATAGGAGTAGGCCCGGGCTGCCTTTGAAGACACAAATAGATCTCATGACCAAGTGGTTCAGGCTTCTAGCCTGCCTACTCCCTCCACACATCTGTCCTTCCTTCAGTCAACACTTGTGACCACTTGGAGAGTTCCCTATAACCGACCTTTTTCAAAAAACCAACTTGATCTTGTTCATAGATATTCCTTCCAGACTTGCCAGTCTCTACCAGCATGGGTAATGAAATCATTTCAATATGAGAGTAGTGAAGAAGAACTAAAAAGCCTCTTGATGTAAATGAAAGAGGAGAGTGAAAAAATTGGCTTAAAACTCAACATTCAGAAAACGAAGATCATGGCATCTGGTCCCATCACTTCATGGAAAATAGATGGGGAAACAGTGGAAACAATTGCTGACTTTATTTTTTTGGGGCTCCAAAATCACTGTGAATGGTGATTGCAGCCATGAAATTAAAAGATGCTTGCTCCTTGGAAGGAAAGTTATGACCAACCTAGACAGCATATTAAAAAGCAGAAACATTACTTTTTCAACAAAGGTCCATCTAGTCAAGGCTATGGTTTTTCCAGTAGTCATGTATGGATGTGAGAGTTGGACTATAAAGAAAGCTGAGTGCTGAAGAATTGATGCCTTTGAACTATGGTGGGAGGAGACTCTTGAGAGTCCCTTGGACTGCAAGGAGATCCAACCAGTCCATCCTAAAGCAGATCAGTCCTGAGAGTTCATTGGAAGGACTGATGTTGAAGCTGAAACTCCAATACCTTGGCCACCTGATGGGAAGAGCTGACTCATTTGAAAAGACCCTGATGCTGGGAAAGATTGAGGGCAGGAGGAGAAGGGGATGACAGAGGATGAGATGGTTGAATGTCATTACCAACTCAATGGACATGAGTTTGGGTAAACTCTGGGAGTTGGTGATGGACAGGGAGGCCTGGTGTGCTGCAGTTCATGGGGTCGCAAAGAGTTGGACACAACTGAGTGACTGAACTAAACTGAACTGAGTAAGGGAAACCTTTCCTGTGGGCAGGATTTTTAACAGTGTATTTCTTTGTCCACTTTCCTAGAAGGTGAGGTATGTGAAGTAAGGATTTACTCTGCTGGATGGTGGTTCTGGCCACATAATCAGGAGATTGGAAAGAACAAGATTGGAAGATCTGGCCAAAGAAGTCTGGAGAAGGAACAGTCTTCTCAGAATGTATCCAATATATGAGAATCTTTGTATCCCGTTTGGATGATGGGAAAGAACTTGTCTGGAAGTTCTCTGGGCTTCCCAAGGTATAGAATGAAGAGAATCTTCCTTCATGAGGTCATAGGAGACCCTCAACCTCAGGGGAGGGCATGGAGATGGAGTCTATAATCATGAAAACATTGTGGATATAAAGAGCCACCCAAAGTTTTGGGAGGGAGGAAAAGAAAGTTTGCACTGGTGGAGCACTGAACAATACAGTGTAGGAGGCTCTAGGCTTAACAAGGGACTTACATTCTGGGTTTTGATCAAGGTTAATAGAGAGGTAAGACATGATGGGTTTATTTGTCTGAGGGAGTCCTAAATCAGATAAGAGTTAAATCCAACCAGTTGCTAAGTACAACTAGGACTCCAGCTGGAGTAGGAACCCTGACCTCTATAGAAGGATCCAGACATGTTCAGGACTAGTGGTCCAGGGTTCTAGGGAGTGATTCCAGTCTGGGGATTGACACCACCCATTAGCCATTTTGTTCTTCTTTCTTACTAACATACCCATCTTTTTTTCTGGATGGCATGTGCCCCTGCCCCAAATCACTTGATTTCTCAGGCTTCCTAGAAATAGGAATAGCTCTGTGACATAGACCATCAAGTCCATAGGTAAGGTTTCTTGGAAAGCTATTATTTTCCTGGTGAAAAGAAAGACTCCACAGGCATGTTCTGCTTGTCCATTGGCTGGCCGCCTTTCTCCTGCCTGAACCCAATTGTGATGCCATCTTGCCACCAGAGGATCAATACTTCAAGAAAAGGATGGTCAAGAAAAAAGTTAGGGGGGTCCTAGGTCTTTGATGATCTCTGCAATCTACTATAGCAGCTCTGGACTTCTTGATCAGTGAGGAAATTAACCCCTTACTTGTTTAAGGCACATGGTTGTCATCACTAGTGATATCAGCCCCCCCTCCCCTTCCTCACCTCCATGCTTATTGCCTTCTTGTGATGTCTATGCATCTTTCCTCTTTTGATATTAGCTTAATGTTTATCATGAATCAGATTTCACTTAGATACAATAGTTTATGAGTGGTTGTAGCCTGAGAGAGTAGACAGAAGTTTGATTACCCATGTAGCTGAATGTAATCCTAGCTGAAAAATCTTTGTGGATGAAGACAGATGCCTGGATAGAGGCTTGAATGATTGGAAATTGGTCTCTAAATGTTGAAATAATTTTCTTTCTCAGTGTCTCATTGTTGGAGTTGGGACAGGATGAGAAGGTGATATTGGGGCTGAAAAAAAAGGAAACCAATTCAGTTGTTTGGTGAGGTATGAACTTATACAATCAGTTCAACAAATAATGAAATGGTAGCAAGGCCTCTTGGTAGCCAGCAACCCCAAATCAACCATATCTCCATGATCCTGTATATTCTGGGTTCTGTCTACATGAGAGTCCTGACCCGGGAAGATTTAAAGTACAGGAGGCAGAAGAGAGATTGGAAGAACTCCACGTGACCAGGCTCACCAGCCAGCGAAATCTCCTTACCTCCTCAGGGGCAGAGTGGATAAGAGAAGCATGTATTGTGCTCTGAAGCAAAGAGAGACATTGACTCCAACTGTGTTCACACTTAGACTTTCTCAAACTGCCAAGTTCTCTCTTATGACTTGCCCAAGAGCAGAGCCCTAGGCCTCTCAGGCCCATAGCTTATTCCATCCATCATGTTTATGAAAATGTATGTAAATCACCAAATATGCAGAGCCCGGCCCATAGTAAATGTTCAGTATGGTAAGAGGGCATCATTTTTTTCTGTGGATATTATTAGTAAGTATGGGAGGCCATCTGTGTAGTAGAAAGATTATGACGCAGGGACCTGGGGTGTGATCCCAGTTCTGCTGTTAGTAGCTAAACAACCTGGAGAAACCAGCTTCTCTAAGGACCTTGCTCTCTTCACCTGTGAGTGTTGGATAATCTGTGTACAGCACACAATTCTCGGAGTCACCAACACATAGAAGACAACATAAAATGTATCCCCTGGAGCTGGGCGGTGTGAAGGGCCTGCAGTTGCTAACCTCCCTCCAGGCTAGAGCCCAGGAAGAATTGTGACTTTGCTTGGCTTGCAGTCAATACTATCTGATTGCCCTCCCGGCAGTTATGGTGTAATCTATTAGTCAATGGAATGTGCTTGAAATCAGTGATGAATTGTGCACCCGGGAATTAGCCAGCCTTGCTGTAATGAGCTTCAGGCTGGTGAGCCTGTATTTTCTGTCAGGAGGAAGGGGTGAGAATAAATCTAAGAGGGAAGCAGAATGCCTACACGTGTTCTGAAGTTCTGATCTCTACAGGAGACAACCGATCAGGCTGACCACTGGGCTCTTGAACGCTGGAGCTTTCAAGACCCCTGAGACAATCTCTGACAGGCTACATACAGATGGGGTGGAAATAGGAGGCCAGTTTATGCTGAGAAAAACTTGAAGCTCCGTACACATACAGGTGAATTAACTACTGGGATGGTTGTTATCACTAGTGACATTACTCCCCTCCCCCTCCTCACCACCATGCTTATTGCCTTTTTGTGATGTCTACGCGTCTTTCCTCTTTTGATATTAGCTTGATGTTTGTCATGAATCAGATTTCATTTAGATACAATAATTTAGGAGTACTTGTAGCCTGAAAGAGTAGAGAGCAGTTTGATTTACCAGTGTTATTTAGAAAATATACAATCCAGATAGCTGTGTAAAAAGTTAATTGTCCACTTTTGGTCAAGTAACAAAAGATGACATTTTGATTGGAAGAACTTTTCAAAAGAAAATACCTAGAAAGCATGTCCCTTATGAAGGTCCCATTCTATGCTGCACTCTTCTGTTATTGTATTCTATTTATTCCAGAGTGACCAGGCTGGGTTCTTGTTGTTCAGTCACTAAGTCGTATCCAGCTCCTTGTGATTCATAGTCTGAAGCATGCCAGGCTCCTCTGTTCTCCACTAATTCCAGGAGTCTGCTAAAATTCATGTCCATTGAGTTGGTGATGCTATCTAACCATCTCATCCTCTGCCACCCTCTTCTCCTTTTGCCAGACTATATTTTAAAACAAGCAGAGGCTTCCCATGTGGTTTGGTGGTAAAGAATCCGTCCTCCAATGCAGGAGACATAGGAAACATGGGTTTGATCCTGGGATTGGGAAGATCCTTTGGAGGAGGAAGTGGCAACCCACTCCAGTATTCTTGCCTGGATAATCCCATGGACAGAGGAGCTTATTGGCCTATAGTCCATGGGGTCACAAAGAGTTGAACACAACTGAGCACACACAAACATGACATTTTAAAGCAAATAATGTGGGTACATACAAAGTAGATGCATGTTGCTGCTACAAACTATTACATCCATTGTCTCTCCACTTGCCTTTTATGTCCCATTAAAACATCCTTCACGCACTTCCCCTCAACTGCCAGATGCATTAATAAAATAAAATGCATTAATCAAATAATATAATTCCTACTCTGCTGCTATTATGTTCTTAGCAGATGTTTGAGTGGATGTTTCTGGTTATGCAAGAGCCCAGTGATTTGTTGCAGGAAGACTTTAAAATAGAGTTAAATAAAATTTTATTTTGGCAAGTTTAACAACCGATTATCTAGGGGAAAAGAGCAACCAAATCCCAATTTTAGTATTTGCCAATATCTGTGGTGTAAATGCTCTCACTGTGGCCAATTTCAAGCTATCAAAGTGCTTCCCCTGGATGCAGAGTTGGGAAGAGAAGCATATAAACAACTCCCATGGGCAAGTATGAGCTGCTGTCTCACCACCAAACAAATTTCAAAGCTCACTGTTTAATGCAGGAGAATTTCAGACAGCTGCCAACAATTTGACAAAATCTAAAATCCAAGAGGATTTAGTTCAGAGGGTAACGTGTTCAGAAAACAAAGACAAACCCAAAGGGTTCAGTTCTACCAACTCACAGATATGATTAACTTGAGCTTTTGAAGAAACAGGGGATGGAGCAGAAACCATAATCCTTTAGCAAAGTATCTGAAAATCATAATAAGCATCAAATTACTGCTTGCAAAACTTCAGCCATATTTGGTTTTTGTCTGTACTCTTATTTATTTCAGTATCTTAGTTAATTTTATTCAACTCATTTAAAAAACTTAGCTTCATCTTAAGCAACTATATTCATTAAAGCATGGAGATGGTGAAGTAATTATGCTTTCAAAAATACATTTAAAGAAATATATAACCTTTAAATTAAACATTCATTGTAGGGGGAGGGAAAAATTAGGAAGTTGGGCTTAACATATACACATTACTATTTATAATATAGATAACCAACAAGGACCTACTGTATAGCACAAGGAAATATAGTAAGAATTTTATAATAACTTGTAAGGGAAAAGAATCTGAAAAAGACTATATACATGAGTGCATATAACTGAATCACTGTGCTATGCATCTGAAACTGGCACAATACTGTAAATCGACTATATTTCAAAGAAAAATAATTCATCAGATAAGGCCTAAAATCACTTTGTATACCATCTGTAGTATCTGAACAGGTACTTGGGCCATACTTTGTGAAACAATGCACCAAATTAATGACGTCCATTATTAATATTTACCTTTGGAGCCTAAGTATTGAAAGGCTCTGTATAATAATGTAGATGGTAAGTTCTCAGTCCTATATTTAGAAAAATCATCAGAAAACCTGGCTCCAAGTATCCTGAAAACCTTTAGGAAAAATGTATCTGACCTTTCTTTAAAAGGTCACTGCTGCTAAGCACATCTTTCTTCTGGGATGCTGACTACATTTCTTAGGTTTTATTAAAGCACCTGCCTTGGTGGGGTTGAGGTGGAGGTGGAGGAATGTTTTCTGTTTGTCTGATACGTTGATACAATAAAAGCACAGAGAGGACCACAGGACTGTGTACAGAAGTGTTCCTGGATTTCCTTCCCTGCTCTTGAACATCTGCGGGGGTCTGTGCTGTAGGCAACACTCAGTAAATTGGAAAATGAAGAACTCCATGTGTTCACCTTGGGCCTGCCACCTCCTCACTAGGTAATCACTGGGCAGCCACCCAAACTTAGGTTCCCTATTTGTCAAACCAGTTAGAGCAGGAGCCTGTTTCCAACTGTGGGGAAGATCAGATTTCAGAAATGGAAGATATTTTGCCCCATCCTCCCTCCTGAGCTGATCAGTGGTAATTATTAATGGCAACAACACACTGTGGGTGATTTTCCTTGAATTTGTTGATTTCTAACCATGATAGAGAGATCTCCTCCATTGTAAATCTGGAAGAGAAGTACTGTGCTCTGGAATTTAAAAATCTCCCCCCAATCCCTGTTTTAAGAGAGACTATTGCATTCAAACAAACAAACAAAAAAACAAATCAAAACCCAGTTTCTTCAGGTGGTTAATTGAATCAAAAGAAGAGTTGCTCATAATCACCAGCTGTCTCCTGATTGCAGACTTATCTATATTCATCTATGTCTAGTGAATTCATAATTTATGAGGCCCTACACAGCCACTTGCCTTAATAGCCTTCATTTGAAAAAGCTGATGTCTTCCAGCCAAAGGATGCTTAACACAATGTTTACAGACGTTGCTATGCCTTGATCAGCTGTTCCTGAAGTAAGTGCCTATAGAGAAGGAAGTCATTTCTGATTCATCTCTGGGTCTCTTTTGTACCAGTCCTCCCCAGGTCTTTCCCCCAGCCACAGAAGCATAAGTCTGGAAGGTACAGGAAAACCTTCAGTTGCTGAATCTGACTTCACTGGAGAAGCCAAAACAGTTCAGTGCATTTTCAGCCCTCCAAATATTAGCTGGTGAGTGACTGGTCCTCTAATATGTCACATTTTCATGTTCAATGACTGAAACTTCTTTTTTGGCAAGAGGTTACCAGAACTTCCAGTTTCTCAAGAGGTCAGTCATGAGAAAGGGCCCAACAGGAAGTAGACTCTTGCCTCTGGCAAGATTTGACTACAAATTTAGAGCAGGTTACAGTCATGCTTTCTGCAAAGAAGGCTGTTCCTGGATCCAAGAGAAGGCCCGTGTTAGCAAATTTGAGCATAAAGGGCCCATATGCATGCCACAAAAATGCCAAATGCACCGTAGAGAAGACCCCCAAACAAAATGGATTTAACTAGTGGGCAACTATGATCTAAGAAAATATTTGAAGTCTCAAAGATTCTGACTTAAAATCCTCCTGAGTAGGAGGGAAAACTACAGTCTGTGTGATGCATGGGGTTGGCAGTGACCTGGTTAGACCCGATGTTACCACCTACCTTTGTGATGTTAGGCAAGGCACTTAACTTTTTTTGTCTCTGTTTTCTAAGTAGAAAATGAGTTGGGCAGAATAATTTCTGAAATATCACTCAATTATGCATCTTTGGCCACCTCATGCGAAGAGTTGACTCATTGGAAAAGACTCTGATGCTGGGAGGGATTGGGGACAGGAGGAGAAGGGGATGACAGAGGATGAGATGGCTGGGTGGCATCACTGACTCAATGGACCTGAGTTTGGGTAAACTCAAGGAGTTGGTGATGGACAGGGAGGCCTGGTGTGCTGCGACTCATGGAGTCGCAAAGAGTCAGACATGACTGAGCGACTGAACTGAACTGAACTGATGCATCTTTATTTTTGGAATCTCCCTTATTACTCTGAACAATTAAGTAACATTTCCAATAGAGATTGTAGTGTCCAGAAATTAAGGATATTGAGATTAAGAGATCCTAGAGTCTGAATCTTCTTCCCCAAGACATTTCAGTACTGCCTTTTATTTTTCCTTCTGGGCATAGAATTCACTGCCATGATCATAGGAATGCCATGGATCATGTCTGAACTCCTTTTTGCTCAGTCTCACCAATGAAAATGGAAGATTCACACTGGCATAAAAAGAACGTAATAAGCTTTGGAGCCAGAGAGACTTAGGTTCAAATCCCAACTCAATCGCATACTCTCTGAGTGATGTTAGGTAGGTATTCAAGGTACCTTGCCGTGTAATGTGGACATGAAAATGTCATGCCATGTGGAACTGTTGAGATGATTGAATGCCTTTCATATCTCAAAGGTATTTAATGGATCATTCATTTAAAATTCACTTTCCTACTTCATTCTCGGAGATTTCCACAATCACATGAAAGATCTGTCCTTCACATTAGAAGTTCAGTTCCTCTACCTCTTCACATTCATTATTTTCTTTAATCTCAACTAAGCTGTTGACTACCATGGCCAAAACATGAACTTTTCATCATCCTTAAGAGCATGATCACTGCAAATCAACTTCAATATCCCATTCTCTGACTACCACCTTCTACCTCCCTTACTTGAGAACATCTGCTCCAACAATTCGCCACCCTCAGCAAGAACTCTAATCCTTCGGTCCTGTTAGATTTTCGCTATCAGAGATTTATCATATTCCCAGGCTAGAGTGCATGGTCCATTCTCTTCTTGCACATGCCATGAACTTTCGTAGACCCTCTCCCCAGTAGTTCACTTCTTTAGCAAACCTGAAATCTTGATTAAATCCAACTCTCCACCTCCTCTGTAGCTTCATTTCAGCTAGTTATTGCTGGAAAATAACACATAACTGTCAATGGATTCTTGCTTTAGTTTCATGATGATAAACCTCTATTATATGTTCAATGTCAAGCTTGTGAAGCTTTCCTAATGGCTTTGATTTCCCAGTATTTAATTCCACTGCTTCATACCCTCTTCCCCTGTCTCAGATCTTTTACATTCCTCCCTGTTTGCCTCATATTCAGTTGAGGAAAAGGGACCCCTTAAGCACACACTCCCTTATCTGCCTATGCAGTCCTGTTAATTACTACAAAGGAGGGTCAGCACCTTCACTTTGCTCTTGTGTTTCATCTCCTCTTACCTGCTCAATGGTTTTATTTTTGCAGTTACTGATCCTCCCCCTCCCCCAGACCTCTCCTCCCTACATTGTAACCTGCTTTGTAACAAATTTTGAGCTGACCCTGGAGTATAGCAACGAACAAGACACCATTCTTTCCCCGAGGCTCTCCCAGAAAAATGACTGGACCGCTAACTGGAAGACTATGGGATTGGTGCCTTTCTTAAGGAATGTACAAAGCTCTGTGTGGACACAGGTAGTTCCAGGGTACTTTGGGGTTGGGGAGTGGGACTCAGGGAAATAATCCCAGTGTTCACTGAAGATTTAGTAGTAAGGCCATAAATCATCTTTGTTTGTTTGGGGCCTATTAACTTTCCCATTGTTATTAACTCTTATTTGGACTCTGGACTCCTTTTCACTTTTTATAAAGTGAAATCCTTCTCATTTATGTATGATCAGTCACCTAAATTGGTGGGAAATGATTAATAAACCAATGTCTGTTGTGTTAATTCCAGGATTCCCCCCCCCCCCCCCCCATTTTTTAACTTGGTTTACTCACATTGTATGAACAGAAACTGTAACATTTCTATGAAGTCTAATTTATCTTTTGCTTTATAATTTTGTGTTTCATTGTCTTAACATAAGAAGACATTTCTTCTCCAAAGCAAATTTCCCCACTCATTCATTAATGGAATGCCTACACTGACAAGAATTTTTGTTGGCTCAAGCCTATATATAAGGCAGTCTCCTTTGGATGATTTGCAGTTTTAGTTGGGGAAGGGAGACAATAATATTTGAAAGATAATTCAGGATTATCATAAAGGCTTTGCAGGACACAAATAGAGTAATATCTCCTGGGGAATGGGCCACTTCCCCAGGAGAATTGAGATGGAATGTTAAGATATCTGAGACCTAAAGGACAATGAGGAGCCAACCAACCTTGTCCCCTGAGGGGGAAATGTACTTAGGCAGAGGGAATAGCAAGGACAATAGTTACAAAGCAAAGAAAAACATGGTATATGGAAGCAATGAGAACAGATAGTTGCAGGTGAAGTTTTGTGAGCAAAGGGCAAGTGTGCTGAGGTGAGGTTGGGGCTTAGACAGGGCCTTGTGAGTGAGCGATTGAATTCTAAGGCCAGTGGGAAACTGCTGAAGGATTTTAAGCAGATGATAACACAAGAGTGCACATGGCCCCCAGCAGCTAAGAAGGTATCAGCTCTGTCTAGGTAGGAACTGGGGATGAATTCACTTGATGAGAACTGCCTAAAAAGGGTCAGGGAAATTTTCCAAAAATTTTTTGTCTGGGGACCCAGAGCCAAATCTTTTATTTCTGTACTTACTTTTTAGATCAGGGTAATTACATGAAAATATATTATATTACTCCTCTGCTTTCAACAGAGGGATATATTTAAGATACTGGAGGTTCTGCTTTAGGGAATGGTCTATTTTAAAAGTAAACTGCAATAATCTGGATGGTTCATGAACTCAGAAGCAGGATTCTTTCAACAGATAAGTGTAAGTGAATACGATGAATAAAATGCTATGCTCTAAACATAGTTTTATAAGAAGCCATCTTTGTCTTCTGGAGTCTAAAATCTATCAGTGAAGATAAGACAAGAACATAGAAATGTATATGCTTAGTCGCTGAGTTGTGTCCGACTCTTTGAGACCCCATGGACTGTAGCCTGCTAGGCTCCTCTGTCCATGGGGATTCTCCAGGCAAGAATAAGACAAGAATATAAATGCCTATGATATGTGATAAGGCTCTGAAAAGAGAAAGTCTTCTTTAGTTCAAGGAGAGCTGGGAAGACTAAGGAAGAATTCCTGAAGCAGGCAGTGTTTAGGCAGGTTCTCAGGAAGCTCTACAATAGATGCCACTAAGTGGGGAGCATTTCTTGCCATAGGAAATGATGCTATGAAGATAAGAAATATTAGGTCTATCTGGGTCAACAGAACATCTGGATGAATGTTGAGGTAGATCCAGGGGTTTAGTGAGATGCATGGCTTCATGGTGGCTGGTTGAGGACAGTCAATTGGCAAGGTTGTGGACTCAGGTTGGGGTATATATGAAAGGGAAGGTGTATCTGAAACTGAATACTAACTCCTCGGTTTTCCTGGGCCCTGTTTGTCCTCTGCCCAGAAATCCTCGGGTCCCTTTTACCACACACTTACACTTTTTCCAGAAAGGATATGTGTGCTTTGATCCACACAGGTTCAGATCTGGTTCTCTTTTTCGGAGGACTACCCTCAGGCTACTGCAGCCACCTCAAAATCAAGATCAAAGAGTCAGATGTTCAAGTCCCTCTCTGGCTCCTTGTGAGGATAGATTTTGAAATCTCCCTGGCCTCCAGAGTTCCCTGCAGGGTGACGCTGAATCTACTCCATGGATCTTTGAGTGCCTGGTCTTCATTTCTTCCTCTTCCTTCTGCTTTCCCCGCTTAGCCAGGTTCCTTGGAGAGACTTTCTTAATAAATCATTTGGAAATGAATTTTTGTCTCTGGGTCCATTTCTGGGGTACCAGCCCTGAGACGCTGGCCAAAATTACTTTCATTTCCCCAGCTTGTGAAGGACTGATCCAGAGTGGGAAGGCCTGATGAGTGGCCCTGAGAAAAAGGTTTAGTGGAACAATGAGATACAAGCCTAACTGTAAACGAGTGAGTGCTGAGGACAATTTGTCCTTTTTGGGTGTCCTACAGGTAGCGCTAGTTGTCAAGAACCCACCTGCCAATGCAGGAGACACAGGACACATAGGTTCAATCCCTGGGTTGGAAAGCTCCCTTGGAGAAGAAAATGGCAACCCACTCCAGTATACTTGCCTGGAGAATCCTATGGACAGAGGAGCCTGGTGGGCTACAGTCCATGGTTTTGCACAGAGTCTGACACAACTGAAACTACTTAGCATGCACACACACTTCTTGAAAGTCTTGTGATGTTTGGGTTATTTCTGGCCTTTTGCATCTTGCTTCACCAAAAACATAGCAGAACTCAGAAAACGGAAAGTCCCAACATCTTTTGCGCCTGGGATGCAAGAGTGCGAAACATGCAGCACTGATGAGACAGGCCCATATTTAACATCTGTTCAGAAACGAACAGCTTGGGGAAAGATCTATTTGTAGAATCTTCTATTATTTTTGTTGGTTGGGTGGCAGCAGAGGTTTTAGTTTTCTGAGGTGCAGTGGTTGTGAAGTTGCAGTCCCAACTCAAAAAAAAAAAAAAAAAAGTGTTATCTTTGGGGTGTTACAGTGACCTCCATAGTTCCCTGTGATGTCCAGTAAAGCAGCAGTAACAGCAGCCACAGCAATGGGAACTGTTTTCTCACTGAACCAGTTCTGAGGCCTGGTTTGGGCCTTGTTCTTAGAAATGTAACTTTAGCCACCTTGGGACACCAGCCCTCCCAACAATGTCTTTTTAATAAATTTCTCTTGTGAATACTTGGTATCAGCTTGGATTGTTCGCAAATATGAACTCTGCCTGTGAGAGCAGAGGGTGAGAAATTGTGTGGATGGGTAAAGAGGAGAGTGTCAGAAGACTTTGGCAGCCTCTGTGATGGCAACTGGGGTCATTGTCTTTTAGTGTTCCTGTACTTCTCCTTCCGTGTTGAATCTGTGCTGGTGTGTGGGGCTAACAGAATACAATGTAAAAGATGGTTCTGTTAGGTAGTTAGAATAGGAAACAGGAGTCCAAAATGGTGGTGGCTAAAAGACAAGGAAGGGAAAAGCCCGTGAAAATAGAACAAAGGAAGGTCCGAGGACCTGAGTGAGGACCTCAGGTAGAACAAACAGCACTTTTGGCTAGCCCAATTTACATAGGGCAAGCCCAGGGAGAAGAAAAAATCATATAAAAAAAGGAGCCAAAGCGCGCGCTCTCTCTCGCGCGCGCCTGCTGGTGTGCTCCCCAACTCCCTTCTCTTCGCATCTGTGGGTCCGCATGCCCTCACGACTCGAGGATGGATTCTCTTGCTATTTTCTTTTTTTTTTTTAAATTTTTATTTTTACTTTATTTTACTTTACAGTACTGTATTGGTTTTGCCATACATTGACATGAATCCACCACGGGTGTACATGCGTTCTCAAACATGAACCCCCCTCCCACCTCCCTCCCCATAACATCTCTCTGGGTTATCACCGTGCACCAGCCCCAAGCATGCTGTATCCTGTGTCGGACATAGACTGGAGATTCGATTCTTACATGATAGTATACATGTTTCAATGCCATTCTCCCAAATCCTCCCACCCTCTCCCTCTCCCTCTGAGTCCAAAAGTCCGTTATACACATCTGTGTCTCTTTTGCTGTCTTGCATACAGGGTCGTCATTGCCATCTTTCTAAATTCCATATATATGTGTTAGTATACTGTATTGGTGTTTTTCTTTCTGGCTCACTTCACTCTGTATAATCAGCTCCAGTTTCATCCATCTCATCAGAACTGATTCAAATGTATTCTTTTTAATGGCTGAGTAATACTCCATTGTGTATATGTACCACAGCTTTCTTATCCATTCATCTGCTGAAGGACATCTAGGTTGTTTCCATGTCCTGGCTATTATAAACAGTGCTGTGATGAACACTGGGGTACAAAGCCACAGTCATCAAGACAGTATGGTACTGGCACAAAGACAGAAATATAGATCAATGGACTAAAATAGAAAGCCCAGAGATAAATCCACACACATATGGACACCTTATCTTTGACAAAGGAGGCAAGAATATACAATGGAGAAAGGACAATCTCTTTAACAAGTGGTGCTGGGAAACTGGTCACCACTTGTAAAAGAATGAAACTAGATCACTTTCTAACACTGCACACAAAAATAAACTCAAAATGGATTAAAGATCTAAATGTAAGACCAGAAACTATAAAACTCCTAGAGGAGAACATAGGCAAAACACTCTCCAACATAAATCAGAGCAGGATCCTCTATGATCCACCTCCCAGAATTCTGGAAATAAAAGCAAAAATAAACAAATGGGATCTAATTAAAATTAAAAGCTTCTGCACAACAAAGGAAAATATAAGCAAGGTGAAAAGACAGCCTTCTGAATGGGAGAAAACAATAGCAAATGAAGCAACTGACAAACAACTAATCTCAAAAATATACAAGCAACTTATGCAGCTCAATTCCAGAAAAATAAACGACCCAATCAAAAAATGGGCCAAAGAACTAAATAGACATTTCTCCAAAGAAGACATACGGATGGCTTACAAACACATGAAAAGATGCTCAACATCACTCATTATTAGAGAAATGCAAATCAAAACCACAATGAGGTACCACTTCACACCAGTCAGAATATCTGCGATCCAAAAATCTGCAAGCAATAAATGCTGGAGAGGGTGTGGAGAAAAGGGAACCCTCCTGCACTGTTGGTGGGAATGCAAACTAGTACAGCCACTATGGAGAACAGTGTGGAGATTCCTTTAAAAATTGCAAATAAAACTGCCTTATGACCCAGCAATCCCACTGCTGGGCATACACACCAAGGAAACCAGAATTGAAAGAGACACATGTACCTCAATGTTCATCTTGCTATTTTCTAAATAAAATAGAGCTGTAACACTGATCTGTCTAAGAGCTATAACACAGTCTGTCCAAGACCCAAGAGCGGTGACCCGCCGAGGGATTTAATGTCCATCACTCCAAATCTTTGCTGTGACGAGACAGAACCGAGGAGCATATACTCTCCTGACAGTTCCAAAGCAAAAGTGAAAGTCTCTTAGCCATGTCCGATTCTTTGCAACCCCATGGACTGTAGCCTGCCAGGCTCCTCTGTCCATGGAATTCTCCAGGCCAGAATACTAGAGTGGGTTGCCATTTGCTTCTCCAGGGAATCTTCCCAACTCAGGGATCCAACACAGGTCTCCTGCATTACAGGCATATTTTTTTTTTTTTACCATGTGAACTATCATGGAAGCTCAAAGCTAGTTCATAAAGATATTTCACTTGTGCATTGGAAGGTGATCACACGTAACAGTGATAGGACTGGCAAGGAGGATAACTTTCTTGTCTTGAGATAAAAAGAAAGAGGGAATAAGATTGTTAGGATCAAGAGAGGGGATAGATCAAGAATTTCACTTTCTCAGCAAAGTAAAAGTCAAGCAAGAGCATCTGCAAAGATGGAGCAGGACTGGAGTGAGTGGGTCTATTTTTTAAGCTAACATTTACTGAGGATTGATTTTGTGCCTGGCATATTGTTAACTTTTTCTATATATAATCTCATTTAACTATTCTATCAACATAACAGGACAGGATCCATTCACTTCTTAATTTTATAGATAACAGAGCAGAAGCTGATAGGAATTAAGGACCTCATCAGACCGACGTCCAAGGAGTGGTGGCTGCCCAGATGCAGGATGGCTGAGAGGAGCTACTCCACTTTCAAAGTCGGGAGGGGCAGTGGTGAGGAGATAACCCTCATCCAAGGTAAAGAGCAGTGACTATGCTTTGCTGGAGCAACCTTGAAGAGATACCCCACGCCCAAGGTAAGAGAAACCCAAGTAAGACGGTAGGTGTTGCGAGAGGGCATCAGAGAGCAGACACACTGAAACCATAATCACAGAAAACTAGTCAATCTAATCACACTAGGACCACAGCCTTCTTTAACTAAATGAAACTAAGCCATGCTATGTGGGGCAACCCAAGATGGATGGGTCATGGTGGAGAGGTCTGACAGAATGTGGTCCACTGGAGAAGGGAATGGCAAATCACTTTAGTATTCTTGCCTTGAGAACCCCATGAACAGTATGAAAAGGCAAAATGATAGGATAATGAAAGGAACTCCCCAGGTCAGTAGGTGCCCAATATGCTACTGGAGATCAGTGGAGAAATAACTCCGGAGAGAATGAAAGGATGGAGCCAAAGCAAAAACAATGCCCAGTTGTGGATGTGACTGGTGATAGAAGCAAGATCCGATGCTGTAAAGAGCAATATTGCATAGGAACCTGGAATGTCAGGTCCATGAATCAAGGCAAATTGGAAGTGGTCAACAGGACATGGCAAGAGTGAATGTCGACATTCTAGGAATCAGTGAACTAAAATGGACTGGACTGGGTGAAATAACTCAGATGACCATTATATCTATTACTGTGGGCAGGAGTCCCTTAGAAGAAATGGAGTAGCCATCATGGTCAACAAAAGAGTCCGAAATGCAGTATTTGGATGCAATCTCAAAAATGACAGAATGATCTCTCTTCGTTTCCAAGGCAAACCATTCAATATCACAGTAATCCAAGTCTATGCCCCAACCAGTAATGTGGAAGAAGCTGATGTTGAACAGTTCTATGATGACTTACAAGACCTTCTAGAAGTAACACCCAAAAAAGATGTCCTTTTCATTATAGGGGACTGCAATGCAAAAGTAGGAAGTCAAGAAACACCTGGAGTAACAGGCAAATTTGGCCTTGAAATACGGAAGGAGGCAGAGCAAAGGCTAATAGAATTTTGCCTAGAGAACTCACTGGTCATAGCAAACACCCTCATCCAACAACACAAGAGATGACTCTACACATGGAAATCACCAGATGGTCAACACCGAAATCAGATTGTATATTCTTTGCAGCCAAAGATGGAGAAGCTCAATACAGTCAGAAAAAACGACTGGGAGCTGACTATGGCTCAGATCATGAACTCCTTATTGCCAAATTCAGACTTAAATTGAAGAAAGTAGGGAAAACCACTAGACCATTCAGGTATGACCTAAATCAAATCTCTTATGATTATACAATGGAAGTGAGAAATAGATTTAAGGGACTAGATTTGATAGATAGAGTGCCTGATGAACTATGGATGTAGGTTCATGACATTGTATAGGAGACAGGGACCAAGATCATCCCCCTGGGAAAGAAATGCAAAAAAGCAAAATGGCTGTCTGGGGAGGGCTTACAAATAGCTGTGAAAAGAAGAGAGGCAAAAGCAAAGGAGAAAAGGAAAGATATAAGAATCTGAATGCAGATTTCCAAAGAATAGCAAGAAGAGATAAGAAAGCTTTCTTCAGCAATCAATGCAAAGAAATAGAGGAAAAGAACAGAATGGGAAAGACTAGAGAGCTCTTCAAGAAAATTAGAGATACCAAGGGAACATTTCATGCAAGGATGGGCTTGATAAAGGACAGAAATGGTCTGGACCTAACAGAAGCAGAAGATATTAAGAAGAGGTGGCAAGAATACACAGAAGAACTGTACAAAAAAGAGCTTCACGACCAAGATAATCACAATGGTGTGATCACTCTCCTGGAGCCAGACATCCTGGAATGTGAAGTCAAGTGGGCCTTAGAAAGCATCACTATGAACAAAGCTAGTGGAGGTGATGGAATTCCAGTTGAGCTATTTCAAATCCTGAAAGATGATACTGTGAAAATGCTACACTCAATATGCCAGCAAATTTGGAAAGCTCAGCAATGGCCCCAGGACTGGAAAAGGTCAGTTTTCATTCCAATCCCAAAGAAAGGCAATGCCAAGGAATGCTCAAACTACCACACAATTGCACTCATCTCACACGCTAGTAAAGTAATGCTCAAAATTCTCCAAGCCAAGCTTCAGCAATACGTGAACTATGGAGTTCCGGATTTTCAAGCTGGTTTTAGAAAAGGCAGAGGAACCAGAGATCAAATTGCCAACATCATCAGCTGGATCATCAAAAAAGCAAGAGAGTTCCAGAAAAACATCTATGTCTGCTTTACTGACTATGCCAAAGCCTTTGACTGTGTGGGTCACAATAAACTGTGGAAGATTCTGAAAGAGATGGGAATACCAGACCACCTGACCCGCCTCTTAAGAAGCCTATATGCAGGGCAGGAAGCACCAGTTAGAACTGGACATGGAACAACAGACTGCTTCCAAATAGGAAAAGAAGTACATCAATGCTGTATATTGTCACCCTGCTTATTTAACTTTTATGCAGAGTACATCATGAGAAATGCTAGGCTGGAAGAAGCACAAGCTGGAATCAAGATTGCCCGGAGAAATATCAATCATCTCAGATATGCAGATGATACCACCCTTATGGCAGAAAGTGAAGAGGAACTAAAAAGCCTCTTGATGAACGTGAAAGAGGAGAGTGAAAAAGTTGGCTTAAAGCTCAACATTCAGAAAACGAAGATCATGGCATCTGGTCCCATCACTTCATGGGAAATAGATGGGGAAACAGTGTCCGACTTTATTTTTTTAGGCTTCAAAATCACTGTAGATGGTGACTGCAGCCTTGAAATTAAAGGAAAGTTACTCCTTGGAAGAAAAGATATGACCAACCTAGATAGCATATTCAAAAGCAGAGACTTTACTTTGCCAACAAAGGTCCGTCTAGTCAACGCTATGTTTTTTCCAGTAGTCATGTGTGGATGTGAGAGTTGGACTGTGAAGAAGGCTGAGCACTGAAGAATAGATGCTTTTGAACTGTGGTGTTGGAAAAGACTCTTGAGAGTCCCTTGGACTGCAAGGAGATCCAACCAGTCCACTGTAATGGAGATCAGTCCTGGGTGTTCTTTCAAAGGAATGATGCTAGAACTGAAACTCCAATACTTTGGCCACCTCATGCGAAGAGTTGACTATTGGAAAAGACCTTGATGCTGGGAGGGATTGAGGGCAGGAGGAGAAGGAGATGACATTGGATGAAATGGCTGGATGCCATCACCTAGTCGATGGACGTGAGTCTGAGTTAAATCTGGGAGTTGGTGATGGACAGGGGGGCCTGGTGTGCTGCAGTTTATGGGGTCACAAAGAGTCAGACATGACTGAGCGATTGAACTGAACAGATAAACTGGTTCTGTTGGACACAGAGGGTAAACTCCACATTTTTTAGACCCTTTAATTGACTTACTAAGGACATCTGTTATGAGAAATTTACAATGTGAGTCTATGTTAGATGAGCCAAAAAACGAAGGAAAAGTTTTCTTCAGGAAAATATAAGACACTAGACAGTCACAGGTTCAATTGTGAATTACATTGAAATAAGATAGCCATAAAAATAAGGTATATCCTAGCTGTTTAAGGAAATTCTTGGGCACTATGTTTCATCTTTCTTGATGGAGTTGCGTTAGTGATCAAAAGAGCAAACCACCAATCCTTTTTCCTTGTCTTTTTCTCCCCATTGCACAAAATCTGTGGACTCTTCATGTGTGCTCAGTAATAAGAGAAGCAAAGGCCTCTTGTGGGTTCTAGGAAATGCATTATCCATTCTAAAATTACATAACAGCCCATTGTCTCAAGCAGAAGTGAATCCTATACACTAATCTGGCAGAAAGTGATCTAGCCCTTTAAAAGATTTATTAGTTCCTGATCTTCTGTCTATATATGACTATTTTTCATCTCATCCTGTGATGGATAAATTGAATTAAGCACTAAAATAACTTCTTTTTTAAGATATGTAAACGTTTGTGGGGGCTTCCCTGGTGGCTCAGACGGTAAAGCGTCTGCCTGCAATGTAGAAGACCCAGGTTCGATTCCTGGGTCGGGAAGACCCCCTGGAGAAGAAAATGGCAATCCACTCCAGCACTCTCGCCTGGAAAATCCCATGGACGGAGTAGCCTGATAGGCTATAGTCCATGGGATCACAAAGAGTGGGACACGACTGAGCGACTTCACTTTCACTTTCAAACCTTTGTGATCTAGACCTTCAGGTTTTGGAGGCCTCAAGATATTTGGAGACTCAAAATGTTAAATGAGGAGAAAGAGAAAAGTAACAGTTATTATAGAAACAGATGAGTTCCTAACAGTGTGTGTTGTAAATGCTTAATAACCAGCTTTCAAAAACTATGTAATATTGCCAGGGCTTGGGGAAGGCACTTATAGGGATAAATTGCTAATGGGTTTGGGTTTTAGGGGCGGAGAGAGTGAAAAAGATGGCTTAAAGCTCAACATTCAGAAAACGATGATCATGGCATCTGGTCCCATCACTTCATGGGAAATAGATGGGGAAACAGTGGAAACAGTGTCAGACTTTATTTTGGGGCTCCAAAAGGCAAGCCAAAGAATGCTCAAACTACCGCACAATTGCACTCATCTCACATGCTAGTAAAGTAATGCTCAAAATTCTCCAAGCCAGGCTTCAGCAATACGTGAACCGTGAACTTCCTGATGTTCAAGCTGGTTTTAGAAAAGGCAGAGGAACCAGAGATCAAATTGCCAACATCTGCTGGATCATGGAAAAAGCAAGAGAGTTCCAAAAAAACATCTATTTCTGCTTTATTGACTATGCCAAAGCCTTTGACTGTGTGGATCACAATAAACTGTGGAAAATTCGGAAAGAGATGGGAATACCAGACCACCTGACCTGCCTCTTGAGAAATCTGTCTGCAGGTCAGGAAGCAACAGTTAGAACTGGACATGGAACAACAGACTGGTTCCAAATAGGAAAAGGAGTACGTCAAGGCTGTATATTGTCACCCTGCTTATTTAACTACTATGCAGAGTACATCATGAGAAACGCTGGACTGGAAGAAACACAAGCTGGAATCATGATTGCTGGGAGAAATATCAATCATCTCAGATATGCAGATGACACCACCCTTATGGCAGAAATTGAAGAGGAACTAAAAGCCTCTTGATGAAAGTGAAAGAGGAGAGTGAAAAAGTTGACTTAAAGCTCAACATTCAGAAAACGAAGATCATGGCATTTGGTCCCATCACTTCATGGGAAATAGATGGGGAAACAGTGGAAACAGTGTCAGACTTTATTTTTGGGGGCTCCAAAATCACTGCAGATGGTGACCAAGAAATTAAAAGACGCTTACTCCTTGGAAGAAAAGATATGACCAACCCAGATAGCATATTCAAAAGCAGAGACATTACTTTGCTGACTAAGGTCCATCTAGTCAAGGCTATGGTTTTTCCAGTGGCTGAGCACTGAAGGAGTGATGCTTTTGAACTGTGGTGTTGGAGAAGACTCTTGAGAGTCCCTTGGACTGCAAGGAGATCCAACCACTCCATTCTGAAGGAGATCAGCCCTGGGATTTCTTTGGAAAGAATGATGCTAGAGCTGAAACTCCAGTACTTTGGCCACCTCATGCGAAGAGTTGACTCACTGGAAAAGACTTTGATGCTGGGATGGATTGGGGGCAGGAGGAGAAGGGGCTGACAGAGTATGAGATGGCTGGATGGCATCACTGACTCGGTGGACGTGAGTCTGAGTGAACTCCGGGAGTTGGTAATGGACAGGGAGGCCTGGCGTGCTGCGATTCATGGGGTTGCAAAGAGTTGGACACGACTGAGCGCCTGAACTGAACTGAACTGAAAATCACTGCAGATGGTGATTGCAGCCATGAAATTAAAAGACGCTTACTCCTTGGAAGAAAAGTTATGACTAACCTAGATAGCGTATTCAAAAGCAGAGACATTACTTTGCCAACAAAGGTCCGTCTAGTCAACGCTATGGTTTTTCCAGTAGTCATGTATGGATGTGAGAATTGGACTGTGAAGAAGGCTGAGTGCCAAACAATTGATGCTTTTGAACTGTGGTGTTGGAAAAGACTCTTGAGAGTCCCTTGGACTGCAAGGAGATCCAACCAGTCCATTCTGAAGGAGATCAGCCCTGGGATCTCTTTGGGAGGAATGATGCTAAAGCTGAACTCCAGTACTTCGGCCACCTCATGCGAAGAGTTGACTCATTGGAAAAGACTCTGATGCTGGGAGGGTTGGGGGCAGGAGGAGAAGGGGACAACAGAGGATGAGATGGCTGGATGGCATCACCAACTTGATGGATGTGAATCTGAGTGAACTCCAGGAGTTGGTAATGGAGAGGGAAGCCTGGAGTGCTGCCATTCATGGAGTCGCAAAGAGTCGGACACGACTGAGTGACTGAACTGAGCTGAACTGTACTATGTGAAAATGTTCTGAAATTTGTGGAGATAGTTGTACTATATAGTGAATTCTGTGTGTGTGTGTGTGTGTGTGTGTGTGTGTGTGTGTGTGTACTCAGTTGTGTTCAACTCTTTGGGACTCCATGGGCTGTAGTCTGTCAGGCTCCTCTTTTCATGGAATTTTCCAAACAAAAATACTGGAGCAGGTTCCTACTCCATTACCTCTCCAGGGGATCTGCCTGACCCAGCGATTGAACTCGGGTCTCCTGCATTGGCACGCAGTTTCTTTACCATTAGCAGCACCTGGGAAGTGAATTCACTAGAGATCAAAAACCACATAATTTGATTTTAAAATCGTTGGAAGATCTGAGTAGAGATTTTCCCAAAGAAGACACACAGGTACATACAGATGGCCACCAGGTACATGAATAAATGATCAACATCACTAATCATTAAGGAAATACAAATCAAGACCACAATGAGATGTCACCTCACACCTGTTAGAAAGCCTGTTACAAAAAAAAAAAAAAAAAAAAAAGGCAAGAAATTACAAGTGTTGGTGAGGATGTGGAGAAAAGGGAACACTTATACTCTATTGGCTGGAACATAAACTGGTACAGCCGCTATGGAAAACAGTATGAAGTTTCAAAAAATTAAAAATTTTAACTACAATATGATCCAACAATTTTACTTTTGGGTATTTATTTGAAGAAAATAAAAACACTGACTTGAAAAGATAAGATATAAGCACCCCTACATGATTGCAGTGTTATTTACATAGGCCAAGATACCGAAGCAGCTGAAGTGTCCATTGATAAATGAATGCATAAAGAATATGTTATAATGTATACACAATGGAGTACTACTCATTCATAAAAAAGAATGAAATCTTGCCATTTGTGATGACATGGATGACTTTGAGGGCATTATGCTAAGTGAAATAAATCATGCTGCTGCTGCTAAGTTGCTTCAGTCGTGTCTGACTCTTTGTGACCCCATAGACGGCAGCCCACCAGGCTCCCCCCTCCCTGGGATTCTCCAGGCAAGAATACTGGAGTGGGTTGCCATTTCCTCCTCCAATGCATGAAAGTGAAAAATGAAAGTGAAGTCGCTCAGTCGTGTCTCACTCCTAGTGACCCCATGGACTGCAGCCCACCAGGCTCCTCCATCGATGGGATTTTCCAGGCAAGAGTACTTGAGTGAGTTGCCATTGCCTTCTCTGAATAAATCATACAGAGAAAGACAAATACTATATGATCTTGGTCATACATGGAATCTTAAAATTACAAAGCCGCCATAGCTCATAAATACAGAGAATAGATTGCTGGTTGCCAGAGGTGGGGATTAGGGGTGGACAAAAATGAGTGAAGAAGGTAGAAAGGTACAAACTTCCAGCTATAAATTGAACAAGTCATGGGGATGTAATCTACAGCAGGGTGACTATAGTTAATAATACTTCATTGCATATTTAAAAGTTGCTAGTGGAAACAGTGTCAGACTTTATTTTTTTGGGCTCTAAAATCACTGCAGATGGTGACTGCAACCATGAAATTAAAAGACGCTTATTCCTTGGAAGAAAAGTTATGACCAATCTAGATAGCACATTCAAAAGCAGAGACATTACTTTGCCAACTAAGTTCCGTCTAGTCAAGGCTATGGTTTTTCCATAGTCATGTATGGATGTGAGAGTTGGACTGTGAAGAAAGCTGAGCACCGAAGAATTGATGCTTTTGAACTGTGGTGTTGGAGAAGTCTCTTGAGAGTCCCTTCGACTGCAAGGAGATCCAACCACTCCATTCTGAAGGAGATCAGCCCTGGGATTTCTTTGGAAGGAATGACACTAGAGCTGAAACTCCAGTACTTTGGCCACCTCATGCGAAGAGTTGACTCATTGGAAAAGACTCTGATGCTGGGAGGGATTGGGGGCAGGAGGAGAAGGGGACGACTGAGGATGAGATGGCTGGATGGCATCACTGACTCGGTGGACGTGAGTCTGAGTGAACTCCGGGAGTTGGTGATGGACAGGGAGGCCTGCCGTGCTGTGATTCATGGGATTGCAAAGAGTCGGATATGACTGAGCGACTGAACTGAACTGAGCTGAAGAGAGTATATATTAAAAGTTCTCATTATAAGAAAAAAAGTTTTGTAACTATATATAGTGATAAATGTTAATTAGACAATAAAATAAATCTAGATAATAACTCTAATGGCAGAAAGTGAAGAACTAAAGAGCCTCTTGATGAGGGTGAAAGAGGAGAGGGAAAACAATAAAAAACTAAGATCATAGCACCTGGTTCCATCACTTCATGGCAAATAGAAGGGGAAAAAGTGGAAACAGTGACAGATTTTATTTTCTCGGGCTCCAAAATCCATGTGGACCATGACTGCAGCCATGAAAGAACAAGACACTTGCTCCTTGGAAGGTAAGTTATGACAAACCTAGACAGCATATTAAAAAGCAGAGACATTCCTTTGTTGGCAAAAGTCATCTAGTCAAAGCTATGGTTTTTCCAATAGTCATGTACAGATGTGAGAGTTGGACCATAGAGAAAGCTGAGTGCTGAAGAATTGATGCTTTCAAATTGTGGTATTGGAGAAGAGTCTTGAGAGTCCTTTGGACTGCAAGAAGATCAAACTAGTCATTTCCTAAAGGAAATCAGTCCTGAATATTCATTGGAAGGACTGATGCTGAAGCTGAAGCTCCAGTACTTTGGCCACCTCATGAGAATATTCATTGGACAAGACCCTGATGCTGAGAAAGACTGTGGGCAGGAGAAGGTGGTGACAGAGTATGATATAGTTGGATGGCATCACCAACTCAGTAGACATGAATCTGAGTAAACTCCAGGAGATAGTGAAAGACAGGGAAGCCTGGCATGCTGTAGTCCATGGAGTCACAAAGAGTCAAACACAGCTTGGCTACTGAACAACTACAACAGACAATAGCTAGACAATAAGATCATTTTGCAATACACACAAATGTCAAATCATAGTTTTTGTACAGCAAAAGCTAATATGTTATATATCAACTATATTTCAATAAAAAATAAATGATATGCAAATATATTATTTAAGTAATCTCGTTTTTCCTATTTTCCATGGGAAAGCTGACCTATGATAGAAAACTGCTTAGCATTTGATGTTGCACCCAATATTAGCCATTCTCAACTTTAGGTTGTGTTCAGAAGGATGGGGTACGAACCAGGGTGGGGAGAGAATGATCAACCTCTAAAGATTTATTAGGATATTCTTTCTTACAGTATGTAAAAGCTTTCCTTCTTTCTAGAACTTGTGTTACTTTTGATTTTTGGGCTTACCTCTCCATACTTTCTCAATATTTTCTAAATGACAACACTTTACCCTATTACATATTGTTTTGTTAGATTTCTCTATCTTTCTATAGCATCCTATAGTATCCTAAGTATTCTGAAAAAGAAAAAAAAAACTAGAATGTGAAGATAATTACTTGTTTACATTTTTTTTTAAAAAGAAAACATAATATAAAGAATTACACCAAAATCCTTAAGATACTCTCTCTATATGGTGGCATTTTGGATGTACAATTTTCTGTATTTTGTAGATGGACTACAAAAGGCAGGTATTTTTGTATAATCAGGGAAAACTGAAAATCAGTATATAAAATTTTGAATAGTCCATATATTGACATTTATATGTAAAAAATATGAACGACAAAAATACCAGATTGCCATGGTTATATGTGGATGTTAGATACACTGATGACTTTTTTCCCCTTCTGTTTTTTTTTTTCCCCCCAAGTTTTCTGTGATGAGCATGTTTAAACCTTAAAGGTCCATCTAGCCAAGGCTATGGTTTTTCCAGTGGTCATGTATGGATGTGAGAGTTGGACTGTGAAGAAAGCTGAGCGCTGAAGAATTGATGCTTTTGAACTGTGCTGTTGGAGAAGACTCTTGAGAGTCCCTTGGACTGCAAGGAGATCCAACCAGGACATTCTGAAGGGGATCAACCCTGGGATATCTTTGGAAGGAATGATGCTGAGGCTGAAACTCCAGTACTTTGGCCACCTCATGTGAAGAGTTGACTCATTGGAAAAGACCCTGATGCTGGGAGGGATTGGGGGCAGGAGGAGAAGGGGACAACCGAAGATGAGATGGCTGGATGGTATCACCGACTCGATGGACTTGAGTCTGAGTGAACTCCGGGAGATGGTGATGGACAGGGAGGCCTGGCGTGCTGCGATTCATGGGGTCGTGAATAGTCAGACATGACTGAGCGACTGAACTGACTGAATGATATATATTTTTAAAAGAATGCATTGCATGTAAATGAAATAGTTGCTGTGAATGTGTTTTGTTTCAAATAATTATTCATAAGTTATTTCTTTCCTTTCAACTTAAAAAAATTGAATTAATTTATTTATAATGCTGGGTCTTTGCTGTTGCTTGCACTTTTCTCTAGTTGCGGTGAGCAGGGGCTGCTCTCTAGTTGCAGTGTGAAGGCTTCTCATTTTGGTGGCTTCTCTTGATGCTGAGCACAGGCTCTAGGGTGTGTGGGCTTCAGCTGCTGTGCTAGAACTAAGTAACTGTGGTTCCTGGGCTTTAGAGCAGAGACTCAGTAGCTGTGGAGCACTGGCTTAGTTATTCCATGGCATGTGAGATCTTTCCAGGCCAAGGATCAAACCAGTGTCTCCTGCACTGGCAGGCAGATTATTTTACCACTGAGCCACCAGGGAAGCCTCTTTAAAATTTTTTAAACTTAAGATGAAACTATAGCTGACCACGTGTGTACACAGGTAAGTAACATTTAAAGTAAAGCTGTAGTATTTTTTTTTTAAACATATTATAAGACTCACCAAAGAAATCAGCCATGCCCCAGGGTTGCTGTCTCACTGCTCAGCAGCTGCTGGCTTCCAGAACCTAAAAGGGGGACACTGGGTTTTCAATAACCATAAGTCAGGTACAGGCTTCAGAAGAGAATTCTGACCTTCCACCTTATAGGGGAAAATGCCCTTTAAGACATGGTCTCTGGGCAGATCAGATCATTAATTTTAGTTAAGCAAGGTCAAATTAAAGAAAATAAGTGGTGACTTGTGTTTTAATTTTAGTGTATTAACGTTTCTTTAAATTTTCTTTTGGGGAATGGTGGTTTTTATGGAGTTAATGACAAGGAATCCTGATCTTCACTTATTATTTCTGTTCTCATTTGCATTTTATTTGTGAAAGTCCCTGCTAAGCTGCATTTGAATGAAACAAAAAGTCCAGCAGATAGGGGTGCTCTCTCCTTATTTGAAAATCTCCTTGTGAAAGAAAGCAGCACAGAACAGGGAAATTTGGAATTAATGTTATCGCACATTTGCATCCTGTATCCCAAAGAACTTTTCTGGCTAAAAGCTATTTTGTGTAAATTTTGATAGCTGAGCACTTACAACCACAGAGACACCTGAAACTTGCATGTGGCATAACCTGATGGCTCCTTGCACTATTTTACTACCTTTGTTCAATTTCTTTGTGAAAAGCCCAGAAATCGGAATCTTTGCATAAATCCAACTCTCCTTTTAAGGACCTGTGGGTCACAATTCCAAAGCTGCAGCAAAGTCACCTTTTGAGATCTGAAGCTATTTTCTGTATCTTTCATATACTGCAGCTACAACCCCAAGATGGGGGAATTCTTTTCCTTCAGCTAAAGAGATGCGATTACCTAAGCTTCCCTCAGGTTCTTGTGACATGAAATGGCAGGACTTTTATGAAAATGTGTTCAGTGTTGCTGAAGCACTGCCTCTGGCTGTTTTAGTCACTGGAGCTCTGTGTTTGTTCAGCTGGAGAGGTCAAATGATTTGTTCTTCCAGCAGTTAATCATTTATGACAAATGTGCTTGGTTGACACGTGAATGCTGGATGGCACTTTAGCTGGAGAAGCCGTAGAGTGCACTTGCCTCTTAAAACACGCTCCTATTCGTTAGGGCACCCCTGCCCCATCCACTGGCCTCAGGCTGCCAGTGTGTTCTTGTCAACTTCTCTTCACTGCTTCCTTCTGTCCCCTCTGCGCTCCCCTTTTCCTCAGTTGTCAATTAAGGGTCCAGAACTTACCTTCACCTGCCAGGGCGCATCAGGGACACACACCTGATTTCTCATGCTTGGTTGGAAGTGGATTTTCTGAGGAAGCTTAGGGACCCCTGGCTTGCACTGGCCCTAGCAGCATGTTCACAATGTCACGTAGTGTGAAAGGCGCAAGCGCCACATACTTTGGCCTATTTCTACTTCAGCTTCTCCTCAGGTACATCTCCTCTCATACAGCTGGAGATCGTGGCTGAGACATTTTTGAGAACCATCCAAGGGAAAGTTGAGTTGGGGATCCATTTACTTGGGGTTTAGTGGAATATACTTGGTATAGTCTTCTGAGTGTCAATAGTTCAGTTATTGCTCCTGTCCTCATGGAGGAATGGCCCACTCTGCGGCTCCCCTGTGAGGAGACCCAGAGGATCCTGGGACCTAAATATGTGGGAGGTGGGGAGGAGCACTGTCAACAGGGCGTGGAGCCTGGAGCCAGTCTGTGAAACTTTTTCAGATTGGAAAGCTCATATGTGAAGGTAAGTTGATAGAAATCTTCCCAAATTTGACAAGCAATTCTAAAACATGATCAATAATGGTTGTGATGCTGAAGAGTTTTCTAAGCTGTCAATTCAAAAAATTTGACCAATTGTGCTAGAGAAAAGATCTATGATCTTGTATTTTCTGCTACAAAACTTTCATCGTATGAAGAGGTGATCAGAAAGCCTGCAGCCAAAAATGTAGGGAAGAAAGTAGTTTTGAGATGCGTCAGGACTTTATTACTTTTTATATTATTTCCTCCTGAGTTTTATGATGCTTGTGATATTCATCAGTTTTCCAAAATTTGTATTTTGTTGTAATTTCTGATTTCCCCTCACATCCTACCTAGTTTTGTACCTTTTCAGAAAAGAGGAATCCTGAGGTTGTTTAAGCTTTAGAGACGTCAGCACCTAGATCTATCCCTAGTTTCAACTGTTTGAAACCCACTGTGATGCTTCTAAAAAAATAATTTTTTAGTAAAGCTTTTAAATCAGGTATTTTCAACTTGTAAGTTAAAACGTTGAAGGCAATATTCCTCCTCTTCATCTTTCTCATCTACTGTGTTCCAAGGCACTTGAAACCAATATTATGAGCCGGGAAAGAAGTCCGTTGATATTGGAAACTGCTATTCTGAATCCAATCTCAGATATTTCTGGCTTCTATAAAATAAGATTTCAGCTTAGAGGACATTCACTTCCACATGTTAGACCAACACTCAGAAATCTCTGAATATATAAAGTAATAGTCAGTAGGAAGGAAGTCATGTCACAAGAACAATTTGGCTGGTTCTTAAGAACAGTTAGTAACTGGGCACAGCCAAAAATCAGTGTGTTTGTCTTCTAACAGATCATAATACCAGGTGGCCCAGAAAAAGAAGAAGAGGAAATGCGTGTGGCTTGTTGCAGAGGGAATCGCTGTATTATGCAAAAGGAACGGATCCCCGAAGAGGGAGGTGCCATTCCTGCTGTTCAAATGGGGCTTGTCTGGTGCTTAGCGGCAATGACTGGGGGGATATCTGCCTGGGAGGACCTTCTCATGGGAAGGGAGCCTTATGGCTCCACTTGTGAGTAAAGGATTAATGCCTTTGGGACATAAAGTAATTCAGATCCCATCATAATGTTGTTCTTAAACTGCATGGCACCTGGAGGTCTTGTTCAAATAGACTGTAGTCCCCATCCCTATAGTTTCTGATTCAGTAGGTCTCGCATAAGGCTTGAGAATTTGTGTTTCTAACAAGTTCCCAAGTGATTCTGATGCTGCTATCCAAGTTCCACAGGAACCACTAGAAGCTGATCACATTTGCCTTGTTCTTCTTTATTCAGCGTGTGCTGTAGCAAGGGACAGCCCTTGGCATTTACATGTTGACAGAGCTTCAAAAGCAGGCAGAGAAGTAGGGAAGCTTTAGAGTGGACTGATTAGAAGTGGGCATCCTATGTGATTGGTTCCGGTTACATATATTTATCTTCCTCGGGCTGGTCCTTCGTTAAAAGTGGGATGAATATTAGAGATACTGTCCATTATAAATTAAGTCCTGGCTATTTAGGGTCACGGAGAAGGCAATGGCAACCCACACCAGTACTCTTCCCTGGAAAATCCCATGGATGGAGGAGCCTGGTAGGCTGCAGTCCATGGGGTCGCTAAGAGTCGGACACGACTGAGCAACTTCACTTTCACTTTTCACTTTCATGCATTGGAGAAGGAAATGGCAACTCACTCCAGTGTTCTGCCTGGAGAATCCAAGGGACGGGGGACCCTGGTGGGCTGCCATCTATGGGGTTGCACAGAGTCGGACACGACTGAATTGACTTAACAGCAGCATTTAGGGTCATTTGTTAAATGGGTTATTGTTTGACATCCTGGTTGGATTACTAGAGACAGTTGTCTGATTTCCTACTAGTCTGACTTACAGACTTATAGACCAGCTGGTTTTTTGGGCTGGTTACTGTAGATTGTGGGAAAAGGTTCTATTTTTACATATTGTTTGGTCATTGTCCATTTGCATACTAAATCTCTCAAATATTCAATAAAAGTTTATTGCCTCAATGAGAAAAATCATGTTGACATTTACAGCAGCTGAAAACCAAGTCCCTGTTCATTCATTCACTCTAAAATATTGGTTAAGCACCTGTTCGCAAACACTCTGTTCCAACAACACAAGAGAAGACTCTACACATGGACATCACCAGATGGTCAACACTGAAATCAGATTGATTATATTCTATGCAGCCAAAGATGGAGAAGCTCTATATAGTCAACAAAAACAAGACCAGAAGCTGACTGTGGCTCAGATCATGAACTCCTTATTACCAAATTCAGACTCAAATTGAAGAAAGTAGGGAAAACCACTAGACCATTCAGGTATGACCTAAATCAAATCCCTTATGATTATACAGTGGAAGTAAGAAATAGATTTAAGGGCCTAAACCTGATAGATAGAGTGCCTGATGAACTACGGACAGAAGTTCGTGACATTGTACAGGAGAGAGGGATCAAGACTATCCCAATGGAAAAGAAATGCAAAAAAGCAAAATGACTGTCTGGGGAGGCCTTACAAATAGCTGTGAAAAGAAGAGAGGCAAAAAGCAAAGGAGAAAAGGAAAGATATACCCATTTGAATGCAGAGTTCCAGAGAATAGCAAGAAGAGATAAGAAAGCCTTCTTCAGTGATCAATGCAAAGAAATAGAGGAAAACAACAGAATGGGAAAGACTAGAGATCTCTTCAAGATAATTAGAGACACGAAGGGAACATTTTATGCAAAGATGGGCTCGATAAAAGACAGAAATGTTATGAACCTAACAGAAGCAGAAGATATGAAGAAGAGGTGGCAAGAATACACAGAAGAATTGCACAGAAAAGATCTTCACGACCCAGATAATCACAATGGTGTGATCACTCACCTAGAGCCAGACATCCTGGAATGTGAAGTTAGGTGGGCCTTAGAAAGCATCACTATGAACAAAGCTAGTGGAGGTGATGGAATTCCAGTTGAGCTGTTTCAAATCCTGAAACATGATGCTATGAAAGTGCTGCACTCAATATGCCAGCAAACTGGGAAAACTCAGCAGTGGCCACAGGACTGGAAAAGGTCAGTTTTCATTCCAATCCCAAAGAAAGGCAATGCCAAAGAATGCTCAAACTACGGCACAATTGCACTCATCTCACACGCTAGTAAAGTAATGCTCAAAATTCTCCAAGCCAGGCTTCATCAGTATGTGAACCGTGAATTTTCAGATGTTCAAGCTGATTTTAGAAAAGGTAGAGGAACCAGAGATCAAATTGCCAACATCTGCTGGATCATGGAAAAAGCAAGAGAGTTCCAGAAACACATCTATTTCTTCTTTATTGACTATACCAAAGCCTTTGACTATGTGGGTCACAGTAAACTTTGGAAGATTCTGAAAGAGATGGGAATACCAGACTACCTGACCTGCTTCTTGAGAAATCTATATGCAGGTCAGGAAGCACCAGTTAGAACTGGACATGGAACAACAGACTGGTTCCAAATAGGAAAAGGAGCATGTCAAGGCTGTATATTGTCACCCTGCTTATTTAACTTGTATGCAGAGTACATCATGAGAAACGGTGGGCTGGAAGAAGCACAAGCTGAAATCACGATTGCTGGGAGAAATATCAATAACCTCAGATATGCAGATGACACCACCCTTATGGCAGAAAGTGAAGAGGAGCTAAAGAGCCTCTTGATGAAAGTGAAAGAGGAGAGTGAAAAAGTTGGCTTAAAGCTCAACATTCAGAAAACGAAGATCATGATATCCAGTCCCATCACTTCCTGGGAAATAGATGGGGAAACAGTGGAAACAGTGTCAGACTTTATTTTGTGGGGCTCCAAAATCACTGCAGATGGTGACTGCAGCCATGAAATTAAAAGACGCTTACTTCTTGGAAGAAAAGTTATGACCAACCTAGATAGCATATTCGAAAGCAGAGACATTACTTTGCCGACTAAGGTCCGTCTAGTCAAGGCTATAGTTTTTCCTGGGGTCATGCATGGATATGAGAGTTGGACTGTGAAGAAGGCTGAGTGCTGAAGAATTGATGCTTTTGCACTGTGCTGTTGGAGAAGTCTCTTGAGAGTCCCTTGGACTGCAAGGAGATCCAAGCAGGACATTCTGAAGGAGATTGACCTGGGTGTTCTTTGGTAGGAATGATGCTGAGGATGAAACTCCAGTACTTTGGCCACCTCATGTGAAGAGTTGACTCATTGGAAAAATCTCTGATGCTGGGAGGGATTGGGGGCAGGAGGAGAAGGGGATGACAGAGGATGAGATGGCTGGATGGCATCACGGACTCGATGGACGTGAATCTGAGTGAACTCCGGGAGTTAGTGATGGACGGGGAGGCCTGGTGTGCTGCGATTCATGGGGTCGCAAAGAGTCGGACACAACTGAGTGACTGAACTGAACTGAACTGTGTCACACACTGCATGTCAGCACTGGGGATACAGTGGGAACAAACATAAACTGAGCTTCTGCCTTTTTGGAGCTTACAGTCCATATAGAAATAAAGAATTTTAATGGAGTCAATATAGTAAAACATGATGAATGAATTCATTAAAGAAATATATATGAGCTCTGCTGTAACAAGGAAAAAAGTTCTGGAGAAGGAGATGTACACTGAAATTCAAAGAGAAATAGAAGTTAGGTGAAAATTAATGGTGATGGGAGGTAGGGATGAAAAAGTGGAGAGGGCATTTTAGCGGTTGAGAGGTCACCAATGCTAACTGCTATAGTAGGAAACTCAGAGATGTAACAAAATGGATGGTTGATTCTGGCTCATATCAATTCCAATGTGGACAAGGTAGGTCATCCACATGACTGTTTTCCATGCAGTGACTCTGGGCCCTCAGTTCACTTCAGTTGCTCAGTCATGTCCGACTCTTTGTGAACCCATGGACTATAGCAAGTCAGGCCTCCCTGTCCATCATCAACTCCTGGACATTACTCAAATTCATGTCCATTGAATTGGTGATGCCATTCAACCATCTCATCCTCTGTCATCGCCTTCTCCTCCTGCCTTCAATCTTTCCCCAGCATCAAGGTCTTTTCCAAAGAGTGAGTTCTTTGCATCAGGTGGCCAAAGATTGGAGTTTCAGCTTCAGCATCAGTCCTTCCAATGAATATTCAGGACTGATTTCCTTTAGGATGGACTGGTTGGATCTCCTTGCAGCCCAAGGGACTCTCAAAGGTCTTCTCCAGCACCACAGTTCAAAAGCATCAATTCTTCCATGCTCAGATTTCTTCACAGTCCAACTCTCACATCCACACATGACTACTGGAAAAACCATAGCTTCGACTAGATGGACGTTTGTGGGCAAAGTAATGTCTCTGCTTTTTAATATGCTGTTTAGGTTGGTCATATCTTTTTTTCCAAGGGGCAAGTGTCTTTTAATTTCATGGCTGCAATCACCACCTGCAGTGATTTTGGAGCCCAAAAAAATAAAGTCTGTCACTGTTTCCAATGTTATCCCATCTATTTTCCATGAAGTGATGGGACCAGATGCCATGATCTTCGTTTTCTGAATGTTGAGTTTTAAGCCAACTTTTCCACTCTTCTCTTTCACTTTCATCAGGAAGCTCTTTAGTTCTTCTTGGCTTTCTGCCATAAGGGTGGTGTCATCTGCATATTTGAGGTTATTGTTATTTCTTCTGGTAATTTTGATTCCAGCTTGTGCTTCATCCAGCCTGGCATTTCACATGATGCACTGGGCATATAAGTTAAAAAAGCAGGATGACAATATACAGCCTTGACGTACTCCTTTCCCAATTTGGAACCAGTCTATTGTTCCATGTGCAGTTCTAACTATTGCTTCTTGACCTACAAACAGACTTCTCAGGAGGCAGGTCAGATGGTCTGGTATTCCTATCTCTTTCAGAATTTTCCACAGTTTATTGTGATCCACACAGTCAAAGGCTTTGGCATAGTCAATAAAGAAGAAATAGATATGTTTCTGGAACTCTCTTCCTTTTTCCATGATCCAGCGGATGTTGGCAATTTGATCTCTGGTTCCTCTGCCTTTTCTAAATCCATCTTGAACATCTTGAAGTTCATGGTTCACATACTGTTGAAGCCTGGCTTGCAGAATTTTGAGCATTACCTTGCTAGCGAGTGAAGTGAGTAAAATTGTGCAGTAGTTTGAACATTCTTTGGCATAGGCTTTCTTTGGGATTGGAATGAAAACTGACCTTTTCCAGTCCTGTGGCCACTGCTGAGTTTTCCAAATTTGCTGGCATATTTAGTGCAGCACTTTCACAGCATCATCTTTTAGGATTTGAAATAGCTCAGCTGGAATTTCATCACCTCCACTAGGTTTGTTCATAGTGATGCTTCCTAAAGCCCACTAGACTTCACATTCCAGGATGTCTGGCTCTAGATGAGTGATCACACCATCGTGATTATCTCAGTCATGAAGATCTCTTTTGTATAATTCTTCAGCGTACTCTTGCCATGTCTTCTCAATATCTTCTGCTTCTGTTAGGTCCATAACATTTCTGTCCTTTACTGTGCCCATCTTGGTATGAAGTATTCCCTTGGTATCTCTTGTTTTCTTGAAGAGATCTCTAGTCTTTCCCATTCTGTTGTTTTCCTCTATTTCTTTGCATTGATCACTGAGGAAGGCTTTCTTATCTCTCCTTGATATTCTCTGGAACTCTGCATTCAAATGGGTATATCTTTCCTTTTCTCCTTTGCCTTTTGCTTCTCCTCTTTTCTCAGCTATTTTTTAGGCCTCCTCAGACAACCATTTTGCCTTTTTTTCATTTCTTTTTCTGGAGAATGGGCTTGATGCCTATCTCCTGTACAATGTCACGAACCTCCATCCATAGTTCTTCCAGTAGTCTGTCTATCAGATCTAATTCTTTGAATCTATTTGTCACTTCGACTGTATAATTGTAAGGGGTTTGATTTAGGTCTTACCTGAATGGTCTAGTGGTTCTCCCTACTTTTTTCAATTTAAGTCTGAATTTGGCAACAAGGACTTCATCATCGGAGCCACATTCAGCTCCTGGTCTTGTTTTTGCTGACTGCATAGAGCTTCTTCGTCTTTGGCTGCAAAGAATATAATCAATCTGATTTCGGTATTGACCATCTGGTGACGTCCATGTGTAGAGTCTTCTCTTGTGTTGTTGCAAGAAGGTGTTTGCTATGACCAGAGTGTTCTCTTGGCAAAACTCTGTTAGCCTTTGCCCTGCTTCATTTTGTACTCCAAAACCAAATTTGCCTATTGTTCCAGGTGTTTCTTGGCTTCCTACTTTTCCATTCCAGCACCCTATAATGAAACGGACATCTTTTTTGGGTGTTAGTTCTAGATGGTCTTGTAGGTCATCATAGAACTGTTCAACTTCAGCTTCTTCAGTGTTACTGGTCGGGGCATAGACTTGGATTACTGTGATTTTGAATGGTTTGCCTTGGAAACGAACAGAGATCATTCTGTCATTTTTGAGATTGCATCCAAATACTGCATTTTGGACTCTTCTGTTGAGTATGATGGCTACTCCATTTCTTCTAAGGGATTCTTTCCCACAGTAGTAGATATAATGGTCATCTGAGTTAAATCCACCCATTGCAGTCCATTTTAGTTCACTGTTTCCTAAAATGTTGACATTTACTCTTGCCAGCTCCTTTTTGAAGATTTCCAATTTGCCTTGATTCATGGACCTAACATTCCAGGTTCCTATGCAATATTACTCTTTACAGCATTGGACTTTACTTCCATCACCAGTCACAACCACAGCTGGGTGTTGTTTTTCTTTGGCTCCATCTTTTAAATTTTTTTGGAGTTATTTCTCCACTGATCTCCAGTAGCATATTGGGCACCTACTGACCTGGGGAGTTCACCTTTCAGTGTCCTATCTTTTCACCTTTTCATACTGTTTATGGGGTTCTCAAGGCAAGAATACTGAAGTGGTTTGCCATTCCCTTCTCCAGTGGACCACATTCTGTCAAACCTCTCCACCATGACCCACCTGCCTTGGGTGGCCCCACTCGGCATGGCTTAGTTTCATTGAGTTAGACAAGGCTGTGGTCCATGTGATCAGATTGGTTAGTTTTCAGTGATTTTGGTTTTCAGTCTGTCTGCCCTCTGATGGAGAAGGATAAGAGGCTTATGGAAGCTTCCTGATGGGAGAGACTGACTGAGGGAGAAAGTGGGTCTCATTTTGATGGGCGAGGCTGTGCTTAGTAAATCTTTAATCCTATTTTCTGTTGATTGGTGGAGCTGTGTTCCCTCCCTGTTATTTAACCTGGGGCCAAACTATGGTGGAGGCAATGAATATAATGGTACCTCCTTCAAAAGGTCCCATGCAGGCACTGCTACACTCAGTATGCCCAACCCTGCAGCAGGCCAACACTGGGCCACGCCTCCACTGGAGACACCTGGACACTCCTGGACAAGCTTGGGTCAGTCTCTTCTGGTGTCATTGCTCCTTTCTCCTGGGTTCTGGTGTGCACAAGGTTCTGTTTGTCCTCTCCAAGAGTCTTTCCCAATCCTGTATAAGTTCTGGCGGCTCTATGGTGGGGTTAATGGCGACCCCCTCCAAGAGGGTTTATGCCATACCCAAGTCTGTTGCACCCAGAGCCCCTGTCCCTGCAGCAGTCCACTGCTGACCTGTACCTCCTCAGGAAACACCCAAACACATTTCTGTCTCAGTTTCTCTGGGGTCTCTGGGTCCTGGTGCACACAAGGTTTGTTTGAGCCCTCTGAGCATCTCTGGCATGTATGGGGTTTGATGCTAAACACGATTTTGCCCCTCCTACCGTCTTGCTTTTTCATACTGTTCATGGGGTTCTCAAGGCAAGAATACTGAAGTGGTTTGCCATTTGCTTCTCCAGTGGACCACATTCTGTCAGACCTCTCCACCATGACCTGCCTGCCTTGGTGGCCCCACACCAAGGCTTAGTTTCATTGAGTTAGACAAGGCTGTGGTCCGTGTGACCGGATTTACTAATTTTCTGTGATTATGGTTTCAGTGTGTCTGCCTTCTGATGCCCTCTCACAACACCTACTGTCTTACTTGAGTTTCTCTTACCTTGGACGTGGGGTATCTCTTCATGGCTGCTCCAGAAAAGTGCAGCTGTCGCTCCTTACCTTGGAGGAGGGGTATCTTCTCATGGCCACCCCTCCTGACCTTGAACATGGAGTAGCTCCTCTCAGCCCTCCTGCGCCCTCACAGCCACCGCTCCTGGGATGTGGGGTTGCTCCTCTCGGCTGCCACTCCTGACCTCAGGCATGGGGTAGCTCCTCTCCACAGAAAAAGTGTACAAAAAAGATCTTCATGACCAAGATAATCACGATGGTGTGATCACTCACCTAGAGCCAGACATCCTGGAATGTGAAGTCAAGTGGGCCTTAGAAAGCATCACTATGAACAAAGCTAGTGGAAGTGATGGAATTCCAGTTGAGCTATTTCAAATCCTGACAGATGATGCTGTGAGAGTGCTGCACTCAATATGCCAGCAAACTGGGAAAACTCTGCAGTGGCCACAGGACTGGAAAAGTTCAGTTTTCATTCCAATCCCAAAGCAGGGCAATACCAAAGAATGCTCAAACTACTGCACAATTGCACTCATCTCACATGCTAGTAAAGTAATGGTCAAAATTCTCCAAGCCAGGCTTCAGCAACACATGAACGGTGAACTTCCAGATGTTTAAGCTGGTTTTAGAAAAGGCAGAGGAACCAGAGATCAAATTGCCAACATCTGCTGGATCATGGAAAAAGCAAGAGAGTTCCAGAAAAACATCTATTTCTTCTTTATTGACTATGCCAAAGCCTTTGACTGTGTGGATCACAAGAAACTGTGGAAAATTCTGAGAGAGATGGGACTATCAGACCATCTGACCCGCCTCTTGAGAAACCTATATGCAGGTCAGGAAGCACCAGTTAGAACTGGACATGGAACAACAGACTGGTTCCAAATAGGAAAAGGAGCATGTCAAGGCTGTATATTGTCACCCTGCTTATTTAACTTGTATGCAGAGTACATCATGAGAAACGCTGGACTGGAAGAAGCACAGGCTGGAATCACGATTGCTGGGAGAAATATCAGTCACCTCAGATATGCAGATGACACCACCCTTATGGCAGAAAGTGAAGAGGAACTAAAAAGCCTCTTGATGAAAGTGAAAGAGGAGAGTGAAAATGTTGGCTTAAAGCTCAACATTCAGAAAATGAAGATCATGGCATCCGGTCCCATCACTTCATGGGAAATAGATGGGGAAAGAGTGGAAACAGTGTCAGATTTTATTTAGGGGGGCTCCAAAATCACTGTAGATGGTGATTGCAGCCATGAAATTAAAGATGCTTACTTCTTGCAAGGAAAGTTATGACCAACCTAGATAGCATATTCAAAAGCAGAGACATTACTTTGCCAACAGAGGTCCATCTCGTCAAGGTTATGGTTTTTCCTGTGGTCATATATGAATGTGAGAATTGGCCTGTGAAGAAACCTGAGCACCGAAGAACTGATGCTTTCAAACTGTGGTGTTGGAGAAGACTCTTGAGAGTCCCTTGGACTGCAAGGAGATCCAACCAGTCCATTCTAAAGGAGATCAGTCCTGGGTGTTCATTGGAAGGACTGATACTAAAGCTGAAACTCCAATAATTTGGCCACCTCATGTGAACAGTTGACTCATTGGAAAATACCCTGCTGCTGGGAGGGATTAGGGACAGGAGGAGAAGGGGATGACAGAGAATGAGATGGCTGGATGGCATCACTGACTCGATGGACATGAGTCTGAGTGAACTCTGGGAGTTGGTGATGGACAGGGAGGCCTGGCGTGCTGCGATTCATGGGGTCGCAAAGAGTCGGGCACGAGTGAGTGACTGAACGGAATTGAACTGAACCATCTTGCTAGGGCTTCTCCTTTGCCCTTGGATGTGGGCTATCTCCTCAAAGTTGCTGCACAGCTGCATGGCCATCACTCCAGTACCACACAGCTACTGCTCCAGTGGAAGAATGGAGACCAGATAATTTGGGAACTTGGGAGCCATTTTGGGGAATTTGTGCTTCACTCAAAGGACAATGGGAACCATTGAAATGTTAAAAAAGGGAAGTGTCCAGATTGCATTTGTGGTTTTAGATTGCTCTGGTCTCATCCTGGATAATGGATTGGGGAAGGACAAGACTGGGCAAAGAGAAAACAATGAAGCATGTTAATAGTCTATAAAAGACGGTACTAATGAATTCTTTAGTTGACAGCAAATACTTACAGCTCAACAGAAATGTAGAGTTAATTTCAAAGTTATCTGCTTCATTTAGATTTTTTTTGATAGCTAGTTTTATCATGAGTCTCGTATGCTTCAAAAAGTGAATCTTCCTTTGCAGGTTACATCTGATCATGATCATTTTTTCTCAGGAAAAAAGAACACATTGCATTTCTAATTTGATGGGGATCCATTTCATTTTGAGTGAAAGGAATTGGATATCCATAAACCTATAATTAATTGATTTGGCACAGAAAACCCTCGCAATGGGAGACATCAGCCTAAAAATTTGGAATTCAAGTGGTAATAGATTCTAGTTGCTCTCTGGCTCTGTCAGTGCCAGAGAATAACAGACAGTGTTATGTCTGTTTTTGAGTAAATTACTTGCATGCTTGAGCGTTCTCTTGGCTGCTCCATTAGAAACAAGAAAGGACCCAACCACGGATTCACTCTGTAGGCATAGGAGGTCAGCAAAGTCAAGTGAATATCTCCCAAAGGGCATCGATAAAGTAAATGCTTTCTTCTAAGCATGTTTCCTACATGATCCAGGAAACATAATCAGGTCACTGGATGAGAGTTTAGAGAGTCTTTTTCATCTGCCCATTTCCCCACCTTCCCACCCACAGTTGCTTTCATCATTCCATATGGGATAATAACTTATCTTTTCTGATTTAACCACAAAGCCTCTTATTGCATGGGAGAGTCTGGTATTCTCTTTTATTTTTTGAAACTTTCAAGGGTAACACAATACAGTAGATTTTGAAAGCTTCCCTCTGTTGCATTAGGTTTACTCATGAAATAATTTCTGTAGCTACATATTTCAAAATGGTTGGAGCTACACACAAAGTCAGTAATTTGAAAACTGTTTACTTCTTTTGCAGACTCTTGATACCAACAGTCTCTAGCGATTTTCAGGATGTAAAGAAAGAACTGGTGAATGGCTGTGTTGTCTTTTTTTTTTTTTTTTAAAGTCAGGGGAGCCTCAGGAAACACAATCCATGGAAAAGATCCATGCCTCAGTTCTGTTGGCCTCTGTTAAGATCATGGCCACATTATTTCCAGGTCTTGGCTGGAAAGATTAGACTTATTAAAAATCTGTTTTTCACACTCTATTAGGATTTTTAGAAAGCCTTAACTTACAAATCAACAGATAAGAGTATGATTGTGTAACTTCACAGGGTGCCCCTAGTACTTCATGAGGCTTTGACTTCATGGCAGGGATGGAAATTTAAGATAAAAACCATACGTGAGTAGAACTCTTAAGATTTTGCTTTTTACTTGATTATAAATGTAACTTAGGCTCATGCTCATTGTCTTAGTTTACTGGGTTACTATAATAAAAATACCATAGATGGGGGTGGCTTATAAACAACAAACATTTATTTCTCACAGTTCTGAAGGCTGGGGAGTCTAAGCTATGGCACTGGCAGCTTCGGTGTTTGCTGTAAAGTGTTAGTTGCTCAATTGTGTCCAACTCTGCAACCCCATAGACTGTAACCCACCAGGCTCCTCTGTCCATGGAATTCTCCAGGCAAGAATACTGGAGTGGGTTGCCATTCCCTTCTCTGGGGGAGCTTTCTGACTCAGGGGTCAAATCTGGGTCTCCTGCATTGCAAGAGGACCATCTGAGCCACAAGAGAGGTTTCCTAATTCATAGCACTTTTTCACCATGTTCTCACATGTTAGAGGGGATGAGAGAGAGCTCTCTGGGGTTTCTTCTGTAAGACACTAATCCTACTCATGAGAGCTCCACCTTCAGGACTGAAGGACCTTGCAAAGGCCTGCCTCTGTACTGCTATCACATTAGACATCAGGATTTCAACATGCAAATTTTGTGGGGCTGCAAACATTCAGACCATAGCATTTACTCAAAACAAAACAAAACAAAAATTACAAACAAGTCAAGTGAGATTTTAGAACGTTTCATCTAATGTAGACTATCTTGTGTATCACTGACTTTAGCATGACTATTTCTTCCATGTCATTAATATTTCTTTGGAGATACTTTTAATGACTATAATATTCTGCCTTATCAAATTTTCATAATTTAATTAACCATTTAAGTAACCATCTATTGGCTGATGCTTAGGTTGTTTCTAGTTTTGACAGTTACATATAATACTGAGGAAATTCCCTGGTGGTCCAGTGGTTAGGATTTAATGCTAGCACCACCAAGAGCCCAGGTTCAATCCCTGGTCAGGGAACAGATAGGTATCAATGATGTGATTGCTTTAATCATTATCTGGGTTAGTTTTGAAACAACACATTTGTGCCTTATGTTTGTGTTGGTGTGTTTACAGTTTGTTAATGCAAGGCCTTTTAGCCTTGCTGATTTTGCTTCTTGAGATATTGCACTAATATCTGCCCTGGGTCCAAATACGTGCTATGTTAAGAGTCACATATTCTGATATACAAGTTTACATGTCATGAATTTGATACAGGAAGTTTACTTACTAGCAGATATTCCTCATTTGCCTTTTCCCCCTTTTTCTCCTCCACCTTTTCTACCTTCTGTTTGTTCTCTATTTTTCTATAATCCTCTTTTTCTTACCATCATCCATTTGTGACTCCACAAGCCACCAAAACAAGCACTGGGAGGATTTCAACTTCAGGAGAGTAAATCTACTTTCAATTACTGGGAGAATGAGTTGGGTTCCTGCTGGAAACTCAATCTTGGTAGGAAATGTGGTGGGATTCTTCTTTGTCTTGAAGTTTCAGGATATTGGGAGATGGGGCTTGTGATGGGGGTGACAGTGGGATGTCCCCTGATTCCTCCTCAGGTGCCTCCCCTGTGCTCTCCACTGACTGCACATCCCTGCAGGACTCACCCTCATACTTCCTTCAGGCCCCAGTGGTGCCTTATCAGAGGCTTTCCTGTCTGTCCTATAGAGAACAACACCCTCTCCATTCCCCAGCCAAGCCTCTTCCTCTTTCCTTGCTTTGTTTTTCTCCATAGAACTTATCAGTCAGCACTCATGTAAGCTACTAATTTCACCTACTGGAGTACCACTGGTTTGCATGCCTCTGTATCCTAGCATCTGGGGCAATGCTGAGCACAGGGAGTACTCAGTGGGTGTTTGCCGAATGAATACATGTTGACAGCATCCCTGAAATTTAACAGTTGCTGCTGCCTTTGTAGATGTTCCCACGGATCTATGCTTGTGCACTGATAAAGATCTAGACACACCAGCCTTTCTGAATAGTGCATATGGGTGAATTCTCATTGTACTTGTGAGCATAGACATTCTTTTCAGGAAATGCCATTGTCTATCTTGCCCCTGTTGGTGTGCTCCTGGTATGCAAACTTGATGATGAATGCCCAGGAGATCTGGGAACACCCACAGTCCCTCTCAGAGCATTGCCAGTCCACCCCCTCACCCCCCAGGCTCCAGAGGGAGCTCTATGCACAAGAGATGTGCAGGAATATATCTGTCATGATTGGTTGACAGTTTGTCCCCAAATCCTAGTTTGAAAGAGTTGAGCTGGACCACAGGGACAGGCAGATTACCTTGGGTGAGAACTTGAGTGTTTCTTTTCAGTGACCGTCTGAGGTTGCAGTGGGTAGGCATGGTTTTAGCTGTCAGACATGCAGAGGTGAAAGCGTATACAAAATAGAGAGAATAGTATATTGAGGGATATGTCGCTGGATGGTGGTGAGGACTGACTGTGGAATTCACTGGAATTTGGGGGGGGACTTCTAGAGGACTGCACATATATTAGTTGTCATATTGGATGACTCAGGTCAGCCAACCTCCAGGAAGGCAAGTCTGTAATGCTCAGCCAGCTGATGGGCACCAGGCATTGTGCATCTTCTCAGCCTTCTCTAGAAGCCCTTGCAGGGTGCAGTCTGAGACCCTCTCATGGGTTGTTTGGAGAAGGAAATGACAGCCCATTCCAGTATTCTTGCCTGGAAAATCCCATGGTTAGAGGAGCCTGGAGGGCTACAGTACATGGGGTTGCAGAATTTGACATGACTGAGCGACTAACACTTTCACTTTTCATGGGTGGTATGTGTACTTTGCTGCCCTGATGGGATTTAGGATGGGCCCTCAGCTACACACATGGCAGACGTGTTCAATGTGTGTTGCCGTGAGACACCCAGGGTCTTCAGCCATCATCAGTCTGTGGCTGTCATAAATCCTGCAAAGAGACCTATACACCCTGAGGTGGATTTTGCTGGCATTCTTTCTGCCAGGCTCACAGAAGGGCTGTCATAAGCAGCAAGACACTGGAACCTCCTTTGCTTATAGTGGAAGATTTAAAGTGAAAGTGGCTCAGTCATTTCCAACTCTTTGAGACCACATGGACTATACGGTCCATGGAATTCTCCAGGCCAGAATACTGGAGTGGGTGGCCATTTCCTTCTCCAGAGGATCTTCCCAACCCAGGGATTGAACACAGGTCTCTCATATTGCAGGCAGATTCTTTACCAGATGAACCACCAGGGAAACCCTGGGAAGCCACCGGGGAATCCACCAGGGAAGGTTTAAAAGGTAGATGAAAATTGAGAAGAATTTTCAAAATGGAAGGAATGGTCACCATGATAGTGTATATTTTACTTCAAATAATTTTATTGAATATCTTGTCTTGAGGGTTTTAACACTAGAGTCTGGCTGCCTCATTTCTGAAACCTGGGGTCTTTCTATTCTACTGCGCTGAAACGGGCTGGCAGGTGCAAAAGTGCAGACGGACTGAAGAACCATCCTTGGGAATGTGAGTCTGGAGACAGGACAATGAAAAGTCTTTCCTGAATATGCACTTGATGTTTTCAAGAGGAGATAGTGGGGGACACACAATTAATTTGGAGCAGGTTGAAATTGTTGAAAGTGAAGTCACATAGCTGTGTCCTACTCTTTGCGACCCCATGGACTGTATTGGAGTGGGAGGATATATTTATATCTGTGTTTCAAAGACATAAGCATAGGTCTTTGATCAGGTATTTGAAACCCATGACCTGAAATTTGGGTAAAACGCATTTAGAAACCATAGAAATCTTGTCAGAATTAGAAAGGTAGGCAATGTTTGAGAAGGAAATTTCAGTCACTAAATTTGAAGGGACAGTGGTGATATGGATAGTCATGTAGAAGGTGCCAGTCCAGAAAAGAGAGGACTGGTGCCGGAGAGAGTTTAGGTGATGTAGAGAAGACTTCTAGTATGTGGGAGTTTCATATTGGTTTTGGCGACTTACAGGACACGAAGAATCTCAAAGATGACGTCAGCCAGTGGCTACTAGGAACAGTGTCATGGTTGAAAGAGCAGGATATTTGGAAGAAAATAAACTCATCCTCCATCAAGTCTCTCTATTGTGGAAACTGTGGCTTTCTTGTGGTTAGTGGTCTTGCTCTCAGAGCCCACAAGAGGAGATATTTAGGAAGAGAGAGAGGATGTGTCAGAGATGCTTTGCCTCATCGACATATGGATGAGGAAGGCATTGATCATCAGAGCAAAAATAAAGCAGAGAGATCTAATGTCTGATGCAAGCTGAGCCTTGATGAGTTTGTCTTTTTTAATACTTAATCATGGTTTTGAAAGGGACAAAGAAATGTATGACAGGGTGGTGTTTTCAAACCACACCCACATATTCTTTGATACTCCTCTAATTAGGAGTCTAATTCCTCTTCCCTGGAAAACAGACTCAATCCTGATGAGCAGACTGTGGTCCAGTGGCACAGTGACCCAGTCTGGCCTTTGAAGGTGATGACCTGGCTCTTTCTCCTGGGATTCTTGCTCTCAAGACCCAGCGGTCTTGCTGAGAGAAGCCCAGGATGCCTGGGCCACCATGGGCAGATGTTCTTCCAGCTGAGCTCCCAGCCAAGAGCCAGCGTTATTTACTAGACCTGAGAGCAATGAAGTGTCCAGAAGATCCCAGCCCCTGTCCTCTCTGACAGCAGCCTTACAACAGACCCTGAGTGGGAATTGCCTAGCTGACCCAGGTCAACCCATGGAAACCAGAGAAACTGAACTCCTCTCCTCCGTTTCCTCCTCCTCTTCCTCCTAATGAAAATTGTTGAGTTGCTTAGTTGCTAAGCTCTGACTCTTTTATGACCCCATGGACTGTAGCCTGCCAGGCTCCTCTGCCCATGGAATTTTCCAGGCAAGAATACTGGAGTGGGTTGCCATTTCCTTCTCCAGGGGATTTTCCTGATCCAGGGATCAAACCTGTGTCTCCATCATTGAAGGCAGATTCTTTACCTTCTGAGCCACCAGGGAAGTAATTTACCACTGAGCTACCTGGTAAATGAAAATTGTTGCCATTTTATCTACTAAGTTTCGGCAGGTTTACTGCACAGTAATAGATAATGAAAACACTAATCAATGGCAGATTTAAAAAATGATCAAAGGCCTCCTACTAATCTCTTCTTAACGCTTTTTCTTTCTCCTTTATTTTTTTATATCTTTGTAAGAAAGTGTCCTGATGATAAAAGGTGGGTGGTGGTGCAGAGATGAGTTTTGACTAAGCATTGCCCCAGAGGCCCAGGGTGTCTGACCTGGCAGCATCTGTTAGCATCTGTGAGCAAGACCAGGTCACAAAGCTGCTCATGTCCATTCAGAATTTCCCCTTGTTCTCATAAGGCAGTTCTCAGATAAAGGATGAGATACACTTAGGTGGATATTTGTTTTGTTTCTTAAGATAATCATGATTCCTCTGCTTTAGTGCAATTTCGTTCTATGACGTTCACTGGACTTGGGGTCAGATTGTGGGTATCACTCGGCAGTGTGCAAACACCAAGTTTCTGAGGGAGGTTTGTGTAAGAGAGAGGAAAGCTCTAGATGGTAAGGGCAAGAGGAAAAGTGGAATTCATGTAGGAGTGAGTAATAATAATAATTACTCCCATTGTACCTGTTGTCACATTCTTCTTTTTACATAATATATGTTTTACCTTGTGAATAAGATTTAAAAACTTTCAGAACCACTTTTCTCACCTTAAATGGTGAATTTTTGGTATCATTAGATTTGCAATTATATAGAAGTCATAGCTATTTTATATCTGGTATGGAGCTCTTAGAAATACCTCGCTCAGACATTCACCCCACATTTTGAAGAAAGAACATTTTTTGGTTTCCTGAGAGTCTTGCCAATGAGCCGAAGAATAGAGCATTTGTGAAGCCCTCTTTCAAGATGGAGAAGAGGAGGCTTACTACTGCCAGTGAGGCTGCACCCCTGAGGAGAATTCTGGAAGACTCAGAGAGGGATCTGACTGATACTCTGCCGGCCTGAGCAAGATGGGCGAGGAATAGCTTTAAGATGGAGCTGCTGGGGGCTGTTGGCAGAACTAAGGAAAGAGGAAGAACATCGCCTTGTCTGCTTTCTCTAATCATTCTCTATACTTTCCAAATTTACAGAGCGCTGTGCCACCGCAGAGGGAGACAAGACGAGTAGCTCAGCTGACCCTCTGTTTATCTGAGGACATTCTAGGTGCTGGGCTCAGGGGGACAAAGAAGAGTATGACACAGTCCCTGCCCTAGACAGACTCTGAGCGGTGATATCTATGTAATGTGCTGAGAAGTGAGTGGGGGCCCCTCCAGTGCTGTGAGTTAAAGAGTCTGCTCTTACTGAGTGATTGGAATGCTGACATTAAAAAGCATTACTCACCACCTTAGGATACATTCTTTTTCTCACTCTCCAGAGGTCATACTCCTGTCTTGTCGCTTAACAATTGTTAGGATGATGGACACCATTTCTTAGGAAATATAAGAGGTCTGCGCATGTGACTAAACTAAAATATTGTATTTGAGGCTTCCTAAGTGAGACACCATATGAAGGCTCCTATCAACATCTTCTCCTTTAATCCTCAGAATAACTCTACCAGAAAGGTTCTATGGTTATCTTTGTTTTAGATGCACTAAATAAGGCACAGAGAGGTTCAGTCAGTTGCTCAAGGTCCCACAGCTGGCCCATCTTAGAGTCAGGCTTTCGATCCAGTTCCAGAACCTGTTCTTTGTACTTCTGCTTCCAATTGAATGCTGGTGTCCCTCCCAATCATGAGATTTTATCACTCAGCTCGTAAACTGATCCACCCACAGACCAATAGTTTGGCATCTCCGGAGGACCTCTTGGAGGTCCCAGGTAGCTCTGAGGGGTGCCTCCTGAGAAGGCAGCTGGGCATGGCACGTGGGTTGGAGCCCCCGCTCTCTTAGGACTTGGACCAGGGCCATACTGTACCTACCCTGAGTCTCTTCCAGTTTTGGATCAGTATCGTTTCTTTCTGGATTTCCCAGGTGGTGCTAGTGGTAAAGAACCTGCCTGCCAATGTGGGAGATGTAAGAGACGTGGGTTTGATCCTTAGGTTTGGAAGATCCCCTGGAGGAAGGCACAGCAACCTGCTCCAGTATTCTTGTGAAGAGAAGCCCATGGGCAGAGGAACTGGATGGGCTACAGTCCATAGAGTCACAAAGAGTTGGTCATGACTGAAGTGACTACACATGCATGCCTCCTTTACTTTTTAGCTGATGTCGGGATTTAATTTGTTTTGAGATGCCTGTTAGGTTCACTGTCAAGCCAGAACCCTTTATTTTGCATGAGAACTCAAGCTAGCTTTGTCCTAACTGGCTTCCCAAAATATGTAAGTTGAAAACAAAGATTTTTCCAAATATTCTTACAGGACCTATTCTGCTTTCAGATATCTTGAGTCACAAAAAAGACAAAAGTTACAAGGCACTTGTGGTTGATAAGGTTTTCATCAGTTCAGGTGCTCAGTCGCATCCGAGTCTTTGCGACCCCATGGAATGCAGCACACGAGGCCTCCCTGTCCATCACCAACTCCCGGAGCTTACTCAAACTCATGTCCATTGAGTTGGTGATGCCATACAACCATCTCATCCTCTGTCGTCCCCTTCTCCTCCCACCTTCAATCTTTCCCAGCATCAGGGTATTTTCCAGTGAGTCAGTTCTTCACATCAGGTGACCAGAGTATTGGAGCTTCAGCTTCAGCATCAGTCCTTCCAATGAATATTCAGGACTGATTTCCTTTAGGATGGATTGGTTGGATGTCATTGCAGTCAAGGGACTCTCAAGAGTCTTCTCCAACAACACAGTTCAAAAGCATCAATTCTTCGGCAGTCAGCTTTCTTTATAGTCCAACTCTCACATCCATACATGACCACTGGAAAGAAAAACTATAGCTTTGGCTAGATGGACCTTTGTGGGCAAAGCAATGTCTCTGCTTTTTAATGGCTGTCTAGGTTGGCCATAGCTTTTCTTCCACGGAGCAAGAGTCTTTTAATTTCATAGCTGCAGTCACCATCTCCAGTGATTTTGGAGCGCCCCAAAATAAAGCCTGACACTGTTTCCACTGTTTCCCCATCTATTTCCCATGAAGTGATGGGACCAGATGCCATGATCTTAGTTTTCTGAATGTTGAGTTTTAAGCCAACTTTTTACTTTCATCAAGAGGCTCTTTAGTTCTTCTTTGCTTTATTAGAACTTAACAATAGAAAGATCCTAGCAGATCCACTCTCATAATTTACATTCTAAGATATTAGGATTAGTCAGAAGGTTTTCAGGAAGGAGAAACTGTCTTCAAGCAGGATACATTGTTGTTATACAATCCCTAGTACAGAGTTTAAACTGAGTTGCTTGTTGTATAATCATCAGTTCCGGGCTTAAAGAAAAAAAAAAAACTTTTTATGTGATTAAGACTAAGGAATGTAGAGAAAAAGAAAAAAAAAAAAAGTTTTTTCTTTCCTCCTCCTTGGGAATTCCAGACTCCTATTTCCTTCTCAAGAACCTCAGAACCCCTCTCTCCTCGGGCACTCCCAGACTTCTTATCAACCTGCCGAGGAATTGACTCTCTCACTGACATTTGTACACATTGCATTTGGACCTGTCTTTTGGTAGAAAGAATAATGAGGAAGCCTCTCTTCTGTTGGGCCTGCTAATTTTGCTTATCATCAGTGGATTTACCTTTTGCCACTTGGTAACTAGGGCAGAAAGTGAAGAGGAACTAAAAAGCCTCTTGATGAAAGTGAAAGAGGAGAGTGAAAAAGTTGGCTTAAAGCTCAACATTCAGAAAACGAAGATCATGGCATCTTGCCCCATCACTTCATGGGAAATAGATAGGGAAACAGTGGAAACAGTGTCCGACTTTATTTTTCGGGCCTCCAAAATCACTGCAGATAGTGACTGCAGCCATGAAATTAAAAGAGGCTTACTCCTTGGAAGAAAAGTTATGACCAACCTAGATAGCATATTCAAAAGCAGAGACATTACTTTGCCAACAAAGGTCCATCTAGTCAAGGCTATGGTTTTTCCAGTGGTCATGTATGGATGCTAGAGTTGGACTGTGAAGAAAGCTGAGCACTGAAGAATTCATGCTTTTGAACTGTGGTGTTGGAGAAGACTCTTGAGAGTCCCTTGGACTGCAAGGAGATCCAACCAGTCCATTCTAAAAGAGATCAGCCCTGGGATTTCTTCGGAAGGAATGATGCTGAAGCTGAAACTCCAGTACTTTGGCCACCTCATGTGAAGAGTTGACTCATTGGAAAAGACCCTGATGCTGGGAGGGATTGGGGGCAGGAGGAGAAGGGGATGACAGAGTATGAGATGGCTGGATGGCATCACCGACTCAATGGACATTAGTTTGAGTGAACTCTGGGAGTTGGGGATGGACAGGGAGGCCTGGCGTGCTGCGATTCATGGGGTCGCAAAGAGTCAGACACGACTAAGTGACTGAACTGAACTGAACTCAATCTTTTATGTTCTCAACAGGGGCCCAAGGCAACAACAGCAGGGTGTTGTAGAAAGTTGGTTCCATTTTAGTATGAATGTACTTTACCACAGTGACCACATTCCTTTGGGAAGCACTGCCAGGGAGTTTTGAACTTAATATCTCATAATCTCATCCACTATTAGAAGCAATGCAAGGAATTTAGAATTTTAAAATTCATTTTATTTCTATAGTGAATATACACAAAAAATGTGTATTCACATTATTTTAATCCAAGAGGAGAAAAAAAAAAGACGTGTAGTAAAAATCTCCTTTTAGTCCTGCTGCCCAGCTCCCCAGCTTGCTTCAGAAGCAACTAGTATTACCGATTTCTGATGTGTCATTTGGAGATGTTCAATGCAAATAGAAACATATCAGCAAACAATATCTTATTTATTTCTATTTTTTTCCTTCATGGCAGTTAATATAAACTAATCTAGACCTTAATTTCTATATCAGGGCATTATGGGCACCTTCATTGTTTTTTAATTGTATGCCATTAAAAGCATACCTCTGAATTTTTTAACCAGTCCTTATGGATGGGCAGTTTTATGTTGTTTCTATTCATTAAGCATTTTAAAAAATGATCGAAGATCTAAGATCCTCTGAAGATTTTCATCTCTTCCTCCTTCTCTAGAATGACCAGTTTGATAATAATGTATATGTAATGAATTTCAACTGCTGTTACTTGAGCAGTGTTTCAGTTCATTTAGAAAGGATTTTAATTTTACACATTAAAAGATACTTTATCACTAAGTGTTACATTTAGACTCTTATGAAGTTTTATGAGCTTTTTATTCCTCTTTGCTAACCTTATAAAGCTTTTATGTTCCCAATTTTTGCCATTTTGGATAATGTCTGTTTTAGTGCAATTGATAGTATGCTTCACGTTCTTCCACTACATCAAAGTATGTATGTGTGTGTGTTGGTCATTCAGCCATGTCTGAATCTTTGTGACCCCATGGATTGTAACCCTCAAGGGTCCTCTGTACTGGAATATGTCAAGGCTGTATATTTCACCCTGCTTATTTAACTTATATGCAGAGTACATCATGAGAAATGCCAGGCTGGATGAAGCACAAACTGGAATCAAGATTGCCAGGAGAAATATCAGTAACCTCAGATATGCAGATGACACCATCCTTATGGCAGAAAGCCAAGAAGAACTAAAGAGCCTCTTGATAAAAGTGAAAGAGGGGAATAAAAAAGTTGGCTTAAAACTCAACATTCAGAAAACTACGGTCATGGCATCTGGCCCCATCACTTCATGGGAAATAGATGGGGAAACATTGGAAACAGTGAGAGACTTTATTTTTGGGGGCTCCAAAATCACTGCAGATGGGACTGCAGCCATGAAATTAAAAGACGCTTGCTCCATGGAAGAAAAGCTATGACCAACCTAGACAGCCTATTAAAAAACAGAGACATTACTTTGCCAACAAAGGTCCATTTAGTCAAAGCTATGGTTTTTTCAGTAGTCATGTATGGATGTGAGAGTTGGACTATAAAGAAAGCTGACTGCCAAAGAATTGATGCTTTTGAACTGTGTTGTTGGAGGAGACTCTTGAGAGTCCCTTAGAAAGCAAGGAGATCCAACTAGTCCATCCTAAAGGGGATCAGTCCTGAGTATTCATTGAAAGTACTGATGCTGAAGCTGAAGCTTCAATACTTTGGCCACCTAATGCAAAGAACTGACTCATTTGAAAAGACCCTGATGCTGGGAGGGATAGGGGGCAGGAGGAGAAAGGGACGACAGAGGACGTGAAGGTTGGATGGCATCACCAACTCTATGGACGTGAGTTTGAGTAAACTCTGGGAGTTGGTGATGGACAGTCATGCTGCATTCACGGGGTCACAAAGATTCGGACACAACTGAGCGACTGAATTGAAACTGAAAAAGGGTCCTCTGTCTATGGATTCTCCAGGCAAGAACACTGGAGAGGGTAGCCATTTCCTTCTCCAGGGGATCTTCCTGACCCAGGGATCAAACCCAGGTGTCTTGCCTTGCATGCATACTTTACTATCTGCCCCACTAGGGAAGCCCATATCAAAGAATAGAACTTAGAAATATCATTAATTCCTTTTTTTCTCTTTTCCAAACTTTCTCTTTTTCTTGATTGCTCCTTAAAATTCACCCAAATGATATTTTGGATGCTAGAAAGATTTACTGATGCTCGGAAGCACTATCTTATTTTGGAGATTATAACTCCATATTCTGTATAGTCTTCATACCTTATACTGCAGTGAAGTTGTTTTCCATTAACAAATCCTGTCTTGGCCAAAATTACTTGCTTCAACTGCTCTAGAAGCTGGGAATACCTTGTCTTGCTGGAGAAATACATCATACTGTTCATTAGTCATATACTTTTAAAAATTAAATTCAATGTATTGGCCTCATTAGGTGTTAAAATTTTAAGCAATTTCTGGGTAAAAATAATATTTTCTTTTTCTATGACTGTCTTGTTGTGTTGAGAGTTCATATTCGTGTTAATTAGATTCAGAACTACAGATTCTTATCATTGGACTGGACATGAAGAGCGCAAGATCTGGCCATTTGTACCACACTGAAGATTCCTTTCCCCTGACCAAAAGCTGTGTTTTTTGGTTCCTATCTGGGGGAAGGAAATCACCATCATTCTAGGAAGGTCATTCCACCTTTTTTTAAAGAGTTTTTAAATTCTTAGGCTTAACTATAATTATCTTTGTTTTAATCAAAATAACACCATATACCAACTCTTCTAGTAACAGAGGGATTAAGCTAAAAACAAATGATGGATAATATGAATCTAATATCACCAGAAATTCAAAAGGCATGAGAGAAATTTTCAGAAGATGCTGATTTTTTTTTCAAACACAGGGTCATAAATATCACAAAAGGCATGCTAAAATTTCTTTTTCTTGATTGCTTCTTAAAATTCACCCAAATGATGTTTTGGATGCTAAGAAGATTTATTGATGTTCAGAAGCATTATCTTATTTTGAAGATTACAACTCCATATTCTGTATGGTCTTCATACCTTATATTGCTGTAAATTAGGACAGGGCTAAAGGTTCAGTTCAGTTCAGTTGCTCAGTCGTGTCCGACTCTTTGTGACCCCATGAACCACAGCACGCCAGGCCTCCCTGTCCATCATCAACTCCTGGAGTTCACTCAGACTCACGTCCAACAAGCCAGTGATGCCATCTAGCCATCTCATCCTCTGTCGTTCCCTTTTCCTCCTGCCCCCAATCCCTCCCAGCATCAGAGTCTTTTCCAATGAGTCAACTCTTTACATGAGGTGGCCAAAGTACTGGAGCTTCAGTTTTAGCATCATTCCTCCCAAAGAAATCCCAGGGCTGATCTCCTTCAGAATGGACTGGTTGGATCTCCTTGCAGTCCAAGGGACTCTCAAGAGTCTTCTCCAACACCACAAGAGTTACATAATTTCCAGGTGGCATTTGGAAATGCGACTGCCAAAAAAAAGAAAAGAAAATGAGATTGCTACAGCTGACAGTTGATTTAACACTCAAAAATTTTACTGTTTCCATGGGTAATATGGGCATAATAGTTCTAGTGATGTTCCATTTGTATGTAATGATCATTGTTTTTGAGTGTCAAGGACTCATCTTTTACTCCCCTGAAATCACATCTCAATTTGCCTTTGGAAAAATGGTACCTCTTCTATTGGGAATAATGCTGATGAGACTGGTGTCCTAAGCACCTCTCATTCAACTGCCATAAGGAAAGCATGCAACCCCAAGTTCAATCATACTCTCTCTATGGAATTTGAATATAAGGCAGAGATGGAAGTCAATTATTGCAGTATTCATTTGTTCATCTAAGGATATTATCCCAGAGAGTCAGGAACATTTAGTTCCCTCATGAGATCTGTTTCTAGCTTTGCCTCTCATTCTGTGAACCATTCACTAAATATTAGCAACTGTTGATGTTGAGCTTGAGGTTGCCATGCCAGCCAATGTGGGCTATAGATCAACAGCTGGCTTTCCAGCTTTGAAGTTGTACTTCAGCCTCAAGATGATCTCTTCTCCTCTATGAACTTTGCAAACATTTGCTCCCTCAATTGTGCTTTAGTTTATCGGGAGAGTAAATAGCTTGAATAAAAATTATGTTTGTTAAAGTGCTTATGTAGTGAGCCCACAGCCAACAAGAGCGGTGTGACCACTGGGGTGTCTGTTTGGGCAGAGCAGATAGGTGCGAAGCTCTGTGATTTTTTTTTCCAGCACTGAAGTAGACTAACCAGTCTGCTAACTAGATATACTAACAAAGACCAGACTAACTAGCGAAGCTTTTAGGAGAGCTTTGAATCACAGCCAGAGCTGTGCTCACCCAGGGGTTGAGTCAACGTGGCGGATGTCCCAGAGGTTTCACGTGAATTATTTCCTCAGTAGAGCTGCCCTAAAATACCATCTTTCTTTCTTGAATTGACCTCAAGTTTCAGCTAATTCTGAGACAGGCCAAAAAGAGTAGAGGGTAAATGAACAGCCAGCAAAGATGGCCAATGTCTTCGAGACACAGAGGCTGGCATTCTTGGAAGATCATTCACTATCTCAGAATGATTTTTAAAGAAGTGAAAATAGACATAGAGAAAAAGCAGAGTTTTACACATTTATTTTTACAAATAAGATATCCTATCATCTAAACACATAGAACTCAATATAGATGTGTTGGCTATTGATAAACAAAGTGAAAGTAAAAGTGTTAGTCATTCAGTAGTGTCCAACTCTTTGTGATTCTATGGACTATAGCCCACCAGGGTTTCTGTCTATGGAATTCCAGGGTCTCTGTCCATGGAATTCTCCAGGCAAGCATGCTAGAGTGGGTGGCCATTCCCTTCTCCAGGGGATCTTCCTGATTCAGGGATCAAACCCAGGTCTCCCACATTGCAGGCAGATTCTTTACCATCTGAGCCACCAGGGAAGCCCACTGATAAGCAAAGCCTTTTCTAATTTTTAAAGTCAAATACTGTTTTTATACATAGTTACTTGTTAATATTTTATATTTACATACCATCTTACAGATCATATTTTCACTTATTACACTCTTAAAAACAATCCAGGAAACATAGGTTGGGAATTGATAACATCCTTAAAGTGAAGGGCAACTGGCTCAAGACATCCCATTAGTCCCTTACAGTAAGGCCATGGCTCCCATTAAGGCTTCCGACATCCATTTTATAGCACCTTGTCTCTGAGATGAGTTTCAGTGCATTTTTGAAATGGGGATTAATCATGAAATAGCATGCCCATTATGCACATTTGGGCTTATCCCTTTGGATTCCCCAGTTCTAGAGGACAAGGGGACCAGGCAAGATGCAGGGCTGGCTCTGCCTCTGAATGGGGTGTTCAGTGTGAATGTCTGATCGGTCGCTATCGGACCCTCGTTCACTCTGCCTGGTTTCATCCATGACACTCTCAAGGCTTGTGGTGTTTGCACTTCTGTGGAGCAACTCCAGGTCACCTAGAGTTATATATTATCCTGTGTTACTTTTCTCTAAGGGCAACATTATCTATTAACCCATATCTTCTCTTTGCCCATATCCCTGCAAGGCAATGTGAAGAGTAGAGATGTAAAATGCCTGAATAATTTAAAACTATGTATAATAAGGAAACATCTGTTTTTCTGGGAAGTGGGATTGGGGAGGATTGGAGAGAAATCTATGTGCTTAAATCTTCCAATTCTGTCAATTTATGAGCTTAAATACGTTAGTGCTAATTTAAATTGTTCATTAAATTCTTAAGCTAGGAATATTCCGGGATGTGAAAAACCATCAATATCTTTTGCCTGGGCTATTAAGATAGCTTTCTCATCGATTTCCTTACTTTCTGTCACTCCCTGTGTGACAATTTGTTCTCCACTTAAGTCCCCATATGAGTTTTCTAATGCACAAATTGCTCCTGAGGGCACTTTTCAGCCCCTCTTTCCTCCTGGGAAAGGCCTTGCTAGACGCAGCAGTAAGACTCTATGGGCTGGAGGCCCCCCAGTGGTTCAGCTCAGGGCTGTTTAAGGGCTTCCTTGAGTTTTTGTCCTTGTCACGTTCTCTCCTTTAGTGCTCTCCTTCCAACTTTCCTCCTCTAGTTTCTAGTGAGTTTCCTTCTTTTAAAAAGTGTAGGTCAAATATCCTCTTTCTGGGAACTTCTCTGCCTCTTCCTTTCTCTAGTAACTGATTCCTCCCTTGTCTGTTTCCCATAACTGTCCTGGGTCCAGCTTTGTTGTTTTTAGTGGTGAAGTCCTCTCCCACTCTTGGCGACCCCATGGACTATAGCCCACCAGGCTCCTCTGTCCATGGGATTTCCCAGGCAACAATACTTGACTGGGTTGCCATTTCCTTCTCCAAGGGATCTTCCCCATCCAGGGATCAAACCTGCTTCTCCTGCATTGGCAGGCAGATTCTTTACCACTGAGCCACCGGGGAAGCTTGTGTCCAGCTTTGGAGATGTGCTTTTATATCCTGTATAGAAAATTGTTTAATGACTCCCTTTGGAGAGTGGAGTGTGTGTGATTGTGAGAGGGTCGGAGAGTCAGAGTGAAAGGAAGGAAGCACAGAGCTTGGGACACTGGAGTTTCCTTTCAGAGGAGGAGTAGTCCCTGCAAGACACACCCTTAAAGTCCACCCTAGATATCTCTGTTGATATCCATCTCTTTGAACTGCTTGTTCTTATACCAAGGAAAACTGACTAAATCACAGAGTGGACTGTTCCTTCCTAAAAATTCCTTCACTTCACTGGGACCTCCCTGAAGGTAAGGACTAGCCAGGGCGGTTCATCTGAATCTCCATCAAGAGCACAGCCTGGTCTAGAGCAGGGGCTCAGCAGTTGCTGGTAAATGGATGACACAGTGGACCAGAGCCTTTTCTTCCATCCCTGACTCTTCCACTGGCTTAGGTCCTGTCCCTGACTTTGTGCCTGAGACCATCTCTCTCACTTGCCCCTAGCTTGTTCATGGATGACTCTAATCAGCTGGTTGACTCTAAGCCAGCTGCCTGCACCAAGGCCTTGGCCAAATCAGACTTTGCCTGTTTCTCTGTGTGTATATGTAACCTGGTTGCTGGATGTGTTTCAAACAACTCAGAGTCTGACACATTCACCAACTCAGACTCTGTCTCCATTCTGCCCCTGCCTTGATAGAGACATATGTGGAAGTCAGCTCTTTTTCCCATCCACAAGCTTCTTCTCTCTCTTAGCTGTGAGTTACTTGTTCATGAGTTCTTTCACCCTTCAGGAATGTTTTTGATGTTTTAATCTAATATCTTCTCTGTAAAGTAAACAAATAAAAGCGAAACAAACCCCCAATATGGCCAAGCTGTATTCTTCTAGTTGTGATTCTGTGTCTTTAAAACACAAGTAAACTGATGTGAGGTCCTGAGTGAACTTCATCTCTTTTGCCCAACCATGCTTCATGCCTTGACATTAAAGCCTTAGGCAGTATTGATTAGAATCATAAGCTTGCTCAAATTTCAGTCTTATCGATTTTTTGGAGATGGGCCAGAAAAAGGAAGCTTGTTTTCAGTCAGTGTGAGTTGAGCAGCAATAATAGTTGTGGGGGATGGAAGAGTGGAGGAGTGGGAGGCAGGCGTGGTGCTACTGCTGAAAGCTACAAATCTGAAAGATAAAGATTGAATTTCCAAGCCTCCCTTGAGCTGCCTCCTTACCTGTTCCTGAAAGGGTGGAAGGCATTTCTCTCTCAAAGTTACTTAGCTCAACAAGTTGTAAGCATCAAGGCAAGAGAGAATTAAAAGTATTTCTAACTTGGGGAATTATTATTAATAATTTCTGTGTTTGAGCTTGTCAAATTGAACTTTTTAATCATCATGTTTGTTAGTAACTTCAACAAAAAATGTTCCCTTCCCTACCCTCCATGCCTTTTTGGTGCAACGTAGTTGAATAAAATAATCTGACTGGTACCATGGACAAAACAATACTGCTGAATTTGAAGCATATGTTAATACTTTGTAAGATTAATGGAGAGAGAATTTTTAAATGTGTATTTATGATATCAGAAGGTGGATTCAATATGTCTTAAACTTTTTATTTTTTGATCCTGTACTATATGCATTTGAAATTCCAAAAATGACCTTTGAAGCTGTGTGTTCTAGAAAAGATTAAAAAGAAGATTGAGAGATTTTTGCTTTTGACCAAGATGGAGTTAGCAGGGACTGGATTTATCCCGTGGCCTGAAATAACAACAAAAAAATCATACAAACATACACACAAAATAGAAAACCAGGCACTTAACACACAGAGCATTGGGTGATAAAGATGATGTGGGAAACAAAGAATGGGAGCCATAAAATTGTTCCACCGTGTTGTGTGAAAACAGTTTCCAGTCCACAGTGCAGGGAAGGGGGCCTCAGGTGAGGCCTCGTGGTCTCCTTGAACTGAGAAGAACTGCAAGTCTGGAGAAACCAAGGTTGCTAGATTTTGCAAAGCAGAGCACCAGAGAGAGGAGAGAGCTGTTCATAGGGGGAACTCAAGATCTGCAGTATTCTGTTAAGTATGCCTCAGTGTATATGTTTGAGGTAACAGAGGCAACTGAGGCTGGGGCGATAACTACCTCAATGGATGAGGGGGGAATTCCCTGGCAGTCCAGTGGTTAGGACTCAGTGCTTTCACTGCTGTGGGTCCAGGTTAGATCCTTGATCAGGGAACTAAGATCCCACAAGTCTTATGGCAAGGCTGGAAAGAAAAAAAAAAGGATGAGAGAAAACTATGTCCAGTGTTCACACAGAGTGAAAATAGTGCCTGTTATCAACAGCCAGATTGAAGAATCATCTAAAAAGCATCTTTGTTGGGACTAGGGAAAATGTAAGTGCAAATTAAGTGCTGTTCTGGTCCTATCTATCAAATTGAGTTTTTTGTAAAACTCAAAAAATTTAAACTCTTTTCAAATAATTTATTATTACTGAATTATTTAACAAAAGGTCAAGAAAATTTATAGGAATATAACAATATCAAGCACCCAAAAGGTAAAATCCATAATGTCTGGCTTCTAAATAAAAATCGCACAGTGATAGGATTAGTAAACAAAGAAACAGCTAGTGTGGTTGTATTTCGTATGTCCAAAATGCCAAAGAAAAGATTATGTATGCTATGTAGAAATATGAAAGGGAAAAAAAGGCCCAAATTGAACTTCTAGAGTTGAAAACTTTGCTATCAAGAAAATACTCGATGAGATTAACATCAAATTAGACATTGCAGAAAAAAAAATTAGTGAATTTGAACATATCAATAAAAACTATCCAAAATGAAGTTAGAAAACAAAAGCAAAAAATTTAGAGAACATCAGTTAATTCTAGGACAACTTCAAGCAACCAATTATATATGTAACTGGAGTCTCAAAAAAAGAGAGGGCTTATAAAATGTTTGAATGGACAGGATTTCCCCATATTCACTAAAAACTATAAACCTAGATTTAAAAGTTTCATCAAGTCTCAAGCATAAGAAACAGGAAGGAAATGACACAAAGGCACATCATAAGCATGTTACTTAAAGCGAGTGAAACAGGGAAAATCTTAAAAGCAGTTGGGAAAAAAAAGAATTCTATATAGAGAATAAAAATAACAGCAGTCTTATTTTCAGAACAATGAAAGATTAAAAAACATGATACTGAAAGAAAAAAACCTGTCAACCTAGCATTCATTACTGGTGAAGGCTTCTTTAGTCATATAAAGGTGAAAGCATTTATCACCATCAAACCTGCACTACAAAAACATGATCTATAAAAGAAAAAGCCAAACGTTTCAAAAATTGAATTCACTAAAACAAAAAACTACTCTTCTTAGGAAAACAGAGTAAAAAGAATGAAAAGGCAAGACGTGGACGTGGAGAAAATGTATGCCTATCACATATCTGACAAGGGACTTGTATAAATCATACATAATGAGTTCACAAAACTTCATAGGAAAAAAACTAAAACTTGATGAAAAAATGTGCAAAACATTTGTCAAAGCATTTCCCTAAAGAAGATATATGGATGGCAAATAAATACATGAAATGTTATTCAACACCATCTGTCATTAGAGAAATGCAAATTAATACAATGAGGTACAACTAAGTGTTGATGAGGATGTGAAAGAACTTAAACTCTCATGTTCTTCTGATGGAAGTATAAAATTGTATAGTCATTTTGGAAAAGAGCTTGGCAGTTTCTTTGAAAGTTAACATATGCATACCAAATGATCCAATTGTTGAACACTTAGGTATTTACTTAAGTTAAATGACGTCGTATGTCCATGCAAATGTTTGTACACAGTGTTCATAGTAGTTTTATGTTGAATAACCCCAAACTGGAAGCAACCAAAATATTCATCAACAGATGAATAAATAAAGTGTGGTGAATTAGAATAATACTAGGCATATTAGTAAAAAGGGATAAGTTAGTGACATAAACAATACAGTGGATGAATCTTAGGTTCATTATATTATGTGAAAGAAGCTAGAGAAAAATTGAATACATATTGTGTGATTCAATTTATATAACATTCTAGAAAACTCAATCTAATCCATAGTGACAGAAAGCAGGTCATTAGTTGCACGGAAATAAAGGTGGGGAGAAGAGAAGTTCACAGAAGGACAGGGGGAAGGCATTTTAAAAAGGAGAAAAGGAGACATTTTGGATGAATGTACCTATTATCTTGATATAGTGGTGATTTCATAGATGCACATATGTTAAATTTATATTTTATATTATAAACATGTGAAGTTTAATATGTCAATTATATCTTAGAGAGTCCCTTGGACTGCAAGGAGATCCAACCAGGACATTCTAAAGGCGATCAACCTGGGATTTCTTTGGAAGGAATGATGCTAAAGCTGAAGCTCCAGTACTTTGGACACCTCATGAGAAGAGTTGACTCATTGGAAAAGACTCTGATGCTGGGAGGGATTGGGGGCAGGAGGAGAAGGGGACGACTGAGGATGAGATGGCTGGATGGCATCACTGACTCGATGGATGTGAGTCTGAGTGAACTCCGGGAGATGGTGATGGACAGGGAGGCCTGGCGTGCTGTGATTCATGGGGTTGCAAAGAGTCAGACACGACTGAGTGACTGAACTGAACTGAACTGAAACTGTTTGAAATAAAAAAAAGTGATACATGTACCCCAGTGTTCATAGCGGCACTGTTTACAATAGCTAGGACATGGAAGCAACCTAGATGTCCATCGACAGATGAAAGGATAAAGAAGTTGTGATACATATAGACAATGGAATATTACTCAGCCATAGAAAGGACACATTTGAGTCATTTCTAGTGAGGTGGATGAACCTAGAGCCTGTTATCCAGAGTAAAGTAAGTCAGAAAGAGAAAAACAAATTCTGTATAGTAATGCATATATATGGAGTCTAGAAAAATGATACTGATGAATCTGTTTGCAGGGCAGGAGTGGAGACACAGACATAGAGAACAGACCTTGGATACAGCAGGGGAAGGAGAGGGTGGGACAAACTGAGAGAGTAGCACTGAAACATGTGCATTACCACGTGTTAAATGGATAGCCAATGGGAATCTCCTGTGTAACACAGGGGGATTACCTGTGGTCTGTGACATCCTGGAGGAGTGGGAAGGGGTGGGGGTGGGGGAGAGACTCAGAAGGGGATGTATGTATACTTATGACTGATTAACGCTGTGGTATGGCAGAAGCCAACACAATATCGTAAACCAATATCCTCCAATTAAAAATATTTAAAAAATTTTTAAAGGTTGTGATATAGGAACTCAGTCTGAGATTAAGGAAGGAACTAGTGTTTCTGTGAACTACACACTTTACTCAGTGAACCCACATAAATATGAAAATATAGCTATTACAAGTAATGGAAAACAATACAATATTGGAATTCATTGAAAAATGTTCAAGTCAGAAAATAAACACATTTTGAAAGAATATGGGTGAAGGTACTGTCCGTGTGTACAAGATTTGGTCATTCCCAAACTGTTGCCATCTGCTAAATAATTTTGTTTTAATAAGAAGAAATGATAATACAAATTTTGACACGACTTGGTAGTGCAACAAATATCAGCAAAATTGGTTAAATCTTTTGAAAATTATCAGTTCAGTTCAGTTCAGTCACTCAGTCATGTCCGACACTTAGTGACCCCATGAATTGCAGCACGCCAGGCCTCCCGGTCCATCACCAACTCCCGGAGTTCGCTCAAACTCATGTCCATCAAGTCGGTGATGCCATCCAGCCATCTCATACTCTGTTGTCCCATTCTGCTCCTGTCCCCAATCCCTCCCAGCATCAGAGTCTTTTCCAATGAGTCAACTCTTCGCATGAGGTGGCCAAAGTACCGGAGTTTCAGCTTTAGCATCATTCCTCCCAAAGAAATCCCAGGACTGATCTCCTTCAGAATGGACTGGTTAGATGTCCTTGCAGTCCAAGGGACTCTCAAGAGTCTTCTCCAATATCACAGTTCAAAAGCATAAATTCTTCAGCACTCAGCCTTCTTCACAGTCCAACTCTCACATCCATACATGACCACTGGAAAAACCATAGCCTTGACTAGACGGCCCTTTGTTAGCAAAGTAATGTCTCTGCTTTTGAATATGCTATCTAGGTTGGTCATAACTTTCCTTCCAAGGAGTAAGTGTCTTTTAATTTCATGGCTGCAATCACCATCTGTAGTGATTTTGGAGCCCCCCAAAATAAAGCCTGACACTGTTTCCACTGTTTCCCCATTTATTTCCCATGAAGTGATGGGACCAGATGCCATGATCTTTGTTTTCTGAATGTTGAGCTTTAAGTCAACTTTTTCACTCTCCTCTTTCAACTTCATCAAGAGGCTTTTGAGCTCCTCTTCACTTTCTGCCATAAGGGTGGTGTCATCTGCATATCTGAGGTTATTGATATTTCTCCCAGCAATCTTGATTCCAGCTTGTGTTTCTTCCAGTCCAGTGTTTCTCATGATGTACTCTGCATAGAAGTTAAATAAGCAGGGTGACAATATATAGCCTTGACATACTCCTTTTCCTATTTAGAATGAGTCTGTTGTTCCATGTCCAGGTCTAACTGGTGCTTCCTGACCTGCATATAGGTTGCTCAAGAGGCATGTCAGGTGGTCTGGTATGCCCATCTCTTTCAGAATTTTCCACAGTTTATTGTGATCCACACAGTCAAAGGCTTTGGCATAGTCAATAAAGAAGAAATAGATGTTTTTCTGGAACTCTCTTGCTTTTTCCATGATCCAGCAGATGTTGGCAATTTGATCTCTGATTCCTCTGCCTTTTTTAAAACCAGCTTGAACATCAGGAAGTTCATGGTTCATGTATTGCTGAAGCCTGGCTTGGAGAATTTTGAGCATTACTTTACTAGCATGTGAGATGAGTGCAATTGTGTGGTAGTTTGAACATTCTTTGGCATTGCCTTTCTTTGGAATTGGAATGAAAACTGACCTTTTCCCATCCTGTGGCCACTGCTGAGTTTTCCAAATTTGCTGGTATATTGAGTGCAGCATTTCACAGCATCATGTTTCAGGATTTGAATTAGCTTAACTGGAATTCCATCACCTCCACTAGCTTTGTTTGTAGTGATGCTTTCTAAGGTCCACTTGATTTCACATTCCAGGATCTCTGGCTCTAGATTAGTGATCACACTATCATGATTATCTGGGTCATGAAGATTTTTTTGTACAGTTCTTCTGTGTATTCTTGCCACCTCTTCTTAATATCTTCTGATTCTGCTAGGTCCATAACATTTCTGTCCTTTATCGAGCCCATCTTTGCATGAAATGTTCCCTTGGTGTCTCTAATTTTCTTGAAGAGATCTCTGCTAAGTCACTTCAGTCGTGTCCGAGTCTGTGCAACCCCATAGATGGCAGCCCACTAGGCTCCTCTGTCTTTGGGATTCTCCAGGCAAGAATACTGGAGTGGGTTACCATTTCCTTCTCCAATTCATGAAAGTGAAAAGTGAAAGTGAAGTCGCTCAGTCTTGCCCAACTCTTAGCGACCCCATGGACTGCAGCCTACCAGGCTCCTCTGTCCATGGGATTTTCCAGGCAAGAGTACTGGAGTTGGTTGCCATTGCCTTCTCCATAAGAGATTTTTAGTCTTTCCCATTCTGTTTTCCTCTATTTCTTTGCATTGATCGCTGAGGAAGGCTTTATTATCTCTTCCTGCTATTCTTTGGAGCTCTGCTTTCAGATGGGTATATCTTTCCTTTTCTCCTTTGCTTTTCACTTCTCTTCTTTTCACAACTATTTGTAAGGCCTCCCCAGACAGCTGTTTTGCTTTTTGCCTTTCTTTTCCATGGGAATGGTCTTGATCCCTGTCTCCTGTACAATATCACAAACCTCCATCCATAGTTCATCAGGCACTCTATCAGATCGAGTCCCTTAAATCTATTTCTCATTTCCACTGTATAATCATCAGGGATTTGATTTAGGTCATACCTGAATGGTCTAGTGGTTTTCCCTCCTTTCTTCAATTTAAGTCTGAATTTGGCAATAAGGAGTTCATGATCTGAGCCATGATGAGCTCCTGGTCTTGTTTTTGCTGACTGTATAGAGCTTCTCCATCTTTGGCTGCAAAGAATATAATCAATCTGATTTTGGTGTTGACCATCTGGTGACGTCCATGTGTAGAGTCTTCTCTTGTGTTCTTGGAAGAGGTTTTTTGCTATGACCAGTGCGTTTTCTTGGCAAAACTCTATTAGCCTTTGCTCTGCTTCATTCCATATTCCAAGGCCAAATTTGCCTGTTACTCCAGGTGTTTCTTGACTTCCTACTTTTGCATTCCAGTCCCCTATAATGAAAAGGACATTTTATTTGGGTGTTAGTTCTAAAAGGTCTTGTAGGTCTTCATAGAGCCGTTCAACTTCAGCTTCTTCAGCATTACTGTTTGGGGCATAGACTTGGATTACTGTGGTATTGAATGGTTTGTCATGGAAACAAACAGAGATCATTCTGTTGTCTTTGAGATTGCATCCAAGTACTGCATTTCAGACTCTTTTGCTGACCATGATGGCTACTCCATTTCTTCTTAGGGATTCCTGCCTGCAGTAGTAGATATAATGGTCATCTGAGTTAAATGCACCCATTCCAGTCCATTTTAGTTCGCTGATTCCTAGAATGTCGACGTTCATTCTTGCTGTCTCCTGTTTGACCACTTCCAATTTGCCTTGATTCATGGACCTGACATTCCAGGTTCCTATACAATATTGCTCTTTACAGCATCGGATCTTGCTTCTATCACTGGTCACATCCACAGCTGGGTATTGCTTTTGCTTTGGCTCCATCCCTTCATTTTTTCTGGAGTTATTTCTCCACTGATCTCCAGTAGCATATTGGGCACCTACTGACCTGAGGAGTTCCTCTTTCAGTATCCTATCATTTTGCCTTTTCCTACTGTTCATGGGGTTCTCAAGGCAAGAATACTGAAGTGGTTTGCCATTCTCTTCTCCAGTGGACCACATTCTGTCAGACCTCTCCACCATGACCTGCCCATCTTGGGTTGCCCTGAGGGCATGGCTTAGTTTCATTGAGTTAGACAAGGCTGTGTTCTGTGTGATTAGATTGACTAGTTTTCTGTGAGTATGGTTTCAGTGTGCCTGCCCTCTGATGCCCTCTCGCAACACCTACCATCTTGCTTGGGTTTCTCTTACCTTGGACATGGGGTATCTTTTCATGGCTGCTCCAGCAAAGCACAGCTGCTGCTCCTTACATTGGATGAGGGTTATCTCCTCACTGCTGCCCCTCCTGGCCTTGAATGTGGAGTAGCTCCTTTCGGCCCTCCTGAGCCTGCGCAGCCACCGCTCCTTGAAAATTATCAAGCAACCAAAAAATTTGAAATGCCTTTAAACAAGCAGTCATGGTACTATGGTCACTAACAGAAACAATGATAAAAATAAGATTGTTCTCTTCTTAAGGGAATACATTAAACAGGTATAGTTGGTTTCAAAATACTTAATTTCAGACACATGGGTTTTAAACAGTGAGTTTTTTATTTAAGCAATGAGTTTTTTATTTGGCCAAAGTCCCAATCGAGTTGGCACTCAAAATATTTGGGGGGGGGGGGAGGGCGGAATTCCCTGGTGGTCTAATTGTTGGAACCCAGCGCTTTCACTGCCAGAGGCCCAGGTTTGATCCCTGGCCTGGGAACTGAGATCCGACAAGCTGTGTGGCAAGGCCAAAAAAAAAAAAATTTATTTTGAATAAATGAGTAGGAATGTTCTTTACAGACTGAATTTTGGATCTGGATTTTTTTCTTAAGTTTTTGCAATTCACATTGAAACTAAGACAGAAAACGGCTCACATGAATGGAAATTGCCACTACATTTGCTGTGTCTTCTTCTTACCTTTCCATGGTGTTTCCAGAGCCCATATAAGTGCCTGATACTTGATAGATCTCAATTGCTATGTTTTAATGAATTAAAGGATTTTAGTAGTCATAAAGCTGACCTAGTTCCTCCATCATTGTCACTTATTCTGTGATTACTTAGCTCTGAGAGACAGACCTCTTTACATTCCTCTCCTTCGCAAATTCTTTCGTGCCTTCCAGTGAAGGCTTTCCTGCCATGTCTGGGCCATTCATCCTTTTGATATGCTCATCTAGGAAGCTGACAGCCTTCAGGCATTGTTAAACTAGGATCCTGAAACTTGAAACACGAATTTGATAGATGTCCTGCTTACTTAGTGCTGGTGGTCTTTTCTCTGAAGACCCAGACATGATCAAATGCTTATGATCATGAAAGCTGAAAGCTAGAGAAAGGATACTGATTGCTATGGCTTTGGACTTTTTTTTCATGAACTACTTGGAGAAAAATAGGTGTTTGTCTCTTTTCCTGGGAATATACCATAGGGAACACAGTTTGATCCATCACCCTGTGATTTTTGCCCTGAACAAATTACAAATATGCACTTAACTTCCCAAAGGTTTTGCTATTGCAGAAAAGATCGATGTGTACTTTAAAGGCATTTGGTTGACTTATTTCATTTCTAACATTAAAAAAAAAAAACGCAAAACAGGCTTTCCTTTTAGTGCCTGTTATTTAAATAATTGAGCCAATACTGAAAATTTATTGAAATAGATATTTAACAGTAACAGATGCCCTGGAGCACCCCCTTCCTATTATATTAGGCTTTCTTATAAAGACAGATTTTTAATTCCACAAAATGAAAAGTACCCTTAAGTCTCAACCAAATTAAAAAAAGATCTACTCTGAAAATTCAAATGGTTTTACCTCTTAAACTTGAGCTAATTTGAATCTCACAAACAATGCATGAGCTATAGCGCACATGCAGAAGTGTGCTGCTGGCCTTGAGGCTGGCTATCTTACATAACCCCTAGAGGAGATAAAAACCAATTACTAAGTTGGGAAAAAAAAAAGGTGGAAAGAAAATTGCTTAAATAGTTTATGAATATGGGGATTGTTGGCAAAGATTCCCTCATCTTATTGTTTATATACTGTATTAGTTAGCTGGAGCTGCTTAATGAGATACCATAAACTGGGTTGCAATAGAAAGTTATTGCTCATAGTCTGGGGCTAAGAAATCTAAGATCAAGGTGTTGGCTGATTAGGTTCTCCAGTGAGGGCTCTCTTCCTGGCTTGCAGATAGCTGCTTTCTCATTGTGTCCTCTCAGGCAGAGAGAGAGAGAGAAAGAGAGAGATGGAGAGAAATGAAGAGGGTAAGGAGAGGGGGACAGAGGGAGGGGAGAAAGACAGAGTTTATTCTTTCTTCCTTTTCTTACAGGACACTAAATCCATCATGGAATCCCTACCCTCATGACCTTATTTAAATCTAATTACATCTCAAAGGCCCCACCTCCAAACATCATCACATGGGGAGTTAAGACTTCAACATATGAATTTTAGAGGGAAATAAACTTTCCGTCTATAACATTCCACCCTGTAGCCCCCAGTTACATTCTTCTCAAATATGAAGTACAATCATTCTATCCCAATAGGCTCACGAGTCTTGACTCATTCCAGTAGCAGCTCTAAAGTCTAAAAATACAAAGTCTCATCTAAATAATGGATGGCACTTGAGTTATGATCCATCCTGAAGCAAAATTTCTTTCCAGTGTGAACCCATGAAACCAGATAACGCTATGTGCTTCCAAAATACAATAACAGGACTGGCATAGGAGAGATATGTCTATTCTAAAAGGGAGAAACAGGAAAAAGGAAGGAGTGTTGGTTCTCTCAGTTCAGTTCAGTTCAATCGCTCAGTCGTGTCTGACTCTTTGCGACCCCGTGAATCGCAGCACACCAGGCCTCCCTGTCCATCACCATCTCCCGGAGTTCACTAAGACTCACGTCCATCGAGTCCGTGATGCCATCCAGCCATCTCATGCTCTGTCGTCCCCTTCTCCTCCTGCCCCCAAATCCCTCCCAGCATCAGAGTCTTTTCCAATGAGTCAACTCTTCGCATGAGGTGGCCAAAGTACTGGAGCTTCAACTTTAGCATCATTCCTTCCAAAGAAATCCCAGGGCTGATCTCCTTCAGAATGGACTGGTTGGATCTCCTTGCAGTCCAAGGGACCTTCAAGAGTCTTCTCCAACACCACAGTTCAAACGCATCAATTCTTCGGCGCTCAGCCTTCTTCACAGTCCAACTCTCACATCCATACATGACCACAGGAAAAACCATAGCCTTGACTAGATGGACCTTAGTCGGCAAAGTAATGTCTCTGCTTTTGAATATATTATCTAGGTTGGTCATAACTTTTCTTCCAAGGAATAAGCATCTTTTAATTTCATGGCTGCAGTCACCATCTGCAGTGATTTTGGAGCCCCACAAAATAAAGTCTGCCACTGTTTCCACTGTTTCCCCATCTATTTCCCATGAAGTGATGGGACCAGATGCCATGATCTTCATTTTCTGAACGTTGAGCTTTAAGCCAACTTTTTCACTCTCCTCTGTCACTTTCATCAAGAGGCTCTTTAGTTCCTCTTCACTTTCTGCCATAAGGGTGGTGTCATCTGCATATCTGAGGCGATTGATATTTCTCCTGGCAATCTTGATTCCAGGCCCCAGACATAGCAAGGCAAAGACCATTAGATCTTAGGTTTCAGGCATAATCCTCTTTGGCATGAGGCTCTGCCTTCCATGTCCACTGAGTCAGAAGTTCTGTCTCCACAGTTCTGGCAGTGGGGAGGATCTTGCCCACTAATTCTTAAGTGGCTCCATCCCCACAGCTTCTGCCCCCCAGAATCATCTGTGCAACTGCTGTCTGAAACCAGGGCCACAGGCTCCCCACAACCTCCCTGAAACTGAACAGGCAGCCCTATTGATCTTGGAATCTCCCTTGGAGACATGTCCTTTGTCTTGAAGAATAGTGTTTAAGTTCCCAGCTGAATAACTCTATGGTTCCATCCCATAATATCTAAGAAGTCCAACAGCTCTCCCTCATTATGTCCCATTTCTGTCCCCTTCAGTTCAAGCTGGCAATGTTTCTGTTCATGTAATCCCATAATCTCTTTGTCCAGTGATAGTCTTGCCACACCCTAGGTGCTCTCTTCCAAACTTGTTCCTCTCTCTCCCCACCCCTCTTTTTTTTTTGCAATCTGAACAGGTTAAGAATTTTTGAAACCTTCGAGTTCTGGTTTCTTATTCAATTCATTTTTCTTTTAAAAATTCCTTCATCAATTTATTTCTCCCTTTGTGCATTGTACTTTAAGCAGCCAGGAAGAAACAAGTGTTTCCTCAACACTTAGTTTAGGAATCCCTTCAGCTAACACCATCGCAGCATATGCAGTGTCAAATACCGTAACAATTCTTGTTAAATTTTTTGCTTACTTTAAAGAAAAATTTCAGTAACCCAGTTCGGTTCAATTCAGTCACTCAGTCATGTATGACTCTTTGCGGCCCCATGATCCACAGCATGCCACGCCCCCCTGTCCATCAGCAACTCCCGGAGTCCACTCAAATGCATGTCCATTGAGTCAATGATGCCATCCAACCATCTCATCCTCTGTCGTCCCCTTCTCCTCCTGCCCTCAATCTTTCCCAGCATCAGGGTCTTTTCAAATGAGTCAGCTCTTCCCATCAGGTGGCCAAAGTATTGGAGTTTCAGCTTCAACATCAGTCCTTCCAATGAACACCCAGGACTGATCTCCTTTAGGATGGACTGGTTGGATCTCCTTGCAGTCCAAGGGACTCTCAAGAGTCTTCTCCAACACCACAGTTCAAAAGCATCAGTTTTTCGGCTCTCAGCTTTCTTTATAATCCAACTCTTGCATCCATACATGACCAGTGGAAAAACTACAGCCTTGACTAAACGGACCTTAGTTGGCAAAGTAATGTCTCTGCTTTTTAATATGCTATCTAGTTTGGTCATAACTTTCCATCCAAGGAGTAAGTGTATTTTAATTTCATGACTGCAATCACCATCTGCACTGATTTTAGAGCCCAGAAAAATAAAGTCAGCCACTGTTTCCACTGTTTCCCCATCTATTTCCCATGAAGTGATGGGACCAGATGCCATGATCTTCGTTTTCTGAATGTTGAGCTTTAACCCAACTTTTTCACTCTTCTCTTTCACTTTCATCAAAAGGCTCTTTAGTTCTTTTTCACTTTCTGCCATAAGGGTGGTGTCGTCTGCATATCTGAGGTTATTGATATTTCTCCCAGCAATCTTGATTCCAGCTTGTGCTTCTTCCAGCCCAGCGTTTACTCTGCATAGAAGTTAAATAAGCAGAGTGAAATATACAGCCTTGTCACACTCCTTTTCCTGTTTGGAACTAGTCTGTTATTCCATGTCCAGTTCTAACTGTTGCTTCCTGACCTGTATACAGGTTTCTCAAGAGGCAGGTCAGGTGGTCTGGTATTCCCATCTCTTTCAGAATTTTCCACAGTTTATTGTGACCCACATAGTCAAAGGCTTTGGCATAGTCAATAAAGCAGAAATAGATGTTTAACCACTAAAGGTTTTGAAATACTTTCTTGACTTAGGACAAGAATACCCTCTCTCATTCCAGTGTCCCACTTTATTTTTCTGCCTTTTGTAAACATAATTTAAGGCCCTGCTGCACAATAACCACTGTATTTTCTAGCTCATGAAAGAAGTGTGATATAATTCTAATGCAGTTTATATGCCATATATATAATATTAATCTGCCATGATTTCTGACCTCAGTGCTCTCTCGATTATTTATTTTTGCTTAAACTTTACAGAGCCTGCTCTGCCTATTTATTTTTTTTCCCCAATGAAATGGTTCCCTACATATCATCAATCCAGAAAATTTTGCTCAAATGTCAGGGCTCTGCCTAATATGTTATAAGCACCCGATGGGTTAAATAGATAATTATTTATTTGTGCTTTGGACACTTCAATGTAATCAAAACTCAGATTTTATTCATAGAACATTCCAAGTATTTTATAAATATGTAGGCATTACATGATTATATTGGCAAAAGATGATCAACAAGAAAATGAGCAGTATACATTGCAGAAATTAGGATGCAGATGTTTTAACTGTTCTGTGTTTCTTCCATGTAGTAGGGTATCCTGAACAGAAAATACCGTGGTTCCCCTTATCTGAGGTTGTGTGTTCTTTAGTTTCCTGAAGTCAACCATTGATTTGATAATACTAAATGAAAAATTCCAGGAATAAACAATTTATAGTTTTAAGCTGAAAAGAAAAATCTTTTCAGCTACATATCCAATTATATCCCTCACAAGTTCTACTTTCCACAAAGCACTAGAACTTAAACACAACTCAGCCATGTTCTTTGCTCTTTTATAATGAAGATGGCCTTTCCTCAGTTTCTGAAAATGTGTTTCTCATTTCCATCTGAGACCTCACCAGAATGGCCTTTAATGTTCATGTTTCTACCAACATTCTGTTCATGATTATTTCTGTATTCTCTGAGATGATGGAAGTGTTTTCTCTGGATTTCCTCTTTTCTTTCTGAACAATAGACACCCTACAATGCTGGAAGACCAACTTGAGTTGTAATTCAGTCAATCTCAGAATGAGATCCCACATTTGATTTTCTGCAGTCTCAGCCCTGCAGCTACAGAAAATAAGCATCTTCTTTAGGTGTACATGGTGGCTTTCTGGTCATTTATGTGATGCTTGAGCTTGGAATTAGAATCCCTGAGCTCATCCTTTTCTTTGACCGCTTTGTCCAGGAAAATTGGGAGCAACCAGTCAACATCATTATATTCATTAGATTCACAAAAATGTTTGAAAATAACACATACACTGTCACTTAGATCCTTACTTCTTATAAGTGGTTAATGAGAAGTACCCAATGACTTATATAGGACTACCAGGGCTCTCTTTAGTACTTGAAATATAGTCAATAGCATCTTTAAATCTTATCAGTTTATAGACTGATAGAGTCAAAATATATATAAAATATATATTTCCAGACTCCCTAGAACCAATTTAGAAAAGTCATCCTTCAAATTCTGTCCCATTAGAGTCATTCTGGATACAAAAATCTGTATTAGTCTGGGTTCTCCAGAGAAATAGCATATATTTGTATTCTGAGAGAGAGAGAAGGAGAAGATGAGAGGCTTTAAGAAACTGCTTCACTTGATAACAGAAGCCGAGAATTCTAAGCTCTGCAGTTGGCAGGGTGGACACCTGGGAGAGGTGATGATGATACAGTTCTAGTCTTGAGTCCAAAGGCCTGAGAAGGAGAGCTGATGGTGTTAGTTCTAGTCCAAGTCTGGGTCCAAAAGCAGAAGATTGATGTTCCAGCTTGAAGACAGGCAGAGAGAGAGAGAGAGAGAGAGAGAGAGAGAGAGAGAGAGAGAGAGAGAGAGAGAGAGAAAATTCTGACTTAGTCAGCTTTTTACTCTATTCAGGCTTTCAATGCATTAGAAGTGGCCCATCCACACCAGAGAGGGCAATCTGCTTTGTACTGTGTACTGATTTAAATGTTAATCTCATCCAGAAACAACCTCACAGGTACAATCCAACATAACATTTATCCAAATATTTGGCCATCCCATGGCCCAACCAGTTGATACAAAGAATTAATCATCGCATTTGCCAATTAAGGAGTGTCACCTGGATTCAATGGTTGGACTAAAGGACGAGCTCAGTCTAACAAAGAGGGGGAGGAGGCGTGCTTCTCCAACAGTTGCCTGGGTGTCAGCCTGAGTCACAGCCACGAGCAGCTGTGCCTGGGCCCAAAGTGCCCTCATGAGAAGATCACGAGTGTGTGCTCAGTCAGGTCTGGTTCTGTGTGACCCTGTGGACTGCAGCCTGCCACGTTCCTCTGTCCATGAGATTTTCCCAGCTCAGACCAAACAGGAAGGAAGAGAAACTTTGACAGTTACTCTTGGTGATTTCAGAAAAGCAACTTGATTCTCCTATGGAAAATGAAGTTTGTAGGTTTATATTAAGACCCCATCCTCAAACTCTGCTCTGAAATGTCAGCCAAGCAGCCTTTACAAACAGATCTGGTCCCAGCCCTTTTAGAAGGTTGATCTTTGCAAACAGAAGGGAAAGACTCACCCTGATCATCCAAAACCACCAAATTCATTGAGTTGATAACCAAACAACACACAAACAAACATCCTTTGCCTTACTCAGTCCACACTTTTACAATTCTGAACCCAAGAAAACACTTATCCCATTTTCTATTGCTTAGTGATCAAAGCGAAGTTTCCATTTTCTTTTTATTTTTTCCATTGGGATGAATGTTAAAATTTGCTTTCTCATCAGATGAGGTTAATATCCATTATAAAGTCTTGTTTCAAAGAGCTGACCCTTCTTTTTTGGCAGGAATGGTGGTGATTAATTTTTATTGAATCATAACATGCCTGAAAGAGTACACAAATCATTAAGATTAACTTGATTGAATCTTTGTAAAGAGAATACATTCGTGTAACCACCACCCAATTTAATAAATAGAAAGTACTTTAGCTCCTTCCTACTTCTTAAAACAAAAAACAGAACAAAACTTCCAAATCTTTATTTTTGATTAGCAGAAACACAGGGTAATATTGGCAGTGAGAAGGGGCGAGGCCCTGCTGTGGAAACTGTGCAGACTGGACCAGGTTGATTGGTTCTTGTAACACAAACATAACGCTGGCCACAGCTCAGCAGTGGAAAGATCCGTCAACAGGATGCTGCCTGTGACTTCTGCCACAGGACAGTCTTAAAGAAACTGGCAAAGTCTGGTGAGCACAAGATGACGTGCTGGAGCTCAGAGAGATGGATGGTCAGTGTCGGCTCTCCTAGAATATTGTCTATGAGCTACTTCATCTCTGCAATGAGGCAACTCATGAGCCATCTCAGGTTTTTGTTTTTGTTTTTTTTTCCCCTCCTACTTCTTAAAACCTGAAATGTAAACCTATCACTTAGGTTTGCCTAAATTTGTACTTTACCTAAATAATACAAAGGTAGATAAATAAAACATAGACTAATACAACATGCAATTTTTTGTGTGTCTTGAGCCTTTCAGTGTATAGTCGACACAATGTCTGATTTATCTGAGTTATTGAATGCAGCACTAGTTTTTACATTTTCACTGTTCTATAGCATTCCATTGTATGAGTATGCTGAAGTTACTTATTATTGTATTATTGTTGGACATGGGTAATTTTTGGTTTGGGGAATTAATGAATAATTCTTCTGTGAATATTATAAGACATCTGTTTTGGTGGATACAGGTATGTGTTTCTTCTAAGTCTATATTTAGGTGTGGAATACCTAAGTCATAGTGTATGGATGCGTTCAGTTTAGGAGACAATGGCAGTTTTCTATAGTGGTTGTATCAGTTGCTTGTACCAGCTGTTGTGTGAGAGTTTCAGTTGCTCTACATCATATCATTGGGATTGCTATTCTTTTTTATCTTACTGACTTTGTGGATAGGTAGTGGTGTTATTGGATTTTTAATCTGTATTTCTCTGATTGTTATGAGGCTGATCACCTTTTCCTATCTGTACTGACCACTTGGATAGTTTCTTGTGAAATGTATTGAGTTGTATGTGTTCCCTTGGTTTTAGAAGATGCTAAATGGATCCAAGCATTGATCATGATTAACGGTGTTATTTTGTAACTGAGTATATTCATTTTCTAGGTGGGAGAGATCTGGTCTCCAACTGATACCACATCAGTTACATATGTCTGAGTAATCATCCTGTTCTTAAATGAATGGATTAATATTTACATTATGATGATATTCTCAAAGGTTATTTTTTTTTATTAGATATAGTTGATTTACGATGTTGTGTTAGTTTTAGGTATACAGCAAAGTGAATTAGTTATACATATACATATACCCACTCTCTTTTAGGTTCTTTCCCCCTATGGGCTATTATGGGCTTCCCTGGTGGCTCAGACAGTAAAGAATCCACCTGCAACTGAACCAGGAGACTCCGGTTCAATCCCCGGGTTGGGAAGATTTCCTGAAGGCGGACATGGCAACCCACTCCAGTATTCTTGCCTGGAGAATTCCCATGGACAGAGGGACCTGGCAGGCTACAGTGCACAGGGTCACAAAGAGTTGGACACAACTGAGTGAGCAAGCACAGCACAGCACATAGGCCATTACAAAATATTGAGTAGAATTCCCTGTGCTGTGACAAACCTAAACAGCATATTGAAAAGCAGAGACATCAGTTTTCCAACAAAGGTCCATATAATAAAAGCTTTGGTTTTTCCAGTGGGCTTCCCTGGTAACTTGGATGGTAAAGCATCTGCCTCCAATGTGGGAGACCCGGGTTTGGTCCCTAGGTCGGGAAGATCCCCTGGAGAAGGAAATGGCAACCCACTCCAGTATTCATGCCTGGAGAATCCCACGGACCGAGGACCCTGGTGGGCTACAGTCCACGGGGTCGCAAAGAGTCGGACATGACTGAGCGACTTCTCTCTTCACTTCTCTTCATGGTTTTTCCAGTAGTCATGTATGAATGTGAGAGTTGGACTATAAAGAAGGCTGAATGCCAAAAATTATTGCTTTTGAATTGTGGTACTGGAGAAGACTGAGAGTCCCTTGGACTGCAAGGAGATCAAATCAGTCAATCCTAAAGGAAATCAATCCTGAATATTCATTGGAAGGACTGATGCTGAAGCTGAAGTTCCGATACTCTGGACACCTGATGAGAAGAGCTGACATACTGGAAAAGATCCTGATGCTGGGAAAGATTGAAGGCAAAGGAGAAGAGGAGGCAGGCAATGAGATGGTTTGATAGCCTCATGGATTCAATGGACATGAATCTGAGCTAACTCCAGGACATAGTGAAGGACAGGGAAGCCTGGCGTGCTGCAGCCCATGCAATCCCAAAGAGTCAGACACGACTTGGCGACTGAGCAAAAACAACAATCCTGTGCCGTAGAATAGGTTCTTGTTAGATATCCCTTATAAAGTTCCGTCAGTTTATTAAAACAGGGATTCCTGGTGAGCAAAGGGCTCATTTTTAACACAGATTGGTTGCTGGAATTTTGTAGGACAACATACAGAAGCCCAGTAATTCATCACTGTAACACTGGTCCTTATCAGTTGAACTGGGACACTCCTTCCAAACTCATATGTTGAAATCTTAACCCCCAGTAGCCCAGAATGCGAATGTTTGGGAATGGTGCTTTTAAGGAAGTTAATTAAGGTAAACTGAATTCATTAGGGTGAAGCCAAATCCAAAAGGACTGGTGTCCTTGTAAGAAGAGGAGATTAAGACACAGACAGGTACAGAGGGAAGACCATGTGAAGACACAGGGAGGAGATGCCTATCTCCAAGCCAAGGAGAGAGGTCTCAGAAGAAACAAACCTTTACAACACCTTGATCTTGGACTTCCAGCCTCCAGGACTGTGAGAAAATAAATTAGGCCACCAAGTCTGCACTCTGTGGTACTTCGTTATGGCAGCTCTAGCAAACGACTCATGTACTGACCAAACACTGAGAATCCATCCTGGGGAATCAAAACCATTGAACCTTGGAGCTGGAAGTTTTGGTTCAACATTTGGCAAATAAAACATTAAAATTCTATTCCAGGAATACGGCAATTTTGGCCTTCCAAAGAAGTCTAAGGCAGAAATATTCCATTTGACTCTCAAACTACTTAGAGAATGTCCTTTCTGTGGGTATGCAGTTCTCCCATATTTAATATGATCTGCAATTTCCTTCCCATCCTTCTTTTTGGAGACTTTCCACTGCTTTAAAAAGCCAGAACACAAAATCACATCTCAAGTTGGTCCACTTAGAGCTGCTCCCAGCTGGAGAGAAATAACGGTATTCCTACCAACTGTGTTCAGCTGCTTTGTATCCATATACTAACACTTTAGTACTGTGCATTGTGACAAGTTATATTGTGGTTCATTCAATTCAACTACCATGTTTGTGTGCCAGGCACTGTACAGTGGGTGAGGGGTGGGGTGCAAACATGAACAGAACACCATGCCCACCCTTAAGGAGGTAAATTGCTCAAATACTGTGAGGTGATCTGGTGACAGTAAGTTGGAAACGATACAATGGGGGTCCTGGAATTACTTAGCCAAAGTTGGAGGACTCATTTGGTGGTGGATATTGGAAAATGGCCTTCCTCTGCCAATAAATACCTGTATACACTTGCCCGTAAGGTGCTGCAAGATGCTGACCTTCTGAAAATGCACCAGGACCAGAGAGAAGCCTGGAGAAAAATAAATGTATAAATCTCCCTATGGAACCGGCATCTTTACAGTTTTTTCTGGATCAGTCTGGGTTTTGTCATTTCAGTCTTGAGCACTACAATGTCTTGAGCACTTTGCTTGGCACGAAAGAGCACATTCTTTGCTCCTAATGTACACATGCTACTTTTAAGAAAAAAAATGAGAAACATCTCAAACACAGACCTGGGAGGAGGCAGAAACAGCACTGGAATTGTAGAGAAGCAGGAGGCAGGGTCTGAGAGGGGATGCATTATGCTCAGTCTGGGGATGGGCAGGAGCCTGGAGGCAGCCTGCAAATTATTATTTTTTTTTTGGAAAAGTAATCAGGAGCTATTTCTTGGTTTGTGAGCTTTGCTATCGTTTGAATTTGCCCTCAGAGGGCTGATGGTGTGGGTGGATGGTATTGTTTGATTGTAAAATGGAGCAGCAGTTGGTGAGTGGTTAATTTAAGAGTGAATCACTGGTCTGACAGAATAACCTGTGTGTCCTGGCCCATACCCATGGAGGAAGGGAAGCCAGCACTGCATTTACATTTTAAATTGATTCCCTGAAGCTGATATTAGTAATTCTGTTTCGCAGAAGACAGATTTAGAGAGGTTTTCTTCAGGGAAGAGCAGGGAATTTGAATTTAGTTTAGGTTGTGTGCCTCCCACCAAAGGATAGCTTTTATTTATCTAGTATTATTTTTCAATGCCAAAAAGAAGGAATTCACTGATATCCAGTGGAAGGGAGAAGAAAGTGCACAGGTGGCTGTACTGAGATGTCTGTGACTGGCCCAGATTTTCATGGGTCAGCCCTCCCAGAGCCCCTTCTTACTGAGGTGGCAATGAGGGCAGCAGGGTTCCCCTTCATACCTTCACCCTTGGAGAAGAGACTCCTTGCTTGACAACCTTCAGGAGATCTGATGTTGACAAGGGTGACTGCTATTGTTGCAGGAAGGGGGACCCCTTCCAGGGCCCAAAACTGGGCTCTTGTCTAACACTCAGAAATGAATTGTCCAAGGAGACACACGTGCTGACAAAGCAAGAGATTTGGGAAAGGGCACCCGGGTGGAGAGCAGTAGGGTAAGGGAACCCAGGAAACTGCTCTGCCACGTGGCTCACGGTCTCGGGTTTTACGGTGATGGGCTTCGTTTCTGGGTTATCTTTGGCCAATCATTCTAATTCAGAGTCTTTCCTGGTGGCGCACACATTGCTTAGCCAAGATGGATGCTAGCAAGAGGGATTCTGGGAAGTGGATGGACACGCATTGTCTCCTTTAGACCTTTCCCGAACTCTTCCGGTTGGTGGTGGCTTATTAGTTCCGTATTCCTTACCAGGACCTCCTGTCGTAAAACAACTCATGCAAATGGTTACTGTGGTGCTTGGCCAGGGTGGGTGGTTTCAATCAGTGTGCTTCCCCTAACACTATGATATTTGGGCATTCTAAAATGACTTCCTCAGGCTAGGGAAGGCCATATGGAAAGAACTTCAATTGACCTAGAATAACCATTATTTGAGGACCAGGCACGCAGGGGTGTGAAAATTGTTTCTGAGACACTTCCAAAGCTGTGGGATCCTCTCTTAAAATATTAGTTGAGGGGAATTCCATGGCAGTCCAGTGGTTAGAACCCCACGGTTTCACTGCTGAGGGTCCGGGTTTGATCCCTGGTCATAGAACTAAGAACCCACAAGCTGCCTAGTGTGGCCAATATATATAAAATCCTCAAGTTGAAGACACATTTAGGGTGGCACACTTTACTCCCCTACAGGGCCTAGGATCCATTCTCCATCTGGGGAAAATGGAAGCATAGATTTTACATACGGGTTAAGTCAAGAGAAGACTAAAAGACTCAGAGCCCAACATGTGACACTCCTGAGGGAATGATGTAAAAATGAGGTCCTTAGCAGAAGCCACTGGGAAGTGTGATGATGCGTCACCCTGCACAGCTGCCGTCAGTTACTTCTTCATTCCCACATGGACCCTGGATGCTGATAATTGACAGTTCTTTCTCCAGAGAGGCTGGTGATCTTTGAGTTCTAGTGTCACGTCTCCGTGTGGGCTCCACCAGGGCTCCATCCTCTCATCCAGACCTTACAAACCCTCTCTGAGTCTTAGTTTTGTCTTAATCCATATGCAAAATATATGCTTCCATTTTTCCCAGATGGAAAACAGGTCCTATTCCCTGTAAGGGAGCAAAATTGCCATTTCAAAATGTGTCTCTTTGTTTGGCATGAGGATTAATTTTAGGCTGAGGAATGTTAAGAAAGAGAAGACTCAATATCTCTCTAGTTGCCTAAAAGAATTTAGATAAAGGGCTGATTTGTTACTGATCTGAGCTTGAGTTGCTCACCCAAACCTCAGAATAGTCAATCTGCTGACACTGGGTTCTGGTGAAGGAAAGTACAGCACTTATTGCAGGCACCAAGCAAAGAGAATGGATAGCTTATGCTCAAAAGACCTGAACTCCCTGATAGCTTTCAGGGATGGGTTTTTAAAGGCAACACTCGAGGGGAGGGCTGCAGCTTGTGGACTTTCTTCTGATTGATTGGTGGTGAGGTAATAGAGTGTTGTTTTGAGAGTCTTAATCATCAACTTTCTGTTTAAACAGTCTGGACTCTATGAGCTATGGTTAGCAGTAGTTACCATCCTCCACTTGGGTGGGGTCTTACTTTCTGCAGAACAACAGAAAGATATGCATCTGACCCTGTGATGTTCCTGGGCACCAAAGGCTTTCTGTCCCTTGTTTCTTATTTGTAAGGAAGAGATTCCAGTCTTCATGACCTTCCCTGAGTTCCAAGGGAAGATTTGAACAGTTGCTGGGCAGAAGCCGGGAGGACCCCATGCCCGAAGGGCAGTGGCCAAGAGGAGTTACCACACGTCCAAGGTCAAGGGCAGCGGCCTAGAGTGCCAGGCTGTGATGGTGCAGGAATGGCTGGGAGGAGCTACCCTGCGACCGAGGCCAGGGATGATGGCTGAGAGGAGCTACCCCGTGTCCGAGGTCAGGGGCGGTGGCTGGGAGCAGCAACCCCACGCCTGAGGCGGGGGCAGCGGCCGGGAGGGGCAACCCAACAACCAAGGAGTGGTGGCTGCATGGGCGCAGGAGGGTCTAGAGGAGCCATCCCACGTTGAAGGTCAGGAAGGGTGATGGTGAGGAGTTACCCCTTATCCAAGGTAAGGAGCAGTGGCGAAGAGATACCCCACGCCCAAGGTAAGAGAAACCCAAGTAAGATGGTAGGTGTTGCAAGAGGGTATTCAGAGGGCAGACACACTGAAACCATACTCCAGAAAACTAGTCAATCCAATCACACTAGGACCACAGCCTTGTCTAACTCAATGAGGCTAGGTCATGCCAGCAGGGCAACCCAGGGCGGGCGGGTCATTGTGGAGATGTCTGACAGAATGTGGTCCACTAGAGAAGGGAATGACAAACCACTTCAGTATTCTTGCCTTGAGAACCCCATAACAGTATGAAAAGGCAAAATGATAGGATACTGAAAGAGGAACTCCCCAGGTCAGTAGGTGCCCAATATGCTACTGGAGATCAGTGGAGAAATAACTCTAGAAAAAATGAAGGGATGGAGCCAAAGCAAAAACAATACCCAGTTATGGATGTGACTGGTGATAGAAGCCAGGTCTGATGCTGTAAAGAGCACTATTCCATAGAAACCTGGAATGTAAGGTCCATGAATCAAGGCAAATTGGAAGTGGTCAAACAAGAGATGGCAAGAGTGAATGTCGACATTCTAGGAATCAGGGAACTAAAATGGACTGGAATGGGTGAATTTAACTCAGATGACCATTATATCTACTACTGTGGGCAGGAATCCCTCAGAAGAAATGGAGTAGCCATCATGGTCAGCAAAAGAGTCTGAAATGCAGTACTTGGATGCAATCTCAAAAACGACAGAATGATCTCTGTTTGTTTCCAAGGCAAACCATTCAATATCATGGTAATCCAAGTCTATGCCCCAACCAGTAACGCTGAAGAAGCTGAAGTTGAACGCTTCTATGAAGACCTACAAGACCTTTTAGAACTAACACCCAAATAAAATGTCCTTTTCATTATAGGGGACTGGAATGCAAAAGTAGGAAGTCAAGAAACACCTGGAGTAACAGGCAAATTTGGCCTTGGAATGAGGAATGAAGCAGGGCAAAGACTAATAGAGGTTTGCCAAGAAAATGCACTGGTCATAGCAAACACCCTCTTCCAACACATAAGAGAAGACTCTACACATGGACATCACCAAATGGTCAGCACCAAAATCAGATTGATTATATTCTTTGCAGCCAAAGATGGAGAAGCTCTATACAGTCAGCAAAAACAAGATGGGGAGCTGAGTATTGCTCAGATCATGAACTTTTTATTGCCAAATTCAGACTCAAATGGAAGAAAGTAGGGAAAACCGCTAGACCTTTCAGGTATGAGCTAAATCAAATCCCTTATGATTATACAGTGGAAGTGAGAAATAGATTTAAGGGCCTAGATCTGATAGATAGAGTGCCTGATGAACTATGGACTGAGGTTCGTGACATTGTCCAGGAGACAGGGATCAAGACCATCCCCATGGAAAAGAAATGCAAAAAAGCAAAATGGCTGTCTGGGGAAGTGAAGTCGCTCAGTTGTGTCTGACTCTTTGCGACCCAATGGACTGTACCTACAAGGCTCCTCTGTCATTGGAATTTTCCAGGCAAGAGTACTGGAGTGGGTTGCCATTTCCTTCTCCAGGGGGACAGTCTGGGGAGGCCTTACAAATAGCTGTGAAAGGAAGAGAGGTGAAAAGCAAAGAAAGGAAAGATATAAGCATCTGAATGCAGAGTTCCAAAGAATAGCAAGAAGAGATAAGAAAGCCTTCTTCATTGATCAATGCAAAGAAATAGAGGACAAGAACAGAATGGGAAAGACTAGAGATCTCTTCAAGAAAATTAGAGACACCAAGGGAATATTTCATGCAAAGATGGGCTCGATAAAGGACAGAAATGGTATGGACCTAACAGAAGCAGAAGATATTAAAAAGAGCTGGCAAGAATACACAGAAGAACTGTACAAAAAAGATCTTCACGACCCGGATAATCACGATGATGTGATTTCTCATCTAGAGCCAGACATCCTGGAATGTGAAGTCAGGTGGGCCTTAGAAAGCATCACTATGAACAAAGCTAGTAGAGGTGATGGAATTCCCGTTGATCTATTTCAGATCCTGACAGATGATGCTGTGAAATGCTGCACTCAATACGCCAGCAAATTTGGAAAACTCAGCAGTGGCCATAAGACTGGAAAAGGTCAGTTTTCATTCCAATTCCAAAGAAAGGCAATGCCAAAGAATGCTCAAACTACCGCACAATTGCACTCATCTCACATGCTAGTAAAGTAATGCTCAAAATTCTCCAAGCCAGGCTTCAGCAATACATGAACCGTGAACTTCCTGATGATCAAGCTGGTTTTAGATAAGGCGGAGGAACCAGAAATCAAATTGCCAACATCCGCTGGATCATGGAAAAAGGAAGAGAGTTCCAGAAAAACATCTATTTCTGCTTTATTGACTATGCCAAAGCCTTTGATTGTGTGGATCACAATAAAGTGTGGAAAATTCTGAGAGAGATGGGAATACCAGACCACCTGACCTGCCTTTTGAGATATCTGTCTGCAGGTCAGGAAGCACCAGTTAGAACTGGACATGGAACAACAGACTGGTTCCAAATAGGAAAAGGAGTATATCAAGGCTGTATATTGTCACCCTGCTTATTTAACTTCTATGCAGAGTACATCATGAGAAGAAACTGGAAGAAACACAAGCTGGAATCAAGATTGCTGGGAGAAATATCAATAACCTCAGATATGCAGATGACACCACGCTTATGGCAGAAACTGAAGAGGAATTCAAAAGCCTCTTGATGAAAGTGAAAGTGGAAAGTGAAGAAGCTGGCTTAAAGCTTAACATTCAGAAAATGAAGATCATGGCATCTGGTCCCATCACTTCATGGGAAATAGATGGGGAAACAGTGGAAACAGTGTCAGACTTTATTTTGGGGGGCTCCAAAATCACTGCAGATGGTGACTGCAGCCATGAAATTAAAAGACGCTTACTCCTTGGAAGAAAAGTTATGACCAACCTAGATAGCATATTCCAAAGCAGAGACATTACTGTGCCGACTAAGGTCTGTCTAGTCAAGGCTATGGTTTTTCCTGTGGTCATGTATGGATGTGAGAGTTGGACTGTGAAGAAGGCTGAGTGCCACACAATTAATGCTTTTGAACTGTGGTATTGGAGAAGAGTCTTGAGAGTCCCTTGGCCTACAAGGAAATCCAACCAGTCCATTCTGAAGGAGATCAGCTCTGGGATTTCTTTGGAAGGAATGATGCTAAAGCTGAAACTCCAGTGCTTTGGCCACCTCATGTGAAGTGTTGACTCATTGGAAAAGACTTTGATGCTGGGAGGGATTGTGGGCAGGAGGAGAAGGGGACGACAGAGGATGAGATGGCTGGATGGCATCACAGACTCGGTGGACGTGAGTCTGAGAGAAATTTGGGAGCTGGTGATGGACACGGAGTCCTGGCGTGCTGCGATTCATGGGGTCACAAAGAGTCGGACACAACTGAGTGACAGGAAAGGAGGGGATGCAGAGCCAAAAAACCATCTGAGGTCCATTTAAAGAAGCTCATCAAGATTAGAAGACCCCCTGAGGTGAGACTAGGAGAGCAGGCCTTGCATACAGTCTGATCTCAACCAGTAGCCCCACCCTTGAACGCTTGCTATGAAACTCCTTACCAAATCCTCTCAGCCTGTGACACATAATTTTCAAGGGGAGAAGCCTGCTGTGTCCCCCTTTGCCTGGCAAAGCAATAAAGCTATTCTTTTCTACTTCACCAAACACTCTGTCTCTGAGATTTGATTTAGGGCTGGTGCAAAGAGGCCCAGGTTTCAGCATCACCTTGAAAAGAAAATAGGACTCTTTTTTTTTTTTATCATTGAACTACTTTTTAAGCTATCACTACTTTTCTTTCTTGACTGCTTTTCCTTTGTTTCTCCATTCTTTCCTCTCCCTAATAGTTAACTGCTTGAGTCTGCTTTTTGAAACTCAGGAAAGATCTAGGAAACTAAAGCCTTTTTCTATAAACAAGAAATAAGGACACAGAGGTACTTCTGTGCTTGGGAGGACTCCACAGGGTCCTTTTGGTTTCACATCCCAGAATAGAGATATCACCAGAGATATCTGCAAAGAAGATGGGCTAGGCCTGGTGGGGGAAACTACAGGGTATAGAGATCAGAGGCCCCTCTGTCCCATTGTCTGTGCAGGGCTCAGGAAACGTTTATTTACCAAACATTTGCTTTTCTATCTCCTTGTGAATTGCCTTCCTCCCCTTTGAAGTCCGAAACCTCTACCCCTAACATCCTCTTTTGTCTTTAGCTGAGATGGTATTTAAGGTAAGGGCTTCAGCCATTTGGGTGAGTTACTCAGTTTCCTGGGGTATCTCCCATATATACATTTGTTTAATTTTTTCCTGTTAATCTGTTTCTTTTTAACGCAGTTCTTAGGTCAGCCAGAAAGCCTAAAAGGGTCGAATTGAAATGGAGCAAGACCTTATGGAGGGGCTTCTCAGGTGGCTAAGTGGTAAAGAATCCATCAGCAATGCCGGAGATGTGGGTTCAATCCCTAGGTCAGGATGATCCCCTGAAGAAGGAAATGGCATTCCAATATTCTTGCCTGGGAAATCCCATAGACAGAGGAGCCTGATGGGCTTCAGTCTGTGGGGTTGTAAAGAGTCAAACATGACTTAGTGACCAAACAATAACAACAAAAGACCCTATGGGGCCCTTCTGGGTGTAAATCCTTTCTGTGCCCATTTCTTGTTACTGAACCAAACTTGGGTCTGCTAAGCCATGTGCAGTAAAGCTAATCTACCAATGCTGGGGTGTGTTTAGGGAGAGTGCAGCATTTATTGTAAAGGCACCAATACTAGGGGAATGAGTGAATAACGTTCTAAAATCCCAAACTCTCTGACAGGTTTCAGCAAAGCATTTTTAAAGGCCTGGTAGCAGGTGGGGGTGGGGGGTTGTAGGGTGTGTGATCAACTCATGCACAGGTTTGTATGATCGGTTGATGATGAAGTAACAGGGTGGGGGTTCGCATCATCGATCCTTAGGCTCTAGGGGGCCTGAGGGTCATATGCTGATTGCTTCAGGTAGTTGACATCTTCCTTTGGTGGGAGTTTTCACATCTGTAAAACAACTCAAGAAATGTGCCTCAGATTCAGTTATCTAGGTACTTCAGAAAGGGGCTAAAGCAGAGCATGTGGATAAGAGTCTTACAGGGTCCTGCTTGGTTACAATGTCTGTAGGAAACAGCCTTCATTCAGTCTCCTTGACATTTCCTGAGTTCCACAGGGCAGATTAAAACAGCTGCTAATCAGAGAAGGAAGGGAATGCAGAAACAAAGGATTCAAGAAACTAATGCAATGATAAAGCAAGTTCCTCCTCAAGGAATATGCATGACAATATCTCTGAGTTCCTCTGCAGGAATTAGAACCCCCACCCAAGTGGAAGATGGTAACTTCAGGCTTAGCACAAGATTCCTAGAGCACTGCCCTGGTACCTCATCGTGAACTAATCAGAAGAAAGTCTACATATTGTGGAAGATAATGAAGACTCTGACCACCCCACTTCCCCAAATGATTCTCCATTTAAGAACTTTCGTGGTCAAGCAGAATTTTCAGAATTGGTTTTTGGACATGAGTCCACTTTCTCCCCAGATGGCCAGTCTTTTTGAAACCTTTCTTTCCAACCAACATTTGCCTCTCAAGTATTGGCTTTTGAGGGCTGAGTAGCCAAACCTGAGCTCAATAACAGAGGAAAATTTCTTCCCTGATATCACTTAGAGAGGGTCATAGTTAGAAGAAGTAGAAACACCTCTCTTGGGTTTGGATGGGTTGAGAGGAACCAACCTCAAAGTTCAAGTTAGGCCTCGCTCCCTTGCCCCATGCCATCTACCTCAGTGTGTTTCTAGAGTCTTGTTTCTACAGGTACAAGAATAGACAGACAGCTGCCTTGCTGAGACATCAGCTTATTTGTTCCTGTTGCCGTCACAGATTCAGCAGAAGTGTGCTGCTAAAGCTGGCTTTTTGGCACAAATGCTTCAGTGTTTTGTGAGCTTAAGGTTCTATCTGCAAGTTCAGGCATGACCTGGGTGCTTGTCAATTCAGTTCCAGCTCAGCTCTCCTAGGGCTGGCTTTTGTTACCTGAAAACCAGATTCGCCTCTTGGTGGGTGTTGCGCCAAAAGACACAACCAAACAAAGACTAGGAGAAGGAAGGATTTATTATTTGCTGCAAATAAGGAGAACACTGGGGATCTTTCCCAAAGCAGTGTTTTCTTGAACAGCAAAGTTTGGGAATTTTTAAGCTAAGTGTACATGCATATTCATGACGGGACTTAGGCGGTCACAGAGTCCAAGCTTAGTCGGTTGAGGTCTTGAGGGTCAAAAAATGTCAACATTGCCATCCTTTAGGTTTGAGCTAATCTTTCGGTTGAGAGCTTCAAGCTAATCATTACCACTGAAACAGAACTGGGAGTCTTTAAAACTTGTGTGTCATTTTTGCTATTATTACTTTTCTTGCCATGAAAACAGTCTTCTGAAATCTTTTGTTTCCTTCAGTTCAGTTCAGTTCAGTTCAGTTGCTCAGTCTTGTCCGACTCTTTGAGACCCCATGAATCGCAGCACACCAGGCCTCCCTGTCCATCACCAACTCCTGGAGTTCACTCAGACTCACGTCCATCGAGTCCGTGATGCCATCCAGCCATCTCATCCTCGGTCATCCCCTTCTCCTCCTGCCCCCAATCCCTCCCAGCATCAGAGTCTTTTCCAATGAGTCAACTCTTCGCATGAGGTGTCCAAAGTACTGGAGCTTCAGCTTTAGCATCATTCCTTCCAAAGAAATCCTAGGGTTGATCTCCTTCAGAATGGACTTGCAGTCCAAGGGACTCTCAAGAGTCTTCTCCAACACCACAGTTCAAAAGCATTAATTCTTCAGTGCTCAGCCTTCTTCACAGTCCAACTCTCACATCCATACATGACCACTGGAAAAACCATAGCCTTGACTAGATGGCCCTTAGTCGGCAAAGTAATGTCTCTGCTTTTGAAAATGCTATCTAGGTTGGTCATAACTTTTCTTCCAAGGAGTAAGCGTCTTTTAATTTCATGGCTGCATTCACCATCTGCAGTGATTTTGGAGCCCCCCAAAATAAAGTCTGACACTGTTTCCTTACAATTGTTAATTACTTGAAGGCAATGGTACCTCACTCCAGTACTCTTGCCTGGAAAACCCCATGGATGGAGGAGCCTGGTGGGCTGCAGTCCATGGTGTCGCTAAGAGTCGGACACGACTGAGTGACTTCACTTTCACTTTCACTTTCTCTTTCACTTTTCAGTTTCATACACTGGAGAAGGAAATGGCAACCTACTCCAGTGTTCTTGCCTGGAGAATCCCAGGGATGGGGGAGCCTGGTGGGCTGCTGTCTATGGGGTTGCACAGAGTCGGACACAAATGAAGTGACTTAGCAGCAGGAGAGACCTCTTTCAAGGGCAAGCATTGTGGCTGGGCTTAAATCACAAAGTGGCTTAGGTCCAAAATGGCTCCTCTTCTATCAAGGAAACCATGCCTGGTTCTCTTTCTCTGGGAACCCCTTACTTATCTGCTTACTCCTGAGAGAATGAAGTCTTTCTCCCACTCCCTCATATACCCACTCTGCTGATTGAGCAGCTCCATCTGCCCCAGACCATATATTCTGGGATATGTCATTGGTAAATTTGGGAACGTTCATTATCCTCACCCAGTACTTTTAGAGAATAAGCCAGGAGATGCTAGAGGAGCCCTTTGGTCTCTGGATAAAGATGGAAGACTTTTGAGAAAAGGTGAGTTGGCCTTGTTAGCACTGGATAAACTTGCTGGTGATGCACCCAGGAATAGAGTCAAAGCTGGTGAATTTCTGGAAACCCAGGACAAAATATCAGCTTCCCTTTTCCTAGAATTCAAAGCTACTAGATAATAAATGAAGGAATGCACTGGGGACTGGAGTCATGCCCCCCACATCCCCATTCAAAGGAGGACCTGCTCCCTGTGCTGCTGGGAGTGTTTTCAACATATGGCCCTTTTGGGTACATTTACAAGGAACTGTCATGTCCAAGATCACACCCTTCCCAGAGTGGGCTGGGCTCAGTGACAATCAAGGCAGGGATATAAAGACCATCTCAGCTGGGAATGACTCTGACATCAACTACCGAGTTGGGCCAAGCTTCACAGGTTAAGGGCACCATCTCCCGCAAGGATGCTCAGACTTCAGATATAGCCACAAGTCTGGAGACTTTCCAGTCTTCACATATGGATGTGAGAGTTGGACTGTGAAGAAAGCTGAGTGCTGAAGAATTGATGCTTTTGAACAGTGGTGTTGGAGAAGACTCTTGAGAGTCCCTTGGACTGCAAGTAGATCCAACTAGTCCATTCTGAAGGAGATCAGCCCTGGGATTTCTTTGGAAGGAATGATGTTGAGGCTGAAACTCCAGTACTTTGGCTACCTCATGCAAAGAGTTGACTCATTGGAAAAGACTCTGATGCTGGGAGGGATGGGGGCAGGAGGAGAAGGGGACGACAGAGGATGAGATGGCTGGATGGCATCACAGACTCGATGGATGTGAGTCTGAGTGAACTCTGGGAGTTGGTGATGGACAGGGAGGCCTGGAGTGCTGCGATTCATGGGGTCGCAAAGAGTCGGACACGACTGAGCGATTGAACTAACTAACATGTTACTGAACTGAACTTGGGCCTGCTCCCAACCCACAGCAAAGCTAATCTACTGACACCAGGCTGTGAAGAAGGAAAGCACAGCATTTATTGTAGGTGCCAAGCAAGGAGAATGGGCAGCACATGCTCAAAAGACCCAAATTCCCTGATGGCTTTTAAGGGAGGATTTTTTTTTAAAGGCAATAGTTGGGATGAGGGTTGTAGCTCATGGACTTTCTTCTGGTTGGTGGTAAGGTGACAAGGTGGTGTCTTGGAAATCTTAATCATCAATCTTCTGGTTCCAAGCACCCTGGGATCTATATGCTTGTGGTCAGCAAGTAGTCTTTATCCTCCACCTGGGGAAAGGGATCTCAGCTCCTGCAGAGCAACTCAAAGATATGTCAGACTGTGACATATTTCTTTTTCTTTGCTTCTACATTCCCTCAGTACTTTAGAACTCAGAAGGCCTAGGAGGCTAAAGTTTTTTCTACAAACAAGAAACAGAAGACATGGATGGGCTTTTGCACCAGGGAGGGCCCTGTAGAGTCTTGTTTGATTTTGATTCCCCATTTTCTTTGATACTCCTCCATCCTGAGGGGAACGGGGACAGGACAAGAAAGGGAATAGAATTTTGGATGGAGAAGTTAATCATAAACAAAGCAGAGAGACTGTTTCACCCAAGCCACTCTCACTTCTGTTTGGCTACAAATTTGGATGTTCCCACTAACCTTGTACTTTTGATAATTTTCTTAGAACAAATTATAGAACTCAGGAAAGCTCTGTATTTATGGTTAAAGTTTTATTATAGCACTGCTGTTAAGTCACTTCAGTCGTGTCCGATTGTGTGTGACCCCATAGACGGCAGCCCACCAGGCTCCCCCATCCCTGGGATTCTCCAGGCAAGAACACTGGAGTGGGTTGCCATTTCCTTCTCCAGTGCATGAAACTGAAAAGTGAAAGTGAAGTCACTCAGTCGTGTCCGATTCTTAGCGACCTCATGGACTGCAGCCTACCAGGGGCTCCTCCATTCATGGGATTTGCCAGGCAAGAGTACTGGAGTGGGGTGCCATCGCCTTCTCTGTATTATAGCACAATGGATACAAATCAGGACCAGCCATAGAGAGAGACACATAACGTAAGGTCTGGGAGCATCCTATAGGTAAAGCTTCCTGTTATTAGGACTTGTTACTTTGCAGCACATCAACATAAGACAATACACCAAACTGGTCAGGGAAGTTCCCTTCAGTTTTTTTAAAAATATTTATTTTTATTTATTTATTTATTATTGGCTATGCTGAACCTTTATTACTGTGTGTGGGCTGTCTTTAGTTGTGGAGAGTGGGTGTTACTCTCTAGTTGTGGTAAGCAGGCTTCTCATTATGGTGGCTTCTCTTGTGGAGCATAGGTTCTAGGGCATGTGATCTTCAGTAGTTGCTCAACATGGGCTCAGTAGTTGAGGCTTGCAGGTTCCAGAGCTCAGGCTCAGTAGTTGTGGTGTGCGAGCTTAACTGCCCCACAGCATGAGGGATCTTCCTGGACTAGATATCAAACTGGTGACCCCAACATTGCAAGGTGGATTCTTAACCACTGGACCACTAGGGAAGCCCTCCCCCAGCTTTTGATATCCATGATTTGCAGCAGGGCTTTCTTATAGGGGCATCATTGATTAAATCATTCACCATGTGGCTTAATCTCTAGTTTCCTTCTGCTCCTCCCAGGTCAGGCTGATTCCTGTGGCTCAGACACCCAACTCTCAAAAGCTGGTCTTTCAGGTGAGACAACTCCCATCCTTAGTCATCTCATTAGTATAAGCCATCAGGTGTGGTCTAGGGGACTCACAGTGAATAACAAATCATTCTAATCATTGGAGAAATACCAAGGGCTTAGAGGCTCACTCCCAGGAACAGGGTACAAAGGCCAGCCAAGTTCTTTGTTGTACGCAGCCCAATGCAGTACAACTCTAATGGGCCATTTCCCTTCTAGAATCCCAGCTGGGGTGAAGAGGCCACTGGAGCAGGTCTACTTCTTTCCAGTCCTTTCATGTGGTTCCAAGAGCATTCTCAGACAAGCATCCTAGGCACTAATATCTCAGAGTCAGCTTTTGGGAGAGCTTGAACAGGGGCAGTTAGCTCTGGGAGTAGCTCAAGTGAGTAGGTGAGAAGATGAAGTACTGGAATTTGATCACACACTTCCCAGCTGGTCCTAAGCCTCTTATCAATCAGTTCAGTTCAGTCCAGTCACTCAGTAGTGTCCGACTCTTTGTGACCCCATGAATCGCAGCATGCCAGTATCAATGGCAACCCTGAAAACATCTGAAACCTCTGTCAGAGTCTCTTATCTTCATGAGAGGAACCTAGCACTTTCACCAGCTGAAACCAGCTGAGGCATGGAATCTCATATATCTGAATGTTCAGTTCAGTTCAGTCGCTCAGTCATGTCTGACTCTTTGCAACCCCATGAATTGCAGCACGCCAGGCCTCTCTATCCATCACCATATCCCGGAGTTCACTCAGACTCACATCCATCGAGTCAGTGATGCCATCCAGCCATCTCATCCTGGGTCATCCCCTTCTCCTCCTGCCCCCAATCCGTCCCAGTATCAGAGTCTTTTCCAATGAGTCAACTCTTCGCATGAGGTGGCCAAAGTACTGGAGTTTCAGCTTCAGCATCATTCCTTCCAAAGAAATCCCAGGGCTGATCTCCTTCAGAATGGACTGGTTGGATCTACTTGCAGTCCAAGGGACTCTCAAGAGTCTTCTCCAACACCACAGTTCAAAAGCATCAATTCTTCAGCGCTCAGCTTTCTTCACAGTCCAACTCTAGCATCCATACATGACCACTGGAAAAACCATAGCCTTGACTAGATGGACCTTAGTTGGCAAAGTAATGTCTCTGCTTTTGAATATACTGTCTAGGTTGGGCATAAATTTTCTCACAAGGAGTAAGCCTCTTTTAATTTCATGGCTGCAGTCACCATCTGCAGTGATTTTGGAGCCCTCAAAAATAACGTCTGACACTGTTTCTACTGTTTCCCCATCTATTTCCCATGAAGTGATGGGACCAGATGCCATGATCTTCGTTTTCTGAATGTTGAGCTTTAAGTCAACTTTTTCACTCTCCTCTTTCACTTTCATCAAGAGGCTTTTTAGCTCCTCTTCACTTTCTGCCATAGGGTGGTGTCATCTGCATATCTGAGGTTACTAATATTTCTCCCAGCAATCTTGATTCCAGCTTGTGTTTCTTCCAGTCCAGCATTTCTCATGATGTACTCTGCACAGAAGTTAAATAAGCAGGGTGACAATATACAGCCTTGACGTACTCCTTTTCCTATTTGGAACCAGTCTGTTGTTCCATGTCCAGTTCTAACTGTTGCTTCCTGACCTGCAGACAGATTTCTCAAGAGTCAGGTTAGGTGGTCTGGTATGCCCATCTCTTTCAGAATTTTCCACAGTTTATTGTGATCCACACAGTCAAAGGCTTTGGCATAGTCAATAAAGCAGAAATAGATGTTTTTCTGGAACTCTCTTGCTTTTTCCATGATCCAGCAGATGTTGGCAATTTGATCTCTGATTCCTCTGCCTTTTCTAAAACCAGCTTGAACATCAGGAAGTTCACGGTTCATGTATTGCTGAAGCCTGGCTTGGAGAATTTTGAGCATTACTTTACTAGCGTGTGAGATGAGTGGAATTGTGCGGTAGTTTGAGCATTCTTTGGCATTGCCTTTCTTTGGAATTGGAGTGAAAACTGACCTTTTCCAGTCCTGTGGCCACTGCTGAGTTTTCCAAACTTGCTGGCATATTGAGTGCAGCACTTTCACAGCATCATCTTTCAGGATTTGAAACAGCTCAACTGGAATTCCATCACCTCCACTAGCCTTGTTCGTAGTGATGTTTTCTAAGGCCCATTTGACTTTACATTCCAAGATGTCTGGCTCTAGATGAGTGATCACATCATCATGATTATCTGGGTCATGAAGATATTTTTGTACAGTTCTTCTGTGTATTCTTGCCAGCTCTTCTTTATATCTTCTGCTTCTGTTAGGTCCAGACCATTTCTGTCCTTTATCGAGCCTATTTTTGCATAAAAATTTTAGTGGAGTCCATTGCTCCTGTGTTGCCCAAAACAACTTGAGAAACCAAAATGAGAGCCTCCCTCCCCTTGCAACTGTCCACAGGTCCATATCCTGGATCTTTTGCTTCTAGAAGCACTGAGATAGGGTCCCTATAATGTTTTATATTCATCTCCGGGGCCAGGACAGGGCCATTCCCCATGGCGCTAAGATCTTTAGTAGATGAATGTAACAGCAATGTAACAGCAAAGCCTTGCTGGGAACCAGTGGACAAATAATGGGCTCTGGAGGAGATAAGAGAATGGAGGGATCCTGCTCCAGAAGGGCTATCCAGAATTCAGAAGGGGAATAGAACTTCTGGGCTCTGGTTTGGGGAGAAGGGGCCTGGGGAAGGCACTGTGGGTAGGAGGCCATGCCCAGGAAAGACCAAGTGGTACAAAGGGCACTGATTGGTCAGCAGAGGAGAAAGGAGATGGGCCCAAGTGGGGTGAGGAGGAGCAGGAGGGGAACAGCAAGGGCCGGGGAATGGGGTGGGCTGTGGGGCCTGAGCTGTGGTCATGGGGGCCCAAAGATCTGGGCCTACAGGGGGCCAGCTGTGACCTCAGCACTCCCCTCCCTCATGTCTGGTGCTGTCACTAACTGCTGGCCTGACTGCCCTCCAAACTATTTCATGCCTGCTCTTTGCTCCACTTTCTCCAAGTCCTGTGGGCATCTCTTTATGCTCAGGCCTCACCTTCTACCAGCTCACTCCTGAGGGAGCTCAGAAACTCTCTGCAAGAATCCCACCCCAGCCCCCCTACCCACAGACCTGCCTTCATCCACATGCCCAGTCTGCCAACTGTACAGACTTAGCTCAGCTGAACCTGGAAATCAAACCTGCCTTTCTCTCTAAAATGAACCCTTCAGACTGTCACTTTATTTTATTATTTTTTTTTTAGCCTCTCAAGCTAGAAGCCTTTGACATTTTTTCCCTCCAATGCTTCATCCAAACTGTCACAGCAATCCTGCAGCTTCCTCATTAGGTATTTTTCTTGACATTTTTCATTCCCTTTTGTACCAGACATACTACGCCCCAGGTTATCTGAACTCTAGGAAATCTGTCAGAAACTCGGTATGGATCCTAGGAATCTGTATTTCTAGTACATTTCTAGGTAATTCACCTTATACCAATCAAGACAAGTCTCTGTTGCAGAGGGAATATAATCAGAGTGGATTAGGTTATGCTCCTGTAACAAATTAATGCTGCAATCCCAGTGGCTTAACATAATGCTACTCACAAATCCTTCTCCTTTTGTAGCTGCACCATCGGGAACATGTGGTCCCCAAAAAGGTTGCAACTGGAAAGGAATGCGCTGAAGGGATGTTTCTAAGGGACAGGCCTGGAATTGACTAGAACTGAGTTGCAAAGGAGGCTGGGAAGAAAGTTCCCAGGAAGAGGGGAGAGTCCTTGCTGCAGCTGGTCTCCAGGGCTTGTCTGTGTTTCTTCTTCTTCATGACTGTGGTCGTCTCAGGTCCCTGTCAGCCCAGGTGACTTGATTGTTTTCACAGGAGTCCCACAATACTCTCTACACTCACACCAACTGTAAGGAGTCTGTGTTCTTAGCGCTAAAAGTGTAGGACTCAGCTCTCATCTCAAGCAGCACCAGGGTCCAGCTGCACTCACCTTACCGTAGCCCCTGGTCTTCTTTCAGCTGCTTGGTTTATTCCAGGATGCTCAGGATCTCCCCCTCAAGTTTTATGGAATTTCCAGTAAAGGGAAAAAATAAAACTTTCCAGGAGTTGCCTGAAGGAAAATCATCTGACACTGACTAGCTCTGGAAGATGAACTGAGATAAAACAAAGAAGAGCTTAGGAATGTGGACCAAAATGCTGTGGTATAAACAACCATTTCTGAACTGTGGCTCCACCTTGGCTGTTCAAGTACAAGAATCTGTAAATATCCAGAATCATTATTCATGATCTTTAGGAAGGCAGCACGACACGGATGTAAAGGGTGGGGGTACCGTGTAGCTAGCTTGCCTAGGTTTGAATTGCTTCTTGCTAATCGCAAGTCTTAGGAAAGTTACTTCATCTTGCTGAACCTTGGTGTTCTCATCTGTCACAAGGAAGAAATATGCACATCCATCTCCTTAATTGTGATGACTATTAAACTCGGTGATCCCTGTACCTGGCTTATTGTGGAGGAGTAAAAGAATATGCTAACCCTTGTTGTCTACCCTTAAACTCAAGCCTCTTGGCTTTTATTTTAGGTAGATAATCTGTAGGTGTAGATTTCAACAGATTTAGAATAATTATCCTAAAAAATATACTCTGCCAATTCCTGTGGAAATCCTATCATAAAGGGATGTGGGTGGGAGAATGAAGCTCCTTGACAACCATGAGGGGGGCTGTTGATCTCCTTTGCTGCATATCAGTAATCTCCATTTGTCAAGTGACAGGCATTTTGTGAGACAAGATATTTGAAAAGTCATATGAACAGCTTGGGGCTTGCCTGGTAGCTCAGCTGGTAAAGAATACCCCTGCAATGTGGGAGACCTGGGTTCAATCCCTGGGTTGGCAAGATCCCCTGGAGGAGGGCATGGCAACCCACCCCAGTGTTCTTGCCTGGAGAATCCCCATGGACAGAGGAGCCTGGTGGGCTACAGTCCATGGGGTCACAAAGAGTCAGACACGACTGAGCGACTAAGCACAGCACAGCAGATGAAGAGCTTATGTGAAGGGATGGTGCTCCTCAGGTTGTTCCCACTTGCAAGGTCCTCCACTTTGGCTAGATTTGGGGATGTGGCCTAGGCCTGCCCCCTTTGCTTTTGAGAAATGGTAAGTTAGGAGCGGAGGTTGGGGGTGCGGGGGTGGGGAGGCGGGGGGCTCTGTGGGGATCTGAGTCACTGTTGCCTGGCCTTGTGCTTTTCCCCTTTCTTCTCTGAGACCCCAGATGATGGGAACAGCAAGGGAAGGTGAAATTAAGAAAATTAAGGAGTTTGTATGCCAGATCTGAAAGTACATTACTTGACAGCGGGGTGTCCTGTCCTAGAAGGGCTCATGGGGCTTTCCTTTCAGGCTTTGTTATTTTATAAAGGCAATGTGGGTGGGGGGATGAAAGTGGAGGTGTCACACATGAACCATATTCTAAGGAAACTGGAGTTTGGGTATAGCAATGGGGAAGATTCTTGGAGTAAATGTTTTACCATAAAATAAATATTGGTTGAATTATTTTCCTTCCCAGGGCTAGGATAGACCATAGTATGCAGAGATTGCTTCTCTGGGACCTGTAGAATAATGTGAGAAATCTTTTCAGATCACTAGCTTAACATTTCTCAAAAAAAATTTTTCTTTTGGTTGCTATTAATCAAAGGTTTTCTAAGACTTTATTTCTTAATTAACTTTCCAGTTTCCCAAATCACATTTCTTAATATTTTAAACTTAAAGTTAGCCAAGGGCAGTTTTGCTTTCAGTAAAATCAGAATTTACCAGCTTAGTTCAACCCTACCTAATTCCAAATGGCTGCTAGTATATATTTTCTCCTTTCAATTATGCTTTCACTCTCCATTCTGATTATTGCAGGTTATGCAAATCAAGCTGGAAAAGAGATTTAATTCAATCAGCTGTGGGTCTGCTTCCACTGATTTGAATATTAGCTGTTTCGTCTATATGTAAATGACTGGAGAGAAGGAAACTTGTTGCTATGAACTGTGACCAATCCTGATGCCATAACCTTGTGTCAGATCTCAAGGTCAAGCTCAAAGTCGAATTGATTGTGGGAGGATGTTTGGGGACCCTGGAGCAAGACACTCCACCTCAGGTCTGTGCTTGGGATGGTTTTAAAAGACCCTGATTTTTTTGACACTGTCAGGAAGACCTCCTCCTCTTGTCCATTATTGGTGATTCTCAGAAAGATGAGGGGAGAAACAGAGAGAAGGATTGCTTCTGTTTACTGAGAATTTTTTCCATTCACTCAAACGAAGCAGCATTCTTCACATACCAGGTTGAGAAAGGCAGCTAAGGTATCTATCCCTGAGGAAAAATAGAATATTTGGAGCTGTTAGCAAGCTGGGAGGGAGAGAGGCTTGCTCCAAATCTCACAAAGGACCAAGAACAGAGAAATTAATAGCACAGAGTGAATCCTTAGCCAACAGGGGAGCCCAAGACAAACTAACAAAGAAGGTTCTTCCAGGCCTTGCCTCTGGCTGCCCACGAGCCTTTGAAGTGCTAACATTGCTTTTTGGTGGGGAGGAAGAAAAGAGGGGGACAGCAGGGTTATAAAAATGCTATTTGTTTATCTGGAAGGTGCTAAACCAGTTTCCAGGCACAGATGTTGTTTTGCTTTAGAAAGCTGGAGATGTGTTCTTCAAAGGAACACTGACCCAATCCTGAGCTGATTCTTCCTCTTCCTCTTCTTTTTCCCCTCCCACTAAACTAGGTCAGGGAGAGAGTTTCATATTTTGTTGTTGTTAGACTGCCAGCTCAGAAGCGAGATGATTGGCTGAGACCTAGAGCTTGACAATTAAAGTTAAATACAGGCAGCTGGCTGGGTTTTGATTAAAAGCCATAATCAAGAAATCTGGCAATCTGGAATTGCGTGATGGCTGAAGTCTGTTTCTTTTTTTTTTTTTTTTTCCTGTTTTTGTTTTTAACCCCATGTGCGCAATGACTAATCTTTCGGGGCTTTTTTCTTTACTGTCACTACAAATCTTCAGGTTTAAAAAAGCTGACAGAAATCTTAAAGTCATGTGAGTTTCCTTGTTTCTGAAATAGCTGAAGACTGCTGTGTTGCTGTCCGTGTGACTTGGAGTTTCTGCTCTATTTGATGAAAATGAACACCGAAGACACAAATCAGTTTGTTAGCACAGTGTTTAATTATTCTTTTTTTCCTACTCGATTAATTACTTATAAATGGGAAATAAAAGCAACTCAGATCAACTCCTTTTATTGGTGCGGCTGTTCTGGACGCAGTTATTTTGTTGCTTCTAGGGCCACCTTGTGGAAGATAACTGTTATTTTGAATATGGCAGTCAAGAATGGATTCATTTAGAAAGTGTAGTATACTGTCCATGTGACTTCCTGGTATAAAATCTAAGTAGAATGATCACTGAGTTTCTATCAGAAAATACCCTATAACAAAGAAAACCAGTTGTGGTGAATATGAAAATGTGTATGCTAAGTTGCTTCAGTCATGTCCGACTCTGTGTGACCCCAGAGAGGGTAGCCCACCAGGCTCCCCCGTCCCTGGGATTCTCCAGGCAAGAACACTGGAGTGGGTTGCCATTTCCTTCTCCAATGCATGAAAGTGAAAAGTGAAAGTGAAGTTGCTCAGTCGTATCCGACTCCTAGCGACCCCATGGATTGCAACCTACCAGGCTCCTCCATCCATGGGATTTGCCAGGCAACAGTACTGGAGAGGGTTGCCATTGCCTTCTCCCAAATGAAAATGTATATACCACTATGAAATACACAAAGAAAGTTCAGATTTTGTAGTTCACATAAATCATCTGCATTTCCTTACAAGTCCTCAGGTGTTAGTGGGGTGGAGACTTGGGAGTGTCTACATTTCCCAACTATTTCAAGATTTCAGATTTCTTCTCCCTGCTGAACTTGGGGTGGTGAGGAAGGGGAACTTTGGGCTCTGGGTCAGTAGCATCACATCTTCTATTTGCAAATGGGCTAAACCATTTTCTGGACCTCAGCGTGGAGTCTGCCTTGAGTAGTTGGTCCCTTCTGGCTTTCTGGTATCATGTTGGGGATGGATCATGAGTCACTGTGCTTCATAGACTCCAAGGCTCCTTCATCATGACTTTAGCTGGCACAGGCCCTCTTGTATTTTCTGAGTCTCTCTACTGGGGAAGGGACAAAGTTCTGGAACTTCTGCAGACCATGCAGAGCTCTAGGGCATCAGTAACATGTTCTTAGGCTATCTACACAGATGTCTTTTCCACCATGGTTAGCCATGTGTATTGGATGTGGTGCCACATCAAAGACCACTTCCTAAAGACATACCTGGGAGTTGTCTGGTTTCTCACATCTTCCCCAAGGTGGGAGTGAAGAATAGATATTGAGAACAGTGGCAACTCTGATCCTTTCACTCTAGTTTTTTTTTTTTTTTTTTTTTTCATTTCTTGCTTTCTGAGTTCCATTGAGGCTAGAAGAAGGTTCTTCTCCTTTCTGTATATCAAGGATTTCCCTATCACCACTTCTTGCATTATTTATCCTATGATTTACAGCAAAGCTGTAGAATCAATTTGGCAAGCTTGACTCAGACACTCACAGAATTGTCAAAACTATCATATTTGTAGGGGTTCAAAAGTAAAATTTTTGGAGTCAAAGCTGAAAATTAACTCTTTTCCTTGTGTGCATTTTGGACTTAATTATTCTGATTTCTCTTAGAGGCAAATGGATGTTTCTGGCAGAATGGGGAAAGAACAGAAACTTGGAAAAGTGAATTGAAAAACACATCAATATCTTTCAATACAATGTTGTCTTCTTTTCATTGTTATTATTAGTTCTAAAAATGTGACCAAAGATTCAGTAAAAACTTGGAAAGCAGAGTATAGCATCTGTAATTACTTCTTCTTAATATTTCTTCCCTGATTTGACCAAACTCAAATGGGTTGATATTTGGTTTTGCATTGACAGTCTTCTTAGGAAGAGGTAGAAGCAAGATAGGAGAAGCTGGTGAATTTTAATAGGGATCCAATCTCCCATAACAAAGAGGTGAATCTTGGTGTAGACAGTTTTCTTGCCAATCCAGTCCCTACTCCAAAGCCGTATTAGCCTTCTAAACAAAAGCACTTTTATTGTTTATTCTTCTAAAAAACCTCCACTATTCCTCAGCAACTATAAATTGAAATTCAAACTTTCAAGGTCCTTCTTTATGGAAATTTTTTTTAAATTTTTAATTAATTTATTTGGCTGTAGCAGGTCTTAGTTGTGGCATGCAGGATCACTAGCTGCCACATATGGGATCTTTAGTTGCAGCATGTGGGATCTGGTTCCTTGTCCAAGGATCAAACCCAGGTCCCCTTCATAGGGAGCATGGAGTCTTAGCCACTGGACCACCTGGGAAGTCACTCAAGGTCCCTGCTTACCTCTGCAGATGTGCCTTCCACTACTCTCTTGTAGATTGCTTACATGCAAAGAAACTCTTTTCTATCTATGTCAGCCTGATAGCCAGTGTCCCTTTCTTCTATTGTACCTTAAACATCTATTTTTAAAATGCTATTTATATTTGATTCATTCTTTCAGACCAATTCAAATCTCTTCTCATCTGTGAAACTTTCCCAAATTCGTCAACCTCTCCCTTCTTTCCTTTTCTTAGGCCAGTGATTCATAACCTGAAGTGAGCATCAGAGTTACCTGGCTTGTATTTTCTATGCCTGTTCTAGCCTCAAACTTAGAGAATCTAATTCACTTGTTCTGAACTTGCATCTACATGGTTCTGAGAATGTGCCTATGTAAGAATAAGGCTGAAGTTTAATGTCTATCCTCCTCTAGTTCATTCCACTCAGCACTTAACAGCTATTGCTTTGTCCTGTCAGTTACCCCTTTGTGTAGAACTCAGTGCCTGGGTAGGGTCTGAGATCAACTGTCACACCATCAGGGCTGATGGTCCACACTTTCCCCCAGATTCCTCCACATACCCTGACACAGCAGCCTTCTGCTTGTTCATAGAAGGCTCTAGAAATTCCGGGATGTTAAGAGATACTATTACTCCTACTTTCCTTGATTTACACCATGGACAAGGACAGGGGCTTTTCCTACTGTTGGAGTTCAGACATAGAGAGCCCCTGGTGGTCTGTGTGATAAAGCTGTAACAGGTAGGAGCCAATTTTAACTCCATGTTGGATCTGTTTCTTTGACCTTTGCTTTTCACTGTTTTTGTTATTATATTCATACATAATGGCCTGCCTCAGGGAAACCTGCCCCTCTGCTCGAGTATTAAACTGAACTGCCTTTGTTCAGCTCATAGGGAGATAATCTGACCCTGCCACCTATAAATTGCTGCAGAAAAGATAAAACTAATACATCCCTTCCTATTTTGTGAGATAAATGGCCTTTTAACTTTACTTCCTCACTTCTTCTCCCTCTCAGTCTATAAAAGAAACTGGTATCCGGACTCTAGAAGATAGTTCTTTTTTGGAGACATTAGTCTGCCATCTTCTTGGTTAGCCAGCTAACCAAATGAAGTTGTATTCCTTGCCTCAACAACTTGTCTCTCAGTTTACTGGCCTGTAATGTGGCAAGTAGAGTGAGCTTGGACATGGTAACAGCCAAATTCCTGAAAGAAAGAAATTACCACAAAGGAGGCAGAAGTACTTACTCATTAAACCCACATTTATTGAACACCTATTATTTGCCAGACTGTGCATTGGAGGTATATGATAAATAAACAGAGAAACTATATATTCTTTGGAAGGACTGATGCTGAAGCTGAAGCTCCAATACTTTAGCCACCTGATGTGAAGCACCGACTAATTAGAAAAGACCCTGATGCTGGGAAAGATTGAAGGCAGGAGAAGGGGGCAACAGAGGACGAGATGGTTGGATGGCATCACTGACTCAATGAACATGAGTCTGAGCAAGCTCGGGGAGATGGTGAAGGGCAGGGAAGCCTGGCGTGCTGCAGTCCGTGGGGTCACAAAGAACTGGACATGACTGAGTGACTGAACAACAACATTCCCCCTCATTTCAGTAGGGACAGCAGAGGGGACGGACAGCAAAGATATGGATCAGTGAGTATATAGTTCAGAGAGGGACAGGAGCTCTGAATAAAGGCAGGTGCCCCAGGGCACCTGAACCAGCAGGGCAAAGAAGAGTGGGTCTCATTCTGCATGGGCTGCACCTGTGTGCATGCTGGGGCAGCCCCAGACATCACCCCTTCCTGGGCCTGCAGCCTCACTCCAGAAGTGCTGGGAGGACAGGTGTAGGCTATGAAGGAAAAGACAGTGTTACTAGAGACCAAATAAGGGAGCTGTGTGACCCTTCTGCCAATGCAGGAGAGAAGGTTGACAGAGGTCAGCTGTCAAAGGGATATAGGCAGGGATGTGGACACACGCTTGCAGCTTAGAGTCTGGAGGTGATCATAGCAGTGTGGGCCAAGACTCAGGATAAGAAAGTGACAACAGGCACCAGGACAGAGGGCTGGTGGGCAGGGAGGACTCAAACAGGGGAGCTGCAGAGCTCCCTGTAAAAGCACTTCCTCTGCTCCCACCCAATCAGAATCCTAACAGGAAAGATATCCTCTAACGGTCTCTGGATCCTCAAGTTCCTTACAAATTCAGTCCTGAGGACTCATGTAGATGCTCCCAGAAATAGCAGACAGAGTTAATCGGCCAGTGGAAGGTCAGAGTAGGGGATGGCTGTGTGAGTGTAAATGGACGGCTAAGCTGTGCACACTCACCTCTGAAGTCTAGTCTGCTCTTTTAGCTGTCTTTTGCAAGAACTTTGAGGCCAAGGATTCTTTTACATTCAGCACTAATCAGGGTCTCTCAGAGTTAGAAGTAGAAACTCAGCAAGTATTTATTGGTTATCATTTGACTATTTTGATTTTGGGCTTTGTTTTTTATTTTTCTCTCACTGAGGAAGCATTAAAAAAGCCTGACTGATGTGAATTGGATTGACATGGGCGAATCAACGGTTGATGACTTTTAGATTTTTTTTCTTCCTGATCCTCCTGCAAGTATGATTTGGATCATTTGCAATTACATTCAAGGAAGAATTAAATGATTATGTGATGCAAATGAGATTAAAATAATGCTCTTTGGGATCAAATGCACACAACTGCTTAATTGCTGGAGACTTGCCTAAAGTTTCAATTTTTTAATGCTGAGTAACAAACTCCTTTAAAATTTAGTGTCTTAAAAGCTGTTTCATTATCTTTCCCAATTTTATAGATTGACTAGGCTCACTTAGAAGAAGCTTCTATTCTATATGATTACGGCTGGGGCCGCAGTCATTTGGGGGCTTGAAATGTCCCAGTGGTTCATTCACAGAGCTAGCCATGTGCTGACTGTGAAAACTCAGCTAGGACTGTTGACTGAATGTCTTAGTTCTCTTCATGTGGACATATTTGTATGCAACTTGGGCTTCCTCACAGCATGGCAGCTTAGTTCCAGAAAAAGGCAAGCAAGAGAAAGGAAGCAAACATTGCCAGTCCTAAGACTAAACTCACTTTTACCATGTTCTGTCGGTCAAAGTAGTTGTGGGCCAGCCCACATTTAAAAGGAGGGAAAATGGGAGGGAGGTGTAAGAGGGAGAGTACATAGGTATACCTATGGCTGATTCATGTTGATGTTTGGCAGAAACCAATACAATACTATGAAGCAGTTATCCTTCAATTAAAAATAAATAAATTTTTTAGAAAAGAGGAAGGTAAATAATCTCTACCTCCATGTGAGAATGACACATATGTACAAGAAGTTTCCATCTTTGGAAACTATCTACCATGTTTGCCCTCTGGCCACCACAATTCATATCTCCCTCCATATGCAAAATATATGCACAGTTAGCCTTAAGCTATTAGCTCAAAGTCCAGGATCTCTCTATCTAAATCAGGTTCAGTTATGAATGGGGGGTCATTGAGTGCAGCTTCTCTGATAAGGCTTCTTGGTACAGAATTCTATAAATTGAAAAGACATTATCTGGTCTAAACACATTCAACATACAATGTGAGAAAGGAGCAATTATAACTGCAGCAACTGGTGTATAACTTTCACTAATCCATAATAAATCTGAAATCCAGTCACACGTGTGTTAGCAGGTATTAAAAATATTTTTTTAATTAAAAAAAAATCAGGCTCTTGTTCTCCTCCTGGGGGAGAGGTTTGCTATGGCTCAACTCTTCAAATCATACTTTCATTTCCATTAAGAAATTACCTATGCTTGCAGCTAAGTAGTTTTCTCAGCCTATTTCCTTAGCATAAGAAGTTAGAGGTTCTGAGTGCCAAATAATTGATTCTTTTGAATCGCGATGCTGGAGAAGACTCTTGAGAGACCCTTGGACTGCAAGGAGATCCAATCAGTCCATCCTAAAGGAAATCAGTCCTGAATATTCCTTGGAAGGATTGATGCTGAAGTTGAAACTCCAATACTTCGGCCATCTAATGTGAAGAGCTGACTCATTGCAAAAGATCCTCATGCTAGGAAAGATTGAAGGCAAGAGGAGAAGGGGCGACAGAGGATGAGTTGGCTAGATAGCATCACCGACTCAATGGACATGAATTTGAGCAACCTCCGGGAGACAGAGAAGGACAGGGAAACCTGGCATGCTGCAGTCCACGGGGTCTCAAGAAGTTGGACATGATTTAGTGACTGAACAACAATGAGGTCTTAGAAACGGCTTACAACTGCATTTTTGCTTTCAACTTTACTGTGAGACCATGTTCTACTTGTGGAAACCTAGACTTAATTTTTGCCTTGAGGTCATTTCTTCTGAGAACATTCTGTTGGGTCCTGAGTCTCTATGTGTTTTGTAAATTCTGCTCTCCAAGAGTCCTTTTTGAGGGAGTTTCATCTCTCTTTTTTCTCAAATTTTCTCAGAGGCAACTAAAGAAAAACTAGTTGTCACTCAGTTTTCATCCCAGAAATCTCTTTGACCGGTGCATATGCTCATCAGCTACTCTTTCTAGCCTCAACATCACTGTGGAAAAGGTTGCCCAAATTTGACAGTATTGCCGAACTTTCTGCCTATATGCGACATCGGTTGCCTTTTCTTTATCCTCCAGTGACACTTTCCTCACTCCCTCTCCTCAGGCTCCATTAGTGGTTTCTCTGAGGTCCTCCTGGCTCCTGCCTGCTGTCCAGTTCCAAAGCCAAAGCCGCATATTTTAGGTTTCTATTACCACAGTACTCACTTCTGGATATCAAATTTTGTTTTAGTTATCCAGTGCTGTAGAATAAACCCTAAACAAAATAAACCTCAAAACTTTGTGGCTTAAAACAGCATCCATTTAATTATCTGTCATAATTCTGTAGGTTGAGTGGACTCAGCTGGGTGGGGTTGCTCCCTCTGATGTCGGCTGGGCTGTGGTCATCTGAGGGCTCTCTGGGATGCAGATCCGAGGTGGCTAAGTCACATGCCTGGCAGCTGGTCCTGGCTGTTGATGGGAGCTTGGCTAGGCTTCCTGACCAGAGACTTCGCTTGTCATTCCTTTGGGCTTCAACATGTAGCTACTCAGGCCTCCTCAAAATTTGGGGCTGAAGTTCCAAGAATGAGTGTTCCACAAGGAAGAAGGTAGGAACTGCTAGCTTTAGGTCTGGATTTGAAGTTCACTTCTGACATATTTTAATCAGTCAGAGCAAGAGGGCAACCCAGATTCAAAGGGAGAGGAAAAAAAAAAAAGCAAAAACCTTTCACCCCAGTGAAATGGTATGTGCATACCAGCAGGGGTGACCTTTGGGGACTACCAAATGGCAGCTTCCCAGGCAGCACCGTGGTAAAGAATCCGCCCGCCAATGCAGGAGATACAAGAGATGAGGGTTCGATCCCTGCGTGGTGAAGATCCCCTGGAGAAGGAAATGGCAACTGGCTCCAGTACTCTTGCCTGGAAAATTCCATGGACAGAGGAGCCTGGTGGGCTACAGTCCATGGAGTTGCAAAGAGTTGGATACGACTGAGCGTACATGCATGCAAGAAGAAGAAGAGCTGGGGAGTAACAATTGCCTCTTGTAACAATCAGTGACATTGAACCAGGTGCTACTTTTCTTTTGTGGAGATGATAGACCTCACATTTCTAGAACCTCCCAATAATTTTCCCCTCTGACTCAACCTGCACACTGAAGGGTTATTGATACTTCCTATTCAAACAATTGATATTTTGCTTTATCTACTAAGAATCCAATGTAAGAAAAATTCATCTGATGCTTCCTTCTGTTGGGCAAGCAGTTCTTGATAAAAAGTTGGAAAAACAGGAATTGAGTCTTGAAGCAAGTTTTAATTTAGTATTAATGTGTAGTATAAAGAGTCACCACAGCCTTTTTGCAAATATGATTTTTGTAAACTTGCAAATTCTCTAACTGCTTATGACCTGAGTAATAGAATGTCTATGAGAAATCAGTTCAGTTCAGTTGCTCAATCGTGTCCAACTCTTTGCGACCCCATGGACTGCAGCATGCCAGGCCTCCCTGTCCATCACCAACTGCCAGAGTCCATTGAGTCGGTGGTGAGCTCTCCCTAAAGATAAAGAGGAGAAAATAACTCCTAATTAATTTGTTTTGATGTATGTCTTTAAAAACACACACAGTTCAGAATGACATGAAATGGAAACTCTCTCTCTGCTCACTCCTTGTCTTCTTCAAAAATTCAACACCGCTTTCTGAGATGACAGTGTCTGCTGACAGGTGGTTGCTGTTGTAAATAGATTTAATATACTTATCCCTCTTTCTTGATTGGTAAATTTAAACAGTATTTACTGTGTTCTCACTAGAAAGCAATTTTACCATAATTTTATCATTTGTCAGAAACAAGTTGAGGTTTCCTAAAATACCCCCAGGGTTTCTGATTTGGCAGGTCTGGGAGGGGGTCAAGATTCTGCATTTCCAGCAAGTTTCCCAGGTGATGCTGAAGCTTTTGTTGCGGACCATATTCTGAGAACCACTGTCATGAAGAGTAAACATTTTTGGTTTTAACTTACGCTACATCTTTTTCTCTCTCATTTATCTAGTGATTTTTCTCAATTATATATACACTTTAATTCTGGCATTATCTGGCATATGAACTTATACTTATGTGGTTATTTCTTGATTGATCATCTTTCTTTTAAGGCAGTAACTAGTGACAGTTAGAAGGTACAAAAGGTGAGGAAACATGAGAATTACTTTTCCTTTATAATTCTGTGACTATTGTCAGTGATATCTTTGGGGAAAATTATTTGCAATCATTTGGAGCTAGTATAGAGAAATGAAATTTATTTTTGCATCTTGATCTTATATCCAGTCACCCTGCTAATCCTTCAGTCATTCTAATTCTTCACTGATAAGAGTTCGCATGTTGCTAACTGCACCTCTAACACATTCACTGTTAATGCTGCATAGTGTTTCATTTTCTGATCATGCTACGCATGCGTAGCCCATTTTCATGTTGACGGACATTTAGTAGTTTAGATAGTCTCCTCCTCCTCCTTCTCTGCTATTACATTTTAGCAGCGGTTCAATTTTAGCACGTGTCCTTGTGGACGTGTGTGACTTTTGTTTTCCAAGATACACCAGGGAGTAGAACTAGTGGGTTGTAGAAACTCGGATACCACTCATGCACAATTCATAGCCTGTCGGCCTGACCTGTTTTTCCAGTTATTGCCATGGCAACTAGCCCTGCATGAGCTGCCAGTGATTTTGCACAGGCATCCCCTCTTATTTGGGCTGCATGTCTCTTGCCTTCAGGCCAGGATGGGGCAGGGGACAGGGACACCCTTGCTCAGTGTACACCTGTGCGCAGTTGCGAGGTGAGGGGAGTTAACACCCCAAGGGGCAGAACTTTTGGCAGTGGGATGAAGGAGCCAGTGCACAAACCTCACCCTTCTTCCTCTGGACTAACTGCTTTGCCGTGCCGTTTGTTTGGCCTCTTGAAGGGGGATCTCATTAGACCCAGAAGCCTATAGTATCCCCTGCTGGCTCCCCCTTTCATACCTCACTCTGGTCACTTCAAGAGACACTGGTCCCTTGGGGGGTGGTGCCTGGGTGCAACTCCTCACCCCCTGAAGCTGCTCTGAAGTCTTCCTGCCTAAGTGTGGTGGGAGGGGTGTGGCGGGGTTGTGGAGAAGAGACTAAGCTTGGGGGCTTAAAGGACTCACACAGTGAATGCTGTGCATGGGAATACACGGAAACCAGAGCTTCAGTTTAGGGTTCTAATTAGACAAAACTGGTGCTAGCAGAAATGGTAGTTTAGAGTTGGTTTGGTTTCTAGCAATGAAAATCAACTAAGAATTTAGCTGTATAGTCAGAATCAGGAAGTAGAAAAGGATGTGACCTGGATGCCCAATACCAGCTTGGATTAGTAAGAAGTCTTAACAAATTCCGATTCTGCATATTTAACAGCAGACCTAATTTGTTGATTATGTTGCATTACAGTCTGGAATATGATCATTCATGGTGAGAATATTTATTGAGAATGTATTATATGCCAAATATTGCTCTGAGTGCTAAGAAATATTAACTAATTTAATCCTAATAAGAATACTTGGAAGTGAATATTTTTATTATCACTGGCTGTGCCTCACAGCTTGCAGGAAGATCTGCTGGAGGAGGGCATGGCAACCCACTCCAGTATTCTTGCCTGGAGAATCACCATGCACAGAGGAGCCCGGTAGGTCCTCTGGGGGTCCATGGGGTTTCAAAGAGACATGGCTACAGTCCATGGGGTCTCAAAGAGTTGGACGCGATTGAGCAACTAAGCACAGCACACAGCTTGCGGGATCTTAGTTCCCTGATGAGGGATCAAAACTGGGCCCCCTGCAATGGAAGTGTGGAGTCCTAGCCACTGGTTTGCCAGGGAATTCACAAAAGTAAAAAATATTATTATCCCACTTTCTAGATGAGGAGGTTTAGATATGCGGAGGTTCAGTACTGTACCTCAAGTCCTACAGTGGTTGAACTCAGGAAGTCTATACCTAGGCTCCTGCTCTTAACCACTTCACCACCCTGATTACTGATTCTCATGTTAATGAGCCTTCCTCCCTTTGTTCATTCATTCATTCACTTGTTCATTTGTTCCTTTCTTCTATCTTTTCTTCCCTTTTTTTTTCATGTCAGATTTGTTGAGGCATTATTAACATATGATTGGACTACATTACATAATTACTATAATGTTATATTGTCTTATTATATAATTAGCATGAGGTTATATTATAATAACCAGGGCTTCCCTGGTGGCGCAGAGGTTAAAGCATCTGCCTGCAGTGCAGGAGACCTGGGTTTGATCCCTGGGTTGGGAAGATCCCCTGGAGAAGGAAATGGCAACCCACTCCAGTATTCTTGCCTGGAAAATCCCATGGACAGGGGAGCCTGGAGGGCTACAGTCCATGGGGTAGCAAAGAGGTGGACATGACTAATTATAATTAGTATATGGTTAATTAAACCACAATCAAGTTATAGACATTTTCATCACCCTAAAAAGTTCCCTGTGTCTTTTCCTTCACTCCCAGTCTCTGACTTCCCAGGTGGCACTAGTGGTAAAGAACCTGTCTGCCAATGCAGGAGATGTAAGAGACGTGGGTTCGACTCCCAGGTTTGGAAGATCCCCTGGAGGAGGGCATGGCAACCCACTCCAGTATTCTTGCCTGGAGAATCCCATGGACAGAGGAGCCTGGCAGGCTACAGTCCATGAGGTCGCAAAGAGTCGGACACGACTGAAGCGACTTAGCACGCAAAGCACGCACACACGATCTCTGGCAACCACTGATCTCTCTCCGTGTAGTTTTGCTTTTGAGAGCATATCACAGGAGTGGAGTCTTGGAGTCTGTAGCCTTTTGAGCAGGCTTCTTTCACTGAGAATGATACACATGAGATTCATCCACGCTCTTGTGTGTATTAGTGGTTTGTTTCTGTTTATGACTGAGGAGCATTCCATCGTGTGAATGTTTGTTTATCCATTCAACAGCTGATGAATGTTTGGATTATTTCCAGCTTCTGGTGATTACATATATGGCTGCTATAAATATTTGCCTACTGGCATTTGTATGGACATATCTAGTAATGGAATTGCTGGGTCATATGATAAACAACTATTTCACTTCATAAAAAAGGCCAAGCTGCCTTTTTCAAAAAGGCTGTATGATTTTTATTTTCATCAGCAATGTATGATTTTAGGTGGTTGCTCTACATCTTTTACAGAACTTGGTATAATCAGGTTTAAACAATTTTTTTAGCTGATTTAATAAATGTTTGGTGGTATCTCATTGCGCTTTGGCGATGCACTTCTCTCATGACTAATTATGCTGAGTATGTTTGTATGGGCTCACTTGCTGTGTGCTTCTCTCTTCGGAATGCCTTTGTGTAAATAAGATTTAATTTATATTAGCCATATGCTTATTAATGAATATTATTATGTTCAGTTCTACAAATGGATGTTCCCATACAGTTCAAAGTTTTTATTTCTAATCATTATGGAGGATGCAGAATAGTATAGTAGTTAGGGACAGGAGCAGGGTTCAGACCACAGCTCAGTAACTTACTAGCCATCTGCTCTTGGGCAAATTCTTGTCAAACTCTGTGATTGTTTTCTCATCTGTAAAATGAGGATAAGAGCACCTACTGTAAAGAGGTATCAAGAAGATATTGTGAGATGATTCATGTAATATACATAACACAGTGCCTATCTAGGTGCTGTATAACTGATGCTGTCATCGTCTTCATCTTCATTGTTATTGCCGTCATCGCTATCATCATCACCTGGTCCATAACTGAGTTCCTGAAAGTTACATCAACAAATATACATTCAGAAAATTCACTCATTTCTATTTCATTCCAGATCTGTAATGAGATCTAGTATTGTACAACTCCCAAATATTAAAAAAAAAAAAAAAAGAAAAAGGTAAGAAAATCTGGAGAATGTGTCTTCATTACATAGGTCACACGGCCTGCAGTTTGAAGACCCTGAAAAAATGCCAATTTAAATATGGAAATCTCAGTAATTTCCAGACCTGATTTGGCATCTAGAAAAGTATACTCTGTTCTTCCATTTCTCCTCCAAATTCTCTGCCAGTCAACAGAATAATGTTTAAATGACTTAGAATTAAACAAACGTGTAAACCACTTGGCTCCTTGTAAACACCTTTGATTTTAATCAGATGGAAATGAGCTTTTGCTTTTTGTTCAGTTCAGTTCAGTTGAATCGCTCAGTCATGTCTGACTCTTTGCGATCCCATGAACCTCAGCACGCCAGGCCTCCGTGTCCATCACCAACTCCCGGAGTTCACTCAAACTCACGTCCATCGAGTCGGTGATGCCATCCAGCCATCTCATCCTCTGTCGTCCCCTTCTCCTCCTGCCCCAAATTCCTGCCAGCATCAGGGTCTTTTCCAATGAGTCAACTCTTCGCATGAGGTGGCCAAAGTACTGGAGTTTCAGCTTTAGCATCATTTCTTACAAAGAACACCCAGGGCTGATCTCCTTTAGAATGGACTGGTTGGATCTCCTTGCAGTCCAAGGGACTCTCCAGAGACTTCTCCAGCACCACAGTTCAAAAGCATCAACTCTTCGGTGCTCAGCTTTCTTCACAGTCCAACTCTCACATCCATACACGACCACTGGAAAAACCATAGCCTTGACTAGATGGACCTTTGTTGGCAAAGTAATGTCTCTGCTTTTGAATATGCTATTTAGGTTGGTCATAACTTTCCTTCCAAGGAGCAAGCGTCTTTTAATTTCATGGCTGCAGTCACCATCTGCAGTGATTTTGGAGCCCCCCAAAATAAAGTTTGACACTGTTTCCACTGTTTCCCCATCTATTTCCCATGAAGTGATGGGAGCTTTAAGCCAATTTTTTCACTCTCCACTTTCACTTTCATCAAGAGGCTTTTTAGTTCCTCTTCACTTTCTGCCATACCCATGGGGTCTCAAAGAGTCGGGCACGACTGAGCGACTTCACTTTCACTTTCACTTTCTGCCATAAGGGTGGTGTCATCTGCATATCTGAGGTGATTGATATTTCTCCTGGCAATCTTGATTCCAGCTTGTGCTTCTTCCAGCCCAGCGTTTCTCATGATGTACGCTGCATAGAAGTTAAATAAGCAGGGTGACAATATATAGCCTTGACGTACTCCTTTTCCTATTTGGAACCAGTCTGTTGTTCCATGTCCGGTTCTAACTGGTGCTTCCTGACCTGCATACAGGTTTCTTAAGAAGCAGGTCAGGTGGTCTGGTATTCCCCTCTCTTTCAGAATTTTCCACAGTTTATTGATTGTTGATACAGCTCAATACTGACTCCTTTCTAATGGGACATCATAATGTTATAAAATTGTAATGTGTTTTGGATTGGTGGAATGAGTCTTTGGAAAAACCAATTTAAACACAATTTAGTGCTGTAAAATAACTTTAGCTACTGATGTCAGAGACCACTCCAAGAACTGTTCTTTTCTGAGGGAGGATGTGTAATTGCTCATTAAGTCCACTGAGAGGAGCCACTGCCATAGCAAAGATATTACAGACGCGGCCTTGGCGCTTTTGCTCAGGATAAAAACATCAGCTTTAGGGTTTTAAAATGCACAAGGTCTTCAGATTCCTAAAAGCCCTGTAGTTTTACAATAATCAGACAGAACCGAAAAGTGATACAAATCTTTAACTGCACTGATGTAGAATAAAAGCCGGTTGAGTTTTAGGTGGTAATACACGGGAAAGTATAGAACTTTTTTTTTGTTTTTTTGCTTTCTCTTCAGAAATATCCAACAGCAAATAAAAATTAGTTGTAGGTAGCAATAGCAATAGATAACATTTATTGAGGGCTTTCTATGTCCCTTTTTCATAAGTATTGACTCATTTAATCCTCACAATGATCCTATAATTTGAGGAATAGTTATTATCATCCCCATTTCATAGTTGGGAACCAGAGGCACAGAGAGGTATGTGAACTGTCCAAGGTCACAGAGCTAGTGAGACTGTGAAAGAGGGTAGTTTAGGCAATTATTGCAGTGATCAGAATTAGTATTTTCACTGGAGATCCAGAAAGAAAGGTCAAAATAGAGAAGTTGATTCTCACAACAGTTGCATGAATAGAGGACAAACATTAAGAGAATAGATGACGATGAACTTGTTTCAAGTATATTTTAACATTGGGACTTTGGTAAAGGTCCTTAAGGATAATAACATCAGGGATAGTAGCAGAAGGTTTGGGCGCAGATGAACTGGACATAAACATTGGAAGCTATTCAAACATATATTTTAAAATATGCTGTGTTGTACAAGACTGAACTTTGTACAAGAAAAGAACTTTCATTTCTCCATATTTTAGTAACTTGCCTCATTTTTCTGGTCAGTCATTAAAGGTTTTCTTCCTTTGTTATTCCTTTTTTTGGTAACTGTTTTCAAATACTCTGGCTTTCTTGACTTTGAAGATATGTGAACCTCAATTTACCTGGTGATAAAAGAGGTCTCACAGAGAAATCCAAAAAATTAAACAGCTAAGCCAGTTTTCCTTGATTTAAAATGACTTCAGCCACACTATATTCAACACATAAAATAGCTAAGATGAAAGAAGTAAATGAATCATTTATAACCCCAAAGGGAGGAAAAAACATTACTTAGAGATTCTTCCGAGAAAAAATATCTAACGTGGAGCCTGAGAGATATGCTCTGTGGTCTTTGGAAAAGCTCATGACCCATCGCTGTGTTCACTTTCAAATTAGTTTCTTGGCTAAAAAAAACACACATGATAATTTAGAAAAATTGACTTACAGAGACTCTCTGCTTTGCCAAAGGAAGTGAGAACCCAATTTTATTATGCTTCTGAGTCATCTCTTTTCCTTGGTTCTGTAAAAAGATTGCTATGAGATTCATCAAATGTTACTTAGGAATAAAACTCATGTTTGGGATTCATTTATAAAATAGGAATTAATTTAATTCACATAATTAAACATCATTTTAGTTTTGAGGTGCTGTCAAAAAAAGACATTTGCCACTGAAGATCTGCCTGCTTTCAGGCATCAGATGTTTGTATAGAAGACTTTCTGAACCCTCTCCTGTGCTTTCTTTCCTTTTAGGATAAGAAAGACAATCAGTGTTGGAGTTCTAGTCAGCTGCTTGGCCTTCTGGCTGAATAATGCAAAAAAAGTGACTTGGCTTTTATCCCAGATTGATTTAACCTCACGAAGGCCTTGAATAACCAGATACGGGTTCCCGGCCAAGGGGAACCCAGGAGAATGGGGGTCTAGAGCTCAACCAGGTCCTAGAGAAGGTGGGGGGACCAGCCAAGAATCGTAACTAGAGAACCCAAGTCCTTCCATAAGATCCAAAGGAACTGGAAGTCTGGGGTGGGCTGAGAGAAGACACCCAGAGCAGGGGCTGTGCAGTTGTAAGCACACAGTGGAGACAGGACAGTATAGGTGAGAGCAAAAAATGTCTATGGAGCTTCCTCTGATGAGCCCCAGGGCCACTGCTGGTAGAGTGGTGTACTTGGCACATGTACTGTGGCAAGGTCAGAGCCTCTAAAGTATGTGGTTGGCCTGAAACCACAAAAACAAGGAAAAAAAAAAAAAAACCTAAAAATAAAAGGATGCTTCTATGTTACTTAAAAAAAAAGTCTGTCTGGTAAATGGCACTTTAAAAAAGTTAGCACTGTCTTTTAAGAGCTTAATCCTTGGTGTGTGGATGAGGTGATAGGGGCCCAGCATGGAAATGGTTTCGGTTGTGAAGCCTCACCCACGTTTGCCCTCTCACTGGGGCCTCTCTCTCATGGCCCTACAGATTTTCCTTCATTGTCCTTATCTATCCTCCCACCCTGCCATATTGAAGGGGGCTGGTGGTAACTTAGAACCAGAGCTTCCCAAAGTCCATGACTGGGCAGGTAAGCTGTGAGGAGCCAGTGGGGGAACCCACACATGTAGGGAGGAACTTGGCTTCTTTTATACTGTTGCACTTGGTTGCATGATAACTGAGAATCTATCACCTGTGTTATATGTGTAGGTGATACACACACATACATTAATGTAATATATTTATATACAGAAATATGTTTCTTCTGAGAACCCAATACCTGGATGTACTGGAGACAGCCTGACACTGTCCCATATTCCTTTTCTAGGAGAAGGATCCTAGCATTTTTTTTTTTTTTTTTGCATCTTGATGGAGCTTTCTTTTCCAAGAAAAAGGATTAAGATGGATATCTTTGAAATCGTATCTTCTTGGATCGCCTACTCATCACCCTGGGCACTTGAGGGTGATGCGTGCCATGCGTGACAGGATACAACTGTTTGTGTCAGCACAGAAAACACTGTGCTTTGTTTTAAGTACTTTACATACTTTACTCATTTAATCCTCACAGCAGCCCTTGAGATGGATGATAATGGATTTACAGATGAGGACACTGAGATAACTAGTAAGCGCCAGGCTGGCTCTGAGGTCAGATGTTTTAACCATTCTACCAGTCTGTTTCTGAAAAGGGAAAAAAACAATACATTGCTTTTTCCCCTTTGTTTTTGCATTAGAAGGATGGAATGCAATATCTTTGCTGCCCTAGATTTCCTGGAAAATTTGGATATAAATTTTCTAGAGTCTCAAGGGAAATAGAATCTAGTTTTGGGGGAAGTTTCCAGGTCTGCTGCTGCTGCTCAGTCACTTCAGTCGTGTCCGACTCTGTGCGACCCCATAGACGGCAGCCCACCAGGCTCCCCTGTCCCTGGGATTCTCCAGGCAAGAACACTGGAGTGGGTTGCCATTTCCTTCTCCAATGCATGAAAGTGAAAAGGGAAAGTGAAGTCGCTCAGTCGTGTCCAACTCTTAGCGACCCTGCAGACTGCAGCCTACCAGGCTCCTCCATCCATGGGATTTTCCAGGCAAGAGTACTGGAGTGGGGTGCCATTGCCTTCTCCCTTTCTAGGTCTAATGAACTACTATTTTAGTATGAAAGAGCTAGCTGAAAAGTAGGCTTGAGGTGCAAATGTCTTTGGAGGTACAATGAAATCTCTAAAGGGAAAAAAGGGGAAAATGGGGCTGACTCAAGAGAAGCTGCCTGAAAAATAGAGGAGACACACCTTGGGAAGACTTGGGTGGGTGTATGGATTTAGCAAAAGCCTTTTAGCAGAAGTCATGAATGATGGAACATGTTGAACTTTTGTGACACAATGAATCACATCTCCTGGTATCCACACACCTATGTCATTTCCTTCTCTTCATTCTGATCTGGTTCTGTCGGTTGCTTTAATCAATAGAGTGCAGCAGAGATACCACAGGGCCAGTGTGAACTTTAATTTTAAGATCCTGGTCATGTGACCACATGTTCTTGGGAGCCTCAAGCCGTTGTCTAATAAATCTGGATATCCTTGTTGGAGAGACCACTTGGAGAAATCTTTGGCGCGCCTGTGTGGACAGGAAGAAGCCCTGAGATTACATGGAAGACAGTGAAGAACCCAGCTGACTGAGGCCACAGACCTATGACCTCAGTCAAGTGGCTCAGCCAGCTTCCAGCTGTTGAAGCTATTCTAGTGGAGGCATGAGATGTATGAATGAAGAAGTCCCGGCAGACATCGCATGGGACAGGTGTGTGTGTGTGTGTGTGTGTGTGTGTGTGTGTGTGTGTGTGTGTGTGAGCCTGTTGTCTCTTTTTCTCTAGGAACCCAGACTATTATAGATGGTAAGGCTTGCTGCACATATTCTTTGTGTTGCTTAATTGAATAAACTCAAGACCTCTGAACTGGGACAGTGGTAAATGACGCTTTGCTGCAGATCTTTAAGTAATTATTGGATTGAGAATTTGGAGCTGTGTGTTAGGCTTCTGGCTCTGCCCCTCTGTGACCTTGGGAAAACCAATCAGCCTTTCTGGACCTCAGTTTCATTATGGCTACAGCTCTCAAAAATTTCTGCAATTTAAATATGGTTATTAGGCTAAAAAAAGAAACAATGGAGCCATTGTTACGGCAATAATGAGTGCTTAATCATGGTGCAGGTGGGGACCGTATAATAAGCTTTTAAAAATAAAGCTTTCAAAAGTGGGCATATTTTGTACTTCCTTCTTTCTGCAGTTTAAGTTGTGTGAGCTGAAAAGAGGTGTATTCTTGGGGGTTACCATACTTAATCAATTACCCAGGGACATTAACTGGCACACCTGTTCACATTTACCTTTTTATTACTTGACCTCAGAGCCAATAAAGTTACAGTTTGCCTGATTCGTTTTCATAATACAACAATTGCTTTTAATCATACACTTACTTTCAAGTGTCTGAGTGAATGGGAGAGAATGGCCATGTAAGTGTCAGGGACCATCACTGAAAGGGAAACCCAAACAGATTTTCTTTGACTTAAGAGGCCTGACTGCCAGGAGGCATGCCCTCTGGGCCTGGGCTGTTCACTGTCTGGTTTTAGTGTGTGTTGGCTAGAATGATTACGGGCCTGTGTAAGCGCAGTAGCCCAGCCCCTGGCAAGCGTTAAGGAGGACTCTGACAGATCTGTGCATTCCCAGCACAGTGTCTCATGTCATTAAATGCCCACTGGTGAGGGTGGCTCAGGTCACTCATGTTAAAACAGGTGTGACCCAGGGCCTGCAGACAGAGGAATTCTGACAGACACGGACCAAGGGGGTGTAATAACTGTGCAGTTTCTTTCTGTTAAGTGCCTTCTGACTCCTGGGAAGACCCTCTGTCTTGCTTACTGGGCTCCTTTTCTGTACATACAATGATGGTGGCTTGGTTGCTGCTGTTCCATATGGAGTTCTGGAATCACAGAGCCTGAAGACATATAAATGGTGGTTTTCAAATTTAAACTATGGAGCCCTGTTTGAAAGAAATGAGTGCAGGGATGCAATGTGGGAAGCTGGTAGAAGGAAGAACTTGTCAAGGCAGAGCATGAAGGCTAACACCTCCTGGGGCTGCTCCCTCAGTTTCCACAAAGACCCCAAGTACGGAGTCTCTGAGAACAAGCAGCGTGGCCCAGCTTATTCCTCTTTGTCCTTGTTCAGTCACTCAGTTGTGTCCAACTCTTTGTGACCCCACGGGCTGTAGCATGCCAAGCTGCTCTGTCCATCACCGTCTCCCAGTGAGGGAGAAACTCACGCCCATTAAGTCAGTGATGCCATCCAACCATCTCATCCTCTGTCGCCCCTTCTCCACCTGCCCTCAATCTTTCCCAGCATGAGGGTCTTTTCCAAAGAGTTGATTCTTCGCATCAAGTGGCCAAAGTATTGGAGCTTCAGCTTCAGCATCAGTCCTTCCAATGAATATTCAGGGTTGATTTCCTTTAGGAGCAATTGGTTTAATCTCCTCGAAGTCCAAGGGACACTCAAGAGTCTTCTCCAACATCTCAAAAAACATCACACATGAGGAAACTGAGGCCCAGGGACATGAAGTACCTTCCCAAGAGCACTCTGAGAGCAGTAGGTGCAGCCTGGATGTTTCCTCCAGAAGCTGCTCCACGCCAACATGTTGCTTTTACCCAAGACCTGCAGCCATGATGGATTTTGGTTTATTGTTTGTGTTGTAAGTCATGGAGGGCTTCTTCCCATGATCTCCTGGAAAAAGTTATGTGATCACAAACATCCTTCTTAGAGATTCTTTGGGGAAGGGAGAGAGCCCCAACCCATGAGCTGGCTGCCACATTTCCTTGTCAGATACCCACCGTCTAGCTTTGTGATGATGGGGAAGTCATTTCCTTTCACTGGGCCTCTGTCTCCTCATCTGGAAAGTGAAAATCAGAGCATGTGGAATTCTGGTCCTGTTAGCTTTCTGTTGGCTCTGTAAAAAATTTCCACCTATCTGATAGCTTAAAACTGTAGCAATGTATCTTTTCACAATTCTAGAGGCCGGAAGTCTGAAATTAGTTTTGCTAGGGTGAATCAAAGTGTCAGCTGGGTTATAATCCCTCTGATGGCTCTAGGGGAGAATCCATTCCTTGTCTATTTCAGCTTCTGGAGTCTGTGGACAGGTATTGGTGGGGAGAGGTAGGAGAATAGCCCCCCTATAATTGAAACATTTTCAAGAAATAAAACAGAATGATTCTAAACAGAATTTTGATGGCAGTTCATTTATTAAAATGGTGGGCCAAGCTAGAATCAGCTTAGAGCCCAGTATTTGTCAATTTCTAGTTTACATGATATACTTACCAAACTTCATAATGTCTACCCAGTCAAGGGTGGGTGACAGCTTTCCTCAGGATCAGCATAGAGATCCTGATAGGATCCTGTTATTACCTTTTGTTTTGAATCACCACACTATTCTCTGCAGCCCAGTGGAGAGAACTGACATCCACACCTTACCCTTGACATGAATGGGCACTCACCCTGCGATGTGGTTTTGAGTTTTTGATTTACATGAAGCTCTCTGCAACACTGGGCACACACTGATGCCTCTCCCCTCTAATTCTTTTATACTTATCTTCAGCACGTGGTCTAGGCCTTGGTGTTTATTTCATAGCATATTGTAAGAATCCAAAGAAAAGAAACATTTCAAAACTTTTGGGAGGCTTCTCACATTGCTTGATAGAGCTAATATATATGAAAATGTTACGTAAATTGTGAAGCATCCTGTAAATGTTGATTGTGGTTTTCACTATGGTTCCCAGTAGATATTTTAATATTACTGTCTGAATAAATGGTGGGTTAAGCTGAGCAGTACTCTTGCCTGCAAAGTCCTATGGATGGAGGAGCCTGGTAGGCTGCAGTCCATGCGGTCGCTGAGGATCTGACATGACTGAGCGACTTCATTTTCCCTTTCCACTTTCATGCGTTGGAGAAGAAAATGGCAACCCACTCCAGTGTTCTTGCCTGGAGAATCCCAGGGACGGGGGAGCCTGGTGGGCTGCCGTCTCTGGGGTCTCACAGAGTCGGACACGACTGAAGTGACTTAGCAGTAGCAGTAGCAGTAAGCCGAGCAACAAGTTGTAATCTTTTTTTAGGGGAGGGGGACACTTTTTTACTAGCAAAAGACAAAGGGAGTAGGAATGGCATGTTATCACCTTTTGTTTTGAATCACCACACTGTCATAGCTAAAGTGGTGAGCAGTGTGGCAGATGCTACTACTCTTTATTAGAGTCTCATTTCTGTCTGTTTCCAGGCAGCTGGGAAGATTGTCCATCCCTGTCTCCTTCAAGTTGGGCATGGCTATGTGATTTGCATTGACCAGTGAAAAATGAGTGGAAGTGACACTCCCAGGTGAGCCTTTAATTGATGATGCTCAATTCTCCAACCTCTTTTCCCAGCTTCAGCAAGTGTGAGACGTTTATCGATATGGAGAGGTGATTCTGAGTCATTGCATGGAGGACAGCTGCCCAGAGGAATGCGCCCGACCTCTCAGAGATACTTTGTGCCACCAAGAGTTGTGAATTTGTTTCCTTAGATGAATCCCAGCTTATCCTGACTGATATAAGACTTTATCTATCTATATTAGGCCATTATTTAACAGGCCAAACTATTAGATACATAGTATCTTTTAAAATTTCATAGTTATAAAGTATATAGTACATACATATAACTGCCTATTACATATATTAGATTGAGACATTATTTAACAAAAAGTCACAATATGCTGTAGAAGATCACAGGCTTTGGAACCAGATCTGGGTTTCATTGCTTATGTACTCAGTGGCTTCTAGGATTCAGTTTTCCCATTTTTGAGATGGCAAACAATAACTCAGACCAACTTCTTTTATGTAAATGAAAATGAGAAACTGTGTAAGACATATATGTATATATCACCTTGAGGTTTTCAGTATGTGCATGAAGTCTGCATCCATTCAGTAGGGTGAGACAAGTAAGGCACCCCGGGGGCAAAATGTAAGAAGCACCCACTCTCAGACTCACAAGAGTGAATATTCCTGTACTTATGTAAATATCTGTAACTTCTCTGCCAGGAAATCAGGAATTGTAAGCTTCTTGCTGGTCAGAGCTACGTCTGCTACCTCTTTGTCCAGCGCCTAGTCCCTTGAGTATGTAACATGATTTTCATTTATGGAGAAACAGACCAGCACTTTCCCCCAGCAATCAGAATGAGAACTGATACATCAACAAAAATTCCACTGCTAGCCCTGAACCATCAACTTTTTGAGCAATAAGTGTAGTTTTTGCTTTCCCGCTTGTGTCAGCTGTGATGCTTTGAAACAAAAGGCTGTCTCAGGGGTTAGAAGTCAGACTGGGTTATCAGGGGTGTCGGGTGATGCTCTTCAGTTCGGATCTACTGTTGTTGGCAAACTGCCAATCCACTTTGGACTGTTGTAAATGAAAGAGCCTGAGGCAGTATTTACCCCAGCTAGGCACAATTCCAAATTATTGGCTAAACCAGACTAAACTGGAACTCATGGAAAAACTTGCCACTGCCTTTTAATAGCTGAGTCAATTTGGAGGTTTGGATGCAAAACTATCAGTGTTTAAGACATTGCATTTAGAAATATTCCAACTGCATTTGGATAACATGTGGCGTTGATCGTTGGTTTTACTCCTTCTCAGGCCTTTTTCCTCTAGCATTTACCAATCCTCTTGGCAGAGAAAAGGGACAGGGAACATTTCCTCTATTCATTTTGCCTTCTTTTACCTGACCAAATGTGGGTTAGGAAGTAAACCTGTGAAAAGGTAGTAATCTGGTTTATTTAGTTAATGGAGAGGCTTGACATGTCAATCCAACAAGTGTCATAAATTCCCTATTCCAAGGGCAATTACCACCCTAGATAAATAGGCAAATGACCATTTCATTTCACAGACACAGATGTTTCTGCTCTCATGTACTATGTGCATTCCCCAAAATCCTGAGTTCTGCAAAACTGAGCGCTAAAACAACAGGGCTTATTTCTGCTTTTGCACCTTTGTAACTAGACAGTGCAAATGAATAATCATCCTAAGAATACTAACATATTTAAATACGCTAACAAACAAATTTCCTGAAAAATAAAGAAACACTATTGGAATATAGAACTCTATCTTTAAAACGAAGATGGAAATATCTTGATTGAAGGAGATCTGAAACAAGGAGAGGCTACTGAGTTCTGAAGAGAAGGGCATGATGCACTTTGGGGAGAATGGAGTAATATGCCCTTTTCTCTACAGAGAGCGTGGCTGGACTGAGCAAAGAGGAGAAATGGCGGGTGAATGGGCACCTTGTACAGAATCATAATCCTCTGTGGTTTGCAGGTTTCAGTCCTGTTGATATACTTGGTATTCAGCTGTGTTGTACTTGAACACACTGAGACAAATCATCTATGGATCTATGTAGAAATTCAATCACGTCTGAAATAGACTGTGTTTTAGAAATATGCATCATGGCAGAACTGACTGGATTGTGTTCATGGTCAGGCATGACATGTTATGACTGGGATCAAGGGAATTCTAAGAAGGGAATTGTAAGGTTGAATATTGAGCAAAGAGACTCAGATGGTTTCTAGCTGACTTTTTTTAACACAATTTCTCTTATCCAGAAGGGAAACTCAATACCAATCTTTGTATTGACTTATACTTAGTATTATTTCATAAAAGTAGCTTCTCTCCTTTTAAAAAGTTGTAAATTCATAAGCAAAAGAGTTAAAATACTTTAAATGTAGTGAACATTTTCAAAGTAAATGGATCCCGATTTGAATACAGGAGCAAGATTTGGCTTCCCAATTTCTCTTATTTTAGTCACCACTGGCAGGGGAAATGGCTATCCTGAAGACATCGAGATGTTTTAGGAAAACAAAATCTTAAACTCTTTTTTAAAAAAAGCTGTTTTGACTCCTGGCAAAATCGCATATATGTTTGCTGTTTTTGGTTTAGTTTTTGCTGAACACTTTTTCTATTAACTTTAAAACTGAAGTGTTGTTCAAGGGAGGTTTAATCAACACAGCGTGGTTCTGATTATTTGTGTATAACTCAGCAAAATGGTGTTTGGTCGGAGGTATTTATTTATTTTTTCATCTTTTAAATTTTCATTTAAACTCTTGAATTTTTTCCCATTTCCTTTCTTTGGCTTTAATTTAATGAATGCTCTCTTCATGGACAATGAAATATTTGCATTTTTAGAGGCTCAAATTTTGTCAGACCATCAATATTCCCAAAGTGGGACATGACGCATTTCCCATAAGGAATGTTGGGTTGCTTAGAAGCTGGAGGTGGAGCTTGGAAATTTTTGAGTATTTCTTGTATTTCTTGACTTGCTTTTTTATTTGGTTGATGATTCTTTAGACTAATACGGTTGCTTCAGTGTCACCAATAATAGTAGACACGAAACAGCAACAAAACCAATCCTCTCATGCTTATTAACCCCTTCTCCCTTGCACACACGTCAACGCAATCGCTCTTCAGCACTTTCAGAAACAATACATTTAAAGAATCTGAAGTATTTTTCACGGACTCAAAAATGTAGCAAGAGTATTTATGACCAGTCAACTTTGAGATAGTATTAAATTCTGTTGGGCAGTTTAGCTTATTTCCTCTCCTTAATTCTTCCAAAGGATTTCTTTAATTTACTTTTCCCATCATCCTGCCTTGCTCAGTGAACTTGCTCAGCATTTCTGGATTTCACCACCGTGACAAGTGTCAGGGAGCCCTTTCTTCCAGACTGTTGGCCCGACATGTTGGTCACAGCAGGACTCCAAGCAAAGACAGCTTGTATCCGAGAGACTCATCAGGGAGTCCCAGGCTGCTCACATCCTTCATCTGCAAGGGCAGGACTCTGGCACTTGCTCTTGGGTGTCAGCTGTCTCCACAGCTTCCTCAGGAGCTTTCAGAATGTTGGTGAATTCAGGTGGGGATTGGGATCTGCAGAGAAAAACCAGAGGGGTGGTTTCTTTGTGAAGGGAATGAGACATTTATTATTTGCTTAAAATGATCCCAAGGGCTTCCCTGGGGGCTCAGTTCAGAAAGAATCTGCTTGCAATGCAGGAGACCCAGGTTTGATCCCTGCACCAGGGAAGATCCCCTGAAGAAGGGAATGACAACTCACTCCAGTTTTCTTGTCTGGACAGGAGGACCCTAGTGGGCTACAGTACATGGGGTTGCAAATAATTGGACTCGACTGAGCAACTAATAACCTCAGATATGCAGATGACACCACCCTTATGGCAGAAAGTGAACAGGAACTAGAAAGCCTCTTGATGAAAGTGAAAGAGGAGAGTGAAAACGCTGGCTTAAAGCTCAACATTCAGAAAATGAAGATTATGGCATCTAGTCCCTTCACTTCATGGGAAATAGATGGGGAAACAGTGTCAGACTTTATTTTTTGGGGCTCCAAAATTACTGCAGATGGTGACTGCAGCCATGAAATTAAAAGATGCTTACTCCTTGGAAGAAAAGTTATGACCAATCTAGATAGCATATTCAAAAGCAGAGGCATTACTTTGCCAACAAAAGTCCATCTAGTCAAGGCTATGATTTTTCCAGTAGTCATGTATGGATGTGAGAGTTGGACTGTGAAGAAAGCTGAGCACCAAAGAATTGATGCTTTTGAACTGTGGTGTTGGAGAAGACTCTTGAGAGTCCCTTGGACTGCAAGAAGATCCAATCAGTCCATTCTAAAGGAGATCAGCCTGGGTGTTCTTTGGAGGGAATGATGCTAAAGCTGAAACTCCAGTACTTCAGCCACCTCATGTGAAGAGATGACTCATTGGAAAAGACTCTGATGCTGGGAGGGATTGGGGGCAGGAGGAGGAGGGGACGACAGAGGATGAGATGGCTGGATGGCATCACCGACTCGATGGACGTGAGTCTGAGTGAACTCTGGGAGTTGGTGATGGACAGGGAGGCCTGGAATGCTGCAATTCATGGGGTCGCAAAGAGTCGGACACGACTGAGTGACTGAACTGAACTGAGCAACTAACACTTTCACTAAAATTATCCAAACATGCCATGAAATGCTGGTCCATATTTTTCCCCCAACCATGGAACACATTTCCTCTGGTTAACGCCTACACTCACAAGTTGGAACCTTGAATCATTACTGGTTTTATTTACATGTACTTTCCCACTTTAATTTATGATATGGTATGCTTGGGTTTAAACTGTACTTCCTTCAGCCTTCAGCATGCAGATTACTTCAACTAAATAAAATTAATAACTTGTTTAGTTTCCAGATTCACTGCCTGAGGTGGGTTGGAAGGTCAAGAAAAACAGGAGGAATGCAACTATACAAAAGCCAATTTAAGAATAGCATTTAATATTTTTTTCAATTACAGTTTTAGTAAGATATATTTCACATAAAATTTACTTTTTAAAAGTATACAATTCAGTTGTTCTTAGTATGTTTGCAATCATTAGTTATATAATCATCACTAATATCTAATTTCAGAATATTTTCATCACCTCAAAAAGAAACCTGGTATGCTTTAGCCGTCACCCCTCATTCGCCTCTCCCTTCTTCCCTGTCAACCACTAATCTATTTTTGTCCTTATGGGTTTACCTATTGTTGCTGTTGCTCAGTAGCTCATTTGTGTCTGACTCTGCAACCCCATGGACTGTAGCATGCCAGGCTCCCCTTGTCCTTCACTATCTCCCAGAGCTTGCTCAGATTCATGTCCATTGAGTCAGTGCTGCTATCTAGTCATCTCATCTTCTGCCACTCCCTTCTCCTTTTGCTTTCAGTCTTCCCCAGCATCAGGGTCTTTCCCAGTGAGTTGTCTCTTTGCATCAGGTGGCCAAAGTATTAGAGCTTCAGCTTCAGCATCAATCCTTCCAATGAATATTCAGGATTGATTTCCTTTAGGATTGACTGGTTTGATATCTTTGCTGTCCAAAGGACTCTCAAGAGTCTTTTCCAGTATAGTTCAAAAGCATCAGCTCTTCAATGCTCAACCTTCCTTATGGTCCAACTCTTACATCCATATGTGACTACTGGAAAAACCATAGCTTTGACTATATGGATCTTTGTTGGCAAAGTGACATTTTTGCTTTTTAATACACTGTCATTTGCCTACTATAGACATATAAATAAAGTTATGTAATATATGGTCTACAATTGACCAGTTTCTTTCACTTAAGGTAATGTTTTTAAGGTTTGTCTAAGTTGTAGCATGAATAAGCACTTCATTCCTGTGTTGTTACTGGATCATATATATATATGTTTCCCTGGTGGTTCAGCAGTAAAGAATCTGACTGCCAATGCTTGCCAAGACAAAAGATGAGAGTTTGATCCCTGGGTCAGGAAGATCCCCTGGAGGAGAGCATGACAACCCACTCCATTTATCCTTGTGTGGAAAATCCCATGGACAGAGGAACTGGCAGGCTATAATCCATGGAGTTGCATAGAGTCAGAAAAGCCTCACTAACTGCTGATGGTTTTGCAAAGCAACTGCACCATTTTATGTTTCTATCAGCAGTATATGAGAGCCTTTCTCTACAGCTTTGCTAACTTTTGTTATTCTTATTATTTTTTAAAATTTTAGCCATTGTAGTGGGTGTGCTATACCACATCCAAGGTCAGGGGTTGCGGCCGAGGGGAGCTACCACACATCCAAGGTAAGGAGCAGTGGCTGCGCTTTGCTGGAGCAGCCATGAAGAGATACCCCACATCCAAGGCAAAAGAAACTCAAGTAAGACAGTAGGCCCTAAGAGAGGGCATCAGAAGGCAGACAGATTGAAACCAAAATCACAGACAACTAGCCAATCTGATCACACGGACCAGAGCCTTGTCTAACTCAATGAAACTAAGCCATGCTGTGTGGGGCCACCCAAGATGGACGGGTCATGGTGTAGATCTGACAGAATGTGGTCCACTGGAGAAGGGAACGACAAACCACTTCAATATTCTTGCCTTGAGAACCCCATGAACAGTATGAAAAGGCAAAAGGATAGGACACTGAAAGATGAACTCCCCAGGTCGGTAGGTGCCCAATATGCTACTGGAGATCAGTGGAGAAATAACTTCAGAAAGAATGAAGGGATGGAGCCAAAGCAATAACAACACCCAGTTGTGGATGGGACTGGTGATAGAAGCAACGTCTGATGCTGTAAAGAGCAGTATTGCATAGGAACCTGGAATGTTAAGTCCATGAATCAAGGCAAATTGGAAGTGATTAAACAGGAGATGGCAAGAGTCAACATAGACATTCTAGGAATCAGCGAACTAAGATGGATGGGAATGGGTGAATTTAACTCAGATGACCATTATATCTACTACTGTGGGCAAGTCCCTTAGAAGAAATGGAGTAGCCATCATGGTCAACAAAAGAGTCTGAAATGCAGTACTTGGATGCAATCTCAAATAAGACAAAATGATCTCTGTTCGTTTCCAAGGCAAACCATTCGATATCATGGTAATCCAAGTCTATGCCCCAACCAGTAATACTGAAGAAGCTGAAGCTGAACAGTTCTATGATGACCTACAAGACCTTCTAGAACTAACACCCAGAAAAGATGTCCTTTTCATTATAGGGGACTGGAATGCAAAAGTAGGAAGTCAAGAAACACCTAGAGTAACAGGCAACTGATGTTGAAGCTGAAACTCCAATACTTTGGCGACCTGATGAGAAGAGCTGACTCATTTGAAAAGACCCTGATGCTGGGAAAAATTGTGGGCAGGAGCAGAAGGGGACGACAGAGGATAAAGTGGTTGGATGGCATCACCAACTCAATGGACATGGGTTTGTGTATACTCCAGGAGTTGGTGATGGACAGGGAGGCCTGGCCTGCTGTGATTCATGGGGTTGCAAAGAGTCAGACACCACTGAGTGACTGAACTGAACTGAACTGAGTGGGTCTGAGTGGGTATCTTATTGTGGTTTGATTTGCATTTCCCTAATGGTTAATGATGTTGAACATCTTTTCATGTACCTGTTGGCTATTTATATATCTACTTTAGAGAAATATCTATCTAAACCTCTTACTCATTTTAAAACTGAGTTATTTGTCTTTTTATTGTTGAGTTGTAAGAGTTTTTTTATATATTCTGGATATAAGTCCTTTATGTGTGTTTTGCAAATATTTTCTCCCATCTGATGGGATGCTTTTTCACTTTCTTAGTGGTTTCCTTTAAACCACAAAAGTTTTTAATTTTGAAGTCCAATTTATTTTTCTTTTTATCGCTTGTGCTTTTGATGATCTATTAAGAAACTATTGCTTAATCCAAAGTCATGAATGATTACTTCTATGCTTTCTTCCAAGGGGTTTATCATTTTAACTCATATTTGGATCCTTGATCCATTTTAGTTTTTGTATATGGTGTGAAGTAGTGTCCCACCTCCTCTCTTTTGAAGTAAATATCTGCTTGTCCCAGCATAGTTTGTTGAAAAGCCGAGAGCTTCCTGTTAAATCATCTTGGCATCCTTGCTGAAAATCAAGGTTTACTTTGGGACTCTCAGTTTGATTCTATTGATCTATGTGTCTATCATTATGCCAGTACCATACTGTCTTGATTATTGTAGTTTTGTAGTAAGTTTTGAAATTCATTTTTTATTTTAGAATTTATTTTATAAAGAATAATAATGCAAAGAGATCATGAATCAACCACTGCCATTAGATTTAATCTTAAAAAATAAGAAAACAAAATGATTGTGATGCCTGTATGTGTGATGCGTGTGTGTGTGTGTGTGTGTGTGTGTGTGTGTATGTAGCAATAGAGGCAGAATAAATTGTATAGCATACTTAGGAATGGGGAGGTCTGGTGAACTCCTTCTAGGTACATCAATCACTAATAAGACTTTGTGTAAGTTATTTAACTTTTCTGTTTCCTTAGACAAACTGTAAAGTTAGAGTAACAATGTGTACATTGTAAGGTAATTGTAAAAATTACAGGTAGCTTGTTTTTTATGCTCCTGGTACAATGCCTGGCACATTGGTTCCCAGTATATAGTAACAATTATTGCTATTTTAGACATTCCCCCATTCTTCTGTTAAGAAGAGAATTGGAAGAAATGAGAAAATTTATAGACCTAATTACACAGATTATAATATAAGTAAGAATTCTTGATATTAATTTGTGAATAACTTATTCAAAGTAGCCTTGGGGACTTCCCTAGTGATCCAGTGGTTATAAATCTGCCTTCCAATGCAGGGGATATGCGTTCAATCCCTGGTTGGGAAACTATTAATAAGATTCCACATGTCTCGGGGCAACTAAGCCCATGTCCTGCAACTACTGAGCCCACATGCTTTGCAGCCTACATGCTACAATGAAGACCCAATGCAATCCAAAATAAATAAATAAAAATCAGATTTCCACCCCTTATTATAAAAAAAAAAAAGCGTTGGCTTCTTCGCCTGATGGAATCTAAATAAGCAGAATAATTCTCAAGATGTAACATGTTAAACTATACTATTTCTTGAAAAGAGAATAATATAACAGCCATGATTTTCAATGTGTGCCATGAGGTCTGTAAAGGTCAATGCTATAATGCTGCTGCTGCTGCTGCTAAGTTGCTTAGGTCATGTCTGACTCTGTGCGACCCCATAGATAGCAGCCCACCAGGCTCCTCTGTCCCTGGGATTCTCCAGGCAAGAATACTGGAGTGGGTTGCCGTTTCCTTCTCCACACAAAGCTGTAACACTGAGCTGTTATTTGCCTTTATAATTGTCTTTCTCTTAGAATGTGCAGTGGAGTTTTCTGGAATCTAGATAATGTGTGATGTCATTGCTCTGATGGCTAATGAAATAGGGGCTTCCATATTCTTGCGTTTTAGACATTTTTAAAAGTCTTAATATCAAATAAGGTAGATATCAATAAATACAATCCTATGAGCAAAAGTTCTTTGGGGTCCTCCATAATTTTTTAAAAGTGTAAAGGGTTCTGAAACCAAAAAGTTTGAAAGCTGCTGTATTAGACAAATCCTTAGTTAACAACATTTTTGAGTATCTTCTATATGCCTAACACTGCTAAATGCTTTCCTTGCATCATCTCATTGAAGCCTGATGACAAGCTAATGTTGTAGCTCATGTTAGTGATGAGGAAACTGATCCTGAGAGGGATGAAATTAGTGGCTGAGAGTCACGTGGCTGGGAAGATTTGAACCCATTGCATCTTGTTTCCTGGGTTCTGTCTTAAGATGCCATAGCCTTGGAGATTCAAAGGATATTAAACTTCATAGTGAACACGTCCTCTGGGATCTGAGGAGCCGAAAGTCTGAGGTATGTGCTGAGCACACTTTTAGAAGCCAATTTTAGGTTTATGAATCTCTAGCTAGCTGATTGGAACAAAAACCTGCGGCCAAGATTGTGTCCAAAATATTCCCAGAGATCTTGCCTTGACACTCCCAGCATTTTCAAAGGGGGGTTTGTTGGCTGCCCTCTGTCCTTTACCTTATGAGATTTATGAGCTCTTGACTGAAGCAGACAGAGCTGGCCAGTGCTGCAAGCCCTGCTGCGGGGGCTGATTAATCACGAGCTCTTGAGTGAAGCTCAGGCGAGAGAGCAGAGCAGCCAGGAAGGTTACGGACGGGGCTGTGCCTCGGCACACAAGCTCCTTCGGTGCCAAAGTCTCCACTTTCAGCATTTGAGAAACAAAAGTGGACCAGGGATAGCAAAGGGGGATAGGGATAGGGGGCTTTCAGAGCCACTGTTAAAAAGAAAGAATAGGGGAAAAAAAAAAACCCAGAATTTGCATATTGTGAAAAATTTCTGATCCAGACTTACATGTTATGAATATCTGAAACCTACCTAATTAATTTCCATCAGTAAAATGTCTTTTAATGATCGCTATTTATTATTTGTGTGACCCACAGGAGACCCCAGACTTAACTTCCGCTGTGCCCCCAAACCATGCCCAGGCCCACCTTTGGCCCCATTCTCCCCCAATTTCCTGACAAAGAAACTAAAGACCAAAGAATCTTGGTGGTTTGCTTGAGATCCCACAGCTGGTTTAAAGCACAGACATCATGCTATTTTCTCTTTTCCAGATGTTCCATATTTCTGGATGTTAAGGACCAGCAAGATTTTTAAAAAAACAGAAATGGGGATGGAGGGAGTGGATATAACAAAATTGCCAACTTTTTGTTTTAACAAGTAAAGGCATTAAGAAGCCATAACCACTATCTGATGTCAGTACTTCTCATAAAAGAAAGGGCATTTGTGTGTATTTTAATATACTTTAATAGCCTAAATTTAGCTCTGTGCACTACTCTCTATTTTCCTACCTTATTTGAAGGCAGGCTGGGATAAACTTTGCTAAAGATCACTTTTTGTCCCTAAACAAGGATCACTGCTGAATGACACTTCAAATTCAAGAACAAGGTGAATCTCTTCTTTGGGGATGAGAGGGCGCCCTGGTTTCTGACTAGCTGCTGTGAATCCTAATGCTTGTAAGCTGAGCCCCTAAGGCTGGGCTGCAGGCAGAGTCCTCTGAGAGTCTCGTGAAGAGATGTCTGAGTGTCCATGAGGGCAGTGTCCCCCTGACTTGGGTTCCTGGCTCTCTATCTGGGCCATTAAAGTGACAGATTAGAATCTGTGAGATGGCTTTCCTTATGTCATTTTCACTTAGATTCCCAAACCTGCTTAATGGAGGATTATGCAAACCTTAAATGTCTCCGCTAGGGCTTTGCAAAAAGTCAAGGCTTTAGTTCTCATGTAAGCTGAAAACAATTGACCACAACTAGATAAAGAGAAATAAGTTAACTTATTTAGATTCTTCCATGACTTCCATAGCAATCATCTTTGACTTTTTGAACTAATGAACTGATAAACATAAAATCAGAGTGGGTGAATATGATGGTATCATGTGTCTGCTAACCACAGGGGGAAAAATGCCTCCCCCCAAGCTGTCCCATCTATTCCTGAGTTTCAGGAAAAAGGAGACCCAGTGTGCTAAGATGTTCAGCACACTTATAGGAGGATCAAAAGTCTTGGTCATTTCAGGTGACTGACTGACCAGTGGAGTGATAGAAAATTTCACTCCTAAATCCTGTGGTAATTTTAGGAACTCCTTGGCCTGCTAGTGGGGTATGGGAAGTTTGAATGAATTAAAGTGGGCTTTGAGGAATTTCCTAGAGCAGTTATCAACACCTAGGATGAAACAAAACCTTACCCATAGTGTCTGGGACTCTATAAGATACTGTTTCACACCCAGTGGGTGGACCTCTTGGTTTACTTCCCTGTTCCTGACACCCTTTGTCTTAACTTCCCACTCTAGATTAGTTTTGGAAGCTCTGAGATCAACCTGCTTTTTCTGAGGTCTGTAGAGTGTGTTGTGCCTTGGAATGATGCATGCATGCCGAGTTGCTTCAGTTGTGTCTGACTCTCTGCAACACTATGGACTGTAGCCTGCCAGGCTCCTCTGTCCATGGGATTCTCCAGGCAAGAATACTGGAGTGGGTTGCCATGCCCTTCTCCACCTTGGAGTGATAATGGGAGTTTAATCAGGGTTGAGGATACAGTTAAACAAAGCTAATAAGTATCTCCTGGGATCTACTGTGTGTCAGGCTACATACAAGTCCCTGACTCTGGTAATCCTGTTGCAGGTAATGGACAGGAGAAAGTGGTGAGAAATTTGGAGTCCTTGGGAATTTGAGTCTTCAGAAAGAGTCAGCTCATCAACATAAGAGCACTGACTGACTTCGCACATGATATAGTTAGTACATATGATCTCACTGAACAACCTTGCAAGGCTGGCCCTACAATCTTCATTTTACTGTAGCTCAGAGGGGTGAGATATCTTGCCTGAAGCCACATGGCTTAATAAGAGGCAGAGCTGAGGTGCACACAGCTCCAACTTCAAAGCTGAGTAAGCCACATTATAGCAACTCTCTGCTCTCTTCTACAGACTCTTCCCGGGAAATAAATGGTAGCACTACACCTGAAACCCCTGAGTCATCTTAATTCAATGACCTTTTTAATTTTACACCTGTTTTGTAGCTTTTCTATAGTCATGCTGATCTCCCTAGTCTTGTCCATTACCTGAAGGGTGACGGTGCTAGAGAACATTCTGGCAGGCTTCTCTGTGCAGAGACCCAGCTGACCACAGCCCAGCTCCATGAACCTCAGGGCTGCAGGAGCTGCCTCTCTGCCTCTGTCTCATCTGCTCAGAAGACTGACCCTGCTTCAGCTGGGAGATGGCGAATCATTTTTTTCCTTGTTGCTAAAAATGTCCATTGCATATGCAGCCTATCCTTCTGAATCATAGATTACAAATTCAGGTTCAAAATGGCCTTCAGCAGAACCGGAGTATATTGGGTCAATTAGATCTATGGAGTCAGCTTGTATGACACTGGCCATCCCTAAATTTGAAAAATGGGCTTTGCTACCTTTCAGGCCTGGGCTGCAGAAATGTCTGGAACTTTAATGACCTTCTCTGTCCATTAAGGGATCTGATAGACATGAAGTTTTATAAGGTAAGGAGCAAAAATGGATCAGAATTTTGGTGCCAAAATTCCATTAAGCCTGTAACAAAGGGTGCATTTGATCTATTTAGCAGATATATTTTGAGGCAGTGAAACTAAGTATAATCATAAGACCTTTTAAATTTAATGTTTATTCAAGGCACCGATCATTTAAAAGAGAAATGTTCTTAGTATGACTGGTAATATGTTTTTCTGCTCTATTTTTCTTCAGAGGCCTAGTTACTTTCTCTTTTCCCTGAGGGCAAATTATCATACGTTTTCTCATGGGAACAGATACTGGGCCCTTGCCTGTTCTTTCATTAGACTGACTTCTTTTTGATTCTGTTACCAGAAGAGCTGCAGGAGGTTGAAGCAAAGCCCCCAGCCAGTTCTTATTATTGGGTTCAGCCCTGCCTCCCTACTAACTGTCCCATCCTCTTTCACGAAAATGAAAAATCGGTTGGTTTGTTCTGAGTTTTTACTAATGATCATGACTTGATAGAAGATTGGCTAAGAGAGTGAGTTGAAAGTATCTGCCTACTGCCTTGCTAGTTCTTGAAGTGAAGTGAAAGTCGCTCAGTCACGTCCGACTCTCTGTGACCCCCATGGACTATACAGTCCATGGAATTCTCCAGGCCAGAATACTGGAGTGGGTAGCCTTTCCCTTCCCCAGGGGATCTTCCCAACCCAGGGATCAAACGCAGGTCTCCCACATTGCAGGTGGATTCTCTTTACCAGCTGAGCCACAAGGGAAGCTAGTTCTTGAAGTGATAGGAAAAGTCTGTAAAAAGAACAAGCTCTTTGGTATAACAAAGTATTTCATTGTCAGGGAGCCAGAAATTTTATTCCTGGGATATTAAGAGAATCCATGTTTATATTTTCAGAGGTACTAGAGAGTAGAAAATTTAGGTGGAAAGCAAATTTAGGGGAAAATCATTGTAGGAGTAAAAGCAATTTCAGTGATGGTCCAAGTTCATCCATGTTTAGTAGCTCTGGTGCAGATGAAGAATAAGCAGAGATGGGTTTAACCAGAGTTGGCTTTGCCTCTTTGTTCTCATGAGCAGGAGACAAGGAAGGAGACTGGGTCTTATGCACACCGACAGTTGAAAATTTGTACACAAAATGAGCAGAGTAACAGGGTATGGAATCTAGTTTGAAAAGAGAAAGACGTGACAAATGGGTGACTTCAATCATCAGAGCATCCCTGGGGTGAGGAGCTGTTGAAGATTGGTGTTAGGGGTGGCAGGATGTGACATTTATCTTTCTCTAACTGACTTACTTCACTTAGTAGGATAATCTTTGCTTCTATCCATGTTGCTGTGACATGTACTTTTTCCTTTACACAAAGACATTTTGCACATATACGTAATTTGTTCCTATTTCAGAATCTGAGAACATTTAAAACAGCTAGCTACTGAACATGTGTATTGTATAAACAACTGATAACGCTAAGGTCCCAATAGCTATTAGGAGAAACTTTCGAATTGTTTCTGTCTCAAAGTTTGAGTCTTAAAACATGAAAGTGAAGGAGTAAAATCTGCTCCAGCATTTTTACAGGATTCTGCCCCCTACTTCATTCAATTCCTGTTCATGTCTAAGACATAAGCCTTGAGTCATTAAATTCCCATTTCAGCCAGTTGCCAGCTGTAAGTTAATACACAACCTGATCTAGCCTCTTTCCCCAGTGCTTATGCACAATGCTTTGAATGTTCTGTGTTTTCTTTGCCTTTGATTGCCATTCCATCCCAGGATTCTCATTTCCTTTTCTCCTGTGTTTTGGCTAATATAATTTTGGAACTTAAAAAAAAAAGCATCATCTGTCCTTTTCTCATAGCCTTCCTCTGCATTTTAGTCTATTTAGGATATTTTTTCTACAATGTCTTTAATGTGTCTTATTTCCTGTTTTCACAAGCTTTAGATAACTTAAGAAAAATGTGATCTGAGATTTGTCTAGGTTAGAGGTTATTATTATGTTTTTACTATAATATGGAATAGATTGACCTGCAGAATACACACTGGGCATGGCTATTTGCAGGGCTGTCTTTAGATAGCATTGCTGAGAGATAATTTTCCAGGGCTCTGTACCTTGATAACTTGGGGAACCAGGTGGTTGGAGGCATATATGTAGACGGTTGGCATATATATATATACCACATGCCCTCTCATTTCCAAAGCAGAGGATAAAATTGTTTCAGCTCATCTTCCATTAGCTTGAATTCCTTGTTTTTCACGTTAACAGTACTGTCTCATATTCAGTAAAATGCATGTCTTCTGTGTTCAGCATAACGAATTTCAATAAATTTATATACCCTGATTAAAATATAAAACATTTCCAGTATCCTAGAAAGTTATCTCATACTTCTTTCAAGTCAATTCTGATTCAACAACTCCCAGATCCAGGTGATCTCCCTTCTGTCATTATAGATCAGTTTTTTATGCTCTAAAACTTCATATAAATGGAATCACACATTTGTGATTTGTGTTCTTTCATTTATACATCATTTCATTCAGCATCTTTTTTTCGAAATGCATATATGTTAATTTGCTTTTCTTTCTTTTTTGGCTTGGTATTATTACCTGGTTTGGATATACCACACGGGCTTCCCTTGTGGCTCAGCTGGTATAAAGAATCCGCCTGCAATGAGGGAGACCTGGGTTCGATCCCTGGGTTGGGAAGATCCCCTGGAGGAGGAAACGGCTACCCACTCCAGTATTGTGGCCTGGAGAATTCCATGGACTGTATAGTCCATGGGGTCACAAAGAGTCGGACATGACTGAGCAACTTTCACTTTCACTTTGGATATACCACAATTTGTTTATCCACTTTCCAGTGGATGTACAACTGGATTGTTTCCACTTTTTCCTTTATGCATGAAGTTGTTATTTATGGATCAGTCTTGTTTCAAACATACACAGTTGTTTATCTCAGTATATATCTAGAAGTATTTTTGGAGTTCTTAGGGTAGGTGAATATTTAAATTTATCAGAAAGTATCAGTTTGTTTTCAAAGGGATTGTACAATTCTAAATGCTCACCAGCAATGTATGAGAGTTTTAGTTGTTCCAAATCCATGTCACTTATTAGAGTCAGCTTTAATTTTAGTTTTTGTGTGTAAAGGTATATGGTTTTCCCTGATGACTAATGATGTTAAGTCCCTTTTCATGTGCTTACTGACTGTCTTAGTCCTTCTGGATGCTGTAACAACAATACTGCAGACTGTGTGACTTAACCACACATATTTATTTCTCATAGTTCTGAAGGGTGGGAAGACAGTACCTGATGAGGGCCAGCCCTTGGCTTATAAACAGTCATTTCTTGCTGCATCCTCACCTGCTAGAGAGAGAGAGACAGAGAAGGTGAGAGAGCTCTTGTGTCTCTTCTTATGAAGGGCACAAATCCCATTCATGAGGGCTCCATCCTTACCATTAATCTCCCAAAGATCCCACCTCCTAATATCATCACACTGGAGGATTTCAACATATGGATTTTGTGGGGACATATTTCATCTATACCACTGGGCATTTGAATATCTTCTTTCTGTGAAGTGACTGTTTAAGTCTTAAACCGATTTTTATTTTGGGTTGTTAATATTTTTAAATATTTTATTTCCCTTTGAAGAGCTTAAATAATTAATGTGCTTTCATCAAGATCCAACTAGATGCCAGATTGCCACAGGCTTTCAGATTTAATATCTTAATGATACAACAAACTGTTGAGGTCAATGAATCATTCCCATTTTACAAAATAGGAAACTGAGCCTCAGATACAATGAAAAACTACTTCAAAGGTGAAGTTTTCTGATTTGAAGCATAAGGCCTCCGATACTCAGTGTCACTAGATTTCACCTGAGAAAAATCTGAGAAGATACTGCAAGAAAAATTCACTATCTTTAAAATTGGTCCTGGCTTTAAAAAATAATCTTTTATTTTAGAATAGTTATATATTTACATGAAAAGTAATACAGAGAATTCCCATTTTTCCAGTTGGTCCTGTTCTCTTTTAAAATAATGGTTTTATTTAGATTTAATTCATATACCATATGATTAATCCACTTACAATTAGATGCTTTTTAGTATATTCACATATACGTGGCATACAACCAAGTCTGAAGCATTTTCATCACCTTAAGAAGAAACTCTGTATATTTTATTAATAGTTATAGCCCCTCTATTCCCCTATTGTTGTTGTTGTTTAGTTGCTAAGTCGTGTCTGACTCTGCAAGCCCATGAAGTCCCATGTAGTCCACCAGGCTCCTCTGTCCATGGAATTCTCCAGGCAAGAATACTGGAGTGGGTTGCCATTTCCTTCTCCAGGGGATCTTCTTGACCCAGGGATTGAATTTGGGTCTCCTGCATTGGCAGGTGGGTTCTTTACTGCTGAGCTATCTGGGAAGTCCCTTCCCAACTGTAAATCCTAGGCAACCACTAATCCCTTTCTTTCTGTATATATTAACCTGTCCTGGATATTTCATATGAGTCGAACCATATAATGCGTAATCTTGTGTTACTGGCTGCTCTTGGTCCTGGCTGCTTTAAGGCTGCTGTGCTCACCTGCTGTGTCCTGTTCTCCCTGGACACTCTGCAAGCTCCATTTCCAGTCCCTCTGCAGACAGGTGTGTCACGTGACTGAGTTTTGGCCAAAGAGGTCTGAGAAGAAGTGATGTATATGCCATATCTAGGCTGGCTCTTTGAAGCCAAACCAAGCCCAACATTGTAACCTCCATCCTCACCTGCTTTCCTCATACTTGGGCTGCATGAGGAGAATTCTGAAGACTTAGAAGAAAGTGAAAGCCCAAGACAGAAGGAATCTGGGACCCTGAATGAGGAGCAAAATCTCAGCCTTATTGGACTGTGTGCTCTGCGCTCTAAACAAACATTCGTTGAGATTTAGGAGTTGTCTGCTACATCAGCTTGTCTTATCTATCTTTCCTACTAAATTACTCTGTGAAAGTACATGATTATGTTTATCCCTAATGTATCTAGGACTCTGATCATGCACTGTCTCTTTATTAAGGTGTCTTACATTGGCCATCCACCCAAGACTAAAGATTAAGAATCGAGAGTCCTTTAAGATCATGCCCCTGCATGTGGCACCACCACACATTTTTGTTACTTCCAAGCAGTCTGAGAACAGATAGTTCCTAAAGTTATATCTCTTATTTAGCTGGAATGAGTCAGAAAAGGCATTCTTGTGGAATAAATCACATATATCCAAAAACATTTATCAACATCTTTGCAACAAATTCTTCAAGCTTAGTATTTATTTCACTGTCTTTACTCCACAATCTCCTGGCTCGTAGGAGGCTCCACAGGAAACACAAGGAACAGAGCTCTGGGCACTGCGGGGCATTTCATGAATTACAAAAATCTGTCCAGTTCTAAAGATCAAAACCTCCACCCATCTGGGGTATATAAATCTTATACATAGAATTTATGAGGGGGGTTATCTTGAATTATGTGTTGGGTGTTGGATTTGGCACATAATAAATATAAATGATCCTCTCAGGACAGTAGATTAACATCCAGAGGAAAAGAATATCAGGCATCTGTGGAATTTAAATGGGAAGATGTCCTATACTTCTCAGAGAGAAAAGAGTTTCCAATCCACAGGAGACAGGACTCTGATCCTTGTTTTTAAGCCCCTTACTAACTCCTTCCCATGGCAGAAGGAGCGATTTATCTGCTCAGGCATATTTGGAAAAGGAGCTGCATAACTTTGGTTTGCCCCTCTTGATCTTCTCACGTTCAAAAGGGTGCTTTGGCTGTCCCCTGGGATGCTAACTGGTCATATTGGGAAGGCCTGTGGATGGCCAGCAGCACCCATGACTGGTGGACAAGCCTATCCAATCCCCAATTCCAAGGGAAGGTGTTGACAAGCTAATTGAGGTGAACCATTTAAGCCACACCTTCCAAAATAGGTCAGATCAGTGATAGAGCTCACATTTTCACCTTCATCTGTCTGAACCTTTTATCCAGTTCTGAACTTGGAGTGTGGGAGGATGGACCACAGAAATCTTTATTGATCCCTTGGATTCTACAGATGCACAGCTAATATTATATTGCATGTGATACACAAATCAGTGAACACCTATGGTATGCCTGCTATATGCAAAATTGCACTAAAGACTGTGTGTAACTTCGAAAAATAAAAGCATTTCTCAAATAGATTGAAACTCCTTGAAGGGTAAACTTGCATGAAAGGTGAAGTCAGCCAAAGATGGCATGTAAGGGTTATGTGACGTGGGACAGACTGCAACTCTAACACGAGTTCAGAGCTATGAGGTGCTGCTCTAGACTAATATTTCTGAAGGTCAGGCTTAGCCCTGCAACTGTCTATAATATCTGGATGTGTGTCCGTTTATATAAAGAGACAAAAAATTTTTTAGGTGATTCCAGCATATGCAGTTTCAGTTTTCCAGAAGTTATTTCTGGTCCTTTCCCTTCTAGCTGTGGTTTCTCCATGGCAGATAAGAAATGATATAGCCAAAAATATAAAGCAAATCTAAGGATTTAAAGTCGATGTGCATTCTCTGTTTAAAAATAATAATCCATATCTTTTTAAAAAGTTTGGCTGTGCTGAGTCTTCCTGTGGCACATATGGACTGCCCTAGTTGTGGCACGCGGGCTTCTCTTGTTGCGGAGTATGGGCTCTAGGGCACCTGGGCTTAGTTACCCCACTGCATGTGGGATCTTAGTTCCCCAACCAGGGATTAAAACCACATCCCCTGCATTGCAAGGTAGATTCTCAACCACTGGATCATCAGGGAGGTCTTGATTTGTATCTTTTGAAATGCCAATAGTACACCAGTGTCATGGGTGTGTCAGTGGGGAAATTGTTGAGTTGACCCGATCTTCAGTCTTTCTTATCTCTGTGCTCTTCATCACATGACTCTCTCTATTTACTTCTCCTCTACCAATTCTTCCTCTGTAATGTGTCATTCTTTAGAAGAGTGGGTAAGTCAACACTTTCTGGGGCATTAACATGAATCAAAAGAACAAACATGATCTGAAGAAAACAGGTGGCAAGAACAGAGGTGAACATCGGAGATAGGATCCCAAGCATAGGACTGTGAAAGTCTTGTTCTTCAGGTGGCTGTTACCTTTTGCTTGTACTGCACCATCCCTGGTTCTAATTTCCATCAATCACCTACATGCAGGCCAGCATCTACTCAGCTAACCACATGGCCTTAAAGAAGCACATTAAAGTAATCTCAAGTCACAACATGTGGTGCTGTGTCTCTGAGAACAGTTCCCCAGTAGTGTTCTGGGAGAGGGAACCTTCCTTGGGGCCAGAAGTGAGCCTCCAGCTAGAAGTCTGGGCACCTGACTCTGGTCCCTGCTGGCTAGCCCATATCTGCTCTCTGTGTAGCCCCTCTTTCTCCTCCTTCACTTTGCAGAGATGGAATTGTGTTGGGAGACACTCACCTTGAGCACTTTTAAGACTGATTCCAAAGTGTGGATTACAACAAACTATGGAAAATTCTGAAAGAGATAATACTAGACCACCCAACCTGCCTCCTGGGAAATCTGTATGCAGGTCAAGAAGCAACAGTTAGAACTGGACATGGAACAATAGACTGATACCAAATCAGGAAAGGAGTATGTCAAGACTGTATATTGTCACCCTGCTTATTTAACTTATGTGCAGAGTACATCATGCAAAGTGCCAGGCTGGATGAAGCACAAGCTGGAATCAAGTTGCCGGGAGAAATATCAATAACCTCAGATATGCAGATGACACCACCCTTATGGCAGAAAGTGAAGAAGGACTAAAGAGCCTCTTGATGAAAGTGAAAGAGGAGAGTGAAAAAGTTGGCTTAAAGCTCAACATTCAGAAAACCAAGATCATGGCATCTGGTCCCATCACTTCATGGCAGATATATGGGTAAACAGTGAGAGACTTAATCTTTTTGGGCTCCAAAATCACTGCAGATTGTGACTGCAGCCATGAAATTGAAAGATGCTTGCTCCTTGGAAGAAAAGCAATGACCAATCTAGACAGCATATTCAAAAGCAGAGACATTACTTTGCCAACAAAGGTCCATCTAGTTAAGGCTATGGTTTTTCCAGTGGTCATGTATGGATGTGAGAGTTGGACTGTGAAGAAGGCTGAGCACCGAAGAATTGATGCTTTTGAACTGTGGTGTTGGAGAAGACTCTTGAGAGTCCCTTGGACTGCAAGGAGATCAAACCAGTCAATCCTAAAGGATTCATTGGAAGGACTGATGCTGAAGCTGAAGCTCCAATACTTTGGCCACCTGATGGGAAGAACTGACTCACTGGAAAAGACCCTGATGCTGGGAAAGATTGAAGGTGGGAGGAGAAGGGGTTGACAGGGAATGAGATGGTTGGATGGTATCACCAGTTTGATGCACATGAGTTTGAGCAAGCTCCAGGAGTTGGTGACGGACAGAGAAGCCTGGTGAGCTGCAGGCCCTGGGGTTGCAAATAGTCCGACACAACTGAGTGACTGAACTGAACTGAACTGAATGTGGAGAATCCAGGATTCTTGCCAAACATAGGTGCTTGATTCTGCATCCCTCTACCTCGGGCAGAGGGTCATTCCCAGTGGCTGTCTGAACTGGGCGCTGTAGGAGGAAGGGAAAGTCTTTGGTTTTCTTAAGTATGGTAACTCCTTAGTTATGAGTGTTTTACCTTTAGCCATAAAAGCAGGCACATATGCCTTTAGGTTACTGGGGACTGTGAAATGATCATAGATCAATGCTTCAGAGACTTTGAAGCCGAGGATATTTAATAGCTCACATATCTTAGTAAAATCATGCTTTCTTTCATTTAGATTGAGTTTTTAATCAGCTGAATAACTTTTAATCTCTATATTATTCAACATATGAGGCAACAGGCTTTGAAATAGCTTTATTATACTTCACAGAGGGCTTCCCAGGTGACACTAGTGGTAAAGAACCCACCAACCAATGCAGGAAACATAATAGACATAGGTTGGATCCCTGGGCCAGGAAGGTCCTCTGGAAGAGGGCACGGCAACCCACTTCAGTATTCTTGCCAGGAGAATCTCATGAATAGAGGGACCCGGTAGGCTACAGCCCATAGGGTTGCAAGGAGATCGACACAGCTGAAGTGACTTAGCAAGCAAGCATACTTCATAGAAGCAAAGATTCTGTCTTCTATATATTCAATCCCTTTGAGTGTCTACTTTGTTGAAACTAAAGTCAAAGTGTTAGTTGTTCAGTTGTGTCCAACTATCTGCGACACCATGGGCTGTAGCCCACCAGGCTCCTCTGTCTACAGAATTCTCCAGGCAAGAATGCTGGAGTGAGTTGCCATTCCCCTCTTCAGTGGATCTTCCCATCCCAGGGATCAAACCCGGGTCTCCTGCATTACAAAAGACACTCATTATGTGCCAGATATTTAAATGATGTTTCAGGCATTCGTAGTTGCTTATCTAATATTCTCTCCTCTTTCTTACTAAGAGAATCATGTTTTGTTGAGTTGGCAATATACCTACTTTATATATGTACATTTTCTTACCACTCCTGTAATATAGTTGTAACCAAGGAGATGTTAGCAGAAATCACTGGACAGGCTTCTGGAAAAGGAATTTTAAAGGGATGTTCTCAATTGACTTACACTCTTGCTCTGAGCCCTTCTATCTTCCTTTTGCCTGGAATGGATATTATAATTGTTGGTGCTTTAGCAGCCATTTTGAGACCATGAAGACAATAAACTCTTGTTAAGGATATAAAAGCCTGCATCCTGATGGTACTGTGGAAATTTCTTACCAGCCTTCAATTTTTCATCTCTATACTTCTTTTAGTGTAGAGCATGAAGGGAACACAACAGGGAGGGAACATAGCAGGTAAGGAACACAGCTCCACCCATCAACAGAAAATTAGATTAAAGATTTACTAAGCATAGCCCCGTCCATTAGAAAAAGACCCAGTATCCCCCTCAGTTAGTCTATTCCATCAGGAATCTTCCATAAGCCTCTTATCCTTCTCCATCAGAGGGCAGACAGACTGAACACCACAATCACAGAAAACTAACCAATCTAATCACATGGACCACAGCCTTGTCTAACCCAATGAAACCATGAGCCATGTTGTGTAGGGCCACCGAAGAAGACCAGGTCATGGTGGAGAGTTCTGACAAAATGTGGTCCTCTGGAGAAGGGAATGGCAAACCACTTCAGTATTCCTGCCTTGAGAACCCCATGAACAATATGAACAGGCAAAAAGTTAGGACACTGAAAGATGAACTCCCCAGGTCAGTAGGTGCCCAATATGCTACTGGAGATCAGTGGAGAAATAACTCCAGAAAGAATGAAGAGACAGAGCCAAAGTAAAAAACAAAACAAAACAAAACAAAAAACACCCAGTTGTGGATGTGATTGATGATGGAAGCAAGGTCTGATTCTGTTAAGAGCAGTATCGCATAGGAACCTGGAATGTTAGGTCCATGAATCAAGGCAAATTGGAAGTGATCGAACAGGAGATGGCAAGAGTGAACGTTGACATTTTAGGAATCAGCGAACTAAAATGGACTGGAATGGGTGAATTTAACTCAGATGACCATTATATCTACTATTGTGGGAAAGAATCTCTTGGAAGAAATGGAGTAGCCATCATAGTCAACAAAAGGGTCCGAAATGCAGTACTTGGATGCAATCTCAAAAATGACAGAATGATCTCTGTTCATTTCCAAGACAAACCATTTAATATCATGGTAATCCAAGTCTATGCCCCAACCAGTAATGCTGAAGAAGCTGAAGTTGAATGGTTCTATGAAGACCTACAAGACTTTCTAGAATTAACACCCCAAAAGATGTTCTTTTCACTATAGGGGACGGCAAGGCAAAAGTAAGAAGTCAAGAGACCCAGAAACAGGCAAATTTGGCCTTGGAGTATAGAATGAAGCAGGGCAAAGTCTAATAGAGTTCTGCCAAGAGAAGGCACTGGCCATAGCAAAACACCCTCTTCCAAGAACACAAGAGAAGACTCTACACATGGACATCAACAGATGGTAAACATTGAAATCAGATTGAGTATATTCTTTGCAGCCAAGATGGAGAAGCTCTATACAGTCAGCAAAAACGAGACTGGGAGTGGACTGTGGCTCAGATCATGAACTCCTTATTGCCAAATTCAGACTTAAGTGAAGAAAGTAGGGAGAAGCACTAGACCATTCAGGTATGACCTAAATCAAAGCCCTAGCAATTATACAGTGGAAGTGAAAAATAGATTTAAGGGACTAGATCTGATAGAAGAACTATGGATGAGGGTTCGTGACATTGTACAGGAGAGAGGGAGCAAGACCATCCCCAAGAAAAAGAAATGCAAAGAAGTAAAATGGCTGCCTGAGGAGGCCTTACAAATAGCTGTGAAAAGCAAAGGAGAAAAGGAAAGATATACCCATTTGAATGTAGAGTTCCAAAGAACAGCAAGGAGAGATAAGAAAGCCTTCCTCAGTGATCAATGCAAAGAAGTAGAGGAAAACAATAGAAAGGGAAAGACTAGAGATCTCTTTAAGAAATTTAGAGATACCAAGCAACATTTCATGCAAAGATGAGCTCAATAAAGGACAGAAATGGTATGGACTAACAGAAGCAGAAGATATTAAGAAGAGGTGGCAAGAATACACAGAAGAAGTGTACAAAAAAGATCTTCATGACCCAGATAATCACGATGTCTAGAGTTAGACATCCTAGAATGTGAAGTCAAGTGGACCTTAGGAAGCATTACTACGAACAAAGCTAGTGGAGGTGATGGAATTCTAGTTGAGCTATTTCAAATCCTAAAAGAGGATGCTATGAAAGTGCTGCACTCAATATGCCAGCAAATTGGGAAAACTCAGCAGTGGCCACAGGACTGGAAAAGGTCAGTTTTCATTCCAATCCCTAAGAAAGGCAAAGCCAAGGAATGCTCAAACTACAGCACAATTGCACTCATCTCACAAGCTAGCAAAGTAATGCTCAAAATTCTCCAAGCCAGGCTTCAGCAATACGTGAACTATGAACTTCTAGATGTTCAGGCTGGTTTTAGGAAAGGCAGAGGAACCAGAGATCAAATTGCCAACATCTGCTGGATCATCGAAAAAGGAAGAGAGTTCCGGAAAAACATCTATTTCTGCTTTATTGACTATGCCAAAGCCTTTGACTGTGTGGATCACAAGAAACTGTGGAAAATTCTGAAAGAGATAGGAATACCAGACCACTGACCTGTCTCTTGAGAAACATATATGCAGGTCAGGAAGCAACAGTTAGAACTGGACATGGAACAACAGACTGGTTCCAAATAGAAAAAGGAGTACAGCAAGGCTGTATATTGTCACCCTGCTTATTTAACTTCTATGCAGAGTACATCATGAGAAACTCTGGGCTAGATGAAGCACAAGTTGGAATCAAGATTGCTGGGAGAAATATCGATAACCTCAGATAGGCAGATGACACCACCCTAATGGCAGAAAGTGAAGAAGGACTGAAGAGCCTCTTGATGAAAGTGAAAGAGGAGAGTGGAAAAATTTGGCTTAAAGCTCAACATTCAGAAAATGAAGATCATGGCATCCGGTCCCATCACTTCATGGCAAATAGACGGGGAAGCAGTGGAAACAGTGGCAGACTTTATTTATTTATTTATTTATTTATTTATTTATTTGGGGGCTCCAAAATCACTGCAGATGGTAACTGCAGCCATGAAATAAAAAGATGCTTACTCCTTGGAAGAAAAGTTATGACCAACCTAGATGGCATATTAAAAAGTAGAGACATTACTTTACCAACAAAGGTCCGGTAGTCAAGGGTATGGTTTTTGCAGTAGTCATGTATGGATGTGAGAGTTGGACTATAAAGAAAGCTGAGCACCGAAGAATTGATGCTTTTGAACTGTGGTGTTGGAGAAGATTCTTGAGAGTCCTTTGGACAGCAAGGAGATCCAGCCAGTCCATCCTAAATGAAATCAGTCCTGAATGTTCATTGGGAGGACTGATGTTGATCTAAAACTCTAATACTTTGGCCACCTGATATGATGAGGTGACTCATTTGAAAAGACCGTGATGCTGGCAAAGATTGAAGGTGGAAGGAGAAGGGGACAACAGAAGATGAGACGGTTGGATGTCATCACCGACTCTTGGACAGGAGTTTGGGTAAAGACTTCCCTGGTGGCTCAGACGGTAAAGCGTCTGTTTACAATGCGGGAGACCCAGGTTCGATCCCTGGCTTGGGAAGATCCCCTGGAGAAGGAAATGGCAATCCACTCCAGGACTATTGCCTGGAAAATCCCATGGACAGAGGAGCCTGGTAGGCTACAGCCCATGGGGTCGCAAAGAGTTGGACACGACTGAGCGACTTCACTTTCACTTTCACTTTCACTTCCCAGGAGTTGGTGATGGACAGGGAGGCCTGGCGGTCTGCAGTCCATGGAGTTGCAAAGAGTTGACCGCGACTGAGTGACTGAACTGATCACTGATCACACTTCTTTTAAGTCACTGCTCCATATATTTTCTGGTACACTGCAGCAAAAGAATTCCTCAATTGATGAAACACTCAACTTTCAGATTGCTTTCAATTCAGTTCAGTTCAGTCGCTCAGTCGTATCCGACTCTTTGTGACCCCGTGAATCGCAGCATGCCAGGCCTCCCTGTCCATCACCAGCTCCCGGAGTTCACTCAGACTCACGTCCATCGAGTCAGTGATGCCATCCAGCCATCTCATCCTCGGTCGTCCCCTTCTCCTCCTGCCCCCAATCCCTCCCAGCATCAGAGTCTTTTCCAATGAGTCAACTCTTCGCATGAGGTGGCCAAAGTACTGGAGTTTCAGCTTTAGCATCATTCCTTCTAAAGAGATCCCAGGGCTGATCTCCTTTAGAATGGACTGGTTGGATCTCCTTGCAGTCCAAGGGACTCTCAAGAGACTTCTCCAACACCACAGTTCAAAAGCATCAATTCTTCGGCACTCAGCCTTCATCACAGTCCAACTCTCACATTCATACATGACACTGGAAAAACCATAGCCTTGACTAGACGGACCTTAGTCGGCACAGTAACGTCTCTGCTTTTGAATATGCTATCTAGGTTGGTCATAACTTTTCTTCCAAGGAGTAAGCGTCTTTTAATTTCATGGCTTCAGTCACCATCTGCAGTGATTTTGGAGCCCTCCAAAATAAAGTCAGACAGTGTTTCCACTGTTTTCCCATCTCTTTCCCATGAAGTGGTGGGACCAGATGCCATGATCTTCGTTTTCTGAATGTTGAACTTGAAGCCAACTTTTTCACTCTCCTCTTTCACTTTCATCAAGATTGCTTTACTTGGAGATAAAACAGATATAATGAATATTTGGCTTGAGAATTTTCTTATTTTTTACATAAAACAGTTTTGGTGATATTCTAACTTTAAATATGAAAGATGGGGCATGTCTCATCTCTCTATAAATCCTATGTAGCATTAAATAGGCCTAACTTTTTCTTTGAAGTGGTATCCTTTCGAGTTTAATTGAGCCTGAAGAAAAACTCCATTGTTTGGCTGTGTGTTCAGTGTGCCGTGTGCTCAGTTGCTCAGTCGTGTCTGGCTCTTTGGGACCCCGTGGACTGTAGCTTGCCAGGCTCCTCTGTCCATGGGATTTCTTAGACAAGAATACTGGAGCATGTCGCCATTTCCTACTTCAAGGGATCTTCCCAATTCAAGCTTGTTGGCTTAATTGTCATTATATCCATGCGAAGCCTGAGATAGTAGAAGTTTCACTGAAGAAGGGCATGTAATTTAGTGGAAAGAGTAATTTAGTGGCAATCTTCGGCACCATGAAGATTTGGGTTTGAATCCTAACTCCATTATAAACCAGTTGTATAATTTTAAGCCTAATATCATATCTTTCTCAGCCTCAGTTTTCTGATGTATAAAATTAGGAAGGCCTCAGGTTAAAAAGAAAGAATCTGCAAAACAACATATGAAAGGGATCCAGGGAAGTGTCTGGTACCATATACAATTATTTTCCTGCATTTGTGTCTTGTTTCTTATTGTCTCACTTAACAAATGTTTACTGAACATCTACTAGGTGTCAAGACTATGTTGAGCATTTAGTTCTTTGCCTTTCTGTGTTTGGCCCAGATGAAATGATAACTTCAGGGCTGAGCATCGGAAGGACTAATGTTTGATCTATTTAAAAGCTCATTGGCACTAACCAGGGGAGAGTGGGTTTCAGAGCTTCATCACAAGGTTTCAAGTAAGAAACCAAATTGAAATCTTAGTGGCATAGTGAGGTTTGGTGATTACCATCCAAAACCAGATGTAAAGTCTAGAGATGGGTCTGGTGGACAGAGTCAGTATTTGGACACTGGAACAAAATTTTGAGGCTCCATCTGGAAAGACTTGTACCTCTCTAAGAAACAAAATGGGCTCGGGTGTATAGAAACCCCCCAAACTGAAATGAAATGGGACTTGATTCTTTGTGACTTTGTTTCATATGTTCTACAGATGTGAAACTACGTAGTTGAAAATATTTGAAGTCAATGAATTATTTATGACAAGAAAGCATGTATTTTGCCTAAGGCAGACTCTGCGCCTTTTCAGTACATCTTTTCTCAGTTATCTCTTGAACCTGGTCAACTACGTGAACTCTCAAGTAGTCAGCAAATTTGAGTTTGGTCAGAATATATTATTTCTGGATCATGACATAAAATCAATACTTAGAAGAAAGACTTTGGGGAGAGAGAGGTGAGAAAGCACAGAGAATTTACCTTGTGAGAATCAAGTTGTACTCATTTTCTTTCTTTTATTTGTCAAGATCCTGAGCTCAAGAAACTAGCAATTACAAAGAGCAACTATTATTGTGGCTCATAATCGCTGAACATTTTTCAAGTGCTGGGACTGTCTACAGCTTATTATTATCTTTAGTCCTGACCATCAATAACTGTCTTTCATGAATACAAAGCTCACTGTGATTTCCTTGGGGATCAGTGCCACAGTGGAAACAACAGGGTTATTGGCATCAGTGAGATTTGAGTCAAAATCTTGACTCTATGACTGAATACATTACTGCATGTCTCTCAGCCACAGTTAATAATTCTCCACAGTTTTCCCCATTTTTCAAATGAGTAAACTGAATGGAGTTGGGCCACCTGCCCACAGTCACACAGATAGTCGATAGAGGAGCTGTGGACATAGAGAGATAGTGATCTTCCATCAATGAAATTCTGTTCTTTCCCACACGCTCCTATACTGCCCAGATGTTGGGGACCCCAGTGGATCATGAAGGGACAGGAAACACTCTCCTTTCACACATGACAAAGCGGGGTCCAGAGGGGGTGAGCTGGATGCCCCAGTGATGGCAGGACTCCAGACCAGGTGTTCCCCTCCACACCAGGCCTGAGAAAAGCCTACATGGAAGAAAACTAAGAATTCACCAATATTCTACCTTTATATATTCATTTTTCTGGTTATGGAATTGAGCGTAAGTCAGGGTAAGATCTAGGTAAAGATCCATTCTCCTGATTTCCAATATATCACATTTCTACAAGATTTATGGTTGTTTTCTCCTTGGTTGGAACAAATGTTGTTGGATTATCAGGCTTTGTTTACATTTTTCTCTTATCTCAGCAGCATCATTTTAATCCAGCTGGCCAGTCTGTTCCGGGGATCAGCTTTTGCCATTTGACTCCTGTGTGTCCACACAACTTTCCCTTCAACTTCTTTGTATCTCTGTGTTTCCTTTGTTTTGAGTTACCTGTTTTCTGCCAAAATGGCTATTTGTGTAATTCTTCACCTTTTGTTTCCTGGTCAGTGCAGAGAGGATCTCCTAAACAGTTGTGCACACTGGGGACCAGCATTTGTGATCTTTATCTCTCTCTGGAGGAAAAAAGACTTCTTACTCCATTTTCTTAATCCTGACCTCACAGCCAGTCTGTTCTTTCCAGTTAGCAAGTGTTTTGCTGCAGTTTCAAGTTTGCAGCAGTTTTGAAGCATACTTCCGGGAGATTCTGTATAATGCAGAAAACATTTTTGCTTTCAGCCCCAGAACTTTATTTTGTGGAATTTTCTTTTTAAAAACAGAACAAAGAGCAGTTGCAAATGCCAGTTCCTTGGCTCTAGTTGTTTCCTTCTAGGCCCCTAAATGGTAACCAGACACTGACTCAAATTCCATGGCCCCATCGCACCCCGCTGCCCGCCCCTTTCCTCTTGAGGTTCATTATTTCTCCAAATTAAAACGTTCTGGTTGGAATGAGTGAGGATAAAGAGACAAGGCAGCAGGGAGCTCCGGCTACACAGAGGGATTAGATCTCGAGGAGGCCTTCCTCACTGGTCTGAGATACGATTAATCGGCCAACAGGACTGTAACTCTGCAGTTTGAGGAGATCAGTTTTAAAAGGAAGTCTGCTCTCGTTACCTGTGACTGTTGAGATTTAAATACAACTTCTCTTCTCAGCATATTTGCAACAACACAGAGATTTTGGCTTTATCCAAATATGGAGGTGTTTTTCTTTCATTCATTCGTTCTGCAAATATTAACTGCATGGTGATGGTGACTGCATCACGCATGGTGCTAGGTTCTGAGGACTCCAGGGTAAGCAAAGGACAGACTGTCCCCTGCTTTCTCAGATTTTACAAGGTAAGTAGAGTGGCAAATATTAAGTAAATAATCACACGCATTTGTGAACCTCAGCAAACTGAAGTAAGCTCACTGCAGGAAAGGAGGGTCTTTCCAGGGCAGATAACAGAGGGTCTCACCTAGGGCAAGTGTGTATGTCAGGGCGGGCCTAACTGAGGAATAGACCAGTGAGCCAAGATCTGAAAGATGAGAGAGAGTTCAGTGGGTGACTGTGTGGTGCCAGGTGAGGTATGCTTTTAGGGCAGAGTGTTCTCCATGTGACAGAGGGAGTGACATACAGAGGCTAGCTGTAGGAATGGGCATGGCGCATGTGAGTAAATGAATTTAGGCCAGAGAGGCTGGATTACTGAGTGCGAGAGGGAGAATGGAGCAACAGTGACCCGAGGGTCAGCCCATTCTAGGGTAGGGTGAGAAATTTTTGTCTCTAGGCTTAGAGCCACTGACAGGTGCTATGCTGGAAAATGGCAGGATTAAATTTGCATTTTGAGAAGATTGCTTCTGTTTCCTGTGGAGAACAGATGCTCTTCAAGCCAGGGTGGATCCATTCAGTCATTCATTCATGACATGCAGTGGGAGGATGGCCCTGCTTCTGTCAGAAGTTATTATTTTAGTGACTGAGAACAGATAATAAACTAACATGTAGATTAGGAGGAAAGATGCTTTCCAATGGCACTAAGTACAATGTAAGGAACTGACTAAGGGGCACCTGGCAGACAGCACGGGTGGCTCTGTTATTCCCAGTCTACTGAGTTCTTAGGGAAGACTTTCCTCCCCTCAGTTTTCCTCCTCTCTGGGGAGAGTCTGAATCTCGTGTCTTGCTTAGAACTAAACCAGTCTCCTTACCTGCACTTTGAGTATTTGTCCTTATGTGCTGATTCTGTAAATGGACCCCTAGACCCTCCAATTTTTCCTGGCTTTTTTACAATGTGGAGTATGTGATCCTGAAGGAGCTTTCAAAATCATCACATTCATCTCTCTCATCTTACAGGCAACCAAGCAGAAGCCAAGTGAGGTACTGCACAAGGGGTCAGGGAGTATCCCGTTCTTGTATCCACGGCGTCTTGTGCTGCATCCAGAGCCCACAGCCTTACTATTCCATCCTCTTGGTAAGGATGGGGGCACAGCAGTGCTTTCTGAGGCCATGCAGCCTGTTTCCAAAGCACTTTTTAATCCCTGGATGTGTAGGAGACTCCAAATACCTGTGGAAAGTGATTAACGGTCTTTCCCCCCTTTCCCTGGCATTTCCTAATGCAAAAAATCTTGGCTAGCAACCAATTTAATTTAGACTCCAGAAATTGCTACTTTTTTTTTTAACTTGGCCTATATTAATATTTTGTAAATGCCCTGAAGCTCCAAAGCATATTTGAGATCATGAAATAGCATTACAAAGCTTTTGCCATTTATAGAATTGCATGGAATGCAAAGTCCAAAAAAAGAAAGAAAAAAAGAATTCTTTTTTACTCCTTTGGAGATCCTAGTATAACCTAATCTGAAATATGCTTACTGAGCTGATTATAATAAAATTATTTTGTATTCTATCTCTTAGGATTTCCCCCATTGTTTTGGGAGAAAAATTCCAGATTTAGTCAAGGCTATAGGCACTGAACAAAAAATTAAGTGATAATATTTGTCCCAGGAAAACATTTTTTCAATAAATTTCACATATATCCTACTGCAAGGGAAATTTTTTTCTCTTTTGTATGAGATGGGTGTTTTATAATCTTCATTTTCATATGAAGAAATTGAAGCCCAGAAAAATAAAGTAACCAAATTCACAGAGCTAAACCCTAATTATTATGACCATCAAATGGCTTGGAAGACATTTTGTATGACATTTTAGCTTAGATGAGAGAGAGGAGCTAATGCTAGTGGGGGGTTGGGGAGATTCCTTGAGAGCCAACAGTAGAGTTTGGAAATTCATGTTTAAATATCCTTTTAGGGCTTTTGTTTCCCTATGCTGGTTCTTAAGAGGTCAGAATGACAAAGAGGTACTGAATTGCCTGGGTCATCTGGGAAGAGAAAAGAGTCAGATCTTCCTTGGAAGAGTCACAGAAGTTAGCGTGCTGAGGTGCACTTGGCCTCTCAGCAGAAAGCACAGGCAGCTGCCAAGTGCTGAGGGTCTGACCCAGGTAACTGCATTCAGTTGTTTCCGGTGTTGGCTTTTACAACACAAATGGTGTAATACAGCAGAAATTTACTCTATCACAGCTCTGGAGGCCAGCTGTGTCAAATCTATCTCACTGAACTGAAACCAAAGTCTTTCAGGGCTCTGCTCCCTCCACCAGCTCCAGGAGTAAATCTGTTCCTTGTCTCTTCCTGCTGCTGGTGGCTTCCAGGATCCCTTGGCTTGTGGCCACATCACTCCAGTCTCTGCCTCCTTGGTCACATTGCCTCTTCCTTCTCTGCCTGTGCCAAAACTCCCTCCACCTCCCTCTTATGTGCTTGCATTTAGAGCCCACCCAGGTAATCCAGGACAATCTCCCACATGTGATTCTTAATCATACCTGCAAAGATCCCTTTCTCTGATAAGGTGATATTTACAGGTTCCAGAGATTAGGACCTGATATCTTCAGGGTTGTTATGGAACCCATCATATACTGAATCTGGATCCATCATGCTAACACCATTTATTTATGGCTGACAGAGGACAAGGTTGTGAACAAGCGGCCAGCAAAAGAGAACCTTCCTGTTCTCCAGACATGGGAAGAAATATTATAATCAGTGTTTGGCAGAATAAACACTGAAGGGAAGAGCTTAAGCAATATGCAATTCCCGAGTGACCACATGGCATGATTACTGCTGAGTTTGTTTATGAGAGGAAAGAAAGCAGCCATGTTGGGAGCCTTGGGTGGTTTTCATATCCTGGAAGTTATGTAGAAATCGTTGGGCAGGAATGAGTTATTCGGAAGTGTAAAATGATTTCTTTTTCAAACAGACTGCAATCCTCAAGTGGTTAAAAGAATCCTCCAAGAGAAGAGAAATGTAAAATGTCCTTCAAAAGGCTATTACTGTAGCCCTTTGGGGGCAAAGAATCACATCGTCCCCAGTCTCTTGTTGACTTTACCCCATGGAGTGTTGTTGTTGAGAAGGAGCAGTAAGGTTGAAACATCCGGCCTTGGTAACTAAATGATGTGGTGAGGAAGTGTCCTCCTTCCCAACCTCATTCATGAGTCAGGAATGGAGAGGGATGAACATGCCTGGTGAGTGGAAGCTACACATTCTTGTCCATTTTCTTGCTTTAGATGAAAGAACCACAGTACTGCCCCCCAGTCCTCCAAATAAATAAATAGCATTAGCCAGCCTGGATCTTCTCTTGTAAATTGCAAATGCATCAGTAACAAGGACAGCAAAGATGCTTCCCAGACTTCCCCACGCCTGAGAGATTGGGGTGAGGCTTTCCATTGAGATTTTCCAAATGCCAGTCAAGGGCATTTCTAAGCTTCCCATAGAACTTGGTGACTATTTTAGGGTTGAAAACACTTCTTTTCTTACATGATCACTTATCATCTCTCCAAATTCTGGGACTCCCTAAAGGCCCGAATGTCTTACCTCTCTTCATCTTTATTCCCCCTTGACCCTAATAAGTAATTCATATAATTAAGAAGTTTCCAGAAATGATGTTCAGGTAAAAATGTTTACCCAACATTAGTTATCCAACAGAGCCCTGAAAGCTGCTGATTCTAGAATAAAACTACTCATATTTAGGTTGACCATCTATTTGGCAAAATGCAATTCAAGATGAATCGCATGGGCTGCCTGGACTCAGTTCAGTTCAGTTGCTCAGTTGTGTCCAGCTCTTTGTGCAGTACACCAGGCTTCCTTGTCCATCACCAACTCCTGGAGCTTGCTCAAATTCATGTCCATTGAGTCGGTGATGCCATCCAACCATCTCATCCTCTGTTGTCCCCTTCTCCTCCTGCCTTCAATCCTTCTCAGCATCAGGGTCTTCAGCATCAGTCTTTCCAATGAATATTCAGGACTGATTTACTTTAAGATTGACTAGTTGGATCTTCTTGCAGTTTAAGAGACTCTCACAGGTCTTCTCCAACACCACAGTTCAAAGGCATCAATTCTTCAGTGCTCAGCTTTCTTTATAGTCCAACTCTCACAACCATGCACGATTACTGGAAAAACCATAGCTTTGACCAGACAAACCTTTGTTAGCAAAGTAATGTCTCTGCTTTTTAATATGCTGTCTAGGTTGGTCATTGCTTTTCTTCCAAGGAGAAAGCATCTTTTAATTTCATGGCTGCAGTCACCATCTGCAATGATTTTGGAGTCCCCAAAAATAAGGTCTCTCAGTGTTTCCACTGTTTCCCCATCTATTTGCCATGAAGTGATGGGACCAGATGCCATGATCTTGGTTTTCTGAATGTTGAGTTTTAAGTCAACTTTTTCACTCTCCTCTTTTACTTTCATCAAAAGGCTCTTTAGTTCTTCTCTTTCTTCCATAAGTGTGGTGCCATCTGCATATCTGAGGTTACTGATATTTCTCCTGGCAATCTTGATTCCAGCTGTGCTTCATCCAGCCTGGCATTTCGCATGATGTACTCTGCATATAAGCAGGGTGACAATATACAGTCTTGACTTACTCCTTTCCCGATTTGTAACTAGTCTGTTGTTCCATGTCATTCTAACTGCTTCTTGACCTGCATACAGATTTCCCAGGAGGCAGGTCAGCTGGTCTGGTATTCCTGTCTCTTGAAGAATTTTCCATAGTTCATTGTGATCCACACAGTCAAAGGCTTTGGTATAGTCAATAAAGCAGAAATAGATGCTTTTCTGGAACTCTCTTGCTTTTTCCATGATCCAGCAGATGTTGGCAATTTGATCTCTGGTTCCTCTGACTTTCCTAAAACCAGCTTGAACATCTGGAAGTTCATGGTTCACGTACTATTGAAGCCTGGCTTGGAGAATTTTGAGCATTACTTTGCTAGCTTGTGAGATGAGTGCAACTGTGTGGTAGTTTGAGCATTCTTTGGCTTTGCCTTTCTTAGGGATTGGAATGAAAACTGACCTTTTCCAGTCCTGTGGCCACTGCTGAGTCTTCAAAATTTGCTGCCATATTGAGTGCAGCACTTTCATAGCATCCTCTTTTAGTATTTGAAATAGCTCAACTAGAATTCCATCACCTCCACTAGCTTTGTTCGTAGGGATGCTTCCTAAGGACCACTTGACTTCACATTCCAGGATGTCTGGCTCTAGGTAAGTGATCATATAATCGTGGTTATCTGGGTCATAAGATCTTTTTTATATAGTTCTTCTGCGTATTCTTGCCACCTCTTCTTAATATCTTCTGCTTCTGTTATGTCCATACCACTTCTGTCCTTTTTTGTGCCCACCTTTGCACGAAATGTTCCCTTGGTATCTCTAATTTTCTTGAAATTTCTAGTCTTTTCCATTTTATTGTTTTCCTCTATTTCTTTGCATTGATCACTGAAGAAGGCTTTCTTATCTGTCCTTGCTATTGTTTGAAACTCTGCATTCAAATGGGTATATCTTTCCTTTTCTCCCAGACTGGACTAGAAGCTATTTAAAAGAGTTCTTCCGGTACCCCAACTTGGTGACCTGGAGCTTCCAGCCAACGTCCTACGGGACACCAAATACTCTCCATCATCTGCTGATTCCTTTTGCTTAAATGAGTAACAACAACCTTGATGCTTCTTGTTGAAGGGCTATATAATAGGTCACTCTGTTATTAAACTGTTAGAGCATACCAATGTTTATAGCCTTTTTCATTTCCTTTGCTAAAGACATCTCTTACTAGGACAACAGTAGCAAAACTGAACAGTGTTGTAACTTCATGCTCTGTCAGTAATGGTTTTAGGCATGACCAGTCTCAAGGACCTGGTCAGTTTGTCTTTCACAAAGCTACATTGTGGAATTAATATTCCTCTTCTGGCGCATTAATTGGAGAAGGCGATGGCACCCCACTCCAGTACTCTTGCCTGGAAAATCCCATGGATGGAGGAGTCTGGTGGGCTGCAGTCCATGGAGTCGCTAAGAGCCGGACATGACTGAGCAACTTCACTTTCACTTTTCACTCTCATGCATTGGAGAAGGAAATGGCAACCCACTCCAGTGTTCTTGCCTGGAGAATCCCAGGGGCAGGGGAGCCTGGTGGGCTGCCGTCTATGGGGTCATACAGAGTCGGACACGACTGAAATGACTTAGTAGGCACATAAATGCCTTTTCATCCTTCCCTTTCATAGCCCAGTTTTCCCCAAACCACCAAGTAATTGATGAGCAGTTGCCTCCCACACAGTGTAGGAGGCACCTCCTTCATTGCATTTCGGTGATTTGGTATAGCTGATTAATTATTAGTAACCAGGTCTTGGACACTGGTGATTGGGTTTGTCCAACAGTGAGTGATTGACAATGAACTCACTGAAACCTGTCAAATAATTTCCATTTTCCTAGCCCCCTCTCAGACCCTACATTTGGAATGAAGCCGACCCTTAAATTCCTTGCTATGCAGCGACCGCTGGATCTGAGCTTTTCTTGCTCACTGGCGCAGAGGCAGTGCAGGGCCTCCTGTTCCCTTACGGCAGCATGCTGATCTGCTGGTGCTGGGCAACTGGCAAGTATCTATCACAGATTTCAACATCAAGTGATTTCCATTTGAACTGATTCAGCAGGGGTACATATACCTCATCATGGGAGAAATAGTGGATTCTCCGGACTGGTGTTAATAGGGTGAAAAAATATATTCGATATTATTATTTTCCCACAGTGTAAACTGTAAGAAAGAGAGACTAGACACTCCTATTTTGGTGGGCTAGGAGAGCTCTTAACCTGATGGGGAATCATGGATAAACCGAAAAAAAGAGACAGAAAATATTTTATGGGCACGGGTTAAACACAAGATGGCCATGAGCCCAGTTTTCTCATTCTGTGCCCAGTTATATTTATTGTTCAGGAATAATTATTTATAGTACCTTTTTTCTTTAGCTCTTCAAATACCTTGGTTTAGACATTAAAGTGTATGATTACCCCATTTAAACAAAGCTTGAAAAGCACAAGTTGATTCCCAAAATTCCCAAAGGTGATTTTCAAGGTTTGAGGAGAGTTTGGGTTAGCAGGATGGCTACCCAACAAACTAAATCCCACTTTTAATCATGCTTCTGATGGATATATTAAAAAAAAAAAAAACAGATTGAGAAGAACCAAATGCAGTTTTTGAAGCAGAAACATTCGTATGTCATTATAAAGAGAAGAGATGGGAGCCTTGCAGTAAAGAAGAGAAAGGTCACAAAATCCATCAGGGGTGCTTTCTTTGGACACTCTCGATAGCTACTCCTTGGTGACTATTTCTTAGTTATCTTGACTCAGTCTTTACACAGTATTAGCTGGAAAACTTGCTTCTAACTTGATTCTAATTTCTGCTGCAAGGAGATGGGAGCATAGCTGAAGACAAAACCTTGTTTGGTTTCTCTATGTGGTTGGGTCATACAATGTTTCTCAGTTGGTCACGTGGAGGATTTGGCATGGTCTGTATCAGAGAAAAGCTGCTTGAGAAGCTTTGCCTTTCATCCATCCATCTGGCTAACAATATGTTATAACATGAGTCTCAATCAGTCATTTGTTTTTTCAATTTGTGCATGAGAAACTATGACTTAAACAACTAAAACAGCAGCAATGGCACCAAAACAAGGTCAATACTTGCATCCAAGTTGTTTGAATGACCACTGCCAGCCTATTTTTCTCCTGCTAAAATCTGGCCCCTGCACTTTGACATGTTAATTCCCTTCCTTCCTTGTTTGGCATATAAGCAAAGAAGTAAAGTGACAACCCATCCACAGCAGCTGTGAAGAAACCACCAGAGCCAGTGTGAGTCCTGATGGACACCAGTTGTCTGATGGTGACTCTTTCACATATGTTAAAAAAAAAAACAAAAAAAATAACCCTATACTTTTTTGTTTCAGTTAGTTTTATAGATGTTTCAAGCTGGGGCCTGCATTTTTCTATGGTAAGCTCACCTTGTCACCCTTAGGATTCCCCTGGAGGCTCACTAACCTTGGCCTCATTCATATTTTATGTGAGCTGAGCTGCACGAGCTTGGTGCTGCCATTTGTTCTTTCTTGCATTGAAGTAATTTGCTTTTCCCTTTTGGCAACCCTGAGTTTCAACAACTTGAAGTCGGCCTACAGACTGAGAGAAGAGAAAATTGGCTGTATGGTTATCATATCACAGAGGTGTGCTATCCAAAAACTGAAGAGATACTAGTGTTGCTTTGTTTGAGTCCACACAGATGCCAAGTTATTTGTGTACCATCCCTGTGGTTCTAGGGAATCCCTGGTAAATGGAATACTTTCCTAAGAGGCTGGATCTCACTAAAAATGTTTGGATTTAAGTGCTATTGTGTCAAAGTGAGTCTTTAAAAAGATGGCCTATTCCATTTCTATTTTGTGTAGTTTTCAACATCTGTCTTCATTATTCCTCTAATATGTGTAGGTATTCTGAATACACTGGATAATTTCTGTGGACTGACTCAGAATACAGGAAGTTTGGATAAATAATAATAATAATAATAATAAAATCTGTGAAAGTTTCCCCTTTTCTTGTTCTCTGCTTTCGGTAAACAAATGCCTTAAAAAAAAGGTAGACCATTATCTATATGGCTTGGTTCAGGGTAACAGAAAAGTTGCCCTGAATTAAACATTTCTGTCCTATTGGCCTACTGGGACACTTAAAAATCCCAACCTTTAGACCACACACTCTTAATTGTGGCATGTGGGTTTCTAGGAGTCGAAATTTTAAAAACCCACAGAAGGTTATTTAACAGTTCCAACTTCTAAGTGTGTCCTTCTCTCCTCTAGACTCAGATTTTTTGGCCAAAAATGGTGACAATTGGGTTAAGACTTTAAAGGCTTTTGTCTAAATACTAATCTTGGTGATGGTGGGGAGGTGTGGGGTTGGGGGGTGGTCAACAGTGCACGATGCTACCAGCAGCCCTGATGGCCTTATTGGGAACTCACTTATTGGCTAACCCAGACACCTAGGAAGGCCATGTGGAGGACAATAACAGGAAGAGGGAAAGAGGGAAGGAGGCCCTGGGTTGTCTGGTCACCTGACTTCCCTTATGTAGTCCTAAAGGACTGTGGATAAGGTTCATGACAGTGTGCCCCTGAAAAACCCAAGTGATTTTATCCATTCTTTTAAATTTATTTATTTTAAAAATAAGAAGAAAATTTATATTTAATTTTTAACAGCCTTGCATGCTAAGACTTCAATTCTGGCCAACTTTGCAACCCTGTGGCCCTATGACAGCCTGCCAGTCTCCTCTATCCATGGGATTCTCCAAGCAGGATTGCTGGAGTGGATTGTCATGACCTTCTCCTGATCCCAGGGATCAAACCCTCATCTCTTTTGTCTCCTGCATTAGCAGATGGGTTCTTCACCACTAGCACCTCCTATTGAGCTAGAAGTCACATGTCATATCATCTATCCATTGTAAGTATGCCATTGAATGGCTTAGTGTATTCACAGGCATATGCTACCTTCATTGAGGATTTGGCTTGTCTTGCCATCTTGTCTTCTTGCTGTGCAATGCTCTTGCCCCAAATAGGGGTTCATTACCTTCTTGTCATTCAAGTCTTTGCTCAGATGTCACTTCTAAGGAGCTTGCCCTTCATCCCTGTCCAGTGGTCCCTCTCCTCCCAGCTTTAGTGTCTCCACAGCCCTAGCAATGGCCTGTTTGAAGCCCTCTGACAGTTTGTCTTTGGTTTGTGGTCTGCAGTCCTTGGCTTTCCCAGGGCAGAACCTTCACCTTGTTCCTGCTGTTTCCTCAGTTCCTGAGCCTCAGCCTGGTTAGAATTAGGGACTGGAAAGAGGAGTGAGCATGGATAGCTGCCCTCTCAGCATCCTGTCGAAGGAGCAATAGCTGAAGAGAATGGCTGGATTACCGCAACTCATGACTGGGTCAAACCTCCCAACACTGACCTGGAAACAGGGCTGCCACAGCAGCCACAAGCTGCCTGACACAGGCAAAGGTGACAAAGCTGGGCCTGGGGCTAGGGATCTTGAGTTCTGACTCTGTATCTGTAACCCCTCTAAAGTTACCTGGTCTCTCTGAGACTCTATAACATGAGAATATTGGACCTCTGACTCCTTGTAGTTCTGATACTCTGAAATTCTGATGGAATCCTCTTATCAGGTGTGTAATTGAACAATTATGGGTAAAGTGTACCTGAAACTATCCCATCTTTAAAAAACCTTGTCCATGTGGCTACCCTTGCTGTATTTAGATGCATTTCTCTCTTCCTTCTCTTCCTTCTTCCCTCTCCACTCCCAGCACACTCTTTTGTAAGAATGGACACTTTTTTTTGAATTGAAATGTAGTTGATTTACAATGTTGTGTTGATTTCTGCGATTATTCTTTTCCATTACGGTTTATCACAGGATATTGAATATAGTTCCCTGTGCAATAAGTAGGGCCTTGTTGTTTATTCATTCTATATATAACAGTTTACATCTGCTAATCCCAAACTCCCAATTTATCCCTTCCCTTCCCATCCTCCTCCTTGGCAATCATAAGTCTGTAAGGCTGTTTCTATGTCTATGAATCTGTTTCTATTTTGTAGATAGGTTCTTTTGTGCTATATTTTAGATTTCACATACAAGTGATATCATATGCCCTTTGTCTTTCTCTTTCTGACATTTCACTGGAAGTGCAGTCTCTCAATCATGTCCAACTCTTTGAGACCCCATGGACTGTAGCCTATCAGGCTCCTCAGTCCATGCAATTTTCCAGGCAAGAGTACAGGAGTGGGTTGTCATTTCCTTCTCCAGGGGATCTTCCCTATCCAGGGATCGAACCTGGGTCTCTCGCACTGCAGGCAGACACTTTACCATCTGAGCCACCAGGGAAGGCAGTGGTGGACATTTCACTTAGTATGAGGATAATAACCTCTAGTTGCATTTCTGTTGCTGCAAATGGCATTGGAATGAAAGTGTTAGTCACTCAGTCATGTCCAACTCTTTGCAACCCCAGGGACTGTAACCTGTCAGGCTCCTTAGTCCATGGAATTCTCCAGGCAAGAATACTGGAGTGAGTTGCCATTCGCTTCTCCAGAGGATCTTCCCGACCCAGGGATCAAGCCTGGGTCTCCTGCACTGCAGGTAGATTCTTTACCGTCTGAGCCACCCAGTAAAAGCTAATGGCATTATTTCATTCTTTTTTTATGGCTGACTAATATTCCATTGTATATCTATATATATACAATAAGAAGCTGTGGTTCTTCTTTATCCATTTATCTGTTGATAGACATTTTGGTTGTTTGTTTCTATGATTTGGCTATTGTAAATAGTGCTGCTTTGAACATTGGGGTGCATGTATCTTTTTGAACTATAATTTTGTCAAGGTAGATGCCTAGGAGTGGGATTGCTGGATCATATGGTGATTCTATTTTTAGTTTTTTTGAGGACTCTCCATACTGTTTTCCACAGTGGCTAGTCAATTTACAAGCCCATCAACAGTGTAGAAAGGTTCCCTTTCCTCCACACCCTCTCCAGAATTTATTATTTGTAGACTTTTTGATGTTGGCCATTCTGACCAGTGTGAGGTGGTACCTCATTGTAGCTTTAATTTGCATTTCTCCAATAATTAGTGATGATGAGCATCTTTTCATGTGCCTATTGGCTAGGATGTGCCTTTCTAACTCTTGGGGTCTTTGACCCATATGGCAGAAGAAAGGGCAAAATAAAAATTGTGCTTTGAATGTGCTATTTGAGCTGGAGCTAAATTTGAGTAAAACTTTGTCTGTGAGTTTACAAACATACAATTAAGCCTCTTACAGTTATCTAAATCCACTTTCTTGCCTTATAATTTTATGGTTAGAAGCACTACAGTTGTTTTTAGATTTTCATTATAACTTCAGTGGCCACAGACTGAACCAAATAGTGTTTATTTGTGTAACAAATTATGCCCCTCAGCTAACTTTACTGTGTAATTTGCACTGGGTGTGTATTTCGCTAAAAAAAAAAAAAAAGTATACATTGGTCTGAGGCTCCCCTCCTCCTTTTCTCTTTTCTTCCCCAAAGCAGCGCTGACAACAGAAACTGGGAAATAAATTGCACATCTGAGCATTTCACTACAGTTGTGTGTGTACACACACAGGCCTGTGTGTACTACATGTGTGTGCTACACACAGGCCTCCAGATACACAAACTCGTAGAAAGAGAATTATATAAAGATATCCAAACTCAAATTCCGTTAACATAGGTGCTGGGTAACCTTGGGGAACTCAGCTTACTTCACTGAGTTTTTATTTACTTTTAGCTCCAGCCCCAAAGCACATTTGATAAATAACAGAGATTTTGTGTATAACCAGAATAATTCTCCGAGTTGCTATTGAGTTTGAAGAAGAAAGTTTCTGAAATTCCATTGCACATTGTGAGGTGCTTTCTAAATATATGATAGAGGTGACTAGAACAATAGAAAATGAGCACTTTCCATCACTCCAGGTCGAAATTTGTTTCAAGGTAAATTTTTAAAAATTTGCACGTATGAAATTTGGTTCTCAGAATGAACAGGATCAGCTTCTTTCCATTTGTCCATTTGAGATAGTATATATGCACTAGGACTGCTGTCCACCTGCTGATCACATAGGTTCCTGACTAATAAAACTGGGGAGACTCATGGTGAAGTTATGTCCCTTTCTGCATTTTTTTCAAATTATTCTTAGAAATCAATAAATGTCTTTGGAGACCTCATTGCCTGTGGGCATCCAGTGATTTTTGTCCACAGATGATTTTATCCTTAGATGTTACTTTTCCTTTGGTCTTACTTGTGACAAATGGTGAAACTGAGTGAGTGTTAAAACTGAACTTATTAAAAAGGAATAGAAAACCCATGATATATTTAAGCAATTTGAATCAATTAGGCTCTTGAGTGTGGGTCATGTTTCAGTTCAAAACAACACAGAAGGTCTAAATAAATTATTAGTTCCTTATAATAACCCTCGTCTATTCTGGATTCTTGTTGAGATAAAATAATCACAGACTTAAAACTAAAGAATAATACAAATACGTTATATCAAAATACCTCTTTATAGTTTTTATAACACTTTCAGACAAATCATATGCTGAGAGATCTTGTCTCTGCTAGAGATCAGCTGATGACCTTGGCAATGACTTCTTAGTTCAGGATCTTTAATTTCCCTTCTTGGAGGGAGGGAGGGTAGCTTGGGGTCATCTTTTAGCAAAGCTCCTTCTAGCTCAAAAGATCTCTGGGTCTGGAAACTTCAACTTTTATTCTCTCTGCTTTGTAGATAAGAAATGAGAGGACTCATGAGTCTCTTGTGATTGGATAGAAAGACTTATTTTAAAAGTTTAAGAGAAAAATATTAATCCTTTCATTCTACACACATTGCTTAGATCCTTAATATGTGTTAGACATCCCCCCTACCTCCCCCGCCGCTTTTTTCCCTAAAGCTGAAGATACAGAAGTGACTAGGATGGACATTGCCCAGACCTTCCAGTGAAGGAAGGATGCCTCCCTGACCTGGGTTTCCTGCTAAAACTGGGAAGGTCCTGGGCAAACTGAGATCAGTGGGTCACACTAAGTGGGAGAAGCTGAGCATAAAAGAGTTAAAGAATAGGCAAAGGAGGTGATTTCAGAGAGTGACAAGTTTTATGTAGCAGTTCCTCAGGATGATGCATTTGGGGATGGGAGAGTGTTAGGCTTCAGTGTGGGTGGTCTTCAAGAAGTCTCAGAGGAGATCGCACTCACAGTCAGTGAGGATGGATGAGAAGGATGCAGACATGAGGGAGCTGGGGCTCATGTTCCAGGCAGTGGGGACAGCAAAAGCAGGGATCATGGGAGGGAAAAGATCTTAGCCTGATTGAGAAATAGAAAGACCAGGATGGAATATTCTGGTGAAAGGAGGGGAAGGATAAAGGCTTTGTGGGTGTTGGTAAGGAACTCAGACGATAATAATAACAAGAGCTGATGTTATATTCTGGACACTCAGTTGTTCCGTTGCATCAATTTTCACAGTCACCCATTTTACAGACAAGGATACTGAGGCACAGGGATTTGAATAAGCAGAGCATCCCAAGTCACACAGCTTGCCATGTTGGAGCCAAGATCCAAATCCCAACAAATATGCACAACTCTTACTTGGCACTACACTTAATGGACTTCCCTGGTGGCTCAGACGGTAGAGCGTCTGTCTACGATGTGGGAGACCCGGGTTCGACCCCTGGGTTGGGAAGATCCCCTGGAGAAGGAAATGGCAATCCACTCCAGTACTATTGCCTGGAAAATCCCATGGACAGAGGAGCCTGGTAGGCTACAGTCCATGGGGTCGCAAAGAGTCGGGCACGACTAAGCGACTTCACGTTCACATTCACACTTAATGGAGGTAAGGTCACTGGGAAGGTGTGTCCCTCCTTCCAAACTCTCCATGTCCACTGGTACCCAAAATCACCAGAGAGTAAGGACAGCCTCGTCATTTCAACACCCCTTCCCTCAGACAGCTGCAGTTTTTATTTGGCCTATACAGCTTTTGTGGATTTGATCCAGCACTGAACAGGGGCAGTTATGAGACGGCTTAGAAATCATCTCTCTGTGTGTAATCAGGTCACTTCACTGAGAAAACATTTTTGTTTCTGCTTCCTTCCTTCCCTGGGTCTTATCCAGGGAACAGTGTCTGTGACCTTCTAAGTCACAAAGGCCAGAGATAATGGGGCACAGCAGGATGACACAGTCAAAAGAGGAGGAGAGTCTGTGGTTAGGATACACACACACACACACACGGAAACTGTTAGAATCACCAGCCAGGGAATTACACTGCAAATAAGCTTAGAAAAATATGGCTGCAAGATAGAAAAAAATTCTCCTAGTCTGTAACTCTGTCTTACAAAGTTCTCTCTTCTGCTCAGAGCAGGGAGAAGGAATAACCCACTCTGCTCTGAGCAAGCACAAAGCATCATGGAACACCTTCTTCTCTTTGGGTCCTTGGCTCACATTCAGCTTGGCCTTTGTGGTTTGGATTTACTCTGATGGCCTCACCAGATGTGCAGACAGCATCAAGAGATGGGGTTTCACACTTTCTTTCCAGACTGCTTAAGTATGAGAGAGACCTTTTCCAATAGAGGAAAAATCATACCTTCTAATTAGTTAGAAACAGAGATGAAGAATAAAAGCTGCTTGGAAAACTCAAAGGATTAGGGAGTTTTTAATTTTAATTAATTTGTAATGTTGAATGGGGCTTCCCAGGTGGCACTAGTGGTAAAGAACCTCCCTGCCAATGCACAGGACTTAAGAGATGAGAGTTCGATCTCCGGGTTGGGAAGATCCCCTGGAGAAGGAAATGGCAACCCACGCCAGTATTCTTGCCTGGAAAATCCCATGGACAGAAGAGCTTTGAGAGTTATCGTCCATGGGGTTGCAAAGAGTTGGACATTTCTGATGTGACTTCACACACTGCTGCTGCTATTGCTGCTAAGTCGCTTCAGTCGTGTCCGACTCTGTGCGACCCCATAGACGTCAGCCCACCAGGCTCCCCCTTTCCTGGGATTCTCCAGGCAAGAACACTGGAGTGGGTTGCCATTTCACACATAGAGAGATTTAACAAATTATTCAGGCCCCTAAACAATGGCCCTGAAAGATACTTTTCAGCATCATCTTTTTTTTTTTTTTCGTCACAGTACACACAATGGCAGCTTCAGATCTGGGAAATAGGCAAACTATGCAGAATGTCATATTTTATTTTAAAACTTTCTCTACTATTGTTTGTTTTTGACATTCAAATCCTTTTTCTTCTTGAATTCGTAACTTCCATCTGGCTTAACGTCTGTTCTTTGACGTTTACAATCCTGTTTAATTATAGCATGGCTCATGTGTCCTGAAGTGTTATGTTAATGACTAAAATGCTATTGGTTAGTTCCCAAAGATAGATTTTGAGAAGAAAGGGAAGAGAGGATTTGGCGTTCAAGTGGGAAAGCTAGACTTCTTTCCTTGGCCTTCTCACTGCCACAGGTGTACATCTCCCCAAGTTACTGTGGACAAGGATGCTTCCCTCACCTGGCAATGCAGAGGTTACAGGAGGCTGGGTGAGCTCTCTCCTTCTTCTGCTAACATCTTCGCTTCCCTCCTGTCCCTCCTAGACACTCCTGTTAGTGTCCCAGTCCATGCTGAGGTGCTGGTCCTTGCCATTCTGAGGAGTACCAACTCGGGGAGCTGATCTGTGTTCTGGTTCCCTCTTTGACCAGCTATGTGACCTTGGGCAAGTTATATAACCTCTTTGGGCCTTATAGTCTTATAAAAAAAAAAAAGGATATAATGACAGCCTCATAGAGTTGTTAGAATTAGCTCATATATTATATGTAATGCAGGTTTCTATCCCTGGGTCAGGAAGATCCCTGGGAGGAGGGCATGGCAATCCACTCCAGTATTCTTGCCTGAAGAATTCCATGGACAGAGGAATATAGGTGGGCTATAGTCCTTGGGGTCAAATAGCTGGACATGACTGAGGCGACTTAGCACAACCCAGCACGTTGTATGCTAAAGGCAGGCATCTGATATTTTTGATTATTATTATCATTTTAAATCTAGAGCTTTGGGTCAAAGTCAGATATCAAGGAAACCAAGGCACCAGGGCATGTGTCTGGGATTTACTGGGGATGGGATGATGCTGGTTGTGCCAGTGGGGATGAGTGTGAGCTGACTCCACTGGGCACTCCCCTCCTTCACTCTGTGTTAGCATGTGTCAGCTGTGCTCCCGGTCAGACACTATTAGGCTTTTCGGTCCTCTGTCAAAGAACACATCTAGTTCTGGTGTATGTTCAGCCTGAGGCAAGTCTTGAAACAAGTCTGAAACATCCCTGGTAAAAGGGCACTGGACTCTGAAGTAAAAGAAAGGGACTCTAGTCCCTTTCACTGGGTCCCCTTGGGACCAGTGATCAGAACTCAGAATCCTTGGATATAAAGTTTACATACTCCATGATATCTCACATAGTTTCAGAAAGTGAAAGTGAAAGTCGCTTAGTCGTGTCTGACTCTTTGCAAACCCATGGACTATATACTCCAAGGAATTCTCCATCCCAGAATACTGGAGTGAGTAGTCTTTCCCTTCTCCAAGGGATCTTCCCAACCCACGGGTCAAACCCAGGTCTCCTACATTGCAGGTGGATTCATTACCAGCTGAGCCACAAGGGAAGCCCAAGCATACTGGAGTGGGTAGCCTATCCCTTCTCCAGTGAATCTTCCCAACTCAGGAACTGAACTGGGGTCTCCTGCCTTGCAGGTGGATTCTTTACCAACTGAGCTATCAGGGAAGCCCCACATGGTTTCAGAGGGGAAATTGAATAAGATAATGTGTGTATGAAACACTTTGCCTAGTCTAATAGTAGCAGTTATAATAATGATAGCTTATTTTTCTTCCCATCACTTAGTGTTCTTTTTTTTTTGGTTAATATCCTTTATTTTTTGTTTCTTGACTTTCTTTTAGCATTTTGTTGTTGTTGTTTGTTTCACCCAGATGCTTTGATTAAATGTCAGTCATCCCACCAAATTTTCTGGGTACCTTGAGCAAATAACTTTCCCGCATCCTTAAATTTTGTACTGTGGAAAAAAGATAAAGAGTAATGTCTTTTGTTAAGATAAGCGAATAAATTTATTATCAACATCCTATGTTGTGATATATTTGTTACAAATTAGTGAGTCAATATTGATATATCCTCACTAGTTAAAATCCATACTTTATTCAGATTTCCTTTTAGTTTTTTCCCCAAAGGGCCAAGGCCCAGCATTGTGATGTCCATTTGCTACCTTCCCAGAATGGGGTCACAAAGAATCAGACACGAATGAGCAACTAAGCATAGCACAGAATCTTCTCTTAAATGTTTTGCTTAAATTTATTAAATATAAAATTTTCCCTCCCTTAGACTCCATATCTAATTTATGCACACAAACTTCACACACACACACACACACACACACACACACACACACACAAACACACTCATTTGACTTGTCCCATAATCTTTAGGCAAGAGCTCCTTATAGTTATCCTAAAGACTAAGTAGCCCAACAAAGTTTTCCTTGCAGTTGTTGGGTTAATGTAACATAAAACTGCTTTTGATAGAAAATACCAGACCAGGGGTCAGCCAACTTTTTCTGTAAAAGGCCAGTTGGTAAATATTTTCAGCTTTATGGACTGTCAATGTTTGTTGCAATAGCAACTCTATCATCAACAGTGAGAGAAAAGATATAGAAATAAGCAGGTGTGGCTGTGTTCCAGTAAAACTTCATGGGCAAAAACATATGACGGGCTTGATTTAGTGTGAGTATAGTTCTATTGACCTCTGCGACAAAAGAATGACAGTAATGGTGGCAAAACCAGATGTTGTGGCAAGTTATCAGGAAAGAGCTTAGAGCAGATGAGGGCTCGGGCTACCTTCCCTTCCACCCTTTCCTGCCTGAATGTCCCGACTTGAGACGTGGGGAGAGAGGGGGTAAAGGCTGGCACTCGGGAGCCCTAGAACCAGCTGAGCTGTTGACTGGCCTGGGGGTGTTTGGAGGATGGAAATTTACAAGTCGGCTGAGCGAAGTCTCTCTGCCAAGAACTGATTCAGGGTTCAGGGATTAAGCCTCTGGCATGGGGATTAAATTGGAATTTCACATGCACAGAACCTAGCGGCACCAGAGGCTGGGCTGAGTCTGGTACAGCGTGTGCTGTTGGCTCCGAGAAGGTCCTCAACCCTATTGTAGACATAAAAATAAAGGAAGAAATGAGGGGTCCCAGTTTTCTGCTTTCAGCCTTGAGTTTTTAAAAAATTGTTCTACTGAATCTGAGATGAGAACATACTTTGGAAACAGCCAAGGAGCCTGAAGGAATTTATTCCGGAAGCCAAGAGTGACTAAACTGCTGAGTGTTAAGTTCTCAGTAGGGATGCAGAGAAGCGTGGGCACGAAACTCACATTTCATCCTGGCAGCTTTGTTCTCCTGGCTCCATCGTGCTGTTTCCTGTGGGTCTGGAAAATGACTCCCCCCCTTCCAAGGAGCTCAACGTGCTTGTGTCGGCTGACAGGGTCTATTTCAAAAGGCGCGGTTTGTTACCCACGGTCATTTTGGTACCTCCTGTTGTTGTCAGTTACCCGGTAAACAGTGCCCTTGGGAGAGCCCGTGAATGCAGAGGCTGAGGAAGGTGCCTCAGAGCCAGTGCACCCTTTTGTTTTTCATATGGGGAACTTGAGACCCAGAAAGGGAGTGAACGCTCAGAGTCACACGGATAAAATGAATCCAGCCCTCTGGGATCCTGGCCCAGTGGTCCACTCCCAAGGCAGAACTGCGCTGCTGCTCTGTGATGACAGGGTCGCGGGGTCACAGGCGCCAGCAGTCCATTGCAAGCTGTATTCCAGAACCAAAGGCTCTTTGTCCTTGACAGTAAAGAAGTTTTTGCTTCATTCTGTGGACCTAACCTCATCAAATCACATAAAACAACTTTTGTGTATTCTCATGAAGGTTATCCCTGTGTATTCCTGTATCAGTCCAGACAGACTGAGTCAGGTCGTGATAAAAAATGACACCCCCAATTAAGTGACTTACAAAACCAAAATTGTTTTCCTCACTCAGGCTACCTGCTTGTTGTAAGTTGCTTTGTTTCTGCTCCCCCTCATCTTTTTTCCAAGGACTGAGGCTGACCAAGCTGTGTCTATTTTAGGGTTGGGAAACTATGGGTTGTGGGCCAAATGCAGCCTGATCTCTGTAAATAAAATTTTATTGAAACCTAGACATGGTCACAACCTTATTTATGTGCTACAGCAATAGATTTGAGTAGTTGCAATGGGAGACTATAAAGCCAACAAGGCCCCAAATCCTCACTTTCTAGTCCTTGACGGAAGAGGTCGGCTGGGCCCTGGCCTCTCTGAAACATTGGTTGGTTGCCCTCTCTGACAGAAGAAAAGACAGAGCAAACTATAGGCTGGTCCTTGAAACTTCTTCCCAGAAGTGACACATGGTTATTTCTGCTCACATTTCCTTTGCTCAAGCAAGACATATGACCACTCTTGAGTTCAACCAGGAAGGATAGAAAATCGATCTCTTCCAATCTGATTTGTATTTTATTTGCACACAAGTGGCCTCTCTTTAACTCAACTGGGAGAAGGATTTATGTGAAGGTTGTCACACAATAGAGGGGAAGGCTGATGAGCAGGGTCCCCAAGGGTGAGAGGAAGCGAGACCACGATTCCACTCCACTCAGGGTCCCTGTGAGCTGTGCCCCTGGCATCTCCACACTCCTGGACCACCCACTTCCCTGAAGCCACTGCCAGTGACTTTCACTGGGCCTTAGCCTGAGTGTTACTCCCTCTGGATTCAAAGGGCTGGATAGGCGCCACTAATTGACCACACGTAAGCCATGTGGCCATCTCCTATCTGTTGAGACGGCTGGGAAAGTGGATATTAAGGTTCTTTCCATCTTTGGAAGGGGCAGGGGCCCTTATTTACAGAGACTTTCAAAGGGAGGAATTTCATCAACGTAGGAAATGGTGCTAGGATATGATTGCTATCCATGCACTCTGATATTCCAGAGCAGGTAGCTGGAGGCCGTATGGAGAGTCTGACAAAGTCTGACACTGCTTTGGGCTCACCTTCTTAATTGACATTTTTGCCTCATCTTTCAGGATGTCTTCAACAGGCAGCTGAGAAATATCAGAGAGAGGTGGGGCACCTGCTTCTCTCCTGGTTGTTCAGAAGCCAGAAGGACCTTCGTTACCTGGACTTTTTCTAGTCTCTTCCTCATTACCTGTCTTTCCATCCCCACAAAAATCTTTCATTGTTTTGGAAAAAATAAGTTAGTAATCCTGTCTTGGCCAGCAGCAGAGAGGGGAGGGAAATGCATATGGAAATCAAATTAACACATCCTATGTTATTGTTTCTATTAGATGTTTCTACTGGTTTGGATCATTGGGATTGGATTATGTCTAAGTACCTTCAACCTCAGGGGTGCAGGGCAGAGGTGGTTTGACTAGCTGGAGTAGGGCTCGTATCGAGAAAGAATCCACCTTCAGGAGATGGGGAAGAGGGGTAAATTAGAAGAATGGGATTAACAGATATAAACCACTATACATAAAATAGATAAGCAACAAGGATTCATTGTATAGCACAGGGAGCTATATTCATTATTCTGTAACAACCTATAATGGAAAGTAATCTGAAAAAAAAAAATAACTGAATCACTTTGCTGTATACCTGAAACTAACACAATATTGTAACACAACTATACTTAAAAACAAACAGACAAACCTGCTTTTGGGTGGAAGCCAGGGAGCTCAATCCAATCAGTGCTCAATTTTGCAAAGGGTCTTGGATTTGAACCCTTGTCTTCATATCTAAATGAAATCATGTATAGTTTAAAGGATTGAATGAGAATGACTTAAAACTTTGGATCTCATTCTCAGACTTAACTCTCTACAAACTTTTATAATGAATCTCCTGTATTGTGAGTACTACAAGTATATTCCAAATACATTGCATCATAGTTTTTGGATTAAACATGTTAACATGTTTGATTCAAATATTTAAATTCAATTTTGGCATTCCTTCATTTTCTTTTAAAATGAACCTGGAGCCTCAGGGTATGGATGTGGCCTGGAAACTTGTTGACTTTTAATGCTTCCCTATCTGAGGTGACTAAAATGGGCAGATCTAGATTCTCTAAAAAGATAATGAAACCCGTAAGTGGGGAAAACTGGTGTGAAAATCCAGAATAACTTAGAATTTGGAGACACTGATAAGGACTTAGAGCAGTCAAGACTGACCATGCATCCTGAATGATTACCTTGGAATTGATTAAGGATAGAGCTTCCTACAAGTGTGAAATACACGCGGGGTGACTCATCACTGCCCTCCTTTAGAAGCACCTAAGGGAAATTGTCTACGAACTAAGTTTAAGTCTCTATTGGTGATGTCAAATATGTTTTAAAAAATGACAAAAAAAGTATGTCTGGAGTTGGGATCTTTTCTGGATCTGTAATTTTTGCTCAAGTGCTGGTTGGGGCCAGAGGCAGGGCCATAGTCCAAGGATCAACAAGGATGTGATAACCTTCCCATGGCTCTATATTGTGCAACGAACCAAATGACAGTGAGGTTTAAGCTCAGGCCAGTTAGCTCAGGTTTCCAGGGGATGCAGGATTGCAAACAGTTAATCAAGTCAAGTATCCAAACTAGATGGAAGAGGAGTGTTTAGGAACAGGTTGCAGAGAGAGGCAGGGCAGATTTTTCTTTCCTCATTAACATCTGATACCACCTTCCCATTCTGGAGCCCATCCTTCTTGGAAGCTTGATTCACCACCAGGCCCTGCCCCGTCTTCCACTGGAGAGTAAATTGGGTTTCAGAGTTAGCAATCCAGTTTCTTACAGGGACCAGAACCCTGACATCACGGCTAGATTCCTTGAATCCTTGACCCTACCCTCATATCTTCAGCACCAGGCTTCCTGGGCCTGAGAGATTTTTTTCCCTAGATCCTTAAGCTGCCAGGGCCAATCTGACTTCTTTTATGTCTGTCATCTTCTCCAGCCTCACCTGCAAAATCAGTTCTCCTATGTGTGCGTGTGTTGGGGTGGGGGGAAGGGGGTGGTGAGGAGGAGAGGAGGGGGCAGGTACAAAATTAAACTCATCTCAGTTCCTGTAACTAGGTATCTGTACTGAGCTGCAGAGGAGCTGAACCAAGGTAGGGGACTAGGGGCTGCTTCTATCATCAAATATCTCCCCTGGGTCTGACTTAGGGATCCCCAGTGTGGTGGCTTTCCCAGAAAGCTCTCTCAAGTTACCTGGAGATGGCACAGGGCAAGGTGGAGCTCAGTCAGGCCTTTCGTCACAGAAGATGGACATTGTGCTTCTCCATTTTCGTGTCTGCTGCGCTTGCTGCTGGGACTGGTTTCAGCCTCCGGAGTCAAGTTTGCCTTTTATAAGAATGCTTTTAAACAATACTCAGCTCCCCACTGCCAACCATCTTAATTCCTATCCCATGTATTATACATGATTAAAGATTTCCCCCTTTATTTCTACTCTAAAGATGATTAATTTTATTGATGACAAGTGTGAGATTTTGGTTTCTCATCTGCTTCACAAAAAATAGAACATTACTAGTCAAATTTAAATCGACAATTTTATTAAAGTGTGTGTGTGTGTGTGTGTGTGTGTGTGTGTGTGTGTTGATCAGTCATGTTCAACTCTTTGTAACCTCATGGGCTGTAGCCCACCAGGCTCTGCTGCCCATGGGCTTCTCCAGGCAAGAATACTGGAATGGGTTGCCATTCCCTTCTCCAGGGGATCTTCCCCCATTCAGGGATCAAACCCAGGTCTCCTGTATTGCAGGCAGATTCTTTACTGTCTGAGCCAGCAGGTGACCCATATTAAATAAATAGAATAATAGGATTTCAACATAGTATTTCAACTACAGTATTTCGGTAGCTTAGGGACCATCTGGTCTAAGGCCTGATTTTACAAATGGGGGAACTGAGGCATGGAGAGGAAAACAACTTTTTCAGAATCATCCCAAACTGCAAAGTGTCCTTTAATGAATACTCTTTCCTCCTTTTTGGTCAAGTGCTTTTTTTTTTTTTTTTCCTGCAGGCTACGTATCCCTTGGTGATTGGTCAGTTCCCTTTTGTGGACTGCTTTTGGCTAAGGGATTATCTATCAGTAGCCAATGTAATGGACATGAACTTGAGCAAACTCCAGGAGATGGTGAGGGACTGGAAAGTCTGGTGTGCTGCAGTCCATGAGGGTGAGAAGAGTTGGACATGACTTGGTGACTGAACAAAAACACCAGTATTTTTAAAAGGCTAAATAAGCAAGTCCAGGTTGTGCAAGTTGAAGTGTGAGCCAGAGAGCAGATCAGGATGTAGGCTTCAGAAGGCTGAGAGAAACCTCTGCCTCTTTGCTTCCGCACTTTCGAGTCAGAAAATCCAGGGCCAGGATGAAGGAATGGTGAAAGACCCAAGGGAGGTGATGGAGTAAGAGCCAGCTTGGATGTGCTGGCCAGGAGGACGACGGAGTTGTGGGGACCCCAAGTAGAGATTGGGCCAGGGGACTACCCGGAATGCAGTTTAAACAAACGGTGCTTTTCCAATTGGCACTGACCAATTCATAGTTGTGGATGTTTGGGGGCAGCTCAAGAAAATGTTTTCACAGCCCTTGGGGACTGTGTAATGAGAATCACGTGTAAACTGAATGTTGAAGGAGTCACACCTGGGACACATTTGAACCATGGTGTACCCCATGTGGGAAAATGTGTTTGGACCTGGCTTGTTTTATGAAAAGATGCCTATCAAAACCAACATAATGCACAAAAAAAGCAATAACAACACACACCACAGAGTCAGAGATTTAGGCAGAGTTTTCTGAACAAAAAGGACTCATCAACACTGAAGCTCAGAAGGAGAGCCAGTGAGGGAAAATGCCAGAGTCTGAAGGAAAAGGCTGTTTCACTTCTGCCTCTTGTGCATCTCCCGCAGGGACTATCGAGTTACCTTCCTAATGAGAAGCAGGCACTTTAAAAATGACTTCATACTAAATGAAAAATGATTCTAAGCTGAGTATGCCTTGTTGGGGAGTGAGTGTGGACTTGGAGGGGATATTTGTGTCTCCTCTCATCTCCTGGGCCCATGTTTACCAGGAGAGTCGAGATAAGGGAAAAATACAGCTGATTTGAACAAAAAGGCCAAGTCAGGGAGTGTCTCCAGACTCTGCCTTCATCGTATATGTTGGGTTTATTTATTGATTGTTTTTGCTACTAGAATGCAAAAAAGCAAAAACATGCCTACTTGATCTCGATTGAAGAAGTTCAGAGTTCTAGATTTTATTCTGCAGCAAATGGGGAGCCTCTAAAGGCTTCCCCGACAGTAAAGAATCCACCTGCAGTGAAGGAAACCTGGGTTCGATCCCTGGGTTGGGAAGATTCCCTAGAGGAGGGCATGGCAACCCAGTCCAGTATTCTTGCCTGGAGAATCCCCACAGACAAGAGGAGACTGGGGTCACAAAGAGTCAGACACGACTGAGCAACTAAACCCAGCACACACACAAAGGCTCCCCAGACTAATGCTGTCCTTGGCTTCTCAGAAGGAGCCCATTATGCAAAGTGTCTGCTTCTTCTGGCATGGTTTCCCATTCTTGTACCTAAACTCACTTATCAAATCCAGTTCACTAAATGCCCGAGAGTTTTTCATACCATGGTTCCTTTGCCAACGTTGCTCTTTCTTCTTGAGATGGCTGCACTCTGCCTCATTAGTGGGCTCATGCCTGCTCAAAAGTCACTTTTTTGTCCTGAGTCTTTTCCTCCATTTCTTAGCCTGGGGCAGGCACCCTAGTCATGGCCACATACCTAGCTCCGTAATGACATTAATCACGTGGTATTATGGTCTTTGGGGGCATTGTCTGCTCTGATCATGGACTCTAAGTTCCTTGGGTGAAGGAAATGTGCTCATTCATCTTTAAATTTCCAGCACCTAGTGACTAGTAAAGCATCTGATTTAATGCATGTTCAATAAATAGCATTGGTGGAGTAAATCACAGTCTCAAGCTCATGAGGTTATAAAGCTGAGGTTGAGGTTATAAACATTATCCAAAATTGACTGGCCAACTTTGGATAAAGACATTGAAAAAGTGGCTCATAAACAAACCAGTAAAAGTAACTGAATCTGAGGAAGAGAATTCTTGGTTCTTTTTATATGATATTTGGTGTCTCTGGAAGTTGCTGGAAACAAAAGACTAGTCAAACAAAAGAAATAAATTCCCTTTTACCTTTGCCTCTACCATCCTATCCATTCATAGCTCATTCAAGCCTCACACATTCGAGAAGTTTCATTACCTTCTAGGGTCTGAGTTATTGTTCTTCATAGAAATCCAAAGGACATCGCATAAAAGGAGGGCTGTAGATGATGAAACTTCATGGTGGACTTTTCTGCTGTTGTTCAATATGATTTTGTGTTCTATCCCTGGAGGCTTAAAATTGAATTCTGAGTATTACCAAGTAAATGAAAATGATAGTTATCAAATGACAAAGCACTCTTAGGCTGATGTTGATAGCCCATTTGCCATTTTGCAGCTTTATTTCCTGCATTAATGCAAGGGAACAAGCAATGTGAAACTTTAGGCACTGTGACAAGATCAGTGGGTAATCTAGGACTCTCTTGGTTGTGAATAGAGAAAAGCACCTTTATAGGCTTAAGAAGAGACAAAGCAATTTATTTACTCAAGGAGCTGAAAAATCCAGAGGAAATCTGGCTTCAAACATGATTCAGGAGCTCAGGAGAAATTATCAGGACAATCTTTCCTGGGATTGAGGTCAGTCTTTCCCTGTTTTTGCTTCATTTTCCGGTGTCATCTTGTGACCACTATAACCTCAAGGTCACTCTCCCCCATCCATATTCAGTGTAAAAGAAGAGACTGTTTCCTTTTGGAGTCACCTGCTCTAGTCCTGCGATTCATTCTGATTGGACCAGCTTGAGCCAGGTGCTGCCTCTTCACCCATCCCTGTGGTTCATGCCGACACTTGTTGCATTTTGGAAACTAAGGGTGAGGTAGGGTCCCACCCGAGTCACACTTCCAGAGAAGGGAGAAGGTGTCAAATCACCCAAACAAGAGAAGGTGGATATTGGTGGCCAAAAATCAACCAGTTTCCATTCCATGGAGGTACAGCTAGATTATACCCAGAGCCTATGAAGGCACAGATGCCATGTGCTGAACACAGTCCACACCAGGTCTTCACAAAGTATTTCTTTCTCACTCAATATCTAAAGTTTGGAAGATGGTTCTGTTATACAGGGAAGAATAAATCCTTGATTGAATTAAAGGGAGAGGGTACTTTCCACGCACATATGAGATACCTTCTTTTTGAGCATCCTTTATAACCCCAGTCTATAGTCATACAAGGAGGATGTGTTCTAATGACTGCTTCTTTGTAAACTTCTTGGTTGGAAGCCAAACAAGGAAACAAGAGAAAGGCTAAGCCAGAGGCTCTGCAGCCCTAGGTGAGAGTAGGAGGCCTTCTGATTTGGAATGAGCTGGGTTGAAAGGACAGACAGGTCTCTCTTTCTCAGTGGCCTCTGCGATTGCATCCAAAAGGAGCATCTGTGGGAGGGTCATTCACTTATTCATTTGTCAATATTTCCTGAGCACCCCTCAGGTACTAGAAATACATTAAGAGTACCCAGTTCATAGTATATTTTCCATAAATGTTTATTAAATAAATGAAACCTGGGGAAATGGCCTTTCATTTTCCAATTAGACATGTAAGGTCAAAGATGAAGATACATCACTGATGTACATATTTTTTTCAATGAACTTCTGTCTGGTGGAAGTTCTGGTTGATAGATCCTTTCTGATTAGAATGGTGAGATAAAGGTGATCAATAAAAAGAATATTGTTCACAATTAGCACTGGAATTTCTTAGGTGCTTCCCATGCTAATTTCACTTGCATTCATTAAGCATTTAATCTCCTGCAACAACTCTACGACGCTTACCATTCAATATCCTCATTTTACAGAAGAGGGGATAAAGGCAAAGAGAAGTTCACCCACCTGCCCTGATCATGCAGTTTTCCAAGAGATCTGTCTGCTTTCAGAGCACAGTACTAGAGGGGCTGGCTATGCCAGGAGGGAGCCTGAAACAGAAGGACAGATATCACAAATGTATTAACATCGCCTATCAGAAAATTTGTTTACATACAGTGAAATAAGGCAGCTCTCAGTGAGGGCTTTTGTGACCTCTATCTCTGTCTTTTTTTTTTTTGTTACTTATCCACCCTGAACACACAAGGGTATCACTATGTTTTAAACTCTTATGACTTTCAAGGGAGTCGGAGCCAGGTGGACACCAAGCAGAAGGGACTTGAGGCTGGAAGGCTGGGAGGAGATAATAAGTGGAAAGTGAGAATCCCCCTGCTTCTCCTCTTATCAGTCTGTGTTTCCTCTGCTCTCTGGTGGAGACTGGAAATCCAGGGCAGATGTTTATTTTTAAATTTTGCACTCACTGGAGTGAGATGGTGAGTGGGACCTCTTGAGTCTGATCATGTGCTTCACTAATGTGGGCAAAGAACTAAAGAGTCAAGCTGAGACTTTGGAGAACAGCCCTTATCAAAATGTTTCGACATCTGTGTATCTGAACAGAAAGCTTTGTGATGGCAATTTCTTCTTCTTGCTATTTCTGTGCTGTGATACAAAAGAGGTATCTGCCAAAACGACGTTAAGAGAAAATTCACACTGAATGCAGTGTGAGAACTCTGGCTCTCTCTCTGTTTATTTAAAATAAAATCTGTAAGAGAGTTCTGGTCTGGAGGCAAGTTGTGTTTGTGGTTCTCACAGTTATAGTGTTGTCAATACAGCCCCAGACCTGATGGAGGCTTGGCCTCATCTAACTGGTTTTGAAAATCACAAGCTTCTGCCACAAGCACTTGGTCATCACTGGGAAGTAGGCTGAAGAGTTGCCATGTGCTGTTAGACTGGCGTTTCCTGCACCTGTTAGGTTTGCATGTGAACCAAAAGAAATCTGTAGCTTTTCACTGCTGGGTGGCGAAATGAGTGGAAATGACCCTAAATGTTCCCAGTGCTGGGCTGATGACTGAGCCAGACCTAGAATCAGGGCCTCCTCTCAGGAGGGAGGCTGGGGCTTGGCCCTTCCGCCAAGCTCCACCCTTTTGAGAGAAGGGCATTTTGCTGGATGGAGGTCCTGGCCCATTGCCGTGGTCCTCACACAGCTCCAGGATCCCCTCTGTACAGTCTGAACACTCGATGGATGTTGTCGTATCTGGACTCCTAACCACTCATAAGGACCCTGATGTTAGAGGGCATGCAGCTGGTCTTCATCACAGACCTTATTAGAACTGGGCAAGAACCCTCACAGGGACAAGCGACCATGGCTCAACACCTGAGCCTTCTGTTGCTCTTGAAGTTCTTATTTATTTATTTACCTTAACTAAAATCTTATTAAGAGAAGCATTGATGTACTATATAAAGGAAAATAGCTCTGGATTCTAATTGCCTGAGTGTACCTACCAGCTGTTTGACCTTGGGCAAGTTACTGAGTTTCTCTCTGCCACTACTTTAAAGAAGTGTACAAAATGAGATAAACACCACATATAAGTACCTGGATCAGTACTATGTGCATATTTAATATACATTATTATTATAGACATTAAATAGAATATACTATACATATGAATACTGGTGTTTGAATCTTTTTCTGACATGAACTGGGCTGTTTCTTTGACTGTATATATTTATCTAGATTTTTAAAAAATGAATAAGTGCTGGGCCTTTGAGGCTTTGTTATAATTAAAATTTATTCATTCATTGATTCACACAATACATGTGCTCTGTGGCAGGCACAACACTAAGCTTTGAGAATCTGGGAAGGAGCAAGGTATTAATAATGTTTCTGGCACTTCAAGTTTACCGTGCAAAGGGGCAGGTATCTAGCAAGCACTCAGATAATTCCTATAAAGGAGCACAAGGAATCATGACAGAGGTGAGGTCTTCAGACTCACGCAGCCTAGGGGTCTGGACAAGCTCTTGGGGCTGGCTTCTGACTATATTCTCTTGTGGGTGAGGTAGGAGAAGTATAGTATTTATCCACTGACCTGTCAGCAGTGGCCATGTCTGGGACTGGCTAGCTTTGAAGGAGCTTGGGAGGGAGTTTAAATCAGAGAAAGTTTCCTTCCAAGGATGAGAATTCATGCATTTACCATCGCTCCATATCAACTGAGCTTTTACCAGAGCAAAGCAGTGTGCTGGGATGTGCAATTGGCAGTGTGGGATCTGGAGGTGTAGGTATTAGTCACTCAATTGTGTCCAACTCTTTGAGACCCCATGGACTGTAGCCCACCAGGCTCCTCTGTCCATGAAATTCTGCAGGCAAGAATACTGGAGTGGGTTGCCATTTCAATCTCTGGGGCTCCTATAGGGGAAATTAGAATTGGACTCCTCAGGTCCAAGGGAGGCCCCCTCCTTCACTTTCTCCCTGCTGCCATGCATGTTTATTATCATCAGAGTTTTCCTCTCCTTTGTAAAGCGCTTCTACTGCTAGACTGTTTAATTGTGAGCCATTCAGCTATCATTGCTCTTCTGATCTTAGCATATCTAATATGCACCCCAAAGATCTTTCCTTAGGGATAGATGAAATATTTCCCCTTCTTACAAGCTTTATAACACCAAAATAAAGAAGATGCAGAAAATTTTCAATAAAAATGACATAAACAGATTCCAGCATTGATGCATACAGATGATCTGATTCCCTGATAGGGTAAATTCACTTACCCTATTAAACAATGAACTAATTCCAACTAGGCTATCCACCCCCACAAGAACTATCTCCCAAATGAACCAGTTCTAACTGGACCCATTTTCAAGTCAGGTAAATAAATTTACCCTCAGTTCAGTTCAGTCGCTCAGTCGTGTCTGACTCTTTGCGACCCCATGAACTGAAGCACACCAGGCCTCCCTGTCCATCACCAACTCCCAGAGTTTACCCAAACTCATGTCCACTGAGTCGGAGATGCCATCCAGCCATCTCATCCTCTGTCATCCCCTTCTCTTCCTGCCCCCAATCCCTCCCAGCATCAGAATCTTTTCCAATGAGTCAGTTCTTCGCATCAGGTGAACAAAGTATTGGAGTTTCAGCTTCAGCATCAGTCCTTCCAATAAATACCCAGGACTGATCTCCTTTAGGATGGACTGGTTGGATCTTCTTGCAGTCCAAGGGACTCTCAAGAGTCTTCTCCAACACCACAGTTCAAAAGCATCAATTCTTCGGTGCTCAGCTTTCTTCACAGTCCAACTCTCACATCCATACATGACTACTGGAAAAACGATAGCCCTGACTAGATGGACCTTTGTTGGCAAAGTAATGTCTCTGCTTTTGAATATGCTATCTAGGTTGGTCATAACTTTCCTTCTAAGGAGTAAGCATCTTTTAATTTCATGGCTTCAATCACCATCTGCAGTGATTTTGGAGCCCCCCAAAATAAAGCCTGACACTGTTTCCCCATCTATTTCCCATGAAGTGATTGGACCAGATGCCATGATCTTTGTTTTCTGAATGTTGGGCTTTAAGCCAGGCAGCTTTGATGGTCTTCTCCCACCTCCCAAGGATTTTCTCTTTTGACTCTGGCCTGGCTGGACAAACCATGGCCTGGCTGTGTGCCCATAGTAGGTCACATAGACCTAACACCTCTACCAGAGCATTTTCTACACGATTTGGAAGTGGTTTCTGGGTCTCTGATAGTTTGCACTGTGGATTTGGTTGTGTCTTATGATTCAATTATCTAATGCTGCTTCACGATCCACTCCAGGACTTAATGGCCTAAAATGGCAATCTTGTCACTATTCTAAGGTTAGGGATTTGGATGAGGGTGGTGGATATGGTTCACCTTCGGTGGCTCAGCTGGAGCTGGAGGATCCCCCACAACCACCCCACTCCCAGCCTCACCATGTCTGGGGCTTTGGCCTTGGCTGTTAACTGGGGCGTCTTGTTCTCCTCCCTTGGCTTCTCTCTGTTCAGCTGCCTGTCAGCATTCAGTAGTCTAGCTGGAGCCTTGTCACACGATAGCTGGCTTCCAGGAGGGCACAAACGAAAAGTTCAAGGTCTCTTAAGGCCTTGCCTGGAAGTCATACAGTGACACTTGAGCCAAAGCAAGACACAAGGGTGACCTGATTCAAGGGGAGCAGTATTTTTGTGATGGCAGGAATGGCAAAGCCAAGCTGCAGAGAAGCATGGGGATGGTGGGACTGATGGGGTGCCTCTGGTAACATTTATTCTCAGCACTAACACATGCCTGGAACATAGTAATTGCTCACTAATAAGACCTGGCATTTAGTGAGCTTCATTTATTCTGAGTAGTTACATGTGTCATCTTGTTTAATCCTTCATGACTCTTTCAGCTGTTACTATCCCCATTTTGCTGAGCAAATTGAGGGCTGGAGACTTAGATAAATTGCTCCAGATTATTAAGTTAGTAAAATGTGGACCTAGAAATCAGAATCAGCAGCCTGGCTCTAGAAGATAAGCATAGAACTCTCTGCTAAAAGACAGAATGATGAGGGATTTTGTGTGTTACTCTTTCCCGGGATTTGTGTGATTTGTCACCATCACAGCATGTAGCTTCTTTGGTCATTATCATGTTCAGAGTTGGAAGAGGTAGCTGGCACCGGATGGGTGGAATCCCTTTGAAATCAGAAGGGACATGAGCAGGCCACATGCACTGGGCTCTAGCTTTGAACCTAGATCCAACTTCTGTTCCTCTTTTCTGGAGGGAAACACTTTTGACAGCTTATACCCTGCAACAATTGATTCCTGAAAGCAAAACTTCCCTGTGATGTGATGTCAGTTGGTGGTAGGATATTCACATTTTTTCATAAAATTTGTGTATACTCACTTTGAAAGTGATGAAATCATGTCTCTCTTTTTTGAAATTAATATTTCATATTGAGAAATAGTAATAAGATTACTGATTTGTATGCTGTTGCTGTTGCTGTTTAGTTGCTAAGTTGTATTTGACTTTTTGCAACCCTGTGGGCTGTAGCCCAACAGGCTCCTCTGTCCATGGGATTCCCAAGGCAAGAATACTGGAGTGGGTTGTCATTTCCTTCTCCAGGGGATCTTCTTGACCCAAGGATCGAAACTGCCTTTCCTACATTGGCAGGTGCATTCTTTAACACTGAACTACCTGGGAAGCCTTGAGTGAAGATTCAGTTCAGTTGCTCAGCCATGTCCAACTCTTTGTGACCCCATGGACTGCAGCATGCCAGGCCTCCGTGTCCATCACCAACTCCCAGAGTTTACCCAGACTCATGTCCATTGAGTCGGTGATGCCATCCAACCATCTCATCCTATGCGTCACCTTCTCCTCCTGCTTTCAATCTTTCCCAGCATCGGGGTCTTTCAAATGAATCAGCTCTTCGCATCAGGTTGCCAAAGTATTGGAGTTTCAGCTTCAGCATCAGCCCTTCCAATGAATATTCAGGACTGATTTCCTTTAGGATGGACTGGTTGGATCTCCTTGTAGTCCAAGGGACTCTCAAGAGTCTTCTCCAACACCACAGTTCAAAAGCATCCATTCTTTGGGGGCTCATCTTTCTTTATAGTCCAAATGAAGATACTTGGCAACAAAAATTAAGAGCAGGGGCGACTCCTACTACTTATTTAGGATGTTGAGAATTTCACATTATCTTTCTTGGAAATGTTTCTTAGCCTTGCTATTGTATCAACAAAGTGGATTAGGGATTAGGGGTTTTTGTGATAATTTGATGGCATTCCCCATAGAAAATACTTCCTTCAAAGAAGGTCTGGCATACGGTAATGCACAATAGTGTGAGGGAGTGTTATTACTATCAATACCTGTGGTATTCCTGTTCACAATAATGATTGGCTTTCTGATAACTATTTCCCCTTAACTTGCCCTGGCCAAGCAATTAGTGTTCTCAGGCCATCTCCATGAGACAGAGATGTGGAGGCAGAGAAACACCAGTGCCTAGCTGAAAGCCCTATAGATTCCTGAAACAAAATCAAGTTGTCAGAAGAAAAGGTCTTTTGTCCTCCATTCCTCAATCCTAAAAAAATTCTCTCTTGGTTCTCAAGAGTCCTGGCTAAAAGACTTGAATTGCAGCCAAATGCCACTTTTAAATGAGATAAGAGAACAAGAATACCTTATCAGGAAGAATTTTAAGATTCTGAACATAGCGTCTAATGGAGGAGGTTCTGGGAAGTTGGCCATGAGGGAGCACTTCTGATGCCCTCCTTGTCTACTCCTCAAGATCACCTAATGGCTGTCTCAGGTGCACGGCTCCTGGACTTGCTAGTGAGCAAGACAGGAAAGCTGTGATCCTCGGGCTCTGCCACGGGTCAGAGGAGGCTGAGCAGGTGCAGGACTTTGCAGCCTGGGTAGGATCCTGGATGTCTGAGTGAGGGTGTAGGATTCCATGGCACCCAGAGGTCTGAGCTGTGCCTCCCTTGCATGTAATCCTCCGAGGACCTCTGGGCTTCCTGGCTTCTGGACCTGCAGGAGGAGATGCCTCGTGTGCTGCCTTCTTGTCTTCCCACGAGGCTGGGTAAAGGTAGCTCTCTCTCTGCTGAACATACTCTGGGGAATAGAGGCTTTTTTTTGTTTGTTGTTTTTTTTTTTTCTGGTGCCTCACACAAGCTGGCCACCTCACCAGCAGGAATCTGCACTTGCCTGAGGTTACAACTGTTCAAGGTTTCCCATTAATCTGACTTGAGTCCAGGGGTGAAGAGAAACAAGAGCAGGCAAAGGAATGAAATTGTGTGGATGAACCTAGAGACTGTCATACAGAATGAAGTAGGTTAGAAGAGAAAAACAAATCTTGTATATTAATGCATACACGTGGAAACAAATGAATCTCTTTGCCTAGCAGAGATAGAGACACAGATGTAGAGAACAAATGTCTGGACATCAAAGGGGGAAAAGGGAGGTGAGATGAACTGGGAGATTGGGATTGGCATATATACACTGCTTTGTATAAAATAGATAATTGATGAGAACCTGCCATGGAGCACAGGGAACGCTACTCAGCGCTTTGTGGTGACCTAAATGGAAAGGAAATCAAAGAAAAAGGGGATATATATGTATGTATAGATGATTCAATTTGCTGTACACCAAAAACTAACACAATATTGTAAAATATCTATGTTGTTGCTTAGTTGCTAAGTCATTTCCAACTCTTTTGGAACCTCATAGACTGTAGCCCACCAGGCTCCTTTGTCTCTGGGATTTCCCAGGCAAGAATATCAGAGTGGGTTGCCATTTCCTTTTCCAGGAGATCTTCCTGACCCAGAGACGGAATCTTTGTGTCTTGCATTGCAGATGGATTCTTTATGGCTGAGCCCGGAAGATCAAGGTACTCCGGTAAAATTTGTTTTAAAAAATAAAGAAAATCTATAAGGGACACCAGAGAGAGGGGAATAAACTGAACTCTGAGAATAGGCAGCTGAAGGAGGCAAATCAATCACGATTTGAACAGAAAGAAATAATTCACAACCAGATGTTTTAGAATGATAAATCAAAGTTTTTTATATAAAAATTCAGTAGCTCCATGAATGGAGAAGGAAATGGCAACCCACTCCAGTGTTCTTGCCTGGAGAATCCCAGGGATGGCAGAGCCTGGTGGGCTGCCATCTGTGGGCTCGCACAGAGTTGGACATGACTGAAGCGACTTAGCAGCAGCAGCAGCAGCAGCTCCATGAAAGAAGGGCATTGTTGTTAAGAACAAAAAATACTGGCCCTGACGATCAAATGGAAGAAAGACTTCAAAACAAAAAGCAAAGCCAAAAAAAGTCATCTTACTAAAGGAGAGGTGGTTGATAAATTACTAATAAAAGTGTAACTGGTCTTTAGTGTAGAGAAAATAATGCCTTATTAGGCCCAAGTTGATGGGGTGCTGGGTGAGAGGTAGGTGGCTCAGCTGACTTCCCAAGAATGCTGAAGATATTGTTGTCCTGGCTGTAGCTCAGATGTAACAGAGAAAGAATGTGTCCATCACTCCACACCAGAAAAGCCAGGAGACAGGTATGCAAAGGCATTAATTCTTTCTCATGTTTGATCTTGCTGTTCTTTTTATTGGCATGGCAGCCCATGCCCGCTGACAGACATGAACAAAATGGTTTGGCTTGATGCCAGAAAGAGGGACCCATTGGCTAGGTGTTAAAGAACCTTTTAAATAAGAGAAGTTGAAAAACTAGAAAGTGTCATCTGAGGTACTGGTTGAGGTGCCATCCTTTTCAACATTCAAAGGAAGACTTGCAAACAGTATTAAGTGTAGCAATTGGCTTCAGAATGCCAGCTGACACAGAGATGAGCAAGTCTGCTTGGAAAATAAACTCTTGTGATGTGCCTCTGGCAGTTTTCTGAATATTGTGGTGGGATCACTGAGAAGTTTATTAGCTTATCGTTAGATGCTTGATTTGGGCATGGGTTTTTAAAAATTTAACCTTTAAAATAGTTGTTTTCACAGGTGGCACTCTGTGGGGGATTGTGTGTGATCTGTGCATGCACATGGTTATAGCAGAGGAGACTACTAGCTGTCCACCGACACTATTTTCTGCCCACCTTTATACCAGATGCACTATAGCTCCATCACCCTTGTATTTAGGTGTGAATGAAAACTCTCCATGCAGTGGGAGCAGAATACGTGTGCCATGTCTAAGCTTGGCTCATAAAATCTTTTCATTTCTGCCCCTTTAAGCCCTTTCCCATGCTAATGACTCTAAGGCCTTAAAAGAAGGCAGAGCTGTGAGATAGAAGAAGCTTGTGTCTTGAATCCCAGGTAGAGGAGAATGGCTTATTTACCACGATCACTTGCATTGCCTCTATATCTGCAAAAATAACCTTTTGTCACATCAAGTAATTGAAATGTTATGCTTGTTTGTTACAGTAGGTAATGCACCAAGTCAGCGGCTGTGGAACTGGCCATTGTATGTGCTCAGTGGAAATGTGGCCTTGAAATATTTGAAAGGATTTCCTAAAGAACTGTATCAATTATTTATTGTCTAAAAGTATGCTGTGCTTTCCCCCCCAACCCCTGTCCTCTCCCAGGACTTCATAGAATCGATAAACAGTTGAAAAGAAGGCTTGGACACACTTCATTTAACCAGAGGTGTTTGGTTACCAGCCACATACTGGGGCCTCTGCTGAATTCTGGGTCACTGGTGCAGTGCCTGTTCTGTGGTGGCTTGCTGTTAGCCTCCAACTCAACATTTTCCTGATACATAAATCCAGGTAAGCATCAGCATTGAATACCTTCCATGACAGAGGACTCTGTTCTTTCAGTAGTCACACATTTGATTGAATATAACTAAAATAATTAAGGGTGTCTTCCTAATATTGAATAGTAATCTGTCTGTAATTAATATCTGCTAACTGGATCCAGCTCTAAAAGCTGATGACATTTTTCTCCCAGGAGAATTCCTCTTCTTCAGGTTAAATGTACTGAGATCTACCTCTCATCCCTAATTTGACTTGGCTTGAAAGTCCTCCATCTACTGGAGGAACATCCCAGGATGGCCTTGCCTATTATATTAGTGTAACCAATCATTCTAGGGCATTAGTGCCTCAGAAGGCTTGGTGACAGTCTCTACCAAGGTGTTTCCTCTGTTTGCGCCCTCACCTCTCAATCCTGGGTCACTATTGGAATCGTCTAGATGCTTCATTTATTTATTTTTAAATGTTCCCTCTTCCCTTAGTTTTGTCTTTTCAAATCAGTCACTCCTTTTTCTCTGATAAGCTAAATTTATCAGAAGTCCTGATTTCAATTTATCCATGTGTTGATTTCAACCGGCAACTTTCATGTATGTGACTTTCAGCAGCCTTTTCTTCTCTACAACTTTAAGTCTGAATTCTACTGTCTGGTTTTCCAGTGTCCCTAGAATACCATGAGGAAGGGCTTGGTCCTGAAGGGCTAGTCAAGTCAGCAAAGGAGCTTGGACTTTGTTCCACTGGCTTGTGCTTCCTACAGAGGAAGAGTCCTGGTCTCTCTTCCTGGGAAAGAGAAATCTGGAAAGCAGAGTTCCAGGGAGTGAATATCCGCACAGGGTCTGCAGCATGCAACTTCTCAGAACATCAGATTATACTTGGAAATAGAGAAAAGTAACGTCCCTTTAAAATCTTAATATATTGATTGATTAATACAAAACTCTGTAATATTTCACACAATTAAATATACAATTATTCACAGTTATATAGTCATTCTTTTATGTTTTTGGACATTTGAAAGCTGTGGTACAGTGTTTTTTAAACTCTAGGTCATGATCCATGTGTGGATTATAAAGTTAATTAGGTTTTGACTAGATTAAAACAGAAAAAAGAGTAGACTAGAATAAATGAAATGAAATAGAACAGAGTAGAGAAGCTCAGGTAACCAGAAGGCCAGAGGTATGTGGGGTTCAGAGTTGTATGACTAGGTGGCTTAGCAAAGTTGTCAGAGATCCGGGTTCTATCAATCATTCAGTTTCAATGCCATCCTAAGGCTAGTTCCCTCTGGTTTTCTTAACATGCTACATACCCGCTTATTCTGTCCAATTAGAGAGAAATCTTGGCCTTTTGATTTTAAGAATATGGAGAATATTTGGGGACTTTATTTACTAGAATTTGGTTTCAGTCAGTTTTACTACCCTTGAGCTGGGATAAATTCCCCTGATAGGAGATGGAAGGGATGGATACTGGGGAATCACACTTAATGTCTGATACAATCATCGTGACTGTGATATGCAGTATGGATGGCAGGAAGCAAGGCTGGAGTGCAGGAAACCATTTAAGATGTCACAAATGTTTCCTTACCAGGCATGTTCCTTCTTCTCCGCACCATGTGTCTACATCCTTTCTTTTTTATTTTACTTTTTAAGACTTGGCTTATGATCTACTTTCTCAGTAAAATCTTGTCATACAATTTCAGCTTACATCACTTCTCTGGAATTGTGCTATTTGTTATCTGAGTCATGCCATTTGAGCATATTTTGGTCCTGGCCTTTTACAATTTACATGATGGCAGAAATTATGCCAAATACTTCCCTGTACCTCCCATAGGCCTGGCCCAGGTTTTCTTAATGAGGTGATTCATTCTGGTGAATTTTCTTTTGAAACTGGCAGAATATTAGAAACTTGACATACTTGAAATGTTCCTGAAGACTGGGGAGGACCATGGAAAACTTAGCTCCTTCAGGGAGTTCGTGAGACAGACATCGTTGTGAGTGAGTTCTTCCTGGAGTTTTAACAACATAGTCTCCTCTCCTCCCACTATTGTGTGTGTGTGTGTGTGTGTGTGTGTGTGTGTGTGTGTGTGTGTGTTTGCTTGCTTGCTACAGTTGCTACTTTCCCTCTTGTTCTAAAAGATTATTCCATCTAATCCATTTGACAGGGATAATGGATGAAGAACAATGTGGTATTCATTTGGGATGCACAATTATGGATACTACCAATTAAGAATTTGAAAGGAATTGTAGGAACCATGCATACACTGAACTTTTTTTCCTATGAAATAGTAGGTCTATGCAATAGTCTTTAGTAGGACCTGAAATCTCAGTATGAACACTCTACATAAAGTAATACTTAACACTGAATCTACCAGGAAAAGTTTCTACTAAGATGCATTTTGGATTTTCTAGTCACTCAAATTGAGTTAGAATGGATGTATAGGGATATCCAGCAGATGACACTGGGTCATCTACTTCAATCTGTTGGAATTCTACCTGAGTAAAGAAACATGGTATTCTGGGATTTGTTTTCCCCCTGAAGAGTTATGATTTGAGGATCTTATCTTTGTACTCATGTGTGAACTAAGGTCTAACATTCCCTCCATCCCACCCCAAATCCTTTATAAACTTTGCATTGATAAAAATACACTTAAATGGAGTTTCAAAGAGAAGTTCTGCAGACAGAAAAAAAAAAAGTCAAAACCTTAATTGCTTATCATTTATAGTTCAGTTCAGTTCAGTCGCTCAGTCGTGTCTGACTCTTTGCGACCCCATGAATTGCAGCACACCAGGCCTCCCTGTCCATCACCAACTTCCGGAGTTCACTCAGACTCACATCCATGGAGTGAGTGATGCCATCCAGCCATCTCATCCTCTGTCGGCCCCTTCTCCTCCTTCCTCCAATCCCTTCCAGCATTAGAATCTTTTCCAATGGGTCAACTCTTCTCATGAGGTGGCCAAAGTACTGGAGTTTCAGCTTTAGCATCATTCCCTCCAAAGAACACCCAGGGCTGATCTCCTTCAGAATGGACTGGTTGGATCTCCTTGCAGTCCAAAGGGCTCTCAAGAGTCTTCTCCAACACCACAGTTCAAAAGCATCAATTCTTCAGCACTCAGCTTTCTTCACAGTCCAACTCTCACATCCATATATGACCACAGGAAAAACCATAGACTTGATTAGACGGACCTTTGTTGGCAAAGTAATCTCTCTGCTTTTCAATATGCTATCTAGGTTGGTTATAACTTTCCTTCCAAGGGAAGGGAAGGTAAAGTCGCTCAGTCGTGTCCGACTCTTTGTGACCCCATGGACTGTAGCCTACCAGGCTTCTCCATCCACGGGATTTTCCAGTCAAGAGTACTGGAGTGGGTTGCCATTTCCTTCTCCAGGGGATCTTCCCAACCCAGGGATCGAACCTGGGTCTCCCGCATTGTAAGCAGACGCTTTACCCACTGAGCCACCAGGGAAGCCCTCCTTCCAAGGAGTAAGCATTTTTTAATTTCATGGCTGCAATCACCATCTGCAGTGATTTTGGAGCCCCCAAAAATAAAGTCTGACGCTGTTTCCACTGTTTCCCCATCTATTTCCCATGAAGTGATGGGACCAGATGCTAAAATCTTCGTTTTCTGAATGTTGAGCTTTAAGCCAACTTTTTTACTCTCCTCTTTCACTTTCATCAAAAGACTTTTTAGTTCCTCTTCATTTTCTGCCATAAGGGTGGTGTCATCTGCATATCTGAGGTTATTGATATTTCTCCTGGCAATCTTGATTCCAGCTTGTGCTTCTTCCAGCCCAGCGTTTCTCATGATGCACTCTGCATATAAGTTAAATAAGCAGGGTGACAATATACAGCCTTGACGTACTCCTTTTCCTGTTTGGAACCAGTCTATTGTTCCATGTCCTGTTCTAACTGGTGCTTCCTGACCTGCATATAGGTTTCTCAAGAAGCAGGTCAGGTGGTCTGGTATTCCCATCTCTTTCAGAATTTTCCACAGTTTATTGTGATCCACAGGGAATGTCTATTAATCCAGGGTCAGGTTTGAGGCTATTTTATTGCTTAACCACTTAAGAGGGAAATGTTTAATGAAAAAAAAAAAAAAAGGTGCTAGATGTAGGCAGACAGTTGACTCAATTGGTATTCTTTTTTTTTGTAAAGACATTATATATATATATATATATATATATACACACATACATATATACACACATGTGTATGTATATTGTGTATATATACAATTATATATTATATATATATACATTATTTTATATATATAGTCTTTCAAAGTCAAAGATTAAAGGGTTTTGCTAACTGATTAGTTAATGAAAAGAACAAATAAAATGGAGCATAAAAATTTTTTTTACATTTTGTGTTCCATAGTTCTCTGACAGTTTTCTGTTTTCGAGATAGGGAGAGAGATTGATTGATTGATGAGCTGATTCAGTGAGCCATGTGATATAAACCAACACCATTTCTGTCGACCAGAAAGATGAAGAAGACAAAGAACATCTTAAAAAATAACAATTGCTAACATTTAATGAGCACACAGTCTGCACTAAGCATTTACTTGCACAGTTAATGCTCACAAGAACTCTTAAGCACTGTCCATGTCAGTGTATTTAGAATATTCCACAACAAACACGTGCATGCCTTAATTTACTTAAACATTTCAGTATTTTCCAAATTTCATTATTACAAACTAGATTGTCATAAACATCCTTGTTCAATTCTACAGGAATTATTCTAGTATAGATATTGATAAAAGGAGTTGCTTCATCACAGGACATGCAGTTTTAAAAACTTCAATACAAATGGAAAAATCACATTCTTCATCACATCGCTGTCTAAATTTTCCTCAATCATGTTTAACATTTTCAGACTTAAAATTTTTTTTTAGTCCAAATCAGTGCATAAATTGCTACCTCATCATTATTCCTAGAAATATGGTGACTTAGAATTTTGGAGAAACTCCTCTCAAAGCAATAAAAAGAAATAAAACTAAAACCTCTTTTAATGCATGGCTGAGTGGAAAGAAAATCAAAGAGTTCTTCACAGACCAGGAAAAAAAAAGAAAGAAAGAAAATGTGAACCCACAGGGTAAATGAGATTGTGTGTTCTTGGGTTGTATTTACCGGTTGTATGTAGTCTCTTTGCTGTTCAGTTGCTCAGTCATTTCTGACTCTGTGACTCCATGGACTGCAGCACTCCAGGCCTCCCTGTAGCTAGGGTTTTAATAAGTCACATGTGTAGGGAAAAGGCAAAAAAACCCCCAAAAAACACAGAGAGAGAGTGACCCTCTATCAGTCAGAAGCCACTAAAGGACTACCTCCTTTTGTCATAACTAGATAAAAAAATCCAACCTGGTAGAGGGAGATGATAGGCTAACTTCCCACTTTGGCTTTGACTGTAGGTGGAGCAGGTTAAAAAAAAGGAGATGTTCACAGTTCAAATGACTAAGATTCTAAAGATGTTAAAAGAATACAACAAAGAACACTAGATGCCTAAGTAATCTAGATGAAATGGGCCAAGTCTTCAAAAATCACCAACTGCCAAACCTTACTCAAGATAAAATACATGATTGAATTCATAGTTAAAACCTTCCCCCAAAAGAGAAATCTTCAAAACCAGATGGTTTCACTGGTGATTTCTTCCAAACATTAAAGAAGAATTAACACCAAATTTATAATTTCTTCCAGAAAATAAAAGAAAAATACTTTATTCCAATCCATTTTTTTTGGATTTACCAGCTTTACCTTCATACCAAGAGTAGACAAAGATAGTACAGAGAAAGAACACTATAGACTAATATCTTTCAGGAACATAATATTAGAAAATTGAATTTAGCAATTTATGGTAGCAAATAAGCTACCACAGTCAAGTGAGACTTATTCCAGGAACGCAAGGTTGGTTCAATACTTAAAAATCAATGTAATTCATCATGCTAACAATCAAAAAGAGAAAAACCATAAGGTCATATAAATTAAAACAGAAAAAACATTTAACAAATTCAACATTGATGATTAAAAACTATAGGTATACTAAGAACAGAAAAGAGGTAGGAGATACAAGAAAAAGTGCTGTAAAGAAAGCAAGAAAAATGTTAAAAATATGGATAAATACAAATAATTCATTGGCTAAAACAATGTCTAAATTGTGGAATTAATAATTCAAGATGGCATATAAATATACAGTGACAATTTGATGTAAATCAGGGGAGAGGAGTTATTATAATGAAAACGTACTAAGTTTCTTATATTATTCAAATATTGACAAACATAGATTTTTAAAAATCTGTTTATTTATTTGGCTGTGCTGACTCTTACTTGCAGCATGCAGGATATTTAGTAGGAGGATCTAGTTCGCCGACCAGAGGTTGAACCCAGGGCCCCTGCATTTGGAACTTGGAAAATTAGCCCCTGGATCACCAGGGATGTCCCTAGATTTTTATAGTTTAATTATACATTTTAATATTTCTGAGTAGTCACTGAAAGAATAGCAACTGAGTATATACTTCCTATACTAGTGCAGGAAAACAAGGATGCAAGGAGATGATCTTAAAAAGTATCTCAAAGAAAGCGAGACAGGTAACAATAATAGGTAACAAAACAACAATAATTGTAAGGTTACTTTTATAAAAAGGACAAACAAAAAAATAAGATTAAGAAATGTGTCTTAGTCAGTGGGCCAGGTCCTGCTGTGGTTAGAAACCATCCAGATATCTCACTGAGACAATGTCACAACAACAAAGTAGTAGAAATGACGAAGCAACTGTTTGTATGCACTCTTCTGGAAGCCATTTTCAAATCCAACCGAGATCCAATGGACATAAAATGATACTTCGGTTATAGCCACAGAGATAAGTTATAGATGATCCAGGCCCCACACTGACCCTGCAGGTATGGCTGACCCAGTGCTGAGATGCTGCCAAAATCAACAGTCTCTTTAAGATACTCAAGCAAGGACTGAGGTGAACTTGAGCAGAAGTTCTGTTTGAGTCTAGTTACATCCAGAAAAATCTTTGCTTGTCTGTACCAAATGTTGATCTGGCCTAGAATGTTGCCCATCCACTTCCTTTCACCGCTCAGGCCAACACTGAGGTTGTGTGGATAATTTCCCTGACAGTTATGACATGAACAAAGTTCTATACCTGCTAATATCCCAGCACACAGGTGTGCACACATTTACTCATAAATGCTCACATTCCTTCTGTGAACAAGGCTTCCCCGCAGCTTTGGAAGACGTTGCTCCTCCAGAAGAGCTGTCTCAAGCCATTTCCCGGGAACAGTTAAGGGACTTGTTTGTGTTTACAATCTTGACTACAGTCTACAAACCTGCTGGGCATCTGTGAGCTTCCATGAGGCTAGAAGGGTTCATTGTGAGAAACTGTAGGCTAGGGTGGCCACAGGAAGTTGAGCACATTGTAAACATGGAAGTGGGGCACTTCTTGTGGTGACTGTTGTTTTAACATGTTCTTTGTTAGTGTAGCTCCTTTTCATTCAGTTATTTTTCACTTCTCTCCATCCATTGTCAGCAGGGTACTGCATGTTCAGTTCAGTTTAGTTCAGTTCAGTTGCTCAGTTGTGTCTGCGACCCATGAACTGCAGCACGCCAGGCCTCCCTGTCCATCACCAGTTCCCAGAGTCCACCCAAACCCATGTCTGTCAAATCGGTGATGCCATCCAACCATCTCATTTTCTGTCGTCACCTTCTCCTCCTGCCCTCAATCTTTCCCAGCATCAGGGGCTTTTCAAATGAGTCAGCTTGGTGGTCAAAGTACTGGCGTTTCAGCTTCAACATCAGTCCTTCCAATGAACACCCAGGACTGATCTCTTTTAGCATGGACTGGTTGGATCTCCTGGCAGTTCAAGGGACTCTCAAGAGTCTTCTCCAACACCACAGTTCAAAAGCATCAATTCTTCTGTGTTCAGCTTTCTTCACAGTCCAACTCTCACATCCATACATCACCACTGGAAAAACCATAGCCTTGACTAGATGGACCTTTGTTGGCAAATTAATGTCTCTGCTTTTTAATAAGCTGTCTAGGTTGGTCATAACTTTTCTTCCAAGGAGTAAGCTTCTTTAAATTTCATGGCTGCAATCACCACCTGCAGTGGTTTCGGAGCCCCCCAAAATAAAGTCAGCCACTGTTTCCACTGTTTCCCCATCTACTTGCCATGAAGTGATGGGACCAGATGCCATGATCTTCGTTTTCTGAATTTTGAGTTTTAAGCCAACTTTTTCACTCTCCTCTTGACTTTCATCAAGAGGCTCTTTAGTTCTTCACTTTCTGCATACTGCAGAAAGGTATGCAAGGGTAGTGAAAGGGATCCTATTAACTGCCTCTGATTAGAATTGGCTCAGCCGAGCTCTCTCTGTTGTGATCCCAAGTAAATGCGATCATTTATGGGAGGCCAATGGCTTATAAATGGAGGGCCAGGAAAAATACAGAACACTCTTAGCAATGTTGATTCATTTCTTTTGTACAGCTCTGTTAAGACACAGGCGCTTCTGCTTTTCCTTGAATGTCCTATGAAACATATCACAGAAATGTGGTCATCACTTCTTTTTGCTGCAACTTTCCACTTAGCTCTTTCCCTGGGTCCAATCCTCAGTTAATCCAGCAGCAAAACACCTTAAGCCTCTACACTGTCTTCCAAAGAAGTTGCTCTGCATACAAGGAGACTATAAGGTCATTGTCAGTTCACTGCAAGAGAAAAATAGAATTAGCTAGTGTTTTGCTTTCTTTTTGATATAATTCATATTTCTTTATGCATTTTAAAATTTGCAAAGAATTTTAACACAGATAATTTCACTTGCTTCTCTCAAAAACTTAACGAAGAGTTTCAAGAAATTGTTAATACTGATTTTCTCTATGGGGGAGGGAAATTATACTTTTTAAGATAATTGCTCCTATATAAGATCTGCTTCTTGAGAAACCTATATGCAGGTCAGGAAGCAATAGTTAGAACAGGACATGGAACAATAGACTGGTTCCAAACAGGAAAAGGAGTACGTCAAGGCTGTATATTGTCACCCTGCTTATTTAACCTGTATGCAGAGTACATCACGAGAAACGCTGGACTGGAAGAAGCACAAGCTGGAATCAAGATTGCTGGGGGAAATATCAATAACCTCAGATATGCAGATGACACCACCTTTATGGCAGAAAGTGAAGAGGAACTAAAAAGCCTCTTGATGAAAGTGAAAGACGAGAGTGAAAAAGTTGGCTTAAAGCCCAACATTCAGAAAATGAAGATCATGGCATCCGGTCCCATCACTTCACGGGAAATAGATGGGGAAACAGTGGAAATAGGGTCAGACTTTATTTTGGGGGGCTCCAAAATCACTGCAGATGGTGACTGCAGCCATGAAATTAGAAGATGCTTACTCCTTGGAAGAAAAGTTATGACCAACCTAGATAGTATATTCAAAAGCAGAGACATTACTTTGCCAACAAATGTCCATCTAGTCAAGGCTATGGTTTTTCCAGTGGTGATGTATGGATGTGAGAGTTGGACTGTGAAGAAAGCTGAGCACCAAAGAATTGATGCTTTTGAACTGTGGTATTGGAGAAGACTTTTGAGAGTCCCTTGGACTGCAAGGAGATTCAACCAGTCCATTCTAAAGGAGATCAGCCCTGGGATTTCTTTGGGAGGAATGATGCTAAAGCTGAAACTCCAGTACTTTGGCCACCTCATGCGAAGAGTTGACTCATTGGAAAAGACTCTGATGCTGGGAGGGATTGGGGGCAGGAGGAAAAGGGGCTGACAGAGGATGAGATGGCTGGATGGCATCATCGACTCAATGGATGTGAGTCTGAGTGAACTCTAGAAGTTGGTGATGGACAGGGAGGCCTGGTGTGCTGCAATTCATGGGGTCACAAAGAGTCAGACACGACTGAGTGACTGAACTGAACTGAACTGAAATCACTTTATTTTTCCAATGAACACACAATATTTTAGAAAGAGAAAAGATTGAAGAACTATATAGAGAGACAGAATTGAAAATGGGGAAAATGTAAGCATTGGTGAATATGGCTAATGGCATTTGGAACTCCTTGTACTAATCTTGTAACTTTTCTGTAAGTTTTAAATTACATCAGTAGAAGGAGTTACAGTGAATGGCATAAAAAGATTAGAGACATGTAATTCTTGGGTAATGTTTAAAATGGATAATTTCAACAGTTTTGCTTGGAATTTTCCTAGGAATCTCAACAATGCTTAGATTACAGGCTTTACTTAAAATCATAGATTTGAAATATAATAAACTATAGGCTGGGAGCCTTGGAAGAAAAGTTATGACCAACCTAGATAGCATATTCAAAACCAGAGACATTACTTTGCCCACTAAGGTCCGTCTAGTCAAGGCTATGGTTTTTCCAGTAGTCATGTATGGATGTGAGAGTTGGACTGTGAAGAAGGCTGAGCGCCGAAGAATTGATGCTTTTGAGGGTGGTGTTGGAGAAGACTCTTGAGAATCCCTTGGACTGCAAGGAGATCCCAACCAGTGCATTCTGAAGGAGATCAGCCCTGGAATTTCTTTGCAAGGAATGATGCTAAAGCTGAAACTCCAGTACTTTGGCCACCTCATGTGAAGGGTTGACTCATTGGAAAAGACTTTGACGCTGGGAGGGACTGGGGGCAGGAGAAGAAGGGGACGACAGAGGATGAGATGGCTGGATGGCATCACTGACTCAATGGACAAGAGTTTGGGTGAACTCTGGGAGTTGGTGATGGACAGGGAGGCCTGGCGTGCTGCGATTCATTGGGTTGCAGAGAGTTGGACACGACTGAGTGACCGAACTGAACTGAACTGATAGGCTGGGAGAGAAGTTATCGTAATTTGGAGCATGACATGACCAAGTAGTACGTTCATAGCTTTCACTGAAACATAAACCAAACTAAGCAGTTTCTTCGAATTTTCTTTGTATGCAGGTTGCAGTTACAGGTTGACTCTGCTTTTTTTCTGAAAATAGTATATTCCATACACTAGAAGGTGAAAATTATCTTGTTAGATATCCATTCTTTTTTTAAACATGCCATGAAATTCATCTGTTTTAAGTGTATAATTCAACTACTTTACTAAATTTATAGAGTTGTTCAACCATCACCACAATTCAGTTTTAAAATGTTTCCATCACGACAGAGTCCCTTGGGCCCATTTACAGTAAGTTCGTGTTCCCACCCCCAGACCCAGGTGAAAACACTCTCTGATTTACCTGTTATAGACATTTTATATAAGCGGAGTCATACAATATGTGGTCTCTCCCATCTGGCTTCTTTCACTTAGCAGAATATTTTTGAGGTCCATCACCCCTGTTTCTTTTCTGGGAATTTTCCCTTGGCAAAAGAGGTTATTTAGAGAATAAGCAAATACCTTACATTTACTCTGATGAGTAAAAAAGGTCAGCCACTAATACATATGAACAGGTCTCTCACAGCTGAGTTTGCATCGACAAGAAATCAGCCTGAGACGTTTTCCTTGTCTAGGAGCTATGCTCTTCTGGTTAAAAAAAAGAAAAAAAAAAAGACAAAACAAAACGTTGGTTAACTCTACAGCATCTGCTAGAATCTGGGTGGTTGCTGTTGCCTAATTTCTGAGTGATGCAGCAGAGACCATAAGATATACAATGGCCAAGACTCGGGTATGACACAGAAGAGGCAACACTAACAGGGAAATTAGCCTTCAAATAATTACAAGCTCTCTTTCAAATGTGAGTGTTTGTGGGCACAAATACATTAGTATTTTCCTTCCCACAAGCAATAGCATGATGTAATAAAGGTCTCTGTGATAAAAGAAATGCTGCTGTATCTGGGACCTGACTCTCATATCTAAAGGCTACTAAGTAGTTTTATTACATGAAAAACACTGTGATCCCCTGAAAGACATAGTTTTTGTGGTCATGTCATCTAGTACCAAATGTGAGCTATAGGAAATTGTAGGACACAACTTGATCTTAAGAGACTCTTGGTCTCAGGAAATACTATATTTATTAAAATGTATGATGTAGAAACATATAAAGCATTTGTTATCATTTTATAGTGGGGCTTCCCAGGTGGCTCAGTGGTAAAGACTGCCTGCCAACCCAGGAGACTCTAGAGACATGGGTTTGATTCCTGAGTCAGGAAGATCCCCTAGAGGAGGAAATGGCAGGCCACTCCAATATTCTTACCTGGAAAATTCCATAGACAGAGGAGCCCAGTCCATGGGGTCGCAGAGTCAAACATGACTGAGCAGCTGAGCACATACACACACATACACACATTTTATAGCAACTTCAACATCCAGATTTACTAGGAAATGAAACAACACATTAGATTAAAAAGTCCAATGGGTAAATTTTTCTTATCATCTTAAACAGTTTGAAAATGAATTTGCAATTTGTATACTCTTCTCCTTAAAAACTCAAATGAAAACATCTTTCAATTATATGTTTGTATTTTATACGTATTTCATACTTTTCAGGCAATCCTTATTAACCTGAGAGCTGTGGTGGGACAAGAGTCTTCTTGTCAAGCATTTGTTGCAACAGCGTCTTCGGACTGAAGGTGAGGTGGGTGCCATGGTTCTCTAGAGGGGACCCTGTGATTTCCTGGTCTTGATTCAGAATTCTCTTTTCTTTTCAAATGTCTCTGACTCAGTAATAAATGTCATGTCTTCTATGAAAATTATGAGATTTTCACTTCCCTTAATATAAAGTCTGTTTTGTTTTGTGTTCATTTTATCTGCATTTCTTTTTCTAACTGAATTGCCTAGACTGTCACAGCATCATCTGGTAGTCAGTTTGGAGCCAGGCCTCTGATACTGTCATTAGTCAAGTTGGTTGGTGTGATTTTTTTTAAAAAAATGTATTTCAAAATACATGTCCTGTACAGACAATTTTGTCACTTGAAAGCTCCAGGGTTTCAGATTTCTGAATAAAAGCTGTTTTATTAAATCTTATTTTTGTTTATTTGCTTTTCTGGGATATCCTAATTTAAAATGGAATGCGTTCTCAAATATTTCTACAGTGTTTTTCTCAATGATCAGAAAATTGAATAATTTCAGGGATGGGCATATGCTACTCAGTGTCTTGTAAGATTAGATTTCTAGGTTGAAGTTCAGAAACTACAGTAAATAAGTATTGAAGTTGTGAGCCAATGACAATAACAAAGGCATGTACAATCAGCCCAATTTTAAGCTTAATCACTGGGACATGACCATCTTCACTGGCTCTGTAGGTAATAAAATCCACACAGGTACAGATGAGGAGCAAATAGGGCACCAATGGTGGTGGTCTGCTCCAACAGGGAAGAAGACATCATGTTGGATTTTTCTGTCATCACTGTGAAAACTGGACTTGCTTCCACCAAGAAACAGTTCATCAAGATAACACAAATATGACTGAACTTGAAATCAATTGCTTCAGGGGAATGAGTGATCTAAGGGGGGGCCTTGAGGGGGCAAACTATCCCATTCCCTAAAGACATCATTGGCAGGAAGAAAAGGTATTCTAAAAGATCTGTAATGGAGACTAGAAATTTGAGACCTCAGAACTTCTAACATGGAATCTGAACTCTCCCATTTAAATGGAGTGTCTGCACATGGGTTGGGCTCCATTTTCTTCTGAGACTCACCACTCAACTTGGAATGAGGCCCTAATAAAGTGGGGCATAGCTCCTGGCCCCAGTCTTGTGATATGGCTTAGACTCTTCCTTCCATCAGGAAGTTGTGTGAATTTTAGTTTTAGAGTGGCCCTCACTCCCACCTCCCTCTGCCAGCCATGCTTCACAGGTGACAGTCGTGGAGGATTACGCAGATGTGATGCTCCAACATCGTCATCAGCCGTCACCAGCAGCATCACCATCGTCATTGTCAGGGTCATTGTTACTTCCAGGTGCTAAGAAACAGCATGTAAACAATCACTGTGAAAGGACACGTGCTTTGGAAGCATCCTGAGCAGATAATATCTAAGATTAGCTGTTTTCACATGTGCTCTCATGTGCACATTCCTCATCCATTCACCTGGTGAAATACCTGGACAGACATATTCATAACACTTCTAGCCCATGTCCTCTTTGAACAGGATGCAGCTTTTCCGCTGGAATGTGATTCTTAGGGCTAGTTGAAACATCAGCCATTCTGAAGAGTCAATGATGAAATGATTTCCTCAATTTCTCTGGGGTTGATAACATTGCAACTCATTCTGAATTGGAGGATAATTAGCATTTGCTATAAATCGGTACATCCATTAAAGGAGAGGAATTATGATATTTCATTTTGGGAAACAGCACAGCTTTCTTGGTGACTCAGCTGGTAAAGAATCTGCCTGCACTATGGGAGACCTGGATTCCATCCCTGGAGAAGGGATGAAGATCCCCTGGAGAAGGGAACGGCTACCCACTCCAGTATTCTGGCCTGGAGAATTCCATGGACTCTATAGTGCATGGGGTCACAAAGTGTCAGACACAACCGAGCAACTTTCACATTCACAGTTTTCAACTTGACAGAAAACTCAGCTTGAAAGAAAAACAAGTTTTAAGCAATTTTCATTAAGTATAAAGTGAAGAAATGTAGGCAAGTAGCATTTTAGCAGCACTCTGTTTAATAACCTCATCTTCAAAAACCTTCTCTTTCATACAATGAGTATTATACTAGAAAATAATTAGTGTTGATATAATAATGATGAATAATAATAGTCAATACTTATTGGATATTTACTATGGTCTAGGTCTTGCTTTCATGTATCAACTTTAATTAGTTGGCAGTGACTGCTTGAAGTATGGTGTTGAAACAGATTCCAAGACTATGTCTGGATTCAGTGACAAAGAGTGTTATAATTGACTAGTAATGTCTGCTTTGGGCATAAGCAGGAAGAATAATGGCATATATAAACATATTCACGTCCCCTGGTTCAGCATTATCAAATAAAGTTAAAATGTGACAAAGCACACTGGGAGAGGCATGGAGAAGGGTGAAGTAAAGAGCATATATTCAGGAAGAGCATTAATATGGATGGAGGTAGAATTTGACCTTAACTTTGACAGAGGGTCAGATTTTGTTGAGTAAAGTTAAGAGAAGACAGAAGAGCATTTTAAGCAGAGAGAACAGTCTGAACAAGTCATTGAGGCAAGAAGATGTAGGGGGTGTTAATGGACAATCAGTAGTTGGGACCGTCTGTTGTTTATAAGGAATAGTGGGAAGTTAGTTGGGCAATTGGAGAATGGCACCCCACTCCAGTACTCTTGCCTGGAAAATCCCATGGACAGAGAAGTTTGGTAGGCTGCAGTCCATGGGATCGCTAAGAGTCAGACATGACTGAGCAACTTCACTTTCACCTTTCACTTTCATGCATTGGAGAAGAAAATGGCAACCCACTCCAGTATTCTTGCCTGGAGAATCCCAAGGACAGGGGAGCCTGGTGGGCTGCCATCTATGAGGTCGCACAGAGTCAGACACGACTGAAGTGACTTAGCAGCAGTAGCAGTTGGGCAACAGTTTTGAAGAAAAGTAGAGAGGGCTTCAATATTGACTGAAATGATTAGAAATTGTGAGATCTTTAAGTTATTTTATTAGATAGCCAGATATGATGTGTATCTTAGGATTTATCTGAAAACAGTACATGAAGTGGATCCAAGGGAGAGGGATTGAAGAACATCAATGCTAATACAATTGCAGTAATCTGTTTGAGATGTAAGGGTCTGACTAGAGTGTAGAAAAAAGCTTTGACATAGATGAACAGCTGGAGGTAGATGAACAGCTTTGGTAACCAGCTGGGCACCTGGGTGAGGACAGAGAAGCTTGTGTGTCATACATTTCTGTGAAGTTTATTGAATAGAAATACGGATATTAGAAGGTTTTATAATGATAAACTTTCTTTATCATTCATCTTGATCTTAAGATGTCAAAAGAAAATCCACATATACATCTCTAACAAGGAGTTGGAAATTATATTTTGTAATCAGGAGACATACAAAGCCAAAATGATGGTTCAGGGTGAGGTCTGCCTAGAGATGATAGCTGAAAACTGAGAATTCAGGGACTTGACAAGGATGGGCACAGACACAAGGAAGGTAAAAATAGATCATGGCACCTGATTCATTTAGGGAGCAGAAGGATAGAGCTGAGTCATCAAAGGTGACAGGAAGAAGTTGAAGAGAATGCCCAACCCCAGAACCACTGGACGCAATCCTCAGTTTAGTCAGTCAGTCTTGTCTGACTCTTTGCAACCACATGGATTGCAGCACACCAGCTTTCCCTGTTCATCACCAGCTCCTGGAGCTTGCTCAGACTCACGTACATCAAGTCGGTGAGGCCATCCAAACATCTCATCCTCTGTCATCCCCTTCCCCTCCTGCCTTAGTACACAATCTTGCCTTGGATTTTTCTTGGACTTTAGATCTTCTGTTCATGCTCTCATTGATTCATGCTCATAAGTTTTGTTTATATACATTATGGAACATCCCTGAAATTTTCCTTAGTTTTGTGCTATTTTTTAATATGAACAAGTAAAATTTAAGTTGTCCTTGAGCCATTGTTTTCTCCTGTATCTCCAACATTGAAACATACAGTGTTGTATGAAAATGCACTGTTATCATGCCAAGCTCTGTGTTGAATATGCAGTCTCCCTTTTCTTGCTCCTTCTCCCTGCTCTCAACTTCCTCCAGATGTGGGTCCTCCTTTCTTGCCATGTTATTCCCATTGTTCAGTGGGTCACAAAATGGAGTCCATCACTGGGGTCTTTCTCTGGGGGAGTCATGTATAACTTTCATATGTAAAATTTAGCATTTAAAAATCTTGATATAAATAAAACTTTTGAAGATATTGTGTTAACTTTACTTCCTATGCTTCCTATTTTCCCTTTTACCTTTTATTTCTCCCTCTTTTCTCCTTCAAGATAGGACATGCCCTGAATTCCCAAGCATTCCATATTTATTGCTTCTTGCTTTTTCTATATAGTACTTCCCGTATTTCTATATTAGCATGTATTACAATAGTTTATTAGAAGCAGGTAAATACACACACTTACTAACATACAATTAAACAGAAATACCTAGAGTATAATTTCACTTTAAATGGTAGAAGATATTAGAAACTAGGGCCACTCAGATTTCTAAACCTTGGAATCAAGTTCTTTGGAAAAATATTACTAGAAAAGATGATAAGACTGGTAAAGAGTGGGCCCTGAAAAGCACAACAAAAAGAAGGAAAAAGGTGAATATTTGGACAAAAATATCCACTTCCCCTTTACTTTATCATGCTTCATGATTTATTAATTATATTTAGCTCAAGCAGTGGCTTTCATTGAGACAAACCATGATTTTTCTTTTAGAGCAATATTTCTAATTCTTTCTTTCACTATTGCCCCTTAAATAGCCTTTTTAGACATGTTCCCCCTAATCACCTCCAATGAAATAATACCACAGATAAATTATATCTATTTATATATTGTAACTATATATATTCTTTATATATTTTGAGTAAGAATTTCTTACCCCTCTGAGGAAGTGGTTTTTGCCCCTTGGAAATGATATGGACCTCTTGAGAATGCATGTTTTATAGGAGCACCATATAAGCTGCTGAAAGATGGGTGGCTATAGATATCAATGTGGCCTGTACTTAATGGACAGTAACACCAGAATAAAATGAGAGAGTATAGGCATGGCTTCCTGCAGAGTTCCCTTTGTATGTTCTCACTAAAGTAAATAAAAATAGTATAAGTCACAAAATCTGAAACAAGTCAGCCAAAGAAAATATCAAGGAAAAAAAAATCTAGAAAACAGTTGATATTTGAAGACAAGTCCCTGAAAATTCTTAGAGTCCTATTTTGAAAGAGATAAGAGAGAAAGGAAAAATTAAAGGAAAAGTAGGGAGGGTAGAAAATAATATTAATACCAATTTTGTAATAAACTGAATTTTGAAATAAATATTGTAAAATATATATATATATAATATTTTTTGGTGGGCTTGTAGTATCTATTACACAAGTGTTTACAATGTCACTTTCTATATATCATTAAAATCTTTATTTTATTTGTATGTGTGTGTGTTTGTTTGAGAATTCTCTTGTAGGGGGAAACACTGTGGAGGCATGTTGGAGGAAAATGGAATTCAGCTAAGGACGAGTCAGGGATTTAGTTTCCAGATCTAGGGTCAAAGTAGGAGCTATGAGAGATCATTTTGAGATGTGGGTACAAAGATCAGAACTAGGTCAGTAGCCAGAGTAGCCTAAGACTATATCAGAATTCCTGGGGACAGCAACCAGTCTTCTCTGGGGCCAGCTGATCCTAATCATCAAGAGAAGAGAAAGAAGCAAGATGCAATGATAAGGTCTAATGAGAATCATAGTGTTTTATATTTCGAAGGATCCATGGAGATCATCTGGAAAACAACGAAAGCCTTATTATTCTGAGAGAGTAGTAGAGGTCCACTGAGGCCCAGGGAAGCATCAAAGGTGCCAGCTCTGCTTGGAGCTCAGTGGGGTTAACAGCCAAATGCCCTGGGCCTCATTTCTGCACATCCTTCTTCCAAATAATAATCTTCCAGAGTTCTAGTTTTCCTTTTCAAAGTCCATTTCTTCATTCTTCATGGCATTATATGCTGAAATTCTCACAGGCAAAGACCCGCAATGTCTTAATGATATTCAACATTAAGTTGCATTAAGGAAGACGAGAAAGTTTCTAGAATGTTCTTGGAAGGTGACAATAAAAATCTATATGACTTTGTCTAAAAATTTGTGTAATTATAGCTTTCTAAGGTCACCTAGGTTTCTATTCTTGGATTGGGAAGATCCCCTGGAGAAGGGAATGGCTACCCACCCTAGTATTCTGGCCTGGAGAACTCCATGGACTGTATAGTCCATAGGGTTTGCAAAGAGTCAGACATGACTGAAAGACTTATACACTCGTTAGGATGAAATTCTTTAATTTTTGTTCTGGTGATTTTTGCATACTTACTATTTTTTTCTTTCTCCAATTTTCTCTGACTTTACTTGTCATATATTTCAGATTTATGAAACTTTGAGAGTACGCAAAACCTAATAAGGAATTAAAAGCACTCCCCTTTTGTGGGACAGAGGTGTTAATAGTAAAATTATTTTATTTTGAAAGCTATACTTTGAAATATGACTAATATTTTTTGGTAAAGTATTTGCAAATAGTCATGATTCTTTTTATTTCAAATGCGTATGATCTTTTTCTCCTTGGAGAAATCTTCGTGCAGAGTAATTTTTAGGAGTGTATACATATTTCCACATGCATTTCAGAATGAGAAATGTACGAGAGCCACTAGCTGAATGTTCAACAGCACTTTTTGTGCTTATGATGTGGGATGGAAAGAAATAGAAATTAAACCTCTCTCCTTTCCACAAGCCACATGCAGACTGACTCCAAGTGAAAGGTTTTCACACAGGCCAGTTTCGGTAATGTGAATTCACCCACTTTCCAACAAACCCTGAGAGGTATTTTAGTTTCGGCATCTGGTAGCTGAGGCCATCCCCTGAGCACAAGTGTGCCACTGTGCCAGTCGCGGGGCTGCTTATTTGATGAGGACCACAGCTCTCTGGCAGATGGGCTCTGTTTTCGTTTCCCAAACAAACCTCCTTGGAGGTGAAGGAAGGTTTGCTGACTGTGGTCAGGAAAGTCTCAATTATGAATGATTCCCTAACCAAGTGTTGAAACACTGCACTTTGTAATTAAAATGCAAAACCCACACAAACTGGAAACCATAGGACTTTTTTTTCAGGAATTTTCCTTGAAAGCTTGGCTTCTTACTTCCTTCAAGTGTCATCCCTCCAAATCTACCTTGATTTCCTTTATTCCTCCATAACGAAATATTATCTTCTCACCTATTTTATTGGTATTCCCTCTCAAAGTGGATATGGTTTATCTAATTAGTAAAATAGATTTTAGTCACTTACTTTTCTTCTTATGAATCTCAAACCCTGTCCTCACTTAACTTTGCTGCTTTGCAAAGTAAAGAAGTGGGATTGTTGGCTCCAATCTGCGCTACTAGGAAAATGAAGCAAAAGGAAAGCAACTTTTTCTTTTAATCAAGTTAACATTTTGTTCAGTGTATTATAGCACTCTTTTATTAGGTGCATACAAATTTAGACCACTTCCTTGGTAAATTGAATCATTATCATTATGGGGTGACCCTTTTTCTTTTTATTTAAAAATTATTTTTAATTCGAGGGTAATTGCTTTACAATGTTGCATCGGTTTTCTGCCATACAACAGTGTGAATCAGTCATAAGTATACATATGCCCCCAACCCTCTTGAACCTCCCTTCCTACCCCAACTCCTTTCCACCCCTCTAGGTTGCCGCAGAACACTGGGTTGAGCACCCGGTGTTACACAGCAACTTCCCACTAGCTATCTGTTTCACATCTGGTAATGTATAAATTTCAGTGTTACTCTCTCAATTCCTTTTTATTCTTAATAATGCTTTTTGTTTAAAGTATGTTATAATAACATACCTGCAACAACTTTCTTTTACTTGGTAGTATTTGCTTGCTATATTTTGCTCCTTTTTTTTTTTTTTTTTTCTTCAGTTTTACAAGTCTTTCTTTTTTGCTTTGCATATACCTGAATTGGAGGGAGGTGGGACAGGGGACTAATGTGGGTCAAGATCAGTAGAGAGGAGACTGATACAAGGGAAAGGAAGAACAAAGATGTACTTTAAAAAAGGGCTTACAGATTACTAATTATGCAAATGAATCTATGCAAAAGTATTATCCAAGAATACTTGAAGGAGGAAGATAAAGGAAAACTTTCAATTGCCAAAGATCCCGTAGACAAAGTCAAAAAGCTGTCATCAAACCAAGAGAAAATAGTTTCAACACATATAACGGGAAAAGGAAAACTATCAGAATATATGAAGAATGTCTATGAATTGATAAAAAATAACAACTCACCAGAAAAAAAAGATGCAAAGGATATGAATAAGCAATTCATAGAAGAAATAGAAATTACCAGTAAATTATTTTTAAATGCACAGCCACACTAGCAATCAAAAAACTCAAATTAAAATTCTTTTTTCACCTTTTAGACTAGAAAACATATTTTTTTAAATTTTACTTAATTAAATAATTTTCTGGCTATGCTGGGTCTTCATTGCTTTCGGTGCAGGCTTTCTCTAGTTGTGGGGAGCCGTGGCTATTCTTTGTTGCTGTGTGCAGATTTCTTACTGTGGTGGCTTCTCTTGTTGCAGTGCACAGGTTTGAGGTACGCAGGCTTCATTACTTGTGGCATGCAGGCTTGGTACTTGTGGCTCATGAGTTTATTTGCTCCAAAACATGTAGACTCTTCCTTGACTGGGGATTGAACCCATGTCCCCTGCATTGGCAGGGGACAGATTCTTATCCACAGCACCACCAGGGAAGGCCAGAAAATATTATATTTTAAAAGTAGATAATATTATATATTGATGGGCTTCCCTGGTGGCTCAGAGGTTAAAGTGTTTGCCTGGAATGCAGGAGACCTGTGTTCGATCCCTGGGTCAGGAAAATCCCCTGGAGAAGGAAATGGCAACCCACCCCAGTACTCTTGCCTGGAGAATCCCAGGGAGGGAGGAGCCTGGTAGGCTACAGTCCATGGGGTCGCAAAGAGTTGGACACGACTGAGCAACTTCACTCACTCACTCGTATTTTGATGAAGTCATGAAAGATAGGCAACTCTCCCTTTAAGGGAAATCTCTGGTCAGGAGTCAATGTTGCACTGCCTTTTTATAAGGCACTTTGCCAAACCATTTAAAACTGCACTTATCATTGGAGCCAACAATCTCACTTATTGGTACTGACCGAAGAGAAACAGCCACAAGTGTGCAAGGATGCAGGTACAGGACTGTTCCCTGTACTATTTTATGAAACAATTTTTTTTTTTTTTAAAGAAAAGCAACCTTGAATTTCACCAATAGGGTAATAACTTCATAATGCATTCTATGGAATATTATGCAGCAATTTTTTAAACACAAGAAATCTGTTTTTGCACTTACAGAAATACCAAAAGACTTCTTGCCAATTAAAAACATTCAGAGAAGTAAAGAATTATTCTATTTATATAAAAAATACAGACTTCACACAGAAGTATTTCTTTGTACAATTTCATATGTAAATAGCAAGAGGGTTGAGTGGTTACACACTCAATTCATGACAGGCATTAAATATAGTAATAGAACAGAGACTAGAGATAATATTTTAGACTGAGTCTGCTTGCATTGCTATTATTTCAATTTTTGCAATAAAAATGAATTCATATTTTACTATGTAATCAAAACATTTTTAAAAAGAGAAGACTATTTGACTAACGGCTGAATATTTAGTATGATTTGATTTTTCTCTGTTTGGATAGATTGGATCATAGTTTTTAATGCAATCGTGAAATTCTCTGAACTTAAAATGTTGGCTAACATATAACAAAATCTATTGGTTGACCCCTGGTCTGAGAAAACTTAAAGTGAGCTTCAGCTTTCAGGGAGAAACTTTATGTCTACAGTGAAATGAACAACTGAGAGCTATGAGCAAATCTCTCTTCTTTGCCAAGAAGAACATTGATGCCCCTTTTATTTGAAATCATGAGGGATTCTCAGTAGACAGAACTGTCAGGCAGAAGGTGGATGGAACCATCTGGAATGGATCTTGCTGTTCATTTCATGAGGTTTATCTTACCCTCCAAGTATAAAAGGATCTCTTGCTTTTGAAAATCCCATGTACTTGTCTGGTTATAGCAAGCCCCGGAAGCATAGAATAAACGGTGCTATGCTCAGTCGCTTCAGGCATGTCCGACTCTGTGCGACTCCATGGAATGTTGCCCGCCAGGTTTTTCTGTCCATGGGGTTCTCCAGACAAGCATACTGGAGTGGATTGCCATATCCCCTTCCAGGGGATCTTCCCAACCCAGGGATCAAACCTGCATCTCTTGCATCTCCTGTGTTAGCAGGAGGTTCTTTACCACTAGCTCCACCTGGGAAACCCTCAATATGTGCTTAGTCACTCAGCCACGTCCGACTCTTTGCGACATCATGAACTGTAGCCCACCAGGTTCCTCTGTCCATGGTGATTCTCCAGGCAAGAATATTGGAGAGGGTTGCCATTCCCTCCTCCAGGGGATCTTCCCAACCCAGGGATTGAACCCAGGTCTCCCACATTGCAGGTGGATTCTTTACCATTTGAGCCACCACGGAAACCTGAATAAACAGTGTGATCCTACAAAAAGTGTCAATATCTTTAGGATGACAAAGATGGAAGGGCCTCAGACCTTACAAACTGTATGATGATTGAATATTGCTTAAAATATATGAGGCTTTAAAAAATTAAATTCTGAGATCTGAGCTGTCATGGACTGTAGTCATTACAAAAGGAAAAACTGAGGACCAGAAGGGTTAAGTGACTTATCAAGGTCACTCAGTGACCTTGGCAGTGACTCTTATTCACGCGGATTCAAATAGCTTGTAAATCACCCGTGCAACCTTTCAGGACCAAGGCAGTCCTCAGCTGCTGCTCATTGGAAGGACTGGTCTATGCCACTTGCTTATCTCATGGTAATTCTGAACCATGATGAATCCTCGAGGGTTTATTTTATTTTATTTTATTTTAAAGCTCAGAGTCCCCAGCGAAGATTGTTTACTTGCGGAAATCTCTAGAGGTTATTTATTTTCTTTTCTCAGGCTGTCATGACCTTGTATTGTTTAAAGTCTACTTTCAAGTGAGATTTTTAAGCCATTATCCCTACAAACAAAGATTATCCAAGTACAGAGATGCCAAGGTTACACACGTGTAAACTTGTAAACTGCGGAAATTCAGAAGAAAAGTATTCTAGTTGAATGCTTATTAATAAAAATCAGCAACCATCTTGTGTTGGGTGCCCTATTCCCACAATTCTGAAATATTTACTTAATAGCAAAAGTGAAATGAGAAGAGCATATTCATCTTTTTTTTTTTTTACACTTCTTGGATTCCTGGGTTGACATGGATCACAATATTATCTTAGTTTGTCTAAAATACACAAAATCTTTTTGTAAGTGACACAGGATCTCCTCTGCTCTTCCCCTCTACCATTTCCTTCGTCCCCCTCCCTGCTTGTGTACACACACACACACAGTGTTATCTTCAAAATGCATAACCAAAATAGGACCTGGAAACTCAGAACAAAATATCTTTCTGTTGAAACTGTACATACCAAGGCAGCATGTTCTTACATTTTCCCCAAATTTCCCCCCACTTTTCCAGCGTTGTCCATGGGACTGACAAAGTTTGGGGAGCCAGGCTAGAAGCCCCATTTATGATGCTCTGACTCCATTACAGGCTCAGCAGAGGACACATCTGGAACCCATTTCCTGCCGGAGTGCACCGTGAATGCCTGGCTGTAGTCAACACCGAGCGGTGTGTCTCCTGTCTGGCTGTCAGCTGTCTTCCTGGCCAGAGCCTAAGAACGTGGCTGCTAGTGAAAGTGTTTATGTGTTTATGTGACCACAGGTATGTGCCCTCAGTGACAGAGCCCTTACTCCATCTAGCATGTCCTGGGAAGCAAGTGGGACGTGGATGAAGCCAGATGGAGGGAGTGTCCTTGAGGTTTCGATGTCACCATCAGGAGAGGAAGGATGGTTGTGGGCGTGGAATAGGATTGTGGCATTTCTTGTGGATTTGGGCTGGATAAAGCATTTTGGGAATGACACTTGGTTAAGCTCAGTTATGGTTTTGTCCATTATTAGAGGCAAGGGAGGAGAAGGCAATGGCACCCCACTGTAGTACTCTTGCCTGAAAAATCCCATGGACGGAGGAGCCTGGTGGGCTGCAGTCCGTGGGGTCGCTAAGAGTCGGACATGACTGAGCGACTTCACTTTCACGTTTCACTTTCATGCATTGGAGAAGGAAATGGCAACCCACTCCAGTATTCTTGCCTGGAGAATCTCAGGGACGGGGGAACCTGGTGGGCTGCCGTCTATGGGGTCGCACAGAGTCGGACACGACTGACGTGACTTAGCAGCAGCAGCAGCAGAGGCAAGGGAAAGCGAGGAGCTGGCCTGTCTCCCAGGGACAAGTCCCCAGTTCCCTGAACTGCAAAGGCAGAGTCCTGAGCCCTGACTTTGGTCATGTGCAGATGGTCTCCTCCTTGCCTGCCAGAGGACTCTGAGCCTTGACACGTGCAATGAGCTTCGGGAGATATCTTCCCACAGATCAGGATGATATCTGCGCTTGGGGAAGCCCACTTGGTAAGAACGTTCTTCCACCTTCCTGAAAGTTCCAGGGAGAGAAAGAGCCATGGAAAATAAGCTGATGGGTACTTTTAGATGCTTACAGGATTCCCTGCACTGTGCTAGACAGGATGAAGAACACCAAAGTGATGTAAGTCACAGGGTTTGTGTTTTGTTGTCATTTATTTATTTATTTATTTGCCTTTTATCTTGAGCTGCTTCTAGCTCAGAAGAGAGGTAAGATCTCCTCATAACTGTCCTCAGGTGCGCATGTCCTTTGGAGGCTTGCCCTCAAGTTGTTAAGGCCTTTTCCCTCCTGATTTTGCATGTTCTTCGTTTCCAAGTTCTTCATTTCCCGGTCGTATGGCCGCTCCCAACTCAGGATCTCTTAGTCACTGAACCATGTGTCATTTGATGCCTGTGAACGTCTTGCTCTTTCCCACATGTGACTTGAGCAGAAATGTTGCCCGTGAAGCCAGCATCCTCTTTTTCATGTTTACACATGTTGTAACAGCTCAAGTTAAAAATCTCAGAGCCTTTTTTGATGGTCCTGTCCTTATCAATCTAAAATGTAATACACAGTCACTCCCTTTCAAGTTTTGCTTTCGGCATATCTCCTGAATTCATTGCATGTCTTCCACTTCCAAAGCTTTAGCTGATGTCCCCACCTTGGAAGACAAAATTAAGTGCTTAGTTACTGTACATGTACGAACAGTCATCAGGGTTATGACAACTACATGTGCATCTGCCCTAGAGGTGTCCTAGGGGTGGCTCAGATATTGAGAGTGGTGTTGATGTTGGGCACCTATTTTCCAATAAAGTGAAGTCTTATGGTGAAGTTCTGAACCAAAGTATGTCTGTGCATGCTATTCGCTTCAGTCATGTCTGACGCTTTGCAACTCTGTGCACTGTAGCCTGCCAGGCTCCTCTGTCCATGGGACTCTCCGGGAAGAATAATATTGGAGTGGGTAGCCTTTCCCTTCTCTAGGGGATCTTCACAACCCAGGGACTGAACCCAAGTTTCCTGCAGCTCTTGCAATGCAGGCAGATTCTTTACCACTAAACCACTGGGGAAACTTCAAACAAAGTACAGTCTCCCCTTAATTTACAGGTGCAAAGTCTGCATCCCTAGAAAATTTAGTGTATATTAAAATCACATCAAAATGTCCTTTTGTTTTTGTATATAAATGTGTAGCAGGACATTTCAAATGGTGCAGAACATTAGACAATTCTTCACAGTGGGGGAGACAACATGTAGCCCCCAATCACTGCAACAGCTGGCAATGTTGCCCACAGATTTCCAGTGTACCTTGGCTGTTGGTAGCATTTCCATTGGAATCACTGCACAGCCTTAATTTATTTATATTATTTTTTACTTAAACAGGCAATAGTCAACTACCTCTCCTTATTAAAAGTGAAGATGTTACAGGTGAAAGTAAATCTCCTTTATTTCCACCTCTATGCTGGTCGACCTTACTCTCATCCCCAAAGTAACTATGTTTAATTGCTTTGTATGTATCATTCCAGAACTGTTACTATATATTAACCTACTATTTACGATCCCCTAGATTATCTGTGGTACTTGTTATGAGTTGAATGGTGTCCCCTCAAAATCCACACATTGAAGTCTTATCCTCCAGTACCTCAGCATGTGATCTTACTTGGGAATAGAGAAGTTAAAGATATAGCTAGTTAGGTTAAGATGAGGTCATGCAGGAGTAAGCTGGGCCTCTAATTCAATACAAAGGGTATTCTCATATAAAGGGGACATTTCGATACAGGGACAATGCACAGAGACAATGCCATGTGAAGATAAAGGCAGAGATGGAGAGATGATTTACAGGCTGAGAAGTGCCAAAGATTGCTAGCTAACTGGCAGACCCCAGGAGAGAGGCATGGAGCAGACTCTCCACTACCCCCACCTTGCCAGCCTCGGAAGGAAGGAACCAACCATGCTGACACCTTGATCTCAGGCCTCCAACCTCCAGAGTTAGTTGCTCAGTCATGTCTGACTCTTTGCGACCTCATGAACTATAGCCTGCCAGGCTCCTCTGTCCATGGAATTCTGCAAGCAAGAATACGAAGTGGGTTGCCATTCCCTTCTCCAGGGGACCTTCCCCACCCAGAGATTGAACTGACATCTCCTGCATTGCAGGCAGAATCTTTACCACCTGAGCTACCAGGGAAGCCTCCAGAACCATGAGATGATACATTTGTATAATTTTAGCCATTTAGCTTGTGGTACTTCCTTATGGCAGCCCTTGGGCTTCCCTGATAGCTCAGTAGGTAGAGAAACTTCCTGCAATGAAGGAGACCCCGGTTAAATTCCTGGGTTGGGAAGATCCACCGGAGAAGGGATAGGCTACCCACTCCAGTATTCTTGGGCTTCCCTTGTAGCTCAGCTGGTAAAGAATCCGCCTGCAATGTGGGAGGCCGGGTTTGATCCCTGGGTTGGGAAGATCCTCTGGAGAAGGGAAAGGCTACCCACTCCAGTATTCTTGGTCTTCCCTTGTAGCTCAGCTGGTAAAGAATCCGCCTGCAATGTGGGAGACCGGGTTTGATCCCTGGGTTGGGAAGATCCTCTGGAGAAGGGAAAGGCTACCCACTCCAGTATTCTGGCCTTGATAACCCCATGGACTGTATGTATATGTATAGTCCATGGGGTCGCAAAGAGTTGGGCACAACTGAGTGGCTTTCACTTTCATTTTTCGGTATTTTAAGTAATAGACAAGAAACTCTCAGAATTAAGATGGGCTAGGGAGGCCTGGAGATGCTGCAGGTTGGATGACTGGGTAAGTTCCCCCTTTGGAGATGTTGGTCAGGCTGGCCTTGGACAGGCTAGCATGCTGCGGAGTACAGACTTGTGTACAAGTGTGCCTTTCCTGCGAGCCCTATCTCCCAACAAAAAAAACCCATCTGTTAAATTAGACTTGCAGTCAATTTGTTTCTATCGAAAAAGGAAATTGGTGATTAGCTTTGAGGCTTTTTTCAAGCAGTTTGTTGTAGAAATGAAAAATACTGAATAACTCAAATTTTACCCTGGAACATGACAGGATTTTAACTGGTTGCATTTTACAGCCTGTGTGACAGGGAAAAATGTGATCTCCATCTCATTCTGGATCATTCTCTACACCTTGCATACATATGCATGATGAAAAGAGTTCTAAAACACAGCTTGAGATGTAGCACTTGACATACCACCGATGTAAATGAAATGAATAGTTCAAAATCACGAGCATGGAAAGAAAAAGCAGACCTTTGAATATCCAGTTTCATAAAGTAATGCATTTAGAAATAATTTGCAAACTGGAAAGGCAGTTAAAAGGGTCATTTTACTCCACTGTGCCACGTGTCACAATCTTTAAGCTTTAATGAGAGTTGCTCATTGAGTCTAGGATTTAGCCAGACATTTGGCTTGAGTAAACAGTGAGAAAAACACTGCTAAAATAATTATTTTCAGTTTAGGGTCTTTAATACTGTCAATGATGCCAGATTATTCTGAAAATAGAGTTTGTGTAATCGGACTATTTTGCACTATTTTACCTTGAAATGTCTATGGGACTGTGTCTGTATGCTTTAAAAAATTTATATTCTAAATTAAAATTTCTGAATATCAAAGAAATATCACTTCTACAGTTTAAGCTAATAGATGCCTATATTATTTTGCTCTTCATTCAAAGGAAAGTATATTTGTGTAAAAGCAATACAGAGATTTATATTTTATTGTAGAACTGTACAATTATCTGATATGCTTTTTATAATAGAGATGAGAAATTGTTTATCGTTCTATCAACATAGCACTGTGAAACTGAAACAATGTTTTAATTGAAGTGTAGTTAATTTATAATGTTGTGTTAGTTTCAAGTGTACAGCAAAGTGATTCAGTTATATACATAAATTCTTTTTCAGATTCTTTTCCATTATAGGTTATTACAAGATACTGAGTATACTTCCCAGTAGATCCTTGTTGTTTACCGATTTTATATATAGTGTGTATCTATTAATTCCATACTTGAAATTTATCTCTCCCTCCCATCCCCTTTGGTAATCTTAAGTTTGTTTTCTATGTCTATGGGTTTACTTCTGTATTATAAATGAGTTCTGAAATTGATGAATTTTACATTAACTTTCTAGACTCTTTTAACATATAAACATTTCTTTTTAAAAACTGTGTTTAATAGTTTTCAGTGTGTTTTAACAATGCAGCTAGAATATTATGAAAGTACTGAGTGCTTCCCTTAATGCCTTTTTTGTCACACTTATTTGCCATTTATGAGACTGTTTGGAATAAAAAAGCAATCTTGCCAATTCAGCAAGCTAATCACCTAGTGCTCTAAAGGAGCATTAAATATTTTATCCAGTGTGGTTGTCTGAAGGGAATGGTTAGTTCTGTCACCATGTGACACCACTGAAGTTCTCTGAGAGGCTGACAGGAACTAACAAACCCCACTCCGGCTGTAGCAGTTTTCTGCGTGCAGAGTCTGTCACGGAGAGCATGCTGTACACCGCACATAATCACAGTTACCTCTGATCAAAGCCCTTGAATGTTTTCTGGGTAGCGTGTTTAATGGCTCAAGGTGAGCTCACCACTTTGTCTCCTTTGTCCAGACATTCCAGCTTCCCCTGACTTTCTCTGGCCCTGTGCCTGCAATGTTCTTCTGCCTTTTTATTCCTTTCTTTCTCATCCTTCATGCCTTCAGCAACTTCTCTGTCTCAGCAAAAGCTCCCTAGGTCTCCAGCTCTGCAGGGAAGACCTCCCGCTCCCACTATTACGTCTCCTTTGCACATCACAGTTGCAATGCACATTGATTTATGTGCTGTGCTGTACTTAATCACCCAGTCATGTCTGACTCTTTGTGACTCCCATAGACTGTAGTCCACCAGGGTCCTCTGGGTCCACGGGGGTTCTCCAGGCAAGAATACTGGAGTGGGTTGCCATACCTTCCCCCAGGGGATCTTCCCGACCCAGGGATTGAACCCAGGTCTCCTTCATTGCAGGCAGATCCTTTACTGTCTGAGCCACCAGCCAGCCACCCTGATGATTTATGTCATTTATGGGACCATGTGGCTAATGTCCAGCTCTACCTGGGGTCTGTAAGCTTCATAAGCACAAGGGCTTTGATTTTATTTCCCTAATATCTAGTGGAGTGCCTATCCTGTAGTGGCAATTACTAAATATACTTAATAAATATTGATGAAAAAAATGGGTGAAGTATTACTTCACTGTTATGTAGTATTTTTGGTTTGAAAATATTATGTTAAGAGATTTACTGTTTTATATAAAAAATAATGTTCTGCCAAATACCCACTGTGCCCCTTCAAAACCAGCTGTGTGTTCAGTAGATTGACTACAGACCACAGTCCACTCACTATCCCCAAGGGCAGAACGCAGAGGACACTTTTAATTATCTGGAGAAGCCCCTTATTTCAATGCATGTGAATAAGGCCTCATAGAAAAGGAGGTTCAGATGTTGGTTTGTGTATTCTTCTTTAATTCAAAACCATGAATTGGAGCACATGTATGCATTGCGACAGGGCAGAAGCAGATGTTTCCTCTGTCCTTGCAGAGCTGGCAGTCTCCAGCACTGTTCTCAACGTGGTTCTAGACCTCAGAATCACCAGAGTGGTTATTAAAATGTAGCCTCTCAGCTTCCATGATACACAGATTAAAATAAAATATTTCAGAATGGGGCTAGAGAAGTATAAAACTGGAAGAAATTCCCTGTCACTCTCCCTGATGTTGGAGTTCAAGGAGGTCCAGGAGGGGCATTTATGAGCGCAATGGTCATGACTTCTGCTTCTCCTGGGTAGGTTGGAACCCTATTGCCCAAAATTCTGGTGAGGTTTCATTTAGTTATAAGATAAGGCAGCGGGCTGGCTGGTAATTGCTTGGTGCATCTACTGGTTTCTGACAATCGTCTGTATAAGCATTCCTTTAGATGATAGACCAAGTGACAGCGATGCAAGGAGAGCATAATGGCCCAGGGGACAAACATTCCTTAGCCGCTGGCCTGAGCTATGCGATCCTAGGCAATTCACTCCACTGCTCCAAAGACACTGTTAGAATGAGGACCAGCATCGCTTTGCCGTAGACTGAGAGGACTGTGAAATTCCTCAAACAAGACCTGTTATTTAATAAATACTTCAATAATTTGATTCTCATTAACATTATTAACTGGAAAACTGTCAATAGAAGATCAGACTAGAAGGCTTCTAGAAGTCCTTTCTTCCCCAAATAACTGAGAACATTGAATAAAGGTAATAAAACACCCTCACCCAAAGGTGCTGCGATATGAGAGGACATGCTAGGGACATTTCTATAACCACTGTCTCTTCTGCTGATGGCACAAACAGCAGGTATGGCAACTTGAACTTCATATCTGCCATGGTCCCATCAAGAAAGAAAAGTTCACTCTGATGAGTCAAGTAAAGAGACTTAATCTAGGCTCTACTTGCAGAGAAGGAAGGTGAAGGGTACCAACAAGAGATGCTGAGAAACTTAGAGAGCCACTACAGCAGGAGGCTGTTACCACCTCCCTTCGGACTGGATGGTTCTGGGAGGAAACAGCCACACTATTGGAGCATGGGAGCCTCTGAGAGCTGGAGGAAACACACAGCTCCTCACCTGGAAGGCAGTCATGGAGAGACAGATGCTGCCAGAGATGGGGCAGCACACAGAGAGGAAATGGGAGAGAAATACTCTGACCCCTTCTTCTTTCACCCTCCATTCTCCTGACTGCCCTCAGCTGGCTGAAACCAGGCAGAAGCCTGCCGAGCTGGGGGTGGGACAGCCACTGACAGGGGAGGCCAGTTGCTGAGCCACAGAAGAGAAAGGCTGAGAACAGGCTGGCGGAAGGACTGGGGAGTGGAATATAACAGCACATGTCCTTGCTAAGGTGTTTATACGGAGAATATTTCCTTTTTGAAGGACCTTTCTTAGGTGTTCATAGCCTAAGCGCAGAATGAAATCAGAATAGATTCATTTACTGGAGAGCACTGTCTTTGATCCATTTCCCAAGACTTGAAAATAAGCCAGAATTAGAAAAGCACAGGGAAAGTCGAAACAAGTGCAAACACCAAGAGTGTCTTTATTCTTTTTAAAAATCTGTCATTTCAAAATGCATTTAAGGCAGACATATATTATTACTGGATCTATTTAATTTTCTCTTGAGAATCCTTATCTTTTGCTATTTTTCTTCCTACTGACCACGTATTGACTCAAGAACATGTTCCATATAGTCAGGCAGGAAACAGGGGAAAATTAAAAAGTATAAGTAGCACATAATCTTTTTTCAGGATATTCTGAAAATCTATGGTACTCACCTCCAGTGCTGATTTGAGTACACAGAAAGTTGTTAGGTGTACACTTTCTTAGCGTTTTAAAAATAACTCTTCAGAGTGAAAAGAACTATTCTGTCTAAATAGTCTAGGGAGGCTTTTCTTATCTTCTATTGAGCATGATTGTTCTTTCATTTGGCAGTTTCTAGCTAATTCTAAGTTTCTCAGAATGATATGGAAATTTGATATCAAATAACTCAGGGATGGAGAGGTTGTCACTTTTTTGGTTTTGCTTCTGTACTTGGTCAGCTGAGAATCACTAAAGGCTATAGGGAAGGATGGGTACGAACAGAACATGGTCTGAAGATTCTTTTGATGGTAGATATTGATGAACCAAGAGAAGGGTTGACTGTCAGCGTTCTTTTTGGGTCAGGGGTTAGGTGACTGGTGAGCTCAATGCCCAGGGCCCTTGAACAAGGAGTTTTAAGCATCCCTTTGCAGACCAGTATTTTGGGATGACTACGTAGGGCCTGTTGACTATACTGTCAGGGTGTTTGAGGGCTAGCCAAGTATATGAACTGGTCACTATATTAGACCAATATCAAGCTTCCAATCTTGCTGGCTGTGAATTTCAGTGCAGGCTTTGAGCACCATGACATGATTTCGTGGTTCTAATTTCATGTTCTAATATGTGAATAATCAGGGATGATCTCCTAAGGGGAGATATCTTTTGCCAGCTGCTGAGTCCATATCAACACAAGTGTGCTTCTATTCAATCAAAGTCACTGGCATTTTCTCTTTAGAGATACGTTAGTATTAAACCTAACTTTATCTCCAGGCTATGAAGTTCCATACATTAATAGTTAAGGAGGTCACTAAATTTTGACACAGAAAATTGAATAACGAGGACATGATGAATCCCTAACCTCATTGCCTCTGTGGTGTGCATATGGCTTAGGATGCAAAGGCTTTCCAAGGTTTTCCTTTCTCCCATTTGATGATTTTTATGCATTTTCATAGAATTTTCATAGTTTTGATAAAATATAGTAGGAAAAGCACAAAGTTTAGGGTGAGAAGACATAGATTTCCAGTTACTGATGCTGACCTATGGCAAGTCACCTCACCTCCATGGGTCTTAACTTTCTTTACCCATAGAAGAGACTTACTGTGATAGGCTGGGGCTCTATCAGATGAAGGCACTGTTAAGTGAGAGGGCAATACTTAGCAGTACTGAAGCTTCCTCGGTTCTGGTGACGAGGTCTCACTGACTCATAGCAAAAGAACATGAGGTGGTCAGAATCACGTAGTAGATGTCTGATGAATTTTCCCAGCTCTGAAACCTTCCCAGACTCATAATCCTTAAAGATTGCTGTTGTAGTTCAGCCGCTCAATCATGTCCAACTCTTTGCGACCCCATGGACAGCAGCATGCCAGTTTTCCCTGTCCTTCACTATCTACCGAAGTTTGCTTAAATCCATGTCCATTGAGTTGGTGATGCCACCCAGCCATCTCATCCTCTGTCACCCCCTTCTCCTCCTGCCCTCAATCTTTCCCAGCCTCAGGGTATTTTCCAATGACTTGGCTCTCTGCATAAGGTGGCCAAATTATTGGAGCTTCAGCATCAGTCCTTCCAATGAATATTCAGGGTGATTTCCTTTAGGATTGACTGGTTTGATCTCCTTGCTGTCCAAGGGACTCTCGAAAGTCTTCTCCAACACCACGATTCAAAACCATCAATTCTTTGGCGCTCAGCATTCTTTATGGTCTAACTCTCACATACATATATGGATGGAAATGGAAACAGGGAAAAACCATTTGTCCTTAAAGGTACAAAGTCTAAATGACTCAATGTAATACCCAAGGACCTTCCTCCTCCAGCCACGCCAGACTCTCTATCATGGCTAGACGGGTAGCAGTAGCTTCTTCAGCCACTTGCCTGCTTCACTGTCCCCCCATCACCTCTCAAAAGAGCTCATGTTTTTCCAGCTGTCCAGAAGGCATTTCTCTTTGCCAGTCCAAATGCTATCCAATCCTTTTGCAGAAGCTCACTAGCTGCTAGTTTCTTGAGGCATAATGCTACAGGAAAGGAGAGGGAAGGGCTGAGATTACGAGCACCAATGAACGATGTATTTATCATCATTTTGTCTGCTTTCTCCTCCCCCAACCCCTGCAGTAGGTGCCATCCCCTCATTGTACTTATGAGAAAGCTGAGGTTCTTGGCCAAGGTCACACTCTACTGAGATGCTAGTTTCAGATTCAAATCCAGGTCTGTGCAATAGTTCACAGTGCTCCCTTTGCCTGTAGGAGGGGCAAGCAATGATGTAAATAAATCAGAGTTTATTTACTGATACAGCTGGAGAGGGCTTCAAATCCTGTTCCACATCAAATGGTTATCAGAGGACATTAGCTCCTTCTTAAACATTTGACACAAACATGCCTGAACATGATACCCAGGTGGTTATCTTTTTTTGTGAAATAAGGTAAAAGATCTGTGATTATTTTTCTAAAACTATATAATGGAGGAATGGTTAATTTTGTTCTTATTGAACTTACTAACAAGACTTCAGGGTTTATTTCAAATGATCTGGCAGCCACAGTTCAGAGAAATAAATTCCACACAATCTTATTACCAATGTAATTTCTTGGAATGGAATTGGCGATGCCTGATTTTAGAAATGCATCCATTTGAGGGCCTCAGTTGGTGCCAGCAGCTAGCATTTCTTCACGTGGAGTGAAGCTGGCTCCATGGAAGCATGTGGGTTGCAACTACATCTCCCCCTGAGGTTTGGAAGGAGGGCCAGCCAGCCCTACAGACTGTGTGTTGGAAATGAGGCATTTCATGTCTTCTTCTGGATGAACTAAACTTGCACCAGGCCATGCCCATGCCAGGCAAGAAGTTACCAAATCCTGACACTGTGTCAGACAAGCTCCCAGAAATCTGCAGCCATGATCGTTGAGGGTTTTTTCCTTTTAAGCTGCCTGAGGTGCTGATAACTCAGGTTAACACATTTCATCTTTTACCAAATCTGCGGCCAAAATGTTTTTCCACCTTTATGACTCACCTTTTTCTCAGGCCTGTTAAGTTTGTAGGAGTTTAGTAAAAACATGCAGGGAAGACTGAGGCAGTCTCCGTTTTCTTCCTGATGGGCACGGATGGCTATCCACTGGCAACCTGGAGCTCCCTGTGTCTCCCAAGTTCAGGTCTGACTTGGATCCCAGGCCACTGAAGGGTTCCAATGGAAGATACATTCCAACTTTCAGAAAGATGCCTTCCCAGTTGCAAAGTTGTAGAGTTTCTCTGGTTACTATGAAACAAGGGTCGACTTGATAAAAAGAATCAGGGAATATTTTTAATTGTGGGGGATTGATATGTCTAAGTCTTAAAAGGGCCTTTCCATGAGCACTCTAGTTCAGCTATGCCTCCTTAATTTGACTTCTATCTACTTTCTACATTTATTTTTCGCTTCAGCTGACTGTCCTTTTCTTATACATGAAGTCTCATCACTGTACATTTTGTCCTTTGCATCTTTGCTTACAATCTCCTCATATCTGTGATTAGAACATCCACCCCTTCAAGTCCTTTTAAACCTTAACCTTCTTTCTAGGTTCCAGTTAAATCCCATTTCTTTTGTGACGTCTTTCTTAATAAAAATTGCTTCCTCCCCTGAGCTTCTGTAACAAGTAACCTCTCTCACTGCTCTTAAGAGCCTCTCTTTGCCAGTGGTTCTGTAACTTCACTGCAATATATCTTAGTGTAGATTTCTTTTTGTTAGCTGGCGATTCATGTCTTTCATCAGGTCTAGAAAATTCTCAGGCTTTGTTCTTTGGAAAACATCTTCTCCTCTCCTCCTTTTCTTTTTCTCTGGTATTTATTTTTCTGGAACTCATGATATATGTATTGGGCCTTTTTATGCTTTCAACTTTCTCTACCTCTCTTTCATGATCTCTTTCTGTTCTGCATTCCAATGTCTTTGGATTTGTATTTCAATTTCAACATTGTCTAATCTGCTGGTTAACTTTCCCACTGCATTTCCAAAAACAAATTTATTGAGATACATGAATAGTTTACAAAAATGAATATAATTTACATATATAAATCCAACTATTTAAAATTCACAGTTCCGTGTGTCTTTTAGCAAACTTAGTTGTAGAAACATCATCATAATCTAGTTTGAGAACATTTTCTTATAAAATGGCTCATGACCATCTGTAGCTGATCCTTATTCCCATCCCCAGTCAGGAAACGTCTGTCTCTATAGACTTGTGTTATATGGACATTTCATACAAACGGAATCATACATGCTGTGCTCATTTGTGTTTGGTTTCTTTTACTTAGTATAAAGCTTTTGAGCTCCATTTATGTTGTAGCTTGCCTCAGTGGTTGATTCCTTTTCATTGCTGAATAGTATGTCATTGCATGGATGCATCACATTTTATTTTTCCATTCATCTGTCGTCCACTGAGTTGTCAAGGTCAAAGACTACATTTCTTTCAAAAAGTTCTATCTGCTTCTATTTCAAGTTGGATTGGACAATTATATTAAATCTAATTTTTTTTTAAAATTTATTTCATTATTTCATTTTAATTATTTTAAACATACTTTCTAACATGGTTAGTTTCTAATACTTCCTCAATTGGAAAATCTTAAGGATCTGAATCAGGTGCTTTTTGATTATGTGATTCTTGTCTATTTTGCCTTGTTTCCTCTTATAATTGAATTTTGAGCTCATATTTTATGGGAATCTTGTGTGGTCTGGACTGAGGTTTTCTGGTTGGCACCCAGGGCAACTCTTTTTCAGGTTAATTTTTTGATTTAGAGTTTCCTGGACTGTGCCATAGTGTAGAAATGAATACCAAATCTGTGAAAATGCAAGTCTGTGGTTAAAAATTGTCACGAAAGACTTTTTCCTCCCAAACTAAAAATAGAAGGATACAGAAATACTTTCTCATATTCTGCCCTTTCTGATTTTCTCACTGTTTTTTCCTTCCCTCTTTCTCTGAGAGTTTGATTATTTGATTGCAAGCCAGTGTCTCAGTTGTAACTCCCTGACTCATGAAGGCCCAAGTCCTGGAGTCTCGACCTTGGAGACACACAAGTGGGACCTTACCCTGTCTTCTGAGAGCCAAGGTATGACTCCCACTTACCACCGTGTTTTCATCTTACTCTCCATTTTTGGCCTCTTATTTTATTTAGGCATATATTCACATATACAATTTTAAAAGCATGTTTGTTCTATTTTACTTTTCTAGGTGTTCTATAGTATGAGTTTTGCAGGATATTCAGTGTTCTTGGGAACACAGTCTGATGATTTTATCAGACATCAGTGTGCACATATCTGTGAGTGTGTATATGTGCTTTTATATGTGAAATGTCAGTTGACTTATCACTAGATCCAGCGTTATTACCTGAGCAGAGTAATGTGGTTTTTTATAAAGGATATTTTAATTTTCAGATAAGTTTTAAAGGTTACATTGGATACTTCTACAGAGTCAATGGCTTTTTTGAGTTTCTCGATCTGTAGTATCCTCTACTACACAGTAAATTTCTAGGAAATGATACCACAGTGATTGTTGGATTTTGTGGAATATTTTTCATCTTTAGTTTAACAGTTTGGTAAGAAAATGCTATGCATTAAAATTCACAAACACTTTTGTATCCTAAGTGTTTTGTGGCTGGAAGAAATATTCTTTTCTAAAGCTCTTAATGATATGGCACACCAGGGCCATAGCCTTGTCTAAACCAGGGTTATATCCTGGTTTATATAACCAGAGTGGTTATATCCTGGAAATTCCTTTCATCTCAAAGCTTCTATTTTAGGAAGAACATGAAATTATCTGACCTTGGAAAGAACCAAGGAAACTGTTTACTCCCCTGGGTTGTTAACTCCAAATAAAAACAGTCTTGCATGTTAAGTGAAATCTTAATGGTACCTTCTTAAAGCCTAATTTTAAAGCTTCAGATGTCTGTTTTTGAAGGTATCTATCTATTTCACTAGTCTGAATTTCTTAACAACTTCCTCTCCAGTCTATCCAATATTAGTTTTGTAAGGGTGCTGTAACAAAGTACTACAAACTTTGTTCTGTTGTTTGTTGTTTTAGTCAGTAAGTCATGTCTGACTCTTTGCAACCCCAGGGACTGTAGCCTAACAGCCTCCTCTCTCCATGGGATTCTCTAGGCAAGCATACTCGAGGGGTTGAATACAAATGGGTTGCCATTTCCTTCTCCAGGGGATCGAACCCACATGTCCTGCTTGGCAGGTGGATTCTTTATCACTGAGCAACTAGGGAAGGGCAACAAACTTAGGAGGCTTAAGGCAGCAGAAATTTGTTTTCTCATAGTTCTGAAGCCTAGAAGTCTAAGATCGAGGTTTCGGCAGCACCGGTTTTTACTAGAAGCTCTGCGGGAGAATCTGTTGCATGCCTCTCTCTTAGCTTCTGGGGTTTGCCAGCCATCCTTGTCAATCCCTGGCTAGTAGACATGTCACTTCAGTCTCTGCCTTTGTTTTCATGTGGCATTCTCCTCTGCATGTCTGTGTCTTCACATGGTCTTCTGATACAGACACTACTCTTTGGATTAGGGCCCACTCTAACCCAGTACAACCTCATTTTAATTATAACTACAAAAATCCCTTTCCCAAGTAAGATCACATTCTAAGGATCCAGGTAAACATGATTTTTGGAGGGACAATATTTAACCCGGTACAGTTCAGTATTGTGGGCTGTGAGCAAGAACAAGTGTAGACCCTGGAAAGAGCTGGTCACCATATCAGGCACCTTATCAGCACTCTATGTATCACATCACTTTCCAGCGGAGGTGTAAGGAGCAGCTTCAAAGACCCAGGAATCCTTAAATGTGAGGTTTCAATATAGAGACTCTCAGAGAGAAACATCTTCTTCATTGTGAAGAGCGCTGGGAATCCACAGTAATCAGATATTGCAGGCTCCATCCATCTGGGCTGTCTGGTAAGGACAGAACATGCTTACAAAAGGTGAAGAAGAACAGAGCTTAACTGTAAAAGAAATATAGTTGGGGTTACCAGGAGGCTTTAATAAACAGAGAGACTTGTTAGTTTGCAAAGCTTATAGTCACCTTTCCTAAATCTTGAGGGTTTCCTACATTCTCTTGAGCAGTTATGAATGTAAATAGAGCAAAACTGCCTTTAGCCATGACCCTCCACATCTTTCCCAGGTTCCTCAGGTCACACAGCTGAGAGCTAGGGGGTGTCTATGAATGTTGTTTCCTTTAAAATACACACTCTGATCAAAATGAATCTGAATTACTAGAAAAAAAAGAGTAAAGATATCCAGATTCTGTTAAAACCCCATGAAAACTTAAACAGCATTAATTTCTTCGGTTGGATTGCTGGGAGCAGTAATGTTTTTCTCCAAGAAGCATTCAATTCAAAAAGCCAAATATCTATTCTCTTGTCTTCTATTTTTGTCCAGGCTATAAACCAACATCAGCTCTAGCTGCACAAACCTGTGGATTCAAATGAAGCTTCTTTGTGGAGTAGAGTGACTCAGGTGAAAAAGGAGTTGCAATGTGGAAGAGAATGCTTCCTGGAATTCATAACGCTTCCTTACTTTTCTAACATTTTTAAAGAAAGTTATGCCTGACTGCTCAGGGGGATTTTAAAGGAATTGTTGGCTGCATACAAAAACTAAAATATATGTATTAATTTTAATTCCATAATAGGTCCCTGTGGTTGCTGCCTATCTTAAAGGAAGGATTAGAAGAAGGCAAATGTTTCATTCTATTCACCAAACATTATAGTTAATACTTTTCTGACATGAAATCTTTGTTTACCTAATGTATTAGATGTATTAGATTTGTCAAACTAGTTCTTCCCACTAGAGCTCCTGATTTAAATCTCCTTTAAATAAACTTCAGTTGACTCAATATCCTCACCCACAGTGATTTTAATTCTGCAAAAATAATGACTTGGCTTTCCACTCAAGCTTTACCTTTATATGTGGCTTAAAAAAAAAGTGTTATCAAAGCCACTGGTATTGCTATTATACCAGTTAGGCAGGAAAGCCCACAGGGAAAAAAAGACTGTATGTTGATTGCATGGTTTCTATTTAAGATTTGGGAATTTTCATACAGTGAACTGAAGCTATATTCCTGAGTTTGTTGGGTGGGCTTGTTTCCTTTTTTAAGCTCTGCAACTTCTCACAATCAAAGGGATGGGGTAAGAGGTACCACATTATCTGAACTCACAATGGGGAGGGCTGAGGCTAATGGCTACTCTCTTCTTATTCTTAATAATCACTTCTTCTTCTTAATCACTTCCTAAGATTGAAGTCTAAGTATTTTTCAGTGATCATGTTTTGCTACTTTTCTTAAAATGAAAAAAATATTTTATTTGTTTACGGTTGTTAAAGCAATCCCAAAGTGTTAAAGAATTCCAATAATTATAGCAAAGAAAAATTTTTTAAAGTTAAAACATCCAAATTGGATCACTTTGAGAATGATAGTATTAATATTTTATGATATATAAACTCAGATTTCTTTCTATGCGATATGTATATGGCATACTTTATAATATTCCTATATAGTTACAAAAGTTGTATTTTACTGTTTATAGAATACACATAGTCTTCTTTCTTCACTCTGTGTTAATTCATGCATATCTTTCAATATCTGAATACTGATCCTTATCATAGTTTCAAATGGCCCCGCAGAATTCTTTTAAAGGTATACTTTAACCAGCTACCCCTTGGTAGATCTGTGATTTTTCAGTTACAAATGTGACATTTATTTTGTGCATGTTATTTTCTTATCCACAGATACTTTATATTTTGTGCAACTTGAACCAATTATTCGTTGTCTTACATGTCTTCCTCCCACTATAAGGGCTTCCCAGGTGGTGTTACTGGCAAAGAATCCACCTGCCAGTGTAGGAGATGCCAGAGACATGGGTTTGATTCCTGGATCAAGAAATATCCCCTGGCATAGGAAATGGCAACCCACTCCAGTATACTTGCCTGGAAAATCCGTTGGTTAGAGGAGCCTGGCAGGCTACAGTCCATGGGGTTGCAAAGAGCTGGACATGACTGAACACACACACACACACACACACACTCTTTCTCTCTCTCTCTCTGTCCCACTATAAATAAATTGGGGCTTCCCTGGTGTCTCCATGGGTAAAGAATCCTCCTGCAATGCAGGAGACTTGGGTTCGATCCCTGGGTTGGGACGATCCCCTGGCAGAGGGCATGGCAACCTACTCCAGTATTCTTGCCTGGGGAACCCCCATGGACAGGGGAGCCTGGTAGGCTGCACTCCATGGGGTTGCAAAGAATCGGATATGACTGAGCAACTAAGCACAGCACATAAATAAAATTCATCATCCCAACCAATTATTAGTGACCTACCACTTCTACAAAACTTAGCCTGAATCTTTAAGTGTCAGCAGGAGGGAAGGTGGATGTAGGTACCATTTCTATCACTTTTTAGAGCTTACTGAGTTATTCTCCTTCTTACGGCTTTCTGTAATATAAATGTGCATCAGTGGGCCCACACACTTGTGCATGAATACACACTCATATAAACACATACTGTACAGGCATGCATATTTATGACTGTAAACAGTTTAGGAAAATGAAGTTATCCTCCCCTATAACGCTGACCAAATACATCCCCAAATATGCACATTTGGGTATTATCTTTGGAACGTATATTTCAAGTACCAATTCCAAATATGAAAAATATCTTGAGCATTCTGAAAAAGAAGGAAATAGTCAGCTTTCAAGTTCTTCATTTTAGGGCTCCATGCATTTAGGGCTATTGTTAGGGGAAGGTATGGTGCCGTGAAATGCTGTAACATTTGTGCTTAGGCTTATGAAACCCGACTCCTTACACCCTCCTCAGTAATAGAGTAGTGCAATGGTGACTTAGGTTTGCAGACCACTGTGTTGACCTGCGTTTTGCCTTTTATTGTTTCTAATTGTCCTGTGAAGGGAACTGGGCAGTGTTATAATCCCCAGTTTCCAGATGAGGCCCCTAATCCCTAAGAGGTAAATGACTTGGCCAAGGACACCTTCATCATGGGGCAGAAGAGTCTCTGAGTTAGACGCCAGGGTTCTTTCCATCTCATCTGTGTTTCCAGGGTAGGTGTCACTGGTTAATTTAGAGCTCCATAAAGTCTGTTATGATAGCTTTCCCTTACTTCAGAGTTTGGGTTCATAAGCACTGTTTGGAATGAGATCATGTTCCTATAAAACTTCCATTAATAAAACTGTTCTATGACTGATTTATTAAAGATCCATCAAGCGTAAGTTTGCCTACCAAGTCTTGGGCATTTTTCATGTTTCTAGGGGCCTGTATAGGGAGAAAAGAAAGTTGTCTCTGACATGCTTTAATTTCTATGAATGTCATCAATGGGCTGGTGTGAGTGCTAGCTATGCATGTCCCATCTTGCTCCATTTCTGCCTGGCCTCTCTATCTCTAAAAAAATTTCTCCCTGTTCTTTTGTTAATCTATGCATTTTACTACAAAAATATAACAAATTATGCTTTCAAGGTAATCTTAAATCTTATACATATTTTGCCATAGTCACTGTTAACATTTGGATACAGTCTTCCATTTTTTCCCCTGTCATGTCCAAATTTTTTATGCCTGTATTTGCTTTTGATTAGTTTGTTTTTAATATTTTTACTTTCTTTTTAAAGTAGAAGTATACTTGATTTGCAATGTTATGTTAATTTCATGTGTACAACATACTGATATGAAATTTTTATAGATTATATTCCATTTAAAATTATTATAATCTCAGTTTTATTTATTTATTTTACTTTACAATATTGTATTGGTTTTGCCATACATTGACATGAATCCGCCATGGGTGTACATGTGTTCCCCATCCTGAACCCCTCTTGCACTTCCCTCTCCATCCCATCCCTCTGGGTCATCCCAGTGCACCAGCCCCAAGCACCCTGTATCATGCATCAAACCTGGACTGGCAATTTGTTTCACATGTGATAATTTACATGTTTCAATGCCATTCTCCCATATCATTACACCCTCGCCCTCTCCCACAGAGTCCAAAAGAATATTCTGTACATCTGTGACTCTTCTGCTGTCTTGCATATAGGGTTATTGTTACCATCTTTCTAAATTCCATATAAATGCATTAGTATACTGTATTGGTGTTTTTCTTTCTGGCTTACTTCACTCTGTATAATAGGCTCCAGTTTCATCCACCTCATTAGAACTGATCCAAATGTATTCTTTTTAATGGCTGGGTAATACTCCATTGTGTATATGTACCACAGCTTTCTTAGCCATTCATCTGCTGATGGACATCTAGGTTGCTTCCATATCCTGGCTATTATAAACAGTGCTGTGATGAACATTGGGGTACACATGTCTCTTTCAATTCTGGTTTCCTCGGTGTGTATGCCCAGCAGTGGGATTGCTGGGTCAATGGCAGTTCTATTTCCAGTTTTTTAAGGAATCTCCACACTGTTCTCCATAGTGGCTGTACTAGTTTGCATTCCCACCAACAGTGTAAGAGGCTTCCCTTTTCTCCACACCCTCTCCAGCATTTATTGCTTGTAGACTTTTGGATCACAGCCATTCTGACCAGTGTGAAATGGTACCTCATTGTGGTTTCGATTTGCATTTCTCTGATAATGAGTGATGTTGAGCATCTTTTCACATATTTGTTAGCCATCTGTATGTTTTCTTTGGAGAAAAGTTCGTTGGCCCACTTTTTGATTGGGTCATTTATTTTTTGGAATTGAGCTGCAAGTGTTGCTTGTATATTTTTGAGATTAATTCTTTGTCTGTTGCTTCATTTGCTATTATTTTCTCCCATTCTGAAGGCTGTTTTTTCACCTTGCTTATAGTTTCCTTTGTTGTGTAGAGCTTTTAATTTTAATTAGATCCCATTTGTTTATTTTTGCTTTTATTTCCAGTATTCTGGGAGGTGGGTCATAGAGGATCCTGCTGTGATTTTGCCTATGTTTTCCTCTAGGAGTTTTATAGTTTCTGGTCTTATATTTAGATCTTTAATCCCTTTTGAGTTTATTTTTGTGAATACACAGAAGAACTGTACAGAAAGATCTTCACGACCCAGATAATCATGATGGTGTGATCACTCATCTAGAGCCAGACATCCTGGAATGTGAAGTCAAGTGGGTCTTAGAAAGCATCACTATGAACAAAGCTAGTGGAGGTGATGGAATTCCAGTAGAGCTATTTCAAATCCTGAAAGATGATGCTGTGAAAGTGCTGCACTCAATATGACAGCAAATTTAGAAAACTCAGCAGTGGCCACAGGACTGGAAAAGGTCAGTTTTCATTCCAATCCCAAAGAAAGGCAATGCCAAAGAATGCTCAAACTACTGCACAATTGCACTCATCTCACACACTAGTAAAGTAATGCTCAAAATTCTCCAAGCCAGGCTTCAGCAGTATGTGAACAGTGAACTCCCTGATGTTCAAGCTGGTTTTAGAAAAGACAGAGGAACCAGAAATCAAATTGCCAACATCCGTTGGATCATGGAAAAAGCAAGAGAGTTCCAGAAAAACATCTATTTCTGCTTTATTAACTATGCCAAAGCCTTTGACTGTGTGGATCACAATAAACTGTGGAAAATTCTGAAAGAGATGGGCATACCAGACCACCTGACCTGCCTCTTGAGAAATCTGTATGCAGGTCAGGAAGCAACAGTTAGAACTGGACATGGAACAACAGACTGGTTCCAAATAGGAAAAGGAGCATGTCAAGGCTGTATATTGTCACCCTGCTTATTTAACTTATATGCAGAGTACATCATGAGAAACGCTGGACTGGAAGAAACACAAGCCGGAATCAAGATTGCCAGGAGAAATATCAATCACCTCAGATATGCAGATGAGACAACCCTTATGGCAGAAAGTGAAGAGGAGCTAAAAAGCCTCTCGATGAAAGTGAAAGAGGAGAGTGAAAAAGTTGGCTTAAAGCTCAGCATTCAGAAAACGAAGATCATGGCATCTAGTCCCATCACTTCATGGGAAATAGATGGGGAAACAGTAGAAACAGGGTCAGACTTTATTTTTGGGGGCTCCAAAATCACTGTAGATGGTGACTGCAGCCATGATATTAAAAGACACTTACTCCTTGGAAGAAAAGTTATGAGCCACCTAGATAGCATATTCAAAAGCAGAGACATTACTTTGCCAACTAAGGTCTGTCTAGTCAAGGCTATGGTTTTTTCCTGCGGTCATGTATGGATGTGAGAGTTGGACTGTGAAGAAGGTTGAGCGCCGAAGAATTGATGCTTTTGACCTGTGGTGTTGGAGAAGACTCTTGAGAGTCCCTTGGACTGCAAGGAGATCCAACCAGCCCATTCTGAAGGAGATCAGTCCTGGGATTTCTTTGGAAGGAATGATGCTAAAGCTGAAACTCCAGTACTTTGGCCACCTCATGTGAAGAGTTGACTCATTGGAAAAGACTTTGATGCTGAGAGGGATTGGGGGCAGGAGGAGAAGGGGACGACAGGATGAGATGGCTGGATACCATCACTGACTCGATGGACGTGAGTCTGAGTGAACTCTGGGAGATGGTGATGGACACGGAGGCCTGGCGTGCTGCGATTCATGGGGTCGCAAAGAGTCGAACACGACTGAGCAACTGAAATGAACTAACTGATGGTGTTAGAAAGTGATCTAGTTTCATTCTTTTACAAATGGTTGACCAGTTTTCTCAGCACCACTTGTTAAAGAGATTGTCTTTTCTCCATTGTATATTCTTGCCTCCTTAGTCAAAATAAGGTGTCCATAGGTGTGTGGATTTATCTTTGGGCTTTCTATTTTGTTCCATTGATCTGTATTTCTGTCTTTGTGCCAGTACCGTACTGTCTTGATGACTGTGGCTTTGTAGTAGAGCCTTAAGTCAGGCAGGTTGATTCCTCCAGTTCCATTCTTCTTTCTCAAGATTGCTTTGGCTATTCGAGGTTTTTTGTATTTCCATACAAATTGTGAAATTATTTGTTCTAGTTCTCTGAAAAATACCATTGGTAGCTTGATAGGGATTGCATTAAATCTATAGATTGCTTCTTCTTTTCCAATCTGGATTCGTTTTATTTCTTTTTCTGCTCTGATTGCTGTGGCCAAAACTTCCAAAACTATGTTGAATAGTAGTGGTGAAAGTGGGCACCCTTGTCTTGTTCCTGACTTTAGGGGAAATGCTTTCAATTTTTCACCATTGAGGATAATGTTTGCTGTGGGTTTGTTATATATAGCTTTTATTATGTTGAGATATGTTCCTTCTATTCCTGTTTTCTGGAGGTTTATTTTTTTTAATCATAAATGGATGTTGAATTTTGCAAAGGCTTTCTCTGCATCTATTGAGATAATCATATGGTTTTTATTTTTCAATTTGTTAATGTGGTGTATTACATTGATTGATTTGTGGATATTGAAGAATCCTTGCATCCCTGTGATAAAGCCCACTTGGTCATGATGTATGATCTTTTTAATATGTTGTTGGATTCTGTTTGCTAGAATTTTTTAAAGGATTTTTGCATCTATGTTCATCAGTGATATTGGCCTGTAGTTTTCTTTTTTGTGTGGCATCTTTGTCAGGTTTTGGTATTAGGGTGATGGTGGCCTCATAGAATGAGTTTGGAAGTTTACCTTCCTCTGCAATTTTCTGGAAGAGTTTGAGTAGGATAGGTGTTAGCTCTTCTCTAAATTTTTGGCAGAATTCAGCTGTGAAGCCGTCTGGTCCTGGGCTTTTTTTGTTGGAAGATTTCTGATTACAGTTTCAATTTCTTTGCTTGTGATGGGTCTATTAAGATTTTTTATTTCTTCCTGTTTCAGATTTGGAAAGTTGTATTTTTCTAAGAATTTGTCCATTTCTTCCAAGTTGTCCATTTTATTTGCATATAGTTGCTGATAATAGCCTCTTAGGATCCTTTGTATTTCTGTGTTGTCTGTTGTGATCTCTCCATTTTCATTTCTAATTTTGTTGATTTGATTTTTCTGTCTTTGTTTCTTGATGAATCTGGCTAAGGGTTTGTCAATTTTATTTATCTTCTCAAAGAACCAGCTTTTGGCTTTGTTGATTTTTGGTATGGTCTCCCTTGTTTCATTTGCATTTATTTCTGCCCTAATTTTTAAGATTTCGTTCCTTCTACTAACCCTGAGGTTCTTCATTTCTTCCTTTTCTAGTTGCTTTAGGTGCAGAGTTAGATTATTTATTGTACTTTTTTTCTTGTTTCTTGAGGTATGCCTGTATTGCTCTGAACCACCCCCCCCCCCCCCCCCCCACCCCTTAGCACTGCTTTTACAGTGTCCCATAGGTTTTGGGTTGTTGTGTTTTCATTTTCATTTGTTTCTATGCATATTTTAATTTCTTTTTTGATTTCTTCTGTGATTTTTTTTGGTTATTCAGCAGCGTGTTGTTCAGCCTCCATATGTTGGAATTTTTAATAGTATTTCTCCTGTAATTGAGATCTAATCTTACTGCATTGTGGTCAGAAAAGATGCTTGGAATCATTTCAATTTTTTTGAATTTACCAAGGCTTGATTTATGGCCCAGGGTGTGACCTATCCTGGAGAAGATTCCATGGGCACTTGAGAAAAAGATGAAATTCACTGTTTTGGGGTGAAATGTCCTATAAATATCAATTAAGTATAACTGGTCTATTGTATCATTTAAATTTTGTGTTTCCTTATTAATAAAAAAGAATTTTAAATGTTTTTAATGAAAAAATAAAATAAAATAATTATAAAATATTGGTTCTATCCCCTGTACTGTACATGACATCCTTTTATCTTATTTAATTTATACTTAGTTTGTACTTCTTAAGCTTCTTTCCCTTAACTCATTCCATCTCCCCACAAGTGACCGTTAGCTTGTTCTCTGTATCTGTGAGTTTGTTTTGGTTTTGTTACATTCATTTGTTTTATTTTTTTAGATTCCAAATATAAGTGGTAACAGAGTATTCCTCTTTCTCTGTCTGAGTTCACTAATCATGTTACCCTCCAGTTCCATCTACATTTTTGTAAAGGGCAGAATTTCATTCTTTTTATAGCTGAGTAATATTCCATTTGGCTTCCCTGGTGGCTCAGTGGTAAAGAACTAGTCTGCCAATATAGGAGTCGTGGGTTTGATCCCTGGGTTGGGAAGATTCCCTGAAGGAGGAACTGGTAACCCACTTCAGTATTCTTGCCAGGAGAATCCTATGGACAGAGGAGCCTGGTGGGATACTGTCATGGGGTTGCAAAAGAGTCAGACATGACTTAGTGACTAAATAACAGCAGCAACAACAATATTTCATCATGTTCCATTCCATATCACGTCTTCTTTATTTATTCATCTGCCAATGGACACTTAAGATGTTTCCATATCTTGGCTATTGTAAATAATGCTGCTATGAATGTTAGGGTTCATATAGCCTTTTGAATTAATGTGTCCATTTTCTTTGGATATATACCCAGAGAGAAATTACTAGAACATATGGTAGCTACTGACTTTTGAGAAACTTCCATACTGTGCAAGTAGTGGCTGCACCAGTTTTATGGCAATCCACTCCAGCACTCTTGCCTGGAAAACCCCAAGGACGGAGGAGCCTGATAGGCTATACTCCATGGGGTCGCAAAGAGTTGGACAAGACTGAGCGACTTCACTTTCACTTTCACCCATAGAGTACCATGGTTTCCACATCCTCACCAACATTTATTGTTTGTTGTCTTTTAGATGATAGCCATTTTGACATGTGTGAGATAATATATCTTTGTGTTTTGATCTGTGTTTCCCTTATGATTAGTGATGTTGAGCATCCTTTCATGTGCCTGTTGGCCATCTGCATGTCCTCTTTGGTAAAATATCTATTCAGGTCTTCTGCCAGCTTTTAATTAATTTTTTAAAAAATATTGAGTTGTGTGAGCTCTTTATATATTTGGATATTATTTTCTTACCATATATATTATTTACAGATATCTCCTCCCATTTAGTATGTTGCCTTTTAATTTTGTTGATGGTTTCCTTCACTGTACAAAAGCTTTTAAAGTTTAATTAAGCTTCATTTGTTATTTTACTCTTATTTCCCTTGTCTGAGGAGACAGATCCAAAAAAAGTAATGCTAAGGCTTATCTTAGGGAGTGCACTGCCTTTATTTTATTCTAGGAGTTTTATGGCTTCCAGTCTTACATTTAGGTCTTTAATCCATTTTATTTTTGTATGTGGTTTGAAAAAATGTTCTAGTTTTAATCTTTTACATGTAGCTCTTCAGTTTTCTCAATACCACTTATTAAAGAAACTATCTTTCCACATTGTATATCCTGGCCTTCTTTGTTGGAGATTAATTGACTGAATGTGTCTGGTCTTAATTTTGGGCTCTCTTCTGTTCCACTGATCTATGTGTCTGTTTCTGTACCAGCACCATACTGTTTTGATTACTATGGCTTTGTAGTATATAGTTTGAAGTCAAGGAGCATGATACCTTTAGTTTTATTCTTTCTCAAGATTTCTTTGGCTATTTGGGGTCTTTTATAGGGCTTCCCAGGTGGTTTTAGTGGTAAAGAATCTGTCTGCCAATGTGGGAGATGTAAGAGATGGGGGATCAATCCCTGGGTTGGGAAGATCCTTTGGAGAAGAGCATGCTACCCACTCCAGTACCCTTGCCTGCAGAATCCATGTACAGAGGAGCCTGGCGGGCTATAGTCCATAGGGTTGTGAAGAGTCAGACACAACTGAAGCAACTTAGCACAACACACACACATGATTTCATGTAGATTTTAGGATTATTTTGTCTAGTTCTGTGAAAAATGTCATGGGTATTTTGATAGGGATTGCATTGAATCTATAGATTTCTTTGGGTAGTATGGACATTTCTACATTAATTCTTCCAATCCATGAACATGGAATATCTGTCCATTATTTGTATCCTCTTCAATATCCTTCATCAATAAATGTCTTACAGCTTTCAGCATATGGGTCTTTTACCTCCTTGGTTAAGTGTACTCCTAGACATTTTATTCTTTCTGATGTAATTGTAGGTGAAATTGTTTTCTTACTTCTCTGTCTGATAGTTCATTATTAGAGTATAGAAAAGCAACAGATGTCTGTATATTAATCTTGTGTCCTGCCACTTTACTGAATTCATTTATTAATTCTAATAAATTTTTGGTGAAGACTTCAGGGTTTTATCATTTGCAATAGTTGCATTTTTATTTCTTGCCCTGTTCCTGATTTTCAAAGGACAGTTTTCAGTTTTTCACCAACAAGTATGATGTTACCTGTGGGTTTGTCATAAATGGCCTTCATTATGTTTTCAACTCTGTTGAAAACTTTTTATCATAAATGAGTGTTATATTTTGTCAAATGTTTTTTCTGGTCTATAGAAATGATTGTGGTTTTTATCATTTGTTTTGTCAATGTGGCATATCACATTGATTAATTAATAAATATTGAACCACATACACAGAACTTACACTTGTAGTAGTTGTTGTTCAGTCACTCAGTCGTATCTGACTCTTCGTGACTTCATGGACTGCAGCATGCCAGTTTCCCTGTCCTTCACCATCTCCCAGAGTTTTCTCAAACTCATGTTCATTGTGTCAGTGACGCCATCCAACCATCTCATCCTCTGTTGTCCCCTTTTCCTCCTGCCTTCAGTCTTTCCCAGCATCAGCATCTTTTCTAATTAGTCAGCTCTTCTCATCAGGTGGCCAAAGAATTGGAGCTTCAGCTTTAGCATCAGTCCTTCCAGTGAATATTCAGGGTTGACGTCCTTTAGGATTGACTGGTTGGATCTCCTTGCTGTCCAAGGAACTCTCAAGAGTCTTTTCCAGCACCGCATGGAAGGTATGAACCTATATATCTGGAAAAATCCAACTTGATCGTGGTGTATCATTTTTACAAATTGTTGAATTCAGTTTGTTAATATTTTGTTGAGGATTTTTGCATCTATATACATCAGAGGTAATGGTGTGAATTTTCTTTTTCAGTAGTGTCACTGATTTACCTGGTAAATCTGATTACCCTGGTGTCAAGGTAATGGTGGCCTCAGAATGAATTTAAGAGTGTTTCTTCTTCAGTTTTCCAGAATAGTTTGAGAAAGATAGGTATTAACTCTTCTTTATGTTTGATAGAATTCCCCTGATAAGCTGTTTGGTCCTGGACTTCTATTTGTTGACAGTGTTTTGATTAGTGATTTAATTTTAGTCCTAGTAATTGATCTGTTTAGATTATCTATTTTTTTTCTATTCAGTCTTGGAAGATATATATTTCTAGGAACTTATCATTTCTTCTAGGTTGTCTAATTTGTTGACATACAACTGTTTGTAGTATTCCCTAATGGTTGTGGTGTAATGTGTGATATTGGTTGCAATTTCTCTTTCATTTCTTATTTTATTTTGGCCCCCTCTCCTTTTTTCCTCAATGAGCCTGACTAAAGTTTTATCAATTTTGTAATCTTAAAGAAAAAAAAAAAAAACAGCTCTTGGTTTCATTGATCTTTTCTATATGTAGCTGTAGTCTTGTGCTTGTGAGGGGAGGTGAGCCCAGTGTCCTCCTATTCTGCCATCTTGATCTCTGATACTTTTGGTGTGGTTTTAAAAATTGGGGTCATATTGTAAATACTTTGCAATATGAAATAAATATGTAATATTTTTATGTTTTTTAAAGTTTTCAGTTATGTCATAGACATTTCTCCATATCATTATATAACTCCACATTCTTATGGAGGAGTATTATATACCTATGTTTATAAAAATATTTAAATATTCTTCTATTTTAGGCTATAAGGTTGTTTAAGCAAGATTTCAGTGATGTGACAGATGAATGGATAAAGCAGTTGTGATATATATATTCAGTGGAATATTAGCCATAGAAAGGAACAAATTTGAGTCAGCTGAACTGAGGTGGATGAACCTAGAGCTTGTTATATAGAGTGAAGTAAGTCAGAGAGAGAAAAACAAATGTTGTATATTAATGCATATATATGGAATCTAGAAAAATGGTACACAATGATAAACCTATCTTCAGGTCAGGAATAGAGACATAGAAGTGGGAACAGACGTGTGGGCACTGTGAGGGAAGGAGAGGGTCAGAGGGACGAACTGAGAGAGTGGCACTGAAATACATATATTGCCATACGTAAAACAGACAGCTGGTGGAAACTTGCTGTTTAACACAGGGAGCTCCACCTGATGCTCTGTGATGACCTAGAAGGATGGGATGAAGGTGGGTGGGAGGAGGCTTAAGAGGGAGGAGATACATGTATACTTATGGCTGATTCATGATGTTATATGGCAGAGACCCACATAACATTGTTAATCAATTATCCTCCAATTAAAAATAAAAAAAATATTTTTTAAAAAAGCCTGCAATGATGAAAGTAGGTAAACCTGGATCATTTTCTGAAAGTTACTGGCAATTTACATTTCCATTGATGGTATATGAGAATGTCTTTTTCATGGACTCTCCTATAAACCTCATTACCTTTAAATGTTTCGTTAAAATTATTGTCAATTTTATAAGCAAAAATCGTATTCTATTCATTGGTTGGATAAGACGTTTCTCCAAAGTGATTTAAGAGAGATTTCCAATTTTCTTGCTTTGCAGCATTTTGCTTCTCTCTGTTTGGCCTACTTCCCTACCTCAGGGTGAAGAGAAGGCTATCTGGGCTGGAGGTGGAGGTGCTGACTTGCCCAGTCTCTGTTCTTCGTCCTCTAGTAGGTTAGGAGAATATCTCTCACTTGTAGGCTCCATCTAATAAATTCTGCTGGACTGAGGAGGGGTCTTGTTTGCCTCCCTCTGTCTGCTCTTCTGAAAAGTGGAAACACCCACATATACAATGAAACAAAGGCAAGCCCTGCTACTAGTCTATTCCCATAGTATTTTACTTGGTAGGCCTGCAGCTCCCTGGATGCACTGTATTGCAGCTGCCTTTTTGATAGCCTGCTTTGGGGGTAGCCATTGCACTTTTATTGATAACAAAGGCAGATCTTAAAAAAATGATACTCCCATAATAGAGCACTTTCAAGTTGCTTGGCACTCTCATCTTTCAGCTGAAGGGTGGCAGAGCGGATGCACTGAGTCTTGGGCTCTTCTTTCAGGTGACAGGGTAGTGAGTTTCAGGTGGTCAAGAGTCACACATTAGCCCACAATGTGGAGTTAAAGTAGTGGAAATCTCTAATTCTAACAGTAGGTTGGCCTCTAATATCAGTTTTAAGGAAAGTTATGACCAATGTAGATAGCATATTAAAAAGCAGAGACATTCCTTTGCCAACAAAGGTCCGTCTAGTCAAGGCTGTGGTTTTTCTAGTGCTCTTGTATGGATGTGAGAGATGGACTATAAAGAAAGCTGAGTGCCAAAGAATTGATGCTTTTGAACTGTGATGTTGGAGAAGACTCTTGAGAGTCCCTTAGACTGCAAGGAGATCCAACCAGTCCATCCTAAAGAAGACCAGTCCTGGGTGTTCATTGGAAGGACTGATGTTGAAGCTGAAACTCCAATACTTTGGCTACCTGATGTGAAGAGCTGACTCACTGGAAAAGCCCCTGATGCTGGGAAAGATTGAGGGCAGGAGGAGAAGGGGACAACAGAGGATGAGATGGCTGGATGGCATCATCAACTATATGGATATGGGTTTGGGTGGACACCGGGAGTTGGTGATGGACAGGGAGGCCTGGCGTGCTGTGGTTCATGGGGTCACAAAGAGTTGGACATGACCGAGCGACTGAATTGAATTGAAATTGAATCAGTTTTAATGTGAGATGGTTCTTCTTTCTTTGGCTATATCCTTACAGGTAGTTTGATTGGAATATCAAAAGATTCTATCAGTGAATTATAACTATTCTAATTTAATTTTTTAAATTAGAAGTTTCCACTGGTTTATTTTTATCTGGCATCTGGGACTACTATTTGTACAGACCACATACCTTTATATGTTTCTCGTACTTTTAAAATGGAGCAGCCTTTTCGCCACCCAGAAAGCATGTCATCCATTCTCCTCCCACATTCTGTAACAGCATTTTGCACAGCAGATGGTTTTTCACACTCATTTCCTCAGAAGCACCTGTCACATAAGAGAGAATTGATATTATTTTCCTCCTTTGGAACACTCATCATGTTCATCCACCACCATGAAGACTATTAAACTCTCTGGATGGTGGTCCTTATACTCTGTAAGGCTTGTTTGGCCATTAAATATCCAGAAGGTAAATAATAATATAACATCAAGCATCATTATTTTTTCAAAAAGTCCCAGCTTGATGAGTGAATATGGTACCTCTAATTATAACTTCTCTCTCTCTCTCTCTTTCGTCCTGGCTACATGGCTTGTAGAACCCTAGTTCCATGGTGAAAGACTGAACAGTGTGGCCCCCGGCAGTGAAAGCCTGGAATCCTAACCACTGAACCAACAGGGAATTTTCTTTTTTAAATTACTCTTTTAATTACTATAATTTTGTCATTTTCATTTTTCATGTATTGTCTTGGAATAGAGTTCCAGTTTCCTTGTTTATGAAGCATGGTTTTGCTTTGACTTTTTATTTGTCCCAGGGCGGATTCTACCCTAAATTCCTTATAATCTCAATTTCCAAATAAGTTTTCTTAGCCTCAATCTGGACAAACTGCAAGACTTTTTCTAATCATCTTGCCACATCTTGCCTCACCCCCAAAGCTTTCCTTAGTCTGATTCCTGTCCCCATGTCTTTTCTGATACTATTTTCTAAAAGGCCATTCCTGATTTGGCATTTCAAATCAGTGAAGTGACCCTGTCTCCATCCTCTTTACCCCTCTGTGGCATTTGACACTTGTCATCACCTCTCTGTCTGTGCTGTTTGTGGCCTGGATTCTGCTCCTGAGCCAGATCTGCGACATAGTGAAAAGAGTCAGAGCCACAACACCACTGTTAACTTCTTTTCTAAAAAAAATTTCATTCTTTTTAATTGATGAACAACTTTTCATTGTATGGATGTACCATGTTTAGTTTATACATCCATCAATTGACGGACATTTGGATTGTTTCCAGGTTTTACCTATTATGAATGATGCTTCTATAAACATTTATATACAAGCTTTTGTGTGGTATATATTTTCATTTCTCTTGAGTATATAACAAAGAATAGAATTGCTGGTTCATATGGGAGTTCTGTGTTTCCAAAGCCTGCCATTAACTTCTATCTAGTGCTCAGCAATACGTGTACTGTAAAGTTTATCTGTTTGTAAAATGTGGGTTATCATATCTACCTTGTAGGTATGTTATGGAGATCAAATGAGATAATGCAGGTGAAAGCATTTTTATATCCTCCCTTAACATTCATTCACTCAACAGCTATGCATTTAGAGACTTCTAAGGACCAGGAACTGTTCTGAGAATAAAGAAGCAGTGGTGACTCTGTCCTTAGGGACTTATAGCTTCTTGGTAGAGTCAGTATGAATCAAATAATTTTACAGAAAGATGTACAGCTGCGACTGTGATAAGGTCTGGAAAGGGAAAACATAAGGTGCTAAGAAAGGATTTAGTAGGAGGATTTAATCTATCTAGTCAGAGAAGTATAATGGGTCAAAAGGTGTTATAAAGTATAAAGGATCATAAGATAGAGAAGTATAAAGTGGTCCTGAGGAGTGACCACTGAATTGTATATGGTGTATAAAGGGTAACTAGGCAAAAGGATGAAAGAAAATGTTCTCAGGTACAGTCAAAGTCCTGAGGACGGAAGGAGCCTTGCTGGTCCAAGCATGGAAAAAAGGCTACAGGGGCTGAAGTGCAGAGGGCAGAAGAAGGCAATGCTTCAGAGGCAGGAGAGGACCAGAACTCGTGGGGATATGTAGGCCATTGAGATTTGGTACTATCCTAAGAGTGATGGGAAGCCACTGGAATACCATTAGCAGACACATCGTGAGCAGTGCCAGAATCAAATCTGTGTAGCTCAGACTGACATGCAGTGTTGGGGGAACGGAAGAAGGTAACAGTGGACCCAAGGTCACTGCTTCTCATTCTTTCCTGGTAATGACCGCTCTTTCTTATCTTGACCTCTAAATGTACTCCCTCCCTTCATGGTTTTGGCCTTTATATCCTAATGAAAAAAGAATGCTTATTGAAGTATAGTTGATTTACAATATGGTGTTAATTTCTGCTGTACAACAAAGTGATTCAATTCTATGTATAAATGCATCCTTTTTTATATTCTTTTCCTTTATGTTTTATCACAGGATATTGACTATAGTTCCCTGTGCTATACAGTAGGACCTTGTTGTTTATTCATCCTGTATATACTAGTTTGCATCTGCTAGTCCCAAACTTTCACTCCACCCCTCCCCCCCTACCCTCTCCTTAGCAACCACAAGTCTGTTCTCTATGTCTGTGAGTCTGTTTTTGTTTCATAGATAAGTTCTTTCATGTCATATTTTAGATTCCACATATAAGTGATATCATAAGGTATTTGTTTTTCTCTTTCTGACTTACTTCACTTAATATGACAGTCTCTAGGTCCGTCCATGTTGTTGCAAGTGGCATTGCTGCTGCTGCTGCTAAGTCGCTTCAGTCGTGTCTGTCTGCGACCCCACAGATGGCAGCCCACGAGGCTCCCCCGTCCCTGGGATTCTCCAGGCAAGAACTCTGGAGTGGGTTGCCATTTCCTTCTCCAATGCATGAAAGTGAAAAGTGAAAGTCAAGTCGCTCAGTGTGTCCGACTCTTCACGACCCCATGGACTGCAGCCTACCAGGCTCCTCCATCCATGGGATTTTCCAGGAAAGAGTACTGGAGTGGGATGCCATTGCCTTCTCCAGCAAGTGGCATTATTTCCTTCTTATTTTGTGGCTGAGTAGTAGTCCATCATCCACATGTACCACGTCTTTTTAATCCATTTATCTGTTGAACATTTAGGTTGTTTTCATGTCTTGGCTGCTGTGAATAGTGTTGCTATGAACATAAGGGTACATTTGTCTTTTTGAATTATAGTTTTGTCTGGATTCCATATCCAACTTTTGACCACTGGCTAGAATGTCTACTTGGCAACTCAGAAATTTAAGCACTTTCCCTTAGTCTCTGCAGATGGAGCCTAGGAAAACACTTTCAACTGTTCAGCTACCTTGGCACTCATATCCCATCAGTCATCACATCACATACATATCTATGGTGGTCAACCATAGCACCTCTGTAATGATTTCATCACAAGACTATCTTCCTGAGCTCCATCTTGGTCCTCAGATTTGCTCGATTCCACTTTGCCATACACAGTGCTATGCCAGATCAGTATTCCAATTCCAAAAGCCTCCAATTTTGGCTTTTCTCTGCTTAACTGCCCCAAACTCTTTGCATCTTTCCTACATTCTAGTCAAACGAGTTTACTTACCATCTCCTAATTTTCTACCTCCATCTGTAGGTAATATGGGTATGCTAATACTCTCCCTCCCAGTACCATTCTGCCTTTATTTCTGTCTGCAGGAATCCTCGTTGTCTTTTATGCCTCAGCTGAAATACCACTGTTGACAGGAAAGCTTCACAGACTAGTCCCATCTTAGATGAGGTGTCCTCCTTCTGAACTTCTGAAAGCACTTTATTTCTCTCTCTTTAATGACTCCTATCACACTTGGATTTGTTTTATGCATATATTGTATATTTGTTTTAGTCTCTCTACTGAGCTCTTCCCCCCTTGAGATCTAGGACCACATATTACCTGTGTATTAGTTCTAACACTCATATTTGTGCCTTGTGCAAGGGAGATGTTCAGTAAATATTTATCAAATCAATATATCTATTATGATAATAATGATGTGTATGATTCAAACTCACTTTTCTATTCTTCAGTGCTGTGATGTCTTTGCTGCATCCTTTTAGGAATTTGGAGAATATATATATATATATATGCACATATATATATATATTTTTTTCTCACTTGACTATTTCCTAACTCTTTCCCACTTCCAAGTGTACAAATATGAGAAAGACATTCTTGAGCTGTATGTTGTAAAGAGAAGAAAGCAAGAGGCAAACCAAGCAATTCCTTTCACTTTTCATCTTGGTTAGAAGCCAACATAAATGCTTTTGCTTCAGAACAAGCATATTTCCTGCCGTGAAGGTTTGGCTGTTTATCCTGGGACCCCTCTTCACCACTGGCTGCCCTCGAACGACTATTAACCCCTGCTTTGAGCCAGCAAACCAGATGTGGGTTTTTTAAGCAAATTATTGGTTACTTCACCACATGTAGTTTTTGCAGTTAAGTGTTTCCAGCTTCTCAGAGCATTCCACAGAAATAACATCATATTTTTCCTCCAACCTGTTAATTAACATAATTATTTATCAGCCCAAAACCACAGCTTGAGTTTGTTAAGTGGCTAGCAGAACATATATTCACTGGATGGAGCCCAGTGCTATTGGAGAGAGAACAGTTCAGCAATAAACAAAAAGGGAAGTCGAGTGGGGGCTGGGGGACACCCTCCATGCCTCCTGTTGCTTCTGAGGACCCATCATTTTGTGCTCAGGCTACACCCCAGCTGTTGGCTGGACTTTGCCAATATCTAGTCATTGAGTCAACATATTTTATTTCTTTACAATGAAAGTTTTTTCCATGTGAGCTTAAGTTCCCACCGAGCTCCAATATTTGAAATCTGTCTTTGTAGGTCCAAAAGAGTCAATGTTGAAGCAGAAGTGAACCCATTTTTTCCTGCCACTCCTCAAATCTCATGTCACTTCTTGGGATTAGTAGTGAGTTTGTCTTGAGATCCTGTGCACTACACTCCTTCCTCAAGCTGCTCCTGTTTCATCAACTGGCAGAGAATGGCGCCTTTCCCTTCTGACAACAGGTATCAAAGTGTCTTCCAGGAGCTCAGAGAGTCCCAGAGACTAGATCAAAATCATTTCTATCAAAATGGTCAAGCATTATTTGTCTTCCTTCTTGTTCTCTCACAAGTGTACAGAAGAGCTTTCCAGCAGCTACACAACGTACGATAAGACAACTGACTGAAAACAGAAACAGAACCCAGCTGCCTTCTATGAAGCCAGATATGGAATTAAAGAGATTCACGAAACCATTACACGATGCCACATTATCACTAATTTTATTTTTTAGTTTTGGAAAATACACTTATTGTTCATAAAAATGTGATTTTTATACAGAAGGATAAGGTTTCACTGCTGTTTTTAAGTAAATTAAAACAAACAATTCTGTTTTAATTTCTGACATAGTGATTATCAACAGATATTATTACCCAGATAAACAAAAGCACTTTGGGAGTCTTAATAATTTTAAGAGTGTGAAGTGGTGAGACCAAAAGTCTGAGACCCACTGTCTTTCACATATCATTTAGTTGAAAAGTCCTTATGCTACCAAGCTTCCATTATTACATTAGGCAAATAACATGCTCCGTAGAAGTCAAACACATTAGACATACATAACTGTTTTAACACTTTGACAAAGATCATGACAAATAGTTTCATCCATAAATTATCCCAGTCAACTGAGATAAACTCTCAAAGGCCTGAAGCTAGCTTGCTCTAGAAACCAATCTCCTGCATAGTTACAGTCAAAGTGCTATTGGGGGAAGCAGTAATAGCTATGAGGGATGAGAAAAACTCGTAGCTATGGGATTAAGAGAAAGAAAAGAGAGTCTTGGAATTTAGTTGATGTTTGGGGAAACACCCATGGATAAGGACACTAGCCATCTACAAGTTTTCTCTCATCACTATTATTCCTTGAGAGCAGAAAACACATTTTTGGAATTCAGCTACTGCCTGCACTGTGGTTTTTATGAAGACAATAATTAGTAGCTTGCAGTGGATTTCATGTGAAAGTCATAGTGGCTCCAGGCGGGACCAGTGATGGATAGATGTCCAAAGGTTTGAGTAGAAGTTTACACTGAGGAACCACAAAATGTTTGGATTTGACTCCAATTCCCGTAAAGTAGACCCCATCTTGGAACTTCCCGTGACTATATTCTGCTTCTCTCAGAGCTCATTGACAAAAAGCCTTTCCAGCAAACAGTGGTTGATTAGCACATTAGTACTCACTCTCACCATTCCATTCTAAGAAAAACCTCACACACCCACGGCCCAGAGTTATTTCCATTCTGTTTGCAGAAAGCAAGTAATAGCTTATTCACACCATTTTGACGAGGGTCACAATCTCCCTAAGAGTAGAAAGAATTGTAGCAACAGTTCAGTTAATAAGTTTTTCTTGAATTACTAGAAACATCACATGACGAGGGTGAAGAGGTGTGTAAATTGACTTTGGAGGGTTGGATTATAAGTCCCTCTAACATTAATATCAAGAATTCAATGAGTCATTGTTCCTTCCTGCCCATGCATTGCTACAGTCTCCTTCAAAATTACTCTCAATAATTTTAAGAGCTGTCAAGTGGCTGTCCTGATTATGCTAAGGAAGATGTCCAATCAACCTAGATATCAATTCTTAAGTGTATTTGTTAGCTATCTAACCTCAAATTGTACTCCTCCATCTTCAGTACTTTAAAAATGTTAATTTTCATTATTTGCACTTGCCTTTTTCATGTGTGTGTGTGTGTGTGTGTGTGTGTGCAGTTACTCACTCCTTCCATTAGAACAGAACTTCATGAGACAGCAGCTTTGTTTTCTTGCACTATATTCCTAGCACCTGGAACAGAGCCTGGCACACAGGAGGCTCTCAATATGTGTTGAGAAAAAGGACTGAAGTCGCAATATCCTCTATGAAAATTCTTTTTCTCCAGGCACAGTCATTCTTCTTTGATGGGGTCTACTCTGAAACTCAGAGTTTTAAGCTCTACTAACATTTGTGCTTGTATCTTAGCAGGGACAGACTCAGAAGTATAAGGCAGGCTCTTGTCACTGAATTGCCCACAGTGTCTTTAGGGCCTCTACCAGTTGGAGTTCTGCAGGAAGCAAGAGAATTAAGTAACTTGAGGACAGGCTAATAAAGGGTCCCTCTATAAAGGTGTGGGCAAGGTTTAAAGAATCAAATGAAGTATGCTGCCATTCACTTTAGTTAATAAAGCCAAAGAGTTATTATTTCCCTAGAATCTCAAGAATGTGGGTCATAAGGAGAGGGTCCTAAAAGGAACTGGATGTTCAAGAGAAGAAATATAGCCACCTTTGCTAAGTGCCACCAGAATTGAGCCAGAATCATGAAAATAGAAAGGTAGAAGACTGATGGTGGAGGGGTACGAAGGAGGAGGAAGGTAAGGGATTCACGGACCTGCATGATAGGAAAATAAATGCCATGTGGTACAGCATCTCCTGGATTCAATGTGAATTTGTCATTGCCTGATGGTAACATTGCAGGGTTCTCTAAGTGATGGCAACGCTTCTTGGCTTTATCTTGAAAAAGTACCTGCGGAGCCATAGGATTTTGGAGTAGAGTACAACATTTTCTATTAATGGTTTTAATAGAAGAACTTGCAGGAGTTATGCTAACTAACCTGTGGACTACAGGGTAATAAAGATCCGCCCTCCCCCAAGCCAGGGAGGATGAGGAGGACAAAGCAGGTTGTGGGGCAAGGGGCAGAAAACCCTGTCCTGACCCATATAGAAAGGCTAGCACATAGTGAGTGACCAATGCATGGTTGGTAATAATTCTATTAGACACCCAACAGATTGGTTGGATTTTTTTTAGATTTTCGAGGTCCCTCTTAGGAAACTTGAAGCAAGTGGAACTGGAATAGTCAGAACCCTTTCAATAGCACTGCCCAGAGTTGCTTTCAAAAGCAGCACTTTCAACCAGATTTGCATGCAGGCAGTCTGGCTCCAGTCCTTGACTCTCAAGTCCCTGGGCGGGGGGCCACTGTATCTCCTCAGTTCTTGCTGATCTCAGGCACACAAAGGCTGCTTCCTGTGGGCCATGTGCTCTTGCTCTCTCTCTCTCTCCGGATGGCTGTTTCTGCCTGTAGGCACTGGACGACCAGAAGTACTGAGGAGTTAAACTCTCCACCAACAGGTTAGACTCAGGGGATAAGTACTCCAGCCACTCACCTCTCAAGTGGGATAAGCCCAAACTTGTTCTTCATAGCTTCTTGTTGCTTCCTAGCAGCCCTGGGTGCACGGGTTGTCCCCAGCGTGACCTTGCTCATGAATTCACCCTGCCCTGGCTTTCTTCTCTTCCCTGGCTTACTGTCCACTCCTCTCCTGGTTCTTTCTAGAACTGCCTCCCAATTAAGTTGCTTGTACTCAAATGCTTGTCTCAGGGATGCCTTGGGAGCAGTCCAAGCCTAAGGAACGCCTGCTCTGAACTCCTTAACTTAAATTTCCCCCCTGTTTTAATATTTCTATCCTTCTAGCAAACCCTTCCATTGGGAATCACTTTCATATTGATGATTTATACCATAGGGTGAATTTAAGCCAATGTATCACCATTCCCAAAGTTTTAATGTTTAATGGGGGAAGTCAACCAAATGCTGTCAACCATCCCCTTCATGAGGGGTGTTCTGCAGAACTGACCTCCTTTCCCCTAAATCAGCCCTCTGCCTTGCATTCCACTAAACTATCCCTCCTCTCTCATCAATAACCCATTGATTTTGTCCTTTGGAAAACAATTGACTTTTGTGGGTTTTTTACTTTAATACTGTTTTTTTTTTTCTCTTTCTTTTTTAATTTTTAAATTACAAAAGTATGGTAAAGCGTCTGTCTACAATGTGGGAGACCTGGGTTCTATCCCTGGGTCAGGAAGTTCCCTGGAGAAGGAAAAAGCAACCCACTCCAGTACTTTTGCCTAGAAAATCCCATGGATGGAGGAGCCTGGTGTCCATGGGGTTGCAAAGAGTTGGACACGACTGAGCGACTTCACTCAATACTCACTCAATCAATAGAATGAATATGCAGAAAAGTAGCAGGATATAGTAGCCCTGAAAAGTATTATGAACCAATTCAACATAATTAAGATTTACACAATTTTCACACAATAGTAGGATACAAATTCTATTCAAGTTTCCATAAACTATAAACTAGAAGACACTGGATCATATCCAGGGACACAAAGAAGGGGTAAAAGTTTCATAGTTAAAACTATGAAAAATTTCATAGTTTCCAAGTTAACTTTTGGAAAAAAGAGGAAGAGAGAACACACATATGATTCTTGTCCCTCTGCCTTTTTCCAGTGCTAACATAGGTAGTCCATTGATTTTCATGGCTTTCACTATCACATGTGTGTGGGTAACCTCTAAATCTGTACCTCCACAATTGACTCTTCACCCAAACCCTGTTCTCCCACTGTCTACATATATGTTGCTCATTCTCTAATACGACCTACAGTATTTTCATCTACGGTTGCAAGATGTAATCCCTCCCCTTCACTTCAAAAGGTCTCCTTTTCTTAAGTTGCTTATTTATACCAAAGGTAACACTCTTTCTACAATCTTCTAGTTTTATAATCTGGTCATGTGTGATTCCTCCTTCCATTTTGGCTCCTCAACCCTTTTCCACTTTCCAAGTCTTCTCTAACCATGTACACCCATCCTTGGGTTGCTCTATAAGGAGCTGGGCTAATTTCACCCAGGATCTGCATTTACTGTGTCATTCTGCAGCTAAAAAAAAAAAACAAACAAACACAACAACAACACCTACTGGTATCTTTCAACTGACTTTAGGAGAGAATCCAAGTTTCTTAAAACTGTGTGTTTCTGTCTTTCCTCTTTAAAATTTTTTTAAATTTTAATTTCCTCTAGTCTGACCAAAAACCTCTTTCCTCAATTTATCTTTCTCTTTTTCCCAAAATAAATTGTCCCTCCCAACTGGACTATTCAGTGTTCCCTTAATGTGCTTGTTCTTGTCTGGGGTTTTGCTTGAGACCCTTCTCTACGTGCAGTAGGTGACATATCTCGAGCCCTTCCTATATACAAAGTAGTTTGCAAACGCGTTATATATTATCTCATTTGATCTCTACTGCAGCTCTATGTGCTAAAAATTATTATTATCTACATTTTACAAACACAGAAACCAAGGAACCAAGAAGTTAAGGCACGTGACCACATTATATAGTCAGCAAATGATAAAGTAAGATGAGAACTCCTTCCTGCTTGAATACTATTAAGAAAAGAACAGCACCTCGAGATCCTTTCAGTGCCATGTTGGATTACTGTCTAACAGGCTTTAACAGAGAGTATCTGATTTTTTAGGGCAATGTACCTTTGTTTAACTTACAGTCAAATATTTATTAGGACCCACGTGCTGAAGTTACTTTAAATTAGTGAAGATTGTCAAATTGCAAGTGATTTTTGCATAGATCTTTGTACAGTGGAAAAGGGAGGCCCCAAATTTACAGATTTATTATTCTGCATAGCATTAACCAGTTTTGTTTTTAACTTAGCAACTTTATTAATACTATTTATTAATAGTATATCCTTTGATTTCTCCTTTATTCTGTTGTCAACTGTATTATACTACTGATTTCCTCATTAATATGTGGAACTTGGGAAGGTGTATATTATATATTTTTATGAGAGTCTTGCCTTTAACTTTTAGAAAATTATACTTTGACAATCAGAGCCTACAAATTAATTATTTGGCTAATAATTTAGTACTTCCCAGTTTCAGAATGCCTGCCCCTTGTGCCTATATCCAAACTTACAAAATTAAACAAAGACTCACCAGTACCCTTGAGACCTTCTCTGACTATTCCAGCTCATGCTCACCATTGTCTTCTTAGAACTTCTAGAATACTTGTTGGTCTTAATGACATGCTACTTTAACTTTTTACCTTGTCCTTTTATTCATCTATTTGTATCTATATCTGTATTTAGCTATCTGCTTATCTATTTCCTTCCCTTCCAGGTAGATATTGAACCTTATGAACTATTCCTTCAAGAAGATTTAAAAATTATTTACATATTCTCCATACCCAATGTTGCCCCCAAGGTGCTTAGGATAGCTTTGGGCAGATAGTATATGTTCAATAAATAGACAGTGAATACAATTTTATTTAGCTTTACTCCAGCTCAGAATTCTCCTTGATTTATTTTTAAGCAACTCCAGACAAAACAGAAAGACATTGTATCCAAGAATGAGAAGCCTTTAGGAAAGAATAATAGTGACTAGGAAATTCTGTTATCACGCAAGGAGGGGAAAAATGTCTTAGGCAAGCCCGTGGATTCTAATAGTTAACTTTAGAATTTGTCCATATAGTTAAACCTCATTCCAAATGCCACTTTTCTAAAAAGCCAGCTTAGTGGCAGTCTGTGCCTTCCTTTTTCATCCACAACTCTGTTTAATTTCAAAACAAGGGCAGATAAAATATGCTAATACACAGCAAGTCTCCCCATTGCTATTCATTAGGAAGCCCTTTTCCAGTGTGCGAGTCCAGTCTTCCGTGAATTCACAAACAAATGATTGCCCTTGTTACTGGCATTCCACACCGGTGATAAAACATTTGAGTGAATCAGCCTTGGCCCAACTGTGCAAGTTTTCTTCTGGAAGGTGCTTCATTCTTTTTCTTGAATATATGGAGTGGATCTATATGCCCTTGTAGGATGTTTTAAAACAAATGTGCTTCAGTGTGCAGGGGCATTAACGGGAAATCCTCTGAGACTTCCACTGGGAGGTGGTGGAGGCAGTGGTGATGGTGGTGGTGGTAGTGGTGTGTTTTATGAGTTCAAAGTCTTTGCACTTAAGCTGGAGGAGCCTGCTCTGAGCAGTGGGCTGTTTAGCATGCCATGTGGGCCACAGCCCCTGACATCTTTAACTAGAATAGCAAAGGGCTGGGAAAAGGAGCAGGACGGAGTACTAGCTGCCACGAGAGAGCAGGGTTGGAACGCCGGCTCTGACCACAAACTGGTACACGGAACTTGTGTTTTTCATTAGGGTTGCTGTAGTAATGCTGGTTTCTAGCATTCCAGAGGATATTCAGACTTGTATTAAATTAAATTCTCCTTAAAAAAATCACTCTGTTTTGGAACAACACGAAGGATTAGACTGCAATCAAGAAAACTCAGGAAATATAAAAAACTAAGGTATGCTCTGGCCTTTGCTTATGCCATTGATATGAATGTACAGTACACTGTCCATGACTCAGTAGGTAATCAAAAATGCAGTATCACCTTGGGCTTTTAATGGACTACCTAGCTCAAGCTTTTTAAAAATATCATTTGTGGATTTTAGAAGACAATTCTGAGTGACCATAAGCAATCTATTTACCAGAGCACAAAGACATAAGAATACATTTTATAGTGTGTATAAAAAAACCCTGGTGTAAGCTGTGTATTTATTTAAATGTTCTTATATATTCATTTGTGCCATCTACAGATAAAATCTTAACTGGTAAAAATCAAGTAGCTAAGAAACTTGTCTCATTCTACAGGGTGCTCAGGGCTGGTGCACTGGGATGACCCCAAGGGATGGGAGGGGGAAGGAGGTGGGAGGGGGGTTCAGGGTGGGGAACATGTGTACATCCATGGCTGATTCATGCAAATGCATGGCAAAACCCACCACAATATTGTAAAGTAATTAGCCTCCCATTAAAATGGGAAAAAAAGAGAAATTTGTCTCATTCTATAATCAAACTCTCATCATAAATCAATTCTCTTTCTCTCTCACTCTATTACTCAAACACGCACACCGCACCACATACATGCACAACATGTATACCTGCACTGTATTTCTGAGCTCCCAAATAAGCTTAGATAGCAGTGAGGAGAGGCTAAGCCTTGCTTCAGTAACAGACAACCCTCGAATCTCAGTAGATTAACACAATCGAATTTTATTTCTCCCTCATATAAAATCCTTCATGAGTATGCAAAAATCTTCAGGACAGTGCCTGCCATGATTTGGTTGAACAATCCAGGCTTCTTCAATCTTATTTCACTTGCATATCAGCACATTCTTCTAGGACTGTAGCAGCAGGGAAAGAGTAGTCTGGAAAGTCAAGCTCAGTGATGATAACATGCTGTTTCCATGAACATTTCACTAACAAAAGCAAGTCACACTCCCACGCATAATTTCAAAGCATTGGAGGAAAGCAATCCTCCCACAGGTTTGAAAGTGGATATTGATGAGCAACAAAGAAATCTTATATTAAGGGTGTGAGAGTTGGACTGTGAAGAAAGCTGAGCACCAAAGAATTGATGCTTTTGAACTGTGGTGTTGGAGAAGACTCTTGAGAGTCCCTTGGACTGCAAGGAGATCTAACCAGTCCATCCTAAAGGAGATCAGTCCTGGATGCTCATTGGAAGGAATGATGCTAAAGCTGAAATTCCAATACTTTGGCCACCTCATGTGAAGAGTTGACTCACTGGAAAAGACTCTGATGCTGGGAGGGATTCGGGGCAGGAGGAGAAGGGGACGACAGAGGATGAGATGGCCGGATGGCATCACTGACTCGACATGAGTTTGGGTGAACTCCAGGCATTGGTAATGGACAGGGAGACCTGGCCTGCTGTGATTCATGGGATCACAAAGAGTCAGACATGACTGAGCAACTGAACTGAACTGAATCTGATGAGTAACTGATTTTGAAATCAATCATCAGTTAATCTCTTTGTCTTAAACACACACACACACACACACACACACACACATCTGTGTAGGAGGAGGAGATCTCAGGGGCACACAGAAGGGCCTTCCCTACCTTCCTCAAAACAGACTAACCTAAGTTGATTGCCGAGGCCATTGCATTATGGATCTGTAGGTGGGATATTTCCTTAACTGAAAGTTTACCATTCTAGTCTTCCACATCAATCTAGTCTTTCACATCAATGAGGAAAATTTTCTATTCCTTTCCTGAAATTGGGGCTTCCCTGGTGGCTCAGACGGTAAAGCGTCTGCCTGCAATGCTGGAGACCTGGGTTCGATCCGTGGGTCAGGAATATCCCCTGGAGAAGGAAATGGCAACCCACTCCAGTACTCTTGCCTGGAAAATTCCATGGATGGAGGAGCCTTGTGGGCTGCAGTCCAGGGGGTCGCAAAGAGTTGGACATGACTGAGTGACTTCATTTTCCTGAAATTAGGCTTAAAAAAGGAATAATGCAAGATTCTCTTTCTGAATAAGAGTGAAGTGTGAAAAGAAGGAAAGAAAAATTAGGGGCAAGAGTATGGGTGTCCTCCAAGCAGGACTTTGGGAGCTTATTTTGTTTCAGGCCAATGTCCCTGATATCTCAGTTGGTAAAGAATCTACCTTCAATGCAGGAACCCCCAGTTTGATTCCTAGGTTGGGGATATCTGCTGGAGAAGGGATAGGGTACCTACTGCAGTATTCTGGGGCTTCCCTTGTAGCTCAGCTGGTAAACAGTCCGCCTGCAATGTGGGAGACCTGGATTGGATCCCTGGATTGGGACGATCCCTTGGAGAAGGGAAAGGCTACCCACTCCAGTATTCTAGGCTGGAGAATTCCATGGACTGTATAGTCCATGGGTTCACAAAGAGTCGGACACAACTAAGTGACTTTCACTTCACAGTGGAGAGGAGGGTGGTGGGAGAATTGGTTTTGATTTAGGAAAGTGTTAGATATGCTATCTTATTAGAGTTTTAGCCTAAAAGCTTATTAAAAGAGAAACCAACATTTCAAAAATTTAAGGGAATTTTTTTGTGCTGTGCTTAGTCACTCAGTTGTGTCAGACTCTTTGTGGCCCCATGTAGCCGATAAGGCTCCTCTATCCATGGGGATTCTCCAGGCAAGAATTCTGGAGTGGGTTGTCATGCTCTCTTCCAGGGGATCTTCCCAACCCAGGGATTGAACCCAGGTATCCCACATTGCAGGTGGATTATTTGCTGCATGGTAAAAAATGCTGCTAGGTAGTGACAAGTGAACATCTGGAGGTTACTTTGGAGGTGACAGACTGAAAAACTGAGCAGAGAACAACCGACTTACACAGATTTTTAAGCCTACTAGAAATTAAACGTGAGCCAGGAACAAAAATACAAAATCAGGTGGAAACATCAAACCAGAAGGTAAGAGACCAGATTGCATGGAACTGGGACACTTCACAGATGGGTGAGATGCTGGTTGCTGAACCATCATGGCTAGCAACTCAATTTCTTCAGTTTAATCATGCATGTGAGATGAGAAGGACTTCATAGTCCACCTTTGAATATGAGCCTCTGGAAAGTGAGTAATAATGAAGAGAAATAATAATTAAGATGAATGCTAAACTGGGATGGAGTAGGTAGACAGAGAAGAAGTCAGCACAGCTCCACACAAGAGAATGTGTAGCTCCTTCTACTGGTCCTTGGATTTTCCATTGTTCCTGCCCATTCTCACAGTAGCGCTTCAGCTATACTGATCAACAGTGACTGTCCCAGGAAAGGATTATTACCAAAAAATGGATTGAGGAAAGAGAAAACGGGTTGAATCAGTGTTCTTATTCACTGACTCTGAGTGAATAAGAACTAAGAAGAACTTGTAGGGTAGCTCTGCATCTGCATCACTGGACACAGACCCCCTGAAAAAGGGTGCCCCAGGCTCCAGGGAGTGGGCAAAGCAGCCAGAGAGGGTGAGTAAAGTGGGAGACAGGGCCCAGAAAAACCCCAGAGATGCGGTCGAGGTGACACCAGAGACTGCCCAGACCTGCTTCAAGCATCTACCCAAAAAGCACACCTGGGATCCCTTGAGGTCCAGCTGCACCATGCATCTTCTACATCAAGGCATTCTCATGAGGTTGTCCCTTCTACAGCGGTGGAACCTCACAAAAGTCTCAGGAATCTGAGCACCAGAAACAACTTAAAGGTAGAGGAGGGTGAAGGCTTGAGAGATTTGGTTGAAAATTTGTATGAGAAGCAGTCAGACACTTAGATACAACTGATAAAGTGCCTGATGTGCAGAGACAGATTCTCAGAAATCTAAAAAAGCTAAAAAGTTAAAGAAAAGCAAAATTTTGCACAAGAATGTCTTTTTTGTAATTTATGTGGTTCAGGGTGTATAATATTTATGGAGCCATGATAATACAAGTAATGAAAGCTCATTTATTTAAAAAAAAATGTAACATAGCTCTATTGGGAAGAAGGGTGGAACATATACAGGGCAGGGGCACGTGTGGGTGCTAAGTTGCTTCAGTCCTAAAGGACTCTTTGTGACCCTATGAACTGTAGCCCACCAGGCTCCTCTGTCCATGGAATTCTCCAGGAAAGAATACTGGAGTGTGTTGCCATTTCCTATTCCAGGAGATCTTCCTCACCCAGGGATGGAACTGGCGTCTCTAATGTTTCCTGCATTGGTAGGCCAGCTCTTTACATCCAGCCCTACCTGGGAAGATTTGTAGGGCAGGGGGGTGGAGATAAAAATAGCACGAAGACAAGATTATTCAAAGGTGATTGGAATCAAGAAACTGCAGCATTTCAGCCCGTTACTTTGGAATATGGACATAAACATCACAAGAAACATTCAAAATAGTTGGAAGTGACAAGTACTTCCTTCTACAAACTGAGGGGAAAGTTACTTGTTAATTCTAGCTACCTTCTTCTTCCGTGAATGATGAACATGATGAGAGACACTTGTTCACTGCTGTTTTCTTCAGGAACGAAGAAACTGAGATGAGTATTCGGTACAACAGTAGAAGACCACAAATAAGGGAAATTATTGTGTAAAGAGCGGAAGAGACAAACAAGATTTTCAGTGACTTCCTCAGTTTTGCTCCTTTACTTTTTTCCTATACCATAGAAAAGACAACCAAGAAGCAATAGAGAAAGGAGAGGAAATTTTCTTTCTTTCTTTCTTTCTTTCTTTTTTTTTTTTTTACTGAAGATAACTGCTGGTTCAAATATGAAAACAATTTATCTAGTTATTCTACTCACCCATTTTAAAAACTAAAAACAGAACAAATCATAAAAATATTTAAGAAATATGAAAATTGAAAATGTAATAAGTTTTAGGGCAGAGCCAGTTAAGGGAAGAGAAAAATAAGATGCGAGTGGGGAGTGAGGGATTATTGAAAGATGTAAGAGAGAACCAGCCAGAGCCAGAGCCAGAGCCAGAGCCAGACGGATATAGGGACAGTCAGGGAGACAGAGGTTATCACCAACCAGAGGAAGAGGACTTAATTTTGAAGCATTTAGGATACTGTTGTGAAAAACTAAAATGCACTCTCACATCTGTTGAGGTACTTGGGTGCTGTGGTCTGAATGTCTGTGTTCCCCCACAAATTCTCACTTTGAAATCCTCATGCCCCACAAAATGGCATTAAGAGGTGGAGCTTTGGGGAGTGATTAGGTCATAAGAGTGGTGCCTTCATAAATGGGATTAGAACCTTTATAAGAGAGGCATGAGAAACTCCCTAGCCCCTTTCACCACACGAGGACCCAAGCAGTCAGAAGCCTGTGACTCAGAAGACAGCCCTCACCTGACCATCAAGGCACCCTGACCTTGAAGTTTCAGCCTTTTAAAAATTGTGTGAAATAAATTTCTGTTGTTTATAAACTATCAAGTTCATGGTATAGATCTTCCTTGACTTACGATGGGGTTCAGTTCGATTCAGTCTCTCACTCGTGTCTGACTCTTTGTGACCCTGTGGACTGCGGCATGCCAGGCTTCCCTGTCCATCACTGACACTCAGAGCTTACTCAAACTCATGTCCATTGAGTTGGTGATGCCATCCAACCATCTCATCCTCTGTTGTCCATTTCTCCTGCCTGCAATCTTTCCCAGCATCAGGGTCTTTTCCAATGAGTCAGTTCTTCGTATCAGGTTACATTCTGATAAATCCATTGTAAACTGAAAACATTGCAAGTTGAAAATGGATTTAATACATCTATCAAACATTATAAGCTGATCCTGAAAGTGCAAGTGAAAGTGAAGTCACTCAGTCGTGTCTGACTCTTTGCGATCCCATGGACTGCAGCCCACCAGGCTCCTCCATCCATGGAATTTTCTAGGCAAGAGTATTGGAGTGGGTTGCCATTTCCTTCTCCAGGGGATCTTCCCAACCCGGGGATCAAACCTGGGTCTCCTGCATTGCTGGCAGATGCTTTATCATCTGAGCCAGCCTAGCCTACCTGAAAGGTGCTCAGAACACTTACAGTAGCCTATAGTTGGGCAAAATTACCTAACACAAAGCTTATTTTATATATAAAAAAAGAGTACTGAATATCTCATGTAATTATTTGAATACTGTACTGAAAGTGGAAAACAGAATGGTTGTCACTGTATCAGTTGTTCATCCTTATGACTGCATGGCTGACTGGGAGCTCCCTTTCCCTCAGTTATTTACTTATGTGGTTCATCAGTTGCCAGTTACAGCAATTTATTTATCTATTCTACTGTTGATGGATGAAAAATACTGCTGTGAATATGCTTGTCCGTATCTTTTGGTACATTTCTGTTGGACAATTACCTGTGTGGAAAGCTACTATGCCATAGGCGATATACTTCACAGTCAGCATTCATAGATATCACCAAGTAGTCTTTCAAAGGGATTTTCCCCAATATTTTCCCCAAGAGCTCTATGTGAGAGTGGACAAGTACCTCAGTTTTGGCTATCATCAGCTTAAAAGTAGTGTGGACCTTGTTGAATTGTAGCTTACCATACTTTTAATTTGCATTTCCTTTTTGACTAATAAGTAGAGAAAAGTTTCTTAAATTTTATGGTATTATTTTTTGATTTGGCATTCATAATTCTTCTTGAATCCAAGATTTAGTATCTTTATTTACATTTGGAAAATTCTCAAACTCTCCCATTTCAAATAATACTTTTATAATTCTCTTTTTTCTTTCCTCCTGGAACTTCAATTCTTAGAAGTTAAAAATTTCTACCTTGTCTCATATCTCACTCTCTTTCGTGTATTTTCTACTCTCTTTGTCTCCTTGTGCTTCATTTTCAGTAATTTTTTCTGATCTAACTTATTCACTTTCTCTTAAGATGTTAAGCCCATTTGAAGAGCTCTTAATATTAGTTATTATATTTTTTGGTTTTAGGAATTCCATGTTTAAAATATTTTCCAGTTTACAGAAAACATTTCATCTCATTTCATCTCTAGAACATATTCAGCATCATATTTTTCAAGTCTGTAGCTAGCAATTTCAGTTTCTGCTTACTTTTTCTCTTCATTTCCAGTCAATTGATTTTCAACATATAATTGTATTCTTATATGCCTATTTTTTTAAATAATATTTTTACTTTTGAAAACATATAGATGCACAGAGAAGTTGCAAAGGTAATACAGAGAATTCTCATATATTCCTTATCCAGGTTCAGCTTCTCCCAATGTTTTCATCTTACCTCTTCATGGTATACAATTGTCAAAGCTAAGACACCAGTGTGGTACATTATTATCAGCTGAATTCTAGACTTTATCTGGCTATTTTTGGTAGCATGCCAGGCATTTTAAGTGACAAATTGTAAAGATATTTGACACTCTGAATGTTACTATCTTTCTTCCGTGAAAACTTACTTTTCCTTCTCTTAGAAGGCTGCTAGGCTAAGGGAAGGTCGTTCCATTCCACGCAGGAGTGGAAATAATCGGAATATGGATTTCAATTCTCTTAAGGGATGACTTATTTCTGGTTTGCTTTATTTGTTTGAGTAGCCTTTTGGAGACCCAACTAAAGCTTTAGGCATAGCTCTATCAAAGCTATGCCCCTTTGATGGTTCATGAACTTTATTTGCTTTCCCTCCATTTATGTGAGACTATCAAAAGTTTGGTCCTGCTTCTCAGCCCTTCAAGTGCCACTTTCACTTTCAGAATTAGTGGCCAACTTGAGGGGAAAAGTGGCCCCATATATGCACATCTTACCTCCCTTGGCATCTTTCTTCTGGATCTTGAAACTGCAAGTTCTCACTGTCTTAGTTACTCTTTGATGCTTTCAAGTGAAAATATATACATATATACATATATATATATATATACACACACACACATATATATATATAGCATTTTTAATCCAACTTTCTCACTGTTGTGAAGGGAAGATCTGCCCAAAATAACCTACTCTGTCATTGTGAAGTGAGTGAAGTCGCTCAGTCATGTCCGACTCCTTGCGATCCCATGGACTGTAGTCTACCAGGCTTTTCTGTCCATGGGATTTTCCAGGCAAGAGTACTGGAGTGGCATGCCATTTCCTTCTCCAGGGGATCTTCCTGACCCAGGGATTGAACCTGGGTCTCCTGCATTGCAGGCAGACGCTTTACCCTCTGAGCCACCAGGGAAGCCTGTCATTACTAGAAGTTAAATTGTAAAAACATATTTTTAATTTAAAAAGTTTCTGGTAAAATACACATACCATAAAATTTACCATTTTAACCATGTTTAAAAGTATAGTTAGTAGCACTAAGTACATTCACATTGTTATGCTGTCATCACTATCATCCATCCACAGAACTCTTGTTACTTTGCAAAACTAAAACTCTGAATCCATCAGTTTGCAATCCCCATTCCTCCTTTCCCCCACCCCTCCCCCAACGACCCTTCTACTTTGTGTCTCTATGAGTCTGACTACTCTAGCTACTTTCTGTTCTAGTCTTTTGGTGGCTGGCTTATTTCACTTGGTGGAATGTTCTCAAGATTCATCCATGTTGTATCGTATGTCAAAATTTCCTTCTTTCTTAAAGGCTGAATAATATTCTATTGTATGGACATGCCTTATTTTGTTCATTCTTTCATCTGTCAATGGTCACTTGGTTTGCTTCCAACTTCTGGCTCTTTTGAATAATGCTGCCATGAACATGGGGGTACAAATATCTGCTCAAGTGTCTGTTCTCAATTCTTTTGGGTACATACCCAGAACTGAAGTTGCCACATCATATGGTAAATCTCTCTTTACTTTTTTGAGGAACTGCCATATTGTTTTCCACTGTGACTGTAACAGTTTATATGCCCAACAACATTGCACAGAGATTCCATTTTCTCCGCAGTGTCTCTAACACTTGTTTCCTTTCCTCTTCTTTCTTTCTTCCTTCCTTTCTAAATATAGATTAGCCATCCTAATGGATGTGAGATGGTACCTTATTGTGGTTTGAGCAAAATGTGACTGAATCCAAGCTTGTTCCGCTTGCTGCATGACAGCCCAATAATTCAGGAGATGAGTTGTTAGGGCAAAGAATTGTGACCTTATTCTGAAAGCCAGCACACCAAGAAGATAGTGTACTAGTGTCCCAGTAAATTACCTTGCTGGGATTAGAATTCAGGTCTCTTTCATACTAAAAAGAATTGGGCCATAAAGAAAGCTGAGCTCTGAGGAATTGATGCTTTTCAACTGTGGTGTTGGGGAAGACTCTTGAGAGTCTCTTGGACTCGAAGGAGATCAAATCTGCCAATCCTAAAGGAAATTAACCCTGAATATTCATTGGAAGGACTGATGCTGAAGCTGAAGCTCCAATTCTTTGGCCAACTGATGCAAAGAGCTGACTCATTGGAAAAGACCCTGATGCTGGGAAAGATTGAAGGCAGGAGGAGAAGGTATGACAGAGGATGAGATGGTTGGATGGCATCACCAACTTGATGGACATGAGTTTGAGCAAGCTCCGGGAGTTGATGATGGACAGGGAAGCCTGGCGTGCCGCTGTCCATGGGGTCACAAAGAGTCAGACATGACTGAGCGACTAAACTTATACTAAAAGGGGAGGGTGTGTGGTTGGTTGTTGCAAACTTCTTGGGGTCAGAATCCTTTGTTCCTACAGGTATACAGGTAGGTCAGGGCTCGATGTTCCTATAAACCTCCAACAAGACAAATGTTATTCTCTCTTCTGCAATTTTTTATTTCTGTGTGAATGGATAAGTGTTATACCTTTAAATGTCAGAGCCTTGAGAATGGGCTATCCTGTATATTTCAGGTCAGAAGCAACATTCTTAATTTGAAGCAAAAATAATAGAATACAAAGGTTAAAATAAAAGAGACAGATCCAATATGAAGTCAGATTTGTTCTTACTTTTTACAAAACCACTGTTGATGTTTATTTTTTTTTATATTTCCAGTTTGGACTTTATAGATTATCTTTAAATGGAACATATATGTTTTTCCATAAACAGTGTACAGCAGGGTCTTAGCTTGAGCTGGGCTGGGAATTTTATTTGTCAGTGTCTTCCAGGTGAACTAATGTGACAATTCTGCTAGAAGTCTCTTTCTCTCAATGATATGAAGCTTCAGTTGAGGTTTCAGGTTGGCCCAATGCTGTCTGTTACTCATTGCAGCTGCAGGCCCAGGCTCTCGGACTCCCATCTGGATCCTAAGAAAAAACTCACATTAAGTACAAACTAAAAAAGTGATTTTGGTTAAAATCTGTTTATAACATTGCTTTGTGTCCTTCTTGAAGAGTAAATGAACACATTCAGCAAGAAAGGAAGTCACCTGTCTCTGAGAGCAGCTTTCAATATAGGAACAGCTCTGATTGTGAGACACAGAATACATGGTCGGAGACTGAAGGGACCCTGCCCATGTGCTTCCTCTCCTTGCAAGGAAGCCGCCTGGCTTTCACAGGGCAGTGGATCTGGTAGGAATTGCCCTACAGCAGGGCCTGGGAGATGTCAAGAAAGATCTGACTAACTTGTTAATAAGCTCATTCGAGCCACCCTGGATTATCTCAGAAATATTTAGGGGAACTTTTTATAGAAAATAAATTTAGAGTGAGGAACAGAGAACTGTTGGGTGAAATTATTGTTAATGTGACTTCATTTGTGCCCCAAAGTGTTTGGATCTCATTGCTAAATGCTTGCTAACTGGAGTCTATTTGAGGAAATCCATCAAGGCTGTATATTGTCACCCTGCTTATTTAACCTCTAAGCAGAGTACATCATGAGAAACGCTGGACTGGAAGAAACACAAGCTGGAATCAAGATTGCCGGGAGAAATATCAGTCATCTCAGATGTGCAGATGACACCACCCTTATGGCAGAAAGTGAAGAGGAGCTAAAAAGCCTCTTGATGAAAGTGAAAGAGGAGAGTGAAAAAGTTGGCTTAAAGCTCAACATTCAGAAAACGAAGATCATGGCATCCAGTCCCATCACTTCATGGGAAATAGATGGGGAAACAGTAGAAACAGTGTCAGACGTTATTTTTCTGGGCTCCAAAATCACTGCAGATGGTGATTGCAGCCATGAAATTAAAAGACGCTTACTCCTTGGAAGAAAAGTTATGACCAACCTAGATAGTATATTCAAAAGCAGAGACATTACTTTGCTGACTAAGGTCCATCTAGTCAAGGCTATGGTTTTTCCAGTGGTCATGTATGGATGTGAGAGTTGGACTGTGAAGAAGGCTGAGCACCGAAGAATTGATGCTTTTGAACTGTGGTGTTGGAGAAGACTCTTGAGAGTCCCTTGGACTGCAAGGAGATCCAACCAGTCCATCCTGAAGGAGATCAGCCCTGGGATTTCTTTGGAAGGAATGATGCTAAAGCTGAAACTCCAGTATTTTGGCCACCTCATGTGAAGAGTTGACTCATTGGAAAAGGCTCTGATGGTGGGAGGGATTGGGGGCAGGAGGAGAAGGGGAAGACAGAGGATGAGATGGCTGGATGGCATCACTGACTCGATGGACATGAGTCTGAGTGAACTCCAGGAGTTGGTGATGGACAGGGAGGCCTGGCATGCTGCAATTCATGGGGTCGCTAAGAGTTGGACATGACTGAGCGACTGAACTGAACTGAACTGAACTGATGCTCTCTCCTTCGCACACATTCCTGAGATATAAATCAAGTGCATTTCTGGAGGCCATTTCTTCCATGGCATTTCATACTTTGTTATACTAAAACAACAACAACAGTCCCCCAATGTTCATATATTTTCAGGAAGTGATGTCATATGTACATGATGGTAAAATTAGCCTCAGGGTTTTACTTTATTGAAACACAACAAAAGAAAGCTTTGTCACAAATTACTTACAAACTAACTGTTGTTGTCATTTAACTGTATAGGCAACAATTTCAGCAGAAAAACAATAACTGTATGTAGTTATGCCTGAGTACAAGCACAAGCCCTGTGTTATCAATAATAATGGCAATCAAACTAGCTTATTGTTAGGCCCTTAAAAGTTCTTGGTTTAGAAGTAATGACTACACTGTCTAAACACACTTTGAAACAAGCCAAACTTTAATGACCTGTGAATAGTGAGGAAAATGGTGATGTTGGTTGTGATGGTGGTGGTGGTGGTGGTATGAGTGTATGTATGTACTCAAGTTACAAGAAATACTTTTTAATATTGGACAAAAGCATGTAACTACAGACATGCACACACTTTTATTAAGAACTTAGAATATGGATGTGTTCAGTTCAGTTCAGTTCAGTCGCTCAGTCATGTCCAACTCTTGCGACCCCATGAATTGCAGCACGCCAGGCTTCCCTTGTTCATCACCAACTCCCAGAGTTCACCCAAACTCTTGTCCATCGAGTCAGTGATGCCATCCAGCCATCTCATCCTCTGTCATCCCCTTCTCCTCCTGCCCACAATCCCTCCCAGCATCAGAGTCTTTTCCATGAGTCAACTCATTGCATGAGGTAGCCAAAGTATTGGAGTTTCAGCTTTAGCATCAGTCCTTCCAGAGAACACCCAGGACTGATCTCCTTTAGAATGGACTGGTTGGATCTCTTTGCAGTCCAAAGGACTCTCAAGAGTCTTCTCCAACACCACAGTTCAAAAGCATCAATTCTTCAGTGCTCAGGTTTCTTCACAGTCCAACTCTCACATCCATACATGACCACTGGAAAAACCATAGCCTTTACTAGATGAACCTTTGTTGGCAAAGTGATGTCTCTGCTTTTGTAGGGTACAGTTTTTGCCCTCAGTGAACATAGACTCTAGTTAGATCTGGACACAGTGGGGAAATAGACTTGCCTAAGCGTGGGAATAAAAGGTGGATTATAATTTGAAGTACCAGATGAGATGGGGCTCAACTAACCCTCAGGAACCCTGAGGGTTCCTGACCCTGGCTAGCAAGAATGCCAGCACCAAAGGTTAAAGCAACAAAGTGGAAAACTAAACCTGGTTATGTTGAGATACTCCCAGAAAGCCAGAGGAAGAAATCTGTGAGAAAAATCTCCAGTTGCCTTGGCAAGTAAATGGCCAGAAGATTTCTCAGGGAAAAGGAGAGAGACGACTTTTAAAAGTAGGACAACTGGGTTGAAATTTATACATTAAGTCTCCTCTGTGGCAAAAATTATAGCTTTTAAAATTTCCTATTACTAGACTCATCTTTCTCTTGGAGTCTTCTGACTAATATAAACTCACCAAATTGAAAGTAACCCAATCTCTATTGGTTTAACTCAAGTTCAATTCAAGGTCACAATCTCTATCAGGATAGTGCCTTTCCTTTTTCTCCCTACTATGAATTTCCAAACTGGAGGTTCTGTGTAGGTGGGGAAGGGGTCTTCCCATTGCTTCCTGGCAATAAGAGCTAGAAAAACCAGACGTTTGAATGCTTGATCTCCACAGCTTTTGAATACCTGGGGGCTAGAGGATGAGGAAATGGTGCCATCTGGTTCTACTGGGCACTGGCATAGGTAGCTGGAGCCTGCATGATTAGGATAAGCTGTGGTCTCTTCTCTTATCATGAATGAGGTGGCACAACTGATTGCTCTGGGGAACTTGTCCATCTCCTCAAGTTGATTAGGCCCAAGTTGGCTCTCTTATTCTGTAGATTCAGCAAGGACTTGCCAAGTCTTCAACATAGTCCCAAGTGTGGACACACCACCAAAGAGTCCCAGTGGTCTGCACACACCAAAGAGTCCCTATGTTCTCTTTGTTCCATTTCTGTTAGTTCACCTTGGGAAACTATCTAGCCTTTCTCCTCAGCCACCTTTTGTGCACCATGAAAAATGGAATATTTCCTGTCATATCAGTAAAGAAGGATGTCACAGTGATCAGCTATTGCAGTCCTCCAATGTGAGTTCCTGAGCCCTAAAGGCACTCCAGAAGAATACTTGTGATCTGGCAGCCACTGGCATCTCCCTACAGTGAGCCCAAGGGAGCTCAGGATGTGTAAAACACAGGATACTGGCCCCAGATAGCTGAGATGCATATAAAAGGAATGATTTCAGTGAGCCCAGACTCGCATCTTTCCATACACAGAAAATCATTTCTTTTTTTTTGGGGGGGGGGGTATATATTCCATTGATGTTCACCCTTTATTTCTTTCTTCAAGCAGTGGTACAGATGAGATAGAATATCAACTCTCTATCAAGGTGAGGCTCTATTTCCCAAGGGCTCTTCCCAAGTAATTATTTTTCCAACTGAATTTTTTTTTTAAGAAATATAAATAATTTCCAGGCATGAATGGTTTTTGTTTTATAGATGAGTCTAAACCCCAGAATATTGTTGCCTGAAAATCTTTCTACTCACTGAGTTAGATTTTCTTTTTAAGTACAAGCCAAACAGCAGACAACTGGAATTCCTGAAATCTGTCCATAAATAACAACAGTTCCTCTGAAATTTATGTCTCAGTCCTGAGTATTTCCACACTATCCATCATCACAGGCATGAAAAAATAGAATGTTGTGGAGGTAAAAGATGCTATTATAATGAATTGAGAATGGTAATCAGATTGTAGGGCCCTGATGTGCCTTATATCCAATAATTTAAATATATTCAAGAAATATTTATTATATGCTACACATTGAGCAAGGAGGATATGCCAAGGTGGCTTTATAATATTTTTAAATGATAAAGTATTAAAACCATCACTCACTAATACACAAATATTTGGACCTGTGTTACATTAACTTTGTTTTTTAAAATTGTACAATAGAAACAAGAAGATAGAAATTCTAATGTTGGTGAGGGAAGAGACAGCATGCATTGTATTAATAATAACCCACCAAAAACATTTGTATAGATCTTTTTATTTCACAAAGTGTATTTACATGCACTTTAAAAATTTTACCTCAAAATAAAGAACTCTGGCAATATTAAATACATTTCAAGTAGAAAATGGACTATTGGTATGGTATCATCAAAGTCACAGATTCAGAGTAGGGAATCAATTTCCTTCTAATTCTAAGGAATAAAGTCTCCCTTTGATTTTTTTTTTCCCCATGTCATGCTGGCCTTTTTAGTGTATATGCCTTGTTCTTATTTCGGTCATTGGAATATGCACTCTTTGAACCCATTCATAAGATCAGTTAAAGAAAAGGGGATTTGACCCAATAAATCATAAATATGTGAACCTCCAAGCCAAGGAGAATTTTCTTCCCATGAACCAAAGAATACATTTTATACTCCTCCATCAACAGCAAGATGTTACTACTGATTCGTAGGACTTTATTATATAACTGAACTTACTGCATTATACTGTAGTACCAGGTTGTAAAGAGGTTTGAAAGAGTGTAAGTAACAGAGGAAGGAAAGGAAAAAAGAGGAGAAGGAGCAGAAGCAGAGGCAAAAATTCTGTACTGAAGAATGGGAGAGAAACAAATCAAGTGTGTGAGTGAGGAAAGGCTAGATCAGGGATAAAGGTCCAAGGACATTCAGCTTTTTTTAGAAAGGATTCAATAATTTTTTTCAAATGAAAAATTTATAATCATGTAGTTTGTAAATTTAAAAATTATCTAAATAGAAAACTTTAGACACAAATATGCTAAATATTAATAATGATTAACTCAAAATCATTAAAGTATGAGCTATTATTATTTTATTAATTAATAATATTAATGTCATTAATATTATTATTAATATTATTGCACGTTCCATACCAGACCAAACTGAAAAAGAGCAGGACCCTATGGTCCTTTCTCCTCCATCCCCTCATGCCCTCTTCCTGCCTTTGGTCAAACAATAAGCTTAATCAGAGAAGTGAGAAAATGCAGAAGCAAACCATCAAAAGAAACCAAATCATAATAGTTTAGTCAGTAAGCATAGTCAAAGACCTTTAGCTCCTTTGTAAGGGCCATAGAAAATATTCTGAGCCATATGCTGTGGGCTGTCTTCCTGAACCCCCTCCAGGTGGAGAAGTTAGCTACATGATGACCAGGCTGTAGCCATGGTATGCGTTTGTGTGCTCAGTCGAGTCTCACTCTTTGCAACCCCACTGACTAAAGCCCACCAGGGTCCTCTGTCCATGGAATTTTTTAGGCAAGAATACTTGACTGGGTTGCCATTTCCTACTCCAGGGAATCTTCCTGGCCAAGGATCAAACCTACATCTCCTGCGTTGGCAGGCAGACTCTTTACCACATGCCACCTGGCAAGCCACACCATAAGCTGCTATAATTCCGAGAACTGGCCTCAAGGAAATGGGAACAAACCAACCCTGGAACTAAAGATTGTGTGTGTGTATGTGTGTTAGTCACTCAGTCATGTCTGACTCTTTGTGACCCCATGGACTGTAGCTGGCTAGGCTCATCTGTCCATAGAATTCTCCAGGCAAGATTACTGGAATAGGTTGCCATTCTTTTCTCCAAGGGATTGTCCCAACCCAGGGATCGAACCTGGGTCTCCCACATTGCAGACAGATTGTTTACCATCTGAGCCACCAAGGAAGCCTGGAACTGAAGATTAACTAAACTTAAAATAATGAAAATGATGCTGGTCGAACTACCAATGACCAATGACAAAATAACTATCAGAGGTGACTGTGCTGTTTCTGCATGTAGCACCCTCCCTCCATCTATACACCTCTGACACTCCTCTTTTAAAGCTCTTGCTCGCTGATTGTTGGAAGAGGTGGAGTCAGCCTTTGTATAGGCATCCACTCCCATCCCCCTTTGCCAGCATCCAAAATAAGGCAAACTTGCCTTTACACCAGCCTGGCCTCTTTACTGGCTGTTTGAGTGGTGAGCAGTCGGACCCTACTTGTGGTTACAAAATGAAGCCAAACCAAAATAAGACCAAATGGAATCTGATGAACTTTCTGGCTCTATTACTGACAGCTCCCAACATCATCCCTTCTTGGGAGAAATCATTGTATTTAGTTAATGCTCAAAGCAATCACTCACAGCCATATCTGTATCATAAGTCAACAAAATTTGTTGAATACCCACTGTGTGCAACTTGTGCTGAATCAAGAAGATTTAGGAAGTTTTTTGCAAAGTTCTTTGAAATTTCTAATCTCTAAAACAAAGCTATTTTTTCCTTTTGTTGGGAAGTGCTTAAATGCCTTTGGTTCATTTCTGGTCTTTGGAAAGTAGAACATAGTATTAGTGAATGTAGGAAAACACATTCATGCACCCTGGAAAGTTAGTGTTGAAGCTGGTCATTTTCCAGATAAACAACTGAACTGAACTTTATTAAGATGAAAGACTTATTACAGTTAACTCCAAGAATTATTTGATTCTGTCTAGGTTCATGTTTTAATTGATTTAAATGCTGTGTGATATCAAATTCCTGTTTCTCAAGTTCAAAGAGAAGTGGATGATCCAGAGAGATGAATGTTAATGATAAGAAAAGGACAAATTCAATACTCCCAGACTATCCAAATAAAAACACAATGTATTTTGATCTTTCGCCTACTCATGAAGGAATTTAATCTCTAGTAACATGAAGTTTTTGGCCCAGGACTTTTAGAGAGGTGGAGTTGATCATTTACAAAAGAGGATGGTTGTGAATGATTTATACTTGTAAAAATAACTTATAGCTCATTATTTATTCTTAAATAATAAACTCATATTTATTTAAGACCAAGTCAGATGGATGATATTGGCACAAGATTTACTTGCTTATTTAAAAGTAGTTGAAAACCTTTTGTTTTTTGGCCTTTTTATGCATTTTGCAAGCTCAGGGAGCCTATTTCAGTGCCTCTAGGCAATGACAGCCCACTCCAGTACTCTTGCCTGAAAAATCCCATGGACCGAGGAACCTGGTGGGCTGCAGTCCATGGGGTCGCTAAGAGTCGGACACGACTGAGCGACTTCACTTTCTTTTCACTTTCATGCATTGGAGAAGGAAATGGCAACCCACTCCAGTGTTCTTGCCTGGAGAATCCCAGGTCCGGGGGAACCTGGTGGGCTGCCGTCTATGGGGTCGCACAGAGTCGGACACGACTGAAGCGACTTAGCAGCAGCAGCAGCAGTCATTATTTTGTGTTTTCATATGGGAGAAGATTAACTTTTGAGAAACTCAAACAGTTGAATACAGATCATTCTATTGCCATTGACTATCAATACAGTATGGGCATGACCCCATCCTAGAAGCAGAGTGTTGAAGAATGAGGGCATTGGAGTTAAACCCACTTAGCCCTACTTGGAGAAGGCAATGGCACCCCATTCCAGTACTCTCGCCTGGAAAATCCCATGGATGGAGGAGCCTGGTAGGCAGCTAGCTCTCCATTGGGTCGCGAAGAGTCGGACACGACTGAATGACTTCACTTTCAGTTTTCACTTTCATGCATTGGAGAAGGAAATGGCAACCCACTCCAGTGTTCTTGCCTGGAGAATCCCAGGGACGGTGGAGCCTGGTGGGCTGTCGTCTATGGGGTCGCACAGAGTCGGACACGACTGAAGCGACTTAGCAGCAGTAGCAGCAGTCCTACTTGGGCAAAGCTCTTTCCTCTCTGAGCCTATTTCTTGCCTCTGTAAAATGGAAATTGAAATAGCCACTTCATAAACTAATTGTAAGAATTAAATGAGATGATGCAAGCCAGTTCCATAACGCACATTTAGTTCTCAATAAAGGGCTTAGATGTTTCATTACTGACACAAGTAGCTTATTCAAAGCTGATCAATTTCCCCAGTGTCCTTGCTGAGAGTGTATCTAAAGCCACCTCCCATGTCTCCTTCATGTGCTAATTCAAAGCACACTGCTCAAATCTCTTATTGTGGATGCCATTATCCACAATTTCACTCATCACTCTTTTCTTTAATCTCTACCAGATTTTTATCCCCTTTAAAACAACCCCTTCATTATAAAGATATTTGAGAAAGAGTGTATACTATTAGTGACTAATCTTTTCTCTTATAGATTATGCTTTTGGTGTTGTACCTAAGAAATATTTGCCTGGCCCAAAGTTACAAATGATTTCTTTTAGAAATTTTATAGTTCTAGATTTTACATTTAGGTCTATAATTCACTTTGAGTTAATTTTTGAATATGGTAAAGTATAGATCAACATTAATTTTTATACATGTGTTAGCCATTTGTTCCAGCACTAGATAGTGCTATTTAAAAGACTATTGCTTTTCTTCTGAATTATCCTTGTACTTTTCAAAAATCAGTTGTCCATAAATGTGTATGCCTATTTCTAGATTATCTGTTCTATTCCATTATTCTATTTGTCTATCTTGACAACAGTATCATAGTTTCTTGATTATTGTAACTTTACCCTAGGTCTTGAAGTCAGGTAGTAAAAGTTCTTTAACTTTATTCCTTTTTTTCAAAGTTGTTTTGGCTATTTTAGGTCCATTTTATTTCCATTTGAATTTTAGAATCAACCTATCAATTTCCATAAATAAAATTCTGCTCAGATTTTGACTGAGAATGCTCTGAATATTCAGATCAATTTTGGAAAGAATTGCTATCCTAACACCAAGTGAGCCAATCCATAAACATGGTATATCTCTCCATTTATTTAAATCATCTTGTTTCTCTCAGTAATGTTTGCTAGATTGAAGAATTCAGATCTTGCATGTCTTTTGTCATAATTATCTCTAAGTATTTTAACCTTTTTGATGCTATTGTAAATTAAATTTTTAAAATTTTCATTTTCAGATTGCTTTCACTGTAAAGAAATAAAGCAGATTCTTACACATTGATCCTTTGTCCTATCACCTTGCTAAATGCAACTGTTTAGTTCAGATAATTTTTTTTTGTTTTTTTGAATTCCAAAAGATTTTCTGTACAGATGTGGTCTGTGAAAGTTATACTTCTTTCTTTCCATTCTGGAACTAATGCATTTGCTAAACCCTCTGTACTATAATATTGAGTAGAAATGTTTAGACTAGACATACTTGCCTTGCTCCTTGCATTTAAAGTAGCTTTTGCAAAGTCAGCATATATAGTTGGATCTTACTTTTCCCAATATGATAAGCTCTAGATTTTAATGAGGATATCTAGACGCTTCCAGTAAATGCTATCATTGATATATTTGGATTTAAAGCAAAAATCTTTCTATTTGCTTTATGTTGTGCTATATGTTATTTGTTTTCTTTTCACTTTCTTTTGGATTCAGTATTTTTATGATTTCATTTTATCTCCTGTATTAGTTTTATTTTTTATTTTGTATATTTTTGGATGACTGGTATCTTTAGGGGGCAAAGCAAAAAATCTACTTTCAACGGCATTACTCTCTACATGGCATCACCTCTATAAATTAGAATCCTGTGACTGTAAAAGAGATATCCCTTTTGTTTACTTAGCTATAATTCTTTGTTGTCATATTTTAATGGTTGAATTAAGGTTTATAGTACATCTTTAACTTACTATAGTCTACCTTCAAGTGATATACAATATTACATATAGTACAACCACTTCACTAGAGTATACTAACATTTATCCCCTCATAGCCTTTGTACTACTATTTTCATACATTTTTATTTTACATATATTATAAACCACATAATATGTTGTTATTTTTATCTTCCCTAAATAGTCAATTATATTTTAAAGATATTTAAGCAATTAAAAATATCTCATATATACCCACATAATTACCCACATATATACATAATTCTGAGTATAGTTTTGTTAGAAATACCATTTCTAGTATTTTTTTCCTAGTTCTTAAAGGATTTCCTACAAAATTTCTCATAATACAGGTTTACTGGCAAAAATTCTTTTAGCTTTTGTGTTCTAAAAATGTTTTGCCCTCATTTTGGATATATATTTTCATTGAATATAAATTCTAGTTTGGCGGTTTTTTCCTTTTAGCACTTTAACAGTGTTACTCTACTGTGTTTTGTCTTTTGTTGTTTCCATTGAGAAATTTGCTGTCATCTTTTTGTCCCTGGCTATTTTTAATATTTATTCTACATTGCTAATTTAAGCAGTTAATGCTGATATGTCTAGGTGGTTTTCTTCATGTTTCCTGTGCTTGGGGTTCATTGAAATTCTTGTATTTGTGAATTCATATTTTTTAAAAAATCAAATTTGGAATATTTTTAGAGTTCTTTACTCAACTATTTTTCCTGTCATCCATCCTTTAGAATACTCCAATTACATATACACAGACTAAGTGAACTTGTTCCATAGCTCACTGATGCTCTGTTAACTTTTTTAGTGTCTTTTTCTTTGTGTTTTACTTTGGATAGTTTCAAGTTCACCAGTCTTTTTTTTTTTTTTTTTTCTGTATCCAATCTGATATTAAATCTAACCTATATATTTTTCATTCATCTCAAATATTGCAGTTTTATTTCTACATATTTGAATTGGATTTTCCTTACATTTCTTTGTCTATATTTAATTTTTTCAATCTTTGCCTAGTTCTTAAGTATATGGAATACAGTTTTAATAATTATTTTAATATTCTTGATATCTTTGTCTACAAATTCTGTTATTTCTGGGTCTGTTTCGATTAACTGTTTTTTTCTCCTCAATATATGTATATTTTCCTATCTCTTTGCATGCTTGGTAATTTTTTTTATGGTATGTAAGACTTTGCAAATTGTACCTTATTGGGTCCTAGAAGTTTTTATGTTCTTGTGAACATTCTCAAGCTTATTCTGGGATTCAGCCAAGTTACTCACAAACAGCTTGGTCCTTTTCAGTCTTGTTTTTAAGCTTTGCTAAATCAAGTCTAATCAGTCTATGGTTAATTTTGTTCCTCCACTGAGATAGAACCCCTCTGAGTCATCTCCACAATGCTCCATGAGTTATTAGGGTTTTTCTTTGTCTGTTGTTTTACTCTGTTTAGCAGAAACAGAAATTTCTCCCCATCTATGAACTCTTTGGATTTTTCTTTCTGATTCTTACAATTGAGTACTTCTCTGATTTCAGATAGGTTTCTTGTATACATGCATAATCAGTACTGAGCTGAAAAGTCAAAGTAATAGAAAGTATCAAAAGTAATCAATCAGGAGCTCTTTCTTGATGAAGTTCCCTCCTCGCTGGTATTTTCTTTCTATGAACTCCAGACAACTTGGCCTCACTAGATCCCTGCCTAATATCTTCTCAACTCAGAGACTTGGATTCTTTTCTATACACCACAACAAGAAACTCTCCAGGCTGTAAGCAGGGGCCATCAAAGAAATCACCTTTGTTTCCAAGCTCTTAGATTAGTGTCTTTTTTTGCCTAAAAGTCCTGAAAACAATTTTTTATATATGTTTTTAAATACATTTTTTATGCTTCAGGTTGATGGGTAAATTTTATCTTTGTATTGCATCACTCACTATGGCCTTGGGTTTCCTGCTTTGGGGTAAGTTGGTACTTTCAAGGATATGAGGGGAAAAAAAAACTTCCACATTTTTCACTTCCTTCCTCAACTCTTAAAGTCTTCATGTAAATTTATGTTTATCTAATAAATTAATAAAGAATTTAGCTTTATGATATTTACTATGTGGATTAATACATTTATATCACTTCATTTACATATGTCAGAGAATCTTGTATGATATGTACATGTGAGGTGTTTTACAGGAGGCAAAAGATTCACTGTGGTGCCTCCATTCATTTATCCTCTTTAAATGGTGGATAAATTACAGCTTACAATCTAGTTATGCAGACTGATGCACTATCATATCTAATTTTAACTAAATGATACCTTTGAAAATGGATAATTCATTCAACAAAGTTTTGCAAAGGCACCATAGAGGAGATAATACTAAAAGTAAAAGCATAAGAAAATATTTTAAAAAGAAGGAAGTTATTACACTTCTTCTATTTCTACTTGGAGTGTTACATATACATAGCAACCAAAAATTTGAGTTGCCTAATGCAGACGTTCCCAGAGGAGATGGACAGAGGCGAGGTTCTGCCTTCTTGTTTTAGATTTTATACTGTGAACAAGTTTCCTCTCAGTGGATTATCTACTGCCATGTTTTTCTCATTTTTGTGCATTTGTTGGTGATTTTGCTATGCTGAACTGCTATCAGCTGGTCCTAAGTGCAAGAAGGCTGTGATGTGACTTCCAGAGAAAACATGTGCGAGATAAGCTTTGTTAAGGCATAAATTGCAGTGCTGTTTAAAGAGTGTTCAGTGTGCTCAGTCATGTCTGACTAGCTGTGGCCCCATGGACTGCATCTCGAGAGGCTCCTGGGTTCATGGAATTTTCCGGGCAAGAATATTGGAGTAGGGTGCCATTTACTCCTACAAGGACTTCCTAACCCAGGGATTGAACCCACGTCTCTTGCATCTTCTGCATTTGCAGGCAGATTCTTTACTACTAGGGCCACCTGGGAAGCCCTGTTTAAACAGAAATACACATATAATAGGTTGATAAAAATATTGTGACTAAAGGCTCATAGGAATCTAACTGTGTATTTCCCCTAGGAGCTAGAGTTTAGTATTTGCTAGCTTAGTGTTTGGTGACTTAATAGAACATAATTACTGCAAATAATGTGAACTGACCTCATATAATAGGAAAATCTCACAAATGTAACAAGATTTTATGAAAACCTGAAATATTATCAAGAAGTTTATTGAAAATTAGATTGAGTGCACTAAAGTTACCAAATGATCTGCTTACAAGAATATAAGCTCTCAAGAACAGTTGACTCACTATTTGCCAATCTTCATAGTAATAACTGATTCCAAAAAAAACCATTAATGGATGCTAATACTATGGATGATTATTTCCCGAGGAACAGAATTTTGACTTAGTTTCTAAGTCTCTCTCCACACAATGTTATTAAACACAAAAGGAAAAGTAAAGAGTAAGTTTACAGTAGTGAGACATGGCAGATACCACCTTAATCAAGTAATCAAAGCTAATATCATCAAATGGAACAAAATAACATCATGCTCCTCTTGATAGGATGCATTGAAAAGGACAAAGAATCACTTTAATGATATTTCTCCTAAAAATGTATATCCTGATCCTAATCAGGAAGAAACAAATCCAAATTGCTTGAATTTTTCAAAAATATCAAGGTCACAAGGAAGAAAGTAAGACTAAGGAACTGGCCTAGAGTAAAAGAGACAGAGAGACATGTGAAATCACTGCAGTGTATGACTCTGAATGAGATCCTGGGTAGAATTACTATTTTAGTTTTTGCTAAAAAAAGGACATTATTGCCATGAAAGTGAAAGTGAAAGTCACTCAGCCATGACTCTTTGTGAGCCCATGAACTGTAGCCCACCAGGCGCCTCTGTCCGTGGAATTCTCCAGGCCAGAATACTGGAGTGGGTAGCCTTTCCCTCCTCCAGGTGATCTTCCCAACCCAGGGATGGAATCCAGGTTTCCCACACTGCAGGTGGATTCTTTACTGTCTGAGCCCCCAGGGAACCCAACAAAGGCAGGCTCCTCTGGGATAATTGGTGAAATTTGAATAAGGCTTGCAGGTTAGGTAATACTGTTCTATCAGTATTAAGTTCCTTGTTTTGAGCATTGCACTATGACTTTGGAAGAGAATGTTCTAGTTCATTGGGAATATGCACTGAAGAATTTAGATGTATTTAGTTTTAGTTTAGTGGCTAACACTGCAAATCCATGAACTGTAGCCCACCAGTCTCTTCTGTCCAGGGGACAGAATTTCCAGGCAAGATTACTGGAGTGATTCCTTTCTCCAGGGGAACTTTGGGAGCCTCATATCTGCAATTTACTCTTGGACAGTTCATTAAAAAGCAATGTAAGGGTATTTAGAAAGACTGATAAAGCAAACATGTAAAATGATAATAACTGGGAGAAATCTATATGAAGATTATGTAAGAGTTCTTTGTATTGTTCTCACAACTATTTCACAATAAAAATTTTAAAAAAATAAATAAATGGACCTTAGCATGTCACTTAACCAATAGTTTAGGGGAAATTTTTGTATTTAGAAAACTTTTCCTATGAGGAAAAGTGGCATTTTAAACAATAAATGGTTAAAGATGCTTTTTAAATTAAAACTTTTGTCACAGAAAGAGACTTTGGGAATAGATATTTGAAAATATTTCTTAGTATCATGACTCTTTAAAAACTTTATGAGTATCCCCATAAAAAACACTATATTTGCACACTTGAAGGAAAACATGGTAATAAAATTTTCTAACCTGTTGAAAAGTCTTCCAAATAGGGTGTTTCAATAGAATTCTGCTCTACATAATATTTTTGGAAAACAAATGACTTCAAAACTAAGTAGCTTAAAATAACTTATGAGTATTTCCAACAGTTCTTCATGTAGACAGCCTCAACTGGTTGGTTATCACTTGGAGGTTTCACACACAACTGAAAGTCCATGCTGAGCAGGACTGCAGTCACCTGAAGATTTCTTATTCACATGTCTGGTATCTGGGCGAGGTTGGCTAGAACATTTGGGGGCCAGCCAGGCATCTCTTTCCTTCTCTGTCCATGCAGATTGTTTGGGCTTCCTCACAGCCTGGAGTCTCTGGGTAGTCAGACTTAACATATGGTGGCTGGTTGTCCCCAGAGCCAGTGTTCTAAGAGATGCAGATAAAATCCAAGAGGCTTATGATGGCCAAGTCTCAGAAGCCGAGTAGCTTCACTTTTACTATATTCTGCTGGCTGAAGATTCAAGGCAATGAAAGCATAGACTCCTTATCACAACAGGGCAATGACTTGCATCTGCAAGGAGGGAAGGAATTGATGGTGCCCATATCTTGGAGAGAAGCTACCAAACTTTTGAGTCTAATTTGTTAAAATACAGAAACTGTGACCAGTTCTGATTACTTCAAAAGGAAAACATATTTATACAAGGGGAAATGGACGTTTTCCAGCTAAGCTTTAAGAAAAGACTATGATCAGTTGGTGGATGACATTTAAAAATGAATATCATTATTCAGTCAGTACAGCTGACCATATACTACTTCCCTTTGAGTCCACCTTTGCGGCCTAACATCTTCATCTAGAACCAGAGTTTTTAACATTATGAAAGTGAAAGCCACTCAGTCCTGTCTGACTCTTCTATACAGTCCATCGAATTCTCCAGGCCATACTGGAGTGGGTAGCCTTTCCCTTCTCTAGGGGATCTTCAAAACCCAGGTGTCAAACCCAGGTCTCCCACATTGCAGGCGGATTCCTTACCACCTGAGCCACCAGAGAAGCCCAAGAATACTGGAATGGGTAGCCTATCCATTCTCCAGGGGGTCTTTACAACCCAGGAATTGAACCGAGATCTCCTGTGTAGCAGGCAGATTCCTTACCAGGTGAGTACCAGGGAAGTCCTTGAATTGTTGTATCATAAGCAAAAATTTTAAAAAGGAATATATCGATCACTTTCTTCTCACTAAATACTGCTATTAACAATAGTTTTATTGGAAGAAAAACTTTTAATTGGCTTGTAATATTTAGCTATAACTATTTAGCAGTAGCTTTTAAAATTAAAAACATGCAGACTACTTGATCTAACAATTCTACGTCTAGGTATGACTATAGAGAAACACACATATGCATCAGAGGTTTTGTACAGGACGTCCATTGAGGCTTCATTTGTAGCAGGAAAAAAAGTGAAAACCATCTAAATGTATAGGGAAAAATTATAGTAAGACATGGTAAACAGATACAGTGGAATATTTCACAGTAGTTTCAAAGAAGGAGGCAAATTTACATGTACTGATATAGAAACATCATTAAAGTTATTTAAATTAAAAATCAAATTGTGGCACAATGAGTATGATACAATGCCATATATGCAAAAGAATATCATACAATTAAGTCATGTATTTTTATAACTATAATTGTTGTTTGTTATTTAGTCCAACTCTTTGCAACCCCATGGACTATAGCCCGCCAGGCTCCTCTGTCCATGGGATTTCCAAGGCAAGAATACTGGAATGGGTTGCCATTTCCTTCTCCAATTTATAGTTGTATATAACTATAACTATTTGTATTTATCTATAAATATTTGCATTGTTATATAAGTGAAGTCCCTCAGTCGTGTCCAGCTCTTTGCAACCATATGGACTGTAGCCTACCAGGCTCCTCTGTCCACGGGATTTTCCAGGCAAGAGTACTGGAGTGGGTTGCAGGTTGCCGTTTTATTCTCCAGGTATTCTATAAGCATAGAAAATATCTAGAAGGATATATGCCCCACTTAATACATAGGAGAGTGGGTCAAACAGGACTGTGGAATTTTCTGTACTTTACAAATATTTTGTAAGAATGCATCAATATAAAGAATGCATAATTTGATATATATAAGATACTTGTAAAAAGACTGTGAGTCACTTATCTGGATTTTTGAAGGAAGGGTGCATTGAAATTGACACATTCACAATTAGTCATGTAATTGTGGTCAGAAGGAGGAAACAGAGAAGTGAACTTTTATTGTTTTTTCTCAGACTACATTTCACCCATTACCTTCAGTGTAGTAAGGAGAACTTCTTTTTTATTTTTTTGGTTAACAAATGGTGGGGAGAGATTTTCTGAAAACATTTGCTGTAGTCAGTAGCACAAATAGAAAATCTAAGAACTCATGCATTTTGTTCCTTTCAAAACTCACCATCAGTAAGTGTTTATACAATTTTTAAAAAATTATCAATTAATCTCAATCATGGAAGAGAGTTTCCTTTTTGCTACTGCAATTTCTTTGAGAAAAAAAAGGAGACGTAGTATGGCAGATTATTAAATTCATATCGTATATTACTCCTAAGTGAGAATCACTTTTCAAAAGTACTGCATGTAATTGTGTCTTGATATATAACTTCACTACATGACTTGAAGTCATTGGCAGTTCTCCAAAGAGACAAAACAGAACTTCAAATGTTATTTCAGAACACTGAGGGAAAGGGGAGAAGTGAGATTGATTTCGTTTTAAATGACTGGAGCCAGATTCTGCATAGGCTAGTCTTCCCATGCATTCCCTTGCCAATTAGGAAGCATCACCTGGATGGAAAAGTGGGCTCCCTCTAACAAAGGGTGGGGGAAGGGGTGCTTCTCCAACAGCTGCTTGTGTGTCAGCCCAAGTTACAGACAGGAGCAGCTGTGCTGAGTGAGAAAGCACTGCTCAGATCTAACAGGAAGGCAAGTAACCCCTGAGATTGCAGAAAAGCAATTTGATACCCCTCTGGAAAGTGATGGCCTTTGCAGTTTTTACAAGTCTGAAGAAAGACCCCATTCTCAAAATCTGCCCTTCAGGGGTGCTGTATGGCTCTGACACAAACTAGATGAAAATCCTGAGTCACGGAAGGAATCCCTTCCACATGGCAGGTGCTTAAGGGTTTGTGGCTGTGGGGTTTGGCTTTTGGTGCCTGGAAGATGAGAGGGAAGAGGAAAAACATGCTTGCTCTGCCCAGTTTCCATACAAAACCAGAAATACAGAACCAGAGAGCTGGGAGCTGGGTGAGTGGTCATCCATCAGCCTGATGGTATTTCCACAAGAAAATCTTTCCCAAACCACAGGGTGACCCTATGTAATGAGCAGAAAGCAGTGAGGAGCTGGGAGGGAGGAGGAGGCAGGTTTCAAGCCCCCAGCAGTCCAGGCCATGGAGAAAAAGGATTCCTAATGAAAATGCTTTCATCCTAACCAGTTTCCCTGGTGATTCAGGGCCTCTGCTCCAAGTGAGGAGGCAGGCATGTGACTAAGAGCCCATGATGAAACAGTATCCCTACTAATACAGAAGCCACGTTCATGGAAACACTGGATAGGTTTACCTCATCCAGACATAAAGGAACCACTATGATACAGCCACCGGGCAGGCACTCCCTGTTAACTGTCCCTTTAGATTTTCTTTAGGCAGATACAAAGACGTGTGAATGTAGACCATTGTCTCTCTTTTTATTTACTCAACGGTAGGAATTTATGGGCTTGTAGGTTGTGCTAGTGGTAAAGAACCCACCTGCCAATGCAGGTGACAGAGATGCAGGTTTGATCCCTGGGTGGGAAAGATTCTTTGGAGGAGAGAACACAGCAATCCACTCCAGTGTTCTTGCCTAGAGAATCCAATGGACAGAGGAGCCTGGTGGACTCGAGTCCACGGGATCACAAAGAGTCGGACACGACTGAAGTGACTTAGCACACACAGGAAATTATAGACGGCTTCATTTATTTTTCTTGTTAATTTCATAACTTTCCATTGTATGGATGTGTAAGTCAGTTCAGTCGCTCACGTGTGTCTAACTCTTTGTGACCCCATGAACCACAGCACACCAGGTCTCCCTGTCAATCACCAACTCCTGGAGTCCACCCAAACCCATGTCCATTGAGTCGGGGATGCCATCCAACATCTCATCCGCCATCGTCTCCTTCTCCTCCTGCCCTCAATCTTTCCTAGCATCAGGGTCTTTTCAAATGAGTCAGCTCTTCGCATCAAGCGGCCAAATTGTTGGAGTTTCAGCTTCAACATCAGTCCTTCGAATGAACACCCAGGACTGATCTCTTTTAGAATGGACTGGTGGATCTCCTTGCAGTCCAAGGGACTCTCAAGAGTCTTCTCCAACACCACAGTTCAAAAGCATCAATTCTTCAGCACTCAGCTTTCTTTATAATCCAACTCCCACATCCATACATGACTACTGGAAAAACCATAGCCTGGCATGCTGTGATTCATGGGGTCGCAAAGAGTCGGACACAACTGAGTGACTGAACTGAACTGAACTGAACTGAACTGAATTGACTAGATGGACAGTTGTTGGCAAAGTAATGTCTCTGCTTTTAAATATACTGTTTAGGTTGGTCATAGCTTTTCCTCCAAGGAGCAAGCACCTTTTAATTTCATGGCTGGAGTCACCATCTGCAGTGATATTGGAGCTCAAGAAAAGAAAGTCTGTTCCTGTTTCTAATGTTTCCCCATCTATTTGCCATCAAATGATGGGACCAGATAGAACAAACTTAGTTTTTTGAATGGTGAGTTTTAAGTCAGCTTTTTCACTCTCCTCTTTCACTTTCATCAAGAGGCTCTTTATTTCCTGTTCATTTTCTGCCATAAGGGTGGTGTCATCTGCATATCTGAGGTTATTGATATTTCTCCCAGCAATCTTGATTCCAGCTTGTGCTTCATCCAGCCTGGCATTTTGCATGATGTACTCTGCATATAAGTTAAATAAGCAAGGCGATATACAGCCTTGATGTACTCCTTTTCCTGTTTGGAACCAGTCTGTTGTTCCATGTCCAGTTCTAACTGTTGCTTCTTGACCTGCAGACAGATTTCTCAGGAGGCAGGTATGGCGGTTTTGTGTTATCTTTTTAAGAATTTTCCACAGTTTGTTGTCAGATATGCAGTCAAAGGCGTTGGTGTAATCAATAAAGCAGAAGTAGATGTTTTTCTAGAATTCTCTTGTTTTTTTATGATACATCAGTTCAGTTCAGTCACTCAGTCGTGTCTGACTCTTTGCGACCCCATGAATCGCAGCACGCCAGGCCTCCCTGTCCATCACCAACTGCCGGAGTTCACTCAGATTCATGGCCATCCAGTCAGTGATGCCAGCCAGCCACCTCATCCTCTGTCATCCCCTTCTCCTCCTGCCCCTAATCCCTCCCAGCATCAAAGTCTTATCCTATGAGTCAACTCTTTGCATGAGGTGACCAAAGTACTGGAGTTTCAGCTTTAGCATTATTCCTTCCAAAGAAATCCCAGGGCTGATCTCCTTCAGAATGGACTGGTTGGATCTCCTTGCAGTCCAAGGGACTCTCAAGAGTCTTCTCCAACACCACAGTTCAAAAGCATCAATTTTTCGGGGCTCAGCTTTCTTCACAGTCCAACTCTCACATCCATACATGACTACTGGAAAAACCATAGCCTTGACTAGATGGACCTTGGTTGGCAAAGTAATGTTTCTGCTCTTGAACATGCTGTCTAGGTTGATCATAACTTTTCTCCAAGGAGTAAGCGTCTTTTAATTTCATGGCTGCAGTCACCATCTGCAGTGATTTTGGAGTCCAAAAAATGATCCCTAAGATTTTGGCAATTAGATCTCTGGTTCCTCTGCCTTTTCTAAATCCAGCTTGAACATCTGGAAGATCACAGTTCATGTACTGTTGAAGCCTGGCTTGGAGAATTTTGAGCATTACTTTCTAGTGTGTGATATGAGTGCAACTGTGTGGTAGTTTGAACATTCTTTGGCATTTTCCTTTTTTGGGATTGGAATGAAAACTGACCTTTTCCAGTCCTGTGGCCACTGCTGAGTTTTCCAAATGTGCTGCCATATTGAGTGCAGCACTTTAATAGCATCAGCTTTTAGGATTTGAAATAGCTCCACTGGAATTTCATCACCTCCACTAGCTTTGTTCATAGTGATACTTCCTAAGGCCCACTTGACTTCACATTCCAGGATGTCTGGCTCTAGGTGAGTGATCTTGCCACCTCTTCTTAATATCTCCTGCTTCTGTTGTGTCCGTACTATTTCTGTCCTTTATTGAGCCCATCTTTGCATGAAATGTCCCCCTGGTATCTTTAATTTTCTTGAAGAGATCTCTAGTCTTTCCCATTCTATTGTTTCCCTCTATTTCTTTGCATTGACCACTGAGGAAGGCTTTCTTATCTCTCCTTGCTATTCTTTGGAACTCTGCATTCAAATGGGTATATCTTTCCTTTTCTCCTTTCCTTTTGGCTTCTCTTCTTTTCACAGCATTTGTAAGGCCTCCTTAGACAGCCATTTTGCTTTTTTGCATTTCTTTTTCTTGGGGATGGTCTTGATCCCTGTCTCCTATTCAATGTCACAAACCTCTGTCCATAGTTCATCAGGCACTCTATCAGATCTAGTCACTTAAATCTACTTCTCACTTCCACTGTATAGTCATAAGAGATTTGATTTCAATCACATCTGAATGGTCAAGTGGTTTTCCCCACTTTCTTCAATTTCAGTCTGAATTTGGTAATAAGGAGCTCATGATCTGAGCCACAGTCAGCTTCTGGTCTTGTTTTTTCTCACTATATAGAGCTTCTCCATTTTTTGGCTGCAAAGAATATAATCAATCTGATTTCAGTGTTGACCATCTGGTGATGTCCATGTGTAGAGTCTTCTCTTTGTGTTGTTGAAAGAGGGTGTTTGCTATGACCAGTGCATTCTCTTGGCAAAACTCTATTAACCTTTGTGCTGCTTCATTCTGTACTCTGAGGCCAAATTTGCCCTTTACTCCAGGTGTTTCTTGACTTGCTACTTTTGCATTCCAGTCCCCTATAATGAAAAGGACATCTTTTGGGGGTGTTAGTTCTAAAAGGTCTTGTAAGTCTGCATAGAACCATTCAACTTCACCTTCTTCAGCGTTACTGGTTGGGGCATAGACTTGGATTACCGTGATTTTGAATGGTTTGCCTTGGAAATGAACAGAGATCATTCTGTTGTTTTTGAGATCGCATACAAGTACTGCATTTCAGACTCTTTTGTTGACTATGATGGCTACTCCATTTCTTCTAAGAGATTCCTGCCCACAGTAGTGGATATAATGGTCATCTGAGTTAAGCATTAGTTTAAATAGCAGGCTTTTGATGGGCATTAAATTGTTCCTAGTCTTCTGTGATTATCAACAATGCAGCCAAGAGTAACACTGTACATATGACAATTCAATTCACTCTTACACAAGTTTTATATATAATAGATTTCCAAAAGTGGAGTTACAGGGCCAAAAGGTGGATTCTGGAGATGTGGCTAAATTATTCTAGATGCCCATAAGCTGTCTAAGAGAACTTCCCATATTCTCACCAACAGTGTATTTTCACACTTTGTGGTTTTGCCTTTTTATAGTTGAAAAGTAGTATCTCATTGTAGTTTTAATTTTATTTTTCTTGTTAGAACTGAGGTTGAATGTCTTCTTATATGTTTAAGAGCTATTTGTACTTCCTTTTCAGTAAATGGTCCAATGCAAAAAATCCTATCCATATCCTTTGCCCATATTTCTTTTGAGTTGTTTTTTCCTTATAAATGTTGGCTATTGAGTCCACCCAGTGATTTAGTTTTAATTTTTGGATATTGTATTTTTCATTTTTAGAATTTTCCCATTTATTTCTTCATTGCATGTTCTATTTTATGTGACTTTCTATTTTTCATCCGTTTCAAGCATTCATAATCACTTTAAAACGGAAACATTTATGTGATAGCTGTTTTAGAATTCTCACAAGATAATTCAAATATCTGTCATCTCAATGCTGATGTCTACTGAGTGCCATTTTTTCTCTTAAGCTGAGATTTTCATGGTTTTCAGTGTGAAAAGATTTGGATTGAGTCCTAGACATTTTGGGGCTTCCCTGATGGCTCAATGGGTAAAGAATCTGCCTGCAATGCAGAAGACACAGGAAACACAGGTTTGATCCCTCAGTCAGGAAGATGCCCTGGAGGAGGAAATGGCAACCCACTCCAGTATTCTTGCCTGAAAAATCCCATGGACAGAGGAGCCTGTTAGGTTACAGTCTGTGGGGGTTGCAAAGAGTTGGATATGACTGAGCATGTTCGTTTCCTTTCTTTGGGATTGGAATGAAAACTGTCCTTTTCCAGTCCTGTGGCCACTGCTGAGTTTTCTAAATTTGCTGGCATATTGAGTGCAGCACTTTCACAGCATCGTCTTTCAGGATTTGAAATACCTCAACTGGAATTCCATCACCTCCACTAGCTTTGTTCATAGTGATGCTTTCTAAGGCCCACTTGACTTCACATTCCAGGATGTCTGGCTCTAGATGAGTGATCACACCATCGTGATTATCCAGGTCGTGAAGATCTTTTTTGTACAGTTCTTCTGTGTATTCTTGCCATCTCTTCTTAATATCTTCTGCTTCTCTTAGGTCCATACCATTTCTGTCCTTTATCGAGCCCATCTTTGCATGAAATGTCCCCTTGGTATCTCTAATTTTCTTGAAGAGATCTCTAGTCTTTCCCATTCTGTTGTTTTCCTCTGTTTCTTTGCACTGATCACTGAGGAAGGCTTTCTTATCTCTTCTTGCTATTCTTTGGAACTCTGCATTCAGATGCTTATATCTTTCTTTTTCTCCTTTGCTTTTTGCTTCTCTTCTTTTCACAGCTATTTGTAAGGCCTCCCCAGACAACCATTTTGCTTTTTTGCATTTCTTTTCCATGGGGATGGTCTTGATGCCTGTCTCCTGTACAGTGCCATGAACCTCATTCCATAGTTCATCAGGCACTCTATCTATCAGATCTAGGCCCTTAAATCTATTTCTCACTTCCACTGTATAATCATAAGGGATTTGATTTAGCTCATACCTAAATAGTCTAGTGGTTTTCCCTACTTTCTTCAATTTCAGTCTGAATTTGGCAATAAGGAGCTCATGATCTGAGCCACAGTCAGCTCCTGGTCTTGTTTTTGCTGACTGTATAGAGCTTCTCCATCTTCGGCTACAAAGAATATAATCAATCTGATTTCGGTGTTGACCATCTGGTGATGTCCATGTGTAGAGTCTTCTCTTGTGTTGTTGGAAGAGGGTGTTTGCTATGACCAGTGCCTTTTCTTGGCAAAACTCTATTAGTCTTTGCCCTGCTTCATTCTGCATTCCAAGGCCAAATTTGCCTGTTACTCCAGGTGTTTCTTGACTTCCTACTTTTGCATTCCAGTCCCCTATAATGAAAAGGACATCTTTTTTGGGTGTTAGTTCTACAAGGTCTTGTAGGTCTTCATAGAACCTTTTAACTTCAGCTTCTTCAGCATTACTGGTTGGGGCATAAACTTGGATAACTGTGATATTGAATGGTTTGCCTTGGAAACAAACAGAGATCATTCTGTCATTTTTGAGATTGCATCCAAGTACTGCATTTCAGACTCTTTTGCTGACCATGATGGCTACTCCATTTCTTCTGAGGGATTCCTGCCCACAGTAGTAGATATAATGGTCATCTGAGTTAAATTCACCCATTCCAGTCCATTTTAGCTCGCTGATTCCTAGAATGTCAACGTTCACCCTTGCTATCTCTTGTTTGACCACTTCCAATTTGCCTTGATTCATGGACCTGACATTCCAGGTTCCTATGCAATATTGTTCTTTACAGCATTGGACTTTGTTTCTATCACCAGTCACATCCACAGCTGGGTATTGTTTTTGCTTTGGCTCCATCCATCCCTTCTTTCTTTCTGGAGTTATTTCTCCACTGATCTCCAGTAGCATATTGGGCACCTACTGACCTGGGGAGTTCCTCATTCAGTATCCTATTATTTTGCCTTTTCATACTGTTTATGGGGTTTTCAAGGCAAGAATACTGAGTGGTTTGCCATTCCCTTCTCCAGTGGACCATGTTCTGTCAGACCTCTCCACCATGACCCACCCGTCTTGGGTTGCCCCGCACCATGGCTTGGTTTCATTGAGTTAGACAAGGCTGTGGTCCTAGTGTGATTAGATTGACTAGTTTTCTGTGAGTATGGCTTCAGTGTGTCTGCCCTCTGATGCCCTCTTGCAACACCTACCATCTTACTTGGGTTTCTCTTACCCTGGGCGTGGGGTATCTCTTCAGGGCTGCTCCAGCAAAGCGCAGCTGCTGCTCCTTACCTTGGACGAAGGGTATCTCCTCACCGCTGCCCTTCCTGACCTTCAACGTGGAATAGCTCCTCTAGGCCCTCCTGCGCCAGCACAGTAATGCTCAAAATTCTCCAAGCCAGGCTTCAACAATATATGAACCATGAATTTCCTGATGTTCAAGCTGGTTTTCGAAAAGGCAGAGGAACCAGAGATCAAATTGCCAACATCCGCTGGATCATGGAAAAAGCAAGAGAGTTCCAGAGAAACATCGATTTCTGCTTTATTGACTATGCCAAAGCCTTTGACTTGTGGATCACAATAAACTGTGGAAAATTCTGAGAGAGATGGGAATACCAGACCACCTGACCTGCCTCTTGAGAAACCTATATGCAGGTCAGGAAGCAACAGTTAGAACTGGACATGGAACAACAGACTGGTTCCAAATAAGAAAAGGAGTGCGTCAAGGCTGTATATTGTCACCCTGCTTATTTAACATCTATGCAGAGTACATCAGGAGAAACGCTGGACTGGAAGAAACACAAGCTGGAATCAAGATTGCTGGGAGAAATATCAATAACCTCAGATATGCAGATGACACCACCCTTACGAAGGGGAGTTAAAGTGAAGGGGAGTTAAAAAGCCTCTTGATGAAAGTGAAAGAGGAGAGTGAAAAAGTTGGCTTAAAGCTCAACATTCAGAGAACGAAAATCATGGCATCCGGTCCCATCATTTCATGGGAAATAGATGGGGAAACAGTGGAAACAGTGGCAGAATGGCATCACTGACTCTGTGGACGTGAGTCTGAGTGAACTCCGGGAGTTGTTGATGGACAGGGAGGCCTGGCATGCTGCGATTCATGGGGTCGCAAAGAGTTGGACACAACTGAGCGACTGAACTGAACTGAACTGAACTGAGCATGTTCACTGGCTAAACATTTTGAGTATTATGCTATGTGACTCTGGTTCCTACTTGAATCTTAACAGGCAGTCAACTTAGTTAGGTTCCTAGTGTATATCCTGGTCCATTTTGTGAGTTGTAGTTCAAATATCAATTTCATGCTTAAAGACTTGGCAGTGCTACTCTGGGCTGCCCACTGTGTCCTCCCCTGAGACCAAACTGAACGCGAGTCATGTTTCAGACCAGGGTTCAGTTTTTCTGACCTTCTAAACCTTTGTTGTGTTGCTTCTTATTTGTTTTCTGTACAGGTCACTGAGGGTTCTGCCCAAGATTCCAGATTCAGAAAGTGACTTTCCCTAGTTCTCTATTTTTCATAATCTTCCAGTGTGTTCTAGTTAGGAGTGGGGTTGGGAATGCCTACTAATTATATTAATAGAAGCAGGGATGGTTAAGTGGGCTTCACCCATGGCTTCTACCTGTAGCACCTGATAAGGAGGGGGAATGGCAAGTCTTTGGGAGAATTGTTTGCCTACAGAAGGGCAGATATGGCCAAAGTGTTTTTGCCCTGCTGGAAATCCTGGTTCTACATCTAAAACAGGATGGACTAACCTGGGTGAGTTGAAGGCTTTCAAGCCTTTATAAACCACAATACCCTCATAAACTACAGTTATCTAGATGGTAATTCTTGGATTAGTCCCCACATGTATCTCCTGTGAACAATTATTAATGCTCAGAAGCAGCTGGTTAAGTCCCTAAGAAGGAAATACTTAAATAAGCACCTCATAATATGCAAGGTCCTCTCCCACTACCTCCTAAAATTTCACATTATTATGCCTCTTCTAATATCCTGTTTCTAAATTACCCTCCTTCAAGCCTGCCAGTCAAGAAAGGGGACCTGTTGTCGAGCCAGCTGAGTCTCAGACCTATACCTCTCTGCTAGTGCTTGATGTCTACCCCTGCAGGACTTGATTATGTTCTCAGTCAAGGCCTTCACTTGGAACCCTTTATTTTCTCCCTCTGTCTAGGTTCTTTTGTCTCATACTCACATCTCTTCCCTTTTAACAAACAAACAACACCATGTAAACAATAGGCAACAGGAACAGCAACAAAACTATCCTTCTCTTTACTGCTCTCCTCTGGTTATCGCCAGCTTTTCTTTTCTTTCCAGTCCAGTTTTTTTGTTTGTTTGTTTGTTTGTTCAAAAATTTAACTCATGTATTAAAATTTTTATTTTATTTTTTCCCATTTTATTGAGCTGTAGTTGACATACCCCATTGCATAGTTCAAGCTGTACACATAATGATTTTAATTATATACATTGTGAAATGATGATCTCCATAAATTTTAGTTAGCCTTAGCACCTGTCATCTCATATAGATAAAAAAAACAAGCAAAAATTTTGTTTTCCTTGTGATGAGAACTCAAGGTTTATTCTCTTAACTACTTTTCTATATATCACACAGCAGTTTTAACCAAAGTCATCATGTTGTATGTAAATTACATCTCTAGTACTTATCTGATTTTTAACTGGAAGTTTGTACCTTTCAACCACTTACTTTCCTCCAATTTCTCTCTTTCTCCCATACCCTGCTGCCTTGCCTCTGGTAGCCACAAATTGAATCTCCAATCCTTCTCTAGTATGAGGTTTTGTTGGCTTTTTGTTTTTGTTTTTTGTTTTTTTTTAGATTCATGTATAAGTGAGATCACACAGTATTTGTTTTTTTCTATCAAACTTAATTTCACTTAGCATAATGCCCACAAGGTCCTTTATTGTTATAAATGGCAAGATTTTTTTTTAATGTTCATCCAAGTTTCTTAAGAAAATAATCTGAGTCCTTGTATCCCATTTCCCAGCTTTAATAAACTCCCCCAAATTATTAAAAATTCCTTGTCAAGATCCTCAGCAACCTGAACATGGTCACGTCCAGAGAGAACATTCTGGTCCCATGAGATTTCTTGCTCTTTCTCAAAACTCTCAACCCTTTGGCTTGTGACACTCCTTTATTTTCCCTCCTATCTTTTTAATGGTCCTTGATCTCCATCCATTTTTCAGCAAACCATCCCGTTAACACAAATGATGGTAGAATAATGGCAATATTTTTGTAATAATAACCCACTCCAATCTTTATTGAGCTCTTGTACTAGGTTCTAGGCCAGGTACTCAGAATGTATTATCACATCAAATATCACATATTCTCACATAAAAATCCATATAAAACCCCACTGTGGAAATGCAGACCCTGAGAGGTGTTAGGTTATTTGCCCAGGTTCATGCAGCTATTTCATGGAATAAGATTTGGGTATTGATTTCTCAAGGGGTGCCTCTTTGGCCAGTTTCTCTATTCACTTTCTATCTTCTCCTTAAATTATTTTGTCCATTTTCATGGTCTTTAATGAGTGATATCTATGAAAAGTTTTTCTCATACTAAGCTTCCAACTCCTATACCAAGGTTCCTCCTACACTTTGCTTAGAAACCTCTAAATCACAGTGTATCTATCTGAATCATCGTATTCCTCCTTGTGCATTTTAGGTCTTTGGGGTCACAAAGAGTGGGATAGCCAGCTGCTACCTGACTGTACACGAGACACAGAGAGCATTTTTGATTCCTCCTCTTTCCCTTATCCTTCATTTATCATGAAGTCTACTAAATTTGCTTTCTGTTGCTAGAATCCAGCTTTTCTTTTTTACCCCAATGAGTACTCTCAGATTCTGTCTGTTGTCTTTGAATTTTGGCAATGGATTCCTACCAGGTCTCTTCCTTCCCATTTTATCTCTTTTAAGTCAATAAGCTGTACTCCAAGAGTCTTTCCCTCAACACTGAACTATAAAAATGACAATTCTGGCATCTGCTGCTGTATAACAACCACATGGAATCTTAGAGGTCTAAAACAAAACTTATTATTGCTTAAATTCTGTAAGTTGATGAAAGCAATTCTCATCTGAGGTCTCTCATGAAGTTGATTCTAATGGTGGCTGGGAATCTAACAGAGTCTTCTAAAGGCTTGACCTGGCTGGACATTCATGATGGCAGTCCACGTGTTGCCTTTTGGCAGGAATCTCAGCTGGGCTGATGACCAGATCAACCTACATATGCCACCTCCTTGTGGATTGGGCTTCTGACAGCATGGGTTTGCTTTCGAGAAGAGATGTCAAGTCCTAAGAGAGAGTACCAAGAGACTAGGCAGAAGCTGTCAGACTTCTTAAGACTTACCCTTGGAATGTTGCCTCCGTTACCTTTTCTTAGTCAAAAGTTGCTTAGACTAGCCCAAGATTCAAGAGGAGGGGAATTAGACCCTCCCTTTGAATATGGGGGTCTCACTGGCAGCTCAGCTGGTAAAGAATCTGCCTGCAATGCAGGAGACCTCAGCTCGATTTCTGGGTCGGGAAGATCCACTGGAGAAGAGATAAGCTACCCACTCCAGTATTCTTGGGTTTCCCTGGGGGCTCAGCTGGTAAAGAATCTGCCTGCAAGTGGGAGACCTGGGTTCTATCCCTGGGTTGGGAAAATCCCATGGAGAAGGGAATGGATACCCACTCCAGTATTCTGACCTGGAGAACTCCATGAACTGTATAGTCCATGGGGTCACAAAGAGTCGGATACAACTCAGTGACTTTCACTTTCACTTTGAAAATGGGGAGTTGGACACAGAGAGATAATTCACTGAGGTGGTTATTATGGAAACTATTTTGCTCAATGACCATATCATTTTTATGTGTTGAACTCTTTCATTATTTCCAGTGAATAGGAGATGAAGTTCAAGCTTTCTTAAATACCATTCATAGACTTTTCAGGGTTTACAAACATCCATTTCTCCAACATTTTTTCCTTGCACTCTCAGCCTCCCACAATTATTTGCAAATCTCTTCACCCTACCTGTTCCATAGACCTTAATGGCTATTCTATCCTGTGATCCATCTTAAAATCCTTACCTATCCTCACCATTTAGCCTAGATTGACCTATGTTTCCCAGAATTCCTTTTGCTTTATGTTTCAGGTTAGGGTTGGCCACAGAGAGTCTCTTGTAGCATATTTGGAGGGAGGAAGTGAAGGAGCTGCCATGATGTAGCTCACAGGTTGTTGCTTCTCTGCTAGCTTGTCTTGTTGCTTTAGGGGCAGCAGTCAGGCCTGAAATCATTCCTCTTTTTCTGTATTCTCCTTCGTCCTCTCTACCTCCTGGGATGATTTTGTGATGGAGGGCATCATCTCATCCCACAGGACAGCAACACCATTAAAGTGAGAGGCAACAAGCATTGACATGGATTTGTCTGTCCCCTTGGGTTCCAGCTTATCTGCACTTCTCCACTGTATTCCCTGAGACAGTACCCCTTTATAGAGACTGCCTGCCCAGCTCCCACAATCTTGTAAGGTAAAAATTCTGTTAAAAAAAAAAAACTATACACATACATTCATACACGAATATATATACATATATATGTGTGTATATATGTATATATGCACACACATGTACATTAACATATGTATGTATACCAAAAACATATATCACCACCTAGTGATTCTGTTTATCTGATCACACTATGACTGATGTGGGTGAGAGGAGGTTACTGGGCAAAATTTAAGACATGTCAAAAACAATGACAAGCCATCTGGCTTTCCTAAAAACTGTTGCTGTGATAAAAATATAACCCATGAGAGCACCATGATAGCTTATCTCACAAGAGAGCATAGGAGTTCACAGTGAGCCTTTGAAGGCTGAGAGTCTGGATTTCAAGGTTGTTTCCTCACTTTCTAGCTATGTTCATTGGGCAAACTTGAAACCTCAGTTTATTCATGGGTAAAATAGAGGGAGGGCTTCCCTGGTGGCTCAGTGGTAAAGAAACCGCTTGCCAGTGCAGGAGACACGGGTTTGATCCCTGGGTCGGGAAGATTCCTGAAGAAGGAAATGGCAATATTCTTGCCTGGGAAATCCCATGGACAGAAGAGCCAGGTGGGCTACAGTCCATGGGGTCACAAAACAGTCATACACTACTTAGCAACCAAACAACAACAATATCTACTTCGTGAGTTTATGAAGGAGTAAGAGATAATCCACATAAAGTTCTTAGCATGTGACTACTATGTAATTAGCACTTACACCAAGTTAGCTAACTTTAATTATGTAAAATATGTAAACACTTGAAGATATCACATTTGACCTTAATTTATATTCCATTGATTTACATTTATGCCCATATTTCATAAACTGCATTTATGAAGTACATGATACTCCACAAACTGAAGATTAGAGATTATAGTGGAATGTAGAGATAATGAATATAAATATTTTGAGACCATCCCTAGTCATTGATGAGGTAAACAGTTTATAATAATAAATATATTTATAGATAAAAATACAAAGAAGAAAAACAATGTCAGAAATATTAATATGATACAATGGATGATTACTATGATGTAGTCAGCTTGTGCTCATAATGTAAACTCAGTTATGTGACCTCTTCATTCTTTTTGTTCTTTCAGAAATTTCCCTTTAGCCCTAGAGCTTTAAATTCTTCTTGCTTTAAAACTTGAATCAATCCATGAATTTAAAACTGCTTTGTACATTATAAACTTTATGTTTTGTCTCTTCTCTCTGTATTAACTTTTTAGGGAATCATTTAAGAAGGCAGACCAAGCCATGGATGGCATTCAGAGCCATCTGAAATACTCATCTTTCTAGAAGGCATCTACAATCTACCGAAAACTTCGAAAAATGAGGAAATGAACACATACCCTAGAAGTCCTATAGGCTCTCTGCAATGCTATTTGCAGGGAGTGTGCAAAACAATGAGATGGTTTTGGAATGATTTGACTTTTCTATTCTTCTTCCCTTTTAGAACATTTGATTTTTTTTCTTTTTTGAGTTCTCTTTGTTTATGAATTGAAAATGCTTTTGTTTATTAAGCTAATTAAATTATTTTAAGAACATAAACAATGTGAGATAAGGGACTCAAACATTGTGAGTCTCTCTGTCTCTCTCTGTGCTAACAAACGGTCCGTGTCATAATAAAACAAGTCTATTTCTAAATAAGGCAAAAATGACTGGGTCTTGTCTGGTGAAGCAAGACACCAAACACAGCATCCCACTGTTTCTGCTGCCCTGGCTGCACCCTGGGAACTTCATGAAACCCAGTATTATACATCAGAGACCAAAGGTCAGTTCCCAGACAACAAAAGACAATGCCTTTGATATTTGCTTATCACCCTTCAGTGAATGGGGAAGGCTCTAAATTGTGAGAATTTCAAGCAGGCTCTTCCACATATCTGCCTAAGACTCTGATGATCTTCTACTTGTTTTTACCTTATGAGCCTATACACACCTTGGGAGAACTCCACAGTTTGCGTTCCCACCTGGCATATAAGAGGCATTCAACATTAACTGTATTCTATGAAACAGAGAAACAATTTTGCAATTTTTGTTTTGGAAATGAAACTTCAGTTCAAATATAATCTCACACAAAACTCCAATTTATGAGATAAAGCAAAGCCAGCCCTAGCGGGGGCCACATCACTTTCTTCCCTCTAGAGGGAGGAAGTCCTTAGGAGACCTTAGAACAGGGACTTGAAGATCAAAGATGAGATGAAAATTCTTGCAGTTCTAAATGCTGCTTTCTGAAAAATCCAATGTAATATTCTTCAAGCCCAAGAGAAGATGAGGGAGTGTACATACCTTAGGCAGAGACAGAAAATATTCATCCACTTGGTGCATCTCTGAGGGTGACTGATGGAGCTGAGCCTGTTGCCTGACAGATTCTGCACCCCACCCAGCACAAATGGTGGCTCCGAGGCTACCTTCTGAAGGATGCAAGTCTCCAAGCACAGGGCTCAGGGACCTGACACACTCCTGTCCCATCCTGCCTGCATCTATCATCCCTCCTTCGACACAGCCTCTGACCATGGCCTGATTCACCCCAGCTCCAGGGAAGTCACAGGAAGCATTTTGTTTACCTAGACTCTAAGAGCACAATGGAAACTGGGTAAATCAACGTTTTTTAGGGATGTGAAGGGAACTAGTGTTCAAGTCGCTACAACATACCCTCAGATTAAATATAAAGTAGGTACACCTTAGAATATAGTCTCCCCTCGAGGAACTCATGGTGTCATTGGAAAGGCTTGTGGTATCCTGTGCTCCAGGCTTGTCTTGAGGGCCAATGGTATCACGCCCATTGAAGAACTATTTGGTGCAAGAATGAGCTTCTAACTATCCCTGAGATGACCGATCATTGCGAGCATGTGGTCATGATGTATAAGGCATGATTTAGCCAGTTCGTCTTAGTATTTAAAGTAAATTTTGGAATTCAAGGAAAATTCTGTGTCATAATCTTAAAAATGAAATTCAGGGAGGAAGGATAATATTCTCTTGCTGTTAAGGGAGGACCAGGTTCCAGGAAACAATGTCTCTGGAGGCGGAATCCCTCTTCTGTGGAGTCCAGTTGCTGTCCTTTGCTCCCTGTTGTCCTGGGTGATGTGTCAGTCGAGAGGGTGAGAGGGAATGTGCTTGACTGGGTCTGAGCCACAGAGATGAGTTCGTGAAGGAGATGCATCATTCCTGACTTTTGGCTCTCACCCATTCCTTTCCTGGAGTTCACTGGTAACTACTGAAAATTAAATATCCATGAGCAGACACAATCTCTGGCGAATTCAGCTGTAGCTAGGGGGAGTAGCTTCCAGATGCCTGGCATGGTACCCATAACTTCCTGTTTGGATGATAGATTATGTGAACACCCAGATTACATCCCTTATACAGCTAGAGAGCTGATCTGTTGTATGGATAGTTGAGTGACATTTTTTTTATAATGAGTATTTACAATTTATATATTATGAGGCAAAATAACGTCTATTGCTTTGCATTCTACCTCAAAACTGTGTCTACTGTGTTTTCTCAATTCAAGAACCCTCATGTTGGAACATACAGAACATGTTGGTCATTTTTGTTTTTTTAAGAAACTGTTTAAGCAGGCACTCATTTGCAAAGATCCTTCAGATAAGAGAGAACAGAGGCTCTGGAAAGGGGTGTGTGTGGTGGCCACTTTCCAGAACTTTCTCTCACATCATCTTAGCCATCATGCAGAACTATTGTCTTTTTTGTGATGTTGGCAGAGAAGCATTTCAACAGGTGTCCCCTGTTCTCACCTCAGGTATGAAAGCAGTGCCCTCCCAGGACAGAGAGAGAGGAGGAAGGGAATGGGTGACCCTGGTCATTCTGATCTGTCCTCAGCTCTTCTTTCCGGTTCCATGTTGGTCTCCTCAGCACCATCACCCCTTCTTCTCCCCTCCCAACTTTCCTCTCCTCCCATCTTTCCCCCGCTTTCTGCCTTCTTGTTCCAGACTTAGCCACCATGTTGGGCCAGGAGAGGATGATTCAGTGTGCTTCCACTGTCTTCCACAACTAAATCTTGGTTTCTTCTTTTGTTTTCTTTATGAATCAAGGTTATAGAGAGGTTGGTTGGAGGGGAACACAAAGTTCCAGATTCATGAAGGCAGGGAGTGCTGGTGGGTGCAGGGCCCAAGTCCCCTGGGGATGGAAAGACTCCTCTTCATTCTCAGTGCCCGGCTTTCAAGAAGACTGAGAGGCAAAGCTGTGAAACTTCATCTTGCTTCTCAGAGAGCTGAGAGGGCTGGTAGCAGCTGTGGTCAGAAATCTGCCGCTTGATACTAAGGGAAAGGAGGGAGAGCCATAACGGTGAGGGTGGGAGGGTGCACGGTGAAACGTCTGGGGAAATTGCTGAATTCTTAATGTTAGCCCTTGGAACACCCCGTCGGGCTTCCTGGCTACTTTTCTGCCTCTTATTCCATGCCCAGTCCCTGCCTTCCCTCCCTCTACCTCTCCCTAGAACAAAGGACACTTTGGGCTATTTTAACGGTGAAGTCCTACCTGCTCCACCCAACCCCACTGTTTCTGCTCATCAAGTAGAAGCGGCTCTTGCTATAGCATCAGGGCAAAGTGTCTCTGGTTAAAGCTGACCCCAAACCATCATATAGCACAACCCAGGCCGAGACAAGTGGGGAAGCCGTTTAAACCGGAGAAAGCACTACTACAGGTCCTCAGCCCTCCCTGAATTTTCGGTGCTGCCACCTCCTTGCTCCAGAGGCCTGGGTGCTCCCCGGGCAGAGAGGCCCAGGCGCTCATGCTCACAGCTGCTGCAGCAGTGATGCAGAAACCCAGGTCCTGCCAGGCGTGCTGGGAGCAATAGCTCACAAAACAGATTGGAAAGCCCTCGGCTGGGGCTCGCTCTCCTGCGACTTGGCACTTACGTAGCTTTTTCCACTGGCAGGGACGGAGCAGGAGGCGAGGCTGCCCCCTCAGATGATGACCTCCCTCCCCAAACCAGGCTTGTGAGGCCCCAGTCCTGTTCACCTCATTCTTCAGTCCTGCCCAGGCCGCGGCGGGGGATGGGGTGGGGGCGGTGAACTGAGGGTGTGGGAAGGGGTTTGAGTAGAACTGCGCTTGACACCGAGAGGCAGCAGGTTGGAGGCCATCCTTGGGACTCCTTCCAAGTGTGAAATGATTTAAATCTGGGGGTCCGTCCCAGGAGGCCCAGAAGCACGATGCTGGTGCCCAGCCAGCGGCCGCTCTGCACTGGGTGTGAATCGGGCCGCCTGGTCAGTATCAGGCTGTCTGAGGCTGGAATTGCCTAGCGTCCCCTGGGCGTCTGACTTGCAGCGAGTGCACGTTTCCGGCCTGCGGGGGATGGGCCGCGGGCCAGCGCGCGCGGGGTGGTGGTGGTGGTGGGGGCTCCCCAGGCCCCCCGAAGCAGCAGCTGTGATGACTTCATGACTCTCAAATGGCGCAGGGGCCCGGGGAACAGGGCCGGGATTGTCTTTGCAGGCTGCAAGCGCACGTGTGAAAGAACTGCGTCAGACTGGACCCCCTGCCGCAGGAGTTTTTGAAAATTGCTCTCATCTTTAGCAAAAACTCCCCGAATAACCCCTGCCATGCTCCTCCAAGCCCTTGCAATATGCTGAGTCTGGTGAGGTCCTTCTCAACCAGGAGCCACGAGGAGGGAATGATCAGCACCAAACCACCTTTAGGTGGGTTTTCAGGTTTTAGGGGAAGTAATGACAGTTGGCACCCACTCCAGTGTTCTTGTCTGGAGAATCCCAGGGACAGGAGAGCCTGGTGGGCTGCTATCTATGGGGTCGCACAGAGTCGGACATGACTGAAGCAACTTAACAGCAGCAGCAGCAATGATAGTTGGCGGGCTTCCCTAGTAGCTCAGCTGGTAAAGAATTTGCCTGCAATACAGCAGACCCCGGTTTGATTCTGGGGTCAGGAAGATCCCTTGGAGAAGGGATAGGCTACCAACTCCAGACATCTTGGGCTTCCTTGGTGGCTCACATGGGAAAAAAATCTGCCTGCAATGCGGGAGAACTGGGTTCGATCACTGGGTTAGGAAGACCCCCTGGAGGATGGCATGGCAACCCACTCCAGTATTCTTGCCTAGAGAATCCCCATGGACAAAGGAGCCTGGTGGGCCACAGTCCGTGGGGTCACAAAGAGCTGGATACAACCAAGCAACTAAGCACAGCACAGCACAATGATAGTTTTTGTTTGAATCTGCCAGTGAACCAGTCTGCATTAGAGCAATCCTGGAGAAAGAGAACCAGACAGCTCTGTTTTCTTAGTAACTTGTCTGCACTGCCCACTGGGAGAGTCAGGGTGAGTGATGTGGCCACAAGACCCCCTGCACCCTAGTTCACCGATTTGGAGATAGTGAGAAAATTGATACTGAGACCTCACGTGATGTGATTGTCAAGCTGCCTGTCATTTCAGTGTGGTGACGGTGGTCCTGGCCGTGACTGGGTGGAGGAGCTTGTGCCCGCAGGTCACCAAGTATGATTATGTTCATTGCAGCATTGTTTGTGATGGTGATAGACTGGAATAAGTGTCTGTCAAAGAGGATGGAGAAACAAGATGCGGTGTATTTAGATGATAGCATTGTATACAAAGGTTAAATCACCAGTCTGGGACAGAGCTCAAAAAGGAAAAAAAAAAAACCAAACAAACTGCATAATGATAACTACAGTATGAAATCATTTATGTAAAGAGCGAGAGAGAAAGCAGGAAAACCCTCATGAGGCCAGAATGTGCTTTCTGTTCTGTGCTGAGCAGAGACCTGGAAGCCTGGACCCCCCAAAACCCCAAACTGTCTATGCAAGGGTGAGTGGGACTGAAATCTGGAAAGGTAGTCAAAGGTTCCTTTAAGTAAATGTTCTAATGTTTAAGGGCAGAATGATTTCATTTATTTCTTATGTAATTAAAAATTAATTATAAAATGGGGGAAAATGAGGTGCTAGTGGTTTACAAACTTAATCCATCCAGATTTAGCAGATGTGGAGCTTTGCGTTTTTGACCTACTTGTGGGTAATTAATGGTCAGTTCTTTTTTTCTTTCTTTTTGCTGGGATGTAGCAAATTGATATAATTAAAAGGTGCTGTGGGTTGTGTTTTCATACATCATCAGGCGACTGCGTCAAGTGACACTCAAGGACATCCTTTCTAAGCAGTTTGTCTGCAGACTGTGGCCTTGTTGAACCACAGAGTCATCATCCTGGCATGATAGGCACTGGTGCAGCACGGACTGCTCTAACTGGGCCAGGAGAAGGAGAGGGGCAAGGTAACCTGGTAACCTTCATATTGCATGTAGTCCCAACATTTCCCTTTGCACGTTTCACTTGGAAAATCTTGCAAGCAGATGTCAGCAGTGCCAACACCATGTTGGATAGTCACTTTACTCAGGGGGTTAAGTGAATAATTTAGTTAAGAATAAACCCATATAAACCCACAGGTGGTGATTACTCCAAGTCACAGGTTTTCGAATATAAGATACAGTTGTGTGTCTGTGTGTAAATTAATAGTATATAAATTTAAAGATAATAAAAGGAAAAACATACTTTTGTCAGAGAACAAACTTCAAAGTTAGGAAAGAAATTATAAACTTATTAAGAAATGCTTACTGTGTATTATAATAGAATCAATCGTATTAGTTGTGTTCAAAGATATGGTTTTCCTTAATTATAGTAGTTTTATTCACTTAGTAGAAAATTTAGCAGTTAAAGAAAAATATAAACAAAATTACAAGCAGACAAAAATTAAGCAGTGGATAATTGGATTTGGTTACGGATGTTTTCTTCTAGGTTTTTCTATTATTAATATGATAAAAATCTTCATTCTCTTGGTAATATTGTTTTGCAGACCATTTTTAGCTTGCTGTTACTAATAGTTGAAAGTCCATCATCAAGAGAAGTTCCCTTAATACCTATTTCTGCCTTGGTGACCACTGATCTGATTTGTCACTACAATTTTCCTTTTTCAAAATGTCAAATAATGGCATGCATGCTCAGTTACTTAGTTCTGTCCGACTCTTTTTTGACCCCAATGATTGTAGCCCGCAGGGGTCCTCTGTCCATGGGATTTCCCCAGGCAAGACTACTGAAGTGGTTACCATTACCTCCTTTCCCAACCCAGGGATTGAACCTGCACCTCCTGTAGCTCCTGCATTGGCAGGCAGATTCTTTACCATTGAGCCACCTGGGAATTAGCCTTTGTGCCCAGCTTCTTTTACTTATCATAATAATTTTGAGTTCTTCCATGTTGTTGCATATATCAGAAATTTCTTTCATTTTTTAATTTATTTTTTAGATTTAGTTTTTCTTAGTTTTAATTGGACGATAATTGCTTTACAATGTTGTGTTGGTTTCTGCCATACGTCAGTGTGAATCAGCCATAATTGTACATATATCCCCTCCCTCTTGATTTATTTCTTTTTATTGCTGCATAAAATTTTACTGTATGAGTCTATCACAACTTGTTTATCCAAATATCATTTTAGGGATTTGCTGAGCTTTTGAAATCTGTCAGTTGAACTCTTTCATCCATTTTGGAATGTTCTTGGAGACTATTTTTTTCAAAATTGCTTCTGTCCAAATCTCAGTCTCCCCTCTCCTGCTGGTGTGAAAGTTGCAGCGGCTGCTATGTTTGCTTCGGTTCCCACACCTTTAATGCTCTGTTCTGTTCTTTCCATTCTTTTTCACTCTGTGCTTCAGTTTGAATCTTTTTCTACTGACTTTTAGCTATGCTACTTTTTTTAGATCCTAAAATACTCATGATGATAATTCCATAAAGCTTGTGCAAATAAAACCTGAAAATTTATTCCTATTCCCCTTTTTAAAAAATGGAGTATAACTGACAAATGATATCACATCAGTTTCAGGTGTATATCATACTGATTTGTTGTGTATCAATATATACATTTTTAAGTGATCACCATGGAAAGTCTAGCTACCTACCACCTGTCACTTTATAAAGTTTTTACAATAGTATCGACTATATTCCCCATATACATCTTCATGACTCATTTATTAATGAGATTTGTACCTCATGATACTCTTGACCTTTTTCACCCCCTACACTTTCTCTGATGAGCATCAGTTTGTTCTCTGTTCTATTTGTGCATTTATTTTGTTTGTTTTTTATTTTCAGTGGCTTATTCCTTTTTATTGGTAGAATCCCAGTGTATGGGATATGCCACATTGTGTTTATTCATTCTCCAATTGAAAGGCATTAGATTGCTTCCATTGCTGAAATTCTATAAACAATTTTCCTCGGAACATTCATGTATATACACTTTTTTAAAAATGTGTTTTAAAAATTGCACAGTGTTGTATTGGTTTCTCCCATACAATAATGCAAATCAGCCATAATTATACATATATCCCCTCCCTCCCTAGCATCCCTTCCCTCTCCCGATCCCATCCATCCAGGTCATTTTTAGATTCCCCATATAATGAGATCATACAGTAACTGTCTTTCTCTGTGTGACTTATTTTACTTAGCATAATACCCTCTAGGTTCACCCATATTGTTGCAAATGGCAAGATTTCATTCTTTCTTATGGCTAACAATATTCCATTGTAGGTTGCCATTTCCTTCTCCTATATATACATATATATATATATATATGTAAAGGCATCATATGCCTTTCCTCCTGAGTGCTATCCTGTCATTATTTTGCTGGCATTTTACCTAACTGTGGAATTGTTTTTCTGTCTTCTGTAGATCATAAGCTTCACAGGGCAGGGCTTTTGTCTTCTCTTAGTTTACTATTGTTTCTCCTGTAGTCTGTATTTCTGAAACATCTGTAACCCAATTCCTGAAACATCATGGGATCTTAATATTTTTGAAATCGATATGGAATTTGTACCTTCCTGGTTACTTAAAGTCCTATCTCCTGAAATCGTGGAGGTCGCCTCATCATAGCTTGGAGTACACCATGCGTGCATGGACACCAGGCCTCCCACCCTCAGTGATGGTCTTTATGGCAGCATCTACTATGGACTACTTTAGTTGACTTCAGAGGTGGAGGAGCTCTTACCCAAGGGCATGTCAGAGAATCTGTGATAGCATGGATAGATGGAAAACCAAGTTGAAAGCAGAAAAACATTTTGAACATAACTGTTGTAGGCAGCTTTTGGACTCATGGGAAACTGCTGGCTCTCTTGGCTGAATTCTTGGGTATAGACTCTAATTTTGTGGGTTGACCTAACAATTATCATTTCTGGGAAAACAACAGAGCCCACTCTCTGTTCTCCTAGTTTGCAAAGGATTTTCTGCTATTTGTGACTTCCATTAAGTTGCCGCTATGCCTTACTTTCACTACTGTTCTCTGGGAGAAGGAGATTTATTTGCCCTTCCTTCCTTTCTTTCTTTCTCTTTGTCTCTTTTTCTTTCCCCTCTTTTTGTATTTTGTATTTTCTTTCCTGGCAAGGACAAAAATACATAACTCCAAACAGTGAAATTAGTATTTCAGTCTGGGGAGCTTCACAAATACATTCCAGAGGGCATCAGTTTGAACTGGCCAAGAAAGTTGAAGTAGGATTTTCTTTATTTTTCTTTCTTTCCTTTTCTTTCCTTCTTCTTTTCTTTCTTTCATTCTGGCTTTCTCTAGTTGCTGCGAGTAGGGGCTACTCTTCATTGAAGTGTGCAGTCTTCTTATTGTGGTGTCTTCTTTTGTTGTGGAGCACAGGTTCCAGGGCTCATGGGCTTCAGTATTTATGACATGTGGGCTCATTAGTTGCAGCTCAAGGGCTCTAGAGCTTGGGCTCAGTAGTTGTGGCACATGGGCTTAGTAGACCCAAGGAATGTGAAATCTTCCAGGACCAGGGGTCAAACCTGTGTCCCCTGCATTTCCAGACAGACTCCTAATCACTGGACCACTAGGAAAGTCCCTAAAGCAGAATTTTCTACATAATATATCTAACTGCACAGAAAAGTAGGAAACTTTCCATTTTTTCATATCCATATATATGGACATTTATGAATCTTCAGATATTAAATAATAAGAATAAGGAGAAAAAGAGATGAATAAACTGTGGAAAATTCTTCAAGAGATGGGAATACCAGACCACATGGCCTGCCTCTTGAGAAACCTATATGCAGGTCAGGAAGCAACAGTTAGAACTGGACATGGAACAACAGACTGGTTCCAAATAGGAAAAGGAGTGCATCAAGGCTGTATATTGTCACCCTGCTTATTTAACTTATATACAGACTACATTATGAGAAATGCTGGACTGGAAGATGCACAAGCTGGAATCAAGATTGCCAGGAGAAATATCAATCACCTCAGATATGCAGATGACACCACCCTTATGGCAGAAAGTGAAGAGGAACTAAAAAGTCTCTTGATGAAAGTGAAAGTGGAGAGTGAAAAATTTGGCTTAAAGCTCAACATTCAGAAAACAAAGATCATGGCATCTGGTCCCATCCCTTCATGGGAAATAGATGGTGAATCAGTGGAAACAGTGTCAGACTTTATTTTGGGGGCTCCAAAATCACTCCAGATGGTGACTGCACCCATGAAATTAAAAGATGCTTAGTCCTTGGAAGGAAAGTTATGACCAACCTAGATAGCATATTCAACAGCAGAGACATCACTTTGCCAATAAAGGTCTGTCTAGTCAAGGCTATGGTTTTTCCAGTGGTCATGTATGGATGTGAGAGTTGTGCTGTGAAGAAAGCTGAGCACCGAAGAATTGATGCTTTTGAACTGTGGTGTTGGAGAAGACTCTTGAGAGTCCCTTGGACTGCAAGGAGATCCAACCAGTCCATCCTAAAGGAGATCAGTCCTGGGTGTTCTTTGGAAGGACTGATGCTAAAGCTGAAACTCCAGTCCTTTGGCCACCTCATGTGAAGAGTTGACTCATTGGAAAAGACTCTGATGCTGGGAGGGATTGGGGGCAGGAGGAGAAGGGGACGACAGAGGATGAGATGGCTGGATGGCATCACCTGCTCGATGGACATGAGTTTGGGTAAACTCCTGGAGTGGGTGATGGACAGGGAGGCCTGGCGTGCTGCGATTCATGGGGTCTCAAAGAGTCGGACATGACTGAGTGACTGAACTGAACTGAAGCATAGCTGACATTTACTCACCACATGCATTATCCCATTTAATATTCCTACAAGTCTGCTATCATCCATTTATAGAGAAAGTGAAAGTGAAAGTGAAGTCGCTCAGTCGTGTCCGACTCTTTGCGATCCCATGGACTGTAGAGAAGGGAACTAGATCCTCAATGGGAAACATCTCTGTAACTCTGAGAGGAACATCTTGGAAGGTACAGGTGACACTTCTTTAATTTATATTAACCCTTATTTTTATGGAAATGGCATGTTAGCAAATTTAACTTGCCAATGCATGTCTCTGACCATTTCCTCTATTTTGAAAACCTCCCGTGATCCCCTATTTTCTAACCAAAGCCAGCTCCTTCCCAGGCACATGCTGTTCTAGTGCACACCGAGATTCCAACTTATTTCCCCATGGAATGCATCTTCTCCTGGATCATCTTTCAGTTTTCCAGTGACCTTGGATGGTGCTGTGCTGTGCTCAGTTGCTCAGTGGTATCCAACTCTTTGCGACATTATGGACTACAGGCTGCCAGGCTCCTCTGTCCACGGAATTTTCAGGCAAGAATACTGGAGTGGATTGCCATTTCCTCCTCTAGGTGATCTTCCCTACTCAGGGACTGAACCTGCATCTCCTGCGTCTCCTGCATTGGTAGGTGGATTCTTTACCACTGAGCCACCATATGCTCACCTATAAAATAGAATTTAAGTACCTAAGTCTTGTTCCTCGGACTGTAGTTTATGCATTCCTGGCTATTTGAAAGTTTGACGGAACCAGGCAGGTCACGGGAATGAAGAAAGCCAGAAGCAGTGAAGGGACAGGTGATAACTGACCTTCCACAGAGAAGGGAGGGCAGGAGCATGACCCACTGAAAAGTGTGCGTGTGGCCACAGAAGAGAGCAGTCCGGCTCCAGCTGAATGTTGTGAAACGTGGGCTCCCCGTGATGGAGGTTGTGATAACCCAAGAGAATTCTGAAGCCTGGATTTTCATTTCAATTATTCTTATTTGTAAAGAGCAGCAACTAATGCATATTTAAAACTCTGTGTGGGTGAACATTGTGAACGAAGCAAAACACACTCACAAACTGAATTTGGCCCATGGAACAGCTGGTTTGTGCCTTTTACTCTGTATAAGATCTCTGCTCCCTTTTTCTGTAATAAAATGACACAAAATTATTGACTATAAACTTCTTATTTTAGGGAGTAGTATATCAGTTCTTTTTATTCATTTTTAGGATCTAATATAAACAAATAACTACATACATACCCACACATTTGCATGTATAAAGTGAAGTCGCTTAGTCGTGTCTGACTCTTTGCGACCCTGTGGACTGTAGCCCACCAGGCTTCTCCATCCATGGGATTCCCCAAGCAAGACTACTGGAGTGGGTTGCCATTTCCTTCTCCAGGGGATCTTCCCCATCCAGGGATCAAACCCGGGTCTCCTGCATTGCAGGCATATGCTTTAACCTCTGAGCCACCAGGGAAGCATATATGCAAATATAAACTGCAGCCATGCTCACATTTGGCCATTTCTAGATTCATCCCTGTGTGACCAGCCTTCTGACTGCCTTTCTTTTCCACCTTCTCTACAGAACCACATGCAATGAGACAGTGATCAGCCCTCTTCAATCCCAGGCTACCCACACCAGTGGTGATTGGTTTAAACTACTTTTTATGGAGTCTGCTTGCATGTGGTATACCTGGTGGTGGTTTCTAGATATCTGTGTGTTTGCTTCTAGTATGTTTAAAAATATCTGCAGAGAAAGATGAAAATTCTATTGTAGGGTGAGCTCATTTGCAGCCACATGGGTAAGAAACTGACAAGGCTGGAAAACTGGATGGGGGAAAAAATGTTGATATCCTCTGTAATGAGATCTGTAACCTCAATCTTGTTATAAATAGAGCTCTGGTTGAATCCGGTAAAGCGCTCATTCTGTAGGTGTGGGAATTGCTACTGGAGTGTATACTTTTTGGGAAATGGACACCTGAGAGTCTGATGTGGCTCTTACCACAGCTGAGTTTGTGTTGACTCCCTCTCGCCCACCCACTCCCGCTTCATACCTCCTGTGTGAAGCCCCCTCTGAGTGTCTTGCCCTTCCTATGGAGGGTTGCTCACTCCCGTTTCTGTAGTGCACACCTGGTGCAATGGAAATGCTACAGGAGCGTAAAGTCTGCTTGTCCATCCCACTCTTGGGCATGCAACCATGTGAGATCTAGGGGTGGTGTTATCTGTGAATCCCAGTTCCTTGCAATAGTGCTCAGGAGACATTGATAAACTGGAATGAACCGTCATGTGAACACATCCTAGAAATTGAGATACTGGGTGGAATAACAACTATAATCATCAATCCATGGGATGGGTAAGCTTTGACACCTGAGCTCTGCATCACTGGGAGTGTTCAGGTAGAAATTGGATGACTGTTCTAGAAAGTATTTCTGTATGGAGTTAGGAAGGCTGACTGACAGCATCACCCAGTTCCCTTTTAACTGTGTGAGATTTAACAAGGCTTTCAGTTTTCCCAGCTATCTGTTTTAGTTCCTGGGATGGTGGAGTTAGTGGAGCAGATACTGTGGATGCTTTGCCCTGATTCTGCTCCCCACCCCCAGCTTTACCATTTTTACACACAGGCAGGACTACCACCTGTCAGTACCTGCATTTCACTGTCTAGGGAGTTTGTCTGGCCTCTGGGGCCCATGCGACCTGCAGACACTCAGGTGAAATACCCCAGCTCCCTTGCCTTTCAGATGGGATCCTGCTACCCCGGCTCTCTGCCAGGGATGTCAAGTTCCAGTGTCCACATTGGAAATTAACCTGCTGACACGTGCTTACTGCCTTCCTGCCTTCCTGTCTCCTCTCCTGGTGATTCCCCGGGTCACCTCCGAAATACATAACTTGCACTTGAATTCTTGCCATGGTGTCTGCTTCTGGGTAAAACCAAAATGATAGTTGGCATCTCAGCACGTTCCTTCTATGGGCTAATTCAGGAGACACCCACATTTTTTTTCCCCAAAGTGGAATTCAGTGCAACAAGAAGCAGCTCCCAGGCAAATGCTTCAGAAGTCACAGGGCCTTGGGCCTTGGCTAGAAACGCAGAGGCTGGACTACAACTGCGTTGTTTCAGATGCTAATTTACAGCTCCCACACCTCCAAGCTAAGGCAAAGTCTAGCACCAAAGCAAACAGTGTGATTGAAACTCCCCACGGGGCCTGACAAGGTTGGTCAGCAGTTCTGTGTGCGTCCCCTTTGCTAGCGGCTCTCATGCTGAGACATGTTATGATTTTCAAATGGCTCATGGCTGAACAACAGCAACAAGGTTCAGGAGTCTCCAGGGATAATTGTGTGGGAACTAGGTAGGAAGACATATGAGAGGTAAATTAAAATCCTCGTGGATTGTCTTGAACTTGGAGGCAATTAATATGCTGTGGCAGATTTTATGGTTACGAAACTCCCACATAACAGCAGGGGGTGAGGGTTTTACAGGACCCCTCATAATGACCAAGCTATTAAACATCCTCAAGCAGGAACTGGATCCCCTCAAAACCGCAACCCCCCCTTCCCCACTGCCCCACTTGAGATGTCTCCAGGGAAAAAGTGTAACTACAGGCAATTACAGGATGCCATCCTCAAAGCAAATCCATCCCAGAGACTGGCAAGTCTCATAAGTAATACTGACCCTGCATACCCCCAGCCTGAGGATGGCCACACGAGCAGCTGAGCCAGGGAACACAGCAATGAGGAAAGCCGGTCTGCAAGGACATGTTATTGGCGGCAGTGAGCCGCAAAGCTTGACCAGTGTGAAAGTTCTAGCTTGGCCTGTTTCCTGCTGACAAAATCTGTGATCAGAATGGAGAAGAATATGTGAGTGGTAGAATGAAAGGGGTTCCTTTCAATCCCCTCAGCTAAAGAGGGTCTGCTGCTTTTCTGAAACCAGAACTCCAAGAGATTCTGACGAAAGCCTCGAAGCCACAAGCTGAGCATGGGGTCATTGGCACAGTATCTGCTTCAGCTTGACCAGAAGACTTTCCAAGTCAAACCATGCTTTTACATACATTGGAAGAGGGGTCTCTGTCTACCTGGTTATGGAAGTTGAGACAATTGTGGAATAAAAATCAGTAGGCGAAAATAGTTTCAATGGTTCCATGTCTACATGTGCAACCTGGGAAAGAGTCCATTTGTTAAGGCAGGGAAAAAAAAAAAAAGCTTTCATTTTATTGCTGCTGCTGCTATGTCATTTCAGTTGAGTCCGACTCTTTGTGACCCTATGGACTGCAGCCAGCCAAGTTCCTCTGTCTATGGGGATTCTCCAGGCAAGAATCCTGGAATAGGTTGCTATACCCTCCTCCAGAGGATCTTCCCGACCCAGGGATCAAACCTGGGTCTGCATTGGCAGGTAGGTTCTTTACCACAGGCACCACCAGAGTACCTCTGAGCCAGGTCAAGATTAACTCAGTGTTTGGGCTGAGTCTTTGGCTGACACCTCTTATTTCATGGTATATAAGAATCCAAATGACAAATACACATAAACCTAATTGTTAACCATGCAATTCTGTACCTCATTCCATCAGATTTAGGGACCCATCTGCTCTCCACTCTCTCCAAAATCCTGTGTGCCAGGTCTTTTCAATTCCAAGCCTGTCTAAATAAATCTCATGCTTGGGAAGGATTTGCCGGTATCATGACGTTTTTCAAGGTCACTAGAAGAATCTAAAAGTCCTACCACATAGCCCCCAGAAGACATCTGGATAGAAGTTAAGTCAATTCTTTGATGATCACATCAACCAGCCAGTGTCTTTTCTCTTCAGATCCAAGCCCCATTCACCTCAGACAGTCCAATTCAAAACTTGAGGGCCGTGTACATAGCCGGACCCTCTTGTACTATCAGGCTTCAGAAGCATGCTCATTAACTTTGATCTCGGCTAACCCACTGAGTGGGCTTCCCTGGTAGTTCAGCTGGTAAAGAATCTGCCTGCAATGCAGGAGACCCTGGTTCAATTCCTGGGTTGGGAGGATCCCCTGGGGAAGAGAAAGGTTACCCACTCCAATATTCTCAAACTTCCCTGGTGGTTCAGATGGTAAAGAATTCTCCTGCAATGAGAGAGACCTGCGTTTGATCCCTGGGTTGAGAAGATCCCCTGGAGGGAGGCATGGCAATCCACTCCAGTACTCTTGCCTGGAGAATCCCCATGGGCAGAGGAGCCTGGCGTGCTACAGTCCATGGGGTTGCAAAGAGTCAGACATGACTGAGTGACTAAGCACAGTGCCTGCTGAGCATTAACTCAAGGTCACATTCATAACCTTCTCATCCCCTCATCCCCACTGCAATGCAGCACTTAGCAATCACTTGTTTCAGGGGAAAAAAAAAAAACAAACCTCTGTGAGGGCCACAGTCAGTTGTCCCAGTTCCATCATCTATCCAGAAACAGATTTAGAAACAGTCAAGCTGAAAACCCTGCTCTGAGCCCCTAGTTCTTTCCATTACACATGTCTGAGCAATAATTAAATTGGAATGACAGCAGAGGGGAAAAAAGCTAATGTACCAATAACTTCATTTTCCTGGCTGCTGTTAAAAAGCAAACGAGTATAATTTGAGCAATAAATCATTTTTTAAATATATGAACATCTGAATTTTTTCCTTCTCGCCTACAATAGACTCCTATCTCTTTCTCGATGAGGCTGTGCTCCTTTCTCTGCTAGACTTCTTTTCTCCTAATGCATTTCAAGTCTCACAACCATGTGTACTGAAGTGGAGGAAAAGATAGGCAGTATTGCTTCTCAGATGTCCCTGGAAACCCAATATCTTGTATTCACTGCTCACTGCACTGAAATGGAAATTCTAGCTGCAACAGAGCACCCACCAGAAACTCATCAGACTCAGACATCTGCAACCTTTCACATTCAAAGTGTCTAATTTTTCTTGCTTTCCATTAGGTACTTTTATTTTTTTCTGTAAGCAAGGAGGGTTTGAGTAAGATGATCCTAGCTGACAAGGTCAGGGATGAAAGAATACTTGATGCTGGTTTAAAGCAAATGATTACACAGGAAATATGAACTATTAAAAAAAAAGTTTATTGTATTATCCACTTAGGAGATATAGGAAATTCAGATTTCTATTCTCAGTATGATTTTGTTATAGGATTTGAAACTCAGAGCCTTAATTCAGCTTATGATCACTGAAATTTCAAAGTGGATGACCCTTCTGAGCCACACCTGATGTTTTATGGCAAAGCTGTTCAAGACAGAATGCATGTGAGCTGAAAGGGAAAGTGAGAAAAAGTGTTAGTCACTCTGTCGTGTTGACTCTTTGCAACTCCAGGGACTGTAGCCCGCCAGGTGCCAAGCTTTATTCAATGGAATTCTCCAGGAAAGAATCCTGGAATGGATAGCCATTCCCTTCTTCAGGGGATTTTCCCAACCCAGGAATCAAACCCAGGTTTCCTGCATTTCAGGAAGATTCTTTACCATCTGAGCCACCAGGGAGATCTTAAAGCGGGGTGTAGTCAAATCCTGGACAGTGAGCTACAGGGAAAGAAGATATGCTTAAGAAAGACTTTGGAAGGGTATGTTTCCTCAGCTCCTTCTACTTTGGGGCAAGATGTTGTAGAAGTAATTCTCACACAACATTAAATTCTTGTTTGGAATATCCCACAAACTCCCAACATTTGCCTATGTTCATTGATTTGTGCATAAAGCCATGTCACATTGTAAAATCCCTCAAGAAGCATTTCTCAGGCTGCAAATCCAGGACGTGCTAAGTAATAAGTAATTTTCATCATACAAATGGATGGGTTCTGTTATCTGAACAAATAGACTATACATTCTAGAGATTTATATTTTTGCTAAATATCTTAACCAATAATGTTGTTTCTTGCATTAGTATTATTTTTAAATAAAAGCAAGTTTGACACAAATGAATTCCGTAACCAGTTCAGGTAATGCCTGAATAGGGGAACTCACTGCTTCCCCAGAAAGAGGCAAACACCTACCTCACCTGGATCCTGGGTACTGCATCTGGGTTAAATCTGGATCAATCCTGATTGACAGGCTGTCCCTGTGGCTTCTTATGACTTCTTCACTCTTCCTGGGTTATAATCCATCTGCAAACCTGATTATATAGATTCTTACACAAAGGTAAGAGATATCAAATAAAAGTTTTATAACTTTAGCATTTTGATGCCTTTTTCCTTTTAAGATTTTTGTTCAAATACTGCAGAATCTGCCTGCAAAAGCCAGGAGAGTGATAGCAAGTTAGGGCAGCATTCTCTTACTGTTGTCTGGTTTTTGTCCCAGGAACAATGTCAGCTTCCATTTGGTATCACTCTGCTCAGCTAACACTGTCTAGACCAAAGCCCAGGCCAAGCGTTCCCCTCACAAGGTTCCTGCTCTATTTCCTCCACTTAACGCAGTCAGTCAATAAGTGCCCAGTCGTAGAGAATCTCTTATTATTCCCACTTACTCCTTTTCACATGGGCTTTTACTTCCACAGACATTTCATGAAAGATAAATCAGAGAGAACAGCACACAGTGACACAGCTATCAGCCAAAATGCTCAGCAGCCTTTCTCTCTCAGTCCGTGGCTGACCTGGATTCTTAGGTGACTCAGCATCACCGTAGCCTAGCGGGGCTGGGGACTGACCAAAGAGGTAAATGTACGCCTTCAAAACCGACTACAAATGTGGTTTATTTATACCCCAGACATTTAAAAGTCCCCAGAGTTCCAAAAAAATCACACTTTTAATTAAGGACATTTCTTTTTATGAGTTCCTGAAGGTAATGGCATCGTGCACAGAGATTTAATAGTTGGGCGGATTTTGTTTAAGTGCTGATCGTTCACTTACACAATTGAAGCCTATTTCATGGATAAATGTCTTCAGTTTTCAGATAGTTCTCATCATGACTGCCTTTCTTCTAAAGCAGCAATTAAAGAAAAATTTGCTGATGTGAATTTAAGGATTTATAGGCGTCTGATGGACCACATTCTGTCAGACCTCTCCACCATGACCCGCCTGTCTTGTGTTGCTCCAAAAGGCATGGCTTGGTTTCATTGAGTTAGACAAGGCTGTGGTCCTAGTGTGATTAGACTGACTAGTTTTCTGTGAGTATGGTTTCAGTGTGTTTGCCCTCTGATGCCCTCTTGCAATACCTACCATCTTACCTGGGTTTCTCTTACCTTGGGCGTGAGGTATCTCTTCACGGCTGCTCCAGCAAAGCACAGTCGCTGCTCCTTACCTTGGACGAGGGGCATCTCCTTACCGCCACCGTTCCTGACCTTCAATGTGGGATAGCTCCTCCAGGCCCTCCTGTGCCTGCGCAGCCACCACTCCTTGGGTGGCTCCTCCCAGCCGCCGGCTCTGGCCCTGGGCTGGGGGTGTTTCCTCCCGGCCACCGCCCCTGACCTCGGATGCAGCATAGCTCCTCCCAGCCGCCACTGACCTCGGACGCAGGGTAGCTCCTTTCGGCCGTTCCTGCGCCGTCGCAGCCTGACACTCTAGGCTGCTGCCCCTGACCTCGGACGTGGGGAAGCTCCTCTCGGCCGCGCTTAGTGAGCCTGTTCGCAGATGCCTGCACTTAGTGAGCCGGCTCGCAGCTTTATTGACTATGCCAAAGCCTTTGACTGTGTGGATCACAATAAACTGTGGAAAATTCTGAAAGAGACGGGAATACCAGACCACCTGACCTGCCTCTTGAGAACCCTGTATGCAGGTCAGGAAGCAACAGTTGGAACTAGACATGGAACAACAGACTGGTTCCCAATAGGAAAAGGAGTACATCAAGGCTGTATATTGTCACCCTGCTTATTTAACTTCTATGCAGAGTACATCATGAGAAACGCTGGACTGGAAGAAGCACAAGCTGGAATCAAGATTGCCGGGAGAAATATCAATAACCTCAGATATGCAGATGACACCACCCTTACGGCAGAAAGTGAAGAGGAACTTAAAAGCCTCTTGATGAAAGTGAAAGAGAAGAGTGAAGAAGTCGGCTTAAAGCTCAACATTCAGAAAACGAAGATCACGGCATCCGGTCTCATCACTTCATGGGAAATAGATGGGGAAACAGTGGAAACAGTGTCAGACTTTATTTTTTGGGGCTCCAAAATCAATGCAGATAGTGACTGCAGCCATGAAATTAAAAGACGCTTAATTCTTGGAAGAAAAGTTATGACCAACCTAGATAGCATATTCAACAGCAGAGACATTACTTTGCCAAGAAAGGTCCATCTAGTCAAGGCTATGGTTTTTCCTGTGGTCATGTATGGATGTGAGAGTTGGACTATGACAAAAGCTGAGCACTGAAGAATTGATGCTTTTGAACTGTGGTATTGGAGAAGACTCTTGAGAGTCCCTTGGACTGCAAGGAGATCCAACCAGTCCATTCTGAAGGAGATCGGCCCTGGGATTTCTTTGGAAGGAATGATGCTCAAGCTGAAGCTCCAGTACTTTGGCCACCTCATGCGAAGAGCTGACTCATTGGAAAAGACTCTGATGTTGGGAGGGATTGGGGGCAGGAGGAGAAGGGGACAACAGAGGATGAGATGGGTGGATGGGATCACTGACTCAATGGATGTGAGTCTGGGTGAACTCCGGGAGTTGGTAATGGACAGGGAGGTGTGGCGTGCTGAGATTCATGGGGTCACAAAGAGTCAGACACGACTGAGTGACTGAACTGAACTGAAGCATCTGATGAGAGTTCCAATAATTATCAATGTGCATTTAGTGAAAACCTGGTTGTGCTGTCCAGCCTGGGAACTACTGGTCATATATGGCTATTTGAAATGAACTTTGAGCATACACACACATACACATACGCAATGAACTTTAATTGAAACAAATGAAATGAAAGTCTCTTTTGTCACCCTAGCTTCATTTGAAGTGCTCAGTAGCCACTTATGGCTACTGGCTGCCATATTGGATATATAGATAGAACATATCCACCATTGCAAAAAGTTCTGTTGGGTGGCACTGGGTCCTACTGCGTGAGTGCAGATGGACTGCACAGTGGATACTCTACAGATGTGGAAAGTTGTCAACCTCTGGAAGGTGGGCACCATCTTGTTAAAGAGATGAACAGTGAAAAGTGATGTTCTGTATGACCATACTATCAAGGTGGAACAGGGGCGATAAGTCAATGCCAAAGTGAGGCATGACATTCAAAGCTGAACAGTCCTGGTCAGGATGGTGGAACTTCGTCCATATACAGCAAGCAAATCGAGGCTAAGAAACGAGTGATGCCAAAGTCTGTGGAAGCAAGAGAATGAAAGAGAAAATGTGCACTTGTGCCCAGTCACTCAGTCTTGTCCAACTCTTTGTGACCTCATGGACTGCAGCCCACCAGGCTTCTCTGTCCATAGAATTTTCCAGGCAAGAATACCAGAGTGGGTTGCTATTTCTTACTTCAGGAGATTTTCCTGACCCAGGGATTGAACTCAGATCTCCTGCATGGGCAGGAAGATTCTTTACCACTAAGCCACCTGGGGAGTCACAAAGAGGAAACATATAAGCACAATTGTGAGGGGATCTAGAATTCTCAAGGAGTGTTCATTTATTGATACTGTAACAAATTACTACAAACTTTCTCACTTAAAACAATACAAATTTATTGTTATAGTTCTGGAGGTCAGAAGTTTCACTGGGTATAATGAAGCTGTTTCTTATGGAGCCTTTAGCTTTCTTGCCTTTCCTAGCTTCTAGAGGCCACTTGCATTGCTTGACTGCATGGCCCCTTCCACCATCTTCAAAGCCAGCAGCACAGCATCTTTAAACCTCTGACCTATCCTTATTTCCATCATCAAATCTCTTTCTCTGATGCTCACTCGTAAGGACTCTTCTGATTACATTGCACCCACCAGATACTGGGATCACTCCCCATCTGAAGGTCCATGGCCTTAATCACATCTGCAAAGTCCTTTTTTGCCATGTGAGGTAACATATCCACAGCTTTGAGGGGAGCATTATTCTACCCACTGTAAGTGTGAAAACACCACAGGATCTGCATGGAGCCCTGTGACCTCACAGATATTTATAATTTAGAGGTTGCCAAGTTTCAAACCACAAGAAGCAATTTATTAATTTATATTCTACATACTTCCAGAAATGAGTTAAATTTATAAAAACATATACATACAAGATAGAGCTTCAAGAGTAAATAAGATGAAAAGAAAAAGATGGACTAAGTAACCATGATGGAAAGAATGAGATTAAGAAATATGCTCTGTATTGACCTCATTTCCTCCCTTGTGGGAATCTTAAAGGCAGAAGATTTTGAATGTAGCCTCTAAGTGTATGTTCTAAATGTTACCAAGTGATTCAGACAAGGGGTATAACCAGAAATTCCAAATAATTGCACCCTGAAAGTAAAAATATACAGATGGGAACTGTGGGCATAGAGCAGGCTATTTATCCAGTGTAGCAGAATGGAATGACACCTCCTTTTCCTTTAAGATTTGGGAAGGTAGAGCCTCAGTAAAAAGTGATACAACCTGTAGGGCTTCTGACAGTTTAATTCTATTTCAGATGCTGACCTCAAGGATATGTAGAACTTAGAGTTCATCAAGCTTTTATACCCTAAGAAGTTGTTCATTAACTTATGTCCCCCAGTTCCAAAGCTGAGTTGGCTGATTATGAAAATGTGTATAATATAAGGTAGGGCATTAAATATAATTTGACTAAAGGAGAATCAGGGAAAAGAATACATTGAGGGAAGGAATGAGGCTTAAAAAAACATGCTGTATGGTGACTTAAACCTATTTTGAAGATTGAAGATATGGTCCTAACCCAATCATTTATGCAGTTGGCAATGTTTTTGAGATGGAAAACAAAAGATGTCATGAGAAAAGTTCTAGTTAGTCTTGCTACTAAAGCAAGACAGGAAATTCCTCCTGGAGTTTTCACAAACAGGACATACTGAATGATGTCCTCAATAACATCCTATACTTGGATGTTAGAGTTTTTAAAGACTTTTTCTAATAATGACCCTTTATTTAGGGTTTTGAAATCCTCAAAGCATAATTCATTAAAAAGCCAATTCTTCACAGATCCCATAAAGTGAAATCTGTGTGTCTGGCTTCTTTCTGATGTTCCTGAGTCAGGAGGATAGTTAAGAACACCTAGAAAAACAATTAACACTGAGCCTTCAAACAGTTTTGAATGTTTCTTTCTATTGGACTTCTGAGTAAGTGCTGAACCCACATGGATGTGACATCATATTCTCCAGCTAATACCTGGGGTATATTATTTCATGTTACCAACTCAATATAAAGACAATCTCGCCAGGCCTAAATAGTGTATTCCACTTCTGTCTATAAGAAAGCTAGGACATTCCCCACTGACACAGCTTCTCAGAATATAACTAAAACTCTTCTCCAGGCCAAGGGAAACCATCAGACAATTGAGAACTTAAAAAGTATAGCATGTCAAAGAGATCTGCCCTGCCGCACACCCCTTAGTGCCCTTAAGACAGACTGTATCAGTCAACACACTTGCATCTATTTCACACTGGAGTCAGTGGATATTCCAGATGGTGAAGATAGGTGATGAATGATAGGAGCAGTGCTTTGAGATGTGGATATACCAGATACCCCTGTGAAGCTTCTCAACCCCTCAGCACCTCATGTTGGATGATAGTTTAGAGTCAATTGCATATCGCTGAAGACAAACCCATCTTTCTACTCAATACAAAGAGAGCCTCACCAGTATAAAGAGAGCTTCCCCTCTCTTCTCCTTCCCATTCTGTTTCCTCTCCTCCCCAACTTATCTTTCTTCTCTTTGCCCTCCCTTTTTCCATTTGCTCAGCACACTGACAATCAACGAACACTTAGGAGTCCTGAAGGCCAAGACATTATTCCAAATAGTTTTCAAAGGGAACTGTTTTAAAAAGTGATGCTTCAAGAGTACACTTCAAGGTGGGTCGTGGTGTGCCCTATATAGTCAGAGCAACTTTTTAACTCAAGTATATAAGGTAACACATTGCATCCCATATTTTATCTCCCTAGTGATCTATACATGAAATGCAAGGAAGAGCAGCCAGATTATGAAGCTCAGCAATGGCTCAGTGAATGAATATGTTCTTGTTCTGAAATATTTCACTGCTGTAACAAAAGGGCAGCACAGTTGAGCTACCTGGATGGGGTTCGTGCCAGGCTAGACATCAGATGCCTTCAATTGTCCACAAACACCAGTGCTTTGAACACTGACCTATGTGGCCAAGGACACCGATCTGTATCCCCTTGTTCAGGCCAGCTAATGACCTTTAATGCAGTCGTGAGCCTGCCTTTATCCCCATCCTCCAGAGCCTGGAAACGGTGTGAGAACTGCACTGAACGTGGCTCGTAGAATGCTGAGGAGGGGCCTATAAAATCTCTGAGTGCATATTTGGTTATCTTTCTTGATTCACAGGCTGGATAATATGCTTTGTGAACTCAGAGGATCATGGAAAGAGAAAACTGGGGAAGTGCAGGGGTGGGTTTGTCAGGAGAAGTGAGTAGTCTTTGTTATGCCTCCAGTGAGAGAAACACCTCAAGTTCTGAGTGCAAATGACAGACCTTACTGGCAAGGGGGGCTAAGCCAGCCCAACACTTGCGGGATCTTTTCAGAAAGTTTCAGCCTTCCCTATAGTCCCTGGGAGAATCTTTTCTACTACTTCTCCTCTCCTGAGCAATGTAAGAACAACATATTCACTTGATTTATAATGTGAGGGCCTGGTGAAACTGGGGATGAAGTGTCTTAGAGGGAAGAAAATAATGTTTTTCAAGTGCCTTGACTAATATGTTCAGACTTGGTTTAGACGGGTGTGTGTAATTTGTCTGCTTCCATCCTGAGATCACAATGGTGTCTCTGTCTTGTGGGCAGTACAGAGGGGCAGGAGGAGAGCCCGTGCATAAAGCACGCAATGCGGATGCACAGGACAGACATTCTCAACTGGGGAAGAAGCAGTGGCTGTGTTGGATCCATCTGCTGTGTGGACGGCACTCGGTGTCCTTGCAGCCCTGGCCAGGACACACACATGCAATCCCAGTGCACTGTTGGGTGACTTGTTCTGGCAGGGGGCTAAAGGGTGTTTGTATTTTATGACCACTGAGATAAGTCATTACTCAGTTCACCCTAAAGGGGAGAAAAGTCCCTTCATTCCTTCTGTGTTCTTGGACCTATTTAAGACCTAGAACAGCAGAACCATTCACTTCCCTGGGGCAGGGAGAAACTGCTTTCTTCTCAGCTTGCAGATTTTAGCCTAAATGCCATTTTCTGAAAGCCTCCTTCTCTGATTCCCAACAAGTGAAGCCCCTCCCCTCACCCCCACGTAAATTTCAGTGACAGTTTTTCCTGCTACACAGAGGAGGGGCAGCCCACTGTCAGGTTGGGAAATGCAGATCCTGGAGATGAGCTCTTTGGGCTGAATTTCCAGCTCTCCCAAGGCCTGTGCATCTTTGAAAAAGTTACTGCATTGTTTTATGCTGTCTATGATAGAAAGATATAGTATTAAATTAAAATCCCTTTCTCACACCATATACAAAGATCAGTGATTAAAGACCTCCATGTGTAGTATAACAATCGTTATAAAATTTTGAGGAATATCATCATGACCTTGGGGTTAAGGAAGGATTTCTTTAGCAATAAAAAAAATACTTTTTCATAAAAGAAATTAGAAATGCATAAAAATTCTGTGTAATAAAAATCAACAGAAACCCAAGGAAAAATTTGCTTTCATGGAAAAGATATTTGCAACCACATAGCTGAGAAGGAATAAGTATTTGACATATAAAGTGGTTAACAAACAGAAGTTTAGCATCATTAGTTATTAGAGAAATGCAAATTAGTATCCCAATAAGTAACATTTCTTATACATCAATTGGCAAGGATTAAAATCTCTAACAATACCAAATGGTGGAAGTATATGGAGAAATGAGGTTCTTAGACCCTATTAATGGGAAGGTAGATTTATACAAGTATTCTGTAAAATAATTTGGAAATAAGGAACATTGAGTTAATTAAGTGGCTTCCCTCTGGAGAAGGTGAGAGGAGATGGGATGGAAAAAAGTCATATACCATAAACTTTGAATGTATTTGTAATATATTTGAAAATATTTTAAAATTAAAAAATGACATAATATTGGGATTTGCTAATATTAGCAAATCCCACCAGGGATTGAGCCACCAGGAATATCAATTCATTCTGTTTTTGTTCAACTGCCAAGTCATCAGACTCTTTGAGACCCAGTGGACTGCAGCACTTGGACGTGGGGCATCCCCTTTTGGTGGGATCCAACATTCTCCTGTTGACGGTTGTTTAGCAGCCAGTTGTAACCCAGGAGTTATCACAAGAGAAGATGAATTCACATCCTTCTACTCTACCATCATTCCTTCAAGTTTCAACTCAAAAGGCACCTCCTCCAGGCAGCTTCTCCAAAAGGCATCTCCCCCTATGCACACACTGAACACAGACTATATAGTGAGATGGTTGCATAAGACTTACTCATGAAACCAGTGCTTTCTGCTGCTCCCAAGCTTGCAGCCAGGGCTAGGCCATGCAAGAGGGGTTTCCAAGTTTGGGGAAGTGACTGAGCATAAGACTCAGCATGGACATCACCAGATGATTAACATCAAAATCAGATTGATTATATTCTTTGCAGCCAAAGATGGAGAGCTCTATATAGTCAGCAAAAACAAGACCAGAACCTGACTGTGTCTCAGATCATGAACTCCTTATTGCCAAATTCAGACTTAATTTGAAGAAAGAAGGGAAAAACACTAGACCATTCAGTTCAGTTCAGTCTCTCAGTCATGTCCGACTCCTTGTGACCCCATGGACTGCAGCAGACCAGGCCTCCCTGTCCATCACCAACTCCCAGAGTTTACTCAGACTCATACCCATTGAGATGGTGATGCCACCCAACCATCTTATTCTCTGTCATCCCCTTCTCCTCTTGCCTTCAATTGTCCCCAGCATCAGAGTCTTTTCAAATGAGTCAATTCTTCACATCAGGTGGCCAAAGTATTGGAGTTTCAGCTTCAACATCAGTCCTTCCAATGAACACTCGGGACTGATCTCCCTTAGGATGCACTGATTTGATCTCCTTGCAGTCCAAGGGACTCTCAAAAGTCTTCTCAAATACCACAGTTCAAAAGCATAATTCTTTGGTGCTCAGCTTTCTTTATAGTCCAACTTTCCCATCCATACAAGACTACTGGAAAAACCATAGCCTTGATTAGACAGATCTTTGTTGGCAAAGTAATGTCTCTGCATTTTAATATGCTATGATCTAAATCAAGTCTGTTATGATTATACAGTGGAAATGACAAATAACTTCAAAGGATTAGATCTAATAGAGTACCTGAAGAACTATGGATGGAGGTTCATGACATTGTAAAGGAAACAGTGATCAAGACCATCCCCAAGAAAAACAAATGCAAAAAGGCAAAATGGTTGTCTGAGGAGGCCTTAAAAATAGCTGAGAAAAGAAGAGAAGTGACAGGCAAAAGAGAAAATAAAGGGTATACCCATTTGGGTGCAGAATTCCAAAGAATAGTAAGGAGACATAATAAAGCCTTCCTCAGTGATCAGGGCAAAGAAATAGAGGAAAACAATAGAATGGGAAAGACTAGAGATCTCTTCAAGAAAATTAGAGATACCAAGGGAAAATTTTGTGAAAAGATGGGCACAATAAAGGACAGAAATGGTATGGACCTAACAGAAGACATTAAAAAGAGATGGCAAGAATACAGAGAAGAACTATACAAAAAAGATCTTCATGACCAAGATAGCCACAATGGTGTGATCACTCACCTAGAGTCAGACATCCTGGAATGCAAAGTCAAGTGGACCTCAGGAAGCATTACTACAAATAAAGCTAGTGGAGGTAATGGAATTCCAGTTGATCTATTTAAAATCCTAAAAGATGATGCTATTAAAGTGCTGCACTCAATATGGCTGCAAATTTGGAAAATTCAGCAATGACCACAGGACTGGAAAAGTCAGTTTTCATTCCAATTCCAAAGAAAGGCAATGCCAAAGAATATTCAAACTACAACACAATTGCACTCATCTCACACACAAGTAAAGTAATGATCAAAATTCTCCAAACCAGGCTTCAACAGTACGTGAACCATGAACTTCCAAATGTTCAAGCTGTATTTAGAAAAGGCAGAGGAACCAGAGATCAAATTGCCAACATCTGATGGATTAGAAAAAACAATAGAATTCCAGAAAAACATGTATTTCTGCTTTATTGACTATGCCAAAGCCTTTGACTGTGTAGATCACAGAAAACTGTGGAAAATCCTTCAAGAGATGGGAATACCAGACTACCTTACCTGCCTCCTAAGAAGTCTGTATGCAGGTCAAGAAGCAGCAGCTAGAACTGGACATGGAAAAACAGACTGGTTCCAAATAGGGAAAGGAGTACATCAAGATTGTATATTGTCACTGTGCTTATTTAACTTATATGCAGAGTACATCATGCAAAATGCCAGACTGGACGAAGCACAAGCTGGAATCAAGATTGCCAGGAGAAATATCAATAACCTCAGATATACAGATAACACCACCTTTGTGGCAGAAAGTGAAGAAGAACTGAAGAACCTCTTGATGGAAGTGAAAGAGGAGAGTGAAAAAGCTGGCTTAAAACTCAGCATTCAAAAAACTGAGATCATGGCATCCAGTCCCATTAGTTCATGGCAAATAGATGGGGAAACAATGGAAACAGGGACAGACTTTCTTCACTTGGGCTCTAAAATCACTGCAGATGGTGAATGCAGCCATGAAATTAAAAGATGCTTGCTCCTTGGAAGAAAAGCTATGACCAACCTAGACAGCATATTAAAAAGCATTACTTTGCCAATATTGAGACATTTACTTTGAGACATTACTTTGCCAACAAAGGTCTGTCTAGTCAAAGCTATAATTTTTCCAGTAGTCATATATGGATGTGAGAGTTGGACTATAAAGAAAGCTGAGCACTGAAAAATTGATGCTCTTGAGCTGTGGTTTTGGAGAAGACTCTTCAGGGTCCCTTAGACTGCAAGGAGATCAAACCAGTGCATCCTAAGGGAGATCAGTCCCGAGTGTTCATTGGAAGGACTGATGTTGAAGCTGAAACTCCAGTGCTTTGGTCATCTGGTGTGAAGAAATGACTCACTGGAAAAGACCCTGATGCTGGGAAAGATTGAAGGTGAGGAGAGAAGGGGACAACAGAGGATGAGATGGTTGCATGGCATCACCAACTCAATGGGTGAGTTTGAGTAAGCTCTGGGAGTTAGTAGTGGACAGGAAAACCTGGCGTGCTGCAGTCCATGGGGTCACAAAGAGTTGGACAGGAGTGAGCGACCAAAGTGAAATGAACTGGATTGCAGCATGCCAGGCTCTTCTGTCCTCCACCATCTCCTGCAGTTTGCTCAAATTCATGTCCACTGAGTTGGTGATGCTATCTAACCATCTCATCCTCTGACTCCTCTTTCTCCTTTTGCCTTTGATCTTTCCCAGCATCCGGGTCTTTTCCAGTTAGTTGTCTCTTCACATCTGGCCCAAAGTATTGAAGCTTCAGCTTCAGCAACAGACATTCCAATGAATATTCAGGGTTAGTTTCCTTTAGGATTGACAATTTATTCATTGTATTACTTTCTATTCTCATTTCTATATGTGAAATACTTATGTTATTTAAACAGCTAAAAAAATTAAATACGAAGTTAAAAAGAGGCCTCAGAGATCATGTTGTGCAGTAGTCCTCAAACTCTGGTGAAATTGAGGCACCTGCAGGGCTGTTAAACCACAGAACTTGGGGGCCCACCCCAGAGTTTCTGACATGGTTGGTATGGAGTTGGACCTGGGAATCTGCATTCCTAACAAGCTCCCAGGAAGCGTTGGTCCTGTTGATTCACTTTGAGAACCACTGATCTAGCCCAGGTCTTTCATTCTGGAGATAAGGACCTCATGATGAGAAAAGAGGAGTCTTTTCTTTTCTTTTTTTTCTCCAGAAAATCCTTATAGGATACATGCTGTGTGCCAGCAACAGCACCAGGACTGATGATCAGATCTCAGCAAGATAGCCACGCTCTCTGCAATCCTGATGATTTTGCTCAGTTGAGAGGGAGGGAGAAGTGGTGATCAAAAAGTAAACAATAAGTATACAAAATAACTTCAGACAGCAGCAAGTTCTTTGCTGCAGCAAGTTCTTTGCTGCGGCAAGTTCTGAGAAGAAAATCAAATAGGGTGATATCAAAGGGAGAGTTGAGAGGGCAGGGGTATTGTTATGCGAATGGTCATCTCAGGTCTCTTTGAGAAGGTGACATTTAAGCTGAGTTGGAAGGATTAGAAAGAAGATCTGGGGGAAGTAAGTTCCAATTAGAAGATAGAGAAAATTCAAAGCCTGAGGCAAGAGAGAAATAATGAAACCCCAGGGATTAGCAAACACGTGAAAAGAAGTTTAACACCTTTGGTTATTAGAGAAATAACTCATGGCTTATTAGTAACTAACCACCTAGCTGCTATTAGAGAAATCTCACTGTGGTCATATAATAGCAACCAAAAGGCAGAGAGTAGGCTGTGAAGTCAGAGAGGTAGGTGAGAAACAAGGAAAGGGGTGTTGATTTTCTTCTCCATGGTGGCCCTGGAAAATCTGACATCCAAGGTTATAGGTTTGCCTCTCAATCAATCATGGTGCCCAGTTCCTCTCACCAACCCATACTGCATGGCAAAAAACAAAAATTAAATACAGACCCCCCCCCCCCAAAAAAACACACAGCAACCCCGTCTCCAAACTTAATGTCAGTGTATTGTCCTTCTTGTGATCTGATACAATAAATCAAATACATTTTTAAAGAGAATCCCTTAGTGTTTTGTGCTTATTCGCTCAGTCATGTCCAGCTCTTTGTGACTTCATGGACTGTAGCTCTCCAGGTTCCTCTGTCCGTGGAATTTTTTAGGCAAGAATACTGGAGTTTGGGGTTGCAATTTCCTCCTCTAGGGGATCTTCCCATTCCAGGGATTAAACCTGGAATTAAAACATTTTCAGGAGAGTGTCAGAACAATGGCAAGAGATATTAAATTGAAAATAAAATATATGTTTCTCCCGTGTAGGGCTGTTTTCTCTTTCTTGATAACTAAGGAAACAAATTGTATTTCTTGTTTGTGAAAAATAACAGGTGTACAATGACTCCATCTTCTAAAGATCATCAAAATGTCAAATGTGAATTTTATTGAAAATTTCTACTTACCTTCATGCATGTATTAAGCCTCTACTTTCCTTAGGATTTGCATCTTTAACTGACAGATATGTGTCATACTCAGTTTCCTCCTGAGAATATGAAGATATGATTCAAACCACAGTCTTAGCCAATTAGATATTTTTAAATGGTTATCAGTGTCTTTCATGAGCAAATTTCTCTTTGAGTTCTATGTTTTTATTTTCCAACTGATATTGTTGACCCAAAGAAAATGCTTGAGAAGTGCTTAATGGCTATATCAGTGATGCTCATGGATGAGTTTAGTTAGGAATTGCAGGTACTACACTAGTCCCTCGGAGAAGGCAATGGCACCCCACTCCAGTACTCTTGCCTGGAAAATCCCATGGATGGAGGAGCCTGGTAGGCTGCAGTCCATGGGGTGGCTGAGAGTTGGACACTACTCAGGGACTTCACTTTCACTTTTCACTTTCATGCATTGGAGAAGGAAATAGCAACCCACTCCAGTGTTCTTGCCTGGAGAATCCCAGGGACAGGGGAGCCTGGTGGGCTGCCGTCTACGGGGTCGCACAGAGTCGGACACAACTGAAGCGACTTAGCAGTAGCAGCAGCACACTAGTCCCTAGAATCAAACCAAGTAGGAAGGGATGAAAGCCGGTCATCAAGTATCCTCAGCTCTCACCCTGAGCACATGCTAAGATGGCACTTCCTGATCCTTCCTGACCTCTCCCTGGTGATAGCAGCATTGAAGCAGTAGCTTTCCCATCAGCCTAAGTGACTGAGTGACTACCACAATGAACAAAGTCCCTTGTTAACCCATGGTGGACATGCGGCATGAGCCATCTGAAGCGGCTAAGAACTGGGGCTACTTGTCACTGTAGCATAAAAAGCATATTTGACTGGCTCAACAAGTGAGATCAATTTCTACTTTTTAAAAGTTTATAGTCTGTGAAGGAAAATGTACTTCTTTATTCAAAGGAAGTCAGTAGATGTTGCAGTCACAGATGTTGCATAGAAGTGTGCTAGAGAGAATGGGAAGGCGTTGTGGAATCAGTCAGGACACTGGAAGCTTTGCATCACACTTCTGCTCTTTCTACCTGGGGGCTGTTGCTCACTGCTTAGTTGCTTGAACTTCAGTCATCAACCATAAGGAAGGGTGTTCCCAACGTGACACTTCTGCGCTGGTCACTGATGGCTGGAGGCTGTCTTGAAGCCACTATTACTGCTCAGGAGCTCAGGGATCCACGCTCCAGCAACTGCCATCAAAAGCTCCCCAGTGCTGTGGACTGCAGCCACCTGTAGTTACGGCTGGAGTTGTGCTTCTGCAAATGCTGCCGTGAGATGCTGTGTGAGTTTTCCGAGGTGGCCAGAACAAAGTACCATAAATGGGGCAGGTTAAAACCACAGACATTTCTCCTCCTGTAGTTCTGGAGACCAGAAGTCAGAAATCAAGGTGTCGGCAGGGCCATGCACTCTCTGAAGGCTCAGGGAAGGTAAGTGTCCTTCCTTGCCTCTTCCAGTTTGTGATTGCTGCTGGCAATCCTTGGCATCACTCCAATCCCTGTCTTCACAATCACATGGTGTCTCCTCATACTTCTGGGTCCAAATTTGTCTCTTCACATAAGGGCACTGATCCCAGTGGGTTGAGGGCCAACCCTAGTCGAGCATGACCTTGTCTTAACTTGAATATATCCAAAGACCCTATTGCCAAGTAAGGGCATATACACAGGTTCTGGCTGGACATTAATTTTGAAGGGGACACTTTTCAACCCAAATAAAGGTTTTTTTCAGGAGCAGAACAAAAGGGCCTTTTGCTTCCCCTTTCCTTGTGATCTCCCACAAATGGTTCATCAGGAAGCCAGCTGGCAGGGTGTCAGGACAGGTCATCTGCAGACTTAACTCCCATTAGCTACAGAGAGGAGCACAGAAAGATGGAAGGGACTGAAAGTCAACAGGTAAGTTCTTGGCCTGAGTGATGCCAGGAACAGAGACCATGATCTTTAGCTTAGCTCCATGCCTAAGGTATCAGAAGAAAGCTCGTTTCTAGCAGGGTTATATTTTTGTTAATTATTCTTATTAAAATTTAAGTTATTCAGTAAACATTCTTGTTTACTGGTCATCAACTATATCTCAAATCTATTGGAATATAGCAGCAAAATGAATAAAACCATTGTTATGGAGTTCACTTTCTATGGAGGTCACTTTCTATGGAGGTCACTTTCTACCTCAGATAGCATAATGAACAAATAAATCTATTATATCAGGTGGTGGTGAGTATGAAAGGAAAATAAAGCAGACAGAAAATAAAGTAGACAAAAAATAAGGGTGTGTGTGTGATGAATCACAAGGTGGAATCAAGATAGCTGGAAGAAATAACAGCTTCAGATATGCAGATGATATGGTCTAATGGGAGAAAATGAAGAGGAACTAAAGAGCCCCTTGATGAGGGTTAAAGAGGAGAGTGAAAAAGCTAGCTTGAAAGTGAACATTCAAAAAACTAAAATCATGGCATCCATTCCCATTGCTTCATGGCAAATGGAGAAAAAGTAGAAGTGACAGATTTTATTTTCCTGGGCTCCAAAATCACTATGGACAGTGACTGCAGCCATGAAATTAAAGGATGTTTGCTTCTCGGAAGGAAAGCTATGACTAACTTAGACAGCATGTTTAAAAGCAGAGATAGCACTTTGCCAACAAAGGAAAACATAGTCAAAGCTATGGTTTTTCCAGTAGTCATGTAAAATGTGAGAGCTGGACTATATAAAAGGCTGAGCCTGAAGAATTGTTTTCTTCAAGGTTGAAGAATTGATGCTCTTGAATTGTGGCACTGGAGAAGACTCTTGAGAGTCCCTCGGACAGCAAGGAGATCAAACCAGTAGTAAGGAAAATCAATCCTGAATATTCATTGGAAGGACTGTTGCTGAAGTTGAAGCTCCAATGCTTTGGCTACCTGATGCTAAGAGCTAATTCATTGTAGAAGACCCTGATGTTGGGAAGGATTGATGGAAAAAGTAGAAGGGAGTGGCAGAAGATGAGATGGTTAGATAGCATCATCAACTCAACAATTGGAGGAGTTCAAATTGGAACTTGGAATTTGAGGCAATTCCAGGAGCTAGCAGAGGACAGAGGAGCCTGGCATGCTATAGTCTACAGGGTTGCAAAGAGTCAGACATGGCTTAGTGACTGAATAACAACATGCAACTACTTTCAGTAGCACAGAGAGGAAAGTTCTTGTTCTTGACTAATTTGACATTTGAGCAAGGTTCTGAATGAAGTGATATGGACAGATATCTGGGAGAAGCAAGAATGAATGTCCCAAGGCTAGCCAAATTAGCTGGTGAGTGAGTGAGTGAAGGGAGAGCCATGGGGAACCAGATAGAGAAACAGTAGGGAAGTCAGATTAGGTAGGGCTGTATACACTATGGTGAAAAGTTTGGATTTTATTCTGAGACAGATAGAGCTCAAGTAGATTTTGGTCAAAGAAATAATATGTCCAACTTAGATCTTTTAAAAATTATCTTTCTATGTATCTTTTAAATTTACTTTTTAATGGATGTATGGTATTATAAGTTATAGGTGATATAATGTTTCACAATTTTTAAAGGTTCTGCTTCATTTATAGTTGTTATACAATATTGGCTATATTCCCCATGTTGTACAATGTATCCCTGGTGCTTATTTTATGCACAATAGTTTTTTCCTCTAATCTCCTGACCCTGAATTGCCCCACCCTCCAACCCACTCACTGGTAACCACTAGTTTGTTCTCTGTATCTGTGAGCCTGCTTCTTTTTTGTTATACTCACTAGTTTGTTGTATTTTTTAGATTCTACACAGAAGTGATATCATACGTTGTTTCCCTTTCCCTGTCTGACTTATTTCACCTAGCATAATAGCCAAGTCCATCCATGTTCCTGTCAATAGTGAAATTTCCTTCTTTTTATGGCTGAGTAATATTCCACTGTATATACACACCACATCTTTACCCATTCATCTGTTGATGGACAGTTAGGTTGCTTCTATATATTGATGCAATTGCAAATAATGCAGCTATGAACACTGGGGTGCATGTATCTTATCAAATTCATCTGTTTTTTCAGATATATACCCAGGAGTGAAATTGGTGTAGCCACTCTGGAAAATGGACATTTCTCAAAACTAAAAGTAGAATTACTTAAAAGCACTTTCTTATCTGTGTTAAAAAAAAAAAAAAAGACATATATTGAAAGGGAAGCAAAAGGATAAAGTCAGGGAGAAGATTGGGATAAAGTCAGGGATAAAGTCATTAGAAGGTTGCTGCAATTATCTTGGCAAGAGATGAAAGAAGCAAAAGAACAGGGTTGAGAGGTGGCCAAATTCTCGATGCATTCTAGAGATGGAGCCATGCTGCTGCTGCTGCTAAGTCACTTCAGTCGTGTCCGACTCTGTGCGACCCCATAGACGGCAGCCCACCAGGCTCCCCCGTCCCTGGGATTCTCCAGGCAAGAACTCTGGAGTGGGTTGCCATTTCCTTCTCCAATGCATGTAAGTGAAAAGTAAAAGTGAAGTCGCTCAGTCGTGTCCGACTCTTAGCGACCCCATGGACTGCAGCCCACCAGGCTCCTCCATCCATGGGGTTTTCCAGGCAAGAGTACTGGAGTGGGGTGCCATTGCCTTCTTCAAAAGATGGAGCCATGAGTATTTGATAATATATTGGATGATGAATCTGAGAGAAAACTGTCAAGGAAAGAAAACTTCAAGGATTTGGGTTTCAGCAATTAGAAAAACAGAGTTTCACTTATCTAGATGAAGAAGCAAGGGAAATGGGGAAAATAGCAAGTTTGGGTGCATAATCAAGAGTTAGATAGACATCTAAAAAGGCAGGAAAATAAGTCTGGAGCTCAGGGTAATGACGCAGGCTGCAGATAGATATTTAAGAGCCATCAGGGTACAAATGGTGTTCACTAGAAGAGATTAGGCAGTGAGTGTAGAGTAGAGGCAGCTTGAGGACTGGACTCTGGAACACTCTAACATTTGCATTAGGGGAATGAGAAGAACTCAGTAAACAATATAAGAAGGAGGAGGCAGTGGTGTAAGAAGAAAACTAGATGTAAATGGTGCTCAAGTGGGCCTTAGGAAGCATCACTATGAACAAAGCTAGTGAAGGTGATGGAATTCCAGTTGAGCTATTTCAAATCCTAAAAGATGATGCTATTAAAGTGCTGCACTCAATATGGCAGCACATTTGGAAAACTCAGCAGTGGCCACAGGACTGGAAAAGGTCAGTTTTCATTCCAGTCCCAAAGAATGTTCAAACTACCACACAATTGCACTCATCTCACACACTAGAAAGTAACGCTCAAAATTCTCCAAACCGGCTGCAACAGTACGTGAACTGTGAACTTCCAGATGTTCAAGCTGGATTTAGGAAAGGCAGAGGAACCAGAGATCAAATTGCCAACAACCGATCAATCATAGAAAAAACAAGAGAATTCCAGAAAAGCATCTACTTCTGCTTTATTGACTATGCCAAAGCCTTGGACTGTGTAGACCACAAAAAACTGTGGAAAATTCTTAAAGAGATGGGAACACCAAACCACCCTACCTGCCTCCTGAGAAATCTGTCTGCAGATCAAGAAGCAACAGTTAGAACTGGACATGGAACAACAGACTGGTTCCAAATAGGGAAAGGAGTACGTCAAGGTTGTATATTGTCACCCTGCTTATTTAACTTATATGCAGAGTACATCATGCAAAATGCCAGGCTGGATGAAGCACAGGCTGGAATCAAGATTGCCAGGAGAAATATCAATAACCTCAGATATGCAGATGACACCACCCTCATGGCAGAAAATGAATAGGAAATAAAGAGCTTCTTGATGAAAGTGAAAGAGGAGAGTGAAAAAGCTGGCTTAAAACTCAGCATTCAAAAAACTAAGGTCATGGCATCTGGTCTCATCACTTGGTGGCAAATATATGGGGAAACATTGGAAATAGAAACAGACTTTCTTTTCTTGGGCTCCAAAATCACTGCAGATGGTGACTCCAGCCATGAAATTAAAAGGCTCTTGCTCCTTGGAAGAAAAGCTATGACCAATCTAAACAGTATATTTAAAAACAGAGACTTCTTTGCCAACAAAGATTCATCTAGTCAAAGCTATGGTTTTTCCAGTAGTCATATATGCATGTGAGAGTTGGACTATAAAGAAAGCTGAGCATTGAAGAATTGATGCTTTTGAACTGTGGTGTTGGAGAAGACTCTTGAAAGTCCCTTGGACTGCAAGAAGATCAAACCAGTTAATCCTAAAGGAAATCAGTCCTGAATATTCATTGGAAGGACTGATGCTGAAGCTGAACCTCCAGTACTTTGGCTACTGATGCGAAGAACTAACTCATAGGAAAAGACCCTGATGCTTGGAAAGATTGAAGGTGAGGAGAGATGGGGACGACAGAGGATGAGATAGTTGGATGGCATCACCGACTCCATGGACACGAGTTTGAGCAAGCTCCAGGAGTTAGTGAAGGTCAGGGAAGCCTGGCATGCTGCAGTCCATGGGGTAGCAAAGAGTCAGACATGACTGAGCAGCTGGACTGAAATGATGCCCTGGAAGCCAAATGAAAAAAAAAAAAAAAAAATTGCTTCCAGAAGAGAATAATCAACTGGAATGAATTCTGCTGATGGAACAAGAAAGAAGACTAAGAAATCAACATTGGATTGGATTGACAGGCACTTTCAAGGAGTGGATAGAGACAAAAACATAATTAGAAAGTGTTCAAGAGAGAATTATGGGGTCAATGAATTTAGAAAATTCTTTGGAGAATTTTTGCTGAAATGGGGTAGAGGAATGTGGCAAGTAATGGGTGGGGGAGGTGATGTCAGGAATTAATTACATGATGCTCATTGGAATAATCAAAGTGATAAAGCAATTGACAGTTTTAAGAGAGGAGGGCAAAACTGTAGGAGCAAAGCCTTTGATGACTTTGGAGAGAATGAATTCAAGTGTCTGAGGGAGGAGTAGCCTTAAGAAGGTGCAGGGACAGTCACTCATAGGAACAGGAAGGGGATCAGGTATATGGGTCCAGATGCAAGCAAGTTGGCAGGTTTGGAGGTGGGAACTTTTTGAGTTTCTCTATTACTGATTCTAGTTTTTCTTGAAATAAGAAGGTCTTTACCTGAGAGAAAGGAATGGGGAATACATTTTGGTAGTTTAAGGATAGAAAAAAATGAAAGTGAAAGTGATGTCACTCAGTCGTGTCTGACTCTTTGCAAATCCATAGACTGTAGCCTACCAGGCTCCTCTGTCCATGGGATTTTCCAGGCAAGGGTACTGGAGTGGGTTGCCGTTTCCTTCTCCAGGGGATCTTCCCAACCCAGGGATCGAACCCGGCTCTCCCACATTGCAGGGAGATGCTTTACCATTTGAACCACCAGGGAAGCCTAAGGATAGAAAAGAAATTATGAAATAGTAGATTTGAGGACTGATAGTGAGAATTGACCAGGGAAATGTGTAGAATTTCTGGTCAGCACTCGCAGTCCATTGAGATTTGGTTGAGAATTTAGATCATGATCAGACAGTAGGCACAACATATCTGGATTCAATCAGAAGGTGTGTAGATGAGGGTGGGGATGGAGGGAAAGCTCATACGAGGTAGGAAGCAGGGAGACTAAGAAATGAAATTATTGAAAAATTCTCTATGTAGATATTAAAATCCTCACTTAAAAATTAATGTCAATAAAAAAAGCACCACTTGAGAAGGTTTTGAGGGATGCAGTATCTTCAGAGGAGAACTGTGTATCCATCATGTAAAGTCAATTCTCATTTTACTTGGTAATGATGGCCTATAAAGTTGCTGTGAACACTGAATTAGCAAATACCATTGCTCCTAGGAAAAATGCAAGTGCCGGGCTGCAAGTTTTTTTTTAATCAACTGCTCAATATATAACTGTGTTTTCTGTGTGTTTCTGTTTAAAGACACTGTATTTAATACATATTGTGGTTTCATTCACATTAAAGTCATGGCCAACCACTCTGAAACTCATGCTGATGGAAGTTGATCTAATGCACACATATTCTCTGTAGGGCATATAACAACCTCCTTGCTCTTAGGAACAGCAGAAAGCACTGTATTACTATGCTGGAGCCATTTTAAACCATGGAATTATTGATACAAACCATAAAAATGTGAAAGAAAGTGGCACTATATAGACCACAAAACAACACTTGCTTATAGTATGAGAGCTGAAGTATGACTCTGACCTCACTGTCTCTGTCATTTCCTGTGGTCTGGCCACCTGGCCTGCTTGCTGTTCCTCAAACTCTCTAGTCCGTTCCTACCTCAGGGGCTTTGCACTGGTCATCTTCCACATGAAACTCTATTTCCTGGGATATTCACACAGCTAACTCCCTCACATTCTTAAGTCTGTGCTCCGCCTTCTCAGGGAAGCCTACTGTGACCACTAGTCCTTACCACTTTGTAGCCTTGTAGGATACTTGGTCCTGCCCCAAAGTTCATAAGACATTTGGTCCACACCAAATTGTCCTGGATATTTGGTTCTTTTCAAAATGTCTGTAAGACATTTGATCCATACCACACAGTCCTTGATATTTGTCCTGTCCAAAACCATTTGTTGCTGTTTAGTTGCTAAGTCATGTCCAACTCTTTGTGATACCATGGACTGTAGCCTGCCAGGCCTCTATCAGATTTCCCAGGCAAGAATACTGGGGTGGATTGCGTTTCCTTCTCCAGGGGATTTTCCTGACTCAGGGATTGAACCCATGTCCCCTCGATTGGCAGGTGGAATCCTTATCCCTGAGTCACCTGGAAAGCCCCTGGAACCATTTGCTATGGACAGAATACATTCCTGGACATCCATACCTTTGGGCATGGACCAGACGTCTTAGGGACATCATGGATAGCACAGAATAGAAATGCCTGTTAACCCTTCCTGGTAGTTATGATCTTTCTTGCCTTGTTACACTTTTTCTTACAGTGCTTAAATAGTCTAACATACTCTATAATTTACTAAACTGGGTTGGCCAGAAAAGTCTGTTTGGGTTTTTCTGTAAATGTTACCCAAACAAAGTTTTTGGCCAACCCAGTATTTATTGTTTATTGTTAATCTACCCCCAGTAGCCTATAACATCCACAGGGGGCAGAGATTTTATTTATTTTGTACACTGATCTATCTCAAGTATCTAAACTAGTGACTGCCACACAGTGCTCAGTGAATATCTGTTGAATGAATGCTTGAATTGTTGTGGGACAGTAATCCATTCTGGAGTCATAGAAAGCAAATGGCCTGTACATTTCAGAAATCTTTGTTCCTATCTCGGTGTTGTACAAATGAAACTTACAGCCTGGTAGGGACCTCTGTGAGGAGCAGTTTGACAGGGATGGGCATGTGGGGAATATCTGAGATGACAGCAATGTTTTCTGTTTTGATATGGGTGATATTCGGAAGAAAAGTCATTGAGCTGTAAGATCTGTGTATTTTAATATATTTAATACTTCAATAAAAGAAAATAAAATCCATGTAAAATTGAGGAACACTAAGGGGACTTCCCCATGAAGAATTCTTTTTGTCATCTTTTGGGAGACAGATGTGGGAGGCTTCCTAAATCCACGTAAGGAGCAAGATTAAAAAATCCTTGATCACAGCATTTCTTTTTCTTTTACTGGCCTTGGTACTTAAGACCTGATTATATTTTCTCTTTTTGTCCAATGCCAAGTGAAACTAATGATCTTCCAAGTCATTAAGTAAGCCCTTATATTTTGTTCTGACTTTGGCTCAATGAGATCTGTGCATGTCTTCGTGTATATGTGTATGTGTACAGGAGCCTTTATACTTGCTCATGTAGTATGGACAGCAAGCCAGTTATTTTATGCTATTGTCATTTCCCTGGCCTTAAAAGAAATAAGTTTATTTAGATTTCTAGAAATGAAACTGCCTTTGACATGTTATAGCTGTTTGAAGTCCTTTGGGATTTAAGTTTTTCACAAATGTTTGCCCTGTATGTGAAAACTGCAGGGAACAGTAAAGCAAAAACAGCTTTAAAAGAAGGAAACACATAGAAAAGTTAGATTTTAAATTCATTTCCATCTATTTCTGGGAGTCCTGTATGTTCTCCATCATGCTTATCTGTGAACATTTTCTAGGCTGAAAAATTTCTACTTTTTAAAATTTTCTTTTAACCCATTCAATGTAAAAGTAAAATAACATCTAGTTACAGCCACCACATTCTTTCTGTTGTTCAACACTCTGGCCCAAAATTCCATAAGAGCTTTTCATTGTTGAAGATCACTTTCAGTTTTTTTTACCTGTAGACTCAGATGCAGTAAGTCTTGGGAAAGCAACTTCAGAGAGACACATGACCAAGCAGTCACCTGGCAATTCTCTGTGTTTAGTGCCTAGAAAATGTGGTTAAGTCAGAGAACAGAGGCTGGAGGCAGGAATGAATTTCTCAGCTGAACTTACACACTTTAATTAAAACACTAGAGTGATCTAGGTTAGATTTCCCTTTCTAGAGGAAAACTTATGTGCTCTTTTCCTCATCTGCTTTTGAGAATATTGTGTTAGTCATATAGGGAGCAATATTGTTGTTGTTGTTCAGTTATGTCCAACTCTTTGCAACCCTATGGACTGCAGCTCACCAGGCTTCCCTATCCTTCACTGTCTCCCAGAGTTTGCTCAAACTCTTGTCCATTGAGCCAGTGATGCCATCCAACCGTCACATCCTCTGTTGTTCCGTTCTCCTTCTGCCCTCAATCTTTCCCACCATCAGGGGCTTTTCCAATGAGTTAGTTCCTTGCATCTAATGGCCAAAGTGTTGGAGCTTCAGCTTCAGCATCAGTCCTTCCAATGCTTTTGAGAATATTGTGTTAGTCAAATAGGGAGCAATGAGTGTGGGAAAACTTGGATGTGCCTCTCATCAATCATTTTGTGTTAATCTCCTCTGAACTTGACCATACGTCTCTTTGGTCCATTTATGAATAAAAATAAATTCTACTTCTCTCTTGATAACTCATGATAGTCTTCCCGAAGCCTTGATTAGGGCTGGTGCAGCAAGAGGACAAATTGTTTCCTTCACGTGGTAGCTGCAGGGAAATGAGGTCCATGCTGTCACCGCCTCCCTCGGGCTGTTCTCAGCACATGGATCTACAGTCCACACACAGAACTGTTCTGAAAAAGAGGTTGATGCCTGCTTTCCATGCTCTCACTCCTCCAAAAAAGAAGGGGGAAAAAAAGGAAAACTAGAATCTTATTATCCAAAGGCTCTTTTTTTAACTCACTCTGCTTTATTTTGAGGTGCTTCACTAGCTCTCACTAATATTTCTGTGTTGAGCTCACTTACTTAAAAAATAAAAACACCTTCACAGAAGTATGGTTCAGTGCCATGGAGGAAGTAGAAGGACCTGCGCTTCTCCCAGAGAGTTCCAGAAAATTTTTGCCTGGAGGGTGATAAACATGCACAGCCTTCCTGGGGTCCAGGAGCCAATAGATCCCCAGCAGTGAATTACTACCCAAGTCCCATGGAAGGGGCAGCCCCATGGGCAGAGATGCTCATGGGCTGACATTTTATAGGTTTTTGTGGAGGGAGAATGATTTGCAAGTGTTTAACAACAAAAGCTCTGTGTAACTCTTTTGAAAGTCTGCTTTGGACTCCTAAAACCTCCATGGTTATGAGAACGCAAAACCTTTATGCAGCCGATGCTTCCCAAGAGCTCCATGGTGCTCTGTGTGCACAGGTTGAACCCGAAGACTGAGAATCGGGGTTTTATATTCTGTAGCCATGAACCTTAGCTGGAGCCTCAGAGAACTGGGGTTAAATCCAGAGAAAAGCAGGCAGAGCCTCTTAAAGATGAATTTAACTAGATTTCTTTCTGTCACCTTGGGCTGGTCACCGCACATGCACAGTGGGGAGGTCAGTGGACAATGGCTCAGGTGTGTGCTCCCAGAGTGAACAGTCTTTGAAAACACGTGGCTCTTTTAAGCAGGTTCAGGCTCAAAGTGAATATGTTCCATCAATTGTTTAACACAAGATGATGGAAATAAGCTAAGTACAAAGATCACTCAGGTCTCCACACCTATGGGAATCCTGGTAGTGACTGCAAGACTTTAACCAGAGCACACTTGTCCTGCTCAGCAGCCAGAGTCCAGAGTTCGAGCTGGAGAAGCTAGTAGAAACTCACACCAATACATCACTACTAAGTTAGATAATAGAGAAATTTAAAAGAAAAACTAATTTCACAGACTGATAATGTAGATTAAAAATATTTAGTAAACCAGTTTCTTCATTTTAGAAAGGGGGGCACTGGGTCAGTGACTTAGGTTTTCCTACCTGACAGTTTCCCAGTTCTTCTGGGGATAGAGATGAGACCAGCACCTGGGTCTTCCAGACTCTTGTTAAAGAAGCTTTACCCCCATCAATCATTTGATCCAAACATCCTGCAGAGACTTCCTGATCCCCAGAAGCTAGCATCCCTGATGAACAGAAATATGTCCTGTCCATTTTGCCTTCACCTTGACCTTCAGGCTGCCTTTGTAACCTCTTTGCCCCTTCAAATATGCTTTAAATTTGGGAGGTTGCAGGTGGGGAAGTGTAGAGGGGCAAGGAGAAAAGAGTTTAGAGCATATTTGAGCTGTAAAGGAGGGTCTAGAATATGCCATTTGTTTCTTGGCCTCCTTTATAGATGAGCAAAAAAGAGGAATCTTTCTAAAAGGAACTTTCAAATGTCAGTCAGTCAGTCAGTAAGTTCAGTCGCTCAGTCCAGCTCTTTGCGATCCCATAAATTGCAGCACGCCAGGTCTCCGTGTCCATCACCAACTCCCAGAGTTCACTCAGACTCACGTCCATCGAGTCGGTGATGCCATCCAGCTATCTCATCCTCTGTCGTCCCCTTCTCCTCCTGCCCACAATCCCTCCCAGCATCAGGGTCTTTTCCAATGAGTCAGCTCTTCGCATGAGGTGGCCAAAGTACTGGAGTTTCAGCTTTAGCATCATTCCTTCCAAAGAAATCCCAGGGCTGATCTCCTTCAGAATGGACTGGTTGGATCTCCTTGCAGTCCAAGGGACTCTCAAGTGTCTTCTCCAACACCACAGTTCAAAAGCATCAATTCTTCTGCATTCAGCTTTCTTTATAGTCCAACTCTCACATCCATACATGACTACTGGAAAAACCATAACCTTGATTATACGGACCTTTGTTGGCAAAGTAATGTCTCTGCTTTTCAATATGCTATGTAGATTGGTCATAAATTTTCTTCCAAGGAGTAAGCGTCTTTTAATTTCATGGCTTTCAAATGTAGGTTCTGATTTAGTAAGGTCTGGGGTAGGGCCTTGAGAGTCTACCCTTCTACCAAGGTCCAGGGCGATTCCGATCCACAGAGCACTCTTTTGAGCCTTTAGGGAATGGAGAAAGTGGTCAGCTTCACTATGTAACTAGTCAGTGCTTACTCCAGTAACTGCTGCTAAGTCGCTTCAGTCGTGTCCGACTCTGTGCGACCCCATAGACGGCAGCCCACCAGGCTCCCCCATCCCTGGGATTCTCCAGGCAAGAACACTGGAGTGGGTTGCCATTTCCTTTTGCAGATGGTTCAGACCAATGCCACTTTAAGCATGCTTCTTATAGTCACACTATTATTTTTCTCATATATAAAAATTGCAGTTTTATGCAATTCATGATTCCTTTGGCTAGCCAGTGGGGATAACAGAGTCTTCACAGAGGCCAGATCCCCAAAGGAGAGCAGTATATGGGAGAAATGTAGAATTGGAAGTCAGGAGGCCCTTGGTGAGCCAGCTTTGTGACCAAAGGAAACACCTCAGGATTCAGTTGTCTTTCCCAAAATGAGAAATGGCCCAGATCATCTTTAAGATTGCTTCCTTTTTAAGACACCTTTCTTCTGGGCACACATGAAAAAACAGTAAAAGTGATGCCATGTGCCAGGAACTATTTTGAAAGCTTTACATATAGTAACTCATTTCACCTTGACTACAACCTGTGTTATCATCCCCACTTAACAGATAAAGAAGCTGAAGCCTGGAGAGGCTCATGGTTGTACGGTTACAAGGGGAAGACCCAGGTAACATGGCTTCAGTCTGTGCTCTCACTGAGCCAGCTCACAGTGATGGTTCAACCCTCTGGAGTTTCTCTTTATAGGTCACCTTCATGTGTATTATTTGAACCAAGTAGCCATATTGAAAGTTGTCATAATCACCATCATTACCTCCATCTTACAGGTGAAAAAAACCAAGATTCACATGAGTAGCAAATGGAGAAGCCGGGATTTAAAAGAAGTTTATCAGAGTTTGTCCTTTGCAAAGGATGTGCAAAGCAGCCTCTCAAACCTGCAGCTCTATTGCAAACCAAACTCATTCTGAGACATGGGAAAGCTCAGTCTCTTCAGCTGATCAGCCTGGCAGTGATGGAGTTCAGCAAGAATTTCTAACAATTGGTGGCTTGTATTAAAAACTAAATTTATCATCCACTAAACCTGCTTCCCTGGTGGCTCAGATGGTAAAGCATCTACCTGTAATGCAGGAGACCCGGGTTCAATCCCTGGGTTGGGAAGATCCCCTGGAGAAGGAAATGACAGCCCACTCCAGTACTGTTGCCTGGAAAATCCCATGGATGGAGAAGCCTGGTAGGTTACAGTCCATGGGGTCACAAAGAGTCCCACAGGACTGAGCGACTTCACTTTCACTTTCACAAACCTGCTAATATAGATGTAGTTACTTAGGGTCTCCCTACATAGGCAATATCATTTATAGATAATTTTTTTTATCTCCCTAGAAGAGATCTCTGTGTCCACTAGGAACATAATGTCCCTAGTTTAAATAAGTATAGTAATTCGAAGTTGTGATGTTTTATTTCTGTCGTATATCAATGGTCTGTTTGAAGCCAAGTTCTTGAATAGGAAGAGACCCCATAATTACATGCATTTCTATGGGAATATTTGTCCAGCTTCCTCGTTTCTCTCGAGGTTGTATTCTTCCAAGACATATGGGGTGAGGGAGAAAATGCTGGAATTTGTAGGCTCATAACATTCCAATGACTGGAAATATTCTGAAGTTGTACATTTTTAGTTCTGTCACCCAAACTGCACACCCTAGTTTGGGGAGATAATCCCTTGAAAGCACCACTGGTCCCTTCAGTTCAGTTCAGTCGCTCAGTCGTGTCCGACTCTTTGTGACCCCATGAATTGCAGCACGCCAGGCCTCCCTGTCCACCACCAACTCCTGGAGTTCACTCAGACTCACGTCCATCGAGTCAGTGATGCCATCCAGCCATCTCATCCTGGGTGTCCCCTTCTCCTCCTGCCCCCAATCCCTCCCAGCAGCAGAGTCTTTTCCAGTGAGTCAACTCTTCCCATGAGGTGGCCAAAGTACTGGAGTTTCAGCTTCAAAATCACTCCTTCCAAAGAAATCCCAGGGCTGATCTCCTTCAGAATGGACTGGTTGGATCTCCTTGCAGTCCAAGGGACTCTCAAGAGTCTTCTCCAACACCACAGTTCAAAAGCATCAATTCTTCAGCACTCAGCCTTTTCACAGTCCAACTCTCACATCCATACATGACTACTGGAAAAATCATAGCCTTGACTAGATGGACCTTAGTCGGCAAAGTAATGTCTCTGCTTTTGAATATGCTATCTAGGTTGGTCATAACTTTTCTTTCAAGGAGTAAGCGTCTTTTAATATCATGGCTGTAATCACCATCTGCAGTGATTTTGGAGCCCAGAAAAATAATGTCTGACACTGTTTCCCCATCTATTTCCCATGAAGTGATGGGACCAGATGCCATGATCTTAGTTTTCTGAATGTTGAGTTTTAAGCCAACTTTTTCACTTCTCCACTTTCACTTTCATCAAGAGGCTTTTTAGCTCCTCTTCACTTTCTGCCATAAGGGTGGTGTCATCTGCATATCTGAGGTGATTGATATTTCTCCCAGCAATCTTGATTCCAGCTTGTGTTTCTTCCAATCCAGCGTTTCTCATGATGTACTCTGCATAGAAGTTAAATAAGCAGGGTGACAGTATACAGCCTTGATGTACTTCTTTTCCTATTTGGAACCAGTCTGTTGTTCTATGTCCAGTTCTAACTGTTGGTTCCTGACCTGCATACAGATTTCTCAAGAGGATGCTGTGAAAGTGCTGCACTCAATATGCCAGCAAATTTGGAAAACTCAGCAGTGGTCACAGGACTGGAAAAGGTTAGTTTTCATTCCAATCCCAAAGAAAGGCAATGCCAAAGAATGCTCAAACTACCGCACAATTGCACTCATCTCACACGCTAATAAAGTAATGCTCAAAATTCTCCAAGCCAGGCTTCAGCAGTACGTGAACCGTGAACTTTCAGATGTTCAAGCTGGTTTTAGAAAAGGCAGAGGAATCAGAGATCAAATTGCCAACATCCGCTGGATCATGGAAAAGCAAGAGAGTGCCAGAAACACATCTATTTCTGCTTTATTGCCTTTGCCAAAGCCTTTGACTGTGTGGATCATAATAAACTGTGGAAAATTCTTCAAGAGATGGGAATACCAGACCACCTGACCTGCCTCTTGAGAAATCTGTATGCAGGTCAGGAAGCAACAGTTAGAACTGCTCCTGTAGCTATGAATTATTCCAGTGATGATCTGCAGTCATAAGTCTCTGGTTGGGCCACAACAAATGGACATCTCAAGGGGACGACTCTCACAATTAACTTGTTTCTTCAAAAAAAGAAAAAGAAAAACTTTGAATGTCAACACTTTCCTACTTGGTAGAGAATTATGTAACCTTCCGAGAATGGTTGGATGTCCCTTTTAGGAAAATGCCTTGTGAGACCTTTCTTAATGATATTTTACATATATATGACTGAGAGCATCTTTACAAATGATGTATATCTCAGTCAACCTCATTTTGTCCTCGCAGGAACTGAGGAAAGTGGGTACCCCCTCCCTTCTGTAGTGGGGGAATTAAGGCTCCTGGCAACCAGGGATCACTTGCAGTGTGACACCATCAGGACTGCAGACCAGGCCTCCTGGTTTCTTGTCCAGGCCTTTCTTCACTCCACCGAAGCCATGAGTCTAACTTCCAGCGAATGTCCTGTGAAAGTCTCCATATGAAATACATGCTTTTTTCTAGGTCTGTTTACCTCTGACCCTGCGGAAAGAGTTGAGAGACGTTAGTAACTTCTTTTTGTGCTTTCTCAAGTCCCTGGGAAGAAATGACTATCTGCAGTGCTTCTTGTCTGCGCCCTGGAAGAGATCCAGAGCTGTCACTGTGTTTTCCATTTGGCAGGTTTTCAAAAATCTTTTTGCTGCTTCCTGGAGGTGGCCCCACAGAACTACATACAGCGCCCCTGACAGGTTGACCGAAGCAGGAATGCAGACATCAGAGAGCCTCAAAATGGAAAAGGCTGGTGGGGTGTGCAGGTGCACCCCGCTATGTACAACTCACTCTAGGACAGGGAAGGGGCCTGAAGAGAGACAACATTTTCAAAGCAGATAACTACCTGCTGCTTTGTCATGCAGCTTTTACTTATGTATTTACTTTGAAAACTTTTTAAAAATTTGAGGTATAACTGATTTACAATATCATGTTAGTTTCAGGTATATAGTGCAAAGTGATTCATATATATATATATATATATATATATCTTTTGCCATGAAACTTTTAAATAATGAATGAACTCAGTGAATTTTTTAAATATAATTCAACTTATGGAGAAAAATTTACCTTGACTTTCTTGAAACAGTCATCGGCCACGGGTTTGAAAAGCAACACTAATAAGAAGCGAGAAGACTTCTGAAAGAAGGCTAATGGTGAGTGAGCCTCTGTAGGGCAGAGTTTGAGCTGCCCCACATGTCCCCAAGGACTTTGCTGGTGGCTCAGATGGTAAAGAATCTGCCTGAAATACGGGAGACCTGGGTTCCATCCCTAGGTTGGGAAGATCCCCAGGAGAAGGGCATGGCAACCCATTCCAATATTCTTGCCTGGAGAATCCCCATGGATGGCGTGCCTGGTGCACTACAGTCTGTGGGGTCGCAAAGAGTCGGACACCACTGAGTGACTAAGCACAGCACAGCACATGCCCCACATTCACAGAACTTCAAAGACCCAGTCAGAAAAGATCAAGATGATGATAGGAGTCCCAGCTTTGCAGAAGCTTCAGAAAAATCTACATTTACAAAGGGGTTTGCAATAGAGGTTGCTGCTTATGTTCTTTCTGAAACAAGCCAAGGAATTGAAACTTCAGAAGGCAATTAATGAGTGAGTTCTAAATGGACCAAGGATGATTCAATCACTGTTAACTCAATGTTTAAATGTACCTAGAGTCTGTAAAATTCTCCCAACTTTAAGTCAATCAAAATGAAAAAGAAAAGGCCTCTCCTAGGTATTTGTACTTAGAAGAGCCTAAGTTTGAATAAATGTTGTGTATGAACCATGTTGCTGATAATTTGAGCACAGGCTTGGTCCCTCCCTTCTTTTCCCTCTTTATGAGTGTGCGTTAGTTGCTTAGTTGTGTCCAACTCTTTGTGACCTCATGGACGGCATCTTGCCAGACTCCTCTGTCCATGGGATTATACAGGCAGGATTACTGGAGTGGGTTGCCATGTCCTTCTCTGGGGGATGTTCTCGACCCAGGGATCAAACTCGGGTCTCCTGCATTGCAAGCAGATTCTTTTTTGTTTCATATGTTGACAATCTTTTAAAAGGCATTGGGAGACCTTGTCATTAAAAGATTCCTATAGGCAACCCCAGAACTGTGGAGCTGGAAGGGAATCTAGCAACCACACGATGCCTTTCACAAATGAGGAAAACCAAAAGCTGGGACTTGGGGTGTGCACCATACTGGTAGTAGGCAGACAGGGCCCAGTCTCCAGGGGCTAGGGCCTTCCTAGCTGACCCTCCCCTCTCTTCTGCCCTCAGGAAGAAGATGATCTTCAGAATCCCCTATATAAGAGTGAGCCCCCAAGGAAAGCCCTTGGCCAACTGCAAATGCAGGTGTCCAGGTGACAAGGAAGTTCCCTTCCATGTGTCTCTTCCATTAAGCCAGATGGTCTCTGTATTACTTCCCTATGGTTATCCTAACAAAGTATGGCTAACTGGGTGTCTTCAGACAGCAGAAATTTACTCTCTCACAGTTGGAAAAGCCAGAAGTCGAAAATCAAAGTATTAGCAGAGAAGTGCTCCCTCCAAAGACTCTGAAGGGGAATCTTTTCTTGCTTCTAAAACTTCCGGTGGCTCTAGGAGTTCCTTGGCTTGTGGCTGTGTAAGTGCAGTCTCTGCCTCCGTGGTCACATGGCCGTCTCCTCTGTGACTGCACCTCCTCTTGTTCTTTCCCTTACAGGAACATTTGCCGCTGGATTTCAGGCCAACTCACCTAATCCAAGGTGATTTTCTCATCTTAAGACCTTTAGCTGAATTACAATCAGCAAATATTCTTTTTCCAATTAAAGTCACTTTCTTAGTCCGGGGTTAGGACATGGGAATATTTTTGAGGGCCACCATTTAACTCACTAGAGTATTCATGTAAATACACTCTCAGAACTAGCCTTAAGTCTTCAGTGTAAATATGATAAAGTCTATATTTGTCTTTCTTGTACCTGGTTTTAAAGACTTATTTTCTAAAATTAGTTTCATGAGGAGCTGATTTTGATAATTTGGCAATTTGGCAGAGCAAAGTTAAGTAGTAAGCAGCTTTTGTTTTGTTTCTTTGTTTACATGTGGGACTTCTCAAGACCTTTAAGAAGCTGATGGACATCATGATTTTCCACTGGGATGTGATGCATGGCATTTCCCAGGTAAGTATGTTTTGTCTGACTTTCCTAGAAAGCAAAGCTTAACCCAAGGCTCAAGTGCAAGCTTTCCACTGCAGACTGTTTTCCCAAGAGGCAGAGTGAAGGAGAGGGCTTGTCACAGACAGAGGGCAGTGCCAAGGGTGTCCAGGATCTGGCCACCTCTGAAACTGTTGGTGGCCTGACCCCAGGAGACAGCTCAAAGAGCTTGAGGAAATGTATCTGGGTCCCTCTACTAGGGAAAGGGAGTGGGCAGCAGTTATCCACTGGCTTCGACCACCATTAGTCAAGGTGTCCCTTTCCCAGGCTCTGCATATCTAAATGCCTAGGAGGTCCTCCCTGCATTCCCTGTCTTTGGGTAAGTGCAGCAGCAGCACCTGCAGAAGTGGGTCAGAGCCTGTACAGAAGGGAACACATCACAGTCACTGACTTGGGATCAGCTAAAGCCAAGAGAATCTGAAGGTGCACTTGAGACGTGTCTGATTTCCTCCTGGACCTGTTATGGGAGAACATCGCACAAAACAACTGCTTCATGGAAGGCACTTTGAGAAACCAATTTCAGTGTTAAATTGCTCTGATATGTTATTTTATTAGTGAATTTGCTTAATGCTACTTTATGCTTCCTGGTATCATCATGTATTCCCTCAATTCTGTATTTGGGGGTCTCTGTCAATCATCAGGCTTGACAAAAGAGATTACCATGCCTTTTAAAATGCTGAGTCAAGAGAGATTTCATTCTTGAAAGAAATGGTTTATGCATACTGGAAAGCACATTCCTGGAGCTGATTTAATTTTAACTTTATTTGTATTCATATCTGCTGACTGCATGCTGTGAAAACTGGAAGATTTCTTGGGGTATGAGGTATTTCCATTCTAGCTTATGTGGCTGATGTGGTAAATACCAATAGAGAAGGGAAAAGAATACACAGCAGTTTCTTATCTAGCTCAGTGGCAGGGAAAAAGAGAAGAGAAGCAAACGAAAGAGCACTGCCATGTGCAAATTTGGGGACAGTTTCATTAAACAAAAGGATTAGAAAATAGAAGTGTGTCCCTTTGAAATGACTGTAATCTGCTGAATGTTGAGGCCAAGAAGGAAGTAACGATGGAGAACAAGAGACAAGAGTATTCATTTTCTCTGATGATGGAGGGTGTATAGTCACCTTTGCAAGAAGAGATTCAGACATTTCAGAAGAGCTGGTTTTCAAGAGCCCCACTCCACTGACTGGAGTTTGTTTTATGGATGGTTTGCTGGCATGAAGGAGCTGTGGCTCACAGTGAGCCTGTGCCCACACCATGGCAGCACACAAGAAGCCTGCAATCCAAACAATGCCAGCAAAGTAAGAATTATTGGCAAACCCCAAGATGGCAATATCAGTTCAGTCTGACTTTGGTGTTGCCATCAGTGAAACAAGCTGAAACCATGGGCCTAGAGAGGGGAAGAGGCAGGATGGGCTGGTGGAGGATGGGGCAAAATTACGTTGGCCTAACTGTGGAAAAAAGCCTCTTATTTTTCAGATTCCAGAAATGTTCTTTTGGAAGCAGTATAGCAAAGACAAAAGAACCTAGATTTTTCATACAGTTGACTTAAACTGAATTTCTGGATCCTTTGCTTCTGAGCCTTGAGATATTCATATAACTTCTATGCCTCAGTTTTCTAATCTGTAAGGACAGAATAATGTTGTGTCATTTAAAAGCAAATAACAGAATACCCTATTCAACCTAGTTTATACAATACAGGAGTACTTCCAGGCAAGAAGGCTCTGGACATTCCTCTAAACATATAGCAGATAATGAATAAGAAAAAGTCATAGTTGAGGCTCAAAACCAAATAAATCTATCTAAAGACCACAAATGGAAAAATGATACAAAGTGCTTCAGGCCCAGAAGAAGGCAGTATTGGCCAGGAGTTTGGCCTGGGTAGCATTACTGCATGAAAGAAAGAAAGAGAAAGGAAGTATAAGTTAAACTGATGCTTGACAGTAGGACCTGGGTGGAACAGAAAGCTAAAATCTATAAGACTACAGAAGGAAGAAATGGTAAATAAACGTTTTAGCTGCTTGACCAGGATCTGAGTGAATTCACCCTCATCTGATGACTGAACCCATGATACAGAACAAGACGTGGAGGGTCTCAGAAGACTAGGGAGAGAAAATATAGAAGTCAGAAAAGTGTATGCATCTAATAATATAGCCTCAAAATACAAAAAGCAAAAACTGATGTAATTATAAGGGAAATTTGACTCATCCCCTAAAATCCTCTAGGACATTTTAATTTATATAAAAAAATTATGATTGGTTGAGAAATTTCAAATGGATAGGAATATAGAAAATATGGATAGGAAAATAAAAAGAAGTATGCTATTTTCAATTACACATAAGGTGTTTATAAAAAGTTACTATGTATATGTCACAAGGAAATTGTGTGCAAATTTCAAATAGAAAATACCATATGAATAATAGTTTTCTAATTAAAAGTAATTAAAGTAGAAATATTCAAAAGCAGAGACATTACTTTGCCAACTAAGGTCCGTCTAGTCAAGGCTATGGTTTTTCCAGTAGTCATGTATGGATGTGAGAGTTGGACTGTGAAGAAGGCTGAGCGCTGAAGAATTGATGCTTTTGAACTGTAGTGCTGGAGAAGACTCTTGAGAGTCCCTTGGACTGCAATGAGATCCAACCAGTGCATTCTGAAGGAGATCAGCCCTGGGATTCTTTGGAAGGAATGATGCTAAAGCTGAAACTTGAGTACTTTGGCCAACTCATGGGAAGAGTTGACCCATTGGAAAAGACTCTGATGCTGGGCAGGACTGGGAGCAGGAGGAGAAGGGGCCGACAGAGGATGAGATGGCTGGATGGCATCACGGACTCAATGGACGTGAGTCTGAGTGAACTCCGGGAGTTGGTGATGGACAGGGAGGCCTGGCGTGCTGCGATTCATGGGGTCGCAAAGAGTCGGACACGACTGAGCGACTTAACCGAACTGAACTGAAAGTAGAAATTAACAAAAAAAGAGAATAAAAACAAATACATGCATTGGGAAACTTAAAAATGTGCTGCCAAATAATTCATGGGTGTATTAGATTCCTATGCAATAATTAACAAATGCACTGTAAAAAATTATCACAAACCTGGTGGCATAACCCAATAGAAATATAGTTTATCACAGTTCTAGAGACCAGAAGGTTGAAATTTGCATCACTGGACTGAAATCAATTTTGTTTGGACCACGTTTCCTTTAGAAGCCATATGGGAGAACTCGTTTCTTGAATCTTCCAGTTTCTGGTGGCTCTGGACATTCCAAGGCTTTTGGTTACATCACTCCAATCATTGCCTTTGTAGTCACATTACCTCCTCTCTTTCTGTCACTGTGAAATCTCCACTTCCATCTTGGAAAGATATATGTGATGGCATTTAGGGCCCACCTGGATGTCTTTGAGGGGCTATTATTCAGTCTATTACATGGATGAAAGAGGAAAATTATAGTGAGAATCATGAATGACAAGTCACGTGTATCAAGACTAATGGAATGCAGCAAAAACCATACCTAGAGGCAAATTTATAGCCTCATGCAGATTCTTTACCAACTAAGCCACCAGGGAAGCCCAAGAATACTGGGGTGGGTAGCCTATCCCTTCTCCAGGGGATCTTCCTGAGCTAGGAATCAAACTGGGGTATCCTGCATTACATGCAGATTCCTTACCAACTGAGCTACCAGGGAAGCCCATGTGAATACATATTTTTTAAAAAGAATGTTTAAAACAACTTGATTCAATTCAGCAAGTTGAATCAGGAATCAAGATTCCTGCCAAAAGCAATGAGCCCAGACAGTTTTACTGGCAAGATTTTGGAAATGTCAAGAAGCAAGCATGTCCCATCTTGTATAAATCTTTTCAGAGCCTAGATTTAAAAGGGTCATCTACCCACATAATTTTATCAGGCTAGTAGTACTTTGATATGGAAACTAGATAGATTAGTACAAGAAAAAACAATTATAGACCAATCTCACTTATAATCATGAATGCAAAAATCCCAAATAAAATACAACAAATTGAATTCAGTAATTATTAAAAATATACAATGACAAAGTAAGGTTTATCCCAATAATTATGTCTGGATCAATACTAGAAGATCTCTTAGTGCAATACATATCATTAACAGATTCAAGGAGAAAAATTGTATGATCATCTCAATAGATGCCCCAAAAACATGAAGTAGAAATTCTTCTTCATTCCTGATTAAAAAATTAAAAGCATTTAGCAAAGAAGGACTGAAAAGAAGCCCCCTTAATCTGATAAGTGGTGCCCATCAAACACCAACAGGGAACATCATCTGCATTAATAGAATTTTAGAAGTTTCCCAGCTCAGATTGAGAAGAGACTTGCACTGTTACTTCTTCGGCATGTCCAGGTTTGGGTGGCTTATGTCAGTTTGCCATTTTCCCTTAGAGTGTTTAGGTATGCATATGCAGATGGTTCCCAGGTGGCTTAGTGGGCAAAGAATCCTCCGCTTGCAGTGAAGGAGATGCAGGAGACATGGGTTCAATCCCTGAATCGGGACGATCCCCTGGAGAAGGGAATGGCAACCCACTCCAGTATTCTTGGCCGTAGAATCCCATGGACAGAGTAACCTGGTGGGCTACATTCCACCAGATCGCAAAGAGTCGTGCACGACTGAAGCGGCTGATCATGCGCACATGCATGCAGCTCGTCCTCCATTGTCATAGAGTCCCAGTCAAGTATTTGGTAGTCCAGCTAGCTCATATTTCTCCACACCCCATTTTATGCTGTGTCTTCATGTGACTAGGTTCTCTGCAATGGACCACAATATGAAGGGATATGTATTTTATGTCGGCCTGCATCTTAAGACTTGGGTGTGCCCCTTCCAAACTCTCTGTCCCTTCCCAATGGCTGGCCCCAGGAAGTGACAGTGACCTAGCTTCAGCCTTATAGATGATGGTTGTCCTAGCAGTGATGGAGCTATAGGAAGGAATGAACTATGTTCTCTGATAGATCTTGTGGAACAGAACTTCCCCTCCTGTCTGGAATGCTCACCTCAGGGTTAAGTGATAAAAAAAATAAATAACAGTATATATTCTTGAAACTGCTGAAGATTTGTGCATTTTTGTTCCAGAAGTTTGGCCTTACCATAACCAGCAACATGGGAACAATAAACACCACATCTGGATGGCAGTTAAGGATATTGTATCTCATGGTGCTATAGGTCTTCAACAACATCTTTACATTTGTTTTTCTTTTTAAAAAGCTGAAGGAAGTATGTCAGTTTAAGATGCTGGGTTGAAGATCTTCTGATCCACTGATATTTGTTGCGTAACTTCCTATTCTTTTCTGAGGATGAGAAGTGCTGAGCTGGATGAGTTACAAGCTGGAATCAAGATAGGTGGGAGAAACATCAGCAACATCAGATATGTGGATGATACCACTCAGTGGAAGAAAGTGAAGAGGAACTGAGGAGCTTCTTGATGAGGGTGAAGGAGGAAAATGTAAGAGCTGGCTTAAAACTAAATGTGAAAAAAAAAAAAGATCCTGGCATCTGGCCCCATAACTTCATGGCAAATAGAAGGGGAAAATGCAGAAGTAGTGACAAATTTCTTCTTCTTGGGCTCTAAAATCACAGTGAATGAAATCAGAAGGTGAGTGCTTCTTGGCAAGAAAGCTATGACAAACCTAGACAGTGTGTTGAAAAGCAGAGACATTACTCTGCTGACAAAGGTCCATATAGTCAAGGCTATGGTTTTCCCAATGGTCAGTTGTGAGAGCTGCACCATGAAGAAGGCAGAGCACCAAAGAACTGATGCCTTTGAACTGTGGTGCTGAAGAAGACTCCTGAAAGTCCCTTGGACAATAAGATCAGTTCAGTTCAGTTCATTTCAGTTGCTCAGTCATGTCTGACTCTTTGTGACCCCATGAACTGCAGCACACCAGGCCTCCCTGTCCATCACCAAATCCCGGAGTCCACCCAAACCCAAGTCCATTGTGTCAGTGATGCCATCCAACCATCTCATCCTCTGTCATCCCCTTCTCCTCCTGACCTCAATCTTTCCCAGCATCACGGTCTTTTCAATGAGTCAGTTCTCTACATCAGGTGACCAAAGTATTGGAGTTTCAGCTTCGACATCGGTTCCTCCAATGAACACCCAGGACTGATCTCCTTTAGGATGCACTGGTTGGATATCCTTGCAGTCCAAGGGACTCTCAAGAGTTTTCTCCAACACCACAGTTCAAAAGAATCAATTCTTCTGCATTTAGCTTTCTTTTTAGTCCAACTCTCACATCCATACATGACCACTGGAAAAACCATAGCCTTGACCAGATGGACCTTTGTTGGCAAAGTAATGTCTCTTCTTTTTAATATGCTGTCTAAGTTGGTCATAACTTTCCTTCCAAGGAGCAAGCGTCTTTTAATTTCATGGCTGCAGTCACCATCCGCAGTGATTTTGGAGCCCAGAAAAATAAAGTCTGATGCTGTTTCCCCTGTTTCCCCATCTATTTCCCATGAAGTGATGGGACTGGATGCCATGATCTTAGTTTTCTGAATGTTAAGCTTTAAGTCAACATTTTCACTTTCATCAAGAGGCTCTTTAGTTCTTCTTCAATTTCTGCCATAAAGGTGGTGTCATCTACATATCTAAGGTTATTGATATTTCTCCAGGCAATCTTGATTCCAGCTTGTGTTTCTTCCAGACCAACTTTTCTCATGATGTATTCTGCATATAAGTTAAATAAGCAGTGTGACAATATACAGCCTTGACATACTCCTTTTCCTATTGGGAACCAGTCTGTTGTTCCATGTCCAGTCCTAATTGTTGCTTCCTGATCTGCATACAAGTTTCTCAAGAGGCAGGTCAGGTGGTCTGGTATTCCCATCTCTTTCAGAATTTTCCACAGTTTATTGTGATCTACACAGTCAAAGGCTTTTGTTTTTTCTGGAACTCTCTTCTTTTTCCATGATCCAGCGGATGTTGGCAATTTGATCTCTGGTTCTTCTGCCTTTTCTAAAACCAGCTTGAACATCAGGGAGTTCACGGTTCACATATTGCTGAAGCCTGGCTTGGAGAATTTTAAGCGTTACTTTACTAGCATGTGAGATGAGTGCAGTTGTGTGGAAGTTTGAGCATTCTTTCAAACCAGTCAATTTTAAGGGAAATCAATCCTGAATACTCATTGGAAGGACTGATGCTGAAGCTCCAGTATTTTGGTCATCCAATGCGAACACTGAAAAAGTTTGATGCTGGGAAAGACTGAAGGCAGAAGGAAAAGAGGGCATCAGAGGACAAGATGTTTGGATGGCATCACCAATGCAATGGGCATGAACTTGGGCAAACTTTGGGAGATGATGAGGGACAGGGAGGCCTGGTGTGCTGCACTCCATGGGGTCACAAAGAGTCTGACACAACTGGGCAACTGAACAACAAATTCTTTTCTGAAGGTTTGAAATATGCAATAATAAAATTGAAAGAAATAAAGCAATCAAGGGAATTTATTCGCTACACGTATATCTTGACTTCAGGATAATCCTAATTTAATCACTCAGTAATATAACCAGGTATGGTTTAATCTTCAGCTTTGATTTGCCCTACTCTGCATTTTGGCTTCTTCTAAAATGCCTCTCCTGGACCCAAAATAACGACTCTCATTTTCTCAAATTCATACACAGCCTTATTCATTACAAGCAGAAAAGACCATCTTTACACCCAAGTGGTAAACATCCATCAAACATTTGTTGAGATTTTAACCTTTGCCAAGTACTAGTGACACAGAAATGACTCAGACATAATTGCTTAAGTGAAAAAGTTTAAAACCATCATCTGTACCTCCAAAAAATATTTGCACTTCTTTGCGCATAAAGATTGTCTTTTAAAATGCTCATATTATGTGATTTTTAACATGTATTTGATAGCTGACATAGACATGGCTTCCATTCTTCCTTACCTAGGTACTAATGTTCATGAACATGAGATGTTCACACTTTTTTTAGCCATCCCTATGCTTTGAAAAGCCTGTCATTTCTTTACTAGGCCAAATATTACTGTTTTTTCAAAGTCCTCCAGTACATCTTTCTAGGTATCAAGAAATAAGATTCATAGCAAGTGCCTGGGATGGTTTATCCCCAGCTACAGTGTCATTATGAATTAGATTAGTGAATATCACCTTCAAGCAAGTTCACTATCTCCTCCTTTGTGTTCCTATAGCATTCACTTTATGTCATCAGTATGCGACTCAGGTGCATAGACACAACTAACTATAACACGGCATGATTTCTCATACACTGGATTTATATATTGAGGTTCAGTTCAGTTCAGTTCAGTTGCTCAGTCACGTCTGACTCTTTGCGACCCTAAGAATCGCAGCACGCCAGGCCTCCCTGTCCATCACCAACTCCCGGAGTTTACTCAAACTCATGTCCATCGAGTCAGTGATGCCATCCAGCCATCTCATCCTCGGTCATCCCTTTTTCCTCCTGCCCCCAATCCCTCCCAGCATCAAAGTCTTTTCCATTGAGTCAGCTCTTCGCATGAGGTGGCCAAAGTACTGGAGTTTCAGCTTTAGCATCAGTCCTTCCTATGAACACCCAGGACTGATTTCCTTTAGAATGAAGTGGTTCGATCTCCTTGCAGTCCAAGGGACTTTCAAGAGTCTTCTCCAACACCACAGTTCAAAAGCATCAATTCTTCAGTGCTCAGCTTTCTTCATAGTCCAACTCTCACATCCATACATGACCACTGGAAAAACCATAGCCTTGACTAGACGGACCTTTATTGACAAAGTAATGTCTCTGCTTTTGAATATGCTATCTAGGTTGGTCATAACTTTTCTTCCAAGGAGTAAGCGTCTTTTAATTTCATGGCTGCAGTCACCATCTGCAGTGATTTTGGAGCCCCCCAAAAATAAAGTCTGACACTGTTTACACTGTTTCCCCATCTCTTTCCCATGAAGTGATGGGACCGGATGCCATGATCTTCGTTTTCTGAATATTGAGCTCAACTTTTTCACTCTCCTCTTTCACTCTCATCAAGAGGCTTTCTAGTTCCTCTTCACTTTCTGCCATAAGGGTGATGTCATCTGTGTATCTGAGGTTATTAATATTTCTCCTGGCAATCTTGACTCCAGCTTGTGCTTCTTTGTTAAGTACTCTTAAATATTCACCTTAAGTTTCAGTCTTCTTGCTCCCAGCAGACACCTGTGGCAGAGAGTGGTGATTGCCTACTGAATATTAATTCTCATCTTCAACAATAGACTTATGTTGAATATGTCATTATGCCTTATTAATAAAACTATGTGTCCTATTCCTTCATTCTATATAAAAGTGGTAAATGTGCAAGTGGATTTTTGGGATAGGATTTTCAGGAAAATTTTTTAAAAGAGCCCACTCACCTGTGAGGCAAACACGCTTCTCCCCTTTCCTTTGTCTTCCTGTTCAGAATTTGAATATGATAGTTGAAGTACCAGCAGCCATCTTGTGACCTGGAGTCAACCTTGAAGATATAAGTCATGGGTTAAGGGTAGTGAACAGAAACAGAGAAAGTGCAGAAAGATAGAATAACCACATAACCACCATTTTATTGCTGGGCCATCTACTCCTAGACTTTTTATGTGAAAGAAAAACACACCTCTATCATTTTTAAGCCACTGTCATTTTAGGTTTATATTACTAGTAGCTGAACTTCATCCTAACTGTTATAATGCTTGATAAATGTTTACAATTACAGTAACAAAGTATAATTTTCAGAAACTTATTCATACAGGCAGCCTAAACCAAAGGTAGCAAATCATCAGGTTGCAGGCTGAATCCAAAAACAAGTCAGGATTTTTGTTTTTTTTTAAGATGCATTAATTGCCAACATCAGAAAGCTGAGTAATTTCATATAAACATTTGGATTTCTTCTTATTTAAAATTTAGAAGGTTTAACAACATGGGTCCCACATTCCTACCTGGCATCAATCAATGACTGATGACTGCTCCCTTGGAATGGGGCCAAGGGTCTTTATTTCAGCTTCATCTCCACCTACCTAGCTCCTCTCACCTAAGGGAGCAGCCTAGCCCCTACAGGCAAGAAAATGTGTGACTCCAGATCCTAGCTAATGTCAAGTTTCAGGCTAGATTCAGCCTCTGATCAAAGGCATCCTGTATCATTAGGAATCTACCTTTCTTTCCATAAACAGAGTCTATGTGAAGCCTGGCAGTGGGGACTCCTCCCATCACGCAGGTGAAGGGCTAGGATTATATTTGATAAAATGCTTTTTAGTGCTCACATTAGTAAGGTCAGTGCAAAGCTAGTAGTGAATCAGAATCTTCCAGGAAAAAAAATTTTTTCAAATGAAGCTCCCGAACTCCAAGAGGGATTTTCTGAGCCAAAATTTCCAGGGGTGTACGGCTAAGAACCTAAAACGTCAGTGGACCTGTAGACCAAGGTGTGGCAGCAATGGAACTGTTTGGTGTGCAGTTGACATCTTAGGTGTATCACAACCACCAGCACCAAAGCCTCAGGAGTAACAGATAGGGCTATTGGGGTCATTCCTGAATGAGCTATCATTCAGCTATCTATTTATCTAGTCCTTCCTCATAGAAGAAGAATAAAGAGAAGAGGAAAAGTGAACTAAAGAAAAAAAAAAGGCAAGAGAAGAGGAAGGTGAAAATAGCAGGAGGAAAGAGAAGAAGCAATCAGCAGAAAATAACTAGATGGGGAGGGGACACTAAACAAGGTCCCAGAAGAGCTGTCAGAGAACCCTTTGATGATTACACCAAGAGGAGGGAAAAGACACGGAGATCACAAGCAGTCGTTCCCTAGAGCTGAAGCCCTCTGAAATCAGCAGAGGCTGATTTCAAACATTTCAACATCTCAGGGTCCTTTCCACGGGGGTTTATTGAGTGACTAATGTAGGTGATGGGCTAGATCAATGAACAGCATGAGTCACTCTGTTTATGTCTCACTTAGGGCCCCAAGGACAGACTGACAGTAACCTCATCAACAGGTAAACTTGCGATGTTGAATGGAGTTAAACTTATTCTTTAAGAATCTGAGATCAGATCGGTGTTAAGTTTACAGAATCCAAGAAAAATGATTCCTTCACTGTATTGCAGTCTAACTGGCACACAATGCTTCAGGAGGGTAGAGAGTTCTTTGTGTTTAAGTGTCAGCTTTCAGGCAAAACCAGGCATGTTGTAGACAGATGCAAGTTTTGGACTGGGCTAAACAATTTTGTCAAGACTGCCAGTCTTAAAACTCAGTCATGTCTTGTTTTCATGCATGTGTTTTTCAGCCTCCCCTTTTGCAATATCCCATTTCTGCACAGAACTCTCTGGAATTAGTGAGAGTTGACTCCATGATATAGAAGACTGGGTGGTAAATAAGAGATTTATGAAATAGTCTTGCAGTAGAATAGCCAAAGTGGACTATTAGGTAAGTGATAGCTTCTTTCCATGCATTTCTCATCATTTTCTAGGTTTTTGGATAAAAAAGATACGTATTTAAGACATAAGGGCACTGGAAAAAAAGGGTATGGAGTATGTGAATATTCAATACAGTAAGCATTTCAGCACCCAGATGTTTAAAACAAAATGACAGTTCCATGTGAGCCATCTAACACATTGCTTCAGTGATCACAAGAGAAACAGAAAGAAAGGGTAAAAACTCCATTTAAGGTCAAAAGTGACGAGGAGAAAATATTTTAGGATGAAAAACAAATATCCAGTCTTCTGTGCATCTTTGTATGACTTACTATTTAACCAACAGTGGGAAACTTTTAAACCACTTATGTGGAGCTCTTTGGTCAGTAATGAACTTTATGTTCACAAGGGAAATCTCTTTTTCCCAACCTGATGTTTTATGGCCTAAGTCATGATAACTCTTTTTTTACCCCTAGAAATGTTAGTTTCAAAAGAATATAGGATTCTGTCTGTGTTTCTCTAAAATATGGGACCTCCACAAAATCCAGAATTTTATATTTCTCAACAATCTGACATGAAAATTAAATGCATAAAAAGTTTGACCTTGTACAAGGACAATCTCTCTTATAGGACCTCTCTTACAGATAAGGGAGAAAAATAAAAACTGAAACACATTAAAGAAAAAACTTCCCTCTGGACATTATCATTTTTCAAAGTGCTGAAATTCCCAAACACTGATGGTTTATCTGTCATCTTTCTCCCCAACAAAAATTTCTCTTCTAGCTTGAAACCCAATATGAGAAATTAAAGGAGATCACCCTCTCTTCTGCTTAGTGTGTGTGCATGTGTGTGTGCGTGTATACTTGAGAGAGTTCAAGAAGTCTGCCATTAAAGATAGGTCAACGGCACTTCTCTTTAGACTAAGTATTGTTATTCTGAGGAGACGTCTTGCCAGTCTATGAGACCTACACCCGAGCTCAGCACCTCACCTGGACAAAGATGATCCTTCTGCCTTGGTCTCAGTCCAAACTCTCCATCAGTTACAATGGCCCATCTGAGTCTTTGTGCCTTTATGGTTGTATTGAATATCTCCACACAAGAGACAGGTAGTTCAAATCAGAGAAGAAAGGATCCCTTTTGTGAGCTCAGAATTTTTCCTTATTTCAAACTTTATGGGATGCCAAAGCCCCAGGTTGCATACTCCAGTGTAGCCAGAGAGTGTTTTTTTCCTTGTTCTGCAGGCAGCAAGACAATGCCTTTAATTTCAGTAAATCACTCATTTTCCCTTTTCAAAGAGGAAACTGAGTTTAAAGTTTTATGTATTTCAGGTCTCACAGACAAAAGCTGGACCCGGGAATAAACGAACCTATTTTGGGAGGCTCCCATGAACTCCCTGGGGTCACAAGCATGCTTTAGGAAGTGATTGTTCCCTGGACAGTAGCCAAAGGCAGGGCTCCCAAAGTGTCCAAGAGCTCTCAAGGGTGGGAACGGGGGAGAGGACAATCTAAGAGGACTGGACGACATGCATCTGGGGAGACTGAGCTACATGGGGGTCACCTGGGGGTCAGAGTGCATCACGTGGCTGTCGGGGGAATGGAAGGCATTTCTGGAACAGAATTTGAATTTTAGGTGCTTGACTGCTACAGGGAAGACCTCTGTTCAATCTCATGCAATAAGAAAGAAGCAGTATGTTTATAAATACTTTGTTATGTAAGTATTCTTTACTTACCTGGGCACTGTAATTTAGATTTTGATTTGTAAAAATTAAAAGATATATGTATACTGTGTCCAAATCTTTCAGAAATTTTCTTCCTTTATGGAAGCTGGTTTCCTTGGATGGAAAAAGAAAAAAGAAAAAGCCATGCCTGAGGAGCTCAGGGAGCTTTTACAGTATGTGTCGCAGGCCCTGATAGTACAGAGTGGGGCCTGACACAGAGAGCAAGACGCGCGCACATCCCTTAGCAGCAAGGAAGGTGGCCTTAGGGAGTTCTGGCATCTTCGTTTTAGTTGCTGCCTACTTGTCACTCACTTTCTTCTTTCTTTCCCTATGCTTGTACTCAATTTTCACTTCATTTAAGATAAAAATTAGAAATATGATGGCCAATATGATCAATAGTCCTAAGGAATTAAAGTTCCTTGGGAACAGCTGTCAACTGATGACTAGCTAGAGTTGGTGTATAAATACTCCAGCTTCCCAGTCCCTCAAGTGGGGGCTTCTGGAGTTTCCCCAGCAGGATTAAGCTCCAGGGGCCCCCACTGTAAACATTTAATAACACTCTCTGTGCTTCCCCTCCATGTGTCAATTCTCCGCTCCCTTTCTAGGGTATCATGTTTTTACCTCCCAAACAAACTGCTTGCACTTGAATTTTTATCTCAGCATCATCTTCTGGAGGGACCCAGGGTAAAATGCATATATTCTGGGCACTGAAACATTGACACAAATCTTCAGATAATGACCATTCCACCCGGGTTTGCTTGTTTATGAGTGTCTAATGCTATTCTGCATTGTCTTCACAAAGATCTGAGTTAGGGGCTTTGCTGAGTACAGTCTGATCTGGATTTTGGAAGGATGACTATCACCATTTTGCTAGAACTTAGCTTCAGCACAACCATGTAAACAAGAAAATGATTCTGTGGAGAAGGGAGATCAAGATGGGAGACTCTTTCCATGAAAGAATTGGTGAGAAGGCCAGGAGTCTAAGAGAACCATCTTTGCACCTACCATGGGTTCATTTTCTTCTTCCTTGTCCAGGTCAGCCCTGCTCTTCTTGCCCTGCTCTGGATTTTCATCCTTTGTTTCAGGATCTGAAAAAGTCCCCATCCCTCCCCGTGGCCTGTTTCGATGTTACTAGCTGCAGCAGCCTACTGGATGGCCAACACCCTGACTAATTATTCAATATTATTCAATGATGCTATTTATGAAGAACTTGGAGCCATGTTATTCAATGATTATTTTTAATCCTCACAATATCCTGTGAGGTTTTGACTTGCATGCTCACTCACTCTCTGCCTCTCCCAAGGCCATCTCTTGGAAGGTGAGGTTCTTGCAGAGGACAATGGGAAGTCATTGAACGATTGCTCAAAAACATGTGAGTCACATGACGAGGGAGCCAGGAGGAAATCCACCCCTTAGAGGCAAAGACTAACTTACCAATTGCCAATGTCACTCAGATCATCCTCACAGGAAGTGCAACAGAGGGGTAACTTTGGTGGTGACCAGAGACAAAAAGCAATTGTATGTTTTCAGAAAGGGGTGACAGTTGTGTATTTCAGGGATGATCATCTAGCCAGTGGTCACTCTGCACCCCTATGAATTCTAGCCCACCAGGTTCCTCTGTCCATGGGAATTCTCCAGGCAAGAATACTGGAGTGGGTTGCCATCTTCCCAACCCAGGGATCGAACCCAGGTCTCCTGCATTGCCGGTGGATTCTTTACCACTGAGCCACCAGGGAAGTCCAAGAATACTGGAGTGGGTAGCCTATCCCTTATCCAAGGGATCTTCCCAACCCAGAAACTGAACCAGGTCTCTTGCATTGCAGGCAGATCCTTTACCAGCTGAGCTACCAGGGAAGCCCTAATGATAATTACCAATTTCTGAATATCCGCTTTGTGCCAAGGCCCATACCAGATATTCTTATGCTGTCTCTAACCCATGCTTTCACCAACACCAACTGGGAAAGAAGGACATTTCCTTGCTCCCTCCTACCTCTCTTTTCCAGTTTCTCTGTTTCTCCCTCCCTGCCCCTTTTTTCTTTTCTCCTTTCCTCCTGTCCTTTCTATTCCTTCTTTCCCTCTTACTTTCTTTTGCTCCCCCTTCTCCCTTCCCTCCCACTTCCTTCCTTCTTTCTTTTTTCTTCCACAGCTGAGACTACCAAGACTCTGAGAGGCTGGGTTATTTGATCATGGTCACAGCTACACCATAACTGAGCTGTGACTTGAGCCCAGATGTGTCTGATTCCAAAAGCCATATACTCTCCCTTGTATTCCTTGGAAGATATAAAGCTTTTAAAAATATGCACAGATGTCTGGAAAATGCTTTTAAGAAGGTGAACATCTAAGCATAGGCTGTTCTAAAACAGAGAGTTACAGAAGTTCTTTAATGGTTAAGTATTAAAAACATCAATTACTGGCATTTCTGCTTGAAGTTTTAGTTAATGAATTACAATAGTTGTTGAGAACTTTTTGAAGCTATTAAATTTAAAAAATGACATTTTCTCTTCATTTATGGACCACTTATACATTCACCCACTCACAAAGTATTATAGATCAAATACTATGTGTTAGTTTTCTTATAATAATTGACTGTTGTCTTACATTTGAAACATTCTGAGTTGAATTTCCAACAATGTATCCAAAAAAGAAGTAGTCATTTCTGAATGAATTATAAGAGGAGTAGTTGGCTGAGAATTTCATCCCTTGCCATCATGGGTTTGACATTCCTAACTCAGGACTGTACAAACACAGATCTGTTTGAAGCTTTCCGGGTACAGTACTGCTATTCATTTTTCTTTGTTGGTCACCATCTACAGGTAGCAGGCAACTCAATAGCTTAGAGATAGATAGCTGGTCACTCTTCAGTCTTTTATATTGTAAAACTTAGTTAGGTGCAGTTTAAATTCTGAGACTCAGAACTCCCTTCCAACTAGCACCGAGGAGACTTCAAAGAAGCTGATGGACCTTGCGTGTGGCAAGCAAGGCAAGATCTCTTCCTCCCTCCCTTTTCCTCCCTCTCTGCCTCCCACCTCCTCTCTCAATTCCACACTCCCTCCACGATGGCCCCACTAAGAGAGCAGAGAGGGTCTGTTTCTCTTCCTTGTCTCCTGGGGACCTCTCCCTCTTCCCTACCCTTAAATTTGTTTGTTCCAAGTAGTACCTGGATCTCCTTCCTAGAACTCTGAGCCTTCAGGCTGAATGGCGGAATGGATTGCAGGGGAGGAAAACACAGAAACAAAACAAAGCAGACTACCCAAGGGAAAATTCACTGGAAGGTATTTCAAAACCACAGTGCCCATGACATTTATTTTTTCCACATCTTCCCTCTTCTCCTTGAATTTAAGAAGCTTGTCTGTGTTTCTCAACTCCCTCCTCTGGCACAGTGCTTAGCTTCAAGCAGGCACTCAATGAACATTTGTTAAATGAATGAAAATCAGTGTGAAATACCAGTGTGGTCTCAGGTCTTTGATGAAAGTGTACAATCAAGGGAAAGTGGTCAATGAACAAGGCAAAACTTCCTGCTTTCAATGAAAAAGTACTGAGCATCAACAATGCACCAGGCAACGCTGCTCAGGTTCAGTTAGACACAGTGAAGAATCAGGAATGTTTTCTGTCCTGAGTGGCTCATACATTATTGGGAGAGGCAATGTAATGAATCTTAGTGGTTTTTTTTTTTTTTTTTTTTTTTAACTTGCACAAATCCTAACATAGAGATAAGGTATGAAAAATGTTATAATAAAGATAATGAGATGGTTACATGGTGCAGGTACCAGATTTTGTGAGCAAGAGTAGAAATTCTGTCAGTAACGTGAGGAATGCATGGGGAGGCCTTGTCCCCAGTCACAATGGAGGTGAGGAAAGCAATGATGGGTGGTGTTGCCTTCAACATTTACATGTCAGGAACTAATAGGGTATGTTGTTTTCTTCACCTGGAAAATTCTACCTAGTAAGTGGGCGTGTATCAGTTTGCAAAATCATGATGTCGCGAAGAGTCGGACACAACGGAGCAGCTAAGCATAGCATGGCATAAATTACGGAAGGGCTATGCACTTTTAGAAACATTGCAAAAGACAGCATATAATTTTTTCATTGTTGGGTAATGAGTGGTGATATTTCTCATTGGAACAATTTGATTTTTCAGAGGTTTAAAGCTCAAGTTGGTGATGGACAGGGAAGCCTGGCGTGCTGCAGTCCATGGGGTCACAAAGAGTCAGACACGACTGAGCGACTGAACTGAACTGAAATAAGAGAAATTAAGTAGTTTTCCTTGACATTCTCTGCTCACTCTCTGCAGCAATGGTCATTCTGCTGGAGCAGAAAGAAGTGGAGTAACTCGAAATAGCTGCTTCTTGAGCAAATTTTATAGTTCATGGGAACTGCCCTGATAGTTCCCCATTTGACAAAAGACTTGGATTCTAAATGGTTTCTCTGCTTGAAAACACAACAGTAAATGGAAATGAAAGAAAAGTTAGATGTCAGCATGTTGAAAAGAGTCTGTACACCAACGATGCTCCATATAGTAGCTACTACGCACTTCAGGGCTGTTGAGTCCCTGAAACGTATCCAGTGCAAGCGGAGATGTGCTGTGGGTGCAAAATACACCTTGCATTTTGAAGACATAATTCTACCAAAAAGGTAAAATATCTCATTACTGATTTTCAATATTGATTACATGTTAAAATAATAATATTTTTATTATATTGGGTTAAATAAATACATCACTAAATTAAATTTCCCTGTTTTTCTTTTAAAAAACATGGATACTAGAAAATTTAAAGCTCCATATGTAGCTTTGTGTTATCTATTTTCTGTGCTACCTTAGACTGTTATGTTTGGAACACTCCTCCCTTTTCTTTTTTAACAGGAATTGGGAAAGTTTTTATTAAAAGTAACTGACCTGCTTAAAAAGAAAATCATAACCATGTGCGATTAGAAAAGTAACTGAACTCCATTTTCTTCTGTTTTGTTTTGGTGAGAGAAAGATATCTGAAATGTCATGCTCAACTGATTTTAAAATTACAAACAAGGAATATAAAAAGCTTTTCCAAAAAAATCAAATAAGGACTCAAAATCCACTTCAATTCATGCAATGGCCAACTAGAGGAAGAGAGAGGAGAGAGACAGGGAGGGCGGAGAGAAGGAGGCTGACGAGGAGGAAGAAGCCTGGGCTCTTCCCTTGAACTATTAATTCTACACTCATATTTCCAAAAAGCCTGAAGGAGACAAGATATAGGTATGAGACAACGAAGTATCTTCTTCGCTCATAAGCTGATCATCCGTGTTAATTATGGTTATTCAGATGAATAACATGACATACAGTGACCAAACCAGTCTGTTCGGACTTTGTCCTGTTCTGTTTCTCCTTTAAGCAAAGTGGATTTCTCCAGTCAGGCACACAGAGTGCCTGGGTCCATTCAGCTTTCCGTCAGCACAGCAGGTTGGATCTGAGAGTCTCTCTCCAGTTGCAGGGACTCCCGCAGAAAGCAGGCACAATAGAAATGAACTGCCAGCCTGCCCCCTCCTTGCTGTCTCAGCCCAGGGAAGAGGGCAAAAGGACTTGCCAGGTTTCACTTCCCTGTGCCAGGGAAGACCCTGGCTCCCAGCCTTGGAAAGAGGCCTCCTGAGGCTTGATGGCGCTCACACTGCAGCTCAAAGTGAGAGAGGGAAGTCAGGGGTTTTCAACCTCAGAATTTCTTCCTCCATCAGAAAGGGGGTCAGAGGGGATGCTGGGAACTGGGCAGGTGCTGCTGGCTCTCCCTTGATGTCTCCTTTGCCAGAGATTGCCAGCCTAAGTCCCCATTGCTGCAATGCATGCATTCTAAGTCGCTTCAGTCGTGTCTGCCTCTGTGAGACCCTATGGACTGTAGCCCGCCAGGCTCCTCTGCCCATGGGATTCTCCAGGCAAGAATACTGGAGTGGGTTGCCGTGCCCTCCTCTAGGGGATCTTTCCCATCCAGGGATCGAATCTGTGTCTCTTATGTCTCTTGCATTGGCAGGCGGGTTCTTTACCACTAGCACCACCTGGGAAGCACATTTATGCAATATCCGAAAGCAATTGATAAAATCTCTTGTCAGAGGCCCTGAGCAATGGTTTCCACTCCAGAGGCCAGGAAGTGAATTATAAAGCATCCATCCAATTTCAACACTGTTATTGCGGCTGTATATAAACAATGCTTTAATTTTTGGTATCCTACAAAGTAAACTGAAACAAACAACAGCTTGAACAAATAAACAAAGAAATCATTGACTTTTGAGATGAAATGGATCCATGTGGTTTTGTTTTGATTCAAACTTCACTTTTCGCAGATGAGAAAGCTGCAGTAGCCAAGGTGTGAGTGGTGCTCCCAAGCCACAAGGTCAGCTGACATGGTGTTTCCTCCTGCTCCTGCTTTCAACCCTCAGGGCTTCCCAGCTGCTCACAGGCCCTGCAGGCTAGTTTGGGTGGGGTGGGAAGGGTGGGAAATTCTGGAAATCCAGGTGTCTTAGCTTTCAGATCTCCATATGCCAGTAAGGTTTATTCTACCCTGGAGTTGAACTTATACCTGACTCTTCCTGACCAACCTAACTTACCATGGTTGATCCATTTTCATTTTCTTTTCTAGGCATATTAACTGCTGTCCACAGCATGCTAAATATTTGCCATGTTGGATGTTACTGAACTATCCTGTAAATGATTCCTTTACCACTTGAGATAGGGGCATAGAGGCTTGGATCCCGAACCTGTGTATGTCAGTTGTCTTTATTATTATAACTGTCTAATTATATTAGATGTAATCTAAAGAAGTGAAAGATGAATTTAGTAAGAGAATATTCTCTATGAAAATTAAATGTTTTGAATAATTATAGGAGAGCTATAAAGTTTAAGGGAAAAAAATCCTAAAAGTCTCAAAGGATTTTGTGTGCTGATTGTGTCATTGGTTTTAATTTAAGACAGTGCTCCCTTTAAAAAGAAATGAAAACTGGTAAGGATAGAATATGTTTAATTGCTATGACTCATGTATAAAAGATAATGAAAAAGTGAAAGTTGCTCAATCATGTCCAACATTTTGTGACTCCATGGACTATACAGTCCATGGAATTCTCCAGGTCAGAAAACTAGAGTGGGTACTTTCCCTTCTCCAGGGGATCTTCCCAACCCAAGGATAGAACCGGGGTCTCCCGCATTGCAGGTGGAGTCTACCAGCTTAGCCACAAGGGAAGCATGAATGATAATGCAGAATTTCAACCAGATGTCCTCAATTCAAAGAATAACCCTTGGTCCTAAATCAAATGTTGGCCAATAAAGGTAATGCATACATTTTGATTTAAAATAAATTATTCAAAGCATGTATCACTTTTTAGTGAGTCTCCATCATAATTGACTTTTCTGATTGATCTACCAAATATCTGCCATATCACGAAAATTAGAGAATACTCCATTGTAGAAATGAGGAAGAGAGGACATATATGTATGTCAAAGGATAAAAAGTTAAGATTTTTGTGTGTCCTACATGAATAAAGCAACCATTTTCATTGTCAGAAGTCCTAATAAAGTACTTTCCCAGATGTACTTTGCCTTAGGCTCTTTGCTGCGCTCAATCTCTCAGTTGCGTCCTGCTCTTTGCTACCCCACAGACTGCAGCCCACCAGACTCCTCTGTCCATAGGATTTTTCAGGCAGGAATACTGGAGTGGGTTGCCATTTCCTACTTCAAAGGATCTTCCTGACCCAGGGGTTGAATCCATGTCTCTTATGTCTCCTGCATTGCAGATGGTTGGGTTGGGAAGAACCCCTGGAGAAGGGAACAGCTACCCACTCCAGTATTCTTGCCTGGAAAATCCCATGGACAGAGGAGCCTGGTGGGCTACAGTCCATGGGTCACAAAGAGTCAGACATGACTGAACAACTTTCATTTCTTTAACACTGTGCCACCTTAGGCTTAGATATTTTAAGAACTAATAATAGAGAAAAAGCTTTGCTCCACATATTAAGTGCTTGGTTTTTTGTTTTTTTTTTGGTCTTAAGACCAGCCTAAGTGCCTGAAACATATAAAATCTGTGCTACCTGCCAGACCAACCCTCCTGCTATTGCAGCCAATAAAGTTTTCTTTCTTCTCATTTATTTCCTGCTGATCTTATTCTACGACCCTTGACAAAGAAGTAGTAAATAATAATAACAGCTGATCAAGTGATGTTTTGAAGATAGGAGTTCAGAGTCAGTGGCTAACATCTTATCATTTAGCCAGATTTTAAGCCCTGGGCCAGAGTTCCCTCATCTCTCTTTATAAGGATCTTCCACTCATAGGAAAGTAATAATCCCAACCCAGACAAAACCAGGCCTCTTCAGTCTTTCAGCAAGATGCTGTACTTAAAAAAAGAGTTCAGCATTCCCTAAATGTATTTTAGAGTGTTACTGAAGTCTCTCAAACTCAGCAGAATACAAAACCTCTGTCTCCTGTTTTCTCAAAGCCCCTCTCATTACGATAGGAAAAGCTGCCCATCTGCCCCCTTCTCCCTTCTCATGACTCCCAGTCAATCAGGAGCACTGAACCTGGGCTTCTCGGGTTCTGTTCTCCACTCCTTTCACTAGCTCTGAGTGAGAATCCATTGTTTTCTTATCTTCCAGCAACTTTATACTCTTCCCATTTTAAATCGAGCAAGTCAAGATTGATACCTTCAGCAACCCCCCACCCCAGCTAATGTGCCCACTCCCATGATCTGCATAACAAAGCTCAGGTACAGACATTATTCTTTTAAATGCCAAAAAGTGGGAGAATTTTTTAGTCCCTGTGGTGTTTGGGATTGAGTTCAGTATAATTTACACGAAGGGCACCGAATCTGATATTATTTAAACTCCTACCTCTTAACTCTTGGCAACCGTCAAACTAAGGTTTTCTGCATGTGTGATCTTGAGCGGGTCACAGAAGCTCCCTGAGTGTGAATTTCCTCAGCCTTAAATAGAGAGAACAACAACTCCTCACAGGCTGTCATGATTAAATGAGATACTCATTCATAAATAAATAGATTGTAAAAGCACTTTCTTACATCCTGAATCCATAGAGTAGCAGATACAAGACTCCCCAAAAGAAATTATAACTCATTGAAGGTAATGTTTTGAAGTGTTCTCTGAGAAGGTGGTCTCATAGAATTACATAAAACTACCCTAATTGAAGATGATAATTCAGTCTCAACTATTTTTCAAATGTTAAGAAATAAAAAATGTCAAAGGTAAGATTGCAATTCATATAAAGTTAAAAAGAATGCATGGCTAAAACCTTCATGTAACTATTAATGAGGGAACCAGTCAGATGGGACAACCAGTTCAAAGGAAAATCTAAAGTGTGGAACATGTGGCATTATTAGAATAAGGAAACACAAGGATATTAGACTGAGGTGTCTCTCCTACCTCTGCACCTATGTAAGCAAACTAGACCCTAAGCCAAAGTCATTTCCTAGAAATGCCTCAAAGTTAAGAAATCGAAACTTAAGAACAGCTAATCACAAACAGCCTTTATTTAGGAAAGCCCAAATAAGGCAACCACTTAAGTTATAGCCAATCAAATGATGTTCCTTGCTTTGCTTCCATGTCTTCTTCATAAAAGTCTTTCCCCTAGCTCCAGCTGGTGAAGTGCCTCAAACCACTTTTGGTTGGAAGTGCTGTTTGCTCAAATAAACATTTGTAAATTTTAATGTGCCCCAGCCCCAGTTTATCTGTTAGTAGTTCATAGGTGGTCAGAAATGGCCAAAATAAATCTGCATCATAGCTGCGAAACTGGCTTCTTATTAGGAAAGTGGGGAGATAAATCAATTCTGTATCCACTGGACACCATATAGTCCATTCTCATTATTTGCTGATCTGCTGTTGTTTAGTTGTTTAGTTGTGTCCAACTCTTTGCGACCCTGTGGACTGCAGCATGCCAGGCTTCCATGTCCTTCACTATCTCCCTGAGTTTGCTCAAACTCACATCCATTGAGTTGGTGGTGACCTCCAACCATCTCATCCTTTGTTGCCCCCTTCTCCTGCCCTCAGTCTTTCCCAGCATCAGGATCTTTCCAATGAGTCAGCTCTTTTAGGCATGAACTATAATACTGTGGACTTTGAATTCAATGTTAACAAAATCACAGCTATACTAAAGAAGCTGTCTTTAACAGAAACACACAGAAGTCAAGGTTATGTATTGACTGGCTGATGAAAATATTGTGATGAGAATGTCGCAGGAGCCTAACCTTGTATTCTCGCTGAAAGCCATGGCTCTGTGTTCACTAATTCAGTGTTCATGGCCACTTTATAGAACATAACTACCGTGACTAATGAGACTTGACTGTGTTTGTCTTTCGAGAAGAATCATTTGCATTAGCATTAGCATTAATCGTCTGCAGATTACAAGTTGTAGAAAAGCTCCAAGACAATAAAAGTCATAACTAACCCAGAAGGGTTACCTATACAGAACACCCAGTGATCTTTTTCACCATTTCAAAGTCTTTTACCTTTTTTTCAGGACATAGGAAAAAATTGGCTGCTTCAGTTTTTTCAATTAAGCAAGAAAAACAGTGGTCTTCAGACTAAAATATAAGTTCTTTTAACACTTCCACTTATTCAATAAAGTTAAAGTTTATTAATAAAATTAATAAAGACTTAATTCTCTAACATTTAAAAATAATGTGACCCCACTCATAATACCATTTGTATATGTCAGTCATATAAGATGGATGGAGTCATGGCAGGTAAGATGAAGGAAGACAAAAGGTGGACAGTTCAACCCTGGAACTTCTCGGGGAAGCAAATAGAGGACAGGCATTTTGCAGCAGAGGAAACATAAATAAATGCTAATAAGTTAAATAATACTAAAGAGGACACAGATGGATAAATGGGCCGAATCCAGTTCTTCTAGATCCAAAAACCAGAATTTTTTCTACCCCAAACACCCTCTGTATTTTATCAAATATTTGGAAACCACTTGTCTCACCTCTTTCCCTGGGTTGATGGTAAAGCCTAGGAAGATTATTATCTCAACATATTTACAAAGTTGTATTTATTTGTTGAATTTTTTCCCCTATAGTCTTAACTTTGTTTTTTTTTTTTTTTCTCCCCCCTTGAAAGCAAAAGCAGAGGAAAGCAGCATTGCTGGGCTTGACTCTGAGGAGTAAAACAAACTACAAGGCTAAAGGATCTAAGAAGTACGTAGAGAAGCAGAAGCTGAAAGTCTGAGAGCACGGCAAGTTCTCAAAAATCATATGTGGTTAGATATTCTTTAACTGTTTCTGCATTTCCTATCTGTATCTTAGAAGCCAAACTAAGATAGAGCTATCTCAAGAAGCCAAAGTGAAGAAACAGTTTACATAACTGTCAATTCTTTTAACTTCTGGATTAATGACAGGTGGTCAGTGGTTGAAACAATTACTCAGAAGTTACAACACCAGTATTTCAGTCTCAGCTCTCAGTGTTTAGAATATCTGTCTGTGTACTCATCAAAACTATTCTTAAGTCTCTATAGCACTACCTGCTTAGACAGATGGATAGACAGATGTGTGCTCAGTTGCTAAGTTGTGTCCAACTCTTTGCAACCCCATAGACTGTAGCCCACCAGACTCAGGCTCTGTCCATGGGATTTCCTAGGCAAGAATATTGGGTTACTGTTTCCTTCTCCAAGGAGATTGGTAGATAGATAGATCAAACACAAATATACTACCCAGATACATAAATACATAAGTGCACAGATGTAGAGATAATAGTGACAAATAGATCTTGAAGTTTGTCCAACTCTCATTTACATGACATACATCACATTAGAGGATCTGCTATTGTTGCAAGGATAATTAATAGATCCAAATTTTCATATATATAATATATAAATATTATTTCTTGTAGTAATTTTAATTCATTTCAAAAAGTACATGGCAAGAAAATAAACCAAAATGACTGGGTACTCAAGGCAGAAGAAAATCACTCATTCCATAAAAGAAACCATAGAAACTTTCTAAATTCAAATTCCCTTGTATATTTGAATTATTCTACATTTGGTGTCATAAAGAAAAATCAAAGGCATCTGCAAATACATTGCCAGGCTATAATGCGCTATGGTGGCTTTTTGCTTAGTTAGGCTTTTAATTTATCTATTAATAATCTGGGTTAGATAGAGTTGACTGCAAAAGACATTTCTGTGTGGTTTGGAAGGCAGCAGTGAAGCAAGAGCCATTACACCCACAGGGCCACAGCAGGGGCCCAGCTGCATCTCCACCTGCGGGTGCAGATCTGCTCGTTCGCCACCGTGTCAGAGGCCGCAGCTGGGCCTCCGATGTCTCAGCTCCTGCTCCTTTCCTCCTCCCCGCTCTGTGGCCTTGACCAAGTACATGTGCAGTTGGGCATAGAAGGTTGCCAACTTCTTCCTGTATGTTGCCCACATCGTTGAGGTTGGAAGTGGGGAATGAGCTGCAGGTCAGAGTTGTCCTCATGAATTCCAGTTTGCTCTTGGTCTTCTGCACTTGACACCCAGTTTTTCCATCCCAACTTCAAGTCATCCTGACCTGCAGTCCTTTTAGGTCCAAATTGGACACAGAGTCACCAGTTCACACTATTGTGGAAGGCCTGAACCTTAGTCCATATCACTCCTGGTGGCTCTGCTTCCCTAATGGCACCCTGATAGATACACATAGTTTAAGAGCAAGAAACTTTAAGTCAGGGGACCGGATGCTCACCCTGCCACCTGGATGCTTCACAGTCACCTGGCTGTGCACTTGGCACATCATTCAACTTCTCTGTAACTCTGTTTTGTTAGATCAGATGACTGTTAGTGGCAGCTCCAGCTCAAAGTTTGAGGCAGTCAGTAAAATGTCACCACAACATTTACAACTTACTGAGACATTATATGCACTCACAGTCTTACACATAGTAAAACTCTCGGAGATTGTTTTAGTCAAATGAGCCCATCTAATATACCTTTTTAAACCTGACTTTGTTTACTGATATTGGAGTAGACTTTTGTCTTAATTTTTTAAAATATTCATTAAGATGAGATAAGGGCAAATGTAGCATGTCATATGACTAACTTCAAAAATTCCCACTGCATATGTGTCTGTAACATGGCCAAGAACGTTAGTTGTCATGAGAGTTGGGTTGTCTTGAATACCTATAAATGTCTGATTTGCAGGAATCCTGGGACTGTGATGCAGGACACATATATGCTGAATTAATGGTGGATGGGAGCAACAGAATGATGATGAGTCATTGGATAGCCCTCCTTTCTTTGCCCTGCACATTTCTGATAGTTTCCTAGGACATCTGTCTTATCAGAGTCATCAGGAGCAAGCATTTCCCAGGAGCTCTTTCATTTTTATGCATCAAACAGCAAAGATGAAACACAAAGTTGGAATAAAAAGCATATTGAAATGACTGCAGAATGGAATAGGGACCCTCTGACAACTCTTTTCAATAGGGTGAATTGTAGCAAGAGTTCCCTTCACCCCTTAGTAAAAGGTGGCATGGTGAAAACGTGGTGGTGAGAGACTGGATTTCTCACCACTATCTCTGTACCATGATACATCATCAAAGGAACAACGATCATGTTGATAAGAGCTACTACAATAATACCATCTTGCATTTCCAAGGGGCCTGTTTCTGAGCTGCTTTTGTGCTCTTTCTCTCCCCTACCCCATTTAATGACACAAATGTCTATAATCCAAACACACCTGTGTTTAGAAACATAAGGTTCATTATGAGAACAGAGCATTGATCTCCTCCAGACCGTTCCTCCATCGTGAACAATGGCCACATACATAGCTGCAGCCCCAGCAGCCCCAGAATTAACCTCTTCGATGGCAGATGCATTCTTGGGCTTCAAAATCCTATACCAGTAGGAGCAAATTATAGGCTTAAGGGATTTATTTCTTATTACATGAGGAATGCATGCACACCGTTTCTTTTCTACTAGTGATAGGTCAACAATGGATTTCATTTAAAACACTAATATCTCGTTTAATAGAAAGGATGAGAAAAGGGGGCAGGGAACAGGGTATTTAGGTGACTCTGCAAGGGGTTAGAGGAGTCTAGGAAGCATCTCTTAAGGGTCTGGTTTGGTATAAAGCAAGAATGAAATACTTTTTACTTCCCAAGTTTTCAGTTCAAGAGTTAGGCAAATATATCATGCCCTGTCACGCAGTCATATCCAGCTCTTTGCAACCCCATGGACTGTAGCACCTCCACACTCCTCTGTTTATGGAATTTTCCAGGCAAGAATACTGGAGCAGGTGTTATTTCCTACTCCAGGAGATCTTCCTGACTCGGGGATTGAACCACCTGCATTGACAGGCAGATTCTTTACCACTGAGCCACGTGGGAAGCCCCAGGCAAATCTATTAGGGACATTTAATTTGTAGCAGTCACTGGAGCCGTTCTTGAGGAACTTTTAGTCTGGTGAAGAATAGTTTCCTCATCCATTTCACTTATCTCTGTCTGCCATCCTTTGCTTATAACTAAGTCTTTAGGGTGGCCTTTCGTGTTACCAGAAAATGTTCCTAATTTTGATGGAACAATTCCCAACACAGTCTGTTGGCAAGATACACAGGGCTCCGAAACTAGGCATGGGTCATAGGGAGTGAATGGTAAGGTGGGTATTCCAGGACACTTGGGTTCAGTGTGTTACCTCATCCATTCAACAGTGATTGAATGCCTACTAGATAAACAGTCCATCCTAGAGGAAATCAGTCCTGAATATTCTCTGGAAGAACTGATGCTGAAGGTGAAGCTCCAATACTGTGGCCACCTGATGCAAAGAACCGACTCATTGGGAAAGACCCTGATGCTAGGAAAGATTGAAGGCAGAAGGAAAATGGGGTGACAAAAGGATCAGATGGTTGGATGGCATCACTGACTCGATGGACATGAGTTTGAGCAAGCTCCAGAAGTTGGTGCTGGACAGGGAAGCTAGAGTGCTGCAGCCCATGGGGTCACAAAGAGTCGGACACGACTGAGCGACTGAACTGACTGACTGAGAGAGATGGACCTGCTTATACTGCAGGAAGGCAAACAGACAGCCCACAAGTAAAGCAGAAAATAGCAAACAGTTATAAGTATGATGAAACAAATATAACAAGGGAAGTGACCAGATGAATGGAAGGCCAATTTAGCTAGGATGGTCCAGGAAGCCTTCTTTGGGGAAATAACATGTAAGCTGAAAACTGAATGGCAAATAGAATTTAGACATATTAAGATCTCAGGGAAGGTCCTCCAGGTAGAGGGAGTTGAGTGTTCGAAGGCCCAAAGAGGAGAAGTCATTTGGCCTGTTGATGACATAGAGGAGAGGTAGTGTGGCTGGGATGAGAGTTGGCGTCAGAGAGAGAAAAAAGGTTGTGTAGGGTCTAATAAACCTGCTACTATGGAATTGTCATTTTAATTTATTTCTGTATTTCTTATGCTTTTGTACATAAAAGTCACCTGGAGGACTTGTTAAATCACAGTTTGCTGGGATTCATAACAAGATTCCTTAGTGCATCTGGAGAGAAAATGAGTCTACATTTCTCCAAACTCCCAGACAGCTCAATGGTGCCTGCCCACTGACAGACTTAAAAAAATAAAATAAAATAAAATAGGCATTTTTATTGATATATAATTCTTATACCATACAGTTTACTCAATTTTAGTACAGAATTCATTTTTAGTATATTGATAGATATGCACAAACCACAGTCAAGTTTAGAACATTTTCATTTACACAATGGGAAACCTTGTCTTTATTACTTCCCTTTTATCCACACATCATCCACACCTCTTCAGCTCTATGCAATCACTAATGTATTTTCTGTATAAATAGATTTGCCCATTCTGAACATTTCATATAAATGGAATTATATAATGTGTGGTCTTTTGTGACTAGCTTCTCTCACTTAACGGAAAGTCTTCAAAATTCATCTATACTGTAGCATATGTCAGAGCTTCTTTGCTTTTTATCGCCAAACAACATTCCAGATGTACTAGCTAGGTTTTGAAGAGGCAGAAGAACCAGAGATCAAATTGTCAACAGTCATTGGGTCATGGAGAAAGCAAGGGAATTCCAGAAAAACATCTACTTCTGCTTTATTGATGGCACTAAAGCCTTTGACTGTGTGGATCATAACAAACTGTGGAAAATTCTTAAAGAGATAGGTATACCAGACCACCTTACCTGTCTCCTGAGAAATCTGTGTGCAGGTCGAGGCAACAGTTGTGACTGGAGGTGGAAAAACTGACTGGTTCAACATTGGGAAAGGAGTACAACAAGGCTGTATATTGTCACCCTGCTTATTTCACTTATATGCAGAGTACATCATGCAAAATGCTGGGCTGGATGAATCATAAGCTGGAATCAAGATTGCCGGGAGAAATATCAATCAGATATGCAGATGATACCACTGTAATGGCAGAAAGTAAAGAGGAACTAAAGAGCCTCTTGATGAGGGTGAAAGAGGAGAGTGAAAAAGCTGGCTTGAAACCAACATCCAAAAAACTAAGATCATGGCATCCAGTCCCATCACTTCATGGAAAATAGAAGGGGGAAAAGTGGAGGAAATGACAGATTTTATTTTCTTGGGCTCCAAAATCACAGGGACGGTGACTGCAGCCATGAAATTAAGGATGTTTGCTCCTTGGAAGGAAAGCTATAACAAATTTAGACAACATATTAAAAGCAGAGGTATCACTTTGCCAACAAAGGATAACATAGTCAAAGCTATGGTTTTTCCAGGAGTCAGGTATAGATGTGAGAGATGGACCATATTAAAGGCTGAGTGCTGAAGAACCGGTGCTTTCCAATTGTGGTTCTGGAGAAGACTCTCGAGAGTCCCTTGGACAGCAAGGAGATCAAACCAGTCAATTCTAAGGAAAATCAGGCCTGAGTATTCATTGGAACGGCTGTTACTGAAGCTGAAGTTTCAATGCTTTGGCTCAAACGGTGCCTGCCCACTGATGTTGGGAAAGATTGAAGGCAGAAGGAAAAGGGGATGACAGAGGATGAGATGGTTGGATGGCATCAGCAATTCAATGGATATGTGTTTGAGCAAGCTCCAAAAATAGTGGGAGAACTTGGAGGACAGGGAAGCCTGGTGTGCTGCAGTCCATGGGGCCGCAAAGAGTCAGACAAAACTTAGCAGCTGAGCAACAACAACAATTTGGGATTTGAGCCACTGGGAAAATAACAGTGCTATTAACTGAAATGAGAGAATTGTTTTCAGAGATTTCTGGGATTCCATTGTTTCTGCGGGAAATAGGAAGGTTTTTGTCTAAAAAAAAATCTCCTACCAATAAATGTTTTGTTGAATGTCTATTAATTCTGTTTTTTCCTACTACACCATTCAACCAATTCTGAATGTTGCTATAATTTGTGTTTGCTATGGTATTTGAGAATATTTGATTTTGCTATATGTCTCCTTCTTCACTGAACCCACGGTAGGCAAGCTGGAAGAAGATGCGGGGAGCTGTAAACTGAAAACATATTTATTCTCTTCTGGCTGGCGTAGCAGCGAGGCAGCAGCAGCAGATATGCTGCATTCTCTTGTAGCTGACCCCACAGGCACAGCCACGGGGGTTCCTCAGGTGGTGCATATATAGGTCATGAGGCGCCTGCACCGTGCTATAAATGATCTCAGCTGTTACATCATTAGCTACAAAATGTGGGGAGAGAGTGAGAGAGCCTGACCACCACCATCTTGGCTAATTTGCTTTTTCCCTACACTACAGGGCTTCCCTCATAGCTCAGTTGGTAAAGAATCCGCTAGCAATGCGGGAGACCCGGGTTGGATTCCTGGTCAGGAAGATCCCCTGGAGAAGGGAAAGGCTACCCACTCCTGTATTCTGGCCTGGAGAATTCCATGGACTGTATAGTCCACAGGGTCACGAAGAGTCAGACACTACTGAACAACTTTCACTACACTATAGAAGAAAAGAAAATCAGTGGGATGGATGTATGGGCTCATGAGAAATATATGGAACTCATGAAATGTGTTAAATATAGGTAAGATGGCAATCTGGGATATATATATATAATGAGAAGAGTGTATGTATACTAAATAAAGATAGGTGGAATAGGACTAAGAGACATCAAATAAATTCATGAGATATATAAAGTTTTGCATAATTACAATATACTAAATATACATGAAACATACAGGCACTCACTATTCAGTCTTGCATCAGCCCCCTATTAGTGACATCCTACATGACCCCACATGTCCTGTCCCCAAGAAAGGTAGATAAAATTCAAAGTCACTTATCAGGCTAACTGCATAGCTTGCATCTCTTCAATAAATCAAGAGTATATTGTTGGCTCTGGGCCCTTCCATTCATTGGGCCCCCTCACTGAAGCCTTAACTCTGGTCTTTATAACGTGGCTGTCATGGGAAGGCTGATGCAGCAAAGTGGAAGAGAGAGGCAGGATGTAAAAACACTGCATAACAGAAGATTCTGGAGGTGTGGTCCTTCTGCCCTTAACCATAAGTATGCTAAATTCTTACCCCATCTCTTGTTTCTGGCTGTATATTTTAAATTGATTTAATGTATTGTATGATTCAAAGATGTTAATTTGGTCTGTGAGCCTTTTCCTTATGTGATCACTAGAATAACTGCCTGGTAATCTATATGAAGATCACCATTTCATCCAGATAATTCCCTCTGGGAAGTCACAAATGGTCATATATCAGAGCCCACGAGAGAAGATCTTCTCCCAGGGGTCTAAAGATTAGTTTGGCATGGATATTCTTTCCACTGTATCAATCTTGTGAGTTGGACACCAGTGCTAACTTTAAAGATTTCCTGTTTCTCTCATATTTACATAGCCATGCCCTTTTGTGTGAGGCTAGCTAATTTGAAACCAGATGCATATATAATGTTCAGCATGAATTATTTCATAAACACATCCATTAACTACACAAGAGAGCTACAACTTGAACTCCAATGTGAAGTGTTCAGCACAACTGTGACTACTTACTGTAAATACTGAGTTTAAGACACAAAATGACTGGCCAATCAAACCTAGTGAAAAAGTGGTAAAGAAAATGTCCAAGGCTCCAAACCCCAAAAGAGGAGAATGTCCTGAAGCATTAGAGCTGACCAGAATAAGAACCAAGGCCAGCCTCCCTTTCCCTACCACCAACCTTGAGGGTGGTGGTAAATTCTTCTTGTGGAATGTATGGATAAATTTTACAAAGTACAAGATTTAACCTTATTTTACATGCCCACACACACACATACACACAAAAAAAAAACCTGTAAAAATTCCAAAGCAAAATGTGTCCATTACAATAGATAAATATTAGTAAGCTGGCTGGAAATAGTTCATCAAAGGAAAGGAAGAAGTCAGAGAATTCAAGAAAGAAAAAACAAAACATTATCCTAGAGACGAGAAGCTCTTGGCATTTAAAATAAAATTTTCCATTTGAAATCCTGCTCTCCCACAGTGGAATTTCAAGAGCTCTCTAACGCTTCTCAGCAGAACTCAGGTTGGAAAGTAAGGAAAGGGAAAAATTTTCCATTCAAAGTTCCCACCTTTCAAATCTATTTCCATTTATTCATTGGGCACAGTCGATATTGGATCTGCCTCTTGGTTCCATGTCCATCTGGGCAAACCATTTGGCTGAAAGAGGGGAATTAGCAAATACATCCCAGATTAGTTATGTTATATTACATTATATATGGCAACTTGTCCACGTTTTGCAGAAAAATAAAGAAACCAGCAAAGTAAAGCAGGCACTTAGAGCACACACTGACTTTCACTGATAAATAAGTTTCTGCGTGCTTTTACATGTCATCTTATTATTCCATCTTCACCACAGCCCTGTTTGGAAGGTGAAGTGAGACTAGATATTTTGCCAGGACTTATTTTGGAGTGATGCTTTTATCTTAGAGAAGAGCTTGCCTAGCCTGTTCCTGTCTTCCTCCACGGTCTGCTGAACTTTGTGGGCACCCTGCATGAGTACACTGATGTCATCTGACACAGTGCAGAGATGGCCAACAGTACACACACCTTACCCCATTCAAGGACCACAGTGCCACTAGGTATGAGTCTCTGCATTGGACCTAGAGACTGACATACTGAGTGAAGTAAGTCATGCAGAGAAGGAGAAATGTTATATGACATCCCTCATATGTGGAATCTAAAAAGAAATGATACAAATGAACTTACTTACACAACAGAAAAAGACTCACAGACTTAGAGAATGAACTTATGGTTGTTGAAAGGAAAGATGGTGAGGAAAGGATAGTTGGGGAGTTTGGGATAGACATGTATGCTGAGTCACTTCAGTCGTGTCCTACTCTGTGCAACCCCATAGACGGCAGCCCACCAGGCTCCCCCATCCCTGGGATTCTCCAGGCAAGAACACTGGAGTGGATTGCCATTTCCTTCTCCAGTGCATGAAAGTGAAAAGTGAAAGTGAAGTCGCTCAGTCATGTCCGACTCTTCGCGACCCCATGGACTGCAGCCTACCAGGCTCCTCCGCCCATGGGATTTTCCAGGCATGTATACACTGCTATATTTAAAATTGATAGCCAACAGGGACCTACTATATAGCATATGGAACTCTGCTCAATGTCATGTGGCAGCCTGGATGGAAGGGTAGTTTAGGGGAGAATGGATACATGTATGAGAGCTTCCCTGGTAGTTCAGATGGTAAAGCATCTGCCTATAATGTGGGAGACCAGGGTTCAATCCCTGGGTCGGGAAGATCTCCTGGAGAAGGAAATGGCAACCCACTCCAGGATTCCTGCCTGGAAAATCCCATGGAAGGAGGAACCTGGTCGGCTACAGTCCATGGGTTCGTGTATATGTATGACTGGGTCCCTCCGATGTTCACCTTAAACTATTACAACATTGTTAACTGGCTATACCCCAATACAAAATTAAAAGTTAAAAAAAAAAAAAGACAGTAAATGCTGAATTCAACACACAAAGCAACCTGAAAGTCAAACCTAGCTGAAAAGTTGAAAAGAAACTGTCCAGGTATGACTTGCTCCTTACTAAGGTCCAAAATCCCAGAAGGGTGGTGGTGGGGAGAGGGAGGCTAGCCATGGTTCTAGTTCTGATCAGCTCAGATACTTCAGGACATGGTGCTACTATGTGGTACAATATAGCTGTCCTAGACCTCAACCGAGAAAGGAAGACAACAGTTTCTTTTTCTTGAGTGAGACATTAGGGTCCTTACCATACACTAGGGTGAGTGCCAGTGTTAAAGGTGGAAGGAAGTGGCCATGCCACATGGCACAGAAAATCTCATTTGAAGAAATTATGGATCTCACCCATGAGAGAGACAAGAGATTTGGGAGTTCGACTTGAGCATATTCTGGGTAGGATGGGACTCTATGGTGATAAATGAAAGATTACCAAACTGGTAATGAAAAATGCCTTCCTCAGCAATCAGTGCAAAGAAATAGAGGAAAATAACAGAATGGGAAATACTAGAGATCTCTTCAAGAAAATTAGAGATACCAAGGGAACATTTCATGCAAAGATGGGCTCGATAAAGGACAAATGGTATGGCCCTAACAGAAGCAGAAGATATTAAGAAGAGGTGGCAAGAATACACAGAAGAACTATACAAAAAAGATCTTCACGATGCAGATAATCATGATGGTGTGATCACTAATCTAGAGCCAGACATCTTGGAATGTGAAGTCAAGTGGGCCTTAGGAAACATCACTACGAACAAAGCTAGTGGAGGTGATGGAATTCCAGTTGAGCTATTTCAGATCCTGAAAGATGATGCTGTGAAAGTGCTGCACTCAATATGCCAGCAAATTTGGAAAACTCAGCAGTGGCCACAGGACTGGAAAAGGTCAGTTTTCATTCCAATTCCAAAGAAAGGCAATGCCAAAGAATGCTTAAACTACCACACAATTGCACTCATCTCACATGCTAGTAAAGTAATGCTCAAAATTCTCCAAGCCAGGCTTCAGCAATACGTGAACCGTGAACTTTCAGATGTTCAAGCTGGTTTTGGAAAAGGCAGAGGAATCAGAGATCAAATTGCCAACATCCACTGGATCATGGAAAAAACAAGAGGGTTCCAGAAAAACATCTATTTCTGCTTTACTGACTATGCCAAAGCCTTTGACTGTGTGGATCACAATAAACTGTGGAAAATTCTGAAAGAGATGGGCATACCAGACCACCTGACCTGCCTCTTGAGAAATCTGTATTCAGGTCAGGAAGCAACAGTTAGAACTGGACATGGAACAACAGACTGGTTCCAGATAGGAAAAGGAGTACGTCAAGGCTGTGTATTGTCACCCTGCTTATTTAACTTATATGCAGAGTACATCATGAGAAATGCTGGGTTGGATGAAGCACAAGCTGGAATCAAGATTGCTGGGAGAAATATCAATAACCTCAGATATGCAGATGACACCACCCTTATGGCAGAAAGTGAAGAGGAGCTAAAAAGCCTCTTGATGAAAGTGAAAGAGGAGAATGAAAAAGCTGGCCTAAAGCTCAACATTCAGAAAATGAAGATCATGGCATCCGGTCCCATCACTTCATGGGAAATAGTTGGGGAAACAGTGGAAACAGTGTCAGCCTTTATTTTGGGGGCTCCAAAATCACTGCAGATGGTGACTGCAGCCATGAAATTAAAAGACGCTTACTCCTTGGAAGAAAAGTTATGACCAACCTAGATAGCATAATCAAAAGCAGAGACGTTACGTTGCCAACTAAGGTCCATCTAGCCAAGGCTATGGTTTTTCCAGTGGTCATGTATGGATGTGAGAGTTGGACTGTGAAGAAGGCTGAGCGCCGAAGAATTGATGCTTTTGAACTGTGGTATTGGAGAAGACTCTTGAGAGTCCCTTGGACTGCAAGGAGATCCAACCAGTCCATTCTGAAGATCAACCCTGGACTTCTTTGGAAGGAGTGATTTTGAAGCTGAAACTCCAGTACTTTGGCCACCTCATGTGAAGTGTTGACTCATTGGAAAAGACTCTGCTGCTGGGAGGGATTGGGGGCAGGAGGAGAAGGGGATGACAGAGGATGAGATGGCTGGATGGCATCACCGACTCGATGGACGTGAGTCTGAGTGAACTCTGGGAGTTGGTGATGGACAGGGAGGCCTGGCATGCTGCGATTCATGGGGTTGCAAAGAGTCGGACACAACTGAGCGACTGAACTGAACTGAATGAAAAATGCAGATTTCTTTAGTGACTTCTCATACAGCTGAATTGGGTAGGGGAAACGGGCTGATGGAAGTATGTTTCTCATTCAAATGCATATAGCTTTCTCTCTCCTTTCACAGTTTCTGCAGTCCCTGGGAACCAAACTTGGCACAGTGACCGGAGTTGCAAGTTCATCCAGCACAAAGGGTGCTGTCAACACTTTGAAGATAGCCTGATAATCATATTTGTTTTGGCCTCAGTCTCAAGGGCAGATGGTTGTCATGCTGATTAGAAGGGAGTTGTTATGACAGGAGGAAGGGCATGAGCCAGAGATAACCAGAACAGGACCCTGGAATATTTCCATAGAAAGCAACCATTTCTAGAAATGTTCAAGGAACTTCTAGATACTCCCTAGAGATTCCTAAAAAGAATTGAGGCAGCACCAAGGGGACCAGAAGTCATCTCAAATTCACAGTGCAGTACGACTCAGGTTTGGTAGAGGCCAATGAGAAACGACCCTGGTAGGTACACCCTTGAGGCTGGGGGGCTTCAGACCACATCACCATAGTAACTTGACCTCCATTCATTTCTGTTATGTGGGTTCACCAGGCCAATTTGTCTTTGGCCTCCAACCAGAAACTCCTCTTATCAGGAGCTACAGGAAAACATTTACAGAGGGCTCACTGTGCTTCTTAGATGACCCTGAAGTCCCTGGACCTGGTTTAGGTCTTTCCTGAGAATTCAGTAGCTTCCAAGAGAAATGGGGGACTGGGATCCTGTTGAGTCACTTCTTGTCTTGGCAATATGACTTCTCTGCATTCCCACGGAGTTCCTCACTAGATGAATTACTTCCTCGTATGTGATACAGATTAGAAAATATTTGTTGGGCACCTTTCTGGCACCCAGTTCTATGGCAGGGGGTGGCAACAGGAGGTGATAGGAATCCTTAAGGATTTTACCACCTAATCATGAATTTATAATTGATTGGATTGGGGCTCACATGCTGATAATCATTCTGTGATATGGGGATGTCTCTGGACAACTTAATAGCACTAATAAAGGTATATGCTGTCATCTCTACCAATACTTATGCTTTATAGCTTAGTCTATAAGCTTACATGTTGTGGTTTCCTAAAGCTGTCATACCAAATTACCACAGACTGAGTGGCTTAAAACAATAGAACTGTATTCTTACAGAGTTCTGGAGTCCAGAGGACCAAAATCAAGGTGTTGGTAAGGCTACGCTTCCTCCGGAGCTCAAGGAGAGGTTTTATTCTTTGACTTCCAGCTTCTGGAGACTGCTGGCATTCCTTGACTTAACAGTCGCATCACTCCAGTCTCTGCCTCTGTGGTCACATATCCACAAGCTCCTCTTTGGTTGGGTGTCTTCTTCTCTGTATGTTTATCTTACAAGGACATGTGATGGCCTTTAGGGTTCACCTGGATAATTCCAGATGAGCATCTCTTATTAAGATCCTTAATTTAATCACCTTGGCAAGAAAAAAATAAATAAAACTGTTTTGAAATAAACCTGCAAAAGTTCCAGGGATGAGGACATGGATAAAGCTTTTTGGAGAGCTACCATCCAGCTCATTGCATCGTGTACTGTATAACCTTCAAAGAGGTTTCAAATGCATCTTATTTGGTCATCTTATAAATTTACAATCCTAGAGCTTGAACAAAAGTAATCCGACATTGATTCCCTCCTCCCAACTTTGATTCCCTCCTCCCAACTTTGATTTTAAGATATAATTTTCACAACTCTGTGAATGTCCAGATTTACATTTGTCCTAAGTGGTCAGAGATAACTCCTCTCACACTGACCTTCAGCATCTTCTTCTGCTCTGAGTCAGTAAATAAACACCCAGATTGTTTCTCCCAATCTCCCCCCTCTTGCTGCGTATTTTTATCACGGAACAGAGTGAGACTAAAAGGCAGAATCACAGAACGCACAATTTAATGCTTGCTTCTCAGTGTCCACTACCGACTACCACTGCTTGGTTGACAAGCAGACTACCAACTTTCCTTGGCCTCTGGTCACTAGTTCTTTTTAAGAATTGTTAGAGAATATATTAGTTTTCCACAGCTGCCATAACAAATGACCACAGATTTAGAGACTTAACACAAATTTGAAGTTTGACAGGGGTCTCAACACGGGGAAATCAAGGTTTGGGCGGGACGGCTTTCTTTTCTGTGAGCTCTGACTGAGGGGGAAGTGACTCCGTTTCTTGCCTTTTTTCAGCTTCTAGAGGCTGTCCACAGTCCTCAGCTTGTGGCCTCTCCCACTGTCTTCAAAGTCTGAAACATGGCATCTCTCTGATTGTTCTGTTGTCACCTCTCTCTCTGACCCAGCTAGGAAAGGCTTTCACGTGATTAAATTGGGCTGATCTGGATAAGCCAGAATCACCTCCCTTAAGCACACCTATAAAGCGGCTTGTGTCACGCATGCATGCTCAGTCCCTTCAGCTGTGTCTGACTTTTTGCAGCCCTATGGACTGTAGCCTCCCCCCAGGCTCCTCAGTCCATGGGATTCTCCAGGCAAGAATACTGGAGTGTGTTGCTATGCCCACATCCAGGGGCTCTTCCTGACCCAGGGATTGAACTTGTTTCATGTCTCCTGCATCTCCTGCATTGCAGGCAAATTCTTTACCTCTGAGCCACCAGGGAAGGGCCCCCTTGTACCATATAAGGTAATTTATTCACAGGTACAATGGTTAATTTTACATGTCAAGTTGACTGTCAGAAAGTTGATAAAAAATGATTTGTAGATGTGTCTGTGAGGTTGTTTCCAGAAGAGATTACATATAAATCAGTAGAATGAGCAAGAAAATCTTCCTCCCCAACCTGCTGTGAGCTCAGACAAAGGCAGAGGAGGAGCAAATTCTGTCTTCTGGGACATCCGTGCCCTGCCCTTGGACACCGGAATTCCTTATTCTTAGACCTTTGGATTCAGACTGTACTATGCTGCTGCTGCTGCTAAATCACTTCAGTCGTGTCTGATTCTGTGCGACCCCATAGACGGCAGCCCACCAGGCTCCCCCGTCCCTGGGATTCTCCAGGCAAGAACACTGGAGTGGGTTGCCATTTCCTTCTCCAATGCATGAAAGTGAAAAGTGAAAGTGAAGTTGCCCAGTCATGTCCGACTCTTCGCAACCCCATAGACTGCAGCCTACCAGCCTCCTCTGCCCATGGGATTTTCCAGGGAAAAGTACTAGAGTGGGGTGTCATTGCCTAAACAAGAACAAATTGCTTGTTTCTCCAGCTTGCAGATGGCAGATTGTAGGATTTCTCATCTCCCATAACCAATTTAATAATAAATCTCCTCTGATATAAAAAAAGAATTAATAAAAGCTCTGGTGAACTGTGTAATAGTGCAGGCTTCAGGAATTAGGGTGGGGACAATCACAGTAGATGTGTCCTAGGTCAAGCTGACAGAAAGTGGCAATCTTATTTTTATGCTGAGCATGGAGCTTAGCGAATACAGCTCAGCACAACACATCTTCATAGTGTTCGTCACCTCTATGCAATGGAAAATGGTCCCAGCTGTGGCCCAGGACAATGGGAATTGGCATCAGAGAGCCTATGAGAGGAGGGGCAAAGCTACCCAGAGCACTGGTTCTGACTCATGGCAATGCTTATTCATGTCCTCTCCTTTTCCTTCCCTTCCCTTACCTCTCCTGAGCTAAAAGATGCAGGAAAATATTTACTTTGAAGATTTGTCTTTTCTCATCATTTAGGTACAAAATTGGCATCTCTTAGCCCAGGCAGCTATTTATGGATTCTTGCTAATACCCACAGTCCCCTGCCAAGACCAGGCTTTGATGAGCCCTCAGGTTCTCTTTTTCCATCTTTCGCTCTTTCATCATATGAGCCAACGGTGACTTACTTAAGGGCCGTGAAATGTTCCTGTAAGAAGAGGCCATTGTGTGTTATCAATGGAGGCTTCAGAAACATCTTGGTCAGGGCTGCCTTTTTTTTTTTTAATAGAGAGGTGGGGAGTTTCTGTCTCAATCAGACAATGAGGACATTATCTTTAAGAGAGAAAGAAAGATCACAATAAAATCTGAGACACTGCTCCCAGTTTCATCCTCATATCAGCCATATGTTGGATACCGGTTTTCTATAAAGACCCAAACAATGGGAAAATGAAAGAAAAATAAGGCAAAGAATAAATTCTACTTCCAAAATTAGTTTTCACTTAAAATTTGTTTTTTAGCCTGTTTTTCCTTTGAAATACACATACGCACACATGAATAAGGCAGGTAAGTTCTTGATGTAACTAAGTTATCATAATACCTCTATTCTGAAATAAATTTATAAGCACCTTATATTCAAAAGTTATCCTTTAGATTAACATAGTAAGATTTGTGAAACAGATAAATGATTTCAGAAATATGCTTCTGATCATTTTTGATTACTAAATTTCTTACTTAATGATATAAATGAAAAAGTCAATCTCGATATTCCATGAATATCCTCTGGGAAGGTGAGTTTAGTTCATAGCTGGATAGGTGGACTATATTCCTTTCTTCATTTATCTGCCTATTTCCTCCAGGTGGAAGGACTATGCTCAGTGTTTGGGATGAAGTGATGATGACGTCCACCCCTGCTTTGAGGGATTTCATGGTTTTATGATAGTTAATGACTCACCACTTTGGGCATTCTTATAGCATAACATCACAGAAGCAATTCTAAGGGTTTTGTGCAGGTCTGTAGTGGACTTCTGGTTTGTCTGTTTGTCCAACATCTCCCCTTTCTATTCTGATAACAGCATCTTGATTGTCCTCTACAGAAATGCTCCTTCCTCACTCTACATCCATGTGGTTTGGGGTAGGGCACTATTTATCGCATAGCCCCAAAGATGTACACATGACCCAGGCTTAGCTGGTCAGAATACCCCATCCTTTCTGACAACAGTAATATGTTCATGAACAAGCACATGCCCAGTGGATTAAATGGGACAAGAATCACTAACTTTTGTACCAAACATCCTGCAATTTCAGTGTTTGGTTTCTCGCTCACAAAAAACCCAACACAAGCATTCATTATCAAGTGTCTCATCAGGATGGTTTCTTCCATCCCTGGTGACCCAGTGATCCAGGCTCCCTCCAACAATGGTTCTGTCATATCCTGGGACCTTGGAAGCCCCTGGGACCCTGGAACCATCTCCTAAGTCATCTGTTCCAACCAGTCAATAAGTGGAGACAGAGGGTATGTGGAGATCACTATATATGACCAAACCGAGGTGCAAGTGACCTGGGAAATGTAGGTTAGCTAACTTGTATGTCCAGGAAGAAAAGGAAATAATTGGGGGACCACATAGTATTAAATGATTCTGCCACACCCAGGTTAATCAGAGCCAAATTCTTGAATTGTTCTTTCTTGAATTTACAAGAAAAGTGCTTTGAAGGAGGCATATGTGGAAAGGGAAAAGTTTACGAAAATGATAGAATCGTGCCTGGACGTTATGGTCACTGCAGGGGAAGAACTCACATGAAAAAGAAGTTAATGTGAAAATAAGAGCTGAGAGGTGGAGATGTCACAGGGTCTTGTCAGGTGACACCAGCAAGATGCCGAAGGTGCGAGCGTAAGAAGGCGAATCCCGGTAAGCAGGCCCTGGCTCTCCAGGTCAGCACTTACACAACTCAGTTCAGTCCAGTTCAGTCGCTCAGTCGTGTCCGACTCTTTGCAACCCCATGAATCGCAGCACGCCAGGCCTCCCTGTCCATCACCAACTCCCGGAGTTCACTCAGACTCATGTCCATCGAGTCCGTGATGCCATCCAGCCATCTCATCCTCGGTCGTCCCCTTCTCCTCCTGCCCCCAATCCCTCCCAGCATCAGAGTCTTTTCCAATGAGTCAACACTTCACATGAGGTGGCCAAAGTACTGGAGTTTCAGCTTTAGCATCATTCCTTCCAAAGAAATCCCAGGGCTGATCTCCTTCAGAATGGACTGGTTGGATCTCCTTGCAGTCCAAGGGACTCTCAAGAGTCTTCTCCAACATCACAGCTCAAAAGCATCGTTGTCTGCAAACCTGCACCCAAAATGCCGAGCTTCCCTCCCTGCTGCCCCTGCCCTGAGAAAGATGAATTCTTGGCAGTATCATTTGAACCCCCGGATCCTTCTGGAAGCTGTCCCATACCTTGGGATTTTTAGCCACATAAGCCAATAGACATACTTTTTACCTAAACCGTTTTAAGTTAGGTTTTTGTGCCTTGCTACCAATAGAATCCTGATGACTATTCACCAATGTCAAAGAGAACCAGTGCAAGGTTTTAAACAGGAGACTGGCACAGTCAGATTAGTGTTTCAGAGAGGCCACTGTAATTGCCCAATTGTGCAGCACATGCTGGCGATTCTCTCTGAAAACAGGTAGAGTTATCTCACCTCCATGGAGATCTTTCTCTGTGTAATTAATGTTAATCCTGCCATCAGAATTCACATGCAAACACAAGCACAAAAGATTCGTCTTAATCAAAATAGCGTTTGTACTTGATGCTTTTGAGTCTCCTGCTTTGAGCACAAAATTTTTGAAGCTGGTACTGCAAGCAAGGGTTCTTCTGTACCTTTCCTGACACCTCCAAAACCAGTAAAAGTTTAAAATCTTACAGCAGAAAAACATGCTGGAATTTTTAGCTCAGAGTCTTAGAAAAGTGAGGAAGTGAAATGAGTGTTTTGCTTTGGGGATTAAATTTGACTTTGGGAAAGAACCCAAAAAGTTTACGTATTCTTTGTGGAGCGCTGCCAATGTCACTCCCATAGGCAGCCCCAGTGGGGGCAGTTGGGGACATTACCCTAAAGTCCAGAAAGTGGAACAGATCCACTGTCATTGTAAACTATATTCCTAGATACTGAGAGTCATTACCAATATTTCCTTCCCTTGCTCTACTTGGAGTTGGAGCAAATGTCAGAGAAGTGCCAGTCTTTACATCAAGGTAACAGTGGCCCCAGTGGACACAAACAGGACAGTGGGCCTTTGACCTAACTGCCGCTCTCGGTAGACAGAGGAGCCAAGCTGCAGGTGCCTAAGGTAAGAGCTGGCAGGCAGTCATGTTCCAGTGAGTCTCAGTTGCTATGCAGACCGATTTCTATTTACACTGGGCATATATGCCCTAGAATGTCGTGGAACATGCTGCCTTCTTATTATCAAATACCAAAATTTCTTCCTGTCAGTGGTTTCTTAATTTTCAAGAGATAGAAAGCAGGCATTTCCCTTGAAGCCATTTCTACTGATAAGTATCCCAGATCATCTTAGGAATTCCAATTTATCTTATCTCCCCAGCAATATTGCCGAGGGAAACATCAGACTTCTCATTTAGAGCAGCCAGAAGGTCGCTTGAGTTCATATAGGAAATGAGCAGTATGTATATACTTTTCCATTTCACCATTAATTTTGGTTGCAGACTGTCCTAGAACATTAATAGGTGATTTCTCCTTCGATCTGTCTCTCCATAGATTTGAGGATGGTGTTAGAAGGCTTGGATTTGCTATCCTAGGGAAAATCCCTTAAGTGCTCTGGGGCTGACTTGCCCCAGTAGTAAAACAGAAATAAATACCTTGTCAGAATCTCTGGAACATATTGCTACATAGCCTTATAGTTTTAATTAAAACTTAATCTTGAATTCACATCCTTGTATTTTCTACTCTAAAAACTCCCTATTACAGACTTCTCTTTGTCTTAGATTGTTTTATGAGAATTCTAGAGTCAAGCCACCATCTCCTTCTAAGAAGAGTCTTTATGTTCTGAGAGTTAGATCCAAAAAGCTCTTTGCTTTGCATTATTTTTAATCATTGTAATTCACCCCGGGATCCCTTGAAACTCTTTAATGAGAACATAATGAGCAGTTATATGCTTACGGACAATCAAAACATAAGTCTATGCTAAACATATGGATCTGTTGTCATTAATCTAGGTATTTACCTCGGCTTATCTCTACTCTACCCAAAATACTACTTTGCTGATGGAGTCTATCTGCATTCTAGAATCAGGAAGAATTCCTTCCCCTTCACTAAAGTGATCAGGGCTTGGTAGAGGAGACAAGCAAGGATAATGAACCCATTTTGTAGATGTGTGAAGTGTTCAGTCATACAAATCCCTAAACATTTCAAAGTGATTTAGCGAAGTGAGGTTTACCCCACCCGAAATGACTTTCCTTTGGATTCTCAAAGCCCCTCTCATCATAAAAGGCATTCATTCATTCATTCATTCATTTGTCAAATATTAAGTTCCTGCTATGAGCCGGGTGCTATTCTAGGCACCTGGGATGCACTGTTGAACAAAATCAACCAAGTTTTCAGCCTTCATGGTGCTGAAATTCCTGTCTGCAGCCTTCATTGGTCTCTCTTTCTTTCAAAGTACTGCAAATTTATAGCTGAAACACTGAATTTAAACTTTACCCATGTACTCTCTGGTATGATGCCCTATTTATTTTATAATCTAGACTTATAGCATTGAGTTAAATGAGCAGACTTTTTGTCAGCTGGCCTGGGTCACATCTCACTCAATGGGGCCTTAGCTTAAGCTAAGTCACAGACTCTCTCAGCCTCATTTTCCTCATCTGTGCAATGAGGAAAGCAAAATCATCAAACCCACAGAGCTGCTGGGAAGATTGTATGAGATATTCATGCAAAGTACTTAACTCTGCTTGGGGAACACTGAAATGCACATTAAATATGAAACACTTAACAAATTCAAGCAGTAAAAAATATCTTTAAAACAGCCCTATCCCTCACCCTCACCCTACTGAGCAGCATCATTTTTAGATGCTACTGTGACTTCTCTCCAGATTTTTTAAGAATCTGAGACACTTGTGTTTGAAATTTAGGGGGAAGGAAGGGTCTCTCACATCCCTTTGGTTGCAATCATTGTGATATAGTACGGTGGCTCTGAGTTTTGAGACCACACATGAGGCTCAGAATCTTTTCTGAGGCTGAGACCCTACAGGGGCCTGTTTCCCCAAGAACTCAATACCTCCAGTTGCTTCCTGGTTGGTGGAGAGTACCTGTCTGCTTCTCTCCTTTTGCTCTTGAAGATACACCCCTTTCAGTTCTTTGTCTCAAGGATACCCAGGAAAATTTATCAATTTAGGATTTATAAAGGCCAGAAAAGGCAGACTACTTGTTTCCCTAAGCTTAAGTTTTCTGCTCTGCCACAAAACTCCACTGAGGCAAAGGAGTCCCTCTGGAAGCATGGAGGGGTTGGGAAAGGGCTTGTAGTTAGAACAGACTCAAAAGAATATCGCAATACATTTCCTGCAATAGCGGGTTGTTCTTTGCAGTTGGGGCCATTTGTTGTGCCTTTTTGTCACGTCATCTGACAAATAGCACTGAACGCAGGAAACAGATGTGAAATGCATGAGCTAGGCCCATTTCGAGCATGTCTGAGTCAGGTTGAAATGTGTGATTTAGTTCCAGGACTTCGATCCATGAGTCATAGACCCATGGAGTCTCTATGTTACATGACTCCAGATGGTGTTCACTAAAAGGCATGTCAGCCTTGTTCCTGGAGAGGGAGACACTAGGAAGCCCAGGAGGACCACTTTGTCTCCCAATCAAGGCCCATCACCTGGACTCTGAGCCTTTCTCCCTCTTACTTTTATGCAACTATTGTAAGTAAATAGTGCAACTTATATTTTGTGAGCTACCCAGTCCCATCCCCTGATCCTTGGGACATATAACTCCACTCTTGACTGTAACATCATTCCTATCTCTCTCAAAGAGTTACTGTTGTTTCCTTTTAGATAATTTGCCTTCCTTCTTAATAGAAAAGTTGCAGACTTTATCTTGGAGAGTCATTGAAGAACCAGCCAAGAAAAAGGAGAAGCACATTCAGAAATAATTTGTTCAGAGGTGATAGAAACAGAAAGAATATATTATCATCAACAGATTTCTTCTTCAGTGAATTAGAAAATATACATTGTTAAGACCTCTTTATGATTTGAAGTGGAATATTTTAGGGAAAAATACCCAGAGGGATAAAATTAATTTTGATTCCCTTTATAGTACTGAAGAAGGCAGACTATGGCCAAACCAGGGGATAGGACGCCAGCTTCTGCACTCACTGCCTCTAGGACCTGGGGGCAACGTGCCTAACCACCCTGGATCTCCAATTCCTCTCTGTCAAATGTGTGTAATAAGAGTATTGCTCCAAGTATGGCAGCAGATGCTGGTGGCCCGTTTAAGGCCCCTGGGCACGTTGCCTCTTAATCACCAACCTCTTACTGCAGCCTCCTGGGCCTCTCTGGAAGGGGTTCTCTGACCACTCAGCCACCTGTGAGGCAGGCCAGAAGTGCCGTGGAGCTAATGGCACCTGGGAGCTGCCCCTTTAACTACTGAAGGAAGAGATGGGTAGGAAATACTCCAGCTTCCTTGCCCCTGTGGGGAGACTCTGACGTGTTCTCCATCCTCTCTCAGAGAGCCCCAACAGAATCAAGCCCACCTTCCCACAGTGGTAACCTCTCCTAAATGCACCACCTGGCTTCTTTCCCATCCCCATCCCATTCTCCAACCTGACAAAAACTCCTTGGAGTCACCTCCCAAACAAACTACTTCTTTTCAATTCTCGTCACAGGGAAATGCAACTTAAAGCAACTATGAAGTAATTCATATTATAAAATGCTTTAGAACTCTTTTTTTTTTTACTCACAGTAAGCCCCAAGTAACTTTTGGACAAACTGGAAAAATATAAATAATAATGAAGTAAATATATAAGCTATTTTCCCACCAGATGCTCTGGTAACATAAGATTCAGTACTGTTTTTTGTGTGTGTACCTCTTATGTGCTGAAGTGGAGAAGGCAATGGCACCCTACTCCCGTACTCTTGCCTGGAATATCCCATGGAAAGAGGAGCCTGGTGGGCTGCAGTCCATGAGGTCGCGAAGAGTCAGACACAACTGAGTGACTTCACTTTCACTTTTCACTTTCATGCATTGGAGAAGGATATGGCAACCCATTCCAGTGTTCTTGCCTGGAGAATCCCAGGGATGGGGGAGCCTGGTGGGCTGCCGTCTATGGGGTCACACAGAGTCAGACACGACTGACGCGACTTAGCAGCAGCAGTAGCAGTATGTGCTAAAGAATTGATGCCTTTGAACTGTGGTGCTAGAGAAGACTCACTTGGACAGCAAGGAGATCAAACCAGTCAATCCTAAAGGAAATCAATCCTGAATATTCATTCGAAGGACTTATGCTGAAGCTGAAGATCCAATGCTTTGGCCACATGATGCAAACAGACAACTCATTGGAAAAGACTGGGATGCCAGGAAAGATTGAAGGCAGGAGGAGAAGGGGATGACAGAGGATGAGATGGTTGGATGGCATAACTCACTCAATGGATCTGAGTTTGAGCAAACTCTGGGAGATGATGAGGGACAGGGAGGCCTGGCATGCTGCCAGAGTCCTGGCATGCTGGGGTCGCAGAGTCAGCATGACTGAACAAAAACATTATATGCAGATAATGCAACATTATATGCAGAGACAGGGATCAAGACCATCCCCATGGAAAAGAAATGCAAAAAAGCAAAATGGCTGTCTGGGGAGGCCTTACAAATAGCTGTGAAAAGAAGAGAAGAGAAAAGCAAAGGAGAAGAGGAAAGATATAGGCATCTGAATGCAGAGTTCCAAAGAATAGCAAGAAGAGATAAGAAAGCCTTTCACAGAGATCAATGCAAAGAAATAGAGGAAACAACAGATTGGGAAAGACTAGAGATCTCTTCAAGAAAATTAGAGATACCAAGGGAACATTTCATGCAAAGATGGGCTCAATAAAGGACAGAAGTAGTATGGACCTAACAGAAGCAAAAGATATTAAGAAGAGGTGGCAAGAATACACAGAAGAACTGTACAAAAAAGATCTTCATGACCAAGATAATCACAATGGTGTGATCACTCATCTAGAGCCAGATATCCTGGAATGTGAAGTCAAGTGGGCCTTAGAAAGCATCACTACGAACAAAGCTAGTGGAGGTGATGGAATTCCAGTTATTTCAAATCCTGAAAGATGATGCTGTGAAAGTGCTATACTCAGTGCCAACAAATTTGGAAAACTCAGCAGTGGCCACAGGACTGGAAAAGTTCAGTTTTCATTCCAATCCCAAAGAAAGGCAATGCCAAAGAATGCTCAAACTACCGCACAATTGCACTCATCTCACATGCTAGTAAAGCAATGCTCAAAATTCTCCAAGCCAGGCTTTGGCAATACGCGAACCATAAACTTCCCAATGTTCAAGCTGGTTTTCGAAAAGGCAGAGGAATCAGAGATTAAATTGCCATCATCCGCTAGATTGTGGAAAATGCAAGAGAGTTCCAGAAAAACATCTATTTCTGCTTTATTGACTATGCCAAAGCCTTTGACTGTGTGGATCACAATAAACTGTGGAAAATCCTGAAAGAGATAGGAATACCAGAGCACCTGACCTGCCTCTTGAGAAACTTATATGTAGGTTAGGAAGCAACAGTTAGAACTGTGCATGGAATGAAGACTGGTTCCAAATAGGAAAAGGAGTACGTCAAGGCTGTATATTGGCACCCTGCTTATTTAACTTCTATGCAGAGTACATCATGAGAAACGCTGGATTGGAAGAAACAAGCTGGAATCAAGATTGCCGGGAGAAATATTAATAACCTCAGATATGCAGATGACACCACCCTTATGGCAGAAAGTGAAGAGGAACTAAAAAGCTTCTTGATGAAAGTGAAAGAGGAGAGTGAAAAAGTTGGCTTGAAGCTCAACATTCAGAAAATGGAGATCATGGCATCCGGTCCCATCACTTCATGGGAAATAGATGGGGAAACAGTGGAAACAGTGTCAGACTTTATTTTGGGAGGCCCCAAAATCACTGCAGATGGTGATTGCAGCCATGAAATTAAAAGATGCTTACTCCTTGGAAGGAAAGTTATGACCAACCTAGACAGCATATTCAAAAGCAGAGACATTACTTTGCCAACAAAGGTCCATCTAGTCAAGGCTATGGTTTTTCCTGTGGTCATGTATGGATGTGAGAGTTGGACTGTGAAGAAAGCTGAGCACCGAAGAATTGATGCTTTTGAACTGTGGTGTTGGAGAAGACTCTTGAGAGTCCCTTGGACTACAAGGAGGTCCAACCAGTCCATTCTGAAGGAGATCAGTCCTGGGTGTTCTTTAGAAGGAATGATGCTAAAGCTGAAACTCCAGTACTTTGGCCACCTCATGCAAAGAGTTGACTCATTGGAAACGACTCTGATGCTGGCAGGGATTGAGGGCAGGATGAGAAGGGGATGACAGAGGATGAGATGGATGGATGGCATCACTGAGACGGTGGGCGTGAGTCTGAGTGAACTCTGGGAGTTGGTGATGGACAGGGAGGCCTGGCGTGCTGCAATTCATGGGGTGGCAAAGAGTCAGACACGACTGAGCGACTGAACTGAACTGAACTGAATGCAGCATTAAATGCAAATATCTTTAGTAACAAGGATAAAATATGAGGCTTCATATTTTCCCCCGAGGCTCAGAAATTTCCTGACATGTACATATACACTTATTCACAAACATATATTTATAGATCTGTACGTAGGTACTCAACACACACAATCCTGCACACTATAGGAACATAAGCAACACATATTTACATGCTTTCTTTGATAAGCAATGGTTGGAAAGGCCATGGCCAAGGGTAGAGTAAGCTTCTGTAATAGTCATGGCCACTACTGAGCTAGTATGGTGCAACCAGATGTTAAAATATTGAAATATCTCCATACCTATTGGTTAATAGCCATTGTCATTTCCATTCAACTATTTACAACGTTTTGTTAGCAGAAAATGTAGTGGTTAATGTGCAATAAAGTGTTCTAATTCCTAGTCCAGAAATAATTGGAACAGATTTCTTAATATTGTCATGATAAATTTATCTTTAAATGAACAGTATGATCTTATGTGACCAAACAACTCACCATCAAGAGAGGTGATTTTTAAACATAAGGTCAGATAACCTTCAACTGGAAATACAGTAGTAATAATGAAATAAAATAAAATAATAAAAAACACCTTTGAATTATTAATATGATTTTATACTATATGCTTTTGTGTTCAAGAATTCCCTATGTTTGGATAATTAAAGTCAAATTTAGAAATTAAATATTGAATAAGCCATGAACATACATCTTTCCACAATTAAATTTAATATTAATAAATTCAAATTTAATTTGAATTTAATTAGCTTTGAGCAAAACACCATCTATTATGTTACTGTTGCTAATTCAAATTTAATTGATTGTGTAGTTTCCTTTGTATTTAACCTGAGAACTTTATATTAAAGCTAAAAAGTTAATACCTAGGTTTACGTTCTTACACATTTAAGTGACATCATAATAAGGATGATTTGAGCTGAGGTCCATGGCATTTTTTTCCTTTTACAGTAACTTTGTATCCAGGTCTAGGAACACAGAGCTTGTGGGCTTTTGCACCCAGCAACCCAGGTTTGCATTCTGACCCTGCATCAGAGGCCAACTCAGTTTCTTAGGCAAGTCAGTTAACTTTTCTGAGCCTTTGTTGTTTCATCTTGAATATGAAGCTAATCCCTCCCCCACCTTTCCCCACCGGATTCTCTGCGGGGATTTAAAGGATGGTGTCAGTAAAGCATCAGCTTCATTCCAGCCTGGGAAGGGCATTAGTAAATGTAACTTTCCCTCTGTTTTCCCTTTCCCCTTCACTGGGGATATGGGTCCTTTGGTTAGCTCTTTGTTTTTTGTTTTAATCTGTGAGTGTTAAAAAGTGAGTGAGCCTTTACCCTTGGAATCTGAGCTTCCCAGCAGGGCCCCTCCATAGTTTAAGGCGGCCCAGCACAAAATGAAAGTACAAGGCTCTGTTGCAAACAGGGCCGTGGAAGGTGTTAAAACAGAAAAAGTTTCCTTTCTTTTTTGGCCTCTTTCGATCTGCCTTAGAGCTAATTTCCCAGTTAACAGCACGCCCCCTGGGCACCTGAATGCCCTGAGTTGGGCGCAGACTCTCAGGGACCCCCAGGGACCTGCCCGCAGAGCATGCATATGCACGTGCGCATGCGCAGCCTACTGCCTGCAGAATTCCTCCTGTCCTTCACCTCGGTGAGCCCTCTGACGGCTTGGCCATCATGTGACACCCCAGCTGCCCCCATTCTTGTACCCAGTTCCCTGCCTGAGGCACTTGCTGGGTGGGAGCTGAAAGAGGCCGGGGAAGACCCAGTGCTCCTGAGAGTGGAGAGAAAGCTAAGAGTGTGTCGCAAAGTGGAAGCAGGAAGCTTCCTTGTGTGAAAAACCTTTCAAGATCCAACACAAGCCCCGTTGTCGCATCAGACTTGTATAAAACAAAGTCGAGGATCACGTTGTTATGAATTGCAAGATGGCATTTTCAGAGTATTGAACTTTTAAGAGCAACCCTCCTGAGAGCAGGGCCCTGTTCCCAATTAAGCTGGCCAACCTACATGTTTATGGTGGTGGTTATCTTCCCACGAACTTCACAGAAATTAGAAAACTCATCTAGCACATAAAAAGGCGTGCCTCTGAATGGGAGGAAACAGGATTCCAGAAGGGCTATGGGAGGCAGAAGTTAACGCCTTTCGTGGAGCAAGCCTATGCCTGCCCCTGTCCCTCCACCGCCCCATAAACACCAGGCACTAGGACCCACTGGCTCGTCTCAGATCTGAGTAGGTGTTCATGGAGGGCAGAACCATCTGGGCCATATAGCACTGGGACGGAGCTCAGGTAGCGTAATGCTTTCCTTCTCTTATCACAGAGCAACCATGGTGCTGTCATGGGAACTGCAGCTGTCTTGAAGCCAAGATCGCCTGAGATGTGCCCCCCATCCAGGCTAGGCTCCATTCATTCCTCTTCGGTTGCTTGGTTTTCTGTGTTAGTTTCCACGCATTCTGCAGCCAAATATAAGGTGAGAGATCCAGAACTTTCCAAAATATTCAGTTCTGTTTATATTAATACATACTGAGTCCTAGAAAGAAATCTGACAAAGTTCATGCTACTAGCCACTCCACAAGCCAAACTGAGTTTCAGTTCAGAATATCCCTCCCTCAGGGTGAAGACTTCGTAGCCCCAAGACATAGCATGGTGCCCACACAGGGTACACACTCGGTGAAATTATTTGTTATGTGAATGGCTGAGTGAATGGGACATTGATCTAAGCTTTGGTGTTTGCTGTTGCTGGAATTTCTTTCCCCTCATAGTAACTAAAGGAAAATCAGCAGAACAAGTATGATTCCCCATTGCACATATGAATAAATGAGGCTGAGGCTCTGGAGGGATAAGATCCTAAAGTTAGAGGGCTAGAATCAGAATATAGGTATCCTGAGCCCAAATGCAGGGATTTTGGCTTCTAAATTTTTACAGCAAAATTAAGCTATCAACTTGAGTGTATTTGATTGTGTTGACAGCCCTACTTTTCTTAGCAAGGCATATTTGCTGTTATCTTATAAGTTGTATCTTATAAGTTATCCCTTTGGTGAGCCAGAGAGACAAAACATGTTTTGAGGGGAGTCATGTTTTATTAGCTAGAGATGATGATGAGCCAACAGAAGTAAAAGCTTTAGATAGATCGTTGTCACTGTCCAAAGAGAATTGTCTCTCCAGTGTCCTTTTGGTACAGCTACTAGACAAGCCCCCATTTCTGAGCAATACATGCTTAGAAAGACAGGGCAGTGCAAAATCATGATGATAGACCCAAGTTCTGGAACTCAACACACCAAAATTTCTGCTTTAGCACTTAATAAGTGGGTGACCTTGGGAGAAATTAACCTCTCTTGGCCTTAGTGTCTCATTTGTAAAATTGAGATCATAAAAATAGAAAACTTGGAAGGTGGTTGTGAGACATTACTGGTAAAGTGCTTAGCAAGTCCCTGGCATGTGGTTAAGAGTATCATGTGTATTATCTACACTAGTGAAGGCAGATGACCACCGGAAGGAAGGGGGTTGTTGCCTTCAGACATGAATTAATCAGTGAAATATTCCCCTTGCATTTAGGTCATGGCATATCCCTGAGTGAGCACATAAACAGATTAAATTCCCTTGTCCAGATGGCTAAATAAATTAAATACATGAACCCAACTGAAGTAAAGGTGCAAAGTTCTATATTTTCAGTCCACTGTTAGTGGCTTCTCTGTGTTTTACGGGACTCAGCCAGTAGGCACTAAACTTGTCTCAAGACACAAGTCCTTCGGTGTTTTTTCCTTTCTGTATGTGAAAAAAATCACATATAGACCTTTCTGACCTTTTGGAAGACAGTTTCAGAAAGTAAAGCTGAGACTGAAAAAAAACAAAACAGAACGAAACTAAACTAAAACATGTTTGTTGCTATATTCATACACAACTGTGATTGGGGATTTCATTGATAATAAAAGGATTCAAGATCATTCCTAGTGAAAAATTAATTACTCCAGGCTTATGTTTCCTTAACTGTATGAGACAGAGTCTCTTTCTACAATTTGGAAACGCACAATTGCCTTGCGATCCTATTTCTCATACTCAACCACAGAAAGCTGTTACTCCTTGCTTAGTTTTCCTCCTTCAAGACAGATCAGCTCAAAGGGAGGATTAAAGGTGATGGCAGGGCCATGCCAGCAATCTTCAGACAAGTGGAATCCAACCAACACTTTCTGAGTCTCTCCTCCCATAAGCCCAGCTGTAGCCGTGTGAACCTAGTATCACCATAGTAATTACATCTCCAGGCAAACTCAGGTCTCAGGGAAACTTTAGAATACACACACCAATTTGCTCATTCCTGCAGTGTGGAGAGCAAGCAAAACTATCCAAACTTTTGTTTTTATTGCTTTTCTTTAGAGATAAAACCTGTTAATGGGTATCTAGGTATAAGGACCCATTTGATTAATGCTAAACGTCCAAATAGTAGGAAAAACTGAAGTAGCTAGGAAGGGGACAGATTGATTTTAAAAGACATTTTGGGATACACCTATTCAACAGATATTGAGAACCTTCTGTTTTCCAGACACTGTCCTAAGCTTTGGGCATGGAGCCCTGAGCAAGACAGACATAGTCCCCTTCTTTGGGGGTACTTATGTTAATGGGGAAGACAGACAGTAAACAGATCTTTTAGAAATACATTTTAAGGACTAGATGCCAAAAAAAAGCAAACAAAACAGCAGCACCATAGACTTCTTATGAAGGAGAAATGTACATTGTCCTCCTAGGTTAATTGAGAATTAAATCTAGGACTCAGTTTCTTCATCAGTAAAATGGGAATGATTCAACTTATAGGTTTATGATGATGCTCAGGTAATGAGCATTAAGTTTGGTTTTGAAATTTGGATATGAGTCTTTATTAAGTTATAATTTTGTAACAAGCAATACTCGGAGCACTTCAACAGAAAACTCCCCATCCACACTTCACAGGACAGCCTTTGGAAATTGGAAATAACACCAAATGAAGGAATTTCATACCAGGAACTGGTTTCATATGGACTTGTTGCCTTGGTTGGAATATAAGATTAAAATAAGCCAATTTGGAATCATCCTCAATAAAATCAAGCTGTTAATTTCTTATCCTCACATTCAGTGATACTCCTTCTTTATTTCTAACTCTCTTTAATTTGCCAAATCATGTTGGAATTAAACCAGTTCTGACTTGGGGATTTCTTTTTTTAAGGAAAATGGTGATTCTCTTGCTTCATGCTTGCATATGTAAGAACCAAGATTAGAAAAATCAATTTGAAGCTGATACAGAGAAGCCTTAATTAATGGCTCATCTTTTAAAGCTTATGAATCCCTTTGATGGTCAGTGAGTCACTGCTTATTTTAATTAACTTGGGGAAGAGACACACAGGCATTTAAAATGTGGCTATGATTAAGAATTGGCCCATGTAAAAAATGACATTGACTTAATGTATGTTTGGGCTTCCCTGGTGGCTCAGCTGGGAAAGAATCCTCCTGAAATGCAGGAGACCTGGGTTCAATTCCTGGGTTGGAAAGATCCCCAGGAGAAGGGAATGGCTACCCACTCCAGTATTTTAGCCTGGAGAATTCCATGGACTGTATAGTCCATGGGGTCACAAACAGTAGGGCACGACTGAGCAACTGTCACCCAGTTAACATATGTCTTTCCTTGTGTGCCTGATTCTTGGCCATTACAGTCATAAAACAAGTCTCTGCTGTTCAGCATTCGATTAGCAGTTCACTCACCCTTGAACAACTGATGGTGTTCCATCTCATGCAACATCAGCAAAATTTTGATTATGTTACTTGCCTGCCAGGAGAGAAGTGTCAGAGAAAGCAGGAAAAAAAACAGCTGCAATCTTTGGATTGTAATTAAGTTCCTCCGTGGTCTCCCCAAGGACCCTATCTCTCCACCACTTTTATATTCTTAAAAAATTACATTGTGAACAAGCACACGCACACACAAGATATCTCTCTCAAAGTGCTCCAAATTTAGCCTCATAATTACGTGTTTACCCTAGAGTATGCAGCTTCCTACTCTGGAGGTCCTTCTGTCCATGTCTTGCCCATCTCAGAACATTATTTTCCAAGTTTCAGCTCAAAAGTCACACCTTGCAAAGTGTATATCTTGAATCTCCCCAAGTCAGGGTGAAGTTGCTTCAGACTCTCTGCTCCCTTGCTCATAGGCTTTCTGCTGACCAGGGTGCCGCGTGAATGGGGTGGTGGCCACAGATACCCTGCATTATGGTTCAGACAGAAAACGTAACTGCTGCCCCTCATCCAGGAGCAGATGGACTGCAGTGAAGTACATGCCACTAGGCAGTGGCAGAACAGCTTTGATTAGAGGCACCTCACTGAATAATCCACATATGATTAACTCAGCCCCAGGTAATCAAGAATCCAAAGAATTCAATATCCTTTCTGATTGGGCTTTCATGAATTTAAGACCACAGTTTTAAACCCATAAGCAATCTTAAGATGAGGTCCAACAATCTCACGTAAGTGGCAGCATCTGTCTCTTGCCAAGCCTTGTCATCCTTGTGCCAACTCTAGGGCATGGGCCCCATATTCATTCTTGTTCTCCAGACCCTTGCATATCTACCATTGATTTCTTAGGTTTCTGGTAGTACTTGTACCAGTGACTCCAGAGTTTCCTTAATTTTGAGTCCCACGGCCACATCATCTACAGATTTCCACTCATCTGGGCAGTAACAACATCCACCTTCTCTTGACCTTGGTAAAAACACTGACCTATTAGAGAACAGTTTGTTTGGTTTTTCAAATATTTATTTATTTGTTTGGCTGTGCCAGGTCTTAGTTGAGGCATGTGGGATCTATTAATAGTTCCATGACCGGGGAGCAAACCCGGGCCCCCTGCATTGGGAATGCGGAGATTAACCACTGCACCACCAGGAAATTCCCTGTCCTTATAGTTTTGTCTTGTCCAAGTGTTGGATAAATGAGATCCTACAGTATATAGCCTCTGGTGTCTGGCTTCTTTCGCCCAGCATAATTCACGTGAGCTTTATGCATGTTGTTGTGTAATCAGAAGTTCATTCATTTTTATAAGTAAGGATGTTTTCAAGTACAGCTCTTTAGATCACCTCTTAACCTGAATTATGCCCGATCTATAAAAATATATGTTCTTTTTCATGTCTCCCATGCTTGCTCCAAAGTCACACAACCTTGTACTTTTCACTATAGTGACCACCACTTATCCTCCTTGCTAAGCTCTTTGGTTTAATTATATCTTAACATGACCCCAGAGCAGGAAAAATGTTATTAGACTTTTGAATACCTGGGAAGCAAAGCTTTTAAGATATTTTCTGCCCTCTTCCAAAAATATTCATAATGTCTTCCTGGGTCCAAGTTGTCCTCTGAGATTCATTTAGAAGGACTTGAACAAGGCTACCCATGAAAGTATTTTCTCCAATTATATTTCTTCTCTCTTTTTTCCTTTCTTCCTTCCTTCTTTCCTTTTCTATCCTTCTCTCAGTGTTTTTCTCTCTCTCCTGGTACAAAGTATCTTCCCACCTGGAGCAAATCAGATAGGAAACTGGTGGGGTTTTTAATTTGAATAGTATCAGAGTTTGTAAAAAAAATTTCTCTAGATCAACTGCTGGCAATCAGCAAGCACATTTTCCATAGAACGCGTTAAGTGGCAATAATGCTCTGAAAAAGAATAAGTCAAGAAAGAGGATGGGAAACACCTGGGGAAAGACAGTCAGTGAGTGTCCCTGAAGGTAGCCATGTACACTAGATGTCTGTGCAAAGCAGATTTCCAGCAGTTGGGAGAACGAGGACCAAACCCCTGAGGTGGAAGCACGTTGATATATTTCTTTATACTCCAGTTTGCTGATCGTTTAAAAGATAATCTTTTAGAAGTTTCTGATAATAGTAACTGTAAATACAGTTGATCTTGAACAGCATGTGTTTGAACTGTGTGGGTCTACCCCTTACATGTGGTTTTTTTTCAGTAGTAAATAGTACAATATTACAAGGTCCCAGGTTGGTTGAATCCGGGAATGTGGAACTGTGTATATGGAGGGCTGAATATAAGTTACACAAGGATTTTCAACCGAGTGAAGGGCTGGTACCCTTACACTCTGCCAATCCCTACCTCCCCAAGTCCCCCATGTTGTTTAAGGGTCAACAGTATTAAATATCCTTTAGGTTAAGAAAAAACCTAACACAATAGGAATACCAAAGGCCAGAGAAAGCCCTGCATTTTATTTCTACTGAGGCATCTGCATTCCTGAGATGATGACCTGGTCAGTTTCCTTTGACAGCAGTTCTGACCACTAATCACAAGCTCCAGTCCCAGCCTCTCAGGCTGCCTGTGAGACTGTTAACTCTGACCCCACTTTATTTTTAGTTGAACCAAGCTTATAACAGACACACACACTGTGAATGACCCACAAACCCTCAAATCAAAAAGTCAACTGGAAAGAATGTCTGTGGGTGTGCTGTTGCAAAATGGAATAAATTGTTTTCAGGATTTATGACTACCTTTTAGAAAGACAGTCCGTGATATACATTCTTTTTTTTTTTTCCTCATGCTGTTGTCTCTCTGAGATCTTTTTCTGTTCCTCCCCAGTCACATCAGTGATCTGGAGGGAAGATCTTCAACTGCAGCCTGTAGTTTGCCTATCGAGTTACTTTTTTGAGAGTTTGGTAAGTAATTCCTCAGGGGATCATCTGTAAGTGCCTACCGCACTTGAGATGTTTTTGAAATAAAGCATTCCTGTAAACTTTACATTCTGCAAAATCATGCTCTTACAATAACCGGGCTTATGAATTACAGGAGATGGGCGCTGATGCCACGGCATCATGCCTTAACAAAGCAATGACTTGAACCTGGGGAAGAAGGTGTCATGAACTTTCCTGGCAGCAGACATTAAAAGTGAGTGAAGCCACTAGAGTGAACATGGCATCAAGCCATTGGAATGGATCGCAGCTGCAGGAACTGAGACCAGCCTGATGGAAGGGCCCTGCTGCTAAGGTGGGGGGCAGGGCAACCCGCCCTGAGCCAAGAGAGGCCTCACAGCAGGGAGCCGTATCTTGGGGGAGAGTAGGGGAGGGGCAGGAGAGACAGAATGCAGGAATTTGTGTTGAACTTTCTTAAAACGTAGCTGAAGGGGCTCCTTCCTCAGGTACAGCAGCCAGATTGAGGGGTCTTCCTTCTCCGTGAAAGGGTATAATTCTGTTCTTCCTTCCTTGCTTCCCATTGGATAGGAAGATTCGTGTGTGAGCCAGTACAAATGTCCTGTTACAATGATAGCATTTCCCTATTTACCATTCGTTTGTGGACTTCTTCACATTACAGAAGCCATACCTTGCAGGAAAACTGACTGTATTTGACCCATTAGAAACTAGATTCTCTTAAACTAGGAAAAACGGTTACGGATGTTGCAATGGTTACTGAATAAGAATGGTGACAAGGATAGATCCTATTTATTTAGTGCTTTCCATGGGCTAGACACTTTGCTAAATATTTTGTAGATATTATCATATTCACTCATCACAGTGATCCTATGTCAGAGGAATTTCTATCCCTTTTTGACCCGTAACAGAATTGGGATTAAGAGAAGTGCGGTAAATTGACTGATGTCACCTTGCCAAGAACTCAGAACTCATTTCCAAGCCTCATGCACTTAGCCATCTCTTGACTGATTCTGTGAACTTAGACCTAAGTCTTAAAATGATTATTCATTAAAAGATGGATTTAATACCAGGAGAACATTATAAAGTAGGTCCCAGGCTACAGAACTCTTCTCTGGATAATAAAAAAAATGCATCATTTCATACTATTTTAAAATTTTTTTCCTAAGTGTAGTTGATTTACAACACTTTGTTAGTTTCAAGTATATAGCAAAATGATTCAGACATATATAGAGATACAGATATATTCTTTTTCAGATTTATTTTCCATATAGATTATTACAAAATATTGAGTATAGTTCCCTAAAGCACCATTTCTGTGCTCCTTTTACCTCAGGTTTCCACTCTCTGTGTACCAAAGCAACAGCTATCCAACCTTAGTGTCAAGGGCACATCATCAAATCAGGTGGGCTCAACACATTGTTCTGTGCTGTATTTTGCTAAATGTATTGCAAACATTATGCTGAGAAGGGCTATAGGAAGTTTGGAGACCAGAATGAGAATGTAAGACTAAGATGCCAGGTAGATATGGACAAAGAATGGGGAGGTTTAAAATAGCAAATAATTGCTCTCTGCCTCTGCTCTTTTTTTTTCTTTTTTTTCTTTTTTGGCTTTAAACAAAAGAAATTAATTGTCTCACAGTTCTGGGGGCCAAAGACCAGAAATCAAGGTGTCAGCAGGGCCTTGCTCCCTCTGAAAGAGTTCAGGAATTCCTTCCTGGTGTCACCTGGCTTCTGGTGGTTTTCCACAATCTTTAGTCCTCCTGATTTGCAGCTTCATCATGCCAGTCTCTTCCTGGGAATCACCTGGCATCATCCTATGTCTCTCTTTTTATAAGGACACCAGTCCTATTGGATTAGGGGCTACCTTTATGACCTACTGCTATTGTGACCTGATTTGAACTTAACTAATTGTATCTACAATGACTCTACTTCAAAATCAGGTCACAACATGATACACTGGGTGTTAGGACTACAACAGATATCTTTGAGGGATACAATTCAACCCTTCATATAATCAATTCTTTCTTTTTTTTTTTTCATTTTTCACTAAGTATATTGCTTAACCTTTCATGGCTTGGTATATTGCTTCTGAAAAATACCTCCTTTATTGTATGTATGCCTCCATTGAGCTTCCATGGTGGCTCAGATGGTAAAGAATGCACCTGTAATGCAGGATACCTGGGTTTGATCCCTGGATTGGGAAGATCCCCTGGAGAAGGGAATGGCTATTCTTGCCTGGAGAATTCCACAGACAGAGGAACCCAGCAGGCTACTGTCCATGGGGTCACATTACGAGCCCCTGAGTAATATTTGACAGTGATTTTTGAAATGCTTAAAAATTTATACGTTGTTCAGACATTCAGTCACTAAGTTGTGTTCACCTCTTCGTGACCCCATGAACTGCAGTACACCAGGCTTCCCTGTCCTTCACTATCTCCCAGAGTTTGCTCTAACTCATGTCCATTGAGTCCATGATGCCATCCAACCATCTCATCCTCTGTCGTCCCCTTCTCCTCTTGCCCTCAGTTTTTCCCAGCATCAGGGTCCTTTCCAGTGAATTGGCTCTTCACATCAGGTGGCCAAAGTATTGAAGCTTCAGCTTCACCATCAACCTTCCAGTGAATATTCAGTGTTGGTTTCCCTTAGGATTCACTGGTTTGATTTCCTTGCAGACCAAGGGACTTTAAGAGTCTTCTCCAGCACCACAATTTGAAAGCATCAGTTCTTTGGTGCTCAGTCTTCTTTATGTCCAGCTCTCACAGCCTTACTTGACTACTGGAAAAACCATAACTTTGACTATACAGGCCTTGTTGGCAAAGTAATGTCTCTGCCTTTTAATATGCTGTCTAGGTTTGTCATAGCTTTTCTTCCAAGGATCAAACATCTTTTAATTCTGTGGCTGCAGTCATCATCTGCAGTGATTTGGAGCCCAAGAAAAGAAAATCTGTCTCTGTTTCCACTTTTTCCCCTTCTATTTGTCATAAAGTGATGGGACTGGATGTCATGATCTTAGTTTTTTGAATGTTGAGTTTTAAGCCAGTTTTTTCACTCCCTTTTTCACCCTCATCAAGAGGCTGTTTATTTCCTCTTCGCTTTTTACCATTAGAGTGATAACATTTGCATATCTGAGGTTGTTGATATTTCTCCCAGCAATCTTGATTCCAGCTTGTGATTCATCCAGCCTGGCATCACATATGATATACTCTGCACAGAAGTTATATAAGCAGGGTGACAATATACAGCCTTGACATACTCTTTTCCCAATTGTGAACCAGTCTGTTGCTCCATGTCCAGTTCTAACTGTTGCTTCTTGACATGCATACAGGTTTCTCAGAAGACAGATAAGGTGGTCTAGTATTTCCATCTCTTTAAGGGTTTCCCACAGTTTGTTGTGATCCACACAGTCAAAGGCTTTAGCATAGTCAATGAAGGAGATGTTTTTCTCGAATTCCCCTGCTTTTTCTATGATCCAGTGGATGTTGGCAATCTGATCTCTGGCTCTTCTCCCTTTTATAAATCCAACTTGGACATCTGGAATTTCTCAGTTCATGTCCTGTTGAAGCCTAGCTTGAAGGATTTTGAGCATTATCTTGCTAGGATGTAAAATGAGTGCAATTGTATGGTAGTTTGAACATAACTACAAAAAGAGATGGGCTTCCCAGGTGGCTCAGTGGTAAAGAACATGCCTGCTAATGCAAGAGATGTAAGAGACAAAGGTTTGATCCCTGGGTCATGAAGATCCCCTGGAGAAGGGCATGGCAACCCACCCCATTATTCTTGCCTGGAAAATCTCATGGACAGAGGAGCCTGGCAGGCTATATATAGCCCATGAAGTTGCAAAGAGTCCGACACTACTGAAGCAATGTAGCATGCATGTACACATAAAAAGAGATCTGATTTCAAATCATGAAGAATCTGGAAATAAATAACAGAGATCTAGAGTTTCAAACATTAAGAAAAATTAAAAATTGGCAGTAGCATACAGAATAGTGAAAATGTTATCAATGAGAACACTAAAGGGTTAACCTTATTTTCTTCCTTGAACTTATAAGCTGACTCTTCTTCAGAATCAGCTGCCTTTACATAACCTATTGTTCTTGTAACTCTAGGCTTCCTTCTGACATCAAAAATGACAGAAACATAAAAAACTGCAAAAAGAGGAGAAAGAGAACTTTGAAGTAATGGCAGGAAATAATTGCACCATATCAATTATTCTTTCATTCTTAGTAATGTACAACATGGATTAAAAATGAAAATACATTTTATAATTCTCTATTATTCCAAACTCTAAATCAGTGGAAGTGGGTCTAAAGCCATTCAAGTCTTTAGAAAACCTTGAGAAACATTCATGTATCTTGTTAACCAATCATTCTATACTTACTATATTGATTTATGTTTCTCATGGTTTATGGTCTCAAAAAATGTCAAAAATGGACCCCTGGAAGCTGAAAGATAGACATCAAGTAATTTGGGTCAAGCCATATTACCTACTGTGAGTAAAAATTTCAGGAGTTAAAATTGTGAATGAAGAGATAAAATAAAAGTATTGATTTTTTAAATCTCACATTAAAATGCCCTCGTGGTAATAATTCAGTGTAATGTTCTATAAAATTTGGGAAACTTATCAACAGTCTAGTGGTCACCAAGTAGATGAAGCAAAATCAATCCATAATCTCACTTCATCTCTGTATCTCTATTCATTTCCCACCTCTCTCTGTATCTATCTTCTGTTTGATAGAAAAATATGGATATACATTGTATACATATTCCAATGGATTTCTTTTTTTTTAATGTTCTTTGGTTTTACCTTTAATTTTTCTTACTGTGATTCCTTTTTAACATTTCAGTATCTTGTCAGCTTAAAAAAGGAAAAAGAATTATGAAGAAAAGAAAGAAACGTGAGTTTGTAGACATAGGTGTTAGAACTGTGAGTCTGATTCCTTCTGATCCAAGGCTTTCTCTTCAACACTCTCAATTTTTCTGTAAACTTGCTTGACCTTTTTTATGTTTAAGACTAATTAACACACTAATTTTTCTCTGAAGACCAATTAACACAGTAATTTACACTTTTTTTTTCCTGAGATAAGTGTGGGTGTCTGATTCACTGTGTTGCTTCCCTCTCAGTCATGTTATAAGCAACAGAAAAAAGTCTGATCTAACAATTTTTATAGAGCATATTGTAAAATATTTACCTGTTGAATCATTGTAGCAACTCCAGGAGCTAGATTTTTTTTTATCATTATCGTTCTGTAGTTGAAGAAACAATCATTCATTTATTCATTCCTGTACATACTCAACAGTGTAGGGAGAAACTGGGCCGCATATCTTTGGTTGTCTCACAACACTGTACTTCAAGACCAGACCAATGTGTAGGTAATATAATCAACAGTGAGCATGTGAGCTTCTTAAATTTTTTCTGCACACACTCTAACTAAGAGATGGGATGGAAGGAGTTCATTATCTGATCATTAGCTTTTTCCTATTTTTGTAGACGTCAATATGAAAATTTAACCCAAGGAAATCTTCATTTTAATGTTTGAATAGAAACAGTTATTTTTCTTTATAAGCAATTACATAAAAGGTAAAAATCATATAAATTTTAAAAAGGATAGAGAAAATTTATAATGCTCAGAATCTTACTATCTAGACAAGCTAGACATTAACAATAGGCAAATATATTTGAAAATCTTTATGAGTTATATGTGTGTATGTTAACAATAAAGTATCTTTTTCTAAATGATATGCTTTTGATTTTTCATGTCAATAAATACATATCTACATTGTTACTCTCACTAAATGAATATTTTTTCTACTGTATGTGTTACATAATTTATCAATCTCTACTTTATTTTAAATAAAGGATACTTTACATCAGAGCTGGATATGTGTAAGTAATATTGTATGTATTGGAGAGAAAGGGTATTTACAAGGATATTTCAAAGGAGAAGATTAAGGAGAAACGTCATAGAACTCCAAGTCTAAGATTAGTTTGCATGGAAGACCCACTTACTCAGTCTTCAAATACAGCTGAAGTTCAAGGTCACAGGGTCTCTGTGTGTGGTAGGGGCAAGTGCCATAGGGCAAGGTGTTGAGCCATAATTTGTCAAACATCTGTATTCTCCTTCCATGCTCACACATGTTTAAAACAATCCAATGTGTGGTTTTCAGCTTCAACTAAAAAAAAAAGGACATTTTAGAGGCGACAGTATTTTGGTGTTCTCTCAAATACTTAGGTAAATTTGACTCGGATCTCAAATATTTACCTTATGAACAATACTTGACACCACATTGCTATAGTGTTCACTGATGGTAAATTATGGTAATCCCTTGTTCCTTCAACTCTTGCTCTCCAAACTTTTACTATCTGCACTTAAAAGCCTGAAAGATTAGAAAGCAACTTTGGATAAATTTCTTCCTAGTAAAAGAGTTGCTGCTTGCTCTCTGAAATTTAGGAATCAAATCAATTCAGATAATACTTCCTCTCTTGCTATCTAAACTTGATGGTTGAGTATTCCATATTGGCCCAGAACTCAATATATTGCTAGGAGTTGAATACTTTAATCAACTCACAAGAGCATATTTCATGGGGGAGAAGGAAGGTTGGAACAAAACAGTGTAGATTTAAGAAAACTTAGTAGGTCTTTTTGTTTAACTGTGATCAGGCAATGGATTATGAATTAATGAAAAGATCTATCACTCTGTAAGAGAACTGAGAAATGACTTGGGGAGTGGGAATGAGGAAGAGATTGCATAGAGCAGAGAAACTTTGATAGTATGTTCAGTTCAAAAAATCTCTTCTAATTATTCTTTAATGAAATGAATATATAATTTCCTACTTTCCTTCCTCCCTCATCTTTTTTTGCTTCCTCTTTTTGTTTGTTGGTTTGTTTATTTTTTGATAAGCTAAGTGACAGTTCTCATCATTGTCTCTGTATAGTATTTTATTATCTGAATGCTCGACTCAACTAGAGGCATAAGTGAAAGCAAGGCAGCTAATGAAAGCAAAGTTCACTTCGTAAACAGGGAAACATCTGGAAGACTTTGGGTAATATTTTGCTTCTTCAGCTGGTGGCTTGTTTGCCCTTTGCTTCTGATCTGCTCCTAGATTTTCACATATGAGACAAAAATTACTTTAACTAAAGCAATGTTTCTCAACCTTGCTGGATCATGAGCATCGCCTGGGGACTACTGGTTAAATGCACAGACCCAGGCATCACTGAATCAGAATTTCTAGGGAATTGGTTTGGAAATGTGTGTTTTTAGCAAAGGTCTCAGATGATTCTTATGATCAGATGAGTTCAGAGCTTACTGGACTAAGACACAGACTTTTGCGACAAGATCTAAAAGCAAGTCTATCTGTGAGTCAGTGGTACGGAGCCCCCAGTATCTGTAAAGCACGAACAGCTCCAGTGCCTCACACGAGGACCTGAGACCTTTCCCAAAGTCATGAACCTTAGCACTATCGTTCATAAGCTTTCATGTCCACCATCGAAATAAGCTGCCCATTTCCTCTCTTGCACCAGAAGATTCCAAATCAGTAGGTCTAGAGGAGGGCAAAGAATAGCTTGAGAAGCACAGATAAACTGTCATCCATCATCCCTGCTTGAAGACCAGCTTTAGGCAAAATACTAAAGTAAGCACAACTGCTTGCAATTAACTCTATCTCTGTCTCTCTCTCCTGAAGTAGCCTTACAGTCACCCTCACAAGGGTTTGAATTGCCAGGCAGTCTCTTCTGGATACCTATCAGCTGTCTCTCCTCTTTCCCCCAGTGTTTCATCCCTTCTTCCCATTTCAGCATGCAAACTCTCAGATAGTCCTTTCCCAGCCCTCACCTAATGCTGAGGTCTCCCTAAATTTCTCTAGTCTATTAAGGTATCTCCCTTGGGCTTCATGTCTTTTCACTGAAAAACTATCCACTTGGATATCTCAAGTATGCTTGAAAATTTGGACGTTTAAGCCATAAGCTCTCGTGCTGTCACTATCCACTCACCTGCCCAAGCAAACTCTGGCCATGTTTCTTGAGTCCCTCCACTTTTTTCTCAATATCATAATCATAGGCAGGTTTTGTCACTTCTTTATCAAGTACATCCATTTGCCTGAATCTACTGACATTGTCCAGTTTCTTAGACAAATCTCTTGATTTCTTCCTCCCACAAAACATACAAGCCAATAAACTCTGCTCCCACCTCTGACTTTCCCTTCCCAGTCAGCGACAACACCATGCATTCTAAAATCTTATGGCAAAACAACCTGGAGTCTTCAGCTTCTCTCTAACCCCCCTACCTGCATCCAATCCATAAGCAAAGTCTCTCGATCCTACCTTTAAAACATAGCCCACATCTGAGCACCTCTCCCTCTCCTTGCTGTCACCACACTGGTCTTCGCCACATCAAGTATTGCCTCAAATACCGCAATGGCTTCTCTCTTTTGTTTTTACTATTGCCACCACTTGTGGATCACACTCCATCAGTAACTAGAATCAACGTTCTGAAATATAAACCATTATACCACTCACTCGTCTTCCAGTGGCTTTTCGCTCACTTAGAATAAAACTGAGCCTCCTTTCAGTGGTTCCCTGAACCCTGTATCATCTGGTTGCACCTGCCTCTCTACCCTCATTTCCCAGCCATGCCTCTCCCATTCTTTCTGTCCAGCCATATTGGTCTTCTTACTGAGGACGTTTGCCCTTGACTGCTCTCTCAGCCTGCAGTGCTTCTCCCTGAGGTCGCTAGGACACTGACACCTTCACCTCAAGTCTCTGGTAATCAGTCTCCCCCCTCGGAAAGACCTGCCACCTGGCTGGGCTCCTCATAAGGGCTTCTTAGCCAGGGACAGTCCCCATGTATGCCTCTTTTCGTGGCATCTTGTTTGATTTGGCATTTGTCCCCGTTTTTTTTTTTTTTTTAAATAATAGAAATAGAAACAAAAACTTACCTAGGTTATGTTTGATTGGCCTCCATTTTGATCTTCTGGCTTTTGCTATGAGCTGGTCTCTCTGGTGACCTGTGAGGCTTGTCTGCAGTGAACAGAGTTCACACTGCAACATGTAATTAAATCTGAAAGGCCTCCAGAGATTACTCTCTGTCTCTCTGACTCTTTCCAGAAACAATATACCTAAAACTTCTATTTCAAACGTAAACACAGAGGGTTTGCTAATGAACAAATTGCGCTCAGCCACTTAAAGTTCCAGTTATTGGGTGGTGGTGGTGGTTGTTCTTCAGTTGCTAAATATTGTCTTGACTCTTTTCAATCCGATGGATTGCAGCACAACAGGCTCCTCTGTCCTCCACTATCTCCTGAAATTTGCTCAAATTAATGTCCATTAAGTCAATGATGTTATCTAACAATCTTATCTTCTGCCACCCTCTTCTCCTTTTACCTTTAATCTTTTCCAGCACCAGGGTCTTTTTCAATGAGTCAGCTCTTTGCATCAGGTGGCCAAAGTATTGGAGCTTCAGCATCAATCCTTCCAATGAATATTCAGGGTTCATTTCCTGAACCAGGATTGACTGGTTTGATCTCCTTGCAGCTCAAGGGACTCTAAAGAGTCTTCTCCAGCACCACAATTCGAAAGTATCAATTCTTCAGCACTCAGCCTTCTTTATCTTTCACATCCATACATGGATGTGAGAAACCATAGCTTTGACTATATGGACTTTTTGTCAATAAAGTGATGTCTTTGCTTTTTAATACACTGTCTAGGTTTATCATAGCTTTCCTTCCAAGGAACAAGTGTCTTTCAATTTCATGACTGCAGTCACTGTTCAGTGATTTTGGAGTCCAAGAAAATAAAATCTGCCATTGCTTCCACTTTTTCCCTTTCTATTTGCCGTGAAGTGGTGAAACCAGAGGCCATGATCTTAGTTTTTTGAATGTTGAGTTTCAAGTCAGCGCTTTCGCTCTCCTCTTCCATCCTCATCAAGAGGCTCTTTTGTTCCTCTTCACTTTCTGCTATTACGGTGGTGTCAACTGCATGACTGAGGCTATTGATATTTCTCTGGCAATCTTGATTGCAGCTTGAGCTTCATCCAGCCTGGTGTTTCACATGATTTACTCTACATATAAGTTAAATAAGCCAGGTGATATTATACAGCCTTGTCATACTCCTTTCCCGATTTTGAACCAGTCAGTTGTTCCCTGTAAGATTCTAACTGTTGCTTCTTGACCCACATACAGTTTTCTCAAGAGACAGGTAAGGTGGTCTGGTATTCCCATCTCTTTAAGAATTTCCGCAATTTGTTGTGATCCACACAGTCAAAGGCTTTAGTGCAGTAAATGAAGCAGAAGTAGATGGTTTTCTGGAATTGCCTTCCTTTTTCTATGATCCAACAAATGTTGGCAATTTGGTCTCTGGTTCCTCTGCCTTTTCTAAAACCAGCTTATACATCTGGAAGTTCTCAGTTCACAGACTGCTGACCTAGTTTGAAGGACTTTGAGCATAACCTCACTAGCATGTGAAATGAGTGCAGTTGCTTGGTAGTTTGAATATTCTTTGGCATTGCCTTTCTTTGGGATTGAAATGAAAACTGACTTTTTCCAGTCCTGCAGCCACTGCTGATTTTCCAAATTGGCTGACATATTGACTGTAACGCTTTAACAGCCAGCATCATCTTTTATGAGTTGAAATAACTCAGCTGGAATTCAGTCACCTTCACTAGCTTTGTTTGTAGCAATGCTTCCTAAAGTCCACTTGACTTCATACTCCAGGATGTCTGGCTGTAGGTGAATGACCACACCATCGTGGTTATCTGGGTCATTAAGACCTTTTTTGTATAGTTCTTCTGTGTATTCTTGCTACTTCTTTTTAATCTCTTCTGCTTCTCTGAAGTTCTTACCATTTCTGTCTTTATTGTGCCCATCCTTGCATGAAATGTTCCCTTGGTATCTCCAATTTTCTTGAAGCCTAGCTTGAAGGCTCAGTGATGAAGAATATGCTTGCCAGTGCTGGAGACATGGATTTGATCCCTAGTCTAGGAAGATTCCACCTGCCACAGAGCAGCTAAGCCCATGTGTCACAGCTACTGAGTTGTCTTAAGTAGTTTAGCTTTCTTAATGACTAAAGCCACAGTGATTAGATGTCCTAGATTTCTCAAGATAATCTAACTAAGAGAATGTTTGTTTTTATCTCATTGTTTTTATATGTGTCTGCACTCTTATTCCCAATGTTGTTCTCACTGAAACAATTCCCTTACTCTTTTTTTCAGTGTATTTATTTCAATTGGAGTATAATTACTTACAACATTGTGATGGTTTTTGCCATACATCAACATGAATCAGCCATGAGTAGGCATGTGTCCCCTCCATCTGAACCCCCTTCCAAATCCCTCCCCACCCCATCCCTCTAGGTTGTGCCAGATCACCAGCCTCGGGTACCTTGCTTCTTGCATCAACCTTGCGCTGATCATTCATTTTACATATGGTAATATACATGTTTCAATGCCATTCTCTCAAATCATCCCCTCACTTTTAATTTACAATTGATGATGGTCTGGCCAAAGCTTATTGACTGAAGCTTCAGTCTGAATATTGGTGCTACTAGATATAATTGCTACACATTTACCCCAATGCATCATTATTTATTTTGAAATAAAAGTTTCTCAGTATGCCAATAATCTTCTCTCTTAAAATGCAGAGCCATGTATTACAATTCTAATACATGTATAATATATATTCTAATTGCATAATATATATTCTAATAGTATGATTCTAATACTTTCCTTGTATGTTCCTTAACTCACTTTTTGTGTGTGTGTGTGAGAGAGAAATTTTCAAAAAGAAAACTTTTTGATTTAACTTATTTTGTTAACATTCATGAAAATACACTGACATGAAAAAAATAAAGGACATCAACTTGAAAAAAAAGCCCCCTTACTTAGTGTTTTCTTGCATGTTCCTGTCCCTTGGTAGAGGCAACCACTGCTACCGGTTAGGTATGTAGCCTTCCAGACACTTTTATGCATTTTCATATATAGTTTTGTTTTGACTGAAATGTTTGGATAGGCCCTCTCTCTTACTGATTCAGATCTTTTGGCATAAACTCTGCAAAGCAAGTCAATTGTTAGCCTTACATAGAAGGGCGCCATAGGCATTCATAGGCATTCAACTAACTTAGTCACTCTGATTGAGTTTTGGAAATAAATGGGTTTTTAGCATGTTAACTTCTCAGTACATTTGATAGCCAGTAAGCAATCACTAAAGAAACTAACAATTGAGTTGAAATTAGCTGGCCCTCTCTCTCGCCGCAGAGGCCTAGTATTATCACTATCTCCAACTGCAACTTTTGACAGAACAAAGAGATTGACGGGAGAGGTCTGCTAAAGCCATTCGTATAACCAGCAGGATTTTCCATCAGTGTGATGACATCACATCATAAATAAATAGGAACATTTTGGGAAATGGTCATAATTTGATAAGACTATAAATGGCAGCCATTAAGAGCAAGGGTATTGTAATTAGAGGTGACTTTTATACCCCAAGTGACCGCCTAACTAAATTCAAAGTTAATTTAGGTATTTATTAATTAATTGTACTGCCTTGTACTAGCCTCTCTGAGTCTCAGTATTCTTTTCTGTAAAAATGGAAAGATAGTCACCCTTACCTCAGAGTGATGTGAGCATTAAATGAGATACTGTGTACAGAGTGATTAGCTCAGCACCCAGTTTGTAGAACTTCTCAAATGAGCCTCAAACAGGACACTCAAAGAGTGACTATGTTACTCTATTGATTTGCATAAATAATTCTTTACAGAGCTTTCCTTCACTTTGCTTACTGTAAAGATCTCAATATATTATGGTTGTTCTATGTCCAGCCTACTCCGGTATTCTTGCCTGGAGAATCCCAGGGACAGAAGAGCCTGGTAGGCTGCCATGTCTGGGGTCACACAGAGTTGGACACAACCGAAGCGACTTAGCAGTAGCAGCAGCAGTTCTATGTCCTAGAACTCCAAAGACATTCAGAACTCCAAATATTACCATTATCAGTATGATCATGTTTGCAGAGAAAAAAAGTATTGTAAAGTTCTCCATGTCCTTGATTTCTAAGGTGATTGTGCACATGCTGCTGCAGCTGCTAAGTCGCTTCAGTCGTGTCCGACTCTGCGCGACCCCATAGACTGCAGCCCACGAGGCTCTCCCGTCCCTGGGATTCTCCAAGCAAGAACACTGGAGTGGGTTGCCATTTCCTTCTCCAACGCATGAAAGTGAAAATTGAAAGTGAAGTCGCTCAGTCGTGTCCGACCCTCAGCGACCCCATGGACTGCAGCCTTCCAGGCTCCTCCATCCATGGGATTTTCCAGGCAAGAGTACTGGAGTGGGGTGCCATTGCCTTCTCCGTGTGCATGTGTAGAGGGTAGTAAAGATACTCCACTTGGATGAACAAAGAAATATTAGAGTCTTTACATCAATTTTCTTTCTTTTGCATTTCAACTTTGCATTAGTGCAAAAGAATGTTTATAGAACTTGTAAATAAATGTACTAGTATCACAGAGGCTTATTTCTGAGTATTCAAAGTTTTAGAAGCCATTTTTATAGAAAAGGAGCTGGCACACTACATACAGTCCATGGGCCAAATCTGGCCTTGACTTATTTTTATAAATAAAGTTTTATTGGTATATAGCTGTATCAATTTGCTTACATATTTTCAATGGCTGCTTCTGTGCTATAGTGGTAAAGTAGCATGGTTACAACAATGACTAGATGGCTTGCAAAGCCTAATATAATTGTTAACTGACACTTTAAATTTTGCCAACATTACAATGGAGGATGGTTTTATAAGAGGAGGGATATAATGTACACTGAAATTTGTTTTTAATACCTTTCCACACCAGTATTACCAGATCCACTTGGCAACTCTAAAAAGTGGTAGGTTATGGACTAGCAGCATCAGCATCATCTGGAAGCCTGTTTGAAATACAAATTTTTGTGTCTCACTTAAGACCTTTCAGAATCTGCCTTTGAACAAGACCCACAGCAGTTATGTGTGAACATTAAAGTTTGAGAACTAGCAGTTGTACCTCTATAACTCTCAGGTTAAATATTAGTGGACTGCTTGAAACCTCCAAAGAACCTTAAGTGGATATTAGTTTTAGATTTCTCATTGTATGTATATGTGCTTCTCCATTGCACTGATGAACTGACTTGCCATATATGTATAGAAAACCAGGGCAGCTGGCATGCTCTGGCTCTCCTCCAATTCATGTTTAAATATGGAAAGGCTAAGTCAACCATGCATAAGCTTTGAGGCATCTCTCTTTTATTAAAATATAAAAAAATGTATCTTGTTCTTGAAGCTTAAACCATGGCGATGTGTTCATTGATGAAGAAACTTGTAGTGAAGGACTACTGATCTCTAGATTTTGTTGTTCATAGTGTTTTAGTTTTTTGTTTGTTTTAAGGCTTTTCTATATTGAATTATTAGTTGATTTACTATGTTGTGTTAGTTTCAAATGTATAGCAAAATCATTCAGTTACACACACATACATATATATCTGTTCTTTTTCAGATTCTTTTCCCTTATAAGTCATTACAAAATATTGAGTATAATTGCCTGTACTAGACAGTAGATCCTTGTTGGTAATGTATTTTATACTTAGGAGTGTGTATATGTTCATCTCAATCCCTCCCTCTCCCTTTCCCCTTTGGTGTGCTTAGTTACTCATTCATGTCCGACTCTTTGCAACCCTATGGACTGTGGCCTGGAAGGCTCCTCAGTTTATGGAACTCTCCAGGCAAGAACACTGGAGTAGGTTGCCATGCCCTCCTCCAGGAGATCTTCCCAACCCAGGAATCAAACCCAGATCTCCTGCATTGCAGATGGATTCTTTATCATCTGAGCCACCTGGGGAAGCCCTTCCTCTTTGATAACCATAAGTTTTTCTACATTTGTGGGTCTGTTTTTTAACTTATTAAAATTCTGTAAGAAGATTAAAAACACATTTATCTATCCTTCCACCTCACAAGGAAGAAACAAATGAAGAATTTCCTGCAAGAGAGCAGTCAGAACAGAATGAACTTCCCAAGCACACAAGCTGACTGGGCCAGGCACCTGGCTTAGGAGCTGAAGTCTGATCAGGCCCGCCGTGCCTTCTGGGTCAGAACCAGCTAACCCCTTCCTTTCTTGAGGTTCTGTCATGGGGTTTTCAGTTTTCCTAATGAAGTATTAATGAGGTGGGTGTAATTTATTGAAGAGGGCAAGGTACACTTGCTGGGCCTGAAGTTGAGTTATGTTTCCTGAAGGGAAAAGAAAGTTATGAAATAAATCATCCCTTCTTTAATTAGCAGCTTTGGCTAGCCGACTTGAAATGACTGAGCAAAGTGGGAAAATAAGCCAGGAGTTTTGTCAGAAACCCAAACATGGGTCTCATTTGCTGCTCACTGAGAGATTTATGCAGTTTGGGGTGAACATGTTGGGAGATCCGAGTCAGTTACGTGAAGCACTACAATGAAATTCTCTCCTTCTGCTCTGTATAAACCTTAAATGAGGTTTCTTTCCATTTAATTCCAGTGTTATGCTAAAAATGAAAAAGGACCAAGAACATTAGGGAGGAGAGGCTGCAAATTAGCACATCTTCCAATATTTTCCAGCACCCTCCTACTTGCTTATCTCTACCAGTAGGTTTTCCTTCCATGTGTCACTTTTACTTTCTCCGCCAGAATGTGTATTCTCTAATTTCAACAGCACAGGCTGTTGGCCATCACTTCATCTAAGCCAGAGGCATAGCGCTCTGTATATGATCAGTACATTGAAAACACATGTCATTTCAGCTCAGGTCAGTTTCTGCAGAGCCTTGTAGAATGTGCCAGGTACTGGGCCAGAGGGATATGAAAACAAGTCTGTGAGGTAGAGGGTCACAGATGATGTTAGAGGAGAAGAATTTTTGAGTATTCATGGGAAAAAAGAGAATTGATTTTGGACAAATTTTGACTTGTTTACCATGCTGGTGAGAGTACATTTACATTATTTTCTTCATTTCACAGTACAGATCATGCTTAAAAGCTCAAAAGAACTTTGGCCCATTGCCCCCCAACTACCTGCATTTAAAAACTACACAAGCAAAATGTACATGTTCTTCGTCCTGATATTTCTCAGCAAAGCCCAGTCATGCCCTGAGGCTGAGTTTGAACCTGGCCCTCCTGGGGTTAGTATCTACCTTCTGTGGCCTAAAATGGTTTCCTGCCTTGAATAAAAATGATTTAACAAGCTTTGTGTACATGACTGCCCAAAACATTTTGGTAAGCTAAATGTGAAAGAATCAAAAACATATGAATTATGCTTTCTTGAACATACATGTGATTTTAAGAGAAATGAATTTGTCCTCAAGCATTTTGTTCTCCTGAACTTTCTGTCTGGACTCCAAACCTTACCATGATCCCTGGAAGGAGAGAGTGCAGCCTGGCATTTCTATGCTGACAATGTGAATCTATTAGAAACTGTAACTTCTTTCCTGTCTCCTGTTAACAGATTTTTGTGAGGGATCAGCCAAAAGGAGCCCACTCTTAGCTTCTAAATCATCCTTCCCCTGAATGGTTGTTCTTCACTGCTCCCACCCAACCCTCACCACGGAAACTCAGAGTAAGATTTCCCGTACTTTCCTGGAAACTGCTCATTCCCCTAACTCAGAGTAAGATTTCCCATACTTTCCTGGAAACTGCTCATTCCCCTAACTCAAGCATCAGAGAAAAAAAAATTTACCCTAACAACCCCCATTTTAGAAAAATGAAAAGACAAAGGATCTGAGGCATTTTCTCCTGCTGCAGAGCTGTCATGAAGTCTGTAGGTCACATTTTTCTCTTTACGTACATCCTGTCCACTTTGTCAGCTAGTACTTCATATTCATGAAATTCAAACCGTGATATTCCAGGCCCTTCCATGCCTTGCTTTGGAAGAAACAAACTTCTTTCCCAGAGGCCAATGCCTCTCCCACTCTCTTGATTAAGGCTGCTGTGCCCACCTGCTGCCGAGAAAGCAGAGGTGATTCAGAAATGGGCACGGCCTCCTGGAGCTGGGGGCCAAGGGCTCATTTGAGGAAGAACAGACCACTAATAAATTGCACGGTCATTACCCTTTATGCATACTTGTTCTAATAGGTGTCGCAGATTCCTGCCTCCTAATAAGGAAAGGAAGTTGAAAAACACATAAATTCTCTCAAGGGAGTCAGACAGCCCGAAGCCACGTTCAACAGCTGCGAACGTTACCATGAGCACAAAAGCAAAACAGGGCTTAAAAAAGTGATACATTGCCAGGGATTTTGGCAAGATTTCCTTGGATCCAGACTATGTTTTGCGCAGTTTCAGTTGAAAAGAAGAGCAGTGCGCCTGCCTGCCACATGTGACGGAATTCAGAATTAAATAAACAGTGGCATTAATTGATCTAAAAGGGATTCATTGAATGCAGCCCAATGTTTGCCTCTACACCACAGATTTGTTTGTTTGCTTAGTTGCTTATTCTAACTTTTTCTTTTCTCTCTCTTTCTCTTTATTTAAGTCTCAGGAGTTCATGTTTTGGCACAAGATGGAAGTTTTCTGTTTGATTGGTTGTTTTTTGCTTTTTTATTTTTGTCCAATGCCACAGTGTCCCTAACTCTAAATTTTGAATGTTTGAAGGTTTGCTTGGGTAATGGTTCTTTCTCCTCTCTTCTTTCTTCCTTTCCTTCTTTTCTAGGATTTAGTTTCTCTAAGATGATCTAGAGATTTGCTAGAGATGTGCTTTGCTTATTTATGGTGATGGCAAAGGGGAATTCAGGTGCCTCTTTAAGAGGCCATTAGTCTACCTTCCTGAGAGTTTATGGGCTTAAGAAGAAAATCCATGAGAATATATAGGACTGGAGTTCAAAGTAGATCCCAAAGTCCAGGGCAACAGATATGAATTTCTTGTGTATTTTGATTTGGTCCTAATTTGCTTTTGAGTTTTGTTAAGACCCAGTCTTTCCTATGAGCTACAATTTGTTTTTCACAAAGGATGAGTTCCAAACTTTATTTCATAGAAACTGTTTTGTTTCATCTAGTCTTGCTCACTCTGACTTTGAGAAGTTACTTTCGAGAAGGATGTGTGATTCTGATTTTCTTTTAAAGTGATTTGTCTCATCCGCTTTTGTACAAAGTGATATTGGGGTATTGAGTTCCTGGAATGTTCCTTATCTGAATACAGAACCCCACAGAACTGGATCACTTTCATTTTTTTCGCTCTATTACTTCCCAATTTTTTTAATGGTTGTTCTAAAATGCAGAATAAATGAAAGTCTCCTTTTACCCCCTTCTGGGGACCATTTCTCCTTTGCCAAACTGGAAAGTAAGTCCAAGAGGATAGGAAGTCAGGCCTATGCTCAATTCACTAGTATCCAGCCAGGCAGTTTTCTTTATTTGTCCATTTTTATGTCATAGACAAAGAAACTAAGATATTTTACAGAGCTCTACATTTAGCTAAGGACACATAGGCAATCGTGGCAGAAACATAATGACTAAAATCCCAAGGCCAGTGGTCTTCAAAATATTCCAGGAAATTAAAGATTTTGAAATAGCGTTTTAGATGTAGAAACCTTCAATTCCGAATAAATAGCTTTTGGAAAACTATCTGGCAATATCTATTAACATGAACAATACATGCAGGCTTTCTATACATGCACACATCATCTTTCTAAAAACACACGTAATCTACACATGTAATCCACACAATACATGGGATCTTTTGGCATACACATGTTCTTTGTTGTTTAATGAATCATTCAGTTCTGTGGGGTTCTGCATAAATGAGTTACGCCTAAGGCTTAATTAGAGAAGAAAGAAAAGTCACGCCAGGTGGTGACCCCCTCAGAGAAGGAAGGGTGCAGCAGAGCAGGGGCTTTGAATATCTCATCTGTATTTGTAATGTTTTGTTTCTTCAGGTGGATGGTTAGTACAAGAGGATCATCTTATTATTATTTACACTCTTATATGTCTGAAACATTTCAAAAAGGCTTAAAGAGTATTGAACTTGACAATGTTTTGAAGCCTAGAGGTTAGTAGTTTACTACAGAGTAGTAATTCCAGTGGGAACCACTGGGTGATAGAGATGGAGAACAATATTCCCAAAGATGTCACACTTAACCTTCCCACAACTGGGCCTCGCAGCTGCCCTCTGTACAAAAAAAGCATCATGACATTCCAAAGAAGAAAACATTTTAATTTTTGAATACAGGATGGTCCATAAATCTTTATAGTATGTGAATTAGCTCTGGCATAAATTGATCAAAAAGAGATTTGGTTATGATTATTGTAAAACATAGGTCACATTTCTATTTGCTCATGTAAACTTTATAACTGTTAGTCACAATAGAAACTAGAATGAGCATCATCTCATAGAAAATCTGCTCTCACTACCGATAATCAGGTCAATTAGATGTGCTGTCCCCCTGGCTCTACCATAGAGACCAAGTAAGCACTTAACCATGGACTTCAGGAATGAACAAGATGCCAGAGTCATCCGGTATAACCCTCTCCTTCTGCAGGGATTTTTAAGGAAGTGGATTCAGAGAGTCTGAATGCCTTTTCTCCATTCCTACCTTCTGCATTTTGGACTGTATCACACCTAACACCATAAATTACAGGGCCTCTTCCCAGCATACTTCAATTAAACCATCATCCTAAAACATCAGCTTGTTTAATTATATTTAATTCCCTAAACTTTCTCCTGTGGTAGGACATGAAATGCATCTGGATATTGCTTTTTCTTATAAGTATTTGGAAGAGCTGTACTAGAGTGTTAGAGTAAGTATCTAGTCCCAGTCAGAGGAAGCTGCCTTTCAGTGGTGGTGAACCGTGGCCACTTGCCACCAGGACCAGTCATCTATCACTTTACTGCAGAATGAGCTATAACATCTAGAATGTGCTGCGCCTCTTATAGACTCAGAATATTACTCAGAAAGTTCCTTCAAATACCGTTTATTGTTATGGTCAGATCAACTCAATGCAGCTACATATAACTGCTAGGTTATTTCGATCTTTGTTTACATATAATGACTTATTTTGCATTAACAGGGGTGTTTTGTGTTATAAAATGCTCTGACTTCTGACAGCAGCAGGAAAGGGAGCAAGATTGTGAAGTGCGCTAAAGCTGTCCCCAGGAGGCAGGTTGAATAGGGAACACTGAGGCAGACATGCTGGCCTCCTATGTGACTAGTCTCAAAGGGAGAGGAAGGCAGGAAGAGGAAGCTGGCCCCTAAAGACAAGAAAGAGAGGACAAGGCAAAGCTGGATGCAGCAGGCTCATGGAGAAAGGCCATTGGATCAGACAACTCACAAGGCGTGATCCAGGAGCTCTGACTGCTGGTGAGATGTCAACCTGTGTTTGCTTGTTTTCTTTTATCTCACAAGACCTCATTCTTATCAGCTGAGGTGGAGCACAAAGATTAAGCAGAATCAAGGCAAGAATAATTCTAGGATATGTATGCAATGACAAGTTGGTTTTACGTTTCTTCCTACCTGTGTGCAATGTATTTGTTTACTTATTTTTGGAATGGAATACAGTAATTTGTCATATCTTTAATGCACAACTAAAGTCATCCTTTTCCTCCCTGAACCAGCATTTCCCCTTGAACCATCATCTCCTCCTTAATCACTACCCTATATAGCGAGGCCCTCCAACCCATAACCATTGAAACTCAAGAACTATGATCCTGCTCACTCCCCAACAACACCACCTAAGCATTCCTTCTTGAGAAAATAAGATATGATTGGCTCAAGAAGCAATTACTGGTTTTTATAATGTCAGTTTATTAAGATATATTTACATATGTTATATATATATATACTTTATATATACATATACTTTATATATAGATCTATAAAATAAAATTTACTATTTTTAAGTGTACGATTCAGGAGTGTTTAAAATACTCACAGAATTGTGCAACGATCATCAATTGTTTTCACTGTACATCTTTGTCACCCAAAAGTGAATGGCTGTGACATTTAGAGGTCATTCATAATCCATCCTCAGCAACCACTAATCTATATTTTGTCTATGGATTTGCATATTCTGGATATTTCATATACATGTAAACATACAACATGTGGACTTTGATGTCTGGCTTCTTTCACTGAGCATAATATTGTGACAGTTCAATCATGTCATAGCATGTATGAGTGCTTCAGTTCTTTTTCTGGCTGAATAATATTCTACTTTATGGCTATACCACATTTTGTTTATCTACTCAACAACTGATGGATGTTTGGATTGTTCTACTTTTTGGCTACCGTGAACAATGCTGCTGTGAATATTTATTTACAAGTTTTTATGTAGACCTATGTTTCAGTTCTCTTCGGTATACACCAAGGAATAGAATTGCTGGGATATAAGGTAGCTCTACATTTAACATCTTGAGATATTTCCAAACTGTTTTCCAAACTGGCTGCACCATTTTACAACCTTACTAGCAATGTATGGCCCTGAAGGAGGGTACGGCAACCCACTCCAGTATTTTTCCCTTGAGAATTCCATGGCAGAGGAGCCTGGTGGGCTACAATCCATAGGGTCACAAAGAGACATGACTGAAGCAACTTAGCAGCAGCAGCAGCAATGTATAAAGGTTCCAATTTCTCCACATCTTTGTCAACAATCTATGTTACCTATCTCTTATTTTAGCCATCCTCATAAGTGTGAAGTTATATCTTGTTATGTTTTGATTTGCATGTTCCCTAATGACATTAAACATCTTTTTGTGGGCTTGTTTTCCATCTGTATATACTCTTTCCAGAAATATCTATTCAAAAACAATTAATTATTTTTAAATTGAGTTATTTGTCTATTGTTGGATTGTATGAGTTTATCTATTATGCATTCACATGCTTTATCAGATATATGATTTTCATATAAGTATTTTCTCCCATCCTGTGTATCATCTTTTCACCTTCTTGATGCTCTTATTTGCATTATAAAAGTTTACAATTTTGATTCAGTTAGTGTATAAATTTTTTCTTTCATCACCTGTGCTTCTGGAGTCATATTCAAGAAACCACTGTCTAATGTAAAGTCATGAAGATTTATCCTTTTTCCTAGGAGTTTTACAATTTTAGCTTCTACATTTAGGTTTTCAATTTATTTGAGTTAATTTTTGTATGGTGTGAGGTAGGAGTTCAACTTCCATTCTGTGCATGTGGGTATCAAATTTTCCCAGCACCATTTATTGAGAATTTCCCCCACTGAATTGTCTTGGTACACTATAGATGATCAATTGACCCTAAATATTAGGATTTATTTCTGTATCTCAATTTTATTCCATTGAACTGTATGTCTGTTTCCACACCAGGACAACACTATCTTACTACCTTAAAGACCCTGATACTGGGAAAGACTGAAGGCAGGAGGAGAAGGGGACGACAGAGGACATGATGGTTAGATGGCATCGCTGATTCAAATATGTTTGAGCAAGCTCCAGGAGATGGTGAAGGACAGCGAAGCCTGGCATGCGGCAGTCCATGGGGTCACAAAGATGTGGACATGACTGAGTGACTGAACAACAACTAAGTGAGTTTTGATGTCAACAACTTCAAGTCCTGTTACTCTGTCCTTTTTCAACATTGCTTGAGCTATTCTTGGTCCTTTCTATTTCTGTGTAAAAAGAACTTGGCTTACCTTTATCCCTAAGTCCTGGGAGGTAACCTCTAAACCCTTGGAATTTCTTGACTGAAAGAAGTATCTTTTACTCCCTTTGGGTCCCTTGGACCACACCTGATAGTTTGTGCTAATGTAGTGACTTCTGGTGGTCCTCTAGATAGTTTATGCTAAGGAGATGACTTGTGATGGGGACTGGTCATTTCAGAGAGACCAACCACATGTTTACAGTGTTGGGGCTTCAAGCCATGTGATACAGCCCACCCTCTGGGAAGGGGAAGGGAGCAGGAGATTGAATTTAACCACAGAGGCAATTACTCAATTAATTTTGTCTTTGTAATGCCTCAGTAAAAACTGAGTACTGGCGCTTCCCTGGCGGATGATAGTCTTTGAGTATGGTCACAAATCTGTATGCAGGTCAGGAAGCAACAGTCAGAACTGGGCATGGAACAACAGACTGGTTCCAAATAGGAAAAGGAGTACGTCAAGGCTGTATATTGTCACCCTGCTTATTTAGCTTCTATGCAGAGTACATCATGAGAAAAGCTGGGCTGGAAGAAACACAAGCTGGAATCAAGATTGCCGGGAGAAATATCAATACCCTCAGATATGCAGATGACACCACCCTTATGGCAGAAAGTGAAGAGGAACTAAAAAGCCTCTTGATGAAAGTGAAAGAGGAGAGTGAAAAAATTGGCTTAAAGCTCAACATTCAGAAAACGAAGATCATGGCATCTGGTCCCATCACTTCATGGGAAATAGATGGGGAAACAGTGGAAAACAGTGTCAGACTTTATTTTTTTGAGCTCCAAAATCACTGCAGATGGTGACTGCAGCCATAAAATTAAAAGACACTTACTCCTTGGAAGAAAAGTTATGACCAACCTAGACAACATATTCAAAAGCAGAGACATTACTTTGCTGACTAAGGTCCCTCTAGTCAAGGCTATGGTTTTTCCAGTAGTCATGTATGGATGTGAGAGTTGGACTGTGAAGAAGGCTGAGCGCCGAAGAATTGATGCTTTTGACCTGTGGTGTTGGAGAAGACTCTTGAGAGTCCCTTGGACTGCAAGGAGATCCAATCAGTCCATTCTGAAGGAGATCAGTCCTGGGATTTCTTTGGAAGGAATGATGCTAAAGCTGAAACTCCAGTACTTTGGCCACCTCATGTGAAGAGTTGACTCATTGGAAAAGACTCTGATGCTAGGAGGGATTGGGGGCAGGAGGAGAAGAGGACGACCGAGGATGAGATGGCTGGATGGCATCACCAACTCGATGGACGTGAGATTGAATGAACTCCGGGAGTTGGTGATGGACAGGGAGGCCTGGCGTGCTGTGATTCATAGGGTCGCAAAAAGTCGGACACGACTGAGAGACTGACCTGAACTGAACTGAACACTTTGATGTTAGGAGGGTGGTATATACCTGGGGACAATGAAAACTTTCCATTTGGAATCCTCCCAGACTTCATCTGATGTGTCTCTCCCTTTAGCTGGTTCTGATTTGTGGCTGTGATCCTAAAAATAGTACTTCCCTGAGTCCTGTGAGTTGTTCTAATGAAATTATCAAACCCCAGTATGGTTGTGGGAACCCCTGAATTTGTAACCAGCTGGTCGGAGGTAAGGATAGTCTTGGGGATATTGGTCACAAGTCCAGGGATCCCCAAGACTATCCAACCTGGATGTCTTTAAATTTCCATTTCTTTTAAACAACTCTGGCTGGAGCTTCCAGTACAATATTGAATTGAGGTCCCAAGAATAGACAGTTTTGTCTTGTTTCTGATCTTAGGAGAAAGTATTCACTCTGGCTTTTTCATAGACGGCCTTGATAATCCTGAGAAAATTTACTTCTATTCCAACTTTGTTGAGTCTTTTTATTAAGGTGTTCTAATCTAAATAGGAATTAAATAAGAATCAAGAAAAGATCAACTTCAGGCTAGAGAAAAACAATATACTCTTAAGAGGGGCTGTAAGCGGATGGGGGGAAGGCAATGTCACCCCACTCCAGTACTCTTGCCCAGAAAATCCCATTGGCAGAGGAGCCTGGTAGGCTGCCGTCCATGGGGGTCGCAAACAGTCGGGCATGACTGAGTGACTTCAATTTTACTTTTCACTTTCATGCATTGGAGAAGGAAATGGCAGCCCACTCCAGTGTTCTTGCCTGGAGAATCCCAGGGATGGCGGAGCCTGGTGGCTGCCGTCTATGAGGTCGCACAGAGTTGGACACGACTGAAGTAATTTATCAGCAGCAGCAGCAGCAGCAGCAGCAAGGGGATAGGGAAGAAAATCCAGGAAAAACAGAAAAATATGCTTCTCCTTCTCTAGCAACAGGAGCACTTGGCCAATTCACTTGGCACCCCATTGGGGCCTAGCTGAGGAATCCTGGTGTGGCATAAAGTCTGCACCATTGGGATGAAAATCTTCTGTTGGCAGATGACCCACTACAGGGCCGAGTCTCACTGAGTCCTCGGAAATTTTGACATGTTCCTGCTGACACAACTGATGATACACTCCTGTGCTTGCTTGACATGTAAACTTCTTGAGATTTTTTTCAACATTTGTGAAAGAGTGATTGAATTGGCTTGAGTTTCAAAATGAAAAAGAGAGATTTGGTGCTCTGTATTAACTGTCCCCAGTCCGAGGCTGAGATAAAAGCTCCCAACTTTCAGCTAGAAGGAGCTCTTGATTTACAATCACACCAGGATGGATTACCTGAAACAAGCAACCTTCAGGCAAACTGTGATTAACTTGACCAAAGACATCTGGGAGAGCCATCGATGGCCTGAAATTATGACCTTAGTATTCTGGCCTGAAACTAGACACCACTGGAATTGCCTTCCTGCAAGACTCCAGCACAGGGGCCTTTGTTTGGTATTCCAACAGCTTTTTTTCTTTTTTTCCTTGGAGCAGTTTAGTAAAAAAACACCTCCACAGGGACAGTCCATGAAGAAGCAGTCACAACTTTCCAGCTTAGCAGAAGTTGCTTTTCAGAAAACAAACTCCAACTTGCTCAAATCATGGGAGCAAAACAATGAATGCCTTGATGATTAGCTACTGCTCAATATGTAGGTTTATCAGAGCAGTGAACTAAATATAAAATTTGGTGCTTGAAAAAAAGCATATGCTCACAATTAGCTGGGCTTTCCTGTTGGATACTGTAAAATCGCAACAGGCTGTCAGGATTCATTTTCAGTTGCTGTTATCAGCCGTGAATAAAGGTTGGAGTGAAATGTGAAACAGACTTACAGGTGCTAACACCAGTAATTTATCAGCATGAGGCAGGCTCCTTTTTGTTCTCTGAAAAGCCCTGGGAACCTCAGTCTCTTCTTTTGTGTTGGGGAGCTGATGACCCAACAACAGTCACACAACTAGGACTTGGAAAGAAACTAAAGAAATAAGAAAAGAAAACCATGAGCCCTCTCACACAAAGGTGCCTTTCAAGGAAGTATTTGGGCTTAAAACTAAAGTTTTAGAGACCTACCAAATATTTCCTTCTGTGCTTTCTTCTCTCTCCTGGCTATTGCTGTGCCCCCTTATCTGGATCATTTGGTCCTCAGGGGATTTAAACTGATTTTTGTCTTAGCAGGGTACAAAACCTCATGCCAGGAAGGGCAAGAGGCTTGCAGAGCATGTGCCCTTGGGCTGAGAGGATTGTGCTTGCATTTATAGAACAAAAATCAACAAATTCACTTATTCCCTTTCTAGTTGAGCTGCCTTGAGGGCACAGAAAATGGGTGAAATGAGAATATCTAAATTTATAAAATTAAGTCAGTGTTCAAAAAATAATTACAGAGCTAATGAAGCACATTAAAAACAAAACAAAACAATACAAAACAAAACTATTTGTGTCCATGAACTTTCCAAGAAAATTGCTATGGTGGATTTTCACACTTAAGAAACCAGAAGAAAATAAACATAAATTAGGGGATTATACTGATCTCAGAAGAATAACAGAGAGTATTAAGTAGCTTTGGAAACATTGAAAATTTTACTAGAGTTTAAATCCTTGAAATGAATTGAAAATCTTTTGTTTTAAAGAGAAACAACAAATGGACATGGTTGGTAACAGCCTCACTTCTTGGATGAAGTTCTCATATAGGAAGGGACAAGGGAACAAGTGTACAGAGTTGAGCTTTCAGTAGCTCAAAACTGTTGCAAAATAAGCTCATCAATTTAGTTTTTCCCTCAACGTCCCTTAATTTTCCCACAATTTCATTCTTAATATACCTTTTATAGTACTTAAACTTCCTTCCCTAAAGATTTTAAACATGAAAATCATTTTTGAAATAGAGATTTGTTTTACTATGGGATTATGAAGATTTTTGTGTAAATAATCTAAGTGAGAACCCCCTTTAGTTTGAACCCTTAGAGGTTTCAGTAATTTACAAGGAATGGAGAATATTTTCCTAAAGGAAAATCACCATTGAAATATAAGCATACCTCATTCTATTACGCTTTGCAGATATTGAATTTTATAAAATGAAAGTTTATGGCAACCCTTTGGCATCGAGCAAGTTTATTGGCACCATTTTAACAGCATTTGCTCACTGGGTGTCTCTGTCACATTTTGGTAATCTTGTAATATTTCATCATTATTACATTTGTTATGGTGATCTGTGATCAGTGATCTTTGATGTTACCATTGCTACTTATGGAAGGCTCAGATGATGGTTAGCATTGAAATATTTTTAAGTTAAAGTAATACATTGTTTTTTTTAATATATAACTTATATGGCAATCCACTCCAGTACTCTTGCCTGGAAAATTCCATGGACAGAGGAGCCCAGTGGGCTATAGTCCATGGGGTCACTTCACTTTTATTGAACACTTAATAGTCAACAGTTCAGTGTAAGCATTACTTTTATATGTACTGGGAAACAAAACAATTTATGTGATGTGATTTATCATGATATGAGCTTTACCACTATGATCTGAAACAGAGCCTGCAACATCACTGAGGTATGCTGCTACAAAACTGACAAGGGTAAATATATTCCCAGAGAACTTTAATTTGTTGGATATACATTAAAAGTGCTAACTTCAAATTACAGATTATCAGTAAATTTTGGTGATGTTTCAAAAACACATTCAGATATCATCCTCTGAGGTTTATTTTCAGGACCACATGTTAAGATTTTCCCAGTCTTAGAGCCTCTTTAAAGGCCCCAGGATCTAAACTGACTTCTTCATCAGCCCCTTCCCTTTTCCACTCCTGCGGGCTTCCTGAGCTGGCAAGGGTAAAAAATAGGAAAGAATCCTTGGTCTAAAGGAAGAAAAGTGTTTCTGCAATTCATTATGGTTGCCCCTCCTTCTTTAAATAGCTTAAGCAGTATTGTTAGGCTTTTAAATCCTAGATAATTTCTAGCTAAAAATGTGTGATTCATTTGGCATAATGTTAAAAGAGCACAAGCCAGGGATGGGTTTTGTTTTAAATCACAGACTCATTGGGCAAGATACCATGGTAGCAACACTTTGCTCATCTACAACCTGGGGATAATACACATTACATCACAACATTGTTGTTAGAGCCCAGATAAACAATATACATTGAAGGCACCTCACAGAAGGTAAAGTGCCTTCCAAACAGGAGTTGTTATCAGAGCTATTTGTGTGAGGCAAGTGAGGGAAGGGTATCAGAGCTCACGTGTAATAGAAATGAGCAAAATTTGCAAGTTACATCAGAGCTCCAGACTCTTCTTTTTGACTGTCACTGAGTAACTCCAGCTCTTATCATGGATGCAAAGGGTGGTTCCTACAGACATGATCTGCCTCTTTGGTGATGAAGTTGACACACAGATTTCCAGAGAATGTGCAGTTAGGCCTTTATTTCAGATTCATGTGGTCTTTTCTTGACATACAAAGTCCACAAAAGATGCAAGCCTGGTCATCTTTCTCTAATCCATTCAGCTCCTTCCCCTGACTCTTGCCAAGAATGTGACAGGACTGGCAGTCAATTGGCACACACTGGGAAGGCCATCCTGGTTGTTAAATATTGAAATACTGACATAATGGTTGGTAAACAACGGTCACTTCCTTGAGCCCCACAGAGTGCTCCCTTGATGCACAGACCTGGTGGCCCAGCCATCCCTGAGCTTTGACAATTAGGATGACACTGTTATGGTTGAGTGAGTGAAGTCACTCAGTCATGTCTGACTCTTTACAACCCCATGGACTATAGCCTATCATGCTCCTCCATCCATGGGATTTTCCAGGCAAGAGTACTGGAGTAGGTTGCCATTTCCTTCTCCAGAGGATCTTCCTGACCTAAGGATCGAACCCAGGTCTGCCACATTGTAGGCAGATGCTTTACTGTCTGAGCCACCAGGGAAGTCCTTACTGTTATGGCTGATCAGGACCAACTGGTTAAAACTTTTAACATGAACTGTGGAGCGAAAGACCTTAGTCTTTAACTCTTGGCCTCACCATTCCCAGTCCTACAGTCGGCAGTTCAGATCAGTTCAGTTCAGTCACTCAGTCGTGTCCAACTCTTTGCGACCCCAGGGACTGCAGCATACCAGGCTTCCCTGTCCTTCACTAACTCCCAGAGCTTGCTCCAACTCATGTCCATCAAGTCGGTCTTGCCATCTAACCGTCTCATCCTCTGTCCAGGGTCTGTCCTACTCCTCAGACTTTATTCCTTATTCCCCTACACTTCATCCCCTCAAAGGTCCAGCCTCTCTGTGTCTGGCCTTCATAGTAGGCTTTTTTTCAGTCATTCTCTGTTTAGTTGGATTCCACTGATGAATGGAGGACTGGAAGAGAGTGAAGGAAGTGAGAGGCAGAAGCATTCTGCAGAGTAGTCACCAGGAGGAGCATCCAGAGTCAACAAGATCCCGTGAAAAGCAAAGACTGAGCCTCTCAACATCACAAATATTGTAAGATATCACTCAAATACTGCTGAAAGTAGCTCTTTTTGCCTTTTTCCTATTTGCTCATTTCTGTTCCCCTCTAATCTTAAAAGAAACTAATTATGAAGATTAGATCATGAGGTAATTTAACCTAACTCCTGACTTTTGGTCTCCTGAATGCACAGCGTGCCTTGCCTAACCTGTGGATTCTTTCCCTAGGTTAAAAGAAGTAAGGATGAAGGGTCAAGCAATTAAAGAATGACTAGCTGTCTACTCTCAACATTGCCCTTAACAATCCTCAGATAGATCATGTGGGCAAAATAACATCTGAAGCAAGAGTCAGCCAGTTTGCACTCAATGGAGAAAAATGCAGAACCTAACCTCCTGCCTGGATGAGTCACTGTGATTCTTCCCCATTTTCCCCTTTAAAAACTGCACTATACCGTAGGTTCTTATTAGTTATCTATTTTATACATATTGTCAATGTTGTATATATGTCAATCCCAGTCTCCTAATTCATCCCACTGCCCCTTCTTTTCCCCTTGGTATCTGTACATTTGTTCATTACATCTGTGTCTCTATTTCCACTTTGTAAAAGAGATCATTTATACCAGTTTTTTCAGATTCCATATATATGTGTTAGTATGCTAAATTTGTTTTCTCTTTCTGACTTACTTCACTGTACTCAATGCTCTGTGGTGACCTAAATGGGAAGGAAATCCAAAAAAGAGGGTGTGTATATATATATATATATAATCTTCCTATAACTGATTCACTTTGCTGTACAGTAGAAACTAAAACAACAATGTAAAGCAATGACTATCCTCCAAGAAAAATAATAACATTTAAAAAATACAGAAACTGTTACGGCTGAGCAGAATCTTTGGAGTTGCTCTCAGGACATGAGTTCACCTTCTCTCCAGTTTGCTGGCTTTTCTGATTAAAGCACCTTTCTTTTCTATTAACACTTGCCTTTCAAATCATTGGTCTTTTGAGATGTGAGCAGCCAAACTGAGTTCAGAAATAGTGTGATCTTCCTCACCTTCTGATCTTAAATCCTTCATTCTATTTCCTTGGCTGAAACAGATTTCATGAAGGGATAATGGAGGAGAAAAAAGTCTATGTGGAATAAAGATTTGCTTTCCCATGGAATTGTGAAAGTTTTTATATGAATAACTCAATTTAGGACACTTAGTTTGGACACTGAGAGGTGTCCATCACTTATAAGAAATGCTCCTAAAGAGAAAGCACTGTTGAAATACAAAACCTGCCTGGCTCCCTTTATACCTGCCTAACAAAAAGTCATATACTGTTGAAGTTCAATTCAAATCAAAATTGTAAGTCTTTACCTGGATACATTTGATATCTTTCTATTTATTAAAAGAATACTCCTATTCATCAGAAAGTTTTCTTAAGTTAGTAAAACATCCCTTCCCACTTCTGTTGGATCTAATACAACATCAGACTTTTTCACTGGCATGCCCCTATGGAAAATGTAGGGGTGAAGGAGAAGCAAGGGAAGCAGGAAATGTTCTTGTCTGTGGCCATTTGATGGCACCCCACTCCAGTACTCTTACCTGGAAAATCCCGTGGATGGAGGAGCCTGGTCGGCTGCAGTCCATGGGGTCTCAAAGATTTGGACACGACTGAGCGACTTCACTTTCACTTTTCACTTTCATTCATTGGAGAAGGAAATGACAACCCACTCCAGTGTTCTTGTCTGGAGAATCCCAGGGATGGAGGAGCCTGGTGGGCTGCCCTCTATGGGGTCGCACATAGTCGGACACAACTGAAGTGACTTAGCAGTAGCAGCAGTAGCCACATGGTAATACTCTCTCTCCCCGCTCCCTTTCCTCTAATTCCTTCTCATCAGTTTGGGGGCAAGGAGAAAGAAGGAGGACTATGTTTCCTTTGTGAGTTCAAAAGGTGGCTCCTGACTCCTCTTGCTCTTTCCACTGATGCATGGAGGAGTGTTCTCTGTGACTAATGAGGACGTGGTAAAGCTGGAAATCTATAGATTATCTTTTTATTTTGGTTCCTGTTATATGATAAAATTGTGTGGTAGATATAAAACCATTTGTATAAAATCATTATACAGTTCCAACTACACAAATATGTAATACCTATTAACGGTAGTATTGTCATTCTTAGAAAGCTAATGATCCATTACATTTGAACAAGATGAGATCTAACTAATGATATTAACCAAGCCAAACATTGATGAAGCCCAGGAACCTCTCTGTCTTTGTCACCACTCTGAGTTTACCAGAGTTCTTCATGTAGCAGAGCTCAATAATTGTTGCTGTTGGATGAAGGGACTAGAATATAATATGAAGGGCACATGATAATGCGTTTTGTTTTTTTTTCCCAGAAAATAATGTTGGCTGTTCTTTGAAGAAAATAAAGTTACTTTCATACCTCACACTATATAAAAAGTATTCAGATGAATATACCTCATATTATATAAAAAAATTCAGATTGCCAAATACAAAAACCAAAATTATAAATTTATATATAATTTATATACATAATATTTAATGATTAAAAAACAAGCAAATTTTAAAAGCTAATTTGGGAGAAAATATTTGCAAAATATACAACTGTTAAAGGAAAGGCAGACAAATTTACCCAGTAGAAAAAGGGTCAAAGGAGACGAGTAATTAATGCAAAAAAGAAAATACAAATGGCCAGGCCTTCCCTAGTGGTCCAGTGGTTGAGTCTGCCTTCCAGTGCAGGGGACATGGGTTTGTTTGATCCTTGGTTGGGAAGTAAGATCCCACATGCCACAGAGCAACTGAGCCTCTTCACCACAACCAGAGAAGCTTGTATGCCACAAAGACCTAATGCAGCCAAATATATAATTTTTTTTAAAGAAATACAAATGGCTAATGAACGTTGGACTGAAATGTTCTGTCCAGTCCAATCAACTATTGGACTGAAGATGGACTCAGTCTCACCAGTAGGGAGAAAAATGCAGATGAAAAGAAAATGAGATGCTGCTTCTGCCTACCTGGCAAAAATGGAACAGTCTGTTAATCTCTAGTGGTGGCAGGCTGCAGCTTCCCTTGGAGACCGCTGCACGGAGTGCACATTGGTAAACTTGTGTAAATAAATATTGAAATGTAGAACATGTGAGTCACTTTATATCAATAGACAAGCACCTGTAGCAAGAGGCTCGAAAGCATCCAGGACCTGGGTGCTTCTTCAGGGGTCGGAAGAGTCCAGAAATTATGTAGGATGATGAGTAAGAAGCACCAACAATGAATGGGACCAAGAGAGGGCTGTGGGAAGAACCAAAAAGTTAGCAGAAGGGGGAGCATTCAAATGACCAAGAGAAGGTCCTAATGGAACTACTCTGATGCCCAGGCCAGGGACTGGAGAGGAGTTCATGGGCTGTGATCAGAGCACACGCATGTATAGTTTCCACACAGCAGCAATTACCTGGGACTCTGGTTTGCTGCATCGACACCAATTACTCTGTTGTTTACACTGGGCAGTGTCAGGCACTGATGTTACTGGACGAGCCCCTTAAAAAGCTTCAAAAGTGTTTTTCCCGTGTCTTCTGGATTAAGTCCACGTTGCCTTGCAGCAAGAGAACAAGATAGTTAGAGCACAAGTGTGAACTGATCTTCTTCCCCTTCCTCCATCTCTCTGGACTTGCACCTGTTGAAAAAGTACCCTGTGAAATTCAGATGATAAAATAATATCTGACTACAGAGGAAGAAGGGCTTCCCTGGCAGCTCAACTAGTAAAGAACTTGCCTGCAATGCAGGAGACCCCAGTTCAATTTCTGGGTCCAGAAGACCCCCTGGAGAAGGGATAGGCTACCCACTCCCGTATTCTTGGACTTCCCTGGTAACTCAGATGGTAAAGAATTTGCCTGCAATGTGGGAGAGCTGGGTTCAATCCCTGGGTTAGGAAGACCCCTGGAAAATGGAACAGCTACCCACTCCAGTATTCTGACCTGGAGAATTCCACAGCAGATGACAACAGATGCTGTTGAGCAGAGGAGCCCTCATAGTCAACAAAAGACTACAACAAATGCAGTACTTGGGTTGCAGTCTCACAAATGACAGAATGATCTCAGCTTGTTTCCAAGGCAAACCATTTGACATCACAGTAATCCCAGTCTATGCCCCAACCACTAATGCTGAAGAAGCTGAAGTTGATCGACTCTATGAAAGCCTACAACAACTTCTAGAACTAACACCAAAAAAAGATGTCCCTTTCATCATGCATGTGTGCATGCTAAGTAGCTTTTTTCGTGTCCTACTCTGTGTGACCCTCTGACTGTAGCCCACCAGGCTTCTCTATCCATGGGGTCCTCTAGACCAGCATACTGGAATGGATTGCCATGCCCTCCCCTAGGGGATCTTCCTGACCCAGGAATCAAACCCCTGTCTCCTGTGGCCCCAGCATCATAGGCAGATTCTTTACCTCTGAGCCAACAGGGAAGCCCTGCTTTCATCACAGAAGATTGGAATGCAAAAGTAGGAAGTCAAGAGATACGTGGAGTAACAGGCAAGTTTGGCCTTGGAGTAAAAAATGAACCACACCAAAGGCTAACAGAGTTTCATTAAGAGAACACACTGGTCACAGCAAACAATCTTCTACAACAAACCAAGAAATGACTCTCATATGGACATCACCAGATGGTCAATATCAAAATCAGATTGATTACATCCTCTGTAGCCAAAGATGGAGAAGCTCTATATAGTCAGCAAAAACAAGACTTGAAGCTGATTGTGTCTCAGATCATGAGCTCCTTATTGCAAAATTCAGGCTTAAATTGAAGAAAGTAGGGAAAACTACTAGGTGATTCAGGTATGACCTAAATCAAATCCCTTACAGTTATACAGTGGAAGTGACAAGTAGATTCATGGGATTAGATCTGATAGAGTGCCTGAAGAACTATGGAGGCAGGTTCATATCATTCTACAGGAGGCAATGATCAAAACCATCCCCAAGCAGGAAAAAAAAATGCAACAAGGCAAAATGGTTGTCTGAGGAGGGAAAAAAAACCAGAAGTGAAAGGCAAAGGAGAAAAGGAAAGATATACCCATCTGAATGCAGAGTTCCAAAGAATAGCAAGTAGAGATAAGAAAGCCTTCCTAAGTGAACAATGCAAAGAAATAGAGGAAAACAATAGAATGGGAAACACTACAGATCTCTTCAAGAAAATTGGAGATACCAAGGGAACTTTGCATGCAAAGATGGGCACGATAAAGGATAGAAATGGCAAGGACCTAACAGAAGCAGAGGAGATTAAAAAGAGTTGGCAAGAATACATAGAAGAACTGTATGAGAAAGGTCCTAATGACCTGGATAACCATGGCGATGGTGTGGTCACTCACCTAAAGCCAGACATCCTGGAGTGTGAAGTCAAGCGGACCTTAGGAAACATTACAACAAATGAAGCTAATGGAGGTGACGGAATTTCAGCTGAGCTATTTCAAATCCTAAAAGATGACACTGTTAAAGTGCTGTACTCAATATGCCAACAAATTTGGAAAACTCAGCAGTGGCCACAGGACTGGAAAAAGTCAGTTTTCATTCCAATCCCATTCTTTGAGAATGGTCAAACTACCACACAGTTGCACTCATTTCATATGCTAATAAGTTCATGCTCAAAATCCTTCAAGCAGTACATGAACCAAGGACTTCCAGATGTACAAGCTGGGTTGCAAAGAGGCAGAAGAACCAGAGAGAAAATTGCCAACATTCACTGGATCATGGAGAAAGCAAGGAAGTTCCAGAAAAATATCTACCTTTGCTTCATTGACTACACCAAAGCCTTTGACTGTATAGATCATAACAAACTGTGGAAAATGCTTAAAGAGATGGGAATACCAGACCACCTTTCCTATCTCCTGAGAAACCAGTATGCAGATTAAGAAGCAACAGTTAGAACCTTACATGAAACAACAGACTGTTTCAAAATGGGAAAGGAGTACATTTAGCTTACATGCAGAATATATTATGTAAAATGCCAGGCTTGATGAATCACAAGCTGGAATCAAGTTTTCCAGAAGAAATATCAACAACCTCAGATAAGCAGATGGTACCACTCTAATGGTAGAAAATGAAGAAGAACTAAAGAACTTCTTGATGAGAGTGAAAGAGGAGACGAAAAAAGCTGGCTTGAAACTCAACATTCAAAAAACGAAGACTCATGGCATCTGGTCCCATCACTTTATGGCAAATAGAAGGGGAAAAAGCGGAAGCAGTCACAGATTTTTTTTGAAAATCACTGTGGAAGGTGAGTGCAGCCATGAAATTAAAAGACACTTCCTTCTTGGAAGGAAAGCTATGACAAGCATAGACTGTACTGAAAAACAGAAATATCACTTTGCTGACAAAGGTCCATATAATCAAAGCTATGATTTTTCTAGTAGTTGTGTACGGATGTGAGAGTTGGACCATGAAGAAGGCTGACTGCCAAAGAATTGATGCCTTTGAACTGTGGTGCTGAAGAAGACACTTGAGAGTCCCTTGGAATGCAAGATCAAACTAGTCAATCCTAAAGGAAATAAACCCTGAATATTCATTGGAAGGACTGGTGCTGAAGCTGATGCTCCAATACTTTGGCCACCTGATGAGAAGAGCAGATTCATTGGAAAAGAGCCTGATCCTGGGAAAGACTGAAAGCAAAAGAAGAAGGGGGCCAGCAGAGGATGAGATAGTTAGATAGCATCATTGAGTCAAAGGACATGAATTTGAGTAAATTCTAGGAGACAGTGGAGGACAGAGGAGCCTGGCATGCTATAGTCCATGAGGTCACAAAGTCAGACATGACTTAGTGATGTAACAACAAAAATAACAAATGAAGTTTACAAGACACTGGTCCCTGTCTTCCAGAAGTTTACCGTTGAGTCTCTGGAACAGAAGCACAAACTCACTGGAAAGCAGCCCCATCTTTCACATTGCTGAGCCGGCGAGTCCTTGGACGACCTCGTTTGTCTCCTGTTCTCCCCTCACACCTGCCTCCCATCCATTAGCAAGCCCTGTTAGCTCCACCTGGATAACAGGGTCAGTCTGACCATTTCCCATCGCTTCCTCTGCCACCAATCTGGTCTAAGCAGCTGCACCATAAGCACTCTGATTGCTTCTTATCCAGTCTCCCTTCTCCTAAGCCTGCCCACATCAATCCAGTCTCAATATTGCAGCAAGGGTGATCCCTGGAAGTCAGGCCAAGTCCTCCTCTAAAATTCCGCAATGGCTCCCCTTTGAAAGGAAAAGTCAAGATCCCTATGGTGGCCTAGGAGCCCCTACATAATCTCTAACCCCTCCCCCATGCTCTCTCTGAGGTCACCCTCCATACCAACGCCCCTCCCCCTTTCTCTGCAGTTGCACTGCCGTCCTTGACCAGCCCCTTCTCCCTTTCGCCTCCCCTTCTCAGGACTCTTGCACCATTTATTCTGCCTGCCTGGATCACTCCCTTCTTTTGACTAACCTGCTCCCCTTTGCAAGTCTTTACCTAAAAGTCACCCTCTTGATGAGACTGACCCAGATTCCCACTCCCCCTGCCCCATCTACAGTTGCTGTCTATTTTCTCCTCATCTCCCCTGTGCTATTCTGTTTTTTCCATAGAACCTATCATACTATATATTTTACTTATGTATTATGTTTATTCTACACTGACTAGAATTTAAGCTCCATAGTGACATTTTTGTTTGTTTTATTTTCTGATGTAATCCAGAAAGGTTAGAATGAATGAATGAATAAATGGCTAAAATGGTCATTAACAAAACTGTTTATTAAATCTTGAAGCATAGATTAGTGTTTAAAAATTAACAAAATGGGGATCTCATGTTTTCTTAAATAAATGTATATCAACAAGGTATAAGAGGACTTAATTTGGGGATCATTTCGGCCCTCTCAGGATGAATTCAGACAGTTCAAGGACAAATGTGTGCAATTTAAAGACTGAGCTCTTCAAAATAAAAGACAACACTCAACTTTCTGACCTTCTCCTGAACTTTGGCATTTGTTTATCCAAGCAATCAATCGGCTCTTAAGTATTTTGAGTTCCACTTCAGTAATTCATAAATGCTTTTGATTACTGTGGTGATTATTTAAGGACAAGAAAATAAAATGCCGAAAAAAAGAAAATTAAATAGGTATTAAGTACTTTTGAACAGTGGATTCACATGCTGTCAGGTCTAATGCATGTCAAGTCATGCATTTTCCAGCTGTTTTAAGTCTCAGAGCAGAGCTAACTCTGTCCTGAAAACTGTGTTCTTACAAAGAAGATAATGAGCACCAATTGGGAATACTCAGGTCGGCTCCAAACTAGCTAATCTCAGAACTGCTGCTCCAGGAAAGACTTTTTCCCATAATTACAGGAGATTGCAACTGTGGAAAAATAAAAGGCAGGAGAAATAGAGAAGTAGATATTCTGGAAATATAATCTTGGTTAAAGAGAGAGAAACAACTGACAAAGCAGGAAACAAAGATATTATGTCTCATCCACAAACACTTCAGTCCCGCTAGTCTATTCTGTAAATATCTGAAAATGATAATAGCTCACATCTTTAATTTGAATTAAATCATCTTTTGTGATTTCTGACAACCTTGATTTGTTTGGGATTTTTTGTACATAAACACATATTTAAAGTATTTTACTGTGTTCAGGTGTTGGGTGCATATTTTAACAGTATTTATTTTTAGTGGTTTTTAAAATACATGCTTATTGTAGGGAATTTTGCAAAGAGTAAAAGGAGATCACCTGAAATCTCACCGTACAGTTAACTGTTCCACCTTATTTCTCTGCAGTCTTTTTTCTGTGCCTGTGTGGTAACTCCAGCTAGCCAATCAAACTGTTAAGAGGTTGCCTCTCCCCTCGTTCCAGAGAACTCCAAACCTTCTTGAGGTGACCAAGAGGTCAGGCCCCTTTCATTGTCCCTTGAGGGACAGAAAACCAGGAATTTAAACCATTGACTAAAAGGCTTCTTTTGGGGGACTGTTGCTTTTGTTGTAGCCAGATTCAGGAAGTCTGGAGCCAGGCCAATGCAATGCAGAGACCCTGAAGGGAGAGAAGCAGGGGCCTCAGTCAGGTGTGTTTGATGGCCTAGACCATCCACCACCAAAGGAAACATGAATCTCTCTACCATGTTCACTGCCATTCTGGTGGCAGCTTCTCTGGAGAAGAACTCAGAAGCAAAGGAAGCCCCCTTGATTGGTATTGCTCAGGCCATGCAATTGCAGCCTGGAGTTCCCTAAAGTCATGTCAACCTTTCTATTGACACCCACACCCCCATCCCCACCCCAAGACATACACTGTGTTTCTGGAGAGGCTCATTCATATGCAGCAGCATTTGGTCAGGAAGAGGCAAATATCAGCCACACACTGTGTCTCCTACTGGTCTTTCTCATCCACGATTACAACTCTGCTACTGGGCTCAGTCTCAAACATCCAATCTAAACACAGTCTTGTTTGTTCCAAACAGCTTATCAGTGGAACTCTGCAGTGGGAGTAACAGAGGGCTGCCCCACCACTTCCCTAAAAATCTGACCATGCAGTGAGATATTATAACACTGGAACTAAAGGAGGATGCCTTCCCCACTTGCCTTGTAAATATCATTGACTCCTAGTTGTCAGAGAACTATAGAGACAATTCACCTCTTCTGCTCTCTGTCTTTGTTTATCTGAAATGATTCACCCCAAATTGCTGAAAGCCAGTTACCATAAATTGTTTTTCACTTATTAAAAACAATATCAAAGGTCATATTATAATTGAAGGCCATTTTTAAAAAACAAAAAGCAGGCAATGACTGAACATCATTGTCAGAACCAATGGTTCGTTACCAAATGCAGTTTAGCTGTGGGTTATTCATGATGGTATAGTGTCTCTACTCTGTGATTGTGCGCTCTGACCAGAAAACCATTTTGAACATCAACAAATTATACGTACAAAAACCACTGAACAAAAAACTTGAGTGTTTTGAAATGTATATGATATATATATATATAGAGAGAGAGAGATTCATTTTGAAAACTACTCGCTAAAGAGCATACTTTCTACATTTACATAAGTTACAACTGAACACGGGCATTATTGACACACAGAAAAAGAGAATATTTTTACAGAGAACATCTAAGCCATGCATGCAAACAACCAATACCTATGAATAAATAATAAATATACAAGTAAAGCATGAACACAGTTTGTGTACAACATTTGATTTCATATCTGGAGGTTCTATGGCAGGAAAACAATAAGGAGAAAAAAAGCTCTTATTATTCAGAGAAATCATGGTGCTTCAAGAAACATGTGAAAGAAGGAGCAGAAGTGCTGGACAAAGCATTGCTGGGATCAAATTCCTGACATGAGAGAGGGTGGGTGAAGACTTGGTCTTGTGAGTGAAAAACCACATGAAAGCGTAATGCAAACACCAGATGGCCTGAGGTAGGGAGAGTGATTTCACAGGTTCTAGGAAGAGAAAGGACATTTGCAGCACACGTATAGCCCATCATCTAGATTATTGAGGAAAAAAAGAGCCAAGTCTCAATCTATATTTACTCTTTATAGAGATCCTTCAAGTTATACTGCCTCAGACTAATTCTCCCAGAAGGAATAAATGCAAATTTGCTGTCCAATAAAGTTAACTGTATTTCCATCAGTGACTTCCTTGCATTGAGAGGAATAATTATCCTGGGATTTAAAGAACATAGCACTGTGGTATATGAGCCATTAGGAACTTTGCAGAAAACTTGAGTTTTCACAATAAGGATAGACAGCATCAGGAGGGACCTTTTAAAATAGTTGGGAGCAAAGTTGGGAATTCCAAATCAAAATTTTCTACTCTAAATTTATGAATCTTTCTTCTCAGTGTTAATTGCTCTCTATCTTTGGCCACCACTGAATATGTTCATCCCATTATCATAAAATGTTCTTGAAAATTATTCCTGGAGGCATCACTCCTTCTCCATGGCTCTAACCATTCCCTTTCCATCTACATGAGAATCCAACTAGCATGGTGACCTGCAGTGGGGTTTATTGGTCCTCCAGAGGGCTCTGCAGGAAGGGCACAATTCCACTGATACACACTAGCTCCATCAAACTTCTGGAACTTTTCCCAAAATGTCTCCACCATAGGCTTCTGGAGACTTTCTCTCTTCAAATGTTTAAGCTTTCTTCTGCTTGGTGGCTTCTTTCTCCTCCTCATTTCCTGTCTTAGATCAAGATAAATGAATTTTTCACTGGGAAAGCCATTTGGATCTCTGAAGCTTTAACTCCTAATTCATGTTATCTAGTCCATTGCCTTTCGGAGAAGGCAATGGCAACCTACTCCAGTACTCTTGGCTGGGAAGTCCCACAGAGTCGGACACGACTGAAGCGACTTAGCAGCAGCAGCAGCAGTCCATTGCCTTTAGGCTTCGCCAACTCATTTGATCCTTGTCTTGACTGTTGTCTCTACAGTTCTGTATTGACACAAGCTAGGAGTCTTCTGAAAGCCCCTCCTATGTGAATAGCTGTCTTGTTGTATCTCTTCGATATTCACTCCACAGATAGCAGATCAAATGGTAGGAACTTCTGGCCAAGCAAAGAAGGGAATAGATTATATGGGAATTAATTATGTACTTATTTATTTTATTCTATAGAACATGCTCTCTGGTATTAAGCCACTCTGACCCATCATCCATGCAAAGGAAGGATCTTTCAAAGACGCCTTAGGAAGGTTTTTAATCCTCGGTTCTTCTTTAGATATAAGAATATGACAGAGTGATCTGAGCAATCAGTTTCCAATATGATATGGTCTGTGGGTTTGAAGAGGTCTTGTTTATCTATCCGAGTCCTTAGAGTAGTGTCAATAAAGATGTATCCTTTTGAATTAACTTTATCATGATAATATATTTGAAACCTAAAACTGGGTTTCGAATGACACACAGGGACAGAATAGATTATTTTCAAACAGATGAAATGCTCAAAGAAATGTATGTCCTTATTCTGTAAGTATGAACAAATTACTTGGAGTGGTATTCCTCAAAATGCTATCAGTCATTCTTACCTTTCTGTGAATTAATCTTGTTACGAAATTACTTTCCTGCTTTCAACTACTCACAATAAAGGGAAGAGCACTTTTTTAAATGAAGATAATCATGAAATATGGAGTTTTGTCCCCCAGTAGACTTACCTTGGCAGAGAATATAGACACCTGGATAGATAATGGTTAGGAAGTCAGGAGGCAGGCTCTACCAAAATAAGCAAATGGTGCCTTCATGTCTGCAGATGAAAACCTCCAAAGAGCAGGAAAGCCACTCCCCATGTTGTTTCTTCCCAAAGGAAGTGCTCAGCCTTGTATCCACTTCATCCATAGTCTTGGTCAAGAGCAACAACCTCTGAAGAGTACTTCCTGTTTCAAGTGACTATTGCAGACAAAAAGCTGAAAATAAATAACATGGACACAAACAAAAGGGGTCACTGACTCAGGGAGCAAGACACTAGCCAGCTCCCCCAACAAACCAATGGTAGGTTAATAGACTTCTTAAAAATCACTGCTTTATGGGGTTTATTTAATAAAGATGAAAACACAGTATACTTTTACAAGGCATTTTTTCTTCAATTGTGTCATTTTACAGTGTTGCTTAAGTGGTAAACTCTTTTATACTCTTGCCAAAAAGAAAAGTAGGGGGAGGATTAAGAAAGAATGTTGTATTTTGGATTCTCGGAGAATCCAAAATGAAAGAATTGGCAAAATGTTCTGAAATAATGGCATATAGTTCTGCTGGCCCCATATTGGACTTCATCTTGAAAAGACTGTGTATTAAATTATACAGGGCTCTTAAAAATTCAAAGAACTCTTACTTTGACAAAACATTTTTCTATCATCTGGTTAGAATTCTTGCCCAGTTAGCTCCGATCTGCTATTTCCTCCCCATGTGTTTTGCAAACCATGGGAAGAGGGGGTCATTTTTTTTTGCAGGAGTCAGGAATGAGATGCAATTATGGGGGCCTGTGTACAGGATGGATGATATTGTCCCCCAAGCCAGCCAACGTAGAAGACCACTTGTCTGCATCCAGGGACTGCTGATTGAATTTGGCCTGTTGTATTCTATAAAGGGCCTTATTGGCCAGCTCTCCTCCTCTGTTTATTTAGAAAGAAACCATTGTGTGATATGGTTATTCTAACAAGGACTGCAGAGCAAGTACTGCTTTTGACATGATGAATCTTCAGTGTGCATGTGTGTATGCACGTGCGCACACACACACAGTCCCAGAGGCCCTCCTGCCTGGTATGTATGGAAAAGCCTCAGATCAGAGTTTATATACCCGAAGTTCCAGCAGACAGATTTGCAGTCAGCCAGAGGATTTGCTATCTTCAGTCTTAACCAACAATATTTTGGGGGGACAGTTTATATTCAGAAATCCTGTGTGTTGGAATGCTGGAATAACAGCAATTTTTGGTAATTTGCCTGGGTTTGCATTTGTGCTTTCTTTGGCCTAATCTGCTTAATTAAGACCTGAACTCTGGCTGGCCGCCAGCATTCACAGAGCATGTAGGCACCAGATTGACTTACCTCTATTTCTGTTGACTGAAAAATGACATTCCTTCTGCTTTGTGAGCCTCTCGCCCTGGGGAAAGGCATATATTGAATTCATTTGCCTGAAAACAAAACTTTAAGTAAATAAAGATACAAAGTGAATGTACCCATTTTCCCATTTATCCCTCACCTCTAAAAATCAAGCTATGTTAATAAGGACTCCATCGCAAAGGGAAACCGGTAGTGAGCACAAATTAGTTCTTACTGAACAGATGAGAGTTCACTTGGAAAGAAACATTCAGGCATATGTTGACATGTCTGCTGAGCAGCCCCCATGTTCAAGCACCAATGGAAACTCTAGACAAAAGTCACCCAATCTTGCTTAAGTCCAGAAAGGGACAGAGACATGTTCATAGCAAGCTCTCACATGAACCAGCATGGAAGAAAGTCTGTTTTGGAAATGCAAGCAAAGTGCCCAGAAAGGGACTTTGTTTTGTTCTGAGGGGTGGGGTTCTGTAGAGGCCTCATCTGAACTGAAACTCTTTCCCATCAATAGCAGTCACATACATATGCCCTGACATGGAACAGCACAAAATGAAATACACCTTCCTTCCCAGTGAATTGGAATATCCATATGTATATGTATGTCTATACAATATGAGTTTATAGGTGTGTATATGTGTGTGTGTGTGTGTGTTAGTCACTCAGTCATGTCCAACTCTTTGTGACCCATTGGACTGTAGTCTACCAGGCTCCTCTGTCCATGGAATTCTCCAAAAAGAATCCTGGCATGGGTAGCCATTCCCTTCTCCAGGGGATCTTACCAACCCAGGGATCAAAATCTGGTCTCCTGCATTGCAGGTGTATTCTTTACCATCTGAGCCACGGTGATAAATTAAGGAGAAGAAAAATAGCTGATAATTTTCGATGATATATGTATTGCTGTGGCTTCCCAGGTGGTGAAGTGGTAAAAAACCTGCCTGCCAATTCAGGAGACACAGAAAACGTGTGTTTGATTCTTAGATTAAGAAGATGCCCTGGAGTGGGAAATGGCAACACACTTCAGTATTCTTGCCTGGAAAATTCCATGGACAGAAGAGCCTGGTGGGCTACAGTTCATGGGGTCGTAAAGAGTCAGACATGACTGAGCTTGTACACATGCACAATGTTGCCTTAACAATTTTTCTATATTCTAATTTCAGTTCAGTTCAGTTCAGTCGCTCAGTCATGTCCAACTCTTTGCAACCCCATGGACTGCAGCATGCCAGGCCTCCCTGTCCATCACCAACTCCCGGAGATTACCCAAACTCAAGTCCATTGAGTCGATGATGCCATCCAGCCATCTCATCCTCTGTCATCCCCTTCTCCTCCAACCTTCAATCTTTGCCAGCATCAGAGTCCTTTCCAGTGAGTCAGTTCTTTGCATCAGGTGGCCAAAGTATTGGAGTTTCAGCTTCAACATCAGTCCTTCCAATGAATACTGAGGACTGATCTCCTTTAGGATGGACAGGTTGGATGGCCTTGCAGTCCAAGGGACTGTCAAGAATCTTCTCCAACACCACAGTTCAAAAGCATCAATTCCTCGGCGCTCAGTTTTCTTTATAGTTCAACTCTCACAACCATACAGGACCACTGAAAAAAACATAGCCTTGACTAGACAGACCTTTGCTGACAAAGTAATGCCTGTTTTTGAATATGCTGTCTAGGTTGGTCATAACTTTCTTTCCAAGGAGTAAGCGTCTTTTAATTTCATGGCTGCAATCACCATCTGCAGTGATTTTGGAGCCCCCCAAAATAAAGTCTGACACTGTTTCCCCATCTATTTTCCATGAAGTGATGGAACCGGATGCCATGATCTTAGTTTTCTGAATGTTGAGCTTTAAGCCAACTTTTTCACTTTCCTCTTTCACTTTCATCAAGAAGCTCTTTAGTTCTTCTTTGCTTTCTGCCATAAGGGTGGTGTCATCTGCATATCTGAGGTTATAGATATTTCTCCTGGCAATCTTGATTCCAGCTTGTGCTTCATTCAGCCCAGTGTTTCTCATGATGTACTCTGCATATAGCTAAATAAGTAGGGTGACAATATACAGCCTTGAAGTACTCCTTTTCCTATTTGGAACCAGTCTGTTGTTCCATGTCCAATTCTAACTGTTGCTTTCTGACCTGCATACAGGCTTCTTAAGAGGCAGGTCAGGTTGTCTGGTATTCCCATCTCTTTCAGAATTTTCCACAGTTTCTTGTGATCCACACAGTCAAAGGCTTTGGCATCGTCGATAAAACAGAAATAGATGCATTTCTGGAATTCTCTTGCTTTTTCAATGATCCAGCGGACGTTGGCAATTTGATCTCTGGTTCCTCTACCTTTTCTGCTGCTGCTGCTGCTAAGTCACTTCAGTCGTGTCCAACTCTGTGCAACCCCATAGACGGCAGCCCACAAGGCTCCCCTGTCCCTGGGATTCTCCAGGCAAGAACACTGGAGTGGGTTGCCATTTCCTTCTCCAATGCATGAAAGTGGAAAGTGAAAATTGAAAGCAAAGTGGCTGAGTCATGTCTGACTCTTAGCGACCCATGGACTGCAGCCTACCAGGCTCCTCCGTCCATAGGGTTTTCCAGGCAAAAGTGCTGGAGTGGGGTGCCATTGTCTTCTCCCTCTACCTTTTCTAAATCCAGCTTGAACATCTGGAAGTTCATGGTTCATGTATTGCTGAAGCCTGGCTTGGAGAATTTTGAGCATTACTTTACTAGCATGTGAGATGAGTGCAATTGTGCGGTAGTTTGAGCATTCTTTGGCATTACCTATCTTTGGGATGGGAATGAAAATTGACCTTTTCCAGTCCTGTGGCCACTGCTGAGTTTTCCAAATTTGCTGGCATATTGAGTGCAGTACTTTCACAGCATCGTCTTTCAGGATTTGAAATAGCTCAACTGGAATTCCATCACCTCCACTAGCTTTGTTCGTAGTGATGCTTTGTAAGGCCCACTTGACTTCACATTCCTGGATGTCTGGCTCTAGGTGAGTGATCACACCATCATGATTATCTGGATTGTGAAGATCTTTTTTGTACAGTTCTTCTGTGTATTCTTGCCACCTCTTCTTAATATCTTCTGCTTCTGCTAGGTCCATACCATTTCTGTCCTTTATTGAGCCCATCTTTGCATGAAATGTTCCCTTGGTATCTCTAATTTTCTTGAAGAGATCTCTAGTCTTTCCCATTCTATTGTTTTCCTCTATTTCTTTGCACTAATCACTGGGGAAGGCTTTCTTATCTCTCCTTGTTATTCTTTGGAATTCAGCATTTAATGTACATATGTTGGTGGTGTTAGTGGTGCTAAGTTGCTTCAGTTGTGTCTGACTCCTTGCAACCCTATGGAATGTAGCCTGCCAGGCTCCTCTATCCATGGGATTCTCCAGGCAAGAATACTAGAGTGGGTTGCCATGCCCTTCCTCAGGGGATCTTCCCAACCCAGAGATCGAATCTGCATCTCTTATGTCTCCTGTATTAGCAGATGGGTTCTTTATCATCGGTACTACCTGGGAAGTGGGACTGAGGCAGGCTATAGTCCACAGGGTTGCAAACAGCTGGACATGACTAAGAAACTAAGCACACACATATATATACACTATAAGTTTACACAAACATATATAAGCATATATATATGCCATTATTGGCTAAGTTCCTATCTTTTTAGATATCTAAATTACCTGTTGTATTCAAGAATAATTGACAAACAATACTATGTTAGTTCCAGGTGCATAATAGAGTGATTCAGTATTTCTTTACATCACAAAGTGATCATACATGGCAGTTACATGGCAAGAGCAGTGCAACCAATCATAATGGAGTCTAACTTTTCTTGTTCAAACCCTGGCTCTACCCCATCCACCATGCCTAATCATGAAGTTACTTAAAGTATTAATTTTCTCCTCTGCAAAATAAGGATGATGACCATACCTGTGTCATGGGATTGTTATGAATCTTTAGTGAGACAATATACACAAGACACTTAGCATATTCTTGGTACAAAGTGTCATTCAATAATGTCATAGATTACTATATACAAATGAAATAAATACACACATCATGCAACTTAGACAATAGAATTGGTTTCCTTATAGTTAGTTTACTGTATTTCACTAACCTGTATAATAACTGAATTATTAAAATATCATAGAGAAAGCAATAGGCCAACACTTTCTTTTCTACTTGTATTGATTTTTCTTTCCAGATCTGCCATAATTCAAGTCATGTTCATGTAAATGCAAGGGGATTGTAAAGGTCAGTAAAGGGGGTGATTCCCAGTTGTTATAGCTCATCAAGACAGACTTAACATCTACGAGAGCTGTATTTTGAGATTCCTGTTATCCATAGTGCCTCTGTGTGATGAATCGCCACAGAGAGGTCCTCATAACTATAAAAGGCATTCATGTAAATGCAACAAAATCAGGCCATTGCTAGAGATTTTGGTTTGTGAGTCTTACTCACAAGACTGTGGCCTTTCTGAAGATGGCCATATTTATCACAGCCTCTCCCACAGCAAATGGCAGCATGTGTGGCTTATCTAGGACTGTTGCTAGGCTTTCCAGGTGGCACAGTGGGAAAGAATGTACCTGCCAATGCAGGAGATGCAAGAGACACAGGTTCCATTCCTGGGTCAGGAAGATTCCCCTAAAGTAGGAAATAGCAACCCTCTCCAGTATTCTTGCCTAGAAAATTCCATGGATAGAGGAGCCTGGCAGGTTACAGTTCATGGGGTTGCCAAGAATCAGACATGACTGAGCAACTGAGCACACACACAGAGGACTGTTGCCATGAATAGGGGAGAAACAAACACCTCCTTATTTTTTAATATAGGGCATATGACATGTGACTTTATCAATTTGATTTAATGGCACAAAACTACGTGGCCTTTGCCTGATTACAAATCTTCAAAGGCTATCTCTAACCAAAGAATCACATTCAAAATTTAAATCTGTGCAGGAAATGGAAGATATATGCAGTCTTTCTGTAAGAAAGGATATTAGGTTCTGAGAACACAAATAGTAGCTACTCAATATTTATGTTAGGGAACGGTGTCAGTGGCACAGGGCTTAGGAATGTTATCTTATAGAAATTTGTGAGAAAAAATTCAGAACTTTAGAAAAAATAAAAAGCATAGACTCTTAGGCCAGTGATGATAGGAATCATCTTCTTGAGAAGTGTTCAAAAAGAAATTGAAGTATTCATTTAATAAAATTTCCACTCAATACTAGTTTCAAAATATTCCCATTTACATAATGAAGATTTTCTTGATCACCCTGGCCACTGATGAACCAATTCTCCACCTTCTAAATTTTTAGAGCAATGGCTGTTTGTGTGCACCTCCTACCATAGGACACGGTAGAGTATAGAACTCATTATGATTTCTGTGAAAATTCACCAGCTCCCAATCTTGATTCTAAGCTGAGTCCAGTCCTGAGCTCTATTCCCCTGTGACTGATCATGACTTAAGTAACACTTTGCCATCACACAATTCCTTGCCAATTGAATACTTCATCCATAGTAGGATGCTTGCAGATTAGAGCACTTGATATGTAGAGTTTTCATGTTTCTTCACTTCTTCAGGAAACACTGGACTTTATTGCCATGTAAGAAATTCCCTCAATGTAGGTGAGTCTACTTAAGCTGTATGCCAGGCAAGAGCCACTTGAGTTATTTGAGCTGAGTTACCAGCTGCCCAGGGGTTAATCTGAGTGGCAGTGTTTCCAATTTATGTTGTATGCCTATGTAAAGATACTGGGCCAATCAGAAAGTACACAATAAAAATAAGTGAAATTAGTAACATAAATATATAAATAACATATTATGAATAAACAAATATACCATAAGGAGATTTCAGAAAGACAAATGTGGGTTATTTGAAAATACTAATAAAATTAACAAACCTCTGGTGAGATTGAACAAAAAGTTTGTTAAAAAAAAAAAAGATTTTTCCTACTTCCATTCCCAGCCTAGATGGAGTATGAGGAACAGGATCTACAAAACCACCTGAAAAAAACAAACAAGCACAATAGAAAAAATATTTGAAACAATGGTTTTCAACACTTTGGACTTCAAAGACAAAAGACAGTGATCCTCAAGAGACACAGAAAAAATAAGATAAGGCCTAGGATTGTTTCATATTTGTACCTTGCAAGAGATTCTAAGCCACAGCATGGGAATGGAGAGCACAGGCAGGTCCCCAAATCAAAGAGCTGAAGATAAACATCTGGATAGGGTAGGTGGCTGGAGTTCACAGCACAGCATACAAAGAGGGTAGCTGCATAGACAGAGAACTCCAGAGATCTCTAGAGGTTTTCCTCTATGTATTCAATATAATGAGCAGTGCATATATGTGAGGAAACTACTCAAGTCTGAAGAAAGATCTTCCCAAAGACTCAGATACAACAGTACCTGGCATGCATACAAGACTGGCAGCAGTGTCTGCTACCACTAGGAAAACAATATAACTCATCTAGCATTGAATAGAATATTCAGAAATGGGAATAATTAGCACTAGACTAAACACTACCCTGGTCCCAATTGACAGATATTAAAATCAATCTGCCTCCAAGTAACTCAACAGCATCCCATAGAAAAAAATAAAGAATATTTAGAAGAATGCAAGAATATCCAGCATCTTTGGCATCCAATCAAAAACTACCAGGCATACAAAGAGGCAAGAAAATGCAAGCCATAATGATGAGAAAAAAATCAATCAAAAGATTGTACATTGCAAAAGGAAAGAACAGTTGACTTGAGAACATAGCAAGAGACACCATCTAAAGTTAAATACAAAGGAAAAAGTCTCTCAAAACAAAAACAAGAAACAGAGCTTCATTAAGCTGTGAGACCACATCAAGTGACCTAATATGTACAAAATTGAAGTCTCCAAAGGGAAGGGTGCTGGAGAAGACTCTTTAGAGTCCCTTGGACAAGCAAGGAGATCAAATCAGTTAATCCTAAAGGAAATCAGCCCTGAAATTCATTGCAAGGATGAAGCTCCAGTACTTCAACCACTTGATGCAAACAGCCAGTTCATTGGAAGAGAGCCTAAAGTTGGGAAAGATTGAAGCCAAAAGGAGAAGGGGGAGGAGAGGATGAGTGGTTAGATAGCGTCACTGGGTCAATGGACCCGAATCTGAGCAAACTCTGGGAGATAGTAGAGGACAAGGAGACTGGGGTGCTGCAATCCATGGGGTCACAAAAAGGGGGACACGACTTAGTGACAGAACAACAACAGAGACCCTAGCCAACCACATGCTGACTTCTTAAGTAGACCATCAGGAGTAAGAGATCCACAGCTAAAAAAGTAGAGAACATGTGAATCACACCCAAACTTCACCCAGTGCTTGGTGCAAAGTATATGTTAGTCCCTGGCATTGTTATTACTCTTATTCCCAGCCATCCTAACTCTTGGTAGCAATTCTCCCAAAAACTTCTTCCAGCTGTACACTCTGCTTCATCTCTGTAGATGGGACCAGTGTTCTCTCTGTGAAGTGATTGTCACCAGGCCATCACCAGGACCTTTAGAATATCTTCTAATGGTATCTGAACTGGGCTCAGTTCGTGGCCTTACCACATAGTAAACATGTCACCTTGGACAAATTACTTACATTCTCTGGCTTCAGTTTCTTCATCTGTAAAATAAAAATGGTATTTATCTCCGGGTTCTAATGAGGATTAAATTAGTTAGTACGTGTAAAATGCTTAGAACAGTGCTTAACACATAGTAAAGCATAAATTTTAGTTATCATTACCATCAACAATTTAAGATTATTCTATTAACATCCAAAATTTTAATATTGCTTCTTGTTGTTGTAGAGACTGCCTCCCTTAGAACTGAAGAATTATATGATACAGTTATTTCTTATCTATTATATAACTGGATTTTTAAAATCCAAAGATATAACCTAGTATAGTTGATATAAGTTTTATTTTCATGTGTTTTACTTTTCTCGCTGCCCCCTTCATTTCTTATTTTTCTATTATTGTTCACTACAAGTATGATAAAAATTAACCACATCTGTTATTTATCTTTTCATCCTGGGGCAAGGCAAATGTGTATAGTTCCCTCAGCATAACAGGAACCATATGGAGCCCATGGAATTATATGTATTATCAGTTTACAAATTCAAACTTTTCCAAAGATTGTCCACTAGCAGCACAGGGTTCTTGGGTGCAAGAGTTTGCACTGTGATGTTTATACTCTGCAAACATGTTGGTATAAAACATGCTTGCAGCTGGCGCCTCATCAGAGTGATGGGGCTTAAAAGTGGTTTCCAGTGGTTCTCAGACTCTGCTGTACATTAGAATTGCTTCAAGGACTTCAAAACTCCCTGTTCTCAGGCCACACCTCATACCAGTTAAATTAAAATATGTTGGGTAGAATAGATTGGCAGTGGCATCAGTATTTTTTTTTTTCTTTTTAATTTTCAAGGTGATTCCAATGTGCAAGCAATTTTGAGAAGCAGCAAGAGCTTTCAAAAAAAAAAGAGAGAGAGACTAAATTATTTGGTCACTATAAGGGGAAATACCAAATACACTTTAGCTTGATGCCAGTTGTTGCCATCCTCCTTAGGCGATGCACATGTCAGGGTAAAAACTTCATCTCAAATCCCAATTAGTATCCCTGAAGTACAGCACCTCATGAATATCCTTCTTAGAAACAACAAGCACTGATTGACTAGGCCCAGAGGATACAATCTTGCTCTATTAAAAATAAGAGAGAAAGAGACTAAGAGAAGAAACTTAATCCATTTGTCCAATTTTCAAGTCAATTGCTCTTCACTCAACAAGTTACATCCGGGGCTTAACACAAGCTCTGTGTCTGTTGTGCTTAATCACATACAGTTGGCCTTCAGACAGAGATCAGAAGGTGACATACAAGGTACGTTCCAAGCACCAGCTGGCTCCAATTCAGTGTCCTGGAAAGAGCTATGCTGAACAGTGGGTCACTTTTCAGAGGATGGCCCACTGGACGCCTCTTAGAAGACAATCTGCTTTGATCTCAAAGGGCAAGTTCACGCTCATGAAAATCTCTGGGTCCCACAGCTCTCTACAATGGGCTCAGTGTCTACAGAATCCTTTCCAAGTTGTCTTCTTGTTGCAGAAAAACAATGAGGCAGTTGAATTTTCTATAAAAAGCTGTGTTGCCATCAAGAACTGGATCCCTTGTCTTGATTTTTTTTTAAATAGAAATAAAATTTCAAACAATAACTCTCCTTTGATATATAAAGTTGTCTTGCTCTGTAGAACTGACCTCTGATTGGTTTGGGTTAGAGATTTTAGTGATTACAGATCATCTGTAAAACGAGAGACTAGGCTCTGAAATGATATAATCTCTGAGACTACTTCTGGTTCTTGAGTTTAAGGTTATCTGATTCTGACCATCTAGAGGTAGCTTTGTATAGTTAAAATTACACAAAGGTTAAAGTACCAATTTTACTATTTATTTTAGGCAAAATACTTATTCTTTCTGGACCTGAACTTTTGCACTTCTGAAAGGTGTTTTTTCTTATACTTGCCCATTGCCCCCAGATCTAGAGAGTCAGATAGCTAAAAGCATGTATTCTAGAATCAAACTGCATACTCTGTACCCCAGCCAAGCAGACTCAGCTATGTCATTTTGAATAAGTTATTTAACATCCCCATGCTTTACTTCTTTTCCTTATAAAATGGGAATGTTTACAATTAACATTTCATTCAGGTATGACCTATATCAAATCCCTTATGATTATACAGTGGAAGTGAGAAATAGATTTAAGGGCCTAGATCTGATAGATAGAGTGCCTGATGAACTATGCACAGAGGTTCGTGACACTGTACAGGAGACAGGGATCAAGACCATTCCCGTGGAAAAGAAATGCAAAAAAGCAAAATGGCTGTCAGAGGAGGTCTTACAAATAGCTGTGAAAAGAAGAGAAGAGAAAAGCAAAGGAGAAAAGGAAAGATATAAGCATCTGAATGCAGAGTTCCAAAGAATAGCAAGAAGAGATAAGGAAGCCTTCCTCAGTGATCAATGCAAAGAAATAGAGGAAAAGAACAGAATGGGAAAGACTAGAGATCTCTTCAAGAAAATTAGAAATACCAAGGGAACATTTCATGCAAAGATGGGCTCGATAAAGGAGAGAAATGATATGGACTTAACAGAAGCAGAAGATATTTAAAAGAGGTGGCAAGAATACACAGAAGAACTGTACAAAAAAGATCTTCATGACCAAGAAAATCACGATGGTGTGATCATTCACCTAGAGCCAGACACCCTGGAATGTGAAGTCAAGTGGACCTTAGAAAGCATCAGTACAGACAAAGCTAGTGGAGGTGATGGAATTCCAGTTGAGCTATTTCAAATCCTGAAAGATGATGCTGTGAAAATGCTACACTCAATATGCCAGCAAATTTGGAAAACTCAGCAGTGGCCACAGGACTGGAAAAGGTCAGTTTTCATTCCAATCCCAAAGAAAGGCGATGCCAAAGAATGCTCAAACTACCGCACAATTGCACTCATCTCACACGCTAGTAAAGTAATGCTCAAATTTCTCCAAGCTAGGCTTCAGCAATATGTGAACCATGAACTCCCAGATGTTCAAGCTGGTTTTGGAGAAGGCAGAGGAACCAGAGATCAAATTGCCAACATCTGCTGGATCATGGAAAAAGCAAGAGGGTTCCAGAAAAACATCTATTTCTGCTTTATTGACTATGCCAAAGCCTTTGACTGTGTGGATCACAATAAACTGTGGAAAATCCTGAAAAAGATGAGCATACCAGACCACCTACCTGCCTCTTGAGAAAGCTATATGAAGGTCAGGAAGCACCAGTTAGAACTGGACATGGAACAACAGACTGGTTCCAAATAGGAAAAGGAGTACGTCAAGGCTATATATTGTCACCCTGTTTATTTAACTTATATGCAGAGTACATCATGAAAAACGGTGAGTTGGAAGAAGCACAAGCTGGAATCAAGATTGCCGAGAGAAATATCAATAACCTCAGGTATGCAGATGACACCACCCTTATGGCAGAAAGTGATGAGGAACTCAGAAGCCTCTTGATGAAAGTGAAAGAGGAGAGTGAAAAAGTTGGCTTAAAGCTGAACATTCAGAAAACGAAGATCATGGCATCCGGTCCCATCACTTCATGGCAAATAGATGGGGAAACAGTGGAAACAGTATCAGACTTTATTTTTCTGGCCTCCAAAATCACTGCAGATGATGATTGCACCCATGAAATTAAAAGACGCCTACTCCTTGGAAGGAAAGTGATAACCAACCTAGATAGCATATTGAAAAGCAGAGACATTACTTTGCCAAGAAAGGTCCGTCTAGTCAAGGCTATGGTTTTTTCAGTAGTCATATATGGATGTGAGAGTTGGACTGTGAAGAAAGCTGAGTGCTGAAGAATTGATGCTTTTGAACTGTGGTGTTGGAGAAGACTCTTGAGAGTCCCTTGGACTGCAAGGAGATCCAACCAGTCCATTCTGAAGGAGGTCAGCCCTGGGATTTCTTTGGAAGGAATGATGCTAAAGCTGAAACTCCAGTACTTAGGCCACCTCATGCGAAGAGTTGACTCATTGGAAAAGACTCTGATGCTGGGAGGGATTGGGGGCAGGAGGAGAAGGGCATGACAGAGGATGAGATGGCTGGATGGCATCACCAACTCGATGGACGTGAGTATGAGTGAACTCCGGGCATTGGCGATGGACAAGGAGGCCTGGCGTGCTGCAATTCATGGGGTTGCAAAGAGTCAGACACGACTGAGTGACTGAACTGAACTGAAGGTGATCACAGGGATTAAATATGATAATGTGTGTTAAACCTAGCACAAAATCTGACAAATCATAAACAGTTAAATATAAAAACCATCGCTATTATTATCATATCATCAGTGTAAAATGAGATTGTATGAATAGCATAAATATAGATACAGGAGACATGTACACTCCCATCCCCCTTCTCCTCCCTTATTTCCAAGAATCCTCAGTCCTGAAAGCTTTCTTAACACTCAAGATCAAAACTGTCAGAGCCTCAGTCTCAGTTGAGGAAAGAAGGACAAACACAAAAGAAACTTCATATGTCTGGTTCCAATTCCTTTCTTATTTCTTACTATTTCTCAGAAACTCTGTATTAGCAAAATAAGTTAGGGTAAATCTAATTTTTTTCTTTCTTTACTTAAACCACTCAATGCCTAATAAAATATTCCTCATTTTTCCAGAGGTAAAATAGAAATTTCCTCTGCAGGAATGAACAAATGGAAATAAATTACCAGATTTTTAATTGATATATAGTTGATTCACAATATTATATTAGTTTCAGATGTGATTCGATACTTTTAGAGATTATACTCCATTTAAAGTTGTTACAGAATAATGACTATATTTCCCTGGCTGTACAATATACCCTTGTTGCTTATTTATTCTACATAGTAGTTTGTATCTCTTAATTCCGATCTTTGTATCTCTTACTCTGATCTCCTCCATTCCCATTTCCCTCATCCTACTGGTAACCATTCGTTTGCTCTCTATATCTGTAAATCAGTTTGTGTTTTGTTATATACATTCATTTGCTTTATTTTTTAGATTCCAAATATAAGTGAAAGCATAAAGTATTTACTGTTTTCTGTCTGACCTATTTCACTAAACATAATACCCTCTAGGTCCATCCACATTGTTGCAAATGGCAGACGTTCATCTTTTATGATGATGAAGTAACACTCTAACAGAGTTTTACCAAGAGAACGCACTGGTCATAGCAAACACCCTCTTCCAACAACACAAGGGATGACCATACACATCGATATCAACAGATGGTCAATCCAAAATCAGATTTACTCTATTCTTTGCAGTTGAGAGGTTCTAGACAGTCAGAAAAAACAAGAGTGGGAGCTAACTGTGGTTCAGGTGCTTTTGCAAAATTAAGAATCAAATTGAAGAAAGTAGGGGAAAAGACTAGGCCATTCAGGTATGATCTAAATCAAATATTTTATGATTATACAGTATAGGTGACCAATAGATTCAAGGGATTAGATCAGATAGACAGAGTATCTGAAGAACAATGGACAGAAGTTTGTAACACTGTACAGGAAGTGATGACCAAAACCATCCCCAAGAAAAAGAATGCAAGAAGGCAAAGTCGTTGTCTGAGGAGGCCTTACAAATAGCTGAGAATAGAATAGAAGTGAAAGGCAAAGGAGAAAGAGAAAGATATATCCATCTGAATGCAGAGTTCCAAAGAATAGCAAGGAGAGATAAGAAAGCCTTCCTCAGTGATCAGTGCAAAGAAATAGAGGAAAACAATAGAATGGGAAAGACTAGAGATCTCTTCAAGAAAATTGGAGATACCAAGAGAACATTGCATGCAAAGATGGGCACGATAAAGTACACAAACCACAAGGATCTGACAGAGGCAGAAGAGATTAAGAAGAGGTGGCAAGAAGACACGGAAGAATTGTACAAAAAAGAAATTAATGACCCAGATAACCACAATGATGTGGTCACTCTCCTAGAACCAGACATTCTGGAATGTGAAGTCAAGTGGGCTTTAGGGAGCATTACAATGAACAAATAAAGTGGAGATGATGGAATTCCAGCTGAACTATTTCGAATCCTAAAAGATGATGCTGTTAAAGTGCTGCACTCACTATATCAGCAAATTGGAAGACTGAGCAGTAGCCACAGGAAAAAAGTTCACTTTTTTTTCCAATCCCAAAGAAGGGCAACGCCAAAAACTGTTCAACCTACCGTACAATTGCGCTCATTTCACATGCTAGCTAGGTAGTGCTCAAAATCTTTCAAGCTAAGCTTCAACAATATGTGAACCAAGAAATTCCAGATGTACAAGCTGGATTTAGAAAAGGCAGAGGAACTGGAGATCAAATTGCCAACATCCAGTGGATCATAGAAAAAGAAAGGCAATTCCAAAACAAAGAAACAAAAAATCTACTTCTGCTTCATTGACTATGCTAAAACCTTTGACTGTGGATCACAACAAACTGTGGAAAATGCTTAAAGATATAGGAATGCCAGACCACTTTACCTGTCTCCTGAGAAATCTGTATTCAGGTACAGAAGCAACAGTTAGAACCAGACATGGAGTAATTGATTGGTTGAAAATTGGGAAAGGAGTATGAAAAGGCTGTATATTGTTCCCCTGCTAATTTAACTTATATGCAGAGTACATCATGTGAAATGCCTGGCTGGATGAAGCACAAGTTGGAATCAAGACTGCCAGGAGAAATATCAACAACCTCAGATATGCAAATGACACCACTCTTATGGCAGAAAGCAAAGAACTAAAGAGCTTCTTGATGAGAGTGAAAGAGGAGTGAAAAAGCTGGCTTAAAACTCAACATTCAAAAAACTAAGATTATGGTATCTAGTCCCATGACTTTATGGCAAATAGGTGGGGAAAAAGTGGAAACAGTGACAGATTTTATTTTCTCAGGCTCCAAAATTACTGCAGATGGTGACCACCACCATGAAATCAAAAGAGGCTTGTTCCTTGGAAGGAAAGCTATGACAAACCAAGACATTATATAAAAAATCAGAGATATCACTTTACCTACAAAGGTCCATACAGTCAAAACTTTGGCTTTTCTAACAGTTATGTAAGAATGTGAAAGTTGGACCATAAAGAAGAATGAGCACTAAGGCTTTGCAACTGTGGTGTTGGAGAAGACTCTTGAGAGAATCCCTTGGACAGCAAGGAGAGCAAACCAGTCAACCCTAAAAGAAACCAGCACTGAATATTCATTGGAAGGGCTGATGCTGAAGCTGAAGCTCCAGTACTTTGGCCACCTGATGTGAAGAGCCAACTCATTGAAAAAGGCCCTGATGTTGGGAAAGACAGAGCAAGAGAAGGGGGCAACAGAGGATAAGTTGGTTGGATGGCATCACTGACTCAATGGACATGAGTTTGAGCAAACTCAGAGGCATAGTGAATGACAGGGAAGCCTGGCATGTTGCAGTTAATGGGGTCACAAAGATTTGGACATGACTTAGCAACTGAACAAGAGCAACAACAACATTCTATTGTTTGTATGATTCTTCCACATCTTCTTTCTCATTTGTTGATGAGTACTCAGGTTGCTTCTAAAAATGGGCTATTGTAATGTTGCTATGAACACCGGAGTGCATGTAATATTTTCAAATTAGGGTTTTCATTTTCTTCAGATATATACCCAGCAGTGGAATTTCTCTGTCATTGCTGTAGTTCTTTTAGTTTTTGAGGAACCTCGATAATGTTTTGTGTCTGCACCACATAGTGGCTGCACCAATTCACAATACCAGCAATGTACGAGGGTCTCCTTTTCTCCACATCCTCGCCAACATTGCTATATGTAGACTTTTTGATGTTAGTCATCATTTTGACATTGTAGCTTTGATTTTACATTTCTCTGATGATTGTTGTTGTTTAGTCACTCAATCGTGTCTGACTCTTTGTGAAAGTTTTATTTATCACTCGTAAGTGAAAGTAACTGAAAGTCGTCTTCAGGAGTGAAAGGCTTCAGAAAACATTTAATACATATACTCTTACTTTAAATATTGCTCAAAGAATGCTGCAACATATTCAAGAATGGGGAGGCGATAATATTTTCTTTAAATACTAGTGGACAATGAAATTAAAAAATCCACAATTTAGACTAGAAAGTTAATGCATATGAGGCATAACATGAATGTCAACAGTGTGTCTAAAAATAGAAAACTATTGATGTATTGTAAAAAAATAGCAATCTTTATTTTAAATCCTAAACATTATCAGTTAAAATGAGAAAGAAAAAGTCTAGAGAGGAAAGAAAAGTATATCAAATGTGTGATCTTTCAGAGGGGAAAGTAAGAGCTCTTATTTTGGCTTTCACACTTTTTTGAGATAAAATTTACATAACTTGAAATTATCCATATTAAAGCAACAATTTAGTGGCAGTTAGTACATTCACAGTATTGTGCAGCTACCACCTCCTAGTTCCAAAGCATCTTCATCATCTCAAAAGGGGAATGGGAGCAATTGATTAATGGCTATAAAGTTTCCTATGTGTATGGAGTTGCCTATTTGGGATATTTCACATAAATGGAATAATATCACACTTTAACTTTTGAAGTTTGTTTTGAAATTTGAGATATAAAAGATGTACCTAAAACAATATGATTTATAAATTAACAATGAAGAGACAGGCCAAAATGTTCTAGGCAGAGAAATTCTGTTTTGTTCTCTTAAGCCACCAAATTCCCTATGGAACATTTGCTAGACTACCAGGGAACCATCATCTGTTAAGTAGTTTTATTTGAGGAAGCTTTAAAATAATAGGAAGAATTAAAATTAGCCTCTCAATTCTATGTCTACCTGATGTCCAAAAACCTGGACAGACTAAAAAATTTCTGATAATTACTTCATGGAAAATTATGGCACCACTCAAGTCAAGGTTTATGCAAAAGAACAGGATCAGATATGACTAAAAGAATTTCTTGGTCTTGGATGTCTGGTTAGGAAAACTGCCTAACAAGTGATATCAAAAGTATCCAGGTTCCTGTCTGTTTCATATGCTAAACAAATAGGTTCAGACATCTTCCCTTCTCTTTGAGTGTTTATAGTGTTTCTGTGATCTAATGTAAACAATCACAATAATTTGTATTCATAGAAAACCTTTTATTCATGAAATTTCAAGTGCTTTAGTAGAACAAGCAATACCAGGTCCCTCAAGTCCCAATTACATTGGAGGTTTGCAGTTTTCCAGGGGTGCTGCGCCTATTCAGATACCATTCTGCCTCCATCCTTTTTTTTTTTTTTTTCTCTCACATTAGAAAATATGCTATAGGACCATGGACCACATATTTGCTTCTGAGAAGTCTTTTTCTACAAAGGAAATGTCCACAGGGGGTCACCTCTTGTTTGAAGCCTTTTCTTATCCTTCCTCCCTCCCCTGTCCCCACATGACTCAGCACTGGCAACAGAATTAATTACTTTTTGTATTTCAATCTCCGTTTTGGGCCTGCTTGGTGGCTCAGACAGTAAATAATCTGCCTGCAGTGCAGGAGACCCAGGTTCACTGTTTAAACCTCTACCATGGTTTAATAAGGTCTATGAGCTTCATGATTTAAGAAGTCCTAGATGTGAATTCTAGCTCCTTCCACTAACCAGTTGTGTACATTTGGGTCTCAGTGTGTTCATCTCTTAATTGGACACAACAACCAAAATGATCAGAAAGAATTTTTATGCAAATCATAGCAGATAAGCTGCAAACAGCAGCCTCCTAGGTAAGTGTATGCAGCCTGTTGCCTGTACAGGTTGCCGTAAGGGACCTTGGAAACAGTCCTTTATAGTGAACATTCATGATTGGCATGCTGTCCTCAGTCTAGGCTCCAGACAGGTATGCAAGGTACCTTTGGAGAGTCCCAGGGCACAGTGGCCAAGGTCTACATTGGCCAAGTCATAATGTCCATTTGCACCAAACTGCAGAACAAGGAGCATGTGATTGCGGCCCTCTGCAAGGCCAAGTTCCCTGGTCACCAGAAGATGCACATCTCTAAGAAGTGGAGATTTACCAAGTTTAAGGTGGATGAGTTTGAAAACATGGTTGCAGAAAACTGACTCATCCCAGATGGCTGTAGGGTCAAATACATCCTTAACTGTGGTCCTCTGAACAAATAGTGGGCCCTGAACTCATAAGGGCCTTACCCTCCTTACTCACACCCACCAATAAATCCTACTTTCCTGTCAAAAACAAAAAAAGAAACAGTGCAGATAAAGAACTTAAGACAAACCTGTTAGGGGAAACACACAGATTGAAACTGCCCACCCTGGCCAGGCATCATAGTAACCATTTGCATGAGTTGTTTTATGACAGGAGATCCTGGTAAGGAATACGGAACTAATAAGCCACCACCAGCCGGAAGAGTTCGGGAAAGGTCTAAAGGAGACACCGCGTGTCCATCCACTTCCCAGAACCCCTCTCGCTAGTGTCCATCTTGGCTGAGCGATGTGCGCGCCACCAGGAAAGACTGAATTAGAGTGATTGGCCAAAGACCACCCGGAAACTAATCCCATCACCATAAAACCTGAGACTTCGAGCCACAGGGCAGAGCACTTCTCCTGGGTTCCCTTACCCTACTGCTCTTCCCCCGGGTACCCTTTCCCAATAAACTCTCTTGCTTTGTCAGCACATGTGTCTCCTCGGACAATTCATTTCCGAGTGTTAGACAAGAGCCCAGTTTTGGGCCCTGGAAGGGGCCCCCCTTCCTGCAACAAACCTGGTGCATAGGAAGTGCTCAGTCACTGGTAGCAATGAATACCAGTGATCCCAGTAGTCATTCAGGTTTCAACATCACTGCATAACTACACTTTGGACCATATCAATAGATTTTTTTACATACACTTGCTCACATGTCTTTCGTACTAGGTTGTCTAATCCCAGAATGACAGGCCCCTGGCTTGTTTGACCTCGTTTTCCCAGTACCAAGCACAGGAGCTTTGTAAAAGTTGATTGAATTTGTGAATGAATTACTTTTGCCCATGATTAACATTTTCAGTCTTTTTTTTTTTAACTTTCTAGACAATTTATAATCCTCAAACTGTCAACAAATGCAGTTAAGACTTATTTCCAACTGTCCTTCCCTTGCAAGCTATTTATCCAGTCAGTAACACTGACAGATTTGAAATCCCTCTCTGGCTAAAAAGATAAGCCAAATAAGCTCACAGGGAGGAGAAAAGAAGTGCTTGGAAGGAGAGCCTTACTTGTGGTTAAGTAAACTCACCCAGCACTTTCACAGCATCATCTTCCAAAATTTGAAATAGCTCTACTGGAATTCCATCACCTCCACTAGCTTTGTTCCTAGTGATGCTTACTAAGGCCCACTTGACTTCACATTCCAGAATGTCTGGCTCTAGATTTAGTGATGACACCATCGTGATTATCCGGGTCATGAAGATCTTTTTTGTACAGTTCTCTGTGTATTCTTGCCATCTCTTCTTAATATCTTCTGCTTCTGTTAGGTCCATACCATTTCTGTCCTTTATCGAGCCTATCTTTGCGTGAAATGTTCCCTTGGTATCTCTAATTTTCTTGAAGAGATCTCTAGTCTTTCCCATTCTGTTCTTTTCCTCTATTTCTTTGCATTGATTGCTGAAGAAGGCTTTCTTATCTCTCCTTGCTATTCTTTGGAACTCTGCATTCAGATGCTTATATCTATCCTTTTCTCCTTGGCTTTTCACTTGTATTCTTTTCACAGCTATTTATAAGGCCTCCCCAGACAGCCATTTTCCTTTTTTGCATTTCTTTTCCATGGGGATGGTCTTGATCCCTGTCTCCTGTACAATGACACGAACCTCATTCCATAGTTCATCAGGCACTCTATCTATCAGATCTAGTCCCTTAAATCTAGTTCTCACTTCCACTGTATAATCATAAGGGATTTGATTGAGGTCATACCTGAATGGTCTAGCGGTTTTTCCTGCTTTCTTCAATTTAAGTCTAAATTTGGAAATAAGGAGTTCATGATCTGAGCCACAGTCAGCTCCTGGCTTTGTTTTTGTTGACTGTATAGAGCTTCTCCATCTTTTGCTGCAGAGAATATAATCAACCTGATTTTGGTGTTGACCATCTGGTGATGTCCATGTGTAGAGTCTTCTCTTGTGTTGTTGGAAGAGGGTGTTTGCTATGACCAGTGCATTTTCTTGGCAAAACTCTATTAGTCTTTGCCCTGCTTCATTCCACATTCCAAGGCCAAATTTCCCTATTACTCCAGGTGTTTTTTGACTTCCTACTTTTGCATTCCAGTCCCCTATAATGAAAAGGACATCTTTTTTGGGTGTTAGTTCTAAAAGGTCTTGTAGGTCTTCATAGAACCGTTCAACTTCAGCTTCTTCAGCATTACTGGTTGGGGCATAGACTTGGATTACTGTGATATTGAATGGTTTGCCTTGGAGACGAACAGAGATCATTCTGTCGTTTTTGAGATTGCATCCAAGTACTGCATTTCAGACTCTTTTGTTGACCATGATGGCTACTCCATTTCTTCTGAGGGATTCCTGCCCGCAGTAGTAGATATAATGGTCATCTGAGTTAAATTCACCCATTCCAGTCCATTTTAGTTCACTGATTCCTAGAATGTCAACATTCACTCTTGCCATCTCCTGTTTGACCGCTTCCAATTTGCCTTGATTCATGGACCTGACATTCCAGGTTCCTATGCAATATTGCTCTTTACAGCATCGGACCTTGCTTCTATCACCAGGCACATCCACCGCTGGGTATTGTTTTTGCTTTGGCTCCATCCCTTCATTCTTTCTGGAGTTATTTCTCCACTGACCTCCAGTAGCATATTGGGCACCTAGTGACCTGGGGAGTACCTCTTTCAGTATCCTATCATTTTGCCTTTTCATACTGTTCATGGGGTTCTCAACGCAAGAATACTGAAGTGGTTTGCCATTCCCTTCTCCAGTGGACCATATTGTCAGACCTCTCCACCATGACCCACTGGAAAAGGTCAGTTTTCATTCCAATCCCAAAGAAAGGCAATGCCAAAGAATGCTCAAACTACTGCACAATTACACTCATCTCACACGCTAGCAAAGTAATGCTCAAAATTCTCCAAGCCAGGCTTCAGCAATACGTGAACCATGAACTTCCTGGTGTTCAAGCTGGTTTTAGGAAAGGCAAAGGAACCAGAGATCTAATTGCCAGCATCCACTGGATCATGGAAAAAGCAAGAGAGTTCCAGAAAAACATCTATTTCTGCTTTATTGACTATGCCAAAGCCTTTGACTGTGTGGATCACAATAAACTGTGGAAAATTCTGAAAGAGATGGGAATACCAGACTACCTGACCTGCCTCTTGAGAAATCTGTATGCAGGTCAGGAAGCAACAGTTAGAACTGGACATGGAACAACAGACTGGTTCCCAATAGGAAAAGGGGTACATCAAGGCTTTATATTGTCACCCTGCTTATTTAACTTCTATGCAGAGGACATCATGAGAAATGCTGGATTGGAAGAAACACAAGCTGGAATCAAGATTGCTGGGAGAAATATCAATAACCTCAGATATGCAGATGACACCACCCTTATGGCAGAAAGTAAAGAGGAACTCAGAAGCCTCTTGATGAAAGTAAAAGACTAGAGTGAAAATGTTGGCTTAAAGCTCAACATTCAGAAAACGAAGATCATGGCATCTGGTCCCATCACTTCATGGCAAATAGATGGGGAAACAGTGGAAACAGCGTCAGGCTTTATTTTGGGGGGCTCCAAAATCACTCCAGATGATGATTGCAGCCATGAAATTAAAAGACGGTTACTCCTTGGAAGAAAAGTTATGACCAACATAGATAGTATATTCAAAAGCAGAGACATTACTTTGCCAACAAAGGTCCCTCTAGTCAAGGCTATGGTTTTTCCAGTAGTCATGTATGGATGTAAGATTTGGACTGTGAATAAGGCTGAGTGTCGAAGAATTGATGCTTTTGAACTGTGGTGTTGGAGAAGACTCTTGAGAGTCCCTTGGACTGCAAGGAGATCCAACCAGTCCATTCTGAAGGAGATCAACCCTGGGATTTCTTTGGAAGGAATGATGCTAAAGCTGAAACTCCAATACTTTGGCCACCTCATGCGAAGAGTTGACTCATCGCTGAAGACTTTGATGGTGGAAGGGATTGGGGGCAGGAGGAGAAGGGGACGACAGAGGGTGAGATGGCTGGATGGCATCTCTGACTCGATGGACGCGAGTCTGAGTGAACTCCGGGAGCTGGTGATGGACAGGGAGGCCTGGCGTGCTGTGATTCATGGGGTCGCAGAGTCAGACACTACTGAGCGATTGAACTGAACTGAAACTCACTCATTCCTTAGGAGTGAAAAGGGTTTGTTTAATATTGTTTCTTCTTATCTGACTTGCAACACTTCCAATTCAGTTAATTTCAAAATTTTTTTTGTGCCTATTGATAATATCTCATGGAATCTCAAGGTGATGGGGTGAAGACACTTAATAGGCTTGATGGAATGTATGAATTTTGTCTGTTACACCAACGCATGCTTAAAGGAAGCTTCCATTTATCGAGGACCCCACTACTCCCCTAGAAAGCCTGTATATTAACACCTATAGCAAATGTAAGCTATATGATTGCCAGCTGTTTACTAAGTGACAGGCACTTTCTGGATGCTTTACCTCTGTCGTTCATAATTCTCAGATTAGTTTTGAGAAGCAGACATCAGAGAATCAATAACACTTTTAGTTGCAGATGAAAAAGTATTTGACTTAGTTTAAGCATTAATTAATTGATTCCTTGGTGGCTCAGATGGTAAAGCATCTGCCCTCAATGTGGGACCCTGGTTTGATCCCTGGGACGGGAAGATCCCTTGGAGAAGGAAATGACAATCCACTCCAGTACTCTTGCCTAGAAAATTCCATGGATGGAGGAGCCTAGTGGGCTCCAGTCCATGGAGTCACAAAGAGTCGGACACAACTGAGCGACTTCACTTTACTTGTGGTTGGCACACAGTCACTTTAAGCATTAATTATCCCATACAACAACAAATATGAAGATGGATGGCCAAAGACTCATTCAGCAATTCCATAATGTTACCAAGAGTCCTTCAAGCTCTTTCCAGCCATTCCTCCCACCATTTTCAGCACATTGGTTTCATCCTTGTGACTGACACCTCATGGATTCAAGATAGCTGCCAGTTCTCCAGGCATCACGCCCACCAGTGGCCACCCAAGTGGGAAACAAGGAACAAATTCCTGTTTCCTTTTGAGGCTCTGACTTAAGAATTTCCTTACCCCTTCTTTAGGTAGAAGTTTACATTATTTTTGCTCATCCTAAAAGCACTCACTGGTGAAGTATGGGGTTTTCATTGCTGTCTTCTATCAGAATTTGTCTACTGGGATTGGATCTTCCCTGAGTTTGAGAGATCTCTGCCAGTTATCTGAACCCAGAATCTAGGTTCCATTGACACCAATCCCAAATGGAATAGAAGAGTGGAGAGTTCTGCCAAAATATGGTCCACTGGAGGAGGGAATGCAAACCAAGCCAGTATTCTTGCTGTGAAAACCCCATGAACTGTATAAAAAGGCAGTCTTCAACACCACCACCAAATTAAGAACATTTGAGGCTTGCAAAAAAAAAGGAAAATCCTTAGGACCAGGGCATTTCTGAGAAAGCACATAAGAAGAGTAAAGAAAAATAGTATTCTTTATTTAATAGCTACTATAAGCTCCAGTATTCTTGCCTGGAGAATCCCAGGGATGGGGGAGCCTGGTGGGCTGCCGTCTATGGGGTCGCACAGAGTCGGACACAACTGAAGCAACTTAGCAGCAGCAGCAGCAGCATAAGCCAGGAACTGTGTTATTTACTTTGTCTCAATAAGATTTAGAGCAATTGATTTTTCAGAGAAGGGTTCAGAGAGACTAGGTAATAAGCCCAAGATCACACAGTATTTCAATGTGATACAGTAATTTGAAACAAGATATTTTAATTCCACAGCCCATGACCTTTGCACGTAACTGCCCTGATCTTTTGTATAAACACACAAAATGAGATGTCTGGAATAAAAATGTATACCAGGAGGTAGAAAGTCTGAAATCAAGCAAAGGTTTGCTGGGGGAAGGGAAGTAGAGAGTAGGTGGTTGCCCAAGAAGCCCTTCATTCCTCTAACTGCCTGGCCTTATGTTTTGAGATTGCATAAATGGTGTTACTGCCCACTGATTGGTCTCTCAAAATCATCTCTGCTTCTGACAGTGTGCCATAAATCTGTCCAGATCCAAATTCTTTCTTATTTAAAAGGAGCCACACATTTAGAGCCACATAACCACTAGACCATTCAGGTATGACCTCAATCAAATCCCTTATGATTATACAGTGGAAGTGAGAACTAGATTTAAGGGACTAGATCTGATAGATAGAGTGCCTGATGAACTATGGAATGAGGTTCGTGACATTGTACAGGAGACAGGGATCAAGACCATCCCCATGGAAAAGAAATGCAAAAAAGCAAAATGACTGTCTGGGGAGGCCTTACAAATAGCTGTGAAAAGACAAGTGAAAAGCCAAGGAGAAAAGGATAGATATAAGCATCTGAATGCAGAGTTCCAAAGAATAGCAAGGAGAGATAAGAAAGCCTTCTTCAGCGATCAATGCAAAGAAATAGAGGAAAACAACAGAATGGGAAAGACTAGAGATCTCTTCAAGAAAATTAGAGATACCAAGGGAACATTTCACGCAAAGATAGGCTCGATAAAGGACAGAAAAGGTCTGGACCTAACAGAAGCAGAAGATATTAAGAAGAGGTGGCAAGAATACACAGAAGAACTGTACAAAAAAGATCTTTATGACCCAGATAATCATGATGATGTGATCACTAATCTAGAACCAGACATCTTGGAATGTGAAGTCAAGTGGGCCTTGAAAAGCATCACTACAAACAAAGCTAGTGGAGGTGATGGAATTCCAGTTGACCTACTTCAAATCCTGAAAAATGATGCTGTGAAAGTGCTTCACTCAATATGCCAGCAAGTTTGGAAAACTCAGCAGTGGCCACAGGACTGGAAAAGGTCAGTTTTCATTCCAATCCCAAAGAAAGGCAATGCCAAAGAATGCTCAAACTACCACACAATTGCACTCATCTCACACGCTAGCAAAGTAATGCTCAAAATTCTCCAAGCTAGGCTTCAGCAATACGTGAACAGTGAACTTCCTGATGTTCAAGCTGGTTTTAGAAAAGGCAGAGGAACCAGAGATCAAATTGCCAGCATCCACTGGATCATGGAAAAAGCAAGAGAGTTGCAGAAAAACATCTATTTCTGCTTTATTGACTATGCCAAAGCCTTTGATTGTGTGGGTCACAATAAACTGTGGAAAATTCTGAAAGAGAAGGGAATACCAGAGCACCCGACCTGCCTCTTGAGAAATCTGTATGCAGGTCAGGAAGCAACAGTTAGAACTGGAACAACAGACTGGTTCCAAATAGGAAAAGGAGTACGTCAAGGCTGTATATCGTCACCCTGTTTATTTAACTTCTCTGCAGAGTACATCATGAGAAACCCTGGACTGGAAGAAACACAAGCTGGAATCAAGATTGCTGGAGAAATATCAATACCCTCAGATATGCAGATGACACCACCCTTATGGCAGAAAGTGAAGAGGAACTCAGAAGCCTCTTGATGAAAGTGAAAGAGGAGAGTAAAAAAGTTGGCCTAAAGCTCAACATTCAGAAAACAAAGATCATGGCATCCGGTCCCATCACTTCATGGGAAATAGATGGGGAAACTGTGTCAGACTTTATATTTTTTGGCTCCAAAATCACTGCAGATGGTGATTGCAGCCAAGAAATTAAAAGACGCTTACTCCTTGGAAGAAAAGTTATGACCAACCTAGATAGTATATTCAAAAGCAGAGACATTACTTTGCCAACTAAGGTCCGTCTTGTCAAGGCTATGGTTTTTCCTGTGGTCATGTATGGATGTGAGAGTTGGACTGTGAAGAAGGCTGAGCGCCGAAGAATTGATGCTTTTGAACTGTGGTGTTGAAGAAGACTCTTGAGAGTCCCTTGGACTGCAAGGAGTTCCAACCAGTCCATTCTGAAGATCAGCCCTGGGATTTCTTTGGAAGGAATGATGCTAAAACTGAAACTCCAGTACTTTAGCCACCTCGTGGGAAGAGTTGACTCATTGGAAAAGACTTTGACGCTTGGAGGGATTGGGGGCAGGAGGAGAAGGGGACGACAGAGGATGAGATGGCTAGATGGCATCACTGACTCGATGGACGTGAGTCTGAGCGAACTCTGGGAGTTGGTGATGGACAGGGAGGACTGGCGTGCTGCGATTCATGGGGTCACAAAGAGTTGGACATGACTTAGCGACTGAATTGAACTGAACTGAACTGAACAAATCCATGGCCATGGGATGTGTGGGGAGTGGTAGAATAACTGAGGTCACCTACATTCTGTGTAATTACCTACCCTCATCTTCTCACCTGACAGTCTCCTTTTGATATGTCATCTGGATTTGAAAGTGGAAATCAATTTTGAGCTGAGGTATGTTACAAATAAATTCTGCAAAGCTCTTACTGCCATATGTAATTCTCTGGGTGGGAATTCTCTAATACTAGGGACAATATCGGAGAAGGCGATGGCATCCCACTCCTGTACTCTTGCCTGGAAAATCCCATGGACGGAGGAGCCTGATGGGCTGCAGTCCATGGGGTCGCAAAGAGTCGGACATGACTGTGTAACTTCCCTTTCACTTTTCACTTTCATGCATTGGAGAAGGAAATGGCAACCCACTCCAGTGTTCTTGCTTGAAGAATCCCAGGGATGGGGGAGCCTGGTGGGCTGCTGTCTATGGTGTCACACAGAATCGTACACGACTGAAGTGACTTAGCAGCAGCAGCAGGGACAATATAAGTGATAAAAAGTTCTGAAGAGCAAGCATCAAAGTATCTTTTAAGAAGTTTTAAGACCCATTACTTATCAAAGCTGTGTAAATAACTAAAGCTTCAGAGGCAGGAAACTTTGGTTTGGTTTGCCAGCTCTGCCACTCACTGGCTTAAGATGATCGACCTGATTTATCTGACATCCTTAATTGTCTAAACGAGACTGGCAAAATTGACCTCTCAAGTGTTTGTGACCATAAAGTGAGGCAAAATTCAGCACACTGCCTGGCACACAACAAGCCCACACAGTTGTCCCCATCCCAGTTTCCCTTCTGAATTGGCACATTTCTGCCTACTCAGACCAGGACTAAAAAGCCAGCCTGCCCCAAGGCTGAGAATCAGATGAAGAAAAATGAGTAAAACCAAAGCCCCTTTCAACATTTGGTAGTCATCAATTAGGAGCCCTTCATGTCATAGGTCAGAGCTCGACATTAAGGCTAAGGGAAGCCAGTTGGCCCAGAAGTGGAAAAACTGTCTAGCAATTAGGAAAATTTATAGATATTTCTCAAAACTCCTTGAGTCTTGAGCTGGGGAAAAGCGTAGTGGTATGTGTTTTATCAAAGGCTCAAATAAACCCAGGTCCCATCAGAATCACTGCTTAAGAGATATAAGAAGACAGGGAGAGAATGAAAAGCAATGAAAAGACAACGAAAAGAAATATTTTGCAAGTTTTATTAGTTGGGATGGTGGGCAGGCAAGCACTCTATTTTTCTGTCTGCTCAGGCAAGCCTCTGCAGACCAGAGGGAGATTCATCCTCCCCTTGTTTGTTTTATCCACAGCCTCCAAAGGAAAGATTTTAGAGATCTTGCTTTTTCACAGACATGGATACTGTCTCACTCTGTAATCCAGAAAGCAGATGTTTTCAACTCGCCCTTGGAAATGAGAAGTGAATGCCATTTCTTTTTTCTTTTCTTTCTCTCTTTCTTCATATAGGAATTTTTGCACAATTTAAATATATTCTATGCAGAGAGTATTTCAATTCAGGGCTTCATTTTGGCTTTTTCTTTCTTTGCATAGATTTACAGTTTAGTAGGGATACTGTAACACTTTGGCACAAATAGCGGGAAAAAAAAGTTCTTTTCCAGGACAGAATTGTTTGCACTTTGTCTTGACGGTGCCACCTGACCCCCCTGGGAAGGGTTGGATTTCTGCACATCTATCACACCCACAGAGGCTGTCAAAGCCCAGCCCAACTTCTCTTTTGCACATGTATGGCTGGTTATTCACTACATGTAGGCTGAAGATGAGGGCCTGAGGTGGAAGAAGTGGATTCCTGCCCAGCCACTCAGGACACTGACCCTTTTGTGAGCCAACTCTCCTCTCTTGTTCCTGCAACTATGACATTCCATCACTGTTCAAAGCTGTTTCAAGTGTGAGCTTGTAAGGTATCACTTCCCCAAAAATTCTAGCCCATAACCACTAGCTTTCAGATATGAGGAAAAAGATAAGTGTGTAATAAAGCCAAACATAACAATTAATGCATCAGGATTCCTAAGTGCATTTTGCAATAGCAGATTGTGTTGCAGCTGATGTCAGAGCTGACGTGTTGTTAATCCAATAAAAGTGCACAGGGATTTCTCTAAACCTTGGCTGGGCGCACATGAAAAGCTATCAGACCATTTGACATTTTGTTTGAGTTCATTGTCTATCATCTTGAAAGGACTCCAGCTTGATTTATATACATATCCTTTAGAAAATTCTTCCCTTACCTGTTGAAGTCAGTTTTCTATAAATTCTTAAAGGAGCAAAGGTTTAGCTAATCAGAATGAGAATCATAAGGAGATCTGGAAATTCCTTGTGAGGCACCAATACCAGTGTTTCTTGGTATTGCTTAGGCTAAGAACTTGGATGGAATGGAGGAATGAATCAAACTATTGGGATTTTTTGTCTCTGAAATCAGTGAAGGCATTCTTTGCTATTATATATGACAAAAGCATTGAAAGTGGCTAGATTCCCTTTAGTACCTTTCCCTAATTAAGCCAGTTCTGAAATGTGTATTGTACACAAGCAGAGTACCAGGGATTGCACACTGGTCCCTTCCAGCCATGTGGTAGGGTGACAGGGAGAGGGTGTGAGATAGTATGGTGCCAACAATGTGAGTGTGCTGTCTAAAGAGCAGCCATGACTCCACTCCCATGGGATTCAAGTGTGGCAACATTTTCTGATTTATTTTTTCCAAGAAAAGTCAGAAATCCTGATGCTTAAGTGGAATGGTTAGGGGAAACACTGAAACCATCTGCACCATACTCAAGCAAGGTAGCAGCCACTTGCATGAGCTGTCTTAACAACAGGAGGTCCTGGTAAGGATCATGGGACTAACAAGCTACCACGAACCAGCAAAATTCAGGAAATGTCAAAAGGAGACTGGAGACTAATCCATGTGTCCTACCCATCTCCCAGAATCCTCCTCAATGGAATCCATCTGGGCTGAGCAATGCATGCGCCAGCAGGAAGGACCCTGTGTTAGAATGATTGGCCATAAAACTCAAGACTGTGAGCCATGTGGCAGAGGAGTTCTCCTGGGTTCCCTTAGCCTGTTACTCTCCACCCAGGCACCCCTTCTCAATAAAGCCTCTTGCTGTGTCAGTATGTGCGTCTCCTCAGAAAATTCATTTCTGAGTGTTAGACAAGAGCCCACTCTCTTGCCCTAGAAGGAATCCCTCTTCCTGCAAGAGAATCTTAAAATGTTGGAAACTAATTTACATTTTAAAAAAAAATTCTATGTACGACTAAAAGCATCTGAGTGCTGAACTCAGCTTGTATGATATCAGTTTTAACCTCTGCAACGACCAGGACTTGGGCTTTTGTCCCATACAGCCCAGCAGTCTGGGGCTCCATGGCTGGGGAGTCACAGTGACCTTTCCCCCACGACATCCCGGAGTCTGTCAGTTAGCCTTCTGCATGGAGCATGAGCCAATCAGAGGGCTGCTTTTCCACAATGCACCTTGCCGGCCGTCCACCACAGACAACAGGACATTGACTAATTATATAATTGTTTGTTTCCTGTGAGTGTTGTAGCAAGTCACCACAAATTGGGTAGCTTGAGACAACACAAATGAAGTCTGACACGGTTCTCACTGGGCTAAATTCAAGACAGGGCTGTGTGCCTTTCTGGAGGCTCTTGAGGAGAATGTGTTTCCCTGCCTTTTCCAGTTGCCTGAGGCTCCCGCCTTCTTTGACTCATGGCCCTTTCATCCGTCTTCAAAGCCAACAATGACGAGTGGAGTCCTCAGGTCATATCACTCTGACTTTGCTCCCCTCATCACATCTTCTCTGACTCTCAACCCTCTGCCTTCCCTTCCATTTCTGAGGCTCATTCTGATTATGTTGGGCCCACCTTGCATGCATGCGTGCTCAGTTGCTTAGTCATGTCTCCCTCTTTGCGATCCCATGGGCTGTAGCCTGCCAAGCTCCTCTGTCCATGGGATTATCTAGGCAAGAATACTGGAGTGGGTTACTATTTCCTCCTCCAGGAGATCTTCCCGACCCAGGGGTCGAACCTGTGTTTCTTATGGCTCCTGCATTGGCCGGCGTATTCTTTACCACTGAGCCAAAATCTTCCTTATTTTAAGGTCAATTGACTGGCAATTTTAATGCCCTGAAGGATGAATATGGAACCAAATGTTCTCAATGTCTGCTTTAAATGTTTGGTTTTCCAGAATGTGTACAATGGCCCTACTCACCTTTCACAACTCCTGTACAGTAAGTCCCCTACATATGAACAAGTTGAATGATTTCTGTTCTGAGAGCAGTCATAAGTCCAATTTGTTTGTTAGCACAACAAAGTTAGCCTAGGTATTCAACTAGTACAATCTGCTAAATAATACTGTGCTGTAATAGGTTTACAATACTTTTCATACAAATAGTACAGAAAAAGCAAACAAAAAATAAAGAAAACATTTTAAATCTTACAGTACAGTACTTTGTAAAGTATAGTAGCACAACACAATAGCTGGCACACAGAGACTGGCATCGAGTGAACAGGCAAGAAGAGTTACTGCCTGGAGGAGGGAGAGGAAGTAGGAGATGGTAGAACTGAATGCTCTTCAGCAATGAGAGATGGAGGGCAAGCTGCAGTTTCACTCACTCCTGTCATTGATGGAACACAGGTTCGAATCTTTGAACATTCTCAACCTAAGAGTTAGTTCCCCAGTGGTTCAGCGATAAAGAATCAGCCTGCAATGCAGGAGACAGGGGAGATACAGGTTCCATCCCTGGGTCAGGAAGATTCCTGGAGGAAGAAATGGCAACCCACTCCTGTCTTCGGCCAGAAAATCCCATGGACAGAGGGCTTTGGCAGGATACAGTCCATGGGGTTTAAAAAGAGTCGGACTAGACAGAGCAACTGAACACACACACTCACACATACACACACACTGATACACACACACTGGCATTAAGGGGACTTACTGTATCTCACAGGGCATTTCAGGATGACATTTATTCAGTTACTTTGCATTTGAATCACAGGAAATTTTCTTCAATTGTATTTGTTTTCCCTAATCTTTTGAGGCTCATACCTCACCACTTAGCCACTTGCTTTCTCCTTTGCATGAAAAAGACAAAAGTTTCAGGTAGTAAATGCCATTTCCTGTCTGCTCACTTTAACTTCTAAAACCAATCAAAGACTTAGTTTTAATATTTTTGCCTTAAAAAAAAATAATTTACTAAACCTTTATTGAATGGCTTCACTATCTGTAACACTGTTGGTATGGGCAGACTAAGAGGATATTCCAAAATGAATAAAATGCCCTCCGGTCCTCAATCCCCTTATCAAATGTATCAGTTGAATGGTAGAGGTGACAATGGAGGAAGGAAGACTGGCTGTTAGAGAACAGAGAATGCTCCACAGGAGATGCAAATGAGACATGAGTGTCAAAGTGCCAAATGGAATGTTGCTCTATCTGATTTTCTGCCTTACAATACCATTTCAGTGCTATGATGGAAAGGAGAGAATATATCAAGCTGAGTGGCAAGTCGAAAGCAGGATGGGAGGTCAGAGTCAGCACTGCAGGTGAGGACAAGGGGACAATCAAGGATGGGGCTCCCTTAGATTTCATCTCATTTTGCCCTGTTTTTGGCCAATTGTATGCATGCATTTCAGTGGTCCTCAAAACTTTTATCATGATCCTGTGTGCATGTGTGCATGCGAGGTCACTTCAGTCCAACCTTTTGCAACATTATGGACCATAGCCTGCCAGGCTCCTTTGTCCATGGAGATTCTCCAGGTAAGAATACTCGAGTGGGTTGCCATGCTCTTTTCCAGGAGATCTGCACCGAGGGATCAAACCCGTGTCTCTTATGTCTCCTGCATTGGCAGGCAGGTTCTTTACCACTAGTGCTACCTGGGAAGCCTCTATCATGGTCCTAAATACATGATGAAATATACCTTGTAAAATTCAAGAGATAAACATAGCCTATCAAAATAAAACCACAACATTATTAATGTTGGTTGTCACTTTGCAAATAGCTTATTGTATCAAAATTATTTGAAAAGAAGTCTGTCTTCTCCTCTAGGAGAGACTTTGAGAAAGAAATTCTGATTTACCTTGTGTTTCCAAACTTGAGTCATACTAAGCAACTTAGCACCTGTTTAATATGGACATGATTTTGAAGGAGGAAACAGAACAGGCTCCATTTTGAAAGCAGGACTGCATCTTGGGCCTGACTGGACTTTGAGCTATATGCCCAGTATCTATGGAAACGACATACCAACTGGAAAACAAGGCCCCTCTGATGGAAGAGCCCCAGGGCCCATACCTAGATTCTCCATTGCCCAAAAGGACACTCTAATTATCTGTGTAACCAAATAGAATAATAAATTCTATTATGCTTGGTGGGGTATGACCACAGGTCTATTGATAATTGTCCACTGTTAACTACCTAGGCTTAAGGCATATGAATCATGGGTTAACTTTGATTGTATCTTTCTCTTCCTTTGTTCAGACTAGTTTCAAGGAATTTGGGGAGGTGGGTTTGAGCACATACACTTAGGGCATATAATGTTTTCACAAAAACTGGTCGGGGTCCTTGGCTAAGAGGCCCACCGGTGTAATAAACTGTACTCCACTATCTACATAGTAATTCTGAGTGAGTTTGTTTCCCGGAATGCGTGGCTACAACAATTTGAATTCTATTCTATACCCCTTTGCTTAATATCATAAAAACACGTTACTAGGTAAGACTTGGCTCCCATGAATTCTTCCACCTTGGGTTCTGCCTGTGATTGTGTGATTATGTATAAAATTAAACTTGATAATCAGCTGACCTTAAGATAAAGGAAAGTATCCTGGATTACCCAGGTAAACCCAAGGTAATCTGGCCCCTAAGGGCAGAGGGGAAGACAGAAAGATGAAGCAGATGAGACAGAGGGAGAAGAGATAGGCAGCCTGAGAAGACTGATGCCATTTCTGGTTCTGAAATTTAGGGATCATGTGTAAGAAATAGAGAGAGGCTTTTAGAAACTAAAGGTAGCCCCAGCCAACAGGCAGGAAGGAAATGGGGACCTCACTCCTACAACCACATGGTACTGAACTCTGTCAATGATGTACATGAGCTTAAAAGTGGATTCTTCTCCAAAGCTTCCAGAAGAAACACAACCCTGCTAACAGCTCGATTTTAGTCCAGTGAGACCAGTGTCAGACTTCTGACCTACAGAACTTGAAGGTAACAAATTTGTCTTATTTTAAGTCACTAAGTTTATGGTAATTTTTTAATGGCAGCAATAAATAACTAAAGCAAACACCAGTTGTAGCTTCCTCAAAATCCTTTCATAACCATTACACTCTTGGTCTTTCCAGAGAGAATTGTTCTTTCCCTTATCTTGGCAATGGAGCAGCTATTGGTCTTTCCCCTCATCCTGCACTCATAACATGAGATTCATAATCATATTAGCCCTATTTCCTTGTCAATATCTTACCTGAAGCAATTGATTGTAAGTTCCTTGAAAGTAGGGAATAGGTATTAGTCATCTTTATCTTTTGTTTCATAAGGCTTAGGAGAAATTGTTTATTTCTACCAAAGAGATATTTGAAACTCATTTGAGGGAGAGGGGGAAATAGGCCCAATCAGAGGAGATGCTTTTCAGTCTGAGATCTACAGTGGAAAGTCTGACAGTCAAGTGGGAGTGCTGAGCTCCAATCCACTTAACCCAAAGGAGAACAACTACTATAGGAATGTAGAACAACTACCATAGGAATGTAGACAGCTGGATTCAGGGAGTGAAGACCAGAACAAGCATGTTGGGAGCAGTGCGGGAGAGATTACCTAAAATATCTGCTGGTGTGAGATTCACCTGTTGAGCCCCCTGGGATGTGATTGGCCTGACTTGAAGGATCCAGGGCAGTGTGGGTGATATGTGTTCAGAGAATGATGCTTCCCTAGCTGGCAAGTGATATACATTTCTGGATCACTATTGAAATACAGCTTCCAGCCAATCTCTGGAGTCCTAGAGATTTAATTACAAAAAATTCTAGAACCAGATTTATAGTGGGCCTTGTATTACCTTACTTTGTTCCATGATCTAAGTCTAAAACTTCAAAAATAATGTATCCTACCCCCTTCAATCCCCCCCAACTCCCTCACTCACCCCACCACCACCACCACCACCACCACCACACATAAGCACTTGATTTTAACTTGGAAAGTTCTATTGTAGAGCCCACCTTCCTTTTGGATCTCAGCTAATTCCAAGAGCCCCTTTGGTTCTCTCTCAGAAATGCAGATCACCACCTAATCAAACTTTTCAGCACACCAATTCCAAGTTAGCCTCTCCAGCCAAGTTACCCCTGGAAACGTATTTTAAACTGTTTTTAGCAGAGAGAAATATTTGGATTTTTGCCTATTTTGCAAAGGCTGAGAATCAAATTACAGACCCAGAGCTTCTGTTTTTTTAATATTATGTGTCTGTATTATTTAAACATACATGGAAAATAGTATTTTTCCCTAACAAACTAACACTTGCTGGCGCCAGCACTGCATTGGTGACTGTGGCCATTGTGTGGGTCATGTCACCGGGAGGCAGTCAGAGGCCTCAGTGAAACAGTCTGAGTGCACGGAGTGGAGCCAGACTGGGACATGGAATGTGGGCCTTTCCTTTGCTTTTCTGGAAAGGGACAATTACTGACCATACAAAGACTTTCCATTAATTAGTCAAATGTTGCATCCTCTGTCTCAGTGCAGGTCATGGTGGGCTCTCAGATACTGAAATGTTATTCTCCTTATATTGGCGGAGATTCTTTTCAATTAAAGGTCTTTTCCTTCCTCTATTTTTTTTTTTTAACTTTAAAAAACATTCTTAGCTCATGTAAGCACATGTGTTTTGTGATGTTCCATATTTCAAAAGGAAAAGAGTGAGATCCTTTGAACATATTTTCCAAGCATCTCAACTGAGTAACAATCTATTTTATCCTCCATGTCTGTGAATATTTTGCAAATGAAGGAGTCTGTTACCCCTAAATTTCTTATAGCATCATTAGCATAGACTTCACTTGGGAGTTGGTTAACATTTGAGCAGCAGCTGAACTGGTTTACAGTTCCACAGTCCAGAGAGGAAGAGTTAGCTAAATAAATTAATAACATAAAAAATAAAATAAAATAAAATAAATCAGAGACTTTTAAAAACCAGTTAAGAAAACAAGCTATTCACAATCACTTTAGATGAATCATTAACGTCCTAAATTCTAATAACAAATTTATTAATTTGCTTCATTAAGCCAGACATTTCAGTTTTCCCTGCTAGGAAGCTCCTTATTAACATAGTTCAAGTTACTATGTTTGCCTGAGTTAAGTAAAATTATGTATCTTAAATATTTTACCTCACTAATGATGCTTGATTCCATCTTTTTTCTATTTTTGTTGTTTAGTTGCTCAGGCATGTCCAGCTCTTTGCTATCCCATGGACTGCAGCACACCAGGCTTCCTTGTCCTTCATTATCTCCTGGAATTTTCTTTTTTAATTTGAAGTATAATTGACATATAACATTATATCAGTTCCAGGTATATAACATAATGATTCAATATTTGTGCACATTGAAATCATCACCACAATAAGTCTAGTTACCATCTGCCACCCTACAAAGTTAGAATTTTGTGTATGTGTGAATAATGAAAACTTTTAAGATATACTCTTTCAGTTATTTTCAAATATGCACTGCAATATTATCAAATCTACACTATGCTATACATTACATCCCCATGACTTATGTATTTCATAACTGGAAGTTTGTACCTCTTTACCTCCTTTATTCATTTTGTTCCCCACCAAAACCTGCCCCTCTGGCAAGCATCAATCAGTTCTATAAGTCTGGCTTTGTTCTGTTTGTTTGGTTTGGTCTTTAGAATCTACATATAAGTGGAATCATAGAGTATTTGTCTTTCTCTGCTCTATTTCCTTAGCATAATACTTCTAGGTCCATCCATCCATGTTTCCATAAGCGGCAAGATTTCATTTTTTATGGCTAAGTAATATTCCGTTATGTGTATATAATATTATATATATATATATATATATATATATATATATATATATATATAAAAACATAGGGGTGCATTGGAGAAGGAAATGGCAACCCATTCCATTGTTTTTGCCTGGAGAATCCCAGGAACGGGGGAGCCTGGTGGCTACCGTCTATGGGGTCGCACAGAGTTGGATACGACTGAAGTGACTTAGCAGTAGCAGCAGCAGCAGATATAATTTCAAATTAGTGTTTTTCTTTTCTTTGGATTCCACCCAGAAGTGGAATTGCTGGATTGCCTGGTAGTTCTCCCTATAACTTTTGAGGAAGCGCCATACTATTTCCCATAGTGGCCGTACCAGTATACATTCCCAAAAACAGTGCACAAGTGTTTCCTTTTCTCTACATCCTCACCAACACTTGTTATTTCTTGCCTTAGTCATTGTAATATGTGTGAGATGATGCCTCTTTGTGATTTTGAATTGCATATCCATGATGATTAGTGATGCTGAACATTTTTAAATGACCTATTGACCATCTGTATGTTATCTTTGAAAAATGTCTATTCACATCCTCTGCCCATTTTGTAATCAAATTGTTTTGTTTTCACTTTGAATGTTATGTGTTCTTTATATATTTTAGATAATAACAACATATCAGATAAAGGATTTGCAAATATTTTCTCCCATTCAGCAGGTTTTCTTTTTATTTTGTTGATAGTTTGCTGTGCAGAAGGTACTTAGTTTGATGAAGTCCCATTTACTTATTTTTTCCTTTGCTTTTGGAATCAGATTTGAAAAATCTTTGCCAAGACCAATGTCAAGGAGTTTACTGCTAATATTTTCTTCTGGGAGTTTTATGATTTCTGGTTTTATATATAAGTCCTGAATCCATTTTGAGTTAATTTTGCACATGGCATAGGATAGTAGTCCAGTTGTATTCTTTTGCCTGGTCTGTCACCAGTTTGCAGAACATAATCTATTGAATAGACTCTTCTCCCAACTTTATATTCTTGGCTCCTTTGGCTATGTATTTGGGGATTTATATGTGGCCTCTCTATTCTTTTCCATTGAGCTATATGTCTGTTTTTATGACAATGCCATACTGTTTCAATTACTATAGATTTGTAATATAGTCTAAAATCAGGGAGCAATGATGCCTTCAGCTTTGTTAATCTCTCTCAATATTGCTTTGGCTAATTGGAATCTTCTGTGGTTCTATTCAAAATTTAGGATCTGTTTCTCTAAGAAATACCATTGGATTTTGATCAGCATTGCACTGAATGTGCAGATTGCTTTGGGTAATATGGACATTGTAACAATATTGATTCTTCCAATCCATGATCATGGAATATCTATTTATTTGTGTGTTCTTCAATCTTTTATAATTTTCAGTGTACATGCCTATTATCTCCTTGGATAAATTTATTCCCATGTATTTTTTTCTTTTTGATAAAATTTTCAATAGAATTTCTTTCTTAATTTCGCTCTCTGAGTTTGCTGAAAGTGATTATGAGAGATCTTTGTATATTGATTTTATACCCTGCAACTGTATTTAATTTGTTTAATAGTTCAAACAACATTTTGGTATAGTCTTCAGGATTTCCTATATATAAAATCACATAGTCCACAGAGAGTTTCACTTTGTTTCTGCACCAACCCCCCTGCCCGCCCAATTTTGATGGAAACTTTTTCTTTCTTTATTGCTCTGGCTAGGACCGCTAGTACTATGTTGAAAAAAGTGGTGATAGTAGGTATCCTGGTGTTGTTTCAAATCTTAAGATGAAAACTTTCAGTTTTTTATTGTTGAATATGATGTTAACTGTGGACTTATCACATATGGCCTTTAATATGCTGAGGTACATTTTCTCTATTCCTACTTTGTTGAGAGTTTCTATCCTGAATAGATGTTGAGTTTTCTTAAATGATTTTTCTGCATCTATTGAGATGATCATATGATTTTTTATTCTTCATTTTCTTAATGCTTATTACATTGAGAGCAACTTATGGATGTTAAATTATACTTATATCCTTGGAATAAATCTGACTTGATCATGGTGTACAATCCTTTTAATGTACTGATGAATTTAGCTTGCTAATATTTTGGTGAGAACTTTTGCATCTAACTTCATCAGTGCTATTGGCCTGAAATTTCCTTTTTTTGTGGTGTCCTTGTCTGGTTATAGTATAAGGTAATGTTGACTGGAAAAGGTCAGTTTTCATTCCAATCCCAAAGAAAGGCAATGCCAAAGAATGCTCACACTACTGCACAATTGCACTCATCTCACATGCTAGTAAAGTAATGCTCAAAATTCTCAAAGCCAGGCTCCAACAATACATGAACCATGAACTTCCAGATATTCAAGCTGGTTTTAGAAAAAGCAGAGGAACCAAAGATCAAATTACCAACATCAGCTGGATCATGGAGAAAGCAAGAGAGTTCCAGAAAAACATCTATTTCTGCTTTATTGACTATGCCAAAGCCTTTGACTGTGTGGATCACAAGAAACTGTGGAAAATCCTGAAAGAGGTAGGAATACCAGAGTACCTGACCTGCCTCTTGAGAAACCTATATGCAGGTCAGGAAGCAACAGTTAGAACTGGACATGGAACAACAGACTGCTTCCAAACGGGAAAGGGAGTATGTCAAGGCTGTATATTGTCACCCTGCTTATTTAACTTATATGTAGAGTACATCATGAGAAATGCTAGGCTGGAAGAAGCACAAGCTGGAATCAAGATTGCGAGGAGAAATAGCAATAACCTCAGGTATGCAGATGACAGCAATCTTATAGCAGAAAGTGAAGAGGAACTAAAGAGCCTCTTGATGAAATTGAAAGTGGAGAGTGAAAAAGTTGGCTTAAAGCTCAACATTCAGAAAAGTAAGATCATGGCATCTGGTCCCATCACTTCATGGCAAATAGATAGGGAAACTGTGGAAACAGTGGCTGACTTTATTTTGGGGGGCTCCAAAATCACTGCAGATGATGACTGCAGCCATGAAATTAAGACACTTACTCCTTGGAAGGAAAGTTATGACCAACCTAGACAACATAAAAAAGCAGAGACATGACTTTGTCAACAAAGGTCCATCTAGTCAAGGCTATGGTTTTTTCCAGTGGTCATGTATGGATGTGAGTTGGACTGTGAAGAAAGCTGAGTGCAGAAGAACTGATGCTTTTGAACTGTGGTGTTGGAGAAGACTCTTGAGAGTCCCTTGGAATGCAAGAAGATTCAACCAGTCTATCCTAAACGAGATCAGTCCTGGGTATTCATTGGAAGGACTGATGTTGAAGCTAAAATTCCAATACATTGACCACCTGATGGGAAGAGCTGACTCATTGGAAAAGACACTGATTCTGGGAAAGATTGAGGGCAGGAGAAGAAGAGGACGACAGAGGATGAGATGGTTGGCTGGCATCACCAACTCAATGGATGTGAGTTTGGGTAAACCTCGGGAGTTGGTGATGGACAGGGAGGCCTGGTGCGCTGCAGTTCATGGGGTCGCAAGAAGTTGGACACAACTGAGCGACTGAACTGAACTGAGCTGAATGCTGACTTAGGAAAAATAAGTCTGGAAACATTCCCTCTTCCCCAGTTTTTTGGAAGAGTTTGAGAAGGATAAGTGAAGCCATCTGGTCCTGGACTTATCTTTATTGGGAGATTTTTGATTACAAATTCTATCTCCTCACTAGTAATCAACCTATTCAAACCTTCTTCTTTTTTTTTAATTCAGTCATGGAAGACTATGTTTTTAAAAATGCATCCATGTCTTGAAGGTTGTCCAATTTATTGCTCTCTAATTATTCATAGTAGACTTTTACAGTCATTTCTATTTTTGTGGTATCATTTGTAATTTCTCTTTTATTTCTGATTTTATTTGAGGCCTCTGTCTTTTTTTCCTGGTGAATCTAGCTAAAGGTTAATCAGTTTTGTTTATCTTTTCAGTGAGCCATCTGTTGATTTCATTGGGCTTTGCTATTGTCTTTTTAATAATTTTTACTGTTGCTTTCCTTAAGTATTACTAAGCTTGAATCCTTACTTAATTCACCTGTACCCAAGTGCTCACTGACAGCTGAGTTGTGTTTCATATGATGGCTGTCAAGAAGGGCAGTAGTAAAATTCACTGGCAAAATCTTTCTATGCATGCAGTTCAACCAAAGTTCTCATAAAGTGGGCCTTACTTGTTTCTCCACAAGTAGAGGAATGCAGAAGGCAATGGCACCCCACTCCAGTACTCTTGCCTGGAAAATCCCATGGATGGAGGAGCCTGGAAGGCTGCAGTCCACACGGTCACTGAGGGTCGAACACGACTGAGCAACTTCACTTTCACCTTTCACTTTCATGCATTGGAGAAGGAAATGGCAACCCACTCCAGTATTCTTGCCTGGAGAATCCCAGGGACAGGAAAGCCTGGTGGGCTGCCGTCTATGGGGTTGCACAGCGTAGGACATGACTGAAGTGACTTAGCAGCAGCAGCAGAGGAAACTGTTCCTATTTTTTGCCCACATGCTCCATGCCAGGCTGTTCTAAGCACCTTAAATGTATTACCTTATTTCATCCACCTGTGACAAAAGTACAGGTCCTGATAATTTCCTTCTCTACTTAGAAAACTAGGGATTTAGGCTAAGAACTATGTTATTCCAAAGATTATGAATATACATAAGGGAATCAGTTCCTTAAATCTAAAGAAAAATATCCCATAGAATATATTTTTAAAAGAAAAGCAGAAACATTTCACAAGCCCAGCCCTTTAGTGGAACTGAATTTATTGCTCAATTTAGGGAAACCTGGATGGCTACAGTCCATGGAGTCGCAAGAGCTGGACACAACTGAGCAACTAACACTTTCACTATCTTACAACTAGTACTATAAGCAATAGTTGTAGTAAATAGTTTTGAGGAAAATTATAATGGAATTGAAAATCCTTGTAAATATTTTGGAGATAACTCACATGGGGATTAAGAGAGGGGGTTGTTTCTCCTTTCTCTTTTAAGAGTTCCCCAGGGAGAGTCATTTTCTGATGAGTCCCTGTAGGGGGTGGGATGGTGAGTCATTGCTGTTTAGGACCAGCTGGGTTGGTGCCAGCAGTGAGAGAACAGCATTGTTAGAATCTTCTTTAAAAAATCAGTTACCTCCAGCCTCTCCCCACCACCATTCCACTCTTCTAAGCTGAGTAACAAAGATAATACTCCAGCACATTCCCGATGCTCAACTTTCACCTCAAGTGTCACAAAGCACTTTTCTCCAGAAGGACTTTCCTGCCTCCTTGAACATGACTTCTCTTGTTTCTGTTCTATTCCCCATCTCCATGTCTGCCTCATCAGGGCAGCTGCTTCTGTGCATTGGAATCCTCGTTCAGTACGTTTCCTTCCCACTAGATGTCAAATCTTCTACGGGTACACACTGTCTTTACAGCTTGGCATGCCCATGGCTTTACTAAGTCATTTTGCATGTTTTGGGAATGAATGACACTCACATGAACCCGTTATGAGGTCTATAAACCTATGTTTAAGCAATAAAAGTGAAAGACAAAAGGGCAAAAATGTTACCCTCAGGGACTTGATTATTAATTGGCTGTAGAGCTTTGTGTTTAAGGGCCTCCGGTTCCTCATCCATAAAATGTGAGAGTTGAAATAATCAACTCTCGGTAATGTTGCCAACAGCTAGAAATAGCTAGAGTCACAGGCTGATCCTCCATCTGGATTCAGTCCATATTTTCCTTAAATCACAGGTCCTACCAATGGAATCTTCAGAGCCTAGCTTTGACTTTGTAGCCAAAATCTTAGCAATGTGAATTTCAGGATGGCCATTGAGCCCTAAATCTCAATTTCAACATTTCTCACTGATTTTGTTTGAAAGAAATGACCACCAGGAACGTTGCAATTTAGATATGAAATCAACAACCTCAGATATGCAGATGATACCACTCTAATCAATAACCTCAGATATGCAGATGACACCACCCTTATGGCAGAAAGTGAGGAGGAACTAAAAAGCCTTTTGATGAAAGTGAAAGTGGAGAGTGAATAAGTTGGCTTAAAGCTCAACATTCAGAAAACGAAGATCATGGCACCTGGTCCCATCACTTCATGGCAAATAGATGGGGAAACAGTGGCTGACTTTATTTTTGGGGGCTCCAAAATCACTGCAGATGGTGACTGCAGCCATGAAATTAAAAGATGCTTACTCCTTGAAAGGAAAGTTATGACCAACCTAGATAGCATATTGAAAAGCAGAGACATTACTTTGCCAACAAAGGTCCGTCTAGTCAAGGCTGTGGTTTTTCCTGTGGTCATGTATGGATGTGAGAGTTGGACTGTGAAGAAGGCTGAGCACCGAAGAATTGATGCTTTTGAACTGTGGTGTTGGAGAAGATTCTTGAGAGTCCCTTGGACTGCAAGGAGATCCAACCAGTCCATTCTAAAGGAGATCAGCCCTGGGTGTTCTTTGGAAGGAAGGATGCTAAAGCTGAAACTCCAGTACTTTGGCCACCTCATGTGAAGAGTTGACCCATTAGAAAAGACTCTGATGCTGGGAGGGATTGGGGGCAGGAGGAGAAGGGGATGACGGAGGATGAGATGAGATGGCTGGATGGCATCACCGACTCGATGGACGTGAGTCTGAGTGAACTCCAGGAGTTGGTGATGGACAGGGAGGCCTGGCATGCTGCGGTTCATGGGGTCGCAAAGAGTCAGACACGACTGAGCGACTGAACTGAACTGAACTGGATGGTAGAAAATAAGAGGGACAAAAAAGCCTCTTGATTAAGGTGAAAGAGGAGAGTAAACACGTTGGCTTGAAACTCAACATTTAAAAAACTAAGATCATGGCATCCAGTCACATCACTTCGTGGCAAATAGAAGGGGAAAAAGTAGAAGCAGTGACAGATTTTCTTTTCTTGGGCTCCAAAAATCACTATAGTGACTGCAGTCATGAAATTAAAAGACTGCTTGCTCCTTGGAAGGAAAGCTATGACAAACCTCAACAGCATATTTTAAAACATATCTCTTTGCTGACAAAGGTCTGTCAAAGCTATGGTTTTTCCAATAGTCATGTATGGATGTGAGAGTTGGACCATAAAGAAGGCTGAGTGCTGAAGAATTGGTGCTTTCAAATTGCAGTGGTGGCGAAGACTCTTGAGAGTCTCTTGGACTGCAAGGAGATGACATCAGTCAATCCTAAAAGAAATGAACTCAATATTCATTGGAAGGACTGTTGTTGAAGCTGAAGCTTCAATACTTTGGCTACCTGATGCTAAGAGCTGACTTATTGGAAAAGACCCTGATGCTGGGAAAGATTGAAAGCATAAGGAGAAGAGGGCAGCAGAGGATGAGATTGTTGGATAGCATCACTGATTCAATGTACGTGAATTTGAGCAAACTCTGGGAGATAGTGAAGGACAGGGGAGTCTAGGCTGCTGCAGTCCATGTGGTCACAAAGAGCCAGACATGACTTAGTGCCTGAAAAACAACAACAATAACATGTAATGCTGTCTGATACTGAAGACATAGATTGCGTGATACTGGAAGTAATGAAAGGAACTTTCTATCACAAACTGTGGTCATCTGGGCCACATTTTATATCTTGAGATATAAAATGATATTGGTGAATAAATATCCACAATATCCACAGAATACAATTTTTTTTTCAGAATATAACTTTCAAGATTTAAATTTTGTTTTAGTAAAGGAAATAATATGTGATCTTAAGAAGAGTCAATAGTTATTGACAATTAGATTAACATGTTATGTGACAGGTAAAAGAATGAATGCATTCTACGTATAAATCTAAACACAAAGAATAACAACAAAAAAACTGAATTGCAAAAGCAAATTGCAAAAGCTGATTGCAAAAGCAATTGCAAAAGCATTGGATTCAGATAGATTTCTTCAGTCCAATTTTACCTTGCGAATAGCAGGAAGAAAAATTTTACTTCAGAGCATATTCAAAGGAAAGTCTTCCTTCCATGTAAAATCAAACCATCTTACAAATCAGAAGATATTGTAGTTAGTACCCCAACTTCAGGCAGATAGAATTTGTACAGTACACAGCTGTCCTTACATTGCCCTTTTGTTACTATAAAGTAGAGCAAAGAGACTGATCCCTGCAGGAATGAGATATGGCCTTTTTGTTGAAGAGAGTTGCACTTTCATGATTTCCTACAAAACAGCTGCAAAAATACCTACAGTAGGGCATCTGGAATTCTTAAAAGTGACTTGAGGATTTGTAGCTAATGAAACATTGTGAAATAACACTCACCATGTTGTAAAAAATACCCTTAACCATTTATTAGCATTCTTATAACAAAAATAAAAGGTACCCTAAGCACATTAGCCCAGCTTGATTAGAAGAAAATGCTAAAGTGACAAAGAAATTGTGTAAATAGATGCCTTGCCAGAAACAGACCTTGACATCATAAGACATTTGAATCTCTTTTAACAGTTATGAAGAACAATGTGATGTGATGGCTGCAGCTTAAACTGTTTGATCAGATTCTGGAGTATCATCAGTAATAACTTACATGTTCTTTAAAAATGTGGTTTCCTGTTGAGACCAAGCACTGTTCCCAGAAAATAAAAGGAATTCTTTTAAAGATGTTTTTCATTTTTACCTCTCACAAAATAAGACTATCAAAGTGAAAGCAATGGCCTTTCCATGAGAACTTGGGTCAAATAAACCATGTATTGTTCCATCTTAAAATGAAACATCTGGCTGACTTAAGAAGAAAACGAGCTTAATTATTTCTGAGTATCTAGCAGAGAGAGGTTAACTTCAAAATCTATATGTCTTTCCAAGATGGACATGGAAGAAAAAAAAAAACTATGAAGTTATTTTTGACTCAGGAAAGTAGATCTGGAGGTAATTTAGTGAACACAAATTACCACTGACAAGGGAAGAAATAATTTATTCTCCTGGTGAGTTTTTTTATATGAGGGGGCAGCAAGGAGCTGTCAGCAGGGAAAAGGCATTTGGATGGATTTTAAAATAATTTAAACCAAGTCCAATATCCTATAAGATATCTAGGACATCATATGAAGTTGTGGGATTTCTTGGAGAAATATTATTTCTAAACTGAAGCTTGAAGGTGAAACTATGAGATATAAATTCAGGTGGAGGAGAGCTTGGAGATAATATATTTCTTAACAAATCCTTCTCTTTAGCCTCATTCTTGTTTTTTCTTTTTTCCTGGGTCTTCAATCTAATAGTCTCTGCTCACCAGAGTGTTTATGAGTATCTACTTGGAATGCTCCTCCCAATGGCTCCATCCTTCTGTGAACCTTGGTTTCCTTCACTGATGGTCACTACCAGGTATAATCTGCTGGAAGGGTGTTGTCCTTTTTCTGCTTGCACCATGGCACCTGGTTGGGCTACGATACTGATTGGATACATGTCCATGCTTTTCCTCATTTTCCTATTTCCTCTTCTCCACTTTGGGCATCACTTAAGACTGAAGGAGTGATCAGACTTTCCTGAAGGTATAAAGGAAGGAGATGCAAGATAACTATATCCTAGAAGAGAAAAATTATAAGTGTACTCTAAATCCATTTTCTCCCATAGTTTGAGGAGAAAGCGCACATAATTGGAAGGAAAAACATCTTCACAAAGGGTATCCTTGGGGACATACTCAACCTTAGCCCCCTGACTTGCACCTCTCTCAATGATTTCTTCTCCTAATTTCCATGGTATTAAACTCCACACACTTTTGGGAAAACCAGTCTTCCTTACAGGCCCCTCCTAGGGTCTGTCCTCTTTCCCACCCAGCACTATATTTCCTCCAATTCAGAATGCTCTCTGGCAGGAAGGGGGCACTAGGAGGGAATCGTGATTGTCGGTCTTTGACATTTTAAGTCTTATAGAATATAGCTCTCTAGCCATCCAGCCCTCTTCACATGATGGAGGGACATTGAGTTGAACTGACATGTATCACAAGGACATACCTTAAGCCTCAGAGACAGTATCACCTAAACTTACAAGAAATAAAAGGAATAATGATCAGATTGCCTCTCTCACAGTGGACTTTCACTTGCCACACAGAGCACTATGAATTCCACCCCTGAATCCCAAATGCCTCCTTCATTGTCCTCTCTACCATCTGCAGAAATGACCATATAGCTTTGGTCAAGTCACTCCTTTAACTCTATACATTTTTATCACCCAATTTGACATGGCCAAATAATTCAAATTCTTATCCAAGAATAATCTAAGTTGGTCCCTTTCTGGGATAAGAAAGTTACAGTAATATCAGGAAATATTCTGTTGAAGATTCCATATCCAGTCATCATTCATCTAATTAGAGAAGTTAAAAATTTGAAAACTGACCAGAACTCATAGGAAGTACCAGAGAAGGCAATGGCACTCCACTCCAGTACTCTTGCCTGGAAAATCCCATGGATGGAGGAGCCTGGAAGGCTGCAGTCCATGGGGTCGCTGAGGGTCGGGCATGACTGAGCGACTTCACTTTCACTTTTCACTTTCATGCATTGGAGAAGGCAATGGCAACCCACTCCAGTGTTCTTGCCTGGAGAATCCCAGGGACAGGGGAGCCTGGTGGGCTGCCGTCCATGGGGTTGCACAGAGTTGGGCATGACTGAAGTGAGTTAGCAGCAGGATAGGAAGTACTGGAGCTCTGTTTTAAAGACCAAATGCAGGTGGTGCTGAAAAGAACAGCAGGTTTTCAATAACCCTCCAAGCAACATCCATGCTTCTGCAAATTGAAGTGATTGGCCTCATTGTTTAGAATATTCTGAGACTCAGGCAAGTCCTGTCTTCAGCGCTGCGACTCTTTCTCTCTTTCTGGGAAAGGTGTATGCGAGAGTAGTAACAATAATGGAAGGAGTAGTAACAGCAGTGGTAGATGTGTGGGCTGGGGCAGGGTGGGGGTGGCTGTACACAGGAAAGAGCCACCAAATGCTTTTCATGGCAAAACGGTCTAGGAAAGGGAAACTTCATGTGGAACCAAGAATGACTATAGAAGATCCCTTGACTCATTACCTACCGTATAGAAACCTTTCAGTACTTTTAGCCCTTTGTCTTCCCAGGAATCAGTTGTACAACAAGTTATTTGCTCAGTAATCCCACAAAATTGCTGCTGCTGCTAAGTCGCTTCAGTCATGTCCAATTCTGTGCCACCCCATGGACAGCAGCCCACCAGGCTCCCTCGTCCCTGGGATTCTCCAGGCAAGAACACTGGAGTGGGTTGCCATTGCCTTCTCCAATGCATGAAAGTGAAAAGTGAAAGTGAAGATGCTCAGTAGTGTATGACTCTTAGTGACCCCATGGACTGCAGCCCACCAGGCTCCTCCATCCATTTTCCAGGAAAGAGTACTGGAATGGGGTGCTATTACCCTCTCCGAATCCCACAAAACTAGGGAATCATAAAATTCACTCACACTAACTACATTTTCTCACTGTAACTTCTTGGGTTCACGCTCCTGCATCTGTTTCTTAAACCACTGTGGGCAGGGCAGAGGGAGTGGGAAACCGTGTCTGAGAGCTTCAGCCCAGGTGGAGGGAGTGAAGCCTGGAATGAGCTGCTGGAGGTCTCATTTCAATCATGATATGCAGGCAATTACCTGCGCAGATGTGACCCACTTGGTTTACACCAGGTCGCTGAGAAATGAGTCTGCATTGGTAGGGCTCTTGTTTTCAAGGCTATGTAAATATACCATGTAGCAAAAATGGATCGTTAACCTTTACTTTAAGAATAAACCAATAATAAATTCATAAATTAGAGTTCATTTTTAATCATATTATGAAAGATAAATAAATCATATAACTAAACAAAGACATTTAACTCTATTTCAAAACCTGATATGAATGGCTCAAAATATTGACTAAGATGAATGCAAAATAACCAGGTGACTTTAATATTCTGCTGGCCTTTGGGTACTTTTTTTTCTTTCAAGGATAAGAACAGCATTTCCCAGCCAAGATTTTGAGTTGTTTTGATAGTTTTCTGATCATTCCCAGAACTGTGAAGGAATTCTCAGTTTTAAATCCTCTGAAAAAAATATAGGTACTAGTAATCCAATATTTGATTATTTTAATGGGGCATTGAAGGTTTAGGCAGAGTCATGAAATCCAAACAAACAATTGAATGTGGCAACCCACTTAATAAAATTAGTTCCAGGACACACAAATCACTCAGTTGGAAGAGAATCTTCAAGAAGAGGTTATAATTAAAGTAAGAGGGTTTCTCATCAAGACAGAGCCTTGGGACTTTGGCACATTCTTTGAACCTGTCCTCACTGCTTGAAAAGAGAGGGAGAGGGGGAGATGGAGCCAGAGCCAGAGCAAGAAAGGAAAGGAGGGAGAGAATTTTAAGGAAACTATGACGCATAAGGGATAAAAAGAAAAAACATCTGCTGGATAATTAGCAAATTCCTTCACAAAGAGAACATTTAAAAGTTTAAAGTTTTCGACACCAACTAGACCAAAGTAGACCACTGTTTCCAAAGTAATGCTTACTATTATTTTCTATTCTAAATTCAGTCAGTTTAGGAAATTGTTTAAAGAGGAAAGTAGGGGAAGAAGTGGAAAGGAGTGCCCTCTTCAGTAACTACCAATTGAAATCTCAATCTGTTATGAAGTTTTGGTATCTTGTGTCACCCAAGAGGGGGAAAGAGCCTTAAATATCATTTCCAAGCTGGCACAATATTTGTTTGTCCTCAATTTGAACCAAAGTAATTTGATATCCAAATGTGCTACTTTTTAACCAAGTGCTGTGCTATGCTCAGCCCCTCAGTCATGTCTGACTCTGCAATCCTTAGCACTGCAGCCCACCAGGCTCCTCTATCCATGGGATTTCCCAGGCAAGAAGACTGGAGTGGGTTGCCATTTCTTCCTCCAGGGGATCTTCCCAACCCAGGGATCAAACTCGAACCTTCTGTGTCTCCTGCACTGCAGGTGGATTCTTTACCTGCTGAGAGTCATTTGGGAAGCCCAACAAAGCAAGTAAACTATATATTTCAACTCCTTCAGTTGCTGAAGTTGGAAGGGGTGAACTATATTTTTAGCTGAGCAAACATAAAAGGGAGCTGGAAATGGTTTGGGTCCCATATCCAGTAAGGAAAATGGAGAACTGGTGGCCAATCAGTCTACAAAACTGGCTGAATTTCAAGAAGAAAAATGGTGGTGAGAAAGGTTTTTGTATTTAACATTTTAAAAATTAAAGTATACTTTAAGTACAGAAGGATAAGGATAGGTAAGATAAGGAAGTGAAGCTTACTTCCTACCTGCGCAAGGAGATGAAAACAAATTCAAAGTTCTTCAATCCATCCTCACAGGGCCAGGGCAACAAGGAGGGCTGCAGTCCCTGTTGCTAAGGCAATAGGAGAAGCAGGAAATGGAGGGAAGCAGGAAGCGTCCAGGCAACAGCCTCTGGAATGGCTGTGACCTTACCCATTACAGTTCCTTGACTGTTTGTTACTCTGTACTTCCACCCCTCCTCTTTCTTTCTCTTCCACTCCGTCCTTCTTTTCATGCTCTTCTCTACTGCACTGGGCCTGCTACATCTTCTTGCCTCTTCCTCTCTGAGGCTAACACAAGGAGGACGTTTGAATAAAAGCAAGATTCTGGCAGTATCAGGGAAGAGTGTTAAAAGATACTCCAAGCTCTAACTTCCACCTCCCTGAGAAATCAGGTGATTTTAGTCAGTGAAAATCCATGATTTCTTGGCATCCCTCAATATATCATGATTTATAATATAAGAATTTGCATGCATGCTCTTTGGTAAATAAAATGTGCAAAATTAGTCAGTCAACACAGTTTACTTGGGATTATCCTAACCACTAGCTTATTTGCTCACTTAAATGTCATGAAAAATTACAAAGGGCTCTTCTCATGCCTCCCTTATTCTGTCTCTTCCCATCCTTACTAGTAAATTGATCTGGTGGGTGGACCTCATAGGCTTCTTAGATCAATGACTAATGTTATGGAATTTCTTAATGGTCCATTGGGTTCAATCCTCATGTATTTGTATTGAGGGTGGGGAAACATGTGTACCACCCTCCTTTCTGAATATGATCCTAACTTTTCCTGCAAGATAATCAGTATAAATTACAGTTTGCATGAACTTGCTCACATTCTCTGAGAATACACACCTCTTGCCTGGAAAATCCCATGGACGGAGGAGCCTGGTAGGCTGCAGTCCATGGGGTCGCTAAGAGTTAGGCACGACTGAGTGACTTCACTTTCGCTTTTCACTTTCATGCATTGGAGAAGGAAATGGCAACCCACTCCAGTATTCTTGCCTGGAGAATCCCAGAGACAGAGGAGCCTAGTGGGCTGCCGTCTAGCACAGAGTCAGACACAAATGAAGCGACTTAGCAGCAGCAGGCAATCTGATGACACCATCATAGAAAAAGCCCTGACTTTGACACAGTTCAAACAGGAACATTCGTAAATGTTTCCGTCTCCAAGTATCTTCTTCTTATATGCAGGCAGAAAACTGAGTCAATTATATTCCACTGACCTGAAAAAAAACTTTTTGCTGATCTCAAATTTTTAGACCCTGACTGTGTAACAATCAGTAAATTGTTACCTGTGTAACCACTTTGTGCATAGTAAGAACCCACAGAACATTTTTAGAACTGAAAGACTCCTATTCTAGATTTTACTAAAATCTTATATCAAAGGCAATTCAAACACATATAAAACAAATTCTGAATAAAAATTATATTTGTCAGGGTCCAACCAGGAAAACAAACCACTCTAAGCCTATAAAATAGAGGAAATTTAATTCCTTCGACAGATGATAAATGGAGACGGGGATGGCAACCCACTCCAGTATTCTTGCCTGGAGAATCCTATGGACAGAGGAGCATGGCAGGCTATGGTCCATGGGATCACAAAGAGTCAGACATGATAGAGGAACTAATACTTTTATACTTTCATAGATGAGAGAAGCTGAGAAGCGGGGCCCACAATGGTGGTACAACCCAGAGGCTGGCAAGAGCCAATGTGAGACCCTCTCTGAGGCTGGAGGAATAGAAAGAAAGATCACTGTTATCTTAAAATCCAAAGTCAAGGTCATAGGAGCAAATGGCCCAGATCTGGCACCATGGCAGAGTGTTAGCTTAGTTACTATGAACACTGAGTGCAAAATAAACTCAGGAAAAAGTATTGCTCTTGACACATTATACCATGAGTGCTCAATATATATTTATAGGTCCCACATATACATCAGGATGACTCAAAGAAGTCATCAACAAGCTTTTATGCAAAATTGGGAACAGGGGCATTTGAGATAGCATCCAATGATTATTTCTTTTCAGTTATTTCTTTCCAGTGCTGCCTAAACTAGCAAAAAGAGTCACTTGATACATGTGAATTTATTGGGATCATTACCGTGAATCCAAGACAGCTAACTACTTAGTTTTCATTCTCTTTAAGAAAGCAAAGCTTGGCATGCCTGAAAAACCTGCAGTCTACAGGTTGCCCATTTCTCTCCAAGCCTTTTGCTCAGCCTTTTCACCAGTCTGAGAGCCTATGATGTCTGGCTTGTGGCTAGACCACAATTCTGAGGCAGTTGGCAAGTGGGGGCTGTGCCAGGCTGACTTCACCGTGATGGTATCAAAGTTGGGGTTGGATTGCCAGTCTCAACAAGCTGATATCAAAGTCAGCCCCCTCCTCCAACCTGCTCAGTTTGTCTGCTGGAATAATTGGCCAACATTAAGCTAGGGACTAGCAAGACCAAAGGGTTATTTAAGACCCCAGTAGACCCAGTTTCCTGATACCAGCTGTTCCAAGTAAGCATTGTGTATCATGTCATGTACAATAAGGTAGATTTTAAAGCGCCTGCCTCCAATGCGGGAGACCCGGGTTCGATCCCTGGGCCAGAAAGATCCCCTGGAGAAGGAAATGGTAACCCACTCCAGTATTCTTGACTGGAAATTCCCATGGACAGAGAAGCCTGGTAGGCTACAGTCCATGGGGTCGCAAAGAGTCGGACACGACTGAGCGACTTCACTTTCTAGAGTCAGCTAGACCTAGCTCCAAGTCCCAGTTCCTTTGCTTACTCACTGTATGGCACTGAGCATCTCAACCTTTCATTGATAAAATAGGAAGGATGAGGTAGGATTAAGGGCACAATGCTCACGTAAGCTCAGTTCTCCATGTAATGTATACTTTATGTTCAACCAATGACATGTACTGTAAATGTGAATGTTTGGTAAAAGCTATTCATTGATAATCCATAAAGGACATAGTTTTGCAAGGTAGAATATTGGGCAAGCCACTAAAATAAAGTTACAGCGCAAGTAGGCAAATCAGTTGCATATGGATGTTTAGTTGATGTGTGCTCTCTCTGTTTGAGACAAAAATGTTCTCTAGGCTGCTTACCTGAAACTTGAGGTTATACTTCCCACACTCATGATGGTGATTCCGATCCATAAAGTCAACATCCCCTGCAAAAGAACATTCCAAACTGGGTCAATAAATAGGAACTCATAAGCAATACCATTACCCCAGACTTCACTGTGACTGAGAAAAAACAGCCCTAAATCATTTTCACTTTGTGTATCTAGATTGTTCTGTACAGACTGTAAATGTAAACAGAAGCACTAATATTTGCTGTAGTAAAACTGTGGAGACTAGGAGTTTCAAAGGAGAGTACCGTTTACTGAAGCCATCCACACTCTCTATCTGTTTTCTCCCCTCCCTTTGTCTTCCCTTTGCCTCTCTGCTCCTGCTACTGGCATTTCTTCTCTCTCCTATCTGCCCTCTCACTCACAGGGACTGCTCACCATAAGATGAGACACATTTAATTATTCAGAGCAAAACATTCAACAAGCCATCTAAAAATGTGATACATCTCCAAATAACCATATTAACTATTTTGTTATTTCAAATTTAAGAAATCTGCACATGAGAACTGTCCAAAAGCTAGGCAACTGCTTTTCTTTCAGGGGGTATGTTGACATATTCAGCAAATAATTTCCAAAACACTATGTGATGTTTGAAGTTGTTTTTCTAACTAAGACAATGTGTGTGGCTTGAAAAACACATTTGTGTGGTATGTTTTCGTAGATTGGCTTGCCAGGTGACCAGAAATAAAAAGCATGTCCTTAAAATTCCCTCCTCCAAGGTCTATCTTCCCCAGTCAAGGGGGTTCAGTGCATTCCAGCTTTACATTTTTTGTTCTAACGCCCTGTGTGGCCTTCCTCAGTTTAGATTTGAACCCAGTTCAAAAAAGCACAAGTCCAGGAAAAGATTGTGCAAGAGTTTTGTGTTTACATTGCACTGTACATTCTTAACAATACTGGCTATTTAATCCATAAACATCGATTTAAATTTTATGAGATTACCAATCGGCGTCTCAGAAAATATTACAAATTTAAAAGCAAAAATAGAGAAAATACTAAATAAACCAATGTTTTCCCAGAAGTTTATGGAAGATAATGAGCACAACTGCATTGATCAAGTCAGTGGGGCAAATATTGGTAGGGTGTCTGCTTTGTTGCTGGGTGCTCAGAGGAACATAAAAGTGAGCAGGATTCTAGACCTTCTCTCAGGAAAAATTCTGTTGTAGTACAGAGGGCTTTGTTTTTCCAGACCTTTATCACATCAGACTGTAAATTATCAATTTATTAGAAAATCATTGCGCAGTTTCTCTCTATCCAAGCTTGTAAGGACATTGATCTTGGGGAGTACAATACAACTTACAAACTGCTTAAGTCTGCTCCAAATTTTCTTATGAAGTTTTAAAGATGAATGAGAGAAGAGCATTTTTATTAAATAATTCTTTGAATTTCCTATATTTATCAGTGGAAATTTTTTCACAGTAATGATAGAAACTAACACTGAGGAAGGTCAACTTACAATGTGGCTGGCACTGGTCTAGTTTTAAGTATTTTTACATACAGTCATTTCTTTAGCTCTCAGAATAGCCTTTGAGCTGGGGTTCAAGTTATCTATCACTGTGTAACTAGCTAGCTTAAATTTAGTGGCATTAAAGAATAACCATTTTTCTGTGTTCATAGATTCTGTGGATCAAGAAATCAGATGGGACACAAGAATTCAGACAGGTAGGACCGGGTTTCCGCTCCACAGTGTCTGAGATCTGGGTGGGGAAGACTTAAACAGCTCTAGGGGGCATGACCAGAGAGCTGGAGGCTGGAAGCACCTGATGCTGAATCCTATACATCTGACACCTGGCCTGGGATGACTGGAAGACTGACTCAGGTGGAACTATGGATTGGGACACTTACTCGTGTAATGTCTCCTTGGGGCCTGAGAGTCCTTCCAGCACAGCAGACTTGATCTTCTCACTTGGCAGCTCTGGACACCAGTGAGCAAGGCAGAAGATGGACACCAATGGGCTGGCTGACCTTGAGTCAGATGTTTACATTCGTGGCCAGTGAGAATAGGACTATGTTTTCAAACTTGGACATCCGGGCTCACAAGTCTGGGTATTTCCCAGTGAAAGGAACTATTTTACAGTAAAATTCAACCTAGTGGAAATTTCTGCAGTTGCAAGTTGCAAAGAAGAAAGTTTATGTTTTCCTTATAAACACTTACTAAGAATAAACTTTATATATGATGATAAGTAAAAATTAAATAAACAGGAATCAAATACATAGGAATGAAAGCACTGAGGTTGAAAAGAAGAAAGACAACTGAAATGAAAAAGAAAGGAAAGAAAAGGTGCAAATCAAGAGGAAAAGAACAGAATTCACCAAATGAAATGTTTCCCTGAGTTTGTGTGTGCGTACGAGCCCAGTGAATCAGTAAGAAAAAAAAATGAATCAGGATTTTAGAGAAACGAAAATGCAAAACGGAGAAAAAGAGGGGGTCGGATATTAGTTGGATTATAGCCAGTTTTCCAGCTCCAAACATCTGGTGCCAAGACAAGGAAAGGTGAGGCCCTGTCCTTTGCTGCAACACTTGCCTCAACAGGGGCTGGTTACTCAGGATATTTACATTAAATTAACGTGGCTGGCTATGGCTGTGTTCAGCACTTGGATACGCGGTTAAATAATCAGTGTGGTTTGGCTGCTGGTTTCTTTACTGTGGTTGAATAATTGGTGTTGTCTTGGTTGCTGGCTACTTAAAAAATGTATATGTGCACTTGTTTCTCTTTTTTCTTTCTCTTGAGCAATTTTGACAAGCCCTTGGCAGAAAAGTGGCTGACCAGCTTTCAAACCGGTGCTTTTTCTCCTTGTCATTTATGCTTCCCCCAGATGCTTTTTAAGGACTTGAGAATCTTAAAGACTTTTCTTACTGGAATCTAGACGATGCGTTCTGTGTTAGAAAAGAATTCAGCTCGCTTGTTTTGTTTGTAGCAAAGAGATAAAGCTGAGTCTAAGGGCAGTGTGATTTACCAGAAATGGATGCCTCTTTTCTAGGTACGTTTCACTAGGTCCTCAGCTCCACCATAAGAGTGGGGAAAGACAATTACAATGACCTTTGGATAAAACAACCCTGCGTTGGTGCTGTGCTTAGTCACTTAGTCGTGTCTGACTCTTTGCGACCCCACGGACTGTATAGCCTGTCAGGCTCCCCTGTCCATGGAATTCTCCAGGCAAGAATACTGGCGTGGGTTGCCACACCCTCCTCCAGGGGATCTTCCTGACCTATGAATTGAACCCACGTCTTTTACGTCTCCTGCATTGGCAGGTGGGTTCTTTACCACTAGTGCCACCTGGGAACCCCAGGACAACCCTATATGCAGGCATGTTTCCCATGTTAGTCATTTGCTAGATCTTTAAAACCTAAACAGTCCTTGATACATAGTAGGTGCTCAATATTTGGTAAATAAAGGATAATAACTGAAATTTTATAATTCAGGATTGACAATACTTCTATCCCAGAAAGTTTGCTTCATTTAGTCGTCTTGTTGATTTGCTTAACAGTTGTCAAATTACCACAAGCTGTTCTGCCCTGGGAAACCCACTCCTTCCCAGATGGCTCTGTCTTTTCTCATATTCCAAGACCCAACCCTGACTTCAGGCAAATGATGATCAGGGTGAATAATCCTCCTTCAGCAGCAAAACTGGGACAGGAGTGTCAAGAGAGAGCACAAGTCAGGGACAAGCCTCCACCTGCCAACAAACTCCAATGACATATGCATATACGTTAGGAAGGAAGGCAAAGTCTTTAACTGCTACTCAGAAACCACAAGTTCTCAGGGTCTCAGAGGATAAGGAATCCAAAGGTCCAAGTTTGAAGTCACATTACAGAGAGGAAACTAGTGTTTCCAAGTAGGAAGTGGGAAAGAAAGAGCATTTTTTCAAATATGTCTCATCAGTATTAGGATAAATTCACCTCTTCTAGAAGTCTAGAACATGAATTTTATGTCAATCATATTCAGGATAGATTGGAAAGTACCAAGTTTCTTAATATTGATTCAGATCTATTGCAGGGCAGAGATGAGGGTGAATACCTAAGATTTTAAAGGGATTTTGGGAGGATTCTTTGGAATTCATTGATCTTGCCATTTTAGTAAGGAGTTTTATTTCCCTTTATAACAGGCATTCTTCAACACCTTTTTTGAGAACTACTAAGACCAAGTATAGGAAAACTCCCAGGAAAGGCAAGCCTCTCATCCCCCACACTGTGCTGGGTGCTGTGGAAACAAGGTGATGCGGTGGCCAAGGCGGCAAGCTTAGCAGATCACTTTCTGGGCATTCTCACTTATTAGGTGTTATTGGATCGCTTAACTGCCTTCAACTTAAATGCCATCAGTCTTTACCTTATTAATTTTCTGAAGACATAAATAATAATGTTTGTCTTACACATAATACAAGAAATTAAAATTAAAGCTACAATGAGGTATAATTTTCATCTATCAGATTGGCAAAGATCCAAAAGTTTAATAACATGTTGTGTTGGTGATGATGCAAGCAGATGACATTCCCGTGCACTGGCACAACATCTATGGAGAATGGCTGACCCACTGAAACAGCACATAAACCAGCTGAAACTGGTTTTGCCTCCTTAAATAGGTTGATTGATTAATCAAAACTTGAGTTATTTTAGAGAATAGCACTGCGCCTGTGTAGGTTGGAAAACCATGTCTCCAGGATGACCTCAGAACTAAGAACCCCCAGTCCACCTAACCCAAATAGAAATGTTGCCACCAGAGCCCTTTGTGAAGCAAGAAATTGGTCAATATGGAAAATCTGACTTCCAACATCAGTCCATACACCAGTTCATAGCATATATGAACTGATTCAAGACTAACCAATCAGCCTCCAAATTTGAAACTCCCCCAACCTTTTAAATTTCACCCTGAACCGTGGATCATGGAGACAGATTTGAGTCCTGCCTCCTGTCTCTTTGCTGGTCAGCCTCACAATAAAGCTATTTGTTTTCTCAAAAACTGGTGTCGTGGTATTGGCTTCTGTGTAGATAGGGGCACTGAACTTGCTTTGTAACACTATCATAAATAGAACAGTTGATCTATCACAGTTTAAAATGTACCTCCTTTTTGATGCAGTAATGTAACTTCTTAAAATGTATCCTCTGGCTGTATTAAAGTACTTATGAAAAGACAAATGTACAAGGTTACTCACTGCTGCATTGAAACCACAAAAGATGAACTTTGTTCATCAGTAAACGACTGGCTAAATGATGTATGGAACATCAAAAAATGGGATACTATGCACTCATCAAAAGGATAAGCAAGTCAGTGCTTGGAACAGCGTCCAAAATATATTATTAAGTGAAACAAAGGCAAAGATTATCATTTTCAAAGATTTATTTTATATACATATGTAATATCTCTGGGGACACATATAAAACTTTGATAAGTTGTTGAGGGAGGTGAGTATGTGGGTGCAAAGGTGAGTGGAGTCTTTCTGGACATGTGAATGTTTTTATACCTTATATGTTTTGTACTATATACATATATTTCCTATTCAAAAATGCATTTGAATAATAATAAAAATAAATTGACAAAGAAAATATGGTGAAAGGAGCTTTGGTAATTAAATGTATATCTATGCATGAAATGAAGCTCTGTGGCATAAAGCCACCTATCACAAGCACCCCTAATCAAGAGACTGTTGGAACAGAGTGCTGATCCGGGTAAGAACTCAATAGATATATCTGAGGTGGGTAACTGAATTATATGAAAGATTCTATCAATATAAATGGTTAATCATTTAGGGATGTGTGTACAAATTTTGGATTCAAATGGTATGTATGGCCTCACTATTTTTTCAACAGACGAAAAAAGAAATACCGGACTTCCCTGGTGATCTGGGGGTTAAGAATCCTGCCAATGCAGGGGAAACAGGTTCGAGCCTTGGTCTGAGAAGATTCCACATGCCTTAGGGCAGCTGAGCCCGTATGCTGTAACTACTGAGCCTGTGCGTTCTCTAGAGCCCAGAAACCACAATCACTGAGGCCTGCGAGCCCTGGAGCCTGTGCTCTGCAACAGGAAATGCCACCACAGGAAGCCCATGCAGGGCAACAAGAGAGTAGCCCCCCTCATTGCAACTAGAGAAAGCCTGCGTGCAGCAACGAAGACCCATTGCAGAAAAAAATAAATAAATTTTTTTTAAAAGAAAAGAAATACTAAATGAGGACACTTTAAATAATGAAGCTATAAATGAAAAGATTCAATTTAACATCCATGATTCAATTTAACATCAGTTTTAGGTTAAAACAGAAAGTTTCCAGGGGGGTTGTCAGTACAGTCGAACTATTCTGTATAATAATAGTAGGATATAGACTGGTCAATATATGACCTTATACATTTGTCAAAACCCATAGAATGCACAACACAAAGAGTGAGCCCTAAGGTAAACTACCAGTTCAGTTCAGTTCAGTCGCTCAGTCGTGTCCGACTCTTTGCGAACCCATGAATCGCAGCACACCGGGCCTCCCTGTCCATCACCAACTCCTGGAGTTCACTCAGACTCACATCCGTTGAGTCAGTGATGCCATCCAGCCATCTCATCCTCTGTCGTCCCCTTCTCTTCCTGCCCCCAATCCCTCCCAGCATCAGTCTTTTCCAATGAGTCAACTCTTCGCATGAGGTGGCCAAAGTACTGGAGTTTCAGCTTTAGCATCATTCCTTCCAAAGAAATCCCAGGGTTAAACTATAGGCTTTAGTTAATAATAAGTGTTGATATTTGTTTATTGATTGTATCAAATGTACCATACTAATAAAACATATAAATAAAAAGAGGAACAATCCAGGGAAAAAAGAGCAGGAGATGCGTTAGAACTTGATACTTTCCAATCAATTTTTCTTTAAACCTAGCAGTACTTATAAAAATAAAGTCTATTAAGAATAACAATGATAACAGAACAAAGTAGAAATTAGGAAGATTCTTTCTAAAAATGCTTCAGCTTTCTGACATATATAATTAAGCATTCCATAAATACCTGTTGGCTTCAGCTGAGTCAAAGTCAGTTAAAAAAAGAGCAGGTAAGTATGAAAGCAGCTTTAAAATGTAGGAAGACTATGAACTTATTTGTGATACATTTGATACAGTCCTAGGATTCACATTTCAAACGAGCCTTAGACAGTTTGTCAACTATCAGTCAATAAGATCATAGATTTTTTTCCCCCAAGATACTTTATGATAATTACATATATTTAGCAATAAAGATAGAAGCAATTCTAATGCCTCTCTCCCAAATTCTTTGAGAAACATTAATCACACACTCATAAATTTTATGTTAACTTGTTGATAGATAATTTTGTTGTTGACAAGGTTTTCTTGACGGGAAAGGATGGAATGCAGAGAGGAAGCCTATTGCCTTTGTTTAGACTTTTACAAGGGAAAAAAGCAAAATTTTAGGATAATTGAGAAGTTCTCTCACAAATTGTGTTTTAATGTTTAGAGAACAATTTATCCATATTTATGACACATTTACAAAAATGTTTCTTCTTGATATCAATAGTGAAAAACCAGATTTTACAACAAGGCTTGGCACAGCTTTCAAACATCCTACCATGTCCATTAAAGAACTGGCTCTAATTATTGAGGAACTTAAGATGTCATGTCCAAATGTGCATAAGGTGCTATCTTGGAAAAATTACTCTTTGTAGAAAACTATACTGACTGCACATTCAGAACTCAACTCAACATTCAGAAACTAAGATCATGGCATCTGGTCCCATCACTTCATGGCAAATAGACGGGGGAACAATGAAAACAGTGAGAAACTTTATTTGTGGAGGCTCCAAAATCACTGCAGATGGTGACTGCAGCCATGAAATGAGAAGACGCTTGTTCCTTGGAAGAAAATCTATGACCAACCTAGACAGCATATTAAAAAGCAAAGACATTTCTTTGCCAACAAAGGTCCATCTAGTCAAAGTTATGGTTTTTCCAGTAGTTCATGTACGGATGGGAGAGTTGGACTATAAAGAAAGCTGAGTGCTGAAGAATTGATGCTTTTGAACTGTGGTGTTGGAGAAGACTCTTGAGAGTCCCTTGGACTGCAAGGAGATCCAACCAGTCCATCCTAAAGGACATCAGTCCTGAATATTCAATGGAAGAACTGATGCTGAAGCTGAAACTCCAATACTTTGGCACCAGATGCGAAGAACTGACTCATTGGAAAACACCCTGATGCTGGGAAAGATTGAAGGTGGGAGGAGAAGGGGATGACAGAGGATGAGATGGCTGGATGGCATCACCGACTTGATGGACATGAGTTTGACTAGGCTCTGGGAGTTGGTGCTGGACAGGGAAACCTGGAGTGCTGCAGTCCATGAGGTCACAAAGAGTCGGACACAACTGAACTGACTCATACTGACTGCCAACTCCATGGCAGGGAAGGTAAAGCAGATTATGCCTCAAATAGTCTATTTGGACTTTAAATTTCTATTTCGTTAATATCTCTCTTTCATAAAGTTTGAAAGTCAAGTTTAATGAGAATTGAAGTGCCTGCTGATTCAGTGGGATTTCCTCTTGTTGACACCCAGCCAGTATCTTGATCTCACAAAGCAACAGTGTGGAGTACACTTCCCACCCCCAGAGAACAGCTGCTCTTGTCTGCTCCATGAGGAATCAGAAAATCTGGGTCGTGCTGTCACTTGGCATCCTGTAGCTATTAATGACATTATTTGAAGAATCAGAAGTTTGTTTCCTATGTTTTTATTAATCTTCAGACATTGGTGAGCCCTAAGTTCCTACACCTAACAACTTATTTGCCTCTAAAACAAGAGAAAACAGCTAGCATCAACAAATAGCACAGAACATCTCTAACAATTTGTGGTGAAAGACTGGGTTATTTTTCCATCTATCACTTAAAAATAAATAAATAAAAATATATTAATAAAAATAAATACAGAAGCATGGTCTAAACCATAATCTTAAGGTCCCAGTGTCTTTGTGAATATCTTCCTGAAGGGGTGGGGCAAAATCAGCTCTATCCTCTCTTTACCAACAGGGTTTTGTAAAGACAGTGTGAAATGACAGAAGTTCATTCAAACTGTATTGCAACAAATTAACTGATTGTTTCTATTCAGGGTTGGAAGAGTCACTTCATAAGTACAAGCACCATCTGTGTCAGGTTCCCCAGCATACTGTACTGCTGGCAGACATTTATCTGCTCAAGGTGAATGCTTTTGGTCTCCATACACTGTAGCTTGGAAAAGTTCCTATCTGCAGAGAAGATACCATATCACACAAATGAAATGATACCTACAAAATGGAAGCCCCCAATTTTAACTGGTCAATTCAACACATATAAAATTATCCTTCCAAATTATTATAAAAGAATCCAAATGCTTACTCCTACCTCCTCACAGGGCACGTGGACCAGGGCCGACTTACGGAACACATTGGTGGAGCCCTGGTACAAGGGAAACTTTTCTTCTAATGACACCCTTGGTTTTCCTTCAGGGAGCCTACTCTCTCTCACTCTTAAGGTACATGGAGGTATTACCTAGACCAAATGAGGTTCTAGCACTTTGTCTAGAACTTTTGGGGGAAAAGTAATTATTTCTATTGAGATTGCTAGGATAAATAAACATAGCATTCTTTCTTTTGTAGTTTCTTTTTTGGGGGGTGAGGTGTAGGGTAAGATTCTCAGAACTGGGCTGGGCTGAGTGGTTGTATTTTACATTTTAAGGGTGTAGCTAGATCTGCTTCCAAAAACAATTGTTTCCATCAGCACCATTGATGGTGCATTTCCAGCAGAGGTATCCTAAGGAGAACTACTGTCACAGCACTTCCATAAAGTTTAGCCTGTCTCCTGGCTGTTAGAGTAATATCTCATTGTTTTCTCACTCCCTGTGATCTAACTACTAATTAATTTAAATATCTTTTCACCTGTTTGTTGACATTTGGATTTACACTTCTGTTTGTCTAGAACTGTCTATTTACATCTTTCCCCTTTCTCTCTTAGATTATCTTTTGCTTCTAAGAGCTCTTAGCTTACTAAAAAAAATTGGCCTTTTGTCATCTCCCTCATAAACATTCTTTCCAGATCTGTGGCATGTCTATTGACTTCGTCTCTTGTTATCTTTTCCATACACACCTTCTTAATTTTTTATATAGTCAAATATGTATGTTTTTATTTGATAACTTCTGATTTTACAGTCTTGGTTATAAGAGTCTTACTAGCATATATGTCATAGCCTAAATTTTCACATTTGGTTTTTGTTTTACTTTTTATATTTAAGTTTCTATTTAATTTTTTTAATTTTTACCTTTCCTCTTAAATGGATGGCCAGTTTTCCTAGCATCATTTATTTAAGACACCATACTTTTTCACTGATTAAATCATAACCTTTGTGAAATAAATATATGACCAAGGTTATGGTCTAATCAGCACCATATTGCTTTAATTATTAAGGCTGTAGCATATGTTATTGTTAGGGGAAGCACAGTGACTGAACCCGCCCACCCTGGTCAGGCCCTTTAGTAACCATTCGCATGAGTTGTTTTATGACAGGAGATCCTGGTAAGGAATACGGAACTAATAAGCCACTACCAACCAGGAGAGTTTGGGAAAGGTCAAAAGGAGACACCGCATGTCCGTCCACTTCCCAGAATCCCTCTCTCTAGCATCCATCTTGGCTGAGTGATGCTTGCGCCACCAGGAAAGACTCTGAATTAGACTGATTGGCCAAAGACAACCCAGAAACGAATCCCATCACCATAAAACCCTAGACTGTGAGCCATGTAGCAGACCAGTTCTCCTGGGTTCCCTTACTCTACTGCTCTCCACCTGGGTGCCCTTTCCCAATAAACTCTCCTGCTTTGTCAGCACGTGTGTCTCCTCGGACAATTCATTTCCGAGTGTTAGACAAGAGCCCAGTTTCGGGCCCTGGAAGGGGTCCCTCTTCCTGCAACAAATGGCGACTCTGGAGGGACTCTTCTTTGCTGAGGTTGACATCCTGACCACTCGGGGTACGCAGGGGCCAACTTGCCTGCCAATGGACCAGACCCAGCGGCTGCAACTGGGACATTTTTGTCCCTGGTCTCCTCCTGACATGGACAACTGGCCAGAGTGCCCTGACTGGTAAGGAACAAAAGACTTTATTGACCTTTCTCCCCTTCTCTCTCCTTTTCCTCTCCTTAACCCTTCCTATCCCCCCCCCCACCCCTTTTTTCTAGTCCCCTGGTCCTGGACGCAGGAATCTGGTCGAAGGGCCTCAGCCTGAGCTGAGGATTGGAGATTGATCACTTCCTCTTGGCAGAGAGAACTCGAATTCTGGTTTGATTTCTGGTGGGGCCGAGCTCCAGTCCTCCCTTCTCTGGAGGCCCAGGGTAAAGTCCCATAATGCCTGGGTATCTGCAGGTGGCAGGAGACGTCTGTAAGGCCACCCCTCTTGCCCCCCTCTCCCACCTCGTCCCCCTTCTTCTTTCAACCTGGCTTCCTTTCCTCCCTTTAAAATCTTTAAAGACCTGAGATACTTTCCTTAAAGCGTTAGTACTTGGCTCTGAAGTTCTGAGTCTCTATAGGAGGTTTTCTGAGAGACTGCACTCTCATATTTAAGGGAGTGTCTGATGAGGACTTCCAGGTCTACATGTGTGTGCTTTAACTCTGTGTGCTGCTGCTACTGCTAAGTCGCTTAGTTGTGTCCGACTCTGTGAGCCCCCATGGACTGCAGCCTACCAGGCTCCTCCGTCCATGGTATTTTCCAGGCAAGAGTGCTGGAGTGAGGTGCCATTGCCTTCTCTGTAATTTTGTGTTCTGCGTTGTAATTTTTGATGGCCATTTTGCTTTGTCTGGCCACCATTTGGTTTAGACCTGCTGCCATTTTGTTAGAATTTGATATTCTTTCCCTGTGCCTTGAGACCAGGGCTCTCAGGAACACTTATCTAGACCATCTCTAACCCCTGACACTGAGGAAAAATGGAAAAAAGCCTTTAAAAGTTTTATTTATTCCAACTGTTTTTTATAAACTAGTCAAATTTATATTGTAATATCTAATTCATGACTAAACTTAGAAAATGAAGCTAGATCTTGCATTGTGTCTGTCTAAATATATCTCAGTATGTCTTTATCTCTGGATAATCTTTTTGAGGTTAATTTGTAAATGAGCTCTATTTAATTGGCTTAAAGAAAGATAAATGCTTACAAATCAAATAATTCTAAATTAAACAATAATTCCATGTTCATGTAAACTGGTAAATATTCAGTATTAAATACCTGATATTAATGTTGTTTGTTGACCTATCTAATACAGACATGTCTTAGAGTAATTAACATTAAGTAAAATATGTTCATTGTACCTAGGTTTAATATAAGTTAAATATTATCAGATCTGTTTCAAATCTGTCAACAAGGAAATTACCTCGAGTGAAAAAACTTCTAAAAAAATGTAAATGAGATATGAGATTTTATAAAAACTCTATTAAAAATAATTATTCTTTAGGAATATCTGTCTAAAATAGTCTCTCCAGATTTACGTAACTTGAATTTCTAAGGGTTGTGCTAAGTGTACTAAGTGTTAGAGGTCTATTGAATAGGCCATTTCCAAATAAAATAAGATTTTGAAACATTTACTACTAAACACTAATTTCCTTTTACAGAGAAACAAAGAGATTTGGGACTATAAGTAAATAATGTTTGGCGCCATCCTAAAATGTTCTAAGAAAGCAAGGGTTTTAGAAATTATCGCTGGTATTTATGCTCACCAATCTATAAGATGCTCATATAAAAGTTAGTTCTTGGTTACTAAAGGAAAGTAGGAAGTGTGTTTTCAGTTAAAAAAAAAAATGTATAAAACATACTGAAAAGAGTTATGCATGATAAAGATTTTCTAAAATTGGACTACAGTTAGTTAGATAAATTGATTTTGTTAAAAATGACACAGCCTTTAAGAAAACTGGTTAGAGCCAATTAGGTCCAAGATGGCGGAGCTGACTTTTACTAGACCTTGAGCCTTGGTATTTACGCGCATTGTGACATATCAACAATGATACACCCATCAACTCAATGATACACCCATCAACTAAATCTGACCAAATGTTCTAAACCCTTTTAATTGATCTTTGTGATAAAACTTCCTAAATTGAATTCCTTTGAGGTTCTTTTGCCCTCCAGCTAACTTTGGGATGCTTCAGAGGGCCCCTGAAACATCCCAAGGAGAGATATTAAACTGTGTTTATTTGGTTGGTTAAATTACATGAAAAAGATTATCAAATGAGTAATAAATCCACTCGTATTATAATGTATGGTAAAATTACTAATACGGATATCCTAGAAATTATATGGAGTTCTTAACATTCTGATATGTCCTGGTATTCTAATGGAAAACCTGATGACTTCACAAAAGTTAACAAAAGGACTAAATGAACCAGTGAATATGCTTATAACTTTCATGGTTTCTGTCTGAAAAATTACGAGTTTGAATCTTATGTTTTCCAGGAGTAGGGAAAAGCTTCCTCTCAAACTAATTATGACAATACTTTGGCAAAATTATACATTATAAACAAAACAATTATATTTTCTCTCTGACTCCTCCAGAAATTGAAAAATCTTAGGTTTCCAGTAAGTTTATCAAATGAATTAAGAAGGTTATCTCACTAACAGGTACAAAAATCTCAAGAAACTTTGAAACCTTAAAAAGGAAAAAATTCACTTAAATTTGTTAGGCAAAATCTGTGATAAGATGTTGATATGAGTTCCCCAGCCCTGATTTATTTTAAAAGTTCAGTCTGAGAATCTATAAATGTTTCAGCAAAATAAAAAGTCTATGATCAATTATGGTTATATAAATCATCAGACCAAAATTTGTGAGAACAGACCTATTTTGCAAACAAACTAGCCTTAATTTGGTTATATTTGATAAAAATGAGGGTAATTTTAGGGAGAAAAAGATGCTTCAATAAATGTTAAATCCCAGTTTGTTAATGGAGATCTGCATGTAGTAAAACTCATTTCTTGGATAGTTCTTTGCTGTTATGTGATATTAATATAAAATTTACTTAAATTCTTAAAGAACACCCTAAGTTTGTTTCTAAAGCTTATCTCAGTAATCCATCTTTAGATGAAGATCAGATGCCTCATGACATACAACCAAGACTAGAAAAAGACATAATTTAAGGGACTATCTCCAACCTGGATGGAAGGACTTTTTTATCAGGTACTCTTAACTAGCTCATGCACAATGAAACTGAAGGGAATTTAACTCTTAGACTAATTCCCACTTCCAAAGGCCCCTACACTGAATGGGTCTATAGAAAAGATAGCTGACCTGATCTCACCTTAAAATGATGCTCAAACGGAGGAAAAACTATGCTACATCAGGATGAGAAGACGACGACATCAGAGGGAGACAGCTTGCCCGGGATGCTGGACCCGATTCATATGATCATGTATAATGCTTCCTTGACTTCTTAGACCTTTGCATATAAATCAAATGATTTTCTATCATAGGCCTGATCCTATGCCAGTTTTAGAAATCAATCCAGTTGTTGGGTTTGTTGCCAATTACCTGTGTCTAGTTCTGGGTAACCTTTGTAAATTTCTCTACTGCAAGACTCTAACTGGTTGGCCCTGAGAAAATTTACTTAAAAAGAAAAATTATAGTCATATTCAGGTCACTATGCTATTACTAGATGGGATTCCTTCATCGGGCCAATTAATAATGCCTTCTCTGACTCTGGCCATAAATTTGAACTTTCTTCTATTACTCAAGCTCAATCAGAGCAACAAAGAAAGTTTCAACAACAAAATATCTCCCACAATTATGGGTTTATATAGATAACACTAGGCTATAATTTAGGTTTAAATTCTCCTCTGTGTCAGAAACAATTAAATCATACTAAGGATAATCAGTCTAGTAACACTAAAAAACTGGGCTATGTGCCTTATATATGTGCCAAAATATATAATTTCCCTGGAAGAAAAAGATTCTACAGAGCAGACTAAGTCAGATGACCTGGGATATACTGGGCTACATCTAATGGAAGCTCTTAAGTCTTACTTGTGACTTTATTAATACTGCTGGCTATGTTATTTGTATTTCACCTGTTTTACAAAATTGCTGTTTCTTAAACTGCCAAATGTGTGACTGAGGCCTCTGACAAAATAATATGTAGTTCCATATGAGATCAATGATGGTAACAGTGTAACTCTGCTGCTGCTGCTAAGTCGCTTCAGTCGTGTCCAACTCTGTGCGACCCCATAGACGGCAGCCCACCAGGCTCCCTTGTCCCTGGGATTCTCCGGGCCAGAACACTGGAGTGGGTTGCCATTTCCTTCTCCAATGCATGAAAGTGAAAAGTGAAAGTGAAGTCGCTCTGACTCTTAGTGACCCCATGGACTGTATCCCACCAGGCTCCTCCATCCATGGGATTTTCCAGGCAAGAATACTGGAGTGGTACCATTGCCTTCTCAGAGTGTAACTCTAGATATGGAAAAAAGCAACAAGAGGAAATATTTTCCTGGACCAAGAGGCTAGTAAGACAGTTGGTCCAGAGAATTTTGGATACTGTTTTATGGCCTAGTCCAGTAACAACACATTGAGTGGCCTATCAACAAAATCTTTGCCAAACCTGAGAACAGATATTCTCAGCACCATGAGATAAAATGGTCATAAAAATGCCCCCCTCAAAATCATGGTCAAGTTTGTAAACAAAAAGTGGCTCTGCCAACTGAAAACTGACACTTGCCATCTACATCTACAAAGATTAAATCATGGCCACTGCAACTGCTGACTTTCAATGCCCCTGAAAGGAGTTCAGGGTAAAAATCAGGAATGAGGCACTCTGTGCTCTGGAAAAAACTGACAGAGCAGGCCTTCTGATAGTTAGATCCTTTCAAGAAAAGATTTTATGAGTTCCAGTTCTTGCATCTTCTCATACCTAGAAAAATACTGACATCATTAATGGTGACATCTGCTTTGGCTATTAAAAAAAAAATTACAGCTGAAAAGTCAAAATATAGTGGCTATGGTTGAGACATCCTGAAAAATAACTAGGTGACACTATGGTGTAATTTCAGATTAGACATTATATTACTAACACTTGAGTTTTCTGAGTCTTGTCAGGTGTAGATGCCACCATTCTCAAAACAATGTCTGCTAGAAGCTAGTAACTACAACCTTACTTTTTATAAAACTAGGCAACTGGTTACCTGGCTACAAATCTCCCCAAAGTGCCAGGTCCAGACTCGGTTTCAGGCCTATTCTTCTAAAAAATTGAGATTTATTTTGTCTATTAAAATTCCAGTTATCCCTCCTCCAGCTACTTCTAATTGGGTCTGTTTCAACAAAATAACAGACCAGGAGATTGAGATTTTAATCATACAAGGCTCAGATCTAGGACTTGAAACTCAGAAATACTTCCAATTCAGTGTCTCTTCTCCAAGCTGAGACAGTCCTATGCCCCATTTTGACAAAAAGTTATCATATTCCTAGTTGCCCAGTTCCCTAAATTGAAACTGAGCAGGACTCTGTGGGGCTCTGGAGTACAAATCTGTGCTGCGTTCTCCATTTCTTGTCTGTAGGATATAGACTTCATTCAGCCTCCTTGACCTTACCTGAATTCCAAAGGTTGGATTCAAACAATTACTAATCAGGGAACGGAAGGGATACAAAAATAGGAGAAACAATCAAAGGTTGGTACAGCCTCCAGACAGGGTCCTGGTTCCTACTCAAAAAAATATGCATAACAATGTCTTCCCACCCAGGTGAAAGATGGTAACTTCAGACTGAACACAAGATTCCTGGAACACAGTTCTATTGCCTCACCACCAACCAATCAAAAAGGGTCACAAACCCTGCAACCCTCACCCCAAATGTTGCCTGTTTCCGGGGACCAGAGATGACCATCCTGTTAGGTCTCCTGTTTGGCCCCTGTCTATTTCATCTCTGAGAAGGGCCAACAGTTTCAAACTAAACTGCTGTTATTACAAGGGTAAATGCTGATTTCAGACAAAAAATACCTTGACTTAGATGAGGTAAAGAGAGACTTCTGCTCTACTAGACAGGCCTACGCCCATACACAACAAAAAAAAGTTACAAAAAAAAAAAAAGAAACCTCCGCTCCAATTCCTAAGAAGTATCTTGAGTATGAAGTCTCTCAGGGGGGAACTTGTTAGGGGAAGCACACTGACTGAACCCGCCCACCCTGGTCAGGCCCTTTAGTAACCATTCGCATGAGTTGTTTTATGACAGGAGATCCTGGTAAGGAATACGGAACTAATAAGCCACCACCAACCGGAGGAGTTCAGGAAAGATCAAAAGGAGACATTGCGTGTCCATCCACTTTCCAGAATCCCTCTCGCTAGCATCCATCTTGGCTGAGCGATGCTTGCGCCACCAGGAAAGACTCTGAATTAGACTGATTGGCCAAAGACAACCCGGAAACTAATTCCATCACCATAAAACCCTAGACTGTGAGCCACATGGCAGAGCAGTTCTCCTGGGTTCCCTTACCCTACTGCTCTCCACTCGGGTGCCCTTTCCCAATAAAATCTCTTGCTTTGTCAGCACATGTATCTCCTCAGATAATTCATTTCCAAGTGTTAGACAAGATTCCAGTTTCAGGCCCTGGAAGGGGTCCCCTTTCCTGCAACATTATGATACCTCTCATTTGAGTTTTGTGATTTTCTTAGGTATTTGTAATCAACTTTCCTATATGAATTTTCATATAATTTCATCCAGTTCTAAGAAAAACCCTATTGAGATTTCAACTGGAATTGCATTAAATTTATATATTATTTAGAAAAATTAGCATTTTATTTTGTGAATACCTTATCTATATATTCAGATCTTATTTTCATTCTCATTGTAATATCTTATAAGTACTCATGCATCCAAAGTCTTCCTTATAAAATTTATTCCTAAATATTTTCTATCTTTTGCACAAATATACACGAATATATTTCTCCAAACGATTATTAATTATAGTGATGGTGATGACCTTGGGCATTTTCCTAAAGAGTTGCGGTTCTGTGTTTAGTTGCCCATGTTCAACTCTCTGTGACCCCATAGACTGTAGCCCACCAGGCTCCTCTGTTCATGGGGATTCTCCAGGCAAGCATACTGGAAAGGGTTGCCATGCCCTCTTCCAGGGTACCTTCCCAACCCAGGGATCAAACCCAGATCTCCCACATTGCAGGCAGATTCTTTACTGCCTGAACCACCAGGGAAGCCCAAAGAAGTACTGGAAGTCTTTAAGTGGAGTAGTGATTTGGTCAGACTTAGAAGCAGCATGGAAGATTACTTTAGAGTAGTGATTCCAAAATGCTGACTGAAGTTGCAAAAACTTCTGAAGTTTCCTTTGTGTCATAACTTTCTGGTAAAATAAGAAAAAATAGAACAATGTACTAAGTTTTTAAAAAATCTAAATGCATTCAATTTAAAAGCTTCTATTCTCAAGTTATTCCCACACTACTTTGGGGGTTTCAAAGTTGTCTTTACTTAATAAAACACTAATGTTAAAAACTGGTAGTAAGGATTTTTTTTATTTGTTAATATTTGACAGAATTCAAAAGTTGGTATCTTTTTTTCAAAGACAATCCAATTTTTTAAAAAGTGAACTGATCTATGAAATTCCCACATCTGGGAACCACTTGCAGGATTAGTTGACCAGAAATAAACCTTTGTAATTTTTTTCTCAAAATACACACTCCTGGGCCCTTAGGGAAGAATTCAAGTGTAATGGAACTTATATGGGTATATGTATTTTTAAGAAACCTCCCAAGTCATTCTGAGACACTTCCCTGGTTAAGAACCTCTGATTTAGAGAGTGTTGGGAAACACCTAGTGGTCAGCAATGGTGAAAATCTCTAAGAAGCCAGGGTAATGGGAATACAGAAAGGCTGGATGAGAGAGACTTTTTCTTAAATGAAATCAATAAGACTTGGGATGGTCCTTGAGGGGTTTATAAGGAAAGATGGAGTTTTGGAGAAGGCCCCACATCTTCAGCTGCGGGAATAACCCAACTTTATTGTGCATGAATGGGATTCCCATCCATATGAGATTCCCATTCCATTTTGTTCCTAAGAATTCATTCTTCTTAAGAAAGCAATGGAGAGAGACAAAGAAGACTTTTAGGAAGAAAGGGGTAGACATTCAGGATGTAAGGTAGCATATAGAATTCTACAGTAGATGTTGTTGGTTTCTACTGGATGTCTGCTACCAAGTATTTACATTCTCTACTTATAAAAACAAAAATAAATTAAAACAGGTGAGTGGGGACCTATGACTTAAGCCTTCAGCTAAGTGGTAAGCATCCTAGACACTCCCCAGTGACATATTGCTAAGTCCCTGAAAGGGCAGAGATCTGCTTCTCACGGCTTTCTCTCTGCCATATTGCTAAGCACCAACAGGTAGGTGATGCTTAACATTGAATCTTTTTTTCTTACACTGAACCACACAGCACTCTGGGAATAAAATTTTGTATTTCAAGACTTCAGAACTGATTCTTTTAACTTCTCAGTGTCTCTGTTCTCTTTTCTATATTATAAGTAGTTTAGAAGTTCTGATGTTAACTAATTTAGAAGACAAGCAATAAGTTTCTGATTTTCACACATTAAACCCATCAAATATTTTATTGACTGTCTTTGATGGTCCATCAATTGGATGTGGGATATAAAGAAAAAGGAAGAATCCAAGTAAATCTTTGACCCAAACAATTGAGTATGATGGCAAGTGTATATATGATTAACCATCGGTGAATAACAAACTACCTCAAAATTTAGTGGCTTGAAACAATATCTTGGGTTTTTTCTTATGATTCTTTGGGTTGACCAGGGAAAGCTGCTCTGTCCATTCATGGGGCAAGATCTGAACTAGGATGAGGTGAATGAAGTGTCTAGTGTACAGGATATAAAGGTCACTCTCTCAAAGTCCCTGCAGCATCACTATGAAAGTGAATACTTCCTTAAATTTTATGTCTGGCTGCTTCACCTCACCTTATCCTTGTCCTGACCTAGGGCTGGGATTTCTCTTATATGCTTTCCATCACATGGCAGCTGCAGCTAGAGTCATCTAAAGATTCCACAGGGCTAGATATCCAAGATGGCCTTTTCACTCATACACCTTGTAACTTCTCACTCACTGAAAAAGCTGGGAGCTGGCTGAAAAAGCTGGGAGCTCCCCAGCCATCTCTTTGTCTCTCCATGCACCTTCTCCACATGGCAAGCCTGGCCTTCTTCACAGCATGGTGGTCTGAAAGCAGTCAGATTTCCTACACAGTAACTGGCTTCTCCAGAGAAAGCATTCTGAGAGGTCCAGGTAGAAGCTGCAAGGTTTTTTGTGCCCTCACTGGATGGTCCCAGAATGTCAGTCACCAATATTGCATTACATTGGTCAAAGTCATTAATGTCTGCCCAAGATTTAAGGGAAAAGAACTTAGACTCTGCCTCTTGATATAAGTAGCACAGATATAAAAGGATGGAGGACATTGATGGAGATGAATTTTGGAGAATACAAGCCACAGAAAAACCAGGCAACAAACATGATTTGGGGATGGGAAAACAGAAGTGCTCCTGGAACAAGCTAAGTTTGTGATGCTCATTAAGCAACTAAGTGAATAAATATACATGGGAATCAGAGAAAGACTGGGATTGAAATGATCAAATCAAGGAATGTAACTCAGCATCTAGGCACTGGATGAGATCACCTAAGGAGTGAGCTTCGAGAGAGAAGGAGCCCCACCAGCTAGTACAGGGGGAAACAGGAGAATGCAGAGTCTCAGAAGCCAAACAAAAAGTACTTTGAAGAGAAGGGTTATTGTCATGTCATGTGGTACTGAAATGTCAGACAGAAAGAGAACTGAGAAGTGATCGTTGGATAGAGCAAGATTTCAGTCATCCTTGATGAGAAAAATACTGGGATGAATCTTGATTATAGTGAATTGAGGAGACAGCAGAGAAAGTGAGTAAAGGCAACTTTAACAAGAAGTTTTAATAGAAATGGGGTAATTACTGAGTAGGGAGTTGTGGTCTAGGAAGGGTTTGTTTTAAGACAGAATGAAGTATAGCCTATTGCATGTGGATGGGCATGATACAGTAGAAAGTGAATTAAGAAAGCAGCAGAAGTAATTACAAAGAACATTCTGAGCAGGTGAGAAGTGACAACACTGAGCCAGACCGGAAAGACAGGAGTTGGTAGCCAATGAAATGACATTCCAATTACAGATTCGGAACTGGAAACTTTCAAGGTGACACAGTTATGGTAACGGTTAGGCCCAGGATACAGTTCAGAGCTGTTGCATTTACGCTAAGAAGTCAAGGAACTCAGAGGTCAAGTTTGTCATGAAGAGTGGACTGGAGAGAAACCAGTGAGTCAGATGGTGAAACCATGAGGAAATGCACCCCTGAGGAAATTAAGCCTGAGTGCCCCAGTGCACCAGGAATGGTTTTATGCCATGTCCACTGAGCTGAGACGGAGCTATGCTCCCAGAATTCCTCTCCCCACATGGTTCCCCGTTGGTGTCAGCCATGAGGGGAATTTTGCACCAGATTTGGAAGAAGGAAGCGAAGCAGCACATTCTTTGTAGACTCTGTGGCAGCTGGCACCCTTCCTTGCCGATTTAAATCTCCCCTTGTTTGGCATGGGTCAGCACCTGACCTGAGTTTCCCAAGCTCCCGCCACTCTCTTACTTCGGCTTCTCTGAGTCCTGGACAAAGTGTGTATCAGCCCCAGGTTTGAAGGCACCACCTTCCCCTACAAGTTACCCTCTGAGGTACCAAGACCGGAAGTGATGAGGAAGACGCTAGTTCCAGTTCACCCCGACTGGTTCCAGCTTTCCTCACAAGTTGAAGTCCCAGTTTTTCTTTCCAACCACCAATCTGGCCAACCCCAGTGAATTCAGGCTGAACACCAGACACAGACACAACAGACCACATGGCCTACTGCCCAGCTATCACCCTTGTGGGAATTTCCCTCTCCATAATAAATCCATCTGTCTTGCTCACAGATCCTGCTCTGGTCAAGCTCTGGCTGACACTGCATCCACTGTGATGGACCAACTTCTCTGTGCCCAGGGTGGTACCGTTGCAGAAACAGGTTCATCTGCCTGACATTCGGGCAAGGCAAATGCTTACATGCCAAGGTTGACAGCAAAGCGTGTATTCCCAAGGCAGTCAAATGAAGAGACCCAAGAACACTTCTCATGTGCCTCTCCGAAGGTGAAGGGTTCAGGGTACTTAAGGGATAAAGCTGAGGTCTGGGGAGCATGGGGAAAGGAGGTTGGAAGTAAGAAAAGGGGGAGGAATCATCATTCTACCCAGGCACATCTGAGCTACAGGTGTCTTCATGAGACAAGTGTTTAGAAAATGGCACATTGGTATGTTCTTAGGGTAGTTTCAGTTCTCTGATGTCAAGAGGTCACTAGGCAGACAACCGAGCATGCTCAGTTGATGCTTGGGTGGTCTTAACCGGCTACAGCTCTAACTGTACACAGCTGACTCCAAGTTCCTATAAAACAACTTGGGCAAACATCTTATTGTTTAGGCTACATGACACCTGGGGCTTCCCAGGCGGTGCTAGTGGTAAAGAACCCAACTGCCAATGCAAGAGATGTAAAAGACACTCGTTCAGTCCCTGGGTTGGGGAGATCACCTGGAGAAAGGCATGGCAACCCACTCAAGTATTCTTTCCTGGAGAATCCCATGGACAGAGGAGCCTGTCAGACTACAGTTCATAGGGTCGCACAGAGTCGGACAAGACTGAAGCGACTTAGAATGGCACATGACACTTGGAGGACATGTAAGTTTTCTGTAGCAAAAATTAAATCGAGCTTGGTCAGTGAAGCCAGGTTACAGGTTTATTGGATCTAACTGATTACCGATGACCCTCAGTTTCAGTACTGGTTATATACCATGCTTAAGGAGGAAAGAGCCACTCTACTCCTTTTCTGTCTTCTGGGGTTTCCAGGAGCAGTCCTGGGTGAGAGGCGCTGTGAGTGAAGTGAAAGTTGCCCAGTTGTGTCCGACTCTTTGCGACCCCATGGATTATACAGTCCATAGGATTCTCCAGGCCAGAATACTGGAGCGGGTAGCCTTTCCCTTCTTCAGGGAATCTTCCCAACCCAGGGATCAAACCCAGGCCTCCCGCATTGCAGGTGGATTCTTTACCAGCTGAGCCATAAGGAAAGCCAGAGAGACACTGCTGATGGAGGAAAAGTCAGTGGGTGACTATTGGAGTAGCAGGCAGCCACTCAAGGAAGATGAAGGTTTCCAGGGAGGAGGGGAGAGAATAGTTTGGAAGTGGGAACAAGAGAGGAACAACAGCCCATGTACTCCATTTCCAGGGCTGGTGGGAAGTGGGTTATGGAAGAAAAATCAGCTAGAAATGAAGAACGATTTTGAGGAAGGCTGCCTCAAAAGGTTAGCTGGGGTGTATTTTTTCCAGCTTTGTTGAGATATAATTAATGTATAACATTGCATAAGTTGAAAGTTTACAATTTGACAATTTAATAAACATGTATACGGTGAAATGCATACCACAATAAGGTTGGTTAACACATCCTTCACCTCACATAATTACCATTTCTTTGTTGTTGTTAAGCTGAGAATATTAAAGTTCTACTCTCATAGCAACTTTCAAGTATACAACACAGTAGTGTTAACTACAGTCACCATGCTATACATTACATCCCTGGAACTTCCTCATCTCATAACTGAAAGTTTGTACCACTTGACCAACATCTCATTTCCCCCAGCCCTCAGTCTCTGTCAACCACCATTCTACCCTGTTTCTATGAACCTGGTTAAGACTCCACATATAGGTGAAATCAGATAATATTGATCTTTCTCTGTCTGACTTATTTCACTTAGCATAATGCCCTCAAGGGACATTCGTGTTGATGCAAATGACAAGATTTCCTTTTTTTTCTTTCTTTTCCTATGGCTAAACCATGTTCCATTATATGTATATATATAAAACCACATTTTACTGATCCTTTCTTAGCCTGTTGATGTACACTTAGGCAGTTTTCTATCTTGGCTACTGTGAAAAATGCTGCAATGACCATGGGAGTGCAGATATCTTTTCAAGATAGTGATTTCATCTCCTTTGGATAAAGTATTCCGAAGTGCAATTGCTGGATCATATGGCAGTTCTGTTTTTAATTTTTTGAGGAACCTCCATTCTGGTTTCCATAGTGGTTGCACAAATTAATATTACCAGTAACAGTGCATGAGGGTTCCCTCTCTATATTCTCACCAGCATTTGTTATCTCTTGTCTTTTTGACGACAGCCATTCTAACAAGTGTCGGGGATATCTTTTTGTGGTATGATTTGCATTTCCCCAATCATTAGTGACATTGAGCATCTTTTCATGTATTTGTTGGCCATTTGTATGTCTTCTTTAGAAAAATGTCTATTCGAGTTCTCTTTCCATTTTTTAATCAAATTGTTTATTTTTTTGTTATTGAATGGTATGAGTTCCTGTTATATTTTGCACATTAATCCTTTATCAGATATGGGTTTGCAAATATTTTCTCCTATTCTATATGTTCCAGCTGGTTTTAATTAGAGCAAGAAGGTGGAGATTCAGCTCAGAAAGCAGCTTGGGAATATGCAAGATTTTGCTAAGAACAAACTGAGACTCCAGTTGAAGTGGGATTTGAGGGGGTGGGGTGTGGGGGTAAAAGCTCAAGATGGGAATCATGACTTAAGCTTAAGTCAGCTTAAGGGATGTACAGAGTGATATGGGGATTAGTGTGGGGGTGATGAGAGAGGGCTTGGAGATCTGGTGGCTATCAATGAAAACCTGGATGTGAGACAAGGTGGTACTCAGTTTCTGGGGCCGATGGGGGAAGGGGCTCATTCCTCCTTCTATCTCATCATCATAGCCTCCTTTTCAAAAGTTTGGTCTTTCCAGCTGCTGAAAGCCATGCTGGCCTGAAATGCCATGAGGCAGGGGTGCTGAGGTGACTCCCCCAAAGTTCTCAAAGCTCTTTGCCTTTCTGAAATCCCACTGAGCTCTATCAAGGCCAGGATGGAGGCTACTTTTACAAAAAAACAACAAAACATGTGGACCTCTAGAAACGGTGTTCTCAAGTGTTGATTCCCAATAGGCAGCAGCAGCTTTCCCTGAGAATTTGTTAGAAATGCAGTCTTACTCCCCACCCCCACCCCAGTTCTACTGCAAAAGGAACTCCAGGAGAGGACCCAGCAGTGTGGCTTTAAACTAGGCCACCAGGCAAGTCTCAAGCTCAATAAGGTTTGAGACCCACTATTCCAAAGGAACTCAACAAACCAAACGTCAGTTTAAAATGCAGCTGACTGTCGACCTTGTTCTTATGAGCCTGAAGCCACACCGCATTAAACGTGAAAAGACGTTTTCCAAGGGTCCAATCTGGCCTTGTACCTTACATGTGAAAGGTCCAAGTCAAGGGAGTGTGACTTGTCCAAGCCCTTCCGGCAGGACGGAGATTACAATTTCAAATTACAAAAACAAAATAAAAACAAACAAAAAATACCCTAGAATCTGGGAAGTGGTTGTTCCAATGGGCCATCCAGTTGCAGACTTAATATATTTAAATATAGATTGCTATTGTTGTTTGTGCCTTCTCCATTATTCAAGTCAGAGCAACGAGGTCTGTCTTACTTCACCCTGGCTTTTTAAGGTTTATTTGGTTTCGTTTTATTTTGGGGAATTGCTGAAATGCAGCTTCCTAATGCAGACCCTGAGCCTCTGAGGAATGCAGCAGGCTCCGCACGAACAGGAGGCTTTCTGCAGCCTGATAAGTCTGCAGACGCGGTGTCTCTATTCTAACTTTTGCCATTTCCAACTCACCGGGCCCCTGGTGAGAGGCGGACAGCCGATCGCTGTGCGTACTGAAGCCCCGGCTGCCTCGGCTTCACCAGAGGAGATTTAGCCTGAAGTTTTGTGACAGATGGAGTTGATAGTCTCTCCACGGAAAGGGGAGGAAAAAAGCGCCAGTTTTTGACAGGCTGCAGACGCCCGGTGCCTCTGGTGGTCGAAGGCTGCGTTGCGCAGCAGTTAAGGTAGCTCGCAAACTCCCGCGCCTGGATCGCAGAGGCTGCTGTAGGCGGCGGTTTCCCTTAAAACCGAGGGAGACTGAAACAGACGCTTGCATAGAAACCTTGGAGGATGCCAAGTTATCCCCTTCCTCTTATGTTCTGACTGCGGCCAGAAGGTACTGCGCAACATCCCTAAATATTTTTAATGTATTGTTGTTTTTAATACCGTCTTTTAGAAACTTTCCTTCTTAAAAAAAAAATTAATTTGACTTATTGGATTTCTGTCTTGAAAATGACAACAATGCCTGGCTCCAGGGCCATACCTGCCAGATCGGTAAATGGGAACCAGGGTGCTGGGTGGGGGCTGAAAAGGCTGGTGACTATCGATATCCCCCTAGCTAAAGCTTTTGCCTCTTTCTTGTGTGTGTCTGGATTTTTTTTTTTTTTTTTAAGTTTCAGAGTTCCACATTAAATTCTCTGGGTTCTCTCCTCCCCTCCGTGATGACCCGGCAAAGATGGGGAACTCGGAAAGCAAATTGAATTTGGAATTCAGTCGAAAGCACGGATGAGGGCCAGGCATAATTAATAAAAGTACCAAATAAATAAATAAAACAGAAGAAGAAAGGAAGAAAAGAAGAACCAAACAAAAAGGACAGTGACCAAGCCGGATGCAAACAGCTGCCCCTGAGCCCGGCCCGCTGGTTCCGTGCGCGGGCAAGGGCTCCACATCCGAGCCTCCTTAAGAGTAGGAGGAGCTCCCGGGCCTCTGTCAGGCTCCTTAAGCCGTTCCTTTCAAGCCCTGAATGCCTGAATGTGAGCTGCCCACCACCCTCCCCGCCCTCCCCCACTCCGCAACCCCACTCCAGCGGCTTGTAAAAAAAAAAAAAAAGAAAGTTTCAACAACAACAGGCGGGACCAATAGCATCTCGAAAAGCCGGGAAAGGGGGCCGAGCAAAGGGCGAAAGAGAGTGGAGAAAGGAGAAAGCGGGCAGGCTCGGAGCGCGCGGGGCCGGGGCTCGGCGAGCCGGAGGAGCGTTGCTAATGTTTTTGTTTGTTTGCTTTTCCATGCATGCATAATGAGGGGGCACCGCGGCACCACGCGGGGGCTCCCGGCCCATTTTTGTATTTAAAGCCTCGCAGCGAGCGAGTCCGCAGCCGGGCTCAGCGGATCCGCTCCCCGGGCTCCTTGTCACCCGAGAAGCCGCCGCCGAGGGAAGCCCGGGAGCCGCTGCACTCCCGCCGCGCCGAGTTTCCCGTTTTCACCGTGCCGCCCGGAAAGAGCTCCCCGGAGCCGAGGCCGGGGTCGCCGCTGGCGGAGGGGGAGGGGACGCGGGCAGCCGGGCCGCGGGAAGGCGGGCAGCGCCCGGACGCGAGCCAGGAAGCGGCGCGATGCGAGAACCCGCGGCGGCGGCGCGGCACTGAGTCCGGGAGGAAGGAGCCGCCGCGGCCGCACAACGGATCTGCAGGCGCAGAGCAAAATGCACCCGCGGCGCCGCGCGGTCCCGCAGCCCCGCCGCGGCCCCGCGGCCAGCAACCTCCGAGGGCGGCAGTGAACGCCTCCCGCCACTGCCGGGGGCCGACCGGAGGGGCTCTCCACGGCCGTGCACTTCTAGGAAGCCCCCGCAGCCCAAGCGAGAGCCGACCTTCTGCAAGCAGCGGGGCAACAGCCGGCGGCGTGCATGGATTTATGAAAACACTCATGCAAGAAGTTGGCAGGACTGGGGCAAACTTTTCCGCCGGCTCTGCGTCCGCCGCTCCCCGCGCCTCGTCTCCTTTCCGCTCCTCGCCCGGCGGCCGCCGCTGCCCGCGATGGTCACAGGGCTGCTGGGCGGCGGCGGCGGGGCCCGCAGGGGAACCGTGCCGGGCGCCTGGCTGTGCCTGATGGCGCTGCTGCAGCTGCTGGGCTCGGCGCCGCGGGGCTCGGGGCTGGCGCACGGCCGCCGCCTCATCTGCTGGCAGGCGCTGCTGCAGTGCCAGGGGGAGCCGGAGTGCAGCTACGCCTACAACCAGTACGCCGAGGCGTGCGCGCCGGTGCTGGCGCAGCGCGGCGGGAGCGACGTGCCGGGGGCCGCCGCCGCAGCTGCCGCCTTCCCGGCCTCGGCCGCCTCCTTCTCTTCGCGCTGGCGCTGCCCGAGCCACTGCATCTCGGCCCTCATTCAGCTCAACCACACGCGTCGCGGGCCCGCCTTGGAGGATTGTGACTGTGCGCAGGACGAGAACTGCAAGTCTACCAAGCGCGCCATTGAGCCGTGCCTGCCCCGGACGAGCGGCGGCGGCGCAGGCGGCCCCGGCGCGGGTGCGGGCGGGGTTTTGGGCTGCACCGAGGCCCGGAGGCGCTGTGACCGCGACAGCCGCTGCAACCTGGCGCTTAGCCGCTACCTGACCTACTGCGGCAAGCTCTTCAACGGGCTGCGCTGCACCGACGAGTGCCGCACAGTCATCGAGGACATGCTGGCCATGCCCAAGGCGGCACTGCTCAACGACTGCGTGTGCGACGGCCTGGAACGGCCCATCTGCGAGTCGGTCAAGGAAAACATGGCCCGCCTGTGCTTCGGCGCCGAACTGGGCAATGGCCCGGGCAGCAGCGGCTCGGACGGGGGCCTGGACGACTACTACGACGAGGAGTACGACGACGAGCAGCGCACCGGGGGCACGGGCGGCGAGCAGCCGCTGGACGACGATGACGGGGTCCCGCACCCGCCGCGCCCGGGCGGCGGCGCTGCTGCGGCAGGCGGCCGCGGGGACTTGCCCTACGGGCCCGGGCGCAGGAGCAGCGGCGGCGGCGGCTGCCGCTCGGCACCCCGAAGCGCCTGGACCCTGTTCGCCTCCATCTTGCTGCTCCCGCTGCTCTTTTAGCCCTCGCGCCCCCCGCCGTCGGCCACGGGAGGGTCGGCGACGGGGCACCTGTGGCTCGGGGACAGAGGGGTGGTCGAGGATTTTTTTCCAAAACGTTTTCTAGGTGGCTTCTGCCTAGCGGATCTCTTGCCCTCGACTTGCTGCAGGATCCTCGCCTCCTCTCCGGAGCAGGACTTTTTGGTCATCCTTCCCTGCCCCCATTCCAGGCTCCAGAAACTCCCCGCAGAAGCCGGCCTAGCTCCAGACCCCTGGGATGAAACGGGCCTGGCAAGGGGACAGAACCGTTGTCCTGGACTCCGAAGAGAGGATGATGACCAGTGGGGCCTTAAGAGTTTCTAGGGACTGGGTTTGGAGCGGGAGTTTTGAAGAAGGGTTTATATTTGCATAGGGACTGTTTATTAGTATTTTTCCGGGCGGGGGAGGGGCGGGGGGAGGTTCCAGTATCGACTTTTATTGTGGCCAGTGAGGACATTGCAATCGTAACCGATTCTCGTTTACTCTTGGTTTCCGCGCCCAGAATTGTTTTTGTAAGGGGCGGGGGGGGGAGCGGGAGGTGAGGGTGGCGGGCATGAGAAGGGTTAATTTTCCTGAGTTTGGATAGTTTTGAGCCCTTGACTTTAATTTCATTGCCACCACTCAGATCTCTTAGCACATTGCTTAGGATTAAGGATCCAAAAATGCTATCTAGGGAGTTGCTAGTGGTGTTGAACAATGCAAGTTTTTATTTAAAAGAGCTCTGCACTGCCATTTATGAAAGCCTCTTTATGATGTTTGTTTTGTTGTCATTTTTGTTCTTTACACCAAGAAATTGTATGTACAAATATGCAGAGAACATATATTGCCTCTGCTTTTATCAGGGTGCTCACCCCTGGTACTTAGTATATAAAATGTATTAAAACTGGGATTTGTTACCAGTTGCTGTATTTTGTATATAGAATTTTTATAAATTGTATGCTTCAGAAATAATTTATTTTTAAAAAAGAAATTAAAAAATTTAAATCCACATCCATGGTACACCTTTCTTGCCTGAAATGTAAAGAATCCATTTGTCACCAGGGATACAGAACCACCATCAATTGTGAAGTGTGCTCTATCTAGAACAGTTTAAAAATGTACAGTGTATTTTATAGATTTGAAGTTAACATTCTTATTTTCAAGAGAATTTATGAACATTGTAGAAATGTATAAATGCATTTCCAAACTGCCTTAAACATTGTATTTTTATAGACTTTAAAAAAATCCTATGTTTTAAGTAACTGTGGCTTTGTGTATTTTTTTGTTGTTGTTGTTATTTGATTTTATTAAAATGTGTACATCAGTAAAGAGTTTTAAATAATGAATATGGTGTAGTTACTTTCCAGAGTCACATTGTGGTTAACCCAATAATGGGTGAGAAGCAGGGTGGAGGGGCCACTGGGAATCTATCAACCATCAACTGAAATTAAAATATAGTACAAGACTAGAAATGAGGGCTATTATTTCTGCCTTCAATTTAATGAACAATTAAACATCTGTAAATGAGGCAGCTAAAAAGATGTAATTTGACTGGTCTCCATTGGTATTTACATTTGTGGAGAGGCTTGGCATAGTTTGGGGCTAACCCACACATCTCTTTACCCTCCCTCCTTTCCACTGGGACGCGCGCCCCCTCCCCCCCCCCCCCCCCCCAGTCTCTTTTCTGGCTACTAGAAGTCCTTGTCCTCCTACAATCAAACATGCCAATAACATCTGTTACCAATAGGTCTTAGGAAACCTGGGAGATTCAACTTCAAAGTCATTTTCACACTTTGGGTGAAAAAGTACAAAATTTTGTTACAAAACATTCAGGCGGGCAAAAGTAAACATACTGGGGAGAGGAACAATTACCAGAACTTGTAATATTGTTGTGAGGAGTTGTTTAGCAGTGGGCTGAAGGCTGGGTTCCTGCCAGAGCTACTGATCTACACTCAAACGCCCTTAGATAAATAATTACACTCTTAAGCTGTGTTGAGTGCTGATACACTTGACCTTGTAAATAGAAATGTTTGCAGTAGGAATAAACTCCGGCATTGGAAAATCTTTTAAACATTAACACAAAAGAGAGCGCTCTGTCCTCTGGGGATTTGAGTCTGAACCTCGCCAAGCTAGGCACTTGCAAGGGGGAAAAAAAGTTTATTTATCTTCTATTCCTGGTGTTTATTTAAAGCTTTTCATTTTAAACTCGGTGATTGGAAGGCAAGTCAGGAGTTTAAAAGTCACCACAAATAAACTTTGTCTGAGGGGTCGACAGATTAGCAAGATCTCGTGTCTCTTTATATGATATTAACATGTGCTGAGAAAACATAACCAGATTTCTCTGCTGCCTGAAGTAATTAACAAAGCTATGCCCCCTTCCAACTTCCTCCCACTCACTCCCATCCCTACATTGGAAGTTTCTTTTGCCTCTAACTTGCTCGGCTTCGAGGTATTTCTTAATTCATCTAAAACCAAGATTCACATATGCATGGCATTAGAAAGCCTGAGATAGTTGTGATGTCAGGTCAGCCCAGGAGAGTGGTGTGTGGCTAGAACCGGGTCACCTGAATGGTTGAGTAAACATATTGTTAAAATAAAGCTGAAAGCGTTGTTTCTTTGGTAAGTGAACAAAGAGTATTCCAAGAGACTTGTAAATGAAATCAGCTTTCTTTACAAAACCAAGAGTTAGCAAATGCTTTTGCATTTGTCCTTAAATATATTTAAATCATCTCCTCCTGTTATTTTAACACATTCTTGACTAAAAGTTAAGTCTTTGTCCCAGTAAAAGGCCCAGTTTTCCCCAGTACGAAGTAAAAGGCATTAGCACTAGAAAAGGCCTGATAATTAACTGCTACAATAAACTCACGACTTGATTTTACAGGGTCCTGTCAAAAGCATCTGCCTGGAGTAAATCAACACAACTCGCTCTTGGGGAGCACAAGGACTCGAGGCTTTTTGCTTTCTTCTTTGGAGAAAGTGAACATTGATCGGTGGTCCATTTTAATTTAAACAATTCTACACTGGAGCCTAGGAGCCCCCCTCAGCCCTCTGCAGACCTAGTGAATTCCAGAACAGGTTGCTGAGATGTTAGGTTCCCAGATTATAGGTTGCCATCTGCTCCTGGGCAGAAAAGATTTTTACAGATGTTGACATCTGTAATATCTCACTCTCTCAGGGGAGCCTTTGGAATTTTGGACATTTGAGAAGGCCAAATGTCTCATGGAGAATGCCTGGAAGTACCATTACTGAAGGCAAGGGAGCCTTGGCTTTTCCAGGGTAGTGTTAAAAAGCACCCGGCTTCTAACAGAAGTCTTGCAGGGTGAGAGCAACTCCTTTTTGGAGTTCATGGAAAATCTGTGTCCTCCCGGCCGCTCCCATTTCCCTGTTAGCAGGTTTGCATTCTCTGTGACAGTTTATTTGTCTTTGGAGGCACTTCAGTGACAAATGTTTAAGGGAGTGTGGGACAATGGTGGAGAACAAGGGGGCAGTTCATTGAGCTGACAGTGACCATACAGTAAATGGAAGGAGGTTCAGGCTTCACTGCTCACCCAAGCACACGGCAACGCTTTTGTGTATGACCACAATGGACATAACATAAGGTCTCTGTTTATTTTCAACAATATCTAGCAATGTACGCGGGCAATACACGTGTGTCAAGCGGGAAATGGCCAGAGGGAACTAAATTCTTGCACTAAGTAGCAGGACATCCCTTAGCGTGGGCAGAGTCCTGACAAATGTCCATAAGGAAGGAAACCACACACTTCAGGGACCACCATGCTCTGACAAGTCTGGGGTGCACTGCAGCTCTCCCAGGGGAGTCCACAAGGGTGAAGACAACTCAGACCAGCGGTCTCTCTGGATTGAAGAGTCATGAGAAACCACGTAGAGTGGGGGGTTCCTTCCTCACCACTCCAGCATTTGCACCCCGATTCCTCCCAGCAATGCTGTGTTGTATAAAATGAAAAGAGAGGAATGTGCCCTGAGAACTTTCCAAGACTGCAGACTCAGCACTGAAAGTCTTCCCACTTTCAACTTTACCTTTGAATGATTAGCTCACAGGTTTCAACAGTGGAAGTCTCCAACTTCCTCATGTGACCTTTTTTGATCCCGTAAAAAAAGAAAAGCACACATGATTTGGTTTCTGACATCTTACACCAAGGACCTTTGGAAACAGGGTCAGCTGACCCAGTTTCTCCCAGCTCCCTAAAGCAAGGTTGTTGGAAAGCATCTTGTTACAATATCCATGGCCCAGGAACAGTTCCAGGAGGCTTGGGCTTCTAGTGGGTCTAGCAGCCTTGTGAGTTAAGTAAAGTCAGAAGTTACTGTATTCTATTGGAGAGATTGCTTCTGCTGGACAGTTGAAAAGCTTCACCCTTGACTATTTGAATGACATAAGTAATGTGCTATTAGCATAAATACCTTCTAAGGCATCCATTTAATCAATTTCTTAAATAACAGAATGATCTACTACAAAATAGTGGACTGTATACACTATATTTTGGCACAAAGATGGTCATTCTCCCACTAGTAACCAGGGGCTCTAAATAAATGATTTCAACAATGTTTTATTAAAGGACGACAAGAGCCCTCCAGCTGCATTAATCGGGGAGAAGTCGAGTGGCACTTTTGTTATGGAAATGTTAAGCACATAATAGCACTGGCAAACAATGTGCAGCCACTTCATTCTTTCAGCCATGCTGACACCTCTTAAAGAGGAACTGCAGGGAAGGATGTGGGAAAGATTTGCTTTGCGAGAAAGCTTTCAGCTAATATTTTGGAGGGCTACCTCCAAACCCTGTGTAATATGCATGCGATAGAAGCAAGAAAGGCTGCTAACATATTGAAAGTTTCCTTACCTTATTTCAGGAGCTTGGGTTCCTTAAGAAAATCATATATCTACATTTTTTTGACATGACATTTGTCAAAATTATATTTGGGTGATTTGGTAGTGCTGAAAGTCCAGTTTTAGAATGTGGATCAAAGACAGTTTCTCTCGATGATATATACTGTAGTAGCTTTACCGAGTTCCCCTTAAGCAAGCAGGGTAAGTCTGCAAACAGGTGTAAACACATGTCATCAAGGACATCTTCAATCTATAACCAAAAAAATAAGTCCTATTATCTATTTCCAGACTTTATGGACACCTTTATATTCTCTGGTTATCAGTATGAATTTTTCTGTTTATTTCTATATTTGAATATAATATATTTGTGGGTTCTCAGGTGCTAGAATGGAGTCATTTTCTCACAACTACCACGTATCATAATAAGGAACATTTCAGTGAGATCTGAGGCCTTTATGACAGACACCTTTTTTATGAAAGTGCCAGTCATCTAACCTTCAGTTTTAACCCTAGTTTCCTCTTACCTGTCAAGTACTTATGCCTGTTTGGAGCATCCTTCTACAGCAAACATTGATGTAAGCTCTTAGGATGACCGAGACCAATGCCTGTAATCCTGAACAAGTGAGGGTAGTGGAGGGTGAACAAAAAAGAATCTGCTTCAATTTTACAGATATCTGTTGAGGAGCTACCATTGTATGTATGATGTACTTTTATCCCTGGACAAGCTGGCAGTCAGGATGGGGATACAGACACCCATGTCCTTTCAACATCACATGGCGAGCATAGAGGAGGATGATCAGATGGCTTAGCCTGGGTTTAAGGAAAGCTTGGAGAAAAAGACAAGCTTAGAGCTAAGTCTGAAGACAGGAGTGGACATTAGCAAGAATGGTGGGGAAGACATTTCCATCAGAGGGAACCACACGTCCTAAGGCATGGAGGGACTGGACAACATAGCATGTGCACATGTGTGTGTGTGTATGTGTGCACGCATGCACGTGTGCATGGTTGCATATGTTTATATGTGTGATTGTGTCACCAACAACACATAAAGTGAGAAGTAACAAGGATGGGGCTGGAAAGGAGGGCTAATATCAGGTCATAGACGCCTTGAAAGTCATTCTAGGCATTGACTTTATCTTGCCCAGTGTCCATGACAGTAAACCTCTGCAAACTCCCAGCTGAAGGCTCCAAAAGTTCACCTTCTTGAACAGAGTACATGGTGGTTTTAAAGCATGAAGACCAGAGACAGGGGCTAGTTACTAGTTACCTAGTTAGTAGTTACCTAGTTACTGCTAGGTCCAGTTAAAAAAAAAGTCAGATCACTGTGATGAGTCAAACATGGAGCATTCAGGGAAGGAGAAGGCCAACCGCTGGATTACTAGGTTTTAGGCTAGCAGTCCTCAGGAAAGAAAGATTCAGGGGCTACTTTTGTTTGGGGATATAAGGAATATCCATTTGGCAGTGCACTGAAGAAAACCAGCTTCAGGGCTGAAGCTTGAGGCAGGAGTCAGACTTATAGAGTGGTCATGATTAAGACTCTAAGAGTGATGAACCCAAAGAAAGTGTAGAGAGAAGAGGGCAGTGGGCAGAGGAACATGTGCCCAGGAAAGGAATCCCAGAAGGGAAAATAGAAGGGCAGAGGCATTGTAAGAGAAGCAGAAGCATGGAATGATAAAGCTTCTGGACATGGACACCTAAATATGAAAATGCTTGAGACTAGTGCATGTGTGTGTGCTCAGTATATACAGTCTAGGTCTGCTTGTGTCAAGAGATTGAAGTCATACTTTTTGTAACCACATTGATTCTCAAAATGTGGCGTTGCAGGTAACTATTACTTTCTTTCTTACATAATTATTGTTGTTCTTGTGCAATCTCTAAGACATGTCCAATTCTTTGTGAATGGCCTTCAGCAAGCTTCCCTGTCCTTCACTATCTCCCGGAGTTTGCTCAGATTCGTGTCCATTGAGTCAGTAATGCTATCTAATCATCTCATACTCTGCCCCCACTTCTCCTTTTGCCTTCAGTTTTTCCCAGGATCAGAGTCTTTTCCGACGAGTCGACTCTTTGCCTCAGGTGGCCAAAGTATTGGAGCTTCAGCTTTAGTATCAGTCCTTGAAATGAATATTCAGGGTTGATTTTCTTTAGGATTGATTAGTCTGATCTCCTTGCAGTCCAAGGGACTCTCAAGAGTCTTCTCCAACACCACTGTTTGAAAGCATCAATTCTTCGGCACTCAACCTCCTTTATGGTCCAAATCTCATACCCACTCATGACTACTGGAAAAACCACAGCTTTGACTAGATGAACCTTTGTCGGTGAAGTAACATCTCAGCTTTTTAATATGCTGTCTAGGTGTGTCATAGCTTTTCTTCCAAGGAGGAAGAGTCATTTGATTTCATGGCTGCACTCACCATCTGCAGTGATTTTGGAGCCTGAGAAAATAAAATCTGTCACTATTTTCACTTTCTCCCTTCTATTTGCCGTGAAGTGATGGGATCAGATGCCATGATTTTAGTTTTTTGAATATTGAGTTTTAAGCCAGCTTTTTCACTCTCTTTCACCCTCATCAAGAGGATCTTTAATTCCTCTTGTTCCTTAGTATGATAAGACAAAATGAAATGACACTGGAAAATGAACTCCGCCCCCACCCAGGTTGGAAGATTCTGATACACTACCAAGGAGGAGCGGAGGGCAACTACTAACAGCCCCAGAAACAATGAAGCAGCTGGGCCAAGGCAGGAATGATGCTCAGTTGTGGATGTGTCTCATGGTTAAAGTCCGATGCTGTAAGTTCCAGTCAGTTCAGTCGCTCAGTCGTGTCCGACTCTTTGCGACCCCATGAATCGCAGCACGCCAGGCCTCCCTGTCCATCACCAACTCCCGGAGTTCACTCAGACTCACGTCCATCGAGTCCGTGATGCCATCCAGCCATCTCATCCTCTGTCGTCCCCTTCTCCTCCTGCCCCCAATCCCTCCCAGCATCAGAGTCTCTTCCAACGAGTCAACTCTTAGCATAAGGTGGCCAAAGTACTGAAGTTTCAACTTCAGCATCATTCCTTCCAAAGAAATCCTGGGGCTGATCGCCTTCAGAATGGACTGGTTGGATCTCCTTGCAGTCCAAGGGACTCTCAAGAGTCTTCTCCAACACCACAGTTCAAAAGCATCAATTCTTCGGCACTCAGCCTTCTTCACAGTCCAAATCTCACATCCATACATGACCACTGGAAAAACCATAGCCTTGACTAAACGGACCTTAGTTGGCAAAGTAATGTCTCTGCTTTTGAATATGCTATCTAGGTTGGTCATAACTTTTCTTCCAAGGAGTAAGTGTCTTTTCATTTCATGGCTGCAATCACTATCTGCAGTGATTTTGGAGCCCCAAAAAATAAAGCCTGACACTGTTTCCACTGTTTCCCCATCTATTTCCCATGAAGTGATGGCACCAGATGCCATATCTTCGTTTTCTGAATGTTGGGCTTTAGGCCAACTTTTTCACTCTCCTCTTTCACTTTGATCAGGAGGCTTAGTGGTGTCATCTGCATATCTGAGGTAATTGATATTTCTCCCGGCAATCTTGATTCCAGCTTGTGTTTCTTCCAGTCCAGCGTTTCTCATGATGTACTCTGCATAGAAGTTAAATAAGCAGGGTGACAATATACAGCCTTGACATACTCCTTTTCCTATTGGGAACCAGTCTGTTGTTCCATGTCCAGTTCTAACTGTTGCTTCCTGACCTGCATATAGCTTTCTCAAGAGGCAGGTCAGGTGGTCTGGTATTCCCATCTCTTTCAGAATTTTCCACAGTTTCTTGTGATCCACACAGTCAAAGGCTTTGGCATAGTCAATAAAGCAGAAATAGATGTTTTTCTGGAACTCTCTTGCTTTTTCCATGACCCAGCAGATGTTGGCAATTTGGTCTCTGGTTCCTCTGCCTTTTCTAAAACCAGCTTGAACATCAGGAAGTTCACGGTTCACATATTGCTGAAGCCTAGCTTGGAGAATTTTGAGCATTACTTTACTAGTGTGTGAGATGAGTGCAATTGTGCAGTAGTTTGAGCATTCTTTGGCATTGCCTTTCTTTGGGATTGGAATGAAAACTGACCTTTTCCAGTCCTGTGGCCACTGCTGAGTTTTCCAAATTTGCTGGCATATTGAGTGCAGTACTTTCACAGCATCATCTTTCAGGATTTGAAATAGCTCAATAGAAATTCCATCACCTCCACTAGCTTTGTTCATAGTGATGCTTTCTAAGCCCATTGGACTTCACATTCCAGTATGTCTGGCTCTAGGTGAGTGATCACACCATCATGATTATCTGGGTTGTGAAGATCTTTTTTGTACAGTTCTCTGTGTATTCTTGCCACCTCTTCTTAGTATCTTCTGCTTCTGTTAGGTCCAGACCATTTCTGTCCTTTAACAAGCCCATCTTTGCATGAAATGTTCCCCTGGTGTCTCTAATTTTCTTGAAGAGATCTCTAGTCTTTCCCATTCTGTTGTTTTCCTCTATTTCTTTGCATTGATTGCTGAAGAATGCTTTCTTATCTCTTCTTGCTATTCTTTGGAACTCTGCATTCAGATGCCTATATCTTTCCTTTTCTCCTTTGCTTTTCACTTCTCTTTTCACAGCTATTTGTAAGGCCTTGCCAAACAGCCATTTTGCTTTTTTGCATTTCTTTTCCATTGGGATGGTCTTGATCCCTGTCTCCTGTACAATGTCACAAACCTCAGTCCATAGTTCATCAGGCACTCTATCTATCAGGTCTAGGTCCTTAAATCTATTTCTCACTTCCAGCTCCTGGTCTTGTTTTTGTTGACTATGTGGAGCTTCTCCATCTTTGGCTACAAAGAATATAATCAATCTGATTTTGGTGTTGACCATCTGGTGATGTCCATGTGTAGAGTCTTCTTTTGTGTTGTTGGAAGAGGGTGTTTTCTATGACCAGTGCATTTTCTTGGGAAAGCTCTATTAGTCTTTGCCCTGCTTCAGGGATTTGATTTAGGTCATACCTGAATGGTCCAGCGGTTTTCTCTACTTTCTTCAATTTAAGTCTGAATTTGGTAATAAGGAGTTCATGATCTGAGCCACAGTCAGCTCCTGGTCTTGTTTTTGTTGACTGTATAGAACTTTTCCATCTTTGGCTACAAAGAATATAATCAATCTGATTTTGTTGTTTCCCATCTGGTGATGTCCATGTATAGAGTCTTCTCTTGTGTTGTTGGAAGAGGGTGTTTGCTATGACCAGTGCATTTTCTTGGCAAAACTCTATTAGTCTTTGCCCTGCTTCATTCTGCATTCCAAGGCCAAATTTGCCTGTTACTCCAGGTGTTTCTTGACTTCTTACTTTTGCATTCCAGTCCCCTATAATGAAAAAGACTCTTTTGGGGGGTGTTAGTTCTAAAAGGTCTTGTAAGTCTTCATAGAACCGTTCAACTTCAGCTTCTTCAGCATTACTGGTTGGGGCATAGACTTGGATTACTGTGATATTGAATGGTTTGCCTTGGAAACGAACAGAGATCATTCTGTCGTTTTTGAGATTGCATCCAGGTACTGCATTTTGGACTCTTCTGTTGACCATGATGGCTACTCCATTTCTTCTGAGGGATTCCTGCCCACAGTAGTAGATACAATGGTCATCTGAGTTAAATTCACCCATTCCAGTCCATTTTAGCTCGCTGATTCCTAGAATGTCGACATTCACTCTTGCCATCTCCTGTTTGACTGCTTCCAATTTGCCCTGGACACTGGCAAATGTGATACAAGTGGCAGCTTGAAAAGCACTTGCACTTTGGTGCTTTCTTCTCTTGCTGCTTTTGGAGTACAGCTGTCATAATAAGAAACCTGGGCCCACCCTCTTAGATGTAAGGGACATATGTCTCAGCTGCCTCCATCACACCAGTCAATTCCAAGTCATGTGAATGAAGCCATCAGGAATATACCCTCCTGCTACCTGACCCCCAGCTAACCACAGCCAAGAGAGCCCAGAAAAGGTCAGCAAAGAAGTGCCCTGTTGTGTCCACTGTCTAAATTGCCTACCAACCAAATCATGAGCAAATAAATGATAACAGCTTTAAGTCACCAAGTTTTGGGGTGGTCTATTGTGAAAGCCAAATAATAACCAATTTCCTGCGAGCACCCTAAATTACAGTCCCTTATAAAAAAATGCTATTTGTTACAGTAGATTAATTTTTGCAAAAATAAAAAAAATCAGTTGACAATGAACAAGGGGCTTCATTTGACCATTTAAGTGATGTATATCTGTTGTCTATTTCTAAAACTTACTAATGTTTATTTAAAAAATAATATGTAATATGCAAGTTTGTGATTGATTAATTTACTTGCAGATAATTTGTTCTGCCAGAATATAATCATATGTTTTCATTTAGGCACATGTCAAGAATTAAGGTATGTTTTAGTTCCTAAAAGTGCTGTAATAAATTTTGGCCTAACTCTTCTATCAGAACTTTGCTAGAAGAAGACAACCATACAATGAACTGAAAATTATGGGATTTAATTCTTCCACTTGTAAAACACATTAAAAAACCCCAGAATGATTAGTCATACATATAAAAGTTTACATTTCCCCACATATATCTGTGAGGCATGAACACATTTTGATAAAGGAAAGATAAACAAAACCCTTAGTGAGCAGGTATAGAGCAAGAAGAGGGTGTGGTCATTCTTTAAAACAGAAAGAATGATCTTGTTACAAGACTGCAAAGCACAGGGAACAAGATTCAGAAAATAGGTTTATATGATGGCTCACACTGCTTGTGGGCAGGAAGGTTCACTTTCTAGCTTGCTGCTGTATACATTGTATCTAGAGTGTCCCTTGGCACATTATAAGCACTCAATAAACACTGATTGAATGAATGGGTGAATGAATCAGTGAAAGAGCTGATGAATAAAAGACCTCTTGAGACAGTTCTTGTTCTACCAAGAAGCAATGTTTTTATGATTTATTTTCATTTGTCATGTTGCTTTTGGAAACAGGGTAATTTTACAGTTTGAATTATTTTAGCAGCAGCAGCAACAGCATTAGAAAAAGATCACTTCATGAAAACTTGAAGTAGACTAAGGGCCTCTTGAGAAATCTGTATGCAGGTCAGGAAGCAACAGTTAGAACTGGACATGGAACAACAGACTGGTTCCCAATAGGAAAAGGAGTACGTCAAGGCTGTATATTGTCATCCTGCTTATTTAACTTCTCTGCAGAGTACATCATGAGAAACGCTGGACTGGAAGAAGCACAAGCTGGAATCAAGATTGCCAGCAGAAATATCAATCACCTCAGATATGCAGATGACATCACCCTTATGGCAGAAAGTGAAGAGGAACTCAGAAGCCTCTTGATGAAAGTGAAAGAGGAGAGTGAAAAAGTTGGCCTAAAGCTCAACATTCAGAAAACGAAGATCATGGCATCTGGTCCCATCACTTCATGGGAAATAGATGGGGAAACAGTAGAAACAGTGTCAGACTTTATTTTTGGGGGCTCCAAAATCACTGCAGATGGTGACTACAGCCATGAAATTAAAAGACGCTTACTCCTTGGAAGAAAAATTATGACCAACCTAGATAGCATATTCAACAGCAGAGACATTACTTTGCCGACTAAGGGCCGTCTAGTCAAGGCTATGGTTTTTCCTGTGGTCGTGTATGGATGTGAGAGTTGGACTGTGAAGAAGGCTGAGCACCGAAGAATTGATGCTTTTGACCTGTGGTGTTGGAGAAGACTCTTGAGAGTCCCTTGGACTGCAAGGAGATCCAACCAGTCCATTCTGAAGGAGATCAGCCCTGGGATTTCTTTGGAAGGAATGATGCTAAAGCTGAAACTCCAGTACTTTGGCCACCTCATGCAAAGAGTTGACTCTTTGGAAAAGACTCTGATGCTGGGAGGGATTGGGGGCAGGAGGAGAAGGGGACGACAGAGGATGAGATGGCTGGATGGCATCACGGACTCGATGGACGTGAGTCTGAGTGAACTCTGGGAGTTGGTGATGGACAGGGAGGCCTGGCGTGCTGCGATTCATGGGGTCACAAAGAGTCAGACACGACTGAGCGACTGAACTGAACTGAGATGGACAAAGCAAGTCACAAAACCAGGCCTAGCTTCAAGGGTAGAGAGGTAGAGTCTGTGTCTTGATGAGAAGAAAGGCAAAGTCAAGTTGCCAAGGGGCATGCACTCAGAGATGAGAAGAATTATGGAAGCCAATTTGTAAACACCCCCACAGTCACAAATGTGGCCCTTGAGTTCTGCAGGGATGATAGGAAGAAAGCAAGGTTAGAGAGTAGTTTATAGCTTTAATTTTCAGAATTTATAGAATATTCGATCCAAAAGGCAAGAAAAGACCTGAAATACCAGTCTACTCTTTTATTCACAAAAAATTTACAATGTGATATGATACATAGTAGGACTATTATTTCACTTTCTTCTGCTTCAAAATGTTTTACTTTGCATAATACTGTACTTTTTGCCTTCCAGAGAAAATTTAGAATTAGCTTCTGATATTTCTTTCAAAAGCTTTCATTGAAACTTTGATTGAGGTTGGGTGTAATTCATAGATTGATAGAGAGACAACTGGTAGCTTTCCATCTTTCCAGTTAGATAAATATTATACAGATCCATAAACAGATTTTACTATAGATTTTTACTTCTTTTTTAATTCAGGTTTTACTTCTTTCTTTTTTTATTTATTTCTAGGCACTTCGTAGTTTTTGTTGGATGATGGTGATGATGATGACGACATTGCCTAATTCATTATTGCTGGCATGTAGAAAACTTGGGTTTTGAACATTGATCTTGTATCTAATCACCTGTTGAGCTCTTATGGGCTTCAGTTATTGGGAAGAGATGCTCCTTGATATTTTAGACATATAAAACTATATTAATGATTATCAAACTTTTTGGTCAAAGGAAGATTTATACTTCTAAAAGTTACTGAGATTTTGGTCTATGTGGGTGTGAAGAGTTAGGGGGCAAAATTTCTAACCCTGCTATGATTTCTGACACCAGTTGCAACTTTGAGGTTCAGTAATTTACTGGGAGGACTCAGAACTCACTGAGAGCTGTTATACTCACAGTTTCTCACTGGGAAAAAGTCTATAGAACAGAAACAGGGCAAGTTGTCAGCAGAGCTTCCATGCTCTCTCTTCATGGAGTCAGGGTATATGCGAAAATACATGTAGACTACTGCCAACCAGTGAAGCATGCCTGAGCCCCGTGTACAGAGTTTTTATTGGGGCTCCATTATGTACACATAATTGCTTGATTGATTGCCCAAATGGTTGATCTTATTCTCCAGGTCGACTGATACCATGTGACCCACGAATCACATTATTGGCCTTTCTTGTAAAATCAGCTCCTACTATAAGATGTGGTTAGATCCCCATCTTAAATAACTTCATTGCTGCTGCTGCTGCTGCTGCTGCTAAGTCGCTTCAGTCGTGTCTAACTCTGCACGATCCCTAAGACGGCAGCCCACAAGGCTCCCCCATCCCTGGTATTCTCCAGGCAAGAACACTGGAGTGGGTTGCCATTTCCTTCTCTAATGCATGAAAGTGAAAAGTGATAGTGAAGTTGCTCAGTTGTGTCCGACTCTTAGCAACCCCATGGACTGCAACCCACCAGGCTCCTCTGTCCATGGGATTTTCAGGCAAGAGTACTGGAGTGAGTTGACATTTCCTTCTCCAAATAACTTCCTTACTACCTGTTTAATCCAAGTCCTCCAAGCAAATAAAAATTACCTCCAGAAGCTGAGGGCAAAGGCCAGACCTTTTTTGGGCAAGATTAACCCAGTGGGTTCTGTACATCCATATTTGCTGTTGTGCTGTTCTCCGTCGCTCAGTCCTGTCTGACTCTTCGAAACCCCATGAACTGTAGTAGTCCCATATATGGATTTATACTTTAAAAAATTAATCCCATATCCATGGGATTATCCCAGCAAGAATATTGGAGTGAGCCACCATTTCCTCCTCCAGAGGATCTTTCTGACCCAGAGATCGAACTTGTGTCTCCTGCATCGACAGGCAGATTCTTTACCACTGAGCCACCTGGGAAGCCCCATGCTCATATTTACCATATTATATATAAAAACAAATACATTTTAAAAATGTAAAATAAGTAATTAAGAATAAGAAACTTATACATGTTAAGATAAATAATATATTTTAATGGAAAATGTCTTTTTTTAAAAAGTAGTAAAAAGGCAGCTAAATTTCTATATCTGCTTCTATGTTCAATCTATTCCTATACAATATAAGAGATACACTATATATATACGTATATGTGTATATATATGTAAAGCAGGGATAATTTAATTGTTTTTTCAGATAATTATGGACATTCTTCTTTGATATACTACAATAGTCAATTAGTGGTAGATTTTTAAAGCTTGATTGTTAGGTAGAATCTGAAAACATATTAATAACTATTTCATAATCTATGATGTTAATTCTTCTATATTGCCATTTTAATGAAACTTTCATTTAGGCATGATTTTAAATCTATTTGGTTTTTGAAAAATGAAAGTGAAAGTTGCTCAGTCTTGTCCAACTCTTTGCAACTCTTTGAACTGTATAGTCCATGGAATTATACAGGCCAAAATACTGGAATGGGTAGCCTTTCCCTTCTCCAGGGGATCTTCCCAACCCGGGGACTGAACCCAGGTCTCCTGCATTGCAGGCAGATTCTTTACCAACTGAGCTATCAGGGGAGCCCATTTTGAAAAATATTTGTTAATCAATTATGAAGATAATTCAAATATCAACACATACTAATTTCTAATATAAAATAAACAATGCTTGTTAATATCACCACTAATTTCATCCTAAAATTCTCTAATTATTGGAAATATATTAGGTTCATATTGAGAGATACAAGTTTTCCAAAATTCTCATTTTTGCATGCAAGATCTAATGTTATGTTGACAACAAATCCTGTGATTTTCCTTTGACTGTGTTTATTTCTAACAAAAATATTTGCCAAATATCCAAGTTTGAATAAAAATAGTTTATCTTTCATTCTTTTACATAAAAGCAGTATTTAATGGTAAATGGCTACTTCAGTTCACATCCCAAACAACCACACAAACACACAGATGTTTTTCCTTGAGTAAAACATTTAATGAAGTAAAAATACATGTTCTCCCCATTTTGTCATACAGAATGTTAAAAAGATGTGTACTCTAGTATTGAGTTTAAACAAAATTTCTATTGTTTCACTGTCAATTTTTTTTAGTAGTAGTGCAAGGCAGTGATGAGTATGACTACTAGTATAGTTTGGTACTATTGCCTTGACGTGTGCTAAATCAATACCAGTTTTAGTCACCATTGCTTTTGCTCCAACAGTCAAATGCCAATACAGTGAAAAAAGAAAATAGTACCTAAGGATTATTATGAAAACAATTTTTACCTCATGGCAACCTTGAAAGTTATTGAGGGCCCTCCAGGAATTCATGTACCACTTTTGAAAACTGCTAATACAATTTTTTCCTTTCTGTGCTGTGCTGTGTTTAGGCACTCAGTGGTGTCCAACTCTTTGCGACCCCACGGACAGTAGCCCACCAGGCCCCTCTGTCCATGGGTATTCTCTAGGCAAGAATGGAGTGGGTTGCCATGCCCTCCTCCAGGGGATCTTTCCAACCCAGGGATTGAACCCAGGTCTCCCACACTGCAGGTGAATTCTTTACTGGTTGAGCCACCAGGAAAGCCCTTCTAATGTTTATAGTATTTATGCCTCATAATTAATTTTTATGTCATATTTCCCTGGCTAGAATTGCCAGTATAATGTTAAATAGGAAGGCATGATAAGAGGTGGCCATTCTCCTTGTTTCCTGACATGTTTGATATAGGTTTCTAGTACATGCTTTATGAAATTAAGGAAACGTTTTTTCACTATTGGTCTACTGAGCAATTATACTTCATGAGCTATTGTTGGTGATTTATAATTTTACAAAATAAAATCAATTTAACCTAGGTTCCTAAAACATTAGTATTGCATTGTATAAATTAGTCCCTTTCAAATTTTTAGTCTCTAAATTTTATGTTTATGTCTTCCTTCTTTCTTAATCTTTTATGTACCTTCTTTCTTTCGATGTTTTGCTCATACTATTTTTTTCAATAATGTTTTCTTGAGTTTCATCTATGAAATTCATACTGGGATTGTTTCTTCTATTGTTAATTTTTGCCGTATCATTATTGGTTTCTTATTTCTACTTTATATTTTTCTTTCTTACTTTTTTGGGTTCTTGAACTAAATTCTTAGCTCACTTTTTAGAAAAAAATTGTTTTTCCCTCTGTTGGGTGGTCATTGCTATGTTAACTTTCCCCTAGTTGTGGACAGTGGGGCTACTCTCTCTCTGTGGTGTACTGGCTTCTCATTGTGATGACTTCTCTTGTTGCACAATTGTAGGGCACGTGGGCTTCAGTAATTTCTGCTCCTGGGTTCTAGAGCACAGGCTCATTAGCTGTGGCACACGGGCTACATCCCCAGCATGTGGGATCTTCCTGGATCAGGGATTGAACCTGTGGCTTCTGCATTGGCAGGTGGATTCTTTACCACTGAGCCACCAGGGAAGCCCTATGTTTTAAATTTACCATGTTTCTGTCATTTTGCTGTGTGCCTCGCCTCCCACCCTAACTCTCCTAATTGTTAGAAAGTTATACATTTCATTTCTATTTTTCTTAGTGTTTATCTTAAAATTTAACCCATATATTCATTAGTTTTTCTCAATGTTTAAAGTTAGTCTACATTATCTTCCTAAAGAAAAAAAAATCACTTTTCCTAAGACTTTCTTCCCTCCACCACTTCCAAGCTGTGTCATAAATCATTTGCTCTGTTTAGCTACTCATATCTTTCTTTTCAATCCATCTTTTCTTAGAATTAACAATACAGACCACTGGCTTTTGGGGGAAAATAGAAAACTGAGGTAATCAATTATATCTACCATTAGTGAATTGCTATGAGATAAAAGCAAAGTAAAAAACTTATTTTTCCAGCTAGAACCAAAGTTCCTTTTAGGGAAGAAATGGCCTATATAGGGAGAACTTGGATAAGCTGTTGGGTACAATAAGAGGCTTCAGAATGGAAAGCTTGACTTGAGAACATAAAAAGGTAATTCAAGTGTTTTTTATGAGAAGTAACCATAATGTATAGTGAGGAAATCAGAAGTTAGAGGAGAAGAGAATAAGAAAGTGGAGACTGAGGTAAGACGCAGCAGCACGGCAAAAGATGGAACATGGTGTCACAGAAATAGTGGATGGACTTACAGACAACAAGGAATATCTAATATTCATTTTAAATTCCGTGGTAGCTTAGCTGGTAAAGAATCCACCTGTAATGCAGGAGACCCCGGTTTGACTCCTGCATTGGGAAGATCCCCTGGAGGAGGGCATGGCAACTCACTCCAGTATTCTTGCCTGGAGAATCCCCATGGACAGAGGAGCCTGATGGGCTACATTCCACGGGGTTGCAAAGAGTCTGACACAATTGTGCAACTAAGCACAGCACAGCACATGGAACTTACATACATATTCTTTGCTGTTATTTATAAAACTCCCATAAAAATATACTCTCCTTGATGCTTCTGGTTTTTGTTAAGTGATGGAAATGTGATTCAGGAAGAAAGAGATTTTTGTCATTGCAGGTTAGCCTTGGTGTAAATAAAAGGATCCAAGATGCAGAGACATGGATGAGAATACAGAAAACATAGGAAATTAGACTTCAAGGGGACTAGAAAAAAATGATGCCACGAGAATTGATGAATTCTTATAGAAAACCCAGGGACTCCCTATAGAAACAGGAATGGAGGTTCCATACCTTAATGTACAAGAACATGGGCAGATGGTCAAAGAATGGCAGCTGTTACTATTACTGGGAATGGGGACGATTTGAACCCTACCTCTGCTGAAGGGAAAAAAGCAAACCAAATGAGTTCATCCTACGAAGTTAATGCTATACTATAGATGCCCATCAAATCTGAAGTGCTCAGTTCAGTTCAGTTCAGTTCAGTCGCTCAGTCATGTCTGACTCTTTGCGACCCCATGAATCACAGCATGCAAGGCCTCCCTGTCCATCACCAACTCCCAGAGGTCACTCAGACTCACGTCCATCGAGTCCGTGATGCCATCCAGCCATCTCATTCTCTGTTGCCCCTTCTCCTCCTGCCCCCAATCCCTCCCAGCATCAGAGTCTTTTCCAACGAGTCAACTCTTCACATGAGATGGCCAAAGTACTGGGGTTTCAGCTTCAGCATCGTTCCCTCCAAAGAAATCCCAGGGCTGATCTCCTTCAGAATGGACTGGTTGGATCTCCTTGCAGTCCAAGGGACTCTCAAGAGTCTTCTCCAACACCACAGGTCAAAAGCATCAATTTTTAAGCACTCAGCTTTCTTCACAGTCCAACTCACATCCATACATGACCACTGGAAAAACCATAGCCTTGACTAGACGGACCTTAGTTGGCAAAGTAATGTCTCTGCTTTTGCATGTGCTGTCTAGGTTGGTCATAACTTTTCTTCCAAGGAGTAAGCGTCTTTTAATTTCATGGCTATAGTCACCATCTGCAGTGATTTTGGAGCCCATCAAAAATAAAGTCTGACACTGTTTCTATTGTTTCCCCATCTATTTCCCATGAAGTGATGGGACCGGATGCCATGATCTTCGTTTTCTGAATGTTGAGCTTTAGGCCAACTTTTTCGCTCTCCTCTTTCACTTTCATCAAGAGGCTTTTGAGTTCCTCTTCACTTTCTGCCATAAGGGTGATGTCATCTGCATATCTGAGGTGATTGATATTTCTGCTGGCAATCTTGATTCCAGCTTGTGCTTCTTCCAGTCCAGCGTTTCTCATGATGTACTCTGCAGAGAAGTTAAATAAGCAGGGTGACAATATACAGCCTTGACGTACTCCTTTTCCTATTGGGAACCAGTCTGTTGTTCCATGTCCAGTTCTAACTGTTGCTTCCTGACCTGCATATAGCTTTCTCAAGAGGCAGGTCAGGTGGTCTGGTATTCCCATCTCTTTCAGAATTTTCCACAGTTTCTTGTGATCCACACAGTCAAAGGCTTTGTCATAGTCAATAAAGCAGAAGTAGATGTTTTTCTGGAACCCTCTTGCTTTTTCCATGACCCAGCAGATGTTGGCAACTTGATCTCTGGTTCCTCTGCCTTTTCTAAAACCAGCTTGAACAACTGGAAATTCACAGTTCACATATTGCTGAAGCCTGGCTTGGAGAATTTTGAGCATTACTTTACTAGCATGAGAGATGAGTGCAATTGTGCGGTAGTTTGAGCATTCTTTGGCATTGCCTTTCTTCAGGATTGGAATGAAAACTGACTTTTTCCAGTCCTGTGGCCACTGCTGAGTTTTCCAAATTTGCTGGCATATTGAGTGCAGTACTTTCACAGCATCATCTTTCAGGATTTGAAACAGCTCCACTGGAATTCCATCACCTCTACTAGCTTTGTTCGTAGTGATGTTTTCTAAGGCCCACTTGCCTTCACATTCCAGGATGTCTGGCTCTAGGTGAGTGGTCACACATTCGTGATTATCTTGGTCATGAAGATCATTGTAGTACAGTTCTTCTGTGTATTCTTGCCACCTCTTCTTAGTATCTTCTGCTTCTGTTAGGTCCAGACCATTTCTGTCCTTTATTGAGCCCATCTTTGCATGAAATGTTCCCCTGGTGTCTCTAATTTTCTTGAAGAGATCTCTAGTCTTTCCCATTCTGTTGTTTTCCTCTATTTCTTTGCGTTGATCGCTATGGAAGGCTTTCTTATCTCTTCTTGCTATTCTTTGGAACTCTGCATTCAGATGCCTATATCTTTCCTTTTCTCCTTTGCTTTTCTCTTCTCTTCTTTTCACAGCTATTTGTAAGGCCTCCCCAGACAGCCATTTTGCTTTTTTGCATTTCTTTTCCATGGGAATGGTCTTGATCCCTGTCTCCTGGACAGTGTCATGAACCTCAGTCCATAGTTCATCAGGCACTCTATCTATCAGATCTACTCCCTTAAATCTATTTCTCACTTCCACTATGTAATCATAAGGGATTTGATTTAGGTCATACCTTAATGGTCTAGCCATTTTCCCTACTTTCTTCAATTTCAGTCTGAATTTGGTAATAAGGAGTTCATGATCTGAGCCACAGTCAGTTCCTGGTCTTGTTTTTGTTGACTGTATAGAGCTTCTCCATCTTTGGCTACAAAGAATATAATCGATCTGATTTCAGTGTTGACCATCTGGTGATGTCCATGTGTAGAGCCTTCTCTTGTGTTGTTGGAAGAGGGCGTTTGCTATGACCAGTGCATTTTCTTGGCAAAACTCTATTAGTCTTTGCCCTGCTTCATTCTGTATTCCAAGGCCAAATTTGCCTGTTACTCCAGGTGTTTCTTGACTTCTTACTTTTGCATTCCAGTCCCCTATAATGAAAAGGACATCTTTTGGGGGTGTTAGTTCTACAAGGTCTTGTAGGTCTTCATAGAACCATTAAACTTCAGCTTCTTCAGCGTTACTGGTTGGGGCATAGACTTGGATTACTGTGATATTGAATGGTTTGCCTTGGAAACAAACAGAGATCATTCTGTCGTTTTTGAGATTGCATCCAAGTACTGCATTTCGGACTCTTTTGTTGACCATGATGGCTGCTCCATTTCTTCTGAGGGATTCCTGCCTGCAGTAGTAGATATAATGGTCATCTGAGTTAAATTCACCCATTCCAGTCCATTTTAGTTCTCTGATTCCTAGAATGTCGACGTTCACTCTTGCCATCTGCTGTTTGACCACTTCCAATTTGCCTTGATTCATGAACCTGACATTCCAGGTTCCTATGCAATATTGCTCTTTACAGCATCGGACCTTGCTTCTATTACCAGTCACATCCACAACTGGGTATTGTTTTTGCTTTGGCTCCGTCTTGTCATTCTTTCTGTAGTTATTCCTTTCTGAAGTGCTATATTATGATTATTGGACCCACAAACCAGGCTACCCAGAGGTAGAAATAGAGTCCATTTCAAATGTATCAGGTCTCTAGAACTTCTCTTTTCCACCTTTGGATATAAACATTGCCCACTGGGAAGGAGACAGATGTAGCTTTCATTAGTGATAAAGTTGAAGGATTCTTTATATATGGCTCTGACATTTCATCTCCCTTGGTGTGTTTCATTTTAAACATCCCTTTTTCATTTGGGGTTGTATAAAACATCCCAGAATGAAGCCAAACCTTTTGGAATACATTTATTCTTTTTGTCAACTAAGCACATTCCAGACATGTCATTTGACTTTAATTTGTTTGTGATGCCACCAGTGTGAATGTTTTCCCCAGGAAACAAACATACTTGGTCTTAAGTGAAGATTACCCCTTTCGGGCTATTTATGCAACCAATAAATATTAAGTGTCTCTATGTGCCACGAACTATATTACCTATTATGAAGACAATGTCATAATTATCATTGTCATTATCCTCTTCATTGGTCAACAATGAACAGCAGAATAGAGGGATGGCCAGGAGGTGGTGTGAGTTACCCCACAGTTCTCTCCCAACTATCCAAATAAATATTAATATGAGCTACATGAAAGTGAAGATATACTTGCTAATTCACCACAATTTCAAGGCAAGTTTCTCCATCTCCCTGGTCATTGGCAGCCCTAAAGTTCTAGATCCAGAAATTCGGAGATGTCACTGGTAGCAGCAATTTCCCCGACCTCCTCCTTAGTTCCTCTGGTTCAGCCTTTGCTCCTCTGCTCTCCCTAAATCCTCTTGCATTGACTCCACTCCCCGGTGATGGCTCTTACCAACCTGTTCAGTCTGTGATGCTGTTGGACAGTCCGTCCCACTCTTGAGGTGGTTCCCATTGCAGGGACACTTCTGAGCATCTAGACTGTGGAAGGTGACAAGCTGGCCTGGGCCTGAGATGGGCCCCCCAAGTTTAAGTGATCCTGGTGCCTACTTGTCCAGGATGAGAGGTGTTATGGTTGAACTGCTTTTTCCGTAAATTCATATGTTGAAATCTTAACCCCAAGCACCTCAGGATGTAAAGCTTATTTAGAAATAATGTTGAAAAAAAAAAAAAAGAATGTCGTTGCAGATGTAGTGAAATTAAAATGAGATCATACTGGAATGGACTGACATACCTGGTGTCCTTATAGAAATGGGAAATTTAGATACAGGCACACACATACAGGGAGACCATATGAAGATGAAGGCAGAGATTAAAGTTATGCTACCACAAGCTAAGGAAATCTGAAGATTGCCAGCAAACCACCGGAAGTCAGGGGAGAGGCATGGAACAGACTTTTCCTTACAGCCCTGAGAAGGAACAAGCCTGAAGACACTTCAGTCTCAGACTTCCAGCTTCCAACTTCCAGAATCCTGAGACAATTTGTTATTTAAGCCACTTACTTTGTGGTCTTTGTTATAATAGTCCTAGCAAACTAATATAAGGTATCTGAAAAGAAGTTAAATTTAATAAGAGGATACAAACTTCCAGCTATGAGATGAATAAGGCTGAGCATCTAATGTAATGGTGATTAGAACTGATAACACTTTTATGGTATAATTGAAATTTGATAAAAGAACAGAACTCCAATATTTTCTTATACGCATATACATAAGGTATATGCATAAATTCAGACTTAAATTGAAGAAAGTAGGGAAAACTGCTAGACCATTCAGGTATGACCTAAATCAAATTCCTTATGATTATACAGTGGAAGTGAGAAATAGATTTAAGGGAGTAGATCTGATAGATAGAGTGCCTGATGAACTATGGACTGAGGTTCATGACACTGTCCAGGAGACAGGGATCAAGACCATCCCCATGGAAAAGAAATGCAAAAAAGCAAAATGGCTGTCTGGGGAGGCCTTACAAATAGCTGTGAAAAGAAGAGAAGAGAAAAGCAAAGGAGAAAAGGAAAGATATAGGCATCTGAATGCAGAGTTCCAAAGAATAGCAAGAAGAGATAAGAAAGCCTTCCACAGCGATCAATGCAAAGAAATAGAGGAAAACAACAGAATGGGAAAGACTAGAGATCTCTTCAAGAAAATTAGAGACACCAGGGGAACATTTCATGCAAAGATGGGCTCGATAAAGGACAGAAATGGTCTGGCCCTAACAGAAGCAGAAGATACTAAGAAGAGGTGGCAAGAATACACGGAAGAATTGTAGAAAAAAGATCTTCACGACCCAGATAATCATGATGGTGTGATCACTAATCTAGAGCCAGACATCTTGGAAAGTGAAGTCAAGTGGGCCATAGAAAGATTCATTACAAACAAGGCTAGTGGAGGTGATGGAATTCCAGTGGAGCTGTTTCAAATCCTGAAAGATGATGCTGTGAAAGTACTGCACTCAATATGCCAGCGAATTTGGAAAACTCAGCAGTGGCCACAGGACTGGAAAAGGTCAGTTTTCATTCCAATCCTGAAGAAAAGCAATGCCAAAGAATGCTCAAACTACCGCACAATTGCACTCATCTCTCATGCTAGTAAAGTAATGCTCAAAATTCTCCAAGCCAGGCTTCAGCAGTACGTGAACTGTGAACTTCCTGATGTTCAAGCTGGTTTTAGAAAAGGCAGAGGAACCAGAGATCAAATTGCCAACATCCGCTGGATCATGGAAAAAGCAAGAGAGTTCCAGAAAAACATCTATTTCTGTTTTATTGACTATGCCAAAGCCTTTGACTGTGTGGATCACAAGAAACTGTGGAAAATTCTGAAAGAGATGGGAATACCAGACCACCTGACCTGCCTCTTGAGAAATCTGTATGCAGGTCAGGAAGCAACAGTTAGACCTGGACATGGAAAAACAGACTGGTTCCCAACAGGAAAAGGAGTATGTCAAGGCTGTATATTGTCACCCTGCTTATTTAACTTCTCTGCAGAGTACATCATGAGAAACGCTGGACTGGAAGAAACACAAGCTGGAATCAAGATTGCTGGGAGAAATATCAATAACCTCATATATGCAGATGGCACCACCCTTATGGCAGAAAGTGAAGAGGAACTCAAAAGCCTCTTGATGAAAGTGAAAGAGGAGAGCGAAAAAGTTGGCTTAAAGCTCAACATTCAGAAAATGAAGATCATGGCATCCGGTTCCATCACGTCATGGGAAATAGATGGGGAAACAGTAGAAACAGTGTCAGACTTTATTTTTTGGGGGCTCCAAAATCACTGCAGATGGTGACTGTAGCCATGAAATTAAAAGACGCTTACTCCTTGGAAGGAAAGTTATGACCAACCTAGATAGTATATTCAAAAGCAGCGACATTACTTTGCCGACTAAGGTCCGTCTAGTCAAGGCTATGGTTTTTCCTGTGGTCATATATGGATGTGAGAGTTGAACTGTGAAGAAGGCTGAGTGCCGAAGAATTGATGCTTTTGACCTGTGGTGTTGGAGAAGACTCTTGAGAGTCCCTTGGACTGCAAGGAGATCCAACCAGTCCATACTGAAGGAGATCAGCCCTGGGATTTCTTTGGAAGGAACGATGCTAAAGCTGAAACTCCAGTACTTTGGCCACGTCATGTGAAGAATTGACTCGTTGGAAAAGACTCTGATGCTGGGAGGGATTGGGGACGGGAAGAGAAGGTGATGACAGAGGATGAGATGGCTGGATGGCATCACGGACTCGATGGACGTGAGTCTGAGTGAACTCCAGGAGATGGTGATGGACAGGGAGGCCTGGCGTTTTGCAATTCATGGGGTTGCAAAGAGTCAGACACGACTGAGCAACTGAACTGAATTGAACTGAACTGAGTGGATATGTTAATTAACTGAGTGAAGGGAATTCTTTCATAATGTTTCTGTATATCAAATCACCACTATGAACATTGCAATACTTCATAATTTTAATTATCTATTATATCTTAATAAAGCTGAAATTTTAAAAGAAAGGAATCTGCATTTAGAGGGGTGACAGGGTTGTGGTTAAATATTTTATTTCTTTTGTTGAGAATTCTGGTACAGTTGGTAAACTCTTTAGTTAGTCTTCATTTTAGAGAAAGTCTATTTCCTCTAACACAAATATCATATCATATAATGATACTATATTATGCATGACAGCAGCTCCTTCCAAAGTTTTAACATAAACAGGTGTCAAAACTCATCTGGTGTTCCCCAAACCTTTGCATGCATAACAATTATCTGGGGGAACTTGTTCAAAGTGCAGATTCCTGGGCTCCACTCTCATACTGACCCAACCAGAATCACTGAAGGCAGAAGAATGACGATCTGTGCTTTTGACAGGCATCTCTTGATGACATTTTGAGGAACATCAATATGAGTTGAAGGAGTGACGGGACTTCATGCAAAACCTACTGAATGAGGCAGAGGCATCTTCTAGTGTAGTTTTATGGAGAGTCCTAAAATTCTCACTGTAGAAGCAGTAACATTTCTAGCTAACATCTGAGAGAATATCCCCAAAGTACTCATTATGCATCATTAGTTAAAATGATCTTGTTGTAGACCTCCTCTCCACAAAAACCACACCATCATAATTTAATGAAGGAGAAAATTACTTCTAGTTGGGTTTATTTCCCCAAGTAAAAGCAAGAGTCAAGAAGAGCCAGAAAATTATTTCATTGACTCAATAAATACTCGGCTCCCTTCTAGGCATAGGAGAAAAAAGCAGTGATTGAACTGTCCCTGCCTCCACTGAGCTTATACTCTAGAAGGGAAGGCAAACAAGAATATCTAAGAGCAGATGAAAATTCTAGCCCTTACTTTCTCTTACTCTCTTATACCATGAGTTTCAATGTTCCCTACATAGAAAATGGTTACATGAGAATATTTTAAAAGATTTCTTAAATTTATGAATATGTGTAAAATTCATACAGTTTTTGAGAACAAAAAGAGAGCAAAATGACTGATTGACTCAATGTCCTATTATAGATTTAAAGCTATAGTATTACTCCGAAAAATTGTGCTGCTAATACTCTGTGATTTACCCACTCTTTCATACACATTTTGTCTGTGAATCCTCACTAAAAAAGGAAAAGATTTGAAGATTGGATGGTGTTAATCACTCCTTTTAACAGGCAACAGCAAGGGCAGAGATGTGTTTCTAATTTTCTCAGTTATCCTGACATTTCTAGAAGGGCCACAGAGATCAAGTTTCAAAAAAAAAAGATTTAACCATTGGTTTTTCAAACAAGAAGGAAAGGTGTTAATAAAAGAAATAACATTTCAACCACATGGAAAAGTAAAGAAAATAAAAATTTCTGTTCACAACAATTACTATTAGTTTTCTACATTATTCAATAAAGTTTAGGAGACCATCAAATAGCAGGTAGAGAATAAAACGGGCTGTATTTTCAATTTAAATCTAATTCAATTTTGATAGAGGTTACCACAATGTAAGTTGCCCAGACCAGCACTGTCACAAAATCTCACACAATTACAAATAGCATAAATTGTTTTGTCAATGTTTACAGACATTTTATTTTAATATCCATAAATATGTATTGCTCAAAACCCAATACTAGACTTGAAAATAGAACTCTGAGAATAAAACTGCAGCCATCTACCACCAGGCATCCACTCCAAACAGGAAGATCCAAACTATATATAATTTAGCAACCAAGCTTGCTTTTCTTCTAAGTTCCCAGACTCTTATTTCAGGGTTTTGTGTGGAGTTTTAGAATATTGAAGACACGGTTCATAAACCATGGCCATTTTAAGAGGATACAGCATGGCTATTAATAATTGTATTACTCCTCTATTATTGCTAGGAATAATGATGGACTGGAAGCATTGGCCCCCGAGTAGAATTTATCCTGAAATGTTTTCAATTAACTCTTGGCACTGGCAGGAAAGCATCAACCTTTCCCAGGCTGAAATATGGCAAATCTGCAGGGAACATCTCAGCAGGAGAGGAATTTCATTAAAATGAGCACATCATAATCCAATGACTTCTGCTCTCCCTCTAAGCCTCCCTATTGATAAGGAGTCTGAGGCAATCTTTATGGATTTGCAAAAAGAAATGATTTCATAAGATCTTTTCAGAGAGGTTGCTTTGGCCGGGCCTTTGAATGATTATATGCTTGCTGATGAAAAAATGATCAGACATTGAGTTGACTGTGATGCTGGGTATGAGGGTGGACAGAAGGGTGTTGAGCCCAGATTCAGCCTACAGAGAGTGGCTTTCTGCAGATGCCCTAGGATCTGACACGGCAACAGCTTTCCCAGGTCTCTGCAGAATACGTTCTGTTACAACGTGGGCTTTGAATAACCTGTTTGGAGAAGTGAGAAGCAGGTGTCTAAAGGTCAGCCATCATACAATCTACCACCTTTTAAAAGTGTGAATCTATCAGAAAAAGTTTAGTTGCCTTCCTGGATTGGGAGGAATTGGAAACACCCAGAAAAGCGGTGCAGGATAGTAAAGGTTTGTTCACTGATTTTTAAATTGTACATTTCTGTCCTCAACTTCCTATCCCAACTCAGCTTTATTAAATGTTTCATGAGAAAGAAAAAGCCTCAGTTTCCCCACCTGCAGAATCATGACAATATAATACTACACAGACAGGAAGTACTGTGAGTACTAAGAGATATCACATGGAAAAAATGTTTAGCAAGCGTTATCTGTTAGAAATTATTATTTTTTTTGCCATGTTAAAAGAAAAACATCAAAATACTTTATCAGTACTCCCTCAGAACTGTCAAGGTCATCAAAACCAAGGAGACTCTGAGAAACTGTCACAGCCAAGGGGAGCCTACGGATACATGACAAGTAAATGTAATATATCTCGGATGGGATCCTGAAACAGAAAGAAAACATTAGGCAAAAACTAAGGAAATCTGAATAAACTATTGTTGTTGTTTAGTTGCTAAATCATGTCCAACTCTTCGCAACCCTATGGACTGTAGCTCGCCAAGCTCCTCTGTCCATAGGATTTTCCAGGTAAAAATATCAGAGTGGGTTGCATGCCTTCCTCATGGGATCTTCCCAACCCAAAGATTGAATCCACATCTCTTTCACCTACCCTGCACTGGCAGGTGGGTTCTTTACCATTAGTGCCACCTGGGAAGCTCAAATAAACTATGGACTATGATTAATAATTTATCCATGTTGGTTCATTGATTAGAACAAATGTAATACAAATGTAAGATGTCAGTAAAAAAGGAAACTATGAGAGTGGGTATAGAGTAAAATTAAATTATCTGTTTAATTTTTCTACAAATCTAAGATTGTTTTAAAAAATTAAGTCCATTCAAACAAACAAGAAAGTCAGTATCATTTGAAATTATAAGGTACTCTTTTATAAATAACATTCCACCTTAAAAAAGTGAGACCATGTATGCATTTTCATGTTGTTTAGTGGCTAAGTCGTGTCTGACTCTTTGCACGCCCATGAACTGCAGCACAGCAGGTGAATAAAGAACTTTTGCCTTCTACCAGACACACACGTGCAAGCGCACACACAAAATACTCCCACGTGCACACACACACACATGCTCACATGCACACATGTGCAGTCACATATGCACACACAAAACATGTTCCCATTGCAGATCCATAATTCTGATTGTCTCACTGTGGCTTTTGTGGAGTAAGATTCAGTACTTTTGCCTCTCAACTACCCATGTGTCTCACATACTCAATCAAGCCTGCTGGTTGTGTTTGAGAACTACTGGTCTATACATACACACTTTACTTTCTCAACGTCCAATCACTTCTTTAATCCTGGAAGTTGACTCTTACCTACCTCATCACTCGACTGAAATAGTTTTCTTAAAAGTCATCAGTGATTTGCTCATGAATAAATCCAGTGGTTTTTCTTACTGATCACAGATTCCTCCTTGTTACTGTCTCCACTCTTGCCTGTCTTGTCACATGTTCATTTTGGTTCTCTTATGGGTCTACCTTTCTGATTCTTCTCAGTTTTCTCATCCTGTAGTGCAAATATTGACCAAGACCCCAGTTTTAGCTTTTTGATTTTCACTCATTATTCACTCCTCTTCAGAAATTTCACCACCTTGCATTCCCTCAACTTCCCCCTCTATGCAAGTGATTTCCCAAGCTATGCCACAAGCTTAGACTCCCTTATGACTGCCCCCCTCTACTTCTATGTGCCCACTGGAAGTGTCCAACTGAGTCAACATTTCTAGAATCCTCCTCATCACCCTCACATAAAAAACTTTTCTTCCTCCTGTATTTTTTGCTTTTATTAAGACTGTGTGGATCACAATAAACTGTGGAAAATTCTGAGAGAGATGGGAATACCAAACCATCTGACCTGCCTCTTGAGAAATCTGTATGCAGGTCAGGAAGCAACAGTTAGAACTGGACATGGAAAAACAGACTAGTTCCAAATAGGAAAAGGAGTATGTCAAGGCTGTATATTGTCACCCTACTTGTTTAACTTCTATGCAGAGGACATCATGAGAAACGCTGGACTGGAAGAAACACAAGTTAGAATCAAGATTGCCAGGAGAAATATCAATAACCTCAGGTATGCAGATGACATCACCCTTATGGCAGAAAGTGAAGAGGAACTCAAAAGCCTCTTGATGAAAGTGAAAGAGAGCGAAAAAGTTGGCCTAAAGCTCAACATTCAGAAAACGAAGATCATGGCATCCGGTCCCATCACGTCATGGGAAATAGATGGGGAAACAGTAGAAACAGTGTCAGACTTTATTTTTTTGGGCTCCAAAGTCACTGCAGATGGTGACTGCAGCCATGAAATTAAAAGACGCTTACTCCTTGGAAGAAAAGTTATTACAAACCTAGATAGCATATTCAAAAGCAGAGACATTACTTTGCCGACTAATGTCTGTCTAGTCAAGGCTATGGTTTTTCCTGTGGTCGTGTATGGATGTGAGAGTTGAACTGTGAAGAAGGCTGAGTGCCGAAGAATTGATGCTTTTGAACTGTGGTGTTGGAGAAGACTCTTGAGAATCCCTTGGTCTGCAAGGAGATCCAACCAGTCCATTCTGAAGGAGATCAGCCCTGGAATTTCTTTGGAAGGAACGATGCTAAAGCTGAAACTCCAGTACTTTGGCCTCCTCATGGAAAGAGTTGACTCTTTGGAAAAGACTCTGATGCTGGGAGGGATTGTGGGCAGGAGGAGAAGAGGACAACAGAGGATGAGATGGCTGGATGGCATCACGGACTTGATGGACGTGAGTCTGAGTGAACTCCTGGAGTTGGTGATGAACAGCGAGGCCTGGCATGCTGTGATTCATGGGGTCGCAAGGAGTCGGACACAACTGAGTGACTGAACTGAACTGAACTGAAGGCTGTCACCATTCTCAAAGAAATCTAGTCACCTGGTCTTTGATTCATGACATCAATCAGCTTTGACTTTTTGTTACACCACACATCTAAGAGTCTCACTAACATTGGCATTCACTAACTCTCACTTACATTGACATTTCTAAGGACTCACACTGTACACCATCCATTTGTGTTGCTGTGATTCCAGCTCAGGCCTCATCACACACTGCTATTGCCTCACTGGTGTGCTGGATTCAAATGCATGCTCATCCAATCCTTCCCACAAACTATATGCCGATGTTTGTGCTGGTAGATGCAGATGGGAAACGAGACATCTCTACCTCATTTTAACCAGAAGGTTTGCAGTAAGTTTCCTGAATCCATAACATGAAAGAGAAAATGTAAAGAATAAAAGACAGAATCATGGCAAACAGGCATGAGAATGGAAGATCAAGATCTAGGAGAAATCCGTCGCAGAAATACAGGCCATGCGTTTAATCTAGTAAAAATCAAATGGCAGTTTGCACTTTGTGTCCTGGGAGCCAAACAGAAAAAGAAAACAATCAGATGATTCCCTTCTCTATAAAGACAAAACTGAACAGTTTCTTAGAAGCAACAGTGTGTCTGGCACTTCATTTGAGAATAACATTTCCAAATGAAAGTTCCTTAAAGGGAACGACTTTTTCTAAAGCATAGCTCCAATCACAATATTTTTCTGTTTAAAACATTAAAAACTATCCTCCCATAAATTGGAAAATGAATTCCAAACTTCTTAGACTGCAACCTGAGCTTCGGGGAATGGCTAAATCCTGTGTTATCTTTCAGTCTTTCCTCTCATCCCTCCTTCGTATGTTCCTTGCATTTCAGGCAAATAGAATTATCCCCCGCATCTCGGGTCTGCATGCATCCATCCCATGCTCGCCAGGAATGCCTCTCCCTCTCTGCACTGCCGTCTCCTTAGGTCTCTCCCTAATTCCCTCTTCTAGTTTGCTCTCCTTTCTAATTCTCCATGATTGTCTGAGACCCTCTGGTTGATTTTGGTGTCATTCTACCTCATGCCATGATGCATGTATCTGCTAATGGACCTTCAACTCTTCCAAAGTGGAGGCTGAGACTGCTTTAGCCTTCCTCTGCAAAGGTTGTTCTGTTGAAGACCCATTTACCAAACACTTAGCTCAAAATTTGAAATGTGCAGAAACAGGTGGAGTTCTGAAAGGGCCTGTTCAATGTGAAAATATAAATTTCCCAGCAGTTATGAAAAATGCATTTATTCATTCCATTGTATTCCAGACAACATAGGAAACATTAAGTTGGTCTTGGTGAGTTTATTCTTCTAGGAGGAGAGTCAAGAACCTTCATTTTGGACATCTGCCTTAGGGCCCACAAGTTAAAGTCATCTTACTCTTCAGCAGCCCACCTAGGTGCTCAATGAGTAGTTTCAAATGAGTGAATGGTTTCTTTATAAGCTCCAGATTTTCCCAGGAAAGACATTTGCAAAGTCACATGACAACAAAGCTATTTGACTAGTTTTTTCTTATACTTCTTTCCATTGTTTTCAACAATATGGCAACATGAAATAATCTAGGATATGGACAAAGAAATACTTTCCTTCTCTTTGCTAGAAATGTCTATAGCTGATTAATGAATGATATTAATTTTCTGAAGTCACTCCTCACCATCACAATTTGTTTCACAATCTCAAATGATGTCAGTTTGATGCAATAGCTTTCTGTCTCGGTCCCTCCAACATCTTACCTCTCCTCTCCCTCCCTCTTCTTTCTTCTAACAATCAGAGATTGAGCAGGACATTCTCAGAATCCATACCCATCCCATAGTCCACCGAATTTCACTGTTTGTAAGTTTGTATGTGTTTTATTAACTCATTTCATTGTCGTAACAAGCTTGTAAAACCACACATTGAAATGTGAAGAAAGCTGAGAGCCGAAGAATTGATGCTTTTGAACTGTGGTGTTGGAGAAGACTCTTGAGAGTCCCTTGGACTGAAAGGAGATCCAACCAGTCCATTCTGAAGATCAGCCCTGGGATATCTTTGGAAGGAATGATGCTGAAGCTGAAACTCCAGTACTGTGGCCACCTCATGAGAAGAGTTGACTCATTGGAAAAGACTCTGATGCTGGGAGGGATTGTGGGCAGGAGGAGAAGGGGACGACAGAGGATGAGATGGCTGGATGGCATCACTGACTCGATGGACGTGAGTCTGAGTGAACTCCGGGAGTTGGTGATGGACAGGGAGGCCTCGTGTGCTGCGATTCATGGGGTCGCAAAGAGTCGGACACAACTGAGTGACTGAACTGAACTGAACTGAACACATTGAAAGGTAAAGTTACTTGCTCTTTATCATTGTGAGTCAGTAAACACAGGCGGCCTGGCCCTAGATTTCATGTTCTTGACCTCGACACTCTACAGTCTAAGATGCACCTAAATATATTATGTGGTGTCCAACTCTACCTAGTTGACCATAGCTTCCACCCTAATGATCTCATTCAAGCCTCATAGCAACTCTGTATGACCTGAAGAATAGATGTTACTAGTACCCCATTTTTCAGATGAGAAAACAGAGTCCAAGAGAGAAAAACTGATTGCCCTAAGGTTTCAGGTAAGATTGATGGTTGAATTGAAATGCAAGCTAAGAAGCTCCTTGTAACTGGTATTTTTCCAATATATATGTATATATATTTCTCAGTAAATATGTTGTTTCATATAGATATATGTGTGTGCATATATATGTATATATATGAAACATATGTATAAATAGCTTTATTAAGACAGTTTACATATCATGAATTCACCTATTTAAACTATACAGTTTAGTGGCTTTTAGTATTCACTGAATTGTGCAACCGTCATCACTATCTCATTTTAGAATCTTTAATTACCCTAAAAAGGAACCCAGTACCCAAGCAGTCATTCCTTATTTGCCCCAACACTCCCTTTCTATCTGGTCCTAAGGAATCACTAATATACTTCCTGATTCAATAGATTCACATGTTATGGATTTTTTACACAAATGAAATCATATGTGACCTTTGTGTCTGTCTACTTTCATTAGACACGTATACCCAATTTTGTTTACCCATTCATCGTTTAGACATTTGGGTTGTTTCCTTTTCACTTTTTGGCTATTTATGAATAATCTTGCTATCAACATTCGCATGCACAGTTTTGGGTAAATATAAATTTTCACTATGGGCTTCCCTAGTAGTTCAGTTGGTAAAGAATCCACCTGCAATGCAGGAGACCCTGGTTCGATTCCTGGGTTGGGAAGATCCATTTTTGTGTGAATATATATTTTCACTTGTCTTGGGTGATAAGTGGAGTGGAAATGCTAACTCTATGCTTAACTCAAACGGTAACTCTATGCTTAGCTTTTTTAGGAACTGCCAAATTGTTTTCTAAATTAGTTGTACCACTTAACATGTATACCAGTGATTTAGATGGTTCCACTTACAGTACATCCTCACTGTCACTTGCTGTTATGTCTTTTTTATTTTAGTCATGCTAACGGTATGTGGTATCTTACTGTGATTCTAATTTAATTTCCCCAATGACTAGTGATATCAAGCATCTTTTCTTGTGTGTATTGACCATTTTTGTATCTTCTTTGGAAAATATCCATTCAAATCCTTTGCCTATTTTTAAATTGGATTATTTATCATTGTTGGGTTATGAATTTTTTATATATTCTGAGTACAAGTCCCTTGTACCTAGATTTACAAATATTTTCTCCCATCTTGTGAGTAGTCTTTTCAATTTTCTTATATTATCATTCACAGCACAAAAGTTTTAAAAATTAAAGTCCACTTTTCTTCATATTGTTGTAATATCTAAGAAACTATTACCTAACCCAAACTCATTAGATTAACTTTGTTTCCTTGTAAAAGTGTTATAGTTTTAGCTAGTACTTTAGATGTTTAGTATACTGTCCCTTTTTTATTTATGTTTTGTGTATGGTGTGAGATAGGGATCTATCTCCTATCTTTTACAAAGGATATCCAGTTGTGTCAGTACCATTTGTTGAAAGACTGTTATTATTTCCTCCACTGTGTTATCTTGGAACATTTGTAGAAAGTCAATTGACTATAAATATATAAGAGATTATTTTTGGACCCTCAATTCTATTCCATTAATCTATATGTCCTTTGTTATGTCTTAATTACTACAGATTACTACACCAGGCTTCTCTAGTGGCTCAGTGATAAATAAATTGCTTGCCAATGCAGGAGACTCAGGTTCAATCCCTGGGTCAAGAAGATCCTGTGGAGGAAATGGCAATCCACTCCAGTATTCTTGTCTGGGAAATCCCATGGACAGAGGAGCTGGCAGGCTACAGTCCATGGGGTTGCAAAAGAGTTGGACAAGGCTTAGTAACTGAAACAACAACAATACTAAGTTCTGGAATCTCTCAACCTTTGCCTTCTCAATATTGTTTTTGGCTATTTTGGACTCCTTACATTTCCATGAAATTTTAAAAATCTGTCAATTTCCTTTAAAACAAAGTCAGTTGGTATTCAATAAGAATTATACTGAATCAGTAGATCAGTTTGGGGGAGTATTCCCATTTAAACAATATTAAGTCTTCTGATCCATGAACGTGTGTGTCTTTTCATTTATTTAGATCTCTTAATTTTTAAAATAAATTTGCGTATTTTGGTATGTAAATTCTGTTGTTGAATTTATTACCAAGCATTTTACTTTTAATGCTATTGTAAAGTGGAATTATTTTTTCAACTTCATATTTCATTATCAGAATGTTCATTGATACTGAAGAAAAATACAATTGACTTTTTTTACATTGATATTATATCTTGCAACCCCAATGAAATGCTGTTTTTGTGGATTATTCAGAATTTTATATATTCAAGATTATACTTTCTATCAGTATAAATAAGTTTACTTTTTTCTAGTCTAGATGGACTTAATTTCTTTTTCTGGCCTAATTGTCCTGGGTAGAACCTCTAATACAATATTAACTACATGTGGTAAGAACAGATATTCTTCTTTTGCTCCTGATCTTAAAAGAAAACATTCAGAACATATACATTAAATATGATGCTAATTCTGCATTTTTCATGGATGGCCTTTATCAGGTTGAGGAAGTTTGCTTCTGTTCCTAGTGTGTCCAATGTTTTATCATGAAAACCTGCTGGATTTTTCTCGAATGCTTGTCCTTCGTCTGTTTAGATGATCATGTGGCTTTTGTTCTTTATTCTATTGATAAAAGTAATTTTTCAGATGTCAAACAAACCTTGCATCCTGAGATAAACTTTACTTAGTCATAATGTATAATCCTTTTTAATATGTTCATGGATTCAGTTTGCTAGTTGTTGAGGATTTTGGCATCTATATTCATAACAGATATTGGCCTATAGTTTTCTTCTGATGTCTTTGTGTACCTTAGTATCAGTTTAATACTGACCTCATAGAAGGAGTTGCTGCTTTTAAGATTTTCTTTTACTTTATACAGTTTGATTATGATGTGTATAGGTACAAATATCTTTGTGCTTATCTTAGGGTTTTGAGCTTCTTAAAAACTATTCTTTTAATCAAGTTTGAGAAATTTTTGACTACATTTCTTCAGATATTCCATCTATTTCTCCATTTCTTTCATCTCCTTCTGGGACTACCCTTATACATTTATTTGTATACTCAGTGATATCCTACAGGTTTCTGAGGCTCAGTTATTTTTACTGATTCTTTTTATTTCTATTCATTAGACAAAATAATCTCAATGGACCTGTCTTCAAGTTCTCTGATCTTTTTTTTCCAGTTTATCTTTGCTGTTGAGTCTCTTTAGGACATTTTTCATTTCTGTTATTTAGTTTTCAAACAAGAATTTCTATTTGGTACTTTTTAATGTAATTTCTCTTTGCTGATATTTCTGCTTTGTGAGACATTGCTGTCAAACATTCCTTTAATTCTTTAGACATGATTTCTTTTAGTTCTTTGAACATAGTTGTAATAGTTCATTTAAAGTCTTTGTCTAGTGAGTCAAATATCTGGGTCTCCTCAAATGCACATTCTATGGTTTGTTTTCCCCTGTCCCCACCCTCCAATATAGACCAAACTTTTGTCTTTCTTTGCATGTCTTATAACTTGTTGAAAACTGAACATTTTATTTTATTTTTAGAATTTATTTTATGATTGTGGTGGTTTTTCATTGCTGTCCACGGGCTTCCTCTAGTTGTGCTGAGCAGGGGCTACTCTTCATTGTGGTTGATGGGCTTCTCATTGCGGTGGTTTCTCTTGTTACAGAGAATTGACTCTAGGCTCACAGACTTCGATAGTAGCTCAGTAGCTGCAGTTCACAGGTTCTAGAGCAAGAGCTCAGTAGTTGTGTCATACAGACTTAGTTGCTCCATGACATGTGGGACCTTCCCAGAGCAGGGATCTAACCTGTGTCTCCTACATTGGCAGGCAGACTCTTAACCACTGGACCACCAGCAAAGGCCCTGAACATTTTAAATAATATAATGTGGCAACTCTAAAAATCAGATTACCCCCATTTCAACCCACGGTTTTTTATTGCTTTGTTGTTACTGATGCTGCTTTCTCACTTCAGTAAGTAAGTAATTTCCTAGAATAATTCTGTAAAATTTGCATTCTTTGTAGTGTGCAGTCACTCAAGTCTTTGCTCAGCTAGCTTAGTGGTTGGATAATGATTGGTTAGAGAGTTCCCTAGAGACTCCTTGGAGACTTTTAATCAATAAATCTTCCATTCTTTTCAAAGTGTGTGTGCTGGGGTATACCCATGACGTCCCAATATTTCTATAGCTCTGCCTTAGCCTTCAATTCCTGCTTATGTACAGCTTCAAGATCAGCCAGAGTGAGAGTGTGGGGCTCCTTCGGGTCTTTCTTGGTAATGAGCAAACCCTACAGGCTCTACCTATTTACAACCTTGTAGATCCTGGGAATATGTCAGAGCTTTTCAAAGTCCACTGTGGATGTCTCATGCACAGCCTCTTCACAGCTGCCACCATGGTTGTGAATCTGTTGGTTTTTAAGGCTACTGTGGAGCTGGGGAGAAGGGAATGAGAGTAAGTCAAATTAAAAATAACACAAACTCTGCTGTTCTTAACAATGTTTTTCAGTTTTTCTTGAATAAACCCTCTTTAGATTCTTGCAGCCTTTGGTTAATTTCCAGGGTTATGAAAATGTTGATTTTGACAAATTTTGCCAGTGTTTCTGTTACTTTTATGGAGAAATATTCTGTAAATCCCACTATCCATTGAACTTCTGAAAGTTGTTCTTTCATAATTAAATGGAATTAGATGAGCCAGAGACAAGTATCTGTCATAACCAACCAGTTCCTTGGCACTGACATTCTCATTTTTTGATTATTTCCATAAACAGAGTTCTCCAAAAGTGCTAGATTGTTCATTTTGTTCTTATGTACCAAAACTGGAAATAACTACAAAGGATGTCTCCTTCAGTCCACATATCACTGTGAATGAAAAAAAAAATCTAAATCCTTGAAAACCATAGCATTACTTTGGAGCCACTTGGATAACACATTAAACAGCCTTGAAAGTTAGCACATTCCTATTTTCCTTCCATTGAAAACAAATTAGAAAGGAGAACTAACTCAATTCAGGTAACAAAGAATAAACTTAGCATACTAAAACCTGTATTTTAGAGTAGTGCTTTCTCAGGATGTGTGTTTTACTTTATGTACCTGTGATAGATACATAAAAGATAGCCAAGATATTCTCATCCTATTCCCAGAATTTGTTACTATTTGCCTTAGATGGCAAAAGGGACTTTGTAGATGTGATTAAGTTAAGGATTTTGAGATGGGGAGATTATTCAGGATTATCCAGTCAGGTCCAATATAATCACAATGGTCTTTATAAGTGAGAGAGGAGGCAGAAGAGAAAGAGTCTGCAAAGGGGACTGAAATAATCCAACCTGCTGGCTTTGAAGATAGAAGGAGGTGGGGCTATGAGCCAAGGAATGCCTGCAGTTTCTAGAAGCTGAAAAAGGGAAGGAAATAGAATCTCTCCTCCACCAAATAAATGAAATCTTATTATTTAACTTCATGAGATTCATTTCAGATTTCTGACCTACAGAACCATAAGATAATAAGTTTGTGTTGTTTTAAGCCATTAAATTTGTGAAAATTTGTTGTAGCACCAATAGAAGACAGATTGCAAACATTTATATCATTAGCTTTACGCAGGAAATTCCAAATTTACGTGCTTTACAATAGTCTTTGTCCCATATCCTCGTGATAAAATAACTGTAGGGGAGAGCAAGCATAAAAGGGAGAGCAGAGAGTTGAATGACTTGTAAAGGAAGCAAGGATGAAAGCAGATTGTAGAGTCTAAATGCATTTTTTTTTCCTGGTAGAGTATTACTTTCAATAACCTCCATTTGTTCAAGGTATATATAGAACAGAGTGTGAACTTAAAGTTTATAAAATGTACAGAGGTACTTTATTTACATCTTGGTGGTTTCTTATGCCTATGGTATAAGAATCCTGCTCAGGGATTTCTGCATACACTTGCTAACTCTGAGAAGCAAGGCCACTTTGGGTCATTGTTTTCTATTTCACCAGGAATCATACCCACCACTGCGATCTTGCTCTCCTGTATTATCATTTCAAAATTTATGCAGAATATTGAACCAGATTTTTTATCAATACCTTTTCCATTGCAAATACTATGTAGAATTTGCCTATTGGCAACAGTAGAAATTGCCAGAGTTTTTGTTAATATTGTGCATGGTATAATGGGGGATGGGAGACTATGCAAAATACTTCTGCACCATCCCAGAGAGACAGGGTTGTATACATATTTTTAGTGAAACATAATTGCCCCAACTCAATGGAAGAAGGTGAAGTCCCTTTCTTAAGAAATCACTGCTTGCAACTTTTAAAGATTTAGGCTTTAAGACCACATATGTAGGCTGTCTTCATGTCCCACAGTCCGTTTACCATCTATCACTGGACCACTTTTTTGTTTTTGTTTTCTCTCCTGTGCCTATTTGGGGTATTAGTCACCAATGATAGCACATAGTTAAGAGGAAGGAAACTTGAAGTACAAAGTCCTGAGAGTAAATATCAGGGCTTGAATAAGAAGAAAGGAGAGATAATAGAAAAAAGTGGCTTTTGCAAAAGGAGACTCTGTTCTTTAAAAGCATACACACTTTTTCACCTTCCAAGCTAAGAATTATAAAAACATCCTTCTGTATACTTCTGTTAAACAAATAACCTGATACTTACACTTATCCTCATTCTCAACTCTTTTTTTTCCCCCTCCTTCTCTCTGCAAACAGACCTCCAGTGAAACACACATATAAATACATGGTCACTCCACGTTCATAGCTCTGCCAATTCTTCCCTCACATGTAAACTTTAGGAAGTTCCACTCTAAATAGTTTTCAAATCCAAGCTGCCACTTTGATTTCATCAAATCAAGCCCTTGTTGAGATCAAACCTTTGAAATGAGAGAAGATTTTTAATCCATTTACACCAGATGGAGTCCAGCTCTCACAGTCTTGAGAGCTGCAGGATTAGGATTTCTCAAACTCTTTCCATACTCTTACCTCCCACATACCCAACATATTTTACAGCTACTTTAATCAAATTGTATCAGCACTTGCATTTGAACAAAATCAGGGAAAGAATGTTTTCTGTAAACCAGCCTAGCTGTAACTATTGGTGTACTTTAGTGACAAAACACTGCCTTTCTCTACCAGGATCAACAAATAGAGATGAAAACAGGGCTTATTGAAAATAAGCCTTTCAGAGAGCAGTGACAAAAAAAAAATTTTTTTTAATGATTGAGATTATGAGAGGTATTTTTGTAATAAAACATTTATGTGAGAATAATAGAAAATGGCAAGCTTCTTCAACCATAGCTAGTGAAATTCTGAATTTAAAAAAAGCTTTGTCTAAAATTACATTGTGTTCATTTTCTCAGCAAGACAGAAATATCGTTCGTCATATAATTTGCCTTTGATATTAGTAGCTTACTAATGACACCTTAAAGTGATGTTAAATTTCTGGTAGCTGCCACTTACTCTGCAAAGTCACTTCCCTTTTCTTCTGCTGGCACTTGCCAGAGAACAAAGGTGGTACTTTATGTTCTCTGATTCAAATTACAACCCATAAAGTAATTTGTGAAGTTATGTGTTATACAAACAAAGCCACATAATCTAGGCTTGGGAGCAAAACCCATGGGCATGAGGAGTCTGGGTGTTGTTGCAGGTGGGCAGCATCGCAGTCACTCAGAATCTATGTAACAAGCACAGGTGCCTCTCCAGAGCCTGTTTTATGACTCCTGAGATGTGATCAAAACAGTACCTGTAAGAAGGAGCCCTCGGGTGGCGAAGGCTGTTTGTCATTTGTGACATTTACAGACAAATCTCTTCCAATATCATCTCAAGCTTAAGCAAATATATGCTAGATTTAAAACATTTCATGTTTTAGGATTAACAGGCAGTTGGGAGCTTACACATAACAGGCAATATATGAAAAATATCATGCCTTAGAAATGTAGAACCTTGTCGCTTGCTGGCTAAGCACAACAGTACAGAAGAGAGTGAAGAATTAAGCAAATAAGTGGGGAATAAAAAAGGGTGATCAAGAGTATCACTGAGCAGTTGACAGCTTAGGTTTTCATTAGGAGAAGAACCCTGAGAAATTTTATCCCAGTGAGCTCCCCAAAAGTCTGTCTCTTGGAAAGTCAAGGTGTATGGGAGACTGCAGCCGACTTGACAAGTCCACCAAATGTCTCCTCAGCCTCCTCCATGTCAAAGTATTTCAGCCTGACACCCAGGGCAGCACCTTCCTGGGGAGCTGCTGGAACCCACTGAGCCTGGTGCCCTTTAAACATGGCACAGAAATGTGGGTCATGAGTAACACTATTCTTTCTCCCCTTAGTTGGGGTCATTTTGCAGTAGGTGTTTTATACCATTTCTAGAGGCTTCTGATGAGGTTATGAATCAGTTATCTTAGTATTAGCTGGCTTACTAATGCAACCTTTTGTGGTTTCCTTCCCTTTCCTGAGCCTTCTGATGAGGTTATGAATCAGTTATCTTGCTATTAGCTGGCTTACTAATGCAACCTTTTGTGGGTTCCTTCCCTTTCTTGTGTCACCTCTCCATGCCTGTTGAATCTTCTTACATCTCAAAAAGTCAAAAACAAAGACTATATGCTCTTAAACCACATCTCAGGTTCTGCTTCTCAGAGGAACCCAACCAATAGTTGAGAACCTTTTAGAATCATTGCAAAGGGGCATTTGGTCCCCTAGTCCTCAAGTGGTAACTCAAAATGGGGTATAAAGAAAGGTAAAAAGTGAAGAAGTTTAGAAACAAATTGGGGACTGGACAACTGGGTTACACCATGTAGGGGTTGTGCGAAAAAACTTTCCTGATCTAAAACTCTACATGTATTCCTTACTAGGCAAATACCATGGGCAAAAGGCTCCTTAACCGAGCCTTCTTTCTAAAGTGTAGACAGTGCCTCTGCTTGGGAGTCCTTAGAAAAGATGTGTTTACAGGGAGGGTGACTCCCAGTGGGTGTGCCATACTTGATGCCCCTTCTCCAGCACACTCTGCACATCTGGATGGTTGTTCTGGGCTCCCCCTGGTCCATGATACCTTTCCTGATGAATGCCCAGCTTAGAAGAGCAGAGAGACTAATACATGAGAGACACCCTTGACCAGTGGAAAAGATGGAGCCCATGGATCAATGTCCCTGTCTTCAAGCAGAAGTACCTGGGACACTTCTCAGGAAGTCTAGGTGGAATTGATCTACATTGCCCACAGTGGTGATCTTGACAATTCATCCTTATGTTGGCCTTCCTTCTGAGGATCACACCCCAAATTATCTGCTTGCACCTCCTTCAGGTCTTCTGTTGGGGGGAATCCACACTAATGCAGGTGAGTTGAAGTTTTTTAAGGTAGCATCATATTTGATATACTGCTATGCAATTAGTAGACTTCAATGAAATCCTGTGAGACCCCCTTCATTTGAATGTGAGCACCACTATGGTGGCTGCCTGAGAAGCTCTCCTTCTCTGCGTGCACTTCTGGGTAACTCACACCATTCTTTAGTTCGATTCCCTCTTTGGAAAGCCTTCATACCTGCTTTGCAGCAGCATGAGGATCGTAGTTGCTACTGTTCATTCACTAAGTCATGTCCAACTCTTTGTAGCCCCATGGAATACAGCATGCCAGGCTCCCCTGTTCTTCACTATCTCCCAGAGTTTGCTCAGATTCATGTCCATTGAGTTGGTGATGCTATCTAACCATCTTATCCTCTGCCACCCTCTTGTCCTTTTGTCTTCAATCTTTCCCAACATCAAGGTCTTTTCCAATGAGTCGGTTCTTTACACCAGGTGGCCAAAGTATTGGAGCTTCAACATCAGTACTTCCAAAGAGTATTCAGGGTGGTTTTCCTTTAGGATTGACTTGTTTGAGGATCTTCTCTGGGACCACAAATTGAAAGCATCAATTTTTCAGTGCTCAGCCTTCTTTGCAGTCAGTGGTCCTGACCCCACGGCAGGCCACTATCAACCAATGCCTCCACCAGAAACTCCCAAACGTACACAGGCAAGTCTGGCTCAGTGTCTTCTGGGGTTACTGCTCCTTTCTTCTGGTCCTGGGGCTCATACAGTGTTTTGTTCATGCCCGAGAGTCTCGTTTCTCCAGTCCTGGGTAAGTTCTGTAATCAAATCCTGCTGACCTTCAAAGTCAGATTGCCTGGGGATACTCAGTCCCTGTGCCAGATCCCCAGGTTGGGAAGTCTGTTGCGGGGCCTAGAATTGTCATAGCAGTGGAGAACTTCTTTTGTATAATTGTTCTCCAGTTTGTGAGTCACCCGCCCTGCGGCTCTATAGTGGGGCTAATGGTGACCTCCTTCAAGAGAACTTATGCCGCATGCTGAGCCTCCCAGAACCACTGCTACCAGAGTCCCTGTTCTCACAGCAGGCCACTGCTGACTCACGCCTCCTCAGGAGACCCTATTTATTTAACTTATATGCAGAGTACCTCATGTGAAATGCTGGGCTGGATGAAGCTCAAGCTGAAATCAAGATTGCTGAGAGAAATATCAACCATAGATATGCAGGTGACACCACCCAAATGGCAGAAAGCAAAGAGGAATTAAAGAGCCTCTTGATGAAAGTGAAAGAGGAGAGTGAAAAAATTGGCTTACAACTCAACTTTCAAAAAATGAAGATCACGGCATGTGGTCCCATCAATTCAAGGCAAATAGATGGGCAGACAGTGGAAACAGTGACAGACTTTATTTTCTTGGGTTCTAAAATCATTGCGGGTAGTGACTGCCACCATGACATTAAAAGACACTTGCTCCTTGGAAGAAAAGTTATGACCAACCTAGCCAGCATATTAAAAAGCCGAGGCATTACTTTGCCAACAAATGTTCGTCTAGTCAAAGCTATGGTTTTTCCAGAAGTCATGTATGGATGTGATAGTTGGACCATAAAGAAGGCTCAGCACTGAAGAACTGATGGTTTTGAATTGTGGTGCTGGAGAAGACTCTTGAGAGTTCCTTGGACTACAAGGAGATCAAACCAGTCAATCCTAAAGGAAATCAGTCCTGAATATTCATTGGAAGGACTGATGCTGAAGTTGAAGTTCCAATCCTTTGGCCACCAGATGCAAGAAGTTGACTCATTGGAAAAGACCCTGATGCTGGGAAAGATTGAAGGCAGGAGGAGAAGGGGACGACAGAAGTTGAAATGGTTGGATGGCATCACTGACTCAATGGACATGAGTTTGAGCAAAATCAGGGAGATAATGAAAGACAGGGAAGCCTGATGTGATTCAGTCCATCGGGTTGCGAAGAGTTGGACATGACCGAGTGACTGAACAACAACAACTTTCCTTATGGTCCAACTATCACATCCATACATGACTACTTGAAAAACCATAGCTTTGACTATATGAATCTTTGTTGGCAAAGTGATATCTCTGCTTTTCAATACACTGTCTAAGGTTTGTCATAGCTTTCCTTCCAAGGGACAAGAGTCTTTTAATTTCATGGCTACAGTCACCATCTGCAGTGATCTTGGAGCCCAAGAAAATAAAACCTGCCACTGCTACCACCTTTTCCCCTTCTATTTGCCATGACGTGATGGGACAAAATCCCATGATCTTAGTTTTTTGAATGCTGAGTTTCAAGCCAGTTTTTTCACTTTCCTGTTTCACACGACTGAGCGACTGAACTGAACTGAACTGACTGGCTTCCCTGTCACCCTCATCATGAGGCTCTTTAATTCCTCTTCACTTTCTGCCATTAGAGTGGTATCATCTGCATATCTGAAACTGCTAATATTCCTCCTAGCAATCTTGATTCCAGTTTGTGATTCATCCAGTCTGTCATTTCACATGATGTACTTTGCATAATTCCCCAATTGGTTCTTTGGGGAAAGAAGAAGAAAGGTTAGGGCTTGGGCAGCCCCCTGCTTTCTTGAGACTTAGATAAAGGATAGGGGTCCTGGTCTGCACACATGGATGACCATGGTTCTACCCACAAGGCTGAGTTTCAGGGCACTGTCCAATGCCAGGGTACCCACTGTCCTCCAAGAAACAAGGAATCACTTTGCAACCTTCATATAGGCTTCTAATCAATTATAATTGTTTTATGTTTGGTTCATAGATTAAGGAAATCAAAACTTCCTTCTAGTTTTAGATGTTCCCTCAAAAGCACCTAATTAAAAACTAATAACAATATAAAATGTGACAGCTTTAAATGTTACCATCACAGTTGAGTTTCTATAAAACTCTTTTGTTTTTCACTGTAGGGTGATCACTGCTTCCACATCAACAGTTTCTTTCAACTTCATGAGGTAGCTTTATTTAATTCATGGCTCTTCAGCGGGAAAACTTTTCCTCAGGGGTGACCCAGGTGGTATGGAGACTAAGGAGTGTGGGCATAGGGGTCCCATGGAGGAGGGGGCCCCTTAACCCATAGAAACTGCTCTCCAGACTCTCTCTAAAATGACTGCTCCTTCCTGCCTTTCATTTCACTGGAGCAACAGGATAGATTTAATTTCTGACATTGTAAACATTTCCCCCACCTTCCTGGGAGATGCTGTGAATATGCCAACAGAAAAATGTGGCTTTCTTTGTTCAGATAGCATTAAAAATTCTTTTTAGTAGAGAAGCCTATATTGAAATGAAGTTAGGATGTAATTTTGTGCCTCTGGATAAGAATATATACTACTGCTGAGAAGGAGAGTGCTATTGAGAGGTCCTATAGGTACCTGGTATGCGCCTTGTGCTGTGTTAACATGTCAGGGAGTGTGAGTGGAGAGATGATGCTCAGAGTTTGCTCCAATTCTCTTTACATCCCCTCTCCCTCGGGGAAGAGAGAAGAGCAGCAGCCACAGCCAGGGCAGTGGTTAACTCTGGAAGGAAACTAAGGTTTGACCACTGCTCTTGACCTGGGAGGGTCATCCGCAAGCACATGGGCTGTCCAGAGAAAGTGTGAGTTAGTACCTGAGCTGCTGCCGCAAACTGGGGAGTTCAACTCAGAGGGTAGGCAGGACAGAGAAGGGGAGGAGGAAGAGGATAAAGAGGAGAGGAAGGGAAGCAAAAAAAAAAAAAAAAGTGGGGGTGGGGTGGAGAACAAAGGGCACCATTTCGATAGCTCTTCTCTGAAAGGCCCATCATCTCCATTTACTGGGGCTCAATAGCAGGCCAACTTGGATCTCTCCCGGGTATGGGATGTGCACTTCTCAGGAGGACCCTGAAAGAGCAAAGAGGAAAGAGGAGGAGAGGCAGCGAGGGGAGAGGAGGAGAGGCAGAGGGAAAATGAGACAGAGAGAGAGGGAGAGAGAGAGGGAGAGGGACAGGGGTGGGAAGGAATGGAGAAAAAAAGAGAAAGGGTGGGGGAGGGGAGAGAAAAGAAAGGGGAAAACCCCCTTGCTGACACGGGGCATAACTTAATTTTCACGGTGCTGGGACAGCTGTATCGTGTAATCTGCCATGGCATGCCATTAAAGCTTCAATGACTTTACTGACCCAGAAGGGAAACTCAGACCGTGGAGAGGCTTTTGAAAAGAAGTGGTGATCTTTCACGATTTATGAGCTTGTCTTAAAGAAACAGACTCCACTCACTTTAAATTAATCACCCTTTCCAGGGTGCATAGAAATCAGGGTCTCTGTGCTGTGCCTGTAGTGGCCTTGAGAGCCGGTCCACCTCCACCCCGCAGGAGGTGGAGGTGGTGGCGGTGATGGCATAGGTGGAGGTGATAAGAGGCTGCAGAGGTGAAGGTGGTGGAAGAGAGGATTTTCTCGGTGGTGGCCTTCCCGAAAGGAGACTGGTGCCCCCGCGGTGGCCAGGGAATCCCGGAGGGGACGGCGGGGCTGCAGGCACTGTAACTTGCAAAGGAGGAACACAGTGTCCTTGGGAGGCTGGGAGGTCAGAGCAGGGGTAGCTGGCAGGGGGTGGGAGGAGGGCATGTGTGTGGTGGGGAGAGGCCTTATTCACGTTCTTGGACTTGCATTCATTGTGCAAGAAGAAAAAAGAAACCAGGAGAAATATAAGGCATTTCACACCCTGATGAAATGCGAGACCTCCCGTGTGATTAAACTGCTGAAAGGAAAAGTGGAGTATTACCAGACCCACTTTATCCTCATCATTTCATATATTTCTGAGAACACAAGGTTAAAAACCTCGTCTTAATGTGCATACATTTAGTTAAGTTCTGGCAAAGATGTATTTCCCCAAAAGGGACCTTTTGGAGAACTGACAACCCTAAAATAATTAGCCCTAATATCCAAGTAAAGAATCCCAAAACTAGAGGTTTTCTTTAACTTGATATCACCAAGCAAAGTATTGCATTTTGCCTCAAAACACCTTTGCAAATCTTAGAGTTTTCTCTGGGCAACTGAACAACCTCTGCAGAGGACAAAAGAGCCTACAGTGAGTACCCTGCACAGCACTCTCCCTTGATTCCACTTGGGGGTTACCTTTTTACCTATTCTCTATGTCGGAGAGTGCTGTGTTTTAACACATTTTGGAGCCTCTTGCCTTTCTACCATTTCACCAACTGACTGCCTTCCGATGGCTTCTGATATAGTGAAAACTACTAGCTCTTAAACGATCTGCCCCTCCATAAAACTTTTTCTGGTAGAAATCAGATCCAGCTTGAAACAATTTCGAGGACAGCAGATAGTCAATCTGTTCTCCCCATTGTCAGAAAAATGTTGTATCTCCTCTCTAGAGAGTGATTAGAAAAAATACCCTTCTTAAAAGTTGGTTTTGGGGCTTCTCAGACAGTGAAGAATCTGCCTGCAATGCAGGAGACCTGGGTTTGATCCCTGGGTTGGGAAGATCCCCTGGGAAAGGGAGGGCTACCCACCCAACTATTCTTCTCTTAAAAGATGATGTTGGTCCATATTTTAAAGTTTGGTCACAGTTAACAGACTTCTAAGACTCATATACCAAGATGATGGGAGAGAACAAAAGCAGTGGCAACAACTCTTGGTCTTGTGGAATGCTCGAGCATGGTGCCACTGATAGATAGCACAGCCCTGCATCCTCAGACATGCCCTAATGCTTCTGAGTTGTCAGCAAGGTGGTACATCTCTTATGACTGTCATGGGTTGGGGTGCACTTCCCTCTGTCCACCACCAGTCAGGGTTCGATGATTTCAATTTTGCATTTATAAGCTCCAGTCCTGTCACAACATTGATGAAGAGTTTATGCACTTTATATAGATTTTATAGTTATTCTGTTTGCATTGCAAATTAGGGAGGCAGGGTGAGGGAGATCTCTGATGACAGGTTTTTATTCCTGATGGAGAATAAGACTTACTCGAAAAACTATAAATATAGAGCCTTACCTGATCTAGACACACGGGGTCAGGTCTTTTAGGGTGGGGCTAAGGCAGCATCACTGAAAAATTTTTTAATGTATTGAAGTGACATTAACATAACATTAACCATTTTAAAGTTAGATGAACTGTTGTTCATTTAGTACATTTAGTAAGCACCACCTATATCTAGTCCCAACATATTCCATCACTCCAAAATAGAACGCAGGTCCCATTAAGCACTTTCTCCTCTTTCCACCTCCCTCCAGCCCCTGGCAACCACCAGTCTGCATTCTGTCTCCATGGATTTACCTAGTTTGAGTATTTCATGGAAATGGAATCATACAGTATGTGATGCTTTGCATCTCACTCAGGCATGTGTGCTTTGAAGGGATTGTTCCAGCTGGAGGACTCACAATGGTCCCTCGAAAGATAGATAGAGCTTTTTCTTTGAAAAGTTTTCAATTTGAATTATTGTCAAACAACTTTACACAAAATATTTAATGTTTAATATTTAAATATTTACACAAAATAATTAATAATTCCATTTACTTTATAATCCACCTTACCACAACAATTCAAATTTCTTTCTGATCTCTGGATTTTTATGCAACTATGTAGATTTAACTTATTGTAATGATAGAATAAATTTAAAATTTTGCTCTACTTGCAGATACTATTGTTTTCTATATACTTTTATGTGTAGCTAATATTTACATTTGTTTACCTCTTTAGGCTGTTTTATAATATGCGTGAATGTGTGCTCAGTCACTGAATCATGTGAATTTGTATCAAGGCAGAATTTGTCTAGACTAGAAATGGACCACAAGGTGTTTATTAAAAAAACATGTGATCAGTGGTTGTAATCAGTCTTTTCTCTGGAGATGTTGGCTGCACTATAACAGGGCTTGTCTGTTGAGGAGATAATAATCAAAGGCACTGAAAGTTGCTTCCTTTCCTTTAAGATTTTCTGGAATTTTCTCATGCTACATAGAGATCTTAGACTTGGTGTGGAGCTCTATTTTCACAGATTTTCTGGATCAAGAGGCAGAGCACTGACTGTCTCAGGAGCCCTAGAATCTCTAATATTGGCTTCCCCTCTGAGCCACCTCCATTTGCGTCTCTGGGATAGTGCTTCCTTGGCCTCTCTTGGGCTCTTTTCTCAATGACCTCGTCTTGCCTCTAGCAGTGGTTTCCAATGGCAATGGCTATGGACCCACTTTTATGAGACTTTGTAGCTCCAATGTCCAACACCACCCTGACTACAACTTCTGGACCTTTTAATTCAGACTCTTGGTATAAAGATTTGATGCCTGGTTCCATACAGTGACACATCACTTTGGTCTAATCTGATATGGCCAAGAATGTCACCAGGCATAAACACAGCCACTTAAGCTATCTCTTTAGCCATTTCCCAAAAAGTGGCTTGGATGCATTGGGCAGGCATCTCACTTCAGCAGTTATTATTATTATTATTTTTGGCCTTCAACTCATTCACTTATTTATTCATTCACTCGACCAAAAGTGGGTATTTGCTTTCTGCAGGGTGCTAGCTGGGCTCACCCATATAGTTACAAAAATGAATAAGACACTGGCAGACATGCACTCAGCTGGGCAAGGAAGGTGACCGTGGTGTAGGACTCAGGTGAAATGTAGTGGACTCATATTTGCACAGGTCTGCTGCTGCTAAGTCGCTTCAGTCGTGTCCGATTCTGTGCGACCCCATAGACGGCAGCCCACCAGGCTCCCCCATCCCTGGGATTCTCCAGGCAAGAACACTGGAGTGGGGTGCCATTGCCTTTTCCGTTGCACAGGTCTGAGGGGTATCAAACATCAAGGTATATTCTGGGGACTGTAAGCAGCCTGTTTGGGGAGCAAATACGCGTGTGCCTAGGGGAGAGCTTGAGAGGGCCAGAGCATGAGGATTTCATATGCTTTATTAAGTAACTTAGCTCAAACTTTAGCCCTTTTCTAGCAGTTGGATCACAGACTCCTCCAGGGAATCAGGAAGGTGTTCCTGGAGATCAAGTCATTAAAGACTTTATAGGATACATTTGAAGTTTTATTAAAAATAATCAGCAAATGTGCTATTGCTTCCACTCCCTTAAAAGGGTGGTGCGCATGACTGATAATTAGCAGAGGCCAATGACTGCTGAAACTGTCACTTGGTTTGAAAGTTGTTTGGCTTTTAGTCATGCAAAGTCTATGGATTGTTGGTTTGAGGAGGAATTATAAGGAACAAAGGTATCAAAACACGACAGACTAGTGAGGAGCATAAATGTGAAAATAATCCTCAAAAACCACCTCCAGATGATCATCACCATGTCAGTCTTTTTCGGTCTGACAAAAACAAAAAACAAAAAATAACCCTTCAGGATACATTGTGGAAATAAGACCGTGGTGTTTATATCCAATTCAGCTTTAAAGATTCCTGACACTCATAGCATTTCATTTATATAGTGGTTCTAGATAGTGACCTGAGGCCTTTTCTTTTCTCATATCTTAGAAGCCAAACAGAAAAACTTTCTTAAAAATCAACACCATCATAGTTTTAATTGCAAAATTCAAGAGTTCCAAATATAAGGCCATTAAGAGACTTTTATGTCACTTATGAAGCTGTGACAAGTTAGTTCAGTTTAATCTGCAATATAAGATGTATTTTTACCCAAACCAAATCAAATATAGCACATCATTTAGTAATGTATTCATCAACAAACAATGTTTTTCCTTACAATTAATTTATAGTCATCTGAGGGCTTGGGTCATATTAACTGGGAAAAAGTCAAACCTTATCTTAACATGCTACTGATGCTAGTGAATTTTTATGTTAGAAATGAATTTTATGATTTGTACAAATATACTTACATATAAAATAAATATTTTACTTGAGATCACTTTTATCACTTTCATAAAAAAAATCAAGTAATGATTAAAAATATTCTAAGACGCTCTGTTAGATTACATACTAGAATGAAAAGTGTTCTGGTTACATGACAGAAGTTGGAGCTGCTGATGAGGTTAATGGGAAGACAACAGAAATTTTAAACAGGAGAAGGATTTGACCCAAGAGGGGCCCCTGGATCCTCTCCTGGTGTTAGTGCTAGTACCCTCAACTCTGTTCAAAGGCAGATTTCAGAGCATATGGAACAACATTTACCAGAGGAGAGTCTGATGTTAGAAAATGTCCCTAGCTCCCTCCTTTGAGATGGATTGAAGTTACACAATTATATGCATTTTTGTTGGGGGAAATTGCAAGGGTACCGCCAAAAGGAAGTCCTTACATTATCTTGGTCCAGGAAACTTCAGCACATCTGGGAGCTGGTGTTTTAAAATGTGGGTTTGGTTGTCTTTCAGGAATGGTGAAGTCAGCAGATCAGATAATATCAATGGATGGATAGTTACTCTCAGTTCCCAACAGGAGAGGGCATGCCACACTACCCAGGGCCATGTGGGAAAGCACCAGGGTCAGACTGCAGGCAGGGGAAGCAAGAGGAAAAGGTGGATGAGGGCGTTCACTGCAGTTTCTGCAGGAAGGAATGGGAGAGGCAGTACAAGCAGGTTTCGGATTGGCTTGTTTGAGTAATTTCAGTGGACACAGGGGTGTAGGGATTATTTCTAGTTGTCCATAACCTGGCTCTGGTGTGATTAGGGAAGGGAAATAGTGGCCTGGAGTGTGAGAAGCTAGTAAAGGTGGAGGTGAGGGCAGGGGCAGGAGTAGATATGGGCTCTGAATTGTTAAATTGCCTTTGAAAGGCATTCTCACTGGTTTATCCTTTAGTATCTCAAAGGGGCAGTCCCACCAGTGTCAGTCAGGCCTCATGATGCCAAAACATCAGAAATACAGAAATAAGAAAACATGATTAATACAGCTGGTCACTTTAAAGCCACTGAATAAATGCCAAATCTGATGACTTGGACTGACTCTGATGGTGTGTGGAGGGCAGGGGAGTGGAAGGCAGATCATGAGCTGTAGTGCATCTCAGCTCCTCTGCATAATCCACCAATGGCTTCACTTTAGTCGCAAATGCACATGAATCTGCATGACTGTGCCAGTCATGTGCACGACTCTGTCCAGTTTCTTTAGTAGCATGGAACCCAGAATTCCTTTGTCAGATGTGGGCAGAGATTGCGCTGGTCAGAAAAGAAATCTGGGCCTGCACAAGCCAATTCTGGCTGAAAATGTCTGTTATTGCCTGTTAGCTTCAAGGAGTGACTGTTCTTTCTTTAAGTCATGTGTGCTCCTCCGTAAGTGGTCTCACAGCTATAATGTTCAAAAAGATTTCTTGAAGCAAGGACAGAGCAAAAGAGAAAACATGTAGGCAGTATCTTATCAGTTTCAGGCTTATAAAATGGAGATCACTCATCTTGAGCCTGTGATGCCCCCCAGAGTCCCCTTCTGCCCAGAGCCCGGGTTTTTCCCAGTGACAGAGACCACCTCTAACCAACACTACCCAGGAGTGAAATCCCAGACATTCAAGTTTCTCAAAGTAAAAACCAAGAAAAGGAGCCTATTTTGTCCCTTCCATCTATCTTAGACCCAGTCTCCCAATTCCTGTTTCCTATCTAAAGAGTCCAGTCTATATCTGGGTGAATGACCTCATCATTAGGATGATTCTTTACTCATAGAGATTTCACCTTACTCCTGCAGGTCTCAGAAGAACAAATGTACCCCAGTAACACATAAAATTCAGAATTCTAAGCTAACCTAGTCCTCTGGTGCCATGTCCTATATCATCCCTGGAACTTGTGACTATGATGAGACAATCACCCCATGATCGGGCTATGCTATATGGATGGCACAGCTGGCACTACGAAAGGCAAACTATCCTCTGTGTGCCTGACCTAATCAGGTGGCCCTCAAAAGCGATTAGACTCTTCCTGGTGAAGTGTAGCTGGGATCTGACATAAGAGTGAGTCTTCGTTTCTGGCTTTGAAGACAGGAGGGGCCATATGGCAAGGATTGTGAGCAGCCTGCAGAAGCTGAGGGCAGCTCCCAGTTGATAGCAATGAAACTGGGAACCTAGCCCTACAGCTGCAAGGAACTGGATGTGAACTTGGAGGAGGACACCAAGCTCCACTTAAGAATGCAGCCTGGTAGATACCTTGATTTTAGCCTGTGGGATTATACCCAGTCATGGTGTCTAGGTTTAAGATCTGGGAACTGAGAAATAATAAATGATAAATGTTTTAACCATTACACTGGTAATAACTGATTATGCAACAACAGAAACCAGTACCAAGTCCAACCTCCTTGAATGATGTGCATCTAAACAAGTCATCTCAGCTTAGTTCAGTTGCTCAGTTGTGTCCGACTCTTTGCAACTACACGGACTGCAGCATGCCAGGTTTCCCTGTCCATCACCAACTGCTGGAGCTTGCTCAGACTCATGTCCATCGAGTCAGTGATGCCATCCAACCATCTCATCTTCTGTTTTCCCCTCCTCCTGCTGCCTTCAATCTTTCCCAGCATCAGAGTCTTTTCCAATGAGTCAGTTCTTCACTTCAAGTGGCCAAAGTATTGGAGCTTCAGCTTCAGCATCAGTCCTTCCAATAAATATTCAGGACTGATTTCCTTTAGGATTGACTGGTTTGATTTCCTTGAGATCCAAGGGACTCTATGAAAAGGCAAAAAGCAAGTCATGGTCCACATAAGCTGTTGCCAAAGAAGAACTGATGATAGCAGCTTGTGTTGTAAAATGATTCAATGTACTCTGAGATCTACCATGAGAATGACAGCTGGAGTCTGTTATTTACAATAAAAAATCTGTTGTCTCTTCCTACAGAGTTGTTTAGATGGGTTTAAGAACAGGCAAAGCACCTAAGTGAGTATCACTATGCACCATGATTTCCAAGAAAATGTCCAAAATGATGATAAAGAGTAAAGAGAACATCTTGAAGTGGATTGTTGGATGGAGACTATCTACAAGATTGGCTGGATTTCTCTGCTTTCTAGATGGTGAACAAAAGCAAAAGTCTTATTAAACTACTCATCAGCTGATGCCTTAAATCCACTTCTTTTCAAACAGTAATGAAGTTTAGAAAGTATTCTGGGTGCTCCTCTTTGGTTTCAGAAAAAATGTGAAGTCACTCAGTCATGTCTGACTCTCTGTGACCCCATGCACTGTAGCCTACCAGGCTCCTCCGTCCATGGAATTTTCCAGGCAAGAGTACTGGAGTGGATCGCTATTTTCTTCTCCAGGGGATCTTCCCAACCCAGGGATTGAACCCAGTTCTCCTCCATTGCAGGCAGACGCTTTACCATCTGAACCATCGGGGAAGCACCTCTTTGCTTTTAACCCTTGCCAAATGTATTGGGCGATCTGCCCAGGAACCTAAGAGTTGGGTTCCTGACACTATGATTGGGGTCAAAAGAACCTGTGTCACACAAGAATAAATGGAACCATGTGGCATCAATATATTGACCAGAGACATAGGGTGGGGGGAGGTTCCTCTCACGTGAACTTGACAATAAACAACTGGTTATCAGTCTTTTCTAAGCCAACATGTATTGATTTGGTGATGTTTGAAGGTGTAACTTACGTATACCCAGATGTTCTAAGCCCTATGGGCAAGGATGAGATATGTTGTGGATTGCGGGCAGTTCCCAGTCCCAGTCCATTGAATTACTACTTTAGAGAGACTTATGGCACTTTTTTTCAGCTAAATTTTGTGCAGATGATATCATTCTAATGGCAGAAAGCAGAGGAACTAAAGGGCCTCTTGATGAGGGTGAAAGAGGAGAGTGGAAAAGCTGGCTTAAAACTTAACATTCAAAAACTAAGATCATGGCATCTGGTCCCATCACTTCATGGCAAATAGAAGGGTAAAAAGTGGAAGCAGTGACAGATTTTATTTCCTTGGGCTCCAAAATCATTGTGAATGGTGACTGCAGACATGAAACTTAATAACTGAAATTACTGGTGCATGTTAAAAAATAAATGGGAGATATCCTCACCACCATCACCATCACCAACCATCACCATCATCACCAACACCACCACCTTCATCATCACCTCATCACCATCACAAGCACCATTATCACTTCTGCCATCATCATTGTCTGTTATCACTAATTATTACCATCATAATTATCACCCATCCTCAGGCATCACTGTCACAAATATCAACATCAGCATCACTACCATCATCACTATCATTATCAACATCGTCATTCAAAGTGAAAGCTTGCCACTGTTTAGTCTACTTTATTTCTTCTAGCTTGAAGATACCCAAAATGTCAGACCACCAAGAAAAAAGGCATAGTCAACATAAAAAAGCCCTGATGGATGTGGTTATTCCTTTTCTAGCATTTCACGCCAAGGTCATTGAAAGTGAAAGTGAAAGTTGCTCAGTCATGTCCGATTCTTTGTAACCCCATGGATTATACAGTCTATGGAATTCTCCAGGCCAGAATACTGGAGTAGGTCGCCATTCTCTTCTCCAGGGCATCTTCCCAACCCAGGGATTGAATCCAGGTCTCCTGCATTGCAGGTGGATTCTTTACCAGAGAAACCCTCCAAGGTCATTGCTATGATTTGAATGTTTACATCTCTCAGTGTGGTGGTATCAAGAAGTGGGCCTGGGACTATCCCGGTGGTCCAGTGGTTAAGAATCTACATTTCCAACGCAGAGGACGCACATTTGATTGCTGGTTGGAGAACCAAGATCTCATATGCTACATCACTTCAGTTCAGTCACTCAGTTGTGTCTGACTCTTTGAAAACCCATAGACTGCAGCACGCCAGGCCTCCCTGTCCATCACCAATTCCCAGAGTTTACCCAAACTCATGCCCATTGAGTCGGTGATGCCATCCAACAATCTCATTCTCTGTTGTCCCCTTCTCCTCCCACCTTCAATCTTTCCCAGCATCAGGGTCTTTTCAAAAGAGTCACTTCTTCACATCAGGTGGCCAAGGTACTGGGGTTTAGGCTTCAACATCAGTCCTTCCAATGAACAACCAGGACTGATCTGCTCTAACATGGACTGGTTGAATCTCCATGCTGTCCAAGGGACTCTCAAGAGTCTTCTCCAACACCACAGTTCAAAAGCATCAATTCTTCGGCGCTCAACTTTCTTCACAGTCCAACTCTCACATCCATACACGACCACTGGAAAAACCATAGCCTTGACTAGAGAGAACTTTGTTGGCAAAGTAATGTCTCTGCTTTTTAATATGCTGGCTAAGGTGTTCATAAGAGAAGGCAATGGCACCCCACTCCAGTACTCTTGCCTGGGGAATCCCAGGGACAGAAGAGTCTGGTGGGCTGCCGCCTATGGGGTCACATAGAGTCGGACACGACTGACGTGACTTAGCAGCAGCAGTAGCAGCAGCAGGGTGGTCATAAGTTTTCTCCCAAGGAGCAAGCATCTTTTAATTTCATGGCTGAAGTCACAATCTACAGTAACTTTGGAGCCCCCCAAAATAAAATCTGCCACTGTTTCCACTGTTTCTCCATCTATTTGCCATGAAGTGATGGGGCCAGATGCCATGATCTTAGTTTTCTGAATGTTGAGCTTTAAGCCAACTTTTTCACTCTCCTCTTTCACTTTCATCAAGAGGCTCTTCAGTTTTCTTCACTTTCTTCCATAAAGGTGGTGTCATCTGTATATCTGAGGTTATTGATATTTCTTCCGGCAATCTTCATTCCAGCTTATGCTTCATCCAGTCCAGCATTTCTCATGATGTGCTCTGCATATAAGTTAAATAAGCAGGGTGACAATATACAGCCTTGACATATTCCTTTTCCTATTTGGAACCAGTCTGTTGTTCCATGTCCAGTTCTAACTGTTGCTTCCTGACCTGCATACAGATTTTTCAGGAGGCAGGTCATGTGTTCTGTTATTCTCATCTCTTTCAGAACTTCCCACGGTTTATTGTGATCCACACAGTCAAAGGCCTTGGCATAGTCAGTAAAGCAGAAGTAGATGTTTTTCTGGAACTCTCCTGCTTTTTTGATGACCCAGCAGATGTTGGCCTTTTGACTTCTGGCTCCTCTGCCTTTTCTAAATCCACCTGAAACATCTGGGAGTTCAAGGTTCATGCACGGTTGAAGCCTGGCTTGGAGAATTTTGGGCATTACTTTACTAGCATGTGAGATGAGTGCAGTTGTCTGGTAGTTTGAGCACTCTTTGGCATTGCCTTTCTTTGGGATTAGAACGAAAACTATCTTTTCCAGTCCTGCGGCCACTGCTGTTTTCCAAATTTACTGGCATATTGAGTACAGCTCTTTCACAGCATCCTCTGTTAGGATTTGAAATAGCTCAACTGGAATTCCATCACCTCTACTAGCTTTCTTCGTAGTGATGCTTCCTAAGGCCCACTTGTCTTCACATTCCAGGATGTCTGGCTCTAGGTGAGTGATCACACCATCATGATTATCTGGGTCATGAAGATCTTTTTTGTATAGTTCTTCTGTGTATTCTTGCTACTTCTTCTTAATATCTTCTGCTTCTGTTAAGTCCATACCATTTCTGTCCTTTATTGAGCCCATCTTTGCACAAAATATTCCCTTGGTATCTCTGATTTTCTTGAGGAAACCTCTAGTCTTTCCCATTTTATTGTTTTCCTCTTTTTCTTTGTATTGATCACTGAGAAAGGCTTTCTTATCTCTCCTTGCTATTCTTTGGAACTCTACATTCAAATGGGTATATCTTTCCTTTTCTCCTTTGCTGTTCACTCTCTTCTTTTCACAGCAATTTGTAAGGCCTCCTTAGACAGCCATTTTGCTTTCTTGCATTTCTTTTTCTTGCGGATAGTCTGATCCCTGTCTCCTGTACAATGTCACAAAGCTCCATCCATAGTTCATCAGGCACTCTATCTATCAGATCTAGTCCCTTAAATCCATTTCTCACTTCTACTGTATAATCATAAGGGATTTGATTTAGGTCATACCTGAATGGTCTAGTGGTTTTCCCTACTTTCATGTAAGTGTGAATTTGGCACTAAGGAGTTCATGATCTGAGCCACAGTCAGCTCCTGGTCTTGTTTTTGCTGACTGTATAGAGCTTCTCCATCTTTGGCTGCAAAGAATATAATCAATCTGGTATCAGTGTTGAACATCTGGTGATGTCCATGTGTAGAGTCTTCTCTTGTATTGTTGGAAGAGGGTGTTTGCTATGACCAGTGCATTCTCTTGGGAAAACCCTATTCACCCTTGCCTGCTTCATTCTGTACTCCATGGCCAAGTTTGCCTGTTACTCCAGCTGTCTCACTTTTCACTTTCATGCATTGGAGAAGGAAATGGCAACCCACTCCAGTGTTCTTGCCTGGAGAATCTCAGGGATGGGGAGCCTGGTGGGCTTCCATCTATGGGGTCGCACAGAGTTGGACATGACTGAGGCGACTTAGCAGCAGCAGCAGCAGCCAGGTGTTTCTTGACTTCCTATTTTTGCATTCCAGTCCCCTATAATGAAAAAGACTTTTTTGAGGGGTGGGAGGGGTTGTTAGTTCTACATGGCATGGTCAGAAAAAAGTGAGGCCTTTGGGAGGTGATAAGATCATGAAAGGGCTTCCCTGGTGGCTCAGATGGTAAAGAATCTGCTTGCAATGCAGAAGACCCAGGTTTGATCCCTGGGTTGAAAAGATCCCCTAAAGTAGGGAATGGCAGTTGACTCCAGTACTCTTGCCTGGAGAATCCCATGAACAGAGGAGCCTGGAGAGCTATAATCCATGGCTACCGTCCACAAAGAGTAGGACATGACTGAGCAACCAACATTTTCATTTTCTTTTAAGGTCATGAGGGCAGGGTCACAATGGAAAGGACTAACACTCTTTGTAAAAGAGATTTGAGAGTGCTCCCTAATCCCTTCGGCCGTGACACGTGACAGTGACAAGATAGTGCACATGAACCAGGAAATGGAACTGCACCAGACACCAAACCTGCCTGTAACTTCAGACTTCCAACCTCTAGTACCTTGAGAAATAAATTTGTTGCTTGTAAACCACCCAGTCTATGAGATTTTTGTTGTAGCAACCAGAATGGACTAAGACAATCATAAAATGCTCTGTCTTTCCACTAAGAAGTAAGTACATAAACCTCTCCTGGGCAAGCATGTCCCCAACCTCCTTTTATATGGTCATTAGTTTCAGAGAAGTCATCTTTATTTGGCAGTTCCCTCCACACCATTCTTGAGAATACCTGTTCTGTGGGCATCACCTATCCCATAACTGCTTCCACTCCTGCCTCTGTGTAAGCATTCAGTACAAAACTTTAGAGGAAAAAAAAAAAAAAACCTGTGTTAGTGGAGACAAAACAATTATCTTTTCCTCATTATAAAATCTTTTCCTAAAGCCCGGCATATTCAGATTGACTTCTGTATAGCTTTCTCTTAATTCTGAAAAATCTGTTTTCTTGCTCAGTTTTTCAACTTCTCTGGTTTTGGAGGAATATTTTTATCTTTTTTTTTTATTGCATGTTTCAATTTAATCCCACTGGGTAAAATTAGACAAAAGAGAACTGAGGAATGGGAGTCAAGGAGACAGAAGAAGCACAAGATAGACAAGAAATAGAGGTTTTGCAATACATGCATGTCACCTTTTGAGTCCCACGTATAAGATGGTATTGATGTCATCTTTATTGAGGATGCTTTCTCATTTTGTTTTGTTTGACACATGATATATAATTCCAGAAGTTACAAGACAGTATACAATGGAAATCAAGACATGCTCTCCTGGCTTGACCACCTAATCCTTCTTACTACCCAGACTGAGGCAACTATTAACAGTTACTCTGTACATTTTTCCAGAGCTCAGCGTAGAGGAAACATTCAAATGCTGTAGCATGTGTCAACCACACTCATCTGCCCTATTAGTTGTTCACTTTGGTAGCACACATAGAAAATGTCCTTACTCTTTTTAAAAGCTGCATAATATCCCAGTGTGGGGATGGATCAAAATTCAATTAATGGATCCTCTTCTGATGACTGTTTACATTGTTTCCAATGTTTTGTTCTTATAGACAGTGCTAATATAAAAATTATTTAGGCACATCATTTCAGTGTGTGCATGCTCAGTCACTTCAGTCATGTCCGACTCTTTGTGACTTATGGACTGTAGCCCACCAGGCTCCTCTGTCCATGGGATTCTCCAGACAAGAATACTGAAGTGAATTGCCATCCCCTTCTTCAGGAGATCTTCCAGACTAGGGATTGAACCCACATCTCCTGTGGCTCCTGCACTGCAAGAATATTCTTTACTGCTGAGTCACTGGGGAAGGCCACAGAATTTCAATGGATTATTTTTAATTTTTAAAATTAAAAGTTATTTGTGAGTATTTCATTGGATTTCTAGCTAATTAGTTCAGCGTTCCCAAATTATTTTTGGTCATAAGGTATTAACAGTTATTTTGTACAGTATCATCAAAAGGACAGTGTTTGAGTGTCTCCTGCGGATATATAGGTCAGCAGTGGACTGCTGCAGGGATCGGTGCTCGGGGTACCTGGGTATGGCATAAGCCTTCTTGGAGAAGGTCGCCATTAACCCCATGGTAGACCTGCCAGAACTTACACAGGACTGGGAAACAGACTCTTGGAGGGCACAAACAAAAGCTTGTGTGCACCGGTACCCAGGAGAAAGGAGCAGTGGTCCTCTAAGAGACTGGCCCAGACTTGCTGCGAGTGTGCAGGAGTCTCCGGCGGATGCATGGGTTGGTGGTGGCCTGCTACAGGGTTGGTGGGCACTGAATGCAGCAGTGCACGCATGGGACCTTCCAAAGGAGGTTGCCATTATCTTCATTACCTCCACCATAGTTTAGCCTCAGGTCAAATAAGAGGGAGGGAACACAGCCCCACACATCAACAGAAAATTGGATTAAAGATTTACTGAGTATGGCCCTGCCCATCAGAACAAGACCCAGTTTTCCCCTCAGTCACTCTCTCCCATCAGGAAGCTTCCATAAGCCTCTTATCCTTCTCCACCAGAGGGCAGACAGTATGAAAACAACAATCACAGAAAACTAACCAATCTGATCACAAGGACCACAGCCTTGTCTAACCCATTGAAACTATGAACCATGCTCTGTAGGACCACTTAACATAGGTGGGTCATCTCGGACAGTTCTGACAAAACATCGTCCACTGGAGAAGGGAATGGCAAACCACCTCAGTATTCTTGCCTTGAGAACCCCATGAACAATATGAAAAGGCAAAAAGATAGGACCCTGAAAGATGAACGCCCCAAGTCAGTAGGTACCCAGTATACTACTGGAGATCAGTGGAGAAATAACTCCAGAAAGAATGAAGAGATGGAGCCAAAGAAAAAACAGCACCCAGTGGTGAATGTGACTGGTAATGAGAGTAAAACCTGATGTTGTAAAGAGTGATATTGCATAGGAACCTGGAATGTTAGGTTCATGAATCAAGGCGAATTGAAAGTGGTCAAACAGGAGATGGCAAGAGTGAAAACTGACATTTTAGGAAGCAGCGAACTAAAATGGACTGGAATGGGTGAATTTAACTCAGATGACCATTATATCTACTACTGTGGGCAAGAAGCCCTTAGAAGAAATGGAGTAGCCATTATAATCAACAAAAGAGTCCAAAATACAATACTTGGATGCAATCTCAAAAACAACGGACAGGTCTGTTTGTTTCCAAGGTAAAACATTCAATATCACAGTAATCCAAGTCTATGCCCCAACCAGTAATGCTGAAGAAGCTGAAGTTGAACAGTTCGATGAAGACCTATAAGACCTTTTAGAACTAATACCCCCAAAAGATGTCCTTTTCATTATAGAGGACTGGAATGCAAAAGTAGGAAGTAGAGAGATACCTGGAGTAACAGGCAAATCCGGCCTTGGAGTACAAAATGAACCAGGGCAAAGGTGAATAAAGTTTTGCCAAGAGAACGTACTGGTCATTGCCAATACCCTCTTCCAACAACACTAGATAAGACTCTATACATGGACATAACCAGATGGTCAACATCAAAATCAGATTGATTATATTCTTTGCAGCCGAAGATGAAGAAGCTCTATACAGTCAGCAAAAACAAGACCTGGAGCTGACTGTGGCTCAGATCATGAACTCCTTATTGCCGAATTCAGACTTACATTGAAGAAAATAGAGAAAACTACTGGACCAGTGAAGTATGACCTAAATCACATCCCTTAGGATTATACAGTGGAAGTGACAAATAGACTCAAGAGATTAGATCTGATAAACAGAGTGCCAGAAGAACTATGAGGCAGTGATCAAGACCATCCCCAAGGGGGGAAAAAATGCAAAAAGGCAAAATGGTTGTCTGAGGAGGCTTTACAAATAGCTGAGAAAAGAAGAGAAGCTAAAGGCAAAGGAGAAAATACCCATTTGAATGCAGGGTTCCAAAAAATAGCAAAGAGAGATAAGAAAGACTTCCTTGGTGATCAATGCAAAGAAATAGAGGAAAACAATAGAATGGGAAAGACTAGCGATCCCTTCAAGAAAATTAGAGATACCAAGGGAACATTTTGTGCAAAGATGGTCTCAACAAAGGACAGAAATGGTATGGACCTAACAGAAGCAGAAGATATTAAGAAGAGGTGGCAAGAATACACAGAAGAACTGTACAAAAAGATCTTCATGACTCAGATAATCATGATGGTGTGATCACTCACCTAGAGAAGGACATTCTGGAATGTGAAGACAAGTGGGCCTTAGGAAGCATCACTACGAAGAAAGCTAGTAGAGGTGATGGAATTCCAGTTGAGCTATTTCAAATCCTAACAGAGGATGCTGTGAAAGAGCTGTACTCAATATGCCAGCAAATTTGGAAAACTCAGCAGTGGCCACAGGACTGGAAAAGAACAGTTTTCATTCCAATCCCAAAGAAAGGCAATGTCAGTGAAGGCTCAAACTACCACACAATTGCACTTATCTCACAAACTAGCAAAGTAATGCTCGAATTTCTCCAAGCCAGGCTTCAACAGTACATGAACCATGAACTTCCTGATGAGCAAGCTGGATTTAGAAAAGGCAGAGGACCCAGAGAGCAAAGAGGCAATGTCCATTGGCACATCGAAAAAGCAAGAGAGTTACATAAAAACATCTACTTCTGCTTTATTGACTATGCCAAAGCCTTTGACTGTGTGGATCATAATAAACTGTGGAAAGTTCTGAAAGAGATGGAATACCAGAACACCTGACCTGCCTCCTGAGAAATTTGTATGCAGGTCAAGAAGCAGCAGTTAGAATCGTACATGGAACAACAGATTGACTCCAAATCAGGAAAGGAGTACGGCAAGGTTGTATATTGTCACCCTGCTTATTTAACTTATATGCAGAGTACATATAAGAGAAATATATGAGAAATGCTGGACTTCATGGAGCATAAGCTAGAATGAACATTACCAGGAGAAATATCAATAACCTCAGATATGCAGATGACACCACCCTTATGGCAGAAAGTGAAGAACTGAAGAGCCTCTTGATGAAAGTGAAAGAGGAGAGGAAAAAACTTGGCTTAAAGCTCAACATTCAGAAAACTAAGATCATGGCATCTGGTCCCATCACTTCATGGCAAGTAGATGGGGAAACAATGGGAACAGTGGCAGACTTTATTTGTTGCGGGGGGGCGGGGAGGGTGGGTTCCAAAATCACTACAGATGGTGACTGCAGCCATGAAATTAGAAGATGCTTGCTCCTTGGAAGAAAAACTCCAACCACTCTAGCCAGCATATTAAAAAGCAGAGACATTACTTTGCCAGCAAAGGTCTATCTAGTCAAGGCTATGGTTTTTCCAGTAGTCATGTATGGATGTGAGAGTTGGACTATAGAGAAAGCTGAGTGCTGAAGAATTGATACTTTTGAACTGTGGTGTTGGAGAAGACTCTTGAGAGTCCCTTGGACAGCAAGGAGATCCAACCAGTCCATCATAAAGGAAATCAGTCCTGAATACTCATTGGAAGGATTGATGGTGAAGCTAAAATTCCAATACTTTGACCACCTAATGCAAAGTGACTCATTTGAAAAGACCTCAGTGCTGGGAAAGATTGAAGGTGGGAGCAGAAGGGGATGACAGAGGGTGAGATGGTTGGATAGCATCACTGACTCAATGGACATGAGTTTGAGTAAGCTCCATGAGTTGGTGATGGACAGGGAAGCCTGGCATGCTGCAGTCCATGGAGTCGCAAAGTAAGCGACTGAACTGAACTCAACTGATTAAGTTCCTGAAGCAGTGATTCTCATTTAATGTTGTCTTTCTATCCTAAACTATTGGGAAACTTTTGTCAAAAGGACTTTTTTGTGAGAAGAAAAAATATTCCCTCTCAATGCCATCTTACATGAGTTTGCTATATTCTGCAATGCACTGTTACTCTCCCAATCCCATATCCCATACTTATTTCTCAACTAAATCTTGTCTTACCACCCAGGCTTCCCAACATTTTAACTCTTTCCTAGCTGTCTTGCTGGGATTTTGCCCACTTTTGTGTGTGTTATACAAGGATTCCTAGACAAAATGGTAAAAATTATTAAGACTACTACTTGCCTTAAGAACTAATACTATATATAAGCAATTGGGATTCTCTTCATAATCTGTAAATGGAATATATGTTATTATCACCAAAATCATTTGTAATGTATCTGTTTGATGAGAGTCTCACAGTAACTCTTACACGTGTGCAGACATACATGAGTAAAGACAGGTAAATGGGCATTTGCCTATTGGACTTTGGTCTAAAGGATAATCCTTGGAAAGCACGATACCACATCATGGATTATTTCAATTATCACTCAGCAAGTATTCATAGAACCTCTGTAAATTTACCATGCCTTTCTCATATTTCATTGTTTACTCTCAGTTATTTTGTGTGTTCATGCAAAGTCGCATCAGTCGTGTCTGACTCTTTGCGACTCTATGAACTATAGCCTGCCAGGCTCCTCCGTTTACCTTTGTTGTTGTTCAGTTACTCAGTCATGTCCACTCTATGATCTCGTGGACTGCAGCAGGCCAGGCATCTCTGTCCTTCACCAGTTCCTCAGACAACCATTTTGCCTTTTTGCACTTGGTTATTTTAGAGGTACATAAAATTTCCTGACACTACTTTGCCTTTTGGCAGTGTTCCACAGAGTGGTAGATAATTCTTATATTTGCTTCAAAATTCCAACTAATTTTCTTCTGGAACAGAATAGATTGGTGGTTAATTGAGCCTGCCTGCATTAGCATGACTTATACAGTTGTAGGATCTGGGGGCTTAAGGGATCTTGAAGATGATCCTTTTCAATCTTTCATCTCTCTGATGAGAAAGCTAAGCTTTGCAACAGAGTGTTACATTCCCAGGATAAGAAAGTAAAGCTAAAATGGAAATTCTGACTCTTAAACCCCAATTCAGTATTCTTTCTTTTTTATAATCGAACTTTTTTTAATAATCTAATTCTTACTGTGGCTATTTGTGCTCTCCTGGAGTTAGTGAGTCTGTATAAATTCTGACAAAGTGTACATGGTATATCTGTTTGCATAAATGTTGAGAAATATTTGATCCCTGAATGTACTTTAAAATCATCTGACTCATAATGATTTTTAAAAAATTTTTTACTTCTATTATTATTGATGCCATTCTATTTCTTGTGGCCATTCTTTTCCCTCAGTGACTTCCCAAACAAAACAAATGTAACAGGTAAATTATTAAGCTATTAGTGTGTGTTCTTCCATCTCAGTATCATTCCCTCTGTTCCAAAAAGGACTCTTGACTCCCTTGCCACAGGAGAAGACAAAGAAGCATAGTCAAGAAGATGGAGGTAAGAGATCCCCTTAAAGAGAAAGAGATTAGGTGATCTGGTCCATGGGCCTATGGTGAGGATGAAACACGCTTCAGAAGGATGGCTATGGGTGATCCTTTGGGATGGACAAGTACTCCCAGCTCATTTTCTACCCAGAGGGGAACCAAAGATGCTAGACTTAAGAATACCTTATTGTCTTGGCCATTGGAACCTTAGCTTTAACCAAAGCCCAAATACCAAAGCTCCTTCATCCCAGCATTTAGGTTTGATTGTGATGCCTGAGGTGTTTGGAAAACCCTACAGCATGTCTGTGGAAAGCCTGGTATTAATTACCTATTGCTATGGGAGATGTGTTTGAATTGATGCTTTCATATTGTGGTGCTGAAGAAGACTCTTGAGAATCTCTTGGACAGCAAGATCAAACTAGCCAGTCCTAAAGGAAATCAACCCTGAATATTCATTGAAAGGATTGATATGGAAGCTGAAGTGCCAATACTTTGACCATCCGATGCAAGAGCCGACTGATTGGAAAAGACTCTGATGCTAGAAAAGACTGAAGGCAGGAAGAACAGGATGACATAGGATGAGATGGTTGGGTGGTATCACCGATTCAATGGAAATGAGCTTGAGCAAATTCCAGGAGTTAGTGAAAGATGAAGAAGCCTGGTGTCCTGCAGTCCATGGGCTCACAAAGAGTCTGACTCAACTGAGGGACTGAACAACAACAATGGGCCAAACTACCCCTGGACTTAATGGCTTAACATAACAAAAAGTCATTTATTTTGAATAAGAATCTGCACTTTGAGTTGATCTCTGCCTGGAACAGCTTTTCTTAGGGAGAATCTAAGAGAATCTACTTATAAAACAGGTTACTCACCTGCCTGAGGGTTTGGTGCTGTTGGCAGTGGATATGACTGGTGATGGAAGTAAAGTCCGATGCTGTAAAGAAAAATAACTCCAGAAAGAATGAAGAGATGGAGCCAAAGAAAAAACAGCACCCAGTGGTGAATGTGACTGGTGATGAGAGTAAAACCTGATGTTGTAAAGAGTGATATTGCATAGGAACCTGGAATGTTAGGTTCATGAATCAAGGCAAATTGGAAGTGGGCAGCAGGAGATGGCAAGAGTGAACGTCGACATTCTAGGAATCAGTGAACTAAAATGGACTGGAATGGGTGAATTTAACTCAGATGACCATTATATCTACTACTGTGGGCAAGAAGCCCTTAGAAGAAATGGAGTAGCCATCATAGTCAACAAAAGAGTCCAAAAGACAGTCCTTGGATGCAATCTCAAAAACAACGGAAGGGTCTCTGTTCATTTCCAAGGCAAACCATTCAATATCACAGCAATCCAAGTCTATGCCCCAACCAGTAATGCTGAAGAAGCTGAAGTTGAATGGTTCCATGAAGACCTACAAGACATTCTAGAATTAACATCCACAAAATATGTCCTTTTCATTATAGGGGACTGGAATGGAAAAGTAGGAAGTCAAGAAACACCTGGAGTAACAGGCAAATTTGCCATTGGAGTATGAAATGAAGCAAGGCAAAGGCGAATAGAGTTTTGCCAAGAGAATGCACTGGTTATAGCAAACACTCTCTTCCAACAACACAAGAGAAGACTCTATACATGGACATCACCAGGTGGTCAATACTGATATCAGATTGATTATATTCTTTGTAGCAAAGATGGAGAAGCTATATACAGCCAGCAAAAACAAGACTGGAAGCTCACTGTGGCTCAGATCATGAACTCCTTATTGCCAAATTCAGACTTAAATTGAAGAAAGTAGGGAAAACCACTAGACCACTCAGGTTACAGTTATACAATGGAAGTGAGAAATAGATTCAAGTGATCGGATGTGATAGAATGCCAGAAGAATTATGGATGGAAGTTTGTGACATTGTACAGGAGACAAGGATCAAGACTATCCCCAAGAAAAAGAAATGCAAAAAGGCAAAATGTTTGTCTGAGGAGGCTTTACAAATAGCTGAGAAAAGAAGAGAAGCTAAAGGCAAAGGAGAAAAGGAAAGATATATCTATTTGAACGCAGGGTTCCAAAGAATAGCAAGGAGAGATAAGAAAGCCTTCCTCAGTGATCAGTGCAAAGAAACAGAGGAAAACAAATGGGAAAGACTAGAGATCTCTTCAAGAAAATTAGAGATACCAAGGGAACATTTCATGCAAAGATGGGCACAATAAAGGACAGAAATGATATGATTCTAACAAAAGCAGGAGATATTAAGAAGAGATGGCAAAAACACACAGAAGAACTACACAAAAAAGATCTTCATGACCCAGATAATCATGATGGTGTGATCACTCACCTAGAGCCAAACATCCTGGAATGTTAAGTCAAGTGGGCCTTATGAAGCACCACTATGAACAAAGCTAGTAGAGGTGATGAAATTCCAGTTGAGCTATTTCAAATCCTAAAAAAGGATGCTGCGTAAGTGCTACAATCAGTATGCCAGTAAATTTGGAAAACTCAACAGTGGCCACAGGACTGGAAAAGATCAGTTTTCATTCCAATCCCAAAGAAAGGCAATGCCAAAGAATGCTCAAACTATCGCACAATTGCACTCATCTCACACACTAGCAAAGTAATGCTCAAATTTCTCCAAGCCAGGCTTCAACAATACATGAACCATGAACTTCCTGATGTTCAAGCTGGATTTAGTAAAGGTAGAGGAACCAGTGATCATTAAACAACAACCACTGGACCATCGAAAAAGCCAGAGAATTCCAGAAAAACTTCTACTTCTGCTTATTGACTACACAAAAGCCTTTGACTCTGTGGATCACGATGAACTGTGGACAATTCTGAAAGAGGTGAGAATACCAGACCACCTGACCTACCTCCTGAGAAATCTATGCAGGTCAAGAAGCAACAGTTAGAATCGTACATGGAACAACAGACTGACTCCAAATCAGGAAAGGAGTACGTCAAGGCTGTATATTGTCACCCTGTTTATTTAACTTATATGCAGAGTACATCATGAGAAATGCTGGACTGGATGAAGTATAAGCTGGAATGAAGATTGCTGAGAGAAATTATCAATAACCTCAGATATGCAGATGACACCACCCTTATGGCAGAAAGTGAAGAACTGAAGAGCCTCTTGATGAAAATGAAACAGGAGAGTGAAAAAGCTGGCTTAAAGCCAACATTCAGAAAACAAAGATCATGGCATCCGGTCCCATCACTTCATGGCAAATAGATGAGGAAACAGTGGAAACAGTGGCAGACTTTATTTTGAGGGGCTCCAAAATCACTGCAGATGGTGACTGCAGCCATGAAATTAAAAGACTCTTACTCCATGGAAGAAAAGATCCAACCACTCTAGCCAGCTTATTAAAAAGCAGAGACATTACTTTGCCAACAAAGATCTGTCTAGTCAAAGCTATGGTTTTTCCAGTAGTCATGTATGGATGTGAGAACTGGACTATAAAGAAAGCTGAGCACCAAAAAATTGATGCTTTTGAACTGTGGTGTTGGAGAAGACTCTTGAAAGTCCCTTGGACAGCAAGGAGATCCTACCAGTCCGTCGTAAAGGAAATCAGTCCTGAATATTCATTGGAAGGACTGATGGTGAAGCTAAAACACCAATATTTTGACCATGTGATGTGAAGAAGTGACTCATTTGAAGAGACCCTGATGCTGGGGAATACTGAAGGTGGAAGGAGAAGGGGACAACCGATGGTTGGATGGCATCACTGACTCAATGGATATGAGTTTGAGTAAACTCCAGGAGTTGATGATGGACAGGGAAGCCTGGCGTGCTGTAGTCCATGGAGTCACAAAGAGTCAGATGTGACTGAGTGACTGAGCAACTGAACTGAACTGAACTGAATTCAAGAGCTGGGTAAGACTTTCCAGGCACAGATATGGGGAAGGAGTGGCCCCCTGACCTGGGTCCTTTTAGTCCTGGCAGCTTACTAGAAGATTGGTAGGAGGGGACTCATTTGAGTTTTTAGAGGAGAATTTGGTAGGGTGTGAGATTGGGAGTTGGTTAAAGTGGGAGCCCACCCCCACCACAGAGTCTTCAAGTGAAGCGACCTTCCTACCTGTATAAGCCTGGGCCACGTTAGTTTCTTCTTCTGTAACTGAGGTAATTAGTCTCTCTGTCTGTGTACGATTGTAAGGATGAAGCTAAACAGTATCTAGCACAGAGCAAGTGGTCGGCCAGTGGCAGCCAATAGTAGCCATTGCTAGGGAATGGAAAATTATTGAAAACTTTGAAGTGGGGGAGTGATGTGAACAATACCAAGAAGCAAGTGTTTAGAAGATGAATGTTGACAGCAGTGTAAACACCTCAGAGGAAGCTGTGCTGGGGAGGAGGTCATAAATGAAGAGGCAAATCCGAAAGTCCAGGAGTACTGAAGGCAGAACTGATCAAACCTGGGGAGTGCATGGAGGGTGAGACACACAGGGTGATATATCCTCCCAGGAAAAAGTCAAAGATGATGTTAGGGTACATGTTCCAGGTCACCACGAGAACGGACTGAAAAGGCTTGAAAGCAGAAAGCGCTCCACTTACCTCCTCGTGCCCATCCCCACCCCCAGACGCCAGAAGATACTGGAGAAGGGTCTATATTCAGGCTGCTCCTTGGGTTACACCCACGGCATGTTCATTTAATCATAAAACACTGGCCACAGAAGGTGTTGTAGTTCATAGGCCACACACCTCCAAGTATTAGATAAAACTTGAATAGCATGTCTTTTATCTTGCTCTTTTGTAGTAGAAAAAAAGAATATTGAAATATAAGAAATGAATAAAACCAAACAGTCCAAAATAAGCTACCGAAATGCCTAAAGAGATAAGTAAGCTTCAAAAAATCAACATTTTACCTATTTATTATTCCCCTTACAGAGTTACCATCAAGTACCAGTTTTGAACCCTTTCCTCCTACCTGAACTTCCTCAAAATCATGAAATTTCAAACAATGGGGCTGGCTGGCCAAATGGGGAAGTCGAGGAACGTACATCCTTCCTCTAATACAGCAACGTATCTTTCCAAAAGTTCAGTAGTTTCTACCTCAAGGTAAATATGTCATATTATAAGTTATTTCCTTTTATATTTTTTTTCCCTAAAGTGCTTTGAGATCTCCAACAGAAAACACAAGATGTGAATGTCGTAAATTCCTGCTGTCATTGGTCATACTTGATGACACTGTTCTGGATTTTTACCACCTTCTGTTAAAAAAATCAAATTATTGACTTTTGTGTAATTTTTCCTGTGGTTCCCTATCATTTTTCATTTAATCAAAATATTTACATTTGTATTTTAAATTAATTCACAGATATTTACAGATTTGTTGGTTGCTTTTCCAGACAATAAGGTAGCAATGATTATTTTATGAGTGAAATCTTGTGAACATTTTTATAACTCAGTATATACATGAAAGGAACAAGGGACAACAGAAGGAAAATTGGTTTTCTATTTCTTATTTTAATAAGTCATAGAAGTACAAATAGCAGGATGATTGCCAGCATTATCAACATTAATATACTAGGTGTTGAATATACAAAAAAGATGATAAAGAACAAAGTAAGGAGGGGTCTGAATGGCAGGAATTTCTTAATATCTGTAACACTACAAATTCATTTTTCCCTTGAGTGAACAGTCCTCCTTTAGGGATGTATCCTATACGCTTGTAAGTGATCAGAACGTATGGGCAAGTAACCAGAGTTTCCAACTCTGTGCCAGCCAGAGGAGAAGAAAAGGATATACTGGTGTCTCTGAGTGAGATAAGGTGGGGAAGTGGTCTGCAGTTGTGACCCAGGATGGTAAGAGAAGAGTAGAGGGAAGAAGATGGTTGACTTCCAGCAGCTAAGAACCATTGCAGTTATATGAATTAATTCATTCCCGGGGCTATGCTGCTCAGACCAGATGTCTGTACCAGGATCTCTGAGCAGAACTGACAGGGAGGCAAATACAGCTCATCCCTCATAATAACTACCCCTTCCAATCTCTGTATTTGATGTCTTGACATCTGGGCACTGCATGGACTGCCCCTCCCAGGTCTAGCTAATTCCTGGAGAGAGCAAATGATTTGCTTGTGAGTGTGCTTTTTATATGCAAACCCAGCCAGTCCAGAGCCCAAAGCCCAACCACCTCCTTTATGGGACTCTTATGTTCTAGGCAGCTATCCACCTACCCTAATTACCCAAAGGCCAGGTACCAGCTCCTTTGCCCAGTGAAATTATCCAAACTAGCCAATAATAAACCTACAGACCTTGCCACCAATCACTTCCTGTGGAAACTGCAATAAAGACTCTTGCCCACATGCCCCTCTCATTCCATCTGCCTCCTGAGCAGCCCTGGTGATTCCCTGTGTGGCCCTCTGCAGTGCTCCATGCCCACTGATTCTAAGAGTCTGTGAGTATGAAAACTTTTTTCCTGACAGTCATTTCTGTGTCTGTGTGTCTTGTTCAGTCACTAAATTGTGTCCAACTCTTTGTGACCTCATGGACTGCAGCACACTAGGCTCCCTGTCCTTCACTATCTCTAAGAGTTTACTCAAACTTACGTCCATTGAGTCAATGATGCCATCCAACTATCTCATCTTCTGTCACTCCCTTCTCCTCCTGTCCTCAATTTTCCTCAGCATCAGGGTCTTTTCCAATGATTCGGCTCTTTGCATCAGGTGGCCAAAGTATTGGAGCTTCAGCTTTAGCATCAGTCCTTCCAACGAATATTCAGGGTAGATTTCCTTTAGGATTGACTATTTTGATCTCCTTGCTGTACAAGGGACTCTCAAGAGTCCTTTCCAGCACCACAGCTTGAAAACGTCAATTCTTCAGTGCTCAGCCTTCTTTCTGGTCCAACTCTCATATCCATATATGACTACTAGAAAGCCCACCTTTGTTGGCAAGGTGATGTCTCTGCTTTTTAATATACTATCTAGGTTTGTCATAGGTTTTCATCCAAGGAGCAAGCATCTTGTGATTTCATAGCTGCAGCCACACACTGTCCACAGTGATTTTGGAGCCCAAGAAAATGAAATCTGTCACTGCTGCTACTTTTTCACCTTCTATTTGCATTGAAGTGATGGGAGTAGGTGCCATAGTCTTAGGTTTTTCAATGTTGAGTTTTAAGCCAGCTTTTTCACTCTCCTCTTTCACCCTCATCAAGAGGCTCTTTAGTTCTTTTTCACTTTCTTCCATTAGAGTGGTGTCATATGCATATCTGAGGTTGTTAATAATATTTCTTCTGGCAATCTGGATTCTAGCTTTTGATTCACCCAGCCTGGCATTTCACATGATATACTCTGCATATAAGTTAAATAAGCAGTGTGACAATATGCAGCCTTGTCATACTCCTTTCCCAATTTTATGTGTGTCTTAACATATTTAAATAAAACAAGTCTTGGGTGCCTTGTAGGACATATATCGTTGTTGGTGGTTAGTCACTGTGTTATGTGCGACTCTTGCGATCCCATGAACCGTAGCCTGCCAGGCTCCTCTGTCCATGGGATTCTCCAGGCAAGAACACTGGAGTCGGTTGGGTTGCCATTTAATTCTCCAGGGCATGTTCCTGACCCAGGAATCGAATCCAGGTCTCTGGCATTGCAGACAGATTCTTTACCGATTGAGCTATGAGGGAAGTCCCTAAGTTGACCTTAAAAAAATGCATTCTAATATACAGTAGGTGCAGACAAATACTGTTTGATTCCATATATATGAGGTACCTAGAATAGTCAAACTCATAGTCAGAAAGTACACTAGTAGGTGCCAGGGCCTGGACCAGGGCAGCAGGGGGTTAGTAGGAGGTTGGGGAGAGGGAATGGGGAATTAGTGTTTAATGGGGACAGATTTTTAGTTTAGGAAAGTGAAAAATTCAGGAAATGAATGATGGTGAGAGTTGTACAACAATATGAATGTACTTACTGCCTCTGAACTGTACAGTTAAATATGGTTAAAACAGTATGCTTTATATTATGTGACTTTTGCCACACACAAAAAAGAACATTTAAAAATAACCCTGTAAAGAACTTTCAAATAACTAGAACTCTTTAGAAATGAAATGGGTCTCCATGGATAGAACAGTTCCTGGTTTTAAAGAAGAGTAATCAAAAGCCAGCAGTTCAGAAAATGAAGTTTAATAGATTGTGTGTGTGTGTGTGTGTGTGTGTGTGTGTGTGTATGTGTTGAAGAGGGAAATTAGATGTTTTAGATACTTTTAAGTTTCCTCTTGTGTGTATTATTCTGTATAATCAGACACATCTAGCTTAAATGCTTGGTCATGCTGCTTATCTCTATGCCTATGCACTTCAATTCAGTTGTATACCATGTTTTAGAGAATGTGTAACATGCTGCTAGTGCTTATAAAAGAATAAACATGAAATTCAACATCATGTTCTCCTGTCATGAGTAGCTCTACTGTGCGTCATTTTGTAAATTCCCATCACTTCATGGGAAATAGATGGGGAAACAGTGGAAACAGTGTCAGACTTTATTTTGGGGGGCTCCAAAATCACTGCAGATGGTGACTGCAGCCATGAAATTAAGACTCTTACTCCTTGGAAGAAAAGTTATGACCAACCTAGTAGCATATTCAAAAGCAGAGACATTACTTTGCCAACAAAGGTCCGTCTAGTCAAGGCTATGGTTTTTCCAGTGGTCATGTATGGATGTGAGAGTTGGACTGTAAAGAAAGCCGAGCACCGAAGAATTGATGCTTTTGAACTGTGGTATTGGAGAAGACTCTTGAGAGTCCCTTGGACTGCAAGGAGATCCAACTAGTCCATTCTGAAGGAGATCAGCCCTGGGATTTCTTTGGAAGGAATGATGCTAAAGCTGAAACTCCAGTACTTTGGCCACCTCGTGTGAAGAGTTGACTCATTGGAAAAGACTCTGCTGCTGGGAGGAATTGGAGGCAGGAGGAAAAGGGGACGACAGAGGATGAGATGGCTGGATGGCATCACCAACTCGATGAACATGAGTTTGAGTGAACTCCGGGAGATGGTGATGGACAGAGAGGCCTGGCGTGCTGCAATTCATGGGGTCACAAAGAGTCGGACACGACTGAGCGACTAAACTGAACTGAACTGAACCTGTCTTTGTCTGGCATGATTGCCTCAATATATTGGTGGTGCAGGTGAGACGGGGAGCTTGGTGGGAAAGGGAGGTCAGTGTTAACTAAGCAAGTTAACAAGAAGCATTGACTCTCATTGGGGTTGGGTTCTTCTTTCATCTGGAACTCCTGTGAAAATCTTCTTACTGTTTGTTACAAAATCACCTCCAACATATAGGACAGGAACTCTGAGTCAGAGCCAGTTAGAAAAGCCAAAATACATATGGAAGGAAGATATACTGGAGTTTGGAGTCAGAAGTAGGATTTGGTGGAAGTGTCAAAGTTGAGCCTTTAGAACCTAACAAAGAGGAGATCAAAGCAAAACTAGGTTGGATATGTGCGTGCTAAGTTGCTTCAGTTGTCTCCAACTCTGTGACCCTATGGACTATAGCCTGCCAAGTTCCTCTGTCCATTGGATTCTCCAGACAAGAATATTGAAGTCGATTGCCATGCCTTCATCCTGACAATCTTCCCAACCCAAGGATCAAACCCATGTCTCTTATATCTCCTGCACTGGCAGGCAAGTTCCTCATCCATAGCCCCTCAGAAAGCGCCCCCCCCCCAAATTGATTAAACGCCACTGAATACATTCCTGTGCAACTTATGAATTTGGGATTCCCTTGGCTGATGGGTAAGTATGTGATTCCTGAGGGTGTCAGGTTGGCCCAAATGGTCAGTGAAGGCAAACTGAACACCTGTCTTACGCTGGGTTCCTCTGGGAGCACATTCTAAGCTGCATGTTTACTGGGGAGTGTGCTTGGGATTAACATTTGTAAGGGGGTGAGGGGAGCAAGATGGGGCAGAGGGAGTAAGTTGAATGGTGATGTGGTTCAACCAAGACCTCAGCTGGTCCTACAGGTAGTTCTGGAACTGGGGTGGCTGTTTAGAGTTGCCTTGGATGGAGACAAGGAAGTTGGGCCTTTGTACCTCCTTGACGGATTGGGGCTATCTGGAAAAGGCAAAGGCAGGTAGTCCATGGAGATGCAACTATGAACATCAGCAGCCAACTCTCAGGACAACTAGGTGAGTGAGTACTTCAGTCCTGGAGTGGGATCTGGGTGACACATCCACTCAGCATCCCATGAAATAGAAAACCAGCACACTCCTATTATTGTCTCAAAGCAGTGTCAAAAAATAGTAAGCTCTGCTGGACCAGGAAATGGAATGGTCCAAACCTGCCAATGATGAGCTCTCCTAGCTCTTATGAAGGTTAGAAGAATCCACATGTGATGGGGACTTGTAACCCGAGGAGTTTCCTCTAACTGGTAGCAGCTGACTTGGCTCAGCTGTCTACTGTGCCACAGTAAACAACACTAGTGTCTGGCCAGGGAGGATTCCAATTACTAGTGAAATAAAAGAGTGAAGTAGTCACCTGACATGTGCTCATCAGTTGCAGTTCATCCTTCCTGGGAATCCTTAACATCATTGCCCAGGTTCCTCTGGCTTAAAAGCATGATCATTCAAATCAAGATGCAAAATGATCGATTGGAAATCCTCTGCTGCTTCCATGCTTGCTTCCTGCCCCATCCTCCCCAGCACACATGCAGACCGACACATATAAGTACAGTACTGTTCTACATATCCTTAATTTTACAGATCTCCTGCTGAAGTTTCTGACTAATGGTAAGTTATTTGTTCAGAAAGATTTTATGGCTCTCGTAAAATGTCAATTACAGTTTTAAAATAACTTGTAGTTTTTCTGTAACATGATGCTGCCATCTTGGTTCCCAGAGGGTGTATTAAATCCAAGTAGCAATAACAAATCATTTAAGCAATAAATAAATAACCTGAGACAGAGTGTTGTTAAGAGTTAATAGTCTCCCATACACTCAATAGAGGGTGAGGCTTCACTCAATTAAAGTGACCCCGGGAGGAGGGGGCGGCCAGGGGCCAAACTGCACCCAGTCATTTTGTTGGAGGTATTCAACCCACACACATTCATTTCCTTCTTTATGTTGTCTCTTTTCAGCAAGGAAGGCTCTCTGCAGTCCCTGGGTCCAGAGAACAATTACGGTACAGTCTCAGAGAACAGAAAGAAAACTGGGGTCATAAATATGTTAAATGGGTGCGTGGGTTTAAGTGGCTTTGTAAATGGAACACGGAGGGAACCTCAGACTAATTAATGAATATGAAGCAGTGGGAAAGCTGGGGGGTTTGGGGGACAGTCTTGCTGTCGGGTGAGGATACTACATCTGTATCATTATTTTCCCCCAGGAAGGTGCACTTATTTATTTTAGAAATATTTTTTTAAGATGTCAGAGTGTCTTGATGGAGAATACCAGATGTGGGTGAAAAACGAACATTTGAAATAGAAATCCTATTTATATTGTATTTTTTCTAATAAAAGCTTGGCCTAAAAGGATGATTTTACAGATTTTTAAAAAGTGCTATCATTGTATTTTAAGAGGGGAACATCAAAAAAGGGGAGAAATTTCATACTTTTTACACGAAATTGCAGCCCATTCAAATATATAGACTCTTTCCTAGTAAATGGCCTTTGTTAACTAAGTTCCATTTGGATCAAAGCAAAGATTAAGATTTTATGATGTGTGTGTTTCCATATGTTCTAAAATATTTTAGTTTTTCTATTTGGATCATTTACTATTTTTGTTCCTTTTTTATGTTTTTAAGAAAATTTTATTTGCACGAATAACTTTGGAGAAAGTTAAAGGATGCCTGTATATCTCATATGACCCCTATTGAATCCACGAATGACTTCTTGAGTTTGGGCTATGTGAGGCTAGCCAGTGCTGGCACTCTGGAAATGTCCCTGAACTTGGAGGACACTCACAGTGTAAGGGCCAGCCAGAGACCAAGCGCCAGACAGAGGCCACAGAAGAGATGCAAATGGACAAAGGGTCAGAGAGAGAAAAGAAAGAATGAGAGAGGTTGAGACAGACACACACACACACAGAGAAGAGGAAGGCTGAGAGACTCAGGGGAGATGGGGAACGTAGACAGGCACAAAGCCACAGAGGGACACCAAGAGAGGAAGAGAAAACAAAAACACAAAACCACATAAGCAACAGAGAAGTGACTGGCACAGACTTCCTTGTTTAATTGATTAAATGGCTGAGCTGTGAACAATGGCCTAAATTGAACCATTGATCTAATTCAGTTGTTAATATACTAAAATGAGCACACTAACTGCTTGTTTGGGGGCTGTTGCAGTGGTCTTAGCTGCAGCATTGAAAAAGAAAAACCTTGCCAAAGCCTTTTTATGCTGATAAAACCAACTCATTTTATTTTTGTTGCATTCAAAGCTGCAGGATCACTGAATTACAGTCTTTATATGGGTTTCACAAATGATGTTTATTTTTCAACAAGTTTTATTAAGCACCTGTCGTGCTTTCCTGGTGGCTCAGAGGTTAAAGCGTCTGCCTGCAATGTGGGAGACCTGGGTTCGATCCCTGGGTTGGGAAGAGCCCCTGGAGAAGGAAATGGCAACCCACTCCAGTATTCTTGCCTGGAGAATCCCATGGATGGAGGAGCCTGGTGGGCTACAGTCCATGGAGTCACAAAGAGTTGGACACGACTGAGTGACTTCACTTTCACTTTCACAGGAATGGCAGGATAAAGGTTTTGTGTAAAGAACACAAAAATGCTTGAGGAGCTATAATTGTCCCTCAACTATAAGGTAATGATATTCAGGGTAATATGATAAGCACACGTCAAACTGAATTTATAAAGATAAGAATTGAACAGTACAGGAAACTACAGAAGTGATGTTACAGGAGAAAATTCAATCAATTATCCTAATGAGGGGTTGCTATTGTTGTTCAGTCGCTCAGTCGTGTCGGGCTCTTTGCGACCCCATGAACCGCAGCACGCCAGGCCTCCCTGTCCATCACCAACTCCCGCAGTTCACCCAAACCCATGTCCATTGAGTCAGTGATGCCATCCAACAATCTCATCCTCTGTCAAACCCTTCTCCTCCTGCCCCCAATCTTTCCCAGCATCAGGGTCTTTTCAAATGAGTCAGCTCTTCGCATCAGGTGGCCAAAGTATTGGAGTTTCAGCTTCAACATCAGTACTTGTCTGACAGAATGTGGTCCACTGGAGAAGGGAATGGCAAACCATTTCAGTATTGTTGCCTTGAGAACTCCATGAACAGTATGAAAAGGCAAAAAGAAAGGACACTGAAAGATTTATAAATTACAATATACCATTTTTTTTAAAGTGTCAACCAGACCAGGCTGGTAAGGTATAGCAAGGGCTGGTAATGTTTGTGGAGATGCAGATATACTCTTTTTCATTATATATGTTCAAAAATATCCTTCAACCTCACAAAGGGATGTGTCTCCCACATTTCATGAAAAACAAGATTTTCTTGTTCTATTTTTCATTTCCTAATTTTGATAGAGACATGAGTATATAGAAATATTTCTTAAACAAGAGCAAAACAACATTGTGATCACATGGCAAACGACAATCATGGCTCCCTGCTGTGGGGGCTCATTAGAGATCTGTGTGGCCTGTGGTGAACCAGAGAATATCCCCCATGTCAAGGGAACAGCCACAGTGCAGCTTTTTTTGCTACTGTGGAACGTCAGCCCAATGTTGCCAGATTTCCTGTTTGTCCAACAAAATTTTATAGTAAAATCTTTAGATTTTTTAAATGTCGGTTCAAACTTTTTAAAACAAAATACCATGAGGTCCAAACAAAACGAGATCAATTCAGCAGATAGGCTGAGGGTTTGCAAACTCAGCTTTATAGTCAGAATCTTACAGTTTAGCACTTAATTGTGTATTTCCCAGTTTTGTTCACTGTTATTTTACAGGGGGCTAATTTCAACTCCCAAACTCTTTTCAGTTCCTAGGGCTGGAGATTGGGATAGGAGATTGCAACCTGTATGTGTCTCTGCGTGTGTTTATGTGTGGGGGGCGGGGGGGATGGGGTACTTGTCTCCACCTAGCGCCTGCCTCTGTGCTCAATATATGTAACAAATGCACAGCCAACATTATTGATTCTGTCAATATAATCAAATATTATTTAAATAAATGTTTCCTGGAAGGCTAGCACACTACTTCACATATCTAGTAAAACAGAGCCTGGAACTCAAACAGAAGTCTAACTAGATGTTACTTTAAGTGATAAACAATGACTCCTCAGATTTTTCTTGCTGAGATCTAGTCTATTAGGAAGCAGAAATACCACTTTTCTCATAGTGGACCATCATATTACTCCTAAAATTAGGGGGAGACTAGATGGATTATTTCCAAATATTGTTCTTTCCTTCTGAGCACACATAGAGACTGTATTTCCCAGTCACATCTGCATTTAGTTTGAGGATGTTTTACTGCATTCTAGGCAAAATAATGTAAGCAGATGTTATACACATACTGTTTCCAGTAATGCCCATAGAAATCTCTTTCACAAACCTCTGTGCGTTTATGCTGCCACCTCAGTCATGTCTGACTCTTTGCCACACTTTGGACTGTAGCCTGCCAGGCTCCTCTGTCCATGGGATTCTCCAGACAAGAATACTGGAGTAGGTTGCATGCCCTTCTCCAGGGAATCTTCTCAGACCAGGGACTGAACTCGCGTCTCCTGTGGCTCTTGCACTGAAAGAAGATTCCTTACCCCTGAGCCACCAGTGAAGCCCACACAAGCCTCAGAACTCCCTCAATTCCCATGCTACAGCATTTGCAGACACTACATGTCGAGGATGAAGTACACATAAAATGCAAGAAGCCTGGATCCCTGAGTCACAGCTTGGAGGAGAGTCACACATGAGCGCCATCTGACCTGCACCAAACTGGAACACAAGGAAATAAACATACTTGCATTAAACCACTGAGAATTGAAGGCTATTTATTACAGCAGCCAGCACTACCTAACCTAATATATAACAACATGTCTTTTCAGAGATGATCTAGAAAAAAAGTTGATTATACGTATAGGGCTTCCCTGGTGGCTTATCTGGTAAAGGGTCTGCCTGCAGTGCGGGAGACCCAAGTTCAATCCCTGGGTCAGGAAGATCCCCTGGAGAAGGAAATGGCTACCCACTCCAGTACCCTTGCCTGGAAAATCCTATGGACAGAGGAGCCTGCTGGGCTACAGCGCATGGGGTAGCAAAGAGCTGGACATGACTGAGTGACTTCACTTACACATATAGGTGCTTCAGATCATTCTAATGTAATCAACAACAGCAAATTACTAAATAATAATATCCTTTATTTAGTTAACAAAGCTCATCCGCACATTATTTTATTTAATGCTTACAGTGAAGCTCTGTGAAGGTATAGAATAGGGCTTAGTATCATTGGTAGAGATTAGGAAATAGAGATGCAGAAAGGAGCTGGGATTTAAACTAGAGTTATTTGAATCCTCGTTTAGTCCTCTCTTCATCTACGACTGTTTATGTTTAGCAAAGAATCCCTAAAGAGATTGAAAGGATGCTGAACTTTGTTATCTGCTTATTTTCTCATATTCATATTTCAACTTGCTACTCACACTTACTACTTGTGCCAAGCCTTCAGAGCAGCTGACATTCTTGTGCTCATGGTAATTCTTATTCCTTCTGTTAGACTTCTCTAAAAAGAGAAGAGGTTTGTGCAACTTCATCTTCTTTATATTATGACTAATGATATCTATAAACTTAGATTTTTACAGTGCGTTGTATAGCCTGGGAAAGTATAGAATTCCTCAGAGTTTTTCATCCATGAGTAAAATACATACACATACACAGTAAGTACAATTAGTCATTTCGCTTTGATTTCTATTTCACTAGCTATTGCTCAAATTGATAAAATTTTTCTTCCTTTAAGGCAAAATTTAAAATATTTCATAAATAGGGTGTACTTTAAAAAAAGTCAAAAGCACCTTCAAAACCATGTTTTGTAGAACAAATGACATATCAGAAATGAATAAGCTCAGGGGATTTCCAAACTGGTATCTTCAAATGTCTCACTCCAAGGTCATGTATTGGTCAGGCTTTCCTTGCCCTCTCATTCAAATGGCACGTTTCAAATCTTTTGTAACTGTACTGTTTCATCATGGCCCTAGGCATAGCATAGGGTATACCGTAACTCATTGGTTTCAGTCCAGGGTAATGCTCCCACATACTTCCAACCCTCAACACTTGGCAATGTTTGCTGACCACGACCTGCAGGCTGAAATGTATAGCTTACACAAGCTCACAGGCATGTTCAGAGGGCCCCAGGTCTGGTTTATGTTCTTCTGCTGCCCTTTATAATTCCTAATCATTTTATTATTGAACTTGTATTTTGTAAGTGAGGTCTGATGTGACATTGGATCATGCGGGTGAGCAGAGGAGATGCACACCATGAGTGTGGCTGCCTTTCCTTGCCACTCCCTTCACACTCAACATTCACGATGCCCCAGGGGCACAGAATTCCAGTGGCCTGCCCTGAGCAGGAGTCCAACAGAACTCCTGGACAGCATACATTCAGCGTGTTTCACCTATGATTGAGCAAGCAGAAGCGTGTGGAGCCCTAACACACCACACCATAGAAGGAAAGGGAAAGACAGAACAGCCATTGTTCCTTTTCCTTTCAGACCTTCCTAATTCAGCAGGGACCCAAAGGGAGAGGGCTTGAGTAGAATGGGCCCATATTTTGTGTAGCGTATTCACTGTTCTAGGAAGAGTGAAGGCTTTCCTGGTGGCTCAGTTGGTAAAGAATCTACCTGCAATGTGGGAGACCTGGATTCCATCCCTGGCTTGGGAAGATCCCTCAGAGGAGGGCATGGCAACCCACTCCAGTATTGCTGCGTGGAGAATTCCCATGGAGAGAGGAGCCCTGTGGGCTGAAATATGAATTGTATAATTTCAGAGATTCTGCATATGGTACAAAGCCTCTTACATTTGCATTAAAACTAGTATTCTGCAATATAAAGATAAACAGTGAAATTCATGATAATTTAAAGTTTTAATTTTTCTTGTTAGAATGACATTAAATAGCAAATTTCTAAAAACACCATGGCAAGTAGAAAGATAGAGACTGTGGAAGAAGGGGAAAAGCTGTATGTTTAAGTACTTTTTATGCCACATTTTCCCTGCTTTTTGAACCATATTTTTCATTTTGCACTGGATAGCTGGCCCTACTGGAGACATTGTCCCAGCTGGACTGGGGAGGGTGCTACTGGCATCTAGTGGGTAGAGGCCAGAGAGGATGACAAACATCCTGCAGGGCCCAGAGAATTATCTGACCCCAGATGACTGTAGTGCCCAGAAGCAAGAAACCCTGCAGCATTTAGGTCCACTTATAACTTTTGCAAGTAGGTATCAAACCCTTTTAGGTCATGGGCTATCTCTTCTCTTTCTAATTCATAGAGTATACTTCCTGGCAGTCTGATAGAATTTGATAGAAAGTGATCAATAAATACTGTTCTGTTAAAAAAATTAAAAGAAATCTTTCAATGTTCTTTGTTAGTTGCTGTCATGACCCTCATCATACATTTATTAAGCAACTTGTCCAAGTTGCAAACAGCTTGCTGGGATCAAGTAAGTGACAAAACTTGAAACAGTCTAATCTTTGTCCTTTGTTATACCATAGATTAATTACTTCTCTCAGAATTAATGTGCAGCTAGAAAGGCATAATTTCAAAAAGATTTTGCCACACACTTAGGAGGCAAGAATCAGGGAAAGGAAATATTAACTACAGTCACTGGTATTAGGAACTTTACACTGCATTTTATCATTGGTTAGAAATGGTTACCATTTGTATCATTTCATCAGTGAGCAGTTTGAGACTCAGTGAGGTTAAATAACCTCTGCAAGTTCATGTATCTAAAGAATGTCAACTGAATCAGGAGTTTGTATACACTACTGTATATAAACTAGATAACCAACAAGGACCTACTATTTAGCATAGGCAGCTATACTCAATATTTTGTAATAATATAAAGGTAAAGAATCTGAAAAAACAGATATGCTTTTATGTGTAACTGAGTCACTTTGCTGCATACCTGAACTATAGTTGATTATAAATTTAAAGCAAACTGGTAAAATCCAAATAAAGACTGTAGTTAGGTTAGCAATATTGTAAAAAAGAGAGCGAGAGAGAGAACATCAACTGAACCCCAAAATCAAACTAGGTCTGTGTAACCCTGAAATATGTAACACAGGACAGGTCCTCTTAGTGGCCACACTTCACACCTAACGGTTAGAATGTGACCCCTTTGGCGGTTAGCCTGTTCAGTCAGCCACCACATCATATACGTGCACACACCCAGAATTTTGGGTTGGGTTCACGTCTCCTGGAGGTTTAGTCAAATTCCATTCCTATCCTACCTCTTGTGAAGTGCCCCTTGCTAGGAGGACACACGTCCTGGTGGACCCAGGACACACACTGGGCAGGGACAGGGGCTGCTTGCTGATAAGTATGAGATGAGGTGAGGGAGGTGAATGGTCAGCACCCACTGTGACCACGGACATGTCCACTACATTTATTCACAGAAGTAAAAATGAAAAGTGGAGAGGAAGGTTAAAAATCACAGGAGGCATTTTATAATTCATTATAAAATGAGTCCTGTACATGTTTTTTGTTTCCAAAAGCATTTGTGGGGAAAAAAAAATTCAGCAAAAGTTCTGATATCCTAGAACACACGTCACAAACGTCTCAAATGCAATTGTTTCTCGTTTACAGAAAAGCCTGGTTTCAAGCCTGGGCCAGAGTGCCCTCCTTTCCTAGTGTCTCCTTGGCTGTGTACCTGTGCGTGCAATCGAAGTGAGTGCGAACCAAAGGATTCTGTTTCTAACAACCTCCAGAAGACCTGAAGCTAATATTTTGGGTTTGTGCATGTACAGGATGTGGTGGCTGACTAAACAGGCTAACCATAGTTCTTTCTCTCAAAAAACGTTATTTCTTCTCTTCTTTCTCCTCTACCTCCTTCTTCTTCTCTTAGTCAGCTCCTATTAATAAAATACAGGCAAATTAAACATGCATTACTGGAAGACACCAGAGGAAAAGGAACTTCATAACATGAGTGAGAATGAAGGTTCAAATCCGGGGCAAGAATCCAGGCCTGTACCACCTTTTCATTTGAATCCTCCTGCTGCTGACCTGCTTCTCACCCTCTACCCCTCAGATTTCTCCTGGGCACCAGCCAGGACCCAGAGGTATGAATCTAAACCTGACGGTGAACATACATATTTGTTCTCATTCATAAGGGTCCATGACCACAAACAACAGGAAGTTAAGATGCAGAGCCTGGCCCTTAATTTGGACTTTGTTCATATGCTGGGTAAGTCCCACTTAGGTGACTGGATTTGCGATTACATGAGTGAGAGACTCCTAGTTCACGGCTGTGTCACCTTCCAGAGCCAAGGAAGGCAGTGGATCAGAGATGTGTCCTTTTGTCTAAGATCACAGCGACTCTTGGCAGCAGACCCTTCAGTTCAAGCTTGCTCACTTCAGGAATCCTGCCAAGTCTCACACTAAACGAAAATGATGCCATCTATCTGGGCAGGGTGGTGGTGGGGGGAATGCTTCAATTTACATGAAAGAGAAGGGTGAAATGAGAAAAATTAATTCATTGCTATGTGATAAGTATAAACACTTTAAAAATGAAGGGACTGCCATTTAATTAAAGTAAATAAATTAAAAGCTGGCTTCTCCTTAAAAAGTTACCTTGATGGCTTGTGTGGCCTGGTAGCAGCTGAAGGCAACATGGAAACGAGAAATCCATTGTAATAAACCTCTGAGCTTTGCCCCATTAAAAATGTCAGACTAATAAATCACACTTTTATTGGCCAATGAGGGGGAAGATCAATAAGTTTGGGGAAGCCATCTATGGACATGTCATATGGTGCTACTTAACGTAAGATCACCGAGGTGGCAAATATCTCACAACAATAAAAAATTCAATGTTAAGATCCAGATTAGAGTATTAAGACTGCATTAATTCTTAGGCCAGAAGTCTTGGCTTAAATTCTCCTTTTTCAGGCACTATTTGGTCTTTCAGACTGTACATGTGTTTAAAAATAAATAGCCGTGTGTCTTGCAAATTTCTATTTTCAGAATCTTCGAAATGTAAAACAAAAAAAAGAAAAGGCTGTTTTATAAGCCCGAGTTTTAAAAAAGTATTCCTAAATTTGGCAATTATTTAGTATATTGAAACAACAACAGGAAGTCAGATTAAACAAAAGGGTAGAATTTACTGTTGAGGCCATGAATGTAAGGGTATACCCAATGGCCCCGGAGGCTTCAGTGCCAGCAAAGATCAGACTGTCAAATGCAAAGAAAAATAGATCAGTGAAAGAAATAATTCCAAGCTTATAATTATTCTTAGTGACTTTTTCTTCTCTCTTCCCTACACCTCACTACCCTGAGTTATATACATATTCATGGACATTCTCACTGGGAAAATAAAAAAGCTAATCCCACATCTTTTATAAGTTATTCATTTTGGTAAAAGTTTCAAAATTGCCTTATTTAATGAGTCTCTCTTCACAAGTACAAACGATATAAATAAGGTGCAGTGATGGGCAGTAAAGGAAGCCCTTTTGAGGTCTTGGGGAAACTGTTTAGCGAGGATTGAAGACCGCTTCTGATGCTCACTCTAAAAGAAATATTTTAAGCAAACCATAAAAGTAGGCTTGACCCTTCCATGGGCCCACCATAAATCAATTGTTAAAGCAAGGGTGAAAACTGGGAGGAGGTCAGAGGTGGGAGAGAGGTCACAGGGAAAGGACAGTGTGAGAACCCACAGCAAAAGCTAGAGGGGAGATGGGCCAATCTTTTGGGTGAGTAGCATCATTAATTCAGAAATCCTGGATATGTTACTTATAACTACACTAATTAAATTATAAGCCATATGAAAATCTCCCAGAGCAGAACTTAAGACCTAAGGTTGTCAATTATAAGCTCCCTGCTCAGCAAAATGTGGACTGAACCTTTATTAAAAGTAAATATCAATCCATCTAGCCTTTAAGTCCTTAGGAAATTTCTTTCAAATATGCACAAAGGTTTGCGCTTCTGTTTTTTGTTTATCAGTAAAGATCAGATCTTAAAATATACATGTGCTTATCAGACATCAATACCTTGTTCATGGTTTCTCCAAGCATGTAATTTTTGTCATATCCTGAGAAAGGTAGCTTTTAACTTTTTCCCAAATTGATCTTACACTCACAAGGAAAGCTTTGTGATATTCTGTTCATTAAGAGAGAAATTGAATGATGAGATAGTTTGTTGACTAATCTAAAAAAAGAAAACTTGCTTTTGTTGAACATTTTGTACCAAGTGTAGAGTTTGAATGATCTATATATCTAATCATTTGTTTCCATGGAGTGAAATCAAGTTTGAAGCCCAGACAATTAAAGTGATTCACATTTAAATGAAAGGTGACTTGATTGATTTGTAAAGACACAATTTATTTGGTAATAATGACATTCCTTGAGTTTGGCCAGGAAAACAAAGGTTGATTTACTTCCTAATAACAAAGACAAATGGCCCTTCTGCTCCAGCCTCTTCCTCATTCTCAGCAGCTCAGGGCCAGGTTACAAGTGGACTCTGCTCTGTTCTCCTTCCTGTTAGGGGAGAATTCCAGACAAAATCTTTCAGAAACACGTACCACAATGGTACTGATAATGGAAACTAGACAATTGTATACCTGAAAGTTTTAAAGAACACATGCTATTTTTTCTACTTGCAATTTCACAATTTGGAATTTAAAACATAGGATCATGCCAGAAAAGTTATACACCTCCTGGAAAGCACCTTAACTTCGACATTTGTAAAGATATAGCTCTGGTTAGTGTACATTTTAAAGACAGATAAATATTGGAGTAAGTATTAAATTATGTTGACATTGCTCATATTTTAAAAGAAAATAATCCTTAAAAATGGTTTAGTGTTTTATACTGATGGTTCACTTTAAATAAGATTTTTAAAGCACACATATAGGTCAAATAAAAGTAGGGAGTGTCTTCCTAAGGTTAGTAAGGAATAACAAAAATAACATAAGGGCAAACAGATTAATAAGATAATCAATTTTTAGCAAAAATGTAGCTTATATTTTTATATGATAAAAATCATAGTGTTTTTTTAATTCTTATTTTTAAAATTAAGGTATAATTAACATATTATATTAGTTTTAGATGTACAAGATAATGATTCAATATCTGTATATATTGTGAAACGATCACCACAAAGAGACTGGTTAACACCCATCACCATACATAGTAGCAATTTTTTTTTTCTTGTGATGAGAACTTTTAAAACCTATTCTCTAGGCAACTTTCAAATATACAATACAGTACTATTAACTATAGTTGCCATGCTGTATACTTCATCCCCAGGGCTTCTTTATTTTATGATTGGAAGTTCATACCTTTTGACCTCCTTCACCTATTTCATTCACCCCACTCCTTTATTTTATTTTAGTATGCTTTTAAATATCCAGAGAAAAGCAGAGATGTTTGGAACTTTCAAGAAACAGAGTCCTTCATGGAAGCAACATAAATGTTTTTCAACAGGTGAATGGATAAGATGTGGTATGTATATACAATAGACCGTTACTCAGCCATCCCAAGAGGGAAGCCCTGCCGCTTGCAGCAATATGGATGGACCTTATGAAGATCTTATTAAGGGAAGTAAGTCAGACAAGAAAAGACAAGTGTTGTAGGCTATCACTCATATGTAGGATTTTAAAAGTGTTACAAATGAATCAATTTGCAAAACAGAAACAGACTTGGAAACATAGAAAGCAAACGAAGGGAAGGGAAGGAGAAGGGATAAATTAAGAATGTGAGATTATCAGATATACATTACTACATATAAAATAGATAAGCAGCAGGAATTTACTATAAGTACAGGGAGCTGTTCAATATCTTGCAATAATCTATAATAGAAAATAATCTGAAATGCATGCATACATAGAAACACACAGGGCTTCCCAGGTGGCTCAGTGGTAAAGAAGCTGTGTGCCAATTGAGGAGACTTGGATTTGATCCCTGGGTCAGGAAGATCCTTTGGAGAAGGAAATGGCAGCCTGCTCCAGTATTCTTGCCTGAGAAGTCCCATGGGAAGAGGAGTCTGGTGGGACTACAGTCTATGGGGTAGAACAAGAGTTGGGTATGACTGAGTGACTAAATAACAACAAACACATATATGCATATCGCTCTGTTGTACACCTGAAACTAACACAGTATTGTGAAACAACCCTGTGCTGTGCTGTGCACAGTCACTTCAGTTGTGTCCTACTCTTTGCGACCCTATGGACTGTGGACTTTGGACCCTATGGACTTTGCAACCCTATGTGACACCATGAATTCCCATGGCTCCTCAATCCATGGAATTCTCCAGGCAAGAATACTGGAGTGGATTGGTATGCCTTCCTCCAGGGGATCTTCCCGATCCAGAGATTGAACGTGTGTCTCCTGCACGGTAGGTGGATTCTTTACCACTGAGCCACTGGGGAATCCCAATTTAACTATACCTCAGTAAAATAGAGAAAGAGTTCTTGAGGGACTTGCAAATTTCCCTACTGGCCAAGGTAGCCATAAGAACAGTTTGAGGGAGACCCTGGCTGGGGAGAAGAGGCCAAGTCAGTCAGAGTGAAGTCCTAAGGTGATTTTCCAAATAATTCTTTCTTGCATGAGAAAAATGGAGTAATACAAAAATTCCAGAAGAGTCTAACCTCATCTTTGTTCCTTCCTGAAAACAGAAAACTTTGCCTTTTTTCCTCTGAAAGGAAGCTTCAGGTAGCTGTGTTCAGGAGCTGACAGAAGAGCTCAGGAACAAATTGTTCTATGCCTTCCAGGCAGTGTTCACTCATTCAGCACCTGTGCTGTGTGCCACACCCTGCTCTCCAGCTCACGACAGGCAAGGAAGGAGGCAGGCTGGGACATCGCCATCCTGAGCTTTGGTCCTAACGGAGAGGTGTGTGTGTGTGTTGGTGGCGGCCGGCGGGATGGGTGGGGGGGCAGGTGGGGGGGATTGAGGACTAAAATGTAAGTGAAAAGGACATTACCTGACAGTGATAAGGGCTACGAAAGTGGTCAGCAGGGCAAAGTGATAGATCAGGGACACATCTGAGAGTTCAGATGTGCACAGTCAGACAGGTGACCTCTAAGTCATGTTAGCAGGGGGATGGTGTAGATGGCAGAGTGCTATTCAGTGTAAACAAAGGAAACTTCTTTGGTTTTAGAATATTCAAGAGGTTCATGGTCTAATAAATAATATCTAAAATTCACAATGAGTAAATGCCGACATATTGTCATTTGAGTTATTTTTAATGAAAGTTGAGAATATTAAAGCTGAAGTCGGCTCTCTTGCTCTATTTGGCCTCTCTATTCCAATTCTCTTCATGCCTTCCTCCTTTCTGGAGATAATCACTAGCATGACTTTGGTGTGTGATTCTTTCAGCCTGTGTTTATGTATTACAGTCCATGTTTTCTGGATTCTAATATATAAATACACATGCAAATATATATATATAGATTATATATGAGTACTTATCTGAGATACACACACACACACACACACACACACACACACATTTATAATTGAGCCAAATGTAGGTCTACTTGTCCACGCACAGTAAAGCGAATCCACTGACATTGGGTGGTGGTGAAGGAAAGTGTAGTGTTTATTGCAGGGTACCAAGCAAGGAGTCCAGGTAGCTAGTGCTTAGAAGACCCAAACTCCCCAAAGGCTTCCAGGAAAAGGTTTTTAAAGACAGAGTGAAGGAGTGGGGTGGTCAGGTGTGTAATCAGCTCATGGATGGATGTTCTTGTAATTGGTTGGTGGTGAAGTAATCAGGAGTCAACATCACTAAACTACTGGTTCCAGCCAGTCTGGGGTCTTCATGCTTGTGGGCAGCATATAGTTGACTTCTTCCACCTGGTGGGAGTTTCAGTATCTGCAAAACAGCTCCAGGGACATGACTCAGAATATTATCCATAGTCCTTGAAGAAAAACTAAAGGTCTTTGACTTTGTTTAACAGCTAAATTATTATTTTATCTTCTTTCATTGTTTTCCTTTCTTTCTGCATGTTCTTGCTTCTCAGATAGAATTTATTCTTTGGAACTCAGGGAAGGCCTAGGATGCTAAAATTTGTATGGGCAAGAGGCAGGTGGAGGACATGGGTTGGGGTAGGAAACTGTCCTTGGAAGGCCCCATAGGGTCCTGCTTGATTGCACATATGTATTCAGTAAGGTGAGTAACTAACAAGTTAATACACAACATAAATAGCATTTGGTCATAAACAGAGACAACTAGATGGTAGACATAATGATGATAGCCTTATATGCAAAGTAGCACAAACATACTAAGTACTCAGCAATAACTTTATGGAGAAATATAAATAAATTTTAAATTCTGAAAGTGAAAAAGTGAAAGTATTAGTCATTCAGGCCTGTCTGACCCTTTATGACCTCATGAACTATAGCCCACCAGGCTTCTCTGTCCATGGAATTCTCCAGGCAAGAATACTGAAGTGAGTAGCCATTCTCTTCTCCAGGGGATCTTCCTGACGACAGGGGTCAACCCCGGGTCTCCTGCACTCTAGGCAGATTCTTTTACCATCTGAGCCACCAGGGAAGTCCAACTAAGTGCCTAAATCAATGAAAAGAAATATTAAGTCCTTGGAGAAGAAACTAACAACAGTTCAGTTCAGTTCAGTTCAGTCGCTCAGTTGTGTCCAACTCTGCGACCCCATGAATCGCAGCATGCCAGGCCTCCCTGTCCATCACCATCTCCCGGAGTTCACTCAAACTCACGTCCATCGAGTTGGTGATGCCATCCAGCCATCTCATCCTCTATCGTCCCCTTCTCCTCCTGCCCCCAATCGCTCCCAGCATCAGTCTTTTCCAAAGAATCAACACTTCGCATGAGGTGGCCAAAGTACTGGAGTTTCAGCTTTAGCATCATTGATTCCAAAGAACACCCAGGGCTGATCTCCTTCAGAATGGACTGGTTGGACCTCCTTGCAGTCCAAGGGACTCTCAAGAGTCTTCTCCAACACCACAGTTCAAAGCATCAGTTCTTCGGCACTCAGCTTTCTTCACAGTCCAACTCTCACATCCATACATGAGCACTGGAAAAACCATAGCCTTGACTAGACGGACCTTTGTTGGCAAAGTAATGTCTCTGCTTTTGAATATGCTATCTAGGTTGGTCATAACTTTTCTTCCAAGGAGTAAGCGTCTTTTAATTTCATGGCTGAAATCACCATCTGCAGTGATTTTGGAGCCCCAAAAAGTAAAGTCTGACACTGTTTCCACTGTTTCCCTATCTATTTCCCATGAAGTGATGAGACCGGATGCCATGATCTTCATTTTCTGAATGTTGAGCTTTAAGCCAACTTTTTCACTCTCCTCTTTCACTTTCATCAAGAGGCTCTTTAGTTCCTCTTCACTTTCTGCCATAAGGGTGGTGTCGTCTGCATATCTGAGGTTATTGATATTTCTCCGAGCAACCTTGATTCCAGCTTGTGCTTCATCCAGCCCAGCATTTCCCATGATGTACTCTGCATATAAGTTAAATAAGCAGGGTGACAACATACAGCCTTGACGTACTCCTTTTCCTATTTGGAACCAGTCAGTTGTTCCATGTCCAGTTCTAACTGTTTCTTCCTGCCCTGCATATAGCTTTCTCAAGAGTCAGGTCAGGTGGTCTGGTAGTCCCATCTCTTTCAGAATTTTCCACAGTTTATTGTGATCCACATAGTCAAAGGCTTTGGCATAGTCAATAAAGCAGAAATAGATGTATTTCTGGAACTCCCTTGCTTTTTCCATGATCCAGCGGATGTTGGCAATTTGATCTCTGGTTCCTCTGCCTTTTCTAAAACCAGCTTGAACATCTGGAAGTTCACGGTTCTCTTATGGCTGAAGCCTGGCTTGGAGAATTTTAAGCATTACTTTACTAGCATGTGAGATGAGTGCCATTGTGTGATAGTCTGAGCATTTTTTGGCATTGCCTTTCTTTGGGATTGGAATGAAAAGGGACCTTTTCCAGTCCTGTGGCCACTGCTGAGTTTTCCAAATTCGCTGGCATATTGAGTGTAGCACTTTCACAGCACCATCTGTCAGGATTTGAAATAGCTCCACTGGAATGCCATCACCTCCACTAGCTTTGTTCATAGTGATGCTTTCTAAGGCCCATTTGACTTCACATTCCAGGATGTCTGGCTCTAACTAACATCACAAAGATATAAATCCTCCCTTCAGTTAGTCTATTCAGTTCAGTTCAGTTCATTTCAGTCGCTCAGTCATGTCCGACTCTTTGCAACCCCATGGACTGCAGCATGCCAGGCCTCCCTGTCCATCACCAACTCCCAGAGTTTACTCAAACTCATGTCCATTGAGTTGGTGATGCCATCCAACCATCTCAACCTCTGTCGTCCCCTTCTCCTCCCACCTTCAATCACTCTCATCATCAGGGTCTTTTCAAATGAGTCAGCTCTTCGCATCAGGTGGCCAAAATATTGGAGTTTCAGCTTCATCATCAGTCTTTCCAATGAATATTCAGGACTGATTTCCTTTAGGATGGACTGGTTGGATCTCCTTGCAGTCCAAGTGACCCTCAAGAGTCTTCTCCAACATCACAGATCAAAATCATCAATTTTTTGGCACTCAGCTTTCTTTATAGTCCTGCTCTCACATCCATACATGACTACTGGAAAAACCATAGCTTTGATGGCAAAGTAATGTCTCTGCTTTTTAATATGCTGTCTAGGTTCTTAATTGATTATGATTCTATTTTAAAACTTCAAGCAACATTTTTGTGGAACTTGAGACAAAGTCCACACATATATTTTAAAATTTAAGAAGCACTAAGGCAAACTTTAAAATCCCAAACAAGAAGAATTTTGTCCTACAAGGCTATTAAAATTACTATAAAACTGCAGAACGATAATCACATACATTGGTACAAAAATACACAAATAGACATTGTTCTTCATTGTATCTTGACAATTTTGTTTATAAAAGCATTCTTACATTGTTACTTCGTCAGTCAGTAAGTAATTCATTCTCTAATTTGTAATGAATAATTCCACTTTAAGAGAGAATGAAAACATTGTAATCTGGCTGATATCCTAAAGTCTCTAAGACAGGAATATCTGTTGATGTCTTGCTGAAGAAAAACCATTTTTAGGCGAGTGACTCAAGAAATGCAGGCAAAATTAACTAGCTTCTCTGGGTCATTTATTTCCTTACATGGAACAGCAAGTTTTATGTGAAATATTACATATTATACATTCTATTACATATATAGATTCTATTAAATATTAAAAAATCATATGAGCGTTTAATGTCAGACTGTGAAGAAACCTGTGATCCTTTAGTGCATGTAATTCATTTTACAAAAGGAAAGACTGAAGTCCATGGAACCCAATGACAATTCAGCCAATGTTTGTCAGTATGGTTCTCACATGCTGGATATCGCTGCAGATGGTGACTGCAGCCATGAAATTAAAAGACGCTTACTCCTTGGAAGAAAAGTTATGACCAACCTAGATAGCATGTTCAAAAGCAGAGACATTACTTTGCTGACTAAGGTCCGTCTAGTCAAGGCTATGGTTTTTCCAGTAGTCATGTATGGATGTGAGAGTTGGACTGTGAAGAAGGCTGAGCGCCAAAGAATTGATGTTTTTGAACTGTGGTGTTGGAGAAGACTCTTGAGAGTCCCTTGGACTGCAAGGAGATCCAACCAGTCCATTCTGAAGGAGATCAACCCTGGGATTTCTTTGGAAGGAATGATGCTAAAGGTGAAACTCAAGTACTTTGGCCACCTCATGAGATGAGTTGACTCATTGGATAAGACTTTGATGCTGAGAGGGATTGGGGACAGGAGGAGAACGGGACGACCAAGGATGAGATGTCTGGATGGCATCACTGACTCGATGGACACGAGTCTGAGTGAACTCTGGGAGATGGTGATGGACAGGGAGGCCTGGCATGCTGTGATTCATGGGGTCACAAAGAGTCAGACAAGATTGAGCGACTGAACTGAACTGAACTGAAAGGAATTTTTAAGCAGCTCCTAGGATGAAATCACAGCAAGCATGACTGTGCCAGAAACTGCTGCTGAAGACAGTTGGAGACCATGAGACAAAATGCATCAGACTTACAGGGTACCTGTGCCCCTAGCTGAGATACCTCTATCTGTGTCCACCATTTTCCCAGCCAAGGTGATCCTTGAAAAACAAGTTGTTCTCTTTTCTGTGATTCTCCCTGGAATACTCTCAGAGAATTTTTGCTCATTCTTCTTAACTACCATTCTGCTATTTAAAATTAATCAACTCAAATGACAAGTGCTCAGACCAGAAGCCACCATTTGGGTGATTGTGCCCCAAGTCTTTATTCACATATGACAGTATTATAATAAGACTCTGCTCACTTAATGAAATGTGAAAGTTATCCTTCAATTTTTGAAAATATACTAGAGATTTTTTTCAAATATTATCCCATGCTGGCTACGCTAGGAACTATGGATTTAACTGACACTGAAACTGAGGCTCAGGAAGGAAGTTCACCTCCCCAGGGGACATAGGAAGACAGGACAGAGGCAAAACTCCCATCAAGGTCCAGCTGACTCCAACCCTCTACTTGCTATCTTCCATGACACCAACAGTCAACTCAGTTTAGAGTCTGGGTTCACTTAGACAGCTACAGTGCCCCCTAAGACTTGGAGCTCTAAAAGACTGGGACTCCAAAGAAATACAAGATGCAATTACCTAGAATTCAGATCAGATTACTCTGTGGCCCTGTGTCCTAGTGTCTGTCACCAAGCCTCCTGGGATGCACCGTTTTGCCATGTCTTTGGAGGATGTTAGCAGTGTTTCATTTTGTTTCTGCTTAACTTCAAGAAATTCTGCTTACACTTAGCATTTATCTATCCTGATGATTAAACAGATGCAGTGTCATGTAAAAGAATAAAACAACAGCTTGTAAAAATAGTGGTGTGAGATACTGATAGAGATACTTTTACCCCATACCTTTCATTCACTTGGTCGCTGAATGCCAATATCTTTCCCATTCCTTTATGCTATGAAGCTCATCTTTGCCCCAATAGGGTCTTTACATTTACAGTTCCTTCTGCCTTAAAATCTGGTGTACTAGTTTTTGTCAAGGCTGCCTCTTTCCCTTCAGGTCTTGAGTCAAATACCGGCATCTCAGAGGAACTTGCTCTAATCCCCTATTTAATACAGCTTCACAATTATTCTCTACCAGATCCCTTAGTTTGATTGTTTCATATCTTTTGTCTCAATATGAAATTATCCTGCTGATTTATTTTTTGGAGGTTAGAGATTCTTCTTTTTCTTTATTGAATCTCCATCACCCAGAATAGATCCTAGAAAATGGTGGCAGTTCAGCTAACATTTATTAAATGATTCATTGAGTGAACAAGCAATCACCTAATAGAAACAGAGAAAATGATCTGAAAAACCTTTTCAGCTATACTTCTCAGAAAGAAATTTAGAATGAAAATGGGGGGTGGATAATACTTTTATTCCGTTCCAAAGTCTGGGTCAGTAAATGCTGATTTCAGAGGCAAGAGATATCTGAGACTTGATCACCTCTGGGTTTCACATCACAGTTCAGAAAACTCTTGTAAGCATAATGGCCTATTCGGACCCTCATCCCTCCCCACTCCTTTGGCATATGTTCTGGGCCCTGCAAAGGTTGCTATTTACTGGGTTTTGTCGAGCCAACACAAAGTAAATATTTTCAGTTCCTGAATGCTGGCAAGAGCAGGGGAGAGATCAAGTGACAGTGCCTGGGAATCAACTCAATCCCAAGCACCAGCGGCTGGGTTCTGTGCATGCTGGGAGCCCACGATTAAGAACACATGGCCAGGGCGGATTCCCTCCAGCAGCTCTGTGACATGCTGGAGTTTATGCAGCACTAAGGAAGAAATCAACAACAATAACAAATCAAGTATCAGGTGCTGTCAGACCCATGCATTCTCCAAGGCTTGTAAATACGCCCAAACAGAGATGCTTGTCTTCATAGAAGCACAGGACTAGAGGATGGGTGATGAAAGATGCTCAGCAAGTCAGGAAGAGGGGCAAAAATAGCCCTACAAAAATAGCAAAACAAAGCCTTAGTAGTTCTGAGCTCAAATGTTTAAAAATCACACTTATCGCAAATAAAAATCTCCGAAAGTTGTGCCTGCTGTTTGTTTTTTCTCCCTTAGGAGAACAAGCTTCTGGCATCAGATAGACTACTTGGAGAGCCATCTGAAATGAAGCCACACTGAGGCTCAGAGTCACATCTCTGTTCTCGAGCAGGGTGGGTGGCAGCTAAGCCCTCCCAGATGCTCTTTTCCTCTTGGCCAACGGGAGAGAGTATTAGGGCTTGCCCAAACAGTCCCCAACAAGGCACTTTTATTTAGTTTCTAGCATGATTAATCTAATTTGTTTTAGGTTCTGGGAAACTGGCTATACTACAAGGTAGCTTCCTGGAAACTTGCAAAAATTTACATCCAAAAATTCTTGAGCACATTAGATATTAAGGGGCCAACTGTATGTGTTTCAAATCAACAAGCTGCTACATAGGTGAAACTGATCTAGAAAAGGTTTATAGTTTAGAGGAAAATGAGGTTTTGAGAAGACAGCTTATGTTTTTTTCAAGTTTTCTTGCTTAGGCTCACCTTTAAAAGATGGCTAGAATCCCCCAATAAGAAAGGTACTAAATCTATCATCAGAAAGGTACAGATGGCACTTCTCTCTGTTGCTGTTTTAACTTTTTAAAAGAATTCACTAGGAGTGGAGAAGCTTCTGCTTTAGAAGCTGGCCGACTGCTCTCTGTGCCGAGTGCAGACAGCCAGGATCATCCTAGAGGTGAGGCACAGCCCTGGAATGGAAGCACCCCATCCTGCCTGTATGGAAGAGAATAATTGAAAGGGAACAGAGCTCATCTCCAAATGAGAAAATGGACTCCTAGTAATTTTCCTAAAAAAAAAAAAAAAAAAAAAAGCAAGTGAAATAATGAGAAAGCCAGTTGGAAAAACTCCGTCTCCTGGTTTCCTGTCCACAACCATCTCTATTCTGAGGCCCCAACAATTTATTTTGGAACTTCCCTGGTGGATCAGATGGTAAAGAATCTACCTGCAATGCAGAAGACCTGGGTTTGATTCTTGCATCAAGAAGATCTCTTGGAGAAGGGAATGGCAACCCACTCCAGTAGTCTTGCCTGGATAATTTCATGGACAGAGGAGCCTATGGAGCTCCTTTGGGAGTCCATGGGGTTGCAAGGAGTCAGATACCACTGAGCGACTGACACACAGTTTAGATACTCCCAAGGGATGCAAATCCAGAAGCCACTTTTGGAAGCTCTTTTCCATATCGAAATGGTCCAGCAGGGCAGTTTTATAGGACATGGGGTTTTCAATTCAGGAATTTATGCTCCATCCCTACCCTCCCAAATTCAGAACTGACTTTGAAAAGTACTTACTCAGACCTTCCAAGAGTAGCTTGTAAATCCAAACCAAATCTCTAAAAAAAAAAAAAGCCACAGACCAAAGCTCTTTCTACTTGCCTTGAACCTTTAGCTCTATGTGGAAATCGACTTTTCAGATGCTCCAAAACTACGGCATGTTTGGAAGGAAATGACCAAGAAGAAGGTTTTTAGCAGGTGCCTATTAGGTTCAGTCTCATGGTTGTCCTCTCGAAATGATAATTTCTGAGTCAAGTTTATGTCATAACACAGTAGATGTAACTCTCCTTTTCTCAAAATAGCTTCTATTTCATAAAGAACAAAAGCTTACCCTTTCTTTTTTGTCTATGAACTAACCGGCAGTTAAGTCCTCTTGACAATGGAAATTTGTTTAAAAGTAAGAAAAATCTTAGCACCTACTCATGCAACAAATGGGAGATATTTTTTGAAAAATACTTGACAGTATTCAATGTGGAATTTATTGCTTCTTAAAATTATACCCTATCTTTTTTCATGTATGCTTTCCAAGAGACAACACTTGTCATGAACAAAGCATTGTAGTAGATTTCATTCAGAGGAGCTGGTTCTTAACTATAATCACTTACCTTCAAGACCCATTACTTTACCCGTGTAAATTAATGCGTGGGCTCCAGTTTCTGTTCAATCTTTTGGAAAGCTACCAAATTAAATGGGAAAATTACGTGAGTAGTAAATCAGACAGCAAGTGTTAGTCACTAGTCATGTCCAACTCTTTGCGATCCATAAACTGTAGCCCACCAGGCTCCTCTGTCCATGCAATTCTCCAGGCAAGAATATTGGAGTGCGTTGCATTTCTTTCTCCAGGGGATCTTCCTGACCCAGAATCGAACCCAGTTCTCTCACATTGCAGACAGATTCTTTACCGTCTGAGCCACCAGGGAAGTCAAAATAAGATATTATTGGTCAATTTGTGATACTAAAAATAAGTTACCGTGAGAAGTCTGTGCTTAGCACACCATGGGACATGAAATTCAAGTGAATGAAAAGTGATAAACATTTCTTCATCAGGATTATTATGTCCATTAAAAACTGCAATTCTTCAAAACTATCCCAATTCTGTGGCCCTCTTGTGATATATGTTCAATCTAGCCACAGACTAGTGGGAAGAACCTGTTTCTAATAAGCAATCCCATCTCAACCACTTTCAAGATTAAATGAGGTAATCACATCAGGTCCAGTTTACCTGCAGAATCTCTGTTCTAAACTTTCACAATACATTTCATTTGCAAAGTTTGTCAACTTGCATAAGATTAGCAATATATATGTTTAGCTTGGTATAAAATCAGCTCATGCAGCTAAGAATACAGGTGAATTTGAGCTTCTCCTGTCAGGACCTTGACTGTAATAAGCCCTGCACTGTGCTTTGCTGCTGCTGCTAAGTCACTTCAGTAGTGTCCGACTCTCTGCGACCCCGTAGACGGCAGCCCACCAGGCTCCCCCGTCCCTGGGATTCTCCAGGCAAGAACACTGGAGTGGGTTGCCATTTCCTTCTCCAGGCATATTAACTTGAGACAATTTTTAATAGACGAGTTGTTAACAACTACTTGCTGGTTTTTCTTTCATATTATATATATCATAACTCTCTGGAAGCTAAATACCTATCTAGAATGCTAATCAAGATAATACAATTTAGAATTTGAGAAGAAACTATGGGCTATAAATTTATCTAAAGAAGTTGTTTGACCTGGGGAATTTATAATAATCCTATTCTAGAGTTTATTTGTGAGAAATATTTATAAGTGTATGTGTGTTGATGGAGTTTTAATTTTCTCTCCCTCACTAGAGTGTAAGCTACATAAGGGCAAGAATCTTTGTCTTATTTTTGTTTTCTATTTTTCCGCCACTGCTTTTTTCTCAGAACCTAGATCAGTGGCTGACATGTAGAAGGCACTTGGTAAACACCTTGGTGAATGAGTGAATGCTCAAATGTGGGGTCTCTACTCTGTGTGATTGACTAGGAGATTTCATTCCCACCACTGGCACACACTACCAGGAAATTCAACCAGACTGAGAGATTTTCATCTTAAAATCTTGGTGGGTAGAGTACAAAGGAAAGTGTGTATTCCTTTGGCTGCTATTTTTATTTATGAGATGTGTTTCTAGAAGGTTTGCTAGGTGCTTCCTTTCCCTATTCATAAACAGAGGGAGTGGATCAATTTTATGGTGTTTGTTTTCAAGGAAAGAGAGAAGTGTGTCCTTGAATTTTCCAGGCCACCTACATCAGACAGCAGTCAGGCAACCAATACATCTTGGTTCATTTGATTTAGAAAAATATTTACAGCAAACATTCTCTGTGGCTAAAAAGTCCACTGATTTTTTAAAATTTTTTCTCTGCTCAATTCCTGAATGGAAAGAACCAAGGGTGAAATGCCACATAATTGGTTTTTCTGAATCTGCCATAATTTGGCCAGAATGGATAGACTCTTGTAATCTCCATCTCCAGGGCCCAGGAGGGATACTTTGTAAATGGACTTGTCTGGCCAATGCTGGCTTCTCATGCTTAGAGACAGAGGAAATCAGGAGGCTGTTGGCAGATAGCTGCTTCAGTCCAACCAAGATGGCAGCCTGGGGTCTCCACCATACGCTTATCTGAGAATGCCTTGGCTCACCTTTTCTCACCTCTTACTATACATATGTACATACTTAAGTAGAGAACTAAAAGTGATTTACTGCATTTTTCCACTAAATTACTGAGGCAGTGCAAACAGTCTCAAGACTATTTGACTTTGGATCTCACTCCCTTGGCACAGAGTCTGACATATTAACAGATGCTGGCCATTGTTTTCAAATGCTAGGGTGACCAATAGTCCTGGTTTGCAACATTCTCTTTTTTGTTGTTGTTATTGTTCAGTCACTAAGTCGTGGATAACTCTTTGCAATCCCATGGACTTCAGCACACTAGGCCTCTCTGTCCTTCACCAACTCCCAGAGCTTGCTCAAACTCATGTTCACTTAGTTGGTGATGCCATCCAACCATCTCATCTTCTGTCATCCCCTTCTCCTCCTGCCTTCAATCTTTCCCAGCATCAGGGTCTTTTCTAATGAGTCAATGCTTTGCACCAAGTGGCCAAAGTACTGGACTTCAGCCTCAGCATCAGTCCCTCCAGTGAATATTCAGGGTTGATTTCCTTTAGGATAGACTGGTTTGATTTCCTTGCAGTCCAAGTGACTCTCAAGAGTCTTCTCCAGCACCACAGTTTGAAGCCATCAATTCTTTGGCACTCGACCTTTTTTACTGTCCAGTTCTTGATTTTAGCAGTGAAATTCCAGGGTCCAGAACAAACTTGGATGGTAGGTCACTCTGTTCAGAATTCTCCAGAGTTGCTCATAAACTTGCAGAATTCGGAATAAAGGTGAGTTTACCTGTCGCAAATTTGTGTACCACCAGTCTCATCAACCTGGGGGCACAGGGCTTGCAGAAAGTCAACAACGAATTTTTTGTTTTAAAAAAATCAATATATTAATTTGTGCTGTAAGCAAATTCTTTGTTTTGTTTTTCAAATACCTGTCAGAATAATCAGTTAGCATGAAAAACTAAAAGGTTGTGAGTAGAAAAGAACAAACTCAAATAAGAAGCATGACAAATGATTTCAGTTACAGGGTTCATACACTGCTTTCCTTCCTCCACATTATTTGCCAAGTGACGTATTGAAGACATACTGGTCAATACAAAGGATCAGGGTAATAGTTTGGATATTTTGATATGAAAAGGTAATTAAAAAAATTAGTCCCAGGAAAAAAATGACCAAAAATTTTTTAATACCCCCTTTTAAAAACAAGAATAAAATAGACATGTGACAAAAGAAATATCCCATCATTTATTAACTGTGTTTTAAACACATCTTGCATGTTCTGAATTTTCCCAAATGAAATGCCACAGAGAAGAATGTACATTTTACAGTCCTACACATATTTCATATACTGTTTTACAACAGCTGTTGCTTTCACAGAACTTTAACCCTGCTGTGTAAATGCATCACCAGGAAAATACTCAGGTTGTCATGGAGACAACCTTAGCCAAGGCCCTTTGCTCCGTTGAACTGGTGTCAGCTTTCAGCCTCCCTGCATTCCAGTCGGGCATCACCCCCGGGCTACAGCTCAGACTTCATTAGAACCCTTGATGAAGGACAGCACAGGAATCTGAGGCAATTACCAGAACTGTGTGACCGCTTTCCATCAATACACCTGAAGGGAGAACTGAAAATTAATTCCAGAGGGAATGATGGTTTTAATCAAGATTTCCTGGCATCTTCCTTGAAGAATGCAGCTGTCTTTTTCTAGCTAATTTTAGGCCCATCCATTGTCTTAGCAGGGAGAGATAACATTACAGCTGATATTTGGAAGATTATTTAAAGTATCATATAACAAGTGCCACAAGTGTAGGGCCAAAATTTCAGTGTTCCTCAAAGAATTGATAAAATTTTGTTACCCCGTGAAGAAAATATAGAACCACATTTGCACTGAATTCTGCATGCTGGTAATCCATGAGAGCATCTTCTTAAACATGTTGAATACTGTGCTTGACTTTAAATAAAGTTGAGTGTGAAGGAGTCATGCAAAAACATATTGAATTAGAAAGCAAAATTGATGATCATGTGGTGTTTCTTGCAAAACATTACAAAAGAGAAGAAAATGAAGTCCTAGCTTGGTTAACCACTTTAGAGAGCAAATTAAAGCAAAATTTTTCTAAAACAGCTAGGTTTTACAATCTTGAAGGCCTGCATACATGCATGCATGCACACACATGTGACTTTATGTTTCTGTCATCCCTAAAAAATCCCAATGCGTTTAAATACGTACACGCAACACAACCAAACAAGTGCTTCATTGGCCACAAAGGACACTTACCGAATTGTTGTCAAGGAACTGATTCAAAACTGAAACCCAAAATGAATTTGGTGTTTTAATCAGTCCATCATCAGATGACTTTGTGTGGTGGTAACTCCAACAGACTAAGGGACAACAAGCAGACACAAGCAAAGCTAAATTCATGTGGAATCATCCTTAGAAATATGACTGAATCCGACTTGTACTTAAGCCACAAATACATGTGCCTAAATAAACCAGAAATGTATGACAATGGCCATGTTTAATGAACTGGTGACAGGGTGAGGAAGAGATGGAGTCGACTTTAATTTTTCTTATCCCTTCTTTGAAAGACCGCTGTAATCCACAGTTTCTTGAGAAACTGTCACTGGAGTCCAGTCATGCTGCCCACTTCCTCAAATACTGACAACTGAGTCACTCAGTAGCGTTTTATGGAGCACGGTCTTGGCCCCTGCGCATGATTGGTCACCATGAGCCAACAATTATGATGCTGCCCTCGTGGAGCTTGTGTCATTCTGAGCTGCTCCTTTGTCACTGTAGTTTTTGCTCATACTGTGGTACATGTGTTTCTGAGTCACCGTATCTACAAATGCTTCAAACAGCAGGAGATATACAGCTAAAAGTTGTTTTTTAATAAAATTTTTTACAATGAAATTGTTATCAGCAAGAAGTTAAAGAGCATTCAAGAACTATGACTTACTTTATTTCTGATTCACTTTTTGAAGAGTAACTTTTTGTTCCATCATGGTCACTTTCTTTTTTCACTAAATTTGCCCTAGAAGGTCAGCATTAGAAAAAAAAAATCAAAGTCAAAGAAGAAAGGTGTGTCACAATTAATATTACTTTAGGTAATGGGCCATAGGTGTTATTTCAAACGTTATTTCAAACAATATTTCAAAAATCAGTGGCAGCAAAATAATTGTGAAATATTAAGCAATGTGTTATGTGTCTTCTATTCAAACAACTCAGTTGTGGCTGTATGCTCATGGCCTCCAGGGAGAGATGTGACATGGCTGAGGCAGAGGAAAAACGTTGCTCTCTTGGCTTCCAAAATCCTGATTCCTGAGGGAGATAGAGAGGGCTCCAGTGGAGAGAAAATGCTTGGAGAAAACAAGTCCTCACCCAGGATGTCTAGTAGGGAGCATGTGGGATGAGACGCAGAGGGAGGTAATGAGATCAGAGGGGCGAGTGGTCCTGGGAAAGAACAGCTGCATTCAAGGGGTACTGAGTGGAGAGGAACAAGGACCATCCCTGCAAAAGGCCACCATGAGAGGCTTGATCAGTGTCCAGGTACCAGATGGGACTCAGAGACCTAGTAACCAGACTATGCAGTCAGTTCAGTTCAGTCGCTCAGTCGTATCCGACTCTTTGCAACCCCATGAATCCCAGCATGCCAGGCCTCCCTATCCATTACCAACTCCCAGAGTTCACTCAAACTCACGTCTATCGAGTCAGTGATGCCATCCAGCCATCTCATCCTCGGTCGTCCCCTTCTCCTTTTGCCCACAATCCCTCCCAGCATCAGAGTCTTTTCTAATGAGTCAACTCTTCCCATGAAGTGGCCAAAGTACTGGAGTTTCAGCTTTAGCATCATTCCCTCCAAAGAAATCCCAGGGTTGATCTCCTTCAGAATGGACTGGTTGGATCTCCTTGCAGTCCAAGGGACTCTCAAGAGTCTTCTCCAACAACACAGTTCAAAAGCATCAATTCTTCGGCGCTCAGTCTTCTTCAAAGTCCAACTCTCACATCCATACATGACCACAGGAAAAACCATAGCCTTGACTAGATGGACCTTTGTTGGCAAAGTAATGTCTCTGCTTTTGAATATGCTATCATCAAGGCACAATTTACCAGGAAAAACACCTCTTTGAGTACCCCGCTTCCCTTTTTCCCTGTCCAGCACGCTAGTTGGCATCGACTGAGTTCTATTGCCAAGGCTTTATGGGAGCTTTACGTGTAGCTCATAGTGTTTGCTGTGCCCTGACTGGATCTTCTGCCCATCACCCCCTTTGTCCTCTCTATGAGAATCTGGGACCACACACCAGTCACTGCCTGGGCCCAGGGTGAAGGGGAATGGATCATGACAATTCTTTCCTGATATGACACATTAACTTTTGCCACACCTCTTCGGCCAGCACAGATCAGGTGCTGAGCCTGATTTCGATGGAATACTCAGCCACAGGAATGGGTGGCGGGGACTGCTCAGATGGCCTACCACATGTACTCTGTGTAGCAGGTAAGCCCTTGGCAGGCAGTGTCATAAGAGAGAGGGCGTGGTGGGCCTTGGACACCTGGCAGGTACATCTGTGTGGATGAGCTAGTGTGAAGGGCTGGGATGGTAGTGCGTGCCCCTATGTCTACAGGTGAATAGAACCAGCCTAAGATACAGCCAGAGCCAGATCAAAGAGATGGTAATCTCTTTGAGGATCAAGTTGTAGGTTTTCTGTTTCTCCTCCATATTGGCCACACAGAGTGCTGGGCCCAGAGGTAGCAGTCAGTACTTTTCAATGAATTCAGCAGAGGTTGTAAGAAATGGCAAGGGCCAGACCAATACAGAGTGACTTCAACTTGTAACAAAAAGAAAGGAATGAGAACATTCTACATCCTGTTCACATTCTGCACAGTAGACTAGCACTGAAAAGCCTCACTAGGATCCCTCAGAAAAGCTAAATATCATAATGATAATAAAGAGTTGGAGCAATGTTTTTTCCTTGAGTTTCTGTTACTTGTAACCAAGAGTTTTGAGTACTACTGTGATTTGTTAAGTAATTAGCTAATAAAGGCAGAGTAGAGGTACCACATAATTAAAAAAAATTCAGAATCGATCATCCTGTATCTATCATTCCATTTCTTTCTTCTTATCTTAATAAAATATGATGGAAAGATTTTTAAGCAATTAAGCATTTTTTCTATGAGGTTTTATTAGTTGTAACATTAATTTGTTTTATTGGATGTGGTTACTGAACTTTCAAGTTGTTTCCAAATTTCCAAATTTTGAACACTGCTAGAATGAATGATTTTATTTATATACCTCTGAGAAGCATTCCTGATAATTTGACAGTTTGGAACTTATCAGTTGGGAATTGAAAGGCATTCTTTCTTTAATTCTTTAACTAATTGATTTTTAACTAGAGTATAACTGCTTTACAGTGTTGTGTTAGTTTTATGTGTTACTTTCTGCTGTACAACAATGTGAATCAGCTATGTTTATACATATATCCCCTCCCTCTTGAGCTTCCCTCCCAGCACCCCATCCCAGCCCTTTAAGTCATCACAGAGCACTAAGCACAGCAGCTTATGCAACTCAATATCAAGAACAACAACAACAACGATAAACAACGCAATGAAAAAATGGGTGGAAGACCTAAACAAACATTTCTGCAAAGAAGACGTACAGATGGTCAACAAACACATGAAAAGATGGTCAACATCACTCATTAGTTAAGAAATGCAAATCAAAACTGCAATTATATATCACCTCAGACCAGCCATAAAGACCATCACTGAAAGGCAACGGTCAATTGTCTTTCAGAGAAATAAGTCAATTTACAGTCCCCTCCTACCCCTCAAAAACGCTTTAGGGCTCATTTTTCCATGCCCTAATCAGCATTGCTTTCTTATAAAGGAATCTGGAGCTAGGCTGCAGTATTCTGTATCCTTTACTGGTCAGGGATGTGACCCAGTCATGGGACCTCAGACACTCACTCAAACTTGCCAGCCCCTAGTTCCTTCATCAGTGGAGGGGGGATGAAATACTCCTATCACATCCTTCCTTTCACTGTGTAGCCAGCCTTCAGGTGTTTTTTGTAACCAAACCACTTCCCCATCAGAAAATAAGGCGGTGTGTGATGCGCCTTTTGCCTTTGGTCCATTATGCATCCATCCCCTATTTACATAGTGTTACTTGAGAGCATTTGGAGAACAACTGTCCAAAAATCTCTCCTGCTGAAATTTCATGCAATTGAAAATGCTAAGGTTACAAATAATGAAGAACATTGTCCTTACATACTGCACAATAATCCAAGGCTTAAACAGAGTTCCAGAAGTAGAATTTTCATAGGAGAATTTTTAAAACAGAACCAACTTAAAGTTTGATAGTCAAGTACAAGAGAAGGGATAGTTGTGAAACATAAATTCTGCTGTGGTAAACTGACTAAATCAAATTCAGGTTAATAATTTTTTTAAATTTTGAGTATTCAAGTTATTAATATTATGTATCTATAGATACATAGAATGGTCCAGAAGATGAACTCTTCCCACTGGTTCTGAGTCTTAAATAAAACAAACTGTAAACATTGGGATGGAAAGACACACTAAAAAACAGAAAATGCCTTTAGTAGACATTTTATCTGCAGTAAAATAAAATAAAAATTTTAAAGTATGCTTAAAACTGTTGAGGACTGGGATATTTAACATATTCTGTCTTCTTTGTTTTATTTTAGTGAATATAAGGATATTATAAAGCTTTGCATATATATTAATTCATAACTTTAGTGTTTACAACTTTATTTTCCCTTATAGTGTCTTAAGATTTGATTATAAAATTCTCCTATTCTAAAACTTTCAAAACACACAATCTTTCTAGTTGTCAAGAAAATGCTGTGATAAACATCAGCATACATACAAACACCTTGGTACTTCTGAGATATAATCAGAAGTGTTAAAGATTATAATCTTTAGTAAGTTACTGAACATCTCTGTACCTGAATTTTCCCACCTATAAAACAGAATATTGTTTGTAATAACATTATTTTAGAGTGTTCTTGTGAGAAAAAATAAGTTTATACTATATCCCATTTTGCTGACTTCATGATACTGTCTTCCACTTTCTTGCATATCTGAAATCCTGACCATTAATGGAATCTCAGTTCATGGTTAATGAGACATCATTCTGTTATTCGTACACCTGGAAAAACATCAAAGTTCCAGCAACAACAACGAAAACGTTCCAGCAACCACATTTGCATGATGGATATCAGCACTTGGAAGAAAGTCCTGGCGACAGAAGTGCAGCATTCTTCATTTCTAGGAACCGATGGCTGTGGGGAGCAGGTCGGAGAGGAGGTGGGGCCACGTGGGTTTTCCAAAGTCCTGGAAGTAGGAACCAAAAGTAGACATGTTCTGCATAATTTTCAAAGCCAACTTCAGAGTCCAGGACAAGGCACTTTCAGTTCCTTTATGGACTGTCTCAAAAATGACTGTATCCTTGACATTCTTGTCACAGGAGAAATTGTGTGGAAACCAAACAAATAACGATGCCTCTGCATGTGAAAAAGTTCATTAATACCTTAATCATTTGTTTTGCTCATGTGTCCCTTTCTAAATAAATTCAGAGTGCACCTCTATGCCTAAATAAATCTGAAAGGACATTAAGTATGGAAGAGACATTCCAAGTGACAGGCATTCATTGTGTCAGTGTTTAACCAACAGTCCTTTTTTCCTTCACTTGCTGTTCCATAAAGAAGAGTTGCATCTTACACTCACTGGTGATTGAGTTTGAATAAAATATGGCATGTATAGAGTTCAAATGGTATTTGATGTAGAGTAAGTGCAATGTGAGTTTTTGTTTTTATTTTTGCTGAGGAATGAGATTATGGATCTTTAATGATTTTTCCTGGATCTTTGCTTTCTAAATTATCTACCCAGAGCACTTCTTTTTTAATTAAAAAAAGGTCAGAAATGCAGATGCCCCTGAGAGGGAACCCGGAGAAGGCAATGGCACCCCACTCCAGTACTCTTGCCTGGAAAATCCCATGGACGGAGGAGCCTGGTAGGCTGCAGTCCATGGGGTCGCTGAGGGTGGGACACGACTGAGCGACTTCACTTTCACTTTCACTGAGAGGGAACCACATGCAGTCACTGACTCCTTGAAGTAAATGATTAGACAAAGCACTCCTGGAAGGACCAGGAGAAGGGCATAGTCTGACCCTTGCAGTCCTGACTTCTGGTAGACCTGCCTGAGCAGTACAAGTGGCCCACCGGAACAGTCTCTTTAGCCTGTGTTCTCTCTCCCAGCTCTCACATTCGGCCTGAAGTTGGATCTGACTGCCCCCCTACATCTGGCCCACAGCCACTAGAGCTGTTCTCTCCCACCAGCTGTTCCCCGCAGCTCAGCCCCTCATCTCTCTGAGGCAGCACAGCCTGACAGAGATACAGTGAGGGCTTCACATGAGATTATAACTGTTCTATTGACTATATTCAAAAATTGAAAAGATCAAGTGAAAGTACTTTAAATAGTATATCTTGGGAGGACTGATGCTGAAGATGAAACTCCAATACTTTGGTCACCTGATGTGAAGAGCCGACTCATTGGAAAAGACTGTGATAATGGGAAATATTGCAGGCAAAGGAGAAAGGGGCAGCAGAGGATGAGATGGTTAGATAGCATCACTGACTCAATGGGCGTAAATTTGAGCGAACTCTGGGAGATAGTGAAGGACAGGGGAGCCTCGCATGCTGCAGCTTATGGGTTGCAAAGAATCAGACATGACTTAGCAACTGAACAACAATACAGTATATTAGCCTAGTATATCGAAAATATTATTATTTCAGTGTGGAATGACAACTATTTATGCATGCCTCAGCTGTGCCAAGCTCTTTGCTAGGTACTAGGGTAGAAGGATGAACAGACAGACAGCCACAGCTCCTCCTGTCCTGAATGGGAATTGTTTGTCAGAATCTGTAGTTAATATGTGTTTCTTCTAAACTGACATAGATGAGAAAGGTTGAACAGATCACATTTCTGTTAGACCTGATTTATAATTCTCATTGTTACCCTGATTTCAGCCTATAACCGACTTTGAAAACTATTATAATCCTATTGCTCAGGGACACATTTAAAACTTACTCAACATTAAATACATACATGCATGCATACACACACATGCAAGGCTATTTAAAAAGACTCCAGCTTGCATATCTAATACTTTTATCAGAATTGGTATGTATAATTTATTTTCCAGAGATAACCCAAGGAAAAGGAAAGCATCTTTGTAAAATAATTTGGAGAACACTTGCACAAAAGTATGTCTTCCTCCACCCACAGCCCATCTAAAATTCCCTCCATTAGAAGCTTTCTTTGGGTTGAGAATTATCTTTATCTTTACTTATTTTTTTAAGCACCTATTTTTTGCTAGGCACTGTAGAATAGCAGGGAAATGCCGTCCACTTTCCTGCTATGGGTTGAGTGGTCTGATATACCCTCTGCCCCTATTCCAAGGAACTTGGACTCCCGTCACAGTGGTTAGGGGGGCCGCTGATTTTCCCATAGGCACTTCGATCACAGAGGAAAACTGAAGGTGTCATGAGACTATATAACACTTTTGCAAAACTTCAGAGTCTGTAAGGAAGGAGCCAGTGAGGGAAGCATTGTTAACTATAAACAGGAAGTCTTCAGCCCACACAGTGAAAGGATTAAAGGAGCTGGAACATAATCAAGGTACCCAGTGGGGCAGCACAGATGACCATAACACAGGTGAGTAACGTGTTGGTGGTGGAAGGCTCCTGTGGGTTTGGGAAAGGAAATAGGATGGAGGAAGGAATAAGGAGGGACAATAACATATTCAACAAAATACCGTATTTTAATATCATTTTGATCTAACACAGCTTCTGCTCTGATGGACCGGCCTGGTGATGTAGAATGTTGATTGTAAGCCAGGCTTGACCACCTAATGCAAATGCTTAGCTCTATTCCCTGAGAAGAAGCTAGCCATGATGTAAGTCAGCAAGCCCAGTGTGTAAGGAGCAGAAAGAGTGGATCAAGTAGGAAACTAATAAACCCCAAGAGTTTCTTTTGAAACCTGCATGTTTTTTTCGAAACTCCCCTTGCATTAAGCAACATTTAGCTCATACATTACTCAGCAACAACATGTAAGGGAACCCCATCTGTGACTTGGTAGAACTTAGTGTCCAGGGGGAACATATATTTTAGAGCAAGGAGTCTTAAAGAAGAGTGGCTCAGAAGTAGTTTAAGGCACTTGGAACTGAGCAGGCTACCCAAGGAGCCCGCATGGACAGATGAGTGAAGGCATTAATGGCTAGAGGCTGTCTGCCAGAACACGTGACTTTGAAGACAAGAGGTTACCATCTTTCTAGATGCCTCAGCAGCATGTGGGCCCTTGGGTTGTAACACAACCTCCAGAGGAATTTATGGGGAAAGCCCAGATTAAGATAAAGTTTCCTCAATAATGGTGGAAAGAGTGCTCAAGATGACAACTAACTTGAATATTAAAGAAGGAAGTCATGCTTCTCCTATGTGTGAAAGTTTGGACTAAGCTTCCTACCTGTTTTATATATGCGTAGTCTGATGAAAAGGGGACTTGGATGAGAGATGGTGCCGGGGCCAGGCTGGGGATTGGTGTATAAGAAGCACAGCTAGAAGAATTTTCAAGTATCTGCAAAGTCTCCATGTAGAAGATGGATACAATGTTTTTCCTGTGCTGCATTTAAAACAAAGTTTGGAAATGCTGGTTTTTACATTCAGAATACAGAAATCTGTTCCAGTTGTTGGGAATGTCTCTTAATTTAAAAATTCTTATCTTAATGTAGTGGGTGAACTTCCTGGCCTTTGGATGAATTTGATCATCTAAAAGGACATTGGCAAATTATTTGGCTTAGAGACCCTGCTATCTAGAATGCTGAGAAAGAGAGTTCTTATGCAGGATGGAGTTTTGGACTATGTGCACCTCAGAAATGGGAGTGGAGGGACTACTGTGTTGAGCCACCTACTATGTGCCTATTGTTGACCTTAGTCTTTTTGACCACCCATCACTTGAATCCTTTTTCTGACCTTGGGGAATTTCCTATATTGTGCATCTTAATGTCAGAGATAGCACCCAGTGTCTGGTTTGGAAATGCCAGATAATCATTCTCAGCCTGGCTTGCTGGCATCCAAGGCCTGCTGACAGTGACAGCAGTGTCCCTATCAAAACCTGCTCTCCTGTGCGACACAGTCTTCTTTGTTGACACAAGTCTGAGCTTTGTTCTCCGGCCCTCATGGAGAATCTGATTTCTTCTTTGCTTTAACATTTTGTTATAGAGAATTTCAAGTGAGCATGTACACACACACAAGAAAAGCAAAACAGATCTCTCATGTATTCATAGCAGTAACTAATATTTTGCAATTCTCTTTTTCCCTACCTGATGACCTTTTCTCTGGAATTTTTAAAAATGCAAATCTCTGATATTATGCTATTTCACTTGTAAATACGTTAGTATATTAGCCTGTGTCAAGGCCTCTGTAAGAATCATAACTTTAATGACAATATCACACTAAACAAACCTCACTGTAACTCCTCCCAGTCATAGCACAATTTCTCCAATTTTCTTTTTAAGGTAGGTTTACTTGAACCAGGATCCAAAGGTCAACAATTACCTTTGATTGTTAGGTTTCTTATGCCTTCTCTTTTATTCAACAACAACATTCTTCTATTTTTTCCATAACTTTGATTTGATGGTTAAACACTTCATTTTCCTATAGAACCCAATATCCTTAGTACGTTGCTTCTGTGTTTCATTCAGCCAGCGTGGACTTCAGTTGACTGCAACTAAGAATTGCAACTGAAATACATGTTCTTAAGGATCCCAGTTATACAGAGGAGGAAACTGAGGTTCATCTGGTTTAAGGAACATGCGAAGTTTACCAAGTTAGTGAGTGTCGCAGCAGGAATTGGAATTCACAGCTCTTTGACTCAGCATCTGTAAGTGACCGTCATGCTTCCTCCCAACTCCCTTTCACTCTACCATTCTATTAAGTCCATCACGCTCCTTTCCTCAATCTCAAGTTCACGTCAGCCAGCAACACACCCCAGAAATTCAGAACACCTGAGTTCTCACTGCCTGCAGCAAGTTTTGGCTTTAGTATAATCTTACACTTCCTGCCAGAATACAGGTAGAGAAGTGAGTAATTATAAATGCATTTTATGTATGTATCTTAATTCTAAATGTACTAGGCTGTGTGGTTGCTCAGTTGTGTCTGACTCTTTGTGGCCCCATGGACTATAGCTTGCCAGGACCCTCTGTCTATGGAATTTTTCAGGCAAGAATACGGCAGTGGGTTGCCATTTCCTTCTCCAGGGGATCTTCCTGACCCAGGGATCAAACCCGCATCTCTTGCATCTCCTGCATTGGCAGGTACACTAGGCTGGTGGTTCTCAAAGTGCAATCCCAGGACCAGAAGCTGCAGCAGCATTTGGGAACTTGTGAGAAGTGCCCCTATAGGGCTCCTCAGTTAGATTCTCTGAAGCTGGGGCTCAGCCATCTGTGTATTAACACGCCTTCTAGGTGATTCTGATGCCTTTTCAAGTTTGAGAACACTGCATCAAGCCTTCCCACCTGTGTATTCCCACAACCTCACAGTAACGTAAAAAGTCCCCAACTGCTACCTGGCAGCACCTCTAAGACTACGCATAGAATGCCCTCTCTTCAGCCACCACATACTTTTTATCTGCCACTAAGTTTGCTGTCAGCTTCTTGGTATTTAAAAAAAGTTACTATTTTTTAAATGTCATAATTAAATCTTTTGTTCCCATGAACGAAATCACAGTACTGAATGAAACCACACATTTCAGATACTCAACCCTTGTTCTTATATGTGAGAGCAGTGTTCGTTAAAGTTGTAGCTAGACAGCTTGCTTCCAGGCAAATGACCTCAAACTACCTTCAAACCTACAGAAGCTCTTCGAGGCGGAGGGACTTTGAAAGACACTGGCTGGGCTGATGGAATGCCTGCTCCTGGCAGGCAGTTGCTGGTTCCAGTGGTTGCTGGTTCCATTTTTCTCTGCTGGTTGATGAAGGGTTCAAAAAGTTGAAGGACAATAAAGAATAGTAGGGAGAAGGCTTAAAACTTTATTGTTGTTTTTCAGTTGCTAAGTTGTGTCTGACTCTGCGACCCAATGAACTACATCACACCAGGCTTCTCTGTCTCCTGGAGTTTGCTCAAACTCATGTCCATTGAGTTGGTGATGCCATCTAACCATCTCACCCCCTGTAGAGTCTTTAAATCATTCATGAAATTTTCAGGTTTTTGTTTTGGTGCTCTGGGGTAAGCCTCACTTGCCTTGTCTTTTTCTAACCCTCTTTCCTTATACCTAATCATCTGGGTAAAACTCCCGCCATTGGATTCTCGCCCTCTCACTCATGATGGGTAAGAGCAGGCATTTAGTTCCCCATTCCCACTGGTTTTGATCCGTGTTTCTCATGGGGCAGCATCCAATCCCTAGTCTCCCCTCAATCCCAGGCTTCACTGGGTATCAGCCTCAAGGGACCATGACATGCCTGGGTCCTCAGTTGTCACTGACCTGTCCTCAGTACTGTGCTTGGTCCCCACTCAGCCTGAACTCTATATTCACAATTTAAGCCCTTTTGGGAAACAAAGACATGCAGGACCAATCTTTGCAAGGCACCATCTGTTTTTTCTCTCCTGTACCAGCTTTTCTTTTTCTCTCCTAATCTACGTTCTTTCTAAGACAGAATGATACGTCAAGAATCCTTAGCACTTTCTTTCTCAATCTACTCAAAGATTTCCCCTCATACCTTTTGCGACTTTCTGAGCCATACTAAATTTCCCACCACTAAGAAATAGGCTGATTTTACTAGATTATGTCAAATTTCAGCTGTGCTGTACACCACACACACACACACACACACACACACACACACACACACACACACACACAGGCTTGCCTCTCCATTCCATAGTGTTTTCTCTTCAGAAAGTTAATGAAATATCCCTACAGCAACTCAAACCACTAACACTGATTTTTACAAAGTAACAAACTGGAAATTTCTGGAAAGAGTTTGCCCTATAATGTTTGGACTTCATATTTATAGTTTGTGTCGAGTTGTGTCTTACTCAAGACATCATTCCCCTTCATTAAGTAAAAAGTAAATACATCTCTAGTGTTACCAAAACAAGCTGCTGTTTACCCAAAACCAGCTATCTGAACCCAATCCCTCTTTCTTGGAGCCTGAAGAGGGGGACTGGCCCGAGACCACAGGCTTCACAGAGTTGAACAGGCAGCAATTCACGGGCCAAGGTGAATTGAGAGCAAAGAACGCTCTTTTATCCTCCACCTTCCTTAGGTTTCCCTAGTTCTTTTAGGGCTGTCATGGGCTCTTAACATGATATAAGAAGGCGCCCACGGATCACTTACTTCTCTTGGCATGGGACCATTTCAGGGGTTTATGCTCCCCTATCAATCTCTCCTTCTTCTTGGCTCTTTCTCACCAGGCTCCAGAGTGAAAAACGAGAAGGCTCCAATCGCGCATATTAAACCATAACTAATTACTATTAGCCCAGTTTTCACTTTTTCCCAATCCAACTGTCACATGCGAAAGTCTTAATTTACCAGCTCCAATAGGCCTGAAGTGAAGGGAAAAAGGAGAATGAGAGGTTCCAGGGATGAACCAGCTTCAACTGGCTTAAAAGCTTTGTAAGTAAAAAAAGCTTTTAGGTCACTGAAAGTAACGGACTTCAGTCTTCTCACGGGAATTGCCCCTCAAATGCTGCAAATGTTGTTGATGTTCTCTGAACTGAGGGAAAATGCCTGTGGGAAGCTGGGGTCACTCTAAATTTAGATATGAGGCCATATAAAAGCCAGGCACTGAGAGACACAAAATTTCACTTCGGGAAGAGACCCTTGAAGTAAACCTGTGAGCACCACAAACTCTTTGAATCCTGGTGGTCACCATTTTGTCATCACAGGCAGGAAAAGGGAAAGTGTAAGGATAAGACCCAGAGATCTTGAGTCTCACTTTAAGAAAATACTCATGACCCAAATCAAGGGTATTAAGTTCTTCCAGGAGGCATGTAAAGTCCCGGAATCGGCTCAGATGCACATATATTGGGAGTTTGGAGGCTGGGGTTTGAGATGGGACCCCGGAGAACTAAGTCCCCATTCTGGTTCACCTTGAACTGAAGTTGCCCAAGGGTTGTGCTCAGTTGCTCAGTCGTGTCTGACTCTTTGCGACCCTATTTACTGTAGCCTGCCAGGCTCCTCTGTCTGTGGGATTCTCCAAGCAGGGATACTGGAGTGGGTTGCCATTTCCTTCTCCACAGGATCTTCCCCACTCAGGGAACCAACCCACGTCTCCTGCAGCTTCTGCACTGCTGTCAGATTCTTTACCACTGAGCCACCTGGGAAGCCCCCTAGGAATAGATCCATGCATAAATGAAAGCACTGCCTATTATCAGAAAAGATGAAGTAATGAAGTAAAGAAGACATGGTCTGGAGCTAGTCGGTTATCCATGAGGAAACTAAAATGAAATCCAATCCTTACTACACACAATATACAAATTATTTCAGGTGGGCTAAAGAGTTAAATGTGAAAAAAACAATTTCAAAACTTTTGGAAAATAATAGAATATCTGTTTTTATGTTTTTTCTTTTGTTTTTTAGTGTGGAAAGGATTTCTTAAGAAGAAGAAGGCCAATCCATAAATGAAAAGAGGGAAAAATTAGATTATACTAAAATGTAAATGTATGTTTATCAGAGAACACACAAAAATTTTAAAGCATAAAAAATTCACAAATTAATAGTGAATATATGCATCATGTATACATAACAACTATGTGTGTACACATATACACCAAACAAAACACATACAGAAAACAGAAAACAAAATAAACTTTTTTAAAAAAAAATCGAAATAACTAAAAGACAGGAGTAGACATTTCACAGAAGAGGGAATCCAAATGGCCAACAAACATATAAAAAGATAGTTGACTCCATTATTAATCAGGGAATTACCAAATGAAAGCACTTTATACTCACCAAATGAATAAAACCATCACAGTAAGGTGATTACAGAGTAAGGTGGTACAATCACCTTAGAAGAAAGTGTGTTATTATCTGGTGAAGGGGAACTGCACATGTCTGATGACTCAACACTTACACTTCCACATGCTGCCCAGCTGCACTGCAGACATGGCTGAGAACTCCCTAGATTAATTGCTTTTAATAACAAAAATCTAAACTTGGTCACATGGGAATGAATGAATCAATCAGTCAATTAATCAGTGATGCAGTCATACAGTGGACTATCAGAGAATAAAATAATTGAACTCCAGCTATTTCTATCCATCTTCATAAACTTCAAAAGTATAATATTGAGATATATATGTGATATATGTATATGAAATGTCTACCTGTCTAGAAAGAGCACATACAATGTGGCTCCAATTATATGATATTTCAGAATAGACAAAACTGACATGTTATTTAAGGATTTGTTCACATATAATGAAATCTGTGAAGAAAGACAGGAGAATGATCACATCATACTCAGGAGAGTGATCTACTCAGTGAAGGAAAGAGGCTCCAGTATAAGAGGGGCACACAGCAGGCTTCAAAGGAATTGGTATTATGCTATTTCTAAAGCTTGGTGGTACATATATTGATTTTCATTTTATTATCTTAGAGCTTTTATGCAGTGTATATCATCTCTTTAATGCACATATGAAATAATTCTTGGTAAACATCATTGTCAATTTCCAGGGATTTTTTTTGTTGTTGTTATAAGGATTATGGTAAGTTGGTTGAGTAATAATAACTTTCAGAGCATGTGAATGAGACAGACAGTAAGAGTTACTGTTACCATCAGGGAATCTGTAAAAGAAACAGACTATTCACATAGGGAACTGAGCTGAGAGCATCACTTCTGGAGATTACAAAAAAATATTCCTCACCCTTTTTTAAAAAATGTGAATTTGTTCTATTAATTAAAAAAAATACACATTCCCTAGCATGGCATTCAGAAGTCACTCAATAAATATTTGTTGAATGAGTGAGCAGATGGATGAAAATAAGCAAATTCTTCCATGTTTTAGAGTTATTTTTGTGCATGTTGTCTGTTACCACCCAGCTGAGACCAACCCATAGGTCTGCTATAAAATCCTGCTACTACCTGTGTGCTGACTCCTACCCGGGTCCTGAGTCAATGGAAGCCTGGATAGTCGGGTGGAATGGAAAATTTCCTTTCCCCTGATGACTCAAGGTCTAGCCAGTGTCTGATGTCTTGACCTGTATCCAGTGTGCTTGAGGTGAACTTAGCTTCAGGACACAGCAGCAGACAAGCCCATCATTTCCACCTGCAGAACACATTGCCTTTGTGGAGACCTAGAGTTGCCAGGAGAGGTGGAAGGAGTTAGAAGATTCTGGATTAGATGTCATCTATTACAGGAACCTGGAATCAGGGTGGTGGGCCCCTGACACAACTGGGCAAGGTTGTGAGGGTGTAGGTGCTGGACAAGCAGAGGAAGTGAGCTGGGGGATTGGGCCCTTTGCAGGCAGCCGTGATGGACCATGTGCATAATAAAATAGCATAGTCTTCTACAGAGAAGAGTGAGCAAGCGGAAGAAGAGTTAAACATCTGGAGGGAGAAACTTTATAATGACCTGTTACCTTAAGTGAAGCTAGTTGATTCAATAAGCCCTGAGATAACAATAACATAAACAAATAGCAATAGCAAAAGAAAATTAAAGCTGGCAGCAAAACTCACATAGTGTTTACCCTGTGCCAGCACCTTAAGCATAATGCGCTCAAGTCTTGTTTGTGAGTTAGAAATCCCCACTCCACAGCCAAGAAAACTGAGGCATAGGAATTTTATCTAACTTGTACAAGCCAAGTGTGGAACAATTACCTGAATCCAGCCGGTTTGGCTCCAGAGGCCATCCTCTTCATCTTGGTATCCTTCTATCTCTCAAAGGGTCTTCAGGTAGGTTGGGTTACTTGCAAATATTCCCTGACTAAATCAATAGGCAAATCTTTTTGAGAAACCGTACTGTTGCCCTGCTCTGTACGTTTTATCCATCACGAGCAGGTGGACAGGCCTCTGCCTGGGCCCTGACTCTTGCATCCCTTCTGGTTGTCTGAAGACTTGAACTTTTAAGATGATAGCCCAATTCCAGGGAGACTCGACCTGTTTACCTGGTATCAGTTCACTCCCATTTTTATTGCTCTGGTGTCTGCTTTTCTGAGGAAATACTGTGAAACTCAAAGCTCTGAAATTTTCCCAAACTTGTGTTATTCAGAACACAAGTTCTGAAAGACATTGTAAAACAGAAATAGACTCTCAGACATAGAAGACAAACTTATGGTTAACCTAAAGGTAAGGGAGGGATAAACTGGGAGTTTGGGATTAACATATACACACTACTATATATAAAATAAATAACCAACAAGGACCTACAGTATAGCACAGGGAACTATTCAATATCTCATAATAACCTATAATGGAAACGAATCTGAAAAAGAATAGATATACCTAAATATGTATAACTAAATCACTTCACTATACACTTAAAACTAACACAACATTGTCAATCAACTATAGGACTTCCCTGGTAGCTCAGCTGGTAAAGAATCCTCCTGCAATGAACAAGACTCTGGTTCAATCCCTGAGTTAGGAGGATCCACTGGAGAAGGGAAAGTTACCTATTCCAGTATTCCTGCCTAGAGAATTCCATGGACAAAGCTCAGCAGGCTACAGTCCATGGGGTCGCAAAGAGTCACACATGACTGAGCAAGTAAGCACATGTATACTTCAATAAAAAATAAAGACTAAAGAAAAACAAGTTCTGAAAGATGTTCAGTGTTCTACAGACAAATCAACAAACAAAAAACATTTTTTAAAATGAGCAAAATGTCATGCTGATCAACTTATCTATCTTTATCTAGCATCTCTATTCAGCTTATACATCCAAGGCCAGGCAAACTGCAGCCCCAATCTTGCTGGTACAGAGAGTGCAATTCTATAACTAGTTGCTTACACATTTTGTTTCTCTCCTAGTGATGTCATGTTAACATGCAGTTTTGCCCCCAGAATGGTTCATCACCGGTTTCTCTGCCCTATAGATGCATTGTTCCCTTTAGGAAAACCAATACAATAAATGAAAAATATGTGCCACGCTATGCTCTGAACCAGTGTACATTACTTTTATTTTATTGTCAGAATGATTTTTCATTTCTGCCACAGTTACTCAGATTTCTATTATTCACTTTATTTAATATGAATTAAGTGAACCTGGCCAAAACCAGAAAGAGAAAAGAAATCATTTTTATACTTCTAGAGGTAGATATTTTTACTCTTATTTCTCAGAGAAGGAATCTAAAGCTTTGAGTGCTTGTAAGCTTAGTCACTCAGTTGTGTCCAACTCTTTGTAACCCCTTTGTAACCCATCAGGCTCCTCTGTCCAGGGGATTCTCCAGGCAAGAATACTGGAGTGGGTTGCCATTCCCTTCTCCAGGGGATCTTCCCAACCCAGGGATCAAACCCAGATCTCCTATACTGTAGGCATTTACTTTACCATCTGAGCCACCAAAAGCCCAAAGCTCTGAGAGGTTAAGTAAAAATGCTTTAATATTATAGAGGTGAAAACGGTAGCAAATGCTGCCTATTAAACGCTGTAAAGAAACCTGAATATGCTTTTTAAACTCATTGTTTCTCAGTCTTTTTTTTCTTTAAGATTCCTTATAAGGGCCTAGAAGTCAGTACCCTGAGGAAATACATTTGGGAGAATGCTCCTCAAATGTGCCATGTCATGACTGTCCACACAGCTGAACCTCGCCCATGATTGTGACTTTATGAAGCAGAGGTGCGTTCGATCTCCAGATCAGGAAGATCCCTAGAAGTAGGAAGTGACAACCCACTCTGGTATTCTTGGCTGGAAATTTCCACAGACAGAGGAGACTGGCAAGCTACAGTCCATGGGGCTGCAAAGAGTTGAACATGACTGAGCGACTGCGCACAGAGCATTTGAGGTTTGGTGGGAAAAGCTTGGATGTTGGCATTACAGAGATCAGGAACCAGCCCACCACCAGGAAAGGATTTTAAACAAGCCAGGGTTCAGCTCCCACCTCTGTAAACCCCATAGATTTATGGAGACAGTTACATGTGATCATGTATTTCAATCTAAATTGAACGACATAAATAGGCACTCAGAAAAGGGGAGATGATACTACATTTTGTGGGTGCAGGTAGAAAATTAAGGAGTAAAAATGAACAGATGCTCTACTGAAAGAGCTCTACTTAGCTCTACTAAGCCTAATTTCTCCATCTCATCTGCCCTTCTCCACTCGACCTAAGTCCATCACTACTCCTACAGCAGTCAAGAGCTGCCCTAAGTGGAAACCAGGGACAGGAATATCATATCAAATAACCTGCATTAAAAATCAAACAAACTCTAGAGCATTGCATTGTTCCCTTCACCCCGTGTCTCTTCAGCCTCCAAGCTGAGATGCTTTTTGCACATCACTTCATGGGAAATAGATGGGGAAACAGTGTCAGACTTTATTTTGGGGGGCTCCAAAATCACTGCAGATGGTGACTGCAGCCATGAAATTAAAAGACGCTTACTCCTTGGAAGAAAAGTTATGAGCAACCTAGATAGCATATTGAAAAGCAGAGACATTACTTTGCCAACAAAGGTCCATCTAGTCAAGGCTATGGTTTTTCCAGTGGTCATGTATGGATGTGAGAGTTGAATTGTGAAGAAAGCTGAGCACCGAAGAATTGATGCTTTTGAACTGTGGTGTTGGAGAAGACTCTTGAGAGTCCCTTGGACTGCAAGGAGATCCAACCAGTCCATTCTGAAGGAGATCAGCCCTGGGTGTTCTTTGGAAGGAATGATGCTAAAGCTGAAACTCAAGTACTTTGGCCACCTCATGTGAAGAGTTGACTCACTGGGAAAGACTCTGATGCTGGGAGGGATTGGGGGCAGGAGGAGAAGGGGATGACAGAGGATGAGATGGTTGGATGGCATCACGGACTGTATGGACATGAATCTGAGTGAACTCTGGGAGCTGGTGATGGACAGGGAGGCCTGGCGTGCTGCGATTCATGGGGTCGCAGAGTCGGACACGACTGAGCGACTGAACTGATCTGAACTGAATTCTAAGGAATTCTAGGAAAGCATCTACTTCTGCTTCACTGACTACATGAAAATCTTTGATTCTTTGGATCACAACAAATTGTGGAAAATTCTTAAAGATATGGGAATACCAGACCACCTTATGTGCCTCCTGGGAAACCTGTATACCAATCAAGAAGCAGCCGTTAGAACCCAACATGGAACAACAGACTGGTTCCAAATTGGGAAAGAAGTACGTCAAGGCTGTATATTGTCACCCTGCTTACTCAACTTATATGCAGAGTACATCATGCAAAATGCCAGGCTGGATGAAGTTCAAGCTGGAATCAAGATTTCTGGAGAAATATCAATAACCTTAGATATGCAGATGACACCATCTTTATGGCAGAAAGTGAAAAGGAACTAAATAAAGAGTCTCTTGATGAAAGTGAAAGAAGAGAGTGAAAAAGCTGGCTTGAAACTCGATATTCAAAAAACTAAGGTCCTGCATCTGGTCCCATCATTTCATGGCATATAGACGGGGAAAAAGTGGAAATAGTGACAGACTTTATTTTCTTGGGCTCTAAAATCACTGTAGATGGTGACTGCAGTGAATTTAAAGTTTCACTTTATGAAATTTAAAGATGCTTGCTCCTTGGAAGAAAAGCTATGATGAACCTAGATAGGTATTAAAAAGCAGAGATATCACTTTGCCAACAAAGGTCCATAAGGTCAAAGCTATGGTTTTTCCAGGAGTCATGTACAGATGTGAAAGCTGAACCATAAAGAAATCTAAGTGCAGAAGAATTGATGTTTTCAAACTGTAGTGCTGGAGAAGACTCTTGAGAGTCCCTTGGACTGCGAGGAGATCCAACCAGTCAATCCTAAAGGAAATGAACCCTGAATATTCATTGGAAGGACTGATGCTGAAGCTGAAGCTCCAATACTTTGGCCACCTGATGCAAAGAGCTGACTCATTGGAAAAGACCCTGATGAAGGGAAAGATTGGGGTCAAAAGGAGAGGGGGTGACAGAGAATGAGATGGTTGGATGGCATCATTGAATCAATGCACATGAATTTGAGCAAACTCTGGGAGACAGTCAAGGACAGGGAAGCCTGACGAGCTGCAGTCCATGGAGTCGCAGAGAGTTAGACGTGACTGAGCAACTGAAAAACAATAAATTCTAAGGACAGCCCATCTGTTGAAGAATTACTTTTTCCTGGATTGGAGGAGGTGGAGAAGGGGAAGAAAGAATATTGCCCTTTCATTTTGGCAAAGGTCTTATAAGGACCCACCTCCAGCACCCCCCTGGCAGAGGGAGCTGCTTGCCAGCTGGGAGGCAGGACCCAAGGCTCCGCCAATCAGAAGAACTGAAGAATTTAAAGGGCTAGGCTTTTATTGCAGGCCAATTTTTCAGCCTCTTTCACTGGGCTTGGAAGCCAGATCCCTGCAGGCTTTGCCTTTTTCCGGGAGTCTGCTAGGATTCTGGAAAGACAGCTCTTGTGGGATGGAATAAGCCCTTGATCTGGGACAGAGGTCGGCAAACATTTTCTGTAAAGGGCCAGAGAGTAAATAGTTCAGGCTCTGTGGGCCATATGGTCTCTGTCTTAATTACTCAACTCTTTCCTCGAACTAAGACAGCAGCCAAAGATAGTATGTAAACGTGGTTGTGTTCCAAGAAAACTTCATTCGTGTGTTGAAATTTGAATTTTATGTAATTTTCTTGTGTTACAAAAGCTGCTCTTTTCCCCTAACAATTTAAAACTGTAAAACTCATTTGTATCTTGTATGCCATACAAAAACATACAGTGGGTAGCACTGGGTCCATGGTTGCCAGTTGCTGAGCCCTGATCTAGGAAGTACTGGGATATTTTTAAAGAGGGACTTCAGATAAATGTTTTACCTTCTATGAACATGAGTTGGAGAACCAACCAAGCAGAAGTAGGATAAAATGCGAGATAATGTTTGTGAAGTTGTTCTGATAACTATAAGGTGTTTTTATAAATAAAGATTATTGAAGTAAGTCTTCAAGCAGAAAAGTTGGTTCCAATGTCAAAAGACCTGTAAATTGTCCAGGGATCACTTTTAAAAAGAAAATTTCCACCTCTGTGGGAAAAAATACAGTTCAAATGATCTTTTCCAAGTGTTTTGTGTTTTGTAGGGAATGAAAAACCACAACCAAAATGTGACTTGTGGTTTTGGATGTTGGAGAGGTTTTGCCACCACTTATTTTAAAAGTCATAAAAATCAACCACAAAATATCTAATTTCTCAAACTATTATTTTTACCATTTAATTAATTACACTGTAGGTTGAAGCTTTTCTTCTGCAATTCTCCTCTTTTCTGTGGTTTTTCCCTTCCACTAGCAACACCTGAAACAGGGCAGTAGCCCCTGATGTCAGTGAAAACAAGAAGCAAACACACCTCTTGAGGACATGAATTGTCTTCCGGCCTCAGGCTGACAGATGTTCCAGGGTCTGCAGAATGGATAAAATCAGTAGGAAAGGGGTCTCAAGTGGGACCCTTCAAGTCTTGAGTTCCCCTGAGCTTTCTTCCCAGGGGTGGGAGGGTCACGCTTGCACTGGCTGCAGAGGAAGCCGGCAGGGCTTTACAGCTATTGTGAGGAGAACTTCTGTCCCAGGGTCTCTTTCCAAAGGTTCCCAGTGAGCACTCAAGGGCTGTGGCCTCCCAGTGATATTAAAAACTCTGATAAAATGGAGGCCAAGTGTGAGAGACCGATGTTCTGGGGAAGAAAGAAATGTGGAAGGCAGAGAGGAGGGAAAGCAAGGCTAAGGAAACGTGGGTACACTTCATTTTATCTTTAAAATATAGATTTTTGTTCTACTTTTTATTTTATTCATTTCTATTTGAATGAGAATCATAGAAGTTGACATCATGAACAACTGGGGAGAAGATCTTATCTGGAGGAATTACCTGGGGTTGCATCATGCATTTAACAACTCAGAATCAATCAAAGATTCAAAAGGAAAGAGGGAGGGGCACTAGAAGGAGAAGCGGGAGGAAGGAAGAGGGGAGAGGAAGAAAATGGAGGAGAAGAGAAGATCATTGCAAGAGCTCAGACCTTCCTTCCACTCTCCTACTTCACCCATTCAGCTCTGGGCTGAATCACGTGGCTTCTACACCCTCCGTGAGGCTCGCTTCCTCGCTAAGTGTGGGCATCTCCTCTCTAGCATTTATACCTGCACATTTTCCATTTCACAGATGCAAGTCAGTAGCTGGATTTAGTTAGCCATGAAAGGATTAAAATAGTCAGGACAGAGGTCCCATTTCCCCCTTCCCCTCTAGACTTATCCTCTCTTTTCCTTTCCTTCTTTTTTCTTCTATGTCCCCTCTTCATGGGTCTTGACTAGCCAAGAAACTCAAGGTTTGCACAGTTTTCACAAGTTAATGTGATTGTACAAATGACCCCAAGCAAGAGATGCAAAAGCAAGAACCAACTAATCAACAACTGCAAAAAAAAGAAACTGCCACTTGAGCCAAAAAGTGTCAGGACCACAAAGACTGTGAAGGACTCTAAAAAGCATGGCCTTGCTTAACTAACGAGGTCTGCAGGTTCTCCCCAGTGTGCATCAACTGAATAGAGACTTGAATGTTCGCCTGAGTTCCTTCCATCGTTTTCTTGTGGCTGAACTCAACCGAAGACCACTCTTGATAAAACCTGGGTTGTTTGGTGCTGATGTCTTGCCCTTCTGAAGGATTTTGAAGAGCTTCCCCTTTGCATATGGATTTTCACAGCTGTGATTGTTGTGAGGGTAACTCTCCTGTAGGGACCTGGAAGGATCTCCGTGTGAGACCCTCATACACTTCCCTTTACCTCCTCCATATTGCCCTCAACCCACACTCATAAACTGAACAGACCAGAATGTTATATGGGGGTACCTAGAGGTGGTAGGCTTAGAGCTAGTGGAGGAACCATGAGTTTTGGGTTCCACATCCATCCTCATTTCAACCAGGACCCCCCTGGTTATGCTTGTTGGACATCAAGTTCACTTAAACAAATTTTAAGTAAAAGTTGGAAAACCAGAGACTGAAAAGAACGCCAGGATTGGAGGCAAATCACAAGTCACTCAAGAGTCTAAGGACCGGGATGTGGAAGAAGGGAGGAAATGGCTCTGTCTTTCGAGCATTGGCCCTCTGACTATTAATTGTCTGTTCCACTTCCTCATTTACAGTAGCTCCTCCTAAAGTTGCCTTCCAGCCCAGATTCACCATCCTCCTTGTCTGGCATTGCCTGAAGATAAAACGTATCCATGTGAGTACAGCACAGTATATGGAGAAACAAGGAGTTTTGAGACAGATACACCCAGGCTAGGATCCCTGGCCTTGGCATTTATGACACCTGCAACTTTTAGGTTTTTATTGAGTTTTGTGAGCCTCAGTTTCCTTTGTAAAAAAATGAGTACACAAATATTTAATACTTCTTGAAGTCAGTAACTTTTCCCTTCCCCTTCTCTTTTTAACTATATCCACTTGACTTCCATTAAACAGAAGAAATACAGATCTCCTAGGAGCATGTGCATGCTAAGTCACTTCAGTTCAGTTCAGTTCAGTTCAGTTCAGTTCAGTTCAGTCGCTCAGTCATATCTGACTCTTTGCGACCCCATGAATCGCAGCACGCCAGGCCTCCCTGTCCATCACCATCTCCTGGAGTTCACTCAGACTCACGTCCATTGAGTCTGTGATGCCATCCAGCCATCTCATCCTCTGTCGTCCCCTTTTCCTCCTGTCCCCAATCCCTCCCAGCATCAGAGTCTATTCCATGAGTCAACTCTGCACATGAGGTGGCCAAAGTACTGGAGTTTCAGCTTTAGCATCATTCCTTCCAAAGAAATCCCAGGGTTGATCTCCTTCAGAATGAACTGGTTGGATCTACTTGCAGTCCAAGGGACTCTCAAGAGTCTTCTCCAACACCACAGTTCAAAAGCATCCATTCTTCAGCACTCAGCCTTCTTCACAGTCCAACTCTCACATCCATACATGACCACAGGAAAAACCATAGCCTTGAAAAGATGGACCTTAGTCAGCAAAGTAATGTCTCTGCTTTTGAATACACTATCTAGGTTTGTCATAACTTTTCTTCCAAGGAGTAAGCGTCTTTTCATTTCATGGCTGCAGTCACCATCTGCAGTGATTTTGGAGCCCCCCAAAATAAAATCTGACACTGTTTCTACTCTTTCCCCATCTATTTCCCATGAAGTGATGGGACCGGATGCCATGATCTTCATTTTCTGAATGTTGAGCTTAAAGCCAACATTTTCACTGTCTTCTTTCACTTTCATCAAGAGGCTTTTTAGTTCCTCTTCACTTTCTGCCATAAGGGTGGTGTCATCTGCATATCTGAGGTTATTGATATTTCTCCCAACAGTCTTGATTCCAGCTTGTGTTTCTTCCAGTCCAGCGTTTCTCATGATGTACTCTGCATAGAAGTTTAATAAGCAGGGTGACAATGTACAGCCTTGACGTACTCCTTTTCCTATTGGGAACCAGTCTGTTGTTCCATGTCCAGTTCTAACTGTTGCTTCCTGACCTGCATACAGATTTCTCAAGAGGCAGGTGAGGTGGTCTGGTATTCCCATCTCTTTCAGAATCTTCCACAGTTTCTTGTGATCCACACAGTCAAAGGCTTTGGCATAGTCAATAAAGCAGAAATAGATGTATTTCTGGAACTCTCTTGCTTTTTCCATGATCCAGCGGATGTGGCAATTTGATCTCTGGTTCCTCTGCCTTTTCTAAAACCAGCTTGAACATCAGGGAGTTCACAGTTCACGTATTGCTGAAGCCTACCTTGGAGAATTTTGAGAATTACTTTGCTAGCATGTGAGATGAGTGCAATTGTGCAGTAGTTTGAGCATTCTTTGGCATTGCCCTTCTTTGGGATTGGAATGAAAACTGACCTTTTCCAGTCCTGTGGCCACTGCTGAGTTTTCCAAATTTGCTGGCATATTGAGTGTAGCACTTTCACAGCATCATCTTTCAGGATTTGAAACAGCTCAACTGGAATTCCATCACCTCCACTAGCTTTGTTCGTAATGATGCTTTCTAAGGCCCACTTGACTTCACATTCCAAGATGTCTGGCTCTAGATTAGTGATCACATCATCATGATTATCTGGGTCGTGAAGATCTTTTTTGTACAGTTCTTCTGTGTATTCTTGCCACCTCTTCTTAATATCTTCTGCTTCTGTTAGGTCCATACCATTTCTGTCCTTTTTAAGCCCATCTTTGCATGAAATGTCCCCTTGGTATCTCTAATTTTCTTGAAGAGATCTCTAGTCTTTCCCATTCTGTTGTTTTTGCATTGATCACTGAAGAAGGCTTTCTTATCTCTTCTTGCTATTCTTTGGAACTCTGCATTCAGATGCTTATGTCTTTCCTTTTCTCCTTTGCTTTTCACCTCTCTTCTTTTCACAGCTATTTGTAAGGCCTCCCCAGACAGCCATTTTGCTTTTTTGCATTTCTTTTCCATGGGGATGGTCTTGATCCCTGTCTCCTGTACAATGACACGAACCTCATTCCATAGTTCATCAGGCATTCTATCAGATCTAGGCCCTTAAATCTACTTCTCACTTCTACTGAATAATCATAAGGGATTTGATTGAGGTCATACCTGAATGGTCTATCAGTTTTCCCTATTTTCTTCTATTTGAGTCTGAATTTGGTAATAAGGAGTTCATGATCTGAGCCACAGTCAGCTCCTGGTCTTGTTTTTGTTGACTGTATAGAGTTTCTCCATCTTTGGCTACAAAGAATATAATCAATCTGATTTTGATGTTGACCATATGGTGATGTCCATGTGTAGAGTCTTCTCTTGTGTTGTTGGAAGAGGGTGTTTGCTATGACCAGTGCCTTTCTTGGCAAAACTCTATTAGTCTTTGCCCTGCTTCATTCTGTATTCCAAGGCCAAATTTGCCTGTTACTCCAGGTGTTTCTTGACTTCCTACTTTTGCATTCCAGTCCCCTATAAAGAAAAGTACATCTTTTTTGGGTGTTAGTTCTAAAAGGTCTTGTAGGTCTTCATAGGACTGTTCAACTTCAGCTTCTTCAGCATTACTGGTTGGGGCATAGACTTGGATTACTGTGATATTGAATGGTTTGCCTTGGAGATGAACAGAGATCATTCTGTCGTTTTTGAGATTGCATCCAAGTACTTCATTTCAGACTCTTTTGTTGACCATGATGGCTACTCCATTTCTTCTGAGGGATTCCTGTCCACAATAGTAGATATAATGGTCATCTGAGTTAAATTCACCCATTCCAGTCCATTTCAGTTCACTGATTTCTCGAATGTCGACGTTCACCCTCACCATCTCTTGTTTGACCACTTCCAATTTGCTTTGATTCATGGACCTGACATTCCAGGTTCCTATGCAATATTGCTCTTTACAGCATCGGACCTTGCTTCTATCACTAGTCACATCCACAGCTGGGTATTGTTTTTGCTTTGGCTCCATCCCTTCATTCTTTCTGGAGTTATTTCTCCACTGATCCCCAGTAGCATATTGGGCACCTAATGACCTGGGGAGTTCCTCTTTTGATATCCTATCATTTTGCCTTTTCATATTGTTCATGGGGTTCTCAAGGCAAGAATACTGAAGTGGCTTGCCATTCCCTTCTCCAGTGGACCACATTCTGTCAGACCTCTCCACCATGACCTGCCAGTCTTGGGTTGCCCTGCAGGCATGGCTTGGTTTCATTGAGTTAGACAAGGCTGTGGTCTTAGTGTGATTAGATTGGCTAGTTTTCTGTGAGTATGGTTTCAGTGTGTCTGCCCTCTGATGCCCTCTTGCAACACCTACCATCTTACTTGGGTTTCTCTTACCTTGGGCGTGGGGTATCTCTTCATGGCTGCTCCAGCAAAGCATAGCCGCTGCTCCTTACCTTGGATGAGGGGTATTTCCTTACCACCGCCATTCCTGACCTTCAACGTGGGATGGCTCCTCTAGGCCCTCCTGTGCCTGCGCAGCCACTGCTCCTCGGGTTGCTCCTCCTGGCCGCCGTCCCTGGCCTCGGCCTTGGGGTGGCTCCTCAGGGTCACTGCCCCTGGCCTTGGGCTTGGGGTGGCTCCTCAGGGTCACTGCCCTGGCCCTGGGCACGAGGTGGCTTCTCCTGGCCGCCCCTGACCTCGGATGTGGGGTGTCTCCTCCCAGCCGCCACTGAGTCATGTCCAATTCTGTATGATCCTATGGACTAAAGCTTGCCCCCCCCTCTGTCCATGGGATTCTCCAGGCAAGAATTCTGGAGTGGATCTTACATGTCTCTTACATCTCCTGTATGGCAGGTGGTTTTCTGTAGTTGTTGTGAGGGTAGCTCTCTTGCAGAGACCTGGAAGGATCTCTGTGTGAATCCCCCATACACTTCCCTTTACCTCCTCCATATTGCCCTCAACCCACACTCATAAACTGAACAGACCAGGAGTTTTTGACAGAATGTTATATGGGGGTACCTAGGGGTGGTAGGACTTTACTTTCACTTTTCATGCGTTGGAAAAGGAAATGGCAACCCACTCCAATGTTCTTGCCTGGAGAATCCCAGGGACCAGGGAGCCTGGTGGGCTGCCATCTATGGGGTCGCACAGAGTCGGACACGACTGAAGCGACTTAGCAGGGGTGGTAGGCTTAGGGCTAGTGGAGGAACCATGATTTTGGGGTTCCACATCCAGCTTCATTTCAACCAGAACTCTCCCCCACCATGAATTGGACATGACTGAAGCAACTTAGCATGCACTGCATGGGAAGCCCCCTAAGATCACAGCGTAGCACAATACTCCCATTTCAAGCATCACTTTCAGAAAAAGCACAACACCAGCCATTATTGAGGTACGCTCATCAGAGACTATCTCAGGCAGAATTCTCTGTTTTACTTTTTTTTTTCTTTATAATAGACTTTATTTTCACACACACTTTGATATTTGCATAAAAACTGCGATGACTGTCTAGACAGTTTCCATATACTGTGTACCTAGGTTATCCTATTGTAAGCATCTTGTATTGTATGATACATCCGTTGCAATTAATAGCAACCTACTATGTTAACTGAAGTCCAGATTTTATTATTATGTCCTCAGTTTTTCAATAATCTCCTTCCTCTGTTTCAGAATTCCAACCAGAATACCATGTTACATTTTGTTGTCAAGCCTATTTTGGTTCCTCTCAGCTATGACAGTCTCTCAGACTTTCCTTGTTTTTGATGATCTTGACAGCTTTGAGGAGGACTGGTCAAGTGGTTTGTAGCATGCCCCACTACTGGAGTATGTCTAGAGTTTTTTTCTCATGATAAAACTAAGGTCATGGGTTATCAGGAGAAAGACCACAGAGATAAAGGGCCATTCTAATCACATTGAGAGTACACTGTGACTGTGACTTATCCCTGTTAATGGCCTTGACCACCTGGCTGAGGAAATGTTTGCTGGGTCTTCTCACCGTGAAGCTACATTCTCCCTTCTGCACTGCACACTTTGGAAGGAAGTCTGAGAGATTCATCAAATGTGGGTCCACATTAGGTCCTCTAGCTTTCTCCTCCTCCTTCTGCCAAGCCAGCTTCCCTTTTGTGTATGAACTGTATAAACATGGGACTCCAGCTATTTTCCTTGCAATTTTAGAGAATTTCAAAATTATCTAAATATTCTCAAAACGTCTTTTCTTTCACCCAAGCCATGGACTTTTTCCTGTCTTTAGCAAAGCATAATCTCTACTTCAGAGTTCATGTAGTGAAATGTAGGATGATTGTACATCCACCACTATATTCTTGCTGGGACCAACCTTTGTGGCTAGTCCAACTGCTCAATCCCAAATTGATTTATATGGGTCAACAGAAGAATGGACTGCGGTTTCCCAGACCAAGGTTCCTCACATGATGGGTGTGCAACTCAAGGAGATGAATGAGTCAGGCTAGGCTAGGTGTATGCTGCTGTAAGAAGCAATTGCAAATCGCAGTGATTTAGTATATAGTGTTTCTTTGTCATTCAAGCAAAGTCCACTGTAGGTCTGCTGACTCTCAAGGATAACTGACCTTGATTGGAGACAGATCTCTTTAATTCCGTGTCACTTGATTCATTTCCTGGCTCTGTGCTCTCCTCAGAAGAAGAGATGGCTGAGAGGTCACATGTATCTTCATGGCCTCACATTGGCACTTGTACTTACAGTCCATTGGCCACAACAGACCACTTGGCCCCCATCTATCTGCATCTTGAGAATCCTTGTATCATAGGCTCAGGTCTCTCTTCTGTACAATCAAATTTTTTCCTTTGGGGATAAAATTTTGTTACTGACACAAAGCACTTCCAAACGTCTTCTCAGATTTCCCCCCAAATGCATGGAACTAAGTAAGCCAACTGTTGCAATATCTCAATAACCTTTATCTCACTTTACATTGACTTTTCTCCCTCATTATAATATGACCCATTATTATAAAGATCAGAAGTGGGTTCTGCCCAGTATAACTATTGCTCAAGAGTTAACCCAACTTGATTAAATGTTCACCTTGTTCTTGGCTCACCTCACTTTTTTAGTTGTAAAAATATGAAACATTCTGCAGTCCTTTTTTCTTATTTGTTTTTCCATAAGGGCATATTGATGTATCTTTTCCCCCAAATTTGAAAACTTAACTCCTTTTATTTCTAGTTACCAAACTTGATGACTTTCTTCCTCCATTAACTCCTTCCCCTTCTTGAAATTCCCTGTCTGCCCACACAACATGGGGTCACCTAGGCAATTGTCACTTCACCAATCTGGACCTCAGTTTCTTCATCGGTAATATGAGAGGTTAGAGTGAGATGTAAATTCCAGTTTCAGTGGTCTCACAGTGTGTGCAGAACCTTTGCTGTTGTTGTCTTTTTCAGCACCTGCCTCATCAAGATATTTCCCCTTTTAAATCATGGGATGTGCTCATGATGCAATTAAGGCCTGAGATATTTTAAAACAGAAAATAAAGAAGCCCTTGACTGTGTGGATCACAATAAACTGTGGAAAATTCTGAAAGAGATGGGAATACAAGACCATCTAACCTGCCTCTTGAGAAATCTGTATGCAGGTCAGGAAGCAACAGTTATAACTGGACATGGAACAACAGACTGGTTCCAAATAGGAGAAGGAGTACATCAAGGCTGTACATTGTCACCCCGCTTATTTAACTTCTATGCAGAGTACATCATGAGAAATGCTGGGCTGGAAGAAGCACAAGCTGAAATCAAGATTGCTGGAAGAAATATCAGTCACCTCAGATATGCAGATGACACCACCCTTATGGCAGAAAGTGAAGAGGAGCTAGAAAGCCTCTTGATGAAAGTGAAAGAGGAGAGCAAAAAAGTTGGCCTAAAGCTCAACATTCAGAAAATGAAGATCATGGCATCCGGTCCCGTCACTTCATGGGAAATAGATGAGGAAACAGTGGAAACAGTGGCAGACTTTTTTGGGGGGGGAGCTCCAGAATCACTGCAAATGGTGACTGCAGCCATGAGATGAAAAGACGCTTACTCCTTGGAAGAAAAGTTATGACCAACCTAGATAGCATATTCAAAAGCAGAGACATTACTTTGCCAACAAAGGTCCATCTAGTCAAGGCTATGGTTTTTCCTGTGGTCATGTATGGATGTGAGAGTTGGACTGTGAAGAAGGCTGAGAGCCGAAGAATTGATGCTTTTGAACTGTGGTGTTGGAGAAGACTCTTGAGAGTCCCTTGGACTGCAAGGAGATCCAACCAGTCCATTTTGAAGATCAACCCTGGGATTTCTTTGGAAGGAATGATGCTAAAGCTGAAACTCAAATACTTTGGCCACCTCATGAGAAGAGATGACTCATTGGGAAAGACTCTGATGCTGGGAGGGTTTGGGGGCAGGAGGAGAAGGGGACGACAGAGGATGAGATGGCTGAATGGCATCATGGACTCGATGGACATGAATCTGAGTGAACTCTGGGAGATGGTGATGAACAGGGAGGCCTGGCGTGCTGCGATTCATGGAGTCGCCCAGAGTCGGACATGACTGAGCGACTGAACTGAACTGAACTGAACTTATGAGTTAAACATTGGACTTGAAATCTCTACCTTAGTTTGGAAATTTCACCTTTCTTTAATACTCTCAAACAGTTCTTCAGGAATTAAATTATTTGGTATCATTCGTTAATTTACATGACTCATTATACAGTTTACTCAAATTTAAACAGCATTGTGAACATAGAGGTCTTCCCCTGTGGCTCAGTGGTAAAGAATCTGTCAGCCCATGCAGGAGATGAGGGTTCGATCCTTCGCTTAGGCAAGGCACTTCAGTATTCTTGCTGGGAGAATCCCATGGATAGAGGGGCCTAGCAGGCTACAGTCCATGGGGTCACAAAGAGTTGGACACAGCTGAGCATCTGAGCACAGGATATGAATGTAAAGTGGGGAAATATAAAATTCTCCTTGAAAGAATAATGTAATTGACTCCTAGGTATTTTTTTCCCCATGGTGTTCCCAAAGATTTAGTAACTTGAAACCAGAACTAAATAAAATTATTGAGTTAATTTTGAAGTAAATGGCTACCTACATTGATAAGATGCTTCTATAGGAACTAAAACCTCCATTTATACTTAGGTGATTTTCTTGTTTCTTTTCATTGCATAAAAATATAATAACAGTGTAAAGGATTTTTGTTTTCAGGGAATGGAATCAATCTTAACTCTGTCCCCTTAAGATAATTTTTGTGTTTGCCATTTATTTCAAGATTAAACATTGAAAGAAAAATGGATTTTTCTTCCTCAGATGCTACAGTTATTTATTAAGCAGTATCAACTTTTAAAACCGGTTAGCCGAATGTAATGTTTAGGTCATGGCAATGAATGCAGTGAGTTTCCTCCCAATGCTGAGAACACATCTGTGAACTCTTGTTAGCAAACAGTTGCTGAACTAATTATCTGCCTACCTAGGAGCACATAAGAATTCACTGTGAGCTTTAGTTACAATGAAGACCATTAACAATGAATTCTACAGTGGTTTGGGCTTTTCAAAGATGGTGTAAGGAGAGAGGGTGGTAGTACGGATACATGGAATACCATTTGCCCACCTGCTTTCCTCATTTCCCTTTTTGTTGTTGTTCTGGGTTCTTGCTGCTAATGATGAAATGTAGATAAAGTGCCTCAGCTGCTGGAGAGAGTTCTCCATCAGCCAGTTCTCTCCATTCCATATTATCTGCATCATTGAAATCCAACTAGCGCCTGATTTCCACTTTGATGCTGATTGAGGTTTTGGAGTATTTTAAAACAAAATTCTGGGACTTCGGCTGTGAGAGTTTAACTCTGTGCTTTCACTGTAGAATTCCCCTTTGGCTCCAGGAGACAGGTCTGTGCAGGGTAAGAGCCCTGAACTGAGAGTCTTAGCCCAGCATTAGCTTCTGAGTCTGTAACCTGGGATGAACCCCTTAACATTACTATTTTATTAGAAAATGGAAGGGTGGGGATGCTACCAATACCTGCAAAAGGCATTTGTAAAAAATGAAGTTATGATTTATGACAATGATATTATAATCCAGACAACCTAGTGTTGGCATTAAGACAGATAAATAGATCACAGAGAAAAGAGTCCAAAGATAGGCCCATACTAAGGTGCTAAGGTAGTTCAATGTTGAGAAGACTGTGTTTTGTGTTTTAGCAAATGGTAATAGAACTACTTGACATTCAAGTGCAAAACAAAGCAAACCAAAAACCCACCTCAACCATACTTGCCATCATACTTAAAAATAAACTCACAGGACTTCCCTGGTGATCTAATGGTTAAGATTTTGATTTTCACTGCAAGGGGTATGGATTCAGTCCCTGGTAGGGAGCTAAAATCCCATATGCCTCACAAGTAAAAAATCAAAACAAAAATCTAGAAACAAAATTGTAACAAATTCAATAAAGGCTTTAAAAACAGTCTACACGACACACAAAAAAGTAATTCAAAGTGGATCATAGACCTACATGTAATACCTAATGATATAAAACTTTTAGTAGTAAACACAGAGAAATATTTCTTGCACCTTTACTACAGGGAAGGAAAAAGAGGCATAAATGAATAAGTATAGATGAATTTTATCAAATATGAAATCTTCATTCCTAAAAGGCCCTGGTTATTGTTGCTATTATTTAGCTATAAATCCTGTCCCTCTCTTTGTGACCCCATGGACTGCAGCATACCAAGGTTCTCTCTATTTCACCATTACCCAGAGTTTGCTCAGATTCATGTCCATTGAATTAGTGATGCTATCTAATCATCTCATCCTTTGCCACCCCTTTCTCCTTTTGCCTTTAATCTTTCCCAGCATCAGGACCTTTGCCAATGAGTCTGTTCTTCAAATCAGGTGGCCAAAGTTTTCGAGCTTCAGTTTCAACATCAGTCCTTCCAGTGAATTTTCAGGGTTGATTTCCTTTAGGATTGACTGATGTCATCTCCTTTCAGTCCAAGGGACTCTCACAAGTCTTCTCCAGCACCACAGTTCAAAAGCATAAATTCTTTGGCACTCAGCCTTCTTTATGGTCCAGTTCTCACACCTGTGCATGACTACTGGAAAAACCATAACTTTGACTATACAGACTTTAGTTGGCAAAGTGATGTCTCTGCTTTAATACACTGTCCAAGTTTGTCAGTTTTCCTTCCAAGGAACAAGCATCTTTTGATATTATGGCTGCAGACAACATCCACAGTGATTTTGGAGCCTAGGAAAATAAATCGGTAACTTCTTCCACTTTTCCCCCTTCTATTTGTCATGAAATGATGGGACCAGATGCCATAATCTTAGTTTTTTGAATGCTGAGTTTCAAGCCAACCTTTTCACTCTCCTCTTTCACTTTCATCAAGGGGCTCTTTAGTTCTTCACTTTCTACCGTTAGGGTGGTATTATCTGCATACCTGAGGTTGTTGATACTTCTCCCGGCAATCTTGATAACAGCTTGTGATTCATCCAGCCAGGCATTTCACATGATGTACTCTGCATAGAAGTTAAAGAAGCAGAGTAACAATATACAGCCTTGTTGTACTCCTTTCCCAATTTTGAACCCTTCAGTTGTTTCATGTAAGGTTCTAATTGTTGGTTCTCGACCCACATACAAGTTACTCAGAAGACAGGTAAGGTGGTCTGGTATTCCCAACTCTTGGAGAACTTGGCAGGAGCAATGTTCCTTCCTCACACTCCAGCCCTCCTCACTCTCACCGTCTTACCCCTTCCTCCAGGCATCCCTCTGAGGGCTCCCCATGGGCAAGTCATGGGCATGTTAATTTTTTCATGCCTATGACCAAACTTATCCTAGTTATGTCATCTGCAACACAAAGAATTGGGCTAGTCATTTGCTCTACCTGATGAGAAAGATAGAACTAATTTTGCTCTTAAAACCCAGGAGAAAAGATAACCAATAGTGTTACACCTTGGTAGATGTCCTCTCTAGACAGTGATTCTTTTTTTTAATTAGAGGATAATTACTTTACAATATTGTGATGGTTTTGCCATACATCAACAAGAATTGACATTAGGTATACATATGTCCCCTCCCTCCTGAATGCACTCCCACTTCCCTCCCCATCTCACCCCTCTAGATTGTCACAGAGCACTGACTTTGTGTTCCTTGTGGCATACATTGAACTCCCACTGGCCATTTATTTTACATATGGTAATATACATATTGGAGCTTCCCTTGTAGCTCAGTCGTTAAAGAATCTGCCTGCAGTGCAGGAGACCTGGGGTTCTATCCCTGGGTCAGGAAGATCCCCTGGAGAAGGAAATGGCAACCCACTCCAGTATCCTTGCCTGGAAAATCTCATGGACAGAGGAGCCTGGTGGGCTGCAGTCCATGGGGTCGCAAACAGTCGGGCACAACTAAGTGACTAACACTTACTTAATGTATATATTGAGCTTCCCTGGTGGCTCAGACAGTAAAGAATCTGCAATGTAGGAAATTTGGGTTCAGTTTCTGGGCTGGAAGATCCTCTGGAGAAGGGAATGGCTACCCACTCCAGTATCCTTGCCTGGAGAACTCCATGGATAGAGGAGCCTGACAGGATACAGCCCATGGGGTCGCAACTACTGAGTGACTAACACTTTCACTTTCAATATATGTTTCAGTGCTATTCTCTCATATCATCCCACTTTCTCCTCCCCCCACTAGACAGTGGTTCTTTACATATTAGAATCATTGAGGACTTTTTTTTTTCTTTTAATGCTAATATCTGGGCCGTCTCCTGAATCAATGAAATAAGATTCCCTAGAAATGGGGAGTGGGGGGTGGTCTCAGGCTTTCATAGATTTTGCAAGCCCCTCAGCTAATCTTGATTGCAGTGAGAGTTACAAAGCATAAATTTATTTATTTATTGGTCACACCGTAAGGCATGCAGGATCTTAGTTTCCCAACCAGGGATCAAACCTGTGCCCGCTGCAGTGGAAGCGCAGAGTCCTAACCCCTGGACCACCAGAGAATTCCACACAAAGCACTAATTTAGATCTCGGTAATGCTGACTTAAAATGGGCTTGAGCCGTACTGTCCTCCTGTCTCCTATGAAAGAACCAATTTCAGGATGCCTTAAGAATTTGTGGCTGACCTACAACAAAACACATGACATTTTAATTATTTTCATTCCTGTTTAATTGTTTATTGAAGGTACTAGAAGAGTGCAGGGGCACTTTCCATCTCTAAGGTTAAAGCCACAGAATTGGAACAGCTACCAGTAACTTCAAATCTCACAGTTAAACTCTGACACCTTCTTTTATATTGGAACTAAGCAAGTTTTCTGGGATTTTTAAAATTGTGGTAAAAATATATACAATATGGAGTTTATCATTTAGACCAGCCAAAAGGAGAGAAGTATCAAGAAAAAGATGAATAAATGAGAAAACGTATATTACTTGGCTGAATTTCCTTTGTTGATGATTACAAGTTGGTCTGGGGTAATGGGACTCCTTTCTTATGTTCTCTTTGCCAGCTGTAAATATTAACTGATCTAAACAATCTTCATGCCAAGGTAGGAAGCATGGGAAGAAGAAGTGTTGAGAAGGAGAGTTTTAAAGAAAATAAATTCAGGATATTGGATGTGATGTAAACAAGTGTGCCGGATTAAATTATTTTCTGGAATATGGCATTGAGAGCATGGTTTTATGAGAGATGGTTGAGAAAGTGGGGAAACAGAAAGTAGGAAAGAGAGTTGCAGTGTGACTCTGACCCTACGCCATAGGAAATCTTATTTTTTCTGAAAGTCTCTCTGAAATGAAAAGACACATACTTTTGTTGTTATTGTGTACAGAGATACATAAAGGAACTCCTCAAACTGATCCTATGCGTCAATCTCCCTGCTTCCCTCTGGCATATGGTGTTGCCTCCTATCTTTTCTTTCCCAGTCCCCTTTACCATAGCCCTTAACAAGAATGTTTCATCAGTCAATGGATCACGGTATGGGGAGAGGGTGCTATGTGATTGGAGGCTGTGCAATTATATATGAAAGCTGAGGAAGACACTTAGGCAATCTATGAGGAGACCCAGTACTGAGGAACTGACTTCTCCGGCCAACAGCCTGTGAAGGACAGGAAACATAAGCTCAGAAGTTCTTGTCTTGATCATTAACCTGATTTTCTATTTTGTGCCCCAAACACTGCATGTGTTGGGTCACTGTTTGTTGAATGAATAAGCAACTATAGGACATCAGATTGGGGTTTTCTGTGGGAAAAGAAGCTTCCAATATTGAATATGATGAGAAAAATCAGTTTTAGAGGCCATTGAGTAAGAAGTGTGGGTGTATGTATGTCTGTGTGTTGAGGTGAATTAATATTGAAACTACGAAAGACTTCCAGTTGATGGTAGCCAGCCTCCAAAATGGGAGGAGCCTCCAGCCTTCCTGAGTCTTGATATTCATACCCTGTGGAGACCCTTCCACATCAGGGCTGGTGTGTGCAGTCAATGGAACACAACGAAAGGAACAGGAGGCCACTTCTGAGGGTTACAGAAGAGTGTGGCTTCCATCTTGGGCTTTCTCCCTTGGAACACTGACTTTAAGGAAAGCCAAATACCATATCATGAAGACAAACAGGCAACCTGTCTGTCTGGGGGAAAATAAAGAAATAAAGAAAACTCTACGTAGAATTTTCAAAAAGGACACAGTAGTGAAATGTTCAATCTGAATTCAATCTACAAATATTCAGGCAAGTAACTGCAACCACATACTTATCTTCAAGATGAAAATTACCTATCTCCGACTCCACCCCTTACTTACCTCCTCCTCCCCCTTGGCAACAACCAGTCTGTTCTCTGTGTCCATGATTTTGTTTTGGCAGATGCTGCTGGAGAAGACTCTTGAAAGTCTCTTGGATAGCATGGAGATCAAACCAGTCAATCCTAAAGGAAATGAACTCTGAATACTTATTGGAAGGACTGATGCTGAAGCTAAGCTCCAATACTTTGGCTACCTGATGCAAAGCACCAACTATTTGGAAAAGAGCCTATTGCTGGGGAAGATTGAGGGCAAGAGGAGAAGGGGGTGACAGAGGATGAGATAGCTGGATGGCATCACCGACTCAACAGACATGAATTTGAGCAAACTCCAGGAAATGGTGAAGGACAGGGAAGCCTGGTGTGCTACAGTCCATGGAGCTGCAAAGAGTTGGACATGACTTAGAAACTGAAAAACAACAACAAACTTTTAATATAGAATGGATAAACAACAAGGTCCTACTGTATGACACAAAGAACTGTATTCAATATCCTATGAGGAACCATAATGGAAAAAAATATAAAAACCAAATATATAACTGAATCCCTTTGCTGTATAGCAGTAAGTAACACAACTTTGTAAATCAACTGTACTTTAATAGAAAAAAGAAAATATAATAATTTAAAGCAAAACACACACACAGAGATGAAAATCCCCAAGGATGACAGTTGCAGAGAAATTTAGATGAGCATCCAGGAGAGAGTTTATCTCAGAGAGCTGTTTCCCAGTAGCCACTTAAATTTTTTAAAATAAGTTACATTTGTAATTGCCTTTAAAGCTTTCTCAACAGCTGGGGAGACCACTATGACAGCTGCCCTGAGCGACTAGCAGAGTGCCAAACACTTTCCATGTGTAACACAGGGTTCACAGACCACTAACCTTGCTCAGTGGTCAGTCTTAACTTGGTCCAGTTCAACTCTGGCCTCACCCAGTATATGTGTCTCTATTTAGATACCCATGCTGAGTAGGTAGGCAGCAGAGCAAAATCTGCAGGCTTGACTGGGCATCTCTGGCCATTGGTGAGTTAGTTCAGGTAAGTAGCTTAGGTTTGCCAGCACTGAAAATGGAATCATCACCTGGTGAGTACCCTGAAGGAAGGGATGCATGGAGGTTAGGGTCTGGTGATGAGATCACCCATCATGGCTCTCCTTGTGATCTTTCTCTTGATGTCCTCAACTGGCAGTTTCAACATCCTTGTGGACAACTCCCTGAGATGCCATCCTAGGCATCAGAACCCAATCATCCTTCTTCCCACTACCCTACTCCCTCCTCTGTCTCCTAAGGATTCCATCCTGGCACCAGCCTGATCCTTAATTTCAAGGCTGAGTTCACCATTCACAATAGAATTTATAACTTGATAAAACCAAATGCCGAGTCATTAGCCACAGAAAAATTGGTTCACTGCTTCTCAAGAGAAAGGGGAGAGATGATGGCCCATTCCTTTTAAAGCAGCCAAGAAAGGGAAGATTCTGCTAGTGAATATACCCACCCCTCACACTTGACACTGTTAAACACTAAGGAAGAAAAGTTATGACCAACCTAGATAGCATATTCAAAAGCAGAGACATTACTTTGCCGACTAAGGTCCATCTAGTCAAGGCTATGGTTTTTCCTGTGGTCATGTATGGATGTGAGAGTTGGACTGTGAAGAAAGCTGAGCACTGAAGAACTGATGCTTTTGAACTGTGGTGTTGGAGAAGACTCTTGAGAGTCCCTTGGACTGCAAGGAGATCCAACCAGTCCCTTCTGAAGGAGATCAACCCTGGGATTTCTTTGGAAGGAATGATGCTAAAGCTGAAGCTCTAGTACTTTGGCCACCTCATGTGAAGAATTGACTCATTGGGAAAGACTCTGATGCTGGGAGGGATTGGGGGCAGGAGGAGAAGGGGACGACAGAGGATGAGATGGCTGGATGCCATCACTGACTCGATGGACGTGAGTCTGAGTGAACTCCAGGAGTTGGTGATGGACAGGGAGGCCTGGCGTGCTGCGATTCATGGGGTCGCAAAGAGCCAGACACGACTGAGCGACTGAACTGAACTGTACTGAACTGATGTAGCTCATTCAGTAAAGGATCTGCCTGCAGTGCAGGAGACCCAGGTTCGATCCCTGGGCTGGGAAGATCCCCTGGAGAAGGAAATGGCAACCCACTCTAGTATTTTTGGCTGGAAATCTCATGGACAGAGGAGCCTGGTGGACTGCAGTCCATGGGTCGCAAAGAGTCAGACACGACTGAGTGACTAATGCTTACTGATACATTATCTCATTTAATCTTTCAAAATAGCCCAAGGAGGTGAATAATATTTGTTGTTGTTGTTGTTGTTGTTTTCAGGTGGCTGAGAGAAGATGAATGACTTGCCCGAGGTGACACAACCAGTAGACCAATGGCTGCGATTGAAAACCGAGGCTGTCAGTCACCAAAAGCTGAACAGGCTCTGTACCCTTAGTCTACCTGCCCCCGTCTGATTCTCATCCAAGTTCCCGCACGAAAAAGTCATTTCAAACACTGTTAGAGAGAAATATTCCAGGTACCAAGGTTTAGAAAAACATCACTTTTTTGCTGATCAATTTTTCCTGGCAACTTTCCTGAGGGAACCAGACGTGTTTTGTTGGATGGCAGAGTGCTATTATTGCAAAAAGAAGAGAGACTCAGGCACAGCTGGGGATCAACCATTTGCACTGTGTCCTTGCATGGCCTCCTGGGACAACAACTCCCCTTTGCTGCTTCAGATGCTGTGAGTGGGTCAGAAAAAGACACTCAGGTTTTCCCTTTGCTGATGCCACTTTTCCCGCTTCCTTTTTAAACAGCAGTAAATCTCCTTCAGACATCCCCAAGCTTCCCTCCTATTTTGAATTCTAGGACAGAGACCAGTTTCAGTTGGGGATAAAATCTTGTGAGACTTTGAAACTTTTACACTCAAACCTCTAGTGTTCTTTATCAAGACAAGGTGCTCTGAGGAAGGGAAAGAGGATTTCAACAGAAACAGACCGGCCAAGACATCAGAAAATGTCAGTCACAAACCAGAAAATGACAATAATAACAATAGTATTAAAATAGCTAACATTCACCCAACATATACTATATGTTAACTATCCTAAGCATTTTATGGATTATATATTAACTGATCTGCTCTCCAAACAATATTATGAGTTAGATACTACTAATTATGATGTCGTATTTCAGATGAAGAAACTGGGATGCAAGGAAGTTAACTTGCCTGAATTCACAAAAGAATTGAGAGTTAGATCCAAGATTTAAACTCAGGTAAGCTGGAGCCACTGAGCTCTTAAATGCTGGGATATTCTGAAATGATTGATTAGAGCTTTAAACTGTAATTATTTAATTGGGTGATGAGAGTCATACCTATTGTTGGAGGAAACACTCAAACATAACTAACATATTGGTTATTAAAATGATAATACATAACTAGGGAAGGAAGAATAATTGCTTATGGCAGAACAGCTATTCAGAAAGGAGAAATGCAATCTGTACATCCTGGCTGCTGAGCATCCTGGAGAAAGCAAAACAATGGTGTCTGAAGAAACCAAACTCAGATTCCTTGACCAGAGCCCAAGGCGAGCAGAAAGTTCAATAAGTCTCTGGGCTGGCATTCAGGAACATTCTAGAGAGGGGCAGGTGTTCCCCAGTAACCTGGTGACAACTCCACGTATGTCTGATTTAAATTGTGTTTTATAAGCCTCATCCAAGACTGAAGTTCCTGCGGGCTACATGCAGAAATCAGTGTCTTGCTTCCCTCTGTGCCAGCACAGAATACCTAGCAAAAGTCTGGGAAAAAACCAGTAACAGTCCTTCCGGGAGGAGGGAGAAACAGAATTAGCAATTCAGGCAGGCAAAGAGACTGGTGTGCCAGTTTGCAAAATCCTCTGGTGTGATGACCACCCCTCCTCTTCGCGCTCCCCGCTTCCTGTTTGGAATGTATAGTTTCAGTTCAGAAGTGTCCAGCTAATGCTTGTAAATCTTCTAGTCTTTTTGAATGTCAGATTTTAAAATATCATCTCGAAGTATCCCGGTCCTGAGATTCGGGAGCATTGAATGCTCCAGCAGAGAATGCAGACAGCTTGGGATGACTGCTCCGGAGAGCTGAACTGCAGCTTCATAAACTTGCCATGTGAATCCATGATGTCATCTGTTCCCTCAGAGTTTGGGCTCCGGAGCCCCAGACCACCCACGCAGGCGGCTATTCTCTCCCCGCGTCGTTGGGAGGGACCTGCCTTTATAAATGATTCGAGGTCTAAACGGAGGAGGACGGAGGACGTAGCTTGAATTGTTACACAAAAGTGCTGCCCGCGACAGTGATAAGCATTTGGACATGTCGATGTGGTGATTTTTTTTTTTTTTTTTTTTTTTTTTTGGTCTTATTTGAGCGTTTGAAATTCTCTGTAACACACAGTGAGAGAGAGACCAAGGTTGTTTCAGAAACAGGCTGGAAAATCTGTGATAGAAAAGTATGCGGGAGGGAAAATATATAAAAAGAAGGAAACTCGAAATATTGGGGCAGTAAATAATTAGATCATCAGCGATGTGAGAGTCACACGTGACTTTCCCCATTCCCCTCCCCAACCTCATTTCTTAGTTATAAGAGGGAAATTGGAGGGAGGGGAGAGATGCCATACTACTGAGAAGTAAAGAAACGAATTTTTCAAAGCAATTTGAAGAAAACCTAATTTTGAATATTTGGGTGTTTTGAATATTATTAACTAATACTTAGTTGGGAAAGAGGAAGCACTGATTTGGGGCTCAGGTCTTCCAGACCAATCTGCCTCTATTACAAGCAGCCCTTGACCACTGGGGCCCTGGTAATGCGGCAAGCGATGGAAGGGAAGGGGCCCTGTCTGCTGTTTACCTTTAGGATAGTAAGAGGGTAAGCTGTAGGGAACAGGCTTCCCAGGGGACTCAGCAGTAAAGAATCTGCCTGCCAAGCAGGGTCAGGAAGATCCCCTGGAGAAGGAAATGGCAATCCACTCCAGTACATCTGCCTGGAAAATTCCATGGAAGAGGAGCCTGGTGGGCTACAGTCCAGTGGGACATGGCTTAGTGACTAAATAACAACAAAATTATAGGGGTGGGGAGGGAGAATAATCAGATAATAATCAATAGCACTGAGCATATTGATACTGCTAGACAGGAAAATTAACTTGAAAACAAAAATATCAATTCTGCTTTGTATTTAAAGGAACAAGTCATCCTAAGGCTGGGGTTCTTGACCTTTTCTGAGTCATGGATCCCTTTAGCAGTTTGGTGAAGCCTATGGATAAATTCTTAGAATAATCGTTTCAGAATTAAGCAAAATACATGGGGTTATAAAAGCAATTAATGATATCAAAATTTATTTATCAAAATATTTCAAAAAGTCATTAACATGTTAAAATGTATGCTTCTTTATAGACTCTTAAAATAATAAGATCCAGTGGTGAGTTTAGTAACTACTGTGATTCCCAAGTCTTGGTGAACATGATATTTGCAGTAATTGTAGACAATGTGTAGCATTCTGAGGTCTCCATTGGTGGCAAAGTCACAAATAATGCCATTACAACTTGTGGTCGGTTGCTTGCATTTATAATTGAAGGAAACGCTGAATTTGAGCTAGATGTTAAAAATAGAGATTGTCTTTTCCCCTTCAAGTTCATGGATGCTCCTGTTAAGAGCCCCCATCCTAAGGAAGTCATTTTCAGGCAACCAAGAAAATTCAGAATTGGAGAAGAAAGTCAGTCCCGACTTGACCTCAGACTATTCCTCAAATCTTTTCATAAAGAAAATATTCAAAGAATCATTTTCCTAAGAGTTCCTTGAGACACTGGGGCACAAGGAACTGTACGTTGAGACCTCTCTGTGGTGGTTGTTCAATTGCTCAGTCTTGTCCGACTCTTTACAAGCCCATGGACTGCAGCACTCCAGGCTTTCCTGTCCTGAGACCTCTCTCTAAAGACTGTGAAACAGATGCAGTCTCTCCTCTTTGGAGTGGAATGCCCTGATGGGGATGGTGGTGGTGCCAGATGGAAGATGGTAGGCTGATGATGTCTGATCCACATGTTAGCAGTATTTGACCAAAAAGACAGTGTCCAGTGAAGGTGGAATAGGCAGAAAAAAGGAAGGAAATGGGAAAAAACCCCTCAGATATCTTTGTTGGTCTTATTTGACTGATTCGTGAACTCATATGAGCATTCTTCAGCTGGTAAAGAATCCGCCTGCAATGCAAGAGACCGCGGTTCTATTCCTGGGTCAGCAAGACCCCCTGAAGGAGGGATAGGCCACCCACTCCAGTATTCTTGGGCTTCCCTGGTGGTTCAGATGCTCAAGAATCCACCTGCAATGCGGGAGACCTGGGTCCTATCCTTGAGTTGGAAAGATCCCCTGGAGGAGGGCATGGCAACCCTCTCCAGTATTCTTGCCTAGAGAATCCCCATGGACAGAGGAAACTGGTAGACTACAGTCCATGAGGTCACAAAGAATCAGACATGGCAGCTAAGCACAGCACAGCAGATGAGCATTCTTCTGGGGAAGCTCAGAAAGCCATGGGGTGGGGAAGCCTCCACAGGTTGAGTCCTGTATCAGTAGAAATAGGTGATGATCAGGCAACACTATCAACAGGTTTTATTGGTTGCCTAACCTGCCATCCAGCTTCACCTTCCCCTTTCCTAATAGGACTCATTACCTCATACTGCCTCCAACTCATCCCCCCCACCATTTGTGATCTCTGTTGGGGGAACCTTCAGGAGTAGGGCATGACCAACTTAAGTCCATTATTGTGCTCTCTTCTCTGGCCACAGTCATTGATTCAGGGGTGGGCTTGCCACTTAAACTGAAACAATCAAGATGACTTTCAGGACTCTCACTGGGGCAGGCTAGCAATGAAGCGTTTTCTTTTCCCCTGAATTGAAAGGGTAGAGATATGAAGCCTGAACCTACAATGGTCACTGGACTACCAAAAAGGAAGACCAATTTGAGGATAAAGCCAACACAGAGAGCAAGGCATAATTAATGGAATGTCAGAGAAATGAACCACGGTCCCAGATGAAACAAATCTCAAAGTTCAGTCTCCAGTTGGATTTTCCATTAGGAGAATTAATGCATATCCTTCTTGTTTAAGCCAGTGTGAGTTAGGCTTTCTGTTACTTGTACCTCAAAGAATCCTAAATGATAAGCAGATTATCTGGCATAATTAAGCCAGTCATAAAGCACCACATTTTCCAAAGAATCTTTTAGCATTTTCCAAAGTTTTACCCAAACATCTACCACTCTGTCCTTTCTTCCATGTTGCATCTTCAAGGGGATGACATAGGATGTGTGTCTCAGAGTCCAAACTCCTAAAGTGAATTCTCAACTTCATCACTAACTCATCTCATGACCAAAAGTAAGAAACTTTGCCTCTCTGAGCTTTAATGTCCTCATGTGTAACATTAGACCACAGATGTAAATGGTTGGAGGGGCTTTACTCCCCAAAGTCCCTTTTCCTTAATGTATATCCAATCATATCACAAAAAGGAGGGAACTAGCCTCTTCTGAAAGTCATTCCCTTTTGACTGATGACTTGAAAAAGTGGTTACCTTTCTGGGATACATTCATACTTGTGTTAATATTATAGAACTGAGGATTTTATGTGACTATGAATGTTAATAGTAAAGGAAATAGAAGACTATATTTAGAGATTTTCAGTCATTCATTCAAGAAGTTCTCTATACCAGGAATTGTAGTAGGCAGCAAGAATATGGAAATAAAAGATAGGCAGCCTTTGTCTCTAAGTGGCTCCCAATGTAACAAGGAAGACAGCTAGACTGATGTATACAGTTATTCAGGTTGTACACTGAACAACTCTGGGGTTGCATTTCATGCCAATGTCTATGTGACAGTTCAAAGAGATGAATAAAAATGCTAACTGTATAAAGGGCAATATGTTGGGCAGTATATGCTCTGTGATCCCATCTGTGTTAGAAAACGATGTTGAGACATGCATCTATATCTGTATCTTTAGACAAGCTCTGTAAAAAGACACATGGAACTGTTAGCAGAAGTTAATTCTGAGAAGTAGAACTGGAAGGAAGTTGAAATGGGGAAGAGAAAAACTTTACTCTGCACTTGATATCTTTTTGTCCTGTTTTATTCGTTCTCTACAAGACAAACTTATCATCTATCAAGATACAACTTTCAAAGTTCAGCAACTGGAACCTAGCTGAATAAGTGCTCGGTAGAGATATACCTGTTCTGCAGCATCACAGAGGTAGGGCCAAGCCTGCCTGGTATGATGGTTAATTTTACCCGCTAACTTGCATGAGCTAAATGATGCCCAGAGAGCTGCTAGAACATGATTTTTTTGGCATGGCTCTAAGGGTGCTTCTGGAAGACATTAGCATTTGAATCTGTAGACTGAGCAGCAAAGATTGCCCTCATCAATGCAGGTAAGCATCATCCAATCCATTGCAGGCCTGAATAGAACCAAAAGGCAGAGGAAAGGAGAATTTGCTCTCTGCCTGAGCTGGGACATCCATCTTCTCCTGCCCCCAGACATTAGTGCCCTTAGTTCAGGCTTTCGGACTCAGACTGAGACTCACAGCCTTGACTCCCCTGGTTCTCAGACCTTTGGACTCAGACTGAATTGCACCACCTGCTTTCCTATTTCTCCAGCTTGCAGAATTTCAACAAGCACAATCGTGTGAGACAATCTCCAAAACGTATAAATAAATATCTTATCAGTTCTGTTTCTCTGGAGAACCCCGACTCATACATCTAGGATGGCAGCAGTCATTCAAGAGATAGAGGAGGCAAAGCGTGTTTCAGAGAGAGGGAGCTGCATGGACAAGGTACAGAGGCGAGGGAGGGGGCTGTCGATCACAGACTGAAAACTTGACATAGTTGCAGCATAGAGAGTAGATGAGAAAATGACAAAAGTTGAGACTGCAAAGATTATGCAGGGCTCAATATTTAATCGTATTAAGGCAGGTGGTATGGATCCACTGCAGGATTTCAAATAGGGGAGTGACAAGTTTATATTTGAGTCCTAGATCACTCTCAGAGTAATAAGGTTAAAATGGAGACCACACATGTGGCATCCATACACACACACATGCACACATACACACACGTGTAAAACCTATATCAGAAATGTTAACGAACTTTTTACCTGGCCTTCCCTAGTTTTTCTTCCTTTGCTTTACTTTCTTTTTAGCATTCAAATCTTCAATCTACTTAGCATTTATGTTTGTTTGTGGTGGTAAGTTGCTTTGCTTTGCTTCCAAACATTTAACCAATTGTCACAATGCCATTGATTTAATAGTTAATTCTTTTCTTCACTTCTCTAAAATACCATTCTTGTCATATATTAAATCCCTGTAGCCATCAGAGACAGCTTCTGAACACTTTCTTTTCCAGTACATGGTTCATTTTGTGTCATGTTTTTCAAAACACTACAGCTTTATATTTTTTGCTGCTGCTGCTACTGCTGCTAAGTCACTTCAGTCGTGTCCGACTCTGTGCGACCCCATAGACGGCAGCCCACCAGGCTCCCCCGTCCCTGGGATCCCCCAGGCAAGAACACTGGAGTGGGTTGCCATTTCCTTCTCCAATGCATGAAAGTGAAAAGTGAAAGTGAAGTCTCTCAGTCGAGTCTGACCCTCAGCGACCCCATGGACTTTAGCCTTCCAGGCTCCTCTGTCCATGGGATTTTCCAGGCAAGAGTACTGGAGTGGGGTGCCATTGCCTTCTCCGTTATATTTTTTAATATCTGATAATTCAAATGTTCCCTTACTCCTCTTTTTCTCCAAATTGTCTTAACTAGTTTTGTAAATGTATTCTCCCAGATTAACTTTATAATCAGTTTGCCAAGTTCAAAAGAAAGAAAATCTCTGGGATTGTTTTGGAATTACACTCAATATATAAACTATTTTGGGAAAAATTTAGCACTTTTACCACTATGAATTCTTAAATTCATTAAATCTGAGATAGTAGATGAATCTATTGCTCACTTTTTAAAGAGAATGATAATTTTTAATAGTGTGTTAAGAAAAGCACAGAAAAAACTTATTTTTGGTCTCCTCCTCACCCTGCACAATGACAGCTTAAAATGATCATTTATCATGGAGGTTCAGAGTGAAAAATTCCAGTACTTGTGAAATAACAAGGACAGCGCAATGATAATTCCATGACCACCATGACACATTTCTTCATAAAGCCTTCCAGAAGTCAGCGAAACAGGTCCTGAAAGAGTCTCACTTTTACAGTAAACAGCTCCCCAGTCAAACAAAGTCACCCTACTACACTTTCAGGTGAGAGTTCTTTTCTTTTTTTTTAAGAGATTTTTTGATGTGGACCATTTTTAAAGTTTTTATTGAACTTTTTACAACATTGCTTCTGCTTTACATTTTGTTTTGTTTTTGACCACAAGACGTGGGATCTTAGCTCCCCTCCAGGGACCGAACCTGTATCCCCTGCATTGGAAGGCAAAGTCTTAACCACGGGACCCCCCTGGGAAGTCCCAAAAGTCTTTCTTTTTTCCTGTGTGTGTGTGTGTTTTGTTTTGTTTTTAGCTTTTCTCAATCAGCCCTTCAATGGAACTCCAAAATAGTGTTTCCTATGAATTGAGAAGTCTTAGCAGCCTGGAGATAAAAATATCTTGTATTTTAAGGAATCTTTTCATGCTAACTACTCTCCTGACTAGATGCTAAAACAGCTTCATTCCCTGCAGCAAATCCTAGGGAGAGAAATGGTTCTCTTTAGGACTTTAACTGAGTGTAATGACATCTGCCGAAAGAATGTTAGGAAAAACACACTGAGGGTCCGTGGCCAAATTTCATGGCAACAGCTGGTGAATCACAGGTGTTGTCAGGAAAGCCTTCAGCCTCCCTTAAATGTTCTGGAGAGTTCTTTATTATTTTAAACACCACGTTTGGAGAGTGCTTAATTTGCTCGAATTCAAAACATTCCTCATGGGCAAAGTGCAATGTAAACAATGCTCTAGGAGAAAGTCATGTCAGCCTAATTTGTTATTTGCAAACAGGGTGGTGAAAAACAAAGTGCTTAAGCATTTTCCGACAGTGATGTTGCCATTTAGGCATTTAGGAAGGTTACACAGGAATAATATTCTCCTGGTTCACTCAACCACAATGCGTGATCTATGACATTAGCTGGGGGAGATGGAGACTTCTAGACAGATTAGTGCGTCTGCCTTTGCAGAGGGGGATGAGATACCCAGCTAGAGGCTTTGGATGGTGGGCAACCTTCAGGGTGCAGGAGCATTTTGAAGGTACTCACATCTGCCTCATGAGCTCCAGTCCTAATCTCCAATGTGGCCTATGGTTTAGAAAGTGAAAAAAGTCCCCCAGAAGCACAGAACTCATGGGCACTAAATGCCACTTCACACAAGAATATTCCTGAGTTGTCATCATGACAGAGCAGGGCTTTCTTTTCTGATTTAATCCAGTTCCTATTATCACATATGATTTCATTCATTCATTCCTTCATTTCTCAAGTATTTCGTAAACAGCTTTTGAGGTCCAGGCCATTTGCTAAAGCAAAGATGCACAATGGGAACAGATAATCATCCTTATCGGTGAAGGGCTGTGGGTGAGAGAAGAACAGATGAATAATAGCAGCTACAGCAGAGGAGCAGATGCTCCCAGAAGACAGAGCTGGAAAGGATGGTTCAGGTCACAGATTTCTCCATTAGCCGTGTCAGTGCCCCACTGCCCCTCCAGGAAGAGCTTCAGCCGCGTGACCTCAGCGATCAACCCCTGACTTCCTTCCGACCAGAGCGATTGGTCTGGGGATTAGCCTGTTATCCAAGCTGGGAGAGAAGACTCTCCTTTCTGTTCACCATCCAGGCCGCTGAAGCCACTGTGACAGGAAAGCACAGTGCCAAGGCCCTGAGAGGAGCAAAGATGAGGGGGAGACATAGCCTCTTGACAGCGTTGAGACCCGGGGCCAGCTCTACTTGGACCTTTCTGTGGTTTGAACATTTGACTCGATAACTCCCCTCCTTTTATTTTCTATGCTTGAGCTAATTTGAACTGAGTCTCTGTCCCTTGTCACCAAGACTGCCATTTACTCCATGTACTAAAATATGGGTAAAAATGGGGGCTTGGAGAACAGGAGGGAGGATGGACACACCAAACCCATGCTGGGGACCGGAAGGAGGCTTCCTGGTGGAAATGGTACCTAAACAGATGCAACAGGCAACAATGGGACCCTGAGCTACTCTGCTTCATTGTTTTGTTCCCGTTTATAAAACAAACAAATGACTCCTTTTCTTTCCTTTTCTTTTCTGAGAAGTGCATTACACACACACACACACACACACACACACACACACACACACACTTGAGGGGACTTTGTAGGGTTGGTAGGCAGGGTCCTGGGATGAGCATTCAGTACTGTTCTCTGAGGATGGAAGCGACTGACTAGGGAGCCGAAGTGCAGAAGGAAGTTGCCTCAGAGCTCAAGGGAGATAGCTTTGCCAGGTCAGGATGCCACCGGCACATCCATGGATGGCCAGGGTGCCTGTCGGCATGCACTTCTGTCACTTAAGCAGTTGGGAGGAGCCCCTCCCCTGTCCCACAGTGGTCACCAGCTGAGCTGAGCCCTTCCCTCCCAAGGCCCACGCTGCTGGTGCTTGCTCCCACTTTCCCTACAACCCTCCTCCATCATCCCCTGAGGAAGAGGGGGAGGCCTTTCCTGAATGTTCAGGGGCCCAGCAGCTGGACAAGGTGAGAGAGGGGCATTTCACCAGAAAGAACCAGAGGCGCCAGGGCACAAGCCCACAGAATGGCACGTTGTGTCCAGAGGACTCCAAGTGTGGCCACCATGGAGCTAGACTGTGTGTCATCAGTAACACAAATGTACACAACCTTGAAAGGATGTATTGGGGAAAGGGTTCTGTGATTATAAAGTGCTCCACAGAGGCTATCCTTTCTGTTATGACACATTGCAGGGTTGTTTTGAGACCTAAATGAGATCACACGCCCATACAGTGGCTCTGAAGGTTGGGAAGGCCCAGTGCACATGCTAATTAACAGAGTTTGGGGTATAGCTGGGTTCCAGTTCAGACCACAAAGGAATAGTAAAAACTGAACTAACAGTGAATTTCTCTCAAATCCACACTATTAAATGTGTTTGTTGTAAACTGAGTATTTTAATTAAAATACTTCCTATCACCTCTTTACAGACACATGAATGATTTCATTGTCTGTTAGAAATAATTTCCTGCTAACAAATTAGTTAGACCACCAAGCTTCATACTTCAAGCCTGAGAGGTATTTTATTGATTTACCACAGTATGACACCTAAAGTATACACATGTATATGAATTTATGTGTGTATGTGTGTGCACACACATTTTTTATTTTCAAATCTGTATCCTTTATCTTAGGACATCATTGCTTCACTCCCAAAAGGTGCAAAGGTGTCTTAGTTGCTCATTCTGTCTGCCCGCAAATCCATCATTCCCTACAGTTGCTCCGAAACTGAACATTCCACTTGATTTGGCTGTAATGCGCTTTCTTTAAGTAGGAAAAGACATACAATAGAGACTAGCAGTATAATTATAAGAAAGGAAAAGGAAAATTATCATTTATTCCAGATGCTATGATTGTTTACCTAGACATCCAGAAGAATTGGCTAAAACATTATTGGCACTAGTAGGAAAACTTGGTAACATTGCTTACTATCCAGTAAATACCAGGAGAACTAGAGTTAGCCCACCTACCTGAAAAATATTTGAAACAAACGGGAAACAGGATGTCTTTAGGGGTATGATAGAGATTCTGAGTACTGTTCCTTTGGGCTCCAAAGCACTCTGTGACCACACCCTCATTAAGTCTCCTGTGGAAAACATTCCTCAGTTCCTAGTCTCTCATCTCTAGCTGGGGAGGCCCTGATCCAGCTCCAAGGTCAAGGTGAGACCATGACGTCTTACTCATTGTGATACCTTGAGAGAAGCAACTTAAAAATAAAAGTAGTGTATAGAGATGCTTTCCTGCCCCCTTCCTCGGAATACATTTTTCTTTCTCATCCACAAAGCAAATGTTAGCATCTTAGGACAAGATCTTAACAGCATGTGCAGACCCTACCATCCCCTCAGCATGGTTTTTCCTGGACAAAAGGATGGTTTACCCTCAAGGAGCATTTAGGTCTCCACCTCTGCCAGATAACAACACTTGCAGTGTTTAACAAAAGATTGTTTTCAGTTTCTACCTATCAAGTTCACAAAAATTCAAAGTTTTGGCATCCCCCAATATTGCACGAGTTGTTATTATTGTTGTTGTTCAGTCTCTCAGTTGTGTTCAACTCTTTACAGCCCCATGGACTGCAGCACACCAGGCTTCCTTGTCCCTCACTACCTCCCAGAGTTTACTCAAAATTATGTCCATTGATTTGATGATGCCATCCAACCATCTCATCCTCTGTTACCCCCTTCTCCTTTTGCCTTCAATATTTCCCAGCATCAGGGTCTTTTCCAGTGAATCAGCTCTTTGCACCAGGTGGCCAAAGTATTGGGACTTCAGCTTCAGTATCAGTCCTTCCAATCAGGGTTGATTTCCTGTAGGATTGACTGGTTTGACCTCCTTGTTGTCCAAGGGACTCTCAAGAGTCTTCTCCAGCACCACAGTTTGAAAGCATCAATTCTTTAGCACTGTCCTCTTTATGGTTCAACTTTCACATTTGTACATGACTACTGGAAATATCATAGCTTTGACTATATGGACCTTTGTCAGTAAAGCAATGTCTCTGAATTTCAATACACTGTCTAGGTTTGTCATAGCTTTCATTCCCAGGAGCCAGTGTTTTTTAATTTCATGGCTGCAGCCATTGTCTGCAGTGATTTTGGAGCCCAATATTGCAGGAGGGGCTTCCTCAAAGATAAGTCTTCAGTTTGTCTGTACTGACCTGGCTTGAGGCATGCTTAACCTGGGACCTTGAAGACCAGCAGGAGTTTACCCGGGAGGAGGAGAGAAGGGGACGGAGAATGGTCCTGGCAGAGAAAACACGAGGTGAGAGGGAGAACTCACTAGCAGGGAGGCACAGAGACTGGAACCTGCTGATTGAAAGTGACAAGGTGTAGAATAAGGACAGAAGTGGTAGCTCCAGATCACAGAGGATAAAAAGGACACTGAATTATCACTTCCCTTCATCAGACTTGCTTCCTATACTGTACATTGTAGATTCACAGGAAGACTTCAGTGAGAAAATGCTCTTTTCCTGTCTAATTTGCATAAGATCTTTCTTGTCTGTGTTATTCCCCTCAACGGGAACATAGGTAATGATGGTGACAGCTACTAAGAAACCCAAGGAAAATCCCATCCACCACAAACCCTACTCTTTCAAATCCTGGAATTCATAGCTCCTGCCATTACAGCGAAACCATACAGGCAGCCAGAGTCAGACCGCTGGCATAGACTAGTGAGTTCTCAATCCTCCCTCGGAATGGCTGGGGTTTTGTGGCTCCCCCTGAAGAATACAAACTTTCTCTCCACAAGCTTTTCTTCATAAGGCCATTGACTATGGCCATTGATAGAGTTAGACTGCCCAGGTTCCAAGTTGGTGACATGTACCAAGACGCTTGATACATTAATCAATAATGTTAAATAGAAATTTTAATATAAGGCTATTAATTGCAGCAATATACAAACATTTTCAATAGGAAGCCATCTGAATATCAGATGGGAGGCAGGTTTTTTTAAATTCTATCTTTCTAGGGAAGTCACAGAATGAAAAACTAACAATCTTATGCTTTAATATTTAACAATATAGAGAAATTCTCAAAATGTATCAAGTGAAAACCTGAGTATCAAACAGTATATTAATTGCAATTTCCATTTTATGGCACAAGTATGATGAATACATAGAACTCAGAAGTTAATACTTTAAAATATTAACATTAACTTTCTCTGAAAGATATGGCTTTGGGTGGTTTGCTTTTCTTGTCGTTCTTTTCTGTTTTCTTCCAAGTGTTAAAAAAATGTAATACTGTTACAGTTAGAAAAAAAGACCAAAAATATTCAGAAGAGCCTCTGTTTTACATGGCAAACACATTTTCCTGACTGGATGTGCATCTGAATCGCATGGCAGTCTTTGTGCAAATAAACAAAGGTCTGATTTTTCCAGAATGTTCCAGAAAAATGAAACATTTCTGTTAGAATTATCTGTCCATGTCTGTACTTGAGCAAGAAAACAGACACAAATACACAACACTTTTCCTGTTGTGCTGCCTTACACTATTTGGGAGCTTGGCTCCAAGTCCAAAATTCCAGTTGCCTCCTCCAAATCTGGGAGCCTCTTGCGTCTGTGAAACGCAAGCTGCAGCTCCCTTGGGAGAGGACACTCCTCAACTTCCTGCCTCATTGCAAAGAAAACTGCCCTTGTGTGTACAGGCCTCACCACCAGGGCAGAAAATGAGAACCGCTTGGAAAAACAGCAAGATGCCTGCCATAGTTTGTTTGGTGTCTCACAAAATAAAATCCATCTTTCTTCACCAGATGAGTGTCATTGCTGTCAGATGATTTGGAGGGGGATGTCAGTCCCTGCTCTGAAACTGGAAAGCTGGCAAGTTTTCTGGAACTATGTTTTCATGGATAGGAGAACTTTATGAGAAAATGAGAAATACGATGGCAGGGGACTGGATTTCTATAGAATTTGAATTTCTATAGCCTTCTGTAGATTCTTCCAGATGTTGATGAGATCTGTTCCATCAGAATCTCCAGGGATGGGGCTCTGGCTCCTACATTTTAATAAGATTTACAGACGAGTGTGATGGAGAGCAAAGTTTGAGAATGACTATAATGGCAATATGCCAAAGGGTGGTCTAGAGTAGAAAAACAGCAGCAGTTAAAGTACATGCAGCATTTGCAGTCATGATATTTAAATGCAGTCTTAAAATTTTTTTTTTTAAGATTGTCTCCTTTGCTAGAAAGGGCTACATGCCATTAGTTCACTTCATTCATGGAATCCTCTCACAGGCTGAATAGGAACAATAAAGCAACCCCAAAGCACACCCAGTCACAGCCCTAGGATGCCACATAAATCAGCTCAGGGCAAGCTGGACCAAGCCGGGTGAGTGCTGCCAAAGCGAAACAGCCCGTCTGGTGACCAAACGCTTTTTGCCTATTAAGTGCATGTGTTGACTTTTGTGTGTGGACCTAGAGAGTCCAGTCACCACAAACCCAAGGGTCAACAGCCACTTGGGAGCCTCTTCTGCACTGAACAAGTGCTGTGTTAAGTAAAACCAGGATTTGAACAGCTCAGCATCCTACTAGAAGCTAATTTTTGACGTTGCATGAACACATGTGCTTATGTGGAAAGAGGATTGAAGCCCACGACCGAGATGGACTCATTAATAACACCCCTTTCACTCTCAGATTTATCCCAGTCTGTGAATATATCATGTGGTCACCTAACCTCAAGGTCAAAGTGATTGCACTTTGGCTAAGGGAGCATCAGGAAGAAGAATGGTTAGTAACTCTCCCAAACAGCCATGAAGCAGTAACCAAACAGCACCCTTCACTTGGCAGACAGCAAAAACAACTGCCATCCTTTGTTCACACCCCTCTCCACTCACTGTCTATATTTTTAACTCTTTCAGTTTCTTTAATATCCATCATCGTCTGAGCAGCCCAGGGCAGTAACTGTATGTCAATTTTCACTTTGCAGCATGCACACTTTATTCCCAAATTACCCCAGTAACCCAAATAAGAAAGGAGAAAATGCACAAGAATTACTGTGGCCATCTGGAATGTATAATGTGGAAAGATCTGCAATACATTACATGGTCTGGAAAGTGGCTGGTCGAGTTCCAGAGAGTTAAGACAGACTTCAAAGTCTGGCTGTACATCAGTGAAACTGCTGATCAGCTCCGATATTTAAAGTGGGTGTAGATGAATGAATTTATTACAGTTTTTATCTCCTGGGCTCAGATGGGGAAATGGAATCATAGTCAGGTTTTCCTTTAATTTCATGCTGAATTTTTTTTCTTAGATTTTCTTTCTCTCCTCCTTAATACTGTACTCTGTCTTTATTTTTCTTTCTGGATGGAAACATCCCTTCTTTATCTCTACTGTGAACCTGAAAACCGACTCATTTGTATGACAACTTAATTCCAAAGACTGGTGATCTGATCATGAGATGCCGTGCATAAAGTGTCTCAATTAAAAATCTATGTATCTTCATAGCCTTTATTCTTTCTCTCCCTGATGGAGTAAGTCAATAGCTGGGATGTGAACTCAGCTGCATGGAAATTATTTCTAAAATTGAATTGGGATGATATCTAGTTGTGTTTCCTGACTAGAAATACTTTATGAGTAAAACCTGGTCTCAATAAATATTTGGAAACACTTAATTTGAGGACTGCTGTCAGAAACTCCCTTTAGGAAGGGATGAAAGACTAGTTCTTTGGTCAACAGCCTGAAAATCCCCTTGAGAAACAAGCATCTTCTCATCTCTGCCAACTGGATTGCTTTTATCTCCATACAAATTTATCTTGACCCTTAAAAGAACCTCAACAAATAGAATCTTAAGCCAACTCCATAGCAAATGCCTGCACGTCTCCATCCTCAAGAGCTCTTAGGGTTACTTTTCTAAACTCTAAACGCAATTCATTAGCTAAGAAGAAGCATTGCTTTGGATCTTTTATGGACTGAGAAGAAAAGAATTGTTTTTCACACACACACAAAGGAAAGAAGCACACCAAGAAGGAAAAGGTAATGTCTCATGATAGTCTACAATGCCTGCTTTCCTTCACTACTATGACAAATATGCATTGGAAATTTCTCAGATTTCTACAATAATTAGAGGAATGAAACATAACTAGGGTTCCTCCAAAATGTTTAGGACTAGCTCAGGACAAGATGATAGAATAGAGTTTCACTTCCAGTTCCTTCTCAAGCTCCTGGCCCTTTTTTCACTTTCAAGGAGCTCTTTCTCTACCTCCCTCCCCCAGGAATCAAAGAACAAGATATTAATTCTTTAATGAGCTGACCCTCTGAAAAGCCTTTTGAATTTTAAACAAGAGTGGGCACATGGACTATATTTAACCCAAGGGAATGAATTTCTCATAGTAGTACATGAAAAAAAAATTGTGAGGGCAAAGGGGGTCTTTGACACTCTTCAAACTGTATCATGCATCTTTTCTATACTCAAAGGATGATGTTAGTTAGAGTTCTGGAGATCAGTGAGCTGTTTGGATCCTTTTAGAAGAAAAACATAATTGAATATGCTTTCTCACTATGTGCTCTATTCCCAGCTCAGTTATAATACTTAAAAATAGCCGACAGGTGCTCTTTATTGGTTTCCTTAAGGCTGTCATAACAAAGTGCCACAAACTGGATGGCTTAAAGCAACAGGAATTAGTTACCCCAAAGTTCTGCCGGCAAGAAGACTGAATTCCAGGTATGGGTAAGGCCATGTTCCCTCCAAAACCTTACAGAGTTGTCCTTGCCACTTCCTGCCTTGGGTTTTCCTTGGCTCATAGTAGCATAATTCCAATTTCTGCCTCTCATCACATGATTCATGCCACAAATCTCTGCATCTTCTTTCCTCTGTGTGTCTCTGTGTCCAAGTTTCCTCTTGGAAACTGTATATGGTAACCAGTAATCATGGTTGAGGGCATGTATTCATGATCTCGTCTGAACTTGAGTATACAGTCACCTCTCGGTATCTGTGAGGGACTGGTTCCGGGACCACGTGGACACCAAGATCCAGGGATGCTCAAGTCCCTACAGTTGATCTCCCCTATCCGTGGATCTGCATCTTCAGATTCATCCCACCATATCCGGGGTCATATTTTCCATCTGCAGTCGGTTGGATGGGTGGATGGGGCCACCATATCCGGGGTCATATTTTCCATCTGCAGTCGGTTGGATGGGTGGATGGGGCCACCATATCCGGGGTCATATTTTCCATCTGCAGTCGGTTGGATGGGTGGATGGGGTACCTGCAGAGGAGGGCTGGATGTGCTCTCAAAGATCCTATTGACTAAATGAAGTCATGTTCACAGGTACTAAGGGATGGTTAGGACTTCAATATATTTTTTGACAGTGGCACAATTCAACACATACCATGCTCCTAGACCAGAACAACTGAAGAAGAACTACATTTGGGAACATTTTCTACAGGCAGCCCTTAGTTCCTCCTTGTTGGAAAGAAGTGACTCAACCTTGAAAAGCCGAGGACAAATGCCATGACAATTCTAGACACCCTAGATAGCTCTTGAGTAGTGAGATGACAGATCGCTTCATGTCTTCCGTATCTTCATGCCTCAGTCTTCAAGTTTGTAAAGCTTTTCTTCTCTCATTCCACAGAAGAAAGAGAACTGCTTAATATCCTGCATAACCAGCATATCCCAGCGGCAAACATTTGGCTGCTCCCTCTGTTAAACCTTCCCAGTTACTTCTGCCTCATTCTTCAACTATTCTCTTAGGAAAAAAGACCCTGAAGAACTTGTATTTGGGCTCTGTCGGGAATGAGAGGGGATCCAGATAGTTAGAGTATCTGTTTTCTCCTCTGACCCACAGACTTGCTGGTTCCCCATCTAACTCAATACTTCCTCTTTGCTAATTTCACAAAGTACATTTCCCTCTGCTCTGTAACTGACAAATCTCTCTCTATGATATTCTGATTTTTTTCACTCTTTACATGTTCTAGAAATTATTTAGCATGTGTGTGCACTAAGTCACTTCAGTCATGTCTGACTCTTTGTGACCCTATGGACTGTAGCATGACAGACTCCTCTGTTAATGGGATTCTCCCGGCAAGAATACTGGAGTGGGTTGCCATGCTCTCTTCCACGAGATCTTCCCCACCACGGATCAAACCCAAGTCTCTTATGTCTCCTCTACTGGCTGGTGGTCCTTTACCACTAGTGCCACCTGGGAAGCCCTTATTTAGCATCTGTTCAGTACAGCTCAGTTCGGTCATTCAGTCGTGTCCGACTCTTTGTGACTCCATGAATTGCAGCACTCCAGGCCTCCCTGTCCATCACCAACTCCTGGAGTTTACCCAAACTCATGTCCTTTGAGTCGGTGATGCCATCCAACCATCTCATCCTCTGTCGTCCCCTTCTCCTGCCCCCAATCCTTTTCAGCATCAGGGTCTTTTCCAATGAGTCAACTCTTCACATGAGGTAGCCAAAATACTGGAGTTTCAGCTTCAGCATCAGTCCTCCCAATGAACACCCAGGACTGATCTCCTTTAGGATGGACTGACTGGATCTCCTTGCAGTCCAAGGGACTCTCAAGAGTCTTTTCCAACACCACAGTTCAAAAGCATCAATTCTTCAGTGCTCAGCTTTCTTCACAGTCCAACTCTCACATCCATACATGACCACTGGAAAAACCATAGCCTTGGCTAGACAGACCTTTGTTGACAAAGTAATGTCTCTGCTTTTTAATATACTGTCTAGGTTGGTCATAACTTTTCTTCCAAGGAGTCAGCATCTTTTAATTTCATGGCTTCAATCACCATCTGCAGTGATTTTGGAGCCCCCAAAAATAAAGTCTGACATCAAGTATAATATGATTTTAGGGCTAGAATCTGAAATATGCCTCCAGTTTCCACCCCAAAAAATCCTCCTTAATGTACTGAATCTTAAGACCTGAGACTGCCCCAGAATAGAATCCATTCTGTCCAGCTTAGGTACTCATCATGGTTCCTTGTGGCACACAGATCAGAGTTTCAGCTTGATATTCACAGCCCTCAATCACACAATCCATACCTAACCTTTCTGCCACTGTCTCTGTTTACATTGTCTCATATTCTCTATGTGCTGGTAATGCAGACTATTCATCTTTCCTATTCCATACACATTTGTCCCCTTCTTTTACTAAATGTTATTTAAGGCATTCCACTTGCTGACATGCTGCACTCCATGGGGTCACAAAGAGTCGGATATGACTGAGCAACTGAACAACAACAACAACAACAACAACTTGCTGTAAATCCCTTTAGCCATAACACCTAATGGCAACCCACTCCAGTGTTCTTGCCTGGAGAATCCCAGGGACGGTGGAGCCTGGTGGGCTGCCATCTATGGGGTTGCACAGAGTCGGACACGGCTGAAGCGACTTAGCAGCAGCAAACCCTTTAAGGTGGGCTTCCTCAGTGTCTCAGAGGTAAAGAATCCCCCTGCAATGCAGGAGCCACAGGAGACGTAAATTTGATCCTGGGTCAGGAAGATCCCCTGGAGAAGGAAATGGCAACCCACTCCAGTGTTCTTCCCTGGAGAATTCCATGGACAGAGGAACCTGGTGGGCTACAGTCCATAGGGTTGCAAAGAGTAGACACGACTGAAGCAACATAGTATGCAACTTTTAAGATACACTCAGATGACCCTTCCCTCTCTTCCAGTTGGAACTCATTTGTCTGAACAATCACTCACAACATGTGGATCTACACTAGCATGTTCTATTTTGCTGGAGTAATTGATACTTATCTTCTACCACCACCCTTCACCACTCTGAAATCTTATGGAATAGCAATTCAATTTATCCATCTTAACATCCTTACTCTAAACTGTAACTCACGGCTTGTGCATAATATATGGTTATAAATGCTTTAGTCCAGTTCTGAATAAGATTCAGCTCAGGCTTTGATCTCTGTTCCTAACACAAACTATGCCAAGTTCAGTTCTGTTCAGTTCAGTTCAGTTCAGTCACTCAGACGTGTCCAACTCTTTGTGACCCCATGAATTGCAGCACACCAGGCCTCCCTGTCCATCACCAACTCCTGGAGTTCACTCAGACTCACGTCCATCGAGTCAGTGATGGCATCCAGCCATCTCATCCTCTGTCGTCCCCTTCTCCTCCTGCCCCCAATCCCTCCCAGCATCAGAGTCTTTTCCAATGAGTCAACTCTTCGCATGAGGTGGCCAAAGTACTGGAGTTTCAGCTTTAGCACCAGTCCTTCCAAAGAGATCCCAGGGCTGATCTCCTTCAGAATGGACTGGTTGGATCTCCTTGCAGTCCAAGGGACTCTCAAGAGTCTTCTCCAATACCACAGTTCAAAAGCATCACTTCTTCGGTGCTCAGCTTTCTTCACAATTCAACTCTCACATCCATATGTGACTACTGAAAAAACCATAGCCTTGACTAGACAGACCTTTGTTGGCAAAGTAATGTCTCTGCTTTTGAATATGCTATCTAGGTTGGTCATAACTTTTCTTCCAAGGAGTAAGTGTCTTTTCATTTCATGGCTGCAGTCACCATCTGCAGTGATTTTGGAGCCCCCCAAAATTAAGCCTGACACTGTTTCCACTGTTTCCCCATCTATTTCCCATGAAGTGATGGGACCAGATGCCATGATCTTCATTTTCTGAATGTTGAGCTTTAAGCCAACTTTTTCACTCTCCTCTTTCACTTTCATCAAGAGGCTTTTTAGTTCCTCTTCCCTTTCTGCCATAAGGGTGGTGTGTCATCTACATATCTGAGGTTATTGATATTTCTCCCAGCAATCTTGATTGCAGCTTGTGCTTCATCCAGCCCAGCATTTCTCATGATGTACTCTGCATACAAGTTAAATAAGCAGGGTGACTATATACAGCCTTGACATACTCCTTTTCCTATTAGGAACCAGTCTGTCATTCCATGTCCAGTTCTAACTGTTATTGACATTTTATTAGCCATTTATACCTTAGCATAAATGTGGTTCCAGCCTTTTATGAGATTGTTATAAATATTACAAAATATATGTGCATGATGACAGGGTTGGAAAGCAAAACTGAGATGATAAAGGGTTCCATTGATAAAAATTCCCCTCTGCTGTCTTAGGAGGCATGAACTTCATCAAAGTGTGTGGCTCATTCTGCTGCCTCTGAACTTTGACCAAGGTAGGTTCAGAACAAAATTATTGCAAAATAAACTTTTTTTTTTCAGTAACTACATTTTGGTATCTCTCATCAGGCCTCTGAATCACCCTCTTTCTAGCAAATTTTTACCCAAAGAGCTCTCACCCAGTAAGTGGTTTCTTCCTATTTGAGAAGTTCTCCATTTCACTCTCACACTGTTCTTGAATTCTGCACAAATTCCTTCTTGTGGCTAAAGTCTTGCTAATAGAACGGGAACTTTCCTATGAATTTGCACTCAATATTTAGGACAAGTTTCACATAATGTCATGTCCTGTAGGAACTTAAACAAACAGAGATTCAGAGCCCTCCCTGTGGTCCAAATTATCTGGTGGTATATAATTCACATGCATTTGCTTTCAAAAACCACCAGCTTCCAGGTTCAAGGGAAAGTCACATTACCACACAGAGTGACCTTGTGGAAGCACCAAAGACTTCTGAATGACAGTACCAAGTGATGACAAAAGAATCTGCCTTCCACCTGGGTAGCTGATGACCCTTTCAAAGGCTTAGATCCCTGCATTTTATCTCATCCCAAGTAAATTCCTTGCCTAGCTGAGCATGTTCAAATACAGACCTGGAAAGGAGTGACCATCAGATCCATACCATCAGATGACCTCCAAAACATCTAGAATTGACAGTTCAGTGGGAAAGACATAGCACTTGGAGCCAGTCATGGCCTTAGCGTTTGTGAGCCTCAGTGGTTCCATAGGTGGGATGAGGAAGGCCCTTGATCGCACAGATATGTGAGTAGAAGGTGAGCAAATTGCCAAACACAGAGTCAAGGTCATAGGAAGTGCTGAAAATATATTCTTCCCCATTCATCCTCCTGTTCCTATTCTCATTGACTCTACCTATAAGTAGGGATTCTACATCAGTGGAAACATCTATCTTAGAATTTCACTCTTCTGATTAAAATGGATACAGCAAACCCTCCTTATCCAAGATCCTCACATCTTGTGCTGTTTCCCTCCAACACATGAGCCCACCCTACAAACACCAAACCACCATGATGAATTTTCTCCCCCACTCCTCAGGTTTCTCACCACAACTTAGAGGGACAAAAGACTGAAGAAAAGATTTCCAACATAAAAAACTGGCAAGGCACTTTTTAAAAACTAGCAGAGCTTTTCAATAAAGCATTCTAAGATGACGGCAACGTTCTGCGTCTGCACTGTCCAATGCAGTAGCCACTAGTCATATTTAGCTAGGGTGAATAAAGAACAGAGCTTTTAGTTTAATTCAATTGTAAAGGTTTTATTTTAAAATTTAATTTTAATTAATGTAAATTAAACAGGCAGGTGGCTACCGTACTGGATGCCAGATATAGATCAATTCTTCTCAAGCTTCAGTGTACCTAATGCTCATGGGGATTCATGCAGGTTTTGATGTAGCATGTCTGGGGTGGAACCTGAGATTCTGTATTTCTAATACCTAATGCTGATGCTGCTGGACCAGAGACCATACTTTGAGAAGCAAGGATGTAGCTTATATTATGCAAAGAGCAGGTTTTCTGGAAAAGATAACAACCTGAAAACAACAGAGAAAAGATATGAATAGGTAATTTACAAAAGAGAAAAGCCCAAATGTTATTCATCTTATGAAGATGTCCAAACTCACTAGTGATCAGTGATGACAAGAAAAAACACCGTTGTGTCACTTAATAACTATAAGACTGGCAATGGTTAGAAAGCTGGATGTCACCAAGTGCTGACGGGGATGCGAGAGTATAGGAGTGTCACACCCTGCTGATGGATGGATGGACGGGCTGGCAGCCACTCTGGAAAGCAATCTCAAACAATGATTTAAATGAAGTACTTGTATACTCATGACCCAGCTATTAATTTCCTTAGTATATATCTCAAATGTCTCATACAGGTTACATAAGAAGATTGTGACAAAGAAGCAGAGTCAAGTTAGACATCCATCACTGGGACAGTTTAGTTCAGGTCAGTCACTCTGTCGTGTCTGGCTCTTTGTGACCCATGGACTGCAACTTGCCAGGCTTCCCTGTCTATCACCAACTCCCAACTCTCAAACTCATGTCCATCGAGTCATTGATGCCATCCAACCATCTCATCCTCTGTTGTCCCCTTCTCCTCCTGCCCTCAGTCTTTCCCAGCATCAGGGTCTTTTCAAATGAGTCAACTCTCACATCCATACATGACTACTGAAAAAACCATAGCCTTGACTAGACGGACCTTTGTTGACAAAGGAATGTCTCTGCTTTTTAATATGCTGTTTAGGTTGGTCATACCTTTTCTTCCAAAGAGCAAGAGTCTTTTAGTTTCATGGCTTCAGTCACCATCTGCAATGATTTTGAAGTCTTAAAAAACAAAGTCTCTTGCTGTTTCCATTGTTTCTCTATCTATTTGCCATGAAGTGATGGGACCAGATGCCATGATCTTCGTTTTCTGAATGTTGAGTTTTAAGCCAACTGTTTTACTCTCTTCTTTCACTTTCATCAAGAAGCTCTTTAGTTCTTCTTTGCTTCCTGCCATAAGGTGTCATCAGCATATCTGAAGTTACTGATATTTTTCTGAGCAATCTTGATTCCAGCTTGTGCCTCCTCCAGCCTGACATTTCTCATGATTTACTCTGCATAGAAGTTAAATAAGCAGGGTGACCATATATAGCCTTGAGTACTCCTTTCCCACTTTGGAACCAGTCTGTTGTTCCATATCCAGTTTTAACAGTTGCCTCTTGACCCACATACAGATTTCTTATGAGGCAGGTCAGATGGTCTGGTACTCCCATCTCTTGAAAATTTTCCACAGTTTGCTGTGATCCACACAGTTAAAGGCTTTGGCATAGTCATTAAAGCCTAAGTAGATGTTTTTCTGGAACTTTCTTGCTTTTCTGATGACCCAACAGATGTTGGCAATTTGATCTCTGGTTCCTCTGCCTTTTCTAAATCCACTTTACTATCCAAGATGGCAGATTAAAAGGACATGCACTCTTCTTCTCCTGTGAGAACTCCAAAATTATAACTCAGTGCTGAACAGCTGGCAACAGGAGAATGTTGGATCCCACCAAAAAAAGATACCTAACGTCCAAGGGCAAAGGAGAAGCCTCAACAAAATGGTAGGAGGGGCAAAATCACGTTTAGAATAAAATCCCATTCCTGCCAGAGAACTCAAACAAAACCTTGTGCACACCAGGAGAAACCCCAGAGACTGAGCCAGACCTGCCTTTGAGTGTGTGAGTGCCTCCTGTGGAGGTATGGGTCAATAGTGGCCTGCTGCAGCAGCCGGAACTCTGGGTGCAGCAGACCTGGGTACGGCATAAGCCCTTTTGGAGGAGGTCGCCATTAACCCCACCGTAGGGCCACCAGAATTTACACAGGTCTGGGGAAACAGACTCTAGAGGGCACAAATAAAACCTTGTGTGCATCGGGGCCCAGGAGAAAGGACCAGTGACTCCATAAGAGAGTGACCCAGACTTGCTCGTGAATGTCTAAGAGTCTCCGGTGGAGGCGTGGGTCTGCAGTGGCCTGCTGCAGGGTCGGGGGCACTGAGTACAGCAGTGTGTGCACAGGACCTTCTGAAGGAAGTCACCATTATGTTAATTACCTCCACCATAGTTTGGCCTCAGGTCAAACAACGGGATGGGAACACAGCCCCACCCATCAACAGAAAATTGGATTAAAGATTTACTGAGCATGGCCCATCAGAACAAGACCCAGTTTCCCCCTCAGTCAGTCTCTCCCATAAGGAAGCTTCCATAAGCCTCTTATCCTTATCTATCCCTGGGACAGTGGATGGTAAAATGTGGCACAAGATGCTATCCAGCATTTGGAAGTATTATTTGTGATGTGCCTGTAGCAATGTGGATGGATCTTAAGATGATATCATTGAGTGAAAAACATATGAATCAGAATGAGACATACAATGTAATATTATGTTCATAATGAAAATATCTGTATAAAATTACAAGTCTCATTTAGAAAAACTATATTTTAAATACATATATTGTATATGATGAGTGAAAAGGCAGAATGGGAATATGGAATGGGTATATGAAGGAGAAATGAAGCCAGATAGGAATTTACATGGCCTGTGAAGATGTGGCGGGTAGCAAAGGAGAAGTCTGGGATTCAGTACCCCTGACAAGCTGGTTTCCGTGGCCTGACCAGACTCATCTCCTACTGTGTTGTCCAGGTCATTCCTGCTTAAATGGCCAACAAAGTGATTCTATCGCTGTCCTTCAGACACACCTGGGTCATTCCTTCACAGAGTACTTTCCAAGAGTGGAATCTCCCTAAGCCCCTGATCCACGGGAACCCTGGGCTGTTTCCTTTGGGAAATCTCCCTGATATCCAAACCAAAATGAGCACCTTTCTCTCTGATACCTGCCACGCCTGTGCTCTGCACCTCTGCTTTGGCATTGGTCACATAGAGATTTGCATCCTCGGCTGCCATTTTGTAATGATGTAAAATTAAACAAGTGGCTTCCCTGGTGGCTCAGAGGTCAAGGATCTGCCTGCTGGTGCAGGAGACTCCGGTTTGATACCTGGTTTGGGAATATCCCCTGGAGAAGGAAATGGCAACCCACTCCAGTGCTCTTATCTGGGAAATTCCGTGGTCAGAGAACCCTGGAGGGCCATAGTCCATGGGGTGGCAAAAGAGTCGGACATAGAATAGCAAATTAACCACAATAGCAAAACACAAACGAAGGAACAGCCAGGGCACCACCAGCAACGAAACCTGTCCCTGGAGCCTGGAAGCTCCTGGAAAACAAGGTCAGTGTCTGAGTTTTTTTCATTCCCTCATCAGGGTCTATCACTATATATTTCAGAGACCAGCTTTATGAGAATTGACTGATTTGGTTAACTTTCATCTTAAAAACTATTCCTTTATGCAAATAAAGTGCAGTATTTACCTCTCAACTGGAAGGCAATGTGCTTGAAAAGAGAATTCAGAATTAAGTCAGAAGCATGTAGAAAAATAGGGTTTGCAGACTGGTGTCACTGGTGATCCTTATAAATATTTTTATATTCATTAAGCTAAAGCAATAAAGATAAGACACTTAATAAAGATAACGTCAACAGAACTTTATATATCCTAAAATAAACATGATGAACACTTTGTTCAGTTAATCACAATTTACCATTGCTTATTGTCCAGTATCTTTTCTGGAAATCTTTCTTTAGCAGTTTTAATGTGTTACTTGTAAATTTGACATTCTTTGTTTATAAACAGTGGGCATGATAATAACTACCATTTGTTGAGTATCTACTGTATTTCCAATGAGACAGACTTTAGCTCATTTTTCTCCTTACAAACCTGTACATTTTATGGCTGAGGAAACAGAAGATCAAAAGCAATGAAATAACTTCTTGAAGCCCATCAGTTAGTCCTCAACCAAACAAACCTGGTTTCACACCAGGTTCGTCTGACTCCCCAGTCCAAATCCTTTCCATAATCCACTCTGCCAAGGAGTTTCCTAGTGTATCTGATTCTCCAAATGAATGTCTGTTTGATATTATTACTCTGAACAATTAAGTCATATAAAGAAGTGGCCCATGGTTTAAATAAATCAGTGACTCTCAAATGCACTTCTAGAACTTATCTGTGATTTACTGCTGAATTGGTCAAGGGATATAGTTTTTAAATCTTCCAGATAATTATAACGTGCAGCCAGGGTTGATAACCACTGGCACAGATTTAGGATGGGTGCCCAAATATAGGTCTACATATGCTGAAATGGTAAAGGATTTGTATAGTAAAGTTGTCCTCTTGTACAGCACAGGGAATATGGCCAATAATTTGTAATAACTATAAATGGAGCATAACCTTTAAAAACTGTGAATTACTATATTGTATATCTCTAACTTATGTAATACTATATGCCAATATAAAATATAATTATATTAATTATACTTATGTAATAGTGTATACAATATAAAATTTTAAAGAAAAAGAGATAAATGTTTGCTGGCTTTATACAAAATTTAAATAAAGATATAATACAATAAATGTAGTTTTTTAAAGCTGAAAAATAAGGTTGCCCTCAGCACTTTTCCCTAAATTAAAGGAAATCAACCTTGAATAGTCATTGGAAGGACTGAAGCTGAAGCTCCAATACTTTGGCCACCTGATGCGAAGAACCGACTCATTGGAAGAGACCCTGATGCTGGGGAAGACTGAAGGCAAAAGGAGAAGGGGGTGGCAGAGGATGAGACGGTTGAATAGCATCACCAACTCAATGGACATGAACTTGGGGAACCTCTGGGAGATAGTGAGGGACTAGGGAGCCTGATGTGCTCTAGTGCATGGAGTCACAGAGTTGGGCGTGACTTAGTGACTGAATAACAACAGAGACAAGTCTGCGACTTTTTTTCCCTATATATTGATTAATTTTCTCTCATCTTTCTCTGGCTTCTTCTTGCCTTTTTGACACCAATATCAAAACAGGAAATGATTTCTTTGTTTAGACTCTGATAAGTGCAGAGCTTCGTGCTAAGCCGCTTCAGTCGTGTTGGACTTTTTGTGACACTATGGACTGTAGCCCACCGGGCTCCTCTGTCTGTGGGATTTCCTAGGCAAGAATACTGGAATGGATTCACACGTCCTTTTCCAGGGGATCTTCTAGACCCAGGTATCAAACCCATGCCTCTTAGTCCCCTGCAATGGCAGGCGGGTCCTTTACTACTAGCGCCACCTGCAGAGCTCCAGAGCAGTGACATTCTCAGGACTGCTATGGTCAGGGAAGCCTAGCTGCTATAACCAACCACCCCGCATCTCCATGGCTTAATATGACAGAAGTTTGGTTCTCCCGCTCATACAGTTCAGCAGGCAGCCTTCCACAAAGGGAGTCAGGGACCCAGGCTGTCCACACCTTGGCTGTCTTCCACAGCCTCTAACTCCTCTGCTGAATACTTTCTATCTGGTTGGCAGATGGGAAAGAGATGTGCATCAGAGAATCCTATCTTATGAGGGAGCATTTTACTTGACGAAGACTGGAGAGTTACACGTCCTTTCTACTAACATTGCTGCTTAGTTCAACTCAAGGTCACTTATGATCTTCAGATGCTTCCCTGTGACTTTCATCCAAGATGTCTTATCTTCTCTTTAAAAAAAAATTAATATTAATTGAGGGCTCACTGTCCTATCAGTTCAGTTCAGTTCAGTTCTGTTGCTCAGTTATGTCTGACTCTTTGCAACCCCATGGATTGCAGCACGCCAGGCTTCCTTGTCCATCACCAACTCCCAGAGTTTACTCAAACTCATATCTGTTGAGTCAGAGATGCCATCCAGCCATCTCATCCTCTGTCGTCCCCTTCTCCTCCTGCCCTCAATCTTTCCCAGCATCAGGGTCTTTTCCAATGAGTCAGTTCTTCACATCAGGTGGCCAAAGAATTGGAGTTTCAGCTTCAGCATCAGTCCTTCCAATGTATATCCAGGACTGAGTTCCTTTAGGATGGACTGGTTGGATCTCCTTGCTGTTCAAGGGACTCTCAAGAGTCTTCTCCAACATCACAGTTCAAAAGCACCAATTCTTTGGCACTCAGCTTTCTTTATGGTCCAGCTCTCACATACATACATGACCACTGGAAAAACCAAGGCTTTGACTAGAACAGACCTTTGTTGACAAAATAATGTCTCTGCTTTTAAAGAAGCTCTCTAGGTTGGTCATAGTTTTTCTTCCATGGAGCAAGCATCTTTTAATTTCATGGCTACAATCACCATCTGCAGTGATTTTGAAGTCCAAAAAACTAAAGTCTCTCACTGTTTTCACTGTTTCCCCATCTATTTTCCATACATTGATGGGACCATATGCCATGATCTTAGTTTTCTGAATGTTGAGTTTTAAGCCAACTTTTTCACTCTCCTCTTTCACTTTCATCAAGAAGCTCTTTATCTCTTCTTCACTTTCTGCCATAAGGGTGGTGTCATCTGCATATCTGAGGTTATTGATATTTCTCCCAGCAATGTTGATTCCAGCTTGTGCTTCCTCCAGCCCAGCGTTTCTCATGGTGTACCCTGCATATAAGTTAAATAAGCAGGGTGACAATATACAGCTTTGACATACTCCTTTCCTGATTTGGAGTCAGTCTGTTGTTCCATGTACAGTTCCAACTGTTGCTTCTTGACCTGCACACAGATTTCTCAGGAGGCAGGTCAGGTGGTATTCCCATCTCTTTCAGAATTTTCCACAGTTTATTGTGACCCACACAGTCAAAGGCTTTGGCATAGTCAATAAAGCAGTAATAGATGTTTGTCTGGAACTCTCTTGCTTTTTTGATGATCCAGTGGATGTTGGCAATTTGGTCTCTGGTTCCTCTAGTTTTTTAATCCAGCTTGAACATCTGGAAATTCACGGTTCAAGTACTTTTGAAGCCTGGCTTGGAGAATTTTGAGCATTACCTTACTAGAGTGTGAGATAGAGTACAATTGTGTGGTAGTTTGAACATTCTTTGGCATTGCCTTTCTTTGGGATTGGAATGCAAACTGATCTTTTCCAGTCCTGTGGCCACTGCTGAGTTTTCCAAATTTGCTGGCATATTGAGTGCAACACTATAACAGCATCACCTTTTAGGATTTGAATTAGCTCAACTGGAATTCCATCACCTCCACTAGCTTTGTTCATAGTGATGCTTCATAGGCCTATTTGACTTCACATTCCAGGATGTCTGGCTCTAGGTCATCACACTATCATGATTACCTGGGTCATGAAGAATTTTTTTGTATCATTGTTCATTTATTCTGGCCACCTCTTCTTATTTTCTGCTTCTGTTAAGTCCACACCATTTCTGTCCTTTAGTGGGCCCAATTTGCATGAAATATTCCCTTGGTATCTCTAATTTTCTTGAAAAGATCTCTAGTCTTTCCCATTCTACTGTTTTCCTCTATTTCTTTGCACTGATCACTGAAGAAGGCTTTCTTATCTCTCTTTGGTATTCTTTGCAACTCTGTATTCAAATAGGTATATCTTTCCTTTTCTCCTTTGCCTTTAGCTTCTCTTCTTTTCTAAGCTTTTTGTAAGGCCTCCTGAGACAAACATTTTACCTTTTTGCATTTCTTTTTCTTGGGGATGGTCTTGATCCCTGTCTCCTGTACAATGTCATGAACCTCCATCTATAGTTCTTCAGCACTCTGTCTATCAGATCTAATTCCTTGAATCTGTTTGTCACTTCCACTGTATATTTCTAAGGGATTTGATTTAGGTCATACCTGAATGGTTTTTTGGTCTTCCCTACTTTCTTCCATTTAAGTCTGAATTTTGCAATAAGAAGTTCATGATCTGATCACAGTCAGCTCCCAGTCTTGATTTGCTGACTGTACAGAACTTCTCCATCTTTGGCTGCAAAGAATATAATCAATCTGATTTTAGTATTGACCATGTGTAGTCTTCTCTTGTGTTGTTGGAAGAGGGTGTTTGCTCTGACGAGTGCCTTCTCTTGGCAAAACTCTATTAGCCTTTGACCTGCTTCTTTTTGTTCTCCAAGGCCAAATTTGGCTGTTACTCCAGGTATCTCTTTTCTTCCTACTTTTGCATTCCAGTCCCCTATAATGAAAAGGACATCTTTTGAGGGTGTTAGTTCTAGGAGATCTTGTAGGTCTTCATAGAACCGTTCAACTTCAGATTCTTCAGCATTACTCGTTGGGGCATAGACTTGGATTACTGTGATATTGAATGGTTTTCCTTGGAAACAAATAGAGATCCTTTGGTCATTTTTCAGATTGCATCAAAGTACTGCATTTCAGACACTTTTGTTGACTATATGATGGCTACTTCATTTCTTCTAAGGGATTCTTGGCACAGTAGTAGATATAATGGTCATCTGAGTTAAATTCACCCATTCCAGTCCATTTTAGTTTGCTGCTTCCTAAAGTGTCAATTTTCACTCTTGCCATCTCCTGTTTGACCACTTTCAATTTGCCTCGATTCATGGAACTAACATTCTAGGTTCCTATGCAATATCACTCTTTACAACATCGGACTTGACTTCCGTCACCACTCCCATCCACAACTGGGGTTGTTTTTACTTTGGCTCTGTCTCTTCATTCTTTCTGGTGTTATATCTCCACTGATCTTTAGTAGCATATTGGGCAGCTACCGACCTGGGGAGTTCATCTTTCAGTGTCCTATCTTTTTGCCTTTTCATATTGTTCATGGGGTTCTCAAGGCAAGAATGCTGAAGTGGTTTTCCATTCCCTTCTCCAGTGGACCACATTCTGTCAGACCTCTCTACCATGATCCGTCCATCTTGGGTGGACCTACATGGCATGGCTCATAGTTTCATTGAGTTAGACAATCTGTGGTCCATGTGATCAGATTGGTTAGTTTCCTGTGATTGTGATTTTCATACTGTCTGCCCTCTGATAGAAAAGGATAAGAGGCTTATGGAAGCTTCCTGATGGGAGAGACTGACTGAGGGGAAAATTGGGTCTTGTTCTGATGGGCCGGGCCATCCTCAGTAAATCTTTAATCCAATTTTCTGTTAATGGGTGGGGCTGTGTTCCCTTCCTGTTATTTACCTGGAGCCAAACTATGGTGGTGCAGATGGTGATTGCAGCCATGAAATTAAAAGACGTTTACTCCTTGGAAGAAAAGTTATGACCAACCTAGACAGCATATTAAAAAGCAGAGACATTACTTTGCCAACAAAGGTCCATCTAGTCAAGGCTATGGTTTTTCCAATGGTCATGTATGGATGTAAGAGTTGGACTATAAAGAAAGCTGAGCACAGAAGAATTGATGCTTTTGAACTGTGGTGTTGGAGAAGACTCTTGAGAGTCCCTTGGACTGTGAGAAGATCCAACCAGTCCATCCTAATGGAGATCAGTCCTGGGTATTCATTGGAGAGACTGATGTTGAAGCTGAAACTCCAATACTTTGGCCACCTGATATGAAGAGCTGACTCACTTGAAAAGACCCTGATGCTGGGAAAGATTGAGGGCAGGAGGAAAAGGGGAAGACAGAAGATGAGATGGTTGGATGACATCACCGACTCAATGGACTCGGTTTGGTGAACTCCCGGAGTTGCTGATGAACAGGGAGGCCTGGCGTGCTGCAGTTCATGGGGTCGCAAAGAGTCAGACACGGCTGAGTGACTTAACTGATGGATGAAACTATGGTGGAGGTTATGAAGATAATGGCAACCTCCTTCAAAAGACCCCTATGTGCCCTGCTACACTCAGTGCCCCAACCCTGCAGCAGGCCACCACTGACCCACACCTCCCCTGGAGTCTTCTGGAGACTCACAGCAAGTCTGAGTCAGTCGCTTGTGGGGTCACTGCTCCTTTCTCCTGGGTCCTGGCATGCACAAGTTTCTGTTTGTGAGCGCCACTGTTCCGTAGGAACTAGCTAGATACATTTCACATGTTATATTATTGAGGTGTGTGTGTGCTCAGCCATTTCCAACTCTTTGCAACCCCATGGACTATAGCCCACCAGGCTCCTCTGTCCATGGGATTTCCCAGCAAGAATATTAGAGTGAGTTTCTATATCCTCCTCCAGGGACTCTTCTTGACTCAGGGATGGAACCCATTTCTCCAGCACCTCTTGCTTTGGTAATAAGATTCTTTACCACTGAGCCACCTGGGAAGTCCCATGTTACCTTATTACATTATTAAAATAATCCTGTGAGGGACATGCTGTCATTATTCCCATTTTACAGGAGGCATTGAAGCTAATGGAGTTCAAACGACCTGACCACACTTAGACACCAGATAGCAGAGCTCAGGTATTCTACGACTTCCTACTGGAGTCTTTGGCTTTGATTACAAGATAGTAATTTACAGAGGCAGACCCACTTTCCCACTGGTCTCCTGAAACTCTGCAGCCTGCTGAGTCTCTCTACAGCGTGCACAGTTTCCTCTGTTAGATAGCATCAGAATACCTCACACTTTGTTATTCTTTCACATTTGCCTGATAGTAAAAGCAAAATGCTTTTGATATAAATATCTAGTCTGTTTATTGTTAATGATTAATTTTAATTTAATAAAAAATCCTACAGACAGATGTAGGATTAAGGTGGTTTGTCTCAGCGTCTTTCAACCTCTAATAAACCTGGGTGACTATTTTGGCTCCACTGACAAGAAGGTGCTTCACTCCTAGAGTGCAAAGTTTCCATATTTCAACTGCCAAAAAGAAAGCTCCAACCTGGGAAACTTCCCCCACATCCCCAACCAAGTTTCTCACTTCAGATCTCTTCCTACTCAGTTCTTAAATATCTAGACATTAAATCCAGCTTATAGATCCTCTCCAGGTCTGCTTCCATACTTCCTAAAAGAGATGTAGTTAGACCTCTTCATTCATTCCCCCACCCCATTTTATGCCCATTCGGACCAGGTGCAGAGCTAGATGCTGGAGAGATATAGTGATGGAGAGAACCTCAAACATTGCTTCAGTGAGCTTATGGTTTATTGTGGAGGGGGAATACACAACTGGCCATGATAATTCCTGATATTCACTCAAGGATAGTGGTGTGCTATGAGTTATGCGCACATAGAGGAGAGAGAAATTAATTCTGCTGGAAAAAAAAAGAAATGAAGCGGCATTAGAGTGACATTCAAAGTGAGCATTGAGGGAGAGTGGGAACTTTTAAAGCAGAAAAGGCAAGCAAGGGCATTCCAGGCCAAAGGAATGGCAGAGCCAAGGCTCAGAAGCACATGGTCTGGAAGGGCCAGTAACTGAGTGAGGCTCAGACATGGCGCTCAGAGAGGAGAGCAGGGAGAGAATTCTCCAGTGGAAGCAGCCAGGAATCATCACAATTTACTGCTGCTGTTGTTTTCTTGTCGCTATTTGTTTTCGATATTTTGTTTTGAAGAATAGATAGTAAAAGAACACCTGGAGCTAGGAGGACCAATAAGGAGACAACTGCAACAGTTCTGAGGAGGAAATGATGAAGGGCTGAATGAGATCTTTGGGGCCAGGGAGGAATTACAGGATAGAAGGATCATTTCAGAACTGTGCAGATGTGGTATCTCCGAGGGTTGGAGGAGTGGGAGTAGCAAGCAACCTGCCTCCCCCACCCTGGGACCGGGCACTACAATGTGGGGGCACCCTTAACCAGCAGAGCCCATGTCAGGGGAGGCCAGGGAGAAAGAGGACTATGATCTGTGAAGGCAAGATTGGAGATATAACAGAAGAGAGTGTCTGAAGTGGCCACTCAGAGTTTCTGGGTGGATAAGAGCCCTGTTCAACAGATATTTGAATGCTGACCGTGCTCTTTGTTGATGACAGGCAGTACATCTGGTTTTAAGACCAGGAATCTGAGGCCTGGCCCTAGCTCTTATTCTGCCTCTAGTTGTACAACCAGTCTAGCCATTTAAATTTGGTGTTTCAGAATATTCATCTTTAAACTAAATCTTGTAGTAGTTAGCCTCCAAAGTTCTCAACTCCTGTTCTGAGGACTGAAGCTAGTTCATAATGAAATATACACAGAGAAATAGGAGCATAGCATAGCTTTATATAAATATTTAGGTAGACATACAATAACTCAATAACTGGATGGAGGATGGATGGAGAGAGAAGGAGGAGAAAAAGAACTGCAAGCTTGAAACTACAATTTCCATTTTCTGCAAAAGGCTTTCTTTTATCCTAAGAATATATTTTTACTTAATTTTTTGGCATTAAAATGTTCTTTCTTTTGTTAAACAGTGGTGAGAGTTGATACCAGTTGTTTTAAACTTTTAATTTTTCATCTTTAAAGTTTTTTTTACCTTGAAACTTTCCAGACTTCCATCGTTCTCAATTTATTTTTAAAATTTTCTGAATCTGCAAAATTGAACAGTCTGGGAGCCACTTTCCCAGCTTTTCTCCCAGAGATGTAGAGGCAGGGGCCAGGTGACAGCAGCAGAATGGTGTTTATTTTTCACAGCCCCTGCCCCTCACCCTCACCCTGCCCGTGTGAGCAGTTGTTATCCGGAGAGCACCACCATCCCACTGATGAGTGGAATGTGATCCAACCCCACCTCAGAAATTAGAGGATTTGCTTCTGGGAACCTTCAAAGAGAATCCACATTTTTTCCTGTCTTTTTTCCTTTATTCCTTTTATCTTCTTTCACACAACAAACACAGGAAGGAAAGAAAAGAAAAAGAAAGGCAAGAAAATCAGTGGGAGGACAGAAAATTTGTTCTCCAGATGATATTTCTGTTCATCCCGGGGTCTTTTAAACACTCAGCCACCCTCCTCCACCTCCCACTAGAGCTGCACCAAGGGCTCCTGTTACATAGCCATAGAAATGTCAGCAAGAACACATTTTTTTTTTTTCCTTCCAAAGAGTGGTTTGCAGTTGGAAGGTATAGAGATTGGTTACGCTAAAGCTTTTGTACATGATCAGATAACACAGATTAAGTTGATATATAATAGGATCTTGGCCTATAGGGCAATTATGGGGTAGCCCAACTGAAAACTCAGAAGAAATGTCATTTTCCTCATTCAAGGAAACTAAACATAATATCACAAAGTTATACACTGGCCCTAACCCTAGTGTGTACCAACTAATCATAATGGAATAATAGTTAATAATAGTTATTATTTTTCAGTCATTTACCACAGATCAAACACCCTTATACCAATCTCTAAGGTAGACATTATTTCTCTCTCAATTTACAAATGAGAAAGCTGAGACTTAGGGAAATTAGTTCCTGGTCCAAGTTATACAATTCGTCAGAAATGGAGATGGTTTCTGAATCCAGATTTGTCTAGTCACACGTTCTCATTATTTCACAAGTTGGAATAAACCGTTCCCCCATTATCCCCCAGTCTGGAACCATTGCCAGAGCATAGCAAGACAATGGCATGAAGAGATGGTCCCTCTCACAATCTGACAGAGAAACTAGGCCTGTAAACAACAAGCTTATGATGCTGTGGTGAGCAAGATGCACTGTTCGCTCAGAGGTGCCTTCCATCAGGGCTGACATCTGAGGGTCAGGTCCTATGGATCCTGGAGCCACTCAAACAAAAACACCTGGGTTATCATTTCACAAGAAAAATGATCAAACACACATTTGGAGGTAGAATTCAGCTTTCTTTTTATGAAACCAGGATAATTCTTCGGTAGAAAATTAAGTCATCTCTTTCCAGATGACCTTGTTTCTGAGGCAGCTAGTGAGGAACCACCCACAGTTCTCAGCAATGGTGACTGAACTGCTTCTGGGCACTTCCATAAACCTTGTTAATAAATTTAGGACCTGCCCTGAAGCTTCAAAAATGACAAAGTACCATCAAGGACAGATACTCTTTGAAGGGACAAGGGGATCTGAAGAGGGGCAGGGTGAGAAGATTCAGAGAGGGATGAAGATTCAAAGGGATGCCCTTGGCTTCTGACTAGTACAAGCAATGAGACAGAGGTGCAGTATTAAGACAAAGCAGGACCAGGTAACCTGGGAGAGAGAACCCAGTGCGCTTGAAGGTGAAGAAAAAGTTCCAGGTAGAGGTGAATGAGGTTAAAGAGAACACCTTAGTCAAAGATTAGAGATGTGAATGTGTTTCAGTGCTGCTGGGAAACAGTCAGGATAATGTTGAAGACAAAGGTGAGAGGAGACAGAGCTGATGGTGTGGGGTTGCTAAGATAATAGGAGGGTGGCTCAGAGCCTCAAGGAGAGATGGGAGGCACTATGGACACAGTGCAGATGAATTTAATGTGCTGCTAGAAATTGAGGACGGTTTGCTGTATTTTTTTAATTCTTTGTGAAGAAGGAATTGAAAGTATCTGTTGAGGGTAAGACTTAAAGCATTACAGAAAGTTTGAAATAACCACTACAGAGGTGGGACAGCCCTAAGACACGAATAATATGAGGATGTCCTGAGTAGTGCTGGGGCCCCAACTGAGTCTGGGGTGGGGATACTATGGCCTATAGCTGTGCAGCTTGAAGTCTTCCACTAGCCCTCTGCCCTGGGGCCAGGAGTCCAGGAACAGAGGTTGGGGTCCCACCAGATAGGCAGGTGAGATAATCAACCCAAGGGACTAGGAGATTAAGGAAGGAAGTGAAGTCAGAGGGCATCCCACCTTGCAAGAATGTAGTCCTGCAAGCTTCAAGGCTTTTGCCATCTTCTGAGATTGTGTTAGAACATTGTACTCAGTCACAGGGTCCAAGTGGCTTCAGAGACACTACTTGATTCTGAACTACTATCTCTCTCCCCCAGTGTTGCCTGTTCCCTGGTTGGTCTAGCCCTAATTGGATCCACAGTCTTTTAAAACTTCTCCCATCTTTAGGAATAGCCATTGAAACAATGTTACCTTGGCCTTTATTTGGGGGTCTTAGGAGTTATAGTAGGTATCCCTGACCTATAAAGAACTGGTTTGATTTAAATTCTGAAAATTCACTAGAGAGATTCTGAAGACCTTGGAAGATGTATGCATTGCTGCTGTTGTTCCTCATTTCTGTAGAAGGAAGGTAGATTTGCATTTTAATTTTTAAATTATGTAGTACATCGACACATGCTTTATGTTATTTTTAAAAATTTGAGAAGTATATAGAGTTTATTTTTAAGTAAAAGTACCCCTTTACCCACAGATATACCCATTTCTCTCTTGCCAGTAGATAACTACAAGTAACAGCTTGGTGATTCATCATTTAGACTTTATTCCATGCATTTATAACTATATAATATATAATCTATCTACATATATATACCCACATATATGTGTATTATATGTATAATATATTCTTAATATGAACACACACTTCTATGTTCAAGGTTTTCATAAATTATATCAGACAATACATATTTTTCTGTGATCACTTTTTCCATACCACGTAAATACCTTTTTCTTTTTAAAATTTTATTATGGAATATTTAAAAAGTAGAAAATACATGAATGAGTATAACAATAACCAAAGCACTTGCCACCTAGATTTATGCAACTATTCATATTTTGTATATTTCATCAGATTTTTTGAAGAAATGAAACTATAGATAGAGCTTAACTGCTCTTCTTAGCCCACCCCATTCCTATTCCCTTCCCTAGTTTCCCAGAATAAGACACACTACTGAGAAATTGTTGGATATACTTAGACATTTTTTTAAAATCACATGTGTATGTTTCCATAAACTAATTACAGTATCGTTCTGAGAGTTTTAAAAATATAGAAAGGATCTCATACTATCCGTTTTCTTCTGCGACTTCCTTTTCTCCCTGATTAACTTTCTAGATATATCTATATTGATACATGAGTACTAAATAACTTATTTTAATGATTGGTTTTCTTTGTCTGAATATATGATGACTGTTTTATCCACTCTTCTTTCAGTGGATATTTAAGTCATTTTCAATTTTTGTTGTAACAAACCCTGCTACAGTGAACAGAGTCCATGATCCCTTGAGCAGGTGTGTGACAGTTTCTTTTGGACATGCCTGTCCCTTGCATGACTCTTCAGAACTTGTACTGATGAAGAATATTAATCAGTTGTTATTTTTACCAAAGAAGTGACATGCAGGTATGTTTTGTTGAAGAATACAAAGTATCTCCATAAACGGGTTATACTGCTTTCTTTGCCAACTTTTGGGGGTTGTAATGGTCCCTTGTTTCCAAGAAACTGGAAGTGAGGAAATAACATCATCCCCTGAGATTAAAAACTTTCCCATTCACACACAATGGATCACAACAAGGATGTTCAGAGCCCCTTGAGAGAATGAATACCATGTCAGGCAGGTTCAACTGTAATCTGAATGAAACATTAATGTTCTAAAGAACATGGCAACCACAAAGGGCCCTGTTTTCTGGAAAAACAAAAAATGGGAAGACTCAGGACAAAATTCAACAATGCTAGTCCAGGTATTGTAAAAATATAAGCGGAAGCCTGAACTACAGATTTCTAAATCAACTCTGCAGAGAGATGTTAGGTACCAAGTGTTATTCCTTATTGAATTTTAATATTCCTTACCTCTCCCCTTTATCAACCAAAGATTACATTGACCATTAGGACTTTGAATGCTTCAGTTATATGCCATATTTTTTAAGTGTAAAGTAATCAATTAACATTGTGATATTTTAACATTCTCGTGCATATTGTTCTTATGCATTCTCCTTCTCAGAATGTTGATAATCTCAGGTACAGAACTGAAACCTAAACTCCAGACTTGACTCATGATAAATAGGGGTAATGAATGTACCAACACCTAGGCTGGTGTTGGTCACAGCATTCTGGCTCTCTTTTCCTGAGCCTACAACACACATGACTTCTATAGTGACCATGTACATATGTTTTCTACAGTTTGCCTCTTCCAGTCTCCATAAACTCTGAAGAGCTATATGTACTTTTTTTCCTGGCAAACAGAAGTCATGGTGATTCCAAATTCCAACAAATCTAAGGAGGCAACATTGCAGCTATATGGGTGAGTCTAAGCACATATGCCTGTGGAAAACTCTTTACAGAGATGGGAATACTAGACCATCTTACCTGTCTCCTGAGAAGCTTGTATGTGAGTCAAGAAGCAAGAGTTGGAACACTGTATGGAACAGCTGACTGGTTCAGGATTGAGAAAGGAGTAAGACAAGGCTGTTTATTGTCATCCTGTTTATTTAGCTTATATGCAAAGCACATCATGTGCAATACCAGGCTGAATGAGTTACAAGCTGGAATCAAGATGACTTATAGACACAGAGAGAGGGAAGAAGAAGGTGAGATGTGTGGAGACAGTAACAGAGACGCTTATATTACCATATGCAAAATAGATAGCCAATGGGAATTTACTGTATATCTCTGGAAACTCAAACAGGGGCTCTGTATCAGCCTAGAGGAGTGGGATGGGGAGGGAAATGGGAGGGGGGTTTAAGAGGGAGAGGTCATATGTATACCTATGGCTGATTCATGCTGAGGTTTGACAGAAAAACAACAAAATTCTATAAAGCAATTATTCTTCACTTAAAAAATAAAAAAGACTTAAAAAATTTTTTGAAAGGAAAAAAAAAAAAACGATTGCCAGGAGAAATATTAATGACCTCAGATATGCAGATGATACCACTCTAATGACAGAAAGTGAAGAGGAACTAAAGAGTCTCTTGATGAGGGTAAAGGAGGAGAGGGAAAAAGCCTTCCTAAAACTCAATTAAAAAAAAACTAAGATCATGGCATCCAGCCCCATCACTTTATGGCAAATGGAAGGGGAAAGGTGGAAGCAGAGAGATTTCCTCTTTTTGGGTTCTAAAATCACTGTGAATGGTGACTGCAGCCACAAAATTAGATGATTGCTTTTAGGCAGGAAAGCTATGACAAACCTAGACAGTGTGTTAAAAAGCAAAGACATTCCTTTGCCAACAAATGTCCTTATAGTCAAAGCTATGGTCTTTCTAGTAGTCATGAATGGATGAGAAACCTGGACGTTAAAGAAGGCAGAGCACTGACGGATTGATGCTTTTGAACAGTGGTGCTGAAGACTTTTTAGAGTCCCTTGGAAAGCAAGAAGATCAAATCAGTCAATCTTAAAGGAAGTCAGTCCTGAATACTCTTTGGAAGGTCTGATGCTGAAGCTCCAATACTTTGACCACCTGATGCATACACCTGACTCATTGGAAAGAACCCCGATCCTGGGAAAGATTGAGGGCAAGAGGAGAAGAGGCTAACAGAGGATGAGATGGTTGGATGGCATCACCAATTCATTGGACATGAACTTGGGCAAATTCCGGGAGATGGTGAGGGACAGAGAAGTCAGGTGTACCACAGTCCATGGGTCTCAAAGAGTTGGACACAACTTGGTGATCAAACAACAAAAAAAATAAATGAATGCACCTCTGGGAAATTAAAATGACTTGACCTTTTCATTGTATTGCATTTTTTCTTGATACCTTTATGCAGTTTTTCCTATGTTATACATTTATACCAGTTTATTGATGAAAAATGGTTATGAGAAAAACACTAGCTAGATTCTGAGGGTTATTTTTATGTGGCTTTAATTGGCATTCCAAACATCAGGAAGAACACATCACTGCATGTAAGAAAAGCCACATTTTTAATTTATGAAGTGAGAACATTAACTGACCCATCTTACAGAATGCTGGATGGAATAAGATGGTGATTAGAGTAAAGAAAGAATTGTGGTTATTTTCTATGCTGTGACCACTTTCCCATCAAATAATATAATAGCTGTGATAAAAATACTGGTTTCTTTAAGTAAGAATTTGCATCTTTAAATATGTGAAAGTCACCAGCAATCTCCGCTGTTGTTTCTGATGTTTTGGCATCACATTAAAAAGTTCCAGATTTTTAATGAAGATCAAATTCCTCCATAACAGGAAAACATCTGTCATAAACACTGTACAAATATTTACAGGGCTTGGCTGGGCAGTTTGCAGTCTCCCCTTCCTAATTGGAGCTGAATGTCCAAGGGCAAACACAACAAGGAGACTGCAGACAAAGCAGGTTATAGGGTGCTGATATGAGGGGTACTTAAATGCCATCAACATGTAAAGTCCCCAGGTTGGGAAAAAAAGCATGTTGTGTGTAGTTGCCAGTTATTCAGGTTCTTTGATAGACTCTCTGGTCTATATTATTTAATGACAGTCTCCCATCCTTTGATCCCGTCATTGCAGATGTTTTGTTTGCTCTATGAGGAATACCCGAGTCCCAGATGTGTTCATTTTCCCAGATAAACTCCTCTACACTTCTGTTCTGTCTGATCTAATTCAATATGGCATTTTCATTTTATCCCATATCTAAATAACATTTATAAGGAATATTTACATCAATGAGGCCAAAAAAGAAAGGGACTGAAAAGATTTGATCAGCTTCTTAGTAAAAAGACAGAAGAAATGTCAGAGCCTTGGTTAAAAGGAACACCATCTCTCTTCTAACCTTTGTTTCTCAGCCTCACTATCACCACCATCACACAAAGTGGATCTCCAGATGGGGAACACTATTCTCTACCAGTTTCTATAAGTCAGTGGATGGGAGGTAGAATTTTGCTTTTGGTGCTGTATTCAACCATAGGGACTTACATGAACTCTAAGATACTTATAAGTTTCTCAGCTTTGACTTTGAGGTTTACAAATCCATAAAAAATGTCAGAGTCTAGGTGTCATTTAGGAATCAGTCTCAAAGCTCACTCTAGGAAAAATTATGAGCCCAAAATGCTTGATTTGCATGATCTCCTATTCTTTTGATTTGCTACCTCTCACCCCAAGTGTGGAAAGGAGATAAGATAGTGTGAGTTTTGGAGACGGGCAAACATGGAGTCCAATTCAAAAGCTTGCACTTCTTATGTAACCTGAGCTCATTAATAAATTTCTTTACCAGCAGTTTTCCATATCTTAGAAATAAAGTTTTTGCAGTTATGGAGTCAATGTTGTAAAAGCACTGAGCCCCATGTTTTGAGCCGAAAACGGACTCAGTAAAGAATATTTCCTTTTTTTTTTTGCAATTCTATTCCTCTCCTTCTATTGCCTTTACATTTTACCTCATAAATAGCCTGTAAGTAACTCATGGATCAAAGACAAAATTAAAATGGAAATTACAAAATGTTTTAACTGAATGAAATGAAAATGCAACATAGCAAATTTGAAGGATATAGCTAAAGCAGTACACACATAGAGGGAAATATATGCCAATAAAATTCATTTTTTAAAGAAAAATAACGTTCTCAAATAAATAACCTTATTTTCCACCTTAACTCCCTGGAGCAATAAGAGCATTTAAACCCAAAACAAGCAGAAGAAAAGAAATAGTGAAAGACAAATTTCAAATCAATGAAATAGAAAACAGTAAAACAATCAAGCAAATCAATAAAATTGAAATCTGATATTTTGAAAAGATCGTTATAATCGATAAATCTCTAACCAATCTGAGTAGGAAAAAAGTGAGAAAAGACAAATTACCAACACCAAGAATGAGCAGAGTGGTATCACTATAAATTCTACAGATACTAAAATAATAGTGGCGTGAACATGAAAGAATCTGCCTGCAATGCAGGAGACTCAGGAAACTCAGATTTGATCCTTGCGTCAGGAGGATCTCCTGGAGAAGGGCATGGTAACCTATTCCAGTATTCTTGCCTGGAGAATCACATGGATAAAGGAGCCTGGCGAGCTACAGTCCATGGGGTCACAAAGAGTCAGACATGACTGAGTGTGCACTCACAGCACTTGTGAGCAACTCTATGCTGATAAATTCAAGAACTTACGTGAAATGGACAAATTTCTTGAAAAACATAACTACCAAAGCCAGTTCAGGATAAAATAGATAACTAACTAGAAGGTTAAAATTTTCCAACAAATATTTCAGCCCCAAGTGACTTTATCAGTCAGTTCTACCAAACATTTCAAAAAAAAAGTATACCAATATAAGACAAACCTGAAGAGAAGGTCCTACTTCACAACTCATACTATCAAGTTGGCATCAAAAACTTACCCAAGTCTAAGGGTCTTCCTTATAGCTCAAATGGTAAAGAATCTGCCTGCAATGCAGGAGACCCAGGTTCAATCCCTGGGTCAGGAAGATCCTCTGGAGAAGGGAATGGCTGTCCACTCCAATATTCTTGCCTGGAGAATCCCATGGACAGAGCTGTCCATGGGATTGAAAAGAGTTGGACATGATTGAGTGACTAACAATGAATATATTACAAGGAAATAAAATTACAAATCAATATCCCTTATGAATACAGATGTAAATATTCTCAAATTATAGCAAATTGAATTCAATAATATATATTAAAAAAGGATAATACATCATGACAGAAATAGGAATGCAAGATTGGTTTAACATTAGAAAATCAATCAATACACACAATGCAATCATCTCAAGGAAGAAAAAGTACTTGTCAAAACCCATCATCAAATTTTGATAAAAACTCACAACAAACTAGAAATACAAAGGGACATCTTTAATTTGATTAAAGACATATACCGTCTGGCTTCCTAGGTGGCACTAGAGGTAAAGAACCCGCCTGCCAATGCAGGAGTCACAGGTGCAGGCCCTGGGTCGGGAGGATCCCCTAGAAGAGGGTATGGCAACCCACTCTAGTATTCTTGCTTGAAGAATCCCATGAACAGAGGAGCCTGGTGGGCTACAGTCCATAGGGTCAAAAAGAGTTGGACACACTGAAGCAACTTCAGTTCAGTTCAATTCAGTCGCTCAGTCGTGTCCAATTCTTTGAGACCCCATGAATCGCAGCACACCAGGCCTCCCTATCCATCACCAACTCCCAGAGTTCACTCAGACTCACGTCCATGAAGTCTGTGATGCCATCCAGCCATCTCATCCTCTGTCGTCCCCTTCTCCTCTTGCCCCCAATCCCTCCCAGCATCAGGGTCTTTTCCAATGAGTCAACATTTCACATGAGGTGGCCAAAGTATTGGAGTTTCAGCTTCAGCATCAGTCCTTCCAGTGAACACCCAGGACTGATCCCCTTTAGGATGGACTGGTTGGATCTCGTTGCAGTCCAAGGGACTCTCAGGAGTCTTCTCCAACACCACAGTTCAAAAGCATCGATTCTTTGGCACTCAGCTTTCTTCACAGTCCAACTCTCACATCTGTGCATGACCGCAGGAAAAACCGTAGCCTTGACTAGACGGACCTTTGTCGGCAAAGTAATTAATGTCTCTGCTTTTGAATATGCTATCTAGGTTGGTCATAACTTTCCTTCCAAGGAGTAAACGTCTCAATTTCATGGCTGCAATCACCATCTGTAGTGATTTTGGAGCCCCCCAAAATAAAGTCAGCCACTGTTTCCACTGTTTCCCCATCTTTTCCCATGAAGTGATGGGACCAGATGCCATGATCTTCGTTTTCTGAATGTTGAGCTTTAGGCCAACATTTTCACTCTCTACTTTCACTTTCATCTAGAAGCTTTTTAGTTCCTCTTCACTTTATGCCATAAGGATGGTGTCATCTGCTTAGCGTAACACAAAACAAAGACATCTATAGAGACCTACAGCTAACATCATACTTTATGACAAAAGATCCTATGCTTTCCCCGTAAGGCCAGGAACAGCGCAACAACATCCTATCTGGCTATTTCTATTTGACATTGTCATGGAGGTTCTAGCCAACGCAACAAGGCTAGAAAGTGGAAAAAGATGTCCAGACTGGAAAGAAATAAGTAAAACTATCTTTATGCTGAGAAGACATAAGTGATCATATCTAGAAAATTTTATAGAATCTACAAAAACTGCTAAAATTAATGAGTAAGTTTATCAAGATTATAACATCAATATATAAAAATCAATTGTATTTCTAAATACTAACAATGAACATTGGAATTAAAAATTTTAAATAGCATTTCTAGTAATAAAAAATATGAAATATTTAGAGATAAGTCCAACAAAAGACATGAAAGAACTGTAGACTGAAAAATCACAAAATATTGCCGAGAGAAATTAAAGAAGCCCTTAGCAAATGGAGAGATATATCTGTTCATGGGTCAGAAGACTCAACAATTTTAAAATATTAGTTCTCCCCAAATTGATCCCAATCAGTATCCTACTAGTCTTTTTATACAAATTTGACAGGCTGGGTCTAAAATTCATATGGTCCCCTCAAAGAACCAAAAAAATTTTGGGGAAAAAAAAGAATTGGAGTATTCATACTGCCTGACTTCAAGACTTATTATTAGACCATGGTGATTAAGACAAATGTCGTATTAATCTCAAAATAGAAAAACGCATTAATGGAACAAAATAGAGAGTGCAGAAATATATCTGCCAAAGCCAATTCAGTTGAGAAAGGATAGTATTTTTTAATTAATTTTTATAGGATTATAGTTGGTTTGCAATGTGTTAGTTTCTCATGTCTAGCAAAATGAATCAGCCATATCAATACATATATCCCCTCCCTTTTGGACCTCCTTCCTTCCTATTCAGGTCACCACTGAGCTTTCTATTTTATACATAATATCAATAGTGTATATGGGTCAATTCCAAAGTCCCCATTGCTCCCACCCCTCTTCTCTCTTGATATCCACACATTTGTTCTCTATGTCTGTGTCTCTATTTCTTCTTTGCATAAAGGATCATCTATACCATTTTTCTAGATTCTACATTTACTCTTTAAAATACAATATTTGTTTTGCTCTTTTTGACTTACTTCACTCTATATGACACTCTTTAGGTCCATCCATGTCTCTATTAATGACTCAGTTTCGTTCCTCAGAAAGGATAGTCTTTCTAACAAATGATACCAGGACAATTAGATAGCCATATGCAACAACAACAATAGAATCTGATACCCAATCTCACATCATATGAAAAATTACTCAAAATAGATATGGACCTAAATGTAAAACTTAAAACTATAAAAATTCTAGAAATAAAAGCAAGAGGAAATCTTTATGATGTTGAATTAGGAAGAGACTACTTAGATAAACACTGAAAGTACAATCTATAAAAGAAAAAGCTAATATATTGAACTTAATAAAAACGAAGAACTTTTACTCTTTGAAAGACATTATTAAGAGAATGAAACAAGCCACAGATTGGAAGAAAATATTTGCAAATCTTATCTCTGATAAAAGAATTTCACACAGAATATTAATAAAGCCACTGAATAATAAAGAACCTAAGTTTTTAAAAGTAAGTGAAAAGTTTGAGCCATACTTCACCAAAGAAGCCATACGAATTGTAAGTAAGTACACAAAAAGATGGCCAACACCATTTGTCACTACAGAAATGCAAATTAAAATCACAGTGAGAAATCATAACAAATCTATTTAAATATCTAAAATTAAAACGATTAACCATTCCAAACGTTGGCTAGAATAGATAGCAAAAAAAAAAAAAACACTAACTAGGGACTTTCCTGATGGTTCAGTGGTTAAGAATCCACCTTGCAATGAAGGCAACTTGGGTTCAATCCCTGGCCAGGGAACTAATATCTCACATGCCATGGAGCAACTAAGCCTGCACACCACAATTAGAGAAATCGTGCGCCACGAGCAAATATTTTGCATGGTACCATAAAGATCCCACATGCCACAACCAAGGCTTGAGGCAGACAAATACACAAATAAATACTTTTTAAAAGCACACTGACTAATATAGTGCAGCTGGGAAGGCAAAATGGTACAACCACTTTAGAAAATCATTTGTCAGTCTTTTGAAACATTAAGTACACATCTAACAAAATATCCAGCCATTCCACTTCAAGATACCTACCATGAGAAAAGAAAACACAAAGATTTATGCACAGATGTTCATTCCAACTTTATCCGTAATCACTAAAAGAAAAAAAAAAAAAAAACACCACCACCCCAAGCACTAAAAACGATCACAATGGTCATCAAAGTAATGGAATGCTGTTCAACAATAAAAAGAAGTGAGCTATTGAGTTACATAATAAAATGCATCTCAAAATGCAATGATAAGTGAAAGAAGCAATATTAACAAAGTGAATATTTTATGATTCCATTCACATAAAATTTTAGAAAATTCAAGCTTATCTACAATGACAGAAAACATTTCAGTGGTTGACTGGGGATGTGGGGTGAGGGGGAGAGTTGGAGAGTATTACAAAGGGGCAGGAGAAAACTTTTAGGAGTAATGGATATGTTCACTACGTTGATTTTGGTGATGGTTTCACAATATAAACCTTACCAAATGATACAATTCAAATATACCCAGCTTCCTGTAAGTCAATCATAACTCAATAGAGTTGTTTAAAATTCATTAATTAAAAAGTAAAATCCAAAAATCAGTTAAAATGAATCATTCAGTTCAGTCGCTCAGTCGTGTCCAACTCTTTGCTACCCTATAGACTGCAGCAAGCCAGGCTTCCCTGTCCATCACCAACCCCCAGAGCTTACTCAAGCTCATGTTTGTCGAGATGGTGATGCCATCCAACCAACCATCTCATCTTCTGTCAACACTTCTCCTCCCACCTTCCATCTTTTCCAGCATCAGGGTCTTTTCAAATGAGTCAGTTCGTCCCATCAGGTGGCCAGAGTATTGGAGTTTCATCTTCAGCATCAGTCCTTCCAATATTCAGCACAGATTTCCTTTAGGATTGACTGGTTGGATATCCTTGCAGTTAAGGGACTCTCAAGAGTATTCTCCAACATCACAGTTCAAAAGCATCCCTTCTTCGACACTCAGTCTTCTTTATAGTCCAGCTCTCATATCCATACATGACTACTGAAAAAACAAAGGCTTTGACTAGCACAGACCTTTGTTGGCAACGTAATGTCTCTGCTTTTTAATATGCTGTCCAGGCTGGTCATAGCTTTTCTTCCACAGAGCAAGAGTCTTTTAATTTCATGGCTGCAGTCACCATCTGCAACAATTTTGGAGTCCCAAAATACAAAGTCTGTCACTGTTTCCATTGTTTCCCCATCTATTTGCCATGAAGTGATGGGACCAGATACCATGATCTCAGTTTTCAGAATGTTGAGTTTTAAGCCAACTTTTTCATTCTGCTCTTTCACTTTCATCAAGTGGCTCTTTATTTCTTCTTTGCTTTCTGCCATAAGGGTGGTGTCATCTGCATATCTGAGGTTATTAATATTTCTCCCGGCAATCTTCATTCCAGTTTGTGCTTCATCCAGCCTGGCATTTCCCATGAAGTATTCTGCATTTAAGTTAAATAAGCAGGGTGTCAATATACAACATTGATGAACTCCTTTCCCAATTTGGAGCCAGTCTGTTATTGCATGTCCAGTTCTAACTGTTGCTTCTTGACCTGAATAAAGATTTCTCAGAAGGTAGTTCAAATGGTCTGTATTCCCATCTCTTGAAGAATTTTCCACAGTTTTTTGTGATCCACACAGTCAAAGGCTTTGGCATAGCAAAGCAAAAGTAGATGATTGTCTGGAACTCTTGCCTTTCTGATGATCCAACAGATGTTGACAATTGGATCTCTGGTTCCTCTGCCTTTTTTAAAACCAGCTTGAACAACTGGAAGTTCACAGCTCGTATACTTTTGAAGCCTGGCTTCAAATTTTGAGCATTTGAGCAAATTTTGAGCATTTGAGCAAATTTTGAGAATTTTGAGCATTACTTTGCTTGCATGTGAGATGAGTGCAATTGTGCAGTAATTTGAGCATTCTTTGGCATTGCCTTTTTTGGGGATTGGAATGAAAACTGACATTTTCCAGTCCTGTGGCCACTGCTGAGTTTTCCAAATTTGCTGGCATATTGAGTGCAGCACTTTTACAGCATCATCTTTTAGAATTTGAATTAGCTCCACTGGAATTCCATCACCTCCACTAACTTTGTTTGTAGTGATGCTTCCTAAGGCCCACTTGACTTCACATTCCAAGATGTCTGGCTCTAGGTGAGTGAATACACCATCTTGGTTATCTGGGCTATGAAGATCTTTTTTTGTATAGTTCTTCCGTGTATTCTTAATATTTTTTCTTCTGTTAGGTCCATATCATTTCTGTCCTTTAGAGGGCCCATCTTTGCATGAAATGTTCCCTTGGTATATCTAATTTTCTTGAAGAGATCTCTAGTCTTTACTATTCTATTGTTTTCCTCTATTTCTTTGCACTGATCACTGAGGAAGGCTTTCTTATCTCTCCTTGCTATTCTTGGAAATACCCATTCAAATGGGTATATCTTTCCTTTTCTCCTTTGCTTTTAGCTCTTTGTAAGGCCTCCTCAGACAACCATTTTAGTTACTTGCATTTCTTTTTCTTGGGCATGGTCTTGATCAGTCCCAAGACTGGGAGCTGACTGTGATTCTGATCATGAACTCCTTATTGCCAAATTCAAACTTTAATTGAAAAAAGTAGGGAAAACCACTAGATATGACCTAAAATGAATAATCTAAACTAAAAAGTCACATAAAAATGTGCCTGAAGGATCACATGCCCTAGTGAGTTGGTTACTGGAGACTGACTTCATCTTGGCCTCCCAGTCTGGGGCTCACTGTTATTTCTTCACGTGTAGCAGCAGCTGGTCATTTACTCAATTCCTCTACTAATTGTGTCTCTGGGATGTGGCTATAGAAACTTATGTGATTCCACATATTCTTCACACCCTCAAAACAATTTCAACTATAGATTCTTCACCCATCCTCCCATCACCACTTTTGAAGTGAATAGTGATCTTTTTTTTTCTTTCAAATATTAGTATTGCTCTTTGTATTAAGCTGGTTGTGGGTACATGGGCATATGTTTCACTGTTATTACTATTATTATTATTTAAGCTGTATCACTCTATTGCATACACTATTTTATGTGTATTATTTCATTTTTATTTAATTTTTAAAATTTTTAATATAATTTTAAAATTTACTTTCCATTTGCTACAAAGTATTGGCTATCTTCCCCATGTTGTACAATACATCCTTGAGCCTGTCTCACACCCAATAGTTTGTCCCTCCTACTCCCCTAGTTCTATTTTGCCCCATCCCCCCACTGGTAACCCCCTGGTTGGAGAGCATTATGCTAACTGAAATAAGTCAGACAGAAAAAGATAAATACAGTGTGATATTGCTCATGTGGGGAATCTAAAAAATATAGCAAACTAGTGAATTTAACAAAAAAGCAGACTCACAGGTATACCAAATAATGATCATTTTAAATGCTCGCTCTTGTTAAGCATCTACTACATGCCAGGTAGTTGACATGTACAAGTACCAATGGTCACAACAATCCTATGATATATATTATTTTCCTTTTGACTAAAATTAATGTTGCTGGTAAACAATGCAGATAGGATTGATACCTAGACTTGTTTACCAAAACATAACAGGTCAGATGAATTCCTTGTGGTGGCAGATAATTCAGTGCTTTGATGGCAACACAATTGTCATCCTTGATCAAGAAAAGAAACAAACCAGAGAGGAGTAGAGCACTTGGATTTGCCCCCTTCTGAGTGTTTTCCCCTTCAGGCCTCAGAAGTGGTCTTTAAAAAACGTTTAGCCAAGTCCTCAATGTGTTTTACCAAACACTTTTCCCCTTGAATTTTAAACCCATGTGTTATTTCAGGAATAATAGGAACCATGTGTCCCTAACATATTTGCACTTAAATCATCAAGATGTTTCATCAGAACTTTTTGATGTCTTCTGAGATTTTTTTTTTAATTGGCTCCTCCTAGAAGCAGCAAGTCCCCATTACAAATAAACAAATTAAAACAAGAAGACTGACTCAGGACCCAGTTTCAGGCTGGCCATGTGGGACAGACTTGAGACTGGGCAAACTGCATCAATCTTCCCTTGCCTCAGGAGGGACTGAAAATAGAATTTGGTTTCTGGTGGTCATTTTGGAGTTTAATTCTGTTTCTAGCTTCAGAAGAAACCATGAAAAGTTGAGTTCAGTGAGAAACTCTATTGACTTGGTAACACTGTACAACCTGTTCTTAGTATCTTGGAATACCTTGGGGAAAAATTTTAAAAAAGAAAAAAAAAAACTTAAAATCTTGGAAAAAGCAAAAGATAGAAGGCAAAACAAAGTAGCAGCTTATGGGATTTGGTGAAGCTAAAAGCTTAGATCTTAGAGTGGAAGATTCCTGATGAAATGACCCTTTTGGGAAAGAAACAATCACAATTGTTCAAACAAGCTGGCCCCTATTATCTCTAACAGGTGTCCCAGCATGCCAACAACCTAGAGCCTTCCTTTTTGTTGGGGATACTGTGCTGAGCTCATCCATCAGTCATACAGCCTTGTTGTTCAGTCACTCAGTCGTATCTAACTCTTTCTGATCCCATAGACTGCAGCATGCCAGGCTTCAGTGCACTTCATTATCTCCCAGAGTTTGCTCAAACTCATGTCCACTGAGTCAATGATGCCATCAAACCATCTCATCCTCTGTCATCCCCTTCTCCTCCTGCCCTCAATCTTTCCCAGTATCAGGGTCTCTTCCAATAAGTCAGCTCTTTGCATCAGGTGGCCAAAGTATTGGAGCTTCAGCATCAGTCCTTCTAATGAATATTCAGGGTTGGTTTCTTTTAGGATTGACTGGTTTGGTCTCATTGCTGTTCAAGGGACTCTCAAGAGTTTTGTAGACAAGTTCAAAAGCATCAGCTCTTCAGTGCTCAGTTTTCTTTATGATCCAACTCTCACATCCATACATGACTACTGGAAAAACCACAGCTTTGACTAGATGGACTTTTGTCGTCAAAGTTATGTCTGTGTTTTTTAATATGCTGTCTAGGTTTGTCTTGTAGCATGGTTCTCTAGAATTCTTCTGAAGACAAGATAGGTTAGCTTTTCCAAAAGCCCTTTTCATGGGCTCAAATGTGTTGGAGAAAAACCAAGTGAATTTTGAGAGCCCAGGCATTGTTTTCAGAGCATCTCACCACACACCAGGATGGTGCTAGTGACATGTGGACAGAAACAGGTGCTGATTTCAGATCCCAGCCCTGCCACCTACCAGCTATGTGATCTTGGCAAGGTTTTTAACCTTGCCAGCTCCTTCATCACTAGAAAGATGTAAGAATGCTACTCCCACAGGTTGGTGTGTCAATTCATGATGTTGCCACACGCATTGAGGTTTGTAATAAACTGAAGTTGTTATTTTGAAACCTGGAAGAATGGGGAGAAAATCTTTAAATGCTGATTCAAGGGAAAAGCACTTTTTTGCTTCAATGTCTTGCTAATACACTTCTTAAAAACTTTTATAAATATATATAGTTCTTAACTTTGAGAAATGATGTCATGGTTCAGTGTCACGCCTTCCTTGCTCAGTGACTTCACGTGGACTACTTATTTAGTCTTCAGTTCACTAACAAATGGGAAACGGAAATGGCAACCCACTCCAGTATTCTTGCCTGGAGAATCCCGTGGACAGAGGAGCTTGGTGGGCTGTCTATGGGGTCGCACAGAGTCAGACACGACTGAAGCAACTTAGCAGCAGCAGCAACCACTGACAACTATCTGTTTATCACATAAGGCACTGTTTTTCATCTCCAAAGAGTATGAGGATATCCGTGTCTGTATATTTTGAAATTTTATGTGTTCTTCAGAATTTTAGAGCTGGAATGTGGTCCAGAATTCCAGAAGAGGAGGAAATTGGAGTCAGCAGGGCTGAGGGACTTGTTCCAGGTCACGGTACTATATGGTAGCACCTGGGGATGATCTCTTAGGCCACAGTTCTCGCCCCATCACTCCAGTTTCCAGACTGCAGGACCTGTTTTGTTTGCCTTTCTCTTCTTTCCTTTAATCACGTTACAGTTTAAAAACATAACATGGAATCAATGTGCATCATTAAAAAAATACCCTTGTCAACTCCACAGTTGTACCTGGCCTTCCCAGCCTAGGCTTATGGCCAGAGCATGAGAAAACCTCCTTCCTGGGGGACTCCACAAAGTACGGGCCGGGTGGAATGTCAGGAACATGGCAGTCGGCCGACACATGGGGCCGCCTGCTTATGATTATGAGAATGCTCAGGGGAACTCATGAGTTTGGGAAACATTTTTGTAGGATTCTGCTAACAGAAAAAAAAAGAAAGGGAATCTGGTTCATGTTAATTGACAGATTACTCCGGAAGTGTGTCCAAAAATATAAATTGGCCGATTTGAGAACGTCTGGAATAGGGAAATTTGCTGCAATGTTCATGTGCGTGGAGGAAAGTGATGACATTTGCATCCAAGCCAAACTCCAGAGAGTCACAATTTCCACATTTCATTCATTTCCACCCGGTTCTCATCTGCTTTTCTGAGGCGAGTTTCCTAAATGGGGCTGGGGTCCACATGCTTGCGATTCCTGTTAGCCTCAGTTAAATTTACCGTTCTCTACTTCACCAGGCCCAGGTGGCCAGCGGCTCCCAGAGACCCCCACCTCTGTGCAATGGGAGACCTCGGAGCAAAATAAGAAAAGGCTGAGCTAGCCTGGGGCCAGGACTCACAAATGGCTCCCAGGGAGGAAATGGTCACCAACATGCTAAGCACAGGGGCGAAGCAGCCTCCAGTTGCGTGAATGGAGAGGGGATGAGTGCTTGTACTCAGAGGAATGCTGCTACTAGGAGTGAGGGAGGGCCCACAGGAGACCAGGACAGCCGGAAGGAGCTCTGCCCGCCTCACCAAAACATGCCTTGGCCATGCCACAGTTTCTGGACAGCTTAGCAGGGGATGTAGCCCAGCTGTTACCAGCCGTGGGAGCCAGGCAGAGTGAGAAAATGCGGGAGGCTCATGAGGACATCAGCCACCTACCCCCAAAGTCAGCTGGCTGCTCGCTGCAGGAAATGTCTATAAACTTGTCCCTTTTTTCTCTGTCCCTTGGTCAATAGTTATAGAAAGAAAGAAAAGTGTTAGTCTCTCAGTCGTGTCCAACTCCGTGATCCCATGGACTGTAGCCTGCCAGGCTTCTGTCCGTGGAATTTTTCAGGCAGAAATACTGAAGTGGGTTGCCATGCCCTTCTTCAGGGGATCTTCTCAACCAAGGGATCAAACCCAGGTCTCCTACATTGCAGGCAGATTCCTTACCATCTGAACCACCAGGGAATCCCATAAGTTATAGGTACCTAGATTTTAGGATCAATAGCTATTTAACCTTTCCCACTTGAGGATCATGGATGCGTCAGTGCCCCCCTTAACCCATTGGCTTGGCTCCTGACCATAGCCACTGAGGACCCTGTAGAAGGTCTGCTCTGGCTACACGAACACGCTCTGCTGTGTGTCAGGGGATTTACTGGCCCAGGGGCAGCCCACACCCAGTGACATATGAACACATAATCCAAATGGAGCAGCTCCAAGAAGTGTCCCACAAAGAGTACCAACAGGAATGAGCACCAGCTGCCCTCAGGGGTAAACAGCTCTCTAGCCCACACTGTCCTGGCAGCTCCCCAATCTTCTTTCTTTTCTCCCCTACACCTACCAGTTCTTCTGGGGATCACTGCCCAAGTAAATGATTCACTCAAGAATCCTCGGTTTAGGGTCTGCTTCTGTTGGGGACTTAACATAAAATATGAAGTTTCTGCCATCTGATAAATACTTATCAAACACGGATGTTCCAGGCATTGTGCTAGACCCCAGGGGTTCAGAGAAGGAAACAGTAACTGTAGACTGAATAAGACACACTCAGCCTGCCCTCTGCATTTGCGTGCTTCTAAAGGTGATATAGACAGAAAGCAACATATATCAAATGGCAGAAAGTGAAAAGTTCCATGAAAGAAGAGGAAAGGTTGCTCTGGCAATTCAGGGAGGAAGCATGGGCATGGCTGGAGGCTTAGAAGGAGAATTGGGAAGAGGCAGAGGAAAGCTCAAAATGATGGCAGGAGAGTCACTTGGACAGATGGACACAGTGACAGATGTCTTCTTCAGGCAGAGCTGATTACATGAGGGCACCAGTCTGCTCTGCTGACAGATCCTAGTGAGGCTCGAATCCTTAGGCTGACCAGTCTGCCTAGGGTGTGGTGCTGTCAAGGAGCTCACCTCAGAAGCAAACAGCCTTCACTGGACGATTCAGCCTCCCATGGGGAGTCTCTTGAGAGTAAGTCATTTAGGGGACTGACAATTCTTGGGGGTGGGAGATAGGGAGTCCAGAGACTGTAGTAACCATGTCTTTACTTCTGCATTCTGATGCTTTGACATCCAGGGTCTTGCTGATTTTGAAGGGACTGCCCCTCTGGTTAGCCTAGAGATAGAAAATAATTTGCCCACAAGCACACTTTTCAAATATAAAACCACACTGAAACTATCTCCTTTATGGGGCTCTCACATTCTGGGTCACTGTTTGTCTGGCCTACAACCCCCCAGCCAGGTATCAGACAGAGCACCTGAGCCCCACAGCATGCTGAAATTATTCAAACCAGCCAATCCTAGTCTCACCCTTTCCTTCTCATGGAAACCACAGTAAAGATTCTCATCCACATCTGTTTCTTCTCCCACTACCTCCTGACCAACCTGGTGCTTCCCCAGGTAACCCTTCATGACATGGCCTGCTCCTTTTTCTTGGGCTGTGTAAGTAAACAATTTATCTTTTCAGTGATACTCATTTCCTGGTCTGTTGACCTTCCATACCTTCTTCTTCTTCTTCTTCTTTTTTTAATTAATACCCTACCTTTTAAAACAGAGATTCACAGAGCACAGGCAATAAGAAGAAGTCATGGGGCAGAGAGAAGAAGGTATTGAGAAGATAGCATGGTAGAAGAGAAGGAGAGAGAGAGGCAGGCTGACTCACTGGGTCACAGTCCTGCAGAGTGGTGGGTCACGGAGCAGAGACACTGGCTGCTGCAAAGCTCCACCATCATCTGGTTGTAAGCGTGAGATTGCGCCTGATGCGCTAGTCCTAGCTCCTTGCTGCTGAGCTGCATCGTGGCCGGATCTGTTTTCTGTCATCCTTCAGTTCCCCTCTGTCCTGGCACATAACCTACAACTGTGCAGCTTGGCTATGCTCTTTACTCAACTAGCAGAGCCTGAGCAGAATGAACACATGGAGAACTACAGGAGAGTCACTGAACTGCAGAATTTGGGCATTGGTAGCAATATTAAAAATATTCTAACCCCAGGACACAAAAAGTACTGAGCATTAAAGAAAAGATTGACAAACTGGCCTATGCCACACACACATTGATCTGCATCAGACACACACATACAGAAGTACTAAGGGAAATCCCATATAGCCTAAGAGAACAATAAAAAGATATTAAAAATTAGGAAACAAACAGTAATTTTAAATGACTTATATTGTTTTTTTCCTAAACAGGGAACTGTTCGAAATTAATCCCAACACTTCCACAAATAATAAAACTACATATTTTCACAAGTAAAAAAAAAATTGCACATGTTCATCAAGATACTGTTAAGACAGGTAAAAGGTGAGCCACAGAATGGGAGAATATGCTTTTAATACATACATGATCAGAATAAAGACTTGTATAAAGCCTATAAATCAGGAGGGAAGACAAACTAACCAATTTTTTTAATGTGCTAAAGAACTGAGTAGGCACAATACAAAAGAGGATGTCAAAGTGGTAAATAAGCACATGAAAATGTGCTGGATACATGATAATACCAACAATTGGGAAGGATGGAGAGTAACTAGGAATTCAAACTGCTAATGGGAATGTAAATTGATACAACAACTCTGGAAAATTGCTTGGCAATATCAACTAAAGTTGAACATATGCATACATTGTAACCCAGCTAGTCCAACCCCAGATACAGCCCACAAATTGGTCAAATAAAATGCCAGTCAATTAAACTTTGCAGAAATCTTCAAAATCTTTTAAACAAATATACACACATCATCACCAAAACACACATACAGTACTAAAATGTACATAGTAACCCTCTTTGTGCCTGCATGTGTGCTAAGTGGCTGCAGTTGTGGCCAACTCTTTGCGACCTTATGGACTGTAACCCACCAGGCTCCTCTGTCCACAGGATTCTCAAGGCAGGAACACTGAATTGGGTTGCCATGCCCTTCTCCAGGGGATTTTCCCAACCCAGGGGTCAAACTCATGTCTCCTGTGGCTCCTGCATTGCAGGAGGGTTCTTAAGAACACTCTTTGTAAGAACCCAAAGAAAAATCCAAATGTTGGTCAACTATAAAACAGATACAATAGTAGAATGTTCCTACTGAGGAGTATTATACAAGGAAAAAAAAAAAAGAATTATAACCACAGGCAGCAAGTCTCACAAACACTATGCTGAGCAAAAGAAGCTAACACTATACAGTTCATATGAACACTTTCATTCATATGCAGTTCAAAACATACGTATAAAGACAGAGCTGGCCTGTGATGTCAAAAGTCAGGATAGTGGTTACTTTGGATAAGCATAGTACCTGGGATGAAGAACAAGAAACTTTTCTGAAAGGTGGATAATGTTTTATGTGCTGGTCTGCATGTAAATTACATTTTCCTGTACACTCGTGACTTGTCCATATTTTATACTTCACTGTAGATATTTACTGGAATGATCCTCTTATCTCCCTTCCTATCAGTTTATTACAGAGGTCATTGTATACCTCTCTTAACAAATGGCAACCCATTCCAGTACTCTTGCCTGGAAAACCCCATGGATGGAGGAGCGTAGTAGGCCCATGGGGTTGCAAAGAGTCGGACACGACTTAGCAACTTCACTGTGTCTGCTTAAATGCCTCACAAATAACAGACAGGCAAGTGGAGAATTCTTTCACAACAGAATTTAGAAGACAAAGTAGAGTGAATTCTAAGAAGTATGTCACCAAATGACCAATTTGCTGAATTTCTAAATTCTTTTTTTTTTAATGCCATTCTCCCAAATCATCCCACCCTCTCCCTCTCTCTCTGAGTCCAAAAGTCCGCTATACACATCTGTGTCTTTTTTGCTGTCTTGCATACAGGGTCTTCATTGCCATTTTTCTAAATTCCATATATATGTGTTAGTATACTGTATTGGTGTTTTTCTTTCTGGCTTACTTCACTCTGTATAATCGGCTCCAGTTTCATCCATCTCATCAGAACTGATTCAAATGTATTCTTTTTGACGGCTGAGTAATACTCCATTGTGTATATGTACCACAGCTTTCTTATCCATTCATCTGCTGATGGACGTCTAGGTTGTTTCCATGTCCTGGCTATTATAAACAGTGCTGCAATGAACATTGGGGTACATGTGTCTCTTTCAATTCTAGTTTCCTCGGTGTGTATGCCCAGCAGTGGGATTGCTGGGTCATATGGCAGTTCTATTTGCAATTTTTTAAGGAATCTCCACACTGTTTTCCATAGTGGCTGTACTAGTTTGCATTCCCACCAACAGTGTAGGAGGGTTCCCTTTTCTCCACACCCTCTCCAGCATTTATTGCTTGCAGATTTTTGGATCGCAGACATTCTGACTGATGTGAAGTGGTACCTCATTGTGGTTTTGATTTGCATTTCTCTAATAATGAGTGATGTTGAGTATCTTTTCGTGTGTTTGTTAGCCATCCATATGTCTTCTTTGGAGAAAAGTCTATTTAGTTCTTTGGCCCATTTTTTGATTGGGTCATTTATTTTTCTGGAATTGAGTTGCATAAGTTGCTTGTATATTTTTGAGATTAGTTGTTTGTCAGTTGTTTCATTTGCTATTATTTTCTCCCATTCAGAAGGCTGTCTTTTCACCTTGCTTATATTTTCCTTTGTTGTGCAGAAGCTTTTAATTTTAGTTAGATCCCATTTGTTTATTTTTGCTTTTATTTACAGAATTCTGGGAGGTGGATCATAGAGGATCCTGCTGTGATTTATGTCGGAGAGTGTTTTGCCTACGTTCTCCTCTAGGAGTTTTATAGTTTCTGGCCTTACATTTAGATCTTTAATCCATTTTGAGTTTATTTTAGCTAAATTCATTTTTAATCTTGCAGCTATATTTATAACTATATTCTTGAACATAATAACAGCCCACTTCTGGATGCATTCATGAATTAATCAGGCTTCTATTCTTTACCTGTGAGGACATCCTTCTTCCCTTTAGCAGTTTTTTCATGTATCTCTGAACATCATTTTTATTGTTCCCAATTTGTTCTTTTTATCCCCATCCTTTTAACAAAGGCTTTTCTTGTTTTCCTAACAGTAGACAAACTTTAATATTTTTAATTCTAATGAAATACCATATTCTCCATCACAGGTTTCTATTTATTGTAAATGGCATCTTAATATTGCAGGGAATTTGTAAAATATACTTTTCTGAACAGCAAATATGTTCATAAGAGCTTTCCTGGTGTCTCAGATGGTAAAGAATCTACCTGCAGTGTGCAAGACCTGGGTTTGACCCCTGGGTTGGGAAGATCTCTTGGAGAAGGAAACAACAACCCAGTCCAGTATTCTTGCTTGGAAAATTCCATGGACAGAGAAGACTAGCAGGCTACAGTCCACAGGGCTACAAAGAGTTGGACACAACTGAGTGACTAACACTTTCACTTTTTCCTTTCAAATATGTTCATAAGAAGCATAAATCTTATGATGTTCCTTAATGATTACTTAAACTGCTCTGAAAAGAACTAAAAATCAGACAAATGTTATTTTGTAGATATCTTCAAAAGTGACAAAAACTATATCATCCAATACCAATTTCTATAAATTACATAATTAAAATTTGTAACAAGTAAACGTAAATTACTATTGGAGAAGTTAGTCAAAGAATTCTATAACTCCTAGAATTTTTGGTGAATAAATAAATGTCTTTTAAAGGATTTCAGAACTCACAATAAACTGAAAAATTTACGAAGGAATAACTGAAATTGAAAAGAATTTTTCAACATGTTATAGAAAAAATCATTTTAAATACTGAGAATGTGAACGGGAACCTCTCAGCTTTGGGATGGCCTGAACACAGCCACATAACGCACCATCTTCCTTCCTAACTCACTGTCGGAACGTTAATGGGTCTTCATCATATTCACTTTGTCTAGTGTTTGACAGTAGAAACAGAGTCACGGTTTATGAAGAGAAAGGGACAAAGAAAGAGAAGAGGAGAAAAAAAATGTATTGAGACATTTATTATGATTTTCTCTTACATTTACTGAGATATAATTGAGACATAGCATTGTATAAAGTTAAGGTGTTGATTCGATACACTTTCATGTTGCAAAATAATTACCACCAGTATCCTTAGGTAACAGCTCCATACCATCATATAATTACCATTTCACTTTTGTGATGAGAAGGGCTATTTAATGAACACTTGCTCTAGGAAAGACACTATGGGGTGGGTGGAAAGGAGGCTAAAGAGGGAGGGGATATATGTATATGTATAGCTGATTCTCATTGTTGTATGGCAGAAATCAACACAATATCATAAAAAATGATCCTCCAATTAAAAATTGAGAAAATATTCTCACCGGAAATTTTCCAAACAGCAAAGAAATAAAGTGGAAAAAATTGTGCAAAATAGTTAAAGTTTTCAAGGTAATAATAACAAATTCACATATGTACTCGGCTCTGTCCTCCGCCCAATATTTTTATCATTTTAATGCTCACAACAGCATTATGAGGAAGGTACTAGTATCATCAAGGCCATTCTATGGATGCAGTAACTGAAGTACTGGGAGTTGAAGTAACTTGTCTTAGGTCATGCAGATAGAAAGTGGCAGAGCTGAGTGTGAATCTTTGTACTTGGTGGTACATAATCCTTGTGCTTTGAGTAGACAGCTATCAAGCTCAGCGCATGTGACCAGTTAGTCGTAGCTCCAGTGAAGTGTCAGCTGAAAAAAAAGGAGATGAAAAATCTATTTAGCTACTTGGCAAGAAAATTACATAAAAGGAAGACTTCAGAAGAGTGTTGTGCTCTGCCTTTCCATGGTCAGCCCTACCCCTATTATCTTTAATCGGTGCCCTCATTACCATGTCAAATTAACAGCTGACATCAGCTCTGCTCTGCTGCCACTTTGCTACTTTGCTCTGAGCCCTGCTCTCATTCAGCCAGGTTAAACCGTCTTCCTTAATTACCCATAGGAACTCAGTCTTGCGCAAAGAGCAGTTGGAAGATAAATTAAAACAAGGGACTTTTGTTTAGCGCATGCACTTGGCCATCACAGTCGCCTTTATTATGTCACCCAGGGCCAGGGGGATGTTCTAAGGGCTTAATTGTTGGGAGGCCTGGTGCACCCACGAGTAATGAGAGGTGAGCCTTGTGGCCGGGGTGCACCTCCTCTCCTGGGCAGAGACAGCAGTCAGCGGGGCCTTCTTTCCACTAGGGAAGCAGCACAGCGCAGAGGGCCAGTGCATGGCCTTTGGGACCAGACAGGTCTGTGTTTAAATCCTAGCTTGGCGTGACCTTGCTGTGTAGCCTTGGAGAAGTCTCCTCAGTTGCTCCTGTCCAGGGGTAATGATATCTAGCTCATAGTAACGTGAGGAGCAAATGACAGTGTGTGTTTTAGTGACTGTTAACAGTTCCCGGGTGAAATAAGCACTCACGTTTGTGTCAGAGAGAAGAGAAACTTCGTTGCCATGAAGAATACCTCCAACTATCCCAGGAGGAGCAGGACCGGGACTCCTGTGACTGCCCAGATGTGTCACCAAGGACCCAGGTCTGTGATCCTACTCTGTGATCTTGAACAAGCCTCTTCAGCCTCCTGAGCCTTCATTTCCTCTTTTGTGAGATGAACCTCAGACTTGTGAGCCTTGAACAAGATGACTGATGTCCAAGAACCTCACCCAGTGCCGTCATTTATTTCTAACTTAGAATGGGAGACACAGTTTCGGGAAGCACAGAAAATGAGGTTCCTGATTTCTTCCCAACCATGTGAAAGTTTTATTACAACCAGCTTCCAGACAAAGGCTCTGAGACTGCTCTGCTGAGCTCGTGATCTCTCACCGAGAAGTGTTTTCTGACTCCTTCTGTCTCCTCTTTCAAAGGCTGCTGGGGCTGAATTGCCATGCTGGCTTCTTCCTGTCTCTTCTCCATCTCTGATTGGTCCACATAGGCTGAGACCAAGAGACAGGAGTCCAAAGATGAGCCTCGCCCTCAGTAATCCCCCCTGCTCCTCCTCACCCACCATTTCCACTATGCTCCTGGTCACCCACCAGGTACATCTCCAATCTACAGTCTCCTTCCCATCCTGTCTGCTCACATTTTCAGTTTTCCACGTTTTCAATCTTTCCTCTGCTTGGGGGATGAGTGAGACTCCTAAAGCACACACTTTCAAGTGGGACCCTGAATTTTTAGAAATTTGCATCAGCTGAGACTTTTGGAGCACACTCATGCACAAACCTACACACACACACACACACACACACACCCTCTGCCATTGACAAAGAAGACAGGATTTCACAGGTAAGTATGGCATGCCACCAATGGATGAGGGCCCCCAGCCTCTCATGGAAATTTCTGGAGTTGATTACAGATGGGTTCTGAACAATGAAGGAAAAGGCTTGGCACGAGGGCAGCTGTGATCCATGTCACAGTGATGACTTGGCAGCTTCATTGGATCCAGAATCAGCCCCAGCAGTGCGTGCTTCTGGGAAATATCTCTGCCACGAAGACAAGGCCACCCATGCAAGCTGTTGCCTTCTTGCTTATCCACATCCTATTTATAGCGGCAGTTCTGTGAAACAAATGTTCCAACCATACATCTGCAAGTGTTTCTGGCTCTAAGCTCATTCCTTCTTGGTCTCAAGATGTACCACCAGAAGCTCCCCACTAGGGTTTTTCTAAGGGGAGCAGGGTGATGCAGAGTTACCTCCAGCAGAAACTCTACTGAACCCATAACAGGATCCATGTGGTGGAAAGTCAAGCCACATGTGGACTGCAAAGAAAGGGCATGGTTCCTGTCCCCTCCCAGGCCACGAGAAGACCCTCTTGGGCATGTTGGCTGGTGGAGACTTGTTTCCTCTGGAGCTGGGGGAGATAGGATAAGACAGAACATGCCCATGGCGGTGCCAGTTCTTCTTACTCAAGAGCCACACGCTTTATCATGTCAAATGATGAAAATATTTTGTTTTCTACCTAGCTTGCGGGCTTCCCATTCTGGCAGAGATTACATGGATGCCAAAGCAAGCCGTCTGCTAGGAATGTGAGCAAACTGGCTGCAAATGGAGGCCTCAAGATTCAACAAGCTGCTGCATTTTGAATCCAAGGAGGCACTGCTCACATTCTCTCTCACTGGGGATTCATGGGGCAGTAATCTCTGCACTTGTGACTTTGTTACTGAAGGTTGACTTTATGAGAGGTCCGACTCAGACATGAATTTGCTTGTTGTTCTTAGAAAATATCTCTAAAGTGTTTGCGAATGCGTTTCTCCAGGTAAAAAGATCAGGGGAAAAACAGGATGCTTCACCTTTTATTCCACCCTCACTGCTAAATATACCACAAGCCCCAGCCGCACTCACCCAGCCCTGCCCCTTAGCTCTCCAGCCTTTGTGCAGGCTGCTGCCCCTCCCTCTACCCCAGCAGCCTCCTTCCCTTTTTCACTTTCCTTTAAGATGCAAGACAAGGGTTACCATCCTAATGAAGCCTCCCTCAACCATCCCAGAAAAAATAAATTATCCCCTCATAGTTTCCCGTGGCTGTCTTACCACACACAGGATGGCTTAAACAATAGAAATTATTTTCTCACAGTTCTGGAAGCCAGAAGTCTGAGATCAAGGTGTGGGCTGGGCTGGGCTACCTAATAAGGCTTAGGGGAGAATCTATTTCTTACCTCTTGTAACTTGTGGTGACTCCAGACACTCCTTGGCTTGTGGCTCTATCAAACCATTATGCCTCCCTCTTTGCATCACCTTCTCTGTGTGGCTCAAATCTCCTCTGCCTTGTTCTTATAAGGATACATGCTATTGAATGTAGGGCCCACTTGCGTTATCCTGAGTGATGCCCTCTTAACATCCTTAATTATATCTGCAAAGACTCTTTTTCTAAACAAGGTCACTTTCCAGGGATTTAGACATGCAAAATCTTTTTGGTGACCATGCTTCAACCTACTGTGGTCCCTAACCAAAAACCCATACACCACCCCACTGCTTTCTATGTTTTTCAGTTGCTAAGTTGTGTCCGATTCTTTGCAACCCTATGGACTGCAGCACACCAGGCTTCCCTGTCCTTCACTATTTCCCAGAGTTTGCTCAGATTCATGTCCATTGAGTTGATGATACTATCCAACCACCTCATCCTCTGCTGCCCTCTTCTCCTTTTGGCTTCAATCTTTCCCAGCATAAGGGTCTTTTTCAATGACCCCTTTAAAAGAATTCTGTAAACCTCTTTTGGTACTTAAGATTATATCACAGATGCCCCCTCAGGGAGATAACCTTTGTAGTAGTTGCATAATACTCCACTGCATGGAAACACGATGGTTTAATCAATCAGTGGCATATAGGTAGATATCAGATTTTTATCTGTACTTTACCTCTAAAAATATTGTCATAGGACTTTCTTTCGTGAATATGCCTGGTACATTTCTGGTGATGAAGACAAATATAAATATATATATGTATATATATATATGGCTTTAGTATATCTTAACCAGTGGTTCTCAGCTGGGGACAATTTCCTCCCTCCCCCACACTATTGATGATATCTGGACACACTTTTGTTTATGACAACTGGGGAGAAAATGTTATTGGCATCTAGTGGGTAGAAGGCAAAGAGGATGCCAAACATCCTACAATGGCCCCCCAACAGAGAACTATCCAACCCCAAATGTCAACAGTGTTGATGAAGAGAGCTCCACCTTAAGAGCTTTGTTTTGTAAGAGCAGTTTTGTAAGTAGGATGAGGCAAAGGTCTTTTTTTTATTCATAGGGATTGTTAATTATGTCTGTATCCATTATTTATTAATCATTCTTATCTCACTGAAATAAAATGTTATTTAATCCCATATTTTCTTTACAAACATCTTTATTTCTGAGCTGTTTTTAGAACTTCTGATCCTTCCACCAATCTGTTTTCCTATTCTTATGCTGCTGCTGCTGCTGCTGCTAAGCTGCTTCTATGTGACCCCATAGATGGCAGCCCACCAGGCTCCCCCATCCCTGGGATTCTCCAGGCAAGAACACTGGAGTGAGTTGCCATTTCCTTCTCCAATGCATGAAAGTGAAAAGTGAAAGTGAAGTCGCTCAGTCATGTCCAACTCTTCGCGATCCCATGGACTGCAGCCCACCAGGCTCCTCTGTCAGTCAGATTTTCTAGGCAAGAGTACTGGAGTGGGGTGCCGTTGCCTTCTCCAATTCTTATGCTAATTCTCTCTAATTTTGCTTAGTTTGTTACTTTCTTTTACAAAATGCAAACATATACTAGGTATTAACTCCTCCTTTTTATAGCCTTACAACTATCAAACTAAATCTGCTTTACAAATTAAATGGAAATAAAATCACAAAACCAGCATACTTCAAATTAGCACAAATTAAAAATGTGTTGCCATAACAGAGTCACTGAACAGAAGTGAACAAGATACTCAATCCTACAGGGCAGGTAGGATTCCCCTCTTGAGTTGGGAGTGCTGAGAGTGGTTGTTAAGTGAGGATCTTATGCTCTCTTGTTGTTTGCACTGATGTCAACTTTTGTTGTCACTGAGCCACAGTAGTATCGGTATTCAACACAAACACATTTTAAATCTACCTCTAATTAGCACAGGACTGTTAGTGTTACTTATCATCAGTTACTTATCAGTACAGTGATAAAATGCAAATATCACAGGGAGATTTTGTGACTGTCCTTAGTTATCAGTGGCTGTTGGATAATCCAGAATAGGATTATGTTTATTTTTTGCCATTATAATTTCAAATAAAACACATTTTAGGTTTGAGAGAGAAATGTCAGACCCCAACAAGTACCACAGATACCAATTTGAAAAGCTCTCTGCATGTCTTTCTACTGTCATTGAAGTTTGCACTGCCAGAAGCAAGGGAGCTCACTTGGTATTCCCCTGCCCTAATTTACTATTTTGATTTCAGAAGTTTTATAATATCTGGTTCAGCAAGCCCTCTCTGGCATTCCTCAGTATGTTTCTTTTTCAAATTTTTACTAGGAAATCTTACACATTTGTACTTTCACACATATATTTCAAATAAAGAAGCACAATTTGTAATGCTCTGTAGAAAAATAAGAGGAATTCTGATGGAAAATGCCTTTCATGTACCCGGTGATTTCATGAGGGTCCAGACTTAAAATGTGAAGTATTTCCTCCAAGAACATAATATATTTCCCTACTTTTTTCTACCTTGTTTAAAGTCCTTCAGTAAAGTTTATGGCATTTTTTTTGTTGTTCTTATTAAATTTAGTCCTGATTATTTTATACTTTTTGTGTGTATTGTAAATAGAATTTTCAATTTTTCCTCTTCTAACTAATTCTTGCTATGTCAGAAGAAAAGGATTGTTCATTGATTTTGTATATTTATATATATTCAACACTTTATAAAGTCTTGTGAATTCTAAATGTTTTTAAAATAATCTTCCAATTGTTTTAAGAATAATTAGTGTTTTCTGAAAGCAAAGATTATTTGGGGAGCTTTTAATTCTAAAGTATATCCTGCTGATCTAACTTTCTAGAACCTTTGAAAGATGTTGAAAAATATCAGTAATATGGGCACCCTCTCTTATCCTTAAACTGTTGAAAACATTTTACCCCTTCATGTTTGTAATCTTTAGAATACTTACTTAGTTTACTTCTGTCTAAGCTGAGTCAAAAGAAGATGAAGAACATTCTTTAAACTTCATCACATGCTTCTTTGGAATCTATTATTATCATTATGTGTTTTTTCTTCTTGAATGAAGAATTATGTTTCTAACTTTCTTGATGGTGAACCATTTTTTCAATTACAAATCCTACTATGTGTTATGCTATAATATTGATTTTAAAGCATTTTCCTGAATATTCCTTGATAGTTTTTTATTCAGAGTTTGTCATCTTACTCATTTGTTGATTGCACTATAATTTTTGTTTCAGTGCTGTCTTTCTCGAATATTGATACTAAAGTTAATGTGCTTCCCTTGTGGTCCAGCGGTAAAGAGTCCGCCTGTAATGCAGTAACTGCAGGAGACACAGGTTGATCCTTGGGTGAGGAAGATCCCCTGGAGAAGGAAAAAGCAACCCACCCCAGTATTCTTGCCTGGGAAATCCTACGGACAGAGGAGCCTGATGGGCTAGAGTCCATGGGGTCACAAAGAGTCGAACGCAACTGAAGAGACTTCGCGTGCATGCACTCAAGATTATGATAGTTTGAAATAAACTGGGGAAACTGCCATCCTTTCTATATACCAGAAAATTTAAACAACATAGAGATTGTCTATTCTTTGAATAGAAAATGAATGTTAGCTGTGATTTTTGGTAGATTTATTTTTCTATCATTTTGTCTACTTTGGTGTTTATATTTTGTTAGAAAATCATCCATTTCCAGTATTTCTCAAATGTATTATACAGTTGCATAAAATAGACACCTACAGTTTTTTTTTTTTCAGTATCTCTCATTATACTTTTTTATTCTTCATGTTGAATTTTTGGTTTTTATATGTTTTTCATTCCATTCTATGATTTTATGTATTTCATCTTTAAAAAATTAACTTTTTATTTCATTAATTTCAAGTTTTATTAATCCTTTTCTCCTAACTTCTTTAATTTACTACATTCTTCTTTATCTAGTTAATTTTCTTAGTATATAAAGTCTATGTATTAAAATATACCTGCCAGAATAGTTTTGGTTGTATTCATTAAGTTTCCATTTTAATCTTTTGTACAGTTTCTAATTCCAATCTTTACTCTTTCATATGGTAAGTTAGAATATTTAGATAAATGTTTCCAAAATTTTAACCAATAAAAATTTGAAGTAATATCTTTTTTGTTAAAGTTCTTCTAGGTTTGAGGGTTTGGGGATAAAGGATACTTACAAAAGCTCCCATATTTGAAACTTCTAGGTCTTCATTCTAATCAAAGACAAAGTTGATCTTTGTTCTTACTTCATGAGTTATAAAGGAAGATAGTCTATTCTCCATACACAGAAATAAATTCAGTTTTACAATTGTCAGATTATTATTGATTTTCCTTATTTTTTGTGGTTGAAGAAATTTTATATAATGTTTAAATCATGATTTCTAGTCACATCTCATCCTTTCTGTAGGATTTATTAATTCACCAAAATTTCTGACAATGGTATCTTTCTTACATGTAAATTTTTACTCTTTTCATTTGTATATATTTCAGAGTATTTTCTTGAGTCTTTTTTCAGATAAACGTGTTGCATTTTCTAAATAGTTACGTATATAATCTCTATTTTTGTCCTTATATAAGAAGACATCCTGGAAGAATAGAGGATTTTTAAATCACATTTTCTTTTAATAGTTTATAAACATGCTTCTATTTTCTTTTAACTTGTAGCATTGTAGAAGTCCAGTATGAATATGATTCTCCATACTTTGAAAGTAAGTGTTTATGTTTGTCTGGAAGTATATAAATTTTTACATTAATGCTTACATTTCAGAAGTTTCAACAGTTTATGTCTAGATCTGAGCTGTCTTATGCAATAGTGACCTGCCACATATGAGTATTTAAATGTAAGTGTTAGTTAAAATTGAATATCATTTAAAAGTCAGTTTCTCATCACACTAACATTTCACACATGAGGTAGCCCCATGTGACTCTATGACTACCGTTTTGAAAAGCACAGAACATTCTATCATTTCAGGAAGTTGTATTGGCCAGCTCTGGTCTGGTCTATCTTATCATTATCGTTATCAACAATAGGACTATTAATCCTGCATGACACTTGCTCAACCCTTTCTTTTTCAAAATTGAAGTTCTCTTTAGCTCAAAATAATTTCTTATAGTATTTGTTTATAACTTCTCTATCTCTTTTTTCTATTGAAATTCCTCAATATTGTATTTAAGGTCTCAATTCTCCAAGACCCTTGTAATTTCACTCATTGCTTTTTCTTTCTTCCTTCCTTCCATCCTTCTTCCTTGCTTCCATCCTTCTTCCTTCCTTTTTCATTTTTCCTTTATGAAATATTTAATGTAGTAATCAGTAGTGACTATCCTCTTTATCAACTCTTCTGTTAAATATTTTAATTAGCAAAACATTGTAGTTAAAAATGTTCTGAAGTGGGCACTCTGAATAAATTTCCCTGAGAGTTAATTTTTTTTTCTTTAAAGGTGAGCATCCCATTCCTTCTTCTACCCTGGTTGATCTGTCTTATTAGTCTTCCTCCCTCAGTTGATTTCATTCTCGAATGCAGCATTCTTTTATGCTTTGTCTTGCTACCTGTACCTGTGGTTCTGAGGCAGTCTTGGAACCTGTAGTAGTTTCTCCTGACTCAAGAGGCCCCAAGCTATTATTACCCAGACATCACAGACAACTGAAGACCAGCTCCCCTTTAGAACTCCAGGTTTCCATTGTTTACTTTGCTCTCCCAAGTAGTTAGAAAGACCAGCAATAAGAACAAGACCTTCCAGATGCCACCATCTGAATTCCTAAGGGCTCAGATTGTTTCTTATCTGTCACTGAAAGAGAGTCCCAGGAGGGTTCTGGGTGAAGCTATCATAAAAGTTGACTCCAATTATTGACCCCAAACCACTGAGATTATTTTCCCGCAAACCACTAGCTAAAGTGAGAAAGGTGTTTTTCACAAGAGAGTCCAAGTCAATACAAGCATTCTGAAAGACGATTTGGCAATATGATTCAAAATTCCTAAAATACAGATTCCTTTTAACCAATTAATTATGTATTTGGGTGTTTATTCTGAGGAAATAATAAAATAAACATACAAAATTCAACTCAGAATATGGTTTTAATGCTATTCTTGCCTAGAGAATCCTGTGGACAGAGAAGCCTGGTTGGCTGCCATCTGTGGGGTCGCACAGAGTCAGACACAACTGAAGCGACTTAGCATGCATGCAAGCAAGATAGAAAAACATAAATAGATGATAGGTAGATAAAAAAATAGAAAATATTTAGATATCCAACAGAAGCACTGATTGCAATACATGCACCAATACAAAACTATGCATTTACAATGAGATGGTAGATTTTCATGATGTAGGATTAACTAAAAAGCAATATAAATGAGTATGTGCATTAATTCCACTTTATATCTATATGCAAATCTATAAATCTCTCTGTATATATAAAATATAGGACATAATATACCAAAATGTTAAAGGTGGTGGATTGAGTGATATTTGATCATTTAAATTTTTATTTTCTTATTTTTAAACATTGAGCATATTTTGCTTATGTGATTTTTTTAAAATAGCAAACTTACATTTAAACACTTATACCAGAACTTCAAATGAACCTTTCAAAATGATGCTCATGGTCTCCTGATACCAGCTGCCTCTTCTTGACCCTTCCAGATTTAGTCTAAACCCAGCCCACCTCTCCCATGTCACCTTCCAACACCCCATCCCCATCAGATGAGCTGATGAATGACATCATTACCGGGTCTTAAAAAAATCATGCCCACAGAGAGGGAGAAATGCTTGCTTCCCCATTCCCCTTCCTGCTCTTTTTCCAGGTTCTTATTTTACCAACCAAAGCTAAGAGGGAGCAGGAATGGGTGAGACAGGGCATCTCACATGCGGGAGCTGAGGGTCAGGGAAGAGCAGCCAAAGTTGTGGGCCTGCCCCAGTGTCAAGACACTGTTGTGAAGGTTGCAGGGTTTTGTCCAGCACCAGGGTACCAAGTCAGAGCAGGGCCAGCTGCAGGGCTCATTGATGACATTTACCTCCTTGTCTGGTCTCCTTCAATGTCCCCGAATTAACAACCATTAGTTTCAGAGTCTGGAATGGAAGGACAGAAGTTTTCAGTCTGCTACTATCTGCTCCACCTTGTTCCAGGCACCACGTGGTGAAGTAGGAGCCTAACATCTTCTCTCCACCAGGCTCTTAAAAAAAGTGCCAGTGCTGAACAACACAGAGTCTCAGGCTGCTTACTGACTGTCCTGAAGCTGACATTTCATTATACCCAAACTTAACTTTTTGACAAAATAAATGAGAAAAAAAAAATGGACAAACTCTTGCTGAGCAGAATATAAATCAAGGTGGCACTTAACCCTCTTGGCAGGTTCAGTTCTCTTTAATGCACTGACAGCCTTGGAAGCTGGCTCTTGGCCCATGTCAGGATGCTACATAGTGGAGCCTTCCCACCCAGATGGAGGCTCCCTCCTCCCTGGAGACAGGAATCCTTTCCAAGGTTGGTCTTCTGATCAATCTGTCACTGGTGTGGGCCCGGGAGTCCCTGACTTTTCTCACTCATCCCTCTGCCTCCAGTAGCATCCCATGAGAGTGGGAGCCCCTCGAGGGCAGAATTCATTTCTCCATGTAGCCAGAGAGCCAGCAGGATTTGGTTACATTCTCAAGAGCTGGGTAAGACGTTCAAGGAACAGATATGGTGAAGTGGTGGCCCCCTGACCTGGGTCTTTTTAGTCCTGGAAGCTTACTAGAGGATGAGCAGGAGGGGACTCATTTGAGCTTTTAGCACAGAGTTTGGTGGGGTGGGAGATCGGGGCGGGGTTAAAGTGGCAATCCACCCCCACCATAGACTCTTCAAGTGAAGCGACCTTCTCAGGAGTTCCCAAGGGCCCTTCATCTTTTAAAGCAAAATCTCCATCATTTAGTGCCTTTAGAGCAGTGCTCCTCAAATCGCAGTGTTCATACAAATCACCTGGGGGTTTTGATAAAAGGCAGAATCTCACAGGCCTGGGGTGGGGGGCCCGAGATACCGCATTCTGGCAAGCTCCCAAGCCATGCTCCTGTTGTAGCTGCTGCTGGCCCATGGCTCAGGCCCTTAGTAGGGAGGCTTGAAGTGACACACATTGTATAGAAGCCTGTCCTTTCTACAACTCAAGCAGCCTTCAGCTCCCCCCATCCCCCCAAGTTGGATTTCTGTCCCCCGGTGGCCTGCGGAAAGACAGAAAGATGCTGAGATGAGAGGATGGCCTTGTTTACCAACAGTTCCAACAAACGCATCACCTCTTTCAAGTTCACCAGCTTTCTGCAAAGATAGTCTTTATATTTTTCACATTTGAGTTCATTCTGGGCATTTAAGGGGTTAAAGAGGCCAGAGACAGTGAGAGAAAGCTCCCTTTTCATGGTTTCTAACAAGCTGAACCTGATCCAAACTTTGTTTAATGAGCACTTATTTTATACAAATAAGCTCACAGGCGCGTACTCATCTTTAATTAAACCAGAAAGGACTCATTTGTTCTAATTGGACTGCATAGCTCAAGAATTAATTGTGAGATTGTTTAGAATTGCAAGCTTGTGACCCATTCACCGAAAGGGAAATTAAAAAAAAAAAAAAAACCCTACTTTAGGAATTTCACTCTATGTATTTTTTCCTGGACTTTTTTTTTTTTTTTTCTTTTTAATTCCTGGAATCCTTAATACAAGTTGAAATGATGATTTACAAACAAAAGCTAAAACTTCTAAGGGCAGCTTACTGTGCAGTGTTACAAAAGCCTTGGCAAAGGTGAAGATAGCAACTCAGTTGAGCATAATATTCTAATGTGCCCCTGAGAAAGTGCCCTCATAATTAAGGATTTGCACAATTTCTATGGGGGGAATCATGTGTCACACCATTTATCAATATCAAAAGAGTCACTTTTGTATTGGGCAGTCTGGAGGGCCTGGAAACAGATGCTCTCACCCAAGAGTAGTCTCAAGCCACATTCAGCCAAAGGTGCAAGAGGTTTTTATTGGCACATCTGGTGCCCTTGGGTGGCATCGATTACCACTGAGTTTGCAAAGGCTTCCTTGACGGGGCTTGGCATCATCAGTTCACAGGCTGCCCTTTTCTGCTTGGGTTCTCTCTTTTTCATCATGTTGGTACAGCTTGCTGAGAAACACTGGTTATTTGCCTGCAGCCCTTTCAGCTCATCTAGCTTCAGAGAGAACATGTTAGCCCTTTGCCCTACAAATGTTATTTTGTTTCTGTTGTTTTTTAGGAATATAGCTATATCATCCTGACTGCATACCACGAACCATGGGGATAGGGGCAGGTGTCTTTAGAGGACCAGGCAAGCTAGGATCCAGGTGCTCTTTCACACCTGGACGGGGAAGGGGGTTGTCCACTGGTGTGGCTGTGCCCAGCTGTCTATGCCTTGGTTACTAATACTCTGCCAAGGGCAAAAGGAAACCCAGTTCACTGCCAAGAGCTGCTGGAGCTTGTGATGCTGACACTTGGAAAAGTCTTGCTTTGACTTGTACATGGAAATAGCACATTTCAATTTGAATGTCAGCAATGGTGAATAGGGGGGTGATGTTTGGGATGGTCTTCCCATGAAATGCTGCATTTCATGTTAATGACTCTTAAGAGAACATATTCCCGAGCAGGTCAGATTTTGACTGGGTGTTTTCCACCCAACAACCTTTATCCCTGCAAGTGTACAAGTTTACACAGTTGCTTGCTATCAACTTAAAAACCCTGGATGTCCTTGAATACGTTTTAGGAATGGGAAAGTGGAGATGACTTTGCCAGAATTACATAGTGCGAAGCAACCTAAAGTGGACTGGAGTCATCCAGGATGGGAAAATGAACCTGAATTAAAACCAGGAGAACCATTTTACTTTGGGAATGGATTTCAGTAAAGATCGAGAGAGACACCCTTGTTGACAAGTGTGTCCAGCAGAAACACACGTGAACTATCTATGAAAATAGCCCCCACATGTTATGCTGGGACCTGTGGAAGATAAATGGGGAGTGAACATTTTCCCCAAAAGGAGGGAGCAACCCTAACAACTCTGAACTCCGAGAAGACTGCAAGTGAACTTCTCACTAGACAACGAGGTCTTTAAGGACCAGCTTAGAGCCTCGAGTTCTCACCATGCAACACAGGGCCCTATCCCGAGCTGGGCAAATATTTTTTGGAATGAATGGATTAACAACATGAGACAGAGTATAACTAAGGTAAAGGTGAAGATAGCAACTCAATAGCCATTGCCATAGCTGCTCAGAAGGGGATAAGGACCAAGGTGGGACTGAATAAGTGAGGAAGGATACTGGAGTATGAATTAAGCCTCTGTTCAGAGACTGATTCTAAATATTCCATGGCCTCTCAATTTCCAAATTCTTATTCCAGACCTTTTCCTACTCTTCTAAGCTTCCTTGGACTATGGACTGTTTGAGACTTTATTTTCTGTGGAGAAAATCTGATTTACAGACTGCTAATCCCACTGCCCACATTAGGTAACAACTTTGGCATCATGTACTTATTAGACGCAACCATTTTTTAAAAAGAGCTAATGTGTCTTTCATTTTGTTTGTTGCAGGAAGAATTTCATGAGCCAAAAGCTTTTCATTGTATATATATTTTTACATATACAATAATATGCATACAGAAGAGAATTTTAAATATTTTAAGATTCAACTGTCTAAAAAAGTTTACTTCGAATATATGTTATATTGGTTAGGACAGGTTAAGCTATGCAGTGGTAATAAGTGAGCTCTGAAATCTCAATGGCTTTCCACACCAGAGTTTATTTCTCACTCTGGAATATGTTCAGGTCTGTGGCAGAGAGAGGGTTTTCACTCTGGCCACCACTCCAGTTCCTATGAAGACACAGCTGACACATGTTCCAACTCTTCTACACTTTAGCCTAGAAGTGACACAAACCACATTCACCCATTGGTCAGAACTTGTCACATGATTTGCTTAACTACATAGGGACTGGAACTTATGCACTTACAGAGAGCAGAGGGAATGTGTAGTAAGCACCATCACCCTTTCCAAAAAGTCACCCTCCTGAATTCCAGGCCCACCACGGTGGTAAATGCATTGCCCTAATGAGGGGTGGTCCTCAAAGAGAAGATGCTTTTTATTCCTTCTTGAGAGAACCTGCAGTTCCAGGTAGCACAACATGGATAATAGAATACCTGACAGGGAGCTGCCACGGACATTCCTGCTTCCCTAGCAAATACAAAGTGCAAAAACAAAGAAAAAGGAAATGGCAGTCCCCATGGGCTAAAAACTTATCAAAAACATCATCAGCCTCTAAGAGTAAAGCCCAAATTCCTAGGTAAGAGGCCTATTTGATCCTTAAGGCCACCAGCGTACCTCTCAGTCGGGTGATATCGAAGTGCTCTGAAAGAGTCCAGAGCAGAAGTCACTGCCTGCAGCACAGGCTACTGCAGTCTGCAGGGGCATGCTGACAATGGAGTCATTGCTGGGCCTGATCTTCACATTCAAAATGCCCCCAATGTGGTTTCTGTTGTCATTTCTAACAAGGGATAATATATAGTTCTGGAAATATACCATGTCGATTGTACACCTAAAATATATAAGTTTTTTAAAGACCTATTTGGCATATCTTCCTTTTCTTAAATACTGGGAACTTCAAAAATCAGACATTCAGGACTTCCCCGGTGGGCCAGAGGTTAAGACGCCACACTTCCCCTGCAAGGGGAGCAGGTTCCGTCACTAGTCAGGGAAGATCTCACATGCTGCATGGTGCAGCCAAAACAATATTGGACATTCATGACCTCAAAAGTCCCTGAACCCCTGAGAGGATTTACCAGGGATACAAAATCCTGTGAGTGAGTTGACAGATTCAGTGGCACACATATACAGGTGTTAGCCCTCCAGATACCAGCCACTCTAACCCGAGACTAAAACAGGGTCACAAGCAAACTCTGCTCCAGCCAGGACACAGACCACATGTACAAAGGCAAGAAGACTCAGCCATGCTGGGGAACTTCAAATCAGCTTTTCAAGCCCCCCGCCACCCCACCCACCACCCACACCATGTAGTGTGTAGCTGGCCTCCAATGTTTCTGAGGGATGTCACTTGAGCTGCCAAACCCTCAGAAGGTAATTGACAGAAGTTGGTCAGATTTTTCAAGTTGAGAGGACACAGCATTTAGGCAGTTTGGAGACTATTGCCTTTCAGGGCTAGAAGGCGGTGCTTGGGGAAGGGGGTCTGGCCCGAGGCCCACTCAGGCTGCATCACCTGAATAAATATCTCCATGTCACACGGATGTCACTGGAGAAAACAGCTGAGGTTCGGCCGAGCATCTGCTAAGAAACTGTCTCCACAGTGTCAGCTCTCCTGCTGGGGCCCATCCTGCACTCTGATACAGTTCCCCTGAAGTGAACAAAAGGAAACCCAGGATGGCATTTATCCAGGCTCACTGACTAAGCCAGCGCAGTTGGCTCCACTAGCCTAAAGACGCCTCACTGATCAACGGCTCCAAATCATCTCCAAACCGGGCTCTGTAAATCCTACTCTGGGAGACAGATTGAAACCAGGAGCCTCATCCTCTGGGCTCCAGACCACAGCTCCCTGTGGATGGAAGATGGGCCGTCCTCCAGAGGCTTCCAACTGGGTGACAAAGCAGAGGACGAGGAAGACCTGGCCTTGGGGCAGGGTTGGGCGAGGCTGGCCTGGAAATGTGTGTTTGCTCCCAGTGCCTCCAGCCCAGGGAACTTGCCTGGGAACTGAGGGAGGAGCAGGGACCCAGGCTGCAGGTGTGCGGCAGCCCTGTAGACGCTGAACCTGGGCCAGCTTCAGCAAAGGCGAAGTTGCAGTTGAGTTGTGGGACAATTATTTTGCTTTCCTCTGCCAGTGGCAACTTGCGTTTGTAACTGCATTTTGCATTAAAATATGGAAAATGTGGTTGAGCTTCTTTTACAAGGCAGAAGACAGGGCCAGATGTAGGTCATGTATTTTCTGAGCAAAGAGAGCACTTATTTGGACTTTCAAAAAGTGTTTTCCTACTTTTAAAGGTATGTCAGTGAAAAGTATTTAATAAGTACCTGACAATGCCTGGCTGTAGGCGCCCTTCGTATGAGAACAGCTTCATAGACACAGGCATGTGGAACTTTATGAACTGGCACAGATGAAGCAGACATGCATATACCCTGCAAATCTGAAAAGTTCAAAGAAGTCTTACGTGGTGACTTTAGGATGGATTGTCCCTGTCGTTTTGGAAAAACTCTCTCATGGCAATGCACCAGCCATCTCCTTTACAGACACTGCTCCCCAATTCTTTCCTTCCTCTCAGTTTCACCAGTAGTCACATGCCCAGGAAATTCTTCAAGGAATGTTCAAGCTATGCTCCTGTTATCAGGAATGCACTGGAGAACTCTGCTTTTAGAAAATCAGGGATTTGTTTGTTTTTTGAAAATAATGTCCATTTGAACAACTCATGTATTTGGATCTCTCTGGCTCACATCTACTCCAGATGGATAAACTGAAATATATATAATGAAGGAAGCAAGGTCCAAAGTGGAACTTAAATAGCAGATGATCGAGTCAGTAAAGAGTCAGATTCTTCTGCAACAAACCTCCATTGTCACCTCTCTGTTATCACCCTTGGGCTATGGACAGACCACGTGACCTACGTTACTTATTGCTGACCAGCAAATAGGCTCTTCTTAGTGGATTCTTCAGACCCTTCTTGCTCTTGCAGCCAAGTTCTATTCTGATTTATTTATACAGATCACAGACATGAGAATAAAGTGTTGAGGTCATTCATTAACGACAATAGACTGAGAATGTTGGAAACAATGATTCTAACTTATCTGCTTGAATTGAGATTATCCAAAGCCAAGAGAGTAGAAGAGGTTTTGAGAACAGATGGCTATGTTTTAAAGACGTGGAAATATGTTTTGGGCCTTTACAGTATACTAAGCATCTGCATGCTCTCTGAAGTAAAATAAGCCAACAGCATAGCTCCTGCCAAAAAAGCCCTTAAATTCCTATATTTAAATTTTAAAAAAGTAGAATTCTAAATAAAAAGAAAATGAATAATTTTGCTTATAAATATCTAACCAGAGAAGATAAACTTCTGGCTGAAGAGGTATAACCAACTCGATGGACGTGAGTTTGAACAAGCTCCAGGAATTAGTGATGTGCAGGGAAGCCTGGAGTGCTACAGTCCATGGGGCCACAAAGAGACACCAGTGAATGCCTGAACTGAACTGAGGAAGTATGACAATCCAACCTATACTAATAAAGTGTGGGGAATACTCGATTTCAGATTTTTATTCAACAAGCACGCTATGGGAAGCAAAGTAGATTTGTCAGTCTTGGAATACTCAGAGCAGTGACAATAAATGGGTTTGAGCAAAAGTGAAAGTGAAGTCACTCAGTCATATCCTACTCTTTGCGACCCAGTGGGCTGTAGCCTACCAGGCTCCTCCGTCCATGGGATCCTCCAGGCAAGAATATTGGAGTGAGTTGCCATTTCCTTCTCCAGGGGATCTTCCCAACCCAGGGATTGAACCTTGGTCTCCCGCATTGGAGGCAGACGCTTTAACCTCTGAGCCACAAGGGAAGTCACTTGTGGCTTCCCTTGTGGCTCAGCTGGTAAAGAATCTGCCCTCAATGGGAAGAGAAGTAAAGAAAAAGAAAGAAAAGGACTCAGGAACTGTTGGAATCATCTACAGGAGCTGTTGGAATCATCTACAGGAGCTGTTGGAATTGTCTACACAAATGATAATAGTGACCTGAATAAAGGCAGTGAAATGCAGGTAGAGAGGGGTAGACCAGTTAAATGTTAAAAGTTTTGTCTTGAATATGTCAGCTTGGATATATCTGCAAAACATCCAAGGAGGGATAGTGAGCAGGCAATTAGATATAGAAGCCTGGAGTTTGCAAATATATATTTGGAAGTCAGAAGCACAAAGTGGTATTTATACATCTGGGAATGAATGAGTTCACTGAGTGTGAGAGCACAGAGTGAGAACAGGGAGCAGGACTAAGCATGAGGAGCTGCCAGAAAGCCCATGTGAAGGAGCTGACTTGCAGTCAGTAGAGGAAATGGCTCTAAGTACTTTAGCCCGAGCTCTGTCACCAAGAAGTCTGTGTCCTTGAGTAAAGAGATGGGTTTATATGGACCCAAAGTCTCTTGATGTTTACCACTCTATGATTTTACCAAAAGGCTTTTTCCCAACCCTGCAATCAGAGGAATGTTGGGTGAACTCAGGACTTTCATTAAAGAGGTCAGCTAGGACAATATCCACATCACCTCCCCCATGTGTCTGCAGACAAAATGCTGGGCGTGATCTTCCTGTGGATAGAACCCTCGGATCTTTGCAAAGAAAACTATAAGTGATAAGAAGGGCCAGTGATGGATATTTGTCAACTTTGAGGTTAAATTCAAGTGTCCTTTTGAGGTGAGAAAATAACTTAGTAAAGATTCGGAGAGCCAGGAAATTCTCTGTCCAACCAGAGAGACCCAAACACAACATCAGGACTTCTTAATAAAGGTGGATATTTCTTATGCTGAGTTTTGTGAAAATAGAAGCAAGATGGACCCCCTGAGCTTTTGGGTCACCTAGAGGCAATGGAAGGGAACCTCTCTTAGTAGCATTCTTTCATGAAGTGCTTCCAGGAAATGAATGTCATAGAAAATTTATTGAATTACATGTCAGTTCTTGTAGGTCCTTAGTTACTCTCTCCTGCAGGTTGTATAGTTTGGGAAGCTATAGTCAGGAAACAAATACGGGTTGTTATTAACACAATTGGTAAGAGAGTTGTACATGTAGTTATTGTATCAGTTTGTACTTGCTGTGTAACAGGATGCCTCAAAATTTAGTGACTTGAAGTATTAACCTTTAGAATTTTTCTCACATTTCCATAGGTCAGCTGTGCAGTTCTGATTTGCACTGGCTTGGATGATCTCCTCCATTAGCTGAACAGCCAACTAACCCAGGTTCTTTTGTGTTGTAATGACTGTGGGACTCCAAGAGAGCAAACCTCTAGATGTGAGCACTTCTCAAGCCTCTAATTGCACCACATTGCTAACTGGCCAAAGTTAGTTATGTTAACATTAATACGACTTAATATAAATATAATATATTTTATTTTGAAGGGTTTCCCCACTGGTTCAGTGGTAAAGAATCCTCCTGCAATGCAAGAGACCTGGATTCAATCCATGGATTGGGAAGATATCCTGGAGAAGAAAATGGCAACACCCTCCAGTATTCTTGCTGAGAAAATCCCAAGGACAGAGGAGACTGGCAGGCTATAGTCAATAGGGTCACAAAGAGTCTGACATGACAGAGTGACTGAGCATGCACAATATATTTAAAATGTATTTTTATTTATTCATATTATTCCTCAAAATGTCATGAAAAATCACTAGATATCCTAAGCTGGGGAGCTTCCCTGGTAGTGCAGATGGTAAAGAATCCACCTGCAATGCAGGAGACCCTGGTTCAATTCCTGGGTCAGGAAGTTCCCCTGGAGAAGGGATAGCTACCGAGTCCAATATTCTTGGGATTCCCTGGTGGCTCAGACAGTAAATAATCTGCCCGCAATGCGGGAGACCTGGGTTTGATCCCTTGGTCAGGAAGATCCCCTGGAGGTGGGCATGGCAACCCAGAGAATCCCCATGGACAGAGGAGCCTGGCAGACTACAGTCCATAGGGTCACAAATAGTCAGACATGATGGAGCTACTAAGCACACACATCCTAAGCAGCGTGAAATAGGATCTGATGTATGTTGTATAATATCCTATGCTGCTATGTAAGGGAGAAAGAGAGGAAATAGTGGTTGGAAGCAGGTGCATCAAACAAAAGGCTATGATGCAGTAACAGATAAGCCCTAGAGTCTCAGTAACATGATATAATACAGTCTTCTTTCTTGATCACATAGAAGTCTGAGGGGATTTGGGTGCCATCCTCCACCTTGTAGCCCTCTGGACATCGTGATCTCCAAAACTGCCAAGGTAGAGGAAGGAGGGTTGGAGGAAACACACAGCCTCTTAGTCAGAGAGAAATAGACAATACCCCACTTCCACTGACTAGAACAAGTCACATGACCCAATCTAATGGCAAGGGAGTCTGGAAAATGCAGAGTGGCGAGTGGACTGTTCAGTAAGCAGTCCATGATCTGCTGCAATGGACCATATAAAATTCAAGGGAGTAAATGGACCTTTGGCCTCTTCCAATTCAGCAACCCATGCCTCTTTTCCTTCCACCATTTTTGCGCTAACTCAAGCTCCTACCCTGTCTCCTTTCCTCAGGACCTGGCTCTGCATCACCCAAGAACTAACAGCACCTGAAGAAGACAGTGCTTCCACGGGAATCTGCCCTTACTCATTAAAATGTGAAGCAAGTCTATATAATGATAGCATTTCTGGCCAGCAGCAGGGAAAGAGGGGTGTCAACATACCAATTATGCACTTATCTAATTTGTGTAATAATAATGGCTCCTTTTTATTGGGTGGTTACTACATATTGCTGCTATTATTTTACTGTTATTACTATTATTTTGAAAAGCAGGATAGTCAAGTCAAATCCCAATTCTGAGATTTAGCAGCCTTGAGGAGATGACTTAATCTCTCAGTTCCTCCAACTGACTGAAACATTCATTACGAGGATAGTAGTATCACCTTCTTGGAGCCCCATAGAGGCTGGAAAATGACAGATGAAACATTCAAGTTGTTATGAACAGAAGGGCTAACAGTTGGGGTTCTGGAGAGCTAGGTGGCAACCCCCGCTTGTCCATGGGACTTTTTCATTTCCTGAGAGGAAGAGAGAAGCTGGTAAAGGAGGAAAAGGAAGGGAGATCATTCTGATGGAGGCCTTTGAACTGGGGCTCGAGGCCCTTCTTCCTGGTCTGAGGTGCTGCTGCAGATGGAGCCTAGGACCATCACACCACAATGCCAATAACTGTGTCACAGCCAGAGCTCCACATCGCATGCCTCTGCCTTGAAAAAACTCCATGTGGACTCTCAAAGCTGGCTCCTCCCAGGAGCCCGTAACCCTCTGACTATGGGGAGACTAGACTGTTTCCATCCCAGGAAAGAGGCTGGCAGCATGCTAAGAATATTGACACAGCAGTGGTTTAATTAAATCCTTAGTGGAAAAACATAGCTAAGAGTTGGGGCCCACTCTGAGCTCCTGCCTTCCGCTGCTACCAATGCTGGAGCGAATAGAGTCACACTTGCCGTGACAGCACTCTCAAAGGAGCTGGAATGTTATTTGAAACCAGACACCTTCATGGAGAAGCCCCTTGGGCAGCAAGTCTGGGTGTGCACCAAGCCAAGCAGAGACCTGGATGAACTGATCCACAGTGTGGTGAGACATGAGGGCAGTGAGAGCGGGGATGCTGGAGACAGTCGGGCCCTGGGAGATGGGGACTCACATTCCTGGGCCCTTGAGTCACCCGCAGGCTGGCTTCAGGTCTTCCCTGTGTGGAGCCATCTCTTAGTCCCTTGGGCTGAGATCCCTGACATCCTAGACGAGACAGCATGGGAGGAAAACTAACAGACAAGATCATTAAGCCTTTATTGGATACAAGTCTCCAAAGTTTCCATTTCCTCCTCTCTCAAAACCAGGGCTAAGCATACTTCCCAATTCCTTTCACTTCTAATAAGAATACTAGACATTTGTTAAGTATTTAAAATATACTAGACTTGCATTGTCGAATACGGTGGCTACCAGTCACACAGGACTGTTCAACGTTTACAGTGTGATAGGTTGAATGAGATGAGCTATACGTATAAAACACACACCAGATTCTGAAGACCATGTTTAAAAATGCAAAATATCATATTAATAATTTCTGTATTGATCACATGGTAAATAATAATATTTTGGGTATACAAAGTTAAGTAAAATGTTATTCAAATGTATGTCACTTTTTTGTTATTTTTAAAAATTTTTATTGAAATAGAGTTGATATGCAATGCTGTGTTTAGTTTCAGGTACACAGAAAAGTGGTTCAAATATATAAACCTTCTTTAGTATTTGTAAATGTCATTACTAGACAATTTAAAATCTTATCTGTGCTTAGCATGGTATTTCCACTGGATAGCACCTTGTTAAATGGTGTCCTATATGCTTTTCACATGATCGTTTCATGTAGCTTGTTTTTCGCATCAGAACTAAAGATGTTTTCATTCTTCCCTTTCTCAAGGCATCATCACAATCAGAAGGTTATAAATCGTCTGCATATAACTTGCTACGCTCAATGAGTAAAAAGTAGATGAGATAATCTTTCCTGTTTAGAATTTATTATAAAATAGAACTAGACTTACTGCAGTGGAACTAACATTTAATAGATAGCTACAGTATTGTCTTATTGTTGTTTTACCTTTTTACATGTAAAAGGATTATTTAATCATCAAACAAATGATGTCCCTGAGGTCACTTGGATGTTGTAGATGGGACCTGCCCAGGGTGACATGATGCCCATCTCCTTTCTGACTCCCCTTCTACCTCCTGCCCTCTCCTCACTCTCCACACCAGCCATCTGGCTTCCTTGAGGCCATTGTCCAGCTCTTCTTTCTACCTGGAATATAACAGTCTTTGATATACCCAAATAAGATTATATTTCAGCAGAACTTTAATTACTGATCCCCAGTTTCCTTCAAATTTTGCTCAGTGTTATCTTTCCAAAATATATTTTACCCATCCAATCTTTGTCCCTCCATTGTCTTCCTGCTCTACTGTTTCCTTTTTTCTCATTGTTATGCAGCTTATTCACTTGTAATGCCAAAACGGAAGCACCCCAAAGGCAGAGATCTTGGTCTGCTTTGTTCTCTGCTCTGACACAGTCCTTTAGGATGGCACCAAGCACAGAGTAGGGTGCAGAGCTCGGGAGATACTACTGGGGTATTGAATGAAAGTGATTGACTATGGATTAGGAGGTAGTTCATCAAACTACATAAGACCAGTTTCAGTGGGGGCACAAATGCAGATGTCAGAACACAGAGAGCAGAGGAACCAACAGGAATGGAAAAAGACACAGAATCCAGTTGGCTCCAGCAAGAGGATGGGCTGCACTGGGCAAGACCAAGCAGAGGAGCTTGAGGAGAAGGCAGGAGATCAGGGGTCTGTCTTATGATGAAATGGACTTATGTTTGTAAACCAAGTAAAAAAGTTTGTGATCAGGAAAAGATTAATGAATGGAGAGAGAGAAAGAAACACTAACAGAGTGGAGTCTGGGAAAAGAGACAAAAAGCACGCCATCAGCGGATGTAAAAATAGATCTCAGTATACTACACAGTGATGTTAAAGGACATGTAATAGCACGTGAAAAACGATGTAAAAGTAGCCTCATGCATCAGAGGCTGCACCAGGAGGTAATTTGGGTGTAACAAAAGCATCATCTCTATTCAACCAAAAAAGAAACAGTTTCAAGAAGTCATGAAGCCTTTGCAGAAGCCCGTGGGGCACTCCCTCTCATGTTTCATTGGCTAGAACGGGCCCATGCCCTCTTGGAAAGCCAATATAAGAGTACTGGATTATCATGATATTTTAGAGCGATCTGGATTTACCCCTGAGCCAGACATAGAGCCATCTTCTCTGCTGGGCAATTCCTTAAAAAAGTTGGAGTTCTCCAACTAAGCAACAGTGTCTGCTACAGGAAAAGCTCTTTTTGTGTGGGATTCAGTGTTGTTTAATAACACACCTGAACTGGACTTGATATCATCTTGAGTATTACAGTGGGGTGCCTCCCACACTTTGGGAAATTAGCAGATGATCCATTAAGCACAACTTTAGCTGTCCTTAAAAGAAGAATTTGTGATCATAAATCTGATTAAGATAGAAGTGAGGCTGGGCCTGCATCAGGCACCGAATGAGGGGAGAGGTAGTGTAGAGTTGGGACACCTTGACCAGAAGATGGTTTCTGTCACAAGAAGTCAGCCCAACAACCCAAAATATTTCAGCCACCTCCCATCATCAGAAAGCTTTTTCTATGTATCCTCTTCACATAGGAAATTTTCAGGATGGTCAAAACTGGAAAAACTTGCCAGTAGGTTATCAACAGTCATAGGAGTCTAACATCAAATCTTTCCTAGGGATTTTACATTTATATGGGAGAAAATACCTCAACACAAAGGAATAGCTGTGTTCATGGGGAAATTTGGGACATAGAGCATAGCCAGTATAATGAGTATTCAAAACAGGGGGCCTCCTTCCTTTTAACTGATGTTTTTTCAAATTATACTTCACAGGGATACCTTCTATCTGAGAGCAGTGCCTGCCACAAATGTATAACATATATGCAATATATACAAGTGATTGTGAAGTAATGAGATTACGATTCATGTGAGACATAGAATCCAACTCACTGCATTTTAGTTAGAGTGTCATAAGCGCTGTTTTGCCCAGAATTGAGCCAGTTTACCTGTGTACCAGTATATCTTAATAGCAACTCTCTCTTTCACTCTAAAAATTAACTAGTTATCCTTAATTATATTAATTCATGTGTGGACGCTTAGATATATATTTATTCACAAAACATGTATGTGTATGAGAAAAAGACACTACACATTACACACGGGCAGTGTTGTAAAAGGTAATCAGGTGTGTTGTTCGGATTTGGAACCCAGTACCCTTTAGAAACAATAGTGGTTGGGTTCCGGAGACCTTTTAGGACTGGGGATCACCACTTTGCTCTTTCCTACGCTGCTCTGCACAAAAGGCTGATCTGAATTGTCTGTACCCCCTTGGACTGGCCCCCTTTATTCTTTGGCTTCCAGATAGGTTCACCCAATGGCGAGGGGATATGTTGACACCCCTGGCTCCCTCTCCACTTAGCACAGGCCAGCTGTGTCTCTCTAACAAAGAGTCCTGGCTGGTGGCCTCCCTACAAATCTTTCTGTCACCAAGTCACGACAACTGCTTCTCCCATTGTCTTTTCAGGACTAGGCACCTAAGTTTCTCTGTAGCTATTCTCCAGGTTATTGCAGAATCCGGTGTGATTTCTCTACATCCTGCCCACATCTTTGTAAACAATGCCCTCATTAAACTCTCCCAAATTACCTAATTTGAAGGCCATGTGTCTCATCCCTGACTCATACAAGATTCCTTTGTGGACTGCTCCAAGAAACCAAGTACCATGTAACATACTGTCCCATGGAAAATTCATTCCACAGAGCAAGGCAGATTGCTAGAAAACCACCCACTCCCAGGAGTGGCCCAGGGGCAGGAGGGCTCTCACCCTCCTGTGTTGAGTGTATAGGAGTGAACAGCATCACCCTACAGTCCTGAGACTCCAGCACCTCCATGGAACTCGAGGGGAGAGGTGCAAGGTGTCCAGCAGTGAAGGGAGCAATCATTCATGGACAGGAGACATAGCTACACCCCTTCAGCTATTAGTTTTGAGTTCAACTGTGGGTTTATAAGTCAGAGGTGGCTTAAGTATGTGCGTGCTTGTGTGGGTAGAAATAGTAACGACATATTTGGGGTTTCCCAGGTAGCTCAGTCTGTAAAGAATCCGTCTGCAATGTGGGAAACCTGAGTTCGATCCCTGGGTTGGGAAGATCCCCTGGAGAAGCACATGGCAACCCACTCCTTACTGAGTGACTTCTATGCATCAGGCGATGTGATTGAAGGGCTTTAAATCTACATCTCTTTAATCCTTAAGATAATTAAGAATGTCTATCTATCTACAGATAGATACGGATGGATATTCACACTTCTTGGTATGTATAATATATACATATTGTATCAAACAATCTAAAGTTAAAATTTGAGCTTAAAGATACAATTGACTCAAAGATGAACTCCTTCTAGAAACTGAGATCAAGAGAAATTAAGTTCCTAATATGTGAAGGCACACTGGAAAGTCATGGCAGAAATCACTGGATTTCATGCCAGTCTCTGGATATCTACCTGACTAATTGTCCATCCGTCTTAAATGTATAACTGTGTGTTAGTTTCTCAGTCATGCCTGACTCTTTGCAACCCCATGGACTGTAGCCCACAGGGTTCCTTTGTTCATGGAATTCTCTAAGCAAGAATACTGGAGTGGGTAATCATTCCCATCTCCAGAAGATCTTCCTGACCCAGAGACTGAACTCAGGTCTCCTGCATTGCAGGCAGATTCTTTACCATCTGAGCCACTAGGGAAGCCCCTTCAATCCAGAAGTCATTTGAGGAATCAGAGAGCAAATTGCCAACATTTGGTGGATCATGGATAAAGCAAGGGAATTCCAGAAAAACATCTATTTCTGCTTCATTGACTATACTAGAACCTTTGACTGTGTGGATTACAACAAACTGTGGAAAATTCTTAAAGAAATGAGAATACCAAACTACCTTACCTATCTCCTGAGAAACATGAATGAGGGTCAAGAAGCAATAGTTAGAACCTGACATGGAACAACGGACTGGTTCCAAAATTGGGAATGGAGTACAACAAGGCTGTATACTGCTTATTGAACTTATATGCAAAATACAGCATGTGAAATTCTGGTCTAGATGAATCACAAGCTGGAATTAGGATTGCCAGGAGATAAGCTTGTAGTCCTTGGAATATTTGCAAAATAAAATACCATTCTAAAAAAAATAGATTGCCAGGAGAAATGTCAACAGCCTCAGACATGTAGATGATACCGCTCTAACAGCAGAAAGTAAAGAAGAACTAAAGAGTCTCTTGATGAGGGTGAAAGAGGAGAGAGAAAAAGCTGGCTTGAAATTCAACATTCAAAAGACTAAGATTCATGACATCCGGCCCCATTACTTCATGGCAAATAGAAGGGAAGCAGTGAAAATTTTTATTTTCTTGGGCTCCAAAATTGCTGCAGATGGTGACTGCTGCCATGAAATTAAAAAATGCTTGTTCCTTGGAAGAAAAGCTGTGACAAACTTAACTGTATTAAAAAGCAAAGACATCACTTTGCTGACAAAGGTCCATGTAGTCAAAGTTGTGGTTTTCCTGGTAGTCATGTACAGATGTGAGAGTTGGATTGTAAGGAAGTCTGAGTACCAAAGAATTGATGCTTTCAGATTGTTGTGCTGGAGAAGACTCTTGAGAGTCCCTTGGACTGAAAGGAGATCAAGCTAGTAAATCCTAAAAGAAACCTACCCTGGATATTTCATAGAAGGACTGTAGCTGAAGTTGAAGCTTCCTTTCATATGCTAGCAGGATTATGCTCAAAATCCTTTAAGCTAGGTTTCAGCAGTACAACAGAACCAGTCCATTGTTCCACGTCAGGTTCTAACTGTTGCTTCTTGACCCTCATACAAATTTCTCAGGAGACAGGTAAGGTAGTCTGGTATTCCCATTTCTTTAAGAATTTCCATAGTTTGTTGGGATCCAGCCAAAGGCTTTAGTGTAGCCAATGAAGCAGAAGAAGCTTCACCTGATTCTACGAGTCAGCTCATCATAAAAGACCCTGATTCTGGAAAACATTGAAGGAGAAAGGAGCGCAGAGGATCAATAGTTAGAGAGCATCACTAACTCAATGGACATGGATTTGAGAAAACTCCAGGAGGCATTGAAGGACAGGGAAGCCTGGCGTGTTGCAGTCCATGGGGTCACAAAGAGTCAGACACAACTTAGTTAAAAACAGCAACATTTTTCGGTTGACAATGAATACAGTTTTTTGCAAGAGTACTCATATGTATGCTGATGAAGAAAGAGTCTTCCCATTCCAACAGTGAAGTCATCCCATTTGAGGTTAACACAAATGTGTTATACAGGGAAGAGTACCCAGGGGATTCCATGGTGCCCACTGTGGGAATAGTCACACTGACACAAAGGTACTTTGAGTGACCCTGTGATAAAGAATGATATTTCTGGCAGGCTGGAGAGAGCAGACCAAGATGTCCAAGATGACGACAGGCATATTTAGGAAGGAGGAAAATGAGCAAAGATAATATGCTCTCACATTTGGCTCAATTTCAGCTCAGTCTGTAGGGAAATCCTGTAGTACGTTTGCACAAGGGGATGTCAAAGACCTTCATGAGGAGCCATGCTCTATGCGCTGGTTATGGACACACCTCAGAGACTGGCCCCCATCAACTCTTAGGAGGCCTGGGAAACTCCTACTTCCCCCCAACTCCCAGTCCTGCACCTCTCCAATGAACTTCTGGTAAGCTCTGGGCCCAGCCAGACATCTTCACAGAAGCAGGAAGGGAGCAATTATGATGTGTCTTCTCATCCCCACCTCGTTCAACACCAAATACTGATCAACATAGCATTCTCCCAAGTTCTGATGCTCTGTACATACCAGAAAGAATGAAGCCAGGAAATATTATCCATCCCGGGCTCCCTTGCCCTGGTCTCATGGTTTGTGCAGTTTGGGCAGAACACACAGCCCCGAGATGGCCGCCAGAACACTAGCAAATCCTCTTAGTGTTCCCTGGAGGCTCCCTGTGTTTGAGCCAAAAAATGACTCATGGATGATCAGTTTCATGGTGTTAAACCCCAATCCCATGACAGCATCATACCTCATCGGCTTTGACATGCTCCTTTGTAACCGAATCTTTAACAGAATTAGGTTCCTCTTACAATCACTCTCATAAAGAGATATTGACTACATGGGGTAGTTTGCCAATCAAGGCCATTAATTTATAATCTAGATACTGTACTGAAACAAGAGACAACATAGCATTATGGATCATGACAAGCTGTAGTTAGAAATTTTAGGAAGGTCTCCCTGGGGATTCATTTGTTTTTATCATGTTAGATTCCTTTCATAAGCAGGAAATTGTCTGAATGCTTCCCATTAGCCCCTCGTAGATGGTCATGGATGTTATCCATGTTTATATTCATTTTAATGATCCCAAATAAAATTAAATCAGTATTTGAGGAGGAAATTTATGGTGAACTCTGAGGCTCCTTCTATAATTCTTTGGTTTCAAGTTAATACTAGCCCAATAATATTATTAATAGTATTAAGACTAATAATGACAATACAATTACAATTGCTTAGTATTTAGCACTTTGTATTTAAAAGTCCCTGTATCCCCTGTATCAGGTGATGTACATATACATGATATACATATACTCTCTAGTTTAAACCTCACACAGATTTTATAAAATAGTACTACTATTATCCCCACTATACTAATGAGGAAACTAGAACTTTGAGAGGTCAAGGTAAAGATCCATGGTCATACTGTTAAGTGTGGCCAAAGCCAGGATTCAAGTGAGGACAGTCTGACACCAGAAGCTTGTTCTCAAAACAAAGTTGGAGGGAAGGGAAATGAGATTTGATTTACTCTTATCCCATATTTCTTGCTGTAATGTTTGTTTTCCCATTTTCATCTTTCTGCAATGTTTGGAAGGCAGTAAAGAACAACCAGTCTCAAAGCATTTTACCATTTGTTGAGTCAGATGCATTTGACCTCAGAAAAGCTGGGCAGGTTTTTATTTGAAGCTGTAGGTGTTAAATCACATCTCTGAAGAGAAAGAAGATGATGCCAAAATGAAAAAAAAAGAAAGAAAGATAACACCTCATAACAGCCCAACATAAGCAGTGTTGAAATCTCAGAATTACATAAGGGCTTCCCACATGACTTATTTATTTATGCTTCAGAAAAGGTGATGGTGGTGGTGTGGGCGGGGGGGGGGGGGAGGTGGGGGGGGGTGTAGCAGAGAGATAAGGAGGAGAGAGGACTTTTTCTGTATTTTTGAGAGTCGAGTCTATAGGATAAGACTTCTTGCTCTAGGCAAGTTCACAGTGAGATAAACTAGAGCTAGTACTTAAAGAAATGTGTGCCCGTGTGTGTGTATTTTGGGAATGAAGTTAGGATGGAATGGAGTATCATTTCATTACGACAAGGTTATTCTGAATCTCTCAGATCTCCTCTAGTTTAAAACCTTCAGAATGGTGGTGAGTCTTCCATTGCCAAGAGGAAAATGCACCTGCTCATGCGTTTATTCGTTAATGCAATTGCTCATTTGGTTATTCTTCTATCATTAAATTCTTACTTGTATTATTTACATTTAAGAGAATCTGAAATTACATACCATTTAAGTTGCAACACAGTATGTGTAATTTTCCCAATTTGTATGGAAAATAGAATATAAAGCATTGTACCATATATAATTTTTATGTTATACATTGCATCACATTATATACCATTCTTAGTATATACATGCAGTATTTATTTTAATCTTACATACATGTAATAGCAGAATTATTGGTAATTTAAATTTTGTCTTTGCCCTTTTGACTCTTCCAAATTTTTCACAATAAAAATGTTACTTATGTGCTTCAGTTCAGTTCAGTCGCTCAGTCATGTCTGAATCTTTGCAACCCCCATGAACTGCAGCATGCCAGGCCTCCCTGTCCATCACCAATGAGAAAACACAATGATAATTTCTTTCAGGACACAGCCTATAAGTAAATCAACCGATTTCTTTATTTCCCAAATAGAAAAGCCCAGTTTTCAAATCCTACAGCATCAGCTATGCCAAAGAGACACTCATCTATGTGAACTTGTTAACAACCTCGTTCTTATCAAAATTCTTTATCTCCACTTATCAAATACTTTCAGAATGGGTGGAGGATTGACGTGTGAGCCCCCCTACACGTGAACGCATGTGCGTGTACACACACACTCACACAGAGTCATACTGGGAAATGTGAAAAATACTAGTACTCCCCTGAGTGGCTCAGTTTGACAGCTATGACTTCTCGAATCCCCTGTGGAAATACGACCTCTGAGGGCCAGGGAAGCCCTGATCTGCCCACTCCCATCTGATCATTCATGTTCCCTGTATGTAAATGACATGAGCAGCAGAGTCCAGTCTGTCTCCCTGGCTGAAACCCCAAAGATGCATCAATCTAACTCTAAACTTCATCTAGGGCATAGAACACTTAATTGAAAAAGAAGTTCTACTCGAAATCCTAAACTGCAAGACAGTTGGTACTGGTTTTTTAACCAGGATTATGACCATCAGATAGAGCTACTATGAAAGAAATGATTGAGGAGAACATTACTAATGGGTCAGTGTTCTTCTAAAGGCGAAGACTGGACAAATCTCTCCATGTGATCACGAATGTCACAGAGGCAGGGTAGCCAGTGTCCGTGGGGGAGTAGGCTGGCTCCTCCCCAGATGAGCAACAAGACACCTGCTGTCCCAAATTTAGGGCAGGGTCGGGACATCTGTGCCTGCTGCTGGGACTAGCACGGTATCCCTCAGCTGTCAGTAGGTTGGTTCCTCTTGTTAAAATGCTTAGGAAATTTGAGAATCATTTAATAATCTTCAATAAGCTTTCAATATGCTACAAGCATCAAAAGCAGCACAGGTCATCTAAGGCAATGACTGTCAGCCTAGAACCAAGGGATATGCGAGTGTAAGAGGTGATCTCAGCCTCTCCAAGAACTCAGCAACAGAAGGCTAAAGACCATGAAATAGCTAGACATTACCAGAAAATAGTGTATATATAAATATATGTGTAATGACTATAAATTTTCCCTGCAACTCTTGAGTGCAAGGGACGTACCACTTTCTTATTCTTCCAGAGCAGAAAAATCTGGTTCCAGGTTCCTACCTATGTGATTAGCAGAACATCTGATGTCAGTATTTGTGAGCCGCCTTCCCTCCTCCATCACAGTAGTGAAGAATCTCTAGTTATCCTGCCTTTAATCTATAATCTACTGGCTTCTCTCATCTCTTCTGCTTCTCAGCCTGCTGTCAGGCGCAGGCCCACTTTCATCATGAGGCAGTCACTAGCATAGGTGAGATAGATGTGGAGGAGTCCAATTCCAGGCTGGACAATAAGACCATCTTCCTTACCCACCCCTTCCACAGCCCTGCTCCCTCCCTGGCTATGAGGTGAGGGCATGGGTCTTCAACATGCCCAGTCAAAGTGAAGCAAAACAGAAAATTGTATGTGCAAACAAGCCAAAAGTTAGTATCTCAATAGCTTGTCCCCAGAGATTTATGTTTATGTGGTACAGAATGACAGTACCTTACAGAACGGTCTTAGTTAAGAAGACAAAAGATTTCCCTACACAATGCTAGGTTGAATTGAATGGAATTTAACTAATGACTTTTCCCATGCTCACCTTAACTATCCTGGTCATATCACATGCTTGGCTGGAAAGCCCAAAATGGCCTGGGCAACACCAGAGAGTGCCTTGAACTTCCCTTTGGCTAAAGGAAAATGCCTGTTTGTTACCAGGGCCTTGTTGAAGGCCACCTCTTCCCTCTTTTCTCTTCCTTCTTTCCTCTTCTCTCTTTTCCCTTCTCCTCCTCCTCCCCTTCCTCATCTGCCCCTCTCTCTCTACTCTTTCTCTTTACCCCTTTAATAGTCTTTCTTTGATAAGGATGGAATAACACTGTGCTTCTAGGACCATTTAAAAAATCCCCTTCAAAACTTAACCCTCTGGGATTTTTTTCTTCCAACTGCTTGGGTTCTTGTATCCCTTTATCCAAGGCATGATTTGACAAGTCTTGTGTACATCCTCCTGGGAGATATGGCAGTGGTGGTAAGCAGGTCTTAGCATCATACAGACAAAACTGAATATTTAAACTCCACTTTCAGTTCTTACTAGCTGTGAGATATTGGACAATTTCTTAACCTCTCAGAAACAATTTCCTCAGTTAATTCTTCCCTCTGAATGTGGTTGTGAGGGTTGAATGAGGTGTTGCATGAATTCACTACACATTTCCGCTTCCCCATGGTGCAAAGGGATATTATTCAAAATGTTCCTCATGTTTGAGTGGAGGGGCATGACCAGGGAATTCAATATATCTTACTAATTCTTTTTACAAACTGTCAGGGTACAGAAAAGACTATCTTTGGTGAACCTTGCAAATTTATACAGATGGTAGGATCTTTTCTCTCCCACTCTGAATTCCTCTCAGGCAAACTGAACATTTTAGAAATACAGTTTTATGATGATGCTCTTCAGGTCATTTCATTCTCTTAGGCTTAGAAATTCAATCTTTTGGAAATTACCACCACCTTCAAGAACTAGTTTGGCAATGTGGGCAGTACCCTGAAATACACGCTGGTTAGCCAAGGTAGGGTTCTTCCTCACAAATGAGACAGCTCAAAATCTTCTACCTCTGGGCAAAGAGAGAAATCTTCAAGAATATCATACTATTGGTACCCCCGTCCTCTGGCCCTTTGAGAGTACTACAAATAGAGGGTTTCTGCAAAGGTCTGGGTGGTAATCTCAGTTACTGGGGTCTGAATCATGGAGATGCTACATAGCTGTCTGCGGTAGATTTCATAGGGCACAAAGTCTTTGCAGCTCCTCCCACTAAGAGGTAGAATCTGTTTCCCTATCTTTTCATCATGGATGGGCCTTGTGACCTGCTTTGACTGATAGAATGTTGTTAAAATGATGCATGAAATCTGGAGCCCCAGCCTAAAGAGAGCTTGTAGCTTCTGCTCTTGCCATCTTGGGCTACCCTGAGGCTGCCACGTAAGGAAGCCACTTTAGCCTCCTGGAGGATGAGAGGCCATAGGGAAGAGAACCCAGGTACCCAGCCCAAGCATCAGCATCACCTACTAGTCATGTGAGTGATCGGAGTCTAGTCCAGCTGACCCTTCAAATGGGTATAGCTGAGGGGCCCTAGGGAACATCAGCAGAGGAACTGCCTTGTCAACTACAGTATCTTGAAAAATAGTAATTCATTGCAGTTTTTAAACACTAAGTTTGGGGGTGTTTTGTTAGACAGAACAGGTTAACAGAAACAGTATTTAAAAGAAGGAATCCATAGGATTCCATAGGAATTGAAGTCCTCTGCCTCAGTCTCCATGTATTAAGAATAAAAGCAAAAAAAGTCTCAAGCAAAAGTAGATTAGGTCTCCACCACAGGAGGGGACTAGAGTCAGAAATGAAGCCTGCCCCTAACTAATGTGACTACCCTGGCTTCATACCATAAATGTTCAGTCTCACGTCTTCTAAGTTCCATAGATGTTTCTCCAGAAAGGTCCTGTTGAAATGCACCTGTGTCAACAGGATAAGAGGGGAACATACTAATTTATTAAAGGTAATTTTTACTTTAGTTAAAATAGTTTTTTATTTAAGTAATAGGTTTTTGAGCACTGAGTTAACAAAGGATACAAAGATTAATAATAACAACAGCAACAAGAATAACATTCTAACAACAATGGTAATATGCAGTCTATGAGATACATAGATTATTTAGAATGATTCTGTACATATTTGCTCTTTTTCCTTATTTATCCAATCATTTATTTATATCAGTATGGACACATGGATACTTATTTTATAGTATTTTGTTTGTTTTGTTGCTTATGCTTTTATAGCTCTGGCCATTAGGAGCTCTTATAGTTGGCTCCCGTATTCCTTTGCTAGACCCCTATTATTATGCTGTTTTGTTTTGTCTCGGTTGAATGCCTGCTTAGTTTCTGTCATTACAAGATGCCCCAGGCTAATCTCTATTTTCCACACCAGTTCTAGAATCAACCATTTATCCAAGGAGACCTGCTTCTTTTTATTGGAGAATGGTATTAGAAACTGAGATCCAGGTATTAGGCGTGTTTGTTGCTACTGGGGTCATATTTACTTTTCATTTTAAAAAACCCTAACTATGTAGTGTGCTTTGAGATATTAGTTAGTAATAATAGTAGATATGTATAATGTAAAAATAAATAAATATATATTGGGAATGCATGTCCCACTGCTTTTTAACCCGTGCATAATGAAAAAAAGAAAAATGTTTGGTGACCACCACTGTAGAACACTGCCATTGAAGAGATTTAACTCTAACAAATCCTAGTTTCTGCAATTCTCCAATGATTTAATGTTCTGAAGAGAGAATCTATTGCTCCAGAGCTGGGTGTCCACTTCGCAGCCAAGGGTGGTAAGACATAGCTTCCTCGAGCACCCCTCTGAGTCAGGAGGGGTCCCAAGAAGGAGCTGGTGCTGTGAACTGGGCAGCTTCTCCAGGAGATGCTCGCTGCAGAGGAACAGGAGGGCAGTGTGGTCAGAAGTGAAAAGGCACATGGGAGGAGCTAAGCTAACTGTCACCTGCAGGGGAGAGACACAGATTCTTCCCAGGCCACCATCACCTCGGCAGCCATCTCCTGGTTACGTGATCCCTTTCACCAGGAACATAGGGGAGAGCCTGGGGACTGCCCAGTGCCCCTATGGCCATGAGAACAAGAAAGAATCTGCACACACCCAAAGCCTTCTCTCTCCTGGGAAGAGTAACTTGTGTCCATTTAAACACAGGAACGCAGAACGTGGCAGAAAATTTGGGATGACTGGTGGGGATGAGTCTGTCCACTCATCACCCTCATCCCCAGATGTCTTGAGGGGCCTCGTGCATCATCTTGTTTGTCTACTAAGCAGTCAGTTGGAGAAAGAGAAATGCGGGGTCTCCATTTCTCCCCTTTAAAAAAAAAAATACACTGAAAAACAAAATGCTTTACTCTAGTGGAGAACATTCCTGAAAACCCAGTTACTTCAACTGGCTGCAAATATGGCAAACTATAGTTGCTGACTAATGCAGGAGTTTGACCTTAGTTTTCAAGGTCAAACTGTAAGCTCACTGGGATGTTGGCAATGCTTTTGGCAGAGGCCATGCTAGCTAATGGACTGGGTGGGAGAGATCCAGGAGATTTTGTTCTGGGTAGGACAGGATTGAGTTACCCTAAAGAGCAGCCTTCTGCCTGGAAGCGGGCCTAGACTTTTTCAACTTTCTTATTAGAGGGAAGGAACAACATTACTTATTGCCTCTGGGAAACGGAGGGTCCCTTGACCTGAGATATCACCTCAGGTCTGCCAAGAGGGGTTCAGGATACTTACCCATCACGGGGGGAACTGGGACCTGCCTTCTCCCATTCTTGTCACTTCCACTGGCCTTACTGAGAAGCCTTCAGGTCTGCAAGGCTCACTTCTTAGCAGCTGGAATACCAACTGAGAATCAGATGCCCTGAGGCAGCTGCCTCAGCCCCCAGTCTCTTGGGACCTTCTCTCATGCTGTCCTCACAAAACACTCACTCCCCACAGCCTGGTCAGGAAAACAAATGCATTTCTGTCTGTGAATCCACAAGACTTCAGTTTGGGGTTAAAAGCATAGAAAATCATAGTATCAGTTATCAGTGTTGTAGCTCTAATGTTACCCTCGTCAAATCGCTGCTGATTAAAACCAGCTCTGTTAATAAACCACAGGCTTTATTTCCCCTCAAATGTCTATAATCACTTTCTGCAACCCCTATTAAAAGGCAAAACCCAAAGGAAAACACAGCTTTGGAGCCCCAGTGCCACTTATTCCCCAGGGAAGGAGTGAACAAAAAAGAAACAACTCTTCTTTTTCTCACCTTGCCCCCACTTAATGGAGTCAAAATTTTATCATAACTGAAGAGAGAAATCAGTAAGAAGCAGGTGGGCTTTACCAGGGGTCCACAACGTTCGATCAGCTAAGATCAGCACTCCTCCGCCTCGTGAAACAAATGCCTTTGCCAGCCATTCCCTGCGTCTGACTCACATCCTTATTACCTCCTTCTCCTCTTGCATTCCCCTTAAGGGACTGATTTTTTCCTCCCATCTAAGCCAAAAAGAATTTCTCTGGATTAAGGAGACTGATGAAAGCATTTTTAATATTTGAGCTCAGGTTTGCAAGCTCCATAAAAACCGACGTTTCTCCTGCTTTGTCTTCCCCACCCCAGCTTCCTTGTCAATAGTTTTTCTCCTTCATTTGCTCTACAGAAACCAGTCAAGGACCTTCTCCAGATGAGGTTTTGGGCCCCCTGGCCCCTTCCCCTGCAGGACTGTCTGCTCTCCTCAGCCTCCACTCTGAAAGGCCCCAGATGCAGGATGCAACATTTTTCAAAAATCTTTCAGAATGTGGGGGTGGGGGCTCTAGGGGTGGAGTGAATAGTACTTATAATATGACATCTTTCATGTTGATGCCATTTGCCTTTCAAGTAAAGACTGGTTTGACAACGTGCTGAGCAGCTTGGAGGGGAACAAGTTTCAAGCCTGGAGGGGAAAGTTTTGACAATCCATTCCAAGGAAAACTGGAATCTTCCCCACCCAGCCCGCCTTTGACTAATAGGTGGAAAGGAGGAAAGCAGACTCTTCCCAGAGCAGCAGGATAATGGTCTTTGTTCTTTGTTCTTCCCACATGTACGTCTCTGTTACAAAGATACCTTCCCTTGCTTCTCAAATTCATGGAGGCTTAGTTGGACTATAAAGAAAGCTAAACACTGAAGAATTAATGCTTTTGAACTGTGATGTTAGAGAAGACTCGTGAGAGTCCCTTGGACAGCAAAAAGAGCCAACCAGTCCATCTTAAAGGAAATCAATCCTGAATATTCATTGGAGGGACTGACGCTGAAGCTTAAACTTCAATATTTTGGCCACCTGATGCAAAGAACTGACTCATTTGAAAAGACCCTGATGCTGGGAAAGATTGAAAGCAGGAGAAAGGGACGATAGAGGATGAGATGGTTGGATGGTATTACCAACTTCAATGGACACGAGTTTGAGTAGGCTCCGGGAGTTGGTGATGGACAGGGAGGTCTGGCATGCTGCAGTCCACGGGGTCGCAAAGTGTTGGACACGACTGAGTGACTGAACTGAACTGAACTGAACTGGACAAATTTACCTTAAATTCCTGGAAACTTGAAAGTATTGTGTGTAAATAGGCCTTTGCTGGAGTAACCTCACCAGAAACAGTATGTGTGCTTAATTGCTTCAGTCATGTCTAACTCTGACAGCCTAGGAACTATAGTCCACCAGGCTCCTCTGTCCATGGGATTCTCCAGGCAAGAACACTGGAGTGGGTTTCCATGCCCTCCTCCTGGGGATCCTCCCGACCTAGGGATCCAATCCCCAACTCTTCTGTCTCTTGCATCGACAGGCGGGTTCTTGACCACTAGCACCACCTGGTAAGCCCCTATCCAGTTAAATGAAGTGTTTCTTAGGAGGCAAGGGACCTAGTTTTTCTTTTTTTTTAAGTTGCATTGATTGGGCCACCCTGGGACTGTTCTGAGCTTGGGGCCTGAAATCTGATTGCTTCACTGGGCAGCTGCCCCATGCCACCCAACTGCTTGGCCTTATTGTCGTACCAAGAGTTTCCCTGGCTTCCGGGCAGAGCATCATTTTGGAACAGTAAAAACCATCTGCCATCAAATGCCTTGCTCTGACATTTTCCATCCCTTTTCATATCCAATCTCATCACCATTCCCAGGATAATTGTTTTCAGATGATGGCAATGTACCAAATGACACACTAAATGACAGACTGGTGTATGTGTGCGTGGGTATTTTATGATTGGCTCTATCCCATTCTTTTAAGAGGGCATGATAAATGTCATCTCAAGGTACAACACCCTGAAGAGATTGGCTGACACACAGACAACAGTGCAATGAATCATGCAAGAAAATTGTCCCTCTAATGGAGAGGAGAGGAACCCTTTTGTCTAGATGAGTAGATTTTAAAATGTGAGTACCCTATTTTTCCCCAGTGGGTGTGCTCTAGCAGTTTTAGTATTTATGACCTTAATGCTAGCTGATGGTTCCATTTTAAAGATGATCTGTTTTAATAACAAGAATGACCAAAATATCATTTCATTGGTGTTCCTCCAGAAGACTAGGAAAACTAATTCACTTTGTGCCAGGAACTGCTTTCTTATAAGTTACACTGTTTAATCCTCAAAATAGTCTCATTTGTTAGGCATATCCAAAAGGCACTCAGGGATTTTGTGTCGCTTGCCCAAGATCATTCTTTGTCATCACCAGGACTGTCATTGTCATTACCATATCTACTCTTTATTTGACTGGGGCCATTCAAAGTATTAGATGAACATAACTTCTAATCACATCAATAGCATTGTGTAGTAAATATTTTGGATATCACTTCAAAAACCAGTAAACTGAAGCTCAGTGACTTCTGAGGCTCAGGGTGTGCTGGTTTTAAAATATGTCTACAAAGTCTTTGATACTTTTCCCATCAAATGGTGGACACTAATTTTTGTCTCCTTAAAAGCGGGCTGCACATAGTGTCTCAGTTGTAATGAAGAGAATGTGGTGGAAGAAAGGTCTTTGCCTTCCAAAATTAGGTCAAGGCATTGTAGCTTCCTGCCAGCTGCCTCTCTTCCCAGTTCACTCTGGGGAACCAGTTGCCATATCCTGAGGGCACGTAAGCAGCTCCATGGGGAGGCTGAGGTGGCAAGGGCCTGCAGTACCACATGATGGCACCATCTTGGGAGCAGACCTTCCAGCCTTAGTCAAGCCTTCAGATGACTGCAGCCCTGGCTGACATTGTGACTGCAGCCTCAAGAGAGACCCTGAGCTGGAACCACTCAACTCAGCCACTCCTGAATTCTCACCCAGAGAAACTATGAGATAATAGATGCTTGTCATTTTAACCTGTTAAATTCTGAGGTGATTTGTTACTCACTAATAGATATCTAATGGACATGTTTCTCTCCTAAATTATACCTCAGAAGCAATTACATTTGCCTTTATGTGTCCAGTGGCATACACAATTTAGTGGGACAGGAAATGAAAGCCTCTTTCCATCCCTCTTTGTGCTCAGCAAATTTAAAACTATGTACCAAGTATCCTGAAACTTCATGACTGGTCACCAGGCCTGTACAGAGAATCACAAAGAGCTGAACTTGACTGTCTTTGGTTGAACTCAAACCAAAGTCCCGAAGTAGTGTTGGCTTCTTGAGTTGGAGCTACAACCTTCTGCAATCTCCAAACAATGAAGTGGTTTTATTCCGCATGTGCTGTGATGTCATGGTGAGACCCTTTGCACTGAGCTGACAGCACTTGACTGAGCAGCTTGGGAAATGACAACTGAAATCCCTCAAAGGCGTTCTTGATTGCTGCAAAAGTTTCCCCTGCATGAAACAAATGACCTCAGCATGTCTCTCAAACTCCCACTGAAGAAAGGTAAGGCTATCTCGACATCTCCACACTCAAGACTGAGTGCCTCGGTGTTACCATTGCTCCTCTGGGCCTTGACAGAGCCCTTGATGTAAACCTCAAAATAGCCTGAGAAGCTGCCAGTGAACTTGCTACCCTAGACGCAGAATCCAATATGGCACAGCTGGAAAGTTCAAAGAGTTTGGACAAGTTCCCAAACTCTATCAGGATTTTTGAGCCATCCAAATTCATTCTTCCTGTCACTGCTTTTCCAGTGCCTAGAAGTTCTCACACAGAAGATTAAAAATGTGGAGGTTTTGCCTCTTTATAGAACTGCAAATAAAATATCCCCAAGAGAAGGTCTCCTTGATGAATAAACACATGACTTTCATTTGCCCAGCTCTGCAAAAGTGCTTTTAAAGTAATCCAGGCAAAATCTCCATGGACCACGACTCATGGGCTGACTGCTCTCCAATCCTAGTACGAGAATAACACACCCCATGGTTTTTTTTTCCCCCTTCCTCTTTTTAATCAAATGCATTACAGCATGCTATTACTCCTGGGGCTACAGTTCTCCAGATGGCTTTCCAGCACCACTGTGGACTCCATTCAGAAGGAAATGGAACAGTATTTCCCAGTTTAGTACCTTAAATCAGTTTGTTTTCCCCAGGTCTCTATGCATGCTCACCTCACTTTTTACTGAACTCCAAGAGGGCTGAGTCTGTATCACAGCAGACAGGATCGTGTGTGTCTGAGATTATATACCGGTGCCAAAATAAAAGTAGCTTTCTCTCCTCCTTGGGGGAAGAAACGAGCAGCGTGGGGTTGAATAACCTAAGACCAAAACAATACTTTGAACTTCTTTCTTGCGAGATTCATAGAGACCATTCAATAGGTTAACTCAAATCCATAAAATATATCCGTATAATATTTTTAATGATTCCGTCCAGTTAGCATTCATCCTGACTTGAAGTTCTTTGGGGGCACAATGAAAATAGCAACCTGTTCATTTTCCTTGCACCCCATATCCTCCCTGCCCCCACCTCAGCTGCTCCAGGCTAGCACTCCCTCAAAGCTCATATCTAGTCTTTTCTCCAGGATGATGCCTCTCCCTCAGTGAAAGTTTCCCTTCAACAACTGATGGTAACAGTGGACTTGCACCCACTCCCCTAAATCTGTTACTTTAAGCCCAAAACACCAAGGAAACCATTTCTTATAACATACCCAGTTCCAGATATCTCCAGGAGACAATTCCTATTTACACTGATATGCTAATAGACAATATTATCTGATAATCTTGTTTAATAGTGACTATGTTCCAGACACTGTGCTTCATCTTGTTTACCTTCATAACAGTCTATAAAGTGCATCTTCTTAGCTCCTTTAAACAGATAATTAATTTGATGGGGGTTGTATGTGTCCACCATCACTTACTTAGTGAGAAGTGAAGTGTGAAGCTCTGGGAACCTAAATCTGTACACTGCAAAAGCAAGGAACAAAAGGATGAACAGAGAAAACTTCAGTATCATGTGACAAATCCTGAAAGACAGTCACGCAGAAACCAGGGTGTTCCAGAAGAGGGCATGGTTAACTGGATAGGTTGCGTGGATGGGAAAACTGAGTGAGCTGCTGAGAAGCGAGGAAACTTGAGCTGGACCTAGAATGATGAGTAGACACTGGCAAGGCTTACATAGAAAAAGAGCAGCAAGAGCCTGGAGGGGTATCCAGAGAGATGGCACTTCAAGTAACAGGGGCCTGAAGAGCATGGGGTGGTCCAAAATCCCATCTAGTTTGCTGTAACAGGAGCAGAGAATATATGTGGAACAGAAAATGGAGGACAAGAAAAATTAAGTGGCCATGAGTCAGATTGCAAGGGCTTTTGACACCTCCTTTAGGACTCTGCATCTTACACTGTCGGGGACAGCACTCCCTCAAGGGTTGCTGTTGTTCAGTTTCAAATCGTGTCCAACTCTTTGCAACCCCAGGGACTGCAGCATGCCAGGCTTCTCTGTCCCTCACCATCTCCTGAAGTTTGCCCAAGTTCATGCCCATTGAATCAGTGATGCCATCCAACTATCACATCCTCTAATGCCCTCTTCTCCTTCTGCCTTCAATCTTTCCCAGCATCAGGGTCTTTTCCAGTGAGTTGGCTACAAATTTGTAATTTGGAAAGGTATCTCTGGGGACATGAGTTACAGAAGGGTGATCAGTTGTCTGCTCTAGACATTCTGTAATAGAGACGGAGAAGAAGGGGAAAGGCATGATAGACTTAGGAGGAGATGACTAAGCATGGAGGGAAAGCAGGTATTGATAGAAAGAAAGTTGGAGTCTAGAATAGCAGTAAGGTTTAGGTGTGAATGGTACTGGTCTAAAAAATGCAAGGAAAAACTATTTTTTGTCTGGGGGAATACAGTTACAATTGTATTATATTTTCCATGAAACACTGATGTCTCCCATCTGGATATGTTAGAGGTACCTCAGAGAGAATCTGGAAGGTCCTGGCCAAGATGTAGCCATCAGTCTGATTCTGAAACTTCTCAGGAATAAAGTTGACATCTAAACTTCTCACATCCCTTGAGATCTCAGTAGAAAGAGTCTGCACAAAACCTGTATCACCCTATGGAGGACCAGGAGCATAAGACTCCTCCCTCATTGAAGCAACCACCTTCACCTTTTAGCACCTGTCTAAGCCCATTAGCCAAACCTCACTGAAGAATGTTCAATGAAGAGTCTCATTGAAGAATAACACCCAGGTAAGACCCACACCCCTTCTGGCCAGACAAAGCCTCAACTTAGAAGTGGAAAAGCAACAGGAAGGTATGCAGGTCAATTGAACTAACATTTATTTGACTGCTATGTACTGTGCAGAGTACTGGGCTTCCCTGGTAGCTCAGTTGGTAAAGAATCCACCTGCAGTGCAGGAGACCTGGGTTTGATCCCTGGGTTGCGAAGCTTCCCTAGAGAAGAGAACGGCTACCCACTCCAGTATTATGTCATGTATAGTCCATGGGGTTGCAAACAGTAGGACACGACTGAGCGACTTTCACTTTCACGTGCAGAGTACTGGTCCTCAGAGTGAATATCATGATCCTTGACCTATAGGAGGTCACAGTTTGTGCAGGACTAAGAGAAAAGGCAGAGTGACTGAGAGAGATGGAGCTGGAGAGAAACATAGATCCAGAGAAGCAGGAAGGAATGGAGTCCTCCTTGTACTCGCCCAACCTGACTACATCCTGTTCATGGTCAATAAAGATAAATCCAGGTCCAGAACCAGCACACAATCAGGAAAACTTCCATCTGCACTTTCATATTGAAGTGGCCAAAATATTTACTGCTGCGTGTTTCCTCTTCATGACAGTCATAATATTAATTACAAGTAAAAGCAGTGACTTACTTGGTAATCATTTGCTTCACGCTTGTCTATGCATTTCTTGTTCACCATTGTAACCTCTTGTTTCTCATAGTTCCAGGTACGTGATTGGTGCTTAAGAAAATATCTACTAAAAGGAAAGATTTTAGGGAAACTGCAGGGGGATAGAAACCATGTCTCAGGCAAATATAAGAATATCATGCCCCAGAGAAAGCACCCTGTCCCTCCCTCAGTATGCAGATGCTCTTGTTGTTCACTCATGCTCAGTCATGTCCAACTCTTTGTGACCCCAGGGACTGCAGCATGCCACGCTACCCTGTTCTCCACTATCTCCAGGAGTTTGCTGAAACTCATCTCTATTGAATCGGAGATGCCATCCAACCATCTCATCCTCTGTCATCCCTTTCTCCTCCTGCCTTGAATTTTTCCCAGCATCCGGGTCTTTCCCCATGAATCAGCTCTTTGCATCAGGTGGCCAAAGTATTGGAGTTTCCGTTTCAGCACCAGTCCTTCTGGTGAATATTCAGAGTTAATTTCCTTGAGGACTGACTGGTTTGATCTCCTTGCTGTCCAAGGGACTCTCAAAAGTCTTCTCCAGCACCACATTTTGAAAGCATCAGCTCTTCGGTGCTCAGATTTCTTTATGATCCATTTCTCACATGCAGATGCTAAGGACGTAGCATTTCCAGACTTACTGCACAAATCCTTTCTTCAACTCCAAAATTTCTCACGAAGATTATCACTATAAAGCAGAAAAACATAGGAATCTGTCTTGAAACAAATATACTCTAGTCTATTTTCATTAAATATTAATCATCTCCCTGGGACACATTCCCCGTTTACTTCTCCTCTTGGATTTTCATTCCTGAGACTTCCTCCTGTCAATGCTTTCTATCCATAAATAATTTGTATGTCCATTTCAAAGGCTCCAGCTATCCATGACCCTTGAGAACTGTAATAAAACCGAGCCCTTGACTCTGGCACCTCCTATTTCTGCATGCTGCCCTGGTGGTGGGGCTAATTGAGAGCAATGAGGAACTTCTCTGGATTAGGTAGTTAGTCTGGATTGCATGGGAGTGAGCTAACGTGCAGATGGACTTTTAGGAAGTTAAAGAACCTGAAATAAAGCTCGTGTCCAGTTTTGAAAACCTGGAAGAAGCTCACACAGACACATGAAGCTTTATTTTACAGAATATCATGCCCATTTTGCAGATGTATTTCTTGAAGACAAGCCATGCAATTACCCATCTTTGTTGAGACAGTGAATTACCAGCACCTCGCATGGAGTAGGTCCTCAGCAATCATTTGATGAATGGAGTCAATCATCTACCACCACTACTAAGATTCTAGAGACAGTAGACATACTGTACCAACGTGGCAAATATTTAAGAGCAAATGAAAATTTTCATCCCCAAAGAGCTTGCATTGTGCTACAAGGCCACACTCCAATGGTAAGCTGAAAAAAATTAATGCTTCAAAATAAATCTCTTTTTGTTCCTAAGAGTGTAGAGTGAGTGCATGAGTGTGCACACACACACACATGCACTCACATATGTGCATGCACACATCTTCAAGGAGCATGAGTTCCTGATAAATGTATTCAGACAAAGCCTGGTGGCTCAGTGGTAAAGAATCTGCTTGCCAATGCAGGAGGTACAAGAGATGCAAGAAACAAAGATTGGATCCCTGTGTTGGAAAGATACCCTCAGGTAGGAAATGACAACCCACTCCAGTATTCTTGCCTGAAAAATTCCATGGACAGAGGAGCCCGGTGAATTACAATCCACAGGGGCACAACTGAACAACTGAGCACACACACACACACACACACACACACACACTCACACACATGCACACACACAAAGGCAAGGACAGATAAGAAAAGTGAGTCCTGCTGCAGGCAGCCAGCCTCTGAGTTCGGGCTCTTCTTTATCTGAACTCTCACCTTTCTGCATGACCAACTCAAGCCTAGCTTCCTCCGCAAAGACCCTCTTGACCGTTCTCATTCTGAGGTAGTGCTCTACTCTTAAAACTACAGCAAATGTCTGGTCTGATCAAGGACAAAATGAGTGCACTCTAGAATGAAAGCAGTAGGTGAACTTATCAGACAGAAGATAAATCATATGCACCTTTCAGAGTTTGCTACTTCTAAGTAATTCCTATCACTTTGAATGAAATCCAAATTATAGGTCTTACATAATATTGTCCTTCCCAGCTGGCTTCACTCACTTTTTGCCTCTCTCCCCTTTGCTCACTGTGCCCCAGATACAATGGCCTTCCTTCAATTCCTTGAACCTTCAACAAACCAACCTTGTCCCACCCAAGGGCATTTGCAAGTGTGGTGCCCTTTTCCCAAAACCCTCTTCAAACTTCACACAGCCCGCCTCCTCCTCATTTGGGTGGCAGATCCCTTGAGTCATCCCCATGGAGGTACCTCCTGACCACTCTTTCACCTCCACACCCCTATTCTTCTCTGTCATTCTATCCTGATAATAGACTGAGCTTATCATTACCTAGAATAATGTTATTTGTCTCGTCACTCACTTTATTCTCCAGGTGCTTTCTCCCACTAAGGTGCAAATTCTGTAAAATCAGCACCCCTGGCTATTCTGTTTAACCTCTATTACTCTAGTCCTTGAAAAAGCATGTGGCATATGGTGGACTATCAGTGAAGGTCTGTTGAATGACTGATATAAGAACAGATATTTATATGATGATATTGACAAGTTTTTTGGATGAGCAAATATGATATATAAAATATGATGTAATATATGTAAATATATGATATGTAAAATACTTGAAAGAGTGCCTGGCATATTGAAACCAATCAGAATGTTGTATTTTGTTACTTTTAGTAGAACTATAATCACTACTAGCTTTTCTTGTCGGAGAAGGCAATGGCACCGCACTCCAGTACTCTTGCCTGGAAAATCTCATGGGCGAAGGAGCCTGGTGGGCTGCAGTCCATGGGGGTGGCGAAGAGTCAGACATGACTGAGTGACTTCACTTTCACTTTTCACTTTCATGCATTAGAGAAGGAAATGGCAACCCACTCCTGTGTTCTTGCCTGGAGAATCACAGGAATGGGGGAGCCTGGTGGGCTGCCGTCTATGGGGTCGCACAGAGTCGGACACGACTGAAGTGACTTAGCAGCAGCAGCAGCTTCTCTTGTCCCAGCCTCCTTTTTGTGCACCTTTTTGCAAGTTCTTCATCTCCTTCTCAAGCACCCAGTTACAACTTTTCTCTCTCCTCCCTACTATCAGCCTTAATTCCCCATCCTTCCATCTATACATGTGAATCCATATGTGAAAAAGGTATCATTCTTTAAAAGTAATAACCCTTCTAGAGATATTGGCCTTTTAGCACTCATCAAAAAGCACTCACCAAAGAGATCACACTGTTTGAGGAATTTCAGATACTAACTGATAGGCTGAGGGTACATCTAGGACCACAACATTTTTTCAGTGTCCCTAAAATCACACTGTGATATTATCATGTCCGACAGATCAGATCTTATTCCTTAAAAGTCAGTGCTGAAGACTCAGATTTTGGCAAAAGTCTCATAATTATTTAGGACTTCCCTGGTGGCTCAGACAGTAAAGCTTTTGTCTACAATGCAGGAGACCTGGGTTCGATCCCTGGGTTGGGAAGATTCCCTGGAGAAGGAAATGGCAACCCACTCCAGTTCTCTTGCCTGGAAAATCCCATGGATGGAGGAGCTTGGTGCAGGCCACTGTCCGCGGGTTCGCAAATAGTCGGGCACGACTGAGTGACTTCACTTCACTTCATATTAGCTAAAGCTAAGGTTTATGCAACCAAACAAAGTAAGTAACATTTATTTTTCTCCAACTCAGCCTAAGCCTTGCTCTTTCTTGCACTCCCTCCACTCTCTTGACCGGCCTGTGTCCTCTTTACATGACTGTCCCCAGCTATTCTGCTGAAATCCACTACTTAAGAACAAATTTTTTTCCATCAGTCAACTACTCATTAGTAAGAAATTTAGCCAAGGTGCTACATGTGTAGAAATACTTGCCTGTCTTATTTCATTTTTTAATTGCAAAATGAGAGGATATCATTGGGAAAGAAATTTCAAGAATCTGTAAACTGACAGGACAGGACAGAAAATATTTAGAATGAGCAAGGTGGAAATTTCTGGTTTCTAGACCACTTGCCACTGTTCCATTCAACAGATCAGAAAAGTCAGCCTTGGTCCACATTTTCCCTTCTGTCCATAGGGTCTAAATATATCTCTCAGAGACAATGTATTTGGGTAGAATTCTTTATAAGGAGGAATTTAATTTGCCAGTGAAAATCATGTTAGGTGTACTCATCAGGTTGAAAGATATCCCATTATAACTCTTTTATATATGAAAGAGTATAAAAGGGATGACTGTGAATTAAAAAGGCCTAAGATTTTTCAGCTTGTGCCAAACAGAATGCATTTACTCCCTGCTTATATTCAGAGATAATAATATTTAACAAGCCCTATTTGGGGGCAGTTTTTCCCTTTCTGTTAGCTGTGAGCCCATCTGTTCTTCATATAAATTTGGCTTCAACCTCCACATCATTAAATTGTGCAACAGTGCTATATATGACTTCACTTCAGCATGTGAGAGATTTCACTGTGAAATTCTCTATTAGGTGGAGTGCTTGGTTTCAACTCTGTACACGTTCTCCGACTGAAGGCTGAGTGAGGAATCTAGGATTTAGACAAAGTTGTCTACATTGTTTTATACAAAAAGCACACATAAACCCTCTCTCTTCTCCTTATATATTTTTATTAAAATGGGTGAAAGCCCTTGTTGAACAGATCTTAGCATCTCTGGGGTTTGGTGACTCCCCAGTAGCAATCATTCTCCTATTTCCATGGTACTGACCCATGAGGCAGGTAAATTGGAGAACAAAAATCATTTGCACTCACTCGTCTGTCTTCCTCTCCTCTAAATTGCAGTAGATAGAGAACATCAGCGTAAACCCCTGGGTTATACAGAACATCATAAGATCTTATAATGGGATCTTGGAGAGCATGTGAGCCAAACATCCTTCTCAGTCACAGATGTCAGTCACTCAGTCACCTCTCCATGGTCATCTGCTTAGTAAATGTCAGGTCTGGACTCAGACCCAAGTTTTGGATCCCTTGAGCTCAGGGTCCTTTAAAAGCCAAGCATTCTTAGACTCTTACTGAAGAGAATATATCTATATAGGGAGAGCATGAAGTGAAATGAAAGATCACTCTCTAAAATATTCAGGCAAGACTAGAGAATTATTTTCTCTTTAATAGATCAATAAAAGTCAACTCATGTGAACTCAGACTACAAAAAGGTGATGCTGGTACCCTTTATGTTTTTCATCTCATTACTCATAAAAGGTAATTACATTTCAGGAATATTTATATATCTTTAAAATCCCTTTTTGTGTGTATATATACACACATTTATATCATTTTTGAAGATATATAATTTACACATGAAATACATATAACATTATGTATAAATTATTATTTATAAATACAGAGTAGTGGCTTTCCTTCTTTTTTATTTCTTAAATAAAAGTAACCTTCAACTAGAAAAGCTTTCCTCAGAAATTCTTTTTTTTTCTTTTTTTAATTTTTATTTTTACTTTATTTTACTTTACAATACTGTGTTGGTTTTGCCATACATTGACATGAATCCACCACGGGTGTACATGCGTTCCCAAACATGAACCCCCCTCCCACCTCCCTCCCTATAACATCTCTCTGGGTCATCGCCGTGCACCAGCCCCAAGCATGCTGTATCCTGCGTCGGACATAGACTGGCGATTCGATGTATACATGTATACATGATGTATACATGTTACAATGCCATTCTCCCAAATCATCCCACCCTCTCCCTTTCCCTCTGAGTCCAAAAGTCCGTATACACATCTGTGTCTTTTTTGCTGTCTTGCATACAGGGTCGTCATTGCCGTCTTTCTAAATTCCATATATATGTGTTAGTATACTGTATTGGTGTTTTTCTTTCTGGCTTATTTCACTCTGTATAATCGGCTCCAGTTTCATCCATCTCATCAGAACTGATTCAAATGTATTCTTTTTAACAGCTGAGTAATACTCCATTGTGTATATGTACCACAGCTTTCTAAACCGCAATGAGGTACCACTTCACACCAGTCACAATGTCTGTGATCCAAAAATCTGCAAGCAATAAATGCTGGAGAGGGTGTGGAGAAAAGGGAACCCTCCTACACTGTTGGTGGGAATGCAAACTAGTACAGCCACTTTGGAGAACAGTGTGGAGATTCCTTAAAAAATTGCAAATAGAACTACCTTATGACCCAGCAATCTCACTGCTGGGCATACACACCGAGGAAAACAGAATTGAAAGAGACACATGTACCCCAATGTTCATCGCAGCACTGTTTATAATAGCCAGGACATGGAAACAACCTAGATGTCCATCAGCAGATGAATGGATAAGAAAGCTGTGGTACATATACACAATGGAGTATTCCTCAGAAATTCTTAATCTGGGAGCCTGTGGAAAAAGGTCCAAAAGGATTGTTAGAGAGTTGTGAATATTCTATAATAACCTCAGTAGAGAACATTTTAAAAACTCTTGCTATAGGAATGACTTAAATAGAAATCGAAATTCAAGAGTTTTGAGATATTTGTTGCCTATAGACACTCCCTTCAAAATCTGTGTAAGGCATGTGGTCCAGACCTGCCAAAATGAGGAACTTGTAAAGAAATTAGGAGATAACTAACGCTTGCTAATAACTATGGGACTTTTAGGCAATGCTATGCTATATCTAGAAGCAGTCTTGTTCCCTTCAAGAAAATGGGTTAAATATTCCCAAGATATATCTCTTAGAGTTAACTATAATTGCAAGAGTTAGAGTATCTTCAGAGTTAATAATATCTGAACATTCTAACCTCCTCTAGAGTTAAATAAAAAGTAAACTCTTACAGTCAAATAAAAAATGTACTATAGTGCTAAATCTATGAAGGTAAAATGTTTTGTCAAGCTGATAATACCCAAATGATAAGAAAGACCATCACTTATGATTTTGGTAATATTGAGCATTCAGTATATTCATATAGAAATATTTTGAGATGCAAGTTATATACAAAATGTTTGCACTAGTATGGGTTGTTGGTGACAAACAGCAGAAATGAACATCAATTAATTTAAGCGGAGAAAGGAACTCAGTGAATAGGTGTTGAGTACCTCAGAGAGTCTTTGAGAAGGCTGGAGAACACGATGTAGAGGAAATCTGGGAAGGCAAAGAACAGCCAAGATCCAGCCTTAGAAATTGTCTCTTTAGGACATGCCCAATGGTACTAGGGACAATGGGCACTCATTGTCACCACTCTCCACCAATAGACATGCCAGTCCACAGTGCCAAGAATAATCTCTAACTCCGGTCTTTGTATCAGTCCCTGCAGATCCTATAGAAATTATGATTTGTGTTTTTGAAAAATAACTTGCCGCGGTGTGGAAAATGCAAAAATTCAGTGAGAGATTAGAGGGAGGGTAACCAATTGTAAGATTATTGCAATAATATAAGCAGGAATTTTCAAAAGCTCCATGCTTGATGCACTCCAGGCAGAAGTGCATATAAACAGGTAAGTGCTGAAGACAATGGTTCTCAAACTTTAGAGGGCATGAGGGCTTGTTGAAACACAGATCACTGGACACCACCCCTGGGTTTCTGATCTAGGAGGTCTGAGGTCGGACCTGAGAATTTACATTTTGAACAAGTTCCCAGATGATGCTGATCTAGCTAGTCCAGAACCACATTTGTACAAGGATCTGTGAGGTTAGCTAGCTGTTTGGTGAGCCTATACATTCATCTTAAGAGTGGCAGTGGGATCTTGAGTCTTGGCATGAGCATGTGAGACCATCATAGAGATTGTCCTGCCAGCTCTCCCTGAGAATTTTGGGCTAGGATCACTATGAGGCACTGCCTCAGGAAAGAGACAGAGAAGAGAACCTGGAAGACTTTCTTAATTCCACCAGCAGTACAGAGCCCAACATTGCAGCAAGGCAACTTCGTGACTATTGACTTTCATCAAATTCATATAATCTTCCCTTTACTGAGAGTACGACCACCTTTTATTCAGTTTCTATTCCCAAAGTACATAGCACACAGGAGATGCTAGTACATGTTTAATTGATATCATTAGTTCTAGACTAAGCTACTTCTGGTCAAATGTCAATTTTTCTCCTTACTCTTTCATCTCCCTACAGAAGACCATATTCATTAACACCATTGGTGGGGTTTCTCTTTCTTTTAAATATTATAAATCAAACTTCAGATGGCCAAGGTGGATAGATAAGTGATAAAGGATCATATTTTCTTATGAATGTGTCCAAAAATTAAACAATAAAACACTTGACATTTTAAAAAACATCAGGGACTACTATCCAGCCTTTAAAAAGAAAGAAAGCTGGCCACATTCATGACAACATGGATGACACTAAAGTTATGCTAAGTGAAATAAACCAGATACAGGAAAACAAATACTGCATGATTTCACTTACATGTGAAATCTCAAATGGTCAAACCCACAGAAGAGTGTAGAAAAATAGTTATCTTTGGAGGAGGGGGAAAGGGAGAGATGTTGGTCAGGAGTACAGTTTCAGTTCCAGTCACTAAGTCGCATCCAACTCTTTGTGACCTCATGGACTATAGCACTCCAGGCTTCCCTGTCCTTCACTGTCTCCTGGAGTTTGCTCAAACTCATGCCCACTGAGTTGGTATCCAAAGACCCAAAGATCTAATGTATAGCAACATCACTGTAATTAGCAATAATGTATTGTGGACTTGAGATTTACCAAGGATCTGGTGCTCTTACTATAAGAGAAAAAGAAGAAAATGACATCTATGTGAGGAAATGGATATATTAAATGGCTTGGTTGTACTCATTATCTCACAATACGTACATATGTCAACACATCAGGTTGTACACCTTAAAGATACACCATTTTTATTTGTTAATTATACATCAGCACAGATTGGGAAAAATCACATCATGCAAAATGTAAAACTGAAGGCAACACTCACTGGATAATCAGTAGAGAAACCTCCCACTGAACATGACATTTTGGTGCTAGATGATTCACTCGGTGCACATTAAGAGCTTGAAATGGAAAAATATTAAACCAGCCAGGCAGTCAGTCAGTCAGTCCTTCCATTCTTGTCACCAGTGTTTATTCCAGTTCCCATAACACAGTGGGCTTGAGTGTTTTCCTTTTCAGTAGGTTGAAGTATATGAGTAACATCTGTGGGGTGTGTTGATACTGTTGAATGAAAGCTCAGAAATGTCAGCTTGAAATGAGTAAGACTTGGAGGGGACTGGCTGCAGGACAACTTCAGGTTCTGGCTCATGTGAGACTCAGCATAGACATAAATCAGAGGCTATGACCTCTTACCCCTCCTAGTTTCCAGAAGATAAAAGAAGCATCTACTATAATACTACATCTCCATGCATCAAGACTGAAAAAATAAGTATTCACTTTTTGAGAGGAGGGTAAAACTTATGACAATATTCAATGGAATAAAATGTTTTTTGAGAACTGTTGTTCAGTCACTAAGTCATATCCAACTCTTTGTGACCTCATGGACTATAGCACACCAGGCTTTCCTGTCCTTCACTATCTCCTGGAGTTTGCTCAGACTCACACCCACTGAGTTGGTGATGCCATCCAAACATCTCATCTTTTGTTACCCACTTCTCCTCCTGCCTTCAATCTTTCCCAGCATCAGGGTCTTTTCCAATGAGTCAGCTCTTCACATCAGGTGACCAAAGTATTGGAATATCAGCTTCAACATCAGTCCTTTCAACGAATATTCAGGATTGAGAACTGTGCGTGTATGCATGCTAAGCTGCTTCAGTCGTGTCTGACTCTTTGTGATTCTATCGACTGCAGCCTGCCAGGCTCTCCTGTCCACGGGATTCACCAGGCAAGAATGTAGCCAGTCACAATTGCTTGGGTTCCTTTATTTCTGCATCATGCAACCATGTTTGAAGAGAAGGACTCAGATTCAAGAAAAGGAATAGAGTTGCTTCTGATAGCAGCCATGAGGGTTTTCACTCACCTTGAAGGAAGGATGGCAGAGAAAGAAATGGTAACCCTAGAAAGACTTCACTGTCCAAGAAGGAGAGGCTGGTGGACACATAGCTTGGGTGGCGGGTAGCAGCAAAGAAAGTCATTTTTCTCTCTGATTATATTCTTCAAAAATGATACTGTTTGAAAAATTTTCTTCATAAACCATACTGTATGGTTGTTGTTGGAAGTATGATGAAATTATGGTATGGCAAAGACAATGAGAAAAGATCTGAGACTTACAGAGAAGGTAGAGATAAATCTCCATGTCTCTGAACCTAGTTCCCACCAGCTTGAACTCTCTCCCTACTCACATATAATCAAGGAGAAAAACACAGAGTAGATAATCAAAATACAGTTGTGATCACCCCAGTGAAGTGAAGTGAAGAATCTAAAGCAGAAAGATCAGTGAGGATCAGGGATTAAGACACAATCTTTAAAATTGGGTATACTATATATAGGACCTAAATGATGAATAAAAGTTAGGAAACTGTTAGACTGATGCTGAAGCTGAAGTTCCAATATTTTGGCCACCTAACATGAAGAGCTGACTCATTGGAAAACACCCTGATGCTGGAAAAGATTCAAGGCAAAAGGAGAAGGGGTCAGCAGATGATGCGATGGTTAGATAGCATCACTGACTCAACGGACATGAGTTTGAGCAAACTCCAGGAGAGAGTGAAAGACAGGAGAGCCTGGTATGCTGCAGTCCATGGGGTCACAAAGAGTTGGACATGACTTAGTGATTGAGCAACAAGATTTTATCAAGGAAATTCCTATATGCAGATTGGAATTAGGCTGTGAGCCAAAGGAACTTATGCCCTTTGGACTGCTCTGTGTTTTGTTTCTGTTTTCCCAAGCTTGACAAGCCAGATACAGTTATTGTAGAACTCAATTCTCTCCTTTTGGGCATCAGAACAAATGAACTCAGCGTTTACCACCAACATATTTCTTTTTTAATGGTTTTTAAAAAAATTTTATTTCTGTTGCTATAAAGAATAACTTTGTAAAGAACCAGCTCTGAGTTTTCTGGCTTTCAGGGAACTATTACAAATGTGGGCCATCTTGGAGAAGGAATAGATCAAAGAATTGTTAGATGTTCTACAGAGAAAGTGAATTAATTGAAACAATGAAAGTTTGAAGACTTTGAAGACATCAGAGAGACATACAGAATTAGCATCGACTGTGTAACAGGGTTCTTAGGCAACATGGTTTAAAAAAAATCATAAATGCCCAAACTAGATCTATTCTGGAGGTCCCCACAATGTTGGCCCCAAATAAACTCTGGTTTCATCAAAATATTTCATGGATTATTAACAGTAATTCCAGAAACTCTGTTACCAATCTTTATGGGATGATCTGATGTTTCAAACTTTTATTGGCTTCTGCTTTCAGCCAATCATTTCAGGTCTCTGAGCCTCAATTTCCTCTATAAAATGAAGTGTTAACTAAATTATTTAAATATGCCATTCCTCTTTTAAACTCACTGATGTCGATAACTCTTCTTTCAGATATATTGCCTTTATTTTTTAAAGCAGAAAAATTACACAGATAATGCAAAATCTATTTCTTTATAAAAGAAGTAAAACATTGTAAAATTAAAGTCAACTTTATCATTCCCAGTCCCAGTCTCCATCTCTTCTCATCACCATGATTAGCTTGCAAATTTTTAAAATGCTTTTGTCTACTTATGTTTGCTTATAGAAAATATATACCCCTGTTTTATTTGTATGTTTTCACATGCAGTGTACTTTATTAAATATTTCTTTCTGTGATTTGATTCCTGTTCATTCATAACACTCATAAAGACCTTCCAACATTAGTGCATTGAAATCTACTCCATTTCATAGTATGCATGTACCATCATGCTTCCAGGCACACCCATATTAACGAGCATTTGTTTTACTGAACATCTCTGAAAATGCCTTCTTGCGTGCATAAATGCTAGAGCCGATAGTGCAAATGATTTTTACGAGTCATGGATAGGAATCCTTTAAATTTTACTAACTCCCAAATTATCCTCCAAGTAGTCATATAGGTTGATACCAGCAGTTCATGAGACTTTCCTCTCCTCATGGAGAAGACTCTTGCTTAAGTCAAACTTTAAAAACTTTTACCACCAGACTGCATGGAAAGTAACATCTTATTGTGTGACCCCAATTATTGGTAACACCTTTTCACGTTACCTCTTTTTACATTTCAAATTTACCTATGGTGCCCACTCAAAGGTTATTGGAAATGGTCTTAAGGGTCTGAGCTCAAATCCTGTCTCTGGTATTTCCTGGCTATGTCAAGTCACTGAATCTTTCTGTCCATATTTTCCTCAGCCATAAAAGAACAGCAGCACCTGTTCCGTCTGGCTCAGTAACAAAACTGACAATACTTTCTAGGCATTGTTGACAGCTATGCAGCTATAGGTGATCAAAGAAGAACCACCAGGAGTGATATAAAATAAGGGGTTCCTTACAGGACTATGACCCACAGTGAATGGGTGAGGACAGGGCTGTTGTCATGACTGGCACTGGCTCTAAAGTCAGCAGGGCAGGAACTTGGGAAAGGGCTGGAAAGATGGAGCTGGAGTTGAAGCAGTGAGAGCAAGGACAAATTGGGACCCCTGACGATGAGCTGGAACTCATAAGGACAGACAGAAACCCACATTGGTCTCTCCAAAAATTCAAATTTAATGATTGGACTCTGGGGAACTCCTTGGCAGCCCAGTAGCTGGGACTCCGTTTCCACTGCAGGTGGTGCAGGTTCGATCCCTGGTCAGGGAACTGAGATCTTGCATGCCCTGAGGCACAGCCAAAAAAATTAATAAATAAAAAGTAGTTGTTGTTATAAAAAATTAAATATGCAAATAAAATGATGTGACTCTGGCACCTTTTATCAAAGAGCAAAACACATACTGGGCCCAGAAGTTGAAGAAGCTGAAGGGTAATCCAGTGGACCTGGAGAAGCTACCATGAAGATACAGGAGGAGCCACAGGTGAGAACTGAAATAACACCAGAGTTTGGCCCAAACTTGTGCGGGTAAAGAGAACACTGCTACAAGTCACTCCCTCCTCCCACATCTTATGGCTCTTGTCAACCTGGGGCCCCGCCAGCAGAGATTTCTGGGAAATGTAATCTCAGCTAAGTGCACAAGCAAATGGGCATGCACTTACGCATGCACACTACAAATCCATAACAGCAACTCCAGGGAATAAGGACAAATACAAGTTTTGCTAGTTGCAGACTCATCAGAATGTTTGATCTGTGTACCTCGTGCTCATTTCATTCTACAGGTTCCCTCTTTCTACTCTGATCTGTGAAGAGTAAGATCAAGCGAGAGAAGTGATCAATTTTCTATACCTTCACAGGCCAAAAGGAAAACAAAATTTTATAAGAGACTGGTAAGAGAGGCTGAAATAAAATCTGTGGATCTATGTGCTGCTTTTGAGGCAGACAGAAGAAAGCTGAACTTAATTCCACTCTTTGTAGATCCCGGCCATGCATAAGTGCCTGGAGAACTCAACCTATGGGTTTTTCCTATTGCCAAGTGAAGTGCATCTTTGTCTCTTGGAACAGTACTGTGTTACAGGGAAAGAATTAAAAAGTGAGGACCATATAAGGACTACACTAATTATGAGCTGGAATGTGTCAGCCAGAAATGAGTTACAAGCTGGCCAGGGCCTGCAAACTATAGTTAGATATTTAATAAAGTTCAGGCATGCAGCTGCGAGCACTCCTGGATGTTTGCCACCTTTTATTATGGTGGCGCCTGGCAACATGCTTGTAGTTAAGGGTCTGTCAGTCTTTCCATTAAAACTCCATCTTTTCAGGACCTTTCTAAATCTCTTTTTTACATCACACACATTAGAAACTTGTATGTGGCTTGTCTAAAATGAGGCTGTTTTTGTGGTGGTTGTTATCACTTTGGTTTTCAGCTTTGAAGAAGCTCAATCTGGTTCTGCCATTTACTATACCAACAAAAAAAAAGAAAGGAAGAGGAGGAAGCGAAGGGGAGAGGGAGGGAGAAAGAGAAGGGGAAGAGGATGGGGAGGAGGAGAGGAAGAAAAAGAGGAGGCATCTAAAACAGACAGCTAATAGATAGATCGTCAGTTTGGTCCCAAGTTTTCTTACAGAGATGACATGCTCCTTCTGGGACCATACTGAACAAGGAAAATACACTTCAACAAAGTGTTTTGCTGAAAAATATAAAATTTGCTTTTCTGGAGAAGGGAATGGCTACCTACTCCAATATTCTTGCCTGGAGAAGTCCATGGACAGAGGAGCATGGTGGGCTACAGTCCATGGGGTTGCAAAGAATCGGTGTAGATGAACCCGAAGATAGCTAAAAGGTGGAAATAAAGTTTTCTATTTCTTAGCTTGGTATGGGATTGTTATCTTGATAACAAAAAAAGAAATCAAAGAACAAGTTTATCTTTCTCCATATATTTTTCCCCACCCCTCACCTCTGATAACCACTAATTTAAAAAAAGCAACTTTCCACTGGGAAAATTTTATAGACAACTCAAAAATACTGGCTTAAATAGGAGAATTTGCAGTAATTCCTCAGTTCTAACGAAGAAAGGGAGGAGGGAATGAAGGAAGGAAGAAAATAAGGAAGGTATCACGTCTATAAATGCACTCATTGCTGTTAAGATGCATCCCAATTTCAGAAGAAAATAAATATACATATACACATATAGTTTTTATAAGGGAAGAAGAAGAGTCTTAGAATAAAGAAATAGGACATATGGCTATTTATCATTTACAAGGAAATTTCAACCAAATTTTGCCAAATCATCCTTCTCTGCCCTTGAAATACCAGGCAGATTCCATTTTTTTCTAGCTACTCTTCAGGTTTAAAAAAAGCTAGCTAAATGTAGAATCAAACTGCCAAGATCTTATTTAATTTAAAATTTCTCCCCTGCCTCAGCTTGAGCTTGAACAAGCTTAGACGTTTGCAGGAGTGAAAGGGGTATGCTAAATCTCTCTGATTTATTTACGTTGCACTTTCTCTTCTCATCCCCTCTCTCTGCTGCCTCTGACTTCTCCAAGCTTGCAGTGAGGTAAGGATGAAGTCTTAGACAGATCTGACACTACAAGACAATCCTGTAGTTCCCTTGTTACCTTGGGGGCTTCCAATCATACAACAGGTATGTCATACAACAGATGTCTAAGATGTTTTTTCCATGAAGTGTTTGTAACCAACAGGTACATGAAATTCACTAGGGGGAATCTGGTAGACCTTCCCTCCCTAAGACGAGCTCCTGCAATAGTTTTGTCTGGTAACATGGGAAAATCAGGGAAAGAAGACAGAGCTCCCCAGTAACGTGGTTAAATATAAATGATGTCTACAGTAGTAGCTGCCTCCTTTTACCTGACTTTTTCCAAATAGAAAGGGACAACATTTCCTTTATCAGGACAGAATGCAGACCATAGCTACTGGCATGTTAGTTTATCAGGCAGTTGTGCCATGTCGAAGGATTGATGCTTTTGAACTGTGGTGTTGGAGAAGACTCTTGAGAGTCCCTTGGACTGCAAGGAGATCCAACCAATCCATTCTAAAGGAGATCAGCCCTGGGTGTTCTTTGGAAGGAATGATGCTAAAGCTGAAACTCCAGTACTTTGGCCACCTCATGCGAAGAGTTGACTCATTGGAAAAGACTCTGATGCTGGGAGGGATTGGGGGCAGGAGAAGAAGGGGACGACAGAGGATGAGATGGCTGGATGGCATCACGGACTCGATGGACGTGAGTCTGAGTGAACTCCAGGAGTTGGTGATGGACAGGGAGGCCTGGCGTGCTGTGATTCATGGGGTCGCAAACAGTCAGACACGACTGAGCGACTGAACTGAACTGTGCCATGACCCATGACTTAGACTACACCAGAGCCTTCAATATGCTGAAAGCAGTGAGGCTACCAAGTGGGAAAGATGAGAAACTGTAGCCTGCTTGCATGTGAAATATGTGTGAGAAACAGAGGTTGAGAAATCTCACCATGTAGAGGGTAATGTGAAAACTTTTACTACAATGTATGTTTTCAGTGTTATTTAGTGTAAACTGCAACTATTTTCGGAGAAGGCAATGGCACCCCACTCCAGCACTCTTGCCTGGAAAATCCCATGGAAGGAGGAGCCTGGTGGATCGCAGTCCATGGGGTCGCTAAGAGTCGGACACGACTGAGCGACTTCACTTTCACTTTTCACTTTTCACTTTCATGCATTGGAGAAGGAAATGGCAACCCACTCCAGTGTTCTTGTCTGGAGAATCCCAGGGACGGGGGAGCCTCATGGGCTGCCGTCTATGGGGTCACACAGAGTCGGACACGACTGAAGCGACTTAGCAGCAACAGCAACTATTTTATTCTCTGATAAAATAAATATATTGTAGATAATAGGAGCCAGGTTTTTGAGACTAGAATGAACTTATGTGTTGGATTGGAACAAGAGATATGAACTCATGACTTAAGAATGAACTTCATATATATGCAGATAGATAAATATATATAAATATAAATATATTTGTGTGTACATATGTTTCCTACTTCTGTCTGCTGAGGGAACTAGGAGTAATGACAACCTTATAGCATTTGAGAAGACTTAGAACTCAGATCTTGATTTCATATACCACTTTCCAACTAAAAGATTCACAACTCCTTGGGAAAGATATTGATTCCAGGGCTGGGCCAGGAAAAATACAAGATGAGCCTGGAAGATCTTGTGATACCCAAAAATAAGGAAGCATTTGAGAAAAAATAGAGGTATGCAAAAGAACAAAAACCCAACCTAGAGGGGCTCCCCATTGTCAAATCTGCAATAATTTGATAAAAAATCAATTATAGTACTTGATTATAATCCACAGAATAAAACAGTTATCAATGAATTCATAATGGTAAAAGTGAATAACTGGATCAATAAGTAAATGGCAGGGGCAGATTGCACTTCTTTACAGAAGAATTTCAATTAATTAATGTAGAAGAAATGAGGGAAATTTTAAAAATCACCATTAAGCAGTACCACAGTAATAACTGTTGCAGAAAAGATGTACCAATGGATGCAAAAGCCACTGGACAGTTTGAGGAAAAACAAGGTATCAGCATAGTCACAAAGTATCTCCCCTAAAAAGATATTTATTGATTACATAGGGGAATATAGTAACATTACAACAACAACAACAACAAAAAACCCAACAGGCACTTTAATCGGGTGATTGAAACTGATATCATAGTCAATAAAACATTTCCTATCATAAATACCCTGATATGATGCACTAAGGAGCTCACAATATCACTTCTGTGGTATTCTTGCCCAAAATGCACTATCTCAATATGATCACAAGAAAGCCTAAAGTAAACATGTATTGAGAGATATTTTACAGAAAAAATGACTAGTATTCCACCAAGTGTGAAGGTCATTAAAGACAAGGAAAGAATGCAGAGCGGTCACGACTGGGGGAGACTAAGGTGACACACGACTGAATGCGGTGGCACTGGGTCCAGGGATAGGAAAGAAGCATAGAAGAAAACGTGCTTAAACTGGAATACAGTCTGTAGTTTACTTAGTAGTATTGTACAGATGCTCATCTCCTATTTTGATAAGAGTTCAGTTCAGTTCAGTTGCTCATTTGTATCTGACCCTTTGCGATCCCATGAATCGCAGCACGCCAGGCCTCCCTGTCCATCACCAACTCCCGGAGTTCACTTAGACTCACGTCCATCGAGTCAGTGATGCCATCCAACTATCTCATCCTCTGTCGTCCCCTTCTCCTCCTGCCCTCAATATTTCCCAGCACCAGGGGCTTTTCCAGTGAGTCAGCTCATCACATCAGGTGGCCAAAGTATTGGAGTTTCAGCTTCAACATCAGTCCTTCCAGTTAACACCCAGGACTGATTTCCTTTAGGATGGACTGATTGTATCTCCTTGCAGTCCAAGGGACTCTCAAGAGTCTTCTCCAACACCACAGTTCAAAAGCATCAATTCTTTGGCGCTCAGCCTTCTTCACAGTCCAACCTTCACATCCATACATGACCACTGGAAAAACCATAGCCCTCTGGTTATAAAAGCTGTTAAATTTAAGGAAACCAAATAAAGTTTATATGTGAACCCTCTGAACAATATTTTCAACTTTCCTATAAGTCCAGGAGTTTTCTAACATAAAAGATTTACCAAAAATATCCTCTAGAGGAGAAAGGTATTTTGTTGGGTTTTTGATTATCTATTTGTTTTAATGAAGCATAGTTGATTTATGATATTCTGTTTCTTTTAGGTATACAGCATAGTGATTCAATATTTTTATAGATCATACTCCATAGAAAGTTAGCACAAAATAATGGATATATTTCTCTCTGATGTACAATATATCCTTGTTCTTCATTTATTTTATACATACTAATTTATATATCAATCTCCTAAACCTTTCTTGCCCCTCTTCTTTTCTCTCTCCCCACTGGGAATCACTAGTTTCCTTTCTATATCTGTGAGTTTATTTATCTTGTGTTATATTCATCCATTTAATTTTTTAGATTCCTCATATAAAGGCAGTATTTGGCTTTCTCTGTCTGACTTATTTCACTAAGTAAAATACCCTCTAGGTCCATCCATGTTGTTTCAAGTGGCAGAATTTCATTCTTTTTTATTATTGAATAGATTAATTGATCATATGTGCATGGCTTTCGCTTTTCACTTTCATGCATTGAAGAAGGAAATGGCAACCCACTCCAGTGTTCTTGCCTGGAGAATCCCAGGGATGGGGGAGCCTGGTGGGCTGTCATCTATGGGGTCGCACAGAGTTGGACACGACTGAAGTGACTTAGCAGTGGCAGCAGCATGGGTTTATTTCTGAGTTATCCATTCTCTTCCACTGATTTATCTGTGTTTTTGTGCCAGTATCAAGCTGTTTTGATTACTATAGCTTTGTAGTATAGCTCAAATTCAGAGGTGATATTTCCAGCTTTTTTCCCCCTGAAGATTGCTTTGGCAAATTGGCATCTTTCATGATTCCATATGAATTTTAGGATAACTTTGTTCTAAGTTAATAAAAAAAAAATCCATGGATATTTTCATAGGAATTGCATTAAATCTAGAACTTCCTTTGGGTCTATAGTCATTTTAACAATATTAATTCTTGCTATCCATGAACACAAGGTATCTTTCCATTTCATTGTATCATCTTCAGTTTGCTTCATCATTGTTTATCAGTTTTCTTTCCCTTCCTTGGTTTAGTTTATTTCTAGGTATTTTATTCACTTTGGTGTGCTTTTAAATGGGATCACCTTCTTGCTTTCTTTTTTGACAGTTTTTTAGTAGTGTTGAGAAGCAACAGATTTATTAATCCTGTATCCTGCAACTTCACTGAATTCATTAGTTTTAATAGTCTTTTGATGAAGACTTTACTATTTTCTACATACAGCATAAAATCCTAAGAGATAATGTTATGAAAGTGCTCCACTCAATGTCAGCAAATTTAGAAAACTCAGCAGTGGCCACAGGACTGGAAAAGGCCAGTTTTTATTCCAATCCCAAAGAAAGGCAATGCCAGGGAATGCTTAAACTACCACACAATTGCACTCATCTCACATGCTAGTAAAGTAATGCTCAAAATTCTCCAAGCCAGGCTTCAGCAATATGTGAACTGAGAAATTCCAGATGTTCAAGCTGGTTTTCGAAAGGGCAGAGGAACCAGAGATCAAATTGCCAACATCCGCTGGATCATCAAAAAAGCAAGAGAGTTCCAGAAAAACATCTATTTCTGCTTTATTGGCTATGTCAAAGCCTTTGACTGTGTGGATCATAATAAACTGGAAAATTCTTCAAGAGATGGGAATACCAGACCACCTTATCTGCCTCTTAAGAAATCTGTATGCAGGTCAGAAAACAGTTAGAACTGGATATGGAACAACAGACTGGTTCCAAACAGGAAAAGGAGTATGTCAAAGCTGTATATTGTCACCCTGCTTATTTAATTTATATGCAGAGTACATCGTGAGAAACACTGGGCTGGATGAAGCACAAGCTGGAATCAAGATTGCCGGGAGAAATATCAATAACCTCAGATATGCAGATGACACCACCCTTATGGCAGAAAGTAAAGAAGAACTAAAGAGCTTCTTGATGAAAGTGAATGAGGAGAGTGAAAAAGTTGGCCTAAAGCTCAACATTCAGAAGACTAAGATCATGGCATCCAGTCCCATCACTTCATGGCAAATAGATGGGGAAACAGTGGAAACAGTGTCAGACTTTATTTTGGGGGGCTCTAAAATCACTGCAGATGGTGATTGGAGCTGTGAAATTAAAAGACGCTTACTCCTTGGAAGGAAAGCCATGACTAACCTAGACAGCATATTAATTAGCAGAGACATGACTTTGCCAACAAAGGTCCATCTAGTCAAGGCTATGGTTTTTCCAGTAGTCATGTATGGATGTGAGAGTTGGACTGTGAAGAAGGCTGAGTGCCAAAGAATTGATGCTTTTGAACTGTGGTGTTGGAGAAGACTCTTGAGAGTCCCTTGGACTGCAAGGAGATACAATCAGTCCATCCTAAAGGAAATCAGTCCTGGGTGTTAATTGGAAGGACTGATGTTGAAGCTGAAACTCCAATACTTTGGCCACCTGATGTGATGAGCTGACTCACTGGAAAAGCCCCTGGTGCTGGGAAATATTGAGGGCAGGAGGAGAAGGGGACGACAGAGGATGAGATAGTTGGATGGCATCACTGACTCAATGAACATGAGTCTGGCTAAACTCCGGGAGTTGGTGATGGACAAGTATGCTTGGTGTGCTGCAGTCCATGGGGTCGTAAAGAGTCAGACACAACTGAGTGACTGAACTGAACTGAACTGAACTGATAAATAGCATCATATCATTTGCAAAGAATAATGGTTATTCTCTTTATTTATTTTTCTTGTCTGAATGCTATGGCTAGTATTTCATTACTGTGTTAAATAGAAGTGGTGAAAATAGGCACTGTTGTCTCATTTTTGATTGTAGAGGAAAAGTTTTTCACCACTGAATTTGATGTTTGCTGTGAGTTTGTTATCAGTGAATTTTGTTATGTTGAGATATGTTCCCTGTATACCAATTTTGTTACGAATTGACGTTCAATTTGGTCAAGTATTTTTCTTTATTGATATTATCCTGTGATGTTTATCCCTCCTTTTGCTAATGTGGTGTATAACATTGATTAATTTGCAGATACTGAACCATTCTTATATCCCTGGAATCAGTTCAGTTAAGTCAGCAGCATGCCAGGTTTCCCTGTCCATCACCAGCTCGTGGTGCTTACTTAAACTCATGTCCATCGAGTCGGTGATGTCATCCAACCATCTCATCCTCTGTAATCTCCTTCTCCTCCTGCCTCCAATCTTTCCCAGCATCAGGGTCTTTTCAAAGGAGTCAGTTCTTCACATCAGTTGGCCAAACTGAATTATTGAATTCAGTTTGCTAGTATTTTGGTGAGAATTTTTCCACCTATATTCATCAGAGATATTGGTAGATTGTTACAGTTATATAGATTGTTAAGTAGTCATACAGACTTAATAATCACTTGAGCTCAAGGCAATATTAAGAACTGTCACCTTCAACCAAGTTGGCACTTTACAGACCATCTTCAAGTGACACAATTATCAGAGCCAGGGGTAGGGTAGGAGGGAGATGTCATTTGAACTTTAAAGATGAAGAAACCCTAGCTCAGGCATGTAAAGTTCCCTGTCAAGCTAATCAAAGATAGAATCTAAAACTGAGTGTGACTGACTCTAAACCCCAAGTTCTTCCTTCCGTGCTCTAACTCCACCATAGAGAAGCCCGTTCTGCATGGAGCAGGTCATCTTTTGTGGATGTCAGTATAATTTAGAGCCTTATAGGTCAGGCTCTAGAATCAAACAATCCAGTTCCCAGCTCTGCCATACCTTAGCTATGGAAATTTGGATGCTGAACCTTATTTTTATCATCCACTAAATAGGAAAAATGGTGGCTACCTCATATGTTCATTATAAGAATTTATAAGATTTTAATATTCAGCTGAGTTCCCAGCACCTAGAAAGCTCTCAAGAAATGATAACTTTGTATAATCAATTTAACCCCCCTAAAAATATGTGAATAGAAGAACCTCTTTAAATATTGCTTCCTTGATGGCTCAGCAGTAAAGAATCTGCCTGCAGAGCAGGGAATGCAGAAGACACATTTAATATTACTGAAACTCTAGTATCTAAGTGCTCTTAATAAAATGTTCAGTTAACATTTTATTGTTCATAAGAAACTTTATCAAAGGTTGGGAGTGGGGCAAGTTATACTTGGAATTCAACATAACTTAAAACACAGCTTATAGGATTTTTTTTCATCATCTTCCCTTGCTATGAATCTGTGTGCACTGCATGCTCAGTCGTGTCCAGCTCTTTGAGACCCCCATGGACTGTAGCCTGCCAGGCCTCTCTATCCATGGAATTTTCTAGGCAAGAAGAGTAGAGAGAGTTGCCAGTTCCTACTCCAAGGGAATCTTCCCAACCCAGGGATCGAAACCGAGTCTCTTGCATCTCCTGCATTGGCAGGCAGATTCTTGACCACTTCGCTACCTGTTCAGTTCAGTTCAGTTGCTCAGTTGTGCCTGACTCTTTGCGACCCCGTGAATTGCAGCACGCCAGGCCTCCCTGTCCATCACCAACTCCCGGAGTTCACCCAAACTCTTGTCCGTCGAGTCAGTGATGCCATCCAGCCATCTCATCCTCTGTCATGGGAAGCTCGTTGTTATGTATTCTAACTACCATTTTATCTTAAATTCTGATACATGCAAGGAAAACTTGACATTGCTTGTTATTAGTTTTCTATTGCTGGTATAACAAATAACCATAGAGATTTGGGTTAAAACAACAAAATTTGTTTATCTTACAGTTTCACGGGTTAGAAATCCAACATGATTTCACTGGGCAAAACTCAGAGCTGTCTTCACTTCTGAAAACTCCAAGATAGAATCAATTTCCTAACTTTTCTAGTTTCTAGAGACTGCCCATATTCCTTGGCTCATGGACACTTCCTCTTCCTTAAAAGTCAGCAAAAGTGTGACTCGTTCTCACCTCACATCACCTGACCTTTCCACTGTTACATCTTCACCTCTGACTCTTCTCTCGCTTTCCTCTTTCACATTGGAGGATCCTTGATATTACATCATGGTTCCCAAATAATCCAGAATTATCTCCCTATTTTAAGGTCAGCTGAATATCAATTTTAATTCTACCTACAACTTTATTTCCTTTTTGCTGTGTTATCTGAAATATTCATAGGTTCCAGGGACTAGGGCATGGCTATCTTTGTGGGGCCATTATTCTGCCTACCATGCCACTTCACTAATTAAAAAGAAGATTAGCTAATAAAGAGTTGCAGGCAGAACCAAAGGAGCCAAAAGGTAGAAAACTACATCCTTGACAGCTACATATGGAGAAAGGATAGAGCTCTGATTAAAATAGCACATATTTAATGCCATCACCTTAAATCAATGAGCCTTTTGAGTGGAAGACTTGATCAAACAGAGCTCTGAGTTTTGGCTCAACCCACTAATTGTGTTAACGCATATAACATTTCTGGGGTTCAGTTTTCTCACCTGTCAAATGGACATGATACAATCACAGAGTGATTGTGTAAAACAATAGGACAGTAAGTATCATTTTTTCTTTTTTAAATTAATTTTTATTGGAGTGTAGCTCCCTGTGCTACACAGTATGTTCTGACTAGTTATCTATTTTATACATAACAGTGTGTATACGTCCATTCCAATCTCCTATCTCGTCCCAGCTCCTTTCACCCCTGGTGTCCGCGTGTTTGTTCTCTGAGTCTATGTCTCTATTTCAGCTTTGCAAATGAACTCGTCGGTAGAGTTTTTCTAGATTCCACATAGAAGTGATCTTATATGATGTTTGTTTTGCTGACTTACTTCACACTGTATGACAGTCTCTAGGTCCATCTGCATTTTTGCAAATGGCACCATGTTGTTCCTTTTTATGGTTGAGTAATGGGGAAACAGTGGAAACAGTGTCAGGCTTTATTTTGGGGGGCTCCAAAATCACTGCAGATGGTGACTGCAGCCATGAAGTTAAAAGACGCTTACTCCTTGGAAGAAAAGTTATGACCAACCTAGATAGTATATTCAAAAGCAGAGACATTACTTTGCCGACTAAGGTCCGTCTAGTCAAGGCTATGGTTTTTCCAGTGGTCATGTATGAATGTGAGAGTTGGACTGCGAAGAAGGCTGAGTGCTGAAGAATTGATGCTTTTGAACTGTGGTGTTGGAGAAGACTCTTGAGAGTCCCTTGGACTGCAAGGAGATCCAACCAGTCCATCCTGAAGGAGATCAGCCCTGGGATTTCTTTGGAAGGAACGATGCTAAAGCTGAAACTCCAAAATTCTGGCCACCTCATGTGAAGAGTTGATTCATTGGAAAAGACTTTGATGCTGGGAGGGATTGGGGACAGGAGGAGAAGGGGACGACAGAGGATGAGATGGCTGGATGGCATCACTGACTCAATGGACGTGAGTCTGAGTGAACTCCGGGAGATGGTGAGGGACAGGGATGCTTGGCGTGCTGCAATTCATGGAGTGGATAAGAGTCAGACACGACTGAGCAACTGAACTGAACTGAACTGAATATTCCATTATATATATATATGCACTGCATTTTCTTTATCCATTCTTCTGTTGAAGGATATTTAGATTGCTTCCATGTCCTGACTATTGTAAATAGTGCTGAATGTATCTTTTTGAAGTATGGTTTTCTCTGGGTATATGCCAAGGAGTCGGAGAAGGCAATGGCACCCCACTCCAGTACTCTTGCCTGGAAAATCCCATGGATGCAGGAGCCTGGTAGGCTGCAGTCCATGGGGTCGCACAGAGTCAGACACGACTGAAGCGACTTAGCAGCAGCAGCATGCCAAGGAGTAGAATTGCTGGGTCATACTGTAGTTCTGTTTTTAGTTTTTTAAGGAATTTTCATACTGTTCTCCATCAATTTACACACCCATCAGCAGCGTAAAAGTGTTTTCTTTTCTCTATACTCTCACTAGCATTTATTGTTCATTTTATAATATAATAGCTTTAATAATAATAACAAGGACATGTGGTAGACTTAATACCAAATGCTATGGTAAGAGCTTTAACATTATCTCTTTAATCCTCACAACCACCCAATAAAGTGGTACTTATTATTTTACCCATTTACAGAGCAGAAAACTAGGACTCAGAAACACTAAGTAATCTGCCCAGCTCGTATATAGTCAAGTCAGAAATACAGTTTTACACTGCTCCAAAAACCTCTGCCCTGAACCACTATGACAGAATATAAATCTAAGGTATGAAAAACAGTTCAGGAGCAATTTATTCTTTTATTTTAAAAAACAGAAAGAAAGAAAAAAGACTAACACCTTGAAATGAACAAGTCCTCATGTGATACTACTAATGGCAACCCATTGTTCCCACTCACCACCTGCAACGGAGAGCTTTGCTTGGAAGCCACTTTTAGGGTTCTGCACAAAATAAGGTGATGTGATACGTGAATGTATGTGTGTTTCTGAAAGGGCTGTAGGCTGAGACTCCACAAGATTTCATCCCAAGGGTTTCCTGACTCAAACATATTCCCCTCTCCCTTGAAGTTTTCACCCCAAACAGACACTTGTTTTCTGTTTTAGACTGCTTCTGCACTGAACACTCCCAGGAAAGCCTACCATTTTGTTTTCCAGCACATTCTTTTCAGATAACAAGCCAAGAATTATTTCTGCTCTTTCACTTAATAAAAAAGCAATGGTGCTGGGAAAACTGGACAGCTACATGTAAAGGAATGAAATCAGAACACCTCCTAACACCACACACAAAGATAAACTCAAAATGAATTAAAGACCTAAATGTAAGATCAGAAACTATAAAACTCTTAGACGAAAACATAGGCAGAGCACTCGATGACATAAATCAAAGCAAGATCCCCTGTGACCCATCTCCTAGAGTAACAGAAATAAAAGCAAAAGTGAACAAGTGGGACTTGATTAAACTTAAAAGCTTTTGCGCAGCAAAGGAAACTATAACCAAGGTAAAAAGACAACCCTCAGAATGGGAAAAAATAATAGCAAATGAAACAACTGACAGAGGATTAATTTCTAAAATATACAAGCAGCTCATACAACTCAATGCCAGAAAAACAAACAACCCAATCAAAAAGTGGGGAAAAGACCTAAATAGACACTTCTCCAAAGAAGACATATAGATGGCTAGCGAACACATGCAAAGATGCTCAACATCTCTCATTATGAGAGAAATGCAAATCAAAACTACAATTAGATATCAACTCACACCAGTCAGAACGGTTGTCATCACAAGTCTACAAACAATAAATGCTGGAGAGGTTGTGGAGAAAAGGGAATGCTCTTGCACTGTTGGTGGGAATTAAATTGATACAGCCACTATGGAATGGAGATTCCTTAAAAAAAACTAGGAATAAAACCACCATATGACCCAGCAATCCCACTCCTAGGCATATACCCTGAGGAAACCAGGGTTGAAAGAGACACGTGTATCCCACTGTTCATTGCAGCACTATTTACAATAGCCAGAATATGGAGGCAACCTAGATGCCTATGACATCTAGATGTTCCTCACATCTAGTGAGGAAATGGCAACTCACTCTGCTCTTCTTGCCTAGAAAATTCCATGGACAGAGAGGCCTGGAAGATGAATGGATAAAGAAGTTGTGGTACATATACACAATGGAATATTAGCCATAAAAAGGAATGCATTTGAGTCAGTTCTAATGAGGTGAATGAACCTAGAACCTATTATACAGAGTGAAGTGAGTCAGAAAGAGAAAGGTAAATACTGAATTCTAACACATATATACGAAATCTAGAAAAATGGTCCTGAAGAACTTACTTACAGGGCACCAATGGAGAAACAGACTAGAGTATAGACTTATGGACGTGGGGAGAGGGATGAGGAGGGTGAGGCATATGGAAAGAGTAACGTGGAAACTTACATTACCACATGTAAAATAGATAGCCAACAGGAATTTGCTGTATGGCTCAGGAAACTCAAACAGGGCCTCTGTATCAACCTAGAGGGGTGGGATGGGGAGGGAGACAGGAGGGAGTTTCAAAAGAGAGGGGATATATGTATATCTATGGCTGATTCATGTTGAAGTTTGACAGAAAACAGTAATATTCTGTAAGGCAATTATCCTTTGATTAAAAATAAATTAAAAAAAAAAAGAAATCATGAAGCTTTCCCTACATGTGCAATGTCTTTGCAGTGTCTCTGGTAAATTATTTTCACATGTTGTCCACCAGACCCACTGACTTTGCTAACAGCCCTTACCCTCATAGCTGGGATGACCTCTCACCCAAGAGGTCAGTACCCAAAAGTCAGCATGTCTGACTGTGCTGTGTGCTTCATTACCCATGAGATTATGAATAATTGTGGTAATTGCTGAAGCAAATGAGTTCTAGCTAATTACTAGTGGTCTTAATCCCAGCAACAAGTGAAAGCAAGAATGCTCACTGACGTTTCACTCTATACTATAATGAATACAGCTTGCAGTTTTAGTTGATGCCAAAACATTCACTATTATGAACAGAATCTGAAATCCTAAGGGAATTAGATAGTTGAGTGTTTAAACATGTAGGTTTTTTCTTTCTCTACTTTTAATTTGGTGCCAGATATTTTTCAGGGCAATTCTACTTCCTTTTTACCCTAGGAAACAGCATGAGCTTTCTACTATAATTTGCAATAAACTCCGGAAGTTGGTGATAGACAGGGAGGCCTGGCGTGCTGTGGTTCATGGGGTCACAAAGAGTCGGACATGACTGAGCAACTGAACTGAACTGAACTGAACTATTAAGAATCACATGACTCTAGAACCTGTTAAAAATATTATCAGAATTTAAGACATCACTTGTAAGGATAAAAATGAAACAATAGATTTTAAAGCTTTTTGCGAAGATGAAAGTACTATACAATTAAAAGTTATCATTATTACCTCCTTATAACTATGATTTATAATGCCATCTTTAAAATATAATTTGTTAATTACTACATGTGGTGTCAGTGATAATCAGTACACACATGGATAATTATAACATGTAGCCTATTTGGAATAATCCAAGAGTATTTTCTCTCTTTCCCTGGATGCATATTTGAATTGCTCTGGGACTTTTCCTAAGAAATTGGAGACCAATACCCCAATAGCACAGATGGAGATAGGAGCATAGCACATTACACAGCAGCCAAGCCAAGACTAAAATTCAGGTCTTCTGATGAGTAGGTAAATGTTACATATTGGACTAAGTGTGTAAACATTTTGGGTCATAGCTTTCATATCCTCTAAAATGGAGCAGATAAGTTACATATAAGAATATTATAAAGATAAAATGAAACAAAAAGGAAAAAGTGCTTCAGAATGTTAAAGGTACATGAAATCAGTTTATATGAACAGAATGCACTATTCATAACATTAATAGTTCCATCGTGAAATGAAGACATTTAACTTATTTTCCCATTCAAACTATTTTAACACCAAGTTTCTGAGTTTAAGCTTTTTGACAAGGGTTAAAGCTTTGTTTGAGCTATAGAACCAAATGAGAGATTGGAGGCTGTCACCAATTCTTCTCTGGTTTGAGCCCCAAGGATAGAGGGTTTAGGGATTTTCACATGTCCCAGTTATATTGAGTTTGGTTTGCACCCGGCACTGCCTCACTTTATCTAAAAGTCACTCTGCATTCTCAAATGAGCACTGTTCTCCAGGGAAACAATAGCCTCAGACAAATAGGGAACTTTAGAAAAATCCCTCCATCTTAATCTTTTTCAAAAGAAATTTTGGACTATGGGCCAGGGCTTCAAGGCTTAGATGATTTTAGAGAAGAGATGAGGATTGTAAATGCAATTTGATGACCCACCCCTACCAGCATTTCCTGGGCTTCCCTGGTGGCTCAGAAGGTAAGGAATCCATCTGCAATGCGAGAGACCTGGATTCCATCCTTGGGTCAGGAAGATCCCCTGGAGAAGGGAATGGCAACCTGCTCCAGTATCCTTGCCTGGAGAATCCCCATGGACAGAGGAGCCTGGCAGGCTACAGTCCATGGGGTCACAAAGAGTCGGACCCAACTAAGCACAGTATTGCACAGTATTTCCTATCTTGCCAGAACATAGGCATTGATGGGCTCTCCTTTTCCTAAAGGACATAATAAAAGCAAAGAGAACAGGAAACAAATCAATAAACAAGAAAATGTCAGTTATTACAGTCTTTCTAAATCATTAGAATAAGGCTGCATAATAGAAATAACTGAGAGATCAGAAAGTCCTTTCTGAGATGACATTATAAACTGAAATCTCAAAGACAGGAAGGCTTGGGAAGACTAACACCCCATCTTAGTATGCCTTCCCCATACTCTGCTCCTTTTCGCTTCTTTGCTTCCCCTACTATTGATCTAGGTCTCCTACATTGAAGCAGCTCCCTAGTCCCTTGGCCATCTTTTTAGATTCATGTCATTCAAGATTCAAAAAGGATTCTAGTCTTTCTCAAATTATCCCTGCAATGTTGGTATTATTAAATCTTGTTGCTACTGGGGCTCGGAAATAACAACCACCACAGCAAACAATATTTATTAGGTACATACCACGTGTCAAAATATGATAAATCAAAACAAAAGATCAGTGGCCACAGCAATCCCTAGAGACTTAGGAACAAGGGCATTCTTCCTTTTCTTGGGCTACAAAAACTTGCAAGGAATCTGTGCATCCAAAGGAAAGTGATTGAGTACCAAAATCAACTAATAAATTCCATACCTCAACTGTAGCAGTGAAGAATTGAGTAAAAATTACACAGGCTTCCCTGGTAGTTCAGCTGATAAAGAATCCGCCTGCAAAGCACCTGTTCAATTCCTGGGTCGGGAAAATCCACCGGAGAAGGGATAGGCTACCCACTCCAGTATTCTTGGGCTTCCCTGGTAGCTCAGATGGGAAAGAATCTGCCTGCAATGCAGGAGATCTGGGTTCAATCCCTGGATTGGGACGATCCCTCGGAGGAGGCATGGCAACCCAATCCAGTATTCTTACCTGGAGAATCCCCATTGAGAGAGGAGCCTGGTGAGCTACAGTCTCTTGAGTCGCAAAGAATCAGACACAACTGAGTAACTCAGCACAGCAAACATATATATTTTAAATATATTGTATATAAAATTTACTGTACTGTTTAATATTGATATTTATATAATGTTTCCACTGTTTCCCCATCTATTTCCCATGAAGTGATGGGACCAGATGCCATGATCTTCGTTTTCTGAATGTTAAGCTTTAAGCCAACTTTTCCACTCTCCACTTTCACTTTCATCAAGAGGCATTTTAGTTCCTCTTCACTTTCTGCCATAAGGGTGGTGTCATCTCATATCTGAGGTTATTGATATTTCACCTGGCAATCCTGATTCCAGCTTGTGCTTCTTCCAGCCCAGCGTTTCTCAAGATGTACTCTGCATATAAGTTAAATAAGCAGGGTGACGATATACAGCCCTGACATACTCCTTTTCCTATTTGGAATCAGTCTGTTGTTCCATGTCCAGTTCTAACTGTGGCTTCCTGACCTGCATACAAGTTTCTCAAGAGGCAGGTCAGGTGGTCTGGTATTTCCATCTCCTGAAGAACTTTCCACAGTTTATTGTGATCCACACAGTCAAAGGTTTTGGCATAGACAATAGAGCAGAAGTAGATGTTTTTCTGAACTCTCTAGCTTTTTCAATGATCCAGCAGATGTTGGCAATTTGATCTCTGGTTCCTCTGCCTTTTCCAAAACCAGCTTGAACATCTGGAAGGTCATGGTTCACATATTGCTGAGGCCTGGCTTGGAGAATTTTGAGCATTACTTTACTAGCATGTGAGATGAGTGCAATTGTGTGGTAGTTTGAGCATTCTTCGGCATTGCCTTTCTTTGGGATTGGAATGAAAACTGACCTTTTCCAGCCCTGTGGCCACTGCTGAGTTTTCCAAATTTGCTGGCATATTGAGTGCAGCACTTTCACAGCATCATCTTTCAGGATTTGAAATAGCTCAGCTGGAATTCCATTACCTCCACTAGCTCTGTTAATAGTGATGCTTTCTAAGGCCTACTTGACTTCCCATTCCAGGATGTCTGGCTCTAGGTGAGTGATCACACCATTGTGATTATCTTGGTCATGAAGATCATTTTAGTACAGTTCTTCTGTGTATTCTTGCCACCTCTTCTTAGTATCTTCTGCTTCTGTTAGGTCCATACCATTTCTGTCCTTTATCAAGCCCGTCTTTGCATGAAATGTTCCCTTGGTATCTCTAATTTTCTTGAAGAGATCTCTAGTCTCTATTCTGTTATTTTCCTCTATTTCTTTGCATTGATCACTGAGGAAGGCTTTCTTATCTCTTTTTGCTATTCTTTGGAACTCTGCATTCAGATGCTTATATCTTTCCTTTTCCCCTTTGCTTTTCACTTCTCTTCTTTTCACAGCTATTTGTAAGGCCTCCTCAGAGAGCCATTTTGCTTTTTTGCATTTCTTTTCCATGGGGATGGTCTTGATCCCGGTCTCCTATACAATGTCACAAACCTCCCACATAGTTCCTCAGGCACTCTATCAGATCTAGGCCCTTAAATCTATTTCTCACTTCCACTGTATAATCATAAGGGATTTGATTGAGGTCATACCTGAATGGTCTCGTGGATTTCCCTACTTTCTTCAAGTTAAGTCTGAATTTGGCAATAAGGAGTTCATGATCTGAGCCACAGTCAGCTCCTGGTCTTGTTTTTGCTGACTGTATAGAGCTTCTCCATCTTTGGCTGCAAAGAATATAATCAGACTGATTTTGGAGTATCAGACTTTATTTTGGGGGGCTCTAAAATCACTGCAGATGGTGACTGCAGCCATGAAATTAAAAGATGCTTATTCCTTGAAGAAAAGTTATGAAAAACCTAGATAGTATATTCAAAAGCAGAGACATTACTTTGCCGACTAAGGTCCGTCTAGTCAAGGCTATGGTTTTTCCAGTGGTCATGTATGGATGTGAAGTTTGGACTGTGAAGAAGGCTGAGTGCCGAAGAATTGATGCTTTTGAACTGTGGTGTTGGAGAAGACTCTTGAGAGTCCCTTGGACTGCAAGGAGATCCAACCAGTCCGTTCTGAAGGAGATCAGCCCTGGGATTTCTTTGGAAACGATACTAAAGCTGAAACTCCAGTACTCTGGCCACCTCATGAGAAGAGTTGACTCATTGGAAAAGACTCTGATGCTGGGAGGGGTTGGGGGCAGGAAGAGAAGGGGACGACCAAGGATGAGATGGCTGGATGACATCACTGACTCGATGGACGTGAGTCAGAGTGAACTCCGGGAGATGGTGATGGACAGGGAGGCCTGGCGTGCTGCGATTCATGGGGTCGCAAAGAGTCAGACACGACTGAGCAACTGAACTGAACTGAACTGATATATGGTTAATGCATATATAGTTTAGATTAACTATATATTTATAAATATATATGCAATCTCACTAGCTCTTGAGAGGTTTGAGTCAGATCAGTGTGATCATATTATTCCCCAGTTCAATAAACTTTCAATGATTTCCCACTTTCCACATTGGAAACTGCAAACAGGTGACCTACAGGTGACCTACAGGTGACCTGCAGGCCTCCTAATGTCTTAGTGTGTTGTTCAGAAAAGCATACACAACATTGTAAAGATCAGAAAATTTGCCATTAAAACTCTCCAGTTCCCCAAATCCTTTGAAATACAGAAGTTCTGGCATCCCCCTTTCCATATGGCATCATCAACTGGAGTTGAACATCAGTTGTCTACAAATTTTCATAAAAATCAATGTCATTAAATGTCATTTTACATATTGTCTAACTTCTATTTTGGTTTCTTATTGGATTCCTGGGAGATTTAGGAGTGTATTTCTAAATTCTTAATCAATACTGTTTCTCAAAATTGTACTTTTGCTATCAATTTCTAACTTAATTGTATTCTTTACATAATGGGCTGTAAATGACATTCACTCTCAATTTTTGTTGATAATTGCCTGATATCTAAGAACAAGTTTAGTTTTCCTAAATCTTCTGTATGGTCTCTGTTGGTTGGGGGAAGATTTCCATATATGTTCATTACATATGGTTAATCTACACACTTGCTGAGCGCTTATCTGCCTTGTCTATAAACATCTGAGGGTGTAGTTTGGAAACCTCTCACTATGATGTTTGGTTTGTCTATTACTATAATTTTGTCAAATTTTGAAGCTCTTTCAATGTGATATTCTCCAGATATTTTCTAAATGTCTTTTGCCTTACTTACAGTAGATTTTTTCTAGTATTAATCTGGCTAATCTAGCTGTCTAATTGGTCCTTATTTGTCTAGTATAATTTTTTTCATTTACTTGCTTGTAATTTGCTGTATCTTTTTATGTGGGCTGTGTATATCTAAGTTTTATGCACCAATGTTTATTTGTTGGTTTGTTCATCCAGTCAGACACTATTTGTCTTTTAACTATGAATTTTATTCTGCCAATATTTGTTTTGATTAATGGCAAATCTGGATTAATTTTTATCACTTTGTTTTGTATTTTCTCCTTGTCAAATTTTTGAATTTTTGCATCTTGTCTTGCCTCTTTTCACATGACAGTGTTGTTTTTTCTCCCTTCATTTCACTTTTTTCCTCTTCTGATTTAAAAAATTTTTCCTCACCTATTTTGTTAGTTGTATTCTAGAAATGATCAATAAACATAGCTAACATACTTAACTTTAAAAAAGACAGGTTAATCAATATTTTAATATTCATTTTGAAAAACACGAATCTTAAAGCACTAAAATATTGATCATGCCTTCTGACTTGCATGCTATGTATTTGAAGATTTTATTCCTATACTGATTTTCAGCTAAGTTCAGGTGCTCAGTCGTGTCCGACTCTTTGTGATCCCATGGACTGCAGCACACCAGGACTCCCTATCCATTACCAACTCCCAGAGTTTACCCAAACTCATTTCCATTGAGTTGGATATGCCACCCAACCATCTCATCCTCTGTCGTCCCCTTCTCCTCCTGCCCTCAATCTTTCCCAGCATCAGAGTCTTATCAAATGAGTCAGCTCTTCCCAACAGGTGGCCAATGTATTGGAGCTTCAGCTTCAGCATCATTCCTTCCAATGAACACTCAGGACTGATCTTCTTTAGGATGGACTGGTTGGATCTTCTCAGTCAAAGGGACTCTCAAGAGTCTTCTCCAACACCACAGTTCAAAAGCATCAATTTTTCAGCACTCAGCTTTCTTTATAGTCCAACTCTCACACCCATACATGACTACTGGAAAAACCATGGCCTTGACTAGATGGACCTTTTTGACAAAGTAATGTCTCTGCTTTTTAATATTCTGTCTAGGTTGGTCATAACTTTCCTTCCAAGTGGTAAGCATCTTTTATTTTCATGGCTACAGTCACCATCTGCAGTGATTTTGGAGCCCCTCAAAATAAAGTCAGCCACTGTTTCCACTGTTTCCCCATCTATTTCCCATGAAGTGATGGGATCGGATGCCATGATCTTCATTTTCTGAATGTTGAGCTTTAGGCCAACTTTTTCACTCTCCTCTTTCACTTTCATCAAGAGGCTCTTTAGTTCTTCTTCACTTTCTGCCATAAGGGTGGTGTCATCTGCACACCTGAGGTTATTGATATTTCTCCAAGCAATCTTGATTCCAGCTTGTGCTTCATCCAGCCCAGTGTTTCTCATGATGTACTCTGCATATAAATTAAATAAGCAAGGCGACAATATAAGGCTTTGACATACTCCTTTTCCTGTTTGGAACTAGTCTGTTGTTCCATATCCAGTTCTAACTGTTGTTTTCTGACCTGCATACAGATTTCTCAAGAGGCAGGTCAGGTGGTCTGGTATTCCCATCTCTTTCAGAATTTTCCACAGTTTATTGTGATCCACACAGTCAAAGGATTTGGCATAGTCAATAAAGCAGAAATAGATGTTTTTATGAACTCTCTTGATTTTTTGATGATCGAGAGGATGTCGGCAATTTGATCTCTGGTCTTCTGCCTTTTTTAAAACCAGCTTGAACATCTGGAAGGTCATGGTTCATGTATTGTTGAAGTCTGGCTTAGAGAATTTTGAGCATTACTTTATTAGCATGTAGTAGTTTGAGCATTCTTTGGCAATGTCTTTCTTTGAGACTGGAATGAAAACTGACCTTTTCCAGTCCTGTGGCCACTGCTGAGTTTTCCAGATTTGCTGGCATATTGAGTGCAACACTTTCACAGCATCATCTTTCAGGATTTGATATAGCTCAACTGGAATTCCATCACCTCCACTAACTTTGTTTGTAGTGATGCTTCCTAAGGCCCGTGTGACTTCTCTTTCCAGAGTGTCCAGCTCTAGGTGAGTGATCACACCATTGTGATTATCTGGGTTATGAAGATCTTTTTTGTACAGTTATTCTGTGTATTCTTGTCACCTCTTCTTAATATCTTCTGCTTCTGTTAGGTCCATACCATTTCTGTCCTTTAGTGGGCCCATCTTTGCATGAAATATTCCCTTGGTATCTCTAATTTTCTTGAAGAGATCTCTAGTCTTTCCCTTTCTATTGTTTTTCTCTATTTCTTTGCATTGATCACTGAAGAAGTCTTTCTTATCTCTTCTTGCTATTCTTTGGAACTCTGCATTCAGATGCTTATATCTTTCCTTTTCTCCTTTGCTTTTCACCTCTCTTCTTTTCACAGCTATTTGTAAGGCCTCCTCAGATAGCCATTTGCTTTTTGCATTTCTTTTTCCTGGGGATGGTCTTGATCCCTGTCTCCTGTACAATGTCATGAACCTCCATCCATGGTTCATCAGGTACTCTGTCTATGAGATGTAGTCCCTTAAATCTATTTGTCACTTCCACTGTAAAATCGTAAGGGATTTGATTTAGGTCATACCTGAATATCGAGTGGTTTTCCCTACTTTCTTCAATTTAAGTCTGAATTTTGTGATAAAGAGTTCATGATCTGAGCCACAGTCCACTCCTGGTCTTGTTTCTTGCTGACTGTATAGAGCTTCTCTGTCTTTGGCTGCCAAGAATGTAATTAATCTGATTTCGGTATTGACCATCTGGTGATGTCCATGTGTAGAGTCTTCTCTTGTGTTGTTGGAAGAGGGTGTATAGCCTTATATCTGTAGATATATATGTAGATATATAGCCTTTATTGATATTAAATATATATATAGCCTTTTATTTATATTAAATCTATATTGATTTTATATGCCCATAAATTAGATTTTTAATTGCTTTATGTAGTCAGTGTTTATATTTACCCAGAAGTATACCATATTATTTATTTACCACGTCTCCTTGTGTCTCAAGTGGTCCTCAGGGCTCATTTTTTTCTTTCTGAATATAGGCTTTAGATGTTTATTAATGAAGAATTATTGGTAGTAAACTCAGGATTTCAGTTTTTGGTTTGGGTGTTTTTTTGCTTCTTTGTTTTGTGCCGGATGTCTTCATTTAACCTAATTTTAAAAATAATTTCACTTAATATTCAATTTTACATTTAATCATCTATATCAATAATTATTTTTTTTCATACATTGAAGAATATTATTATATTTCCTTTTTTCGTCCACTACTGCTTTTGAGAAGTTAGCTGTCAGTCTAGTTAACAAAGCTTTGTAGAGAATCTTTCTTTTCTTTCTAGTTGCTTTTTCTTTCACTGATTACTTCAAGATCATCACTTTGTCTTTGTTGGTCTGCAGTTTCACTAGGATGTTTTCAGATGGGTTTTTATTTTAATTCAGTTGAGATTCCTTGAGCATCCTTAACCTAAGGATTGTAGTTCATCAACTGAGGAAACTGCTCAGCTATTACCTCTTTGTTATCTCTCCCCAGTTTTCTCTCATTTATCTTTCTGAGTTTTCAGTTAGACACTTGGACTTTCTTACTATATCTTCCATGTCTCCTATCTTCTTACTGAAGTAAGAAGTTTTGTATTTTCTCTATTATTATTTCTGTATGCTACCTTCTGGGTAACTTATTCATATCTCTTCCAGTTCATTAATTTTCTTGGTAGCTGCTTTCAATTTGGTATTTACATACTCAGTTTTTATTTTAATTATTATATTATTTATTTATGGAAATCTTATGTGGTTTCCAATACAAATCTACAGTATTCACAGTTTCTTATGTTTTTACCATCTTTTCAATATCTTTGTTTATTTAATGTATGAAATTATTTTAGAGTCCATATCTGATGATTATGCAGTTCTTACAAATCTGATTCTACTTTGTATCTTTTGCTGACTTTCTCAAGGTATTCAATTTCCTTGTATATATTTTTAAACTTTTTTTATTATGAACTCATGTTCCTTTGACTTTATCTATGGACACTCTCTGAAACTATTTAAAGAATATTACTCAAAAAAAAAAAAAAAAAAGCTCTGTTTGCTCCTACCAGTTACTTGCAGGCACTTACCAACTCAGGACCACTTGGAATAAATTTTTTTCTGAGAATATTTTTAGACTACTCAGGTACAGTGAATTATGGCCTCCAAACGAAAGTGAACACACACTTATGGGTTAGAAATTCTCAGAAGAAGTGTTTTGGGATTTTTCTTTTCTTTCTTTTTAAAAATAACATTCAAATCAAAGTCTAAGATACTAAAGTCTCCTTTGTGGGAATGGGTTTTCTAGTTTGCCCATTGTGAGTGTCATCCTTAGGGTCCTGTTTTTAAACAGAGCTTGCCAATCAGAGTTCTTGCCCTCTCTGGACCCTAGGCTGTGTCTTTTGACTTCCATGCTGTATACCATTAAAACCAAGTTTGTACACAAGGATACACTGACAGAAGCACACAAGGAGAGAAAGGTGCTTTCTCATCAGTTCTTGTCTTTTTTAATTTTCTTTACTGTCAGCTCATTTGGGCTTTTTAAATGTTTTATTTTAAAATATAGTTTATCCAGCATTTTAGGTGTTCTGCACCCAGAGGAAGAGAAGTGAAAGAGACAGTTTGTGGTGTTTTTGGCTAATATCCTTCTTTCTTCCCTCATATTGTAAATACTGCAAATAAAGCTACTCTATTCTGTTTAATTAATCATTCCTGACACACAGTTCAGTTCAGTTCAGTCATGCAGTCGTGTCCAACTCTTTGTGATCCCACAGACTGCAGCACGCCAGGCTTCCCTTGTCTATTACCAACTCTTGGAGCTTACTCAAACTCATGTCCATCGAGTCGGTGATGTCATCCAACCGTCTCATCCTCTGTCATTCCCTTCTTCTCCTGCCCCCAATCCCTCCCAGAATCAGGGTCTCTTCAAATGAGTCAGCTCTTTGCATCAGGTGGCCAAAGTATTGGAGTTTCAGCTTCAACATCAGTCCTTCCAATGAACATCCAGGACTGATCTCCTTTAGGATGGACTGGTTGGATCTCCTTGCAGTCCAAGGGGCTCTTAAGAGTCTTCTCCAACACCACAGTTCAAAAGCATCAATTCTTCAGCACTCAGCTTTCTTTATAGTCCAACTCTCACATCCATACATGACTACTGGAAAAATCATAGCTTTGACTAGAAGGACCTTTGTTGGCAAAGTAATATCTCTGCTTTTTAATATACTGTCTAGGTTGGTCATAATTTTTCTTCAAGGAGTAAGCGTCTTTTAATTTCATGGCTGCAGTCACCATCTGCAGTCACCATCCTGGCACACACTAAGCATTTAATAAATGTTGGTTGAAATAAATCTATTCTCTATTATTTGAATAAGATTCTGAAAACATTTACAGAGAGAGTATAATTTCCCTCTCGTGGGTTCTCTGTTTTACTCCTTTTCACATACATAATATTTCTTTTCAGTCTTTATGTAGTCTTTATTAATAACATGCTAATTCACAATAACCCTGTGAATCAGGCAACATTTTTTACCTGAAAACTCAATTAGCCCAACATCAGCTATTTGAAATGAGATGATTATATAAAGTGTGGGAAGGCCTGACTTGGCGATGCAATTTATCTATATTTAGGCTTGTCATGGGACTTCCCATGTGGCTCAGTGGTAAAGAATCCACCTGCCGAAGCAGGAGACATGGATTTGATACCTGTATCAGGAGGATCCCCTGGAAGAGGAAATGGCAACCCACTCCAGTATTCTTGCCTGAAAATTTTCATGAACAGAGAGGCCTGGCAGGCTACAGTCGATGAGGTCTCAAAGAGTCAGACAAGACTGAGTGAACGATCATGCATGCAGAATTCCTCACCTGATAGTATCAAACTTTTACATCTAAGTGACCCTTACATCAGAGATGAGTGAAGACATAAATGGGGCCCAAAGACATAGCTAGAGTTTTTTTAATCTTAAAAAAGTCATTAAAATATTAATTTGTACTCCAGAATAAGTTGATATCTCTTATTAGCAGAGATATTTTAAATTATTCACAGGCAAATTATATACCGTCATCATCACCACCAATTTCAGTGCCAAGGTGTCCACTGAAAAGATGTACTGCGTTTTCATTATAGCTTTGCCTGCTTCCAGGATATGGGTGTGTGTACCACTTTTGGAAACACAGCATTACACAGTTTAAATGGAGAGATATGTGAAATTCAAAAAAAAAAAAGACTGCTCTGGAACGAGCCCAACTTTTTCACAGCTCAGACATTTTACCTCTAACCTCACGTACAGCTCTAATTCAAGAGCAGGGAGCTTAATCGCCTAAGAGGTATTGCTTGGAACATCAGTGGGCAGAAAAGGCAAGGTTGGGACTATAGCAAACCAGGAGGACCTCGGTCCAGTCCAAAGGGGTAGGGCTGCCACTCACTTGCAGCCCAGTGTTTCCACGTGGGAGTGCAGATCAGAGCTGCAGCTCTCCCAAACCAAGAATCCAGGTTCTTATGTGCCTTCTCCTAATTTTAAAAGTTTGTCTCAGCCAGGTAGACTGGGAAGCTTTGAATGATTCCTAAAGTTTTAAAATAGAACATGAGAGATGATTTTCATAATTTTGCAGTAGAGAAAAAGCTTTCTAAATTGTGACAAAAACTCAGAAGATAAATGTAAATATATATATACATATACATATATATATATATATATATATATATATATATATATATATATATATCTGAGAAGGCAATGGCACCCCACTCTAGTATTCTTGCCTGGAAAATCCCATGGACAGAGGAGCCTAGTGGGCTGCAGTCCATGGGATCGCTGAGAGTCGGGCACGACTGAGCGACTTCACTTTCATTTTTATGCATTGGAGAAGGAAATGGCAACCCACTCCAGTGTTCTTGCCTGGAGAATCCCAGGGATGGGAGAGCCTGGTGGGCTGCCGTCTATGGGATCGCACAGCGTCGGACATGACTGAAGTGACTTAGCAGCAGCATATATATATATATATATATATATATATAACTTGGTTATATCTGTATATACTGCAGATGGTGATTGCAGCCATGAAATTAAAAGACGCTTACTCCTTGGAAAGAAAGTTACGACCTACCTAGATGGCCTATTAAAAAGCAGAGATATTACTTTGCCAACAAAGTTCCGTCAAGGCTATGGTTTTTCCAGTAGTCATACATGGATGTGAGAGTTGGACTATAAAGAAACCTGAGTGCCAAAGAATTGATGCTTTTGAACTGTGGTGTTGGAGATGACTCTTGAAGTTCCCTTGGACTGCAAGGAGATCCAACCAGTCCATCCTAAAGGAGATCAGTCCTGGATGTTCATTGGAAGGACTGATGTTGAAGCTGAAACTCCAATACTTTGGCCACCCGATGCGAAGAGCTGACTCATTTGAAAAGACCCTGATGTTGGGAAAGATTGAGGGCAGGAGGATAAGAGGACGACAGAGGATGCGATGGTTGGATGGCATCACTGACTCGATGCACATGGGTTTGGGTGGATTCCAGGAGTTGGTGATGGACAGGGAGGCCTGGCATGCTGCAATTCTTGGGGTCACAAAGAGTCAGACACGACTGAGCAACTGAACTGAACTGAACAAAAAAGCCAGAAACAAAGTCACATGCAAAAGCTAGCAAATATTTGCAGACAAAATACTAATTTCTTAATATATGAAGTGTGTTGAAAGTGAGATAAATGTATTTTCCAACAAAAAATATTGGCAACGATATGAAGAGATGGTTCACAGAAAAAGAAATGGGTGAACAACATCACTCATAATAGGAGACATGTTAATTAAATTATTGTGATATACCATATTTCATTGGTTTATTTGGCAAAGATCAAAGAGGTTCAAATCACATTGTTGGCAAAGAGATGGAAAACAGACCTCTCATACATTGACCAGAGTCTACAAGATAGTGTTTGTCAGAATTTATCAAATTTATGAACATACTAACCTTTTGACCCAACAAGTCATTTTGCACTCAGGTACATAAAATGAGTAAGGACACATTTACAATGATATATATTACAGTACTCTCTGTGCACACTTTTTGTCTTGTGTACAAAGAAGAGGATTTAAAGCAACTGCTAAATCTTCTTGTTTGTACAAGATTATGTATGGGCCCAGATTCATGCTTTTTGTGTGGTAGGCAAGAAAACATAGTGGTAAAGAGTATATGCCCACAAATCAGATTCCTCATTGTCAAACTAAGATATACCACTCACTCACTAGGTCTGCAGTGTTTGGACTGGTTATTTAGCAGCATGGGACTCAGTTTGGTCACTTGAAAAGTGGCAGTGGTAATAGTCACAACTTCATAATGGGGTTATTGAAAGGCTCAAATGAATTCAATTCATGGAAAAGATTTTAAATACGTTCTAGTGAGGCTAATCATATTTTCCAAAGATGGCTCCCATCTCATGTACTCTTTTGCAATGTGACTTTGTCCTCCTCTATTAAGAGATAGAGTCTGTTTTTCCACTCCCTTGAGTCTGGGCAGACTCTGGATCTGCTTTGACCAAGAAGATATGGAAAAAATGATGCTGTACCAGTCTGGTGATAGTGCTTAAGTGCCCTGGTAATATTCGCTTCTGCCTTGTAGAAGTCAGCTACTGTGTAAGAAGTGCAATACTGTGAAACCACCATGCTATGAAAGCCCAAGTCACGTGGAGGGGCTCTGAAGGATGAAATGCCATATGGAGAGAGATAATTCAAGGAACACTTGAAGTCTCAGATATGTGAGTGAACAAGCCATCTTGGAAGTGGGACCCATAGCCTCAGCTGCCCCATCTAACACCATATGGAACAGAGACAAAATACTTGGCCAAGACTTTCCCAGAGTCCTGACCCACAAAACTGTAAATAAAACAAAATGGTTATTTTAAAGTAGTGGATTTTGGTACAGTTTGTTACATGGCAATAACCAAAATATCTTTTATAAGATATTCAAAAAATCGTATCTGCTATTATTTTATACTAGAAGTACATGAAGTCCCTCAAAAAGTTACTAAAATAGCCATAATCATTTCATTAATAAAAATATTATTTTATTATTGTTCAAATGGTATTTTAGCTGATGTCACAAAAGGGAGGTTTTCAGAATTCCTCAGAAATTTAAAAAAAAAATGAACATAAGAAGGGATGAATAAATTTAATATAAAAGTGTTAGTCACTCAGTCGTGTCCAACTCTTTATGACCCCATGAACTGTAGCTCACCAGGCTCCTCTGTCCATGGAATTCTATCATATACTGATGCATATATATGGAATATAAAAAGGTGGTACTGATGAATTTATTTTCAGAATAGCAATGGAGAAGCAGACATAAAGAACAAACCTATGGACAGGGGGGACGGGAGGAGGGAGAGGGTGAGATGTATAGAGAGAGTAACATGGAACTTAAAATACCATATGTAAAATAGATAACCAACAGGAATTTGCTGTATGACTCAGGAAACTCCAACAGGGGCTCTGTGACAATCAAGAAGGTGGGCTGGGGAGGGAGGTTCAGGAGGGAGGGGACATGGGTGTACCTATGGCTGATCCTTATTGCCGTTTGACAGAAATCTACAAAATTCTATAAAGTAATTATCCTTCTATTAAAAAAATGAATAAAGTGGCAAAAAAAAAAAAAAAAAAAAAGAATACTGGAGTACATTGCCATTCCCTTCTCCAAGGAGATCTTCTAGACTCCGGAATCAAACCTGGGTCTCCCGCATTGCAGGCAGATTCATAAATGTCTGAGTGACCAGGGAAGCCCTAATTTAATCTAAGCCATGTAAAATTGTTGGGAAATTCTAGACTTATGCAAAACACACTTACTTTTTAGAATACAAAGATAAAACAAATGTTCTCATATTTTACATTTTCAGGTCCAGTTGCTTGGGAACAAACATGAGGGAAAAGACTAGATATGAATCTCTCCCATACGTGTGTTTACCTCTTAACTTATTCCTATTCTCTAAAGTGATGTGTGAACACCATGAAAAAGCAAAAAGAGAGGACAATGAAAAAGGAGCTCTCCAGGTCAGTAGGTGCTCAATATGCTAATGGAGACCAGTGGAGAAATAACTCCAGAAAGAATGAAGAGATGGAGCCAAAGCAAAAACAACACCCAGTTATGGATGTGACTGGTGATGGAAGTAAAGTCCAATGCTATAAAGAACAATATTGCATAGGAACCTGGAATGTTATGTCCATGAATCAAGGCAAATTGGAAATGGTCAAACAGGAGATGGAAAGAGTGAACATTGACATTTTAAGAATCAGTGAACTGAAGTGTACTGGAATGGGTGAATGTAGTTCAGAACCATTATAATTACTACTGTGGGCAAGAATCCCTCAGAAGCAGTGGAGTAGCCATCATAGCCAACAAAAGAGTCTAAAATGTGTACTTGGATGCAATCTCAAAAATAATAGACTCATCTCTATTTGTTTCCAAGGTAAACCATTCAGTATCACAGTAATCCAAGTCTGTACCCTGACCAGTAATGCTGAAGAAGCTGAAGTTGAACGGTTCTATGAAGACCTACAAGACCTTCTAGAACTAACACCAAAAAAAGATGTCCTTTTCATTATAGGGGACTGGAATGTGAAAGTAAGAAGTCGAGAGATACCTGGAGTAACAGGCGAATTTGTCCTTAGAATACAAAATGAAGCAGGTCAAAACTAACAGTTTTGCCAAGAGAACACACTGGTCATAGCAAACACTCTCTTCCAACAACACAAGAGAAGACTCTACACATGGACTCTACAGATGGTCAATACCAAAATCAGAGTGATTACATTCTTGACAGCCAAAGATGGAGAAGCTCTATACAGTCAGCAAAAACAAGATCGGGAGCTGACTGTGGCTCAGATCATGAACTCCTTATTGCAAAATTCAGACTTAAATTGAAGAAAGTAGGGAAAACCACTAGACCATTCATCTATGACCTAAATCAAATCCCTTACAATTATACAGTGGAAGTGACAAATAGATTCAAGGGATTAGGTCTCATAGACAGAGTGCCTGAAGAACTATGGATGGAGGTTGGTGACATTATACAGGAGGCAGGGATCAAGGCCATCCCCAAGAAAAAGAAATGCAAAAAGGCAAAATGGTTATCTGAGGAGGCCTTACAAATAGCTAAGAAAAGAAAAGAAGCTAAAGGCAAAAGAGAAAAGCAAAGATATAACCATTTGAATTGCAGAATTCCAAAGAATAGTGAGGAGAGATAAGAATGACTCCCTCAGCAATCAAGGCAAAGAAATAAAGGAAAACAATAGAATGAGAAAGACTAGAGATCTCTTCAAGAAAATTAGAACATTTCATGCAAAGATGGGCACAATAAAGGACAGAAATGGTATGGACCTAACAGAAGCAGAAGATATTGAGACAAGGTGGCAAGAATACACAGGATAACTATACAAAAAAGATCTTCATGACCCAGATAGCCACGATGGTGTGATCACTCACCTACAGCCAGACATCCTGGAATGGGAAGTCAAGTGGGCCTTAGGAAGCATCACTACAAACAAAGCTAGTGGAGGTAAAGGAATTACAGTTGAGCTATTTCAAATCCTAAAAGATGATGCTGTTATAGTGCTGCATTCAATATGGCAGCAAATTTGGAAAATGCAGCAGTGACCACAGGACGGCAAAGGTCACTTTTCATTCCAATCCCAAAGAAAGGCAATGCCAAAGAATGCTCAAACTACCGCACAATTGCACTCATCTCACACGCTAGCAATGTAATGCTCAAAATTCTCCAAGCCAGACTTCAACAGTACATGAACCATGAGCTTCCAGATGTTCAAGCTAGACTTAGAAAAGGCAGAGGAACCAGAGATCAAATTGCCAACATCCACTGGATCATTGAGAAAACAAGAGAGTTCCAGAAAAATATCTAAATCTGTTTTATTGACTATGCCAAAGCCTTTGATTGTGTGGATCACAATAAACTGTGGAAAATTCTGAAAGAGATGGGAATACCAGACCATCTGACCTGCCTCTTGAGAAACCTGTATGCAGATCAGGAAGCAACAGTTAAAAAGGAGTACGTCAAGGCTGTATATTGTCACCCTGCTTATTTAACTTATATGCAGAGTACATCATGCAAAATGCCTGGCCAGATAAAGCACAAGCTGGAATCAAGATTGCTGGGAGAAATATCAATAACCTCAGATATGCAGATGACACCATCTTTATGGCAGAAAGCAATGAAAAACTAAAAAGCCTCTTGATGAAAGTGGAAGAGGTCAGTGAAAAAGTTGGCTTAAAACTCAGCATTCAGAAAACTCAGATCATGGCATCTGGTCCAATCAATTCACGGCAAATAGATGGGGAAACAATGAAAACAGTGGCTCACTTTATTTTGGGGGGTTCCAAAATCACTGCAGTTGGTGACTGCAGCCATGAAATTAAAAGACGCTTGCTCCTTGTGAGGAAAGCTATGACCAACCTAAACAGCATATTTAAAAGCAGAGACATTACTTTGCCAACAAAGTTCCGTCTTGTCAAAGCCTTGGTTTTTCCAGTAGTCATTCATGGATGTGAGTTGGACTTAAACAAAGCTAAGCACCAAAGAATTGATGCTTTTGAACTGTGGTATTGGAGAAGACTCCTGAGAGTCCCTTGGACTGCAAGGACATCATATCAGTCAATCCTGAAGGAACTGAGTCCTAAATATTCATTGGAAGCACTGATGCGGAAGCTGAAACTCCAATTTTTGGCCATACTCCTTGGAAGAAAAGTTATGACCAACCTAGATAGTATATTCAAAAGCAGAGACATTACTTTGCCGACTAAGGTCCATCTAGTCAAGGCTATGGTTTTTCCTGTGGTCATGTATGGATGTGAGAGTTGGACTGTGAAGAAGGCTGAGCGCTGAAGAATTGATGCTTTTGAACTGTGGTGTTGGAGAAGACTCTTGAGAGTCCCTTGGACTGCAAGGAGATCCAACCAGTCCATTCTGAAGGAGATCAGCCCTGGGATTTCTTTGGAAGGAATGATGCTAAAACTGAAGCTCCAGTACTTTGGCCACCTCATGCAAAGAGTTGACTCATTGGAAAAGACTCTGATGCTGGGAGGGATTGGGGGCAGGAGAAGGGAACGACCAAGGATGAGATGGCTGGATGGCATCACAGACTCAATGGACGGGAGTCTGAGTGAACTCCAGGAGATGGTGATGAACAGGGAGGCCTGGAATGCTGCGATTCATGGGGTCACAAAGAGTCGGACATGACTGAGCGACTGAACTGAACTGAACTGAACTGATGCAAAGAACTGATTCATTGGAAAAGACTGTGATGCTGGGAAAGATTGAAGGTGGGAGGAAAAGGGGACAACAGAGGATGAGATGGTTGGATGGCATCAATGATGAGATGGCGATAAACTTGAGTAAGGTCTGGGAGTTGGTGATGGACAGGGAAGCCTGTTGTGCTGCAGTCCATGGGGTCGCAAAGAGTCGGACACAACTGAGCAACTGAACTGACCTGAAAGGGATCACGAAACTCCCTGAAGGTGCAGTGATTAAGACTTGGTGCTTCCAGTGCAAGGGGCACAGGTTTGATCCCATGGGCAGAGGAGCCTGGTGTATTACAGCCCATGGGATGATAAAGAGTCAGACACGACTGAGTTACTAACACACACACACACAGAACTATCTCCTTGCATGCTGCCAAAAAAAAGAAAAGTTGATAAAGTGATTTATGGATTTGAGATAAAGTCTTAATAATGACTCCTTAGACAAGTGAAATCTCTATCTTATAAAATGCATGGATAGACAGCTAATCAGGTATCCTTTGTTCACCCACAATTTGGCTAGTTACATTAGTAAAAGATACTTAAGCTGATTTATGTCAACAGACAGAGCACAGTAGTATCTTTTCAATAATACTGTATTCAGATAGAACCACAGACATTACTGAACTCTTTAACCAGTCTCTGCAGTCCAGTGAACCCCTTCAGCTGCCTTCCAGTTGCTTTAGGTTAACTTCCCTTCTCTCACATTGAAATTGTTTTGTAAAAAAGGGGCAAAATCTTCACTCTTACAGAATTCCTTTAATACTGCTCTCTCTCCACCCCCATTGGGCTTTGCCTATGGTAGATGCCCAGTATTTATCAGTTAAATTAAACTTTAAAAAATTGATTAAGACCCAGCCTTCATCCTAAGAGAGATTTCAATCTAACAGAAGTAGGTCAGAAAACAGCTACTGACATGGTCTACAGACAGCCTTGTCACTGGCCCAAACATTTTGTTTTAAAGAGTAATAAATTATTTCATGGATCTAATCCTTTTACCCTTGAGTGCAATTTCTACTGTTGCTTATGACTGGAAATAGGAATGGAGCTCTAGATTAGAGTCATGGGTTTTGAGAGCACAGCTTTTGATGGGGAAAACATTGTTGCATAAAAGGAATTGATGCAGAGAGTAATAATTAGGATAATCATCACCAGTCATGGCATGCTCACCATGTGCCAAGCATGGTATAGATAATTATCGACATATTATTTCATTAATCTTTACAACAGAACAAAAGAAGTATAATTATCAGGATTTTATAGTTCTGGGAACCAAGGTTTAGAGAAAATTTAAGTAGTATCTCTCTCCACCCACTCACCCCATTCACCATCACCACCAAAAACATTAAAGGCAGAAGTCAAACATCCTTACTCAGTCACTGTGACTCTGGAGGGATTCAATGACTAGTCCCTCCCTCCTGACCACGTGTGTGACCCATTAGATTCACATTCCCAGATCCTTGAATCTTATGCCAAATCATACAGGAGACAGTGATGGAGGTGAGTCACCTAACAGGAGCATCTTAAAAAGAGTTCTGTGCTCTCAGATCCACGTAATCCACACAACTTCATGGGCTCCTTCTTGAGGCCTGGTGGGGCAGCTCTTCACTTCCTCCACAATTTAACTTGCCAGCAAGGATTCTTCCAAGTGCTTCTTTCTTAATCAGACTGAATTTCTGTTGTGTTCAATCAAATAGCCACAACTGATAACTTAGTACCAAAGAGCAGGACTAAAGAAGTGTGATCATCACACTGAGATGGGCACAAGGAAGTGAGACTCCCATCTGTGAGGAGGCAGGCCTGGGAATCAGCTCAGACAAGCACTCATGAACCTGACCAAACCTGACCTTTACCCTGACCGTGCCTAGGGACACCCAGACAGCTAGTGACACCTGAGGAACTGGGGAGTCCCTGCCCCAGGGGAGGAACACCAAGACCACAGGCCTACACAGTTGATTCTGAACACAGGATGGATTAAAGCTACAAAGCACATGTTCAAACATGAATTTCCAGACATGGAGGAAAATCCACGGCTTTTCTGAGTGGTATATACATTTACCTATGGCTGATTCATGCTGATATATGGCAGAAACCAACACAATATTGTAAAGCAATTATCTTCCAATTAAAAATAAATTTAAATATATTTTTTTAAATGTTTATCATCTTACAGATGAACCAGTGGAAAAGCAAACCCAAAAGATTGATACTGCTATTTGCTGAATCCAAATATTAATACCAGTTAATTCCACAACCTTGCAGTCTCTTATTTGAATACCTGGGCCTTGATCGGGAAAGAGCAGAATCCTTCCAATTGGAACAGTGATATCTAGAGAAAGTGGAGGTTTAAATTTAAATATTTAATTGTTTGTTTGTTTGTTTATTAAGTAGAGGGAGTGGAGAACTGGAGAAGTCCATTTAATTCTCACAAGAAAACAATGAAGTAGATGGCATTTCATAGACAAGAAAATATGTTATAGGAAAAAAAAAAAACAAACTCGTATGTTTCACACTGTAAAAGGCAGAGCCAGAATTCAAACCAAGAAAGTCTGGTCCAAAGCCCACGCTCTAAACCATGGTTCAACAAACTTGCAGTGAAGGACTTTGCAGGTCAAATGACAGCCATCTGCCCAAGGATTTGGCTCTGCTGATATAGGCAAAAGCAACGGTGTATAATACAGAACAAATAGGTATGGTTGTGATCCGATACACTGAAACGTAAATTCTATACAATTTTCCCAGATTAGTAAATATTATTCTTCTTTTGAGTTTTAAAATAATTTTAAAATGTTAAAAACCATTCTTAGCTCATGAGCCATACAAAAGCAAGCATTGCTGGAGTCTGCCAACTCCTGCTACTGACTATATGATATGGTGTCAGGGAAATTGAAACTGATCTTTGAAAACGGGCCCATGATTCTATGAAAATGTACCCTTGAAAGGCTCTTTCTAGGTAAATACAGCATGCATTTATTCTCTGGCTTATAAGCTACAGGTCATCATGCAGCCAGTGATGGCAGAGCATATTTTGAAAACATCCCCGTAGACCACATATGTAGCTATATAGGACAGAGAATCAGGTATTCATTTCAAAAAAATAAAATAAAAGATCACATGAGCAGGAGGCACTTGAGTGTTTGGGGGAAACAGCCATGCTGACGTGAGGCCAGCTGAAATTGAGTTCTCTGCCAAGGAACTAAAATACAAAGAGACAGACATGTTTACTTTGCTTTCTATAAATGATTTATGAGAACTTTAATATGGCTACTGAGTATACTTTAAGTTTGTTATACATTTTCCTTTTTTGACAAGGGAAAAATTTGTAAATTGAAGAGCTCAATATGTGAACTTAGGTTCCAGAGTCAAAAACATGTTAGAGCTCTTTGGAAGAAGTTTCTCTCTGACCATTTTGCTCCCTGCTGCTGTGTATATGACCAATGTATATTTCCCTGGGGTCACTAAAACTCAGACATTAATAACAGAAAAAAGACACAGTGTCAATTACAAATTCCACATCTGTGTTCAAGAAAGACAGAGAGGGACTTCCTTGGCTGTCCAATGGTTAAGACTCTGCACTTCCAATACAGGGGCATTGGTTTGATCCCTGGTCAGGGAACTGAGATCCCACATACTGCATATGGCTGCTTTCCCATTGCAGAGTTCCACCAGGTCTGTATGACCCTCAAAGCCTAACATATTTGCTCTCTGGTCCTTCAACAGAAAGGTTTGCTCACCCCTGAGTGAGGCAGATAATGAGGCAAAGGACTGAGCAGGCAGGTGAGAGGATGAGGGCTAGTCCAGGCGGCACTGTCACCTCCATCTATGAGAACATGCAGGTGGGGCCCTGGGAGAGCCTAGAAAGAAAGCCTTGTGCCTTCAAGGAGATCAGGACAAGATGGAGCGGCTAGGAAGCCCACTCATGAATGCACCTATGGGTGGCATTGCATTGTTTAAAGTCAAATTAAAGGACAGACAGAACGTTCTTTGGAATCCCACTGAAATGTGCTAGAGCAGCATACAGAAGCCAATTTTCATTTAGATTAAACCTCTCAGAAAAAGAGCAGTAACTTTGTGTTTTGGAGGAAGGGCTGAGTATGCAGAGAGATGCATGTTACAAATATATTTCAAAGGTCTCTAGTATGGAGTGGGACAGGTGCAGAAGACTGAGGCTTTGCTCTTTTTTAGATTTTTTTGAAACATTTTTATTCAACTTTAGTTGATTTACAATGTTGTACTCATTTCAGGTATACAGCAAAGTGAATCAGTTATACAATATATATGTTTGTCTGTGTGAGTCACTCAGTCGTGTTCAACTCTTTGCAACCCCATAGGCTGTAGCTCGCCCAGGCTCCTCTGTCCATGGAATTCTCCAGTCAAGAATATTGGAGTGGGTTGCTATTCCCTTCTCTAGGAGATCTCCCTCACCCAGGGATCGAACTCAGGTCTCCCACACTCCAGGGATGCTTTACCATCTGAGCCACCAGGGCAGCCCATTCATATACATATATCCATTCTTTTTTTAAAGATTCTTTTCCCATATAGGCCATTACAGAATATTGAGCAGAATTCCCAATGCTATACAGTAGGTTCTCATTAGTTATCTGTTTTATATATGTGTGCTTAGTCACTTCAGTCATGTCCAGCTCCTTGCAACCCTATAAACTATAGCCCACCAGGCTCCTCTGTTCATGAGATTCTCCAAGCAAGAACACTGGAGTGGGTTGCCATGCCCTCTTCCAGTGGATCTTCCCAACCCAGGAAATGAACCTGAGTCTCATGAGTCTCCTGCATTGCAGGCAGATTCTTTACTAACTGAGCCACCGAGGAAGCCCCTATTTTATTACAAATAGTAGTGTGTACCTGTCAACCCCAATTGATCTTTTGTCCCACCATTTTCCTCCTGGTAACTATAAGTTTGCTTTCTATATCAGTGACTCTACTTCTGTCTTGAAAATAAGTTCATTTGTATTCTTCTTAGATGTCACATATAAGTGATATCATACATGTGTCTCTCTGTGTCTGACTTACTTCACTCAGTATAACAATCTATAGGTCCATCCATGTTGCTACAAATGGCATTATTTTGTTCTTTTTACGTCAGAGTAATATTCTATTGTATATGTTTACCACATCTTCTTTATCCATTCATCTGTATATGAAGATTAATTTACTTCCATGTCCTGGCTATTTTAAATAGTGCTGCAATGAACACTGAGGTACATGTATCTTTTTGAACTGAGATTTTCACCTGGTATATGCCCTGGAGTGGGATCGTGAACGTGAATGTGATGTGAAGTCGTAAAGTCGTGTTTGACTCTTTGCGACCCCATGGACTGTAGCCTACCAGGCTCCTCCCTCCATGGGATTTTCCAGGCAATAGTACTGGAGTGGATTGCCATTTCCTTCGCCAAGGGATCTTCCCAACCCAGGGATCGAACCCGGGTCTCCCACATCGTAGACAGATGCTTTACTGTCTGAGCCACCAGGGATCACTGGCTCATATTTCAATATTTTTTAATTGAAGAATGGTTGCTTTACAATGTTGTGTTAGTCTCTGATGTATAGCAAAGAGATTCAGTTATATATCTATGCTGCTGCTGCTGCTGCTGCTGCTGCTGCTGCTGCTAAGTCGCTTCAGTCGTGTCTGGCTCTGTGCGAACCCATAGATGGCAGCCGACCAGGCTCCCCTGTCCCTGTGATTCTCCAGGCAAGAACACTGGAGTGGGTTGCCATTTCCTTCTCCAATGCATGAAAGTAAAAGTGAAAGTGAAGTCACTCAGTCGTGTCTGACTAGTAGCGACCCCATGGACTACAGCCTACCAGGCTCCTCCATCCATGGGATTTTCTAGGCAAGAGTACTGGAGTGGGGTGCCTGCCATTGCCTTCAGATTTTTTAATTATTGAGCATAATTCCCTGATTGTACAGTAGGTCCCTATTATTTCTCTATTTTATATATGATAGTGTGTATCTGTTAATATGAGGCTTCATTCTTGACTGTGTATATCTCTGTAGTACTTAAGTATTACAATAAGCATTTTTAGTAATTTGCTGCTGCTCCTAAGTCGCTTCAGTTGTGTCCGACTCTGTGCAACTCCATAGACGGCAGCCCACCAAGCTTCCCCGTCCCTGGGATTCTGCAGGCAAGAACACTGGAGTGGGTTGCCATTTCCTCATCCAATGCATGAAAGTGAAAAGTGAAAGTGAAGTCGCTCAATCGTGTCCGACTCTTTGAGATCCCATGGACTGCAGCCTACCAGGCTCCTTCATCCATGGGATTTCCCAGGAAAGAGTACTGGAGTGGGGTGCCATTGCCTTCTCTGTTTAGTAATTTAATAAAGTAATCAACAAGGTAGATTTTAAAAAGGAAGAAAAAATATGTCCCATTAAAGAATTGTAATTGTTAGTTTTGTGGGCTCAAAGATGATGGCAATCATTTGACTCTGCAAGAAAAAGGAAGTGGAAGAAGCAAATCAGGAAATGCTTTAGGAGGATGTGACATTTGCAATAACACTTTAAGCATCTATAGGATTTGACAGGGTGAAGAGGGCATCGTCTGCCAAAGAAATGAACAAAGACGCAACAGTGGGGGTGCTCTGGCCACAATGAAGAAAGAGTCTGCCCAGATGGTCTTTGGGCTTATTGATTTGGGTACTTTGTTTACAAGACTAGTTTAGCTGTATGCACACAGATAACTTCACAAAACAATCAGCTATAAAGGCATGTTTAGCTACTTATCAGCGAAGATTGCAGCAATAAGAAAAAATTAAAAGAGAAAATAAAGAATAACACTTCTTTTATACTAAAATAAATGCAGATGATGTGGGACCTTCTTGAAGACATAAAGCCACACTTAAAACAGAATAACTAAAGTGGATCAATCCAGCAACCTCACTTTTCAAGTTAATTAGCAACTATAACTTTTCATGATACAAAGGAACTTGGAAAGTCAGCTCCCAGATTAAAGGACGGTTACTATGGCTTCTTAGCAGTATAGTCTACCAGTGACTCTAAAATGGACCCTGCCTTTCCCAAGACTACTGAACCAATATCTCTGCCGTTGGCAACCAAAGGTCTATTTTTATCAGACTTCCAGGTGCTATTTCCAGAACTGTGCTTGAGCGTTGCCTGCAGAGGGTCAGCAATGGGCTGCTGCAGGGGCGGGGCTCTCGGTGCAGCAGACCTGGGTATGGCATAAGCCCTCTTGGAGGAGGTCACCATTATCCCACCAGAGAGCCACCAGAACTAACACAGGACTGGGGAAACAGACTCTTAGAGCGCACAAACAAAACCTTGTGCACACCAGGACTCAGGAGAAAGGAGCAGTGACCCCACAAGAGACTGACCCAGACTTGCCTGTGAGTGTCGGGAGTCTCTGGCAGAGGCATGGGTCAGCAGTGGCCTGCTGCAGGGTCAGAGAAACTGAGTGCAGCAGGGCCTGCATGGGACCTTTTGAAGGAGGTCCATTACCTTCATCAGCTCCACCAAAGTTTGGCCTCAGGTCAAACAACAGGGAGGGAACACAGTCCCACCCATCAACAGAAAATTGGATTAGAGATTTACTGAGCATGACCCCACCCATCAAAACAAGAAAAGAACCAGTTTCCCCCTCAGTCAGTCTCTCCCATCAGGAAACTTCCATAAGCCTCTTATCCTTATCTATCAGAGGGAACACAGAATGAAAACCACAATCACAGAAAATTAACCAAACTGATCACATGGATCACAGCCCTGTCTAACTCAATGAAACTATGAGCAGTATGAAAAGGCAAAAAGATAGGACACTGAAAGATGAACTCCCCAGGGTGGTAGGTGCCTAATATGCTACTGGAGATTGGTGGAGAAATAACACCAGAAAGAATGAAGAGACAGAGCCAAAGCAAAAACAACACCCATTTGTGGATGTGACTGGTGATGGAAGTAAAGTCCAATGCTGTAAAGAGCAATATTGCATAGGAACCTGGAATGTCAGGTCCATGACTCAAGGCAAATTCAGTTCAGTTCAGTCGCTCAGTCGTATCCGACTCATTGCGACCCCAGGAATCGCAAAACGCCAGGCCTCCCTGTCCATCACCATCTCCCGGAGTTCACTCAGACTCACGTCCATCGGGTCCGTGATGCCATCCAGCCATCTCATCCTCGGTCGTCCCCTTCTCCTCTAGCCCCCAGTCCCTCCCAGCATCAGAGTCTTTTTTCCAATGAGTCAACTCTTCACATGAGGTGGCCAAAGTACTGGAGTTTCAGCTTTAGCATCATTCCTTCCAAAGAAATCCCAGGGCTGATCTCCTTCAGAATGGACTGGTTGGATCTCCTTGCAGTCCAAGGGACTCTAAAGAGTCTTCTCCAACAGCACAGTTCAAAACCATCAATTCTTTGGCACTCAGCCTTCTTCACAGTCCAACTCCATACATGACCACAGGAAAAACGATAGCCTTGACTAGACGGACCTTAGTCGGCAAAGTAATGTCTCTGCTTTTGAATATACTATCTAAGTTGGTCATAACTTTTCTTAGAGGTGGTCAAACAGGAGATGGAAAGAGTGAACATCAACATTTTAGGAATCAGTAAGCTAAAATGGGCTGGAATGGATGAATTTAACTCAGATGACCATTATATGTACTCCTTTGGGCAAGAATCCCTTGGAAGAAATGGAGTACCCATCATAGTCAACAAAAAAGCCCAAAATGCAGTACTGGGATGCAATCTCAAAAATGACGGAATGATCTCTGTTCATTCCCAAGGCAAACCATTCAATAATACAGTAATCCAAGTCTATGCCCCAACCAGTAATGCTGAAGAAGCTGAAGTTGAATGGTTCTCTGAAGATCTACACGACCTTTTAGAACTAACACCCAAAAAAGATGTCTTTTTTGTTATAGGGGACTGGAATGCAAAAGTAGGAAGAAAAGAGATACCTGGAGTAACAGCCAAATTTGGCCTTGGAGAACAAAAAGAAGCAGGTCAAAGGCTAACAGAGTTTTGCCAAGAGAACACACTGGTCATAGTAAACACCCTCTTCCAACAACACAAGAGAAGACTCTACACATGGGCATCACCAGATGGTCTATACCAAAATCAGATTGATTACATTCTTGGCAGCCAAAGATGGAGAAGCTCTATACAGTCAGCAAAAATGAGATTGGGAGCTGACTGTGGCTCAGATCATGAACTCCTTATTGCAAAATTCAGAATTAAATTGAAAAAAAGAAGGGATAACCACTAGACCATTCATCTATGACCTAAATTAAATCCCTTACAATTATACAGTGGAAGTGACAAATAGATTCAAGGGATTAGGTCTCATAGACAGAGTGCCTGAAGAACTATGGATGGAGGTTCATGACATTTTACAGGAGACAGGGATCAAAATCATCCCCAAGAAACAGAAATGCAAAAAGGCAAAATGGCTGTCTGGGGAGGCCTTACAAATAGCTAAGAAAAGAAGAGACGCTAAAGGCAAAGGAGAAAAGGAAAGATACACCCATTTGAATGAAGAGTTCCAAAGAATAGCAAGAAGAGATAAGAATGCCTTCCTCAGTCATCAATGCAAAGAAATGGAGGAAAAAAATAGAGTGAGAAAGACTAGTGATCTCTTCAAGTAAATTAGAAATACCAAGGGAACATTTCATGCAAATATGGGCACAATAAAGGACAGAAATGGTATGGACCTAACAGAAGTGGAAGATATTAAGAAGAGGTGGCAAAAACACAGCATTATACAAAAGGGATCTTCATGACCCAGATAACCACGATGGTGTGATCACTCACCTAGCGTCAGACATCCTGGAATGGGAAGTCAAGTGGGCCTTAGGAAGCATCATTATGAACAAAGCTAGTGGAAGTGATGGAATTCCAGTTGAGCTATTTCAAATCCTAAAAGATATGCTGTGAAAGTGCTGCACTCTGTATGCTAGCAAATTTGGAAAACTGAACAGAGGCCACAGGATTAGAAAAGGTACGTTTTCATTCCAATTCCAAAGAAAGACAATGCCAAAGAATGCTCAAACTACTGCACAATTATACTCATCTCACACACTAGCAAAGTAATCCTCAAAATTCTCCAAGCCAGACTTCAACAGTATGTGAACCACGAACTTCCAAATAGTCAAGCTGGATTTAGAAAAGGCAGAGGAACCAGAAATCAAATTGCCAACATCAGCTGGATCATCAAAAAAGCAAGAGAGTTCCAGAAAAACATCTGCTTCTGCTTTATAGACTACACCAAAGCTTTTGACTGTGTAGATCACAGCAAACTGTGGAAAATTCTGAAAAAGATGGGAATACCAGACCACCTGACCTGCCTCTTGAGAAATCTGTATGCAGGTCAGGAAGCAACAGTTAGAACTGGACATGGAACAACAGAGTGGTTCCAAATCGGGAAAGAAGTACATCAAGGCTGTATGCCACCCTGCTTATTTAACTTATATGCAGAGTACATCATGCAAAATGCCAGGCTGGATGAAGCACAAGCGGGAATCAAGATTGCCCACTGAAATTTCAATAACCTCAGATATGCAGATGACACCACCTTATGGCAGAAAGTGAAAAAAAACTAAAAAGCCTCTTGATGAAAGTGGAAGAGGTCAGTGAAAAGTTGGCTTAAACTCAACATTCAGAAAACTAAGATCTTGGCTTCTGGTCCCATCACTTCAAGGCAAATAGATGGGAAACTGCCGGGAGCTGCCATGGGAGATCCCACCCATGACAAGGTCATGTGGAAGAGAACTGTTAAGCAAGGCTTCAGAACTCAAGGGGCTCCGTAGGCTTTCTCGAGCATCTACCCCCAAACCAGAATCTGTCTGTTTTACTGTTTCATGACTTTCCCCAACTCCTCTGACATTAACAGGGGGCTAACCTGACCACCTTTCTCTGGAGAAAATCAACTTAGCGCTATAGCTAATAAGTCTCCTGGACATGAGAGGAATATTTCAAATCAAATCCCCTCTGTTAGCATTCTAGCTTGCTCAGCAGGTATATCCAGACTCTTACAGCTACTCATGTGATTATTTACAGCCTCCCAACTGTGAGAGGCACGGAAAGCCTAAAACATAGAGTCTTTGAAAGAGTTAAAAGTTATTAGAGTAGTGCTAGTGCTGATGTAGGATTTCATTATTGGGCCAATGCTTGTTGCTAAGTTCCCATATCTCTTATCCACTGTGCACCTGGGAATGCACTAGTTAACATAGTGAGAATGCTAGAAAAACACGTGTAGCCTTGAATTTAACCATATCAGACTTTTGAGCTAATTGGTTCTTTCTTGTAACTCACTGCACCTTTGCTCTGTGAAAAACGTAACTCTGTTTGGCATTTTCTGAGGCTGACATAGATTAGAAATATAAAGAAAAAACACTTTGAGGGAAAATAAGTTTTCTGGTTGAGCAGCCTTTATCAAAAGAAGGTCATAAAATGTTCACAGGCCTCCAAGGCCAGAAGATACTATACACAACATCTTTTGTGGAAAAGGTATGCAGAAAAATCCTGGTTTCGATAAGGGCAAAACTGCTGGAATGTTTGGGCTGACTCTGTATGACCTTGCATCTTTCATTTCCCTCTATGTATAAGGCAAGGTATAAAAGTACCTTTTGAAAAATAAAGCTTTTGGGCCTCGCAGAAGCTTGGTCACCCCGTGTTTTTTCTTCTTTCTCTCTCTCTCTCTCTCTCTCTCTCCCCCTCTCCCTCTTTTTTTCAGGCTGATCCCTTGGAGCATGGGGACTCCCTGCGTTCACTTATCTGCCCGGGTTTCTAAGACCTGAACGGGAAGACGTTCTGCGTCTTCACTCCCTCAAGAGACCGGGAGGGCACCTGTGGCCTCCGTGAACAGGGCAAACTTCTTGTCTTGAAGTTTTATTGGTTCTCTATGTAAACCAAGGAATATCAGCCTCTTTCTCTCCTCTATTTTCTTATCTTCAACTCTCTTTCCTTCTCTCTCTAAATCAATCACCGACGTCATTTCTCCTTCGGGTTTCCCTGGATCCTGCGGGGGCTGGACCCCAGCAGGAAACAATGAAAACAGTGAAAGACTTTATTTGGGGGGGCTCCAAAATCACTGCAGATGGTGACTGCAGCCATGAAATTAAAAGACACTTGCTCCTTGGAAGGAAAGCTATGATCAAGTTACGCAGCATATCTAAAAGCAGATATTACTTTGCCAACGAAGTCCATCTAGTCTAAGCCTTGGTTTTTCCAGTAGTCACGTATGGATGTGAGAGTCGGATTGTAAAGAAAGCTGAGTGCTGAAGAAGTGATGCTCTTGAACTGTGGTGTTGGAGAAGACTATTGAGAGTCCCTTGAACTGCAGGAGATCCAACTAGTCTGTCCTAAAAGAAATCAGTCCTTAATATTCTTTGGAAATACTAATGCTGAAGTGAAAACTCCAATACTTTGGCCACCTGATGAGAAGAACTGACTCATTGGAAAATACCCTGATGCTGGGAAAGATTGGAGGCGAGAGGAGAAGGGGACGATAGAGGATGAGCAGGTAGGATGGCATCAATGACTAGATGGAGATGAGTTTGGGTAAGCTCTGGGAGTTGGTGATGGACAGGGAAGCCTGTTGTGCTGCAGTCCATGGGGTCTCAAAGATTCACACATGACTGAGCAGCTGATTGGAGGTGCTATTTATGGACTAAAGTTTGAGAACCTCACTTCTAGAATGTGCACAGCGTAGTTTCTTAGTGTCTACTGTGAATGATCCTACTAAGGACATGTTAGAGCATTTGGAGATAGCGCTTGTAACTTGACTGTTACAATCCAGTCACTGCAGATTAAACAAGATAGGGTCACTTTCTTTCGGGCTCATCTGAGCTACATGAGGGACTACTTGGATGTCAGATCAATGTTTCTCTTCTTCCCTAAACCTTCTTCCTACAGTTTTGGAGCGAGGGAAGTGAAGTAACTCTCAGAAAGCACATGGTCTGATAATTAGATAATGTCAAAAAATGCCAGTTGCCCCCCTCCATTTAGTTCATCTCTTAACTCCCTGTGGTGATCTGTGTTAAGTGATCACAGGTCCTTACAGTGCAGCCACAATTGCTCCTAGACGGCTGAATACTTTTCTTCTTGCTCAGTGACTGCAGACCATGCAGTCCTGTTGCAGTCAGCGTCTGGCTGCTCTCTTGAGCAGTGGTTCTCAAGCTCTGCTCCACTGTGGAACCCCTGATTCCAATGGGATCTCATGCTGAGGGCAGCACCCAAGCAATCCAAGTCACTGTGGTTGAAGCAAGGTGTGAGGGTGGGCAGCCTGCCCACCTCAGCCCCTCCCTCATCTTCTCAGATCAACTCCCCTGCTCAGGGGCCCAGCTGGAAAATCATTCTCTAACTCTTTGAGTTTTTTGGCATCAGAGATGGAAGAAATATGGTGTGAATGTTATAAAAGTGGCAAGAATAGATTCTTGATCACTGGAAAGAGAGCAGAGCACTGAAATGAAGGCAAAAACAACTTTGAAGTATTGCTGTCATTATAAAATGAGTAGGTGAGATAAAACCAACCTCTCCACAGGAGTGACAGTTTTGAGAAATGTTCTCACTGATTCCACTGCTCTAATGCAGTCACCATGAACTACATGGGATATTTGGAAAGTGGTAAATAGAAAGGGAACAGGTGTAAAATTGTGTAAAGTTGAATAAAGTTCCAAAGCATAAGAACATATCAAAGCGACACTACAGCAAAGGGGGTTGTCTTTGATGGGCTTGGCTGAAGAATATCTATAACATGGGGCTTTCCCCCAAACCACAGGTCCTGAGGGTCTGATGCCTACCCTCCAGGTGGGGCCAGGGACCTGGGGAAGGGCAGAGGGGTAGAAAAAGCTGAGGGATGGAAAGAAGGGGAAGCAGGAGGGACACAGAGAGTCAGGAGGAAAAGGGACTTCGGGGATGCCCATCAGAAAGGGACTCTGCATGGGTGACCGGCCTGCACTCAGTGCCTCTTTGTCATCACTCAATTGCAAGTTTGTTGTTGATTTTTAGTCACTAAACTGTATCTGGCGCTTTTACGAGCCCATGGCCTGTAGCCCACCAGGTTCCTTTGTACCTGGGATTTCCCAGGCAAGAATACTGAGTGCGTTACCATTTCCTTCTCCAGGGGATCTTCCCACTCAAGGATCAAACTCAGAGTCTCCTGCATTGCCAGGTGGATTCTTTACCACTGAGCCACCTGGGAAGTTCAAGTGCAAGTTTTCTGTTAAGTATTGTCCTTTATACTCCCCGACATCTCCAAGAAGCAGCAGAATCAGCTTCATGATCTTTCAGCAGCTCCCAAGTGCCGTTAGGGTAAAGCCCGGATTGTGGAAGGTGGCTGCTGAGGACCCCTCCAGACATGCCCATCCTCTTCTTCAGTAATTCATCCAACAAGTATTTTAGGCCACCTACTACATGTCATGTGAATACAGTAAGTGCTAAATACTGAAAAGTAGCCCCTCTGTCTCCCTTCACTCCCTCTGTCAACTCTGCCCCCTCCCCAGACCCTTCTTCTTGCCTCTGTGACCAGCTCTGCTCTTCCTACAGAGGCTGCTTCTACCATCCTCCCATCCCTGCCCCTCCTCTGTGCTAGCATAGCCTGCATTTCCCTCTCCCCCACCTCCCAGATATTTTCACACCCGGGGCTCATGCTGGGCTAACTGCCTACCTTCCTGGTGAGTCTAACGGTGGAGGAGGGGTGGGGGGTGGGGAAATGACAGCAGTTGTGTGTCTGGGGTCAGCCTTGTTCAGTGGGTGTTCCCTGAGGCAGTTAAGCCCTACAGAAAGAAAATGGGTTACTGTCCTCTCAGTTCTCCCATGGGTGGGGGACATTGCACAGCAACGGGGCCGGATTCACCACATCCTGGGGAATTTTTAAATCAGCTCCGAATCAATAATACCAGGCTTCCTGGGTGGCTCAGTGGTAAAGAATTCGCCTGCCAGTGCAGAAGACCCAGGTTCAATCCCTGGGTCAGGAGGATCCCCTGAAGAAGGAAATGGCAACCCACTCCAGTGTTTTTGAGAATATTCATGAGACTCCCAATGGACAGAGGAGCCTGGCAGGATATAGCCCATGGGGTCGCAAAGAGTCAGATATGACTGAGCAAATAAACAGCAACAATAAATCAACAACATCACTTGGCCAGCTCATAGGAACAGAACTTTCAAGGAAATTCAGCACTAGCGTTCTGGTGCTGGAGAGATGGAAAGCTCTGGGATTCTTTCAGCACCAGAGGTGCATTGTTCCTGTAGGCCCAGAAACACACAGTGACTTCTCACCTCGCCTTCCTCAGCTGGCAGCGTTTACTTGCTGGGCGCTTTATTACTTTCCCTCGCAGACGCCTCTGTTTCTCATTAGAGCCAGGGGCCTGAGCCCCTGAGAGCTGATAACAATTTCGCCCCTAGACAGATCTTATTGGTTAACTGGAAAAGGCAGGTTAATGGTGTCTGCGCAGAAGGTATATTATTAGAAGTAAGTCTGTGAAGCAAACTCCCAGTGACTCTAATCTTCGGAATGCTGACTCCCGGGGTCAGTAATTGGGCACCGCAGAATTCACCAGAGCAGCAGGCCTAAGCCTGTCTTCAGACCTCTTTGAAATGTGGTTCCTGGGCTCAGGAAAATAATTGCTTCATTTGAAGGGGGTGGAGAGAGATGAGGGGAGAAGAAACAACCTTCATTATTTCTCCAGTTTATCAATGCACCATGTTCTCCATATCCTGGTCTAATTAAAATAACACAGGCTGTTTGAGAAACTCAATCATTTCCACGGTGATTTTTGTCAGTTTGCTCCTCCTGCCAGTTCAGAGATGCCTAATGGCCGATAAGCCCGTGCTCTGGGATTCCTTCCTTCAGTCATTAATTCAGCAACACAGTGCCGCGGTGCTTGTTAACTGTTCTTTACCCCTGTTCTATGAAAACCCTTAATTAACAGGGAGGATATTTTAATGTCAGTGCTTTGCAACTTTCCAAAGAAAAATGCCAATGTAATCAACTTGAACTCTTGACCACTGCTCCTAACACGAATCTTCTTCTTCTCAGCCATCTGGGCTACCTCTGTTTCACATTCCAAATACCCAGGCTGTGATAATTTGGGAGTGTGGTATCAGCACCAGGAAGTGCTGGAACATGCAGTTTTTCAGGAGATCCCTCTGAAATGTGTCCTTTGTATTAGGGCCCTGGTCATCTGAGAAAAGCTCTAGTTATGATCCCGAGATCCATTTTATATGTTCCTGGAAAAGGTGAGAGGGACAAAAAGAAGAGACAGTATTACTCTTTCAGGGGATGATTCTGCATAACCCTTGTGGCCAAACTTAATTCAGCCTTACATAGAAAAAAAAAAATGAGAGAGGAAAATAAAAAGTAAAATAAACTAAAATCCATACACTAGAAAGAAAGAAGTAGAGAGAAAGTCAGGAAAGAAAATAAACACTTGACCCCACCATGGCAATGTTGGCACCAAGTTTTCTGGCCTTGTGAGACAGGCATTGCAAGAGTTTCCGGCATGTGGCCAGCCCAGCCTGGGCTCCATCATGAGGAAAGCACTACAGACACCAGGGAGCAACCACTGTGTGGTTACCTTAGAGACCTGAGGCGTGGTCCTTTCATCCGCATGACCTTGCAGCTTTGGGTCTGGCCCTTCAGTAACTGCACAAGCCCCTATGTCTGCCGGGCACTTGGCTTAAGACTCTTCCAACTCATTCTCAGAACCAGAGCTGAGAGCCTCCAGGGCCTCGGAGCCATTCCAGTATCTGACCTAGAACCCATCAGCCCTGCCACTGAAATGGCCTTTTGACCTGCCTTCTTGGTGAACCATTGGCCCAGGTTAGCACACACGGCACCCCACTCCAGTACTCTTGCCTGGAAAATCCTGTGGACAGAGGAGCCTGGCGGGCTGTAGTCCATGGGGTCGCTGTCAGTCCGGCACGACTGAGTGACTTCACTTTCACTTTTCACTTTCCTGCACTGGAGAAGGAAATGGCAATCCACTCCAGTGTTCTTGCCTGGAGAATCCCAGGGATGGGGGAGTCTGGTGGGCTGCTGTCTATGGGGTCGCACAGAGTCGAACATGACTGGAGTGACTCAGCAGCAGCAGCACATTTGATCTTGATGGCTTGTAGAGGCAGTCAGCATGCTTACGCTGGGGAAATAGAGATAATATGAAAGGCAAGAGAGTGGATATAAACCAACTCCACAGGAAGTATAAGAAAACATTTTATAGCAAATTACCACTTCTCTCAGTGTATCCTGAGATGCCAACTTTATCAGTCAGCTCAGTCACTCAGTCGTGTCTGACTCTGCAACCCCATGGACTGCAGCACGCCAGGCAGGCCTCCCTGTCCATCACCAACTCCCGGAGCTTGCTCAGACTCCTGTCCATCGAGTCAGTGATGCCATCCAACCATTTCATCTTCTGCCAACTTTATAAATGTTATTAAAATAATGTTAACGATTGTTTTAAATCTTCCTCTTCTGTTAATTACAAGGCGGATGCAGGTGTTCCTTGTGCTTCTCAGGCCACAGCAGAAAAGTATTAGAAAGAAATATATCAAAACCCAGAGTCTGGAATTTTAAAAATGAGATTCAGATGTGTCTATAAATCTGACAGAGAGATGCAGGGAGGCCCTTCAAGCTGGGGTGGGCAAGACATGCCTGGAATTTGGTCAGTGACCTCACCTGGCCACTTACTTCATTAAGTGTGCTGCTTTGGGGCACGCACAGGTCTGGGGTCAGCCCGGGTGTTTTCATGCCTCTTCTAACAGCAATACTGTTTGCTGGCCTTGGGGGCTGCCCAGTGTCCTGCCTCCTGCTCAGGTGTCATGACTCAGCCAAACTCAAGAGGCAGGAAACTGAGCTGGATGAATCACTGGTTTGATCTCAAGTGACAAATCCCTTGTTGTGACTTCTTGCATAGGCAGGAGATTGTTGATGGGGGTGGGGAAGGCGGGAAGAGGCAGAATCAGCAGAAGGTCAGCAGGTGAGTATTCACCAAGATGGCACCCCAATCCACACGCTGTGCCCATCAGCCCCGCTCCCGATGAAACTGCCCACAAGGTTATCAGAGACTGGTGACTGACAGAAATTCTTGAGCTGATCTTGAGGCTTGCTAAAAATCCCTCCACTTGTAGCCTGCCTTCACTGAACAGGCTCACCTTAATTATTCTGTGGCAAATTGCACACCCTCCAAATTTCACAGACCCTAAACAGGAGATCTTTGCCAGAGTTGTTTTTCAGGAATTTCAAGTCAGCTGTGTCTGGTTCCACCTTGAGCTGACTAAGTCTGGTTAAGACCGTGGACCCTAAAACTGGGCCTGCTCAGGGGTCCAGTGAATGATCTTTTGATGTCAGATGGCTCCAAACTCCATTCTCAGACCATGCTGCTAAGTTGCTTCAGTCGTGTCCAACCCTGTGTGACCCCATAGACAGCAGCCCACCAGGGTCCCCCATCCCTGGGATTCTCCAGGCAAGAACACTGGAGTGGGTTGCCGTTTCCTTCTCCAATGCATGAAAGTAAAAAGTGAAAGTGAGGTCACTCAGTCACGACCCCATGGACTGCCACCCACCAGGCTCCTCTGTCCATGGGATTTTCCAGGCAATAGTACTGGAGTGGGGTGTCATTGCCTTCTCCATCAGACCATGCTGGATGCCTACATTTTTGAACCTACATCCCACAAAGAAGTATGTAACTCAGATAGGCCTGCATAGAACCTCCCCTTTTACATATCCCCAATCACCTTTCCCTATCATGAAGATCATGCTACTTTTTTTAATCCCATGTCTCAAGCCCCTTGCCTTTGGGGAAGCAGATCTGAGATGTTCTCCCATCTCTTTGCTCGGCTGCTTCATGAGTAAACCCTCTCTTTCCTGCAAACTTTGGCATCTTAGAGTTCTGGCTTGCTGTGCTTCAGGCAAATGAACCTGATTCAGTGACACTGATGCCACCTGCACAGTCACATAACCTCTCAAGAGAACATGGAAACGTGTTCAGGAATCTAGCACAAGGAGGTGTCTTGAAGGACGCAGCAAGAATTCTGGAGTCAGGTAATTCTCGGTTCAATGCCTGGGTGGCCTTTCATTCCCTAGGTGAGGCTAGGCAAGCAGCTTAGCCTTCCTCTGCCTCCATCTTCAGTTCTGTAAAATGGAGATAACAATACTCATGTGGCACAATTGCCAAGAGGAATGAAACAACAACATATGCAAAGTGCTTGCCACCGACATTTGGTCCTTTGTTGAGATGCATCAGATCCTATTTCCTTTTCCATATTATCTATTACAAAACTATCAGCTTAATGGAGTAAGTAGAGGAAGACCTGGGAGACATAATTCTGGTCTCTTAACAAGGGAGGTGACATAGATACAATAAAAGATAACAAAGCAAGGCTCTTTAACCTGAGAATCACTGGCAGTAAAAAGATATTTATGGCTAGAAAAGAGATTCACATGGCATGGGACTTTTTACTTTCACAACTCAATCACCCACCTGAGTGACTGAGATTATCACGATCTCTTTATTTCATTTTCCAAAAGCCTGATTAGTCATGAAAATATTTTATGGGAAGTAATTTATAATGACCATGTTTTATAGTTAAATTTGCTTAATAGTCGAGCCCACAGGTCCATCACACTTGGGTCCACTTTCCTGTTTCCTGGCTTTCCATCAGTTGCCACAAAATCCAGTTCTACTATCTTCTTTCTGAAGTACAGACTTTTACTATGAGGGCCCTGAGAGAGAGAGGGAGACGGAGGAAGAAAGAGGCCTCCTCCCATAGCCTCCTCTCCAGCCCAAGACAAACTGCTCTTTCTTCCAGGAGGGTTGACAGTGAGGGTCTCCATTGCCTTACTGCTCCCTAGAGGCCCAAGGCCACCTAGTGATTGCTAATAATACTGGTCCAACTTCAGTTCGTTAGGAGATAGTCATTTTTACATACACCCGAGTGTAGACCAGCTGGCTGTTGTAGATTCTTCCCCACAAAGTGCAGGACATCACACCATAAACTTTCTGCAGTCCTCACCACATCAGGCCTGGGTCTCTGGGAACACAATCATTCCACAAAGAACATACACAGTTTCATAAGAACAGACAACAGTCAAGCACACACGTACACAAATTCTCCCAAAGAAACCCAGCTAAAGAATGCAATCAGTTCAGTTCAGTTCAGTTGCTCAGTCATGTCTGATTCTTTGCGACCCCATGAATCTCGGCACGCCAGGCCTCCCTGTCCATCACCAACTCCCAGAGTTCACTCAAACTCATGTCCATCGAGTTAGTGATGCCATCCAGCCATCTTACCCTCTGTCGCCCCCTTCTCCTCCTGCCCCCAATCCCTCTGAGCATCAGGGTCTTTTCCAATGAGTCAACTCCCCAACAAACAAAAATTAAACCTCATTCTGCTTACTCCCCAGTTTTTCCCAACAGTGATTGGGTGAGTACATACTTATTGATTCATTGCAATTCATTCATTCATTCAACAAATAGTCATTTGTCGCAGCTAGTATTCTGGGAGCCAGGACACTGCCTGTCTTTATGGAAGTTAAAAGTAATAGCCCATTATAATCCTTTCCCAGAATTCAATACATACACACACACACGTGTGTGTGTGTGTGTGTGTGTGTGTGAGTCACTCAGTCGTGTCCAACTCTTTGAGATCCCAAGGACTGTAGCCAGCCAGGCTTCTCTGTCTATGGAATTCTCAAGGCAACAGTGCTGAAGTGGGTTGCCATTCCCTTCTCCAGGGGATCTTCCTGACCCAGGGTTTGAACCTGGGTATCCTGAACTGCAAGTAAATTCATTACTCTCTGAGCCACCAGGGAAGCCCACATACATCTATACATACATTTAAAGAAAAGAAAGAGCAAGCTCATCTCAAAGGCTTGAATTCAAGTTTCCCACTCTGGTAAAATAAAACATTTCTAACCTTTGAAGTAATTTCCATTTCTGCCCATTTTGGCTTTTAAAAAAAAAAGAAAAAAGGCATGAAGGGCTGCGTCCTATTTATACATGAGCTTCATCAGCACTGGCTGATTCTCATAATGCTGCTTTCTTTTCTAGATACTCACAGCCCATGCATGTATTGATCTGCTGCATTCTTATCCAGGTTTTACTTCTGCAGGATCTATCGTTTTGTTTAAAAACATTAAAAACATTCTCCACTTCTAATCTTCCAGTGCATCTCCTAATCGTCACAAAATATGTCTGTGTCTGTATATTAAAAGGGTCACAAGAGCAACAATCATTTCTAGTAGATTTTCTGGTACCCCTGGTTTACAGTTCCCATTTTCCTAGCGAATATTCCTAAGGATATAGGACTTGACATTGTGTTGAGCCTTTATTTAGTGCCATCGCTCTGCTGAGACCATTATGCTCACTGTCCTCTTCACTTCCCACAGTAGCCCCACGAGGTCACCTCTTCACAGAGGAAGGTGCTGAGAATCACTGAGTAAGTCTCCAGCCAGCTAGCCATGGGCAGAGCATGAAGTTGGCCTCAGGAGGGCCAGTGGAGAGTGGTGGAGAGTGAAAAGGGCCCAGGAGAGAGCCTGTGCTTAACTAAGGAGCAGGTGCCCAGCAGGAGAACTGACCAGATTCTGAGGTTCATGCCTACCTGTACCCCTGCCAACATCTCCAGCCTGGTGTGTGGGCATGGATTTACTCAGCCAAGTCTTGCTCAAACATTGACTTCTCAAGTTCTGTTGACTGAAATGGAATTGGCAGTTAGGTTGTTTTCCTTTTCTTTTCTTTCAGTTGCAGAGAAAATAGCCTTTTCCACAAAACACTCCATCAGTATAGGCGGGATGCAGTAGGTGGGGGTACAAGTCTTGATAGCTTGCTTCAAATGTCTCCCATAAACTACTTTATTTCCCATTTGAAGGGGAAAAGTGAAGGGAAATCATTGTCTTCACTGAACTCTAAAGTTGTCCTTCTTTATAAGTTTTATAAATGGGGTTGAATCAAGCTAAAGAAATTTAGGGAATGAAAACCCCCAACGAAAGTCTCTAGAAGTACCTTCCTGTACTTTTAATGTGTCCTACGTTCTGGGATATTGAAATTCATCCAAGAACTGCCACCTTCTCCAAGAAGCTGGCCCTCTCTGCCATCTCCCACAGACGGAGGCTATCTTCCTCTAAGGGAATGATGCCATATATCAGGGAGCCATTTCAAAGTTGAGCAAAAAACCACAAGTGGATTTAGGCTTTTCAGGTCTGGAGCGTCGACCTTCCACACACATTTCATGGGCAGGCCTTTACGCTGCAATCATGTCTAGATTTTTAGAGGCTTTTTCAAGACGTGTCAGGATTTGGGGAGGGTTTCCTTTTCAGATAAATGCTCCAGCACTGACTGCTCTGTGTCTGAGCTGGCTCAAGTAAAGGCATATTCATTTCTGTGGGAATGTTGGAACACGGAGCGGAAGAGGTTCTTTCTGCCCACAGCTGTCTCTAATCTCAGAAGTTCAAGTCTCCGAAGCTGATAGATCATTATTCAAAGTAGTGGATCTGACAGGAGGACGTAAGCCCTCTCATGATGGGCCGGGATTTGGTGCCATCACAAACAAATTTTTAGATGAAAATAAGCTGTAACCAAACCTTTCAGTGGATTCAAGAGAGAAGGTGCACTTACATCTTCCTGCCGTGGTTCAGGAGTAGAACTCAGAGGCCTCCTCACTTAAAACAGTTTTCATGGTGACCTTTAAGCTAAGTCATCCAGTCCACGCTTGAAACAAACTCTGCAGAGACCTTGCCTCCTAGCCTGAGTATTCAAATATAAATTAATTTGGAAACCACAACTGATTAAAGATGCATAGCATTATCTTCAGAGAAGCACCCCACTCCAGTACTTTTTCCTGGAAAATCCCATGGACGGAGGAGCCTGGTGGGCTGCAGTCCATGGGGTCGCTAAGAGTCGAACATGACTGAGCGACTTCACTTTCACTTTTCGCTTTCATGCATTGGAGAAGGAAATGGCAACCCACTCCAATGTTCTTGCCTGGAGAATCCCAGGGACGGGGGAGCCTAGTGGGCTGCCATCTATGGGGTCACACAGAGTCGGACACGACTGAAGCGACTTAGCAGCAGCAGCATTATCTTGACTGACTAGCAGATATTTGGTGATGAGATACACCTCTATTTCTGGAAATAAAAATCCTCTCAGAAATACTAATTTTTCTCAGACTTTTTTTTCCTGTCTAAACTATCTGAGGGGGGACATCCCTGATGGTTTAGTGGTTAAGACTTCACCTTCCATTGGAGGGGGTGCAGGTTCAATCCCTGGTCAGGGAGCTAAGATCCCACATGTCTCAAGACCAAAAAGCCAAAACATGAAACAGAAGTAATATTGTAACATATTCAATAAAAACTTTACAAATAGTCCACATTAAAAAAAAAAAAGACTTTAAGAAGTAAAAATGAATAAGATGGGGAATAAGATGTACTCCCTCAGTCAAGCAGCTGACTCTGGGTGTGGTTTGAGGTTGAGAAAGAAGAGGGTACCTCCTAAAGGGATGACAGTATTACAACCTGTCAGAGAGAGAGCAAAATTTAGAAAGCTCCACCAGTGATTGGGGTATGCTCACCCAGCACTCCCAGCAGCTCTCTCCTGTCTTTGAGTAAAAAGTGAAAATATTCATTCCGCGTAAGACAACCAAACACCAAAAGGTTATTGAGTATCTATAACTTAGAACAGATCCTGTAAGTGACCATTTATTCAACACAGCTATGTTTACTGAGGGCTGCAGAAAACCCCTAGCATCATTCCACTAAAGAATATCATATAGCAGATACATCCTAGTACTTTGGGCCAGTAATTATTATGGTCCTACTTGTGCTATTAAGCAAAAATAAACTTACTATCTGTCACTTAGTGATTACAGCTTATATTTATAAAGCTAGTTTAGCAGTCTTTACTGAGAACAGATACATATTTTTCCCTTTTTCACTAGCACTTTTTAATGTTTTCTCTTACATGTATTCTCTACCATTTAACAAATTTTGCTTATAAAACTGTTAGACAAGGCAAAGTGAAATATTTCACTCACAGTATTTTCTTAGACTATTCCTAAGTAAAATAAACATAAATGGCCTAGATTTTTTAAAATACTCTAGAGTCTGAATGTAAAATAAATCATCCATTGTGTAATAACTTTCATTGGAAGAGCCTGCAAATAGATTTATTCTGCCTCAACCCTTCCCTCACTCCCATATGGGAAAAATAAAAGCAAATCATTTTTGTTTGACATAAAATCTTGACCTTTGTTGCATTCATGGCTGCTGAGAGAACAACATAGTCAGCAGAACCCCCTGGAGTGTGAACCATTGATCTTAAGTTCAGGAAGTCATCAAGTCTGCAGAAGTTTTCCCAAACTAGAAGACCACTTACTCCTTTCATTCTGAAGAGACTGACTTCCTGTCTTCATCTTTATTCTTAGGCCGTCACCAAAAGAGAACTTGGAGGAGTCAGCAGGAGAATTTATATCACAGGCCAAGCAGAGCAGCTTTGGGCTTGCTCACTGCCTGTGTCCTTAGAGCTGAACAACCAGGAAGGATGCACAGAATCCACTCATGCGTTGGTCATTGAGAGCAAAACTGGTTCCATATGCATACATGCACACACACACACACACACACACACACACACACACACACACACACACACATCTCGTTGTGTGTCTGGTGTTTAGACAAGGACCATCCCGCATTGATGTCAAGAAAACAGGGAAAGAAAAAGTTCAATCTGTTATTGCTTAAACCTATTTACAAGAGAAAATGCATTCAGATGACCTATTCAAAAGGTTTTAACTTTATTCCAAGTGACCAATGTGCATGAAATTAGCCAACTTTCTACCTTTTTAAAGAATATGAGCTATTAATATTTTTATTAATATAGGATTTTCAGGATTGTAGGATTATTACAGGACTTATTTTGGTAAGGGTCCACATCAATCTCTAAAATTTCCACTTTTTTTCCTAGGTTTTAAAAAATCATGTATCCAAGAAAGATAAAAGAGTCAAGTTAAAAATCAATATTTGGGGGATGGGAGGTCTTCTGGACACAAGCCCTATTGTGTCCTATAGCCCATCTATTTCAAAGCTAGATGCTTTGGAAGCCCATCTCTCAGGTGGAAGTCTTGAAAGTTGAGGTAGGAGATGTGAGGTTCAAGCCCGTTGCTCCTGAGGGAGAAGCTGGGAATCAGGAGTTCCCTCCAGTATGTCACAGCACTGAGCAGGAGGTTGGTGGCAAGTCTGTCTTTCCCATCCATTTCAAGGTGGGTCTTTTCTCATTCTCTTGATGTGTAGACATCTCAGTGTTTCTGGATTTCTTTCAGAGTGAATTGTTCTCTTGTAGCTGTAGACTTGGTGTATTCCGCAGAGGTGAGTTCAGGAACCTCTTACTTTGCCACCTTGAACCAGAACCTGAAATTACTACTGACATTCAGGAATGGGAGAAAATGGGTGGTGAGGGTCTGAAAATGCCATCAGAACAGAAAAGGAAAGGGATTCTCATATAAGTGGTGGAAGTCACTTAGAAATCTGGAATAAGGGTTTTTAAGTGCACACGTGCGCGCGCGCACACACACACACACACACACACACACACACACACCCGTTGCTTCAACAAAACTGCCACAGGATTTCTCCCTTGCATCCTCATTCCCACAGCTCTAAGGTTGGGCCACATTATATTAATTGGCTGATTTCACTTGCCTCAAGTGTATCTGATTTGCACAAGTTCACAAAGATTTTGCCAGTATTCCCATGAGAATCATGAGTCAGTTACCCTAGAGTTCCCTGGGCCCAGTGGCTTCTGCGCTGAGGGCACTGAGAGACTCTGTCTTCAGTCCAACCACAGCACCCAGCCCTGCCATCAATAAACCTGTATTCCCACAGTCAGCAGGGAACCACTGGGGGAGATTTGAGGCTGCCCCATTGCTCAGTGTCACTCTACAGCAGTCCTGAATTTATTTCTCCACGCTGTCACTTTTTCCAACTTTACTTATGACCAGGAGAAGTACACAGTGATACAAAGAGCCAGGCCATGCACACACTGAGGTCACTCCCACATCCCAAATGGCCTATGGCAGGGTCAGCAACAGGCCAAAGCATGTGCATGAATACAGACGTTTTTGGGTTTTTTTCCCCAGATTTCCCCCTTGTCTGTGATAAAGCTGGAAGTGTGGTCACTGATTTGGTCAGGAGAGATAGCTGTCCACCTGTGTCCTAAATCTGCTACCCTAGTGATGACCCCATGACGTTTCCACTAATGCGGTTTCCCACCTCTCCAAATTTTCTCTTCCAGTAGATCTTCTGTGGAGGAAGGCTGAAATCTGGAACCAGCCTCTGACTTCAGGAATAAAACTTCCTCCTTCAAACTTTTCAGAACAAGAGAGCAACACCAGCTATTAATCTCAGAACATGCATTTAACAATTCTTTTCTAAAAGACAAAATAACATTTTTCAGTCCAGCAAGAACACCAACTTGTTAAATTGATTAATGAAAGTGCATTACTATTACACACAGAATAAACATTATTGTTAAAGACAGAAACAGAGCTACCTGTTAGCAGCTTATTTTCAGTCACCTGTAAAATAATATTGCCACAGATTCACATGGCAAAGCTATTGTTAATTAGTTAACTGACATAACATTGCCAATAATTTTAATCATGTTTGAGAGGCTCCTCAAAGAAGTCATGATTCATTTAGCTATTATCTCCACCTCACTAAATCTTAAATACTGAGATGACAGTCATAAAATTAAAACATTCTAACCTAAGAAGTCACAAAATAAATGTGCCACATACCCATGTACCCATTTTGACTCTTTGTGTATGTAAATAAAATTTAATTTTGGATGTCTGGTTTTAATGGTATATTTTTCCCTCTAAGTTTTTAATTAATTAATATGATACTGACAGCTCAAGGTTTGCAACTCTAGATTGACTTAATAAAGGGGAGTTGGGGCGCTTAGACTGCCTGGGTCTAGGTTGGGGTGAATCATGGCCAAAACACTGAGGGTCAGTGGAATGACATATCACTCACCGGGTGACTTCACACCAGTTATGGAATGTCTCTGTTACTCAGTTTTCCAGTCCATATGGTGGGGAAAATTATAGTGTCTCTCTCATCAATTCTTATGAGGATTTAATGAATCAAAAGTATAAAGTTCTTTGAACAGGTAATACATACAAAGCACAGAGCAAATAGTAGTTGCTTTTGTTTTCAGTGGAATTTTCAACCACTTACAGGATTGTTTCCCTTGACAGTGCCTCAAAATCAACACATCTAGAAAAAGCATTGCTCTTCTGTTTAGAACAGCTCCCTTTCCCAACTTCCTAGGAAATAAAACCCCAGGGCAGTGGTGCCACTACTCAATAACTGGATTGATTACAGATATTGGTTATTGATTACATTATATATTGATTAAATATGTTGGTTATTGATAACAGAAGTATCAATAACCAATATATTTGACTCCTCCTATCCGCCCCCTACCCTGTCCTGACACCAACCTGCCACCAAAGACTCTTCATTCTTCTTTCTAAATTGGTCGCCTTGTCACATCCTTTGTTTTCCAGTTGTAATATTGTGATACAGTAAGAACTGTGAGTTTGATCTTTGCCCCTGGTTCCTAGCACAGAGTTTTTAAAACCCTTGGAATTTCCTGAGAGTTAAGGGTAAGAAGAGCATCCTTTGTTATTTACAATGAGCCCTTCTCAACCTTACCTGAGTTTATGCAAAACCCCATTTGGATAATGGGTTCTGATGCCAGAGGAATTTACCATCAGATTAGCGGGCTGGACATTTCAGTCCCACCATCCTCTACTGCTAGGGAGGAGAAAAGGGCATGGAATTGAGTTCATCGCCAGTGGCCAATAATTTAATCAATAATGCTCATGAAGGAGACCCTCCATGAAAACACTAAGTGCAGGGACACATCCACAGGTTGGGAGGGTGATGCTTCCTGGGGACAGAAGCTCCTGTGCGGAGGAGACATCCAAATTTCACCTTGTATGCCTCTTCATCTAGCTATTCATTTGTAGCCTTTATGATATCCTTCATGATAAATGGGGAACAGCAAGTTAAATATTTTCCTGAATTCTGTGAGCTGTTTTAGTAAATTATGAAACCTAAGAAGGAGTCACAGGAACACTGACTTGTTGCCAAGTCAGAGGTGTTGGGCTTCCCCCAAGTGGCTCAGTGGTAAAGAATCCACCTGCAATGCAGGAGAGCCAGCTTTAATCCTTGGATTGGGAAGAGCCCCTGGAGAAGAAAATGGCAACCCACTCCAGTATTCTTACCTGGAGAATCCAATGGACAGAGGAGACTGTCAGGCTGTAGTCAATGGGGTCACAAAGAGTTGGACACAACTGAAGCAACTAACATTCAGAGGTGTGGGTAACCTGGGCACCTGCTACTTTGGATTGGTATCTAAAATAGGAACAGTTTTGTGGGACTGAGCCCTTACCTGTGGTATCCATGCTAATTCCAGGTAGTTAGTGTCAGAATAGAATTAAGTGGTAGGACACCCAGTTGGTGTCCACAGAGAAATGGAAAATTGCTTGATGTGGAAAACCCCTACATTTGGTGTCAGAAGTGTTGTGAATAGAAAATAGATTTCCTCTACAGCCTCCACATTCCAATGAAGACTCTTGTTACTTCAGACCTCAGTCACCACAGCCTCTGGGTTAGCAGACCCCCTCCGCCAGCCTCTGAGTCCCTGAGTCTAATCACCCTCTGAGACAGTCTGCATGGAATGGATACTAGCTGACACCTGTGTTGTATGACACTTCAGGGGCAAGAGACTCACTCAAAGTAGCTTTTGTTGATGGAAGCATGCTTATGGAGAACAGGCCATGTGGCTTTGTCTCGTGAATAGGGTTGTCAGAGAAATCTGGGGACACACTTATACTTAAGATCATCTGATTATCTGAAATTCAAATTTAACTTGGCAACTGGCTTTAGTTTGTATGGTTGGCATTGTCATTGTCATTGCTTTGTTTTTCGAGTTTGCTAAATCCAGCAACCTTACGTCACATACAACCAGGAGGACATCAAGGGCCTGTAGTTTACAACGGCAGCTAGAGTGGCTAAATAAAATAGATCTCACCCATCCAGTACCTCTAAGGACCAGTGTGCAGCAGGACTTGTGTAGGATGATGTACGATATTTTCTTTTAAAAAATGCACAATGTGAGAGTTGCAAGTTAAGTTTTTTTGGGGGCAAAATGAGGGCTGTAGCCCAGGAGACAGCATTTCAGATAGCTCTGAGAAACTGCTCTAAAGAGGTAAAGAGGAAGGTCAGTATATATGTGATTTTGGTGAAGGGGGAGTACATACAGCCAAATATGTGGTAAAGAATCCATCTGCCAATGGAGGAGACATAAGAGATGCAGGTGCAGTCCCTGAGTTGGGAGATCTCCTGGAGGAGGGCATGGCAATCCACTCCAGTATTCTTGCCTGCAGAATCCCATGGACAGAGGAGCCTGGCAGGCTATAGTCAGTAGGGTCGCTAACAGCTGGACACGACTGAAGTAACTGAGCACAGCACAGCACAGAGGTAGACTCTAAGTGCCCATGGCAAGTGTCAATTTGTAGTTGACAGTGGTAACTAACACTAGTCTCACATGTTGGGAGAATACCTCTTACCTCTCTTCAGTAAGTAGTGGAAACTGCTATAAATTGGTGTACCCTGATCATACCCTACCTGAAGCAAGCTGCTCCTATTCACCTCCACCCATTGTTGCCACCAGGGATGTGGCAGAAAGAGTAAAAAAAAAAAATCCCAATTTTTTTCCTTAATAGAAAAGCTTTTGATATTATGCTATTCACAACTGATTTAATAAGAAAACATTGCTTTGGCAACTTTGTGTGGGCAGACAGAACAAAAAGGTGTATTGACCACATCACCTGGCCTTCAGGCTACTATCTGCCGCCTCTTCTCTACAGAAACACTGGAGATCAGTCCTCAGCTGGAAAGAAACATCCCTTGCTCAGTCTTCCTTGGTCATTAGAGTAACTCAGCCATAAAGCAGTTCTTGACCAATGAACTCTCTTGGTACAGCTTGATTTGAATTCTCTGAAAGAGACAACTTGATTGGGTTGGCCAGTCACTTTGCATACAGCACTCTTCTTGGTCATTGGCCAGCCTCGGGAAGGGTACAGTATTCTAGTCTAACTGGCTGTACCCTGGCAAGAGAATTACAAGGCCCAGACTCCTCACATGGCTCTCACTCTGTAACACCAGTGGTACCGGATTTCTTTCCATTCCTCTTCCCTCACTCTTCTGTCCCACTACAGAGTTCTCTTACTTCTCTTCTCTGAGGTCATATCTCTTCTTTCTTATGACCAAATTAATGGTTTCACATACTTCAGCTCTCAGCCTGTGTCACTTCCTAAGAGAATCCTTCCCTGGCCTTTGAATAGGTCTGCTACTGCTGCATACCCACAAATGGAATTCAGAATATTTTCTAGTACTGTGCAAACACTGGCCAACAGCACATGGGTCTCATCAGAATGGGTTCTGGAATAACTCTGGAGGCTTCCTTCTGTGCCAGGAACTGACTATTTCGTGCTAACTCATGGGGGAGCCATACTGGGGTAGCTGGAGATAGGGCTTGTGAAGCCTCTGCCACAGGGGAAAGGGCACCCAGGGAGGCCAGGGCAGCTATATCGGTGTTTTAATTATCTACTGCTGTGTAACAAACCTCCACAAAACTCAACAACTTAAAGTGATAATTTATTATGTCTCACAGTTTTGCAGTCTGGGTTGGTTTTGTCTGGGTGGTTTTCTTCTTCAGGTGTTAGAGTAGGAATGTCTGAGATGGCTTCTTCACTCACGTCTGGTGTTTTAGCTGGGATGACTGAAAAGCCAGGACCTGGCTGAGCATCACTCTCCCCATGTGACATCTCCCTATGACTGGCTCGGTTTCCTCATAACACTATGGTGTAAGGATACTGTGCCTATGATAGATTGCTTCCAAAAGAGTAGATTTAAGCAGAAACCATCAGTCCTTTCAAGGCCTTAGCTCAGAATTCTCATACCATCTCTTCAGAGCCTTCTCCTGACCAAAGCAAGTCCTAAGGCCAGCCCTATTCAAGAAATCGGAAAGACTTCACCTCTTGGAGGGTAGAGCACCACTTATGTACAGAGGGAAGGGAAGAATAGTGGCCATCTGAGGACAATATCTACCACCATCAGCGTGGACACATTCAAGTACCTTAACCCTGATAGAGCAGATCAATGCATTGTGGCTGGATATCAGCCAAGTTTGTGCCTCTCTTTTAGTTGATTGTGGCAGTTTTACACTTGTTTATGATTTATTTTACTAGAGTCTACAGGATGGCAGGAATGGTGACTGCGTTTGCTGTAGTGTCAGGTGTGGTGACTGTCACACTGCATCATTTAATAAGTATCTGCTGAATAAATGAATGAATATTCCCTTTTTAAAACTGCAGCCAAAATTATCACAGAACTGCTTCAAGTGACTAAAATGCTTCCATTTTTATGTGGTGATAATTTGATAAAGGGTTTTTAAATGGGGAAAAACAAAGTTTAGTGTCAGAATTCTCTTTGGCAGAAGAACTAGTTTTGCTTAAAGGCACTAGAATGCATATTTTGGTACCAATACCAGGTGTTTGCAGGAGGCATAGAGGAGAAAACTGAACTGCGAAACAAAGACAATACAACAGGTTTCTCCTTCCCTCCCGTCTTATGGATGTTCTTAACGCCCAGCACAGATTCCCTACAACTGATAAAATCATCAATAAGAAGAGCCACCCACCAAGAGCCACCTCCCAGGAAGGCTCTCCTTGGGCAAGAATGAATGCATTCTTCCAGCATGGAATGCTTAGCGTGAGGTAAAGGTTTTATTTGGGAAGCAGCCTGGGGTAAAGAAAAGAAACAGAGTCAGAAAAACTGGCTTCTCTTCCAGCTTTGCCACACTGTAAGAATTAACCCAAAGTAAGTCACTTTTTACACTAAAACAAACTCCAGTATCTGAAGGGGGCCCAGAGAGTTTCAGCTCCCACCCCTCCTGACCAGCTTAACTAAGCCCCTGTGTATGGTTACAGGATGTGACAATCCCACCCTTCAACCTCTTTGTGCCTACTCATGATGCCCATCTTCCTGCTGACCCAGGCATTAAAAAGTCCAAGCTTGTACCACTTGCTTCATAATAGCTCAATCAATTGAGAGACAAGTTATTGGGGCAAGGAATAGTGGCTTTATTTGGAAAGCCAGCAGACCAGAAAGATGGTGGACTAATGTCCTAAAGAGACATCTTCCCTGAGTTAGAATTCAGGCTTCTTTTGTACCAATAGGGGTAAAGTCCTGGTTCCAATCAGACTCTGAAAGGAATGTGTTTATTCTTCTTTCCTGCAGCCATTCATAGCCCTGGTCAAGAGGTTTTCTGTGAAATAAACAAATGTATTTTAGCTTAATGCTCATTACAGTCAGCAGAGTTCCCAAAGAACAGCCATTATTTTTATTGGGGGGGGGGGGCGGTGATACAGTTTATATATCTATATAGTCTTTTTCAGATTATTTCCCCATATAGATTATTATAGAGTTGGAGAAGAAAATGGAAACCCATTCTGTTATTCTTGCCTGGAAAATTCCTTGAAGAGAGGAGCCTGGTGGGCTACAGTGCATGGGGTTGCAAAAGAATCAGATGTGACTTAGCAACTAAACAACAACAACAAGCAAATTATAGAGTATTGAGTAGAGTTCCCTGTGCCTTACATTAGGTCCCCATTGATTACCAATTTTGTAAATAGTAGTGTGTATATGGGACTTCCCAGGTGGCATTAGTTGTAAAGAACCCGCCTGCCAAAACAAGAGACATAAGAGATATGATTTTGATACCTGGGTCCAAAAGATTCCCTGGAGGTGGGCATGGCAACCCACTCAAGTACTCTTGCCTGGAGAATCTCATAGACAGAGAAGCCTAGTGGGCTATGGTCCACAGGGTCACAAAGAATTAGACATGACTGAAGCGACTTAGCAGCAGCAGTGGTGTGTATATGTTAATCCCAACCTTCTAAATTATCCCTCCCCGCACCTTTCCCCATAATGTATAATTTAAACTTATAGGCAACATCCCTTTAGTGATTAACTTGTAGCAAAAGCAATAGAATACAAAGGTTAAAGTAAAAGAAACAGATCCAATATGGAGTCAGATTTGTTCTTCCCTGATATTCAGTCTTGACAATCTGAGATGCATCATTGACGGAGCTCATCTATACATCTGCTTACTCACAAGACATTGTAGTATTTGCCTCCAGAGTCTCCTGCCTCCCATCTCTATTCCACACACTTATGGCCACTTCCAAGTCTGTGTCCTCCTGGAACTCTGCTCTGGCTTGATTCCTACATCCTTGATTCTAGGCTTTCCTTATTTCACTGCTTCTGAAGATTTCTAACTTTCCTTGCTTAAGGAGAGCAGACCCTGGTGGTTGCCTACCCTAGATCCCTAAGGTAGACTTACCACTTACTGAGAAGCCATTGAAGCTGAAACCCCCAGGCCAGCCATTGGGCTGGGCTCCCTTCCAAAGCCTGGGAAAAGCAAGCATCTCACGTTCAAGGTTACATATGTGTGTAAGATATTTTCACCACAATTGGGTGTGATCACTGTCATTTTCCTCCCCAGTTTCCCTGCCTCACACTTCCCCTCGTATTGAATGGTGTCAGGGTGCTTGTAGGTAGTTTATGGTGTACTGATAAGGGGAAGTGAAGCTGGGGAACATTCAACATGGACTTAGTAGACTATGTGGTTCACTGCAAGGTAAACCCACATTGGCTTAAAGCAAATAGTGAGGTTTATGAAGCATCTGGAATACAGCCAGAAGCCAGAATTTTTTTTAAGCTGTTTTTTTAAGCAGTAATACATTAAAATATATATATAAACTGTGAATAAAAGTAACCAATAAACTTTTTGATTATTTTATGATTTTATTAATAATTCAAATCATATGAATATATGGGAAACCATGTTAATTTCTTAATAATTTGGTACAAAATATTGACAACAAATTCAGCACAAAACTCACAATGCACATTAGGGTGAGGACTTTGGCAACTAACTGTTTTATGAGTGTTGTGAATAAAAGGTGTGTCTGTCAACCACACCAGGCACAGAACAACATACAAGAGAACTTGAAATACCCTAAGACATTACAACGCATTTATGAAAGAAATCAGGTGACAGTGTCTTCAATTTTAGCAACAATCCTTAATCTTTAATGGCATTACTGATCGCAGGTTATCAAACTGAAAAATACTTTTTTAAGTTATCAATTTAGAAAAAAAAATTTGATCTATCACATTGAGAAAAGATTGAATTATCTTTTTATCATCATTGTAAAAAATTATACACAAATTATTGCCAGGTGAAGAGAGTTTTAAAGAAAATATTTCATAGAGACGTGCCAGGCAGTTACTTAAAGTGTTATTATTTTTGTTTATTTATTTTTAATTCTAATTTTGAATTCATGACTTTATATGTCTTTTCTTAAAAAAAGAATTTCAGAGTGTATAACCATCCAGCAACATAAAACCAAATCTGCTTTGCCAGTAGCTAATTACCCTTCCTCTCTCCTAAGAGAATTCAAATTTTGTTCAAGGACTCACTTTCTTCTATATAACCCTGAGTTTCAAGGAAGATGGTCCCTGCCCATCTCATGTGGTTGCATTCCTTCTGCCAGCCATTACCTTAGGCATACACCTGTGATGCAATTCTGGTCAGTGGATAGGAAAAAGTTCTAAAGGGGATTTGGGAAAAGGTTTATTTTCTTTGATTAATGGGGGGAAAAGGCCATTCTTTGATTAAAGAGGGAAAAAAGGCCATTCAGGGTGGGACTCCCTATCTTTATCATCTAGACATTGCTGTGTTTGGATGTGACAGCTGGAAGAAGTGGAGCAGCTATCTTTTGACCATGAGGAGATCTAGCCTCAGAACAAGCTATCAGAGAATGACATAGAGAAAAGAGCTAATCTAGGGACAGGGGAGCCTGGTGGGCTGCCATCTCTGGGGTCGCACAGAGTCAGACACGACTGAAGTGACTTAGCAGTAGCAGCAGGCTGTACTCACAGACTTCTATGTGAAGTCATAACATATTTTCTCTCTGTTAAAGTCATGTAAGCCAAGTTTTCTATTACTTGCAGCTCAAAGCATCCCAACCAATACACTTACCGTCATAGTTTCCAGTGCCTCCAACAACCTCTTACAGGTGATTTTCTGGTTCTCTGTAGTCTTGCCCTATCCTACACATCCTACCATATTCCAAGGTCTCCCAAACTCACACTCGCTAGTCTTAATGGGATACACACTGTGCTTACTCTTTCGCACACTTTACTAAATGAGAAATTAATCACATGCCCTGCCTAGTTTGCCCATCCCTTTGTCCTCAAGGTACCAGACCCAACTCAACCTGTAAGGGCCACATGAAGACTTCTCTGATTAACTCAGCTTACTCATTTCCTATTTATTTCTATATCTGTAGCTCTTTATCATATAATATGATTTATAATATTGAGTTATACAAGATAGTAAAAAATGTCCCATCTTTTTAGGCCTTTCATTAATTGTATCTCCATGAAGCTATCTTTTCTATCTTTAACACTTATTCAAATGCTTATCTATATAAAAACTTATCCAAAATCCATAATCTTAGAAATACTTTGAAATTAAAATTACTTACAGTATCAACAGTATTTTTTAATAGCTTGCCTGTCTATTATGTGTACAATATGACTTGTAAAAAGCTTCCAACCTTAAATCAGCCCACTACAAGACCTAAAGATGGCTGATGCTACAACCCAAGCACACCAAAGACTTTAAAATTAATAAAAACTAAGAGCAATGTTAGGTCTGAAATGCAATTCTTTCCACTTATGTATAAATGTGTATAGATTTTTTATGATGAATAACTCAATACTTGCATTATAAGCTACTTAAAATGATTTTAAAATAATCCACTTACCTCTCCTTGCTGTGAGTTGAGCAACTAGCTAAATTAGCACTGACATCTTTGAAAATGAAGACAGATACATTTGTATTTTACACAGACTGAAGCTAAAACAAGACAGGAAGCTGCATTTGCTTTAGCTGGCATCTAGCCTTGAGTTATGGCTAATATATAACACATATGGTTTATTTTTTGTGCCACTGAAACATACTTATGCATTTTTCTTTATGGTGGTATATTTGCAAACAGTCCTCCTGTCTATGGAGTTTAAGTGTACAAGTTTCTCTCTTCTGAGCTTTGAGTCAAGAATCTGCTTGCTGGAGCTTGTGAACCGCACCACAATCTCCCTCCACCCTCCACCCCCATGTTCCCCACCTCTTCCCTCCACACATTTTAGCACAGAGTTCACAACTATTGAAACACTCAAGAAATGCCCATTGATACACATCTATCAATACATATATTTATTCATTCCTCCTTATTTATTTAGGGATTTGGTGATAAACTGATTAGATCCCTGTAATCATGGATTTTATAGTCTAGTTTAATGAGTAAAATTATTAAATAACTACAAAAATAAATAGGTATAGCTATAATACTGGCTTTTGGTTAAATTCAAAATGTGCCTTCCCACTTTATATGGCTTCTCAGCCCAAGTGCACAATTACCATTGCATCTAATCTTTATGCTATGCAAAGAATATTCATGATGTTCAAAATTCTGGGAGTATACTGGAGTCTTATGGAGAGAAGAGCAGATCCCAATGTAGAGACTCAATTTTCAGGAAACCCAGTCATCAGCTCTGAGAAGCTCCTCCTGTTTTTCTCTAAACAGACTGTAATCTGGGTAAGCCATCTCTTTACACTGCATTGAATTATCCTCTCACTAGTTGTAAACGTGCATGAGTTACAAAAGTTTACGTTACGCTGTGCTAACAAATACTCCTAAAATACCACAGGCTGAAAACAACAAAAGCTGATTTCTCACTTATGTTACACATTCTTCACATAGAACACTTTCCTATTTATCATCCACTTAAGAGTCCAACCTGAGGGAGACTTCATCTCCCAGGAAAGAAGGAAGGTTGGAAGTGAACCCCAAAAATGAATATGCAACATACTTCATTCACAATTCATTGGCCAGAGCTGGTCAAGTGGGTTCACCCGACCACAGAGACGCGAGACTTAGCTTACTGTGTGACTGGAAGGGGGAGAGGTAGTTATTTATGTGTAGTGCTAATAACTACCAAAATGTGATTCACAGGAGCAAAGTCACCTGAAAGGAAGGCTCATGTCAGTCCAGGAGCAACCAGATACCTTGGAATCACTGGTTTAATTCCTGGATGTTATCTTCAGTCAGATTAACCTCCTAACTTTATATCACACTATGATAAGATGCTTCTTGGGGAAGTTGGCACTCATTTAAAAACTTAAATGTACTAGAATGATTCTTCTAAGCAGAACACATCCATGGGAATTATATGATCAGTGTATATTTTCTTGAGTATTCTTGAGGGCTACGACCACTGAAAACATCCACAGATGAATCGATAGAGGAAGCCAGTGCCCACAACCCAGGCCTTAAGAGATGCACACAGGATTCAGTTCCCATCTGTGTGAAGGGAAGGGATGGGTGTGGGATTCTGGCTCTGGCTCTTACAGGCACTGAAGGATGCTACTGCACTGACTGCATAACATAGAGAAGGTAGCTGCTGACTTGTTAAAGAATCTATCACAAGCCTAGGTCCAGCCCCACTGGCCACATTCTGTTCACCAATGATGCCTTAGAAAACTCTACATCTGTGTTGTCCAACATAGCATCCACTAGCCACATGTAGTTCTTTGAAAAGTTATTTTATCTTATTTAAATTGTATTTAAATTTTAAATTGAATTTTAATTATAATTAAATACAGTTTTGAAGAAGGAAATGAAAACCCACTCCAGTATTTCTTTTATATATATATATATATATATATATGTATATATATATATACACCACTTCTTTATTCTTCAAGTCTTTGCTGAAGGCTCTCATCCACTGCCAACAGTAATAGAAATTGGCAGAATCTTAAGGAGAACAACTTGGAAAATTATACCAAAATTACACAATTTGATATGCATATTGATACCAGAAATTCCAGTTCCAAGAGTGTATCCTACAGGTGACTTGCCATGGGTACATGGGTCTTTTTTTTTTTTTTTAACTGGAGGCTAATTACTTTACCATATTGTGGTGGTTTTTGCCATATATTGAAATGAATGAGCCACAGGTGTACATGTGTCCCCTCATCTTGAACCCCCTCCCATCTCCCTCCCCATCCCATCCCTCTGGGTTGTCCCAGAGCACTGACTTTGAGTGCCCTGCTTCATGCATCAAATTTACACTGGTTATCTATTTACATATAATAATATACACGATTCAATGCTATTCTCTCGAATCATCCCACCCTCACTTTCTCCCACATAGTCCAAAAGTCTGTTCCTGTTTTGCTGTCTTACATATAGGGGCATTGCTATCATCTTTCTAAATTCCATATATATGTGTTGATATACTGTATTGGTGTTTCTCTTTCTGACTTACTTCACTCTATATAATAGGCTCCAGTTTCATCCACCTCATTAGAACTGACTCAAATGTGTTCTTTTCTTATATCTGAGTAATACTCCATTGTGTATATGTACCACAACTTCCCTATCCATTTGTCTGCTGATAGACATCTAGGTTGCTTCCATGTCTTAGCTATTGTAAACAGTGCTTCAGTGAACATTAGGGTATATGTGTCTCTTTCAATTCTGGTTTCTTTGGTGTATATGCCCAGCTGTGGGATTACTGGGTCATAAGGCAGTTCTATTTCCAGTTTTTTAAGGACTCTTCATACTGGTCTCCATAGTGACTATACTAGTTTGCATTCCCACCAACAGTGTAAGAGGGTTCCCTTTTCTCCACGCTCTCTCCAGCATTTATTGTTTGTAGACATTTTGATGACAGATATTCTGACCAGCATGAGATGGTACCTCGTTGTGGTTTTTATTTGCCTTTCTCTGATAATGCCATTCCAGTATTTCTTGCCTGGGAAATCCCATGGACAGAGGAGCCTAGTGGGCTACGGCCCATGGGGCCACAGAAGAGTCAGACGTGACTTAGCAACTAAACAACAGCAAATACAATTTTAAAGTTAGCTTCTTAGTTGCACTAGCTTCATTTTAAGGGCTCAGTAGCCATATGTGGCTAGTAGCTACCATAATTCAACAACACAAATACAGAATACTCCCATCATCACACAAAGTTCTGTAGGACAGTGCTATTCTAGAAGACCCAGATTTGAGAGCAGGATACCACCACGGATGTAATTGTCAAAGAACAGAATTTGAATCTGATAGTCTTTGTGACTTATAGGAAATACAGTGAATGGAAGAATATATTCAACTACACCACAGACACACCACAGGCAGAAGGTAATGTGTGGAAAATTCAGTGTGACTAAAGATGCAGTTTCTTTAAAAGAAAATTTCAAGAATAAAGGAAGACAGACAAGGAAGCCTGTAAGTATTTGTAAGATACATCAGTGTGTAGATCTTATTGGAATATATTCAAATTGATGCAAAACTATAAAAGTATGGGACAATTGGAACTTCAACATTGCATCATTGGTGATTTTTAAGGTTTGATATTTTTAATAAATTTATTCAGGTATAATAGCTATCGTGGTTATGGCACACTAAGAAGCCTTATCTTTAAGAAATACATATTTAAAGACAAAATTATAGAATGTCTGGGCCTTGCCTCAAAGTAACTCAGAAGGGGGTGGATGAGCAAGTGAATGAAATGAGATTGGCCTTGGACATGAGTTGTTGATTGTTGATTTGAGTGACAGATGTACAGATAATAATTATTATTACATCATTATAATGTATTATAAATAATAATAATTTTATTTTTCTGACTAGTTTTGCAATTGTTAAAAATTCTCCATAATGAAAAGTTAAGAAAGAAAAAAACGTAGAGTAAGGCAGGCCCATGGAGAAGAAGGCCGTAGACATACGGGATGGTCTCTCAGTTTCCTCTCCAGGTATTTAATAGGGGCACTGACCTTGGCTTGGGCCCTTCCAGTCAGTCAGTGGAGATGATCTGTTTCAGGTACATCCTTGAATAAAGATGTCTGGAAGCCAGAGCACAGCAGGGGATGGAAAATGAAGCCCGGCAGTGTGGATAAACCCAGGCTACTCTCAACATGTGGACATGAATGTCTCAGACTGCATAGCTATGGCAAGCAGAGAAAAGGGAGATGGAGTTTGGGTGACTCACCTGGATGCGTGTGTATGGACGCCTACTAAAGGGGAAAGGATCTTCTCATCTGTTCCTGGGGAACAGATAAGTTGGTGCTATGGACTGTTCCCCCACCCTCAAATCCATAGGTTGAAGCACTACTGCTCAGAGTGAGGTGTTTGGAGAAGGGGCCTCAGGGAGGTGGTTAGAGTTTCCGGAGCCACGCAACCTGTGGCGTCATGTGATGGCAGCCTGAGCTGGCCAAGACAGGCAGGGAAGAGACTATTTCACCATGTCAGCCTTAACGTCCCAATGAATTTGACTCTGCAGATCATTTGTGAGGCCTCTCAGGGAGGAAAGGATGTGACAAAGGTAGGGAAGTAATATTTGTTAAGTGCTTACTGAGACTGCTGCTTTGTGAATGTGGCTAGACATCTTAGAAGACTTAATTATTGTAACTTTCCACATGTAGTTTTCCTTTCCTTTCAGTGCTCCTTGACTCAAGAGAGGAGGAATGGAGGCCACTTGAAGATCTTTATGGTCATCATCTCCCAGAAATTAAGCCACAAGAAGACCTTAGGAGAATCAAGAACACAGATGGGAACTTCACCAGAAGCAGTGGCCACAGCAAGGCTCCTCCAGGCCCCAGATGGGAAGGGTCCTCTAGCTTAGGAGATGGAAGGAAAGAGAGAAGATCTGTGGACCTCTCCTGGCAACACCACAAGAAAGGTGGGGGAACCCAGAGAGGAAGGCTATATGTCCATCAAGGCAGAGCAGACCCCAGCAGCCTTCCTAGAGTCCCTTACCTGAGTGGGACCTGGATGCACTAAAGATATACCCAGTCGGCTATTTAGACATGACTCTTGGCTCTAGGCAAAAATGCCCACACCCTACCTAATCCTGGTATAACACAGATCCCCAGGGAAAGATCCAGAAGAGGAAGGCTAAGCTTACAATGTTTGTTCATCCAGATGAAGGCAATCATAGACTTAAAAACTATAGAAAATGATAAATTATAGAAAGGAAGAGAGTTATTCTCAAATATTTTAATTGGAGACTGATTCACGTAGTAGGTATGTTATCTCATGCACTTTAATCCTCCAACAACCCCATGAAGTCAAACTGTCTCTATTGTGTGTTCTTTATCCTTTCTTTGCTCCAATTGACACACAGGTGCTGACCCCTCCTGGGGTTCCAGGCATTCGGATGGGTGTTGGTGGGAGTAGGGAACTAAACTGGTAAAGAACTTGCCCTCTTATGTCTTAACAGCCTAGTGGAAACAAGACATACACCATCATGCAAATAAAGAAAGAAGATCAGTACAAACTTTGATAAGTTTGCTCAGAGAACAAACTAGATGATGCTACTTTAAAAAAAAAAAAAAAAAGCAGAATCCTCTTGGACATATATCCAGAAAAAAACAAAAAAACACTCATTTGAAAAGATACACACACCTCAATGTTCACAGCAGTGCTTTTTACAGTAGCCAAGATACGGAAGCAACCTAAGTGTCCATCAACAAATGAACTGATAAAGATGTGGTGTGTATACACAAGGGAATATTACTCAACCATAAAATAGAACAGCATCTTGCCATTTGCAGCTACATGAATGGAATTTGAGAGCATTATGCTAGTGAAATAAGCCAGAGAAAGATGAATACTGTATGATATGACTTCTGTGAAATGTAAAAAAAAAAAGAAACAACAAAATAGTGAACATAAGACAAAAGAAGCAGAGTCACAAATAGAGGGAACAAGCTACTGGTTGAGGTGAGGGGCAGTACAGGAGTTGGGAAGAGGAAGGTACAAACTGCTGGGTGTAAGATAGGCCCAAGGATGTGTCATACAACACAGGGAATCTAGCCAATTTTTTTTTTTTTTACAAAAACTGAATAAAAAGTAGCTTTTAAAAATTATATAAAAATCTTAAGTGCTAAAAATATACATATATAAAAATAAAAAGATTTGAAGAATGAACAAAAAAAGAATGAGCAAAATCAGCTTGATTGGAAAGGCCTCTCCAAGGTGGTATCTTCCAAGTTAATACCTAAAGCCTTATTGTAGAAAGAGTTGGGAGATAAAAGGGAAGGGAACTGTAAAGATTTGAGAGTGAAGGCAAGGCAGGGAGGTTGGGTTGAAAAGAAAGAAGAGTGAAGTGAGGGGGCTGGAGGAGAAGTCAGATCACCCAGAATCTTGCAGAGCAAGACTCGGTTGTTGTTCAGTCACTAAGTCACGTCTGACTCAACAATCCCATGGATTGCAGCACACCAGGCTTCCCTGTCCTTCACCATCTCTCAAGCAAGACATGGAGTTTCAATTTTATTCTTAAAACAATGGGAAGTCATGGGTTACTTTCAAGTAAGGGATTTGCCCACAACTAGTATATGCCCATAACTTGTGTAACTCAGTGGACATAAGTTTGAGCAAACTCCAGGAGATAGTGAAGGACATGGGGCTGCAAAGAGTCAGATACAACTTAGCAATCGAACAACAAAGTATATGGGTTAAATAAGTTAATATATGTACCATACTCAAAGCAGGGGCTAGGGTAGACAGCACTATACTAAGACTCTTATTCTTATCCTTCTTATTAATGTTGCATTAGAGAAAGTCTTGGGCTTCCCTGGTATCCTGCAATGCAAGAGAAGCAAGTTCAACCCCTGGATCAGGAAGATGCCCTGGAGAAGAAAATGGCAACCCACTCCAGTATTCTTGCCTGGAAAATTCCATGGACTGAAGAGCCTGGCAGGCTATAGTCGATGGAGTCACAAGAGTCAGACACAACTGAGCAATTAAACTACCACCACAGAGAAGAGTTCAGAATGAAAGCAAGTAGACAAGTTGGGAGGCTAGTTTCACAGTCCTTACTGGAGCCTGAACCAGGGTGGTTGCTGTGAAATTGGAGAGAAGTAGGCTGTATTTAACAAGATGAAACACAATCATACAATCAATAGTATTTTCTGATGAACAGGAAAGAATGTTTCCCGGTAGGTTTCTGTCCTCATAGACTGCGGCATGCCAGGCTTCCCTGTCCTTCACTATCTTCTGGAGTTTGCTCAAATTCATGACCATTGGGTCAATGGTGCCATCCCACCATATCATCCTCTGTCTCCCCCTTCTCCTTCTGCCCTCAATCTTTCCCAGCATCAAGGTCTTTTCCAAAGAGTCATCTCTTTGGATCAGGTGGCCAAAATATTAGTTTCAGCTTCAGCATCCTTCAAATGAATATTCAGAATTTATTTCCTTTAGGATTGATTGGTTTTATCTCCTTGCTGTCCAAGGGTCGCTTTAGAGTCTTCTCCAGAAAACCACAATTCAAAAGCATTGATTCTTTGGTGCTCAGCCTTCTTTATGGTCCAACTCTCACATCCATACATGACTACTGAGAAAATCATAGCTTTGACTATAGGGATCTTTCATGGCTGTGGTCACTGTCCACAGTGATTTTGGAGCCCAAGAAAATAAAACCTCTGCCACTGTTTCCATTTTTGCCCCATCTATTATTGGCCATGAAGTGATGGGATCAGATGCCATGATCTTAGTTTTTTGAATACTGAGTTTTAAGCCAGCTTTTTCACTTTCCTCTTTCACCTTTATTAAGAGGCTCTTTAGTTCCTCTTTGCTTTCTGCCATTAGGGTGGTATCATCTGCATATCTGAGGTTGTTGATATTTCTCACAGCAGTCTTGATTCCAGCTTGTGCTTCATCCAGCCTGGCATTTCACAAGATGTAGTCTGCATGTAAGTCAAATAAGCAGGTAACAATATATAGCCAAAAGTTATACTGGACCAGGTGCTGGTGGGAGAGAGATGGAAAATAATTGTTTCATGGGTAAAGAGTTTTAGTTTGAGATGTTGAAAAGGTTCTGGAAATAGATGGCTATGATGGTTGTATAAAAAAAGAGAATAATCTTGGTGGCACTGAACTGTACACTTAAAAATGCTTAAAATGGTAGAGTTTGTAATATCCTATAAGAGAAAAGAATCTGAAAAAGTATATACAAATACACACATATATATGTATGTGTGTGTGTATATATATATATATATATATTCAGTTCAGTTCAATCTCTCAGTTGTGTCCAACTCTTTGTGACCTTGTGGACTGCAGCATGCCAGGCCTCTTGTCCATCACCAACTCCTGGAGCCTGCTCAAACTTATGTCCATTGAGTCGGTGATGCCATGCAACCATCTCATCCTCTGTGGTCCCCTTCTCCTCCTGCCTGCAATCTTTCCCAGCCATCAGGGTCTTTTCCAGTGAGTCAGTTCTTCACATGAGGTGGCCAAAGTATTGGAGTTTCAGCTTCAGCATCAGTCCTGCCAACGGATATTCATTAGGATGGACTGGTTTGATCTTCTTGCAGTCCAAGGGACTCTCAAGAGTCTTCTCCAACACCATAGTTAAAAAGCATCAATTCATAATATATAATATATATCTGTATTATGTATATATAGTTGAATCACTGTGCTATACACTTGAAACTAACACGATATTATAAATCAACTATACTACAATAAAATTTTTTAAAATAAGTTTTAAAAAATAAAATGATATGAAAGGAAAATGGTAATATAGGAGGTAACATATGTTAATTAGTTTGATTATGGTAATCATTTCACAGTATGCACAAATACCAAAACATCATGCTGCTTTTCTTAAATATATACAAAGTTTATTCAAGAAGAATAAAACCATCTAAAAAAATAATACATGGTAAATTTTATATAATGTATATTTTGCCATAATAACAAAATGAAGCTGGATACTTGCTTATGTCATTGACTAGAAATTAGTGAAACTTAGTTGTGCTGTGTTTATCTCACAGGGAGCTAGGTAATGAGTCAATGTCATTCATCGTCCCCATACACTTTGAATGTGGAAGGACTGGTTTAAACTTGGATAGGAAGGTGCTGGAACTGAGAGATAAGCTATAAATAAAACCATGACAAGTGTCTTTTTTTTAAAGCTTGAATTAGAGGCTAGATTTCAAATTGCATCTTCTTTTATCTGAACAGGATCACGTTCTATAAGCAAGCATCTGTCTGCATTAGTTTATGATCCCCTCAAGGCCAAGATATGCCTTTGCCTGTCTTTTCAAGTACATTCTCAGTGATTCATATGTGAAAATACTATTATTGGAAAAATCGACTAGAGAAGTCTAACGTAACTAGAGTGGCCACCACCCAAAACCTTTATGGAACTGCTAGAAATTAAAATGCTAAGGACTCTTGGCCCCTGTGGGACTTCCCTGGTGGCTCAGATGGTAAAGCGTCTGCCTAAAATGCAGGAGATCTGGGTTCAATCCCTGGGTAGGGTAGATCCCCTGGAGAAGGAAATGGCAACCCACTCCAGTATTCTTGCCTGGAAAATCCCATGGACAGATGTGCCTGGTAGGCTACAGTCAGTCCGTGGGGTCACAAAGAGTCGGACACGACTGAGAGACTTCACTTCACTTCACTTCTTGGCACCTATAGTAAAGAACTCACCTGCCAATGCAGGAGACGTAAGAGATATGGGTTCAGTTCTGGGGTTGGGAAGATCCCCTGGAGGAAGGCACAGCAACCACTCCAGTATTCTTGCAGGGAGAATCCCATGGACAGAGGAGCCTGGCCAGCTATGGTTCATGAGGTTGCAAAGACTCGGACATGACTGAAGAGACTTAGCACAAGGATTCTACTCAAATGAAGGTTGATTCAGTTAAATGGAGTCCTCTGAGCTTTCAAAACCAGTCAGCTTTCTTCTGCTGCAGAGCTTTCCTTTTTTTTTTTTTTAATTTTCTAAAAGTTTTAACTGTGGTAAAATACACAAATAAAATTTACCATGTAATCATTTGTAAACATATAGTTCAGCAGTGTTTATATATACATTGTTGTGCAACCAATCTCCAGAAATTTTTTCATCTTGCAAAACCGAAATACTATACCTATTAAATAACTCCCCACCCCCTCCTCCCTCAGTCCCTGGTAGCTTTCATTCTACTTTCTGTCTCTAAAATTTAACAGCTCTGGATACTTCATATAAGTGAAGTCTTGCATATTTGTCCTTTTTGTGAGTGGCTTATTTCACTAAGCATAATATCCTCATGGTTCATCTACATAGTAGCGTGTGTCAGAATTTCCTCCCTGTTTAAGGCTAAATAACATTCCATGGTAGGTATAGGACACATTTTGCCTATCTACTCAAGCACTGAAGGATACTTGGGTTACTTCTACTGTTGGTCTACTGTGAATAATGCTGCTATAAACATGGTGTACAAGTATGTCTTTGAGACTTTGCTTTCAGTTCCTTTGGATATGCATCTGGAAATGGAATTATTGGAATAGTAGTTCTATGTTTAATTTTTTTAGGAACTGCTACACTGTTTTCCATAATGACTTCATCATTTTATATTCCCACCACCAGTGCATGGGAATTCTGATTTTTCCACATCCTCATCAACACTTGCTATTTTCTAGCTTTTTTGAGGTAGCCATCTTAACAGGTATAAGGTGGTATCTCATTATGGATTTTTTTTTTCAATTTAATAGGCTTTATGTTTTAAAACAGCTTTAGGTTCATAGAAAAACTGAGCAGAAAGTAGAGAGTTCCCACGTTTCTCCTACACATGCGCAACCTCCCATACTGTTAACGTTCTGAACCCCAGTGGTACATTCTTTGCAATCAATAAGCCTGTGTTGATATATCATAATCCCCCAGAGTCCATAGCATACCTTAGGGTACATTCTTAATGTTCTATACTCTGCGGATTTTAACAAATGTGCAATAATTCTTATCCACCATTGGTGGATAGCAAAGAGATCAAACCAGTCAATCCTAAAGGAAATCAACCCTGAATATTCATTGGAAGGCCTGACGCTGAAGCTGAAGCTCCTACCTGATGCGAAAAGCCAATGCAAGGATCCGACTCATTGGGAAAGACTCTGATGCTGGGAAAGATTGAGGACAGGAGGAGAAGAGGGAGACAGAGGATGAGATTGTTGAATGGCATCACCAACTGAGTGATATGAGTTTGGGCAAACTCTGGGAGACAGTGAAGGACAGGGAAACCTGGCGTGCTGCAGTCCGTTGAGTTGCAAAGAGTTGGACACAACTGAGTGACTGAACAGCAACAGAAAGGGAGGGAGAGAGAGAAGAACAGAAGAAAGAAATTCCTGTGTTTGTGGAATTTACATGCTACTGGGAGTATTCAAGGTGACAAATGAAATACATAGCACATTCAATTGTGATAAACACTTTTTGGAAAGGAAAGAGTTGGACAGAAAAGGAGGACAGAATGTACTAAGGAATGGTGTGGGGCTTTAATTTGGTGTCTCAGACGATAAAGAATCTGTCTGCAATGTGGGAAAACTTAGTTTAATCCCTGGGTTGGAAAGATCCCCTGGAGGAGGGAATGGCTACCTACTCCAGTATCCTTGCCTGGAAAATTCCATGGACAGAGGAGCCTGGCAGGCTACAGTCCATAGTGTCACAAAGAATCAGACACGACTGAGTGATAACACTTTCACTTTTTTGATTTGGAAAAGAGTGGTTGGGTAAGTCCACATGGGAAAGGTGACATTTTGAGCAAAGGTTACTAGGAACTGAGTGAACAGGCCACGCACCTGTTTGGAAGTTTGAATGAGAAAAAGAGAGAATTCAATGGGATGACGTGTAATATGCTTCACACAATATGTGGGACATAGAAGGTGTTCAATGAGAGAGAGAGAGACAGAAAAAAAGCACTTAGCAGGGCCTTACCAGGCCTAGCAGAATAAATTCTACCCACAATATTGCAAATGCAGGTGGTTTCAGGTATAATAAAAAAGACATTGCCAGAACACTCAGCAATCCAAGGCTTTGCCTCAAAGTGTGGCTTACAATTCAGCAGCACCAGCATCACTGGGAGCTTATTAAGAATGATGATCCTCAGGCCCCACTGAGGCTGGGGTACCCTCACCAGCACTTTATAGCACTCAGATAATCTCCAGATTTTGAGAACTGTAGGTCTAGAGGGAATACAAGCACAATTACCATGTGACCTTGAAGATGACTCTCACAGCAATGATCTCACATTATCTCAATCCTTAGCCCAAAGTAAATTCTCAGGGAATTCAGGCAGACCTAGAACTCAGACCCAACTCTGTTAGCCTCTAAACCTCACATTCTTTCCACTGCTCTCACACCTTTGTTTGACATCAAGGCAAACACACAACAAAGAGGAGGTGTCCCCTTTATCCTGGGGCTCCCTGAACCCTGTGAGTTGTTTCAGGTCTTCAAGGTGCTGGCATGCTCCAGCATCCCCATAGAGACCCCTGACTCTGCAGATCCTTCTCAGAGATTACAGAACACGTAATTAAAAACAGAAAAGACAGTATCCTACTCATCTAAAGGTCAACTTTTTGCATATAATAAGTTTTTTTAAAAAAACCAAAGAGGATAGGACTTTAAGGAAATCAGTCCTCCATCTGAGCCTTCCCAGGTCTGTGGATTCTCTGCAGATTCTGGCATCTGCATGTCTATGAGTGACATTGGATGATGGCCCACGTGCTTCCTGGATCCTCCCGCACCGAGGCAGCCCTGGGTCCTGCAAGCCAATTCAGTTTGTGCAGTGGAGGGGACATGGTTCCAGGGGTTAAGAGCTGGCAGCAGGGTAGGCAGAAGCCCAGCCACCCCCACCACAGACCGTCATTCAGAGCACCATGGAGGTCTCTTTTGTGCGGTGGGTGAGGTTTCCCACCATGGGTTCCGGTGACTTGGAATGCCAAGGGCCTAAACTTAATTAACTTCTCCGGGCCAGGACTCTTCCATCTCAGCCCGCATCCTGCTTCGTGGGGCGGCGGGACGAAAGTGCTCCCTTCACAAACAGAGGCCAGGGACCTTAGTGGGAGCGTTGGCAAATACAACAGGGCCAGTGGCATCCTCATTAAACTCTGATTAGCAAGTGGACTTGATCCAGGCCAAATCAGAGCTGAATGAGATTTCTTTCTTTCTTCTTCTTTTTTTGCTGCCAGTTGATCAGATGTAGGCAATTAAGAACCCCCACACCTCCAGCCCTTGTATTTTTTTGAAGCGGGGAGCTCATACCAGTCAAGCCATAAAGACACTATTGTCCTAAGAACAATATTCCCCACTAATCTCACTTCTGGCAATTTACTTTTTCTTCCCAAGCAGATTTAGAAACTTTAAAAAAAAAAAAAAAAAAATCCTTGAAAGAGTAAGGGGGAGGAATACTCCATGGTACCTAATCCCATCGCAAAGTGGGAGTTTTCTTGTTCCATTCAGCTTTTCTTTGAATGAGCATTGGATAAATAAACTTCTACTGCATTGCCACATTGATGCGGAGACCGTGAGGACCCAATTATGCATATGGGGCGTGTGCATTCTAGTTTGCAAATCAAACACAAAGAGGGCAGCACAAGTGCTCCCTTGTAATCAGTTCTCACTACAAATTTACAAACCTGCGAGGTGAGATTGGCCTTTGTTAAGTATTTAAAAGCAATTATTACCTTTCTTTAATTTTCTGGTGGTAATTAGGCTCCTGAATCCAATCCAACCTAGTCTGCCTGGAAGGATTCTTGCTGCTCTCTGTAGTCTGGGAGGGTGAGGTGAAGGGGCTCCTTGAAGCCAGCCTTGCAGGAACTCCTGAGAACTCCGTAAATTTTTCAGCCCGAGGCCAAGAAGTCTGACAGGCAGACACTGAGAAGCTGTGTCCTTTTGCCTATGAAGAGGGAAGATAAAAGACAACGGGAGAAGTGAGACATGCAGAGAGAAAAGGAGAGACAGAAACTCAGAGTAGCAGGGAAGTAAGGCAACAGAACCTTGAGACAGAAAAAAAGACAGTGAGGATTATCTAAAATGAGGTAGAAAGGAGAGTCAACTCACTGTTGTTACTGTTTTCACACTATTATACTCATGCACAGGACTCCTATTAATGAGCTCGGCACCTCTGGGCACCCAGGCCTCAATGCCTTTGGGCTCTTGCAATGAATGAAGATGCTGAGTCTCTCTGAAAAGAAAAATCAAAGGGGAAAGAAAGCAAGAGAGAATCCAAAAGCCCTGAAAAATAGCTAATCCAAAAGATATACCTTTCACCAAGCTCCAAAGGTCAATTAACTTGGCAGGCAGGAGACCCAGGAAAGAATTGCCAACCACTCCAGCCTGCCCAGACTCTAGGTGGAGGTTGGGTGTGAATTCCACTGCTCATCACATGCCCTGGACCATGCAGAGGCCCACACGGTTCCTGATGGTCAGATCCATCTCCCATCTCCTGGAGACAAAGGTTGACATATCCTCTGGGTTTCATATAAGTACAAACTATTCAACTATTGAGCTACTGAGGATTAGGACAGTTGTACCCATCTTGAGGTAAGGACAGGGTCCATTGTGTCTGCAGCTGGTGAGGACGCTAAATGGAAGGTCAGAGGTAATCTGAGTTACTCTGGAGGGAACCAGGATACAAAGGATGTGGGGGGCAATCTTACCAGTGTCCAGGGAAACCCAAGACAGAAGGGTAGTTCCAGGGACATGAGCAAACAAGAGGCAGGAGTTGCCATCTGCTCTATGGATGCAAACTGTATCACTTCCCATCAAACCCATCATTCTCTCCCAAGATGGGGGTAAAGTCTCTGCCTTTTAGAATGCAGGATTTTGAATTATTTAGATCTGAGTTCTAGCTTCCCAGATGGTGCTAGTGGTAAAGAACCCACCTACTACTGCAGGAGATGTAAGAGACGCATGTTTGATACTTGGGTCAGGAAGATCCCCTGTAAGAGGGCATGGCAACACACTCCAGTATTCTTTTCTGGAGAATCCCAAGGGCAGAGGAGCCTGACGGTACTGAAGCAATTCAGTATGCATACACAGAGACCTGGGTTCATGTCCTTGCTTAATTCTTACCAGCTATGTGATGCTGGTAAAATTCCTTAATGTCTCTGAGCCTTGGGTTTCTTCTGCTTTGTTTTTTGTTTTGCCTGTAAAATAAAGAGAATCCCTCTTCAAGAGGATTAAAGTACATAACAACACGTGCATGTGACAGACAATAAATAGGTAAACATATGGCAAAATTGTCCTAATAATACTAGATCATTCATGTCTGTTGATTCTGTTTAGGAAACCAGGTTAAAAAGATAAGCAAGTACTACTTCCAAGAAAAATAGGAATGAAACTGATGGAGAAAATAGGTAGCTTTAATATACACAGAGAGAGAGATGAAAGCATTGCTATAATTCACAGTCAAGTGTAGCATAGTACACGTATGGAGTGGCAGTAACACACCTTCCCCACAGCCTTCACTGAGAATCAACTATTTCACAGGAGCTTTAAATATGAACAAGCACCTTATCCAAAAATCTTACCTTTTGGGGTGACTTAAGCAGTGTAACTCCCCTATGAGGCACAATGCAATAAGAGGCAAAGCAGTTGAACAAAGAAATGCAGGGGCTCATTGAGGAAGAAGAGATTAGTTCCAGATAGGAGGATTAGGAGAGGCTCTAGGTTAAAGCTGGCATTAGACCAAGACTTGGAGACAGGTAGAAATAAGAAGAAAAGGGATTCTGAGAGGCAGGAAGGGTGCGAAAGCAGGAAATGCGAGGTTCACCTGGGAGATAGTGAGAGCCAGGCTGTGTCAGTGGGTGAGGTGACAAGAGAGCGCCTTTGTTGTGATGGGTTGAACTTTTATTTCATCCGTGGTGGATAGAATGGAATTATCTGACCATCATCACTTGAGGAGTGTACATCTGGACTCCAGGTGAAGAGACACCAAAGCCCAGGGGCCAGCAGAGTCCTTTACAGTGAGAGAAAGGATAGGGGCCTAAAGCAGGGTGGAGGGAGTACATATAAGGGTGTGGCTATGCACACACTGGGGAACTGTCCACAAGAGGACTGGCACCGCGCTGAATGTGAGGGGTGAGGCAGAGGAAAGGGTTGTAGAGAATGTTGAAATCTGACCCCAAACACCCCAAACACTGAAAGAGGAAAGGAATTGGAAAGGTCGACATACTGCACTTAGGACCCCCTAAGTAGGAGACGACAGCATTTCCGCCAGTCACTTGTAAGGTACTGCCATTGTATACATGGCTCTGAGTCTCAAAACAGAAATTAAGCCTGGGGACCTACCTTGAGAGCCGAGTTAATCAGGGGTCAAGTGCAGAAAATAGAAAATGTGTCCAGGTCGCCTACACAAAGGGGTTTAATGCAGGGAATTAGCACAGAGATGATGGGAGCATTGAGAAGCCAGACAGGAGATGTGAAGGCAACACAGAAACTGGAACAGCAAGAAGCTGATACCTCCCCTGAGACTGCAGAGACAATGAGTGAAGGAGGCGACCAGTGCCCAAAAGCCTGAACCATCTCTCAGGAGCTGCTGGACATCTGGACACAGAGTAGGAGTTTGTTCAGCAGAGAATGAGGCATCGCAAAGACCGTGTGTACAACGATAAAGAGGGCTCCCCTACCTGCCTGATGAGGATCGGGCTCCGGGGAAGAATAGGCGTCTTGGGGTGGAGGAAAGAGCAAGTGTGATGGTGCCTGGGAAGAGACAGAAAAAGAGCAAGAGCTCCACGCAGCAACCTCCCAGGGCTGGGGAAACTGAGGAAAGGGGCAGACGGCAGTGCAAGGAGAGAAAATGTGCCTGCAGCCCACTTCCCTCCCACTTCAGGCCTCCAGGAGGCAGTGCCCCGTGGCCTCTAGGGCCCCAAATTAAGTTGATTCCCCCACCAGCAGCCTGCATGAGTTCTCCTCTTCCCTCGGGCCCTAACACTATAGCATGGCCTCTTCCTACTGCACCATTTATTCCTGAGGCCCGCACCCGTGACGTCACTGTTGCCCCATTCAATGATCGTCAGTGATCGGCAGCACATCCATGATTATGAAATAGTCATGTATGGCCCTTTCCTCACACTTCTCTTTCTCTAGTTTAAAAAGTCTACTGATCACCGGTGCTCTAATTAAATCTTTTCCAGAGATATTCACTGAAGAAAGCTAAGGAGAGCCATAGAGATTTTCTGCCCAGAAGCAAGATTTTGCCTCTGAAGATCCTGAATCTGCAATGATAAGGATTTCTTTTGTAAAAAACTGAATGGTTCTTTTACAGGCAGCATCTCAGAGTGTGGAAGTGTGAGGAGAGATCCGCAAAGTTAATTAACTACCACCCCCACTCCCCTCCCTCCTGTTTGCCCAGCTCATTCAAACACATAAATGCCACTACAAACAACCACTAAATCTACAGAGGCTTGTTCTGGCTGTCAAACACAGCCGTAAAAATAATATGCCCTCCAGCAGGGGAGGGGAGAGCGTGGATGGCAGAGCACTCACTAATTTTCAACAATCCCTCCTTAGAGACGTAATCTTCAAATAAATATTTAACTTGCTCTGTCTTTGGTCTTAGATTATTTACAAATCAGGCTTAAAAGGCGATTTAAAATGATCCTTCCCTGAGCTATTTGCACACCTAGCATTGCCCCGGGGTGGGAACGAGCCTTCCCTGGAGGCCGAAGCCGGCCTGTGTGACCATACAAGGCCTGCCAGCTGGCTGAGTGGGAGGGCTGGCGCGCGCTGGGCAGTCCACCTGTCCTCTCTCAGGTCTCGGCACCCTCCTGCCCTTGTGAAGCGAGGGCATGAGCAAGCCTGACCTTAGAGAAAAATGGGACAGAATTTCCATCCCACAGCCATTCAGGACACCAGGATTCAGAGGAGAATGAGGCAAACCCTAACTCCTGGGCCTGAGGATTTGGAAAAGAAACTCACTGCGAAAGAAATTGGGATACGGGCTCCTGCACACCTAGAAACAATTCTGAGTTTGCACCTGGAGGTAGAGAGGAAGGGTCTTATGGAGGCCTTCAGACCTTCAGATGACATTCTCCAAGAATACTGAACACTCTCAAGAGGTTAACAGGTGATGCAAGGAAAACAGGGATGTATGGTGAACCTGTAAGCACAAATCTATGTTCCTCTTGTTAGAGACACACAAGCAGAGGTTAACACATTTTTTTTCTCTAAAGGGCCAAATAGTAAAAATTTTCTGTTTTGCAGGCCTTCTGGCCTCTGTTTTAACTCTGCCTGTCAGAGTAAAGCAGGCATGGAGTATACGTGAATGAATGGACATGGCCAGGTGCCAATAAAACTTTATTTACAAGAGCAGGTAGCAGGTAAGACCTGTCCTATGGGCTGAAGTGTGCTGACCCCTCACCAGAATGGTAAAAGCTCTGCTTACTCCTGAATTTTTAAAAATGCTGATTTTCATCTCATCTTTTTTCTCCAACCATCTTTGGGAAAATCTTTATCCCCAAACTTTCTTATCCCCACATATCTATTGACATCTTGTGTGAACTAAAACTGGTGATTCATGGAACAATTTGGGAAATAATATCCTGGCGAATGTACTGGGAAGGAAAAACCTCTCTGTAAAAACTTGTAACACCCTGGCAATCTAAATATCTAATGCTGGAGCGAAAGCTCTGGTCGCCTGAGGGAAAAACCATTCTCCACTTCCAGATGGGCAGAAAATAAGCAGCAGCAGGAACCAGACAGGAGTCGGAGACCAAGGGAAGCTTCAGCGACAGAGCCAGCAGTCGGTCCTCAGGAGGCCCGAGGCACAAGCCAGGACACCGAGGAAAGAAGGGCTCACCAGCGTGGAAGCTCATGGCGCACATGACTCTGAATTGTCTCTCAAGCTCCAGAAAGTTCTCAAGGCTGCTTGGAGAATAATGGAAAGTATAGTAATCTGACAAGCCAATGGCTTCAATAAACAAACACAGCAGAAGTTTCTCTTTCATTTGTATAAAGTTTCAACAAGTGTTCCTGGTCAGGGGGCCGTTCTCGTCAATGCAGTAAATCAGGAACCCGGACGCTTCCTTTTTTGTGCTCTGCCATTCCTGAGGGCCTCGGAGTCCTCTGCGGGATCCTCTGCAACTGACCATCAGTCAGAGAAGAAGACCAGCGGGGAGCTATGGACCAAAGAATCTTGTGAGCACCCTGGGCCATGCAAGGATACAATACAGCAGGAAGTCCAAGGTGCCTCCCTGGAGAACCAAAGATAACTCCCAGCCAACAGTACAGACTCTGAAATCTGCACACTGAGTATTTTTTTTTTATGTGCATAGTCTTTACTATAGCTTTACTATAAATCACGAATATATTAGAAACTAATACGGATCTCTTTAAGAATAAGACATCTAGGTTCTCATTGGCATCTGCTTTCCACTCATTGTTAGAAAATATACTATTATTTGAGATTTTCTTTTTTAAAGGCCAAGTAATATCTGTCATTATGACAAGTGTCCACCTCCTGGGAAACCTGAAAGGGTCTCTGGGCCTCCCAGGTGAAGAGATGAAACTGTCCTAGTAGAACTGCCTATGCTCAAGTGTCTTCTGGAATTCCTTGTAAATTTCAGTGGGCACCAGCCAACGGAACATCTTATTACTCTGCTGGTTTTTAAGGTACAGTTCCAAGGTTAAAATAAACATTGTGTTCAAACTTAATATTTTCAAACTGTCCAGGCTTATCTTCCAAAAATAGTGTATTAGTCACTTTACAAACTATTCCTGCCAAATAAAGGACTTGAAAGCATTGAGTGTTAACTACAAAGAAGTTAGCTGAGGCTCCTCTTCCCCCGCCAAAATCCAGTTGTTTGGAAACCTGAGCGAATGCAACCATCACAAACACTGAACAAGAGTCTTTCTCCAAAAGCGCACATTGGATCTTAACTTGATCTTCATTCTCTTTCCCATTCACCACCAGTCCTCCTCCTGCTTATTCACTTTTTTCCTCTTTTAATGTCTCAGTCAGCTACACCAACTCTTTTTTTTTTTGGCATAGGAGGAAATTATTAAATCAAATGTAATATTGTCATATTCAAATAGGGAAAGACAAGGAAAAGATGCCCACTGAGGTGGATATTATTCTAAACCAACAAAACAATCACCACAATGCAGAGCAGAGCTTACAGAAACTCCCGTGAGCTTTTCCCTTTCGTGAGACACTCCTGCAGCTCAGCTGACCCTCTCCAAGCTGGGCTGCCCAGTGCCCTCCATCATCGGGAAATCCATATCAGCTCAGCATTTGTTCCACTGCCTGATCAGGAGAGAGGAGCCCAGAACTCTGGCCTGTCTTCCAGGAACCTCACTGCAGGCACTGACCTCATTCAGGAATAACTGCGTCCTTCCGTGAGTCTGGGTGGATTCTGAAGCGCAGTCAAAGCTGGACAGAGACCAGGTTAAGGTGATCTGACCAGACCCTCCCCAGCAGGGGCGCCCCCTAGTGGCTCCTGATCCCCAGCTGCTCACAAGCCACCTTGCCTGCAGACAAGGGCAGCCTGCAAGACCCACTCCTGGGCTTGGATGGCCCTCTCCAGGCTGGGCTGCCCAGTGCCCTGGGCCAGCAAAAGCTAAATTCTGACTACGGGAGGGAGTTGGTGATGGACAGGGAGGCCTGGTGTGCTGCGATTCATAGGGTCGCAAAGAGTTGGACACGACTGAGCGACTGAATTGAACTAAGGGGAGGGAAGGAAGGATGAAGAGGAGAAATGAACTTAATTTAGAAAAAAATAAGTACTTCTTCAGATAGTTCTGGAATACTAGCTGCTGTCTTTCTAAGGGGTGAGAAGCAGAGGAAGACAGCAGGCTTCTGGAAGCATGCTGGAGACACAGGCTCAGGTACATCTTTTGAGATTTCTACCCCATTTTTTACAATAGTTTTTCATTGGGGAAACATGCCATCTTTTAAAAATTAGATGCCAAGGAATGTAATTTTGGAAAAACACAAGAGACAATTCACAGGCCACACATTCTCAACCCTCTGAGTCCTCACATCATGCTCTTACTGTGCCTCCTCCAACCCACTGATGTAGACTCTTCCTGGAAGTTAAATCACAAACTCAAAGTCTTAGTTTTTCATTATCGTCACATGAGATAATGACTAAGAGATAAGAAAAAATCATACATACACATTTTATTCATATATTAACTGTACATATAAGTATCCATAATATACATATGCAATACACATATATTACATAGTTCCTGAATTACAAATACATTTTTAAAAGACTATTGCTTTTATTATTATTATTATTATTATTATTATTATTATTTTGGTTGCAGAGTCTTTGTTGTGGTGCATGGGATTCTCACTGCATTGACTTCTCTTGTTGCACAGCATGGGCTCTAAGCCTGCAGACTTCAGTAGTTGCAGCATGCAGGCTCAGTAGTTTCAACAGGTGGGCTCTAGAGCTCAGGCTCAGTACTTGTGGCCCATGGGCTCTGCAGCGTTTGGGATCTTCCTGGACCAGGAATTTAACCTGTGTCCCTTGTGTTGACTGGTGGATTCTTAACCACTGAGGTACCAAAGACTTTCACAAATACATTTAGTCTTCATAACAACCCTGTGAGACAGGCATGCAAAGATGTCTCTCATTTCAAAGATAAGGACAGGGAAGTCAGCTGGGTGAACGAGGTCCCTGGGGAGCCAGTGAGATGCAAAGCAGGACCTGGACACACAGCAGCAGAATCAGGTCCCCTCCTGGGTGTCTCTGAAGCAAGGGTGGAGAGTGAGGGCCAATCTGTGTTTCCCCCCAACCCCCTTGTGTCTTGGATCTGTCCACACATATCCACATCCATGTCCACACTGCAAGGCACAGCTATTTTTACCTCCTCCAAGTCACTGCTTTACGAAAAGAGGGAGAAAGGGGCCAGACCCCAGATGTAGTGAGCGGCAGGTGGGCCAGGATGTCAGGCCAGAAACTGAAAGCATGGGAGGCCCCCAGGGCAGAGGGTGGCCATCCCCCCGCCCTCCGTGGGTCTCTAGTGGTGTCTGCTGACATCAGATCTAACCACCCAAAGCTCTGAAGTCAAGGAGCTCAGGCTGTATCTTGAAATAAAAATCAACTGCATACACACAGATACACAGACACATTTTGAAAACTAAGAGAGGCACTGATTTCCTTACTCCGACCAAACATTTTTAGCTTCAGGAGACTCTGGATAGCCCCAGAGTCTACAGTGTCTCCCCCTGAATCCATTAGGACAGCCAGCTGCTCATTCCTTGCCTGCTACACACTTGGCAGGAGAGGGTCTGGTGGCTGGATGCAGAGGGTGCTGGGTGCCCCATGGACCCCACCACCTCAGTGGCCCAGGGACCAAGGCTGGTATCCATTTATGACAAAGCAGCCTGATGCCCTGCTTCTGTCACTGCCATTGTCAAGTGAGCTACTTCATCCTGGTAGAACACTGCTTCCTAGGACTCACAAAGTGAGAAGATCAGTGTTTGACAGAAATCTGGAGGTGTCTATGCCATCAGAGGCAGCTGGCCTTATTTTCTCTAAAAGTATTGCCGCTACTCCCTTTCTCCTGCAAGCATTTCTCTTTCTTGAAGAAAACTTATTTCACTCTCTGCACCTCGAGCACACTTGCCCTCTGACAGCCGACTAAAATCTAAGATTCCCCTCCAGCTATAATCCTAAATCGCCCTAGTAGACAGAACTTCTTCCCAGGCTTTTGTAACTACTTTGTTTCTTGGAGGTGTATGATTTGTATTGTAAACACAGAAGGAGCAAAAGATAGTGTTCATCATGTCAAGGAAAGAACATTACTAAAAAAAAAAAAGTTACATGACTCAAAGCAAATTTATGCAAAATGAATTCCTGAGGGAAAGAAATCAAGGATGTGCAAAATACAGAGAAATTAAGATTGGAAATCAGGATTCCTCTATGGAGCACCCCAGTGAATTTAGATTCTCAAGCGAGATCTCCATCAGCTATTTCTGCCATCACTAGCTGACACTGAGAGCCCAGATCATCCCCCTGGTGGACTCTGGGTAGCCTCAAATGGTCAAGCTGGTGCTATATCGCTTCAGTCTTGTCCGACTCTGCAACCCTATGGACTGTAGCCCGCTAGGCTGTACTGTCCATGGAATTCTCCAGCCAAGAATCCTGGAATGTGTTGGTTGCCATTCCCTTCTCCAGGAGATCTTCCTGACCTAGGGATCCAATGCACAGTTCTTTAAGTTTCCTGCATGGCCAGGCAAGTTCTTTATCACTAGCGCCATCTGGGAAGCCCTCAAATGGTCCATGACTGAGAAATAAGTTCATCTCCAAGACAAAAGAAAGACAGTAAAATAAGACTGGAGATACAGATTGAAATATGTGTATATGCTGAATCAGTGACTTCATGGAAGCCACAAAAGGACAGGCGGAGATCTCTGTGCTGCGGTCTTGACGGGCCTTGTCACATTCTGTTATGAGCTGAACTGTGTCCCCTCAAAATACAGATATTGAAACCCTAACCTCACAATGTGGCTATATTTGGAGACAGGACCTTTAAAGAGGTGATTAAGTGAAAATGTGGCCATTACAGTGAGCCCTAACCCATTCTGACTGCTATCCTTCTATGAAAAGGAAGCTCAACACACTGGTACCACGGGTATGCACACACAGAGGACAGACCACGTGAGGACACAGCAAGAAGGCGGCCATGGGCAAGCCAAGCAGAGAGGCCTCGGGAGAAACCAAGCCCGCCCACACCTTGATCTTGGACTTTCCGCCTTCAAAGCTGTGAAACAACCAACGTCTGTTGTTTAAGACACCCTGTCTGCTAGTATTATATTTATGTGTATGGAAGCCCAAGCAGACTCATATATATCCCAGGAAGCCTTACAGAAGGACCAGGGAAAGCACAGCCTTGGAATGAGGAGGCTTAAGGCTCATGTTGGGCTTTGTCGCTGTCGGTTGCATTCCTAAAAATGTCAGAGTCTCTGAGCATCACTTTCTCCCCATGCAAAATGTGAGTGTTGACTGGCATGGACTCTGAGGTCCCTTCTACCCCACACTTTATTTTTTTTTATATATTTTTTAAATTTTTTGTTGAATTCATTACAATATTGTTTCTGTTTTACGTTTTGGATTTTTAGTCAAGAGGCACATGGGATCTTAACTCCCCACGTGTGTGCTTAGTCATGTTCAACTCTGCGACTCCATGGACTTCAGCCCGTCAGGTTCCTCTGCCCAAGGGGATTCTCCAAGCAAGAATACTGGAGTGGGTTGCCATGCCTTCATCGTTAGTCCCGTAATCAGGGACCAAACCCGAACCGCCCCCAACCCCCACCCCATATTGGAAAGCAAAATCTTAACCACTGGACCACCAGGGAAGTCCCTTCCCCACACTTCACTGATGTTCCACTTTTGCATTACAAGGATGCTTCACCCAGAACTCTACTTCCCCAGCAGTGGCCCCACAACCTGCAAGCACAGTGTTCCCTGGGACTTGAGATATGAAAAACAAACTGCATTCTCCAGTGGCAGGAATTAATGAGTTGGGAAACAGTGATATGGGTTTTGTCATTCTCTCTAATTGGCTCTTGTTGAGAGCAGGGGTGCCTTTGCCTGGAGACCTCTGTGATCCTGACTGCTCAGGTATTCAGCCCAACCCCCTCACATCTTCTTCTCACACACACCTCTCCCCCAGGGCTCACTCTGGCTGGCTTTCCTGCCAAACTCCCATCCAAGTCCCAATTAAATATACCTGGCAAGGTCTGTGCCTGAAGGCGGAAGCCGTTACTTGCTAAGGGCTTAAATCACTTGACATGTGCATGCCAAGTTTCCCTTCCATATCAGTTTTACTGATGAGTCTTTTCTTTTTCCTTTTTTAAGAAAATCACTGCAACTTATTATTTTTAAAGAAGTCTTGATGGGATTTGGCTCAGGTACAACATTTCAACCAACAGCAAAGAACATAGATGATTCCAAAGAATAAAAAGCAAAGCTAAGACCACCTAAGTAAAGGTTAACTGATAATGTTCGACGTGGCTGATGCGATGCCACACGCGTGTCCTAGTTCATCTCCAGCAACCTTAGAAGTAGGGCACTTGAATCCCAATGACCCTACCCAAAGATCCTGTCAGAGAAGCTTCTGCCTTCCACTTTTCTTTTCTCTTCTTTTCTTGTCTCCTAATTAAATCCAAACTTGAGTCCTTTATGTAGAGAGGGGGGAAAATGACATGCAAATTGAAAATGTTGTACCATCACATCACTTTAAACCTCATTTCTTCAACCACAAGGCCCTTGAATTACAAAAAAAGACCAGAGGGGAAAAAAGAGGTTTTGAAAAATAAGAAACTCTCCAAGAGCATTTAGTTTACATTACCCTGTTTCAGGGGCTTCCCAGGTGGTGCTAATGGTAGAGAACCCACCTGCCGATGCAGGAAACATAAAAGACTCAGGTTCAATCCCTGGGTCAAGAAGATTCCCTGGAGGTGGGTATGGCAACCCACTCTAGTATTCTTGCCTGGAGAATCTCATGGACAGAGGAGCCTAGTGGGCTACAGTCCATAGGGTCACAAAGAGTCTGACACAACTAAAGTGACTTATCACACACACACTTCTGTTTCAACCTAACACTAAGATAATTGAGTTTAAACCTCGCCCAGGGCTTTTAAAGTTCATACCTAACCAGAAAACATTCTCATTTGGATGAGTGGCTCAAAAAATAAAGAAAGAAATTTCATAAATCCATAAAATAGCAAATAAGAAGAAGAGAAATAGAATAGAAGTTAGTTACATAATAGTGGATCCTAAAAGCAGAAAATCTCTATGCTTTAAAAAACTAAACTTTGTGCAATTTGAGGCAGAGACTGATGACTCCAATATTATTAACATCTCTGATGCCGGTCATATGTGGATCCCAGACCAAATGATGAGGGACAGGAAATGCATGGTAAAGGCATACAGAATCAGGACACAGAGGACAGGGCTATGGCAGACATACCATTGGCCACTCCTAGAGGAGACGCCACTGTCCTCGAGAGAGTGCCACCCATGAATCAGAAGCACATATGATGAGTCATTCCTCAGGTTTAGTGCATCAGCTGGAGCTTTCTGAGCATCTCTGATGTGATCCACACTAACTGAGAGTCATGTGTAAAAGTGGCAGGCAGCCTTCAGCCTCATGTTTTATAAGCATGTTATTAAAGGCAGACTTAAGATTATTCTATTATTGTTGATACTATTGTTAATGGGACTGTTTTCCTAATTTCCTTTTCAGATAGTTTGTTGTTAGTACACAGAAACACAAATAATTTCTGCATGTTAATTTTGAATCTTATCCTGTAACTTTTAGAATCTGTTTATTAGCTCTAACAGGACTGGTGGAAATCTTTAGGGATTTCTAAATATAACATCTTGTCATCCAAAAGCAGAGACAACTTTATTTCTTCATTTCTGATTTGAATGCCTTTGTTTTTTTTTTTTCTTGCCTAACTTCTCTGGCTAGGACTTCCACTACTATGCTGAATAGAAATGGTGAGAAGGGGTACATATATCTTGTTCTGTAAAGCTTTCAATTTTTCACTACTGAGCATGGCATTAGTGTAGGTTTTCATATACAGTTTTTATTATGTTAAGTTAAATTCCTTCTAACATTCTGCACTCAGTTACAGTGTGTGTGTTTTTCCCCCATACGAACAAGCAACTATAGGATGCCAGGTTGGTGTCCTAAAATATAACTCAATTTTGACACTATCTACCTGGAGATGTTGTAGGAAGGGGGGCCCCCTCCAGGGCCCCAAGAGTGGGCTCTTGTCTAATACTCAGAAAAGAATTGTCCGAGGTGACACGTGCTGACACAGCAAGATAACTTACTGGAAAAGGACACCCGGGTGGAGAGCAGCAGGGTAAGGGAACACAGGAGAACCGCTCTGCTGTGTGGCTTGCAGTCTCGGGTTTTAGGTTGATGGGATTAGTTTCCGGGTTGTCTTTGGCCAATCATTCTGTCTCAGAGTCCTTCCTGGTGGCGCACGCATCACTCAGCCAAGATGGATGTCAGCAAGAGGGATTCTGGGAGGTAGACGGACACACGGTGTCTCCTTTGGACCTTTCCCGAACTCTTCCAGTTGGTGGTGGCTTATTAGTTCTGTGCTCCTTACCAGAACTTCCTGTCATAAAACAACTCATGAAAGTGGTTACTAGGGAGCCTGGCCAGAGTGGGCAGTTTCATTCAGTTCTTCCCCTAACAACACCCAATTAGAGACTTCATACTCAAGATACTTCTTGGGAATTGGGGCGGAGGTCTCTTCCTTCTGTAACTTCTTCCTGCTGTGCATGGGCGTAGTACTGCCTAGCAGAGCAGAAGTCTCTCTCTACCTGATCTAAGCTGAGGTGTTCCATATCGGAAACCAGCTTCCACCCTTGTGGTAACATCAGCTTGGCTTGGAACTGCTGGAGATAAACTTTGTAAGGAGTTGGAGTATACAGGGGCCAAACAGAAGGCCTAACAAGATAGTTATCACTGGACCCAGAAACGGCAGGAGCCAAGAAGGGAAAGGAGAAGTCCATACACCAGTTGAACTCAAATCCCAGATCTCTGAGGCCAGTTCCAAAAGCCCCTTGATATCTTCTTGGACCTGTCCAGACTGGTTATAATAAAAACAGCTTTCTTCCTTTAGATAGAGGCAAGTGCCCCCCTGCCTTGCAGTCAGTAAATCTAGGGCCTGACGATTTTGTAGGACCGTTGTGGCTAGGGAGTCTAACTAGGACTGTAGGCATTGGAGGGTCCTCACAGTTTTTTCTATGGATATAGCAGTGTCAGTAGAAAGCTGCTGAAATTTATGTATGTAAAGAAGTTCCCTCAGTGGCAGCTCCTGTCTAACCAGCAGTCAGTCCTAATGCCAGGAAGAAATGGTTAAGTACTACCACATGACATATCATTTGGTGGGTATATACTGGTAAAGGAAAGGAGATATTACTCCAGACCAGATCTATGTGGGGTGTGACATACCCTAGGGAGAAAGTTCCTGACCAAAAAGGTGGCAGGGATAAATAAGCCTTATCCCCACATACGAAGTAGACACAATAACTGGGTTCAAGCTGGGCAACAAAATGGGTTTGCCAACGGGGGACAGGATTTCCATCTGTCTTACAACTGGAACATGGCATAACGGAACAGGGGCAGTCCTTTAGCAGCTGAGAGGAGACCGTCACTCCACTTGCTGCAAAACCCTTAGGAAAGGATTCAAGTGTTGTGAGGCATTCTGGGTTCTGTCCTCAGTTCAGTTCAGTTGCTCAGTTGTGTCTGACTCTTTGCAACCCCATGAATTGCAGCACGCCAGACCTCCCTGTCCATCACCAACTCCCGGAGTTCACCCAAGCTCATGTCCATCGAGTCAGTGATGCCATCCAGCCATCTCATCCTCTGTCATCCCCTTCTCCTCCTGCCCCCAATCCCTCCCAGCATCAGAGTCTTTTCCGATGAGTCAACTCTTCGCATGAGGTGGCCAAATTATTGGAGTTTCAGCTTTAGCATCATTCCTTCCAAAGAACACCTAGGACTGATCTCCTTTAGAATGGACTGGTTGGTGTCCTCAAGGTAGAGAGTATTTCGTTTAAGCTCCCACCATAGGGTTAGGTATTCAGGATTGGGGAACCCAACAAGGGAATAACAGGGGTCAGAGTTGCCTGCCCAATTTAGAAACCAGGCTGAGCAGGTGTGGCTTTTTGGTTGTCCAGAAAAGAACATGGATTTTCAAGACTGGTTAATAGCATACGAGGAGAGCCTCATGCTCAGGGATAGGTATAGTGTGCAGAACTTCTAGTTCCCAGACTTTGGGCTAAATCGTAATATCCTAGAGAAATTTCTAGATTCTGGTTTTCTCCATCAGTTCTGACAGTTACCCCACATCATGAGTTGTCCAGATTTTCCACTGACACCCCCGTTAGGGAATCACTTTTTAGACAGATAGGGAAGGTCACTTGGGGAATGTTAGTCAAGAAAGAAAATAAAGGCTTGGGTGGGATTACAGATGTTATCGTGGGAGTAAATACAGATAAGATAACTGTTGCTGATACCAAGGCATGAAGTTTTTCTCCCCGTTTTCCCAAACGGCCATACCATGACTAGAAGGGGTGCACTGGGTGACAGCAAGTAGCTGGGCTGGAAGGGTGGGCCACTGATACCCTGGTATAGGTTGGACATACCCCCAACTTCTGCTATTAATGCAGATCCAGCAAGGGCTGGTCAGGTTGAGTCACGAAACAAAGCGGTTTGCAAGTGTATATGCATCATTTAGGGAGAGATTGACAGCTGTACAGGGAGACATGATGAGGAAGAGGAGGAACATCATAGGATGCATTTTACTTATCTGAGGGAGATTTGATGGGGTTCTGCTTGAACAAGAGTCTGAGGTCTTCAACAGGTTCACAGGAATCATTGTCCTCTAATTTTGGAGTCTCAGTCCCCGTCTTCCCCTCCTGTAGGCCACAGGGTTTTATTCTAGAATTTGTGGACCCAGGCAGATAGACCCTTCACTTTTATAGCAGTTTAGGTTACTAGGACAACCTGATATGGCCCTGTCCATCTCTCAGATAGCTGGCTTGGGCTCACTTTTTCTTGCCACGTCTTTACTAATACTTGGTCCCCTGGCTCTACTTGGGGATTTTTCAAGTCCTCCTGTGGTCTAGGGAGGATCTGTTCTCCATATCATCGGAGTTCTTGTTGAAACCTTCCCAGGTCAATTATATGTTTTAGGAGTGTATTGGTGTCCTCATCAAAAAACAAGTCAGAAGTTAAGAATGGACGCCCATACATCATTTCATAAGGCTCAATAATAGTGACCACTTGGAGGCTGCCTATACGCTCATGAGAGCTATGGATAGCATATGAATCCATTTATTATGGTTTCTTGACATAGTTGGGCCATAGCCCTTTTAGAGTCTGCTTGGCTCTCTCCACCTTTCCTGAGGCTTGAGGCTGCCAGAATGAGTGGAGGCGGTATTTGAGTCCTAAGCATGCGGCCAGGTTCTGCGATATTGTGGCTGTAAATGAGGACCCACTGTTGCTCTGAAGTGATTTAGGCAGCCCAAACCTAGGCACTATCTCCTTCAGCAGAACTTTACAGACTTCTCTAGCTCTCTCTGCCTCCTGTACAATGTCAGGCAGAGAAACCACAGATCAAATTGCCAACATCCGTTGGATCATCAAAAAAGCTAAAGAGTTCCAGAAAAACAGCTACTTCTGCTTTACTGACTATGACAAAGCTTTTGTCTGTGTGGATCACAACAAACTGTGGAAAATTCTGAAAGAGATAGGAATACCAGACCACCTAACCTGCCTCTTGAGAAATCTGTATGCAGGTCAGGAAGCAATAGTTAGAACTAGACATGGAACGGCAGACTGGCTCCAAATAGGGAAAGGAGTATATTGTCACCCTGCTTACTAAACTAATATGCAGGGTACATCATGAGAAATGCTGGGCTGGATGAAGCACAAGCTGGAATCAAGATTGCCGGGAGAAATATCAATAACCTCAGATATGCAGATGACACCACCCTTATGGCAGAAAGCAAAGAAGAACTAAAGAGCCTCTTGAGGAAAGTGAAAGAGAAGAATGAAAAAGTTGGCTTAAAGCTCAACATTCGGAAGACTAAGATCATGGCATCTTGTCCCATCACTTCATGGCAAATTAATGGGGAAACAGTGGAAACAGTGGCTGACTTTACTTTTGGGGGCTCCAAAATCACTGCAGATGGTGACTGTAGCCATGAAATTAAAAGACGCTTATGCCTTGAAAGGAAAGTTATGACCAACCTAGACAGCATATTAAAAAGCAGAGACATTACTTTGCCAACAAAGGTCTGTCTAGTCAAAGCTATGGTTTTTCCAGTAGTCTTGTATGGATGTGAGAGTTGGACTGTGAAGAAAGCTGAGTGCCAAAGAATTGATGCTTTTGAACTGTGGTGTTGGAGAAGACTCTTGACGGTCCATTGGACAGCAAGAAGATCCAACCAGTCCATCCTAAAGGAAATCAGTCCTGGCTATTCATTGGAAGGACTAATGCTGAAGCTGAAACTCCAATACTTTGGCCATCTGATGCGAAGAACTGACTCATTTGAAAAGACCTTGATGCTAGGAAAGACTGAAGGTGGGAGGAGAAGGGGACGACAGAGGATGAGATGGTTGGATGGCATCACCGACTCAGTGGACAAGAGTTTGAGTAAACTCCGGGAGTTGGTGATAGACAGGGAAGCCTGGCGTGCTGCAGTCTATGGGGTCGCAAAGAGTCAGACATGACTGAGCGACTGAACTGAACTGTAGCTTTCTCTGTCCTAGTAGGGGAAGCTTCAATCCATCCTGTGAGTGTGTCAACAAAGACTAGCAAATAGGAGAACACTTGGATCTTTGGCATGACTGTAAAATCGACCTGCCAGTCCTCTCCTGGGTATGATCCCCAATGTTGGACAGGTTTAATTAGAGAAGGTGGCAAGACTCTGGTTTTTGGATTATTTCTTAGACAAGTATCACAATTCTGTGTGACCTAACAACCTTAGCCAACTGAGGATGGTAGGAAATAGGCTTGAGCAAGGTTTCCAGATTATCTCCTCCAAAATGGGTACTTTTATGTAAGGAGTTAGTTACTTTCCAACCCTGAGAGTCAGGGAGTATTATTTGGGCCTGATCAGTCTGGAACCACCCATGTGACCCAATCTCCCAGCCCTACTCAGCAAATCAGGAATGTGCCTCTGGGATATAATTTGGAGTCAGGGTTTCCTTGGGGAAAAGAGGGCAGATAGCAGTGACAGTGTTAGTTTCCCTAGCAGCTCATTTTGCCTCCTGATCCGCTTTCTTATTTCCCTGGGCCTCCTTTCCTTGCCCCTTTTGGTGACCCTTACAGTGGATGACAGCTAATTTAGCAGGAAGTCTGACTGCCTCCAGGAGCCTGAGAATGAGCTCTTTGTGTTTAATAGGAGAGCTTCAAATACTGAGCATCCCTCTCTCCTTCCAAATTGCTGCATGGGTGTGCAGGATGAAGAAAGCATACTTAAGAGTCCATATACATATTAATCCTCTTTTCTTCCCCTAATTCTAAAGCTCTTGTCAAGGCAAAAAGTTCAGCTTTCTGGGCTGAGGTGCTTGGGGGAAGAGATCCACTTTCCCTATTTTCCTCCAAGCTCACTACAGTATATCCTGCTTTCCTCTCTCCTTTTTCTACAAAACTACTGCCATCTGTGTGCCATTCTTCCTCTGGGTCAAATAAAGATGTCTCTGATAAGTCAAGGCTAGAAGACTATAACTCATCTATGATTTGTCTGCGTTGGTGATCCATAGGGGAAGTAGGGAGATCTGGCACTAAGGTGGCTGGATTTAAAGTCTAATAGACCCTTAACTTTATTTCTGGAGTGTCAAGGAGGAGGGTTTGGTATTGGGTGATCCTTGCCTCTGTGATCCATCTAACCCCTCTAGTTTCCAAGACTTCTTGTACCTGGTGAGGCGTTTACTCCATGGTGGGCTGACCCAGGGTCAGCTTAGACGCCTCTTTAACCATAAGAGCGGTGGTCACTACTGCCCAGAGTCAAGTGGGCCACCCTCTGGCCACCTCACCTAGTTGTTTTGAGAAGTAAGCTATTGGTTACAATACAGGCTCCATCATTTGCCCTAACATCCCAAGAGCAGTTCCTATCCTTTTAGAGACCTACAGCTTGGAAGGCTTTTCCAGGTTCGGGAGGCCTAAAGCTGGGGCTATAGTGATAGACTCTTTCAGGGCATTAAAGGCAACCTTACATGTCTCATCCCAGTCAAGCGGCTTGTCCTCTTTCCCACTTCACGTATAGAGGTTGGGCCAATTTTCCATAACCAGGGATCCAGATTCAGCAAAACCCAGTCATTCTTAAAAATCCCCTAAGCTGTTTTTTCATTAGAGGATATGGAGCATTTAAGGTGAGGGATTTCCTCTGGGGGTCGAGCATTCTTTATCCTTCCATAATTATAAATCCAAGATATTTTACTTGGGTTAAGCTAATCTGAGCTTTTGGGGGGATACTTGATAACAGTTTTCATACAGGAAATTTAAAGTTTTAATAGTATTCATTTGACAGCTGGTAAAATCTAGACCAGCTATGAGCAAGTCATCCACATACTGTATTAGATTACTGTTTGTTAAGGTTAATTCCCTTAGTTTTCTCCCCAAGGAAGTACCAAAAATATGAGGGCTGTCCCTAAACCCTTGTGGTAGTCAAGTCCAGCAAAGTTGTATGGCCTCCCTTGTTCCCAGGTCCCACCACTCAAAGGCAAAGAGTTTTGGGGATTTAGGATGGAGAGGAATGCAAAAGAAAGTAGCCTTAAGGACAAAGAATGAGAAGTACTTAGCATTTCCTTGCACTTGGGATAGGAGGGTATATGGATTTGGGACTATGCGGTGAATGGGAACAACAGCTTCATTAACAGCTCTTAGATCTTGGACAAATTGATAAGATCCATTCGGTTTTTTAACAGGCAAGATTGGAGTATTGCAGGGAGACTCACAGGTGATGAGAATTCTGATACCTCAGTATTTGTTAACTAATGGTCTAAGACCCTCAAGAGCTTCTGGTTTTAAGGGATATTGTCTTTTCCAGGGGTAGGGAGCATTTGGCCTCAGAAGAATCTTCACTGGTGGAACATTTATGGCTAGCCCAGGGCTGGAGACATCCCACACCTGGGGATTGACCTCACCTAAGAAAGGGAAGGACTCCTGCTTTTCTACATCTGACTGCAAATATTCAGACACCAGGCAAAGGAAATTATCAGCTTCTAGCTTTCCCCAAGTCACTCTGGTCTGGAGGCAGCAAAGAAGGTCTCTCCCCAGTAGGGGAGCAGGGCATCCAGGGGTGTATAAGAAGGGGTGGGTTCCTTGCCAATAGCCCACCTTACTATATTAAGGAGGGCCTTAGTATAATTTCAGCTTTGGGGTTTTCCACCTACCTCCATCACCATTTTGGTCAGGGAGTCTAAAGGTCCTAATCGGAAAGGAAGAACAGAGAAGTCAGCCCCCGTGTCCAAAAGAAAGTTCACATCCTTACCTTCTATTTGTAGAGTCACCCAAGGGTCAAGAGGAGTGAACTGGATCTCACTATTCACCAGGTTTTCTCAAGCCACTTGGCATCATCAGTCCCGGTCACCCAGGACTAACACAGAGGGAGCGGGTGTAGGGGTCTCCATACGCCTTCCCCTTAGGGTGATATGGACACTTCCCTTTCCAGTGCCCGTCCTCTCTGCAGTAGGCACACTGGGTGCATCTCGGCTGCGGTGTATTTCTAAGATCCCTTTTTCTTCCTTACTCTCCCCATGACTCTCGCATAGTGGCAGGATGAATCAAGGCCAGGATTTTAGCCTATTGTCGGGGCAAGGCTTGGGTCTGCCCCTCTATTCTCCTATCCTGTCAGGCTTCCTTTTGCTCCTTTTTGGCTTCCTCCTCTGGGTCCCTATTCAAAAACACCCTATTTGCCTCCTCCACCAAATCAGAGATTGGGATCTCTGGTCCTTTTCCTAGTTTTTGCAATTTTCTCTTTACGTCTGGGACTGCCTGGGTTATGAAGGACTGGGCCAACAGGACCCTTCCTTCTATACTTTCTAGATCTGCCTGGGTAGTTATTGAAGGCTTCTGTGAGTCTTCCCAAATAAAGAGCTGGATTTTCATTCTCTCTCTGTAAACATTTTTATCTTTTTATAATTACCAACCTTTCGGACAACCCAGGTAGGCAAGTAGTGAGGTGTCTTAAGGATTCCTTTCCTGCCTTTGTATTGGGATGCCAATCTGGCTCTGTAGAGGGGATTGCCTCTTCCACAGGGGCCAGACTGACATCCATCTGCTGCCTTTCATCGGCCACTTTTCTAGCCTGATCCAGGATTCTAGCTTTTTCCTCATCATTACAGCACCAAGTGAGGATGACCATTGTATCCCTCCAGGTGGGGGAGAACTTAAGGCTAAGACGCTCAAATTCATTGCTAAATTTGGAGGGTTCTCAGAATATGTACCAAATTGTTCCCTACACTGGGCAAAGTCTTACATAGAAAAAGGAACATGAACATTCATAGTTCCCCCCTCCCCATCTGGTACCTCTCTTAGGAGGCAGATTTTGTCCCAGGATGACCTTTCCTTCTGTAGAGGGCAGAGCTTACTTTCTGATTGTAATCCCATCGGGGAAGGGACTTATGGAGGTGGAGCCGAGGCAACTGTAAGCGGCATCCTTTCAGGTCCTGTGACTTTCAGACCTGGCCTCATGACTTCTGGGCTTGTCTAAACTTCCTTTCCCTGTGACCTCTCTGCCCGAGGTGAGGGGATCAAGAGAAGGTCAAGGGGATCTTATGCTTCAGACCTTGCCAAAAGGACTTTGAAAGAGACTTTATCAAAGTCTTCAAGCTTACATTTTCTCTTTTTTTCAGAATCCTGGTAGAGGGCCATAAAGGCCTGGACATAGGGAACCTCCTTGTATTTACCTTTGCATTTGCAATATACACTGAGTTGTAAAATGGTGTTGAATTCAAATGACCCCTGACTGGGGCCATTTTTCCCCTCCTCTCAGGGAGTAAGTAGGCCAATATCGAGTAAAGTATTTGATAAGTTTTTTTTTTTTTTTCTTTTTTAGCCCTTCCAGTTGGTATCCCTCCCAGTGGGCCAAAAGACAACCCAGCAGGGTGTCTAAAGGGAAGCTAGGTTATTTCCCATTTTAACAGTTGTGTAGTTTATATCTCGTTCCCAGTGGACTAGTACTGGGATGGATGCTCCTATATCTGACTCAAGAGAGATTGGAAGCTCTCTCCTGGTCCCAAATTGCCTGATTGTATATGCACCAAACGAAATGTTCAATGGTAAGCACAATCAGTGGGGCTGAAGGACTGGTCCCAAAAGGTGAATTAACTCCTAAACATATGTCTAGGGTATTAATTTTCACCCAAGACCAGGTGCAACTATACTGAACCTCGTCAATCGCTTCCACATGGAAGCATTCAGCCAAAAGCTCAGTTAAATGACTGAACTTTTTATAGAAACAGGGCACCCAATGGAGCGCTTCTAATACCTGATTATCTCCCCAAGAACAGAAAGCACAATTGATGGGGAGGAGAGAGCATAGCCTCTCAGAAAATCTCTTATAAAGACCTAGAACTTCAGGCCTGAGTATCGAAACACAGAGTAAACAGAAATACCTTGGGTCTTCAAAGAGGGGAAAAGAGGCCAGGTTGAAAGAGAAGGCATGGAGAGAGAAAAGAGGTCTAAAAGTGGAGGAGAGAAAGAAAAGAAAAGGGGTGGCCTTGCAGACATCTCCTGCCACCTGCAGATACCCAGGTGTCACAGGACTTTTCCCTGGGCCTCCAGAGAAGGGAAGACTGGAACTCAGACCCAAAACAAGAATTTGAGTTCTTTGCCAAGAGAAGGTGATCAGTCTCTAATCCTCAGCTCAGGTTGAGGCTCATGGACCAGATTCCTGCATGCAGGACCAGTGTACAGGAAAACATTAGGCTAGGATAGGAGGGGTTGAAAAGAGGGGTGAGATAAAAGGGGTCAACAAAATCTCTTGTTCCTTACCCAGTCGATGCACTCTGGCCAGTTGTCTGCATCAGGAGGAGACCAAGGACGAATAGGTCCCAGTTGCAGCCACTGGGTCAGGTCCATTGGCAGACAAGCGGTCCTGGAGTACCTGGAGCAGTCAAGATGTCAGCCACAGTAAAAAATGGGGGTCTCTTTGTGGTCATCAGTTGTTGTAGGATTGGGGGCTCCCTCCAGGGCCCCAAGAGTGGGCTCTTATCTAACACTTGGAAAAGAATTGTCTGATGATACATGTGCTGACAAAGCAAGAGACTTTATTGGGAAAGGGTACCTGGGCAGAGAGCAGCAGGGTAAGGCAACCCAAGAGAACTACTCTGCCCCAAACTCTTCCAAACGGTGCTGGCTTATTAGCTCCGAGTTCCTTACCAGGACCTCCTGTTGTAAAAGAGCTCATGCAAATGGTTTGGAGAAGGCAATGGCAACCCACTCCAGTACTCTTGCCTGGAAAATCCCATGGATTGAGGGGCCTGGTGAGCTGCAGTCCGTGGGGTTGCAAAGAGTCAGACACGACTGGGCGACTTCACTTTCACTTATCACTTTCATGCATTGGAGAAAAAAATGGCAACCCACTCCAGTGTTCTTGTCTGGAGAATCCCAGGGATGGAGGAGCCAGGTGGGCTGCCATCTATGGGGTCGCACAGAGTCGAACACGACTGAAGTGACTTAGCAGCAACAGCAGCATGCAGATTGTTACTAGGGAGCCTGGCCAGGGTGAGTGGTTTTACTCAGTTCTTCCCCTAACAGAGATAGCATTGGATTCCCAAGGCTAAGGGCTCAGCTCTCCAAGACTACCCCTCCCCACTTCAGATTGTCACAGATTGTCATCTGTGCTTCTCATTCACCAGCAATAGATTTGTGGTTCCAGCAATGTCATTCTCAGGTTCAATGAATTTGTTAGGGGAGCTCACAAAACTCAGATAAACCTTTTACTTACTAAATTAAAGGCTTATTAAAGAATACAACTGAGGAATAGTCAAATGGAAGATATGCAAGGGCAAGGTTTGAGGAAAGGATGAGAAGCTTCCCTGCTCTCTTTTAGCACATCATTCTCCCCAAAACTCTGTTCACTGAGGTTTGTGTGGAGCTTTATTACAGAGGCATGACTGGTTAAATCACTGGCCCTTGGTGGCTGGATCCATCTAGCCAGTCTCCCCTCCCTGGAGTTGCAGAATGTGTGTGTGAAGGGGAGATTTCCACCTCATTCACGGAACAAAAGACACATTATTGTCCTTATCACAGGAAATTCCAAAGGTTTTAGGAATTCTGTTCCAGAAACAGAGACAAAGACCAAATACATTAATATAGCTCTTTTTTTCCCCTTTAAAACGGAGAAACAACACAACTATATTTTTAAATTCTAATGTTCTGCATGTTGTAAGAATCCATACAAAAATTTTTTTGACCTATAACATTTTATTGGTTTCAGGTGTACAACATACTGATTTCTTATATGTATATCAGTTCAGTTGAGTTCAGACGCTCAGTCGTGTCCGACTCTTTGCAACCCATTGACCACAGCACACCAGGCCTCCCTGACTATCCCCAATTCCTGGAGTTTCCCGAAAGTCATGTCCATAGAGTCCATGATGCCATCCCACCATCTCATCCTCTGTCATTTCCTTCTCCTCCTGCTCTCTATCTTTCTCAGCATCAGGGTCTTTTCAAATGAGTAAGCTCCTCACATCAGGTGAACAAAGTATTGGAGTTTCAGCTTCAACATCTGTCCTTCCAGTGAACACCAGGACTGATCTCCTTTAGGATGAACTGGTTGGATCTCCTTGCAGTCCAAGGGACTCTCAAGAGTCTTCTCCAACACCACAGTTCAAAAGCATCAATCCTTCAGCTCTCAGCTTTCTTCACAGTCCAACTCTCACATCCATACATGAGCACTGGAAAAACCATAGCCTTGACTAGACGGACTTTTGTTGACAAAGTACGGTTTCTCCTTAATATCCTGTCTAGGTTGGTCATAACTTTCCTTCCAGGGAGTACATGTCTTTTAATTTCATGGCTACAGTCACCATCTGCAGTGATTTTGGAGCCCCCAAAAGTAAAGTCAGCCACTGTTTCTGTTAGGGGAAGCACACTGATTGAAACCACCCACCCTGGCCAGGCACCATAGTAACCATTTGCATGAGTTATTTTATGACAGGAGATCCCAATAAGGAATACAAAACTAATAAGCCACTACCAACTGGAAGAGTTCAGAAAGGTCGAAACGAGACACCGGGTGTCCATCCACTTCCCAGAATCCCTCTCGCTAACATCCATCTTGGCTGAGCAATGCGTGCGCAACCAGGAAAGACTCTGAATCAGAATGATTAGCCAAAGACCACCCAGAAACTAATCCCATCACCATAAAACTCAAGACTGCAAGCCACACAGCAGAGCAGTTCTCCTGGGTTCCCTTACCCTACTGCTCTCCATCCAGGTGCCCTTTCCCAATAAAATCTCTTGCGCATGTGTCTCCTCAGACAATTCATTTCCAAGTGTTAGACAAGAGCTCAGTTTCAGGCCCTGGAGGGGTTCCCCTTTCCTGCAACATTTCCACTGTTTGTCCATCTATTTTCCATGAAGTGATTGGGGCCAGATGCCATGTATCTTCATCTTCCGAATGTTGAGCTTTAAGCCAACTTTTTCACTCTCCTCTTTCACTTTCATCAAGAGGCTTTTTACTTCCTCTTCACTTTCTGCCATAAGGGTGGTGTCATCTGCATTTCTGAGATTATTGAGATTTCTCCCAGCAATCTTGATTCCAGCTTGTGCTTCATCCAGCCCAGAGTTTCTCATGATGTACTCTGCATATAAGTTAAATAAGCAGGATGACAATATATACAGCCTTGACATACTCCTTTTCCTATTTGGAACCAGTCTGTTGTTCCATGTCCAGTTCTAACTGTTGCTTCCTGACCTGCATATAGGTTTCTCAAGAGGCAGGTCAGGTGGTCTAGTATTCCCATCTCTTTCAGAATTTTCCACAGATTATTGTGGTCCACACAGTCAAAGGCTTTGGCATAGTCAATAAAGCAGAAATAGATGTTTTTCTGGAACTCTCTTGCTTTTCGATGATCCAGCAGATGTTGGCAATTTGATCTCTGGTTCCTCTGCCTTTTCTAAAACCAGCTTGAACATCTGGAAGTTCGCGGTTCACATATTGCTGAAGCCTGGCTTGGAGAATTTTGAGCATTACTTTATTAGCATGTGAGATGAGTATAATTGTGCAGTAGTTTGAGCATTCTTTGGCATTGCCTTTCTTTGGGATTGGAATGAAAACTGACCTTTTCCAGTCCTTTGGCTACTGCTGAGTTTTCCAAATTTGCTGGCTTATTGAGTGCAACACTTTCACAGCATCATCTTTCAGGATCTGAAATAGCTCGACTAGAATTCCATCACTTCCACTAGCTTTGATCGTAGTGATGCTTTCTAAGGCCCACTTGACTTCCCATTCCAGGATGTCTGGCTCTAGGTGAGTGATCACACCATTGTGGTTATCTGAGTCATGAAGATCTTTTTTGTAAAGTTCTTCTATGTATTCTTGCCACCTCTTCTTAATATCTTCTGCTTCTCTTAGGTCCATACCATTTCTGTCCTTTATCATGCCCATCTTTGCATGATGTGTTCCCTTGGTATCTAATTTTCTTCAAGAGATCTCTAGTCTTTCCCATTCTATTGTTTTCTTCTATTTCTTTGCACTGATCGCTGAGGAAGGCTTTCTTATCTCTCCTTGCTATTCTTTGGAACTCTGCATTCAAATGTGTATAACTTTCCTTCTCTCTTTTGCTTTTCACTTCTCTTCTTTTCACAGCCATTTGTAAGGCCTCTTCAGAGGCCTTATGTTTATAGGGTTAAATAATCATTGGAAAAGACCCTGATGCTGGAGGATAAGATGGTTGGATGGCATCACTGACTCAAAGGACTTGAGTTTGGGCAGACTCCAGGAGATAGTGAAGGACAGGGAAGTCTGTCATGCTGCAGTCCTTATGGTCACAAACAGCTGGACACAACTTAGTGACTGAACAATAATCACCACCATACGTGTAGTTAACATCTATCACTACATATAATTACAATTTTTTTTTCCTTGTAGTGGGAACTTTTAAGATCTACTCTCTGAGCAACTTTGAAATATATAATAAACAGTATTATTAACTATAGTCACTATGCTATACATATTCTTATTATAAGTCACCATGTCACACTTGTTATACCTAATTTGTTGGCCATTTCAGTGTAAAGGGATGTTATTCTGTGCTCAGCCACTCAGTCATGTCTGTCTCTTTGTGATCTCATGAACTATAGCCCAACAGTCTTTTCTGCCCATGGGATTTTCCAGAAAGAACACCAGAGTGGGTTGCCATTTTCTCCTCCATGGAAAGTAGTGTTGCATTTTGTGAAATGATTTTACTGAATATATTGAGATGATTATATAACTTTTTATCCTTTATGCTGTTACTGTGGTATACCACATTCATTGATTTGTGTATATTGAACCATCCTTGCATCCCAGTAATAAATTGTACTTGATCATGGTGTATGACCTTCTCAATATTCTGTTTTATTTGGTTTGCTAGAATTGTGTGGAGGATTTTTCCATCTATTGCCAGAGTCCAGCTCCAGCAGCCAGGGAATCAACCTGAAGGGGTGAGCAGTGTCAGTGGATGATGATGTAGCCTCTGACTCATAGTACAGAACTACATGTTTATTTCAAGCTTCAGGTTTGCTTTTATACATTGACAAACGCATTAGGTCAGAGGTTTTTAGTTTCCCCCACCCAGATTTACTGTACTTAACTTGTGATTACATTGCAACTCATGCTACATTCCTCAGTTTCTTATCTTTCTAAATCCTGTTTGCCCCTAGCATCTTAAAATCACTATCTCCTAAAAAGGCCTCTAGCTATTCTTAATTATTCCTAAACCCTAAATTCAGCAATCTTCTTTTGCCATAAATATTTCCCTCACAAACAGGTCTCAGATAACAATCCTTCCCATGGCCTCAAGCTGCAGCCTACAAGCTCATCCTCAGACATTTTTGTAAAGATCCTTGAACAAATGTCAATGGTTATTTTATAGATTATTTTCTGGGCATAACTGTAGAAGGCTTTGTGCTTTCTCATGCTTCTCTCAAGCACCTTAACATTCTTTCCAGCCAACTAAACTGAAGAAAGGAAAGAAAAAGTCAGAATCACAAGGCCTAACTCCTTCATCCTGGGGCCGTAACTGAGAGATGAGGAGAGGGGGTTGGGGCCGTGCCTCCATTTTGTCAGTAATGCCTAATTTGGCTCCCAACAATCTATGTTCATCAAGGATATTGGCCTGTAGTTTCCTTTTCTTTTTTTATACTTTGTTTTTGGTTTTAGGGTAATGTTGGCCTTGTAAAATGAATTTAGAAGTATTCCATCCTCTTAAAATTCTTGGAAGATTTTGAGAAAGATTGACATGAATTCCTTTATAAGTGTTTAGTAGTATCGACCAGTGAAGCCTCTGGTGCTGTTTTTCTTTACTGAGTGCTTTTTCTTTTATCTTATTCTCTTTTTTTTTTTTTTGATTACTTATTCAATTTCCTTACTTGTTATTGATCTGTTAATACTTTATATTTCTTCATGATTCAGTCTTGGTAAGTTGTATCTTTCTAGGAATTTATCCATTTCTCCTCAGTTCAGTTAGTTCAGTTCAGTTCAGTTGCTCAGTCATGTCTGACTCTTTGCAACCCCATAAATCGCAGCATGCCAGGCCTCCCTGTCCATCACCAAATCTCGGAATTCACTCAAACTCACGTCCATTGAGTCAATGATGCCATCCAGCCATCTCATCCTCTATCGTCCCCTCTTCCTCCTGCCCCCAATCCCTCCCAGCATCAGAGTCTTTTCCAGTGAGTCAACTCTTCCCATGAGGTGGCCAAAGTACTGGAGTTTCAGCTTTAGCATCATTCCTTCCAAAGAACACCCAGGAATGATCTCCTTTAGAATGGACTGGTTGGATCTCCTTGCAGTCCAAGGGACTCTCAAGAGTCTTCTCCAACAACACAGTTCAAAAGCATCAATTCTTTGGCGCTCAGCTTTCCTCACCGTCCAAATCTCACATCCAAACATGACCAGAGGAGAAAACATAGCCTTGACTAGATGTACCTTTGTTGGCAAAGTAATGTCTCTGCTTTTTAATATGCTATCTAGGTTGGTCATAACTTTTCTTCCAAGGAGTAAGCATCTGTTAATTTCATGGCTGCAGTCATCATCTGCATCAATTTTGGAGCCCCCCAAAATAAAGTCTGACACTGTTTCCACTGTTTCCCCATCTATTTCCCATGAAGTGATGGGACCAGATGCCATGATCTTCATTTTCTGAATGTTGAGCTTTAAGCCAACTTTTTCACTCTCTTTCACTTTCATTAAGAGGCTTTTTAGTTCCTCTTCACTTTCTGCCATAAGGGTGGTGTCATCTGCATATCTGAGGTTATTGAGATTTCTCCCGGCAATCTTGATTCCAGCTTGTGCTTCATCCAACCCAGCACTTCTCATGATGTACTCTGCATATAAGTTAAATAAACAGGGTGACAACATACAGCCTTGATGTACTCCTTTTCCTATTTGGAACCAGTCTGTTGTTCCATGTCCAGTTCTAACTGTTGCTTCCTGACCTGCATATAGGTTTCTCAAGAGGCAGGTGAGGTGGTCTGATATTCCCATCTCTTTCAGAATTTTCCACGGTTTATTGTGATCCACACAGTCAAAGGCTTTGGCATAGTCAATAAAGCAGAAGTAGATGTTTTTCTGGAACTCTCTTGCTTTTTCGATGATCCAGTGGATGTTGGCAATTTGATCTCTGGTTCCTCTGCCTTTTCTAAAACCAGCTTGAACATCAGGAAGTTCAAGGTTCACATATTGCTGAAGCCTGGCTTGGAGAATTTTGATCTTTACTTTACTAGCATGTGAGATGAGTACAATTGTGTTGTAGTTTGAGCATTCTTTGGCTTTGCCTTTCTTTGGGATTGCAGTGAAAACTGACCTTTTCCAGTTCTGTGGCCACTACTGGGGTTCCAATTTGTTAGAATGTAAATGTTCATAGCAAAACCCTCTTCCAACAACACAAGAGAAGCTCTACACATGGAGAACACCAGATGGTCAACACCAAAATCAGGTTGATCATATTCTTTGCAGCTACAGATGGAGAAGCTCTATACAGTCAGCAAAAACAAGACCGGAAGCTGACTGTGCCTCAGATCATGAACTCCTTACTGCCAAACTGAGACCTAAATTGAAGAAAGGAGGGGAAACCACTAGACCATTCAGGTATGACCTAGATCAAATCCCTTATGATTATACAGTGGAAGTGAGAACTAGATTTAAGGGACTAGATCTGATAGACAGAGTGCCTGATAACTATGGATGGAGGTTCATGACACTGTAAAGAAGACAGGGATCAAAACCAACACCATGGAAAAGAAATGCAAAAAAGCAAAATGGCTGTCTGGGGAGGCCTTACAAATAGCTGTGAAAAGAAGAGAAGTGAAAAGCAAAGGGGAAAAGGAAAGATATAAGCATCTGAATGCAGAGTTCCAAAGAATACCAAGGAGAGATAAGAAAGCCTTCCTCAGTGATCAGTGCAAAAGAATGGGAAAGACTAGAGATCTCTTGAAGAAAATCAGAGATACCAAGGAAATATTTCACGCAAAGATGGGCTCAATAAAGGACAGAAATGGTATGGACCTAACAGAAGTAGAAGATATTAAGAAGAGGTGGCAAGAATACACAGAAGAACTTTACAAAAAAGATCTTCACGACCCAGCTAATCACGATTGCCAGGGTCCAGCCCCAGTGGATCCAGGGTAATTCGAAGCAGGGACGGAGTAGGTGTCCTAGGGAAAAACTTATTTAATTACAGATAAAGAGAGATTAGAAAAGGATAGTGTAGTAAGAAATATAGTGGAGAAAAAGAGGCTGAATAACTTGGTTTACGTGAAATACCAATCACCACCTACATAGGCCACAGGCGTCTTTCTGTTCTCCCAAAGGAGAGGAGGCACTGAGGCCTCCCCTGTCCATTCTTAGAAGCCTAGGAAAAATTAGCAGGCTTGGTGAGTACCCACATTCCAGATGGGAATTCAGCCAGAAGGAGAAAGAAAGAATGACACAGGGGAATCAGTCTTTCCAGAAACTGATCTCATTTCTTTATTTTTCAGGTTTGCTTATATACTTTTTGTTATACATAGGGATGAATACAGAGTCACGTGGGGGTCAGCAGACCTGACCCTTGTCAAAATCAGGTGCTTCATATAAATGTATACAAAGGTTTCATGGGTTTTACATCATCTTCGGGCCATGAGGCCTGCTGACATTTTATGACCCTTTCTTTCTGATAACGGTGAGTCAACCAGAAAATTTATTTTTCCATGAGTGATTTTTTCTTAAACCAGGCACCACCCTCCAAATAAAATTGCATTCCTATAGGGTGAGGGTGTAGTGGGTTACAATCAAGAAAGGAATTTACTTAGCCTAAGGTTTAACATGATTAATCTTAAAGGTTAATACTTATTTCTCCTATATGCTAGTTATATTCATTATAAGGGCAGGGAATATGGAGATTTAGCAGCAAATATTGGCTCAACAAATGAAAAACCCTTCACCAATATATTTCTAATCAACCCACTATACTATACTAATAATTTTCTAACTTCTCAAAAGAGTCTGTATTTAGAAAGTTTTAAAGCATCTCGTGCCTCTCACGGTTGGGAGGCTGTAAACAATCACATGTGGCCGGACAAACCTGCTCAGGCAGGCTAGAGAAACTTCAGAGGAGTGTGTAAGTTGAAACACTCTTGTCATGCCCAGGAATTTTTATTAACTGGAGCTGCAAGTTAACTCCTTCTCCGAGAGAAATGGTGATGGGGGAGAGCCGCCCGTAAAGTAAGAGGTGTAGGATAGAGCATAAAACAGACTCTGGTTTTGGGGGTAGATGCTCGGGAACAGGGGTTTCCTGAGACTCGATCCTGCCTTTGCGTATGCTGAAGCCTCCTTCCTCATGACTTTTGCCATGGGCAGAGTTCCTCACGCTGGCTCCCGGCACACGATGGTGTGATCACTCACCTAGAGCCAGACATCCTGGAATGTGAAGTCAAGTGGGCCTTAGAAAGCATCACTACGAACAAAGCTAGTGGAGGTGATGGAATTCCAGTGGAGCTATTTCAAATCCTAAAAGATGATGCTGTGAAAGTGCTGCACTCAATATGCCAGCAAATTTGGAAATCTCAGCAGTAGCCACAGGACTGGAAAAGGTCAGTTTTCATTCCGATCCCAAAGAAGGGCAATGCCAAAGGATGCTCAAACTACCACACAATTGTGCTTATCTCACAAGCTAGTAAAGTAATGCTCAAAATTCTCCAAGCCAGGCTTCAGCAATACATGAACCGTGAACTTCCAGATGTTCAAGCTGGTTTTGGAAAAGGCAGAGGAACCAGAGATCAAATTGCCAACATCCACTGGATCATCGAAAAAGCAAGAGAGTTCCAGAAAAACATCTATTTCTGCTTTATTGACTATGCCAAAGCCTTTGACTGTGTGGATCACAATAAACTGTGGAAAATTCTGAAAGAGATGGGAATACCAGACCACCTGACCTGCCTCTTGAGAAATCTGTATGCAGGTCAGGAAGCAACAGTTAGAACTGGACATGGAACAACAGACTGGTTCCAAATAGGAAAAGGAGTACGTCAAGGCTGTATATTGTCACCCTGCTTATTTAACTTCTATGCAGAGTACATCATGAGAAATGCTGGGTTGGATGAAGCACAAGCTGGAATCAAGATTGCCGGGAGAAATCTCAATAACCTCAGATATGCAGATGACACCACCCTTATGGCAGAAAGTGAAGAGAAACTAAAAAGCCTCTTGATGAAAGTGAAAGAGGAGAGTGAAAAAGTTGGCTTAAAGCTCAACATTCAGAAAACGAAGATCATGGCATCTGGTCCCATCACTTCATGGGAAATAGATGAGGAAACAGTGTCAGACTTTATTTTGGGGGGCTCCAAAATTGCTGCAGATGGTGATTGCAGCCATGAAATTAACAGACGCTTACTCCTTGGAAGAAAAGTTATGACCAACCTAGATAGCATATTCAAAAGCAGAGACATTACGTTGCCAAGAAAGGTCCGCCTAGTCAAGGGTTATGGTTTTTCCAGTGGTCATGTATGGATGTGAGAGTTGGACTATAAAGAAAGCTGAGTGCTGAAGAATTGATGCTTTTGAACTATGGTGTTGGAGAAGACTCTTGAGAGTCCCTTGGACTGCAAGGAGATCCATCCAGTCCATCCTAAAGGAGATCCATCCTGGGTGTTCATTGGAAAGACTAATGCTAAAGCTGAAACTCCAATGCTTTGGCTATGTTATACGAATAGTTGACTCATTGGAAAAGACCCTCATGCTGGGAGGGATTAGGCACAGGAGGAGAACAGGATGATAGAGGATGAGATGGCTGGATGGCATCACCAAATTGATGGACATGAGTTTGAGTCGACTCCGGGTGTTGGTGACAGGGAGGCCTGACGTGCTGCAATTCATGGAGTTACTAAGAGTCAGACATGACTGAGTGACTGAACTGAACTGAACTGAACTGAACTGAAATGTTTATAACTTTATCTTATGATCCTTTATATTTCTGTGGAATCAGTTGTAATGTCTCCCTCTTATTTCTAATTTTACTTATTTGAGTCTTTTTTCTTTTCCTTCACTTAGAAATTAACTTAACCTAAGAGGTGAAAGACTCAAACTCTGAAAACTATAAAACACTGATAAAAGACATATAAAAATGGAAAGACATCCTGTCTTAGTACTCTCAGGCCATTGTAACAAAATATCACAAACTGGGTTGCTTATAAACATCAGAAATTTATTTCTAACAGTTCTGGAGACTAGAAGTACAAGAGCAGGGTGCCAGCATGTTCAGGTTCCAGTAAAGTCCTCTTCTGTTTGAAGACTGCTAACTTCTCATTGTGTTCTCATATAGTAGAAGAAACAAACTAGCTCTATGGGGCCTCTTTCATAAAGGCACTAATCCCATTCATTGAGAGCTCTACCTTCATAACCAAATTACACCCCCAAAGGTCCTACCTCCTAATACCATCACCTTGGGGTTAGGATTTCAACATATGAATTGGGGGGACAGAAGGAAGAGAGACATATTCAGATCATAGCATATTCCATGTTTATGGACTGGAAGAAGTATTATGGTAAAAGTGTCTTTACTACCTAAAACAAACTAGACAGTCAATAAAATCCCAAAGCATTTTTTATAGAAATAGAAAGTATTTTTCACAGGGATCATAAAAAGCCCCAAATAGCCAAAGTGATCTTGAGAAAGAATAGACTTAGTGGCATCATACTTCCCAATTCCAAAATATACTACAAAGCTACAGTAATTAAAACAGTACCGTACTGGCATAAATACAGACACATAGACCAATGAAATAAAATAGAGATCCCAAAAATAAGCCCATGAGAATATGGTCAACTAATCTTCAACAAAGGTGTAAGGGCACACAAGGCAGAAGGGATAGTCTCTTCAACAAATGATGCTGGGAAAACAGTAACCACATGCAAAAGAATGAAATTAGACCCATATCTTACTTCATACATGAAAATTAATTCAAAATGAATTACTACTTAAATGTAAGATGTGAAACTGTAAGTCTTCTCAAAGAAAACATAGGAAGAAACCTTCTTGATATTGGTCTTGGTGATGACAGCTTGGATTTGACACAAAAATCATGGCAACAAAACCTAAAATATACAAGTGGGACTACATTAAACTAAAAAGCTTCTATAACTCAACAGAGCAAAAAGGTCACATACATATGGGAGAAAATATTTGCAAGTCATTTACCTGATTAGAGATTAAGATAAAAAATATATAAGAATCTCCTACAACTCAATAGCAAATAAATAAATAATAAGCTTTTACAAAATTGGATGAAGGATTTGGATAGACATTTCTCCTAAGAAAACATACAAACTGTCCACCAGATAAACAAAAAGGTATGCAATATCACTAATCATCAGGGAAATGCAGATCAAAACCACATAGAGATGTGGTTAGGATGGTTTTTATAAATAAATATATAAATAGATGTTGGTGAGAATGTGGAGAAATTGGAACCCTTTATACACTATTGATGAAACTGTAGAATACACTATTGGACCCATTAGAGAAAACAGTATGGAGGTTCTTCAAAAAATTAAAAATAAGACTGCCAGTGGAATCCAGCAATCTCATTTCTGGGTATATATCCAAAAGAACTTAAGTCAGGTTCTCAAAGAGATATCTACACCCACATTTTCATTTCAGCATTATTCACAATACCCTGGATAAAACAATATTATTCAGCTTTTAAAAGAAGGAAATCCTACCATTTGTGACAACATGTATGCGCTTAGAGAACATTGCTAAGTGAAATAAACCAGTCACAGAAAGACAAACACTATGTGATTTCACTTTATAAGATATCTAAAATAGTCAAACTCATAGAAGCAAAGAATAGATGATGGTTGACAGTTGGGAGAAAGGAGGAAATGGGGAAGTTTTGCTTAGTGAATGTAAAGTTTTAGTTATACAAGATGAATAAATTCTAGAGATCTTTAAGGCATAGTACCTAGAGTGAACAATATGGCATTGTATACTTTTTCAGAGGATAGATTTCGTGTAAACTTTCTTCACACACACATGCAAAAGAATGCAAGGAAATTTTAGGAATTCATAGGTATATAAAGTACCTTGATCATAGTGATGGTATCATGGGTATATACATATGTCCAAATTCATCAAAATGTATATATTAAATATGCACCAATTTTGCATGCCAATTCTATTATACCTCAATGAAGCTTAACCACAACAAAGAAAAGAGTTAGAGGACAAAGACTCTCCAAAAATCTGTAACCACCTTTTGAGTTGATTCTTCCAAAGAGAAGAATACACATATAATCCTCTACCTGGGCTTTCTTGATGGCTCAGGGTAAAGAATCTACCTGTAGTTCAGGAGACACAGGAGACCTGGGTTCAATCCCTGGGTCAGAAAGATCTCCTGGAGGAGAAAATAGCAACCCACTCCAGTATTCTTGCCTGAAAAATCCCATGAATTTTTTACAGTCCATAGGGTCACAAAGAGTCAGACATGACTGAGTGACTGAGCACACAGCACGCAATCCTCTATCCAGATGAAAACTCACTTAATGTTATAATAATTCATAACTGCCCTCACTATCTATGGGGCTATCCTAGATTCCTTGATGTATCATAATCCAGTCCACATATTCTATAACTGAATTTAGGTGTCTTCCTCCCCAGTAGCAAATAACTGCATAAATGGCATCTTCTCCAGAGATCTAGAACTTAAAAAGAAAACATTAATTTCAAGGAGGCACCACTAAAGTATCTGAGAGAAACCCACAAAAATACTCAAACCAGTTTGAGAAATGAGGGTTCCATTAAACACAGACCATAGCCCATGTCAATAATATTCTTCCTTTATTGTTTTTAAATAGCACTGAACAACAGACTGGTTCCAAATAGGAAAAGGAGTATGTCAAGGCTGTATATTGTCACCCTGCTTATTCAACTTATATGCAGAGTACATCATGAGAAACGCTGAGCTGGAAGAAACACAAGCTGGAATCACGATTGCCGGGAGAAATATCAATAACCTCAGATATGCAGATGACATCACCCTTTTGGCAGAAAGTGAAGAGGAACTAAAAAGCCTCTTGGCAAAAGTGAAAGAGGAGAGTGAAAAAGTTGGCTTAAAGCTCATCATTCAGAAAACGAAGATCATGGCATCTTGTCCTGTCACTTCATGGGAAATAGATGGAGAAACAGTAGAAACAGTGTCAGACTTTATTTGGGGGGGGGCTCCAAAATCACTGCAAATGGTGACTGCAGCCATGAAATTAACAGACACTTACTCCTTGGAAGAAAAGTTATGACCAACCTAGACAGCATATTCAAAAGCAGAGACATTACTTTGCCAAGAAAGGTCCATCTACTCAAGGCTATGGTTTTTCCAGTGGTCATATACGGATGTGACAGTTGGACTGTGAAGAAGGCTGAGCGCTGAAGAATTCATGGGTTTGAACTGTGGTGTTGGAGAAGACTCTTGAGAGTCCCTTGGACTGCAAGGAGATCCAACCAGTCCATTCTGAAGGAGATCAGCCCTGGGATTTCTTTGGAAGGAATGATGCTAAAGCTGAAGCTCCAGTACTTTGGCCACCTCATGTGAAGAGCTGACTCATTGGAAAAGACTTTGATGCTGGGAGGGATTAGGGGCAGGAGGAGAAGGGGATGACAGAGGATGAGATGGCTGGATGGCATCACTGACTCAATGGACATGAGTCTGAGTGAACCCCGGGAGCTGGTGATGGACAGGGAGGCCTGGCGTGCTGCGATTCATGTGGTCGCAAAGAATCAGACATGACTGAGAGACTGAACTGAACTGAACTGAACTGAGTTACTAAAGGAAGGCAAGAGTGCCTTCCCTGGAAGTTTTGGAAAGAACTCCGTTTACCTGTGCATTTCCTTGTATATGCTAGAGTCCATGCATGCCAACTGGAGGTGAACACAGATTGAATGTCTTTTATTGACCTTTCCTATCTTTGCCTCTAGGTTTCTTGCTCTTCTGACTTTATCTCTCGTCACTCCTTTTCCCACAGATTCTATCTTCAAGATGTTTATCATCAGCATCCTATAAACAAGCAACATCTCAATGGCAGCTCATTTGTCTATCCAATCCTTCCTTTTAGATGTCTTGATATTTGGATTGGCAAAGAATAAAAATATAAGTTCCTCAGGCCACTAAAGAATTTTAAGTCCAGAACTGACTGAAAATATGGAAGCACAGGAGTTTCTCTTCCCACTTGTTACAGTGACTTTCATTACCATGTACAACCCTGAAACAGAGAAATGAAGCAACAGATCTTCAGAGGTATAAGAAAGATGGCGAATAATAATTGTTGCATTTTCTACATATAGGCAGCTCATGAGGTGGGGAAAACTGCAGCTAGTCTGCTAACTATATTCTTTGGCTCCTTGAATTTCATGGAACTATAAGGAGCTCTTAGATTTTTCTCTAGAAATGCATTAGCCGTTTGACATCATCATATTATGAATGAATGTTAGTCTACCAGTAGACAGACAGGAACAATCACATGCCAATTTTTTTTTTAATCAATTAAAGTAGCCTAAAGGGACAGTCAACCTCAACCATTATTGGGGTGACTTTTCCCTCCTTTAGAGTACAATTTTCCAAAGAGTTCATGCAATACCTAGAAAAGGGGAGCGGAATTGTTCTAATCATCTATTGCTACATTAAAAAACTATCCTAAAATGTAGCAATGTAAGATACAAAAGACATTATATGATTTCATTTATATGAAATTTCTAGATAAAGAGGAATTTACAGAGTCAGAAAACAGATATAAAGTGGCCCAGGGTTAGAGTTATGAGTGAAAACTGACTTCAAAAAGCACAATGGAATTTTCCGGGTGATGAACTTGTCTTAAAATTGTGGTGACGACTTTTTGTTTTACTAAAACCCATTAAACTGTTTGCTTTAAATAGGTGGATTTTATGGTTTATAAATTACACCTCAATAAAGCCATTTTTTTTAAATTAGTGGCATAAAATAACACTCAGTGGCATAAAAAATAACTTTTTGTCATACTTATAAATTCCATTGTTGAGAAATCAGTCAAGGCCAAAGGTATACTTATCTCTGCCCCCACAGTGATTGTGGATTCTGATGGGAAGGTTTGAATGGTTGGGGGTCTAGAATCCTCTAGAGGTTTCATCATCTGCCTCTTCAGGACCTGGGCTAAATTCTGAGGTGGAGCTTCCCTGTAAGGGGTGTCTGGAGAACCAGAACAGAAGCTACAAGACTTCTGGTTACATGCAAATCTCTAGGTCAGGCCAGATTTAAGGAGAGAAAGAGAAGACCCCTCCCCTTAATGGAGGGTGGAAGCTAAGGTCAGGGCCACACTGGAGAAGAGTAGGTGGGGTTGGAGATATTGTTCAGACCACCTTTGGAAGGTAGACTCTACAGCAGGACATGTTTTCAGATTGTCATAATTCCTTGGTGCTTGCTTCAGTCTTCACACTGTTCTGATCCCTGAGGCCTCCCTATGGTGGACAGACTTTTCTTTTCCAAGGAGTAACAGAGATCACAGAGATTCTGAAGCTAAGGTTCTTGCCCGCCCCAATAGCTACACAAAGGCTTTTGCCAGCTAAGGTCTTGCTGGGACATTTCACCATGTACACCACATGCTAACACTTGAGAACCTGCTGAGAAATCGTCATCTCTGACCATGTTTCTGATTTAGAAATTGTCCCTCATTTCTGCTCTTCCTTTTCTTGCTCCCCTGCCCTTCTCCCTGAAACACTTCAGAAAGCATCTTCAGTGAACTTTATTTCTCATAAAACAGACACTTACTCCTTGGAAGAAAAGTTATGAGCAACCTAGATAGCATATTCAAAAGCAGAGACATTACTTGGCTGACTAAGGTCCGTCTAGTCAAGGCTATGGTTTTTCCAGTAGTCATGTATGGATGTGAGAGTTGGACTGTGAAGAAGGCTGAGCGCCAAAGAATTGATGGGTTTGAACTGTGTTGTTGGAGAAGACTCTTGAGAGTCCCTTGGACTGCAAGGAGATCCAACCAGTCCATTCTGAAGATCAGCCCTGGGATTTCTTTGGAAGGAATGATGCTAAAGCTGAAACTCCAGTATTTTGGCCACCTCAAGCGAAGAGTTGACTCATTGGAAAAGGAGTATGTCAAGGCTGTATATTGTCACCCTGCTTATTTAACTTATATGCAGAGTACATCATGAGAAATGCTGGGCTGGGAGAAGCAGAAGCTGGAATCAAGATTGCCGGGAGAAATCTCAATAACCTCAGATATGCAGATGATACCACCCTTATGACAGAAAGTGAAGAAGAACTAAAAAGCCTCTTGATGAAAGTGAAATAGGAGAGTGAAACAGTTGACTTAAAGTTCAACATTCAGAAAACGAAGATCATGGCATCTGGTCCCATCACTTCATGGGAAATAGATGGGGAAACAGTGGAAACAGTGGCTGACTTTACTTTTGGGGGCTCCAAAATCACTGCAGATGATGACTGCAATCATGAAATTAAAAGACGCTTACTCCTTGGAAGGAAAGTTATGACCAACCTAGACAGCATATTCAAAAGCAAAGACATTACTTTGCCAACAAAGGTCCATCTAGTCAAGGCCATGGTTTTTCCAGTAGTCGTGGATGGATATGAAAGTTGGACTGTAAAGAAAGCTGAGTGACAAAGAATTGATGCTTTTGAACTGTGGTGTTGGAGAAGACTCTTGAGAGACCCTTGGACTGCAAGGAAGTCCAACCAGTCCATCCTAAAGGAGATCAGTCCTGGGTGTTCATTGGAAGGATTGATGCTGAAGCTGAAATTCCAATACTTTGGCCACCTGATGCGAAGAGCTGACTCATTGGAAAAGACCCTGATGCTGGGAAAGATTGAAGGCAGGAGGAGAAGGGAACGACATAGGATGAGATGGTTGGATGGCATCACCAACTTAATGGACAAGAGTTTGAGTAAACTCCGGGAGTTGGTGATGGACAGGGAGACCTGATGTGCTGTGGTCCATGAGGTCGCAAAGAGTCAGACACGATTGAGCAACTGAGCTGAACTGAACTGAAATGAAATGAAAGAGGAGAAGCTGACTTCATGTGGAGAAGAAACTTTTTTTAACTTTTTTAGAGGTATACTCAACACCTGCCTATCTCATATTTGTGAAGACAGAATCCCAATTTCTTAAATTCACAAATAATTTTATCAAAACCAATCAGTGATAGCCTAGAGATCACTTTTTCAATGGCTTATTTCTTTACCTATCCAAGAGTTGTCTGAATGGCCAGTAGAAAATTTCCTGTACTTGAGGTGAACTTCTAGGAGAGATGGAGAAATAAAATTTATTGAGCACTTACTACACAGCATGTACTGTGGAAGGAGTTTTGCATTTGTTATACAATTTAATCCTCTAAAAATGTATAAGGCAGCTATTAATATCCAACTCTATTTTACAGATTAGGAAACAGAAACTAGAAGAGGGAAGTATTAACCAAGTCTGATCATAACTGGGGAGGCTCTGAGTCAATGCAGAGTAGCATGTGGCTTCACCTGGGGCTTCCTGAAACACCAAGAGTTTCCAAGGCTCAGAATGTCTTTAAAATTTTTTTTAAAAAGAGAGAGAGAGAGAGAGAAATGCCTTGGTGTCTCCTAGTGTGATAAATTGAGACTTATTTGACAGAGTCACTCTACCAGGCCATCAACATCTTTCCCTCCAGCTCCAGTTCACCCCTCTGGGCCCCTCTGAGAATGTAGCTCATTTAGGAATTCTTCCTTATTAACTCCATCCCTGCCACCCCAGAGAGGGTTTTGCAAAAGGCCCTGCTATGTCATCCCTTAGCTGCACTCTGTACTTATTTCTAATGTAGCACTGAACTTCTAGTTTATAAATTACTTTGAGCATTCATGTCACACTATAGACTAAGCTTTCTGAGGGCAGGGACTGTATCTTACTCAGCATTCACCCCAGTACATGGCATGAGAAACCGTCATAGAGGTTTCAGATGCTTGTCATAGAGGATCAGATGCTTGATTATATCAGTTAGTTGTTAAGGATCCCTCAGCTATCTCTGGTGCCAGAGTCTCTTCCATGATTTCATAAAGCATGACATCACATTTCCAAATCATAAAGAGCTGGATGGGAATGACTACATATAAATTTAGAACTTTTCTTTGGCAAGAGACATATAAACAAAATTTTGAATGGAAGTGATTGACTAGAAGAAAATATTTGCAAACAAACAAATAAAAGATTTTATATGTAAAAAACATTTAAGATATAAAGAATCTCTCCAAATCCATTTTTTAAAATACATAGGGTAATAGGGGAGGGGAGATTATAAATGGGCAATTCAGAGAAGAACAAATGCAAAGGACTAAAATACAGAAAGATGTTTAATAATTAAAGAAATGTAAACTGTAATGTCTATAAATAAAGCAAAACTCATAAAAGTGGAGTTTATTCAGTGGTAGTGCTGGTATAAAGAAATGGACACTCTTGTACAGTACTGATATGACCTTCTTGAAGAGTAATTTCTCAATATTCATCAAAATTTTAAATGTTCACTTCCTTAATTTCCATTATTTCATTTTTGAGAACATATTCTACAGAAATTTATCATGTATACATAAAGATGTATGTATAAATATATCCTCTGCCAACACTATAGCAAATTATAGAAAAAAGTAAATATTATGATAAAAATTGTATTTGCTCATAAAATTACATCAGATGAGTGTTAATTGTTCAGGTGTGCCCAACTCTTTGTGACCCCATAGCAAATAACTAAATATTAATCAATAGCAGAATGGTAAAACAAATTTTCTAATATTTCAAACCATGGATCTATTAAATTTAATGTGGTCCTTCTAGATGTGTTAATATGTCTGTGTCAAGAGTCGAAAAAAGTAGATTGCTGAACAATATAATGGTTAATTCCAGTTTTTTAATGCATATTTTTTTTGTGGTGATTTGCATAAGTACTCCAAAACAGTTCTAGAATGATAAACCCAAAGCTGTTAAAAATATTTATTTCTGGGACTGGAAATGGAGTGAGCAAGGAAAAAAGCACTTTTTTTTTTGGTACTGTCTAAATTTTTTTTATTAATTTATTTATTTTAATTGGAGGCTACTTTACAATAATGTAGTGGTTTTTCCCATACATTGACATGAATCAGGCATGGGTATATATGTGATCCCCATCCTGAACCCCCCTCCCACCTCCATCCCCATCCCATCCCTCAGGATCATCCCAGTGCACCAGCCCTGAGCACCCTGTCCCGTGCATAGAACCTGGACTGGCAATTTATTTCACATATGATAATATACATGTTTCAATGCTATTCCCTCAGATCATCCCACCCTCGCCTTCTCCCACAGAGTCCAAAAGCCTGTTCTTTATATCTGTGTCTCTTTTGCTGTCTCACCTATAAGGTCATCATTATCATCTTTCTAAATTCCATGTATATGCGTTAATATACTGTATTGGTGTTTTTCTTTCTGCCTTACTTCACTCTGTATAACAGATTCCAGTTTCATTCACCTCATTAGAACTGATTCAAAGGTATTCTTTTTAATAGCTGAGTAATATTCCATTGTGTATACGTACCACCACTTTCTTATCCATTTGTCTGTGGATGGGCATCTAGGTTGCTTCCATGTCCTTGCTGTTGTAAACAGTGCTGCAGTGAACACTGGGGTATACGTGATTCTTTCAATTCTGGTTTCCTCAGTGTGTATGCCCAGCAGTGGGATTGCTGGGTCGTATGGTAGTTCTTTTTCCAGTTTTTTAAGGAATCTCTGCACTGTTCTCCATAGTGGCTATACTAGTTTTCTTTCCCACCAACAGTGTAAAAGTGCTCCCTTTTCTATGCACCCTCACCATCATTTATTGTTTGAAAACTTTTTGATAGCAACCATTCTGATCAGCGTGAGATGGTACCGCATTGTAGTTTTGATTTGCATTTATCTGATAATGAGTGATGTTGAGCATCTTTTCATGTGTTTGTTAGGCATCTGTATGTCTTCTTTGCAGAAATGTCTATTTGGTTCTTTGCTCCATTTTTTGATTGGGTTGTTTATGTTTCTGGAGTTGAGCTGAAGGAGCTGCTTGTACATTTTTGAGATTAATTTTTTGTCAGTTGCCTCATTTGCTATTATTTTCTCCTAAAGGCTGTCTTTTCACCTTGCTTATAGTGTCCTTCATTATGCAAAAGCTTTTAAGTTTAATTAGGTTACATTTGCTTATTTTTGCTTTTATTTCCATTACTCTGGGAGGTGGGTCATAGAGGATTCTTCTGTGGTTTATGTTGGAGAGTGTTTTGCCTATATTTTCCTCCAAGAGTTTTATAGTTTCTGGTCTTACTTTTAGATCTTTAATCTATTTTGAGTTTATTTTTGTGTGTGGTGTTAGAAAGTGTTCTAGTTTCATTCTTATACAAGTGGTTGACCAGTTTTCCCAGCAACACTTGTTAAAGAGACTGTCTTTCCTCTATTGTATATTCTTGCCTCCTTTGTCAAAGATAAGGTGCCCATAGCTGCATGGATTTATCTCTGGGCTTTCTATTTTGTTCCATTGATCTATATTTCTGTCTTTGTGCCAGTATCATACTGTCTTGATGACTGTAGCTTTGTAGTATAGCCTGAAGTCAGGCAGGTTGATTCCTCCAGTTCCATTCTTCTTTCTCAAGACTGCTTTGGCTATTCAAGGGTTTTTGTATTTTGATACAAATTGTGAAATTATTTGTTCCAGTTCTCTGAAAATTACCATTGGTAGTTTGATAGGGATTGCACTGAATCTATAGATTGCTCTGCGTAGTATACTCATTTTCATGATATTGATTCTTCCGATCCATGAACATGGTATATTTCTCCATCTATTAGTATCCTCTTTGATTTCTTTCACCAGTGTTTTATAGTTTTCTATATATAGGTCTTTAGTTTCTTTAGGGAGATTTATTCCTAAGTATTTTATTCTTTTTGTTGCAATGTTCAGTTCAGTTCAGTTGCTCAGTCGTGTCTGATTCCTTGCGACTCCATGAATCGCAGCACGCCAGGCCTCCCTGTACATCAGCATCTCCCAGAGTTCACTCAGACTCACATCCATCAGGTCCGTGATGCCATCCAGCCATCTCATCCTTGGTCATCCCCTTCTCCTCCTGCCCCCATCCCTCCCAGCATCAGAGTCTTTTCCAATGAGTCAACTCTTCACATGAGGTGGCCAAAGTACTGGAGTTTCAGCTAAAGCATCATTCCTTCCAAAGAAATCCCAGGGCTGATCTCCTTCAGAATGGACTGGTTGGATCTCCTTGCAGTCCAAGGGACTTGCAAGAGTTTTCTCCAACAGCACAGTTCAAAAGCATCAATTCTTTGGCTCTCATCCTTCTTCACAGTCCAACTCTCACAGCCATACATGACCACAGGAAAAACCATAGCCTTGACTAGACAGATCTTAGTTGGCAAAGTAATGTCTCTGCTTTTGAATACACTATCTAGGTTGATCATAACTTTTATTCCAAGGAGTAAGCGTCTTTTAATTTCATGGCTGCAATCACCATCTGCAGTGATTTTGGAGCCCCCAAAAATAAAGTCTGACACTGTTTCCACTGTTTCCCCCATTTATTTGCCATGAAGTGATGGGACCGGATGCCATGATCTTCATTTTCTGAATGTTGAGCTTTAAGCCAACATTTTCGCTCTTCTCTTTCACTTTCATCAAGAGGCTTTTTAGCTCCTCTTCACTTTCTGCCATAAGGGTGGTGTTCTCTGCATTTCTGAGATTATTGAGATTTCTCCCAGCAATCTTGATTCCAGCTTGTGTTTCCTCCAGTCCAGCATTTCTCATGATGTACTCTGCATATAACTTAAATAAGCAGGGTGACAATATACAGCTTGACATACTCCTTTTCCTATTTGGAACCAGTCTGTTGTTCCATGTCCAGTTCTAACTGTTGCTTCCTGACCTGCATACAGATTTCTCAAGAGGCAGGTGAGGTGGTCTGGTATTCCCATCTCTTTCAGAATTTTCCACAGTTTATTGTGATCCACACAGTCAAAGGCTTTGGCATAGTCAATAAAGCAGAAATAGATGTTTTTCTGGAACTCTCTTGCTTTTTCCATGATCCAGCGGATGATGGCAATTTGATCTCTGGTTCCTCTGCCTTTTCTAAAACCAGCTTGAACATCAGGGAGTTCATGGTTCACGTATTGCTGAGGCCTGGCTTGGAGAATTTTGAGCATTATTTTACTAGCACGTGAGATGAGTAAAATTGTGCAGTAGTTTGAGCATTCTTTGGCATTGCCTTTCTTTGGGATTGGAATGAAAACTGACCTTTTCCAGTCCTTTGACCACTGCTGAGTTTTCCAAATTTGCAGGCATATTGAGTGCAGCACTTTCACAGCATCATCTTTCAGGATTTGAAATAGCTCCACTGGAATTCCATCACCTCCACTAGCTTTGTTCGTAGTGATGCTTTCTAAAGCCCACTTGACTTCACTTTCCAAGATGTCTGGCTCTAGATTAGTGATCACATCATCATGATTATCTGGGTCGTGAAGATCTTTTTTGTACAGTTCTTCCGTGTATTCTTGCCACCTCTTCTTAGTATCTTCTGCTTCTGTTAGGTCCATACCATTTCTGTCCTTTATCAAGCCCATCTTTGCATGAAATATTCCCTTGGTATCTCTAATTTTCTTGAAGAGATCTCTAGTCTCTATTCTGTTGTTTTCCTCTATTTCTTTGCATTGATCACTGAGGAAGGCTTTCTTATCTCTTTTTGCTATTCTTTGGAACTCTGCATTCAGATGCTTATATCTTTCCTTTTCTCCTTTGCTTTTCTCTTCTCTTCTTTTCACAGCTATTTGTAAGGCCTCCCCAGACAACCATTTTGCTTTTTTGCATTTCTTTTCCCTGGGGATGGTCTTGATCCCTGTCTCCTGTACAATGTCATGAGCCTCATTCCATAGTTCATCAAGCACTCTATCTATCAGATCTAGGTCCTTAAATCTATTTCTCACTTCCACTGTATAATGATAAGGGATTTGATTTAGGTCATACCTGAATGGTCTATCGGTTTTCCCTAGTTTCTTCAATTTAAGTCTGAATTTGGCAATAAGAAGTTCATGATCTGAGCCACATTCAGCTCCTGGTCTTGTTTTTGTTGACTGTATAGAGCTTCTCCATCTTTGGCTGCAGAGAATATAATCAATCTGATTTCGGTGTTGACCATCTGGTGATGTCCATGTGTAGAGTCTTCTCCTGTGTTGTTGGAAGAGGGTGTTTGCTATGACCAGTGCAATTTCTTGGCAAAACTCTATTAGTCTTTGCCCTGCTTCATTCCACATCCATGGCCAAATTTGCCAGTTACTCCAGGTGTTTCTTGAGTTCCTACTTTTGCATTCCAGTCTCCTATAATGAAAAGGACATCTTTTTGGGGTGTTCGTTCTAAAGGTCTTGTAGGTCTTCATAAAACCATTCAACTTCAGCTTATTCAGCCTTACTGGTTGGGGCATAGACTTGGATCACTGTGATATTGAATGGTTTGCCTTGGAGACAAACAGAGATCATTCTGTCATTTTTGAGATTGCATCCAAGTACTGCATTTCAGACTCTTTTTTGCCCATGATGGCTACTCCATTTCTTCTGAGGGATTCCTACCCGCAGTAGTAAATATAATGGTCATCTGAGTTAAATTCACCCATTCCAGTCCATTTTAGTTTGCTGATTCCTAGAATGTCGACGTTCACCCTTGCCATCTCTTGTTTGACCACTTTCAATTTGCCTTGATTCATGGACCTGACATTCCAGGTTCCTACGCAATATTGCTCTTTACAGCATCGGACCTTGCTTCTATCATCAGTCACATCCACAACTGGGTATTGTTTTTGCTTTGCAATGGTGATTGTAATTGTTTCCTTAATTTCTCTTTCTGTTTTCTCATTGTTAGTGTATAGGAATGCAAGGGATTTCTCTGTGTTAATTTTATATCCTGCAACTTTACTATATTCATTGATTAGCTCTAGTAATTTCCTGGTGAGTCTTTAGGGTTTTCTATAGAGGAACATGGTATCTGCAAACAGTGAGACTTTTATTTCTTCTTTTCCAATCTGGATTTCTTTTATTTCTTTTTCTTCTCTGATTGCTGTAGCTAAAACTTCCAAAACAATGTTGAATAGTAGTGGTGAGAATGGGCACCCTTGTCTTGTTCCTGACTTTAGGGGAAATGCTTTCAATTTTTCACCATTGAGGATAATCTTTGCTATGGATTTATCATATATGGCTTTTATTATGTTGAGATATGTTCCTTCTATTCCTGCTTTCTGAAGGGTTTTTATCATAAATGGATGTTGAATTTTGTCCAAGGCTTTCTCTACATCTATTGAGATAATCATATGGTTTTTATTTTTCAATTTGTTAATGTGGTGTATCACATTGATTGATTTGTGGATATTAAAGAATCCTTACATCCCTGGGATAAAGCACACTTGGTCATGATGTATGATCGTTTTAATATGTTGTTGGATTCTGTTTGCTAGAATTTTGAGGATTTTTGCATCTATGTTCATCAGTGATATTGACCTGTAGTTTTCTTTTTTGTGTGGCATCTTTGTCAGGTTTTGGTATTAGGGGGATGGTGGCCTCATAGAATGAGTTTGGAAATTTACCTCCCTCTGCAGTTTCCTGGAAGAATTTGAGTAGGATAGGTGTTAGCTCTTCTCTAAATTTTTAGTAGAATTCAGCTGTGAAGCCGTCTTGTCCTGGGCTTTTGTTTGTTGGAAGAGTTCTGATTACAGTTTCGATTTCCGTGCTTGTGATGAATCTGTTAAGATTTTCTATTTCTTCCTGTTTCAGTTTTGAAAAGTTATACTTTTCTAAGAATTTGTCCATTTCTTCCAAGCTGTCCATTTTATTGGCATATAGTTGCTGATAGTAGTCTCTTGTGATCCTTTGTATTTTTGTGTTGTCTGTTGTGATCTCTCCATTTTCATTTCTAATTTTGTTGATTTGATTCTTCTCCCTTTGTTTCTGGATGAGTCTGGCTAATGGTTTGTCTATTTTATTTATCTTCTCAAAGAACCAGCTTTTACCTTTGTTGATTTTTGCTATGGTCTCCTTTGTTTCTTTTTCATTTATTTCTTCCTTAATTTTTATGATTTCTTTCCTTCTACTAACCCTGGGGCTCTTCGTGTCTTCCTTTTCTAGTTGCTTTAGGTATAGAGTTAAGTTATTTATTTGATTTTTCTCCTGTTTCTTTAGGTAAGCTTGTAATGCTATGAACCGTCCCCTTAGCACTGCTTTTACTGAATCCCATAGGTTTTGGGTTGTTGTGTTTTCATTTTCATTCATTTCTATGCATATTTTGATTTCTTTTTTTATTTCTTCTGTGATTTGTTGGTTATTCAGAAGCGTGTTGTTTAGCCTCCATTTTTTTTCCTGCAGTTGACATCTAATCTTACCATATTGTGATCAGAAAATATGCTTGAAATTATTTCAATTTTTCTGAATTTGCCAGTGCTAGATTTATGGCCCAGGATGTGATCTATCCTGGAGAATGTTCCATGTGCACTTGAGAAAAAGGTGAAATTCATTGTTTGGGGGTGAAATGTCCTATAGATATCAATTAGGTCTAACTCGTCCATTGTATCATTTAAAGATTGTGTTTCCTTGCTAATTTCCTGTTTAGTTGATCTATCCACAGGTGTGAGTGGGGTATTAAAGTCTCCCACTATTATTGTGTTATTGTTAATTTCCCCTTTCATACTTGTAAGCATTTGTCTTACATATTGTGGTGCTCCTATGTTGGGTGCACATATATTTATAATTGTTATATCTTCTTCTTGGACTGATTCTTTGATCATTATGTAGTGTCTTTCGTTGTCTCTTTTCATATCCTTTATGTCAAAGTCTATTTTATCTGATATGAGTATTGCTACTCCTGCTTTCTTTTGGTCTCCATTTGTGTGAAATATCTTTTTCTAGCCCTTCACTTTCAGTCTGTATGTGCCCCTTGTTTGGAGGTGGGTCTCTTATAGACAGCATATATAGGGGTCTTGTTTTTGTATCCATTCAGCCAGTCTTTGTCTTTTGGTTGGGGCATTCAACCCATTTACACTTAAGGTAATTATTGATAAGTATGATCCCGTTGCCATTTACTTTGTTGTTTTGGGTTCGAGTTTACACACCTTTTCTGTGTTCCCTGTCTAGAGTAGATCATTTAGCATTTGTTGAAGAGCTAGTTTGGTGATGCTGAATTCTCTCAGCTTTTGCTTGTCTGTAAAGCTTTTGATTTCTCTTTCATATTTGAATGAGATCCTTGCTGGGTACAGTAATCTGGGCTGTAGGTTTTTCTCTTTCATCACTTTAAGCATGTCCTGCCATTCCCTTCTGGCTTGAAGAGTTTCTATTGAAAGATCAGCTGTTATCCTTGTGAGAATCCCCTTGTGTGTTTTTTGTTGGTTTTCCCTTGTTGCCTTTAATATTTGTTGTTTGTGTTTGATCTTCATTAATTTGATTAATATGTGTCTTGGGGTGTTTTGCCTTGGGTTTATCCCATTTGGGACTCTCTGGGTTTCTTGGACATGGGTGGCTATTTCCCTCCCCATTTTAGGGAAATTTTCAACTATTATCTCCTCAAGTATCTTCTCATGGCCTTTCTTTTTGTCTTTTTCTTCTGGGACTCCTATGATTCGAATGTTGGGATGTTTAACATCGTCCCAGAGGTCTCTGAGTTTGTCCTCATTCTTTTTTCCTCTCTGCTTCATTTATTTCCACCATCCTCTCTTCCACCTCACTTATCCTATCTTTTGCCTCAGTTATTCTACTGTTGGTTCCCTCCAGAGTGCTTTTGATTTCAGTTATTGCATTATTCATTATTTATTGACTCTTTTTTTATTTCTTCTAGGTCCTTGTTAAACATTTCTTGCATCTTCTCAATCCTTGTCTCCAGACTATTTATCTGTAACTTCATTTTGTTTTCAAGATTTTAGATCACTTTTACTATCATTATTCTGAATTCTTTCTCAGGTAGATTCCCTATCTCCTCCTCTTTTGTTTGGTTTGGTGGGCATTTATCATGTCACTTTACCTGCTGAATATTTCTCTGCTTTTTCATGTTGTTTAGTTGCTGTGTTTGGGGGTGGCCTTTCTGTATGCTGGAAGTTTGTGGTTCCTCTTTATTTTGGAGGTTCTTCCTTGTGAATGGGGTTGGACGAGCCGCTTGTCAAGGTTTCCTGGTTGGGGAAGTTTGCATCGGTGTTCTGGTGGGTGAAGCTGGATCTCTTCTCTCTCCTTTTGAAGAGAATGGGCTGCCTTTCTGGGTGTCTGGTGTCCTCTGCCAAAGTTCAGAAGTTGTTTTGTGGAATTTGCTCAGTGTTGAATTGAACTTCTGATGAATGTGTGGGGGAGAAAGTGATCTCCCCATCCTATTCCTCTGCCATCTTAGCAGTACTGTTTAAATTTGTTACAATTAGTTTATATTGCTTCTGTAGTACGAAAAAGAGAAAGCTTTTCTTGTGTGTATTCTGTCATCTCTTATCAGCTATATTGCTACTCTTTGTAGAGATCAGCACAATGTGGAAAAGGAGAAACTTAAGCTGGGTAGAGAGAACTCTGGTTTGAGGATGCAGTCCCCCAAAACTCCATCACCAACACCCTCTTCTCCTACTACGTCTGATTCAGAGACAAGGTTCTTTGATAATTGCTTGACCAACTATTTTGTTGTAAGTGTCAGTGTTTGGCTTAAAAATTCAATGACATGATGACTTCCTTGAGGACTTTATGATATCTAGTGAGGAGACCAACAATTAACATATAAAATTTTATAACCAGCAATGAGAGACAATATATGTATAATGGAGGCCTGGAAAGACAAGCTAAAGAATCACAGGCAAAGTCAGGGACAGCTTCACCAAGGGGAATGTTAGTAAAGTGAGACCTAGACACTGAGAAGATTTTATCATGATTAAAAATGTAATTTAAAATAAATTTTTGTGTAATTAAAACTAAACACAATTGGATTTTGCATAAAACCATAAAAGAATTTGAGACAAAAGTAAATAAAGAAATTAAATACTAAGTAAGAGAGTGGTAGGTGATTTCTAAGCTCTTTTTCAGCTTTAAAAGAATTCGTTTTAATCACTCAAAGTGTTCATTGAGCACGTATAATATTTTCAGCTCTAAACTGGGTATTGGGGAGAGGAGATGATAAAATGATGTGTGATAGTCTCAGTCCTTAAGAAGCTGATCATCTTGAAAAGAAAATCAAACTAATGCATGAAAAATATGTATCTGGCAGTGCCCAGCCCACTAAGCCATTCGGAGTTTTAAGCTATGGACATTACATAAGTGAAGTGAAGTGAAGTGAAGTCGCTCAGTCGTGTCCGACTCTTTGCGACCCTATGGACTGTAGCCCGCCAGGCTCCTCTGTCCATGGGATTCTCTAGGCAAGAACACTGGAGTGGGTTGCCATTTCCTTCTCCAGGGGATCTTCCCAACCCAGGGATTGAACCCGGGTCTCCTGCATTGCAGGCAGATGCTTTATCCTCTGAGCCGCCAGGGAAGGCCTAGGCACTAAATTGTATGGTATAGATTCCAAAGATAATGGCTGTAAACAACACAAGTCAGATTCATAAACTGATATACAGAATGTAAATATTCCTATATATTCAGTAACTCTTTTAATGAATCTAGTTTTTTTAAATAGTTCAGTTCAGTTCAGTCACTCAGTTGTGTCTGACTCTTTGCGACCCTATGGACTGCAGCACACCAGGCCTCCCTGTCCATCACCAAATCCTGGAGTTTACCCAGACTCATGTCCATTGAGTCGGTGATGCCATCCAACAATCTCATCCTCTGTCATCTCCTTCTCCTCCTGCCCTTGATCTTTCTCAGAATCAGAGTCTTTTCAAATGAGTCAGTTCTTCGCATCAGGTGGCCAAAGTATTCGAGTTTCAGCTTCAACATCAGTCTTATGGAAGCCAAATTCTAACTGCAATATACACTAATAAATACGTGAGTATGTAATTATTACAGGCACTACAAATATTGGTCATGATGTAAAACTCTGTGTCAACTAAAGAAGTCAGAAAAAGTATGAGTTGGGCCTAATAAGACCCAAAATATTTGGATAATAGAAGAGATTAGGAAAACTTTCCATGTAAGAATACCACGAGGGTTCCAGGATTCTCTATTCTGAAAGTCTGAATGATCCTACACTGTTCTTATTACCCTTTCTACCTTTCCATAATATGCCCAGGGATGAATGAAGTTTGCTTTTGAAAATCACCAATGCTCAAGAAGGAAGCTGGTGTTTGATGGCTTACAAATGCAGGGTATCAGAGAAGCTCCTTGGGAGTAACAAAGACATCCATAAACTGGATATTTGAAGTTTCAAGACTTGCGCTTTATTGCCTCAATTAGTCTGAGTTGTACACTATTTGCTTCTAAGAAAAAAGTGTTAGGAGAAAATAGTATTTCTAAAAGTCTTAGACACTATTGAGGTGACTTTGCAAAAAAACATGGAAGTGTCATATAAGAAACTAGAACTTTGAAACAGGCAGGGGGGAATTGAGCTGGGGGAGGTTGAGGGAAGGGAGGAAAACCAGTTCTTGTTAAGTTTACGGCCAATTAACATTTGCCATACTTTAGACTCCAATGTTTAGCAAGGGCTTTTCAATATTAAAGGCAGCTCTTTGAACAATGGAGTCCTTTTTTTTCTGCAGTTCACAGCTGTCAGAGATCATTTAACTCCCTATATATTTCCAAAAAGTGATGCCTTTAATAGGCAGCATAAACACCGGGGTTAGAGCACACTGTAGCCTGCCGTAGACAGAGTGTTAGGGCATCGCTGGCATCTGTCAGGGTCTGGAAGAGAGGCCTAAGTAAATAATGCCATAAACTGCATTGAGAGAAAGAATGGAAGACAGGAAAGGTGGGGGCAGAATGGAAGAGGGAAAGATGAGGAAGACAGTTGGAGAGAAACAAAAGGAAAGAAGAAAAGCAATACAAGGAGGAGAAAGAGAGAGAAAACTTCTGCCACAGAAGCTGAATGTGCATTAATTGAAACTTCCATTCCCTTCCTAAAATGATCTGTTTCAATTCAAATGTAAACCTAGTCATAAAGTAACATATTAAATCTCACATGTCTGGCCTAAACAAATTTCCCAGTTATTAGAAATTCAACCAGAGTTATTATCTCAACACAGTTTATATTTAATTTCCAATTTGTTTTCTTTCTTTTATAACAGATACAGGTATCACATAAAACATGCACTGATTTTTCTGTTTCTCTGAGTACTTTCAATGGCTTTACTGTTCTCCAAGACCAATAAAACCAGTGGTGTGATGTTCCTCCATTTGGGCTGGGATTCTGTATTAGAAATATAAATACAATACAGTTATTAAAGACAGACTATGAAACTTAAGAAAAAGGTTCACACTTCTAATTAGACAAGTGTAACCTGTAAGATTAAATGTTTTGTGAGTTCAGCAACGTTTGTTAAAATGTAAGAATCTTAAAAATCTTCCTTTCAAATGAATAGTGGGAAGTAGGAAACCAATCTTCATTATATGATGAAGATAATACCCTAATTATATTCAAGAACTTTTTGGTTTTTCCAGTAGTCATGTATGGATGTGAGACTTTGAAAGCTGAGCATCAAAGAATTGATGCTTTTGAACTTTAGTGTTGGAGAAAGACTCTTGAGAGTCCCTTGGACTGCAAGGAGATCAAACCAGTCAATCCTGAAGGAAACCAGTCTTGAGTATTCATTGGAAGGACTGATGCTGAAGCTGAAACTCCAATACTTTGGCCACCTGATGCAAAGAACTGACTCATTGGAAAAGACCCTGATGGCTGGGAAAGATTGAAGGCAGGAGGAGAAAGGGACAACAGAGGATGAGATGGTTGGATGGCTTCACCAACTCAATGGACATGAGGCTGAGCAAGCTCCAGGAGTTGGTGTTGGACAGGGAAGCCTGACATTCTGCAGTCCATGAGGTCACAAAGAGTGGGGACATGACTGAGCAAACGAACTGATTCAAGAACTTAAAATATAATCTTAAAAATAGCTAACCTTTAAAAACTGAATTCATGTAAGAGTGTCATCTACCTTTATCTTCTTAAGTAATACATTTGTAGTAAAAGCAAAAAATGTTTAGCAATATAGAAAAGTTAAAAGAAGAAAACAAATTCTACTAACCAGAAATAAGCAATGTTAAGAGTCTAGAAATATTACTGCTACAGAATCTCTCTGAAAAATGTGCAGATAAAAGAATGGATGTTATGTCAACTGTATCTCTATAAGGCTGCAAAAAATAAAGATAAAAGTTTGATAGATAAATAAATAGGCATTGATATAAAGATAAATGATTTCACTAGAATGAAATCATATGATGTGTACAAATAAATAAAAATAAATATTTAAGAAAAGTCAATCTAACATTTTAATATTAAACAAAGGATAAAGAAAGTGACATAGAGGAAATTGCAGAATATTAGATAAATGATTCTTTGCATCTAAAATTAAGAAAGAAATTGTTAAGTCATTAGCAGCTTAGAGTCACCATTGGTTGCTGGCTGTTTAAAATACATATTTTATTTTTAAACAGTTTGGATTGATTTAAAGAGTTTGGATGGGGACCCTCTTTCACCTCCTCTTGCCTCCACATCCCTTTGAATTTTTGTCGCTTTATATAATTTTCATATTGACAGGATTTGAAGCATTTACATAAACCATAATTTCCCCATTTGTTTCTTGTCAGATCAATATTGGCATGAATTTCATGCCAATAACTAGTCTTCCCACCACTCCTTCTTCATTCTTGAGTCCTTTATTTTGATTTAACCCTTGCCCCCACATTATTTTTTTAATGCAAAAAATAATTTGTAAAAAACATTACAAGTTTTTTTCAGAATAATGCAAATCATGGAAATTGAGTAAATTTAATCATGCATTTAGTGAGAATTAGTGAACACATAATCTACTTAGGCACTTCAAACTTGAAAACACAACAAGTCACTGGAAATGCTATTTGTGGGCGGGCTGGATATGCCTCCAAAGGGAAACCATGCAGAAAACTCTGGGGGCTGACAGAAGAGGCCCCAGGAGACAGGATTAAGGTTCCAAGTCAAGGGGAGGGGAATGTCAGCTGCATCCAAACTCTTTAGAAGTGGTTCCAATTAGGAAGCAAATGCCTCTTGGGGTAAGTGGGATCTGAGAGTCTGCCTTGGTATATTAATTATTTAGAGGCAAAGAGGGCCACTTTTTAGGGGTGATATGTTTCCTTTTCATGCCATCTCTGTTTAGACATTCAAAATCTACCTCAAACTCAGCCGATTAAAAATTGAACACACCATTTTCCCCTACACATCTGGACTTCCCCACATCTTCCCTAGTTAAGTGAGAGGGGATCCTTATCCTTGACCCTCCCACTCCTAGTTGCACAACTCTCAGAAACTTTCTCACTCTCCAATTTGCTTCAGTCTTCTCTACTGTCAAAAATACACAGAATGATTTCTTACAATGATAAGTTATGACTCTTTCTCATTTTATTCTCCAAAACATAGAAAATTACCTCTAAACAGTACTGGCATGATTAAATGGCCTAGTGAATTTTTAAAGTTATAACGAATATTTTACTTCAAAAGGTAAATTTCTCAGTTTTCCTGTTCACTCAGCAAGAAACAAGATTTATGGTCTAAACTAGGGGTCAGAAAAATTATTTGAAGAGAAATAGATAGCAATTATTTTTGGCTTACAGATCATACAGTTTTGTTGCAATTATTCAACCCTGCCCCTGAGAGTCATACAAAAGCAGCCAGAACTGATATGAAAACAAATGAATGCAGCTTTGTTCTAATAAAACTTTACTTATGAAAACAAACACGGACATTTAAAGAAGAATTATTAATACCAATCCTTCTCAAACACTTCCAAAAATGGAAAAGGAGGGAACATTTTCTAGCTCATTCTATGAGGCTGGTAAAGGTCCATATATATATATTATATATATATCCAGAATATAAAATAAACTGTTAACTCAACAACAAAAAGACAATTCAATTTTAAAATGGACGAAGGACTTGAATACACATTTCTTCAAAGAAAATGCACAAATGACAAACATGTACATGAAAAGATGCTCACCATCATTAGCTATTCAGTTCAGTTCAGTTCAGTTCAGTCGCTCAGTCGTGTCCGACTCTTTGCGACCCCATGAATCACAGCACACCAGGCCTCCCTGTCCATCACCATCTCCCGGAGTTCACTCAGACTCACGTCCATCGAGTTGGTGATGCCATCCAGCCATCTCATCCTCTGTTGTCCCTTTCTCCTCCTGCCCCCAATCCCTCCCAGCATCAGAGTCTTTTCCAATGAGTCAGCTCTTCGCATGAGGTGGCCAAAGTATTGGAGTTTCAGCTTTAGCATCATTCCTTCCAAAGAAATCCCAGGGTTGATCTCCTTCAGAATGGACTGGTTGGATCTCCTTGCAGTCCAAGGGACTCTCAAGAGTCTTCTCCAACACCACAGTTCAAAAGCATTAATTCTTCGGCGCTCGGCCTTCTTCACAGTCCAACTCTCACATCCATACATGACTACTGGAAAAACATTAGCTATTAGGGAAATGCAAAATCAAAACCACAATGAGACTCCACTTCATACCAGTAGAATGTTTACAATCAAAATAAGTGAGATTTAGATGAGATAAAGAGAGAGTCTTAAAAGCAACAAGAGAAAAGAAACTCGTCATGTACAAAGGAATTCCCATAAGACTACGTGACTTTTCATCAGAAACTCTACAGGCCGGAGGAGAGTAGCACAAAGTATTTAAAGTGATGAGAAGGAAAAAACATACAATCAGGACTACTCTACCCAGCAAGACTTTTGTCCAGGTTTGATGGGGAGGTCAAAAATTTCACAGACAGGCAAAAACTGATAGAGTTCAGTATCACCAAGTATGAATCATCAATAAGAAATAGTAAAGGGACTTATCTACACAAAAAAGACCAAAACAAGAAATAGGAAAAACATAAAGAGAAAAATCTCATTGGTAAAGGCAAACATACAGCATAGGTAGTGGATCAGGCACTTATAAAGATAATAGGACAGTTAAAAGACAATAATAGTAAAAATATCTATATTCACTATAGGTAATTCATGGAAAGATTTCCATGAAAGGGAGCATATCAGTCCAAGCTAACTGATAATGAATTTTAAAAGTAACATTATTCAGGTGTTGAGGGACTACATGGCTCCTTTACTAGGATAGCTTGTCCTTAGTCGTTCAGTTGTGTCCAACTCTTTGCAACCCCATGAACTATAGCCCACCAGTCTCCTCCGTCCATGGGGATTCTCCAGGCAAGAATACTGGAGTGGATTGTCTTGCCATCCTCCAGGGGATCTTCCCAACCCAGGGATCCAACCCAGGTCTCCCGCATTGCAGGTGGATTCTTTACAAGCTGGGCTACCAAGGAAGCCCATAAATCCTAGAGTGGGTAACCTATCCCTTCTCCAGGGGATCTTTCCAACCCAGGAATCGAACTAGTGTCTCCTGCATTGCAGGCGGATTCTTTACCAGCTGAGCTATCAGGGAAGCACACTAGGATAACTTAGCCAGCATTATTTGAAGAAATGACTGAGTGTAGCCTGAACTCCCAAAGGCTGGTGTGTGTTGCCAAGATAACCAAAGAAAGGATGGCCAGTGTCCTCTGGGCTAGAGTGTGAAGGGCATGGAGGGTACACCTTCAGGTGGAGGGGAGAGCACACCTCATCAGCAGCAGAGAGATGGGCCTCTAAGTGAAAGGCAGTTGTTGCTCTCAGGCACATTCTTGGCATTTCATTTGAGAAAAATGTCTGACAGTCAAAATGTCAGGAACACACTTGTAAATAACAAATTCCTTGGAGTTACTGAACACATCTTATCATCTTTGTCAAAAAAAAGCTTGCAGTCACCCCTTTGAAACTTACATAGACATACTGTTTGCACAACAGGGTTTCTTCTGTCGAATATAACACATTTTCCTCCCTCTGGCAGTGATTCTGAAACATGTATTTATCCCCTGGAAGCTTAGTCTTGAATTCTGGCACCTGGGCATGCATCACCATGCTTTGTCAAGCTCTTACTAAATGTATTGTAGGAGAGAGCAGGCAAGGCTGCCACAAAAAGCACAGCTAAAGATACAGGGTCAGAAATATTCATTCGTTTGCTTATTGATTTGTTCTTTCCAACAAATATTTGAAAAGCTAGTTCATGGTACAAGTCAAGATCTGTGCCAGAGATTGAATAGTAAATCAAACACAGTCCTCAAGTAATACAGAGTCTATATGGAAAGTCAAATAGGACATGAACGACCATTATATAGGATGATATATGATATAATAAAATTAAAGATGGAATGCTGCAGAGATAAATGTGGCAGACACCTATTTCATCAAAGGGCAGAAGTGAGCAGTGAAAGATCCCACAAGATGATATCTGAGCTGAACAGTTGCTCTGAAGATAGGAGCAATTGAATTGTCAATATTTTAGCATAGTGGCAGTGGGCATAGGCCTGGGTTCTGAAGCTGAACTTCCTGGGTAAGGATCCTGACTTTATCCCTCATCAAGTGTGTGAACTTGGGGTAGTTGATAACAACTCTCTGCCTCAGTTTCCTCATCTGTAAAATGCGGATAGTAGATGGGTTAATAATAGAATGTAGGCACAAATATAAATATATAAATAGAAATATGTGTAAAACTAAATATGTGTTGACAGTACCAGGCACAAAGTACTTACTATATCAGAACTTGATACACAGTTATTAATAAATATGACTTGCTTCAAATATCTTTGGGAAGCAATTTGATTTGAAACTGTAAATATATGGTTATTTCAATAAAATATTGCTGCTCTAGTAATGAATAGTCTATAATTTTCCTTTTTGAGAAAGCAGCACAGGTCTGAATAAATTTGACCCAGGATGTCATAGTACACACAAACACACACACAAAGCTATATTTTCCTTAAAAGCAAAGCTATAATAATATTCTCATCTTAAGCATGAATTTCTTCTATTTTAAATGCTGTAATTTGCTCTGTGGCAAAATCTATGTTTACACCAGATAAGCTATCAATCCTCAAATTTCAGTATGTTTTAATGATTTAGGTTTCAAAGGGGCCTTGAACAATTTGTGGCTGAACAAGCCAAATAAAGGGAATAATGTGTCTCAATCTTCACACTGTTGGAGGGATAGCACCTTATGCTAAACATGGGCCCATACCTCAGACCGAATTGATAAAAAGCCATAGATCCTGACTGCTGTTTCACACAATACTTCCCACAACTATCTGGCTGGCAACAAAAATATCAAAAACCGTTTAATGGCTAAATAAAAACTCTTTCTGGTGGGTTGAAGCTTCTTTTCTCTGGAAATGTTTAATTCATGATTCAAAATTCAATTCTGGGGTAATATGTAATCACCAGTTCTACAGATCTTATCTGGGGAACCAGTGGTGAACATGATGGACCCAGGTTCTGCCCATAGAACTAAGCCAATCAGGACAACTCAGCAAGTAAATAGGCAATTGCCATGTTGCCTGGAGTCCCACCTGCCTGGGCTGGAAGAAGTCATAAAAGACGCGTGAGCTCAGGAATTCCACTTCACCTCAAGCCACAGAGCACATTACCAGCATCAGTGACTCACATTTGGTGCTGCACCTACCAATCACAGAAACCTAGGTGAGAAGCAAAGCAAACCTATTAGCCACTTGTAAATGACTGAGTTCATTTTTTCACTGAAAACACCTGGAATTCTCTATGACCACTAAATCACCGACTGCTCCAATTTTTTCCCCTTTTCAAAATATTTTTAGAATCTTGAAGCTTACATCTCTGTTTAGATTGTTTTCATTATAACTATTGATCAAGTAAGGGGTATTTTTTGTCTCCAACTCTTCGTGTAGAAATTATAGCATATCCAGAAATAAAGCTACATCAAGCTTTGCTTTTGCAAGCCTATTACTAAATATTGGCTTTTCTGGTGGCTATGATGGTAAAGAATCCACCTGCAATGCAGGAGACCTGGGTTCAGTCCCTGAATTGGGAAAATCCCCTGGAGGAAGGTATGACAACCCACTCCAGTATTCTTGCCTGGAGAATTCCCATGGAAAAAGGAGCCTGGTGGGCTACAGTCCATGGGGTCACACAGAGTCAGACACAATTGAAGCAACTAAGCAGCAACAGCAGTACTTTTTAAAAAGCAAGGATGATACAATCTGAAGTTCTCAATTCCATGATTTACCCAGTATGCACTGGGAAGGAGATAAGGTTTGAAACGCATCTTGAAGGACAGATAATACAGGCATGTGTAAGAGATGGAAAATCTTGCCTCGAGATTTAGTGGGGGAAGAAAAGAGTTGATGGGGCTTCCCTAGTGGCTTGAACGATAAAGAATCTGCCTGAAATGCAGAGACCCAGGTTCAATCCCTGGGTCGGGAAGGTCCCCTGGAGAAACAAATGGCAACACACTCTGTATTCTTGCATGGAGGATTACATGCCAGAAGAGTCTGGCAGGCAACAGTCCATCGGGTCACAAAGAGTTGGACATGACTGACAGACTAACACCACTACCACCAAAGGGGTTGATAGTCTGAAACAGAAGATCAAGAAGCAAAGATCTGAAGTGGGGAATGAGCTTGGCATTTTTTTGGAGAAAGTAGGGAAATCAAACAAGAGTCAAAGGCCTATGCTAAGAAAGGGGTCAGATAAAGCAGAACCCAAAACACTCTTTGATGTGTCTGTGGTTGTACGCATATTGAAATGTTTTCCCCACAGTGCAGCACATAACTCAATTAACCAAAGCCCTCAAATAATGAAAATCCTTTTTCTACCTCAATGGCTGGGAAGTCATTTTCTTAATTATAATCCTATGTTGCTGCTTCTATATCATGAAATAAGAATAAATGTTTCGGGGTTTATACCCTGCCATTTTCCAAAGTATGGTTAAGATAGTTTGTGAAGATAATATAAAGTACAAAGAAACCATGAAATAAGACTGGATAAGAGAAAGAATAATGAGAAAACAAAAGTATGTATTAAATGAAGCCAGAAATAAGCTTAGTACTAATTACGTGTCACATGGGACCACAAATTTGTCTTCTGGCAGTTTGAAGCGAGAAACCTGATGGTTACGGGAGAGTGGTGATTTAATCCGTCATAGTCACACATATCGTTAAAGCCATTAGGAGCATTAGGAATCATCCATGTCCAACCCTGTCATTTCACGATGTGGCAGGTGGGGCTCTGGGCCCTGTAAGTATGATCACAGAGCTAGTTAGGGCAGAATAGAAGTCAACTTTCAACAGAGTGGAAATTACTGCCAGAGAGGAGATTAAGAATTAAAAGTGAACCAATAAATAGAGGTCGCCTTTCGATGGACTTGGAACCTCCTTCGAGAGAAGTCAGATTTCTTCTGCAAAAGCCACCACTGAGATATGAATTAAGGAGTATTATAAGTTTCTAATTAGATTACTTTAAGTGTTGCTATGAAGTGAAAGTGTTCATCGCTCAGTCATGTCTGACTCTCTGCAACCCCATGGACTGCAGCCCACCCGGCTCCTCTGTCCATGGGGGTTCTCCAGGCAAGAATACTACAGTCTGTTGTCATGCCTTCCCCAGGGGATCTTCCCAGCCCAGGGATCTAACCCAGGTCTCCCGCAATGCAGGCAGATTCTTTACCAGCTGGGCTACCAGGGAAGCCCAACTGTTGCTATACTTAACTACAAAGCTTGAAAGAATGTTTGAAATCTGAATAGTCTTTATGAAACAATAATGTAAGTGTTTCTTACATATCATTCAGCTGCAGCAATAAACTACATCTGCCGATTTCCTCATCTCACAGGCAGATCCATTTTCTGGTACTTTGGCACAGGCAATTTCTGTTTGGGTTTTTATTCATTCTAGAGAATGTTGCAATCATGTATCTTAACTCTGGTGGAAAAATATGTTTTTGCTAAAACTATAATTTACTACTTCAAGGTCTCTCCCACTCATAACAAAATGGTGACTCTACAGGAAAGACTTCATTACACAACTTTGTTGTTGTAATGAGATAATAAAGGAATAATATTTAATACTTGCTGGAGACAGAAATACAGCTGTGATGTCTAATTGAAATAATAGCAAGAAAGAAATGTGACATCACACCCACATGACGAAGACGAAGCAGAATCAACAAAGATGGACCATGAAGGACTTTTTGAATTTTGGAAGATGAAAGTGTAGCAACAACTATATAATTACTACATTTAAATGTCAGTTGAGGGGTCCCAAGTTACTTAAGCTCACATCACTGACACCAGGCAGCAGCCAGGCCTCCACTGTTCCACCATCCCCAGATTTTCCTCAACTTTCTCCAACTCCTGCCAGGTGCATGCTTTGCTCAATATCACCCCATCATTGAAGTTGGAAGTGATGAGAACCTGATAAAGGTTCTATTCCATTCTTGAGGTTTCTAGCTCCCACTCATGCTCCTCAGCTGGTTTTTATTCTCCCCCCTCTTCCATCTTCCTTTCCTTCCAGCTTCTCTAAGATCAGACACAAAGATCAGTTAGTCAGCAACCAGAATTGCACAGAGTCAAAACCTCTTAAAAATCTCTAGTCTATTAGCCTTTATTGGCACAATGACACTCTTCTTAATGGAATCAACAGCTCTCATTCTTCTAATACTTGAGAGTGTTCTCTTCCTTTACAGTTTCTATGTGTGATTTTTCACCTGAAAAATAAAACCTTTATAATATCATTAAGAAATATTTTGAAAGGATGAAAAAAAGATCAGTTCAGTTCAGTTGCTCAGTTGTGTCTGACTCTTTGCGACCCCAAGAATCACAGCACACCAGGCCTCCCTGTCCATCACCAACTCCGGAGTTCACTCAAACTCATGTCCATCGAGTTGGTGATACCATCCAGCCATCTCATGCTCTGTCATCCCCTTCTCCTCCTGCCCCCTATCCCTCTCAGCATCAGGGTCTTTTCAAACGAGTCAACTCTTCTCAAGAGGTGGCCAAAGTATTGGAGTTTCAGCTTTAGCATCAGTCCTTCCAATGAACACCCAGGACTGATCTCCTTTAGGATGGACTGGTTGGATCTCCTTGCAGTCCAAGGAACTCTCAAGAGTCATCTCCAACACCACAGTTCAAAAGCATCAATTCTTCAGCTCTCAGCTTTCTTCACAGCCCAACTCTCATATTCATACATGACCACTGGAAAAACCATAGCCTTGACGAAACGGACCTTTGTTGACAAAGTAATGTCTCTGCTTTTTAATATGCTAGCTAGGTTGGTCATAACTTTCCTTCCAGGGAGTAAGTGTCCCTGGTTTAATTTCATGGCTGCAATCACCATCTGCAGTGATTTTGGAGCCCAAAATAATAAAGTCAGCCACTGTTTCCACTGTTTCCTCATCTATTTCCCATGAAGTGATGGGACCGGATGCCATGATCTTAGTTTTCTCAATGTTAAGTTTTAAAAGCCAACTTTTTCACTCTCCACTTTCACTTTCAACAAGAGGCTTTTTAGTTCCTCTTCAATTTCTGCCATAAGGGTGGTATCATCTGCATATCTGAGGTTATTGAGATTTCTCCCAGTAATCTTGATTCCAGCTTGTGCTTCTTCCAGCCCAGCATTTCTCATGATGTACTCTGCATAGAAGTTAAATAAGCAGGGTGACAATATACAGCCTTGACATACTCCTTTTCCTATTTGGAACCAGTCTGTTGTTCCACGTCCAGTTCTAACTGTTGCTTCCTGACCTGCATACAGGTTTCTCAGGAAGCAGGTCAGGTGGTCTAGTATTCCCATCTCTTTCAGAATTTTCCACAGTTTATTGTGATCCACACAGTCAAAGGCTTTGGCATAGTCAATAAAGCAGAAATAGATGTTTTCTGGAACTCTCTTGCTTTTTCAATGATCCAGCGGATGTTGGCAATTGATCTCTGGTTCCTCTGCTTTTTCTAAAACCAGCTTGAACATCTGGAAGTTCAGGGTTCACGTATTGCTGAAGCCTGGCTTGGAGAATTTTGAGCATTACTTTACTAGCGTGTGAGATGAGTGCAATTGTGCAATAGTTTGAGCATTCTTTGTCATTGCGTTTCTTTGGGATTGGAATGAAGACTGACCTTTTGCAGTCCTGTAGCTACTACTGAGTTTTCCAAATTTGCTGTCATATTGAGTGCAGCACTTTCACAGCATTATCTTTTAGAATTGAAATAGCTCAACTGGAATTCCATCACCTCCACTAGCTTTGTTCATAGTGATGCTTTCTAAGGCCCATTTGACTTCACATTCCAGGCTGTCTGGCTCTAAGTGAGTGATCACACCATTGTGATTACCTTGGTTGTGAAGATCATTTTGTAAAGTTCTTCTGTGTATTCTTGCCACCTCTTCTTAATATCACTAATCCATAATTCCTGCTTTTCATCAGGCCAAACATTTTGTATATTATCTCATAATTTACAATGGCACATGAGGTCATTTAGGGCTTGCTGAAGTCTGTTTGGGCTGCTATAGAAAAATACCACAGACTGGGTGGCTTATGAACAGAAATATATTTCTTACAGTCTGGAGGCTTGAATTCTAAGATTAGGCTGCCAGCACAGTCAGGTTCTGGTGAAGTCCTCTCCCAGCTTGCAGACTGCTTACTTCTCACTGTGTCCTCCATGATGGAAGGAGTGAGCTAGCTCTCTGGGGTCTCTCTCATAAGGGCACTGATGACATTTATGAGGGCTCCACCTTCATGACCTAATCACCTCCCAAAGATCCCACTTCCCAATACCATCATCTTGGGCATTAAGTTTTCAACATATAAATTTTAGGGGTAGAGGGAGGTGGACACAAACATTCAGATCATAGCAGGGCTCATAAGTTTTAATAAAGATTATTTTGTAGAAAATCATTCATCACTGCTACCCTTGAGAAAAGTTTCCAACACACACAGGGTAGTCACAAATTAATAAGACATTTTTATGTGAGCTTTACAACAAACTTTATAGTCATATTGCATTAGCTTTATTGAACAGTCTGCAAAGGAAGTTCACTATGCCAAAGTACTATTTGGTTTATAAGATTATATATACAAAATTTCTTTAAAGATTTTTTTTGTTTGTTTGCCCTGATCTAAATTGTCCAAATGACGGCATTGCATTCAATTACATATATTTGCTGTGCCCAGAGTTTGGTTTCCAAATACCATGTGCCTCTAATAGGAACCAGTGATCCTTGGAGAAATGACTCATCCTGGGTCTGACACAAGGAATGTATGAGAGGAACCTAGAACCTCTGTTAAGCCAGAGATCCAGCAAGCTATTAAGACTACTGGGTTGTTTCAAAAGAGACAGAAACAAACTCCTACTAGCCAAAGATGAAATAATTTGAGCATCCAAAAGAATAGAGATGTGAAGGAGTTCAGTGTACAACACCCCCAATACATGCCACTTTAGCATGAGAATTATTTTGAGCTGAAGGCAATTGAGAAATACCAGATATAGAAAAAAGTTCTTTGCTCTCTCCCATCTGCCTAAAGTGAGAACCTAAGATTCCCTTTGTGACAACATCCCCTTCTCTTATACCAGGAAGGGAAAAATAACATTTATCACTGGAGTTGGATATGATACCAAGATGAGACGGCACAAACAAGCCCTACTAAAATGACCCTTATCTTCCATTAATTTTCTCATAAATTTGCTTTTGCACAATTTACCACCTTTATGAGCCCAAGCCCCTTTTCCTCTGTCTTGTCACTTCCCCACAAATTTATTGCCCTTTGTTAAAACCGTTGTAAGCATAAAGGTCTAACTTCCTCTTTGCAACTTCACTACCTTCACTTTAAGACCCCAATGTGCATACAAAAGAAACCTTTTCTTCCGTTAATCTGTGTTTTATCTGTTTGATTCATGGTCCCCGGATGCTACATCTAAAAGGATAGAAGGAAAAGTTTCTCTTCCCTTACAGCTGCAATGGATTGAAATATACCAATTATGTTAAAAACTGAGAAATTCAACATGACACTAAAAATACTAAACAGTAAATATTGTTCAATTCTGGATGATGCTAGGGAGTGAAAGTCAGTCATGTCCAACTCTTGCGACCCCATAGACTGTAGCCCACCCGGCTCCTCTGTCCATGGGATTCTCCAGGCAAGAATACTGGAGTGGGTTACCATTTCCTTATTTTCCTAGATGCTAGGGAACCGATTCCTTATTCTAAAAACTGATAAAGAAAACAAAAATGATCAAGCATTCATTCTATCCCTTTTGCTCAATCTTTTCTTCAGGACAACCCAATAGTTGATGAGGGTAATATACACACAAGGAATCAGAGAATCATAAAATCACCATTTGACAGCTCTTTTGAAAATCTTATTGGTTGATTTATTTTTGGCTGTGCTGAGTCTTAGTTGCTGCACAGGCTTTACTCTAACTGCAGTGAGCGAGAGTTTCTGTCTAGTTGTGGTGCTCAGCCTTCTCATGGCAATGGCTTCTCTTGTTGCCAAGCTCGGGCTTTTCAGCACCCAAGCTTCAGAGCCTGTGCGCCCAGGCTCTAGAGCACAGGTTCAATTGTTGCGGCGCACAGGCTTACTTGCTCCACCACATGTGGAAACTTCCTAGATCAGAGATCAAATCTATGTCTCCTGCATTGGCAGGCAGATTCTTCACCATTGAGCCACCAAGAAAGCCCCATTTGACAGCCCTCAATGATCATTAGAGGTTGCTAAAACCATTAGATCAAAGATCAATAAGGAGATGGGCTGACAACACCTAAGGACACTGATCAAAATTAACATCACCAGAAAGAACAGCCATCACAAGATTAGCGACCTTCTGAGGTGAGCAGACGGGAATGACAGGGCCTCACCTAAGATATATACTAGCTGAAAAACTGAAACTGAATCTAATCAATCCTCCATATTAAACTGACAGTTCACAGGAAATACTGGGGCTAGAAGAGCATGGCAAATGACACTAGATGATACAACCATCAAAATCCATAATGTGAGGAGTGTGGCTGAACAGTTTCCTCCATTCTAGGTACTTTGGAGTCATCTTTGACTTTTCCAGTACCCGTCAATCTTCCTTATTCTGCCTCCAAACCACATTATTATTCCTCTGCTATCTCTGTTAAATGTATTGTTTCTCTTCCCATGAATCATAACTAATTTATTCTTATTGTTATGAGCAATCTTTTCATGTTTCTAGTATTTATCACACTTTTAAATTAAGTTTTAATATCAATTTTTGTTTAGTTTGCATTCCCTCAACAGATTCTAAAAGCTCCATGAATGCAAAGACCATAAGTCTTTTGCACTTACTATCCTGACATATATTAAACAGGCCACAATCATATGATCAGCGACTGAAATCTTGATTGACTAAATGCATAAATGAACGTATGTACCAGCCTTCCAGGCCACGATGTTAATTCCAGACTTAATTTCCCCATTCAATTCATCCTACATACCATTATCTCATGAATGTTCAAGAAAAAATCGCAATTATCCCGTTGCTCAAATGACTTAAACTTTCATCTAAAGCATTAAGCTAAATTTCTCTGCTTCACTCTGAGGGCTTCAAAATCTGTCCCACCATTCTCTGCTTACCACAAAGCATTTCTTAGCAGCCCCCAACTTTTCTGCTTCATGCTTTCCCAACCCTGCCACCCTCATCCTTGAGTCAGCCTTTTACCAGAGCTGCCTCCACCCCAGTGCGGAATCCTCTCCTTCCCTCTGACTATCTGTGTGCATGCTAAGTCACTTCTGTCCTGTCTGACTCTCTACGACCCCATGGACTATAGCCCACCAGGCTTCTCTCTCCGCAGGATTCTCCAGGCAAGAATAGTGGAGTGGGTTGCCATACCCTTCTCCAGGGGGATCTTCCCAACCCAGGGGTCAAATCCACATCTCTGTCGTCTCCTGCATTGGCTGGCGGGCTCTTTACCACTAGCGCCATCTGGGAAGGCCCTGACTATCTGAATCCCACCAATCTCCAAAATCTCCTCTACAGTATCCCCAGACCTCAGGCATATTTCTCAGCTTCCAGAAACTCGGAAAGAATAAAGTAAATTCAACCGTTTTCGTGTTTATTTGACAAAATGGAATACAAAAGAACTCAAATGGCAGCTCTGAGCTGCTCTTAGAAAGACAAATCAAAACCTTTGTGTACCAGCTCCCAGTTCAATGCCCCCTTCACTCCACAAACAAGGGTCCCTGTTGTTCAAGGGCTGTGCATTTCACTGTGTATATGTTTTAATGTACATCATATAGAGGTATCATAGGGAATGAAACAAATTATAAATACATGCAATGCATATAGAGAGGTACATGCTTTTGCATATATAAAATGTTTTTAACTGGTAATAGGGTTGTATCACACACACACAATTAGTAGCATCTGCACTAGATTGCCTAGCCATCTTCTGAGCATCAGTAATGTAAAACAAATATCTATCACGTTTTGTTAACTAAGAAACTGAGGAGCCAATTTGAGGGAGGTCTCCCTCCTCTGTTCGCTCCCTTGCTCTTTGAAATGTCAATTTTTTAAAGCCCTTCAGTAAACCCCATGGCTTCAGGCAGTTTCAGTCTGTTCAAATTCCTAAGGACACTTAAAGGCAATAGCTTCATTTAGAGAAGGCTTTCTCGAGGATTGTGGAGAGGATAAGTAGGAGAGAAGGCTAAAAGATCATGACCCCTGCTTACCAGAGCACCTGGGCAATATTTTCCTATGAGCTCACTAATAGTGAGTTTATTTTGGTAACTTTCTGGAGATAAATCAAGTTCTAATTGAAAAGCCAGAATTTATATTTTAGTAGAAAACAAAGACAACAAATGCTAGGAGAAGCCACATTGCAACGTCATGACTGATGAATGCTCTGCTAAAACCAAAATTCAAATATTTGTACAGCTCTGGATATAGAATTCAAATCACACATTTATAATCCTTTACTAGGTCAAGAAATTGCAACATAAAACTTTTGTGGAAAAGGGTTCAAACAAGGTCTGCTCATTCTGGAAACAAAGATGAAAGAAAACTGACTACCCAAATGAAAATGATTTTTATTTCTGTTCTGTATGGAAGCATATTTTATTTGCAACATCTTAGCAAAGAGCTCTTTCTAAACAAGAAAAAGAAGTTAGAGCAAAACACAGTTCATTGATTTGTTGGTTGTTCCTACCTTCAAGTTTGTGTCCCTGGTGACACTGACTATAAATCATGTCCTACTTTCCATGCACAGTCTTTAGGAAAAATACAGTGCTCTTTTCCAATGTTTTGGTCACCTAGAGAATTCATAGAATAAACTTTGCTTCCTTAAGCTTCAGCAAGGATTCTCAAAAGTACATTTTTTTTTTTTTTCGTGAAACTGACCCCCAAGAAAGAGGATTTGCAAATTGCTAATTTCATTAAGTCCGTCTCAAGAAACAAGATTTCTGACTACAGAATTAACCAAAAACAATAAGTTGCATTCAGTAATTTATTCCTTGGATCTAGCAGTTCTCTTCCATCAATATAGTCGAATCCACTGGAAGCAGAATTAATTATGTTTATAAAACACTATTCAGAACAGTGCTGCTGGATAGCTACAGATGTTCCCACACCTGTTGACTGCATCCCAAATTCACCACCACAGGAAATTATTATTCATTCTTTCTGGCTTCCTTCCTGTAATCAGAAATATGTTGAATGGTGACATGAAGTGTGTAACAGCTTTGGCTCATCTAGAATTACAATACGTGGGGAGTTCATTCCCAGAGGCTGTGATCTCACAGACATCTGCGAGGTGAGTGAGGGACCAGGACAGTCAAATACCTCCTCCAAGGGAAGGTGAGTCATACTCCTGCCTGTGACACACTTGGACTTCAAGGCCAAAACGAAAGAACTGAACACAGATTAACATGCGGTAATAATCGTCAATCACTGCCTATAGAAAGTTACGGGGACGACTAGAATATGGTTAATTTTGTCCTCTTGAAATTAAAGAATCTTCAAGTCTAGAAATAGGTGTCAGACAGAAATTAATCCTGTATTTTACTGATGAGCTGAATATCTAAAAACCTACAGGTAAAACTGAAAAATCCATCAGTTATTAATTAATTTGTCTCAGTCGGAGGGTGTGCACCAGAGACAGATGCAAAGAAACTAGCTTTGGTAGCATCTTAGAAGTCAACTAAATAGAACTGCTCAGTTAAAGAAAGGGGTCTCTGCCCAGAATGAGGAGGTGGTAGGGAATTTGGAGAATCCACTCTAATCAAGGAAAAATATTTTCTGAGCCCTTGAGCCGTGAAACGAGAAATTGTATCTGGCTGACGAAACCCACACTAGGTGGAGGTGAAGATTGTTTTCCTTTTTGCAAATATGTGACTCTTCACTAGTCAGTTAATGCAGCTGTTTGGAACTTAGTATTTAACAAGACTCAAGAATTCAAACCCCACATGATACAGCCAAGTGATAAACATCACAATGAAAAAGTTTTCTTTCACAACCAAGGACTGACCTACTATCCCCCAAACAGTCTCCTTCTAAAAGTAAGATCCTTCCTGTCAAAGTCTATGATTAATTTAGGGTAAACTGTTAAGCAGAATTGGTTAAGGGAAGCATTCCATATGACCTCGGGCAAATCACTTAACCTCTCCGAGTCTTAGCATCGTCACTTGAAAATTGTCGTTTACAATACTGTTGACCATGCAGGGTTGTTGCAAAGATTAAAGGAGTTACTACATGGAAAACTCTTTGAAGAATAGAATGATATAAAAACTCAATAAGTGTTACTTATAATTAATAGGATTTTTCCTTATAAAATATTAATGATAGGTTAATAAACTGTCTTCTTTCGTGAAAAGAAGAATCAAGAGACCTGACATGAGAAACTGAGGAAGAAATGGTTAAGAGCAAAGAACTAAAGTGACAGTTAAGCAATTAGATTCAGTGGTTCAAAGTTAAAAATGTCCTCGAAGAAGCTTATGTAAGGGCACACTGTGAAAAGCAAAGGAAATGGGCAAAGAAGCCTTGCTGAAAGCTCCCTTGATCAATATTAAGGAGCTGAGCGGGATTTGGAATCTACATTTCTGATGTTTCAGCGTTTCTTGAGGCAAAGCAGAAAGAAGGCAGCCATGCAGTTGGAGTGCTTTCCCTGGAGGACAAGGATGACCTTGCAAGAAGAGGCATTTTGCTGTAACCCCAGCTGAAACAGTTTCCCTTTGTCTGATAACTGAGGTTGCAGGTGGAAGGATGCAATCCATAAGCGTGCAGAAAAAAGATCTGCCTAAAAACCTGAGTGTGCACCAAGCAGACTGACCCTTTCCTCACACCCCTTCCCAGGAGCTCAGTCTGCAGAGGTGTTGCATGGGGCGGGGGTGATGGCGTAGCAGCTGAATCAGTCCAGTGGGATCAGAAGCTAAGTAAACTTCCTCTGCAACAATAAAGACCTGCTAAACAAAGGATTATCCCCAAGTGGGGAAAAAAGGATGTCTTTGCTGTCACTCATCGCTCCCTTCAGGGAACAACCTCGTGAAAGCCAGCCTCAGCCGCTTACAAATAGAGCAGCTTTCCCAAATCTGATTATGAGCCCTTTGGGCTTTGAAAATTATGGCAGCTTATGAAAAGTAACCACAGAGCCCTCTTGGGTGTGGAGTAGGTCCCTGGGAGGGGCGTCCTGGGAAGGGAATAAATTCTAGCCGGGCCCTCCAGGTCTAGTTGCCAAAGAAAAATACAGAGCCTTCCATCAACATGGAGCTTTTTGCAGCTCTGGCTTAAAAAACAAACAGTAAGTTCTTTCTGTTGTTTTGTTTTGCTTTGTTTTACTCCTGCCCATATGTGTGGTTAATACAAAATAAGATCGCTCCTAAAATTACAAAGGTTGCAAACACCATATAAAATAGTACAAACCAAAGACAGTTTACATGCCTCTTTCATAATTTAAAGAAATTTGTGGTATGTGTGTGTGTGTGTTGTTGTTTTTTTTAATTCTCAAATTATCCGGAGAGCCAGAGGCTAAGGTAGGGCTGATGCTCTGGCTGCATTGGCCCTGCTCTGCTGTGACAGACCTTGCTAATCAATCATGGTACTGTTTCTACTAAACAAAACAGTTCAGGCATTCATCCATCCTTCAGAAGTGGTGTGGAAGTAGAGACCAAGTTGGGAAGGTATCTAGGAATCTCTCAATGAACTCTGAACAAAAATATTTGTAAAAGGGTAGTGAAAAGGAAGCACCACAGTGCTGAGAAAAGAATACTATATTAGAACAATCAATCTGTAGTGTACATCAGAATCCTCTGGCGGGGGTAGGGGATGGGGGTTGGCAACATCTGCCTTGGATAATAACTTCACTACAACTAACAAAAGATACTAGGTTGGAATCACCAAGCCAAGCTGCCCCCAAATTCCTGCCTCACAGGAAATGTGAGATGATAAATGTTTGTCCTTTTAAGCCTCTAAATTTCAGGGTAATTTGTTACACAGCTACAGATAGCTATTACATAGATCAGTTAAACTAACAGTGGCCCTTTGCAGCAAGGTAGCCTTTCCACCCTAGAGCATATGGAAGTATCTTAGATGATGTGGATGTATATCAGTTCAGTTCTACAGATCATCACATGTCAGGAATTGTGGAAGAGATGAATTAAAATAAAGTCCTTGTCTTCTATGTGCTCACAGTCATGAGACATGGAAAACTTCATTTCGTCAGGGAAAAATTCTAAAGATTTACCAAACCTTTCTTGTAATATGATACTACATGTATAAATATGCACATGTACATAAAACATGGAATATTTTCTGAGTATAAAGTGCTTAGGGAAATATCTGGTGATCACCAAATAACAATCACCAAAACCCTACTAGCATCCATCTTTGTTTAAAAAAAAAATGCTCCTCAGTTTCACCCATAGTGGAATTTCCCTTTTGCCTTCAGAATGCCTAAATCACATTAACAATTTGAAGGCCACACAATGATTGGCTATGAGAATTCTTCCAACGTTGACCATGATCATCACTGGGTATTTGAATTACTGGTAATTTAATTTTCATTGAAAAAGCTGGCTTAAAACTCAACATTCAAAAAACTAAGATCATGGCATCTGGTCCCATCACTTCACGTCAAATAGATGGAGAAACAATGGAAACAGTGACAGACTTTATTTTCTTGGGCTCCAAAATCACTGCTGCAGCTATGAAATTAAAAGATGCTTGCTCCTTGGAAGAAAAGCTATGACCAACCTAGACATCATATTAAAAAGCAGAGACATTACTTTGCCAACAAAGGTCCATCTAGTCAAAGCTATGGTTTTTCCAGTAGTCAATGCATGGATGTGAGAGTTGGATTATAAAGAAAGCTGAACACTGAAGAATTGATGCTTTTGAACTGTGTTGTTGGAGAAGACTCTTGAGAGTCCCTTGGACTGCAAGGAGATCCAACCAGTCAAACCTAAATAAAATAAGTCCTAAATATTCATTGGAAGGACTGATGCTGAAGCTGAAGCTACAATACTTTGGCCACCTGATACAAAGAACTGACTCACTGGAAAGACCCTGATGGTGGGAAAGATTGAAGACAGGAGGAAATGGGGATGACAGAAGATGAGATGGTTGAATGACATCATCGACTCAATGGACATGAGTTTGAGCAAGCTCTAGGAGTTGGTGATGGACAGGGAGGCCTGGCATTCTGCAGTCCATGGGGTTGCAAAGAGTCAGACACAACTGAGCAACTAAACTGAACTGAACTGAACTGAATCTTCATTGTGAGTGCCTTTTTCAAATTTTCTGCAATAGATATATATTAATTTGGCAGGAAATAAAGCAAAATAAATGCTAATTCTTTTTAAAAGTTACCACACATTAACCAATTAACAAATATGTATTGTTTCTTTGAACTTTTCAGAAACTGTTTCTACTAAGCCCTCAATTCATCAGCACAACATACTTAACTGTAGTCAAGATAAGAGAAACCCTGTGATTGGTTCATGTCCTAGAAGGAAAAATGTAAAAGCTTATTGCCTGATTGAAAAACATCCTTTATTTTCAGATCTTTCTAGGACTGATGTTTGTGTCTTGTTTCTAAAGATCAGACCTGGAAAGAGAAGGCAGGTTTGCCATGAAGCCTCAGATCTCTTGTAGCTCACCTGGTTCTGACTTCTCCCTGCATTGTAGAAGCAAGGTTCCAGGCAACCCAGAGAATCCAGTCCGCCCTGAGCCTGGTCTCCAGCTTTTATTTCCGGTCTTACTTTGGTTCTCGTATTCTGATTCCTAGTTTGATTAACAGCAAGGAACATTTCGAGTCTTCTCTTGAATCATCAGTTTTCTTTTGAGCCCATTTCTCCACCTGAGTCTTCTTGTCCTTTCCCATTGCCAACCTCATCAGTTGAAGCCTGTATTATTTCAGGAATGACTGAAGTGACTTAGTAGCAGCAGCATCACTTTTCTCAAGGCCCCTACTCTCCTTCCTTCTAATCCCCCCAGAAGAACATCCAGGACTGAAAACCCCATGCTCATCATGTTGCTTATTCAGATCTCTCCCCTCTGTTCATGTTGCAACAACCTGAAGTCTGGATTCCGACATGACATACCGCATCTCCAGGTTCTAGCCCTTCTCTACAGGTATCTCTCAACATTTCTCCACAGCTCACTCACGATTCCATCCAACCCCCACAAATTTAAGAGTACCTGTTATGCCTAAGTACTATATTTAGTGAGATGAATAAACATAGAAAGCTTGTAGGCTAGTAAGGGAAATAGATAATTACCCAGAGGAGACTAAGAGTTCTTATAGGACCATCAAGTAGGACCATGGAGGAAAACCTAATTCAGACTGAAGACTAGGGTGGATGATGTAGGAAGGATTGCCAGAGGAGGTGATGCTTGAGCTAGAATTAGATGTAAAGTGGAGGCAACAAAGCTAAACAAGTAGATGAAGGGCTTTCCAGGTAGAGGGGATAACACAGGCAAATACTAGAGGCCTGAGGACTATCAGATGTAGGAGGAATTTATGAGCTATTCACTGTACCACTGAACGAGAAGGAGGGGGTAGGGTGGGGGTGGAGGTAGCACCCTCTGCCAGAGAAGAATGGGAATAACAGGCTGAGCCTGGGCTTTGAGGCATAACGGAGCTCAGATCACACATGAATCGACTTTACTCAGCCTCATTAGAACCTCAGTTTCCCCATAGCTAAAGTTGGGTTAAAAATCCCAACAATGTAGTGTTACTTGAAGATTATAAAACAAAATGTACATATATCACGAAGTTGAGTGCTTGCCCCATTATGGAATTTTGAAAAATACATACTTCTCTTTCCATTCCTTAATAAAAACAACAGCAAACAATTATGTAGCATTTGCCCTGCACCCAGGCACTTTACTAGCATTTTTCTACTCGTGGAATCTTAAACACAACCATGTGAGATGGTACTGTTTTCATATTCAGTTTAACAGCTGAGGAAACTAAAATACAGGGAGATTGAGTAACATCTCAAGGTCACACAGCTAATGAGAGGCAGAGTTTGAATTGGACCCAGGCTGTCTGGCTTCAGAGTTTGCACTATTAACCACTATACTATAGTGTAGTCATTCAAACTACTAATAGTTTGCCTGAGAAAATCCTGGCTCATGCCTGAAAGAAAGTGAAAGTGAAGTCGCTCAATCATGTCCTACTCTTTGCGACCCCATGGACTGTAGCCTACCAGGCTCCTCTGTCCATGGGATTTTCCAGGCAATAGTACTGGAGTGCATTGCCATTTCCTTCTCCAGAGGATCTTCCCGACCCAGGGATCGAACCCAGGTCTCCCACATTGTAGACAGATGCTTTACCGTCTGAGCCACCAGGGAAGTAAGAGTAAATAATAGGAAGTGAAGTGAAGTGAAGTCGCTCAGTCATGTCCAACTCTTTGCAACCCCATAGACTGTAGCCTACCAGGCTCCTCTGTCCATGGGATTTTCCAGGCAATAGTACTGGAGTGGATTGCCATTTCCTTCTCCAGAGGATCTTCCGACCCAGGGATCGAACCTGGGTTTCCCACATTGTAGACAGATGCTTTACCGTCTGAGGGAAGTAAGAGTAATTAATAATAGGGCCCCCCCTTTATTCTCCAAAGTGCCAAATTTTGGAAAGTCAATCAGATGATTACCTAACTGTGCTAGGAACATTCTCAAGTCCCTATTGTTTAGCCAAGATTTTCTCTAAGCTACACACTGTCACTGACCCTTGGGCTTCAGGTAGTAACTGGGATCAGGTCCCTGCCTCTCCCAGAGGGGTACAGGGAACCTTCTGATTGCAGTGTTCCGATTTAGGGTTTGGAGCTAATTCCTCTAAAGCTGAGGTCAGTGAAGGTAGGGATGCTGCAGGCTGTAAAGACGGATTCTCATCTCTGGGCTGAGTCCAATATCCCTGGTAAGAGCCAGGTGGGGGCAGTGTGTCCTCCTTCCACCGCTGAGAAGAATGCCCTCTGAGTAAACATCCTGCAAGTCCTTGCCGTGAGTTCAGTTCACATAGCTGTACAGTGTGTAAGGAGACCATGGTGCCCGTTTCTGAATATCTTCAAATTAGATCCAGCCCTTCCCTTCCTGGAGCTCACAGAGCATAGAAACTAGTGAGAGAGCAAGACACCAATCCTTACAGGAGTGAATGTATTTTTAAATGTGCAATATTAGGAAGACAGACTGATGGAAGGATGTAAAGCAGGATTATCTCACCCGGTATAGAGTGAGATCTTAGAAGACTGGTTATATTTGGCCCCAACTATTTTACAAGCAAGTTCCTGAAGGCACGACCTCATGTTTATCTTTGCCTCCCCTACAGCCCTAGCCCGTGGCATATAGTAGCCCCTCAATAAATGTCAGCTTCAATAAAGGAGTTACCAGACCAATTCAATACAAGGTCTTACTCCCACCAGAGTTAATAAAAAGCTCTGATTACATGCTTCTAAAGACACGGCCTGTAATGTTTGCTTTCCCTCATTTTCAAGGCAGAAGTTCTAGAGTTCCCAACATTTCAGAGAAGGCTCAAAGGAGAAAGTTTGTATAGCTAGTTAGTGATCAGCTTGGGACAGTTTATCTCAAAGCCAGGAGAGTTTTTGCTGCCTCTACCCTGTCAGCAGGGAACTGGCTCTGAAGATGTGGGAGATTACAGGAGCTTTCAAGACAAAGGAACATAAATCAAAAAGAATGAAAAGAAAACAAGATTCTTGATCCTCCTCCTGTTGATGTTCTTTTACAAGTATTTTGCAAGAGACTAGAGTGGGGGAAGGGTAAACAAAGTTGATAAAAGGGAATTAAGCCAGAAGGTAAATGACTAAAGGCAGTGTAGACCCCAAGTTTGCCCCCACTCCAGCAACACATACATTTTTACCTTTTTCTGACTTAACCTTTAACAATCCAAAATGATTAACCAACAATTGGGAAAAGGCATAAGCCATTTCCCCCCTCCCTTCCCCACATTATTGTTTGGTTCAGAAACTCTGAGCTGTAGATCTTCTTTAATGAAGCACCGAATAAATCAAGATCAGAATACATTTTGGACAGAGAGATGTTCCACTCTGAAGGATCCACAGTAGATCTGATCTGGATTTGAATACTGACTCTTCAACAAAGCAGCCCAAGAGCTAGGGAAGCCCCATGCCCTCTACAAATCAGAGAGCATGCCAGACCCTCTTACCAGAACCCCAGGTAGAAAGCATCCCACTCCAGCATCTCCTCTGGCTTCTGGGCTTCTCCAAGATGCCTTAGTAGGACTTCAGACAGGGTGATTAATTCCCACCACAGGGCCTTCCACAGTTAGGCTACTCTCAAACAGTAAACCTTGTCCTCGGGATTAGAGTCACCACACAAAATTTAGAATGTCTACTTAATTTTGAATTTCAGGTAAACAGCATATAGTTTTTTAGTATCAGTTCACTTCAGTTCAGTCATTCAGTCGTGTCCGACTCTTTGCGACCCCATGAATCGCAGCACGCCAGGCCTCCTGTCCATCACCAACTCCCGGAGTTCACTCAGACTCACGTTCATTGAGTCAGTGATGCCATCCAGCCATCTCATCCTCTGTCGTCCCCTTCTTCTCCTGCCCCCAATCCCTCCCAGCATCAGAGTCTTTTCCAATGAGTCAACTTTTCGCATGAGGTGGCCAAAGTACTGGAGTTTCAGCTTTAGCATCATTCCTTCCAAAGAAATCCCAGGGCTGATCTCCTTCAGAATGGACTGGTTGAATCTCCTTGCAGTCCAAGGGACTCTCAAGAGTTTTCTCCAATACCACAGTTCAAAAGCATCAATTCTTCGGTGCTCAGCCTTCCTCACAGTCCAAATCTCACATCCATACATGACTACTGGAAAAACCATGGCTTTGATTAGACGGACCTTAGTCGGCAAAGTAATGTCTCTGCTTTTGAATATGCTATCTAGGTTGGTCATAACTTTTCTTCCAAGGAGTAAATATCTTTTAATTTCATGGCTGCAATCACCATCTGCAGTGATTTTGGAGCCCAGAAAAATAAAGTCTGACACTGTTCCCACTGTTTCCCCATCTATTTCCCATAAAGTGATGGGACCGGATGCCATATTAGCATATATTTGGGTGTCCTGTACTTTTATTTGCTAAATCTGGCAACCCTTCTGGTTATCAAACTCAACAGATCCTAAACTTGTAGGGTTGCCAGGTTAAAAAAATAATAGGGTGGCCAGTTAAATTTGGATTACAGATATTGAATCATTTTTCACTGCATATTTGGGACATGCATATAACAAAAAGTGATTTGTGTCTATCTGAAATTCAAAGTTAATTGGGCATCCCATGTTTTTCATTTGATACATGTGACAACCCTACTTAAATGTCTTGTTCCCTCCAATAATTTCATGGATGCAAAGTTCAGATGAAACTGAGGATGTTCATGGCTGGGAGAAGCATGGAAATAGCAAGTGGTTGAAGAGTGTGTGGAGAGAAAGGCGGAGTGGGTCAGAGTCACATAGCTTTCCTTTAGTACCTAAGTTTTCAGTTAGGGCTTAGAGATATTCCTGTTATTCTTGTTTTTGTTTTTGGTTTTTTTTTCAATCCCTATATCTGAATTATTTCACCTATGTATTTCTTATGTTTATCCTCTTTTCTCTCTTTGTCTTGCTCAAGCACACACACACATGCACACACACACATAATCTCATTAGAGATAATCTTTTTAAAGAATCAAGTTTCTGTTTTAAAGATTTTGCCTATTTCATTAATTTATGTTTCACATTTTCTTTGGATTTACTTTGGATTTTTGTTTTGTTGCTTTTTTACTTTCTTGAGTTAAGATACTTTAGACATATATTTTGTCATTATCATTCAGATTTTTTTTAAAAAAATACATATATTCAAAAATTGGTATTTTACCCTATAAATATAATAACTTTTTCTTTGGCTATCTGTTTTTCAAATCTGAGAACACTCTCATATGGTGGTGCTTTTACTGTCTTGCTTCAGAATTTGGAAGTATGAGCTTATTTGCTACAAAAGCAATTTCTCACCTCTGTCCTCCTTGCACCGGTTTCTGGAGGTCCCTCTAGTGGTTTTGAGTTTACTCTGCTGAGCCAGAGGCCTTACCAATTTGGGGCTTCCATTTGAAGTCCTGCCAAGGTTATTGGTTTGCCTGCACAATGCCCCAGCATGGGCTTGAGGTTCTGGTGTATCACGGGCACTCTGTGTCTACCTAGAAACAAAGGTCCAGTTGGCACTTACAGTTAACAGGCCTGGGTTAACACTTTGTGCAATAGTCAATAACAGCAAACTGAGTAGGAGCCTCTAGGTTGAGGGGGCAGGGTGCAGGGTAATGACAGTACCATCCTTCTAGGATTTGCATGAGATGAAAAGTCTTGGCACAGAGCAAATGGTCAATAAATGTTAGATAAATAAATGTTCAATAATAAAGGCTGAGCACCGAAGAACTGATGCTTATGAACTGTGGTGCAGGAGAAGACTCTTGAGAATCCCTTGGACAGCAAGGAGATCAAATCAGTCAATCCTAAAGAAAATCAACCCTGAATATTCATTGGAAGGACTGCTGCTAAAGCTGAAGCTCCAATACTTTGACCACTTCATGCAAAGAGCCAACTCATTGGAAAAGATCCTGATGCTGGAAAAGATTGAAGGTAGGAAGAGGAGAAGCTGAAAGAGGATGAGATGGCTGGATGGCATCATCACCAACTCAACGGACATGAGTTTGAGCAACCTCCAAGGTATGGTAATGGACCAGGAGGCCTGGCATGCTGCAAACCATGGGGTTGCAAAAGTAGGACACAACTGAGCAACTGAATAACAACAACAAATGTTAGATATCATCATTGTTATTATTATATTGTTATGATTAACAATAGAAAGATTAACAAGGCATGAAAATTGGCATACAGGCTATACATAACAAATATCTCTTACTAGACTATTTCTGATCATTTCAAGTAACAAAGATGTTTCTATTAGACATGTTAGTTTATTCTCTGAGTTTGTGTATCTGCTATGTACAAGGCATCAGGCTAAAGCCCCATAGTGGCTGTGTATACCTTTTGTGAGGATGCTCTGCTAAATATGAAGACTGCACTGCATCACCACAGGACACCTGTGTGTGTGTGTGTGTGTGTGTGTGTGTAGACAAGGGTAACATATCACATATCATTAGTAGGGGGATGATGTTGACAATTACAATGACATCCAAGTTATTGTTTTTGCTGGCTTTAGGCAAAAGAGATAAATTCCAAGAACATAAACATAAATCATAAATGAGTAAGGGTATCTCTTCTGAGAGAAAAGAGGAGCAGAAGGAGGGGTTAAAGGCTCCAAATGAGTTTTGAGGGTAAATGAAGAAACATGTCAAATGGCCTTGATTTACCAGAATAGGAGACAGGCACATCATTTATATGTACAAACTAGAAGCTTATGGAAGATGCATTTAATTCAAAGCCAGTTAAGAGCCTAGATGGGGAAACAGTGGCTGACTTTATTTTTCTGGGCTCCAAAATCACTGCATATGGTGATTGCAGCCATGAAATTAAAAGACACTTCCTCCTTGGAAGGAAAGTTATGACCAACCTAGATAACATTAAAAAGCAGAGACATTACTTTGCCAACAAAGGTCCATCTAGTCAAGGCTATGGTTTTTCCAGTGGTCATGTATGGATGTGAGAGTTGGACTCTAATGAAAGCTGAGCACAAAAGGATTGATGCTTTTGAACTGTGTTGTTGGAGAAGACTCTTGAGAGTCCCTTGGACTGCAAGGAGATCCAACCGGTCCATCCTAAAGGAGATCAGTCCTGGGTATTCACTGGAAGGACTGATGTTGAAGCTGAAACTCCAATAGTTTTGCCACCTGATGCGAAGAGTTGATTCATTTGAAAAGACCCTGATGCTGGGAAATATTGAGGGCAGGAGGAGAAGGGGATGACAGAGGATGAGATGGTTGGATGGCATCACCAACTCAATGGACATGGGTTTGGGTGGACTCCGGGAATTGGTGATGGACAGGGAGGCCTGGCGTGCTGTGGTTCATGGGGTGGCAGAGTTGGACACGACTGAACAATTGAACTGAACTGAACTAATATGAAATTGATATCAGTTCCTGCATTCCTTGGCTTGTGGCCCATCATGGTTCCATCTTCTCCTTGCAGGGTCACTTCTCTCTCTCTGATCCTCCTGTCTGCCTCATAAGAACATTCATGATTACGTTCAGCCATGCAGATAAGCCAATATAATTCCTCATCGTAAGGTCACCAGTTTAATCACATCTGTGAATCAGTACATGAACAGTTTTAGGGACCATTATTTAGCCTACCACAAATAAACAACAGTTTTCAAGGAAAAATAAATGAATATTTTTGGAGGCTATGATGTAATGCTAAGTAATTATAAAAAGAAAGTGAGTCTCCTTAATTCCATGATGGATTCTAAGTTGCTTGATAGGAAGACTGATCCCTGGGTTGTTAAATTTGGGACTCACGACTCCTTCCCCAGCCCCTATATGCCAATCTATCACTATTTACCCCAGGTCTCCAATACTTATGCCATATTCCTCCACTATAGCATTTAATCACTCAACAAATATTCATTGAGCACCTAGTATCTAGAACGGAAAAGGCAATGGCACCCCACTCCAGTACTCTTGCCTGGAAAATTCCATGGATGGAGGAGCCTGGTAGGCTGTAGTCCATGGGGTCGTGAAGAGTCAGACACGACTGAGCGACTTCCCTTTCACTTTTCACTTTCATGCATTGGAGAAGGAAATGGCAACCCACTCCAGTGTTCTTGCCTGGAGAATCCCAGGGACGGGGGAATCTGGTGGGCTTCCATCTATGGGGTCACACAGAGTCAGACACGACTGAAGCGACTTAGCAGCAGCAGCAGCAGCTGCAGCAGCAGCAGTATCTAGAAGCAGTAATCTATTCATCCAGGATACATCAGTGAACAAAGCAATTAAAAGTTCTTTACCTTGAAAGAAACACCCTGCTAGAGAGAAAGGCATACAATAAAATAAAGAAGAAAATTATACAGAGTATTTGAAAGTGAGTACGTGCTATAAAGAAAAATAAAGCAGAGGAGAGGCGTGGGGGTGCCATATAATTTGGCTGCAGTGCTAAATCAGGTGATAAGTTTTGGCTGAGAAATTGGCATTTGAGCAAAGACCTGAAGATGTGAGGGAGGGAGCCACACCCTTTCTTTGATTTCCTTAAGAAAAGAAACAGCAAATAATGCAAAGGCCCCTTGGAGGAACAGCCTGGGCATTTGGAACAGCTGGAGGCTAGCTGCATTACAGGAGAATCAGCAGGGGGCTGGTTGCAGGGGACAGTTCCTACCAGGAGGGCCAGGGAGAAGACAGCTTTGTCACATTGCAGTGTGCAAGACGGGGAGCCTCTGGACACTGTCGCATTCTCTCTGGTGTCCTGGCACCTCGCACCAGGTGAACATGCATTATTAGCACTTGAGAAACACAGCTGGAGGGAAGAACCTCCGCGCGCGGCATGGTTTTCTCTCTCCGTCTTCACTGCACACTTCCCTTTCCTTTGGCATCCAGGACAGAGGCCCAGGACACCTGTCACTAGACTGTGAAGAAACCACCCTTGAGGCCAAGAAGTAGGAGTTACAAAGGCCAGAATCCTGTGCGCTCAGCTCGCAGCCTCTGTCTCCGGCTCTGCCGCTCGCCCAAGGCCCCTCCTTCAGTCTCGGGATCCCCAGGCAATGCCGTCTCACCTGAGCTCAAAGCCCTGGTCTTCCATCATCTGTGGGAAGCCCAGGGTCAGCCACAATCTGGAGAGAATGGGAGAATGTCAGGTGGGGAAGGAAGGTGTAAGATGTTCGGTGGGGTGAAGAGAAGAGATGAGAAGCAAACGAAGCTGGTCTGGGCATAGGGACCAGAGGAAGAGGACATTAGGAGCTGTTTGTCCTGGTGCTGTGAAGTAACAAAGGGTTAAGCGATTTGCATTACTGTATTCGTGTGCAGCCTCCGAGGCGGCTGGGGCTGCGCCTGGGTGGTCTGGTACAGTCTCAGGCAGCGACCTATTAGTGGTATCGCCACGTGATTTATGCAGCTGTCAAGCTGCCTTCACCAGGACAAGTGAACTGTGGGCACCGGCCGGTGGCCGTGCTCCTTCCAAGAGGAAAAGTAAATGGGGGGGCCAAAGAGAAAGGAAAACAGCTCAAGGTGCCTCCCCTCATCCTCCGGGGCCTCTAATGACGAGTCCCCTCTATAGAAAAACAACCAGCTGCCCACAGGAGACCAGCTCACAGAGCCCCACTGTCTGCGACGGCTGGCCGGGCGGGCTTGGCAGGGAGCCACCCCTGATGAACCAGGAGAGCTCAGGCCAACAGACAGACCAATGGCCCCCACCCCGCCGGCCAGCATGGTTCGGACCCAGGACCCGCCATTTCAGGCTCAGGGGTTATGGTGACAATGAGAGGATATGGACTGTCATCTTGGGGCCAGGGAAGCATTGTCACCCTGACTTGCCATCCACGAGGTCCCCTGCTGCTCCAGTACCCCAGTGGGAGAGGCACCTCCTCACTGCACAGCCCAGGCACTGAGGGGTGGGGGGTCAGTGGGGAGAGATGCATCTAAGCATCTGGCTTAGAAGCATGACTCCTCTTTCACTCATGCCCCTCCTGGACGGCTCTGCTGGTAACCAGCAGACCCCAGAACCCATCACCACACACACACATACACACACACCCCTACACACACCTACACATACCTGTACACACAGTCCTATACACCTATCGTTCACAGAGGCCGTGGCCCCAGAGGAGAGGGCTATCTCTCTCATTTAGTGTTTGATTGACAGTGAAGGAGCCTCAGACATGTGCAAAACTAAATTTACAGCCCTAGGAGAGAGTGTGTGTGTGTGTGTGTGTGTGTGTGTGCGTGCGCGCGTGTGCGCAAAAGAGAGAGGTCACAGAGCAGCAGGACTGCCCTTCTTAATACCATCAGGGGGTTTTCTTTAATGGGCCTCTTTTCTCTCTGCTGCCAACCAGCATGTGGGGCATTGTGTCTGCGGGGCAGCAGTGGAGGCAGGTGTTCTGTGTTGGATCTGGTTTCTAGCCAGAGCATTTGGGAGGTTGGGGCTCGGAGTGGGACCAGCTCCTGATCAGGACTGAAACAGAGGCAGCACTGTGTGCTTTCGGCCAGGGAACCAAGGACGAGGCAGCAACTGCTTCTTCCCTCCCTTCTCCCATGAGTCCTCTACCTGCCCTGGACTCCAGGGACCCCGGGCTCCACAGGAGTGAGGGAAGGGGCTGCAGAGGATATCACTTAGCTGGACTCACATAGACACAGGTGGCACCGGCAGCTGCATGTTCCCGGGTCCCTTGACTTGGCCATTTCACAGTCCTGTCAGCACACAGGCGGGAAGGGACAATGGCATTTTTAACAGGCTTCCTGTTTGTTCAGTTAGGAAGCCTCTAATGCCTCACTTTGAAATGAGGTCTGGGGGTAAATGTGCCAATTCGCCCTCCAAGCCCCTGACCGCCTGGACCCTACCCATTCAGCCGGAAGTTTAAAAGGTTGACAGTTTCGTTCAGGGCATGGCAGCACTTGTATTCCCCACTGCCAGGGGCCTCTTGAGGACCCTCATGCCCGCCTGTTTTCCAGGGCGCCATTCTTCTGCGTTGGTCTGGGTATAAAGGGAGCAGCTGCTCTGGAAGCTGGGGCTGGAGCAGGCTTGGCCAACATTCCTCACGTAATTCCTGTCTTGGCCCTCGCCCCCTCGCCCCCACGTCCGGTAACAACAGACAGTTTTATGCTTTCTTGAGCTGCCTTCCAATTTCAAGTCTAAAACATGGAGCTTCTGGGCCATCCCCCAAAGAGATCCGCTCCCTCAGGGGAACCCCTCACCGTCCCCCACACCTCGTAGGGCTCACAGGACACAAGGACTCCTTTGTGGTTTCCTTTTCTGGACAGCTTGCCAGAGACCCTGGACAGAGAATGTCACAAAGCGTGTGGAAAGCATCCTTTCCCTTTTCGATTGCACTTGAGAAAAAAGAAGCCTGGTGACAGAAGCCTAATCTGCTGTTGTTTCTCGAGTGCCTTTCCAACAGACTCTGTGGGGAGGCCATGCCGGAAAGTAACGGGACGGGGCCCAGAGTGATGTTTTTCTGCTAATACTTCACCTGTAGGGTCTTCTGTAATAAACTTAATGAAAAGACTGCCTTCTTTCCATAAAGTTGAGAGAAGGCAAAATCTGACACTAGAGTCACGATTTCTTCTATGGAAGCCATGAAGTCAGTTTGCCGTCTCCTCTGTTCCTACACAGGCCTGCCACATCCCATCAAGTTCACTGCAATGACTTCCTAAAAAGGCACCCCTTCCTGCTTCTTCCATGATCACCTTCCCAAAATCTGAACCAGATGGCATTTCTTCCTCCTGTACTATTTTCCCCAGCACACCATCTGCCTACATCCCAAACTCAAGGGTGATATTCTAGGCCTTCAACAAGATGGATCCATCCAGTCTCTTTTTCTATCTCCTCCCTATAGAAAATTCAGATAGTATGTGATGATCTGGGTCTGCTGCTGCTGCTGCTATGTCACTTCAGTCATGTCCAACTCTGTGCAACCCCATAGATGCAGCCCACCAGGCTCCCCCGTCCCTGGGATTCTCCAGGCAAGAATACTGGAGTGTGTTGCCATTTCCTTCTCCAACGCATGAAAGTGAAAAGTGAAAGTGAAGTCCCTCAGTCATGTCTGACTCATAACAACCCCATGAACTGCAGCCTACCAGGCTCCTTCATCCATGGGATTCTCCAGGCAAGAGTACTGGAGTGGGGTGCCATTGCCTTCTCCCATATGGGTCTACAGAGAAGCAAACACCACAGTGGGATTACCAGTGCACAGATTTAATGAAAGCTAACACCTGTAGTGGAGAGGGCAATGAACCCGCAATGAAGGAGAGAGGAAGGGGATGCTGGGGAGAATCATCAGGGTCTGCCAAAGACCCTGAGAAAGTTGCAACAAGGCCACTGGGAAGAGCTGTCAGAGCACATCCAGGGAGAGTCAGCCAACAAAGGAGTTCCATCGCTCTTAGGAATGGGCCAGTCTTAGTGTCTCTGCCTGACTCGGCCACTGGCTGAGTGCAGCCCCTAGGGATGCACATGATCTTGATGAGACCCCAGGTGGACTGGTTTGCAGATTTCAGACAGTATTAGCTGGGGCCCTTGGTCAGTTACGCTCGCTGGACTTGGATGTCTGCAAGGGACATTCCCATAGGCATTCTCATAGCTGCCACAAGACAGAAGTCAGCCAAAGAGGTGACCTTCAGTTTCCATAGCATAACCTTTAATTCCACACATACACACATTTGTTTATGCCTTCCTCCTTGCCTGCCATGCTTTTTCTTCCATCCCACCTCCAAATGAAACCCTACTCATTCTTCAAGGCTCCACTCTAATGCCACCATCTTCACAAAATTTTTTTCCCTTACATGATGATACTTTGCCTACCCCTCTACTATAGCATCTCCTTGAATTTGAACTACTTGTTTGCAAATCTATCTCCTCTCTGGCCTCGAGGGAGGAGACTGTTTCATTTCTCTTCAAAAGAAGTAAGCTGGTACCACATGTGACATCCATTCATTTATTCATTCAACAAAATGTATTAGTTGTTTATTATTGTATACCGGCACTATGCTAGCCCCTGCTGCTCTGGCAATGTATAAGACAGGAAAGAAGCATACTTTCAGTCTTGGTGAGGAAACTAGAAGGATGACAATGTGTTGCGAGTCAGAACAGTAAGCAATAGTTGATACTATACCTCCCAAAAGAAAAAGAAGAAGTTCAGAGATGACTAGATACTGGTTTTTAAAATTATACAGCAACAATTTATAAGATCTTGGTAGGCTAACATTGAGGAGTTGAAGCTGAGACTCCTACAAAAGTTGGAATTCTCAAAGGGCTTCAACCCAATGAAAGGATAAATGAACGTCAATGTCCCAGTGTGCCTAGGAAAATGACTAGTAGGCTTTTATCTTCAATTGTTCTGATGGACCAAAAATCCTCTGCACCTGGGCCTTGCACCAGTTTAAAACTTTTAATTTTAACTATGCATATCAGTTATGAAACTCCAAGTGAAAGTAAAGAAATTAACAAATAACCATAAAACTAAAGTTCTTCTGAAACTAATTTTTCATTAAGAACTACAAAATACTTGAGCAAACAATCCATCATGAGTGAAAGTCAGCAGATACAATAGATGATTAATTCATCAAAGACCTCAGAGAAAAGACAATGTAATATAAGCAATAACTATGATTAAAGGATAAAAAATTAGAAATATATGAAGGGGTTGGACTGTATGAAAAATGAACAGGCAGATTTGAAAAAGAACCAAATGAAACTTCTATAAATGGAAAATAATTTCATTAAAATTTTAAATTGAATGGGCAGATCAAATAGTATTTTGACAAGACAGATTTGAAAAAATTATTGCATATAGCATAGAGAAAAAAATGATAGAAAATATGAAACAGAGGTTAAGAAACATAGATAATGGGCTAGTCCAATGTATGTCTAGCTGGAGTAGAGGCGATATTTAAGGAAATAATATCTGAAACTTTCTCAAGTAGATGAAAGACATAAATCTTCCTGTTTAACAAATATGAAGCCTAAGCAGAATAAATAAATATAAAACTACACTTAGAACAGCATATTGAAACTGCAAAACACAAATGTCAAAGAGAAATTCTTTAAAACAACCAGAGAAAAAAGAGAGATCTCTTAACTAATATAACTCAACAGCTATAATACAGGCCAGGAGATATTGAAATATTGTGAAAATCCTGTAAAATGTTCAACATAAAATTCTTTCAGTTCAGTTCAGTTCAGTCACTCAGTCATGTCCAACTCTTTGTGACCCCATGAACCGCAGCATCCCAGGCCTCCCTGTCTATCACCAACTCCTGGAGTCTACCCAAACCCATGTCCATTGAGTCAGTGATGCCATCCAACCATCTCATCCTCTGTCATCCCCTTCTCCTCCTGCCCCCAATCCCTCCCAGCATCAGGGTCTTTTCCAATGAGTCAACTTTTCACATCAAGTGGCAGAAGTATTGGAGTTTCAGCTTCAACATCAATCCTCCCAATGAACACCCAGGACTGATCTCCTTTAGGATGGACTGGTTGGATCTCCTTGCAGTCCAAGGGACTCTCAAGAGTCTTCTCCAACACCACAGTTCAAAAGCATAAATCCTTCTGTGCTCAGCTCTCTTTATAGTCCAACTCTCACATCCATACATGACCACTGGAAAAACCATAGCCTTGACTAGACGGAGCTCTATTGGCAAAGTAATGTCTCTGCTTTTGAATATGCTATCTAGGTTGGTCATAACTTTTCTTCCAAGGACTAAGCATCTTTTAATTTCATGGCTGCAATCACCATCTGCAGTGATCTTGGAGCCCAAATAATAAAGTCTGACACTGTTTCCCCATCTATTTCCCATGAAGTGATGGGACCAGATGCCATGATCTTAGTTTTCTCAATGTTGAGCTTTAAGCCAAGATTTTTCACTCTCCTCTTTCACTTGCACCAAGAGGCTCTTTAGTTCTTCTTCACTTTCTGCCATGAGGGTGGTGGCATCTGCATATCTGAGGTTATTGATATTTCTCCCAGCAATCTTGATTCCAGCTTGTGCTTCATCCAGCCCAGCATTTCTCATGATGTACTCTGCATATAAGTTAAATAAGCAGGGTGACAATATACAGCCTTGACGTACTCCTTTTCCTATTTGGAACCAGTCTGTTGTTCCATGTCCAATTCTAACTGTTGCTTCCTGACCTGCATACACGTTTCTCAAGAGGCAGGTCAGGTGGTCTGGTATTCCCATCTCTTTCAGAATTTTCCACAGTTTATTGTGGTCCACACAGTCAAAGTCTTTGGCATAGTCAATAAAGCAGAAATAGATGTTTTTCTGGAACTCTCTTGCTTTTTCCGTGATCCAGCAGATGTTGGCAGTTTGATCTTTGGTTCCTCTGCCTTTTCTAAAACCAGCTTGAATATCTGGAAGTTCATGGTTCACATATTGCTGAAGCCTGGCTTGGAGAATTTTGAGCATTACTTTACTAGCATGTGAGATGAGTGCAATTGTGCAGTAGTTTGAGCATTCCTTGGCATTGTCTTTCTTTGGGATTGGAATGAAAACTGACCTTTTCCAGTCCTGTGGCCACTGCTGAGTTTTCCAAATTTGCTGGCATATTGAGTGCAACACTCTTTACTCTGATAGAATTTTATACTTTGTTGTACAAGCAAGAAAGCGTAACTTAAATACATTTCTAGCAAATAAATACTGACATAATTTATAGTTCACATATCCTCACTGGAAAAGATTTGAAAGGATATACCTCAACATGAAGGAAAATTAAGCCAAAGAAGAATATAGAGAGGTAAAGATACAAGAGGTGAAGATCACCTATAGTTGTTTAAAATTTGTTGTTAAAAAAAATAAATAAATAAAGTTTGTTGTTGTTGTTTAGTTGCTAAGTCATGTCTGATTCTTATGCAACCCCATGGACTATAGCCCGCCAGGCTCCTCTGTCTATGAGATTTCTCAGGCAAAAATACTGGAGTGCGCTGCCATTTCCTTCTCCAAGGGATCTTCCTGACACAGGAATTGAACCCACATCTCCTGCATTGCAGACAGATTTTTTTTGAACCACTGAACCACTTGGAAAGCCCATTTAAAATCTAGGTAAACCTTAGTTGAAATTGGCTGTAAGTTAATGACAATAATTATGAATTAAGTTTAACCCTAAATGAATTTAAGGTACTTGATAAAAATCACATGTGAACCATGGGCGCTTGTCAACAATAAAATCTTCTAAGCCCAAAGGTCTCACCCCATTGACACAATTCAGGACTCTCTGAGGGTCCCATCCCAGCTCTGGACTCCTGGTGGCAATGACTGAGGATTCAAATACAGCTGTGTGGCAGCTCAGTTGCTCCTTCTGCCCAGTCCTGCTTTCCTTGCTTCCATGCAGGTATGACTCCTGAGAACATATACTGATAAATATTCTGACTCCAATTCTCCATCTCAGTGTCTGTTTTCATGGAACCCAACCTAAGACAATGAACGAACATGTCTGGAAAGCCAGTTGTACCCACTACCACCAATAATCTGCAGTGCTTCACAGTGTTATTTGAAAATAACATCTCTGAGATATCCTCCTGTAAATACTTTAAACTTGTCTGACCCAAATTTGTTTGCCCAGAGAATCTTCTTTTAATGCACACTAACTTGGAACATATTTTGGAGGTAGTGGTTCAAAGAGCAGATCAGTTTATAAGCTATGGATCAATCTGCATCTATAAGCTGGGTTTTGTTTTTAGTTTTGGCAAATATAAATCGAGAAACTAAGAGACTGGTCTGCAAACGTGATCACCACGACTCCCTGCAGGATAGCAGCACACCCTCAGGTATTGGAAAGAGACTGGAAGCCAGTTAAATCCAACTCTGTATATCCTGGCTGTGAGACTTTTGTGCGTGCTGTGCTGACAGTCGCTCTGTCACGTCCAGCTCTTTGCAACCCCATGCACTGTAGCCCACCAGCCTCCTCTGTCCATGGGGATTCTCCAGACAAGAATACTGGAGTGGGTTGCCATGCACTCCTCCAGGGGATCTTCCCAACCCAGGGATCGAACCCAGGTCTCCCACATTACAGGCAGATTCTTTACCATCTGAGGCACCGGGAAGCCTGGCTTTTGTCTAACGAGTCCCTTATATCAAGCTTATAGAATTATTATAAGAAACATAAATAAGCAAAGGAAATTAGAAAGGTATATACTGATAGAGATTATATTTACAGACTTAGAGATAATGTAAGTAAAGTAATCAATGGGCTTCCCTGGTGGCTCAGATGGTAAAGAATCCGCCTGCAATGCAGGAGACCTGAGTTCGATCCCTGGGTTGGGAAGATCCCCTGGAGGAGGGCATGGCAACCCACTCCAGTGTTCTTGCCTGAAGAATCCCACTGGACAGAGGAGTCTGGCAGCCCACAGTCCATGGGATTGCAAAGAGTCAGACATGACTGAGCGCCTAAGCACACAGCACAAAGTAATCAATACATATAATTTTGAACTTTCATTGCAATTCTTTACCACCTTTGTCATTTGCTCTTTTTACTCTGTTCTTTCTTTTCCTAAGTGATTAAGTTAGATATAATGAAAATAACATAGAAAATTGATAAGATGATAAAGGCGGAAAAAAACAGGAGCTGGAGTTCTCTGGAAATTTCACTGTCACAGTGATCATTGTGCATAGAAAGGCTATGAGCCATTGATTCATTTGGATTCAGCAAGGAGATGCTAGAGTATGGGTCCTCAACGTATGTTTTCATGGTTATACTCTTAAAACTGAATAAAAATATGTTGACAGTCTGGGGGACCCGGGGTTTGTTGCAAACTGATTCTTTTGTCACATTGACACAGCAAATGATTAAACCACTGAATGAATGACACACAGCATCAGTAAAAAGCCTGCAGAGAGCAAACATCCAAGGGATCCTGGCCGTGGTGTCCAAACTGGGAAAAATAACCACCTCCAAGCAACTGGTTATTCTGCTTTACTTTTGGCACCAGACAGGAGCTAAGGAGTTCTAATGATCACTCCTCTTCATTCTTGTTAATTTCTTTTTGACTTCATTTTGCCATTTCTAGAAAAGTCTAGTATTTCCAGCCATGCCCAGATTTGACTGGGGAGTTCGACACACATGAAAATATAAAAAAACACAGAGGCACCTCTATGTAGAATTAGCCTTGGATTCTCCCATTCTCTTACATCTTTTTTTTCCACTTTAAGTTCTTAGGTGATTTCAGCCCTCACTAGACTCTTTGCCAGAAGTAGGAATAATTATGTGTATGGTGAAGCCCACAGTGGCCAGTGTTGGCTTTGCGTAGTTCTCTGGAAGCAATTGTACTAACCTCACTCCTCCCCCAGGTGCCCTGTCAGGAGCTGTGGTCCATCACTCACCCAACACTGAGTGCAGCATCTGCTCTTTTGATTCTCTCTGGGATCACCTATGGAGCGATGTGGAATCTCTCTAGTCTAAGATCAAGGAACTTAGAGATCTCAGGAAACCAAGATCAAGAGAACATGGGTAATCCAGCTCCAAGAAATGGAGCTCAAAACTCACTCTTTCCCATGAGCTGAATTTCCTAATTAAACCGAATGAAGCCTCATAAGAGTTTCTCTCAATGACACAAAAGTAGCATCACCATAACACATACATATATCTGGCAAGTTCTCCCTTTTCAGTCATGTCATATGATATAATGGGAATTTTTTTTTAAACCACCTCATGTCTCTCCAATATATTTACAGCCTGAGTCACTGTACCCAGTGGTATATGCAGTAATTAAATATTTAAGAGGATGAAACTGAAAAAGAAGACTTCTCCCATCCCTCAGGTATTTCCCTCTGAAAAGCCTGTTTCCATCCATGTCTAGAATGCCTCTCTTCCCTGGAGCCACCTCCTGTGTACAACCTTGTGACGAGGACACAGACAGAGCCTAGACTTGGAAGTAATTTAACAGTTTAAACTATATTTGAAATGGTTTCCTGTTTGCCAGACCCTGGTTTTGATTCCTTTTCTCCTAATTATGCCAATCTCCAAGTCCAAGAGGCATACAAATGAATCCAGAAATCCTTTATAGGTATTCAACAAAGAACTTTTATTTGTTTATTTTCATAATGATGATTTCACATTATCCCCTCAACATTTGGATCTGCCCAGGAGGACTTCATATTTCACTACGCAACATTCTTTCCTACTTTACTGTACTTACCAATTTTTTCTTGCCCAATTTTAAAAGGTGAGTTTTGCAAAAAGTGAGCTATAGAACTTATACCTTTAGAGCTCAGTGTGACTTTAACCATTAAATGTAAGTAATAGTGTAATGAAAAGCATACAGTCTAAAAGGAGAAAAGACTGATATAGCTGGAAGCGTCTTTCTCCCATCTCCCCTCCCTTTCTGCTCAGCAGACACAATTTTTGTCTGTGTTGACTTTGCAAACCATAAGCTTCCAAAAGGAAGACTTCTCAGCCTTCTGGAGCTTGAATTCTATCTGTGTCATATGCCTTCTTGCAACTCGAGCTGTGAACTTTCCTTGCCTCTAAGCTTTGCTCTGGGCCAGTCCCCTGTTTGGCCCTCTGGCTTTGTAGCTCCCAAGAGAGAGTTGGGCGAGCACCCCAGGCCTTGGCAGGGACACTGTCTGATTTCCTTCTCACACCCAGCATCTTGATCACAGTCCCCACATGGAACTCTACCTTTCAGAAAATTTTCCATGCCAATGGGATTAACAACTTTCTAACTCTAAGTGGGGCAAGAGGGGTGTTTCCCAGTTAGGGAAAGGGCATAGGTTTTGAAGTTGGATAACCTGGATTAGAATACTGGCCTCCGATGCTCATTAACTGTAATCCTATACAATCTACAACCTTCCCTGAACCTCAGGTTTCTTATCTGTGGAATGGAGATCATAAACCCAATCCCTTTAGGGGATTACATCAAACAATGTATGTCTCACCTATACTTCTGAGGATCACACTGTCTGGTATATAGCAAATGTTCAACAACAAATATTAATTCCTACCCCCTTTCTGGAAGTTTCACCTTTTTTCCATCAGTTGCTTGATGAGCTATCTTCTAATTTGGACTCTTTGTACTTTCACAAAATCATCTCTGAACAAAACATATTTCCAATCTAACTTTAGGGTGTGTTTAAAGACGTGGCATCACTAACCCCAACGCTCCTTCCCAGGTATTGACTGTAACAAAAGTCATCATCATTTTTCTGACTAAGGAGAACATCCTAGACGACAGGTCAATCCATCAGGCATTTATTGAGCCTGCAATCATGCCAAACGTGTTGGCCACTTGGTAAGCAGAAGTGTGTCAAAGACATCTTAATGAGAGAAGTTCATTTTCTGGTAAACATCAAGCCATCTCCATGCCTTTTTTTCCTGAAAGGGTCACATCTACTTTCCTCCGTACGTCTTTTGGAGAAATGTGAACTTTTCAAAAAATCTGCAGCCAAAAAAAAAGGAATATACTATACTGGGCTATTGTTTGGCAAGTGATGGGAGTTAGTGGGGAGATACTGCTATGGATCCAACTTGCTTTGTGTTTCCATTGACAAACTGTCTCTTGATATGTTTCAGTTCAGTCCGGTTCAGTTCAGTCGCTCAGTCGTGTCCGACTCTGCGACTCCATGAATCACAGCACACCAGGCCTCCCTGTCCAACACCGACTCCCAGAGTTCACTCAAATTCATGTCCATCAGGTTGGTGATGCCATCCAGCCATTTCATCCCCTGTCGTCCCCTTCTCCTCCTGCCCTCAATCCCTCCCAGCATCAGGGTCTTTTCCAATGAGTCAACTCTTTCCATGACATGGCCAAAGTATTGGAGTTTCAGCTTCAGCATCAGTCCTTCCAATGAACACCCAGGACTGATCTCCTTTAGAATGGACTGGTTGGATCTTCTTGCAGTCCAAGAGACTCTCAAGAGTCATCTCCAACACCACAGTTCAAAAGCATCAACTCTTCGGCACTCAGCTTTCTTCACAGTCCAACTCTCATATCCAAACATGACCACTGGAAAAACCATAGCCTTGACTAGATGGACTTTTCTTGGCAAAGTAATGTCTCTGCTTTTCAATAAGCTATATAGGTTGGTCATAACTTTCCTTCCAAGAAGTAAGCGTCTTTTAATTTCATAGCTGCAATCACCATCTGCAGTGATTTTGGAGCCCCAAAAAGTAAAGCCTGCCACTGTTTCCACTGTTTCCCCATCTATTTCCCATGAAGTGATGGGACCAGATGCCATGATCTTCACTTTCTGAATGTTGAGCTTTAAGACAACTTTTTCACTCTCTTTCACTTTCATTAAGAGGCTTTTTAGTTCCTCTTCACTTTCTGCCATAAGGGTGGTGTCATCTGCATATCTGAGGTTACTGATATTTCTCCCGGCAATCTTGATTCCAGCTTGTGCCTCTTCCAGCCCAGCATTTCTCATGATGTACTCTGCATAGAAGTTAAATAAGCAAGGTGACAATATACAGCCTTGACTGTGTTTAGGAGGGTAAAATATATCATGTGCGGCAGGACAAAAGCTATCACCATGGAAGCTCCTACCCTGTTTCCTCACTTTGCCCTATGAAACCAAAGAGTGGGAAAGGTAGAGACAATAAAATCTCCTTAGATTGATTTAAGGGAGAAAAGCCAATGAGAGCAGAGAAAGAAGGAAGACACATTACGTAGACTGCTCATAAAAGGATCCTGTCTTGTATTGTCTGAGAAATATGTGTACAAATTCAATATGTCTTTACATGGAATTGTGTATCAATGAACCTTAAGAAATCTAACCTAACACATAATGAGGTCTGCCAGCTTATGCTAACCTGACAAATGTATGAGAACCCAGGAAAACACCAACATTAAGGTTTAAGAATAAGTATTTTACCTTCTAGTGTCATCTATGGTATACAGTGAAGAAGGAACACACATAATTTCTCATTTGTTTGAGATTGTTCTGATACAAATCAACCTCTTTCCCATCCTACAGAAGCAAGCAAGAAGAAAGGAAAGAAGAAATTGAGAACGTGAATGCTGCCCATCGTAAGATGGATGGATCCTAGAGAGTTTCCTGCATCAGACATTACCCTTCAATGTGACTTTTCAACACCAACTGTTGGAGGTTCTGCTTGCTTTATATTATCAAGAAATACAGTACTAGTGTACTCTCATGCTCACAGGATTTCTCTGCTTTGTATTAAATTCTCAAAGGATTTCTGCCTTAGGTTTTAGTTGTTTACAGTATCTTATTATTTATTTATTTATTTTTGGCTCTGGTAGATCTTCTTTGCTGCAAAAGGGCTTTCTGTAGTTGTGGTGAGTGGGAGTTGGGGGATGGTTATTCTTTGTTGTGGTGCTCAGGCGTCTCATTGTGGTGGCGTCTCTCGTTGCAGGATACAGGTGGATCCTAAACCACTGGACTACCAGAAAAGTCCAGATTTTAAAGATTCAGGGGAGCACAAATAATATTCTAAAATTATTCCAGGTACTCAATAGAGTCATTGTCTTTTCTTTCACAAAATTCCTCTGACGTTTTCTGAATCCAGGACCCTTGGAGATGGATTTTGACAAAAATGAGCTGGCAGATTCAGATGGAATGACAACCAAGGACTCTGGCAGTCTAGGGAAGCACTACAGATGGATGCAGAGATCATCTTGACCACAAAGACCTTTCAGAGGGGACCTCTGGGTGTTTTCAAAATTCTTAACTGCAACCCTTGCTTGCTTCTTTGGCTTTTACTCATATGATTGCATCAAGTTTTTGTTTTTCCTTGCTCATTTTTGGAAAAAAAATACTAAAGACTATAGTCTCTAAAAGACTATAGACAATATAAACTAAGGACTGTAGAGTAAAATCAGAGAAGGCAATGGCACCCCACTCCAGTACTCTTGCCTGGAAAATCCCATGGATGGAGGAGCCTGGAAGGCTGCAGTCCATGGTGTCCCTGAGGGTCAGACACGACTGAACGACTTCACTTTCATTTTTCACTTTCATGCATTGGAGAAGGAAATGGCAACCCACTCCAGTGTTCTTGCCTGAAGAATCCCAGGGACGGGGGAGCCTGGTGGGCTTCCATCTATGGGGTCGCACAGAGTCGGACACGACTGAAGCGACTTAAATATATAAATATAGAGAGAGTAAAATAAGCAAGCCTGTTTTTTGTCCTGCTACAGATGCAGGGCAGGTGTCCAGTCCTGTGTTGTCCCTATGGTGTGTGTCTGGGCTCTGCACAGGCTAGCAATGACAGTCAGCAAAACACACTCTCCTTATATACAACTGATAACCTCCATGGTCTGCTGTTATTTTCACTCTTGTCACTTTTTAGGTCATTTATTCTCCCTCACTCTGTCATCTATGCATGTTGCTATGGACTGAATGTTTGTGTTCCCCCCAAAGTCATATATTTAAATCTAACCACCCCACCCCCAAGATGGTATTTGGAGGTTGGGCCTTTGGGAAGTGATTAGGTCACGAGGGTGGGGTCCTCATGAATAGGATTAGTGCCCTTATAAGAAAGATCCCAGAGAGTAGCCCAGTCCCTAGACCATGTGGGGACACAGTGAGAAGGCAGCCTGCTATGAACCAGGAAGTGGGACTCCACCAGACACCAAATATCCCGGCACTTTACCATGGGCTTTCCAGCCTCAAGAATTGTAAGAAATAAGTTTCTGTTGTCCATAAGGCCTCCAGTCTGTAGCATTCTATTACAGCAGCCCAAAAGGACAAGACACACATGAGCATGGTTGTCACACGGTGAAACCAACGTGACACAGGCTAAGGACACAGCTTCTACAGTGTGCTCAAGGACACAGCATAGGACATACCAAGGGCTGCCTGGAGTGGGCACACTATGGGCTTCCCCACTGGCAGGGTAACCTCCCTGATTCCAAGTCCCTGAAAAGCTGTTCTGTGGCCAGAAACCTCATTAGATACAGCGGAGAACTCCATGGGGTCACTGAAGAGGCTCTCCTCTCTCATTTTCAAGAGAGGGATTACACTCTCCTGGGCCTAATACTATATCTACATTGCATCACTGAGTGTTCACAACATCTGACAGCAAAATTGACTTTACTGTGAAGGGGAAACGCTGTTTGAGGGAGGACTAAAGTTTAAAGTGATCAATTATTTTTTTCTCTTATGGTGACTCTCTATATAACCTCATACTCCAGAAACTTGAATAGCAAATACCTGGGCAATGAGAACCCCACCCAATCCAGAAAAGTGACTGATTGGTTGATAGGCATTAGTAAGTCATGAAATGTCTCAGTGTCCTTGACCCCCTAGCAGCCACTGCCAACACTGAAATGTACTCCCTTTATGGAGAAATATGCCTGGTGCCTATCCTGGAATGTTGTAACAATCCTAGTTATCATTGCTGTGCTGGGCCACGCTAAGCTGATTCAGTCATGCGTGACTGACACAATGAACAGAAGCAATATGTTTCCCAGTAAGTCTTCTTCTTACACAATTTTAAAGAATCATTTTTCAGAATTCAGTGCCATGTAAACACCTTGTCTTAAACATACTTTTCATCATTCAAAACTATTTCCTAATTCTACATTTTTCTAATTTTTTCCTGGGAGAGGCAGGGAAGGAAAAAGCCTTCAAAAAGAGAAAAATAACCATTTTTTCCTCATTTGTTTTCCCTAGACTCTCATGTCTTTCACCAAATTGAGAAGCCCTACTACATCCTCTCTCTTCTCCTCTCCTCTCCTCTCCTCTCCTCTCCTCTCCTCTCCTCTCCTCTCCTCTCCTCTCCTCCCCATTCTGTCTCCTCTTCTCTTGGGGCCCAAGATTTGGTAGCACTAGTGGTAAAGAACCTGCCTGCCAATGCGGGAGATATAAGAGACATGGGTTCAATCCCTGGGTCAGGAAGATCCCCTGGAGGAGGGTATGGCAACTCATTCCAGTATTCTTTTGTGGAGAATCACCATGGACAGGGAAACTGGCTGGCTACACTTCATAGGGTCGCAAACAGTCACAGCACTGAAGTGACTGAGCATGCACGCACACACTCCGCATATTGACATTTTCTCCCAAACAGTCAAAGACCTTCAGCACTTTCTCGTCTGGCTTTTGTTTCTTCAGGGCAGTTCTTCAGCCAACCATCATTAAAATATTCCATCGCAGTAATGGAGGTCTTGATAATGCCTTGAAGAACAATTTTGCCTTTATCACATATTCCCTGTAAATCCACCTTTGCATAAGTCTGGTCAACTGATATGTTACTCATCTGTTCTGTAATATTTGAAAAGTCCTTCTCCCTTCTCAATAGAAATGTGTGCCTTATCAAAAAGAAGGAAATCTGAAGCTCTGAGAGTTCAGGTTCAATTCTGTTAGACACCTTGTGGTTATTTAAATAACTAATCTAATCTTGGGTGAATCACCTCCACTTTTTATATTGTGGACACTTGAAGCCATGACTGCTCTGAGTCAATGAGCAGATGTCAGATGAACTGGGCTTTTTGTTTCAAGGGCAGACCCACATCTGTGCTAGAGCTTTGTGGTCCTTCAGCAACAGGCATTTACACGGACTCTTGCACGTGCATGTGACAAGCACATGTGTGCATGTGCAAGTACACACAGAGTAAAGGCTGAAGATTTGCAGAATTTTTAATTTGTCCTACATTAGCCTAAAATTTTTAAAGTTCTCTTTGTATGACCATTTCACAGACATTGACTGCTAATAAATGGATTCTTTCCTCATTCTAGGATATGAATTCTAGTTAAGTTATATGATTATATACATACAGTTTTAGGTATTATTTAAAGCAAAACCAAGAATTTACATAATAAATAATTACCTGCCACTATCAAATAACATATTTTTCCTTTACTGGAAGCAACAGAATGAATTTGTCCCTCAGATTTATGCTGATTCACTGTACAAAGGATTTTTGTTCCCTGAACAAAAGCTTTTTCCATGTCCTTGTTCTGAAAAATAAAGCAGTTTGCACGCAGCTCAAAACAATAGCAACCCCTTGTTTCCTGGGTGCCAGCACAAATGCCTCCCTAAGGGTCCCTGGGATCTTCCTTCTAAATCTATCCCTTGGCAGAGGTAACCACCAGTGGGCACGTGAGCTGGGTTTCTCAAGGAAAATGAAGCAAGGCTGATAAATTGCATCATTATCACTGTTGTGCCCAGAGGCCCAGGCAACTAGGCATGTCTGCACATTGCAATATAATTGTAATCAGCAGTCCTTGAGTCAGGAGCAGTGGTTTTGACACAGCCAACGTTAAGGGCTGTCAAATGGTGCTGTCCTGTGCTTAGTCACTCAGTCGTGTCCAACTCTTTGTGACCCCATGCACTGTAGCCCGCCAGGCTCCTCTGTCCACAGGGATTCTCCAGACAAGAATACCGGAGTGGGTTGCCATGCCCCCTCCTCCAGGGGATCTTCCGAACGCAGGGATCAAACCCAGGTCTCCCACATTGCAGGCAGATTCTTTACCAGCTGAGCCACCAAGGAAGCCCATGAATATTGGAGTGCATAGCCTATCCCTTCTCTAGGGGATCCTCCTGACCCAGAAATCAAACCGGCGTCTTCTGCACTGTAGGTGGATTCTTTACCAGCTGAGCTACCAGGGAAGCCCACACACAGTGACGACCCTTAACATGTCAGGCGTTAGCCAGCTCTCAGTTTATCCCACTGTAATGAGCCAAACCCTCTCCTCCTTTCGCTCCCACTGCTGTCTGATCCTTTGCTTAATGCACAATGAGTCCTTGCCTTCCCAGCATGTGGACAGGCCAGCAGAGGACCAGGAACCGCAAGTCTTGCTGCCCACACCTCTCCACCTTACTTAGCTCACTCTTTCATTTCTTCCTTTCCACAGTAATTGTGCTTCATTTTCCCCATAAGTATTACTTTGCAAGTGTTCTTGTATTGCTTAGTCAATATCTAGTTTATGTGAAATAATAATTACAGATAGGAAAGTGTTTCATATGTTATCTCAATTGTTTACCGACTATTACCTGAAAACCTAACTGAGGTAGTTTAGAACGCTACCTATTTGTGAATGTGCATTTTCCAGAGTGTAATTAAATGATTTCTTCAGATTCATATAAGGAGAAAGAAAAGCCAAGTCATAAACCCAAGTGTGATTCCAAATCCAGTGCCCTTTTTATTCTACAATGCACTTCTTTATTTTTCAATAAAGGTGAAATTTACATCAACATAAAATTTAACCATTTAGAAGTGTCAAATTCAGTGACATTTAATATACACACAACATTGTACAACCACCACATCTGTCAAGTTCCAGAACATTTTCCTATAGGTTTGATGTGCCTCTCCCTAATGACTAACGATTTTGAGCATATTTTCCTGGACTTGCTGGCCATTTATATATCATCATCAACTGTCTGTTCAAGTCTTCTGCCTCTTTTAGACTGTCTTTTTCTTGTTGGGGATTCCCTGGTAGCTCAGCTGGTAAAGAATCCACCTGCAGCGCAGGAGACCCTGGTTCGATTCCCTGGGCCAGGAAGATCTGCTGGAGAAGAGATAGGCTACCCACTCCAGTATTCTTGAGCTTTCCTGATGGCTCAACTGGTCAAGAATCTGCCTGCAATGGGGGAGACCTGGGTTTGATCCCTGGGTTGGGAAGATCCCCTGGAGAAGAGAATAGCTACCTACTGCAGTATTCTAGCCATGAGAATTCCATGGACTATATAGTACATGGAGTCACAAAGAGTGACTCACTTTCACTTATCTTTCACTGCGGACACAACTCAGTGACTTTCACTTTCACTTTTCTTGCTGAATTGTAGGAGTTCTTTATATTCTTAATACTAGACCCTTATCAAATTTATGGCTTGAAAATATTTTCTTTCATTTTCTAAGGTGTTTTAACTTTCTTGATTATTCCTTTGATACACAAATGTGTTTAATGTTGAAGAGTCCAATCATCCCTTTTAGCCCTATACACCTAGTAGGAAGTCAACCAATGTTTGTCAGATGGTTTCCTATATCTATTTGGCTGAAGAAAACGATCTTTAACTTTCTGTCCATCTCAAACATTCTAGGACTCTAAGGCTATTTGAAATCATATTTCAGATTATGTCATAATTTCCTTAAACCAACATATTGTTTCTTGTGCTCAGTCACTCAGCCGTGTCTGACTCTTTGAGACCCTGCAATGCTGCCAGGCTCCTGTGTCCATGGAATTTCCCAGGCAAGAATACTGGAGTGGGTTGACATTTCCTTCTCCGGAGAATCTTCCCGAGCCCAGGGGTTGAACTCAGATCTCCTCATCTCCCACATTGGCAGGCAGATTCTTTACCACTCTGACACCTGGGAAGCCCTATTAGACTCTTAGAAAAATCATAAATATATAAGTCAGTTTTGATACACATCTTTTTTTCATGTTTCCATAGTATGCATATTTTTACCTGTTTTACATGGTCAGCATGTTTACCTAGAATACATGGTTTTTACAGATATGACATACATATTTACATGTTTACAAGGTATGTATTATGTTACATGTTTCATTGTACACATATTTTACATAGGATATGTGCTTTCAACATGTTTATGTGGTATACATGTTTTGTGTGTATACATGATACATGTTTTTTACATGGCATTTTTGTTTTTTACATGTTTTATGTGGTATAATATTATCCCTTCTAAGAAAGAAAGGACAAATTGCTGGTCTTCTGCTTGGCAATCGTCAATGTCTTTTCGCTGTTCTTGGCTTCTGGGCAGCTCTGACCTCCTTTAGAAAATATAGACCTTTGGGTGCACTTTTCTCAGGCATAAATCATGAGGAAGAGGGAGTAACCTGAACGTTTAACTGTGTTATAATTGCTCTTGGACTGCTATACCACCTCTAGCTTATTATTCCCAAAGAAATGATACCATTTCAATCTTTCTGTGGTGATTTATGGCTACACTCTGCAGAAAAGTGATTTATGTGGCTAATAAATTCAAGATGAATTTCCCAGGTACGTAAGAGAGGACGGTCAGTGTTTGCTTTGTCCTTTGTTACTCCCCATCCTCCAGTGGCGGGCGCGGACAGCTAAGACAGCCAAGAGCAGGCTCCACCCTCCACCGCCCCACTGCCTCCCACATCCTCCAGCTCCTCATCAAAGCTTCACAAACGTTTCTCACCAATTCTTACGTAGATTATTGTTAAACATGGCTTTGATCTGGTGACTTCTAATCTAATACCCAGTTTGGAATTCTCACATTCATATCTAATAGTTCTTTAAAATATGATTTCTGAATTATTTGTGCAAATCAATTCAAATAATACATTGATCTATCTTCTAGGCATGGAGCTGAAGGGAAGAAATACACGTTGCATAACTACCATCCCCTCTGAAATAATGAGGAAGAAACTACTCAGTTGGATCTGGGGAAAATGTGAAAAATAGTTGTAAAAGCATTGTATTTGAGTTATGAAAAGTCAGCTATGAGGAAATAGTTCACGAAATCATAATTATTAATTCCTTAGGAAATGAAAGCCCTCAGAAGAATAATATATAGATTTCTTAGACCTGGACCAGTTACACTGTAAAAATAGTAGAAGGCTTTCTCAACCAAAAAAAGGGAAAACATACAAAACAAACAAACAAACAAACAAAATATATGCCTATTTCCTCCTCAATAAAATGGGTTAAAAATAGTGCTGAATATCTGTTACATAGGGGTGTTGAGGGAATCAAATAAGTGAATGAGTGTAACATGTTAAAAACAATGACTAGCACATAGTGAGTATTTCATAAATTTCAGCTTTTTCAAAAAGTGACATAATATAGAATAAACATATTCTTATCTTAGTGAATAGAGAAGGAAATGGCAACCCACTCCAGTAATCCTGCCTGGAAAATTCCATGGATAGAGGAGCCTGGCAGGCTACAGTCCATGGGGTTGCAAAGAGTCAGGCATGACTGAGCAACTATCACTATTTTAGTGACATAATATAGAATAGAAAAAATGGAGACAAGAGAGTGGCTCTTTTGAGCAGCAGTTCTTCTATCTTGCTCTTTTCTTTCCTTTCTTCTACACACATAACTTCTCGCTTTATCCCTCTCTAGAAAGTTTTCACTTGTGTGTCCGTGTGTGCACGTGTGTGTGTGCACGTGTGTGTATGCACTAGCTCATGAGAACACACATGCTGTAGCATGGGAGTAAATAATGGGATTCTGACTCTGCATCTGATCAGAGTGGCCAGACACTAGAGATACTAGAATTTATGGTGAATTCAATCACCCACATCTAGGGAAACAGTTTCCTTAAAAACCAGTCATATGTGCGGCATTCATACTCCTCCACCGTTGTCTCTAGCCTAGTACTTTCCACAAGCTCCTGACTTGTTCATTTGGTCCCTCTCCATGACCATCCTTATCCCATACCCACTAGACTGAGACAGAGACCCTGTCTTGCACTTTCTGATTCCTCAAATCCACACAAAAGTTGCGAGATGAGCAATGGAATAAACTAGAAACTACTGCTCGAACAGGCTGCTGTTATTAAACTGATAAAACAACTGCTATTCATTGGAGTTATTAGTCATGCCCGGAAAGTACTTTATCCTAGCTTTCCACGGAATTAGACTCCCAAGTTATCAAATCAGAAATGATATAGTACTGAAGTATTGGAAAAATTACATATTTTTAGTGGAATAAGAGAGTCAGAATGGACCTTAAAAGTCATCTAATCCAGCCAGCTCATTTTGTAAAAGGAGAAAATAAGGGCCAGAGAGATAAAGTGCTTTGCTTAAGGTCCACAGCTAATTATCATCAGAGCCGGAAACAGAACCTGTAATATCACCACAAATTTTACTAAACATCTTTGGTCCTATCAGGGCCTTTGATAAGCTTCCTCTGCTTTTATAACAAGTCTTCCCAAGGCACAACCTTAATGTTTTTCCTCATCTGTAAAAAATCCTCAGAGAACCAACCTGGCAAGGTACTAGCATTTACACTGTGCATTCAACTAAGAAAAATGGAATGGTAATGTACAAGTGGGAGCATATGCTGGCCGCCTTATTATCCTTTTCTTAAGCAGAAATCATGAAGCCTGCCTCTATATCAGTGATGGAGTGGGAGCTAGGCAATTCCATCCAGGCATCTTTGTGAATTTAATAAGATCAAAAATAACAATTACAAATTTTTTTAAAAGCACAATGACAACAACAGTAACAAAAAAAAATCTAACAATTCAAAAAGTGTCAGCCTCACTTTCCATCAGAGGAAAAAAATGCCCTTTGGAGGTAGGGATGCCAGATATAGCAAATAAAATTACAGGACATGAGGTTAAACTTGAAGTCTAGGTTTAAAATGAGTAATTTTCAGTCCCCAGTATTGCATAGGACATAGTCTTAATAAAAAAATTATTCATTATTTATCTTAATTCAGACTTAATTGGGCATCATGTATTTTATCTGACAGCAATAGCTGAGGGAAATGGAAATTCAGCATTTGGGCTGTGGCCCTTTTCATTCCCCATGCCATGGAGACATGTGACCCCACTGGGAGAGTCCACCAAAACATGCCCTCAGGAATGAACATCTTAGGATGATTAGGGAAGAGCAGGACTCCTGCTCTCAGGAGTCCTGAGAGGCAGGGCAGCTCTCCTGTCCCAGACAGCCAGTGACGTGTTGACCAAATCTTTCCATCCGTCCTCCTTTCCATTGTGAAATTTGCTACATAAATGATGGCCATTCCAGCATGGATGAGTTCCTGAATGGAGTGCAAATTAAATCACATTTCTAATTGGAATAGGAGAACATCTTTATTTACAGCAATCCTTAAAATAAACTCTCTTTCTCACTCACACACAGACAAAGAAACAAATCCCACCCTCCCTTACCACAGAAGATCACCCTCTAATTAAAACTGTTCTGCATTTCCGTCACAGTTTTTCTGAAACTGAGATAGATATGTCTATCTCAGTTTTATATATGTGTATATATATATATATACACACACATATATACACACACACACACACATACATCCTAGTTTTTATATGTATATATGTATATAAATATAAAATTAAGATATATATATATATGTATATATCTTAATCACAGCCTGGCACAAGTATTTTTAACTGTGATTTCAATGAAAAAAAATCTGCATTCCCTCCTCACAGCTCACTTCCACTGAGCATTCCAACACCACCTGCTTCTGTTTAAGCAGAGAGTTGCCCAGTTCTTCCCCCCAAACTGGGCTCAATTTAATTATGGCTTTTGTTTTAACCCACACCACTTGGTGATTAAGGCAACAACAGAAACCAAAAAAAGCTGGCATCAAGTTTTGTTTAAAACATTTTGAGAAGTATCTCATATATTTCTTTGTCCCTGTAATATAGCCAACGGTGACATTAAAGACTCTCCAGGGGAAATTCCCCTGTTATGACCACTCACAGTTAATAGCGTGCCTTTCCTTTGGAAACTTGAAAAGACCCTCAAAGGTCTCTAGATACTTTAAATCAGAGCCTAGTGCTTCCTGATTACTTATGAATTACATCAGAACCATCTAACATTCCATGGCAAAGACACAGTGGAAATGCCCTTCTGTATGCAGCTGGTTAATACCCATGGATTATTCATGAAGCACCACCATTCCAAATTGGCCTCAAGGAAACAACAGGACAAAGGACTCAGCAACCAGCTTGACTAACTGGAAATCTGATCAGATGAGGTTAGTGTAGTCACCAGAACTAAGGCCCTCATCAGATCTGATTTCCGATGAGTTTCAGCTGAATCTGAGCAGAAAATACAAAGCAGTTGTTATTGCTAAGGCGCCAATGCTAGCGACTATGATCCTTCCAGATCTACAGGCCTTGGGTAGTAAGGGACACTCAGTGACATTCCCTCAGAATTCATGGATATGAGCTCTGCTGTATGGCCCTTGATGAGTAGCCGGCTCATTTTTAGGAGAGCCAAAGGTTGGGAGCTAGGCAATATACAAACATCCAAGGCTGGATCCAAACCCAAACCCAAGTCCCTCAAAGGGACTTTCTCAAGGGAAATGACAAAGCTAAGTGTCAAAGACAGTACGTGGCCTCTAGGTTGCTGTCCCATCTCAAACAAACCTGGGGTTAATGTTCTCTTTTTGCAGATAGAGGTGATACACAGAAAGGGTGATGACTTATCAGAAGAAGTGGGAGTGGCACATACTCCTAAAGCTATAAACCCGAACGCAAAGCTTTGAGTCAGCGCTCAAAACACAATGCTCAAACCAGGGACCAATGTGGGTGGAGTCACTGAATGCTAAAACAAATGTTAATGGTAGAAGCTGGGTGGAGAATTATCTTGAAAGGCAGGAGAGAGAATAAGACAAAGAGCTAGAGAAGATAAGAACAAGAGAGGGAGAAAGGGGGAGACCCCTCAATGCAAAGTGAGTAGTGGTGCCAAATCACACCAGAGTATTTCTAATGGGTGTTATTGACACATGGATGGAGCACCATCTATGGTGGACATAAAGATGCGCCCAGCAGGCCCCCTGCAGTGAAGGACTGGTCTCAGTCACTGAGAATGCTGTTGGCCCGAAGCCTTCACCATCAGCCCCTCACAGGACTGCCTCAGCTACAGAAGTTGTCTTGTCCAAAGTGACACACTCTCTGGGGTGGCTCACATCTAATTGCTGGTCCATCTCACCTCAACCTGGGGCAACTCTGAAGGGCCATTCTATTTCCAGAGCTTCGATGGCATCAGCCAAGACTGCCATGTGTCTGCATTCTTCCCACTCCTGATCCCTTCCCCCTTCCCAAGGACACCCTTTAATAAATATCCCACACATCAAAATTCATCACAGGTCTCCCTCCCAACCTGTGACACCATCTGTATCTGGGATTTCCTTGACAACTTTCTAGGGGAAACTTGTTCAATGTCTAGCTGAACCATGGGATTACACTTCGACAATTTATTTCTTATGCCTGAAAATTAATCCACAGGAAACTGGGATCATCAATTTGTTAAGGCGTTTTGACTCAAGAACATGTGTTCCTTGAATACAAGAATTATTAACATTAGGACACACTGTTATCACATGAAAAGCAGCAGCACAGAGAGCTAGCCTGGAAAAGTTTGGCAAAGGGGGAGCTCTGCTAGGTTTTGTTTTTGTTTTCAGTTATGTGAATCATTTTTGGTCTTGGAGACCTGAGTGAGTTAATACTGATCTTTCATAGATTCCTTTAGTTAAAAGCCAGGATGAGGAATGCTGTTCAGATATTGTTTGCCTTAAATCACTCTATCTCCACTCGGCAAGGGCAGGGAAGGAGAGACCTATGTTCGAAGATAAGGGCAGAGTTTCCCCCTTTATTCCCCTCGTATTCTCTTGAGAGTACAAACCTGAACACTAACTTCAGGGTCATCTTGAGTTCTGGGAAGCTCAGGACCTCATTTGCTTGGATCTCTCCTAGTACATTCTGGGTGGGGCTTTCTTTACCACTAACCAATGCGCGCAGCCATGGAAGAAACAAAGCTCCATCTCTGAGCTTGAAACTGCTCTTATTTGTTAGTTATCAGCCAGAACATAGGCACAGGAGCTAGATTTTTGAAGGAATAGAGACTCCTGATTTTGAAGTCAGCAGACAAGCCCAGCATCCCTGAAACTAGAACAAGTCTAGAATCTGAGGTGCTCCCTATCTTCAGACACTGAGGCTGATGTCATTGGAAAACTGAGAGGCTAGGAGGGACCCAAACTGGACACTTGTTCTTGGAATATTCAAATATCTCTGGGTTCAGTCCAATTACCACCTGTCACTTCTGCAAAGCAGCCCTCAGGACATGCTGTACTTTCAGCACTTTGTCTTCAGAATCATGTTTCTTAGATGGTTTTTCAACAAAGGTCATCTTCTGGGCCAACAGTCTCAGAAGGACCACTGTCAACTGGAGATGATACAACTCAGTAGTTGTGCACAAGTCACAGCCCTTGCTGCCAGGAGAGCATGTGGAGGGAGACCAGGAAAGTAGGCTATGGAAACCAGAGGCATTGCAGGAAATGTTAGATCGAGCTTCTTTTCCACTCCAGCTGGAATGATGGTGTCCTCTGAACATCCCAGGGCTGGGCACCGTTAAATAAGCCAGAGTGACAGAGGAGGATGCTGCCTACCAAGGAGAATGTTGATGAATGAGATGGGCTATGGCACAGACACTGGGATGTCAGCCAGCAATTCTGGACACTCTTTGGAAGGAGGTTCTTTTGACTGTTAGGAGCTTTTTCTCTTTGCCTCTCAACTTTCAGATACGTAAGGATTATTTAGAGTGTTTGTTGTAAAGGCTGGTCATGGATCCTGCTCCTAGAGTTCTGATTTGATGAGTGTGGAGTCAAAGCCAGGAGCCTAGTTTACTGATTTAATTATTTTTAAAGCGAGTCATAGGTGATTCACATGTATGGACCACAATTTGAAAAACAGAGCTCAGATCTACAGGGAGAAGTTTCCTTTTGTGGTTTTGCCATATGCTTCCCTGCCAGCAAGCTAGTCTGGATTATTTGCATGAAGGGCAATCATAAATTCCTAACGTCAATAGGATCTGAACAAACATAATCATTCTAAAGGGAGTAGAATGGGAAGTAACAAATCTGACTACATTAGACACTGTATTGGCAACTTAACCTACTATTAGTTTAGTTCACGATGCCTGAGTAAGGAAGCATCTCAATTTTATAAGTGGAGAAACTGAGTTTGGAGAAGTAAAGCAGTAATTTGCCAAGGATCATCAAACTAAGGTAACAGAGTGAGGATTTAAACCCACATATAACTGACTCCATACCACATTTGGCAGGGTGGCTCAGATGTTAAAGCATCTGCATGCCATGCAGGAGACACAGGTTCTACCCTTGGGTCAGGAAGATCCCCTGGAAAAGGAAATGGCAACCCACTTCAGCATTCTTTGTCCAAAGGATAAAGGAGCTGGGCAGGTTACAGGTCATACGGTTGCAGAGTTGGACATGACTGAGCAACACACACACACACACACACACACACACACAACTGATTCCAAAAGCAAATGTGCCTGAATAGAATAATACTATTCTATTCCAGGGTACTTGTTTAAAATCTGATTCTCAGTTGACTCCCCTGGAGATTCCAATTCAGCATCTTTGGGGCAGAGCTCTGGAAACTGTATCTTGGGCAGTTAATCATAGGTGACTCTTAGCTTGTGAATGAGGAAAAGACTACAAGCCACAGTACCCCTCATAAAGTACACATAATTGTGGGTTCTTCCAGTGGGATTAGGAGGCTCAAAAGATCCAAGTTTTCACCCTTTGCCTTCAGGGCAGAAGTGTGGCTTTTGAAAACACCTGACAATTTCCTTCAAAACTTCTCTTGAAAAATAAATGGGTGTTGCTATTCAGATGTTTTCCTTCCCTACATTGTTTCTTTTCTTAGAGAAAAATATTGGATTGGGATGAAGGGATTACTAAAGTTATGTAATAGCATACGAGTGTGAGCAACATTTTTCGTATGACTCCCAGTTCAAAAAAAAAAAGCAACAAATGGTTGGAAAAATAACCACAAAATTAGAACAACCACGGTGTTCCATACAGAGATTAATTAACTTAGTTGGACAATCAAATTTCCACACTCCAACATCCCAATAATCCCTGGTGTCCACACACCTTAGGGCGCTCCAGAGTCATGTAGTATAGGGGGAGGCTGTTAGTGAGGTGCCCAGGCCTCATGCTCCAGAGATTCCAAGTTGGCTGGTTTGTGGTGAGAATCAAAAATCTACATTTCGAAAGGGCATCTGGAGCTCTTCTACTGCATGTGTGCTTGCTAAGTCTCTTCTGTTGTGTCCGACTCTTTGAGACCCTATGGACTTGTAGCTCTCCACACTCCTCTGTACATGGGATTTCCCAGACAAGAATACTGGAGTGGGCTGCCATGCCCTCCTCCAGGGGATCTTCCCAACCCAGGGATCAAATCCATGTCTCTTACATCTCCTGCATTGACAGACAGGTTCTTTACTGCTAGTGCCATCCAGGAAGCCCAATTCTAATACAAATGCCTACAAACCACAATTCAAAAAACTACCTCAATATATCAAGAACACCTTGAGTTATTTTTGGAAGTAGAAAGAGAATGGATGGATGGATGGGTGGATAGTCAATAGATGAATGGGCAACAGAAAATCAACAACATATGTTACCAAGTCCAAGCTCTTACTGCTTACTACACGACAGGCCAATCAATCAAGAATTATTGGGGCAAGAAATAGAAACTTTATTTTGAAAGCCAACAGACCAAGAAGATGGTGGACTAGTGTCCCAAAGAACCGTCTTACCCGAGATAAAATTCAGGCTTCTGTTATACTATAAGGAGAGGCAGTGTGATTGGTTACTGCAAACTTCTTGGAATCCTTTGTTCTTGCTGCACACAAATCAGGTCACTACATTCCTGTGAACCTCCAGCAAGACAAATGTTATTCTCTGTTCTACATGTTTTTTATCTCTATGTGAATGGAAGTGTTATAACTTTAAATGGTCAAAGTCTTGAGAACAGGCTATCCTGTATATGACAGGCCATAAGCAACATTCTTAACTTGAAGCAAAAGCAATAGAATATAAAGATTAAAATGAAATAAACAGATCCAATATGGAGTCAGGTTTGTCCTTCTTGGTTACACCCAAACAGACCATATGACTTAATGGATACTTTGCTGTTTTATCATTAGTTATTGGAAATCCTACTAATTTGATATAAAATTTAACTGTTTATTCAAGACCAGTGTTAAATATACAAGAGCTATGACTGCACTCACTCAAATTTTCCAAGTGTTCTACACCATTAGACCACAGGGTCTCTCACACCTTACTGACGTAAGAGTACTCCAAGGAATCGTCATGAGGTGGTTAAATGAGGCAAATCCTGTTTTGCTATGACACGGGTGTTCAATCATTTAGTCAGGTCTAATTCTTTGGGACCCCATGGACTGTAGCCCACCAGGATTCTCTGTGTATGGGATTTCCCAGGCAAGAATACTGGAGTGGGTTGCCATTTCCTACTCCAGGGGATCTTCCCGACCCAGGGATCAAACTCACATCTCCTGCAGCTCCTGCATTGGCAGGCAGTCTTTACCACTGAGCTACCTGTGAAGCCCCTCTGCTATCACTACCCATAAGCTCATTTCCTGCCAGTAGAAGTGTAACTGTTATGGCATTTCTGAAAGTCAGTCTGACAATATGTGTCATCTGCATTACAAATGCGATTATTGTTCATTCCAGTCATTCACCCTTTGGGGTTTAACCTAAAGTAAATAGATTGGTCTGCAAAAATGTACAAGTAACGACATAAGAATGTTCATCACAACATGGTTTTGAACAGCTAAAAACATTAGAAACATCCAAATGTCCATCAATGGGCCCGCCCTACAATGCAACCGCAGGGAGCATTTAAAGAATTGTATCTTTATTTTTGACATGAGAAGTTACCAGTGTAAGTGAAAAAATTGGATGAAATACAACATGTTTGCACTATAGTGTTAATGTACTTAATGCCCCTAAATTTTACACTCAAAAGTGGCTAAAACAACAAATTTTACATTATGTGTATTTTTCACAATGAAACTTTTTTTTACTAAATCTAATTTTCATAAGTGTTATGAAAATAGTTGTTTGCTTCTCTGTCCATGGAATTCTCCAGGCAAGAATACTGCAGTAGGTAGCCATTCCCTTCTCCAGGGGATCGTCCCAAACCAGCAATCAAACCTGAGTCTCTTCCACTGCAGACAGATTCTTTACCATCTGAGCCACCATGCAAGGCCAAAATAATAATAATATATTATTATTAAGAAAAATATTTATTCTCTGAGCAATGAAATCATGATTGATTTTTCTCTCTCTATCCTTTGCTGAAAATCTGAATTTTATAAGGTATAGATACAACTTTTATTATTTTGTTTATTATTGGCAAAGGTAATAAAGCTACTTCCATTTTGAAAATAAATTTGTCCAGTACAAACAGAAAAAAAGTATAAATAATTCATAAAAGAAAAATTTTAAGCAAATATGTGGGAAAATGTTCAATAATAATCAATTCATGCATATAAGGTAAAAGTAAATGCCATTTTTAACTAGCATTTAGCACTTTAAGGCAATACCTAATACTGGTAACCTATTCCTTGAATTACTGCTGCTGCTGCTGCTGCTAAGTCGCCTCAGTCATGTCCATAGACTGAAGCCCACCAGGCTCCCCTGTCCCTGGGATTCTCAAGGCAAAAACACTGGAGTGGGTTTCCATTTCCTTCTCCAATGCATGAAAGTGAAAAGTAAAGTGAAGTCGCTCAGTCGTGTCTGACTCTTAGCGACCCCATGGACTGCAACCCACCAGGCTCCTCCTTCCATGGGATTTTCCAGGCAAGAGAACTGGAGTGGGTTGCCATTGCCTTCTCCCTTGAATTACCGGTGCCTCTCTATTACCACAGATTTGAAAAATAATTGTCAATTAATATCTATCTACTTCTATTCATGTCCTTTACTGCATCAAGCCCTATGTTGTGCCTTGCTATTAATGCCACATAAGAGCCTTCTCTCCATGCTACATAAGCAGGTATTGTTCTGGTACTATTGTTGCCCATTCATCTAGAATCAGTTTTCCCACCTACTTCACACTCTACTCCCCATTCCAGCCCTGGTTTTCCTTATTTTGATCTCATGATTCCTTTTCTTATTTTGGGCCTCTCTTCATTCCTCAAACTGTATGAACCATCTCCCTATTATTCCATTTTGCCACCCACAAAGCAAGCCCTAATTTCAGGAGAAAGATCACTGTAATTCTTAATTTTCTTTTAGTATATTATTGTCTACTAAGCCACAGGGTTTACAACTCATTTTCATGTCAAAATTAAATTTGAGAAAGAAAGAAAGAAAAAGAGAGAGAAAGAGAAAAAAATTAAATTTGATATACAAGCTAAAAATTTAAGAATGTCTCCAGACCATCGTTCTCAATGGTGTAGGTCATTCCACACTCGCAAACTAATTTTATTTGGCATTTCATATCTTCAAGTTCTTGTTTTATTTTGATTTCTGAATTAACCCTATTCACATGAGTCCTTATGCACTTCAAGCCATAGTTGTTATTTCATCTATAACAGACACATGCAGATTGCATACAACTGTCCAGACATGTCACATGGGGCTGGAATTAAGGAAGGAAATGAACTGAACTCTGTGTTTTGTGTGAGATCTGGCAGAACACAAGGTCCCAAGAGACCCTTGAGTGATTTTATAAAATGTGACCAGTTTTCCTTGGCCTTGCATTTACCAAACACACAGGGAAATGCAAGGACAAGTTTGCATTATTAATGTATTCAAGCTTTTAGTTTTGGACATTCTGTGTATTTGATGTGGAGAATTGAAAATGTATCTGGCTTTTTCCTTTAGTGCAAACACCTCAGTAAATACCTTTTTCTCAGTCCATTTTCTATCCTGGAAAGGAAAAATATTAAGTGTAGAGAAATACCCTGGAACCTTATTTGTACTCACAGAGAAGGTGTCTGAAAGGAAACTGGACCAGCTTCAGCTCAGCCTATGGCAACCTTCATGATCTTTAATAAATATTTTACAGAAAAATAATTTTTTGAAGATTGAAAACATTTCAGCATACTGTCTCATCTTTCTGGCAGAGGTTGAGAACTTCAGAACCAGATAACAGAGCTATATACCCAAGCAGCATGTCCTCTCAATAGGTTTTCCTTAGTTCTCTTGCAAATCCAAGTTCTGTGTGGCAACTGTGAGAGTTCAACTCAGGAAAACTGGTCACACCCATTTTTTCCTCAGGGGTATCAGAATCATTATTTATTTTTAGTAAATTAACTTCATTCATTTATTCACAAACTTATGAGGATTCCATATCCTCTTCCAGCAGATCTTCCCAACCCAGGGATTGAACCCAGGTCTCCTACATTGCAGGCAGATTCTTTACCATCTGAGCCACTAGGGAAGACAACAAGAAAAATAAATAAATAAATTGGCCACACCATTTGGCCACAAGGAGGTGATCTAAGTTAATATATACTTCCCTGGTGGCTCAGATGGTAAAGTGTCTGTCTACAGTGCGAGAGACCCAGATTCAATCCCTGGGTTGGGAAGATCCCCTGGAGAAGGAAATGGCAATCCACTCCAGTATATTGCCTGGAAAATCCCATGGACAGAGGAGCCTGGAAGACTACAGTCCATGGGGTCGCAAAGAGTTGGACACGACTGAGCAACTTCACTTTCCCAGATAAGTCCATCTTAGACCATCTGACCTATGTTGACTAAAAATACATAGTGGAACCCAGCCTACAGAACTGTCAGGCAACTTGTCTGAGCAGCTATGAAGATGCTGTTTTAAACTTCTAAATTTGGGGAGAGTTTGTTCTGAAGTGTTACAGTAGAAATTGGTAACTCTTACATGCACTACTAGCAGTAGTGTTTCTCTCTGTATTAGCTGCATTCACCAGTGTAATTAAATAAGAAGTTGAAAAGAGGAAGGAAACCATAAACATATGCAGAAATAGTGATTATTTATCTGCTGCTACTGCTACTGCTAAGTCACTTCGGTTGTGTCCGACTCTGTGCGACCCCATAGACAGCAGCCCACCAGGCCATCCCTGGGATTCTCCAAGCAAGAACACTGGAGTGGGCTGCCATTTCCTTCTCCAGTGCATGAAAGTGAAAAGTGAAAGTGAAGTCGCTCAGTCGTGTCCGACTCTTGGCGACCCTGTGGACTGCAGCCTACCAGGCTCCTCCGTCCATGGGATTTTCCAGTACTGGAGTACTGGAGGGGGCTGCCATTGCCTTCTCCATTATATATATCTGATTAACCCCCAATTATCAACTTAATAATGATTGTAAACAGTAAAAGGAATTTAATAAAGTGGTTGGATACAAAATCACTATACAGAAATCAATGACTTTCAAATACTTAAACAGTGCAGTTGGAAGATAAAGTGAAAAAACTATAATAACAATGAAAAAGATTAAATATATAGGGATAAACAACTTTAAAAAGTGGGTTGTGTTTAAGAAAACATCAAAACACCGTTAAGGTACAAATGAGCCTCCCTGGTGGCTAAGTGGTCAAGGATCTGCCTCCACTGCAGGAGACACTGGTTGATCCCTGAGTCAGGAAGATCCCCTAGAGAAGGAAATGGCAACCCACTTCAGTACTCTTGCTGGGGAAATTTCCTAGACAGAGAAGACTGGCGAGCTACAGTCCATGGGGTCACAAAAGAGTCAAATGACTTCACGACTAAACAACAACAGGTACAAAATAAAAGAGGTGGAGAAAATTGTGAGGCACACCACTTTCCTAGGAAGGAAGACTTAGCATCACAAAGGTGACATGCCTGCCAAGTTGATTCATAAATTAATGTAACCTCAATGAACACACAACAGATTTTGGTCTCTGCTTTATTTTACTTTGCTTAGCTTTGAAGCTAGGCAGGCTAACTCTAAAGTTAATCTAGAAAAATATAAATAACAAGAGCTTGCAAAACTCTAAAAAGGAAAGGTGACAAATGAGGACATACACTACCGGATAGCACAACTTTTGCCAAAGTCTCAGTAATTAAAACAGGGGGTACACCTATGTGGACGGACCAAAGGAACAGACTTTTCAAAAATCTAGAAATACACTCAAATATATTGGGGACTTTGGTACATGATAGAGGTGACATCTCAAATGTGGAAAAGGTGATCTCAGCAGATTTTTTGATTGATCTCCAAATTTGATTTCCAATTTTTTGTGGAGAAAAATAATCAAGTTGGCTCTAGACTTCACACGGTACTCAGAATAAATTCCCAAGATAATTAAAATTTAAATGTAAAAAAAAAATGAGACTATAAGAGAATTACAAGAAAACATTGAAGAACGTTTTTGTAACCTTGGATTGGGAGTGGCCTTTGTAAAAATCACACAGAATTTGGAAATAAGTAAGAAGGTTAATAAATTGAAAATAAAATTCAAAAACTTTAGTTTGGCAAACAACACTAAAAATAAAGTCAAAAGATAAATGATAATTGAGAAAAATACACACAAGTCATAGTGTATTAAAAAACTAATACATAAAGAGATTCAGAAATATAATAACTAAAACAATATGGATAAGCGGGCAAAGATATCAACAGAGGATTTACACAAGTTGAAGAGAAATGGCTATTAAACAGATGAAATGTTGTTCCATCTCAGTTAGTGATACTCAGGGAAGCTAGGGTTGTTGGGCAGCATCCTATAAATACAGACATGTCCTCTAGAAGGTAATTATGTCCTACATCCTGTACTGACTTTCAGAAAGCTCTAAATGACCAGAACACAGATTTTCATTTTTAATGAATTATACCAATTTGACAATTAAAGCTATTTTCTCACCACAGTAAATGGCAACACTGGCTGAAAAATCACACCTCCATACGTAAAGATCTGGACAATTCTCCATGGTCCTCCCTGCAGGTCTGGTTGAGGGAAAACCAAACAGAGACTGAGAAATTGAAGAACACATTTTTCATACTGAAGAAAGGATGAGACTGTTACTTGACCACAATTCCATGTCGTGAACAAGTAATCACTATTAATTAAAAATAACTTTGAGTCAGTCCACACAGTCTGAAACCCAGCCAGTTATCAACAGTCTTACTCACTGGGCCATGCTTCTAAGTTAGCAGGTCAGGAGCCCCCAGCTCCAGTGACCACACTAACCACAGAAAGGCCATTAGTTCCCAAACAGCCCATTCTGACAGTCCATCATTTCTTGAACACCAGGCTTTCTGAAACCTCACACAGGAAAGCTCTGGCTTTCTTCAGAGACTGTACCTTTTAAGACTGTACTTTGCAGGCAAATAGAAAGTTTACCTTTTTGCACCAATATCAAGTTTGCTTTACTGTTAGTTCACAAATTTACAACACTTCCAATGGTTCAACCTGCTTCCAGTTAGTTATGGGTTTGGCACTGAAACTGCCATGAGATTATCAAATTCAGTCTCTTTTGTGACTGTGATGGTTGCTATAATCTATTATTTTATTGATATGTATTTGAAGTCCCAAGTGTCAAAGCAAAAATGTAAAACTCATGGTAAATTTTCTGGACAATTGAAATGATGAAAGATCCTTTTGAAGATTTTTGTGCAACAAGTGATTATTGATTCAATATCAAAGTCAGATGTAAGCTGGCATATCCTAACAGTAGGCATAAGAGATGCATGAGTTCTCCAACTAGTACCAAAGAAAGTAGCAAAATGACAGATTTTTGAATAAGAGAAATAATTATAGCAGATATTGCAATGACCTTCTACATTGTGTATTTTCAGTCTTTCAACTCAAATATCCAAGTGTCCTGCTACCAGAAGTATTTTCTAATTCCAAAACACAAGCAAATTTTCAAGTGCCCACATGAAATCCACTGGAAAAATAAAAATGTACTAGTTCCATTTACTATTGCGTAGACTATCAAAAGTCTGAGCACCTCAACTATTTTGTCACAGCCATGGATGCTCGTAATGACGATGCAGAAAAAATTTCTCTTGTGCAGTATTTTTCTCGTGAAAAAGTTTTGAGTATAAGGCCACTAAGAGTAAAATCCTTTCTACATGAGACTTTAGAAATGGCAGCAGATTTTTGCAGAGACTTAGTTTCATTGGTGATAACAAACAAATTTTGGTGCATGTTTGCTCAAATAAAGGTACAAACAAAACCTATTCAAAGTTGAAGCAAATGTGATTCTATAAAAGTGCTAGCTGTCTTGCCCCTGTTTTAAATAACACTGCTCAAACAGCATCTGATGGCCTTTCTTGACATCAATTTCTATTGCCAGCTACTGTATGTTCTCTTTTGATTAAAGGAGTTTCGTGATTTTATTAGTGTTTAGAACTCTTAGTCTGCTCTCATTAAAAAAATCCATTGGCCTTCTTTAACAAATATTAAAAAGTTGATAGAATCTTTAGTTTATTTGGAGCACTGAAATCTTTATTTAATTATGAAAGAAAGATCCCAAATTTCTTGCTGACCTTTATATAATGCATTTGACTAAAGCTACTTATTTGTTGCTCACAGTTTTCAATATTTCTATAGCAATAAGAATACGTAAATTAAAGGAAAATCAAGCCATTTTGTTAAAGTACTCCAGTTCTTAAAAACTCAAATGTGTTATAAAAAAGAATTGATGGAAAATATATAGCTTTAAATAACAGGCAAATGAAAGATGCTCAACATCACTAATTATTAGAGAAATGCAAATCAAAACCACAATGAGATATCACTTCATATCCGTCAGAATGGCTATCATCAAAAAGTCTACAAATAACAAATGTTGGTGAGGATGTGGAAAAAATGCAACTTTTGTACACTGTTGATGGGAATGTAAATTGGTACAGCCACTATGGAAAACAGTATGGAGGTTCTGAGATGGGAATACCAGACCACCTGACCTGCCTCTTGAGAAATCTGTATGCAGGTCAGGAAGCAACAGTTAGAACTGGACATGGAACAACAGACTGGTTTCAAATAGGAAAAGGAGTACATCAATGCTGTATATTGTCATCCTGCTTATTTAACTTATATGTAGAGTACATCATGAGAAACACTGGACTGGAAGAGACACAAGCTGGAATGAAGATTGCCGGGAAAAATATCAAAAACCTCAGATTATACAGATGACCACCCTTATGGCAGAAAGTGAAGAGGAGCTAAAAAGCCTCTTGATGAAAGTGAAAGAGGAGAGTGAAAAAGTTGGCTTAAAGCCCAACATTCAGAAAACGAAGATCATAGCATCTGGTCCCATCACTTCATGGGAAATAGATGGGGAAACAGTGGAAACAGTGTCAGACTTTATTTTTTTGGGCTCCAAAATCACTGCAGATGGTGATTGCAGCCATGAAATTAAAAGACACTTACTCCTTGGAAGAAAAGTTATGACCAACCTAGATAGTATATTCAAAAGCAGAGACATTACTTGGCCGACTAAGGTCCGTCTAGTCAAGGCTATGGTTTTTCCTGTGGTCATGTATGGGATGCGAGAGTTGGACTGTGAAGAAGGCTGAGCACCAAAGAATTGATGCTTTTGAACTGTGGTGTTGGAGAAGACTCTTGAGAGTCCCTTGGACTGCAAGGAGATCCAACCAGTCCATTCTGGAGGAGATCAGCCCTGGGATTTCTTTGGAAGGAATGATACTAAAGCTGAAACTGCAGTACTTTGGCCACCTCATGTGAAGAGTTGACTCATTGGAAAAGACTCTGATGCTGGGAGGGTTTGGGGTCAGGAGGAGAAGGGGACGACAGAGGATGAGATGGCTGGATGGCATCACTGACTCGATGGATGTGAGTCTGAGAGAACTCTGGGAGTTGGTGATGGACAGGGAGGCCTGGCATACTGTGATTCCTGGGGTCACAAAGAGTCAGACATGACTGAGTGACTCAACTGAATTGAACTGATACAAATATCTGTTTACTTAAGTTTTTCAGGGTATAAAACCAGAAATGAGGGCGCTCGTCTGCACTCAGTGGCCTGGAGGGCAGAGGAAAGCCACTCTCCTCGGACTAGCCTCAGGAGCCAAGCCAGATCTGCCACTGAGCCTCAGGCTTTGGGAATTGAAGAGGAGGTGGTCCTAAGATGGCAGAGGAATAGGACAGGAAGACCACCTTCTCCCCCACAAATTCATCAAAAGAACATTTGAGCGCTGAGCATATTCCACAGAACAACTTCTGAATGCTGGCAGAGGTCATCAGGCACCCAGAAGAGCAGCCCTTTGTCTTTGAAAGGAGATGGAGAAGTCTTGAGGCTATTGTAAGAATAAGACTGAAAACCAAAGGCAGGGGGCTTAAGTCCAAATCCTGAGAACACCAGAGAACCCCTGACTCCAGGGAACATTAATCGATAGGAGCTCATCAAATGCCTCCATACCTACACTGAAACCAAAAACCCCTGAAGGGCCAACAAGCTCCAGAGCAAGACATACCACACAAATTCTCCAGCAACACAGGAACATAACCCTGAGACTCAATATACAGGCTGACCAAAGTCACACCAAACCCATTGACATCTCAAAACTTATTACTGGACACTTCATTGCACTCCAGAAAGAAGAAATCAAGCTCCACCCACAAGAACACCGACACAAGCTTCCCTAACCAGAAAACCTTGACAAGCCACCATCCAACCCCACCCACAGCAAGGAACCTCCCCAATAAAGAGGAACCACAAACTGCCAGAATACAGAAAGATCACTCCAAACACAGCAATATAAACAAGATGAAAATGCAGAGAAACACCCGGCAGGTAAAGGAACAGGATAAATGCCCACCAAACTAAACACAAGAGGAAGAGATAGGGAATCTACCTAATGGAGAATTCTGAATAATGATAGTGAAAATTATCCAAAATCTAGAAAACAAATTGGAGTTACAGATAAATAGCCTGGAGACAAGGATTGAGAAAATGCAAGAAAGGTTAAACAAGGACCTAGAAGAAATGAAAAAGAGTCAATATATAATAAATAATGCAATCAGCTCAGTTCAGTTCTATCACTCAGTCGTGTCTGACTCTATGTGACCCCATGATTCACAGCACGCCAGGCACCCCTGTCCATCAACAACTCCCAGAGTTCACCAAAACACACGTCCATCGAGTCCGTGATGCCATCCAGCTATCTCATATTCTGTCGTCCCCTTCTCCTGCCCCCAATTCCTCCCAGCATCAGAGTCTTTTCCAGTGAGTCAGCAATTCTCATGAGGTGGCCAAAGTACTGGAGTTTCAGGTTTAGCATCATTCCTTCCAAAGAACGCCCAGGACCAATCTTCAGAATGAACTGGTTGGATCTCCTTGTAGTCCAAGGGACTCTGAAGAATCATCCCCAACACCACAGTTCAAGAGCATCAATTCTTCGGCACTCAGCTTTCTCCAACACCACAGTTCAAAAGCATCAATTCTTCGGCACTCAGCTTTCTCACAGCCCAACTCTCACATCCATACATGACCACAGGAAAAAACATAGCCTTGACTAGACAGACCTTAGTCGGCCAAGTAATGTCTCTACTTTTGAATATGCTATCTAGGTTGGTCATAACTTTTCTTCCAAGGAGTAAGAGTCTTTTAATTTCATGGCTGCAGTCACCATCTGCAGTGATTTTGGAGCCCCAAAAAATAAAGTCTGACACTGTTTCCACTGTTTCCCCATCTATTTCCCATGAAGTGATGGGACCAGATGCCATGATCTTCGATTTCTGAATGTTGGGCTTTAAGCTAACTTTTTCACTCTCCTCTTTCACTTTCATCAAGAGGCTTTTTAGTTCCTCTTCACTTTCTGCCATAAGGGTGGTGTCATCTGCATATCTGAGGTTATTGATATTTCTCCTGGAAATCTTGATTCCTGCTTGTGCTTCTTCCAGCCCAGTGTTTCTCATGATGTAATCTGCATATAGGTTAACTATGCAGGGTGACAATATACAGCCCTGACGTACTCCTTTTCCTATTTGGAACCAGTCTGTTGTTCCATGTCCAGTTCTAACTGTTGCTTCCTGACCTGCATACAGATTTCTCAAGGTCAGGTGGTCTGGTATTCCCATCTCTTGAAGAATTTTCCACAGTTTCTTGTGATCCACACAGTCAAAGGCTTTGGCATAGTCAATAAAGCAGAAATAGATGTTTTCCTGGAACTCTCTTGCTTTTTCCACGATACAGCGGATGTTAGCAATTTGGTCTCTCGTTCCTCTGCCTTTTCTAAAACCAGCTTGAACATCTGGAAGTTCTCAGTTCACGTATTGCTGAAGCCTGGCTTGGAGAATTTTGAGCATTACTTTACTAGCATATGAGATGAGTGCAATTGTTTGAACATTCTTTGGCATTGCCTTTCTTTGGAATTGGAATGAAAACTGACATTTTCCAGTCCTGTGGCCACTGCTGAGTTTTCTAAATTTGCTGGCATATTGAGTGCAGCATTTTCACAGCATTATCTTTCAGGATTTGAAATAGCTCAACTGGAATTCCATCACCTCCACTAGCTTTGTTCGTAGTGATGCTTTCCAAGGTTCACTTGACTTCACATTCCAGAATGTCTGGCTCTAGATTAGTGATCACACCATCGTGATTATCTGGGTCTTGAAGATCTTTTTTGTACAGTTTTCTGTGTATTCTTGCCGCCTCTTCTTAATATCTTCTGCTTCAGTTAGGTCCATACCATTTCTGTCCTTTATCGAGCCCATCTTTGCATGAAATGTTCCCTTGGTATCTCTAATTTTCTTGAGGAGATCTCTAGTCTTCCCATCCTGTTGTTTTCCTCTAGTCCTTTGCATTGATCGCTGAAGAAGGCTTTCTTATCTCTTCTTGCTATTCTTTGGAACTCTACATTCGGATGCTTATATCTTTCCTTTTCTCCTTTGCTTTTCACCTCTCTTCTTTTCACAGCTATTTGTAAGGCCTCCCTAGACAGCCATTTTGCTTTTTTGCATTTCTTTTCCATGGGGGTGGTCTGGATCCCTGTCTCTTGTACAATGTCACAAACATCCATCCATGATTCATCAAGCACTCTATCTATCAGATCTAGGCCCTTAAATCTATTTCTCACTTCCACTGTATAATCATAAGGGATTTGATTTAGGTCATACCTGAATGGTCTAGTGGTTTTCCCTACTTTCTTCAATTTAAGTCTGAATTTCGTAATAAGGAGTTCATGATCTGAGCCACAGTCAGCTCCTGGTTTGTTTGTTTTTTTTTTTTTTTTTTTTTTTTTTTGACTGTATAGAGCTTTTCCATCTTCGGGTACAAAGAATATAATCAATCTGATTTTGGTGTGGACCATCTGGTGATGTCCATATGTAGAGTCTTCTCTTGTGTTATTGGAAGAGGGTGTTTTCTATGACCAGTGCATTTTCTTGGCAAAACTCTATTAGTCTTTGCCCTGCTTCGTTCCGCATTCCAAGGCCAAATTTGCCAGTTACTCCAGGTGTTTCTTGACTTCCTACTTTTACATTCCAGTCCCCTATAATGAAAAGGACATCTTTTTTGGGTCTTAGTTCTAAAAGGTCTTGTAGGTCTCCATAGAAACATTCAACTTCAGCTTCTTTAGCATTACTGGCTGGGGCATAGACTTGGATTACCGTGATATTGAATGGTTTGCCTTGGAAATGAACAGAGATCATTCTGTCATTTTTGAGATTGCATCCAAGTACTGCATTTCAAACTCTTTTGTTGACCATGATGGCTACTCCATTTCTTCTGAGGGATTCCTGCCCGCAGTAGTAGATATAATGGTATTTTTCAGAGAACTAGAACAAATAATTTCACAGTTTGAATGGAAATACCAAAAAACCTTGAATAGCAAAAGCAATCTTGAGAAAGAAGAATGGAACTGGGGGAATCAACCTGCCTGACTTCAGGCTCTACTGCAAAGCCACAGTTATCAAGACAGTATGGTACTGGCACAAAGACAGAAATATAGATTAGTGGAACAAAATAGAAAGCCCAGAGATAAATCCACGCACCTATGGACACCTTATCTTTGACAAAGGAGGCAAGAATATACAATAGAGAAAAGACAATCTCTTTAACAAGTGTTGCTGGGAAAACTGGTCAACCACTTGTAAAAGAATGAAACTAGAACACTTTCTAACACCATACAAAAAAATAAAATCATAATGGATTAAAGATCTAAACATAAGACCAGGAACTATAAAACTCCTAGAGGAAAATATAGGCAAAACACTCTCCAACATAAACAACAGGAGGATCCTCTATGGCCCAGAATATTGGAAATAAAAGCAAAATTTAACAAATGGGACCTAATTAAAATGAAAAGCTTCTGCACAACAGAGGAAACTATAAGCAAGGTGAAAAGACAGCCTTCAGAATGGGAGAAAATAATTGCAAACGAACCAACAGAAAAAGAATTAATCTCAAAAATATACAAGCAACACCTGCAGCTCAATTCCAGAAAAATAAAAGCCCCAGTCAAAAAGTGGGGCAAAGAACTAAACAGACATTTCTCCAAAGAAGACATACAGATAGCTAACAAACACATGAAAAGATGCTCAACATCAATCATTATCAGTTCAGTTCAGTTCAGTTCAATTACTCAGTCGTGTCCGACTCTTTGAGACCCCATGAATTGCAGCACGCCAGGCTTCCCTGTCCAACACAAGCTCCCGGAGTTCACTCAGACTCACGTTCATCGAGTCAGTGATGCCATCCAGCCATCTCATCCTCTGTCGTCCCCTTCTCCTCCTGACCCCAATCCCTCCCAGCATTATGGTCTTTTCCAATGAGTCAACTCTTCACATGAGGTGGTCAAAGTACTGGAGTTTCAGCTTAAGCATCATTCCTTCCAAAGAACGCCCAGGGCTGATCTCCTTCAGAATGGACTGGTTGGATCCCCTTGCAGTCCAAGGGATTCTCAGAGTCTTCTCCAACACCACAGTTCAAAACCATCAATTCTTCGGCACTCAGCTTTCTTCACAGTCCAACTCTCACATCCATACATGACTACTGGAAAAACCATAACCTTGACTAGATGGAACTTTGTTGGCAAAGTAATGTCTTTGCTTTTGAATATGCTATCTAGGTTGGTCATAACTTTTCTTCCAAGGAGTATGCCTCCTTTAATTTCATGGCTGCAGTCACCATCTGCAGTGATTTTGGAGCCCAAAAAATAAAGTCTGACACTGTTTCCACTGTTTCCCCATCTATTTTCCATGAAGTGATGGGACCAGATGCCATGATCTTCGTTTTCTGAATGTTGGGCTTTAAGCCAACTTTTTCACTCTCCACTTTCACTTTCATTAAGAGACTTTTTAGTTCCTCTTAACTTTTTGGCATAAGGGTGGTGTCATCTGCATATCTGAGGTTATTGATATTTCTCCTGGAAATCTTGATTCCTGCTTGTGCTTCTTCCAGCCCAGTGTTTCTCATGATGTAATCTGCATATAGGTTAACTATGCAGGGTGACAATATACAGCCCTGACGTACTCCTTTTCCTATTTGGAACCAGTCTGTTGTTCCATGTCCAGTTCTAACTGTTGCTTTCTGACTGGCATATAGGTTTCTCAAGAGCCAGGTCAGGTGGTCTGATATTCCCATCTCTTTCAGAATTTTCCACAGTTTACTGTGATCCACACAGTCAAAGGCTTTGGCATAGTCAATAAAGCAGAAATGGATGTTTTTCTGGAACTCTTTTGCTTTTTCCATGATCCAGCGGATGTTGGCAATTTGATCTTTGGTTCCTTTGCCTTTTCCAAAACCAACTTGAACATCTGGAAGTTCATGGTTCACGTATTGCTGAAGCCTGGCTTGGAGAATTTTGAGCATTACTTTACTAGCGTGTGAGATGAGTGCAATTGTGTGGTAGTTTGAGCATTCTTTGGCATTGCCTTTTTTTGGAATTGGAATGAAAACTGACCTTTTACAGTCCTGTGGCCACTGCTGAGTTTTCTAAATTTGCTGGCATATCGAGTGCAGCACTTTCACAGCATCATCTTTCAGGATTTGAAATAGCTCCACTGGAATTTCATCACGTCCACTAGTTTTGTTTCATAGTGATGCCGCCTCTTCTTAATATCTTCTGCTTCAGTTAGGTCCATACCATTTCTGTCCTTTATCGAGCCCATCTTTGCATGAAATGTTCCCTTAGTATCTCTAATTTTCTTGAAGAGATCTCTAGTCTTCTTCCATTCTGTTGTTTTCCTCTATTTCTTTGCATTGATTGCTAAGGAATGTTTTCTTATTTTTTCTTGCTATTCTTTGGACTCTGCATTCAGATGCTTATATCTTTCCTTTTCTCCTTTGCTTTTCGCTTCTTTTCTTTTCACAGCTATTTAGAAAGGCAAATTAAAACCACAATGAGGTACTATTTCACACCAGTAGAATGGCTGCTATCCAAAAGTCTACAAGCAATAAATGCTGGAGAGGGTGTGGAGAAAAGGGCACCCTCTTATACTGTTGGTGGGCATGCAAACTGGTACATCCACTATGGAGAAAAATGTGGAGATTCCTTAAAAAACTGGAAATAGAACAGCTGTATGACCTAGCAATCCCACTGCTGGGCATACACACTGAGGAAACCAGAATCGAAAGAGACAGTGTACCCCAGTGTTCATCGCAGCACTGTTTATAATAGCCAGAACATGGAAGCAACCTAGATGTCCCTTGGCAGATGAATGGATAAGAAAGCTGTGGTACATACACACAACGGAATATTACTCAGCCATTAAAAAGAATACATTTGAATCCGTTCTAATGTGTTGGGTGAAACTGGAGCCTATTATACAGAGTGAAGTAAGCCAGAAAGAAAAACACCAATACACTATACTAACGCATATATATTGAATTTAAAAAGAAGGTAATGATAACCCTGTAGGTGAGACAGCAAAAGAGACACAGATGTATTGAACAGTCTTTTGGACTCTGTGGGAGAGGGCGAGGGTGGAATGATATGGGAGAACGGCATTGAAACATGTAAAATATCATATGCGAAATGAATCGCCAGTCCAGGTTTGATGCATGATACAGGGTGCTGGGGCTGGTGTACTGAGATGACTCAGAGGGATGGGATGGGGAGGGTGGTGAGAGGGGGGTTCAGGATGGGGAACACAGGTATACTCATGTGGATTCAAGTCAATGCATGGCAAAACCAATACAATATTGTAAAGTAAAATTAATTAATTAATTAATTAATTAATAATAAAAAATAAATAACATTTATTTTAAAAACTTTTTCACCTAAAAAAAATAATAAAACCAGAAATGCAATGCTAGATTATTGTGTTTATTCTATGTAGTTCTATGTTTAATTTTTTGAGTAACTACCAAACTATTTCCAACAGACATTTGGAACTATGGTTCCAAACAATGGTACTATTTCTGTACCATTTTACATTCTCACCAGAAATACCCAAAGTTTCTAATTTCCTCATATCCTCTTCCACACCTGTTATTTTCTGAGGGTTTTTCTTTTTTCTTTTTTTTAGACTAGCCACCCTAATGGTCATGAAGTGCTATCTCACTGTAGTTTTCATTTCTGTTTCCCTGTGAGTAGTTATATTAAGCATATTTTTTGTGTGCTTGTTGTTCATCTATGTGTCTTCTTTGAGAAACACCTATTCAAATTGTTGCCCATTATTTTAATTTAATTTGGGAGTTTTTTTTTTTGTTTGTTTCTGAGATGTAGGAGTTCTTTGTATGTTCTAGATATTAATTTCTCATCATCAGTTCAGTTCAGTTCAGTCGCTCAGTCGTGTCCGACTCTTTGCGACCCCATGAATCGCAGCACACCAGGCCTCCCTGTCCATCACCAACTATATATATAATTTGTAAATATTTTCTCCCATTCTGTGAATTGCTGTTTTACTATGTTGACAGTGTCTTTTAATACACGAAAGTTTTGTTGTTTTTTTTTTAATTTTGATGAATTCCTATTTGCCTACTTTTTCTTGTTGACTGTGTTTTTGGTATCATACCCTTCCAAATTATTATCCAATCCAATGTCAAGAAGCTTTTCTCATGGATTTTCTTCTAAGAGTTTTATAGATTTAGCTCTTACATGCAGGTCTTTGAATCATTTTGAGCAAATTTTTGTGTATGGTATAAGGTAAGGGTCCAACTTTATTCTTTTGCCTGTGGATATCCAGTTTTCCTATTACCATCTGTTTAGAAGACTAACCTTTCCCCATAGAATGGCCTTGAAAGTCTTATCAAAAGTTGTTTTACCACATAGGCAATTTATTTCTCGGTTCTCTATTCTATTCCACTGACTATATGTTAGTCTTTATGCCAGTATCACACTTTTGATTATTGTAGCTTTGTTGTAACATTTGAAGTCAGAAATATGAGATCTCCAACTTTGTTCATTACTTTAAAGATTATTTTGGCTATTTAGAGTCTCTTAAATTATATACTCTAGGCCCCCATCCTAGTCCCTGTCCTCTTAGAAAATTTTACTAATAAATGACTTACACACAGTCCTCATTTCAGTCTCTGCTTCTGGGAACCTAATCAGAGACAGCCTGTAGTATCTCATGAAATATCAAAACTCTCAGAGAGATTTTCCTGGATTCATCCAGCCCAGCATTTAGCATGATATATTCTGCATATAAATTAAATAAGCAGGATGACAATAGACAGCCTTGACGTACTCCTTTCCCAATTTGTAACCAGTCCATTGTTCAATGTCTGATTCTAACTGTTGCTTCTTGACCTGCATATAGATTTCTCAGGAGGCAGGTATGGTGGTCTGGTATTCCCATCTCTTGAAGAATTTTCCACAATTTGTTGTGATCCACACAGTCAAAGTCTTTGGCATAGTCAATAAAGAAGTAGATGTTTTCCTGGAACTCTTTTGCTTTTTTCATGATCCAACGGATGTTGGCAATTTGATCTCTGGTTCCTCTGCCTTTTCTAAATCCAGCTTGAACATCTGGAAGTTCTCAGTTCACGTACTGTTGAAGCCTGGCTTGGAGAATTTTGAACATTACTTTGCTAGCATGTGAGATGAGTGCAATTGTGTGGTAGTTTGAACATTCTTTGGCAGAATGAAAACTAACCTTTTCCAGTCCTGTAGCCACTGCTGAGTTTTACCAAATTTGCTGGCATATTGAGTGCAGCACTTTCACAGCATCATCTTTCAGGATTTGAAGTAGCTCAACTGGAATTCCATCACCTCCACTAGCTTTGTTTGTAGTGATGCTTCCTAAGGCCCACTTGACTTCACCTTCCAGGATGTCTGGCTCTAGATGAGTGATCACACCATCGTGGTTATCTGGGTCATGACGATCTTTTCTGAATAGTCCTTCAGTGTATTCTTGACACCTCTTCTTAATATCTTCTGCTTCAGTTAGGTCCATACCATTTCTGTCCTTTATTGTGCTCATCTTTGCATGAAATGTTCCCTTGGTATCACTAATTTTCTTGAATTGAACCAGCCTAGTTCCTGGTATATAGTAAGTACTTAATATATATCTATTGAAGGAATAGGTGTATGAATTAATGAATTTACTCCTGAAATTTCAAAATAAAATGTAAAGTAGATGACTTTTTCATTGATAATATTAATCTTTTAAACTAAAGTATGATACGACAGTTTTATGAGTAAGAGGACGTATTTTTAAATGACTTTTTAAAGGTAGAGTTAGACACAGTACTACAGAAACACAGTACACAGCATCAAGGTATATACTATTCCTGAAGCTCATTCCTTTTTGTCAAATCTACATACATCATCTGGCTCTGATTTATTCAGCTCCAAGCTGCTGTCTTTTTTTTTCCATTTTTTCCTGTTCTTTTTTCTTTTTATTTTCTTTTTTTGGCTGAAATTTTCCTATATATTTCCATTATGTCATGTATTTTGTAACTATAGCTTGAATATCTGATTTCTTAGTACTCTCTGGACCAGAAAATCTGTTTTGGCTTAGATAAGCCTCATATTTGTAACACAATGATATGATCAGTTACCTGGGGACACTCTTTTTGCTGTTTTATCATTTATATAATGTAAACTTTCTGCAAGTTTGCAGGACACAAAGACTCTCTTTTCCAAAATATTATGCAAATACTAAAGACATCCTTTCCCCTTCAAGGGCCTATGAATGTTTGCAGACATTGGAGATTCTTACAATATTCCTTTGTAGGAAGCAAGAACAGAGACTTGGGAGAGGAGTGAGGTATGGAGAGCCTGGGCCTGGGAGATGACTGCATTTCAGAAAATAATAAGAGGGTGAAGCATCTAAGAAAGCAGTTGCTCCTGACATGCAAAAGGCTTTGCTGGCCCCCTAGCCAAGAGAAAGGTCCTCATTGTATGAATGTGTGCTTTCCATGGATGGGTTCTTTGCTCAGATGCTCAAGGATTTGCTGTAGAAGAGGAGACAACAGACTTTCTGAAAAGGGCCAGATAGTAAACACTTTAGGCTTTGCCAGCCATGTATTATCTCTGATGAATCTTCTTTATTTTCTACAAACCTTTAAAAATATAAAAATGATTTCCAGCTTGATAGTGTGAACCAGACTCTTTTTGTCTGCCATAGTTTGCCAGCCTTTGATTTAGAAGACAGGAGGGCAGAAAGGATGTTACCTACCCACACTTCTAATGGTTTCCTTCATGGCTTCTTGTCTAAGCCTTATTATCTGCCCTGTCCCTAATAATATCACTTACCCATTTATTGGTGTGTGTCAGGCCTTGTATCTGGTACTTTAAATTCATTGCAGAATCTCATTGACCAATCCTTTGAGATAAGTACTATTATCACCCTCATTTTATCCATGGGAAAACTGAGGCTTAAGGAAGTGAGTGAGTGAGTGAAGTCGCTCAGTCATGTCCGAGTCTTTGTGACCCCATGGACTGTAGCCTACCAGGCTCCTCCCTCCATGGGATTCTCCAGGCGAGAATACTTGAGTGGGTTGCCATTTCCTTCTCCAGGGAATCTTCCCAACCCAGGGATCAAACTCAGGTCTCCAGCATTCCAGGCAGATGCTTTAACCTCTGAGCCACCAGGGAAGTCAAGTAATATTCCCAAGTCCCCACTGCTAATAAGTCACTGTCAAGAATCAAAAGTAAGTCTGATTCTAAATCTTTCTCATTTGTTCTTTGCACTAGAACCTGACAACAGCAGATCTTCCTCTGTGTACTTCCAATACATCCTAAATATTACCTCCATTTAATCTTCCTAAAATATCAGTTTGATTGTGACATTTGCCTGCTCACAGTGGCTCTCCACTATTTACCCAGAACAGTAAAGGCACTTCCATTTAGCTCTTGGTATGACCCCAACTTAACCTCTCAGATTTATTCCCATGCCCCTATATTTTCCCAATCTTTTAGTCCTGCTGAATTATCCTATTCATTCTCCCATCAGGTGGCATGGTCCTTCAGCCACAACCATTTTCTCCTCCAAGACCATTCTTCCTTCCCATGTCCCTTCTCCACTTACCTACCTTCTGCCTTCTCACAGGCTTAGCCCAGCCCCCTTCATGAAGCCAGCCATGGACCTTTTCCCTCCAATCAGGGTTTGGTGATGCTTCTATTAGCATAGCTATAGCGGCGATGGCACCTCACTCCAGTACTCTTGCCTGGAAAATCCCATGTACTGAGGAGCCTGGTAGGCTATAGTCCATGGTGTCTATAGAGTCGGACACGACTGAGAGACTTCACTTTCACTTTTCACTTTCATGCATTAGAAAAGGAAATGGCAACCCACTCCAGTGTTCTTACCTGGAGAATCCCAGGGATGGGGGAGCCTGGTGGGCTGCCATCTATGTGGTCGCACAGAGTTGGACACAACTGAAGCGATTTAGCAGCAGCAGCAGCAGCCTGTTGCTTGCATCTCTTTCTGGGAGTTAAAACTTGGGGGCCAAATGTTTATAGAGTGTGGCTTGGACATGATCCATGCCCTTTGAAGGTCTCCTTCTTCAAGGTGGCCTTGTCTGGCCTTAGATATGTCTGTTGTTGGCACCTGTCCCCAAGTAAGACCTTCTAGCTTCCTTGCGTGCTCAGTATCTCCAGGACATCATTTTTGTTTTATTTGATGATCTACTGCATGTCTCAAGGGCATAATTTTGCTTTAGCTAGAGATTCATTAAATAGACTTTCCAATTATTCATCACTCAAGCCTGGTCTTGCAAGATGGAAAACTGAGTTTGGCCAACTCTGACACTCCCTTCTCAGTCCCTGTCTCATGTCTTCAACTTTCTTGCTAACTCCAAGACTCACTTGCATCATGCTACCTACATGATGATTTTAAGGCAGGAAATGGCAATCCACTCCAGTACTATTGCCTGGAAAATCCCATGTACAGAGGAGCCTGGTAAGCTACAGTCCATGGGGTCGCAAAGAGTCAGATATGACTGAGCGACTTCACTTTCATATTTGATACACTATTTTCAAACACATTATCACATTTAATCTTTACAAAAAACTCATGAGATAAGTGGTGCAGTCTCACTTTACAAATGAATGAACTGAGGCTCATAAGAATTAAAGAACTTGCCTACAGGTCAGTGTAACTTGCTGAGCTTGAAGTTTGCCCCCAAATGCCCCTTGGGGACAAAAACCAGCAGCTCCAGACTCCCAGCCTCCTGTATTCAGACAATTGCCTTCAGTGCATTTTAAGTAAATGCTGTAGCCAAAATCTCAGGAGAGAAGTAGAAAGGCAGGGAGTAAGAAGGACAGGAAGTATCTGAAATTGTTTCTCCCAGCACCCTCTTGCCCATTTCTATGAGGTTCAGCCTTTCTGCCCTAATATTTCACTATCGTCTATCCTGGCAGATTTGCCTTTGCTACACCCCATATCCTGTAGGGACTTGTAATATGAATATTTCATTTCTGAATCTGCTGCATCAAACACCCTTAGGGTAAAAAAGTGTGTGTGCACGCACATATGCATGTACAGACATATATATATGTAATAGGTCATGGGAAAACCACATGAAGTTACCCTGCAAAGTGCATGTAATTTTCACATGGTTTTGATTTTACATACCCAGGGTAAAACTGGGTATGTAAAAAAAGATGTAGCTATGGAAAAAACAGGGTAAAACTGGGTATGTATGAAAAAGATGTGGCTATGGAAAAAACAAAGTTTAAATAGAAAGAAGAAAGTGAACAAGAATGAGGTAGGAATTGAAATGACTGAAACACTCATTCAGATTAGAAGTTAGGTCAAACTCCAGGCCCACCAACAAAAAGTGAGACATGCTTGGAGGGAGGTGGGTTATTATGAATGGCCTGGGATGGCCAATTTACAGCTAAGAACTTTCTTTCAGCAATCACAATGCTGTTTACAATCTCTGACATGCTTGTCTTTCAACAAAATTATCAAGTGGGTATATTTTATCTTTGAAGAAATTTGCTCAAATCGTGTCTGATACTGGTTCCTTCCTTTCTTCCTTTAAGAAACATTTCTTGACTTCCTTCTGTGAGCCAGCAGTCTGTTAGGTGCTCTAAAGGTAAAACTGGCAGCTGGTCCAGCAGGGAGATTGGACCTCACTGTGGATAACAGAAGCCACAGCAACCGTTTGGTAAGTATGCCCCATGTGCTATTAGTTACTCCATTAATAGGCACAAATAACCCCACAAGTCTGGTTCCTCTTCTGTCTACATGGGAAATGAGGGTGTTCAGGGGTTCACCTGCCCCCCTGCTCAACGCTCTCTACCTCCAGGGCTCAGCCTCCATCTACTGCTACTCCAGTACTGCTTTGTATAAATAAGATGCAAGCCATGCATATAATTTTCAGTTTCTAGTAGCCACATTTGAAAAAGAGGTAAGAAGAAACAGGTGAAACTAATTTTAATTATATAATTTAGTTAACCCAGTACATTCCCCAATACTATCCTATCCACATGTAAGTGTTAGTTGCTCAGTCGTGTCTGACTCTTTGTGACCCCATGGACTGTAGCCAGCCAGGCTCCTCTGTCTGAGGGATTCTCCAGGCAAGAATACTGGTGTGGGTTACCATTCCCTTGCTCCAGGGAATCTTCCTGACTCAGGGATAGAACCCAGGTCGCCTGCATTGCAGGCAGATTCTTTACCATCTGAGCCACCAAGGAAGCCCCTTATCCACGTAAAATAAGCACAAAAGCTGTTGAGATGGACTTCCTGGTGGTCCAGTGGTTAGGACTCAGCATTTCCACTGCAGGGGCCTTGTTTTCAATTCCTGATTGAAGAACTAAGATCCTGCAAGCTTCATGGCAGAGCCCCCAGAATATTTTTTTTAACTATTGAGATACCGTGCAATTTTTTTCTTCTTCGAAGCCTAATACACATTTTAAATTTACAGGACATCTCAATTTGGACGGACTACACTTCAAGGGTTCAGTGGCCACCTAAGGTTAATGGTGACTGTGTTAGTAGCACAGCTGTACCCTTCTCCAGGCAGCCATCCATAGCAAGACGAGACACAGCTCAGCCTCACTGAGGGCACAGAGGAGGGCTCTGTACTCCTGCGTGGGTGGGGGATCAGGAAGCGAAGTCTTCAATGAAGAAAATGTATTTGGGTCAGACCTTGACGATAAGGAGGGAGTGGGTGAGAGCAGGGGAGAGGTCATTTCCAGCTGGAGGAACAGCATGAGTAGAGGGGGAGACCCCAGAAAGGGCAACATCAGTCCATGTGGCTGGCACATAGGATCTTAGGGAACAGTGTTTTTACACCTTCTTACCATGCCCCGTGGAGGGAGATGTGTTTCACACATATGTACCTACACATTGATACATACATATGAATGCAGATACACACATGTAGGTACAGCTACACACACACACACACACACACACATATATGTACACATACCCCTGTATGTGACCTACTACATATGACACACTCAGATATCTCCTGTTCTTTTAAATTGTCTTCTGTTAGAATTTTCTGATGCTGGTGTGATCCACCAACACGATCTCACAGCCACTCTGGATGGGGACTCACAGAGACTGATGAAGGGGACACACACTCTCTATATCTTCAGACCCACTTCCCTCTTCTACTCACATTTGCTTTTCCACAGTGCAGGTGAACCAGTGGAATTTACTCACCTCTGGCTCCAGAAGGAAACATATAACTCCAACATGACCCACCAGAGAATTGGATTTGCTGGTTACTGATTACTGACTCAGAGGTAATCAGAGCCAGTGAGAGCTAAACCCACAACTTTTGCCGAGTGATCAGAAGGAAGAACATTTTATGCTACAGCTGGGAGATGACAGGAGCCCAGGGCTGGGAGGAAATTCAAAAGAAAGGAAAGCAAATTCAAGAGCAGAGAAGACCGAGTTTTCAATGCGTTGTTTGTACCCCTGGATTAAGCCATGCATGAAACCCCATCCAAAAATCTACCATGAGACTTTTTATACCATATGAGCCAATGGATTCCTTTTCTTTCCTTAAGCCCAATTATGTTGGGTTTTTATCACTTGAAACCAAAATAATTTGATTGATTAAATATGCATAAGTGGATATTTATCCATAAATATCCATAAGTATCACTATAGATATTCAGTGGCTTTTCACTGCTTGCCTTTGAAAAGCTCCAGACATTTTTCTTCTAAGCAATTCCCTGTCCTTTCAGTTCAGTTCAGTTCAGTCGCTCAGTTGTGTCCGACTCTGCGAACCCATGAATTGCAGCACACCAGGCCTCCCTATCCATCACCAACTCCCAGAGTTCACTCAGACTCACCTCCATTGAGTCAGTGATGCCATCCAGCCATCTCATGCTCTGTCATCCCCTTCTCCTCCTGCCCCCAATCCCTCCCAGCATCAGAGTCTTTCCAATGAGTCAACTCTTCGCATGAGGTGGCCAAAGTACTGGCCTTTACAATGGTCCTTTTCTCCTCTCCAATTCAGAAGCCTTTTCTCCATGCATTCTTTTCACCATAGCATTGCAAGCTCATGTTCAGGCTCTTCAGTCGTGACCAACTCTTTCTCTTTATAACCCTGTGGATGATAGCCTGCCCGGATCCTCTGTTCATGGGATTCTCCAGGCAGGAATACTGGAGTGGGTTGCCATACCCTCTTCCAGGGGATCTTCCCAACTCAGGGATTGAACCCTCGTCTCTTATGTCTCCCACATTGGCAGGCAGGTTCTTTATCACTAGCGTCACCTGGAAGCCGCACCATAGCATTCAGTTCACTTCAGTTCAGTTCAGTCACTCAGTCGTGTCCAACTCTTTGCGACCCCATGAATCGCAGCACGCCAGGCCTCCCTGTCCGTCACCATCTCCTGGAGTTCACTCAGACTCACATCCATTGATTCCATGATGCCATCAGCCATCTCATCCTCAGTTGTCCCCTTCTCCTCCTGCCCCCAATACCCCCCCAGCATCAGAGTCTTTTCCAATGAGTCAACTCTTCACATGAGGTGGTCAAAGTACTGCAGTTTCAGCTTTAGTATCATTCCTGCCAAAGAACACCCAGGGCTGATCTCCTTTAGAATGGATTGGTTGGATCTCCTTGCAGTCCAAGGTACTATCAAGAGTCTTCTCCAACACCACAGTTCAAAAGCATCAATTCTTTGGTGCTCAGCCTTCTTCACAGTCCAACTCTCACATCCATACATGACCACAAGAAAAACCATAACCTTGACTAGATGGACCTTAGTCGGCAAAGTAACATCTCTGCTTTTGAATATGCTATTTTTGGTCATAACTTTTCTTCCAAGGAGTAAGCGTCTTTTAATTTCATGGCTGCAGTCACCATCTGCAGTGATTTTGAAGCCCAAAAAGGTAAAGTCTGATGCTGTTTCTACTGTTTCCCCATCTATTTCCCATGAAGTGATGGCACTGTATGCCATGATCTTCGTTTTCTGAATGTTGAGCTTTAAGCCAACTTTTTCACTCTCCTCTTTCACTTTCATCAAGAGGCTTTTTAGCTCCTCTTCACTTTCTGCCATAAGGGTGGTGTCATCTGCATATCTGCGGTTATTGATATTTCTCCCAGCAATCTTCATTCCAGGTTGTGTTTCTTCCAGTCCAGCATTTCTCATGATGTACTCTACATATAAGTTAAATAAGCAGGGTGACAATATACAGCCTTGACGTACTCCTTTTCCTATTTGGAACCAGTCTATTGTTCCACGTCCAGTTCTAACTGTTGCTTCCTGACCTGCATACAGAATTCTCAAGAGGCAGGTCAGGTGGTCTGGTATTCCCATCTCTTTCAGAATTTTCCACAGTTTACTGTGATCCACACAGTCAAAGGCTTTGGCATAGTCAATAAAGCAGAAATAGATGTTTTTCTGGCACTCTCTTGCTTTTCCCATGATCCAGCAGATGTTGGCAATTTGATCTCTGGTTCCTCTGCCTTTTCTAAAACCAGCTTGAACATCAGGGAGTTCACGGTTCACGTATTGCTGAAGCCTGGCTTGGAGAATTTTGAGCATTCCTTTACTAGCATGTGAGATGAGTGCAATTGTGTGGTAGTTTGAGCATTCTTTGGCATTGCCTTTCTTTGGAATTGGAATGAAAACTGACCTTTTCCAGTCCTTTGACCACTGCTGAGTTTTCCAAATTTGCTGGCATACTGAGTGCAGCACTTTCACAACATCATCTTTCAGGATTTGAAATAGCTCACCTGGAATTCCATCACCTCCACTAGCTTTGTTCATAGTGATGCTTTCTAAGGCCCACTTGGCTTCACATTCCAAGATGTCTGGCTCTAGATTAGTGATCACATCATCATGATTATCTGGGTCGTGAAGAGCTTTTTTGTACAGTTCTTCCATGTATTCTTGCCACCTCCTCTTAATATCTTCTGCTTCTGTTACGTCCATACCATTTCTGTCTTTTATCGAGCCCATCTTTGCATGAAATGTTCCCTTGGTATCTCTAATTTTCTTGAAGAGATCTCTAGTCTTTCCCATTCTGTTGTTTTCCTCTATTTCTTTGCATTGATCTCTGAAGAAGGCTTTCTTATCTCTTCTTGCTGTTCTTTGGAACTCTGCATTCAGATGCTTATATCTTTCCTTTTCTCCTTTGCTTTTTGCCTCTCTTCTTTTCACAGCTATTTGTAAGGCCTCCCCGGACAGCCATTTTGCTTTTTTGCATTTCTTTTCCCTGGGGATGGTCTGGATCCCTGTCTCCTGTACAATGTCACGAAGCTCATTCCATAGTTCATTAGGCACTCTATCTATCAGATCTAGGCCCTTAAATCTATTTCTCACTTCCACTGTATAATCATAAGGGATTTGATTTAGGTCATACCTGAATGGTCTAGCGGTTTTCCCTGCTTTCTTCAATTTGAGTCTGAATTTGGTAATAGTATTAAGTTCTCATAAAATCCTTAACCTGGCTACTTCCTCTAGGAAAGTAGCCAAAAGAATAATCTAATAGAATTAGAATTTCAGCAGTGTGGCAGACAAGCAGGGGAGATATCTGGGAACAAAGATTCACCTGTCTCTATGCTGGAAGATTGTAAGTCTAGTTCTATACACTGAGACTGGCTTTTAGAAATAATTTAAAGGCACACTTTTGTTGTGGTGGTGGTGGTTGCTAAGTGATGAGTTCTTCCCTGAAACTTCAAGCTGCCCTCTGCATTTGTGACTCTCCAAAACCCTCTAGCTTAATTTGAAACAAGGCACCCTAAGAAGTATCCTGCGAACACTTGGTTACTCATAGGAAAATATGAACCCTTAAAAAATAAATGTACTGCCAACATTTCAAACTGTGAAAGGTTGTGCCTAGAACTGTCAAATGTCAAAAATAATTACCAGGCAGAATGTTACTCACACATCTAGCCGGCATGATCAAAACTAATCCTTCCTGCCTTCATCTGTCTGAACAAAGTTAGGTAGGAAAGCTGCCCAGCCTGACACTTCAAGGCATCAAGGATTTGGAAAGGGAGAGTTCTCAACCTAATTCTGGAACATTCTCTTTAACTGTCAGGGGTAATTTTATATACCAAAGGTCAGCAGCCGGTTTTTTTGTTAATTGAAGTATAGTTGATTTACAATATCATGTTAGTTTCAGGTGTACAGCACAGTGATTCAGTTATATACATACATATGTATATGTCTTTTTTCCAGATTTTTATTCCCTTATAGGTTAAGTGAAAGTGAAGTCGCTCAGTTGTGTCCTACTCTTTGTGACCCCATGGACTGTAGCCCACCAGGCTCCTCCGTCCATGGAATTTTCTAGGCAAGAGTACTGGAGTGGGTTGCCATTTCCTTCTCCAATAGGTTATTACAAAATATTGGACACAGTTTCCTATGCTATATAATATGTCCATGTTGGTTGTCTATTTTATATATAATAGTGTGCATATGTTAATCTCAACCTCCTAAATTGGGGGGAGGGACAAATTAGCAGTTGCTGTTTTTATGTGTGCTTGTTTTTACACACACACACATATAATTTTGTGTAAATGCACAGATTGATAGTATCATAAGTACTAGGGATTTTAACCTTTTCATGGCAAAGTATTGATAAAATATGATACAAATGCAGAGAGCTATTCAAAACAAAGGTACATTTCAAAGATTTATTACAAGTATCACTCAGGTCAAGAAATAGAACTTTGCTGCCACCGTGGAAATTTCTGTCAAGTGCTAAATCATAACCACTACCTGGCCCCTTTGAAAAAAAAATCACTCTCTAGACTTTGGTAACAATCTCTTCTTTGTGTTTCTTTATGGTCTTATCACCCAACTGTGAAATCCTAGGTAGTATAGCTTAGTCTTGTCCATTTTTTTAAAAAGTCTTTATTTCTTTCTATCATACAATTCCCCTTTCTTTTCCTTAAAAAGTCACTTTCCAAAAATAAGAATAGCAACCCCCGCCACCTAAGACTGTTGTTAGGATTAATGAGATAATCACACTAAAAGCACTTTGCAAAGTGTAAAATGGACATATAATAGTGAAATATTAGCTGGTTGCCCCAGTGGATTGTGTTTAGAGGTACACAGAGCCCAAGGGAACAGGTTTAGCCCACTTCCCACACCAGCAGGATCTGGCATACTGTGTCCAAGGGCACTGGGTGTTTTTTCCAGCATATTTTATGCCCATTCCCTTTCATGCTCTCCTCCCTCACCCACATTCCACACCTTCCTTTCCCTGCTCTGCACCAAATAATCATGCTAACAACCAACTGTGCACCCTTCAGTCTTTTCCTCTGATTCACGTGCAGGTGATTTCTTGAGATGAGCCCAAGCAGCAGAAACAAGAAAGAGGAAGAGTTTAGTAGTATTACTGCACTGGTTCCCTCTGTGGGCACCAGACTCAACCCTCAGAGAACTGCATGGACCACGCATCCCAGCTGCCAGGGCACCTGTCCACCAACTCTCATCCCACTCAGCTGGGGGCTGCCCTCAGCCTGAGAAGCTCCTGCAGTCAGGTGAATGCTCTTCTGGACCCCGGAGGAAGCCCTGGGACAAAGCAAGAGAGACCCTGAGGCATGCATGTGACGGGGGGGCTGCCAGCATGCAGGTGACTATGCACCACAGGGACACCCAAGTCACCAGAGGACCACAGGGAAGTGACACAAGTCGGGGAGCATGCCTGCTCCTGCCCCTCCCACACCAGCCCCAACGCGGCTCCTGCAGCATCTCCCTCTCCTTCCCAAAAGTGGCTCTAACTTTTCTGCCTTCGCTATCTAGTTTATGCTTTTTCTTCCCCATGCAATGATCCCTACACCTCTGAGCTTAAAATAATCCCACTGTCTCTCAAAATCCCACTCTCAGTACCACCTTTGAGAGGCAGCATCTTTGGGCTTTGGGGCCCACCACCGGTAACAAGTCCTAGCTCAGCTCTTTCCAATGCACCTGAGACTTGATTGTTTCTGTGCATGTGACCTCACCAAGCACAGTCATCGGGCATCTGACTCAGCCAGAGCCTCTGCTGAAGATGACATCCTCCTGCAATGAAGGTCCCAAAGCAAACTCCAGCATGTTGCAGCCAAATGAGCTCTGCTTCTCTGGAAAAAAAAAAAAAAAAAAAGCACCTGCAATAAAAGAAAGCAGAAGAGGGTCAGAAGAACAGACTTTGATAACTATATGAAACCAGCCTTCTCTTACCAATGCTTTTTCCCTCTCCCCATTAAGTTTCTAAAATTTCCTGAAAAGAATTAGCAAAGGATAGGGAGAGTCCACTTTCTCTAGATATATCAAAGAAGAACTATTTTTCCTGTTTAAAAATTTTATTTTTATTTCTAAACATGGTGTTCTATTTTTCTCTCTCTCTGCTTTCACATCACTGGGTTCTAGAGAGGTTAAATTACCTTGAGGACTTTTTTTAAATGGACAAATAAGAAAATATGTGAAAATAAAAGTTAGTTACAGTAGCAGATGTTTGTTCAGGCCTGATTTAAAAAAATAAAAATTTGATTCAAGGGGGAAAGAAAACTAGTCTTCTGCACAACTTTTTTATCCTAGTCTTATACCCCCACCTAAAATCCCTCCCATCAGTTTTCTCCAACCATGCTTTCAGTCACTGTGGCCTGGGTCAGAGGAAGAGATTGAATCACCCAATTAGAGCATCACCCAATCCGCACAAAATTTAGATTGCTTCCAGAATACAACTAGAAGAAAAAAAATTTCTCTCCACAGATAAAAAAGAGCAGGAAAGGGGGTATTCACCTACACTCATGAAAAGAGAAACACCTAGATTTGACAAGTTGGAGACAATTCAGGTATGTGCCACCTGTCACACCATGTAAATGTCATTTCCCACTTACCTCGGAGGCTAAAATATTAAAACTGACACTATCTCATGGTTTAAGGGTTATTCCCTACAAAATGACATCAAATAATTTTATCATAAACAAGTCAGCACAAAAGTCGTCTGTTCTTAATTTAATTTCAGGAGAAACAATGTTAATCCTTTAATTATGCAGCTTATCTGTCAAACCTACTTTCTCTCTGCTGCAAAGTATTTTACTATCACAGAGGGTGCTGATAAATATCAACTCCAAGAATTCAGAGTGTTATCTAAAAGATTTCATCTTTTAAAAAAAAAAAAAAATCAGAGAGTTTAAAACAATCAGCAATGGCCACCCCCATTTGCTAACCTCTTGCTGGTGGAGCTGCAGATAAAATCGTGGGGACCAAGCTCTCAATGCTGGCCAGCCTGCTGTCAGCTACTAAGGGTGTATTTCCAACGGGTGTTTGAGGATTTAACTGAAAAGATAAAAAATCTTTTTAATAAATTTAAATAAAATCTCAGATCCTGTTGAGGCATAACTTGCTCAAAAGCCTGAAGAAGGAACACCTTTTGGTAGAGATGACCTTGAGTAAAAGATCCAGTATTACCCTGGAAATAGAGCTGCTGTGCTTTGGGGAAAGAAAGCACACAGAGAAACTGGGGCAGGAGTCCTGGCTGTGGCATGTGGGAGCTGTGCAATGCTGGTCAAACCCCAGAACCTCTATGAAAGTCACTTGCCAAATAGCAACCTTCACATTACAAGACTGTTGTTAGGATTAACGAGATAATCACACTAAAGCACTATCTGAAATGTAAAATAAACATATGACGGTAGTGGAATATCAGCTGATTGCCCCAGTGGGTTGTGTTTAGAGGTACACAGATCCCAAGGGAACAGGTCTAGCCCATTTCCCACACTAGCAGGTTCCCCTGTGTCCCACAGGGACTCCAAGCAGAGGCAAATAATTTGACTCAAAGTTGAATACATTTTAAGACTAAAAAGAGACTAAAAAGAGTAAACATTTCCAGTACTAGAGCAGATAAGACAGAAATAGATCAATGAGATAAGCTAAAGAGTCCAGGAAAAAAGATGAAGGTGACATTTCAAAACAATGAGTAAAACCTGGTATTGGGGAAACTGGTTAGGCAAAAAAAAACCAAAACCCTCAATTCATACATTTCTTCTTGAATGAAATTCATTCTAAATGGGTACAAAACTTAAGTTTAAAAAATTAAATCATAAAAAGTACCTGAAAAGCATAATTAGATATGCTTACAATTTTGAGGATATCAAAGAATGATAAAAAAAAAATCTGCACAAAAGAAATATTGATAAATTCAACTATGAAAAAGAATATCAGTATGGGAGATTGGTCCAAGATGGTGGAGTAGAAGGAAATGCACTCATTTCCTCCTGCAAGAGCACCAAAATCACAACTAGCTATAGAAAAACCACCAACAGAAGGACTCTGGAACTCACCAAAAAAAGATACTCATGTCCAAAGACTAAGGAGAAGCTACAACAAGACAGTAGGAGGGGAGCAATCACGATAAAATCAAATCCCATTCCTGGTGGATGGGCAACTCACAGGCTGGAGAAAAATAATACCAAAGAAGGTTGTGAAAGTTCTGAACCCCACATCAGACTCCCCAGCCTGGGGATCAGATGAAAGGGCTATGAATCCCCAGGGTATCTGACTTTAAAGCCAGTGAAGGGATTTGATTACAGAACTTCCACAGGGTTGGAAGAAACAGAGACTCCATTCTCGGAGGGCACGAACAAAATTGTCCCTGCACCAGGACCCAGGGGAAAGGAGGAGTGACCCCACAGGAAACTGAAACAGACCTACCTGCTAGTGTTGCCCTGTTTCCTGTGGAGGCGTGGTTCAGCAGCGGCTGGCCAGGGGAACGGGGCCACTGTCAGCAGCAGTCCTGGGAGGTCCCCCTTGTGAGCCCTCTTGGAGGTTGCCACTAATCCTGCCATAGAGCCTGTTGACTCCAGGATTGGGTCACCTCAGGCCAAACAGCTAACACAGAGCACAGCCCTACCCATCGGCAGACAATCAGATAAAAGTTTTACTGAGCAAGACACAGTTTTTCCCACTGCCTGTCCTTCCCATCAGGAAATTCACACAAGCCTCTTAACCTCATCCACCAGAGGGCAGACAGAAGAAGCAAGAAGAATTACAATCCTGCAGCTGCCAGAATGAAAACCGCATTGCAGAAAGTAATCAAGATGAAAATGCAGAATATTATGTCCCAGAGGAAGGGATAGGACAAAACTCCAGAAAAGTAATGAAATGAAGAGGAGATAGGGAACTTTCCAGAAATCAATGCAGAATAGTGATAGTGAAGATGATCCAGGGTCTTGGAAACAGAATGGAGAAGATACAAGAAATGTTTACGAAAGACCAAGAAGAACTAAAGAACAAGCAAATAGAGGTGAACAATACACTAGATGGAATCAACAGCAGAATAACTGAGGCAGGAAAACCTCAAGTTAAGTGACCTAAAAGACAGAATGGTGGGAATCACTGTTGAAAACCGGAATATAGAAAAAAGGATGGGAAAAAAAATGCAGGCAGACCTCTGGGCTAACATTAAACACACCATTATAAGGGTCACAGAGGGCGAAGAGAGAAGAACTTGAGAAAATATTTAAAGAGATAATAGCTGAAACTTTTCAAACATGGGAAAAGATAGAGTCAGCCAAGTCCAGGAAGTGCAGAGAGTCCCAGACAGGATAAACCCAAGGAGGAACACACTGAGTGAGACACATAGTAATCAAACTGACAAAAATCAAAGACAAAGATAAAATATTAAAAGCAACAAGGGAAAAATGATAAATAATATACAAGGGAATTCCCATAAGGTTATTAGCTGATTTCTCAACAAGAACTCTATAAACCAGAAAAAGTGGCACGATATATTTACTGATGGAAGGGAAGAAACTGCAACCAAGAATACTCTACTGAGCAAGACTCTCCTTCAGATTTGATGGCAAAATCAAAAGCTTTACTCAGCTCCACCAAACCAGCTTTGCAACAAATGCTGAAGGAACTTCTCTAGGCAGGAAACACAAGAGAAGGAAAAGACCTACAAAAAATTAACCCCAAACAATTTAGAAAATGGTAATAGGATCATTGTTGTTATTGTCTAGTCACTAAGTTGTATTTGACCCTTTGCAGCCCCATGGACTGCAGCATGCCAGGCCTCCCCATCCTTCACCATCTCCCGGAGTTCGCTCAGACCCATGCACATTGAGTCAATGATGCCATCCAACCATCTCATCATCGGTCATCCCCATCTCCTCCTGCCTTCAACCTTTCACAGCATCAGGGTCATTTCTAATGAGTTGGCTCTTCGCATCAGGTGACCAAAGTATTGGAGCTTCAGCTTCAGCATCAGTCCTTCCAACGTATATTCAGGGTTTTCCTTTAGGATTGACTCGTTTGATCTCCTTGCTGTCCAAGGGACTCTAAAGGTTTTCTCCAGCACCACAGTTCAAAAGCCTCAGTTCTTCAGCACTCAGCCTTCTTTATGGTCCAACTCTCACATCCATAAATGACTACTGAAAAAACCATAGCTTTTACTATGTGAACCTTTGTCTGCAAAGTGATGTCTCTGCTTTTTAATATGCTGTCTAGGTTTTTCATTGCTTTTCTTCCAAGGAGCAAGTGTCTTTTAATTTCATGGCTATAGTCACCATCCACAGTGATTTTGAAGCCCAAGAAAATAAAGTCTGTCACTGTTTCCATTTTTTTCCCCATCTATGTGCCATCAAGTGATGGGACCAGATGCCGTGATCTTAGTTTTTTGAATGTTGAGTTTCAGGCCAGCTTTTTCACTCTACTCTTTCACCTTCACCAAGAGACTCTTTAGTTCCTCTTCACTTTCTGCCATAAGGGTTTTGTCATCTGCCTATCTAAGGTTATTGATATTTGTCCTGGCAGTTTGATTCCAGTTTGTGCTTCATCCAGCCCAGCATTTCTCATGATGTACCCTACATATAGGCTAAATAAGCAGGGTGACAATATACAGCCTTGAGGTACTCTTTTCCCAATTTTGAACCAGTTCATTGTTCCATGTCCGGTTCAAACTGTTGCTTCTTGCCTGCATACAGGTTTCTTAGAAGGCAGGTAGGGTGGTCTGGTATTCCCATCCCTTTAAGAATTTTCCACAGTTTGTTGTGATCCACACAGTCAAAGGCTAAAGTGTAGTCAATGAGGGGGCTTCCCTGGTGGCTCAGCAGGTAAAGAATCTGCCTGCAACGCAGGAGACCTGGGTTCAATCCCTGGGTTGGGAAGATGCCTTGGAGAAGGGAAAGGCTACCAACTCCAGTATTCTGGCCTGGAGAATTTCATGGACTGTATAGTCCATGGAGTTGCAAAGAGTTGGACACGACTGAATGACTTGTAGTCAGTGAAGTGGTAGTAGATGTTTTCCTGGAATTCTCATGCTTTTTTAATATCCAATGGATGTTGGCAATTTATGTTGAATTGGGTCATAGTGCTTTTCAGGTCTACTATATTCTTCTACTTTTCTGTCTATTCATTCTATTAATTTTAAGTTTGATGTTGAAACTCCAACTACAAATCTTAATTTATCTACTTAAAAAATAATTGTAATATATTATGTAACTATCAGAGAAGGCAATGGCACCCCACTCCGGTACTCTGGAAAATCCCATGGACAGAGGAGCCTGGTAAGCTGCAGTCCATGGGGTCACTGAGGGTCGGACACGACTAAACGACTTCACTTTCACTTTTCACTTGCATGCATTGGAGAGGGAAATGGCAACCCACTTCAGTGTTCTTGCCTGGAGAATCCCAGGAACGGGGGAGCCTGGTGGGCTGCCGTCTATGGGGTCTCACAGAGTCAGGCAAGACTGAAGTGACTTAGCAGCAGCAGCATGTAACCATAAAAGTTAATTAATTAAAGTAAAAAAAGGAAATTAGTATGGAAGGATATATACATATATCTATATACAGCACAAGGAAAAATGTAGATGATCAATTATGATTTTTTTAAATTATACTGTGACAGAAATTTTATATAAAGTTCTCTTTATAATAAGATAAATCTAAACAATCCAGTGAGGGGAATATGTGCAAAAATCCTAAAGACATAGTCCAGAAAAAGAAACCCAAAGAGGCAATTAATAAATGAAGGGGTTCAAACTCATTCATAATAAAAGTCATATTAAAATAAATGTAAAAGTTGTTTTTTGCATATAAAGCTTGATTATATCAAGTCTCATCTAAGATAAGGGAATAACAATCACCTTTTTTTGAGAATATCATTTCAGAGAGCCATTTGACAATCACTATCATAAATCTTAATGCACATATTCCACAATTATATTTCCAGAAATATACTTTGCCAGCAGGTGTGTTAAAATTATATGAACAAGGATATTTTTGGCAGTGATGTTTGCTTTTATAAAAGGGAGGGAGTCCTAAGTGCCCACTATTAGGAGACTAGTCAAATAAGCTATGAAGTATGGAACAATAAACCAGTAATAAGAATAAAAGAGATCTGTCTATACGGACCTGAAAAAGAATTTCCACATTTTGTCAACTGACAAAGCTTATTTCACAGAAGAGTATAATCCATTCAGGTGACATCAAAGTATATATATATACATACATATTCTTATCAGTACATAGAAAAGTCTATAATGTTACATAAAAGGGAGTAAAATTTAGAGAACTAATGAGGGAAAAAGATTTTCAATTTCATACTTAATTCCAACTTATATGCTGTGTAAAATGTCTTAACATGAACTTGTATTATTTTCATAATATAAAATGGGAAATATTGTTCTTATTCTATATGCACATACCCAAACAAGAGTAAATGAAAAATATTCTAAAAAATAAACTAGATAGAGCTACAGTCCATCTTGCCTATTAAACTCTCTGGAAATATACAAATTCTTTACTTGGGGACCTGAAGAACATGAAAACTATCTACATAAACTCAAAACTCCAGAGAATTTTGACCATAAAAGTGTCTGGCATGCAGTTTGTCTTAGGTATAATTATTTTCTTTTTATGGATGTATTTATCAATACTGTGCCTCATGCCAAAAAGAATCTGAGATTTATTAACAATATGATTTATTAAAATATGTGTAAATGGTTCTAGAAGATTAAAATAAGTGAGAAAATCCAATAGAGTGCCAAAAGGGGCAGAGAAGGCAATGGCAACCCACTCCAGTACTCTTGCCTGGAAAATCCCATGGGCGGAGGAGCCTGGTAGGCTGCAGTCCATGGGGTTGCGAAGAGTCGAACACAACTGAACGACTTCACTTTCACTTTTCACTTTCATGCACTGGAGAAGGAAATGGCAACCCACTCCAGTGTTCTTGTCTGGAGAATCTCAGGGACGGTGGAGCCTGGTGGGCTGCCCTCTCTGGGGTGGCACAGAGTCGGACACGACTGAAGCGACTTAGCAGCACCAGCAGCAGGCAATAGGGGGAGGATAAGTAAGTGAAGTTAAAAATAGGAGAAGTAGGGGGAAATTGTACACTGAAACATCCCAGTGTCTCCCTAGCTTCAGGGGTCCAATGTTTGCACAAAGAGGAAAACAACAGTTTCAGAGTTCACTGTGCTCACAAGATCAAAGCAAACCAATCACTTGTGAAGAGTCCAGTTATTCAGGGTGGTGAATCCTGAAAGACAATTTCTTTCATGATTCCGCATAAGAAAAAATACTGCTACATTAACAGAATTCTCAAGAAAATCCTACAGAGATGAGTTTTCATGAGGCAGTATCTATTTGAGTTATGGAAAACAGAACAAAAGAACAAAAAAACATATTATTGCTCTTTTTAGTGGGGGATCTTCTTCAAAAGAAAACAAAATAGAAAAAAGACATTTCCTTGCCCACTTCATAATCAGGATATGCAATTTAGATAACTAAAATTGCAAAAAAAAAAAAAAAAAAAAAAAGCTAATGACAAAACAGTTTGCCTACCTATCTCTAGCACTTAGCAGGGTGCCTGGTATGTAGACATTCAATGAAAGCCTTCAAACCTGATGAACTTGGATTTTAAAACAATTCTAAAACAGTCTTCTGTTTTGCATGATGCTTTTTATCAGTGACAAACTGGACTATAAGTGGGAAAACACACAATAGAAGCTTGGAGTTTCTTTCAAAACATGCTCCTTCCTTTCTCCTCTTGCCCTAGGAGCTGGGAGGTGGGTGCAGAACCATTAAAAGATAAGTTTGCTGGCATGAAACCAGGAACAGTTCAAAAGGTGCTATTGTACTGCTGTCAGCTCAAGGAACTATGCCACAGAACTCATTAGAATGATATGGGAAACGTGTGATTTAATCAGCTGCAGACTTGCTCACCACAGGACCTACACAGAGATGCATCCATTCATCAGGGTGTCAGCTACATATTTCATAAGGGGGAGCGGGGCGGAGAGATTTAGGAGCTAGGGCAGAAGTTGAAGGCGGGAGATGCAGTTCACCGAAGCACTTCTCCCTGCCAGGGAACTTTATGCTGTTGGCAGCTACATTTATTTAAAAATAAAGAAGTAAATTCACCATGCCCTTTGGTGAAACCCCCACAAAGGGTTGACACAGGCTGACCTTTCAATTTCTGGCCATAAAACTCATTATGACTGTCACATGTTTTACCCTCTAAAGATCTCATTCTGCACTCATATATTAACCTAGCAGTCCTTCCAATGTGGAACACGTCCTGGATAGACATCTCTGAGGCAGGGCAGCTGCACCAGAATGAGGAAGTCAGCAAGAGAGAGAGAAAACCCAGAGGCACCTCGATAAACCATCTAACCCCTCCTGCATGCTAAGTCACTTCAGTCGTATCCAAGTCTGTGCAACCCTATGGACTGTAACCCACCAGGCTCCTCTGTCCATGGGGATTCTCCCGGCAATACTGGAGTGGGTTGCCATACCCTTCTCCAGGAGATCTTCCCAAGCCAGGGATTGAAACTACTAACTAAACCGTACCACCATCTCTGCTGCTGCTGCTGCTAAGTCGCTTCAGTCATGTCTGACTCTGTGAGACCCCAGAGATGGCAGCCCACCAGGCTCCCCCGTCCCTGGGATTCTCCAGGCAAGAACACTGGAGTGGGTTGCCATTTCCTTCTCCAATGCATGAAAGTGAAAAGTAAAAGTGAAGTTGCTCAGTCATGTCCGACCCTTAGCAACCCCATGGACTGCAGCCTTCCAGGCTCCTCCGTCCATGGGAGTTCCCAGGCAAGAGTACTGGAGTGGGGTGCCATTGCCTTCTCCAACCACCATCTCTGGGAGCCATCAAAGCACTAAACCACCCTCTGTTAGTATAGTCTCGTCCTTGTAAAGCAGTCAGCCAAAGTAGAGCAAAAATTGAAATCCTGATGGCCAGTTGAAGCCAAGCCGAGTGTCCTCATGTTTCCCCTCAGCCTGGAAGAAACATAATCACACCAATGGCCAGCCAGGCTCCTGACGCTGGTGAGGAAAGGGGGTGGACCACACATCCACTAACCACAGGCTCGCTTACTCCTTTTTCTCATTTTCCTATTTCTTTCCTTCCCAGCGAGATAGCATACCCACGGCTTCTCTTCCCTTTTGTATCTCCAGCATCGCTGGAGAGTCCTGAGAGATCATTTATCAGTGCTCATTGATCAGTACAATTCTGTGTGAACACCTAGTGGAACACATGCAACCATACCACACAGACCAACTGAAATAGGAATTTATCCTATTTTTAAAGACATCCAAAGAACAAACATCCATACATTTTATTCTATAATCCAACCCAACATCTTGAACTGCAATATCAAAGTTCCAAAATTCTATTACACATGTAGGGAAGGATACAAATAGTGAGACCAAAGGGACTGAAAAAGTGAAGGTCGCTCAGTCCTGTCCAACTCTTTGCAACCCCATGGACTATAGAGTCCATGGACTTCTCCAGGCCAGAATACTGGAATGGGTAGCCTTACCCTTCTCCAGGGGATCTTCCCAACCCAGGGATCAAACCCAGGTCTCCCACATTGCAGGCAGATTCTTTACCAGCTGAGCCTCATGGGAAGCCCAAGAATACTGGAATGGGTAGCCTATCCCTTCACCAGCGGATCTTCCCCACCTCGGAATCAGATCGAGGTCTCCTGCATTGCTGGCGGATTCTTTACCAACTGAGCTTTCAGGGAAGCAGTGCAATAAATATTACCATCCCTCTTCCCAGAAGATTAAAGTCTGCATCGCTATTCCCTTGCAGATGAAGAGAGACAGCTACAAAAGATGGGTTGTGAAAGTAACTGCACTGAGAAGGAGCTGTCAGAGGCGGGACAGGCTGGGACGGGAGAGTACACCAGGCAGTCCCAGGGCTCTTGCCACCACATGGCTCTCTCTCCCTTTACCTGAGACCCGAAAGAAATTCTCTTGCCAGGCCCCCAGCATGTCACTGCTACCAAACAAATTACAGATGCCCCAAGAAAGTTCCTTCTGCAAACAGTATCTCTTACTAGACATAAACACCTCCTTTCAAAGCTTGAAATTTATTAGCGCCCAAATCATGTTTATGACCCTGGGGCTTGTGATCCTGTCATGGATTCTATCAGCCAAGGAGACTGGATTAGCTCATGGACCTAGGCATTTATGGCTCTGAACTAAGCCACTGTTCAAAGAGGGCTGAGGACAGATGGAACTGATCGACTCACAGGTGGATGAGCGCCACTGTTACAGAAGGGGGCTGGGCTGCCTGAAAGAACACCCAGGACCAGGGGCAGAAGGCAAAATAATCAGTCGGGTATCAGCACTGGCAGTCAGCAACCAACCAGGGCCCACAACCTAAAGAAGCTAGCCAGAGGAGAAAAAAGGCCACCAAAGGCTGGGCCAGTATTACAACCAGCAAAAAAAATAAAAAGCAGCAAGATTGTTTTACTGCAATTGAAATGCATAAGATGAATACATGTCTATGGAATTTCTTCTTACAGGAACTTTCCTAGTTATCTATATATACAAATAAAGAAGGAATGCATTTTCAACATTGTGGTTTGGTTTGGTTTTGATTTTTTAATTTTTAAAAAGCAGGGGGTTGTGCCTTTTTGCAATGCAGTTTCAACATCTTCAGACTTAACCAGAACCCTTCAAGAGAAGAAAATTTGGGTAAACACAAGTTTACTCACTAGGTTAGGAGTTCAGGAAAAGAGAAAAAAAAAAAAGCAGAGTCTATTGAAATTTATTGAAATTCTACACTCCACCAAAATATAGATGGTATAAAGAAATAATCACTTTAGTATTATATTATCATCTTTTGCAGGAGTAGTTCCTAATATTTCTTAATAATAGTTAATTCACAGTTCATTGGAAAATACAATGTGAAAATGATGAAGGCACTTAAATTATAAACTTTGGCCTTTACCTTTGGGCCCTGTCTCCAGAACAAGAGTAATTGTACCAGGGTCTTTTAGAACACCCTTTCAAAGACAGACTTTAGATTTATTTTTCTAAATAAATAGCAGGCTCTGAAAGATCAAGCCAGTCCTGGAAGGTGTTTCAAAGCTTTAAGTATCTTGAGAGTTGAGACTACATCTTTATTCACACATATTGGGATATTATTTGATATGTGGTAAGCAAAAAACTGCTAGGTCTTGGGTAGGGTGAAAAAGATGGAAAGAACATGCTCCCCACAGTTTCAAGAAGCTTACCCTCCTGTTAGGAGATAAGATTTTGCACAAATAACTGAAACACATATGTATATATAATGTATAATTAAGTAAATATGTATGTATTTATTCCTTATGCACACTTGCATCTGGGAAATGTGTCTCTCATATATATGTGCCTGTGTATCTGTGTGTATATGTATATATGCGTGCAAATGCATATATTGTCCAAGACATATACAGATTATCTAGGAGCCTGTTCAGGGAGAAGGCAATGGCACCCCACTCCAGTACTCTTGCCTGGAAAATCCCATGGACAGAGAAGCCTGGTGGGCTGCAGTCCATGGGGTCCCTAAGAGCCGGACACAACTGAGCAACTTCACTTTCACTTTTCACTTTCATGCATTGGAGAGGGAAATGGCAACCCACTCCAGTGTTCTTGCCTGAAGAATCCCGGGGATGGGGGAGCCTGGTGTGGTCGCACAGAGTTGGACACGACTGGAGCAACTTAGTAGCAGAAGCAGCAGCAGGAGCCTGTTCTAGGCCTTCTCCATAATCAGCATGTGTGTCCTATCGGATTGCCCACTTGCCATCCCCAGGGACATAGAAAATAGGAAGGTGGTTTGAGGTTTTTCATCAATTCTTGAGCTATAATAAAGCTCTGTTTCTAAAAATCTTTATAACTCTAATTGTTCTCCCTCCAAAAATTTACTCTATGCCTACTGCTACTGCTGCTGCTGCTGCTAAGTCACTCAGTCATGTCCGACTCCGTGCAACCCCACAGACGGCAGCCCACCAGGCTCACCCATCCCTGGGATTTTCCAGGCAAGAACACTGGGGTGAGTTGCCATTTCCTTCCCCAATGCATGAAAGTGAAAAGTGAAAGGGAAGTTGCTCAGTTGTGTCCAGCTCTTAGCGACCCCATGGACTGCAGCCTACCAGACTCCTCCATCTATGGGATTTTCCAGGCAAGAGTACTGGAGTGGGGTGCCATTGCCTTCTCCAACTCTATGCCTAGCCAATAGCAAATGAATGGGCAAATGATATCTATTTTAAAAGTTTCTCTTTGAGACTTCCCTGGTGGTTCAGGGGTTGCTGCTGCTGCTAAGTCACTTCAGTCATGTCCGACTCTGTGCGACCCCATAGATGGCCTCCTACCAGGCTCCTCTGTCCCTGGGACTCTCCAGGAAAGAACACTGGAATGGGTTGCCATTTCCTTCTGCAATGCATGAATGTGAAAGGTAAAAGTGAAGTCACTCAGTCGTGTCCGACTCTTAGTGACCTCATGCACTGCAGCCTACCAGGCTCCTCCATCCATGGGATTTTCCAGGCAAGAGTACTGGAGTGGGGTGCCATTGCCTTCTCCGGGGTTAGGCCTCTGCATTTCTGCAGGACTGTTGGGTTCAATCCCTGGTCAGGGAACTAAGATCCCACATGCTGTGCAGTGCAGCCAAAAACAAAAATTTCTCTTTACACTTTCCCTTACACAATTTTTCACCTTTAGAATTCCAGCAATATTAACCACTATTACATTTGAAAATAATAGGATTAGGACAGATAGAAAGATAGGTCCAATGACTCATTCCCAGGAGGCCAGTCTACATATCATTTAATATTTGAGAGAATCATGCAATTCTCTCAACTGTCTGCCTTACACCTGAAAGCAGCAGGGAAACTCTTTGGGAAAGAGTTCAACACCAGTTGATGAGAGAGACCTTTTGTTTTAGCTTGAAACCTAGATCCTGCCAGTCTTCAGAAAAGTCAGATCAGACAATTATCTACAGAGTTGTGGTAGAGCAGTTGCTTCTATGACCCAAGTGATTCGCCATGATTACCAGCAGGTTCTTGACAAACGCCCACTGGGTGCACATCCTTGCCCTTAGACAGCTAATGAGATGATCTACACAGAGTCATTGAATTACCGCACGTGGCCCTAATTCTCTACCTCTTTGTCCTAGTGGAGACCTGCCTGTGTTTTTCCTAGGACAGTGCTGGTGTCTGAGGGCCAGGACCTTCTCCTGGAAGAAGATGGAAGCCACACTGGGCTGGGGTGTGAGGGGAGCCAGGGACGCCAAGCTCTCCTGTTCTTTAACCAGAGAAATCACGGTGTGCCTGCGGCAAACCCTTAACCTATTTGTGTCTCCATCTCCCATTTGTAAAACAGGGTAATTATAACCTCCCTGCCTTATATGGCTGTTGGGAAGCTACATTACTGTTTGTAAATCACTTTGAAGATGGGAGTGATTGCTCACTGCTATGGCAGGTGGAAGATCTCTGGCTCCTGTCCTTCCTCCCCATTTCCTGGCAGCTCTCTTAGATGAGGGAGGGAAAAGTAACTAATTACTCTTGCCAGTCCATTTTCCTATTTACACTGAATATTCAAAGGGAAACTTGTTAACCTTTTTTCCTATATTTCTGTGTTCTCAATTCTATGTTTTCATCACAGTATAAAAAGCAATAATATATTTAGATGTGATAACTTAAAATTAATATCTTTGAGAAGTTCCACAAAGCTTATGGAATTATTATCAGTAACATTTTCTGTTATACCCATGTTATGTTCAAGGGTATATTTCTATGAGTTTAAAATATTTAACTCTTGAATGCTATCTCCTAGTGAGTCTAACACTGAAATCAATTAATGTTCTTTTAAAAAAAGACACCCATATTCTAAACTGCACATAAAACATACATACACAAAGACATAGGTAACTGTGTGGAGTGAACATAGGTATATTATTATATGTTAAAAGTACAAAACAGTGTACTTTAAAATAAAACCCACTTGGGTATTAAAATCTCACAAGAACCACATTTTAAGGATGCATAAGTTTACTTTGGCTGCTTTTCTTTAATTTCAAAAGTATAACATTTTGAAAAATAAACTTTAAAGACCATTTTGACTTATATGATCATCATTAGCGTGCTAGCTACATGGTACATCCAAGCAATTTGTGTGTGTATGGAATAGAATTCTAGAAACATTTTTAATTTAAAAAAATACAGAACAATGCTTATCATAGTTTATCATTTATGTTTTTAAAGGGGACATATGCAATCATCCTTTTCTATCTGAGGGGACCGGTTCCAGAACTCCCTTGAATAGCAACATCTACAAATGTTCAAGTCAAGGGACTTGCATAAGGATACATACTTGGATATGTAAGGATACATGTCCATGCATGCTAAGTTGCTTTAGTCATGTCCGACTCTTTGCAACCCCATGGACTCTACTCCACCACGCTCCCCTGTCTATGGAATTCTCCATACGAGAATACTGGAGTGGGTTGCCATGCCCTCCTCCAGGGATCTTCCTGACCCAGGAATCGAACCCGCATCTCTTACATTTCCTGCATGGCAGGCAGGTTCATTACCACTGGCACCACCAGGGAAGCCCTAAAGGATACATACTCAGTGGTACAGTATTTGAATATAACCAATGCACATCCACCTGCATGCTATGAACCATCTCTAGAGTACTTGTAATATCTAACATGATGTTCAGTTCAGTTCAGTTCAGTTCAGTCACTCAGTCGTGTCCAACTCTTTGCAACTCCTTGAATTGCAGAATGCCAGGCCTCCCTGTCCATCACCAACTCCCGGAGTTCACTCAAACTCAGGTCCATCGAGTCGGTGATGCCATCCAGCCATGTCATCCTTGGTCGTCCCCTTCTCCTCCTGCCCCCAATCCCTCCCAGCATCAGAGTCTTTTCCAATGAGTCAACTCTTCACATGAGGTGGCCAAAATACTGGAATTTCAGCTTTAGCATCATTCCTTCCAAAGAAATCCCAGGCCTGATCTCCTTCAGAATGGACTGGTTGGATCTCCTTGCAGTCCAAGGGACTCTCAAGAGTCTTCAATACCACAGTTAAAAAGCATCAATTCTTCAGCGCTCAGCTTTCTTCACAGTCCAACTCTCATATCCATACATGACCACAGGAAAAACCATAGCCTTGATTAGATGGACCTTTGTTGGCAAAGTAATGTCTCTGCTTTTTAATATGCTATCTAGATTGGTCATAACTTTCCTTCCAAGGAGTAAGAGTCTTTTAATTTCATGGCTGCAATCACCATCTGCAGTGATTTTGGAGCCCAAAAAATAAAGTCTGACACTGTTTTCACTATTTCCCCATCTATTTGCCATGAAGTGATGTAAATAGTTGTAAATACAATGTCAGCGCTATGTAAATAGTTGCCAGTGTATGGCAAGTTGAAATTTTGCTTATTGGAAACTTCTCGAATATTTCTCTGAATATTTTCCATCCACAGTTGGTTGAATTCACAGATGCGGAACCCTCAAATATAGAATCTTCACATACAGAGGGCCAGGGATATGTGTGCGTAGGCATGTACATATGTTAATACAGAAAGAAAAAAAGGCAACAGTAGCTACTTCTGGAAAAAGACATTAGAGGACTCAAAGGCTGTAGGCAAAAGTTTTAACATTTTTATATACTCCATTTGGCTTGTTTAATATTTATAACATAAGAATGCACCATTTCTAGTTAAAAGTGTAAGAGTCACATTAGAATATTTTGTTATTAATTTAGCATCTATGATATATTATCTTGATAACACAATTGTTTATAGTATATACTACTAAGGAAAACCGTCAACTATGCAGAAAGTAAACCGGTGTCATAATATTTTAAACTGTCTGACAAGCGTATATGGGAAGTCTCTGTACCTTCTGCTCAATTTTACTGGGAACACGAAACTGCTCTAAAAAATAGTGTATTTTTAAAAATTTCCTGCCTACAGTAGGATAAAAATGCTATAAAATAACACCCCAACTATGCGCAAATGAACCACAAGACCATTCTTTTTTGGTATAAAAACATATAGATACCCATTAGTGAATACATAAAATATTTATCCACTATTGTAATGTGATCACTCATACGGAATTGCTTTATATTTTTCTCTCAGAATTAATCTCCTTGTAAACAAGGAAAGGATCTTTTAAGAATGATATTCAAAAAATATTTATCAAATAAAAAAAAATTAATTGACCTCTCTCTGTGATATCTTGTCTATTCTCATTTAACAGGTTTCTTTAATGTGGAACTTCTCAAATCTTTAATAAATAATTACACATTATAAATTCAATGAGTTAAATGTAGTACACAGCATTTCCCAAACTTGTTTTACCATGAAAAATTTTCCCCACAAAATTCTCTATAATTTTCAGAGGCAATGAAGTCTAGACAACTAAATATGGAAGATATTGCATTGATATTGATTTATACTCCATTGTTTCCTAAAATTCAAGGTCAGCAGAGGCCTGTAGTCCTCACTGAACATTCATGAAGTCCTTGTATCTCCCACACTCCCTGTTGCTGGATCAGAGGCACATGATTACATCTGGCACACAGAAATGTAAGAGCAAGTGATTTCTCATTTCTATCCCAAGGCACTTGAAAGTTGATAGGTCTCTTTGATCTTTCCCTTCACTTACTGGGACTAGTCTGGAAGTCAGTTGTTGAGAAGACAACCTCACAAATTAAAGGGAATCTTTAACTCACCAGATGTAGACTTGTCCCTGCCAACTTACATCAGAGCTGGTGATGAGCAAGGAGTGCACTTTTGTTGTGCTAAGCCACTGAGATTTCAGAGTTCTTTCTTACTACAGCATATCCTAGCCTGGCCTGACTAAAGGTATTAAAGATCATGGCATTCCTTCATATAAAAAATACATACTGAATGCCTACTATGTGTCAAGCATGATATTTGAGGCATCTTATAATAAATATGTGTATCACATGACTTCCAAAGGAGAAATTAAAGAATGAAAATATACAGACTGAGGGATGAACAGCCTCAGTCATTTGAAGGAAAAGTACTGAAGATGGGTGATTTTTTGATAAAGGAGTGGCCAAAAGTAAGCTAAATGCAAAGAATACAAATTCGCCCAAACCAACTAGTGTTCTACTTTCTCTGAATTACCCCATACTTTCCTAAAGACTAGATAGTCCCGCAGTAAGACTGGGAAGTAGTATGTTCAGGAACATTGCTGCTCTTCTGTCCTATCTATATAGAATTCTTAGCTTAAAAAAAAATGCAGACTGAAAGGGAAACCTGCAAGTGGCCCAACATATCAGGACTCATCACCAGTCCTCAGAGCCAGTGTGCCTTTGTCATAGTCACCCAAGGTGTCTATGCACTTTCTTGATTAGGGCTCGTTAATAGAGCAGACTGAAACTGCCAAATTCAGACTGAAATTGAAGAAAGTAGGGAAAACCACTAGACCATTCAGGCATGACCTAAATCAAATCCCTTATGGTTATACAGTGGAAGTGAGAAATAGATTTAAGGGACTAGATCTGATAGACAGAGTGCCTGACGAACTATGGATGGAGGTTTGTGACATTGTACAGGAGACAGGGATCAAGACCATCCCCATGGAAAAGAAATGCAAAACAGCAAAATGGCTGCCTGAGGAGGCCTTACAAATAGCTGTGAAAAGAAGAGAAGCGAAAAGCAAAGGAGAAAAGGAGAGATATAAGCATCTGAATGCAGAGTTCCAAAGAACAGCAAAAAGATATAAGAAAGCCTTCCTCAGCAGTCAGTGCAAAGAAATAGAGGAAAAGAAGAGAATGGGGAAGACTAGAGATCTCTTGAAGAAAATTAGAGATACCAAGGGAACATTTCATGCAAAGATGGGCTTGATTAAGGACAGAAATGGTATGGACCTAACTGAAGCAGAAGATATTAAGAAGAGGTGACAAGAATACACAGAAGAACTGTACAAAAAAAGATCTTCATGACCCAGATAATCATGATGGTGTGATCACTCATCTAGAGCCAGACATCCTGGAATGTGGAGTCAAGTGGGCCTTAGAAAGCATCACTACAAACAAAGCTAGTGGAGGTGATGGAATTCCAGTGGAGCTATTTCAAATCCTAAAAGAAGATGCTGTGAAAGTGCTGCACTCAATATGCCAGCAAATTTGGAAAACTCAGCAGTGGCCACAGGACTGGAAAAGGTCAGTTTTCATTCCAATCCCAAAGGAAGGCAATGCCAAAGAATGCTCAAACTACCACACAATTGCACTCATCTCACATGCTAGTAAAGTAATGCTCAAAATTCTCCAAGCCAGGCTTCAGCAATACGTGAACTGAGAACTTCCAGATGTTCAAGCTGGTTTTTGAAAAGGCAGAGGAACCAAAGATCAAATTGCCAACATCCTCTGGATTATGGAAAAAGCAAGAAAGTTTCAGAAAAACATCTATTTCTGCTTTATTGACTATGCCAAAGCCTTTGACTGTGTGGATCACAATAAACTGTGGAAAATTCTGAAAGACATGGGAATACCAGACCACCTGACCTGCCTCTTGAGAAACCCATGTGCAGGTCAGGAAGCAACAGTTAGAACTGGACATGGAACAACAGACTGGCTCCAAATAGGAAAAGGACGTCAGGGCTATATATTGTCACCCTGTTTATTTAACTTATGAGCAGAGTACATCATGAGAAATGCTGGGCTGGAAGAAGCACAAGCTGGAATCAAGATTGCCAGGAGAAATATCAATAACCTCAGATATGCAGATGACACCACACTTATGGCAGAAAGTGAAGAGGAACTAAAAAGCCTCTTGATGAAAGTGAAAGAGGAGAGTGAAAAAGTTGGCTTAAAGCTCAACATTCAGAAAACGAAGATCATGGCATCTGGTCCCATCACTTCATGGGAAATAGAAGGGAAACAGTGGAAACAGTGTCAGACTTTATTTTGGGGGACTCCATAATCACTGCAGATGGTGACTGCAGCCATGAAATTAAAAGACGCTTACTCTTTGGAAGAAAAGTTATGACCAACCTAGATAGCATATTCAAAAGCAGAGACATTACTTTGCCAACAAACGTCCGTCTAGTAAGGCTATGGTTTTTCCAGTAGTCATGTATGGATGTGAGAGTTGGCCTGTGAAGAAAGCTGAGCGCCGAAGAATTGATGCTTTTGAACTGTGGTGTTGGAGAAGACTCTTGAGAGTCCCTTGGACTGCAAGCAGATCCAACCAGTCCATTCTGAAGGAGATCAGGCCTGGGATTTCTTTGGAAGGAATGATGCTAAAGCTGAAACCGCAGTACTTTGGCCACCTCATGCGAAGAGTTGACTCATTGGGAAAGACTCTGATGCTGGGAGGAATTGGGGGCAGGAAGAGAAGGGGACGACAGAGGATGAGATGGCTGGATGGCATCACCGGCTCGATGGACATGAGTCTGAGTGAACTCCGGGAGTTGGTGATGGACAGGGAGGCCTAGCGTGCTGTGATTCATAGGGTCGCAAAGAGTCAGACATGACTGAGTGACTGAACTGAACTGAACTGAACTGAATAGAGCAGGGCTTGGGTACTTCCCTGGTGGTCCCATTGTTAAGACTTACACTCTCAATGCAAGGGGCTCGGGTTTGATCCCGGGTTATGGAACTAGGTCCATATGTCCCAAGTAAGAGTTCACTTGCCAACGCTAAAGATTCTGCCTGCTGGAACTATTAGTAATACCCAGTGCAGCCAAATAAATAAATAAAATATTTGAATAATAATAAGTAAATAAATTAGGGCTCTTAGGAGATTCATAATCTCCAGTGAAAGAAATATTCAGATGAGATAAAATTCCATTGCACTTAGGTACTTTGATTCAACATCTATAACTGCCTTGTTATTAATATATGATAGTAAATTGAAGAGGAAGAAAATTGGTAGGGGACATGGAGGCAGAATGCAGAGGAGGCCTTTCAATTCACTGTTCATCCTTCTGAGTGGTGAAAAGTTCAGATAATCGGAGGTACTCGGTGTCCACCTCTTTAGAGTCTCAAGCATCTCTTCTTAAAGACCAACAGGAATTTAGCAATCACAGTGATCCAAAACAGTCTGGAATTCCAAGACAGACTGTGAGACAAACCCCAAGTCATGGGAAAACAAACTATCATTAATTTTCTGTCCGAGGCTCTAATCAGCTGCATGACATTGTGTGATGGAACATCCGCCGATCGCATAATGCTGCATGTCCCTCCCTTCCTCCCACTGAGGCAAAAAGCATTTGTAGAGAATTGTTTTGAAAAGGTTGTTCCCAGGTCTCTGTGTACTGGCCAGGGTTTAACCTCAAGTTTATAGAACTCCTGGGACTCTTCATGGAAGCTGTAATGACAGTCCAAGTTGAAATCTGCTGTGCTGGGCAAGAAAACCACAAACCCTGTCTAGGCATTTTATCAGCCGGGCCCTGCCTTTAAAAGATAAGCCCCTCCTAGGCAGAGGTCAGGGTTAGAACAAGTGATTGCAGCTTAGCCTTCTGGCCAAAACTCTCAAGAACTAGAATGGATCTGGCTCAAAGTGAAGTTTGGATGCACACATCAAATTCACTCTTATTACCGTTTTCATTTTAACTCACTACTAACTTATTTAACATCGAGTTAATACCCACTGAGGTAGCTAACCAGATTGTCTGAACAGAATTGTAAAGTGCCTCTGAGCCCTTGATAACCATTAGCTTACTTTGGGTTTTTTTTTTTTCTTTGAAAAAATATTTTATTATCTTAAAATAATCTTTTTCTTTACTAGACATTTTTTAATTATAAAAATAATGAAATTTTTTAAAATAAATATTTTTTCAAATTTCCACAAGATATATGAATAAAAAGCTGTCCAACATGTCCATGTGTGTCTTTCATAACTCTGACTAAGCACATATATATACACACATGTTACTAAGTCCAAGCTTGTTCTGCTTGAAGGAGGAAACAGACAGAGGTGGACTCTGTCTTAGGCCAGGCTGCGAACATTAGGCTACACGCATAGTCACCCTCCCAATGGACTCTGAACTTTGTGTCCAGTGTCTATAGAAATGGCATACCAATGGAAAACCAGACCCCCGGATAAAAGAGCCTCAGGACTTGCACTTGGACTCTCCGTTGCCTAAAGAATACGCTAATTATCTCTGTAACAGAACAAAGTGGTAAATTCCATTCTGTTTATCGGGATATGACCACAGGCCTATTGATAAATATCCACGGTTTATCTAGTCTTGTGACACATGAATCATGGGTTAACTTTGATCGTATTTCTCTTTTACCTTGTCCAGACTAGTTTCAAGGAATTTGGGGAGGTGGGTTTGAGCAAGTACACTTAGGGTATATAAGGTTTTCACAAAAACTGGTCGAGGTCCTTGGCTAAGAGGAGACTCTGCCTTGGGCCCGCCAGTGTAATAAACTGCACTCCACTATCTGCATTGTCCTTTTGAGTGAGTTTGTTTCCTGGAATGCGGGGCTACAACATGCTTACCACATGACAGGGCAATAAATAGGGAAATGAGGTTTGGGGTCAAAGAACAATGACTTTCTTCGAAAAGCCAGAGGTTCAAGAAGACAGCAGGCTAATGTCTTAGAGAACCATCTTACCTGAGTTAGAATTTAGACTTCTTTTTCTACTGAAAAGGGAAGAAGGTGTAGCTGGTCGTTGCAAACTTCTTGGTGTCAGAATCCTTTGTTCTTGCAACTGTCCAAGAGGTCAGATCACAATGCTCCTGTAAACCTCCAACAAAACAAATGTTATTCTCTGCTCTGCAACTCTTTATCTCTGTATAAACGGGAAAGGGTTATACCTTTAAAAGTCAGAGCCTTAAGAATGAACTATCCTGTATATTTCAGACTACACGCAACAGTCTTAACTGGAAGCAAAAGCAATAGAATACAAAGGTTAAAGTAAAAAAAAAAAAAAAACAGATTTAATATGGAGTCAGATTTGTTCTTCCCTATTACACAAGTACCTGCAAATACAAAAGCATACTTATACATATAGATGGGTTCACTAACAATTGATTGGATAACTTCTGTTGTACAATCTAAAATAATACTATCTCCATTACTTTAATATTTTCTTTTTCAATCTATACAATTGTGTCTAGGTTGGTTTCTCAAATTCTAATCCTTTTTTCCTATTTCTTTATACACACATACATACACAAGTTAATTTTACATAAATGGAATCATATCATCTTTGACAAATATCTGCTTTAATGTAGTCTTTTTCTTTCTTTTTCTCTTGTCCTCATTTTTCCTATCCTCACAATTCCTCAGTATCCCATATTAGTAGACTAAAATTATTGTCTTTATTTTTCTCTATGTTTATATCATCATAAACACACACCTGGAGTTTTGTTGGTCCACGTTTATTTTACAAATTGGATCATTTTACACAGATTCTTCTGCACCTTTTACTTTCTCATTCTATGATACTTTCTCAACTATATCTCTAAGTTCATTGTTTTTGGTATCTAAAAACATACCTGGTGAGGTGATGCCAACAATTTCACCAGACTTTCCCCTACCACTTTTTAGCTTGCATTCGTGTTTTATTTTCAATTTTTCCTTAACTAACAAAGCTTTGGTAAATTTGTTTCTGAATGTAACTTTCCATATTCATGATTTAATTTCTAAGGGCTACAGTCATAGCAGTAGGCTTCTAGGTTGGAAACCATGTGAATTTTTAAATTTTAATGCAGGTCAGGAAGCAACAGTTAGAACTGGACATGGAACAACAGACTGATTCCAAATAGGAAAAGGAGTATGTCAAGGCTGTATATTGTCACCCTGTTTATTTAACTTCTATGCAGCGTACATCATGAGAAACCCTGGGCTGGAGGAAGCACAAGCTCGAATCAAGATTGCCAGGAGAAATATCAATAACCTCAGATATCCAGAAGACACCACACTTATGGCAGAAAGTGAAGAAGAACTAAAGAGCCTCTTGATGAAAGTGAAAGAGGAGAGTGAAAAAGTAGGTTTAAAGCTCAACATTCAGAAAATGAAGATCATGGCATCTGGTCCCATCACTTCATGGGAAATAGATGGGGAAACAGTGGAAACAGTGGCTGACTTTATTTTGGGGGGCTCCAAAATCACTGCAGATGGTGACTGAAGCCATGAAATTAAAAGACACTTACTCCTTGGAAGGAAAGTTATGACCAACCTAGATAGCATATTCAAAAGCAGAGACATTACTTTGCCAACAAAGGTCTGTCGAGTCAAGGCTATGGTTTTTCCAGTAGTCACGTATGGATGTGAGAGTTGGACTATAAAGAAAGCTGAGTGCAGCAGAATTGATGCTTTTGAACTGTGATTTGGAGAAGACTCTTGAGAGTCCCTTGAACTGCAAGGAGATCCAACCAGTCCATCCTAAAGGAGATCAGTCCTGGGTGTTCATTGGAAGGATTGATGTTGAAGCTGAAACTCCAGTACTTTGGCCACCCGATGCAAAGAGCTGACTCATTGGAAAAGACCCTGATGCTGGGAAGGATTGAGGGCAGGAGGAGACAGGGACGACAAAGGAATGAGATGGTTCGATGGCATCACTGACTCGATGGACATGGGTTTGGGTGGACTCCAGGAGTTGGTGATGGACAGGGAGGCCTGGCGTGCTGCCCTTCATGCGGTCACAAAGAGCAGGACATGACTGAGTGACTGAACTGACTGAATTAGCAGTTTCCTGGTTATTTCCGTAAACAAGGTGTTAATTCACCTTGCTACTAGCCATGCATAAGTATTACAGTCTTTTAAATTTTTGCCAGTGGTATTTATTACCTTATTTGTGTTTGTGTGTGACTTTTAAATTTGTTATTCAAACATAGTTTATTTTCAATATTATATTGGCTTTAAATATACAACAGAGCGGTTCCACTTTTTTATTAATTATACTTTATCTAAGATTATAAAATATTGGCTATATTCCCTGTGCTATACAATATATCTTTATAGCTTATTTTCATTATCACTTTAATCTGTGTTTTCCTAATTACCAGTGTGTTTGAGCATCTCTCATAACACATTTAGTTGTTTTGATTCACTCATCTATAAATAACCAATATTTTTATTGGGTCATTTATTTTGATTGTCTTTTTCTAAGTTTTCTCTCAAGTGACACACCTACAAGGTAAACAGAAAACACATGGAATATAGAGTCAGGGTCCAAAATAACTGGGATGTGACTACAGTTAATAATACTCTATTATAAATTTGAAAGTTGCTAAGAGTAGATCTTAATTTAACTCAGATGACCATTACTCCTGTGGGCAAGAATCCCTTAGAAGAAATGGAGTACCCATCATAGTCAAGAAAAGAGTCCCGAAATGCAGTACTTGGATGCAATCCCAAAAACTACAGAGTGATCTCTATTCGTTTCCAGGGCAAATCATTCAATATCAGTAATTCAGTAATCCAAGTCTATGTAATCCAAGTAATTCAATATCATTCAGTAATCCAAGTCTATACTTCGACCAGTAATGCTGAAGAAGCTGAAGTTGAATGGTTCTATGAAGACCTACAAGACCTTCTAGAACTAATACCCCCCCCGAAAAAAAAAAAAAAAAAAATATATATATATATATATATATCCTTTTCGTTATAGGGAACTGGAATGCAAAAGTAGGAAATCAAGAAATACCTGGAGTAACAGGCAAATTTGGCCTTGGAGTACAGAATGAAGCAGGGCAAAGGCTAAAAGAGTTTTGCCAAGAGAATGAACTAGACATAGTAAACACCCCCTTCCAACAACACAAGAGAAGACTCTACACGTGGACATCATCAAATGGCCAATACCGAAATCAGATTGATTACATTCTTGGCCACCAAGATGGAGAAGCTCTATACAGTCAGCAAAAACAAGAATGGAAGCTGACTCTGGCTCAGATCATGAACTCCTTATTGCAAAATTCAGACTTAAATTGAAGAAAAGTGGGAAAACCACTACTTTGGTTTTCAGGTATGGTTTCATGATCATTCATCAAATCCCTTAGGATTGTACAGCGGAAGTGACAAATAGATTCAAAAGATTATCTGATAGACAGAGTGCCTAAAGACTCTGGATGGAGGTTAGCAACATTGTACAGGAGGCAGTGATCAAGACCATTCCCCAAGAAAAAGAAATGCAAAAAGGCAAAATGGATGTCTGAAGAGGCCTTACAAATAGCTTTAAAAAGAAGAGAAGCAAGAGGCAAAGGAGAAAAGGAAAGATGTACCCATTTGAATGCAGAGTTCCAAAGAATAGCAAAGACAGATAAGAAAGCCTTCCTCAGTGATCAGTGCAAAAAAAAATAGAGGAAAACAATAGAATGGGAAAGACTAGAGATCTCTTCAAGAAAATCAGAGATACTAAGGGAATATTTCATGCAAAGATGGGCACAATAAAGGACAGAAATGGTATGGAACTGACAGAAGCAGAAGATATTAAGAGGTGGCAAGAATACACAGAAGAACTGAACAAAAAAGATCTTCATGACCCAGATGATCATGATGCTGTGATCACTCACCTAGAGCCAGAGCTCCTGGGATGTGAAGTCAAGTGGGCCTTAGGAAGCATCACTACGAACAAAGCTAGTGGAGGTGATGGAATTCCAGCTGAGCTATCTCAAATCCTAAAAGATGATGCTGTGAAAGCGCTGCACTCAATATGCCAAATTTGAAAATCTCAGCAGTGGTCACAGTATTGGGAAAGGTCAGCTTTCATTCCAATCCCAAAGAAAGACATTCCCAAAGAATGTTCAAACTACCTGACAATTGCATTCATCTCACACACCAGCAAAATATTGCTCAAAATTCTTCAAGCCAGGCTTCAACAGTATGTGAACTGGGAACTTCCAGATGTTCAAGCTAGATTTAGAAAAGACAGAGGAACCAGAGATCAAATTGTCAACATCTACTGGATCATCAAAAAAGCAAGAGAGTTCCAGAAAAACATATACTTCTGCTTTATTGACTGTGCCAAAGCCTTTGACTGTGTGGATCACAACAAACTGTGAAAAATTCTTCAAGATATGGGAATATCAGACCACATGATCTGCCTCATGAGACATCTATATGCAGGTCAAGAAGCAACAGTTAGAACTGGACATGGAACAGTAGACTGGTTCCAAATCAGGAAAGGAGTACATCAAGGCCATAAATTGTCACCCTGTTTATTTAACTTATATGCAGAGTTCAGCTCAGTTCAGTTCAGTCGCTCAGTCGTATCTAACTATTTGCGACCCCATGAATCGCTGCACGCCAGGTCTCCCTGTCCATTACCAACTCCCGGAGTTCACTCAGACTCAGATCCATCGACTCAGTGATGCCATGCAGCCATCTCATCCTCTGTCGTCCCTTTCTCCGCCTGCCCTCAATCACTCCCAGCATCAGAGTCTTTTCCAATGAGTCAACTCTTCGCATGAGGTGGCCAAAGTACTGGAGTTTCAGCCTTAGTATCATTTCTTCCAAAGAAATCCCAGGGCTGATCTCCTTCAGAATGGACTGGTTGGATCTGCTTGCAGTCCAAGGGACTCTCAAGAGTCTTCTCCAACACCACAGTTCAAAAGCATCAATTCTTTGGCGCTCAGCTTTCTTCACAGTCCAACTCTCACATCCATACACGACCACTGGAAAAACCATAGCCTTGACTAGATGGACCTTAGTCGGCCAAGTAATGTCTCTGCTTTTGAATATGCTATCTAGGTTGGTCATAACTTTTCTTCCAAGGAGTAAGCATCTTTTAATTTCATGGCTGCAGTCACCATCTGCAGTGATTTTGGAGCCCAAAAAAATTAAGTCTGACACTGTTTCCACTGTTTCCCCATCTATTTCCCATGGAGTGATGGGACCGGATGCCATGATTTTCGTTTTCTGAATGTTGAGCTTTAAGCCAACTTTTTCACTCTCCTCTTTCACTTTCATCAAGAGGCTTTTTAGTTCCCCTTCACTTTCTGCCATATGGGTGGTGTCATCTGCATATCTGAAGATACTGATATTTCTCCCAGTAATCTTGGTTCCAGCTTGTGCTTCTTCCAGCCCAGCGTTTCTCATGATGTACGCTGCATAGAAGTTAAATAAGCAGGGTGACAATATACAGCCTTGACATACTCCTTTTCCTATTTGGAATCAGTCTGTTGTTCCATGTCCAGTTCTAACTGTTGCTTCCTGACCTGCACATAGGTTTCTCAAGAAGCAGGTCAGGTGGTCTGGTATTGCCATCTCTTTCAGAATTTTCAACAGTTTATCGTGATCCACACAGTCAAAGGCTTTGGCATAGTCAATAAAGCAGAAATAGATGTTTTTCTGGAACTCTCTTGCTTTTTCCATGATCCAGCAGATGTTGGCATTTTGATCTCTGATTCCTCTGCCTTTTCTAAAACCAGATCAAACATCTGGAAGTTCACGGTTCACGTATTGCTGAAGCCTGGCTTGGAGAATTTTGAGCATTACTTTACTAGTGTGTGAGATGAGTGCAATTGTTCGGTAGTTTGAGCATTCTTTGGCATTGCCTTCCTTTGGGATTGGAATGAAAACTGACCTTTTCCAGTCCTGTGGCCACTGCTGAGTTTTCCAAATTTGTTGGCATATAGAGTGTAGCGCTTTCACAGCATCATCCTTCAGGATTTGAAATAGGTCAACTGGAATTTCATCACCTCCACTAGCTTTGTTTGTAGTGATGCTTTCTAAGGCCCACTTGACTTCACATTCCAGGATGTCTGGCTCTAGGTGAGTGTGAGTGATCACACCATCGTGATTACCTAGGTTGTGAAGATCTTTTTTGTACAGTTCTTCTGTGTATTCTTGCTACCTCTTCTTAATATCTTCTGCTTCTGTTAGGTCCATACCATTTTTGTCCTTTATCGAGCCCATCTTTGCATGAAATGTTCCCTGGTATCTCTAATTTTCTTGAATGGATCTCTAGTCTTTCCCATTCTGTTCTTTTCCTTTATTTCTTTGCATTGATTGCTGAGGAAGGCTTTCTTATCTCTTTTTCCTATTCTTTGGAACTCTGCATTCCGATGCTTATATCTTTCTTTTTCTCCTTTGCTTTTCACTTCTCTTCTTTTCACAGCTATTTGTAAGGCCTCCCCAGACAGCCATTTTGCTGAGTACATCATGAGAAATGCTGGGCTGGAAGAAGCACAAGCTGGATCAAGATTACCCGGAGAAATATCAATAAATCAGATATGCAGATGGCAGAAAGTGAAGAAGAACTAAAGACCCTCTTGATGAAAGTGAAAGAGGCGAGTGAAAATGTTGGCTTAAAACTCAACATTTAGAAAACTAAGATTATGGCATCTGGTCCAATCATTTCATGGTAAATAGATGGGGAAACAATGGAAACAATAATAGACTTTATTTTGGGGGGCTCCAAAATACCTGCAGATGGTGATGGCAGCCATGAAATTAAAAAACACTTACTCCTTGGAAGAAAAGTTACGATTAACCTAGACAGTATATTAAAAAGCAGAGACATTGGTTTGCCAACAAAGCTCCATGTAGTCAAAGCTATGGTTTTTCCAGTAGTCATGTATGGATTTGAGAGATGGACTATAAAGACAGCTAAGTGCTGAAGAATTGATGCTTTTGAACTGTGGTGTTGGAGAAGACTCTTGAGAGTCCCTTGGACTGCAAGGAGATCCAACCAGTCCATCCTAAAGGAGATCAGTCCTGGGTGTTCATTGGAAGGACTGATGTTGAAGCTGAACTCCAATACTTTGTCCACCCGATGTGAAGAGCTGACTCATTTGAAAAGACCTGGATGCTGGAAAAGATTGAAGGTGGGAGGAGAAGGGGATGAGAGAGGATGAGATGATTGGATGGCATCACCAACTCAATGGACATGAGTTTGAGTAAACTCCAGGAGTTGGTAATGGACAGGGAAGCCTGGTATCCTGCAGTCCTTGGGGTTGCAAAGAGTCGAACATGCCTACGTGTATCAAATCATTATGTTGCATTCATGAAACTAATATAATGCTATATGTCAATTGTATGCATTTAAAAAAAAAAAAAAAAGAACAACTGGTAAGAACATGTGCACAGAAAAGAGTTGGGAGATGGGAATTGCAGTTAATTTTGCTAAAAGGCCGGTGGTAACTGGAAGGGAGTTCTACTTTTCACATCCTCCTCTTTCTTGGCCATGAACACCTGAGAGTTCAAGTGCTGAACTGAACTGGCCTAAATTGTGGAGGAGCAAGTTTGGTGGAAAGAAAGAGAACAGAAAATGAAGAAGGAAGGGAAAGGAAAGTAGCATGTGGAGAATGCTTGCCTTGAGCCAGGGACTGGAGTATGCACTTTATAGATGTTTTCCCACTTATTTATTCTAGATAAGTTAGATTGTCACTTCCATGGAGTCTCAGAGACGTCAGATAACTTGGTCCTGCATCATTCAGCTGGTGAGGGATGAACCTAGGAGGATGACCCAGATCTGTCTCATTCCCATGTGTATGCCCTTTCTTGGCCAAAGTGGAAATATCAGTGGAAATGTGAGTCTATGGCCTGCACAGAAAAGTCAGGTAGGTGCAAGTTTCCATGCCCACAATCCAGAGGAATCTTGTTTGTAGCTTTGGGTTCTACTTCCCTAACATCTCCATTCTCATAGTCAATACCACCTTCACATGGCCAGCCAATTCGAATTTGGCAATTCAGTTTCACTTAGTGTTTTTGATGTTCAATACTTAAGACTCTCTTGTGGGCATTACACTAAGTGAGATAAGTGAGACTGAGAAAGACAAACGCTGTGTGATTTCACTTAGATATGAAATCTAAAGAATCCAAACTCATAAAAACAGAATTTGTGTTTACTAGGGGCTGGGGATGGGAGAATAAGGGAGATGTTGTTTAAGGGTACAAACTGGCAACTAGTAGATAAATAACTTCTAGAGACCTAAGGTGCAGCAGGGTGATTATAGAAAACAATCCTGTGTTATAAACTTCAAAGTTACTAAGGGACTAGTCCTACCTATTCTTACCATGAAAGAAAATGAAAACTATGTGTCACGACAGAGGTATTAGCTATCACCAGAGTGGTCCTCATATTGCAATATAAAAATGCATCAAATCATTACATTGTATACCTTAAACTTATACAATGTTATAATTCAATTATATCTCAGTTTTTTAAAAGACTCTCTTGTGTGTCAGTCTTCCTTAGAGTGGGTGGTTTCAAAATCACTGAGATGTATTTGAATAATTAACTTCAACATTCATATTTGATAATTTGAATAATCAATAGGATATGTTTAAAAGTCCAATTGGTCTTTAAATAATACAAAATATTCTTCTTTTTAAGAACTTTTATATTCCCTTAGTAACTTTTAACTGGTGTTAAAAACACAATACATGCATATTGTCATTATTTTAGATATTCCCAGTAAATAACTGAATGTGCATAAAATAAACTGAATTACCCTATGTATGGAGATCCATAATCAGTTAATTCATTAAAAAGTTGACTTAGCACTTTTCGGATTAGATTAAAAGCCTGTATATTTAAACACTTTCCCTGAAGAAATATTTTCCTTTTTTTTTTTTTTTTTTGCCTTAAGGAGAAAATGAAATAGTTTGAAAATAATAAAGAGAACTTACAATTTTAAAAAAATTATGAAGATAAACAAATTAAAAACAAATATTCATATTGCCCACAGACTGAATATCTCAGTTTCTGGACAGCTGGTGATTACAACCAAATTTATCATTTACCAATTACCATTACACAATACATTCTTGTAACGAAAGACCGTTACATAAAAGGACAAATGTTAGGCATCTATCCAAAGGAATGTCCTTGGAGTAACAGCTTCAGATGCCAATTTAGATATAGCCCATCTATTAAGAGGACTTCAAAGGAATACTGGAGGGGTTTTGGGGTAGAGATTGTTATTTTCTCCATTTTCAACTTAACAGTTACCTCACTAATCAGTCCTCTTGGTCTTTTCTTCCTTTTAACTAGTTCTGATTTTTCCTTTCAAAGAAATCCACAAACATCTCATACTGGAATGAAATCCAATCATTCAAGATTAATTCTCTGTTTAGAACTTGAGAAAATAAACTTAATATATAAAGCATTCTTGGATTTTTCCATGAAGTAATTGATTGTGCAAAATAGAAAGTATTAGTCATAATATGAAGTTATCAGCCCTATACTAGAGAAGACATAAAACAGCCCATCCAGCTGTCTCAAAGGCTCTAAGAGGCAGACACTCAGTTGAAACATTTGCTTTGACTTCTCATTTGATTGTCAAGCCTCATTACATAATGGTGATTCGTGTTCCACACTAATTAGCTAAGAGGTTTGGACATTAATCTGCTACTCAGTAAGCAGCACTCTGCAATGAGGCGGTTTTTGAAAAGGACCAGTTCTGGCTTTACGGGTCTAGGATCTATCAGGCTGAGGAGATATGTACACAGGCTCCGGAATGTCGGCTGAAGACATTAGACTTTACTTTCTTCCTCTCTCTGCCTTGTGGCCACATCATCCAAGAGCAAGCAGGGTGAGGTGAAGAAAGTGGGGAATATCACATAGAGAACTTGAGTAAAAAGGAACTTGTATGTAACTGATAAGGAACCAATATCCAGAATATATAAAGAACTCTTACAACTCAATAATAAAAAGACTAATAACCCAGTTAAGATAGGGTTAACCCATGTCCTTCCAAGGAGGATATATGAATGACAAAGCAGCACATAAAAAGGTGCTTGACATTATTAGTCATTCAGTTCAGTTCAGTTCAGTTCAGTTGCTCAGTCGTGTCCGACTCTTTGAGACCCCATGAATCGCAGCACACCAGGCCTCCCTGTCCATCACCAACTCCCGGAGTTGACTCAGACTCATGTCCATCGAGTCGGTGATGCCATCCAGCCATCTCATCCTCGGTCGTCCCCTTCTCCTCCTGCCTCCAATCCCTCCCAGCATCAGAGTCTTTTCCAATGAGTCAACTCTTCGCATGAGGTGGCCAAAGTACTGGAGTTTCAGCTTCAGCATCATTCCCTCCAAATACAAATCAAAACCATAATTAGATATCACTTCACACTACTGGATGGTTAAAAGAAAAAAGTCAGATAACAACAAATGTTGGCAAAGATGTGGAGGAACTGAAACCTTCATTCACTGATGATGATAATATAAAATGGTATTTTAGAAAATAGTCTAGCAATTCTTTAAAACTTAAGAGTAGAATTACCATATAACTGTGCAATTTCATTCCCAGATATATACTCAAAGAAGAAAACAAGCATTCACACAAAAATATACACACAAATGTTTATAGAAACATTATTTATAATGGCCAAAGATGGGAACAACTCAAAGGTTCATCAACTGCTAAATGGATAAATAAAATGAGGTATAGACTTAAGATGGAATATTATTCACTATAGGAAGGAACAAAGTACAGATATACATTACAACATAGATAAACCTTGAAAACATTATGCTAAGTGGAAGAAACCAATCACAAAAGACCACATATTATATGATTTCATTAATATAAATGTCCAGAATGTGGGAATCTGTAGAAACAAGCTGTGGACAGAGAGTAGTTCAGCTCAGTTCAGTCGCTCAGTCATGTCCAACTCTTTTCAAGCCCATGGACTGCAGCACGCCAGGCCTCCCTGTCCATCACCAACTCCCGGAGTTTACTCAAACTCATGTCCATTGAATCGGTAATATCATCCAACCATCTCATCCTCTGTCGTCCTCTTCTCCTCCCACCTTCAATCATTCCCAGCATCAGGGTCTTTTCAAATGAGTCAGTTCTTCACATCAGGTGGCCTAAGTATTGGAGTTCAGCTTCAACATCAGTCCTTCCAATGAACACCCAGGACTGATCTCCTTTAGGATGGACTGATTGGATCTCCTGGCAATCCAAGGGACTCTCAAGAGTCTTCTCCAACACCACAGTTCAAAAGCATCAATTCTTCAGCAAGTAGCTGTCTTTATAGTCCAACTCTCACATCCATACATGACTACTAGAAAAACCATAGCCTTGACAGAGAGTAGACTAGTGGTTTATTAGAGCTAGAAGAGGAGGAGGGATAGGATGGTGATAGATAAAAGCCATGAAATTTATTTTTGAGGTGATAAAAATGTTCTAAAATTGTGCTAACTGTTGCACATATCTGTGAATATGCTAAAAACCCCAAAATTGTTTACTTCAAATGTGTGAATTGTATGGTATGTGAATTATATAGTATGTAAATTATATATCAATGAACCATTTTTGTTTTTTTTTTTTCAAGGAAATATAAAGGAAGCTATGAGTATAAGAAGCACTCACTGGCTGCCCCAGGTAGAAGTGAATGGCAGGAGGACATAGGAAGGGTAAGAAGGGCCATGTGGAACCCATGATCCCATCCAATGCCAAGTTAGTAAATCAAATGAGCAGCCTAAGAGTCACACAGCTGGTATGACAGCATCAGAGCCCCATCATTCATTTAGTCATTCAACAAATGTTTACTGAACACCTTCCATGTGCCAAATTACATGCTAAGAAGATGGGATATACCTGTGAATAGTCGGAGAAGGCAATGGCACCCTACTCCAGTACTCTTGCCTGGAAAATCCCATGGATGGAGGAGCCTGGTGGGCTGCAGTCCATGGGGTCACTAAGAGTTGGACACGACTAAGCGACTTCACTTTCGCTTTTCACTTTCATGCATTGGAGAAGGAAATGGCAACCCACTCCAGTATTCTTGCCTGGAGAATCCCAGGGATGGGGGAGCCTGGTGGGCTGCCGTCTCTGGGGTCGCACAGAGTCGGACACGACTGAAGTGACCTAGCAGCAGCAGTAGCAGCAGCAGCTGTTTGAAAGAGAGAAACATTAAAGGATGTTTACTACAGTATTGTTATGCTCTCAAAAGACCACATATTATATGATTTCATTAATACAAATGTCCAGAATGGGGGAATCTATAGAGACAAACCATAGACAGAGAGTACAAAGGTCTGTCTAGTCAAAGCTATGGTTTTTCCAGTAGTCATGTACAGATATGAGAGTTGGACTATAAAGACAGCTACTGCTGCTGCTGCTAAGTGCCTAAGAATTGCTGCTTTTGAACTGTGATGCTGAAGCGTCACCAACCATCATCAACCTTGTCGCTCCGGGATGATGGTGAAGGACAGGGAAGCCTGGTGTGCTGCAGTCCATGGGGTCACAATGAAACAGACATGACTGAGAGACTGAACAACAACAACAAATTATGTTGAACCATATGAAATTACCAATTTTATAGGTCAAAATGGTCAAATACTGGCAACTTTGTATTGGCAACTATATATTTAAAAGTGCTGCCTTATGACCCAGCAATCCCACTGCTGGGCATACACACCAAGGAAACCAGAATTGAAAGAGACACATGTACCCCAATGTTCATCGCAGCACTGTTTATAATAGCCAGGACATGGAAACAACCTAGATGTCCATCAGCAGATGAATGGATAAGAAAGCTGTGGTACATATACACAATGGAGTACTACTCAGCCATTAAATAGAATACATTTGGATCAGTTCTAATGAGGTGGATGAAACTGGAGCCGATTATACAGAGTGAAGTAAGCCAGAAAGAAAAATACCAATACAGTATACTGACACATATATATGGAATTTAGAAAGATGGTAATGATGACCCTGTATGCAAGACAGCAAAAGAGACACAGATGTGTAGAGCAGACTTTTGGACTCTGAGGGAGAGGGAGAGGGTGGGATGATTTGGGAGAATGGCATTGAAACATGTATACTAGCATGTAAGAAACGAATCGCCAGTTTATGTTTGATGCAGGATACAGGATGCTTGGGGCTGGTGCACAGGGATGATCCAGAGAGATGATATGGGGTGGGAGGTGGGAGGAGGGTTCATGTTTGGGAACTCATGTACACCCATGGTGGATTCATGTCAACGTATGGCAAAACCAATACAGTATTGTAAAGTAAAATAAAGTAAAAGTTAAAATTTTTTTTAAAAAAAGTACATTGCATGTAGGCTCATCAATTGTAACAAAGGTACCACTCTAGCTGGGGAAGTTGACAATGGGGGAAGCTATGCATATGTGGAGGCAGGGGGTTTATGGGAAATTCCTGTACCTTCTAATCAATTTTGCTGTGAACATAAAACTGCTCTAGAAAAGGAAGTCTATTAAATTGTTTTAAAATGGACACAAATGTGTTTAATAATATATGTATCTATATTTGTATATAATTCCACGAGGATAAGGAGAAATGTGAAAGATAAAAACTTGCCTGTTACTCTGCTAGAAGAGAGAGAAAGTTGTGTGTATGTGTGCATGTGTGTGTGTGTGTTAAGGAAGTATTAACTTTTTCTTTATATATCTTCACACTGTTTCATTTATGACAGTTATGTATTATTTTCATAATTACTAAGTATAATTGACAATTACAAATAAGAAAAAGAGCACAAGAGGTGCTTATGGAACTGAATCCATGATCCAGAGTCACAGCCCTTTAGCTTCAAGTTTATTTTATGGCCAGACTGTCTAGACATAAACACCCACCATATGCTGAGGAAGTTTCATAGAAATGGGAATTAGCTGTGGATCTGGACTGTCTCGATAGCTACTCGAAAGGAAACACAATAAAAATAGTTTTGTAACATTTGTGATAAGACTACAGTACAAAGATTGATCACTAGACGTCCTCAAATCAAGTGCTCTTTGTGAGAGTTTCTGAGGACAAAGAAGTCAGAGGTATTTTATGTGCAACATGAAATATGAGATAGGAAATCAGCAGAGATAAGATTTCAGTACACTGATGTGTACCTTGATGGATTCCACTTTCCCTCCCTAACTGTTGAACCAAATCACAAACATCTTGGATAGACTTAAAGTGAAGAGCATATCTTTTTTTTTTTAATGAATTTTACTTTATATCATGTTCCTCCTGGGCACCCCAAGACATCGGCAGCTTGAGAGGTATGATGGGATCGTGGTTTCAGACACAATCTCTGGGCATAGGATGCCTGGGTTCAAACCTCAGCCCTGCCACTCACTGAACTGGACAACCTCCTCTACCGTCATGTGTATCCGGTTTCCCTGCATGTTCATCTATAAGGTGCGGATGACAATGAAGCGCTCCTCTGGGACTATCATGAGGATTAAATGTGCTGATGTAGTTAAGCACTTAAAATCGTGCCTAGCATTTAAACTTTTTTTTTTTTTTTTTTTTTGGCATTGAAAACTTCTCTTAAAAGGTAACCTTCCTACACTATTGGTGTGAATGTAAATTGGTGTAGCCTTATGGGAGACAGTATGGAGGTTCCTCAAAAAACTAAAAATACAATTACCATATGATCTAGCAATCCCACTCCTGGGCATATGTCCAGATAAAACTTTAATTCAAAAAGATACATGCATCTCAGTGTTCATAACAGCACAGTTTACTATAGCTAATACATGGAAGCAACATAAATGTCTATCAGCAGATGAATGGAGAAAGAAGACGTGGTATAAATATATATATCAGTAAGTCTCAGTCTGTCTAATAGATCTCTAAGATGGCCCTCTGCCCCACCCTCTCTTGCCCAAAACTTCTGCGGGCATGAAAGGAGGAGACCTGTCAGTGGTTTTCTCTCCCCAGCCCCCCAATTCAGGGTGCCCCCACCTACTTACAGGTATATGGTCAGCTCCAAGGAAATGACAAATGGTCTGGGTGGTTTTATTCCTCTGATCTCTCTTTGCATAAGGATTAGGAGCAAGTGCTTTCAAAGGAATATAACATTTTTAGGAGGCACTCAGTTGAGAATCATGCCTAACCCCAAGCTCTTCCTCTGCCCCAAATATGCCCTCATAGTGAGATCCACAGCCATGGTGATACAAGGAGTTAGGATGACCAGGCCCATGTGATAGAATGCCTGACTTAATCCAGCCATTGAACACGCACTTACACATCTGCCATGTCTCTGGATGTTAATGCTCAATTTTCTCCCTAAATTATTTGAGTCTAATTCCCGCGTATGAAGTGGTAATAGCAACAGGGACGACACGGAGTTGTGCGAATTCTGTACTGCACAAAGGTACTCAACCAAGGAGGTGAGTAGGAACTGAAATCCAGCCCATGCTCCTTTTACCAAGCCAGGTACCCAAGGGGGTATATCTGCCCAGGGGTACACCTTTCCCTAACGTACAAAAAATTATTTTCTAGTCAAACAGAGGCTTCATGCTGTACAACATACTATAGTACCCATTATGAACTTCACCCTCAACAGATGATACATTTGCTGTTGCCTCAGTGTCCCCATCTGGGACAATGCACTTCTCTGTGTTTTATGCCTTGAGATGGTCATTGTAAGGAGCAGACTGCACTCACTAGAAAGAAGGTCTTCAAGGAATGTAAAGTTCATATTAAATATTAGACATTATTTCCTCACTTTGTCCCAAGAAAGTGCTACTTAGTAATTATGGGTTGTTCCATGATCAGAGAGGAAAATAAAACTATTCTGTAGCCCTTGCCAAGGAAAGTTAATGGAAACTCTTATTCCACTACCTACGTAAATGTCATGAGAAAGACCCACCTAGGACTAGCTGCACAGCTAAATGCCTATTCAGGGACCCAATAGAATCTTCAGATTAATTCTTCATCAACTGTGCTCTCAAGTTTTATATGCAAACAAAGGTCATAAACAAAGCTACTAACCAATTTTCACAAAGAGATGAAGAAGAAGGGAGCTTTCCTTGAGAGCAGACAATGTGCTTCTCTCATCCTTGAGTTTCTGGACCTGAATTGGATAGTGGTTGTTCAATCAAATGTTTGTTGACATTTGTGCTAAGTAATCCAATACATGCTGCCAAATGACTGATGCTCCCCTTAAGGGAGAGATGTTGATCCAGACACAGGATCAGGAGGGTCCTAAATAATTCATATGGACTCATCTGTTTTGGCTAAATCTACAGAAAAGAGACTTCAATTTCCTAGTTTAGAAACTTTCTATATCTGATCCAAATCTTACATTTTCTTATTCCAGTATTAATAGCATCAGAAAGCATGGCTTTAAAGCAATCACTCTCATTCTACTGATCCAGACTAAAACATTGACATCTTTAAAAGTCTGAATTAAACTATGTGAAACTTCTAGATGAATTTATCTTTCTAAGCAAAAGTCTAAATGAACCAACGTTAGTATCATTCGGTCATTCTGTGACCACTTGCTCTAATTACAGTGCTTCTGAATTTCTTTTCATCCAATTCATCCTTCAGGTATGGACTGTATTTTCAGCCTTGAAGCCAACAAGTTATTGAAGCCTTTTAGTTATTATCTAACTTAAAGAAAACATCAAGACAGTAGTAAAGAGAAAGCCAGTCCTGGGGTCCCCAACATGGCAGCTGGCAGAATCTCGCTATTTCTAGTCATGCTTCTCTTTTCTTCCTCTGCCTCATGACCCTCCTGAGAGGTAAGGAATCAGTCTGCAGAGGGGGATTCTCGTGAACAACACTCACCCAGGTTTTAAATGTGTTTCCTCTGGTTTCAATAGCATCAATTCCCGTAGCATACACAGTAACTACTCAGCCACTGAGTGACTTCATTCTTCCCCCAAGCAGATGGCTACTTAAGAACATATTTACTGCCACCTTGTGGAACCAAAACCAACACACTTATAAAAAGCCTGTTCTATTCAATTTTTTTGTCACTTGAATTTTTTCTCATTTGTTATCACCTTTTCTTCTCTAGAAAGGAGCCTCCATGCTGCTCTTGTTACAGGAGCATCTCACACCTGGCAGGGGGAAAAAAACAATCTTTCTTGCTTTATGTACTGTCATTCTTGGTCAAAATGGAGCTGTGACGTACAGAGAGCAAAAGCTGCCATTCCCTGGGAAGCTCCTAAGCCTCACCGAAAGTGCCAGGAATTGAACCATAATCCCTGATAATTATATTTACAAGAAAGGGCCTGCCCATAATCTCTCCAAAAAAATAATGTTATTCACATGTGTTTCATACAGAGATCCACATATAGTAGCTTAGCCATGTCTGAATTCTGATCTTAGGCTAGAAAATGAGCTTGACCCAACAGAAGTGTTTAAATTGCCTGCCCTGCAATACATCACATCCCTTGCTTTCAATGCAAGGCATGATCTGGTTTATTTTCCATTGCGTTTCCCTATCGCAAAGACATTTCTATAGCTCTGTGTATCTCTATAGATGGCTTTAAGGGAAGGACTTAGGAGTAAGACTATACCCATGTTTGGATAAACATATCTGTCTGTTTTACCTCAGCCTGAACTATCTCATCCTGGGAAAGTTTAAGCCTGTTAAATACATACCAAAGTTTTTAAAGGGTTTGATTATAGGCAATGTGTCTGTTCTTTAAAAATACAAAGCTTTTTCACCCAGAAGAAGCTAGTTTTGTACAGTTCTCAACAGCTACTATTTTTTAAATCTAAGTAGATAACTCATATTACTGCAGCTTTGGCCTGAACAACCACGGTGGTTACTAAAACTATACGACATGGGCATTAAATCTGAACAGATTCAGTGTAAGAAGCAGCTATAACTATCTTCCAGTATATCTCTTTCTTTTATGAAACCTACTTTTTTTTACTGGGAGAGAGAAGTGACTCTGAACAGACTCTATGATTTTTCTCAACACAAATCCCTTTACAAGGCCTAAGATTCTGGAGTTGAAAGTTCAGGAGAGGAGGTGGGGAAGAATGTGGGGCTCTTGCAGGAAAGCTCAGGAATTTGGTAATACTAGCGTAAGAACATCTGCAAGGGAAAAAACTGTGACACAAGACAGGCCCCAGAAAGAAAGCCAAGAAAATGCTCTTTCCCATGTTGGTCAGGAGCCCGATAAGGTTCAGTCTCGGGTTTTCAGAGTACTGTCACAGCTAGGTGGGAACTAACAAGTCACAAGTCCCCAGAGTGGAAAAAATAATGCAAGGAAAATAAAGTTGAACAGAATGAAAAGTAAAATGCATTCTTGATTCTATGTGATAGGCCCATTTTATCTCTAGGTCCTCAAAAAGAAAAATAAAAGAGAATCCAAAAGTAAGAAAAATCCATGAGCTCTTTCTGAGGAAAAAAAGTGAATCTGTCACCAGATATTTATTCAGAATGTTGTGGTGACTATTGGTGCTGTTCACCAAAGTGATTAATCTCCTAGGTTCAGGGGAGAATTGTACTTTCTGGTTCCCAGGTCATTGGATGAGGACGTGTGGTTTTGGTCAATGAGTAGAGAGCAGAAATGACATGGGCCGCTTTCAGGACAGAACATTGACTTGTTGATATAAGATTCAAGTTCTCTCTTCCCTGTCCCTTCCCTGTCTGTGATTCAAGGTGGTAACTGCTTAGACACCCTGGGTCTCTGAGAGAATGAGCACAGCCCCCTTGCCTATCTACACTGAACATATAATGTAAATGAGAAACAAACCTTTGTGGTTTAGGCCATTAACTTTGGGGAGATGTTTGTTGTTGCAATATTATGAAGCTAATCCTTACTGGTACATACCTGCAGTAGAAGCAACATTCTTGTTTAGTTGACGTAGACAGCAATATGTGACAAGTCCTTATGTACAGGCAAGGAGTACCTGAAGCTTATAGTGGGGAGGTAGGAACGGCATTGGCTAATGTGAGAAAATCTTACATTGAAAAGCAAGTTTCTGAGATACATTCACCCCTATGTGTATAGCACCACTGTTCACAATAGCCAAAACATGGAAACAACCCAAATGTCCATCGACAGAGAAATGGATAACGGAGGCACATATATACAGTGGAATACTACTCAGCCATAAAGAGAACAAAATAATGCTGATTGTAGCAACATGGATGCAACTAGAGATTGTCATAATAAGTGAGGTAAGTCACAAGGAGAAAGACAAATATCATATGATCCCACTTGTGTGGGGAATATAAAATATGGCAAAATGAACCTATTCACAAAACAGAAAGAGAGTTAGACATAGAGAACAGACTCGTGTTTGCCAAGGGGGAGAGGGGAAGACAACTGTTACCTTATTTTAAGAAAAGCACCAAACCGCACCCTTTGGTTCAGTTCAGTTTAGTCACTCAATCATGCCCGACTCTTTGCGACCCCATGAACTGCCACATTCCAGGCTTCCCTGTCCATCACCAACTCCCAGAGTCTACCCAAATTCATGTCCATTAAGTCGATGATGCCATTCAACCATCTCATCCTCTGTCGTCTCCTTCTCAGCCTGCCCTCAATCTTTCCCAGCATCAAGGTCTTTCCAAACGAGTCAGCTCTTCACATCAAGTGGCAAAAGTATTGGAGTTTCAGCTTCAACATCAGTCCTTCCAATGAACACCCAGGACAGATCTACTTTAGGATGGACTGGTTAGATCTCCTTGCAGTCCAAGGGACTCTCAAGAGTCTTCTCCAACACCACAGTTTATTTTTTTTTTAATTTAATTTTTACTTTATTTTACTTTACAATACTACATTGGTTTTGCCATACATTGACATGACTCCACCACGGAACACCACAGTTTAAAAGCATCAATACTTTGGCGCTCAGCCTTCTTTATAGTCCAACACTCACATCCATACATGACCACAGGAAAACCATAGCCTTGACTAGACGGACCTTTGTTGACAAAGTGATATCTCTGCTTTTTAATAAGCTGTCTAGTTTGGTCATAACTTTCCTTCCAAGGAGTAAGTTTCTTTTAATTTCATGGCTGCAGTCACCATCTGCAGTGATCCTGGAGCCCAAAAAAATAAAGTCAGCCACTATTTTCACTGTTTACCCATCTGTTTGCCATGAAGTGAAGTGATGGGACCAAATGCCATGATCTTAGTTTTCTGAATGTTGAGCCTTAAGCCAACTTTTTTATCCTCCTCTTTCACTTTCATCAAGAAGCTCTGAGTTCTTAATGCAAATCAAAAACCCTCCCATCTTAATCATAATTACTTTTTCAGAGTAAAACATTGTCTTTCATTGTGGACCTATACACACACACACACATATATATATATATTTACATATATTTATTTTGTGTAGATTTTGTGTGTGTGTGTGTGTATAAATGTATTTTACTGGTAAAGTCAATTTTAAAAATCACTAGTCAGTTCCCTGTGTTTATGATAAAGGCTATACCTTCTCATCCAGAGAGGGCGATGGCACCCCACTCCAGTACTCTTGCCTGGAAAATCCCATGGATGGAGGAGCCTGGTAGGCTGCAGTCCATGGGGTTGTGAAGAGTCGGACACGTCTAAGCCTTTTCACTTTCATACACTGGAGAAGGAGATGGCAACCCAGTCCAGTGTTCTTGCCTGGAGAATCCCAGGGATGGGGGAGCCTGTTGGGCTGCCGTCTCTGGGGTCGCACAGAGTCAGACACAACTGAAGTGACTTAGCAGCAGCAGCAGCAACAGTACCTTCTCATCAGTAGAAGTCATTAAGTTATTCGGAAGATTTTCAATTTTAAATGAATGTTGATATTTTCTTCCTCTTTTTAAATAATTATTTGCTTTGAACTCATCCTTAATCACTTATATTACTCTTACCCAAGTAATTTTTAAGAAACAGAATTCACTTAATATTTGTGATCAAATCTGATAATCATTGTTTCATGCAGTCCCCATGAAAAATGACTTAGTATATGAACAAATAAAGTTAATTATTAGTTTTTATGCATTCAAAGTATATTTAGGAACAAATAATGATATTAAACATAACTTTAAGCTTATATAGATATCTTAATTTCATAGAATATTCACATATAGCAATAAATACACAACTATATGATTATTTGGAGAAGGAAATGGCAACCCATTCCAGTACTCTTGCCTGGAAAATCCCATGGACAGAGGAGCCTGGTAGGCTACAGTCCATGGGTTCGAGAAGAGTTGGACACGACTGAGTGACTTCACTTTCACTTTTCGTTCTCATGCACTGGAGAAGGAAATGGCAACCCACTCCAGTATTCTTGCCTGGAAAATCCCAGGGACAGAGGAGCCTGGTGGGCTGCTGTCTCTGGGGTCGCACAGAGTCAGACACGACTGAAGTGACTTAGCAGCAGCAGCAGCAGCATACAAATATTTGTCATTTTTTACTTTCTCAAATTTCTCTCTGAAAACTTTGTACATTTAAGAAATTTGTTAAAGTAGGTTAAACCTTGCTACTTTTCTTTTTTCTTGTAAATTGTATTCAGACATAACTTAACAGGGGCTTCCCTGGTAGCTCAGACAGTAAAGAATCTGCAATGCAAGAGTCCCATGTTCGATCCCTGCGTCAGGAAGATCCCCTGGAGAAGGAAATGGCAATGCACTCCAGTGTTCTTGCCTGGAGAATTCCATGGACAGAGGAGCCTGGTGACCTAAAGTCCATGGCGTCACAAAGAGTCAGGCATGACTGAGCTACTGACACTTTCATAACATACATATAGAAAAGTTCAGGAGCCATAATTATAACACTTCAATAAATTTTCACAAAATGAAGACACACATGTAACTGGCACCCAGATGATGAAACAGAACTTGACCAGCACCCCATGGCCTTCTCCTGCCTCCTCCTGCCTCTTCCCAGCCACAACCTTCTGAGAGTAACCACTGCTGCTGCTGCTGCTGCTGCTAAGTCACTTCAGTCGTGTCCAACTCTGTGCAACCCCAGAGACGACAGCCCACCAGGCTCCCCCGTCCCTGGGATTCTCCAGGCAAGAACACTGGAGTGGGTTGCCATTTCCTTCTCCAATGCATGAAAGTGAAAAGTGAAAATGAAACCACTCCATCGTGTCCGACTCCCAGAGACCCCACGGACTGCAGCCCTACCAGGCTCCTCCATCCATGGGATTTTCCAGGCAAGAGTACTGGAGTGGGGTGCCATTGCCGTCTCTGGAGAGTAACCACTAAGCTGACCTAACCCCAGGTTTTTGTTTTGTCTTTGTTTAAATTTCATATAAGTGGGATAATCCAGTATGCACTTTTTGTGACTGTTGCCTTCCTTCAATATTGTGTTTCTGAAATTCATCCCCATGGTTACATATAGTAGCAGTTTGTTTATCTACATTGCTGTATAGCGCTGTGTTATAGGAATATTTGTTGTTGTTTAATTACTAAGTCATGTCTGACTCTTTTTGTCAGACATGCTGCAATTTATTTCTACAATTTATTGTAGAATAAATGCTACAATTTATTCTATTTATGCTATATATGCTATAATTTATGCATGGAATGTGCATACACCAAAACACTATGCCTATTTATCTAAATTTCAAATTTAACGGAGCCTCCTACTTGTTGCCAGGTAACCCTTATCCTTGCCAATACTTAGCATTATCAGTAGAAGTAACTACTTTCTTTTAAAAACAAATGACTAAAACCACTCACTATCCTTGTAGAACTGCATCTACCAAATAAAAGTGAACATTTAACAGTTGTTCAGTTTATTTGAACAGACAGGGAAACTAGTTTGTTCAAGAACACCTCTTTAGGACATCCCAAGTGGTCCAGTGGTTAAGAATCTGACTTTCAATGCAGGGGATATGGGTTCTATCTCTGGTTGGGGAACTAATATCCCACATGCCTCGGGGCAACTAAGCCCAGGAGATGCAAGTTACTGCGCCTGCTCTGGAGTGTGTGTACAGCAAAGAAGAACCTCCATGCTACAGCTGAGATCTGATGCAGCTAAAAATAAATAAATATTTTACTTTTTAAAAAGAGTATCTCTTTCTCCAGGAAAAAAGTCCATTTTCTGTAATGAAGTATATCTTTTAGCTATCTACATTTATTAAATCAACTGGAACATGGCCAAGTTTTCATTTTATTTTTGATGTGTAAACAGCCTCAATAGGGTTAATAGTTTGCTTACAAACACAGAGGTTGTAGTTAAAACAATATTATTTCTATGAAGTCCTTTTATTCTTCAAAGCATATTACAAATTACAGATTAATTAAGCTCCACAACAGCCCCCAGGGAAACAGGGAATTCAGTCTCAAACTCAAGATATGAACCAACCTGAAACCAAAGATCTCACTTCCTTGTTCTGAACACCAAGCTTACATTGATGGCGAGCATTAATATTCCACCTACCAAAAGCTATTGCCATTCTGCTTTTCCATCTAAAAATGGGAAAGAGAGTTGAGGGTCAGGGAATAGTGAATGTTCAACAAAGTGCTTATCTTCTTAGATATAAGCCTCAACCTCAGTAAATTTCTGATGTGTTTTTTGATTCTAAAATGTGTACTCATCAAGACCACCAGGTTCAGACAAGGGATAGCCACAGAAAGCCAGAAAAATACAGATTCATGAAAATTTAGTGGGGTTCAGAGGAAATTCTTGTATTAAATTACATGATCATTTACTGAGGAATTTTCAATTAGAAATATTTTGCTGTTATCTTCCAGTGTGATTACTAAACTAGTACTGACAATTACTGAACTAGTACAATAAAACTGGTCTAAATTTCTCTCTTGACTTTCCCAGCCACAAATATCTTGGCATAGGGGAACATTGTCCTAAAATGACTGTTGTTCAATCCAGATCCTGAATGAAAGTGCGACTCTGAGGTTGTGTTGGGAACAGCTGGGATATTTCTGGGGAAAGTATTTCTGTGTAATTCCATGTGCTCATGTTCATGCTAAGTCACTTCAGTCATGGCTGACTCTTTGGAACCCTATGGATTCCAGCCCACCAGCTCACCAGGCTCCTCTGTCCATGAAATTCTTTAGGCAAGAATACTGGAGTGGGTTGCCATGCCCTTCTCCAGAGGATCTTTCCAACCCAGAGATCAAACCCGGGTCTCTTGCATTGCAGGCAGAGTCTTTACTGCCTGAGCTACCAGGAAAGCCTGTCTAATTCCATATTTGTCTTCAAATATTAACCAATGGTTTATGAAATTTGCTTGACAACTAATATTTTAAAAAATAGAAACTCTGTGTTTTCCAGAAGAATTGTTACCCTGAATTATCCCCTTAGTCCCTCTGGAAACATCTTCATCAAATTGCTTACACTAAAGAAGTTTGTCCCTTTCTTTGCACTTATTTTCTATTGAATGAAGGAAAATGGCCATTTAAAATGTAAAATGTAAGTCTAAGTATGGTTGGTGACTATGTACTGAAAAATAAGTGTGGGTTCTAGAGGACATACAATTGGGGTGACAAAAGATAAAGCTTTGTTCACAAGTGCAGAAAGTTAACCAAAATATATTATTTATATTGAATGAGCCAAAGATACTGAGAGCAGAACTCCTTAATGGGTAAGGAAGAAAAGTTGGCAAAGAGTCACAAAATTAAAAACAGAGAGTTTTTTTTAAATCACTATCTTTACACAGTTGACTATGATCTAGTATGTACAAAGAAAAATATATATATATTATTAAAACAGTTTGTTTAGCTGAAACGGGATCACCGCTGAACCACCAGGGAAATTCCTGAAAAGGGGATTTTCAAGAGGTGAATTAGTGATGTGCCTTTGAGTCCATGAAAGTTTTGAAATGTTCCTATTTATCCCACGAAACTGGTTATCCTCCCACGACCCCTCACCCCTGCCAACTTCCTCATTTCCATACATGGCCCATCTGTCTCCTCATGTCACACACCCAGGTTGTTGTTGTTGTTGCTTAGTCACTAAGTGCGTCTTAGGACAGCCCACAAGGAACTGTACTAGCACCATCAAGATACACTTGCTGAATAAATAGTGCATGCAATAAAGAAGGATTTTTAAGGGAGACTCCCAAGGGAAGAGGAAAGTCCAGGAAAGTAAGAGCAAAGGAAAGGTGACGAGGCAGGAAAGATGATCCATATGGGGGGCAGTTCATTACTTGGCCTTTGCAATCAACTCCCAGAGAAGCCCCTGAAACTCTTCTGTCTTCAGACATAGCATCCAGTTGCCCTCCCATCCCACTCCATCGTCCACACTCTGATTCCATTATTTCAAGGCAGTGACTGAGGAAGCCAGAGTCTCACAGAGTATTATCAGCCAGTTAGTTCCCTGGATGCCAGGGTCTCTCCCTGCTGGTTGGCATCCAACCTGGTGGTTCCTTGGTCTGTGGAGAGGGTGACTGCTGGGTTGGGCCAGCTTCCTAGAATCTGGTGATGGCATGAACCTTCACAAGGCTGCAAGTGGCTGACACAAGACCAAGCAGAGCTCAAGAACAACAGAGCATTGACTAGAGTTCCCTGTGCTAGACAGAAGGTCCTTGTTGATTATCTAGTCTACATACGACAGTATGTATATGTTAATCCCAAACTAGATGGAAAAAGAATCTGAAAAAGATTGGATATATCTATATGTGTATCTGAATCACTTTGCTGTATACCTGAAACTAACACAACATTGTAAATCAACTATGCTCCAATATAAAAATTGAATTTAAAATTTTAAAAATAAAAAAGCAAAAAAAAAAAAAAAAAAAAAGAATAACAAACCAACCATAAAGAAAAGTCACAGAAAAATCACCCAATTAAAAAAAAAATCCACTGCTGCACTCAGTGACCCCGACCCGGCAGCAGGCCACCACCGATTCACGCCTCTGCCAGAGACTCCTGGACACATACAAGCAAGTCTGGGTCAGTCTCTTGTGGGGTCACTGCTCCTTTCTCCTGGGTCCTGGTATGTACAAGGTTTTGTTTGTGCCCTCCAAGAGTCTGTTTCCTCAGTCCTGTGTAAGTTCTGGCAGCCCTATTGTGGGGTTAATGGCGACCTCCTCCAAGAGGGCTTATGCCATACCCAAGACTGCTGCACCCAGAGCCTCTGCCCCTTCAGCAGGCCACTGCTGATCCGTCACTCCGCAGAAGACACTCAAACACTGGCAGGTCTGGCTCAGACTCTGTGCGGTCCCCTGGTGAGCACAAGGTTTTGATTAAGCCCTCTGAGCATCTCTGGCAGGTGTGGGGTTTGATTCTAAACGTGATTCTGCCTCTCCGTCTTGCTGGGGCTTCTCCTTTGTCCTTGGACATAGGATATCTTTTTTTGGTGGGATCCAACATTCTCCTGTCAATGTTTGTTCAGCAGCAGGTTGTAATTTTGGAGTTCTCACAGAAGATGAGCACACGACCTTCTACTCCACCATCTTGGGTCTATCATTACAATTGGTGTTTATGCAGTGCATTTTTGGGCACAGGGATACACAGATTGTCTCCATGTCTTCAGATTGTCAGATTCTCATAAGAAAAGATTAGATTGTATACTTTTAACAAAGAAAAATGCCCCCAAAATTTTATTTTTATCTTTAGGAAGAAAGGAAGACATTAAAGGGAATTGCCACTTAAATCATAGCTATCTTCATAGTTAACATAAAGCAATGGTTATTTTGCTATACTATATAAACCTACTGCTTGCAAATTTATATGCATATGTACACATATTGTAAATGTATATACACATACATATGTAAAATTAGTTTTCAGTTCAGTTCAGTTCAGTCGCTCAGTCGTGTCCGACTCCTTGCAGCCCCATGATTCGCAGCACGCCAGGCCTCCCTGTTCATCACCAACTCCCGGAGTTTACTCAGACCCACGTCCATTGAGTCAGTGATGCCATCCAGCCATCTCATCCTCTGTCGTCCCCTTCTCCTCCTGCCTCCAATCCCTCCCAGCGTCAGAGTCTTTTCCAATGAGTCAACTCTTCACATGAGATACGATAATTTTGTTTTTAATCATCTACTAGATCATTGCTTTACTTTAAAAAAAAAAATGGAAATGGAATTTCAGTTGTAAGCTTAAATATGTAGAAGTCTGTTTCATTTATATCTAAATGAATGTTAATTTTTATATTAAATGTTTAAGTGGCTGCGTATTTTTTTAATGTTTCCATATATCCTCTGTTTGAGAATATAATTTCTATGATTATGAGTATTTTATTTTTCAGAGAGCTTTTGAAAATTTTCTGATGAGTAGTTAAATTTGTATATTATAATCAGTAACCAGTGTCGAGAGTATTCTCAGTTGCCTATAATGTAAATAATAAAAATTTCTTAGAAGTATAATTAGTGTATCTTATTTTGTGTAGCAGTTTGGCAATGACAATCAAAATCTGAATATGTAAAACTTTAGAAATGATAAAACTTGCTGATGGAATTTTACCTATTATTGTTCTCAAATTCATGAAGAAGAAAATATTGTAGAGATTATAACATAATTTGAATGTCTGAAATATACATCATTAAAAGAAGAATTGTAATGATAGCTAATTTGTATGACTGTCATTCAAACACTGAAAAAATATTCTGATATTAAAGTGTTTTAAGTTGATTCTTTTAATTGTCATTTTTGAACAGATAACAATTAAATGTGCATGCTGAGGTGTATCCATACGCCTCTGTTTTTTCTATTTGAAATATTAGGGGTTACTATTACTAAGGACTTAATTTTGGGGGGCTCCAAATCACTGCAGATGGTGACTGCAGCCATGAAATTAAAAGACACCTACTCCTTGGAAGGAAAGTTATGACCAACCTAGATAGCATGTTAAAAAGCAGAGACATTACTTTGCCAACAAAGGTCCATCTAGTCAAAGCTTTGGTTTTTCCATGTATGGATGTGAGAGTTGGACTATACAGAAAGCTGAGCGCCAAAGAATTGATGCTTTTGAACTGTGGTGTTGGAGAAGACTCTTGAGAGTCCCTTGGACAGAAAGGAGATCCAACCAGTCCATCCTAAAGGAGATCAGTCCTAAGTGTTCATTAGGAAGGACTGATGTTGAAGCTGAAACTCCAATACTTTGGCCATCTGATGCCAAGAACAGACTCATTTGAAAAGAGTCTTTCCCTGATGCTGGGAAAGATTGAGGGTGAGAGGAGAAGGGGATGACAGAGGATGAGATGGTTGGATGGCATCACTGACTCAATGGACATGAGTTTGAGCAAATTCCTGGAGTTTGTGATGGACAGGGAGGCGTGGCATGCTGTGGTTCATGGGGTCGCAAAGAGTCGGATAGGACTAAGAGACTGAACTGAACTGAACTGAATTTGTTGGAATAATTCCACTGAAACTGTGAGGATAAGAATATCCAAAATTTATAGTTTTGAGTCCAGACAAAATAGATTTTCCTCTATCATATAGACAGGATTTCATCAATCTTACCTACGAGTGTTGATGTGAATTTATTTCCTCAAACTGTACAAATGTTACATTTTTATTCTTTGGCAATATTATGTTACAAAGAAATTGCCTTTTCTCCTGTTACTGTTCAGTTGTGTCATCTTCATACATGGTTACTCCTTTCCAGTTTCTTGTGTTATTTCATTTTCCTCTGGGTGTTTTTTTTTTTTCTTTCATTTTCCTTGGTATATCAATGTCTTGCTGCTGCTGCTGCTGCTGCTGCTGCTGCTGCTGCTGCTGCCGCTGCCAAGTCGCTTCAGTCGTGTCCGACTCTGTGCAACCCCATAGACGGCAGCCCACCGGGCTCCCCTGTCCCGGGGATTCTCCAGGCAAGAATACTGGAGTGGGGTGCCATTTCCTTCTCTCATCAATGTCTTACTACTACTACTACTACTAAGTTGTTTCAGTCGTGTTCGACTCTGTGCAACCCCAAAGATGGCGGCCCACCAGGCTCCGCCGTCCCTGGGATTCTCCAGGCAAGAACACTGGAGTGGGTTGCCATTTCCTTCTCCAATGCGTGAAAGTGAAAAGTCAAAGTGAAGTCACTCAGTCATCTCCAACTCTTAGCAACCCCATGGACTGTAGCCCACCAGGCTCCTCCATCTGTTGCATTTTCCAGGCAAGAGTACTGGAGTGGGGTGCCATTGCCTTCTCCAGCTCAATGTCTTAGTGTAGCACAAATGAAATACCACATTTTATTGCTGCCAATTTACTCTGGTGTTTTGTATTTTGTTTGTGTATTAAAATATAATCTTGCTATGTTTTTTTTTGCGGGGGGGTGAAGGAAAATTCCAGAGATTATGGAGAAATCTTTTCAATCTTTTACCTTCACTAATTCACACTGAGATGAGATTAGACAATAACCCCAGGTCCATGTCATCTGTTTGCTGTCTGTTGTTTACAATACACTCCTCATTTCTATCTGTATGTTCAGTTATTCTCAATTACTCCTTTGCTTATCGTTGTAAAACTTCAATTAGGGAATTCCTGCAAATATGTCACTACAGTTGGATATCTGAATTGGGAAAACACAAATTTCAGTTAAATTTGATTAAATTCAGTCATCAGATCAACAATAACCCTTACAAAATGCTGCTCTGACAAGGTTTATTCCTATCTGAATGTCTGTGCCTTATTAATGCCATCCATCCAAGCAGCAGAAACTTGATATAAAGATATTAGGACTAACAAATAAAATTTGTGCAGGAGTGTGTGACAATTACATGATTTATTTGTTGAGAACTACAGGAAGGCCTATTTCAGCTTAAAAAAACAATAGTAGATCATTAGAACTAATGTAAAATTACAGAACTAAAGCAACGCAGGAATGACTGATTAATAATAGTGTCAATTTGAAAATGTGTTTTCAATTCTTGAACTGTTTCATAAGAAAAACAACAACAAAGTAAACAAAGTTAAAGGTGATGCTAATAAATCATGAGCTGACCAGATATATTTTAAGTACGGTTAGAAAAACAAAAAGACAATCTAAATGTATTTATTTAAAATCAAAGGTTGCAACTTGTAAAAATAGTGTAAACATTATATGGAAATAGAAGAAATCGTAGGGTATCATCAGAAAAGAACTTCATTTTTATTCTTTACTGTCCTTGTAAATGTGCCCTGCAGATCTGTTTCTTTCCACAATCCTGGAATAAAACTTTTTCAGCTCCTTTATTTTTCTCGCCCCTTTTACATAACATGAACAGTGTGGGTTTCAAGTCACATAGCACAAAGTCAATTTCAGATTTAAAATGCCTAATAATATGTAATAGGTAAAGCTTTCATCTTACTTCATATTTTGAAGAATGTTTTATGACCCCCAAATGTGGTCCACTGCAGACAGGAGGGCTGCAGTTAGAGGAGGAGACGCGGTGGGAACATGTTCTCTCTCCCTGTCTAAACCTTCCATTCCTCTACCCCATCTGGTAGCCCTCCAGGGTTGGAGCAAGGAGAGCAGAGAAAAGGAGCTAGGGGAGTTCTTCTTGGATGCTACTATCCTACAACAGGACCATGGTGCCCTCTGGACTTGACTTTTGTTTAAGGTCGACTTTCTTCCTTTTGAGTATTTTTGAGGGTTTTCAGACACCATTTCCCTCTCTCAACAGGAATTTTTAACCTGCAGTTTCTTCTACCTGGGCAAACGAGTCTCTACTCCAACTGGTTGCTGGAGCCTTTTCCAGCAGGCGATAGTTTTTGAGAGACACACCTCTCGCATCTTTTTGTTGAGTAAGTTGTACTCCTCTAGATGGAATCCTGGGAGGAACTGAGACAACCCTACTTTGGTTTTTCTCTCTTGAGAAAATCCGTTCCATAAGAAATGCTCATGAATCCTGTGCTCCTACAAACTCTGAGCGCAGGATGATCCCAGAGGTGCAGGAAATTGGCCTGAAGTCCATCATCACAGCAGCTGAGCACTCAGTCACTCATCCTGTAGATTTCTAAATTTGAGTCCAACATCAGTTGACACTACCTACAAAACCTCAGGGGCCATGTATTAAATTATCCAAATTGTCCCATTAAAGTCAAGCCCCCTGGACATTAGCTAAGAGACAACCATAGCTCTCCCCCAATATTGGGGATGATTTGCACCACATAGACAGACCATATTAAAAATTCTCTCATCTAATCGCCCAAATCTGTCTGTTATAACCTTAATGTGGCAAGGTTATACTAGATTAATGAGACTGGGTTTTATCCATATCCAACCTGTTCTTCACCCTCACTTTGGAATTATATATATGGAAATACATATATGTGTATGTACATACACACACACACACACACACACAACACAACACAAACACACACACACATGCACAGTCCTCCCTGCTCCCTTGGCATTTGAGGAACACTGATTCCAGAACCTCCCCTGGATAACATAATCCACTGATGCTCAAGTCCCTAATGTGAAATGGAATCACATCTGCATATCAAAAACTTGTAAGGTATAGTTCTGGCCAAGGCAGAAAAAGGAAAGACGACCTCAACAAAAGTAGGTTACCTTTATTCAAGCAAGGAGGGGTGACAGTCGGCCTAAAGACCAGGCTGAGCACCGGGAGAGATCAGGGAGGCTCCACATTTATAGGGAGGTTTTTGGAAACGATAAGGGAAACGTTAATGAGGCGGGATGTTTTGAGTATTCTTTAGTTGAGATGGCATTTGTAGTTGGGCAGGGGGTGATAAGTCGTCTCGGCAGGTGTAGGGGATGGAAGGTTTCCGGAGAGGGGGTGATAAGTCTTCTGGGTGAAGGTTTCTGGACAGGGAGTGCTAAGTCCCAGATAGATGCATCCGGCCTGGAGCATCAGGGCGGGACCTAAAGTTCTGTTTTGTTCTTTCCAAAGTTAGATGATTCAGCAAGGGGCTTTGAGACTGTTGTTTTCTTTTCTAGGCCCAAAAGACTACTTCAAAACTTCCTTAAATCATTTCGTGACTACTTTTTCTTAATGTAGATTACTTTCAATACCTAAATACAATGTAAATGCTATGCATATGGTTGCAAATAAATACTGTGTACTTAGTTGCCGAGTGTGGCAAATTCAGGTTTTGCTTTGAGGAACTTCCTGGAATTTTTTCCAAATATTTTTGATCCACAATTGGTTGAATCCATGGATGGAAGTAGTCATGTATGGATGTGAGAGTTGGACCATAAGAAAGGCTGAACGCCAAAGAATTGATGCTTTTGAACTGTGGTATTGGAGAAGACTCTTGAGAGTCCCTTGGACTGCAAGGAGATCAAACCAGTCAATCCTAGAGGAAATCAATCCTGAATATTCATTGGAAGGACTGATGCTGAAGCTGAAGTTTTAATACTTGGGCCAACTGATTCGAAGAGCCAACTCTCTGGAGAAGACCCTGATGCTGGGAAAGACTGAAAGCAGGAGGAGAAGGGGATGACAGAGGATGAGATGGTTTGATGGCATCACTGACTCATGAATGGACATGAGTTTGAGCAAGCTCTTGGAGATGGTGAAGGACAGGGAAGCCTGGCATGCTGCAGTCCACAGAATCACAAAGAGTTGGACACAACTGAGTGACTGAACCAGAACGAAATGAATGGAAGGCATGCAAATACAGAGTGCTGACTGTATATTAATTATGAGTGGTGGATGTTAGCCAGTACTTCCATTTTAATAACCTGCTCCACTAATTTCCTTGAAACATTCATTTCCTAGGCTGGTTTGGCTCTCCAAGTAAATCAGTTGTTGAATATGCCTGGGGGTAACTTGCTGCTCTAACATACTACAACAAGATTCCACAAGCCATTAAAATGTCAGCATAGGTCTACTGGACAGCATATTAAAAAACAGAGACATTACTTCACCAACAAAAGTCCATCTAGTCAAAACTATGGTTTTTCCAGTAGTCATGTATGGATGTGAGAGTTGGACTATAAAGAAAGCTGAGTGCCAAAGAATTGATGCTTTTGAACTGTGGTGTTGGAGAAGACTCTTAAGAGTCCCTTGGACAGAAAGGAGATCCAACCAGTACATCCTAAAGGAAATCACTCCTGAATAGGACTGATGCTGAAACTGAAACTCCAATACGTTGGCCACCTGATGTGAAGAACTGACACTGGAAAAGACGCTGATGCCGGGAAAGAATGAAGGCAGGAGGAGAAAGGGACAACAGAGGACAAGATGGTTGGATGGCATCACTGACTCAATGGACATGAGTTTGAGTAAGCTTTGGGGGTTGATGATGGACAGGGAAGCCTGGCATACTGCAGTCCATGGGGTTGCAAATAGTAGGACATGACTGAGTGACTGAACTGAACTGAACTGAGGTCTACTAGAGGCCAAAGGAGAAATTAGATTAACTTCTTAGACCGCTCCCAACTCCAGTGCTATGATCATGACAAGGTAATTCAACAGAACACCACTGGAAGAGCCCACAGGCTTTTCTATAACTCAACCCCAGGTCCATGCCAAGACCACTACCAACTCCATCTTTATGTTCCCCTCCCTGACACCAACAGGTTCCTTGGTATGTTTCCCATCCTTTCTTTGTTGACTCTGAAGACAAGTTCACAAGGTGAAGACAAGATCAGGCTACTGAACACCTTGGGAATACAGAAAGATAACATCAGGATCAACCACAACTGGGGCACAGTGAACATTCTTACAGCCCTGGTACCCATCTGAGGGGGCAAAGGAAGTTCTGGTATATTCTAGCCCCCATGTTATATTACAGAAAGTAACACTCTCTGAAACTTTGGTGGCCATATAATTTATCATCCATATTGAGACAGTTCTGAACATAAAAAGAGATGCTAATAATCCTTTTGCTGGAAAGGAGACATAAACACCCCCTCCTTCGTTTCTTCTGCCTCCAACCAAGTCTGTATGATTCACACTTGTCTTGGCTAATCAATTTTATTTCCACTAGGGTTTGCCCCACAGTGAGATGGATCACTTAGAAGAACTTCACAGATCAGGTTTCCTTCAGAACGATCTTTCCTGGCTTTCTGAATATATTGTGGTGGTTTAGTCACTAAGCCATGTCTGACTCTTGAAACCCCATGAACCATAGCCCTCCAGGCTCCTCTGTCCATGAGATTTTCTAGGCAAGAATGCTGGGGTGGGCTGCCATTTCCTTCTCCAGATCTTCCCAACCCAGGGATCAAACCTGTGTCTCCTGCATTGCAGGCAGATTCCTTACCAGCTGAGCCACCAGGGAAGCCCTTAGTATGTACATAGTGAAAGTGAAAGTGAAGTTGCTCAGTCGTGTCTGACTCTTTGCCACCCGTGGACTGTAGCCCTCCAAGCTCCTCCATCCATGGGATTCTCCAGGCAAGAATAGTGGAGTGGGTTGCCATTTCCTTTCCAGGGCATCTTCCAACCCAGGAAGATCCCCTGTGTAGTATGTATAGTATGTACATAGTATATGCCAATGAAGAAGGAAATGGCAACCAACTCCAGTATTCTTGCCTGGAGAATCCTGTGGACAGAGGAGCCTGGTGGGCTGCTGTCCATGGGGTCTCACAGAGTCGGACACGACTGAAGCAACTTAGCAGCAGCAGCAGCAGTATATTCCAAATAGTGAAACTTCTCAGGGTTTATAACTCATTTTATAGAGTCTCAAAAACGTCTGAATTTTCATTACATACACACATTCTGTGCATATGGAAACTCTCTACTCAGTGAAAAAGAGAGGAAAAAAAGGTCAAGTCTTTGTAACTAGTGCCACAATGAACATTGGGTGCTTGTATCTCTACAAATGATGGTTTCCTTTGGCTATATGTCCAGGATCGAAGTTGCTGGATCATATGGTAGCTCTATTTTCAATTTTTTAAGGAACCTCCACACTGTTCTCCATTTACAACAGCTAGGACATGGAAGCAACCTAAACGTACATCGACAGAGGAATGGGTAAATAAGATGTGGTACGTATATACAATGAAATATTACTCAGCCATGGAAATGAATGAAATAATGCCATTTGCAGCAACATAGAGAGACCTAGAAATTGTCATACTGAATGAAGTAAATCAAAGACAAATATTATATGATATCACTTATATGTGGAATCTAAAATAATAATAATAATACAAATGAGCTTATTTACAAGACAGAAATAGTTATGGATGTAAAAATCAAACTCAGGAAATGCAGGGGAGGGATAAACTGGGAGATTGGAATTGACATATGCATACTACTATTTATAAAATAGATACATAATAAGGACCTACTGTACAGGCACAGCGAACTCTACTCAATACCCTGTAATGACCTAAAAAGGGAAAAGATATAAAAAATATTTTAAAACACATACACATATATATATATATATATATATATATATATATATATACACACACACATATATACATGTGTGTGTGTGTGTGTGTGTGTTTAGTTAGTTATGTCTGACTCTGCGACTCCATGGACCATAGTGCACCAGGCTCCTCTCATCATGGAATTCTCCAGGCAAGAACACTGGAATGGGTAGCCATTCCCTTCTCCAGGGGATCTTCCCAACCCAGGGATCGAAGCTGGGTCTCCTGCACTGCAGGCAGATTCTTTACTGTCTGAGACACCAGGGAAGCCCCAATACATATGTATGTATGTATAATCGATTCACTTTGCTGTACAGCAGAAACTAACATAACATTGTAAATCAACTATATGCCAACAAAAGTTTTTTTTTAAGTCAAATCCTTAATGAAGCATCTTTATCAGTAAAAGTACAACTGCAAACAGGTTAACAGTCTGCATAATTCACTGCAAACAAAAAAGAAGACAAAAAACTCACGTCTAAGAATTTCAGTGTGAATACCCTCATTTGATTTTTACATGAAATCATATAATTACAGGATTCCTGCATCTTTGGAAAATATTAGCTCTTTCTAATTGATCTTTTTCTGTTAATGTAGAGATTTTGCACTTTTAAATCTTCCACTTTTGACTGTTACCATCATTTTTAAAGGATTTAAGACTAAGCTATTAACTCTGGTTTCAGAACATCAATCTGAAAGAAAGGAAGCAGAAATATGCTTCATGTATAACATATCTCAACTACATAAAAAAAAGAAATTATCAAATTATGTTACCAAGTGTAATACCCAGCTTATTTCCTAAACTTTATTGAACCTTGAACTATATAATCACCTAAGAAAAAGGCCAGTGTTATGTTTCTCTTTGTTATTTTCTTAAATATTATACAGATCATTTATTTCAGATGACCTCTAACATCAAGTTACTTTTCCTTCATACAATGTGTGAATATCATCCAAATGACCTCATTAATCCTATTAAATTAGAGGGCTTTGATTGAGAGGCTTGAATAGGGAATGTTTTGCCCTTTGAAGATATAATGGTTTATTAACATCAGTGGCTAAGTTTCTGAACTGCTAACATGGAATGGTGTGAATATTTCACATATATGCAGCTCGTTAAATGGATTAAGTTTATCACCATTTCATATTAAAATAACAAAAATAAAAATTTATTTTCATACTTACTATTATCTTCCTCAGTCTTTCTTTTTAAAAGCTGCACACACCCTCCTGTAACAATTATTGTCCAGCTATTAGGAAAGTTCCACTTCTCCCTCACCAATGAGAAGAGAAAGCAACTTTATATATTATTTTAACTACAATTTAAATGCTATTTTACAATTTACAAAACACTGCTTATATGAATTTGCTCATTTAAAATAGCAGTTTGTGAAGGCCAAAAAAAGTTAATTTTCAATGGTTCAATCAGGTCTCACTGGATCCTTACAACCACCTTATGAGAAAAATAATATTATTGTTTTGCTCATTAGGCAATTTAGAAAGGTTAAGAAATTGACACAAAGCAATCCAATAAAGTCCATGCCCAATATTTAGGTCCCAGATCTTCTAAATTTTTTTTCCTATTGTGATGTGTTGTGATACATAGCTAAGGGCTTTCAAACTGTCTGTGCAGAATGTTCAGGGTCTAAATAAGCACGAGAACCACTGAGATTACCTTTATTTAAGTTTTGGAAAGCAAATTATAAGGACACGAAAAAAGAAGCAGAAGAATATGTACTCTTGATCAGCTATAACTATCAACCCCTGCCCCACCCGCTCCTCGCCCACTTTATGGGTGGAATCAATGCATAAAACTACATGGCCTCTCAGACCATCCCCTTTTCTTTTGCGATTCTCTTTTTCAAAAATGGATTTTTTTTCTAACTGATGTAATGTAAGGAGCAGTTTTTCATAGAAAAAAAAGCCAGCATCATCAAATTCATCTTTTGAATGATCTTAACTCACACAAGTCACTGCTCCTATCAACACAGCAATGGTTACTAAGTAGAATCAGCCTCCATAACCTGGAAGGCAGACCCATCACTACTTTTAGGCTATCTCCCAAGAATTCAGACTCACAGGTAGCAACAAGTACATAAAATCTGAGTGTTCAGGAATTGGAAAATAATAGATCTGAAGCAATCTGACATCCTCCTCAAACCTTCTCCAAACTCTCAGCCCCTTCTCCATCATATTCCCCATAATAGAAATCCAGGGCTGCACAGGAAAAGAAATGGAAGTTCAGATGCATCTTGTCTATTCAAACAAAAGGTATGCTTTTGTAACCTGTCACTGTATAAATAACATACTGTCTTCCACTAAGACATTCCTGCTTTGAAGAAATTTTGAAAATGACTCAACCTTTCACATCAAGTTAGCACATCTCAGAAAAGGAATGTGAGAGAATGTTCCTTCAAAGATGGAAATATATGTACAATCCCCACATCATAGGTGAGTTAAGCATGACAGGGAAGAACTGAATTCTCTTTGTAAACTAAACTGATAAAATATGTTCTATCAGAAGTTGAGGGGGTGGAATAATATGTATACATACACACATACTCAGGAAACCTTGAACTTTGCAGAGTTGTTAAACTGATAGACTCAAGACAGACAGTGGATAAGTCTGAGCACCATGCATTTTACTTCCAATTTTCATTTTTAAAGACAAGCTCGCCTGACATTTTTCAGACCTATCTAAATTTCTCTGCTCTCTAAGCTTGTGAATGAGTACCACATGTTTATAGCTGGCTAAAGTGACTGTCTCTGTGGAGGATGTTTTCCTGTTTCTTATTTAAGGCACTAGTAATTAATCTGAACTGTCTTTCAGACATAGAAGAACCAGATTCTAAAACTCTCTCCTTTCCTTCCTGTCCCCTCCCCAGCCTTGCAGGAGAAATGGGGAATGCTTTTCCTGTCATCAGAACCTTCATGGAGTTTCGAATTGTCTATTCTGGTGAATCTGTTAAAGCCTCAGGCAGTTTGAGATCTGAGGTATCCAAATGGCAGGAAGTGATTTACTAAGATTCATCCCCAGAGAACAAAGATTGGAGCACAATAGTGATTTTGTTAATAATATGAACAGAGATTTTCTACACATAAATCACATCAGCATATGTTTCTAGATTCAGTGTCCATAAGGTTCCAATTCAGGCTAGAAAGTAAAAAAAAATACATTCAATAATCTTATATTGTAGATTTGATATGGAACGAGTGAGTTTTATTTAAAAAAACCATTCACCTCTAGGGGAAACATCCAGTACAACAAATTGACTAAACCCAAAATATACTTATGGCAAATTGTTAAAATAGTTTCAAAGAAAAATCATGAAAAAACAACATAAGAATTATCTCATAAAACACAGTTCTTAGATTTATCCTAATTTGTAGTGGGTTTGATATTTAATAGTATATTTCTAGTTAATTGCTTTACCAAAATCTCCCTCAGGCCAAATGTCCAGATTCCTTGCTTTTTAGTCAAAGAAGGGAGAATAATTATTTATTAAATAATTTTAAGCAGCTCTGAGTTAAGGATCTGAGTTCGTTATTTACTTATTTAGAAACAAGCTTCTGAATCCTAGTAGGTGTCACAGACCAAATAAGGGCCTACCTGCCTTTAAGGAATTCACAATGTAGTGGGAGAAAATGGCATATAAACACTTAGAATATAACATGTGAGTGCTATGGGCTACCCAGGTGGCAGAGAGGTAAAGAATCCACTTGCCAATGCAAGAGACTCAAGAGATGTGGGTTCAATCTCTGGATCAGGAAGATCCTCTGGAGTAGGAAATGGCAACCCACAGCAGTATTCTTGCCTGGAAAATTCAATGGACAGGGAGCCTGGCAGGCTACAGTCCATGGGGTTGCTAAGAGTCGGACACAAATGAGCATGCACGCACACACACATGTCAGCACTAGCTTCAGAATCAAACACTCTACCGACAACAACTCCATTCAGGACTGTTCTCATCACCTCCAGAATTAAAGTAGTCAATAATAGCCTCTGTTCACAGGAAGCACAGCACTCCACCATAAATGCTTTACAAGCATTATGTTAAACCTAGCCTTGACAATTTAGGTAGGTATTATTTGCTCCTTTTCATAGATAAGAAACACAGCTTGAGCTTGTAGTCTGTTGGTAGGAATATAAATTCGTGCAGCCTATATGGAGAACAGCATGGAGATTCTTCAAACAACTAAAAGAGCACTACCATCTGATCCAGCAATCCCACTTCTGGGTAGGTATCCAAAGGAAATGAAATCACTCTCTTGAAGCAATATCTGCACTCCATGTTCACTGCAGCATAATTCACAACAGGCAAAACATGAAACAACTCAAGTGTTCACCAACAGATGAAGGGATAAAGTGATGTGGTTTGTAAATACAATGAAATATCATTCAGTTAGTAAAAAGAAGGAAAGCTTGCCTTTTGTGACAACATGGTTGGACCTTGAGGGCAATATGCTAAGTAGAGTAAGTCTCAGAGAAAGACAAATACTATTTGGTCTCACTCATGTGGAATTTTAAAAAGTGAAACTCACCAGAGTAGAAACCAGAATGATGGTTGTCAGAGGTTTAGAGGTGGGACAAAGGGGTGATATTGACAGAAAGTGCTAAGATGAATATGTTTCTGAGATCTAAGAGGGAAGTGCTAACTAACCTTATTGAGGTAATCATTTCACAACTGTATACATATATCAAATCATCATGTTGTATGCCTTAAACTTACACTGTTATATGTAAATTATATCTCAATAAAGATGGGTGAAAAAGCTTGCATTCCAATGCAAAAGCAGCCATACATGATGTAGAAGTTAGTGTGTGTAGCTGTGTTCCAATAAAACCTATTGACTCTAAGAAAAAGAAACACTGAAGTTCAGAATCTTTAGGTCTTTGATGTTCAATGGGTATAGTTTCAATTATGCAAAACAAATAAGTTCAAAAGATCTGCTGTTCAACATTGTTCATATAGATGACTATACTGTATTGTGCACTAAAATTTTAGCATTCTTACAACAATAAAATCATTTTAAGGAAAAAGGATAAAAAGAAATCTTCAGTACCATGGGGGGTGGAGGGAATTGGAAATGAATTCAGTATCTCATGTCTTGATGACAGTGAACAGAGAAAACAAATAGCAAAGTACAGTGTCAATACACAAAAGTCAGTGTGTTTTCTCTACACTAATAATGAACAATCAGAATTGACATTTTTGACTAATGAATTTTATTGAAATATATTTGATATACAATATTATGTTGGTTCCAGGTATTTAGAACTGAAATTTTTAAAAATACCATTTACAATAGCACCAAAAAATGAAATATCTAATTATAAATCTAACAAAATATGTACATATCTAGGTCCAGAAGACTATGAAACAGTGTGGAAAAAAATCAAATAAAATCTAAGTAAATGGAGAAATACTCTAAAAGACAAAAAAGAGCATATTTAAATCAGTTGTCTAAAGCCATGTAACTATTAGGCTGGAAAGCCAATACCCAAAACTCCTCTGGCTCAACATTTATTTGTGCTGACTTAACTAAGCTTTGTACTAATGCCTCATTGTAAATAAATCAATGTTCAGTAGTCCTTTGGTTGCAGGACTGAAAACTGCAAAATATTGTTTCAGTAAGGGAACCCCTTACTGAACTCTCAAGATAATTTGCTTTTGGAAAATTATAACTCTCTCTTCAACCAGAGCATGAATTATAATATATTATAGTTTTAGGACCTAAGACTCCATTTTAATGTGAGAGATAGAAGTAAAGAACTTCTAAACATCTTTAAGGGTCTTTTTACCTTGTTCTAGAATAGATATCTCAAGATAACAGTAGATATCCCAAGACACCTGAAATCTTCTGCAGCTTTTTGCGCTCATATAAAACTCACCTGCAGAGAGCAATTGGGGTTTGCAGCAGAAGTTTAGAAGTAGTTTGGTTAGACGCTTAACTAGTTGAATTTGATGTTCAGTTGGTTAAACTGTTAATTCACAGGTTCTGATGAGGCAAGGCTTTCCTCAGTGGGTTCATCCATCACTCAATTCCATACTCAACCAAACTTACAGATGGGATGAAGCCCATATCACCCTTGGTCTCTAGTCACAGAAAACAAGGAGTCCCTCTGAATGGGGGGGCTTCCTTTCCCCTGCCCAAGACCCCAGGGAATCCTGGATGGCTCAGAGACCTTCCTGCCTTCAGCAGACCTAGACAGCTATCAGCAAATAGATCTACCTTCTATCTTGAATAATTTCTTAAGGGACATTTACAGATGGGTCATCAATTCTTTTTAAATCCTATAAAATGTATTTAAGTATACAACACAGGATACAGTCACCATTTTCTAAGCAATCACACCCAGTAATTTCCTTACCTTGCACTAAAAGGGAAAACATACACACTTGCAGCAGTTTCACTAAATGTGTACTCCTCAAGCATGCTTATTTTTAGGACAATATATTCTTTTCCATGTCCTAAATATGGTCCAGATAATGCCTACATTGTTTTGGCTATAGAAGATATTAATCAGTTCAGTTCAGTAGCTCAGTCATGTCCAACTCTTTGCAACCCCATGAACCGCAGCACACCAGGCCTCCCTGTCCATCACCAACTCTTGGAGTTTACCCAAACTCATGTCCATTGAGTCAGTGATGCCATCTAACCATCACATCCTCTGTTGTCCCCTTCTCCTCCTGCCTTGAATCTTTCCCAACATCAGGGTCTTTTCAAATGAGTCAGCTCTTCGTATCAGGTGGCCAAAATGCTGAAGATATAAATAAGTGAGAGGAAAAGAATTTTCACTGGTTTCATCCCATGATATTCACAAGGGAAATGTTTTCCTCCTATTCAGACAGGAGTATTACTTCAATGTTTCAATTATGAGATTATTATTGTCCAGTACTTTTTTCCTGAGAGGTCTCATAGTCCTTACCTTTTATTCCTCTCCACTAATATGAGAATTATCAGAGGTTTAGTGTTTAATTTGGTAACTGTTTTTGGTTCAGGCGGGGGGGGGATTGGAGGATGTAAGGGTGATTCTAGCACAGAAACTTGTTGGTCCACTGATGGAAACAGGGCTCATGAGAGGAGAATCATTTTGTAGGGAAGATGAGAATCAGACACTGAGAAAGGTCTAGACTGGAACCATATATTTGAGAGTTATTGTGCAAAAGATATGCTGAAATGGACTCTAGAATTTCTACGTCACCACACCCACATATACACATAACATAGGCCTGTCCTTGCCTAGGTAGGTGAGGAAAAGACCTCATTCTGATCTGTGTGTTGGACAGGTCTTGCAGAATGCTACATTCTTAGCTCATGTAATTGCACCCACATGGAATGGAGTCAGGTACTTGCAGCTATGCAAGTTCAATTGTTCTCACCCTAAGACTAAGACATACCCAGGCATAACTGAGAACAGAGGCTATGTGAACCAGGGTCAAAGGAGTCACAGGGGAAATTACCAAGGTTAATGATGCTAGGTCCATTTCACAATAAGGAGCCAGATAAGAGAGGAAGATGATTTCTGAATAAAATATGTGCCTGTTGCACAGATTACCCTTCCAGTCTTAAGGACACATGCCTCATGTTCTAAGTTGAGATAAGTTTATTGAAAGGAAAGAAACACCCACAGACACTCCATGGGGCATTGAGAGCACAGAGGAGTCAATGGCTTTCCCAGAACTACCTCTGTGCAGAGGTGAGCACCATGAGCAAGAGCCACCGGCAGCCCTAGCATGAGATTTGCCAAGCGCCATCACTGCAGCAGGCATCCCAATTGGCAGTGGTGTCATGACAGGTAAGGATTAACAGTGATGCTCCTACCACAGACACCACAGCCTTAACACTAGGTATCAGGGTCAGAAAAGGTAAAACAAAAAAGTGACAGCCTTTGCCTTCCAGTGTGAACCACACCTGAAAAGGAGGGAAATGGCAGGTGCCATGTAGCATCCAGGAAACACATGAGTCCATGTGGACTTCTTCCAATACTATTTAAGAAGAATTTGAGAATCTGAAATTTTCAGAGTTCGTAGAGGTAGAGCCTATTTGTGACTTATTTTCATCTTGATATTACCCCTAAGCCAGTGTGACTTTGGAAGGGCAAGTAAAACTGAAAAACAGGGCTACCCAAGTAAAGAAAAAATAAATTTTAAAACTCCCACCATTTCCCCATGCATGAAAAAGTATCTATATCCAGCCACCCTCGTAATGCAGAAGTTTCTGATTTTTTCTATTAAAAATGACATAACCATTCCCTTTCCACCCCTGGCAATTAAATGCTTACAGCAGTTGTTTGTCTCAAAAGCTCTCTTGTAGTCGTATGGGCCCCTTTTGCTTCAAGACAAGAAAGAAGAATCCTGTAGGATCCTGCTTTCTAATATTCATAGTGATCAGAAAAGCACGAGTCCCTAGAGAATTCAAGGTAAACCTAATACACAATTGCGGGCACTGTTCTCACAGCTAATTGGGGGAACCTGGATGGTGCCCAGGTTTGAACCACACAGAAGTAATTATTCCTTTCCCTTCACAGATAACTTTAGAAAAGCATTCGCTTACATTCATGAACTTTTCCCACTACAGCATGAGAAATGCAGGAATGTAGCTCAGCCTGCCTTGCTTAGAGATGTTTCCCAAAATTGAGTGGATTTGTTTAAGCTCGTTTCCCAAAAAAAAAAAAAAAAATTGAAAGTTTAGCTCAAAATTTGCTTTTGGGGAGTGGAGGGATGGAATTTTATCATATTGGTGGGAAAGTCATGATGACTGTGCCAAAGAATCATATTGCTTTCTTTTTCTCTAAAAAAGAAAAAACAAAACAAAAAAAAAACCCTCATGCTGATTTTGCAGCGGGAAGCCTGCCCAAATGACAAATTAGGCAAGATGAAATGCAGTGGTTTGGCCTTTCTGGAAATTTAATTCTCAGGTTTTGAAAAATCTGGGGAAAACAAGAAATCTTATTGTTAAAGGACAGTAAATTAGCATACGGCAGCAACCCTAGTAAGAAAAGCTTGCCTGCAAAACAGGAAAGTATGGAGACATTTTGAAATGCAAAGGCTGCCTATGAAACAGCCATTTAAAATAACTACATGGAGACAATCCAAAACATGGAGAGAAAGAAGCACAGAAGTATAAGCAAGAATGAGGAAATGATGTCCAAGGAACTGAAAGTCTTGTATGGTTTTCAGCCTTTGCTTTCATTTTGCCCAAATGTCAGGAGGATCCAGGTGCCTTAGGGTGAGATTTTAAACAGAGTTTAGATCAGTAAAAACTTAGAGATAAAAAATCTAAACCAAGGGATTCCCTGGTGATCCAGTGGTTTAGGATTCCGAGCTCTCACTACTGAGGGCCCGGGGTTCAATCCCTTGTCAGGGAACCAAAATCCCAATAAGGTGTGAGGTGCAGGCAAAAAAAAAAAATCTGAATCAGAAAGAATCAGAAAAGAAGAAGAAAGGTCAAGAACGCAAGAGGTGAGAACCAAGTGGCCAAGGCAAGGTCAGGAACACTCAAAGTCATAGGAAAGGGACAGAAGACCACCATGTTCAAGTTCACTTACTAAAAGAGACCAAAGCCAAAGAGGCTAAGGGGTGGCTTTAACACTGGTCTTTTCAGACTTTTCCAAAGAAACCATAGATAGAGGAGAGTAGATTCATATCCCCTAGAGATCCCGAAGCACTTAGCCAGCATTTGTAAATATCATATAGCTTAAAAATTAATGAAAAATTTGCATTGTCCCCATACAGCAACCTTGTTCTTTTCAATATAAAATTAATATAAGGTCAGTTTCTCCCATTGAGCAAAACAGAATGCTCAAGAGGACACACCATATGCAAAAGCACAAGAGAACCCCCACCCTTGTGCTAAATGAATTTTTTAAAGAAGAAGAAATCAGTCCAAGAAAGAAGAAATAAAGGAACAAAAACTATAATTCATGCCCCAACTTAGTAAAGCTATTTTTTGTAGATTCTCCATTTTAGTAAAGGACAAAGGCAGACTGGGTACGGAACAGAGTTTGGGTGTTGGTTACCCAGAAAGCCATAATCAAGGCAAAGTTAATGAACAAAACATTACTGGGGTATGGGATGGGGATTAAGATGAAGAGTTATTATTTCATGTAAATGGGGATTCAGCTGTATAAAATGAAAAGTTCTGGAGATGGATGGTGGTGATGTTTGCATAACAATAAAATGTATTTAATACAACTGAACTGTATACTTTTAAATGGTTTGAAATATGATATACACACACACACATAGGAATATTATTCAGCCATAACAAAGAAAATCCTGCCATTTATAATAATATGGATGGGTCTTGAGGGCATTATGCTAAGTAAAATGTCAGACATAGAAAGACAAATACTGTATGATCTTGTTAATGTGAAATTTTAAAAAAAAACTGAACTCATAAACACAGAGAAAAGATTAGCAGTTGCAAGGTGGAAGGTGAGCAAAATGCATGAAAGTGATCAAAAGGTACAAACTTCCACATGTACAATGTGGTGACTATAGTTAATAATGGTGTATTATATGTTTGAAAGTTACTGAGAGCAGATCTTAAAAGTTCTCATAATAAGAAAAAAAATTAATTGTGTGAGCTGATGGATACTGACTTACTGTTGTGATCATTTTGCAATATATACAAATATCAAATTATCATGTTGTACACCTGAAACTAATATGAAGTTATACGTCAATTATATCTCAATTAATAAAGTAAATTTTATATTAGGTATGCATGCATGCTAAGTTGCTAAGTCACGTCCAACTCTGTTCGACCCTATGGACTATATCCTGCCAGGCTCCTCTGTCCATGGAATTTTCCAGGCAGGAATACTGGAGTCGGTTGCCATGCCCTCCTCCAGGAGATCTTCCTGACCAGGGATAGAACCCACGTCTCATGTCTCCTGCATTGGTAGGCAGGTTCTTTACCATTAGTGCCACTTGGGAAGCCCTACATTATGTATTGTTGCTGTGTTCAGTCACGAAGTCTTGTCTGACTCTTTGTGACCCCATGGCTGCAATCATGTTAGGCCTCCCTGTCCCTCACTATCTCCTAGAGTTTGCTCAAACTCATGTCCATTGAGTCAGTGATGCTATCTAACTGTCTCATCCTCTGTCAACCTCTTCTCCTCCCCTCAATCTTTCCCAGCATCAGGGTCTTTTCCAGGGAGTTGGGACACATCAGTAGGAATCGAGTGGTTTGATTGTCCGAAGCAAGACACAGTTGAGTGGCACACATGCTTAACTGGTCAGAGTCCTGTAGCAGTAGGGGGCTAGAGAAGGCCATAGGGACCTGAAATGATGTTCAACCCACAGATGAAATATAAAACAGAGGGAGACAATAATACTCTAAGTAATGATCTAATGCAATATTAAGCAGTGCTCCAGTTTTGAAATATCATTAAATACACTGTTTTACAATTTCTGATCATTTGCTTGCCATCTTTTACCATTGCTTCATACCACCTTTACAGTTAAACGTTGGATATTGTCTTTAAACTAATGGTTTTGATGTGATTTTGGGCAGGTTATTGAGATATAGTCTACATACAGTAAAATTCAGTCTTTTAAGGTATTGAGTTTGATAAATTTTAATAAACACAGTTGTGTAACCATCACCACAATCAAGATACATATTTCTATCATCCCAGAATTTCCCTTGGGCCTATTTTTATTGTCCATATCCACCCCTTTCCCCAGGTTTTGGCAATCAGAGATCTGATTCCTGTCCCTATAAATCGGCCTCTTCCAGACTGTTTTTTTCTTTTTAAAGAATCATACAGTATGCTATTTATAATGTGGAATATTACTCCAGCCATGAAAAAATGAAATAATGCCATTTGCAACAACATGTATGGACCTAAAGACTTATTTATCACTTTTATGTGGACTCTAAAAAACATGATACAAATGACCTAATATGCAAAACAGAAATAGTCCCACAGACATAACAAATTTATGGTTACCAAAGTAGGGGAATACATTAGGAGTTTAGAATTAATATAAACACATTACTGTATATAAAACAGATAACCAATAAGGACCTACTGTATAACACAGGGAACTATACTTAACACTATGTAATAATCTATAAGGGAAAAGAATCTGAATATCTCTACATAAAACTGAATCACTCTGCTGTATACCTGAAACTAACACAACTCTGTAAATCAACTATACTTCAATAGTTGCTTAAATAGGACTCCCCTGGTAGTGCAGTGGATAAGAGTCTGCCTGCCAATGCAGGGGACACAGGTTTGTCCCTAGTCTGGGAAGATTCCATATGCCGTGGAACAACTAAGCCTGTGTGCCCTAACTACTGAGCCTGCTTGCTGCAATTACTGAAGCCCATGAACCTAGAGCCTGTGCTCCACAACCGGAGAAGCCACCACAGTGAGAAACCGCACACTTCAATGAAGAGTAGCCCCTGCTCATAGCAACTAGAGAAAGCCCATGCAAAGCAACCAATAGCCAGCACAGGCAAAAATAAATAGATCTATAATTTAAAAAAATATGTAGGCTTAAATAAACAAGTAGGATAAAGTCAACATCACCAAATAAACATGCAGTATGTGATCTTTTTTACTTAAATTTGTTTGATATGTGAATCCTACTATAATCCGTATCAAAGCACAAATACATTATAAAAATGAAAATATACCATCTATACCATATCTTCTACCATTCTTTAAGAAACACCAAGTGGATTCGACTGGGCTAGGCTGGGAGTCAGGGTAAACTAGGACGAGACCATCAGGTGGACGTGAAAAACACAGGCAAGCACAAGCTGCTGGAAACAGAGGTGAGATGAAGTCTACCACACAGACAAAGGAGTCCACCATGATCAGGTAGGTGGGCAATGGGAACAGAGGACTCACGAAGAATTGAGCCCTGGAATCCCAGGCAAGTGTTCCTTGATTTAGACCCAGGGTTTATGGGCTATTTACAATCTCTGTGTGGACACTGGCCAGAATAGGGGAATGATCTTACTCAGAACTTTTGGAATATTAGACTTGTGTCTGAGAGAAGGACTCAAACTTGGGGAATAAGTCTGGTTTCCAGTTAGTTCATTCTCTTGTTCAAGAAATATTTATTGAGCACTTACTATGTGCCAGGCACTATTTGTGAGTTTCAGGGATACAACACTAAAGAGAAAACACAAGTCTTCAATGGAGTTTACATTCTAGACTTATAGACAATCAATCCATGAATACATAATATGATTTCAGACAGTGACGGGCTTTCCAGGTGGCACTAGTGGTAAAGAACTCACCTCCCAGGGCAGGAGGCTTAAGAGACCTGGGTTGCATCCCTGAGTTGGGAAGATCCTCTGGAGGAGGTCATGGCAACCCACTCCAGTATTCTTGCCTGGAGAATCTGATGGACAGAGGACCTGGTAGGCTACAGTCCATAGGGTTGCAAAGAGATGGACACGACTGAAGCAACAGCATGCACGCATGCACAGACAATGATAAGTCCTAGTTACAGATAGCAGCACTTTTCCTCACTCACAGACAGCTTCTTTCTTTCTGTTTTTCCATTTGGTCTTTGCTCACTACAAGTGAATGAGGTGAGAGAGAGAGGGCAGTCTGTGGTATCTATTTAAAAGAGCACTGATCTCTTTGGACCAAGAACCCACCTTCACGATCTCATCTGATCCTAATTACTTCCCAATTAAGGCCCAATTTCCAAATACACATCATATTGGAGATTAGAGCTTCACCATATGAAAGTGAGGAAACACAAACATTTGATATTTAACAGGCCATACATAATTTTTTAAGTGAAAACCAATGTTTTAACCAAGTCTCATTTTACTAGTTGCAGCTTTGCAGGTAGCCTAGTGGTAAAGAATCCATCTGCCAAACAGGAGACACAGGTTCTTTCCCTGGATCAGGAAGATCCTGTGGAGGGGGGCATGGCAACTGACTCCAGTACTCTTGCCTGGAAAATCCCCTGAACAGAGAATTCTGGTGGGGTACAGTCCATGGGGTCACAAAGAATCAGACATGACTGAGGAACCGAGCACACATTTTATCAGTTAGATGTTTTTTTTTAACCCATCCTCTGCAGAATCACAACAAAAAACCTCTTTCCAGAGTCAGCACAGAAAGTGCTGAGTATCACTTCATCTTTCAGTTAAAAATAGGTCTTTTATTCAATGTAGGAGCAAAGGAGGTCTTATGCTACCTCTAAATGTCAGTAAGTATTCATTTAGATCCCACAGTGCATCAGGCACATAGGAGATTACAACTTGGAATTCAAACTAACCTTCTTTACTTTGCTGCCTTTTCATTTTCTTCTCCTCCCATCTCACTCTAGCCCCATAATATTGTTCTACTTATTCTTCACCAATAGGTAAATCACCAGAGACAGAAAACCTAACTGAAAAAGCTACCTAATCAAGAGCTATGATGAAAGTTAATGTGTGTTTTCCTCCTTGTGATCCAAACAGAGAAACATCTACTCTTGCAACTGTTTCATCTGTTTGTCTTCTAAACCCACAAGTCCCATTCATCTCTTAGAACAATTTGGAGAAAATGGGTAAAAAAAAAATCTATCTGAGCAGGAGCTTTTGGGGACTTGTGTTTGGACTGTATACAATTTCTAAATTCTCATCTCAAGAGCAAATTAAGATCAGATGGGAATAATTTAAGCTATTTATTTCTATCATTTTTTAAAATAAGGAGCCAGCTAGAAAGGTGGCAGCTTAAAGTCAGCGTATCCCCTAATGTCCCTTTCTAAAGTAATATTAACATCTTGAGCAAACAAGGTAATATGAATTGCTTTACCCCTTAGGGAAGGCCATCTGCCACCCTCTATTAAGAAATTTAAAAAGCATTCCCTCTAACTCAGGAACCCCACTTTGAGTAATGTGGCAGTACATAATGTGGCAGTAGTAGTCCTTTGATTGCTGGTTATTTGTAGTGATTTAAGTATTGTGAAAGAAAACGCTAACCCAAAACATAGTACATTATGTTTGGGTTTACAGACAAAAATTGCCTTTTTTAAATCTACTACAGTAAGAGATATCCAAGTGTATTGCTCATCTAACAGTCCCAAGACAAAATGAGCTTCACTAGATTTTAAGTACAATGGACCTTTATGAAAGATTTAATAAGCTTCCTGATGAACATTTACATTAGCTGTTACATTTTTAAATCATTATCAGTTTTCACAATAACCACTGTTTCATGGCTTATGTAATTATCTAACAGTATTCCTAAAATGTTTGAAATAAGAAACCTCTATAAAGAGTGTATGCTGCTGCTGCTAAGTCGCTTCAGTCATGTCCGGCTCTGAGCGACCCCATAGGCAGGACCCTACCAGGCTCCCCTGTCCCTGGGAGAGTGTATACATGTATACAAAATAAAGTTTGGAGGAAAGTTCTTGCCTTTTTCCTCTTACGTGTTAGGACCTTGAGAAGAAAGCTTAAATACACTTTTCTGCCCTAAGAAGTAAGGATGCATTTCTTATGTAATATCTATCCATTGCCTGAATAAATTGTGATAGCTAATATGAAATATTACAGTTATATTTTTTAAGTGAGTTTGGATCTATATTCAATACCCCACAGAAAATCCTATGTTATGTAAAGTGAAAAAAGAAGCTTGTTGAATTTCTTCAGGAAAGAAAATTTTGGGTACAGCAAAGAAAAAGGAAAGCATAGGCCAAAAAGAATCCAGCATAATATATACAGAATCTGTAATATTGTAATCCTAATTTTAAAAAAAATTACCTTTATGTAGGTACATGAATATATGTGTTTTATATACATATATAAAGATATATATGCATATATATATTTCTATAAAGATATATATATGCATATATATTTTAGTATGGATCACAGAAAGGAATGAGAAAAACGTTTATTCTAGGCTATTGAAAGTGAAAGCCACTCAGTTGTGTCCAACTCTTTGAGACCCCATGGACTATACAGTCCATGGAATTCCCCAGGCCAGAATACTGGAGCGGGTAGCCTTTCCCTTCTGCAGGGGATCTTCCCAACCCAGGGGTCAAACTCAGGTCTCTAACACTGCAGGCAGATTCTTTACCAGCTGAGCCACAAGGGGAGCCCATTAACAGTTGGAGAGAGGGGATATCATAAAAATTTTCTTTATACATCTTTTTATTATTTAGCTATCATGATCATAAATTACCCTTACAAATAACAACAGAAGAAATAAAAGTAAAAAAGGAAAATGAAGGGGGAAGGGAGCATAAATGATGCCAAAAGATTTTTTCAAAGTTTCAAATGCAAATAATTTATTTCCAGTAACCTATATTTGCCTTTATTTGAGTATTTTCTTCCTTCAGTTAATTCTTTCTACCTTAAATTCATCCAGGATTATTTTTTATAAATTAGATTTATCTAATTTAACTACCACTTCTCAGTTTTATAAAAAGGATTTATACATATCCAGGAATAATCTAGCATCAAATAATGCTGTATAAAAAGGAAGAACACCAGAGATCAAGTTGCCAACATCCGTTGGATCATCAAAAAAGCAAGAGAGTTCCAGAAAAAACATCTACTTCTGCGTTATTGACTATGCCAAAGCCTTTGACTGTGTGGATCACAACAAATTGTGGAAAATTCTGAAAGAGATGGGAATACCAGACCACCTGACCTGCCTATTGAGAAACCTGTATGCAGGTCAGGAAACAACAGTTAGAACTGGACATGGAACAACAGACTAGTTCCAAATAGGAAAAGGAGTATGTCAAGGCTGTATATTGTCACCCTGCTTATTTAACTTATATGTAGAGTACATCATGAAAAACGCTGGGCTGAAGGAAGCACAAGCTGGAATCAAGATTGCCGGGAGAAATATCAATAACCTCAGATATGCAGAAGACACCACCCATATGGCAGAAACTGAAGAAAAACTAAAAAGCCTCTTGATGAAAGTGAAAGAGGAGAGTGAAAAAAGTTGGCTTAAAACTCAACATTCAGAAAACTAAGATCATGGCATCTGGTTCCATCACTTCATGGGAAACAGATGGGGAAACAGTGGAAACATTGTTAGATTTTATTTTTCTGGGCTCCAAAATCACTGCAGATGGTGATTGCAGCCATGAAATTAAAAGACGCTTATTCCTTGGAAGGAGAGTCATGACCAACATAGACAGCATATTGAAAATCAGAGACATTACTTTGTCAACAAAGGTCCATCTAGTCAAGGCTATGGTTTCTCCAGTGGTCATGTATGGATGTGAGAGTTGGACTATAAAGAACACTGAGCACCGAAAAATTGTTGCTTTTGAACTGTGGTGTTGGAGAAGAGTCTTGGGAGTCCCTTGGACTGCAAGGAGATCCAACCAGTCCATCCTAAAGGAGATCAGTCCTGGGTGTTCATTGGAAGGACTGATGCTAAAGCTGAAACTCCAATACTTCGGCCACCTCATGTGAAGAGCTGACTCATTTGAAAAGACCCTGAAGCTGGGAAAGATTGAGGGCAGGAGGAGAAGGGGACGACAGAGGATGAGATGGTTTGATGGCATCACCAACTCAATGGACATGAGTTTGAGTGAACTCCGGGAGTTGGTGATGAACAGGGAGGCCTGGCATGCTGCAGTTCATGGGGTCGCAGAGTCGGACACAACTGAGCGACTGGACTGAACTGAACTTAACTGAAGTTGTAAGCAATCAGTTTACATGTTTCTAATGTGAGAGAGGGGAAAAAAAACTTGAAAAATGAGTCAGGAGCCATAGGACTTTGATTTCAATACATTCATCTTTAATTTGCCAGTGCCTTCAGATCAATCCTTATAGGTATATATTAAGCTGTTGAGATTTATCAGGGCTTCCCAGGTGGTGCTAGTGGTAAAGAATCTGCCTGCCAATGCAGGAGATGCAAAAGAGGCATGTTTGATCCCTGGTTTGGGACGATCCCTTGGAGTGGGAGATGGCAACCCACTCCAGTATTCTTGCCTGGAAAATTCCAAGGACAGACATTCAAGTAATTATGTATAAATGGGTCCACTAGTGAAACATCAAATAACATTTGGAGAGGACTGTTGAGAAAAGTGAGTACTGCCTTAAGTACCATAGCTTAAAAGGGTGTTCTTTGGAAGACTGACCTTGAGAACTGGAATAAAATGATATAAGGACAAAGATGCCCACAACTTTCAGTACCCTACCGTTAAACACCTCCTTTGTCTTTAGGCAGGATCAAGCATAATTCTGACTCCACGGTCTGCTCTGGAAGACTGAGGCTACTGGGTGCTGGGAAGGGCAGAAAAAGCAACCTTAGTCGCAGGCTGTCTGATGACAATGACCTTGGGCCAAAGTATTCAGGACACCTGAGAGGAAATACCTGCTTCTTCCCTGGCTTAATTCTTGCCTGCTGAGTAGAAAATACAAGATAATGTGAATATGTAACTTCATGATTTTGATCAAAGGCAGAGGAGCAATTACAGATAAGCATCTCTAGGAGCTCTCTACAACTTCAAGGTGACTCTTTTTATAACTCAAATTCCTCTCCTCATGACCTCCTTCTTCAGGAAAAAAATTCTTCCCAAACTCATCCCAAGAACTTTCTTCATGGTGAGCTAACTAGATCACATGTGCGTGCTATCACTCAGTCATGTCCGACTCTTTGCAACCCCATGGACTATAGCCCGCCAGACTCCCGTCCATGATATTTTTCTGACAAGAATACTAGAGTGAGTTGCCATTTCCTCCTCCAGGGGATCTTCCCAACTCAGGGATCAAACTCTTGTCTCTTGCATCTCCTGGACTGGCTGGCAGATTCTTTACCACTCGCCACCTGGGAAGCTCAGTTCACATTAACTCTGCCTTCAATTACTGCTTATGATATTTGCATATGGTTTTATGTATTGGAATCCTATTACCAAAAAGAACCAAGAAAATTGGAGACAAGGAAAGCACAGACAGATTTTTAACTCCACTTGGTCAGATTTCTATCAGGTAAATAAGTCCAGAGCTCTGCCTAGTTTCTCAATCTGATGTTAATAATATACCCTTTATTACAGTTCCTTACTCTGATTTATGTAAGATGTTAATTATCCCATCTTCATAAGGTGACAGACATCCTCTTAATCAGGCCCAATTACTGCATTGAAAAGCATAGTTTTGACTACTGATAACTCTGAGATAACTCAAATTATTTCATTGTTCTGTCTTCCCCACTTTGTAAGGTTTCCATCATTCCTTTGCAGAACTGTTTGATTTTGTTGTTTTGGATCACCACTCCAACTCCCAGCTGCGGTAGGAGGAGACTTCTCATACTCCTCAAAAGAGATCAGATCTCAGTCACTTATCTCTGATCATTGGGTTTCATCTTGCCCTAATTCCACTTCAAGACCAGTCCCTGTAAAGTGTTCAGTTCCAGACAACTCAGGACATGTTTCCGGGGATCCAGGAAACATCCCACAGCCCCATCAACCTCCCTCCTATGTAGGTCAACACTGCTTACCTAGGAAGTACATAATGGGGATCACTCTGAATGGCCATGGTTGAGTTACAAAACCCACAGAAAGAACCATTACACCACTCAACACATAACTATTATGAAAGTTATTTGGGATAAATATGGTGGCCTGTTCTAGGCTCCATTTAGACATTAAAATAAGCTCTTTCATCTGATGAGCAAGACCTACATTCTTAACTCACACTCCCACTCTAATGCCACAAGCTGGAAAGTGCTGGCTAACTTACTTCTTCTTGGTGAGGAGACGCTGGCTTGAGTTTTTGCTTCAACTTTTCACTGACAGCAAACATCATCTTGAGCTCTTTCTCTGCTGGGAAAAGGGTGACGTTGGTTTTGATTTCCTGCCCCATAATTTGTGTCATTTTCCAAGAAAATGTGTGAATATTCACAACTGACAAATAAATTCGGATGTATGTAAAATCCTTACTCATGTGTGGTTCATACCTTCCTCACCTCTGCAAATGGGGGCTGTCAAAAACAAATTAAGTAATTACAGAGTGTTGCTGCAGCTGTGTGTATCCTTCATTACATTATATGACTGTGGTTAAGGGATGACTCTCTCCTGCCTAGTTTTTAAAATATTTATAATGGAAGGTAGATTGTCAGGGCATGTTCCACTGTTGCCAGAAAAAACAAAAAGTAAATGAAAATGATGTCGATGGCAGGGCATGGCTGTGTGTGTGTGTGTGTGTGTGTGTCTCTCTCTCTGTGTACATCTACAGTAAATGTTCTGCTATGCTATAAAAGTTACTCTACTTACCTATTTCTTCTACTTTATATAAAGATGTTCTATTTTCATAAAAATAGAACAAATATTTTAAAATAGAACAAATTGTCAATTCTCAAAAGACTCAATAAGTAAAATATACTTAGTACAAACAGTAGGATTAATTAACCCAAATTTATCATTTCTTTTAAAAATGAGCTATCTCCACTAAAAAATAATATATAACAAATATTTATCCAAGAAAATAGCACCTTTAAGACCTAATAATCTTTCAAGATGAGAGGTTGATTTACTTTTTGTTGTTTGAAATATATAAGAGGAGAATAAAAGGTAAAAAGGAATGAAAAATGGTTGATTATTCTAGAATGTCTTGCTTTAAAAATCCTGCGTTAACCTTTGGATACAGATATCCTCAAAATTCTTAATTTCAGCATTCTAAACTAATAAGAATGAGAAAAGAAAATTTATCATTTAATAATCTATGTCTACTTCCTTAGAGAAAGTTCTCTATCTCTTGGTGGGCAATTTTCAACAAACTGGATTTTCACAATTGTAAGAATTCTTGCACTTAATGTAAATATAAGACAAAAGCATCTGTATAAAAGCGAAGTTGTTCTACAAGTATTGTGAATTAAATTTATACCAAATTTGTAAGATAATACAGCTTATTTTAAAATATATCACACACACACAAAAATAAAATATATCACACAAAGAATGTTAGAGTTTCAGTTAGAAGCAACAAAAAAAGGTCAAAATTAAAAAGCAACAAAGAAACGTAAGCATAAGCCAAGAAATGGACCATAACCAAATGAATAAAATGTAGCAAAAAAAAAAAAAGACATAACCACTCTAGAAAAAAATAGAAAATCCCCATTGTGCCAAATAAATAGAGAAACCAAGGTCAGAGGAGAGAAAGGACTCAACTGCAGCTTCAACATCAATCACAGACAATAGAGGCTCAGGATTAATGTTTCTATGGGGACCAGAGATAGAATGTCTTCATGGGGCAAGACCTGTAGTTGGGCTTCCCAGGTAAGGCATGGAGCCTTGAAGAACTACCTCCTCCATGAAGAGACTAAAGTAACTCCTTCCACCTAACTGTAAAAGCAGTTCAAAAGATTGCCACCTCTCCAGGGCCTTGAGTGAAACACAAATCAACAGTGAGAAATCAAAATGCAAGGTACCCATTAACACAGATGTAGAGTTTATGTGTGTAACACCCACAAGATTAAGGCACCACAAACCATGCAGCTAATACTGACATAAAACTTGTTACTATGAAAAGCACTTTTTGCATCCTAAAACATGTGAAACCATTCTTTGGGAATATCTTAAAAATAAGGATTTAAGAAAATTCCAGGAAAGTGGGGGTGGAATGGAGGTAGGGAAGTTACCATAGCTGAAAACCATTTATAAGTTCAGTGAGAAATCAAGACACAATAGAAGAGATTAAGAAAATGCAGTCAATAGGAAAATTAAGCACTCCCAAAATATAGATTATAAACAGTATGAAAGGGACTACAAGGAAGTATAATAAGACACTTAAAGGAGATAATGAAGGATCAAAAACCATAAGGAAAAGATTAGAAACAGAAAATGAATACGCCAACCTAAAAAAATATATATATATATGACTTAAAACATCTAGAAAAGAAGGGCAAACTCTCTGAAGTTAAAAACAAATAAAAATATCCACACCCAGATATGTTATAGAAAACTTTCCAAATTTCAACTATAAAGGAATAAGAAAGTAAAGACAAGTTATCTATAAGTAAATGGTGATTAGAATGACGGTAGACTTCTTATTAGCAGTGATGATTCCAGAAGGCAATGAGACATCTTGAAGCAATGAGGAAAAGTAACCCAAGCAGAGGATACACACAGCTTCCCTGGTGGCTCAGTGGTAAAGAATCTGCCTTGCAGTGCAGGAGATGCAGGTTCCATCCCTGGGTGGGAAGATCCCCTGGAGGAAGGCATGGCTACCCACTCGTTTTCTTGCCTGGAGAATCCCCATGGACAGAGGAGCCTGGTGGGCTACAGTCCATAGGGTCACACAGAGTCGAACACAGCTGAAGCGACCAAGCAGCAGCAGCAGCAGGGGATACACACAGCTAAACTGTACAGAAGTGATGGTGAAATGAAAACGTGTTTAGAGTTTTAAATTGAAAAAGTTTACTGCCCACAGTTTTTCCAAGAAATGACTATTAGATTAAACCACATGAAATGTCTGATAGTCAGCCATTTTTGATGCACAAAAATGACAATTTCTTATGATTCAAACTAAAAGACCTGTGCTTCAAGGAGAAGAAAAGTGAAGCATTAATGAGCAGTTATTTGTAAATCTAAACAAACATTGACTAATAAAGGGTGACTCAGTGCAAAGAACATATCTGCACTGCACGAGACTCAAGTTCCATCCCTGGGTTGGCAAGATCCCCTGGAGAAGGAAATGGCAACCCACTTCACTATTCTTGCCTGGAAAATCCCAAGGACAGAGGAACCTGGTGGGCTACAGTCCATGGGGTCGCAAAAGAGTTGCACAGGACTTAGTTACTAGTTCAGTTCAGTTCAGTTCAGTCACTCAGTCGTGCCCAACTCTTTGCGACCCCATGAATCGCAGCACGCCAGGCCTCCCTGTCCATCACCAACTCCGGAGTTCACTCAGACTCACGTCCATCGAGTCCATGATGCCATCCAGCCATCTCATCCTCGGTTGTCCCCTTCTTCTCCTGCCCCCAATTCCTCCCAGATCAGAGTCTTTTCCAATGAGTCAACTCTTCGCATGAGGTGGCCAAAGTACTGGAGCTTCAGCTTTAGCATCATTCCTGCCAAAGAAATCCCAGGGTTGATCTCCTTCGGAATGGACTGGTTGGATCTCCTTGCAGTCCAAGGGACTCTCAAGAGTCTTCTCCAACTAAACAACAATAAATAAAAATATTATTTAAAAAATAATAAAATAACCATGGAAGTTGGAATGAAAGGAGAAAGCTAATATGTATCTAAGAGTATGAGCATAAAGCTACTAATTAATATTAAATCATACTAAGTCATGTGTTGATGTTAAGATGTTTTAAGATTGACTCTTTAAAGGTCAGAAATAAAAATATAGAAGTTCCAAACTGGTAGTTGGAATGGGGGATAGGAATAAAGAAAACTCAGTCTTTCCAAGATAAGTTAGGAAAAGAAAGTGAAGTCGCTCAGTTGTGTCCAACTCTTTGCGACCCTATGGACTATAGCCCACCAGGCTTCTCTGTCCATGGGGATTCTCCAGGCAAGAATACTGGAGTGGGTTGCCATTTCCTTCTCCAGAGAATCTTCCCAACCCAGGGATCGAACCTGGTCCCCCACATTTCAGGCAGACTCTTTACCCTCTGAGCCACCAGGGAAGCCCCAAGTTAGGAAAGCAGAAAGTGAAAGCAAAAATAAAAGCCATGAGATATAGACACATAAGCCCAATGTTCTAGTAATCAAAGCAACTGTGTAATGAAACAAATAACCCTATAAAGGAGAAGATTCCCAGACAAGATTTTAAAGAACAGACCAGCAAAACCCAGCCATGTGCTTTATATAAACGTATCTACAATGGCTCAAAAATGTCAAGAATAAATTAATAAGAGGATGAAAAAAGATACACCAGGCAAATTCTTAGAAAGAAGAGGAAGATGAGGATGAGGAAGAAGAGGAGGAGAGGAGAAGGAAAGAGAAGGAAGAACAGGTAAAGGGAAAGAAAGGGGAGGAGAGAGGGAGAGAAGGTCGAAAGGAGAGGGGACGAGGGCAGGAAGAAACCAGTACAGCAATATTAGACAGAGACTAACATCAAAAAAGACATGATTTCACAGGAAGAGTCTTTGAAAGTGAAAGTGTCAGTCTCTCGGCTGTGACTCGTTGCGACCCCATGGACTGTAGCTCACCAGGCTCCTCTATCCATGGAACTCTCCAGGCAAGAATATGGGAGTGGGTTGCTATTCCTTTCTCCAAAGACAGTCTTTGTGTAATGATAAAAAGAACAATACACCAAGAAAATACACTTGCTTTAGATTTGTATGCACCTAACCCAGTAGTCACAAAACATGTTAAATAAATATTAACAGTCTTGAAGAAATACTGACTGAAACTAAGACCACATTTGATTTCTTCTGTTTACAAAAATATTTTTCACTATCAATTAGTTTTAATTATGTATTAACTTGTTCATTGAAAAAGATGTTGGTGACAATTATGTCCTCAACTAGAAATTAACGGTGAACAAAACAAAGTCCCTGTCCTCATGGAGCTTAAATTCCAGTGAGCAGAAACATTTATTTAAAAGTAAAATTTGAAAACACATGGCTCACATGTGAGAAATTATATCTAAAATAATACATAGTGCTCAAATTACTTATTCAGTCATATTGCCCAATGTCTAAATGGTTCTCTGATAATAAATTGGATATCATTAAGAGATTTGTTAATGTTTTAAGAGCTTCACTTTGTTCAATGAGTTTCATATGTTTGTTCACATATTTGCTTCTCACTTTTATTGAACATGTTTACAAGGATGACACCCCACAAGATGAAACAGTAAAAGACAGTAAGAATTATCTAATGTTAAATATACAAACCATTTTAAAAAATAAGATATTAGTGCCAAACTGTGTTTGCAGCCAAACAATAATGGTTATAAAAATAATCGTTGTTCAGTTGCTCAGTCATGTCCAACTCTTTGCGACCCCATGGACTGCAACACACCAGGCTTCCCTGTCCTTCACCTCTCCCGGAGCTTGCTCAAACTCATGTCCATGGAGTCAGTGAGGCTATCTAACCATCTCATTCTCTGTTGTCCCCTTCTCCTGCCTTCAACCTTTCCCAGCATCAGGGTCTTTTCCAATGAGTGAGCTCTTTGCATCTGGTGTCCAAAGTATTGGAGCTTCAACCTCAGTCCTTCCAGTGAATATTCAGGGTTGATTTCCTTTAGGATGGACTGGTTTGATCTCCTTGCAGTCCAAGGGACTCTCAAGGGTGTTCTCCAACACCACAGTTTGAAAGCATCAATTCTTTGGCTCTCAGCCTTCTTTATGGTCCACCTTTCACATCCATATACAACTACTGGAAAAATCATAGCTTTGACTATATGGACCTTTGTTGGCAAAGAAATATCTCTGCCTTTTAATATACTGTCTAGATTTGTCATAGCTTTTCTACCAAGGAGCAAGTGTCTTCTAATTTTATGGCTGCAGTCACCATCTGCAGTGATGTTAGAGCCCAAAAAATTAAAGTCTGTCACTGTTTCCATTGTTTTCATAATAGCCAACTTGTTACATGAGAAATGTAGCTAAAATCCACTACAGTTACATGATTTAGGAAGTATAAATAGCAACACAGAACTGCAGTACACTTTCATTATTTGCTTTACTCTCCTAATGTAAAAAGCATAGGTCCATTTACAGTTCTTCTTTGTACATAAGTGTTTCCATTGAGTCATATATTAAGATGATATAAGAATGTAAATACTTAAATCTTCATGAAGCATATCTCTTTTCATTAACTGCCAAAGTATACCTAATATATTCCAAAAGAACAAATTACAGCATAAGTTTTTTAGATATGGTCAAAACATAGTTGGCATAAGCTACCAAAAGAAATGTAGTCAAGTGGCAAGGGATATTTAATTTACATCCTGAAATATTCACAGAAACTATCAAGTATTGATGATGATTGATAAAGTGACACAAATAACCTCTGCTATAAATAACATGCATAGTTTTAGCTAGTATAAACACAGTTGTAACAATTAGAATGAAAAAAAGTCCTGAGATTACATCTGATTCCCAAAAAAACAACTTGATATGAAAAAAAGAAGTTTCTATATGCTTAGAAAGCTTACCTAGAATAGAAATGAACATTTCAAATTAACCTGGTATTTATGGAGCTCCATTTCTCTGTACATGCATGCTAAGTCACTTCAGCTGTGTTTGACTCTTTGCTATCCCATGGACTGTAGCCTGCCAGGCTCCTCTGTCCATGGGATTTTCCAGGCAAGAATATTGTAGTGGGTTGCTGGGCCCTCCTCCAGGGGATCTTCCCGACCCAGGGATCAAACCTGCGTCTCTTACATCTCTTGCAATGGCAAGCTGATTATTTACCACCTGGGAAGCCCCTATTTTGCTGTATGAATGATTATTTGTAATCTCAGCATTAGTGATCATTTCTAAAAGTTATGTTTTCCTCATCACCGTTGATGAGGTCAAGTAACTGAGAGCTAAATCCGAGAATCTATGTCCACAGATGGTCCCGCATTTGATTGGAAGAAGCTTTCCTTGGATTTAATTGTCTGATCATCATGCACTGAAATGAGTCCTGATGCTTTTGCCTATTTTATCCGGCCAGGTCCCATTTTATCCACCCAGAATCTCTATGTGTGAGTTACTTAACTTGTACCAATTCTGCGGAAGAGGGAAATGCCAGATCTGCCATTACCTGAAGCTTCCGGTGCATTCCTAGAGCCGCTGTGTTTCCCTTTTAGTGTCTTCTAGGAGGAAAGTGGTGCAGAGAGAGAGGTGGTGAAGCCCAAGTTCCGCCAAGGTGAAGAATGTGACAGAAGACCCCTGCATAAAGTTGAGGCCCCACAGGGTATCACGTACCTAGTGAGACTGAAAAAGAGCTAAACTCCACCACACAGGAAGAGGACAGCATGTAAACCTGCCCACCCCATCTTTGAAGCTAAGGAAAGGGAGAGAAGGGAAAACTCTCCTGGGAGTGAGAGTCACTAGGTGGTCCTCAGTGGGGTTTGCAGTACTAATTCTTAGTGCTTTAGACAGTCCAAAGAATCTTAAGTGGAGGAGTCAGTTTAAAGTAGCTGCAGAAGGAATTACTAGAGAGAATAAAGAAGAAATTATATTTAAAGAGATAAGATTTTTCAGAATTGCTGACAGATATCAGTCTTCAGATCATGGTGCTCAGTGAAACCCAAGCAAACACACACTAGACACATCACTGAACAATGTCGAGATGAAAAGAATTTTTAAAAACAGCCACAGAAGGTAGATAGATCTACAGAGAATTGGCATTAGGGTTGATGACTGACTTTTTGATATCCAGCCACTGGAAGTCAGAATAAAAGCCACTGAAAGAAAGAAAATAACCAGCAAACTGGAACTCTATTTCCAGTAAATATCCTTTTCAAATAATAATGGTAGAATCCAGGTAAGCATATGGGTATTCACTACAATACTCTTTCAGCTTTGCTGTATGTTTGAAAATCTTCATAATGAAATGCTAGAAAAATACTTTTCAAGAATGAGGTACAATAAAGACATTTTCAGATAACTGAAACATTATAAGGACTATACTTCAGACAAAAGAATTGTCTAACATCAAAAGGATTTAATGTAAAAACAAATGGTGAGCAGAGATATTGTAGTAGTAAATAGGCAAGTAAATTTTTTAAAATTCTCTGTCTAAACCAATGATAATACTCTGGTTTGTGGCAGAAAACATTCTAGAGACAAAATACAACTGCAGTAGTATATAAAGAGGAAGGAGAATGGAGTTTAAGCATTCTGAGGTCTCTTTTATCAGAGAACAATAAGGATACTGATTAATTTAAACTTTGATAAGCATATACATTAAAGTAGCTTTGATAGTGACATAAAAATAGAGAAGACATAACTTGCAAACAAAAACAGAATTAGAAAAAAATTCAAAAACAAACATCCATGTCATTGCAGATGGAATTATTTCATTCTTTCTTATAATTGAGTAATAGTCCATTGTATTCCATTCCAATATACATATACCATATTTTCTTTCTTCATTCATTCAAATAACCAGATGATGGACATTTAGGTTGCATACATGTCTTAGCTATTGTAAACAGTGCTGCAATGAACATTAAGATGCACATATCTGTATCTTTACAAATTATGTTTCTCTCCAGATATATGCCCAAGAGTGGGATTGCAGGATCATATGGTGGCTCTATTTTTACTTTTTCAAGGAAACTGCCTACTGTTCTCCATCAGTTCAGTTCAGTCCCTCAGTTGTGTCCGACTCTTTGCAACCCCATGAATCGCAGCACGCCAGGCCTCCCTGTCCACCACCAACTCCCGGAGTTCACTCATATTCATATCCATCGAGTCAGTGATGCCATCCAGCCATCTCATCCTCTGCCATCCCCTTCTCCTCCTGCCCCCAATCCCTCCCAGCATCAAAGTCTTTTCCAACAAGTCAACTCTTCACATGAGGTGGTCAAAGTACTGGAATTTCAGCTTTAGCATCATTCCTTCCAAAGAAATCCCAAGGTTGATCTCCTTCAGAATGGACTGGTTGGATCTCCTTGCAGTCCAAGGGACTCACAAGAGTCTTCTCCAACACCACAGTTCAAAAGCATCAATTCTTTGGCGCTCAGCCTTCTTCACAGTCCAACTCTCACATCCATACGTGACCACAGGAAAAACCATAGCCTTGACTAGACGGGCCTTAGTTGGCAAAGTAATGTCTCTGCTTTTTAATAGGCTATCTAGGTTGATCATAGCTTTCCTTCCAAGGAGTAAGCGTCTTTTAATTTCATGGCTTCAGTCACCATCTGCAGTGATTTTGGAGCCCAAAATAATAAAGTTTGACACTGTTTCCACTGTTTCCCCATCTATTTCCCATGAAGTGATGGGACCAGATGCCATGATCTTCGTTTTCTGAATGTTGAGCTTTAAGCCAACTTTTTCACTCTCCTCTTTCACTTTCATCAAGAGGCTTTTTAGTGTCTTTTCCCTTTCTGCCATAAGGGTGGCATCATCTGCGTATCTGAGGTTATTGATATTTCTCCCGACAATCTTGATTCCAGCTTGTGCTTCATCCAGCCCAGCATTTCTCATGATGTACTCTCCATATAAGTTAAATAAGCAGGGTGACAACATACAGCCTTGATGTACTCTTTTTCCTATTTGGAGCCAGTCTGTTGTTCCATGTCCAGTTCTAACTGTTGCTTCCTGACCTGCATACAGATTTCTCAAGAGGCAGGTCAGGTGGTCTGGTATTCCCATCTCTTTCAGAACTTTCCACAGTTTGTTGTGATCCACACAGTCAAAGGCTTTGGCATAGTCAATAAAGCAGAAATAGATGTTCTCCATAGTTGGTACCAATTTACTTTTCCACCCATAGCGTAGGAGGGTTTCTTTTTCTCCACACCCTCTCCAGGATTTATTATTAGTAAACTTTTGGTGATGGTCATTCTGACCAGTGTGAGGTGATAACTGATTGTAGTTTTGATTTGCATTTCTCTAATAATTAGTGATGTTGAACATCTTTTCATGTGTCCTTTGGCCATCTGTATGTCTTCTTTGGAGAAACATCTATTTAGATCTTCTGCCCATTTTCTGATTGGATTTTTTTGTTTTTGGAACCTAGAGATTATCAAACGAAGTGAAGTAAGCCAAACAGAGAAAGACGAATATCATATGATATTGCTTGTATGTGGAATACTAATGCGGAAAGAGGAAGGAATAAGTTAGGAGTGTGGGATTAAAATATACACACTACTATATATAAAATAGATAACCAACAAGGACTTACTATATAAAACAGAGAATTATTCTCAGTATTTTATAGTTACCTAGAAGAGAAAAGAATCTGAAAAAGAAACTATATATGTATATTTATATATATACATGTATAACTGAACCACTTTGCTGTACACCTGAAACTAACACAACTTTTAAATCAACTAAACTTCAATTTAAAAATTAAAAAATAAAAATAAAACAACTAAATTGAAAGGATGTCAAGAAAGAATTTTTAAAAAAGGAAAGGAGGGAGAGTTAGGGAAAAAAGAGACAAAATAGTAAAGCTAAATGGACTAAATGAAAACAAAACTGAGTTTAAAAAAAAAATCAGAAGCCATGTTATATAGTTTGTAAGTGATGCACCTAAAATGAAAGGTTGATGAGCCTAGAAATATATATACTAAGTGTACATACAACAAGCGAAAGCTAAAGTAGCTATATAAACATCAGACAAAATAATAACTAAGGCAGTAAGAGTTCTATATCTCAGAGTAGAGTGATGAATTTCCTTCACCGAACTGAAACTCCCAAGTCAACAGTAATAACTCTTTAGACATGGTAACTTTGTTTTCAACCCTCACTCTCTACAACCCTCTGCCTTTATTTCCCTTTGACACAAGACATACCTGGAGTCCTCACAAAATATGGTCCCTCATTCTGAGTTCTCTGTCCTAGTTCTTCCACCTCTGTTATAATAACCTTAACCTCTAATTTTCTGTCCTTCTCCAAACCTATTCCACTTCAGCAACCCTCAAAACTGAACTTTTCCAGGAATTTTTTTTGGTGGTCCAGTGGTTAAGACTCAGTGCTTTCACTGCCAGGGCCTCGGTTCAATCCCTGATCAGAGAACTAAGATCCCACAAGTCATGCGGCATGGCCAAAAAAAAGAAAAAACAAGCAAACAAACACCTTAACTTTTCCATCACAATCCTGGTGCTGGGGATTAGACAGATTAGACAGCCTCAGATCCCTTCTTGATCTCTGAGCCAACTGCAGTATTGAGTAAAACTGCTTTAAAGGATAAAGCTGCTTTCCAAATTCTTATATATTTAAGATATTTTCTGAATACAGTAGCCAAAGACATTTGTAATGATTTTGTCACTACAGCTATACTTTGAGAATAGCCAACAGTTAGTCTGTCTCACAAAGCATGTCACATGAGAGTGATTAGTGATTAACCAAGCAGTAAACTGGAATTCTTGCAAACATACTGACCTGAAACAAGCAGAGGGCAGATTCTGACCTGGTAGGAGAAAGAAATGGGAGAGGGGCAGTGGCTAAAGGTGATGGTGAGAAAGAACCAAGGAGAAGGAGAACAAAACAGAGTCTACTTACTTTTTAACCTGGATCAACTCTGAAAATGTTAACATATTATTGGAGTTAAACATTTACCAAAACCTGTCAAAAGGGAAGGAGAGAATAAGTTGATCCCCAAAAGTATAAATCCCTTTTCTCTAAAGGGTAGAGGACAGAATTATTGATTAGTATTGAATTTCTATATTTTTTTCTCTGAAATACTTTTAGCCAAATGAGAAAGGCCTTAACTCTCATGTAGAAGACCAAGATCCTAGGTCAAAAAAGCTTCTTTTCAGCCACAAGTATTAATTCACCTTCTAGCTGGATGCAGAGAGACAGCATAAACCAGGGGATAAAAAAAAAGAAAAAAAGCTAAATTAAAAGGAGAGATTTAAACACCTGCTCAAGAAATACAAGAGATATCACAAGACAAAAAGTGAATGTCAAAAGCATAAGATCCCCAAGAAATGCTAAAAAAAGATGGACTGATAATACTATTACTGCATTCATTTCCATGCTGAAAGATAAGCAAAGCGAAAGAAAAGCCCTCACATGAACCCCTCTGAATAAGTACCTGGAAACTGGGAGAATCTGATGGAGAAAGAATGAACAAAATGTTGCATAAATAGACAGCTTCAGAAGGGGGTGAGCTGGCAAGCGGGGGTGCTGCCTCATTTGCTCAGCCCACCGCTCTGTTGCTAGGGGAGAATAACACTGCGGGAGTGAGTCAGGCAAGCAAGGAGAGAACAGGAGGCATCCTATCTCTGCTAAGTCAGCTGTGGAGATAAAGTAGCCCAGACGCTGGAGACTCACGGAATGGAAGCTGATGAGCCAGAGGGGAAGAATGCATCCCAGCTCCCAGTCAGCAGCCACATCAAAGATTTCAGGGATTAGCAAAAATGCCCAACCCGTTACGCAAGCAGTCCTGGATACCCAGAATCTAATCTGGTTGATGAGTTTAATCAGGCCAGTTTTTTGTGGACTTGGTACAAAATGCTCAAATGACTTTTCACCAGGGAAGCAAAACAGAAAAACAGTCTTCATAAAGAACCCTCCTCAGCATTCTCCAATGGTAATAAAACAATTATATATATCTGCTAATTCCTGAACATAAAATCGAGATCACCAAGGACCAAATCATAGTCCCAGGCTCCTTTCTCTCTAGATGAAATGAAGTCTTGTTTATCTAGGCTATTTGAGGAGTATCCAACCTAGGCACTTATTTGCAATCCCAGAAATCAAAGGATAGGTACACTGCACCCTCTACTGGCTTTGCAACTGCAGTTCAGTTCAGTTCAGTCACTCAGTCGCTCCCACTCTTTGCGACCCGGTGGATTGCAGCTCACCAGGCTTCCCTGTCCATCACCAACTCCCGGAGCCTGCTCAAACTCATGTCCATCGAGTCGGTGATGCCATCCAACCATCTCATCCTCTGTCGTCCCCATCTCCTCCCACCTTCAGTCTTTCCCAGCATCAGGATCTTTTCAAATGACTCAGTTCTTCACATCAGGTGGCCAAAGTATTGGAGTTTCAGCTTCAACATCAGTCCTTCTAATGAATATTCAGGATTGACTTTCTTTAGGATTGACTGGTTTGATCTCCTTGCAGTCCAAGGGACTCTCAAGAGTCTTCTCCAACACCACAGTTCAAAAAGCATCAGTTCTTTGGTGCTCATCTTTCTTTATAGTCCAACTCTCACATCCATACATAACTACTGGAAAAACCATAGTTTTGACTAGACAGACCTTTGTCAGCAAAGTTGGCAAAGCAATTGCAGTTACAGAGAAATTTAACCTCAACTCTCAGCCTTTAGCTAGATTCCTTTCTCCAGTGGCCAAGAAATCGAAGGATGAAGCAAGTTAAAGATGTATACAACATAAAATCTATAAATATACAAGATTTATACAAGATTTATCTAATTAAAGAGTTAACATAAAAATGTTCAAACCCTTAAAAATAAACTCTATTCATGTATTTTTGCTGATATTTGCTGGAATTATTGAAGTTTTCTGCTGCTGATGACCCTGGAGAGTCAAGGACTGGAAAGTGAATTAAAGAAAGGAAAGTAATAATAGACCCATTTCAGATTTTTCAAAGCAATGTTCCCACGTATTTCTTATTATCTCTCTTCTCAATATTTGCAGAACTTTTGTCACCCCATTCTTCTATCACTGAAATTTACAGACACAAAAGTATCTACCTTCAATTTCTCTGAACTCCCAGAAAAGAGTTTAGAGTACCGATTTTAAGTAAAAGTGAAAATTTTCCAGTGTCCCTAATAATTGAAAATGAATAGGCTATTTCCCTCTTATCAATTACCTAGCAAATAGTCCAAAGGTGATGTTTCAGAATGTATCATCTCTCTTCCAAGGTTGCAGTTACACCCCTAACTGAGGTATTGAACCAAATTCACTTATTTTGTCATCTGCTCAATATTTACTGAGCACCTATAATGTGTCAGGCAATGTTCTGGGTGCTACAGATAAACAGTAAACAGATAGCCTCATCCCCTGTATCACTGAAAAGACAGAAGACAGCTTAGAGAGTTCCCATTCATTCTCCTCACATTTCAGTGAGTTTGTTCACCTCCACACCTACTAGACCAAATTCCAGCTCCTTAAAGTCTTCTTTGATCATCTTCATACCAACTCTGATTTTCCTGAAATGTCCTATTATTAAGCCACTACACATTTCCTATCTAGACATGTGTAGGTGTACAACTGTAGGTCAATAAATTAGTTGTTACTCATGTCTGTTATTGTCTTAAATTAATATTTAAATATTTCATTGTCACTGGGTTTGACATATATCTGTGTTTTTTCCTCAACTAAATTAAAAGTTCTTTGAGGCAAGACATACATGACTTGACATGGAATTATATAAGAAATGTTAAAAGAATATAAAAATAAATCATATTTAACAACTCATGTGTTTTGAAAAGAATATTACATTAAATACAATCCATCAGCAGGGTTTTATATACTGTGAAAAGTAAGCTGGTTATTAATAAAAATTAGATTGTTTTATGCTAAGATGTTAACTGTAATCTTCAGGGCAACTTCTAATAAAATAATGCATCAGTTCAGTTCAGTTCAGTCGCTCAGTTGTGTCCGACTCTTTGCGACCCCATGAATCACAGCACGCCAGGCCTCCCTGTCCATCACCAACTCCTGGAGTTTACCCAAACTCACATCCCTCGAGTCAGTGATGCCATCCAGCCGTCCCACCCTCTGTCATCCCCTTCTCCTCCTCCCCCCAATCCCTCCCAGCATCAGGGTCTTTTCCAATGAGTCAACTCTGCTCATGAGGTGGCCGAAGTACTGGAGTTTCAGCTTCAACATCAGTCCTTCCAAAGAACACCCAGGATTGATCTCCTTTAGGATGGACTGGTTGGATTTCCTTGCTGTCCAAGGGACTCTCAAGAGTCTTCTCCAGCACCATAGTTCCAAAGGGTCAATTCTTCAGTGCTCAGCTTTCTTCATAGTCCAACTCTCACACCCATACATGATAATGCATAAAACATAGTAAGAGAAACAACAGCAAGAGAATTTAAATGGGATACTAGAATCTATCTACTTAATACAAAGAAGGCAACAGAGAAATTAGAAGAACAGAAAGGATATAAGATGTATAGAAAGTAAAAGAAAGTGAAGTCGCTCAGTTGCGTCCGACTCTTTGTGACCCCGTGGACTGTAGCCTACTAGGCTTCTCTGTCCATGGGATTCTCCAAGCAAGAATACTGGAGTGGGTTACCATTTCCTCCTCCAGGGGATCTTCCCGACCCAGGGATTGAACCCAGGTCTCACGCATTGGAGGCAGACGCTTTAACATCTGAGCCAGCATAAATCCTAACTTAGCAGTAATTGTATTAAATGCAAACGGACTAAACATTCCAATCAAACTCACTGGATTTTTTTAATGATCCAATTATATTGTGCCTACAAGAGACATTTTATTCAAAGACACAAAGATATTAAAAGTTTAAAAATGGAAAAATGATATAATATGCAACCAGTAACAAAAAGAGAGCTGGAATCCTATATTAATATTGCATAAAATTGACTTTAAGAGCTGGAGGAATCAACCTTCCTGACTTCATAGTATACTACAAGTCATCAAGACAGTATGGTACTGGCACAAGAACAGAAATATAGACCAGAGGAACAAAATAGAAAGTCCAGAAATAAACCCATGCACCTATGGGTACCTTATCTTTTACAAATGAGGCAATAATATACAATGGGGCAAAGACAGTCTCATCAATAAATAATGCTGGGAAAACTGGACAGCTACATGTAAAATAATGAAATGAGAACACTTCCTAACACCATACACAAAGATAAACTCAAAATGGATTAAAGACCTAACTGTAAGACAAGAAACTATAAAACTCTTAGAGGAAAACATAGGCAGAACACTCGATGACATAAATCAAAGCAAGATCAACTATGGCCCACCTCCTAAAGTACTGGAAATAAAAACAAAAGTAAACAAGTGGGACCTGATTAAACTTAAAGCTTTTGCACAGCAAAGGAAACTATAAGCAAGGTAAAAAGACAACCTTCAGAATGGGAGAAAATAATAGCAAATGAAACAACTGACAGAGGATTAATTTCCAAAATATACAAGCAGCTCATACAACTCAGTCCCAGAAAAACAAATAACCCAATCAAAAAGTGGGAAAAAAGACTTAAAACAGATGTTTCTCCGAAGAACACATACACATGGCTAACAAACACAAGAAAAGATGCTCAACATCGCTCATCATTAAAGAAATACAAATCAAAACTACAATGAGATATCACCTCATACCAGTCAAAATGGCCATCATCAGAAAGTCTACACACAATAAACGCTGGAGAGGGTGTGGAGAAAAAGGAATGCTCTTGCACTGTTGGTGGGAATGTAAACTGATACAGCCATTATGGAAGATGGTATGGAGATTCCATGAAAATACTAGGAAAAAACCACCATATGACCCAGCAATTGCACTCCTAGGCATATAACCTGAGGAAACCAAAACTGAAAAAACACACATATCCCATTGTTCATTGCAGCACTATTTACAATAGCTAGAACATGAAAGCAACTAGATGTCCATCCACAGATGAATGGATAAAGAAGTTGTGGTACATATGCACAATGGAATATTATTCAGCCATAAAAAGGAATGTATTTGAATCAGTTTTGATGAAGTGGCTGAACCTAGAACCTATTATATTATATACAGTGAAGTGAGTCAGAAAGATAAAGATAAAGATGCTATTCTAACACACATATATGGAATCTAGAAAAATGGTACTGAGGAATTTATTTACAGGGCAGCAATGGAGAAACAGACATAGAGAATAGACTTATGGACACAGGGAGAGGGGAGGAGAGGGGGAAAGGGTAACATGGAAACTTACATCACCATATGTAAAACAGATAGGCAACAGGAATTTGCTGTATGACTCAGGAAACACAAACAGGGGCTTTGTATCAACCTAGAGGGGTAGGATGGGGAGGGAGATGGAGAGAGGTTCAAAAGGGAGGGGATATATGTATACCTATGGCTGATTCATGTTGAGGTTTGACAGAAAACAATAAAATTCTGTAAAGCAATTATTGCCCAATAAAAAATTTAAATATTAAATAAATTTATTTTAAAATTTTTAAATTAATAACAATAAGAAAAATACTCTAGAATGAACTTAATAAAAGAAGTGCAAGAATCGTACACTGAAAACTACAGAACATCATTTAAAAACTTTAAAAACACCTAAATTAATTGAAATACATCCTGAAGTCATGAATCAGAAGACTTACTATTATAAGGTGACAAAACTCCCCAAACTGATCTACAGGTTCAACACAATCCCTTTCATAATCTAGCTATCTTGTCTTGCAGAAATTGATGAACTGATAGTACTAAGACTCAAATGGAAACGCAAGAGACCCAGAGCAGCCAAAGTAACACTGGAAAAAAATAAAATTAAAGAACACATGTTGCCCAGTTTCAAAACTTACTACAAAGAATTCCCTGGTGGTCCAGTGGTTAGGATTCTGTGCTTTTACTGCAAGAAGCAAAGATACAATAGCCAAAACAATGATATTTGGAACAAAGCTAAACATATAGATCAGTTGGATAAGGAAACCAATACCTGTACTGTCTGGTTTATATACCAGAAATAAACCTATATATCTATAGCCAACTGATTTTCAATAAGAATGCCAAGGCCATCCTTTCAGAAAAGAATAGCCCCTTCAACAAAGGATCTTGGACAGTTAGATGTTCATGGACAAAAGAATAAAGTTGGACCCTTAACCACACACAATAAACAAACATCAACTAAAAATGGATCAATGTCCTAAAGAGCTGAAACCATAAAACTTTTAGAAGAAAACCAGGGGGTTACAAAGTGTCAGACATGACTTAATGGCTAAACAACAATAACAACAATATTGACATATACATGAAAGCATTATGCTAAGTGAAAGAAACCAGGCATGAAATGTCACATGTTATACTTTTTAAAGATATTTTGGCTGTTCTGGGTCTCTTGATTTTCCATGACTCTTAAGATCATCAGTTTGGCCATTTCTGCAAATAGAATAGATTTCATAAACATGAAATCCATTTATCAAATAGGCAAATCTATAGAGATAGAAAGTAGATTAGTGGTTGTCAGGGGCTCAGTGAATTGTGAGGGGGAAGGAAAAATGCCACTGATGGGTGAAAGATTTCCTTTTGGGGTGATAAAAATGTTTTTAAATTATCTAGTGGTAATCAAGATTGCTGGGAGAAATATCAATAACTTCAGATATGCAGATGACACCACCCTTATGGCAGAAAGTGAAGAGGAACGAAAAAGCCTCTTGAAGAAAGTGAAAGAGGAGAGTGAAAAAGTTGGCCTAAAGCTCAACAGTCAGAAAAAGAAGATCATGGCATCTGGTCCCATCACTTTATGGGAAATTGATGGGGAAACAGTAGAAACAGTGGCAGACTTTATTTTGGGGGGCTCGAAAATCACTGCAGATGGTGACTGCAGCCATGAAATTAAAAGATGCTTACTCCTTGGAAGAAAAGTTATGACCAACCTAGACAGCATATTCAAAAGCAGAGACATTCCTTTGCCAACAAAGGTCCGTCTAGTCAAGGCTATGGTTTTTCCAGTGGTCATGTATGGATGTGAGAGTTGGATTGTGAAGAAAGCTGAGTGCCAAAGAATTGATGCTTTTGAACTGTGATGTTGGAAAAGACTCTTGAGAGTCCCTTGGACAGCAAGGAGCTCCAACCAGTCCATCCTAAAGGAGATCAGTCCTGGGTGTTCTTTGGAAGGACTGATGCTGAAGCTGAAACTCCAATACTTTGGCCACCTCATGCAAAGAGTTGACTCATTAGAAAAGACTCTGATGCTGGGAGGGATTGAGGGCAGGAGGAGAAGGGGAAGACAGAGAATGAGATGGCTGGATGGCATCACCAACTCGATGGACATGAGTTTGAGTGAACTCCAGGAGTTGCTAATGGACAAGGAGGCCTGGCATGCTGCAATTCATGGGATCGCAAAGAGTCGGACACGACTGAGTGATTGAACTGAACTGAATGGTTGCAGAACTCTGTGAATGTGCTTAAAACCGCTGAATTGCGGATTTTCAAAGAGTGATTTTTATGGTGTATGTGAATTTTATGGTATATGAGTATATTGTGTATTTTAATAGAGCTGTCATTTTTAAAAATCCAGTCCATCCCAGAAAATTGGGATATCATAGTTACTTCATTTTTCTTTCTAGCCCTTGGAATTTACACAAGATGCCTTGTATATAGAAGTGCCAAAAATACATACATTGAAAAAAATACATACATTTATGAGTGTCTATTATTTCACATTGTTCACGAAATGCTCCATATATTAGTTGGAGTTTCTCAAGTGGTTCAAGCTACTTGAGGCAAAGTTCATTTCTTAGATTTCATGAATATTCACCATACTCATTAGACGTAATGATTACATTGGGGGCTTCCCAGGTAGCTCAGTGGTAAAGACTCCACCTGCTACACAGAAGACATGGGTTCAGTCCCTGAGTCAGGAAGATCCCCTGGAGAAGGAAATGGCAACCCACTCCAGTATTCTTACCTGGGAAATCCCATGGACAGAGCAGCCTGATGGGCTACATCTATGAGGTCACAAAAGAGTCAAATGTAACTTAGTAACTAAACAACAACCAATGATTATATTGAGCATGGAAATACATAGAGTAGGTAGAAATACTCAACATCTTGATCCACCTGTAACTCATGATTATTCAGGAGGCTGTACTATCATGGGATGTACCAATCCCAAAGAAAGGCAATGCCAAAGAATGCTCAAACTACCACACAGTTGCGCTCATCTCACACACTAGTAAAGTAATGCTCAAAATTCTACAAGCCAGGCTTCAACAGTACATGAACAATGAACTTCCAGATGTTCAAGCTGGTTTTAGAAAAGGCAGAGGAGTCAGAGATCAAATTGCCAACATCTGCTGGGTCATTGAAAAAACAAGAGAGTTACAGAAAAACATCTATTTATGCTTTATTGATTATGCCAAAGCCTTTGACAGTGTGGATCACCACAAACTGTGGAAAATTCTGAAAGAGATGGGAATACCATATCACCTGACCTGACTCTTGAGAAATCTGTATGCAGGTCAGGAAGCAACAGTTAGAACTGGACATGGAACAACAGACTGGTTCCAAATTGGGAAAGGAGTACATCAAGGCTGTATATTGTTATCCTGCTTATTTAACTTATATGCAGAGTACATCATGAGAAACACTGGGCTGGATGAAGTACAAGCTGGAATCAAGATTGCCGGGAGAAATATCAATAACCTCAGATATGCAGATGACACCACTCTTATGGCAGAAAGTGAAGAGGAACTAAAGAGCCTCTTGAAGAAAGTGAAAGATGAGAGTGAAAAAGTTGGCCTAAAGCTCAACATTCAGAAAACCAAGATCATGGCATCTGATCCTATCAGTTCATGGCAAACAGATGGGGAAACAGTGGAGACAGTGTCAGACTTTATTTTGGGGGGCTCAAAACTCACTGCAGATGGTGATTGCAGCCATGAAATTAAAAGATGCTTACTCCTTGGAAGAAAAGTTATGACTAATCTAGATAGCATATTAAAAAGCAGAGACATTACTTTGCCAACAAAGGTCTGTCTAGTCAAAGCTATAGTTTTTCCAGTAGTCATGTATGGATGTGCAAGTTAGACTATAAAGAAAGAACTGATGCTTTTGAACTGTGGTGTTGGAGAAGACTCTTGAGAGTCCCTTGGACTGCAAGGAGATCCAACCAGTCCATCCTAAAGAAAATCAGTCCTGAATATGCATTGGAAGGACTGATGTTGAAGCTGAAACTCCAATACTTTGGCCACCTGATGCAAAGAACTGACTCATTTGAAAAGACCCTGATGCTGGGAATGATTGAAGGTGGGAGAAGAAGGAGATGACAGAGGATGAGATGGTTGGGTGGCATCACCAACTCAATGGACATGAGTTTGAGTAAACTCCAGGAGTTGGTGATGGACAGGGAGGCTGCAGTCCATGGAGTTCCAAAGAGTTGGACACGACTGAGTGACTGAACTGAACTACCAAGGGAGGACTCTGAAGTCAGACTATCTATGTTGAAATCCAACTTCTATGGGTTAATAATGCTATGGTCTTAGATGAATAGTTTATCCTCTGTGAGGCTTGTTTTCCCTAAGGACAGGATTAATGTTAATAGTAACCACCTTCTAGGGCTGTGTGAGGCTTAAATGAGGCAAGGTGTAAAAAGCACTAACATGGCCTTATTCATCATAGAGCTGCTCAACATTCATTGGATATTGAATGTAATGTTCTGTCCTCAAAGGACAGAAGTAGAAGATATGTAAATCAATGCAGTGAAGCACTCTAACTCTGAAAGACATCCAAAGAACACAGGAGCGGTTCCCAAGGGGTGAGAGACCCTGTGTGTAAGTGGGATGGTCAGGGGCACAGGATATAGGAGTTTTATGAAAGAAGTACCACTCGAACAGAGCATTTATTTAACTTCAAAGAAAATTATTCATTCCCCAGGTTGAGAGAAATAGGGAAATAGGACATTTCAAGTGAATGGAGGGAGTGATAAGAGGAAATCACCATTTGTTCAGGGGGCTGTGATTAGCTCAGCATAAAAACAGATCCAAGGTGAAGAGCAGTCACTCTTTGTGACCCCATGGATTGTAGCCTGCCAGGTTCCCATGTCCACAGGATTCTTCAGGCAAGAATACTGGAGTGGGTTGCCATTTCCTTCTCCAGGGGATCTAAGGGATCGAACCTGGGACATCTGCATTGCAGGCAGATTCTCTACTGTCTGAGTCACCAGGAAAGCCCCAAAGGCTAGGTAAGCAGAAGCTAAAGTCCTTGTTTTCCCCCTCACAAGGGCAAAATGAATCAGCTCTTTCCCACTCCAACAGAGGCATTTTCTTTGGTTGGTTTCTTTCCAAAGATCATAGAGCAAAACAGAGGAAGGACTAAACCTGGAGACAGCTTGTGTATTTCCAGAGTGTTCTGGTTATGTCAATGCTGATAAGCAGAGTCATTTGTTGGCCTGTCATCACTGAGCGTTCAAAGGCCACAGGACAATGATTACGGGTGACAAATTTCCTTGATAAATGCATCTGCACTTTGCACAATTCCCAGTTTCCCTTGTGCGCTTCCAGCATGCACTACTTCCACCAGACACCAGAGGCTGACACAAGATGGCAGCTCCCAGAGGAGGGCCTTCAGTTACCGACAGCAAATACCTAGGCATAATCATGGGTGATTACGGCCACAGGTTAACCTAGCGGTTTCTCCTAACTAATAGCTTGGAGTATTGAAGAAGCCAGAACTGACCGCAACTCTCCAAGTTTTTGGGAAAGCCCAGCTGGCTGAGTGTCAGCCTTCTGCAGACCAAGCCTCAATGTGTTTTTTAACCACATCACCCTTTCCTGGAATCTGGCCCTTTGGCTGACACTCCTCTGTGGAGACACAGTGTCCCTCTTGTGGTTCAGAAATGCCATTTAGGTTTTTCTTCTGCCTCAGCATTCCCAGTTCTCATTCTTTCGATTTCTTCCAACCCATTCTTCTCTCAGAAATAAGCTTTCTTTTCTCACTCATTTCTTCAGACTTGCTTTATTTTTTTCTTTTCCCTCAAAAGACCTTATGTCCCATTCTTTTCTGACTCTGATTTTTCCATTTCTCTTTCCCTCTGCCCTCTCTCTCACTTACCATTTTTGTTTTGCTTTTTTTTTCTAAACTGACCTCAGATGAAAACAAATAGATTGATTATGTTATGTTTCATGACACTCTCAGCACATTCTATGTACAGCCCTCTTTTTTTTGGCTCATGCTTTTTCTAATTTCTTGTTTTTAATAATGTAATAAGCACCAGTGAATCTAATAACTGCTGAAACAAAAAGAGGGAATCTCACAGTATTCTACAGGACAACATTTGGTAGCCTTCTATCCTACCCCTTGGTTCCCCAACCCAGAATGGCGGCCATACCAAATCCTGGCCATCATCCCCTCCTTTAATACAGTTTTATTGTTTTGACATGTAGTTCTTCTTTAAAACATCTTACTCTAGTATCTTAAGTCTATGGAAGTTATAGTGCTATATCTACTTTTTTGTTTTAGCTTTATTTTATAGATTTTTCCTTTTCATTTTGAAATAAGTTCAAAATTACAAAAACATTTCAAGGAAAGCACAAAGAACTCCCCATATAGCCCTGATATACTTTATTTATATTTGACTTATATATTTGTTTATAGAGAGTTATTATTCTCCAACTCATTTGAAAATAAGTTGCATGTATCTTGCCTCTTCACCCCCTAACATACCAGTGTGTATTTCCTAAACAAGGCAAATCTCCTACATAACCACAAATGAGAACATGTAACATTGATTCTATACTTATATTTTAGCAACATTGATTCTATACTTATATTTTAGCAACAGTCCATTTTTAAGTTTTCTCAACTGTCCCCACAATAGTGTTTATAGCAATTTTTTAAGTACAAAAATCTGATCCAGATTCCAACAGCATTCAGTTGTGTGTCTCTGGTCTTCTTTAATCTCAAACATTTCCTTCACCATTCTTTGCTTTTCATGACATTTAATATTTGTCTAGTATTTTATTAACATCACTCAATTTGGGTTCTCCTGATGTTTCCTTTCTATTGCATTCAGGATTTATATTTTGGCAGGAATATCACAGAAGTGATGCTATGTGCTATGTTTTTCTCAGTAAATCACATTCAGAGGCCCCTCACTGGTGACATTAGGTGCCCTGTTTCTCCAGATGATATGTTAGCATATATTCTTTGGGAAATCACTATTGCACTTAATATTATACTGCTAAGATTCGCCCACAATGATACATGTCACTTTTCTCTTTCTCTCCCACACACACCTATTTGCTTATCTTCTTTCTCCCTGTCTTTCATTTTCCAGCCACATTCTTAAATCAAAATCAGTTTGGAAGTATACAACTCTTAGTTGAAGTAAGTACCTTCTGTTATTCAATTACTACAGACTAAATCTCCAAAGATTGGTGTATAACATGCCAAAGATATGTGTTGTTATGAAAACAGGTGGCTTAGCAAAGCAACAGATGACAAAGAGATCAAAACCTGTCAACATTTATTAACTGAGTAACTATTATATTCCCAGCACCATGCTTGACTACAAGGGGGCATATCAGGTACAAAACCACAAAGCGCTTAGAAGCCCACTGTGTTGTGCGCCTCCTCCCACCAGCATGCACCATGGACGCCTTTCTCACATGTCAAGGCTCAGCTCAAGGCTTTCTCCATGAAGCTACCCATCCCCGCACCAATCCTGGGTACTTAACTGAGAACCTACTACTTGCCAAGCATAGTATTACCATATATGCTTTCCTCACAACAGTTTAAGAGGGCTCTGCCTTATTTCAGCTTTCATAATACAAACTGTGTCCTTTTCTGGGTCTATGAAGCGCCATGATTTTCACAACTTTTTGCTTTTTGTTAATGCTTTCACTGTTTAAAATGACCCCTGAGCATAGTGCAGAAGGGCTGTCCAGTATTCCAAAGTGCAAGAAGGCTGTGATGTACCTTACAGAGAAAGAATATGTGTCAGATAAGCTTCCTTCAGGCATGAGTTTTAGTGCTATCAATGTGAATTCAATTTTAATAAATCAACAATAATATATTAAATAAAATCTCCTTAAACAAAAACACACATAAAACAAGTTTATGTATTGACCAATTTACCTAGTTGTGTAAATATTATGACCAGAGATTGTTAGGACCCTGTATTTTTCCTAAGAGTAATGCTTTGGTATTGCTAATTCAGTGTTCCTGGTGATTGTAGAAATTAACAAACAATACTGTAATAAAAATAAAAGATGAAAACATGAAGAAAAGAAGCCATTTGTTGGAGAAATGACATTAACAGATGAAAAGTTGCTTTATGAACCCACACAAAGCCCGACATATATAGATTTTATTATTGATATGATAAAGTAGTGTCAGAAACTGGATTATCATATAATAAAGAAAACATACAAAGGGGAAGGAGTACATGTCCTACTCAATGGGAAGAAAATATTCTGTAACAATTTCTTTCCAAAAGAGTGAATATTTATTATGCAAACTGAAGTATATCTGGCTGCCCTGAATTTAACACTCCATAATTAACAACTTTTCTCTTTGTATCTCATTGAGCACATTAGAAATCTGAACGTTTCACATTTGCAAGAATATAATAGCACCACACTTTTAACCACAAGTATTTTCAAGGGCCCACTATAACTCTCTCCCAAATTTTTATGAGTACTTTTTTCTTATGAAAACAATCAACAAGATTATCTCCGTTGTTTTAAAAACAATGCACTAGAATATTTATCTCTGACCTCTTCATAAAGCAAGAAGAGAGTTTTCCATTGACTTTGTAAAGCAGATTCTACATTGTGGCATGATGGGAGAGGGCCTGACCTGACAGTTCCTTATCCATATGATTGTGGTAAAAGCAGACATAACATTATGGCTCAAAGAGAACAAAGACGAGCTTCCAAAGTACATGGTTTAAATAATTCCAGAGCTTTGGGACACAGATCTCTTTTTTTAAGACACTAATCTCATGTAACCATAATCATGATTGGTGGTGGGGAAGTTTAAAAACAGAGTGTCCCCCAAAACCTCCAGACTTAGTTATACCACAGCTAAATCAGGTGATTCCAACACATGATTCACATCCCACAAAAAATGAAATGTTTACAAAAAAAGGCTCCCAAAGTAGCCTTTTCTCAAAATCCATTCAAATTTTTAAGCCAATCTTTCTATATTTTGTTTGCCATAACTACCATGTTTCCTATTCTAAAATAAAAGGTTTATTCAAACACACACACACACACAATTTTCACATCTAAGTTTTAGCATTCTGACATATTTTAAAAGCAAATTTGCAGATGTAGGTCGCAAGTCAAGCCTATTACTATAGTGATGTGTATACACATACATTTTTTTTATCATGGAAACTTTTCAGTTCAGTTCAGTCGCTCAGTCATGTCCGACTCTTTGTGACCCCATGAATTGCAGCACACCAGGCCTCCCTGTCCATCACCAACTCCTGGAGTTTACCCAAACTCATGTCCATTGAGTTAGTGATGCCATCCAGCCGTCTTATCTTCTGTCATCCCCTTCTCCTCCTGCCCTCAATCCCTCCCGGCATCAGGGTCTTTTCCGATGAGTCAATTCTTCGCGTGAGGTGGCCAAAGTATTGGAGTTTCAGCTTCAGCATCAGTCCTTCCAACGAACACCCAGGACTGATCTCCTTCAGGATGGACTGGCTGGATCTCCTTGCAGTCCAAGGGACTCTCAAGAGTCTTCTCCAACACCACAGTTCAAAAGCTTTACACATACACAAAAATGGAAGAGGGAATAGGATAGCAAATTTCCATACACCAATCACCCAGTTTCAAAAATTACTAGAGATATTAGCAATTATATTTTTAAATGCAAAGAAAAAATCTCATAGCATCATACCTTTTCCTACCTACAACTGTAGAAACAATAACATGATCACCAACACTGAATGCTTTGCAGAATATGAGCTGTATTTGACCTGCAAACACATTAAATTTTGGCATGAAATGCCCAAGGGAATAGCTGCATAGAGCAATTTTCCTAAATCCTTTATATAAAATTCCTTAAATCCCTTGTATAAAATTAATGCTAAAAATTCATGTTTACTCTAACAACATCTGATTTTTTAAAGAAATTTTTTAGTGTTACAAAGTTATGCATTTTCATTTTGTGAAGTTTACAAATCCAATTACACAAATTTGCATATAGATGGGTATTCTATGGTATTATAAAATAATTGTTCATTTCTTGGTACAATAATATTACATTTAAGTAAGTACTGTTTTGTTCTTAGGAGATGCATTAATAAAGTAACTGAGGGAGCAATGTTATAATGTCTGCAACTTGCTTTTCAAATGATTCAGCAAAACTCTGCTTGTGTGTGTGTGTATATACATGTGTCTGTAGATCCAAGGCTGGCAAACTTTTTCTGTAAAGGACCAGATAGTAACAGTTTTAGGCTTTGTAAATCAAAAGACAAAATCAAGGATGTTTTGGAGGCAACTGTGTAACTAGTTAAAATGTTGCTGCTTAAAAATGTAATAAACTTTCATTAATTCAGGGTTGTACAAAAACAAGTAATGAGCCAGAACTGGCCTTGACTTTAGTTTGCCAGCGTGACACACAGATACACACAGATAGATACAGTTAGGGCAAATATGAGAGAGCTAACAATTGTTGAAATTACGAATACATGGGGGTGTTCATTGTATTAGTCTTTCAAATTTTCCGAATGTTTGAAGAATTCCATAATAAAAAGTTGGAAAAATGCAAATACATAAAAACACAATGAAAATAAATCTCTTCCACAGTATAAGCACCTAGAGATTAACATCATGGTAAAGTAGCTTTTATTTTTAGTTCCTGGAATGTGTGTTTCTTGCAACTATAATGAGATCCTACTCCATATAAAGTTTTATAGCCTGCCATTTTCATTCACCATTTAGTCATAAGCATTTTCACATATTACCCACTTCAGTCGTGTCCGACTCTGTGCGACCCCATAGACAGCCTCCCACCAGGCTCCCCCATCCCCGGGATTCTCCAGGCAAGAACACTGGAGTGGGTTGCCATTTCCTTCTCCAATGCATGAAAGTGGAAAGTGAAAGTGAAGTCGCTCAGTGTGTCCAACTCTTAGCGACCTCATGGACTGCAGCCTACCAGGCTCCTCTGTCCATGGGATTTTTCAGGCAAGAGTACTGGAGTGGGGTGCCATTGCTTTCTCCAATTATCATATGACATATATTCTATTGAACAAATGTTTTAAGATGTTTTAACTATCTCCCAATTACTGAACATTCTACCTACACTAGTTTGTTTTTGTTTTGTTTTGTGTTTTCTATTTTCTACTCTTTGAAAAATTTTAAAGCTCTGGAAAAGTTATAAGAGCAATATAACCAACGAACATCATGTACCTTCCACCTGGGTTCACCAACTACTAACAGTTTAACAAATTTGCATTATCTCCACTGTATAATTATTTTTATTGCTATTTTGAGAATCTTAGTACATTACTCTTAAATTTCTTACTAAAATATTTGAAAACCACTGAAGAGCTGATTTCCTCAGGGTTTCCAATGTTCACATTAAATGTCCTCTGAGACCTAACTGATCTCGCAGGAAGAAGAGTCGAAAAAACCCATATATATTAACAAACCCAGGAACTATTTTTAAAGGCAAACTCAAAATCTTCACCTTGCCAACCAAAAGTTACATCATGAATTAGGAGTTAGATTTAACAGGTCTCTAATGCTTTACTTACTCTGTAAAGAGACACAGCCCCAAACATATTTTTCCAGAATGAGCATGTGACATGTCAGAGTGTCATATCACACCTCTGTAGTAATTTAACTTTCTCTTTATACTATTTGTCTTGGTCCCCATCTTCATCCCAGCCTTGTGGAAAAATTCACCTAAACTGCTTTGAATGTTTCTCTTTGACTCTACTGCCACCTAGCGTTGAGAAAAAAGAATTCTGGGCTCTGTAAAAAGAGAAATTGAATGTGTACTATTTGCTTGTCTGGATTCAAAGCCTGTTTTAGTGCAGAATAAATTCTTGGGAACTAAACCCACCATGGTCTTCTTGCTTTGCATCATGTAACATTTCTAAGAAAAAAGTCACACTTGAAAAATTAGACTATATTTCACATTATGGTGCGGAGAAGGAAATGGCAACCCACTCCAGTACTCTTGCCTGGAAAACCCCATGGATGGAGGAGCCTGGTAGGCTACAGTCCATGGGGTCGCGAAGAGTCGGACACGACTGAGCGACTTTACTCTCACTTTTCACTTTCATGCATTGGAGAAAGAAATGACAACCCATTCCAGCGTTCTTGCCTGAAGAATCCCAGGGAGGAGGAGCCTGGTGGGCTGCGGTCTATGGGGTCGCACAGAGTCATACACGACTGAAGCGACTTAGCAGCAGCAGCAGCACATTATGGTGAGACAGTTTAGATGATAAGGCTTTGTTTTTCCAACGTCATGTGGCCTGTTTGGCCCTTTCACTCCAATCATGAACTTGTGCCTTTCAGATGATATTTTCCTTCTTTACAGTGTAACAAGTTGGAAGGAGGGTGGAGAAAAGAGGGAAAGGAGAAATTCAAAGGAAAGAGAAGAATGAGATAGGGACATAGATGACAGGAAAAAATAACACTAAAGATGGGGTTAACAGGAAAGAAAATGGGAGAGGGAAAGCACAGGAGAAAATGCCGAAGAGCCAAGGTATAAAGAGGAAAGGAAAGAAATGGAGAGGGCGAGGGGGCCAAGATCAGGTGATCATTCGCTGATCAGCCTTGGGAAGGACCACAGGGCCAGGCCTGCACACATTGGACGGTTTAGAGAGCTCAGGCCTCGCTGAGGCCCCATATCCCACCCCAGCGCACACTGGCTCCTGCTCCCCCTGACTCTGCTCCATCCTTTCCCTCCCCACCTCCTTTCCCACAGGACAATGGTATTATCTGTTACACATGCTGTCCTCCTGCACTAAAATGTAAGTTCCAGGAGGGCAGAGATCTTGGCCTTTTTTTTCTTCCTGTTTTGTTCTTTGACGTATCCCAAGTGTGTAGAGCAATGGATGCTACATTATGACATGATTTAATAAACATTTATTAAATAAATGAAGACATGGGGAGCACTCTAGAAATGGACAAGATGTATTTATAACATTTGTTTTGCTTTACGACCGTGATACCTGTTCTCCTGAGTAGACCACATTTTCCATCACAGGTTACCACCCAGTTTTTAACACATCCTGCTACAGACTGAATATTTTTGCCCCCCTCTCCCATTTATATAATGAAACTTAATGCCCAACGTGATGGACGGTATTAGGAGGTGGGGCCTATGGGAGGTGCTTAGCTCATGAGGGTGGAGTCCTCAAGAATGGGATTAGTGCCCATATGAGAGACCCCACAGAGCTCCCTCGGCCATTCCACCACGTGAGGACACAGCGAAAGTCTGCCCCACCACGCTGGCGCTTTGATCTTGGGCGTTCAACTCCAGAACTGTTAGAAATAAACTAACCATTTTTCGTAAGGCACACAGTATATCACTATAGCAGTCCACATTTCCCTTCTGAGGAGATAAGCACTTCCTAGAAATTATCTTTGGAACATTTTTAGTCACTAAGTTGTGTCTGACTCTCTTGCAACCCCATGAACTGTAGCCCACCAGGCTCCTCTTGCCCATGAGATTTCCCAGGCAAGAATACTGGGGTGGGTTGCCATTTCCCCCTCCAGGGGATCTTCCTGACCCAGGGATCAAACCCACCTCTTCTGCATAACAGGTGAATTCTTTACCACTGAGCCACAAGGAAGTCCAACTGGAAACATTAGGAGCAGCTGAATTCACAAGTCAGAAATCAATGAAAGAATGTTTTCAAGTATCTCATGGGTGGATATTCACTAGATAGATATACAAAGGCTGATCTGGAAATGTGGCCCTTGAGGCATGCTTGTAAAATGATCCTGACTCGACAAGTGCTCACACAAGAAAGTCTTGCCAGCCAGATGCTAACGCTACTTTCAGATCGCACATCATAATTTTCAGCTGCACTGTTTTGCGGCTTTAAAGGAGGGGAAACTGGATTTACCCTATTTCTCCCTTTCCATCTTGGCCTCCCATGTCATGGACATGATAGTCTTGGCAGCCCAGGGCCAGGGGTCTCTCCCACCTTCCACCAGACCACTGTGGGTCCTGCAGCAACTATCATGGTGTTACCAGTCCTAGTGGGTGAATATAGTGGGGTTCTATAACTCAAATGGGGCTTGTAAACAGTTTGGATGAAACTGCCAGCATAGTTTGGCAACTGTCTGTGACCATGTGCAAGTTAAGTAAACTCATTAGGCTTATTTCTCATTTGTAAAGCAATCATGTAGTTCTGTGTGGTTTTTAAGATAGTGGATTCCAGACAATGAGTCCATTGGTCAGTTAGAAAAAAAATTTTTTTTAACTTTAAGGATTCATATGGGCTTGCCAACCCTTTATGTTCAAAATAGATTAAAGATGTCGACAACTACAATCATCTGTCACCCTTTCTCTCACCCTCAGTACAACCAGTGAAGAACTGACAGAGATCCAAATGAGGACCCAAAAGTAATTTTATTAGGGGGTTGGTTAAGTGCCAATGCCTCACATAGTAACAGGGAGCCTCACAAGGCTGAATAAGGGGATACTGGCTGGCATCTCTGGAGGAGCTGGGCTTAGCAACCACACCTGATGCCAAATCAGAAGCAGCGCAGCCTATCAGATAAGTGCCTCCTTTGCCCAGACAAGCTGGGCCTTGCTCTCCACACCTGCCCTAGGGGCTGTAAAGAGGGCAGCTCAGCTACTGCCCCAGACGACTCCAAAACAGGTCAGAACAGAATGTTAAGATAACTTCAACACCACACACACTGTAAGCCAAAATTCATTGCCTTTTCTGTTTTCCATTCCACATGATATTCCATTTAATGCTCAACATCACTCACCAGATGTCCTGCAATGAACATCAGACAAAAGTCTAAAATACTCCAAATAACACAAAGCCTGTGACACAAAAACACCCAAATATTAACATAAGCCTACATTAATGATTCAGAGAAAGCAATGGCACCCCACTCCAACACTCTTGCCTGGAAAATCCCATGGACAGAGGAGCCTGGTGGGCCGCAGTCTATGGAGTTGCTAAGAGTCGGACACGACTGAGTGACTTCACTTACACTTTTCACTTTCATGCACTGGAGAAGGAAATGGCAACCCACTCCAGTGTTCTTGCCTGGAGAATCCCAGGGACGGGGGAGCCTGGTGGGCTGCTGTCTATGGGGTCGCACAGAGTCGGAAACGACTGAAGCGACTTTGCAGCAGTAGCGGCAGCACGTTAATGATTACATATCCAGAGAGGTTGAATTGTTCTGTGGTAGGAATCTTCTTCTCAAGAACTGAATCCTGACAGCAGAACTGTCCCTTTCATGAGTGTTACAGACAGAAGGTCCTGGATCCCAGCGGCACAAACGGCACTTTTAAGTCAGAAGTTAGAGGTACCATCCACATGCTAGCTTCCCAAGGGATAGATCCTGAGAGAGGAACCATAGATAGAAATGGTGGCACCTCTGTATCTCCTTGATCACTCTGTGCTTCTCAGTTGAGGTAAAGAATGTATGTTACATTAGGTTTTTTAGGTCACATGAGGCACCTTTGCCCATGACCTAAGCATCGTGATATACAATGTGTGATATATGAGTGATATCATAATATACTAGTGTGTTGGGTATGAACTGTCACAGGTGGTGTCCCTGGCCCTGAAGAGTGTTTCAAGACAGCAGGTGTTGATGATGGACAGTGGAAATGTGGGTGCTGTGATTCAGAGACCATGTCAGTATGCAGGGTCATCTTCCACTGCTCTCTGAGCCACAGGTCCACGCAACACCATCCATCCAAACAGGAGCCAGATCACAAGACTGAGATCTGCACCTGGATGACAAGGACTAGAGGGTAGGAGCCGCAGATCCCATGGGTGCTTCCGTATTGAGCCTGACAAGTATTGTCATTTATGCTTTTATACATGAATATATCCGTGTAACCACAATTCAGATCAAGACATAGAACATTTTCACCAATCTAGAAACCTTTCTGCCCCTTCCCATTCCATATATCCCGCCAGAGTAGCCACTATTCTAAATGTGGTACTTAGAATAAGCAACTTAATAGAGACAGCAAAGTAGAACAGTGGTTGTCAGGAACTGGAGGGAGGAGGGAGTTATTGTTTCATTGGTTCAGTTCAGTTCAGTCGCTCAGTCGTGTCCAACTCTTTGCGACCCCATGAGCTGCAGCACACCAGGCCTCCCTGTCCATCACCAACTCCCGGAGTTCACTCAAACTCATATCCATCGAGTCGGTGATGCCCACCGGCCATCTCATCCTCTGTCATCCCCTTCTCCTCCTTCCCTCAATCCCTCCCAGCATCAGGGTCTTTTCCAACGAGGCAACTCTTCACATGAAGTATTGGAGTTTCAGCTTTAGCATCATTCCTTCCAAAGAACACCCAGGACTGATCTCCTTTAGAATGGACAGGTTGGATCTCCTTCCAGTCCAAGGGACTCTCAAGAGTCTTTTCCAACACCACAGTTCAAAAGCATCAATTCGTCAGTGCTCAGCTTTCTTTATAGTCCAACTCTCACATCCATACATGACTACTGGAGAAACCATAGCCTTGACTAGATGGACCTTTGTTGGCAAAGTAATGTCTCTGCTTTTGAATATGCTATCTAGGTTGGTCATAACTTTCCTTCCAAGGAGTAAGTGTCTTTTAATTTCATGGCTTCAGTCACCATCTGCAGTGATTTTGGAGCCCCCAAAAATAAAGTCTGACACTGTTTCCCCATCTATTTCCCATGGAGTGATGGGACCGGATGCCATGATCTTCATTTTCTGAATGTTGAGCTTTAAGCCAACTTTTTCACTCTCCACTTTCACTTTCATCAAGAGGCTTTTTAGTTCCTCTTCACTTTCTGCCATAAGGGTGGTGTCATCTGCATATCTGAGGTCATTGATATTTCTCCTGGAAATTTTGATTCCAGCTTCTGCTTCTTCCAGCCCAGCTTTTCTTATGATGTATTCTGCATATAAGTTAAATAAGCAGGGTGCCAATATACAGCCTTGACGTACTCCTTTTCCTATTTGGAACCAGTCTGTTGTTCCATGTCCAGTTCTAACTGTTGCTTCCTGACCTGCATACAGGTTTCTCAAGAGGCAGGTCAGGTGTTCTGGTATTCCCATCTCTTGAAGAATTTTCCACAGTTTATTGTGATCCACACAGTCAAAGGCTTTGGCATAGTCAATAGTTTCATTGGTACAGAGTTTCAATTTGAGAAGTGAAAAAGTTCTAGAGATAGATGATGGTTATGGTTACCCAGCAATGTGAATATACCTAATATCACTGAACTGTGCACTTAAAAATGGTTAAGTCTGTAAATTTCATATATATTTTACAATTTTTAAATTTTTAACTATGAAAAATCTCTTAATCTGATTGTGGAACTACAAACTCCATTCTATGATTCTCTTCTATGATTCTCTCCAACTCTCAGCTATGCAGTAATGCCAGACACAATGAAACTGTCAAAGCATTGAGGCTCTTTCAGTAAATTCTATAGCCAGCCCCGCCCTCTTGAACTCTCCATTTTGGCTCATGGAGGATCTTCCTCCAACATTTCCACATCTAGGCCAATGCTGGAAAGAGAGTTTCCACTCCACACTCATGCCATCCAAAAGGAAAAGCACCAACAGATGAGCTGACATTTAATGGGCATGGCTCACTGGTGGGTGAGGTCTGGGTAAGAGTTCACTGCACCTATGTCTCTTTCAGTGGTTAAGCAGGCTAAGCCCAGCCCATTATGTTGTTGTTTAGCTGCTAAGTCATTTCCAACTCTTTTGTGACCCCATGGACTGTAGCCCATCAGGTTCATTTGTCCATGGGATTTTCCAGGCAAGAACACTGGAGTGGGTTGCCATTTCCTTCTCCAGAGGATCTTCCCAACCCAGGGATTGAACCCACATCTCCCACACTGCAGGCAGATTCTTTACCACTGAGCCCCCTGGGAAGCCTGGCCCACTCTATCAAGCCATAATTCTGTCTCTGCTCCACCTCCTCTGATTGTGACTGGGTATGAGTCAGATTAGCCTTGTGGAGAGGATCTGGTTGAATCTGGTTGCAAAGGAAGGAGAAGGAGACTGCCCTCTGGACTGGATTTACAGTGTTACTGAGCCCTTGCCCAGCCCAGGGCCAAAGTGATACTTTGGGTCTGACCCACTTGGGTCTCAGTTTCTTGAGCCTCTTCTCCTCTGACAGGTGCAAGAGAAGTAAAACTTTACCTCTACCCATCTTAGGTTTTCAGCTGGGGCTCTTAACAACAACAGCAAATTAACGAGAGAAAAACAAAGCATGCAGCTCACATCAGTCAGGAGAAACCGAAAAGCAGAGTAACTCAAAGCAATGGCTTAGAACTCCAGATTATATAGCAACTTCAACAAAGAACAGTCTTTAGAGAAATGGGACAAAAGAAAGTAGTTTTAGGCTTCAAAAGTGGCAAGCTGAGGGGAGGTAACTGTACGGGAGGGCCCTAGTGGAGTAAGGTTTGTTCCTACATTTCTCTGGTGTCTCTGGGCTGCTAAGAGCCCATCTCCAGTAAAAGGAGAATTTATACCCTGACTTTAGGCACGAAAGGCGGAGGCTTTCCTACATTTGTGCTTAATTGCTTTCAGCTTAAAATAATTTTTCCTGTCAAAGAGACATATTTTGGGGTGACATATTCTGGTTTCATTCACAGAAAAGGGGGCAGCAAAGAAAAGGTAGAAGATGAAGGTTTCATTCCTCCCAAACTAGAAAAGTAGGACAGATATTCTTTTCTTTAATCTCCTTTTAAATTGAATACATGTTGCGTTACACAAAATATACTTTATTTGCTTTTCATTTTGTTCAAATGCTGAAAATCTAATTATCATCAGTTCATGAACATACATTTGAGGGATATTTGAGGAGTATTTCCTCTGAAGCACACTTCGACCTAAAATTCTGTGATACTAATATTGTTGCCTCTTCTTCCACTGGGGCTTCCCTTGTAGCTCAGATGGTAAAGAATCTGCCTGCAACACAGGAGACCCAGGTTCAATTCCTGGGTTGGGAAGATCCCCTGGAGAAGGAAGTGGCAACCCACTCCAGTATTCTTGCCTGGAGAGTCCTATGAACAGAGAAGCCTGGCAGGCTACAGTCCAAGGGGTCACAAGAGTCAGACACAACTTAGCGACTAAACCACAACCACCTTTTCCACCACTCCTCCCAGAATCCCAGGAAATGAGGGGGTCATAAAAGATGGTGGAAACCAGGATTTAGTGCCTTACAGAATGCTTTAGTAAAGACAAATACTTGACAAACAGAAGAACAAGCTTTTCTCCTGTGCTAGCACAATCCAGGAGCTCATCTGATTTATCTAAAAAGAAACCGTCTGTTTATCTAAATCCAGGATCTGCTTGGACTGGGACACTCTTACGTAGATGGAAAAAAATACCAGGAGTGACACAGCCCTGGGGCATACTGCACCAAAAATGATTTCACAATAGGTACCCGGTTTATTTTTGCGTCACAAGGCTATGCGCAAATTCGGGTTTCTCTGGTTCATCTCCTTTGTGTCAGTATTTATCTATTAAAGTGAAATAACCATGTCTTCATCACTTTATACACCCCAGGACTAAAGTTAAAATGAAATGACTTCATTTCATGAAGTTCTCTAGGTATCTGGGTTCATAAGAACTCATTTATTTCTCTGAGAATTATTAACTCATTCTCATCACCATGTTCCCACATGGAGAGAAAGAAAGAGAACTCTGTGTCCCCATCCCCACATAAAAAGTATGTGCAAAGTACTCTCTGCAAGTAACTTTTCTTTCAGCTGACATGTACTAGATTGTTCTAAAAAGAGCAATGGCATAAGAAAATATAAGAACAGATGATTCAAAGACTCCCTGGGAATTGCCACAGCCTGCTCCTAACTTCAAATGCAAGGGTAGGCGAAACATCTGTATTCTGAGTCATTCCATTTTTCAAGAAGGGAGCCTGTCATTAGCCATCCCGTTGCATAAATCTTTGTGGTCTGTAAGTGGGCTCCAGAGCTGGTTCACAGTGTGATCGATCTTGACACTGCAACTGACCCCCACTCCGCTCTTACACAAACTCAACGTATTTTGAAGTCATTTTAATAGACTAACTGAACCCAAGAGTTTTTAAGTCTATATTTTTAATAATAACTATGCAAAGGCAGTGTGGGCGCACACACACACACAAACACACATGTATGGGGGGGAGGCGGGGAGAAAGAAGTCATTTACCTTAAAAACCTACACAGGTTTCTCTTGTAAAAGAATGAAACTAGATCACTTTCTAACACCACACACAAAAATAAACTCAAAATGGATTAAAGATCTAAATGCAAGACCAGAAACTATAAAACTCCTAGAGGAGAACATAGGCAAAACACTCTCTGACATAAATCACAGCAGGATCCTTCTATGATCCACCCCCCAGAATTCTGGAAATAAAAGCAAAAATAAACAAATGGGATCTAATTAAAATTAAAAGCTTCTGCACAACAAAGGAAAATATAAGGTGAAAAGACAGCCTTCTGAATGGGAGAAAATAATAGCAAATGAAGCAAGTGATAAACAACTAATCTCAAAAATATACAAGCAACTTATGCAGCTCCATTCCAGAAAAATAAACGACCCAATCAAAAAATGGGTCAAAGAACTAAATAGACATTTCTCCAAAGAAGACATACAGATGGCTAACAAACACATGAAAAAATGCTCAACATCAGTCAGTATTAGAGAAATGCAAATCAAGACCACAAGGAGGTACCACTTCACACCAGTCAGAATGTCTGCGATCCAAAAGTCTGCAAGCAATAAATGCTGGAGAGGGTGTGGAGAAAAGGGAACCCTCCTACACTGTTGGCGGGAATGCAAACTAGTACAGCCACTATGGAGAACAGTGTGGAGATTCCTTAAAAAATTGCAAATAGAACTGCCTTATGACCCAGCAATCCCACTGCTGGGCATACACACCGAGGAAACCAGAATTGAAAGAGACACATGTACCCCAATGTTCATTGCAGCACTGTTTATAATAGCCAGGACATGGAAACAACCTAGATGTCCATCAGTAGATGAATGGATAAGAAAGCTGTGGTACATACACACAATGGAGTATTACTCAGCCATTAAAAAGAATACATTTGAATCCGTTCTAATGAGATGGATGAAACTGGAGCCGATTATACAGAGTGAAGTAAGCCAGAAAGAAAAACACCAATACAGTACACTAACACATATATATGGAATTTAGAAAGATGGCAATGATGACCCTGTATGTGAGAGAGCAAAAGAGACACAGATATGTAGAGCGGACTTTTGGACTCTAAGGGAGAGGGAGAGGGTGGGATGATTTGGGAGAATGGCATTGAAACATGTATACTATCATGTAAGAAATGAATCACCAGTCTACATCTGATGCAGGATACAGGATGCTTGGGGCTGGTGCACGGGGATGACCCAGAGAGATGTTATGGGGAGGGAGGTGGGAGGGGGGTTCATGTTTGGGAATGCATGTACACCCGTGGTGGATTCATGTCAATGTATGGCAAAACCAATACAGTATTGTAAAGTAAAATAAAGTAAAAATAAAAATTTAAATTAAAAAAAAAAGGAAAAAGCAAAACAAAAAAAAAACCTACACAGGTTTCTGACCCTGGTTCACTAATGCCAGGAATGATACAAATTCAAGGATATTGCCTTTTGTGGGAAGAGACCTTAGAAAAAAGTGAAAAGGGAAGCAGATTTTTCTCTAGAAAACTACAGACAGTTTTTCCAGATGAGAGCTTGGTTGAGACACTTTGATTGACAAACAAAAAAAGATGATGGCAAAAGAAAAGACACTGATGCACAAAAAAAGCTAATAGCAGTTAAGACAGTCAAGTTCACCAGTGTGCTTTTAGGACTTACTGCCTCTTCTGATGTGACTCCTATGGGGAAATTTCACTGTTTATATGGAGAGTGTAAACATATCTGTTGACCTAACAAAATACTTGTTTTCATTCCTCATCCCCTCCTCCCCCAACCATGGTAAATACCTTCACATTTAGGCTCACAGCCTTTGGGGTGAGTTGGAGGTTCATAACCTGGCTGTGCTATTCATAGTTGTGTGTCTTAGAACATGATTACTATCCCCTCTGAGTCCCAGTTTCTGCCCCTATATGATGGGGATGATGGTCGGGTCTATCTTGAAGGGCAGTTGTAAGGATATAGGGAGATAACGCAGGTAACCACCACAGTTCAGCTCTTGGCACACAAAAAGGGCTCCATGATGGTTTAAAGCGGAGTGAGATGGCAGTTTGTTGTTGATTTGTCTAGATAAAGGCTCACTCTTACGAGCACCTGGAACAGGATAAAACTAAAGCTCTCCAGGGTAGGCACCAAAACCTCAGACCCTAAAGTGACAGTAACGCAAGGCATGCTTCTTAAGGTCGCTTTGGATGAAGACATGCGACAAAACTTGAAAGAACTGAGGATGGCAGAAACACCTACTTTGAAAATTCCAGCAGGCTCAAATGATTGCAAAAGGAAGATGGAACATTACTCCCTCAGCAGTACCTGAACCAAGAATTTCCAGATGTACAAGCTGGGTTTTGAAGAGGCAGAAGAACCAGAGATCATATTGCTAAGATTCATTGGATCATAGATCATACCAAACGCAAGGGAATTCCAGAAAAACAACTACTTCTGCTTCATTGACTACCCTAAAGCCTTTGACTGTGCGGATCACAACAAACTGTGGAAAATTCTTAAGCAGATGGGAATACCAGACCATGTTACCTGTCTTCTGAGAAACCTGTATGCTGGTCAAGAAGGAACAATTAGAACTAGACATGGAACAATGGATTGGTTCGAAACTGAGAAAGGAGTATGACAAGGCTGTATATTGTCACCCTGCTTATTTAACTTATATGTAGAGTACATCATGAGAAATGCCCGGCTGGATAAGTCACAAGCTGAATCAAGATTGCTGGGAGAAATATCAATAACCTCTGATATGTAGATGATACCGCTCTAATGACAGAAAGTGAAGAGGAACTAAAGAGCCTCTTGATGAGAGTGACAGATAAGAGTGGAAAAGCCGGCTTCAAACTTAACATTAAAAAAAAAACTATCACTTCATGGCAAAGAGAAGCATAAAAAGTGGAAACAGTGGTAGATTTTACTTTCTTGGACTCCAAAACCACTGAAGACAATGACTGCAGCCATGAAATTAAAAGATGCTTGCTCTCTGGAAGGGAAGCTATGACAAACCTAGACATCACATTAAGAAGCAGAGACATCACTTTGCCAACAAAGGTCCATAGAGTCAAAGCTATGGTTTTTCCAGTAGTCATATACAGATGTGAATTGGACCATAAAGAAGGCTGAGTTCCAAAGAACCAATGCTTCGAATTGTAATGCTGGAGAAGACTCTTGAGAGTCCCTTGGACTGCAAGGAGATCAAAGCAGTCAATCCTAAAATAAACCAACCTGAATATTCATTGGAAGGACTTTTGCTGAAGCTCAATACTTCGGCCACCTAATGCGAGGAGCCAACTCACTGGAAAAAGACCCTGATGCTGGGAAAGATTGAAGGCAAAAGGAGAAGGAAATGGCAGAGTGTAAGACTGTTAGATACCATCACTGGCTCAGTGGACATGAATTTCAGCAACTCTGGGAGTTAGAGGAATACAGAGGAGCCTGGCGTGTTCCAGTACATGGGGTTGTAAAGAGTCAGACATGACTTAGTGACTGAACAAGAAAGAACACGTTTTAGGAAGTGTGAGTTATTCACTACCCTCACTTCCTCTCATCCTCACTTCCACCAGTCTCTCCCCAGATGCCACGGGCTACAGCACTGGACAGTCTTCGAACTTTGACCAGAAGTGATATTCTAATATAGCATAGCAACATTGTATTTCTTTGTTATTACTTACTTTTAATAGCTGGTACTAGACTTCATCTTGCACCTTTGTTGGGAAAGGGTCTGGGGGGTCACAGATGTTGGTTGGTATCATGGCTTCTGCTAAATGACTCTGAGATGGGGTGAGATACCTGTTACACTGCTGGAGTGGAAGAAGAAGAGTCAGGAGGGAAGAGGAAACTGGGATAGAGAGAGAATAAAGAAGAGTCAGTGAAATGATGCGAGGGTAGGTAGCAATGGAAGAGATAACTCCTCAAATTCTCACCAAGACCGCTTAATCTGTGAAAGCTTATGAGTGGGTTATGGTATGTGTAGGGTTTATGTCTGAGCTGAGAAGTTACAAAAGAGAATATATCTGCAGAATCAGGAGCTAGAGAGGCAACATGATTACACAAACATGTATCTACTAAAGACCATGTCATGAGCAGATATGCAAAAGTCAAAAAGACCTAGAGAAAATGTAAGTGAAAAGTGAAAGTGAAGTCGCTCAGTCCTCCGACTCTTTGCAACCCCATGGAACGTAGCCTACCAGGCTCCTCTGTCCATGGGATTTTCCAGGCAAGAGTACTGGAGTGGGTTGCCATTTCCTTCTTCAGGGGATCTTCCCAATCCAGGGATTGACCTCTGGTCTCCTGCATGGCGAGCAGACGCTTTACCATCTGAGCCACCAGGGAAGATGGGAAGGTATGAAAGTGGTGCATAAACCAAGGGAAGTGCCCAGGTTCACGCATGCATGCAACCGTGCACACCATCACTGATACATCAGTACTGGTTGAACTCTCTATTATGTGCTGGGCACCGCACCAGGCTGTGGAGCACCATGGAGACAAAACCAGAGTTCTTGTTCTCCTGGTGTCTGTGCACAAGTGGCAGAGATGGACATTGATTAAGTAATTGCACAAACTTTGGTAACATTGTGACTATGAGGGGACCTATAAAGGAGGAGGACATGGCACTATCAGAGAAGATAACAGAGACTGGCCCAGCCAGAGAAGTCAGAGAAGTTTCCCTGAACAAGTGATCTTACTGATTGTGAGCACTGAGTGATGAGACATTAACTGGGTGAAGAAAGGAGAGAAAAGCGCCCTGGGAAGACAAGTACGTATACAGGCCCTGGGTGGCAGGTTTGAAGACTGAAAGAAGGCAAAGTGTGGCTAGGGCAGACAGCCCAGCAAAATGGGCAACATGGCATTGGAAGGCAGGGAAGGACCAGACAGGTTCCTTGGGGCCTGTGGATTATGTGATGGTATGTCTTTACTTTAAGGGCAGTCAAAGGGAAATCGACAGAAATCCCCATAAAAATTTGAAAATGGCAAATGAAACACATTTATACTTTATTTCCAGTTATCTCATCATTCCTACTGACTACCAATCAATGTGTAACAGCACACCCCAAATCAGAAAAGTAAACATTTAATTGTTAACCCAATAATTGCATTTAAATTATTGGTATTTTTAAATGAACTTTCCATCAACATACAAGCAAAAACTCCCAATTTTGAGTCGCCATCAAAACATAAACTCCGTGTGTAATTCATAATTCAGTATTTAGTCATCAGTTGCTGAAAGAATACTGAATTAGAAATCAAACAACCTGAGATTTTAGTTCTGACCCTGACACTTATTAGTCACATGGCTTTGGATTAGTTCCCAAAACTCACTCAGTTTCGATTTCCTCATCTATATAATAGGGCAATAACTCTTGCCCAATGTACCTCACAGAATTAAAGTGAGAGCCTTTTGTAACACCAAGTAGATTATTATTAACCTTTCATCAAACTGCAAAGCAAATACACAACTTACTCAAATCAGAAAATGTTTTATTTTTAACCTATCGAACCGTTTTGCAATACTGTTACAAAATGAAGCTTCATCTTGAAGGTCATTGCCCTCAAGCTCCTTATAAAACTTACTCTTTTGTCCATAAAATTACTGCTGCTGCTAAGTCTCTTCAGTCCTGTCCGACTCTGTGCTACCCCATAGACGGCAGCCCACCAGGTTCCACCGTCCCTAGGATTCTCCAGGCAAGAACATTGGAATGGGTTGCCATTTCCTTCTCCAATGCATGAAAGTGAAAAGTGAAAGTGAAGTCACTTAGTCATGTCCAACTCGTAGTGACTTCATGGACTGCAGCCCACCAGGCTCTTCCATCCATGGAACTTTCCAGGCAAGAGTACTGGAGTGGGGTGCCATTGCCTTCTTCACATAAAACTACAGAGAGACTGAAAATTTTGTCTCATTTGATTGTAGCATAGTTCTGTTCAAAGTTCTGTTCAAATATGTAGTAGGACCCTGTTGGTTAATTTTTATGTAGTTGGCCTTCCAAGGTGGCTCAGTGGTAATTACAGAACTCATCTGCCAATGCAGGATGCAGGTTCCATCCCTGGGTTGGGAAGATATCCTAAGGAAATGGCAACACATTCTGGTATTCTTACCTGGAAAATCCCTTGGACAGAGGAGCCTGGCGGGGTAGACATGATTTAGTAACTAGAACAAAACAAACAATTGTATATGTTAATTCCAAAACCCTGACTTGTCACTTCCCCCTCTCCTCTTTGGTAGCCATAACTTTGTTTTCTATGTCTGCAAGTCTATTTCTGATTAATTTGTATGGTAATCTCTAGGCTCATCCATGTTACTATAAATGTCATTATCTCCTTTTTATGGCTGAGTAATATTCGTGTGTGTGTGTGTGTGTGTGTGTGTGTGTGTGTGTGTATGCTACATATTCTTCATCCATTCATCTGTCATTGGACATTCAGGTTGCTTCCATGTTTGGCTATTGTAATTAGTGCTACAATGAATGTTAGGGTACATGTATCACTACTTTTTACAAAAAATAAACACAGAAAAGATTAACAGGAAACAAGTTTGATTATCTATGGGGATTGGGAAATGAAATGGAAGAGATGGAAAGGGGACAGGACCTGTCTGAATATAATTTTTATGTAGTTTCAAATTTTGAACCATGTTAACATTTTATATATTAAAACAATAAATTAAACAAGAATGGGTGGGTAGGAGGACCTGAAAGTGAAACAAATGAATAAGCTTGATTATAACCAAGTTAATAAGACAATTACAAAGAAAAAAAGAATCCAAAAAACATCTGAACATAATAACAAATTATTCTAACTATACACTTTCAGTGGGATATATTCTAAGGACAAAAAATCTTGACCTTTACTTGGTAAGCTTGTTTTGGATAATGTTGATGAAGCAGTTCTGAAACTGTTTTGTGTATACTGTAGAAATGAGCAAATGAGTAAACAGTGATGTTCTAAGGAAGCAGGGGGTTCACTGTGGGAGAAGAAACATGAAATGGAGGTAGACTCCCATCAGATTGGGTATCAATTACAGCATCATTATGAACTCATGATTTTTAAGTATTTCTAGTACTGTCCATTGAGAGGACCTAAAAGCAATTTCACTCCAGAGCAATGAGCACACAAGGGCGTGTTTTCTAAACACCATTCTCCAAGCCCTTTGGAAAATTCCTAATTTCAAGGTGAGCATGGAGCATTTTCTTGTGCCAGAAATTAAGGAAGTACCCCAAACTGAGGAAGATATGTCAGAGATATAAGCACACATTTAAGGGGCTGCCACTTGCCAAATTTGGGACAATATGAGCATCAAGGTAAATAATGACAGGAATGGATTATAACAAACTAAATAAAATAGAATCCATGAGTCCACAGTTAGTTTTTTTTTTTTTTTTTGAAGTGATTAGAAGAGAAAGCCCTCCTTTAGAGAAGAATGCCAATAAAGATAAAAGAGATGAGAAATAGAAAAGCACTATTTCATAACCACCACAGTAATACATGATAGATACTAAAACCATTGGGTGAAATATAATGAAACAGGATCTTCACATAGCCCGAAGTATTCCATCACAAGTCACTTATTAATGACAAAGGGAAAAGGAGTCTTTATAATGGAGAAAAACAGTAGACAACACCTTAATCAAATAATCAACTTATCATCATTAAAAGGACATATTCATGTCTTATGTCCTCTGTTGTGACCCGCTCAGATGTGTGATACATCACTCAGATGTTGTGACACTCAAGAGGTGTGATAGTGATACATCATCTATGCAGCACTCCTGCCAAAAATGTTTAACGTTAAGTCTAACCGCAGGGAAACACTTAAGACATCTGCAAAATAATGGGCCTGGACTCTTCAAAAATACAATATTATGAATGAAATACTAAAAAAGGAAGAAAAAAATACTGTCAACCTGTACTACAATAGAGAATACTAAAAAGACATGAAAATAAATCCAATACAATGTATGATCCTTTCTCAAATCTTTAATACAAAAAAAATAATAAAACAATGCTAAAGAACATTACTGGAACAATTGAAGAAATTGAAATATGGACTGCATATTTAAAAAGTAGTATTACATCAATAATACTGAGAGTGGTAACTGCATTGTGGTTACATAGGAAAATATCCTCACTTTTAAAAGACACATGCTAAGTCTGGGGGCCAAGGCATCCAGATATCTGCAACTAACTCTCAAATGGGTCAGCAAAAGAATATACACATGTACAAAGGGAAGAAAAGAGGAACAGCAAAAAAGGAAGAAAATGTGACATCAACAAGTAACTCCAGTTTGATGGATCTTTGCCTAGAGTTTAAGCTCTAGCAGAAAGCCTCCCAAAAATATTGGAGACAGCCAAATTTAGCAACAAAAAAATTAACAAATTAATACAGGACACCCAGTAAAGTCTGAATTTCAGCTAAACAAGAAATTGTTTTAATATAGGTATGTCCCAAGTATTCATATAAAATATATACAATAACAAAGTTGTTTGGATTTTAAAAGCACCTTATCATATAGCTAGAGTTAAGTTTTTTTGGTAATGAACTGAAACAATAAATTTTAAAACAATACGTGCCCTAGTTCAAGTATGTGACACTCGGTATGAAATCCGTAGAGTTGTTAGTTTCTAATTCACAAAAACCGGTTTATCCCTGCTTCTTGGGAACCCATCTTATATTTACTACATAAACAAAGCTTTTTAAAATCCAGCACATGTGGCTTAGACGGTAAAGCGTCTGCCTACAATGCAGGAGACCCGGGTTCAATCCCTGGAGAAGGAAATGGCAACCCACTCCAGTACTCTTGCCTGGAAAATCCCATGGATGGAGGAGCCCAGTAGGCTACAGTCCACGGGGTCGATAAGAGTCGGACGTGACTGAGTGACTTCACTTCTAAGTATTTTATCTGGCAGCCCCACCCTGAGAAGCACTTTAGACCGTTCCATGCCTAGGGGATAAAGTACAACAGTTAAAGAATACTAGGACAGTTCAGGGAGAAGACAATGGCACCCTACTCCAGTACTCTTGCCTGGAAAATCCCATGGGCAGAGGAGCCTGGTGGGCTGCAGTCCATGGGGTCCTGAAGAGTCGGACACAACTGAGCAACTTCACTTTCACTTTTCACTTTCATGTTTTGAAGAAGGAAATGGCAACCCACTCCATTTTCTTGCCTGGAGAATACCAGGGACGGGGGAGCTCGATGGGGTCGTACAGAGTCGAACACGACTGAAGCGACTTAGCAACAGCAGCAGCAGCAGGACAGTTCAAGATTAGAGCCATTAATATTTTTTACTATTTTTATCAAACTCTACTCCATTTTCTTCAATGAAGACTACTCTTCAAGCTATACTTTATCCTTACATATTGTTGGTATAATCCTAATTTAGGCTTCATTTTTCTCACTGCATTGCAAAACTTTCCCACACTTCCACCAACTTTGACTTCTAAATACTTTTCCCATCCCCTTCATTTTTCTCGCTTTTCAGTTTCCACCTGTTTAGCCCAGGACAGAATAGTTGCAAAACAATAGATGTTACTTGGCAGGACTGCTTCAGGAAATTTTTGTTAACCCCACCCAATATTGGGCTTCCCTAGTGACTCAGATGGTAACGAATCCGCTTGCAATGCAGGAGAACTGGGTTCAATCCCAGGGTTGAGAAGATTCCCTGGAAGAGAGCATGGCAACCCACTCCAGTATTATTGCCTGGAGAATCCTCATAGACAGAGGAGCCTGGAAAATCCATGGGGTCGCAGTGAGTCGGACATGACTGAGCAACTAAGCACAACACAGCACAGCACCCAATGTTATTAAATGTCTTGACCGAGGCTGGTTAGGGATCTTCCCCTCCTAAGGGGACGTAGCAGTTTTGGTACATTTGGCATCCATCAGGCCAGAACAGCTCATTACACTCTCTTAAAAGCCCTCTTATCACCGATTCTCTTCCTTCTTTGGTCTTATCAGCTTCTTATTTTTCTTAATGTCTAAATGTTGGACAGCCTCAGTGTTTAATTCTGGGCATTTTCTCTCCATCACTGGGTCCAGTGCTTCCCAAAGTTCAATCATATGTATATCATCTTCATGATTTTTGACATCCCTCAATAATTATTATGTTTTCTTTAAATGGATAAGATTTTTTAAACTCATATATTTGAAAAAAAGATTTTTTATCACAGCTATAGAGAAAATTTTAGTATCATAAATAGAAAATAATCCAAAAATAAACCTCAAAATACATAAATGCAATCTTGTCAGATTTAAAATAATTAATAAAGACATTATTAAGATATATATATATATACTAAAATACACACCCCAAAATTAGTTACTAAAGAGAACGGAGCTGTTCACAATCAGTCAAGAATACTGACTGGATGGTTGGCATCACGTTTCTTCTCATGCTTACAGTCAAGGAACCTGAAGACCATGAGGGAAGATAATTTGCCGAAAATCAAAGTAGAGGCAGAGCTGGAGCCATGGCCCAAGACGACTGGACTGCAGTTTCAGAGAGTGGTCTCAAGGATGGAGAATTCAGAAACACTGGCTCCTGGGGGTATTGAAAGGTTGTTGCTGAATCATGCAAAGACGCTGGGATTCTTTGCCTCTGGAGAAGAATTCAATCTGGGGCCAGAGACAAGGCTTGATTGCTCAGAGCTTTTGTGTAATAAAGTTTTATTTAAGTATAAAGGAGATAGAAAAAGCTTCTGACATAGACATCAGAAGGGGTATCCACTTGCTAGTGTTAGCAATGGAGTTATATACTCTCCAATTAATCCAAAGAATGTCTGGAGGTTGTAAACTACTCCCATAATTTACATTTTAAGATAACAGAATTAGCCAGAAGGTTTAATCCAGAGACTGTCCTCAGGCAGGATACATTATTATTGTATAATCCTGGAACTAAAAAGCCTCTTGATGAAACTGAAAGAGGAGAGTGAAAAAGCTGGCTTAAAGCTCAACATTCAGAAAACGAAGATCACGGCAACCAGTTCCATCACTTCATGGGAAATAGATGGGGAAACAGTGGAAACAGTGTCAGATTTTATTTTGGGGGGCTCCAAACGTGAGTGAACTCTGGGAGTTGGTGATGGACAGGGAGGCCTGGCATGCTGCGATTCATGGGGTCGAAAAGAGTCGGACATGACTGAGCGACTGAACTGAACTGAACTGAAAGACCAGACCTACTCCCATAATTTACATTTTAAGATAACAGGATTAGCCAGGTTTAATCCAGAGACTGTACTCAGGCTGAGATACATTACTGTTATATAATCCTAAGGAATGTAGAGGAAAAAAAGTTTATCCTTTCTTCCTCCTTGAGAATTCCAGACCCCTCTCTCCTTGGGGACCCCTAGACTTCTTATCAACCTGCCTAGGAAATGACTCAGTATCAGGGTTCAGTCAGCGGGGAGAAACTTGGTGCATGGTAGAGTAAAAAAAAAAGAAAAACAAAAAATTAAGTGCTAAAGTCCAAAAAGGTTGTGGTCACGTTGCAAATAGGCCAGTTAAGCCACGTTACTATACGCCTATGACTTTACCCTTTGAACCTGTTTCCTGGCATAATTCAGGAACAGTGGAATTGTGAGAAATCAGACACACAGTACTGATTGCTCAGCCCAGTGGTTACACAGTCAGTAGCAGTTTCCTTTCTTCCTCTCCCATTTTTGTATCACCAACATTGCCACAGACCTACACACCAACCAGCTCTATGTCCTTTTGAAAACATAGCTAATTTCCCTCCATCACTGCCTTGTGTCCAGTGCTGGAAGAAAGGATCTCATCTGTGCTGGGCTAGTTGGCAAGGAGATGCAGCAGCTTCCTGGTGTCTTTTGCGAGTTGAGTCTGTAAAGACGAAGATGGCCTAGAAACAAATTCTGCAGCCTCAGATAATCCCCAATTTTCAGTTGCAATGGGAGAGCTGCAGGCTCTAGGGGCAAGTATATGAGGCCAAGGATATTGTCACGTTCCTGACTCAGTGAATGCTAGTGGAGGTGATGGAATTCCAGTTGAGCTATTTCAAATCCTAAAAGATGATGCTGTGAAAGTGCTGCACTCAATATGCCAGCAAATTTGGAAAACTCAGCAGTGGCCACAGGACTGGAAAAGGTCAGTTTTCATTCCAATCCCAAAGAAAAGCAATGCCAAAGAATGCTCAAACTACTGCACAATTGCACTCATCTCACACGCTAGCAAAGTAATGCTCAAAATTCTCCAAGCCAGGCTTCAGCAATACGTGAACTATGAACTTCCAGATATCCAAGCTGGTTTTAGAAAAGGCAGAGGAACCAGAGATCAAATTGCCAATATCCACTGGGTCATGGAAAAAGCAAGAGAGTTTCAGAAAAACATCTATTTCTGCTTTATTGACTACACCTAAGCCTTTGACTGTGTGGAACAATAAACTGTGGAAAATTCTGAAAGAGACGGGAATACCAGACCACCTGACCTGCCTCTTGAGAAACCTGTATGTAGGTCAGGAAGCAACAGTTAGAACTGGACGTGGAACAACAGACTGGTTCCAAAGCAGCCAGGAGACTGCCAATTAGGAAGAAGTAGTTGACCACGCACATTGAAGATCTCCTGGAATCTGCAGCTAGATCTCAGGAGAGATGCATGATGACATCAAGTGAAAATGGGTCAAAGTTGGCAAACCACTGGAGATGGACTAAGCTGGGTGAACTAACCACGAGTCCCTGAGTATCACACTTCAGTATCAGATACTCAGCAACAGGGCAAAGAACAGAAACTGGAAAGACCAGAGAAGCAAGAAAACCCCTGAAAGAGCTTGTGGATATGCATCCAGGGACACTTCTTTTCAATCATTATGACTCTAGATCATCACAACCCCACATGGCATGCAAAGGGAGTAGAGAAAGAAATGTGAACTATGGGGCATATATCCAAGAAACCAAATCATCAAAGATGTGACTTCAATTAGCAAAGACTTGAGATGTGTTAACTGACAAGTTAAAATTTTTTTCCCCATAGTTCCCAGAGGGAAGTAGAGCCCAGGGTAAGATTAGCTCAGTTGTGGGGGTTCTTGCGGGGTCGGGTGTGAGGAGTACATTCATCTAAGCAAATACCTAAATTTTCAATTTCAGGGCATTCTGTACCTTTACTGTATTTTTCAACACTTTGAGAACCGAGACTATTTCCATATATCAGGCACTTATCAAGCGTTCAACATTTGTTGAAAAAATGAAAAGGATGAATGACCCTAAATAAATGGCTGATTTTGGAACAGCACAGTCTAGGTTTTAATTATTTGCATATACCAACTCACCAAGGTTTAAAAACACATACTGGAAATAAAATTCTTTCACTTTACACAACTTCTTATATCATAAATATAAGATCCTGGAATAATTACCTAAGAGATTTTAGAGCAGGCAGAAGCAGGAGATTTTGTTAAGACCTTTGCAATTTGTTAATGACCTCTAAACCAGATAACCCCCACAATGCTAATTCAAATTGTTGGAAACACGTCTGGACCATGAAGCAATCACCTCAAAGATTCAAAGTGAAAGTTGCTCAATCATGTCGGACTCTTTACGACCCCATGGACTATATCGTCCATGGAATTCTCCAGGCCAGAATACTAGAGTGGGTAGCCTTTACCTTCTCCAGAGGATCTTCCCAACCCAGGGATTGAACCCAGGTCTCCCGCATTGCAGGCGGATTCTTTACCAGCTGAGCCACAAGGGAAGCCCTCAAAGATTCAAAGAAACTCAGTATTCCCTCCATATAACATCCCCAAAGTAATCAAATCAAACTTAAAAATGCAAATAAAAAATACTTTAGACCCTTAAAAAGATGTATCCTCTACTACTCCTCCAGAACTCTAAACAGTCAAGACCAACTTTTCCTAAACCAGTTCTTCCATACAGAATTAGTCGACTAGGTGTGGTGGCCCATGTAATAAACGCAGTCATGTATTATCACACTCCCTTTGGACTCTTTATAAAAGGTCAATGTCTGCCTGTCAGATCCTTGGCTTACCAGGTATTTTCAGAACCAAAGCATCTAGAAAAAGCATTATACAAAAGTTGTACCCACCTGTTTTAAATCACATTTAGTATAGACAGTGGTTAAGAACAGACTGTCTTATTAGTGTTTGGACTCCAGTGGCTCTATTCACTTCACCATGAACACTATTTCCCCACCTTTAAAATGGGGATAATGATATTTTGAGCTGTCGTGAGGATTAAATGAGTAATTATTTGTAAAGCACTCACAACGTTGCCTGGCAACAGCCAGTACGAACGTGTGGGGATTAAGACCATAATCCCCACAGAATCTCATGGATTTAAATTTAAATGCTCTTAAAAAGCAGATAAATTAAAACTGTCGCATTTTCTAGACACTCCCTAATTAGTTGCTCGAGGCTTTCAAAGTATTTATAACACGGCAGATAGACAGCAAGGAAGGTAAACTCAACAGAAAAGAGACAGGGTGGGGGGGAAAGGAATACAGGTTAGTTGCTAATTCCATTAGAAAATTCTCCGTTCAAAAATTCACGTATGAATGCCCCCCTTGGTCATTCTATGCGATTATACATTTTTTTCAAAACAAGATTTTGTTTTTAAGAGAAACTAACCCGCACAATCTAACGGAGGGAGGGAGGGACAGCATTTCCCTGAGCCACACGGAGACCTGGGTGAACAGCGGACGCTTAAACGTTAGCGTTTCTAGAGAGTCGGTAATTAAGACCTCACAAAGACGGTCAATCATTCGAATTATCAGAAAAACAGCAAGCGCTACGAGGCCTCAGACCCAGGCTGAACTTGCTCACAGACAACCCCAAGCATCCAGGGGTAAAGCCGAGCCTCCGAGCCGACCCGGGCGTATTGCTGCGCCCAGACCACGAGCCCCGCGTCTCCCCGTGGAGAACCAGAGGCTTCCTCCGAACGCTTTCCCGGTGCTTTAGAGATCCAGGAGAAAGAGGAAGCGAGGTAAGGACACCTCCAAGCGAACAAGAGCTGATAGCCGAAGCCCCGAACCCGACCGAAACCCCGACACCCACTAAACCCGGGGGCGCAGCAGCGTCTGCGACGGCGGAAGCGGGAGGGGCGGGGCGGTGGGCGGCCCTCCGGGTGAGGCGGGCGTTTCCGGCGTGCGCGACAGAGCGCTCGGGCGGGGGCACCGCCGCCTCCCAATCGCGCACAATGAGACAGCGCTGAGCGCCGGAAGTGGGGCTGAAGGAAAACACGGAGAGGGAGCCCGGCCGGGACAGGAAGAGGCGGGGGGCCGCGGCGGAGGTGGTGAGTGTTCCTGGGCGCCTCTTCCCCTGTGTCCCTTTCAGACTCGCGTCCGGGGTGGCTCTCCGGTGGGTTCTCCGGTCTCCAGAGTTGAGGGCGGGCCTGGCCCGAGAGGTACGTTGACTCCATCCTCTGCCGGCCTCCTCGCCTCAGTTGCGAGGACCAGGGATCCCCCAGGCCGGCGAGAATTGAGCTCTCAGGCTTGAGTCCGCACCTTCACTTTGTGTCAAACCCTGCGGGGACTGGAGGAAAAGGGATCGGGGTGGAGGCACTCGCCCCCAACCCCCTGTCCGGCTTGGGGGGACCCCGGAACCCCATCGAGGAGGCAGGTCACTTCCTGCTTCCTGGTCCCCGCGGTGGCTTCGTGGCCAGGAGTGCTGAGACGCCTCCTGTTTTTCCGTCTCCGACTCAAAGGATGGAAACTGAGGCAGATCCGGGGTGGGGCGGTCACTGGGGGATCGAGGAAGGAGAATTGCTGTTTCATGACAAAACCAAAGTTGTTTGGGGTGGGGAAATGAGGACTGGGGTGGTTAGCGGGAGTTGACCCTTAGTCGTAAAGCCAGCCCCTCTGACCGGAGCGGAGCCTTGGTCGGAAGCCCAGGCTCTCCGTAGCCCAAGCGATCGGAGCCTGTCGGTCTGAATAGTGACGAGCGGAGCCGAGGCCCCAGGGTACCGAGAAGGGACTGAAAAGTGAAGTCGAGAGATGTACTGCCTCCACAAAGTTTCGGTTACTCTCTATTAACACTTAAAAGTAATTGCCAGCTTGTTTTTTCAAAAGACTGGGGAGTTCTCTGAAGTATAGGCTCGGGATGAGGTATTTGGTTTTTTTGGCGGGGGGAAAGGTTCTGAAGAAAAGAGCTTTCCTTATATAGGTAAACGCCAACCAGCTTGGTATGAGTGACTTTTTAATATTACAGTTTTTAAGACATTTAAATCTTCATATTAAATAGTACTAGTTTCTATTAAGATATTATAAAACTAAGCCTCCCACTTCTAATGTAATGCACTGATTATTGGAATGTGATGGAAATTAGGAAAAGGGTTTCTTGCAGGCTTTTATACATCTGTACAATGAGTGTGTGATATTTTGTGAATTTGATATGATGCCTTGTTATATTGATAGTTTGATGTTTCTCCAAAACACCTTCTTTCAGGTGAAGAGGAAGAAAACTGAAGTCAAAGACCATGGGAGATGCCACAAAACCTTATTTTGTGAGGCGTCCTAAAGAGCGAGGAATTACAGATGATGAGGATTTCAGAAGGGGTCACCCCCAACAAGATTATTTAATAATGGATGATTATGCTAAAGGCCATAGCAGTAAAATGGAAAAAGGCCTTCCCAAAAAAAAAGTAACACCAGGGAACTATGGGAATACTCCCAGAAAAGGACCGTATGCTGTTTCTAACAATCCATATGCATTTAAGAACCCAATTTACAGTCAACCCACTTGGATCAATGACAACCACAAAGATCAGAGTAAGAGATGGCTATCTGATGAACTTGCCAGTAATTCAGACAGTTGGAGAGAATACAAACCTGGACCTAGAATCCCTGTTATAAACCGACCAAGAAGAGACTCTTTTCAGGAAAGTGAAGATGGATATAGGTGGCAAGATGGAAGAGGCTGCAGAACTGTAAGACGACTATTTCATAAAGAGCTGACAAACCTGGACACCATGTCAGAAATGGAAGCGGGAAGCCCTGGTAATGTTTCCAACTTGTCAAGTTACAACCCTGAAGTCAGCAATGTCTTATTTTTCATTCAGAGGAGCTTTATTATTTTCAGCAATGCAGTTCCAATTTTTCATAGTTTTGTCTTATTTAATGTGATTATTTTAAGGATAATCATGTTATTTGGGAAGCTTCAACACACTGCATATATTGATCCCTTTAAAAGTTAACTTTGCCACAAGGCTCGTTCTACCTTAGTAAAAGTATGTTTCCCATTGGTGCTTTTTACAGAAGAGGGTGATCATATCCCCCTAGGGATATATCATAATTTCTGAGTGGTATGTATGTATTTTCTAAATTATGTGTTGTAATTTTGTACTTGAATTATGTATGTATCCATAATATAAATGACGGAATGTAAAGCTTAAAAACTTACTTGATACAAAAACACAGCATAGGCTGCATGTATCTCCTGGTACAGAGAGATACACATTTTTTTGTGTGAAGTATCAATGTCTCGAGGAGGAGAGTGCAAGATTCTTTTTTCCTCAAAAGTGAACATGGCAAACAGGTTGAAAAACATTGGTTAAAAAATTGGAAATTCAGTTAAAAGCTTTGCCTTTTAGTTTCAGTAAAACCAAAACCCAATTCTAAGGATCCTATGTGCTTGATAATTGCCCCAAAGTTGTTATTTATCCCTTCTTCCAAAAAACAAATAGATTTTGTCCACGTAGCAGAGAAACAGAAGAATCAAACAGCCTTGTAAATCTTTAAGCTGAAAAGAACTTGAAGGAATTGCAGTGCTGTCATGATGTATCAAAGGTAGAATCACAGTTTTACAGAGCAGGTAGCTGTGTCTCCGGTGAGGTTAAATTTGTCCCCACTTGTTTACGCAAAGTGGTAGATGAGGAAGTGGAACTGAAATCATGTACTGTGCTGCTCTGGCCATGAACTCAGCCTCACTGACCTGGAATCTGACAGAGAGAAATGAACATGTATTCAAAATTTCTGGGCTTTTGAAGTTTGTGTATATTTAAGTAGTTCTTTATTACTGTGTCCAAGTGGGATATGGACATTTTAATTTAGTTACCAATTGTTGGTCTTTAAGAAAAGGTTGCTTTTGAGCAGCATTATAAAAAGAAAGGTTTACAGGTCAAAAGTTTGCCACCAGATAGATATTACAAGAGACTGAAAATCAGTTTTTCTGTATTCCTGTCTAGTCTTAAAAGGAAACCTTAAGTGATATTGAATGGGACCTGCATTTTTACTATCTTTTTGTTGAAGTCAATCCAAAATGCCAATGTTTTCTCTATATGAAATTACAGGTGTTTGCTTTCAGTTTGGAAATTAAGGACTGTTCAGTTTTTATTCCTTTAAAAATCTTCGCAAAGAAAATATTAAGCTTTGGCATAATATTACTTGCTGTAGCAACAAGTTCAGTTTAAAGTATAAACTTTTATAAACTTTAAAGTATAGCCTAAGGATACTCAGAGTATCCTTAAAAGGCTCCCATTAAAGGAACTGAAATTTTCTTAAATCAAAGAGTCGGACACAACTGAGCGACTGAACTGAACTGAACTGAATACCTTAATAACGAAGGTTCTTATTAAATGATATGAAAAGATGTAATGAAAATTATCGTAGCATTGCTTTGTTTTTTGATACTAAGTTTCTCTTTTCCGGTTCACTTTACTGCTCCTACCTACTTCATTCCTCAAATATCCTAGATTGCCAACTTAATATAGTTAGGACAGTGCCATTAATGATCTTAGCTGGAAACATCCATTCAAATTCATGTGTCTTTTGTAAATGGAATAATGGACCATATTCAAATAAAATATGAGAAACTTGGAATACTGTATGTAGAGAATACATATTACTACCTAGAGCCTGGGAGGAGCCAGGTAGTCTTCCTCTAAGTAATTATGGAAATTTGTTTTAGCAATACCCAGCTTTGCCTTCCTCTCCAATGAGATTTCATTTGACTGTTTTTACCATGCAGGACTATGAAATTCAGTTTAGGATTTTGTATAACCTTGTCAGTTCTGGTTAATTTATTTTTATTTTTAATTTTTTTTTACAAAGTAAAAGGGAGTTCTATATTTTAGATGTGAATAGCTTTCCTACAAGAAAGGATTTTTCTTGTATTGTTAGATAGATGAATTTCAGAATTCCATCCATGCTCCAATCTCTGTTTCAAATCCCTTTATTTGCTTTAGTCATGTATGCCTGGACAAGATACTTTCTTGGACCAGCATTTTATGCATCTGTATCCTGGGGATAATATTAGCATCCATGATAGGATCACTTTAGAGATTAATCTGAAGCCACCTAAAGTGCTTACGTTGCATCTGTTGCATGAAAAAATACTCAATATTGGTAGCTGCAGTTGTCATCATCAGGCAAAATTTCTGCAGCCCTCCACTTCTCTTTGTAAAATAAGTTAACTGTACTTTTGGAGGGAAAGTTACTCTTTCTAGAAAAATTACATAGCAAATATAGCGAGAAGCCTTTGTAATCGAGAGAAGTGAAAAAGTAATTTGGTTCCATATCAATTTTTGTTTTGGTGAACCAACAGTGAATTTTTCTGATTGTGTTACATGTTTCAGTGTAAATCTTTTAAAGAGAGTTTTGCCTAAGAAACTCCTGCCCGGAATACTAAAGTTAGATGCAGTTATTCAGAGTTTGTAATGATAAATTAGAATAGACACACCTCTGAGTTAAAAGAATTGCTTATCTCAAAGCTTTATGCAGACCAGGAGTACTACCCTTAAAAGATTGTGCTTATTTAGTTGTGAATAGGGGGAGTGTTAAAAAGCAATAGACTGATTTTAACTATTTGTCTTTTACTATTTTGTTTGGTCCATTTTGATTCCTATTAAAATAAAAACTTTGTCCTAATACTTCTTTATTTTTTTAATTGCTGCTTTATCATAATATCAAAGCTGTTTGCAGAATTTCATTATATTCCTCTCAGGGTAGTTTGAGTACATTGCATGCTGCTTTTCCTTCAGATCTGTTGGTGATAGCTTTTTTAAAAATTAAGAGTCCTATACCTCCCTTTCCTGACATAATTTCTTTTCAGTCAACTGATTCATTGTACCTGCTCTACAAGTAATGAGTTCCACTGAAAACCTGTCATGGCAGCTGCTTCATGCAGAGCATTTCGGTTGGTTTATATATTCAGAGAATAGTTTTTGGTAAGCCATTTAAAAACTATTCAGTCCACTTAATCATAATTTTAATTGAGGAAATGAATTTCATTTTACTTTTATATGGTACTAGCAACTTCATTTTCAGAACTTGATGGAAATTACCGAAGCTATTTAGAACATTTTTTTTTGTAGATGAATTGCACAAACGTCTTCAGTTTTACTGAGGTTGAAAAGTCCTAAGTCTTAAAAAAGGAACAGATTTGTTTATTACTTATAAGGACTGTAGAACTAACAGCAGAGTTTGTAAGCAGATGAGTTAGTCTGTACTTGCAGAAAGCTTTTATTTTAATTGCTAATTTGTTTTTGTTTTTTCATTTGAAATGTGCTCTGTGCAGGCTCATCAAAGAAGTTAAAATGAAAGTAAAGATAAAATGGTTAATAGTTATCTTCAGTAAATAAAATTTTGGCTTCAATTTCTTGAGGTTAACATGGGGGAGGGCCCAATTCTATGATTGCCCGATTTACAGTTCAGTGATGGATTTTCACTCCAGATAAGAATGAAGTTGTATTCTCAGTTCTTTGGAGATAATACAGTCCATCTTTACTCCAGTGGGTTTGTTTACTTACAAAAAATGAAAGCAAATGTGGACAGTTTTCTTTTGAATACCAAGTATCCTTACAGGTATATTAGAAATTATTAAATATATGTACATTATACATTATAGTATGATATATTCATTACATTAGGATTACTGATGTACTTGTTTTCAAGTAATAATTTTTACTATTGCTTGAGTAAACTCAGCAGTATACTAGGAAGAAATGATAGAATCAGATTTTATGGTTGAAGTAGAAGTCTTTTGTTTTCCAAAAAGATGGCTTCTGTGGATTAGTGTATCCACATGTTGAGGTGCTTAATGAGCATTTAAGCTTTTTATCCATGGGAGAGGTGTACCTTCCCTTTTGCTCTGTGTTCAGGTGTCATTCAGCTATCACGTGATTTCATGAATAAATATGTAAGTTCTGCTTTTGGCTTGGGGTTATTCAGTATCGCCAATATTTTCCCCCTAACTTAAGAAAACAAGAAACCGAGGTCCAGACCTCGGAAGCCACGGAGAACTAGAAATGACGAAAATGAACAGGATGGAGACTTGGAAGGCCCTGTGATCGATGAGTCTGTGCTTTCAACGAAGGAGCTGCTGGGCTTACAGCAGGCTGAGGAGCGGCTGAAAAGAGACTGCATCGACAGACTGAAAAGGGTAACAGCTTTATTTGTTAGTTAAAATCCTTGTTTTGGCTTAAACTATGTTACTAATCGGAACATGTGCTTTCATGAATTATATAGATCAAAAGTGATATTCAGTTTGATTTAATAAAGTTTCTTTTTCTTTTTTTAGAATTTCTTTTAAAAAACAATTATTAGCATAATGATAGTGACAGTAATTTATTAACAATTTAATAAGTGTCCAAGAAATCATCTTCTGGCCAGCTTTTGTTTACCTGTATTTTGTCTCTGTACATCTTTCTCTCTACATGTCTCTCTAAATATGTATTTATATACAAATATATACATGTCTGTAAATCTCTTCAAATTGTAGCGACCAAGAAACTACCCTACAGCAAAGTACACCTGCAAACTTTGTGATGTTTTAATTGAATCCATTGCATTTGCTCATAAGCATATCAAAGAGAAGAGGCACAAGAAGAACATTAAGGTAAGTGTAAAGTAACCTAAACATATATGTTTGTCAGTTATTACTTGTCATCTTTATGACTTTCCTTAAGACTGTGATACTAATAATTTGGTTATTTATATTACTGAATTTATGTTAACCAGAATACTTTATACTGGTCAGATATGTTTTGCTGGGTAGTCTTGTGAATTTCCTTAGGACAGTATCAGGACGAATGAAGCCAATGCTAGGACCTAGATATGTGTCCTTATGCCAGTAATAACAAAGTAAATAATACGCCATTACTGTTTCTAATGTTCTTTCCTTACACTTTTTCCTTATTCCTCCCTTCCCTCTATTTTATGTGCATAAAGAAGTGTGTGTGTGTTTGATAAGATGAAGACTAACACAGCTAAAGGGAAAAGGAGGGCTGAGAAAAATATTCGAGGGTACTGTGCAGAGTGTTGTCTCAGTGACTGGTAGAAGGTAAAAATGGTGTGAGTCATTTTTAATCTCAACATTGATCTTAAAAGGAGAAGCAAGAGGAAGAGTTGCTCACCACGTTACCCCCGCCTACACCCTCCCAGATAAATGCAATTGGTATTGCCATTGACAAAGTGGTACAGGAGTTTGGCTTACACAGTGAGAACTTGGAACAGAGACTAGAAATTAAACGTATCATGGAAAATGTGTTCCAACACAAGTTACCAGGTATTTTCTAGATTTGTTTTTCTTTTTAGCTACCTAAAATACCCCATTCATTTTTCTTACCATTAGTAATTTTTGCCTAATAGAAATCAACTTACCATGTTCTAAAGCTCTCAGTTTTCTGTTTTTTATGTTTTTGTACTGCAGATCTTTATGTTTTTGTTTTTCCTGGCTTACCCTAGGGTAGCAAAGACTTTTACATATGTTGTTAGTAACCTGTCTTCATTGTGAATTTCATTGTGTTCGTTTACATGTCCCATATTATTAGAGCACCGTGGGACTCTTGTGTTTGTGTTTTGTTTACCTTTCTATTTTCCATCTCTCAGTTCAGTTCCTTTTTTAGTTGAAGTATAATTGACTTACAGTATATCAGTTTCAGGTATACAGCATAGTGATAACAATATTTTTTATACATTACAAAATGATCACCACATCTTTCTACCTATGTACATTGACAGAATATTTTGAGTTAAAGTGTCCTGGAGTCATTTTCAAGTTATCTCTTTCCGGAAAAGGTTCTGTTTAACCATGCTTAAAAGAATTGCACCATCTAAAATGAGCTTTGAAACTAATGTATAGTAAATTTTGTGCACTGTTGAATTGATGTTTCCAAGTTATGTCTGTGGAGCCATGAAAGACTATTTTTTTATAGAAAGCTCCACAAGTGATTCTAATCCACAGCCAGGGTTGAAATCACTATTTGAATTTATCATTGTACTACCCATCAAACTATTCATTTTACTGAAATATTCACATAGTATGATTCATATTCATATATTTGTGTTCAGAAAAAATAAAGAACAAGAATCTATTCATTTCCTTATAGAAGGTATCTCATCTTTGATGTTGTAGACAAGCTCCTGAGATGTCATTTGTAATTTTGATTTTTGTCATAGATTTCCATTGTAAAATTGAGTGTACTTTGTCTTGGAAAAATTGTTAAAACCCAAATAAATTACTTGACTTAACCTGGGAAAGAAAAGAGATACAAAGTTCCATTTTTTTGGCCCAACAGTAGTAACACATTGGGGGGAAAATGCCATAAAATAAATATACATGGTACCCATACACACATTTTCCTCTAAAGAGTGACTCACTTGCTGCCTAACATTTTAAGTTATATCAGTGATAAATCACTTTCTAAAGTTTTCCTGAAAAGATTGTATTATGTTAAACTTTTTGTTCATAATATAAGGAGTATTTATATTGAAAATAATATAATGCTGATTTTTATGATTATTGTTTTACTGAACCATGATCTTTACACTAAATTACACCTGTGTTTGCTTTCAAAAAGGTGAATGAAGTATCTGCATTAACTCTTCAGTGTACTCCGAGGTTTATAAACATATAACAAAGTTAGACATCTCTTTTCGACTTCCATATTTTAAAAATCATTTTAGTTAGTATTTTCTCTGCAAAATGTGAATAAAGGAAGTATTAATGTATTTTACAACTGGTATGAAAAGAGTGGCTATTAAAGTAAACTGCATTCAATGCAGTCTTCCCTTTTAAGTAAAATAAAAGTGAAAGCAAGAGCAAAGAGTCACGCATTCGTGTCCTTTCATTGTGCCAGACTTGAATACTGTTTATCTTTTGTGTGTAGTTTTAATTGATGGTTCCATTTCTGAAATAGCAGTGTCTTGCATTAACTTTTGAGAAATTTTACTTTATAAATGACTTCTATTTATTTAAAAAAAATTTTTTTTTAGATTGTTCTCTGAGATTATATGGGTCATCCTGTAGCAGATTGGGTTTCAAAAATTCGGATATAAACATTGACATTCAATTTCCAGCCATTGTAAGTACAAAATAAATGTTAGAATTTTCACAGAGTGGTATGGAAGTTCTATTATTTTCCTCTAAATGTGAGGTATATGTGGATATATTTTAGATGTTTGAGGACAGTTTAAGTGTAATTTTTTTTTTCTAAAACTACTTTGTTTTTAAAAGTATAATTTTCTCCTGAAAAATCTTTTTTAATGTTCTTCTGCATACCTTCACTTTTAAAAAGTATTTCTTCTTTTCTACATATCTTTCATGCTTTCTTCAAACACTGGTTTTTTTTAACCATGTGAATCTAATGGTGTTACTTAGCTCTATTAACTTGAAAAGATTACATTATCTTGACAATTAAACTTTGCAGTGGCAGAGAAGGATTTCAGATTTCAAACGGGTGTGGTATATATACACACACACAGACACACACACACACACACACATATATACACACACACCTCCATACATACATATAAACATTTAAGACCTGCAAGCTTGATTTGTTCCTGAGTTTCCTCTTACATCCACCCACCTTGTAAAAATAATTACACTTTTGAAGAACTGCACCTAGCCTAGATTTCTGGTTTAAACATGGTTCAGAAAGATGTTGATGAGTCAGAACTTTAAAACTGGAAGGCACTTTAATAGGTTATTCATTTACTTACTGGTGGTTCCTGCAGGCCAGTTTGCAAATGGTTTATGCCCATTTACTTGGGTTACTGCTTAAAAATAGAAATAAAGATTTCTGACCTCCTCCCCCAAATTTTGTATTTCACACTGTCTCATTCCTTGCCATCCCCAATTGCTATAGCTACCTGGTCAGTTGACCAAGATTTTACTTTTCTTTTAACCTTAAATTCTAATTAATATTTTAGCAGCATGGCAGTTATTTTGATTTCATGTCATTGGTTCATTCCTCAGGTCTGTGTGATATGCCAAGACTATACTAGGTTCTAGAGGCCAAAAAAAATATGATTGCTTCTTCATGAAATTCATACCTAGTGAAGGAGATAAGTAATTATGAATAGATAATTAATTATAATAAGAGCAATTCAGACAAACAAGGTTCTGTGACAGAAAACAAGCAGTCCTGATGCCCCTTTGAATGGATAACATTTAAGCTGAACTCTAAAAGATGAAAAGAAATGGAGAGAGTGAAGGAGTGTTTTGGCTTTAGAGCACATCATATGCAGGCATTGAGCATGGCCTGTTCAAGGAGCTAAAGGGAAAATTGTTAGGGCTGTGAAGGGACCTAGAGAAAGAGGAGCATAAGATTAGGATAGAGATGTAGCCTGGATCCCAAAATACAGGAAGCTGGAATTTCATTTTGACCTAAGGGCATTAAGTAGCCAGACAGAGTTTTAAGAATGGTCAGGACTGGATCTAAGTGGTTTTAAGTGGTTTTGGTTCCCAGTGTAGCAAGGATTAGAGAAAGGCAAGACAGAAGTGAACACCAGTAAGCAATCTGTTGAAGTAGTCTCACAGAATAATAGTATAATATTAACAGTTTGACAGCTTCTAGCCACAGCTTCGGAGAAGGCATTGGCAGCCCACTCCAGTACCCTTGCCTGGAGAATCCCATGGATGGAGGAGCCTGGTAGGCTGCAGTCCATGGGGTTGCGAAGAGTAAGAGTCAGACACGACTGAGCAACTTCACTTTCACTTTTCACTTTCATGTATTGGAGAAGAAAATGGCAACCCACTCCAGTACTCTTGCCTGGAGAATCCCAGGGACAGGGAAGCCTGGTGGGCTGCCGTCTCTAGGGTCTCACAGAGTGGGACACGACTGAAGCGACGCAGCAGCAGCAGCACCCACAACTTGGAGATTTGCTGAGAGGCTAATTAACTCATGAATTAGTGAATCAGGAGTTAACTGAGTAGTCAGTCTCTTTTTGCCCACAGTCATCATCTTTCAGTGCTCATCTCTCCGTGTCTGACTGTGTGCACATAGCACAATGATTAGTTCCTTTACTCAGGTAGTAAGGTGCTTTCTAGTTTGGAGAGGCATTTGGGTAACTTCAGATGACTGTGTGTTATCTCAGTGAAGCCAAAGTACTTACGAATTATTTGATGTATTCATTGATTTATTTCCTAGATGTCTCAGCCAGATGTTCTCTTACTTGTCCAAGAATGTTTAAAGAACAATGGTAAGGCCAAATTCTTTCCACATTTGGTTGTTAAATTTTTCTTTTGTCTATAATTTTAAATATATCTTATTTTTCAAGCTTTGAAAATAGGAAGTCATGTTTTTTGATTTACTTATATGAGTAATAGCCAAGCAAAAAACTAAAGCAAATGCCCATGAATTATTAGCAGGTTAATTGGAGTCTTGTTAGTTGTTCTGCTATGCAGAATAACTGTCTTGGAAGTAAAGCTTTTTGCTTGGTGATAATGTCACAACTTGTAAAGATTATACAGGCCCTAGCCTAAGACTGATAAGAGTCAAAATATGTAAAATTTACTCTTGAAGTTAAAACCAAAGGATGTTCATCTGTATTCCATGGCTCAAATTAATACTTTATGAATAATAAATAGTGTGACTCAACTCAGATTAATGAATCAACAAATAATTATTCCCGGGTATGTTATCATATGTCCAAAGTAATGTCCAACTGGGACTTGACAGCTTGTGTGCTTTCCATAGGCCTGGTTAAATTGTCTCATCCCTGGATTAGTCTTTCCCATCCTTTTTGTTTTGACTGAATGAAATGTTTAAACTTTCCTTCTTACTTCAGTCAGTATGTATTTTGATCCCACATGTTTTAGTAGCTTTTGCAGCAGTTTTGTTTTTTATTGTCCTGTCCGTATTTATAATTATGTTAGTGACCTAACATTTAAATGTTCTAGTTCAATAATGTAGCCATTTCTAATCAGACATTAATTTTGTAAAATAAGAGTTTTAAATTAATGTGATTACTTGATTGTTGAATATAATACTTTTTCCTTTTCAAGTCATTTTTATTTCATAATCATCTCTTAAGAGCTTTATTGCATAATGGTCTTTCAAAAGACCCAACAGATGATATGCAGCTGGTACTTGTACTTTATCTAATTGTGCTTTTAAACAAAGGCTTAATTAACTAATCTGTGTAATATTCTTTTCTTTTTCAGACTCTTTTATTGATGTTGATGCAGATTTCCATGCTCGGGTGCCAGTGGTGGTGTGCAGAGAAAAGCAAAGGTCTCTGTTTTTTTTAGCTGTTTATTAAGTATCAGCTTGCCAAAAGCACTTGTACTTTACTGCATCTTAGTGTCCAGTTTCTAGAATTACAAGCTCCTATGTGGTTAATTTCATAAGCTTGCTATTAGCTTTCTCTCTCTACTGTTGGTGTTTAACCCAAGAGGAAAAGGTATTTTATTTTAAAAAGAAGAAAAGTACTTAAAAGGAAAAAATATAGAAAGGAAGCATTTTGATCCATTTCAGTAAAAAAAACTATCAAATAGTTACTTGCTCTGATCACCTTTATTTGCCATTCTTTTTAGCAGCATTTTAAACAGTACTGAAAACAGTTGGTATGACTTCACCCAGCTCTCTCTCTCCATCTGGAAACACTCCCATTCCCACTGTAGATGGGTGGTTTGTAGGCTGTAATGAGTCACCATCAAGCAGATTCCTCCAGCTAGAGAAAACACTTTTGCTCCTACTAAGATGAATTTATACTCCCATTTGAAACATTTTATACTTCTTTGCATTTCCCCCTAAAAACTGTTTTAATATAAGAAAATGTGACAGTTTTGGTTCTTAAAAAATAAAGTTTACCCAGAAAATAGCTGCCCTATCTTTTTTAAGCCAGTTATTTAAATGACCCATAAAGGTTTAATGAGTTTTTTATTTTCATTTTTAAGGTATTTATTATCAGTGTAAATTAGTTGATGGTAGTGTAAAAGAAACCTGATACCTGTATAACACTTTATCTTTCTCTTTTTCCTTCTCATTGTCACCCTCTACCCCCCACCAGTGGTCTTCTTTGTAAAGTGAGCGCAGGAAATGAAAATGCTTGTCTGACAACAAATCATTTAACTGCCCTTGGAAAACTAGAATCAAAGCTGGTTCCTCTGGTAATTGCATTTAGGTACTGGGCAAAGGTAGGTTTGAGTTCTTTAAATGAATGAATACATTCTACGTATGCTTAAGCAGTACACTTTGATTTTTACATGGTTCATTTAATCTTAAATGTTTGGATGCATATTTATAGACATCAAGAGAGTTGGCATCTTGAGTATTAGAAATTTTAATGTATATAGAAAGAAAAACATACTGTTTCTGTTTGACTATAGCATATTGTTCAAAAGATCAATGATTTATGATACTTATTAAAAATTAGATTTGTAGGTCAAATCTGAGGTATAGCCTACACGTTTACATTTTATCTAGTTTCCTGAAGTGAGTCTCAGATACAGGAGAGTTAAGATAAAGCCTCTTATACCATCCAATGATAAACCCTTGCTCAGTCATGTTGACTCTTTGCAACCCCATGGACTGCAATCCTCCAGGCTCCTCAGTCCATGGAATTTTGACAAGAATACTGGAGTGGGTTGCTGTTTTCCGCTCCAAAGTATCTTCCCAACCCAGGGATCGAACCTGCATCTCCTGTATTGGCAGGTGGATTCTTTACCACTGAGCCACCTGGGAAGCCCCAAGAATATACCCAAAGATTCCCAAAAAATGAAAGCCGCTATCTGATCTTGCTTTACATTTCTACAGTATTTTAAACATGGTATCCTAATAAAATGCTCAGATGAACACGAGAGCATCACATTTCTCCAAGATGTAAGGTCCCATCACGATTATAAACTTGAGATTCTGTATAGAAAAAAGCCAAAAGCTTTATGGATTAGGACATGGCAGTGACAACACATAATTCCTGTTGCTTGAGTCGAAGATGCAACAGAGACAGAGGATGCCCCACTCTTAATTGAGTAAATTGGTAATCACAATATGGTGTGCTTTGAAAGCAGCCTCCTACTTTATCACTAAGTTGTTATTTTCTCCTAGTGCTAATTGGTTTGCCTGCTTTCTTTCCTCTAATTACGTTTCTGACCAAAGCATGCATTTTCGAGGTAGCAGCTAAGCATGAGGGGGGCCATTAAACTGAGCAAAGCCAATTGGTTTATGTTTGGGATTGAATCATTATTTTGACTTCATTAACAAGTTTTTGAACCAAGTGAATGGATTTACCATGGATATCAAAAAATAGATTTTTAGAGCCTTTCACAAGTGAGTTTAGTTAACAAATGAAAAATTTGAAGTGGAAACTCACTGAAAACCACAGTATGTGTTTACAACACAAGTATAAGGAAGTTGGGTATTTTGTCATTGTGGAATTTCATTTTGAAGAGTAAATCACATGATAAATGGAAATGAATTAACAGATTTTAGACCAAATTGCATAAATGACAAGTTGGTACAAAAGAATGCTTATCCTCTTTTCTCTCATTTGTAGCTTTGCAGTATAGATCGTCCTGAAGAAGGAGGTTTACCACCTTATGTGTTTGCTCTGATGGCCATTTTCTTTCTTCAACAGAGGAAAGAACCCCTTCTGCCTGTTTATCTAGGATCATGGGTATAAAACATTTTTTGCTTATGTATCCAATATTGATTTTATTATGGAGCCACAATCCCTTGAGCATAATTTCAAAGTCTAAAAACCTAACCAGAACTGACATGAATTTATTTATCCTATTATTGTGAAAATTCATGCCTCTCACTGCTGAAATATTAATGTATTTGGCTACAAGATGCTGCCATATACTCTGCTAGGGAGACTGTTACTTTTCTAAACTGAAGAAACTTATAATTTATGGAGCACATGATCTTGAGGTTTACAGACAAGAGAATGTGAACCTACATTATCATTTGCTACACAATTCTTTGGGTACAGTTTTATAATTTGATCCTTGAATTTATATATCACCTCCAGACAGACTGTAGAAAGCATTCAGTTCACTATCACTTTCTTTTACTGGTCTTTTTGTTCTCTTTCTACCCTGTTCCCTGTGAAACAAAAGAAAATGTAAGTGCTGAGATTGCTACTCATACCACAGATGCAGAACTTAGAAGTCACCTCTTAAATAATATTTTGCTGTAATTTTCAAGATGAATAAGACTTCAGTAAGGTGACCACTCTTTCTTTCTGGATAAATTAAAGTTGAGCTGATTTATTCAAATAGTAAGATTTAAGAAGGAGCCATCTCAAAGTCAAAACGAGGTTATTTTCATTCTCTTGAAATGCCTCACTTTTAATCCCTAGGTGAAATTCCTTGATAAAAGTCTTACGTATATCCTTATTTTATAAAAAGCTTCACTTCGTAAAAGATATATCCAGCATTTTAACTACTTGTCTTCTTACCATATGCAGGATTCTCATCATTTAACGAGGAGATGTTCCAGAGCCGTAGTTCTTATATGTATATAAAATAAGATTTTAGGGAATTTTTTTCTTTATACTAAATGTGTTGAGAATTAAGCAAGGACCTTTATCAGGCAGGCCCTGAGAACAAAGGCTGAAGCAGAAACACTGTCCTGGCTCTAGGAATTGCAGTCTGCTGTGCTGCAATCCAGTTGCCTAAAGAGAGTTCTCCTTGTGCTTGCGGTACTGAAATGAAAAAATTCAGGGCATCCTTGCTAGTCTGTTCTGGTGGGAAAAAGGGTGAGAGAACAAAGTCAACCCTTAGTTGACAAATAACCCTTTTCATCAGACCTAAGTCTGATACGAAAGTCTTTGAAAAAGTCTTTGAAGTTTTCTTTTCACTTTGATCCAAGAGAGATAGGAGTTTAAGATACAACCAAACCAGTTGGACTCCTGGGCCAAAAAAATGCCTGAGAAAGAGGTTGGCTGTGTTACCATATCACTGCTGTCTTAGTGAAATCTGCCTTTTCTTGTGTCTTCATCTTCCCTGAAGTGGGCATCTGTCACTGATGTGAAGATGCAGGGGGAAAAAAGCACTTCTCTTCTGGTGATGGGAATCTCCTCAGGATTTGCTTAAGAGAAACATGAATACCTTTGTCTATAGCCAAGTGTATTATTTCCTTGGCAGTGATACTAGAAGTTCTCTAAGATGACAGAATTTGGTTTTGATTATGCCATTTGTTTTTGCAAATTTAATGACAAAAGTATATAGTGGTCAAACACTGGATTGGTCAAAAACTGTATATATCAAATAAGTCAGACTACTGCCTGACCCAAAGTGATCTTAGTCTTCACCTTTTTAAACTAGTTAGGTATCAGTGTGCTGGTTTCTGCTAGAGTATTAATCAAAAATACACAGCAAAAATACAGAAAAGAAATTCAGTGCCTTGTTCATGCCAGATATATATCACTGTTCATGTAGAAAATCTATTGAAAACCTCAATATTATGTGTATGAAAGTATCCAAACTGTTAACTTCTTCAAAATCTTTAAATCACTCTGTATGTTAGTCATTGTACTAAGCCCTGAAGGTAATACATGGGTGAATAAGATTAGATTCTTTGTCAAGAAGTTTAGAGTATCATATTTCTGTGCTCTGATCTGTGTTTTCAAAAATCTTTTGGCCATTCTCTCCCAACCTACTCAGATCTCTTTCATGTTGGAGACTATCTCTCTGACCTTTTACTCCCAATTAAAATTTCCATTTTATTATCATTTGATTCTGATATGTGAGTTGTGAATGATGACTAGCTTAACCCTGTCTTCTTAGCCTCTTTTATCCCCTACAACAATATTTTACTAGTCTCCAAGTAAATATTTTTTTGAATCATTCTTATTTTAGATTATATAAACTTAACTCTTAGGAAACAATTATTTTCACTTTAAGAATGCCAGATAATACAGTAGAAAGAAGAGTAGTGTCAAGTGTTAAAAGCTTGCCAGCCCTGAAAGTCACCCAGGATTTGCCACTAAAATCCTTATAACCTTGAGCAAGTTGTTTAATCTCTGAGCCTTGGGGAAAGACTCACCTGAGAAATTTTGAAATGAGATCATGAATGTGGAACTCCTAGAACAAGATAGGAGAACAGATGTAGTCCTTTTCCCCTTCAGTAGAAAGTCAAGTTCCTCTTATTGGGTGGAGGTTTGAACTCCTAAACAAGTGATCCTTCTGGAAATAACAGCTGTAAATTCTCAACAAAACACAGAAAATAACAACCTGAAGGCTCTGGAGACTGAAAAACTCAGACAGACTTTAGAGAGAAGCCCAAAATTAAGCAAATGACCAACCCAGAGTGAGTTCCTATTTTTCAGTGGCTTTACCATAAAGGCTTCACTAGTAGAAAAGCCACTCCTCTTTCTGGGCAGAGGACCTAGGGCCACCAAATAATAAGGGGAAAAAGAACAAAGAGGGAAAATACAGAGAAGTGGAACCCTTAATTCTTTCTGGCCACTCAGCACATCTCTGACTGATTGTTGATCAATCCAGGGCGCCATATAAGGATCTTGGAAGTCATCGCTCCATCCTCACAAAAAGAAAAAAGCTGAGCATGCTGAAAATCAACAACTCTTACTAGATCCTTCAGAGAAGTGGGGTCATGGGAAAAACCACTGTTCCCCAAGTTGGAGAGACAGGCAGGTATATAACTTGTCAGAGCAGAAACCCAGGAACAGAATACTGCCTCTGGAACCATTACCAGGCTAAGAAAACTGATTCTGGAAGTTCAGTTTGGCTAAGCGTGAAAGTGGAAAAACAGCAGAGGGCCCATTCATAGGGTGCTCATTTCATGAGTTTTATCTCCAGAAATGCCCACCAGGTTCTCAGGGTAAAGATCCAAGAAAAATCCTCTATCCAGGAAAAAGGTTGTCAATTTGACATTGCCTAGAACATTCTGCTGTCTTAGGTAAAAGCCTGCCCTCAAAGGCAACAATTTTACCAGAACCAAGTTGGACTATAAAGAAAGCTGAGTGCAGAAGAATTGATGCTTTTGAACTGTGGTGTTGGAGAAGACTCTTGAGAGCCCCTTGGACTGCAAGGAGATCCAGCCAGTCCATCCTAAAGGAGATAAGTCATGAGTGTTCATTGGAAGGACTGATGTTGAAGCTGAAACTCCAATACTCTGGCCACCTGATGCGAAGAGCTGACTCATTTGAAAAGACCCTGATGCTGGGAAAGATTGAGGGCAGGAGGAGAAGGGGATGACAGAGGATGAGATGGTTGGATGGCATCACCGACTCAGTAGACATGATTTTGAGTTAACTTGGGGAGTTGGTGATGGACAGAGAGACCTGGCGTGCTGCCGTTCATGGGGTCACAGAGAGTTGGACACGACTGAGCGACTGAACTGAACTGAACCTCCTTGTTAAAGTGCTGAACTCAATATGCCAACCAATTTGGAAAACTCGGCAGTGGCCACAGGACTGGAAAAGGTCAGTTTTCATACCAGTCCCAAAGAAAGGCAATGCCAGAGAATGTTCAAACAACCCCACAATTGCACTCATCTCACACACTAACAAAGTAATGCTCAAAATTCTCCAAGCCAGGCTTCAACAGTATGTGAACTGTGAACTTCCAGATGTTCAAGCTGGATTTAGAAAAGGCAGAGAAACCAGAGATCAGATAGCCAGCGTCTATTGGATCATCAAAACAGCAAGAGAGTTCCAGAAAAACATCTACTGCTTTATTGACTATGCCAGAGCCTTTGTGTGGATCACAAGAAACTGGAAAATTCTTAAAGAGATTGGGAAAACCAGACGACCTTACCTGCCTCCTGAGAAATCTGTTGCAGGTCAAGAAACAATAGTTAGAACCAGATATGGACCAATGGACTGGTTCTGAATTGGGAAAGGAGTACATCAAGGATGTGTATTGTCACCCTGCTTATTTAACTTATATGCAGAGTATATCATGTGAAATGCCAGGCTGGATGAAGCACAAACTGGAATCAAGATTGCTGGGAGAAATATCAATAACCTCAGATATGCAGATGACACCACCCTTACGGCAAAAGCAAAGAACTAAAGAGCCTCCTGATGAGAAAGTGAAAGAGGAGAGTGAAAAAGTTGGCTTAAAGCTCAACATTCAGAAAACGAAGATCATGGCATCTGGTCCCATCACTTCATGGCAAATAGATGGGGAAACAGTGGAAGCAGTAAGAGACTTTATTTTGGGGGGCTCGAAAATCACTGCAGATGGTGACTGCAGCCATGAAATTAAAAGACGCTTGGTCCTTGGAAGAAAAGCTGTGACCAACCTAGATAACATATTAAAAAGCAGAGACATTACTCTGCCGACAAAGGTCCATCTAGTCAAAGCTATGGTTTTTCCAGTGGTCATGTATGGATGTGAGAGTTGGACTATAAAGAAAGCTGAGCACCGCCGAATTAATGCTTTTGAACTGTGGTGTTGGAGAAGACTCTTGAGAGTTCCTTGACTGCTAGGAGATCCTAAAGGAAATCAGTCCTGAATATTCGTTGGAAGGACGATGCTGAAGCTGAAACTCCAATACTTTGGCCACCTGTTGTGAAAAACTGACTCATTAGAAAACACCTTGATGCTGGAAAGATTGAAGGCCGGAGGAGAAGGGGATGACAGACTGAGATGGTTGGATGGCATTACCGACTCAATGGACATGAGTTTGAGCAAGCTCTGGGAGTTGGTGATGGATAGGGAAGCCTGGTGTGTTGCAGTCCATGGGGTCACAAAGAGTCGGACATGACTAAGCAACTAAACTGAACTGAGCCACCTTGAGATTTATCAAGGCCTGACTGACCTGGGGCAAGGAAAAATAGCCGACTCCAGCATTCTGTTGTTCCCTGTCTCACCTCTGATTGGCAGGACTGAGAAACACGAAGTGACGGTTGCAACCCAGGATCCAGTCTCACTAAAAGACTGAGACCTCATAGAACTATAGGATATCTCGCCTCTCTTCACAGCTTACTGCAGCATTATTCGGCCTCCTGTGTAATAATGAGATTATAGTAGAAAGATTTCATTTAAGAAGTCTCTTGGGAAACCCAAAAACAGTAGAGGAGACAAAAACAAGGATACCAACAGAAGTTATAGCCCCTTGACATCTACAGCTACAACAGTAAATTGCCTGACTCCAGTCAGATAAAGGGAAAAAACCTCACACCACAGGGTTTTACCCAGCTTTCAACAAAAAAATTATAAGGCATACTAAAAGGCAAAGTCATAGTTTGAAGAAACAGAGCAAGCACTGGAATTATTTCACCAGGAGTTTTAACAATATGACTTAATATGCTTAGGGCTCTAGAGGAAAAAAAAATCAGTAAGCTTTACTCAGTAGAAACTTCTTAAACTGAAAAGCAAGGACGAAGAAAAGAATGAATAAGAAATAGAACAGAATATCGAAGAGTTGCAGAACAATTACTAAGGGTTATAGGCTCCACTGTCTGGGATTTCCTAGGCAAGAATGCTGGAGTGGGTTGCCATTTCCTCCCCCCAGGGACCTTCCTAGCCCAGGGATTGAACCCACATCTGCATTTCAAATGAACTCTTTTTTAACTACTGAGCCACCTGGAAAGCACCACCTAGGCCCTAGAAACGACCACATTTCATCCTGAGTTAGAAGGAAATTTTTATGAGCAGGGGAGCTTATGGTTTAGGATTATTCTGTCAGGTAAACCACAGAAGTTGTCCATTTAATGTGAAAATACATTGGAGAATCAGGCTACCACAGTCATACCCTAATCCATAATTTGTTACGTACGTTAGCATGTTTAAAGGCTGTGAAAAATCCCACTATACCTACAGTAAAGAAATCTGTTCACATTTGTTCCACATTTCTTAGACCTTTTGAGCCTATGCTTTTCTTCAGCATCTTAACCATGTCCAAAGAAAAACTTTATGTTTATATAGCAATTACTATATGCCATGCCCTGTCTGAATGCTTTATGTCCATTATTTTTTTCCATTAACTATCCCATTAAGGAGATGCTAGTGTTACCCCTTTTTACAAGAACCTGAGACATAAAAGAAAACAAGGACCTTACTGAAGGTCTCACAGCTAGTGCCTGAGAGAGTGAGGTTTGGGCCTAGGTGGTTTTATACCAGAACTGTGGCTTTAGGCCTAGGACGTGGTCTGTTAGACTATTTACGAAAAAATATTTCCGAAAGGGCTTCCATTGTGGCTCAGCTGGTAAAGAATCCTGCAATGCCTGAGACCTGGGTTGGGAAGATCCCCTGGAGAAGGGAAATGCTACCCACTCGGGTGTTCTGGCCTGGAGAATTCCATGGACTGTATTTTCCATGGGGTCTCAAAGAGCTGGACATGACTGAGCAACTTTCACTTCACTATTTCCAAAAATCACCATTTCTTTTGCAAATCAAAACCTTGATTTTTTCTCTCTTTAAATTTACAGATGTCTCAAAGGTAATCTTTCGATAAAAGATGCCTTTCATATTTTGAGTGAACTGTGTCACTTTTCATTTCTTCCAGGATTAATATGCTCTGATTGTTTTAAAACCATTTCTGCCTTATAATGTGTGTTTAATTTTTCCTAGATTGAAGGATTCTCACTAAACAAATTAGGAAATTTCAACCTTAAAGAAATTGAGAAAGACTCTGTGGTCTGGGAATACACTGATAATGTTGCAGGGGATGTGGACTCAGCAAAAGAGGAGGCGCCAAAGGAGATGGCCGTTAAAAGGGGACAGGTCTGTTCTCTCTCATGTCTGGTCTTACCGTTTGTTTTTAAATCAGCAGTTAATTGTGGAGTTTATGAGTTAGTCTTCCTCTCTTCTTTCCTCAGTTATCTTTAACTATTTCATAACTGTTTAATTTCTAGTCTCTTCAGTTCTTGGAATAGACAAGGAATAAAAGGTAAAATTGCAAATCATTGAATCCACAGTTACGTGGTTTCTTCTCTGTGTAAGGTGCTGTGAAAGAGGCTGAGAATTCAAAAATAAGTTCCTATCTATCCTCCAAGAGCTTAGGTCTTAGGTTATATTATGAGGTTTAAATAGAAGAAAAGTTAACTAACCTCAAATTGCTAAAATAACAGTGAATAAGCCTATGGTAGTATACTTGTCCTTACTCATAGGTTAGTAGTGAGAAGGAGAATTTATGAACAAGGAACAAGCTGTCATTAGAATTTCAAACAACAGATCTAAGCAACCTAATAGTAGGATTCTGACCCAAATTGGTAAACAGTCCTTGACTCCATGAGCTTTCCCATATCCCTTTGGGATAAAATGACAGTAATATCCACAAAATACCTCTGAGACTGGGATTCTAATCCCAGCTCTTCACAAACAGGTCATGTCACTCCTGTAGTCCTTGTTTACTCTGGCCTAAAATGGGGAGATATTGGTGAATCACATATTCTTGGTTTTGTTGAAGGGAAGAGAATGGTGGTGGCACCCTACCTGAGCTGCCACCAGAACACACCACTTGTGTCATTTGTCTGTTTGGGGTTCCAGTGTTGGCTAAGAGCACAGACTGTGGAGCCAGAATATTTGAATTTGTATCCCAGCTCACCCACTTCTAGCTATGTGTCTTTGGGCAGGTGGCTTAATCGTTCTGTGCCCCAGTTTCCTCACCTGTAAATGGAGATGATATTGGTACCTTCTCATAGGGTCATCGATTTATAGAATGCTTAACTCAGTGCCGAGCATATGGTAAGCACTCAGTAAATGCTAGCTACTAGTCTTACTTTATGTGAAAAACACAGTGTTCTCCCATGTTTTTTTAAAAAAACAACAATGTAAGTACCACTAGTCTAGGTATATCAGAGGTCTCTTAAGTTCCATGTTATGATATTGTGAAGTCATTTCAGTGAGATGTTGAATATATGAATAAAGAGGTGAGATCTAATGGAACTTTCCATTTCTGGGGTTTTCTCCATGTCCTCAACTGTTGTTTGTGGGACCAAAACAACTACATTTTTAATCAGGTTTAGTTTGTAAATCCACCTGATGACTTTATCTTATTTCACAGAACCTTTGTGTTGAGATTTACTGAATAAATCTATGACGACACCACTTACTTTGAAGCTTGATATACTAAAGTGCAATTGGAGGCAAATTTGTATACCCTAGAAGGAAAGGCTACTGCTGAAAGACCGCTTAAATACTTTTATCTTTGCATTTGAATGCTAATTGCAGAGATGAATCATGCTGCCACTTCTAAAATTAAGTGAGGTCTGGACAGTGTTGACATTGCATAGTGTGGTGAAAGAGCACTGGCCTGGGATCAGGAGACATTGTTCTTTTGCCACGCAAGCCACATAAACTCTTTGGGTTTCAGTTCCTTCTCTTGTAGTATATGGGAGTTGAATTAATTACGTCTTAAGAGCATCTTAACAGTTGTGACATGGTTTCAATGATAAATAGATTTCTTGTATTTAAAAAGACTATACCTAAATGAAAAAATACAGACAGCAACCAGTCTATCAGATGCTTTCCCTTGTTTCTGATTTAATCCTCATAACTATCCTGTGTTATAGGTGGTATCATCCCTACTCTGCAGATAATGATAGCGACCATTTTTTGAACATGTGTGCCAGGCACTGTGCTAAGCTCTTAACAGACTCTCTCTCACTCAGTCCTCCCAACAGCCCTATGAGGTGGGTACTATGATCCTCATTGTTCAGATGAGGAAACCGAGGCTTAGACAGCTTATATACCATCACCAGGATCAGACACAGCTAGTAAATGGAAGAGCTGGATTTTGAAAGCTTAGCATGTCCCATTCAAAAGCCAGTTCTCTTCGCTTCTGAGTTATACTGCCAGTCCAAGAATGAAGAAGCTAAGTCATGAAGCGGTCAAAACCTGTGAAGTGACAAAGTCAGTATTTGGATCCTCTTTTTCTTTTCTAAGTCCTTTGAACTTTCCACTCTATTGTATCACAGTATGTCACATCTTATCATGAGTCTGTGAGTGGAAAACTTGTATTGAAATCAAGGGTTATTTATTCGACTTTAAAATCAGTTGCTGCTGGAAGAACCAATGAACTTAACGTAACTTCTGAAAGCAAGTGAGAGGAGCATTTTTCCTTCCACTCTCTGCGAACAACTGCAGTCCATTTCTGTGTCTTAACGGCATAAAGGCGCCCTCCAGCGGCAGGAACAGGGAGAACTCAGTGCTGAGAGGAGTAGCAGTGAAGCCCAGTTCTCGCCACCTGCCCTTAAGACTTCAAAATTAGAAGTGCTGCCTGGTTATGTGCTGCCTGTCTATTCCTATGGTACTGACTAGGTGTTAACATAACTTTAATCCCAGAATTCAGTGAAGGAATGCTGTTTTCTCACAATCAAAATAGAACCTAGAATGTGACTTATCAAGATAGATTGCTGATTGATATCTTTGCTAAGGTTTTCCGGATATATTTAATTTGATGCTTGAAGATCGCTGATTTTTCAGATTGTACTGACATCTGAAATAACCTGTATATTTTCTCTTTGCTGTTAATAGGTATCATTAATATTTGATTCAAAACAGCAGCCTTCAGTACCAGTTGGGCAACTCTGGGTAGAATTGCTTCGATTCTATGCTTTAGAATTTAATTTGGCTGATTTAGTGATAAGTATCCGTGTCAAAGAATCGATATCTCGTGAATCAAAGGATTGGCCCAAAAAACGCATTGCCATTGAAGGTATCTCAAAATATTTATCTTTAATCCCCATCCCCACCCCGCCTTTTTTTTTAAGGTATCAGTCTAACAGCATGCTTTTTATTTCAGTCTTTTTTCAGCTTCTACATGTAAGGTAGGCCTGACCCCAAAGGTGAAGTAGATAGCGAGAATCTTGCATGCATTACAGTAGATCTTTCCAAGGGACCAAATTGTTCATCTGAGTTTTTTAAGTGCTGTGATAAAAAATCTTAATTATTTATGCAACTAAAAGGAATAGCTGTCTGTGTCCTTATTTTCTTTGTAAATTGCTTAATAACTTTAAATGCTTAAAAAGTCTTTTCCAAGTGACATGTAAATCCCCCTTTCCTCTTTGCTGTTCTCATTTCTGAATCTTTAGATTCAGTCCTTTCATGAATTGTTACTGATGTTGTTTAGTTTTCAGAGGCTGAGGAAAATACCTTTTCTCATAAAAAACAGCATTCTTCATTAAATTTCTCTCCATGGAGAGAGTTTATTTTTGGAATACCTGCAGTAATATTTAGAACTTATTCATAAAAACACCTTTCTCTTTAAAAACACTTAGCTCTTAAATGAGTTAAGTCTTATTTAGCTGAAACCATTATATGAAAGACATACTGGTGTGCCCTGTAGACTCCCCTAAATGGACGAGCTCCTGTCAGCTTTACAAAGTCAGGAGATGGGAACCCCTCTAGAAATCTTAATTCTCCTCCTTAAAATAATTTAAAGAACCTCCTAAATGGAATTCTCTTATTTTTGCTTGATTTTTTTCAAGCCTTATATTGCATAAGAGGGTTTTTTGCATTTTGCATAAATTCTGTGTGCAGTCATGGGGATCTCACATTTTTAAACCCTCCCCTGCAGTTTCTCTGGCTCAGCTCTTCTGGCCAATTGCCTAACCTGCTGGAGTTCTAGGGGAGGAGAAAAGATTGAGAGAAGTGGTGTCTCCTCCTGGTGCCTCCCTCTCGCCCCTGAATTCAGTCCAGCCAGTTCAGTGATGGGGCTTCCCAGGGCAGAAGAGTGGAGGTAAGCTCTACAAACCGCAGGGCCTGGCTGAGTGGGGAGGCAGAGCACTCAGCAGAGCCCGGAGGGAAGACCCCGCTTCCCGAGGGCATGAGAGCCACACTGATGACTTTTTTTTTTTTTTTTTACCTCCACAGTCACAGGACAGAGTAGGGAAGGGGAAATGGTTTTGAATAGAATGGGTTCTCTTCATAGAGCAGATGTTTAAGAAAGCATTTCTTTTTGTTTTTAAAACTGTATCTTCTTACTTCCCATCCCCAGTTTTTAAAAAAAGCACATGAGATAAATGATAAGTTCTACTGTTACTTATTTGTTGTCTTTATGTAGCAGGTTGGTTTTTAAAACGTAAAATAGAAATGTGTGAAGTAGTGGATTTTTTTTTTCATTACAGATCCCTACTCTGTAAAAAGAAATGTGGCAAGGACCCTAAATAATCAACCTGTGTTTGAATATATACTTCATTGTTTAAGAACAACATATAAATATTTTGCTCTTCCACACAAAGTTACGAAATCCAGTCTTCCAAAGCCTCTGAGTACTGTCAGCTGTACTTCTGAATGTTCTAAAGAAATAGCAAAACACGATCCAGAGGTACAAGCGAAAGGTGATAAACTCAAAAACTCAGTTTTGGCTCAAGGTTCTGGTGCTGCCAGTTCAACTGCAAACACCTGCAAGGCACAGCCACTTACTCTTAAAGAGACCACTAAAAACTTTGAAAGCCCATCAGCAGAGAAAATGGGAAACTCACACATCAGTGTCCACCTGGAAAACTCTGACTGTATTAAGGCAAAAGTCAGTTCTGGTGACTCTAAGGACGTTGAAGTACATCATCAAGAAACAGGAAGTAAAAATAAGAAAGAAAAAAGTGGAAAGGAAAGCAAGCATCCTTTGACTGCTGATGATCAAGCTTTAAGTAGTAGCAAGTGTGGAGCGCTTGTCACCTGTGGCAGCCCAGGAAATAAGGAGACAGATACCACTTTGGATCTAGAAGGCTTCAGAAATCCTGTAGCTAAAGAGTATGATGAATTTCCTACTTCCTATGCCAAGGCTGATGTTGATGAAGAAAGCATAGAAGGTACCAGTGAACTTGGAGATGCTGTAAGCCACTTTACCCCTTCAAGACAGAGCCAGATATCAGGAATCCTTCACTCTGATGAGGAAGAGGAGGACGAGGAGGAGGAAGAAGAACCCCGGCTCTCCATTTCCCGAAGGGAAGATGAGGATGACATTGCTAATGGAGATGAATTAGACAACACCTTCACTGGATCAGGGGATGAGGATGCCCTGTCTGAAGAGGATGTGGAATTAGATGGATCTGCTAAGTATGAAGACTTGAAAGAATGTGGAAAACACCATGTAGATGGAAATCTACTAGTGGAACTTAATAAAATCAGCCTTAAAAAAGAAAGTGTATGTGAGGAAAATTCAACTGTGGACCAGTCTGATTTCTTCTATGAATTTAGTAAACTCATCTTCACCAAAGGCAAGGTAATCAGTGCCACTTCTATACATGGAACCAGGAGATTTAAAAGAATTTTAATGCATGTACTTTGGATTTTCATGTACTAAACCAGGGCTCTCACCTGTCTGAGTAGTGGTTCACTCCAGTGCAGCCACAAGGTCCACTGCCCTCATTAATCTCTTGGGAATTTGCAGAGGAGAAAAGAAATGCTGTTGGTAGTCAAAATAACTACCTTTTTCTCCTGAGTGTGTTTGGAGTGGCCATGCCACTATATTTTCATTCCTTTGGAATGTGAGGTGGAGGATGTGTACTTCGGAATAAAGATTCAAGGCTCCTTTATTTAAATCTTGTTTTGCTTTGCCATCTTCCTGCAGTCTCCTACAGTAGTTTGCAGTTTATGCAAACGAGAGGGTCATCTAAAGAAGGACTGTCCTGAAGACTTCAAAAGAATCCAGCTGGAACCTTTGCCACCATTAACACCCAAATTTTCAAATATCTTAGATCAAGTTTGCATTCAGTGTTACAGTAAGTTATTAACATTTCTTTTTATTTGTCAAAATATTAAATTAATATTTTCTCAAGAGTTAATCTGATTCACTAACCCATTAGCTTCATTATCCAGGCTAAGTCTTTTGCTTTGTCTGTCAGAGTATCCATAGTACTCTGTGTATCATGTTCCATTTGGGACATGCAATAAGTACTTGTTAAAGAAAGACAGGGAAGGAGAATCTTTTAAGGCTTATGATTGGAGTACTATCATTTCCTAACTGGTGTTCCTTGAAATGCTTTTCTAGGTACCTGCCATTAATAGTATTTGGTAACAAGAAGTATTCCAAAGGTCAAGGGGGAATAACTGTATATCCTGCCCCCTCCCTTAAGAGATTTTCAGGGCATATTAGCATAATAAAGGCTGGAAATGTTTAGGTAATAAGCTTATTTAATAACTCCTTTAACATTTCTAAAATTTGAGCTTAGAATACTTTTTCATTAATGTTAGCTAATAACCTTTAAGGAACATCAGTTTGGGGGAGTGTTGGTGTGCAGAGCTTTAAGTTCTACAAGGAAAACCATTTGATGGAGAGGCATGCAGCTGCTAAGAGTGGAAAATTATGACACATCACATTGCTGCATGTTAAGATGTCTGTCTGTGCCATAAGTCACTTGTTCTTAATCAGAGATTTGTTCTTCAAATCTCTTTGGAGAGAGTAAGTGATGAAAGAAAACTATTAGTTCTCCTTAGGGGGGAAAAATGTGAATAAATATATATATATACACACACACCTATAAAATGTGTTTTATATATATGTATAAATACATACTCACAAACTGTTATGTTCACGCTCTGCCTTTATCAGGCTCTGGGCCTCTATGAAACCCAGGGACAGAACCCTTGTGCAGACTGGTTTCCATCTCAGGAACAGTTCTTGGTGATAGACTCTTTGAAAAAGGCATCTTTATTGTACGTTGCTTAATACTGTCTACTGAGAAGACACAAAATTTAGGGTTTGGTTGGTTTTTTTTCTTTAGCTAACTAGGTTTATTGAAAAATACTTTTCAGAGAATGTGAACAATCTTTGTTTCTGAATGTATCTGTTTATTTTAAACAGAGGATTTTTCTCCAACTATTCTAGAAGATCAGGCTCGTGAACATATTCGGCAAAACCTAGAAAATTTCATAAGGCAGGAGTTTCCAGGTAAATAATTGTTTAGCTTTAATAAGAACATTAACTTTGAGCATAAGAAAGCAGTCTGCAGTGATGGTGGGGACCAGGGCTTCTTTGTTTTGTGATACTCCTAGAATGGTTTTAGGTCTGTCCAGTCCTAGTTTGCCAACAGAGAAGACAGTTGCAGTGTAGTGTTCCACTTAGCAGATACACGTGAACTTCATTTATTAGTTGAGAGTCAAGGTTCAGACCTCTAAAAAGTGAATTTATTTAGAAAGTAGTAAGCTTACGTTATTAAATGTGCTGAGGTGATCCACATTTTCCTTGAAATGTCCTTGCATCTAAGAATAAAGTGACATTTGATAATCTTTCGTGTCTTCTATAGCTTGTATTTATTTATAGTAAATTTTGCAAGGAAGTAATTTATAATAAAAGACTAGTTAATAAAATAATTATTATGAGATTATTATAGAACACTTAGTAACTGAGTATTTTTGATACATAAGAGAGTTGCTGTGGTCAGAAAATTAAATGTACTCAGGTTAGTTGTTACTTTTCATATATCCCTAACAGGAACTAAATTGAGCTTGTTTGGCTCCTCCAAAAATGGATTTGGGTTCAAACAGAGTGACCTTGATGTCTGCATGACAATTAATGGACTTGAAACTGCTGAGGTACAGTAACCACATAAAACTTGTATTTGCTGTGGCGTGTGTTTCGACAATCTTGATTCACAATTCAGCATGGTATTTTCCAAATTTATCAGGGTATATCATATGGAGTATGCCATTTGGCATAATCTGTCTGGGCAGATAAATACATTAGAAGTTTATAGAGAAAAAAATAAAAGTTTATAGAGGTGAATGTGAGGAGTAGAAAGGCTTGTGCTTCCAACCTGTAATACAAAGTGGATATGAAAGCGATATCTGGGAATTCTAGAACGCCAAACTAGCCTTTCCAGTGTCCCTTTGGCATAGCCACCAGGCTGACTCAGGTGCATAAATACACCCACATCAGGTTTTCTGTGAAGTTTTAGAAGGCAGCCAGTGTGATACAGTGATGAAAGTGAAAGTCACTCAGTTGTGTCTGACTCTTTGCGACCCCATGGACTACACACTCCAGGGAATTCTCCAGGCCAGAATACTGGAGTGGGTAGCCTTTCCCTTCTCCAGGGGATGTTCCCAACCCTGGGATCAAACCCAGGTCTCCCGCATTGCAGGCGGATTCTTTACCAGCTGAGCCACCAGGGAAGCCCATGGTACAGGAATAAAAGAGTACTAAACTGGATTCAAGACAGGCTTGTCCATCTTTGGTTGCTTATTTCTAATGCAGAAATGAGATTTCCTTTGCCTCAGAAAATTGTTGTGCACCTCAACTTGGATCATGTATGTCAGGAGTCAGTGAACTACAGCCTACTGCCTGTTTTGTTTTGTTTTTTAATGTCAGTTTTATTGGCATTCAGCTATACCCTTTCATTTATGTATGGTCTACATCTGCCTTCACTCTAACTCCAGGGTTGAGTCCTTGCAACAGGCCATATGGCCCACAAGGCAGAAAAGATTTGCCTCCTTGATGGCATTTGTCAAATATAAAATACTGTGAAAAGGTGTAAAGTTTAACAAGTACTAAATCCATCCCCTTTTTATTTACAACAGTAGTCCAAATGCTGCACATCCAAATCATTGGTGCTGCTGTTGCTCTGGATCTTCTTATGCCTTTTCTGAGTTTCAGGGTTTTGTCCCTTGAGGATGCATCTGATTTAAGAAAATAGCCACAGGTTATCTGGCGTGACTTTGGTGAATAAGGTGGATAAGGACGATTGGGTCCAATATGTGAATGACCTGATTATACATCATTAACATTGAATTTTTACATGATTAATAAACTAGTTGTGGGGGCATTTCTAAATTAAATTCCAAATTCTGGGAAGTATATAACCAACTAACCAACAAAAGTACTTAATGTTAAAAAGGTCAGCCCAAATGTTTTTAAATATGTGAAATGTTACTCATATTTGCTATATAACTTTCTTTTTGTGTGTTATATGCTTGACTAGCCCTATGGAGAAATGATCGAGCTTAATCATACCCCAAAGCAGTTCATCAGCTCTTAATTAAGCTATAATGAAGATCTACCCAGAATGAATAAGACAGGCCACAGAAGCTCTCTCTTATTAATTCTGTCACATAGAGGAAAAAAATTGGAGGTTCTTGGTGGTTCAGAGACTTTTCTGGGGACACTGATTTCAGCCTTTCCTGCTCTTCTAAGAGCAGTTAGTAAGTAGGGTGCATGAGGGTTTCCATATCCTTAAGATATTCCTATGAGTAGGGATTAATGCTCACCTAAAAAAGAAAAATGAATGTAAAGCAAATTGAATTTAATTTTGTTATTTCTGGTGGAAATGAAAAGAAAACAGACTTAGGAACCTGTCTTCTGTTTTTGATTCAGTCTGTGTCATTTTTGTTGCAGGGGTTGGACTGTGTAAGAACTATTGAAGAATTGGCAAGAGTCCTCAAAAAGCATTCAGGTACCTCTATAAGCTTTATCTAAAAAATACTCTCATCTTTTTTTTATTAGTGTTTTGCATACTTAAAATTTACAAATGACTGAAACAGTGTAGTGGCTCATATAACATTTATAGCATTGGTGTCTTTGAGAAAAATCTGTGTGGTTAAGTATGAAAAACTGAGGAATTGGTTATAATTTGTATGCATATTGTTGCCTTGGTTTTATTTCATGACAAAATGTATACTATACACACAAGAAACTTTGGGAATCATTTTGCCTTATCAACATAGTGTAAGTCAAAGTGTAGGTAGAGGTTGCTGGCCATGACGTGAAGTATAGCGGAAAGCGCTATGGACTGGGGTGATGGATTGTATTTGCAGCTGTTCAGCAAGTTGTGCATGACCCTGAACAAGTATTTACAGCTGCAAAAAATGTACAGGTTTTGTAATTGTGCACAGAGCTGAAATGCCATTAACATATTCTTCTGCCTCTCTTTGTCAGAGGTACCTGTGGATGCTGTTAACAGTGAGAGTCTTTTAAAATGTGGTACATCAAACGTCTATGCTAAGAGTTAAAAATGAAAATGAGCAAGATGTGGTCCTTGCCTTTGTGAAACTTAGAATCTATGGACCATCCATAAAACACTTTCTTATATCTTGGTCAAGAGTAGATTTAAATCCACAGCATGGGCATGCGCACATAAGTGTCCACCTGGAGTACCTCTTTTATTTGCATTTTTTATTTCCAGGAGTTTAAAGAGGATACCATGTGATTTTAAATAACAGGGGCAAAAATCTTAATTTTGTTTTATTCCTAATGAAAAGTGACGTAGAACATCAGTATTTTTTTTTAATGTGCTTTGATATCATTTTTATGATCATTGAAATAAGCATTATGGGAACTTTACCTCTCAAAACTATATGCTTTTTTATTTTTGTTTTTGAAGATTATGCAAAGAAACTAGATTGCTACGTTGCCATGACTATTAGGTATTTCATAGTGAGGTAGGTTTTATTTTTGATTTTGAAATAATTTCATATGTAAAGGAAATCAGCAAAAATTGTACAAAGAATTCTGTCTGCCCTTCGTTCAGATCCACCAGTTGTTAACATTTTATCACATTTGATTTATCATCCTATCTCTTGCTTCCTTGTAATTTTTTTCTGAACCATTTGCGATTAAGCTGCAGACATCACTTGCCTTTCTCCTAAAAAACCTATACTTTCTAAGAATGAACCATGTTAAAAATAGGTCATTTTTAGACTAAAAATGACTTTTTAAAAATGACTTTTATATATAGATTATAATGTAATACAGATTGCATGGAGCAAAAATTGAATAATAGCTAGAAAGCAATGATTAAGAAAGCAGTTTTCCCACATATTTTATTGGTTGCTTGTTATGTGCTCAGCACTGTGTTGGGCATGTAGGTAGGATAGAAAAATAAGTCTACAGGTCTTTCCTTTGACAACTTTCAGATCTCAAAGGTAAGATGCTCTCATAGGGTATGGAACAATGTATGGTGGTATTCATTTATTAAAATAACTTGTAGAGCCTACAGTAAGTATTAAATAACTTCTGAGGAGAGAGAGATTTGGGGAAAGAGTTGGGTAAGGGAGGTTCATGGAAGAGATGACCTTGTTCTGATCTCATGATATTGATGAACATGATTTGAAAAGGATAAATGAGAAGTCATTCCAAAGATGCATGGATGTGACTATGAGAATCACTATAATCGATTTTGTAGGACAATGAGAAGATTGATACATTTTGAGAGGAGTTTCAGGTGGGAACTAGTAGGAAAATGTGAACTGTGTTCAAGAGAAGAAACACAAAGCAGAACTTTTTAGGCCGCTGGTATGCTCTTAGGGAAGATAACAGTCTAAGGGACAGGGCAGAAGGATCTTAACCAGATGCCAGTGATCCTAAAAGGAAAAGAATATGAGAGATTCCAAAGGGAAATTTCCTAGATTCAAAACCTGCAAGGAGGAAATATGGGTTCAGGCTGATATCTGAACTAAGAAATGGGAATGGGAATGTTTGCAGAGAACACCAGTGTGGAGTGATAGTTGCCATGAAGCTATAATTTCTAAGTTAACAGTCCAGCAAGCAGTTAGAAAAGTAGAGTTAGAAACGCAGAGTTGCCAGTTAAGAATAAAGTGAAACAGTTTTGTATTGAAAACCTTGAAGGAAGAGGCCAAGAATAAAACAATTCCATGGGATTATGAGAGAGGTTGAGGACCAAGCTTTAATTTATAAGTGTAGAAATTAAGGAAGGACACTGAAAAAGTAGCTGTTGGAATGGTAAAATAGGAACCAGGATGATGTACTGTGAGTAAATCCTAGAGGACAGGTTTATAAATGTCATAATGGTGAATTAACAGTGTCAGATTCTAGAATTTCTCCATCTAGGAAGGAGATGGGGAAAAAAGGATACTTAATTTAAAGCCACCATAGCAAAGTAATTAATGGTGGCTTCTGAAATCAGACTCCTTAGTTTTAAATCTTGGGTCCCTGCTTGCTGGTTGTATGATTCCAAAAAGTCACTCACCTTCGTTGTAAGCACTCAGTTTCTCATCTGCAAAGCAGGAACAACAATAATAGGATTGAAGATTAAGAAAAATAATACAGTACAAGGCCTGGCTTGCTGCATGTTCAGTAAATAGGAGCTTCCTTGCCCCTTCTCCCCATCAGTATAAGTTAGACTTCTTCTGTCTCCCATGCAGACCTTTTCTGCTGAAATTCCTTTCATCTGCATACTTTTTTTTTTTCTGAATTCCAGATCACTAGGCATCTGTCCTTCTAGATGTCACCATTTAACTCTCTCAAAAAGGAGCTCGGACCTCAGCACCCAGAATAAACACATCTTTCTCTCTTCCACTTCCCTTCTGCTACAAGCGCCACTAGCTGTTCTTCCTTCTACATCCTCTTTCTTGGTTGTTGACGTTGACATCCTTGGAATCACTGAAATGAATGAAGTGATAATTAGCCTGTCCTAGACTAGGTTCAATAGAGTCAGACATACCTAGATTTGAATTCCCACTCCACAATTCACCAACTGCATATTCCTAAGCATGTTCATTTCTCTGGGTCTGTGTCATCTTTTGGGTAAGGGTGAATGGTCTTAGATGGTGATGTTTGTAAAGGAATCTGGGTGTTCAGGGAGTCTTCTTTCTGTTATAGCCTTCCTTTTCCCTACATGTTCTTCCCCAACCCATCCAGTTAGAGATGCTCTCAAACATGTCTTGCTGCTTCTCTGCATTCCCATGCCACCATTGTAGTTCAGTCCCAGGTCAGTTTTTATAAGGGTCATCCTGTCTCTCTTCCAGGTGCCTCCAATGGTCAGTGATTCTTCCCAGATTTTGCCAGTTCATTGGCATCTCTTTGCCTCCAAGGATATATTTGTTCCATATTTGGGCTCTTCTCAGTTTTACCACTTCTCCTGTTACTCATTATTTCTTTCCCTCAAGTCTACTCTGTAGCTTGCACAATTCCATGGAGGTTTCCTGAGCTTGTCATTCTGTTTCAGGCAGCTACCTTTTCCCTGTGCAGTTTTCCTTGCCTGGTAAATTCCCTCAGCCTTCTCTTTTTTTGCCTGTAGTTTTTCAAAACCTAGCTGAGGCAATATCCTTCTCTTCTGTTGACACTGATTCTTTTCTTATACTGACATAGCTTCTAGCTCCATGATGAGTAACTTTTGTTTTGAGCATTCAGATGATTACTCATATGATGTAGGGCTTTTCTTCATATAATGTATGTAGTCATACAGAGAATAGGTAGGGTGCACGTAGTCCAGCTTCTATAGTAGTTTCCTCTGTTTTGAAGTTTATCAGACTGACAGCTCTATACACATACACAAGATCAGTGTGTTCCTGAAGGGCAGTGGCTGCCTTGTTGATTCTTGTACTTCAGATATTCATGTGTTTAACAAATGTAAATTTTGCCAAAAGAATCTTTTTTGTTAATAACAGAATTCTTTGACTAGTCTTAGTGACTCACTGAGACAAGCCAAAGCCAGGTTTACTTCATTCTGTGTTGGAACATAAGAGCAACTTAGACCCTCTGCTGCTGGATTTAATAACACTATCTTGTTTCCCAACCTAGGACTGAGAAACATCTTGCCTATTACAACAGCAAAGGTGCCAATTGTAAAGTTCTTCCATTTGAGAAGCGGGCTGGAAGTGGATATCAGTTTGTATAACACATTGGTAAGATTTTCCCTAGACTTTTTCTTTATGGAGATTAAGGGGAAGAAGTATCTCTTAATTTACTCAATCTTTAAGTAAAATTAAGCCATTCATTTCATCATATTCATTCTTTTAGTAGTTGTTAGTGCTTACTAAGTGTCTGGCAGTGTTCTGAGACTGGGGATATAACACAGAATTGAGTTAATATTAGTATTCATTAAAATGAGGTCAGAGTGGCAAGTGTGTGTTTGTTTGTTTGTTTGCTTGAACTTTGTGGGGGGGGGGGTGTGTGTGTCTTTGGTCTCAGACCTGGTTTGTTTTCGAGGCTCTCTGGAACCTCTCTGGCCCCTAAGGACATTTAATATGAATACTAGGCAGGGATACAGATCTTATGTTGAGTTAAAGGGAACTGATTATTTTTATAGCCCATATTTTCTAGGAATGTTTAGACTAAGGTGGCCTGAGATGAGATGTCACTTGTAATTATTATCTAGTAAGTTAGTAAAGCTACTCTGTAGGGGAAAAATATTAGTTTCAGTCTAAATGTCTTCATCTTAAAAATGAACTACACTGTAAACCTATTCAGAATATTTCACCTTTAAACTTTTTTTTAAGGTAGTATAATTTCCCTTTTAACAGGCCCTTCATAACACAAGACTCTTATCTGCTTATGCAGCCATTGATCCCAGAGTGAAATATTTGTGCTATACTATGAAAGTATTTACAAAGGTAAGTATGCTTACTCCTGAGATTTCCTCAGGAAATTTCTTTACATCTTTAAACCTTGTTGAAAACGTAAGAAACAAACTCAGTCATGTAGAAAACAAACTAGTGGTTACCAGTAGGGGAGACAGGGATATTATGGGATTAAGAGACACAAACTACTATATGTAAAGTAAATTAGCAACAAGGATATGTTGTACAAAACAGGGAATGTAGCCACTGTTTTGTAATAACTTTTTTTTTTTGGCCACACCGCAGAGCTTCTCGGATTTTAGCTTACTGATCAAGAATAGAACCTAGGCCCTCCACAGTGAGAACACAAAGTCCTAAACACTGGACCACCAGACAGTTCCCTGTTTTGTAATAACTTTAAATGGAGTATAATCTGTAAAAATATTGCATTACTGTGTTACACACCTGAATCTAATATAATATTGTAAACCAACTATACTTCAATTAAAAAAAAAAGAAAACATAGGCCTATATTTTTAAAGAACCATAGCCAGCTATTTGAGAAGCCCTACTGAACAAACTAAAATGCTACCTTAATTTTACATGATAACCTAATATTGCTTGTGGCTGATAGTTCCACAGCTTTGTTGGGGTTTGTTTTACTTTTTGATTTTTTTGGGGGGGCGGGGTCGGTCTTATTTGGTTTTGTTGGCATATATTAGCATTTGAAAAGTACGATTTTTTATCAGTGCCCTCTAGAAGCACCTTACTTTTAGTGACAATAGAATAGCTATAAGTGTAGCAGAAGACATCGGTGATCTTCCGTTTGTTCCTCCTTTTCCTTACCCCTAGATGTGCGATATTGGCGATGCTTCTAGAGGCAGCTTATCGTCATACGCATATACGCTCATGGTGCTTTATTTTCTCCAGCAGAGGACTCCACCAGTTATTCCTGTCCTTCAAGAGGTATTAGTAAAGGAAATTGTATTTGTCATCTGTAGAGCTGGATGATTTTTGAGCCCTTTTCCTTCTCTAAAATTCTGTGGTTCTGTAGTTAAAATTTTTACTATTTTCCTACAAGTTTTTGTATCAATGCGCTAAGTTTGTAATCCATACTAATAGTTTAAAAATTAATTTCAGATATACAAAGGTGAAAAGAAACCTGAAATATTTGTTGATGGCTGGAATATTTATTTTTTTGATCAAATAGATGAACTGGTACGTATTTTAATAGTAAAGATTTTTTACATCCTTGACTGAAAGTTAGCTATACTGTGCTGTAGTGTAGATGGTCAACAATTATATTATCACTTGTTACATTACATTTATTTATATTGTGATAGTAAAAAAAAAAACTAGCATATACAGATGATTCCTTTGAAGTTGAAAATATTTTTTAAGCCAGGTGAGTTTCTAGGGACTGTATCCAGGATTTCTTTACTAATAATTCAAAATGGTTAACTAGCTTTACTCCAGATGAACAGATAATTTGCTCTGTGATTTCCTACAGAATTTAGAAAAACTCTTGAGTTACAGAGGTATAATAACTAGGTGTCACCAAGGCTCTAAAATTTATTTCTAGATTCTTCCACAAACATGCATTCTGAGGTTTGACATTTAAAACCCAGAGCACTTTCTGTCTCTGGGTCATAGGTTAGAGATTAATAAACTCATGTAAATGATACTTTAAAATAGAAAAGTTTTATAATTGTTTTTATATATTTAAACTCTAGTTAATTAAAATAAATCCAGATTTATTCCCTAAGATACAAATGATTATTGATATTAACACTTTGCTATAGAGCATGAAATCTCTTGTTCCTTCTATTTCTAGCCCAACTATTGGCCAGAATATGGAAAAAATACAGAATCTGTTGGGCAGCTATGGTTGGGACTTCTTCGTTTCTACACAGAGGAATTTGATTTTAAAGAACATGTAATTAGCATCAGGAGAAAAAGTCTGCTTACAACTTTTAAGAAACAGTGGACATCAAAATACATTGTTATTGAAGGTACTAATAAAATCTAACTTAAAACTGAATAGAATATAGAGATTGAACTGTTGAGGGTATTCTTGGTCCTTGCAGAGCTCTTCCCAAGCCACCATGAGCCACTGATCAGGACGTGCCTAGCAATTGCCCTGTTACTGTCCATGTCAGGAAGACTTATCTGTTTCCTTTTTTTTTTTTAATGACTGATGCCTTCATGTGGGATTTCTTACAAATCCAAAAATCTTTGTTCACCATAAGTCCTTTTTCTTTGTTTAACAAGTTCTGGAGAATAATTATCTCTCTGCTATAGAGATAAGCCAGCTTCAAAAATTTGTCATTTAGTTTGCCCATGCTGAATGCTAGGATTCATGGGCCATATGTGTTTGTATTTGATTGTTTATTTCCAATTTGGGGGATTTTTGTTTTTATCTTTGTAGATTTTTTCATTAACTTTATATAAATTTGTATGTACCCAGATAAATTTATATATACATAAACTTTTTTCTTTTAGATGTTTGTGGTCATTATTCTGAGACTTGCTTTACACTGAATGGTTTTACTTTGATCCTCTATTCTGTCTATACACCAAATTATTTTCAGTGGTTGTTCAGTATTGATTTGTATAATTGATTTACAATGTTATACTAGTTTCCTGTGTACAAAATAGTGTTTCAGTGTTTTTATAGAGTATACTACCTTTAAAGTTATTATAAAATATTGGCTGTATCCCTTGTGCTGTACAGTATATTCTTGTTGCTTATTTATTTTATACATAGTAGTTTGTGTCTCTTAATCTCATAGCTCATCTCGCCTCTCCACACTTCACTTTCCCTACTGGCAACCACTAGTTTGTTCTCTATATCTGTGAGTCTGTTTCTGTTTTGTTACATTCATTTCTTTGTTTTATTTTTTAGATTCCACCTGTAAGTGATCAGTTTGTGGGATTTTAATTTTAAAGACAAAATGGAGTTTAAATGCTTAAAAATGGAATTGAAAATGCTTAAGAAATATTTTGTTGATTTTAGTCTTCTATAATTTTTTTAACTGTAATCACCTAAATAATGTGTTACTTTAGATGCTCTATTGTCATTACTTCTGCTTATTGACATTATTAAAATACGATGACTGCTTACAAAATTAAATTCAGATGACCATGGATTATGGATATGGTTATAACTTTTTAGTATCCCGTAGCTAAAAACAGAACTTTGTCTTAAACATTTCCATTATCACAGTGGATTCTTATGGTCTGCCAATTATTAATTTTTTTAAAAAATTTTTTGAAGCCTCATTACCTTTTGCTTTTAACTTTATTTTATAAATGAGCCATTAGTAATAGGCTGTCTTAGAAGGACGACTTCTGACTAGTTTTTCTAGAATCGAGAAATTTCAGTGGTGGTAGTTTGTAGTGTTTGTACAGTAACTAATATTGTAGCATCTCTGCTGCACCAAGCAAACACCAAAAATACTTCCACATAGCACACACGTAAAAGTCACCAGAGGAAAGCATGACCAAACCTACTAGAAAGGTAACCTTATACCAATAATAATAGGGTTAAACTGAGTGAAGGGTGCTTCTCTCCAGTAAACTCATAGTGGGTCTAAATCCCAAATGGTATACCCCAGTTACTGTACATTAGAAGCATAACAAGACAACCAGAAGGATGCCTCTTTTTACTTCTTTTCTCCTCTTATATGTACTGTATACATCCTCTGTTTTCTTAAGTAATGAGATGATCCTCAAAAAAGGTTTTGTTTTGTTTTCCCTTTGCTTGTCTTTGGTTTTGTTTTGTTTGGTTGGTTGGTTTTGTTTTTAAGATTTATTTATTTATTTTTGGCTGCATGGGTCTTGTTGCCATGCACAGGCTTTGTCTAGTTCCGGAGACTGCGGGGTACTTCCCAGCTGCAGAGAGTGCAAGGGCTTCTCATTGTGGTGGCTTCTCTTGTTGTGGAGCATGGGCTCTAGGGCTTCAGTAGCCGTAGTGTGTGGGCTCAGTAGTTGTGATACACAGGCTTAGTTGCCCTGCAACATGTGGAATCTTACTTCCCCAACCAGGGATCTAATCTTAGTCCCCTGCATTGGAAGGCAGATTCTTAACCACTGGACAAACAGGGAAGTCCCAATAAGTGTATTTTCCAAAATGATTTTTTGTAAGGCTGTTAATTAGCAGGAACATTCAGTGGTAAAATGTTTTAAATGTATTTGTGTCCTCTATATGCCTCTAAAACTAGTATGATTTGGTGATATCAGACTAATATGTCTTTTCCAAATAGTGTTTTGTTGTCCAAAATGAAGCACCTTCTCATAATATGAAGGACTCTTTAAGAATTCAGATATAAAGCAACATCCTCATTTTTGATTGATACTTTTAGGGAAAAACTTTCCATATATTTAGAAATATATAGCACTTAGCTGTATTATAGACTTGAAGCTCATTAAAAAGGCACTCATTTTAATACTTTAAAGTATGTAACACTTTCTTTTTGTTACATAGACTTAATGTATAAATAGTGGTATTTCCTATTTATCTTTTTTTTGTTTTCATTAATTTTCTTTACTTAGATCCATTTGATTTGAATCATAATCTTGGAGCCGGATTATCAAGGAAAAGTAAGTTTTGCTTTGTTTATAAATAATAATGCTTTCTCTTTTCCTGTTAATCCATTTAATTGAGACTTTACTCTTTTTTTTCTAAGTGACAAATTTTATAATGAAAGCATTTATTAATGGGAGAAGAGTATTTGGGATTCCAGTCAAAGGATTTCCAAAGGACTACCCCTCAAAAATGGTAAGTGTCTGTTGGAAATACAAAAAAACCAGTTCCAAAAGCCTTTTAAGCACCTAATTTGTATATATTACTTCAGTAATAACCTAAACACTTGAAGGTTTGGTGAGTCTAGCCACAATTAAAGCCTTTTCATAAACATAGCTGTTTTGAAGCCATTTGTCAGCAGCACAGGGAGAGATAGCCAGAAGTGAAGTTTGGGTGGATTTTCCTAGATTTAGGAAAATCTAAATTTTCCAGTCTGCTTGCTAAGAGTAATAAATACCTTAATGAAGCTAGGAGAGACACAGTGCTCCCTGTGCTAAAAATCTGTCCTCATATAACCTGATACTCAGGTTTTTATGGAACCACACTCAATAAAAGCAAAACAAAATTACTATAAATTATAAAAATTCATTTCAGTGAGAAAAAAGGGGAAGGGGCTAGGAACTAGAGTGTTTCATGTTAAAAATAAAGGGGGTTTTCTCATGCATTAATTTTCCTAATTAAGACTTTTTAAATGAACCTTAAGTTATCAGATGTGTGAGCATGTTCAGCATTTGATTACATCTCTGCATCTAGTTTTTGCTAGATATTGCTGTGGCAGTCTTCTACACCCTGCTTCTGAAACTTGTTCTAATACATCACCTGGGGATTTTGTTAAAATGCAGATTCTAATTCAGGAGGTCTTGGGTGGGCCCCAAGACTGCATGTCGTGCAAACCCCCAGGTGATGCCACCTCTGCTGGTACCCAGCTTCATTACCGTGGTAAGGAGGCTAGAATCCAGGCCATTGTCTCTCCTTTCCTCTGATACTTTCCTTCAGAAGCCACAGCAAAGCAACAACACATAGCTTCTTTCTTTTTAGGTTTTAGCCTTTTCCTTTTATGAGAAAATGAAGTTTTTTTTACCTGGCCTCAGTTTTCCCCAAGTCCTAGGAAGCTGACTCACAGGCATATGTAATGCTCTTGTTTAGAGTTGTGCTGGGGAAAAAGGTAGGGTTAAAGTGTTCTGCACGGTGAAAAGGAATGAAGGAAAATGAATTCAGGTAAACCTATCCTGAATTACACCTCTTAGTGATTTTAGATTTTTTGATTTAAACAGTATGATAATAATTATTAAAAATAATGATTTGTCAATGTTGAGATATAAGATCCCTGATTGATACTGGTTAGTTTTTGTGTTTGGATCTGATATTAGTAGTTTAGGTTTTTATGTATTTATATTCTGCTAGGAGTACTTTTTTGATCCAGATGTACTAACTGAAGGAGAGCTGGCCCCAAATGATAGATGTTGCCGCATTTGTGGGAAAATTGGACACTTCATGAAGGACTGTCCTATGAGGAGAAAGTAAGTGAACATTCAAAAGGGTGGTTTTGTTTTTATTTTCTTACTGTACCAGTTTTCAAATGAGGTTGTCTTGTACCAGGAAATAAACTTATGTTAAACCCAGAAGTTCTCAGATAACTTTGAGATTTTTTACAAGGAAAATGAAGTGATTTAAAACCTGACTTTAAGTCAGATGGCTAGGATTAATTTGAGTGTACAGGAGACAGTCTTCCAGGCCTCGTCCCTTTTCCTAATTTTGGGCACATCCCTAATCACCGCTTGATCATTTGTTTATTACACTCTCCAACAAGGATGGAAGAGCAGCAGAGGAAACTGAAATTCTTCCATTTTACAGCAGTGAGAAGTCCAGAATCATTTCAGTCATTGAAAAGTAAAATGGTTTTTTTTTTAGGATCTCAGTTATATTTCTGATATACAATAACGAGTGTACTGTGTGGGAATTTAGACTCAGTAATACTGTACTGCACTATAGGACCCTTCACTTGTATGCATTTTAATTCTTAATAATTGTTGTGGTGACCTACTCGATTTGGTCATCATGCTTTCTTCTGATAATGTTTTCAGGAGGGCAGAGGGAGATGTTTTTGGTTGCTTCCTTGGGACATATTCTTGTTTTGTGGTGGTGGTATTTTTAAGTGGACGATAATATTCTCATTTAAAAACATGGTACTTAAGTCACCATCTGGAATTTGAGGCTCTTATTTATTACTTTATTTTTTATTCAGATAATAGCCACTGATTCTGTAGGGCAAGGAAAAAATAATTTTGAGAGTTTAAGAGCGCAAAACTCCTTGTAACCATTGTTCTTGTTGTGAACCTAAAGTTTTATGTCTCAAGTTTCCAGTGCTAGTAAAGAATGCTGCTGCTGCTGCTAAGTCACTTCAGTCATGTCCAACTCTGTGCAGCCCCATAGACAGCAGCCCACCAGGCTCCCTGTCCCTGGGATTCTCCAGGCAAGAACACTGGAGTGGGTTGCCATTTCCTTCTCCAGTGCAAGAAAGTGAAAAGTGAAAGTGAAGTCGCTCAGTCGTCTCCGACTCTTAGTGACCCCTAGTGGGCCAGAAAGTTTTAAGAAATCGTTCCAAAGATAATTTGAGTTTCATTACATCAGTACCAGAGTAGGTATTAAATTAAGAAGTTCTGCTAATTGCAAAAACTGGTTTCATAGCATTAGAGTAATTGTGAAAATGAACAACTACACCCTTAAGCTCTGAGGGTACTTCTTAATACATTATTGACCAGGGACATATTAATGCCACAGGTGATAGTTTCTGCAGAAATCCCCCAGTCAAAAATATGTTAATAGAGAAGATGGGCTAAAGTTCTTATTTTTCCCTCTGATGCCTTCTGTATCTAGTTGTCTCCTAAACCTAGAGGGGTCTTAATACTTTGTTAGGTTTCTGTTCAGATTTTTCCTACTAGTATTGTATCTTCTACAGAGTGAGGCGACGGCGAGATCAGGAAGATACCCTGAACCAAAGATACCCTGAGAACAAAGACAAAAGAAGCAAAGAAGATAAAGAAATTCAAAACAAGTACACAGAGAGAGAGGTATCCACAAAAGAAGATAAACCCATGCAGTGCACACCTCAGAAAGCCAAGCCAGTGAGGGCAGCTGCTGAGCCAGGGAGAGAGAAAATCCTCAGGCCGCCAGTGGAAAAGTGGAAGAGACAGGAGGACAAAGATTTAAGAGAAAAACGTTGTTTTATTTGTGGAAGAGAAGGGCACATTAAAAAGGAGTGCCCTCAGTTTAAAGGCTCTTCAGGTATGGATGCCCATCATGCCTTGATGTTTGCACTCACATCTCAAGGGAAATCTCTTTTTTAGGGTTCTTAACTATTTTAGTTATATGTACAGATCTATTTACTGGATAAGATTTTGTTTTTCAGAAGGTAAACCCACCTCCCCCATCTTTACTTCTAATTCTCTATGTGTTTTTAAACACTGGTTTTTTAAGAGGCTTGTCAATCTGGTTGACTCTGATAAGTTTGGTTGACTTTTCAGATAAGATTATCAATGAATTGAAGACCTAGTAATCCCCAGTACTTAAAAAATGTAACTTAAGACAGGGATCCCCAACACCCCCCAGGCCATGGACCAGTACTGATCTGTGACCTGTTAGGAACCAGGCTGCACAGTGGAAAGTGAGCAGTGGGTGAGCAAGTGAAGCTTCATGTGCTGCTCTCCATCACTCCCCATGGCTTTCATTACCTCCTGGACTACCACCCTCCTGCCCCCCGTCCACCACCCCCAGCACCCAGTCCACGGGAAAATTGTCTTCCATGAAACTGATCCCTGGTACCAGAAAGGTTAGGGACTGCTGACCTAATGGACCAGAAAACAAGCTACCACTTACTTGAGCTTTCCCAACTCAGTATGTACACTTCTGAAATGGAAGAGCCATGGGTAGGCATAGCTGAAGTGATCTCAGGACACCATACTTTGTGTGCAGGAGCCACTTACATTGTTGTTTAAACACATGTGCTCACAGGCCTAAAAAGGGGAGTAGAAGAAGGGTGATACAGTTAACGGTGCCTCTACCTGCAGAGAATTACCTTTGCATTTCATCATTTTCTTCAGTGAGCATGGTTACTCTTACAGTAAGGAAAAATGTATTTTCTGTCTGTAGTTGAACATCATCCATAGATCTTGCCCCTGTGAGTTGTTGGATCTTAATTTGCTTTTTCTGTGAAATGGGTGAAGCATCCATTTGGGGCATATTTTTAACAGACTATTAAAAGTAAGGGTACCTTGAAGAGGGGAGGGTAAGTTACAGTTTACAAGGCAGTTTATACACTCTCACTTTTTTTCTCAGAGCAAACCTATGAAAGTGGATGAAATTTATTTAGCATAAAAATGAAACCCTGAGAAATAATGTTTCTTATTAAAGTAGTGACCCTGTTCGTGTCCTCAACTGTTAAGTGTTTATGGACAGCATAAAAAACCTCAGCACTGAAAGTTTCCTTAAAATACTCACTCTAGTCCTTGTCGTTCCTGGAACGCTGATACCTCTCTTCCACTTTATGATACCATATCAGCAATATAGTATCTCTTTTTTTAAGATAGGAAAGTTTTAGATCAGCCATCCTTATTTTTTTTAATGAGCTTTATATGAAAAGTAAGTTCTTAAATTGTTTTATTATCAACTTTAAAATAGAATGTAAATGTTTATGAACTGTTTTTACAGCTTCAGCTTGTCCTACTTATAAGGAATTCAAACTTTTATTGCCCTCACAAGGGACATATAGCAGAATAAAATGATGTTACAATTATAAGGGTAAAATGTTTAAAAGAAATTAAAAGCAATAGCTAACTTTCATCGAGCACTTTCAGTGGGTCAGGCACTATTTAAGTGCTTTACATGGGTAAATTCATCTAATTTTCACCAGAGCCCCATTAACTGTGGTATTATTTTGATATCCTCAGTTACAGATGAGGTAACTGTAAACAGTATATGTAGATAAGATATAATACAGTCTCATCAAAATTCCTTTTGTAGGTTACCCTTCAGAACAGCTCACTGTCTGCTTTTACTCAGAGCGGGAAGTACATGGGCATTGCCTTCCTGTTTGTTACAACAAAGTGGTGCAGGGATGCCCCTGCACTCCCCCAGCTTGGATGGATCTCTTCTTTCTAGCTAGTAGCAAGTTGTAAGTTGCCAGTAGTAAGAGGAGTAAATAAAATAAGTAAAGCTCTCAAAATAGTAAAAGTAGGGAATTCCCTGGTGGTCAAGTGGTTTGAACTTGGCACTTTTACTGCTGTGGGCCTGGGTTCAATCCCTGGTCAGGGAACTAAGATCCTACCAAAATTTTTAAAACAGAGCAATGATCCTGGCCATCTAGAGGGTAGCAGCCGATCAAGAGGGGCAGGGGATGTCCTGGGACAGGGATGAGGTATTATCAAACATACAGAAAACACTAGAATCTTGGTTCCTTCAGACTGCCATGTTTTCATATTAAATCAAGTAGTCATAATGTAAAACAAAAAGAGGAGGGGCTTCCCTGGTATCTCAGACAGTAAAGAATCTGCCTGCAATGCAGGAGACCTGGTTCAATTCCTGGGTCAAGAAGATCCCCTGGAGAAGGGAATGGCTACCCCCTCCAGTATTCTTGCCAGGAGAATTCCAGAACAGCCTGGCAGGCTACAGTCCATAGGGACACAGGATCAGACACAACTGAGCGACTAACACACACACAGTAAAAAGAATTAAAAGAGGAGTGGGGCTAAAGTATGGTGAATTTCCTCCAATAGCAATTAAAAATAATCAGCTTTTGTCTAAAGATAATGTTCTTCCATCTCATTTCTTCTAATACATTAGAATTTAGTCCACATAATACTTTGAGTAGAGCTTCTGTCGTCTCAACAGAAAATCTTTCTGTGAAAGTTTGAAACAGGGCCACTGCTTTCAATTTAAAGTAGGAACAAAAAGTGCTCATTTCTTTCTCAGGTCTGTCTAAATCAGATTGTGTATTTGGATCCCCTTCTTCATCTAACCCTTTGAGACCAGCTGGCACATTTGTTCAGGTAAACCTAGCTCAGACCTGAGCAGGAAACCCTCCCATCTCTGCCTCTCCCGCAAACACTCTGAGCACAGGCAGCTCTGGGCCATTTGCTCGGGAGGGGCTGGGCAGTTCAGGTGGCTCCTCTGCTCTGCCCACGGTGCCGTGTGCAGTGAGCTTGCTGTGCACCGGCTGCCGGGAGTGTCTTTCGGGGTCCTGCAGATGTGTCTTGCTTATCGATTAACTTGCAAAGTTCTGCCACCCACATGCCTAATTTCAGCTCTCCTTGGATTTGGTTACAGTTTTCAGACTGTTGCGGATGCTGTTCCTTTCGACTTTGTAAACCAGTCTATTTCGTTTTTTAGGCAGTGCTTTTACATGAAGACCAAAAGAAACAAAAAACATCTATATTTTTGAGTCCCCAGTCAGGTATGTGGGTTTTTGAAAAAACAAATGTGTGTTGTTTTATTTACTGCATAGTGTACCACATGCCTTTTGAGGTACTTCCTTTGAATAAGTGGTTTTAACAGCGATTGGACATTAGAATAACTTGGGGAGCTTTTAAAAAACACTTGCCCTGCCCCCACTTTTCATTTCCTAAATCAGATTCTTCGAGGGTTAGGCTTAAGCCTGTTTTGTTTTGTTTTTTAATTTTCTAGGTGATTCTTACACCATTCTTGAATAGGAACCATAGTCTCCAATTATTTGTTTCTCTTCTACACTTTTTGTTTCTGCTTTGAAATTGCCACTGTCTTGTCAGCAGTATATTCTCCTCATGGAGATTATTTGCCACCAAAGAAAGTAATTGTGGGCCTGAACACTCCGTCTCAACTATGTCATTTACTGGTTCCTTCAACAAATAGTAAGCCACACCTCCCACCCATCCGCCCCTTCCAAGTGTGGAGTGTGGGCCTAAATACCGAAGATAAAAGCCCCTTCTCTCATTTACTCTGCCTTCTTGTCAGAAAAGAGACAGACATATTTCATGTGGCCACAGATGTTAAGAAATATAAAGAAGGAAAAGGAAAAGAGAATGTTGGGAAGGAGGCAGCCTCTGATAAAGTAACATTTCAGCAAAGAAAGTAAAAGGAAGAACTTGGATTTAGACTCTTACAACAGAGCTGAAAACAGTTTTGTCCCAAGTGGTGACACTAAGCCGGATGAGGGAGAGGAGGGTAACTGGAGGTGAGGTCAGGGTACACGACTGTGGGTCACACAGCTCCTTCAGCAGTGGTAGAGATGGGTTTTTTTCTCTATATGAGATGGGCAGCTGTTGGAGGCAAAGGAGTGGTAGAATTGTCTTAAAAGGTTCACTATGACTGCTGAGGAGGCAAGGGTGAAAAACCAACAAGGAGGCTCCTTCTGTAGTTCAGGGTAGAGATGAGGACAGCTTGGACAGGGGTGGAAGGGATGGAAGTGAGGTCTGCTCGTGTTCCTGGAGACTTTGAAGGTAGCGCCGACATGATCATTGATGAGTTGGATGATAAGACATGACAGAAAATCATGAGATTTTGAGACTCAGAGGTGACACTGTGATTTTTCGTTCTGAGCAGCTAGAAGAGTGAAGTTTGAATTTCCTGTGCTGAGGAACCATCAGGAAGAACAGATTATGGGGAGACATAGAGTTCAGCTTTAAATGTGTAAGTTTTAAGAGACCCGCTAGATATTGTGGTAGAGGTATTGAATAGCCAAGTAGATAATAGGAAAGAGCCTGGCGTTTAGAGCAAAAGTCCCATCTGCAAATATAAATTTGAGGATGATCAGTATGTAATTGATGGTAATTAAGCCCTGGATCTGACTGCAATCACGTAGGAAATACAGGCAGATAGAAAAGCATGTAGAGGCTTAGGCAAAATACACCAAAGAGACAGAAACACACCCCCAGAAAAGAATGTTTAACAGTGGGGATGGAGAAGCAGCGAGTTTGATCTTTTAATGGAGTTTTAATGGAGAAAGTGCCTCAAAGAGGGGGCAGTTGGCTTTGTGCAAATTGCTTCTGATAGGCCTGTTCAACGAGGACTGAGAATGCTGCATTTTATTTGGCAACACAGAAGTCCCTCACTGTGACTTTGAAAAGAGCCGTTTCTTTGAAATAGGGGTAGAAAAACCTGATTGTAGGGAGTTGTGCTGAGAAGTGCTGGAAGAATTGTAGGGTACCTGACCTCAGCTATGGCTGTATAGTGCCAGGGCCCCCATCCCTACCCAGTCCCCCCAGGCCCGAGGAAAGATGCTAAAAGGGAGGGGAAAATAGGATGCTATGAAGGCCTTTCTTGGTGTCTCAAGAGTAGTTTTAATCCTGAAATAGAAGGGAGAAATTTGAGGAGTAAAAGAAAAATCAAAGTAACTTTAACATATAATGAATCACTTTTTCAGCTTTTTTTTTCTTAAGGGGATGAAACTATAAATCATGATGCAAACAGCTGGCCTTTATATACTTAACTAGTTTTGTTTAGTATCTCTTTCTCTTCCTCTCTAATTTTCAATAAAGTAGGATTAAAGAAGGGAAATTGTTTTTAAAAAAATAGAGCATGTGTACTCTTTAAGCTGATTGTATAGGTGATGAGAAAAGTTTTTGAAATTTTAAAGCTTCATTGATAAAACCTGACAGTTTTATATATAATGTAAAACAAGCTGCCTATTTTGTGGTCAGTTTTTACGTGTTGTATGTTATTGCTAAGGTGCAAACAGTGTTTGCTTGTAGATTGGAGAGCTGCCTGTGTTAGTTATAAAGAATGAAGAGGCTAAGCCGTTCCATCAGGTGTCAGTTTCTGAGAGAGAGTGCCTCCAGAGCCTCGGCAGCCTCCCCAGCCCCACGGCAGATAGAGCTCTTCCCTGCTGTCACCAGCCCAGGCTGCAATAAGCCAGGGCACAGTGGTCTCACCCTGGGAAAGCTAAGGAAGCTCCAGGCGAAGGGCATTTGGTTGTCTCTACTTTGAATGTTAACAAGGAAAATAAATTGAATTATTATTTAGGTACTTCTGTTTCTGTTAGTACCAAGATGAATTATCTCAAGTATATAAAATGATCTACTTAGAAATAGGCATTTATTTTTATAATATGTGAATATTTTACAGTTTTGTTTTTTTAATATTGGGAAAAACATTCGAAATGGCATCAAGTTTCTCTACAGTCAGACTGAGGTTGAATATCCCAAAGAGAAACAGAAATCTTCAAAGAATTGTCACCCTTACCCAAGAGGGGAACATGGTATCCATGAAAGGTGAAGACATAGGAGATTCTGTAAGAACAGGCAAGAGCAGCTCTTTCCTGGGAAGGTTTTGTAATTGTTCTCATTGGAATGCATGGACTTAAAAATAAGAAAAGTTCTACTGGGAAAACCCTCAAAATGAAATAGAGTGAAATGAGAATGAGGTCTGTTCTGAGAGGATTTGATTGACAGTGGGAGTAGCCATGAAACATGGATGAGGAGATTGACAAGCTGCTCTGGAAGCTGCTTCAGCAAATGAAAGTGTTTTGGAGACAAACTCCACTGCAGTTTGTGGGGTTGTTTCCCATAGATCCTCTGAGAGTTTGAAGGTCACATAGTTACCAGATGTAAAGCCAAAAGACTTGCTTTTACCAGCTTCAGCCTTGAATAGGCATTTCCAGAATACTTTGCTTAAGAAAATACTGGTCCTTAGTTGAGATTTGTTTTGTCAAAGATAAGATGTTTATGAATATCAGCTTTGCTGTCAGATTGCACAGTGTGATTTCTAGCTTTGTGATCTTATCCTCCATTGCTTCAGTTTCCTCATCTGTTAAAGGGGATAATAATAATACTTATCTTGTAGGACTGTTGCAAAATCTATGTAAAAGCACTTAGAACAGTACCTGCATGATGTGAGAGCAGAGGTTGGTGGGCGCCAATGGTGTTTGGTGTTCTGCAGGACATCTGTCAGCATTGCTTCTGCTAAAGATTTTATGCATCTTGAAAGTAAAATGTTAATATAACTTCTTAAGTGGGGGAAAGGTACAGATGTTAGACATATACCTAGAAATGGCAATACCAATTGACAGTAGGTTAGGATTTCAGTAAATTATCTTCTGAGTGAAAGGTTTACATATTTATAAATCTTTTGAGTAACCATAAAATTTAAGCTTACTACAGAAAAAAAAAGTTATTGCAATAAATAAGGTTTGCTTTCTACCAGGAAAAAAAAAAAAATTATAGGTGGTTAAAACTTATCTTTTCTAATAAACTCTTAAAGTTAATGATAATTGTTAATACTGTCAAATTTATCCATGAAAAATGTATACAAGTTATGTATGTTGTTATGTGAAATGTCTCAACATTAAGTAGGATTAAGTTTCCAGAAAGCTCTTTCTTTTCACAGACTTTATTTGTGATGCATGGGTGGTTTCCTAAGGAGAAGCTGCTAGTGTGTACAGCCCCTGTTCTTCCGCAATAGCTGAATTGACCTTAGAAGAAAGAGGTGAGCTCCTCTGAGCTCCAGGTGTCCTGTTTATAAAATTGGCAAAAGCATCATCTGTCTCATGCTGCTGTGCTAAAAGCAGCCACCCACATCAGATAATCAACCAAGTTCTCTTTCCTCTCCTGATACTTCCTCCATTCCACTAAGTTACATATAGTTCCTGACTCTCAAATGAGACAGCAGTAGATAGAAAATCCCACAAGTTTCCTTGCTCTTGTTTGCTCCCTCCCTCACATACACACAGCTAACAGTGCCTTAGATGTTCAGTAAGTTTTATTGATTAGAGATGGACTCATTTTGACAGAGTAAAGAAGAGTGAGAGAGTGATCAAGAACAAGAGCTTTAAAGTCAGACTTATTCTAGTTTGACATCCAGTCCAATCATTTACTAGCTCCATTACCTCTGTCAAGTTAGTGGACCTCTCTGCCTCAGTTTCCTTGTCCATAAATTGGGGCTAATAGCAACTGTAAGGATTAGTTTCATATATGTAAAGCCCTTAACACCGTATCTGGCACACATCACTCAATAAATTATTATTACTCTTATTGCTGTAGATAACAGAAAGTCTCCAACTATGCTCTGTCTAACTTCTAGGACAAATATATAATGGAAATTTTTAACAAAAGAAGAGTATGTGGAGATTGAAGAACCATAGTCAAACCGTTCGATATGAGAATCTCAAGAAACTAACATTTTTCTATTGCTTAATCTGCTACTGTTTATTGGAAAGAAAATTATTTTTCAAAAGAAACTACCTCTGTGTCTTTGTTTATTCCATTTTAATCCAAGGGTTTGAAATCTTAAATATTGGAGATGCTATAAGAGATTGGTTAATATCTTTTCTCCTTTATGATAATGTATACTTTTTTCCTTGACCAGAATGTTAAAGCTTACTTATTAAAACAAAAGCACAGTAGTCTTTATGATAGCAAATTTAAAATAATAGAAGCACATTTTAAAAACCATATGGGGAAGATCTTATTATCAGTGAATATATGGATCATTGTTTTCCATACCCTTCTTGATATTCCAGTATATGAACATACATTATGTATTTAACTATTCTTTATTAATGGAACTAGTTCTCTTCAAATGTTTGTTATATCAGTGTCTTCAAAAATTTTTTGCTTGCATACTCGCTCCCAAAATGTTGAACCACCCATATATCTCCTTGTATGTATTTAAGTTGACATTTCAGTTTTTCATCATAGTTGCAAAACATATAATTTCTGGAGGTTTTTTTTTAAAATATTGGAATTTTTAAAGCAAAACTTTTAAATCAGTCTTTTTAAATGTATCAAATATAATATAAATATTATTGCAGAAATTTTACATCTTTTTTTTTTTCTCCTTGAATTCTTTTGTTTCACTTCCATGGAATTTTATCTTAAGATGATATATTTTTATCATATATATTTCAAGCATTTTATTGACTGGCCACAAAAGTGTTCATATAAATTGAATTTTTCAGCTTTTTGTTAAATCTCAAAGTGTAAAAATGTCTTCTAAATTGTTTTTTTAGTTGTTAGAAGAATATAATTGACCAAAACCAATGTTACAAATTTTGATTAAAAATTGCTTCCTATGTTTACTTACTGAAAATGACTGTCATTTAATTAGGTGAGATTTTTATCCCATGCATTCCTTTATCTTCGGAGTAGTACTACTTACTGCATGAATGAAACAGTGAATCAATTCTATTCCTAATCTTTTTGTTTATACTTCATAAACATTGTGAAGCCTCATTAGTCTTTATAATGGCAAATTAAAAGGGATAGAAATAGGTTTTGGAGTCTGGGAGGGAAAGAGACACAACAGTGCCACTCAGTTATTTCCATTCCTTTTTAATCAAATCACCAAAAAATCGCATAAATCATATCATCAGAAGTTATTCTGATGGTCATCAGCTATCAGTGTAATTTTATGAAAGCTAAAAATTTGGGCTTTTATTAGATGTATTCCCATTTTGCTACAGATCCCAGCATTTTGTGTGCTTCTCTGCTTCCCAAGGCTTTTTTTTTTCACCCTCGGGTAATGTGCCACATTAAGAGGTGAATGGTTAGAACACACGTGTCTCTCTCTCTCTGTCTTGTGAAAGAGTAAAGAGAAAGTGGTATGATTCCTGAGAACCACCCCAAAGCCTGGTCCACAAAGACATTCTCAGAAAGAACTCAGATAAAAATTAAAGCACTGTGGTCAGCTCTCTTAAAACTCTACCCACTTGTCCTCTTAAGCTATTTAGGAATAGCTTAATACCATGTACCCAAGGTTGAAGACCACTGTCTGTATAAAACACTGCAATGTCAGTTAGCATATTTGTCTAGTTATTTCCTCAGGATAAATTTCCACTTAGAAGAATAATAGGTTTAAAAGCAACCATATTTTGACAGTGATACCACTAATGCCACATTGTGATTGTGGACAGTTTCAGAGAGTCAGTCACAATTTTTCCATATCCTTGCTTCATTGAAGATAGTCTTTTTTTGCCAGTCTGCTTGAAGTTCTGTTATTACCATTGAATGCTACATTTTCATTTGTGTTTCTTCATGTTACATCTTGGTATTTTTGAGTGTTCACTTTTGTCTTCAGTTCTTTCTACTTAGAAATTTATTCATGCTTTGTCAAATATGTTATAGTATCCTTCGTCACCAGTTTATTATTTTTTCAACCTCGTTTATGATTTATTTTGCCATGCATACATTTGTTTTAGTAGTTTAATCCAGCCAACTTTATGGTAGTTTCAAGTCATGCTTACACATTTTTAAGAATTTCATGTTCTTCCTCCAGATTACATAAAAATTCATATTTTATTTATAGTAGTTTTATCTTTTTTTCTTAACTGAACCATGTGGCATCCAAGTTCTTAGTTCCCAACCAGGGGATCAAACCCTGCAGTGGAAGCACAGAGTCCCAACCACTGAACCAGGGATGTCCCATAGTTTTATCTTTGTATGTGTGAATTTTTTTACATGAAGCTTCTTCAGGTATGTTGAGATTTTTAAATACATATATACACACACACCCATATATATATATATATATATACACACACACACACACACAGGGGATTACATGTTTATGTGATAAATAATAAAACTATAAGTATTATTCTTAGAACAGTTTCTTAACATTTGGGCAAAAAAATGTTTTAAGATCTAAATAATATAACAACAACTCATCTACTAGAGAATTGGCTTTATTTTTTCATATTTTCTTTTCAATCATTTATTATTAATAAGAATTCAGGTACCCATTCTTTTTTAAACTCTTACATATGTATCCTTTAACATATATATCCTTTAATATACATATCCTTGGTGAATTTTTAAATGTAAATGACTCACACTGTATAATATGAATCTTTTACAACTTGATTTTTATATCCAACAAAATGATTTTGAAATTTATATATATTGTGTATGGATTTAGTCTCTCTTTACAGTATTGCATCATATGAATACAGAATACTTTATGTAAAATCACCTAGTACATGAGCATTTAGACTAGGTCTGGTGTTTCGCTGTTAGAAGCAGTGTCGTAGTGAGCACTCTTGTGTGAGTCTTCTTGAGCATATTTGAGAGATTCTATAGGATTTGAGTTCCTAGAAATCAATTTGTTGTGTCGCAGAGCATTTTCATATGTGCATATGTGCCTTTTCAACTTAGTTAGATACTGTCAGATACCCCCTCATTGGCTGAAACAGTTGCCACTTACATCAGCAGTGTTTATTCATACAATATGAGTGAAAAAAACACTGTGGTGTTCTAATGGATATTTTTTTTTACCCTGGTGATCCTAAGCACCTTTATATATGCTTACTGGCTGTGAAGACCATGCATTTATTATTACATACATTCTAAATATTTTCCTCCAGTATATCTTGTCTTACACCACTTCAGTTTTTAATTTTGAGATAATTAGATGATCGGTTTTCACGAACATGTGATTCATGATTTTAGGGTTGTCTTTCAGAAATTGTTCCCTCACCTGAAGTTGTAAAGATATCCATCTATATTTTTTTTCTAATAGCTCTAAAACTTTATTTTTCTTATTTAAATCTTTATTCTATCTGGTTGTATGTTGAGTATGAGGTACTGATATAAATTTTTGTCCCTTAAGTGAAAAGCTTTTCCTCAGTACTTCATGCAGTTTAGAATGTCAAAGACAGATATTTTTGATAAGTAGACTCTATGCAGTATGAATATGGTATTTATACTCATAGAGTGCTTCGATTCTTCCTGTCATATCACTGATTTTTCACTGTGAGTTGACTCTCGGGATATCTTGCTTTGGAAAGTTTGCTTTTGAGGGGACATAAGTTTATTTGCATACTTAATAAGTTGACTTTGGACATTTTAGAAAGTATAGTTTAGGCAAATTGAAAGTAAAAGCCATTTATACTTGTTCCATTTTAGAGCATTAACTATTTGAGTTTTGAAGATAAAATCTTCCCATCTTTTTACGTCAATGTAATGATAATAGTTAGCATTAACTGAGCACTTTCTATGTGCCAGGTACTGTGCAGTTATTTTACCTATATTAATTTATTTAATCTTCACAATAACTCCAAGAGGATGGGTATTATTGTCTTCATTTTACAGATAAGCAAAATGAGGCAATACATATCTGATTAGTGGTGTTTTTCAAATGTGTTTTTTTGTTAATTTTTAGTTTTAATGAAAATACTATTCATGAGGATTTATAACCTTCATTTTTCATGTTATTAAGTATCCTTCTCTGCATACCTAATATGTTATTGTGTTTATAATATAATTAGGCATATCACAAGTTTTGGACATGTGAGTTATTTGCATACTTTACAAGGTTTCTATGGTTTATATGAATATTCCTTTAGCAAAATTTGTGCACACCTGCCTGTCCTTCTGCTCTTCTTTCAGCCCTTAGTGGTTAAGAATTAACACCTTGTTTCACTTTGCATTTCTTTGAATACCCACTGAAACTAATTTTTATCTATTTACATGCTTTTTTTTCTCTTTCATATGTTGCTTTTTCTTTCACCAGCTGTCTATTAGTGTTTGTCTTTTTTCTGTGGATTTGTAATTTCTTTAGTGCTAAGAATAGAAAGCCCTTTTAATAAGTAAAGCATAATGTGGTATCCTTAGGAAACTCTTTCCCCACTCCAGAATATTCACTACCTCTTATACTTTGACTCTCTCATATTTAATTCTTAATTCATTTGAAATTAGGTGAGGAGGAAAAGTATGATGTGAGGAAGGGAACTTATCTACCCCTTTCCTTCCAAAATTACTTGTTTGACACAATACTAGTTATTGAACAATTCATACTTTGCACCATTGGTTTAAAATGTGTATAATCAATGTGTGTATATCCTTTGTTAGATACTACTTTCTTGTAAGTAATCATTTAAGAATTTGTCAATTTTCTTGTTTCATTGAACTATTTGTTTTGACTCCAGAACAAAATTTATTAACTGTTCTGTGGTGTGCATGTAATTAGCAGTCCTCATTTCTGTCCTACAGCTGTAAATACAATAAATTTCCTTTTTTCTTTTAAATCAATAAGTTATGGCTACCATGTCACCATTCACAGCTTCATGTCTGCAGAGGAATGACTCGAGATATTTATTTCTGACCAAAGAATTCTATGGAGTTTATTCTGTTTGGTTGCAGATGCCAAGCAGAGCTTTAAAAAGTTCTCCTGGCCTCTGTACCAGTATATAGTGAGCATGCATGTCATAACATGACGTCACTCTAGCAGCTCATCTGCATTTAGAAAGATTATGACGAGGCTTTTGTTAATACCTTTTTATATCTAGCCAGATGACTTGATTCAAAACAAGTGACAAGTATGAGGTTTCTGTAAATAATTAACCATAAGAAGTAATTGTATAGCATTTACGATAAAGTGAGGCCTGTTTCATTTATGTTGGGTTTTGTTTTTTCCCCTCCTCTAGGTAGCCTTTCCAGTAAATATATGACTCAGGGAAAAGCCTCAGCGAAGAGGACCCAGCAGGAATCATGAGGGAAGGAAAATGCCGCATTCTAAATGGCCACTCAGGCGTTCCTATTCACTTTGAAAATTAGGTTCATTTCACAGGACACAGCAGCATAGATCAGGCTTCAACTTAACATTTAAGGGAAATGTCAGATTTTTTTAACTTAATGAAATTGTTAATGAGGAAAAAAATGTTTAATATAGTCTTACCTACTACAGATCCCTATAGATTTAAGGATTTTAATAGAAAGCCATGATGTATGTATTTAAGACAGGTTTTTAAAAAAAAAAATGTAACTATGGGCCAGTATTCATTGAATACAATTTCAAGCTTTTTAATTATTTCGAAGCACACTAAAAAGAGTGGGCTGATAAACTCCAAGTAAATTAATCCTTTTTTTCCTTCATAAATCCTTTTTGTTTGTTTTAAAGAGGGGAAATTATATTTATTGTTGTCAACTGAATCCTTGTGTGAAAGCGTGTCAAACGTGTGAACTGCTACTGCTGTATTTACGATTTACAAACATTATTTTATTGATATTTGTAGAATTGATAACGTGAACATGAGTACCTATTATGTGAGCCTCCTACAGATGAGCAGTGCCACTGAAGGGCTTTTGGTTTTTTTCCCTCTCTAACTTTAAGTTGACATATAACTACTATGGTCATAAAAATGAAGTAAGGAAAACAAGAGTCCTGTTTGCTGCTAAAAACATTTGCAAAGGAAAAATGACAAAAGTAATTTTTACTTTTTATGATACTCCAAAATCAGGGTGGATGACTTTTAAAATCCCTGATGATTAAAGAGGCTGTCTCTGCCAATCACAAGTTTGATTGGTATCATTTTGATCTGACTGGAGCCTTCATGGAACTGTTTCTCTAATTCATGAGCCCTTCAGAAATGGTCAGAACCATGCCTCGGATTATCATTTTGAAATAAAATCAAGATTTCAACCTGTAATTTTATCCACCTTACTTTCCAATGAGAGTCCTAAATTTCATGAGGAAACTAGGTGAAGGATTAAGGGTGGTACAGCTCTGCTCCCCTTTATTCCACGCTCCATCTCCATGTGCTCGTGCTGTCTGGTGTTCACTGCCAGCCAGTGCCTGCCAAGTCCCGGGAGTGTGCAGATGAGTCACACAGACTTAAGGGCATGAATGCATAGGGAGGGCTGCTGGGGGTGCTTGCTGGGCAAGCGTTCCCAGATAGAAGAGGGCTTGAAAGGAGCATACCTGTATGCTTTTCTTTTAAACAAATTCCTTGAAGACATTTTCCAGCTAAAGAATCATATCAAAATTAACTTTATTTATTTGGGGTGGAGGTGGGGGGCGCGTCCCAGAGGACTCAGTGGGTAAAGAATCGGCCGGCAGTGCAGGAGACACAGGTTCAATCCCTGGGTCAGGAAGATCCCCTGGAGGAGGGCATGGCAACCCACTCCAGTAACCTTGCCTGGAGAATCCCATGGACAGAGGAGCCTGGTGGGCTACAATCTATAGGGTCACAGAGTCTGACACAATTGAAGCCATTTAGCCTGCATGAGTGCACACATTTATTTTTTGGCTGCGTGGCTCTGCAAAGTCAACTGGACATAAAATTCTCGTCACTTTCTTTGAAAAGATTTGATACCATTCTGTTGTCTTCTGGCATAGTCACAGAAGACTACAGCCTGTTGTCTTCTGGCATAGTCACAGAAGACTACAGCCAATCTTATTTTTGTTCCCTTATAGGTTTTATTTTTCTATTTGGATGCTTCTGTGTTTATTTCTCCTTACACCTTTTGTATCAAACAAAGGTTTGACATTAACTTTTGTCTGAAACAAAAGTGAATCCAGTGTCTCTCCCCACCTAAGTTTTGTTTCTTTTAGAATATATCTTTTTCATAATTTTATTTCTCAGAAATTTTTTTTTTTTTCTCAAATGCCTCTCCCAATCATCTCTTTCCTTTCTGTTGGGAAAACTTGTCAAGCTTGATCTCCATGTGACTGGCTTAATTTTTAGTGTCGTTCTGCCATTTCTCACATCAATTTTTTGTTACTGTACTTTTAATTTTCTTGAACTTACCTAACCTACCACCCATCACCTTCCTGTTCCTGTCTTTTAGTTTTTTCTTATCTTCCTTTTCAGGATGCCATATTTTCATATATCCTTTTAAGAATATTTAAAAGTTCCCTACATTTTATTCTGATTCCTAGAGTAGATTCTGTCCAACGAATTTGATAGCTTTTTCAAGTCCTCACACTGAATCATTGGGACAGTGATGAGTGCTTGCCAGCAGACCTGGATAATGTGTTGCCCTTGGTTCTTCACTCCCTTTTACTTGGGTGCTTGTCCCAGCCCCTTCTCAGCACCCCAGCTAGGGGACAGGTACATCTGTTCCATGCTGAGTCCAGTTTCCAGGGCGTGGCTATCTTGCAAATGCAGCTGGCCTGTCTCTTACAAGCTCCAAAAATGCCCCACTACCAGGGTTCTCCCTTCCTCTTTCTCTCAAACAAAAATATTGAAATCCATTTTAATACCCCCAGTCTGCACTTTTTAATCTCTTGCTGAGTGTTCACAATAGCAGCAGAATGCACAGTCAGAGGTACTATTAAGGTGTTCTGAGATACTTCAATTTATTTAAAATAAATATATTACGCTAGTGGAAAAAATTCTGTGTAGGTAAGTCAATAGGGTTCATGTTACAGGCAGAATTTGTTGAAAAAGCTAACAGAATTTAACAAACCTCTAAAACTGCAAAGATGTGCTCAGTACTTATTTTTCCTTCTAAAGCCAGCTTATTTGGATAGCAGCAGTCAAGAATTTAGCGACTTTGCACTGACTGGAATTCTCGGCTTAATTAGGTTCTGGCTCTGCCATTTTTGTAGCTGAAGAGTGTAGAAAGTCCCCCTGACCTCTAAGCAGTTCATTTTCCTTGCCTGCAAAATGGAAATCATACCTGCCCTTCCACAGTAGTGAAGATCCAGTGCAGTCTTACCCAGAGGACACTTTAATGTATAGAACCCTGAAATTAAATCCTGAAGTGCAGTGTTGAACATTTCCCCATTGTAAGTTTTTAACCTATTAGTGGAAATCTAGACGTGGTTATACCTTGCAGCTACTTCCAAACACATGCCTTATTTTGACCCCACAGGACAGCTGCTGCTCTGAGATAAGCACACAGTTTTTACATAGTCATGAAGACACTCTTCTAACGTGTCAGTTTCTTTCAGGGATCTGCACCAGTTTCAAATAACATGAGGTATACCTCATCCACTGACAAATAGATTATGTGATTGAGTATGTACATGCAAAACAGCCAACAAGTTAAAAACTGAGCTGTTCAGTCCAGTTGCTAAGTTCTATCTCACTTTGTGACCCCATGAACTGTAGCACACCAGGGTCCCCTGTCCTTCACTACCTCTCAGAGATTGCACAAATTCATGTCCATTGAGTTGGTGATAGTATATAAAAACTGAGTAGTGTATTAAATATTAGGTTGGTGAAAAAGTAATTGTGATTTTGGACCTTGAATTTTAAATTATTATAACTAGGCTCAAACATCTTAATCAGAATAGGAACCATTACAATCAACACAGTTTTGCCAACAAATAAGTTTGTTTACTCCTGTAGCATAAAAATCCATCCTTTGGGATTCGATGAACTCTTGCAAAGCATTTCCTGCATCCTGAGGGTTGTGTAAGTGTTTTCCCTGCAAAAAGTTGTCATGATACTTGAAGACGTAGTTGGTTGCTGAGAGGTCAGGTGAATATGGTCAGTGAGGCAAAACGTCATAGCCCAGTTTGTTCAACTTTTGAAGTATTGGTTGTGAGACATGAATTATCATGGGGAAGAACTGAGTGCTTTCTGTTGACCAATGCTGGCTGCAAGTGGCTGCAGATGTTGCAGTTTTCAGTGCCTCTCATCAATTTGCTGAGTATATTTCTCAGATGTAATGGTTTCACCAGGATTCAGAAAGCTGTAGTGGATTAGACTGACAGCAGACCACCAAACAGATCATGACCCTTTTTTTGGTGCAAGCTTGCTTTGGAGCTTCTAGGTCCAACCACTGAGCTAGTCACCGCTGTTTGTATAAAATCCACTTTTCATCGCACGTCACAGTCTGATCCAGAAATGGTTCGGTACAGTTGCATAGAATAAGAGAAGACGACACTTCAAAAAGACGATTTTTTTTATTTGCAGTCAGCTCCTGTGGCACCCACTTACTGAGCCTTTTCACCTTTCCAATTTGTTTCAATGGAAAATGACCATAGAATGATTGATGTTGAGTTCTTGGGCAACTTCTCATGTAATTGTAAGAGGATCAGCTTCGATAATGCTCTCAATTGGTCGTTGTCAGCTTCTGATTGCTGGCCACTGCATTCCTCATCTTCAAGGCTCTGGTCTCCTTTGCAAAACTTGACCCACCACTGCCCTACATGTTCATTAGCAGTTCCTGAGCCAAAGGTGGTATTGATACTGCGAGTTGTCTCTGCTGCTTTATGACCCATTTTGAACTCAAGAAAGTCGCTCAAATTTGCTTTTTGCCTAACATTATTTCCATAGTCTAAAATCAGCAAGAAGTAAGTCATTAGCAAAAAACATAAACTGAGAAATGCACATTAAAATGGCATGTAACATAACCACATTTATTTAAGAATGTATCCCAATATCAAATGGCAGATTTCAATAATATAAAACGGCAAACACTTTTGCACCAACCTAAAAAAGCTTCCCAGTTGGCACTAGTGTTAAAGAACCACTTGCAAATACAGGAGAAGACATAAGAGATGGGACTTTGATTCCTGGGTTAGGAAGATCCCCTGGAGGAGAGCATGGCAAGGCTTTTTTTTTTTAACTTTTTTATTAACCAACTTTACTTTTTAGAGCAGGTTTAGGTTCACAGTAAAACTGAGCAGAAAGCAGAGTTCCCTTAAATGTGGTGCAGTGCCCCAACCTCCACCACTGTCTACATGCTGTACCAGAGTGGGACGTTTGTTAACAATCCACGAACCCACACGGGCACATCATTATCACCCAGAGTCCATTGTTTAAGATTCATTCTTGGCATAGCACATTCTGTGGGTTTAGACAAATGTATAATAGTATTGTACTATATAAAGTATTTTCACAATTTATGGCATCTTCCAGTATGCGTTACCCATTAGCAGAGTTGATGGAGTGCTGCTGTATGCCCTGTACTCTTCCAAGAGCTTTTCGTTTAATTTTCACCATATCTGTAGGAGAAAGGGGATGAGAAGGAACATGCCTTGACCTAGATCACCCACCTAGTCAAAGATGAGCCAAAATTCCACGCTACCATCGCCTAATCCCAGTTTCTTCTGTGTATAGCGGGGCCTGGAAAAATAACCATCCTCTTACTGTCAGTGCGATTGCATCTCAATAGCAGAGAGACAATCACTTAATGAATTCTTAACTAGCCAATTCTGTAGGATCTAAGGGATGAAATATAACTGGGCTCTAATAAACACTTCACACTCCACTCGCGGTGGTGCGCACAGCGAGGGACGAGCGGGAGCCCTCTCCTAGCCCAAACTCGTCACTCCAGCCCTGGCGCGGTATTTTTAAGTTAAAAAAACAAAACACTGCTCAAGAATCCATCCTCCCCAGCACTACTCCACATACCCTCCTTTCCCCCTTTACCTCTAGCACTTCCACGAGAAATGCCTCCTTTCCTGGTGGTATCCTCCCATCTGTAACCGCTGCTGCACTTCCTACCACGATCTCTCTCCTTCTCCCGGTTACCCGGCTTCCTGTTAATAATGCCCGGGTATAGTGCCTGGGGTGGAGAAGGCAATGGCAAGCCACTCCAGTACTCTTGCCTGGAAAATCCCATGGACGGGGGAGCCTGGTGGGCTGCCATTTATGGGGTCGCATAGAGTCGGACACGACTGAAGCGACTTAGCAGCAGCAGCATAGTCCCTGGGGCTCGGGAAATATTTGTGGATTAAAAGGGAGCCACAAAATCTGACAAGCAACAGGTATTCAATAAAGTTATCGACTGATACTCGCTATAAAAGAGTATCCCCCGAGCTGCCCAGTCACATCTTACAGTAAGACTGGATTCCAACCTAAAGCGAACTTTGCATTAGTACCATCTTTCAACCTCCCGAGCAGTTTGAGGAAGGCGGAAGGGTTGTTGTTTATTGATCTGCAGTAATCCTACGCTCCTAAAAACTGCCTCGCTGAATCGAAAAGGAAGACGGGAATGTGTGGAGCTGCCCGGGTCTCGGATCCATTCTGTCCTTGAAAGCTGCAGCTCCCCGGCCTGTGGACTTCTCTGAGCTTTTAATCCGCGGCGCCGCACCTTGTCCAGAGGGCAGGGCGAGGTACCGCGCGCCCTGAGTCCACAAGGCGGAGCTCATTTCACGTGCCCCAGTGCTGCTAGAGACTGCGAGCCAAGAGACCCGGCAAAGTGACGACATTTCTTTTGACCCCTGCGCCCCGCGTCACCAGACCGAGGCCCTAGCATCGCGCCCCGCCCCCCGCCCGTCATTCACACGGACCGCCCAATAGCGGTCGTGAGGGCGGGCCCTCGAGGGGCGGAGCCTAGGGCTCCGTGCGCCGGAGCTTGTGGCGTCAGAGCGCCCGCGGTGTCCATGGAGAGAGGTTGAGATGGCCAACCTCCAGCCCTAAACACCGGGGCGGCAGGACGGCGAGGATGTCGGCTTCGTTAGTCCGGGCCACTGTCCGGGCTGTGAGCAAGAGGAAGCTGCAGCCCACCCGGGCCGCCCTCACCCTGGTGAGTGGCTGGGGCCCGTGGCCGGGCCGGTGACATTGGTTCACCTCTGCCCTCCGCAAGGTGGGAGGTCAGGGTGGCGGGGCACTGCACGGCCCGACGACTGCGCCCTAGACCCGGCCCGCAGCCGCCGCATCGCCCTCACCGCCTACTCGCCCCTGCTCCTGAGATAAACAAGCGCGGGCGGGCGCGGCTCCGGGAACCTAGGCCCGGGAACTACGTTTCCCAGCAGGCCGCGCGCTGCCGCGTGCGGAGGGGGGAGGGGCGGTGTGAGCGTGGCCCCCAGCAGTCCAGCGCGGCTTTCCGGGACCCTGGGGCCGCGCAGGTTCTTGCAGGGGCTGCATTGCTGGGGATCGCGGGTGGTTTAGAGGTTGATGTGCCAGGTTCCAGGCGTAACGGGTGAATGAACCAGCTTGAGGCCCTTATGGAGGAGCCGAGTCGAGCCCAGCCGGAGGATCTCAGTGGTGTGCGTGAGCGCCGGTGAGAGCGCAGACAACAAAGCCCACCCCCCTTGCGGAGATCAAGGCTGCAGTGCACAAAGGGTTGCTTCCTGATGTCTGGGGTGGAAGAGGCTTTGAGGTACTCTATGCCTCCAGCAGTCCTAGGTCGTGGTGACTCTCAGAAAGAACAAAGAAGGTTACGTTTCTACCCTGAGTGAGTTTCCAACGTACTCAGGGTGGAAGGTCAAACACACTCAAAGGGGACCAGAGTACGTGCTGTAGCTCCTTAACAGAATTAACTGCATGCTGGTTCCTTGACGTACTGCCCAGTTTTGTTTTGTTTTTAACTGAGGGAAAATTCACAGAAAATTAACCATTCTTAAGCGTTCGATTCGGTGACGTTTAATACATTTACAGTATTATGCAACCGTAGTTCCTACACACACCCGGCCCCAAAGGAAAACTCCTTTCCCATTAAGCAGTCACTATTTGCAGTTTTAAAAGATTAATTTCATAAGAAAACTTATAATCAGCATTCTTCTCACACACACACTACTCTTGGTTAAGAAACCTTTGCGCAAGCATTTCCTGAAGACTGGGAAAAAAGATGAGAATGAATCATGGATTTCGTTCAATCTGATGCCATAAGAAGGCTTGCTGCCGGAAAATTAGGATTTAGCAAAACAATGAAGTCACAATCAGGTGGGAGAATTTGTTTTCATAATGGGTCACTGTTTTAGGTCCATAAAGAGGTGATCCTGTATTCTACATTCCTTTTTTCTGTGCCACCAGCCCATTTTCATTTCTGAAGGATACACCTTTAAGTCTAAGACCTACATTTCCCACCCTCCGGGGACACAGTCGTGGGCCAGGCCTTTGGCACCTCTAGAAATGACTGGGAATGATAACCTAGCTCACAATCCATGCTTGCTCCTTTATACCCTATTACTTGTTCTAGCTTACCAGGCCAGTTCTGTCACCAGCACTGCTTTATCATATCAGTGTTCGGTTCACAAGGACTCTGCGTTGCCTTATATCAACATTTCCAGTTAGCATGCAGGAGTCCGTTGTGTGGATTTATCCGACTTAACTCTCTAGTACACTTCGGTCCCTTTCCCTGTGATCTTATCTGGTGCCTAAGCACACCCCTGTTGCTTTCCACCAGAGGTCTGTGGTAGCAGGCTTGCAGTCATTTTAATCCTGGCATGTGTTGCCTAGTCTTAACACTGGCCTTAACACATGTATTGATGTCTGCCTAATTTTCAAGTGTTTTTGCAAACATTTAACACCATGTTCATTTAAGTGCAAAAGGGATGAAATCATCAAAGGACTAATAAGTGAAGAGAGATAAGAGCAAATTTAATGAGATAATAAAACTGATAAGACAGAAATGTTAGCTAAATATAAAAGTTTTGACATAGACGTATTATGACAAGAATTAGATGTATTGCAACCTTGGAGAAGTGCTATACCTGTCAGCAAGAAGTATAATTCCATGTTTTCAGCACCAAATTATCAGCAGTAACTGATGTTAATCCAGGAGAAGTTGGCCGTGTCCTGGAGAAAGACTTAAAAGACTAGTCCCAGGCACTTTTATGCAGCCCAGGGTAGGTCTTTGATAGAATACCGTAAGATTTCAACCCACCACATCAAAGGCAGTACCCTTGACACCTGCAGAGAACATCCAGAGCGGATGATGTCCCCTTCCCCTACTTCCCGCCAGACCAAGAATTGAAAGGTATTGAACATACAGGAGCCAGAGTAATTTTACTCTGGCTAACCAAAGAACTTGAAGATTTTAACATTCCACTGTTGGCATGCGTACATGCTCAGTTACTTCAGCCGTGACTGACTCTTTGCGACCCTATAAACTGTAGCCCTCAGGCTCCTCTGCCCATGGGATTCTCCAGGCAAGAATACTAGCACGGGTTGCCAGGCCCTCCTCCAGGGGATCTTCCCAACCCAGGGATTGAAAACACGTCTGTTACATCTCCTCCATTGGCAGGCAGGTTCTTCACCACTAGTGCCACCTGGCAGAACCCTTTATTTCCATTATACAAATTAGAATCATTGCAGCCCTAATTTACTGTTAGAGATATACCCACAGCTGGCCTAAAGCTCAGCTAAAGCTGTAAAGATTAATGGCACATAGCCAGCATCATTCTTGATGCTCCGGAGAGAGGTTAATTTATTATATACAGTGAGTGTCTTAAGGCTTAATTTTTAGCTGCACCTGGTTGAGAAGGGTATGGAAACAATATAAGTTAAATACACTGGGGGCTCAAGGAACTGTTCACTGAAGGACTAGCCCAGAAGTCCTTTGGAACAGTGACCAAGCTATGGGACTTGTATATGGAGATAGTTTAAGGGGCATTACACAGGAAACAATTGGAAGTAGCCTGAATATCTAACAATGAAAGGTCAGTTACATTAGAGTAAATCCTGTTGGTGAGATTTGTAAATCATGATTTTTTTTTTTAAGGTTTGGGAGTCATAATTCTTCATTCTTGACTTGGTAGTCCTGTGCAACTTTTTGAATATTTAAACTTTAATACGTAAATCACAGAATTGGAAGAATAAAACGATGATGCATATAAACCATTAAGCATCTGGAAAGTACTCAGCAAACAGTGAATATATGTATGTTATTATACTATGTGTCAAATAAGAAGCATGTTAAACTTTCAAAAGTAGGCTACAAATTGTGAATAGATACAGTGATTACCTGCAGACACAGGAATGGTAAAAAGCAAAAGGGAAACAGCACCATAATGCCATAGCTGTTAAAGAATGAATTAAACAGAGGATACTGTAATATATGCATTGGCTACTCCTTATCTGCCATCTTTCAAACTGTAAAATGTCAGATTTATTATGAAACTAAAATAGGTTGTAGCTGTTGGCTCATATTTAGTATACGTAATCATGGAGTTAACTTTGGGTTTTAATCTTGTTTCCTTAAACAGCAAAAAATGAAAATTGCCTGGGGAATGACTAAGGAAATACAGTATTGAGGATGGAAAGTTTCTGCTACAAGGAATAGAAACCCTATGGCATTGGATAAAGTAAAAGTATGTTGCTATGAAGTAGTTAAAAAGTTTTTTCACCTACAGTGCTTTTTCCCTTAATTTCGGCAACAAAAACAGACTGGAACTCTTATTTTTTTAAGGCCAAAATATCTCACTCAAAGATACTCTCACTTGAAAGAATGTTTTGTTCTGTGATACACATATGAAAGACATCATTATATTTCACTGAGTTTCAGGGGCTGCTTAAATTTTAATTCATTGACCAAATCTCAGGTGAATTAGACTCATTAATTATACATAAATTTCTTGGACAGATGTGGATTTCTTAATTGTTTGGGGGAGTATGTTGAAATTGGAGAGTCATTAGGCATGCAGCATGTTGTTTTGAAATTTTTATATTATTTCCTGGAAGGATCTTAGGTCCCAAATGTTTCCTGTTTAGACATTCCGACTTGTTCTGAAAATCTATCACTTGGAAGATTCTTTCCCCTGAATTGAGTACTCAGCAAGGTTATCCATCCTCATTAGTAACACTCCTCCCAATGGGATACGTTTGGTTTCTGCCTGACGCTAGACAGTTAAGACACGTTTTGATTCCTGTAACAACAGTTCCCTGACACACAGGTTATTTTTCCCTCAAGCTCTTTTCAGTATGAGATGTTGAACATCAGCCACTTTGTGATAAGTGAACCACTCTCTCTGAATTGTTTTTGTTTGCTGCTTAAGTGTTTTCTACCAGGAGTTGAGAAAAAAAGGAAACCTATTACTTTTGTAAAGCCAAATTAGACACGTGAGAAAGTTAGGTATAGGGCTCAGGAGTTGCCTGGTTGTCCAGCGGTCAGGGTTTGGTCCTTTTACTGCCAAAGATTGGCCCAGGTCCGGTCTCTGGTTGGGATGAAGAGAAACACCAGGGGGTGTAGGGGCAGCGTAGTGTGCATGCCCTGATCTTAAATCACACAGCGCACACCTCCAAGCCAGCTATAAACCAAGGTTCCACAGCAGGTTGGACTTGCAGCAGATATTTTCCTGTGGCTGTGCCATTTTTTTTTTTAATTTACCGAAAATCTGTTGATTGTAATTTGATAGTAATTAGGTTAATTTCTCTCACATGGGAAATTTGACCGGAAAATTTTGGAAAGCTAGTTTTTACTGGCAGTCATTTAGAAGGGTAAATAAGCACTTAAAATTTTTTTCACTAATATTTCTGTAACTATTTGAAGCTGACATACTGTAATCTCAAAAAAAAAAAATCCATAATTCTTCTGCATTTCCTTCTTTCCCCCACCCCCATCCCACTCCAGGTTGTTGCTCTGCTGGCTCCTGTTCTGACAGAACCGTGGGAAATGGCCTTTTTAAACCTTAACCCTCTGTGATTAACTTTTTTTTTTCAATGACACACAGTAAGAAATATGTACACAGCATATATTAATAACTGAAGTCAAAGTTTCACAAACTGAATCAAGTGCAGTGCATTGGTTTATCTTCTATTTTGAGGGGGAGAGAGAGGGTTGCTTTTTTAATGCTAGTCTCAACCTTCTAAATTGGTTTCATGAGTTTTCTTGGGTCCAGACTCTGCTTCAGCATCTTCATTTTTGGTCAAGCCCCCACAAGACGGAGTGAAAGAGCGCACCTGGGCCATCCATCGAGTCCGCTCCCCCAGCACAGGCCTGAGTTATGGCCACGGTGATGGTCATAATGTCCACTCAGTTTCATAAACCAGGGAAATGCATGTATAGAAAATGAGAGAACCAGCACAGCATGGCCAGCTGGAGGAGCTAGTAGAAGAAAAAGCAGGAAAGATGTCTCTTCGTGACGACATAGTCTCATCATTGTGGTAACAGCTGGCTTATGTTGAGCTCTTTGTTCCTGGCACTGTTCTAGATGCTCTTCATTAATTTGCTCATTTACTCTTCACAAGAATCCTGAGGAAGAGGGACTTTTATCCCTTTTTAAGCTAAGTACTGAGCTAAGACACAGCTAAGAAATAGACCAAGAATGCCCTGGGACAGGCTTTCTCCCGGGAAAAGCTTTTTCCTCAAGGAAGTTTATCTATACCCATGTAGTAAGTACATCGAGACATTTTCTTATTTTGAGAAAACTAGGCTCAGTTAAACAGCATTTCTCCTGAAAACGTGTGTGTCCTTCTTTGTATCTTTGACTAGCATGATTCTGGTCGTTTAGATAACCGAGATGCTGATTTAGGAATCTCTGAACATTTGGTGGGACTGGCATGAGAGGCACACTCTATGTTATTTGATGTGTTATTATTCTGTGTTACTTTTTCTCTTAAGTGTGCATTTGTTGGCTCTGAATAGCTTTAGGGTAAGCAGAATGAACAACAGAGTTAATAATGATCAACAGGGAAAATGCCTGAAAGTTGTCTCTCCCAGTGCAGTGCTTGATGTCGTTCATTGAGTGTTGAGTGCCTTCTGTGTGTTAGGCAGAGTGCCTTTTGCCAAGCATAATGTAGGAATACAAAGTATATGCTGACCAGAAAAATTAAGTTTGTGATCTAAGTAGATAATACCATAGAGATTATGACAAGGAGCCCTCCTTGACCAGAGTAGAGGAAGGAGGGATGAAGAGGATGTTGCTAGTAGATATTTTTTTTAAATTTTAAAGTGCTTTTAATTGAGTAGAGTTCATATGCCTCTATAAAATGCAAAAGGTACTTTGGCAAGAATGGAACATAAATTCATCACATGAATTTGTTAAAGATTAGTCCTGAATTCTTAAAGCCTAGGAAATACAATGCTTTGAAGAACATAAAATTTGTAACTAACAACTTAATAACCTTTTTTTTTTTTTCAGACACCTTCAGCAGTAAACAAGATAAAACAACTTCTTAAAGATAAGCCTGAACATGTAAGTAAAACCAATCAGACTAATATTTACTAACAAATTGAAGCTGTGTTTCCACAATAAGTTTATCTTGAGATATACAGTATCAGTTCAGTTCAGTCCAGTCGCTCAGTCGTGTCCCACTCTTTGCAACCCCATGAATCCAGGACACCAGCATGCCAGGCCTCCCTGTCCATCACCAACTCCCAGAGTTCACTCATACTCAGGTCCATCGAGTCAGTGATGCCATCCAGCACTCTCATCTTCTGTCGTCCCCTTTTCCTCCTGCCCCCAGTCCCTCCCAGCATCAGAGTCTTTTTCCAATGAGTCAACTCTTCACATGAGATAGCCAAAGTACTGGAGTTTCAGCTTTAACATCATTCCTTCCAAAGAAATCCCAGGGCTGATCTCCTTCAGAATGGACTGGTTGGATCTCCTTGCAGTCCAAGGGACTCTCAAGAGTCTTCTCCAACACCACAGTTCAAAAGCATCAATTCTTTGGCACTCAGCCTTCTTCACAGTCCAACTCTCACATCCATACATGACCACAGGAAAAACCCTAGCCTTGACTAGATGGACCTTTGTTGGCAAAGTAATGTCTCTGCTTTTGAATATACTATCTAGGTTGGTCATAACTTTTCTTCCAAGGAGTAAGCGTCTTTTAATTTCATGGCTGCAGTCACCATCTGCAGCGATTTTGGAGCCCCCAAAAATAAAGTCTTTCACCGTTTCCCCATCTATTTCCCATGAAGTGATGGGACCAGATGCCATGATCTTTGTTTTCTGAATGTTGAGCTTTAAGTCTGTTTCTGCTTTATTGACTATGCCAAAGCCTTTGACTGTGTGGATCACAATAAACTGTGGAAAATTCTGAAAGAGATGGGAATACCAGACCACCTGACCTGCCTCTTGAGAAACGTGTATGCAGGTCAGGAAGCAACAGTTAGAACTGGACATGGAACAACAGACTGGTTCCAAATAGGAAAAGGAGTATGTCAAGGCTGTATATTGGCACCCTGCTTATTTAATTTATATGCAGAATACATCATGAGAAACGCTGGGCTGAAGAAGCAGAAGCTGGAATCAGGATTGCCGGGAGAAATATCAATAACCTCAGATATACAGATGACACCACTCTTATGGCACAAAGTGAAGAGGAACTAAAAAGCCTCTTGATGAAAGTGATGAACAGTATACTTTCATTAATTAGGGGTTTTTATTTAAAAAGTGAAATATGCTCATGATTGTTAAATCCAAATAACAGGTCGTTTTGAAAAGGAAGTCACTGTCTCACCCCACATTCTTTGTTCACTCTCCCTTCTAAGAGGCAGCCTCCTTGTGTCCTTTCAGAGACATCTGTAGTTTATTTATACCTCGACCAGGGTTTCTCAGCCTCAGCACCGGTGACGCTTTGGACTGGGCAGTTTCTTTGTTGAGAGTGGATTGCAGGATGTTTAGCGGCCTCTGCCAGAGTAATTCCCTGAGGGGAGCCACCAGCCTGGGCTTTGCTTGGTGCGTTTGCATGAGTCTCTTTTCCAGCCTAGGTGAAAACATGCCAGGCAGGCTGTGGTGACACTTTGCTTTGCCCCTGATGGTACAGCTTGAAGATCCTTCCCTGTCCTTACGTAAAGGTCCTCATTCTTTTCCATGGCTGCATAGACCGGAATTTTCCACTGAACAAGTGTATTTAGCCAGGCTCTCATATAAAAGGTCTTTGGGGTTGTTCTCTTTCAGTGCTGCCACAGATATTATTCAGCATATATTTACTGTCCGTAGCATGCCCATTGCTCTAGACCTGTAGGTGTAGCTTAGTTCATCGATGTAGACTATAGTCTTAGATGTAGAATTGTTCAGCAAGAGGTGTGCACATCATCTTAGTGCATCATTAATTATCTAAGGGATATGTAAATGACTTCCAAGACAATTAAAATTTGGTGATCAGACCACAGAGTAATTTCTGGGTTCTTTTGCACAATCTGTGTTACAGTGTAATGGGAATTCTAGCATGTTCGTTCCTCCTAAGAATTATTAAATCTAAAGTGTATCAGTGTTCCAGCTCAGTTTGGGTAGACTAAAGACCAGAGCATAAATTGGCCAGTTGACACAATTTTGTTTAGTGTTGAGGAATGTTTGTTCATGACGTGAAAGGGTGAGCAGACGTGAAAAGTGTCTGCTCAGCCCTTTTATTTGTGGCATAAGCAGTTCCTTTTCCAAACTCCAGTTACCTAAAGTGCCTGAGTCTATTCCTGATGGTTGAACTCCCTGCTACGTTGAGTCTTCCTGTTGTAAAGATAAAAGCTAAGTTAAATATTTATGACATGTGCTCCAGAATTTCAGTCAGGCAGTTTATTATTTATCATGTTGAGTATGTGAAATTTCCTCACAGATTCTCAAAGCTGTCACTCTGAAGGTATGGATAAGACTACTGTCTCCTTGTTTGAAGACAGAAGAAAGTGCTCTGAATGCTTTGATTCATCAGAACCCCCAGATGGCTTAGCATCTAACTCACACTCTTCACCAGATGTCTTCCCACGTTATAGTTACTTTCCTGGAGCAAGCACATGTTACTGCTTTTCAGGGAAACAAGATCAGCTTACTGAAATGATACTTCTTATAATAATGCTATATACACACATGAAAAAGAAGATGACACCCCAAAATAGAAATTGGGGAAATGTTAGAAAGTTACATAGAAGCAGACATTAGTATTTTGAAAGTGCCCTTAGAAATTGGGGAAATGTTAGAAAATTACATAGAAGCAGACATTAGTATTTTAAAAGTGCTCTTTGATCACTTTTTAAATTTCTTTTGTCTGTGTTGACTGCAATCTTTTGCTTTCTGGTAGTCGAGAATGTTTACAGAATGACGGCCCCATGTCACGTAGAGGCAAAGTGAGATTGCCAGGTGATGGCCTCTGAACACTGGTGAACCTAACCACAGGGAAACTTCTGGGAGCAGCTCACATGATGAGGTGGAGCAAAAACATTTTTGAGAAAGTCCAATTTTCTTAGTCATCTCTGCCATTGGATATTTTTTTCCTTAAAAAAGCAAAGGTGATTATTCCTTTTTGGAATTAAAATTCTTCCCTTAAAAATGGTCATTCTCAGACTAAATGGCTAATAGTAATCGTTAAGTAGTAAACTTGGGTTTAGGTATAGTGGAATATTATAAAGGCATTAATTGCAAATGGTAATTATACAAGTTAATTACATGGGGAAATGTTTTAAATGGAAAAAAAAACAGAGAAAAAACTTTTTTGTTTTTACTTCTAATAAAAGCTATGCTTAGGGAATTCCCTGAACTCCACTGATTGGGACCTTGGGCTTTCACTGCCGAGGGTGCAGGTTCGGTCCCTGATCAAGGAAGTAAGATCCTACAAGCTGTATGGTGTAGCAAAAAAAAAAAAAAAAAACAGCTTAGATTTTATATGACATAGGCTGAAAGGAGGAGAAGGCCATGGCACCCCACTCCAGTACTCTTGCCTGGAAAATCCAATGGACGGAGGAGTCCATGGGGTCGCTGAGGGTTGGACTCGACTGAGCGACTTCACTTTCATACATTGGAGAAGGAAATGGCAACCCACTCCAGTGTTCTTGCCTGGAGAATTCCAGGGATGGGGGAGCCTGGTGGGCTGCCGTCTCTGGGGTCGCACAGAGTCGGACACGACTGAAGTGACTTAGTAGTAGTAGGCTGAAAGAAAACGGGAAGAAACACATAGCTCATTTTTATGGTAGTGATGACTGTAATTTGAGGGGGCAGTTTTCCCTTTGTATTTTTTCTTTGTATATAATTGGTTTTTATTCTTTTTCAAATCCCTGCCAGCATTGTAGTGATATGTGTAGATAATTGAGATTTTTATATGTTAGCTTCTCATTCTGCTTCCTAACGGGACATTTTATAACAGAAATCTAATATTTATCTTTCACTTTTGAAGAAATGAATGTCAGATAGGGCTTTCATTAATATAATTGTTTAATCTGTGCTACTTTAAAACCAAGTTTATTTTTACAATGCCTTTTCAGGTTGGTGTGAAAGTCGGTGTCCGAACCAGGGGGTGTAATGGCCTTTCCTACACTTTAGAATATACAAAGACAAAAGGAGACTCTGATGAAGAAGTTATTCAAGATGGTGAGCTTTATACAAACTTTTTCTGGGCACTTTGTTCTACCTAAAATGTTTAGCCTTCTGAAGCCTGAAGAGTAATGATGATAATAGTAACAATGGTGTCTGATGCTCACTGTGAGGGAGACGTGGTTTGACAAGTTTTCATATGTTAACTGTTTTATACACAGCAACTAAATGAGAATAGTTCTAAATTGCCCCCATTTGGCAGATGAAGAAACTGAGGCACTGAGAGGTTAAATATGTTTGCGTAAGGTCACACAGCTAGGAAATGTCCTTGTGAACATTTGAACCCAATCAAGTTTACCCCAGAGCTGTGCTCTTAGTAATCAGTTGATTGATTATTAGATAAACTTACATGTTTCAGTTATGAAAGGTTATCATTGTGTGCCTAAAGATTTTAAGATGATAGAACTTCAACCACTTGAATGAACCAACTACTTTGGTGTGAAGTATCTATGTCAAATAAGTAAATATTATTTTTAAAATCAATGCATAAAAGTATCTTAATCCTGTAATCTTTTATCTGACTCAGTTTCTTGTAAGGAAGACAGCTTTCTTAATCCATTTGTATTTACGAGGATACCCACCTCCACCTACATAGTAACTAGGAAGTTATGTTATTATCAGTTTTCCAATCCATAAGGAGAAAAACAGAACTACTTGCCCTGATCACTCTGATTTCGTCTTATTAAATCAGCCCATTGTATCATAGTCCTTTGTGTTTCTCCAGGCTTGGCAGTTTTTTGTGTGCACAGATGTCATTTCAGGATTTTCACTAATTTTATTGACTGCATCTTTACAGCACTCTTACTGAGAATATACAGATTTTCATCATGTGGCAAATTCCACTTTTACATAGAATTGTCCTGGAATTTGCTTGTGTACAGTTGTCCAGCCTAATACAATTGTTTTTGACATAAATTACTGTGTAGGAAAGGGGACAGACAGGAAACTGAGCACTGCATTCCTTTAAGGAAATGAGACAGATTCAAAAGCGTCTTGTTTGACTTCTGTTCATGGTTACTGTTTAAAGTTCAGTTGTGCTTTGAATCAGCAGGTTCCAGGGTGGGCATGACTCATGTTCTATGACTCAACGTTTTCTTCTCCCTCAGGAGTTAGAGTGTTCATCGAGAAGAAAGCGCAGCTAACACTGTTAGGAACAGAAATGGACTTTGTTGAAGACAAATTATCCAGTGAGTTTGTGTTCAATAACCCAAACATCAAAGGAACATGTGGCTGTGGAGAAAGCTTTAACATTTGACTCCTCAGGACTGCTCGGGCCCCAGGAGAGCTGTGGAAGCTCTGGGGCTTATTGAAGAAACCATGTGACTGTCACGTGCTTAAGGTGTGTAATGCATGGCTGCCTTCCAAGGAAAATAAAGTGATGCATTTGAAAATAAAGCCAGTGTGTTAGATTCCAGAAGAATTGATACTTTTGTTCTTTATACGGGACAGAAAATGAGAATCCATTGCTCTCTTTGGGTCATCTTTCTGATCTGTAAAGAAAAAGTTAAATTCTCCTTCCTGCATCCTTTCTGTTAGAACTGGTCCCATGGAAGTGGCCTTCCTGGGAGGATTTCAAAAAAACGTATTCATAACAGCTGTGCTTTGGTAGATCTTTCACTTCCCACCAAGACTGATGACTGGAAATTCAGAGGCAAGAAGTCTAACCTGCTGGCGTCCTGTGATGGTGCACTGTTTTCCTACCCAGACTTGGTATCGTGTCCCTACATTTTTTATCCACAATTTCAGTGTCAGATGCCTCATTTGCTTATCACCCTGTAGCATCCCCAGCCATTAGATTAAAATTACTGGACAAAACTTTTCTTGAACTATAGTGCCGAACAGTTCCCAGTGATAAGATCAGAAGGTGAATACTTCACCCACCTGTTTTTAAGTCCATTTCTTTTGCCACTCTTAAGTGTCTGCCCAGAGGTGAGACCTCAAGCTGACTTAGGTCCTTTCTCTTGAAGTCTCTTTAAGGGACTTCCCTGGTGGTCCAGTGGTTAAGATTCCCCACTTCACTGCAAGGGTCACGGGTTCCATCCCTGATCAGGGAAACAAGATCCCAAAATGCTGCGTGGCAAGGCCAAAAAAAAATAGCAGGAAGTTCTCTGAAAAGCCATCTAACCCACTCACTCAATTGTTTACCTGGGGAATAAAACCCCAGGGATGCTGATGGGCTTTGTCCCCCGACACTGCAGGCCGGACTGGGGCAGAGCGGGGACCACCCACATCTCTCTTGGAGGTGCCACACCAGCTCTGTGCTCTGAGGCAGTCAGTGGAGGTAAATGGGTGATCTAGCTTCTTTATCTGGTCAGCATTTTGATTAGATTTCCTTGTAATTTGGAGAGCATATTTAGCTTTATTTTATTTGGGGTGAGAAGAGTCTTATTTTAAAACCCATTTGTGTGAATTACCATCTTATTTCGCTAGGACTTGGAACAGCAGTTCACACTAGCAGGGAAGAGACCACCGTAGCAACCCAGAATTGTTCTTTTGGAATGTGGTAGTGATTTTGAAGCAGAACACGGGGATCTTTTCTTGTAATTCCCAGTATGTGTACACTTTCTGGACCCTAAGTCCAGTTGCTAAAAGTTTAAGCCTAATATTTTAACCTAACATTTTTATCACCACCCTTTCTTAAACAGTGTTCCTTTTGTCCTTTAGTTATCGATTTTCCTGGATTTGACTTATTAAGTGTTCCATGAGATGACATATTTGCCGCTTTTGAAAGCCTGTTCTTATGAATTGAAGTAGCTGAGTTCCTTTATGTTTGTCATATTTACTAAGGTACCTGGCACAAAATGCACCAAAACCTAGAGCAGCAGCTTTATGTAAATGCTTATGAATTTATATTGTTACTATAATTGTCAACCCACTTATAATTTATGCAATACTGTATATATGTAGAGATTGAATTGCCAATAAAAAAAAAAAGAAAAGTAGCCTCTTTGTGATCATAAAGTTGCCTTTTCTTTTAAGACAGCAGGATTGGGAAGGAGAGCCATTGTTGCTACTAGTAAGTAATGCTGGATTTTTCTGACCATCTCCCTGCCTCCAGGATTTTCCCTGCCCAGTTGTGTTCCATCCACTGTTTCAGTAGCTGGGTTTCTTGTGCAAGGCTGTTGACAGACCATTTCAGACTGCTCTGGGCTCCAGAGTCCTCGTCCTCATCCTCATCCTTTCTCTTCTGCATTGTCTTTCTCCCCTTTTCATTATAAGGGTCATTCGCTTCATCCAAACTGCTGCCTACACCCTCCCACACAGATTTGTTCTTTACTTTCTCATGGGGTATGACTCCTGATATGGAATGCTTTTTCCAACTCTGTCATTTGAGCTTTATGTTCATCTACACAAAGCTGCTTAGGAGTTACCTTCAGGCATATTTGTAAGCCCCTGGTCTCTCCCATCCCTGAAACTTCACAGATAACCAGAGACAGGCTCTGATCTCTAAGATCTCAACATTGACAAATTAGACAGACACCAATGAACAGGGTAAGTAAAATAGTAGATAAAGGCTGATAGTATTTATTCCATACTTGCTTCGTGCCAGAAACTGTTCTGATTAGCATATTCTTCACAACAGCCCAGTAAAGTAACTCTGATTGTCTTTTTATAAATGAGAAACTGAAGTATAGCATGGATAAAATATTGATAGTTGACCTAAGGTCACATGGTAAGTAGTTGAGTCAGGACAAGCCACAGCAGTCTGACTCCAATCCCATGACCCCCACAGTTAGGTCATGCTACACATGATAACTGAGATTGCAAATGCACTTCTAGAAAGGTATTTAAGGGGCTCAGAGGTTAAAGCATCTGCCTCCAATGTGGGAGACCCGGGTTCGATCCCTGGGTCGGGAAGATCCCCTGCAGAAGGAAATGGTAACCCACTCCAGTATTCTTGCCTGGAGAATACCATGGACGGAGAAGCCTGGTAGGCTGCAGTTCACGGGGTCGCAGAGTCGGACACGACTGAGTGACTTCACTTCACTTTACTTCAGACAGTAAAGAATCTGTCTGCCATGTAGGTGACCTGGGTTCGAGGTCAGAAAGATCCCTAGAGAAGGGAATAGCTACCCACTCCAGTATCTTTTTTTTTCACTCCAGTATTCTTGCCTGTAGAATTCTGTGGACAGAGGAGCCTGGTGGGCTGTAGTCCATGGGGTCGCAAAGACATGACTGAGTAGCTAACACTTCCACTTTTTCACACGTGATAAGAACCGAGATTGCGGGTACACTTGTAAAAAGGTATCTAAGAGGTTATGACACCTGAGCTGAGTCTTAGAGGAGGAAGAGGGAAGAGAATGAACAAAAGTAAAAGGTTAAAAGCACGCTAGGAAACAGCACTTGGTAGACTGTGAGGCACAAGGTGCAGGAGATGGGCAGGGGGGCCCAGAACCTGGGACTGACTCTAGGTTCTCTGGGTGTTGGGAGCTGCTAAGGCTTTCCCAAGGGGTTCATGGAAACAACTACATTGTGACGTGTTGCCGTGGCTGCACTGTGGAGCTGGAGAAGGCTACATGAGGAAGGCTGGCAGGAGGAAGCTACTGCAAAACCCCAAACGAGACCTGAGGGTGGGGCCAGCGTGAGGAAGGCTTTAGGTGCAGTGGGAGGGACTCCACTAACACACCAAGCCCAGCAGGCTATCATTTGGTGACTTGGCCAATCACATTAGCAGTGTTTGTGCTGGTGTCTGGGTTTTGGTTTGTTGCTTGCACTGTAATGAAAGGTTCTGGAAGACAGGAGCACTGCCATTTTCTTCGATATTCACTTAGCACCAAGCACATGGTTATTTGGCAGAATAACTCCTACAGCCATATCATGTCCTGTCTCTCCTGCATCCTATTCATCCCAGCGCTGCTTCAGCCCCTGGGTGTCCTGTGTGGTCACTTGGTAGGACCCTGTGTGACACATAGGCCGTCAGCTGCTATGGGGGGAGCTTCACTGGGAGGCAGAGCTGATGGTTGATCATGGATAGAAGATCAAGTTTAGAAGCCCAGTCAGTCTTCCATAACAGGACGTTAACTGTAGGGCTCAGGCCACTGTGTCTAAAATACCCCTTGAGGAATTCCTTCTGTCTCTGGACCCACAAGAATGGTCCCCCCCGCCCCCGAAAGAGGAAAGGGTAAAATAGGGTTGGAAAAATCCCTGCAAGATCAGATGTCCCTTAGGTTTCCAGAACTTCCTAGATTTCACTAGCAAGACATATTTTGAAAAAGCCTTTCTTGTTTTGGAGGCTGAGATCAAGAAATGCAGAAGCCTGTGATGTTAAGCGCCTGATAATTTCCCTGCCATCTAACAGCTGTAAGGACACTCACTGCCTGCAAAGCTCTTTAACTACCGTCTTGAACTACCAGCATCAGATTTGTGCCTCAGACAGACACGCCTCGGGCCAGAGAGACAGCTTCAGGGTGGAATAAACACAAACGCGATACTGATGCTTAGTTTGGTGCTATTTGTGGGAGGCTGGTGTGCACATATGTCAGGAGTGAGATACACCTGGATTGAATCATGAGTTTTGTCATTTTGTAGTCTTGAGATCTAGCACAGGTTAAGTAACTTCTCTCATCCTGTTTCCCTTCTCTAGAACAAGCTCAGAATTGGGGTGAGTTGCTGAGCTAACGGAGGAGGCAGTGGCAGCCCACTCCAGTACTCTTGCCTGGAAAATCCCATGGACGGAGGAGCCTGGTAGGCTACAGTCCATGGGGTTGCGAGGAGTCAGACACGACTGAGCAACTTCACTTTCACCTTTCACTTTCATGCACTGGAGAAGGAAATGACAACCCACTCCAGTGTTCTTGCCTGGAGAATCCCAGGGACAGCGGAGCCTGGTGGGCTGCCTTCTATGGGGTTGCACAGAGTTGGACATGACTGAAGTGACGCAGCAGCAGCTGAGCTAACTGCAGGCCAGCAGCATCAGCTTAGATTGCATGCTCAGTGCATTACAGTCCTAGCCCCTCTCACCCATGGAAAAGTGAAAAAGTGAAATTGGTTCAGTCATGTCCAACTCTTTGTGACCCTATGTTCTACACAGTTCATGGAATTCTCCAGGCCAGAATACTGGAGTGGGTAGCCTTTCCCTTCTCCAAGAGATCTTCCCAACCCAGGGATCAGACCCAGGTCTTCTGCGTTACAGGTGGATTCTTTCTTTTTTCATTTATTTATTTATTTTAATTGGAGGCTAATTACAATATTGTGGTGGTTTTTGCCATACATTGACATGAATCAGCCATGGGTGTACATGCGTCCCCCATCCCAAACACCCCTCCCGCTTCCTTTCCCATCCCATCCCTCTGGATTGTCCCAGTGTACCAGCTTTGAGTGCCCTGTTTCATGCATCAAACTTGGACTGTTCAATGGATACACTGAACATGCATCGAGCCATCTATTTCACATATGGTAATATACATGTTTCAATGCTATTCTCTCAAATCATCCTATCCTTGCCTTCTCCCACAGAGTTCAAAATTCTGTTCTTTTTATCTGTGTCTCTACCATCACATGTAGAGTCTTCATTACCATCTTTCTAAATTCCATATATATGCATTAATATACTGTATTGGCATTTTTCTTTCTGACTTAGTTCACTTTGTATAATGGGCTCCAGTTTCATCCACCTCATTAGAACTGATTCAAATGCATTCTTTTTAATGGCTGAGTAATATTCCATTGTGTATATGTACCACAGCTTTCTTATCCATTCGTCTGCTGATGGACATCTAGGTTGCTTCCATGTCCTGGCTATTGTATACAGTGCTGCAAGGAACACTGGGGTACACATGTCTCTTTTAATTCTAGTTTCCTCAGTGTGTATCCCCAGCAGTGAGATTGCTGGGTCATATGGCAGCTCTATTTCCAGTTTTTTAAGGAATCTCCATACTGTTCTCCATAGTGGCTGTACTAGTTTGCATTCCCACCAACAGTGTAAGAGGGTGCCCTTTTCTCCACACCCTCTCCAGCATTTATTGCTTGCAGACTTTTTGATAGCAGCCATTCTGACTGGCAGAAGATGGTACCTGGTTGTGGTTTTGATTAGCATTTCTCTGATAACGAGTGATGTTGAGCATCTTTTCATGTGTTTCATCTGTATGTCTTCTTTGGAGAAATGTCTGTTTAGTTCTTTGGCCCATTTTTTGATTGGGTCCTTAATTTTTCTGGTATTGAGCTGTATGAGCTGCTTGTATATTTTTTAGATTAATTCTTTGTCAGTTGCTTCATTTGCTATTATTTTCTCCCATTCTGAAAGCTGTCTTTTCACCTTGCTTATAGTTTCCTTCATTGGGCAAAAACTTTTAAGTTTAATTAAGCCCCATTTGTTTATTTTTGCTTTTATTTCCTTTACTCTGGGAGGTGGATCATAGAGGATCTTGCTGTGATTTATGTCATAATATTTTGCCTATGTTTTCCTATAGGAGTTTATAGTTTCTGATCTTAATTTAGATGTTTAATCCATTTTGAGTTTATTTTTGTGTATGGTGTTAGAAAGTTTTCTAGTTTCATTCTTTTGCAAGTGGTTGACCAGTTTTCTCAGCACCACTTGTTAAGAAATTGTCTTTTTCCATTGTATATCTTTGTGCAGGCAGATTCTTTAGCAATGGAGCCAGAAGATAAGCCCATGGATTATCATTCAAAGAAAGAGTTTAAGGAAATATAACCCCCAATTAGGTGGTTATCAGTTCACTTCAATCACTCAGTCTTATCCAACTCTGTGACCCTATGGACTGCATCATGCCAAGTCTCCCTGTCCATCACCAAACCCGAAGCTTACTCAAACTCATGTCCATTGAGTCAGTGATGCCATCCAACCATCTCATCCTCTCTCATCCCCTTCTCCTCTGCCTTTAGTCATTCCCAGCATCAGGGTCTTTTCCAATGACTCAGTTTTTTGCATCAGGTGGCCAAAGTATTGGAGTTTCAGCTTCAGCATTAGTCCTTCCAATGAACACCCAGGACTGAGCTCCTTTAGAATGGAATGGTTTGATCTCCTTGCGGTCCAAGAGACTTTCAAGAATCTTTTCCAACACCACAGTTCATCACTTCTTTGGCGCTCAGCTTTTTTATAGTCCAAATCTCACATCCATACATGACTACTGGAAAAACCATAGCCTTGACTAGACAGATATTTGTTGGCAAAGTAATATCTCTGCTTTTTAATATGCTGTCTAGGTTAGTCATAGCTTTTCTTCTAAGGAGTAATCATCTTTTAATTTCATGGCTGCAATCACCATCTGCAGTGATTTTGGAGCCCAAACAAATTTTGTCACTGTTTCCACTGTTACCCCATATATTTGCCATGAAGTGATGGGACCAGATGTCTTGATCTTAGTTTTCTGAATGTTGAGCTTTAAGCCAACTTTTTCACTCTCTTCTTTCACTTTCATCAAGGCTCTTTAGTTCTTCACTTTCTGTCTTAACTGTGATATCATCTGCATATCTGAGGTTATTGATATTTCTCTCGGCAATCTTGATTCCAGCTTGTGTTTCTTCCAGTCCAGCGTTTCCCATGATGTACTCTGCATATAAGTTAAATAAGCAGAGTGACAACATACAGCCTTGACGTACTCCTTTTGCAATCTGGAACCAGTCTGTTGTTCCATGTCCAGTTCTAACTGTTGCTTCTTGACCCGCATACAGATTTCTCAGGAGGCAGGTGAGATGGTCTGGTATTCCCATCTCTTTCAGAATTTTCTACAGTTTATTGTGATCCACACAGTCAAAGGCTTTAGCATAGTCAATAAAGCAGAAGTAGATGTTTTTCTGGAACTCTCTCGCTTTTTCGATGATCCAACAGATGTTGGCACTTTGACTTCTGGTTCCTCTGCCTTTTCTAAATTCAGCTTGAACATCTGGAAGTTCACAGTTCATGTATTGTTGAAGCCTAGCTTGGGGAATTTTGAGCATTAGTTTACTAGTGTGTGAGATGAGTGCAATTGTGCGGTAGTTTGAGCATTCTTTGGCATTGCCTTTCTTAGGGATTGGAATGAAAACTGACCTTTTCCAGTCCTGTGGCCACTGCTGAGTGAAAATTTGCTGGTATGTTGAGTGCAGCACTTTCACAGCATCATCTTTCACCATTTGAAAAAGCTCAACTGAAATTCCATCACCTACACTAGCTTTGTTCGTAGTGATGATTCCTAAGGCCCACTTGACTTCACATTCCAGGATGTCTGGCTCTAGGTGAGTGATCACACCATCGTGATTTTCTGTGTCATGAAGATCTTTTTTGTATAGTTCTTCTGTGTATTCTTGCCATCTCTTCTTAATCTCTTCTGCTTCTGTTAGGTCCATACCATTTCTGTCCTTTATCAAGCCCATCTTTGCATGAAGTGTTCCCTTGGTATCTCTAATTTTCTTGAAAAGATAACCAGTCTTTCCCTTTCTATTGTTTTCCGCTATTTCTTTGCACTGATCACTGAGGATGGCTTTCTTATCTCTTCTTGGTGTTCTTTGGAACTCTGCATTCAGATGGGTATATCTTTCCTTTTCTCCTTTGCTTTTCACTTCTCTTCTTTTCACAGCTATTTGTAAGGCCTCCTCAGACAACCATTTTGGCTTTTTGCATTTCTTTTCCATGGGGATGGTCTTGATCCCTGCCTACTGTACAATGTCATGAACCTTCATCCATAGTTCATCAGGCATCTGTCTATCAGATCTAGTCCCTTAATCTATTTCTCACTTCCACTGTATAATCATAAGGGATTTGATTCAGGTCATACCTGAATGATATAGTGGTTTTCCTTACTTTCTTCAATTTAAGTCTGAATTTGGCAATAAGGAGTTCATGATCTGAGCCACAATCAGCTCCCAGTCTTGTTTTTGCTGACTGTATAGAGCTTCTCCATCTTTGGCTGCAAAGAATATAATCAATCTGATTTTGGTGTTGGCCATCTGGTGATGTCCATGTGTAGAGTCTTCTCCTGTGTTGTTGGAAGAGGGTGTGTTGCTATGACCAGTGCGTTCTCTTGGCAAAACTCTATTAGCCTTTTCCCTGCTTCATTCTGTACTCCAAGGTAAAAGTTGCCTGTTAATCCAGTGATCTCTTGATCTCCTACTTTTGCATTCCAGTCCCCTATAATGAAAAGGACATCTTTTTCAGGCATTAGTTCTAGAAGGTCTTGCAGGTCTTCATAGAACCATTCAGCTTCTTCAGCATTACTAGTCGGGGCATAGACTTGGGTTACTGTGATATTAAATGGCTTTCCTTGGAAATAAACAGAGATCATTCTGTCGTTTCTGAGGTTGCATCCAAATACTGCATTTCGGACTCTTTTGTTGACCATGATGGCTACTCCATTTCTTCTAAGGGATTCTTGCCCACAGTAGTAGATATAATGGTCATCTGAGTTAAATTCACCCATTCCAGGCCATTTTAGTTCGCTGATTCCTAGAATGTCGACACTCACTCTTGCCATCTCCTGTTTGACCACTTCGAATTTGCCTTGATTCATGGACCTAACATTCCAGGTTCGTATGCAATATTGCTCTTTACAACATCGGACTTAACTTCCATCACCAGTCACATCCACAGCTGGGTGTTGTTTTTGCTTGGCTCTGTCTCTTCATTCTTTCTGAAGTTATTTATCCACTTATCTCCAGTAGCATATTGCGTACCTACGACCTGGGGAGTTCATCTTTCAGTACCCTATCTTTTTGCCTTTTCATGCTTGGGATTCTCAAGGCAAGAACACTGAGGTGGTTTGCCATTCCCTTCTCCAGTGGACCACATTTTGTCAGAACTGTCCACCATGACCTGTCTGTCTTGGGTGGCCCTATATGGCATGGCTCATAGTTTCATTGAGTTAGACAAGGCTGTGGTCCATGTGATCAGATTGGTTAGTTTCCTGTGATTGTGGTTTTCATTCTGCCTGCCCTCTGATGGAGAAGCCTGGTGTGCTGCAGTCCATGGGACTGCAAAGAGTTGGACATGACTGAGCGACTGAACAATAACAAATAATCCTCCCGCCTAAATCCTAGTTGACCTTGTTGCTAGCGTTACTATAGAACATCCTCAACTCCTTGGAGGAAAGCACCCTAACAAACAAAAGAGACCAAAGCGACTTTGAGGAGATACCCCACATCCAAGGGTGAAGGAGAAGCCCCAGCATGACTGTAGGAGGGGCAAAATCATGTTTAAAATCAAACCCCCATACCCACCAGAGATGCTCAGAGGCTCAAAGGAACCTTGTGCACACCAGGACCCAGAGGCTCCACAGAGGCTGAGACAGAACTGTGTTTGAGTGTCTCCTGTGGAAGAATGGGTCAACGGTGGACTGCTGCAGGGACGGGGCTCTGGGTGCAGTAGAACTGGGTATGGCATAAACCCTCTTGGAGGAGGTCACCATTAATCCTTCCATAGAGCTGCCAGAACTTACACAGAACTAGGGAAACAGGCTCTTGGAGGGCACAAACAAAATTTTGTGCACACCAGGACCCAGGAGAAAGGAGCAGTGACCCCACAAGAGACTGACTCAGACTTGCTCCTGAGTGTCCAGGAGTCTCTGGTGGAGGTGTGGGTCGGCAGTGGCCTGCTACAGGGTCAGAGGCACTGAGTACAGCAGTGCCTGCATGGGACTTTTGAAGGAAGTTGCCATTATCTTCATTATCTCCATCATAGTTTGGCCTCAAGTCAAACAACAGGAAGGGAACACAGCCCAGCCCCTCAACAGAAAATTGGATTAAAGATTTATTAAGCACGTCCCCACCCATCAGAACAAGACCTAGTTTCCCCCCAGTCAGTCTCTCCTATCAGGAAAGGGGTTATGGTCCCACATTAAAATCTGGGGGAAATTTGCTGGGTTTCTCTCAAAGGACCATAGTAACTTGTTTGGAAAGAGCAAAAAATATAATAATACAGAAAAATTGTATTCTCTTATTAGCTGATTGCACTTGCCTGGTGGTACAGATGGTAAAGACTCTGCCTGCAATGCAGGAGACCAGGGTTCGATCCCTGAGTTGGGAAGTAGCTGATTTAGCTCTAAAGAGACTTCCTAGGTAGACAGAAATCTGCTTTAATCGAGGAGCAGCTGAAGCCCCTGGGCCTTGTGGGCCACAGTGGATTCAGAGGGAGAGTAGGGCTGGAGGTCCACCCTACCCTCAGCCTCTTTGGAGACACACAGCCCATGTGGGGGATTAAGATACTGCAGGATGTGTGATATCCACTTCCTCCCTCACTCCCACAGAATCTTAGCTGATAGAGTGGGACTCAGCTTTCCCCAAGGCAAGGGACCTGTCCAGCAGTCGTTCCCCCAACTTCAAGCTATGTTTTTGATAGCTTAGAGGTTTACTTCATGGTTTTACTTCCATAAACAAGTAATCCCCAAACTGTTCACTGGAAGTACCTGTTTTGTTGTTCTCCATGGAGTTTGTGTCTTGAAGCAATTCCTGTCAAGCTTTAGGGTTGTAAGTCACCTGGGAATCTGTCAGAACACAGCCCTAATTCCAAAGGTCTGAAGTCCTGCCAAGACGAGGCCATGCTGTTGCTCCCAGACCACCTTTGAGTGCCAAGTTTTAAACTTCAGTGTCTCTGGAAGAACCTGACTGTTTTAAATGATCATTTGTGCCCATGTTTGTCTTTATTAAACACTCACCAATGTGCTCAAGGTTTCTGATTAGCATGAAATACCCATGAAGTGACAGAACTCAAAGGCCAGGACAGTCACCTGACAGTTTTAACTCTGTAACTGCTGACTATGATTTCGTTAAGGTATTCTGAGATACTAACACTATCTTGGGGACCCAGCCTCATTTCTTCTTAGTAGCTTCCTTGGTAGCTGGGGTCCCTGACTTGGCCACCCCTGCCTAACCAGCAGAACCAGGCAACATGGAGGGTCCCCAAGTTATTCTTATCCTGATGCACTTGACCTAGAACCTGGGAAAGTCTTGTGTGGTCCTTTGAATGGCCACATAAGATGGTACAGGAGGTAGGTTTTGTGGTAAAATATATATAACATAAAATTTACCATTTTAACCATTTTTCAATGTAAAGTGCTGTGAAATTAGGGCTTCACAGATGGCACTAGTGGTAAAGAACCCATCTGCCCATACAAGTAGACATAACAGATGCAGGTTCCATTTCTGGGCTGGGAAGAGCTCCTGGAAGAGGGCACAGCAACCCGCCCCAGTATTCTTGGCTGGAGAATGCCATGGACAGAGGAGCCTGGTGAGCTGCAGACTGTGGGGCTGCAAAGCAGTTGGATAGGACTCATGAATGCAACTTAGCACCCATGCGAGCACCTCATATAAATGGAATCCATTTGTCCTTGTGTCTGGTGATGTTTTTTAATCTCCTTTGTCAAGATTAGATGGCCTAAACGTATTGACCAGTTATTCCTATTGCTGTTTAAGCCATGATGATCAATTCTTAGTTCTCTACCTATGAAATGGTCCTTTGATGGTATGCCTGTTGATGGTTATTTATGAATAATTAGGGTCACTTTAAGAGAAGCATCAAAAGATGATATAATCCACTGACCGAGGTGAAATTCTTCATGAGCAGAAACCTGATCAAATATAACAATTTAAATATGTGAGACTTCCCTCACTCATGCAGAAATTGTCAGTAGACTAATTTGGTGCTCCAACAAATGTTTTCTTGTTCCTTATTCTCCAGTATTCAATCTCTTTATTCATTCATTCCATCAATAAACAAAAACTTATTCTGGGCCTATACGATGCTAGGACTTTTTGAGGCCCTAGAAATTCCAGAGTTGACAAAACCTATGTGGTCCCCAGATCCTACACATGTAATTTGCTAAAAGCAAGTAAAACATGTTGTGGAAAAATGAGTTAAACATGGTATGTGTCCTCTAAAAGCAGGCAGAAAAAGTTGTAACAGTTGTGGAGGCTGCCGTGGAAGGAGGGGCTGCCCCAGGTACTCAAGTGGAAAGTATGTCTCCTCCAACATTTCAGAAGAGGTCTGTACATGATGGGGCTTCCCATGTGGCTCAGCTGGTAAAGAATCTGCCTGCAATGTGGGAGACCTGGATTTGATCCCTGGGTTGGGAAGATCCCCTGAAACAGGGAAAGGCTACCCACTCCAATATTCTGGCCTGGAGAATTCCATGGACTGTATAGTCCATAGGGTTGCAAAGTGTCAGACACAACTGAGTGACTTGCCCTTATACGGGATGAAAAAGTAAGATGAGATAGGTTTCTCCCTGCCTGCCAACTTGAGAGTCTGTAATTTCAAAATTTCATGTTAAAAGGCGAACTTTTCAGGGTGCAGAAAGATAGCATTTATTTCAGTTGAGTTCAGTTGCTCAGGTGTGTCCAACTCTTTGCGACCCCATGGAGTGCAGCATGTCAGGCCTCCCTGTCCATCACCAACTCCTGGAGTTTACCCAAACTCATGTCCATTGAGTCGGTGATGCCATCCAACCATCTCATCCTCTGTCGTCCCCTTCTCCTCCTGCCCTCAATCTTTCCCAGCATCAGGGTCTTTTCCAATGAGTCAGCTCTTTGCATCAGGTGGCCAAAGTATTGGAGTTTTAGCTTCAACATCAGTCCTTCCAGTGAATACCCTGGACTGATCTCCTTTAGGATGGACTGGTTGGATCTCCTTGCTGTCTGAGGGACTCTCAAGAGTCCTCTTCAACATCACAGTTCATAAGCATCAATTCTTCAGTGCTCAGCTTTCTTTATAGTCCAACTCTCCCATCCATATAAGACTACTGGAAAAACCATAGCCTTGACTAGATGGACCTTTGTTGGCAAAGTAATGTCTCTGCTTTTGAATATGCTGTCTAGGTTGGTCATAACTTTCCTTCCAAAGAGTAAACGTCTTTTAATTTCATGGCTGCAGTCACCAACTGCAGTGATTTTGGAGCCCAAAAAATAGTCAGCCACTGCTTCCACTGTTTCCCCATCTATTTCCCATAAAGTGATGGGACCAAATGTGATGATCTTAGTTTTCTGAATGTTGAGCTGTAAGCCAACTTTTTCACTCTCCTCTTTCACTTTCATCAAGAAGCTCTTTAGTTCTTCACTTTCTGCCATAAGGGTGGTGTCATCTGCATATCTGAGGTTATTGATATTTCTCCCAGCAATCCTGATTCCAGCTTGAGCTTCTTCCAGTCCAGCGTTTCTCATGATGTACTCTGCATATAAGTTAAATGAGCAGGGGGACAATATACAGCCTTGACGTACTCCTTTCACAATTTGGAACAGGTCTGTTGTTCCATGTCCAGTTCTAACTGTTGCTTCCTGACCTGTATAAAGATTTCTCAAGAGGCAGGTCAGGTGGTCTGGTATTCCCATCTCTTTCAGAATTTTCCACACTTTATTGTGATCCACACAGTCAAAGACTTTGGTATCGTCAATAAAGCAAATATAGATGCTTTTCTGGAACTCTCTTGCTTTTTTGATGATCCAACAGATGTTGGGAATTTGATTTCTGGTTCCTCTGACTTTTCTAAATGCAGCTTGAACATCTGGAAGTTCATGGTTCAAGTATTCCTGAATCCTAGCTTGGAGAATTTTGAGCATCATTTTGCTAGTGTGTGAGATGAGTGCAATTGTGTGGTAGTTTGAGCATTCTTTGGCATTGCCTTTCTTAGTGATTGGAATGAACACTGACCTTTTCCAGTCCTGTGGCCACTGCTGAGTTTTCCAAATTTGTTGTCATATTGAGTGCAGCACTTTCACAGCATCATCTTTCAGGATTTGAAATAGATCAACTGGAATTCCATCACCTTCACTGGCTTTGTTGGTAGTGATGCTTTCTAAGGCCCACTTGACTTCACATTCCAGAATGTCTGGCTCTAGATGAGTGATCACACCATCGTGATTTTCTGTGTCATGAAAAACTTTTTTGTATAGTTCTTCTGTGTATTCTTGCCACCTTTTCTTTATCTCTTCTGCTTCTGTTAGGACCATACCATTTCTGTCCTTTATCAAGCCCATCTTTGCATGAAATGTTCCCTTGGTATCTCTAATTTTCTTGAAGAGATCTCTAGTCTTTCTCATTCTATTATTTTCCTCTATTTCTTTGCATTGATTGCTGAGGAAGGCTTTCTTATCTCTCCTTGCTATTCTTTGGAACTCTGCATTCAGGTGCTTATATCTTTCCTTTTCTCCTTTGCTTTTCGCTTCCCATCTTTTCACAGCTATTTGTAAGGCCTCCTCAGACAACCATTTTGCCTTTTGCATTTCTTTTTCTTGGAGATGGTCTTAATCCCTGTCTCCTGTACAATGTCACGAACCTCCATCCATAGCTCATCAGGCACTCTATCAGATCTAGTCCTTTAAATCTATTTCTTACTTTCTCACTTGTATAATCATAAGGGATTTGATTCAGGTCATACCTGAATGGTCTAGTGGTTTTCCCTACTTTCTTCAATTTAAGTCTGAATTTGGCAATAAGGAGTTCATGATCTGAGCCACAGTCAGCTCCCGGTCTTGTTTTTACTGACTGTATAGAGCTTCTCCTTCTTTGGCTGCAAAGAATATAATCAATCTGATTTTGGTGTTGGCCATCTGGTGCTGTCCATGTTTAGAGTCTTTCTTGTGTTGTTGGAAGAGGGTGTTTGCTGTGACCAGTGCATTTTCTTGGCAGAACTCTATTATCCTTGCCCCGCTTCATTCTGTACTCCAAGGCCAAATTTGCCTGTTACTGCAGGTGTTTCTTGACTTCCTCCTTTGCATTCCAGTCCCCTATAATGAAAGGGACATCTTTTTTGGGTGTTAGTTCTAAAAGGTCTTGTAGGTCTTCATATAACTGCTCAACTTCAGCTTCTTCAGCACTGGTTGGGGCATAGACTTGGATTACCACGAGAGCAGCGAGGGGCTGCTGTTGATCACTCCAGCAGCGACAGCCGGTTGCGCAGCGGTGGAGTGGCGAGAGGCTGAGAGGAGATACCCCTTATCCAGGCATTTATTTGAAGCAACTTGACAATCCCCTTTATGTATCAGTGCCTTTTCATGGTGAAAGGGCTTGTGTAACTCAAAGAAGCTATGAGCCATACCATGTGGGGCCACCCAAGACAGACAGGTCACAGCGGAGGGTTCTGACAAAACGTGATCGACTGGAGGAAGGAATGGTACGCCGCTCCAATATACTAGCCGTGAGAACGCCATGAAATGTATAAAAAGGCAAAAAGATATGACACCGAAAATGAGCCTCCCAGGTCGGAAAGTGTCCAATATGCTACTGGGGAAGAGAGGAAGACAACTCATTGACTCAGTGGACATGAACATGGGCAAACTCCAGGAGATGGTGAGGGACAGGGTAGCCTGGTGTGCTTCAGCCCATGGGGTCACAAAGAGTCAGACTCGACTGGGCAACGGAACAACAACAACAACTTGGCATTAAGCCAATTTATAGGAGATAAAACCTAGATTATTTTAGGGAGCTTTGCTTTACTCTTAATATAGCAAACTTCACTATATCTTAAAAATACTACAAAAAATTCAAATATTTTTCCTCTTAGAGGAAGACAGCCACCACAACATCAAATCTGTATTAGAAAAATTCAATAAGCTTCAGTTCAGTCGCTCAGTCATGTCCGACCATTTGCGACCCCATGAATCACAGCATGCCAGGCCTCCCTGTCCATCACCAACTCCCAGAGTTTACTCAAACTCATGTCCATTGAGTCAGTGATGCCATTCAGCCATCTCATGCTCCCAGCATGCGTCCCCTTCTGCTCCTGCCCCCAATCCCTCCCAGCATCACAGTCTTTTCCAATGAGTCAACTCTTCACATGAGGTAGCCAAAGTACTGGAGTTTCAGCTTTAGCATCATTCCTTCCAAAGAAATCCCAGGGCTGATCTCCTTCAGAATGGACTGGCTGGATATCCTTGCAGTCCAAGGGACTCTCAAGAGTCTTCTCCAACACCACAGTTCAAAAGCATCAATTCTTCGGTGCTCAGCCTTCTTCACAGCCCAACTCTCACATCCATACATGACTACTGGAAAAACCATAGCCTTGACTAGACGGACCTTAGTCAGCAAAGTAGTGTCTCTGCTTTTGAACATGCTATCTAGGTTGGTCATAACATTTCTTCCAAGGAGTAAGTGTCTTTTAATTTCATGGCTGCAGTCACCATCTGCAGTGATTTTGGAGCCCAAAAAAGTAAAGCCTGACACTGTTTCCACTGTTTCCCCATCTATTTCCTATGAAGTGATGGGACCGGATGCCATGATCTTCGTTTTCTGAATGTTGAGCTTTAAGCCAACTTTTTCACTCTCCACTTTCACTTTCATCAAGAGGCTTTTTAGTTCCTCTTCACTTTCTGACATAAGGGTGGTGTCATCTGCATATCTGAGGTTATTGACATTTCTCCCAGCAATCTTGATTCTACCTGTGTTTCTTCCAGTCCAGCGTTTCCCATGATGTATTCTGTATATAAGTTAAATAAGCAGGGTGACAATATACAGCCTTGACGTACTCCTTTTCCTATTTGGAACCAATCTGTTGTTCCATGTCCAGTTCTAACTGTTGCTTCCTGGCCTGCATACAGATTTCTCAAGAGGCAGGTCAGGTGGTCTGGTATTCCCATCTCTTTCAGAATTTTCCACAGTTGATTGTGATCCACACAGTCAAAGGCTTTGGCATAGTCAATAAAGCAGAAATAGATGTTTTTCTGGAACTCTCTTGCTTTTTCCATGATCAAGAGGATGTTGGCAATTTGATCTCTGGTTCCTCTGCCTTTTCAAAAACCAGCTTGAACATTAGGAAGTTCATGGTTCACGTATTGCTGAAGCCTGGCTTGGAGACTTTTGAGCATTACTTTACTAGCGTGTGAGATGAGTGCAGTTGTGCGGTAGTCTGAGCATTCTTTGGCATTGCCTTTCTTAGTGATTGGAATGAACACTGACCTTTTCCAGTCCTGTGGCCACTGCTGAGTTTTCCAAATTTGTTGTCATATTGAGTGCAGCACTTTCACAGCATCATCTTTCAGGATTTGAAATAGCTCTACTGGAATTCCATCACCTTCACTGGCTTTGTTGGTAGTGATGCTTTCTAAGGCCCACTTGACTTCACATTCCAGAATGTCTGGCTCTAGATGAGTGATCACACCATCGTGATTATCCAGGTCGTGAAGATCTTTTTTGTACAGTTCTTCTGTGTATTCTTGCCATCTCTTCTTAATATCTTCTGCTTCTGTTAGGTCCATACCATTTCTGTCTTTTATCGAACCCATCTTTGCATGAAATGTTCCCTTGGTAGCACATAAAATCCACTGGAATCACTGTAGAGACCATGCCTATCTCACTGTACCTTGTCTGCTGTTATTCATGGTCACCATTAACACCACCACCAATGCTACCCCTGCATACCTACAGACAAAAATGAGCCTGAACATCGGGGTACACATGTCTCTTTCAATTCTGGTTTCCTCAGTGTGTATGCCTAGTAGTGGAATTGCTGCAGCACTCTTTATAATAGCCAGGACATGGAAGCAACCTAGATGTCCATCAGCAGATGAATGTATAAGAAAGCAGTGGTACATATACACAATGGAGTATTACTCAACCATTAAAAAGGATATGTTTGAATCAGTTCTTTTGAGGTGGATGAAACTGGAGCCTATTATACAGAGTGAAATAAGCCAGAAAAAAAACCACCAATGCAGTATACTAACACATATATATGGAATTTAGAAAGATGGTAACGATAACCCTGGATGCGAGACAACAAAAGAGACACAGATGTATAGAACAGTCTTTTGGACTCTGTGGGAGAGGGAGAAGGTGGGATGATTTGGGAGAATATCACTGAAACATGTATAATATCATATAAGAAATGAATCGTCAGTCTAGGTTTGATGCATGATACAGGGTGCTTGGGGCTGGTGCACTGGGATGACCCAGAGGGATGGTATAGGGAGGGAGGTGGGAGGAGGGTTCAGGATGGGGAACACGTGTACAACCGTGGTGGATTCATGTTGATGTATGGCAAAACCAATACAATATTGTAAAGTAATTAGCCTCCTTTTTTAAAAAAAAATTAAAAGTGATCTCCTTTAAAAAATTGTACTTAGTTTTTTTTTCAACTTTGAACTGCTTTTTTTTTCTGGCATTTGATTTCTGATGATGTGAACTGAGTGATTATAGATTTACCTAGTTTTCCCTTGGGTAATTTGTAATAATATGTTGACATTTATCTTGTACACATTGTCTCCATTAAAATTTATCTTTTAATTAAAAAAAAATGAGCCTGAAGCCTGATTTGCCCTGACTGGTACTTGGAATCAGCCAAACCCGAAATCATTAACAATGGAATATTATTCAGCCTTAAAAAGTAAGGAAATTCTGACTCAATGCTACAACAAGGATGAACCTTGAAGACCCCATGCTAAGCAAAATAAACCTGTCACAAAAGGACAAACGAAGGGACAGAACCAAAGCAAAAACAGTTGTGGATGTGACTGGTGATAAAAGCAAGGTCCAAAGCTGTAAAGAGTAATATTGCCTTGATTCATGGACTTAACCTGGAATGTTAAGTCCATGAATCAAGGCAAATGGGAAGTGGTCAAACAGGAGATGGCAAGAGTGAACATCGACATTCTAGGAGTCAGCGAACTAAAATGGACTGGAATGCGTGAATTTAACTCAGATGACCATTATATCTACTACTGCGGGAAGGAATCCCTTAGAAGAAATGGAGTAGCCATTATGGTCAACAAGAGTCCGAAATGCAGTACTTGGATGCAGTCTCAAAAATGACAGAATGATCTCTGTTCGTTTCCAAAGCAAACCATTCAATATCACAGTAATCCAAGCTTATGCCCTAACCAGTAACGCTGAAGAAGCTGAAGTTGAACAGTTCTATGAAGGAATACAAAACCATTTAGAACTAACACTCCCCAAAAGATGTCCTTTTCATTATAGGGGACTGGAATGCAAAAGTAGGGAGTCAAGAAACACCTGGAGTAACAGGCAAATTTGGCCTTGGAGCACAGAATGAAGCGGGGCAAGGATAATAGAGTTCTGCCAAGAAAACGCACTGGTCATAGCAAACACCCTCTTGCAACAACACAAGAGAAGACTCTACACATGGACATCACCAGATGGCCAACACCAAAATCAGATTGATTATATTCTTTGCAGCCAAAGAAGCAGAAGCTCTATACAGTCAGTAAAAACAAGACTGGGAGCTGACTGTGGCTCAGATCATGAACTCCTTATTGCCAAATTCAGACTTGTGAAGAAAGTAGGGAAAACCACTAGATCATTCAGGTATGACCTGAATCAAATCCCTTATGATTATACAAGTGAGAAAGTAAGAAATAGATTTAAAGGACTAGATCTGATAGAGTGCCTGATGAGCTATGGATGGAGGTTCGTGACATTGTACAGGAGACAGGGATTAAGACCATCTCCAAGAAAAAGAAATGCAAAAGGCAAAATGGTTGTCTGAGGAGGCCTTACAAATAGCTGTGAAAAGACGGGAAGCGAAAAGCAAAGGAGAAAAGGAAAGATATAAGCACCTGAATGCAGAGTTCCAAAGAATAGCAAGGAGAGATAAGAAAGCCTTCCTCAGCAATCAATGCAAAGAAATAGAGGAAAATAATAGAATGAGAAAGACTAGAGATCTCTTCAAGAAAATTAAAGATATCAAGGGAACATTTCATGCAAAGATGGGCTTGATAAAGGACAGAAATGGTATGGTCCTAACAGAAGCAGAAGAGATTAAGAAGAGGTGGCAAGAATACACAGAAGAACTGTACAAAAAAGATCTTCACGACCCAGATAATTATGATGGTGTGATCACTCACACTCACGTAGAGCCAGACATCCTGGAATGTGAAGTCAAGTGGGCCTTAGGAAGCATCACTACCAACAAAGCTAGTGGAGGTGATGGAATTCCAGTTGATCTATTTCAAATCCTGAAAGATGATGCTGTGAACGTTCTGCACTCAATATGACAGCAAATTTGGAAAACTCAGCAGTGGCCACAGGACTGGAAAAGGTCAGCGTTCATTCCAATCACTAAGAAAGGCAATGCCAAAGAATGCTCAAACTACCACACAATTGCACTCATCTCACATGCTAGTAAAGTAATGCTCAATATTCTCCAAGCCAGGCTTCAGCAATACGTGAACTGTGAACTTCCAGATGTTCAAGCTGGTTTTAGAAAGGCAGGGCAATCAGACATCAATTGCCAACATCCTCTGGATCATGGAAAAAGCAAGAGAGTTCCAGAAAAACATCTATTTCTTCCTATTGGCTATGTCAAAGCCTTTGACTGTGTGGATCACAATAAACTGTGGAAAATTCTGAAAGAGATGAGAGTACCAGACCACCTGACCTGCCTCTTGAGAAACCTGTATGCAGGTCAGGAAACAACAGTTAGAACTGGACATGGAACAACAGACTGGTTCCAAATAGGAAAAAGAGTATGTCAAGGCTGTGAATCAAACTCATACAAGCAGAAAGTAGAGGCTAGGTGAGAGAAGAACAGGGAATTACTGTTTAATGGGGTCTGTTTCAGTTTGGGAAGATGAAAAATTTCTGGAGGTGGATAGTCATGATGGCTGCACAATATGAATGTACTTAATGCCACTAGACTTAAAAACTAGTTAAAATAGTAAATTTTATGTTATATTTATTTCACCACAATTTTTAAAAGCTGATGACTCCCAATTAGCCAGACTACTTAATTACCCAATAGATGGACAGTTCTTTGTGTCAAATTGACTGGCCAGGAGGTGCCAAGATTAAACATATTTTCTGGGTGTGTCTGGGAGGGTGTTTCAGGATCAGGAGATCTGCCTCCGCAATGTGGGTGGAAATCACCCAATCCAGTGAGGGCCTGAATAAAATAAAAGACACCAGAAGGAACATTTTGTCCGCCTTTTTTCCTGCCTCACTGTTAAGCTGTGATATCTCACTTCATCTCCTGTTCTGGAACGGGGATTTACACCATCAGCTCCTCCAGTTCTCAGGCCCTTGGCCTCAGACTGAATCACACCATTGGGTTTCCTGAATCTCCAGCTTGCAGATCAAAGATTCTTGGCCTCCATGACCGTGTGAGCCAATTCTGCATAATAAATCATCTTTTATATACACCTCTCTCTGTATCTGCGGGGAGTTGATTCCAGGACCCTTCACATATACAAAAATCCTCAGATGTTCCAGTTCCATATAGAAAAGCTACTAGCACCCTCCCATATATTTTAAATCATCCAGAGATTACTTGTAATATCTGACACAGTATAAATGTTATGTGAATAGTTGTAAATACAATGTAGAAACTGTAAATAGATGTCAGCACAGATCATATTCAAGTTTTACTTTTTGAAACTTTCTGGAATTTTTTTCCAATATTTTTGATCCACTGTTGGTTGAATCTGTGGATGCAAAGCCCAAGCATAATAAGAGCCAACCCTGCATGTGTGTGGTTCTTTTTTTGTTTTTTGGCTGTATCAGTTCTTAGTTGCAGCACACAGGATCTTTCATTGTAGCACATGAGCATTTTGTTGCAGTGTGCAGTCTTCTTTAGTTGTGGCATGTAGGCTTAGTTACCCTGTGACATGTGGAACATTAGTTCCCGGACCAGGAATCGAACCTGAGTCCCCTGCATTGCAAGGCAGATGCTTGACTAAGGGACCACAAGGGATGTCCTTATTCTACTGATTCTGTGTGTCTAGAAAAGACTGATAATACTCCATTAGGTTCATTTCTGGGGAAATGGTCTTTGGGGAGTTTTCAGTGATGACGGTAACCATCTCCTGAGCAAGGAGCCACGTCAGGGTGAGAGCAGAGTTCAGAGCACAGCATCTTGGCTCACATCTTAAGTTAGTACAACCAACCCAGCCTTCTAAGGAGATGCAGGGAGCAAGGGTCTGTCTCCTATTATTTGACTGCTTTGACACCTCCTTTGCACTTTGCCTATGTCTACAGAAGGAAAAACTTGACCGACTAGAAATTATATTCACAATTCAGTTATTTAAAGCTCAATTAAAAAAAAGACTCCTCAGACAGCTATTTTGCTTTTTGCATTTCTTTTCCATGGGTATGGTCTTGATCCCTGTCTCCTATACAATGTCACGAACCTCCATCCATGATTCATCAGGCACTCTAGCTATCAGATTTAGTCCCTTAAATCTATTTCTCACTTCCACTGTATAATCATAAGGGATTTGATTTAGGTCATACCTGAATGGTCTCGTGGTTTTCCCTACTTTCTTCAATTTAAGTCTGAATTTGGTAATAAGGCGTTCATGATCTGAGCCACAGTCAGCTCCTGGTCTTGTTTTTGTTGACTGTATAGGACTTCTCCATTTTTGGCTGCAAAGAATATAATCAATCTGATTTTGGTGTTGGCCATCTGGTGATGTTCATGTGTAGAGTCTTCTCTTGTGTTGTCGGAGGAAGGTGTTTGCTATGACCAGGGCATTTTCTTGGCAAAACTCTGCAAAAAAGCAAAATGGCTGTCTGAGGAGGCCTTACAAATAGCTGTGAAAAGAAGAGAAGTGAAAAGCAAAGGAGAAGAGAAAAGATATAAGCATCTGAATGCAGAGTTCCAAAGAATAGCAAGGAGAGATAAGAAAGCCTTCTTCAGTTATTAAAGCAAATAGAGGAAAAGAACAGAATGGGAAAGATCAGAGATCTCTTCAAGAAAATTAGAGATACCAAGGGAACATTTCATGCAAAGATGGGCTTGATAAAGAACAGAAATGGTATGGACCTAAACAGAAGCAGAAGAGATTAAGAAGAAGTGGCAAGAATACACAGAAGAACTGTACAAAACAGATCTTCATGACCCAGATAATCACGATGGTGTGATCACTCACCTAGGGCCAGACATCCTGGAATATGAAGTCAAGTGGGCCAGAGAAAGCATCACTACAAACCAAGCTAGTGGAGGTGATGGAATTCAGTTGAGCTATTTCAAATCCTGAAAGATGATGCTGTGAAAGTGCTGCACTCAATATGACAGCAAATTTGGAAAACTCAGCAGTGGTCACAGTACTGGAAAAGGTCAGTTTTCATTCCAATCCCAAAGGAAGGCAATGCCAAAGAATGCTCAAACTACTGCACAATTGCACTCATCTCACACACTAGTAAAGTAATGCTCAATATTCTCCAAGCCAGGCTTCAACAATATGTGAACTGTGAACTTCCAGATGTTCAAGTTGGTTTTAGAAAAGGCGGGGGAAAGTGAAAGTGAAGTCACTCAGTCGTGTCCAACTCTTGGCAACCCCATGGAGTGTAGACCTCCAGGCTCCTCCGTCCATGGGATTCTCCAGGCAAGAATACTGGAGTGGGTTGCCATTTCCTTCTCCAGGGGATCTTCCCGACCCAGGGATCGAACCCAGGTCTCCCGCATTATAGGCAGACGCTTTAACCTCTGAGCCACCAGGGAAGTCCAACCAGAGATCAAATTGTGAACATCTGCTGGATCATCGAAAAAGCAAGAGAGCTCCAGAAAAACATCTACTTCTGCTTTACTGACTATGCCAAAGCCTTTGACTGTGTGGATCACAAGAAACTGTGGAAAATTCTTCAAGAGATGGGAATACCAGACCACCTGACCTGCCTCTTGAGAAACCTATATGCAGGTCAGGAAGCAACAGTTAGAACTGGACATGGAACAACAGACTGATTTCAAATAGGAAAAGGAGTATGTCAAGGCTGTATATTGTCCCCCTGCTTATTTAACTTATATACAGAGTACCTCATGGGAAATACTGGGCTGGAAGAAGCATAAGCTGGAATCAAGATTGTTGGGAAAAATATCAATAACCTCAGATACGCAGATGACACCACCCTTATGTCAGAAAGTGAAGAGGAACTAAAAAGCCTCTTGATGAAAATGAAAGAGGAGAGCGAAAAAGTTGGCTTAGTGCTCAATATTCAGAAAACGAAGATCATGGCATCTGGTCCCATCACTTCGTGGGAAATAAATGGGGAAACTGGAAACAGTGTCAGACTTTATTTTGGGGGGCTCCAAAATCACTGCAGATGGTGACTGCAGCCATGAAATTAAAAGATGCTTACTCTTTGGAAGAAAAGTTGTGACCAACCTAGATAGCATGTTGAAAAGCAGAGACATTACTTTGCCAACAAAAGTTCATCTAGTCAAGGCTATCGTTTTTCCAGTGGTCGTGTATGGATGTGAGAATTGAACTGTGAAGAAAGCTGAGCGCCGAAGAATTGATGCTTTTGAACTGTGGTGTTGGAGAAGACTCTTGAGAGTCCCTTGGACTGCAAGGAGATCCAACCAGTCCATTCTGAAGGAGATCAGCCCTGGGATTTCTTTGGAAGGAATGATGCTAAAGCTGAAACTCAGTACTTTAGCCACCTCATGCAAAGAGGAAAAGACTCATTGGAAAAGACTGTGATGCTGGGAGGGATTGGGGGCAGGAGGAGAAGGGGACGACAGAGGATGAGATGGCTGGATGGCATCACCGACTCGATGGACATGAGTCTGAGTGAACTCCGGGAGTTGGTGATGGACAGGGAGGCCTGGCGTGCTGCAATTCATGGGGTCGCAAAGAGTCAGACAGGACTGAGGGACTGAACTGAACTGAACTAAAGAAAAAAACAAACTTTCCATCCTCCACTCATTACCCTCAAGCAAGAAGATAATCCCCTGACAGTGTCACACAGCTGTTTCTGTGACCTTGAGGCTGTGCACATGTCACAATGGGCAGCCACACTCATCTACTCAGCACTTCCTCAGCTCTGGCATGTGCCAGGCGCAGGGCTGGGCATGGGGTTACAGGGTGAATGAAGCCCTGCCCTGGCCCCAGGCACACAGATTCATGATAGAGTTGGCACCTTAAAGAGAGAACTGTAAAGCAAGTGGTAAGTGAGAACACAGAGGAAGGAAAATGAAACTCGTCTGGGCTTGGCAAGGAAGGGGTGGGTGAAGCAGGAGGGGGAGAAAGGGATGGAAAAGAGCAGGACTGGGGACAGATGGCAGCTGCGTCCAGGGCTGCGAGTCGGGTCAGGACTTTCAGGCCTCCAGGAGGTCGTGGGAAGCTGGCCCCAGGGCCGAGGCGTGAGCCCGTACAGTCCCCCTCCTCCCTGGGAGCCCTCTCTTCATCTCTGCACAGCCTGCCTTCCCCACCCATGCCCTCGTACTGCTCTGCCCTCACCATGCTTGGCCTCCCTTCTCCTCCCTCTCCCCAAATGCAGCCTTGAGCGTTACAGCCTCAGTAGGATGAAAATCTGAACAATGAAGAGATCAAAAAGAAAAAAGAAAAAGGCAGGGAACTTTCTCTCCCCTTTTCCAGTATCAGCTCACAGGGACAAGCTCTCTCTTGGGCCCAAACTGAATGATGGGAATAAATGAACCAGTCATGCGGGCTCCCATCCAAAGCTGCCAGATGTCACCTCCTCCCCCTGTCCCAACAGGCCGGTCAGTCCTCAAGGCCACTGTTCATCCAACCAGTGAAGGTCCTGAGCAGGCCCAGTTCCCTGGGGACCGTCCGCAGAGTTCGGAACAGTCAGCACAGGCAGCTCTCCACAAGCCATTTCCTTGGATGGAATTGTTCCCTCTGATCCACCCTACTCTCTCCTACGCCCACTGCTCGCCACCCAGCATCCTTCCTTCCTTCGTATGTGCTGCTTTAATGTTTCAGGTGTCGGAACACCCGCAAGTGCACCGTGCCATTGTGAATAGCACACAGGTTAAGGGTGCTGACCCCGGGGCAGTTTTTCCAGACTGGCCCTGAAGCCCAGTTAGTATCTTTGCCAGTTCCCTGAAGAAGAGGTGGGGCAGGAAGCCCCACTATTGCTGCATGGCTCTTCTTTAGTATCAGAGGAAGCAGAATAGAAACATTTGTAGGTGCAGAGGTGGGTGGAATTACAAGATACACCAAAGAAGCTGTCCCTCCTCTTTTAGGTTGCTCAGTAGAACGGTGTCTCTCCTCTTTGCGTTTCCATCTTTAGGAGCCCAGCTCCTGCCTTTGGGATTCCAGCCTTTGGTCAAGTGCTGCCGCCTCCACCAAGGGGACCAGAAGCACACAGAGGTTTCCCGTGGAGCCTACACCAGGTACTGATTCTTTCCTGTTTCTGAAAACACTGGCATCGTCCATCACCCTTTCCAAAGCACTGAAGCTGCCTCCTGCCCCGTCTCCTGAGACCTAGGGCCACAGCAAACTCAACTGCAAGCATCACAGCAAAGATGTTCAAGGCCATGTTCTCTCTAATGGGCTCGGGCAGGGCAGGGCTGGTTCATCTGGAGATTGCTCTAAGGATTAGAGATCTGTCTTATCGGTTTGTTTTTTACACTTGCTTTTGGTGTGGGACTGCAGGGCGCCAGCTGTGTAACCGTTAAGCATCTATTGAGCTTTTGCTGTCAGGCTTTATTGAGTCCTGACATGTGGAGGACAGAGATGAATGTGACAGGCCCTGGACTCCCCAGGAGCTTGCCCTCCAGGAGGAGGGTGGTGGGAAGAAGACGGAGCAGTAACAAACACCTAATGATCTGAGAGCTCTTCCTGGGGGCAAAGCTGTCTTGTCAACACCACATGGATTAACTCATTTTATCCTCACATAACTCCAGATGGTTCACACCATGCAAACTGTCCCCACATTATGTATGTGTATACCCAATACTGAGGTCAGAGGCCAGCAAGAAAGGCCTCAGTTCCAGAGCACATTCTCTTACCCACCATGCTGCACTGGGGAAAATAAGACAAGTACAACCAAATGAGATGGAAAATGATACAGGCAGACCTCAGAGATATGGCGGGTTGGGTTCCCGATTCCAGCAAGAAATCGAATATCGCAATAAAGAGAGACACATGAATTTTTTGGTTTTGCAGTGCCTATGAAAGTTGTGCTTAAAATATACTGTAGTCAATAGAGTGTGCCATAGCATTATATATAAACAAATGCACATAACTTAATTAAAAACTAACTTATTGCTAAAATATTAATACTAACCATCATCTGACAACCCAAGGTTGCCACAAACCTTCAATTTGTAAAAAATGCAGCTATCTGGCAAGTTGCAATAATGTGAGGTCAACCTGTCAATGCCATTGAGGAGACAGAGGGACAGCATCAGGGAGGCTCTGAGAAGTGGGAGATGACTCCCACAAGGGAACAGAGTATATCGCGGAAGGGCTCCTATGATGGACTTTCAGAGAAGGCAGCTCTGTGGGAAAGGCTCGGCCTTCGCATGGAGAGAAGAGCGACATAAACAGGCAGGGGGTGGGGAGGTGAGCAGCACGTGTGGGGATTGTCAAAGAGCAGTGGCAGGAGTAAAGCCCCTGAAAGAGGACCAGTGGCAGATACAAGTGAGGCTGGGTGGTGAGACGTCCACGTGCTCCAAGCTTGTACTTTGCAGGTCACAAGGAAGCCACTGACAGCTTTAATTTCAGCAAGAGCAAGTCTGCATCACAATTCTCTTTCAGGAAGGCTAACCCAGCGAGGCTTTTAGAAGGTTAAAAAGTTGGAGCATGGGGTTTTTAGGGCAGAGAAACTGTTCTGTATGATACACAATAGTGGGTACGTGTCTTCATACATTTGTCATACACCCGTAGGATACAGTTAGCACAGAATGAACCCTGATGGAAATTATGAACTTAAGTAATAATAATACTATTGGTTCATCAGTTTCAATGAATGCATCCCACTAACGCAAGGTGTCAATGATAGGAGAAACTGTGTATGATGGAGAGAAGCATGTGTAAATACTCTGTACTTGCCAATCAATTGTAAACTAAAACTGCTCATAAAACACCAGGCTTATTGATTCTAAAAAAGATAAAGAAGCCTTGGGACTTCTGTGGCGGCCCAGTGGTTGAGATTTCACTTTTCAATGCAGGGGGTGTGGGTTCAATCCCTGGTCTCTGGGAAGCTAAGACCCCACATGTCTCACAGCCAGAAACCAAAACAGTAAAAAGAATTAATATTGTAAAAATTCAATAGAGGCTTTAAAATGACCCATATAAAAAATCTTAAAGAAAAAAGGAAGCTATGTATTAAATTAGCAATATAATTGCATTCCTAAGAAAAATTCAAGTTTTCAAAAAGCAATTATTTCACTAAAAAAAAAAAAATACAACGAACCAGTCAGAGAATTCCCTGGTGATCCAGTGGTTAAGATTCTGTGCTTTTTTCACTGCAGCAGGCACAGGTTCAATCCCTGGTCTGGAAACTAAGACCTCGCATGCCGAGTGGCTAAAAAAAAAACAAAAACAAAAACAAAAAACAGTAAATAAAACAAGAAACAGACTCATAGATTCAGAGAATGAACTAGTAGTTACCAATGGGGAGAAACAAGAGGGGACAAGCAAGGTAGGGGTAAGAAGGAAAATGAAAGGGTTATTATGGAAATACATGAAATCATTTATGTGAAACTTTTGAAAATTGTAAAGCATTATAGAATTTAAATAATCTTTCATTTAATTTTTAAAAATTAATTAATTGTTAATCCAATGGGGGAATTGAGTTTCATTCTCTACTATAATGTTGCTTTTGCCTACAAGAATTTCAGTGGTAGTGATGGTTTAGCTGCTAAGTCCTGTCCGACTCTTGCGACCCCATGGATTGTAGCCTCCCAGGCTCCTCTGACTGTGGGATTCTTCAGGCAAGAATACTGGAGTGGATTGCCATTTATTTCTCCAGGGGGTCTTCCTGACCCAGGAATTGAACCCAGATCTCCTGCATTGCAGACAGATTCTTTACTGACTGAGCTATGAGGGAAGCCCAAGAATTTCAATAATAAGGTCATTTTACAGTCATAAAATCTACCCATCAGAAAGCATCTAATATCTTCTCAAGACTGATGCGCTGTCTCTGAGCATCAGCACCAGCCAGGGCTGCAAGATGCCTTCCATGAGGTCACCGTCCTCACCCCATGCTCTGCCCTTGGCTGATGCCACAGGCTCATTTCCTTCTCAGAGGTGCTGAATCTGATTGCTCCACACTTCCTATTCTGATTGTGTTACATAACCCACAGTAGCAAAGTGTGTTCCATCATCAAGCAAGTGTGTTGATTACCTCATCAATCAAGTCTCCAGATAATCTGAGCAGAAGACCTATAATTTTTGAGCACTGACCCTGGGCCAGTCACTACGCCAGGAAAGTCGTTCGTGGGGACAGATAGACTCCAGGGCTGAGGATTCCAAGGAAAGCACACAGGAAGGTCTGTTAGGCATTTTGGTGAGAGATCAGGTCGGAGCCGATATGTCTATGGAATCCTCAGGTCCCTGTGGGCTCTTGCCTGCCTCCAGGGAGGCTCCCATGCTTGAAGTGTCCCCACAGCAGGGAACACAGAGATCTCTCTGCAGACCACAGGACCTTTGAGGGCTTCAGAGGAAAAAGCAGTGAAACAGTCGTCATCACACCTCAGGAACTGGAGAAGTAAGATTGTCATGATTTCACAGAAATCCATTTTGTTCTCAGTAATCATTGCTTCTTTCAATGTGAAGCATTTCTCACAAGGACTCCATTAACCAGCTTGTCACATAACATTCAGTTAACAGTATTCATCCGGGTCCACCACTGGCTTGTGTATCTTTAGCAAATTTGCATCCTTTGTTATTGCTATTGGGTTATATTCTACTCCAATTCACTCTTTTTTTTTTTCTTTTTATAGTTTTTTATTTTTTTAACTTTAAAATCTTTAATTCTTACATGTGTTCCCAAACATGAACCCCCCTCCCACCTCCCTCCCCATAACATCTCTGTGGGTCATCCCCACGCACCAGCCCCAAGCATGCTGTATCCTGCGTCAGACATAGACTGGCGATTCAATTCTTACATGATAGTATACGTGATAGAATGCCATTCTCCCAAATCTTAAAAGGAGCAGTGCCTCAAAAGTGTTCACTGAAGCATAAAATAGTGATGGAAACAGTAGCATCTGTCCTATACATCAGAATAATCTTACAAACACACAGGTAATGTAGAGTGTCAGTCGGGATTTACTGAGTCAAGCAAATCTGCAGATGTGATGATTTTACCAAAGTGGTTGAAACTGAAACTGAATAAGAGGTGCCACAATAAATACATGAAAACTGAATTTGATTAGATCAAAATTCACTGACAAGCCCTCCATGCAGTTATAATTCCCACTTGGAGGATACCACTGAAGTTTGTGAGTCATTCAACAAGCAAACACAATGACATTCTAATCAACTAATGGAGTTTTTCCCAGAACAAGTACAAAAAAATGCTTTCAGGACAAAATTGATCAATTTCATTGGTAAACACAGAGTACATTCTTAAATTTCTGTTAAGAATCTATAAATTTACAAGTTAATCCCATGTTATGCTCAGAGAGAAACAAAATGAACTATGGACAAAAGTTTTATCCAAGATCTTATTATACAAATATTAATACTATGCCATGTGACAAAGCATTTCCAGTTGCAACTGTGAACTGTTGATATATATGTTGTATGTATACATCAAGAATAAGGCTACAGCAATTCTTTGTTCTTTTGTCACTGAAAACTCAGTAAAAAGCCATTTCAGGGAGTGGGCTGTTGACTGAAATAGACACCCAGATGTTCACATTTCACAGCGCTGGAAAGTCCTGAAGGACAGCAATCTGGAGTCCCAATTGGGAAAGGGTCCCAGGCAGTGTGTCAACCCCATGGGTAAGACTTCAGATTGCAGTTTTGGGGGCTCCCATAGCGCACTAAGCGCGGGCGGCTGCGACCGGCGCACTAAGCGCAGCCGAGAGGAGCTACCCTATGTCCGAGGTCAGGGGCAGAAGCCGGGAGGACCCCATGCCTGAAGGGCAGCAGCCAAGAGGAGTTACCCTACGTCCAAGGTCAGGGGCAGCGGCTGAGAGTGCCAGGCTGCAACGGCACAGGAACGGCCGAGAGAAGCCACCCCGCACCCGAGGCCAGGGGCGGCGGCAGGGAGGAGCCACCCCACATCCAAGGAACGGTGGCTGCGCGGGCGCAGGAGGGCCTAGAGGAGCTATCCCACGTTGAAAGTCAGGAAGGGCGGAGGTGAGGAGATACCCCTCCTCCAAGGTAAGGAGCAGAGGCTGCGCTTTGCTGGAGCAGCCGTGGAGAGATACCCCACACCCAAGGTAAGAGAAACCCAAGTAAGATGGTAGGTGTTGCAAGAGGGCATCAGAGGGCAGACACATTGAAACCAACTCACAGAAAACTACTCAATCTAATCACCCTAGGACCACAACGTTTTCTAACTCAATGAAACTAAGCCATGCACGTGGGGCAACCCAAGACTGGCGGGTCATTGTGGAGAGGTCTGACAGAATGCGGTCCACTGGAGAAGGGAATGGCAAACCACTTCAGTATTCTTGCCTTGAGAACCCCATGAATAGTATATGAAAAGGCAAAATGATAGGATACTGAAAGAGGAACTCCCCAGGTCATTAGGTGCCCAATATGCTACTGGAGATCAGTGGAGAAATAACTCCAGAAAGAATGAAGGGATGGAGCCAAAGCAAAAACAATACCCAGCTGTGGATGTGACTGGTGATAGAAGCAAGATCCGATGCTGTAAAGAGCAATATTGCATAGGAACCTGGAATGTCAGGTCCATGAATCAAGGCAAATTGGAAGTGGTCAAACAAGAGATGGCAAGAGTGAATGTCGACATTCTAGGAATCAGCGAACTAAAATGGACTGGAATGGGTGAATTTAACTCAGATGACCATTATATCTACTACTGCGGGAAGGAATCCCTCAGAAGAAATGGAGTAGCCATCATGGGCAAAAAAAGAGTCCAAAATGCAGTACTTGGATGCAATCTCAAAAATGACAGAATGATCTCTGTTCGTTTCCAAGGCAAACCATTCAATATCACAGTAATCCATGTCTATGTCCCAAGCAGTAATGCTGAAGAAGCTGAAGTTGAATGGTTTTATGAAGATCTACAAGACCTTTTAGAACTAACACCCAAAAAAGATGTCCTTTTCATTATAGGGGACTGGAATGCAAAAGTAGGAGATCAAGAAACACCTGGAGTAACAGGCAAATTTGGCCTTGGAATGTGGAACGAAGCAGGGCAAAGACTAATAGAGTTTTGCCAAGAAAATGCACTAGTCATAGCAAACACCCTCTTCCAACAACACAGGAGAAGACTCTACACATGGACATCACCAGATGGCCAACGCCAAAATCAGATTGATTATATTCTTTGCAGCCAAAGATGGAGAAGCTCTATACAGTCAACAAAAACAAGACCAGGAGCTGACTGTGGCTCAGATCATGAACTCCTTATTACCAAATTCAGACTGAAATGGAAGAAAGTAGGTAAAACCGCTAGACCATTCAGGTATGACCCAAATCAAATCCCTTATGATTATACAGTGAAAGTGAGAAATAAATTTAAGGGCCTCGATCTGATAGATAGAGTGCCTGATGAACTATGGAATGAGGTTCGTGACATTGTACAGGAGACAGGGATCAAGACCATCCCCATGGAAAAGAAATGCAAAAAAGCAAAATGGCTGTCTGGGGAGGCCTTACAAATAGCTGTGAAAAGAAGAGAGGTGAAAAGCAAAGGAGAAAAGAAAAGATATAAGCATCTGAATGCAGAGTTCCAGAGAATAGCAAGAAGAGATAAGAAAGCCTTCTTCAGCGACCAATGCAAAGAAATAGAGGAAAATAACAGAATGGGAAAGACTAGAGATCTCTTCAAGAAAATTAGAGATACCAAGGGAACATTTCATGCGAAGATGGGCTCGATAAAGGACAGAAATGGTATGGACCTAAGAGAAGCAGAAGATATTAAGAAGAGATGGCAAGAATACACAGAAGAACTGTACAAAAAAGATCTTCACGACCCAAATAATCATGATGGTGTGATCACTCATCTAGAGCCAGACATCCTGGAATGTGAAGTCAAGTGGGCTTTAGGAAGCATCACTACCAACAAAGCTAGTGGAGGTGATGGAATTCCAGTAGAGCTATTTCAAATCCTGAAAGATGATGCTGTGAAAGTGCTGCACTCAATATGCCAGCAAATTTGGAAAACTCAGCAGTGGCCACAGGACTGGAAAAGGTCAGTTTTCATTCCAATCCCAAAGACAAGCAATGCCAAAGAATGCTCAAACTACCACACAATTGCACTCATCTCACACGCTAGTAAAGTAATGCTCAAAAGTCTCCAAGCCAGGCTTCAGCAATACGTGAACCATGAACTTCCAGATGTTCAAGCTGGATTTAGAAAAGGCAGAGGAATCAGAGATCAAATTGCCAACATCTGCTGGATCATGCAAAAAGCAAGAGAGTTCCAGAAAAACATCTACTTCTGCTTTATTGACTATGCCAAATCCTTTGACTGTGTGGATCACAATAAATTGTGGACAATTCTGAAAGAGATGGGAATACCAGACCACCTGACCTGCCTCTTGAGAAATCTGTATGCAGGTCAGGAAACAACAGTTAGAACTGGACATGGAAGAACAGACTGGTTCCAAATAGGAAAAGGAGTACGTCAAGGCTGTATATTGTCACCCTGCTTATTTAACTTTTATGCAGAGTACATCATGAGAAACGCTGAACTGGAAGAAACACAAGCTGGAATCAAGATTGCCGAGAGAAATATCAATAACCTCAGATATGCAGATGACACCACCCTTATGGCAGAAAGTGAAGAGGAACTAAAGAGCCTCTTGATGAAAGTGAAAGTGGAGAGTGAAAAAGTTGGCTTACAACCCAACATTCAGAAAACGAAGATCATGGCATCTGGTGCCATCACTTTATGGGAAATAGATGGGGAAACAGTGGAAACAGTGGAAACAGTGGCAGGCTTTATTTTTGGGGGCTCCAAAATCACTGCAGATGGTGATTGCAGCCATGAAATTAAAAGACACTTACTCCTTGGAAGGAAAGTTATGACCAACCTAGATAGCATATTCAAAAGCAGAGACATTACTTTGCCAACAAAGGTCTGTCTAGTCAAGGCTATGGTTTTTCCTGTGGTCATGTATGGATGTGAGAGTTGGACTGTGAAGAAGGCTGAATGCAGAAGAATTGATGCTTTTGAACTGTGGTGTTGGAGAAGACTCTTGAGAGTCCCTTGGACTGCAAGGAGATCCAACCAGTCCATTCTGAAGGAGATCAGCCCTGGGATTTCTTTGGAAGGAATGATGCTAAAGCTGAAACTCCAGTATTTTGGCCACGTCACACAAAGAGTTGACTCACTGGAAAAGACTTTGATGCTGGGAGGGATTGGGGGCAGGAGAAGAAGGGGACGACCGAGGATGAGATGGCTGGATGGCATTACGGACTCGATGGACGTGAGTCTGAGTGAACTCCGGAAGTTGGTGATGGACAGGGAGGCCTGGCATGCTGCGATTCATGGGGTCACAAAGAGTTGGACAGACTGAGCGACTGAACTGGATTGATTTATAATCCCAGACTGCAAACTGATATCATCAATTTGTGTGCAAAAATGCCGCTCTGGTTTTTTCTTTAAATTTACAATGCTGTTTGTTTCACCTTGTGAATCATAAGAATCCTTAGACCCTGGGGAACTGGCCAGGTACCCAGTGGCTAAAAAATTCCAAGACCCACTCCCTTTCTTATCTTCAGTGCCACTTGACTTGCTGGTAACAATTGGTGTGCTTGCAGTCAGGCATGTAGTCCAGGCAGGATTCCAGCAAGGTCAGAAGTCAGTCAGAGGCCAGCTCTCCTACTTCTGAAGCCTGAACCAGACTACCTCCATTTTAATTTCCCTAACAGCACCTGCCTGTGCTCATTGCCAAATTAGCATCATGTTTTAGATCAGTGCTAGTAGAATAAGAATGACAGTCACTTTTGTGAGCTTAATTTTCTAGTAGCCACACTAGAAAAAGTAAAAGAAGCAGCCAAAATTGGAAATCCCTGGTGATCCAGTGGTTAACACTTCAGGCTTCCAGTGCATGGTGCATGGGTTCAATTCCTGGTCGGGAACTAAGAGCCCACATGCTATGTGGCGTAGCCAGGGAATTTTTTTTTTTTTTTAAGATACAACCAAAATTAATTTTAGCATATTTTGTTCAACCCAATACATCTAAAATAGTGTACTTTCAGCATGTGACCAACATACAACTCATGAGTGAGATTTTTTTTGTCTTTTGTTCATACAAGAGAATATCTCAGTTTGGACTAGTTACATTTTAAGCACTCAATAGCCACTCAGAGCTGTCAGCTACTCTATTGGAGAGGTGCAGAGTTAGAAAATACTTCATAAGCAACTAAAGTCACCAGTACTACTCATAATACGTGTACTTAGGAGAATAGATGGCAAGGCCAACAGCCCTGTCTATTTTCCTGCAAACACAGGCCATGAAGCTAGTCTTGACAGCTGCTGGGCCCTGTTGCATCTGAATTGCATAAGGTCTTATTTGCCTCTGGTCTTAGTTGTGTGAGGTCTTAGCTGTGTTGGCAAGATCTTCATTGTGCAGGCTCCGTAGTTGCCACAGGCAAACTTAATTGTCCTGTGGCATATGGGATCTTGGTTCCCCGACCAAGGATTGAACCTATGTCCTCAGTACTGCAAGGCAATTCTTACCCACTGGACCACCAGGAAAGTTCCTCAAAAAATATTCTTAGAGTAGGAATTGTTTCAGATATTGCTTCAGTATCCTCTCAATGGCCTGTCACATGACTGCGTACATAAGTAACTATATGCAAGAAGGCAGTCATGGGGTGATCTTTCCCATTATATACCACTTTCTCCTCAAACAGGAAGTCAGCCACATCTCTAATGGTATTGTTTTGACATTACAAGAGAGACGCATGCTTACAATTAAAAAAAGAAATCCAAGCAAAATGCAAGATGATAATAAGAGCAAAAGCCCGCCTTTCATCCCCTTCCTACTCACTCCCTTCTGTTGAAATCTTGTCCTTCAGATGATGTGCTATGAACTGACATCTATGTGTGTATTGATATATTCACTTAGTATACAAATATATTTCCTCTCCTACATAAAACACACGCACAGCTTTTGTAAATGTGTGGAATCACATTGGACGATTAGCGTTATATGGATAAAACATTTTAACAGTTTGTCTCTCCACATGACTGCCAGGGTGTTCGTTAAAAAATATAAGTCAGAAGCTGCCCCAGAACCTGCAATGGCTCCTGGCTTCCCTCTGAGGAAAGCCAGCTTCCAAGACCATGAGGACACAGTCTTCCTCCCCCTCCTCTCTGTCTTCTTCCCCTCACTTCCTCGCCCTCCTGTTTGTCTTGCAACCTGCTTTTTCTCCAGGCAGAAGCATATGGCTTCTGTGCTGGCTGCTCTGTCTGGAAGGTTCTCCCCACAGTTACCTGAAGGGTTCACACCCCCTACAAGTCTTTGCTCAAATGGTACCTCAGTTATCTCCCTTGATAACCCTGTTAAAATTACACCCAGCCCATGGCACTCCCAGTTCCCTTGACCCTGATCTATTTTGTTTCCTTTATAGCATTTATGGGTTTCCCATTTATTAATTCATTTAGCATATATACAATTTTCTGTGTGTCTCCCCTGTATGTAAACCTCACAAAAGCAGAAACTTTTTGTTTGTTTGTTTGTTTGTTTGCCAGTGTATATCAAGGACTTAAACAGTGCCTGGGGCGTAACAAGTGATTAATAAATATTTGTAAATGTCTTAGAAATCTTTCCTTATTATTTGCACACACAATCCTTCATTTGTCTTGCCTAAGACCTAGTGCAGTACCTGACACATTGTAAAGTGCTGAATTAAGGCATACCATAAATTAAAGCCAAAAAAAAAATCAGTTAAGAGAGGAGGGAAGGAAGGAAAGAAGGGAGGAGAGAGAGATTGAAATAAAAAGTTGTAAGGAGTATTAGAGGCGAACTTCCAATACCGGCCACCTGGTGGCGCAGCAGTACAATCAGGATCCCTGGACAAAAAAGAATGTGTGAATATGGTGAAGTCGGTGCAGAGGTTAAAGCGTCTGCCTGCAATGTGGGAGACCTGGGTTTGATCCCTGGGTCGGGAAGATCCCCTGGAGAAGGAAATGGCAACCCACTCCAGTATTCTTGCCTGGAGAATCCCATGGACGGAGGAGCTTGGTGGGCTACAGTCCACGGGTCGCAAAGAGTTGGACACGACTGAGCGACCTCACTTCACTTCACTGTTGTTAAAGACACACATTAACATGGTCATTATAAAGAGATTGCATGCAAATCGTTTTAAAAAACAGTTTATGGGGGCAGAGGGGATGTCAGTTCAGTTCAGTTCAGTTCAGTCTCTGTCGTGTCCGACTCTTTGCGACCCCATGAATCGCAGCACGCCAGGCCTTCCTGTCCATCACCAACTCAGACTCACGTCCATCGAGTCCGTGATGCCATCCAGCCATCTCATCCTCTGTCGTCCCCTTCTCCTCCTGTCCCCAATCCCTCCCAGCATCAGAGTCTTTTCCAATGAGTCAACTCTTCGCATGAGGTGGCCAAAGTACTGGAGTTTCAACTTTAGCATCATTCCTTCCAAAGAAATCCCAGGGCTAATCTCCTTTAGAATGAACTGGTTGGATCTCTTTGCAATCCAAGGGACTCTCAAGAGCCTTCTCCAACACCACAGTTCAAAAGCATCAATTCCTCTGCACTCAGCTTTCTTCACAGTCCAACTCTCACATCCATACATGACCACAGGAAAAACCATAGCCTTGACTAGACAGACCTTTGTTGGCAAAGTAATGTCTCTGCTTTTGAATATGCTATCTAGGTTGGTCATAACTTTTCTTCCAAGGAGTAAGCGTCTTTTAATTTCACAGCTGCAGTCACCATCTGCAGTGATCTTGGAGACCCCCAAAATAAACTCTGACACTGTTTCCCCATCTATTTGCCATGAAGTGATGGGACCAGATGCCATGATCTTCGTTTTCTGAATGTTGAGCTTTAAGCCAACTTTTTCACTCTCCTCTTTCACTTTCATCAAGAGGCTTTTTAGCTCCTCTTCACTTTCTGCCATAAGGGTTGTGTCATCTGCATATCTGAGGTTATTGATTAGAATAGGTTATAAAAAAGTAAAAATTTAAAATAAGGGCAAGGAAACCAGAATATGATTGCAATAGTCCAAATCTGAAATCAATGAGATTTCTTATCAGAAATTTTACACTGAGATCATTAAAATGAGTCTGGGAAGAGTAAGGAAGATTTTAATTAATTTATTTATTTGGCTGTGACGGCTCTTAGTTGCAACATGCAGGATTTAGTTGTGGCATGTGAGATCTACTTCCCTGATCAGCGATTAAACCCGGGTTCCCTGCATTGGGAGCATAGAGTCTTTGCCGCTGGACCACCAGGAGAGTTTTAAAAATCAATTTCAAACCAAAGAGGTAGTTAAGAGTTGAGATGGATGAAATGAGGACTTTAAAAACAACGTTAACACAGATGATGAAGAAGTCACTACTGCCTTCAAGAATTCAATTTGGTTTCATTAGTCAGTGGAAGCTAAATTCTGAAGATTAAATAATGAGAATCTTATAAATAGCAACTACAGAGAGGTAAAGGAGAGAGAAAATTTGAAGGTTAGAGGTAGGATCAGAGTCAAGAGAAATTGTATTTTTCCCCAAATGGAAGAGATTTTACATGTCTGTAAAAAAAAGACAGGAGCCATTGGGGATCATGAGATTGAAGATAGAACAGTAAAGGAACAAGAAGGAGAAAGAGAAGGTATTTCCCCTTTGAAGAGAAGGGAGGAAGGGGAAAGAGCTCAAGAGTTATGAAGAGGATAATATATACCAATGTGGAATGGATAAAGTTACAATTAGATGAACAGAGAGAAGTTGGGTATGATGGCAGATGGAGAGGAATTCCTGTGAGAGGCCCTTGATCTTGGTAAAATCAGAATCAACTGTAGGAATTTCTGGGAATAACAGATGATAAATAGAAATGCTGCTGCTGCTAAGTCACTTCAGTCGTGCCCGACTCTTCATGATCCCATGGACTGCACCCTACCAGGCTGCTCCATCTGTGGGATTTTCCAGGCAAAAGCACTGGAGTGGGGTGCCATTGCCTTCTCCAAACAGAAGTGCTAGAGAACCCTTACAAGGGCTCCCTCCAGTTGCATGAATCTGTAACAGGGCATTGGTTATATTTTCCTGGCTTTTCTAGGAATTCTGTCCAAGGGGGTTGCAATACAGGGCTAACCCAAGTGTACACACTGACTTGGCTCATAATCTGAGTATGTTCGTGAAGTCAGCATTAAACTAGATAAAAGCATCATTGGCTAATATTCTGTTTTAGCGTTCCGAGTCCTGAGCCTACACTGAGAGGGCAAGATCCTCAGCAGTAGATTCAGTAAGAGAATTTCTTGTTCCATTGGTCTATGTTTCTGTTTTTGTGCCAGTATCATACTGTCTTGGTGACTGTAGCTTTGTGGTATATCCTGAAGTCAGGATGGTTGGTTCCTCCTCCATTCTTCTTAAAATTGCTTTAGCTATTTAGGGTCTTTTGTACAAACTGTCAAACTGTTTGTTCTAATTCCATGAAAAATACCACTCATAGTTTAATAGGAATTGTACTGAACCTATAGATTGCTTTGGGTAGAATAGTCATTTTCACAGTATTGATTCTTCCAATCCAAGAAGCCTGGAGATAAATGCATGGACCTATTATGGGCACCTTATCTTTGACAAAGGAGGCAAAAATATACAATGGAGAAAAGACAATCTTCAGTAAGTGGTGCTGGGAAAATTGGGCAACTATGTGTAAAGGAATGATATTAGAACACTTCTTAACAACATACACAAAAAAAACTCAAAATGGATTAAAGGCCTAAGTGTAAGACCAGAAACTATAAAACTCTTAGAGGAAAACATAGGCAGTACACTCTTTGACATAAACCACAGCAAGATCCTCTATGACCCACCTCCTAGAGTAATAGAAAAAAAAATAAAAATAAACAAATGAAACCTAATTAAACTTAAAAACTTTTGCATAATGAAGGAAATTATAAGCAAGGTGAATGGGAGAAAATAATAGCAAATGAAACAACAGACAAAGGATTAATCTACAAAATACACAAACAGTTCATGCAGCTCAATACCAGAAAAGCAACCCAATCAAAAAGTGGGCAGAAGACCTAAACAGACATTTCTCCAAAGAAGACATACAGATGGCTAATAAACACAGGCACAGATGCTCAATATTGCTCATCATCAGAGAAATGCAAATCAAACTCACAGTGAGGGGAGGGGATATATGTATACCTATGGCTGATTCATGTTGAGGTTTGACAGAAAACAGCAAAATTCTGTAAAGCAATTATCCTTCAATAAAAAATAAATTAATTTTAAAAAATCACAATGAAGTATCATCTCACATCCATCAGAATGGCCATCATCAAAAAGTCTACAAGCAATACATGCTAGAGAGGGTATTATTAAAAGGGAATTCTTTTGCACTGTTGATGGGAATGAAAATTGATACAGCCACTATGGAGAGACCATTATGGAGATTTCTCGAAAACCTGGGAATAAAACTACCATATGATCCAGAAATCCCACTACTGGGCATATGCCCTGAGGAAACCATAATTGAAAAAGACACATGTACCCCAGTGTTCATCACAGAACTATTTAAAATAGCTAGGACATGGCTAGCTATTTACAATAGCTAGAACATCGCATTGGTCATAGCAAACATCCTCTACCAACAACACAAGAGACAACTCTGCACATGGACATCACCAGATGGTCAATACCAAAATCAGACTGATTATATTCTTTGTAGCTGAAGATGGAGAAGATCAGTTCAGTTCAGTCGCTCAGCCGTGTTCGACTCTTTGCAACCCCATGAATTGCAGCACATCAGGCCTCCCTGTCCATCACCAACTTCCGGAGTTCACACAAACTCACATCCATCGAGTCTGTGATGCCATCCAGCCATCTCATCCTCTGTCGTCCCCTTCTCCTCCTGACCCCAATCCCTCCCAGCATCAGAGTCTTTTCCAATGAGTCAGCTTTTCATATGAGGTGGCCAAAGTACTGGAGCTTCAGCTTTAGCATCATTCCTTCCAAAGAACACCCAGGACTGATCTCCTTTAGAATGGACTGGTTGGATCTCCTTGCAGTCCAAGGGACTTTCAAGAGTCTTCTCCAACACCACAGTTCAAAAGCATCAGTTCTTCGGTGCTCAGCTTCCTTCACAGTCCAACTCTCACATCCATACATGACTACTGGAAAAACCATAGCCTTGACTAGATGGACCTTTGTTGACAAAGTAATGTCTCTGCTCTTGGAGAAGATCTATATAGTCTGAAAAAAATAAGAACGAGAGCTGACTAGCTCAGATCATGAACTCCTTATTGCAAAATTTGGACTTAAATCAAAGAACATAGGGAAAACCACTAGGCCATTCAAGTATGACCTAAATCAAATCCCTAATGATTATACAGTGGAAGTGACAAATAGATTCAAGGGATTAGTTCTTATAGAGTGCCTGAAGAACTATGGATGGAGGTTTGTAACATTGTACAGGAGGTGGTGTTCAAAATCATCCAAGAAAAAGAAATACAAAATAGCAAAATGGTTGTCAGAGGAAGCCTTACAAATAACTGAGAAAAGATGAGAAGTGAAAGGCAAAGGAGAAAAGGAAAGACATACCCATCTGAATGCAGACTTCCAGAGAAAAGCAAGGAGAGATAAGAAAGCCTTCCTCAGTGATCAGTGCAAAGAAATAGAGGAAGACAACAGAATGGGAAAGACTAGATACCTTTTCAAGAAAATTAGAGATACCAAGGGAACATTTCATGCAAAGATGGGCTCGTAAAGGACAAATGGTATAGACCTAGCAGAAGCAGAAGATATTAAGAAGAGGTGGCAAGAATACACAGAAGAACTATACAAAAAAATCTTAATGACCCAGATAACCGCTATTCTGTGATCACTCACCTAGAGCCAGACATCCTGGAGTGTGAAGTCAAGTGGGCCTTAGGAAGCATCACTATGAACAAAACTAGTGGAGGTGATGAATGAAATTCTAGCCAAGCTATTTCAAATCCTGAAAGATGATGCTGTGAAAGTGCTGCACTCAATATGACAGCAAATTTGGAAAACTCAGCAGTGGCCACAGGACTGGAAAAGGTCAGTTTTCATTCCAATCCCAAAGAAGGGCAATGCCAAGTTCAGTTCAGTTCAGTCCCTCAGTCGTGTCCGACTCTTTGTGACCCCATGAATCGCAGCATGCCAGGCCTCCCTGTCCATCACCAACTCCCGGAGTTCACTCAGACTCACGTCCATCGAGTCCGTGATGCCATCCAGCCATCTCATCCTCGGTCATCCCCTTCTCCTCCTGACCCCAATCCCTCCCAGCATCACAGTCTTTTCCAATGAGTCAACTCTTCACATGAGGTGGCCAAAGTACTGGAGTTTCAGCTTTAGCTTCATTCCTTTCAAAGAAATCCCAGGGCTGATCTCCTTCAGAATGGGCTGATTGGATCTCCTTGCAGTCCAAGGAACTCTCAAGAGTCTTCTCCAACACCACGGTTCAAAAGCATCAATTCTTCAGTGCTCAGCCTTCTTCACAGTCCAACTCTCACATCCATACATGACCACAGGAAAAACCATAGCCTTGACTAGACGGACCTTAGTCGGCAAAGTAATGTCTCTGCTTTTGAATATATTATCTAGGTTTGTCATAACTTTTCTTCCAAGGAGTAAGCATCTTTTAATTTCATGTCTTCAGTCACCATCTGCAGTGATTTTGGAGCCCCCCCCAAATAAATAAGGTCTGACACTGTTTCCACTGTTTCCCCATCTATTTGCCATGAAGTGATGGGACCAGATGCCATGATCTTCGTTTTCTGAATGTTGAGCTTTAAGCCAACTTTTTCGCTTTCCTCTTTCACTTTTATCAAGAGGCTTTTTAGCTCCTCTTCACTTTCTGCCATAAGGGTGGTGTCATCTGCATATCTGAGGTTATTGATATTTCTCTCAGCAATCTTGATTCCAGCTTGTGTTTCTTCCAGTCCAGCGTTTCTCATGATGTACTCTGCATATAAGTTAAATAAGCAGGGTGACAATATACAGCCTTGACGTACTCCTTTTCCTATTTGAAACCAGTCTGTTGTTCCATGACCAGTTCTAACTGTTGCTTCCTGACCTGCATACAGATTTCTCAAGAGGCAGGTTACATGGTCTGGTATTCCCATCTCTTTCAGAGAATGTTCAAATTGCTGCACAATTTCAATCATTTCACATGCTAGCAAAGTAATCCTCAAAATTCTCCAAGCTAGGCTTCAACAGTATGTGAACCAAGAACTTCCAGAAGTACAAGCCAGATTTAGAAAAGGCAGAGAAGCCAGAGATCAAATTACCAGCATCCGTTGGATCATAGAAAAGGCAAGAGAGTTCCAGAAAAACATCTACTTCTTCATTGACTACGCTAAAGCCTCTGACTGTGTGGATCACAACAAACTGTGGAAAATCCTTAAAGAGATGGAAATACCAGGCTACCTTACCTGTCTCCTGAGAAATCTGTATGCAGATCAAGAAGCAATAGTTAGAACCATACACGAAACAACAAAATGGCTCAAAATCATGAAAGGAATGCATCAAGGCTGTATATTGTCACCCTGCTTATTTAACTTACACGCAGAGTACAGCATGCTAAATGCTGGGCTGGATGAATTTCAGGCTGGAATCAAGATTGCCGGAGGAAATATCAATAGCCTCAGATATGTAGGTGACATCACCCTAATGGCAGAAAGCAAAGAACAACTAAAGAGCCTCTTGATGAAGGTAAAAGAGGAGAGTGAAAAAGCTGGCTTGAAACTCAACATTCAGAAAACTAAGATCATGGTCCCATCACTTCATGGCAAATAGATGGGGAAACAATGGAAACAATGACAGATTTTATTTTGGTGGGACACCAAAATCACTGTGGATGGTGACTGCAGCCATGAAATAAAAGAAAAAAGAAGAAGAAAAACTATGATGAACTTAACATATTAAAAAACAGAGACATTACTTTGTTGATAAAGGTCCATATAGTTAAAGCTTTGGTTTTTCCAGTAGTTACATATGGATGTGAGAGTTGGGCCATAAAAAAGGTTGAGTGCCACAAAATTGATGCTTTTGAGCTGTAGTGTGGAGAAGACTCTTGAGAGTCCCTGGGACAGCAAGGAGGTCAAACCAGTCAATCCTAAAAGAAATCAACCTTGAATATTCATTGGAAGGACTGATGCTGAAGCCGAAGCACCAATAGTTTGGCCACCTGATGTGACAAGCCAACTCACTGGAAAAGACCCCCATGCTGGGAAAGATTGAAGGCAGGAGGAGAAGGGGACGACAGAGGATGAGATGGTTGGATGGCATCACTGACCCAATGGACATGAGTCTGAATAAATTCCAGGAGATAGTGAAGGACGGGAAAGCCTGGTGTGCTGCAGTCCATGGGGTCACAAAGAGCTGGACACAACTGACGACTGAACAACAACAAGGACATGGAAGTAATCTAGATATCCATCTACAGATGAATGGATAAAGAAGCTGTGGTACATATACACAGTGAAATATTACTCAGCTATTAAAAACAAGAATGCATGTGAGTCAGTTCTAATGAGGCAGATGAACCTAGAGCCTATCATACAGAGTGAAGTAAGTCAGAAAGAGAAAGACCAATGTCGAATATTAACATGTATATCGGAGAAGGCAATGGCACCCCACTCCTGCCTGGAAAATCCCATGGACAGAGGAGCCTGGTAGGCTGCAGTCCATGGGGTCGCTAAGAGTCAGATATGATTGAGCAACTTCACTTTCACTTTTCACTTTCATGTATTGAAGAAGGAAATGGCAACCCACTCCAGTGTTCTTGCCTGGAGAATCCCAGGGACAGCAGAGCCTGGTGGGCTGCCATCTACGGGGTCGCACAGAGTCGGACACGACGGAAGCAACTTAGCAGCAGCAGCAGCAGCAGCAGCAGCAACATGTATATATGAAGTTTAGAATGATGGTACTGATGATCCTATTTGCAGAGCAGCAAAAGAGACACAGATGTAAAGAACAGACTTACAGTCACAGTGGGGGAGGCTGAGGTGGGAATGACTTGAGAGAGTAGTATTAAAACATATACATTACCATATATAAAATAGATAGCCAGTGGGAATTTGCTGTGTGATGCAGGGAATCCAAAGCTGGTACTCTGTGATAACCCAGAGGGATGGGATGAAGGACGAGATGGGAGGGAGGTTTTAAAGGGAGGGGGCATATGTATATCTATGGCTGATTTATGTTGATATATGGCAGAAGCCATCATAATATTGTGAAGTAGCTATCTTCCAATTAAAAATAAAATTTAAAAAAGAGAGAGAGAATGTTTTGTCTATTGGTAATGGGAGAAGGCAGCCCTCCCATGGTGGACGACTGCCCTGAAAAGCAAGTCATGGCTGACCACAAAACTCCAGAGGTTTCAGGCGAAGCAAGTTTGAGAAATAGTTTTCTTTGCTTTCCCTATCGAAAGGAAAGCACAATCAAGTCTTATTTCAGCAGGTTGGGGTTTGACAAGTATGTGAAGCCTCTGCCCAAATGTAGGAAAGTGGGTAGGCATGTTATGTTACATTGGCCTTGTTTTTTGTTTGGGGGTGGGGAGGCATTCTATCTGGCCATGCTGTACAGCTTGCAAGATCTCAGTTTCCTGACCAGGGATTGAGCCTGGGGCGTGAGCAGTGAAGGTAAGGAATCCGACCACTGGACTGCCATAGGATTCCCTGGTGTTTCGTATGTTTTACATATATATATATATATATATCTTTAGGTATAGATATAGTTATAAATATTGATATAGTGGATTAGTGACAATAATATATTAAAGTGTATATCTATATCTTAGATATATATAGATATCTTCAAATAATAAATATCCCAAAATGAGTGTATATTCAAATATATGTATATTCAAGTATATACCCATCATCCTGAGTTTCCCCACTTTGCTTGGGAAGGAGGAAGCACCTAACTGTTTTTGCTTCATCCCCAAATACCAAATGAGCATTCTGGGTTCATCTCTGACACTCCTCCCAGTTACCGTATGCACTGGTCAGCATACAAGTGTGCCCAGGAATATGTTTTCTCACGTACCCTACCTACCAACCGAGGTTCACTGCAATAATTCAAAGCAAGAATTCAACTACCATGGAGTTTATCTAGTATTTATTGCTATGTAACAATCCACTCAAAATGCAGCATCTAGAAGCAACTGTAATTCATTGCACGCCGTGATTCTGGAGTTGGCTGACTCAGCTGACAGTTCTCCATCTGAATTCATCTAGAGTTGCTGGTGCAGCTGAGGTCATCTGGAGCCATCATGATCCAAAACGGCCCCATTTACGTGTCCAGAGGCTGGTGCTGGGTCTTGACTTCACACGGTTTCTCCAGACGGATAGCTGTATCCCCTTACGGGGTGGCTCAGGCTTCCCAGAGTGTGCAGGGAAACTGCAAAGCTCTTCAGCGCCTTGACTTGCGCTGCCAGTCAGAGCCAAGCGTAAGGCCAGCCCGGAGTCAGTGTCGAGCAGACTTGTGCTGTGCTTAGTCACTCAGTGGTGTCTGACTCTTTGTGACCCCATGGACTATAGCCCGCCAGGCTCCTTGTTCATGGGGAAACTCCAGGCAAGAATACTGGAATGGGTTGCCAGGCCCTTCTCCGGGGGATCTTCCCAACTCAGGGATTAAACCCAGGTCTCCCACATTGAAGGCAGATTCTTTACTGTCTGAACCACTAGAGAAACCCTGAGCATACTTAGGCACCTCTTATCCATGAGGCTAATTGTATATGTTCTGTGGCCATCTTCAGTCTCTCAAAATGGGTTAAACAAAATCTCATCTGTAAAGTGCCTCCTCTGTATGTGGCCCAAAGCAAATTATTTCAAAACATTAATTATTGTTGTTTTCATTATTGTTAGCCTTTTTTTTTCCTGAATAAAAAATACTTTTTCTGGATAAGGAGGTAAGTGAGTTAATATTCAGAGGAACTGAAGTTGATAAAAAAAATATAGGCTTAAGAAAATCGAACAGTCCATATAGAATTCTTTGAACTAGTATTAAATGCCTAAAAACACATGTTGCATAAAAATTTGAGCTGTTTCATAAAAAAGATTTGGTTGAAACATCATTAATTTGACTGACAGAGTAAGGAGACAACAAAAGAAATATTTAAATGGTATAAAATTTAAAGGTGTCTTACAAACTTCTGAAGACTTGAAGTGTTACCTTTCTCTCTTTGTAGTTTATCTGATTTTTCACCTTTCTTTTGGTATTCCCTTATTTTGATCTTTTAGGAATCAGAGACTCAAGTCAAGGCACAACGTCTTACAATAGAGACATGGATCCGAGTAAAGATGGTGAGGAAGATGAATCTCTGACATGCTCGGTATGTACTTAAGAGTACACGACACTTGACATTCAAGAATTGTTCCAATCCCAACTCCTGTTTACCCAGTGATGGGCCATTGAGAACACAAAAATCTCACTCCAGTGACTTACCCTTTATTGTAACAGCAAAATGCGGCACTTGCCTGCAGGTGTGCTCAGGTGTCTTCATGGTGATGGCAATGCCTGTGAAAGAGCCCTGTGCCAACTTTGGCCTCCTTCCTATCTGCTGCTCTTGCAAGAGAGTTGACTAGGACTGAAAGGAAACTCAGCTGCCCAAAAGCAGGCTCTCACTTCAGCCTTGCTGGCCTTCCAATCAAAGGCCTCAGAGCCTGTTAGGAATAACAGAATTAGTAGGCAGGATACTCTAGGAACTTTATTTTTTCAATACAGGATTTTAGATAGAGAAGGGTAGTCTGAGAGAAGTAAGACTTCTGTCTTTTCTGCCAACAACCATTGTCAAACACTCCATAAACCCATGTGCTTTGGTAAAATATTCTAGTGAATAAGGACAATTACAGCTTTGCATGGCATTCCTGCGCATTCAAGCCCTTTGGACACCAGGGTAAGGTTTTGATATTTAGATTAGCTTGGCTCCCTTTCTTCCTTCAAAGAAATACGTTGTTCTTGAGTTGCTCAGTCGTGTCTGACTTTTGCAAACCCACGGAATGTAGCCCACCAAGCTCCTCTGTCTACAGGATTTCTCAGGCAAGAAAACTGGAGTGGGTTGCCATTTCCCCCTCCAGGGGATCTTCCCAACCCAGGGATCAAACCCCGTCTTCTTCATTACAGGTGGATTCTTTACTGTAGAGCCAGCAGGAAAGCAAGAAAGAAATATAGCCTTACTCAAAACAGAGGTCACCAACCCTCACAGCAGTCTGTCCCCCTAGTCAGAATTTTAAAGTTGGAAAGATCTTAAAGACATTAGAATCCAAGTCTAATGGGCTCGTTTTAGTTCATTGGATTTAACAATGTGTCAAAATGTTGCAGGAAGGGGGACCCCTTCCAGGGCCCGAAACTGGGCTCTTGTCTAACACTCGGAAATGAATTGTCCAAGGAGACACACGTGCTGACAAAGCAAGAGATTTGGGACAGTAGGATAAGGGAACCCAGGACAAATGCTCTGCCACGTGGCTCGCAGTCTAGGGTTTTGTGGTGATAGGATTAGTTTCCGGGTTGTCTTTGGCCAATCAGTCTGATTCAGAGTCTTTCCTGGTGGCGCACACATCGCCCAGCCAAGATAGATGCTAGCGAGAGGGATTCTGGGAAGTGGACGGACACGCGGTGTCTCCTTTTGACCTTTCCCGAACTCTTCTAGTTGGTGGTGGCTTATTAGTTCCGTATTCCTTACCAGGATCTCCTGTCATAAAACAATTCATGCGAATGGTTGCTAAAGGGCCTGGCCAGGGTGGGCGGGTTCAATCAGTGTGCTTCCCCTAACAAAAATAATACCCTTTGGGGACTCAGTCTACGACTTGACCCTCTGTCAACCTGAATTCGAAAAATTCGACCCACGATTGATTTTGTTTAATTAGTTAGGCAAAGTTATCTTTCAAAGATAGATGTTTCTGTTTGTAGGATTGTTGTCCTATTTGTTCTAGGATTTTTGAGCCTACCAGACAATGACGTTTTCATCAGTCTCCTGATTCCCCACTTTTTTTTTTCTACAGCTGCCAGAATTACATGCATTTGTTGAGAATTTTAATAAGGAGAACAAGAAATTGAATCTCCTGAAAATGTACTGTATTTCACCTGGTGAAGCACAGAGAATGCTCAGTCAAAAGCATTTCCTGAATGGAACCGGGAGGACTGAAGGGAGAGCAGATGATTCCTTACCTGTTTTCACGTGCAAGGTGGTGAGAAAAGAAGAGCGGCCTGAGTCTATGTCTGAGCTCCTGCACCGCAGTTTGCTTACCAGGTCCCTCTCCCCCGTGGAGAGACTCTCCAAATCCCAGCAGAGAATCTCTGAGTATGGGATCCCTCCTCCCGTGCACACTTTTCCTCACGAGATTCTCATCGATCACTCCAAATCCGAGTCAATGGTCACCATACAGAAGAAAATTCAGAGCACCAAAATACTGTGCAGGCTGGGCATTCCCTGTGTCTCTCCAGAGAAGTTTATCTTTGAAGATAAAGCCCCTAAATACTTCCTCATCGATCCAGGTAATCTAAACAGATAAGGCCGTGTGGAAGGAAATGAGTGGACTCAGACTGCAAATCGTACCTTGGTTCCTAGAGTCCTTGATCCAAGGGAGTCGTGCAGTTCTGAGGTTCAGAACTGAAGCACCCGCTGCCCATAGTGATGGGGGAAATAGAGAACAGGGAATCAAACTTTGAGGGCCACATCTCAGATTTACCCCTGAAAGGCGAGCTACTGAGGCACAGCATTTAAACATTTATAAAGTGAGCCAGTTAAACTTGGACTCACTATCATTTCCAGGTTGATGAATAAGTCAAGTATTTATGGAGCAATGGTTTTTGTTTAAGTATCTTATCTCAACTGCAATTGGAGGTTTTTAAAAATATTTTTTCACAAATGTTTATCCTTTTGTTATTATTGCATCTCTATCAAAGCTATCAACAGGACCCAAACAACAGAAAGAAACTTCATATCTGATTTTTTTTCTTCTTTTTTCTTTCTTCCTTTTTCTTTTTCTTCCTTCCTTCCTTTCCTCCTTTTTTTTTAATGGAGAGTGTGAGGGAGCTCTGAGTGAATGAACTCTAAGCAAGCCATATCTTAGTTTTGAATAGGGAAACACCCATATAAAGCCAAAGGCCACACACAGAAAGTTTAAAATGTTATAAAACATACAATGGTTAGTTTTAGCAAGGATAGGGTGTCTTAAGATTTCCATTTTCATTATGTAAGGAAGGAAAATTATATCTTGTTATTCTCTGTAGCTATAATAATATGTTAAATCAATGACAAAATATTTGAGACCTTCTGAAGTTCTTGACTCAAAACCAGCAAATATTGTGGCACCTCCACTGATATATTAAAAGCAGTATCTGAAGGAACACATTTAAAGAAATGTATTGATTACTCTAATCATGTTTGGTTCAAGATGCTGGAAGAATCTTCACTGTAATTCCCTGCTTTGATGTCTTGACAGAGCCTAATTCAGGTCTCAAATTCCTTTGCAAAGTCACACCTAGTATGCTATGGAGCCCAGGCAGAGTGGAAATTAGGAAAACTGTAGGAATGGCCTAGATAGTCCACAAAAGCACATAGATGAAGTATGCCCAGAGACGAAAAAGCATAGAAAGTATTGAGAATCAATAAGAAGAATTTGCAAAATGCCTACTAAAGAAGTGCTGAAGGCTTTGAATGTTTGATAGGTCTGAAACATTTACAGCTTTGCCACCCTTAGGGGCCTAATTGTCCTTTCTTCTGGAGTTCTCTCATGTGCCCTTTCAGACTCTATGTTAAAATCTCTCTTCTGCCTCCACGAATTCATTTCCTGAGATCTTGGAGACAGAATCTCTGAGACATGGCCTGTCTATTCAAGGAATATGCATGAAGCCATGTAGGCATCCATATGAGGGATATCCAGTACTTAGGTTTAATTGTAACAATTCATCTTTTACTGTTCTATATTGCTTGTTATTGCTATTATTGTATCAGTCAGCCAGTCCCTAAATCTTTCTCAGTCCAGGAGAACTTTAGGTGTCCTGATATACCAAAGAATGTTATAGAACACATCCTTACTAGCTCCAAGAACCGGGGGAGGAAAAGGGTGTGGGTGCTGCCATTTTCTTCTTCTCCTATCACATGATCTTCTCTTGCTCTGGATAAATCCTAGAGGACTATGTAGATTAGGCATGTGTTTTATGAAAAATTACAGAAAAAAATCAAATGAGTTTTTTAATTTTTCCATCTGGAGGCAGACAAGGGCAAGAGCAATGCTTTTTGGTGTTGTCAAGAACCCATGCTCCCCATCGTTTTGTGTGCAGTTTTTGTCTTCATGGCTAAAATTGTATGTACCTCCAGGTGCTATGGATACATTTCAGGGAGGAAGGGGGGCTAAGAGAAAGAGCCACATTGGCTACTTCTGTCCTCTTTTAATAGGAAAGCGATGCTTCCTCAGAACACCCCTTCTCAGGTGACCTCTCCACACATATTCTTGGCCAGAATTGTGTCCAATAGCCACCCATTACTGCAAGGAATCCTGGTCAATACAGATCTTAGCTTTCAACTTTCTGAGGAGAGGAAAGCTGAAAAGCATTATACACGGTATAGAGTGAATCAACCCGTAGTGTCCACGACAGATCACAACATAAAGCTCTTCACTAATCAACATCATGCATTCTCCGACCTCACCTCTTGAGAGTTCCTTGGACTGCAAGGAGATCCAATCGGTCCATCCTAAAGGAGATCAGTCCTGGGTGTTCATTGGAAGGACTGATGTTGAAGCTGAAACTCCAATACTTTGGCCACCTGATGTGAAGCGCTGACTCATTTGAAAAGACCATGATGCTAAGAAAGATTGAGGGCGGGAGGAGAAGAGGACAATAGAGGATGAGATGGTTGGATGGTATCACCGACTCAATGGACATGAGTTTGGGTAAACTCCGGGAGCTGGTGATGGACAGGGAGGCCTGGCATGCTGCGGTTCATGAGGTCGCAAAGAGTCAGACATGACTGAGCAACTGAACTGAACTGAATGACCTCACCAAATATTCCTGCTATTCCAGGCCTGCTGAGATCCTGTCAAATTCCCTCAACGTTGGCAACTGGGCCCTAGGACAGGCCATTGAACACTACGGCCAGATCTGAATCAAAGAACAGTCCCTGGCCCCTGTCTCCTAGTTCAGGCATGTGTAGAATATTTATACAGGCTTCCTACCTCACAGACCTGGGGAAACTCAAACCCTTCCCAGGGATGGGGACCTGACTGGGGCAGGAGCAGTATCTCGGCCATAGGTGACCTGCTCAAATATCACCACACAGGGAAGATGCCAGAGTCACCCACTAGAAACAGATTAGCCCAGCTGCTTGTTTGCTTGACCCATTTTCTCCTGCTCTCCTGATATTCTTTACACTCCTATTTGCTCTTTGGCCTCGGGTTTTACACCCAAGCCCCTGCCTAAGATCTCGTTTTTTATTGTTCTTTTTGCTTTTAGCCATGAACACATCCTTAATAGCCATGAAAAGAATTGAAGGGAAGGGAAAGGGCAATGGCAGCTAAGGAGGGGACTGCGTAGTATATGCTGGCTTGAGTTTTCCATGGTTCATTACCTCCATGAAGAGGTTGAAACTATTAATGATGCCCTAAGCTGGCAGGTCCTGAAAGTGAAGGGAAAACAACCAGATTCTGGCTAAACCACTGCCCTTTTATACTCAGGCCTTACACTAGTGTCTTGGGAGAAATGACACTCAGAAATGTACTGTGATCAGTCTTTCCACTCATCTTAACCACCCATTAGGATCCTTTTCTATGTCCTGTAGACCTCGGTACTCTGTGTTCTCTAGATTCACACCAGAGGAGACACCTCTACCTGTGATGGCCCTGAAAGGTCCACTCCAGCCCTAGCCAGCCCACTCTATTTCCCATGTAGAGGATGGCTTTATAGGCAATATAGGTTCCCCCTTAGTTTACAAAACTTCAGAAACAGATTTATTCAGAAAGTTCAGAAACACAAGGGAGAAGGGGACTTGAATTCGTCAAAGGTTCCTTCTGTTCATGAAGCATCTCTAAGTAACTGGGGGTTAAATAAGGCCATTGTGTGATTCTTTGAAAATATGATTCTTTGCAGCAAAACAATTCATGGATCTAAGGGATCTGGAATGGAGATTTTACAAGGGGCTTGTGAAGTGGAAGCGCTGCATTTTGAATGAGTTTTCAGACATTAAGAATGACAGCGAGAAGAGATTTGTGGTGAGCCAGCAGTTGCCACATCCTCTTTCCCCACCTCTAGTTCATAAGTCTCTGGTCATTTATCCTCAGGTTGACTACCCAAAAACGTTATCGCCTTCTTAAATGAAATATGTAGTTCATTAAAACATCATAGATACAGATCTTTCTTTTGAGAGCAGTGAATTTATACGTGAAAAGCAAAGAAGCAGCGGCCCCATGGAAAATAGGAACTGAGTCTATAAAATATGCATGTAAGGTTCAATATTAAACCATTATTATGGAGTAAAAGACCTACATTGGTCTGCTAATATAATGCCTGGTTTGGACTGGTGAAATCCATCTGGACCAGGTAATTTAAACCATATGAAAAGAAGAGTGCATATGAAGTGAACTCCCAAGCAAGAATAGCTCTTAAAATATTTTAGGCATATGAAGAAGTCCATTATCACAAAAATAGTAAATTCAACAAATAGTAATAGCAAATTCAACAAATGGAAGAATTGACAACTGAAGTTACAGAGATCATTCTGAGAACTTAAAAAATAGCATGCTAACTGCCCGAAAACATCAGGAAGGACCTAGCATTTATGAAGCAAGAACAAAATTTGAAAAAGAACAAATTGGAAATCTTGGGGAAAAATATTGTCTTGAAAATAAAATGATAATAATGATAACCCTTAATAAATTATCTCAGTGGCATACTAGATAATTTGAAAAGAGAGGATTAATGAGATGGAAGATAGCACTAGGGAGAAGCTTCATAGCGCAGTAAGATAAAGGAGAAAACTATGAAAGAAGTTAAAAGTAATAGAGTGTAGCATTAGAAGTTCAGAAATATATCCAATGTAAGTTGCAGAAGAATATAGGAAGACTGGAAAAGAAATGATGCTTGAAAATAAATGACATAATTTTCCAGAAATGAAGAAGCATGTGAAATCTTGAATTGAAAAATCTCAGAGTGATTAGCAAGAAAATGAAAATAAATCTATACTAGAAACAGTGCAGCAAAATTAGAGTGTTAAGCAAGAAAGGAAAATATTATTTGCAAAAGAGAGAAGATGGATAACATACAAAGAAATGACAAATCAATAGTGGAACTTTCATTAATAGATGTCAGAAGGTGATGGTGTCATATACTCAGAGTCCTGAGGAAAAACAGTAAATCTGGAATTATCTAACCAGCTAAACTCTTTTTAAAGAGTAGGGATAAAAATAAATACATTTAAAAACATATGAGAGCTAAAATCACTTACTATCCACAATCTCTTACTGAAAAATATGTACTTTATTAAGAACTCAGAGTATAAGAAACAATAGTGAGCAATAAAATTTTTAATAATATTTGTATATGAGTATATGGACATTAAAGTATACTTTTGGATTCTATTTCCTATTATATTACCTAGAAATTTTGCCTGTATGTATGTGAAATTTGTCTGCATTGTTGTTTGGTCACCAAGTCCAACTCTTTGTTTGTGACCCCGTGGACTGTAGCCCACCAGGCTCCTCCATCCATGGGATTTACCAGGCAAGAATGCTGGATTGCATTTCCTTCTCCAGGGGATCTTCCTGACCCACGGGTTGAACCTGCATCTCCTGCACTGGCAGGCAGATTCTTTACCGCTGAGTCATCAGGGAAGCCAAAATTATTCTATAGTTCTCATTTTTCAGTTCAGTTCAGTTCAGTTGCTCAGTCGTGCCCGACTCTTTGTGACCCCATGAATTGCAGCACACCAGGCCTCCCTGTCCATCACCAACTCCTGGAGTTCACTCAGACTCATGTCCATCGAGTCAGTGATGCCATCCAGCCATCTCATCCTCTATCGTCCCCTTCTCCTCCTGCCAACAATCCCTCCCAACATCAGAGTCCTTTCCAATGAGTCAACTCTTCACATGAGGCGGCCAAAGTGCTGGAGCTTCAGCTTTAGCATCATTCCTTCCAAAGAAATCCCAGGGCTGACCTCCTTCAGAATGGATTGGTTGGATCTCCTTGCAGTCCAAACGACTCTCAAGAGTCTTCTCCAACACCACAGTTCAAAAGCATCAATTCTTCGGCGCTCAGCTTTCTTTATAGTCCAACTCTCATATCCATACATGACTACTGGAAAAACCATAGCTTTGACCAAACAGACCTTTGTTGACAAAGTAATGTCTCTGCTTTCTTAATATGCTGTCTAGGTTGGTCATAACTTTTCTTCCAAGGAGTAAGCGTCTTTCAATTTCATGGCTGTAGTCACCATCTGCAGTGATCTTGGAGCCCAAAAAAATAAAGTCTGACACCGTTTCCACTGTTTCCCCATCTATTTCCCATGAAGTTTTCATTTTTACACTATTTTTAAAACAATTGTTGGAGTTTAGTTGATTTACAATGTTGTGTTAGTTTCAGGTGTACAGCAAAGTGAATCAGTTTATACATATACACATATTCACTCTTTTTTAAGATTCTTTTCTCATATAGACCATTACAGAGTACTGAGTAGAGTTCCCTGTGCTATACAGTAGGCTCTTATTAGTTAACCTATTTTATATATAGCATTGCATTTTTTGCAGTATTTTTTAAAATCATGTTTTAGTTCAAAATAGAGGGGATCTTCATCAGGAGTACTGTCTAGTTTCTCGGCTACCCATAATATTTTGTTTTTTTCTTTGTGACTAAGTTCAGTGTGCAAAAATTCCTCAAGCTGTACACTTAAAACTGAAAACTTTTCTTCATGCATGTGACAGTTCTGTTGCAGGAAGGGGGACCCCTTCCAGGGCCCGAAACTGGGCTCTTGTCTAACACTCGGAAATGAATTGTCCGAGGAGACACACATGCTGGCAAAGCAAGAGATTTTATTGGGAAAGGGCACCCAGGTGGAGAGCAGTAGGGTAAAGGAACCCAGGAGAACAGCTCTGTCACATGGTTTTCAGTCTTGGGTTTTATGGTGATGGGATTCGTTTCCGGGTTGTATTTGGCCAATCATTCTGACTCAGAGTCCTTCCTGGTGGTGCACCCCTTGTTCAGCCAAGATGGATGCCAGAGAGGATTCTGGGAGGTGGTCAGACATGTGGTGTCTCCTTTTGACCTTTCCCAAACTCTTCCGGTTGGTGAAGGCTTATTAGTTCCGTGTTCCTTATCAGAACCTCCTGTTGTAAAACAACTCAGGCAAATGGTTACCATGGTGCCTGACCAGGGTGGGCGGTTTCAGTCAGTGTGCTTCCCCTAACAGTTCCAAAGATATTTTTTAAGTTATGTTACCTTCACAATATGAATTAGGGAATTTTCATCCTTTTTTGGAGGTCATAGATACCTAAATAATAATAGAAATTTATTCTTTAAAATCGAACTAGAGCTCAGCTATAAAACCATCTAGTCCTGACATCTTTTCTTCCCATATTTATTATCAAAGTGTTTAAACATTCATAAAAATAAATAAAATTATACAATAAACCTGTATACACCCATTATTAGAGTATGAGATTCAATATTCATCAAGATTTTATCACACTTGTCTCATCTATTCCTTTTGTCGTTGTGTTTGCTGTATCTACTGAACTATTCTGAAGCAAACCTTAGGCCTCAGGTCTATCATCCTTATATGTTTTGGCTTGCAACTCAGAAAAAATGTAGACATTTTCTTTCACAGTCACAATGCCATTATCATTCCAAAAAAATGAACAAAAATTCCTTGATCCTGTCTAAGTTCAAAGTCCCCTTATTGTCTCAAAATTAATACTTTCTAGTTGACTTGTTTCAATCGGTATCCAAGCAAGGTTAAATACCGCATTTGGTTTTTACTTCTCTTTAACAGCTGAGCCACAAGAGAAGACTGGTTTTTACTTCTCTTAAGGTTCTTTTCAGAAAAGGCAATGGCACCCCACTCCAGTACTCTTACCTGGAAAATCCCATGGACTGAGGAACCTGCTGGGCTGCAGTCCATGGGATCACTAAGAGTCAGACACGACTGAGAGATTTCACTTTTCATTGGAGAAGGAAATGCCAGTCCACTCCAGTGTTCTTGCCTGGAGAATCCCAGGGACAGGGGAGCCTGGTGGGCTGCCATCCATGGGGTCACACAGAGTCGGACACGACTGAAGCAACTTAGCAGCAAAGTTCTTTTAATATAGAGAATTTCATTTTTTCCCCATGCAATTGACTTACTGAATAAATAGATCCATTCTCCTATAGAAGGTCCCTCAATCTAGATTTTTACCCTCATGATGTTATTTACTTTTTCTTCTGTCATCCATATTTCTTGTAAATTAAATGTTTGCTAAAGGCTTGCAGAGACATTACTTTGCCAACAAAGGTCCGTCTAGTCAAGGCTATGGTTTTTCCAGTGGTCATGTATGGATGTGAGAGTTGGACTGTGAAGAAAGCTGAGGGCCAAAGAATTAATGCTTTTGAACTGTGGTGTTTGAGAAGACTCTTGAGAGTCCCATGGACTGCAAGGAGATCCAACCAGACCATTCTAAAGGAGATCAGTCCTGGGTGTTCTTTGGAAGGACTGATGCTAAAGCTGAAACTCCAATACTTTGGCCACCTCATGTGAAGAGTTGACTCATTGGAAAAGACTCTGATGCTGGGAAGGATTGGGGGCAGGAGGAGAAGGGGACGACAGAGGATGAGATGGCTGGATGGCATCACCGACTCGATGGACCTGTTTGAGTGAATTCTGGGAGTTGGTGATGGACAGGGAGGCCTGGCGTGCTGCGATTCATGGGGTGGCAAACAGTTGGACACGACTGAGCAACTGAACTGAACTGATTAGATTTAGACTCAACTCTTTTTGCAAAGGACACTTCATGAGATGATGCTGTATACCTCAGATTGCTTCACAACAGAAGGCAAACAATAGCTGGTTGTCCCCTTCATAATAGATTGAGGAGTGAATTCATGTGGTGGTGCCTCTGATGATGAAGTTCTCCATCAGCCTTTCATCCAGTGGTTTCCATCCACTCATGATGATGGTAGGCATCCTCGATGAGGCTCCCAGTGATCCCCACCTCTTTGGTATTTACTTCCTTGTGTAAATTTACACCCTTTCTTTGAGTGTAGGCTGGACTTATGACTGTTTCTATTAACGGAACCCAGCAGAGGTGATGGTATGTCATTTTGACATTGTTTCAAAAAACTGCACATTATCTTGAATTCTCTCTCTTACTCCCACTCACTTGGTAGCTCCTGGGGAAAACAGCTGTTATATTCTGAGATGCTTTATGAAGAGGTTCCTGTGGCAAATAACTGACATCTCTGGACAACTGCCAGCAGGGACCTGAGCTGTGCCAACAGCTGCAAGGGTGAGCTTGGAAGCACATCCTCCTGCAGTCCCAGCTGAATCCTTGACTGCATCCTCATAGGAGAGCCTGAGTCAGGGGCATCCAGTTAAACCACACTCAGATTCCGGACCCATGGAAACTGTGACATAAAGAATGGTTGTATTAAGTTGCTACATTTTGAGGGTAATGTATTACACAAGAGATAACTAATACAAAAATCTTTGACTAGATTATTTCATTACAATTTACTCATTTGGTGATTTTCTAATTCTATCATTTATTATAAATTTATTAATTGGGAATAATTTGTAAGAAAAACTCCCCCCCCCCATCAATTAGGGCTATTTAGTTACACTGAAAAATTGCACAAGAGGTGATTCATTGCTTAAGGTTTCCCCTTTAGTTGCCAATATTTAGATTAAAGAGATTATGTTCTAGTTACTTCCTAAGTTGACCAAAGAAATGTTTCTCTCTTTCTTTTTCTTTTTTGGCCACACTGTATGGCTTGTGGGATCTTAGTTCCCCAACCAGGAATTTAACCTGCTTCCTTGGCAGTTAAGCTACAGAGTCCCAATCACTGACTACAAGAGAATTCCCTGTCTGTTTCTCTCTTTTTAAATAGCAATGTAGACTTATCAATATTTGTTTTGTTTTTCAACAAACGTTTTTTCTGAAGTATACTATCACACAGAAAATCCAAGCCTTGATGAATTATAACAAACTGAACACACCCATGGAAACACCACCTAGGTTATAGAACACTGTCAGCAAGCCCTCTCTTGCCCTCTCCTTATCCTTATCCCACTCCTTCCCTCCAAAGTCAACCAATATTTACCGTTGGTTAGCTTTGCTTGTTTTTGCACTATTTTATACAAATGCAAACATACAGCATGGATTTTCTTGTATCTGGCTTCTTTCAGTATTGTGCTTGTAGGGGTCACCCATGTTTTGTACGTAATGGGCTTCCCTGGTAGCTCAGCAGGTAAAGAATCCACCTGCAATGCAGGAGACCCCGCAATTCCTGGATCAGGAAGATCCACTGGATAAGGGACAGGCTACCCACTCCAGTGTTCTTGAGTTTTCCTGGTGGCTCAGCTAGTAAAGAATCCACCTGCAATGTGGGAGACCTGGTTTCAATCCCTGGGTTGGGAAGTTCCCCTGGAGAAGGGAACAGCTTCTTACATGTTTTGTATGTAACAGGATTTATTAATATTTTTTGTTGTTTAGTGCTCAATTGGATGAATATAGCCTAACTTATTTATCCATGCTGGGTCATTTGCATTTTTTGGCTATGACAACAATGCTATTGCAATAATGTGCTTAGTTGCTCAGTCATGTCCAACTTTTTGTGACCCCATGGACTGTAGCCCTCTAGGCTCCTCTGTCTGTGGGATTATCGAGGCAAGAATACCGGAGTGGGTTGCAATAATAGTGGCATTTAAACAGGTTTTGATTGTTAGAGAAGATGCACAGGACCCAAAATGAGAATTTCTGCCAGTCTAAAGTTTATTGCAGGAAAGGGATTCAATACAGCAAAAGCATCACAGACAACAGCAAAGGGTCCAGAGAGACCAGACCCAGGCTCTCGTCGTCCTCTCCGTTTTTTGCTTGTATTTTTTGCCTCTCTCTGTAAGGACTATACTGGGCGCACTGCTTCTCTGCTATCTAGAAGCAATGTGTGCATGGAACACTTTATAATCAGTGAGCGCAAAATGGAATCTCAGACACTCCTTTTTGCATTTTGCTAGTCAAGTAGACATATCCCTCTTCTGTGTAAGCAGATTCTGGTAGTCTCATCAAAACAGGTGTCAATCATCTTATGAAAAATACAATGCTGATAAGCTGATACAAATTACCCTGAAAGTTCTTGGAACAATGGATACAAAAGTGAAAGTGAACACCGCTTATTAGTGTCGAACTCTATTACCCCATGAACAGCCGGTGTGAGAGTTGGACTATGAAGAAAACTGAGCACCGAAGAATTGATGCTTTTGAAGTGTGGTGTTGGAGAAGACTGTTGAGAGTCCCTTGGACTGCAAGGAGATCCAACAAGTCTATCCATCCTAAAGGAGATCAGTCCTGGGTGTTCATTGGAAGGACTTATGTTAAAGCTGAAACTCCAATACTTTGGCCATCTGATGCGAAGAGCTGACTAATTTGAAAAGACCCTGATGCTGGGAAAGATTGAGGGCAGGAGGAGGAGGGGACGACAGAGGATGAGATGATTGGATGGCATCACCGACTCAATGGACATGGGTTTGGGTGGACTCCAGGAGTTGGTGATGAACAGGGAGGCCTGGCGTGCTGCGGTTCATGGGGTCTCAAAGAGTTGGACATGACTGAGCAACTGAACTCAGTCATGTCCAACTGACCAGCCATAGTCCATGGAATTCTCCAGGCCAGAATACTGGAGTGGGTATCCTTTCCCTTCTCCAGGAGATCTTCCCAACCCAAGGATCGAACCCAGGTCTCCCACAATTCAGGCAGAGGGGTACAAAGCAACACTATAAATTGACAGGTTTCATGCCTTGATCAGAGGTCATTGTGATGTGGGAAATTTGTCATGCAAAACTGTTGCTATGAACAGTCATATTCCTACCTTTTGATATGCAAGTGCATGTATTTCTCTCGGGTGCATATTATGTGCATATTGCTGAATTACAGGGCCTGAATACATTCAAGTTCAGTAGATAATGCCAAACATTTCTGCAAACTGGTTGTACCAATTTACTGTTCTACCAGCAGACTATGAGGATTCTCATTGCTCTATATAACTTTGTTGTTGTTCCTTTAAATTTTAATATTCAATTAGATACAATGATAACTCATTGTATTTTTATTATTGTATTTTCATTATATTATTATATTCTGCTTACAAATGAGGTGAACATCTTTTCATGTTTATTGGCCAGTTAGATATGTTCTTGTGTAAGTTGCTATTCAGATTACATGTCTATTTCATGACTGTGTTGTCCTTTATTCCTAATTGATTTGTAGTTTGATTATGAGTTGTTATATGTATTTCAAATATCTTCACCAATTATGACTTCTTTGCTATATGTATTTCAAATACCTTCACCAATTAGCTGGATTGCTTTTTGATTTTCCTAATGATACCTTTTGATAAATATGATTTCCTAATTCTAACATAATCAGTTGATTAATCTTTTCCTCTGCAGTTAATCCTGTTGAAGAATTCTTTGCTTATACAAAGATCATGCAGCTATGTTATCTTGTCAAAGCTTTATGTTTTTATCTTTCATATTTAAGTCTACAATCCATTAGGATTGCTATTTACATTTGATAAGATGTCCAAAAAAGTTGTACAGCAGCTGAAAGGTATGCTTAGAGGGAAAATTATAGACCTAAATGTACATATTAGAAAAGAAAAGCTGAAAATCAAATATTTAACTTTCAGCATAAGTTAGAAAAAAAGGATAGTTTCTAATTTCCAATATGATATCTTTGAATTATTTAAGGTTATTCATGTGTATGGCTTTCATTTATTTTTGAAAGAGTATTGTTTTTAAATAACTATTCAGAATTATATTTTTAGTCCTTAAATATATGGATATTTTCCATTATCATTTTGTTATTGATTTCTAGCTTAATTCCACTGTGATCAGAGAACACGCTTTGTATGATTTGCTTGTTATGAAATGTGCTTTATGGGCTATCACATAGTTAATTTTGATAAGGTTTCATGTGTACTTGAGCAGAATGTATATCCCATAATTATTGGGTATAGATTTTTATTTATATCAGTTATGTCAAATTTGTTAATCATGTCATTCAGTAGCTCTACTGATTTTATCAGTTACTGAGAGGAGGGATACATTTAAGTTTTCCATTTTGAGTAAATAGGATTTTGCTTTTATTTTTAGTTCTATTAAATTTTTTCTTCATATGTAAGACTCTGCTATTCAAGGCATACAATTTATGTTTTATCTTCTTGATAAATAAAACTTAAATGATAAATAATACTCTATCTTTAATCATGCTTCTTACCTTAAAAATTTGTTGTCTGAAAGTAACAAAGCACTGTAAACCAACTATACTCCAATAAAAATAAATTTAAAATTTTAAAATAAGAAATGAAATGATAAATAAAATTGACTTTGTCTGATATTGTGATAGCTATAACAACTTTCTATTACTAAGTGTTTCAATGGTATATCTTTTCCCATCCTTTTACAGTTAATCTTGTGTATTCCCATACTTAGATTATGTCTCTTGTAAGCAGCAGGTCACTGGAATTTTTTTATCCAGACTGACAATATTTGGCTTTTAATTTGAGGTAGTTATTCAATTCGTATCAATTCAAGCGTTGATATACACAGTTTTCCCTTCGTGGATCACAGCTTTGTTGTATAGGGACATGAGTAACTCAAGCCATGAGCCATGCTATGCAAGGCCACCCAAGCAGATGGGTAACAGTGAAGAGTTTTGACAAAATGTGATCCACTGGAGGAGAAAATGCAATCTGCTCCAGTATTCTTGCCACAATAACCCCATGAACAATATGACAGAGAAGCCTGGTGTGCTGCAGTCCATGGTGTCACAAAGAGTCGGACACAACTTAGCGACTGAACAACATCATACACAGTTTTAACATCTTACTATATGCAAGAATACACAGAAGAACTGTACAGAAAAGATCTTCATGACCAAGATAATCACGATGCTGTGATCACTCACACTCACCTAGAGCCAGACATTCTGGAATGTGAAGTCAAGTGGTCCTTAGAAAGCTTCACTACACAAAGCTAGTGGATGCGGGGGGCGCTCTGCAGAAAGAGAGAGGCAGTGGAACTTCCCTCAGCAAAGCCAAGAGGTCCCGAGGAGAGGTGAGCCTGCTGTCCGCCAACCCAGCCCCTGGGGGAGCGAGAGACAATCAGACGCGACAAGGGGTTCCGTTTAAGCAGTTCCGCTTTATTGCCACAAACTCTTGGTTTATATAGGCAAGCAAGGGGGCTTTGCGAGGGACTTTCCATAGTTGCACCAATCACGTTAAAGGTCAAATCATAATATGCCATAGTTGCACCAATCACGTTAAAGGTCAAATCGTCATGTGCCTTCATTGTAACAGGAGTCTATGTTGATCACATGCTGTCCACGTGCACGGAAATCAAGAGAGCCAATCAAAAACTGTAACATAGACCACGCCCCTGTCTCTTCCACCAGGCGCCATCTTAGCTCTAAACCGCAAAGCTAGCCCTTCTTTTTTAAGGTTTCCCATTTAGGGCCCCACAAGTGGAGGTGATGGAATTCCAGTGGAGATATTTCAAATCCTGAAGGATGATGCTGTGAAAGTGCTGCACTCAATATGACAGCAAATTTGGAAAACTCAGCAGCGGCCACAGGACTGGAAAAGGTCAGTTTTCATTCCAATCCCAAAGAAAGGCAATGCCAAAGAATGCTCAAACTACCGCACAATTGTACTCATCTCACACGCCAGTAAAGTAACACTCAAAATTCTCCAAGCCAGGCTTCAGCAATACGTGAAGCATGAACTTCCATATGTTCAAGCTGGTTTTAGAAAAGGCAGAGGAACCAGAGAACAAATTGCCAACATCCACTGGATCATGGAAAAAGCAAGAGAGTTTCCTGAGAAACATCTGTTTCTGCTTTATTGACTATGCCAAAACGTTTGACTGTACGGATCACAATAAAGTGTGGAAAATTCTTCAAGAGATGGGCATACCAGACCACCTGACCTGCCTCTTGAGAAACCTATATGCAGGCCAGGAAGCAACAGTTAGAACTGGATATGAAAGAACAGACTGGTTCCAAATAGGAAAAGGAGTATGTCAAGGCTGTATATTGTCACCGTGCTTATTTAACTTATATGCAGAGTACATCATGAGAAACGCTGGGCTGGAAGAAGCACAAGCTGGAATCAAGATTGCAGGGAGAAATATCAATAACCTCAGATATGCAGATGACAGCACCCTTATGGCAGAAAGTGAAGAGGAACTAAAAAGGCTCTTGATGAAAGTGAAAGAAGAGAGTGGAAAAAGTTGGCTTAAAGCTCAACATTCAGAAAACGAAGATCATGGCATCTGGTCCCATCACTTCATGGCGAATAGATGGGGAAACAGTGGGAAGAGTGGCAGACTAATTTTTTGGGCTCCAAAATCACTGCAGATGGTGACTGAAGCCATGAAATTAAAAGATGCTTACTCCTTGGAAAGAAAGTTATGACCGACCTAGATAGCATATTCAAAAGCAAAGATATTACTTTGCCAATAAAGGTCCATCTAGTCAAGGCTATGGTTTTTCCAATGGTCATGTATGGATGTGAGAGTTGGACTTGAAGAAAGCTGAGCGCCAAAGAATTGATGCTTTTGAACTGTGGTGTTGGAGAAGACTCTTGAGAGTCCCTTGGACTGCAAGGAGATCCAACCAGTCCATTCTAAAGGAGACCAGTCCTGAGTGTTCTTTGGAAGGACTGATGCTAAAGCTGAAACTCCAGTACTTTGGCCACCTCATGCAAAGAGTTGACTCATTGGAAACAACTCCGATGCTGGGAGGGATTGGGGGCAGGAGGAGAAGGGGACGACAGAGGATGAGATGGATGGCATCACTGACTCAATGGACGTGAGTTTGAGTGAACTCCAGGAGTTGGTGATGGACAGGGAGGCCTGGCATGCTGAGATTCATGGGGTCGCAAAGAGTTGGACACGACTGAGAGACTGAACTGAACTGAACTGATATGCCCTCTGCTTTTCCCACCTTCACTATATAACTTTTTCTTGACTTTCTTGTCTACTTTTGGGTTGGTTAAATATTTTTTATTACTCATTTCTCTTCCTCTATTTCCTTTTATGATACAGTATCTTCCTATTCTTTCAGTGGATATCCTAGATATGACAGCAAACATCTTGAACTTAGAACTAATAAACCTACTTCTTTCATGTTTCACATATGTTATTACTTTAGGACCCTCTAACTCCATTTACCTCCATCCCAACTTATGTGCTTTTGTTTTCATGTATTTTAATTCTATAGGGAGATGCCCACTCCATAACATTTTTAAGATTTGGATGAGTACACATGGAAACCCATACACTATGTATCTAGATAGTTTAAAGAATAAATCATGCTAACAAACTGTTGAGCAAAATATATGTTATTTTCCTACATTTATCCCTAATGACAATTTAGAAAGCCAGATGGAATTAATAATTCTGAATTCAAATTCAGGACTCCTCAGAGTTCCCTGCTAGAATATTACGGCACAGAGGAGCTAGCTTCTGGTTCCTGGTCCACAGTTACACTCATCCTCCTCCCATCCCCAGCTCCTCTTCCCACTTCTACCTCCAACACTGGGAGGCCTCATGCACGTGTGTACGGACTATCCAGCTCTGTGAATTCCTGCTACAAACAGCCTCCGTGTATTCACTCCTAGGTCCTCAGGTGTGCACTGGAAATGTGGTCTGTCCTTGGGAGGATGGAGCCAGGGATAATAGGGCCCACACCACACAGAAGGAAGGAGGATCAGATCCATGTGTGTGGGGAATTTTGAGGTCCCAGGCATGCAAACTGTGCTCTAAGTAGAGAGACATAGGCTCCAGGTGGGCATGTACCCTATGGATACCTTACCTTAAGGCATGGCAGAAAAGCCAGAGTGCAAGGCCCAGGGAAGGGTGCCTCTGGCCCAGATCTTAGTGACTACACACACACACACACACACAATGTGTGTCCATCTCTACACGATATTATTTTACAAAGTTTTATACAGCTAATATGCATTTAGATTTACCTACATATTCACCTTTCATATTATTCTTCACTTCTTTCTGAATCTCCAGCCTTCTATCTCATTTAATTTTCTTTGTGCCTTGAGGACAATCTTTAATATTTTCTTTAAAGTGGGTATCCTAGCTGTGCATTTTCTCCTTTTCTTTTTTTTTTGTTTGTCCAAAAATATCTCTCCTTTCCTTTCACATTTAAAGAATATTTTCCCTGAATGTAGATGTCTAGGTTAGAAGTGATTCTCTTTCTGGTCTTTGAAGATGCCATTCCATTGTTGCCTTTGACTCTGTCTCTCTGGGGTGTTCAACTGTCAGTGTTAGTGCTTAAACTTTGAAGAGCACGTAAGCAATAATTAAGTAGATGAGCAACCCAATTTTTAGAAATAAGAAAAGATTTGAGCAGACCCTTTACCAAAGTTTTAAAAAAAAGATAATATATCAGACTTGCAAGATTTCTGTAAAATATGATTAATACACAGTTCTGTGGTAAGACTGCTCAGGTTGAAATACTGGCCCTCTGACATTCAGTGAGTCACGTGAGCTCTCTAGATATTAATATCTTCATTTGTGAAATACAGATAATAATCATAAAGGCCAGTCTGAAGCTTAAATGTTCAGTTCAACGTAAAGTGCTTACAAGAGGGCCTGGCATACAGTCAACACTTAGGAAACGTGAGCTAGCTATGCCGTGAGTGTGTACCTTCGCTCTGTGTTGTGAATAGTGTTAATAGTAGTATTAGTAGTAGCAGTTGTATTGAGATATTTCCTCTTGGTTTTGGCTCCTGTCGTATTTGGGAGCAAATTTCAGGATGCCATGTAGCAATTGTGCAAGACAAGCTTGTCTTCTTTTTGGGGTTACCATCATAACTGAATTTATTTTCACCAATATTTCTCCTAGTTCCCTAGACCATTGTTTTTTCCTTTGATGTATTATTTGATTTAAGATTGTGTTTAGCTACAAGTAAGAGAATGCCTACATGCCAGCCCCCTAAAAGAATAAAGTTTTGTTTATCACATCTGATGACATGTACAGAGGTCAGCAGGACTAAGATATCATCTCAGTCTTTAACTGCGGTTTTTATTCAGATGGTCTCAAGAGGGCTGCTATACCCATGGGCATTGCATCAATGTTTCAAGCAGAAGAACAGGAAAAAATTAAAAGCTGTCTTCTAGAAGTTTTCTTCTTTACACAGGAAGGGAAGCTGTTTCTATCAGAATCCTAGATACAGACTATTACTCAGAACCATGTAATGTGACCACCTCTAGCTGCAAGGGATTCTTGGAAATGAAAGGTTTTTAATTGGATACAATGCAACCCCAAACAAAATTGTAGTTCTGTTAGAAAAGGAAGAAGTGGGGATGGATGGTTACAGGGCAAGTACTTGGCAGCGTCAACAATGAGGGGTAAGCTAAAAGCCCACAAAGCTCTAATTTTCTAATGCTTTCATACCCTGTGACCTCATCTCATGCCCAGTGCCCCTCAGCCACTGCCATCTAGCCACACTGCCTTCTTTTAGTCCTTTCAACTCACTAAGCCCCTTCCTGCCTTGGAATGTTGATACTGAGCCCTCTCTGCCCAGAAAGCATCCCCCTGAATTTTACATGGCTTCTTCCTCTTCATTCGTCACATCCCAGTTTCCAAAGCCCCAGCTTAGGACTCTCCACCCCATCCCTCTCTCAGACACCATCTCTGCTTAGTATATAATGTATAATAGTACAACTATATGATTACTAAAACTTTATGTGATGTTTTTTCACATTTTGGTACATATTAGTCTGTATTTCCCAGCAGGAATTTTGTCATTCTATTCACTGTCATGTCTCCAGTGCCTAGAATACTTGCTGACACATGATAAATACTCAATAATTATTTGTGGGGTGAATAAAATAATCCTAGCTATTTTATTGAAAGAATAAATGAAAGCATCTGTATGGAACTAGACCTCCCCTAGGAAGTTTCAAATGTGACCACTAACTCTGTAGTGTCAAATACTAGGTCCTATGTGCCAGACTACTTTAAAAGTAAACTCTTTAAAATCTTCACGAATAGCCAATAAACTTCACAAGTGAAAATGAGGCCCATGAAGTCAATTCCTATTCAGAGTAGTGAACAAATGCTTTCCTTTATTCTGGACGTTAAAGATAAAGTCCTATCTCTTCCAGGACCCTCACTTATAATTGCCCTCCCTTGAACTTCTCCCACTAGCGATCAATTGCCTCTGCACTTCATGCGTTATGAAACTGAGAACCTGTTGTACCAATTTTGTTCCTAATTTCCCTCTAATTTGTATCTGCTTCTGGAATGGTAATAAAATCAGCCTGAATCATATAACAAAATAAGATTAGGGGCTGCAGATACACACGAAGTTTCATTAAAAGAATATATAACACAATCAGGATTCTGAGATAATCAAAATGTAATAATCTGCAAATATATCAAGCAAAAATCATCGCCCAAATGATACAATCAGATGATGAAAGTAAGCATAATAGTTCTGAATTCATGTGACTTCCTTTTAAGAAATGATTACTAAGGGAAAAAAAGGTCATTTAAAAGGAAGTGGGGTCTCTTATCAAGTCCAAAAACAAAACAAATAATCAGATTACTGTCTCTGAAAATAGAAATAGATGCTGTGATCTTGGAAAAGCGAACTATTTATCATGTCATTGAGGCATAGACTGGTAATGAACCAGGCCTTCTGGGTAACATTGATTAAAGCATTTGGAACACATGTGAATAGAAAGCAGAAAGGAAAAAAAGGAAGACAACAAAACCTATTGTGCTAAATAGCCTCAGGGCTGTTAGAACAACCTCATTCAGGAGGCTTTAGACTTAAGATGTGGTGACCTTATTTAGATACTGCTTCCTATCACCCTGCCAAAAACATAAAGCCCAGGCAATTGGTGGTTGTTCAATCACGAATAATAAAGCTGATTGCCTTCAAGAGGTAAGAGCTGAGGGATATGAAAGGGAGTAACAGCACTCTGTCCTTCTTTGTATATTTCTGACTTTCGGAAACATATTAATGTTCCTTGTGTTCATGAAATAAAAGTAACATAGATGAGAGAGGAAAATGTCTAAACGAAAGAAAACTGGGGGGGAAAAAGGAACCCAATAGAATGAATGTAACTCCTGAAGGGGAGAAAGAGAAAGAAGTAACCCAACACAGAAAGGCAGATTTGGCAGAGTGGCTCTTTTGAGTAAATCTGTTTTTACAGTGGTATATTAGAAACAATTCTGAAGCTTATATATATATATATATATAAGCTTATATATATATAATTTTATTTGTTTATTGGCTGTGCTTGGTCTTCATTGCTTCTGGGCTTTTCTCCAGTTGCGGCAAGCAGGGGCTACTCTTTACTGCAGTATTTGGGCTTCTCACTGCTGTGAGTTCTCTTGTTGCGGAGCACAGGCTCTAGGGGTATGCACTGAGTCGTTGTAGATTCCAGGCTTTAGAGCACAGGCTCAGTAGTTTTGGCACATGGGCTTGGTTGCTCCATAACACGTGGGATCTTCCTGGACCAGCCATCAAGCCTGTGTCTCTTGCATTGGCAGGTGGATTCTTCACCACTGAGCCTCCAGGGGAGTCCTAAAACTATTTTAGATTTATTTTAAGGTTGAATAAAGTTGTAAATGTGTTGATACTTTGGAAGCCAGGATTCCTGCTGTGGAAGGGAGGACTTACAGATACGAAGTGGGCTTATGGAGGGTCAGAAAGAACCTTAAGGGTACAGACTGGAATCAGAAGTATCTATGGAGTCTCATGATTTCTAAGCTATGTTGTTAATCATCATTATTGGAGGGTTCTTCTACTCACTAAAGTCAATACATGTGCCAATCTGTGGTCTCTCACAGACATAGTCAGAGTGGCAAAAACTTTGAGTCACCGGACACTCACATTCCCAGCTGAGGGAGAACGAGGCAGTGCTCTCATGCTTGTTCTTGTTGCAGCTCTCCTTCTGTAAGCAAATGCCCGTTTTGCAGTCTATTCAGTGCCACATCTTGCCCATTTGTGATGCTTTCTGTTGGTGATGTTGCTATTAACATGGCTCCCAAGCGTAGTGCTGAAAGTGAAAGTGAAAGAAAGTGAAGTCGCTCAGTCATGTCCGACTCTTTGCGACCTTGTGGACTGAAGCCCACCAGGCTCCTCCGTCCACGGGATTTTCCAGGCAAGAGTACTGGAGTGGGTTGCCATTTCCTTCTCCAGGGGATCTTCCTGACCCAGTGCTGAAGAGCTGTTTAATGTTCCTAAGCGCAAGGAAGCTGTGACGTGATTTATGGAGAAATATATTTATAAGACAAACCTAGTTGAGGCATGGAAATATAATGCTATTGGCCATGAATTTAATGTCAATGAGTCAACAATATATACTAAATAAGGTGTCTTTAAATAAACACATATTTTAAAAAGTTATGTATTGATCAGTGGACAAAAATGTGACCAGAGGCTTGCGGGAACACAACTACACAGTGTCAGTGCTTGTGGCCTGGAAAACAGATACATACCAGGCTGGTTCTAAAAGGGGATCGATCATGAAACAGGGCATGTTTGTCATTTTCAGAGTCACTGCAGATTGAACAAGCAGCAGCCAATTTTATACTTTGCACAGTTAGAGTTCACCTATTGTGGATACTGTCATCTGAACCATGTGGTTAGGCTCTTGGTGCAGTTTCAACAAGCCGTAGTCACTGGTAGCTCAGACAGTAAAGAACTTGCCTGGGTTCGACCCCTGGGTTGGGAAGATCCCTTGGAGAAGGGTATGGCAAGCCACTCCAGTATTCTTGCCTGGAAAATCCCCATGGACGGAGGAGCCTGACGGGCTACAGTCTGTGGGGTCGCTAAGAATTGGACACAACTGAGTGACTAAGCACAACTTAGCACAGCCCTGTATTTGCCCTCTGAGCAATGGTTTAGAATTTTCTAATTCAGTGTTTGTGGCCACTTTATAGAACATAACTATGGAAAATAGGGAGAGCTGACCATATATGTCTATGCATGACACTTGCCCATGTGTACAGTCATATAGGCAAGTATGTTTGCATGTATATTATATGTGTATATACCATACATGCATATATTCCCTGGTTCTGACTCTTGTAGAGCCAAGCAATAAAAACATCCCAGTATCAGTGAGCATACCTAGCACTCAGATATCATTCTATAATACAAACAAAATAAAGAAGCAGGGCTCCTTGGTAAAATAACCAATTCCAGGTCTGGGGTATGGTGGATGGATGGATACATGATGAGTCTGGAATATCTTATCATGCCAGAAAGTAGGAAAGCACCCTAAAAAATGATGGAGGCAGCCTACTCAAAGCAGGTTCCACTGGCCAAGTCAGGGACAACCTGAGCACTAAAATAATTGAGTACAGTAATGAATCACAAACCATTCAGGGAAAAAATAGAAACTGAGGTATCTGTATCCATTATTAACAAATGACAAAAAAGGGAGCTCTTCCTTACAGTGGAATGCTGGTTGCCAACTGAAAAATGGGGACATAGTGCTGGTGTTGAATTATCATTCGGCAGCCATCATTATAATGACTGGTTTGGGTAAGAATCATATTAATGCTACATTAAGGGAGAAATTTTGATGAGGAGCTGGATATTTGAATGTCTCCACACAACTTGCTCAGTAATTCCAAGGGAAAATAGTAGTAGTCACTACACAATGGAGAGATAAGAGAAGACTTTCACCAGACGATCAAAATTAACATCACAGTGAAGGACAGATGGACATGGTGTGCCTCCAGACGTGATGCCCTGAAAAGGACACAAGAATGCATAATCTGAATCTAATCATGAAAAACACCAAACAGATCCATGAGAAGCATGTTGCTCTCTTAAAGTGTTAGGAGAACCTCTATTCTTTTGAAATATTAAGGTCATAAATACACAGAAAGACTATGGATATGTTTCAGATTAAAGGAAGCTAAGGAGATATGGCAACTAAATATAATGTGTCATCTGAACACAGATCCTGTACTGGAGAAAATGCTTTTAAAACTTTATAGGCATAAGTAAGTCAACATCTGAGTTATTGACGCAATAAGCGAGTCAACAAGTGAGTTAATATCTGAGACTGGAATGTAGGCAAGAGATTCAGTGAAAGTATTTTACCTAAGGTAAGTTTACTGTAGTTTTATATAAAAGAGTCTCTGCATTCTTAGAAAATATACACTGAATATTTAAGAGTAAAATGTTAACATTAGGTGCATGTGAATGAAGAGTATACAAGTGTTCTTCATATTCTTCTTATACATGAAACTTTTCCTTTTTCCTTTTTATTCATGCAACTTTTATGTAAGTTTGAAATTCTTTCCAAGTGAAAGTTTTAAAAGCAAAAGAATGAAAATTCTTGTTATCCCAGAAATCTTACTTCCAGGAATGTTTTTCAGCAGAATTTTAGGAAGAATAACAAAGACAATGTGATAATAGAATGATTGCTGTTGAACAAAATCAGAAAGTTAAAATCAATCTTTAGTGAGAGACTGGTTAAGTAAATATAAATGTATATCCATGATGACCCAATTGCAGATATTTGCTCAGCTCCCATCAACCCTCCCATTGCAGCCATATTTGCACCAGAGCCCTGGGTTCAGGTGTTTAGACTGAGGGTGGGCACCTGGTTCGTAAGAAGCCAGTCAGGTTTCCTCCACCAGAGGTTCCATGCTGGGCTGACATTCCAGTTCAGTCTGCGTGATTCTGTTGACCAGAACAGCAATAAATCAAGAAGTTCCAGTAGCCATCTTCAACCAGATGTATAGAGGAAAAAGAGCATTAAGGAACTGCTAACAATCTATTTTTCCATAAAATATATTCAGGTATTTAAATAGATACATTTTAACTGTCCATTTATATTCTTTACAATAGTACAGGAATATGAATCCCAACAAATAAAAAATTAATGATCAGAATATTGAAAGCGTTCATGCTATTTAATCTCGTATGTTTAATATTGTCTCACTGATTTATGTATGATATTATAAGTAAATAATGTTTTTTAAAAAATAGATCTTTTAAAACATATTGAGCTTATGTTTTAATGATTTCATGATGCTGTGAATGTCTCTTCTCCAAACAAGTTCGTTCAACTTTAACATTTTTAAAAAGATGCTTAAAGTTTCCACATCTGTGAAATGAATAATCTGAAGGTTGGAAGTTGGATCCATTTCCCTGCATGCTATTGCCGCCTAGTGGCTGATGATAAGAACCTAAATTTGAATTGAGTACTGGCCCATTGCGTGACTGGAGAAGGTAATGGCAACCCACTCCAGTACTCTTGCCTGGAAAATCCCATGGACAGAGGAGCCTGGTAGGCTGCAGTCCATGGGGTCGCGAAGAGTCAGACATGACTGAGCGACTTCACTTTCAGTTTTCACTTTCATGCATTGGAAAAGGAAATGGCAACCCACTCCAGTGTTCTTGCCTGGAGAATCCCAGGGACGGGGGAGCCTGTTGAGCTGCCGTGTCTGGGGTCGCACAGAGTCGGACACGACTGAAGTGACTTAGCAGCAGCCAGTGCATGACGGGGGCAGCTTAGCTATTCCACCCACTCTAAGAAGGTAAGTTCCACCAGCCAACTCCCATCAGGGGTCTCCCAAGAAGTAACTCTACATATCTTCCTAGAACGTCTTGCTCCCAAAAGCCTGACTTCTTTCCCAGGACTTCCTGTTTCCCAGAATCCCAGGTTAAGTTGGGAGCATGACAAGAAAGCTTGAGGACCCAATCAGTGAGGAGGCCCCGAAAACAGTCTCATTTGGATGTCATGCCAAGGAACTCATCTTGGAAAGAGAAAAGGAAAACTGAAATGCTTTCCACTACAGCTCGCAAAATGCAGGATAAAGCAAAAACTACCAAGACTCTAGTTAAGGGCACCAGCAAGCTCTCACCTTGTGGGAAAAGATAGCCTACGTCAGGTACAAGATACGTGCAGTCTGCTCTTTCCACAACTTACCCTCGGGGAGTCCTCCAGTTTCCCTGGGTCTGGATTTAATCTGCAAAATACTACCCTGTCAAATTCACCCCAACTTACCTGTTCAGTTCAGTTCAGTCCTGTCACTTAGTCGTGTCCGACTATTTGCAACCCCATGAATTGCAGCATGCCAGGCCTCCCTGTCTATCACCAACTCCCGGAGTTCACCCAAACTCATGTCCATCGAGTCGGTGACGCCAACCAGCCATCTCATCCTCTGTTGTCCCCTTCTCCTCCTGCCCCCAATCCCTCCCAGCATCAGAGTCTTTTCCAATGAGTCAGCTCTTCACATGAGGAGGCCAAAGTACTGGAGTGTCAGCGTTAGCATCATTCCTTCCAAAGAACACCCAGGGTTGATCTCCTTTAGAATGGACTGGCTGGATATCCTTGCAGTCCAAGGGAATCACAAGAGTCTTCTCCAACATCACAGTTCAAAAGCATTGATTCTTTGGTGCTCAGTTTTCTTCACAGTCCAACTCTCACATCCATACATGACCACTGGAAAAACTATAGCCTTGACTAGACGGACCTTTGTTGGCAAAGTAATGTCTCTGCTTTTGAATATGCTATCTAGGTTGGTCATAACTTTCCTTCCAAGGAGTAAGCGTCTTTTAATTTCATGGCTGCAGTCGCCATCTGCAGTGATTTTGGACCCCCAAAAAATAAAGTCTGACACTGTTTCCACTGTTTCCCCATCTATTGCCCATGAAGTGATGGGACCAGATGCCATGATCTTCATTTTCTGAATGTTGAGCTTTAAGCCAACTTTTTCCACTCTCCTCTTTCACTTTCATCAAGAGGCTTTTTCGTTCCTCTTCACTTTTTGCCATAAGGGTGGTGTCATCTACATATCTGAGGTTAGTGATATTTTTCCTGGCAATTTTGATTCTAGCTTGTGCTTCTTCCAGCCCAGCGTTTCTCATGGTGTACTCTACTACTACTACTACTACTACTAAGTCACTTCAGTTGTGTCCAATTCTGTGCGACCCCATAGACGGCAGCCCACCAGGCTCTGCCGTCCCTGGGATTCTCCAGGCAAGAACACTGGAGTAAGCAGGGTGACAATATACAGCCTTGACATACTCCTTTTCCTATTTGGAACCAGTCTGTTGCTCCATGTCCAGTTCTAACTGTTGCTTCCTGACCTGAATATAGGTTTCTCAAGAGGCAGGTCAGGTGGTCTGGTATTCCCATCTCTTTCAGAATTTTCCAGTTTATTGTGATCCACACAGTCAAAGGATTTGGCATAGTCAATAAAGCAGAAGTAGATATTTTTCTGGAACTCTCTTGCTTTTTCCATGATCCAACAGATGTTGGCAATTTGATCTCTGGTTCCTCTGCCTTTTCTAAAACCAGCTTGAACATTAGGAATTTCACGTTCACATATTACTGAAGCCTGGCTTGGAGAATTTTGAGCATTACTTTACTAGTGTGTGAGATGAGTGCAATTGTGCGGTAGTTTGAGCATTCTTAGGCATTGCCTTTCTTTGGGATTGGAATGAAAACTGACCATTTCCAGTCCTGTGGCCACTGCTGAGTTTTCTAAATTTGCTGGCATATTGAGTGCAGCACTTTCACAGCATCATCTTTCAGGATTTGAAATAGCTCAATAGGAATTCCATCACCTCCACTAGCTTTGTTCGTAGTGATGCTTCCTAAGGCCCACTTGACTTCACATTCCAGGATGTCTGGCTCTAGGTGAGTGATCACACCATCGTGATTATCTGGGTCATGAAGATCTTTCTTGTACAGTTCTTGGTGGGGACTCTAAAACCGCTCTCCCTCACTCTCCACATCCACATAATACAACTCCAGTCCATTTCACCTTTGAAATACTTCTCTGACCTCTACCCTAATTTTTCTGATCCCATAGTATTCACACTGTCCCTGGTACAGCCTCCTAGGGACAGCCTTCCAGCCCTGTCCTGTCTACATCACATCCACACGCCACAAGGCGGGCAAAGGGTGGGCTATTTGGAGAGCAAATCTATCTCTTGCTCGGGGTTGAAACCTTCACCTACTGGAGGAAGTCTTGGGTCTCAAGTGGAACCTGAGGCCTCTCTTTCTTCCCACTTCTTGCATCCCTGCCTCTCACGTTACCCGCTGGTCACTGGACCCCTCTACCAGCTGTCTCTCCACCTGGCTTCCACCATCTCCTCTGCCTGCAAGCTTCACCCCACACACATTTCACCAGCTAATCCTACTCATTAATACCCCTGGAAAGCCTTTTTTCACCTCTCTTCCTCCTCAGCTCCTGGGCCCAGACTGTGTCAGGGACCCCTCATTCCTGCTTCCAGAATATTTCCATCTTGACAGTTCACTTCTTCATTTACTCATGAACAACTCTTTCAAGAGCACTGCTCTGTGCAAGGCACAAAGGCCAGGGGCAAAACCAGAAAGGAGGAACATGGAGTCCCAACAAGGCATAGACTCCACATGTCCCCTGGAGGTACCACAGGGAGGTCTTCTCTCTTCATTGCCCACGTGCTCCACTGGGCTGTGAGCAGAAAGGACAAAATACTCTTAGTCATCATTTTACTGCCAGGCTTGGCACAGTGTCTGGCTATAATCTTTTTCTTTTCTTGGCTGTTGTATATGGCATACGAGATCTTAGTTTCCAGACCAGGGATCAAACCCGTGCCTCCTGGAGTGGAAACACACAGACCTAACCCTGGACTACCAGGGAATTCCTTGGCTATAATCTTTATGGATGAATAGAATGAGGACTCACACCTCCCAACATGCAACATCCTATGCTGACTTTTTGGAATTAGAAAGAACCTGACAGATGTGGCACAACTCCCTCCCCAGACCTTTCAGTTCAGTTCAGTTCAGTTCAGTTAAGTCGCTCAGTCATGTCCGACTGTTTGCGACCCCATGAATTGCAGCAAGCCAGGCCTCCCTGTTCATCACCCAAACCGGAGTTTCCCCAAACTCATGTCCATCGAGTCGGTGACGCCATCCAGCCATCTCATTCTCTGTTGTCCCCTTCTCCTCCTGCCCCCAATCCCTCCCAGCATCAGGGTCTTTTCCGATGAGTCAGCTCTTCACATCAGGTGGCCAAAGTATTGGAATTTCAGCTTTAGCATCAGTCCTTCCAATGAACACCCAGGACTGATCTCCCTTAGGATGGACTGGCTGGATATCCTTGCAGTCCAAGGGACTCGCAAGAGTCTTCCCCAGAACCACAGTTCAACAGCATCAATTCTTTAGCGCTCAGCTTTCTTCGCAGTCTGACTCTCACATCCATACATGACCACAGGAAAAACCATAGCCTTGACTAGATGGACCTTTGTTGGCAAAATAATGTCTCTGCTTTTCAATATACTATCTAGGTTGGTCATAATTTCCTTCCAAAGAGTAATCATCTTTTAATTTCATGGCTGCAATCACCATCTGCAGTGATCTTGGAGCCCCAAAAAATATAATCTGCCACTGTTTCCACTGTTTCCCCATCTATTTCCCATGAAGTGATGGGACCAGATGCCATGATCTTCGTTTTCTGAATGTTGAGCTTTAAGCCAACTTTGTCCCTCTCCTCTTTCACTTTCATCAAGAGGCTTTTTCGTTCCTCTTCACTTTCTGCCATAAGGGTGGTGTCATCTGCATATCTGAGGTTATTGATATTTCTCCCGGCAATCTTGATTCCAGCTTGTGTTTCTTCCAGCCCAGCGTTTCTCATGATGTACTCTGTGTAGAACTTAAATAAGCAGGGTGACAATATATAGCCTTGACGTACTCCTTTTCCTATTTGGAACCAGTCTGTTCTTCCATGTCCAGTTCTAACTGCTGCTTCCTGACCTGCATACAGGTTTCTCAAGAGGCAGGTCAGGTGTTCTGGTATTCCCATCTCTTTCAGAATTTCCCACAGTTTATTGTGATCCACACAGTCAAAGGCTTTGGCATAGTCAATAAAGCAGAAGTAGATGTTTTTCTGGAACTCTCTTGCTTTTTCAATGATCCAGTGGATGTTGGCAATTTGATCTCTGGTTCCTCTGCCTTTTCTAAAACCAGCTTGAACATCTGGAAGTTCATAGTTTACATATTACTGAAGCCTGGCTTGGAGAATTTTGAGCATTACTTACTAGCGTGTGATATGAGTTCAATTGTGCGGTAGTTTGAGTATTCTTTGGCATTGCCTTTCTTAGTGATTAGAATGAAAACTGACCTTTTCCAGTCCTATGACCACTGATGAGTTTTCCAAATTTGCTGCCATATTGAGTGCAGCACTTTCACAGCATCATCTTCCAGGATTTTAAATAGCTCAACTGGAATTCCATCACCTCCACTAACTTTGTTCATAGTGATGTTCCCTAAGGCCCACTTGACTTCATATTCCAGGATGTCTGGCTCTAGGTGAGGGATCACAGCATTGTGATTATCTGGGTCGTGAAGATCTTTTTTGTACAGTTCTTCTGTGTATTCTTGCCACCTCTTCTTAATATCTTCTGCAAGGTCCATACCATTTCTGTCCTTTATCAAGCCCATCTTTGCATGAAATGTTCCCTTGGTATCTCCAATTTTCTTGAAAGATCTCTAGTCTTTCCTATCCTGTTGTTTTCCTCTATTTCTTTGCATTGATCACTGAAAAAGGCTTTCTTATCTCTTCTTGCTATTCTTTGGAACTCTGCATTCAGGTGCTTATATCTTTCCTTTTCTTCTTTGCTTTTCACTTCTCTTCTTTTCACAGCATTTGTAAGGCCTCCTCAGACCACCATTTTGCTTTTTTGCATTTCTTTTCCATGGGGATGGTCTTGATCCCTGTCTCCTGTACAATGTCACAAACCTCTGTCCATAGTTCATCAGGCACTCTGTTTATCAGATTTAGACCCTTAAATCTATTTCTCACTTCCACTATATAATCATAACGGATTTGATTTAGGTCACACCTGAATGGTCTAGTGGTTTTCCCTACTTTCTTCAATTTAAGTCTGAATTTGGCAATAAGGAGTTCATGATCTGAGCCACAGTCAGCTCCTGGTCTTGTTTTTGCTGACTGTATAGAGCTTCTCCATCTTTGGATGCATAGAATATAATCAATCTGATTTCGGTGTTGACCATCTTGTGATGTCCATGTGCAGAGTCTTCTCTTGTGTTGTTGGAAGAGGGTGTTTGCTATGACCAGTGCATTTTCTTGGCAAAACTCTATTAGTCTTTGCCCTGCTTCATTCCATACTCCAAGGCCAAATTTGCCTGTTACTCCAGGTGTTTCTTGACTTCCTACTTTTACATTCCAGTCCCCTATAATGAGAAGGACATCTTTTGGGGGTGTTAGTTCTAAAAGGTCTTATAGGTCTTCATAGAACCATTAAGTTCAGCTTCTACAGCATTACTGGTTGGGGCATAGGCTTGTATTACTGTGATATCACATGGTTTGCCTTGGAAACAAACCGAGATCATTCTGTCATTTTTGAGATTGCATTTTGGACTCTTCTGTTGATCCTGCCCACAGTAGTAGATATAATGGTCATCTGAGTTAAAGTCACCCATTCCAGCCCATTTTATTTCGCTGATTCCTAGAATGTCGACGCCAGACCTTTCAGTTCAGTTCAGTTCAGTTCAGTCACTCAGTCGTATCTGACTTTTTGCGACCCCATGAATTGCAGCACACCATGCCTCCCTGTTTATCACCAACTCCTGGAGTTCACTCAAACTCATGTCCATCGAGTCAGTGATGCCATCCAGCCATCTCATCCTCTGTTGTCCCCTTCTCCTCCTGCCCCCAATCCCTTCCAGCATCAGAGTCTTTTCCAATGAGTCAACTCTTCTCATGAGGTGGCCAAAGTACTGGAGTTTCAACTTAAGCATCATTCCTTCCAAAGAACACCCAGACTGATCTCCTTTAGAATGGACTGGTTGGATCTCCTTGCAGTCCAAGGGACTCTCAGTGGATGAGAAATAAAAACTCCTGCAGTGAGAAAAATCAAGTGTTAGCAGTGGAATTCTGAATCCAAATTTCAGTACTCTTTCTTTCTAAACCATGCTGCCCCTAACTTGAATAAACTGTTTTTTGTGGTCCTTGGTAACATTTGACTAATTAATATTTTCTATCACTTATTTAACCATAACTTAGTGGTCATTCTTGCTTGTTCGTTTCTTTATCTTATAATCCTTATAATCAAAATGATTATAAGGATGATAATCACTTTGATCACAAGAGAATTTTAGACTAGTTGAGAGAGGATTCTAATGGATTCTAGGGTACAAAATGAACCAAGCCAGGTCCCTGTCCTTAGAGGGGACAGCTGGGTGCAGACAGGTGCAGCCAGTGTGAATGCCATCACTGAAGTTTTCCTTATTTGGATGGATCATGAGATGCTGCCTGGAAATGAAGCCTCATCTCTAAAAAGTCAATGGACATTTTCCAAATATTTGAGGACCCAGGAAGGAGAGGCACCACAGTTATAAGGAACAGGAGCAGCAAACTTCAGTCCTTACAATGATGTTGGCTATGTTCTTTTGAATTAAACTTGTTTGTATCTCAATCAGTCCATCAGTTATTATACCACATCTCACATCTAACTGCTTATCCTTTTATTGATCCTCTTTCAAAAAGAGTAATTGATTCAATTCTTCCAGTGTTGAATCCACTCTATTTGACAAATTGGTTACAAGGTTCTAAACACTTGGCAAGTGCCGTGGTCATCGGCACTCATTCCACAAGGCTATGTTGATGACCACGTGCCAAGCGTTGAGCCAGGTGCTGATGCAGACTCAAAGATCAAGATGGGGTGCCAAGGATGCAAGGGGCTGGCTCAGTGAAGACAGGAGAGATCAGCAATCACCCACTAAAAAAAGCCCCAAATGAGGCTAATCTCAGCTGTTATTGTATTGGTTTAATTACTGGAAATTCTTTGAAGACAGGAACATGTCTGAAAGTACCTGGGAGTCACTCTGATGTTCCTCATGCTCCCCACTCCCCAGTATCTACCACCAGGTCCTTCCTGTTTTACTCATAAATATTTTTCAAATCCGTCCATTTCTTTCCATCTTTATCAGCACCTCTGAAACAGAGTAGGACCTATGGTCCTTCCTTCCAATTTCCTCTACTTGCCTTTGGTCCGGAGGAAAACTTTGGTCAAAGAATAAATTTAATCAGAGAAGTGAGAAAATGCAGAAGCAAAGGAAAACAGTCCAACAAGACCAAACCATAGTTGTTTAGTCATTAAAGTCAAGGACATTTGGTTCCTTCTCAAAGGCTATAGATAATATTCTAAGCCATATTCTGTGAGCTGTCTTATAGATACTGAAACCCCTACCAGATGGAAAAGGTTAAATACGTGATAACCAGACTGTAGCCATGGCATAAGCTATCACAATTCCAAGAACTGGCCTCAAAGAAATGGAAACAAACCAACCATGGAACCGAAGATTAACTGTACTCAGGACCATCAAGATGATGCTGGTCAGACCACCATCGACCAATTCAAGATGACTGTCGGAGCTGACTGCTACTTCTGCATGGCCTCGCTCTGTCTATATGCCCCTGCTGCTGCTGCTGCTGATGCTAAGATGCTTCAGTTGTGGCTGTGCGACCCCATAGATGGCAGCCCACCAGGCTCCCCCATCCCTGGGATTCTCCAGGCAACAACACTGGAGTGGGTTGCCATTTCCTTCTCCAGTGCATGAAAGTGAAAACTGAAAGTGAGGTCGCTCAGTCATGTCCGACTCTTAGCAACCGCATGGACTGCAGCCCACCAGGCTCCTCTGTCCATGGGATTTTCCAGGCAAGAGTGCTGGAGTGGGGTGCCATTGCCTTCTCCACTATGCCCCTGGACTCCCCTTTAAAAATTCTTGCCCACTGATTGTCAGTGGGGAATTGGCCATCAGACATGAGTCCTCTTCTCCCACCAGGTGCCAGCCTCTGAAATAAAGCAAAGTTTCCTTTCCTCCAACCTAGCTCCTCAGGTATTGGCTTCCCAGTAGTGAGCAGCCAGGCCCCAGCACTTCCATATTGCTAGTCACCATTTCTCTTTCTTCTGGATTATTGTGATTGCTTTCCTTGTATCATTTCTAATCCTTTTGTAATCCCCTCTAATCTATTGTCCACATGTCAGCCAGAGGAATCTTTGCCACATGTAAGCCTAATCACATTCAGTTCTCACACATGTTCAAAGTCATTCCCTGCCTTCTGACTATTTTTGGTAAAAAGACATGGCCTGTACCTTTGCACCTCCAATGGGAGCAGAGAACTTGAATCAAGCCTTTTAGAACTCTGTGTTCTCAGCAGTGAGGAATAAGCAAATATTATGTCATCTGATGTCATTTAATGGCTTAAATGCTTTGTCTGCCACAAATTCATACATCACATATCACTCATTGTTAGCATCTAGAGACTATTCCATATTGGCAGAGCTGTTTCTTTTATTGTCATAACATTCATGTTATTTCATAATTCTTGATGTTTCATATTTTTTAAAGCAGTCCCAATCCCATTTAAGATGTTTCTAATGTTGTATGTACACAAATTATACATAGACCTTAGTTTACTATTCTTCATCTTCAAAATTACAAAGGAAACAAAGAAGACCAAAATAAAGGAAAAGATAGTCCATGTTCATAAATTGGAAGGCAATATTATTAAGAAAATAATATTCCCAAATTGATACAGAACTTCAACACCATCCTTATCAAAATCCTAGTTGCCTTCTTTGCAGAAATTGAAAGCTAATTCTAAAATTTGTATGCTATTGCAAGGGCCCCACAATAGCCTAAACAATCTTAAAAATAACAAAGTTGGAGAAAGTGCACTCCCCAATTTCAAAATTTACTAAAGACAAGAGTAAAAAAGACAGGTTAATACTGGCATAAGAATATATAAATGAATGAATTGAATAGAATTGCAGTTCAGATTCACATTATGTTCAATGAATTTTCTACAAGAGTGCCAAGACAATTCAGTGGGGAAATCATTTCAACAAATGATGCTGAGACATCTGGATATCCATATGGAAAAAGAATGAAGTTGGGACTCTACCTCACATCATATACAAAAAGTAACTCAAAATGGATCATGGAATTACATATAAGAACTAAAATCATACAAAGAAAATGTATGAGTAAATCTGAATGACCTTGGTTCACATAGTGGTTTCTCAGATATGATACCAAAAGCCCAAATGAAAAATAAACCACAAAAACCAGATAAATTGAACTTCAGAAAAATTAAAAACTTTTTGTACTTCAAAGGATATCATTAAGGTCAAATTTTTTAAATGACCTGTAATCTATAGGATGAAGGAAAGTATTTGCAAAGCCTGTATCTATCTGATAAAGAATGTGTCTCTAGGACATATATAAAGAAATTTTACAACAGCTGGGAAAGATTGATGGCAGGAGGAGAAGAGGGTGACAGAGGATGAGTTGGCTGGATGGCATCACTGACTCAATGGACATGAGTTTGAGCAAACTCCAAGAGATAGTGAAGGACAGAAAAGCCTGGTGTGCTACAGTCCATGGGGTCACAAAGAGTCAGGCATGACTTAGTAACTGAACAACAACAAAGTAAAAAGTCAAATAACTCAATTGAAAAAATAAACAAAGAATATGAATAGATAGTTCTCCAATGAATATACCCAATTGGCCAATACTAGTCACTAGGTTAATGCAAATAAAAACAAACCACAATGAGGTTAAAATATAAAAGACAGACAATGACAAGTGCTTACAAGAATATGGAGAAATAGAAACCCTCCAACACTATTGACAGGAATATAACATGGTGCAGCCACTTTAGAAAACAATTTATAAGTTCCTCAAAAAGTTAAATATCAAGTTATCATATGGCCCAACAATTCCACTCCTAGGTTTATACCAAAAGAAATTAAAACATATGTTTACTGAAAAACTTGTACACACATGTTCATAGAAGCATTATTCATAATAACCAACAGGTGGCAGGGGGAAGGCCCATCAGTTGGTGAATGGATAAATAAATTGTGGAATATCCATACAAAGGAATATTCTCCAACCACAGAAAGGACAAAGTACAGATGTTACAACATGGATGAACTTTGAAAACATGCTAAGTGAAAGAAACCAGTCATATTAGTAAAAAGTGACACAGAATATGATCTCATTTCTATTAAGTATCCAGAATAGGCAAATCCATAGAGACATTCAGAAAGTATGGCAACTCATGGTTTCCAGGGGCTGAGGGGAAGAGGGGGAATAAGAGATGAATGCTAATGAGTATGGGTTTATTTTCGGATTTATGAAACGTTCTGAAATTAGTAGTTACAGTTGTGAAAGTCTGAAATATACTAAAGAAACAAATTGTAGTAGTAGTGTAGTTGCTCAGTTGTGTCTGATTCTTTGCAACCCCATGGAATGGAGCCCACCAGGCTCCTCTGTCCATGGGATTCTCCAGGCAAGAATACTGGAGTGGGTTGCCATTCAGTCAGGGACTGAATCTGGGTCTCCCACATTGCAGGGAGATTCTTTACCCACCTGAGCCAACAGGGAAGCCTAACAAATAGCATCCTTTGAAAGTGAAAGTCACTAAGTCATGTCCGACTGTTTGCAACCCCAAGGACTATACAGTCCATGGAATTCTCCAGGCCAGAATACTGGAGTGGGTAGCCTTTCCCTTCTTCAGGGGATCTTTCCAACCCAGGGATCAAACCCAGGTCTCCTGCATTGCAGGTGGATCTTTACCAGCTGAGCCACAAGGGAAGTGACTTTCACTTCATATATGTATTGGTTTGGACCTCCCTCGTGGCTATAGTCCATGGGGTCACCAACAATCGGACATGACTGAGCATCCTTTAAAAGGGTGAATTTTGTGGTATGTGAATTAAACCGGCTTTAAAACTCAGGAGGAGATGCAGCAGAGCTGGGTAAAAGAGAAGTGGAAGAGTATGTGTGAATGGACTTCTCTCCTGTGTGGTCAGAGCTCCTGGGGGTCTGGGAGACTGTATGGTGAATCCTTTCCAGTAATACCCTTGTCCCTGAGCTAGCTCAAATGGTCATCTGTCTCTTGTTCCCCAGCAATTGCTGACAAACACAGACATTGTTTCTGCCTTGATTCTAGCCAACCACCTGCAATCACATTGCTCCCCACCCCTAGGGGCTTTGGGGCTCAGGTTTTGGCCTGGTGAGGAAGCAGCCAAGTGTGTACATCATTCCAAACATGGACTGAACTTGTGAATATGGGAAACATTTGTGCAGGAGAGACATGATCGAGTCCAAAAGGATAGGATCATTTTTTATAACAATAAAGGACATTGTTATCTTTCTAAAGATTACAGTTTTCAGAAAGATAAATGCTCACTTGAAGGCTTTCCCATTTCTATTGGGTAAAAGCCAAATTGATGCTACAGATTCCCAGTCAGGTCCTAACATTAGTTATTTAGATGAATGTTTGTCTGATTTTCTGCTATGCATCAGGGCTCACTTGAATATGAATTTTGTTCATATCCATATTCAAGGAATATGATTATGAAACCTCTATTCGAAGATACACTGTGTGACTCAGGAGAAGATTCTTTTAAAAATAATTTTAAACGTTTGGCTTGCAGAAGTAACCTTCACCATCTGTAAAACAAATCTGAGAAAATTCCCCAGTGAGATCTTTTTATTGAGCTCGTTTAGTTTAGTGTGTCTTTTGTGTTTGGGAGAAAATTGGTTTTATGCTGAAGAAATCATTCAGCTCATTATGCCTTGATTGTGGGAGACAATGCCTAGTTTGCAGGACTGATCCTACTTAAGTATATGCAGTTTAATAACTATCAGAATATACAGCAGCAAGGAAAAAACCCATACCTCCATTTCCTTTTCTTCTTTTTAAAGAATTTTTTTGCCCATGCCACATGGCTTGCAGGATCTTAGTTTGACAACCAGGGACTAAACCCAGACATTCAGTAGTAAAAGCTCTGTGTTTAAACCACTGGACCACCAGGGAAGTCCCTATTTCTTTTCAATTATTCAAAATCTCACTAATATGAGCATGTGTCTCCATAGAGGCTATTTATGAATTCCCATTAGGGATTATTATTCCCACATGTAATACACAGGTTGGTTCTTTTCTGCTCACCTGTGTGTCTTTGGATGGCCCCTGTGCCTCCCACACCAGCCCCAAACCTTGTTTGTTGTCACTGTTTAGTCCTAAGTCATGTCCAACGTTTTTGTGACCCCATGGACTGTAACCTGCCAGGCTCCTCTGTCCATGGGATTTCGCAGGCAAGAATACTGAGGTGACTGTCTTTTTCTTCTCCATGGGATCTTTCCAACTCAGGGGTCAAACCCATGGCTACTGCATTTGCAGGTGAATTCTTTACCATTGAGTTACCTGGGAAGGACAACTTTGTTCACCTACTTTCAAAATTCAGGTGTCACCTGTTCTTACAATTCCCTCTTCCCACGCTGAGTCAGACACCTCTGAAATTCTTAAAACCTGTCTTTTGGTACTCATCATGCTGTATTGTAAATCATGAGAATGTGAGCTCCTTGAAGGCAAAAAGCATCCCTTTTTCTTCTCTGTGACCCCCAACAAAAAACATTTCCCAATACATTGAAGGTATTCCATTCATGATTGTTTAATGAATGGATGAATGCATGATTTAGCTTAAAGATTTTTCTGTCTGTCACTCCCCAAAAGGTTTATTATAGACTGTCCAGATGCAGGGAAGGAAAACCTTTCCTTTACTCTTCTAGGTTCTTTTGACTGGCCTATTAGCTAAATTGACATAGGACATATTAATAGGAGAAAAACCAACTTGATTACATAGATTCGGGAGTTCCACGAGAATATTAGGCTCAAGGACAAGTTGGGGCTTATATGCCATCTTGAGCTAGAGGATGGGACAGGGGTCTGGGGCTTCAAAGGGAAAGAAGGTCATTCACAGAACAAAAAGTAGAGCTGACGTTTGGTAATTAGATGTTCTCTCTGCATACAGACAGGTTTTTCAGATGACAATTATCTCTGGTAAGAGTACTTCCTCTTGAGCTAAGAAGGAGGCTCCCTATCTAAATGTGTAATAGGGAAGAACAAATCTGACCCCATATTAGATCTCTTTCTTCTACTTTAACCTTTGTATTCTATTGCTTTTGCTACAAGTTAATCACTAAAGGGATGCTGCTACGGCTTAATGTATACATAATGGCCCGTCTGTGTGAACCTGGCTCTCATGCCTGAGCTTAAGCTATAATAACTGTTTAGCTTATACGAAATATCCTGACCAGGCCCACCTGAGAACGGCTGCAGGCATGAAAAAATTAACACATCCCCTCTGAAGTCTGCCCAGAATCAGGAACTATTTGCAACAACTTATTGCCTTTTTTACTTTTCCTGCTTGAGTTTGGGTGAATTCTGGGAGTTGGTGATGGACAGGGAGGCCTGGCGTGCTGCGATTCGTGGGGTCACAAAGAGTCGGACACGACTGAGAGACTGAACTGAGCTGAACTGAACCCCTTCTTCGCTCTATGCATCCAACCTGGGCAAGATGGTTCTTTGGGACATTAGACCACCATCTTCTCTGTCTGCAGGCTTTCTGAGTAAAGTCACTATTCCTTGTCCTAACGTCTAACTTCCTAATTGCTTGACCTCTCCTATAGGGAGCAATATGAACTTGGACTCGGTAACTTTTAAGTCATTAAGAGAGAGGTAAAAGTGTTTCTTGAGTTCTCTAGGTCAAGATTGCCTTCAGCCCAAAATAATCCACATGCCAATTCAGTGCCATATTTAGGGATAATGTATTCTGCTCCCCCTCTTAGATGATCCATTTTTGCTAGTTGTTGTGTGCCCTCTGTGTACAGTGAAATCAGATCATATGATCTCCATAATGAAGAATAGTGATTCCCAAAGAACAATGCATGTTCTGAAGTTGATCCATCACAGATCATTTGTTCATCATCTGCAAAATGGGAAAAATAAGGACATGAGTTCTCATGGAGGAAAAATGACAGTTTTTTTCTGAGATAAATATCATCCTGAGATAAATAATCATCTCTGGTATTAAAATATTTTTCTTTAATGAACTGGTAAAGTAAACAGAAGGTGAGACCCACGCATACACACACAATATAGGTGAGCTATACACACAATATCAATTCAGTTCAGTTGCTCAGTCGTGTCCAACTCTTTGCAGCCCTATGGATTGCAGTACGCCCAGCCTCCCTGTCCATCACCACCAACTCCTGGAGTTTACCCAAACTCAACCATCGAGTCTGTGGTGCCATCCAACTATCTCAACCTCTGTTGTCCCCTTCTCCTCCAACCTTCAATCTTGCTCAGCATCAGGATCTTTTCAAATGAGTCAGCTCTTCACATCAGGTGGCCAAAGCATTGGAGTTTCAGCTTCAGCATCAGTCCCTCCAATGAACATTCAGGACTGATCTCCTTTAGGATGGACTGGTTGGATCTCCTTGCAGTCCAAGGGACTCTAACGAGTCTTCTCTAACACCACAGTTCAAAAGCATCAGTTCTTCGGTGCTCATTTTCTTTATAGTCCAACTCTCACATGCATACATGACTACTGGAAAAATCATAACCTTGACTAGATGGACCTTGGTTGCCAAAGTAATGTCTTTACTTTTTAATATGCTATCTAGGTTGGTCATAACTTTGCTTCCAAGGAGTAAGCGTCTTTTAATTTCATGGCTGCTGTCACCATCTGCAGTGATTTTGGAGCCCCCCAAAATAAAGTCAGCCACTGTTTCCACTGTTTCCCCATCTATTTCCCATGAAGTGATGGCACCAGATGCCATGATCTTCGTTTTCTGAATGTTGAGGTTTAAGCCAACTTTTTCACTCTCCTCTTTCACTTTCATCAAGAGGCTCTTTAGTCCTTCTTCAGTTTCTACCATAAGGGTGGTGTCATCTGCATATCTGAGGTTATTGATATTTCTCCCTGCAATCTTGATTCCAGCTTGTGCTTCTTCCAGCCCAGCATTTCTCATGATGTACTCTGCATAGGAGTTAAATAAGCAGGGTGATAATATACAGCCTTGACGTACTCCTTTTCCTATTTGGAACCAGTCTGTTCTTCCATGTCCAGTTCTAACTGTTGCTTCCTGGCCTGCATACAGATTTCTCAAGAGGCAGGTCAGGTGGTCTGGTATTCCCATCTCTTTCAGAATTTCCCACAGTTTATTGTGATCCACACAGTCAAAGGCTTTGGCATAGTCAATAAAGCAGAAGTAGATGTTTTTCGGGAACTCTCTTGCTTTTTCCATGATCCAGCGGATGTTGGCAATTTGATCTCTGATTCCCCTGCATTTTCTAAAACCAGCTTGAACATCTGGAAGTTCATGGTTCACATGTTGTTGAAGACTGGCTTGGAGAATTTTAAAGATTACTTTACTAGCATGTGAGATGACTGCAATTGTGTGGTAGTTTGAGCATTCTTTGACATTGCCTTTATAGGGATTGGAATGAAAACTGACCTTTTCCAGCCCTGTGGCCGCTGCTGAGTTTTCCAAATTTGCTGGTGTATTGAGTGCAGCATTTCACAGCATCATCTTTCACCATTTGAAACATCTCAGCTGGAATTCCATCACCTCCACTAGCTTTGTTCGTAGTGATGTTTCCCAAGGCCCACTTGACTTCACATTCCAAGATGTCTGGTTCTAGGTGAGTGATCACACCATCATGATTATCTAGGTCATGAAGATCTTTTTTGTACGGTTCTTGTGTATTCTTGCCACCTCTTCTTAATATCTTCTGCTTCTCTTAGGTCTATGCCATTTCTGTCCTTTATTGAGCCCAACTTTGCATGAAATGTTCCCTTGGTATCTCTAATTTTCTTGAAGAGATCTCTAGTCTTTCCCATCCTATTATTTTCCTCTATTTCTTTGCACTGATCACTGAGGAAGGCTTTCTTACCTCTGCTTGCTATTTTTTGAAACTCGCTATTCAAATGGGTATATCTTTCCTTTTCTTCTGTGCTTTTTGTTTCTCTTCTTCTCGCAACTATTTGTAAGGCCTCCTCAGCCATTTTGCTTTTTTGCATTTCTTTTCCATGGGGATGGTCTTGATCTCTGTCTCCTGTACAATGTTGCAAACCTCCATCCATAGTTCATCAGGCACTCTATCAATCAGATCTAGTCCCTTAAATTTCTTTGTCACCTCCATACCTGAATGGTCTAGTGGTTTCCCCTACTTTCTTCAATTTAAGTCTGAATTTGGCAATAAGGGTTCATGATCTGAGCCATAGTAAGCTCCAAGTCTTGTTCTGGTTGACTGTATAGGACTTCTCCATCTTTGGCTGCAAAGAATATAATCAATCTGTTTTTGGTGTTGGGCATCTGGTGATGTCCATGTGTAGAGTCTTCTCTTGTGTTTTGGAACACAATGCAGGACATTTATATATATATATATATATATATATATATATAACATATTTATACATCATATGAATATGTATTATTTAACTTATATGCAAGAGTACATCATGCAAGATGCTGGGCTGGATGAATCACAAGCTGGAATCCAGATTGCCAGGACAAATATCAAGAACCTCAGATATGCAGATGATAGCACTCTAATGTCAGAAAACAAAGAGGAACTAAAGAGCCTCTTGATGGGGGCAAAAGAGAAGAATGAAAAACTGAACATTCAAAACACTAAGATCATGGCATCCATTCCCATCACTTCATGGCAAATAGATGGGGAAAAAGTGGAAGCAGTGACAGATTTTCCTTTCTTGGGCTCCAAAATCATTGTGGACAGTGACTACAACCGAAATTAAAAGACTCTTGCTCCTTGGGAAGAAAAAGCTATAACAAACCTAGACAGCATATTAAAAAGCAGAGACACCACTTTGCCAACAAAGTCTGTATAGCCAAAGCTATGATTTGTCCAGTAGTCATATATGGATCTGAGTTGAACCATAAAGAAGGCTGAGTGCTGAAGAATTGATGCTTTTGAATTGTGGTACTGGAGAAGACTCTTGAGAGTCCCTTGGAGAGCAAGGAGATCAAATCAGTCAGTCTTAAAGGAAATCAACCCTGAATATTCATTGGAAGGACTGATGCTGAACCTGAAGCTCCAACATTTTGGTCACCTAAGGTAAATCTGACTCGTTGGAAAAGACCTTAAGGCTGGGAAAGATTGAAAGCAGGAGAAAAGGCGATGACAGGATTAGATGGTTAGTTGGCTTCACCAATTCAACGGACATGAGTTTGAGCAAACTCTAGGAGATACTGAAGGACAGGCAAGCCTGGCATGCTGCAGTTCATAGGTCACAATTAGTTGGAAATGACTTAGCAATTAAACAGCAACAACAAAAAATATATGAATATCTTGTATTGTTCAGACCAGCTTGGCTCTTTGTGCCAAGAAAGATCCCAAGTTCAATGTCTCAAGGAGAGAGGTGTATTCCTCCCTTACACAATTGTCCCACAGTGAGTGAACCTGGTTAGTGGGACAGCTTTTCTCGTGTAGTCATTTAGAAACCCAGTATCCTTCTGTCTCATTATCTTGCTCCCCTCAGGTGGGATTTCCTTGTCTATGTGGCCAAACCTGGGTCATGGACACATCAAGAGAGAGAATTACAGGCAGGCGGACTGTCTTTGGGGTTGGGAGAGAAGAATGAATTGGTAGAGCATGGAGGATTTTTAGGGCAGTGAAACTACTCTGAATGATATGACAATGGATACATGTCACTATGCATTTGTCAAAACTCAAGGACTATAGAACACCAGAAATGAACTCCAAAGTCACCAGTGAACTTTAGCTGATAATACTGTATCAATTCTGGCACATCAATTACAACAAATGTACCGCATGAACACAAGACATTAATGATAAGGAACTGGGAATGGGGAGGTTTATAGGAACTCTCTGTAGTTAACACTCCATTTTCCTGTAAACTTAAAACTGTTACCAAAAAACAATCTATTAAGACCAGAATAAAACAACTCATTAAGTTTCTTTTGGAGACTGTAAAAACGTATCTATTGGCTTGTACAGGAAAAAAAAGCCATGACTTTTATGCTATCAAAATCCATGGCTCCTAAGTTTCCCAGTTAAGGACAGTAACATAAACTCTACAATATTTTTTCACTATCTCTGTGGCTATTTTCCAGATTGAATACAGATAGTGATGACTTCAGGATTCCCAGATGGCTCAGTGGTAAAAAATCCGCTTGCCAATGCAGGAGACGCAAGAGATGCCAGTTTGATCCCTGGGTCAGGAAGATCCCCTGAAGGGGTAACCCAGTCCAGTATTTTTGCCTGGAAAATCCCACAGACAGAGGAGCATGGCAGGCTACAATCCAGGGAGTCAGGCACAACTAAGCACACACACACAGTGGCAACTTTGTGGTTTTATTCTACATTTATGAGATTTTAAAATATTTAGTATTTCTATTTTATTCTGCTTAAAATCATTGTGACTTTGTCTGCCTCAAATAGCCCTACCATCATTGTCATTTTTTTTCTAAGCTAAGATCTCATTGTGGTTACCTCTAATTTTTTTCTCAGTCACCCAAAAAGCATTTTTAACTTTTCATCCAGTTATGGTTTACAGATATCTATAATATTAGAAATATGATGAGATTTAAAATTTTTATTACATCAATAAACATTATAACAATAATGTGAATCAAAAACAGGAGAAAAACCCTCAAAACTTTTAAGAAAACTTTCTGCTCATTTTCATTTTTCCATGTTACTTTATATATGCAGTCTAATAATTGGATAGGGCTTCCCTAGTGGCTCAGTGCTAAAGAATCCTCTTACCAATGCAGGAACCATGGGTTCAGTCCCTGGGTCTGGAAGATTCCCTTGGAGAAAGAAATGGCAACCCACTCCAGTATTCTTGCCAGGGAAATTCCATGGACAGAGGAGCCAGGTGGGCTGCAGTATACGGGGACATGAGTTGGACCTGACTTAGCGACTAAACAACAACCACAGTCATTGGACAAACACAACAATATCGTGTTTTCTTTACAATAAGGCATATGTAGTTTTCATATTTTTATATAGTTTTGACAATTAAAATTTTAAAGGAAATATTTCAAGTTAAAACAACATGAATAATTATTATTAGACATGGTTTGTTTTCAGTTTTTTATATTGTAAAGTGTATAGAAAAGTGTTCATGCAAATACCTTTTCATTTTTTAAAAAAGTGCTACTTTAGGACTTGCCTGGTGATCCAGTGGTTAAGAATCTGCCTGCCAGTGCAGGGGACATACTTTCAATCCCTGGTCCGGGAAGATCCCACATGTTGCAGAGCAACCAAGTCTGTGTGCCGGGACTGCTGAGCCCAGGACCTAGAGTTTCTGCCACACCATGAGAGAAACTGCCACTACGAAAAGCCTGCACACCACATTGAAAGGTAGCCCCTGCTTGCCAATACTAGAGAAGCCCTGATACAGCAATGAAGACCCAGTGTAGCCAAAAATAAACACATAAATTAAAAAATTTAAAAAGATGTTACTTTATAATAAATTTTCAAGAAAAGGGTCACTGATTTTTTTACATTTTTTTTGATACTGCAGGCCAGAAATTCATTTATACACAGAACAGCGAGTTACCTTGAGGCAGAGTTTTTTTTAATACATTTTGGACTTTGTGTACTTCATTAGATAAAATCAGAGAATGCATCACATACTACTGAGATGTATCAATGATTCAAGTGTAAAACCTAAAACCCCAAAAGGGATAAAAATAAACATTAAGGATATGTTTATAATCTTGGAGAGAAGATCTTTTTAAGACTTCAGCAAGTAAATAAAACAATTGATAGGTGTGATTAAGTGAAAATTAAAACCTTTTGCAGAGCTGAGGAAAAAAAATGCAAGTTGAGAAAATATATTTGCAACATATATGATAGTCTAATTTCCTAATTTCCTCAGTATAAAGAGTGTTCATAAATCATTAAACAAGGACAAACAGTCCCATAGGAAAATGGGCAAAGGACCAAAGGTCTAAATAAAAAATATATACAAAGATACTCAAATTTTTCACTACAAAAAAAGGAAAATTAATTCATGAGATTATTTATATTTATCTGATTGACAGAAATAATATTTCATCATGCTCACTCAAGACTCTTGTGTAAAATGGCACCAATTTTTAGAATGCATATCCTCTGACAAATATCATACTTGAATTTCCCAGAAAGCAGAGCTCCAAGGCAAAGGTTTCAGTTCAGTTCAGTCGCTCAGTCGTGTCCGACTCTTTGCAACCCCATGAATCGCAGCACGCCAGGCCTCCCTGTCCATCACCAACACCCAGAGTTCACTCAGACTCACATCCACTGAGTCAGTGATGCCATCCTGCCATCTCATCCTCTGTCGTCCCCTTCTCCTCCTGACCCCAATCCCTCCCAGCATCAGGGTCTTTTCCAGTGAGTCAACTCTTCGCATGAGGTGGCCAAAGTATTGGAGTTTCAGCTTTAAAATCATTCCTTCCAAAGAAATCCCAGGGCTGATCTCCTTCAGAATGGACTGGTTGGATCTCCGTGCAGTCCAAGGGACTCTCAAGAGTCTTCTCCAACACCACAGTTCAAAAGCATCAATTCTTCAGCGCTCAGCCTTCTTCACAGTCCAACTCTCACATCCATACATGACCACAGGAAAAACCATAGCCTTGACTAGATGGACCTTAGTCGGCTAAGTAATGTCTCTGCTTTTGAATATACTATCTAAGTTGGTCATAACTTTTCTTCCAAGGAGTAAGCGTCTTTTAATTTCATGGCTGCAATCACCTCCTGCAGTGATTTTGGAGCCCCCAAAAATAAAGTCTGACAGTATTTCCACTGTTTCCCCATCTATTTCCCATGAAGTGATGGGACCAGCGGCCATGATCTTCGTTTTCTGAATGTTGAGCTTTAAGCCAACTTTGTCACTCTCCACTTTCACTTTCATCAAGAGGCTTTTTAGTTCCTCTTCACTTTCTGCCATAAGGGTGGTGTCATCTGCATATCTGCGGTTATTGATATTTCTCCCAGCAATCTTGATTCCAGCTTGTGTTTCTTCCAGTCCACCGTCTCTCATGATGTACTCTGCGTAGAAATTAAATAAGCAGGGTGACAATATACAGCCTTGACGTACTCCTTTTCCTATTTGGAACCAGTCTGTTGTTCCATGTCCAGTTCTAACTGTTGCTTCCTGACCTGCATACAGATTTCTCAAGAGGCAGGTCAGGTGGTCTGGTATTCTCACCTCTTTCAGAATTTTCCACAGTTTATTGTGATCCACACAGTCAAAGGCTTTGACATAGTCAATAAAGCAGAAATAGATGTTTTTCTGGAACTCTCTTGCTTTCTCCATGATTACGTACTACCAATTAATCCCAGGAAGCCTGAGAGGAGCTCAGCTAGCAGGGAAGGAAGGCAACCAAGAAAGAGAGTGAATTAAAGAAATTAGGGGAAATCATATTTCAAAATTGTTTTCAGATATCATATTGTTGGTAGCATTGATATTTTTGAACTTTTCTCTAATGGTAATATGGAATAAAAGTAACATGCAAGAAGGTGGTATTCCAAATTCAACATTTTCAGTCTTTTTTTTTTTTTTTAATTTGACTACACCGGGTCTCAATTGTAGCACGTGGAATCTTCAATCCCACATGTGGGATCTTAGCTGCAGCATGCAGGATCTAGTTTAGTGTTCCGGGGTTGAATCTGGGCCCCCTGCATTGGCAGCATAGTCTTAGCCCCTAGACCACCAATGTTCAGTGTTCTTAAGAATCAGGATTCTCAGGGTAAAAGAGAAGGGCAAAGAGAGGGTCAAAGCTGCAAAACAGGAGAGATTAAGCAAAACTCTACAGCCCCACATTTCAACTGGAAACATCAATTTGAGACTATGATACACTTTCTATAACACAAAATTCACCACTTTTCCCCATGCATTTCCACTGGAATAGCTTTGAAAAAAATAACAATCCCAGTAGCAGTGAGCACTTCCAGCTCCTAGATTATTCTCCAAATTATCTCCATTAAAAACAAGAATCACTGATTCCAAGCCTGAGACAGGAAATATATAAGATGAGCCTGGACATCATATCATATTAGAAAGCAGGGAAGTTACCAAAGCTACAGAAGTCATATCTGAAAGACCAGAAGCCATGGAAAAGTGAAAGCTGCTCAGTTGTCTCCGACTCTTTGCAACCCCATGGACTATACAGTCCATAGAAGTCTCCAGGACAGAATACTGGAGTAGGTAGCCTTTCCCTTTTCCAGGGGATCTTCCTAATCCAGGGATCGAACCCAGGTCTCCCACACTGCAGGCAGATTGTTTGCCAGCTGAGCCACAAGGAAAGCCCAAGAATACTGGACTTCCCAAGCCCAAGAAGCCAATGGAAGGGTTCCTATTAACCAAAAGTATAAATAGCTTAATTTAACCTCCATCCCCTGCCTCCCAGCCTTCAGTAGAGGACCCACCCTAGTCATAAACTGCAGAAGCCGAATGCTATCTCAATAAAAACCTCCCATATCTATGCTGAATGAGTCTGAATCATCTTTAGGCGACACCTGGTGGGGAGAGTTCAGCTCAGCTCAGTCGCTCAGTCATGTCTGACTCCTTGCAGCCCCATGGACCACAGCATGCCCGGTCTCCCTGTCCATCACCAACTCCTGGAGTTTACTCAAACTCATGTGCATTGAATCGGTAATGCCATCCAACCATCTCATCCTCTGTCATCCCCTCTCCTCCTGCCTTCAATCTTTCCCAGCATCAGGGTCTTTTCAAATGAGTCAGTTCTTTGCATCAGGTGGCCAAAGTATTGGAGTTTCAGCTTCAACATCAGTCCTTCCAAAGAACACTCAGGACTGATTTCCTTTAGGATGGACTGGCTGGATCTCCTTGCAGTCCAAGGGATTCTCAAGAGAGTACTAACCAAAAAGTTTTCAGATTGACACAGATATACTTGATTTTTTTTATTTCCCACCTCCCCAACTTCATCCCATCCCCTCCTACTCACCTCCACCAACACACAGCCATCCACTCACACCTTCCCTCATCAAAAAGGCTTTCCCCATTCTTGCCAGGTGAGCCCGGCTTCACATGGTATTCCTTCCAAATCCTCTCAATGGCTAAAGTGATCTAAGTCAACCAAGTCTTGGTTCTTGCTATTTCAAGAGATGGTTTTTGAAATTCAGAAAGACCTTTTATCTCTCTGAGCCTTTCAACAATCATGGATTCAATACTCAGGAAGCCAGAAGGAAACCCAAGACTTAAGGGTCAGAGAAGAACAAAGAGTTTATATCTTCAAATCTGTTCAGCTCCTGGGGCCATTGGTCAATCTTAGCATCACTAAAAGTAGAACACTACTGTGTTTTTGTTGGGATGGAATTATGATGTCACAGAACCAGCTATGAACTATTCATACCTTAAACATTGAACCTGAACCTAATCACTTTTTAAATACAGCTTTCAGTGCTGAGGAAATACAAGGGTGGAATAAAAGTTGACACCCTGAAAAAACAGATAAGTCATAGAAAATTCTGTGGGACAAAAGCTTGTATTAAAAAAGGGTGGGGGTGAGTTAGTTGCTACAGATTCAGAAATATAACCACTAAATGTTACATGTGGACCTTGTTTGGATCCTAACTCAATCAAACATAAAAATACATTTTTAATGTAATCCCTGATTTTGTATGCAATTAACAAAATTTGAATATAGGGTAGATATTACCTGATATCAAGGAATTATCACTTATTTTGTTAGAAGTGCTTTTTAATAGAAAAATGCTTTAAAATTTTAAGATGCATATTGAGGTGTATTAGGGGTAAAATAACTTGGTATTCTGGATTTATTTTAAAGTAGTTTTATTAAAAAAATTCAGTCTAAAGATACCAACCTAAAAAAATCTATATAATATACAAAGTGCAAAATGTAAGTTGAAGATAAAAATATATAACATACTTATATTTCATCAATATAAAGTTTTCTGATTAGATGATATAGAAATAAACATACAAATGACACTATACATGTGAGTAAAATTTAGGAATAAAGTACACAGAATTTAAAGAACAGTTACCTTGAGGGCAAAGTATTGCTTGGAAAGAAAGAAGACTTTGAAGTACAACATTTTAAAATTGTTTAAAGTTGTGCTGTAGTGGATTAATATTTACTTTTTGTTTTTTGTTTTAATTCTCTGTCAAACTAAAAATTAAAAACCTTAAAACCACAAACTTAAAATTTAAACCTATTCTAGTTACATATATAAAAAATTGAGAGAATATCTGAAACAACAAGAGTTCATGTGATTTCCCTTGAGAACTGGCATTTGGAGGAGTGTGCAAGACAGCTAGAAATCTCATTCCACAGACTCCAGTACTGACTGAACCTTTTATAACAAGCATGAGGTATATTCACCATTGGAAGAAAAAGGAATAAAAATTAATGCGCAAACTCAAAGCCTGGAAAAAAAACAACACCTAAACCAAACATCTCTTTATATGTACCCTAACAACTTCTTAAGAATGCATATTTTGTCAAATTTTTTCTCTTAAGAAACACCAAAATGTGACCAACTGGTTAAAAGCAAACACCAATGTGATTGTGAACTGCTTTGGGTTTAAAATCCTGGATTTGAATCCCAGGGCTCTCACTACGACTAAACGACGTTGGCCAAATTATGACACCTCTCTTTCGCACTTCCCCGATGGCTCAGTGTGTAAAGAAGTCACCTGCAGGGCAAGAGAGGCAGGAGACGCGGGTTCAATCCCTGTGTCAGGGAGATCCCCTGAGCATGTTAACTATGAAAGGGATTAAATAACAGGAGAAGCCTGAACCCAAACCCTTGCTCAGCCATTTATCATCTGTGTGTCCTTGGCTGAGTGACTCAGTTTCCCTGTGCTTCATTTCCTCCTTTGCAAAATGAAAGTTACAACCTCCTAGTTTCGTGGTGAGGGTTAAAGGAGTTGACACAAATGAAACATCAATAACTCCAATCTATATAAAACCCTCAGCAAGTAGGGTTATTATTACCTCCCACACAGAAACTACAAAATCTTAAATGAGATTCTGTACACTGAGTGCTTTGCACAATACCTTGGTAGCTGTTCTTATACTCATCAATCCAGGAATAAGTATATTTTTTATTGTGGTAAACACATACATAAAATGTACCCTCCTAACCATTTTAAAGTGTTCAGTTCAGTAGTGTTAAGTGCATATTCACGTTGTTGTAAAACAGGTCTCCAAAACTTTCTCATTTTGTGTGACTGAAATCTTGTACCAAGTAAACAGCAACTCCTCTTTCCCCTTCCCCAAGCCAGATATCCACCATTGTACTTTGTTTCTTTGAATTTGACTTCTTTAGATCCAAAAAAGTGGAACTGTACTGTATTTGTCTTTTCATGATTGGCTTATTTCACCTAGCATCATGTCCTAAAAGCTCATCTATCTTGTAGCATGTGCCAAGATTTCTTCCTTTTTGAGGCTGATTAATACTTCATTGCAGGTACATACTGCATTTTGTCCATCTATTCATGCATGGATGGACCCTTGGTTTGCTTCTATGTCTTGGCTGTTGTGAATAGAGCTGCTCTGAATATGAGTGCACCCTGCTTCCAGTTCCTTTGGCTATATACCCAGGAGTGGGATTGCTGGATCATATGGCAGTGCTATTTTTAGTTTTGTGCTGAAACTCCTACTGTTTTCTGTAGCAGCTATACCATTTTATATTCCCATCAACAGTGTGCAAGTGTTGCAATTTTATCACCTCCATTAACACCTGTTATTTTGTTTCATTTTGTTTTAATAGTAACTATTCTACTATCGGGTATTAGATGACATGTCAGTGTGGTTTTGATTTGCATGTCTCTGATGTTTGATGATGTTGAGCATATTTTCATGCATTTTTTGGCTGTTTGTATTTCTTCTTTGGAGATATGTCTGTATTGAGCTTAGTCCCTCAGTCGTGTCCGACTCTTTGCACCAGGCTTCCCTGTCCTTCACTATCTCCCTGAGACTGCTCAAACTCATGTCCATTGAGTCAGTGATGCCTTACAATCATCTCATCCTCTGTCGCCCTCTTCTCCTGTTGCCCTCAATCTTGCCCATTATCAGGGTCTTTTCAATGAGTCAGCTCTTCACATCAGGTGGTCAAAGTACTGAAGCTTCAGCTTCAGCATCAGTCCTTCCAATGAATATTCAGGGTTGATTTCCTTTAGGATTGACTGTTTTGATCTCCTTGCAGTCCAAGGGACTCCCAAGAGTCTTCTGCAGCACCACGGTTCAAAAAATTCTTCAGTACTCCGCATTCTTTATGATCCAGCTCACACATCCTCTCACATATACAGATCTCACATATACATTAACAGTATATGACTATTAGAAAAACCATAGCTTTGACTATATGGGCCTTTGTTGGCAAAATGATGTCTCTGATTTTCATACACTGTCTGGGTTTGTCATAGCTTTTCTTCCAAGGAGCAAGTGTCTTTTAATCTCATGGCTGCAGTCAGCATCTGCAGTGATTTTGGAGCCCAAGAAAATAAAGTCTGTCACTGTTTCCGTTGCTTCCCCACTTTTTGCCATGAAGTGATGGGACCAGATGCCATGATCTTAGTTTTTTGAATGTTGAGTTTCAAGCCAGTTTTTTCACTTTCCTTTTTCATCTTCATCTTTAGTTCTTTTTCACTTTTGGGTGGTGTCATCTGCATATCTAAGGTCATTGATATTTTTCCCGGCAATCGTAATTTCAGCTTGAGGATCATCCAGCCCAGCATTTCACATGCGGTATTCCGCATAGAGTTAAATAAGCAGGGTGACAATATACAGCCTTGACGTACTCCTTTCCCATTTTTTAACCAGTCTGTTGTTCCGTATACAGTTCTGTTGCTTCTTGACCTGCATACAGATTTCTCAGGAGGCAGGTAAGTTGGTCTGGTGTTCCCATCTCTTACAGAATTTTCTAGTTTGTTATGACCCACGCAGAGGCTTTAGTGTAGTCAGTGAAGAAGCAGAAGCTTTTCTGGAATACTCTTTCTTTTTCTATGACCCAATGGGTGTTGGCAATTTGATCTCTGGTTCCTCTGCCTTTTCTAAATCCAGCTTGAACATCTGGAAGTTCTCAGTTCATGTACTGTTGAAGCCGAGCTTGAAGGATTTTGAGTATTATCTTGCTAACATGTGAAATGAGTGCAATTGTATGGTAATTTGAACATTCTTTGTCATTGCCCTTCTCTGAGATTGGAAGGAAAACTGACCTTTTCCAGTCCTGTGGCCACTGCTGAGTTTTCCAAATTTGCTGGCATATTGAATGCAGCACTTTAACAACATCATCTTGTAGGATTTGAAATAGGTCAACTGGAATTCCATCACCTCCTCTAGCTTTGCTCATAGTGATGCTTCCTAAGACCCACTTGACTTCACACTTCAGGATGTCCAGCTCTGAGTGAGTGAACACACCATCGTGGTTATCTGGGTCATGAAGATCTGTTTTGTACAATTCTTCTGTGTATTCTTGCCACCTCTTCTTAATATCTTCTGCTTCTGTTAGGTCCATATCATTTCTGTCCTTTATTGTGCCCATCTTTGCATGAAATGTTCCCTTGGTAAATCTAATTTTCTTGAAGAGATCTCTAGTCTTTCCCATTCTGTTGTTTTCCTCTGTTTCTTTGCATTGTTCACTTAACAATGCTTTCTTATCTCTCCTTGCTATTCTTTGGAACTTTGCATTCAGATGGATATATTTTTCCTTTTCTTCTTTGCCATTTCACTTCTCTGCTTTTCTCAACTATTTGTAAGGCCTCCTCAGATAATCATTTTGCCTTTTTGCATTTATTTTTCTTGAAGATGGTTTTGATCACCACCTTCTATGCAATGTTACAAACCTCTGTCTGTAGTTCTTCAGGCACTCTATCAGATCTAATATCTTGAATTTACATGTCACGTCCACTGTATAATCATAAATTTGATTTAGGTCATACCTGAATGGCTTAGTGGTTTTTCCTACTTTCTTCAATTTAAGTCTGAATTTTGCAATAAGGAGCTCATGATGTAAGCCACAGTCATATCCTGGTCTTATTTTTGCTGTCTGTATAAAGTTTATCCATTTTCACCTTCAAGGGATATAATCAATCTGATTTTGGTATTGACCATCTGCTAATGTCTAGTCAAGGCTATGGTTTTTTCAGTAGTCATGTATGGATGTGAGAGTTGGACTGTGAAGAAAGCTGAGCGCTGAAGAATTGATGCTTTTGAACTGCGGTGTTGGAGAAGACTCTTGAGAGTCCCTTGGACTGCAAGGAGATCCAACCAGTCCATTCTGAAGGAGATCAGTCTTGGGATTTCTTTGGAAGGAATGATGCTAAAGCTGAAACTCCAGTACTTTGGCCACCTCATGAGAAGAGTTGACTCATTGGTAAAGACTTTGATGCTGGGAGGGATTGGAGGCAGGAGGAAAAGGGGATGACAAAGGATGAGATGGCTGGATAGCATCACTGACTTGATGGACGTTGAGTCTGAGTGAACTCTGGGAGTTGATGATGGACAGGGAGGCCTGGTGTGCTGTGATTCATGGGGTCACAAGGAGTCGGACACAACTGAGTAACTGAACTGAACTGAATGTTCAGTGTAGAGTTATCTCTTGTGTTTTTGGAAGAGGGTGTTTGCTATGACAAGTGCATTAACTTGGCAAAACTCTGTTAGCTTTTTCTCTGCTTCATTTTGTACTCCAAGACCAAACTTGCCTGTTACTTCAGGTATCTTTTGACTTCCCTCATTGAGGGTTAGAGCTTCATGAAGTTGGAGGGGGACTCAACTCAAGCCCGCAGCACTATGTAAGTGCATACATGTTCCATAAAATTGCTGTGGATTGTCAGCCTTGCCATGAACTTCACGCTAGGGCAATCTTCCAATGCCTGCCTCACTGTAAGCATCCTCGTCTTCATCATTACCATGAAGAAGTTGTAGTTTTATTCCCCAGGAGTTTCTCTTGGGTCCCCTTGATGGAGCTTTAGCAAGACAAATGTCTAGTATATCAAGGAAACAGAATCTTGTGGATTTTAACAGTAACCAAGAAGAGGTGGATCTGCTAGGTCTAAACAAATTCTTTAGTAGCCTGAATCCTCAGCTAGAGCAAAATCTTCTATAGCAAAACTGCTCTTCTCTATGTGTAAGGGGCTGAATGTTGAACGTCATGAAAAATTCAACAGGTTCGAGTACTGTTCACAAATGCTAATAATTTGATTTACATTCACGATGCATTAGTGGTTTATAAGGCACTGTCAATAAATTGTTGTGACTTCCCTTTACGTTTGTGAATTTATAAATATTGTAGATATTGTGATGACTATTGAAAAGAATATTGCCAAATCTCACTGATTACCAATGTTGAAATATGTCAGTGTTGTTTGAAGGGCAAAAAAAGGTCCATACTTAATAATTCTCAAAGCTCTTATCTCTAAGTGGACACATGTCTAGAGGTATCAAGTAAAAACAAGACTCCAAATACGAAGGAAATGGTCTCTGTTCTTGTGACAGCTACTTAATGAAGTAATAAAATAAATAAAGGTAAGAGCTAAACAAAATGTAAAGTTTACCACCAAGAAAATAAGTCACAAACTGAACTCAGCTCTTTGCTCCAGGCTAGATCTCAGCTGGTAAAGAATCCTCCTGCAAGGCAGGAGACCCCAGTTCAATTCCTGGGTCAGGAAAATCCCCTGGAGAAGGGATAGGCTACCCATTTGAGTATTTCTGGGCTTCCTTGGCAGCTCAGTTGGTAAAGAATCAGCCTGCAATGCTGGAGACCTGGGTTCACTCCCTGGGTTGGGAAGATCCTTTGGAAGAGAGGATGGCAATCCACTCCAGTATTCTTGCCTGGAGAATTCTCATGGAGAGAGGAGCCTGGCAGGCTACTGTCTATGGGGTTGCAAAGAGTTGGACAGAACTGAGCAACTAAACACAGCACAGATCTTATAGAACCACACAGTATCAGTTTCAAACTCATTTTAAAAGAGACTTATAAAACCACCTTGCCTCACTCATAGGTTCCTTAGCTTCCAGGGTCCCAACTCCAGTGGGAAGCTGACCCACGTTGTGTCTGTTTCAATTAAAAGCCACAGGCATGATGGTAGCCAGGCCAGGAGACCCACAGGCCACTCATATCTCAACAGAGTCAAGTTAACATTGGTTGTCATGTAAAGAGCCAGTTTTCTTTATGAATGAGCAGCTGTTCCATCGCTCTGCCCAAAGGGAAACTGCCAGTGTTTGGGGACCCAGGTGGCTCCCTACAAAGGCACTCACTCCCCGAGAAGGGGCTCAGGGGGAGAAGTGACCCAGTCTTCTGTGTCAGGTCAATTGAGCTCTGCTATAGAAAATGGTCCACACAAGCCTGTTTTCTCTCCTCCCCACCCCCAGCACAATCATGACTTGATTGTTAAAAAGACCGTGAATAACTACAGCTGGCTTTTTGCCCTGCTGGTGGCTGCCCATAATGATTTTTCCACAACTTTCAGAGAAAACTCGAGAAGACAAACACCCCATGTTAATAAACCCCCAAACAGAGGGGTGTTAGCACAGACCTCAGAGCAGCCTTTCAAGTATGCAGAGTTTGCCCATAAGATACCAACTTCTCCCTAATTGAAAGGATGTTGCTTCTTGCTGAGTACTTGTTGCTCAGTTCTGCAGAGCTGACGCTGGTTGGATGTCAGCCTTGTGCCATGCTCTGTCTTTGTACCTGCAATTTGCAGAACATTGCCGTGGTGGGGGATACAGCAGTGGAGATTGGAGTTCCTGCCCTCAGTAAATTCATGATCTCTTGGACCCACAAGTCAACAAGAAAATGGGGCGTAATAGAAAAGTGACACTGAGCTGATACCTGGCCAGTGTCGTCACAAACTCCAGAGCTAAGCAAATGAAGGATGAATCACATAAATGCATGGCTTTGAAGCTCTAAGGTCAGGACTACATAGCCATTAAAAAGAATGGAACAGAGCCATATGTGCTGACAGGGAACAAGCCCAGAACACTCTGGACACCGATAAAAGAGGGGAGAAGGACAGTGTGTTTGCTGCGTTCCCATTTGTACTGAAGGGGTGGGGGATAAGGATGAAGAAGATGCAAATATGATGAGGATAAACACAGAAACATTCCCAAGAAACTGGTAACAGAGTTCCTTTAGGGACAAAAGCTGTATAACTAGGAGTTTGGCTGAGGGTGACTGTGATAGGACATACTTTTCGCTGTATTTGGAGTTGGGTATAGTATGAATGTATTATCTTTTGCTATCTTTTGAATTTAACTTTAAATAATTTCTAAGACACTTACGAGTACCATTCTTCATTTAGTCTATAGAGAAGCAAGAGTGTGTGTGTGTGTTTATTCAATGCAATTTCAATCCAAATCGCAGCATGTTTTTTCCTAATTCTAAATTGATTCTAAAATTCAAATGGAGATGCAAGGATCCTGGAAGAGCCAAAACAAGTCTGGTAAAGAAGAAACTAACAATATGTGATTTCAAGAAATATTATAAAGCTATACTGTTTAGAACATCGTGATATTGGCATAATGGTAGACAAAGTGATCAACGGTACAAAATAGAATAAAGCATGTGCATAAAAGACCCTAGAAGGATATACAAGAAACAAATGACAATTATTACCTTCTTGCATGTTGGGAGCTGGTTGGATGAAGAGCAACATGGGGTACTTTTCACTGTATACATATTTAATGTGTGATTCATGTGAATGATTCAAAAAATAAAATTCAGAAGCATTTATGCCACTTCTTAAAGTACAGTTTATGCTAACTTTCCAGAGCAAATTATCAGGAAATATTGCAAATTTTGCATTCTGGTAAGCAAAAAAAAAAAAAAAAAACAAAAACAAATTGTCCATCAGATCAGTTTAAACCAAGGTTTGGATCCTGGGGCTACTGGTTTTTCAAAAGACACTAAGTTATTTCTGAGAATGTTAGAAAAGGTTGTGTCTGAGCAACATATTGTTTCACACCATTCTGTGGTCACATCTGGTCCCAAAGCCAAGAAATTCTTTATCAAGGGAGAAGCTGGGACTTCCCTGGTGGCACAATGGATGGGTCCACCTGCCAATGCAGGGGTCACAGGTTCAATCCCTGGTCCAGGAAGATTCCATATATCTCAAAGCAGCTAGGCCCATGTGCCACAGTATTGAGCTCATGTGCCACAACTACTAGAGCCTGCACCTAGAGCCTATACACCACAATAAGAAAAGCCGCCATAAAAAGAAGCTCATGCACCAAAATTAGAGAAAGCCTGGCCACAGCAACAAAGACACAGTGCAGCCAAAAATTTTTTTAAATTAAAAAGAATAAGACGCTGAATTTCTGGTTTCCTCTCCATCTGAGATCTCAATCAACAAGGAGACTTTTTTATTTTCCTTTCTTTTCATTGAAGTAGAGTTGATTTATAATGGTGCTTTCTTTTTTAAGACAGTCGTATTGAGGTATAATTGTCAGACAATACACTGTACACATTTAAAGTGTATAACTGACATGGGTGTTGAGAATTGCAAAACTCTCAACACGAAAGACTCCATCCAATTCCCAACAAAAAGGGACATGACCAAACTCTCACGTGGCCCTAGTGGCCTGCGGCTGTGTTCCTGGGTTGACCCAGCCTCTCTAATTTCCTGCTTGGGAAAACTCAGGCTGCCAAACAAATTTACTATTTGTTCCTGATGAGCCCCTTGACCTCCCTTTTCTTAGAGTATTTACTTTAGAAAACTTGCAATTGTAAGTCTTTCCTCCCATCCCTTGAGAAGTATATGTATCTTCTATAAGCCAGGAATGTCTTTCTCAAAGGGAGCCCTTCCTTTAAAATGTGACCATCAAGAAAGATAAGGCTCTATCATGCAGTATTTGTGAGAGAATAGGAACCAACCTCAATAAGCACCAATATTAGACACAGATGGCCTAATCTCATCTCTCTTTTGAAATAGATATTTAAAATATTTGAATGTTCAAGTTCTAATTTTTCATTAAGATGCATTATAATTACAAGGAATTTTAAGAATTATCTTCCTATTTTTTTATTTAAAAAATTTAATCAAAAAAATTTTTTTTTTAATTTTTGGCTATGCCACACAACTTTAGGCATCTTAGTTCCCCGACCAGGAATCAAACCCATGCCTCCTGCAGTGGAAGCACTGACCACCAGGGAAGTCCTTGTTTTTATTAAGCATCTCCTAGAAGATACATATACCACAAAGCAAAGATTATTAGTTTACTTTCCAAAATCTGTGCTTCCACTTTAATAAGGCAGAATTTTCTTTTAGGAAGAAACTCATGAAGGAGAGACTTCATTTTTCATTTTCCGCTTTGTCTACAAATTATCTGCTGTAACAAACACACCCATAATTATTATTACTATAATTTCCTTAGCTTTTAGCATCCTCCTTAATAAACATGTCAGGATGAGAAAATGCTAAGAAAGGCAAACCTTTTTCTTGAATGGCATTACCTCTAATCACATCTGCAAATGTCCTCTAGGACTTTTCCTTAGTTCGCTCCAGTGTTTGTGTTTTAATTTAATTTAATTTTCACCTGAATGTTTAAGAGACCCTCCTGACCCTCCCCACCCACTCTCCAACCCCAAGCAACCAATGATGTGCTTTTGCCCATAAATTAGACTGCATTTTCTAGGCTCCCTCCACCATCCCCAGTTTTAATGATTTAGAGTTAATATACATCACTGTATAAATTTAAGGTTGTCGATAAAAATTAAATTAACTATCAAGTTAAGAGGAAGAAATGGAATTTTATTTGAACCAAACTGAGGATTATAACCTGGAGAGTAAAGTCTCAGAAAGCTCTGAGAACTGTTCCTCCTGTTAGGTGTTGAATGCATTTTCCAGACAAAGGATCATACGTCAAAATGACAGACTGAGGATGAAGGGAGGCCCCGGAGGGAGGAGATGTATATGTACATATTGCTGATTCACTTCATTGTACAGCAGAGACTAACACAACATTGTAAAGCAATTATACTCCAGTAAAAAATGACATTCTGATGTTTTATATTAAGTTCACCAAGGACACATAGTCCAGGCAAGCACCTATAAAACAAGCAGCAAGTCACCATGATCCTCCACAGAGCTGGGAAAGAACACTGTTCTTTAAGGAATTGAAGAAAGTAAAAAGAAAAAATGATCTTTACAGTTGAGCAGGCTCTCCCTGGTTAATAAAGAGAATTTTATACTTAATTTTTATATAATTTTGTCTTGTCCTAAGATCTAGATTTTATTTCATCAAGGTGTACAGTGTAATGGTTTCATTTACATATATTGTGAAATGATTACCACTTTAAGTTTAGTTAACATCCATCATTCCTCATAGATATATTACAATAAAAAGAGAAACCAAAAAAGGAACAGATTTTTTACTTTAATGAAATGAGAGCTCTTAAGATTTGCTTTCTCAAAAGCTTTTCTATATATCACAGAGCAATATTAACTATAGTCATGCTATACATTACATCCTTGGTAATTATTTATCTTGTAACTGAAAGTTTGTACCTTTTGATCACCTTTCCACAATTCCATTCTAAAAATGTCGACTTTTAAAATACATGTGGAGTCATACAATATTTAGTACTCTTTTTGTCTAGTTTTTCTTTACTCAGAAAAATTAAGATTCATCCATATTGCGTGTATCAATAGTTCATTCCTTTTTATTGCTGAGTATTATTCTACTAGGTAAATATATTATGCTTTCTTATCCATTTAACCACTGATGGAGGTAGTTTCCTGTTTGGGGCTATTACAAAATAAAGCAGCTGTGAACATTTGTGCACAATCTTTGGATGGATAAATACTTCCTTCTAGGGGGTTAAATATCTGGGAGTAGAATAGCTAGATCATATTGTAGATTTCTGTCTAACTTTTTAAGAAGTGGCCAAATTCTTGGTTCTAGTCGTTTTTTGTTTGCTTCTTTTTTCAAATCCCATCTGATTTTCTGATGGAACGCTCTGGTAGACGCACATGTTTGGGAATAAAGACAGTTTTTCTTGTTCTTTTCTAGTCTGGATGCATTTTATTTATTTTTCTTGTCCAATTGTATACCCCTAGTACAATGTTAAATAAAAGTGGTGAGACGTCCCTGTCCTATTCCTGATCTTAGGGGGAAAAATACTCAATCTTTCACCATTTACTGATACCAGGCAGGTTTTCGGCAGATGCCCTGTATTCGACAGAAGAAGTGCCCTTTTACTCTTAATTTGCTTAGAGTTTTTATAAGAAATGAACATTGGGGCTTGTCAAATACTTTTCCTCCATCTATGGAGGTGATCATATGATTTATTTTTGCCTTTTTAACTAGTACAGTGAATTATATTAAGAATAACTGACTTTCTTTTTTAAAAAGACTTATTTATGTATTTATTTGGCTGCACTGGGTGCCTGTTGCTGCTCGTGGGCTTTCTCCAGATGCAGCGAGCAGGGGCTACTCTTTGGTTGTGGTGTGTGGATTTCTCAGTGTGATGTCTTCTCTTATTGCAGAGGATGGGCTCTGGAGTTCTCAGGTTTCAGTAGCTGCCGCTCGAGGACTTAGCTGGCCCACGGCATGTGGGATCTTCCTGGATCAGGGATCAAATTCATGTCTTCAGCATTGGCAGGCAGATTCTCAACCCTCAGCCACCAGGTAAAATCAGTTTTCTTTACCACTAAAAACTGATTTTCAAATGTTTAGAATGACTCTGGATTTCTGGGATAAACCCCACTTGGTCATGTTGTATTATCCTTTTAATATATTGTTGGATTCAACTTGTTAAAATATTAGAATCTTTGTGCCTACATTCAGGAAGGATATTGATCTGCAGTTTTCTTTTCTTGTATTACCTCTGATGGTGTCAGGATCAGGTTGATGCTGGCCTTGTAGAATGAGTTAGAAAGTATTGCTTATTCTTCCTATTCAATTTTTGGGGAAGAGTTTATATAGTATTGTTATTATTTTTCCTTTAAAGGGTTTTTTAAAATTCACCAGTAAGGCCACTGGGGCTTGTATCTTAGTCTGTTCAGGCTTCTATAACAAAATAACATAGATTTGGTGGCTTATAACCAACAGAAATTTCTCTATCATAGTTCTGGAGTCTGGAAGTCCAAGACTGAGTTGCCCTCACGGTCACGTTCAGGTGAGGGCCCTCTTCCTGGTGCAGAGTGCTGACTTCTCATTTTATCCTCACCTTGTGGAAGAAGCCAGGGAGCTTTCTCAGACTACTTTTATAAGGGCACTAATCCCACTCGTAAGGGCTCCACCTCATGATCTAATCACCCCAAAGGCCCCCATCTCTTAAGATCATCACCTCAGGGGCTAGGCTTCAACATACAAGTGTTGGAGGGGCGCAAACATTCAGACCATAGCAGCTTGAAGTTTTATTTATGAGATGGTTTTTAATTACAAATTTAATTTTTTCAATAAATATAGGGTTACTCTGGCTATGTATGCTCTTCTTCAGTGAATCAGGGCTATGTCTAGACTTGATATCCCTTAGCATTTTGTCCATTTCACCTAAGTTGTTGAATTTATTGGCATTATTTATATTATTCCCTTGTTATCCTTTTAACATCTGTAGCTGTCACTCATCTCATTCCTGGCATTAGTAATTTGCGTCTTTTCTTCTTTACTTGATCAGTCTGTCTAGAAGTTTGTCAATGTTTTCAATCTTCTCAAGAATCAGATTTCCATTAATTTTGTCTATTGTTTTGTTTCCATATCACTGATTCCTACTTTGATATTTATCTCCTTTATTTTGCTTCATTTGGATGGAGGAAAAAGGAAAGAAAGTATATATCCTCTCTTTTTGAGAATATGTCCCAGGAACTATATAGAGCACTTCTTCTTACATTATAGTGGCTATAGGTGAGCCACATGGGCAGGCTTTGCTTCCAGGCAAGTTGGGAAAATGTAGAGTATTTTCAGAGTGGTCACAAGTCTCACTGAAATTCCAGGTTGCTGGAAGGAAGAGAATAGATAACAGAGGACAAGAATTAGCCTCTGCCATCTGCAAAACAAACCACAGAGCAAATTCTCAAGAGTGTATAGCTGTGGAGTTAAACAGATGATTCCAACTAGATAAATGGAATCTAGCTGGGAATTTCAAGGAAAACACACCCTTATTTCCCAGGGTTAGATGTGAAAAGAACATCTGTACTTTTTTACTTCAAACTATTTGGACCTGTAATATAGCACTTCTTAAACTTTGGTGTGAAGACTGATTACCTGGACATCTTGCTAAAAATGCAGTTTCTGATTGAGCAGGTCTTGGGTAGAGCCCAAGATTCTGCATTCCCAGCAGTTCCTAATTGAGACCAGTGCTGCTGGTCTGAGGATCATACTTTGAGTAGCAGGGGATAGAACCTGTAATGGGTTGAACTGTGTCCCCGAAAAAAATATGTTCAAGTCCTAACCTCCAATTCTTGTGAATGTGACTTTATTTGGAAATAGGGTCTTTGCAGATGTAATGAAGACATAAGTTAACATGAGGTCACACTGGATTAGGCTGGGCCCTAGATCCACCCACTGGCATCCCTATAGAGAAGAAGAAAGCCACATGAAGACGGAGACAGAGATTTGATGTAGTGTGGCTATAAGACAAGGAACACCAAGGATTCCCAATAGCCAGCAGAAGCTAGAAGAGGCGGAAAGGATCCTCTTTTAGAGTCTTCAGAGAAAGCATAGCCCTGCCCACAACCTGAATTTAGACCTCTGCCTTCCAGAACTGTGAGACAGTATGTTCTTGCTTGTTGTATTAGTCTTTTTAACAGTTGCTTGTTTATTTTTGGCTGTGTTGGGTCTTAGTTCCAGCATGTGGGATCTTAGTTCCCTGACCAGGGATCGAACCAGTGTCCCCTACATTGGAAAGTGGATTCTTAACCACTGGACCACCAAGTAAGTCTCTGTTTCTGTTTTTTTAAAAGTCACCCAGTTTGTGGTGATTTGTAAGGGAAGCCTCAGGAAACTAACACACCCCTTGACTCTGTGTGTGTGGGGTGGGGGAGGCGGTGAGGGGGCAGGATGGAAGATTCTCTCAGACTAGAGTGTTGTCAAAATTGCATCATACTTCATCTCCTTCATTCCCAAGGTGGCATTTCTCAAAGCATAGAGTAGTGACCTAGGATTCTCATTTAGAATCTAGATTTTCTAGGCATCAGTGTAGCCATGAAATCAATATTTTTAAAGACTGGACTCCGTAACTCTTTCCTTACCACCACAAGCTACTCCTGATGAAGGAGACAGGCGGGCGAGCTGCTGGCTGTCCTGGGCAAGGCTAGAGCCTGCACTGGCTGGTGGTGTTTTAGAGAGGGCTGATAATTAATGGTGGCTGACTTTGCCCTTTTTAGTAGTTTTCTTGGGGGGTGACTCTTTTGTTCTATGTAAAGCTAGTTTAAGTACTCAGAATAATCAGCTTCTATAGATTAAAAAAAAAACACACACACACACATACTAAGAAGTGTAGTTTTCCATCTCTATCTTTTTTCCTCAATCCCCAGCACCACTAAACTTTGAAGGAGTTTGATGACATTGACAAGTGACTTAAAGGCCCCTGGGTGAGCGGGGAAAACCCAACTGCAAAAAAAATAAGAGCTGTGGTTCCCTGACTGCTATGGGCAGGGGTTACGTGAGGGAAATTTCCGTGGCAGTAATATTCTATGTCTTTCTTTCTTTTGGTGGGGAGAATGGTCAGTGTTTAGTTATGGAGAACTTTATTTATGTATTTATTTTTGAGAGTACTATACCTTTTTTTGTTGTTTATTTGGCTGTGTCATCTTAGTTGCAGAGCTCGGGTTATTCATTGTGACACACGGGTTTCTCTTTAGTTGTGGCACACAGGCTCTGTAGTTGTGATGCACAGGCTACAGACAGCATGCCAGCTTAGTTGTCCTGCGGCACGTGGGATCTTAGTTCCCCAATCAGGGATCAAACCTCTGTGCCCTGAATTGGAAGGTGGATTCTTAACCACTGGACAACCAGGGAAGTCCTGACGGTAATATTCTATATCTTAATAGGGTTTGTGGTTACATAGTTAAATGCTTTTGTCAACCCAGGAACTGTCTGTGCATTTTATTGTACTGAAATGTTCCACACAAGAAATTGATCTACCAAAGCTTCATTTCTACCCCACAAAAACACCACATAGGAAAAGAATACCACGCTGTAGAATGGTGGTCCAGACTTGTATTAGGAAGCACAGACCTGACCTGAATTCATGCTTTCGAATCACCAAGAGATTTTGGTCAGAAAGGCTCTTGCTGGTGTCTGTGAACCTGGAGCACCGTCAGAGTTGAACCACATGCAGGAATGTACAATGGCCACTAGCCTGGCTCCTGGAGCCTGGAGTACCTGGGGTTCAACCTCCCTCTCCCATTTTTGTGATTGGAGCCAGTCACTTCACTTCCAAGCCTACACTCATTTGTAACATAGAATAACAATAGTATCAATTTCATGGAATTGTTGCAGGGAGTAAATAAGAATTTAACTCAAGGTATGACTGCAAGGAGATCCAAACAGTCCATCCTAAAGGAGATCAGTCCTGGGTGTTCATTGGAAGGACTGATGTTGAAGCTAAAACTCCAATACTTTGGCCACCTGATGCGAAGAGCTGACTCATTTGAAAAGACCCTGATGCTGAGAAAGATTGAGGGCAGGAGGAGAAGGGGATGACAGAGGACAAAATGGTTGGATGGCATCACTGACTCAATGGACATGGGTTTGGGTGGAGACCGGAAGTTGCTGGATGGACAGGGAGGCCTGGCGTGCTGCGGTTCATGGGGTTGCAAACAGTCAGACACGACTGAGCGACTGAACTGAACTGAATGACAGATAGTAATCACTGGGAATTGTTAGCCATTGTCACAGATGTTTATGCTGGTATTTATCAGATTTCTAGGTCTGTATTCTTTTCAAAATTTTGCTATTTATTTAAAAGAGCAGAGCTAGCAACTCCTTGTTTTAGTATGAAGTGAAGGAATTGTGTCTATTTAATTCTATGTGTTGCTGCAACCGTTTTTAGAAAACTGCTTCAGTTCAGTTCAGTTCAGTTCAGTTCATTCCAGTTGCTCAGTCATGTCTGACTCTTTGCGACCCCATGAATCCCAGCACGCCAGGCCTCCCTGTCCATCACCAACTTCCGGAGTTCACTCAGACTCATGTCCATCGAGTCCGTGATGCTATCCAGCCATCTCATCCTCCGTCATCCCCTTCTCCTCCTGACCCCAATCCCTCCCAGCATCAGGGTCTTTTCCAATGAGTCAACTCTTCGCATGAGGTGGCCAAAGTACTGGAGTTTCAGCTTTAGCATCATTCCTTCCAAAGAAATCCCAGGGCTGATCTCCTTCAGAATGGACTGGTTGGATCTCCTTGCAGTCCAAGGGACTCTCAACAGTCTTCTCTAACGCCACAGTCCAAAAGCATCAATTCTTTGGCGCTCAGCTTTCTTCACAGTCCAACTCTCACATCCATACATGACCACTGGAAAAACCATAGCCTTGACTAGACGGACCTTAGTCTGCTAAGTAATGTCTCTGCTTTTCAGTATGCTATCCAGGTTGGTCATAACTTCCCTTCCAATGAGTAAGCGTCTTTTAATTTCATGGCTGCAGTCACCATCTGCAGTGATTTTGGAGCCCCAAAAAATAAAGTTTGCCACTCTTTCCACTGTTTCCCCATCTATTTCCCATGAAGTGATGGGACCAGATGCCATGATCTTAGTTTTCTGAATGCTGATCTTTAAGCTAACTTTTTCGCTCTCCTCTTTCACTTTCATCAAGAGGCTTTTTAGTTCCTCTTCACTTTCTGCCATAAGAGTGGTGTCATCTGCATATCTGAGGTTATTGATATCTCTCCTGGCAATCTTGATTCCAGCTTGTGCTTCTTCCAGCCCAGCGTTTCTCATGATGTACTCTGCATAGAAGTTAAATAAGCAGGGTGACAGTATACAGCCTTGACATACTCTTTTTCCTATTTGGAACCAGTCTGTTGTTCCATGTCCAGTTCTAACTGTTGCTTCCTGACCTGCATTATAGGTTTCTCAAGAGGCAGGTCAGATGGTCTGGTATTCCCATCTCTTTCAGAATTTTCCACAGTTTATTGTGATCCACACAGTCAAAGGCTTTGGCATAGTCAATAAAGCAGAAATAGATGTTTTTCTGGAACTCTCTTGCTTTTTCCATGATCCAGCGGATGTTGGCAATTTGATCTCTGGTTCCTCTGCCTTTTCTAAAACCAGCTTGAACATCAGGAAGTTCATGGTTCACATATTGCTGAAGCCTGGCTTGCAGAATTTTGAGCATTACTTTACTAGCGTGTGAGATGAGTACGATTGTGCGGTAGTTTGAGCATTCTTTGGCATTGCCTTTCTTAGGGACTGGAATGAAAACTGACCTTTTCCAGTCCTGTGGCCACTGCTGAGTTTTCCAAATTTGCTGGCATATTGAGTGCAGCACTTTCACAGCATCATCTTTCAGGATTTGAAATAGCTCAACTGGAATTCCATCACCTCCACTAACTTTGTTCGTAGTGATGCTGTCTAAGGCCCACTTGACTTCACATTCCAGGATGTCTGGCTTTAGGTGAGTGAGAAAACTGCTTACAAGTAGCAAAATAGCTTTATTTTGCAAACATGCTATGGTCTGAACTGTATCCTCTCAGAATTCATTATGTTGAAGTCCTCCTGCCAAGCACCTCAGAATGTGACTGTATTTGAAGACAATCTTGAAAGTGGTGATGAAGTGAAAATCAGGTTATTGGGTGGGCCCTAATCCAGGATCACTGGTGTCCTTATAAACTCAGGAGATTAGGTCAGGGTACAGAGGGAAGACACAGGGAGATGACGGCATCCGTAAGCCGAGGAGGGTCTTCCAGGGAAACCGACCTTGCTGACACTTGAGCTCAGACTTCCAGCCTCCAAAATACACTTCTGTTGTTTAAGCCACCTAGTCTGTCATACTTTGTTACAGCAGTGCTCACAAACTAATACACATGTGTATTAATAATTTCTACAAGATGAAGCATGATTAAGCAACATTTTAACTGTAAGAATACAATCTACCATTTTTAAATCATTTTTTAAGAATTTGTTTTAAAGAGTAGTCTTAGGTTCACAGTAAAATTGAGAAGAAGGTAAAGTTTCCTGTGGGAGCTTCCCTGGTGGCTTAGTGGTGAAGAATCCACCTGCCAATGCAGGAGATGTGGGTTCCATCCCCAGGTTGGGATGATCCCCTGCAGAAGGAAAGGACAACTCACCCCAATATTCTTGACTGGAAAATTCCATGGACAGATGAGCCTGGTGGGCTACAGTCCATGGGGTCACAATTTAGTGACTAAACAACAGCAAAGTTTCCCATATGCTTCCTCCTTACCCCCACCCCCAACCCATGCATAGTCTCCTCTATGGGAAGGCTATGGGGCTGTTAAGCGTCTAGTCAAGGCTATGGTTTTTCCAGTGGTCATGTATGGATGTGAGAGTTGGACTGTGAAGAAAGCTGAGCGCCAAAGAATTGATGCTTTTGAACTGCGGTGTTGGAGAAGACTGTTGAGAGTCCCTTGGACTGCAAGGAGATCCAACCAGTCCATTCTGAAGGAGATCAGCCCTGAGATTTCTTTGGAGGGAATGATGCTGAAGCTGAAACTCCAGTACTTTGGCCACCTCATGCGAAGAGTTGACTCATTGGAAAAGACCCTGATGCTGGGAGGGACTGGGGTCAGGAGGAGAAGGGGATGGCAGAGGATGAGATGGCTGGATGGCATCACTGACTCGATGGACGTGAGTCTGAGTGAACTCCAGGAGTTGGTGATGGACAGGGAGGCCTGGCGTGCTGTGATTCATGGGGTTGCAGAGTCAGACACCACTAAGCGACTGGACTGAACTGAACTGAACTGAAGCCCCATAAGTGTGATACATTTGTTACAACTGCTGCAGCTATATTGATACATTATGTCTGAAGTCCATAGTTTACCTTAGGGTTCACTCTAGGTATTATACATCCCATGGGTTTTTTTTTAAAACGTGTAATGACATGTATCCACCATTACAGAATATTTTCACTACCCTAAAAATCCTGTGTTTCCCACCTATTAATCCTATCCCAGACCCAATCCCTGTCAACCACAGGTTTTTTTTTACTGTCTCCATAGCTGCACAGAATGTCACACAGTTGGAATCATACAGTATGTAACCTTTTTTAGACTGGCTTATTTCATTTAGTAATAGGCATTTAAGCTTTCTTCATATCTTTCCATGGCGTGATAGCTCATTACTTTTTAGTGCTGAATAATATTACACTGTCTGGATGTACCATTGTTTATTTATCTACTTACTATTTTCTTTCTTTTTGTTTGGCTGCACCACACAGCATGTGGGATGTTGGTTCCCCCACCAGGGATAGAACCTGTGCCCTCTGCAGTGTAAACACAGAAAGGAATGGCAACCCACTCCAATATTCTTGCCTGGAGAATTCCATGGACAGAGGTGCCTGGTGGGTTACAGTGCACGGGTGGCAAAGAATTGGACATGACTGAGAGACTAACACTTTCGCTTTCACACATATATGAAACTTCCTTGATGGTCCAATGGTTGGGACTCCGTGTCTTCCCTAACCACTGAATCACCAGGAAATTCCTTGTCCACTCACTATTTCACAATGGAAGGACATCTTGGTTGCTGCCAAGTTTTAGCAATTACGAACAAAGTTTCAGTAAATATTCATGTGCAAGTTTTGTGTGGTCATAAGTTTTAAAATTCTCTTAGTAAATACCAAGGAGCATGATGGCTGGATCCTATGGGAAGGATATACTGTTTTGTAAGAAACCACCAAACTGTCTTCCAAGTGGTTGTTGCATTTTGCATTCCCTCCAGCAATGACTGAGAGTTCCTATTGCTTCACATCCTTGTTAGCATTTGGTGTTGTCAGTGTTCTCAGTGATTTTTTTCCTTTATCACTAGTCCTGGAATCTCAGGCAATTCGCAAGCCCATCTTCAGCAACCGCCGCCAACCCTCCCCCCCCCCCGCCCCAGCCGCCCTTCACTGTCTCCTCCACTTCCTTCTTTGCCATATGTGCACCTTTCTAGCTGCTCCGTCCATATGTGAATGATAATCTATTCTGGTGGTGGAAAAGAAAAAGATCTTTTTAAAAAACTCAATTTTCACATCTTACTGTCTTGATATATGTATTTTTCATCTCTGGTGAGTTTGCTTAAAAACACATGACTCAGACATTAAACAATCTGCCTGCAATGCAGGAGACCTGGGTTCAATCACTTGGTTGGGAAGATTCCCTGGAGAAAGGAATGGCAACCCACTCCAATATTCTTGCCTGGAGAATTCCATGGACAGAGGTGCCTGGTGGGTTACAGTGCACGGGTGGCAAAGAATTGGACATGACTGAGAGACTAACACTTTCGCTTTCACACATATATGAAACTTCCTTGATGGTCCAATGGTTGGGACTCCGTGTCTTCCACTGCATGAGGCACTAGTTCCATCACTGTTCAGGGAACTAGGATTCTGCTTGCTACATGGTGCAAACAAAGAAACAAAAACAAAGCAAAAACTAAATACATACACGTTAGAGAGAGGACCGAGTAAACACACAAGGAGATACAGTACAAACGGTGCAAAGTTAGATGTCTGGAACAGTTTGGCTTTTTCAGGGAGACAGCTGGGTCTAGGACAAGTTACTTCCGAGCCTTCTAAAATGTGCCTTCTCCTTCCCTGGGTTAAGCTGGCCCCATTGCTGTATTTCTCCCATCATTATTTCAAACTTTCATGTCTCTTGACTCTGCTGCTGCTGCTGCTAAGTCACTTCAGTCGTGTCCGACTCTGTTTGACCCCAGAGACGGCAGCCCACTAGGCTCCCCCGTCCCTGGAATTCTCCAGGCAAGGACACTGGAGTGGGTTGCCATTTCCTTCTCCGATCCATGAAAGTGAAAAGTGAAAGAGAAGTCACTCTTGACTCTACTCCTTTCCAAATGTCAAACTGTAGCCCTGATTTGCTACCCAGGTGGCACAGTGCCAATGCAGGAGACGCAAGAGACTTGAGTTCAATCCCTGGGGAGGGAAGATCCCCTGGAGGAGGAAATGGCAACCCACTCCAATATTCTTGCCTAGGAAACCCCATGAACAGAGGAGCCTGGAGAGCTACAGTCCATGGATTCACAGAGTAAGATGCATTGAGTGACTGAGCATAGCACAGCCCCGATTTATCCTTTCGCTTATGAAGGTTGCTCTTCTCGGCCAGCTTGCGAAGCTTCCCTAGCTCATTATCATAGCAATAGGAGCACACTGCTGAAATTAGCACCAACAAAGCAGGGGGATCACGTGCTTGCACACCACCACGGATCTGGGTCACAGACACGCCAGGCTGGCTAAAACGGCAACTCTGCATTTCCCAGCTCATAGACTTGAAAAACAGGGAGATAGTAACTCTTGGGAAAAGTACTACTCACCTCCACACCTCTTTCCTCTCTTGTGAAAGATGGTTTTTCTCTAACCCAGAGGGAAATCTTAAGATGGTTCTGTTTCACCTCACTCAAATAGGGATGACCCAAAATAGAGGTCAAGAGACCTTCTGTTCCACAGTGCACCATCCCTCTAAGGGCTTAGCTCCACCCTACAACTCACAGGCTTGCATCCTGGGCTGCCAAAAGAGGGAGAAGTGGGTTGTTGGGAACTGAACACAATTTGGTGGGGGCGGGGGGGGGGGGGTGGCTTCTGGCTGTGGAGGAAGGGGGCCCTAGCCAGTCTCTGAGAAGGTAGCCTGAGGTGAGGCAGTTCTGAGGATCACTCAGATGGAGAGCATGCGGGCTGCAGGCCTGAAGAAGCCCCCAGGAGGCCTCCTGAATGTCGAGAAAAAGCTGATGGCCTCTGGAGGTACAATCCACCTTTCAGATCCTGTACCCCCATCCAGACTTCATCAATCTCAACCCCTGTGTCCAAACCCCTCCCCCAAACACTGAGGCTCCCTTCTAGGTTTAGGTTAAAAGGCTTTACTTCTTTCAAGGCATTTCTTCCAAATCTCTTTCAACAAGCATGCATCCTTCCATTTCATCTCAGTGCTGGGGCTCGGGAAATTCAAATTGAAAACACATAATTGAAATGTTTTTTATTTCTGGTTTTCCTATGCTATACAGAGTCTCAGGCAATAAACACAGTGGCTAAATTAGGAGCCTATGGACCCATTCTCAGAATAAAAATGTTAAATGCATGAAAGTAAAATGAAAAAAACAAGCAATCATATTAAAAAATAGTTGTTAATACATTATAAAACAAATGTGTAGTAATATATATAACAAATGATATAGTAATATATGTGCTTGTTTAATGCATCAACAAGATCAAGTACTTTGATTTCAAAGGGTTGTCATGCATAAATTTATTTAGAGACATTTGATACAATTATGATATGTTGTCAAAGTATCTGTATTTTCTCTTGGTTACAAAGTCATGGGCACTGTGAATATAGTGAAGTCTATTGCCACAGTAAAATGGAAAGTATGCTGAGTCTCGGGGCTTCCCTGATTGCTTGGTCCTGCCAATGCGGGAGACATGGCTTCAATCATTGGGTCAGGAAGATCCCCTGGAGAGGGAAATGGCAATTCACTCCAGTATTCTTGCCTGGGAAATCCCACAAACAGAAGAGCCTGGCAGGCTACAGTTGACGGTGTCACAAAAGAGTCAAATATGACAGTGACCAAAACACCACGCTGAGTCTCAGGTAGAGGTTATGTCAGTAACTATGAGGAGCTGTTTTTCTCTTCTTGGAAGGGTATAAGTCAGCATGCCATGGTGTTACAGATGCTCCCAGAAAACAGGAGACTCCTCAGGCAGAGACAAAGGACAGTTGGTAAGCCACAGATAGAACAGTCGGCAGAGGTATCAACATTCAAGCTGGTCCTCTGAAGCTCATTTTCCACAAAGTCATGTGAAGAATGCCAGGTGACACTGCACACAGAGTGAGTTGTATATTATTATTTATATTAACATGTAATGAATTTATTGTTTTTAAATAATAATTTTTTAAAATTTCTATAATATTGATAGCAGAACTCATATGATGGAAAATTCTTCGGGGTCATCAATAATTTTTAAGTGTATCTACTGAAAATTTTGTGGTCCTGAGCCTGAATAAGCAAAAAAATTCTTCAGGAAGAAGAAAAAGCTGGAGGTATTCTATCTGATTTCAAGCTATACTACAAAACTATAGTAATCAAAAAAGCAAGGCATTGGCACAAAAACAGACACATAGATCAATAAAGAACCCCAAAATGAACCCACACTTACATGGTCAATTACTCTACAGTAAAGGAGGCAAGATTAAACAATGGGGAAAAACACTCTTTTCAATAAACGGTGCTGGGAAAACTGGACAACTACATGCAGAAGAATCAAACTGGAATACTTTCTCACATGATGTACAGAAATAAACTTAAGCTGGATTAAAGACTTGAATATAAGACCCGAAACCATAAAATTAGAATAAAACATAGGTAGTATGCTCTTTGACATTAGTCTGAGCAACATTTTTGGGGGATATGTCTCAAGTAAGAAAAACAAATCAAAAATAAAATGGGACTACATCAAACTAAAAAACTTTTGCATATCAAAGTGAAAGTGAAGTTGCTCAGTCGTGTCCGACTCTGCGACCCCGTGGACTTAGCCCACCAGGCTCCTCCGTCCATGGGATTCTCCAGGCAAAAATATTGGAGTGGGTTGCCATTTCCTTCTCCAGGGGATCTTCCTGACCCAGGGATCGAACCCAGGTCTCCTGCATTGCAGGCAGACGCTTTAACCTCTGAGCCACCAGAGAAGCACAAAGGAAACTATTAACAAAATGGAAAGGCTGCTACTGAATGGGAGGAGATACTTGCAAATGATACATCTGATAAGGTGTTAATATCCAAAAGATACAGGACTTCATATAACTCAACTTCAGAAAAAACAAACAACGTGATTAAAAAATAGAGAATTTGAATAGACATTTTCCCAGATGGTCAAAAGGCACATGAAAAGATGTTCAACATTATTCATGATTAGGGAAATCCAGATCAAAACCACAATGAGATATTACCTCATACTTCCCAGAATGCATGCATTCAAGCTCAGTTGCTCATTCATGTCCAACTCTTTGCAACCCCATGGACTGTAGCCCACCAGGCTCCTCTGTCCACGGGACTGTTCAGGCAAGAATACTGGAGTGGGTTGTCATTTCCTCCTCCTGGGGATCTTTCCGACCCAGAGATTGAACCCACATCTCTGCATCTCCTGCATTGGCAGGTGGATTCTTTACCACTGACCCTCCTGGGAAGCCCACTTCACAGAATGGTTATTTTCAAAAAGACCACAAGTAACAAATGTTGGTAAGGATGTAGAGAAAAGGGAACATTCGTGCACTGTTGCTGGGAATGTAAATTAGTGGTCAGTATGAAAAGCAGTATGATTCAGCAATTCTGAGTATTTTTCCAAACAAAACAAAAATACTAGTTCAAAAATATATATGTACCCTTATGTTCACTGCAGCCTTTTTCACAATAGCCAAAATATGAGAGGAACCTAAATGGCTATCAATAGATGAATGGATAAAATATATGTGGTGTAAATATACACAACAGACCATATAATTTAGCTTTTTGGATTCCTATCTTTCTCTACTTCCAGTCATAGCCCCTTGGCACACAATGCATTTTCCTCCTTTTCTTTGGCTCCCAGTTTCCTCACTTTTTGATTCACATCATGTGGTTTCTCTGGAGGTATTGTGTACTGAACTAGTACCCCCAAAACTGACAGTGGAAGAAGATGCCCTTGGTGATGAAGAGCAGCTGCACTGCTTTGTAAGTGACACCCTCTCTTCCTGCAATCTCCATCTCTATCCCCACCATGCCCCGCCAGGCCCTGACTTACTGTGTCCTGATTGATTTCCACTTGCCAACCTCAGGAAGGTGCTGGAAAACCAGTCAATACTAAAGTGTCAGAGTTCTATGGGCTGTGCTGATTATCTATTGCTGCATAACCAACCACCTCAAATGCAGGGGCTTGAGACAACATACATTCCGTGATCCTTCCTAAAGCCCCTGTGCTGACTGGATGCAGTTGGGCACTTCTCGTGCAGGATCTTGAGAATCCCTTGGACTGCAAGATCCAACCAGTCCATCCTAAAGGAAATCAGTCCTGAATATTCATTGGAAGGGCTGATGCTAAAGCTGAAACTCCAATACTTTGGCCACTTGATGCAAAGAACTGACTCATTTGAAGATACCCTGATGCTGGGGAAAATTAAAGGCTGGAGGAGAAAGGGATGACAGAGGATGAGATGGTTGGATGGCATCACTGACTCAATGGACATGAGTTTGAATAAACTCTGGAGTTAGTGATGGACAGGGAAGCCTGGTGTGCTACAGTCCATGGGGTCTCAGAGTTGGACATGACTGAGCAACCGAACTGACTGACTGACGTGCAGGGTCCCTCCTGCAGTCACAGTCAGATGGAAAAGCCAAAGGCTGTCTTAGTCCATCGGGCCTCTGTAACACAACACCGCAGACTGGGCAGCTTACAGACAACAGGAATTTATTTCTCGGGGTGCTGGAGGTCAGAGGATCAGGGGCATACATGGTCAGGTTCTGGTGAGATCCTGCTTCCAGGCTGCAGACCACGGACCTCTCACCATGTCCTCCAACGGTGGAAGGAGAAGGGAGCTTTCTGGAGTCTCTCTGTACATAGGCCATCGCTCCTAACAGCCTCATCTCCTTCTAACATCACCTCGGGGTTAGGCATATAGTTGGGAGCGTGTTCAGATCACAGCAGCGGTTGACTCTGGAGTTGAGGGGGAATCAATCGGAGCTTCCTCCCTCATGTGCACGGCAATTGCTGAGAGCTGTCGGCAGAGACCACAGCTGGGGTTGACAGCCACACACCCACACGTGGCCTCTCCTCGTGGCCTGGGCACCCCACAGCATGGTGGCTGGAGCGTAACTGCGAACATCCTGGAGAGATCCAGGGGCAGCTATGTCACCTTGTATGACCTCATTTGTGCTGTACGCTATTTGCTGGAGCAGTCATAAACCCCCACCCAGTTTTATGGGAAGGAGACAACAGCCTACAGTCTCAATGGGAAGAGTATCAAGGAATTTTAGGGCCAAAGCAAGTCAGTACTTTTTTCCTTCCCTACTTAATCAAGGCTGGACCACTGAAATCCAGCTTTAATAACATACTAGGGCTTCACTTTATGGATACATCCATAAAGGTAATCCAACTTAGGAGGAATGGAAGAATTGATTGCTACTGCTAAACCCTTCTTCCTTGTCTTTTTTAGGAATGGTACCTACATCTGGGGTCATGGCTAACCAGAATAGAAGCCTCTATTTCCCAGCTACCTTGCTACTAGCAATGGACATGAGACAAAGTTCTGGCCAAGGAATGTGATCAGAAATGTTACACGCAATTTTTGAGAGGTATCCTCAAAGGAAAAGAACAAGCTTTCTTTCTCCTTTTCTCCTTCATCCGGTTGGAATGAGGAAGTGACAGCTTAAGCTTAAACAGCTGTCCAGGGGTGAAGGCCACACTTAGGATCAGTGGAGCCCAAGTACCTTCAGACTCTGCAGGCATGTCAATTCAGCCAAGACCATCTACTTGGAGACTTCCTGTGAGAGAATAAAGCTTTGTGGGTTTAAGCCACTGTTATTTGAGTTTCTTGTCACTAGCAGCTGAACCTAATCCTAAAATGATAAAGCAAAGCTCTCTTTATGGGCTTAAACTTCACATTCCATAGAGTGGAACCTTACAGGGAAAAAAGGTTTTTTCCAGGAATTCCTTTCATAGGGTGACTAGCCTTGTATTGCCCACTGGATCATCAGAGACCAGTGTTTCTCAGTTGACCAGGGTGGGTGCACTATTGGCACTGTGCATGCATGCTCAGTTGCTTTAACCGTGTCCGACTCTTCGCAACCCTATGGACTATAGCCTGCCAGGCTCCTCTATCTATGGGATTTCCCCGGAAAGAATACCAGAGTGGCTTGCCATGCCCTCCTTCAGAGGATCTTCCCAACCCAGGGATCGGACTCACATCTCTGGTATCTCCTGCATTGCAGGCAGATCATTTTTTGCTGGGTAGGATCCTCAACTAAAGGTCAATAGCAGAAGGCTCCCCAACCCCTCCAAGTCATTGTTAAAAAAACAGAGTTATAAATAAAACTGATTACAATCACCAAACTTGCTAAGAGACTGAACTTCATTATTTCAACTACTAAAAAGAAACGATAATTACAAAACATTATAGAAGTGCTAAGAATTGCTACAATAGAAATCATATTACAATTCACAAGTGAATCATATTAACATGTTGCACCTATTAAACTGACACAATGTTGTATGTAAAATATATCTTAGCACAAAAAAAGTCTCCTTACATTTCCAGATGCTCCCTCCATGCAGGATACTACCCTCAGCTGAGAACCACTGCTCCAGACCAAGGAGACTGACCCACTGTGAGGGAAATTAAAACGGAAGAAGTCCTGTTCAGGCTTCAGAAGCAGCAGAGCAGTCCTCTGATCTTACTTGTGATCTGCCTGGACACTGCCTGGATTCCATGCTTGCCCGTGAGCACAGCTCATCAGGCAGCACTTTAGATAAGAGAAGGAGTGAGTGGGTCTTGGAATTCTTGAGCCCCTGGAGACCTGGCCAGCTGTCTGGGGTTTAATGAAATCCTATGAATTGCAAGATAAAATAAATACTGTTGCAAAAATGTTAAAAAAAAAAAAACCAGAGCTGCCTTTTTGCACACAAAGTGATGATGATGTCAGTTTGCGGCCTGAGATTATAAGCAAGAGCCCCCAAACTGCAATTTGAAGTCTCACCCTTGGGGTGGATGCACTGCCCAGGACCTCTCCCATACCCACAAGGGTGTGACCTCACTATGTCACCCTAGCGGAAATAAAGTGGTTCTTAACACAAGTTGTGAGATCTTGCTGGGTGTGGAGAACCTGGACAGATTTGGTAAGGCGGTAAGTCACTGGGGATATAAACAAAACTAAGACAGCAGGTGGTCTGGTATTCCACCAGACCACCTGACCTGCCTCTTGAGAAACCTATATGCAGGTCAGGAAGCAACAGTTAGAACTGGACATAGAACAACAGACTGGTTCCAAATAGGAAAAGGAGTACGTCAAGGCTGTATATTGTCACTCTGCTTATTTAACTTATATACAGAGTACATCATGAGAAATACTGGGCTGGAAGAAGCACAAGCTGGTATCCAGATTGCCGGGAGAAATATCAATAACCTCAGATATGCAGATGACACCACCCTTATGGCAAAAAATGAAGAGGAACTAAAAAGCCTCTTGATGAAAGTGAAAGAGGAGAGTGAAAAAGTTAGCTTAAAGCTCAACATTCAGAAAACGAAGATCATGGCATCTGGTCCCATCACTTCATGGGAAATAAATGGGGAAACAGTGGAAACAGTGGCTGACTTTATTTTGGGGGGCTCCAAAATCACTGCAGATGGTGACTGCAGCCATAAAATTAAAAGATGCTTACTCCTTGGAAGGAAAGTTATGACCAACCTAGATAGCATATTCAAAAGCAGAGACTTTACTTTGCCAACTACGGTCCGTCTAGTCAAGGCTATGGTTTTTCCAGTGGTCACGTATGGATGTGAGAGTTGGACTGTGAAGAAAGCTGAGCGCCGAATAATTGATGCTTTTGAACTGTGGTGTTGGAGAAGACTCTTGAGAGTCCCTTGGACTGCACGGAGATCCAACCAGTCCATTCTAAAGGAGATCAGTCCTGGGTGTTCATTGGAAGGACTGATGCTAAAGCTGAAACTCCAATACTTTCTGGCCACCTGATGCGAAGAGCTGACTCATTGGAAAAGACCCTGATGCTGGGAGGGATTGGGGTCAGGAGGAGAAGGGGACAACAGAGGATGAGATGGCTGGATGGCATCACCAACTCGATGGACATGAGTTTGGGTAAACTCCGGGAGTTGGTCATAGACAGGGAGGCCTGGCGTGCTGCGATTCATGGGGTCGCAAAGAGTCGGACATGACTGAGTGACTGAACTGAACTGAACTGAAGACACAGGACTGGATGCATGTATTGTCTTCCCTAGTGCTTAAGCACATGTGTGTGCTGTGCTAAGTTGCTTCAGTTGTCTCTTTGTGACCCCATGGACTGGAGCCCTCCAGGCTTCTCTGTCCATGGGGATTCTGCAGGCAAGCATACTGGAATGGGTTGCCGTGCCCTCTTCCAGAGGATCTTTCTGACCCAGGGATCAAACCCACATCCCTTATATGTCCTGTGTTGGCAGGCTGGTTTTTTACCACTAGTGCCACCTGGAAAACCCTGCTCAAGCACATACTTGTATGCAAAAAAGAATTCACACAAAACAAAAGGCAGAGTGACTTTCCTGGTGGTTCAGTGGCTAAGATTCCATGCTCCCAATGCATGGGGCCTGGGTTTGATGCCTGGTTGGGGAGCTAGATCCCGTATGCCTCAACAAAGATTAAAGATCCCATGTGCCACAACTAAGACCTGGCACAGCCAAATAAGTAAATTAAATTTTTTTTAAAGCAGAAATCACTGAAATATAATTGACATTTCAAACTGTATTTTCAAGAAATATCCTCTTTTCTCAAACATCATTGAAAAATAAGCAGTAGTGGATGAGTTATTGAGCCAGGCAACTTCTCAAGTTTGTAAGTTTTTGAATATTCTTACCATTGCTGCAAAGTTAAAACAAACTGTCAGTCTCTCACTCTAGACATACATCTCAAGGTTAGAGAACTGATCTACCTCAGAAGTCTTTTGAAAACGCTTTTGAGAACCAAAGACATGCTAGCATTAGTGAAGCAGAAGACCCTCCTTTTCTTGAACACTGAGTCTTGGTGCCAAAAACACACAGCACCATTCCCATATATCCTGGGCTAGGGTGCTGTTTTATATATGCCAGACTTCATGCCTTCAGGCTGGCCTCCAGATGTCAGTATACCCTTAGCTTGGGCACTTTTCTTCTCCTCTGCTCAGTGGGCATTGCCTGGTCCCCTCCTCTGCCCCTCTAGCTGGGTCTCCCATAATCCTTTGCATTTGGGCCACGCCCTCACAGGTACATCACACCAAGCAGAGGAAACCACAAAAGCGGCCAGCTTTAGAGTATGTCATAGGGCTCTCAGCCCATTCAGGAATTTCTCCACGACTTTGCTCAGAATTGCCCAGGCTATTAAAAACTGGTGTTTCCTTCTCTACTTCAAATCATATTCAGGTTATTGATAATATGAGGCTATAATCACAGTCTTTTACAGCTCCAGTCAATACAGGAGGCTGAAGACAATTACTCAAAAAGAGACATCTGCTTCCCTGGTGGCTCAAACAGCAAAGAATCTGCCTGCAATGCGGGAGACCTGGGTTTGATCCCTGCGTTGGGAAGATCCCCTGGAGGAGGACATAGCAACCCACTCCAGTAATCTTGCCTAGAGAATCCCCATGGGCAGAGTAGCTTGGCGGGCTACAGTCCATGGGGTCACATAGCTGCTGCTGCTGCTGCTAAGTCGCTTCAGTTGTGTCCGACTCTGTGCGACCCCATAGAAGGCAGCCCACCAGTCTCCCCTGTTCCTGGGATTCTCCAGGCAAGAACACTGGAGTGGGTTGCCATTTCCTTCTCCAATGCATGAAAGTGAAAAGTGAAAGTGAAGTCGCTCAGTTGTGTCCAACTCTTTGCAACCCCATGGACTGCAGCCTACTGGCTCCTCCATCCATGGGATTTTCCAGGCAAGAGTACCGGAGTGGGGTGCCATTGCCTTCTCTGGGGGTCACATAGAGATGGACAGAATTGAGTGACTAAGCACAACACACTTAGAATAAAGATTATCCCTACCTTCCTTTGTATGATAGTAAGCTGGCCTTTCAGAGGTTTCAGATGATCAATAAAAGCCCTTCTGCCAACATAGGATTGCCAGACTTTTATAAAAGATAAACCACCCCCAAACCAAAAACACAGGATGCCAAGTTAAATTAAGTTTCAGTTAAATAACAAATATATATGTGCATGGTATCATACCCATTCAGTATATAGGACACACTTATACTAAAAACCTATCTATTGTTTATCTACAGTTCATATATCTCTGACAACCTTACCCAGGTAACAAAAAGACTCTGTGAATCAGAATGCTTTGGGCTGCCTGTGACAGGAATCCAGCTCATACTGGCTAAGTCAAATGGGGAATTAATTGGCTGATGTAACTGAAAAGTCCAGGGATAGGACTGGCATAAGCTATGGCTGGGTCCAGAAGATCAAATTATATCATCAACGCTAGACTCTGCCCCTGTCTTTTTCAACATATTAGGCAGGTGTCTCCACGTGGGGGCCCCAAGCATCTCTGCTGCTGCTAAGTCGCTTCAGTCGTGTCTGACTCTGTGTGACCTCATAGATGGCAGCCCACCAGGTTCCTCTCTCCGTGGGATTCTCGAGGCAAGAATACTGGAGTGGGGTGCCATTTGCTTCTCCAATGCCTGCATGCATGCTAAGGCGCTTCAGTAGTGTCCAACTCTGCCAGCAGCCCTAGGCTTATCTTTTCCTAGTATGGGTTGCCTTTGTGGAAAAAAGCCTTCGTTTTCCAGTAGCTCCAGCAAATGTCCTATAACGCAGTCTCACTGAATTGATTGGATCTTGTGCCCATCAATGAAGCAGTCACTATAACCCGTGGAAATGGACATTGTATTAATTCCTGGGGGCTGCCATAACAAAGTACCAAAACTGGTTGGCTTCAAACAACAGGAGTTTTATTCTGATATGGTCGTGAAGGTAAGGTCATGCTCTCTCCAAAGACTCTAGGGGAGAACCCATTGCTTATCTCTTCCAGCTTCTGGTGGCTCCAGGCACTCCTCAGCTTGTGGCCACATCGTTCCAGTTTCTGTCCTTCTCCAGCTTCTTTCTCTCTTCTGTCCAAACACCCTCGGCTTTTCCCTTATAAGGACGACTACTACTGTTACTAAGTCGCTTCAGTCATGTCCAACTCTGTGCGGCCCCATAGACGGCAGCCCACCAGGCTCCCCCGTCCCTGGGATTCTCCAGGTAAGAACACCGGAGCGGGTAGCCATTTCCTTCTCCAATGCGTGAAAGTGAAAAGTGAAAGTGAAAAGTGAAAGTGAAGTCGCTCAGTCGTGTCTGACCCTCAGTGACCCCATGGACTGCAGCCTACCAGGCTCCTCTGTCCATGGGATTTTCCAGGAAAGAGTACTGGAGTGGGGTGCCACTGCCTTATAAGGACACTTGTCCTGAAATGCCAGTTGGGCATTTCAGGCCCAAATGGAAAATTCAGAATAAGCCCCTCCTTTCAAGATCTTTATTTAATCACATCTTTTGCCATATCAAGCAATATTCACAGATTATTGGAGTTAGGACACTGAAATACATCTTTGGATTTTCAGTTTACTACAGGCATTTAGGATTGAAAAGTCTGTGAGAAATAGGTACCTGAAGAAGGAAAAAATGGATGCTAAAACGCAAACACAGCAAGAAGCTTACAACAAGGACTTCCTATTTTATTCTATTCTGCTGATTTCATGTATTTAGTATTTGGAGAGTGCTTCCAATGTCCTGGGCACTGTGCTACCCATAGGAGCTTGTGGTCAGCCTGGAGTACTTATCTAGCACCTACTGTGTAAGTGCTGGGGAGGAGACCACGCTAACAAAGGAGAGTCCCTTCCATTGGGAACTTTATGGATAGGACAACTGTGGGGTGGGCAGAATGTGGTGGGTACTATGAGAGTTGGTTCTGACTGGGACTTTCGGGCTGAGTTGTAAGAAAAGGAAGGGGGACCTTCTAGGCAGAATTGCAAAGTCTATGGGGAGTGCAGGATAGCAGCCTGGCTTGATCTGAGGAAATTTGGACACACAGCCTAGAACGCTAAGATTTATATAAGCCAGGAAAAGCCATGGGCAGTTATTAAAGGGAGGGGTGATGTGACCAGACTGGTAGCTGGGAAAAATTACAATATTGTATAGAATGGCTTGTTGCATCTAAGGTAGAACCCCTGGGTCTACCTTTCTATCTTACATTTCTATCCTGCCCTCCCATCTGCAATGACTCCCCTACCTGAACTAATCCCCTGTTGTTCTGCTTCACTCTTTTCTCTTCTGAGTCTTGTCGTCATTCTGGACAATGGTGTTTCTCCACCCTTCCAGGCCTGTGCCAGTCTCCTGCAGCACCCAGCCTCTGCAGCACAAGTACCAAGCAACTGCAGCTTCCCTGGGCACCCGGAGCAGTTTTGTAAGAGAGCACCTCCAGTGAGAAACCAACCCATGAACAGCTTTCCTGGGCAGCTTAGAAGGTGATTTCTAGAAAGTTCTGGAGGGCAGATTTTCAGCAAGTTCTACTGACAACACAGCAATTTCTCTGCCACTTAGGGAGCCACAGCCCTCTCCACAGAGGTCTCTGTCTTATTCGTGTGGTTGGTGGAGAGACAGCAGATCTGAGAGCAGATGATAACAGCTGCTCAGAATACCTTCCATTCCTATATTCTTTTTTAAAAAGGTTTATTTATTTAGTTAGATTTTTTTTTTTATTTTCTGAATGTTGAGTTTATTTATTTTTTATTTTTACTTTATTTTACTTTACAATACTGTATTGGTTTTGCCATACATTAACATGACTCCACCATGGGTGTACATGCGTTCCCAAACATTAGATTTTTATTTCTTTGCTGTGGTGAGTCTTTGTTGCTGCACATGGGCTTTCTCTAGTTGTGGTTACCGGGGCTATTCTTTGATGTCAGGTGTGGACTTCTCGTTGGAGTGGCTTCTCGTTGCACAGAGCAAGGTTCTAGGCGAGCAAGCTTCAGAAGTTGCGGTGCGTGGGCCTAGTTGCTCTGTTGCATGTGGAATCATCCCGGACCAGGGACTGAACCGGTGTCCTCTGCACTGCAAGGTGGTCTCTTAACCACTGACCACCAGGGAAGCCCCATTCCTACATTATTTATAGTTTTCTTTGCTTTTTACCTGCCAGACCCTTGTGATGCTATGTTAAAGAATCTTTATGTTTAAATTTACCCTGTTTAAATTACTGTGTACTTTTTCTCTCTCTAGATAAGATCCAAGTGGATACATCATCCTTCTACACCTTCCATGTCTAATGTTGTAGCCACTAGCCACATGTAGCTATTGAGCATTTGAAATGTGGCTGGTGCCGAGGAGAAACTGACTTCTTCATGTTTACTTTTATACTGAAATTAAAAAAAAAAGTGGACTTCCCTGATGGTCCGGTGGTTAAGAATCCACCTGGCAATGCAGGGGACATGGGATGATCCTTGCTCTGGGAAGATCCTGCATGCCACGGACACAGAACCCATGCACTAGAGCTGTCCCTCTACAACAAGAGAAGCCACCACAATGAGAAAATGGCAGGCAGCAACGAAGACCCAGAGCAGTCAAAAATAAATATATAAAAATTAAAAAACTGAAGTGGTGTATTTATTTTCTGTTAAATGTTTTATTGGGTGTAAAATGTCCCATTCAGTTCAGTTCAGTCTCTGCGACCCCAAAGATGCAGCTACTAGAAAAGTTTAAATTATATATGTGGTTTGAAATCTATTTCTGTTGGACAGCCTGTCCTACACCAATTTTCTGTTTAGTCTTTCCTGATTTTCCTAGACCGACATGAATTCTGCTTGCTCCACAGCTCTTTGAATTTCTCTTAGGATATTTGTGGGGGACATTTGCTGATTATTTGTTTGCCAGAATCCTCTTTTTTAGGCATTACCTCAATTTCCTTTTGTGGAATTAGTGGCCACGTCCAGCTACAGAAACCAGAGTTGTCCCGGTTAGCCTGGTAAATGGACATAGAACTAGATCCCTCTAACTGGAAGCCCCCTCTGGACACTTTGTGTCTTGAGCAATGTTGCAAACAAGTGGGGTAAGTTGGAGGGCGTATTTCCTACAGATGCTGCAGTGTGGCATACATACCAAACTCACGCTATCTGCTGTGTCACTTTTTCAGTGATTTCTGCTGCGTAGCCCTCTGCAGCATTCAGGGTTTCCAAACTGATTGAAAATCAATTTTTATGATTTCACTGATTCTCACTGTTGACGCCCTGAGACCCTGACCTTTGTCCAATCAACTCCTTTCCCTTAAGATTTACAAAGGCTCTTTCTATTGTTTGTGACCAAGAACTCTGAAAATGATTCTACACTGTTGTTCTGTTATGTATTACATTTCTTTCTAGCAAGTTCTAGGTACGGGGAAAGCCTCAGAATTGCAGGATAAACTGAAAAGTCAGCTTTTGAGGAGCATAGGAACCAGCCCCACAGATCTGCATGCCAAAAATGATGGGTACCATCACTGGCATACGTGCACACGGATCCTTTTTTGTCTTTGGGTCATTGCTTTATCCCAGGAATAGAGTGCAATGAATCAGCTGAGGATAGGGGTCTGTAGCAGACAGAATAAAGGCCTCTCAAGATGTTCACGTCTTAATCCCTGAAACCTGTAAATGTTACCTTAAATGGCAGAAGAGAATTTGCAGATGTGATTAAATTAAGAGTCTGAGCCACAGACATTATCTTGGATTATTTGGGTGGGACCCATGCAATCACAAGCGTTCTTAGAAGCAAAGAAAGCTTCCCAGCTGGATCTGAGAGATGTGCTATGGAAGCAGGATTAGAAAGATGTTACCGATTTTGAAGATTGCTTGCTTGTAAAATGAAAGAAGGGGTTTACGCACTGGGAATGCAAGCAATCTCTAAAAGCCGGAAAAAGCAATGCAATTGATTTTTCTAAGAGTCTCTAGAAAGGAACACAGCCCCTCCAACATCTTGGTTTTAGCTCAGTGAGATTTTTAACCAACAGAACTTTGTCATCTTAACTCTATTGTTGTTGTTAACAACTTAGTTGTTCCGAAATAGTGTCTAACTCTTTTCAACCCCATGGACTGTAGCCTGTCAGCCTCCTTTGTCCCAGGGATTTCCCAGACAAGAATACTGGAGTGGGTTGTCATTTCCTTTTCCAGGAGATCTTCCTGAGCCAGGTGTCAAACTTGCATCTCCTGCATTAGCAGGCAGATTCTTTACCTCTGAGCCACCAGGGAAGCCCTCTAGGTTTGTGATAATTTGCTAGGGTAGCAAATAGAAAACTGATACAATGGTCTATTCCTTGAGCTAGAGAGGACATCCCTTTGACAGCCCAGCTAAGGCTGTATCCCTTGGAGAGTAGGAGGTAGGTTCCTGTATGAACACAGTGTGCTGTTAGCTAGCGAAGGAAAGAAAACTAAACAGACAACACACAGGGGTGCACTACAACCAGCCACAACAGCCCCTTGCACATCATTTAATCATTGAAAGTGAAAGTGTTAGTTGCTTACTCGTGTCTGACTCTTTGTGACCTCAAGGTCTGTCCATGGGATTCTACAGGCAAGAATATTGGAGTGGGTTGCCATTCCCTTCTCCAGGGGATCTTCCTGACTTGGAGCTCAAACCCCAGTCTCCTGTATTGCAGGCAGATTCTTTACCATCTGAGCTACCAGGGAAGCCCTTATTTAATCAAATCAATCTATCCACTTGAATTTTTAGGGCGAGCAACTGATTAGGTTAAACATTCTGGATGAGAAGCCTTGAAGAAATAGAGCACTTTATAAGCAATGTAAATCCAAATTCACATATGCAACACTGCATATATAAATACTGCATTTTAAAAGAACTTTAAGAACTACTCTAATTCCAAATTTTGCCATAAAGATCCCCATGAAACTTGGAAAGGATGATTCCCTCTCAGTAAAGATGTAGTTAATTTAGCCAGCTTCCCTAGTACCTAGACATATGGACCTCTTCTATAAAGTGTTTAAGAATCACTGGCTTAGTCACTGACTAATTAGCCGTTGATAAATCACAGACACTAATGGGAACATACTTAGAGGCAAATGAGATGGAAGTTATGGTTCACAGTCTAAGAAGGCGAAGTGTTACTAGGAGAGCCAAAATGAGCAATAAGGGAAGATACTGCGCCTGTTCTAAAACCCTGACTATGGTCACTGAAGGTTGGTAGGGGATCAGAGGCAAGAGTTGCAAGTCAAGACCAAGGACAAGCCAGAGCTGATGGTCAACACATACACACAGGTTTTGAACACTTAGTTTGACCAGGTGGCAGTCTAACAATGGGCAATGGAAACATCATTTTGGAATATACTAGAATATCACTCTAAAGGGGCTATTATTGTCAGCTCATGACTCAGGTTTTGACTCATAAAACCTCTCCTAACTGCCAAGGAGATCCACTCTCAGGTGGTAGTAGGAAACCTTAAATTGTTGAAGGCGTCTGTTCTGGTTGAAACCAGTTTTGACTGTGAGAGTTCCTTCAGGAGTTTGTGTGTGTCCCCATTTGTCTTCTGGAGTTGGGGTTTGGGAGGGATGAGCCAGGGGGTTCTTTTCTCAGATACTAGAGCTAGGTAGGTTCAAAAAGAGATGATTCTAGGAAAATTGTTCTCAATTCTGGCCAGGTGTTCAATCTTTAAAACAAAAATACTAACGTTCAGACTCAGAACTCTAGAGGTGGGACCCTGATATCTAAATACTTTACAATCTCCCAGATAATTTGAACGTCTGGCTCATGCTACCAGGGTTAAGAATCATTGCTTTATAATTTCCTAGTACAGGCCAACTTAAAATATATTCACAACCTAAAAGTTGAGAGTTATGTTTTATTTGGTGGGAATTCGGGGAGTTCAAGTCCAGGAGACAGTGACTCTGAGACAACTGCTGTGAGAAGGTGAGAGGAAGAGCCAGGTTCTATAGAAGTTCTGCAACAAAGGGCAGCTAGTTGGAACATCAGATTATTGTTAATTAAAGAAAGCAGATATCCCAAGTTAAGAAAGTTTGTGCTTTTCTGTGAATGAGACAATGCAAGAGTCTCAGCTCACTGAAATAATTTCTTCTATATACAATCTCAGCTATGGGATCTGTGTTTTCACATCCCAAGTTCCCCTGGGCTCACTGTAGGGAGCAAGCGAAATCTGCTGGTATTCTTCCTGTGTTCCCTTAGAATACAGGCTCACGATGTCAGGCTGCAACCGCTGATGGCAATGACAGTCTTATTTCCTGATATGGCAGGAAATATTCCATTTCTCATATGGTTATTCTACACGTCACTAGTTTTGTGGCATCTTCTCAGGTAGGTGTGGCTCAACAGTGCTTCTCAAACTTCCGTGTGCCAGAAGGTCACCTGGGTGCTGTTTAAAATTCAGATTTCCAGGCTCCATACTGAGAAAGTCCTAAAGGATCTCGTTTGGGCAGCGCCCAGGAGCCTTCGGGTTTTCTCTGCTGCCCACATTTGGAGTGTCCCAAAAAATGAGCGCTGAGAGATAATAGCTGTAGGGAGATCAAGCCCACCTGGGAAGGGCTGGTGGAAGAAAAAGGACAAATTTGTGAGTAAATATCCCCTAAATACCTGTTTTTCCTTGGCCCCTCTATCCTGGGCAGTTTCGGCCGGGACTACGTGAGCAAGACCAGGAGTGTGACGATGGGTGTGGTCGGCTCTGGGTTCCGGAAAATTCCTCCGGGACCGAGGTGGGGGACGTTGCGGGGGGCGGGGGGGGAGGGCGGTCTCCCGGGGCCCTTCTCTCCGCCGCCGCTTCTCACCTCCTTTAAAAGCATCGAGACCGCTCTGCTGGTCTGTCGGAGCCCAGTCCCGAAGGCGCGCCGGGAGCCTCCGGCGAGGAGCTGGGGAGGAGGTTGAGAGGGGGCGCGACCAGGCTTTTCCAGCTCCCGCCGCTCCGCGGCCGCGGGCCAGGGCGCGCGCACTGCGGGGCCGAGAGTCCGGGCGCGGTCCCGGCCTCGCCTCCTCGCGCTCCCGAGGCCGCCTCCTCCGCGCGCCGCGGGCGCTGGCCAGAGGCGGGGACTCGCCGCTGCGGAGGCCGCGAACGCGGCGGCGCTGGACGCTGCCCCGGGCGGACGGGAGCACGAGGCCGGCGGCGGCGGGAGAGCTGCCCGGGCGAGCAGGGAGCCGGGCCGCCGCAGCGCCGAGCGACCGCCGGAGCCGCGGCAGGAGGTGAGCAGGCGGCGCGCGTGCCTGGCGGCTCTCCCCCCGGTCGCCCCGGCCCCCTTCTCTCTCCTTGTCCCTCCACGGCCCCGGGCCCGCGCCCAAGGACCCCGCGCCGGGCCCCGGAAACAGCCGCCCTCCCCCGGCTGGCGCCCGGGCCGCAGCCTTTTCCCGGAGTGGGCACGAGGCCGGCCCCGCACCTCCCCGCGCTGGAGCCTCCTTCCCGGGGCCGCCCCGACCCGCCGGGTTCCGCCTCCCAGGCTCCGCTCCGTTGCTGGGCTCCCCTGAGGAGGCCGGTCTGGGGCGATGCAGGGCCTTTCTTTTTGTTCTTAGCTGTGTCACGCGCGTCGGCACCCAGAGTCAAAAGCGAGCATCCCTGAAGTGGCGCTAGTGGCAGCGGTGCGGGCTTGATTGGCACGCGGGGAGGGCTGGCTGGCCGCGCCGCTGGTCTCTTTCCCCCTCCGCCCCGAGCCGCCGCCGCGGTGCCCACGTTGGCAGCAGTCGCGTCCTGGCAGGTGAGCTTGACACCGGGTCTTCGGTCCGCGAGCTGCCCGAGCTCTTCCGAATCCCGTCTCAGGGATGCTCCGGGTTCCTTCTGTACCTGTATTTCCCACCTTTGGCGGCGTGGAGGATCCACAAAACTTCTGTTCTCCTGTAAAAATAGTCTCCTGGGTTTACATCCTCTTTATATGTCACATCTTACTTAATATTTTTAATGATTGTCTTTCGGTAAAACAAAATAGGCAAAATACCTGTTTCGATGAGCGTTCGTTTTAGCGGAATTTTAGAATCATTGCATTCGGCAAGTCGTGGTGATGCTTGAGATATGCCATTCCCAAATCTGCAAAACCAAACTTGTGTGACTTTCACGGCTTTGAGTTTCCTGGTTTGTGGTCTCCAAAGTCCAATTGCCCTAAATAATGCAAATATTGAGGGACATTCCTAGGGGCAGAGTAAAATAGTCCAGTAGCCTGATTACATATTTAACAGGTTTAGAGTGACTCTGTTTGGCTCATGGCCACGAGATTGACTCAAATTTAGGCCGTTTTAGTATTTCTGGATTTTTTTTGTAGCTTGGGGCCTGAGAAGTTGAATCCCTTGTGGGTACTTGTGGGTCTCCTAGAGCATCCATCCATAGCTCCTCCTCCCTATGTTAGAGAAGATTAAGCTAAGGGCAGGCTACTGTGAAGAATAAGTTTATTTGTAAATAGAAACCAAGAGCTTGCTAAGACTTGGGATTTTTAGGTCAGAACTCAATTTCTAAGGAGTCAGTGGTGAAAAGACATTGAATTCTTAGAATGTTTAAAGAAAACAACACTTCAAGACATATTTTCTTCTCCTGTGAAGAGGTCACCTTTTCTCCCCATTGGTTTTGCTCAAAAGTGAAAGACCAAGAATGAGAGGCAGGAATGCTGGGGGTGAGGGGTGGAGGTCAGCATTTGGGAATATTGCTGTTAGAAAATAAGGGTGCCATTTGTTTTCTAATTGCTGGTCCAGTTATTCATGGGGGAATGAAAAGATTTTGCAGGTATATTGTTTTTTTCAGGGGTGGGGCTGAAACAGCAATGAGAATGGTTGACCCAGGGCCAGCTTCAGTCTATTTATGTGGCCACCTTCCTCCAGCCAGGAGGGAACTGCTGATCCTGTGAACGTTGCAGGCCAGCTTTCTGCATCCGAAGCACAAAGGATAGCCAGGCAGAGCCTGAGGAAACTGCATGTGTGGGAAGAGTTGGAAGGTGGGGTGTCGCTTTCAACTCACCATTCTGGGCAGCGAGTAGGATCCCATCACTGGCAGTGTAGTGGAAGGGAACATGAGGTAGTGTGGCCCTGCTTTAAACAGTCCCGGAGGGGCTGTGAGGGGAGGCAGGGACTGGAGAAGAGGCGCTGTGCCTGAGGCTTTGAAAGTGAAAGTGAAGTAGCTCTGTCCTGTCCGACTCTTTGTGACTCCATGGACTGTAGCCCACCAGGCTCCTCCGTCCATGGGATTTTCCAGGCAAGAGTGCTGGAGTGGATTGCCATTTCCTTCTCCAGGGGATCCTCCCGACCCAGGAATCGAACCCGGGTCTCCTGCATTGCAGGCAGATTCTTTACCATCTGAGCCACAGGGAAAAAAATAAGTTGTCTTAGAAAAGATTGATTTCTTTTTTAATGACTTGAAATGGGAAATTGGGATAAGAAAAAAATCATTTTTCTTTTTGTTTAAAAGAAAAACTTGGTTAGCATTATTTTCTAAAACTTCACAAAAGTAGAAGGAATGGTCTTGATATGCCCTTGTGCTTAGTCGCTCGGTCTGACTCTTTGTAGCCCACCAGGCTCCTCTGTCCACTCCAAGAATACTGCAGAGGGTTGTTGTGTTCTCCTCCAGGGGATCTCCTAAAAGGTAGATTCTTTGCCTGCTGCACCATGGGGGCTTTCACCTTAACAAATTGTGAGTGGCATTTCACTTGCTCCCCCAGGATGGTCTTAGAGTGTGGCTGCTTTCTAGACTTTTTCAAGTTACTGATGAAATTACATTGAAAGAGAGTCTTGGCTTGAAGTTTAAGGATTATTTCCAAAATTCCCAGAGAGCTTTTCTTTGCTTCACAAAGAAATGTCCCCCACTTTCAGGAAAGAAAATGCACGCCTTCTCAGATTTTTACATTGTGATCTTATTCTCTTTCAAGACTGCGTTAATAAAACTTCCTCTCACTAAGATTTTGATGATTAACTAGTGCCTGACAGGAAGAACACATATGTAGAAATACTGTATAATGAGATAGTTTGCTGTGGTTTCCAAGCTTTTTTGCTCGTTCTTGTTAGTAAAAAAAAAAAAAAAAAAAAAAAAAAAATTAACATCTGAAACCAGTACAGCATAATGTCAGTTGTATCTCAATTAAGACCAGTTTTTAGTACTCCTCTGTATGTGTGTTTGTTAGTTAATTATAAATTAATGTATATGGGCTAATGTTGTAGCTCAAGATCCAGTATACACTTAGGGCTGGATTCATTGTGGAGGTAAAACCCTCTTTCAAATACTCCTTTAATTTTGAGGGTTTTTTTTGGTTTGGATCTTGTTGGATCTGAGTATATCATCGCTGTTGTGATGTCGCTCAGATGAAGCTGACTCAGCGTGGGAAGTGCATTCCTAACCCCCGGCTTGTGTTCACCTGTGCTTGCGTTTATTAGTATCTGTGCTTTTAATGGGGACCTTAAAGCTTCATATCCTCTGTGAGGTTTAGTTTCGTTTTAATTTGTGCATCTATCTCATTGTGTGCTTGCCCAGTCAAAGGATACCTCAGAGGGCTGGTGACAGGTGACCCTTGACAAAGGGACTTTGTGAGGGTGCAGTCAGTTCCTGCTTTTACTAGCACTGTTAGTATTTCATGGTGATATAATTAGTATAGTGTAACACAGTGTAAAGTAATTAGTGTACACATAATATATTTAACTTGTTGGTATAATATTTACATTACTAAACATAGTTGCTCTTCTACTTTTTGGACAAAAATAAATGTAACTTCTAGGATTTTTCCCCCAGCCCAGGGGGAGCGTCTTTTATACCTTATGGGCTGCATAAGCCCTGCTGGTAGACAGCTGTTTCTCTCACTTCAGTCTCAGGTAATTCTTTCATCTGATTCTCAGAAGAACCCTGTGAATGCAGGTATAATGGATCACACTCCCCATTTTTTTTTTTTTTTTTAATGAGTAAACTGAGACTTTAAAGGGTTAATACCACAGTAGTTCTTTTCAGTTAGTATTTGCTTGGTGACAAGTAAGTGCTCTCATTTAATTTCCACACTGGCTTTGGAAGACAGGGATAAGCCTTTACAGGGGAGCCCAGGAGGCTGGGAGGAGATGAGGAACCACCGCGTCGCCAGCTCAGAAATGGGCTGCTCTGTGTTTCCTCTCAGTTTTCTGCCCAGGCTCAAGACAGGAACCTGGGTTTTCTTAGTGCCCCCAGTGGTGGGGGCCAGCACAGAAGAGAGCTGGGAATGTATTTGAATGAGTTCAGTTTGTTTTTCTGCTTCAGAATGCCTACATATGGTATCATTGTTTTGTTTTAGAGGAAGCTGTAAAATCCTGTGATTTCATCTGGGAATGCTAGAAATATAACTTCAAAACTTGCTAATGTTACCATTGTATATCTTCCTAGCATCTTAATTTTTTATTGTTACTGTTTGGCTTTTGCATTAAAGATAGGCTCCTTGAGGGAAAAAAAGATGATATAAAGCAAAAAATGAAGTCTTCTTTCTGTTCCTCTCTACCTCCTCCTCTCTTGCTCCAACTTGTAAATATCTTTCCTTATAAGCACTTGCTGTACATTTTCTATTATAGAGGAATGTAAAATGGCAACCCACTCCAGTACTCTTGCCTAGAAAATTCCATGGATGGAGGAGCCTGGTGGGCTACAGTCCATGGGGTCACAAAGAGTCAGACACGACTGAGCAACTTCATGACGATTGATTTATTGAGTGTATTTTTAAAAATTTTCAACAAAAATGGGATATGAACATTACTATTTTGTAACTTTTTTCATGTAACAGTTTATGTTTTGATCATCTGTTGCTCCATAACAGATCAGCTGCAAGCTTAAAACCATAGTTTAGTTATTGCTTCTGGTTCTGTGGGTTGACTGGACTGCATGCAGTCTTTTGAGGCTCAGCTGGGCTGGAATTTCAAGATGGCTCATTTGCTATTACTAGTTTTTAAAAGAATTGCCTTGGTGAATTCTTGGACAAAATTTTAATATACTAATGATTTTAGAAAAAAATTTTTTTTCTAAGCTATTTCTCTGATTCCAGTGCTGCCAGAACTGGAGGGTCTAGCCCATAAAAATGCTCTCCATCGTTTATATCTATGCAGCAGGTAGATGATACCTTATCTTTCCTCTCTGTTTTCTGTATCAGTGAGGGAGGGTCCTGTAGAAGCCATGTTGCTCTGGAATTAGTGATCACTTCATTCTGATAGGGGCTTCCCTGGTGGCTCAGATAGTAAAACATCTGCCTGCAATGTAGGAGATCCAAGTTCTATCCCTGGGTTGGGAAGATCTCCCCTGGAGGAGGAAATGGCAACCCACTCCAGTATTCTTGCCTGGAGAATCCAGTGGACAGAAGGGCCTGGTGGACTGTAGCCAAAAGCCAAGGAACTTTGGGGACTCCAAACTCAACCTTTAAACAATATGGAAATGTTTAAACAGTATAGAAATGTTTCCCCAAAGATAAATAACACACCCTCTCCAACATGCCTTTCTGCTTCTTAAAAATAGTTGAGTGTGACCAGAACAAGAGGCACTTGTGAGACCTGTCCAGTGAGCTCTGGAGAGCACAGTTCTCAATCTTGACCTGTATCAGCATCACCTGGAGAACTTTATAATCATGTGATGCTGATGCTGCTGGTCCAGGGACCATACTTTGAGAACTGTTGAACTACAGCAGGTGTTGGCAAACGTTTTCTGTAAAGAGTCAGGTAGTATTTTAGGTTCTGCAGGCCCAGTGGGTTGTGTCACAGCTACACAGTTCTCATAGCCTGACAGTCATGACGACATGTAAATGAATGGTCATGGCTGTGTCCCAACAGACCTTTATCTATGTCAGTGAAATTTTAATTCCATGTACTTCTCCTGTCATGAAATTTTATTCTTTTGTTTTTTTTTTTTTCAATTAAAAAGCTTGAAACCTGAGCTTTTAGACAGTGTACAAAGACAGGTGGCTGGCAGGATTCTGCCCGGAAGCTGCAGCTTGCCGACTCCCAAACAAGAGGAGGAATTTGGGAACACTTGCTATCGTGTAGCTGTGGCGTCCACAGGGGAGTTGGCCCTTCTGCAGAAAGTCAAGTGCTGGAAGAAACACAATGGAATTGGTTCTCATTCATTTCCACTCATCCATCTCACTCTTTGGTATTATCACTCCATAGCACTAAATATGCACATGAATTTTGACATTTTTTCTTTTTAAAACATTTTATTGAGCATAATTGACATCACATATTAGTTTCAGGTATACAGTGTAAAGATCATTATTTGTATACTTTGCGAAATGCTCACCATAATAAATCTATTATAAATCTAATAATTTGCACGTAGTTACAAATTTTTTTTTTCTTGTGATGAATTTTGAAGATCTGCTGTCTTACAACTTTATGATATGTGATATGGTATTATTGTAGTTACCATGCTGTTAAAGGTTTTTCTTTCTAAACTATTAGGTTCTAGAATTGGGGGAAAATTGAGGGTTGGGGAAGTGGGAGTAGGAGAATTGTATACTTCCTAGTAAGTTTTTAAAAGAATTTAAGAATTTAAAAGGAGAATTCAGTGGACTTGTCATTTAACCCTAATAGTTTAAACAGGAGTTTACAGACTTCCCCAGAGGGGCCAGATAATAATACATCTAACTGCTTCAGTCTTCATTCTAACCCTTTGAGTAAATCCTCGTGTCGATTGTTCAACTCTGCCTGGTAGGCAGAAAGCAGCTGTGGGCAGTACTTCAAGGGCTGGGCGTGGCTGTGTTCACCAATACCGTATTTACACAATGGGCTGCTAATGGCTCTAGGCCTCAGTATGCTGACTCCTGCCTTGGAGACATTCTTGGGGTGGGGTGGAATATCTTTGAACCCTCCAAAAAAATGTTGGTGACCAATTCCTGAGACCTCAGCGCTAAGTGGGACATCCTGGATCTGTTTGCTCACTGAGGTGGCTTCCGAACTCCATTCAGGTCACTTCAGGCTCCATTGAGGGCACTTCCGGCTCTGGCCCTCCGCCCACCTGGTAAGGCTATTACTTCTGAGAAGGAATAAAGGTACAGCTCCCATATTGTTTGGAGAAGCTGTGTTGTTCCTGCAGTGATGACATTGGTTAAACAAGTCAATCTGATTTGATTGCTTGTGTATTTGCCTATTGATTAAAAACCTCTATGTGAAAATGAGGAAATGGAAAGATTATTTAACTAGGAAGTTCAAAGGGCTCATGTATTTAACCAGTTGCCCGTTTTCTTATGCTTTTTCTTAAAACAAAAAAAGTCTCTGTTCTCTTGTAAAAATTTTTGCTTAAAAGGCAACAATAATTTTAACCAGTAGATTGAATTGCTTAAATTAATTAAGCCAGTCATTTTTTTAAAAAACAACTCTTCCAACTTGCCAAGAAACATTTAATGCAGATACACCTGGAATTTCACAGAGTTTAGTTGATTTCAGTTCAGTTCAGTTCAGTCGCTCAGTCGTGTCCGATTTAGGTTAATCTTTTTCAGCATGTCAAGTAACTATAATCAAATATAAGACAAAACACATTGTGAAGCCTAAATTATGACTGTTAATCTGTCTGACATAGACTGTCTCCGACCCACTTCCATCACCACCAGTGTGTATAATTTCCAAAGTGGAGGAGAGTAAGAGTGTTTGAAACATTTGACAACCCTGCCTTTGAGTGCCTGCCCTTAGTCTTCATCAGGCTTTGGCATTTTCCCGGCCATGACTCCCTTCATCTTGGGCAGCAGTGTTTCTGCAATCCTGGAAGTCCTGGGTGAGGCACATTGCAGGACAAAGGGTCACTGTTGGCCCTTTCTCCATCATGGTCATCTGCTTACCTGGGCAGCCCTCTGTCCATTGGGAGCCCAGGGCTTTCCTTATTGCGCCCTCTGGGCGGCTGCACACCGACTGACCTGCCAAGTGCTGGGTCAGGCGAGGGCCCTCTGAGACTGTACTCAGTTTCCTGGAACCTCTCTCTTGCATACTAGGGTCCTAGTCTAGGATGTCTGCTGCTGCAGCAGCATTTGTGAGTCAGCCCAGGTGATGGCAGTGACTGCTGCTTCAGTGGACAGCAGAGTTGAGGGAGGAGCTGGTTCCTATAAAGTAGAACAACTGAGGAGGGAAGATGTTCATCACCTTTTTCTTATAAAGTGCAGGAAAAGCCAGATCTGGAAATGATTTGTTATTCATCTTTCCATCTCTATTGATGATTAGTGTTAGTTGCTCAGTCATGTCCAACTCTTTGCAACCCCATGGACGGTAGCCCACCAGGCTCCTCTGTCCATGAGATTCTCCAGGCAAGAATACTGGAGTGGGGGTGCCATTCCCTTCTCCAGAGGATCTTCTTGACCTAGAGATCAAACCCAGGTCTCCCGCATGATAGGCAGATTCTTTACTGTCTGTCTGTGTCACCAGGGAAGCCTCTAATATGAGAGTCAGCATTCCCTGAGCCATTGAAACTATGTGTCAGTTGTGGTTCCAGGCACTTCTCTTACCTTTTCTGGTCTATATTCCTCATTTAAGCCCTCTGAGGAAGACAGTCGAGGGTTCTGTGGTTCTTAAGAGATGGAGCCAAGTCTGACTCTGGCCACTGGGTTCTGAGTTTGTTCTCTTAATGCTGCCTTGGCTTCCTGTTGCTAGCACGGCAACCTGTTCTGTCGCAGCTGTTCACTAAGGTTTTTGACTGGCTAAAGGAAGGAGAATGTTAAATGATCATCTGTAACTTCCTTGATGTGAGAATTGAGTTACATTGTTTTCAGAGTTACAGTACACCATCCTGACTCACATCTGCAGGTATAACAAAAGATCAAATGAGGATCCCATCTAAAAATGTATTGTTAAGGGTTTAAACGTTTGACAAAGACGGCCTTTCAGAGAACTGAGTTATAGATTATTGCATAAGAGAGTGCTAGAGAACTGGCTGGCCATTCCAAAAAAAAGAAAGTTTTCTTTGTATTTCCTTACTTCTTAGGTCAAAAAAATTCCAAATGGATGAAATATTTAAATATAAATATGAAACCCATAGGTATGTTGAGAGGAGATATGGGTAAATGTATATCTAAACTTAGAGTAGGAAATGTCTTTCAAAATATAAGCAAAATCTAGAAACAATGAAAGAGTGATGAGATTAGGTTATTTTGAAAACACCAACAGTAGCCAAAAATTACGGGCAAAAGATTTCATAGAGAAAGGAGGAGCTGGCCTACTTGTTGGTAATTTAAGAAATGTCCCGGGTTATTTTGATGCCTTTTGAGGGTTAGGAGCAGCTGGAATAGAAGAAACAGCTAGTGGAGTAGGAAGAGGAGGACTTTTAATTTTATACTTCACTGTGTGTGATTTTTCTCCCCAATTGTATTTGTAATCTTATATATTTTTAAAGAAAGACTTTTCATGAACAAAACATGATAAAGCAGTGGAGACACATTTTCAGCAGATCCATAGAATTTTCTGGAACTTTAGTATTTCTGAGCATCACTCTCTGTTAGTACTTACAGTGGTAGCTGATAGCAACTGACAGTTAAATTTAAAACTTTTTTTCCTCTTTTGTCCCAAGAGACCAGAAGCTGGTGAAGAAGGCACCAGTCAGTCAATGGAGGCTGGACTCAGCCCTCAGTTCTATGTATGGGAATTTTGGGGGTGCTTTGTTTTAGGTGATTTCCACTAGATTGCTCTTACATCCCCTTCTCAGCTCCCACACCAGTACCTACCAAGAGAGGATGTCTCCCAGGGACACAACTCAGCTACAGGTACCATTGGGGGAGAGCTGCCTCTCAACTCTCTTGTGTCCTCACCTGCAGGAACTTCACCTCAAAGCTGAGTCCCTGGTGGTGTCTCTTCCCCTCCTCCCCCGTTTCCTTCTCCCCTTCCGCCCTCACCTCCTCTTCCCCGTCCTCCATTGCTGGCCTCACCTGGCATAAAAGCATATCTGTTGTGAGGGAGACCGTTTATTATGTGTACTGTGTGCATTGCCTTCCTTCTGATAAGGTCCTGTTGATCGGGCTCAGCGAGAGCCATTTGGAACAGTTCACTAACCTTGCCCTTGCTGAAGCAGGGCTGGGATCCAGCCAGACTGGGCTTGGGATTGAAGCCCAGGAGCAAAAACATGGCTCCTTCCTGTCAGCTGTATTTCTGCTGCTTTCAAGAAGTTTGATGCTCCCTGCAGCCCTTGAAGTCTCCTGACTTGAGTGTGCTGCACAGATACGGGCTCAGAAGGGAGAGAACAGTGTTCAAAGGAAGCTGGGCCAATGCCTCTTTCTGAGGCAGTTGGGGCACTTCTGGTCCTGGCTTCACATGCTTCCAGGAGGCTTTCCTGCTTGGCTCAGGGAATATCGTAATTGGGTGTCACTGACAATTTTATCAAAGGATAGAAAACCCTCCCTTTGTTAGGAATCAGATCAAAAAGACTTCTTTGGGGAATAATGAGAAATGGAGTCTTTCTTTCATTTTTAAAAGATTTTTTGATGTGGACTATTTTCAAAGTCTTTTGCTTCTTTTCCATGTTTTGGTTTTTTTGGTGGTCAGGCATGTGAGATCCTAGCTCCCTGACCAGGGATTGAACCCTCACCCTTTGCATTGGAAGGTGAAGCCCTACCCATTGGACAACCAGGCAAGTCCCTGGAGTCATTCTAGTTATTCTAATGTGATGTAGAAGCACTAATAATTGCTATTACTGCTTACAGAGATGGTGATTTCTCAGATTGTATTGGGAAGTAGAAACTGTAGTTATCCCCATTTTTTCAGATGGGAAAACTGAGGCATAAGAGAAATTATTACCTGCCCGTGGTGTTGAGCCGGTATGTGATGGGTTTCTATGACAGTGCCCACTCCCACAGGCCTGTCCCAGGGGTCTAGCCACACTGCCCAGGGCACACATCACCTGCTCCGGGTGTGCTGTGTACAGCCCTCTCTGCCAACAGCTCCGTGTTTCAAGGAGAAAACACCAGCCTGTGCTTCGGAGCAGGCCGCCTTCCTGTTGCTTGTGATGATGGATGTGGCATGTCCAAGGCATGGCAGTCCTGGTACTGAGGCCTGTGTGTCTGTTCTTATTCGGCAGGTTCTCAACCCGGCCCTTGAGATGATGGGATTGGGAAACGGACGTCGGAGCATGAAGTCACCACCGCTCGTGCTGGCTGCCCTGGTGGCCTGTATCATTGTCCTGGGCTTCAACTACTGGATCGCCAGCTCCCGGAGCGTGGATCTCCAGGTGTTCTCTTGGTCCTGTTTGTGTGGATGTCACAGAGTATTTAGAGCTGCTGGGTGCTGGATTCTGAGGAGTTCGTGGTTTTTCGGCACCTAAGGCTTTGTGCACAGTAATGCATGTTCTGCAGGGCCCAACACCCAGCCTCAGGCCTGGCTCCACACCAGCCCTGCTCTTGGGTGGGAGAGGACCCCCTTGTGACTTCTTAGGCTTGCTGCCAGGACATGCCTGTCTGCCCTTCCTGTAAGTGAACAATTTTTAGTCAGGCCTTTGGGGCTGGTTCTGGGAAAACAGCTTAAGTACCCTGCCCATAGCCCGTTCTGGTCCTCCAGTCCACATTGAGTACCTGAGTGGTGTGGGCATTGTATTTGGAGAGTGGGTGTGAGAAATGTGTGTAGAGGTACCAGTCTTTACCAGCATCATTTACTGATAGTAATAACTTTATCTTTCCTATTCATTGCCACCTGTCATGGGCCAGCAGTACTGAGCGACGGCCAGGACTCTCCTTGACCACAGTTTAGTCAGGCTTTGAGGAGCCCCCTTCTTGACAAGGCCTCAGTCCTGGCCCCCATCCTGTTTTTGGCCTACCCAGCCCAGGCTCAGCAGAGAATCCTGCTAACTCATTCCCCCACCCCTGATGCCCAAGCAAGCTCCTCATGCATTATCTTTGATGGGCTTGCCTTTAGCAAGACTTCCCCTACCCTCTTAATACTTTACCAACCCCTTCTCTCTGCACTTTGGCTGTAAATCCTCAGCTGTCTCTGCAGTACTCAATATTGAGAACAGTTTCTCTGTCAACTGCAATAGTCATGACCCCTGTTGCAGCAGCCTTGAATCAAGTTTTCCGTATTATTTTAACAGGTATAAGAATAATGTTTCTTTAAGGGTACGTTGCATACATTACCTTCTTTTGTATTCTGTCCGTTTAGGAGCTTGTTCCCCACCCCATTTCACAGAGAAAGGATGAGGGGAACTGGGACTCCAACCCAGTCTTTCTGGTGGCAGGGCTTGAGTCCTCAGGAAACCCATCCCTTAGGAGTGTTTCTGAACTCCTCTTAGTGCTTGCCCCACACAGTTGTAGTGCTTTTGTCTGAGTTTCCCCTGGACCTCTGTTTTCTGGGCAGATGGGGTTTTGTTGTTCAGAGAGCTCAATCTGTTTCAGAAATTGTGTCTTATAAAGAGTGTTTAAGTGCTGTGTTAGTGAGGAAAAGGAACTAAATATTTGAGCGCCAGCTCATACCAGGTAAAGCATAAAGCATTTTATGTACAGGCAGACCTTGGCCATATCACAGATTCAGTTCCAGACTGCTACAATAAAGCAAGTAGTGCAATAAACAAGTCATTTGAGTTTTTGTTTTATCAGTGCATAACAGGTTATATTTATGCTATACTGTACTCTATTAAGTGTTCAGTAGTGCTATATCTAAAAAAAAAAGGTACATACCTTAACTTAAAAATACTGCTAAAAAATGCTGACCATCTAAGCATTCAGGGAACCTTAGTAACTTCAAAGATCATGATTTCAGGTCATCACAACAAATATACTAATAATGAAAATTTGAAATATTATGAGAATTACCAAAATGTGATACAGAGATATGGAGTGAGCAAATGCTGTTGGAAAAAATGGTGCTGACGCACTTGCTCCTTGCAGGATTGCCACATACCTTCAATTTTTAAAAAATACGATACCTGTGAAGCTCAATAAAATGAGGTGTGCCTATACCTGCCTCAGTCAAGCCTGGCAAAGTCCCTGTGAGGGGTGTGATGGTGTTTCCATGGAGACACACAGTAGACACACAGATGCTCAGAGAAGTGAATAGCCTCTAGAATAGCCTGTGGGAGCATCTACACCACCCGCCTAGAAGATCAAGCCCTGGGGACACACCATGTGTGAATGGACACAATGTGAACACACTTGACCCCGGCTGGAGGCTGTGGTGTGGTCTTGCTGAGGAAACATAGTGGTCTGGTCTGAGGATAGCTTCACATGGTCCTTATGCTGCGGTATCCTTGCAGACGCGGATTGTGGAGCTGGAAGGCAGGGTCCGCAGGGCGGCTGCGGAGCGAGGGGCCGTGGAGATGAAGAAGAATGAGTTCCAGGGGGAGCTGGAAAAGCAGCGGGAGCAGTTGGACAAGATCCAGTCCAGCCACAACTTTCAGATGGAGAGCGTCAACAAGTTGTACCAGGACGAAAAGGCAAGACCTGCTTGACTTTCCTCTTAATTCTGTTCTAAATGCCATTTATACCGTGTTGAATTCTCCTGAATGGAAGGATAAGCAGCTGTGTGTTTATGTGGGTTGTTGTTTAGTCACTTAGTCACGTCTGACTCTTGGTGACCCCATGGACTGTAGCCCACCAGGCTCCTCTGTCCATGAGATTTACCAGGCAAGAATACTGGTGTGAGTTGCCAATTCCTTCTCCAGGGGATTTTCCTGACCCAGGGATGGAGCCCAGGTCTCCTGCATTGGCAGGCGGGTTCTTTACCACTGAGTCACCAGGGAAGCCCTCGGAAGGAGTGAATTCTATTGACTGGGGTGGAGAGGGGTCACCAACGAGAAGTGAAATTAAGTAGAGTGTTCAAGGATGAGCTGGAATTGGAAACACAGAACAGACGGGAAGGGCAAAGAAACTGCATGTGAAAGAAGATGGCTGTTCAGATGTGGAATGAGCCTCTTGCTCAAGCTTTGGGCGTTTCCCCATCTTGCCAGTAGTCCCTGGGTGAGCTTGTTGGAAAACCTTTTGAAGTGGTGATAAAAGGGAGAAATGCCAAAGATGTCTAAGCATCAGGTTCATCCTCCTGTTAACCTTGTTTTCTTCCTTTCTACAAATTTGCGTTGGGTGCCTCCTCTGTGCCAGGTGTGAGCTGGATGCTTGTATCTCACAAAGGGATAGCATTGTGACCGTGAGGATCCCACATGGAGAGCAGATGCAGACCTCCTACTAAATACGCACAAAGAAAGTAGGGGACCCGAAAGTGCTGGGTTTTATGCTTAAAAAATACTAGATCCTGCACAGATTTTAGAAGGGACTTCTGCTAATGAGAGCAGCTTTATGTGTCTTGCTTTTTCTGGCTTGCTAGGGACTGTATGACTCCGCTTTCCTGTTTACTAAACTGTGTAATGGTATGAGTTACTAATATCTTCTTTTCTAAAGTGCATCAGACTCATGACCATTTATTTCCTTGAAGACTTGGCTACTAGTTTCTACTAAAATCAAGTCCGCTTTCAAGATAATGCATCTCAAAATATGACTGCCTTCCAGTAAATCAAGCATTTCACAGAGAGAGACACATGGATCAGCATGAGCCAGATCTATATAAAGTCCTGCTAGTTACCAGATAATGAATCATTTCTAGACAGGGCCTCAGACTTTTCCTATGTGACTGGTTTGAAGGGTGAGAAATACCTTTTTAAAAAAAATCTGGGGAGCTGGTAGGAGGGTCCAAGGTTCCTGCGCGCGCAGACGCCGGCCCTGTTTTCTCCGCTCGCCGGAAGAAGGCGGGCCTCTTTTCGTGCCTAGCGCAGCCATGGCTCGGGGTCCCAAGAAGCACCTGAAACGCGTAGCAGCTCCAAAACATTGGATGCTGGATAAACTGACTGGTGTGTTTGCCCCTCGTCCATCTACCGGCCCTCACAAGCTAAGGGAATGTCTCCCCCTCATCATTTTCCTAAGGAATAGACTTAAGTATGCCTTAACTGGAGATGAAGTAAAGAAGATTTGCATGCAGCGTTTCATTAAGATCGATGGCAAAGTCCGCACAGATATAACCTACCCTGCTGGTTTTATGGATGTCATCAGCGTTGATAAGACTGGAGAGAATTTTCGTTTGATCTATGACACCAAGGGTCGCTTTGCTGTTCATCGTATTACACCTGAGGAGGCCAAGTATAAATTGTGCAAAGTAAGAAAGATATTTGTGGGGACAAAAGGAATCCCTCATCTGGTAACCCATGATGCTCGTACCATCCGTTACCCTGATCCCCTCATCAAGGTGAATGATACCATTCAGATTGACTTGGAGACTGGCAAGATTACTGATTTCATCAAATTTGACACTGGTAACCTGTGCATGGTGACTGGAGGTGCTAACCTGGGAAGAATTGGTGTGATTACAAACCGGGAGAGACATCCAGGTTCTTTTGATGTAGTTCATGTGAAAGATGCAAACGGCAACAGCTTTGCCACTCGGCTCTCGAACATTTTCGTTATTGGCAAAGGCAACAAACCATGGATCTCTCTTCCCCGTGGAAAGGGTATTCGCCTTACCATTGCTGAGGAGAGAGATAAGAGATTGGCAGCCAAACAGAGCAGTGGATAAAACGATCGCTACGTGATGTGATTGGAAAGGTCTTTGTAATTAAAGATAATACCAAGTGATTAATAGCAAAAAAAAAAAAAAAATCTGAAGAGTACTTTCTCATAGTCACAAATGTCTGTTTCTTCTCTGACTTGTTCCAGTTTTTATGCTGTTGGAGGAAGGTTCTGCCTCATTTTTCTCATATGTGGGTGACACTGTGTGTGCTCCCGAAATCCTCTTCAGCTGCGTAGAATAGGACCTTGCTATTTCTCACATGCTTAACCTCTTGAAGTACATTTTGGGAGGAAATAGGGTTTATTCTTAAGGGATGAAGTTGGCAGAAGCTCCATGTGGGATTTTTCAGGGTGTGTGGAATGGTCTCTGATAGCCAGGCCTCTTCTGGGTTAGGAAGGAGGCGTGTTGATGGGCCCTGGCGAGTGTTGTACTGGGAAAGGGGACCCGGCAGAGACCAACGTTTTGCCCCATCAGGTCTGGACTGCACCAGGCAAGGTGGGAAGGACCGTGCTGCTTTAGTGGTTCGTCAGTGCCTGACCAAACCAGCCAGAGCAAGGTTTCCCTTCTACAGAGAGGGAGGAAAAAGAATGTTTTGTGTGTCTCTGCCTGCTTCTCCACCCCTGTGTGTATCTGTTACTACCTGAAAATCTGACTTTTTTTTCCTTAGGAAGAATTACCTTTTACTCTGAGCCTCTGGCCTTTCTATATATATATATTTTTTTTCTTTTTGAACATTTTTTGGCATTGCCCTTCTTTGGGATTGGAACGAAAACTGACCTTTTCTAGTCCTGTGGCCACTGCTGAGTCTTCCAAATTTGCTGGCATATTCAGTGCAGCACTTTCATACAGTGGCATCTTTTAGGATTTTAAAAACTCAGTTGGAATTCTGTGACCTCCACTAGCTTTATTGATAGCAATGCTTCCTAAGGTCCACACTCTAGTATGTCTAGCTGTAAGGTGAGTGACCACACCATTGTGGTTATCTGGGTCCTTAAGACTTTTTTTTGTATAGTTCTTCTGTGTATTCTTGCCACTTCTTCTTACTCTCTTCTGCTTTTGTTAGGTCCTTACTGTTTCTGCCTTTTATTGTGCACATCCTTGTATGAAATGTTTCCTTGATATCGCTGTTTTTTTTGAAGAAATCTCTGGTCTTTCCATTCTGTTGATTTCCTCTATTCATTGTTCAGGCCTTCTTATCTCTCCTTGCTGTTCTCTGGAACTCTGTATTCAGTTGGGTATATCTTTGCCTTTCTCCCTTGCTTTTCACTTGTCTTCTTTCCTCAGCTATTTGTAAAGCCTCCTTAGACAACCACTTTGCCTTCTTGCTTTTCTTTTCCTTTGGGATGGTTTTGGTCACTACCTCCTGTACAGTGTTAACAAACTTCTATCCATAGTTCTTCAAGCACTCTGTCTACCAGATCTAATACCTTGGATCAATTTGTCATTTACATTGTATAATTATAAAGAATTTGCTTTAGGTCATACCTGAATGGTCTAGTGGCTTTCCCTTCTTTGTTCAATTTAAGTCTGAACTTTGCAATAAGAAGCTCATGATCTGAGCCACAGTCAGCTCCAGGTCTTGTTTTTGCTTACTTTATAGAGCTTCTCCATCTTTGGCTGCAAAGAATATAATCAATCTGATTTTGGTGATATCCACATGTAGTGTCATCTCTTTTGTTGTTGAAAGAGCATGTTTGCTGTGACCAGTATGTTCTCTTGGCAAAACTCTGTTAGTCTTTGCCCTGCTTCATTTTGTATTCCATGCCAAACTTGCTTGTTACTCCAGGTATCTCTTCTATTTATGCATTCCAATCTCCTGTGATGAAAGGGACATGTTTTTTTGTGTGTGTGTGTTAGTTCCAAGAGGTCTTGTAGGTCTTCATGGAAGCAGTCAGCTTCTGCTTCTTTTGCATTAATGGTTGGGGCATAGATTTGGATTACTGTGATGTTGAATGGTTTGCCTTGGAAATGAACTGAGATCATTCTGTCATTTTTGAGATTGTACTCAAGTATTGCATTTCAGACTCTTTTATTGATTATGAGGGCTACTCCATTTCTTCTAAGGGATTCTTACCCACACTAATAGGTATTAATGGTCAATTGAATTACATTCGCCTGTTTCCATCCATTTTAGTTCACTGATCCCTAAGATGTCAATGTTCACTCTTGCTGTCTCTTGCTTGACCATGTCGAATTTACCTTGTTTCATGGACCTAACATTCCAGGTTCCTACGCAATGTTGTTCTTTACAGCTTCAGTCTTGACTTTCACCACCAGACACATCCACAACTGAATATCGTTTCCCCTTTGGCCCAGCCACTTCATTCTTTCTGGAGCTATCAGCAGTTGCTCTCCACTCTGCCCCAGTAGCATACTGGATACCTTCTGACCTGGGGGGCTCATCTTCCGGTGTCATATCTTTTTGCCTTCTCATACTATTCATGGAGTTCTTGAAGCAGGAACGCTGGAGTGGTTTGCCATTCCCTCCTCCAGTGGACCACGTTTGTCAGAACTCTCCACTGTAACCTGTCCACCTTGGTGGCCCTGCATGGCGTGGTTCATGGCTTCATTGAGTTATGCAAGTGCCTTCAGTGTGACATGGCTGTGATCCATGAAGGGGCTACTGGTGTATAGGTCCAGTTCATCCATTATCACCGCTGTGCCCTATTTCTTTGTATAAATGTACCGCAGCTTACCTCCCCTCTGCACTGGGCCCATCGGTTGTTTCTAGTGTTGGCTGTTGCAGAGAACTAGCTGCTTCTGCAGGGCTCCCTTGACACGTGTGAGTTTCTCTAAGCTTGCAGTACGTTTCTGACTACAGTTTGGGGCCCCATTAATGAGCTGGGAGTAATAATTTGCTGGTTATGACCCACATAAAAATTTTTAAAATATTAGAGTATTTTATATTGTTTTATATTCTTTGGTGAAACCATTGTGTCAGTGTATATATTAAAGATAATACATATGTGAATGTTTGCACTGTATCAAATTTGTCATTGTGAGTCCAAAGAGTTTTAGAGGTAAACTTAAAAGCTGAATTGCTGGATGGTGTTATTACATTTTTATTATGTTTCCACCTTGCTCACCAGTGTGGTCCTGTTACTTTTTCCTTCTGCGCTTTCCTGGCTTGTTCCATTTTCATGAGCCATAGGCTATTGGAAGCAGGGAGAAGCCTGGGTCAGTGAAGTGTGCCCATTCCCAGGGCTGCGGCTGGTCAGTCAGGTTCTCTGCCTGGATGATTTGCCAAATCCCACAGACTCTGATTGGTTGATAGTAAATACTTCCAATGAGACTTCAGCTGATCCTTTGAGATTGGATTGTCATGTCCATTTTCTTTCCGTTCTGCATTCCTGTTGCGTGAATAGGTGTGGTTAATTCAGTTTGATTGCACAAATGCAATTACACAAGTTCATGTGTATTTATATAACTGGGTAGAAGCTCATTTCCTGAGTTGTATATTATTAGTAGGAATATTCAGCTTTGTTTTAAAACAAGAAATGATTGTATATGTCAGCCTTCAGTAACTTTCAAAGAAGTTGTCTTTTTTTTATTGTCAAAATATTTTTATTATAGACGATTAGGTTTCCCTGGTGGCTCAGCAGTGAAGAACCTGCCTGCAGTGCAGGAGACCAGGGTTCAATCCCTGGGTTGGGAATTAGGAAAATATAAAAATTACGAAAATATAAAAAATATTTAAAAAGACAATTATGAAAATATAAAAATAAAAATCACCTGTAATTCCATCATTTGGCAATTAACCACTGAGAACCTTTAAAAAAATACTACACTTTCAGTTTAGTTCAGTTCAGTAGCTCAGTTGTGTCCGACTCTTTGCGACCCCATGGACTACAGCATGCCAAGCCTCCCTGTCCATCACCAACTCCTGGAGCCTACTCAGACTCATGTCCATTGAGTTGATGATGCCATCCAACTATCTCATCCTCTGTTATCCCTTCTCTTTCTGCCTTCATTCTTTACTAGCATCAGGGTCTCTTCACATGAGTCAGTTCTTCACATCAGGTGGCCAAGTATTGGAGTTTCAGCTTCAACATCAGTCCTTCCAATGAATATTCAAAACTGATTTTCCTTTAGGATAGACTGGTTGGATTTCCTTACAGTCCTAGGGGATCTCAAGAGTCTTCTCCAACACCACAGTTCAAAAGCATCGATTCTTCGGCGCTCAGCCTTCTTTATAGTCCAGCTCTCACATCCATATATGACTACTGGAAAAACCACAGCCTTGACTAGGTGGACCTTTGTTGGAAAAATAATGTCTCTGCTTTTTAACATGCTGTCTAGGTTGGTCATAACTTTTCTTCCAAGGAGTAAGTATCTTTTTATTTCTTGGCTGCAGTCACCATCTGCAGTGATTTTGAAGCCCCCCAAAATAAAGTTTGTCACCATTTCCACTGTTTCCCCATCTATTTGTAACATTTATAAATTATGATTGTGTTCAAACTTTTATTAATGTAGTGTGCCATGAAAATTGTAGATAAGGTGGCTTCTTTAAACGGTGAATGTGTTTGAACACTCCTAGTTTTTGCACATCGTTTAAAGGGATGCAGGAACTCTTGGCTTATTCTGCCTTGTTATCTTAGGGATGTTGAGGTGACCTTCCCCTAGGAAGGAAGGCAGGGGTGTACTTCCAGAAAAGAGGATTCTTCATAAATATTTGCTGAAGGGACCTTTGTAGAATGCCTTGACATCTGATTGGCATAAGGGACCATGTTTTGAAGATCTGTTTTTGAGTCAGGTGAACATGATTATATGTATATGTGTTGTTCTGTTATTTATTGTTGGATAACAAATTGCCCCCAGACACAGTGGTTTAAAACCATGACAGACATTTATTTTATTCACGACCTGCACTTTGGGAGGCCCTAGAGGGAACAGCTTGTTCTATTCCACACTCCACCTCCGGGGTGCTTTGAAGGCTTGGGGTGGAGTCGCCTGAACATTCCTTAACTTGTGTGTCACGGTCAGGGAACTGAGACTTCAGAGGGGTCTTGTGAGGTCACGGCACCTACACATGACTTTCCACGTGGCTGGGGGCTTCCTTGAAGCATGGAGGCTGGGCTCCCAGGGTGAGGATCCCAACAATGAAGGGGAGGAAGCTATAATCTTTTGCAGGAGTTTCCCAGAGCTGCCAAGACAAATACCATGAACTGGATGCCTTAAAATGAAAATTTATTCCTTCATTGTCCTGGAGGCTCCAGGTCCAAAATCAGGGTGTCAGCAGGGCCATGCTCCCTCGAAGGCTCTATGGAGCCTTGGCACTCGTAGCTTCTTGTGTTTGCTGGCAGATTTTGGCATCTCTTGACCTGCAGACACGCTATTCCAGTCTCTGCCTCCATCTTCCCTCTGTGTCTGTGTCTATTCACCTCTTCTCTTTAGTCATTCTGATTTGGGGCCTACCCCCCCCCCCCCCCGCCCCAGCTGCCCCCGCTCCCCCCGACATTATTACAACTAACTTACATCTGTTCAGACCCTGATTCTAAATGAGGTTGTTAACAGGTTCATTGCTATGTTCTGGGTGGACATAAATTCGGGGTTACGCTAATCAACCCCCTACACCTTTCACTGGCCAGGCCTCAGAAGCGTGCAGGGTCACTTCCTGTACATTCGTTAGGAGCAAGTCACTAAGGCCAGACCAGGTGAAAGGGGTAGAAGTTAGACTCCCTTCTGGGGGGCAATGTCAGGAGCTTGAGGGGTTATTTTTAAACCACCACATTTGTCTGGGTACAGGTAATCCTCACACAAGCACCCAGTGAAATACTGTTTTCTTTGTACAGATGTAAGTGATGCATAGTAGAGGTTTTTGTTGGGTGGTGAGAGCCCCAGACCGTGTGCCTCCTGTTGCTTTGTGGTGTTTGGACCTGAGGTGAGGGCTGCTCCCTTCAATCATAGCAGCGATGGTTTCTTATGAGTTGCTTCCTGTGGAAGATTCTGTCTCTTGAAAAGGAGGTAACAAATGTCAAGAAGTCTCGCCATTTGTCCTGCTTTGAAAGAAAAAGTGAAAGTGTTCATTGCTCAGTCTTGTCCAACTCTTTGGACCCCTGTGAGCTGTAGCCTGCCAGGCTCCTCTGTCCATGGGATTTCCCAGGCAAGACACTGGAGTGGGTTGCCATGTACTTAATATAAAAACAATCATTTTAATGATTTTTCAGTGTGCAGTTCATTGGCATCAAGTACATTCACATCATTATGCGACTGTCACCACCAGCCCACTCCAGAGCTTTCTCATCTTCCCACCAGAAGTTCTGTCTGTGTGAAGCTGGGCCTCTGTGTCCCCCCACCCGGTGTGGCGTCTGTGGTCCTGCCTTCTGTATCTGTGGACTCAACTGCTCACAGCGCCCACTCAGCAGGATCTCACAGTGTTTGTGCCTTGGGGTCTGGCTTATTTTACTCAGCACGCTCACGTTCTTATACCACTTCTCCCACTTGCACACCTGTACACTCACTTATCTCTTACTCATGTGCCCTTAACCATTTTGGACCTTGAATAACCCAAGTTCTCATACTGTGTAGTGTCCTGGGTCCCTTAAACTCCCAAGAGTAGGTCTTGACCTCAACGCTTGTGCCCATCTGTCTCTCAGCTCCTCCCTGTGGTCTGGACTCAGCTGCCTTCTGCTGCCCACCTGCCCCTGCACACCTCTCCCTCTCTCCCTCATGTCTTTTTTCGGGGGCCCTGCCTGGCCTTCTCCCCACTGATGGGGGAGCCAGGGCAGCGGTGTGCAGACCCCACGTTGCGCAGGTGGATTGGGTGTGCTGAGTCCTGGGGTCCTTCAGTGGTCCCTGGGCAGGAAGACAGCCTGCTTTTCAGTGGCCCTGCCTCCTCTGGATGTGCGTGAGCTGAGGATGAGTATCTTTCTCCCTTAGTTAGTCAGCAGTTTCTCTGGGCAGCTTCTCTTCATGCCTTGCTCAGGGGGAAGTGCATCCTCCTGCTGGTGCTTGCTTCCTGTCTGCTGTCATTCAGCCTCTCTGGGCTGTGGTTTTCGGCAGAGGCTTGTGGTGGAGAGGTGGGGTCCTGGTAGGCTGAGTCACTCCCTTTTCATATGGGCCTGGCTGTGGAGGATTTTTTCTGCAGAGAAGAATGGCTTCACTGGTGAACCCTCTGGCCTCTACCCTGGGCCATTGGGAAATGTAGGGGGCAGGGCTCTTTTTGGTTGGGGAAAGCACACTGCAGGGGTGAGGGTGCTGCCGGTTTGGGGAGGGGTGGGGGGAGCAGGGCTGCTGAACATGCCGCCATGTGGAGACCCTGTAAAGTAAAGAGTTGCCCCACCTTCATGTGTGCATGGTGTGCCCCCATTAACTGTCACGGGTCCTTCTGGTAGGTTCCAGCTGTGGAAGCTGGGGCCAGGAGAAGTTATGTGAGGTGGTCACAGATAGAGCAGATTTGTAGCATACCTGAAACCAGAATCCACAGAACTTTCCATCTCCTTGCACATCTTTTTATTTTCTTCAAAAAAATTACCACCCTCCCCCATTTTCTTTCTGTTGCTCTCAATCTCTCTACTTATTTCTTTCTTGTTCTTCTCTTTTATCCCTTTAAGTGCCTCAGAAACCCTTATGATAGCTGATAAATTGTTGGCGGAGCTGTATATATCATGATGAGACAACTCAGTTGGGGGAGTGAAATTTGATTTGTTCCTGGGGGTCCACGGGGATTTGGTTCCCACACGCCCTGTGGATGCCAGCCTCCTCAGTGCTCAGGCTCTATGTGTCGAGTGGCTGCATGCAGCTAGCCCTCACGTCCAGGGTTCAACGAACTGCAGGTGTGGCACCCTTGGATACAGAGGGCCACAGGTAAGAAGTAACAAACAGGAAGTATCTGTACCATTAAAAGGTCTTGAACCTCTCTAGATTCCACTCAGAAAATGAAAGTTCCAGGATTCCCTGATGGTCCAGTAGTTAGGACTAGGAGCTTTCACTGTGATGGCCTGGGTTCAGTCCCTGGTCAGAGAACTGAGATCCTGCAAGCTGTGAGGCGTGGCCAAAAAAAAAAAAAAAAAACAACTTAATTTCATCTTGCCATCATCTAACTCATCTTTCTTTTCCACTAAAACCAGCCTTGTACTTAAAAAGTTTGAAAAAGGATTTGTTCTTAACTTTGCTTTTCAGTTTTAGTTATTGGCAGTGCCACAAGTAGGGCTGATGCTGAAGCTGAAATTCCAGTACTTTGGCCACCTGATGAGAAGAACAGACTCATTGGAAAAGACCCTGATGCTAGGAAAGATTGTAGGCAGGAGAAGGGGGTGGCAGAGGATGAGATGGTTAGATAGTATCACTGACTCAATAGACATGAGTTTGAGCAAATATGGGAAATAGTGAAGAACAGGGAAGCCTGACCTGCAACAGTCCACGGGGTCCCAAAGAGCTGGACACGACTTAGTGATTAATCTTAGTGTGTGTGTAGACTAATCATAGAAAGTTTAAACATGAAAAAGTAGAGAGAGTGATCTAATGGACTGTCAGTATCCAACATCAAGATTCAGTGACTGTACCTCATGCTGTTTGAATCATTCTTGTTTCAACGTGTATCTCTAAAATGTGCGATCATCTCTTTCTCGTAACTACCCTAACCAAAACTCCCAATAATTTCTTAGTATCAGATATTCAGCCAGTGTTCACATCTCTGCACATGATACTTTAAGTCACAGCAGTGGCTTACGTCAGCTGTAGGGTTTTGGACTGGACATGTCACCTCACTGCTTGTGTCGTGGTTTCTCTGAGAACATGCTTGTTCAGAGGACCAGCATTTGGCCCACAGGCACCATAAGCTTGAAGTGTCTGGGCGGCAGTTGTCTGTTGTGGTGGTGAATGGTGCTGGTGTGAGGGTGTAATCCTATCAAGATGCCGTAAATAAATAACTCAGACGGTAAAGTGTCTGCCTGCAATGTGCGAGACCCAGGTTTGAGTCCTGGGTCGGGAAGATCCCCTGGAGAAGGAGATGGCAATCCACTCCAGCACTCTTGCCTGGAAGATCCCATGGACGGAGGAGCCTGATAGGCTACAGTCCATGGGGTCGCAAAGAGCTGGACACGACTGAGCAACTTCACTTCAACTGGCACTTACCTGATGCTGTTGCACTCTCTCCTCCCCTCTTACTGCTCAGGGACTGTGCTGTCTCCATGGACAGGTGGCTGCTGAGAACTGAGAAGACCCAAGTGAGATGCACTTTAAGTGTAAAAATGTGTTAGAGTAAAAGAAGAAAAGTAAAATATCTCATTAATACTGTTATGTTGATTACATTTTGAAATGACATTTTGCCTGTATTTAGATTAAATGTTAATATTCAATTTCATCTATTTCTTTTAAATGGGATAGATTCACATAACATAAAGCACACACCTTTTAATCACTTTAACGCGCACAGGTCAGTGGTTTTTAGTATACGCACAGTGTTGTGCAAGCATACTAGTGTTGTGCAAACTCTCTAATTGCAGAACGTTTTCATCACTCCAAGCAGGAATGTGGGCCTGTGGACTGTTACTCCCCAGCCCTTCCTCCCTCCTCTTTCCAGCTCCCCAGTAACCGCTCATTTACCTTCCCTCTATGGGTGTGCCTATTCTGGGCATATAACATTTTATAGCGTGTCAGTACTTCTTTCTTTCTTTTAAAACTACCTCTTTGTTTATTTACTTGGCTGCGCCGGGTCTTAGTTGTGTCTTGCGGGATCTTTACTTGTGGCGTGTGGGATCCAGTGCCCTGACCAGGCAGTGAACTCAGGCCCCCTGCATTGGGAGTGCACGTCTTTAGCCACTGGCCCACCAGGGAAGTTCCTTCATTTCTTTTTATGAGTGAATAATATTCTATTACATGGATAGACCACTTTTATTTATTAATTCATCACTTGGACATTTGGGTTGTTGCCACTTTTTTGGCTGTTAAGAACAATTCTGCTGTGAACATTTGTGGACAATTTTTGTGTAGACATGTCTTTTCAGTTCTCTTGGGTATATACCTGGGCTTCCCTGGTAGCTCAGATGGTGGTAAAGAATCTGCCTACAATGCAGGAGACCCAGGTTCAATCCTGGAGTCAGGAAGATCCGCTGGAGAAGGGAATGGCAACCCACTATAGTATTCTTGCCTGGAGAATTCCATGGACAGACTCCACGGGTCATATACCTAGGAGTAGAATTTCTGGGTTGTATAATAACTATTTAGCTTTTTTCTCCCCTAATTTTATTTATTTATTTTCGTCTGTGCTGTATCTTCATTGTTGTGCAGGCTTATCTCTAGTTGCAGCTGTGTGTTGTGCTCAGTCGTGTCAGACTCTTTGTGACCCCATGGACTGAAGCCCACCAGGCTCCTCTGTCCATGGGATTCTCCAGGCAAGAATACTGGAGCGGGTAGCCATTCCCTTCTTCAGGGGATCTTTCCAACCCAGAGATCATACTCGCATCTCTTGCCAAGTCTCCTGCATTGCAGGTGGGTTCTTTACCGCTAAGCCACTGGGGAAGCCCCTGTTTAGCTTTTTGAGGAGCTGCCAAATTGTTTTCTGCAGCGACTTCACCATTTTACATTCTCATCAACTGGCTGGGAGGTTTCCAGTTTCTCCACATCCTTGTCAATGCTTGTTATTTTGCTTCTGTTTGATTCTTTAACTTGTCACCATCCGAGTCTGTGTGTTTCGCGTTTTCAGAACATGATAAGCTGTTGTAGATTTATTGCTTTGAAAATTTACTATGGAATGTTGAGGTTATTTTCTTAGGAATCTAATGGAGAAATAGGTTGATCAATTATACTTGTTTCTGGAATAGAATGGCTATGATACATTCATTTATGGGCGATTCATTCCAAGGCCTTCTGAGCTAGTGTCTAATTGAATTTTGGTGGCACTTACTGCCTCCTTGTCTGCTGCTAAGAATTCCCAAGAAACAGGTCACACAGACTGGGAAGTCCAGCTCCCCTAAAGTCACTCTTTACCAAAATGCGAAAATCATCTGGGCTGTTTAGGGTGCAATATGTAATTAATTTAAACATAATTTTGTTTAATGATGGTGATTTTTTTCCCTTTATTTTGAACCCCTCATAAAACTAAAAGCATTTTCATAGTTTTCCTGAAAATTATTCAACAAGATCTTCAGTAAATATAAAACTGTATACATAAAGCTCTCAGTGGAGCTTATGATCCTTTTCTCATTTACTTAAATGGAGACTGTTTTTCCATGCATCAGGAAGTAGGTTGGGGGAGATAACTAAAATATATTTTCTTTGGAAGAATAAAGTCACACAGGAGACAGAAATATCTTTAGATATATCAAGTTGCAGCAGTTCCTAAACCCTCAGGCAGTTGCAAACTCTAATAAGGACTTTTTTTTTGGATGGAACTTCAGCAATACGTGCACCATGAACTTCCAGATGTTCAAGCTGGTTTTAGAAAAGGCAGAGGAACCAGAGATCGAATTGCCAACATCGGCTGGATCATGGAAAAAGCAAGCGAGTTCCAGAAAAACATCTATTTCTGCTTTATTGACTGTGCCAAAGCCTTTGACTGTGTGGATCACAATAAACTGTGGAAAATTCTGAAAGAGATGGGCGTACCAGACCACCTGACCTGCCTCTTGAGAAACCTCTATGCAGGTCAGGAAGCAACAGTTAGAACTGGACATGGAACAACAGACTGGTTCCAAATAGGAAAAGGAGTACGTCAAGGCTATATATTGTCACCCTGCTTATTTAACTTATATGCAGAATACATCATGAGAAATGCTGGGCTGGAAGAAGCACAGCTGGAATCAAGATTGCCGGGAGAAATATCAATAACCTCAGATATGCAGATGACACCACCCTTATGGCAGAAAGTGAAGAGGAACTCAAAAGCCTCTTGATGAAAGTGAAAGAGGAGAGTGACAAAGTTGGCTTAAAGCTCAACATTCAGAAAATGACGATCATGGCATCTGGCCCCATCACTTCATGGGAAATAGATGGGAAACAGTGGAAACAGTGTAAGACTTTATTTTGGGGGGCTCCAAAATCACTGCAGATGGTGATTGCAGCCATGAAATTAAAAGATGCTTACTCCTTGGAAGGAAAGTTATGACTAACCTAGGCAGCATATTAAAAAGCAGAGACATTACTTTGCCAGCAAAGGTCTGTCTAGTCAAGGCTATGGTTTTTCCAGTGGTCATGTATGGATGTGAGAGTTGGAGTGTGAAGAAAGCTGAGCGCCAAAGAACTGATGCTTTTGAACTGTGGTGTTGGAGAAGACTCTTGAGAGTCCCTTGGACTGCAAGGAGATCCAACCAGTCCATCCTAAAGGAGATCAGTCCTGGGTGTTCATTGGAAGGACTGATGCTAAAGCTGAAACTCCAATAGTTTGGCCACCTCATGTGAAGAGTTGACTCATTGGAAAAGACCCTGATGCTGGGAGGGATTGAGGGCAGGAGAAGAAAGGGACAACAGAAGATGAGATGGCTGGATGGCATCACCGATTCGATGGACATGAATTTGGGTGAACTCTGGGAGTTGGTGATGGACAGGGAGGCTTAGTATGCGGCAATTCATGGGGTCACAAAGAGTCGGACACGACTGAGCGACCGAACTGAACTGAAGGGTAATGAGTGGAGCAGGGACAAGTCAGATTGCCGTAATTGCTGTAGAAACGATTTGCCCAGGAGGTTGGCTTTTGAGATTATCAGTATATAATCATTTAAGTGCCCCTTTTCTTTCTCTGTCCTCTTTCATCACTGATATTCAGAGGGAAGGTGGTTTGTTACCTATGCAAGGTAGAGATTTAAGGGTGCAGTTCAGCTGTGTTAAATATATTCACATTGTTGTGCAGGAAATATCTGGAACTTCTTCATCTTGCAGTGCTAAGAGCCTATGCCCATTAAACACTAGTCTGTCCAACCTTCCCCACCCCTTGCCCTTGGCAGCCACCTTTCTGCTTTATGTTTTGATGATTTTGTCTGCTTTAGACACTGTGCATATAGATAGAATCATACAGTGCTTGCCCTTTTTTGATTAGCTTAGCATGATGTCCTCAAGGTTCACCTACATTGTGACATGTAACATTCTTTTTAAAGGCTGTGTAGTTTACTATTCCATTGTATGTATGTGCCACATTTTTGTTTCTTTCTTTCTTAAAAGGTTTTTTTTAACAATTACGATATTGTGTTAGTTTTAGGTGTACAGTAATGTGAATCAGTTATACATACACATATATCCACTCTTTTTTTTAAAGAATTTTTCCCACATAAGCCATTACAGAGTATTGAGTGGAGTTCCCTGGGCTGTAGAGCAGGCTCTTATTATCTGTTTTATATGTAGCAGTGTGTATATGTCAGTCCCAGTCTCCCAGTTTATCCCTCCCCATGCTTTTGGCCACCTGATGTGAAGAGCTGACTCATTGGAAAAGACCTTGATGCTCAGAAAGATTGAAGGCAAATGGAAAAGGGGTGGCAGAGAATGAAATGGTTGGATAGCGTCACTGACGTGATGGACATGAATCTGAGCAAACTCTGGGCGATAGTGAAGGACTGGGAGAAGGGGATCCTGGTGTGCTGCGGCCCATTGGGTCACAAGGAGTCAGACATGACTCAGCAACTGAAAAACAGCACCTCTTTTTTCAGATTCTACATATAAGCCATATCATATGATATTTGTCTTTCTTTGTCTGATTTACTTCACTCAATATCAGTCTCTAGGTCCATCCAGGTGGCTGCAAATGGCATTACTTTGTTCTCTTTTCTTGCTGAGTGATATTACATTGTGTACATGTATCACAGCTTTTTTATCCATTCCTCTGTTGATAGACATTTAGGTTGCTTCCACGTCCTGGTAAGGTAGGTAGTGCTGCAGTGTGTAATGGAGTGCATGTATCTTTTTGAAGTATAGTTTTCTCCATGAATGGGATTGCTAGGTTGTATGGTATTTCTGTTTCTAGTTTCTAAAGAAATTTCCATGCTGTTCTCCACAGTGTCTGTACTTAGTCACGGGCTTAGCATGTCCTCAAAGGTTCGTGCATGTTGTAGCATGTGACAGTCTTTCTTTTTAAAGGCTGTGTACTGTTCCATTGTTTGTATATGTTGCATTTCTTTTATCCATTTATTCACTGAGGGATCCTACGTTGCTTCAGTTCGTGACTTGTGAGTGGTGTTGCTGTGAACATGGATGCAAATATCTCTTCAAGATCCTGCTTTGTGTTCTTCCGAGTATATATCCTGAAGTGGGACTGCTGGGTCTTGGGGCCATCTTTTGCCATTTTAATAGAACATGTGCAAGCCTCTGAGAGTAGCAGGAGCTATGAGCTGGCCCACATGGAAGGTCATGGGCTATGGTTGTGATATTCCCTCCCTGAGAGATTAATTGTACAGATGGTATCACTGTGACTTGTTTCCTATTGTGCCAGACCTCCTGAAATAAACACCAGAATCGTTAGGCCAGATTTTGTTTCTAGGTGTGTATCCCTGTATTCATAAACACCTTCCTCTAGAAAGCCCAGTCCAGGACGATGAAAGACTGAGGGCTGGACAGAGAGATCCAACAGGAAATGGAAGCACAGAACGGGGCCGGGAGGGCGTCGTTGTCCTCCTTTACCCAGGAATGGGGCAGACCAGCCAGTCGACAGACTTTGTTGATTATGACACAGTAAGAAACTTGCATGCTGTGGCCCAGTACTTAGCTCTGTGTACAGAACGTCACTCACCTGTGTGATGCAGACTGGTGTTTGATGTCGCCTCTCCTTGAGGGTACAGCACCAGGTGCAGTCACTAGGTCACTGTCCTGCTGGGGTTCGGATTCCCATTTGTCGCTGGATTGCAGTCCTGCTGGGGTCAGATCCCGGTTTGGCAGGCAGGCAGTGAGGAGGAGCTTCATCTCTGGGGCAGGCCTGCCAGGCTGGGACTTGGGCTCCGCCTGTTTGCTGTTGAGAAGACCACGTGACATCGAGTCTCTAAAGCCACGTGTGCCTCAGTTTCCTGTCCCCCTCAGTGGGATTGTGTTTTGCCTTCTCACACAGCTGTGTGAGGGTCACAGGGCTGCGGGTGAGGCACACCCTGGGGCCACCTGGCACCTGGTGGTGACTCTGTGCCAGTGTACAGGCTGCCGGTTACACTGAGCCCCGCACTCACGTTTCTTACTTTTTTGTGTTTTTCATTGTTTTCCTGAGGCCTCCGTTGCTTCTTTGTCCTCTGTTGTGGGCATTCCCAACGTTATGTAGCTAGCTGGGGGTGACCCCTTCTGTGCCCTGAGCTTGCAGTCTGGATGGAAGGAGGAATGTTGGAAGTTAGAAAGGATCAGGAGGCTTCACGGGTGGTGGTGGTGGCTCAGTTGCTCAGTCGTGTCCGATTCTTTGCAGTCTCATGGACTGTAGCACGCCGGGCCTGCCTGTCCTTCACTGTCTCCTGGAGTTGGCTCAGTTCATGTCCTTTGAGTTGGTGATGCTATCTCATCCTCTGCTGCCATCTTCTCCTTTTGCCTTCAGTCTTTCCCAGCATCAGAGTCTTTTCCAGTGAGTCGGCTCTTCATATCAGGTGGCCAGAGTATTGACGCTTCAGGCATCAGTCCTTCCAATGAGTATTCAGGGTTGATTTCCCTTAGGATTGACTGGTTTCATGTCCTTACAGTCCAGGGACTGTCAAGAGTCTTCTCCATCACCACAGTTCAAAAGTGTCAGTTCCTCACCACTTAGCCTCCTTTATGGTCCAGCTCTCACATCCAGACACGACCGGTGGAAAACCCACAGCTTTGACTATCTATCAGGCAGGTGGAGCGGTTGCCGAACACCCGCCCCCAGCCAGTTTTAACTTCTGGTTGAGATGGACTGGACCTGGATTCCCCCAGAGGAAGACCGCAGTTACTGTGGGGTTGCTGTTTCTGCGGGCATGGAGTGGAGACAGCCAGAGGAGCCGCCCGCCCTTGCCTGGACTGCAGGCTGGTGCTGGGACACCGATACTGCTCCTCCCCAGGCATCCAAGTTCATACCAGGGGCGTGGGGCAGGGGCTAGCCTTTCTCCCCCAGCCTTTCTCCCACAGTCACGTCTCGTCAGGGCTCTTCTAAGTTGTCGGTTGTCAGTGTTTCATTTTATGTGTTTATCTTCTTTGCAGGCCGTTTTAGTGAATAACATCACCACAGGCGAGAGGCTCATCAGAACCTTGCAAGGTGAGTTCCACTCCCCACTTTACACCAGATGTCAGGTTTGTTAGGAAAAACCCACCTTTCCTCCATCCTATTCTAGGGTCTCTTATTGAAATATGATGATGGGTAGAAAGTGAAAGTGTTAGTTGCTTAATCATGTCTGACTCTTTGCAATGCTGTGGACTGTAGCCCGCCAGGCTCCTGTGTCCATGGGATTGTACAGGCAAGAATACTGGAGTGGGTAGCCATTCCCTTCTCTAGGGGATTTTGCTGACCTAGGGATCGAACCCAGGTCTCCTCCATCGCAGGCACATTCTTCACCGACTGAGCCGCCAGGGAAGCCCTGATGATGGGTAGTGTTGGAGCAATTGAGTAATCTTTGTTCTTTATTCTTTTTGCCAACTGTATCTCTTTACCTTTTTACAGTGTTACTGAATACATTGCAAGCTGTTATGAGAAGATTTCAGATTCTTATTTTTGATACATTAAGAAATATATATATGATACATGTGTCATCTGTTTTATATATATACATATTATGTATATATGATACACGTATGCTCTCTTTTCATTGGGTCATCCTGAATTCAGATTTTCTTCATGAAATTTATATAAAAGTGATACAGCCCACTTTAATTGCGTATCTCTGCTGCTCTCACTCAGCTTGGCAGCCAGTTTGTTCTTCTTTGGGCCCTTCCGCAGCAGGGGAGAAGGTGGAGGTGGGATGAGCCCCTCTGTGTGGTATGGCCAGGGGGCCCAGAGGGTCCACTGCAGCCTTCCTACCTGGTGAAGGGAGCACTGGGTCCTGTGATCCTTGGCCTGACCCTGGTCTCGCCTGTGCCCCTAGTTAGGAAACTCTGCCTTCAGCCTCAGTGTCCACTTCTAAGATGGGAAGGTCAATCTAGAACTGGGCTTCAGAATAGTAGCCCTGAGACCCACTATGTGGGACTCGTTTGGGCAGTAAACATTTGTGATGTGGCTCATGGGACAGAAGAACTGGAGCTTTAATTTTTACTTTTCTGCAATTTAAAATTAAAACTGATACTTGTCTCAGCTATTGGGAAGCTTAAGTATCTTTGGGACAACTTACTTATACCAGTATTATTTTAACTGTATATATTATGAAATCTAAATTCAGATCAAGAAGTCCCAATTCCTCTTTAACATCTGAATTGAGATGTGCTATAACTGTAAAATACACACAGGTTTCAAAGACATAGTACTAAAAAAAAGAGTATAAAATGTTTTATTCTTTTTTTTTTAACATTAATTCTATGTTGCCATGATCATATTTTGGATCTGTTGGGTTTAATGAAATATATTATTAAAATTAATTTCACCTGATTTTATTTGCTTTTTAAAAATGTGGTTCTAGGGAATTTTAAATGATCTGTGTGGCTTATATTATAGTCCTTTACAGCAGTGCTGGTCTAGAATTCTAATTCCAGACCAGCTTCTAAGAATATTAATAGGGGAAATGCAGAGTTACACTAAGTTAAATGGGTTAGTTGACTGCCAGGGTTTCTCAGAGTTGATGACCTGATGGTCTGTCCTCAAGTATGGCATACAGCCTGCAGCCTTTCTTACACTTAGCATTTTAAACAGCTTTAATCAGGTGTGATTTACATACAATAAACTACACATATTTAATTATTCTGGCTGCACTGGGTCTTTGTTATAGCCTGCAAGGTTTCTTCAGTTATGGCACATGGACTTAGTTGCCCCGTGGCATGTGGTATCTTAGTTCCTCAACTAGAGATCGAACCTGCGTCCCCTGCATTGGAAGGTGGATTCTTAACCACTGGACCACCAGGGAAGTCCCCTGCACATGTTTAAAGTGCAGTCCCACCAGTTTTGACATGAGTGGCTCTTCAGGAAACCACCACAGTATCAACACAGTGAACATGTCTATCACCCCAAGAAGCTACTTTGTGCCCCTTGATAGTCCTCCTGAGGCCCTGTCTGATCTGCTTTCTGTCCCTCTAGATTAGTCTGTAATTTTTATGATTTTGTATATATCAGATGGCATACACCTTTTTTTGTGAACCTTCCTTCACTCAGCATAATTATCTTGAAATTCATCCATGCCGTTGGGGCTGCAGTAAATAGTCCATTCCTTTTTTATTGCTGAGTAAGTATTCCCTCGTCCTGGGTTTGGTTTGCTACGAAATTTTTTTTTTTTAGGTTAGGTTTATTGAAGTATAATTTATACACAATAAAGTTCACCCTTTGTAGTGTACCTTTCAGTGTATTTTGACATAAAGTCAAGATGCAGCTCATGTCCCGCTCCAGGAATTCCTCCCCACCGCCCTCACTTCAGCCTTAGGCACCCAGTGAAACATTCTCTACTCCCCCGTAGTTTAGTTTTGTCTTTTCAAGCATGTCGTATAAATGAATGCTTTTGAGGTGGATCCATGTTGCAGTGTGTATCAGCAGTTCAGGGTGTCTTTCACTTTTTAAAAATTTTAAACCACTCCCGCCAGCACACGCGTCTCCCCTCTCCGCACTGCCCCAAGAACCTTGCAGGTCTAGAGCTGTGGTGACAGACCTTGGGGAAGCTCAGGTGTCTGTCCAGGGCTGTGTCCCAGGCCCTCGTCGCTGCCCTCAGCCCATTCTGGTGTCACCTTTGTGGCACTTTTTCCTTCTGCCCCCAGCTTGGTTGTTGGTCAGTGAGCTGCTGCTTTTTCTGCAGAGCTTTTACGAGCCAGGGCTGCAGCCATGGGGCTGATGGATTTCCTCAAAGAAAGCTATTGTTTCCCAAACAGGAGGGTCGGGAGACTGAGTGCACAGGGGGCCTCAGAGAATAACTGGGCTGTGAGCAAATAACAGGAGAAGGATACTGGCAGGTAGCCTGTGGCTGAGGATGGGGGGTGGAGGGATTACGTAGGAGAGGCTGCTGACGAGGTGTCAAAATCGATTTTCCAGACTGAAGGATATGGAGCTGCTGAGAGCAGCATTGTGAGCAGTTCAGGGTGTATGATGTCTAGGAGGGAAACAGGCAGTAGGACCTCCTGATGCATTGTAAGGGTTGGAGGTCAAAAGGACATTTAGGAGAAACGTGTGGGAAGGAATCAGGGTCCTGGCTCCTATAGGATCACACACCTTCTGGGCTGCTTCCCTGATCAGAGTGGGGAGGTTCCTGGGGTGGGGCCCTGGCCTCATTGCTTCCTTTTTCCCCTCCTTGCTCTCTTGGTGCCCCGGCCCCTTGTGTTCCCATGGTGGGTGTTGGTGTGTCTGCTGTGCTCAGGATGGCCGTGCCAGCGACCCCAGTCATTTTGTGTGCTCCTCTTGGTTTAGACCAGTTAAAGGCCCTGCAGAAGAATTATGGCAGGCTGCAACAGGAGGTCCTCCAGTTTCAGAAGAACCAGACCAACCTGGAGAGGAAGTTCTCCTACGACCTGTAAGTTTGTCCGCATCAAGTTGCGCCGCTCAGGGGCTGTTAGCCATCGTACAAGAGGGCACTTCTCCTTAGCAGGAAATGACTAACTCCATGTACTGTAAAATACATAGCTGAGAACTCTGTAAAGTGCAGGTGTACTAGTTAAATCAGTAATCGAAAGCCTTTATAAATGTGTTCCAAAAGTGCTCAGATGTGACCTAAGTCAAAGTCATAGACTTTAAGGAGTTTGGTATAATATTCATGTAATTTATCACTCGGCATTGGTATTATGGACATTTTGTTTTCTTGAGGCTTTTAAGTCACTTTCCAAATTTTTGCAGTGAGAATGGAGGTTTTTTTTTTTAACTTTATTGAGTTAGGATTGACAAATAATCATTGCATGTATTTTAAGACATAAAAGCATGATATTTTGATATACCTATACATTGTGAAATGATACTCAAAATCATCCATAATCCCGTCTTTACCTCTATGTGTATGGTGAGAACACTTAAGATCTAGCAAATTGCAAGTATAAAATGCATTATTATTAACTGTAGTCACCATGCTGTACATTAGATCGCCAGCATATAGTTAGGACAGTCTGTTTTAAGCTAATGACTTTAGTAGCATACAAAAACTCTATACTTATGCATATCAGAGTACTTTTGTGGTCAAAACAATAAACATTTAAAAAGTTCAGCTAAACCCCTTAGTAAGATAGTAAAAACCAATTTAGAGGGTAGAGAATAAAGTTGTAGTCTGTTTATTTTTCTCTCCCTTTTCCTTCATAGAAAGTATATACCCCAGACACAGGAAATTTGGGATTCAGAGGCAACCAGCTGCCCATGACCGCAGCCCTCTTTATTCTTTGATGTGTTGTTATTGTTCAGTTCGCTAAGTTGTGTCTGATTCTTTGTGACCTCATGGACTGTAGCATTCTAGGCTCCTCTGTCCTCCGCTATCTCCCAGCGTTTGCTCCAGTTCATGTCCATTGAGTTAGTGATACTATCCAACCATCTCATCCTCTGCTGCTCCTTTCTCCTTTTGCCTTTAATCTTTCCCAGCATCAGGGTCTTTTTAGAGTCAGCTCTTCACATTCCGGGGCCAAAGTATTGGAGCTTCAGCTTCAGTAACAGAACTTCCAATGAATATTCAGGGTTGCTTTCCTTTAGGACTGGCTGGTCTGCTCTCCGTGCAGTCCAGGGAGCTCTCTAGAGTCTTCTCCAGCACCACGATTTGAAAGCATCAGTTCTTCGGTGCTCAGCCTTCTTCAGTGGTCTGACTCTTACATCTGTGGATGGCCATAGCTTTGACTATACAGACCTTTGTTGGCAAAGTGATGTTTATCTTTTTAATACATTGTCTAGGTTTGTCATAGCTTTCCTTCCGAGGAGCAAGCATTTTTTTATTTCATGGCTGTAGTCACCGTCCTCAGTGATTTTGGAAGCCCAACACTGCTTCTGTGTTTTCCCCTTCTGTTTGCCATGAAGTGATGGGACCGGATGCCGTAATCTTGTGCAAGGCTCTTTGTACTTGATTTTGGAAGGGCTGAGAGCAGGTGAAAACAGTATTTCCCTTTTGTAGATTTACCAGTTTGGAAGTGGCTGTGCACCTGCTCATTGCCAATCCTGAGCTTCTGGGAAGTTGTTTGATCACAGTGAATTGCACACATTTTGTTCTTTCCTTGCACAGACTTCTTTTTATTTGTTCTGTTTAGGCTACTGTGCACGTGTCCACCTCCTGTGGCTTGCATGTTCCTGAGAATTTTATTTCCATGAAGGTTTCACCAGGTCTTTCCTTGATCTCTGTATTGCTGTCCAAGGTCAGATGCTCTGTCTTCCCTTTTTTTCTGCAGTTCTGATGCCCTTCTGTGTGTGGTACTCTGAGACCCAGTTAAGTCCTTTGAACTAAAGGGTTGTTACAAGAGTTAGAGGTTGAGTACAGTTACACTTGGCTCTGAAATACCTGCAGCTCCAGAGAGGCAGCCAGGGGATAGAGAGAGCCCTGCTCAGTCTGGTTTCTGGGTTCAGCCTTACCTCATTCTGTCTCTGTGACCCTGGTCAATGTTGGTCTGATCACCTAGCTTCCTTATTTGTATGTATGTGTGTGTATGTATTTATTTAATTGCTGTTTCTTTTTTGGGGAAATATTTATTTTTTCAAGTCTGTTGAGATCTTTTTTCTTTTTTATCAATTCTGAATAATTTCCAGCCATTCTGTCTTACAGTGCTTTCTGACCCCATCCTCCCTTGCTTCTCTGTCTGAAACTCCAAACAAATGTATAACAAGACTACTGGAACCCTCACATTCTTATCTCTCTCTTTGGTATTTTCTGTATTTTTATACTGGGAATAATTTTAAATTTAAAAAGTTACACAATTTTTATAATTGTAGAACTGGATTATAACCCAGTACTGTTTCCTTTTATAGTTATTACAAAATAATGGCTAGATTCCCTGTGTTGTACGATATATACCTATCTATACCCAATAGTTTATACCTCTCTCTTTCCACTGTGTTTCTCCTAAATTTCCCCTCTGCCTTTCCCTCTCCCCACTGGTAACTAGTTTATATCTGTGAATCTGCTTCTTTTTATTATATTCAGTAGCCTGTTGTATTTTTTAGATGCAACATAGAAGTGGTATCATACAGTATTTGTCTTTCTCTGACTTATTTCAGTTAGCATAATGCCCTCCAGGTCCATCCATATGCTGAAGACGATAGAATTTCATTTTTTTAAAATTACTGAGTAGTATTCCTGTGTGCACCCACACATATATGTATCGCACTTTTTATCTATTCATCTATTAGGACTCTTAGGTTGCTTCCATCGGAGAAGGCAATGGCACCCCACTCCAGTACTCTTGCCTGGAAAATCCCATGGATGGAGGAGCTTGGTAGGCTGCAGTCTGTGGGGTCGCTAGGAGTCGGACACGACTGAGCGACTTCACTTTCACTTTTCACTTTCATGCATTAGAGAAGGAAATGGCAACCCACTCCAGTGTTCTTGCCTGGAGAATCCCGGGGATGGGGGAGCCTGGTGGGCTGCCATCTCTGGGGTCGCACAGAGTCGGATACGACTGAAGCGACTTAGCAGCAGCAGCAGGTTGCTTCCATATCTTGGCAATTGTAAATAATGCTGCTGTGAGCATTGGGATGCATGTGTCTTTTTGAATTAATGGTTTTGTTTTTTTCTGTAAAATTGGTCATATGGTAGTTCTCTTTTTAGTTTTTTGAGAAACCACAGTACTATTTTCTGTAGTGGTTGTACCAATTTATATTCTCACCAATAGGGTACTAGTGTTAGACACTCAGTCGTATCTGACTCTTTGTGACCCCGTGGACTGTAGCCCACCAGGCTCCTTGTCCATGGGATTCTCCAGGCAAGAATACTGGAGTGGGTTGCCATGTCCTTCTCCAGTAGGGTACAAGGGTTCCCTTTTCTCCACACCCTCACCTACATTGGTTATTTCTGGCTTTCTTATTTGTACAAGTGGGTAATTCAATTACTTCATAGCTCTGACACTTTGAAATACTCATAAAATAAATTGTAGGCAGGAAGCTGAAGTGATATCTTGAAATATCTAATTGAGAGTTCAGGCTGAATTAGATTATATGTCCCGGTAATAACTTTCTGACACCAGTCGGATGTTCTCCAATTCAATTTTTAATTTTTAAAAATAAATTAAAAATTTTTGAACAGCTTTAGATTTACAGTCTTATTGTAGAGACAGTACAGGAAGTTCCTGTACAACCCACACCAGATTCCTGTTGTTCATATTTTGTGTTAGTATGAAGTACCTGTCAGGATTGATTACCCAATATATATGCCTTATTTTTATCTTGAAGTCCATCTCTACTCAGTGTTTCTTCAGTTTTTCCCTAGTTTTGCCCTCTTCCTGTTCCAGGGATGCATTACATTGATCTGTTATATTTCCCTAGGCTTCTCTTGGCTGTGATAGTTTCTCAGGCTTTACTTTTTTTTAACTTTCAAGAATTTATTTGTTTAATTAGGGGTAACCTAACTTTACAAGTGGCATTATTAAATTAGCAAAGTCCACAAGTCTTGTACAACTTAACAAGTTGCATAGTTGTTTTAATCCAAGCTTATATAATTACTTCCTGGATTTACACAATATAAAAGGAGTCTAACATGTCAACATGAAAACTGAGATTCACTAATAATAAGGCACACAGATCACGGCATGGCTCATTATAGGTTTTTTCTTATATGCCAGGCAGAGAGTGTGGTAATCATGCTGTATTTATCATGTTTCATCAGGCTTTACTTATTTTTTTATGATCTTGATAGTTTTGAGGAGTGCTGTCCAGATAGTTTGTAGAATGCCCTTCAGTTGGGATGTATCTCATGTTTTTCTCATGGTGAAACAGGGGCAACCCATTTTTTCGGGGAAGGCCACAGAGGTGAGATGCCATTCTCACGGCTTCACATCAGGGGTACGTGCATCAGTATGACTTACCACTGTTGAGCATCTGATTGAGGTTATGTTTATCAGGTTTTTCCATTGTAAATTTACTCTGTTTTTTCTCCTTTCATGCTGTAATCTTTGGAAGAAATTCACTATGCTTAAAGATTGGGAAATTATGCTCCACTTCCCTAAGGATGGTGTGTCTGCATGAAGTTGTCTGGAATTTTCCTGCACAGGAGCTGTGACTCTTCTTGTTTGTCTAATGATTGATATCAGTATGGATTAGTGGATGTTTATTTTATACTTTAGGTTATAATCCAATACTAATTTATTTATTTTTCTTAAAATTTTCCAGCTTTGGCCATTGGGAATTTTTTTCAGTTAGTTCCTTTATCCAGTTGACATATTTGTGATATTGTGGGTTTGTCTTTCCACCCCTCTTTTAAATTACTTTTTTATAATCTGGCACCAAAAGATGCTTCAGACTCATTTTGCTATATTTCTTGCCCCAGTCCTAGAGTCATCCAGTCAACCATTTCTCCAGGGAGTCCTTGTTCTCTTCATTGGAGAATGGTGTTTCAGAAACCAAGATCTGGATACTGGGTGTGCTTTTTGCAACTGGGCTATCATTGCTACTAGGGCCTCTCAGATGATGGAGCAGAGAGATATATGTATGTGTATACTAGCTTGTGTTATATATTGGTAAATACTTCTGTATGTGTCTATCTATATTTAAATTAAACATAAATTTGTACTGCTGTCTTCAACTCTAATCCTTGTAAATTAACATAATAGTATGTAATTGGTTGTGTTCTTAACCTGGGACACTCTTCAATTATTTTATCAATGTTTTGTAACTCAAAACATTCTGAAGCTCTCAGTGGCAAAGACTGGTCAGTACTTATCCATCCATTTATCTTTATACCAGAAAAATACTACATTTCTAGTCCCTCCTTGCAGTTGGATATGGCCAGGTGATTAAATTCTGGTCAGTGGGGAAAGGAGATTGTGGGGTGGGACTTACAGGGAAACTTCTGAATCTGAGGATAGGTCAGTGCACATCCGTTTTCTTTGCCTTTTCTCCTCCTTCCTTCCTGTTGCCTGGGCTTCACACAAGATGGCTGGACTACTTGTAGCCATCCTGGGTCATGAGGTAATCATGGGGGATAGAAACCACTGCTAGGATTTTAAAACTGAAAGAGAAACCTGAATTTGTAATGACTCCAAGCTGCCATACTAACCTGATCTACTTTTATGTGAGGGAAATATAAAGTGCTATCTTTTGGCCTTTTTGTTTCACCTAGCCAGACCTGAAGCTAACTTACATACTTTTTGAAGGTGCCTGTCTCTTTAAATATTGTTTTTTAACCTAGATCATTTTCATCAATGCTTATCTGTTACCCCTCCAAAAAAGACTTCTTAGGAGAGGCTATTAAAAATTGAGTCCTAAGCAATAAGGAGCTGAGAAGGAAGATGAGATAATTTAGGAGAGAAAGAACCTGGCAAGCTCAGAGTGACCTGGGCAGGGCAGATAGTATCATTTAGTCATGGAGGGTAGCAAGTTAAGAGTAGTATCTTGAGGACCAGTGTGAAAGTGACTAGTTATGTGGACCTGCTGAGAAGACCTTTTACACAGATCTGATGACGTGAATGTTAGGTCCTTTGTAATTGTCATGTAGGTCCACGAAGCTTTGTCCTTTTTCTTCCCTAAGTCTGTTTCCTCTCTGTGTTTAGATTAGGTGACGTCTGTTGTATCTTCCAGTTCATTGGTTCTTTACCTACTCTGAGTTTTAAAATTCTAATTATTGCATTAAGTTTCCATTTGGTTCTTCTTTATGTCTTCTCTTCTTTGCTGAAACTTTCTATTTCTTCGATGAAACTATTAAATTTTTCATTTGTTCCAAGCATGTTTTAATTACTCATTGAAACATTTCTAATGAAGTGACTGCTTTAAAATCTTTGTCAGATCATTTCAACTTCCCTGTTATATTGGTTTGGTATCTGTTGGTTGTCTCTCTTCATTCAATATAAGATCTTCCTGGTTCTTGATATGATGAATGATCTTTGACACCTCTAAGCAGTTGGTGGTGAAAGCCTGGCTGTTTACTGACATGACACCACTGTCTGGGGAGAGGGAGGGGAACCTTGTTAGTGTCAGAGTTGGGTGGAAATGCAGGCTTTCCATGTACTCTCCAGGTACACCACTGTGTTGTTCTAGATCCTGAGGTCCCTAACCAGTCTGCCTTCATCACTCCATCTTTCAGAGTCTTCTTCTGTTTGTTGAAAATATCATGTCCAGAGTTCTAGCTGTGCTTAGTGGAGGAATAGTGAAAAATACTTCTATTCTGTCTTCCCCAAACGGAAATCCAATTCAGTTTTGACACCACCAAGAGTTAGCACAAACCCCATGTTACGGGGCTCAGTCCCGCAAGACTGCCCCTCCTTTGGATGCTGGCCGTAGTTCTTGGGGCCCCAGGCCACATGCACTTTTTGCCTGGCTAGCTACAGATTCAGGGCTTCCCACAACCCCCTCAGGATCAATAACTCGCTAGAGCTCAGGAAAGCTCTGTGTTTACAATTGCAGTTTTATTATAAAGGATACAACTTAGCAAGCACTGAGTGGTAGGGACTCATGAGGCAAGGCCTAGGGTGGAAGTAGGGGTTAGGCAGGAGCTTCTGTTAGAGTCGGGTTGCCTCCTTACTGGTTCACAGAGATGTTCACCAAATGGGAAGCTTGCCAAGCCTTATCATCTAGGGTGCTTATCTGAGGTTTTATTGCATAGGCATGACTGGTTGAATGGCCATATGATTGAACTCAATCTCCAGTCTCTCCCTCCATCCTAGAAAATGGGGCTGTAAGCTCCAACCCTCTCGTTATACAGTTGGCTCCCGTGGCCACCAGCCCCCATCCTGAAGCTGTGTAGGCTCCTCTCAGTAAGTCAGCTCCTTAGCATGAATTCAGGTATGGTGTGCAGGGGCTCATGTATAGCAGAAGACACTATTACTCAGGAAATTCCAAGGGTTGTAGGAGCTCTGTGCCGATAGTTGGGGACAAAGATCACATGTTTTTTATTATGCCACAGATTATATTAAAAAGACTTTTTTTAACCAGTTAAGTTCATTTATTTTAGAACAATATGACATATTTTTTGGAAGTTTCAGTTGACTCCAGTTTTCATGTCATTTAATAACTGAAACATACTGTTGCTCTGCCTCAGTGTCTTTTTCAGATGAAGTGCAGGAAGCAAGAAAGAGATGAGCTGTGTCTGTCTGGGAATTGGATTTCACCGTCACAGCAGGGCCAAACTTAAATAGTGTCTCTGAACAGCTGTCCTTTTCTTTTGCTTTCTTCCACCTTCACAGGAACCAGTGCATCAGTCAGATGAAAGAGGTGAAGGAGCAGTGTGAAGAGAGAATAGAAGAAGTCACCAGGAAGGGAAATGAGGCCATACCTTCGCGTGATCTAAATGAACAGAAGGACCAAAGCCAGCAGGTAATCCTGGGCTTTTTCTGCCAGGAATCTTACAAAGGTCTTGCTGCCCTCTCTTCAGGCATCCTGTTCCTTTATCTGCTGTCTAGTTTGCTCTGATTTCCTGAGACACAACAGCCTGGTCTCAGGGCGTAGGGTCTCTGACTGAGTATGCTGTGCTCCAGGCTGTATGGAGATTGCTTCATTTAAAGCTCACAGCCACCCTGGGAGAGGGTTGTTTTTGTTTTCCTGTTTTGAGGGCGCTGAGGCCCATGGAGGTGGTCAAATACTGTCCCAAGGTCAGCGCACCTGGTCAGTGATGGAGCTGACCCGAGCCATGCTGTCAGGCTGCCTCCTGTGTAAGCACAGCCTATGGAAGTGCTGCTCAAAGCCTTCTGGGGGATCTTTATTTTAAATGTAGCCATTTTATTGAGATATATTTCACCTACCATAGAGTCACCTATGTAATATTTACAGTTCAGTGGTTTTAGTATATTCACAAATGGGAAGTCATCATCATCACACTATGATGGAGTCATCATCACAGTCAATTTTAGAACCTTTTCATAACTCCCCAAAGAAATCCTATACCCATTAGCTCACTCCCCTTTTACTTCCAGTTCCTGGAGGCTTAGATGAGCTGTGATCTATTTTCTGTCTTATAGATTTGCCTTATCTGGACACTTATATATGACATTTATTTATGGCGGACAATAACATTTATCAGTTACTTTCATATAGCTTTCAGGATTCATCCGTGTTGTAGCATGTATGAATACTTACTTTATATGGCTGAATAATATTCCATTGTATGACTGTACTGTATTTTGTTTATTTATTTGTCAGTTGATGGGCATTTTGGTTATTTCCACTTTTTGGCTACTGTGAATAATGCTGCTGTGAATGCCCATGCACACATTTTTGTGTGAACATAGGCTTTCGTTACTTTTAGGTATATACCCGGAGTGAAATTGTTGGATCGTGTGGTAACTCTCCGCAGTGTATTGAGAAACTGCCATACTGTTTCGGAAAGTGATCATGCCCTTCTACATTCCTACCAACAGTTTATGCTGCTGCTGCTGCTGCTAAGTCGCTTCAGTCGTGTCCGACTCTGTGCGACCCCAGAGACGGCAGCTCACCATGCTCCCCCGTCCCTGGAATTCTCCAGGCAAGAACACTGGAGTGGGTTGCCATTGCCTTCTCCAGTGCATGAAAGTGAAAAGTGAAAGTGAAGCCTCTCAGTCGTGTCCGACTCTTAGCGACCCCATGGAGGGTACCAGTTTTTCCACATCCTTGCTAGCTCTTGTTGTTACATTTGTCTTTTTCATTATAACCATTTTAGTAGGTGTGCAGTGCTCTCTCATTGTGGCTTTGACTTGCATTTCTCAATCGTTGATGATATTGAGTCTTTTCATTATGCGTTGTTGGCTGTTTGTAATTTCTCTTTGGATAAATTGTAAATTGTATCCTTTGTCCATTTTGAAATTGAGTTATTTTTATTGTTGAGTTGTTAGAGTTCTTTATATATTCATATAGAGATATTAGGTGATGATTTGCCAATATTTTTTCCCATTCTGTGAGTTATCATTTCGCTTTCTTGATGGTGTTCATTGCAGTGGAGAAGTTACTAATTTTAAGTCTAGTTTATCTATTTCTTTTGCTGTTTGTTCTCTGGGTGTCATATCTAAAACTGCTTTACCTAACCTAGCATCATGAAGATTTCTTCCTGCTTTTTCTCCTGAGACTTGTAAAGTTCTTAGCATTTAGTTCTTCTGTTTAGTCCTGTGATTCATATTGAGTTAATTTTGCATATGATGTGAGGTAGTGGTTCAACTTTATTATTTTGCATGTGGATATCCAGTTGTCTCAACACCATTTGTTGGAAAAAAAAAAAAACACACCAAAAAACAATTCTTTTCCCCACTGAGTTGCCTTGGCATCCTTGTCAGAAAAATCAGTTTACTGTAAAGATGAGGGTCTGTTTTTGGACTCTCCGTCTGTTCCTTTGATCTCTTTTTCTATCCTTATGTCCACACTACACAGTCTGGATTACTGTATTTCTGTAATAAACTTTGAAATCAGCAGCTTTGACTGCTCCAACTTTGTTCTTTTTCAAGATTTTTTTGGCTGTTCTGCACTGGATGACTTTTTATGTGAATTTTTGGATCTGCTTGTCAGTGTCTTCAAGCCAGGTGGGATTTGGACAGAGATTATAGTCTGTAAGTCCCTTTGGGAAATGTTGCCAGTTTAACATCCTGTCTTCTGATGTGTGAATGTGGGATTTCTTTCCATTTCTTTAAGTCCTTTAAAAATCTTTTCAATTATGTTTTGTAGTTTTCAGAATTCTTGCAATTCTTTTGTTCAATTTATTTCTAAATATTTTTGATGCTGTTATAAATGGAATTGTTTTCTTAATGTCATTTTCAACTGTTTATTGCTAGTGTGTGGATAATTCATTTTTTATATTGATCTTGTATCTATCAGCCTTTCTGAACTTGTTTATTAGTTCAAGTAGTATTTTTTGGTGATTCCTTAGGATTTTCTGAATACAAGATTATGTCATCTAAAAATAGAGGTAGTTTTGCATCTTCTTTTCCAATCTGGATGTTTCTTTTTATCACCTAATAGCCCTAGCTAGCGGAGAAGGCAATGGCACCCCACTCCAGTACTCTTGCCTGGAAAATCCCATGGATGGAGGAGCCTGGTAGGCTGCAGTCCATGGGATCGCTAAAAGCTGGACACGACTGAGCAACACTTTCACTTTTTACTTTCATGCATTGGAGAAGGAAATGGCAACCCACTCCAGTGTTCTTGCCTGGAGAATCCCAGGGACGGGGGAGCCTGGTGGGCTGCTGTCTATGGGGTTTCACAGAGTCGGACACGACTGAAGTGACTTAGCAGCAGCAGCCCTAGCTAGAACCTCCAGTATAATGTTAAATGTAAGTGGTGAGGATAGACATCCTTGTCTTCTTTTTGATCATAGGAGGAAAGCTTTTAACTCTTTCACTCTTAAGTCTGGTGTTAGCTGTGCAAGCATACCGCATTTTATTGTGCTTCACAGATGTTTGTGTTTTTTACATATTGAAGGATTGTGGCAACCATGTGTTGAGCAGATATATTGGCTTCATTTTTTTCCAACAGCATTTGCTCACTTCATGTCTCTTTGTCACTTTTTGGTAATTCTTAAAATATTTCAGACTTTTTCATTATTATTATATTTGTTATAGGAATCTATGATCAGGGGTCTTGATGTTACTCTTGTAATTTTTGATATTTTTAGAAAGTAAAGTATTTTTTAGTTAAGGTAGTACAGTTTTTGAACATGGTGCTGTATCCCTGATAGACTACAGAATAGTGTAAACATAGCTTTCATATGTACTGGGATACCAGGAAATTGGTGTGACTCACTTTATTGTGATATTTGCCTCACTGAACCTGTGATATATTCATGGTATGCCTATGTATTTTTCATAGATGCACATTATCAAGTTGAGGAAGCTCCCCTCTATTCATAATTTTTTGAGTGTTTTTATGAAGAAAAGCTGTTGAATTTTGCCAGTGTTTTTTCTGCATCTACTAGGATGATTGTGTTTTTTATCCTTTACACTGTTGACATAGTATTATATTAATTGACTTTTGATGTTAAACCTTGGCATTGATGGGGAAAATCCTACTTGGCCATGGTGTATAATCCTTTTGTGTGTCACATGATTTAATTTACTATTATTTTGTTGATGATTTGGGGGTCTTTGTTCACATTAGGTCTATAGTTTTATTTTCTTGTAATATCTTGTCAGGCTTAGGTATCAGGGTCATTATTGGGCTCATAGAATGAGTTGGGGAGTATTCCTTTCTATTCTGTTTTTGGAAGAGTTTGGGAAGATTTAGTATTAAATGCTTGGTAGAATTTACCACGGGAGCCATTTGAAACTGGGCTTTTTTAGGGGGAAAATTGTAAATTAGTACTTCAGTCTCTTGTTACAATCTGCTCAGATTTTCTAGTTCTTCTTGAATGAGTTTTGGTAGTATGTGTCTTCCTAGGAACTTGTCTGTTTTAGCTAAGTTATCAAACTTGTTGGCAAACAGTTCTTGGTATTTCCTTATAATACAATTTTTTAATTTGTGTAAGGGTTGGTAGTGTTACCCTCTTTTTGATGTTAGTAATTTGAAATTATTTTTAATTAATCTAGCTAAAGCTTGTCAAATTTGTTCATCTTTCAAGAACTAACTTTTGGTTTTGTTCATTTTCTTTGTTTTTCTTTTACGTATGTCATTAATTCCTGTTCTAATCTTTACTATATCCTTCCTTGCTTTAGGTTTAGTTTTTTTCTTCTTTTTTCAAATGTCTTAAGGTGGGAGACTAGGTTATTGATTTAAGATCTGTCTTTTTTCTTGAGATAGGCCTGAAAATTTCCCTTTAAGCACTGCTTTAGTTGCCTTCCAGAAGTTTGGTGTGTTGTGTTTTCATTTTAATTTTTCTCAAGGTATTTTCTAGTTTTCCTTGTGATTTCTTTGACCCACTGGTTATTTTAGGAGTGTGTTGTCTAGTTTCCAAATATTTGTGAATTTCTCAACTTCATTCTGTTGCTGCTTTATAATTTCATTCCATTGTGATTGGTGACCGTACATTGTATGAGTTCAGTCATTTAACGTTTGTTGAGGTTTGTTTTGTGGTCTAGCATCTGTCTGTCCTGGAGAGCAGTCCACATGCACTTGAGAAGAATACACATTTGTGTGTGTTTTGCTCTTGTTGGGTTGGGTCTCTATAGATGTCTGCTTGGGTGGTTTGTCGTGTTCAAGCCTTCTCTTTCCTTGTTGACCTTCTGCCTATCTGTTAATCCAATATTAAAAGTTTTTTTTCTGGGAGATATGGGCCCAGGCTCAGATCTCTGCTTTATGCCAGATGGTAGGGCATGACCAGGGTAGGGTATGGCATTAGTCGGGGTTTCCATGTGCTTGTTCATCAGAAGGTTGCAGTGGTCCATTGCATTGCTCAGGGTTGTTGAAGGTTCATGGTCACAGAGCTGCTGCCCTGACCACCTGTGTTCCTGTTTCAGCCCCGAGCCCCCGGTGAGCCCCAGCCCAGGCCGCAGGAGGCAGGCCCGCCCCAGGCAGAGGTGCCAGAAGCAAGAGGAAACATGCCCAGCCACAGTGAGCCCCAGACACCAGCCCCTAGCTCCGAGGTGGCTTTCGATTTGAAGAGACAAGGTGAGAAAGGTAAGTGAAGCTTGCCAGTGACATGCTGTCTTCAGGGCCCTGTGCCAACAAAAACACAGCAGCAACTCCTGCCCCCCAAGTCCATACAAATATGCAGAGCTCACTGCTTGTGGGGAGCCCAGTAGTCAGGCTGCAGGTGGCAGTGAGTTATCTCTCTGGGCACCTGGACTCAGGGCCACGGGGCTTTTATCTGCCTTCCTGACGTCTCACCCTTGTAAACTTCCTCGTTCTTTGGCAGCTTGGTAAAGGAAGGTCTAGGTGTGCCTTTATTGAGGACAGTGGTGGGACTGTTTAGTTAAGGGGACGTGGCTGAGTCCTGGGTGGCTGTCACTGGCTCCCAGGTTCTGGGTCCCAAGTAGGGTGATCAGATAAGCCTGGCAATACAGCCTCCTCCACTTGCAGGATGCACTCAATCCAGATGACGTGGTCTGGATTTGTTTTCTACACCATTTCCTCTTTCTTGTGGTTCTGAAGATATACTCCAGGCACAGAGTGGCTTGGAGTCTGCTGCTGTTAAGTTGCTCAGTTTTGTCCAATTCTTTGCAACCCCATGGACTGTTACACAACAGGCTTCTCTGTCTTTCACCATCTCCTGGAGTTTGCTCAAACTCATGTCCATTGAGTCAGTGATGCCATCTGCTAGGCCACGGCATACATGATCAGCTACCCCGTCCATCCACAGTCCTTGGGAAGGCTCTGGGAATTGAGTGGTCTGAGGATTTCTGTTTTGTATGGTGAGGTCACAGCAAACTGTGTCCTATGCACAGAGGAAACCAAGGAAATTCAAGTTGTCAGCGAGGAGGAGCTTCAGAGGGACAGCCTGGCACTGCCGAAGGAGCCAGGCCAAGAACAGGCGGTGGAAGGAGACAGACAAGTGGGTGGAAAAGGCAATGGAGAACCTGGAGAGCTGGGCCAAATCCCACAGGTCCCAGCTGCCCTGCTGGCCAGCCAGGAGAATCAAGAGGCGGAGGGCCCTGAACGGGACCAGCTCGTCATCCGCGACAGACAGGAGGAGAGGCAGGATGCCGACGAGGAAGGTGGGTGAGAGGCTCCCTGGACTGCCCACGCCTCTGCATCAGGCACTAGCCCCCTCCAAGTCCTTCCTGGTGCAGAACGGACACCCATGAAGATGACCAGCCAGCAGAGTGCCATTTGGTAGTTCGTTCTGTTTGTTTGGTTCCATTGTCAGGCAGGAGGCAAGACAGAACGGCCAGGCGCTCCTAGCACTTGGAACTTGTAGAAATCATATTCACAGGGAGCCTAGAGGGCTTTCCAGGTGGAAGACCTTGGATGGGAGCTGAGCATAGAGTCCACATAGGTCTCCTGGCAGGCAGAGCCCACACATTTTCCTTGTCACTCCATCTCCTCCTGCCATGTCACTGGCAGTGCCTGGTGAACCGAAGGAGGAAGGAAGGACAGATGGAAGGATCGGATAGATGGAGGGTCATGCGTGTTTGAGCGTTGCAGAAAAGTGACGTGGGAGTCTTACCTTTCTGGTCTGGTTGACTTCTCTTTTTTAAAGAAAAGTGTGGGAAACTGAGATGAGCAGAATATTCTGGGATGTATCTTGGTCCCTGAAAGACGGAAAACATTTTAATCCTAGCTAAGCCAGGGGTGCTTAGAAGACACCTGTGTGCTGAGCCTGATAAAGTGATAGAAGGTGGGGATAGTACTTACTGGCAGAAGTTACCCTGATTTTCTGAAGAGTATGTTCTTACAAGTTTTCTGTTAAATAATTGGGGAGGGAAAAAGAAAAAAATGACACTCTGGGGGGCTGATCAGAGCGGCACTCAAGTTTCAGCTCACTCAGCAGTTGGTCACAGGGTATAACAGCTGCCAGAAGGCCTGAGCTACTGCGGGGGCCTATGTGTCACACCTTGTGAAATTCAAGGTCAGCTATAATGGTCTGATTAGTAGGATAAAGCCACATGGCACACAGGCCTGGGCTTTGTTTCCTCTTCAGGCAGTTAGTGCAGGGATGTAGAACTAGAGCTGACTTTTCCAGGCATGCTTTTTAAACAAAAGATCTTGTTTATACAGATATGAAATGTTTACAGTAACCCTCTGAGTATGTCTCTTGATTGCATCCTGTCCTGATCTTTTCTGGTTGCTCTTCTCTCTGGGGATGAACGCAGTGATAAATGAGCTAATTCTGTATGTTTGATGGAAAAATTTTACCCTTTGACTCACAATAGCTACTCCATTTCCTTCTCTCAGGGCAGTGAACCATTTTAAGCAGATACCTCCATTAACCAGAAACCTGTTTCCAAACAGTGATGCCTTCCTTTAATGTTGAGTTGATTATCTCTTTAAAAAACTGGAATTTCGTTTGGTGAACTAGTTACCCTGATTCCAGCCTGGAATGAAGCTCTTTATTTAGGGCCATATTTTAAATAGATTCGAAGTTGGAGTGGGGCATACATAAGTAGAGAAATCCTGCATGGTCTTTGCACTGGGAGCAAGCACATGAGTCCCTGTCATTTCCTGAGAGGAAGCAGAAAGAGCTGATTGTTAAACCAGGGTTGGGATAACCCTAGCACCCGGGCTCTGGTGTTCCCATGGCATTGAGAGAGAAATGATGTAGCTATGTTTTGTGGCTCTGTGCTCATTTTTCAGGGAGAAATAAGCAGAAACTGGGAGCTGATGATGACTACAACATGGATGAGAATGAGGCAGAATCTGAAGCAGACAAGCAGGCAGCCCTTGCAGGGAATGACAAAAGCAGAAATGGTAATTAACAGTGGTGGTGGTGGTTGGGCGGAGGGGGTCACCTTTCGTGTCTGATTTGTGGCCCCTCACTTTTGGTATGACTGTGTACTGAATCCCAACAATAATGTTGTAAGTAATCCCTAATTAGAAGACTGTTTTCTCCCAAAGTCTTGGAGTGTAGGGGCAGTGGAGAGAGGTGAGTTTCAGGAGGCCACACCGAGGACCTTTCAGAAAGTCTGCATACATGAACATGAGCATCAGCCCCTCAGGGGTCAGTGCGGATATGCTTCAGTGAAGTTTAGGAATTTCCCTTCAAAATGGTAGGTCACCGCATGATCATTTCACAGCACTAGTCGAAATGCCGTGATGTGTACACAGGCAAGTTTTTATAGTAGCACTCTGTGTTATTTTGTATTACTGTTATTTTGAACTTTGAAGAGTCTAGGCCTGTGGGATGCTCAGATTCTGGATTCATCCTTGTGATTGGATTCTGATTGAACTTTTTTTTTTTTTTAATAGCTACAGTTATGTTCTTCTAGCTTCACACCAGGAGGCATGGGATGGCAGGCTGATCCTTGGTTAAGGTGGTACCCATGAGGTCTCTCTGCTGCAAAGGTCGACTTTCCCTGTGTAACTAACATGTCTTACAGAGGGGGATGCTGTGCAATGGTTGACTTTGCTGTCCATTGAAAACCGTTGTCTGGATGGTCATTCCGCACACTGATCAGCTGTCATTCTTTAAGGACTCCCTCACCCCCAATGTGTATACGTTTACACACACAGAGGCACACGTACTCTCTCTCTCTTGTTTTAGTTTCACTGTAGACTCAAGGTTTCCTTAAAGTTCATTTTTCCATCAAACTCTTGGTGTTTCTTTCTCAGTTTTTAAGAGTTCTTTATATGCTGGGGTGGTTGGCCTTTATCTGTGATGTTGGTTGCCAATACTACCTAGCAGTTTATCTTGATTTTGATTATGGTTTTTTGCCATGTGAAAGGTTTAAACATTTTTATGTCTTTTTTTGCCTACAGATATGGAGTCACAGTTTTCTCATTTAGAGTTGAATTCACGCATTTTGTTGTTGTTGTTGTTCAGTATACTTTCAGATTTTTCTTCTGGTTTTATGAAGTAAATCAGATTGAGGAAAGCACACAAAACAAACGAGTTGTTAGAAGTTAAACATTTTTTAACTGCACCCTGCCTTCCTGATTCAAGAAACAGAGCTTGGCTTCAGGAAGTTCCTTCTTTGTTGCCCTTCCTGACCTAGCACCTTCCCTCCCTGTACTGAAATACCTGTCCTCACCTTTCCATTCAGCATTTTCTTGAATTTCTTTATGGGTTTATCACCCAAGAGGGCATCCCTGGATGCCATAGTTTAGTCTTGCCCATTTTCTTATATTTGATATGTGTTTAAGTTTCAATTTACAAGTCTTCTCTGCCTTCCTTCCTTCCATGCATTCATCCAGCCAGCCATTGCTGTTTGACCACAGTCTGGAGAGTGTTGATTGTGTATTTCATGGTTCTGTTCATGGTTTGGTTTAGTGTGTTCTTCTTTCCTCCCTATTTCATGCAGATCACCAGCTGATATCTGGAGGTGGTATTTTAATTCAGCCATTCCTATTTCATTTGTTAGTTGAAATATTTTGTAAATAGACAAGTCATGGTATTGTTCATATAGCATAGGCAGGATAAATGCTTCTTTTTCTTGACCAGTTTTCACAATAAGGATTTCCTTTGACTTTTTGAAGGTGACCATTTGAAAATATAAACTTTTAAACCTTTTTGATGGGTTTCATTCAGTTGCATTTATAATCTTTTTTGAAGTTCACATCATCCCACCTTCTTTGGCCAGTGAGGTTTTCCCCACTTTTCTCTGAACCATTGGTTCCTTTGTCTCTTGTCCTGCTTAGCCACTGCTTCACTCCACACAGTGCCTTTTCTCTGTGAGGGGCTTTACCTGAGAAGAACCCAAAGAGGAGTCGCTGCCAGTGTGTTTCATGGGCCTCCACCAGCTCCTTCGTCTTCCATAGGCACACTGTGGTCACCTGCTGTGGGAGTAGCAGAGACTGCCCCTTCCAGCTGCAGCTCTCCCACTGGCCCAGGTGCTTTCTGCTGTAACCTGTTGGTTGGTAGGGTTTCTGTTGTTCTCAGGTCCATCAGAGGCTGCATTGCTTCCCTCTGTTTTCTTTCCAGACATGGATTATTTTTGACTGCTTGTATTTTGGGGTCTGCAGGACTCCTGCTCAGCTAGTTTTTCTGTCAATGGTCTCTAGTTTTTGAGTTTTTAAATTTAGTAGTTGCCTTATGTAAGGACTCTGAGAGGTTCAAAAACTATGCCACTGTTTCTGCCATCTTTCCAGAATCTTCTGCTTTGATAACTTACACTTACATCTCTTAATTCATTTGACTCACTTTAAATGTTTTCAAGTGTATGAGCATGAGATATGGGTCCAGTTTTCTTTTTCCAAAGGTGTTTGCAGTTGGCCCAACACCATCTCAAATCAACATCTCAAATCACCATCTCATAGTCAGTGATTTGGGGTGCTACTATCATCAAACACTGGCTTTTCATATGTACTTGGTTCTGATTTTCAGATTTTCTATTTTTGTTCTATTGGTTTCTCTCTTGATTCACAGTGTACCACATTGTTCTAAGTATAGCAGCTTTTTTTTTTTTTTAATCTAGCCAGTCTACTTTCTCTGGAAAATTCAAGCCAACATCCTTTGAGTAATGCTTCTTTCCTTTTTGGCTCCTCCTTGAATTCAGATTAGAAGTGTATTAGATCTTTTCAATCTATTCGTGTCTCATGTCCTCTTTTTCATATTTTGCATTTCTGCTTCTCTGATCTGTGTTGAGAATAATTTCCTCAGAAATATCTTCCAATTCAAAAATTTTCTTTCATTTATGCCTTCTTTGCTCTGTTTTATTTTTAATTTCTAAACTTTTTACTTGGCCATTCTTTATGGGTCCTTATTCCTTGCTCATGTTTTCAAACATCCTTTATTTCTCTGTCAACATTATTTCATATGCCTTGTCTTCTAGTTGTAGTATCTGAAAACTTGCAGTGTTTCATTGTTTCTGCAGATTGTCCTCATGGTACCTTATTTCCTTGTGTGTTTTGTGCTTCTTAACTGTGAGCTACTACTTTCCTTGGAACTTTATCTGTGGGAAGTCTTTGAGGACTGAGTTACAGAGAGAAGGTTGTTTGCCTCTGCCAGTCTCAAGGAGGGTACTGCAAATTCAAAACTCCTTTAATAAAGTAGGTTATCACCTTTAGGGTTTTTTGGGATCACATGGAAAAATGAGAGTTTGAATTATACACATGCACGATCATCCCATGTAGTTAAGAATGCTCTAGTCCACACGAGACTTTTCATTGCAGGTTTATTTTCTGTTGCCTTTAAGTCAAGGATGTGAAACTTTAGGGTTCACGTTTATATGGGCATCCCTTTCTTCACTCCCCACCTTGAGGGGAGCCCTCATGCTTAAGGCCTTTTGAAGCTGTGAGGGGAGCTTGGAGTCTTCAGGCTTCAGCAGAAGTCCTCAGGACAAAAGCTGGCATTGATGCTTATTACCTTCAGTTGTTAATATTTCCACTTCATTTTTGATCTTCCTGCTAGTGTTGTTCATAGGCAATGCATTTCAGTGTTTTATTAATTTTTTTTTCACTTTTCATTTTGAAATAATTTAAACAAAACTAGTAAGAAATTCCACAAACCTTCATCCAGGTATCCCAAGTGTTAACATCTTATGTAACCATAGTAGTTATCAACATGAAGACATTTAATATTCACATAATGCTATTACCTATAGACATTATTCAGATTTCTTGAATTGTCCAACTAATAACCCCTTTCTGATTCAAGATCTAATCCAGGATCATACACTACATTTATCATCATATCTCTTTAGTGTCTTTTAACCTGGAACCCTGTCTTTATCACTTATAGCACTGATAATTTTTTAAGTGTTTTGGCCAATTGTTTGGTAGAAAGTTGAGTTTGATTCAGCAGTGCATCCTTAAAAAATCTTTCATATTTTATCCAGCATGTCACTTATTACAATTGGCAAAGTTGCTTGGGATTTCTAAAATTTAAAGTCTTAAGTTCATTTTTAAATTATTTTCATAGACTCTTCAGCTAATTATTTTTAATGCAAAAGATGAACATGGTAGGAGTCAGAAAATTAAGCAAATACAAGTTAGATGTGTGACTGTGCAATGAAGCCTTGGGATCTTTCATCCTTTACACCCAGGTGTTTGTCTAAGGATTTGACCTTGTACCTGCTAAGGCTTTTAAACAAATTGAGGAGGTAAGCGAAGTAGAGAAATGGTTCTGTCAGCTCTTTTAAGAAAGAATTTTAAGTTGAAGAAATGTCATTTTAAAATTATGTCATCAAGATGGTTTCAGACACTGCTTTTCTCCAGGGAAATTAGAAGAAAAAGGCATTAGTTCCAACTTTATTAGAGAACTTAAGACAGTCATTTATTTAATAAAATCATTAAGATGTACAGTAGTTGTAAATGAGGATCTTGGGTTTAGGTTATATTTGTGATGTGTCTTTTTACATCCTTTGGGTGTCGTAGGATAAAGAGGGTGGAAGCCATATATCGACATCAATTCTGTAAAGGAAGAGCTTTGGAGTCACCAAAGCTAACCTAAGTTGCAAATGGCTTTTAGAAGGCAGTGTGCTTCCTGCTGGAGGTACAGTAACAGATTCGTGCAGCGCCTGAGGGTCATGATCATGTCAAAAATTCTATGAGTACATTTCATACCATCCGTTTTGTAGAACACCATTTCACTATTTCACAGTTCATGGTACCTTGTTGGCTTTACATATGGACTCTTTTGCTATCTTGTCCTTGATGAGCAATGAAGTTCCACATTATAATGTTACCCTGGGAGACAGTCCTCTCTCTAGACACTTAAGTCAAATGGGACCTGCCTGGGCTGGTTTCTCAAAATGCTTAATACTAGAAAATTTTGTTTTCTTTCTTTCCTTTTTAGTTCTTAACGCTGAAAATCAGAAAGGAGACACAATAAATTTACTTGATCAGCGTGAAAAGAGGAATCACACACTCTGAATCAAACTGGAATCACATTCTTGTGTGTCAGAATCGAACAGAGATCACTACAATAGTCACGAGGGATTGAATACTGTGAAATGTAATAAGTAAAATATCTAAAGATGATTATTGTGGAGTTTTAGTTTGTATTTACAATGTAGGAAAATGAGATTGTCTTTGAGACAAGTGTTTTAGAGGTATTTTTGAAGTGTTTATATTGAGGTGTCAAAATTGTTGAAATTTGTTGGCTAATAGGTATTTCATAAGAAGATCAACACCAGAAGTAGAACACAGGTTCTCCTTCAAGTACGGCAACAGCAGGATTCATATTGTGAAGTGTAACGTTTGCTGTGAAGCGGACTCCCATACTCACAGAGCTCCTTGTCTTCAGGTCCCTCTGGAGTCATTCTCTTCGCCACATGCTGTGCTGAGACAGAAACCAGCCCTGCAGTCGGCACTGAGTGATTTTTAGTTTATTCTTCCGTGCTCACTTCTGGTTCTGACAATCAGTGGCCTAGAGCACTAACTGTTAACATAAACATCACTAGCAACGGTGTTAAACAAGTCTAAACACAGAGGTGTTTTGTGTGAGGATTTTTTAAAAGACTGCTCCTTGTACAATAACCCTTGTCATTAATGTACAAAATGCTTTCAAATGACTTGTAATTTGAATACCTGTGATCTATACTTGCCTTGCTTAGTATGTGTGGGCAAAGCATTACCAAGAAAAGCCACGAGTAGATTAGACTTCTGACACAACAGGGGCCAAAGCAGGGCTGACCGTGGGCACGTGTGGCAGAGAGGGCAGTACCGCACTGTGGGTGGATGTGCTGCAGACACTGCCTACTTCACTGCTAGAAGAAGAGAAGAGAAATTTGATGATGAAGGAGATACACAGCATACAGATTTGGAAAGTTTAGAAAGTAAAAAAAAAAAAATGCAATAGTTGTCTTTTTCAGTTTACACATGTACCTTGCGGTAAAGGACCATATCACAAACTGATTTAAAAACCAAAATTAATTTGCAAATGACTAATCATAATTTGCTTAATAGTGACATCAGGTTTGAGTTGGTTCTTAACATTGCGAATAAGAAAGGCTCCCTACAGGGTTAAGTGGGTGGTGATGCTTATTAAATCAGCATTGAGTCACAGGGCTTGAGATGCAGGGGCTTCAGGTCATGTGACATAACCCCCTGGTTAACAGAGAAGAGACTGGGTCCTGGAGGACTTCTGAAGCTTCTCCAGGCCCAGCCAGAGTGCCTGCCTCGCAGCCAGCTGCGGACTCCTGGTGCCCCTGCTGCCACTGAGGGGCGGGGCCTGGTCTCCATTCAGGTTATAATCGCCAACTTGAATGCTGTGTGCTATTTTCTTACCTAATCATTAAGATTATAAGTTTCCACCCAGAAAAGGCAACTGAAGGGTGTGAAAGTAGCTTTATAAGATACTCATCTAGGTCCTTGTCCAGCCTCCCTCTGTCTGAGTCTTAGTCAGTCTTAGGGTTGATGTCTTGCATATTAGCCTTTGTTCATCTCATGTTTAATCAGTGTGCCTGGAGTTGCTGAGAAATGAAACTCTGTTCAGGTTTTAAAACTGCTTTCAGTTTTCCCTTCATCTGCTGTTGAAACTGGAATCAGCTTGTAAACTGTGGATTAAGGATGGTCATTTGCCTTATTAATTAAACCTTTCTGTGGAATGAGATGCCGATATAAATAAAAAATAATCATGATTTAATCTCCCTGTACAGAGGCACCTGAAAGCTGTTTGTTCGGGAGGGGTGTACTTCACGTGTTCTTCAAGCAGTCATGCTTTATTGCTGTTGGCTTCCCTTGGGATCAACTATTCCAAGGAACAATCTAGAAATGCCACAGCTATTTATTTAAAAAATAAAACCTGTGTAATAAGCATCAAATAGATTATCCAACAACGTGGTCTTTTGGGTTCATCTAAAATCAGCAGCTAGTCCAATTTTTAATAAACCGTTTGATTCACACCCTCCTCTATATTCTCAAATGGTGTGTAGACAAGGAGTGATTATTAATTTGATCTTTTTTCCTGCAGATGAAGATTGCCATAGCAGCTTTGGATTAGATTTCATGAATCATCTAATCATTGCACCTAGCATACCTTTGTGTGATGGAATTTGAAAAAACATTCCCTGTTTAAGTCACTGTGGTGTCATTAAATAAGTAGGTTGATAACTGGCATAATTGTTTTACTTGGTAATTGGTGGTTGTAATTGTAGAAGAGAATTGTAATTTCAGAGTCTTTTAAGGTCCGGGGGGGAACTGGTCTATTCTCATTATGTATTTTAGCCTAAAAGATTATAAGGTAATCTTTATTAATGATTAATAACAACAATTAATCATTAATAGAAATGGTAATCTTTACTAATGATTGTAGATTAAGGATAGTTTATGGGACACTCAGCCCACTTCTAACACTTGCCTTTGAAATGAGTTTGAAAATATATATAATTTAACTTTCCATTAACTCTGAGTTATACTAATATTTTTTCACATTGTTATCTTACATTTTGAAATTAGTATTAGAAAGTTGGGGAAATGGCTTATCTTGTGTATTTAAATGTTTGTGTTCTATTTCAGCTCAGAGGGCAACACTTTCTTAAGGGTACTAACTAAGCCACTGTTCTTAACAACTGATTTGTAAGGTTCTGGTAATGTGCACAGTGAAGGATTACTCAAAAGTAGGTAAGAGATGCACTGTGCTTGTTGATGTGCCTGTGAAACTCATCTCTGGGAAGGAGACATGACTTGAAACATTCTCATCTGTAAACTATATATAAACTTAATGACTTTTATAAACCAAGACCTTGAGACAAATACCTGCTTTTTTTAAAAAAAAATTCCTTACTCCTTAGAATAAAACTAAATGTTCTAAAGTAAAATAAAAATCCTGCATTGAGTGACACAGGCTTACACTTCATATCCCTACAGAGATTCTAATATTGTGAGGGGTGCTTGGTAGTAAGTTTGACTAAAGTTCAAATAAAGACTGAGTGATCAGAGATGTAGCCCTAGGTAACCTAACTTTTCATATAACTGAAGTTTTGCCTTTTAGAACCTTCATAAACAGATTTAGGTGAACATATGCGTTTTTAGAATGAATGTTAATAGACACGTAAGAATGAGGATGAAAACTCAAGAAGTAAGCCAGAGCCTTTGTGGAGCAGCTCCTGATGTTAGAGCTTGCTTTTACTAATTTGGCTCTCTTAAAGTTGTAGTAAAATGACAGCGGAACTTCCAGTACAATGTAACATGTCTGCCTTTATCCAGAACTCAAACCTTCACCTGAATGTCTTAGCTCACACCAAAAAAGGGGCCATGTTATTATTTCACACTTGAGTATCATTTAAAAGAGTAGTTCTGTGACCTTAACCACCAGTCTACAGCTGCCAGTTTTTTCCCTGTGAAGGCCAATTCTGCTATAACATCCTTGCTCTGGCTTTTTGAGATGGGTTCATTCAAAAGTTATTCTGGAAGTCAATGGATGACAAATCTCTGATCAGAACAAAGCACCACACTTTCCTTTAAGCTTGGCTTAAAGGTTTGGCCTAAAACGTTTGAATTCTACACAGATGGTTGCAGGTACTGCATCTTTACCTTATCAGTAGTTTAGAAATTCAGTGTTGCATAATAACTTTATGTGGTCCTCCAAAAGCTGATACATTCCTTTACAGAAGGCATTGTTAGCAGAGGACTACAGAAAAAATTCTATACTTTAAGTGAATGCAACCAATTTCTTCAGCTGATGCAAACTGTTTAGGGGCAAGGCTACCAGACTCCAATTTACCACCTCCAGGTTCCTACTTCAAAACTCCATTACCATTCTTAGTGTCCTGTGTTCTCACCATTGTCTCAGATTGAGCCTTCCTACTGCCCTGGAGGCCTTGATTTTAACCTTCATTCAGTTTTCCAATTGATTGCCTCCAGGATGTCTTTTATATTTTTAAAAGATCCACATCCCATTAACTGAGTGAGCAGGTTCTGCAAAGATGAAGGCGTTTTTCTCAAGTATATACTACAGCTGGGAAGATTAAAAAATAACTACAACCGAAAATGCTAAAAAGTTGGCTTAGAGCTCAACATTCAGAAAACTAAAACCATGGCATCTGGTCCCATCACTTCATGGCAAATAGATGGGGAAACAGTGGGAACAGTGACAGACTTTATTTTGGGGGGCTCCAAAATCACTGCAGATGGTGATTGCAGCCATGAAATTAAAAGATGCTTGCTCCGTGGGAGAAAAGCTATGACCAACCTAGACAGCATATTAAAAAGCAGAGACATTCCTTTGTCAGCAAAGGTCCATCTAGTTAGGGCTATGGTTTTTCCAGTAGTCATGTATAGATGTGAGAGTGGGACTATAAAGAAAGCTGAGTGCCAAATAATTGATGCTTTTGAACTGTGGTGCTGGAGAAGACTCTTGAGAGTGCCTTGGACTGCAAGGAGATCCAACCAGTCCATCCTAAAGGAGATCAGTCCTGGATGTTCACTGGAAGGACTGATGTCGAAGCTGAAACTCTAATACTTTGGCCACCTGATGTGAAAAGCTGACTCATTTGGAAAGACCCTGATGCTGGGAAGGATTGAGGGCAGGAGAAGGGGACGACAGAAGATGAGATGATTGGATGGCATCACCGACTCGATGGACATGAGTTTGGGTAAACTCCGGGAGATGGTGATGGACAGGGAAGCCTGGCATGCTGCAGTTCTGTGGTTCATGGGGTCACAAAGAGTTGGATATGACTGAGCGACTGAACTGAAAATGCTAAGCACTTTTAAACGGTTTGGCCTAAACAAGGAGATACAGGAGCATTATCTGAAGATCTAATGTTTCAGAAACTTGAAGGATAAAGAGAAGCTGTCCAAGAGAAGAGGTTGGCTGGTCAGAGGAAAAGCAACATAAGATGCAGCTTGAGGAGCCCAGGGGAGAGGGCAGAAATGAAGTGGCCAAACCAGGTGTCGCTTAGTGAAGACTATCATTAAGGAGAGAACAGTTGGTCTTTTATGATCATACCAGCTCCTCCAAGAACAGGGTTGGGTAAGGATGAATGTGGAGAAGTCAGTTCTAAAGAATGATTCCATTATTTCACACCCCACTCACTAACACTTCAGTGTACTGATTCTGCCCTACCTCTTCAAAAAGGTTTACTATTGTCGCCAGCAACCTGTCAGATCCAGTGGACCCATTTTGGTCCTTATCTTAGGCTTATTAGCTGTATGTGGCCCTGCATTGCCTATTTTCTGGCTAAATCTCCTTTTCATGCCAGAGAAAAACTCTCCTAAACTTTTCTAAACGGGTGGCTTTTTTGACCAGTAATTAAGGTGATTTCTTAGAAGGCCAGACAGAGTCTTATAAAACAAGTGACATAGAAACTTGGTCAGAGGGTGGCATGGCATGATTTTAAGGCGCTCACTTTGGTTTCATCTCCTACCTGCTCCTTTCTCCCACCTCTGCCCTGGCCCACTCTTAGAACTTGGTTATCCTGACTCTTCTTGGGACCAATCTCAGGCTCTTCAACATGTTCCCTGAGCAACTGCAACCCCCAGCTGCTGCTGCTGCTGTGTCGCTTCAGTCGTGTCTGACTCTGAGCGACCCCATAGATGGCAGCCCACCAGGCTCCTCCGTCCATGGGATTTTCCAGGCAAGAGTAGTGGAGTGGGGTGCCATTGCCTTCTCTGGCAACCCCCAGTGCAGGCCTCAGTTTACAGTTCATCTCTGCAGCCACTTAGTCTTCAGTTCATGTCTACCCAAGAATGCTCCTTTCAGCTCCACACCAAACTACTTGCCACTTTCACTAGGGTGTTTTTCAAAGACAGCTCAACAAGGCATTTTCTGGTGGTCCCGTGGTTAGGATTCCATGCTTCCACTGCCAGGGGCCTGAGTTTAATTCCCCATCAGGGAACTATGACCTTGCAAGCTGCACAGCCTGAAAGAAAAAATGACATCTAAAACAATCTTTATCCCTGAACCTTGTCTCCTATTTTGCCTATATAAGCGAATAGCACCACATCTATCTAGTTGCAAAGCCGTAAAACCTATGAATCATCACCCTTGATTCCCACAAACTCACCAAAGTCCTGTACCTCTTATCTTTTGATTCCATTCATCTCTGTTCCCTCTGCCACTACCTTAAGACCAACCATCACTTCTCACCTAACAAGCTTCCCTGCCTACAGCGTTTTTTAAACTTTACAATACTGTATTGGTTTTGCCATACATCAACATGAATCCGCCACGTGTTCCCAAACCTGAACCCCCCTCATACCATCTCTCCCCATACCATCTCTCTGGGTCATCCCAGTGCACCAGCCCCAAGCATCCTGTATCTCACATCAAACCTAGACTGGCGATTCCTTTCTTACATATTATACATGTTTCAATGCCATTCTTCCAAATCATCCCACCCTCTCCCTCTCCCTCAAGAGTCTAAAAGACTGTTCTATACATCTGTCTTTTTTGCTGTCTCGCATACAGGGTTATCATTACCATCTTTCTAAATTCCATATATATGTGTTAGTATACTGTATTGTGGAGAAGGCAATGGCACCCCACTCCAGTACTCTTGCCTGGAAAATCCCATGGATGGAGGAGCCTGGTAGGCTGCAGTCTATGGGGTTGCTAGGAGTCAGACACAACTGAGCGACTTCACTTTTACTCTTCACTTTCATGCATTGGAGAAGGAAATTGCAACCCACTCCAGTGTTCTTGCCTGGAGAATCCCAAGGACGGGGGAGCCTGGTGGGCTGCCATCTCTGGGGTCGCACAGAGTTGGACACGACTGAGGCGACTTAGCAGCAGCAGCATACTGTATTGGTGTTTTTCTTTCTGGCTTACTTCACTCTGTATAATCGGCTCCAGTTCCATCCACCTCATTAGAACTGAAATGTATTCTTTTTAACGGCTGAATAATACTCCATTGTGTATATGTACCACAGCTTTCTTAGCCATTCATCTGCTGATGGACATCTAGGTTGCTTCCATGTCCTGGCTATTATAAACAGTGCTATGATGAACATTGGGGTACACATGTCTCTTTCAATTCTGGTTTCCTTGGTGTGTATGCCCAGCAGTGGGATTGCTGGGTCATAAGGCAGTTCTATTTCTGTTTTTTTAAGGAATCTCCACACTGTTCTCCATAGTGGCTGTACTAGTTTGCATTCCCACCAACAGTGTAAGAGGCTTCCCTTTTCTCCACACCCTCTCCAGCATTTATTGCTTGTAGACTTTTGGATCGCGGCCATTCTGACTGGTGTGAAGTGGTACCTCATTGTGGTTTTGATTTGCATTTCTCTGATGAGTGATGTTGAGCATCTTTTCATGTTTGTTAGCCATCTGTATGTCTTCTTTGGAGAAATGTCTGTTTAGTTCTTCGGCCCATTTTTTGATTGGGTTGTTTATTTTTCTGGAATTGAGCTGCAGGAGTTACTTGTATATTTTTGAGATTAGTTGTCAGTTGCTTCATTTGCTATTATTTTCTCCCATTCCAAAGGCTGTCTTTTCACCTTGCTCAGCCTTTTGAACCAGTAATCATGAGCAAGCAGATCTGATTTGATTGTGCTGTTCACCTGATTCCAACCTTCCAGCGGTATCCACCAACATCAGTCAACAGTCTCCCCTTACTTCCAGCTCCTCTCTCCAGTCCCTTATCCTGCTCTATACTTTAGTCAACTGCCACCTTCTCACCTCAGGCCTGTGCCCATCTGTGTCCCCGTCAAGGGACTCAGCTACTGCCCATCGTTAACCTTTGGGACCTGGATGAGACGGTGACTTTCTCCATAAATCATGTGAGGTGGGTCTCCTACACCAGCACACTGCATTTTCCCCAGGGCATGATAAAGACTTGTTAGTTTTTCTGCATTCTTATGCTTGTTAGATCTGTGAGGGGAGAGGTGGTTTTCCTGCATTCATATGGTGGTTAGATCTGTGAGGGGAGAGGTAGTCTTATTTCCCCCATCATTTTTTTTTTTTGCACCTTGCATGGTAGGTTTCTAAAAAGTTCTGAAAAAGGCAACTTTCAGCTTTTCTGATTAGAAACCTGCAGCTGAAGCTTAGGAACACTCTTTGCTCTTAGGGAGAAGAGCCACTCCTGAAAAAACAGCCTTAGGTGCTCTATAATTAGGCAGAACACTTGCACAGTAACTTTCATGTACATTTGCAGCTGACCTAAAGTGAAAGTGAAGTCACTCAGTCATGTCCGACTCTTTGCGACCCCGTGGACTGTAGCCCACCAGGCTCCTCCGTCCATGGGACTGTCCAGGCAAGAATACTGTAGTGGGTTGCCATTTCCTTCTCTAGGGGATCTTCCCGACCAAAGGATCGAACCCAGGTCTCCCACATTGCAGGCAGACGCTTTAACTTCTGAGCCACCAGGGAAGCAGCTGACCTAACTAGACATCAATTTAAAAATGCTAGCGCACGCTCTTAATCCATGGTTTCTGTTGGCACTGATCCACATTCTTATAGCTCGCCTCAGGCTCTTGGCTATCTGCCAAATCTTGGTGCCTCATTTAGCCTCTTTGCGTTTTGAATTCTTTCTTCTGTTGCCTCTTTTGTACCATTTTTCTTGTTTAAAATGACCAGAAATTACCAGCCACAAACAGTGTTTTCCTTCCCAGAAAACTAACCAAATAGAACGCAACAGATACATTCTTTATCTCTTTATAGCTGTTTCTTTTGTACAGACTACTTTTTTTTTTTTAAGACTTCTGGATTCTGAGATTTCAAGATGTCTACTGGCTGTTCCTGGATAACATGTTTATCACCACTCTTGGTAAAGAGAGCCTGTCTGTTTCAGGAGCTGAGAAAGAGGAGTCAGGAATGTTCTTACTCTACAGTCGGCTCTACTACAGTAGGCAAGATTTATGCAGGTTAGCTGCTTTAAGATATTTCCAGAAATAAAGTTTCAATAAGACATCTGCAAGAACGGTGTCAAATAAGAATTAAGATACTTGAAACTCAGAACCCTTTCAACCATAAAGGAAATACAAAACTGCTGCTGGTTTTAAGCCAAGCCAAAGGCTCAATGTAACTCCTTCTGCTAACAATACTGTCTTGTTAATAGCAGGACTAAAGAAAGGAAAGGGCCCCAGATATCACGGCAATATGGGACAGAACAGCAGTGCAGACGGGGGAGGAACTAGCAGCAAAGGAAGAAAGCTGGGACCACTGGCACTGGGCACTTGTAGGTACAGGTGAATTTAAGTCAATTTTCAGAGCCAGAGGATGCTGGAAAGGCCCCAGCTGAAAATGTTTCATGGGTTAAACTAAGTAAGTGGTAATAAAAAGCAGTATGTCATGTTTAAACCTAATCCTATAATATCACTAGTAAACATGATGTGTTATCTTAAAAAAAAAAAGGGCTAAAAGTAACAGTTAAAAGGATTAAAAACATTCTGACAAAAAAAATTCTGATATATAAGATACTGTGACACACAAAATCACAATCCCTGTGACTTAGTATCCCTATATAGCTAGGCGGCTGCTGCTGCTGCTGCTGCTGCTGCTGCTGCTGCTGCTGCTGCTGCTGCTGCTGCTGCTGCTGCTATGTCGCTTCAGTCGTGTCCGACTGTGTGACCCCATAGACGGTCCCCCAAAACCTCCCTTAAGTGTATTTAGCCCAAATCCCATGTGAGTGTTTACTAAATCCCTTGATTTGAAACTTTTAATTTTGAACTGCTCAAATATTAAGAGTAAACACCTTCAATTCTTAACACGTATCAACAAAGTGCTATTTTTTCATCCCCACTAGTGCATTTTTTTGTCAAGAAATTTATTAACCTTTACAAACACTATTTTCACTCATTCATAAAAAATGATTTATGATTAAATCTGTAATAAAACCATATAACATTCATCAATGCATTCGATAAGACTAGTTTCATCCATGGAACATAATAAACCACTTTAAAACAGCAGTTTTCATTCACGTCATATAAGGCTGTCAAATTAAAAGTATTCCTTATAATGGGTTGTTATCCAAGAAATCCATTTCACTTCACGTTATGTGGTAAGACTGATGGATAGATCCTCTAAGAACAGAATCTGAAAGTAGACTCCACCCTTTTGGTCCCCTTTTCAGTCTTTCTCTCAAACAAGTTTCACAACAGGAAAATATTTGTGAGCAGAGAAATCAAATTCAGGAGGAACCTGTGAAAACAAAGTCAATCAATGTATCTTATACATATTTAGACAGTAAACAAAATAAGGACTTTTAATTTTAGACTCTTGTGTTTTTAGAAACAAGGAAAAGAAAATGATTTAGCTTATCTCTGCATCTGTGAAGGTCATTAGAAAACATGCTGACCAATGGTTTTCTATTTTTAGAGAATACTTAATGAAGATAGACTTAAATTACAGGAAAAGGTCATGGGTCAGTGATTTCTTTCGGTCCCAGGGTAGCTGCTACTTCTGAGCAATGAAGAGAGTCACTGGTAAAGCAGAGGTGATAAGAAAGAGGGATAACAGAAAAGCAATGAGAACAAACAAATAGAGGTATGTATTACATAATGCACAGATGCCAGCAGAAATGGCTCAGTGGTTGGCCTCTTTCTTCTGCACCGAATGTTGATACAGCACCAATGAAACACCAACCAAGGGAGGCTTACAGAATCTTCCATCTCCCGAGCAATTAAAGTATTCATTTACTGAAGCATTCACTTTTCTAAAGATGGATGACTTTTTAAATAACTCCCATAAATTGGTTTTCACACATTTTCTTTTGTTACCTGAAGTCATTCAGTAATTTATGTGGAAGGGCAGAGCAAACTTTAGAGATTTTAAGTCAACAAAATCTGTAAGTTTCAAGGCAAAATGGCAAGCTCCAATTTATTTTCTGCCACTGAATCTCTTTTAGAATCATCTTTATGGGCATTTTGACTTTTTTGTAATATTTATTCATCTTACTAAAAAAAATGAAGTTTATAACAATTGAATAACAATATATTTTACCTTTGATTCCTTTTTGTGTCCTCCTGCCAATAACTTCATGACCACAAAGTTGGGTTTGGCAACCTTTAAAATTCTATTGACCTAAATAATAAACAACATTAAGCTATTGAAACAATCAAAACATAAAATTCATAGTCAAAATATATTGATTTATAGATACCAATAGGAATGTGGCCCAAAATAAGTGTCAGTATTTTATTAAAATGAAACCAATTTCAAAATATGAGTACCACCATGTATCTTTTAGTAACAAAGAACTCTAGTTTACCATCATGAAAACTTGAAAGGACTACTGTATCTTGTTTTCATTAAAACCAAAAAGCATTACATTGTGAAGTCCTGCAAAGCAGTACAACATGTTAGGGGCACAGACTCTAGAGTTAAGCTGTCTAGTTTCAAAGTCCAGTTTTGCCACTTAATAGCTGTGAAACCTCTGCAAGTTTTCTAATCTCTCTGTTCTCAGTTTCTTCATTTGTAAAAATGGGGATATAATTTACCTATCCCACAAAGATTTGTGAGGACTGAGTTAACACATATTACAATCTGAAACTCACGCCTAGCAGGCAGTAAGCGTCCTTTAACTGGTATTTCTGACAACCATTTGTCCAAAACGTTTCACCTGAAAATATGAGTAACAATGGAATGGAATACTCACTTCTCTTTAAGAGGGAGTAATGGGCAACTTGAAGAAAAAAAAATTGCCTACTTCTTACTGACCTCACTTGACACATCACCTCAAGTTCAGGAACTGCTGCCCCTCAGCTCCATTATCACATAGCCACTCACCTACATGACTACTCCATTTGGGCATCCAAAAGCCATGTCCAAAACTGAGCTCCTGACCTTCCCAGCCTTGCCTCCCCACATGTTCCAGCCTCAGTCTTCCCCTTACAACTCAATCCAACCAGATGGTGCTCAGGTCAAAAACCTCAAAACCATCCTTGACTCCTGTTTTTCTCTAATTTCACCTCCAATCCATCAGTCAATCCCACTGGCTAGACCTTAAAATTTATAGAGAATGGAATCACTTCTGATCCACTGGCACTACCATCTGTCACCTGGATCACAGACATGGCCTCTTAACTGGCTCCCTGGCTTCCATCCTTGATTTCACCAGTCTATTTTACCAACACAGTGGCCAGCATGGTGATACTTTAGAACAAAAATCAGATCTGGTCACATTAAAACTCTCCAACAGCTCAAACCTGTGTTCACCTCACTCCAGCACACAGCCCTGGGCTGTTCTTCAAATACTCCCAGCAACACTCCTGCCTTTGTACCTTTACACATGTGGATCCCCCTGCCTAGAAGGCTCCATTCCTGGGTGGTCATATCCTTGCTTCTCTACCTTCCTCCAAGATTTTCTCAGAGGCCAACTTATTTAAAAATGTCTAATCCCTTCCACTTCCATACCTCTGGGAGCATTCACTATCTCTATTCTCAGAAGAAAAATCTCTTTTAAGGTTTTTCTTCATAGTACTTCTGATCTTCTAATAGACTATTTATTTGCTGCCTGCCCCCTGCTGCCCCTAGAAGGGTCCAGATTTCTGTTTGGTTTTTTTCCCCCTGCTGGAATATACCAGAGTACTTAGGACATAATACACACTCGACAATGTCTGTGTATTTATCATTTCCCACATGTACACAGGTATCTGTAAGGTAAATCCCAAGAAGCAGAATTTCAGGGCCTAGGTACCTGTGATTTTTTGACAGATCGCTAAAATACCTTTCATGGAGGCTGTATCAAGATATACCCCTCAAAATGGTCGGTGTGTTACTCTCATTTACAGAATAAATACATTTCAATAAACTAGGTTATATAGTAAGTTAATCAAACTCATAAGAGGCTGAAACAATATTTTGTATTTTGCAAGTTCTAAGCTCTGTAGAATGATACTCAAAATAGTCTTCAAAACAATAGGCTTTATTTTAAATGGTCAAATAGAATAAGGTTGTTTTTACTTCCTGTGATAACTGACCAGATCATTTTTTAGATTTAAGATTTATATAATTATATTTTAATACAGTAAACTATAGATTAAAATTTTTAAAATTTAATGTTAACATTACTGAGCTGTAGATCAATCTGGGTCTTATTTCTATTCTTCCAGCTTTATGGTTCTAAGTACTAATTTCTCTTTGCACTGATTTCTAAATTTACACAAAGGAGATATTTGTATCACTTCTTTCATCATATAATTTTAAGTCTGACAAGGTTAACAAAGTGATTGAAATCCTTAGCAGAAACATCACAGTCTTCATTTATTAATACTATAAGGTTCATTTTATAATTAAACTATTATCCAGTAGTAAGTGATGTACTTCCTGACAAACTTCCTGTAGAATAACTGTGACTGCAGTTTTACCTCATGGTCTGGGTTTGGGATATTTTCCAGTATCATTTTTGCCTGCTGAAAGTGCTTACTAGCTGCCACATACAGTTCTGGAGACTGAGGAGGAGGGCTATACTTATTGAGGTCAGACATTTCCTAAAAAGGAAGAAATATTATTATTTAAAATATGTTTAATGTGAAAAAACTCTAAAATACTTTCTTAAATTAAAGAATTCTACATTGATTATCCATTCACATATGGACACTAAAGCAAACACTCTGCATGTCCTGGTTTTTTCCTATTCAATTTTCAACCTTTATATACCACACTTCATATTATTCTCTATATTTAAATAACTGTTAATGTGATGGGTATACCCAACAAAGTCAAATAATATTCACACTATTTAAAATTGCTATATCATCCCTTTATCTCACTGGTGCAATAAGAGTTTCACTTGACTATTTCAGCAAAATGGCTAGGTACAAATAGCACATCTCCAAGAAGGTCTAAGACTAAATATTTTGCAGTTATTCTAAGGAGCAGGTTCACCTTGAACTGCAGATAGTGCACTGGTGGTGGTGTCATCACACTGTTGAATGGAGCAAATCTGTGCTCATATCGAACTTGTTCACTATCAAGCTCAAACTTGGGTTTTCGTACTTTGCCATCCATGTCAAAAGCTACCATGGTCTACAGTACAAAGAGAGAGAAAGATGGTAACAGTATGAAAATGTGAACATCCTCATTAACAGAGAGCAGAAAATAAGAAACAGCTATTTATATACAGTTAATCAAAACAAGGCCCAGAAATCAAAAACAGGAAGAGAAAAACTAGCTTTAATACTCATTTTGATATTCTGCACCATCTTTTATATGAAAAATATTCATGTTCTAGTGTCTAATATTTCAATTTCCCCAGTGAAATTGTGCCACATGCATATTCTTCTTCTTAAGGCTCTTGTAACAGCTTTGAAAACTTCAAGTAAAAGCTCCTGAAGAAATAGTAATATATCACTTCTATAAGAAAAGCACTGACCCTGTTTTCCGAACAGAATTCCATGTTCTATTTTATGTATTTTAGTATGTTTCCTCGAGTTACTATCTCCTGAAAATGCTTGCTTTGCTTAAATTAACCCCTTCATTATGGAGCTTGCCCCTTTCCTAACATACTTCTAAAAAACTCTGGAACCCATCTCTTCCAAGAAACCTTTTCTGATCATCAATCAGAAGTAAACTCTTCCCTCTCTTAGTATCCATGCCACATACATGTCATCTGGTCTAACATTAACTAGGCACTTGAGACAAGGATCGTATCAGCTTAGACTTGGTATCTCACAATGCACCTAGTACAAGACATCTGACATATGACAAATGTTCAGTATCTGTTAAACAAATTAATAAAACCAATAGACTTGGATAAAAGGTCATTTTTAAGCAGACAATTAGTAAAAATGAAGGTTAAATTAGAACCTAGAATCACAGGAGAGTTCATTTTAGTTAAATAATAAAATAGCAATGTAGCAACTTACTTTGAACATTCCAGCACACATATTCTGATATGCCTGGCTCATTGTGATCTCTCGGCTCAATGGGCGAACTATAATTAGAAAGAAAATTATCCAAATTCTTTTCCCTCCTCCTCTTGCATTACTGCAGAAGAAATCTAAATTAAAAAAAAATCTTCTATCTTGTTTACCAAATTAAAATATTAAAAAGTTTGTTACCACAGGCTAAACTTTATGGCCCAAATCTACAAATAATAAAATAGAGCTAAGGTTAGACAGTAATTGTGTTCCCCAAACCATAAGATTTCAGTATAAATTAACTGTAGGGGGACGGGATAAAGATGGCGGAGGAATAGGACGGGAAGACCACTTTCTCCCTCACAAATTCCTCAAAAGAACATTTCAACGCCGAGCAAACTCCACAAAACAACTTCTGTAGGCTGGCAGAGGTTATCAGGCATCCAGAAAAGCAGACCATTGTCTTCAAAAACAGGTAGGAAAAAATATAAAAGACGAAAAAGGAGACAAAGGCGGTGGGGAGGGAGCTCCGTCCCGGGAAGGGAATTTTAAGAAGAGAGATTTCCAAACACCAGGAAACACTCTCCCTGCCGAGTCGGTGGCGAATCTTGGAAACACAGAGGGCAACATAACAGGAAGGAAAAATAAAGAAATAATTAAGACCAAGAGATTACAAGCCCAACAGTAACTCCCCCAGCGGAAAAGCGGCACAGACGCCTGCATCCGCCATTGGGAAGTGGGGGCAGGGCAGGGACGCGCGGGAGGCGCGGGCTGCAGTGCTTTGTAAGAATCGGGCAGGAACGCCCCACGCACAACCAGAACGATCTAACTGGGGCTAGCAAACCAGACTGTGGGATAGCTACCGCCCGAAAAGCTCGATCATAAGATACCGCTAGGACCGAGCACAGAACAAAGGACGGAACGGAAAAAGCCGGCTGCAGACCATCCCCCGCCGGGGACAGGCAGCCAGAGCCGTAAGGACTGGAAAGGGGCAATTGCAGACCCGGAGAGACTTTAATTACCTAACTGCAAGCAAGCCTCTTTGCTAAGACTTCTGGGGGTGCTGGACACTCACAATCTGCCTCACGGGGGACGCCAGCGGTCCACCCAGAAAGCTGAGAAGCAGCGGCAGAAAAGGTGACACGCCGCGGTGATCGCGCTCGCCAAACTCCTGAGCTACTCGGACCTGGGAAGGGCACAAAACGCAGTCCCAGCCAAATCTGTGCCTCTGAGGGCGGCCTGAGTGGCTTGGACCGGGGAAGTGCACGCAGCCTAGGGCCGGCCCCAGACGGTTCCCGGCTGAGCATCGTAGAGCCGGAGCGGTTTGTACGCCGCAAGAAGGGACAAGTCAGGCGGGGCTGAGACACTGTGCACACGACAGTGCTATTTGTTTGCAGCACCCCCCCTCCCCACAGCGCGACTGAACTAGTGAGCCTAAAAAACCAGCAAACAGAAGAAGTTAAACAGAGGGAACCACCTTGGAAGTGATCCCACACGGCCCAAAACATCAGAGAACGGCCAGATATATTTTTAATAATTTTAAAATCATTCCTTTTTTTTTTTCCTTTTTTTCTTCTTTTTTTTTCTAACTATTTTTTTAATTGTTAAGTCTTCTATTTATCCTCTAATTTTTATTTCTATAACCTACTATTACTATTTAAAAAAAAAAAAAGACTTTTTTTTTTTTTTTTTTTTTTAAGGCAAACAACATATATAGCCTTTGGATGGTTGTTGGTGGTTTTTTGTTTTTTTTTTGGTTTGTTTTTTTGTTTGTTTGTTTTTTAAATAATTCCTGTGTGTTTTTTTTCTTTCTTCCTTTTTCCTTCTGCTTCTTTTCTTTAATATTGTATTTTCTAAAATTCAACCTCTACTCTAGATTTTTAATCTTTGCTCTTAGGTTTCTGTTGTCAATTTTGAACATTTAAAAACCCAAACTTCACTACCCATGTTTACCTGAGAGCGAGATTACTGGCTCGACCACTCTCTCCTCCTTTGGACTCTCCTTTTTCTCCACCAGGTGGCCTCTGTCTCTTTTCTCCCCCATCTCTTCTCTATCCAACTCTGTGAATCTCAGTGTGTTCCAGACGGTGGAGAACACCTAAGGAACTGGTTACTGGCAGGATTTGTCTCTCTCCTTCTCATTCCTCTCTCTTATCCTCCTGGTCACCTCTGTCTACTTCCTCCCTCTCCTCTTCCCCGTATAACTCCGTAAATACCTCTGAGCGGTCCAGACTATAGAGCACACATAAGGAAGTGACTACTGGCTAGCTTGCTCTCTCCTCTTTTGATCTCACCACATCTAATTCCAGTTACCTCTAACTACCCCCTCCATCTTCTCTTCTCCTTGTAACTCAGTGAACCTCTCTGAGTGTCCCTCAATGTGGAGAAACTTTTCATCTTTAACCTAGATGTTTTATCATCGGTGCTGTATAGATGGAGAAGTCTAGAGGCTACTGTAAAAATAAAACTGAAAACCAGAAGCAGGAGGCTTAAATCCAAAGCCTGAAAACATTAGAGAACTCTTGAATTCAGGGAACATTAAGCAATAGGAGCTCATCAAATGCCTTCATACCTACACTGAAACCAAGCTCCACCCAAGGGCCAACAAGTTCCAAAACAAGACATACCACTCAAATTCTCCAGCAACACAGGAACACTCCCCTGAGCTTCAATATACAGGCAGCTCAAAATTATTCCAAAACCCTTGATGTCTCATAACCCATTACTGGTCACTCCACTGCACTCCAGAGAGAAGAAACCCAGCTCCACCCACCAGAACTCCAACACAAGCCTCCCTAACCAGGAAACCTTGACAAGCCACTGATAGAACCCCACCCACAGTGAGGAAGCTCCATAATAAAGAAAACTCCACAAACTACCAGAATATAAAAAGGCCACCCCAAACCCAGCAATATAACCAAGATGAAGAGACAGAGGAATACTCAGCAGGTAAAGGAACAGGAGAGTTGCCCACCAAACCAAACAAAAGAGGAAGAAGTAGGGAATCTACCTGAGAAGGAATTCCGAATATTGATAGTGAAAATGATCCAAAATCTTGAAATCAAAATAGAATCACAGATAAATAGTCTAGAGACAAGGATTGAGAAGATGCAAGAAAGGTTTAACAAGGACCTAGAAGAAATAAAAAAGAGTCAAAATATAATGAATAACGCAATAAATGAGATCAGAAACACTCTGGAGGCAACAAATAGTAGAATAACGGAGGCAGAAGATAGGATTAGTGAAATAGAAGATAGAATGGTAGAAATAAATGAATCAGAGAGGAAACAAGAAAAACGAATTAAAAGAAACGAGGACAATCTCAGAGACCTCCAGGACAATATGAAACGCTCCAACATTCGAATTATAGGAGTCCCAGAAGAAGAAGACAGAAAGAAAGATCATGAGAAAATCCTTGAGGAGATAATAGTTGAAAACTTCCCTAAAATGGGGAAGGAAATAATCACCCAAGTCCAAGAAACACAGAGAGTTCCAAATAGGATAAACCCAAGGGGAAACACCCCAAGACACATATTAATCAAATTAACAAAGATCAAACACAAAGAACAAATATTAAAAGCAGCAAGGGAAAAACAACAAATAACACACAAGGGGATTCCCATAAGGATAACAGCTGATCTTTCAATAGAAACTCTTCAGGCCAGGAGGGAATGGCAAGACATACTTAAAGTGATGAAAGACAATAACCTACATCCCAGATTACTATACCCAGCAAGGATCTCATTCAAATACGAAGGAGAAATCAAAAGCTTTACAGAGAAGCAAAAGCTGAGAGAATTCAGCACCACCAAACCAGCTCTCCAACAAATTCTAAAGGATATTCTCTAGACAGGAAACAGGAAAAGGGTGTATAAACCCGAACCCAAAACAATAAAGTAAATGATAACGGGATCATACTTATCAATAATTACCTTAAACGTAAATGGGTTGAACGCCCCAACCAAAAGGCAAAGACTGGCCGAATGGATACAAAAACAAGACCCCTCTATATGCTGCTTACAAGAGACCCACTTCAAAACAAGGGACACATACAGACTGAAAGTGAAGGGCTGGAAAAAGATATACCACGCAAATAGAGACCAAAAGAAAGCAGGAGTGGCAACACTCATATCCGATAAAATAGACTTTAAAACAAAGGCTGTGAAAAGAGACAAAGAAGGCCACTACATAATGATCAAAGGATCAATCCAAGAAGAAGATATAACAATTATAAATATATATGCACCCAACATAGGAGCACCGCAATATGTAAGACAAATGCTAACAAGTATGAAAGGGGAAATCAACAATAACACAATAATAGTGGGAGACTTTAATACCCCACTCACACCTATGGACAGATCAACTAAACAGAAAATTAACAAAGAAACGCAAACTTTAAATGATACATTAGATCAATTAGACCTAATTGATATCTATAGGACATTTCACCCCAAAACAATGAATTTCACCTTTTTCTCAAGTGCTCATGGAACCTTCTCCAGGATAGATCACATCCTGGGCCATAAATCTAAACTTGATAAATTCAAAAAAATCGAAATCATTCCAAGCATCTTTTCTGACCATAATGCATTAAGATTAGATCTCAATTACAGGAGAAAAACTACTAAAAATTCCAACATATGGAGGTTGAACAACACACTTCTGAATAACCAACAAATCACAGAAGAAATCAAAAAAGAAATCAAAATATGCATAGAAACTAATGAAAATGAAAACACAACAACCCAAAACCTGTGGGACACTATAAAAGCAGTGCTAAGAGGAAAGTTCATAGCAATACAGGCATACCTCAAGAAACAAGAAAAAAGTCAAATAAATAACCTAACTCTACAACTAAAGCAACTAGAAAAGGAAGAATTGGAGAACCCCAGAGTTAGTAGAAGGAAAGAAATCTTAAAAATTAGGGCAGAAATAAATGCAAAAGAAACAAAAGAGACCATAGCAAAAATCAACAAAGCCAAAAGCTGGTTCTTTGAAAGGATAAATAAAATTGACAAACCATTAGCCAGACTCATCAAGAAGCAAAGAGAGAAAAATCAAATCAATAAAATTAGAAATGAAAATGGAGAGATCACAACAGACAACACAGAAATACAAAGGATCATAAGAGACTACTATCAGCAGTTGTATGCCAATAAAATGGACAACGTGGAAGAAATGGACAAATTCTTAGAAAAGTACAATTTTCCAAAACTGAACCAGGAAGAAATAGAAAATCTTAACAGACCCATCACAAGCACGGAAATTGAAACTGTAATCCGAAATCTTCCAGCAAACAAAAGCCCAGGTCCAGACGGCTTCACAGCTGAATTCTACCAAAAATTTCGAGAAGAGCTAACACCTATCCTACTCAAACTCTTCCAGAAAATTGCAGAGGAAGGTAAACTTCCAAACTCATTCTATGAGGCCACCATCACTCTAATACCAAAACCTGACAAAGATGTCACAAAAAAAGAAAACTACAGGCCAATATCACTGATGAACATAGATGCAAAAATCCTCAACAAAATTCTAGCAATCAGAATCCAACAACACATTAAAAAGATCATACACCATGACCAAGTGGGCTTTATCCCAGGGATGCAAGGATTCTTCAATATCCGCAAATCAATCAATGTAATTCACCACATTAACAAATTGAAAAATAAAAACCATATGATTATCTCAATAGATGCAGAGAAGGCCTTTGACAAAATTCAACATCCATTTATGATAAAAACTCTCCAGAAAGCAGGAATAGAAGGAACATACCTCAACATAATAAAAGCTATATATGACAAACCCACAGCAAACATTATCCTCAATGGTGAAAAATTGAAAGCATTTCCCCTAAAGTCAGGAACAAGACAAGGGTGTCCACTTTCACCGCTACTATTCAACATAGTTCTGGAAGTTGTGGCCACAGCAATCAGAGCAGAAAAAGAAATAAAAGGAATCCAAATTGGAAAAGAAGAAGTAAAACTCTCACTGTTTGCAGATGACATGATCCTCTACATGGAAAACCCGAAAGACTCCACCAGAAAATTACTAGAGCTCATCAATGAATATAGTAAAGTTGCAGGATATAAAATCAACACACAGAAATCCCTTGCATTCCTATACACCAATAATGAGAAAGTAGAAAAAGCAATTAAGGAAACAATTCCATTCACCATTGCAACGAAAAGAATAAAATACTTAGGAATATATCTACCCAAAGAAACTAAAGACCTATATATAGAAAACTATAAAACACTGATGAAAGAAATCAAAGAGGACACTAAAAGATGGAGAAATATACCATGCTCATGGATCGGAAGAATCAATATAGTGAAAATGAGTATACTACCCAAAGCAATTTACAAATTCAATGCAATCCCTATCAAGCTACCAGCCATATTTTTCACAGAACTAGAACAAATAATTTCAAGATTCGTATGGAAATACAAAAAACCTCGAATTGCCAAAGCAATCTTGAGAAAGAAGAATGGAACTGGAGGAATCAACTTGCCTGACTTCAGGCTCTACTACAAAGCCACAGTCATCAAAACAGTATGGTACTGGCACAAAGACAGACATATAGATCAATGGAACAAAATAGAAAGCCCAGAGATAAATCCACACACATATGGACACCTTATCTTTGACAAAGGAGGCAAGAATATACAATGGAGTGAAGACAATCTCTTTAACAAGTGGTGCTGGGAAAACTGGTCAACCACTTGTAAAAGAATGAAACTAGATCACTTTCTAACACCACACACAAAAATAAATTCAAAATGGATTAAAGATCTAAATGTAAGACCAGAAACTATAAAACTCCTAGAGGAGAACATAGGCAAAACACTCTCAGACATAAATCACAGCAGGATCCTCTATGATCCACCTCCCAGAATTCTGGAAATAAAAGCAAAAATAAACAAATGGGATCTAATTAAAATTAAAAGCTTCTGCACAACAAAGGAAAATATCAGCAAGGTGAAAAGACAGCCTTCTGAATGGGAGAAAATAATAGCAAATGAAGCAACTGACAAACAACTAATCTCAAAAATATACAAGCAACTTATGCAGCTCAATTCCAGAAAAATAAACGACCCAATCAAAAAATGGGCCAAAGAACTAAATAGACATTTCTCCAAAGAAGACATACGGATGGCTAACAAACACATGAAAAGATGCTCAACATCACTCATTATCAGAGAAATGCAAATCAAAACCACAATGAGGTACCACTTCACACCAGTCAGAATGGCTGCGATCCAAAAATCTGCAAGCAATAAATGCTGGAGAGGGTGTGGAGAAAAGGGAACCCTCCTACACTGTTGGTGGGAATGCAAACTAGTACAGCCACTATGGAGAACAGTGTGGAGATTCCTTAAAAAATTGCAAATAGAACTCCCTTATGACCCAGCAATCCCACTGCTGGGCATATACACCAAGGAAACCAGAACTGAAAGAGACACATGTACCCCAATGTTCATCGCAGCACTGATTATAATAGCCAGGACATGGAAACAACCTAGATGTCCCTCAGCAGATGAATGGATAAGAAAGCTGTGGTACATATACACAATGGAGTATTACTCAGCCGTTAAAAAGAATTCATTTGAATCAGTTCTGATGAGATGGACGAAACTGGAGCTGATTATACAGAGTGAAGTAAGCCAGAAAGAAAAACACCAATACAGTATACTAACACATATATATGGAATTTAGAAAGATGGCAACGACGACCCTGTATGCAAGACAGGAAAAAAGACGCAGCTGTCTATAACGGACTTTTGGACTCAGAGGGAGAGGGAGAGGGTGGGATGATATGGGAGAATGGCATTCTATCAAGTATACTATCATGTAAGAATTGAATCGCTAGTCTATGTCCGACGCAGGATACAGCATGCTTGGGGCTGGTGCATGGGGATGACCCACAGAGATGTTATGGGGAGGGAGGTGGGAGGGGGGTTCATGTTTGGGAACACATGTAAGAATTAAAGATTTTAAAATTAAAAAAAAAATAAAAAATAAAAAATAAAATAAATTAACTGTAATTTTTTCTCAAGTCACAATACAGAAACAATTTCTTATTACAGGAAAGCCATGAGTATAGTCATTTAATGACCCACTCAAACTGCTGAAATCAGAAGGGAACACAAAGCACTATTTTGTAATGACTACAGTCTATCTGTACCGGCCCATGAGTGATTAATAGGGTAGTCCCCTGGAAACCCTTCTTTCTTCTCATGGTCCTTGGGCAGTGTATGATCATCTTTCTGTTTGACTGTTAAGAGCACCACTCCAGATTTCCTTCCTTCCTGAGCTGTCAGCCTTCTGTCAAAAGAGTATTGGAAGTCTCCTGCTGTCTTGTTCCTTATCTTACTCCATGTGGTTACTACTTCTTGTCCTAAGGTCCTTTGACACATGAAATAGGAAAGAAGTAAAAGAAAAGCAAGGAAAGAAACGAAAAGGATTCTACCACTAATACTGTGACTCAGTTTCTACCCCAATATCTTCGAAGAAAAGATGAGTGAGTGAGTGAGTGAAATTTGCTGAGTTGTGTCTGACTCTTTTGAGAGCCCATTAATAGTAGCCTGCCAGGCTCTTCTGTCCATGAATTCTCGGCCAGAATATGGAAATGGGTAGCCATTCCCTTCTCCAGGGGATCTTCCCAACTCAGGGATTGAACCCAGGTCTTCCGCACTGCAGGCGGATTCTTTACCAGCTGAGCCACCGGGGAAGAGAAGATGGTGAGAATAAAAATATAATGACTAATTGATCTATTATTTGATGAAATTAAAGTACATTCCAGTGTTACTTATTTCTTAAGTTTAAAAATAATTCCCATCACCTTTCTTCTTTTTTTTTGTTTTTTTACTACTACGGCCTTTTTGCTGCTCTTCCATTATCCTTTCCTCTGCCATCTGAGAGCCATCGGCACGACTTAATGTTGACATCAACCAGGCATAAAGAAATTCAGAGAGATACCTTAATGGAAAGAAAATGTTAGTTAATGATAGATGTCTGAATGAGAGCCTGGTCAACACATGCACTAGTACTAATAAAGAGAGATTTTTTTAATATAATGTTTTAAAAGCTTTTTGTTTTAAAACAAGATTATTCAAATAGATAATTAGTAGATTAGATCTTTAAAAAATGACCATTACAAATAATTAACTTTCCCTATCCTGTTGCCATACAATATGGAAAATTACTTGCTGCCACACAATATGGAAAATATACTGCAATGATATGAGTTTTACAACTTTTCAAAAGATTTCTGGAGGGGGTACAAATCAGGGGTATAGGATTAACAGATACAAACTACTATACATGAAATAGATAAGCAACAAGGATTTACTGTATAGTACAGGGAATTACACTTATTATCATGTAATGACCTATAATTAAATATAATGTGCAAAAGTACTGAATCATTATGCTATACACTTGAAACTAACACAATACTGTAACTCAACTATACTTCAATTAAAAAAGACTTCTTGGTAATTACATATATCAGTAGATCAAATAAATGTCCAGCAAATTGTCTTAATATAGGTCACATTTCACCTAAACCCATTAAAGAATTTATTTTCTTATTAATTACAAAAGGAAACAAATACAGAACAAAAATTACACGTATTAGATAGAATGATTCTAAAACATTAAAAACATGCAAGCATATAATTTACTTGAGTTTATTCAATAAAGAATTGTGAGACAGATTATCTCACCAGGTACTAAATTCTTTTAAGTTTAAAATGGCAAATGATACTTTCTCTTAGGCCAGAAAAATAGTTCCAACCTAGGATATAAATATATATTCCTTGAATAAAATTATGGACCACTACTATATTAAATGAAAATCAAAGATTTATAAGAGATTTCATGATCAAGTTTGTATGACACATTCCGAAAATTTCTCAAACAGTTATAAGGCAGGTTATACTGTTAAAACACGTTAAAAAAGAACATTTTAAAGCAAAGGAAGAGAACTCTCTGGAAGTCCAGTGGTTAGGACTTGGGTGCTTTTGCTGCATGGCCCGTTTTCAATCCCTGAGGGAACTAAAATTCCACAAGTAATATAGCACAGCCAGGAAAAAAAAAGCAAAACAAATGAAAAGATACACCTGGAATGACTTAGGTACTTTATTTTAATACTGAACTGAGCACTAAGCCTCCTGGCAGCTAAAGCAAACCAGGAAATCTGAGTAGAAAAAGTATATATAAAGTATGATTTTATCTGATTAGAAAAAGTATGTATTATGTGGAGAGAAAAGAATTCCTGGCAATGAATTTAAGAAAAGCACTTATTATAAAATCTTGTAAAAAATAAAAATGAATTTTTCCCCCATCACACTATAAAATGAGGATTTGTAACCTACCTTATCAAAGAGATGATTTCTATAGAGAACTAATGCTACCTTCTACCTTCTGACTACCTAACCCAAGGACAGATGAGTAAAGGGGAGAGCTGGCATAATTCATGCCTTTCACTTATCAGATATATCAACAAGCTTTTTACTAACTGCTTTATCAAAATTAATATACAATTTTGTCTAAAGAGAGTCAAAGAGCTAATATTCTATACCAGTTCTAAACTGTGATCTCAGGACCAGCAGCAGCCTCACCAGCAAAGCAGTTATAAATGCGAATGATTGGGGGGGTCCTACCCTAGACCTACTAAACCAGGAATGCCAGAACAGAGCCCAACAAGTTGCTTTCCAAGTGATTATGATGCATGCTAAATTTAAGAATTATTGTTTTAGTTTTTTTTTTAAACTGATTTTTAGGATCCACATGCTCTAGGGATCACATTCAGGAAGATCAACAACAATATATATTTTATAAAAATGCTGGAGCCCAATCTGTAATACTAAAACTAAACAGCAGTTAAAACTAACATCACAGTAGACCAGGATACTTACAAGCAGAAGTAGAATTTCTTTTGTTAGCAAGAAATGAATCTGCTCAAATATACAAGTAAATTTCTATTCAAGTATTTATCTGAATGTAATTCATCTGCCAATTCTTTGTGTCAAAGAGCATATAAAAATTATATTTTGAGCAATCAAGAGCACAAAAGCTTCCAATCAGCTGCCTCAAACAACAAAACTTGAGCACAATCCTCTACAAACTGACTTGTTTGAACAGGAGTGTCCAGTATGAATTAATGAAAAAAAAAAAGTTCTAAGTAGCTATAACACCTGTTGGTAAGAGCTGTTACCTACATGAATGTTGGATAATATACAAAATAATATTTTTCTCACATAACTATACTGATGCTCGAATTCATTTTTACAACCACGAATTACCTGCTAAGAGCCCTAGCATTCATGACAACAAAACCATGTTAATGGTTATGTTGTTCAGCCACTAAGTCATGTCTGACTCTGTGTGACCCTATGGACTACAGCACACTAGGCTTCCTTTGCTGTCCTTCACTATCTCCCACAGTTTGCTTAAACACCTGTCCATTGAGTCAGTGATGCTATCTAACCATGTCATCCTCCATCACCTCCTTTCCTCCTGCTCTCCATCTTTCCCAGCATCAGGGTCTTTCCAATGAGTCAGCTCTTGGCATTACGTGGCCATAATATTGGAGCTTCAGCTTCAGTATCAATCCTTCCCATAAATATTCAGGGTTGATTTCCTTTAGGACTGACTGGATCTATCTCCTTGCTGTCCAAGGGATTCTCAAGAGTCTTTCCCAGCATCAGTTTGCTTGTGGTCTGTGTTCTTTATGGATGTCCAACTCTGAGATTCATACATGACTACTGGAAAAACCATAGCTTTGACTATATGGACCTTTGTTGGCAAAGTGATGTCTCTGCTTTTTAATATGCTGTCTAGGTTTGTCGTAGCTTTCCTTCCAAGGAGAAAGCATCTTCAAATTTCATGGCTGCAGTCACCATCCTCAGTGATTTTGGAGCCCAATAAAATAAAATCTGTCCCTGTCTTCCCCTTCTTTTGTCATGAAGTAACAGGACCAGATGCCATGATCTTAGTTTTTTGAATGTTGAGTTTTAAGGCAGCTTTTTCACTCTCCTTTTTCACCTTCATCAAGAGGCTCTTTAGTTCCTCTTCACTTTTTGCCATTAGAGTGGTATCATCTGCAGACACTTCTAGCAATCTTAATTCCAGCTTGTGATTCATTCAGCCTGGCATTTCACGTGATGCACTCTGCATATAAATTAAATTAGCAGGGTGACAGTATACAGTTTTGACATTCTCCTTTTCCAATTCTGAACCAGTCCATTGTTCCTTGTCTGGTTCTAATTGTTGCTTTTTGACTGCATATAGGGTTCTCAGGAGACAGGTAAGGTGGTCTGGTACTGCCACCTCTTTAGCAATTTGGGCTTTGGTTCCGCTACCTCTTCAAAATCTAGCTTGTACATTTAGAAGTTCTCAGTTCAGGTACTGCTGAAGCCTGACTTGAAGGATTTGAGCATCACCTTGCTAGTGTGTGAAATGAGTACAATTGTATGGTAGTTTGAACTTTCTTTGGCATTGCCCTTCTTTGGGATTGGAAGGACAATTGAGCTTTTCTAGTCTTTGGCCACTGCTAAGTTTCCAAATTTGCTAACAATGAGTGAAGCACTTGAACAGCAATATCTCTGAGGATTTTTAAAAGATTAGCTGGAATTTTATTACCTCCAGCAGCTTTGTTTGTAGTAATGCTTCCTAAGGCCCACATGATTTCAGTCCAAGATATCTGGCTCTAGGTGAGTGACCACATTATTATGGTTATCTAGGTCATTAAGATCTTTTTGGGTATAGTTCTTCCACATATTCTTGCCACCTCTTCTTAGTGTCTTCTACTTCTGTTACTTACTGTGTCTGACCTTTCCGTGCCCATCTTTGCATGAAATGTCCCCTTGATATCTCCAATTTTCTTGAAGAAATCTCTAGTCTTTTCCACTCTATTGTTTTCCTTTATTTCTTTGCACTGATCACTTAGGAAGGCTTTCTTATCTCTCCTTGCTACTCTCTGGAAATTTGCATTCAGCTGGGTATATCTTTCTCTTTTGCCTTTCACTTCTCTTCTTTCCTCAGCTATTTGTGAAGTCTTCTCAGATAATCACTGCCTTCTTACATTTCTTTTTCTTTGGGATGCTTTTGGTCACCACCTACTGTACAATACTATGACTAGATCTAATTCCCTGAATCTATTTGTCACCTCCACTGTATAATCATAAAGCACTGATTTAGGTCATACCTGAATGGTCTAGTGGTTTTCCCTACTTTCTTCAATTTAAGTCTGAATTTTTTAATGAGCAGCTCATGATCTTTGCCCCTGTCAGCTACAGGTCTTGTTTTTGTCGACTGTATGGAGCTTTCTAATCTTCAGCTGCAAAGAATATAATCAATCTAATTTCAGTACTGACTATCTGGTGATGTCCACGTGTAGTGTCATCTCTTGCATTGTTGCGTTTCCTATGACCAACGTGTTCTCTTGACAAAACTGTTAGCCTCTGCCCTGCTTCATTTGTACTCCAAGGCCAAAACTGCCTCTTATTCCAGGTATCTCTTGACTTCCTACTTTTGCATTCCAATCCCCTATATGAAAAGGACATTTATTTATTTATTATGGAATTAGTTCTACAAGGTCTTGTAGGTTTTTATAGAATTGTTCAATTTTAGCTTCTTTGGCATTAGTGGTTGGGGCATAGACTTGGATTACTGTGATGTTGAATGGTTTGCCTTGGAAATGAACTGAGATCATCCTGTCATTTTTGAGATTGGACCCAAGTACTCTATTTTGGACTTTTATTGACTGTGAGGGCTACTCCAGGGGGTTCTTGCCCATAGTAGTAGATATAATGGTCCTCTGAATTAAACTCATCCATTCCCATCCATTTTAGTTTACTGATCTCTAAGATGTTGATGTTCACTCTTGCCATCTCCTGCATGACCACATCCAATTTACTTTAATTCATGGACCTAACATTCCTGGTTCCTATGCAATACTGTTCTTTACAGCACTGGAATTACTTTCCAATGCAGAAACAATGCTCAGTTGTGGATGTGCAGGTGGTGAAAGTAAAGTTCGATGCTGCTGCTGTACAGTTGCTAAGTTGTGTCCAACTCTTTGAGACCCCATGGACTGCAGCACACCAGGCTACTCTGTCCTTCACTATCTCACAGAGTTTGCTCAAACTCATGTCCATTGATTTGGTGATGCTATCCAACCATCTCATTCTCTGTTGTCCCCTTCTTCTCCTTCCCTCAGTCTTTCCCAGTATCAGAGTTTTCCAATGTCAGCTCTTCTCATCAGGCGGCCAAAGCATTGGAGCTTTAGTTTCAGCATCAGTCCTTCCAATGAATATTCAGGGTTGATTTCTTATAGGATTGACTGGATTTATCTCCCTGCAGTCCAAGGGATTCTTAAGAGTCTTTCTCAATACCACAGTTCAGAAGCATCAATTCTTCAGCTCTTCAGCCTTCTTTATGGTCCCACTCTCATATCTGTACATGACTACTGGAAAAACTTTGATTCTACATACCTCTGTCAGCAAAGGAATATCTTTGCTTTTTAATATGCTGTCTAGATTTGCCATAGCTTTTTTTCCAAGAAGCAAGCATCTTTTAATTTTGTGGCTGCAGTCACTATCGTCAGTGATTTTAGAGCCTAAGAAAGAAAAGTACCACTGTTTCCACTTTTTCCCCATCTGTAATCCATGAAGTGATGGGACCAGATCTCAAGATCTTCATTTTTCTAATGTTGAATTTTAAGCCAGCTTTTTTACTCTCCTTTTTCACTTTCATCAAGAGGCTCTTTAGTTCCTCCTTCACTTTCTGTCATTAGGGTGGTATCATCTGCATATCTGAGACATTGATATTTCTCTTGGCCATCTGGATTCCAGCTTGTAATTTATCCAGTCTGGCATTTCGCAGATGTACTCTGCATACAGTTAAATAAACAGGGTGACAATATATAGCCTTGATGTATTCCTTCCCCAATCTGGAACCAGTCTGTTAGTCCATGTCCAGTTCTAACTGTTGCTTCTTGACCTGCACACAGGTTTCTCAGGAGGCAGGTAAGGTGTTTTGGTATTCCCATCTCTAACATGGATGCTGTTAATGGTGTGGAAAATAATTATTTTCCTGCCTCCACATCAGTGACTTCAGGGAATACACAATATTTTAAGTTAAATAATTTAAAAATGAATTGAAAAGAATAACTATAATTAGATCTAATATACTAAACTTAGCTGTTTGTGATGGGTAACAATAGGTCATTTCTATTTTAAATTACAACCAAATTACTATACTTTGCTAGACTGAAAAAAAGATGCAAGATAGCTGAATTCATTTTAGATGTCAATTTTCTTACTTTATTCTGTGGCAGGTTTTTCATGTCTAAAATATTCTCAAGCATCCTCTTACTAGATGTATCTCCCCAAGTGAAAGTAAAGAACTACTCTGCTGAAGATTACCTCTTGTAAACTTCTTTAAAGCTACTGAGACAAATCCTCAGGGCCAGTTTGCAACAGTTATACTCCCAATGATAATCTTAGCCATAATTTCTTCTCAGGAGGAGGATCTGGTTCATATTTTGAACTTTAATTCATTTAAGTACATTCCACAGCTAGTACCTAGTGTCACTGATGTCAGGGCAAAATGTATGTTAATTTTTCTCTTTGGAAACAGATAAAAGTTCATTAATCAATTTACTTCTAAGCAGTTTATTAGTAATTTTAAAATAACAATTCAAATGGCAGAAAAAATGTATTTGTACACTATTAAAACACTTAAGATTTTTAAGATGATCTGGCTCTAATTTTCAATAGATATTCTTCAACTGTCCCACAAGTAAAATTCAAATAGAGTAAATAAAAAAAAACCTAAAATTACACTCTACAGATACTCTCACAGATCTTATCTATCCCACCCACCATCAATTTTAACTCCAATCATTCTCTTACCAATATATGTAATAATACTCGTGCATGCTGTAGAGCTCCAATTCGAAGCCACTTAGGAGATACTGTATCATAATTCGAAGGTTATGGTAAAGGACCCAGGTACCTAAACAGGCCAAATGCTGCCTGTGGGGCTCCTGTTTCAACAGCATAGTATGAAGAGCTGCATCAACCTTCTCTGCCTATCACAACAAAATGTCATTAATATCAACTTGTTAAGGTAATGAAAGAATTACAAAAAATGTAACAGCTAAAAATAGCACATGAGCAGATAATGTAACTCTCACCATTTAAAGAATTCATACTTTCAAGTGCACCTTTGGTTAGATCTACATTCAAACCTTTCATTTCTGAAAGGATAATATTTATCTAAACACTTCCTAGATTAAAAAGACTTCACAGTATAAAAAGAACTGGCTTCAGATCTTTAGTTACATTATCAATGTTGCTGTTGCTCACATTTAAATGAAGACTAATATATTTTTTATTACAATGTAAAATTACTCTAATTAAACTACAGCTCTACACCTTTCACTGATTATAAAATAATAATTTAAGATGTTTTTTATTTAGATTACTGTTCTATTTCTTTCTGTAAACCTTTCTTTGGTATATGTAACTGTTACATTTCAATGGAAAAGAAAATTCACCATATTAAAAAATTAAGTAGTCAAATTATTGTTCTAAAGAATTGTTTCTGAAAATCTAGTCAAGGTATATGAACTGCTTATTTTGGAAGGGAGGGCTTCTTTTTGGCTCTTACCTCATCCTGCAAGGTAGCAAATTCCTCAAGAATATGACCGAGTTTATCTCTCTGCCGAGCCCTGTTATGTCCATGGATCTGAATAAGACTACAGAATGGCTGTAATACACAATACGATTGTTAACTGTATTTGTTAACAGTATAATTTGTTAACTGTCAATATGAAATCTGCTGATACTAGTGAAAATTAACATTCCAAATTTTCAAAATCAGGTTTAAGGGAAAAAATGCTGTATGTAACAATAATGCCTATGCATACTTATTACAAAGGTGTTTCTTTTACAGGAACTCAATACTAGAAATTATTAATAGCCAGAGGAAAGTGATTGTTTACAAAACTTGTTCTCATATGGCAAAAATAATTCCTTCAATCTTTAGATATTTTCCCACATATTCAAGAGCAGTTTCTTTTCTGCTTGTTTCAAGCTAAAAGCTACTGTTCAAGCCAGACACTTCTGTGTGCTGCTTTAAATATACCAGAATGCCTAATAATTAGGTGATGGTTAAAACCCAGAAAAGCACAGTACAGAATCTGCCCGCAATACAGGAGACCTGGGTTCAATCCCTGGGTTGAGAAGATCCCCTGGGAGGAGGGAATGGCAATCCACTCCAGTATTCTTGCATGGAGAATTCCATGGACAGACAAGCCTTGTGGGCTACAGTCCATGGGGTCGCAAAGAGTCAGACACAACTGTGTGACTAACACTTGTTCACTAAGGTTCCTTATCACTGTTTTTATCTTTTCAGTATTCTCATATAAAATACTGTTAACAGTTTATAAATCAGACAACAGACAGGAATGCTCTAAGAAATAAGCATTTTAAGATTCTCTAAGGATAGTAATGATTTTACATTTGTATACTTTGACAGCTATTATCTCATTTAATCAGTAAGTAGCCTATAAGAGGTATCAAAGCAGTATTAACATTTTTTAAAGATTGGCAAGTTTATAAAAAAGTAAAGTGATCTGCCTGATAATGATAAAACAGTAGTTAATAAAAATAAAATCTGGTCTTTTATTGATTCTCCTTGCATCATACCATGCTGTCTTATCCCACAAACACACATTTAGTAAATGGAACTGGGCAAAAAAGATCTAGAAAAAGTTATGATTTATAATTAATTTGACCAACTAGGAAGCTTTAATTTTTTCCAAGTTATTTGAGATTTGAAAAAAGTTCACAATCTTATCTAAAATTGGTAATTTTAATTTTACTGTAGTCCTGCTCCTGGGTAGTTCAGCTGGTAAAGAATCCATCTGCAATGCAGGAGACCTTGGTCTGATTTCTGGGTGGAAGATTTCCTGTAGAAGGGATAGGCTACCCACTCCAGTATTTTTGGGCTTCCTCGGTAGCTTAGAAAGTAAAGCATTGGCCTGCAATGCAGGAGACCTGGGTTCCATCCCTGGATTGGGAATATTCCCTGGAAGAGGGCATGGCAACCCACTCCATCCAGTGTTCTTGCCTGGAGAAACCCCTTGTACAGAAGAGCCTGATGGGCTATAGTCCATGGGGTCACAAAGAGTTGGGCACATCTGAGCAAATAAGCACAGTACATAATCTTGCTCATTAAAGCAGTACAAACATAAATGCCTGGGGATGTTACCCATATTCATTATTTATAAGGTCAAAAGTAAGAGTTTTTATGTCCTTTTTTTAAAAAAAAAAAATGTAAACTCTTTTTAGATGAGGTCATAGCTAATTCTGTTTCTGCTGTCCACAAGGGTTATGGTGAGAGGGCATCAGAAGGTGCCTTGGTATCTAACAATCTCACAGGAAGACTATAGGTTATGAAGCTATCCACTTGAGTCTAAGAGGAGACAAAAATTTCCTACTTATTCAGCGAAAATGAATAAGAAATATTAGATGAAAAACAGCACAAATTAATGTTACTGATGATTTTGCATGCCAGTTTTTAAGTATCCACCACAAAGATCCAAAGTGTAGCTCTTACCCGAACACAGTGAGTAACAAAAGAGTCAATACAGTCCTTAGCCTGGTGATTATTATATAGGCAGCACCTGTAAGATAATATAATATTCTTTTTATTCAAATTAAACTATTTGGCCTACAAAAAGGAGCACTGTAGGTGCTACCAACACATAGGGAAGGTAGAAAAATGAGAAAATGGAAACAAATAAATCATGAAGCTGAAGAGTGCTAGCATTAAATTAGGAAGTATTTCACTATTTGTTAGCCACATAATAAATGTGCAATATTGCCAATTCCTTTAGTTCTGTACTTGGACAATTAAGTGCTGGATCCAATAAGATCAACAAAGAGAAAATCCTAAAGCTCTACTTTTTCTAATCCTACTCTAATATTCATTATTTTCCTACAGGTGGTACCCTTGTGAACTGTACTTACAACAGTAATTATTTTAAAAATACTGTATAGAATCTGTTTTTTTCAAGATACACCTACATTTCCAATCACTAGCAAAATCATCACCTAGACATCCTGCTAGCACCTCATGGCCTATCCTCACAAACCAGTGTCCTTGTGGTGCTCCGTATCTCAGTTAAAAGCACTGCTTAACTGAGAAAGGCTTTCCTGTTTCGTCTGGGATGATCTGTTACCTGCCTGGCCCTGGAGGAAAATACAAGAGCTGAAGAGATGGAAAGTGTTTTTTTCCCCCTTTTTGAGGTAGGAGGACAGTAGCCTTTGCTCCTAAGGAGACAGGAAGAAGTAAACACTTTTCTTGGTGCACTGAAAGCAGCTGACAACTTGCTATTCCTAAGTGTTTGCCATAACTGAGCAATCTGACCAGAACCTCAGAATAAAACAGAATCATGATCATGTGATAGAAAATGACAGAGCAGGCAGTAGCCAGAAGAAAGAAAAGGCAGGACACCTGAAACAGGTGGCAGCTAAAGAGAAGTGCTAGAAGATCCAAGGTAAGAAAATTGCTTAAGATGACAAAAATAAAGCACTTAAAAAAAGCGGACTTTCTGGATCCGAAAATGAGGATTTTTCAAGTTAAAAAAGTTAGTATGTAAAAGGATGTTCACAATAGCCTTGAGGATCAAGAGAATAACTTTCTTACAACACAGCAAAAAGAGAGAGGTGTCATGAGGAATACAGAGGAAAAAATCTACAAGACAAGAGTATGCAAAAGAGAGCTTTTAAAAGAAAAGAACAAGAAACAGATGACTACCTTGCAATAAACTCTGCTATACACACAGTTGATTCTCAGTATGTGTTCATTATGTTCTATAAACTTGCTGTGGATGCTGAAATAGAGAACACTGAAACACTGCTGTTAGGATAAAATACAGGATTACGTCCTTCCAGCCTCTGGTCCCAATGTTTTAATCAACTGATCAATGTTTAACCTTGGTTTATGTGTGTTTCTTTTTAAAGACACTATATAGAAACTACACTGCTAATTGATTAGCAAAGAACTTACGCCTGAGCAAATCGTATTTAACACACCATCTTTCTGTAAGGCACACCATAGCCTTCTTGTGCCAGGAACACTAGACAGCATATCACTACAACTCAGTGGCCATGAAACTACAAAATCACCAACAAAAAGCATAAAAACAGGGGCAAATAATTACACTATAAGGCACAAGAAGGTTGTCTTGTTTGACTTCCGCGTTGCGTGAGTTGAATATTTTGCTACTTTGCACATGTCCATGAAGATGGTAAGAGCAGAGTGAGTAATGATTTCAAGGTTAACAAATATATTCTAGCAAGTAGGCATATTAACAAATATAGAATCTGCAAATAATGAGGATCATACTGTATAATTAATTCTAAATGGACAACGGTAAGTGTGACAATGTGGAATCTAAGTGTTAAAGATTATTAAATAGAGAAGACAAAACACAAATTAAGATGTAGACACATTTCACATATATTATATTGTCAAAAATTAAAAAGTCTGATAATGCCTAGACTATGGGGCACCTGGAATCCTTATACACTGTTGGCTGGCATACACAATTCATTGAGTTATTCTTGAAAGCAATTTCACAAAATTAGTAAAGCTGAATATGCATTTGCCTATGATAAGCAATTAATTTTTTTATGTGCGAAAGGAGTCATAATTCAAAGATGTTCACTACAGCACTGATTTCAATGGTGATAAATTAGAAATAAGGTAAATTTTCAACTGCAGAGAAGCAACAAAATAAACTTCAGTACAAAGTATGGATTTTAACACAATAAATTTGTTGGATAAACTTGGTCAATTTCAACATTCTAATGTTGAAGGAAAAAGTCATGTTGCAAAAGATACATATATATATATCTATACAGACATACACACTGTGACAAAGTTTATGTGAAGTTTAAAAGCATTAAATAACCTGATGTTATTTATGGACACATATATTTGGGTAAAGTGTACAAGTATTCATAAAGGTGAGACACATAAACTGTAGGACCAGAGTAAAGAAAAGGATGGGGTGGGGGAGGGGAATTTGAAATTATAGTCATCAGTTCCCAGTGTAGCCTAGGTTTCCCTGGTGAGATGTTTTTGAGGGGAACACAAGGTTAAAACTACTTTCATAATAATATTAACATGTTATCTGCCAAAAGCACTCATTCTCTCATAAGTGTACAATGGCTTTTCCAGAGGCTACATGGCAAGCAATACTGCAACAGACTGAAAACAGAAGCAGGTTAAAATAATTCAGTTATATTCTACTAAGACAGGCTTGAAAGATACTTGCAAAAATGTAAAACAATTCCACTTTTCTCATTAATTTTAATTAAAAGTTATTTCCCATAAAATATTTGTCAATATGTGATTTATAAATGTGATATATGTTTATTAACATGTAATGAGTTCACTGTTTTTCAAAAAGAATAAACATTTTTAAAGTATTGTTTTAGTTTCTAAAATAGTAGGTATCAATAAACAGGACCAATATAAACAAAAGCTATTTGGGTCCTTAAACTCTTTTAAGAATGTAAAGACAAAAAACAGTTGAGAACTGCTACCTTAGATGTTATCTCTAATAAATGAATTAGCTTGCTCCTTGATACCTAAAGCTCAGCATTACTCCTGAGACCTTGCAGTTATTGTTTACTGTCAGGAAGCTTCATCCTTTGATTTTGCATAGCTCATTCTCAGTGTATTCACATATATCACCACTTCCAAGAGGCTTTTCACAACTATCCCATTTATGAGAACCATCTCATCTTTATCTTTCTATACAGTACTTATGACCTGACATTATATATTTGTTCACAATTTAGTCTTTCCCATTAGAAGGTAAGCTCCCTGTCACCAAGTGTGTCTTTTTCTCTAGAATGCAGAAACGTGTCTGACAACATCAGATACCAAATAAGGGAATTAATAAAATTTACTAACTCATATATTGAGTGTTTGTATGAATGTAATAATGTATCAATAATTCACACACTGAGTGTAATATATGAGTAATTCATACATTGAGTGTTTATGAAATACTTAATTTTACCAATGACCTTATCAGTAATGGAATTTATAGAAACAAAATTAATAAAAACTCTGCTTAAAATGGATGGTGGTACAGGTGTCTGTCAATTCATATTCTGAATACATGATACATTTAATCACAGAAATTTAAAAATAATTTTTAATGATCTCTATATGCAGAGCACCCCATATTACATATTGAAAACTCTAAAGATTCTACAAAAAAAAAAAATCTGTTAGAACTAATACAAGAATTCAGTAAAGTTGCAGGATACAAACTTAATATACAAAACTGTCACACTGAACTATCAGAAAGAGAAACTAAGAAAATGATTCCATTTACAGTAGCATCAAATAGAATGAAATATCTAGGAATAAATTCAACCAAGGAGGTGAAAGACCTGCACACTGAAAGCTATAAGATATTGATAAAAGACACTGAAGAAGATACAAATAAATGGAAAGATATTCTAGGCACATGGACTGGAAGAATAGTTAAAATAGCCAACCTACTTAAAGTGATCTACAGATTCAGTGTAATTCTTATCAAAATTCAAACAGCATTTTACACATTTTGATGTGACAAAAGATTAAGGAAAAAATCTTCAATTTCTATCACAAAGGATTAACCTCTCATAATACACAAGGATTTGTTACAAACTTTCTGAAAAAGTAAACCATTTAACAAAAGTCCATGGGTAAAGGATAAAAAGAAAGGCAATTCACAGAAAAACCATCCCAAATGTCCAATGAACATCATATTAAGTGCTCAAACTGACAATGAGATATCACTTCTCATTGATATACACTGGAAAAAATTAAAGAATGATAACACCTACTACTGCTGGTCAGGATAAAGGAAAATGGTACTCTCTTATATTCCCAGTACAAATATAAATTGTTAAATCTTTCAGAATACAGTCTAATACATATATCAAAATTCAAACTATACATGTCCCCCCCACCCAGTAGTCTCACTCTGTAAAACACATGCATATTATGAAACATTTGGCAGCCATTAAAAAGAATTAACTATGTACTTTGAGATATAAAGTTATGATTACTTTTGAGTAGAAAAATTATAAATACATTTTAAAATTAAACTTTTGACTTAAATCCAGAAAAAATAATTAAATGTTCATAGTAAAAATAACTGTTTAATATGATCCCATGTATATATAAAATCATCTATGTATATATCTTATACACAAAGATAACTATGATGATGGTCATCAAAATGAGTTCCAGCTGAGTTATTTAAAACCCTAAAAAATGATGCTGTCAAAGTGAGGCACTCAATATGTCAGCAAATTTGGAAAACTCAGCAGTGGTCACAGGATTGGAAAGGTCGGTTTTCATTCCAATCCTAAAGAAGGGCAATGCCAAAAAATGTTCAAACTACTGTACAATTGCATTCATCGCATATGCTAGCAAGGTTATGCTTAAAATCCTTCATGCTAGGCTTCAGCAGTATGTGAACTGAGAACTTCTACACATACAAGCTGGGTTTAGAAAAGGCAGAGGAACCAGAGATTATATTGCCAACATTTGTAGGATTATAAAGAAAGCAAGGGGACTCCAGAAAAACAACTACTTCTTCTTTACTGATTACACCAATGCCTTTGACTGTGTGGATCACAATAAACTGTGGAAAATTCTTAAAGAGATGGGGATACCAGACCACCTTACCTGTCTCCTGAGAAACCAGTATGAGGGTCAAAAAGCAACAGTTACAATCATACAAGGAACAATGGACTGGTTCAAAATTGGAAAAGGAGTACAAGGTTGTATACGGTCACCCTGCTTATTTAACTTATATGCAGAGTACTTCACTGGGCTGGATAAATCATAAAACTGGTGTCAAGATTGCTGGGAGAAATATCAACAACCTCAAATATGCAGATAATATCACTTAAATGGTAGAAAGTGAAGAGAACCTAAAGAGCCTCTGGATGAAAGTGCAAGAGGAGAGTGAAAACGCTCAACATTAAAAAGCTAACATCATGGAGTCCAGTCCCATCACTTCATGGCAAATAAAAGGGGGAAGAGTGGAAACAGTGACAGATTTTCTTGGGCTCCAAAATCACTGCCAACGGTGACAGCCATGAAATGAAAAGACGCATGCTCCTTGGAAGAGAAAGCTATGAAAAACCTAGACAGCGCACTAAAAAGCAGACATATCACTTTGCTGACAAAGGTCCATATAATCAAAGCTATGGTTTTTTTTACCAGTAGTCATGTACAGATGTGAGAATTGGCCTATAAAGAAGTCTGATGCTTTCAACTGTGGTGCTGGAGAAGACTCCTAAGAGTCCCTTGGACGGCAAGGAGATAAAACTTGTCAATCCTAAAGGAAATCAACCCTGGATGTGCACTGGAAGGACTGCTGCTGAAACTGAAGCTCTAATACTTTGGCCACTTGATGGGAAGAGCTGACTCACTGGAAAAGACCCTGATGCTGGGAAAGGCTGAAGGCAAAGGGAGAAGGGGATGGCAAAGGATGAGATGGTTAGATAGCATCACCGACTCAATGCATATGAATCTGAGCAAACTCTGGGAGATAATGGAGGATAGAGGAGCTAGGCGTGCCACAGTCTATCGTGTCGCGAAGAGTCAAACAGGACTCTGTGACTGAACAGCAACAACCAACTGTAAAGCACACCACTACATGGCTTTCTTCCTGTTCATGTCCCACCTGCCTACAAACCTGAAAGTTCTCCTGGAATTACCTTCTAAATTACACTGGCACGAATCTTTTTGTCAGGATCAGCTTCTGGAGAACCAACCTAAGACAGGACACTACCAGAGTTTTATGTGAAACGTGGCACGATTTATTCAACAAATTGAATGCTGAACCACTAACTTTCTTTAAAATATGTGATTTCACACACTATATCTTAACAAATGCTGGTTTCTTTCCTAAGAAATAACATCTCCTTTCTTCTTTTCTCAAGGGAAAGGTCAATAAAGTTGACGTTCTTTTCCAAAAGGCCAATTCAAACGATCCTTCCAGCTTTTTATGGCAGCATAATTTGGGGAAATGACTCTACCAGCATATAATTAAGGATCAGTTATCAGCACTTTCTATTTCTATCTAGACTCAAAATTATTGAGAGGAAATCTTATCTTTTTATAATTATTTCCCAAAGTGTCTACTTAGCACAGTGCTTTGCACATAATAAGGGTCAATACAACTTGCTAAATTTCTGACAAGTCCTTGTAAGCTTTTCTTCTCATACTGGACCCAGTATCAACTTCAGAAAACCTCAATTTAAATTTACATAATATGTAGCAGAAATCAATTAATTTTACAATAAGAGTAATTTTTTTTTACATGGAGACTTGAATCCAACTGTTTGTATATCTTTGCCATAAAGGAGCACAGAGAATTTGGGCTTTTAAGAAACATACAGGCTATACAATGTCTTATGATACTTACTTTGGGGAGAGCACCGGAGGACTGACAAAAGACCGAAGAGCATCTTTCACCATGTCTTGCATGAGATGGATTCCAAAGACCTTTTTGTTATCCACCAGGAAAGTGGTCTTAAAACAAATGTTATATATATTAGTAATGCTGTCACAATCTTGACATACTGTACATGTATTTTTCATTACTGTGACATAAACATACTTCTTTTAAATGTCACAGAATATAAGAGATTAAAATGTAAAAAGCCAGTAGAAAATTTTTATAAATCACTGCTTCCATATGGGTACTACTTAATCCCTATTTAAGAGTATTTTTACGCAGGAGAAGAAATGTGCAGGAAAAAAAATCTTTCAAGTCAAGGGTAGTAATATTGAACTAGTGAAAATGAAATGACATGTCTGAATATGTCAAATGAGCCAACATACAAGAAAAGGTTTCATAAATTATGAAATATTTAATGGTTATTAATATCAAGCCAGTTGATAACCTATCTCAAATACATACTTTGGAATACATAAAAACTTTCTGAAAGTGAAAGAAATGTATCTAAAATAATGAGTTATTAAAATACATCGTTATTTACAATAATAATATTATTATTATTTACAATCCCACGAAGTCTGATATATTTTCACTTTCATTCAATTCAACATACAGTGATAATAATTTGTTTTGGCTGTACTAGTTCCTTTGCCTTTCTATATAAATTTTAGAAGTAGCTTGTTGACATCTACAAAAACTTCTGCTATAATTTTGAGATTGCTTTGAATCTGTAGATTAATTTCGGGGGAGAACTGACATCTTAAAAAAACATCAATTCTTCCAATTCACAAATAAGACATATCTATTTATTTAAGCCTCCTTTGATGTCTTTCATTATTACTTTGTAGTTTTTTAGTATACAGGTTCTCCAAACAGGTGCTGGACTTACCTCTACGTACTTCATTCTTGAGGTTTAATATAAATAGTACTGCTTTAAAGTTTTTGGTTTGCATTGTTCATTGCAAGTATATAGAAATACAACTGCTTTCTGTACAGTGGTATCATATCCTCTGATTTTGTAAAACTTATCTATCAGGTCTAGGAACTTCTTTGTAGATTCCTTGGTACTCTACATAGATAATCATGCTGTCTATAAAGAAATATTATTTCTTACTTTCTCAAATATATGTCTTTTATTTCTTTTCATGCCTCTTTTCATTGGCTAAGACTTCCAGTACCACATTGAGTAAAGTGGAGTGATGAGACTGGACATCCTTGCTTTCTTCCCAATCAAAGGAGAAAATAACTTACTCTTTCATCATTAAGTGTGATGTTAGCTATAGGTTTTTTGCACATGCTCTTTATCAGATTAAAGAAGTTCTCTTCCTAGTTTTGCTGAGAGTTTTGCAACATCATGAATGGATGCTGATTTTGTCAAATAGATATCCTGAATCTATTGAGACTTTATATTATATGGTAAATTATACTTTAAACATTGAGCCAGGCTTGCATTCCTGTGATAAAATGCACTTGATTATAATGTATTTTCTTTTTTTATACATTAGTAGATTTGATCTCAGTTCAGTCACTCAGTCGTGTCCGACTCTTTGCGACCCCATGAATCGCAGCACGCCAGGCCTCCCTGTCCATCACCAACTCCCGGAGTTCACTCAAACTCATATCCATCAAGTCGGTAATGCCATCCAGCCATCTCATCCTCTGTCATCCCCTTCTCCTCCTGCCTCCAATCTCTCCCAGCATCAGAGTCTTTTCTAATGAGTCAACTCTTCGCATGAGGTGGCCAAAGTATTAGAGTTTCAGCTTTAGCATCAGTCCTTCCAATGAACACCCAGGACTGATCTCCTTTAGGATGGACTGGTTGGATCTCCTTGCAGTCTAAGGGACTCTCAAGAGTCTTCTCCAACATCACAGTTCAAAAGCATCAATTCTTTGGCGCTCAGCCTTCTTCACAGTCCAACTCTCACATCCATACATGACTACTGGAAAACCATAGCCTTGACTAGAGGGACCTTTGTTGGCAAAGTAATGTCTCTGCTTTTGAATAAGCTATCTAGGTTGGTTATAACTTTCTTTCCAAGGAGTAAGCGTCTTTTAATTTCACGGCTGCAATCACCACCTGCAGTGATTTTGGAGCCCAGAAAAATAAAGTCTGACACCGTTTCCACTGTTTCCCCATCTATTTGCCATGAAGTGATAGGATTGGATGCCATGATCTGCGTTTTCTGAATGTTGAGCTTTAAGCCAACTTTTTCACTCTCCTCTTTCACTTTCATCAAGAGGCTTTGGTAATACTCTAATTCTTATGTTTTTAAGGGATATAGGTCTATAGTTTTCTAAGCCTGAAATGTCTCTGTCTGGTTTTGGTATTGAGGCAATGCAGGCCTCATGTGATGTGTGCTTGCCTCTTCTATTTTCTGGAAGAGTCTGTGTGTAGAACTGGCCTGGAGTTTTGTTTAAAGACTTTTAACTGTGAACACAATTTCTCAGATTGATACAGGAGTATTCAAATTGTCTACTTCTTGAAGGGGCACTGGTAGTGTCCCTCACTGAACTGGTCCATTTCACTTAAGTTTTTCATTTATGGATATAGAGTTATTTAGAATATTCTATATTACCCTTTTAATTTGTTTAGGATATATAATAATTCCTAATATTATTTATCTGTATCTTTTTTTATTCTTGGTCTGTCTTGATAGAGATTCATCAATTTTAGAACCAGCTCTTGGCTGTAATGATTTTATCTGTTATTTGTCTCTTTCCTATTTTACACATTTCTGCTCTTATCTTTATTTTCTGCTGCTTGTTTCTAGTTCGATTTGCTCTTCTTTTTCTATATTTTTAAAGTAGAAGCTTAAATTATAATTTCTGACCTTTCTTTCATATAAACATTTAGTTCTATACTCTCTAAGTACTGCTTTAACTGTATCCCACAAAGTCCGATATATTTTCATTTTCATTCAGTTCACAATAATTTCTAATTACCATCAACACTTCCTCCTTGACTCACAGGTTCTTTAGAAGTGTGTTAATTTTCAAACACTTGGAAAATTTTCCAGATACATCTGTTACTGATTACTAGTTTAATTCCAAAATAGTCAGAGAGCATACTTTCTATGATTTCAATTTTTTTTCTCTTACTAAGATTTGTTTTCTGGCCCAGACTATGATCTTAATGAATGTCTAACACTATAACTCAATACTTCTATTCCAAAAATATAACACTAACCATGGAATCCCTTTAGAAGCATCCACCTTTTATTTCATAATAAATAAAACAATGTCAATACCCATTATTTGCTGTTTAAAAAACTATTTTGATACTAAGTGGAACTTACTTGTAACAGAGATCTTGAAAGAACACAAGGTGATTGTTCACTAAATTCACAGAAAAAATCCTAAAAGATACACAGAAGAAAAGTAATGTCATTAATAGATTAAATAAAAGTCGAAAATGCTTGCATATAGAGTGTAATTTTTACTAGATCTTCTGGGAATGATACACTATCAAAATTAAAATAAGACAGATTGCTAATGATCATTTCTATAAGAATTGTCTACTCGTATGAATGGAATGGGCTTCCTTGGTGGTTTGGCTGCAAAGAAGCCACCTGCCAAAGCAGGAGACAGGAGTTTGACCCCTGGGTTGAAGAGAGCCCCCGGAGAAACAAATGGCAACCAACTATAGTATTCTGGCCTGGAAAATCCCATGGACAGAGGAGCCTGGCAACCTACAGCCCATGGAGTCACAAAGAGTTGGACATGACTTAGTGACTAAACAACAACAAAAGGTATTAGGAACATGATGTACTGCGGCTCTTGAGAGACTGGGAGTCTGTCAGGTCAAGGAAGAGTTCGTTTTGTATCAAAATGCCTCCCAGCTTGGGACTGCCTTCGCAGTCTGGTGGTTAAGAATCTGCCTGCCAGTGTAGGAGATGGAAGTTTGATCCCTGCGTTGGGAAGACCCACTGCAGGAAGAATGGCAACCCACTCCAGTATTCTTGTCTGGGAAATCCCATGGACAAAGCCTGGTTGGGCTACAGTCCATTTGGCTGCAAAACAGCTGGATACAACTTAGCAACTAAACAACAAAAACAACACAAATGGAACAATGGATAATTTTAGAGCCTAAAAAAAATTATTTTAACAAACTGATGAATAATAGTTATTATGTAGATACCAACATTAAATTTTTATATCATGAAAATAATAGTATCAATACTAATTTACTAACTAAAGACAGAGGTTTATTTCCTACTTCATAGAAATAAATACCAAGTAATCAAGCTAACTGAATTTATTCACTTTTCTCACAATTTTTACACCTTGCCCACACTCCTCAAAGTGAATATTCTGCATCAGAGAGAAATGCTACTATTTTATATTACAAAGAAAATTAAAATAATTTATACCACAGAAAATTCCTCAACTTTAGCCTCTAAACTAACTCTATACACAACTTTACCCAGATCCTTTAGTTGTCTATTTTAACAACAGATATCCTACACCTGTATAAAAGGATCTCATTCCTTTGGCTTTTTCACAATCATCACACTGTCAACTATCCATATTTTGCTCTCCTAGATATTAAAATTCCTCCGCTTTACCAGATCATTCCCATTTTCATTTAAATACTCACTTCTCTCATCTTTAAAAAGAAAAGATTATCACACGATCCCACATTTTCCTCTCAATTGCTGTCTTCTCAGCCAAACTTTCTGAAGAAGTTGGCTATACCCACCATCTCTACTCCTCTTCAACACATGTAACCTGATTCTTTGCTCTAGGTACCACTTGCCCCCCATTACCAACTTCAAAGGACACTGAGTTTGGACCTTATTTATCTCCTTCATTCAATTATTCAACAGCATGACTTCCTCCTTGAAAAATCTTTAAATGACTTCCACATGTTTCTTCCTCTGGGTACTTCTCAGTTCTGTAGATTCAAAGTTTAGTTTCAGACAACCTTCTTTTCTTAATCTATATACTCTTCTCCTCATAAATATTAAAACATAAACACTCATGCTTCAATTACTATCTATACTGTAATAATTCTAAAATTTTAACTCTTAAGCACAGATCTCTAAATCCTACCCATAAGTCATTATCTGTTCAATATCTCTACTTAAATATTTTAAATATACCTCAAACTTTCTTCCCTAAGACCCCCATTTGACTCTCAAGTTCCTTAGAGAATTTCCCCCTTTGAGTGAACAGCACCAAATATGCATGCAGACTTGCAAGGCAGAAGCCTAGAGAACTTACTGAGAGCTCTTTCACGCCCCATATTTAACTCATCAACCAATATTCTATCAACTTAACTCACTATGGACTACACAGTCCTTGGAATTCTCCAGACCAGAATACTGGGGTGGGTAGCCTTTCCCCTCTCCAGGGGATCTTCCCAACCCAGGGATTGCACCCAGGTCTCCCGCATTGCAGGTGGATTCTTTACCAGCTGAGCCACAAAGGAAGCCCAAGAATACTGGAATGGGTAGCCTATCCCGTCTCCAGCAGATTTTCCCGATACAGGAATAGAACCAGTGTCTCCTGCACTGCAGGCAGACTCTTTACCAACTGAGCTATCAGGGAAGCCTTTTCGCTCACAGACAGCTGTAACAATGACAATCTCATCATCTCCCTGCCATCCTTCCAGTCCAAGTGACAATCCTTTCTATCTTGGACTGTGGTAATGATTTCCTTATTTATCTCACTGTGTTTACTCTGCTGTTATTCAGTAGCTAAGTTGTGTCTGACTCTTTGTGACCCACTGGACTGCAGCATACCAGGATTCTCTGTTCTTCACTACCTCTCAAGAGTTTACTCAGATTCATGTCCACTGAGTCAGTGATGCTATCTCTAACCACCTCATCCTCTGCTGCCCTCTTCTCCTTTTGCCTTCAATCTTTCTCAGCATCAGGATCTTTTCCAATGAGTCTGCTCTTTCCATCAGGTGGCCAAAATATTGAGCTTCAGCTTCAGCAATCCTTCCAATGAATATTCAGGGGTGATTTCCTTTATGATTGACTGGTTTGATCTCCTTGCAGTCTAAGAGACTCTCAAGAGTCTTCCCCAGCACCGCAATTCGAAGGCATCAATTCTTCAGAGTGCAGCCTTCTTCATAGTCCAACTCTCATATCCATACATGACTACTGGAAAAACCCTAACTTCGATTATATGGACCTTTGTCAGCCAAGAGATGTCTCTGCTTTGTAATATGCTGCCTAGGCTCACCATAGCTTTCCTTCCAAGGAGAAAGCGTTTTTAAATTTCATGGTTGCAGTCACTGTTCACGGTGATTTCGGAGCCCAAGAAAATAAAATCTGTCAATGCTTCCACTTTCCCCCCATCTATTTGCCATGAAGTGATGGGACAGATGCCATGATCTTAGTTTTTGGAATGTTGAATTTTAAGGCAGCTTTTTCACTGTCCTCTTTCACCCTCATCAAGAGGCTCTTTAGTTCCTCCTCACTTTTTGCCATTAGGGTGGAATTATCTGTATAACTGAGGTTGTTGATATTTCTCCTAGCAATCTTGATTCCAGCTTGTAACTCACCCAGCCCGGCATTTTGCATGAAGTACTCTGCACAGAAGTTAAATGAACAGAGTACAATATACAGTCTTCTTGTACTCCTTTCACTTGTATTCTTTTCCCAATTTTGAACCAGTCTATCGTTCCATGTAAGGTTCTCTAACTGTTGCTTCTTGACCTGCATAGAGATTTCTCAGGAGACAGGTAACGTGGTCTGGTATTCCCATCTCTAAGAATTTTCCATAGTTGTCATGATCCACACAGCCAAAGGCTTTGGTGTAGTCAGTAAAGCAGAATTAGATGTTTTTCTGGAATTCCCTTTGCTTTATGAGCCTACGAATGTTGGCAATTTGATCTATGGTTCCTCTGCCTTTTCTAAACTCAGCTTGGACATCTAGAAGTTCTCAGTTCACATACTGCTGAAGCCTAGCTTGGATTTTAAGCATAACCATACTAGTACGTGAAATGAGCACAACTGTATGGCAGTTTGTACATTCTTTGGCACTGTCCTTCTTTGGGGTCGGAATGAAAACTGACCTTTTGCAGTCCTTATACTGACTGCAGCACGTTAACAGCATCATCTTTTAGGATCTGAAATAGCTCAACTGGAATTCCATTACCTCCACTAGCCTTATTTGTGGCAATGCTTCCTATGGCTGACTTGACTTTAGACTCTAGGATTTTAGACTGTAGGTGGGTGAGTGACCACAGCACCGTGGCTATCTGTGTGATTAAGATCTTTCTTGTACAGTTCTTCTGTGTATTCCTGCCACCTTTTAAAATTCTTCTGCTTCTGTCAGGTCTTTACATTTCTGTCCTTTATTATGCTATCCCTGCATGAAATGTACCTGTCAGATCTTAGCTTCACCATCACTTCTTTAAAAAGGCCTTCTCTGATCATTTAGGTCAATTCCTTCATTATATGCTGTATGTTATAGCTCCCAGTTCCTTTCCCTCATACTGCTTATACTGGGTTGTAATTTTATGAACATTCATGTGATTTATTTGATCAATTTCTATAGCACATTACAGCCCCATGACAAGATGGATGATATACTTTTGCTCATCACTGTATATATTAGCACAAAAAAAAAAAAGCACACTGGCTGAATGTATGTATGTGTGAATGTATGTATACTCTCTATCACAGTTTGTACTCAATTTCTTATTCCTAGTGCACATTCCTAACAGGATATATTCTATATAGTCCATTACTTACCTCATTTAAACTAGGTATATATCTTATTACCCCATACCTGTCAAAAGTATCATCATATGGGTTCCCAATATATGGACTTTCCTTCACTAATATCACTATTCTCCCCCTTACCATTGTTTCTGCCCTATATGCAAAATACCAAAAAACACTGAAAATGCAGAAAAAATGCAAAAAACAAACTATCATATAGCTTTCCACTATTTATATATTTATAAGTAGTTGTAATTAATATTTTGGTATCTGTTATTTGTATATTATTTATTGACATGAAAACATATTCAAGATAGAGATTACTGATAAAAAAGCAAGTTACTATCACTCAATTTTTTATGAGAAAACATACATATGCATATATATGTATACATTAACAAACATTTTTTTATATGAAAGGTTTAGCATAGAATTGAGGGTTCAAACTGCCATTCTTTAAGTTTGAGTGAATTACCTAACTTCTCCACATTTTAGGTTCTTAATCTCTAGAACGGGTAGCATAAAATCCTTAAGGATTAAATACAGAAAGAAAAATAATATACACAAACACTTAATTCTCCAGATATCACAGCTAATAGGTGAGGAGCATTATTTACCCTTGCAAGGGTGTCTAATAAAACATAATAAGCTATTCTGCTATTAAATCAAAGCTATATTCCAGAATAGAGACTTGATTTGTACTTACCAAGATACAATGTAAATTTGTTAAATTGACCACCTCACAGACAGTTTTTATTCTATCTATCAATCTTGCAAAATAGTTGACCATTTCTTCTCTTTTTATTATTTTTGCATATCGAGGGAAGGTGGGTGGAAGTAGTCTCTGGTTAACAAGTGGCTCAAAACCCATCATAATGGGATGATCTGCAAAGGAAAAAAGTTAACATTTTCAATATTTCTATGAATTTTAACCTCAAATACTGCTTAAATACAAAAGAAAAATGTCAGTTTCAAAGCATCTCTAAATTCTTATCACAGTATCCTCTAAAGGGATTTTATAATTTACAATTAATGTATCTTTACACATGTTTTTTAAAGGAAATAAGCAGATTTAACAACCTAAAATTATACTTCCTTCCTACACAGTGGTGGTATTGGTGACAGAGAGAGGTTTCGACCTCAAAATTAACTCCAAGCCAAGAGTGGGATAAAATGAGTTAACATATTCTCTCAAAATAAATAAAATAAAAGGGCAATGGTGTATTAACTATGAGACTGTGAATAAAGGTTTCAAATGGGAACACAAATGGAGGCTTGTCTTCCTTTCAGTTTCTGGACTGCAGAATCAATTCACACTGGACTACATAGCAATGCAAAGCAGAAGAGAACAGGTGCACTCCATCCCCATGAGTCTGGAATGCATTTGGCACTGAGATGCGATTCCATAAACTCACAATGAAAATAACATATCACACGAGACCTAAGGGAAACTTTCTCTCTCCCACTCTGTCCTCTGGTGATTCCACTTTTCACACTAGTACAAAGCTCCAATGAAGTCTTTAGCTTGAAATTTCCTGCCACTTTCATAGAAAAAAAATTTGTACTCCAATGAAGTATGCATTGTCAGATTGATTCTATGGGAGTTATTTTACACAGCTAGAAATTGTAGGTAACTGATAAATATGAAATTCTGTTTCACTCTACAGAAAAAAGTTTTACCTATTTATAATTTATTTCAGTATTCCACTACTCCATAAAAATGTGTTTTAAAACTTTTCATGTCTGGTTATGTCATTGAATGAGTTAAACAAAATCCTTAACCCACATTTACTTTTTTATCTGTATGAGAATCATGGTTTTATCTTTGTTTGAAAATCATCTTTTCCTGAATTGCAAGCAGATTCTTTACCTACTGAACCATCTGGGAACCCCCTGAAAATCATCTTTTAAACCTCCCCATTTCCTAAGCAATATATGATATAAGCAAGCACCGTGTCATATTCTTTTACACCTCTTTACTTATACAAATTATTCTACTGTAAAACCTACCCCTTTCTTCTTAACCTGAACTTGATATAGCCTGAATTCTCTCTCAACATTGGTCCGTCCAATGATGTATATATAATATATATATACACACACACACACACACACACACACACACACACACTTCTTTGTAATTACACTATTATACTGTCTACGTGGGATTATAGCATTTGTCCAAGTTCTTTTGAAAGCCAGAACAGGGTTGGATTCCATACACTAAACACCTGGCTCATAACAGACACTGGATACTTGTTTGCTGAATGACAAGATGTACATGCTCAAAATAAAACAAAAGGCTGCTACCATTATAACAGTTTGAACTTCTGATTTATATTATTTCATTGAGAACTAAGGTAAAAGCAGTAGTAATGATGCTGTAAGAAGCTTCTTTACCATATAAATATGAATACATTTCAGACTTTAATGATAAATGCACAGAATCCAGATACTTAAATGCTCTATTACTGATTTTCTCTCAAAGTATTCTCATATGCACCTAAAATGATTACCCAGGAATATGCCTTTATTCTTAAAACATTTATTTTTAGGCTTAAACCACAAATAGAAGATAAACAGATAATAGCCACTCATGAAAATTTATATGGAAAGAAGTAAATATTAATGGGAAATGGATAACAAATACGATATATTCTGAATTCAATTTTATACAAACAAAAAGTGCAATATAAAACAGTATTAACTTTTGAAACTAACTAAGCTGTCCTGCACAGATGATGCTAAGCAGCATTCCTGACTGCCCTCTAAATACCAGTTCAGTTGAGTTCAGTCGCTCAGTTGTGTCTGACTCTTTGTGACCCCATAAACCGCAATTCCCGGAGTCCACCCAAACCCATGTCCATTGAGTGATGCCATCCAACCATCTCATCCTCTATCGTCCCCTTTTCCTCCTGCCCTCAATCTTTCCCAGCATCCAGGGTCTTTTCAAATGAGCCAGCTCTTTGCATCAGGTGGCCGAAGTATCGAAGTTTTAGCTTCACCATCAGGCCTTCCAATGAACACCCAGGACTGATCTCCTTTAGGATGGACTGGTTGGATCTCCTTTCAGGCCAAGGGACTCTCAAGAGTCTTCTCCAACACCACAGTTCAAAAGCATCAATTCTTTGGCGCTCAGCTTTCTTTATAGTCCAACTCTCACATCCATATATGACCACTGGAAAAACCATAGCCAGTAGTAACCTCCTAATTGTGAAAAGGATCCAGACATTGCCAGATGTCCCTGGGAAGCCCCAGTTGAGAAACACTGGTCTAGAGGAACATAAATAGCAACTATAATTTAGTGAGAATAAATTCAGAATGTAATAGGAGCATCTTATTCATGTAAAAATTAGATGAACAATTTCATAGAAGTCTAAGAAAAGAGCTAACAAACGAAAATATTAATCAGCACAAAGTATTCCAAGCATATTAAAGGCATGGAGGACAGATAAAATGGCTCCTTTTCTTTTTCCCTTAGGGAGCTACAATTTTTCCAAGTGATAATTTATTGGAACTCAGAAGTAAAAATAGATGCATATAAATAGAGTTGGGGACAAAATCCCTAGGCACAGAAATCAGATCTGCATGCTTCTCTCTATTCTCTACACACATTTAAATCCTCTCCTCCCCACCACATGTTTTTGGACATAGTCCTAATTAATAGTTAAGTATTAAAGTGTTAAGTGTTAAAGTAGTTCCTAGTAGCTATTTTTAAGTCTCAGCTGTTTGGTGAATCTCATGCCTAGGGACTCTGTAACTATCCTATACAACACACAGTAACTTGCCTAACTAGAAAAGAGCATAAGAACTGAGATGTAATAAGAGATCAAAGCTTTTTATTCAATGTATACTAAAGGTGGAGGAGGAGCAGGGATAAAAACCAAGCTGGAGTTTGCATCTGACTTCATGACAACACAAAGTACAGAAAGTTAGTTTCAACACACCCAACCGTGATCCCCCAGAATAAACTGCTCTAACATTTTCCCACTAAACGCTTCTCACTAAAATAGCCTAGATAACCCTTACTAAATGAACCCAGAAAAGAAGCAAATTCATATCACTTTCTACTCAATGTGTACTATGCTCAGGAAAGATTTCCTGAATTAAACTAGATACAGATCCAACAAGTCAACTTCTAGAGTCTCTTCTGATTTTACAAGTCTGTAGGTGTACAAAAATTACCTTGGTTTTCCAGTTAAAACACTTCCCTTTATACCAGAACTCTTATAAGGATAAAATAATAAAGTATAATTACTATATTCAAAATATTATGGCATATTGGTTTAGAGTGTTTTAGTTGCTAAAGTTCTTGCTAGAAAATTGACCTTCATTATCAATAGCATAAAAGTATTACAATTAGCACAAGGTCTGTGGATAAAAGATTTACAGTAACAATATGCTGTGATTTAACTTAAAAGGTTATTTTAAAATTAATTAGATGCCAAAATCAAAGATCTGGAAGTGTCTAAGTGAAAAGAGACAGAGACGTTACATCATTTTTGGACAACGTATCTCTCCCGAGTTATACAGGCAATTTACAGTCAGACTTACAGAAGTAAGTTTTCCATGCCCTGAAGTTGAAAACAATTCTAGAAAACAATGCAGAAGCTGCCGAGGTTAATATTGTACTGTGCTTCTTGACTTCCCTTTATAAAATCATAACATTATGCTATGTGAAGTAAACCAAACACAAAAGGACAAACATTGTATGATTCTGCTTATATGAGGTACCTAGAATAGTCAAACTCATAGAGACAGGAAGTAGAATCGTAGTTGTCTGGGACTGAAAGAGGGGGAAATGAAGATTTATTATTTAATGAGTATGGAGTTTTGCGTCGATAAGATAAAAACTTCTGGATATGGACAGCGATGACAGCTGCACAACAATGTAAATTTACTTAATGCCACTGAATTGCACATAAAATTGTACATAAAATGTTAAAATGGCAAAGTTCATGTTATTTCAACACAAAAAAAGTTATGAAAAGGTATTTAACAATTGTTAAACTCAAAGAGCATGGTTTCAATGAACATTCTATCATAATCATTATTGGTCATCTAATACTCAGACCTCATTCAAGTTTTGCACACTGTACCAAAAACATACTTCACATCTATATTAGTATCACAAGTTGTATTTAATTTCATTGTCTCTTCGTCTCCTGCAATTTAGAGCAGTTCTTCAGCACTTCCTTGGCTTCTATGAGTGACTTTGACAACCTTGAAGACTAACTCACCAATAATTTTGTATACTGTCCTTCAGTGTGGTTTTCTTGTCTCCTTGTGATTAAATTTAAATCATTACTCTTAGGAGTATAAAAGAAGCGACATTATTATCGTTCTCATTGTAACCCATTAACAAAGTGGAGGTTTTGACTCACTTCTTGTAATGTTTATTGTGATCACTTGATTAAAGTTGGTGTCTGACAGGCCTCGTCACTACTGTTACCTTTTGTCCTTGTAGTTAATAAATAGGTAGGGGTCAGCGGAAAGACAACTAAATATACTCATTAACATCCAACTATCCACTCATTAATTCATCTATTTATATCAGTATGGAAACATGGCTTATCCTTTTATTCAATTGTATATGATCAGAATTATTTATTTTGATGCTCAAGTTGTCCCCAATTTTGTGTGAATGCCCCTTCAAGCTCTTTTGGGTATAACTGACTGGTCCCAACATTCTTTGAACATTTACCCATTTCTGGCTAATTAGACATTCCAGACTCATCTCTACCTTAGTCCTGGAATCACGTATTCCTCCAAGATGAACTAGTTCCTTTTCTATTTTTTTTCCAGTTTCATTGAGGTATAATTAACAATAAAATTGTAAAGATATTTAAAGTGTATAACATGATAGTATGCCATATGTATACATTTTGAAAGGATTCCCCCAGGAGTTAATTTAACATGTACATCACCTTGAATATTTATTTTTTGGTTTGATGAGAAATATGTAAGTTCTACTCTTCTAGCAACTTTCAACTATACAGTTAAGTGTGATCAACTAGAGTCACTGTTTCATACAACAAATATTCAGATCTTACTCATATTCTAACTGATGGCTTGTACCCTTTAGTGAACTCTCTTTATTTCCCTCAGCTTCTGGCAATCATTTTTCTACTGTTTCTATAAATTCTACTTTTTCTAAATTCCACATGTAAGCTTAGATACGATGCAGTATTTATTTTTCTCGGTCTGCCTTATTTCACTTAGCATAATGCCCTCCAGGTTCATCCATGTTGTCACAAATGACAGTATTTCACTCTGTTAAGGCTAATATTCCATTGTATATATACTGTATTTTATTTATCCACTCATCTATCAATGGGCACTTAGGTTGTTTCCATACCTTATAGTGAATAAAGGTAGAAAAAGCATTGATTGAAAAAGCTTGCTAATAGAAACCGAAAGTCATTTAGAAGCAGATAAACCTATACCAGACTACACAGATTTTAAGACCAAGAATATAACAAAAGACAAATATAGTTATTATATAATAAGGTAGCCAATTCATCAGAAGATATAATAAATTTGAATATTTATAATGCAACATACAAGCATCTACTATATAAAGTAGATAGTAAGAACTCTAAAAAAGGAAACAATACAATAATACCAGGAGACTTCAATATACCATTTTCAACAATGGATAGATCATTCAGACAGAAAATGAGTTGTTTAAAAAAATTGGAATTAAACTACACATTATATGAAAAGAACCTAACAGACATACACAGAATGTTTCATCCAAGAGCAATACGCGATACATGTTGTTCTCAAACGCACACTGAACATTCCCCAAAACAGGGTATGACAAGACAGAAAACAAGTCTTAATAAATTAAAGACTGAAATCATACCAACTATCCTTTCTGATGAGAATGGTATGAAACCAGAACATGAAAGTTGGAATACCTACAAATATGTGGAAAGTAAACAGCACACTCCTAAACAAGCAACTGGTCAAAGAAGAAAACTAGAAAAATATTTTTTTAAGCCCTGAAACAAATGAAAAACAAAAAACAAAAAAACGAAACAAACAGAAAGCTATAGGATACTGCAAATGCTGTTCTGAGAGGGAAGTTTATAGCAATAATGTATATACTAGGAAATTAGATGTCAAATAACAATTTAACTTTACACCTCAAGATCTAAAAGAATGAATTAAGCTCAAGTCAGCAAAAGGCAGGAAATAAAGATCAGAGTGGAAATGAAGATCAGAGTGGAAATAAATGAAGGAAAAAACACTAGAAAAGAACAACAAAACTAAGAGCTAATTTTTTAAAAAGATAAAACTGAAAAAACTTTATCTACACTTTGTCTTTTGATTGGCGAATTCAGCCCATTTACATTGAACATAATTATTGGTAGTACAGTAATAAACAGTGTGTGTGTATGTGTGTGTGTTGTGTGTATATATATAAATGGTATATCAATGACAGTATTGATATAAATGGTAGGGACTTAGCATTTTTTGTTTAACTGTTTCTGGTTGTTTTGCAGTCCCTTTGTTCTGTTTTTCTTTCTCATGCTCTCTTTGTTATTTGATTTTCTGTAGTGGTATGTTTCCTTTCTCTTTCACCTTTTGCATATCTACTATAGGCTTTTGATCTGTAGTTATAATGAGACATGGATAAAATATATTTATCATAGGCTATTTGAAGCTACAAGTAACTTCAAATGCATACAAAAGGTTCCTTCTCTCATATTTATGGTTTTGACTTCAAAATTTGCATCATTTTAAGCTGTGAATCCACTGTAAAGATGAATATTGCATAGGGACCTGGAATGCTAGGTCCATGAATTAAGGTAAATCAGAAGTGGGCAAACAGGAGATAGATGGCAAGAGTGAACATTGACATTTTAGGGATCCGTGAACTAAAATGGACCAGAACAGGGGATTTAATTCAGATGACTATTAAATCTACTACTGTGGGCAATGCCTTAAAAGAAACGGAGTAGCCCTCATAGACAACAGAAGAGTCTGAAATGCAGTACATGGGTACAATCTCAAAAACGACACAATGATCTCTTTTCATTTCCAAGGAAAGCCATTCAATATCACAGTAATCCAAGTCTATGCCCCAAGCACTAATGCCGAAAAAGCTGAAGTTGAACGTTTCTATGATCTACAAGACCTTCTAGGGACTGGAACGCAAAAGTAGGAAATCAAGAAATACCTGGAGTTAACAGGCAAGTTTGGCCTTGGAGTACAAAATGAAGCAGGGCAAAGGCTGTCAGAGTTTTGCCAAGAGAATGCACTGGTCACAGCAAACACCCTCTTCCAACAATACAAGAGATAACTCTACACACGGCCATCACCAGATGGTCAATATAGAAATCAGACAGATCATATTTTTTGCAGTTAAAACTTGAGCAGCTCTATACAGGCAGCAAAAAAACCCCACCGGGCTCAGATCATGAACTCCTTATTGCAAAATTCAGACTTAAATGGAAAAAAGTGGAGAAAACCACCAGACCATTCATGTATGACCTAAATCAAATCCCTTACAATTATACAGTGGAAGTGACAAATACATTCAAGGGATTAGATGTGACAGAAAGAGTGCCTGAAGAACTATGGACAGAAGTTCATAACACTGTACAGGAGGCAGTGATCAAAACCATCCCCAAGAAAAAGAAATGCAAAAAGGCAAAATAACTGTCTGAGGCCTTACAAATAAGCCTTAAAATGCACTCATCTCACACACCAGCAAAGTAATGCTCAAAATTCTCCAAGCCAGGCTTCAACAGTACATGAATCGAGAACTTCAAGATTTTCAACTGGATTTAGAAAAGGCAGAGCAACCAGAGATCAAATTGCCAGTATCCACTGGATCACAGAAAAAGCAAGAGAATTCCAGGAAAACATCTACTTCTGCTTTACTGACTATGCTAAAGCCTTTGACTGTGTGGATCACAACTAATTGTGGAAAATTCTTCAAGAGATGGGAATACCAGACCACCTGACTTGCCTCCTGAGAAATCTGTATGCAGGTCAAGAAGCAAGTTAGAACCAGACATGGAAAAATGGACTGATTCAAAATTGGGAAAGGAGTACATCAAGGCTATATATTGTCACCCTGCTTATTTCACTTTTATGCACAGTACATTATGAGAAACACAAGGCTGGATGAAGCACAAACTGTAATCAAGACTGCTGGGAGAAATATCAAGTCTCAGATATGCAGATGACACCACCATTATGGCAGAAAGTGAAGAGGAACTAAAGAGCCTCTTTTTTTTTTTAACTTATTTATTTTTTAATTGAAGAATAATTGCTTTGCAGAATTTTGTTTTCTGTCAAACCTCAACATGAATTAACCATAGGTATACAAATATCCCCTCTCTTTAGAACCTCCCTCCCGATCCTACTCAGAGCCCCTGGTTGAGTTTCCTGTGACAAACAGTATATTCCCGTTGGCTATCTATTTTACATATGGTAATATAAGTTTCCATGTTACTCTTCCCATATGTCTCACCCTCTCTTCCCTCTCCCCAGGTCCATAAGTCTATTCTCTATATCTGTTTCTCCATTGCTGCCCTGTAAATAAATTCTTCACTACCATTTTTTCTAGATTCTGGAATACAATATTTATCTCTTTCTGACTTACTTCACTCTGTATAATAGGTTCTAGGTTCATCCACCTCATTAGAACTGACTCAAATGCATTCCTTTTTATGGCTGAGTAATATGTTATTGTGTATATGTACCACTTCTTTATCCATTCATAAAGAGCCTCTTGATGAAAGTGGAAGAGGTAAGTGAAAAAGCTGGCTTAAAACTCAACATTAAAAAAATGAAGATCGGGGCATTTGGTCCCATTACTTCATGGCAAATAGATGAGGAAACAATGGAAAGAGTGAGAGACTTTATTTTTTGGGCTCCAAAATCACTGCAGATGGTGACTACAACCATGAAATTAAAAGACGCTTGTTCCTTGGAAGAAACACCAGGACAAACATACACAGCATATTAAAAAGCAGAGACATTACTTTGTCAACAAAGATCTGTCTAGTCAAAGCTATGGTTTTTCTGGTAGTCATGTATGGATGTAAGAGCTGGACCATAAAGAAAGCTGAGCACTTAAGAATTGATGCTTTTGAACTGTGGTGATGGAGAAGACTCTTGAGAGTCCCTTGGACAGCAAGGAGATGCAACCAGTCCATCCTAAAGGAAATCAGCCCTGAATAGTCATTGGAAGGACTGATGCTGAAGCTGAAACTCCAATACTTTGGCCACCTGATGCAAAGAGCTGACTCACTGGAAAAGACCCTGATGCTGGGAAAGATTGAGGGCAGCAGGAGAAGGGGCTGACAGAGGATGAGATGGTTGGATGGCATCACTGACTCAATGGACATAAGTTTGAGTAAACTCTGGGAGTTGGTGATGGACCGGGGGCCTGGCATGCTGCAGTCCATAGGGTCACAAAGAGTCAGACATGACTGAATGACTGGACTGACTAACCCACTAACAAATGATTATAGTTTTAATTATTTATGTATTTTAACACTTGTATCAGAGATATAAATGGTTTATCCACTACCATTACAATATTAGAGTATTTTAAATGTAGCTATAAATTTACCTTTGCCAGTGAGTTTTATACTTTCATGTTTTCCTGTTACTAACTAGTGTCCTTTTGTTTTAACTTAAAGAACTCCCTTTAACATTTGTTGTGAGGTCAGTGGTGATAACTGTTTCAGCTTTTGTCTATAAATTTTTTCATTCTTCTAGTTATTAAGGACAACTTTTTCAGATGTTCTTGGTTAGCACCTTTCTGGTATTCCCTAAGTATTCTGAATATGCAAACCAAGTTGCTTTCCTTTTGCTGCTTTTAAGATTCTCTTCTTCTCCTCTTTAACCTTTCACAGTTTAATTGCAATGTGTTTGAGTGAGTCTCTTAGGATTCAACTTCTTTCAAACTCTCCGAGCTTCCTGGACGTGGATTGCCTGTTTCTTTCCCCGGTTAAGGAAGTTTCCAGCCATTTTTTTTTTTTTTAATATGCTTTCTGCCTTCTCTCTTCTTCTGGAACTCCTATCACATATAGTCTGCTTGATCTTGTCCCACAAATTTCATAATCCAGCTCTTCATTTTTTCCTTTCTGTTTAAATCCCACTGCCCTGTCAAGTTTACTGACTTTCTTCCAGCAAATGTAGTCTGCTACTGAATCCATTTAATTTTTTCAGTTATTTTTTAATTCTTCAGCTCTTTGATTTCTCTTTATATATATTTCCTTGTTGAAATTCTCTCTCTGTTCATATGCTTGCTTCCTAACCTCAGTAAGCATCTTTAGTAACTGCTCTCTCAATCAGATAAACTACTTAATGCAAGTCACTAAGATCTGTTTCTGGATATTTACCTTGTTCTTTTGTTTGAAATGTATTCCTATGAGTCTTCCTTTCTTGACTTTCTGTGGTTTCTGTGCATTAGATAAAATAATCACATCTTCCAGTCTTGACAAGAGTGGTCTCATGTAGGAGATAAATCTTGCTATATATGAGATGGACCTAATCAATCAGTCCAGCCCAAACTCCTAGGTTTCTCTCAAAGTTTTGTGACCAACCAAGCCTCCTTCCTTGCTCTTAGTGGCTCCCAGGAGTTGAGGGTGTGCCAAGATCCAACAATGTCCCAAAGGAAAAGGATCACATTCAGAACCTATATATACACTCATTAGAAGTTGGACCCTCAGGGAACAGTAGCTGGTAAAGTATGTAGTTAAACTTCTTCCAGGGAGAAAGGTTGCTTTTGCCTAAATGCTTCTTTGTTGGATCTTGGAGTACAGCCATGGGGAAGGGTACCCCCATACCCATTAACAACTATTTGTTTGATACAGCCCTGTAACTCTTGAATGCAAGCCCCAATGGCTATTAGAGCCAGATGACCTGGGGCCTCATCCCTTAGACAGCAGCTGAAAAAGCTTGGGCACTAAATGTGAGTACAAGCTCCTTCTGGTGAGATGCTGTCAACTGGATTTTATTATTGGATTACTTTGCCGACTAAGGTCTGTCTAGTCAAGGCTATGATTTTTCCAGTAGCCATGTAGAGTTGGAGTGTGAAGAAGGCTGAGCACCGAAGAATTAATGCGTTTGAACTGTGGTGTTGGAGAAGACTCTTGAAAGTCCCTTGGACTGCAAGGAGATCCAACCAGTCCATTCTGAAGGAGATCAACCCTGGGATTTCTTTGGAAGGAATGATGCTAAAGCTGAAACTCCAGTACTTTGGCCACCTCATGCGAAGTGGTGACTCATTGGAAAAGACTGTGATGCTGGGAGGGATTGGGGGCAGGAGGAGAAGGGGACGACAGAAGATGAGATGGCTGGATGGCATCATGGACTCGATGGACATGAGTTTGAGTGAACTCCGGGAGTTGGTGATGGACAGGGAGGCCTGGTGTGCTGCGATTCATGGGGTGGGGAAGAGTCGGACACGACTGAGCGACTGAACTGAACTGAACTGAAAGGGGGAGAAGGTAGGAGAGATGCCTGTTGGCCTCCCCAGTCTCTGGGGAAGTTCTCCGGTGGTCCCTAAATGCCTGCTAAATTAGAAGCTTGGCATGAAGACAGTAGATATTAAAGTACAGAAATAAACCTATTTCAGGGAAAGACTGGAAAATGGCTAATTCTGCTTGTTCCCTGTGTGCTGAGCCCTGAGGGGTAGAGCTAGTTAAGGAATCCTTCTTTGCTAGAGTCTTCTTGGTCTCATGAATGGAAATCCCTTTTGCTCTAAAAGCTGGGAAATTTGGGTCCCTTGCTTTAGGCAGCAGTCACAAAAGTTGGGGTTCAAATGTACATACAAACTTTCTCCAGGCACGGAGTAGTGACATGGAATGGGTTAGAGGTAGAAGTAAGGCAAGGTGTCCTCCAGCTTTACTGGCCTCTGATGAGGGTTGCAGCCAGTCCCTAGTGCTTCTTAAATTAGAAGCTTGGCCCTCAGGGCAGTTTTTACAGTATACGGACAGATCTTTCAAGGAAAGACTGGAAGATGAGCCTTTTGTCTGCTTCCTCTGAGCTGATCCCTACAGGCACAGTCATGGCAAACGACTGCATTCCCTTCAGTTGTCATAGTCTTATAGGTCTCATGGACACAAGCCCCACAGACTTTCAGAGCCAGACGTTTTGCAAGCCTACCCCACTGAAAGGAATCTTAAAGGTGGAGTGCTAGACGTAGTGTCAAAACATACTTCACTCCTCAGATAGAATCTGACAGTTGGGGATTCTCTCCCAATTGTATGATGTTGCATCAAGGGTGGGGTTTATGACAAGTGTATCTCAGTCTTTCCTACCCACTCTGATGTGGATATTTCCTCAACTGTCCAATGTGTATAAGTTGCTCAACTAGTTTCTGGATCTCTTTTAGAGGAAATTGCTCCATGTATAGCTATATATTTGGTGTGCCCATGTGAGGAAGGGGTACTTAGGGGCTTCCCATGTCTTCTCCAGTTCCTTTTAGCAAATAATAGTCTTTAGTAAGCAAGACTCAGATGCTAAGTGTGCTTACTGCTATATGGACATACAAGTATGTTTACATACATGCATTCAAACTGTGCATATTTACATGTACATTTCTATCAACACATCAATCTACCCATATATATTAGAAACTATGAACTTAAACCCATGTTTTTAATTTTAATCCAACACCACAGAGTTCAATCTAATTTTCTCCCTTTCTAGAAATTAGTCTAAGTTGGCTCCTCAAGCCTGAGGAAAGTAGCAAAACATAATTATCAATCCATTTATATATATGATCAATTCCACTGTGTACAAGCAATCTTTGTATTCAGTTTCTAGGTCTTCTGTACCAAATTATCACAAATTGTGTGTTTTAAGACAGACATTTATTCTCTCACAGTTATGGAGGCCAGAAGTTTAACATCAGTTTCACTTAGCTGAAATTAAACTTTTAGGTGGGTTGAACGCTTGAAGGCTCCAAGAGAAAATCTATTCCTTGCCTCTTCCAGGTTCTTGAGGCTACTGGAATTCTTTGGCTTACAGTTCAGTTATGTTGATTTCTATTTCTGTCATCACATCACCTTCTTAACTTGTGTGTGTGTCTGCTCTCCCTCTGCCTCTAAGAAGGACACTTAGGAAGATATTTAAGGTCCATCCAGATAATCCAAGATTATCTCATCAAAAGATTCTTACTTAATCACATGTGGAAAGACCTTATTTTTTCAAAAATAAAGTAACAATTATAGGTTCTGATAACTGGGTCTTGATACCTTTGGGGTTATCAATCATTGAAACCCACCTCCCTCTTAGCCCTGATCTCCACATTCTTTTCAACTTTTCAAAAATGCCCAGCATACCTTTTGCTCGTCCCTTTCAGGATTTTTCTCTCTTCTTTCCTGAACTCTGCCAGTTTACTTGTACTGTTATTATTTCCTGCTTTGGTCCTAATATTTCTGTTTTGCTTTATAGGGTCATTTTATTGCTTAATGAATTTTTGGAAATTTTGAAAAATGTTTCTGATCTGTTTTTCATCTGTCTTCTGCATTTTGTTTTTGTTCATTAATTTCCTGGAATACGTGTAAAAACTGTGCAGTTTATTATTAAATCATTCAGTGAATGCTTTCTGAGCCAGTTATTTGGGTGTGGTGTTAGAGTAACACTCCAGACTATTAGGAAGCCTCAATGCCTTACAGTTAAGCCACATGTGATATGCCTCTAAGTATTCAAGAGAAATTACCTATTTCCTTTATCGACAAAGATTACCATCTCAAGTTCCTGGTACTAGCACATCATGGCATATGCCTCTCTAATGCATGGTTGTTTTAAAATGAAGTCAGCTCCCACCTCTCCTGTACATTGCCAAACCACAAATGAAGTTGATTGGTTGAGGCAGCACAATTTTGCTTCAGCATCAAGTATAGCCATCAGGAGGGCTTCCCAGGTGGCTAAGTGGTAACAGAATCCACCTGCCAATGTGGGAGACCCAGGTTTGTTCCTTGGTTTGGGAAGATCCCCTGGAGAAGAAAATGCCAACTCACTCCAGAGAGAGTAGCCTGGCAGGCTACAGTCCATGGGGGTCACAGAAGAGTCAAATATGACTTAGCGACTAAACAACAGCAGTAGCTCTCAGGAGGTTAAAGTACAATATTACCAGACAATAAACCATCATAATTCTAAACTACTAATTTTATATTTTAATCCACATTAACTTTTAATTGAGTTTCTTTTATTTAGTCATAAATACATGCCACTCAAGAATCAAATAGCCAGGTGGGAGGCGGGTTCAGGATGGGGGACACATGTATACCCATGGCTGATTAGTGTTGATGTATGGCGAAAGCCACTACAATATTGTAAAGTAATTAGCTTCCAACTAAATTAAATACATTAAATTTTAAAAATTAAAAAAGAATCAAATAGCCAAACAAGGTTCTTATTTATAAATCTTCTCCCTCCAATTCCATTTATTTCTTTCTTCCCAGAGGCAATGTCTTCCACTGCCTCTTAGCTCTTTCTTTTTGTATCTACCTCCATATCACCAAATAACAAGCTTATTGTGCTACTTTATTTCATATTGTTTTTCTGTTTTATACATTATCTAATTTACTTCAACGTCTAAAAGAGATAAACGTAAAAAGACAGACACTGAAAATAATATAAAGTAGCACTATAAGCACATATAAATCACATGCATAAATCGCTTTGATCTTCTTACCTCCAATACAGTTAGATCAGAATTTTATTATCATCAATGTTTAGCACTATTAAGTAAATTACACTTCATAACTTCTGCAAACACAGAAATACATTTTACTTTTATATATATTCTGACGTTAAAAAGTCTTACTTTTTGTTCACCTTGGATGTACTTAACACTTTAATTCAACCCCAAGTGAAAGTGAAAGTCACTCAGTCTTGTCTGCCTCTTTGAGACCCCATGGACTGTAGCTTGCCAGGCTCCTCTGTCCACGGAATCCTTCTCTGCCAATTCACTAAATCTCTTCTTTCTACATTAAGGAAAACAGCTATTATATCAATTTCATTGGTGACCACAGATCTTATATCTACTTAGAGCCTTGTGACTTTTCTTCAATCTGGACTTGTCTTCCATGTTTATTGCTGAGACAATGTATTAGGTTCTTGTTACACTATGACCCGGGGATTTCCTTCATTTTTCTTTCATGCTGGATTTTTATATCCTTAAACTCCATGCTTTCCTTTACTTAATTTACTCTCCTGTTTTAATGAAGCACATTCCAGTAGTCTTGTAAACCTTGTGGGAGATTAATTTTGTTGAGACTTTAAAAACCTGATATTATCTTTCTTCACAATTAGATGATAGTTCTGGAAAAGGACTCAAGATTTGAAATCACTTCTCCCCCAAATTCTGAAAACACTGGTCCACTGATTTTCTTTTAATCACAACTCTCAGATATAATTAACATACTGCATAATTTATCTATTAAATATATATAACATAGTTTCTTTTAGTATATTCAGAGTTGTAAAACCACCACTACCACAAGAAAAATAGGAGATTTTCTTCACCCCAAGAAGAAATCCCATATACATCAGCAGTCCCCTTTCTTCCCACTCTCTTCCAGCCCAAGGCTACCACTGGTCAACTTTCTGTCTCCATGGATTTGCCTATTTTGCACGTTTTATATAAATGAAATTCATATATGATCTATTGTGACTTTTTTTTTACACTTAGCATGTTTTCAAAGTCCATCCATGTTGCAGCAGATATTTAACTGCCAAATGCCACTCCACTGCATGTATATACAACATTTTATTTATCTGTTCATCTGTTGAGGGACATCTGGGTTGTTTCTACCTTTTGGCTATTATGAATAAAAGTGCTGTGAGCATTACTGTACAGCTTTTTGTGTAGACATATATATCCATTTCTCCTGGGTATATATACAGACCTAGAATTAGAGTGGCTGGGTCATGTGATAAATCTAACATTACGTCTTTTGAGACACTGTAAAATTGTTTTCCAAAGTAGCTGCTTATTTTACATTCCCACCAGCAGGTATAAAGGTTCCAGTGTCTTCATAACCTCAACGCTTGTTATGAAGTGGAATCTTTTCATTTTGATTTGCATTTCCCATGGCATATCTATCTTTTCAGATGTTTATTAGTCATTTGTAAGTCATATTCAGAGAAATGTCTAACTTAGATCCCTTGCCTGTTTTTTCACTGACTTAATTTTTCTTTTTACTGATTCTTAAGGTTTATTCCTAAGTTCTAGAGTTTCATATTTTCAGTTCTTACATTTATGTCACTGATCCATTTTGAATTTATTTTTGTTTATGATGTGAGGAGGGGTGGGGAAGGTGCTGAACTTTATCCTTGTGCTGTGGTTATCTAGTTGTTCCACTGTCACTTGTTGAAAATACTTTTCTTTCCCCACTTAACTGTCTTTGCACTCATTTCAAGTACCAACTGACCATAAAGGATCATTTTTGGATTTTTGATTTTATTCCACTATCTTTATACTTATTTGACTATCTTTATACTAATTCTAAATTCTCTTGATTAATCTAGCATGGTGCTAAGCTTTAAAATCAGGAAGTGTGACTACTGCAACTTTGTTCTTTGTTCCACTGATTTCTAGCTTCCTTTCCTGTTGTTTAAACTCTGCTGACATTCTGTCTTCATTCTGTGTGTGCAACCTCTTTTTCTCTTTCAAATCTCTTAGGATCTCCTATTTTCCCCGACTGTCCTGAAATTTCATGACCATATGCCTTGGTAGAAGTCTACTTTCACCCTGGTTATGCTGAGTAGCTCTTTACTGGCACTCTTACCCTGGGTATTTGCTTCATTGATTCCAGGAAATCTTAAGTGATTACATGGCTTTTTCTTTTTTGACATTTATTTTTTGAACTTTATTTCTGGAAAAACTTTTATTAGTTTACCTTCATTTATCTTATTATTTATCTTTATTAAATAATGGAACTGGACTGAGCCTAAAATATTCTTTCCTTTTTTCTCTTTACTTTCAACCTGTTCATTTTTACTCTTTCTCTAAGATTTCCTCAAATTTGCATTCTCTATTTTCTATTAATGATTCTGCTCTTAAAATTGTGAATGTCAAAGAATACATTTTTTCTCATAAAAACATCCTATTATTTTACATACAGAATTTTTTTTTTCCCATTTTTAAGAGCTATTATCTTTGCTTGTCTGTTTTGGTCTTTTCTTATAGGCTAGAGATATCCACCCAGGACTATGTACCTAGGCTTCAAGCTGAAGGACTAAAAACCTCATTAAGAGCTCTATCAATATAGGTGAGGTTTTTGTACCAAACTATTTCATCAGGAGAACTGCTAAAACCAATAAATTTAGATTTTGCTGATGTTTTTCTCTATCTCTTAGGCTTGCCAGATTTCCCTAAGAGTGTTCTAAATTCTTAAGTGGAATGCAAGCGCTAGACTGCACTGTTCTGGAAGCTGCGAGTGGGGGTGAGGGGTGGGGGGACCCACCAGAGCTTGGTGTGTAGGAAAACGAAGGACAGATGGTACAAAAGTAAGTATCTAAATTACCACTTATCTCCCCCATAAGGTGTACCATTCAACAGTGCCTGGTATCTCCTCACTCCAGAATCTCTCTGTTCTGCTATCCAAGACAATAAACTTCTAGTATTCTGAGGCTCAGGAATGTTATCATGGAGAAAATGGGAGGGAAATCTCTGCTTCTAAACAGATTTTCAACCAGATCTCACCAACGTAATTCTCATCCTCAATTTCAGAGGTATCTGACATACTAAAAAGGAGGCCCTTCAGAGAACCTGCAGTATAAATTTGGACCATACCTTGACTTTCTTTATCAGTAGCTAAGAATTCAGTTACTTGAACAGACAGCTCAACATCTTTCTGTTTTCCAGCTTCTAAAATTTTGTTGCTACTGCCTTCTTTCCCTGTCTTTTCCTTCTTTATTATGTGTGCTCAGTAGTGTCTGACTTTTTGCAACCACATAGACTGTAGCCTGCCAGGCTCCTCTGTCCATGGAATTTTCCAGACAAGAATACTGAAGTGGGTTGCCATTTCCTACTCCTAGGGGATCTTTCTGATCCAGGATTGAACCTGTGTCTCCTGTGTTGGCAGGAGAATTCTTTAACACTGTGCCACCTGGGATGCCCCTTTATTAATTATATCTATTTGTTAAAAAGCCAAACACTTCTTCATTGTCATTAAGGTTTCAGAAAGTAAATGCATGTGATTAATATACCATTTGAATTATACATCTTTTTTCAAAAGGATGATAAGGCTTCTTTTTTGTTGTTTTTGCTTTTTCGGTCATGCCACGCAGCTTGTGGGATCTTAGTTTCCAGAGGGATTGAACCCATGTGAAAGTGCAGAGTCCTAACCACTGGACTGCCAGGGAATTCCCCAATGACTCTTGAAATTGAATGTCAGAGTTGGATATACACTTCCAAAGTACCTACCAATTTCAGACAACCTAAGTTTAATTAAATTTTTAATTTCTACTAGCAACTGTTAAAGATGCTAACATTCAAAAGAGTAAATCAAACCTAATCCTAAACAGATAAATAAACCTAAACAGATAAATTAACCTAAATAGATAAATAGAAAAGAATATGGGAGAAAAAAATAAATTTTGACAAGTAGAACATGAAAAATCTCACTGGAGGAAATAATCTGAACATTATTTTGAAGAATTCCACAGACATATAAAAAGCAGTACAGAATTCACAAGCAATAAAAGAGCACAAGCAAATACAAGGAGCCAACAATGTGCTTCACTGAATCCTCTGCTGCTGCTGCTGCTGCTGCTAAGTCGCTTCAGTCGTGTCCGACTCTGTGCGACCCCATAGACGGCAGCCTACCAGGCTCCGCCCCGGGGATTCTCCAGGCAAGAACATGGAGTGGGTTGCCATTTCCTTCTCCAATGCATGAAAGTGAAAATTGGAAGTGAAGTCGCTCAGTTGTGTCCGGCTCTTCGCGACCCCATGGACTGCAGCCTTCCAGGCTCCTCCGTCCATGGGATTTTGGAGAGTACTGGAGTGGGTTGCGATTGAATCCTCTGCTTCCCTTGTTTTTTCACGAAAGGTCTCTAACTCAAGGTCCTGAATTCAGAAAGCCCTGATTAACCACATTTACTTCTTCGATTTCAATTAGCACTCAACATGAAAATAACTCCCAAAGCTTCTTCCGTTTATTTTCCAGAACAAAATATTTACTTGGTTAGTGGTCTGCTCCATGTCACTGCACCAAAAAATCTCAAGCCGCCTTTCCTTAAGCATCTCCTGTCCCCAAACCACTTCCACCTCCTTCATTGTCAAGCCATCATATACACTAGTAAACCAACCAGCAAGCAATCCTTGAACCAAGTTTGATTCTTCCTACTTTCTCCCTTAACACCAGTTTCCAAGTTCCCACTTACTATATATTTTTTCAATAAGCTTTACAGTCATTTTGTCACTAGATGCATTCTAATAACATTAAGAAGGTAAAATGAATAATCTGAGACCCAAACTAACCTACACTAATAGCTTTATCACCATTTTCTTAGAATAAACATTACTGGGATGGTTTCCACTTTATTACAAAATTGTTTAGCTTCATGCTTAAGCTGGATAATTACAAAGTTGAGTGAGCGTAAAAAGTGTTTAGCAAAAAACAAAGAACAGAATACTCCCTAAATTTAAAACTTCACTAGCTTAGTTATTTCAAACCAACTTTATGCAAATCATCTTCCAGAAGCTTACTCATAAACAGCCTATAAAACCAGAGAAATAGTTGAGAATATACACATATGTTTTTGTTTTAACTGCTGACTGATTTGAACTACAGGGAAGCCACAAAAACATGTGGGCAACTAATGATCCCATGGCAATTATTATCCTCGGTTATAGACCAGAACGGACCATGTAGTAAACATATGGCAAAAAAAGGAGCATTAGAATCAAGTCATTTGACTCCTGTTCTGCATCGTAATACCTTGTTAATACATAATTAACCAAATTACTTGGAAGCAATGTATTTTACAGTGGTTTTCATAAAGTATTCTCGCACTTGATTCCAAAATATTGAAGAGTTGTAGAAATGGTAAACTCTCTGTAAACATGTACTAGATACCTTGCTATGCATTAAAACTTTCTTTTTAATGTCCCATAGTTACAGAATGTCTCCTAGTCAGTCATCTAACAGTCACCTAATCTTTCCCTCTTCTGTAGAAAATGATAAAATGTTAATGAATTAATAATGAATTTATAAGCTCAGAATAATTATTATCCATTAAGATTGCCATATCAATAAAGATATCCACATATTGATTGCCTAAGCCAAATTATCTTTGGACTGTTTCACTACCTAATATATGAGTAAGAAAAAAATTCATGGGAAGGGGAATACCACAACTTATTCTCCAAAAAGGAGGAAAAGGGGCAAAAAAGCAAAGGAATATGAATCAATAAAAACTAGACTTTCTGGTCAGAAGACCAACGCCTGTGAAAAACTAATTAAAAACATAAATGTTTTCACATTTTAATGAATTTTAAGGATAACCAAAATTGCTGCACATTACTGAAGTGTTAACTCAGTTGGAGTTTTCATAATAAAGGTACACTGTTCCTTTTATTTTTAAGGTATAGTTCATGAATAAAATCTACTGAGTGTCAACAATATGCCAAGCACTGTAGGAATACACAAAGAAGAGACTCTGGCATAGAAGTATTAAAAATCTCATGGAATTACAAGGTAAACTATAATATGATATACTAAAAAAATGTAATAGAGGCATGTATGAGTACAATGAGGCCACAAAAAATACCCAGGCCTGCCTGGTAGCGTCAGGGAAGACTGAAATCGAGGTGATGACCTTTCAAAGCAGTAAAGTGCAGAGGTGATTAAAGAAAAAGGATGACCATAAAGAAGGGACCATAAACACTCTATTTAAAAGCCTATGTAGCAAAACAATCCAAAGTTAGAATGTTTTGGATAGACTGACAAATAGTATTTTAGAACAAACCAAACACTATATACCATGGATGGCAAAGAACAACAACAAAAAGAGTAGGAACAAAACAGACAATTACCTCCTTTTGTAGTATCATTCTGGGCCTGGATACCATGATGCAATGAATTATGAATGGCAGAAAGAAGATCTGCTGCTTGAACCATCAATTTTTGAGCTTCTGCAACAGCACTGGTCTAGCAAATAAATCACCAAAAACATTCTTACATATTCTTTCACTGAAAGATATACATTAAATAGGAAAATCCTATAAACAATAATGAAATTATTAAATGCTTGTTGTAATGACATTGGTTTTCACAAACTATTCACTTAATACAGGATGCCCAGATCCTGTTAGGATAGAAATAATTTTTTTACTCATATCAGTACTTTGTAGGAACCACTAAAAAACAATAGGAAACATTCTGGTTTATTCTACCAATCTCAATTTTTTTTTTTCCTAAAGAGATGTAGTCAACTAGAAAATGAGAAACTGCAAAATTCCTACTAAGTCATTCATCAAGGTGAAATTTTTAAAAAAGAAGAGAATTGCAGAAGTTTGTAAGGGCTGGATCTGTACTCAAAATTAACTATTCACAAATTAGCCTGTAATTTACTTGAGTTAACACAATACACACGCGCGCGCACGCACACACACACACACACAGAAATATTCACCATCTAAGGGTTGTTTTAGGTTCTATACAAATCTAAGTTTATTTAACTGAATGAAAGAAGAGCCTACCTAAAATTCTCATTTTTAATTTCTCAAATTAACTTCAAAGAAACAATTTCAGCTTCTACTATTATATCCACTAATAAGCATTACATTATTTTTGTATCAACAACAGTCATAGATATGTTAAGGGCACAATGTAAAATTCATGTGACTTTTGGTGAAAATCATCAGGGATATTCTGACATAAACACACCAAATGCTGAGTGCTGTGTATGTGTGCATATATATTCCAATAGAAAAGTCTCAGAACTACCAAAATCGAGCATTCCATCAAAAACAAAAACACTGAACAGATTAAATACCCTTACCTCTTTCTTAGTAAAGGCTATAAGCACTGTCAGTAACACTCGAGTAAATTTCACTCTGCTGAATACTGCTAAACATTGTTGGTGCTAAAAAAATAAGAAAGGACTAAAAGTTAAAAGATGCAAAGCCTTGTGAAAGAAATTTCATTTTAAAATATTGTATATTAAGTTCTAAATCTCAGTGTTAGTAATTTACAAATACCTTCACTTACAGGCTTTTAAATATCTGAAAATGAGCTGCATAAAACACAATAAAATGAAGCCTATTTTACTGAAACAGCAATATATAATAAAGCTTCTGTATCACAAGGACTGATTTTTCCCCAAGTCAGGAGTTACACTATTATTTCAAAACTGATTCAATTAGTATTTTTAAGAGGACTGACAGAAATATGGTTTAAACAGAGTCAGAAAATTTAGGATCTCAACAAAGGTTTGACAAATTTTGATATTATGTAAGTTCTTGACTTCTGCCAAGTTTTGGTGGATCATCTGAAAAAAAATCATTTTTTCTTCCTACGTACCTCATAGGAATATCGAAGAATTCTGAAATCATGTATCTGAAAGAGTTGTATTATATCAAAATAAATACAAGGGAAATAAACTCCCTTGTAATGTCCAATTTTTAAAGAAATACCTTAAAAAGGGCTTCCATAAATTATAACGCAGTTCATAAAACTACAACATTAAGAGGCAGACTTCTCTGATATTAGCTACCAGAAAATAAGTTCAATTACTTCTAGTTCAACTTCTGGGTCTCTTTCTTCTCCTTGTCGACTTCGAGTACTCTAAAATTTTAAAAAAGGTGAATTAAAACAAACACAAGCCTGTAAAAGCAAAAATTATGATTATACAAGGTAAAGGAATAAATTAATTTACTGAGTATACACTATAATCTATTTGAAGCAAATATCTGGAAGGAAAACGCTGTTATCAATTATTTATTTACCTAATAGTACTATATATATTTAGTTCATTTTGATATAAAGATCACACAAAGGAAAAGGTATTAAAAACAGCAAAAGCAAAACAATGAATAATATAAGCAAAAGCACATGGTACACAGTACTTCTTTCTTTAAAAAGATCTATTAACTGAAGTTCCTGACGTTCTCAAAACTAACCCAGAGAAAAGAAATGTGATCTTTACAGAATCACATCATAAAGTCACATGGTAAACACTGATCAGTTCTACACTAACACGCAAAATCTTCTTAATACATATGTTACATATGGTTGAGTATTCGGGCAAAACCCAAAGGCAATACCACACGAAGATCCAATACCACACGAAGATCCAGAAGATCTGGGTTCTAGACCTGGAACTGACACTTAATAATGGCATGCCCTTAAGAAGACTCAAGACAGGTTACTTGATGTTTCTGAGCTCTATTCTCTTCATTTCAAAGTGTAGTTTATTGCCTAATACACTGAATAACTGTAAATATCAAATAAGACAATAATGCAAAACTGTTTTGACAACCATGCTGTGTTATATAAGTGTAAAAAAAATAACAGAAATATAATTTTTTATTTTTACTCTCTATCAGAACAAAATCATCATGGTCATCTGGCCAAAGGGTGTCTGTCGCTCATAGGTTTTTACCAGATTTGAGAAACTACTATTTTTTGCACTCTTCTACTATGTTCTAGACACTGTCCTAACCATTAAAAATACAAAGGTGAAGAAGATAATCCTTACCTTTGAGGAATTTAAAACTCTAGCATCTTATGCTATTCTTAAAACAGCATACTAAAATTCTAAAACAGTGGTAAAAAATTGAAAAAACTTGAAATGGTTAAATTTTGAGTACTTGAAAGTAATATTAATTCATCAGAAACCGCTCCAGTAGTCTTCAAACTCATTACCAAAAAAAGGTATAGCATACATAAAGGAACTCGGTAGTGTTACCTAGCTATTTGTAATCAGCTTACTAGCTATTTGTAATTAGCTAAAGTTAACCTGACATTTAGAAGAATATAAATATCTTATACTAAAGAAAAGAGAAAGAAAACATACCTTTACTCTTCTTTGCATGTCATCCTCCACATCTTTTAGCATGCCTAGAAATAGAGACAATGATTTTAAAAGCAAACAAATTCAAATGTAAAACTTGTGAATTACCATTATAAATGGTTTTACCTGTAACTCGAAGATCTGTCACACTGTTAGCCATTTTAAATCCATAAGTCATTGACTGAAAATCTTCCTACACAGAAAAGCAATAATTAGGCCCTTGAATAATAGCAAAACCTTTTACTGTTTTTCTCTTACAAAATCACTATTTGCTAAAAGGAAATGGTAATAGAATGTCACCTCAAATATTGCTATCATTCATCCAACTTTCTTTATAGTTATACCATGAAAACACCACATTCTAATGCTATCTCTATCCCCTTAATTTCAACTGTTTATCCTTAGGCTATTTAAACATACTTGCATTTAATACGTTCATCTGCAAAACAATGCTTACGATAATATTACAAATTACTCCCACCTACAAAGAATTCTCACATTTACAGGTGAACAATAAATACATAACAATTACCATTTGATGACAAGCTTACAAAATTTAGACAAGATTCTTCAAAAATTATTATGTGTCTTTTTACACACTGTTAGGGTACAAAGGCTAAGCTTTTCAAATAGAATTACTCAAAGTGCCAGCAGAGCCACATTCCCACTTCAACCCACTGTAAAGAAAAAAATGATCCAAATACAGGTTCCCACTCTCAGAATAATTTAAAACACCGCTGAGATATTAGCAAATTAAGTCATTTGCTGGATCCACTATGAAGAGTTTAAGGTCATCTGGCTGATTTTGGCTAAGAAATTAAAAGCTCTAATAAAGGAGTATTTCTGCCATATTATAATTCTTATAAAATGTATATAAAAGCCTAATATAATGGAATAATAGACATTCACAGCAGTGGCCAGAACTGTAGAGAAATTTCCGGACTCAACAAAAACATCAGTAAGCATGCAATTGATGTCAAACACTAAACCTTACAAAGAGAATGAAGCACAAACAAATATCCTAGTCTCAAAGAACTCAGTAGAATTGTATGCCTCACAGGACTGGGTCTTTTAAGTCTCAGGTTGTATTACAGAGCTATAAATGTAGCCTCTGGATGAAGCTTATACTCTTTTATTTCTACATGGACATCAAATAGGATTCTCAAACTGTACATGTATAAATATGAACTTTCATAGTGTTTACCACATTGCTAAAAGGCACTTCTATCCTTTCCATTATTCCAAGTAGGAGTGAAGAACCACAGGAATCAGAACACAAATAATTTAGAAACAGGTGGTGGCATGCTTCAAGCTTCAAAGATCATAAGGGGTGACAAAGACTAAGTCTAAGGTATGGTCACTAAAAAGATAAATCCTAAGTGATTCCGAAGAGAAAACAGGAGTCAAGAATCAGGATGGTAACACTGGGATTATAAATCAGTGGAACAATGCCTTCAAAATCAGAGGAAAATTATTTTCCAGCCTAGAAGTCTACTATAGCCCCACCATCAACGAGGTTAAAGGGTAGGGAAAACATTTTCAGACATACAAGGTCTCAAAGAAAAATTCCCTCCCTGTCTCCCCAAAGAAACTGGAGGCACTGAACAAGCAAGGTTATAAACTACGAACAATACAGGCATAAGATCCAGGTAACCAGGGATCTAACAAAAAGAGAGGGAAATGGAATTCCCAGAAGAACAACACAGAGAAACCTGGGATGACAGCCACGCAGAGCGCCTAGAAATCAAATGACCCAGCTAGAGAACAAAGAAGAATATTAAAAAAAAAATTGTATATTACTGGATGTATATATAGATGTATATATACATGATGAAATATACAGATTATCTGATAGTTTAATAATAATGGGAAAGGACTTAAGGAGAAATACATAGAAAACTAAGCAAACTCAAAAGAAACAGTAGTTACTGCCTTTAAGAAAAAAAAAATTTGTATGAGTAAAAGAAGCATACACTACTCTGGCTCATCTGTCATTAATATTTATACAGTCACAATAATATCTGTACTGAATGATTTAACCATAAGCTGAATTATTATTTGGAGTGAGGGAGAAGGTAATATACGAATGCTAAGTATACACTAAAAATTTGATGCTATACACTACCTAAAGATGATAAATTCTTAAACCTAAAAACTAGAATATTAGCCTATTAAACAGAAATATGGAAACTGTAGGAAAAAGCTAAAGAATTGATTATTATGAATGGATAAAGAAAGAGGAGAGCACTGTAATTTTTCATTATACACTTTGTGGGCTATAGAGAAGAAAAAACAGTGACCAGATTCAAGACGTTTGCAAGGTAAAACAATCTGGATGTAGGAGGTTAAAAAAAAAAAGTAATCAAAGATTACACTAAAGACGTCCTTTTGCAAGACAGAAAAAAAGCCATTTGATCGGTGAACTGTGGTTCCCATTTTGCACGTGAGCAACATATTAGAAGAAACTTCTTTGGGCAAATGAGAATGTCTCCAGTTCAGGAGTAAAAACTAAGCAGAGACATAACACATAATCATCAGGAACTTCAGAAGCATCCATTTCAAACAAATTATTTGTTGATTTTAACTCATTCATATTTTTTCATTACTAGGCCTCTAAAGGATTTTACTAGGCAATCAACTTTTTTTAAATTTCCAAACTGAGACAAATTCATCTGGACTATCTGAAAAGTTTAGCAAAACAAGAAAAATATCTTTCCAGCCTAGGAACTAACTTTTGTTTCTCCAGTTTTAGTTTTACATAATTGGTTACATTGTGTGCTGCCTTCTTAACATTTTAAAGTATGCATTTTCCCATGATATTAAATACTGTCATCTCTATATATTCATTACACATAATCTTTATATGATACAGTAAACACAGTTTATTTCAACCATAACCCTAATGGTAGTGTTTTGATCAACACCAATTTTCACTATTAAAAACTCTGATTAATGTATTTGGGCATTAAGTGTCCATATGCCTAATAATTTCTTTAAGGCTGAGTTCTAAAGGTGAACTAACTAGTTTAAATGGTATCAATAGGCTTAAAACTTTTGATACATACACTGCTCAATTATTTTCCAAAGCAGCTATGTTAATGCATACTCTCACTAGTAAAAAATACATATATATTCTTAAATACTGTGTAGATGAAAAGTGAACTAAGTATTACTTAGATTTTCTTGGATTACACTGAGCCTGAATTTTTTAAATGTTATGATCATTTGATAATCTTCCTCTATGAATAAGCTATTTATTTTACTGCTATTTATACATTTGGGTTTTACTCTCACCTTTATTTGAATGGGATTTTAATACACCAAAACTTGTTTTTCCTGTATTTTTCCTAAGATGTTTTTCAATCAGCTTTTTCCCTATTAGTCCTTTTCTTTAGGATTTCTTTCATCTCTTAGTTAAGTCCTTCATCCAGAAATTTGAAGTAAAAAAATTATAAAATTTTTTTTGTTTACTTAGAAAGTAATACAGGTGTATAATAAAAATTACAACAATACAAATAAGTATATACTCTGTAGAAGATAACTAACTATCTCTTTCTTAAAAAAGAGCAAAAATGGTAGCAAGCTACACATGCTTTCTATACCAAACATACTTTACATTAATTTGGAGATCTAAATTTGTATAAGTAAGCCTACCCCCTCCTTTGTAAAGGGTGCAAAACACTTACTTGGCAGTATGAGGGTAGTGTCATTTAATGTCGTGTACTGATGGTCATTAGTTTCCAGACTTTAGTTACTACAAACACTACAACTAATGTCCTTGAACATAGATCTTTGGGGATAAGCTTGAATGTATTTATAGGCTAAATTCCTAAAACTGATGAAACAAGACAAGCATTTTCAATCATAGAGAGTACCAAATTACTCTTTCAAAAAGTTGTAGAATTTACACTCCCATCAAAAAAGCATGAATCTTTGTTTATAGTGCAATCCTGTCCAAACTAATAAATGTGGAAAGAGTGCTGGAATTCAAAATCATCATTTTAAAGTCAACACACTAAGATTAGTCCAAGCAAGTACCATGAATGGATACTACATATATATGGAGAGATTTTAAATAAGCAGGATATTTATGTGATCTTAAACAGTTTTCCTACATATTGCTTACTATGTACACAAGGTTAAAAACAGTAACCACAGAAATGTGAACCGGTGCAGGCACTATGGAAAATATTATGGAGGCTTCTCAAAAAAACTAAAAGCAGAGTTCCCATGTGATCCTGCAATCCCACTCCTGGCCATATATCTGGACAAAACTATAATTCAAAACACATAGGCACCCCAATGCTCACTGCAGCACTATTTACAATGGCTAAGACATGGAAACAACATAAATATCCATTGACAGATGAATGGATAAAGAAGATGTAGTGTGTGTGTGTATGTCTGTGTACACACCCACACCCACACCCACAATGGAATACTACTCAGCCATAAAAAAGAATGAAATACCATTTGCAACAACATGCATGGACCTAGAGATTATCTAACCAAGTGAAGTAAACCAGAAAAGACAAATGCCAAATGATGTCACTTATATGTGAAATCTAAGATATGACACAAATGAAATTATATAAGAAAGAGAAACAAACTCACAGACATACAAAACAGTCTCATGGTTGCCAAGGAGGGCAGGGGAGGGATGGACTGGGAGGGTGGGATTAGCAGATGCAAACTATTATACACAGGATAGATAAACAACAAAGTCCTATTGTCTAGCACAGGGAACTATATTCAATATCCTGTAGTAATCCATAAAGGAAAATAATATGAAAAAGAATGTGTATATACATGTGTAACCGTGTAACTGCATCACTATGATGTGTAGCAGAAATTGACACAGCAATGTAAATAAACTATACATCAATAAAATAATTTTTTTTAAAGTAACCATACAGTAATCAGAAAGCACCTTGATGGTGATAAAGTCACATTACCACAGAGGGACAAATGGACACTCTATGTCTCAGATATGAAACCATAAAAAGGACACAGTATTACTCATGTCATATTCCAGCCAGGACTGCATAATATAAATCTAATCATGAGGAAAGAGCAGACAAGCCCCAAATAAGGAACATTCTATTAAATAAGGGAAAGCAGGAGAGAGCTGTGTTTTCCAAAAATACCAAGGTCATTAGAGACAAAGGATGAGCAACTGCTGTAAATTAAAGGACACTAAAGAGATAATGCAACTAGATGTAGGACATGATCCTAGACTGGATCCCACACTGTAGGGAAAAAACACTAAGGACGTTACTAAGTCAACTGACAGAAAAAGAATATGGGTAGGTAGTGGACTGGTATCATAGATTTGCTGGAGTTGACCATTGTGCTGTAGTTGTGTATTAGTGTGTCCTTTTCCTTACAAGGTACATATTGACGTGTCTCAGTGAAGGGAAGTGAAGTGAAATAGGTCAGTCCTGTCCGACTCTTTGCAACCCTGTGGCCTGTAGCCTAGCAGGCTCGTCCCTTCATGGGATTCTCCAGGCAAGAATACTGGAGTGGCTTGCCATTTCCTTCTCCAGGGGATATTCCCGACCCAGGGACTGAACCCAGGTCTCCTGCATTGCAGGCAGACGCTTTAATCTCTCAGCCACCAGGGAAGCCTCAGAGGAGATAAGAATGTACACAGCTCACTCGCCAATGGTTCAGAAAAAGACACATATATACATACATACATGAGAGAAAAAGTAAAAAATGACATGACAGGTTAACAGCAGCTGAATCCGAGTGTTCTTGGTGCTATCACTGTTAACTGCTGTTATCTGGAAAACATTTCCAAGTAAACTAAAATTTTTTAAAGTTAAAATAAAAAAGGAAAACAATAACTATTCATATCCTACACACACATGCGCGCGCGTGCACGTGCACACACACACACACACACACACACACACACACACACACACACACACACACACACCACCGCCCCCCCCCGCCCCAGCATGTCGGTGCCTATTATAGGTAAAAAAATGGTATCTCAGTTTTAATTTGCATTTCTAAAACGAGGTTAAACATCTTACACTTGATGTCCATTTTATTTCTATAAACTGCCTTCTGATTTTTAAGCAACTTTTTTATATCTAAAACATTTTTATCTCTCTACAATTTACTTTGATGTTATAAACTGAATGTTTGTGTCCCTCTCCCACTCCCAAATTCATATGTGAAGTTCTAATGCCCAATGTGATAGCAACTGAGGTGGAGCCTTTGGGAGAGTTCTTTAACGACGAGTTGCAAGGCTTAAAAAAATAAAAGAGAGGGAACCTACAGACTGAAACTTAAGACATATTGACCAACTGCAATAGACTGTGTCTCCTCAAAATTTATATGTTGAAACCTAACCTCCAATGTGATAGTGCTGGGTGATGGACCCTTCAGAAGGTCCATGAAGGTGGGACCCTCATAAATGAGATTAGTGTCCTTATAAAAGAGACTCCGGAGAACTTCCCATCCCTCCTTCTGCCAACTATGAGGCCATGGTTAAAAGAGGAACCAGGAAGCAGGCCCTCACCAGGCACCAAATCTGCTGATGCCTTGATCCTAGATTTCTCAGCCTCCAGAACAATAAGAAATAAACAACTGTTCATAAGCCGTCCCAGGCTACGGTATTCTGTTATGGCAACACAAATGGACTAAGGCAAATGTAAAATGCTGATAAAGTAAGTTTCAAGGGTGCCAACCAATTATTCCAGAACTATTTGGTAAATAAACCCTTTCTCTGTCCCACTGATTTTTAATGTCCTTTTAGGAATACTTAAAATAATTTGTGCGTCTCTTCTCATTTTTTAACTCAAACTAATCTTTTTAAAAATTCCATCCAAATGGGTAAGATTTCCTACCCATATCAATTCAAATATATAGCTAAATAACCAATGAGTGTTTAAGAAATACCCAGTATTTCATAAACAACTCATAAGCCATACATTTAAATGTAGAACTCATTATACTTAGCTATTATTCTCACATATATAATGTAAATTTAGAAAAGCTTTACACTGAACCATTGCTGGAGCCTAAGATATTTATTCTGGATCAGTAACAGTGTGAAAAAGAAACAACGGTTTCAACAAATGAAAGAAACAGAAATAACTTAAGTTTCAAATGCTATCACATCTCCCCTTAAAATACAGTGTCTATAATCATTTTTTTTAATGATAAATGGAAAAATCTTTCTACCACTAAAATGTAAAATACTTCCTCAGTTTGAGGTACTAAGTGGAAGAAAAAGTTTATACTCTAAACTATTCTTCATAACTTCTGTTTTCCTTTTCCTTCCTCCAAAGACTGAAATTAACTTTTATGTTATAATTTATAAGAGACCTAAGGGACAAGCTTATCTCTTCTATTTTCTTTGTGAATCCCCAGAATAAGTACCTCTGTACATAATGAATATTCAATGAATGGTACTGACAGAATACATATTAAGATGAAGGTGGCCAATGAGTTTCAGGAATTCTTAAATAACAAAATCTTACCTCTTCAAAAACAGCAGCTTTATTTACTTTTTCCCTTGCAATGTCACAGATTTTCAAGATACCCAGAGCAAAAGCTTTCATGGCAGGATCTTCTATAAAATCTGGATTATGAATGTAAAGGCACGTAAATACTGTCTGTGCCAAGGAATGGCCTTCTAACCACGTTATCTATAAAGAAATAAAAGAATGCACAAGTCTGAAAAGTCTGATTCAACAGTCAAAGGCCAGACACAGGCCCAAATAAATATGATTAATCACAAGATTTAAAAGAAGATTAAAAGGAAGATCAGAAAAGAGAAGAGTCTGAATCCACTTTCACTGACCAAAGTCTTTCAAGAATTAAAAATATGATTACCCAAAAGTTACAGATATGAGAAGCACTTTTATTATATTATTTAGTTTGCAAAATATTTAGAGATGAAATTAGAGCGCCTCCTTACTTCATATCCAAACACTATTAATTCTATTACAATGTAGTAAATAAAAACCCATGAAATTAAGGAATTCACAATTTTAGAGCCAACCAGGTTCTTAGCCACTCATTCAACTCTTCTTTTTCATCCCAACTACTACTAATCCAGTCAAGAGATTCATATCACACCTAGATTACCACAAGAAACTAGCCAACTGTTTTCCTGCCTCCCATCTCTACTTCAATACTTCCAATAAGAAGGATCATTCTGAAGCACAAAAATAATCATTTAACACTATTCTACTGAGTACCATGGGCCAAGTACCCTGAGCTAGAAGCCAGAAGAACTGCAACCAAAACTGAGTAATCTATGATATTTGAGTACTATGCTAGGTATTCTGCATGTATCTTATCTCATTTTTCCCTAACACTTTGAGAAAGGTGGTGTTTTTCTCATGTTACATATAAAGAAATAGCATAAATAATTTGCCCATGTTTATTCTGTTGTAATTTATACTTAGTCTAAGAATTCTGCAATAGAGCAAGAAAACTACTACATTACAAAATGAGATAACTGCTCTAATTAAGATGCATATTTTGTATTACTAGTGTGCAGAAGACTCTCCAGACTAAAAACTGTCTGCCTATTAAAGTCCAAACTTAGATACAACTCCAATACTCTCATAGAATTGTTCCTCAACTTTGACACAAATTCTCCATCTTGCCCCCTTTTAGCCCATTCTACTACAATTACAAATGGTCCAAGAATAATAAAAATATTTCTGAGGGAAAGAGCTTTGGAGGAAGAAGGATCAGGATTCTCACTATGCCCCTTTCTAGCAACGTAACCCTAGGCAAATAGTAGGCAAACAGATAAGAATGATACCAGAGCGCTCACAGAGCTTATGTAAAAGACCAAAGTAAAAAATATACACATAAAACACATAACAGAAATATTTCATACACACTGGTAATCAATGAATATTTTACCAGACACACAAATGAAGAAATTTAACATTATGTCTAAAGACAATGATTTAATATCAACTTTAAAAAAGAAAGCGACACTCAGAAAGTGGGGGTGGGGTGGGGGAGAAGAGCAGTACAAATGAGAGTTTTCCCATAATTAAACCACACTGTCTAGGGAAGACAATCTAGCCAATATACATATATAAATAAATAAAATTTCCTCATAGTATAAAATGGCCAGTTTATTTCAATTTTCCCTAAATTAGGAAAAAAATTTCTTCAAAGCCAATCCAAAACGCTCTGTGGTTAAATTTAATGCTTACTTACAGAATCTTTCAATTACAGATTTGTTTTTCTGGGTACCTTGAGAATAGAAAAGGTACTTTGGATAATGGCTGTATATTATTATCTTTCTTGGAAAGAAAATATCCTTCCAGAAAATGAGAATCTAAAATCACCCAGATGAAAAGATAAAACAGCTGCTTCCTAGAGCATAACTTCGGAAAAGGCAATGGCACTCCACTCCAGTACTCTTGCCTGGGAAATCCCATGGACAGAGGAGCCTAGTAGGCTACAGTCCATAGGGTTGCTAAGAGTCGGACACGGCTGAGCAACTTCACTTTCACTTTTCACTTTCACGCACTGGAGAAGGAAATGGCAACCCACTCCAGTGTTCTTGCCTGGAGAATCCCAGGGACGGAGGAGCCTAGTGGGCTGTCATCTATAGGGTTGCACAGAGTCCGACATGACTGATGTGACTTAGCAGCAGCGGCAGCAGAGCATAACTTAACCTAATAATACATCTTACTAGGCCAAAAATTATATATATTTCATATTCAGTGATGGTGTATATACTGTCAAACTGAAATTCAAGTAAGCCACAGTTCTAAATTTAACAAATAGTGCTATCTTAACTCTTACCAAACAGCAAAAGCATGTATCCATTATCCCTATCAATTCAGGTAAGGTGAGGTCTTTAATTTTTATGGTGCCATCCTAAAAGAAAGGGGAAATATGACATATAAGCTTTTTAAAAATGTATGGTTACTATGTACAGTAAATATTTTAAAGTATAAATTCTAAAAAAACTCTATCTCGATCATCTGATAAAACTAAGGGGCCAAATTAACTCTGTATTCTTAAAAATAATGTATCTTAATAGGTCTTCAATATTAGAAATGAAAGTCTAATTTGAAATAGAATAAAGGCCTTTATTAAAAAATGAGTCAAACTAGCAAATATTTTAAAAGCACAGTTAAAATTCATTTCAAACATTAATAAATATGAAGCATTTTAATGAATTGAAACTATTTACAAAGAAAAAAATTTTTTTTAATTTTCCTTAAACTGATATATGTCACAAATTTTTTAACAGTTTCCACTTATTTAACACATCTTTCTTCAAAAAATATGCAAAATTAAGCTCTGAGGCAACTATGAATGAACTTCTAAATCAATTCTCATTGAGTAAATTTCTAGTTCACTTCCACAAGCATTTTACTTAATATATTTATACTTAAAATTTAATCTTTAATCAATTACCTTGGTATTTATACTCAAAACACTTTCAAATATTAATTTTAAAAAATGCATGCATACACAAATTTAGAATAAGCTTTTAATGAGACCTTTGTTAAAACTTCCACAGACAGCTAACTAACTTGTTTACATACTCGAGATGCATTTAAGAAAATCTGATATACTAGGTTTGATTTCCATTATTAATCAAAATGTTTTAACATATGAATAACAAATAATAAAACACAAAAGGCACAATGGTAACGACCTTGATAGCTTGTTCAAAATTGAGAACTTTTCGATTAACTTGGTTTCCAATCATGCCAGCATCCATCTTGGGATCCATCATCTCAATGGCAGACATGGCTTCAAAAAGACCAAATCTGCAATAAAAAAAAATTGACTCTACAAATTATATTTGAACCAATAAGCTTATCCAGATTCCCACAATGGTACAAAAATCATTTCAGTACTGAATACTTCAAACAACTACCCTATTTTAGGTAGTCTCTACAATTTGCTATCACTTCCATTTCAATTAAATAATCCTTTAACATAAAATTCCTTCCATGTACTTGTCATTCAAATCCTTTTACATGCACTATAGGAAAAGAATTAAAAGAAAAGCTGTTTTTCGTTCTTTCTTCAAAAAATCTGCACATTAGAAAATTTTGGGGAAAAAAGAGATCAACTGATCAGCAATGGATTTCATTTTGCCTTCTTTACTTAACACTTAGAAAGGTATGTTTGGAATAATCATTATCAACTGTAACTTGGAGGTATTTTTCATTTTTTTTACATCTTGAAAGTCTAAAAATCTGGCACATCACCGTTTATAATGCCCAAAGTTTTGGCAATTACATAAGGAAAAAAACAAAGAAATCCCGATGGTCTGGTATTAGTGGCTTATTAGCTGTGATACAGTATGGCCTGAATAGTCAGTATATCTTTAATTGAGATATGAAAAATGAAGAACCTAGAAGAAAAGTATGACTGGCCATCAAGCTAATGACTTTCTAATTTGCTTAGTCTGAGCCAATAGATTACTAAGAAAATAAAAGAGATCTATCTTGTTACACTACATCATTTCTCTCAGAAAAGTAGCAGCAGTAAGATATTAAGAAAAATAAACAAATGGGATCCAATCAAACTTACAAGCTTTTCCACAGCAAAGGAAACCATAAACAAAATGAAACAAAACATCAACAAAACAAAAAGACAACCTACCTAATGGGAAATAATATTTGCAAATGATGCAAACAAGGGCTTAATTTCCAAAATACAAATAGCTTATACATCTCAACAACAATAAAAACTATCCAACTGAAAAATGGGCAGAAGACCTACTTAAACATTTCTACAAAGAAGAAATACAAATGGCCAATAGGCAAATGAAAAAGATGTTCAACACTGCTAATTAGTGAATTTCAAATGAAAACTACAAGATACCACCTCACACCAGTCAGAATGGCCATCATTAAAAACTCTACAAACAAATGCTATAGAGGCTATAAAACAAAGGGAACCTTCCTGCACTGTTGGCGGGAATGTAAATTGGTACGTAAGTATGGTAAACAAGTATGTAAGAAAGTTGGTATCAGTTCAGTTCAGTCGCTCAGCGTGTCTGACTCTTTGCGACCCCATGAATCACAGCGTACCAGGCCTCCCTGTCCATCACCAACTAAGTATGTAAATACGCAAAACAGTATGGAGGTTCCTGAGAAAAATAAAAACAGAATTACCCTATAACCCAGCAACCCCATTCCTGGGATATATCCAGACAAAACTTTAATTCAAAGATACAGGCAGCCCTTTATTCACAGCTGCACTAGTAACAATAGCCAAGATATGGAAACAGCCTACATATTTACTGACAGATAAATGAATAAAGAACATGTGGTACATATACTAGCTTGGTGGAAAAGTAATTGTGGTTTTGCATTGTTGAACTTTGCTGCTTAAAGTTCAACAGCATATTAAAATGCAGACACATTACTTTGCCAACAAAGGTCCGTCTAGTCAAGGCTATGGTTTTTCCAGTGGTCATGTATGGATGTGAGAGTTGGACTGTGAAGAAAGCTGAGCGCTGAAGAATTGATGCTTTTGAACTGTGGTGTTAGAACAGACTCTTGAGAGTCCCTTGGACAGCAAGGAGATCCAACCAGTCCATCCTAAAGGAAAACAGTCCTGAATAGTCATTGGAAGGACTGATGCTGAAGCTGCAACTCCAATACTTTGGCCACCTAATGGGAAAAACTGACTCACTAGAAAAGACCCTGATGCTGGGAAGACTGAAGGCGGGAGGAGAAGGGGACAATAGAGAATGACAAGGTTGGATGGCATCACCAACTCAATGGACATGAGTCTAAGTAAACTCCGGGAACTGGTGATGGACAGGGAAGCCTGGCGTACTGCAGTCCATGGAGTCACAAAGAGTCAGACACGACTGAGCAACTGAACTGAACTAATGCTACTAAAATTTGCTGATACTAGAAAATATTCTTAAATAAATGTGGTTGTGTTATACATCATTTTAATGCACACTTCTCACTTTGCATTTTTTTGCTAATGACTTATTACTCGATGTTTATATGTATTTTAGACTAGGGAAATGATGTTAAGACAAAAAGAAAATTTGAGCCATTTTCTTATTTGAGTTCAAAACAGATGGTAAAGCAGAGGAGACAACTTGCAACATCGACAACGCAGTTGGCCCATTAACTAATAATAGATGTACAGTGCAGTGGTGGTTCAAGAAGTTTTGCAAAGGAGATGAGAGCCTTGAAGTTGAGAAGCACAGTGGTCGGCCACTGGAAGTTGACAGCCAGCAACTGAGAGCATCATCGAAGCTGATCCTCTTACAACTACAGGAGAAGTTCCCAAAGAGCTCAGCGTCAACCATGCTATGGTGGTTTGGCATTTGAAGCAAACTGGGAAGGTGAAAAAGCTCAATAAAGTGGGTGCCTCAGGAGCTGACCAAAAATAAAAAAAATCAGCATTCTTAAGTGTTATCTCCTTTTATTCTGTGCAACAACAATGATCGGATTGTCATGTGCTTCAAAAAGTCGACTGTATACGACTTTCAACAATGACCAGCTCAGTGGCTGGACTGAGAAGCAGCTCCAAAGTACTTTCCAAAGCCAAATCTGTACCAAAAAAAGGTCACGGTCACCGTTTGGCAGTCTGCTGCCAGTCTGATCCACGAGCGCTTCCTGAATCCCAGTGAAACCATTGCATCTGTGAAGTATGCTCAACCAACTGATGAGATGCACCGAAAACTGCAACACCTGCAGCCAGCACTGGTCAACAGAATGGGGCCACTTTTTCTCCACAATGCCTGACCACACATCACACAACCAATGCTTCAAAAGTTGAAGGAACCGGGCTACAAAGTTTTGCCTCACCCACCATATTCATTTGACCTCTTGCCAAATGACTACCACTTCTTCAAGCATCTCTACAACTTTTTGCAGGGAAAATGCTTCTGCAACCAGCAGGAGGCTTTCCAAAAGTTTGCCAAATCCCAAAGCATGGAATTTTATGCTACAGAAATAAACTTATTTCTCATTGGCAAAAATGTTTTGATTTTAATGGTTTCGATTTTCATGAATAAAGATATATGTTTGAGCCGAGTTATAATGCTTTAAAATTCACGGTCTGAAACTGCAATTACTTTTTCACCAACCTAATACAATGGATTACTGCTAAGTCACGTCAGTCATGTTCGACTCTGTGTGACCCCATAGACGGCAGCCCATCAGGCTCCTCCGTCCTTGGGATTCTCCAGGCAAGAATACTGGAGTGGGTTGCCATTTCCTTCTCCAATGCATGAAAGTGGAAAGTGAAAGGGAAGTCGCTCAGTTGTGTCTGACTCCTAGCGACCCAATGGACTGCAGCCTACCAGGCTCCTCCATCCGTGGGATTTTCCAGGCAAGAGTACTGGAGTGGGGTGCCATTGCCTTCTCCGATCAGATACTATAAACCTGTATTAAAGGCATTCTAGCATACACAGATCAAGAGAAAACAATCTAAATCCATGCAGATTTATGTAATCCATGTAATTCCATGTAAGAATTACAGAAGATAAACATGGAATTTCAATTAGTGGAAAATCAGTGCATCAGTCAATCAATACTATTAAGATAAGTGGCTAACTACCATGAAAAAGTGAAATCTTTGATTTACACAATTAAAAACAAACCCCAGGCAGATTTAAGTTCTAAACCGAAGACAAACAAATGAACAAAAATTTTTCAATAATTTACAAAGCTATGAAGAAAAAAGTTGGGTTACTCCAGCTGTGTAAAATATTAAAAACTTACATGCAACAATAATCTTGTCAGTTAAAATACAGACAATTATCTGGGAGAAATACTTTCAATATAGGCTATTTTGAAAAAGTTAGTATCCAGAAAATATAACTAATTCATACAAATGTTTGTTGCTGTTTTAGTTACTAAGTCATGTTCGATTCTTCTGCAAACCCATCAACTACAGCCTGCCAGGCTCTTCTGTCTATGCGACTTCCCAGGCAAGAATGCAGAAGTGGGTTGCCATTTCTTTCTCCAGTGGGTCTTGCTGGCCCAGGGATCGAACTTGTATCTTCTACACTGGCTGGTGGATTCTTTACCACTGAGCCACGTGGGAAGCCCAACTCATAAAAATATGAAAAGGCAAATAATCGCAAGAAAAGTAGGCAAAGGAGATGAATGAACAATTAAAAGAGAAAATATAAACTATTAATATGAATAAAAATTAAAATGTAATCAAGTAATGCAAAACAAAACGATGGCTTTTGGGGGGTAGGAGTAAGGACAATTTTAAAAAGTAAGCATACTCTCATATACTGTTGGTGTGTAAACTGATAAAGCCTTTTGTGAGGGAAATTTGGCTGACTCCATTAAAATCCATTCATTTGATTTCTAGGGTTCTTTCTTCAAAATTATCTGTGCATGTATATGTATAAAGCGGTTGTATAAATTAAATTTACACTTAATTTCTCAATTTTCCCATGCTACCAATAAATGCTGCAATTTGAAAGTCTATCAATAGGGATACCATAGAACAAATTATGATAGTCATTTTATAAAATAAAAAGCAATTTAAAAATGAACAAGGTGGAACTATTACATACTAAAATGGAGAGAATACAGGATATAGTGAATGGGAAAGAAATCTGCAGTACAATACAGTCAACCCCTTCTATCCACAGTGGACTGGCTCCAAACACCCTAGGAGATGCTCGAGCAATTTACACAAAACTGCATAGTTGAATACTGCTTAACTGCATAGTTGAATACTGCTCCGTATATCCCCATCTACAACTAACTAGTTTTCTAACAATGACTATCTCCAGACAAGGAACAAAGACTGTGCAGGGGAAACGGTATCATGGGAACTTTTACTTCATCCCTAATGTTTAAATCTGTTAAAATACAAAGTATCCATTTATTACTATATGAAAACAACTAAAGAAAAGTTGTTATGGGCTCAATTAAAACCCTAGATCAATAAGATATTTGTCTAATTAGTAACACTGCCATAGAAACTATAACAGCAACAAGTTGACTATTCCATTCATTCAACAAATGCTCAGTGCCTACTACTACCTGCAAGGTACTGTTCTAGGCACTTGAGATACATGAGGGAGGAAAACAAATCTGACCACTTCCTGGAGCTCACATTCTAGCAGAAGGAAACAGACAACAAGGAAGTAAATTACACAGGTAGATTACATAGAAGGCTAGAAGACTGTACATGCTAGGGGGTGGAAGTGACAGTTAAAAGACGATATGGATTAAAAGGATACAATTTTAAGAGATGGTCATGGCAGGCTGCTGGTAAATCATGATCCCTGGGCTCAATGACTAAAACCCTGGGGAAACGAAAAGGATTATGTTCCTTTTGTGATCCTTCAGTCACATTCCTTCCTGCACTAGCTGATGGTCTGATTTCATTACATCCTTTCTATAACGGCCAGTTCAGTTCAGTTGCTCAGTCATGTCCAACTCTTGCGATCCCATGAATCGCAGCACGCTACGCCTCCCTGTTGATCACCATCTCCGGGAGTTCACTCAGACTCACGGCCATCAAGTCCATGATGCCATCCAGCCATCTCATCCTCTGTCATCCCCTTCTCCTCCTGCCCCCAATCCCTCCCAGCATCAGAGTCTTTTCCAATGAGTCAACTCTTCGCATGGGGTGGCCGAAGTACTGGAGTTTCAGCTTTAGCATCATTCCTTCCAAAGAACACCCAGGACTGATCTCCTTCAGAATGGACTGGTTGGATCTCTTTGCAGTCCAAGGGACTCTCAAGAGTCTTCTCCAACACCACAGTTCAAAAGCATCAATTCTTCGGCATTCAGCCTTCTTCACAGTCCAACTCTCACATCCATACATGACCACTGGAAAAACCATAGCCTTGACTAGATGGACCTTAGTTGGCAAAGTAATGTCTCTGCTTTTGAATATACTATCTAGGTTGGTCATAACTTTTCTTCCAAGGAGTAAGCATCTTTTAATTTCATGGCTGCAGTCACCATCTATAGTGATTTTGGAGCCCCCCAAAATAAAGTCTGACACTGTTTCCACTGTTTCCCCATCTATTTCCCATGAAGCGATGGGACAGGATGCTATGATCTTCATTTTCTGAATGTTGAGCTTTAAGCCAACTTTTTCACTCTCCTCTTTTACTTTCATCAAGAAGCTTTTTAGTTCCTCTTCACTTTCTGCCATAAGGGTGGTGTCATCTGCATACCTGATGTTATTGAGATTTCCCTGGCAATCTTGATTCCAGCTTGTGCTTCTTCCAGCCCAGTGTTTCTCATGATGTACTCTGCATATAAGTTAAATAAGCACGGTGACAATATACAGCCTTGACATACTCCTTTTCCTATTTGGAACCAGTCTGCTGTTCCATGTCCAGTTCTAACTGTCGCTTCCTGACCTGCATACAGATTTCTCAAGAGGCAGGTTAGGTGGTCTGGCATTCCCATCTGTTTCAGAATTTTCCACAGTTTCTTGTGATCCACACAGTCAAAGGCTTTGGCATAGTCAATAAAGCAGAAATTGATGTTTTTTTGGAACTCTCTTGCTTTTTCCATGATCCAGCGGATGCGGGCAATTTGATCTCTGGTTCTTCTGCCTTTTCTAAAACCAGCTTGAACATCAGGAAGTTCACGGTTCACGTATTGCTAAAGCCTAGCTTGAAGAATTTTGAGCATCACTTTACTAGCATGTGAGATGAGTGGAATTGTGTGGTAGTTTGAGCATTCTTTGGTATTGCCTTTCTTTGGAGTTGGAATGAAAACTGACCTTTTCCAGTCCTGTGGCCACTGCTGAGTTTTCCAAATTTGCTGGCATATTGAATGCAGCACTTTCACAGCATCATCTTTCAGGATTTGAAACAGCTCAACTGGAATTCCATCACCTCCACTAGCTTTGTTTGTAGTGATGCTTTCTAAGGCCCACTTGACTTCACTTTGCAAGATGTCTGGCTCTAGATGAGTGATCACATCATCATGATTATCTGGGTCATGAAGATCTTTTTTGTACCATTATTCCGTGTATTCTTGCCACCTCTTCTTAATATCTTCTGCTTCTCTTAGGTCCATACCATTTCTGTCCTTTATCGAGCCCATCTTTGCATGAAATGTTCCCTTGGTATTTCTAATTTTCCTGAAGAAAATTAATTTTCCCATTCTGTTCTTTTCCTCTATTTCTTTGCATTGATTGCCAAAGAAGGCTTTCTTATCTCTTCTTGCTATTCTTTGAAACTCTGCATTCAGATGCTTATATTTTTCCTTTTCTCCTTTGCTTTTCGCCTTTTTTTTTTTTTCGCCTCTCTTTTCACAGCTAATTGTAAGGCCTCCCCAGAGAGCCATTTTGCTTTTTTGCATTTCTTTTCCATGGGGAAGGTCTTGATCCCTGTCTCCTGTACAATGTCACAAACGTCATTCCATTGTTTATCAGGCACTCTATCTATCAGATCTAGGCCCTTAAATTTATTTCTCACTTCCACTGTATAATCATAACGGATTTGATTTCAGTCATACCTGAATGGTCTAGCAGTTTTCCCTACTTTCTTCAATTTAAGTCTGAACTTGGTAATAAGGAGTTCATGATCTGAGCCACAGTCAGCTCCTGGTCTTGTTTTTGTTGACTGTATAGAGCTTCTCCATCTTTGGCTGCAAAGAATATAATCAATCTGATTTCGGTGTTGACCATCTGGTGATGTCCACGTGTAGAGTCTTCTCTTGTGTTGTTGGAAGAGGGTGATTGCTATGACCAGTGCATTTTCTTGGCAAAACTCTATTACTCTTTGCCCTGCTTCATTCCACATTCCAAGGCCAAATTTGCCTGTTAGTCCAGGTGTTTCTTGACTTCCTACTTTTGCATTCCAGTCCCCTATAATGAAAAGGACATCTTTTTTTGGGTGATAGTTCTAAAAGGTCTTGTAGGTCTTCATAAAACCATTCAACTTCAGCTTCTTCTGTGTTACTAGTTGGGGCATAGACTTGGATTACCGTGATATTGAATGGTTTCCCTTGGAGATGAACAGAGATCATTCTGTCGTTTTTGAGATTGCGTCCAAGTACTGCATTTCAGACTCTTTTGTTGATCATGATGGCTACTCCATTTCTTCTGGGGGATTCCTTCCCGCAGTAGTAGATATAATGGTCATCTGGTTAAATTCACCCATTCCAGTCCATTTTAGTTCGCTGATTCCTAGACTGTCGACGTTCACCCTTATGGACCTGACATTCCAGGTTCCTATGCAATATTGCTCTTTACAGCATCGGATCTTCCTTCTATCACCAGTCATATCCACAACTTTCTGGAGTTATTTCTCCACTGATCTCCAGTATCATATTGGGCACCTGCTGACCTGGGGAGTTCCTCTTTCAGTATCCTATCATTTTGCCTTTTCATACTGTTCATGGGGTTCTCAAGGCAAGAATACTGAAGTGGCTTGCCATTCCCTTCTCCAATAGACCACACTCTGTCAGACCTCTCCACCATGACCCGCCCGTCTTGGGTTGCCCCGCAGGCATGGCTTGGTTTCATTGAGTTAGGCAAGGTTGTGGTCCTAGTGTGATTAGATTGACTAGTTTTCTGTGAGTATGGTTTCAGTGTGTCTGCCCTCTGATGCACTCTTGCAACACCTACCATCTTACTTAGGTTTCTCTTACCTTGGGCGTGGGGTATCTCTTCATGGCTGCTCCAGCAAAGCACAGTGACATAACTGCCAGTGACATCAAATTATGATGTTCTCAAAGTGTGGTCCCTAGATCAGCACATCAATCTCACCTGGGAACTTGTCAGAAACGCAACTTCTGTGATCCCACACCAGACCTACTAAATAAGGAACTCTGGGGGTGGGTCACAGCAACCTATGTTTTAAAAACTCTTTCAGATGACACTGATATCACTAAAGTCTTAGAAGAACTAAATTTCAAATTCTACTTCTCCTAAAAAATGTCCAATTTGGTCCACTTACTAGTTTAAAATTTCATACCTCCAACCTTGAAAATTGAGTCTGGCCATAGCAGTATGAAACAGTGGCTATGGGAGTATACATATAATTAAGCATTTCCTTTCATTTACCTAGGGATTCTCAATCAACTTTCATCTAGGCATGTACTCATCTGTTTCTGGTCATCAACCAGCCTGTCACATGTAACATGCAACCAATCAGTTCAATTCAGTCACTTTGTGTCTGACTCTTTGCAACCCCAGGGACTGCAGCATGCCAGGTCTCCCGGTCCATCACCAACTCCCAGAGTTTACTCAAACTCATGTCCACTGAGTCAGTGATACCATCCAACCATCTCGTCCTCTAACATCCCCTTCTCCTACCATCTTCAATCTTTCCCAGCATCAGGGTCTTTTCAAATGAATCAGTTCTTCGCATCAGGTGGCCAAGTATTGGAGTTTCAGCTTCAGCATCAGTCCTTCCAATGACTATTCAGGACTGATTTCCTTTAGGATGGACTTGTTGGATCTCCTTGCTATCCAAAGGACTCTCTAGAGTCTGCTCCAACACCACAGTTCAAAAGCATCCATTCTTCAGCGCTCAGCTTTCTTCACAGTCCAACTCTTACATCCATACATGACCACTGGAAAAACCATAGCCTTAACTAGATGGACCTTTGTTGGCAAAGTAATGTCTCTGCTTTTCAATATGCTATCTAAGTTGGTCATAACTTTACTTCCAAGGAGTAAGTGTCTTTTAATTTCATGGCTGCAGTCACCATCTGCAGTGATTTTAGAGCCCCAAAAATAAAGTCTGACACTGTTTCCACTGTTTTCCCATCTATTTCCCAAGAAGTGATGGGACCAGATGCCACGATCTTCGTTTTCTGAATGTTGAGCTTTAAGCCAACTTTTTCACTCTCTTTCACTTTCATCAAGAGGCTCTTTAGTTCTTTTTTGCTTTCTGCCAGAAGAGTGGTGTCATCTGCGTATCTAAGGTTATTGATATTTCTCCCGGCAGTCTTGATTTCAGCTTGTGCTTCATCCAGTCCAGCATTTCCCATGATGTACATGGTATATAAATTAAATAAGCAGGGTGACAATATACAGCCTTGACGTACTCTTTTCCAATTTGGAAGCAGTCTGTTGCTCCATGTCCAGTTCTAACTGTTGCTTCTTGATCTGCATTCAGATTTCTCAGAAGGCAGGTACGTATTCTGGTATTCCCATCTCTTTAAGAATTTTCCACAATTTGTTGTGAATGCAACCAATAGCTTTTCTCAATAAATTTCACATCCTGTACATCTACTCTCAAGGAAAGGACGAGAAGTCACAGTTTCAGTAGGTACAACCACTTCCCATCACAACTAAAAAAAAAAAAAAGTCAGCTGTCTCAAAAGAGCTCACCAAGGTTAAAAAATACATAATCAGTGTTATACTTACAGCTTTGAAAGGTAAATTTACTCAGACTTCAAGGAATACTACTGCACACAAGCCAAAGTAGAAATATTACACTACGCTACTTCAAAGGATACAAATACTTACAGCTTATCATGAAGCAGTTCTCCCAACTTTAATTCTAAAAGAAACAAAAAGAAAAATCTTTTGAATAATACCATATTTATATTTAACTGTTAATTCTGAGAAAAAAATGAAATGAAATATTAGCATCTGGAAAATGTGCTTAAGAGTCCTTTATACTTCATTTTCTAAGAAATGGTCATATTATTCTACTCAATTACTAATATAACGTCTTCTATGCAGTGAATATTTAAATAGTAACTATAAATTGAACTTCTGAGAACTTAGTAAGTGATCCACCCATCACAGGCCACAATAATACAATGAGAATTATCAGGCTCATTAAAAAAAATTGCTAACATATTTATCCTTACATAAACTTTTCCACAGAACTTTAGGCTATTTTTCAAGTTGTTTTTAAACCACTTGGCATCATAATCTAATCTCTCTTTGTCCCAGGAACAATGTCAAGACTATTTTTTTTTTGGGCTGCTCTGCATGGCTTACTGGGTGATCTCAGTCCTACAACCACAGATCAAACCCGCACCCTTCGCAGTGTAACTGCAGAGTCTTAACCACTGGACTACCAGGGAAGTTCAAAAACCATTTTTTAAAATTACACTTGATTTAAATAAGGTAGAAAGCACTCGAGTAAACAGCTGATCAAGAATGTTTATCCCCTGTAAACCAGCTATTCTCAACCTTGGCTGCATATCAGTATAAATTAGAGAGCTTTTGAAAATCCTAATGTTCAATCAGCATCCCAAACTAATTAAATTCTAAGAGTGGGACCTACACAGTGGTTTTAAAGGACTCCAGATGATTTCAGTGTGCAAGGAAGATGAGAACTACCACAGTATCATTTCTAAGTAGCTTAAATGTTGACAGTCAAATCCTGTGGAAAACATAAAGAAGCAGTTTTCAGAATTTTACTAAGCCCCCTGGCTTATTATAAGTTCAGTAACATTTGGTTTTTAAAAGTTTCATGTACCTTCCCCAATGGCTCACTTGGGTAAAGAATCTGTCTGCAATGCAGGAGACACAGGAGACGCAGGTTTAATCCCTGGGTTGGAAAAATCCCCTGGAGAAGGAAATGGCAACCCACTCCAGTATTCTTGCCTGGAAAACCCCATGGCCAGAGGAACCTGGTGGGCTATAGTCCGTGGGGGATCACAGAGTTGACCACAACTGAGCAACTAACACTTTCATGTACCAAAACAAATAAATCAATGAGAAACATTAATCAAAATATTACAATAAAGCAGAACATACAACAGTTCTCAAAGATGGTCTGAGAACCCAGGAGTCTGTGACATTAAAGTTGTTGTTTTTGTTTAGTCTTGAAGTCATGTCTGATGCTTTTGTGACCCCCTGGACTGCAAGCCACCAGGCTCCTCTGCCCATGGAATTTTTCAGGCAAGGAAACTGGTGTGGGTTGTCATTTCCCTCTCTGGGGATCTTCCTGACCCAGGAATCAAAGCCACGTCTCCTGCATTGGCAAGCAGATTCTTTATCACTGAACCACCAGGGAAGCCCAATGTTAAAGTTACTTTTGTAATAATACTAAACGTTTTTTTTCATTGTGTTGACATTTCTAATGATGATGCAAAAACAACAGTGTAAAGAGGAAAAGGGCAGAACTGTGGTTTCAGTACAAATCAAGACAGTGGTCCCTAGCAAAACAGCATATTCTTCATTTTCATGCACTTTCACTCAAGAAGTCTTTGATGGAGACAGTAAAAGTTATTAATCTCAGGGCAAGGACCAAAGTGCAAGTGAGGCATGTTGTAGGGTGCAAAATTTAACAAGGGACTTTCAGAGAGTACCTTCTTAAGTTTTGTACCCTATGTGCCTCAGTCATTTCATTCTAGGGCTGGTCCTGATATACCTAATTAAATTTCAGTCTCTGAGTACACCTTTTTAATATTCTATTTGATAAACAGGAAGCATATGTAAACACTTCCTCTGCTTACCAAAGTAAGAGGTTGTCTCAAAGAAAAGCTCTTACACAATCATCATGGAACATCATTTTTACTGGAAAGAACATGACAATTTATAGTCATTTGAACTTGACAATATAGCAGTTTTTTAAAAAAAAGTAAGTTTGTTGCTTTAAGAAAATAACCTACAAGGTTTATCGCCAATGACAAAATTTGAAATTTCAAAAAAAAAAAAAAATCAGAACCCTGGAAAACACATATCGGCCACTGTGAACCAGACAGTGTCCCCATACGTATAAAGGCTTTCCTGATTATACTGGTGGTGATATTATTAACAAATTTGTTTTTTAGGGGCTACTCCGCGTCTGAGATTGGCGGGGACAGCCGGGAGGAGTCACCTCGCTTCCGAGGCCAGGGGCAGCGCCCGGGAAGAGCCACACCACGTCCAAGGAGTGGTGGTTGTGGGGGCACAGGAGGGCCTCGAGGAACTATCCCACGTTGAAGCTCAGGAAGGGCAGCGGTAAGGAGATACCCCTCATCCAAGGTAAGGAGCAGCAGCTGCGCTTTGCTGGAGCAGCCTTGAAGAGATACCCCAAGCCCAAGGTAAGAGAAACCCAAGTAAGACGGTAGGTTTTGCAAGAGGGCATCAGAGGGGAGACACATTGAAACCTTACTCACAGAAAACTAGTCAATCTAATCACACGAGGACCACAGCCTTTTCTAACTCAATGAAACTAAGCCATGCCTGTGGGGCAACCCCGACGGGCAGGTCATGGTGGAGAGGTCTGACAGAACGTGGTCCACTGGAGAAGGGAATGGCAAACCACTTCAGTATTCTTGCCTTGAGAACCCCATGAACAGTATGAAAGGTAAAATGATAGGATACTGAAAGAGGAACTCCCCAGGTCAGCAGGTGCCCAACATGCTACTGGAGATCAGTGGAGAAATAACTCCAGAAAGAATGAAGGGATGGAGCCAAAGCAAAAACAATACCCAGCTGTGGATGTGACTGGTGATAGAAGCAAGGTCTGATGCTGTAAAGAGCAATATTGCATAGGAACCTGGAATGTCAGGTCCATGAATCAAGGCAAATTGGAAGTGGTCAAACAAGAGATGGCAAGGGTGAACGTCGACATTCTAGGAATCAGCGAACTAAAATGGACTGGAATGGGTGAATTTAACTCAGATGACCATTATATCTACTACTGCGGGCAGGAATCCCTCAGAAGAAATGGAGTAGCCATCATGGTCAACAAAAGAGTCTGAAATACAGTACTTGGATGCAATCTCAAAAACGACAGAATGATCTCTGTTCATCTCCAAGGGAAACCATTCAATATCACGGTAATCCAAGTCTATGCCCCACTAGTAACACAGAAGAAGCTAAAGTTGAGTGGTTTTATGAAGACCTACAAGACCTTTTAGAACTATCACCCAAAAAAAGATGTCCTTTTCATTATAGGGGACTGGAATGCAAAAGTAGGAAGTCAAGAAACACTGTGAACTTCCTGATGATCAAGCTAGTTTTAGAAAAGGCAGAGGAACCAGAGATCAAATTGCCAACATCTGCTGGATCATGGAAAAAGCAAGAGAGTTCCAAAAAAACATCAATTTCTGCTTTATTCACTATGCCAAAGCCTTTGACTGTGTGGATCACAATAAACTGTGGAAAATTCTGAGAGCGATGGGAATACCAGACCACCTGACCTGCCTCCTGAGAAATCTGTATGCTGGTCAGGAAGCGACAGTTAGAACTGGACATGGAACAGCAGACTGGTTCCAAATAGGAAAAGGAGTATGTCAAGGCTGTATATTGTCACTCTGCTTATTTAACTTATATGCAGAGTACATCATGAGAAACGCTGGACTGAAAGAAACACAAGCTGGAATCAAGATTGCCGGGAGAAATCTCAATAACCTCAGATATGCAGATGACATCACCCTTATGGCAGAAAGAGAAGAGGAACTCAAAAGCCTCTTGATGAAAGTAAAAGAGGAGAGTGAAAAAGTTGGCTTAAAGCTCAACATTCAGAAAACGAAGATCATGGCATCCGGTCCCATCGCTTCATGGGAAATAGATGGGAAAACACTGGAAACAGTGTCAGACTTTATTTTTTGGGGCTCCAACATCACTGCAGATGGTGACAGCAGCCATGAAATTAAAAGACACTTACTCCTTGGAAGAAAAGTTATGACCAACCTAGAAAGCATATTCAAAAGCAGAGACATTACTTTGCCGACTAAGGTCCATCTAGTCAAGGCTATGGTTTTTCCTGTGGTCATGTAAGGATGTGAGAGTTGGACTGTGAAGAAGGCAGAGCGCCGAAGAATTGATGCTTTTGAACTGTGGTGTTGGAGAAGACTCTCGGAGCTGGATCAAAGACATCCAACCAGTCCATTCTGAAGGAGATCAGCCCTGGGATTTCTTTGGAAGGAATGATGCTAAAGCTGAAGCTCCAGTATTTGGCCACATCATGCGAAGAGTTGACTCATTGGAAAAGACTCTTTTGCTGGGAGGGACTGGGGGCAGGAGAAGGGGACGACAGAGAATGAGATGGCTGGATGGATGGCATCACGGACTTGATGGACGTTGAGTCTGAGTGAACTCCGGGAGTTGGTGATGGACAGGGAGGCCTGGCTTGCTACGATTCATGGGATCACAAGAGTCAGACACGACTGAGCAACTGAACTGAATGAAGTGTCTCAATACCTGGAAGATGTGCTTAACTAAACCAATATTTTGCAGATGATAATGCATGTCACAAAACTGAGGTGCAGCTGAAGTCGCTCAGTCTTGTCCGACTCTTTGCGACCCCATGGACTGTAGCCTACCAGGCTCCCGTCCATGGGATTTTCCAGGCAAGAGTACTGGAGCAGGGTGCCATTTCCTACTCCAGAGGATCTTCCTGACCCAGGGATCGAACCTGGGTCTCCCGCAGTGTAGGCAGACATGTTACCGTCTGAGCCATCAATCAGGCATGGATAAAAGATCCAAAGTTCTAGACAGACCAATATACCCTATGTAACAGAGCATGAAAGGTACACTGATAGGCTTTCAGATTCCACACTGCAAACTAATCTTTAAGAAACTATCACCTGTTAAAAGTTTTGGTGTAGCAGCAAATTACCTAAAAAGTTCCCCAATCTTTTAACTACATGTTTTGTGAGGCCAGATTTACTTCTAATGTTTCAACCAAAACAACATGTGGCAACAAATTGAATGAGAAGCTGGGATGGAATTCAGGTGCCCTCTATTATGCCTACATCAGAGATTTTGAAAAGTATAAAATAACGCCACTCTTCCAAGTTGTCCTTTGTTTTGAAAAATACATTTTTCATTTTAAAAATGTTATGCCAACATGCAAAGGGTTTATTATCATTTTCAAATAAATATTTTAAAAATTTGTTTCAGATTCTAGTAAACATCAATATACTTATTGCACACATAAACAATACTTTTTAAAAAAAGCACATGTGCTTGCATGCTCAGTCATGTCCAGCTCTTTGCAACCTTGTGGACTGACTGCAACCCACCAGATTCCTCTGTCCATGGATTTTCCATGCAAAAGTACTACAGTGAATAGCCATTCCTTTCTCTAGGGGACTGTTTCTGACCCAGGATCGAACTCGTCTCTTGCATTGGCAGGTGGATTCTTTAAGAATATAAAGTAGTCCTGATGCGAAAAAATTTGAGAACTGCTATAATAGTTTATCATAAACTTTAGAGTAGATTTGGGTACCAAACAGTTTCACTGAACACTCCAGAGAACTAGGAGCAAGTAGATCACTCTGGACACTGAGTTTATCATCTGAAAAATGAAGGATTTTAGTAGATGACTCTGTAAAGTTCCTTAGGACATCCTCCCTTTGGCCTGGAAATGAACAATGAACTATAACTTGTGGCTGGAGATTGGATTTGCAGTAGTGCTAAGCACTTGAAGCATATATTCATTCTCCTGGAAAAAAGTAATCTAACAAGATGAGAAAAACATGCAACTATTTGATATTTTACCATCTTACAAATGAGAACATAATTTGTAAACTAAAGTTACAGATCTCTAAATATCTCTACACATAACATTATAAATGATGATTAAATTTGCTGCTTTCTTCACTATGAAGGCCCTATTGAATCTATGACATAGCTGGACTCCAGTATCATTATACAGTAATAATTAACAGATGAATTTAAGTTTACTCCTGGGATAAAGGTGGCCAACTGAACACATGCAACAACCTTTAATTCCCTCCTGAAATTTTATTTCAATAATTAAAGTGAAAAAAAAATTTTTTAAAGAGAACTATGAACCTTAAGGAAGAAGAAAACTAGTTGTTGCAAAAATAATACAACAAAATTAGGAAAACTAGGCAACAGAAAGACAAGCAATTTCTTGGCAAACACGAGAAAAATAAAACCAGCAGTGAAGTGTGAAGCTTGAGTCACTCAGTCATGTCGGACTCTTTGCTACCCCATGGACTATGGCCCACCAGGCTTCTCTGCCCATGGAACTCTCTACGCAAGAATACTGGAGTGGGTTGCCATTCCCTTCTCCAGGGGATCTTCTTGAAAGTGGGATCAAACTGAGGTCTCCTGCACTGCAAGCAGATCCTTTACCATCTGAGCTACCAGCAGTGAAGAAAGCCAAAATCAACTTGATTTATCAATCATCTTTGAAAGTGAGGATAAACACAGGCTGAAATGTGGAGAATTGAGCCATCAGACAGCCCAAAGCCCTGCCCTAATGTACAGATCAGGATAACTAACCCTCCCCCCACCTTGGGTAATAATGAAGATTTTCTTTGAAAGGGGCAAACCAAAAAATCTCCAGGACAGGTTTTTTGAAAGGGTGGGTTCAGTACTGGATAGAGGGGCATTAAGTGAATACATGACAATTCCAGACTTCTTCCCCTATTTAACATGCAGTCAAATCTCAAACCTCAAGCAGATGAATTTTATCTACAGAATATAATCTTTCCAAGAGAAAGGAGCTAAATAACTGACACCACGAGTTCTCCAACACAAAAACCAAGTCAGATCACCTGACATTGACATGCACAGCAGAAGAGTCCTGCTCAAAAATTCAAGTCGGCTTTTGGTCCCTTAGGCAACAAAGGATTCTCAGATACCTGAAGTAATCCTCTAACACAGAAGATAGAAACCAAAGAAAATAAAAAGGCAAGTTGGAGGAAAGACACTATGTAGGGAAAGAAAATTTCAAAAGAACTATTATTATCCTTATTATCCTTAGAGATAAAATAGTGCAACCCTGAAACAAAACCAGGAAATTTTACTTTTATTTAAAAAGAGATATCCCAAAAAAAAGAGAGAGTGAGGTATTGGGGGGGGGGGGGGGGGGGGCGCGGGAGGGAAACAGTAGAAATTAAAAACATTACAGCAGGGAAAAAAAAAATTAAATTCAGAGTTTTTTAACTCCATTCAGCTGCTATAACCAAAATACCATTTATTGGGTGACCCATGAACAACAAATTTTATTTCTCATGGTTCTCAACTCTGGGAAGTTCAAAATCAGGGAACCAGCAGACTCAGCATCTGGTAAGGACCTACTTCGTAGACTGCCTTCTTTTAACCTCACATGGTGGAGAAGCAAAGGCAAAGGAGAACAGGAAAGATATATCCATCTGAATGCAGAGTTCCAAAGAATAGCAAGGAGAGATAAGAAAGCCTTGCTCAGCGATCAATGCAAAGAAATAGAGGAAAACAACAGAATGAGAAAGACTAGAGATCTCTTCAAGAAAATTGGAGATACCAAGGGAACATTTCATGCAAAGATGGGCACAATAAAGGACACAAATGGTATGGACCTAACAGAAGCAGAACATATTAAGAAGAGGTGGCACAAATACACAGAAGAACTATGCAAAAAAAGATCATGACTCAGATAATCACAGTGGTATGATTACTCACCTAGAGCCAGACATCCTCGAATGCGAAGTGAAGTGGGCCTTAGGAAGCAACACTACGAACAAAGCTAGTGGAGATAATGGAATTCCAGCTGAGCTATTTCAAATCCTAAAGGATGATGCTGTGAAAGTGCTGCACTCAATATGCCAGCAAATTTGGAAAACTCAGCAGTGGCCACAGGACTGGAAAAGGTCAGTTTTCATTCCAATCCCTAAGAAAGGCAATGCCAAAGAATGCTCAAACTACCACACAATTTGCACTCATTTCAGACACTAGTGAAGTAATGCTCAAAATTCTCCAAGCCAGGCTTCAACAGTACGTGAACAGTGAACTTCCAGATATCCAAGCTGGAGTTAGACAAGGCAGAGGAATCAGAGATCAAACTGCCAACATCCTCTGGATCATCGAAAAAGCAAGAAGGTTCCAGAAAAACATCTATTTCAGCTTTACTGACTATGCCAAAGCCTTTAAACTGTGTGGATCACAATAAACTGTGGAAAATTCTTAAGAGATGGGAATATCAGACCACCTGACCTGCCTCTTGAGAAATCTGTATGCAGGTCTGGAAGCAATAGTTAGAACTGAACATGGAATAAGACTAGTTCCAAATACAGAAAGGGGTATGTCAAGGCTGTATACTGTCACCATGCTTATTTAACTTATATGCAGAATACATCATGAGAAACACTGGGCAGGATGAAGCACAAGCTGGAATCAAGATGGTTGGGAGAAATATCAATAACCTCAGACACACAGATGACAGCACCCTATGGCAGAAAGTGAAAAATAACTAAAGAGCCTCTTGATGAAAGTGGAAGAGGACAGTGAAAAAGTTCACTTAAAGATCAACATTCAGAAAACTAAGATCATGGCATCCGGTCCCATCACTTTATGGCTAATAGATGGGGAAACAGTGGAAACAGTGACCGACTTTATTTTGAGGGACTCCAAAATCACTGTAGATGGTGACTGCAGCCATGAAATTAAAAGACGCTTGCTCCCTGGAAGAAAAGTTATGACTAACCTAGACAGCATATTCAAAAGCAGAGACATTACTTTGCCAACAAAGGTCTGTCTACTCAAAGCTATGGTTTTTCCAATAGCCATGTATGGATATGAGAGTTGGACTATAAGGAAAGCTTAGCATCAAAGAATTGATGCTTTTAAACTGTGGTGTTGGAGCAGACTCTTGAGTCCCTTGGACAGCAAGGAGATCCAACCAGTCCATCCTAAAGGAAATCAGTCCTGAATGTTCATTGGAAGGCTGAAGCTGAAACTCCAATACTTTGGCTACTTGATGTGAAGAACTGAATCATTGGAAAAGACCCTGATCTCTCAAAGACTGAAGGTGGGAGAAGGGGACAACAGAGGGTTAGATGGCTTGATGGCACCACCGCTCAATGGACATGAGTTTGAGTAAACTCCGGGAGTTGGTGATGGACAGGGAAACCTGGCATGCTGCAGTCCATGGGTTCACGAAGAGTCAGACATGACTAAGCAACTGAACTGAACACATGGTGGAAGGAACCAGGAAGGCTCTGTGGGGTCTCTTTCACAGGAGTATTAATCCCAATCATGTGGGTTCCACTTTGATGACCTAAGCACCTCCCAAAGGCTCCACTTCTTAATACCACCACATTGTGTGTGGTATTAGGTTTCAACACGATATGGGGGGACACATAGTTCATAGCATTGAGGATAACTACAAAGAAATGAAAAACAGGCAACAAAGGATTAAAAAAACAGACCTTCCAATATACAAAAAGTAAATACTAGGGGCTATAGCTCAGTGGTAGAGCATTTGACTCCAAAAACTAAGTACTCCATAAAACAAATAGGAAAAAAACAAGAAATAGAGTAATTCAAGAAAATTTCACTCTGAAGAATCAGAGTGAAAGTGCTCAAGCATCATCAAACAAAGCACACCACTGTGAAAGCTCTGGACATGAGAAACAAAAAGAAGATTCTAAAAGGTTACATACGAAAGTTCAGTAATCAGAGTGTCAGACATTTGAGCAATGCCCTCAAAATTCTCACACACTCCCAGATGTATTATCAATAAAGTGGAAGGCGAGAACAAAGACATTTCAGACATTCAGAGCCTCAAAAAACTGTTATCTCTCATGTGCTTTACTCAGGAAGATAATAAAGGTGTCTAATCAAAACCAGAGAGAAAAGTAACAAACCTCAGGCTGATGATTAAGCAAGATCTCAGGATTATACCAAGTATAAAAGGCAAGAAATCCAGACTGGAGAGAAATACGAGGCTTGAGAAGAAATTTCTTTATGGCGAATTAAAACAATAGGATGTCTGACTGTGTTAGATGATTCAGACAATTGATGAAGAGCGTAAAGTACAATTAATGAAAGTACATATCTTTTGAGCAAACACTTTTTGCACAAAACAGAACTAGGTAGGAAGGGAAAAGCAACAATTTTACTCTTTGGCTCAGCGATGAATAATATTTGCATAGCTATAACTACGGGGCGGGGATCCACAGACAATGCCCAAAAGGGAATGGGGATATCAAGAAATAGAAATAAAATCATGCTATCTAGGATCATGATTACTAAAATAACCAGTTGAAAGGGGGAAAGTGGTGACTTCTGAGGACACCTTTTCTATTGACCATAGCTCCTAACATAAAGCAGGACACACAACACAAGATTAATAGGGAAATCTAGTAAAAAAGAGCCTTTAAAATGCAACAAATCTCCCATTCCTTTCTACTGCATGATATTTAATGCTAGTTCTCATGACATCCATATGCTCCTTTCCTTAGAAACATCCAAGGTCAAAGAGATTAAATAATAGCTGAACATTCTTGAAAGTAATCTAAACAGAGTGAACTAAGCAGCACTACTGGTATTTTGGGCAGAAAAATTACTTTTCTGTGGGGGCTATTCTGCGCATCACGATTAGCCGCATCCTTGCTGTGCACACACCAGCTGTGCTGCGCTATGCTGTACTCAGTCATACCCAGCGCTGTGTGACCCCATGCATTGAAGCCTGCCAGGTTCCTCTGTCCATGGAATTTTCCAAGCAAGAATACTGGAGTGGGTTATGTGACTAACCAAATATGTCTCAAGACGTTGGCAAATGTCCCCTCCAGGGCAAAAATCACCCCTGGTGGAGAACAAGAGTGCTCCACAATTACCAGTGCTGCTCACCAAACCCATGACCTGCCACTAAACACATTCTTAATAGTATGGAACACAGAAAACATAATTTTCATTTCCCAAAGCAAAATCACTTTAGAAATATTTTATAGGCTGCCCTGATCTTTCACCCGGTGAATTTCTGTTCAACTTTTTCCTCCTATAATTAAATGGTTGCAACAAGCAGCAAACACATAGAATGATTCTGAAACTAGGGTTCATGAATTGAGGGGGTGGAGTGAAAGTCCATTAAAGTTTTATCAAAAATCTATACTTCTTTTATAATAATTGTTAAATACTATGTAATCAGCCATGAAATTAAAAGGCGCTTACTCCTTGGAAGAAAAGTTATGACCAACCTAGATAGCATATTCAAAAGCAGAGACACTACTTTGCCAGCAAAGGTCCATCTAGTCAAGGCTATGGTTTTTCCTGTGGTCATGTATGGATGTGAGACTTGGACTATGAACAAAGCTGAGTGCCAAAGAATTGATGCTTTTGAACTGTGGTGTTGGAGAAGACTATTAAGAGTCCCTTGGACTGCAAGGAGATCTAACCAGTCCATTCTAAAGGAGATCAACCCTGGGTGTTCTTTGGAAGGACTGATGCTAAAGCTGAAACTCCAGTACTTTGGCCACCTCATGCGAAGAGTTGACTCATTGGAAAAGACTGTGATGCTGGGAAGGATTGGGGGAGGAGGAAAAGACGACGACAGAGGATGAGATGGCTGGATGGCATCACTGACTCGATGGATGTGAGTTTGAGTAAACTCCGGGAGATGGTGATGGACAGGAAGGCCTGGCATGCTGCGATTCATGGGGTCGCAAAGAGTCGGACACGACTGAGCGACTGAACTGAACTGAAACGAATCAATTCAATGACAATCTTTTTAAAATTATCAGTTCAGTTCAGTCAGTCAGTCGTGTCTGACTCTTTGCAACCCCATGGACTGCAGCACACCAGGCTTCCCTGTCCATCACCAACTCCTGGAGCTTGCTCAAACTCATGTCCATGAAGTTGGTGATGCCATGCAACCATCTCACCCTCTGTTGTCTCCTTCTTCTCCTGCCTTCTATCTTTCTCAGCATCAGTGTCCTTTCTGGTGAGTCAGTTCTTCGCCATCAGGTGGCCAAAGTATTGGAGTTTCAGCTTCAGCATCAGTCCTTCCAATGAATATTCAAGAGTGATTCCCTTTAGGATTGACAGGCTGGATCTCCTTGCAATCCAGGGGACTCTCAGAAGTCTTCTCCAACACAACAGTTCAAAAGCATCAATTCTTTGGCACTCAGCTTTCTTTATGGTTCAACTCTCACATCCATACATGACTACTGGAAAAACAATAGCTTTGACTACACGGACCTTTGTCGGCAAAGTAATGTTTCTGTTTTTTAATATGCTGTCTAGGTTGGTTATAGCTTTTCTTCCAAGGAGCAAGCATCTTTTAGTTCCATGGCTGCAGTCACCATCTGCCACTGTTTCCATTGTTTCCCCATCTATTTGCCACGAAGTGATGGACCGGATTCTATGACCTTAGTTTTTTCAATGTTGAGTTTTAAGCCAACTTTTTCACTCTTTAACTTTCATTAAGAAGCTCTTTAGTTCTTCCTCACTTTCAGCCATAAGGGTGGTATCATCTGCAAATCTGAGGCTATTGGTATGTCTCCCTGCAATCCTGATTCCGGTTTATGCTGCATCCAATCCGATATTTCGCACAATGTAATCTGCATGTAAGTTAAATAAGCAAGGTGACAACATACAACCTTGACGTACTCCTTTCCCAATTTTGAACCAGTCTGTTGTTCCATGTCCAGTTCTACCTGTTGCTTCTTGACCTGTATACAGGTTTCTCTGGAGGCAGGTAAGGTGGTCTAGTATTCCCATCTCTTTCAGAATTTTCCACAGTTTGTTGTGACTATTTAGAAGATTACAGAAACAAATTCCAAACCGAACAGATGATAACATAATCAAGTACTGCTACAGTGTCAGTGCTTGTGTTCATAATTCTGCTGGTTCCAGGCAATAACTCACATATAACACAGGTTCTCAAACTTCTAAGTACAAGATCCAGATAGTCTCTGGATATGAAGAAACATGGCCTTAGAATATCATTATTCTTAAAAACAAACATATTGTTCTGTGTAAGAGAAGACAGACAGACAGGAAGAGAATTAAGAGGCTTAAGCATCCTACATTTTTTCTTTTAACATTTTGTATTGGGGTGTAGACGATTTACAACGTCGTTAATAGTTTCAGGTGAACAGTGAAGGGACTCAGCCATAAATATACATGTATCCCCTAAACTCCCCTCCTTCCCCTCCCATCCAAAGCATCCTAGATTTTAAATGAGGGAACAGAAAACAACAAAAGTTTTATGAAAGTACTAGGCAAGACCTAAAGAAACTGGATGGATAAGGGGAGTCCTAAACAGTGATGAAAGTAAAAGTGTTAAGTTGTTCAGTTGTGTCCAACTCGTCACGACCCAATTAATTATAGCCCGCCAGGCTTCCCATCCATGGAATTCTCCAGGCAAAAATACTGCAGTATGTTGCCATTTTCTTCTCAAGGGGATCTTCCCAACCCAGAGATCAAACGCAGGTCTCCTGCATAGCAAGCAGACTCTTTACCATCTGAGACACTAGGGAAGCCAAACTAAACAATGAAATCTGTTATAAAGACTGATGAAGGAAGAATAAATTAAGTCATCAAAGAAAAAAGAAAATAAGTGAGAGGATGGGCCCATATCCTCCTAAACTAGAATTTAAAAAGAATGAAAGTTATGATAGCTGACTCTGGATTACTTCTGAGCTCTAGACATCATTCCAGAAGAGGCTGCTGGCTCTCCAGAACGAGTGTGGAAAGGAATCTTGCAGTCAGAAGCTGCAGCAGCAGTGTATTTTTTATGATCTTTATGTTTAAGTGAAATTTCTAAGTTGTGACTTTGTAATTCAAAAAGTGCCTAAATACAGACAACAAAATAGAAATTAAGAACAAAGGCTTTAAAGGTAACAAAATGAGATGGTTTGAATTAGGCAAGATTTCCCAGAGAAGAAAAGCTCAGAGGTGTTATTTAAACAAATGATATATTACATAAAATAACAGCAACGGCACTATACATTTAAAACACTTTGGAAAAGAAAAAAAAGACTCAGTGTCAATTACAGGAAATGTGGTAGGAATGTGTGCCATTCGACCAATAGGAAATAAAAGACATAATTAAAGTTAGAATTTGAGGATTTTAAAGAGCCACTAAAAGAATAAGTAGAAATGTGCATGAAAAATGCTGTCATAAGTAGACAGGGTATTTTACAGTACTCCCCACCGCCCCCTGAATCACAAGTCTAGCCAAATGCCATCACACTATTACCAAAGAGAAACCACTGCAACAGTTAAATTATTAATACCATGGACTCAAGACTGCTAACAGCCTTTAGTCCTAAAATCATACTAAAGTTTAATTCTATGTCAACTTTTTAGTTTCAAGAAGTATACCTCTCATTTGAGCCACCTGAGACAGTACAAGGGGTAATTATGGGGGAATTAATAGGGTAGCTTGATGCTGGCAGCAAAATAAAATGCCACCCTCTCTCAATCGACACTGAAGCAGGTATTAAACCCCATGTCCTACTCAAGGTTCCTTCCCAGAAGAAGCAGAGTTACTCACTGTTCCTTAAACATAAAAATCTCAGTTTAGAGTAATTTCCTCACATTCACTTAACAGAATCTTGGCCACTCCTTCACAGCCAACTCAGGGCATGTGAGTGAAGTTGTTGTGTCCGACTCTCTGTGACCCCATGGACTGTAGCCTACCAGGCTCCTCAGTCCATGGATTTTTCCAGGCAAGAGTACTAGAGTGGGTTGTCATTTCCTTCTCCAGGGGATCTTTCCAACCCAGGGATCGAACTCAGGTGTCCTGCATTGCAGGCAGACGCTTTATGTCTGCCACTAGGGACGTAACTCAGGCCATATTTACTTCATAAAACCTTTCTCATTTAGGTTCATAATGACAGTCCTCTAATACATATCACTTAAAATCAGCATAAGATTATAGGTGTGATCCACTCACTAGTCAAAGAACACTGAGCACAAAAGCTACGTTGTAATTTACATTTCTCTCTCCCTTAGACAAACACATATGTGCAGTCACCCAACTCTCAGTCTAATGTTTTTTTCCACTATCTCACTTAGGTGTACTTTAACTGGACATGTATTTCAGAACAGTTGAAGAGTAAGCACATGACTTATCCCTGTGATTATATTCAGCTGGCTCCCTTTCATCTGCAGTTCCAAGTCTTTACTTCTCTTAAGAGCACTACTCTAAATACACACCATCACTAAAAGCCCAACCCTCTGTTCACTAAGAAAATAGAAGCCATCATGTGTAAATCCCTCCACCATTCCTCCCCACCCACTTAGAAACACACCTGTATCTTCACCATCTTATCATTCATTCTTTTCCTGAGGTTAATTTCTCTACAGTGTTCTTGATCCCATCCTCTCTTAAAGTTCAAGCCCTCTACCATTTGTTCTTTTATTTTCCTTCCCCCCTTCTCCAAGGCTTTTTCCGCTCCAGTCATTTATACACAAACATTTACTGAACTTACTAAGTGCCAGGCACTGTTCTGTGTATTAGAATAATTTCTGCACTCACAGACATTATTTCAGTGGGTGAAACTAACAGTAAACAATAATGGAAAATGATGGTTTCTCACAGTAGGTAAGTCCTACAAAGAAAATAAACTGGGATTCAAATAGGGTGGAGTTGGACAGAAGAGAATGAGAGGATAAATCTGCTTAGGTTGGCTGTTTTGAGAGCTCACTGGAATGGTAACATTTAAGTGGTCAGGAAGGAGCCAGCTACCTGAAGACCTGGGGACACAACCTTGGTGTATTTGAGATAAGGACCTCATGACTAAACATAATGAGCCTAGTGGAGCAGTGGTACAAAAAGTCTGAGGCAGGCACCAGATCATATAGGCTGTAGGGAAGAAGTATGAATTTTATTCTACATGCAACAGGAAGCCACTGGAGGATCTCAAGCAGAGAATGACATGATTCAATTATTTTCAAACCTCAAATATACAATAATACTCTAGTCTTTGGGGCAACAGAATTTGTATTTCCAATTTGAAATTATTGCTACGTGCACTCTAACCTGTTAGAAAATTTTAACAGACGAAACTGCCTCAACATCTGTATTTAATGTAATATCTATAAAAACTGGTTTTAAATAAAAGTTAAAATCAGAGGACAGAGAATGAGTAAGTGTGGTAACTCAATAAACCACACTTACATGTTGATTTTTTTTCCATTTATTGAGATAATTTAAAAATCACAATCCACATTTTTATTATACCCTTTCCCAAATTTTGAACCTCCAATTCAAAAATTCAAACTCACCTCGACAAGCTTCTTCAAAATCTTGGGTTATGTCCACCCAGTTTGTATTGCTTTTTTCCATCTTTTCTGGTATACCGAGCTCCCATCCTGAATCATCATCTTCTACAGAAGCTTTCATAACCATTACGCCTATAAAATTAATATTATCGTAAGAGAGAGGATGTAGCTTTCACGGCAAGAGTATTTGCAAACTATGTTTAAGTATTGTATGAAACTCCTACTAAACTGCTGAAGCAGAGATCTTCTGAGTTTGAGGACAGCTCTGTGAAAAACTACCTTAATGCAATTAAATCTCACGTTAATTAATACTGCTGCTGCTCATTTAATAATAAATAGCCCATCACCTACCAACACTCATAATCAGTGTGCCTATTTGAGAAGTAAAATCACAAACCATCCCACCAACGGCCCAAAAAGAACTACCTCCAGAGCTTCCAACTTTTAACACTGGCCACAAATAACCAAGGCACTCTTCAAGGTCCTCTCTCGAAGTCCAAGACCCCATTGCAGCAACTACTGAAGTCAAGATGGTCCCTCATCTGCCCGGAGCTCACAGGGAGAACCTCTCCCGAACCGACCGGACCCCCGCACAGCCTGTCCGGGGGGTGGGGGTGGGGGTGGGGGCATGGCGTGAGGGAGCGTACCGCCGGCCCAGGGCGGGGGAGCACCTGAAGAGGGGACCCGCCCCAAATGGGTCAGCCCGGCCGGGCCCCGGCTCCACGGGCACGGAAGCAAGGACAGGGCTGTCGTCGCGCGCGAGGACGGGCACGCCCGGTACCAAGTCGTCGCCCGAGTAACACCAGCTAAGGGCAGGGCCTCGGCGGGGAGCGGGCACGAGTAAGCCCGAAGCTCCTACCTGAAGCGCGGCGGGAGGGCCGGGGCCGCAGGGTGACCTGGCTTCCCCAGGGTCCGCCACACGCGCGGAGGGCTGTGGCTCTAAGGCACGGAAGGAAAGAAGTCTCAATGGCTCCGCAACGCGGTCCCTACCTACTTCTCTCGTGGCCACCCGCTCCGCCACGCACCGTCCAGACCGCTGAAATAACGACACCTCCTCGGCCGCCGCCGGCGCCCCCTCCCCTCTCTGCCCTGCCCGACCGGCTCGTGCGCGCATGCGCACGCCTGGTGCGCGCGACCCCGCCTCCTCTCCCTCACGCCTGAGGACTTCGCGCTCCTCGGCCACACCCCCTTCCTCGCCACCGCCAACATTCGGCCGTTGGCGGCCATCTTCTCTTCTCGCGGGATTAGAGCAGATCGCGAGACCGGAAGCTACGTTCCTTCTCCACCCTGCGGCCGCATCCTGGGTAATAGGTGGGTCCAAGCAAGAGGCGGAGCCTGGGTGCCCCAGAGCCCGCCCCTCCTTGCCCCGCACGACGGCTACCTGGGAAATTCTTAGAAAGGTGACCGGAAGAAGTGTAAAGGATGGAAGTGTGTGCAGATCCTAGAGGTTGGGTCCTTGAATGAAGACCCCAGCTCTGCTGCTTGACACCGGTTTTATGTTTCCTAGAAAGTCTGGGGATTTCGAGAGGAAAAATGGAAACAAAATACAGCAGAATCAAGCTGGTTTTTTTCTTTTAGACCTTTGGTTTAGCGTTTTCCTAAAATTAATAAAATGATCGGTTTTAAAGTGGGGTTCCACTAGTGACTAGAACAGGTAGGAAACAAAATACAACTTTGCCACTAATAGTCATTAAGAGATAATCCCAGGCGGTTCAGTGATAGCCTCCTGCCAACGCAGGAAATGGGAGTTGGATCCCTAGGTGGTGAAGATCCCCTGGAGGACGAAATGGCAACCTACTCCAATATTCCTGTCTGGGAAATACATAGACAGAGAAGCCTAGCGGCCTACAGTCCATGGGGTTGCAGAGTCGGACAAGACTGAGCACACACTCAGGCAGCCGTTAAGATGGCCAAAATTTAAAATATGATAGAAATGTTGACAACATGGATCAGCAGGACCTCTGATATATTGCTGATGGGAATCCCAAATGGTACAAAAATTTTGGTAAACAGTCTTATCTTTTACTATAAAATTAATCATGTATTTACACGATCCAGCAATTCCACTCCTAGGTGTTAGGAAACAAAATGTGCCCACGCAAAAATTTGTACATTAATTTTCATAGCTTTATTTTTAATGATCAAAAACTGGAAGCAACCCCAATGTTCGTCAACTGATGATTGGATAAAAAATTGTGGCATACCCATATAATGATATGTAATTATCCATATAATAAATAGTAATTAGCAACGAACAGGGATGACTACTTAACATGCAAATATATGAATCTCATAAAGCATTATTATGAGCAAAGGATATCAGAATATGAGCAACACAGTATGATTGCATTTATAGAAAATTCTAGAAAAGACATGTTATCTATTGTGACAAAACGAACAGTGAGCGCCAGAAGTGGAGGTGGGTATCAAGGAGGGATTAATTGGAATAGGGCTAGGTGATCTGAGGTGTTGGAAATATTCTGTATCTTGATTATGATGGTGGTAATATGGCTGAATTCACTTGTAAAAGCTCATTGAAGTACACACTTACATGTGCATTTTACTTTGTGCAAATCAAGCCTCAATACAGTTGATTTTAAACACAAAAAAATCCATCTTTGTGTCTAATATAGAGTAAGGGCAGGAGCTTTGCCTATTTTGAACGAAGATGTATCCCTACCATTAAAAGCAGTGGTTGACATATAATGCTGCTGCTGCTAAGTCGCTTCAGTTGTGTCTGACTCTGTGCGACCCCATAGATGGCAGCCCACCAGGCTCCCCCATCCCTGGGATACATTTAATGGGTACTCACTAAATACACTGAGGATGATGAGAATATAGAAAAGAATTACAATAAAACAGAAATTTATGTTTTTTCTCCAAAATCATCTGATGATCTTTACAGTTCAACTCAGTTCAGTCACTCAGTCATGTCCGACTCTTTGCAACCCCATGAACCGCAGCATGCCAGGCCTCCCTGTCCCTCACCAACTCCCAGAGTTTACCCAAACTCATGTCCATTGACTCGGTGATGCCATCTAACCATCTCATCCTCTGTCGTCCCCTTCTCCTCCTGCCTTCAATCATTCCCAACATCAGGGTCTTTCCAAATGAGTCAGGTGGCCAAAATATTGGAGTTTCAGCTTCAACATCAGGCCTTCCAATGAACACCCAGGACTGATCTCCTTTAGGACAGACTGCTTGGACATCCTTGCTGTCCAAGGGACTCTCAAGAGTCTGCTCTGACACCGCAGTTCAAAAGCATCAATTCTTCAGCACTTAGCTTTCCTTATAGTCCAACTCTCACATCCATACATGACTACTGGAAAAACCATAGCCTTGACTAGACGGACCTTTGCTGACAAAGTAACGTCTCTGCTTTTGAATATGCTGTCTAGGTTGGTCATAACTTTCCTTCCAAGGAGTAAGTGTCTTTTGATTTCATGGCTGCAATCACCATCCGCAGTGATTTTCGAGCCCCCCAAAATAAAGTATGACACTGTTTCCACTGTTTCCCCATCTATTTACCATGACGTGATGGGAGTAGATGCCATGATCTTCATTTTCTGAATGTTGAGCTTTAAGCCAGCTTTTTCACTCTCCTCTTCCACTTTCATCAAGAGGCTCTTTAGTTCATCTTCATTTTCTGCCATAAGGGTGGTGTCATCTGCATATCTGAGGTGATTGATATTTCTCCCAGGAATCTTGATTCCAGCTTGTGCTTCCTCCAGCCCAACGTTTCTCATGATGTCCTCTGCATATAAGTTAAATAAGCAGGGTGACAATATACAGCCCTGACACACTCCTTTTCCTATTTGGAACCAGTCTGTTGTTCCATGTCCAGTTCTAACTGTTGCTTCCTGACCTGCATACAGGTTTCTCAAGAGGCAGGTCAGGTGGTCTAGTATTCCCATCTCTTGAAGAATTTTCCACAGTTTATTGTGATCCACACAGTCAAAGACTTTGGCATAGTCAATAAAGCAGAAATTGATGTTTTTCTGGAACTCTCTTGCTTTTTCCATGATCCAGCAGATGTTGGCAATTTAATCTCTGGTTCCTCTGCCTTTTCGAAAACCATCTTGAACATCTGAAAGTTCACAGTTCACGTATTGCTGAAGCCCACCTTGGAGAATTTTGAGCGTTACTAGCATGTGAGATGAGTGCAATTATGCAGTAGTTTGAGCATTCTTTGGCATTGCCTTTCTTAGGGATTGGAATGAAAACTGACCTTTTCCAGTCCTTTACAGAAGCCATAAGAAATCGAGGAAAGCGTGAACTAAGTTCATCTGAGTTATTCAGTATTATGTGTAGATTGTGACAAGCACCAATATAGCACATGAAAAACCTGAAACAAAACACCAAATTTTCAAAATTAGACTGCTTCCAGAATAACTTGAAACAAAGAGTTAAAAAGAAAAGAAAAATCAGCAGAACAAAGTAACCTAATGAAACAGGGTTTTCTTAATTTCTTCACTAAAATTGTAATTTACTTGAAATTCAAATTTATTTTCACAAGTTCTAATTATCTCTCTGCTTTAAAAACATTTTCCCTGAGAAGGAGACATTTAACTTATAATGATATCCATATGCTTCATAGAGTTGAAAAATAAGCATTTTACACATTAAGTAGACTACATATTTGGAGAAGGAAATGGCAACCAACTCCAGTACTCTTGTCTGGTAAATCCCATGGATGGAGGAGCCTGGTAGGCTGCAGTCCATGGGGTCGCTAAGAGTCAGACACTACTGAGTGACTTCACTTTCACTTTTCATTTTCATGCATCGGAGAAGGAAATGGCAACTCATTCCAGTGTTCTTGCCTGGAGAATCCCAGGAACGGGGGAGCCTGGTGGGCTGCTGTCTTTGGGGTCATGCAGAATCGGACACGACTGAAGCGACTTAGCAGCAGCAGCAGCAGACTACATATTGAATAAACAACTATTGATTGACAAGTAGTGGTGTGCCCAAACGAGTCAATAGTTACAGAGTGAGTGAGTGAGTGAGTGAGTGATAGTCGCTCAGTTGTGTCCGACTGCGACACCATGGACTGGAGTCCACCAAGCTCCTCTGTCCGTGGAATTCTCCAGGCAAGAATACTAGAGTGAGTTGCCATTTCCTTCTCCAATAGACGCAGAGTAGATGGGCATCTTTGGAGAGCTGGAAACTATGAGTCTAAGTCTTGAATTGTGAAATCCTAAGTATTCCATTCATAAACATGTGTGTGGAGAGGAAATTTAACTTGATGCCTTTACATTGTACAAACATCAGGAATCAGTAAAATATGATTTTGATAAAACTAGAGCTGCCAAAGTGAACTTTGAATGTTTGAATTCATCAGTTTTACCACTACATAAAATTTAAGGATATCCTAAAGGCTATAGGCAGTTTAGAGCAATGCTTTCTGAAAAGGAAATAGAGCCTAACAAAGACTGCCACCGTGTCCTGCCTGCCATCAGCCGCACACAGTGAGGTGTTCCAGGACCTTGTTTCACACACTAAGATTCCCACCATCCATTTAACCATTGATGTCTCTTTAAAAAAAAAAAGAAAAGGAAATAGAAATAATAATATCCTACTGCATGTTTCTATCAACAGAGAAACATTTAATTTGCATTCTATCCTACCATGTTTCTGTGACAAAAAGAAACATGGCATTGCATTTTATTAAGTATAGGTAATATCAGTTTGGGCTTCCCTGGTAGCCCAGTGGTAAAGAATCTGCCTACCAATGCAGGAGATGAAGTTTTGATCCCTGGGTCAGGAAGATCATGTGGAGAAGGAAATGCCACCCACTCTAGTATACATGCCTGGAAAATTCCATGAAGAGAGGAGCCTGACAGGCTGCAGTCCATGGGGTTGCAAAGAGTTGGATATGACTTAGCAACTAATCACAACAATAATATCAACTTAGTTAGTTCTATCATGTTTACATTCTTCTTTAAAAATTTAGGTGGTTTCCAGGGGTTTACCATTGTCAATAATGCTACCATGAATAGCAGTGTGCATATGCCTTTTCATAGTTTTGCCAGTATATCTTTCGGCTAAATTTTTATAGCAGCACATGTAACTTTTCTATTGCCAAATTCCCCCCATCAAGGGTTCTTTCCCTGAAACTAGCAACGTATGGGAGTGCTCCCTTTTCCATAACCTCATCACTACAGTATTTGGCCAAACTTTCAGAAGTTTGCCAAACTGCTAAGTGATGAAAATGATATTTTAGTATAGTTTTAATTTGCATTTTCTTATTATGAGTGAGGTAGAAAATCTTTTTAAGGACAATGTGCACCTTTCTCTGTGATCTGTCTTTATCTCTAGTCTGTTGTATATGGAATTGATTATTTTCTTTTTTCTCTTAAGAAGCTCTACATATTAGCTTTTAATTTGAGTTGAATTTTTTAAGCCAGCGTGTCATTTGTCTTTTTACTATGTTTTTGTTTGTCCAGTTTTTGCTTTGTTTTTGGATTTGCTGTTTGAAAATATTTTAAAGTCAAATTTGTTAATAAAGATGTCATTTTTGAACCATGGAAATTATTGAGATCGCATAAGAAGATGCTGTCCAGAGGGAAGTGAGCTCAAAATTGAGTTTGAGCAACCTCACACATTTAGAGATCAAATAGAGGAAGAGCACTCAGAAGCCAGGACTCTGAGAATTAAGACTGAAGCAGGAGAAAAAACAGGAGGGTGGTTCGCTGTATCTGAGAGAAATGCTATTGTTGCTGCTGCTGCTAAGTCGCTTCAGTCGTGTCCAACTCTGTGTGACCCCATTGATGGCAGCCCACCAGGCTCCCCTGTCCCTGGGATTCTCCAGGCAAGAACACTAGAGTAGGTTGCCATTTCCTTCTCCAATGCATGAGGGTGAAAAGAGAAAGTGAAGTCGCTCAGTCATGTCTGACTCTTAGCGACCCCATGGACTGCAGCCTACCAGGCTCCTCCGTCCATGGGATTTTCCAGGCAAGAGTACTGGAGTGCTAACACCCAATTATCCATTTAATAACAACACACATGCATAACTTACAACATTGCTTTCTTTATGAAAAAACTTTTCAAAATTCCTTTTTATGTATGATTTTCAAGCAGTTTCTTGGGATCTATCAAGTCAAATTTTTACTTGGAAGATTAACTACAAAGGTAGGCTGCTTACGAGGTCATCAATAAGTTGTCTAATGCATAAATATTGAAACTCTTAAACTTCTCTCAAAAGAGAAGTGAACATAGAAGACATATCAACCTATTGCAGATAAATTATGAAATTAATGAATTAGAGGAGAAAGTAAAAGGAGAAATAGTGAAAAAAGTATGAATTAGATAAACTTTAGGTCCCAGTTGAAATATATTGGAAACAATTTGAATCTACTGAGCAAATCTGAACACAGACTGGATATTTGATAATATATATATTTTTAATTTAGGTAGTATAGTGGTATTGTATTAACCTTTTAAGAACAACAGTCTTATTATTTTGAGATCCATACTGAAATAATTGTAAATGAAAAAATGTGATGCCTGATATTTGCTTCAAAATCATCCAGTGGATTTGGAGGTAAATGGATAGAAGGAATAAGGTTTGTTGATAATTGTGGAAGGTAGTGATGGATATGAGTTCATTATACTATTCTATATTGTGTATGTTTAACTTTCCATAATAAAAGTTTTCTTTGAGAAAAAAATAATAGTCAAATGTCTGTCCCTAATGGCTTTATCTCACCGAAGGAAAAAATGGTCTTTACTTTTCTGTATTATCATAGTCCTAGCAATGTGAGTAACAGGAAACATTGCAACAAGTATGTTGTTACAAAATAAAACATCTTGGTGTGAAAACTGCAAGATAAATTGGGAAATTTAGTAAATAAAATCATCTTCTCTTAAATGTTATACTAAACAGTCACTCTTAAGTGACCTAAATTCTTTAATGTTCATTAAAATTTTGCTACTGTAACCATTGGATATTTTTCATATTTTAAAATGAAATATAAAAAATTACTGATGCATGTAAGCCAACCTATAAAGATTGCCCATAATCCCAGACTGAAAGATGACCTTTGTTCATACTGTTCATTCATTTTCCATGAAGATTTATGCTTTTATGTTGTTGTATTAAAAGTGGATTCTCATTGTACATGTTGCTTTGTATTCTATTAACTTCAAAACGGAGTATGTCCTTCATGTCAATAAAAATTATTGTGAAACAATCAGACACACCAGTATTTTTCCCTCTCATAGGATTCTTTAAATCTCACTCATTGTCCTTTGTGATTTTTTGATCGTGATCATAATTTTCCTGTTTGTGGGTTCCCTCCAGCAAGAAAACAGCTTTAATTTTTTTGTCCTTTTTGTGTTTTCTAGGTAATTAATTTCTTATTTTTCCTGATTAATGCCCTCTCAGTATCTTTGGTAATTCTCTTCTAGTTTCATAAGATGAATTTCATAGCAGCACTATTTACAATAGCCAAGACATGGAAGCAACCTAAATATCCATCGATAGATGAACGGATAAAGAAGATGTGGGGCTTCCCTCATGGCTCACATGGTAAAGAATCTGCCTGGAGTGCAGGAGACTCAGTTTCAATCTCTGGGTCAGGAAGATCCCCTGGAGAAGGAAATGGAAACCCACTGCAGCATTCTTGCCTGGAAAATCCCATGGACAGAGGAGCCTGGCAGGCTACAGTCCTTGGGGTTCCAAAGAGGTGGACACAACTGAGTGGTATAAATACACATGGACTATTACTTAGCCATAAAAAAATGAAATAATGCCATTTGCAGCAATATAGATGGACCCAGAGATTATCATAATAAGTAAAGTCAGACAGAGAAAGACAAATATCACATGACATCACTTATATATGGAATTTAAAATATGACACAAAAATACTTATCCAAGAAACAGAAGCAGGCTCACAGACATAGAGAACAGACTTGTGGTTAGCAAGGGGTGAGGGGTAGAGAAGGATGGATTGTGAGTTTGAGATTAGCAGATGCAAGCTATTATATATAGAATGGATAAAAAACAAGGTTCTACTGTAGATCACAGGAAATTATATTCAATATCCTGTGATAAACCATAATGGAAAATAATATGAAAAAGAATGTATATATGTGTATAACAGAATCACTGTTGTATAGAAGAAACTAATGCAGCATTGTAAACCAACTGTGCTCAATAAATAAATTTAAAATATAAGATGAGTAGTTGGTGCCTTTAATTTTCTTTCTTTGTATTAATAATAAGGAAATGTGAGATGCTTTTCCAAGAGGTCTTTTTTGTTTCCTAAATTTTCTTATAATACTATCTTCCATATATATAGTATCTTCTCATATGTCATAACATAAATGATAATTTTCTCTTCTCCCTACATACTGTATTTTTTTCTAATTTTTTTCAGTCTCTGTCTTTTATTTGAGAAATTTTTTCAGTCTGGTGGTTGTTGGCTAGAAGTTCATATTGAAGAATGTTTTTTCAAAGAGTAGCACTAAGGCTTTTTGCTTCCAGGAAGGGCTTGTCAAATGTTTTCCTCGACATAAGAAAGCCTGGATGGGCCATTCAGTCAGTGAATCTCTGACAGCATCATCTTTAGGCCTTGTGTCTTGGACTGGTCTGATTTCTCAAAGGAGCTTCTGGTCCAGGGCCTTCGTGTATAGCTATACAAGCTGGGCACTGCACAGCAGGGCTATCTTTCATGTTAACTGTGTGTGTGAAAGGCTTCCCCAGAATTGTGTAACTTAGCAGCTCTGCTCCAAAATTCTACTAGCTGAGTGGCCATTGGGAGTGGAGGATGAAGGCTAGAAGGTGAAGGAGAGAGAATCAATATCCGTTATAGCATTTTCACTTATTCTCCCTTGTTCATAAGCACCTCCATTGTCAGAGATTCTTTTCTTTATCTTTTCCAATCTTCTATAGGGACTGAGGAGGGGCAATCACAGCCAAACAGAATTGGGAAAGAGATGTCAGATCCTGGTAATTCTCAAACATACTCCCCTTCTTTTAGACTCATCCTAACCTTCGCCTTGGGAGATAGCCAGTTCTGTCTGCTCTTGAATCTTCTCCGTGTTTCTGTGGTACACAATGGGTGGTTTCTGGGCTTTCCCCATCACTGCCTCCTGATCCAACTCTCTTGGGTCTACTAAGTGCATGCCCTCATCCATCTGCTTGATGTCATCAAAAGTATTATTTTTTCTTCATCCATTTCTTTTATCTTTGTGAGCATGTGCCTTTTCACTTTCATTTTGTGGACATTAATACCTGTATCCAGTCCTCCATATTTAGTAGGAAGTCTAACAAAGGAATCTGGAACAAGGCTCCTGAACATGTTAAATTCCAGTGTCCTCCTTCAAAAACAATGACCTTATATCGCCTACAGAGTTGCAAGAATCATAGTTTAGAAAATTATAAAATTACATATTGTAATTCTTTTTCTTATTCTTTTGATACCTCAGTTATTTTGTACTACTTGACGGCTATTTATCTAGTACTGAAAGTAAAGTTCTTGTACTTCACTTTTGTCACACCCAGATTCATGGCTGCTTATTCCATTTTTAAACATCTTTGAGGAAAAGGTCTTTATTTTATATCTTCATCTCTTCAAAAATTCATTTCAATGACTTGAGTTTATAAAACTATAAAGGCACTCACACATCAGCTTCAGACTTTGCAGAAGTACTTTTTAGTTGCCTAAAAAGCAGCCTTTCAGAAGCTTGAAGATTTATATTAAGCCTCTTATGATTGTCAGCCCTGAGATAAGTGTAAAATCACTTTTATTCTAAACTAAATTGAAGCAAAAATATAGATGCTTATGTGAGACATATTATAAAGTTCTCCCTATCCTTTACACATGACTTTTTAAACAACTATAAATGGTCATGTTTATATTTTAGAAAAGAAATAGGAAATAGTACTTTAACCTGTGCTGTCCTTAAACATCTGAAGTCTCTGGAGAATTCTGTCTGTGTTAAAAAAAAATGTTTGGGAGACTCAAATGTAGAAAAACATGAGAAGAGCATTGCTATTTATAGAACAGTATATTTCTATATTTCTGTGCCAGTTACACTTTGAGATATGCTTTAGTACAAATTAATGAGAATTGTGTTCATTGATATTATTAAGTAGGAATATAAAACAGGGAACTAACATATATGATTCATTCAAACCTGGAAGGTGAAACAAGCATAAAGAATGCAAAATTCAGTCTACTCTAATCATCTTTCTTACAAAATTATTACTAAAGTTAGTTGAAAATAATCCAGATAAACACAGAGGCTAAATATACTGGTAAGTATATTTACCATATACTGATAAGTATGTGGGGAGAAAAAAGATCTTTTACAAAGTAAGACCAGTAACTTTTCTAGTACTGTTCTACTCTTTTTCTCCTTAGAGACCTTCAAGAAATAGGAATGTCCTTAAAGACATTCAAGGACTAGATATACCAATATATGAAATTTAGAGTTGACATTATAACATGTGTTGGAATACCTGGAATTTTACTAAAAAATTCAAAGAAGCATCATAACTTCAAGGTTCTTCAAGATATTGCAAGCAAACGAAGACAACTTAAAGACATCTGCAAATGCTCTTCTTCTTTCATTATTTGCCCATCCTGTTTGGAAATTAAAGTAGACTGAGCAAAATAGGACTTGCCTACTTATTAGGATTTTTGTATATAATTTTTACTTCTGCACATCCTTTCGCTAAAGTAGACTACTTCATGTTGTGGACTCTTTCTCTGCAACACAGACCTTTAAAACCTATATGGTTCTTTGCATCTTCACATGGTGCTGATCTTTCTTTACTCCATATGAGAAAAACGCAAAGAAGAAAAATTACCTCTTTTACCATAGCTGCATTCTAAACTCTTATTCTTCAGTCTTGTAACTTTTTGATTGATTACTTATATAACACAAATATTCATTAGGGATTTTTTTGCACAGTTTTCTCTGTAGTGATGGTATCTGTGTATGTACGACAAATAAGATTCCTGCTTTTGCAGAAATTATAACTTATGAAGCTAAATTATTCTGGTGTTTTATTACAAAATAAATTAAGCAAGCTAGAGGTAATTGAGAAGAAAGAAAAGCAGTAAACACTAATTCATTCCAAACACAGTTATTATTAGCGTTTTAGCCTCTGTGTCGCTGTTTTTTTTTCTTACCACAATTTGTTGCTATTGTTTTCCCTTTTGGGTATATGACTGAGGAGAGGGGGTGGTAATTGTTTAACGTACCAGAGCCTGCATTTTTGTAATTGTAAACATCTGTCCATGTATCTGCATAACTCTCATGGCCATCATTTTGATAACATTCAAATGTTTACTGTTTCTTGGCACTGGCAGTTGGGTAAGATCTCAGAGTCACATAGCCCATCCTTAGGAATAACTGGTCTACCCTGGAGTTGGTGAGAAAATCTGATAGCTCCAAATGTTCTTTTAGCTTCAGTCTTGCTGACCAGAAGTCACTGAGAACACATTTACACAGAAAGGAGATACGTATTTATGCTATGACACACGTTCCCAAAGAAATAGCATGATGAATAATCTTAAATTCCTAGACCAATCCAGATCATGAGGATTTTCTTTGTTTGCTTGTTTTTGTTTTGCCTATAATGTACTTGGGGCTTCCCTAGTGGCTCATAAGGTAAAGAATCTGCTGCAATGTAGGAGACCCAGGTTCGATTCCTGGGTTGGGAAGATCCCCTGAAGAAGGGAATGGCAACCCACTCCAGTATTCTTGCCTGGAGAATCCCATGGACAGAGGAGCCTGGCAGGCTACAGTCCGTGTGGTCACACAGTCAGACACGACTGAGTGATTATCACTGTCACTGTCATGAGGTACTAAGTTTACTCAGAAACTCAACTGGGGCCTCCCTGGAGGCTCAGTGGTAAAGAATCTGCCTGCCAATGCAGGAGACACAGATTCAGTCCCACTGGGGAGATCCCACATACTGCAGAGCAATTAAGTCTGTGGACCAAAACTACTGAGCCTGTGCTCTAGAGCACGGGAGCCACGACTACTGAGATTACATGCCACCAATACTGAAGCCCACGTGCAGCAGGGCCTGTGCTCCAAACAAGGCAATCCACTACAAGGGTCCTCATTGGTGGCTCACATGGTGCAGAAGCCGCTGCGATAGAAGCCAATGTGCCACAACTAGAGAAAAGCCTGCACAGCCAAAAATAAATAAAAGTAAATACAACCATTTAAAAAATTAATTGGCTTTGGGTGCTAGACTCATAAACTGAACCATTGTTATCACACTGGTCCTAGCTGAAAATATGTTCATCATTACAAATAACTGCCATAGACATGAATTACTGGAATATGACTTATTTTTAAAGTGTTGACTGATAATGCTGCTGCTGCTGCTAAGTCGCTTCGGTTGTGTCCGACTCTGTGCGACCCCATAGACGGCAGCCCACCAAGCTAAGCCGTCCCTGGGATTCTCCAGGTAAGAACACTGGAGTGGGGTGCCATTTCCTTCTCCAATGAACAAAAGTGAAAAGTGAAAGTGAAGTCGCTCAGTCATGTCCGAATCTTCGCGACCCCATGGACTGCAGCCTACTAGCTCCTCCATCCATGGGATTTTCCAGGCAAGAGTACTGGAGTGAGTTGCCATTGCCTTCTCCATGACTGATAATAGTGATGTTATTTTTTTCTTGTTAAAGGGAACAATTGTCAATGGATAGAATCAACTGTGTTTACCTATTTATTTCATCCAGATACAAGGCAACTGGGTTATCTTTGAAAAACAATTTGTGGCTTTAGTGATATTATTTTAAATACTTCAAATAACAGGACCTAGAATTTAGGCTCAAATCCCAGATATGTGTAAAGAATAACCTAGGTTTCTGAGGGTGTACCAAATAAGACAAAATAAAAGTGTGACCCTCAACTAGCTCCTGATTTCAAGAGAGAGGGTTGCATATTAACAGCTAAGTACAACCAAGAGATGAGAATATCAGACCACAATACCTGCCTCCTAAGAAATCTGTATCTGGGTCAAAAAGCAACAGTTAGAACTGGACATGGAACAACAGACTGGTTCCAAATTGGGAAAGGAGTACGTCAAGGCTGTATATTGTCTCCCTGTTTATTTCGCTTATATGCAGAGTACATCATGTGAAATGCTGGGATGGATGAAGTACAAGCTGGAATCAAGATTGGTGGGAGAAATATCAATAACCTCAGATGTGCAGATGACATCACCCTTATGGCAGAAAGTGAAGAAGAACTAAAGAACTAAAGAGCCTCCTGATGAAAGTGAAAGAAGAGAGTGAAAAAGTGGCTTAAAACTCAACGTTCAAAAAATGAAGATCATGGCATCCGGTCCCATTACTTCATGGCAAATAGATGGGGAAACAGTGGAAACAGTGGCTGACTTTATTTTTCTGGGCTCCAAAATCACTGCAGATGGTGACTGCAGCCATGAAATTAAAAGACGTTTACTCCTTGGAACGAAAGTCATGACCAACCTAGATAGCATATTAAAAAGCAGAGACATTACTTTGTCAACAAAGGTCTGTCTAGTCAAGACTATGGTTTTTCCAGTAGTCATGTCTGGATGCGAGAGTTGGACTGTAAAGAAAGCTGAGCACTGAAGAATTGATGCTTTTGAACTGTGGTGTTGGAGAAGACTCTTGAGAGTCCCTTGAACAGCATGGACATCCAACCAGTCCATCCTAAAGGAGATCAGTTCTGGTGTTCATTGGAAGGACTGATGTTGAAGCTGAAAGTCCAATACTTTGGCCACCTGATGCAAAGAGCTTACTCATTGGAAAAGTCCCTGATGCTGGGAAAGATTGAGGGCAGGAGGAGAAGGGGATAACAGAGGATAAGATGGTTGGATGGTATCACCAACTCAATGGACATGGGTTTGGTTGGACTCTGGGAGCTGGTGATGGACAGGGAGGGCTGGGGTGCTATGGTTCATGGGGTCACAAAGAGTTGGACATGACTGAGTGACTGAATTAAACTGAACTACCACATTGCAGGCAGATGCTTTACTGACTGAGCTATGTGGGAAGTTTTAATAACCAGCTTTGCATTTATAACCAGCTTCCAAATATTGCCTTCCTATTGGTCTTCAGATCATATCTTAGCACTGCACTGGAGGGCAGAATTAATGCCTCAAGCAGTTACACATTTAATAACTGCCCAATATGTTCAAGATCCTACAATAACTACTTTTCAACAGTTTAATTGTTTTGTAGGAGAAAAAATATATGTAAAGAATTTTTTGGTCTTTTGTCAACCTGAGTTTATTAAAGTGAAAATTGTCATTACAACACAAGGAAGACATTCCACTTCATAGCATAAGAAGATTAAGTATGATTATGTGTGGAAAGCATGGAATATAAAAGAATTATTTTCAATAATACCTGGCTTTAATAGATGCCTGAGTCTTGGCCCTTAGAAGTGGTATGGGAAAGGGGGAGTGAGAGGTCATAACCAGTAGTAGAATTCTAAAGAGTTCATCAAACAAAGTGGGCCAGGATTCACTCAGCTAAGAGTTTGAGTGTACTCACTGATTCCATAACAGGCAGTGGATGAGGAAAGCAAAGTATTGTTTAAGGTAGCTATAAAGGGTTTCCCAAACCAAGAGGTAGGAAGCACGTCTTGAAAATTCAGAGACAAAATTTAGTGGCCAAAAGAAAACAGAAACAATTGAAAGAAAGCAAAACATTTATTCTGGTCAGCTCCTAGAAATACAACTGTGGGCTACAGCCTACACTCATGCACCAACTGAAACATGAAGGGAGTTGGGGTGCCTGCTTTTAGAAGACATGCACTTGATGAACTGAATAAATCCACAATCAAGATTGCAAGCTGGTGGATATTTTATTTAAGCCCCCAAAGTAATTCTTTGTTTCTACAGAAGCTGCTGCTACTGCTGCTAAGTCGCTTCAATCGTGTCCGACTCTGTGTGACCTCATAGACAGCCTCCCACCAGGCTCCCATGTCCCTGGGATTCTCTAGGCAAGAACACTGGAGTGGGTTGCCATTTCCTTCTCCAGTGCATGATAGTGGAAAGTGAAAGTGAAGTCGCTCAGTCGTGTCCGACTCCTAGCGACCCCATGGACTGCAGCCTACCAGGCTCCTCCGTCCATGGGATTTTCCAGGCAAGAGTACTGGAGTGGGGTACCATTGCCTTCTCTGTTCTACAGAAGCAGCAGTTCTCAACTTTGCACATTGGAATCACCTGGAGAGCTTGAAAAACTACTGATGCTTGGAGCTCACCTCCAGAGACTCTGACTTCATTGGTCAAGGTGTAGCCAGGGCATGGGCTTTTCAGGTAACACTAATGGCAAAGAACCCGCCTACCAATGCAGGAGATGTAAAGTGATGAGGGTTCAATCCCTGAGTCGGGAAGATTCCCTTGCAGAAGGCATGGCAACCCACTTCAGTATTCTTGCCTTAACAATCCCCTGAACAGAGGAGCCTGACAGGTAACAATCCATAGTGTCACAAAGAGTCAGATACCACTGAAGCGACTTAACACACTCGGAGCATGGGGTTAATTAAGGTCTTTTCTAGTGATTCTAAGGGCTTTCCTGATAGCTCAGTTGGTAAAGAATCTGCTTGCAATGCAGGAGACCCCAGTTCGATTCCTGGGTTGGGAAGATCTGCTGGAGAAGGGATAGGCTACCCACTCTGATATTCTTGGGCTTCCCTGCCTGGTGGCTCAGCTGGTAAAGAATCCACCTGCAATATGGGAGACCTAGGTTCGATCTTTGGTTTGGGAAGATGCCCTGGAAAAGGGAAAGGCTACTCACTCCAGTATTCTGGCCTGGAGAATTCCATGGGCTGTATAATCCATGGGGTTGCAAAGAGTCAGACATGACTGAGCGACTTTCACATTCTAGTGATTCTAATGTCCAGCCAACATTGAGAACCATTGTCTAAGTCTTCATGACTATTCCGTGTTGTTCCTAGAAAGAAAGAAAATAAAAAAAGATTTCATTTAAATGAACCCACTATGCAAGAATTTCTAAGTAGGTGTAAAAATAATTGAGGCTATGTATGGTGATGCAGTCCATGGGGTCACAGAGTTGGACAGGACTGAGTGACTGAACTGAATTGATGTAAAGTCAAAAGAGAATATGTGAAGAAGGTTTCTTTGGAGAGAGTTGTTCTGTAATTCCTGTCCCAAGAGGCATGGGAAGTGCCTTCTCCTTTCAGTTCAGTTCACTCACTCAGTCGCGTCCGACTCTTTGCGACCCCATGAATCGCAGCATGCCATGCCTCCCTGTCCATCACCAACTCCCGGAGTTTACTCAAACTCATGTCCATCGAGTCAGTGATTCCATCCAGCCATCTCATCCTCTGGCGTCCCCTTCTCTTCCTGCCCCCAATCCCTCCCAGCATCAGGAGGGACTTTACCAATTAGTCAACTCTTCTCATAAGGTGGCCAAAGTATTGGAGTTTCAGCTTCAGCATCAGTCCTTCCAAAGAACACCCAGGACTGATCTCCTTTAGAATGGACTGGTTGGAGCTCCTTGCAGTTCATGGGATTCTCAAGAGTCTTCTCCAACACCACAGTTCAAAAGCAGCAATTCTTTGGCCCTCAGCTTTCTTCACAGTCCAATTCTCACATCCATACATGACCACTGGAAAAACCATAGCCTTGACTAGATGGACCTTTGTTGGCAAAATAATATCTCTGCTTTTGAATATGCTGTCTAGGTTGGTCATAACTTTCCTTCCAAGGAGTAAGTGTCTTTTAATTTCATGGCTGCAATCACCATCTGCAGTGATTTTGGAGCCCCCCAAAATAAAGTCACCCACTGTTTCCACTGTTTCCCCATCTATTTGCCATGAAGTGATGGGACCAGATGCTATGATCTTAGTTTTCTGAATGTTGAGCTTTAAGCCAACTTTTTAACTTTCCTCTTTCACTTTCATCAAGAGGCTTTTTAGTTGCTCTTCTCTTTCTGCCATAAGGGTGGTGTCATCTGCATATCTGAGGTTATTGATATTTCTCCTGGCAATCTTGATGCCTCCTCCTTTACCTTAGTTGAAAAAGAAGGGCTTTGGCAGTTTTATGCAGAGATGTTTTTATTCATCTGACATAGATAGGGGAAACAGTACCTGGTATTTGTCCATTGGAAAAATTTTAAGGTAAGGAGAAGTAAGCTGACTTGGGATGGGCCTCCATTAGACATTTTCAGGGGAAGGGATGCCTAAGCAAACTGCATAGGAAAGACAAATTTGCATGGCCCTGGAGGGTCATTCCCTCCACACTTTCAGTGGCTTAGCAGAGAGCTGGCCCATCTAGTCTGAGTTCACTGAAAAGGAAAACAATACTTGACAACGAATCTCAGAAGCCTTCATCTTTCTATTTTACCTTTTTACTTATATCTTTCATCTTTTCTAAGCTTGGTATTATAACATTTATTAAAATAATGCTATGCGTTAATATAAACAGCTAAGAACTAGAGAACTAAAATGCAAGCTATGTAAAATCCCAACTGAAACCCAAAACTGTCTAACGTATTCATTCATTAGCTAACTAAAAGCCCAAGAAAGATGACACCCAGTGTAATTAAGTTCTGAAAAACAACTGTCAATTTTCAGTTATAAAAATTGTGGATTTTGCATTTTGTGTCCTTTTCTCAATCAAGAAAAATTCTTTTTGAATGTCATATAGCATTCATATAAAACAAGATACAAAAATACATTATAAACTTGTAACAATGGCTACAAATACTTTATCTTACATGTGCAGAGAACAAAATTGCAACACAATTTTTTAAAGATAAATACTGAGTTAAAATTACTGAACCTTTATTTTACACATATTTTTTAAAAATATGAGAACAATGTACATACATTACATGTCACATTACTAGGCAAACTGTTTTTTTAAACCTACCTGTAGAGAAAAAATCATTAAGGATATAAAAGTCATGCATGCCTATTTGCTTTATACGTGTAATGAAATTGTAGATAAAGTGTAGTGCATTGAAACAAATGAGCAAAAAGTAGATACTTTTACTATGCAAGGATGCTTGTGCAAAAAACTAAACATATTTTTGGAAATGTAGCATTTTATATTTTCAAGTGTTATAAAAGAGAAAGAAGAAAGAAGCCCTTTATTTCTTTAAATGATATTTTTCTGGTGGTTATCAAGAAGCAAAAGACCAAAAGAGCCTTTTTGTCTTTCTTTTTTACTTTTTAAGTATTAGAATAAGTCTAAAGAAAAGAAAGTGCTTTGTTTTCCTTCATGGTCATTTAGTTAAGTGTCTTCTAAGATCAGCTCCTTCTTTAGAATACAAGTTAATGCATGTTATCTTTCATCTTTTTAGTTCTTAAAAGTAAGAGCAATGTTATGGGAATGCTGAAAATTCCAAATAGGAACAGCAAAAGTTCATTCCTACTGAATAAATTAAAAGGAAAAGTGGAAAACAAGAAAGAATAAATGTGATATCAAAAAATGGCAGACCAGGAGACCCTAGCTCTCATCTCCTCCTATACATGCACACACTCAAACACACACAAATCTCAAACAATTTGGCAGTTATCCATGGATGAAAATAGCTCTGGGAGAACTCTGAATTATAATTAAGAAGCTGCAATAACCCAGTGGAGCATAAAAACTAAGAATGGCCATATAGAAAAGATAGAAATCATTTTATGTGCATCACCCTACCTTCCAGAACAGTATAATTCAGTGCCAAGAGGAATACCCTACACTGTGAGTTCCTCTGAGGGGGGAAAATGAGAGAAAGAGTGCCCCAGAAGCCTTTACACCAAGGACTGCAGCAGCCCTTGCTGTCCTCTTGGGTTCCCACAGCCTTTGGTGCCAAGGAATCCCACAGCATTAGCCAATGGGGAATTCAGCTGCTTGAGCCTCCAGGACCCCATGCCAACTCAACCCCTCCCCTAAGATGTGCCACACCTACAGCCTTGTCACCACCACATGCCCACCCCTCCAGACCTGGAGTTGCTGTATACCCACCAGACCCAGTGGTATCATGAACCCAAGGGAACCCAGAATGTGTCTCCAGAACTGGCATCATCACGTGTCCTGCATGTGGCATCAGACCCAGGGCTGTCACACATCCCACCCAGGTAGTACCCTTGTGCCCACCCACAAGTGAAGGTCTTTCGTTACTAAAGCCAGTCTTTAAAGTTTGGAAGAGGTAACTGCTTCTTCAAATGTACAGACAAGAATGCAAAATTACAGGAAATGCAAAATTCAAGGAAATATGATACCACTAAAAAAATATAATAAATTGCCAGGAACAGATAAAAAAGGAACGGAGATCTGTAAATTTAGTGATTCATTATTTTTTAAAGTAATTGTTTTAAAAAAGCTCAGTGAGCTACAAGCGAACACAGATAAACAACTAAGTGAAAGCAGGAAAATGACACATACACAAAATAAGATGTTCAAGAAGAGATATATATCATTAAAAAAGATTCAAACGGAAATCCTACAACTGAAGGATACAATGAATGAAGTGTAAAATGCAGTAGAGAGCTTCAACAACAGAGTCACTCAAGCAAAAAGAAGAATCAATGAATTTAAAAATAAAATATTTGAAATTATCCAATTGAAAGATAAAAATGGAGTGAGTGAGAATGTCTATAGGACTTAAGGGACAATTAAAATAAATCAATATATACATTATGGGAGTCCTGGAAGAAGAAGAAAGGAAACAGAAAACTTATTTTAAAAAATAATGGTTAAAAACTTCTCAAATCTAGGTAAGCAAATAGACATTCACGTCCATAAAGCCCAAAGAATCCCAAATAGTCTGAATATAAAAAGGTCTACATCAAGGTAGATTTTAATTAAATTGTCAATTCGCAGGCAAAAAGAATTTTTAGATCAATTTTTATTGGAGTACAGTTGCTTTACAACATTGTGTTAGTTTCTGCTGTGCAGCAAAGTAAATCAATTATATATATCTATATATATATATTCACTCTTTTTTAGATTTTTTTCCTGTTTAGGTCACCACAGAGCGTTGAGCAGAGCTCCCTGTGCTATATAGTAGGTTCTCCTCAGTTATCTACTTAGTACATAGTTGTGTATATATGTTAATCCCAATCTCCCAATTAATCCCATCTCTCTTGCCCCTGTGGTAACTGTTTTGTACATCTGTGACTATTTCTGTTTTGCAAATAGGTTCATCTATACCATTTTTCTGGATTCTACGTATAACCGATATTATACAATATTTGTTTTCTCTTTCTTATTTCACTCCGTATAATAGTTTCTATTGTCATGATATATGTCCATCCATGTTGCTGCAAATAGCACTATTTCATTCCTTTTTATAGCTGGGGTGGAAGAAGCACAAGCTGGAATCAAGATTGCCAGGAGAAATATCAATAACCTCAGATATGCAGATGACATCACCCTTATGGCAGAAAGTGAAGAAGAACTAACAAGCCTCTTGATGAAAGTAAAAGAGGAGAGTGAAGAAGTGGGCCTAAAGCTCAACATTCAGAAAACGAAGATCATGGCATCTGGTCCCATCACTTCATGGGAAATAGATGGGGAAACAGTGGAAACAGTGTCAGGCTTTATATTTTTGGACTCCAAAATCACTGCAGATGGTGATTGCAGCCATGAAATCAAAAGACGCTTACTCCTTGGAAGGAAAGTTATGACCAATCTAGATAGCATATTCACAAGCAGAGACATTACTTTGTCAGCAAAGGTCCGTTTAGTCAAGGCTATGGTTTTTCCAGTAGTTATCTATGGATGTGAGTTGGACTGTGAAGAAAGCTGAGGGCCAAAGAATTGATGCTTTTGAAGTGTGGTGTTGGAGAAGACTCTTGAGAGTCCCTTGGACTGAAAGGAGATCCAACCAGTCTATTCTGAAGAAGATCAGTCCTGGGTGTTCTTTGGAAGGACTGATGCTAAAGCTGAAACTCCAGTACTTTGGCCACCTCATGTGAAGAGTTGACTCATTGGAAAAGACTGATGCTGGGAGGGATTGAGGGCAGTAGGAGAAGGGGACGACAGAAGATGAGATGGCTGGATGGCATCACTGACTCGATGGACGTGAGTGTGAGTGAACTCCGGGAGTTGGTGATAGACAGGGAGGCCTGGTGTGCTGCGATTCATGGGGTCGCAAAGAGCTGGACACGACTGAGCGACTGAGCCAACTGAACTGAACTGAAATATTCCATTGTATGTATGTACCACATCTTTATCCATTCCTTTGGATATTTAAGTTGCTTCTATGTCCTGGTTATTGTAAATATCATTCAGTGAACATCAGGGTGTATGCATTCTTTTGAATTCTGGTTTCCTCTGGATATATGACTAGGAGTAGAATTTCTGGGTCATATGGTAACTCTGTTTATGTTCTCCTTAGTGGCTATACCAATTTGCATTTCCACCAACAGCATAGGAAGGTTTATTTTTCTCCACCGCCATCCCACCCCAGCACTTACTGTTTAATTTTTTGATGATGGCCATTCTGACCATTGTGAGGTGATATCTCATTCTAGTTTTGATTTGAATTTCTTAATAATTAGTGATGTTGAGTGTCTCTTCATATGTTCATTGGCCATCTGTATATCTTCTTTGGGGAAATGTCTATTTAGGTCCTCTGCCCATTTTTTGATTAGTTTTTTTTTTTTAATTGAGCTGCATGAGCCATTTGTAAATTTTGGAAATTAGTCCTTGGTAAGTTGCTTTGTTTGCAAATATTTTTTCCCTTTCTGAAGGTTGTATTTTCATTTTATTTATGATTTCCTTTGCTGTGCAAAAGCTTTAAAGTTTAATTAGGTCCCATTTGTTCATTTTAGCTTTTATTTTCATTACTTTAAGTGATGGATTGGAAAAGATCTTGCTGTGATTTATGTCAGAGGGTGTTCTGCCAATATTTTCCTCTAAGAGTTTTATAGTATCCAACCCTACATTTAAGTCTTTAATCCATTTTTAGTTTATTTCTGTGTATGACATTTAAGAGCATTCAATTTCATTATTTTACATACAGCTGTCCAATTTTCCCAGCACCATTTATTGAAGAGACTATCTTTTCTCACTGTGTGTTCTTGCCTCCTTTCAAAGGCAAAAAAAAAAAAAAAAGAAAGAAAGAAAAAAGTGACTTCGCACATGTAAGGAATTCTTTTACAAGGCTATCAGTAGATTTCTCAGCAGAAAACTTCAGGCCTGTAGAGTCTGGGATGATATAGTCAAAGTACTAAAATAAAGAAAACTTGTGACTAAACAACAACAACAAAATCAAACAAGAATACTGTGCCTACAAAAACAGCCCTTTAAAAATTAAGGAAAGTTGAAAGTCTCTCCCAGACAAACAGGAAAACTGAGAGAATGTAGCTATTAGAACTGCCTTACAAAATGCTTAACAGAGTTCTTTAAATAGAAACAAAACATGCTAACAGAAATATGAAAGCATAAATCTCAACAGTAAAGGTTTATCAGATAAATATAGAATAATGTAACACTGTAACAGTAGTACATAGACATAGAAATCAACAGACAAAGATACTAAAAATGACTATAGGCACTTCTTTGCTTATCTAGATGTTCAGATTCCACACTTTTAATGACAGAGGTAAGGGTTTGATCCCTGGTTGAGGAACTAGGATCCCACATGCCTCATGCACCTTAGGCCTGACACTGGCCTTTAAAATTTAAGAAAATGTTTTTTTAAAAAATCTGAAAAAGGGAAAGAATCCATTAAAATGAGTATAAACATAAAAATTTGTTAATAGATATACAATGATAAAAAGAAGCACATTCTGACTACAAGAACACAAAGAATAGTAGAGAAGTAAAAATGTAGAGTTGTTTTATACAATTGAAGGTAAGTTGTTATCAACATAAAATAGTTATAAATATAAGATTTTATGAGCCTTGAGGTAAGCACAAAGAGAAAACATATAAAGATAAAGACAAAGAGAAAATAAATTATTACAAAAACCATCAAATAATAAAGGAAGGCAGAAAGAGAAGAATAGAAGAACAAAACAGCCACAAAACATAGAGAAAATGATTAACAAATGACAATATGTCCCCAACTATCAGTAAATAAGGGAAAATATATTAAATTCCTCAATCAAAAAGTGACTGAATGAATTAAAAACAAACAACACCAACAAAGGAAACAAGATCCAGTGATCCACCATGCACAAGAGAATCACCTTAAAAGATACCATAGGATAAAAGTGAAGAGATGGGAAATATTATTTAATGCAAATAGCAATCTAAAAGAAGAGTGGTTTTTGTCTATTCATGTTAGACAAAAGAAACTTTAACGGGAAAACTGTCTCCAGAGATAAAGAAGATTATTACATAATGATTAACAGATCAATTAAATCAGAAGTCATAACAGAAATATATACACATTCAACAAGAGCACATCAGGCAAATGTCGACATACGAGTGGAAAAATTTACAGCAATACAATAATGGGAGATATCAATATCACACTTTTAATAATGGATAGAACAATCAGAAAATCAATACAGAAATGTCTGAATGGAAAATACTATAAACACAATAAACCTAACAGACCTGCAAAACTTTCCACACAACAGCAGAATACACATTCTTCTCAAGTGCACAGTGGTCAACCCAGTGCACTGCATAGACCATTATCCAGCATAGATCACATGTTAGCTCACAAAACACTTCTTAACAATTTAAGAAGATCAAAATCATTTCAAGTATCTTTTCTGGCCACAATGGAATGAAATTAGAAACCGAGAAGTGTAAGAAAACCAGAAAATTCATAAATACATGGAAACTAAATAGCACATCCTTGAACAACCATTGTGCCAAAGAAGAAATTTAAGAGGAATTAAAAATATCTAGAGACAGACAAAAATGAACACACAACATACCAAAACTTATGAGATGCAGAAAAAGCAGAACACTAAGAGGGAAATTTATAGCAATAAATGACTATACCTTAAAAAAAAACTGAAACAAGATAAATTTACACCTCAAGGAACCAAAAACAGAATATCCTAAGTCCAAAGTTAGCAGAAGGAAGTAAATAATGGTAATTAGAGCAGAAATAAATATAAGAGAGAAAAGAAAAACATTAGAAAAATAAAACCAAGAGTTGGTTTTTTGAATAGATGATGAATGAAATCAGTAAATGCTTAACTAGGCTAAGAAAAAGTGAGAGAGGACTCAAACAAAACCAGAAACTAAAGAAGAGACATTACAACTGATGCCTCAGAAATGAAAAGGACTGCAAGGGACTACTATTCATAATTATATTTCAAAAATTTGATAACCTAGAAAAATAGATACATTTCTAAATACATACAACCTACCAAAACTGAATCAAAAGAAAATTGAAAGCTTGGACAGGCCAAAAATAAATAAGGAGGTTGAATCCGTAATGAAAAACTGCCCAGCAAAGAACGAGGACCACTATTGGTGAATTCTACCAAACATTCAAAGAATACCAATCTTCCTTAAACTTTTCAAAAAATAGAAGAAAGAAGACTTCCAAACTCCTCTTATAAGGCTACTTTGATACCAAAGCCAGACAAAGACATCACCAGAAAAGAAAACTATACACCAATATCCCTGATGAATAAAGGTGCAGAAATCCTCAATAAAACACTAACAAACCCAAATTCAAAAGCACATGAAAGGAACTATACACTATAGCCAAGTGGCTTTTATCCTTGGAAGCAAGAATGGTTCAACATATGCTAATCAATCAAGGTACTACATCACATTAACAAAACAAAAGACAAAACCACATGATCATTCAGTAGATGCAGGAAAAGCATTTGACAAGATTCAGTATTCATTTATGATAAAAAGCACTCAACAGACAGGAATAGGAGGAACTTATATCAATATAACCAAGGCCATATAGGAAAAGCCTGCAGCTAACATTATGATCAATGAGGGAAGATTGAACGCTTTTTCTCTAAGATCCGATACAGTGCAACGATGTCAGCTTTCACCACGTTTATTCAGCGTAGTACCGAAAGTCTTAGAGCAATCAGACATAAAAAAATAAAACAACAAAAACTAAAAGCTTCCAAATGAGAGAGAAGTAAAACTGTCTTTGTTTGCAGATGCCATGATCATAGATGTAGAAAACCCTAAAGACTAAATAAACTGTTAAAACTAACAAATAAATCCAGAAAAACTGCAAGGTACAAAATCAACACGCAAAAATCATTGGCATTTCTACACACATATAATGAATTATCTGAAAAGGAAGTTGAATAAACAATCCTTTTTACAATAGCAACAATGAAAATGAAATACTTAGCAATATACATAGCCAAAGAGTTGAAAGACATGTATATGGGAAATTATGAAGGAATTTAAACACTCATGAAGAAATTTAAAGAAGACACACATAAAAGTAAAGACATCCCAAGTGCGTAAGTTTGGAAGAGTTAATATTGTTTAAAGGTCCATATTATAGAAAGTCATCTATAGGCCAATGCAACCCCAATCAAAATCCCAGTGATGTTCTTTACAGAAGGAGAAAAAGAAAAAAAAAAACACTTAGAAATTCATATGAAGCACAAAAGAACTAGTGGCCAAAGCAATCTTGAGCAAGAAGAACAAATCTGGAAACATTACATTTCCTGATTTCAAAATATAACACAAAACTATAGGAATCAATAAAGCACGGTACTGGCATAAAAACAGACATATAAACCAATGAAACAGAGCAGAGGATCAAGAAATACAAGTTTGCATTATGGCCAACTAAGCTACAAGTTTGGTGAGAACACACAATGTGGAAAGAATAGTCTCTTCAATAAACTGTGTTAGGAAAATGGTGCATCCACATGCAGAAGAAAGAAACTGGACATTATCACGTATTATGCAGAAAAATCAACTCAGAATTAAGTGTTAAACATAAGCCCTGAAACAGTAAAACTACTATCAGAAAACTTGAGGAAAATACTCCTTGTCATTGGCCTGGGCATGTTTTTTTTTAAATAACACCAAAAGTAAAGGTTAGAACAGCAAAAATAGACAAATAGGATTGCATCAAATCAAAAGGCTTCTGCAGAGGAAAGCAAGTAATAAACAAAATGAAAAGACATCCTATAGAATGGAAGAAAATAATTTGCAAATTATATATCTAATGAGGGATTGCATGAATGCTAAATCTCTTCAACTGTGTCCCATTCTTTGTGACTCTATGGACTGTAGCCCATTAGGCTCCTCTGTCCATAGGATTCTCCAGGCAAGAAGACTGGAGTGGGTTGCCATTTTCTTCTCCAGGGGATCTTCCCGACCCACGGATTGAAGCTCTGTTTCTTACATCTCCCGCACTGGCAGGCAGGTTCTTTACTACTAGTGCCACCTGGGAAGCCCTATCGAGGGGCTAATACCCCCAAACTATAAGAAACTCATTCAGCTCAATCAGTTGAATCAACACTCAGTAGTGTCCGACTCTTTGTGCCCCATGGATTTTATACAGTCCATGGAATTCTCCAGGCCAGAATACTGGAGTGGATAGCCTTTCCCTTCTCCAGGGGATCTTCCCAACCCAGGGATTGAACCCAGGTCTCTCTCATTGCAGGCGGATTCATTACCAGCTGAGCCACAAGGGAAGCCAACTCAAAAGCAAAAGCAAACAAAAAACCCCAACCCCCGAAACGGAAACCAAACCAAAAGAAACAAAAATTCACCTTAAAAATGGATATTTCTCTAAAGAAGACATGCAAATATCCAAGTGTATGAAAGAGTGCTCAACATCACTAATCAAGCAGTTTGAAACCACAATAAGACATCACCTTGCACTTGTTATAATGGCTTTTATCAGAAGGACAGCAAATAAGTGTTGGCAAGAAAGTAGAGAAGAAGGAACACTTGTACACTGTTGATAGGTATGTAAGTTGGTATAGCCACTATGGAAAACAGTATGGAGATTCCTGAAAAAATTAAAAATAGAGCTATCATGTGACACAACAATCAGACTTTTGGGTATATACATATATTTATCTAAAGAAGATGAAATCAGAATTTTACAGATATCTGTACTCCCATGTTCACTGAAGCATTATTCACAATATAGAAACAACCTAGGTATCCATCTATGGATGAATGAATGAAGAAGATGTGACTTGTATATATTAATATGTACATGTAAATAATTCATTCGTGGGAAAGAGGGAAATCCAGTCCTTTACAACAACTTGAGGTCATTACATTTAGTGAAATAACCTAGACTAGGAAAAACAAATATTGTATGATATCACTATATGTGGAAATTAAAAAAGCTGAAACAGAGACTAAAATGGTGGTCACTAGGGGCTGGAGAATGGGGGAAATAGGGAGACATTGGTCAAACAGTGCAAACTTCCAGGTATAAGATAAATATGTTCTGGGGATTTAATGTACAGTACGATGATGACTATAGTTAACAATACTGTGTTGAATACTTGAAATTTTCTAAGAAGGTAGATCTTAAGTGCTCTCATCACAAAAAGAAATAAAGAGAGAGAGAAAAAAGAAAAATCATATGTTGAGGTGGTGGATATGTTGTTTAGCTAATTTGTGGAGTCATTTCACAATTTATATGTATATCAAAACATCAAGTGTAAACCTTTTAAATAAAAAGCAAGACAGAGGTCACAATTTGAACACTGCTAGATCAAACAGTCACACGACCAAACGTAAAGCTGTCCCGATTTCCGTGAAATGCTGACTCTGGCTTGAACCAAAATGCAAGCTTTCTCCTGTCAGCATGACCTTACGGCTTCTCAGCTAATCAGCTACAAACAAGTAAGCTTATACGCACGAAAAGGAATTTTTGTTTCTAGTAAATTACAGGAGAAAACAATATAATCAATTCATGCTTTATAAAAAGAATTATAAATACTATTATCTATTTTTGTTTTGGAAATTTCCCTGCTCCCCAACAGTTTGTTTCTCACTCAATAAAAACATTCATATTAAGTAAAGCTCTCTGAGTTTTCTTCTGACAACCTTAAATATATACAACTTTTATTTCTCAATTATACTTCAGTAAAGCTCAGATATGCAGATGACACCACCCTTATGGCAGAAAGTGAAGAGGAACTAAAAAGCCTCTTGATGAAAGTAAAAGAGGAGAGTGAAAAAGTTGGCTTAAAGCTCAACATTCAGAAAACGAAGATCATGGCATCCGGTCTCATCACTTCATAGCAAATAGATGGGGAAACAGTGGAAACAGTGTCAGACTTTATTTGGGGGGGGGCTCCAAAATCACTGCAGATAGTGATTGCAGCCATGAAATTAAAAGACGCTTACTCCTTGGAAGGAAATTTATGACCAACCTAGATAGCATATTCAAAAACAGAGACATTACTTTGCCGACTAAGGTCTGTCTAGTCAAGGCCATGGTTTTTCCCGTGGTCATGTATGGATGTGAGAGTTGGACTGTGAAGAAGGCTGAGTGCCAAAGAATTGATGCTTTTGAACTGTGGTGTTGGAGAAGACTCTTGAGAGTCCCTTGGACTGCAAGGAGTTCCAACCAGTCCATTCTGAAGGAGATCAGCCCTGGGATTTCTTTGGAAGGAATGATGCTAAAGCTGAAGCTCCAGTACTTTGGCCACCTCATGCGAAGAGTTGACTCATTGGAAAAGACTGTGATGCTGGGAGGGATTGAGGGCAGGAGGAGAAGGGGATGACAAAGGATGAGATGGCTGGATGGCATCACTGACTCGATGGACATGAGTCTGAGTGAACTCCGGGAGTTGGTGATGGACAGGGAGGCCTGGCGTGTTGCAATTCATTGTGTCGCAAAGAGTCGGACACGACTGAGCAACTGAACTGAACTGAACTGAAAGCTGGGGAAAAAAGAAAGTGAGAAAGATAGGAAGGTGTTTTCAAGGATTACAATCCTTGAAACAAGTCCAGTTTCTCATCATACCAGTTATACCACTTTATACCCATCAGATGGAAAAAAGTTAAAATATTAGAAAACACCAAATACTGGTGAGAATGTAGGAAAAATAGGAACCTTGTACTATTTTGGGAGAGTCATTTGGTCACAGCCACTCTGGAGAGTAATCCAAGAGCACTTGGTGAATTGGTTATGTGTGCTATATCCACCCATGATTAAACAACTTCCTCCATACTGAGTATGCCTGGAAAAACACACACACGGGTCACAAAGGGTACCTGTGCAAGGATGTTCACTGAAGCATTGTTTGGGATAACCAGCAACTGTAGGGAATGGATAAATACTAGCTTCCAGCCTCTGTATAAAAGGTATTCAGAAAGAAAGGAAAGGATGTTGAATCAGGCAAGCTACAGCATCCACAAGTCACTTAAATCTGATTTAAACTGAAATTCTTAGATCACACAAGAACAGGTTCTTTCGGAAGAACCTAAGAGAACACCTGACTTCTGGAATCTGTGCCAGATCTAATTAGATTCTGTTTTTCTCCAAACAACAAACCTTTATACTGTGACTTCAAAAAAAGTAATGTAATCAGTACTTTGGTTCTAGTTTTTTTTAACACAGGCTGTGAATTCTCTGTTCATTTTAAACAGTTGTGTTTATATTTTCAGAGCACGCTGCTGCTAGATACTGTACCACATCCTTTATTAGTAAAATTTTGTTTTGGTTATACAGAAAATGCATACTTAAAACTCTTCACAAGGTTTATGTCAACATATCTCTCTTGTTTTTCTTTGTCTGAAGCTGTTTGTCTTCCAGGTTTCTCAGGAAAGGGCCATTGGATGGATATTCTCGTCAAAATTTGTTGCTGTTGCTGCTACTGCTAAGTTGCTTCAGTCGTGTCCGACTCTGTGCGACCCCATAGATGGCAGCCCATGAGGCTCCCCCGTCTCTGGGATTCTCCAGGCAAGGACAATGGAGTGGGTTGCCATTTCCTTCTCCGATGCATGAAAGTGGAAAGTGTAAGTGAAGTCACTCAGTCGTGTCTGATTCTTAGCGACCCCATGGACTGTAGCCCACTAGGCTCTTCCATCCATGGGGTTTTCCAGGCAAGAGTGCTCTCGTTCAGTTCAGTCACTCAGTAATGTCCGACTTTGCAACCCCATGAGTTGCAGCACGCCAGGCTTCCCTGTCCATCACCAACTCCCGGAGTTCACTCAGACTCACGTCCATCGAGTCAGTGATACCATCCAGCCATCTCATCCTCTGTCGTCCCCTTCTCCTCCTGTCCCCAATCCCTCCCAGCATCAGTCTTTTCCAATGAGTCAGCTCTTCGCATAAGGTGGCCAAAGTACTGGAGCTTCAGCTTTAGCATCATTCCTTCCAAAGAAATCCCAGGGCTGATCTCCTTCAGAAGGGATCTCAGAATTTTCCACAGTTTATTGTGATCCACACAGTCAAAGGCTTTGGCATAGTCAATAAAGCAGAAATAGATGTTTTTCTGGAACTCTCTTGCTTTTTCCATGATCCAGCAGATGTTGGTAGTTTGATCTCTGGTTCCTCTGCCTTTTCTAAAACCAGCTTGAACATCTGGAAGATCACGGTCCACATATTGTTGAAGCCTGGCTTGGAGAATTTTGAGCATTACTTTACTAGTGTGTGAGATGAGTGCAATTGTGCGGTAGTTTGAGCATTCTTTGGCATTGCCTTTCTCTGGGATTGGAATGAAAACTGACCTTTTCCAGTCCTGTGGCCACTGCTGAGTTTTCCAAATTTGCTGGCATACTGAGTGCAGCACTTTCACAGCATCATCTTTCAGGATTTGAAATAGCTCCACTGGAATTCCATCACCTCCACTAGTCCCTGCCAAACACCAAGCTGCTTTCTGTTTCTATGGATTCACCTATTGTTGACAGGTCACATAAATGGAATCACGCAGTGTATAATTATCTGTGTCTGGCTTCTTTCACTTAGCATAATGTTTTTGAAGTTCATCCACACTGCAGCAAGTAGCAGTATTTGTTTCCTTCTTAGGCCCAAATGATAAACTATTAGATGTGTGTACTACCTTTTTAGAATCCATTCATCTACTGAAAAATCTGTTGATCATTTTTAAATGAAAGGAGGTGTCCTGTAATCGTAAGAGGGTGAGAGGAACCAGGATAGATTTTCCAGCTTCTTGGTTTTTAGAGTTCCGTCTTCTGAGGTTGTCATGCTGCTGCTGCTGCTAAGTCGCTTCAATCATGGCCGACTCTGTGCGACCCTTAGATGGCAGCCCACCAGGCTCCCTTGTCCCTGGGATTCTCCAGGCAAGAATACTGGAGTGGGTTGCTATTTCCTTCTCTAATGCATGAAAGTGAAAATTGGAAGTGAAGTTGCTCAGTCGTGTCCGACTCTTTGCAACCCCATGGACTGCAGCCTACCAGGCTCCTCCGTCCATGGGATTTTCCAGGCAAGAGTACTGGAGTGGGGTGCCATCGCCTTCTCCAGATGTTGTCATGAGGTGATCACAAATAGGACCTCAAACATTGTGAATTCTGCCTTCTCAACTCTACTCACCAACTTTTATTTAGGTCTTCTTACATTTGCCCTGTGTTAGTTTCCCACTAGTGTGTGTGCTCAGTTGTGCCCAACTCTTTGTGGCCCATGGACTGTAGCCCACCAGGCTCCTTTCCCCATCGAATTATCCAAGCAAGAATACCTGACTGGGGTTCTATTTCCTACTCCAGGGGATCTTTCCGACCCAGAGACTGAACCTGCACCTTTTTTGTCTCCTGCTTTGGCAGGCGGATTCTTTACCACCTAATGCCATTTCAGTTCAGTTCAGTAGCTCAGTCGTGTCTGACTCTTTGTGATCCCATGAATTGCAGCACCCCATGACTCGCTGTCCATCACCAACACCCGGAGTTCACTCAAACTCATGTCCATCGAGTTGGTGATGCCATCCAGCCATCTCATCCTCTGTTGTCCCCTTCTCCTCCTGCCCCCAATCCTTCCCAGCATCAGAGTCTTTTCCAGTGAGTCAACTCTTCGCATGAGGTGGCCAAAGTACTGGAGTTTCAGCTTTAGCATCAGTCCTTCCAAAGAAATCCCAGGGCTGATCTCCTTCAGAAGGGACTGGTTGGATCTCCTTGCAGTCCAAGGGACTCTCAAGAGTCTTCTCCAACACCACAGTTCAAAAGCATCAATTTTTTGGAGCTCAGCCTTCTTCACAGTCCAACTCTCACATCCCTACATGACTACTGGAAAAACCATAGCCTTGACTAGATGGACCTTTGTTGGCAAAGTAATGTCTCTGCTTTTGAATATGCTATCTAGGTTGGTCATAAATTTCCTTCCAAGGAGTAAGCGTCTTTTAATTTCATGGCTGCAATCACCATCTACAGTGATTTTGGGTCCCCCCCCCAACAAAAAGTCTGACACTGTTTCCACTGTTTCCCCATCTATTTGCCATGAAGTGATGGGACCGGGTGCCATGATCTTCGTTTTCTGAATGTTGAGCTTTAAGCCAACTTTTTTACTCTCTTGTTTCACTTTCATCAAGAGGCTTTTTCGTTCCTGTTCACTTTCTGCCATAAGGGTGGTGTCATCTGCATATCTGAGCTTATTGATATTTCTCCCAGCAATCTTGATTCCAGCTTGTGCTTCTTCCAGCCCAGCGTTTCTCATGATGTACTCTGTATATAAGTTAAATAAGCAGGGTGACAATATACAGCCTTGATGTACTCCTTTTCCTATTTGGAACCAGTCTGTTGTTCCATGTCCAGTTCTAACTGTTGCTTCCTGACCTGCATATATGTTTCTCAAGAGGCAGGTCAGGTGGTCTGGTATTCCCATCTCTTTCAGAATTTTCCACAGTTTATTGTGATCCACAGAGTCAAAGGCTTTGGCACAGTCAACAAAGCAGAAATTGATGTTTTTCTGCAACTCTTGCTTTTTCCATGATCCAGTGGATGTTGGCAATTTGATCTCTGGTTCTTCTGCCTTTTTGAAAACCAGCTTGAACATCTGGAAGATCACGGTTTACGTATTGCTGAAGCCTGGCTTGGAGAATTTTGAGCATTACTTTACTAGCATGTGAGATGAGTGCAATTGTGCGGTAGTTTGAGCATTCTTTGGCATTGCCTTTGTTTGGGATTGAAATGAAAACTGACCTTTTCCAGTCCTGTGGCCACTGCTGAGTTTTCCAAATTTGCTGGCATATTGAATGCAGCACTTTCACAATATCACATTTCAGGATTTGAAATAGCTCAACTGGAATTCCATCACCTCCACTGGCTTTGTTCATAGTGATGCTTTCTAAGGCACACTTGACTTCACATTTCAGGATGTCTGGCTCTAGATGAGTGATCACACCATCGTGATTATCTGGGTCGTGAAGATCTCTTTTGTACAGTTCTTCTGTGTATTCTTGCCACCTCTTCTTAATATCTTCTGCTTCTGCTAGATCCATACCATTTCTGTCCTTTATTGAGCCCATCTTTGCATGAAATGTTCTCTTTGTATCTCTGATTTTCTTGAAGAGATCTCTAGTCTTTCCCATTCTGTTGTTTTCCTCTGTTTCTTTGCATTGATTGCTGAGGAAGGCTTTCTTATCTCTCCTTGCTATTCGTTGGAACTCTGCATTCAGATGCTTATATCTTTTCTTTTCTCCTTTGCTTTTCACTTCTCTTCTTTTCACAGCTATTTGTAAGGCCTCCACAGACAGCCATTTTGCTTTTCTGCATTTCTTTTCCATGCCACCTGGGAAGCCCAATTACTGCTGTAGTAAATCAATACTAGTTCAGTGGTTTAAAACAATAGAAACATCCTTCACAGCCTGTAGACTGAAAGTTCAAAGTGAGCCTTATGGGGCTAAAACTAACCACTGGGAAACTATAATCTGTTTCCTTGTCTTTTCCAGCATGTAGAGCTGCATTCCTTGGCTCAGGGCCCCTTCATCTTCAAAGCCAATGGGATAGCATCTTCTGACTCTGCTACACCTCAAGACCTTCTCACAAGTTAAGTCCCACCCTTTCTTTCTCGTGATTGCATTTAGAGGACACTGGATAATCCAGGATAGTCTTCCACCTCCTCAAAATTCCTCTTGCCATAAAAGATGACATTCACAGTCTCCATTCTAGACCTTAGGACATGAATACCTTTGGGAGCATAATTCAGCCTACCGCATACCCCTACGACACTCCTGCTCCACTTGTATTCTATTCTCAGCTGATACATTTCACTGTTGATATTTGTCTTTGAAAGGAGCTTCATTCAGTCAGTTTCATAAGTCAGTTTCATAAGTCAGCTGCTCCCAGCCTTATCCAGCAATGGAGATCTTGTTGCATATCATTCCCCTTGCATTTGCTCACAAATTGGGCTTACTGAAAAACCTCACCCAGCTCCTGATATCTTTTTCAGATCAGTCAATTTCACTTTCCAGGGAATACCTGCTGGTGATTTGTGAGATCTTCTTTTCTCAGAACCATCTGACTTCTGAGAACAGAAAACTACTACACAGATGTGGCTACCACATAGCTCTTTAAACTGTTGGTAGGCTGTACCCACTCACTCCTGTTTTGGACAACTTGTCACTCAGTTTTGTTGTTTTAGATATTTTTGCCTTGCTATCTTGGTTGCTCAACCTAGGGAACAATGAGGGGAGACTGAACAACTATTCTATCACAGTCATCTGCCCTAGAATCTCTCAATTCAATATTATCTTTTTAAAACAAAAATTTGGCTCAGAGTACTTCCAAATAAAAGATGTGCCCTGGGAACTGCTATTACTCCCACCACCCGTGATCAAAGGCATCTCCTCCAAAGATGTGGTCTTTTTTCTTTCATTTGATGTAAAATTCTCTCCTGAGTCTGAATTCATTTTACAATCTGAATTCACCAAATTAAATGAAAATATCTTTTTTTTTTTCTCTCTCTGTTTGCTAGCTTTTATTGAAGGGTCCCACATACTCACTGGACCGAGCCAAACCAGAAACCAGACAGGTTTCCCCAAATATAGCAGGAGGCCTGAAAGGGGGAGGGGAATGACTTATGATCCCGCCACACCTCCCTGGAAACAAACCCACCACAGTCAGACAGACAGACAGGGGCCAGGACGGGGAGACCTCACTTCCCTCTAGGTTCTCTCCTCTGCCCCAACTTGAAAAGAAAGTTAAACACTGACTACATAGCACCCCAGCCCCCCACCCACCCTAGCAGCGTTTGTGGGACCTCCCCTGCAAGGGGGGCCCCGAGGCAGCTTCCCATCGCTCTCCTTCACTTTGGTTCGCTCCTGGCAGCTCCGTGCCCTTGTCCTTCCTCAGCCTCCGGCCCAGTCACCCCTAGGTCTTCTATCACCTACTCGGACCTTCTCTCTCTCTCTCTCTTTTCCAGGGCCTCCCTGCCTCTGGGGAAGCAGTGTTCCTCCCACTGAGGGGCCCCACCAGGCCCTCTCTGCCCAGGATGCGGGGCTCACACGGCCGCCCCACTCTCCTTGAGGTCAGGGGCTGAGCGCTGCCGTCTCATTCTCGGGGGTGTAGTGTACGGGGGGTAGCGGGGCCCTGGGGGCCGCTGGGCTGGGTATGGCTGGGGCTGCTGGGGATAATAGTTGTGCTTTTTGGGCTGGAAGTGCTGGGGTTCGGGCTGTGTGGAACCCCCTCCCAGGGACCGCCGCCCCCCCCCACCCCAGTCCAGGGAGTTCCTGCAGGGACGGTGGGACCTGCGGGGACTTGGGGGCCTTCGAGCAGGGGTGGCCGGAGGTGGAGTGAGCTCCTCAGGGGGCTGTGGTGGTGCTGGGGACTCCCCAGCCCCCGCCCCCGGCCAGGACTCGCGGTGCTGGGGGTTGCTCTTGAAGGGGAAGCGCAGTTTGCAGTCATGAGGGGGCACAAAGCGGGCGGGGGGCGTCTGCGCAGCCCCCCTCCCCGGCCCCCGGAGCCCTGCAGTCCCTGCAGCCGCAGCTGCTCCTGCTTGAGCCAGCGGAGGTGGCCCCGTCGAAAGGCAGGGTCCTCCTCCATCAGCCTTGATACCCGCTCCCAGCTCGACAGGGGTGGCGAGGAGGGCCGGGCAGGGGGCGCTCGGTCACTGGGGTCTTCCTCCTCCGCTGCCTCAGACCCTTGGGGCTGGGCCCACGTGGTCTCACCAGCTTCTTCATTCTCATCCTCATGATCCTGGGTCAGGGGGATGACCCTCTCCATGCGAAGCATGCGGTCCCGCAGGGCCTGCAGCTCGCGGTCCTTGGTGCTGTTCTGCAGCTTCACCTCCTGCAGGATTCCCGTCAGCTTGTCAATGTGAGCCCGCAGGTCCTCCACCTCTGCGCCGCGGGCTCCCTCCTCACTGCCGCCGCCTCCACCTCCGCCACCTTCTTCCTCGCCCACCGTGTCCCAGACGTCCCGGGCCACAGCCCTCCAGGCGTCCCCAGGCCCCTCGGGCTTGCCGTACGTGCGGCAGAGCTCCCGCATCTTGAGGGCAGCCAGGGCCTCGATCTCGGCCCGCCCGTGGCGGAAGTCAGCCAGGGCCACTTCATAGCAGATCTCCTTCACAGCCTGCGTCTTCAGGTCGGCCATGGTGGCCCAGAGAGGGTCTTTGCCCTGCAGCCGCCTCCGCTGGGGGGTCTGGTACACCCTGCGGGGGGCCCTGCGCTTGCCGCTGCTGGGTAGGCCACAGCGCTTGACGATGGTTTGGACCGTGGTTGGGGGCAGCTGCTCGCGCAGAGATGAGATGAGCCGCCAGCTCTCTTCGCAGGAGCGCTTGTCGGAGTCATCCCCACTGTCAGGGTCCGCGTACAGCCGCTGCTGCTCCAGAAGGTCAGCCTCTTCCTTTTCCTTTCTGTACTGGTTCTCCAGATCCTGAAGCCTCTTCTCCAGCTCCAGCTTGATGTCGATGCCTTGCTGCTCCAGTAGTTCCTTCTGGGCAAAGTTCCAGTCAACGGGCTCGGAGGGTGGTCCTGGGGGTGGAGGGACCCCTCGCCCCCGCTCCAGCCGTGCCTGCTCCGGGTGATTGAAGCGGAACACGTGGTTCTTGCCCATCACGATCCTATTCCCTGACTTCAGCACCACGGGCTCGGTCACAAGTTTCCCATTGACATAGGTCTCAGCTCCTTCGCAGGGCTCCAGGGTGACCACCACTTCTCCGTCTGACTGAGGGATGCTCCGGAACAGGCAGTGTTGCTCTCGGATGAACTGCCCTGTCAGCTTGATGTCCTCATCAACCTGGCCGACCCTGGTGACGCCATCTTTGATGTGGTAGAGCAGACACTCGGACATCAGGGGGTCTTCGTTCAGGTTCACCAGGTGCGGAGTCTTCTTTGGAGAGAAGACGCCCACGGTTCCCCCATCTTCCCGGACAGCCACCCCCATCTCAGCCAGCAGTGCTTCTCTCCATCCTCAAGGCCTCCGTCTTACGGAGTTTCTCCTCCCAGGTTTCATTCAGCTCAGCGATAATCTTCTCTGTCTCCTGCAGTCTCTCCATGGCCTCCTCAGGCCCAATCTGGGGCTCGGCATTAGGGGAGAATGAGGGCTCCAGCTCCCCATTGTGAGCTGCGGGGGATGAAGGCGAAGCTAGGGCAGAGGGTGACGACAGAGCCGGCAAAGCACCTTCGGGACTCCCCTCGTCCACCTTCCGGCCTCCCAGAGCACTTGAGCCATGAGCAGCTCCCGCAGCCGGGCCGCCTCTTCCTGCAGCTCCCGGATCAGCCGGGCGTTAGGGTCCTCATTGATGACAGCGTTGCAGCGGATCTGCTTGGTGCGGTCAGCATACCTGGGGGGGCTAAGAGTCTCTTCATAATTGATGTCCGCGGGGCTCAGGGCTGCAATCATTGCTGTGCGGGAATTCCCACCCAGATTCTCTTTGAGCAGCCAGGTGAGCACAGAGTCCCTGTAAGGGATAAAATCCAACTTCCGCTCCTTTGATTGCACGTCCGCAAGGGCTGAGATCACCTTCCCCAGAGTGGTCAGGGACTTGTTGATGTTGGCGCCTTCCTTGAGGCGCATGCCGCGGGCCCCTGAGGGGTCGGCCCGCTCGCTGCCAGCAAGGTCCACCAAGCTGATCTTACTGACCTTCTCTGAGTCCAATCCAGTGAGCTGGTCGTGACAGCGCTGTGTGAAGACAATGGTGAAGACAGCGTGGGAACGGCTGCTGGTCTCATTCATGTTGGTGGCAGCCACGGTGCGCGCCTTATTGCCACAGTCCATGAGGTCAGCAATGTCAGCGTAGGAGGTCACAGCCAGTTTAGACAGGTCCTGCACGTAGGGGCCCAGGATGGGGTGCTCTCGGACCCGCAGAGAGCCCCGACTCTTGGGGTTCAAGAGGTCTCCTACCCTCTCAGTAGATCTCCATGTAGCTCACCTCCACAGAATAAGATAGCTGAGCGCTCTGGTTCTTACTAACACGAGAGAAGAGGTCCTCACAGAGCTGGGGCAGGATGCCCTGCTGCCCCGGCTCCTGCCGCCCCATCATGGTGTAGGACTTCCCAGCCCCCGTCTGCCCATAGGCAAAGATGCACACATTGTAGCCTTCAAAGGCATGCAGCAGCATCTCCTCTCCAATGTCCCGATACACCTGCTGCTGAGATGCAAACTGGGGGTCCTCCGCCGAAGTGTGTGACCAGTAGGAGTAATCGAAAGTGAAGCTTTTGGGGGCATCCTTGCTCTGTTTGGGATTGATGATGGAGGTGGTGCTGCCCTGCATGCTGACCACACACTTGGCATCCTGACTGGTCTCACGGGCTTTCACTGAGGCGCCAGCCATGGCTCCAGTACGCCCACCCTCCTCAGCTGGCGTCTTGGCCGCAGACCAGGGGAGCTGTATCAGTTCTGGCTGCCACCGGCCCTCGTAGGAGGAGCCCCATCCTACACTGGGGGCCTGGCCGCGCCAGCTGGGGCTGTGGGGGAAACCCTCGTCGCGGCAGGGCTCCCGGAGCGGCTGGGCAGAGTGCAAAGGGACAAACTTTCCGGGAAGCGTGAGACGGGAGCGGGGGCGATCCGGGGCCGGTTCCGGGCTGCCCCCGCCCCTCGCCGGGTCCCTGGGCGGCGGGCGGCGGGCGGCGGACTCGCGCCCCGCGGCGGGCGGCGGGCGGCGGACTCGCGCCCCGGGGGCAGTAGCGGCGCCAGCGGCCGGCGCCCGCCCGGGCAGCGCGAGCTGGGGCGGGAGCGATGAAAATTTCTTTACTAGAATATGAAGCAAGGTGATGTTGACTGTAGCATTGCTTGTAATAATGAAAAAATATTTTTTTTAATATAACTCACCAAGGGATTCTTCCTAGAGTAATGAAAATAAAAACAAAAATAAATGAGATCTAATTAAATTTAAAAGCTTTTGGTCAGCAAAAGAAACCATAAACAAGACAAAAAGACAACCTACAGATCTAGAGAAATTATTTGCAAACAAAGCAACCAAAAGTGATTAACCTTCAAAATATACAAACAGCTCATGCAGCCCCTTATCAAAAAAGCAAGCAACTCAATCAAAAAATGGGCAGAAGACCTAAAGAGACATTTTTCCAAAGAAGACATACAGATGGCGAAAAACTCATGACAAGATGTTCAACATCACTAAATCATTAGAGAAATGAAAAATCAAAACTACAGTAAGATATTGTCTCACACCAGTCAAAATGACCATCATCAACAAATCTCAAACAATAAACGCTGGAGAGGGTGTGGAGAAAAGTGAACACTGTTGGTAGGGATGTAAATTGGTATAGCTACTTTGGAAAACAGTATGAAGGTTTCTTAAAAAACTAAAAATAAAGCTACCATATGACCCAGAAATTCTACTCCTAGGCATATGTCCAGAGAAAACCAGAATTTGAAAGGATGTGTGCAGTCTGTATTCACTGCAGCACCATTTACAATAGCCAGAACAGGGAAGCAACCTAAATGCCCATCAACAGAGGAATGGATAAAGATATTGTACATATATCCAGTGGAATATTACTCAGCCAAAGAAAGAATGAAATTATGTCACTTATAGCAACATGGATGGATCTAGAGATTGTCATACTGAGTGAAGTAAGTCAGAGGACAAATATTGCATTTTATTGCTTATTTATAGAATCTTTAAAAATGGTACAAATGAACTTATTTACAAAAAATAGAGTCACAGATGTAGAAAACAGTCTTAGGGTTATGAGGGGGAAAAGGAAGGAGGGATAAATAGGGAGGTTGGGATTGACATACACATACTGTGTGTCTGCTTAGTTGTTCAGTCATGTCCAACTCTTTGGGACCCCGTGGACTATAGCCTGCCTGGCTTCTCTGGCCATAGGGATTCTCCAGGCAAAAGTACTGGAGTGGTTTGCCATGCCCTCCTCTAGGGGATCTTTCTGACCCAGGTCTCTGAATTGCAGGTGGATTCTTTACCATATGAGCCACCAGGGAAGCCCACATACACACACTACAACATATAAAATAAATAACTAATAAGCCTGGTGGGCTGCAGGCCCTGGGGTCGCTAAGAGTCGGGCACGATTGAACCACTTCCCTTTCACTTTTCACTTGCATGCATTGGAGAAGGAAATGGCAACCCACTCCAGTGTTCTTGCCTGGAGAATCCCAGGGACAGGGGAGCCTGGTGGGCTGCCGTCTGTGGGGTCGCACAGAGTTGGACACGACTGAAGTGACTTAGCAGCAGCAGCATCAAGGACCTACTGTATAGCACAGGAAACTCTATTCAATATTCTCTAATGAACTATATGGGAAAGAAGCTTAAAAAGAGAGGATATATGTATAACTGATTCACTTTGCTGAAGAGCAGAAAGTAATATAACATTGTAATCAAATATACTTCAATTAAAATTTTTTAATTGAAAAAAGGATTCTCTCTTCTGTCTTAAAGACATTTGACAGCTTTCACTTACTTGCAAAGTTTAAACATCTGCAACAATAGCAGTTCCAATTTCCAGGTCTTATTTGAGATGCATTTCTTTCTCACCAGGTATTTTTCAAAACTTCCTAATATTGGTTTCCCTTAGAGATTCCAGTGCTATCTGCAGTGACATAGGGTCCAGTCTAAGAAGTGGTCATTTCCGGGGATATGCCATAGTATCTATTTCTTCTGCCTAATATTCTTCTGCTTAATATGAAAGTGTAGGACTAAGAACTCTCTTAAGTAAGAGTTCTTCTTTATGCTTAGGATGACCACATGATATATCATCTAAACCAGGACATATCTGAGGACTAAAGGAGCTCTACTAACAATTATTGGAAGACCATAAGTAAAATTAAGACTGAGACAAACTGATATGATCATCATCTTACATGTAATTAACCAATCCAGAGACCATCTGGCTGTGGGATAAAGCCCACCAAACCGCTGAAATTGTTCCATCGAGTTAAGACAGAGTGGAAACGATGGGATGAGCATCTCAGAACATCAGGCCATCAGAAGTGGATTGGTGGCAGAATCCTAACACTGACTTCCACTCCCCTCTATGACCTCAAACACTTAACTGATCTTAAATTGCCTTTCAGAAAGAAATAACAAGAAGAAAAATTGGCTTTTAGAAGAAATATAGCTTCTAGGTCTTCTAAGCGGAGAGGGCAATGGCAACCCACTCCAGTACTCTTGCCTGGCAAATCCCATGGACAGAGGAGCCTGGTAGGCTGTAGTCTATGCGGTCGCTAAGAGTTGGACATGACTGAGAGACTTCACTTTCACTTTTCATTTTCATGCATTGGAGAAGGAAATGGCAACCTACTCCAGTGTTCTTGCCTGGAGAATCCCAGGGACGGGGAAGCCTGGTGGGCTGCCGTCTATAGGGTTGCACAGAGTCAGACACAACTGAAGCAACTTAGCAGCAGCAGCAGCAGGTCTTCTAAGAAAGAGCCCCCAATGCTCCCTATTTTCCTTTGCTACCCCCTCTTATTTGCCTTAGTCTCTCATATGCCTCAATTATATCAATAAGATAATACCCTAATAAGAACTTAACAAGCTTTTTCAAAATCAGGAAATCCAACTGATGGCTGGGTATATCAATCATCCCAAGCCTGACTCCATATGTGATCATGGTGATAATACAGAGATGCCAATAACTGAGTTCTTGAGCATACCCAATTTCACCATGATGAGTGATGAAACACCCTCAGATGTAGTCTATCAGGCTAATCAACAGAAATTTTCCTGTTGACAAAGAATTTCCTGTCCCCTGCTTTTATTCTCGACTAAGCCTAAATTTGGTCCTCTTCTCAGATAGAAAAGATGACCCTAGCATATGCCCTTGTCAAGGTTCCTGCCATAGTGCCGCTTGGTCAGGATATTGTAAAACCCATACTTATCTTTCCCAATCTGCTTTCCTGCTATATTTAATATGTAAGAGTTTCAACCAAACTGATAAACATCGAGCTACTCAAATATTCATGATAGTAAGATAAGAGAAAACACATGCTCCTTTGCAAATTAAACTGTTCCTCTTGGACAATGCCTTACACTGAGCCTTTACCTGTTCATGTCTCAGGTAAAATCCCCCAAAATGAGAGCATACATTTTAACTATATGTCCTGCATTCTCTGTATCTCCTCAGGGTACACCTTGGTCTGCAGTTCTGATGGTCAATCTTAGGCCTGTGAATGTACCAGTTGGTATATGGGAGGTATTTCCTTACTAGGGTATTGAATCACTCTTTTCTCCATCCAAAAGTCTAATGACTTTCAACTCTGGACTAGTTCCTTAAAACTTTTCCTCCAGAGCTATAAAGCCCAGATTAGATGCTAATTCACCTGGCAGAGTTCCAGATAAGTATTTGCCCAAGTGGGCTATTGGACTCCACCAGATATTTCTTTGGATGGCTCTAAAACCGTGATGGGGGCTTGCTGCTCAAAAACACAGGATTAAAAATCTCTCCCTCACCTTGTGAATAGTAGCAAAAGAGACAACTCAAGCCACTACCATCTAGAAGAAGGCACTAGATTCCTTAGGCAGAGTAGCATTAAACAACAGAATTGCTCTAGACTGAATTCTAGCCGAACAAGGAGGTGTTTGTGCAGTAGCTAACTCATCATATTGTGTTTATACTAACACTTCCTAGGAAGTAGAAATTCACTGGGATAAAATTAGACAACAAGCATCTTGGCTCTAACAAGTGTCATCACAAGAACCTTTTAGAAAAGGTTCTAAAAGATTCAATCTTTTAGAAAATATCATCTCATTGATCCCATCAGGAATGAGGTCTACATTTGAGGGATTATTTTAACTGGGTATTATTGTTTTATGCATGCTAGGATTTATATTCCTTCTTGTAAATTTCTACATTTGTTGTCTGTCATGTATCTTTTAAGCCCTAAACCCCAACTGATATTGACAATCATTCAACATGGGAGCCCAGACCCAAAGTCTTGGCCTCATCTTGGAACTGGTATTTACAATTGCGTGTGAAACCAAGAAAACTGCAGATAAGAAAATAACTCACTGACAGTCTGTTTGACTAACACACAGGTTAAAGGACTAGAATGACCTAGAAGGGAACTTTGGACATCACAAGCCAAAAATCTACATGTAACGTAGGGAAATCCCCCAAATATGCACATTTGAGCCATGAAGAGACACGAAAGACACTGTCCGCCTGCACAGTGGACTCTTGAAATTTCCCTTTACCCCTCCACCATTCATCTGATAGCCTCCAAATCCTTCTATTCCCTACTTCCATGATAAATATCTCAATCAAAAGCCACTGGGGGACTTTCCCGGTGGTCCAGCGGATAAGAAACTGCCTGCCTGCCAATGCAGGGGAGATGGGTTTGATCCCTGGCTGGGGAGGATCCCACATGCCGAGGACCAACTAGGCCTGTGTGCCACAACTACTGAGCCTGTGTGTTGCAACTACTGAAGCCCGCATGTTCTAGAGCCCATGCTCTGAAATAAGAGAAGCCACTGCAAAGAGCTGCTCACTACAACTAAGGGAAACCTGCATGCAGCAATGAAGACTCAGTTCAGCCAAAAACAAAAATAAATGAATCAATATTTAAAAAACCACACAAAACCTTAAAAAAAAAGCCAGTGGGGAGACAGATCTGACAGATCTTATCTCCTTACCTGGCTACTCCGCGGTAAAGACTTTTCTGCAAAGCAAAGGATTGTTGCCTCAATATTTGGTCTTTCTGTTATAAGACAATAAGTCTCCCTGCTCAGTTATAATAGGAAAAAAGATTTAATTGGAAATTTATCCTGAGAGATAAAACTAAAAGTGTAGCCACTTTATTGAACATTAAACAAAATTTAGATAATAATTTTAACAACACATTGACTCATAAATAAAGAATAATTCAAGTGTTGAGTTTTATAGGATTGTAGGAGATAAACCATCTTTTATAATTGACTTTCACAACCATAAGTGTTTTAGCAAAACACTTAAGGATGTCATGATTTCCTAAGAGAACTTTCTTAATCCTTGGGTGGTTAATTTATTCTCTTTTGAAGCTTCTCTCATGTCTTAATCACCCTCATTAATTTTCTCCCTCATTCATTATCTGTCCTAGATATGTATGCCAGATCATGTGGCATTGTCTCTCTTTTATATGAATTTTGCTTCCCTTTGAAACTTTTGGAATTAAAAAATGAGTTTTGAGAAAACAAAATTCTCTTAGAAAACTTTTTGGTCTTGCCTTCTGAGGAAGGATACATAACACTGTGTTCAACATGAGCCATTTTATATTTTTTGAATCACTTAAAATATTTATAAAATCAAACTATTTCCTGAAATCATTTTAAAGTTTTGTTTTAAAATAACTTTAGAGAAAGGTTTAGGAGCAAGAATGTGCCCTGGTACATATATTTTTTGAAAGTTTACCACCTGGCATATTTCAGACAACAGCAGATTATAATTCTGTTTTTGTTTCACAGTTATTAGTACAAGTGAAAACAAATGAACATATTTAAGGAAGATGTGTCTGAGGCTGGTGAAAGATACTGACTATCCACTTTTTTATTATTGTTAAATAACTTGTCTTTCAACTTAAGACCAAACAACAAAAAAGCAGCCAAATATATATTCTCACAAAGCATTTAATGACATTATGTTACCTGAAACTAAGTAGCAAAACTGGAGCTATTATAGAAGTTGGGCTTCCCGGGTAGTTCAGCTGGTAGACAATCCTACTGCAATGCAGGACACTTCAGTTTGATTCCTGGATCAGGAAGTTCCCCTGGAGAAGGGATAGGATACCCACTCCAGTATTCTTGGGCTTCCCTGGTGGCTCAGACGGTAAACAATCCATCTGCCATGTGGGAGACCTGGGTTTGATCCCTGAGTTGGAAAGATCCCCTGGAGGAGGGCATTGCAATCCACTCCAGTATTCTTGCCTGGAGAATCCCCATGGACAGAGGACTGTGGCAGTCCAGGGAGTCAGGAAGAATTAGAAGGACCGAACAACTAAGCCCACAATTATAGAAGTTAAGAATTACCACTTCTTCCCTTAGTTCTTAGTGATCCCCAATCCAGACAATAGACTGCAGCAACTTGAAGCACCTGCTAAACGTGCCCATATTTTGCAAAACAAATGAACATCTACAGTTGTATTTTATTATAAATGTGACATTTTTCAATTAAACAAGTTTTTGAGTGCCAGTCTGCTGTAAGGAATAAGGCCTGGTGCTCCAGCAGCAGTATTCCTTTGTACATATTATTGATATTGGTGAGAATGAAGGTTTTTGTGCACATGACTTCCTCTTTTGCATCATTTCTGTCTCAGCTCAAATATCACTTCCTCAGGGCCCTTCTCTAACCAGCTTGTATTGCTTTCTTGTATCACTCTCAATCTTATCATCCTGTCCCATTGCCTTGTTACTGTTTAACATTACCTTGTTCAGTCATTTGCTTGGGTATTTCCTGCCTCCATACCCCACCCCCCACCCGCCTACCCTACCCCTGCAAGAATGTAATCTACCCAAGGACAAGGATTGTATCCTTTCTGTCTTCTGCTCTGTTCCCAGTGCCTGGAGCAGTGCCTGCTGGCAGATATTAAATTTGTTGAACAAATTAATGAATTATTAAGTGTCAAAGGGATAGTCAACTAAATTAATACATAGGATGCTGAATCTCAAAGTTTCACCGAAATATGTACATTAAAATATTAAATTGTAAAAATTAACTTGTAATTATTTTTAGAACACAATGCAGGCATCAGATGGAAATATATGGTCTTTTCTAATCCCAAGATGCCATTATTCAAATCTGTTTTGTCAGCTCCTGAGATAGCTTTCCTGCACTGAATAGCTACATTTGGCAAAAGCACCAACATTTGTATGCAAATCCAGCATTCTCCTTGTCTATTTCTTAGAAATTTATATTCTACCCAAAGCTAGGGAGACTAGACAGAAAATATGTGGCTTGAATGAGAGTTTCATCAACTAGAGGAAATTTTTATTCTTATTCAACAGAAGTTACACACTCATCTTCTTCTAGAAATGAAATTCTCTACTTTTCCATCCTCTTATCTTTGAAGAAGCAATTCACATGACTGAGACAAATGTACATGTCCAAAAACACTAACATAATTCTATAGTAATATCAGTGTTTCATTTTCAGTAATTCATCTATGAATTTCTCTTTTTAGCATGCATTGTAAGTTTTAGTATATGTAATAAATTGGGTTGTCAAAATATTTCCCAGTTTAAAAAAATACCTCAATAAATAAGAAATAAGTTAAGAAAAATATTGTTGAGAATTCCCTGGTGGTTCATGGTTAGCACTCTGAGCTATTACCGTTGAGGACTGGGTTCAGTCCCTGGTCAGGAAACTAAAATCCCAAATTCCACAAGTTGCACAGCATGACCAAAAACAAATTAAAATAAAGAGAAAGAAAAATGTTGCCCATAGTATATAGCTAGTTAGCTCATATATTCTTGATGAAAGGTAAGTTAATGCTCAGTTTATTCATTAGTTCCAGATTCTCTTCACTGAATCCATTACTGACTAGTCAGTGGAATACAAAATTGTTCATCAATTGATGTTTTATTATTTGTTAAAATTAAGCTAGGTTCATTAAAATTAGGTTAGGTGTCCTTCCCCTCTGGTAGATTTTCTGCCACAGACTTCCAAAAAAAAAGGCTTTTCCTCAAGCATTGTATTTTTTAACTAGTGCTCTCCCACAACTCCTCGTCTCAGGCTTTCATTTAGGATTCAGGAACTGTGTTATGACTACACTGGAGAGTCTCCACGGGACTGTATAGAGGTAGGTGAAAGAAGTGAAAGAGTCAGTAGCTTAGTTGGGTCTGACTCTTTGCGACCCCATGGACTGCAGCCAGGCTTCTCTGTCCATGGAATTCTCCAGGCAAGAATACTGGAACGGGTTTGCCATTTCCTTCTCCAGGGGAATCTTCCCAACCTAGGAATTGAACCTGGGTCTCATGCATTGTATCTGAATACAGAGTTCCAAAGAATAGCAAGAAGAGATAAGAAAACCTTCTTCAGGGATCAATGCAAAGAAATAGAGGAAAAGAACAGAATGAGAAAGACTAGAGATCTCTTCAAGAAAATTAGAGATACCAAGGGAACATTTCATGCAAAGATGGACTTGATAAAGGACAGAAATGGTATGGCTCTAACAGAAGCAGAAGATATTAAGAAAAGATGGCAAGAATACACAGAAGAACTGTACAAAAAGGACCTTCACAACCTGGATAATCATGATGGTGTGATCACTCATCTAGAGCCAGACATCCTGGAATGTGAAGTCAAGTGGGCCTTAGAAAGCATCACTACAAACAAAGCTAGTGGAGGTGATGGAATTCCAGTGGAGCTATTTCAAATCCTGAAAGATGATGCTGTGAAAGTGCTGCACTCAATATGCCAGCAAATTTGGAAAACTCAGCAGTGGCCACAGGACTGGAAAAGGTCAGTTTTCATTCCAATCCCAAAGACAAGCTATGCCAAAGAATGCTCAAACTACTGCACAATTGCACTCATCTCACACGCTAGTAAAGTAATGCTCAAAATTCTCCAAGCCAGGCTTCAACAATATGTGAACTGTGAACTTCCAGATGTTCAAGCTGGTTTTCGAAAAGGCAGAAGAACCAGAGATCAAATTGCCAACATCCACTGGATCATGGAAAAAGCAAGAGAGTTGCAGAAAAACATCAATTTCTGCTTTGTTGACTGTGCCAAAGCGTTTGACTGTGTGGATCACAGTAAACTGTGGAAAATTCTGAAAGAGATGGGAATACCAGACCACCTGACCTGCCTCTTGAGAAATCTGTATGCAGGTCAGGATGCAACAGTTAGAACTAGACATAGAACAACAGACTAGTTCCAAATAGGAAAGGGAGTACATCAAGGCTGTATATTGTCACCCTGCTTATTTAACTTATATACAGAGTACATCATGAGAAACGCTGGACTGGAAGAAACACAAGCTGGAATCAAGATTGCCGGGAGAAATATCAATAAGCTCAGATATGCAGATGACACCACCCTTATGGCAGAAAGTGAAGAGGAACTAAAAAGCCTCTTGATGAAAGTAAAAGAGGAGAGTGACAAAGTTGGCTTAAACTCAACATTCAGAAAGCAAAGATCATGGCATCTGGTCCCATCACTCCATGGGAAATAGATGGAGAAACAGTGGAAACAGTGTCAGACTTTTCTTTTTTGGACTCCAAAATCACTGCAGATGGTGATTGCAGCCATGACATTAAAAGACGCTTACTCCTTGGAAGGGAAGTTATGACCAACCTAGATAGTATATTCAAAAGCAGAGACATTACTTTGCCGACTAAGGTCTGTCTAGTCAAGGCTATGGTTTTTCCAGTAGTCATGTAGGGATGTGAGAGTTGGACTGTGAAGAAGGCTGAGTGCAGAAGAATTGATGCTTTTGAACAGTGGTGTTGGAGAAGACTCTTGAGAGTCCCTTGGACTGCAAGGAGATCCAATCAGTCCATTCTGAAGGAGATCAGCCCTGGGATTTCTTTGGAAGGAATGATGCTAAAGCTGAAGCTCCAGTACTTTGGCCACCTGATGCGAAGAGTTAACTCATTGGAAAAGACTGTGATGCTGGGAGGGATTGAGGGCAGGAGGAGAAGGGGATGACAGAGGATGAGATGGCTGGATGGCATCACTGACTCGATGGATGCCAGTCTGGGTGAACTCCGGGAGTTGGTGATGGACAGGGAGTCCTGGTGTGCTGTGGTTCATGGGGTTGCAAAGAGTTGGATACGACTGAGTGACTGAACTGAATTGAACTCCTGCATTGCAGGCAGATTCTTTACCATATGAGCCACCAGGGAGGCCCATATAGGTAGGTAGGTAGCTGGCCAGCCAGTTCTCACTCTTAATTTCAATTTTATGAATTTACCTTAAAAGTCAGGAAAGAAACCCTGAGTTAGAATTAGGAGTTCTATTTTACATTCAGGGTTCAAAAACCCTGCAGTAAACAAAACTGATTCATATTCACATATTCACAATTGCATTCATCAATCCCTGATAAATATTCAAGGCCAGTTGAGATAATTGTATTTCTCTTCCAAAATAGAGTGGTGCAAAGTTTCTTGGGTTGCTGATAACCGTGCTTCCCTAAAGAATCCACGAACCTGGAAGCCTACTCTGCCTCTTGGAGTTCGAGTTGGTGGAATAATAAATTTCTTTATTGTTGAAGCTACTTTGAGTCAGGCTTTTGTTACACATAGCAGAAAGCATTCTAATGCGTATAGGTCCCCTAAGAAAAGAGTCTATTACCAGGATTCCAATTCACTAAGAAGGAACTAGGAATTCTGGTACCATACAAATAAAATGTTCCATGGAGCATCTTCTCCTCTGAATCTCAGATGAGCCTCTTTGTAACTTTCTGGACTGTCAGAGACCTTAGTCTAGCTTGACGTTCTTTGCAATGGGTCCTTGGGGTCTCTGAAAGCTATGACGAGTTTTACTTACTGATTATTCATGGTTTGAGACAAGTTGGATTTCTCCAAGTGTTTAAAGATTCCGTGTATTCCAACGTGTCTTCTTCTTAAAAAGTAATATCCAGCAATTTCAGTGCTAGTAGATGCACAAGGGGCCAGATACTTGTATTCAGTTCAGTTCAGTTCAGTCGCTCAGTTGTGTCCAACTGTTTGTGACCCCATGAATTGCAGCATGCCAGGCCTCCTTGTTTGACCACTTCCAATTTGCCTTGATTCATGGACCTAACATTTCAGGTTCCTATGCTACTAAAGCCTCTTGATGAAAGTGAAAGAGGAGAGTGAAAAAGTTGGCTTAAAGCTCAACATTCAGAAAACTAAGATCATGGCATCTGGTCCCATCACTTCATGGCAAATAGATGGGGAAACAGTGGAAACAGTGTCAGACTATTTTTTGGGGTTCCAAAATCCCTGCAGATGGTGACTGCAGCCATGAAATTAAAAGACGCTTACTCCTTGGAAGAAAAGTTATGACCAACCTAGATAGCATATTCAAAAGCAGAGACATTACTTTGCCAACAAAGGTCCATCTAGTCCAGGCTATGGTTTTTCCAGTGGTCATATATGGATTTAAGAGTTGGACTGTGAAGAAAGCTGAGGGCCGAAGAATTGATGCTTTTGAACTGTGGTGTTGGAGAAGACTATTGAGAGTCCCTTGGACTGCAAGGAGTTCCAACCAGTCCATTCTGAAGGAGATCAGCCCTGGGATTTCTTTGGAAGGAATGATGTTAAAGCTGAAACTCCAGTACTTTGGCCACCTCATGCACAGAGTTGACTCATTGGAAAAGACTGTGATGCTGGGAGGGATTGGGGGCAGGAGGAGAAGGGGACGACAGAGGATGAGATGGCTGGATGGCATCACTGACTTGATGGACGCAAGTCTGAGTGAACTCCAGGAGTTGGTGATGGACAAGGAGGCCTGGTGTGCTGCGATTCATGGGGTCTCAAAGAGTCAGACACAACTGAGTGACTGAACTGAACAGAACTGAATGTCAACCACCATCATTATTTCATAAAAGAAATAATTTTGATATAAAAAAGCAGAAAAGATATAGTCTCATAAAAGATGACCCTTTAAATTGGATAAATCAGTGTTATGTAAAGTTCACTACTTTTTTTTTTTTATTATTTTTCTCCTTTCATCAGGAATCAGTGAAAATTTGATTAGCTGTAAAAAGACATATATATTGGTATTTAGTTTATTCTCTAAAATGATATTTTTTTAAAAACCTAAAAATCTAAATATAAAACAGTGTTGACTAAAATGCATGTGGGTTTCCAATGAAAGTCTAAATCACCAAACTCATGCTAAATTAAATGAAAAACAGTTTCTCAATTATGTGCCAAAAGAATCAAGCTGGCAGTGATCTTTTTCTGTGTTGATAAGGAAATCTGACAAGTATTTTTATACTTTTGGAATACAGAGACATTTCTAAAAAGTGTCCATCTTGTATCTTGAAGTCAACATGACACTCAGAGCTACAATTCATCAAGTATGAAGAATAGTGAAAAAAATACAGACTGTTTTGGAGGCTGTTTTCAAAGGATATGACAGTAATTTCTACTGGGTTTTTCAAAAGCATTCTGGTCAAATAATATTTCCTAGAAGACTCTACGTGAATAGTGGACAAAACCCAGATAATGTTAATGCAAATTCACACAAGTCTGTATATTTCACAAGAAGTCGATGTGTATTTTCGTGAAAGTTTCAGCTTAATATCTTATGGAATAAGATTCTTTGAATTTGATTTATGGTACAAAGTAAAATTCTCTCTACAGCTGCAAAGGTGAAGGTGAATAAATCACTTTTATTTTTAAAATAAACTTCTAGTTAATTACAAGGACTCAAATAGGAGTGTTTTTAATATAAATTTATTTATTTTAATTGCTGGTTAATTACTTTACAATATTGTATTGGTTTTGCCATACATCAACATGGAGTGTTTTTAAAAACCCTATGAATGTTGAAATTTCCTCCAGATAAGGAGAAATGATGAATAGGATATTACCTACTAACAGTGAAATAAGGAGCTTAAACCATTTTTCTTTGCCAGGATCAATTTTTTTTAAATCAGGTTTAAATTCTCATGAGAACTCATCATTTGAGCTCCAGATTTTCTATCTCTCAAGTACAAACTGTGCAACATTTCAATCCTTACAAGAAAGGTTTTGATATGTTCCTTTAAGACTGCAATATATGAAACATTTTATCAGTATTATCACTGTACTCAGGCTTACTATGTTTCACTGTATTGTTAATATTAAATTTTTACCCCTACATTTCCCCAAAGCCTACTAGTGTATGTATCTAGGTCCCATTTCTCAGACTGTTGCAATGTAGCAGCTTCTTTTTGTATGTGAGTACACAATCAGTTCAGTTCATTCACTCAGTTGTGTCTGACTTTTTGTGACCCCCATGGACTGCAGCACACCAGACCACCCTGTTCATCACCAACTCCCAGAGTTTACTCAAATTCATGTCCGCTGAGCTGGTGATGCCATCCAACCATCTCATCCTCTGTCATCCCCTTCTCCTTCTATCTTCAATCTTTCCCAGCATCCAGGGTCTTTTCAAATGAGTCAGTTCTTCACATCAGGTGGCCAAAGTATTGGAGTTTCAGCTTCAACATCAGTCCTTCCAATGAACACTCAGGACTGATCTCCTTTAGGATGGACTGCTTGGATCTCCTTGCGGTCCAAGGGACTCTCAATAGTCTTCTCCATCACCACAGTTCAAAATCATCAATTCTTCGGCCCTCAGCTTTCTTTCTAGTCCAACTCTCACATCCATACATGACCACAGGAAAAACCATAGCCTTGACTAGACGGACCTTTGTTGGCAAAGTAATGTCTCTGCTTTTGAATATGCTATCTAGTTTGGTGATAACTTTCCTTCCAAGGAGTAAGTGTCTTTTAGTTTTCTGGCTGCAGTCACTATCTGCAGTGATTTTGGGGCCCCCTAAATAAAGTCTGACACTGTTTCCACTGTTTCCCCAGCTATTTGCCATGAAGTGATGAACCAGATGCCATGATCTTAGTTTTCTGAATGTTGAGCTTTGAGCCAACTTTGTCACTCTCCTCTTTTATTTTCATCAAGAGGCTCTTTAGTTCTTCACTTTCTGCCATAAAGGTGGTGTCATCTGCATATCTGAGGTGATTGATATTTCTCCTGGCAATCTTGATTCCAGCTTGTGCTTCTTGCAGTCCAGCGTTTCTCATGATGTACTCTCCATATAAGTTAAATAAGCAGGGTGACAATATACAGCTATGACATACTTTTTTCCCTATTTGGAACCAGTCTGTTGTTCCATGTCCAGTTCTAACTGTTGCTTCCTGACCTGCATACAGGTTTCTCAAAAGGCAGGTCAAGTGGTCTGGTATTCCCATCACTTGAAGAATTTTCCACAGTTTATTGTGATCCACATAGTCAAACGCTTTGGCACAGTCAATAAAGCAGAAATAAATGTTTTTCTGGAACTCTCTTGCTTTTTCCATGATCCAGTGGATGTTGGCAATTTGATCTCTGGTTCTTCTGCCTTTTTGGAAACCAGCTTGAACATCTGGAAGTTCACGGTTAACAGATTGTTGAAGCCTGGCTTGGAGAATTTTGAGCGTTACTTTGCTAGCATGTGAGATGAGTGCAATTGTGCAGTAGTTTGAGCATTCTCTGGCTTTGCCTTTCTTAGGGATTGGCATGAAAACTGACCTTTTCCAGTCCTGTGGCCACTACTGTTTTCCAAATTTGCTGGCATATTGAGTGCAGCACTTTCACACCATCATCAATAATCCTAAGCAAGTTCTAATTAACAAGAATATTGGCATCATATTCCTTGTCAAATAAGAACACACATTGATTCTTCGTTGGCAAAGGTGAAGTCTGGAGCCAAGAAATTCCAATGGACAATGATTACCCCAGCAGAAGTGAGCAGATTTTAGGTGCCATCAAGGCATTGGTTCCCTGCTCTCAAAAGGCCTACTCAGTCCTCAATCTTTCAATAAAGCATAAAACTTTATATGGTAGAAACTGTATTATTTTATTCTTTTAAACTGTAGTGTTTTGTTTATGTCATAGCACCTTTTCAATATGGAGAGCTGGGAGGTAATTCATGTTGGAGGTATTACAATGTGTGTGGACAGGTGAACATACAATTTCTCATCTAAACTGTAATACTTCTGACAGCATAAGGGGTCACTAGTGATTATTATACTGATATATCAGGTGTAAACTGGGATGGTATCATGCAAACTTAAACATATAAGACAGGAAATGAACCAAATGCATGGCAAATATGTGAAAGCATAGGTTTCACAGATAAAATAGATGCCCTTATGAGTTGGAGTTTTTTTTCTTTAAGCTAAATTCCTATCAGTCCCAGTGGCATTTCTCACAGAAAAAGAAAAACAACCCTGCAATTCGTATGAAACCATAAGAGACTGAAAACATCTAAAGCGATTTTGAGCGAGAACAAAGCTGGAAGCATCATGCTCCTGATTTGAACCTATATTACACAGCTGGTACTGCCATAAAAACAAACATATTGACCAGTGGAACAGAAGAGAGAACCCAGAAATAAACTTATGCATTTATGGTTAACTCATTTTTAACAAGGGCTTCCCTCGTGTCTCAAGGAATACTTCCCAAAGTATTACAGTTTGGATGAGAAGTGGTAAGGAATCCACCTGCCGATACAGGAGATGCAGATTTGATCCCTGGCTTAGGAAGATCCTCTGCAGAAGGAAAGCGCAATCCACTCCAGTATTCTTGCCAGGGAAATCCTGTGGACACAGGAGTCTGGCACTGGCAGGCTACAGTCCATGTGGTCACAGAGAGTTAGACATGACTGAAGCGACTGAACACAAATACCAGCAAGAAGTTCTCAGATTTGATCCAAAAAAGGAAAATTGATAAATTACATATAATCAAAATTTAAGACTTCCATTCTATGAGAGATCCTGATAAAACGATGCAAACACACCGGCAGAAAACAATTTCAAGCCACAAATCTAACAAAAGAATACTATTTAGAATATATACGGAATCCTCAAAATTCAACAGTACAAACAGCAAACAACACGAAAAAGCACGGGCAAAAGACGCAGAGAGACATTTCACTGAAGAACATATACAGACAGTAAACAAGTATTTGAAAAGTGTTCAGCGTCATTACTCACTAGGGAAATGAAAATAAAAACTATGATAAGTCACCACATTCCTAAGAGAATCACATATACAAGAGATGGTTAAAATAAAAAAAAAGAAATGTGACACCAAATGCTGTTGAAAATGCAGAGAAACTAGATTACTTGTGTATTTCTGGTGGGAAAGAAAGATGGCACAATCACTCAGGGACACTGGCAGATTCTTAAAATGCAACTAGCTTTCAATTTAGCAACTAACCTTCAATTTAGCATTTGCACTCCAGGACACTGGGGCTTCTCTCGTGGCTCAGATGGTAAAGAATCTACCTGAAATGCAGGAGATCAGGGTTCAATCCCTGGGTTTGGGAGACCCCTGTAGAAGAAAATGACAAACCACTTCAGTATTCTTACCCAGAAAATTCCATGGACAGAAGAGCCTGGTGGGCTACATTCCACGGGGTTGCAAAGAGTTAGACACAACTGAGCAATTAATGCTTTCACTTTCTCCTGGGTATTTATTCCAGAGAAATGAAAACCTATGTTTGCACATAATCCTGTACATAAATATTTATAGTAGTTTATCCATAATGGTTACAAAATGGAAACAATCCAGATGCCCTTCAAGGGGTGAATAGTGAAACTGTGATACATCTGTATCGAAGAATACAACTCAACATTAAAAAGGAATGAACTACTGATAGCTGGAGCAATCTGGACAAAACTCCAAAGAATTGTGCTAAAATGAAGCCAAAATAGTTAGGTACCATCTGGCTCCATTTATAGAACATTCTTGAAATGACAACATTATAGAACTGGAGCACAAAGTAGTGGTTGCTTGGGGTTGAGAATGGGGTGAGGGCTGGAGGGGAGTGACTGTGACTTTCAAAGTGCAATACAATGGTGGAATTCTTTTGTTTCTTGATGGCATCAATGTCTATATCCTAGCTGGAATATTGCACTGACATCTGTAAGATGATCCCATTAGGGTAAAGGATGCATGAGATCTCTATATTTTCCTACAACTGTATGTGACTCTACAGTTATCTAAAACAAAAAATTCACTAAAACACATGCAACAGACATCTTCTCTGCCCCATAAAACGTTACCTTTAGAAAATTTCCTGGCAACCCAAGAATATCACTGTTACTGCTATTCCAAGATATCAAAACCAGTAAGAACTTACAAGTTGATATTAAATCACTTAAACCACTATTAATATTAAGAACCTATTAGGACCTCTGTGGGGGTCCAGTGGTTAATAATTCACCTGCCAATGCAGGGACGTGGGTTTGATCTCTGTTCTGGGAATATTTCATGTGCCTACTAAAGCCCGTGTACTCTAGATCCTGTGCTCAGCAACAGAAGAGTAGTCCCCACTAGAGAAAGCCGGTGTGCAGCAATGAAGACCCAGCAAGGCCAAATAAATTAATAAACAAACAAGTAAAATTTTTTAAAAATATTAAGAACATATCAGAAAAATAAAAAACCTTAAAACATCCCTTAGGTAGTGTAAACAGAAAATGTCTGTAAGTCCATATAACTCAGTAGTGTTGAAAATTTACCAGAGTCAATTGTATAACAATGGCTTTAAAAATTCAGTTTAACTGAATCCATGTTTCCTTTTATATAGTACTTTTGAATAATGGTGTAAGAATAAATGTAACAAATTTAGGAAGCTACAGTTTTAGCCAAAAACAAATTCAAACTTTACATAAACTACAATGTCATGTTTGCATTGAATTTTTGCTCTGTGATAAAAATCAGGGAGAAGATGTCTATCTGCTCTTTTACTCAAATTCATAAAAATAAATTTTGTTTTGGATTTTTCAGTATTAAAAGATGTAAGTAAATTTCACTAGTGCTTAAAACAAACTTCCTCAGATTAATCTTATGGTGTAGTATTAAAGCCCTTTTGTTGTTGTTCCAGTGCTAAGTTGTATGTGACTCTTTGTGGTCCCATGGACTGGAGCCTGCCAGCCTCCTCTGTCCATGGGATTTCCCAGGCAAGAACACTGGAGTAGGTTGCCATTTCCTTCTCCAGGGGATCTTCCCAACCCCCAAATCAACCCTGCCCCCTACCTCCTGCATTGGCAGGTGGATTCTCTACCGCTGAGCCACCAGGGAAACCCCATTAAAACTGTTCAAATTATAGTAAAAGATCCTAGTAGAAGGAAAAGTTCCTTAAATAATTTTTACATCTATTGATTGTCTGTCTGATGCCAAGGGTGCCAACTTCTATCTCTTTGATCCTAATCTTATAATTCTGTAGCAGGGTTTCTGCTGCTGCCGCTGCTAAGTTCTTCAGTTGTGTCTGACTCTGTGCGACCTCATAGATGGCAGCCCACCAGGCTCTTCCATCCCTGGGATTCTCCAGGCAAGAACACTGGAGTGGGTTGACATTTCCTTCTCCAATGTATGAAAGTGAAAAGTGAAAGTGAAGTCGCTCAGTCGTGTCCAACTCTTAGTGACCCCATGGATTGCAGCCTACCAGGTTCCTCCACCCATGGGATTTTTCAGGCAAGAGTACTGGAGTGGGGTGCCACTGCCTTCTCTGAGCAGGGTTTCTGCGGAATACTTTATATACCAAAGTTATAGGTTTCATAACTCAATTGAGTAACTGGTTGTCACTTGGAAAAGAAAAGGAATTTTTCCAAGTAGAAAATAATTATAAAATTTAGATATCTAAAGCCTTATCTCTTTAATCTATTTCAAAGTATTTGTGCAAGTGATAGTATATAATTTACTGATTGATTGCTTCACGAAGTCCACACTTGTATTTCTATCATTCTGAACAGTTTTTCTCAAAAGTTATGCTCATAAAAAGTATAAATATTTTGCCTTCATTTGTTGTATTTACTTTTTTTCTCTGGGAGTCTTTGACACCTCTTATTTTAGATTTGCATTGTAGCCGGTAGTGTTTAGAACCAATCAAAATAAGAGTTCTACTGAATTTGAGACTACACAACTTTACTTGCTAATTCCCTGTGAAGGTGGGCCATCCTATCTTTTTCAAAGGCAACTTTCAAGGGAAACAATATTTCCTGCACCAACAGTGTGGCATAGCCATTCCAATCCTAAATGAACAGACTCCTTGCCCAGATGTGGAAAAACATTTACAAAGCAGAAGCATCCTATCAAAATCTGACTTTAAAGGTGGCCTTCCTTTGAGGCCAGGAGTCTTCATCCCTAAACTTGGGAGAATGTTCCTTGAGAGGGGACCTAGCAAGGGTGATATTTAAAATGTTCGACTGGGTAAATGGCAGATGCCTGTATATTCAGGTAGATGTCAAGCTGGCATAAAACAGCCGCACGTCAGAGCTGGATCCTTGCCCAAGACAGGTCTCTGACTCAGGGAATTAGTAAATGAACAGTTTATAATAGAACTCATTTCTCTCTAATTCATTATGCATTTAGAAAATGAATGTGACCAATTAGAAAATAGAGTAGACTAGTTCCACCCATTAGTGAAAGTAGTAGTAGTAGTGAAAATCACTCACTCGTGTCCGGCTCTTGCGCCCCCATGGACTGTGCCCCGCCAGGCTCCTCTGTCTGTGGGGTTCTCCAGACAAGAAGCTGGAGTGGGTTGCCATTTCCTTCTCCAGGGGGTCTTCCAGACCCAGGAATCAAACCCAAGTATCCTGCATTGCAGGCAGGTTCTTTACCGACTGAGCTATGAGGGAAGCCCCAGGTCCTAATGTGAAGATTTCAAAGCCCCACAGCAAAGTCTTAGAACTAGCACTCAAATCTTTTCCCTCTCAGCTTGACTTGGCTGGTTATTATATTTCTGTGAGCTTGATCTATTTCTTCTAAGGGAAAGAAATAGATTAGTCCTGGACCAACTTCAGGTTGCTTAGGTACAGTTTAGGAAGGAAAAGGCTATGTGCCTGTGCACCATTTTACATGAAGTTCAAATTTTAAAACATAAGAGCCAGCATTTACACAACTGTTCTGAGCTTCCCAAAAATTGGATTTTCACGCTGGCGTTCATCCTCCAGGTGGCAGCAATCTCTCTTACCAGAAAGTGGCAATCTTGGTAGCTCTAGTTCTGCATCTGCCTGTGCCAATGCAGGAGACTTAAGAGCTGTGGGTCCAATCCCTGGGAGGCGAATATCTCCTGGAGGAGGGCACAGCAACCCACTTCCGTCTTCTTGCCTGGAGAATCCCCAGGGACAGAGGAGCCTGGTGGGCTACAGTCCATAGGGTTGCAAAGAGTCAGACACGACTGAAGTGACTGAGCACACAGGCACGTGTGTCTGTCCGTAATATACATCTCTATTCCAACAGTGCTCTTGCCTGGAGAACCCCAGGGACGGAGGATCCTGGTGGGCTGCCGTCTGTGGGGTCGCACAGAGTTGGACACGACTGAAGCGACTTAGCTGTAGCTGTTCCAATAGTGAAAGCAAACTTAGTGTCCCAGCCTCAAATCTGCAAAGTGAAGGGCTCACCTAAATCTTAGTCTGAGTAACTTTCAAACCTAGAAAATAGTCTCCCAAATCACTGTAATTGTGTGTGGTTGTCTGACCTGATGTAGCCAGAAAGTGTTAGTCTCTCAGTCTTGTCCGACCCTTCATGACCCCATGGACTGTAGCCCACCAGGTTCCTCTGTCCGTGGGATTTCCCAGGCAAGAACACTGGAATGGGTTGCCATTTCCTTCTCCAAGGGATCATCCTGACCCAGGGATTGAACCCACGTCTCCTGCTTTGGCAGGTGGGTTCTTTACTGTCTGAGCCACCAGGGGGCCTCTGATGTAGCTGGAACTACTAGCTATTCACAGAAAATTGATTTCCCTCCCAAATGGCAGTGGTTAGACTACATTTCCCAGCGTGCTTCAGAGTAGATGTGATTATTGTGACTGAATTTAGCTGGTGGCTTATGAGTGGAAGTACCTTTATAGAAATAAGTGTAAATCTTCTGCCCCTTGTCCCACTTCCACAATCTGATTACAATGAGCCTCTAAGAGCCACAAAGATGGAAAGAGTCTGGGTTCCTGAGTCACCTCCTGGAGAACAAACATCAGAGTCACAATAACCAGGACTGTTACACAAATGAGGAGTCTAATTCTATTGCATTTGAACCATTGTACCTCCTGGGGTTTCTTTGTTACAGCACTTTTACTTACCCTAATACCATACTCTGAAGATAATGTTAAAATGGACGTTTCTTTTTTATTTTTCTGATTTTTTTCCTTTATTTTATCATAATTGAAAAATGAAATCACTTAACATGAATACTTGATACATAATTTCTTTAGAATGTCTCTATGGTGAAACAAAACTGTACATATTTAAAGAGTGTATATAATATTACCACTCATGACAATTTCAAACGAACTAGCATCGGTATAGCTTCAAATTACTATTAGTTGTAGCTATTTATGGAAAAAAGACACAAAGCTTATTACAGCCCAGCATGCCAGAAAGACTTAATCTTACATTGCCGCAGAGCTCAAACACGGCTCTGTGTAGACATGTAGAATGTGAAGACACTATAAACTGCCATCTGCTTCTCCTAAGTCTCTTAAAACAAATGTTGGTAAAATACTCAGTACCTCAAATACAGTAACTAACAAAAATATCTCCATTAACTACTTTTTGCCCAGAGTGATTAAGGACAAAAAAAAAAAAATAGGAATCCTGTAGCTTTATTACCCAATAAACTGCTGATAAGCCCCTGTTAGAAGTTCTTTAGACATTATAAAGGAGAAGGCAATGGCAACCTGCTCCAGTACTCTTGCCTGGAAAATCCCATGGACGGAGGAGCCTGGTAAGCTACAGTCTATGGGGTTTCGAAGAGTTGGATACGACTGAGCGACTTCACTTTCACTTTTCACTTGCATGCACTGGAGAAGGAAATGTCAACCCACTCCAGTGTTCTTGCCTGGAGAATCCCGGGAAAGGAGCCTGGGGGGCTGCCGTCTATGGGGTCACACAGAGTCGGACACAACTGATGTGACTTAGCAGCAGCAGCAGACATTACACCAAGTTGTCTTGGTCTTCTGATCATATATATATTCACATATATATATGCATTTTTCAAGTAAAGAAATGTTTAACAGATGTAAATTTATTGAATATTTGCCACCAAATATTGTTAAATACATTATCTTGCAGCATATCACTTTCAGGTTAAAATGTCAGAAACAAATACCAATATTTACAATTCTTTTAAAGAATGTTATATAATGATACATTAAGGCATAAATTCTTTTGGCTTATAATTCTTAAAAGAATGATAATAGCAAAAGTGATGCAAAATCTTCAGTGTGAGAGTATCATTAAGCTACATTTTACAAAAATGTGGTGTAAAATGGCAATAATCCCATTCAACATCTTGGGTTATTAGATCCCTTCAGGAGGGACTGATAATTTATACAGTCAAACTTTAAAATTTACAGATAAAGTCAGTCTAAATACTGCCACTGAGAAGTACATCTCTTAACATACACAACTCTCAGGCCACAGTTTTGAAGGTCTGAAGTATCAAGTTGGTTTGATGAATTAGTCTGTTGGCACTTAAGAAAACATTTATTGTCTTGCTACTTTTAAAATAGGTTTTCAGAGTATCACTGAAACTTTTGGAGTAGTTTACAAATTCTTACTTTTGGTGTTCAAGTGCCCTGCGGTTCTGGAATTGATATTTCTTGAAGACATTGTTTACTGTATCAAGAAATTCTTTTATTGCACTAGCTATATCCTTGATTGTGTGCAGAAAGCTCACTCTGTCGTTGATCTCATCTAGGATCTTACTGAGAATTTGTTTAAGTGCTTGTGCCTTTTTGTTTAGGTCCTGAATTCTGGCTTTAATCATTCAATCATATACTCTTCTACATCACCAGCTGCCATTTGAAGAAAGGATTCTGTGAAGTTGACTTCTACACTTTTTTCTCTAAAATTCTCATAATTATGTCTTGTGTGAGTCCTGGATTTTCTTTTTTAGCCTTAATGAACGCTGCTCTCAATGTCTGAGCTGCAGACAGATTTAGTCGTTCTAGCTCATTAATCACAGGATACATGACTGCATAGAGGGGCATAGAAACCATAGAAGTGGTCTCAGCTTCATTCTTCATCTCTTTCATTGTCATCCTCATTCAAAAGCCAGCTACAGTAGAAAAAGCAGTGCTAAAATGCAGAGGAATCTTCATTCACAGCAGTCTTTCTTCTCTTTTTTTTGTGATAGAATAAAGCACAAAACATATACTGACCGGCTACTGAGGTACTGACTTCACTTGCCACCTCTGAAGCCCTCTTCAACTTCCTGATCAATTCACTCCGGTGATGCTAGACGGACCTGAGAGGAACCCTAAAATTGACATTTCTGAATTTTTTTCTGAATATATAATTGGGAGATGGTGGTGAAGGATAGAGAAAACTGGGGTGCTGCAGTCCATGGGGTCTCAAAGAATCGGACATGGCTGAGCAATCGAATAACAGCATATAAGGGTAATCAACGTGGACATCTATTGTCTCGAATAAACTAAGACACTGATTTAAATCTTTTATAACTTCAGTTTTTAAGTAACACAAAATAATTTGTTTCAAAAGAAAGGTAGAATTTATGTTTCTATTTTTGGATGCTCTCAAATTTTTGTAAAAGAGGTCTCCAAATATTGTCAGAAAATAATCTAGAATGTATGTTTTTTATAAATGAATATTCTTTTATGCTCAAATGAGTAAGCATTCATTCTTTTATTTTAAGGTACAGCATAGGACAGTATTTCTCAGTTTGCTTATGTTCTAACAGTGAAGAAATTAGATTCGTGCATATATATAACTTGGGCTTCCCTGGTGGCTTAAATGGTAAAGAATCTGCCTGCAGTGAAGGAGACCCAGGTTTGATCCCTGGGTTGAAAAGATCCCTGGAGAAGGGAATGGCCATCCACTCCAGTATTCTTGCCTGGAGAATCCCGTGGACAGAGGAGCCTGGTGGGCTACAGTTCACAGGGTGGCAAAGAGTCAGAGCCGACTAAGCAACTAACACTTTCATATATAACTTAGCACAACAGTTTGTGATAGGTTCCAAAAACTGGTTTAGAAGTTATTAAATTTGAAAACATTTAATACTGAGAAAGTATGTGTGTATGTTTCTGGGTGACTAATAAGTCTCAGAAATGTAAATATTGATAACTATAATAAAGCATTTACTATAGAAATAAGACTAAATTATTTCTATTTTAGTTTTGGGAATGCAAAGACAGAAATAAACTTTTTAAAAAATGTACAAATGTTTTCAGTGTTCAAAGACCTCAAGTTCTATTAACATGAACAGCTGTCTTAAGATCTGTGGAGAAAATCAAGACAAAACCAACAGTCTTGAACTAAATCAGGGAAATTTTGAAACAGTGTTCTGAAAAAGTTGGAGATAACATAGTTGCCACTGAAAAATGAAGATGTGTGATTTCAGCACCTTCACATTCTGAGGTAGAAGCTGTGACTACATTGTCAGCCATACTGCTGCATGCTCTTGAAAGAGAATTAAAACTGGTTAAAGACAAGTAGCCCCTCCTGGATCACTGCCTTGTCACGGCAGAGGGGCTTATGTAAGTCAGTGAAGCTATGAGCCATGCCGCGCAGGGCCACCTGAGACAGATGGGTCATAGCAGAGAATTCTGACAAAACGTGATCCAGTGGAGGAGGGAATGGCAAACCACCTCAGTACATTTGCCGTGAGAACCTCATGAACTGTAAAAAAAGGCCAAAAAGATATGACACTGAAGACGAGTCCCCCAGGTCTGAAGGTGTCCAGCATGCTACTGGGGAAGAGCAAAGTGAAAGTCACCCAGTTGTGTCTGACTCTGCGACCCCATGGACTGTAGTCCATGGAATTCTCCAGGCTAGAATACTGGAGTGGGTAGTCTTTCCCTTCTCCAAGGGATCTTTCCAACCCAGGGATTGAACCCAGGTCTCCTGCATTGTAGGCGGATTTTTTTTTTTTTTTTTTTTTACCAACTGAGCTATCACAGAAACCCAGGAAGAGCAAAAGAGAACTACTAAATAGCCTCAGAAAGAATGAAGAGGCTGGATCAAAGCCGAAATGATGCTCAGTTGTGGGTAGATCTGGTGATGAAAGTAAAATCCAATGCTTCAAGAACAGTATTGCATAGGAACCTGGAATGTTAGGTCTTTGAATCTAGGTAAATTGCACGTGGTCAAGCAGGAGATGGTAAGAATAAACATAGGCATCTTAGGAATCAGTGAAATAAAATGGACAGGAATGGGCAAATTTAATTCGTATGACCATTATATCTACTACTGTGGCAAGAATCCCATAGAAGAAATGGAGTAGCCCTCATAATCAACAAAAGTCTAAAATGCAGTACTTGGATGCAACCTCAAAAATGACAGAAAGATCTCCATTTGTTTCCAAGGCAAGCCATTCAGCATCATAGTAACTCAAGTCTATGCCTCTACCACAGATTCTGAAGAAGTTGAAATTGATCAGTTCTATGAGGACCTGGAAGACCTATGAAGATCTCCTAGAACTAGCACCAAAAAAAGATGTTCTATTCATCATTGGGGATTGGAATGCAAAAGTAGGAGGTCAAGAGATACCTGGAATAACAGGCAAGTTTGGCCCTGGAGAACAAAATGAAGCAGGGCAAAGGCTAACTGAATTCTGCCAAGAGAATGCATTGGTCATAGCAAATACCCTTTTCAACCCCACAAGAGATGACTTTACACAGGACATCACCATATGGCCAATATAAAAATCAAATTGACTACATTCTTTGTACCTGAAAATGGAGAAGCTGTATACAGTTAGCAAAAACAAGACCTGGAGCTGACTGTGGCTCAGATCACCAGCTTCTCATAGCAAAATTCATTTTTAAACTAAAGAAAGTGGGGAAAACCACTAGGCCAGCCAGGTACGCTATGAATATGCAGTGTAGGTAATGAATAGATTCAAGGAATTAGATCTAGTTAAGAGTGTGCGTGAAGAACTATGGATAGAAGTCTGTGATATTGTATAGGAGGCAGCAAAGAAAACCATCCCAAAGAAAAGAAAAGCAAGAAGGCACAGTGGTTATATGAGGTTACAAATAGTTAAAAAAAGATGAGAAGTGAAAAGCAAGGGAGAAAGGGAAAGGTATATCAAACTAAACACAGATTTCCAAAGAACAGCACAGAGAGAAAAGAAGGCCTTCTTCAGTGAACAGTGTATAAAACTAGAAGAAAACAATGGAAGGGGAAAGACTGAAGATCTCTTCAGGAAAGTTGGAGATATCAAAGGAGCATTTTGCCCAAAGATGAGCATGATAAAGGACATAAATTGTAGAGATCTAGTACACGTTGAATAGATCAAGAAGAGATGGAAAGAATACATGGAAGAACTGTACAAAAAAGATCCAAATGAGCTGGATTACTTCAACGGTATGGTCAGCCACCCAGAGCCAGACATTCTGAAAAGCAAAGTCAAGTGGGCCTTAGGAAGCACTGCTGGTAATAAAGCTAGTGGATATGATGGAATTACAATAGAACTATTTAAAAGCCTAAAGGATGATGCCATCAAGGTGTTGCGTTCATTATGTCAACAAATTTGGAAGACCCAGCAGTGGCCGCAGGATTGGAATAGGCCAATCCTCATCCCAATTCCCAAGAAGGGTAGTACTAAAGAATGCGCTAACCATCAGACAATTGCACTCATCCCTGGTGGCTCAGGCGGTAAAGCGTCTGTCTTCAATGCAGGAGACATGGGTTCGATCCCTGGGTCGGGAAGATCCCCTGGAGAAAGAAATGGCAATCCACTTCAGTACTATTGCCTGGAAAATCCCATGGACAGAGGAGTCTGGTAGGCTACAGTCCATGGGGTCACAAAGAGTTGGACACGACTGAGCAACTTCACTCACTCCCATGCTAGTAAGGTCATGCTTAAAATCTTGCATGCTAGACTTTAGCATTATTGGTACCAAGAACTTCCAGATGTCCAAGCTGGGATTGGAAAAGGAACAGGAATCAGAGGTCAAATTGCCAGGATTCGCTGGATCATAGAGAAAACAAAGGAATTCTAGAAACATATCTGCCTCTGTTTAACCGACTATGTCAAAGCCTTTGACTATGCGGATCATAATAAACTGTGGAAAGCTCTTAAAGAGATGGAAATACCTGACCATCTTACCTGTCTCCTGAGAAATCTGTATGCAGGTTAAGAAGCAACAGTTAGGACCCTGTAGAGAACAAATGATTGGTTCAAGATTAAGAAAAGAATACCTCAGGGCTGTCTGCTGTTACCCTGTTTGTTTAATCTATACACTGAGAACATAGTGAGAAATGCCAGGCTGGATGAGCTACAAGCTGGACTCAAGATACGTTGGAGAAACATCAACAACCTCAGATATGTGGGTGGTAACACCCTTATGGCAGAAAGTGAAGAGGAACTAGAGAGCCTCTTGATGAAAATGAAAGAGGAGAGTGAAAAAGTTGGCTTAAAGCTCAACATCCAGAAAACTAAGATCATGGCATCTGGTCCATCACTTCATGGCAAATAGCTGGGGAAACAGTGTCAGATTTTATTTTGGGGGGCTCCAAAATCACTGCAGATGGTGATTGCAGCCATGAAGTTAAAAGACACTTACTCCTTGGAAGGAAAATTATGACCAACCTAGACAGCATATTAAAAAGCAGAGACATTACTTTGTCAACAAAGGTCCATCTAGTCAAGGCTATGGTTTTTCTAGTAGTCATGTGCGGATGTGAGAGTTGGACTGTGAAGAAAGCTGAGGGCCGAAGAATTGATGCTTTTGAACTGTGGTGTTGGAGAAGACTCTTGAGACTCTTGAGAGTCCCTTGGACTGCAAGGAGATCCATTCTAAAGGAGATCAGTCCTGGGTGTTCATTGGAAGGACTGATGTTGAAGCTGAAACTCCAATACTTTGGCCACCTGATGCGAAGAACTGACTCATTTGAAAAGACCCTGATGCTGGGAAAGATTGAGGGCAGGAGGAGAAGGGGACGACAGAGGATGTGATGGCTGGATGGCATCACCGACTTGATGGACATGGGTTTGGGTAAACTCCGGGAGTTGGTGATGGTTAGGGAGACCTGATGTGCTGTGATTCATGGGATCACAAAGAGTCGGACACGACTGAGTGACTTAACTGAACTGAACTGAAGACAGGCTCAAGGGTATACTGTACAATGTGGGGAATAGAACCAATATTTTACAGTAACTATAAATGGGAAATAACCATTAAATGGTATAAGAAATTAAGAATTTTTTAAAGTTTAAAAGTTAAAAAATAAATTTAAATTTAAAAATGAAAAAAAGATCCCAAAATAGTCAAGGCACTAGAAGAATAGGTAAAAGGACTTGCTCCATCAGCTATGGAGATACTGGTGTTTCTATTGCAATTAAGACACTGATATTGTCGCAAGAATTGGAAAATCAAGAGAAATAAAAGTCCAGAAGAAAAACTGGTTTTACTAACAGTCAGGGCTAACCATGGATTGCTCTCTCCAGTTTCTAGATCATGGTCTGGTAGGTGCGGCTGTTCAGTAAGAATTTCAGAATAGCTCACTGGTGGACAGCAGGAAATCCTAAAAGCAGTGTTAAAGTTCACTCTTTACTTTTATAAGACCAGTAAAACACTTGAACTCCTGTTTTTTCTTTTTCTAAGGACTGTGATCATTATGTCAGGATTTCATGGCTAAAAGACAGGTTCTAGATTTTCAACAATCATTTCACAGTTCGTGTCTTCTCCTCCTATGTGAGCAAATGGATGAGTGTACAATATTATTGCTCAAATCCTTGGAGGCCTACCTAATTCATGCCCTAATGCACACAATAATTCCAGGGAATGGAGGGATGTTTTTCTAACCAAGACAAGCTTTACTTCTTTGTTGTCCATGCTAGATTTATTTGCAAAATGATGAAAAGGTCTTTACTGTTCTGAACAAAAACAGGACAAACTATAAATGGATTTTAATAAAATACATTTTCAACATTCTTATTTTCCTAGTGCTATACAGTGGAAATCTAGCTTACTTTGTGAATATAAATTATAGGAATTCAACTATAAGTACTTGACAAAAAAGAAAATTGATGACAAATACATACATTACTGATGTCTTAAAGGATTTAAAAGAGGATTTGGGTTAACCTCAATTTTAGTATTTTGCATTAGAACTTAACTTTCAATGTATGAAACAATTCTACTGTACATAACTTTATGAAATACAATTGCTAAAAGAAAACTGAAACTTGGAAGCTTTCTGTAAGGTAAAAACTAACTTTGATAGTATTTTAAAGTTTGCATGTGATAACTATTATTAGTTTTACAGTTTTTATAAGATAATTTTAGATTTACTGAAGATAGTCTTTTAACCACCTTAAAGATTAAATACTTATCTAAAGAACTCTGACTTGTTTTGGCTGAGTCATCCTTATCCCACAAAATGTGAGAACGTTTTTGTTTGTTCCTTAAAGAAATTCCCAGCCAACTGTCAATGCTTTCTCTTTTGTCTTTTCAAAATGGTTTATGGATTAATGCTTGATATCATGACATAGTACTTAAATTTTTGAAACTATTCTCATTTTATCACTAGTCTATTTTAAACCAATATTTTCAATCCAAGAAGGAATCACACTACTTTTCTTGTGAAACACTTTGGAGAGAGAAAGAGGAGATAGCCACATGTCTGCTATCATACTTAATATATGTTGTAGGGGAACAAAATTTGCCACTCTGAAATGTCTTTTTGGTGTGCGAATTATTTCATACTGAAAACAGTCAACATCCAAGAGAACCTTTGACCTTCCCCCTAACTGTCTAAAAGAATGTAGATACAGGATTTTGTTTCCCGGAAGGGTGTTTTCACTGTAGATACAAGTGTAGTATAAATTAGGCGTCTTTCTCTGGATCTCTCTCTCCCTTGAATGTATGTTATTAAACAGTTGTTTTCCTCCTATTAGTCTGTCTCATGTCAGATTAATTCTTAGGCCAGCCAGAAGAACCTAGAAGGGTAGAGGAAAATTCTTCCTCCTCAACACTGTGATATATGATATATGTGGGATAAACACTAGAATAAGATTTAAAGGAAACATGATGTCTTAGCTTGGGCTGCCATAACAAAATACCATCAACTGGATGATGTTTCAACCAAAGAAATGTGTTTCTCATAGTTCTGGGGATTGTAAGCCCCAGATTAGCGTGCTTAGCATGGTCAAGTTCTGGAGAGGATCTTCTGGGCTGCAGATGGCTGACTTCTTATTGGGTCTTCACATGGCTAAAAAGAGGCAAGCTGCTTCTCTGGCCTCTTATAAGGATACCAATCCCACTCAAGTGGGTCTCACCCTCATAATTTAATTACCTCCAAATACCACCACATTGGTAATTAGATTTCAACATGGATTTTGAGTCAGTCCCTAACACATGAGAGAAGAGTCTTCAAGAGCAGTTAACTCCAAGCAGGGACATACATGGAAAGACTTCAGGGAGGAGGGTCTATTTGAATTGGACACTAAAGAGTAAAAGTGAGCCTGCATTTCTCAAGTCATAAAATCAAGTGTATATAGCAATGGAATTTTTCCCTCTAAAACTGAACTGAAATTCTATCTCAAGCTCTTCTTTCTGCCTAATATCAGAAAATTTAATCTGGATACTTCCAGAGAAACTCAGATGTAGAGATTTCTTATGAATTTCCACTGAAATTCAGTCATACACAGCTAGTCAAGGTGTAGTCTGTGGACATTATTTTGCTGAAAATGCAGACTCTCTGTCCCAACTGTGATCTTCTGAATGAGGATCAAGATCTTATCAACAGTTTCTGAATCAGAATCAGCAGTTTCACAAGATTCCCTGGTGATTTCTATGCACATTAAAACTTGAGAAATCCTGACAGTGTTTGTCTCTCCCTTTCTCTTACGTGCACTGTCAAGGTCAGTTGCTGACTCTGCTTCAGACTGCCAACCAGTCTCCTCTCAAACAGCTGAGCCCTCCACTGTGGCCAACCTCAGCTGAGATGAAAGCTGATCTCCATCTGAGGTCTGGCCTTACTTTCCTCCTCTCTCATGGTTTTCCTTTGTTCTGATGGCAAGGCCTTTAAGGATCTTCCACATCCTCTCTTTCCACTAATCTCACATTTCTCTGGCTTCTGGAAAATTCCTTTGTTTTCCTAGAGTCTTTCTGGCTGGTGTGGTCTTTGTGGAATCCCATCAGCCTAGGGCTCTGATGGTCAAGTAGTCAATTACCACAGGTGCAATGGCTTTCTTGTAGTTGGGGTAGGTATGCTGTCCAGGTTGTGTTTAATTATACATCCCTGAGTTCATAATACACAATAAATACTGAGGAGAAGTAAAATGAAAAAGTGCTGAGCGTCACAAATTCTTCAACAGTTTCCTTATTAATTTCATCCATTTTCCTAATGAACATTTCTTGAGTAGCCAATATACATCAGATTGGACTAAGAATCAGGATTGAAAAGATTATAGTCCCCACTTCAAGGAAATTAGGAAATATATGGCATTAATTATGCATAAAGAAAATAATGGGAGTAGACTATAGGTCATAAACGGTTAACCCATTAGTGGTTGGAGAGAAAAGACAAACATGTTATCCTAATACAACAAATATTAGGCATATATTAGCAAGAATATTGCTTTCATGTAGTTTCCAAATTATACGTATTGTATGATATTTGACAATTCTTATCTGTTAGTGGAAAGTAATTCCTTTATTAATCAATGAGAACTGTATTAGTCAGTGCAAACTTGGCCATTCATTTCATAACTCTACATATATGAAAGTAATGTGCCTAGTCACTGAGTTGTGTCTGACTCTTTGGGATCCCATGGACTGTAGCCCACCAGGCTCCTCTGTCCATGGGGATTCTCCAGGCAAGAATACTGGAGTGGGTTGCCATGACCTCCTCCAGGGGATCTTCGCAACCCAGGAATCAAACCCCGGTCTCCTATATTGCAAACAGATTCTTTACCATCTGAGCCACCAGGGGAGCCCAAGAATACTGGAGTGGGTAGCCTATCCCTTCTCCACGGGATCTTCCTGACCCAGGAATCGAACCGGGGTCTCCTGCATCACAGGCAGATTCTTTACCAGTTGAGCTATCAGGGAAGCCCAAGTAATAAAGCTATTTAAAAAATATCTGTCAGGATTTTTCTTATTTCAAATTGGGTCTTCCTAATGGGCAAGATTTTATTGCTAATGCAATAAAATGACATGGAGAATAAAAAGACATAGAGAAGACAATCAGATACTAAAACATAGGACCTGGATTCTCTTAGTTAAAAGAATAAAGTTGTCAACAAAATTCTTTTCTTTTCTAGAATAAGAATATCCATCAAAATGACCTCCTCAAGCTAAATATAATCTTACTATATTATCCCACAATCACTAGTAGATATTTACCCATTTGTATTAAAGACCTATGTGCACACATTGTTTAGCATCAAAAAGAAATTAATCACTTAAGCACTACAAGACATAGAGGAATCTTAAACGCATATTGCTAAGTGAAAAGAAGTCAGTCTGAAAGGACTATGTACTGTAGGATTCCAACTATATGACATTCTGGGAAAGGCAAAACTATAGAGATAACAATAAAGAGATCAGTGGTTTCCAGGGAGAAATAGGTGGAGCACAGGGGACTTTTAGAGCAATGAAACTCTTCTCATGATACTGTAATGATGCAAATGTGATATCAAGTATTTGTCAAAACCTACAGAACCTTATAACACAAACAGTGAAATGCAATGTATGCAATTTTTTTAAAAATTTGGGTGGTCAGCATATACACTATGAAAAAATGCAGATTCTAATGCAGGTTCAAGAGACTCTGTATTACAATATATGAAACAATCTCACTGAAGGAATTGGGGGCCGGAAGTTGCTGACAAATAACTTTGAAAGTGAATGGAGTCTGTAAAATAGAGGGCAAAAGGAACTGCATGTGGTACTGCACTTTGGCTGATAAAATTGTTTCCTTTGGGAGAGATGGAATTGTGAGACTGTTCTACATATATATTGGACTTGAACAGTTTAACAGTTTAATAAATTGATGACAGACGTGGGAGCCAAGTTTCTTACCAATGAAGTGGGAATTTATGAATCAGCAAATTTGGAAAACACAGCAGTGGCCACAGGACTGGAAAAAGGTCAGTTTTCATTCCAATCCCAAAGAAAGGCAATGCCAAAGAATGCTCAAACTACCGCACAATTGCACTCATCTCACACGCTAGTAAAGTGATGCTTAAAATTCTCCAAGCCAGGCTTCAGCAATACGTGAACTTCTAGATGTTCAACCTGGTTTTAGAAAAGGCAGAGGAACCAGAGATCAAATTGCCAATATCCTCTGGATCATCAAAAAGCGAGAGCGTTCCAGAAAAACATTTATTTCTGCTTTATTGACTATGCCAAAGCCTTTGACTGTGTGGATCACAATAAACTGTGGAAGATTCTTCAAGAGATGGGAATACCAGACCACTTGACCTGCCTCTTGAGAAAGCTGTATGCAGGTCAGGAAGCAACAGTTAGAACTGGACATGAAACAACAGACTGGCTCCAAATAGGAAAAGGAGTACGTCAAGGCTGTATATCATCACCCTGCTTATTTAACTTATATGCAGAGTACATCATGAGAAACGCTGGGCTGGAAGAAGCACAAGCTGGAATCAAGATTGCTGGGAGAAATATCAATAACCTCAGATATGCAGATGACACCACCCTTATGGCAGAAAGTGAAGAGGAGCTAAAAAGCCTCTTGATGAAAGTGAAAGAGGAGAGTGACAAAGTTGGCTTAAAGCTCGACATTCAGAAAACAAAGATCATGGCATCTGGTCCCATCACTTCATGGCAAATAGATGGGGAAACAGTGGAAAGAGTGGCAAACTTTATCTTTCTGGGCTCCAAAATCACTGCAGATGGTGACTGCAGCCATGAAATTAAAAGACGCTTACTCCTTGGAACGAAAGTTATGACCACCTTGGACAGCATATTGAAAAGCAGAGACATTACTTTGTCAACAAAGGTCTGTCTAGTCAAGGCTATGGTTTTTCCAGTGGTCATGTATGGATGTGAGAGGTGGACTATAAAGAAAGCTGAGCGCAGAAGAATTGATGCTTTTGAACTGTGGTGTTGGAGACTCTTGAGAGTCCCTTGGACTGCAAGGAGATCCAACCAGTCCGTTCTAAAGGAGATCAGTCCTGGGTGTTCATTGGAGGGACTGATGTTGAAGCGGAAACTCCAATACTTGGGCCACCTCATGTGAAGAGCTGACTCATTGGAGAAGACCCTCATGTTGGGAAAGATTGAGGGCAGGAGGAGAAGGGGACAACAGAGGATGAGATGGTTGGATGGCATCACCGACTCAGTGGACATGGGTTTTGGTGGACTCCGGAAGTTGATGATGAACAGGGAGGCTGCAGGGAGGCTGCGGTTCATGGGGTCGCAAAGACTCGGACACGACTGAGTGACTGAACTCAACTGAAGGGTAGGAGTTTAGAATGACCCATGTAATGGATTAGAGATGGAGACATTAGGAAGAAATCATGTTTAACTTAATAAGTTAACTCATGTTTAACTTTGATACAAATGATAAAAATGTACCCCTATGTATATACATAGGTGTTTTAGTTTGCTATATTCTTGTTGTTGTGCAGTTGCTAAGTCATGCCTGACTCTTTGGGACCCCATGGACTGTAGCATGTTGGGCTCCTCTGTCCATGGGTTTGTCCAGGCAAGAATACTGGAGTGGGGTGCCATTTCCATCTCCAGTTTGCTGTGGCTGTGAAACATTTTAGCTTCCCAGTTGGCGCTAGTGGTAAAGAAACTGTCTCGCAGTGTGGGAAATGTAAGAAACATGGGTTGGTTCCCTGCATCAGGAAGATGCCCTGGAGAAGTGAGTGGCACCTCACTCCAGTATTCTTTCTTGGAGAACTGCATGGACAGAGGAGCCTGGTGGGCTATATTCCATAAGATCTCAAAGAGTCAGACAAGACTGAAGTGACTTAGCATGCATGTAGCAGGTACACATGTGTAACAATTACCACAACTAGGTTGCTTAAAGCAAGCAAAATTCTGGGATCTAAAATCAACATGTCAGCAGGCCTGCCATCTTTCTGGATACTCTAGGGGAGAGTCTCTTCCCGCTTCCAGCTTCTGGTGGCTTCACGCTTTCCTTGGCTTGTGGCCAATCTCACCTCACGATCACGTCACCTCCTCCTCTTTGTATGTCTCTCCCTTTTGTGTCTCTTTCCTAAGTATATATGTGATGGCATTTAGGGCCCACCAGACAATCCAGGGACGGGGGAGCCTGGTGGGCTGCCGCCTCTGGGGTTGCACAGAGTTGGACATGACTGAAGCGACTTAGCAGCAGACAATCCAGGATTATCTCCACATTGCAAGAAATTTAATCACAACTGCAAATTTCATTTTCCCAAATAATGTACATTCACAGGTTTCAGAGACTTAAGGTAGATATCTTTATTTTTGGGGGGGAGGGGATCATTTTCAGCCTACCACACACAGATTACTATATACACACATATTTCTTATCTCTGTCAGTTGAGAAGGCCTAAATGAATGACACCTAGTTGCAACAAGTATGTCCCTTGCCCACACTTTTGTTTCCAATCCCATGAGCCAGTAGAAGGAATTGGGGCCCTTTGGATCAATGGTGGATTCTAAGATGGGAGTAGGATACGTGCAAGCCTTGTAGTGCCAGTTCTCAAACAACAACAATATCTATGGGAGTATTTCAATGTAACATATCTATGGGAGTATTTCAACATATCTATGGGAGCCAACTAGAAGGGTTCTCAGTGGCCAGACCTGGGAAAATTTGAGCAGAAAAATGAAGTAATATTGAATTATGACCCAAAGTATAAAATCACTATCTGTAGAGTCCGTATTGATATAAATAAATGATTGAGTAAATTAATAGGCAGGGACAAGTCTCCTGTGAAGAATTCCAAATAATTTGTGTAGATACTCTGTCCTAAAGGAGGAGATTGTGATGCTCCATCCCTTAAGTGTGGGCTGTGACAGTGACTTCCTTCCAAATATTACACCATGGAAAAGGGGGGAAAGAAGGTCACTTTATGCTGGAGAAACCTGACAAGTACTGCTTCAGCTAGGTGACAAAGGTCAACATCAGTGGCTACAACTCATGCTAATCATCTACACTGTTGATACGATGTGATGAAAATGTCACTTCACCTCTGAGGTCTTCCTCCCAGAACCCAGAACTCTCATTATCATGATAGAAACAGCAGGCAAATTCAAATTGAGGGACAGTGTACAAAACACTCTACCAGTGTTCGTGAAAACGTCAAGGTCTTCAAAAACAAGGAAAGTCTAAGAAACTGTCACACCACGAGGGGCCTAAGGAGGCCTAACGATTAGATGCAGTGTCTTAGATGAGACCCTGGAACAGAAACTGGACATTAGGGGTAAACTAAAGAAATCTGAATAGAGTATGGGTTTAAGTTAATAATAACACAACATTATTGGCTTCTTAATTGTCACCAATGTACTACCATAATATAAAGTGTCACAAATAGAAGCAATGTATGCAGAGGTGGAGGGTAATGAATTAGCACTCTCTGTACTATATACTCAATTTTTTTTTTGTAAATCTAAAACTGTCCAAAAATAAAGCCTGTTGATAAAATAATATCTTCATTGCTATTTTATTCTCTTCATAGTAAGATTTGTTTTGTTTTTCTTTTTTTTTGAATACTCCTATAAACTTTAATGAGATTGAAACTGTGACATAAAACTTTTGAAAGGGATATTATCAATCCAAGATAGGTTGACCAGAGAATTCTAACAAATATTTAAAAAATTAAGATGGATTTGACATAATCTCTTCAAGAAAATGAAAGAGTAGGAAACCATTCCCAGCTAATTAGATGGGGCCAGTATTGCTCTATATCAAAATCAGACAAAGGCAGTACAAAAGGAAATTTCAACTAATGTCTCTAACAAATTTGGAATTAAAAGTTTTCACTCTCACACATACAAATCAACCAAATGAATTCAACAATGTATAAAAACATCTCTTGATAGTTTCTGGTCCCTTCCTAAGTCTGGTCCCATTACTTATCTCTTAACTTAAAGAGCTTAGCTTCCTAAGCAGCCTATCTCATGAGCAGTATATGTGGGAGGGCTCTGGAGCGAGCTGAAGATCCCACTTCCCTCAGCATCTTTTAGGATGTGACAAGTTCCACTTCAGTTTCCGTGTGGACATAATAACAGCATGTCTCATAATTTCATGGAATTGATAATAATACTGTACCTTCTCCTCTAAAATTGTTGTGAGATTTAAATGAGATAGTATCTTGTCATCCACGAGGCAAGGGATCTTGCCTTCTATGGCACATCAATGTATTCTCACCCCTATTCTTCCCTGCTGCTGCTGCTGCAAAGTCGCTTCAGTCGTGTCTGACTCTGTGCGACCCCAGAGATGGCAGCCCACCAGGCTCCCCCGTCCCTGGGATTCTCCAGGCAATAACACTGGAGTGGGTTGCCATTTCCGTCTTCCCTAGTTTTCTGTAAAGATCCAAAGAGCAGTCTTAAGCTTTGAGACCTGTAGCATCTCTGTTGCAATAATTCAACATATAAGCAGACTTAGGCAATATGTAAATGAATGGGTGTGATTAAGTTTCAGTTAAACTTCATTGGAGAATCCCATGGACAGAGAAGTCCGGTGAGTTATAGTCCATGGGGTTCCAAAGAGTCGGATGTGACTGAGTGACTAATGATAACTAGTCTATGGAGGCCAAAATTTAAATTTTGTATAAAACTTTCATGTACTACAAAATATTACCCTCTCTTTCTTTGATTCCCCCCACCCTATCATTTCAAAATGTAAAACCATTCTTAGGCAGGATCACTCCAGACCCCTTGCACATCTACTCCCACACATCAAAGTAAGCTAGCCAGAAAGCTAAGCTCTTTAAACTGCCAAGAAAGAAAGAGAAATGAACAGATTATGAAGAAACTGAAATAGTAATGAGGATAGAATTTTTTTAAGATTCTAAATTCATACAGTGAGCTGGAGTTAGCCTATAGGACATAGTTTGCTGATTCCTGGTCTAGTACAAAGTTGCTGCTGCTGCTGCTAAGTCGCTTCAGTCGTGTCCAACTCTGTGCGACCCCATAGACGGCAGCCCACCAGGCTCCCCCGTCTCTGGGATTCTCCAGGCAAGAACACTGGAGTGGGTTGCCATTTCCTTCTCCAATGCATGAAGGTGAAAAGAGAAAGTGAAGTCTCTCAGTTGTGTCTGATTCTTAGCAACCCCATGGACTGCAGCCCAGCAGGCTCCTCCGTCTATGGGATTTTCAAGGTATTTAGTCATATTGATACAGTAGCAGCATTAGTACTATCAACTATTTTTGTTACCTCTAGAAAGTGAATGTTTATAAATCATGCAATCTTGCTTGATAATTTCAATTGTATATACTCATTGACCTCCTTTTTAAAAACACAAAAACAGTACTTTCTTATCTGCAGACCGTAAAATTTTCAACGTCAGACCTTGGCGCTCTTAACTTTCTGAAGGATTGAAAACACAGAAAATAAGATAAAACCATGTTGCCTTTTCTTTGGTTTCTTTTCTAATTATGAGGTTTGGGAAATAACACATCAAGTAAAAAATTATTTAGAGAGTTCATTTTTAAAGTACATCCTTTGTGAAACTGTTTGAACCAGCTTTGGTTTAGAGAACATTCTCTGGAGATTCTGGGCTAAAAGCTCAGAGAGAAAACAGCTGCTGCTATGTGGAAATGTTATGTAGGTCTTTTTGACAGCATGTTTAGCTTGTTTTTTTCTAGGCTCTGTTCACAAAGGGCACATTCTGTGTTGGAGGGAGCCACTGTAATACCTTATTGCTGCCGCCCTGCACCGAAATACTCTGTCAGGTAAAGACCTCTGAGTATGGTTTTATAGAACCATGGGTATGATCCTAAAGTCAGAAGGTGGTTTTTCCACAATCCTTCTGAAGAAAAATAAATAAACAGTAGCATTTAAAGATATTCCTAAACTCTGGTTCAAAGGCTTACCTTTGATGAAGCTTCCTAGAAAATAAATCATGTGAAACAGGACTCTTTTCAATGCACAGAAATTCTGAGAGATTGTTTGGATTGCTTTTTAAAAATCCACTGGATTCCTACCTTCTGAAGTCAGGCATTGGGCTTTCCTTGCCTGTTGTCATATCTCCATAGGACATAGCAGCCACCTTCCAAATCGTATGTGCTGCATTGTGGAAGTGAATTACAACTTCTTATTCACTTAATTTAGCTGTTGGAGTGGAACCAAGAGAGAATAGAGGGGTCTGAGCCAAATAACACTTGGAAAGATTTGTTAGCCTATGTACTTCATTTTTCAGAGAGCTCAACTCTGATATACTGGCATACATACCTCTTATGGGATGACTTGGACCGAAAAGTACAAATTGCTTAAATCTTTATAGTTTTCAGGAGAGGATAATGTGTGTCTTTTAGAAGCACAGCTAACTTAAGAACAGGTTCATAAAAAGTCAATGGTACATTCTCTTCTGAAATCCCTTTATACAATGCAATCATTCATCAAAGAATTCTATAAACTGATGTTCTAGGCAAGTATAATTAACAAAATTACTCTAATTTCCCAATGAAATGATTTATCTAAAATTGTTTAGTTCATGAAGTGATTTAAAAGCAACAGTGAAATGGCAGGACAGATCAATATATTTAAAAATAAGGTGAGGACAGAGAAAGAAGTTAGATTTCTTCAAATATATTTTGTTTATATGTTTAATTTTTGAACTGTGTAAATGTCTCACATAATCATAACATAAAATTAAATGTAAAAATTAAAATATAAATAAACTTAAAAAGAAATCCACCTGTTAGCATTGACTTCAGACAAGACATTATTCCAAATGTCTTTAAAATATAAATCAATTATACCTAGATTAATCGATTAATCAGTTTAATTGATTGCTTAAACTCCCCAGGGACAAAAAGAACTACAAACATAATCCTAAGCTGTTTTCAGTTTCAGTCAGATTGTTGGAGGTTGTGGTAGACATAAATAAGTGCTGCTCAGACCCCCTTTGAAGGAAGGGAGTGTGGTCAGAGGACAGCCTTAGGATATCAATTCCTTTAGGTTCAGAGCCACCCTGCCTGGTCATGCCTTTCCTGGTGCAGTCCACATCTGGTGACTAAGCAGGACAGAAATATAAAAGTCTTGTCAGATCAGTCCAATGTGAGACCTCTGGGATAAGCATTATCCATCCCATACCTCCTGTGCATTAGCCAAGGTTTGGAGGGCCTTCATTACATCACATCACATTGATCTGGTTGCTGCCCAATTCTGTTTCTTCCTCCTTCCTTTCTCATGTCGTATTCTAAATTCCATCTCAGTATCTGCTTCCAGAAAACACAATCTGTGACAGAGGTAGAATTAGTACTCTTGGCCCTTAGTATCTATCAGTTCAGTTCAGTTGTTCAGTCATGTCTGACTCTTTGTGACCCCGTGGACTGCAGCACGCCGTTAGTATCTACAGGTTTTGCATTTGTGGATTCAACTGCAATTAGTTGTATCTGCAGATACAAAACCTGCAGTTATGGAGGACCCACTGTACTCATTGCACTACACTATTTTATATAATGAACATAAGTATCTGTGGGTTTTGACACCATGGAAGCTCCTGGAATCAATTTCCCCATGGATTTTGAAGGATAACTGTACTATTGTTCTAAGCCCTTTAGATATGTAGTTTGGGATAAAGAAAATAATTAATCATGTTCATTTTGTTTATAAAAGAATTTTTGGAGCAGGACAAAGAAGTTTCAGTGAAGGAACAAGGCTTAAGTAAAAGCTGTAAAATTAGATTTTAGCTTCAAGTATTAATGAGAACAGATGATATACGTTAGCTTTAAAATGCATATTTTTGTATCAGTTGACTTCTGCTTAACAAAACCATTCTAAAACTTAATGGATTAAAACAACAGTGTTTTTATTTCTCATGATTCTGTGGGTTAGCTGGATAGTTCTTCTGGTTTGGGAAGCTAGTTTGGGGAGGGATTGTGTTTGACAGCCTTATTCACATGTCTGGGGTCTCAACTGGGACATCTTTGATGTTGGGTGCTTCTCTCCATGTAGTCTTTTTCCCTTAAGGAAGATAACACAGGCTTGTTCCCAGCAATACCTGAGCAAGCCCCCTTTGCACCTATGCTTTTCAAGTCTATGTTTTTGTCACTTCTGCTATTGCCCATTAGCCAAGGCTAGTATCATGGCCAAACCCAGATTCTAGAGTTAGAGAAATAGACCCACATCTCAGTGGGAGGAGTGTTAAGGTCAGAGACATGTTGCATAGAGGAAGGGGAGGCATTTGTGCCCATTTTTGCATTTATTACAATTTCTTATCATGATTTGACCACCACAGGTCCTCATTGCTATTCAGTGGGTTATCCTTTTTAGATATTTTCACTGAGTAGCAAAGAACACCAGGATTCCTTGAAGAAATGGTTGCTTCCAGGTTAGGGACAGGAGAAGTACAAGATGAGGCTAGAATATCTTTTAATACCAGACAATAGAAAAACTATCACTGATACTGGGGTTGAATCACAGGGATTTAGAACCAACTTGAATATACTTTCATTGGCCAACAATGGAGAAGTTTGAGTACTAATAAGGATGGTAATCACAAGGTGTAAAAATAGTACAAATGTATTTAAAATCCATGAGTTCATGGTGACATTGGAGCTTCACCCTGAGGGAGAAGGTTTAGGTCTCACATACTTACAGGCTAAGGAGGTACTCCCATGGAATATAAGCAGGGAGACACTATCCTTGTGAACTCACTTGGCATCACTACAGCTTGACAAGACTCCCTAGGAAGGAGCATACACATTTGTCAGGAGCCCTGATTTTTGCAACTCTTGCCCAGGGGCACCTCCAGATCTCTTGGTTTGGAGGCCATCAGGATTACAATTGCAGTTCCACAGGGCTGTACATATCTGCACACTTTAAGAGCTGCCTAAGGGCTTGTCATCCAATCAGCCTGAGACTAGGTGCAAAATGATATTCCTCTCCTTGGAACACTGACAGCTCACCCTCATCAGCAGGGTTATATTAGGAATAAATCAGGTAGTATAGACAACAACAAAGATTTGAGAGACAACCAAGAGCTAGGTCAGAGTTGAATGAGAAGGATTATCACAGACACAAGACCAGTCCTTCAAGACAGACAGGCAGCAGTTTTTCCTGATGCATAGAAACAAACAGAGAGGTAAGCAAAATGAGAAAACAGAGAAATATGTTCTAAATGAAAGAATAAAACAAAACCTTAAAAAGGACCCTGATAGGGAGATAAGTAATCTACCTGAGAATGAATTCAAAGTAATGGTCATAAAAATGTTCATTGAACTTAGAAGAAGAATGAATTAATATGGTGAGAACTTCAACAGAGTTAGAAAATATAATAAAGAATCAACCAGAATTATAGAATAAAAAACTGAAATGAAAAGTTCACTAAAGGGATCCAAAAACATATTAGGTGATACAGAAAAATGGATCAGCAATCTGGAAGACAAGATAGTGGAAATCATCCAATCAAGACAGCAAAAAGAAAAGAGAATTTTTTAAAAAAAATGGTGAAAGGGATTTCTGGAACAACATCAAGGATATTTCATTTACATTACAGGAGTCTCAGAGGAGAAGAAAGAAAGTGGCTGGAAAATAATGGCTGAAAACTTCTCTTCAAAGAAAAGACCAAGAGAAGAAGAAAAGAAGACATAGATTATGAGAACAACTAGAAAACAATGAACAAAATGGCAATAAGTACACATCTATCAATAGTTACTTAAGTTACTCTAAGTATGAGGACTAAATTCTCCAATCAAAAGACACAGGGTGGCTGAACGAATAATTTAAAAAATAGGACCTATCAGTATGTTGCCTACTGATACTAAATTCAAAGACACACTGAAGCTAAAAGTGAAGGGATGGAAAAAGATATTCCATGAAAATGGAAAACAAAATAAAGCTGGGTAGCAATACTTAGAATAAATAGACTTTAAAGTAAAGACTGCAACAAAAGCCAAAAAAGACCATTACATAATGATAAGGGGTCACCCTGCTTATTTAACTTATACGCAGAGTACATCATGAGAAACGCTGCGCTGGAAGAAGCACAAGCTGGAATCAAGATTGCTGGGAGAAATATCAATAATCTCAGATATGCAGATGACACCACCCTTATGGTAGAAAGTGAAGAAGAACTAAAGAGCCTCTTGATGAAAGTGAAAGAGGAGAGTGACGAAGTTGGCTTAAAGCTCAACATTCAGAAAATTAAGATCATGGCATCTGGTCCCATCACTTCATGGGAAATATATGGGGAAACAGTGGAAACAGTGGCTGATTTTATTTTTCTGGGCTCCCAAATCACTGCAGATGGTGACTGCAGCCATGAAATTAAAAGATGCTTACTCTTTGGAAGGAAAGTTATGATCACCTTGGCCAGCATATTGAAAAGCAGAGACATTACTTTTCCAACAAAGGTCCGTCTAGTCAAGGCTATCGTTTTTCCAGTAGTCATGTATGGATGTGAGAGTTGGACTATAAAGAAAGCTGAAGAATTGATGCTTTTGAACTGTGGTGTTGGAGAAGACTCTTGAGAGTTCCTTGGACTGCAAGGAGATCCAACCAGTCCATCCTAAAGGAGATCAGTCCTGGGTGTTCATTGGAAGGACTGATTTTGAAGCTGAAACTCCAATACTTTGGCCACCTAATGCGAAGAGCTGACCCATTGGAAAATACCCTGATGCTGGGAAAGATTGAGAGCAGGAGGAGAAGGGGATGACAGAGGATAAGATGGTTGGATGGCAACACCAACTCGATGGACATGGGTTTGGGTGGACTCTGGGAGTCGGTGATAGACAGGGAGGCCTGGCGTGCTGTGGTTCATGGGATTGCAAAGAGTCGGACACGACTGAACGACTGAACTGGACTGAACTGAACTGAAAGGGGTCAACCCAACAAGAAGACTTAACATTTGTAAATATTTATGAACCAACAGCTTCTTCAGCGTTACTGATTGGGGCATAGGCTTGGATTACCATGATATTGAATGGTTGGCCTTGGAAATGAACAGAGATCATTTTGTCGTTTTTGAGATTGTATCCAAGTACTGTATTTCAGACTCTTTTGTTGACCATGATGGCTACTCCATTTCTTCTGAGGGATTCCTGCCCGCAGTAGTAGATATAATGGTCATCTGAGTTAAAATCACCCATTCCAGTCCATTTTAGTTTGCTGATTCCTAAAATGTCGATGTTCATTCTTGCTATCTCTTGTTTGACCACTTCCAATTTGCCTCGATTCATGGACCTAACATTCCAGGTTCCTATGCAATATTGCTCTTTATAGCATCGGACCTTGCATGTATCACCAGTCACATCCACACCTGGGTTTTTTTTTTTTTTTTTGCTTTGGCTCCATCCCTTCATTCTTCATGGAGTTATTTCTCCACTGATCTCCAGTAGCATATTGGGCACCTACTGACCTGGGGAGTTCCTCTTTCAGTATCCTATCATTTTGCCTTTTCTACTGTTCATGGGGTTCTCAAGGCAAGAATACTGAAATGGTTTGTCATTCCCTTCTTCAGTGGGCCACATTCTGTCAGACCTCTCCACCATGACCCGCCCGTCTTGGGTGGCCCCACACAGCATGGCTTAATTTCATTGAGTTAGACAAGGCTAACTTTACTAGTGTGTGAGATGAGTGCAACTGTGCGGTAGTTTGAGCATTCTTTGGCATTGCCTTTCTTTGGTATTAGAATGAAAATTGACCTTTTCCAGTCCTGTGGCCACTGCTGAGTTTTCCAAATTTGCTGGCATATTGAGTGCAGCACTTTCAAAGCATCATCTTTTAGGATTTGAAATAATTCAACTGGAATTCCATGACTTCCACTAGCTTTGTTCATAGTGATGCTTTCTAAGGCTCACTTGACTTCACATTCCAGGATGTCTGGCTCTAGGTGAGTGATCACACCATTGTGATTATCTTGGTCATGAAGATCTTTTTTGGACAGGACTATATGACACTAAAAATCTTTTGCACAGATAAGGAAACCAAAAACAAAAATGAAAAGGCAACATAATGAATGGGATAAGATATTTGCAAATCACATATTTGATGAGAGGTTTATATCCAAAATATATAAAGAATTTATACAATTCAATATAAAAAAGAAAACAACCTAATTAAAAAATGGGCAGAGGATCTGAATAGATCATTTTCCAAAGAAGACATACAGATGGTCAATAGGCACATGAAAAGATGCACAGCGTCACCAGTCATCAGGGAAATGCAAAGTAAAACCATAACAAGATATCACCTCATACCTGTCAGAATGACTACTATCAAAAAGTCATAAATAATGACAAGTTTTGGTGAGGATGTGGAGAAAAGGGAATCCTTGCATACTGGGAATGTAAACCGGTGCAGCCACTATAGAATATAGTATTGAGTTTCCTCAAAAAATTAAAAATAGTACTAAGATATGATACAGCATTTTCACCTCTGGAAATTTATTCAAAGATAATGAAAACACTAACTTGAAAAGGTACATGTAACTGTATGCATATATCCTTTGCAATGGTATTTACAATAGCTAGGAAATCCAACCAGTCCATTCTAAAGAAGATCAGTCCTGGGTGTTCTTTGGAAGGAATGATGCTAAAGCTGAAACTCCAGTACTTTGGCCACCTCATGCAAAGAGTTGACTCATTGGAAAAGACCCTGATGCTGGGAGGGCTTGGGGGCAGGAGGAGAAGGGGATGACAGAGGATGAGATGGCTGGATGGCATCACTGACTCGATGGACGTGAATTTGAGTGAACTCTGGGAGTTGGTGATGGACAGGGAGGCCTGGCCTGCTGTGATTCATGGGGTTGCAAAGAGTCGGACATGACTGGGTGACTGAACTGAACTGAACTGAAGATATAGAAACCTAAGTGTGTGTTGATAGATGAAAGGATAAAGAAGATATTAGTATATATAATTAGTATTATATCATTCAGCCCCAAAAAACAAAGAATGAATGAAAAAATGCAGCAATATGGATGGACCTAGAGGTTATTATGCTAAGTGAAATAAATCAGACTGAGAAAGACATCATGTGATTTCTCATATACATGGAATCCAAAAACCAAAACAAACAAAACAGACTCATAGAGAACAAAATGGTGGTTCCAATGGAAGGGTGTTGTGGGGGCAACTGAAATGGGTGAAGGGGATTGAGAGGGACAAACCTTGAGCTATTAAAAAAATTAAATCAGAGAGATGTAATGTACAGCACAAGGAATACAGTCAACAACTGTAATAAGTTTGTATTGTGCCAAATGTTAACTGGCCACTGTTGTGATCATTTAAAAAATGTATATAAATATCAAATCACTATGATGCACACCTGAAAATGATATTGTATGTCAATGATACTTCAATAAAAAATACTCGTATATAAAGACAACATTAGAACGATGAAGGCAATCAAACTTCAAGTGGGAAAAATGAAGAGAGATATACCTATTACAAGGAGGAAAAAAAAAAAAAAACCATGAGAGGAAAGTGCAATAGCATTGACACTTGATTTGAAGATCTCTCTCATATTTTATATCCTTCTTCTTTTCTGTGGCCTATTAATCTTTATTCTCTGGAGAGAATCTTCTCTTGTATTTATAATACTTGTTCTCCATTCTGCCATACAAGATTCATTCTTTTGCATTTCTCCATATTTCTGGAGGCTGCCTGTAGGGATGGTATCACCCAGGCTCCTTTACAGACTGACTTCTGGTTAGGTTTCATCAGGTTTCTGGGGAGGAGATAGAGGTCAGAGTATTAATTCCACTATGTTCTCCCTTCCTGGGGGCACTGTGGTTTTGACAGTGGTAAGGAAAGGAGTACGTCAAGGCTGTATATTGTCACCCTGCTTATTTAACTTATATGCAGAGTACATCATGAGAAATGCTGGGCTGGAAGAAGCACATGCTGGAATCAAGATTGCTGGGAGAAATATCAATAACCTCAGATATCTAGATGACACCACCCTTATGGCAGAAAGTGAAGAAGAACTAAAGAGCCTCTTGATGAAAGTGAAAGAGGAGAGTGAAAAAGTTGGCTTAAAGCTCAACATTCAGAAAACTAAGATCATGGCATCTGGTCCTATCACTTCATGGCAAATAGATGGGGAAACAGTGGAAACAGTGGCTGACTTTATTTTTGGGGGCTCCAAAATCACTGCAGATGGTGATTGCAGCCATGAAATTAAAAGACGCTTAGTCCTTGGAAGGGAAGTTATGACCAACCTAGATAGCATATTCAAAAGCAGAGACATTACTTTGTCAACAAAGGTCCGTCTAGTCAAGGCTATGGTTTTTCTAGTGGCCATGTATGGATGTGAGAGATGGACTATAAAGAAAGCTGAGCGCTGAAGAATTGATGCTTTTGAATTGGTGTTGGAGAAGACTCTTGAGAGTCCCTTGGACTGGGACTCTCAACCAGTCCATCCTAAAGGAGATCAGTCCTGGGTGTTCATCAGTAGGACTGATGTTGAAGCTGAAACTCCAATACTTTGGCCACCTGATGCGAAAAACTGACTCATTGGAAAAGACCCTGTTGCTGGGAAAGATTGAAGGCAGGAGGAGAAGGGGACAACAGAGGATGAGATGGTTGGATGGCATCACTGACTCGATGGACATGGGTTTGGATGGACTCTGGGAGTTCGTGATGGACAGGGAGGCCTGGCGTGCTGTGGTTCATGGGGTTGCAAAGAGTCAGACAAAACTGAGTGACTGAACTGAAGTGAACTTCCCTTGAACTCTAGCTCTTACATAACAGCCCTTGCTCTCTACCCTTGCTCTCCCTAAGCTCTAATTACAGTTTTTCCTCCTCTTGTCCCTTCAACCCTAGGCATGATAGCAGATTTCCACTGTTGCAAGCTCTAGATCCCTCAACTTTTTCTGTATGGTCCTTTCATAAAAGGATTCTTTAAATAATCCCTTCATTAAAGCTTTCCTTGTTAAAACATCTGGACCTAATTTCCTGCCAGGAGCTGAACGAATACAGCTCATCTTAGATGTATGCTATTTTCACATATAATTTTCTTTGGTAGTGCAATTTACCTTACTACCCAACTACTTTTTCGTCATTGCAAAATCTCCTGTATGTCCCAGCATGTACCCTTAGCTTCCTCAGTTTTACTGTTTAGGGAGACACTGCTTTGGGAAAGATCCCTGGTGTTCTCCTTTCTTATTGCAAATAATAAAATCCATCCTTCTCTTAATCTATGGCTTTGTTGTGTCAACTGAAGAAAAATGGTACAAGATAAAAGTTGAGAATTTTGGAAGACTTTCTGAGGACTTAAACCCAGAAGACATCCTCTTGGATAGCTCTGGTGGGACTTCTCCTGAAAGGGTAAAAGAGAGACCAGGATATGGAAGGATTTTAACAACAAAACCTAGTTGTGATCTTGGGTGGCCTCAGCCTGCAGTGGCTTGAATTGGGACTTCAGTTAGTATACTGTATTGGTGTTTTTCTTTCTGGCTTACTTCACTCTGTATAATCGGCTCCAGTTTCATCCATCTCATTAGAACTAATTCAAATGTATTCTTTTTAATGGCTGAGTAATACTCCATTGTGTATATCTACCACAGCTTTCTTAGCCATTCATCTGCTGATGGACATCTAGGTTGCTTCCATGTCCTGGCTATTATAAACAGTGCTGAGATGAACATTGGGGTACACGTGTCTCTTTCAATTCTGGTTTCCTCAGTGTGTATGCCAGCAGTGGGATTGCTGGGTCATATGGCAGTTCTATTTCCAGTTTTTAAAGGAATCTCCACACTGTCCTCCATAGTGGCTGTACTAGTTTGCATTCCCACCAACACTGTAAGAGGGTTCCCTTTTCTCCACACCCTCTCCAGCATTTATTGCTTGTAGACTTTTGGATCACAGCCACTCTGACTGGCGTGAAGTGGTACCTCATTGTGGTTTTGATTTGCATTTCTCTGATAATGAGTGATGTTGAGCATCTTTTCATGTGTTTGTTAGCCATCTGTATGTCTTCTTTGGAGAAATGTCTGTTTAGTTCTTTGGCCCATTTTTTGATTGGGTCGTTTATTTTTCTGGAATTGAGCTGCAGGAGTTGCTTGTATATTTTTGAGATTAGTTGTTTGTCAGTTGCTTCATTTGCTATTATTTTCTCCCATTCTGAAGGCTGTCTTTTCACCTTGCTTATAGTTTCCTTTGTTGTGCAGAAGCTTTTAATTTTAATTAGATCCCATTTGCTTATTTTTGCTTTTATTTCCGGTATTCTGGGAGGTGGATCATAGAGGATCCTGCTGTGATTTATGTCGGAGAGTGTTTTGCCTATGTTCTCCTCTAGGAGTTTTATAGTTTCTGGTCTTACGTTTAGATCTTTAATCCATTTTGAGTTTATTTTTGTGTATGGTGTTAGAAAGTGTTTCATTCTTTAGAAAGTTTGAAAGTTAGAAAGTTTCATTCTTTTACAAGTCGTTGACCAGTTTTCCCTGCACTTGTTAAAGAGATTGTCTTTAATCTATTGTATATTCTTGCCTTCTTTGTTGAAGATAAGGTGTCCATAGGTCCGTGGATTTATCTCTGGGCTTTCTATTTTGTTCCATTGATCTATATTTCTGTCTTTGTGCCAGTACCATACTGTCTTGATGACTGTGCCTTTGTAGTAGAGCCTGAAGTCAGGCAGGTTGATTCCTCCAGTTCCATTCTTCTTTCTCAAGATTGCTTTGGCTATTTGAGGTTTTTTGTATTTCCATACAAATTGTGAAATTATTTGTTCTAGCTCTGTGAAAAATACCACTGGTAGTTTGATAGGGATTGCATTGAATCTATAGATTGCTTTGGATAGTAAACTCGTTTTCACTATATTGATTCTTCCGATCCATGAACATGGTATATTTCTCCATGACAGTCTTGCTATTTTTGTTTTGGAGTATCTACCCTGAGGGGTGGGAGGAGTCATCTACCTCCTGCCTCAGTCGGAACACCAAAACATTACTGCTATTTAAAGAAAAACATGACATCATCACTTTTCTATGTAGGAGAAGATGCAAGAGTCTGAGCTCATTGAAATAACTCCTTTGATATGCATCTACTGTCTAAGGCCTCCATAGAGAGTCAGATGCACAATTAAGGGAGGCTGCAGTGGCTAATGGTGAACAACATCCTTTGCTTACTGATATGGCAGGTGACATCTTCCACAGTTGTCTTTTGTCTAGACACTCATCAAGAGGCAAACTCAGTTTTTCACGTAACAGTAGGTGTAGGAGGCCCACAGATGCACATAGACCAGGCAGTTGATGACAGTCTCCATCTCCATGGAATAATTCTGATAAATCTAGGAGTTCATGGTTGACTGGCAATAAGGAGCTAAGCTCAGAAAGTGATGTTGGCTGGCCCCTAAGGCCAAGGATATCTCAGTGGTTGGTCCAAAGGTTGCAAGTGATTAAAAGGTTGGAGGGTGGTTGGGGACTGGAGGAAGGAGAGTCTCTGGGTCTGTTCTGTCCAAGCATTATTGAAGCAAGAGACAGATCCACTGTACTGTGGACCACACTGCTTCCTGACCAATATTAGATCTGGGAGTGGGCTCTTACAGCTGTCCATAGAGAAGTGACTTTCCTAGAGAAAAATTGCAGTACATTTTCCAGAAAAAAAGAAGGCCCCAAAACACTAGATGTTTACGAACAGAGATAAAAAATGATATACCCTGACGATGAAATCAAAGCTGATCAATACTGTTATGCAATATGCCTTAAGGGAAGCCTATTTAGCAAAGCCTCATTCCGGGTCCACCTGTGTCTGATGTGAGCTGTACCTGAAGGGGTCAGTTCCCCTGCACATGGACAGCATCCCACCTCTAATTCTGCCTTAGGGCTTTTTTGGCAGAAATTTTTTGGGAGCCTGCTCTGCCAGGTACCGGGCAAACTGGAAGTATTCACCAGGGGCAGCCCTTAACCAAAAGAGGAGAGAAGTTAGTAGATAAAGGCCTCAGACTCCAGCCTTTTTAGCGAACAATTCTGAAGCACATTCTACATGGTGGAGTAGAGGGCTCTTAGAGAGAGGGAGCCACAGTAGCCCATAAGAGGGTATCCAGCTAATAGTGGGTCCCTTATTGGAGTTTCCTTCTTCCCTGTCTCATTCTTTTCTACTCCCTCTAGAGTGCTTCCAGGAATCCCTTCCTAAGTCCTTAAGTCAGTCTCAGACCAGGAGATATCAAAGCAAAACCCAACTGAGACCTGAAGGCTTGGCAGAGCAAGCCATGAAGAGAGCAGGCAGAAGACTGTGGTTTCGAAAAGGAAAGTAGAAGTCTCCCATCAAATAGGAGAAACATGTCAATTTTAGGCTACAGGGGAGAACAATGATAGGAAAATTAAAAACATACAGTGAAGGGAAAACTGAATTGTTTCTCTAGTTTTATATTAAGAACCATTCTTAGATTAACCATTCCATATTAATAACCATAATTACTGTTGCTAATAAATGTAATGTGTATAATTATTAAAGCTGATTAGCCTTGTTTTCTTCATGCAATGTAAATTTTTTGAAAGCAGGAATTGCTTCAAGCTGAACTATAAAGAAAGCTGAGCACCGAAGAATTGATGCTTTTGAATTGTGGTGTTGGAGAAGACTCTTGAGAGTCCCTTGGACTGCAAGGAGATTCAACCAGTCCATCCTAAAGGAGATCAGTCCTGAGTGTTCATCAGTAGGACTGATGTTGAAGCTGAAACTCCAATACTTTGGCCACCTGATGTGGAGAGCTGACTCATTTGAAAAGACCCTGATGCTGGGAAAGATTGAGGGCTGGAGGAGAAGGGGACAGCAGAGGATGAGATGGTTGGATGGCATCACTGACTCAATGGACATGGGTTTGGGTGGACTCTGGGAGTTGGTGATGGACAGGGAGGCCTGGCGTGCTGTGGTTCATGGGGTCACAAAGAGTCAGACACGACTGAGCAACTGAACTGAACTGATATCTCTAAATTAACCTCAGCATATTTGTATTAAGCATACACTATATCCAAAGTACTTTATTAAGTGCTAAGAGACAAACTGGACTTGCTCAAGGGGCCCTCAGAGTCTAGTGCAGGCAACAGATACACATATCTGGCTATCTTGAGACTAACCAAGGAAACTTTGGGATTACAGGTATAATCCTAGTTCCTTGTGATCTCTCAGTAAAGGGCATATATTTATGCATCTTTTACTGAGCATACCCTTTATACCAGATCTGTATGAGGGACTGTCTTTTAATTATTATTGTTACTATTATACAGGTATGGAATATTAATGTATTTTTGATAGAGACAGAGTAAAGGGACAAAGTAGGTAATTAAACAGTTAATTGCACTAGAAGATTGTAAGCAAAGAAAAAAGTATGGAAGACCCTTGTAAGTTAATAATCACCCAAGAAAGCAGGTTTGGCTAACCACAAAACCAAGCAGGCTCGCTTAGCAACAAAACCATACAGCAGAAGCATGAGACAAGTCCCCAAACAATAAAACAATGGTGAAATGAGACCCACTCCTGTCCAAATGAGCTTGGGAAGTTAGTGATTCCTTAGGACATGCTCTCTGCACACATAAAAACAGTAATTTATGGAAAAGGTAATACTTCAAAATGAAAGACCCTCATTGTACTGAGACCTGAAATAATTTTTCCATCATGCCATGACAGTCCTGGCTTGACCCTGAGGGACAAAAAAAAACACTTCTGTCCCCAATCTGAAGGAGGAACTGATAATGGAAGGCTGATGTCTACTCAAGAATGAGGAAGAAGGTGGTCTTTCCCCCCTCCCCACTTTTCCTTTGATTATAAAACGGTATCTCACTAAGTTTTCAGCTTGTGGCATCCCCTCATCCATCCACTTGTAAGCCTTACAAGTGTCCTATTCTAATAAATCACTTCTCTATCACTTTGCTTCTCACTGAACTCTTTCTGTGCTGAGACATGAAAAACCATAGCTCCTCAGAGGCCCCAGAAATGCCATCTAGCGGACTCAACTCTAAAGGCCAACTCTTGTTAAAACTACCTGCACATTCTCTACCTTTGCTATAAATTGTTAGGGACCAAAGGACAGGCTCTAGGACCTGAGTCATGTTTACCAGAAAGAGACAGGACATGCGCTCATCCTGCCTGGCCAATCATGTAACGCCAGCTACTCCTGTAACTGAGACAAAGAACTGCCTGTATATAAGCCGCCATACTCCTTTGTTCGGGGCTCTAGTCGGATTCCACTGTGCTGGATGAGACTTGGGCCCTAGCGCGCTAGAAATAAACTCCCTTCTTGCCTTTGCATTACTGTGGTGGACTTGCTCTCTCGGTCAGTTTGGAGATACGGGCTTGGTGCATAACATTTGGGGGCTCGTCCGGGATCTCTGTCCCACCGGGGAGGACAACTCTCCTGGTAGAAGGGAGTAACCTCGTTTAGGAGATAAGAGCTCTGAGCACCGGTGCTAACGTTGCAGAAGCCCAGATTAAGTCCGGGGCCCAGTATCGTACTGGGGAGGCATCTGGGTGTAAAGTGCAGAGGCAAGTCCAGCGTGAGGCCGAGTCCCCAGTAGCGTACCAGGAGGGCAGCTGGCACTGAGGACGTCCTGACAGTAAGACACTTGCAAGTAGAGAAGGGGTTTCTAGCGCTATAAAGAGGACTGAAAGTAATATTGAGAGTTGGAATCTGTTTGTTGTGTTGTTTCTGTGTCTCTGTGTGCCGGCACTGTCCGTGTGAGTCTCGTTGTTGTTCGTGTTCTCTGTACCCATGGGGCAGACTACCTCTACTCCGCTATCTCTGATGACTGACCACTTCTCTGATTTCAAGTCTAGAGCTCAGAATCTTTCGTTACTGGTGAAGAAGAGCAAACTGGTGACTTTCTGTTCCACCGAGTGGCCCACCTTTGACTTCGGATGGCCACAAGAGGGAACCTTCAATCCCCAAATTATCCAGGCAGTTAAAGAGAGGGTGCTTACTCCTAGTCCTGCCGGGCACCCAGATCAGACTCCCTACATTCTGGTCTGGCAGGATCTAGTGAGAAACCTGTCAGAATGGCTTAAACACTTTGTTCTCGCTCCTTCTAAACCTCCTAAACCTCCCCGTCCCTCTTCCCCAACTCCAACCTCGCCAAGCCCACAGGTGCTAGTCATGAAGGCTTCAGAAGAAAAAGAAGGAAAAAAGGATGAGAATCGACCAAAGCCGGTCTTCCAGGAATCTTCTCTGTATCCTAATCTGATAGATCTGGAGACCAAATTGTTCCCACCCCCGTATGCGGATCCACATCCGCCCTTGCTTCCACAGGTTCCACAGGTTTCATTGGGAGAAGCCAGGAGGAGAACTGAGCCTTCAGCTCCTCCCAGAGAAGGGGGCCCCGCCCAGGGAACTCAGGGAAGAACAAGGGAAATGGCCAGCGTAGGGGAAGAAGAAGACCCAGAAGTCCCCTCCTCCACCGTTCACACGTTTCCGGTCCGGCCGGGGCCAGCCAGAGAGGGTGGAGAGCGGACATATCAGTATTGGCCCTTTTCCACTAGTGATTTGTACAATTGGAAAACCCAGACTCCCTCCTTCTCTGAAAAACCGTAGGGTCTTATTGATCTTTTAGAGTCTATCCTTTTTACTCACAATCCCACTTGGGATGATTGTCAGCAACTGTTACAGGTGCTTTTCACTACAGAGGAGCACTAGTGGATCCTGTCAGAAGCTCGGAAGAATGTGCCAGGGGTGGATGGGAGGCTCACAATACAGCCTAACCTCATTGAGGAGGGGTTCCCCTTGGTGCGACCTAACTGGGACTTCGAATGCGCTGAAGGTAGGGAGCGTCTCCGAGTGTACCGCCAGACTCTTATGGCTGGCCTTAGAGTGGCCACCAGGAAGCCAACTAATTTGGCCAAAACAAATTCAGTGAGGCAGGAGCCAAATGAGAGCCCAGAAGCCTTCCTTGAAAGGATAATAGAAGCTTTTAGACAGTATACCCCTATGGACCCACAGGCAGATGAGTCACAAGTGGCAGTTATGTTAGCATTTGTAAATCAAGCAGCCCCCGATATCAGAAGAAAGTTACAAAAGATAGAGAGGTTAAGTGAACAATCCTTGCAAGATCTAGTGAGGGCAGCCGAGAGAGTTTTTAATCATAGAGAGACCCCAGAAGAGAGAGAGGACCGCATTAGAAGAGAAGAAAGAGAATTTAGAGCTGAAGAAAACCGTAAAAATAAAAAAGAGCTGGCCCAGATATTTTTTGCTGGGGTTGAAAACAAAAACAGGTTCCAAAAAGGGAAAAAATTGGACTCAAAAACTGAAGAAAAAACGACAAGCCGTAAGCTTGAGAAAAACCAATGTGCGTTTTGTAAAGAGTTTGGACATTGGAAAGATAAATGCCCCAAGAAAAATCTAAAAGAGGGGCCCAAGAACCCCAAGAACGAGACTCCCTCTCCAGACAGTCATATCCTCTACGCAGGTGAGGATAGCGACTAGCGGGGTCAGGGCTCAAAGCCCCTCCCCGAGTCCTGGGTAACTATAAATGTGGAGAGGAAACTGGTTGGCTTCATGGTGGACACGGGAGCCCAATACTCAGTCTTAAACCAAAAAGATGGACCCATGTCTAAGAAAAGTAGCTGGGTGCAGGGAGCAACCGGGACTAAACGATATGGATGGACTACAAAATGGCATGTGAACTTGGGGGCCCACCAGGTAACCCATTCTTTTCTGGTGATACCTGAGTGTCCAGCGCCCTTGTTGGGAAGGGATTTACTGTCTAAAGTGAATGCCCAAATTCATTTCGACCATGGACAAGTGTCGGTTTTAGATGGGACCGGGCATCCTCTTCAGGTCCTATCTCTGGCATTAAAAGATGAATACAGACTCTACTTGCCAGAGGCCCCAGCGACAATAAGCCCCGAAGTACAACCATGGGTTCAAAGATACCCTCAGGCCTGGGCTGAAACAGCAGGAATGGGACTGGCCTAACAGAGGCCCCCTATCATTGTGGAACTGAAAGCCAGTGCTTCCCTGGTGAGGGTACGGCAGTATCCCCTGAGTCAAGAGGCTCGACAAGGAATTACTCCTCATATACAACGCCTCATAGACGCTGAGGTCTTGAAAAGTTGCTGGTCCCCATGGAACACTCGCCTGTTGCCTGTGAAAAAGCCTGGGGGAACTGATTTTAGACCGGTTCCAGATCGACGAGAAGTCAACAAACGGGTGAGTGATATTCATCCTATGGTTCCTAACCCTTTTACATTGCTAAGCAACTTGCCTCCAAACTACATTTGGTATACTGTTTTAGATTTAAAAGATGCCTTTTTCAGTTTGCCTCTTGTCCCTGCAAGCCAAGAGATCTTTGCCTTCGAATGGCAGGAAGACGGTGGTCAGACCCCTGTGCAGCTGACATGGACTCACTTACCACAGGGTTTCAAAAACTCGCCCACGTTATTTAATGAGGCCCTGGACGAAGACCTCCGTGAGTATCGGGTTGAACACCCTACCATTGTTTTATTACAATATGTTGATGACCTTATGCTGGCAGCGGCTACAGAGAAAGAGTGCCAAGAGGCAACAGGTGACCTTCTCCAAACCTTGGGGACTTTAGGTTACAGGGCCAGTGCCAAAAAGGCCCAGATTGCCAAGCAAGAGGTTACATACCTCGGTTATAAGATAAAACAGGGCCAGAGGTGGCTAATACAAGCTATGAAAGAAACCATCCTCCAGATCCCTGAGCCGGCTAACCCTAGACAAGTGAGAGAATTTCTGGGAACTGTGGGATGTTGCCGGTTATGGATCTTGGGGTTTGCAGAAAAGGCCAGGCCCCTATATGAAGGCACCAAAGAAAACAAGGACTGGAAATGGACTGAGCCAATAAAAGAGGCCTTCCAAGAGCTCAGGCGAGCCTTGCTAGAAGCTCCTGCCCTTGCCCTCCCTGATCCATCTAAGCCCTTCCAATTATTTGTAGATGAAAAGCAGGGGATAGGAACAGGGGTACTAACACAGAGATGGGGACCATGGAAGTGACCTGTAGCTTACCTTTCCAAGAGACTGGACCCAGTGGCAGCCGGATGGCCACCTTGCCTCCGTATCATCGCGGCCACCACGCTCTTAGTCCCCGATGCTGATAAACTGACTTATGGACAGAGACTCTTGGTCTACACTCCTCATGCCATAGAAAGAGTTTTAAAGCAACCCCCAGGTAAATGGATTTCTAATGCCCGCTTGACGCACTACCAGGCCTTGCTACTTGACACCCCACGGATTCATTTCCAAATGCCCTGCACTCTAAATCCGGCCACTCTTTTGCCCAATCTGGAGGAAAATAGCCCCCTCCATGATTGTGATGAGATACTGGCCGGGGTAACAGCAATACGAAAGGACTTAACCAATACTCCACTGGATAACAGTGAGCTAAAATGGTTCATAGATGGCAGCAGTTATGTGAAAGATGGACAGAGACAGGCGGGAGCCACAGTAGTAGATGACTCTGAACAGACGATATGGGCAGAGGCCCTTCCCCCAGATACCTCAGCACAAAAGGCAGAGTTAATTGCCCTGATTCAAGCATTAGAGAGAGCCAAAGGAAAAAGAATAACTATTTTCACTGACAGTCGCTATGTTTTTGGCACGGTACACATCCAGGGCCCGATATATCGGGAATGGGGGTTTTTGACAGCTGAAGGAAAAGAAATTGAAAATTTGCCTAAAATCCGTAGACTTTTAGAGGCTGTACAGATGCCTCGGGCTGTGTTAATAGTCCATGTACCTGGACATCAGAAGGGTGACAGCCCCACGGCACGAGGGAATCGTGCCGCAGACCTGGCAGCTCGAAAAGTAGCTGATGAAGATTTCATCACCCCTGTGTTGGCGATTGGACTTCCACCTCCAGGCATGGGAACTCTGCCCCCAACCCCTGAGTATTCATCCACAGACCTTGCTTGGATCCAAGAACACACCAACCTTCACAAAGGTGAAGATGGATGGTACCAAGACTCAGACGGCTACTTGATACTCCCTGCTCAGTTGGGACGGCAAGTATGTGAGCATTTACACTTGTCTACTCATCTGGGAGAAAATAAGACTCTGATGCTCTTTCAAACTGCACGCCTGTGATTTCCCCGGCACCAGACAACTGTAAAGAACATAGTGCATGCTTGTAAGGCATGTCAACAGATGAGGCCAGGAAAAGGACAACATGCAGGACTGAGGTATCGGGGAGAAGGACCAGGGCAACACTGGGAAATAGATATCACCGAGTTAAGGCCAGGCAAGTATGGTTACCGGTACTTGTTAGTGTTGGTGGATACCTTCTCAGGGTGGGTGGAGGCTTTTCCTACAAAGGGAGAAACCGCGATGATAGTGGCGAAAAAGATTTTAGAAGAAATAGTTCCCAGGTTTGGCCTGCCGGTGACCATCGCCTCTGATAATGGACCTGCTTTTGTGAGTCAAATAGTTCAGAGCCTTGCCCTAGCCCTGGGGACTAAATGGAAGTTACATTGTGAATACAGTCCACAGAGCTCAGGGCAAGTAGAAAGAATGAATCAGACCCTAAAAGAAACTTTAGCTAAATTGGCTATAGAGACTGGTGGGGACTGGGTGACCCTCCTTCCCTTCGCCCTCTTCCGTGCGTGTAATACCCCTTATCAACTTAATCTGACCCCATTTGAAATTCTGTATGGGAGACCTCCCCCTGTATGTCCAATATTTGAAGGGAAGAAACTACCGCCTCCCACGTTGGGACAATTCCAAGAGGCCTTGATGGCCTTAAGCAAGGTGCACTCTCGTGTCTGGAAACTGCTCCAGGAAATACATGTGGGTCAAAATAAGGGAACTATTCCCTCACATGACATTGGCCCAGGAGATTGGGTATGGGTCAAAAGGCACCAAACCAAGGCACTAGAACCCAAATGGAAGGGTCCTTATGTTGTTCTTCTTACCACCCCAACTGCCCTAAAGGTCGACCGTATCGGGCCTTGGGTGCATTGCAACCACGTACGCCCAGCTACTTCAGCAGAGCAGGAAGACGCTAAAAAAGAATGGGAAGCGTCTCTGCACCCGTCCAACCCCCTGAGGCTGAAGCTCCGGCATCGTCGACAGGACCAAGACAACTTGTCTAGACCATCTTACGGATGACCATGTTGCTCTGCTCCGAAGCTGCCAGCGTGAACCCGCACCGACCCGTCAGAATCACCTGGAAACTGCAAAATGGACTAATACGTGAGATGCTTAACTCCACCACCGCAATACATCCACCAAATACTTGGTGGCCAGACTTATACTTTGACCTTAAGCCGGTGGTAAATGTACCCTGGAAGAGGGGCAAGCTCCGGAATCATGCATTCTGGGCATGTCCAGGTGCGCCCAGGCATAACTGGAAGATCTGTGGGGGGATACAGGACTCTATTGTAAATCTTGGGACTGCATAACTTCCAATGATGGGTCGGAGACTCCAGGGTATAGACGGTGGGATGTAGGAAATCAGGACTTGCTTAACTTCTCATTTGTAGGACCCGTACCTCCGTACTCCGATTGGGAAAAGGATCATAACTTTGCCCAGGTAAAAATAAAGTTTAACGTTGACAAAGCAAAAAAAAAAAAAAAGGCCTGGGTCAATGGGATATCATGGGGGCTTCAGACCAGAACTGACGGGTTCCCATACCGGGAGTATTATAATGGGATCATTGTTGTGAGTCAAGTTTTAGAACCGGTACAAATGTATAGTATCGGTCCAAACCCCGTTGAACAGGTCCATGCAACTCTCTACCCGACAACCTCCCTACCTACATCCCAGGGACCAACAAAAGACCCAGAGGCGGGCCCCTTTGCTAAACTCGGACAAACAGATCCACTATGGAAATTAGTAAAGGCAGCTTATGCTACCTTAAATCAAACCCATCCTGGGGCAACTAAATCCTGTTGGTTATGTTACAACTTAATTCCCCCTTATTATGAGGCAGTAGGCCTCAATGCCTCTCACGACCTGGCCAACAGCACCGATCCTCCTCAATGTCAATGGGGAGACCAAAAAGTAGGCCTTACAATGAGAGAGGTATGGGAAAAAGGGTTATGTATGGGCAAGGTATTATCAGAGAGGTCTCCACTGTGTGCGCATGTCGTTGAGCCTACGGACTTGCCCATAGCCAGGTGGCTAATACCATGGATGGGAGGATGGTGGGTCTGTTCACACACGGGGCTGACTCCATGCTTACACAGCTCAATCTTTGATCCCAAAGAAGAATTCCGTGTTATGGTAGCAGTCGTGCCAAAAATTCTGTACCGACCAGAGGAAACAATATATGATTACTGGGCCCAAAAATTGACCCCAAATCCTCAAGAAAGGACTTACAAAGTCAAGAGGGAACCTCTTACTGCCATAACCATAGCAACTATGTTCGGTCTTGGAATAGCCAGGGCCGGAACAGGAATAACAGCTTTGTCCCTGCAAAGCCGAGGATTTAACTCCCTGAGAGCAGCCATAGATGAGGACATCACCCGTATAGAGCAATCTATTAGTCATTTAGAATCGTCTTTAACTTCCCTATCTGAAGTAGTTCTGCAAAACAGAAGAGGATTAGATCTGCTCTTTCTGCAGCAGGGGGGACTCTGTGCTGCCCTAGGAGAAGAGTGTTGTTTTTATGCTGATCACACAGGAATAGTTAGAGAATCTATGGCCAAAGTAAGAGAGGGACTAGCCCAATGTAAACGAGAATGTGAGGCTCAACAAGGATGGTTTGAGTCTTGGTTTCAATAATCCCCTTGGTTGACCACCCTAATCTCCACCTTGCTGGGACCCCTGCTAGTACTTCTACTGATGCTTACCTTTGGCCCATGTATTATCAATAGACTTGTAGCCTTTGTAAAGGAACGCATAAATACAGTACAGCTGTTTGTGCTTCGACAACAATATCAAACTGTGTCTCAGGACCGAGAGGAAGATTCCTCTATATGATCTAAGGACAGGGGGAGATGTTAGGGACCAAACGACAGGCTCTAAGACCTGAGTCATGTTTACCAGAAAGAGACAGGACATGCGCTCATCCTGCCTGGCCAATCATGTAACGTCAGCTACTCCTGTAACTGAGACAAAGAACTGCCTGTATATAAGCCGCCATACTCCTTTGTTCGGGGCTCTAGTCGGATTCCACTGTGCTGGATGAGACTTAGGCTCTAGCGCGCTAGAAATAAACTCCCTTCTTGCCTTTGCATTACTGTGGTGGACTTGCTCTCTCGGTCGGTTCGGAGATACGGGCTCGGTGCATAACATAAATATCTGAGAGTCCCCAAAGAAAATCCTCATCTAGTCTTTTTCATGGCCTCTCATCCATATGTCCTGAGGGTTTTGGAGACTCTCCCTTTGGGAAATGCAAACCCACTCTTATAGATTCACAGAATGTTCTCTCTGAAAGGGATCTTAATGTTTTCTAGTGTTTTCTGTAGAAGTTAGTATATATACTGCATACCAAAATGGATTAGAAGGTTTGCATCTAGAAGCAGCAAACTCCAGGGCTCCAGCTGCCCTAAAGGCAAAGGGGTTCAATCTTTCTGCAAGCTAGTGTGGCTAAATAGGGCAACCCAATGACCGTCAGCTTGACCATAAGCTGTTTCAGTCAAGTTTATGTCACTGGCACAGTTGTTTGAGAACTACCTTAGAGCTTGTTTAGCCTAGCCCTATAGTTTGTTTGTTTTCAAGACTCAGTTTTAGAAAAGTGGGAACCAAGGTCCCAAGAGGTATCATGGCTTACCCAAGGGCACACACTGAATTAGTGTTTCTCTCCATAGCTCCATTTAGAGATGGCTCCTCTCCTGCACTTAAGGTCCTTTCACAATGCTCTCAGTTAATTCAGGGAGAGGAGAGCTTATGGTAGGAAGTTAAGGAGAGACGGGAATAGGGAGCAGTAGTATAATTCATGGACAGTTAAATGCTGAAATACTGGATGTGAGAGTGTTTCTTTGAGTTTCAGGGAGCACATCCTGGATGGGTTTAGGTGCTGAAGCAAGCGAATTATGATGATCCTCCTAAAATAACCTTGCTTTAGAGCTAAAGATATCCAGCCAGGCTCAAGGTTGCACAAGCCTTTTCCCCACAGCTCTTTGCTAATTGAATTAAACCCTGCTTGGCAATAAGTGAGTCTCCTGAAGACTGACCGGAAGGTTCGATTTTGCACATATAATGACTTGGCTTTCCAGCTGCTTCAGGCTGCCTGCCTCAGCTCAAATTCCTCCTTTAGCTACTGTCTCCTTTCATTTTCCTATAATTATTAATGATACCTGATCCCATTACACGCTGGTGGCCTGCCAGGCACACTCTGTTGACTAACACTCATGATTACTGCTAATTCATAGAGGGCAGGGCTCTGTACTGGGCTGATACATCTCAGAGTTCTCATCTAATTTTCAATTTCAACTACAGTGCCAAAGGACCTGAAGGTACTTCAACCAGAAAAGAGAGCGCTGCATTTTGTTTTCCAGAATCATATATGTGCTAGAATCAAAGCCGGCAAGCGAATAAAAGTCACAGAATTACATTTTGTTTTTGAGCAATTCACCTCCTGTTACTGTGGACTTGCATTTAGTTTCAGAGCTCACTGTGCTTTAGCTCTGCCCAGAGTTCACATTTGGCATTCTCCGAAGTTCTGAACCTTTCTCCCATTCCTTCCTGGTAATCTGTCTTTTGTGGCCTATTTTCATTAAATTCATAAATAGCTAAACGTGATATTTCTAAATGCTTAGAAATGTATCTCTAAATGTATCTCCCTCATTAGTTAACTATTTCATAATTCTAAGTTCCTTTGGAGAATTAGAATTTACCTCAGAGACTCCCAGGTTGAGAATTTCAGGTAACTTGATGAACCTGCAGCTGGAAATATTTGGGGGTAGGCATTTATTTTAAGTTTTCTTTATTTCACATCAGCCACTCAGGCGAGTATGAATAAGAAATATTGCCCGCCATATCAGTAAATAAAGGATTTTACAGCCATCAAGTCATCACATTACAGCTGCCCAGATGGTCAGCCCTGAGGGAACTCAGAATGGAAACAAATGCGCTGCCCACTGCCAAGCCCTCAGCCTCTGCAGCCACTCCCAACTGTGCACTCCAAGGGGACTCAGCATGGAGAAAAGTAGAATACTGGCCCCAGATAGTTGTTTGCCATTGTTCAGTCACCAAGTTGTGTCCGACTCTTTGTAACCCCATGGACCACAGCACACCAGGCTTCCCTGTCCTTCACTATCTCCCAGAATTTGCTCAAACTCATGTCCATTGAGTCGATGATGCCATCCAACCATCTCATTCTCTGTCACCCTCTTCTTCTTGTGCCCTCAGTCTTTCCCAGGATCAGGGTCTTTTCTAAAGTGTCGATTCTTCGCATCGAGTGGCCAAAATATTGGAGCTTCAGCTTCAGCATCAGTCCTTCCAATGAATATTCAGGGTTGATTTCCCTTAGGAATGACTGGTTTCACTTCCTTGCTGTCCAAGGGACTCTTATGAGTTGTCTCCAGTACCACAGTTCAAAAGCATCAATTCTTTGGCGCTGAACCTTTTTTATGGTCCAAATCTTACATCCATAAATGACTACTAGAAAAACCATAGCTTTGACTAGACAGATTATATATATATATATATATATATATATATATATATATGTACACACACACACATAGACCTTTGACTATATGCACTAGATAGTTGGGGTGCACATGAAAGGAATGATTTCAGTAAGTTCAGACTCTTGCATCTTCCCATACATAGAAAAGCACTAAATTCTTTAACTTGAGATGTTTAGTTTTCTTTACTTAACAGTAATCTTTTGATGTTCCCACTATCTGATTTTTGTTGCAAAAACTCCTACATATCCTGGCTCACCACCCTCCCCACTGCTAGCCCTTTTGGAACAGTCACTCAGAGTGATCTGAGAATCCTTGGACTTCAGTCCACAGAATGTTTGCTGAATAAAACATAACTCTCAACTTTTAGGTTCTGCATTTTTCAGTTGACACTAGGTAACACTTCCTAGGAAGTGAATAGAAATATTTCACAGTGCTTATGTTTCTGCACAAGATGGTAAACTTACATGATTTTGCAAAAAATTAAACCAGGAGCTATCTTATCCTGGACAGCAGAACTGGTCATGCAGGTCCACAGTGTGAAATCAGCATGTAAGGATAATAAACAGAAAAAGGGACTAACTCAGTTATTTGTTCTGGTTCAACAAGTTATTTGTTTTTGTGGCTGTATGAATACAACAATGATTTAAAATTTTCTATCTCATTTCCAGGAAGAAACAGCAGGATGATTCATAGGGAAGGAAAGGCTACACAGTATTAAGTCATCATCAGACCAAAGAGATTTGTCAGGATGTCAAACATTCTGTCAGAATCACTGCTGTCAATAAATAGTGAAACTTTTAGAATTTGGTTGTCCTCTGAATAAAAGTAGAAAAAATGAACACATGACAAATAGATTTACCTTTGGCAGAAACCATCCAGAGATGGTTTGTAAATGTGTGACTATCAGAGATTCAAGAAGCCTCTTAATTTTATAAAGCTGATCAGCATATATCATCCAGACAAGAACATTACCAAAGAAAGCTCTGGTCTCCTGAACTGCATGGTAACCCAAACGAGTGAACAAACAGGGAAGAAATAGCAGGTTGTGTTTTGCATGGAGCCCATGTGTAGCAGTGTTCTGCTGAAATTGGCAGTATAGCTTTTACAGAACCAATTGTTAAGTATTCAAGTAAATCCCATTGGCCTTAAAATCAGCCACGGTGAAAGTGGTTATACCGCAGAAATTGGCAGTTGCTATGGAACATGGATTTTTGTTTGCTAGTTTTGTTTAGTGTTCATAGAGTTGGTTTACCCATCTACCACTGTCTAGCTCTCATGAAGGCAAAGAGAGCCTGTCAGGAAAACATAAACTTGCATCTCTCAGTGAAGCATGTATTGTGTGGAACTGGGACAGCTCACCAGACATTTCCCAGAACTCAGATGGAATATTGCTCCAAGTCTCTTTGCTTCACGTCCATGCTCACTAAGCAACCTTCTGCTTATTTATTTGGTCCTAGTAGATAGATTGGTGTCAGAAGGAGTTCCTTCAAGTCTTGGGGATTCTAAGGAACCATTCTAAGGACATCTGGGGAAAGGAGGTGAAGATCATGCCAGGCTGAGCAGGTCTTTCAACTTCAACCAGAGCAGTTTCACTTTCTCTGTTTTACATACTGGTCATACATACACAATCCAAAACAAAACAATTGCTTGGAGAAAGCATACCACCTTTAAAAAAAAAAAACCAAGGCTTCGAAAATAGTAGGCCTGAGTACTCTGTTCGCCAGGAAAGCACATCCCTTATTAAAGCTAATTTATTTTTCTGGATATAATACAGCTACTTGTGAGTTTGCATGTGTGATGTTGATTCAGTCATGTCTGACTCTGTGAGACACCATGGACTGTAGCCCGCTAGGCTCCTCTGTCCATGGGGATTCTCCAGGCAAGAATACTGGAGTGGGTTGCTGTGCCCTCCTCACGGGGATCCTCCTGACCCAGGGATCAAACCCACATCTCTCATGTCTCTTGCACTGGCAGGTGGGTTGTGGGTTCTTTACTACTAGTGCCACCTGGGAAGCCCACTTGTGAGATTAGTTAATCTTAATTAGCTTCCTCTTAACTGATAAGGTTGTGATGCACCAACTGAAAATTCAAATGTCTTGACTGCTTATGTTGAAGACCAGACTCGTTGTGAAGAAATGCCCTTCTGAGATTTTGATCAGGGTCAGGCTGCTGTTCTCTCCAACAGCCCTCTCTTGCATGGGGCAACTTTCTCTGTGCTACAAGGAAACCAGAAAATGTCAGTTAGGTGAGCTGAACTTAAGTCATTGGAAGTTTCTGTCTTTGGCTCTTCTTCTAATTACAAAAGTGACCGTATGTCCTTTAAGTTATTTTAGTAAAAGCAAAAAGAAGAAATTTTTTTTAGGAAAGCAAAAAGAAGAAAATGAAAATCAATTTATCTACCACCTAAAGACAGTCACTGTTACTTCGGTATATATTCTAATAATTTATACAAACACACATGTTCACCCACATACACATGACTTTTTTGAGAGGAGTTTTTAAACTTTGAGCTTGCAGTGTAATGACATTTGACTGGTTCTCATCACAGTTTCTGTATATGTTAATCTATGGATACAGGTTGATCACTACATGAAAGCCTTTTCTCTATATAAAATTCTAAATAAAAGATAACGTAAAAGGTTCAAATTAAAAAAAAATCAAGTAGTTATTTTAGTAGATACTACATACAGTATAATCTAAAAGCATAATATCAGTTCAGTTCAGTTTAATCGCTCAGTTGTGTCCAACTCTTTGTGACCCCATGAACTGCAGCGCACCAGACCTCCCTGTCCATCACCAACTCCTGGAGTCCACCCAAATCCATGCCCATTGTGTTGGTGATGCCATCCAACCATCTCATCCTCTGTCGTCTCCTTTTCCTCCTGCCCTCAATCTTTCCCGGCATCAGGGTCTTTTCAAATGATTCAGTTCTTCGCATCAGGTGGCCAAAGTATTGGAGTTTCAGCTTCAACATCAGTCCTACTGATGAACACCCAGGACTGATTTCCTTTAGGATGGATGGGTTGGATCTCCTTGCAATCCAAGGGACTCTCAAGAGTCTTCTCCAACACCACAGTTCCAAAGCATCAATTCTTCTGTGCTCAGCTTTCTTTATAGTCCAACTCTCACATCCATACATGACCACTGGAAAAACCATAGCCTTGACTAGATGGACCTTTGTTGACAAAGTAATGTCTCTGCTTTTCAATATACTGTCTAGGTGGGTCATAACTTTCCTTCCAAGCAGTAAGTGGCTTTTAATTTCATGGCTGCAATCACCATCTGCAGTGATTTTGGAGGCCACAAAAATAAAGTCAATCACTGTTTCCCTATCTATTTGCCATGAAGTGATTGGACTGGATGCCATGATCTTAGCCTCAAGGTAAATGCTTGACTGTTAATGAATTATATCTATAGGGCCCCAGGTTAAAACTGCCTTCTCTACCACATCATTTTTTTAAATTGTTTTTTTTTTTTTTTACTGAAGGATAATTGCTTTACAGAATTTTGCTGTTTTCTGTCATACCTCAACATGAATCAGCCAGAGATATACATATATCCCCTCCTTTTTGAAACTCCCTCCCATCTCCCTCCCCATCCCACCCCTCTAGGTTGATACAGAGCCTCTGTTTGAGTTTTCTGAGCCATAGAGCAAACTTCCCTTGGCTATCTATTTTACATATGGTAATGTAAGTTTCCATGTTACTTTTACCATAAATCTCACCCTCTCCTCCCCTCTCCCCATGTCCATAAGTCTATTCTCTATATTTGTTCCTGGTGATCCATTGCATGGCTGTAAAATCAACCAGGTTCCTTCTCTTCAACACTTTAGATGGTTTATAATACCACTGTGGGATAAACATTCTTTTATCTAAATCTCTGTCACTTCGCTGATTATTTCCTTAGGGTAAATTTCTGTTACGTGGATACAAGGGTATGTCAAATTTCCAAACATGAGCTTTGGCAGGAATATTTAAGTTCTGTTTCACCCATGAAGAAAGTGAAGGTGTAGTGGCTTACCAATGCAGATCTTGAAAGTCAACTTTTCTGACTTTGAATCATATGTCATTCATAGTCTACCACATGACTATAGGAAACCATTTCCACTGTAAAGGGTTTTGCCCCCAGATCTGCTCCATTCTGTGAAATGCTGGGGTTGCCTCTCAGCCTTGTCATGTTTGTTTAGGTTCATCTCAGGTTATTCTTGCTGCACTTCTGCTCCAGGGTTTTCTGTGGGACACCTTTTCAGTTCGGTTCAGTTCATTCGCTCAGTCGGTCTGACTCTTTGCAACCCCATGGACTGCAGTACGCCAGGCTTCCCTGTCCATCAGCAACTCCTGGAGTTCACTCAAACTCATGTCCATTGAGTCAGTGATGCCATCCAACCATCTCATCCTCTGTTGGCCCCTTTTCCCCCTGCCTTCAATCTTTCCCAGCATCAGGGTCTTTTCAAATGAGTCAGCTCTTTGCATCAGGTGGCCAAAGTATTGGAGTTTCAGCTTCAACATCAGTCCTTCCAATGAACACCCAGGACTGATCTCCTTTAGGATGGACTGGTTGGATCTCCTTGCAGTCCAAGGGACTCTCATGAGTCTTCTCCAACACCACAGTTCAAAAGCATCAGGTGTTTGGTGCTCAGCTTTCTTCATAGTCCAACTCTCACATCCATACATGACTACTGGGAAAAACATAGCCTTGACTAGTCAGACCTTTGTTGGCTAAGTAACGACTCTGCTTTTTAATATGCTGTCTAGGTTGGTCATAACTTTTCTTTCAAGGAACAATCATCTTTTAATTTCATGGCTGAAAGTCACTATCTGCAGTGATTTTGGAGCCCCCCCCCCCCAAATAGTCTGTCATTGTTTCCACTGTTTCCCCATCTATTTGCCATGAAGTGATGAGACTAGATGCCATGATCTTAGTTTTCTGAATGTTGAGCTTTAGGCCAACTTTTTCACTCTCTTATTTTAGTTTTATCAAGAGGCTTTTTAGTTCTTCTTCACTTTCTGTCATAAGGGTGGTGTCATCTGCATACCTGAGGTTACTGATATTTCTCTCTGCAATCTTGATTCCAGCTTGTGCTTCATCCAGCTCAGCATTTCTTATGATGTACTCTGCATGTAAGTTAAATAAGCAAGGTGACAATATACAGCCTTGACATACTCCTTTCCCTATTTGGAACCAGTCTGTTATTCTATGTCCAGTTCTAACTGTTGCTTCCTGACCTGCATACATATTTCTCAAGAGGCAAGTTAGGTGGTCTGGTATTCCCATCTCTTTCAGAATTTTCCACAGTTTGTTGTGACACACACAGTCAAAAGCTTTGGCATAGTCAATAAAGCTTAGCAGATGTTTTTCTGGAACTCTCTTGCTTTTTCCATGATCCAGTAGATGCTGGCAATTTGATCTCTTGTTCCTCTGCCTTTTCTAAATCCAGCTTGAACATCTGGAAGTTCATGGTTCACATATTGCTGAAGCCTGGCTTGGAGAATTTTGAGCATTACTTTACTCGTGTGTGAGATGAGTGCAATTGTGTGGTAGTTTGAGCATTCTTTGGCATTGTCTTTGTTTGGGATTGGAATGAAAACTGACCTTTTCCAGTCCTGTGGCCACTGCTGAGTTTTCCAAGTTTGCTGGCATATTGAGTGCAGCACTTTCACAGCATCATCTTTTAGGATTTGAAATAGCTCAACTGAAATTCCATCACCTTCACTAGCTTTGTCTGTAGTGATGCTTCCTATGGCCCACTTGACTTTGCATTCCAAGATGTCTGGCTCTAGGTGAGTGATCATACTATCATGATTATCTGGGTTGTGAAGATCTTTTTTGTATAGTTTTTTCATGTATTCTTGCCACCTCTTCTTAATATCTTCTGCTTCTGTTAGGTCCATATCATTTTTGTCCTTTATTGTTCCCATCTTTGCATGAAATGTTCTCTTGCTATCTCTAATTTTCTTGAAGAGATCCCTAATTTTTCCCATTCTATTTTTTCCCTCTATTTCTTTGCATTGATCCCTGAGGAAGGCTTTCTTATATCCTTGCTATTCTTTGGAACTCTGCATTCAAATGGGTATATCTTTCCTTTTCTTCTTTGCTTCTCGCCTCTCTTCTTTTCACAGCTCTTTGTAAGGCCTCCTCAGACAACCATTTTGACTTTTTCCATTTCTTTTTTTTGGAGATGGTCTTGATCCCTGCCTCTTGTACAATGTCACAAACCTCTGTCCACAGTTCTTCAGGCACTCTGTTTATTTGATCTAATTCCTTGAATCTATTTCTCACTTCCACTGTATAATTGTAAGGGATTTGATTTAGGTCATACCTGAATGGTCTGGTGGTTTTCTCTGTTTTCTTCAATTTAAGTCTGAATGTGGCAATAAGGAGTTCATGGTCTGAGTCACAGTCAGCTCTTGGTCTTTTTTTGCTGACTGTATAGAACTTCTCCATCTTTGGCTGCAAAGAATATAATCAATCTGATTTGGGTTTTGACCATCTGGTGATATCCATGTGTAGGGAAACCTTTTAATTTGATACAGAATACCTTTTTTTTTTTTTTTTTTTTGTTGAGCGTTATCATTTGTTTAACTTGACAGAATATTTCAGGAGGATTGCATCTGGCACATAGGAGGTGCTCAATAAATTGATGACTGTTGAATGATATTGTATAGTTATTGCAATCCTAAAAAGAAACAGTCCCCAACCTTTTTGGTACCAGGGATTGGTCTCATGGAAGACAATTTTCCCTCAAATGGGGTGAGAGGGAGTGCGAAGGGAAGAGGTTCAGGTGGTAATGCCAGAGATGGGGAGCACTGGGGAACAGTAGATGGAGTTCCACTCACTTGCCTAACACTCACTTCCTGCTGTGTGGCCCAGTTCCTAACAGGCCTCAGACTGGTACCTGTTTGAGACCTGTGTGTTGGGGACCCCTGCGATTGAGGTTGTATCTCCAGAAGACTGGATATGTGTCAGAAACTTCATAACTGAGCTTGCACATCTAACATTCATGGTTTCAGATGGAAATGACTATACTTTTGAGAGAAGTACCATTATTCTAAACCTTATGGCTATACAGTTTCATTATAAAGTTTATTGCAGTTTGTATGTTTCTCTAATAAAGATAGGGAGGTAAGGAAATTAACAAAAGGGGAGATTGAGATAGTTGGGCTACATGCTCACCTTTCTCTCCCAGTCTAGTCCAAAGTTAAAATAATCAAACATTTATTGAATAACTACAACACATAGGCTGGACTTCCCTGGTGGCTCTGTGGTAAAGAATCCACCTGCCAATGCAGAAGACACGAGTTGGATCCCTGAGTCGGGAAAATCCTCTGGAGAAGGAAATGGTAATCGACTCCAGTGTTCTTGCCTGGTGGTATAACATCCATGGGGTCTCAAAGAGTTGCACATGACTTAGCAACTAAACAACAACAACAAGGCATGAGCTAGACTGATTTGAATAGTATTATTAAATGAATATGATTTATGGTCGGTCTCTGGTCTACATCACAATTACAAACATCAAGTTTTTTTAATATCATAATAGGGTGTGTTGAGAAAGCTGAGGCACCAACAGCGACTGGTTCTGTTTTTTACTTGCTTGTGTAGGTTAATATACTGGGTCTGTCTCCTGGCCATTAAACCATATGAATGACATTTTTTTTAAAGTTGAATGCTAATTCCACAAAACAGACTTTCACATTTATATCTATACCTTTTTAGGTATGTACATGCTAAGTGGGCATGCTAAGTCACTGTAGGCATGTCTGACTCTTTGTGACCCCATGGACTGTAGCCTACCAGGCTTCTCTGTCCATGAGATGCTTCAGGTGAGAGTACTGGAGTGGGTTGCCAAGCCCTCCTGCAGGGGATCGTCCCCATTCATTGATCAAACCCATGTCTCTTATGTCTCCTGCATTGGCAGGTGCGTTCTTTACCACTAGTGCCAACGGAGAAGCCCATACCATTTTACATTGCAGGTTAATTCATTGAAGATGTTCTTTGAAGAAAGTTTTGTGTATATCACATATATTTAATTTCTGTGAAATGTTAAATATTTAGGTAATTAGGTGTTTTCAGATAATGCTTTTCAGGCTGGGTGGTTTGGTGTGGTAATTGTTTTAAAATTATTTAAAGTACTGTAACCTACCTTTGGTGCTCACAGTCAAGGAAACTACAGGATTTAGTTAAAATGTTAGTCTCTTGTTTATCTGAGTAGGACACTTGCCAAGGGCAAATTGCAGGATGTACCTTGGATTACCTTTTGAATGGCCTTCACACCTGCTTACTTTCTTTTAAACAGGATGATAAGAAAACAAAACAAAACCTTAGAGCTCTCAATTTATTTCCCTATCTGGTTGTAACAACTTTACATTCCTTACCAGCTACTATAAACAGCAGCAAAGATGACCCATGCTCTTGAAAGAAAGTAAATGTCAGTCTTCATTAGGAATATATTATAGCATATTTACATACAGTCAAAGCAGAAGAGAGTGATCAGTATTTTAATCTGTCTGACACATTACTTTGGTTCAGATAAAACATTCCATCTCTGCCTTCACCGGCTAATTTAGCATTACCATTTTTGAGACTTATGTACGCAGGTTTACAAAAAAGGCAAAAAATAAATCAGCACGCTATTTTGCTCGTTGCAGAGCTAGATACCTGATTTATGGAGGCACTGCCACAAGGTGAAATTTCATTGTTTCTGGGAGATCAGATGTGATAGCTGTTTGCCTTTATCGTCTTATCTTGAGCTCTCTTTGAGGTCAGGAAAAGGCTAAATTTTACCGCGGTCCTCAGGGTCCAATGCGACCTCACATAAGTCCGAGAGTTAAGAACCGCTAGTCCGGCGCCGCAGAAGCCTCCTAAGAGCGTGAGGGCGCGCTCCAGCTTAGTTTTGGGAAAAAGCGGAGGCTCTAATTGGGAGCGTAAAGGAAGGTGACTTTCGGGATGTGGGCAGCCGCCCGGAGACCCCTTTGGTTGGGTAGAGCAGCAGCTGCAGGGTACAACAGCCGGCGTCCCGAACAGCACCCGCTCCAAAATCCCGCCCGGGTCTCCCCCGCCCCCAAACAACGGCGCGCGCTTCCCGCCCTCCCCCTGCGCGCGCTCCCTTAGTCCTCCCCCTGCGCGCGCTCCCTCCGTTCTCACGCGCGCTCCCTCCGTTCTCACGCGCGCTCCCTAACGCGCCCCCGCCGCTGCTCCCGCCCGCGCTCACCCCGCCCTCTCCGCGGAGCGCGCTCACCCGGCCCGCGCGCGCGCGCACGCGCTCCCCGCCCTCCCTCCCGCCCGGCGCGCGCGAGCCGGCGGGCTGAGGAGTGCGGTGGGCGGGGCGCCGCGCTGACGTTGCCTGGGATGCGGGCAGGTTCCGCCGCCGCCGCCGCCGCCGCCGCCGCCACTGCCACCTCCTCCTCCTCCTCGCCTGCCACCGGGGTTTGTATGAAAACACCCGGCGGCGGGCGACTAGGTATCCGCGGTGTGTCGGAAGAGCAGCCGCTCGCGCTGCCGACGCCGAGCCGGGTGCTGCGGCTCTGCCTAGTTCCTGCCAGCGCCCCATCCTGAGCCGGTGAGCTCCCCGCCGCCGCCGCCGTCCGCGTCCTGGCCGGCAGCCCCTCGGCCGCGGCTAATCCGCCAGCCAGCCACCACTTCGCTCTCCCCGGCCGCGGTGTCTTGGGGGCGGGAGAAGCTAGGAAGGAGCGACCCCCGGCCCTCCTCGGTCTGCGCCCTGCTACCTCTGGGCCCCTTACCTGACAGATTGTGTAACCCGTGTCTTTCAGGGGTGGACCGGGTCTTGAAGGGAATCCCTGATGGGTGGGGGCTTTGGCCGATTTCTGGAAAACGCCCCACCCCGCCCCCACCCATGGTCACTCGGTCGTCCCCTCTCCAGCCCTCGCAGAGGGTAGCCGGTGAGGTCTCCGAGCAGAGGCGGCCCCCTGCCCTGCTCTTCCTTTCTCTCGGCGGTGACCGCGGTGCAGCGCAGAGCTGAGCGGTGCGGAGGGGCGGTGGGCAGGGCCGGGCGCGCGCCTTGCCTCCACACCTACCCAGCTCTCAGCCCCTAAGTGCACCCGGCTTCAAGGTGGGTAGTGGTGTGACGACGGCGATGGCCGAGCTTGCTTCCTTTCTGTGGTTGACTTGACCCGAAGTGTGTTCTCTGCTTACAACTTGTCGCCTTGTGGGTTTGATTTGGACATGAAGGAGATCGCCCTAGATGACAGTGCAGAGTTTCCCTCCAGCCTTCCTTCCCGAGTTGCGGGTTTTTCATGCGAGTGTGCAGGGACACCTGCAACCCCACGCAAAGGCTTGCTGGGCTCCACGGTGGTTACCCTCCTGCGCCTTTAAGTCTCTTAATGTACCAGTGCAGGTTTGAGTCGGTCGGTTACCTTTCCTGGGCATTTATCCGTCTTAGAATAGAGTTTTACACATCGTTGTGAATGTTGATAACATAAAGCTTGTTTCTCTTTTTTAAGATAGCTTCCTCAAGTGCCTGCAGGTCTAGCACTGCTGATGACTTAATATGTTTTAAGACTCAGTAGAAATTTTCTGTGGCAATGTTCATTCTGCGTGGGTTTGTTTTTCTTCTTACTTTCAGGTATTCAAAATTGTAACAGTGTTTATGATGTACATTTGTAGCAGTGTCTGTGATGTAGTTCGTACAGTTTGTGGGTAGAAAGGACTTTTAACAGTCTGCTGGATCACTCATTTTCACTTACCATTTATGTATTTCTTGGAATCTTTATGTAAATCGAGTTATCTCTTTCTTTGTTATCCTCTGAATTTGTTTTATAAAATGTCTTTTTTTTTTTTTTGATCCCTGAGAAAACCAGAAAGTTATTTCTGTAATTATATTGTGGAATGTTTTCAGTTCAGTAGGCCGAAAAAATAGTAGTTTATTTAAGGCACTTTGTATGGTACATATTTTAAAACGTGTGCCAAATGTTAAAACTAAACAAAAACTCTGAAATATCTCTAAGTATTTTCTTCTGTAATTACTGTGAGATAGTTAGCGCTTATTCACTCCTTATTCCTTATCCTTAAGGCTGATTTGTAACTTGACTTATTCTGCTTCCCTTTCCACTTTGCTTGATTTAATTTCTACAGTGAAGTTCTAAGTTCATTTTTAATGACCTTAAAACTCTGCCTTGAGTTGCATCAACACGTATTTGGAACTGCATTCTCACTCTGAACACTGAAATGAAAGGCATAAACATAGAGCTAACCTTGTAATTAGCCACACTGCAAAACATTTAGATGTATAGTGTAATTTGAAATTTTGTAAAAGCAGTTTTTATAAAGCTCTATCAATTGATTTGAATTGAGACATTATTCTCTTTGGAATAGTCTAGTTGATTCTTGTATAATAATGGTTTTATCTTCAATTGCAGAAGGCAAAGAGGTCCAAGACTTGTGAAATTATCTAACTTATATTCTATATTTTGAACTAAAGAAAAATGTCCTCTACAGTTTTACCTTCCAAAATCTACTTCTCTTGCCTGAGGTCCTCTGGTACTTGGAAGTTGAACAGCACCCGCAGAGTAATGGATGAACCTGTCAGAGGGCTCTCTGCAAATTGGAAGCTTCTCTTTGGCAGTATGAACAGTGGACATTGACTTTAAACTTTATGTATTATTGTTGGTTACTTGCCTGTGTGTACTGTAGTGTAGTGGCTAAGGGGCTGGGCCTCAGAGTCAGACAGGCTGGATTTAAATCCTGCCTTTGCTTTGGGCAAGTTATTTATCTTCTTTGTGCTTCAGTTTTCTCAACTCCAAAAATGGGGATAATGATGGTGTATACGCTTAAGATGATCTTGAATGTTAAGTGCTTAGCCCACAGTGCCTAGCACATAGAAAATGCTCAGTAAATATTATTATTGCTTCTGTGTTTCCTCAGCACAGGGGATCTCATAGCCGAAAAGGGGCTTTGGGCTGATTGAGTCCTGTTACTCCAGGTTAATCCCACTAAGACCCATTTGCTCTTTTGGGGCTGAGAGCTTAGTGTTACTGTCCTGTCTTGGAAGCATATAATTTAGTTTAAAATAGAACAGCTAGACCCTGAGCTGGGCGTCCTGAGATGCTGCTGGAGAGTGGCTGAAGTATCCGTTTGTCCCTTCTGACAGGACCTTGGATTGTCTCCCTCACAGTGGTGGCGGCTGCTATTTTAATCATCTGTTTTTGAGTTTGTGACTGCGCGTTTCTTTGGCTGTCATATGCAGCTATCAAAAATGTTATTTATCAAATGGATATATTTATGTGTGTATCTGATCAAGATATTGCGTTATGTTTCCAGGATATACAAAATCACTTTCATCTAAGCATTCTTTTCTTTTTTAAAATTCTTATTGATGTTACATAAAAGGAGTCAAATAATTTTGATTTGCCATCGTGTCCCTTTTCAGTTTTCATGTAATGTCTTTTAGGAAAATGAAAAAAAATAATAAAAGAAAAAGTACTTCTGGTTCCTTTTGTTTTGCAGGGATCTGATACTGTTCTTTAAATCAGGTGTTTTCAAATGTTTTGTCTCAGGACTCTTTTATAGTCTTAAAAGAAGTATTGAGCACACAGAGAGCTTTTGTGTCTTATATTTGTCTGTATTATATTATAAATTAAAGCAGAGATATAACTTTTTATTAATTCACTTAGAATGAGCGTATAAACCCATTACATGTTAATATAAACTTTTTTTCTTTTAGTAAAAGATGACTGTTTTTTAAGAACGAAGGAGTGAGAACACTGGCATTTTAGATTTTTGTAAATCTCTAATGTCTGGTTTAATAGAAATAGCAGGATTCTCGTATTTGCTTTTACATTCAGTCTATTGCAGTATGTTGTTTGGGTTGAAGTATGTATACAGAGAGAAATCCAGCCTCACACAGTTAATGGTTGAAAAAGGGAGGGATATTTTGATAGCCTCCAAGGAATTATGGATATATTTTGTTGGTGTGTGTGTGTGTGTGTGTGTGTGTGTGTGTACATGTGTGTGCATGCTCAGTCACTCAGTTGTGCCCAGCTCTTTGCATCCCCCAAGATTGTAGCCCTCCAGGCTGCTCAGTCCATGGGATTGCCTAGGCAAGAGTGGGTTGCCATTTTTTCTTGCAGGGGATCTTCCTGACCCAGGGATTGAACCAGCAGAACCAGTGACTCCTGTGTCTCCTGAGTTGTCTGGTGGAATTTTTACCACTGAGCCCCGTGGAAAGCCGTATATTTGGTTGTTAACTACATCAAGACTCAGCATATAACAGTTTTTAGCAAATTATGTAGGAGTTTGAAATGAACCTTCTTGAAATTTGCCACATTTGCATGGTTGATTATTTTGAGCAGATGAGACCCTATGGGTTCAAGAGAAACTACTGCCCCTTTTTAACCACCTAGAAGAATTTAAATTGGGGATTTTTCTCAGAAAAAAAGTTATTACCAGAGATAAATTTTATCCTAGTGGCCCCATTGTGAAACATCTGCTCTGCTGCTTATTGTCCTGTGAATGATCCTCCTGTTCTTCTAAGCCCCAGGCCCCTATCCCATCCTGTAGTTCAGAGTGACATTTACACCACATTTTACCTTTCTATCTTGGAATCTCTCATGTATGTAGGGTGTCTGGCCCACCTTATGTATGGAATTCCCATGCATATGAAATTAAATTTGATTTTCTGTTGTTAATCTGTCTTGTGCCAGTTTAATTTTTAGACCAACCAGAAGAACCTGGAAGAGTAAAGGAAAGTTTCCTCCTCCCTGACATTTGCAGTCTAGAATCTGAAATCGTATCAGTAGACTTCTTAATAATGTTATGTTAAAATCCATTGGTTTGAACATAGAGTGAATCATATGCCTACGTTTGACTGTATAACATCATGCCTTGGTCATTTGTCAATATTGGTTCAGTAAGTTACTTTTCATTATAAGCTATTAAAATACCACATTTGTTAATATCACCCATTCTATCAGAAACAAGTTATTGGGAAGCTGTCCCTGTTGTGACATGATGATGGATATGAGGTTTCCAGAAATCTGATTTTTGCTTGAAAGTTCAAATTTTATCATTGGCAAAAATAAGATTCGCAATTGTTTCCTAAAGTGACAAGAAGACTTCCTTCATTTCTGAGCAAACCTCCAAAATACCTAAGACATTCTTTTAAGTAAAGATGGTATAATGAAAAATGCTAGCTTAAGCTCTCAATAACCTCAGATATGCAGATGACACCACCCTTATAGCAGAAAGTGAAGAAGAACTAAAGAGCCTCTTGATGAACATGAAAGAGGAGAGTGAAAAAGTTGGCTTAAAGCTCAAATTTCAGAAAACTAAGATCATGGCATCTGGTCCTATCACTTCATGGCAAATAGATGGGGAAACAGTGGAAACAGTGGCTGACTTTATTTTTCCATGCTCCAAAATCACTGCAGATGGTAACTGCAGCCATGAAATTAAAAGATGCTTACTCCTTGGGAGGAAAGTTATGACCAACCTAGATAGCATATTAAAAAGCAGAGACATTACTTAGCCAACAAAGGTCCGACTAGTCAAAGCTATGATTTTTCTAGTAGTCATGTATGGATGTGAGAGTTGGACTATAAAGAAAGCTGAGGGCCGAAGAATTGATGCTTTTGAACTGTGGTGTTGGAGAAGACTCTTGAGAGTCCCTTGGACTGCAAGGAGATCCAACCAGTCCATCCTAACGGAGATCAGTCCTGGATGTTCATTGGAAGGAGTGATTTTGAAGCTGAAACTCCAATACTTTGGCCACCTCACGCAAAGAGTTGACTCATTGGAAAAGACCCTGATGCTGGGAGGGATTGGGGCAGGAGGAGAAGGGGACGGCAGAAGATGAGATGGCTGGATGTCATCACTGATTCAATGCACATGAATTTGGATGAACTCCGGGAGTTGGTGATGGACAGGAGGCCTGGTGTGCTGTGATTCATAGGGTCGCAAAGAGTCACACACAACTGAACTGAACTGAAAGGTTATTCACAGAAAGTTGAAAGGTTTCTTAGCATTTTAGTCAAGCGCTGATACAAGGGAACTATATTATTAGTGTTCTGAAATTACATTGTCTAAAAATAAAGATTTGGTACTACATTTCCACATAAATATTCAAATCTAATTTTTTTTTTTTTACTTATTAGACAAATATGGTGAGGGCACAGTATGGAAAGCTCACTTGACATCTAGTTCATAAGCTGGAAAAAAAAAGACCACTTAGCTTCCTTCTTAATCTCCTTTCATTTCTCATTTAATTCATGCTGAGGATGAACAGTCCTAAGGAGATGAGAGGTACTTGCTGTCTTTGCCTCTCATCTTCTCTATGGGGAGAATGATTTACAGTTACGATTATAAGGGTATAGATTACGTTGGGAACAATAATGTCAAAGACAAATTTATGGTAGAATAATAATAGGAACACTGCCTACATATAATAGAGTTTAATGAATTAAAAATAATACTATTTTGCCAAAAACTCTCGGGATTTATTAATTAACAGCTTCTTGTTGCATGTAGGCAGAACTGACCGATGGTGAATGTAAGATAGCTAACCTCCCTGAAGAGCTTCTCTCCTAGTTTACAGAGTGAAAAGATTTGAATTTCACAAGATCTTTGAAGCTTGCTACAACTCTAGACTTCTGGGATTTTTTTTTTCTTTGCCTTGAGAATATCTCTTTCATTTGTTAATTTCATCTCATCAGTTTTAATTTTGTGTTTACATTTGAAATTTATTTTTTCCAATTTTTAACATTATTGACTCACTCATGTGTTTGGTCCATATTTTGAAATAAAAATGTATTATTAAAAACTATGGTAAAATACATATAAAGTTTAGCATTTTTACCATATTAAGTATACAGTTCCGACTTCCCTGGTGGCTCAGATGGTAAAGCGTCTGTCTACAATGTGGGAGACCTGGGTTTGATCCCTGGTTTGGGAAGATCCCCTGGAGAAGGAAATAGCAATCCACTCCAGTACTGTTGCCTGGAAAATCCCATGGACAGAGGAGCCTGGTAGGCTACAGTCCATGGGGTCGCCGAGAGTCGGACACGACTGAGTGTCTTCACTTTCTTTCTTTCCACGGCATTAAGTACATTCGCATTGTTGTCCATCCATTACCACCATCCATTTCTAGAACTTTTCATCATGCAGTACTTAATTGCATCCATTAAGTTATAAACTGCCCATTTCTTCCCCTCCCACCTTCCCCTGGCAGCCAGCATTCTGCTTTTTCTCTCTGTGAATTTGACTACTCTGTGTACCTTATATGAGTGGAATCATACTGTATTTGCTCTTTTGTGATTGGCTTATTTCTAGCATTGTGTCTTCAAAATTCAGCTACACTGTGGTATCTGTCAGAATTTCCTTTCTTTTCATCACTGACTAACATTCTACTATATGTATATATCATATTTTGTTTATTTGTTCATCAATGGATCCTTGGGTTGCTTCTACCTTTTGTCTATTGTGAAGAATGTTGCTGCTGTGTATTTGGGTGTGCAAATATTTCTTTGAGACTCTGCTTTTCTTTTAGGTAACACAGAAGTAGAATTGTTGGCTCATATGGTAATTTTAAATTTTTTTGAGGACTGACCATGCTGTTTCCATAGCAGCTGCATCATCTTACATTCACAGCAACACCGACATTATACAGAGGTTCAAATTTGTTTACATCCTTATCAACAGTTATTTTCTGTGGTTGGATTTTTTGCTTTTTTGCATAGTAGCTATCCTGATGGGTGTGAGATGATATGTCATTATGACTTTGATTTGCATTTTTGCTGCTTAATTCAGTTTGCTGGTGTTCTGTTGGGGATTTTTGAATCAGTGTTCAATAGGAATATTGGTCTGTAGTTTTGTTGTAATGTCTTTTTGTGACTGTGTTATCAGGGTGATACTGGCCTCATAGAATGAGTTAGGATACCCTCCACTTCAGCTTTTTGGGAAGGATTTGAGAAGCATTGATGTTCTTTAAATGTTTGGTACAATTCACTAGTGAAGCCATCGGGTCTGGGGCTTTTCTTTGTTGGGAGGTTTTTGATTACTAATTCAATCTCCTTAATATTTATGTGCCCATTCAAATTTTCTCTTTCTTTGTGACTCAGTTGGTTTCTAGAAATTTGTTGATTTTACCTAGGTTATCCACTTTATTGGTGCATAATTGGTCATAGTACTCTCATTAAATCCATTTTATTTCTGTAGGATCAGTAATGTTTCCACTTTGTGATTAGTAACTTGCTCCTTTTTTCTTAATTAATCTTGCTGAAGTTTTGTGAATTTCGTTAATCTTTTGAAGATCAACTTTTGTTTTCATTGATTTTCCTCTATTCACTATTTCATTTATCTGTGCCCTCATCTTTATTCTTTCCTTTTTTCTGCTGGTTTTTGGTTTCTGCTTTTTCTGGTTCCTTAAATTATAAACTTAAGTTGTTCCTGAAGTCTTTCTTATTTTTTATAATTTTATAGATTCCCCCCTTAGCACTCCTTTCACTGTATCTAATAAATTTTGATATGTTGTGTTTTTTGTTTTCATTTGTTTCTTAAATATTTCTAATTTCCCTTGTGATTTCTACTTTGACCCTTTGGTTGTTTAAGGGTGTATTCCTGGGACTTCCCTGGTGGTATAGTGGTTGGGAATCCACCTTCCAGTGCAGGGAACACATGTTCTGTCCCTGGTGGGGGAACTAAGATCTCACGTGCCTGTGTGCCAAAATTGCTGAGCCTGCATACCACACCTGCTGCAACTAAGACCTGACACAGCCAAATAAATGAGTAAATATTTAAAAAAGAATGTATTGTTTAATTTCCACAAATTTGTGAATTTTCTAGTTTTTTTTCCTCTTACTGATTTCTAAACTCATTCTGTTGTAGTTGGAAGAAATACTTTGTATGATTATCTGTCTTTTAAAATCTATTGAGGCTTAATTTATGGCCTGACATATGGTGTATTTTGGAGAATGTCTTGTTTGCACTTGAGAAGAATTTATCTGTTGTTAGGTAGAATGTACTATATTTGTCTGTTATGTCTAGTTGTCTATGTTTATTGTGTTTATCAAGTCCTCTGTTTTCTTATCTTATGTCTGGTTGTTCTATCCATTTTTGAGAGTAGGGTATTGAAATTGCCAACGATTATAGATAGGAATGATGCTAAAGCTGAAACTCCAGTACTTTGGCCACCTCATGCGAAGAGTTGACTCATTGGAAAAGACTCTGATGCTGGGAGGGATTGGGGGCAGGAGGAGAAGGGGACGACAGAGGATGAGATGGCTGGATGGCATCACTGACTCGATGGACGTGAGTCTGAGTGAACTCCAGGAGTTGGTGATGGACAGGGAGGCCTGGCGTGCTGCAGTTCATGGGGTCACAAAGAGTCGGACACAACTGAACGACTGAACTGAACTGAACTGATAGATAATTCTATGAGTTTTTGCTTCATTTGCTTTGGTGGTCTGTTATTAGGTGCAAGAGTGTTTATAATTGTTATATCTTCTTGCTCTTTTGTTCCTTTTCTTAATATATAGTGTTCTTCTTTGTCTCTTGTAACCGTTTTTGATTTAAAGTCTATTTTGTTTCGTATTAGTAGAGCCATACTTTTAGTTACCATTCATATTAGTAGAGCCTCCCTTTTAGTTACTAGTTTTCATTCCAATCCGAAAGAAAGGCAATGCCAAAGAATGCTCAATCTACTGCACAATTGCACTCATCTCACACACTAGTAAAGTGATGCTTAAAATTCTCCAAGCCAGGCTTCAGCAATACATGAACCGTGAACTTCCAGATGTTCAAGCTGGTGTTAGAAAAGGCAGAGGAACCAGAGGTCAAATTGCCAACATCCGTTGGATCATGGAAAAAGCAAGAGAGTTCCAGAAAAACATCTATTTCTGTTTTATTGACTATGCCAAAGCCTTTGACTGTGTGGATCACAAGAAACTGTGGAAAATTCTTCAAGAGATGGGAATACCAGACCACCTGACCTGCCTCTTGAGAAACGTGTATGCAGGTCAGGAAGCAACAGTTAGAACTGGACATAGAACAACAGACTGGTTCCAAATAGGAAAAGGAGTTCGTCAAGGTTGTATATTGTCACCCTGCTTATTTAACTTATATGCAGAGTACATCACGAGAAATGCTGGGCTGGAAGAAGCACAAGCTGGAATCAAGATTGCCAGGAGAAATATCAATAACCTCAGATACGCAGATGACACCACCCTTATGGCAGAAAGTGAAGAAGAACTAAAGAGCCTCTTGATGAAAGTGAAAGAGGAGAGTGAAAAAGTTGGCTTAAAGCTCAACATTCAGAAAACTAAGATCATGGCATCTGGTCCCATCACTTTATGGCAAATAGATGGGGAAACAGTGGAAACAGTGGCTGACTTTATTTTTCTGGGCTCCAGAACCACTGCAGATGGTGATTGCAGCCATGAAATTAAAAGATGCTTAGTCCTTGGAAGGGAAGTTATGACCAACCTAGATAGTATATTCAAAAGCAGAGGCATTACTTTGCCAACAAAGGTCTGTCTAGTCAAGGCTATGGTTTTTCTAGTGGTCATGTATGGATGTGAGAGTTGGACTATAAAGAAAGCTGAGCACAGAAGAATTGATGCTTTTGAATTGTGGTGTTGAAGAAGACTCTTGAGAGTCTCTTGGACTGCAAAGAGATCCAAGCAGTCCATCCTAAAGGAGATCAGTCCTGGGTGTTCATTGGAAGGACTGATGTTGAAGCTGAAACTCCGATACTTTGGCCACCTGATGCAAAGAGCTGACTCATTGGAAAAGACTCTGATGCTGGGAGGGATTGGGGGCAGGAGGAGAAGGGGACGACAGAGGATAAGACGGCTGGATGGCATCACTGACTCAATGGACATGAGTTTGAGTGAACTCCGGGAGTTGTTGATGGACAGGGAGGCCTGGTGTGCTGCGGTTCATGGGATTGCAAAGAGTCGGACACGACTGAGTGACTAAATTGATTGATTCAGTTACTATTTGCGTGCATATCTTTTTCCATCCTTTTACTTTCCACCTGTTTTTTCCTTTGTAGCTGAAGTAAGTCTCTTGTAGAGGATGTATAGTTGGATCTTGTTTTTATTTTCATTTTTATTTATTTATTTTTAAAACTTTTTGGCTGCGCCGCATGTCATGTGGGATCTTAGTTCCCTGACCAGGGGTCTTCCCTGTGCCCCCTGCAGTGCGGGTGCAGAGTCTTAACCACAGGACCTCCAGGGAAATTCCTGGATCATGTTTTTAGAATCCATTTTTACTAATTTCTGCCTTTTGAGTGGAGAGTTTAATTTATTTACATTTAAAGTAATTGTTCATAAGGAGGAACTTCTGTCATTTTACTGTTTGTTTCTTTTTTAAAATTTAAATTTATTTATTTTAATTGGAGGCTAATTACTTTACAATACTGTATTGGTTTTGCCATACATCAACATGAATCTGCCACGGGTGTACACGTGTTTCCCATCCTGAACCCCCCTCCCACCTCCCTCCCCATACCATCCCTCTGGGTCATCCCAGTGCACCAGCCCCAAGTATCCTGTATCCTGCATCGAACCTGGACTGGTGATTGGTTTCTTATATGATATTATACATGTTTCAATGCCATTCTCCCAAATCATCCTACCCTCTTCCTCTCCCACAGAGTCCAAAAGACAAAAGAAACATCTGTTTCTGATGCCTTATAGCTTTTTGAGTCCCTCATGTCCTGTGTATTTTGATTCCTATTTTGATGTTAATGGGAGATGACTTAGAGCTGTGGTACTTTCCTTAAGCAAACAAACAGGAAGAAACAAACAAAACTTAAACCATTTTAATGGGTTAGAGTCATAGGTTAGAGGCAAGGAAAATGTGTGTTTCAAGGTAAGAATTTTAATCTCATTCATCACCTATATGGACTTAGGAATTTTGGCACTTGTTTAAGTCTAAACAAAAGTTGAAGGCTTCCCTGGTGGCTCAGATGGTAAAGCGTCTGTCTGCAGTGCGGGAGACCCAGGTTCGATCCCTGGGGTTGGGAAGATCCCCTGGAGAAGGAAATGGGAACCTACTCCAGTACTCTTGCCTGGAAAATTCCATGGACTGAGAGGCTCCTTAGAGCCTGGTAGGCTATAGTCCATGGGGTCACAAAGAGTTGGACACAACTGAGCGACTTCACTTCACTTAAGTCTAAAACTAATCAGTTGGAATCAGTATTGAGAGAAGAGTTATTTTAAATATTAAGTAAACTATTTAATTTAATTGAAGTGTAGTGGGATTCTGTTTCTCCAACAATAACACCCTATTATTTGTGTTATAATTAAAACATCATATAGCAGAACAAATTAGACCTTTGTAAGTGTCAGAGCATTTTTGTGGAGTAGTGTGTGAAACATCCAAAATCTTGTATTTTTAAAGAAGGTGCATAATGAAGAAAGGTAAAAGGTATAACCTTTTTATAAGTTTACTGTTATCCACAGGTTAAAACATCAACAAGCTAATCAGCAAATGTCATATGTTTAAGGTAACCAAATGAAAATGTATACCTCAATATTGTTATTTAGAGTAGGTTAACATACACAGATGGACATGAGTTTGAGCAAGCTCGGGGAGTTGGTGATGAACAGGGAAGCTTGGTGTGCTGCAGTCCATGAGGTTGCAGAGAGTCAAGACACGACTGAGCTACTGAACTGAACATACACACGCCATGTCCAGTGTATATGTTTGTCTCTTAATTTAAATGGTAGTAATCTATCTTTCTAATGCTGGGCATATTACTTTTCTATCCTTTAAACAGCAGATAATATTTACCTTCTTCCTTTAAAGTTTCTTTTTCCTTTAATAAGGGAAAGGGGTATGATCATAGTTTTGGTGATCTTATTAAATAATCATGATTTGCAGTTTTCCATCACATTGACATAACTGGTATGGGAGAACAGTAGTAGTTCACTTAAGTTCTTGAAAAGTGATTTCTTCCTTTCAGATGATGAAACAATTAGCGCTAAAAAAGATAATGCATTTGCAGCATATTTGTTTTCCCATTCCCCATAGTAGACCAGCTACCCAGATCTTCTTTAACTGTAGTCCTTTCCTGTTGCCCACAACCTTTTCAACAAGAACAACTATCTGGTATTTAACAGCAAAGGTTATCACTGTTAATTAGAGCAGTGTTTCTCAAGTGTGTGTGTGTTTTTTTTTTATTCTCAAATGTTTTAAATAGTGGAAACTTTTTGTCTAATGATATCTTGTGGGGAGACCCTTTAGTAAACAGGGGAGTAAAATAATGACGTTGTTCTGGTTGAATGGGAACTGGAGCAAGTTGTTTAAGCAAGGGAAGTCAAAGGGATCATATTTCCTCAGATTGTTTTTAAAAGATTTAGATGGGGCTTTGAAGTGTGAACAGTATATGGTTCTTGGCATTTTTCTTTTTTTAGCAGTTTGACTTGAAATAAATTTAAAACCATGTGTATTGAAGTATTTATATAATTAGAATGTACAACTTTACCTTTGCTGTGTGTCAGAATTTCTTTTGTGGCATGTTTGTGGAATGAAAATGAGGACAGTTTACGTGTATGAACTTCTGATGTGTGTGTGCACATGCCTATTGACTTGGGTGATGTGCACTTGGTTGGCTGACTTGGCTTGATTCCAGGCTTAAGCCAGTGGGAACTGAGGGCTTCAGGTTTTAGATTCTTTAGGCTCTGGAACTAGTTCTAGCTGAGAACAAAAGATCAGGAAAATCTCAAAAATTCAGAAGATCCAAATCTCTGTGTGTATTTATTGAGCTATCATATGCAAACTTGTTTGCTTTTCTTTCTATGTGGGCTATCTTGAGCAAGTTTATCTTGCTTGTATGATTTTCTGCTGAGGCTGGATTCCCACATTTAATTCTAGCGTAAGCCACATTTAAATATATAAAAATCAACTTGTGCAGACACTTGCCCCAATTTAGGGAGTTATGTACTGTGGATTTTTATGTGACAGCATTGTGAAGCTTCCCATCTCTCCCCTAGACTTCTTTTGGGTATACTCAGAATACATCTCTCCTAGAGGCAGATGGGTCTATAGTTTTGCTTTAGTGTAAAGGATATCGTATTTCATCATGGGATGCAGGCACTGAGGTATAGAGAGTGTAAATCCCTAACCCTAATTTAGGAATGGTTGAATTATGAAAGTACCTGCAGGGATCAAGTTTTTATTATAATTAATTTTTATTAATTATTAATTTAGTTATTTTATTAATATAACAGTTTTATTGAGATATAACTCACTTACCATACAATTTCACCAGTTAAATTATGCAATTCAGTGGATTTTAAAACATTCACAGAATTATGCAACTATTACCACTGTCAATTTTAGAACATTTTTATTACCCCCCAAAAAAGCTCCCACACCGTTTAAGCCATTTCCTACACACCTCTCTCCATTTCTCATAGTCCTTGATGACCACTGATCTACTTTCTGTCTCTGTAGATTTACCTGTCCTAAATATTTCATACAAATTGAATCATATAATTACGTGATCTTTCTTGACTGACTTCTTCCACTTAACATAAATATTTTCAAGATTCATTCAGATGGCACATAGAAATACTTTGTTTCTTTTTGTCACTGAATAATGTTGCATTCTGCGGATATACCACATTTTATTTTGCCATCAGGGCATTGGGTTGTTTCCTTTCCTTTCCTATTTTTTTTTTTTTAAGTGAATAATGCTGCCATGAACATTTGTGTACAGGTTTTTGTATGGATGTAGTTTCATTTTTTTGTATGTACCCAAAGATGGAATGACCGAGTCATTACGGTCACTTTATGTTTAGCTTTTTGAGGAACTGCTAGATTGTTTTCAAAGCAGCTGTTACTGTTTTACATTCTCATCTGCAGTGTATGTCTCTCCACATCCTTGTTAACACTTGTCATTATCTGTGTTCTTTATTATTGACATTCTAGTAGGTGTGAAGTGGTATCTCACTGTAGACTTAAGTTTTTAAAATAGTAGTTAGGCCTTACAGGAAAGATAGTACTCTAATATTACAATTGAAGTATATAATTGGCAGGCTTAGAAATATAATCTTTAGTAGCCATTCTTAACCCTGTCTATATATAATCAGTATCACTTCCCAATTAAAATAATGATGTCATGAGTATTGTATGATCCCCTATCCCTTAGCAAAAAATTCTTTATCAAAAGAGAAGACTCAATTGTACAGAATAGAATCCACTTGATATGACTTAAGCAGACATGATTTATTTACCGTGGCATACTAAATAGCTTAAAAAATTGTTGGTATGTATCAGTCTGGGTCCAGTCAAGAGATAAAAGGGATGTAGTAACTTAATAGGGAAAGAGTAAAGAATTATAGACCACTTGATCTTAGCCAAAAGGCTGAGAAGTGGTGCTGGGAAAACTGGACAGCTCTAACACCATACACAAAAATAAACTTGAAATGGATCAAAGACCTAAATGTAAGGCCAGACATTGTAAATCTCCTAGAGGAAAACATAGGCAGGACAGAGGAAAACAGACAGAACACTCATTGAAGGAATATCCTTTTTGATCTAATCAGAATCAGATAGTAGGTATTTTGTATCTTTTAGAACAGGTGACCCTAACAGAAGCAGAAGATATAAGAAGACATGGCAAGAATACACAGAAGAAGTGTACAAAAAGGATCTTCGTGACCCAGATAATCATGATGGTGTGATCACTCATCTAGAGCCAGACATTCTGGAATGTGAAGTCAAGTGGGCCTTAGGAAGCATCACTATGAACAAAGCTAGTGGAGGTGATGGAATTCCAGTTGAGTTATTTCAAATCTTGGATGATGATGCTGTGAAAGTGCTGCACTCGATATGCCAGCAAATTTGGAAAACTCAGCAGTGGCCACAGGACTGAAAAAGGTCAGTTTTTATCCCAATCCCAAAGAAAGGCAATGCCAAAGAATGCTCAAACTACCGCACAGTTGCACTCATCTCACACTCTAGTAAAGTCATGCTCAAAATTCTCCCAACCGCTTCAGCAATACGTGAACCGTGAACTTCCAGATGTTCAAGCTGGATTTAGGAAAGGCAGAGGAACCAGAGGTCAAATTGCCAACATCCGCTGGATCACGAAAAAAGCAAGAGAGTTCCCGAAAAACATCTATTTCTGCTTTATTGACTATGCCAAAGCCTTTGGCTGTGTGGATCACAATAAACTGTGGAAAATTCTGAAAGAGATGGGAATCCCAGACCACCTGACCTGCCTCCTGAGAAATCTGTATGCAGGTCAAGGAGCAAGAGTTAGAACTGGACATGGAACACCAGACTGGTTCCAAATAGGAAAAGAGTATGTCAAGGCTGTATATTGTCACCCTGCTTATTTAACTTATATGCAGAGTACATCATGAGAAACACTGGGCTGGAGGAAGCACAAGCTGGAAGCAAGTTTGCTGGGAGAAATATCAATAACCTCAGGTATGCAGATGATACCACCCTTATGGCAGAAAGTGAAGAAGAACTAAAGAGCCTCTTGATGAAAGTGAAAGAGGAGAGTGACAAAGTTGGCTTAAAGCTCAACATTCAGAAAACTAAGATCATGGCATCTGGTTTCAGCACTTCATGGAAAATGGATGAGGAAACAGTGGAAACAGTGGCTGACTTTATTTTTCTGGGCTCCAAAATCACTGCAGATGGTGATTGCAGCCATGAAATTAAAAGACGCTTACTCCTTGGAAAGGAAGTTATGACCAACCTAGATAGCATATTCAAAAGCAGAGACATTACTTTGTCAACAAAGGTCCGTCTAGTCAAGGCTATGATTTTTTCAGTAGTCATGTTTGGATGCGAGAGTTAGACTATGAAGAAAGCTGAGCGCCGAAGAATTGATGCTTTTGAACTGTGGTGTTGGAGAAGACTCTTGAGAGTCCCTTGGACTGCAAGGAGGTCCAACCAGTCCATCCTAACGGAGATCAGTCCTGGATGTTCATTGGAAGGAGTGATTTTGAAGCTGAAACTCCAATACTTTGGCCACTTGATGCAAAGAGCTGACTCATTTGAAAAGACCCTGATGCTGTGAAAGATTGAGAGCAGGAGGAGAAGGGGACGACAGAGGTTGAGATGGTTGGATGGCATCACCGACTCAATGGATATGGGTTTTGGTGGACTCCGGAAGTTGGTGATGGACAGGGAGGCCTGCCGTTCTGCGATTCATGGGGTTGCAAAGAGTGAGACATGACTGAGTGACTGAACTGAAGTGATCCTTCCTAGAATAATGAAAAATAAAAGCAAAAATAAACAGGACCTAATTAAATGTAAGAGCATCTGCACAGCAATGGAAACCATAAAATGAAAAGACAACCCACAGAATGGGAGAAGTTAGTTGCAAATGAAGTGACTGACAAGGGATTAATCTCCGAAATATGCAAACAGCTCATGCAGCTCCATGTCCAAAAGACAAGCAACTCATATCAAAAAGTGAGCAGAAGATCTAAGTAGACATTTCTCTGATGAAGACATAACAGATGGCCAAAAAGCACATGAAGAGATGCTCAACATCACTAATTATCAGAGAACTGCATACCAAAACTGTATTGAAGTATTACCTCACACTAGTCAGAATGGCCATTATCAAAAAATCTACAGACAATAAATGCTGGAGTGGGTGTGGAGAAAAGGGAACCTTACTATATTGGTACAACCACTATGGAGAACAGTATGGAGGTTCCTTAAAAAACTAAAAATAGAACTATCATATGATCACTCCTGGGCATCTATCCATAGAAAACCATCTTCCGAAATGATATATATGTCCCAGTGTTCTGTGCAACTCTGTTTACAATAGCCGGGGCATGGAAGCAACCTAAATGTCCATCAACAGAGAGTTGGATAAAGAAGATGTGCTTCATATATACATATATACAATGGAATATTACTCAGCTGTAACAAAGAATGAAATACCACTTGGAGCTACACGGATGAGCCCAGAGATAATCATGCTAAGTAAATCAGACAAATACAAATATCGTATGATACTGCTTATATGTGGAATCTAAAAATGGGTACAAGTGAACTTATTTATAGAACAGAAATAGAGTCACAGATGTAGAAGACAAACTTATGGTTACCAGGGGGGAAAGAGGATTAGGGATCAACTGGGAGGTTGAGATTGACGTATATGCACTATTATACATAAAATGGGCTTCCCAGGTGATGCTAGTGCTAAAGAACCCACCTGCCAATAAAGGAGACGTAAGAGATGCAGGTTCGATCCCTGGGTTGAGATGATCCCCTGGAGGAGGACATGGCAACCCACTCCAGTATTCTTGCCTGGAGCATCCCATGGACAGAGAAGCCTGGTGGGCTACAGTCAGACATGACTGAAGCAACTTAGTTCGCATGCACATATATAAAATGGATGACTAATAAGGACCTACTGTATAGCACAGAGACCTCAACTCAATATTCTGTAATGACCTATGTGGGAAAAGAATCTGAAAAAGGGGGTATATGTCTAACTGATTTACTTTCTTGTACAGCAGAAATTAACACAACATTGAAAATCAACTATATTCCAATAAAAAGTTAAAAAAAAGAAGTATTGACTATAACAGGGATAGGAGCAGGGAAGGATTTACCAGTAAGAAGTCAAGATAACAGACAATACAGAACTAGCTGATACAAAGAGCAGTTACCAGCCCTATGGGTGACTGAAGTCTAGATGTTGTTCAAGTAGCTAATTTGTGGTGCTAGAAGAATTTGCTGGGTATGTGCCTACTTGGGTGCCAGGGAAAGCTGTTCCTGGGGAGGTGGCTTGTCGGAGGCACTCTGCTGCACAATTGCATCACCTCCTGTTGGAGAATCTGCACTTGCTGCAGGAGCCTGGTGCTGGAGAAGCCATACTTGTCAGAGTGGATCTTGGAGAAGCCAAGCCTACTGCAGCCAAGTGGGCATGCCGGAACCAGGAACAGACTCCTTTACCCCTGCAGAGTCTTTTCAGTGCTCTCTTGACAAAGCTTAATATCTTGCCAGATGGCAAAGAAATTAGTATTTTAAGTGCATTAATCTGTTTTCAGTAAGGCAAAAAGGGTGACTTTGGACAGGAGGGGCAATAACTCAATACCTTGGCACAGGTATTAAGTGCTTTATAGAATTGTTTAGACATTTAAAGAAAGAAACTCAAGGAGCAAACCTCCAAAACCTGAGTTCTACACACAACTGAGAAACTCAGGAAATTATTGTCTTTTTGAGTAAGAGGCCTCTGGTCTAATTGTGAAATTGCCTCTAGATCTTTATTGCTGTCTTAAAATCGGAAAAATATTGTCGTCTGGAGGCCCTGGTAGTCAGGAGTCGTCTGCTAATACTTAACCAGCTCCAGAACCACACTGGACCTATTCTGGCCTGGACCAGCGCTGCCTACAAGAGTCTGGACTAACTTTTCCCAATTTTTATACCCTGGAGGATCCATGAACTAATTTTCGGGTCTCAGGTTATAGCTGTGATATTAGTGTAAAAAGAAAGTTTAGATACAGTAATTGACTATCTCCTGTTCACCTCCCTTCACTTCATTGGTGAAGGAGGGATCACCTGTCCTAAACTGTGCAAGGTAGCTGCTACCTGACCCTGGTCAGCTGAGACTGACAGCAGTTTGTTTAGTCATATATACTCACAACTAGGGGAATGGTTCTTGGGAGGAGAGTGAATGTGATTAGTTTGAATAATTCTGAGGGCTAGCAGGGAACTGAAACTAGTTTTAGATTGAGGACTGAGAGGCATGCAGCTGGTTTAACTGATAGTGGACCTAGCTGGGTGAGGAGCCTTGCCCACTGGCTATGGCAAGAACTTTTCTTAGGCATCTGGGGCCCTGTGAGGCTCAGAGCTGTCAGAGCAGCCCTTCAAATTTTAGGCCTTTTGATACAGTACTCCAGGAATGATTGTTAATGCTTTTTTGATAGAGAATGATATTTTTATGCATCTGTTTATTTTGGCTGTCTAGTCTATTCTTTTGTATAAATCTCTATCCCTCCAAATGATATAAACTCCTACATGAGTTAGTAATGCAGATAGGAAAAGAGACTTCTTTTTCTAAATTTCCCACTGTATTTTTTCTTTTTACTTTATTCAAAGTAGGCCTAGGAGTTTTACACCTTTTTACTCTATATTACTAAAGTCTGGCTTATGGTATATGGCTTGTATAAGAGTTTTATTTTTCTTTATTTAAAGCAAATAAAAAAGACTTTAACCAATTTTACTTGAAAAATAAACAGGTAGTTAAACTTAGCTTAGCTTACCATTCTGCAGCTAATCTGTTTCCTTTATGTGATTTTTAAAAACTCATATGGTGAAGATAATAATTTCTGTTAAATTGCTGGCTTTAGCTGAAATAGGATTTAATTTTTAAAACTAGGCTTGGCAGTTTAAAAAATATTGTAAGCTCATTAAAAAAATCTTTTTCTGTGGTCAAATATTGTGGTTTAACATAAAATTTACCATTTTAACTATTTTTAAGCTTAAAATTCAGTAGCATCAACTACTTTCATGATGTTATACAAGAGTCACTACTATCTATTTCCAAAATTTGTCGTCACTCTGTTACAGATACTCTGTAACTATTAAGCAGTAACTCTCTGTTCACTTTTGCCCCCAGCCCCTGGTAACCTAATATACTTTATATATTTATGAATTTGCATTTATAGATATTTTATATAAATGGAAGCTTGCAATATTATTTGTTTCTGACTTGTTTCACTTAGCATAATGTTTTTGAGGTTCATTCATATTGCAGCATGTGTTAGACCTTTATGCCTTTTAATGGCTAAATACCACTCCATTGTGTGTATATACCATGTTTTATTTGTCCATTTATCTTTTGGTAGATACTTAGGTTTCTACCTTTGGGTGTTGTGAACAATGCTGCCATGTACATTGATATATGATTATCTGATTCTATGTTTTCAATTCTTGTGGGTATATACCTAGGAGTAGAATTGCTGGGTCATATGATAATTCTCTATTTAGCTTTTTGAGGACCTGCCCAAATGCTTTTTGTAGTGGTTGCTCCATTCCCACGAGTGATTTAGGAGGGTTTCAACTTATCCACATTCTTGAGAATACTTATTTACTGTTTTTTTCTTTATTATAGCCATCCTAGTGTGAGGTAATACTGTGATTTTGATTTGCATTTCCCTAATAACTAATGGCAGAAAGCGAAGAGGAACTAAAGAGCCTCTTGAAGGTGAAAGAGGAAAGTGAAAAAGCTGGCTTAAAACTCAGCATTCAAAAATCTGAGATCATGGCATCTGGTCCTATCACTTCATGGCAAATAGATAGGGGAAAAAATAAAAGCAGTGACAGACTTTATATTCTTGGGCTCCAAAATCAATGCAGACAGTGACTGCAACTGTGAAATTAAAAGATGCTTGTAAGAAAAGCTATGACAAACATAGACAGACAGGTTTGCTTTTTAGACAAACCTAAAAAGCAGAGACATCACTTTGCCGACAAAGGTCCGTATAGTCAAAGCTGTAGTTTTTCCAGTAGTCATGTACGGATGTGAGAGTTGGATCATAAAGAAGGCTGAGCACCGAAGAATTGATGCTTTTGAACTGTGGTGTTGGAGAAGACTCTTGAGAGTCCCTTGGACTGCAAGGAGATCAAATTAGTCAATCCTAAAGGAAATCAGTCTTGAATATTCATTTGGAAGGACTGATGCTGGAGCTGAAACTCCAATACTTTGGCTACCTGATGTGAAAAACTGACTCATTGGAAAAGACCCTGATGCTGGGAAAGATTGAAGGCAGGAGGAGAAGGGATGACAGGGGATGAGATGGTTGGATGGCATCACCTACTCAGTGGACATGAGTTTGAGTAAGCTCTGGGAAATGGTGAAGGACAGGGAAGCCTGGTGCGCTGCAGTCCAGGGGTTTGCAAAGAGTCGGACATGACTGAGTGACTGAACAACAACAACAACAACAATAAATATCTTCTTTGGGAAAATGTTCATTCAGGTCCTTTCAGTTCAGTTCAGTTGCTCAGTGGACTGTTTCTTTGTTGTTGAGTTGTAGGTGTTCTGTACATATTCTGGATAGTAAGCCCTTATCAGATATATAATTTGCAGATATTTTCTCTCATTCTTTATGTTATCTTTTCACTTTCTTTATAATGGCATTTGAGGCACAGAAGTTTTAAAATTTGAAGTTCAATTTATCTTTTTCTTTTGTTTCTTGTGCTTCTGTTGCTGTAACTGAGAATCTGTTGCCAAATTCTGTGTCATACAGATTTACTCCTATGTTTTCTTCTAAGAGTTTTAGCTGCTTATATTCCTGTCATTGATTCATTGTGATGAATGTTAATTCATTTTTGTTTCTGGTGTGAGTAGGAATTCCGCTTCATACTTTTGCCTGTGAAAATCCATTTGTCCCAGCAATAGAAGAGAGTGCTTTTTTTTTTTTTTTTAATTTCCATCATGGAGTGAACTTGGCACCTTTGTCAATAATCAGTCGGCCATAGGTGTATATGTTTATTTCTAGACTTTCAGTTTTGTTCCATTGGTCTCTTTGTCTTTTTGCCAGTACCAGTGTAAATTGATTTTAACTAGTTTTCATTACAAGCACGAAAATTGACAGTGCAAATAGCCAAGCTAGTAGAAACCATAAGCCAAAGTAATATTAAAAATGTAGCCTATTAACAATTTATATCAGAATTTTGAAAAACTTGTTTTGCCCTGACTGGCATAATGAGGTTCAAATATAGGTCCAAGAGTTACAAATGATTATATATGTATATGTATGTATATTGATTACTTCATATTTTATGAAAAAGTTCTATACAATAAAGTTATTAGTTTTAAAAACTAAAAATAGTGGTTTATCTCTTTCACATGAAACTTGTTTTTGTTTTCTTTTGTTGAACTTGAAATAACTATTCACGTTTCATTTTCAACCAACATGAGATGATTTCTTCCTTGCTCTTGATGCTTGTTAAATAGAAAATTCCATATACACATAAGAAATTGAAAACCAGCAGCAAAATGTTCATTACCCTTCTATTATTTTCAAGACACTACTCTTTGATAGAAATTTAGCTCTTTTTAGGGACAGAGCACGGAGAAGGCAATGGCACCCCACTCCAATACTCTTGCCTGGAAAATCCTATGGATGGAAGAGCCTGGTAGGCTACAGTCCATGGGGTCGCTAAGAGTCGGATACGACTGAGCGACTTCCCTTTCACTTTTCACTTTCATGCATTGGAGAAGGAAATGGCAACCCTCTCCAGTGTTCTTGCCTGGAGAATCCCAGGGATGGGGGAGCTTGGTGGGCTGCCGTCCATGGGGTCGCACAGAGTCGGACACGACTGAAGTGACTTAGCAGCAATAGCAGGGACAGAGCAGGTAAGTCTCATCTTGAGTTTATAGTCACACTGCAGTGCACAAAAATTCTTCCTCCTCAGTCAAGTTCTCAGAATAAGCAGATGATTCAGAGAAAGGGCCTCTCATTTCATCTTATATTTATTTGAAAAGAAAAGAGAAAATACTGTTCAGTTTTATTTTCTAATTTTATTCCTCTAGGTCAGCAAGATTTGAAATTTGTTGATACCACTTTTCACTCTCAAGTCCAAAGCAGCAATAAGAGCATCTTCTGATATCCTTTTGTCATTTGAATTTTTTCCCCAAGAATCTTAAATTGTGTGCTTAGTTGCTCAGTTGTGTCCGACCCAGTGTGACCCCATGGACTGTAGCCTGCCAGGCTCCTTTGTCCATGGGGACTCTCCAGGCAAGAATACAGGAGTGGGCTGCCATACCCTCCCTCAGGGGATCTTAACAACCCAGGGATCGAACCCAGGTCTCCTCTGTTGCAGGTGGATTCTTTACTGACTGAGCTGCCAGGGAAGCCCAAGAATCTTATTACTTGAAGTCAAAATGCTTTCTCTAGGTCTTGCAGAGAGTAGTGGTTGATTTGTTTCGTATGGTAACAAATGTTTGCTAAGTTGGCTAGTTGCAGTAGCCATTCTTCTTCCTGAGTGCTCAGCGGAATCTGGCCTACTGTGTTTGTGAAAGTACCCCTGCAATTCACCACTCAGCTCTGACACATGCTCGAGAACTCTTCATCCGCCAAGCCCCTGGATGTCTTAAGAGAACGTTTTCATTTCATCCCTCAGAGCTTTTGATTTACTAACTCTTCTCTGTGAAGAAAACACTGTGTTAAAAAGTCAGGTTTTTTTTGGAGAGTGGGGTTGTTAAACAAGAGTAGCACATCCTCACATGGAGCCAGCTATTGGAACATTTTCAGCACAGATGCCAACAAAGTTCTTCCAAGATGGACCTTTTGTTTCTAGACAGGAAGATAAAACATCAGCTATCCTGTCTTTTTCTGGCTTTGGGCAGCATTCTGTGGCAAAAAAAAAAAAAATTTATTAATTTGGCTGCGTCGGGTCTTTGTGCCATGTGGGCTCTCGGTTGTACCTCACAGGCTTCTCTCTAACTGTGCAGGTGGGCTCCAGAGCACATAGGCTTAGTTGCCTCGTGGCATATGTGATCTTAGTTCCCCAACCAGGGATTGAACTTGAGTCTCCTTTGTTGAAAGACAGTTTTAACCACTGGACCACCAGGGAAGTACCACAAAAAAAAAATGTTTTCTTGATTTCATCATTCAGTCTGGACAGGAAAACCTGTTTTCTGTTTATCACGTGAGTCTTTAATATCACATGACATGTCAATATATTGACTTACTGTTATTATACTGTAGAACTTTAAAATTTTCTCTTACTACATCTCATGTAAAGTATTTCATTTGGCATAACTTTACATTCTGGACATACTGGGTTCTCAGCAATTGGGGTGACTTTCCTTTTGCTAATCAGTGAAACTCTGCTGCTGTATCACTTGCTACCTTAGCCTTTTCATTGTATGTAATTTTTTTTAACCCAAAGCTTTATTGTGTTTGTTTGGAGATCCCATTAGTACCTTTAATATGTCCAACTACTATAATTTGCAGCTGTATGTTTTGAATATTGCTAGAGCCATTGGCAGCCCACTCCAGTACTCTTGCCTGGAAAATCCATGGACAGAGGAGCCTGGTAGGCTGCAGTCCATGGGGTCGCTACGAGTAGGACGTGACTGAGCGACTTCACTTTAACTTTTCACTTTCATGCATTGGAGAAGGAAATGGCAACCCACTCTGGTGTTCTTGCCTGGAGAATCCCAGGGACGGGGGAGCCTGGTGGGCTGCCATCTATGGGGTCGCACAGAGTTGGACACGACTGAAGTGACTTAGCAGCAGCAGCAGAGCCATTACTGCACTTGAAACATTTCCCGCACAGAATGGAATACTATATTCTGTTGTATAAGTCTATTGATAAGTAGTTTTCAGTACAAGAATGTGTTTTTTTATGTGTGTCTCTTGTTGCACTAATTTAGTGAAATGACTTGGAGGATACAATTCTTCTTTGCTAATCTTACCAGAATTGTCCACTGACCCTCCTTTCATACCCCATCCTCAAAACTTGCCACATTGAATTATCAGGCATATATGTAAATTACAAATGTTAATGTCTAAAACATAAGGACATACTAAACAACTAAATGAGAAAGTCACAAAAAGTCCAAACATTTCACAATGTAAGTCCCTTATAATTTATTCAGTTCACAGTTTGGAATTTTCATCCCAATAGCAAAGTGTTAGGAATGGGTGCATCTGGGTATACAGTTTTTTTCATTAATATTAAAATTTCCCTCCAGTTTCCCTCCAAGTTCTACAGTTGTAGAACCTTTGCTCCTGTGAGGCAGTTGATAGTGCATAAGGGGTGTTTAGGGGAGGTAATTTGAGGAAGGGGCTGATACTCATTAGCCCATTACCTTCTCCATGTGCCATGCAATTTCCAGTTATCACAGCCAACTCTAGCCAAATATACATGGTCTTTCTGTGTACTAGCACACACAGATGATATGAAATAAAATCATTAATTAGCTGTCACTCCTTGGTGCACAAAAGTAAAAGAGAAGAAAAAAAGAACCCCTTGTGTTCCATTTTGAACTCTCAAAGAATTCTAGCAACAACTTGTGGACCCCACTTTGAGAAACCCTGGACAAGGCTTTGGAATCTCCGTATACACTGCTGTAGAACAAAGCATGTCTAAGTTGGTACTTCACTGCGGGGTCAGGTGGCATTTGTGTGACTTTCAGTCTAACAAATTTCATAAACAGTGAAATTGAGTTTAGCGGGTATAAAAACATCTGGAACCTAACTGCAGTAGAAACCTTTTTTTTTTTTTTAAGCTTTCCTGTACTACATTCCTGTAGCACAGGAAGGCATGCTAGAGAGAAGTTAATGTATATACTGTGTGCCACTATACCATATCCACCATATTATTGAGTTTTTAAAAATGAAGACTTCTTGCTCATTTGTATAGTAAAGTTGTCTCAAAACAAGTCCTTAAAGCATTTGTTTGTTCATTCAGAAATCTATTTACCACCTACTGGCACTGTACAAGGTACTTGGGGGATGGTGAGCAAAAGAAAGATTTCTGCTCTTTTTGAACTTTAGTTCAATGGAGAGAAATAAATAATAAATAGTACACATAGTTAAATTGCCTAGTTTACAAGGTGATTAAAAAGAGTTGCACCAAGATATTAGGTATTAAACTGTGTTTATATCAAGAACCTTGGGTTTCTGCCTCTTTTCCTCAAAACCTTGAGGAAATAAAAGAACTTATTTTGGCTGCTTTTGTAGCTACCAGTAGTGATAAGCTGTTGAGGGTCTGGGATGAATTAGATTTCGGGATTGATGTATGTGATGTGATGGGGGCATATGGTGGAGATTTGTAAGTATAGGAAAATAAACTATTCCTTTACGAATTTGTTTTGACACCTGTTCATATATATGTAATCAGTTATTGAGTACAGTTTTCAAAGTGTTCTGTTACTTTGGAATCATCCTGTCATAGAAGGCTGTAAGTGCTCTGGGAAAAGAGAAAGTAGATTGAGGTAAGGGGTGATGGGTATGCTGGTGTCTGGAGCTGTTTTACAGTATTAAATAAGATGGTTGGGATAGGCTTTATTGAAAAGGTGATTGTGTTTTTTGAAAAGGTGATTCTTGAGCAAAGGAAATTTGGGAGTTGGTTAGTCATTGGGCTATCTGGCAGAACATTTCAGGCAAAATAAACAGCTTGGGCAAAGACAGTAAGGTGAGAGTGAGCCTGGCATGCTGGTGGAAAGCATGGAGGCCCAGCCAGTGCATCCAGAGCAATGTGAGGAAGAGGAGTTGTAGGCAAGTTACAGAGAGAAGGGCTGGGGCATTCCTTTAGGACCCCTAATGTCATTTAAATATGTGGGCAGCACCCACTGGGCTTTGAGCAGAGTGATGACAAGATTTATCTGCATTTTCCCCCCCTCTTTTGGATCAGTCAAGGTGTTGTGTTGAAAATAGACTGTAGGTGCCATACATAGAAGGGGGACGAACAGGGACAGTGGCCCACCATGATAGTATTGATAGATGTGGAGAAGTGATTGGAGTCTGGATATATTTTGAGAGTAGAATTGTCAGGAATTCCTGAGGGGTTGGATGTGGGGTATAAAACAGGAGTCAAGAAGGACACTAAGGTTTTGGACTGAAGAATTACAGAGTGAGAATTGTCTCTTAAATACATTTGAGGAAAGGGAAAGGAAAGTCAGGAGATTAGTTTTGGATATGTTAAGTTTGTGATATTATTAGAGAGCCAAGTGGAGATGTTGAGTAGTCATGAGACTGGATGAGATCAGCAGCGAAGAGAGTGGATTTGAAAAGGCCAAGGACTGAGCCCTACGGCATTCTAGTAAAGGAGATTTAAGAAAGAATGGCAGTGAGTAGGCAGAAAACAAACTACAGCTATATAATGAAGTATTTATAAGAAGGCGTGATCAGTTATATTAAATGATCTCCTTGGAAGTACTTTCTTTGGCCATGTACAATTGAAGCTGTGTAGCCATTAATGTTAAATGAATGAATTTTGAGATTACAGTGATTTTCATTATCTTTTTAAAGTTATTCAAGTAATAGAAATCCATGTTTTCTAATATTTTAAAAATATAGCAAAATGTGGTAGTTTATATAAATTACACATGTAATAAAATGACGTAGAACTAGAAACACATGTTGTATGAATGTCAGATTCCTGGCTTTGACACTATGCTAGAGTTAGCATGAAATGTCATGTAACTGTTGGGAGAAACTGAGAGGGAACACGGGACCCCCCATCTTCTCATGGAGGAAGAGACACCCAAGAGATCTCCCCTGGCCCTTCCCCCATGCCACAGTACAGTGAGAAGATGGGGGTCTATGAACCACATACCCAGTTCTCACCAGACACCGTAACTGCCTGCACCCTGATCTTGGACTTTACAGCCTCTCTTGCATAAGGTCTCAGCGTCTTGCTTTGTCACAGTTGTTTGACAAAACCACAGACTTCGTGAGATGCAACATTTCTGCTTCTAGGTTCCTGCTCTTTCTATTACACCATACTGTAATGAACACAAACTTTCACAGCAAAAAGAAGACTTTTCCTTTTCTCTGAGGCACTCTGGCCTCAGGATTCAGCAAGAAGTGGCTGTAAAGGACATATTTGCTTAGTGAAGTACACTTTTTTCCCTTCTTTCATGTTTCTTTTTGTTTTTCTCTTCAATAGTTGCTTGACTTAACATCCTTCTGTTGGCCCTATACAACGAAAATACAAACTAACTGAGAATAGAAAAAAATGATTGAAGCATTAAATGTACAAATTACAAATCTGTTCCAGATATACTTACATTAAATAAAATACCCTTTTCAGTATAGATTTATAGTGAATGACTGTGCATTCTTGGAAGCTTCAAGACATCTAGGAAAGGGCTAAGAATTTACATTGGATCACAATTTGTAACAGATTTCTTATCACCGATCTATGAGCTGTGCTAAGCATGTCATTAGTGTCATTTGTGCAGGGAACTAATTTTGTTTGGGAAAAGGGTGAGAAGCAAGCTGTAGCCTCAATTCTGAGTTCATTACGACTTTTCAGGAATCTCAGCAGCAGTGTATTTAGTACAGTTTCAGAAGGAAATATGTTAAGGTTAAGGAGGCAACTCTTTGGAACTTCAGACTTTTTTTTTTTTTTTTTTTTACTGTATATATGTAGAACACTCCATCTACAATGAGCAGTTGTGAAGAGGTTCTTCCTCAGGATAACATGGTCACAGACTTGGATGACCCAGAGGAACAAAGAGAAAGCTTGACGACTGGGGAGGAGGGCTTCCTTTTGATTTAAGTTGGAGACAAACTTACAACATAGTCTGTGGGCCTGCAGCCTTCTCCTCCTGTCATCTGTCCTAATTCTTCATGTAGTCTTCAACTTTATTGCCCAAGTCCTCCTTGTCCCACAAATGATGTTTTGTTCTGCAGCTTCAGTATTCAGGGGAGCGTCAGAATTCAGAGGATCGGTAAACAGAGTTTAATCCCCAAACAACATCCTTCCGTGTCCTCAGGGGAGCCCATCCAGTGCCATCAACTGAATGCTCTCTGTAAGCTTAGACATATGGTTTGGCTTCATGTTCTGCAACCTCTTTAACAGTCTGTCTCTCACAGCAGCCCTCTGAGCAGAGCTGGAGGTGATGGCTGGTGTCTGGAACCCTGTGAGATCCTCATCCTGCTTCATTATGCTTGCCTGTGTCAGCATTATTGCTCCCTTTTCCCTGGGCATCCCAGACAGGCGAGACAAGGCCCTTCAGCTTGTGAGATGGGCTTGCTGTTAATGTAGTTTTAGGGAAAATCATACTACTTAACCAAGTAGCTTAATTCTGTTTATGGCAACAATGGTGCTTTTGAAAACATGTAAGATTCCCCCCACCTTTGGACGTATAATGACTCTTAATTAATTTGGAAATCAGAAAAAGTTATTTTTGACTTTGTGGGCATTAAAAAAGTCAGTTAAAAGGAGTAGTTAGCATTTAAAAATTTATCTACTTTAAAAACAGCCTATGTAATTTTTGTAGATAATCCTAAATATGTTTCCTCTATTATAATTGAGTTTAAAAAAAGGAAAAAAAAGTCATGTTTAGTTAAAGGAGAAGTTCTTTGTTACTGTAGTAAAACACCCAGAATATCTGTGTCTTCTAAATCTATTATATTATACAGTTTGAAGTCTCTTCTTTTTTGGGCATGTTTGTTCTCCTTTAAATATAGCATTACTAAACATTGTATAGGGATGTAACTTGTTGAATTGACAATAGTTTTTAAACTTCTTGTTTAAAATGCCACAAAATTCCTGCTTCAGTAATAAGCATTGATACGTAAAATTAAAAGATATCCGGGTCTTTTTTTGGGTGAATAGTTGTAAAATAAACCTGAAAAATTATAAAAATTGTGAATAGAGATTTAGGGTTTTAAATCTCTTTTCCCTCTTGCCCTCCAAACCCAGGGTGGTAACTACTTCTGCAGTTGTTTATCTTGAGCCTCCCTAGGCTTCCTCTATAGCTTGCCAGCCTTGCAACATCTGTGTAACCAGCTCCTATTTTAGATCCCGTATATTAAAAAAGATGTAAGGTTTTAAAGTATATAATATGTACATTCCAAAGATGAAACCTCTGTTGGTTGAAGGAAAATATGTGTAAATATATTAAATGAGAGAGATTTTTGAGAAGATTTTGCTCTATCTAAACAATTTTTGTTAATTGAAATGTTTTCATACAGAAATAATACATATTTACCAGTATTTGACTGCTGTGTGAATGGTGGACAATACACTAATCATAGGATTGGTTTGAATATTTTAAGGTGTAGTATTAGAACAGGAAGGCTAATTTGAATGGTCTCAAAAGAAATCTTGGCTCTATAGAATAAATTATGTTTTTACACTTTGATAGCACTTGGATTTTTGATAACCTTATACTGACTGATTTTAAGTGGTTTAATAGGCACACCTTGTACTTTGAAGTGACCTGCCAGAAGCATGTAAAACTCAAACATTCTCCTGTGGTTTCTAGTCTTGTGTTGCCTATAATAAAAACTATCAGTTGTATGACTTTTATGACATCTAATATATAGAAAACAAAATTGTGTGTTTAATATCAGGATTTTTTTCTTTTTAGATTATCTGCAATGGTGAAATGAAGTAATTCAAGATGAGCAAGTTGAAAGTGATACCAGAGAAAAGGTATTGTAATTTTAAATACCAGTATGTATAAATTATAGACATAATATGTGAAGTGATTGTATGAAACTTTTTACCTTAAAATATATTTGTTTAAATGCAGCATCATATATTTATGTTATTTTGTTAATGTTTATTACTGTTTAACTTTTCATTTAAAGCAGGAGTCAGCAAACTTGACACATGGGCCGAATCTGACCTACTGCTTGTTTTTGTGTGGCCTGAGTGGTTCTTACATCTCTAAATGGTTGGGAATAAAAATAAAAATGTGAACATATGAAATTCAAATTTCAGTGTACATAAATAGAATTTTACTAGAACATAACATTTTGTATATTGTATGGCTACTGAGTTTTTTTCCTTACGTAAGACTTGATCAAAGCACATCAGTTTCCATAGAAAATTTATTATATATTTTCTATCTTTAAATGCTTCTATGGATGCTCTTTTTTGTTTATTTTTTGTCCCCTTTAGATTTTTTTCTCAACTATGAAGTATCTATTAAACATGTTTATGTACCTAACTCAGTGCTGAATCTGGGAGAGTAGAAAGAAACATAACACTTAATGCAGTGCTTTGCAGAAAATGAGTGTTGACCACGTTCTAAAGAAGTAAAATGAGCCCTATTCTCTTTCTACATGAGGCTTATAACCTGATGAGAACACCTGAACAAATGCAGTATAGTGGTTTAACCAGTATATAGTGAAGTGTTAAATTTTGAGATCCATAGAGTTTTATCTTTCCAGCTTTCTTGTTCAAGTATCTGTACTGCAAGAGTTCTGCCTTATCCATAGCTCTGATCTATTGACTCATCATCGCTTCCTCTCTTGTGAAGTGAAAGTCGCTCAGTTGTGTCCAATTCTTTGCAACTCCATGGACTATACAGTCCATGGAATTCTCCAGGCCAGAATACTCAAGTTAGTAGCCGTTCCCTTCTCTAGGGGATCTTCCCAACCCAGGAATCAAACCAGGATCTCCTGCATTGCAGGTGGATTCTTTGCCAACTGAGCTATCAGGGAAGCCCCTCTCTTACCAGTGTAGGATCCATTGTTTATCATTCCAGTCTTGCAAATACCTGAAATGGTTTTACCTCACTTTGTATTTTTTCATCACACATACCTGACAAAGTCTTTTTCCTGAATAGACCTTTACTAAGTGGCTGAATGATACTGGAGGATGAATTAACTTAGAAGATATTACTAAAATGATTATTGATAATCAGCCTGAACTGAGCCCAGCAATCTTAACGACTCTGATTCTAAATTTTGGAATGACTGTTTTATACTTTCCAAGCATTTGAAATTGTCAGATGTATATGTACATATTCTCAGCAGTTGACCTAATCTTAGAGATAATACAATTTATTGTCCTCATATTTCTTGCACAAAATTTGCTTGCTCCCCTTTATTTGATTCTATCCTTTGCTTATCCTTCTGTTACTTTTTGCTACAAAGGATATGTCTTTTTTCTTGGTCTTTTAATCATTAGTAGTTTTCTCTGTTGAATCTTTAATTCCTCCATTCCATATCATTTAAACCAATCTGGGCTTTCCCATATTTAGACTGCACTGTTCTGTTACTGGGCTTCCCTGGTAGCTCAAGCACAGTACAGTACAGTTCTGTTACTACTCAATTTATCTAATTTCCTCAAAAGCCAAAAGTTTTAAATAGCCTATAAATGCAATCTGCATCTCATTTCACACTCTCCAGTCACTCTTGTTTAGTTCCTGCCTTATCTACTACACCAACAGTACGTGTTAAGGTCACCTATGAATTTTTAAACAGCTTTATTGAGCGACTTCTCTTTCACTTTTCACTTTCATGCATTGGAGAAGGAAATGGCAACCTATTCCAGTGTTCTTGCCTGGAGAATCCCAGGGACGTGGGAGCCTGGTGGGCTGCCGTCTGTGGGGTTGCAGAGAGTCGGACATGACTGAAGCGACTTAGCGTTGAGATATAATCATCTTATAAGAAGCTAAACATAGTTTAATAACTTTGGTTTATGTATAATGGTTAAATCATTATCTCAGTGAAAATAATGAATGTATTTATCATGTTCATTAACTACCTAGAAATGGAATGGCTGAAGCATATGGTAGGTCTGTGTTTCTTTTTAGGAAACTTAACCATGATCTGTTTTACAAAGACATTAATACCATCCTATAGTCTCTCCAACAGTGTATGAAAAGTCTAGTTCTTCTGTATTCTCGCCAACACTTGTTCAGTTCAGTTCAGTTCAGTCGCTCAGTCGTGTCCGACTCTTTGCGACCCCATAAATCGCAGCGCGCCAGGCCTCCCTGTCTGTCACCAACTCCCGGAGTTCACTCAGACTCACATTCATTGAGTTGGTGATGCCATCCAGCCATCTCATCCGCTGTCTTCCCCTTTTCCTCCTGCCCCCAATCCCTCCCAGCATCAGAGTCTTTTCCAATGAGTCAACTCTTCGCATGAGGTGGCCAAAGTACTGGAGCTTCAGCTTTAGCATCATTCCTTCCAAAGAAATCCCAGGGCTTATCTCCTTCAGAATGGACTGGTTGGATCTCCTTGCAGTCCAAGGGATTCTCAAGAGTCTTCTCCAACACCACAGTTCAAAAGCATCAATTCTTTGGCGCTCAGCTTTCTTCACAGTCCAACTCTCACATCCATACATGACCACTGGAAAAACCATAGCCTTGACTAGACGGACCTTTGTTGGCAAAGTAATATCTCTGCTTCTCAATATGCTATCTAGGTTGGTCATAACTTTTCTTCCAAGGAGTAAGTGTCTTTTAATTTGGTCATTCTTTTTAAATTCTTATGATCATTCTTTTAAAATTGTAGCCATTCTAGTAGGCGTATATTGATATGTCATTGTGATTTTAATTTGCATTTCCCTAATGGCTGATGATATTGAACATCAATTGATGAGTTATTTGGTGCGTTATCTTTTAGCATATCTTATTTGGTGAAGTCTCTTTCCAAATCTTCCAATTTTTGAAATTTTAGTGTTTTAGTAATTGAGTTTTAGTTTTTTTTTTTTTTTTAAATATTATGGATTCAAGTTGTTTATCAGATACTTGAATTGCAAGCATTTTCTTTCAGTTGCACTTTTTTTCCTTCATATTTTCTCCCATTCTGTGGGTGGTCGTCTCTCTCTCTCAATCTTTCTCTCTCTTTAATACTTGTTTATTTGTTTGGCTGCGTCAGGTCTCGGTTGCATCATATGCAGGATCTTTCCTGTGTCACGTTGTGTCACATGACTCTCTAGTTGTGACGCGGGGCTCAGTTGCTCCAAGGCATGTGGGTTCTTAGTTCCTGGTCCAGGGTTCAATCCTGAGTCTCCTGCATTGCAAGGTGGGTTGTTAACTGCTGGACCACCAGGGACGTTCCTATGTAGTATCTTCTAAGATCAGAAGTTTTAAATTTAGGTGATTTTCATTTGTTTATTTGTTCTTTTATTTGCTTTTAGAGTCATATCTAAGAAATATTTGCATAACCCATATTATCAATATTTTCTCTTATGTTTCTTCCAGTTTTTTATTGTTTTAGATTTTACATTTAGGTCTGTGCTCCTATTTGGGTTAATTTTTATATGGTGTGAGGTGTGGATAGCACATTTTTTTTTGGCATTTGGATATCTGTGTGTTCAGCACCATTTTTAGAAAGAATATCCTTTCTCCACTGAGTTTCCTTTGTACCTGTATCAAGTCAGTTGTTTGTACAAGTGTAGATCTGTTATACTCAGTGTCGTTCTGTTGGTCAGGATGTCTAGCTTAATGCCTGTGCCTTCCTGCATTTAATTATTATATAAGAAGTAGTTAGAGAAATAGTTATTGTTCTCTTCCAGTTAGGAGAATATCATTTTCTAAACTTACATACTTAACTATTTAACTATTTCTACAAAGGAATGATAGTGAAATTGCCATTTTTCATTGTCCTTTGCTCAACAAAAAAGAAAAATAAAGTTTTATGTTCAGTATTTGGAAACAATAAAAACGTGATTAAAGCAAAAGTAGTAAAAATAAATAAAAATTAAAGAGTTAGAAATGAGGAACAACCATTTCTGAAAGATAATGTGCATATTTTGGAAATAATACCATATTGTTTGAAATTAAGTCTTATTTACTAAGACTACTGATTAAGTTTAAAACTTTGGTATATTTTAATGAATTGTTCGCTGTCAGATGTTTATAGCTTATTTATGAAGACATGTTTGTTACCTGTATGCAATTTACATTTTATTATGAGAACATAATAAAATTTATTTGCAATGTGAAGATAGTTTCTTTAGCCCTTGCACTTGCTTGGGAAATTATTTGTTGCAGGACAATATGTATATACCATTGAGATTTTTGTAACATATAAAAAATTTATATTTTTAAGAAAATAGCTGTAAGACTGTGTGTAAACTCAGAGTATCAAAAGCAGTTGGAGACCACTACAGTGAAACAAATATTTGTGATAGTGTCTTTAAAATATACATTGGAAAGTTAACTTGACTTGATATATTCCACATCAGTTGTATTTTCAATTCCCTAATGTTCTAACTATTCAAGTAATTAACGTTATCAGTTATAAATGTAACCTCCCAAGGTTGGTTTTGGTCTCATTTTGATTCACCTAAAAATAGGCCAAGGGAGAGAAGATAAATTCTTATCTGAGTCTTTTTATATAACGATTTTCTGCTTTGCTGAAAAATTGTAGCTTAAATTGTTCATTGAATAGCTGTATAGCTTTTTAATTTGTTTTTTCTCCTTTACGCTTGGATTTGCCGAAGTCTAAAAATCATTGACTCAGTGGTAAAGAATCTGCCTGCCAAGAAGGAGATGCAGATTCAATCCCTGGGTCAGGAAGATTCCCTGGAGAAGGAAATGGCAACTCAATCCAGTACTCTTGCCTGGAAAATCCTGTGGACAGAAGAGCCTGGTGGGCTACAGTCCGTGGGGTCACAAAGAGTCCTATTAAACCAAAACAAAAAATCATTCAATAGGTAGAACTGCCCTCTAGTGTTCACCCTACAGTTCTCTCAACATTAGTGTCAACAGTCTTAACATTTGTAGAGCTGAGTTGGAGGTGGCTTGGAATATTTTGTTCAGTTTTTATTTTCTCAGTGAGAAAAGTAAAAAATAGGAAAATCAGCTTGCTTATTACGTTGTTCTTAATTTCCATTTGTTTGCATTCCTTCAAAAAATTCATGCATACATCTGTAATTTGTAATGATTCTTAGAATCACTTAATTGCAAGCTGTTTTATTTTGGTAGCAGTGTAATTTAGTTTAAAAATTTAAGAGTTACTGAAAAAAAAACCTCTCACTTTGAAATGGAACAGAAGATATGATCAGTGTGTTTCGTATGTTTTTGGATATTTTTAATAGATGTTTTATCTACTGAAAAATGCTAACAGATGAACTTAAAGAGAAATATTATTGGAGAAAACAAACAAAAAAATCCCCTAATTATTAAATTTCAGAATTCTGATTTCCATAATGCAAATTTCCCTTACATCTAAGTTACAGAATTGTTTTTTTTTTTTAATTTTTATTTTTGCTTTATTTTACTTTACAATACTGTATTGGTTTTGCCATACATTGACAGAATTGTTTTTAAAGATGTATTTCCTCTCTAGTGTTCAGACTAGATCAGAGCACAAAATGTACAAGAGAAGTTTGGAACAAGAGTTCTCAAACTTTGGCTAAGAACCCCTTTGTGCTCTTAAATTAATGGAGACTCCAAAAAGCTTTTGTTGATGTAGGTTACTTGATGTATTGATATTTACCATATTGTATATATAATATCGATATTGCCATTTATATTATTATATATCAATATAATTATATGTAATATAGTAATACTACCATATGATAAATTAAAATTGAGAAACTATTTCATTAAAATAATCCACTTACTTTATAACATCATTATTATTGTATGTAATAATATTTTTACTAAAATAAGTTGTCAAAATAGTTAGAAGATGGCATTTAAAATACTATTTTTTTTCAGTTTTTTTAATTTTAATTTTTTGGGCATGCTACACAGCCTGTGGGATCTTAGTTTCCCTACTAAGGATTGAATCCTTGTCCCAGGCTTGGAATCCTGGTGTCTTTAACTACTGGATTGCCAGGGAAATCCAGAAAGTGGAATGTTTTATTCAATTTTTGCACATTTCTTTAATGTCTGGCTTATCAGAAGACAGCTGGATTCTCTTGTCTGCTTCTGAGTTCAGTGTGTCATATATGTCAGTATACATATTATATATGTTGTTGTGCTCAGTCATGTCCGACTCTACGACCCCATGGACTGCAGCATGCCAGGCTTTCCTGTCCTTCTCTGTCTTCCGGAGTTTGCTCAAACTCATGTACATTGAGTCAGTGGTCAATGGACATCCTCTGCTGCTCTCTTCTCCTTTTGCCTTTGTCTTTCCCAGGATCAGGGTCTTTTCCAGTGAGTTGGCTCTTCATATCAGGTGGCCAAAGTGTTGGAGCTTCAGCTTCAGTATCAGTCTTTCCAATGACTATTCAGGGTTGATTTCCTTTAGGATTAATTGATTTGATCTCCTTGCAGTAAGGGACTCTCAAGAGCCTTCTTCAGCACCATAATTTGAAGGCATCAGTTCTTCAGTGCACAGCCTTCTTAATGGTCCAACTTTCACATCAGTACATGAGAAGCTTTGACCTTTGTTGGCAAAGTGATGTCTTTGCTATTTAATACGCTATCTAGTTTTGTCATAGCTTTCCTTGCACGAGCAAGCATCTTTTAATTTCATGGCTGCAATCACCATCAACAGTGATTTTGGAACCCAGTAAAATCTGTCACCACTTCTACTTTTTCCCCTTCTATTTGCCATGAAGTAAGAGTCCCTTGGACTACAAGGAGATCCAACCAGTCCTTTCTGAAGGAGATCAGTCTGAAGGAAAAGACTCTGATGCTGGGAGGGATTGGGGGCAGGAGGAGAAGGGGACGACAGAGGATGAGATGGCCGGATGGCGTCACTGACTCGATGGACTTAAAGTCTGAGTGAACTCCGGGAGATGGTGATGGACAGGGAGGCCTGGCGTGCTGTGATTCATGGGGTCGCAAAGAGTTGGATACGACTGAGTGACTGAACTGAACTGAATTGAATTGAATGGAACTGGATGCCATGATCTTAGGTTTTTGAATGTTGAGTTTCAAGCTAGCTTTTTCACTCTCCTCTTTCACTCTCATCAGGATACTCTTCAGTTCCTCTTCACTTTTTGCCGTTAGAATGGTATCATCTGCACATCTGAGGTTGTTGATATTTCTCCCAGTAGTCTTCATTGAAACTTGTGATTCACCTAGCCTGGCATTTTGCATGATGTACTCTGTGTATAAATTATGCAGATATCTGAATATTGACATACTTTATTACACAGTTTCTAAAAATTATTTTTATTAATGTCACCACTAATTTTATCATGAAATTTTTTAAGTAGGGGAGGCTGTCAAGGTCATGATAGTAGATCTTTGTTTTCCAGATAATGATTATATATGGGGAGAAGTGGATGGATTTGAGATGTTTAGAGATAGAGCTGATAATGAGTTGAGTGTGGGAAAGGGAATCTGGATTTTTGTCTTGAGCAACTGATGGTTTATATGAGTTTGGGAAAGCTACAATCGAAGAGGAGTAGGTTGAGGCTGGAGTTAAATGTAGGAGCTGGGCAGTATATTGATTTTGCAGCTGTGGGGTTGCATGAGGTTGCTTGGGGCAGTAGAGTAGGGAGAGTGAGGAGAAGAGGGCTGAGTATAGAGCTCTGGGGGGTCTTCAGCATCTAGAGTTTTGTGGGAGGAGGAGCCATGAGAAGAGATCTAGAAGAAGTGGCCGTAGGATGAAAATCAGGTGTGTGTGGAGCCATTAAAACCCAAAGAGGAAAGTGTAGACAGAGGAGCTGACTTGGACAGCAGTGAATATGAAAAGAAAAGCTGTGACTGCAGGAGGTTTTGGGGAGACCTCACAGTGTTAGAAACTAAACTTTGAACAAGTGAGCAGTATGTGGGAGGGCAAATGCAGACATCTTCAAGGAGTAGCTGAGAAGTGGGGTGCTAATTGGTGGGAGCTCCTAGATCGTGTTGTGTGCCGATAGGTATGTTGCAGTTGCACGGGAGAGCTAAATGATGAATCAGAGGAAGTGGAAGGAGCAAATACACTAGAAATGCAGTGGAGGAATGGTTCTTTGTATCTCAGCATACCAGTGAAAGAAAGCCTTTGAAAAGCAAGTCAGAGCACATCACTCTTCTCAAAAACGTCCCATCTCATTTAGTTGAAAACAGTCAACATCTGTACAGGGGCCTACAAGACTCTGAATGATGGTGCTGTCTTCTGCATCACCCCCAACTCTAAGTCTGCTGCTGTTCTTAATTGAACACAGCAGGCATGGTCCTGCCTTGGTGATTTGATGATTGTGACAGCTCTTTCTGTGGGTATCTGCACCGCTCATTATCTTACTCCTTTCAGGCCTTTCCCTAAATGGTGCCCTCTTGAGGTTTTTCCTGACTACGCTTTCCAAAATTGCAGCCATCTGCCTCCTTGCCCCTTTTATCCCCACAACCTGCTTTTCTCCATAGTGCTTCCCATCACCTTAATACTATTTATATAGTTATTTGTGTATTTACTTTGTCTCATTAGAATGTTCACTCTGAGGTTCAGTAATTTTTGTTTGTTTCGTTTACTGTTGACAGTATCTAGAATGGTACTGTCAAATGTACAAATGTATAATGAATGAGAATAAGGAAAGAATGTGGGAAGAGAGTCAGAGAGGTTTAAGGTGCTGGTTGTATGAAGATAAGTGTTTTCTTCTTTGACTTTATAATAGTTGTGAAGTTGGGTGCTAACTGAAAAATGGAGTCTGGTAGAAGGGATGGTTAGAGTCTGAGGAGAGCATAGAATATGTAAAAAGCCTGCTTGGTTGGGGTGGGGGGTGGGGGGGAGAACCGGAAAGGTGAACTTTCAGGATGTGACGGAAGATTGCTTGGCAGGGTTGAATGTACCTTTGTGGTTTTTTGAAATAGAACGTTTCTCACTTAAATCAGCGGAATGTTTGTCATAGGCTCTGAAACAGAGTAAGGATATGTGGCATGTGTGAATGCTCTGTGCTTTTAGCAGCGTAGGATTTTGGCTTGTTTCTAACAACTGATCTTCATAGTATGGAATTCACAATTGATGTAGAATGTGCCCTAATTTAAAGTAATATTCTTTTTAGCCTCGCCAATAACTCTAGAATCGTGGGGCTCCTGGCTCAGCTGGAGAAGATCAATACTGAATCTGCAGAATCAGATACTGCCAGATATGTCACAGCAAAAATCCTCCATCTGGCTCAGAGTCAGGGTAAGCTTTCATCTCTTGTTTCTGAAATGCTTTCTTAATTGCTTAAAAGTAGATGCTAAAAATGAGAAAGATATGATTTTATATAAAATTTGAACTTTCTATATAGATTCAAGAAATTGAAAATTGAATAACTATGGAAGAAATTGTTTTTCAAAGCATTGTTTCTAAAAATGATTATGATTTTACTCATATATGATTGTCCTCCTTTCCCCATTTTTCAGGCAGCACCTAATTCCAGTACTGCTTATAGAATGTTGACAAAAAGATGTCAGGTATTATACTAGTTATTAGTATTGTCCCTGCTTTGAAATGCAAGCGCTGTCATTCAGTGATTGGGTGACCTTAGGGAAGTTTTGAACCTGTGGGACTTACTCGCACTGACTCTGAAATAGAGATAAGAAATATCATGTAATTAGCATGAAATTTATATGAGAAGTATGTAAAAATGATGTTAAAAGTGTTCAATAAATGATATCTGTAATTAGGCATAATTTATCCAATTTATAAAGCTAGTACTACTGTTGTTGTTGTTAAGTCGTGTCTGACTCTTTGCAACCCCGTGGACTATAGTCTGCCAGGCTCCTCTGTCCATGGGATTTCCCAGGCAAGAATATTGCAGTGGGTTGCTGTTTCCTTCTCCAGGGATTGAACCTACATCTCCTGCTTGGCAGGTGGATTTTTCACCACTGAACCACAGGGCATCAAACCTTGACAGAGTATAACAGAAGAAAAGTATTAACTTTGCACTAAGAAACATTAATTTGAAAAATCCCAAATAAAACATTAGTAAATCAAGTCTAATTATGAGTAAATATATCAATATAACATTATTTGTACAGGTCCTATAAAAACCCATGTAATTATCTCAATAGGAGCTAAAAAAAATTTAAGATTTTTAAGATTTTCTTAAATTGTTTTAAATTTAAGAAATTTAGGATTCCAAAATCTGTGCTTGATTTAAAAAGGAAAAAAAACCTCGATTTTCCTTTTTCTAAATAAGGGTAAATCAACAGCTGCCTTAATATTTGACAGTGACACATTGAAAGCATTGTTAAAATTAAGATCCAGACAATTCACAATTATTTTACTTTATTGGTTTTTTATTACTGCATTATTCTAGAGGTATAGGTAATTGAAGTAAGATGTTCAGCAAGCATTTACTATGTTCAGGAAGCTGGTATTTATTAACCTACCTTCATGATCATAGGCCCTTATTTTATTTTGGTAACTTATTCCTATGTAGCCCATTTAAGGAATATTTGACAGCATCCCCAAACCTAGGAGAGATCTTTGCATTTGTTTCTAGCAAAATCTTTTAATTCAGAAAGTTGCTATACTGGATTCTAGCCTTTGTAAATATTGTGCTTATCAACTAAGTTAAATGTGTAAGGATAGTCAGTGTGTTAGTGCAAAGATAGATATACCCAGTATATTCACTGCCTTCTCATATGAAATAACTCCTTAAAACAAAACAAAGCACCTCAGCAAAAACCAAGAGAAGACAATTTTTTTAAACCTATAGATACTTATGTTTAACTGCTCTCATGACTGTAGATTCTTCCCATTACATTCTAGAAGCCCCTACTCCAACACCATCACTAAAAATTCACCTAGTCATACGACTACCATACATTGTCCTTTTCCTCACCCTGCCACCCACCAGTGGGAGAGCCAGCCCTTGAATACTGTCCCCTGAGGTTATGTAATCCAATGACTCTGTTCAGAGTTGACACAGTATAAATTAGTAGTGAAAGATTGTCCTGTCATCTATCCATTTTAGAGAGAATGATTAGGAGTTTATGGGTCAAAGAAGAAGAAATACAAATAGCCAATAAACATATATTAGAAGTCAGGAATTACTAATGAAAACAATGAAGTTATTTCTCATTAGTTACTTCGGCAGAAATTAGAGAATGACAATATCCAGTACTGTTGAAGGCATGGAAAATAGGGTATTCTCATACACTGTAGGTGGTGTAATGATTATTATAAGCTTTGGAGAAAAGAATCTGGCAATGTTATTAAGATTTAACGTGCACTTGATGTTTTATTTAACACTTCACTCTCAGAAACCTGAGTGAAATAAAAATCATATTATAAAAAGACTATTTGGAGATGTTTCAGTGTGTATATAAAATCAGAGTTCAAGAAATCACCTGAAATATCCAACAGTGAGAAAATGGTTGAATTAATTTTGATATAGCCAAACTGTGGGACTGTATAACTACATTATACAACTATTATCAGTAATTAATTATTTATGATATATGATATGGCTCATATGTGTAAGTACAGAGAGTCCTCAGAGATGCTGCATGTTTGATTTCATACTACTGCAATAAAACAAACATTGCAATAGGGTGAGTCAAGTGAAGTTTTTGGTTCCTAGTGCATATAAAATTTGTGTTTACACTGTGCTTTAGTCTATGAAGTGTGCAATAACATATGTGTAAAAAATGTACATACTTTAATTAGAAATACTTTATTGCTGAAAAATGTAAGCCCTCAGTGAGTCATAACCTTTTTGCTCTTAGAGTGTCTTCCCTCTATATTTATAATAGGCTGCTGATTGATCAAGGTAGTAGTTCTTGAAGGCTGGTATGGCTGTAGCAGTTTCTTAAAATAAGACAGTGAAATTAGCTACACACACTCTTTCACTGCTGCATGCAGTGCTGTTTGATAGCATTCTACCTGCAGCAGAACTTCTTTTAAAATTGGATTTTATCTCAATATGCCGCTCTTTTATCAACTAAGTTTTCCTAGTATTCTAAATCCTTTGTTGCCACTTCAGTCTTCACCAGGAATAGATTCCATCTCAAGAAACCACTTTCTTTGCTTATCTGTAAGAACAGCTCGTCATCTGTTAACATTTTATCATGAGAATGCAGCAATTCTGCAGATCATATCTTTAGGATCCACTTTTAATTCTAGTTCTCTTGCTATTTCTACCACATCTGCAGTTACTTCCTCCTCTGAAGTCTTGAACCCCTCAAAGTCATCCATGAAGGTTGAAATCAACTTCTTCCAAACTTCTGTGTATGTTGATATTTTGACCTCTTCTAATGAATCACAAATGTTCTTAATGGCATCTAGAATGAATTCTTTCTAGAAGGTTTTTAACTGACTTTGCCTAGATCCATCAGAGGAATCATTACCTATGACAGCTACAGTCTTATGAAATGTATTTCTTAAATAGGAAGACTTGAAAGGCAAAATTATTCCTTGATCCATGGATTGTAGAGTGGATGTTGTGTTAGCAGGCATGAAAACAACACTAATCTTGTATATCTTCATCGGACCTCTGGAGTGAGAAGGTGCATTGTCAATGAGCAGTCCCATTTTGAAAAAAATCTTTTCCTTTTTTTGAGTAGTAAGTCTCAACAGTGGGTTTTAAAATAGTCAGTAAACTTTGTTGGAGACCATGTACTCTCATTCAGGCATCATTGTTCCATTGATACAGTACAGGCAGAGAAGATTGAGCTTAATTCTTAAGGGCCCTAGGGTTTTTGGAATTGTAAATGAACATTGGTTTCATCTTTAAGTCACAAGATGGCATTAGTTTCTAATAAGAGAAGCTTTAAAGTCAGTTATTGCCTTTTCCTTCCTAGGTATGAAAGCCCTGGATAGCTTCTTTCTCCTATATAAGTATATTTTGTTTATGTTGAAAGTCAATTGTTTCATGTAGCCAACTCACTGCAGCTGCTACATCAGCACTTGCTGCTTTACTTCATACTTTTATGTTATAGAGGCAACTTCTTTCATTAAGCCTTATGAATTAAGCCTCTGTTAGCTTTAAACATTTCTTCTGCAGGAAAAAGTATTACATGCAAATATAAATCAAAGGAAAACTGGGGTAGCAATATTTGTATCAGACAAAATAAAATAAATCAAATAAATAAAAAATAAATCAGAAAAAGTAGACTTTAAAGACAGAAAAGGACTTAACATGATGATCAAGGGGTCAACTCAATTGTGAATAAATATGCACCTAATGTAGGAGCACCTATATACGTGCAGTGAATATTAAAGGTATAAAGGGAGAATAGGCACAAAGGGAGAACTGGACAGTAATACAATAGTAGTAGGGGCCTTTAACCCCCACCCCACTTACGTCAATGGACATATCATCCAGACAGAAAATCAGCAAGGAAACACTGGCCTTAAATGACACATTAAACCAAATAAACTATATATATACATTCTCTCTGAAAGCAGCAAAGTACACATTCTTTTCAAGTGCGTATGAAACATTCTCCAGCATAGACTGTATGCTAGGCCACAAAATAAGCCTGGGGAAATTTAAGAAAATTGAAGTCATATCAAGTACTTTTCTAACCCCAAAACTGTGAGCCTGGAAAGCAACTATAAGGAAAAAACTGCAAAGCACAGATTTGTGGAAGCTAAATGGAGAAGGCAATGGCACCCCACTCCAGCACTCTTGCCTGGAAAATCCCGTGGACAGAGGAGCCTGGTGGGCTGCAGTCCATGGGGTCGCTAAGAGTTGGACACGATTGAGTGACTTCACTTTCACTTTTCACTTTCATGCATTGGAGAAGGAAATGGCAACCCACTCCAGTGTTCTTGCCTGGAGAATCCCAGGGACGGGGGAGCCTGGTGGGCTGCTGTCTGTGGGGTCGCACAGAGTCAGACACGACTGAAGCAACTTAGCAGCAGCAAACAGATGTTACTAAACAAGAAATGGACCATTGAAGAAATCAAAGAAAATCATAAAATACCTGGAAACAAGTAAAATGAAAATAATAGTCTGAGATCCATAGGATGCAGTAAAAGCTGTTCTCAGAGGCACGTCTATAGTGATACAAGCTGACCTCAGGAGACAAGAGTCTCAAGCAATCCAGCCTTACACCGAAGGGAAGTGGGGGGAAAAAAAGAACAAAAAACCCCCAGAGTTACTAGAATGAAAGAAATCATAAAGATTAGAGCAGAAATAAATGATATAAGACCAAAAAATAGAAAAGTCAGTGAAACTAAGAGCTGGTTTTTTGAAAAGATAAAATTGATAAGCCTATAGCCAGATACATTAAAAAAAGAGGGTGCTCAAAATGATAAAATCAGAAATGAAAAGGACATTATAGCTGATACCACAGAAATAAATATGATCACAAGAGACTACTGTGAACAACTATATAGCAATAAAATGGACAATCTAGGGAATATAGGCACATTTTTAGAAATGTACAGTGTCACTGACCCTCAGGGAAATGCAAATAAAAACCCCGATGGGATATCACCTCACACCTGTCAGAATGGCTGTCAATAAAAGGAACACAAATAACAAACGTTGGTGAGGAAGTGGAGGAAAAAACCCTTGTACACTGTTGGTAGGAATGTAAATTGGTACAACCACTGTGGAAAACGGTATGGAAGTTTCTCAAAAAACTAATGATAAAACTACCATTTGATCCAGAAATTCCACTCCTGAGTATATTCCAAAAAACCCCCAAATACTAATTTTAGAATATATATATTTACACGCCAGTATTCATATCAGCATTATTTACAGTTGCCAATATATGGAAGTAAGTTAACTATCAACAGATGAATGGATGAGAAGATATGATACACACACACACACACACACACACAGGTGCAAAATGGAATACTACTCAGACATAAAAAGAACAATATTTGCCATTTGCACAGCAACATGGGTGGACTTGGTGGCATTACTCTAAGAGAAAGAAGTCCGACAGAGAAAGACAAGTACTGTATGATATCACTTAAATGTGGAATCTAAAAAGTATAACAAATGGGAATATAACAAAGAAGCAAATACACAGATATAGAGAACAAACTAGTGATTATTAGTGGGGAGGGAGGTGCAGTATAGTGGTGGGGAATGAGAGGTAGAAAGTATTTGATGTAAGCTAGGCTACGAGGATATATTGTACACATGAGGAGTATAATCAGTGTTATTTTAACTCTACATAGAGTGTAACCTTTTAAAATTTGTGTAAAATATATAGAAATACATTTGAAGTTTATCTCTTTTCCTAAATATTGGCCTCTAAGCTCCCTTTCCCCCTTTTTTAATTAAAGGAAAAGAATTGTGGAGAAATTTAGAAATCTTTAAACAATAGAAATAATTTATATTGACTTTTTTCTATTTATTGTGATGAAAGGGATCATCTGAGTCATGAATTGTTCTTCATTAGTCTTATTTCTATGTGCTTCAAATTAAAAAAAAACTTTAATTGAGGTACAATTGATTTACAGTGTTGTATTTTTAAAAAAATTGAAGTCAGAATTTAAAAATAGTATTAATTTAATGAAACCACTTCAAAATGGTGGTAGGCTTCTGTTTTCACGAATTTCTGGTTTTTGTCATAAAGATAATAAGGAGGTTTGCCTTTATTGTTCCTACTTCACCTCTGGTTCTGGTACCTGTCTTATTATATTGATCTTAAGATTTTAGATGTATTGACAAGGATTCACTTAGTCCATGATAGAAGCTGTGATGAAATGCAGGGAAGGTCTTGTAAACTGAAATCCAAAAGTACACACAGAGTAGAGCTAGCAACATCAGTGGAAGGAACATTTAAGAACCAATTTGGAGTATTTACTGGGCCAGTGGAGACATTGATTATATGTTTTATACATTATCTAACCAGTCCATTCTAAAGGAGATCAGTCCTGGGTGTTCTTTGGAAGGAGTGATGCTAAAGCTGAAACTCCAGTACTTTGGCCACCTCATGCGAAGAGTTGACTCACTGGAAAAGACTCTGATGCTGGGAGGGCTTGGGGGCAGGAGGAGAAGGGGACAACAGAGGATGAGATGGCTGGATGGCATCACTGATTCGATGGACGTGAATTTGAGTGAACTCCAGGAGTTGGTGATGGACAGGGAGGCCTGGCTTGCTGCAATTCATGGGTCGCAAAGAGTTGGACACAACTGAGCGACTGAACTGAACTGAACTGAATCTTATTATATGTTAACTATATGATAAATCTTTATGCAGTTTTTTTTCTTTCATGTTTTAGAAGAAAGCTTTTTTTCCCCCCTACTTTTCAGAAAAAACAAGGAGAGAAATGACAGCCAAAGGTTCTACAGGAATGGAGGTTCTGCTGTCAACATTAGAGGTTGGTCACTGATATGCTTTAATTATGTAGCTGTTAATACCAACTAGTACTGAGGGGAAAAAAAATTGAAGTACAGAATTTTTATCCTAGTGGAAGAGCTAGTGAATGGGAGTTTATTTTTTAGATTACTCACAATGGGGATATAAGCATTCTGATATATATTAGGTAAACCTCTAACTTTATTTCCCTATGGTTATAATGATAACCCTATTTTAAATCTTAACATTAAAAATAAAACACTAGTTGGAAATAAACCTTTAGCTTAAAAGATTGAAATTGGAAATTCTCACTTACTGTGTTAGTTGCTATATATTCATGATTAAGTGTACTTCATACATTGGTTGCATAACTGTTGATATTAATTGCATTTCTGTGCTAGTATAAAAGTTTGTGGTGGATCAGCAGGACATGCTCAGAATCATAATTTTATATTTTATTCAGTGCAGTGTTAAGAATAAGAATTAAGTACATTGTATACCTTAGACTTAAACAATGTTATATGTCAAATTATATCTCATTAGCACTGGGGGGGAAGATCAGGGAGTGAGTTCATGTGTTGTTGTTCAGTTGCTCAGTCATGTCTGACTCTTTGAGACCCCATGGACTGCAGCACACCAGGCTTCCCTGTCCTTCACTGTCTCCCAGAGTTTTATCAAACTCATGTCCATCGAGTCAATGATGCCATCCAACCATCTCATCCTCTGTCGCCCCTTCTCCTCCTGACCTGTCTTTACCAGCATCAGTGTCTTTTCCAGTGAGTTGCGTCTTCATGTCAGGTGGCCAAAGTGTGTGTGTGTGTTGTGTCTGTGTTTTGAATGCACCACACCATATGGCCTACAGGGTCTTATTTCCCTAACTAGGGATTGAACCTGTGCCCTTGGTAGTGAAAGCACAGAGTCCTAACCACTGGACCACCAGGGAATTCTTTTTTTTTTTTTTTTAGTTAGTGTAATTAATTTACAATATTATATTTTTTATAGTTTCAGATGTACAGCATAGTGATTCAGTATTTTTGCAGTTTATATCCATTAAAATTATTATAAGATAATGACTGTAAATTCCCTGTGCTGTACAATACATTCTTGTTGCCTGTATTTTTTACATAATAGTTTATAAGTCTTAATTCCATACCCCTAACATGCCATTTTCCCCATCAGTAACCACTAGTTTGTTTCCTGTATCTGTGAGACTGTATCAGTTTCCCTTTATCCATTTGTTTGTATTATTTTTTAGAGTCCACATATAAGTGATAGCATATAATATTTGTCTTTCTCTCTGATTTATTTCACTAAGCATAAAATTCTCTGGGTTCATCCACATTACTGCAAATGGTAGAATTTCATCATTTTTTTTTATGGCTGAGTAATATTGTTTGGCTGTTGGTGGACACTTGGGTTGCTTCCATAGCTTGGCTATTATAAATAGTACTGCTATGAACATTGGGGTTCATAAATCTCTTCAAATAAATGTTTTTGTTGCTTTTATTTTTTTGGATATATACTCAGAAGTCAATTGCTGGATCATACAGTTGTTCTATTTTTAGTTTCGAGAAACGTTCATACTATTTTCCACAGTGACTGCACCAATATACATTCCTACCAGCAGTGTACAAAGGTTTCTTTCTTCCACATCCTTTGCAACATTTGTTTTTTGTGTTCTTTTGATGATAGCCGTTCTGACAGGTGTGAGGTGAAACCTCGTTGTTTTGATTCGCATTTCTATAATAATTGTCCTTGCATGTGTGTGTGCGAAGTCACTTCAGTTGTGTCTGACTCTTTGCAACTGTACCCTGCCAGGTTACTTTGTCCATGGGATTCTCCACACAAGAATACTGGAGTAGGTTGCCGTTTTCTCCTCTAGGGGATCTTCCCAACCCAGGGATCAAAGCTCTGTGTCTTATGTCTACTGCTTTGGCAGTGGGTTCTTTGCCACTGGTGCCACCTGGGAAACCATAATAATTATCCTTATATCTCCCATTTGTAATTCACCACCTCCCATCTCTGTTGATCTCAATAAATTGAGACATGAACAAACAGAAAAAAGCATGGGTAACAATACATATATCAGACCAAAAAACCCTTTTTAAAAAAAGGGTAAAACAAAAGACAAAAAAGGACATTATATCATAATAATAGGATGAATACAAAAAGAGGATATTAAATTCATTAACATATATGCATTCAGTATAAGCACCTAAAAATATAAAGCAAATACTGACGGACATGAAAGGAGAAATAGACAATAATGCTTAACAGTGGGGACTTTAACACCCACTGACTAGACCCTTCAGGTATGCCCTAATTTGAATCCCTTACAATTATACGGTGGAAGTGAGAAATAGATTCAAGGGATTAGATCTGATACACAGAGTGCCTGATGAACTATAGATGGAGGTTCATGACATTGTACAGGAGACAGGGATCAAGACCATCCCCAAGAAAGAAATGCAAAAAAGCAAAATGGCTGTCTGAGGAGGCCTTACAAATAGCTGAGAAAAGAAGAGAAGCGAAGAGCAAAGGAGAAAAGGAAAGATATACCCATTTGAATGCAGAGTTCCAAAGAATAGCAAGGAGAGATAAGAAAGCTTTCCTCAGTGATAAATGCAAAGAAATAGAGGAAAACAATAGAATGGGAAAGACTAGAGATCTCTTTAAGAAAATTAGAGATACCAAGAGAACATTTCATGCAAAGATGGACTCAATAAAGGAGAGAAATGGTATGGACCTAACAGAAGCAGAAGAGATTAAGAAGAGGTGGCAAGAATACACAGAAGAACTGTACAAAGAAGATCTTCGTGACCCATATAATCATGATGGTATGGTCACTCACTTCGGAATGCAAAGTCAAGTGGGCCTTAGGAAGCATCGTTACGAACAAAGCTAGTGGAGGTCATGGAATTCCAGTTGAGCTATTTCAAATCCTAAAAGATGATGCTGTGAAAGTGCTGCACTCAATATGCCAGCAAATTTGGAAAACTTAGCAGTAGCTACAGGACAATTTTCATTCAAATCCTAAAGAAAGGCAATGCCAAAGAATGCTCAAACTACCGCACAGTTGTACTCATCTCACATGCTAGTAAAGTAATGCTCAAAATTCTCCAAGCCAGGCTTCAACAATACGTGAACCATGAACTTCCAGATGTTCAAGCTGGTTTTAGAAAAGGCAGAGGAACCAGAGATCAAATTGCCAACATCCATTGGATTATCAAAAAAGCAAGGGAGTTCCAGAAAAACATCTACTTCTGCTTTATTGACTATACCAAAGCCTTTGACTGTGTGGATCACTACAAACTGTGGAAAATTCTGAAAGAGATGGGAATACCAGACCACCTGACCTGCCTCTTGAGAAATCTGTATGCAGGTCAGGAACCAACAGTTAGAACTAGACACGGAACAACACACTGATTCCAAATAGGGAAAGGAGTTGTATAGTGTCACCCTGTTTATTTAACTTACATGCAGAGTATATCATGAGAAACGCTGGGCTGAATGAAGCACAAGCTGGAATCAAGATTGCCTGGAGAAATATCAGTAACCTCAGATATGCAGATGACACCACCCTTATGGCAGAAAGTGAAGAAGAACTAAAGAGCCTCTTGATGAAAGTAATGAGAGTGAAAAAGTTGGCCTAAAACATGATCTTAGTTTCCTGAATGTTGAGCTTTAAGCCAACTTTGTCACTCTCCTCTTTCAGTTTCATCAAGAAGCTCTTTATTTCTTCACTTTCTGCCATAAGAAGGTGTCATCTGCATATCTGAGGTTGTCGATATTTCTCCCAGCAATCTTGATTCCAGCTTGTGCTTCATCTAGCCCAGCATTTCTCATGATGTACTCTACATATAAGTTAAATAAGCAGGGTGACAATATACAGCCTTGACATACTCTTTTCCTATTTGGAACCAGTCTGTTGTTCCCTGTCCAGTTCTAACTGTTGTCTCGTGACCTACATACAGGTTTCTCACGAGGCAGGTCAGGTGGTCTAGTATTCCCATCTCTTTCAGAATTTTCCACAGTTTATTGTGATCCACACAGTCAAAGGCTTTGGCCTAGTTAATAAAAAGCAGAGACTTTACTCAAACTTCCCTGGTGGCTTAGACGGTAAAGCGTCTGTGTACAATGAGGGAGATCCGGGTTCGGTCCCTGGGTCAGGAAGATACCCTGGAGAAGGAAATGGCAACCCACTCCAGTACTATTGCCTGGAAAATCCTGTGGATGGAGGAGCCTGATTAGACTATAGTCCATGGGGTCGCAAAGAGTCGGACACAACTGAGCGACTTCACTTCACTCTTACTTAGCCAACAAAGGGCCATCTAATCAAGGCTATGATTTTTCCAGTAGTCATGTATGGATGTGAAAATTGGACTATAAAGAAAGCTGAGCGCAGAAGAATTGATGCTTTTGAACAGTGGTGTTAGAGGAGACTTTTGAGAGTCCCTTGGATTCAAGGAGATCCAACTAGTCAGTCCTAACAGTCCTGAATATTCATTGGGAGGACTGATGTTAAAATTGAAATTCCAATACTTTGGCCACCTGATGTGAAGAGCTGACTCGTTTGAAAAGACTCTGATGATGGGAAAGTTTGAAGGTGGGAGGAGAAGGGGATGACAGAGGAAGAGATGGTTGAATGGCATCACCGGCTCGATGCATGAGTTTGAGTAAACTCTGGGATTTGGTGATGGACAGGGAGGCCTGGTGTGCTGCAGTCCACGGGGTCCAAAGATTCGGACACGACTGAGCAACTGAACTGAAGTGAGCAGGACATTACATCCCAAAATAGCAGAGTATATAATCTTTTCAAGTGCACATGGAAACTTCTCCAGAACAGACCACATTTTAGGCCATACAGCAAGTCTCAAAAAATTAAAAGGCACATGAAAATATGTACAATAAGGATACTGATAGTTTATGGTGAACAGTGTCGGATTTGTGATCTCTGAAGAAGATTTGGCTTCGGGACCCGGGACCAGGCTTGATTACTCAAGAGCTTTTATGTAGCAGGGTTTTATTAAAGTATGAAAAGAGACAGAGAAAGCTTCTGACATAGATATCAGAAGGGGGATGGAGAGTGCCCCCCTGGCTAGCTCTAGGGAGGAAATTATATACTTTTTTATTTAGCTATTACAATAAATTAAAGAATGTCTCAAGGTTGTAAAAATTTTACCAGATCTACTCCCACAATTTACATTTTAGAATAACAGGATTAGAATTTAACAATAGAAAGATCCTACCAGACCCACTCCCATAATATACATTCTAAGAACAAGATTAGACAGGTTTTCAAGAAGGAAAACTTCCCTGGTGGCTCAGATGGTAAAACATCTGCCTATAATGTGGGAGACCTGGGTTTGATCCCTGGGTCGGGAAGATCCCCTGGCAAAGGAAATGGCAACCCACTCCAGTATTCTTGCCTGGAAAATCCCATGGATGGAGGCACCTGGCAGGCTATACTCCACGGGGTCACAGAGTTGGACAGGACTTCACTTTCACTTTCAAGGAGAAATTGTCCTCATGCAGGATACATTGTTGTTATATAATCCTTAGTACAGAGTTTGAACTGAGTTGTTTGTTGTGTAATCCTCAGTCCTGGGCTTAAAGAAAGAAAGAAAAAAAAGTTTTATGTGACTAAGAGTAAGGACTGTAGAGAAAAAAAGTCCTTTCCTCCTCCTTGAGAATTCCAGACCTCTTTCTCCTCGGGGACCAACCCCCCACCAACTTCTTATCAACCTGCCTAGGAATTGACTCTTATTGGAGTCGACTCTCTCAATACCTTATTGTGTTAAAGTGGGTGTTAAAGTCCCCTACTCTTAAGTATTATTGTCAGTTTCTTCTTTTGTGTCTGTTACTATTTGCTTTATATTTTTAGGTGCTATATATTGAGTGCATATATGTTAATGAGTTTAATATCCTCTTTTTGTATCAGTCCTTTTATTATTACATAATTCCCTTCTTTATCTTTTGTTTTACAAGTTTTTTGTCTGATATGTATATTGCTACCCATACTTTTTCTGTATGCTCCTGTCTCTATTGAAGTCAGCAGAGATGGGAGGTGGTGAATTACAAAAGGGAGACTTATCTGGATAAGGCCTAGAGATAACAGTGTAACTTCCATTCAGGTTTCAGTGGCTTGAACGCAATCATGTGTCCCAAACCTAATTACAAAAGAGCTAGAAAATGTGGTTTGGCTGTGTACCCAGGAAGAAGATAAACACATAGCAATATTGCTCCTGTAACAATCCATTCTTTTCTTTAACAAATGTTTGTCTCTCATTCTTCCAACTTCATCCCCAGTGAGTCAGTGGTCCAGTTAATAATACCCTCAGTGCTAAGACAAGGGTCTCTGCTTAATGTGTGGTCCTCTTTCTGTTCTGGATTTGACTTTTTGGACCCATTAGTTTCTGCCCTTAAATGGTGAAGCAGAGACAATATTTATTCCTTTTTGGAAGGAGTTAGAACAAGAGTCCCATTCTAGTCACTGATACACTGCAATTCTGAAATTTGTCTAAATAAACACTGTAAAGTCCTTCTATTCTGAGATCAGGCAGTTTCTTGAATAGGCCACAGTTCTGTTGTCTCTCTATTTTTCCAAACATTGCTTTTAGTAAGAGAAATAGAACCATAGTACAGTATTTAAACATTTTTTCTTATTAAATTGTTTGTCCAGGCTTTGGAAAATATTAATAATTACTCTTCAACTTTACTGATAGGTGTGTAAATTGCTCCACTAAGAGCAAGTTAATAATACCTATTAGAATAAATGTCCGTATCATTGACCCAGAAATTCCAGGAATTTCCCATGTACAATTGTACTTGCTTCCCTGGAAATGTATATACTTGGTTTTGGTTACAATTTTTTAATAGCAAAAGATTTTAAATATTTAAATGTCACATTGATAGGTGGTTACCTAACCAATGGCATTGCCATCTAATGGAATATATCAGGTAGAATTATATCGTTTGGAGAAATCTATATACAAATGTATATGTCCTTGGATTTCTTTTATGTGTGTACATTATCTTGCTGGATACACAAAGAATTGATAATACAGTTACTATTTGAGAGGGGAACTCAGTGACTGGTTAGTCATGCCTTTTATATTTTGATACATTTATTTGTATTATCTATTTGGTAGAAGTTGATATGTCCAAATGACAAATTAATTCCTGTTGATGTTAGTAGCTCAAATGATTTGCGAGAATTTTTAAGAACATTAAGAAGAGACTGAAGTGATGTATGAGAATAGTGAAAACCTAAATACATTTATTCTTAGAGAAATCAAATAGCTCATCTGTAAATGTAGGTAGTTCCCAACAGAGAGAAGTTTGGGAATCACAGATTTATAATGTTTTAATAAAGCAAATAAACTGTTTATTTCAGAACACAAAAGATCTTCAAACTACACTTAATATCTTGAGCATCCTTGTTGAGCTGGTGTCAGCAGGTAAGTTTTTATTTCCTTTGGTCTATTTCTATTTGTAAATAATGATCAAAAATGTATCATGTATACTTTGGAATTTTCTGATTCTCATACAGAGGCTATTCTGAGTATTGGAATTTGGAAGCCAAAATGTCATACTCTTTGTTGTTGCTTTGTTTTTGATATCTTCCAGTGTCCCTCAAACCCATGTGGTTTAGAGCCTTGAACATGAGTTTTGCATCAGTGTTTATTTACTGTCCGTGCTATTTTTTAATTAATATAAAGTAAAATTTTATTTTGATGTTATTTGTTTGCCTTCTGAAGTCATCACTTTTACTTGAATGCTAACAAGGTGCAATATCTACTATATTATGGAAGGACTTGTGGTTTGAATAGATTTCTTTCAAAAAACTTTTTAGGTGGAGGTCGAAGAGCGAGTTTCTTGGTCTCCAAAGGGGGTTCACAAATATTATTGCAGTTACTTATGAATGCCAGCAAAGAATCGCCCCTGAATGAGGAGTTAATGGTGCAGATTCATTCCATTCTTGCAAAGATTGGACCAAAAGGTAAGGGTTTCACTTGCATGACTGTCAAGTGGAACTACTTTTGTTACGTTGGTTCTGTGTGCCTTGAAACTGGTAAACTTTAACATCTAAAATTTTACTGCTTATTCTTAGCCTTAGTTAGGAATGCCTTTTATAGTCAACTAGTGACCTACATGAATTGAGGATCCAAAATTCCCACATATTTCTATTGCATGTGATGGAAAAAGGAAGACACAAATGTGTCAGAATCAGAAATGTGTCTTGGTGTGTGTGTGTGTTTCTGGCATGTATATGTTATAAAGGATACACATAACATGGATATTGTTGAGGCTAGAAGGAGGGAGTGTACGTGGAGATGCTTTGAGGAGCATAGATATAAAACATGTTTTCTTTTCATTGTTGTTCAGTTGTTAAGTCATGTCCGACTCTTTGCGACCCCATGAATTGCAGCGTGCCAGGCTTCCCTGTCCTTCACTACCTCCCTGAGTTTGCTCAAACTCATGTCCATTGAGTCAGTGATGGACATGAATTTGGTTGGTCATCACTATGACCAACCAATAGTGATAGTCATGTCTCAATGCTTAAAAAGCTTACAAGGTAGTTAAGATCAAAAAAGATATAAAAAATTGTAAGACTGATTTATTACAATAGTAAGACATACAAAATATTGAAAACTACAAATTGAGAAAACATAGGCTATAAAACAAGAGAGGAAGCTGATTTAGATTAGGTTAAAAGAGAAAAGCATTCTTTGACTAGAACCTAAGCTCAGTGTAGAGTTGTCTGTCTGCACAGAGATTGAAATGACTCTCTAAACTCTGTGAGTAGTGATTTGTTAACGGTTCTGCCATTGCCTTGTGGCTTTAAAGTATTTGGCTACAGTGCTTTTTCTAAAAAGTGTCTGAAAATGTGTATGCAGTTTGTATACTTATGTGTATTTCATGCATATCTTTTAGTATTGTATGAATATTTAAGTAACACTGTTAATAATCATTGTCTTAAGGTATCCCTGAGATGACTTTAATTTTTCAGGTATCTTAGGGACCTTAACACTTAAACATATATTCAGTTTATTTAAGAAACATGTTAGCTCTTTCTTATTTTTTAAACTCTTATATTTGAGATTTAAGGGCTGCTTTCTGAAATTTTTGTTGAAAATGAAAAATAAAATGAGAAAAGCTTTTTGTATTGGTGAATATTGTTATATCATGCTTCCTCCTCTATTTAAAACCAGGTTATCTTTCTTATGCTTTTCATTAAAGCATAAAGCTTTCATTATCTTGTGCTTAAATTAAGATATTGTTTACTTTATATTTTTATTTCTTTAAGGTCCCTTGTAAGTTGTAGCTCTTTTAATTTTTTCCTCTATACTTCTAAATTTTTGCTATTTCCTTTATTATTTGTCCTAGTTTTACATTTTTATATTATTGAATTATATTTGAATTTCTTGGGTGGTTTTCTAACTTTTTTACTTTTCCCTTATGGGCTGAGAATAATTTTCCCTTAGGAATATTAGGTTTTTTGACTTACATTTTCTGTTGATGAAATAACTGCTTGCTAGTCGTGCTTACTTCCTTTGTTAAAAATCTTAACATTCTTAAATTCTTGTTGTCCAGATTTTCTTTTTTACTATTTTAATCTCTTCCTAATAATAAAAATCAAGAACTTTCTTTTCTTCCTTTTCTTTGTTAAGAATTAGCTCCCTCTAGAAATTTATTTGATAATATTTTTTAGATTATTTTCTAATAAGCTGTTCATTATATTCTTTTGGGCTTCCCCAGTGGCTCAGCAATAACAAATCTGCCTGCAATGCAGGAGCCATAGGATACTCAAATTCAATCCCTGGATCTGGAAGATCCCCTGGAGGAGGGCATGGCAACCCACTCTAATGCCTGGAGAATCCCATTGGCAGGGAGTCTGCTGGGCTACAGTCCATAGGGTTGCAAAGAGTCACTATTAAAGTGACTTAGTATGCATGCATGCATATTCTAAGTCTGAAAACAGTACAGTAAATATTAAGTAAATAATGTTGGTAATGTACATTTAGATTCTTCCCAATTCTCTTTAACCATGTGATGGCATTCCTTTGACTGTGTTAAGCTGGAGAGACTTTCCTGTGTAGGGTAAATCAGTTAAGTTATTCCTTTCAATAATGGTTTAAGTGTTGGGCCACTCCAGCCTCTGTTGGTTGCCCTGCCCTGTATTCCTGCCTGCCTCTTTCTCTTTCTTTCAAACCATGTTTTAGAAGTGTAAGAAGTATTAAAATATATAAGAAAATGATTACAGCTTTAGTTATTTCAGGTCAACTTTATATTAATAGTTGATAATATGCATTCATAGCATGAATTTTAGGAATTCCATTGTTTTATGACATTTTAATTTTAACCAAAAGTTACATAGGAATAAATTATGTTTGTTCATTTATTTTTAAACAGACAAAAAATTTGGAGTGAAAGCTAGAATTAATGGAGCTCTAAATATAACCCTGAATTTGGTCAAACAGAATTTGCAGAATCATCGCTTGGTTTTGCCTTGTCTTCAGCTTTTACGAGTATATTCTGCCAACTGTAAGTATTTCAGAGCAGCTTTTAGTTAGCTCGATGTTGTCACATTAACACAAAATGAAAATTTTAAAGTACTTTAACTCCATAAATCTCTGAAACTTGTGGACAAGGAACGAGAATATTTAATATGGCTCTTTGTAATTCTAACCACTCCCTCAAAGGTGATGCATGTAAGAAGGTGAGTTGACAAAGTTTTAAGAATTCTCATTAATTCCCCCCATTTGTAAAGGTGTGTAGTTAAGCTGATGAGTAGGCAGCCTGTGGAAAAGATGTTGAAGAATATCCGAGTATTGCCAACTGGAAAAACTGCTGTGCCTATTTGGATTTTTACAGATGAGAGGAAAATTGAGAAGGAAGGAATGTGGTGGCGTAGACACCTGGAGCTAATTATCTTTAGCAATCAATAGGGAAGTAGAAGAACCAAAATTAATAGGACAGGAGCCTCTGAGGAAGCTGTAGAGAGCCACTCTACAGTGAGAGAGATAGCCTCAGATGAAGTGTCTCCCAACATAAACACACACACACACACACACGCCCACACCCACCCTCTCAGATGCAGTATCTCACAACACACACACACACACACACACACACACACACACACACACACACGGAGAGATAGCCTCAGATAAAGTGTCCCCCAACACAAATACACACACACACACACCCCACACCTACCCTCCCAGATGAAGTGTCTCACAACACACACACACACCCCACACACACACCCCATACATACTCTTTCTTTCTCTCTCTCTCTGTCTCTCGCTAATATAGTATTAGGTCCCAACACCCGAGGTATGGATTTTCTATTTCCTGACTATGGATATGAGATTGGAATGTTAACAAGACGCTTGACATTGAGATTGTAGAGTACATTTTATTATAAGAACATCATTGCAAAGTAATGATAATCTCAGTGGTAGGTTTGTGTGTATGTGTATGTATTTATCTATTATCACTATCTATACTTTGAAAGTATATCTAAAGGTGTGCTCACAGAAAAATAGTTTTGAACACGTAAATAATTAACACTTATGTAACTAAAAAGAGCATAAGGAAATTAATGAATTGGCTATTTATAAAGAAATTAGGAACAGAGCAATAAACATAAGGTAAGTAGAGAATGAAATAGAAGAAATACATTATAAAATTAAAAAAAATTCATTAAAAAACAAAACAATTGGTTTAAAAATAGATGAACCACTGAATTCCCTAATTTAGGAAAAAGAAAGACAAAATAGACTAAAATTAGAAGTGATAATGGAGCGATAAGCAGATAAAGAGGAAATTAAAATTGTCATATAAAACTTTAGGAACTGCATTTTTAGGGCATTTTATTTCGTTAAGCACCAGGAGGCTAGTAAATGGTGTATCTATAATTTTTAAATAATATTTCTTCCAGGATTGAAAATGTTAGGCCCAGTTTTCTGGTTAGGTAATTGTTTGCATGTTCTGTCTAAAGCTGTGACCTGTTTTTGGCTACTGTAGTCGCTTTAATTAAGGTCCTCATTACTTCTCACCTAGACCACAGCCATCTTTCCTATAGTGCTGTTAGATCTGACCTGCTTCTAAAATCTGACCTGCAGATCTCATTTGTTGTTGCTTTTGGGCAATTCCCTATATTTGAAAGAATTAACAACTTCTAGGAACTTTCATAATTTATTTACTTCTTTTCCCACTTCATCTTCCCATTGGCATGCCTTTGAAGTATCAACTAAGGTAGACTTTATGAGAGACTTAGAGTTCACATTTACTAAACAGTTTGCGTATGTTTTTCGGCCGTGTGCCACATATATAAACATTTCTGTCCACTGAGGTTTTTAAATCACTTTTCATCTTTTTTTCCCCTTCCCAGCTGTGAATTCTGTATCTTTAGGGAAAAATGGAGTTGTGGAACTGATGTTTAAAATCATCGGACCATTTAGTAAGAAGAATTCCAGTCTTATGAAGTGAGTAAATGTTTTAAGTGTAAATACAAATTATACCCTTTGATACTTTGGGCATTATCATCTTAATCTGTACAGTGAGATGATTGAGTTCAATTATGTCTAGGGTCCTTTCTTAGTTCTTAAATAGTGATTTAATTATGATAAAGATTTTCTTTAATATAAAGTTTAATCTTCAAAAATATATCAGAATTAGAAAACTGAATTCATACTGTTATAGAAATTTAGACTTTGAATATTCCTAGATACTAGGAAAAAAGATCTTTACAGAGTATCACTCATTCAGAAACATTTATTGAGTGCCTACTATATTCCCTACCCAATTTTATAATCTTTTATTGACTGTTTCCTTCATTCTCACAATTATCTGGGTATATTTTAAATTTATATGTTTCTTTTTTGTCAAATAATGTCATTCTTTTGCTTATTTGAGATATGTATATATATATGTATGTCTCAAAATATATACTACATATATGTATATTTATGTTTGTGTGTATATATATATATATATATATATATATATATATATACACGCATTCATTTGGGTGTCTTTCAACCTCAGAACTTGAAAGCATTTTCAGTTATTTCATTATATTAGTGCTTTCTTAAGCCATTTTAATGGTCATTCTTTTAAAAAAATTATTTTGGAATTTTCCAAACAAATATAGCATTTATATTATATTAAACTAATTATCTTGAATTATTTATATTAATTACTTATTATATTCCACAATTATTAACATTCTGCCATTTTTATTTCATTTGTTCCCCCTCCACACTTTTATTTATGTTTCCTAAAGTATTTTTTTAAGCAAATCCCAGATGTTATTTACTTATATATGAATTTCTGTAAGCAAGTACCAGGTATTTTCTCATTTTCCCCCTAAATACTTCATTATGTAACTCTGCTAAATAAGGACCTAAAATTAACCATAATACTATAATCATACTCAACAAATTTATTGATTGCTTAATACAATCTAAAATTCTGTGTCTACTTTTCTCTAGTTATCTCAAAATGCCCTTTTGCAGTTGGTTTGTTTAAAACAAAGTACACACATTATTCCTCATTATATTTAGGAAATTTCCAAATCTACACACAGATAGAATAATGAACCCTGATATACCCATCAGTCAATTTCAACAATTGTCAACATTCTGCAATTTAAATTTCATCTTTCCCTTCTTTGTCTCCCTCCTACCAGAATTTTAAAGCAAACATCAGCCATGACATTTATTCTGTTAATTCTTTAGTATTATCACTATCAGACAGTTTTTTCTTTTAGTGTTACCAAAGTATCATATTTTTGTTCAACAATATTAATAATTCTTTAAGATCATGTAATATCTTCTGAATGTCTAAGAAATGTCTTTCTTTCTTTCTTTTCTTCTTTTTTTTTTTTACAGTTGTCTTGCTCAAATCAGGATCGAAATAAGAGCTCTTCTACATTCTGTTTGATTGATAAGTCTTGTAATCTTTTGCAGTCAGTAACTATTCCCTGTCCCTCTGTTTTTTGTTTCTGATTTATTTGGTGAAGGACCTGGGTGACATTTTATAGAATGTCACAACATAGATTAAGATAACTATATCCTGGGGTCTTTTAACTTGTAGGTATACTTTCAAATTTTTTGTAGACTGATGGAGCTTGAGGCTTGATTAGATTTTTTTTTTTTAATTATCAAAATATTTCATAGGTGGTGCTGGGTCTCTGTTTTGCATTACTTAAAACTGTCGAGTTGAAGTGGTCCATCTCCTATCACCTAATCACTTAGCAATATTTCATGACATTGCTTAGATCCATTATTTCTTGAAAATGTGCAAAATAATGACTTTTCTAATTTTCTCATTCTTTTACTTCTATTAGTTGTGAATCTTTTATAAGGAAAAACTTGTCCGCATCAATTATTCATAGGCTAAATTTTGCAGTGAATTAGGTTCAGAACATACCCAGTCTTTTCATCCTTTCTTAATAAAGGTCAAATATTTAGCTTGTTCCCTTCTTGAAAATAGGTGCTTACTTGCACATACAATTATTTATTAAGTATTTGGTGGGATGGCGGCATATTTACTTATATAAACATTATACAGTCTTAGAGCATCTGATGAAATGTGACAAGATAAAAGAAAACGATTGTATCACAATTAGTAAGACCAGCTTCCAAAATAGGTGCAGTGAATGGACTCTGGAAGCAGGCAGAAACTGGATTTACCTGTTAGCTCTGTCACTCCCTGGCTTCATGATATGAAGTAAAGTATTTATAGCTGTGCTGTATCTTCGTTGCTGCACAAGCTACTCTCTAGTTGTGGTGCGTGGGCTTCTCATTGTGGTGGCTTCTCCTGTTGCAGAACATGGGCTCTAGTGCACATGGGTTTCAGTAGTAGTGACATGTGGGCACAGGAGTTGCAACTCCAAGGCTCGAGAGCACAGGCTTAATTGTTGTGGCACATGGAGTTAGTTCTGCAGCATGTGAGATTTTCCCAGACCAGGGATTGAACCCATGTCTCCTGCAGTGGCAGGCAGATTCTTCACCACTGAGCCACCAGGGAAGCCCCAGTTACCTAACTTTTTATGTCCCAGTTTCCTATTTGTAAAATAGTAGTATTGATGCCTATATCATAAAATTGTTTTGAGGGTTTAGATAATTCCTGTCATTAGCACAGTGCCTATATTAATGCAGTGTAATTAGTTTAGGTAAGCAGTATAGTAATGTGGATGAATGAATCCTAGTTAATATTAAAAATATATTCTTTATCTTTAAAATTTTTATGCCTTTCCTCTTTTTGATGTTTAAGTACTTCATAATTAATTTTTATCTAATGACTATGATCCACTACTTAAGATCTAAATTAACCTATTATAACCCATTACTAAATCTAATATACAATGTTCCTAGGCGATAAGAAAATTTTACAAGTATCTTTATAATATACAACATGATGTATTTCTAAAACCATGTAGAAATCAGTGGGTCTAAACTTCTGAGAAAGGAATGTCATTATCTAAATTATCCCTTCATTCTTTTCTCTGTGTTTTAAAAAGAACACCTTTTTTTAAACTTTGCTTTAAAAAGGATAAACATTCATTGATCAGACATCTGTATCATGATTCCTTTATTATTTTGAATAATCATAGGGTCTCCCCCCATAATTAAACAATCTCAACATCTAGAGCATTTGTGTCACAGTTCTTCCTGTCCTTAAATAGTACCCTGCATTTAGTTGAAGAAGATTGAGGATTATTATTTATGTTTGAAGAGCGATGCTTCCCTTTTAGATTTCCTTTCCTTTCCAGTTTTAGGTTTTGGATTTAAACATTGTTAATTTACAAGGAAGCAACTCTGAATTTATTGTAACCCTATCATTTTGAGTTTCTCTATAGGTTTGGAGGGGCCTCCCTTGTTGTGCTAATGGTAAGGAGCCTACCTGCCAGTGTCGGAGACGCAGATTTGATCTCTGCTTTGGGAAGATCCCCTGGAAGAGGGCACGGCAACCCACTCCAGTATTCTTGCCTGGAGAATCCCCATGGACAGAGGAGCCTGTCAGGCTACAGTCCATAGGGTTGCAAAGAGTCGCACATGACTGAGCAACTTAGCATACATAGGTTTGGAGGTAATTGCAAGGATTGACCTCCCAACTTAAATAACTTTATGAGTACCTGGGGCTTAAGCTTTTCCTTCTTCACTGCTCTTAAATGAATAAGCCATAAACTATATTTAAAGCCATTGTTAGCTGTGTTATTCTGTGTAGGACTTATGAAGATTGGAAAAATATATGAGGAAGTATAAAGTATTGATGCTGAGAAATTCTAATTAACATAATAAAATGTGCATTTCAATAAATATTTTTCTGTAACTTTTTGATGACTATATTATAAATTCATACAGACTTATAAGTGACATAGAATTTCAGAAATTCCTCTGTGCTGAAGTTTTTAAAAATATCTTTAAAATAACATCTTGGTGAGACTATCTAGATGACTTTACACCAAACTTCATAATTTCTTTTAATCTAGTGGAGCTATGGAACAGGCTTGATGGGAAGAAGGAATTGGGTGTATATCCCAGTTTTGCCAGTGTGAAGAATAAGCATCAAGAAAAAATCATAGAGTGTAAGGCTTAGAAAATGTCAGAGCATTTTTGTTTGGTTCACATGTGTTGTAAATAACTGCTAATAGGGAGAAAGAGAAGGCAATGGCACCCCACTCCAGTACTCTTGCCTGGAAAATCCCATGGACGGAGGAGCCTGGTAGGCTGCAGTCCATGGGATCGCTAAGAGTCGGACACGACTGAGTGACTTCACTTTCACTTTTCATTTTCATGCTTTGGAGAAGGAAATGGCAACCCACTCCAGTATTCTTGCCTGGAGAATCCCAGGGACGGCAGAGCCTGGTGGGCTGCCCTCTATGGGGTCGCACAGAGTCGGACACGACTGAAGCGACTTAGCAGCAGCAGCAGCAGGGAGAAAGATGTTTCTCAAAGTGCTCTTAAGATTTTTAAAATTTTAAATTAGAGAAATGCAAATCGAAACTATAATGACATATCACCTCACACCAGTCAGAATGACCATCATCAAAGAATCTACAAATAGTAATTACTGGAGCGGGTGTTGGGAAAAGGGAATGCTCCTGAACTGTTGGTGGGAATGTAAACTGATAACAGCCATAATGGAGAACAGTATGGAGATTCTTTAAAAAACTAGGAATAAACCTATTAATATCATATGACCCAGAAACCCTACTACTGGGCATATACCCTGAGAAAGCCAGATTCTAAGAGACACATGTGTCCGAATATTCATTGCAGCACTATTTACAGTAGCAGGACATGGAAGCAACCTAGGTATACATTAAGAGATGAATGCATAAAGAAGATGAAGTACATACATACAGAGCAATATTACTCAGCCATAAAAAGGAACAAATTTGAGTCAGTGGTAATGAGCTGGATGAACCTAGAGCCTATTAAGTAAAAAGAGAAATAAGTCAGAGAAAAATGAATATTGTATATGAATTCATGTATATGGAATCTAGAAAAATGGTACTGATGGACATATTTGTTGGGAAGGAATGGAGATGTTAGAGAACTTGTGGACACAGCAGGGAAGGAGAGTGTGGGATGAATTGAACAAGCAGCATTGCACTGACATATCTATACCATTATGCGTAAAATAGATAGCAAGTGGGAAGTTATTATATAATGCAAGAGCCCAGCCTGATGCTCTGTGATGACCTAGAGGGTGGGATGCGGGGAGGAGAGGGTGGCTCTAGAAGAAGAGTATTGGCTTCTGGATTTTGTCTTGTTTAGGAAAATGTATCCTGCACAACTATTATGAGATTTTTCTTTAGTATTTTTTCTAATGTTAGAAATTAATTATCTCTGGAGGCTGAAGTTCAGAATCAACCTGTCCACAGGGCCAGTGTTCCCTTTGTTGCCTGTAGGGGAGAACCCCTCTCTGTCCCTAGCTTTCGATGTTTGCTGGCAGTCTTCAGTGTTTCCTTTGCTGATAGCTGCGACATTTCAGTCTCTGACTCTGTCTTCATATGGTGAGCTTGTGGTTCTGTCTTCAAATAGTCTTCCCTCTTTTTACTAGAGCATCAGCCTTGATGCATCAGCAGTCTATTCCAGCATGACTTCATCTTAATGATATCTGCAAAGATCTTGTTTCCAGATGAGGCCACATTCTGAGGTGCTAGGGATTAGGACTTCAACATATCTTTGTGGAGGAGACTGACATTTCTGATTTCATAATTTTCTTTCTTAGCAACCATTTTAGTCATTTTTCATCACACTTAGTTTTTATGTGACCTTAGGCATATTATATTCTGAAATCTTTAGTGTCTTTATCATAAAATGTACCAATTCTAGAGACTAGGATTAAAAAAGAGTTAAACTATAAAGCACATACAACTAAAAAACACGTACAAGGCATGTAGAACAATTTTTGGCATTTGTCAGGTCTTACTGAATGAAGTCTTCCTTTTCATTTTTTTCCCCTGAATTGCCATTTTACTTAGAAGGCCCAGTTAGTTCTGTATTTAATTTTGACCAATTTAAAAGTCATCCTTATTCTGATAGTTTACAGTCTTAAGAGCATATTACTGTGTAATTAATTACAAGGCTTATGCAAAGTTTCTTACTGATGAATCAGTGCTCTGAAAATTGTTTTAATTTTATACTTTTCATTTACTTTCAACATGCCATTACCAAAACTGCACATTGTTTGAGAAATTTAGTTTCATGAATTTATATTTTTTAGAGCATATACTTTTGCTTTTATTTTCCAAATGTTATCATAAATAAAGTTTTATATGGTTGCTTTATTTCTGTCAGTAAACCAAAGTGTAATTGTTAACGGCTTGCTCTAGAGCGTAACAATAATGAGCATTTATCATAAATGAGCACTTTTGTGCCTAGTCGTAGATTATTGTTTCAGGTTTTACTGTGAACCAGTATCCATCTTAAAACTGTATCCATCCGAAATCTTCTAAGTCATTTTAAAAGTTATCATCTGATCATGCTATGTGTCCTACTAATGGGTGTGCAGCTTTATTAATTTTATTCCCTTGTTTTCAGTTTTGTTTTCTTGAGTAGATATTTTTGGTTTTAATTTTTTACTTTCCCATAGATATGTACATTTTATTGCATTATCGAGATTATAAAATAATCTGTGTAAGTTAATTTTATTTTCTAATTTTATAACCATGAAGAACCTGCTACTGTGGGTATCTAGTAGGCATTCAACAAATCCTTAATGATGAGTGAAATGCTTAAATTTGACAGTATACATATTTATATGCAAATTAATTATCCTTATTGAAATCTTACTAAGAGGTACTGTGGTATGTAGTCTTATATTTTTAAAGTTCCTGAAAGTAAGTACCATTTCTTCAGTAACTCATTTCTAAAAAAAGCATTTGAATTACAGGTTTTCCACAGTGATGATATATGTATTTTTAAAGGTGCTGAATGGCATTGATTTCACTGTGTGTAACTGCATATTTATGTTCAAAGAAAATCTGAGTGCTCTAATAGGCAGTAAGAATTTTTGAGATATGAATTAAGTCATTGTTCTCTTTGGTGCTATATGGCTGAAAAATGTTAAGGGCTCATACATCCTCTCCCTGATCTCCTTGTCCCAAAATATTTTACATTTGTTACCACATTAAATGTTAGGATTATTGCTTGATAGAACTAACATACTTTGAAGTCAGATAGCTATGAATACCTATAGAATTTTGTAGTTACAAACTCTGTTAAAACTTGTTTTTAAGTTTTTTCCGAGTATGATTGTTAATAGTATTCCATTGTGAACTCTGGCCCAGTCAGAATAGTATTCCTTTGTGAACTCTGGCCTAGTCAGATACAGGTACAATGATTCCATTCATCTAACCTCTGATATGAAGACTTAAACATTGTTAATTTTCTTCTTTTTCTTTTCTTAAACATTTTCTGGTGCTTCTTTGTTGATACTTCCTCTTAACCAATTTTAACCTGAAGGAAGTGAGGCCTACAGAGAGGCACCATATGTAACTGAGTAGCCCAGGAATGACATTTGGAGTAGATACTGATTACTTATCTGAAAAGATTGTATGACTTTACTATTGTAGATTAATTTTACTAGTTTTGTTGTTGTTTGTGTTTTCTCATGTTGACAGGGTTGCTTTAGACACTCTTGCTGCATTGCTAAAATCAAGTAAGTTTTTAAATACTAGAAATACTAGATACTGTTTTTCTGAGTATTCTAACTACTATTTTAAAGAAACTGGAAATGTAGATTTAGTTAATGGCTATAAAGCTTGTTCATAATAATTTAACGTCAAAGTTGATTTTATCTTTTAGTGCAGTTGATTGATGTATAACTAATGTCATTTATGTTTATTGAGCTGTAACTTGTTTATCAGTATATTTATATAATTTCTTCAAGTATATTTAGTTCCTTTCTCTAAATTACTTATATAAAGCCTTGTTAGTATGGGAAAGTAACATGTAAATACAATATAGTATCATTTTGAAAAAGTGACCCTAACGTGGCCTTGAGAACATTTACTATGAAGAGTATCTTTGACAACTACTGTCTCTATAAAATGTATAATTTTTAATTAGAACCTCCTTATTAGAAATTTTATTACTACCATAAATTCAGATTTGTAACATTAAAGTGGCTTAATGTAAATTTAGAGTTTATTGAATGCATTTAGAAACTAAAGCATTGATTTTTAATTTTTGACGTTGAAGTGTTGGAGGAAATGTGTCATACATTGCTTTTGGAGAGTAACCATCTACATTATGTGGATCTGTCTCTCCATGATACTCAGTATCTATATTTTAAATATTAATTTTCTTAGCACTCCCATTCTCACTGGTTGATTAAATTAACATTGTATTTAACCATGATAACATTCAGTCCTAAAGATCTATGTTGATGGCTTTTGATGTTATTTTTCCCCAAAACTGTCTATCAAGGGTGAGACCAACTTGCCCTTATGAGAAGAATAGTAACAAATGATTAATTGATTGAAAATCTGATATTTGATAATGATTTATTAAATTAAAAAATAGCCTTAGGTTTTAATGTTATAGCTGCTATGTTCAGTTGACAGTTTTGTCCTTTAAATGCATAGTATTCAATTAGATTAGCTGTATAGCTTTGTTTTCATGTAGATTAGCTGTATAGCTTTGTTTTCATATTTGATGTCATAAACTGTAGACCAAGATTAGAATACTTGGATTAATTTCAGAGATATCTGTAGCCTTACTTTGATGTGTCCACCCTTCCTTTGTTGTTCAAGGCATTTAAACATTAATTTTTAAATTAATATAGGTCTATATTTTTTATTTAGAGTAGATTAAAATACCCATTAAGCTAAATATTTATTAAAGCTTATTACTAATTTGCAGAATCACTAATGACAAAGTTACTAATTCTAAGTCAGGAAAAACTAAAACATAAGTTTCAAGGGTTTATAGAAATCAGTAACCTAAAATGATTGAAATGCTGGTATCTTCAGTTTTAAATAATAATCTTTCTTTTACTCCCTCCCTTCTTCTCCTTCAGAGGAGGATGGTAGGCAAGCACAGTGGTAAAAAAGTAACTGACAAGTAGAATGACTCTGGATTGCAGATAGCTTTGTACTAAGGGTCACTCTCTGTGTTTGTGTTATGGATCTTATTTGATCTTCAATGAAGAATTTAAATATTTCTCATAAATACCGTTTAGGCTTTTGGGAATTCCACTGGAAACACAGTTTGTGATAGGAGTTTCAGTAATTGTAATGTCTTTTAAGACATTATGATAGTAATATCTTTTAAGTATTGTTAAGCTAAAGGCTTATATATTCCAACTAGAGTAAACAAACAAACAAACAAAAATATCTATATTTGTTTAAAAGACATGAAACTATTACTAGTGAGAACTATTTGAACTTTTTATAGATCGCCACCCACCACCACATGGGTGCGCCAATGATAAGAGTGCAAGAGAATGTGCAATACCAACTCACCTGAGGTTGTTTAGTTAGAAATACCAGTCTCTTCCTCATCTATGTTTATCTATAAAATGCCAGGCTCATGGCATGAACATTAAAATAATGCAGCAGTAAGGCTGTGCTGCTTTTAGTTGCCTGCAATACTAGTTTTAAATGTGCTAATACACACCTAAAACATAGGTAAAGGCACTGAGATCAACAAACTTCTTAATGCCCTCTTAGACATTATGTTCTGATATTAGAGAGCTGGGAGAAACTCACAGGGTAGGAGGGGTGCTTTCTTATGTGAAAAGTCTTTAATACCTCTATTGTATGTTTGGAAGAGCTAGTTTGCTTTGCCTGATAGCCACGCCTTAGTAAACTAACTCTTCTAGACACAAAATAAATAGAGTGTGCTTACATACAAAGTTAATTTCACACAAAGGTTTTAATGGAAGTTGCAATAATGATAGTGGCTTTTAAGAAAATCATAGTCATAACTAGTAAGTTAAAGGCTTATATATTCCTTTTGGTGTAATCAAAGTTAATATATTAATAGGTTTTAAAATTATGAAAGTTTCATTAGTATTAACATTTGGAAAGATACAACCTTAATTGTGTTAAAGATATTTTGTTATTTATTTACCTCAAAACAATAGCTAGGCAGATTTCTGGAAAATTATACTTAGTTATCTGGAACTTATCGTATTTATTTTGTTACCTAAAAAATATTTAAATATGTGGTTGCCATAGTTTTTCTTGCAAAAAAGGAATTATAAGAATTCATTACAATATTATGGTTATGTTTTCAATTTGACTTTACCAGTGTCTCTTATTATTTTAAAAATATTCTTTTTCAATTTTTTTTGTTAAAGAAACTAATGCCAGGAGAGCTGTAGACAGAGGATATGTCCAAGTCCTTTTAACAATTTATGTAGATTGGCACCGCCATGATAATCGGCATAGAAACATGCTCATTCGAAAAGGAATTTTACAGAGTTTAAAAAGTGTTACGAACATCAAGTTGGGAAGAAAAGCATTTATTGATGCCAATGGGATGAAAATTCTTTATAACACTTCACAAGTAAGTTTTTAATTTTTTTCCTGTTATTATTAATGATAGGATTTGATTCTTAAGAAAACTTACTATTTCTAAAAGTACAATATGATAAATATATTTAAAAAATTTGAAAACCAAAAGGCACAATCATTTCTCACGTGTGACCTTAGACTAAGTTCGAGAAAGTACTTAGTGTATATCTCTGCAAGATGAGATTTTTTTCCCCCCATAGGTAGAAGGAACATGTATAAATTTCTGCCCTGGGCAGGAATGGATTCCATATAGCTATGTTTTCTAAGGTTTCCTGTTATCTATACTCAGTTTTGTATGTTCCTTTCATAAATATTCATTAATCCTTTATGACTGATAAGGGAGGTATGTTATTTGTGAGTGTTCTCTGTGTCTTTTTTCTGGAGAGAATATTTTTAAATGATGAAGGTACAAAAGTGAAACTTGGAGTTAGGGATTCTGGTTCTGCCAGCCATCATACGCATAAACCTTCTCAATAGTATTCTAGCATCTGTAGAAGGCTCTTGATGATGGGGAGTGGGGATGTTGTAAAGCAACCCTTTTGTTTTTACAAGACTCTAGTTATTAGAATGAAATCTGTCTCCTTGAAAATTCCAGCCAACATCTCGATTGTGCCCTCTTGGTCTTACACATGACAACTAATCTTTTTGTGGGAGTAGTTAAGATATGTGAATACACATTTTATGTTAACTCAGCTTTTTCTATTGTAGATCAATCATATGCACTTATTTTTACTATTCCTAAAATAGACAGTATATGGGGAGAGATTGGGTGATCGGTTTATGCCACTTCACGTTTCTAAGTCTTAGTTTTTCAGCTGTTTTGACAGGTCAGATGTGAAGATTTCTGTTGAAAATTGCACAGGTTATCAAAGTGCCATTTAAAGCCATCTAAGTGTCAATTGTCAATAACAGTGTTAAATGAAATAGTTTCAAATGTCCTATTAAAGAGCCCTTCTTAAGATTAGCTACCAGGATAGTAAATTAAATTCTTAAAACTTAAAATTGTGATATTCAGGCTATTCTTTTCTAAGTCAAACAGCTAATTTATTAGAGATGCTATTGCATGATAACTGATAGAATTCTGAGAAAGGCTCAGCTAAATGCACATTCCTTTTTATTTCTTATATCTTTCTTTATGAATTTTTCTTCTTTTTATCTTTTCCATTAAATTTTTATTTTATGCCCTAGGCTTGCTAAAATGCTCCCTAAGTCACTCATAGGTATTAGTGCTTTGGTGAGTTCTGGAACCAAACATGGTACTGATTTCTGCTAAGTTAGGATGTGTGAGGAAAATTGCTGCCAAATTTGCCATATGAGGTTCTTATAAAGAGATATTTCAGATTATTCAAAGCTACTTTATAATTATGTTAAAAATATTTGGTTTTGTGATATGTGCCTTTTGAAAATTATTAACACATTATTTTCTGAAGTAATATAAAATTGTTTCACTTATTCACCAAAGGCACATTACCTTTTTTTTTTCTTTTCTTTTCTTATAAAACAGGAATGTTTGGCAGTAAGGACCCTTGATCCTCTTGTCAACACCTCCAGTCTGATAATGAGGAAATGCTTTCCTAAAAATCGCCTGCCACTCCCAACGATTAAAAGTTCTTTCCATTTCCAGTTACCTGTTATTCCTGTGACTGGACCTGTGGCCCAGCTCTACAGTTTACCTCCTGAAGGTAGGACCACATGCTTCTTGCTGGCTTCCAGTGGTTGTTGGAATTGTGTGAGTTTATCTATTTTTGCTTTTGTTCATCTCCCTAGCAAAAGAAGGCTTTAATGAACATGATATGCTTTCAGATTACTTTTTAGTTAATAAATATTTCTTCAAATATAAGAAATTAAGGTTGAGTGTGAGGAATGTGGGATATGCTACATATGCGTAAATGTGAATTGTGAAAAACTCAGCACCACGTAGAAACAGTATTTGATAGCTTACATAAATTTTCAAAATATAAGAATGTATAAACATTCTTATAAATGTTTAGGTAATTATATTTGAGCTTACATTTGTAGCTTTTTAATGAACTTCATTTTTAAAAGTTAAAATGCCTAGTCACTAAACAAGTTACAGTTTATGTTCAATAAAACTTGCACCATTACTTCAGTTCAGTTCAGTTCAGTTGCTCAGTCGTATCAGACTCTTTGCGACCCCATGAACCACAGCACGCCAGGCCTCCCTGTCCATCACCAACTCCTGGAGTTTACCCAAACTCATGTCCATTGAGTTGGTGATGCCATCTAACCATCTCATCCTCTGTCACCCTTTCTCCTCCTGCCTTCAATCTTTCCCAACATCAGTGTCTTTTCAAATGAGTCAGCTCTTCACATCAGGTGGCCAAAATATTGGAGTTTCAGCTTCAACATCAGTCCTTCCAATGAATACCCAGGACTGATTTCCTTTAGGATGGACTGGTTGGACCTCCTGGCAGTCCATAGGACTCCCAAGAATCTGCTCCAACACCACAGTTCAAAAGCATCAATGCTTCTGCGCTCAGCTTTCTTTACCTGATAGAAAATACAAATTATTGTAAATTGAATCTTTGCCATTTTGGTACAATACTGTGTGCATAGCAAAGGAAGTAAGAGTTTACACATCTTAATGTGAGGGCAAAAAAACAGAATTTTTTTGATAAGAGCTAGCAAATTAAAAAGAGAAAGTAATCTAGGCTATTAAGATTTCTAAAGTATTTCCTCATTAGTTGATCACTTAAAAAAATCTTTTATTTATAATTAAGAGCAATTCTTAGAAGTAAGTGATTTAAGAGAGTTTTTAAGTAAATTTAATTAGTTTTTTTTATCATTGATATATCACAGAGTATAGTCTTATGATTTCATTTCTAAAGTAGTTATTAAAATAGTCTACACAGAATATCAAAATGGATTATTTACAAACTTTCTTTAAAAAGTATAAGTCTAAGACTAAGTCTGGGACTTGATTAAAGATAGCTAAGTGAAAGTAGTGATCTAATTCCATTCCATTCTTATTCCATTTAAAATTACCAACAGACTTAATAAATAGAGGGACAAAAACTGTACTGAATCTGAAAACTAGATAAAAGGAGCATTCTCATGGAATAAACATAGGATGTGCAACAAATGTGGTGGAGAAAAGAATAGATTAAAGAAGAGTGTCAGCTCTAATTCACCCTTCTATGAAATGCAGTTTCTCTGGCTTTGGATTGAGGGTCAGACTGATGTCTTTGGATTGATGTCAGACTGAACTAGAGATGATTACTTATATCAACTAACAAGGCTTCAGGAAGAAGATGTGAGAGAAGGGTTCTAATGACACTTGCATAGACATATGGAAAACACAATTTTTCTCCTCTTCATCACTTTCTCACATATCAGACTTCATTATATTTATCAGTTTTCATTATTTTTTATCTTCCTCAGTTAGACTGTAAATTCCATGAAGATAAAACTGTTGTTTTTTCCTTCATTTTATCTTCAGCATCCATTAGATTGCATGAGACATAATGAACGTGAATTTAACATTTGTTAGTGAATGAATTGAACTGGCCATAAGACTTATTCTCTTGAACATTTAATGTCAAAAGATAGTGAAGCAGCCTCCTTGGAGATTTGAAGGAAAAGAGTTCTTACTCAAGATTTCTGAACCCTGTTAGTTGCCACTCATATGTAAAGGTGAAATATTCTTAGATAGGCAAGAGTACAGAAGCATATTGCCCAGGTCCCCTTTCAAGGATACAGAAGCATATTGCCCAGGTCCCCTTCCTGAAGTAATTACATGAAATATTACTCCAGCCAGGCTAGTGATGAATTAAGAAATCAGGCGTGCAGAAGACATGGTAGTAGAGTAATTGTATTTAACATTACAAATTGTTAAATTTTATAATACTAAATAGTTGTTCTACTGTTATTTTGAAATATATCAACTAATTTTTGATGAAAGATAATATACAGCTGTCACAAATTGGGTCTTTTAATAATTTATATTCATATATTTATCAATATTATAATATTGCTATATTTATAAAATAGTAATTATAGAAATAGTGGCCCAAACATGTGTTTTAAAATGTAAAAGTAACATCTAGAACAGAGATCTATAGACTAGGATCTACTGAACCATAGGAATCCATGGTTCTTAGTCTCTAGACTAAGTCCAGTTCTGGACTAAGTTCTTAGTTGAGAGACTAAGAACCCTTTGAAATTCTATATAAAGTTATGTGTATGTTTTTCTTGGAAAAAATTCTTGAAGTACTGCTATAGACAAGCAGGAAAACTTCAAAGACGTACAAAATCCTGCTGAATGCAAAGCAAGAACAAGCAAATCAGTTTCAGTAATAATATATCTAAATGAATAAAATACTCCCAGTAAAAAAAGAGACTCTCCGATTGGGTTAAAAACAAAATCTAAGTAGCCGATAGATCCTGGAAACTCTTGAAATAGTAAGAGTGAACTCTTAAACAGATTGGCGACTGTATATCTATTATTCCCAGCTCAAAACAGGTGAGGAAGACATTACTACCCTACAATATATACATACAGAACAAAATGTTTAAAACAAGATAGCAAAGACGATTTTATGCAAGTAGATAATAACATGTGCCAAATACTAAAACAAAGATAGATAAAGCTATAATTATTTAAATAATAAGGATAAATTGATAGAAACACAACATTAGTGAGTGATTTTAATATGCCTTAAGTTCTTGGTAAGTTATATAGAAGAGAGCCAGTCAATCTAAGTGGATGCTAAAGATACCTCTTGTTAATACATTTGAAAATATATTTGAAATGGACAATATTTTATGGAAATATAAATAACTAAAATTGACTTGGGCTTCTCTGATGGCTCAGTTGGTAAAGAATCTGCCTGCAATGCAGGAGACCCCGGTTTGATTCCTGGGTCGGGAAGATCTCCTGGAGAAGGGAAAGGCTACCTACTCCAGTATTCTGGCCTGGAGAATTCCACTGACTGTGTAGTCCATGGGGTTGCAAAGAGTTGGACACGACTGAACGACTTTCACTCAAAATTGACTTATGTAGTAGAAAACCTGCAATTGAGTATGCAGTCAAGTTGTCTTCAGTGAAGATGTCATACAGTAGGTTATTTTTCTCAACCTTCAAGAAATTTTCCTATACTTGATTTTCCAGAGCATGGGAAATAAAGAGAAGTTTAGAAACTAGTATGATGCTGAAATCAAAACCTGAAACAATTTATAGATCATTGTCACTAATGAAGATAAATATAAAAATCGAAAATATTAGCAAATTGAGCAGCATTTTCAGATATAAGACACTTTGACAATGTAAGGATTATTTTAGAAAATGTTTATTGTAATATTAAGACTTAAATGAAAATTTATCAATATATCAAAGAAAGAAAAACAGTGATTATCTTAATAAATGCCATGAAAGGGGTTGATAAAAATTATTATTAGTTCCACATTAAATTTCTTAATGAATCAAGGAGTATTTTCCAAGCTGGCTGAGTATTATCTAACTCAGATCAGTAACCAACATCACAAATAGTTAGGAAGTGCTAGAGGAAGCCTCTCTCAACCATTATTAGTTAACATTGTTTTGAAAGCTCTACCGAGATCAGTAAGACAGGGAAAGGAAAGATACTAATCATTAAGAGAGTGCGATAAAGTTATGTCAGTGTCTGTGGAGGATTTTGCTGTTTATGTAGAAGATCGAAGCAAATCAATTATAAAATGTATCTTAGACCAAATAAAAGTTCAGTGAAGTACTATTTACAAGATAAGTGCATAAATAAAATTCACTAGCTTTCCTTTGGGTGCATGTGTATGTTTATTTGTGTATGAATTTGATATACACACGCACACTATAACCATTAGAAAACACAAAGGGAAAGATCACATTTTTAAGAGCAATAGGACCAACAAAATAAATCCTATTGGAATATACATTTCAAAACCTTATGGAAAGTGCTGACTCATACCTTTTAATTATTATATTATACAGATATTGTATAATTTATCTAACTGGTTTCCTGTTGATAGCCATTTTAGTATTTTTCCCCCTGTATCTTTGTCTTTACTATAAATGAGCCGAGAACGTTTTGAAAATTAACAAGGATGACTTATATTCCCTGCTTTTAGTTGTGAGATTGTTATTGATGTAATAATTGATTTTTAGTGCTGATGGTATAAAAATAGATCATTGGAATAGAAAGGAAGGTCTTAGATACTCTAAGCTATATGGCATTTCCCATCTGGAGTATGAAACCAAAGGAAAATACCTATAAAGGAAGATATTTGACAGGTTTGATTAAAAATTAAAAACATATTTTCTCTCTGATGCTGAACTGCATTTTTCTTTCTTCCTATCCAAGGAGTTGTCTTTCTTGTTTGCAGTAGCCTCTTCTGAATTCAGTTCCTTCTTTTTTCTTAACAATTCTTTTTCCAAATGTCGTTTCCTCTGTTTATCTAGGACTAACTGCTGTTAATACATTGACATAAATAGACCCAGTTACTATATGCAATATAAATAGTTACTTTTTTCAGTCTTATTTCCAAAAGAATTTAGAGCAATTTGGTAACTGTATTAGTTGGGATAGACTGAACTGCCATTACACAGTGACCCAGTATATAGTACCCTTGTCACTTGAGCAACAGTAGTAATAACAGACATTTTTATAGCATGTACTCTTCACCTGGCACATTACATGTATTAACTCCTTTAACTCTCCCAACAACACTATGCATGGGTATCTCCATTTTATAGATGAGGATAGTGAAAGTGTTAGTCTTAGACAAAAATAACTTATGTAACTTGTTCAAGGATTTTAATTATGTATTCTGTCTCCAGAGCCCATTTGCTATATTGCCATGAAATAGATTTTTTTGTCCTCTCACATATCCATTCAGAAGATGGGCAGGTCAGGTGATCCTGGACAGTAGGTATCTATCCACCATGTCATCAAAGGAAAAGGATTCTGTTTTCTTCATCTCTTACGGTGTTTTCCTTATGTGCACGTGGAAAATGGCAATGAAAGAAAATGGAGGGCAGTTTCCTTTTTAAAGAATATGACCTGGAGTTTGTATTGACAACTTTGCCTCACATACTGTTGGCCAAAACTTAATCATATGACTGTAACTACTGTGAAGGGGGCTGGAACCTATAATCTCTAGCTAAAACTCAGAGGTTCAGATACTGAATTGAAAGAGAAAACAGATACTTGAAGAGTGGAAAGGAGTTTATAATCTTCACTGTAATAAGTCACATTGGAAATAGAAGTAAAAAAGAGTCTAAAGAAGGTTACATCAGCAAGATAGAGGGGTAAAAGGTTCCAGTGCTCATCTTCCATGCAAATACAGCAAAAACAATAAATAGCAAATGAAAATGTGATGAAAATATGTCACAGGTAGCTCTGGATTTGAATGAACAAGCATCAGAAACACTGTAGAGCTCAAAACCCAAGAATGGCCACACAGAAAAGTACAGGGAGCATTTTATCTCTATCACTTCTCTCCCAGTCCAGGGCAGTTTGGCATCAGGAAGGTTCTCAGTAGAGTTTTTCCCATGGAGAGCAGAAGAACCCCAGTGAGCCTTACCACTGTGCATCTCTTACATTGGCAGGTGACTTCTTTACCACTAGCACCATCAGTAACTGAACTTAAAGAAATGGAGATCTGGGAGTTATCTGAAAAAGAATTCAAAATGATTAAGGAAGCTCAGATAATTCAAGAGAAGACAGATAAACAGTTCAGTGAACTTAGGAAAAGTATACGTGAACAAAATGAGAATTTCAGTGAAGAGAAAGAAATCATAAAAAGAACAAAACAAATTCTGGACCTGAAGAATACACTGAATAATGCAGTAGAGAACTTCAGTATCAGGCTTAGTCAAGCCGAGGAAAGAATCTGTGAACTTGTAGACAAATCTAGGATATTATACAGGCAAAGGAGAAAAAGGACATTAGAAAGAAAAAGAGTGAAGAAGGCCTGTGTGAATAATGGAACACCATTAAATGAAACAACATCTACATAATGGGAGAAGAAGAAGAAGAGAGAGAAAGGGAGAGAAAACTTACTCTAAAAAATAATAGCTGCAAACTTAACCAAATCTGGTGAAGGTATGGCTATCTAGGTGCATAAGCTCAAACATTCCCAAATAGATTCACCCCTAAGAGATCTTCACCAAGACATTTTCATCAAGTTCTTAAAGACTGAAGACAGAGGGAGGATTTTCAAAGCAGTTAGAGAAAAAATTAGAGATACCTTCTAGGTAACAAGGTACATGTGTGCCAAGTTGCTTTAGACTCTTTGTGACATGGCCCGTAGGCTTCCAGGCTTCATTAAGGGATTTTCCAGGCAAGAATACTAGAGTAAGTTGCTGTGCCCTCCTCCACAGGGTCTTTCTGGCATAGGTCTTGAACCCACTCTTATGTCTCCTGCACTGGCAGGTGGATTCTTTACTGCTAGCACCACCAGGTAATAAGGTACCTAGCTATAAGGTAATCCTGGTAAGCCTATTAGCAAATTTTTCAAGCAGAAGCTTTGCGTGCCAGGAGAGAGTAGGATGATATATTCAAATTGCTTGAAGAAAATAACTGTCAATAAAAAATACTTCACCCGTTAAATTTCCTTCAGAAATGAAAGAGATATAAAGACTTCAGGAAAATAACAAAAGCTGAATGCCCACTCTGACCATTTTATTTAGCAAAGTACCAGATATTCAGCTATAGCCATTAGGTTAGGAAAAAAGAAAGAAAAGACATTTAATTCAGAAAGGAAGAAATGAAATCATCTCTGTTTGCAGTGACGTGATCTTATATGTAGAAAACTGTAACATCTCTACCAAAAAATTGTTAGAAATAATAGATGAATTCAGTAAAGGTATACGATACAAAATCAATTACAAATCATCGTTGTAGTCCCAGGCACTAATAATGAACTATCTGAAAGAGAAATTAAGAAAGCAACCCCATTTACAGTAGCATCAAGACAGTAAACCACGTAAAAATAAGCTTTACCAAGGAATTGAAGACTTGTGTGCAGATTAATAAAATGTTGTTGAAAGTCATTGAAGTAGACACACACACAAATTGAAAGATATCCTGTGTTCTTGAATTGGAAGAATTAATATAAAAATGTTCATGCTGACCAACGTTATCTTCATAATCAATATAATCCCTATCAAAATTTCAGTGGCATTTTTCACAGAAATATAAATACTATTCTAAAATTTGTATGAAACCATAAAAGACCCAAATAGCCAAAGCAATCTTGAGAAAGAAGGGCAAAGTTGGGGGCGTCACACTTCCTGATTTCAAGCTATTATGAGCTTTGTTGTTCAGTCGCTCAGTCGTGTCCAACTGAAGCTTCAGCTTCAGCATCGGTCCTTCCAGTGAATATTCAGGGTTGATTTTTTTTAGGATTGATTGTAAGCTATGGTAATCAAAACAGTACAGTACTCAAGTAAAGCAGGCATAAGAGCTGGAACAGAATAGAGAGCCTAGTCATAGGCCCAAGCATAATGTGGTCAGCTAAGTGTTGATGAGGGTGCCAGCAACACAGAGTGGGGAAAGGACAGTCTCTTTAATGAATGATGCTGGGAAAACTAGGTATCCACATGCAAAAGAATGAAGCTGGACCCCTGCTTTACACCAGTCCCAAAAATTGACTCGAAATGGATAAACTGTACATACAAGACCCGAAACTATAAAACTCCTAGAAGAAAACTTAGGGGAAAAGATCCTTGACGTAGTTGGTCTTAGCAGTGATTTCTTGGATAAGATAACAAAAGCGTAGGCAACAAAAGCTAAAATAAACAAGTGGGACTGTATCAAACTAAAAAGATTCTGCACAGCAAAGGAGAATTTATTGAAAAGGCAACCTACAGAATAGGAGAAGATATTTAGAAACTATATATCTGATGAAAGATTAATATAAAAAATACACAGAACTCATATAGCTGAATAGTACAAAGGGAGATAGTGCAATTAAAAATGGGCAAAAAACTTGAATAGACATTTTCCCCAAAGAACGATGTACCAATGGCCAGAAGATAATGAAAAGGTGCTGTGTATCAGTAATCATCAGGGAAGCGCAAACCAAAACCTTGAAGAGAAATCCCCTCACACCTCTTAGAATGGCTATTGTCAAAGAGACAAGAGATAGCAAATAGCAAGGATTTGGAGAAAACAGAACCCTTACACTCTGTTGGTAGGAATGTAACATGATATATTATCTTAAAAAGATATCAGCATACTCATGTTAATTTCAGCATTATTTACACTAGTCAACATTTGTAAATAACCTTAATGTCTTTCCATGGATGAATGGATAAAGGAAAAGTGATTTGTATAGATGATTCAGCCAATAAGAAAAACAGATATCATTTGTGACAGCATGGATGAATCTGGAGGGCATTTATGCTAAGTGAAATTTGCAAGACAGAGAAAGTCAGATACTGTATGGTATCACTTATATGTGGAATCTTTGAATTGAAACAACAAAAAAAACACAGTTTCAAAGAAACAGAATAGAATGTTGGATTCTAGGGGCTGTGAGAATGGTAAATGGGTGATAAGATCCCAGGGCGTACATTTTTAGTTTTGAGAAGATTAAGTTCTGAGGATCTAACATATAGCATGGTTCAATTCAGTTCAGTTCAGTCACTCAGTTGTGTCCGACTCTTTGCGATGCCATGGACTGCAGCCGGCCAGGCTTCCCTTTCCATCATCAACCCCCAGAGTTTACTCAAACTCATCTCCATTGAGTTGGTGATGCCATCCAACCATCTTATCCTCTGTCATCTCCTTCTCCTCCTGCCTTCAATCTTTCCCAGCATCAGAGTCTTTTCCAGTGAGTCAACTCTTCGCATGAGATGGCCAAAGTATTGGAGTTTCAGCTTCAACATCAGTCCTTCCAATGAACACTCAGGACTGATCTCTTTTAGGATGGTCTTGTTGGATCTCCTTGCAGTCCAAGGGACTGTCCAGAGTCTTCTCCAACACCACAATTCAAAAGCATCAATTCTTCGGTGCTCAGCTTTCTTCACAGTCCATCTCTCACATCTGTATGTGACTACTGGAAAAACCATAGCCTTGACTAGATGGACCTTTGTTGACAAAGTAATGTCTCTGCTTTTCAATATGCTATCTAGGTTGGTCATAACTTTCCTTCCAAGGAGTAAGCGTCTTTTAATTTCATGGCTGCAATCACCATCTGCAGTAATTTTGGAGCCCCCCAAAATAAAAGTCTGTCACTGTTTCCACTTTTTCCCCATCTGTTTGCAATGAAGTGATGGGACCAGATGCCATGATCTTCGTTTTCTGAATGTTGAGCTTTAACCCAACTTTTTAACTCTCCTCTTTCACTTTCATCAAGAGGCTCTTTCGTTCTTCTTCACTTTCTGCCATAAGGGTGGTGTCATCTGCATATCTGAGGTTACTGATATTTCTCCCAGCAATCTTGATTCCAGCTTGTGCTTCTTCCAGCCCAGCGTTTCTCATGATGTACTCTGCATATAGGTTAAATAAGCAAGGTGACAAATATACAGCCTTAACGTACTTCTTTCCCGATTTGGAACCAGTCTGTTGTTTCATGTCCAGTTCTAACTGTTGCTTCCTGACCTGCATATAGGTTTCTCAGGAGGCAGGTCAGGTGGTCTGGTATTCCCATCTCTTGAAGAATTTTCCACAGTTTCTTGTGATCCACACAGTCAAAGGCTTTGGTATAGTCAATAAAACAGAAATAGATGTTTTCCTGGAACTCTCTTGCTTTTTTGATGAGCCAATGGATTGTTGGTAATTTGGTCTCTGGTTCCTCTGCCTTTTCTAAAACCAGCTTGAACATCAGGAAGTTCACGGTTCACATATTGCTGAAGCCTGGCTTGGAGAATTTTGAGCATTACTTTACTAGTGTGTGAGATGAGTACAGTTGTGTGGTAGTTTGAGCATTCTTTGGCATTGCCTTTGTTTGGGATTGGAACGAAAACTGACCTTTTCCAGTCCTATGGCCACTGCTGAGTTTTCCAAATTTACTGGCATGTTGAGTGCAGCACTTTTAAAGCATCATCTTTTTGGGTTTGAAATAACTCAACTGGAATTCCATCACCTCCACTAGCTTTGTTCATTGTGATGCTTCCTAAGGCCCACTTGACTTCACATTCCAGGATGTCTGGCTCTTGGTGAGTGATCACACCATCGTGATTACCTGGGTCATGAAGATCTTTTTTGTATAGTTCTTCTGTGTGTTCTTGCCACCTCTTCTTAATATCTTCTGCTTCTGTTAGGTTCATACCATTTCTGTCCTTTATCGAGCCTATCTTTGCATGAAGTGTTCCCTTGGTATCTAATTTTCTTGAAGAGATCTCTAGTCTTTACCATTCTAGCTAATATGGCATTGTGCATTTGAAAGTTTCTGAGAGTACGTCTTAAGCATTCTCACCATATGTACACACAGATACAAAGTATTAACAGTGTTAGCCATGTGAAATGATGGAGGTATTATCTTCATCCTGACAGTCATTTTACCATGATTTAGCATATATCATCACATCTTGCGCTTTTAATATACAGTTACATTTGTCAGTTATTCCTCAATAGAATAAAAAATAAAAGCAAAGTGTGAGAACATACTCTTTAAAAATATTCTCTACTTTGTCCCAGTGCACTCATTGCTTACATGAGTCCTCTCAGAGTTCTCCCCTACGTGTCTTTCCTTGTGTTCCCCACATCCATGCCCTCATGGATTTTTGCATTCTGTTTCCCGGGCTTTCTCTAATGTATGTTCGTTTTTCATCCTCATTACTACTGTATTGGTCCAGGTAGTTATCGTCTTTTCCTCTGTTCATTGGTCCCCTTCCACATATGTGTTCTGTTTCTCATGCCTGTCAGAGTAATCTTTTCAAAAGTCTTAAACCACTCTCCTTTTAAACATGCCTAGTACTTGTCTTCCATTGGGTGAAAATCTAAACTACTTGGCCTCTCATACCCTTCCCTTTCTCATTCTTCTTTGCTTTTCCTAATACTTTCTCAAGCATACAAGTTAAGTCATGATTAACTTATTATTTTCCAAAGATATCATTAAAATTATTTTCGGGTTATCATTTCTTCTTCTTAAAAGCCACACTCACACACTCTTAAGTTCACCCAGAAAGTTGCTATATTTTCCTCTATGATACTGCTTACTACTTATTTTGTGAAGTGATTACTAATAATCTTGGTCCTAAGCAGTTTGTATTTATTTCCCATCCCTGTTTTCCCTTGCATTTTTAAGTTTATGCCTTCATTAGCATATATCTTTTATATTATAATTATTTTTAGTCTTTCTCTATTTAACTTCATAAGCGCCCTGAGGGCAGAAACCGCATTTACACATCTTTTAAAAAATTCCCAGCACACAACACAGTGCCTGGTACATGGCAGTCATTGAGGGAAATAAATGGGAAGTGAACTGTAAGTGGATAAAAGTAGTTATTGAAATGTGTCATAAATAGGAAACAAGATGTTTTATTCAGGCTGTTGCAATATAAGACATTAATTTTTTAGAACTTGCCAACATTAGTAAAAAAGCCCATACATTTTTAGAGTGCTTTTCCAAATTTTGAAGTATTTTCACTTCATCTCATAGGTTTTTCAACACCTGGACAACATTAGAGACATTTTTTAATAAGAAAATGTAATTTCCTTTTCCTTTAGTAATTGAGATACTGGTGCTATATATATATATATATATATATATATATATAACATTCTACTTTTGGATGTGCATGTTATAGAATGCTTACCTCTGACCTACTTATAGCACATTTTGTATCACAGTGGATGACGTAGTAGATGAAAGTGATGACAACGATGATATTGATTTAGACGCTGAAAATGAAACTGAAAATGAAGATGACCTAGATCAAAATTTTAAGGTTGGTATAAGTTTCTGTTTTCAATCAATTTTATGAATGTGTACACAATTGTAGAAAAAAGATTGGGTAGATATATATAGCTATTGAAAGTGAAAGTCATTCAGTCATGTCTGACTCTTTGCCTAAATTCTCTGGGCCAGAATACTGGAGTGGGTAGCCTTTCCCTTCTCCAGGGGATTTCCCAACCCAGGGATCGAACCCAGGTCTCCTGCATTGCAGGCGGATTCTTTACCAGCTGAGTCACAAAGGAAGGTCAAGAATACTGGAGTGGGTAGCCTATCCCTTCTCCAGCAGATCTTCCTGACCCAGGAATCAAACCGGGGTCTCCTGCATTGCAGGTGGATTCTTTCCCAACTGAGCTATCAGGGAACAGTAGATTAATTTGTTTTATCCACTTTTTTTTTATCATGAATAACTGTGGACACTAAGCAATTGAAAGGAAAATAATGTTGCTTTAAATACATTGTCTGAAAAGGGCCTTAAAATAAGGTATTTTCACTCTTTTCAGACCAGAGAGATTTTATCTAACCTTTCTGACTTAGATTTTAAAGTCTAAGGAAATCTAAGTTTGAGTCACAACTTATTTTGCTTTATTAAGTGGTAGAGAGGGCCATTTTAGTATCTGTAGAAAAACATTTGTTTAATTCCTTCATTTTTCAACTGTTTGAGCTTTTAGTACGTTTGGGGGCAGAGGGAGTTTGTTTGACTGTCGTCTTCTTGGACCTTTTTGTCTTGAAATGCTACATTGAAATTGGTTTACACTGAGTATTTGACTGTCTTTGGAGATAGAGTCTAAGATACTGGAAGGAGATTTCTATCTTAACAGCAGATGTAGAACCAGTTTTATGTGATAACCAAGGCAAGCTTTGGCAAAATTGTAAAGGTAGCCAGTTTAGAAAACATGATGGTGTGCATCCTGGCATCAAGAAGCTACAAAGAAGAATAACAGTGCAGGCTCTGGAAAGAAAGTGAAGTGGCTCAGTGACTCTTTGTGACCCCATGGACTGTAGCCTGCCAGGCTCCTCCATCTGTGGGATTTTCCAGGCAAGAATACTGGAGTGGGTTGCCATTTCCTTCTCCAGGGGATCTTCCAGACCCAGGGATCAAACTTGGTTCTCCTGCAGTGCAGGCACTCTTATTGTCTGAGCTACCAGGGAAGCTACAGGCTCTGGTGTTCAAGGCAGAAAATCTGGGGTAACTGTATGTTGGTGGTTCTGGATTTGATACAGTGAATGAACTGGTAGAATCTGAGTTAGGGCAGGTCAGGAGAGTTTACATTCTGTATACAAAGTGTTGCTTAGATAGCAGGAGGTATATTAAAATCAACTGTTTGGATTTATTGGGATATGAGTATTTAGAGATAGTAAAATTTCATAGATCAACATTACGTTTATAATTTAAAGTTTTGTATGTTGCTGGAAACCTTTCTTTTATGTATGTTTCCATGTCTATTAAACAGAGTATTTTGAGTATAATTTATTCTTTCGGGCTCAGGGTCCTTATTAAAAATATCTACAGATGTTGTAATCTACAGATGTAAAAATAGAAATTGGTAGGGAAGTAGAACTCAATAGGAATTTATAACAGTGATACTAATTTTTCTGTTTGGCGGTTGTCAGTGTATATGCATGAATCCATATTTAAAAATTTTTTTTAAATCATTTGAGGATAAGTTACATACCTTGTAAATCCTGGTTGTTTATCCCTAAATATATTAGTGTGTATTTCCTAAGGACAGTGATACAGTCATCTCTCAGTGTCCTGGGGTGAATTGGTCCCTGAACCCATCTTGGATACCAAAATTCACAGATGCTCAATTTCCTTATATAAAGTGACGAAGCAATTGCATGTAACCTATGCACATCCTCCTATACACTTTGTCATCTCTAGATTACCTATAATACCTAATAATATGTAAATCAGTGTCCGACTTTATTTTTTTTGGCTCCAAAATCACTGCAGATGGTGATTGCAGTCATGAAATTAAAAGACGCTTACTCCTTGGAAGAAAAGTTATGACCAACCTAGGTAGCATATTCAAAAGCAGAGACATTACTTTGCCGACTAAGGTCCGTCTAGTCAAGGCTATGGTTTTTCCTGTGGTCATGTAGGGATGTGAGAGTTGGACTATGAAGAAGGCTGAGCACCGAAGAATTGATGTGTTTGAACTGTGGTGTTGGAGAAGACTCTTGAGAGTCCCTTGGACTGCAAGGAGATCCAACCAGTCCATTCTGAAGGAGATCAGCCCTGGGATTTCTTTGGAAGGAATGATGCTAAAGCTGAAGCTCCAGTACTTTGGCCACCTCATGCGAAGAGTTGACTCATTGGAAAAGACTCTGATGCTGGGAGGGTTTGGGGGCAGGAGGAGAAGGGGACGACTGAGGATGAGATGGCTGGATGGCAACACCGACTCGATGGACATGAGTCTGAGTGAACTCCGGGAGATGGTGATGGACAGGGAGGCCTGGCATGCTGTGATTCATGGGGTCGCAAAGAGTCAGACACGACTGAGTGACTGAACTAAACTGAATAACTATATACATAGCATTTACATTTTACTTACAACTATTTATGTAGTTCAGTCATCCCCTTCTCCTCCTGCCCCCAATCCCTCCCAGCATCAGAGTCTTTTCCAATGAGTCAACTCTTTGCATGAGGTGGCCAAAGTAATGGAATTTCAGCTTTAGCATCATTCCTTCCAAAGAACACCCAGGGCTGATCTCCTTTAGAATGGACTGGTTGGATTTCCTTGCAGTCCAAGGGACTCTCAAGAGTCTTCTCCAACACCACAGTTCAAAAGCATCAATTCTTCAGTGCTCATCTTTCTTCATTGTCCAGCTCTCGCATCCATACATGACCACTGGAAAAACCATAGCCTTGACTAGACGGACCTTTGTTGGCAAAGTAATGTCTCTGCTTTTGAATATACTATCTAGGTTGGTCATAACTTTTTTTCCAAGGAGTAAGCGTCTTTTAATTTCATGACTGCAGTCACCATCTGCAGTGATTTTAGAGGCCAAAAAAAAAAATGAAGTCAGTCACTGTTTCCACTGTTACCCCATCTATTTCCCATGAAGTGATGGGACCAGATGCCATAATCTTTGTTTTCTCAATGTTGAGCTTTAATCCAACTTTTTCACCCTCCTCTTTCAATTTCATCAAGAGGCTTTTTAGTTCCTCTTCACTTTCTGCCATAAGGGTGGTGTCATCTGCATATCTGAGGTTATTGATATTTCTCCCAGCAATCTTGATTCCAGCTTGTGCTTCTTCCAGTCCAGCATTTCTCATGATGTACTCTGCATATAAGTTAAATAAGCAAGGTGACAATATACAGCCATTGGCATGCCACAAATTCATGTTTTATTCTTTGGAATTGTGTTTCTTCAGTATTTTCAAGCCATGGTTGGTTGAATCTGAGGCATGGCAACATGTGGACATGGGGGACTGGCTGTTCTCTCCTATATAACCCAATACAGTCACCAGCTTAATACATTTAAAGTGATAGTATCATTTTTATCTTTACCATCCATATTCCATTTTCTTAGCTGATCTAATTGTGTCCTTTATAAGATTTTTTTTCCTCTCCAGTATAGAATCTAGCATCAGGTATTGCATTTAACTATCTTGTTTCTTAAGTCTCCTTTAATGTAGAACATTTCCACAGATTTCTTTTTTGGCATTCACATCTGTAAGAAAGAGTTATTGGCAGTGTTCCTCACTAGGGTATCTGAGATTGCTCACATTTACCCCATCTTACCTTAACACAGCAATTATTTAATAAGAAAAAGTAGTAGATTGAATTTATTGACCACATAGCCCTGTGCTAGTCCATGTGCCTCACATATATAGACATACCTTGTTTTATTACACTTGGCTTTATTGTGCTTTGCAGAGACTGTGTTCTTAACGAATTGGAGAAGGTTTGTGGTAATCTTATGTGGGACAAGTCCTTTGGTGCCATTTTTCCAACAGCATTTGCTCACTTAATGTCTCTGTGTCACATTTTTTTGTAGTTTTACAATGTTTCAAACTTTTTCATTTTTAATATTTGTTATGGTGATCTGTGGCCAGTGATTTTGATTATAATTATTTAGCAATGAATATTTTTAAACTAAGGTATTAATTGTTTTTTTTAGACATTACGTATTGAACACTTAATGGACCACATTATAGTGTGAACATAACTTTTATATGTATTGGAAAACCAAAAATTCCCCCAACTTGCTTTATTGCAACATTTGTTTTATTGTGGTGGTCTGGAACTGAACCTGTGTCCGGGTATGCCTACAGTAGTCATTAAATCCTGTAAGGTATATGGCATTATTACCTCTGCTTTACAGGGCTGATAACTGGAAACCAAAGACACAAAGTTTGTCAGTTGTAGAGACTGCAATCACACTTGAACACAGTTGTTAAACCTGTAGTGATTCCATTCTCTTTGCCCTAGATTTTTCAGAGTTTGGAAAATTTGTAGAAATTTGGAGGTTCTAGAAGATTTGTCTTCAGATTGTCAGAACTCATCAGTTTATAAACTTCAATGTATTCTTTTTTTCCCTCCATAATTTTAGAAGAATTTTAAGAAGTAGGAGGTTTATTTTTTCTGAATGTGTTAGGAGCTGTTTATTTATGTTTTTCCCCAAACCAAAACACAAATATTTTGCTGTTGACTTCTGAGAGTAGTTTTCTTTCCTCACTGTGCCCTATTTTACAGGTAAATTAAAAAAATTTTTTTTCAAATGGACACGCTGTAAAGCTGTATTATCATAAATTAATACTGAATATTGGACTGCTAGTATGTTTAGAGAAAGGAATATCTTTAAAGTTTTTTATTATTTTGAAAATATTATATACTTTAATAGATGCTAATCAAGAAAATTACATATTTTTGGTTCTTCAAAGCATAATTTAAGGATATATGAAATTATCTATTTTATGTATATGATACAATAATTAATATACATTTTCCTATGAAGTCATATTTCTTTACATTTATCCTGTATTTTTTTGCCCAAAGAGACATGGAAATCATTTCCAGCTGTTGTTTCACTCCTCAGTGTTTTTTTCCCTGAACAACAGAGTGAATGATGATACTGAATCTTTTCTAAGGGAACTTTATTGACCATGGAATATAAGAGTGTGTGATAACCATTGCTTTCTCTTGAGGCAGTGCATTATGTTGGCTAACAGTGTATTCTCTGAAATCACTGATTGATTTCACATTCTGCTCTTGTTTGCAAGCCACTTAATCTCTTTGTACTTCAGTCTCTTCTTTAGTTACATGGAGATGATGATACTACTTTACAGTATTCTTACGCAGATTAAATTAGATCATAAGGTAAAATCCTTAGCATATTGCCTCACATATTTTCATTGCTTGATAAGAGTTATTTTGATTATCACTGCTACCATCATATACTTAGGTTTTTCAGTTTAGTTTTCTGAAGTTGTACTGCCCTTTAATCTAAGCAAAATGATGGCAGTTAGTGAGATTGGGGGCAGGGAGCATACTTTTGTATTGATCTTGATGTTAGTTTTTTTATCTTGAGGAGCCTAAATGCTGTATTATGTTAGAATAATCTTTGATTAAAAGAAAACAAAACAACCAAGACAACAATAATACAACAACCAAAAAATATAAGCAAGTTTTAGTTTACAATGAAATTTATGCAGCCTTTCTGTAGTGATTATTCTCCGTGTGCATGTAATTAATAATTTGGAAACTTTAAGTCTGAAATGTACTTTTCTTAATTAATGACATTCCACTTTTATTATTTCAGAATGATGATATTGAAACGGATATTAACAAACTAAAACCCCAGCAAGAACCAGGACGAACAATAGAAGAACTTAAAATGTATGAACACCTTTTCCCTGAGCTTGTTGATGATTTTCAGGTATAAATATAGATAATTCAGAATCTTAACTCATTTTAAGAAAGAGTTCTTTTTTCTTAGACCCATAATCACTCTTTTCTTTCTGCATTTCATTTCTAAAAGTTGAACTTAGCATTGCTTTTCTGAGTGACTTTGGAGAATTGTTTCAACATTCTGAGCTGCAAAATGAGAAACTGCTATCTGTAAAATGAGAGAACTAGGTCTTTAAATTTTGGACTAGCTTTTAAATTTTTTAATCAGTCTTTTAATCAAAATAATTGACATAGTTTTTATTAACTTTGAAAAAGCATTAGAATGGCATTTCTGATGAGAAGAAAATACTTAATTAAAAATATAGTCTGTGCTAGTTAAATTGTTTTTCCTAATAGTCACCATATAATCATGGAATGTCGGAATGAGGACAGCTGGAAGTTGTTTCTGAAATGTTGACAAGAAGTCAACTCTCCTTATGAAGCAACTTAAAGAATTCATTGCCAGGAGAAATATCAATAAACTCAGATATGCAGATGATACCATTGTAATGGCAGACAGTGAAGAGGAACAAAAGAGCCTCTCGATACGGGTGAAAGATGAGAGTGAAAAAACTGGCTTAAAACTCAGTGTTCAAAAAACGAAGATCATGGCGTCTGGTCCTATCACTTCATGGCAAGAAGGGGGAAATGTGGAAACAGTGATGGATTTTTTTCTTGGGCTCCAAAATTGTTGTGGATGGTGACTGCAGCCATCAAATTAGAAGAGGCTTGCTTCTTGGAAGGAAAGCTATGACAGACCTAGTCAGTGTATTAAAGCAGAGATATCACTTTGCTGACCAAAGTCCGTCTATGGTTTTTCTAGTAGTCATGCATGGATGAGAGAGTTGGACCATAAAGCAGGCTGAGCACCAAAGAATTGATGCTTTTGAACTGTGGTGCTAGAGAAGACTCTTGAGAATCCTTTGCACAGCAAGGAGATCAAACCAGTCAATCCTAAAGGAAATCATCCCTGAATATTCATCAGGAAGAACTGATGCTGAAGCTGAAGCTCCAGTACTTTGGTCACCTGATGCAAAGAGCCAACTCTTTGGAAAAGACCCTGATGCTGGGAAAGATTGAAGGCAAAAGGAGAAGGGGGCTGCAGAGGATGAGATGGTTAGATCGCATCACCAACTCAAGGGGCATGAGTTTGAGTGAACTCTGGGAGATAATGAAGAACAGGGGAGCCTGATGTGTTGCAGTCTATGGGGTCGCAAAGAGTCAGACACAACTTGGTGACTGAACAACAACAAATCCTCATTTATTTTCTAGAATATAATATACAACCTGGATTGCATAGCTATTAAATGATAAAGCTGATTGAATTGATGGCAAGTAGTAGATCTAATTTTTAGCACTCACTCTGCTGCTCATTTGTGGGTTCCTGAAACTGCCCAGGAGCTTAAACTGTAAAATGAAGGGTTTGAATCATATAATCTTGGATTTACTTATGTAAACCCCTTCCCTCAAGTTTCACACTTAATTTCCAGTTGCTTAAAGAAAAAGACTTAAATGCAAAGCTATTGAGAGATAAAAATAGAGAAGTACTTGCTAGCTAATGTTTTACATTTCACAATTCTAATTATTCAGGTTTTTCTTTGGAAAACAATGAGCTTTGGATGCGATGGAAGAGGCAGCAAGTTGCTCCCTCTCTCCCTCGCCTACTGTCTTGGTACTCTCCATAGATTTGACGGACGTTGGAGGGTATGTTGAAATCAGTGATAGGACAGAGGAAGTCGGGAAAGAGGACAGGAGTGAAGGAGAGGATATTTGTCAAAAAGAAAAAGAAGAAGGCAGGAAGAGGCATTTGAGAAAGAATGCAGGTATTTTTCTTTCATGCAACCTACAGGAAGTATCTGGCTGCTCTTTTAACACTTTTGTGCCCACTAAAAAACCCAGTGATAACAAACACTGGCAATTCAAAGCAGAACAAATATTGTGGAAGGGATTTGGGGTAGGAATTGATTATTCTGTAAAGAAATGATCTATTTTCATCTCTGTCTTATATACATATAAAAATTATATCCTGTGCATAAAAATGGCAGTTGATGTGCGAATAGAGAAAAGTAGGTTTTTTTTTTACTAAGTGTGAAAAGTGAAATGAAAGTCACTCAGTCGTGTCTAACTGTTTGCGACCCCATGGACTATACAGTCTGTGGAATTCTCCAGGCCAGAATACTAGAGTAGATAGTCTTTCCCTTCTCCAGAGGATCTTACCAACCCAGGAATCAAACCCAGGTCTCCTGCATTGCAGGTGGATTCTTTACCAGCTGAACCACAAGTGAAACCCAAGAACACTGGAGTGGGTAGCTTCTCCCTTCTCCAGTGGATCTGCCTAACCCAGGAATCAACCTGGGGTCTTCTGCACTGCAGGTGGATTCTTTACTAACTGAGCTATCATTGGTTGGTTCTAAATAGGAACCAATGATAGCTCAGTTGGAAAGATTAGAGATCTCTTCAAGAAAATCGGAGATACCAAGGGAACATTTCATGCAAAGATGGGCTCAATAAAGGACAGAAATGGCATGGACCTAACAGAAGCAGAAGATATTAAGAAGAGGTGGCAAGAATGCACAGAAGAACTGTACAAAAAGGATCTTCACTACCCAGATAATCATGATGGTATCATCACTCACACTCACCTGGAGCCAGACATCCTGGAATGTGAAGTCAAGTGGGCCTTAGGAAGCATCACTATGAACAAAGCTAGTGGAGGTGATGGAATTGCAGTTGAGCTATTTCATATCCTACAAGACTGCTGTGAAGGTGCTGCACTCAACATGCCAGCAAATTTGGAAAACTCAGCAGTGGTCACAGGACTGGAAAAGGTCAGTTTTAATTCCAATCCCAAAGAAAGGCAATGTCAAAGAATGCTCAAACTACCGCACAATTGCACTCCTCTCACACGCTAGTAAAGCAATGCTCAAAATTCTCCAAGCCAGGCTTCAGCAATACATGAATCATGAACTTCCAGATGTTAAAGCTGGTTTTGGAAAAGGCAGAAGAACCAGAGATCAAATTGCCAACATCCACTGGATCATCAAAAAAGCAAGAGAGTTCCAGGAAAACATCTATTTCTGTTTTATTGACTGTACCAAAGCCTTTGACTGTGTGGATCACAATAAACTGTGGAAAATTCTGAAAGAGTTGGGAATACCAAATCACCTGACCTGCCTCTTGAAAAATCTGTATGCAGGTCAGGAAAACAGTTAAAACTGGACATGGAACAACAGACTGGTTCCAAATAGGGAAAAGAGTACGTCAAGGCTGTATATTGTCACCCTGCTTATTTAACTTCTATGCAGAGTACATCATGAGAAATGCTAGGCTGGAAGAAGCACAAGCTGGAATCAAGATTGCCGGGAGAAATATCAATAACTTCAGATATGCAAATGACACCACCCTTATGGCAGAAAGTGAAGAGGAACTAAAGAGCCTCTTGATGAAAGTGAAAGAGGAGAGTGAAAAAGTTGGCTTAAAGCTCAGCCTTCAGAAAACTAAGCATTCAGCATCCAGTCCCATCACTTCATGGCAAATAGATGAGAAACAATGGAAACAGTGTCAAGACTTTATTTTTTTGGCCTCTAAAATCACTGCAGATGGTGACTGCAGCCATGCAATTAAAAGATTCTTACTCCTTGGAAGGAAGTTATGACCAACCTAGATAGCATATTGAAAAGCAGAGACGTTACTTTGTCAACAAAGGTCCGTCTAGTCAAGGCTATGGTTTTTCCAGTCGTCATGCATGGATGTTAGAGTTGGACTGTGAAGAAAGCTGAGTGCCGAAGAATTGATGCTTTTGAATTGTGGTGTTGGAGAAGACTCTTGAGAGTCCCTTGGACTGCAAGGAGATCCAACCAGACCATCCTAAAGGAGATCAGTCCTGGGTGTTCATTGGAGGGACTGATGCTGAAGCTGAAACTCCAATACTTTGGCCCCCTGATGCAAAGAGCTGACTCATTAAAAAGACCCTGATGCTGGGAAAGATTGAGGGCAGTAGGAGAAGGGGACGACAGAGGATGAGATTGTTGGATGGCATCACCGACACAATGGACATAGGTTTGGGTGGACTACAGGAGTTGGTGAGGGACAGGGAGGCCGGGTGTGCTTGGTTCATGGGGTCCCAGAGTCAGACGCTACTGAGCGACTGAACTGAACTGAACTGAAATAGGAAGTGTTGAGAAGAATCTTTTCAGCTATCATTGTATCAAATACTAGCAGGTCATGAGTTATTGAACAGAAATAAATTAATACTGATGATGACTTTTTCCACTTGGATTTGCATGTCACTTTCAACATCAATCTCTGAAGTTAAAATTACCTGATGTGTTTGTTTGTATCCTTAACACCACTCAGTTTATTTCCAGATGTATTAAAGGTACTATTCAATGGCCTGATGAAGGTAAAATGAGTACATTTAAAGTCAACAGAATTAACAGCATAATTAACAACAGACTTTTTCAAGGGGATTTAGCGCATACATTTAAAGCTATAATTATTTATTTGTTGTGATAAGTATAGTTTTGTTTCCTTTTGTTTCTTGATGGCAGAATATTAGAAGTATCAGAATCCTGCATTTTCACAGCTCTTCTTTCATACATCTGTATTAGCATAATGTCATTTACCATATGGACTTTGTTGTTTTTTTCCCTTCTTTTAAATTTGGTTTTAAATTTTTATTAGTTATGCATGGACAGAGTTTAAAGAGCAAATAGTTTTGCATAGTTTAATTGGAAAAAAATGTTTCCTCCTTCCTATCTACTGTTTCCTACAATCAACTTTCCATATGTTTTTGAAATTAATCCCCGTGTTTCTAAATGATATGCTTAATATGCCATGTCTTTATTTTTCCTGATTTCGTTCTCTCTCTCTCTCTTTTTAATCAACTTAATCTAGTAGTTTTCAGTCCTTTCTTCTAATATTTACATTTTAGGCTATAAATTTTCCTCTAATGACTGTTTTAGTTGCATCAAACAGATTTTGCTATTTATTTCCCTCTTTATCTTTGTTTTGAAGCTTTTTGTCCATTATGGTTTTTTTCCTTGGATAATGTTTAAGTTGCCTCCTTAATCTGCAGTTTCTTCATCTTTTTATTGAATTCTAGCATATTGTAGTACAGTGAGAGGACATCTCTTTATGATTATAATCTTTTGAAATTTTTGAGGTTTATCTTATGAGTTTGAATGAGGTCATCTTTTGCTACTATTTCTCATGTCTTTGAAAAACATTCTGCTCCCATTAGGCCCAATTGTATATTTGCCTATACAAGAACAAGATTGTTAATTATATTTAGAAGTTCTTTTCTGTCCTTATAAATTTTTATTCCTGTGTTATCAATTACTGAGAAAAGTATATTAAAGATTTCTCACTATGATTGTGAATTTGTTTCTGTCTTTTTGCATGTCTGTCAGTTTTTGTTACATTATTTTTGGAAACATTATTTATTGTGTATAAGTGTAAATTGATTTCCTTTTGAGTTGAACCTTTTAGTGAAGTTAGTTTTTATCTCTAAGACTTGAAGGCAAAAGTTTTTTTTTTTTTAAATATTGATATAGTTACATAAATTTTAGTTACTTGCCTAGTATCTTTTAAAATCTTTTCACCAACTTTTTGGTATCCTTAGTTGTTTATCTGTTAAACAGCATGTGTTAATACTTGGATTTTGAGACTAAACCCTGAGTCTTTCGTATTTAACTAGAGTATGTAGATTACTTATAATTATTCATATATTGGAATTAAGAGATCTTATTTTGTATTTTTGTTTGTTTCATCTCTGTATCTTCTCTTGCTTTCATTTGGATTATTTTTTTCCTCATTTATCTTTTTTCACCTTTGTTTGAAAACTTTGAAGTCTTGTTATTTTTGTTTTATTAAACTTTCTTGAGGTATAATTTATGTACAAAATTTGTATTCATTTAAAGTATAAATTTGATATATATGCAGAAATTTTAGTTAATCTTGATTAAATGGTAAATGTGTTTTTACTAAATTCTGAAGTTAATTAGGATCTTTCTTTCTTCTTTCTCTTTGTTATAAAAGAAAACTTTGTTGTTGTTGTTTAGTCACTTCATCATATCCAACTCTTTTGTGACCCCTTGGACTTTGGCCCACCAGACTCTGTCCATGGGATTTCCCAGGCAAGAATACTGGAGTGGATAGCCATTCCCTTCTCCAGGGTATTTCCTGACCCATGGATCAAACCTGTGTCTCCTGCATTACAGGGAGATTCTTTACTATTGAGCCACTAGGGAAATTCAAAGGCAAACTTTGTTGCCATTCAGTCACTCAGTCACTCCGACTCTTTGTGACCCTATTGACTGCAGCACACCAAGGCTTCCCTGTCTTTCACCATCTCCTGGAGTTTGCGCAAACTCATGGCAACTGAGTTGGAAATACCACTCAACTATCTCATCCTCTGTTGTCCCCTTCTTCTGCCTTGAATCTTTCTCAGCATCAGAGTCTTTTCCAATGAGTCAGCTCTTCGCATCAAGTGGCCAAAGTATTGGAACTTCACCTTCAGCATTAGTTCTTCTAGTGAATATTCAGGACTGACTTCTTTTAGGATGGAGTGGTTGGATCTCCTTGCAGTCCAAGGGACTCTCAAGAGTCTTCTCCAACACCACAGTTCAAAAGCATCAATTCTTTTTGCTCATTTTCTTAATAATTTTGTTTGTGGAAATTCCAGAAATTTTTGTTGTTGTTGGTTTTGACAGGCACTGTAATAGATTAAATTCTTCATTGAGGGTTTCTGTACCACCCAGCTAATGTGAATCAGGCTATAGATTCATGTGATTTGATGGCAGGCTTTTGGTATCATTTTGTGAGTAGTGCTATTCTTCAACCTCTTAGTGCTAAGGTTTGAGACTGTTGTCTTTCCTTGCTGTTATTTGGTTTGTGGTGGGGTGTTTCTAGGTCCTCTATATTGAAGATTTAGTTTTCTGGGGTTCCATCTTCATGGGAGGAGGGGTCTTCTGTTGGGCTCCCTACCTTATGAAGGCTCTGGGTTACTGTCCTGTTCTTTATATTTTTTGAGATAGGAAAACCTAAACCCCCGGTCACCTGTTTTTACAAATTGTTTTCCAAGTGAAAACCTCCTTCAGTTTGGGATCAACTTTGGGGTCATGTCTTCACTTATTATTTGGTCTTTTCCCTTGTTTTCTTATTTACTTGTTGTTATACATAGTATCTTTTAGTATATCTCTTTCTTCTTCCTTTTTTTTTTTTTTTGGCCATGCTACATGGCTTGTGGTTATCTTGGTTGCCTGACCAGAGATTGAACCCAGGACATAGCAGTGCAAGTACTGAATCCCAACTACTAGACCACTAGGAAACTTCCAAAATACCTTAATATCTTACCCAACAATTGTGTATGTTTCTGTCAGGTAGATACCTAGCCCACCAGGTTTCCTACAACAGATTTTTTTTAATGCAGATGTCTTCTCTTCAACCCTTTTAATGCAGACGGACTTACCCATTATTTCCTTTGTACCTCCTTGTCTCCTGGGACTAGATAAGAGTACAGAGATTGAAAGTGAATTATGTTTGATTCAGTTTGTTTTTTTTTAATACAGTGGACATTCAAAGAGTGAATCACAGAGGATAAGATTCTTAATTTTGACTACATCATGTGTGTGTAGAAGTTAAGCACAATTAAAGGATGAATTGCAAATCCAGAAAAATTGTTGTAAAAATGGATTAAGGGATGTGTATTTGTGTATGTGTGTGTATATGTATATGAGTGTGTGTGTGTGTGTGTGCGTGTAAATAAATGTGCAAATTTATACTACAAAACAAGAAAAACACTATAGTCTAGCAACAAATATGTTACCTATGAAGAATTAAACTGATTAATAGATGTATGGAAAATTGTTTGCTTTTCCAGTAGTAATTAAAGTGGTAATAAGATGATACTTCTTATCTACCACTTTAGAAAAAGCTTTTAAAAACTGTAGTACCTAATGTTGTCAAAGAATACAGAAGCTGAATTAAATACTCTTATATAAAGTTACTGGGAATAGTATTAATATAAGTATTTTTTGGAAAGCATTTGGGCAACTTGTGTTAAACATTAAAATTGATTAGTATCTGACCCTGTAATTTTATTTCAGTGCTTAGGAAATTATCCTAAACAAAAAATTTTATGCAAAAGGATGTTCATTGCAGAGTTCTTTCTAATAGCAAAATTTTGGAAATGGCTTAAATCCTTCCCTAATTTGTAAAAGATTTAATGCCAAACAATAGAATAAAGGTTAGCTTAATTGAGGTATTTTCTTTGATAAAGTGTTATATAGATCAAAATAATGTCTAAAAGTATAGAAAGAGAAAAGACTACTTGATCTGTCAGTCGTATACTTTTTTAAACTTGTCTTCCAGGACACTTTGCTTTCCTGGTTTTTTATCTTTCCAGCGCAGTTTTTCCTTCCCCATATCCTGTTGTTTCATTTTCGTTTTTCAACCTCTTTAAGATTGTAGTATCCCAAGGTACAGTCTTTTTCCTCCTCTCTGTGTCTTTCCACTGATAATTTCCAGTCTCATGGCTTAGAGTAGTATCTGTATGTAAATGGCCGTCAAGTTTACATCTTCTGTATACAGCTTTCTTCTGAGTTCTTGAAGCATACATCCATTTGCTGCTTTACGTCCTTGTCTGTATATGAATAGCTCACACTTAACATATCAGAGCTAGCTCCTGATGCTTTTCAGTTGTTCAGGCAAACACTTGGCATCATCTGTGACCTCTATTTGTACCTTCTACCCTGTATCAGGTCAATTTTAGGATATCCTGTCTCTGGCTCACAGTGCAGTTAAAATACAACCACTTCTTACCAGCTTCTGTAGGTAACTGGAGAAGATTCTTTCTTAAAAACATTTTTTGTTTATTTATTTTTATTTGGCAGTGCTGGGTCTCAGTTGAGGCACACAGAATCTTCACTGTGGCGTGGGCTTCTCTCTAGTTGCGGCTCACAGGCTCTAGAGCACACAGGCTTAGTAGTTGCAGTGTGCAGGCTTAGTTGCCCCTTGGCATGTGGGACCTTAGTTACCCAACCAAGGATAAAACCCATGTCCCCTGCATTGGAAGGGGGATTCTTAACCACTGGACCATCAGGGAAGTCCCTGCAGAAGACTCTTAATTGGTCTTCCGACTTCTATACCCACCCCACTCTGGAGCCCTGCTCCTCCCCAGAAAGATAGAACCAAATTAAACAAAAATATTATTTAGCCCCAAATGTTTAAATGCTGTTGTTAAGAAACACTGTACTACAGTTTTTGGTTTTTGTCTGCTCCTCCCTCCCCAAATAAGTCATGTCATGGCACTCTTCTCAAAACCTTCCAGTGACTCCCAGTCTCTTTCAGGGTAAAAACCAAAATTCTTAAAATAGCTTGCAGGGCCCTACAGTATCTGGCCCTCTTTACCCCTTGGAATTCATCTTGGTCCTTCAGTTCTGGCCATCTTAACGTTAACTCCTTTCTGTTCTCTGACCACACTAGGCCTTCTCCCACTCAGGGGCCTGGGTACCAGCAACCTTCACTGTCTTTGCTTGTATCTGCTCAGTGAGTCCTCCCTAACCAATGGCATTGATACTGTCACCTACCTCTCCTCCCCCAGCACTCCTGATTCCTATTACCCCTTTCCTCCGTTACCCCTTTCTAACATTCCATTAAATAAATTTTCATAATGTTTATTAATTTTGGTTTTGACAGTCCTCTCCCCTTCTTCCCTGGAAGAATATAAGCTACAAAGGGGAAGAGTTTTTTTTTTTCTTTTTCTTTTAACCTGATTAATCTTAAGTGCCTGAAACAGTGCTTGGCACAAAACAACCACTCTAAATATCTGTTGAATCAATGAATAACAATTTAGGTGTTGTATTTCCTTTAATAGATTTTGGATGATATTAATGTCTTTATGCTTTCCTAAAACTTCCCATATTTGTTATTTATAGGAACTATTTTTATAATAGTAAAATAAGTGTAATGAATTTTGTGCTGGTTAAACATTTTATCTTCTGTTAGCAAATTTAAAATGTACCTGTTGTATCCATCTTTAAAATTTTCACTTGTTAGGTTTTTGAATCAGCATATAAAATATGATCTTAGTTTTGTATGTGTTTTAATATGTGTTAATATTAACACATAAAAGATTAAACATTTTTTTTATTTTCAAAGGGCTATGATTTAATCTCCAAAGAACCAAAGCCTTTTGTATTTGAGGGAAAAGTTCGTGGTCCTATTGTTGTTCCCACAGCGGGAGAGGAAGCATCTGGGAATTCAGGCAATTTAAGGAAAGGAATTGTAATGAAGACGACTGTGTCTCCTAAAGGAGATGAAGGTAATAAGAAACCTGCCTCTGTGGATCTGGCAAAAGAAGACATTAAAGATAATGACAGAACATTACAACAGCAGCTCGGTGATCAAAATAGAACTATTTCATCAGGCCACGGCTTAAACAATGATATAGTGAAGGCCTTGGACCGAATTACGTTGCAGAATATTCCATCTCAAACAGCCCCAGGTTTTACTGCAGGAATGAAGGACTATAGTCTCCCTGTCACTGTCCTTACATGCACTAAAGCATGTTCACATGTGGCTGCTTGTGGAAATGTTCTGTTTGAGGGAAGAACGGTTCAGCTAGGCAAGCTCTGCTGTACTGGAGTCGAAACTGAAGATGATGAAGACACAGAGTCTACTTCATCAGTGGAACAAGCGTCAGTTGAAGTCCCTGATGTACCAACGCTCCATGACTCTGATCTTTATATTGAGATTGTGAAAAATACAAAGTCTGTCCCAGAATATTCAGAAGTGGCTTATCCTGATTATTTTGGTCACATTCCTCCTCCATTCAAAGAGCCTATTTTGGAAAGGCCTTATGGTGTACAAAGGTGAGTTGCAGATTTCCTTTTCTTCATAAACAAGACCATTGTCAACATATGGGGCATATGGGAAAGAAAGAAAGAAACAAACAACTGCTTTGGGCTTTTAGGAAGAAAATTACTCTGAATTAAAGTTTGTGTTGGCAGAGCTCCTTGCCTGCCTGCTTGTATCCCTCAGAAGCATCCTATATTAATAAATCTTCTTGACTGTCGAGAGAAAAAAATAAAGTTAGTGTCATTTTTTATCCTGCTTTTGGACATATTGCATTGTTCTGAAATTGTCCGTGTAGATTTATTTTCTAAGTTCATTACTTATTCAAATGAAGTTAGCATAATAAACCTGGCCATGGACAGTTTAGAGTTTCTATTTAGAATGAATCTGAAAATAGAAAAGATTATTTAGCAATCTTTGAATAAATGTATTAGTGATATACATTAATTTAGTAATTTGATTATTTGAACTTGAATTAGATATATAATCTAAAAATAGCAACATATACATCATCATTTTGTTGTAAAATTTGGATTTAAAAATGTACAGTATAATAATTTAAAATTCATAGAACTGAACTTGTTAAATATTACCAATTAATTTTATTGGGTTGGCCACAAAGTTCATTTCGATTTTTCATTTTGGTTTTTTGAAGAACCCTAATGAACTTTGTGACCAACCCAATGGAAATTATGGTTAGTATTAACTGTTGCCAACTAATAAATATTGGGCATAAAAATACATTTTTGTTACCACTTGAGTATTTTCAGTGATTATGATTAAGGGTTTGTGATGATGGCTTATCAATACCTGAAGAGCATTTATATGTTCTTGTTAAAAGTATGGTATGTATTGATGAAGTAGGACATTGCTGTGGGTATTTGATTCTGGGCTTCTGGGGCAATAACTATTTTATTGATTTTTAAATTTAGCATATAATAATCATTTTTACTTGTCAACTTAGTATATGTTTAATGTTACCAATTGAGTCCTTGATCCACAGGTATGGAATCACATACAATGCAGCATTAGAACAAGGGACTGAGTTTGTTGGGAAATGTGTGTTTCTGTGTGTGTGTGTATTGGTGAGGAAGGGGTGCTGTGCCTTGGCGTCCACTGGTTGTATCACAAACTGTACCATCCAGAGGTAGTTGGCCTCTTGGAGTGCTGAAACAGCCTTGAGAAGCCACAGATGAAGCTCCAACTCAGAGGAAATACTCTGCAAGGATGGGCTGCCATCTTTCAGGATGCAGTATAGGCACTAAATTAGAAATTTCCACTTGATTCTCTATCCCCAGGCTGCATGGTCTGGGAAGCAGGAGGTAGAAACAGGTAGTTCTACTTACTGTAGCTCCCAGTGTTCCACTGGGATACTTCATGTAGCTGTGTGTATCTCTGCACCTCTGAGCTCTGCATGGTTAGTCGTCCCAGTCCTATAGTGGGTGCAGTCTTTCCATAGAGGACATAGCAAGGCTACAGTTTCACTGCAAACTGTGGTTGCAATGGTTTACTTTAGACTCTTGTGTCAGGGCCCAACAGGCAGGACCCAGATGAGCTAAAAGAGGTAAGATTGCTTCTGCACAGTGGCAGCAGGTTGACTATGGGTGGCACTCGAGTGAGCCACTAATTTTAACATGAATGGACATGTCACAACTACCCTGGGATGATGAAGATATGACTGCCAGAGGCTCAGATGCCTAAGGATTTCCCTGGTGGCTCAGATGGTAAAGAATCTGCCTGCAGTGTGGAAGACCTGGGTTTGATCCCTGGGTTGAGAAGATCCCCTGGAGAAGGGCATGGCAACCCACTCCAGTATTCTTGCCTGGAGAATTTCAGGGACATAGGAGCCTGGTGGGTTACAGTCCATGGGGGGTGGCAAAGAGATGGACATGACTGAGCAACTAACACTTTCAGAGACCTAAAGAGTGTTTGGGTCACTTAATCACACCGGCTACCAAGACCTGCAGAAGTGATAGGTGAGAGGGAGGGGAATTTTGATAGATACTGGAGGACGGAGGTGAGTTGCAGCCCTGAGAATAATTGCAGTAATGGGGACCATGTTTGTCCTGCTCATATTTTTCTTCTGAGTGTCACCTTAGGAGAGGCCCACAGGAACTGTGGAGCAGCTGCTTCCCAACATGAGTGTAGAAGTGGATCCTTGCAGCACAAGGGTGGGCTGTGGCAGCCTCGGCAGAGCTTCTCATCGCTCCCTTCTTGAGAGAACCTGCCGTGGAGCTTGTAGTCGCCCACAGCCTTCAGCCACTGTATTTTGGGATCTCCTGCAGCGTTATTGCTGAGGCCGTGTCCTCTCTGCGTTGCTTCAGTTACTGTCTGACATTGATGGGATTGCTAGAGTGGAGCCATTCCTGACCAGTTCAGGGATCTGCTCACTGGCAGTCTTTGCTCTGTGGTGTCCTGTTGGCGTGGTTGAGACTTTTGCAGAGTTACATTGCAGTGTGAGGCTCTCCTACTCAATATTCTCTTTCTTCCTAGGGATTAGATCTGCTTTTTGGACAGACCCAAAGGCCCTTCTCACGTGCTGCTGCTCCCTTTCCTCTTTGTTTTTCACATGTGTTTCCTCTAACAGGTGTGTTCCACAGTTGGCTGCAAGAGATTGTGCTTGTGTCTGGCATTTGCTTTTTGAAGGACTTGAACTGATATGCCTGGAAAAGGTCAGAATCAGTCAGCAGCTAGGTTTTCCCTCCTTTTCAGCATCACGTCTTAGACTCTATCTATCTTTCAAAAGTCAAAGATGTCCTCTTGACTACAGAAGACACTTACTGAGCTTTGTGTTCTTTAAACCCTGAGAGCAAATTTCCTCACTAAGTTGCCTCAGTCTGAAAGTTCTAATTTTCGTTATTAGCCTGTAATGTCTGAGATAAGATTAGAAGGAAGGGAAGATTGTGGAAATGGGCTATAACTACTTTGTTAGTCTCTGATTCTCAGCCTTAATTTTAACTACCAAGGAGCCTTCTTATTTTCCCTCATGGAATTTATGTTTCAAAAGCTTTACTCAACACTCTTATTTAGGTGTTTTACGCATTTGTGCTAATAAAAGAGATAAATTCCTGCCAAGCAGAGCCTCTAATTAACATTAGATCATTTTTTCAGTTGATTCATTTCTTGACATTGATAAGTGAAGGAACTCACTCTAATGAAGTGCAACTGTATTGCAAATGGGTTATCTATATGATGACCACAAATAGCTATTATACCTATTCTATGGGTCCTCAAGTGTCTGCAGATGGGGAGCTAAACCTTCAGCCCTGGTGACCTCTATTCTTTCAGCTCTTCCTAGTGTTGGACTTTGTCATTGCCTGACTGGGTCTTTCAGAGAGTGTTACTCCACCCATAGACCCACACTCTATTTGCTGTCTCCCCAGGACTGTGCCTTTCCTGGTGGAGGAAGAGTTAATACAGACTTGAATTACTATTGCTCTTCTCAGCTCTCCCCTCTCTCTTCTTATTTATGATTAATACTTTTCACAAAACATAGAAAACCCAATAATTTACAGCCTCTTTGCCTGCAGTCACTCCAAAAGATTTTCAGTGAGATAAATAGAACTTAACCTTGGAGGATTAAGTGATGTATGTCTCCTGCAAGTTTCAAAGATTTCTTACTCCACTGATTTTTGAGACTTTACCTTGATAAAAATAACTTTTGCCTGATTTGTTGTAGCAGAATCATAAGAAATTACCATGTAATCTAAAACTTTTGACTGCTAGTCTCTTTTGCTGCATCCTTATATATTTTGGGTGACAGTGAGTGTTGCAGAGAACACCTTTTATCATATTTGTCAAAATTTTCATTTTCATATCATTTGTGAAAATTTCCATGGGTGTCAGATGTTTGATACGAGGCAGGAATGTGACTCTATAACTCTTTCAATCATATAAAACAGTATGATTCTGTATATTTAGATGTGTAGGACTTTCCCAAATAATGTTAATTGCTTTAGGATATAGCAATGGCAACCCTCTCCCGGACTTTTGCCCAGAAAATCCCATTGACGGAGGCTACAGGCCATGGGGTTGCTAAGAGTCGGACACGACTGAGCGACTTCACTTTCACTTTTCACTTTCATGCGTTGGAGAAGGAAATGGCAACCCACTCCAGTATTCTTGCCTGGAGAATCCCAGGGACAGAGGAGCCTGTTGGGCAGCACAGAATCGGACACGACTGATGCGACTTAGTAGCAGCAGCAGCAGCATAACTAATATAAAAATATGTACTTAAATGCTTATGAATTACATTAATGTCCCAAAACACATCAATCAGAGACCAGTCAAATAAGTTATGGTATATCCATTCTGTGAATACTTTGCAGTGATTAAAAAACAAACAAACAAACAGTGTACTAATGGAAAGAGCTATAAGATGTATTATGAAATAAAATAATCAAGGTGCTGTGGAAGGAAAGTAGTAATTAATTGAATGAATGAGGGATGTGGGGTGTGTTGAAAGGAAGAATCTTCATTTTAGACTTTTATGTAGTATTTGATTTTTGTTCCATGTCAATGTATTAATATTATCTATTCAGAAATTTAAAATTAAAAGTAGGTGAAGGAATTGTGGCAAAAGCAGAATAAGGAAAGCAGAACCTTGGATTTAGCCTTACCATGTTTAGAATGGTTCAAGTATTTCTGGAATGGAGATAACAGTAGGTATAATTGTAGTGTCAGTAGCAGATAACTTTTATATTGATTTTTTCTTTATGGGCCAGATCGAAGTAAGTAAAAAACACTTTGTTATGCAGTGTGTATATGCTTATTAAAGTATGTCATTTAACAGTGTAGCAGCTCTATGAGGAAATAGCAGTTATTTCTCTTATTTAATGGAAGAGTATGCTGAAGCGTAGGATTCTTGAGTAACTATCCAAGGTTACACTGCTAGTAAATGACTGAGCGAAGAGTCATCCTGGTCTAGGTCATGAGCCTGTCCTGTTATTCATTCATATGTAGTGATCATATATATGAGGTTATACCATACTTATAAAGAGTATCTTCTGTGGACCCTTAGAGAACACTTAAGTAATGAACAACATATCCTATGATATCCTTATGGTAAAGTAAATATGGCAGTGAGATGTGTTAAATTGTTTTTCATAAGTATTGCTCGTATTGGGTGAAACCTAACAAAACTACAATTTTGGCTTTGGCCATATGTCATGTGAACTCTTGAGTATTAACTAGACTGAGTGGACTGCACATTTATTAGATTGCCTTGCTCAAATTATTTTCTTCTAAGCTTTGATGATGAATGTTAGTAAGGTTGAGGTTATAGTCCCTAGGGGTACCTGGAAAATACTTGTTTTGACTGGAGAATGATATATTTTAATAGGTGATTGAGGTAAAGGAAGGAAGGATTGATATCCTTTTATGAAAGTTGTGCTGCTTAGCACAAATATATGAATAAAAGACTATTTTTCCTCTTTATTAGCGAGGGCTGAGGGCAGGGCAAGATTTCCCTCAAGTATTAGGTATATGTCTAATCTAAGTTTAATATAAATGGGGAGTTATATCCCCTAAAATACAGTTTCAGAAGTTGAAAACCAGTGGGCTCTAGGCCATATTCAGCTTGCTAATGATTTTGGTTTTCACTTGCAGAGAGTTTTGTTTTTATTTATTTCTTCTTGTTGAGCCAAGATTGTCTTTTTTTTTTTTAATTAATTTTTTAAATTGAAGGATAATTGCTTTACAGAATTTTGTTGTTTTCTGTCAAATCTCCACATGAATCACCCATAGGTATACATATATCCTCTCCCTTTTGAACCTCCCCCCCCATCTCCCTACCCATCCCACCACTCTAGGTTGATACAGAGCCCCTGTTTGAATTTCCTGAGCCATACAGCAAACTCCCGTTGGCTATCTATTTTACATATAGTAATATAAGTTTCAATGTTACTCTCTCCGTACATCTCACCCTCTCCTCCCCTCTCCCCGTGTCCATAAGTCTGCTCTCTATGTCTATTTCTCCATTGCTGCCCTATAAATAAATTCTTCAGTAACATTTCTCTAGATTTCTTATGTGTGCGTTCAGTTCAGTTCAGTTCAGTCGCTCAGTCGTGTCCGACTCTTTGCAACCATGGTTGCATCACCACGTCCATTACCATCTCCTGGAGTTCACTCAAACTCACGTCCATCGAGTCGGTGATGCCATCCAGCCATCTCATCCTATGTCGTCCCCTTCTCCTCCTGCCCCCAATCCCTCCCAGCATCAGAGTCTTTTCCAATGAGTCAACTCTTTACATGAGGTGGCCAAAGTACTGGAGTTCCAGCTTTAGCATCATTCCTTCCAAAGAACACCCAGGGCTGATCTCTTTCAGAATGGACTGGTTGAATCTCCTTGCATTTTAATGGACTCTCAAGAGTCTTCTCCAACACCACAGTTCAAAAGCATCAGTTCTTCGGCGCTCAGCTTTCTTCACCGTCCAACTCTGGCACCCATACATGACCACTGGAAAAACCATAGCCTTGACTAGACGGACCTTTGTTGGCAAAGTTGCCGGGGTCCAGCCCTGGTGGATCCAGGGTAATTCGAAGTGGGGACGGAATCAGCGTCCTAGGAATTAATTGCTTAATTAAAGATATAGAGGGAGATTAGAAAGAAATAATGTAGTAGGAAAATTAGTGGAGAAAAAGAGGCTGAATAGCTTGGTTTACGTGGGATACCAATAAAGCTTCGAGACAAGAAGCTTGCACCACCTACGTACGTCACCAGCGCCCACTTGAATATCTGAAGGTGCCCCGCCTTGGGCTCCCTCTCGCATGGAACTTAAAAGCCAGGGCAAAATTAGCAGGCTTGGCGAGCACCCATGCTCCAGATGGGAATTCAGCCAGAAAAACGGAGAACAAGAAAGAACGACATGGGGGAATCAGTCTTTCCAGAAACTGATCCGTTTTCTTTATTTTCAGGTTTGCTTATATACCTTTCGTTACACATAGAGACAAATGGAAATTTTAAAGTCACACGGGGGTCAGCAGTCCTGACCTTTATCAAAATCAGGTGCTTCATATAAAAGTATACATAAAGGTCTTAGGGGTTTTACATCATCTTCTGGCCATGAGGCCTGCTGACATTTTATGATCCTTTCTTTTCTGATAATGGTCAGCCAACCAGAAACTTATTTTCCAGGGGTGATTTTTGTTAAACCAGGCACCACCCTCCGAAGGTACCAGATGAAGTTGCATTCCTATAGCATGAGGGTGTAGTGGGTTACAATTAAGAAAGGAATTTACTTAGCCTAAGGTTAACATGATTAATTTTAAAGGTTAATACTTATTTCTTCTATATGCTAGTTATATTCATTATAAGGGCAGGGAATTTGGAGCTACTGCAACTGCTAAGTCACTTCAGTCATGTCCGACTCTGTGCGACCCCATAGACGGCAGCCCACCAGGCTCCCCCATCCCTGGGATTCTCCAAGCAAGAACACTGGAGTGGGCTGCCATTTCCTTCTCCAATGTATGAAAGTGAAAAGTGAAAGTGAAGTTGCTCAGTCATGTCCGACTCTTGGCGACTCTTGGCGACCCCATGGACTGCAGCCTACCAGGCTCCTCTGTCCATGGGATTTTCCAGGCAAGAGTACTAAGAGTAAGTGCCATTGCCTTCCTTCTCCGGGAATATGGAGACTTAGCAGCAAATATTGGCCCAACAAATGAAAAACCCTTCACCAACATGATTTTTATCTTTAGAAAAACCCAATGCTAACTAAGACTTTCAAAATACTCCAAACTCTCTATGCTGTTTATGGTTGAGAAGTTATAAACAGTCATGTACATAGTAGCAAGAGTGTGGATAATCTGCCAAGCTAGTCTGCCAGCAGAGAGGTTTGATCTGAGACACCCTTGTCATGCCCAGGAATTTTTATTAACTGGAGCTGTAGGTTAACTCCTTCTCTCAGAGAGGTGGGGGACAGCCCCCCATAAAGTCAGAGGTGTCAGTGAGAGCATAAAACAGTAAAGTAGGCACTCTGGTTTTGGGGGTAGATGCTCGGAAACAGGGTGTCTCCTGAGGCTCGATCTCTCCTTTGCCTAATACCGAGTCTCCTTCCTCATGACCTTTGCCATGGGCGGAGTTCCTCACGCTGGCTCCCGGCACAAAGTAATGTCTCTGCTTTTCAATATGCTATCATTTTCTTCCAAGGAGTAAGCGTCTTTTAATTTCATGGCTGCAGTCACCATCTGCAGTGATTTTGGAGCCCCCCAAAATAAAGTCTGACACTGTTTCCACTGTTTCCCCATCTATTTTCCATGAAGTGATTGGACCAGATGCCATGATCTTCGTTTTCTGAATGTTGAGCTTTAAGCCAACTTTTTCGCTCTCCTCTTTCACTTTCATCAAGAGGCTTTTTAGCTCCTCTTCACTTTCTGCCATAAGGGTGGTGTCATCTGCATATCTGAGGTTGTTGATATTTCTCCCGGCAATCTTGATTCCAGCTTGTGTTTCTTCCAGTCCAGCGTTTCTCATGATGTACTCTGCATAGAAGTTAAATACGCATGGTGACAATATACAGCCTTGACGTACTCCTTTTCCTATTTGGAACCAGTCTGTTGTTCCATGTCCAGTTCTAACTGTTGCTTCCTGACCTGTATATAGGTTTCTCAAGAGGTAGGTCAGGTGGTCTGGTATTGCCATCTCTTTCAGAATTTTCCACCGTTTCTTGGGATCCACACAGTCAAAGTCTTTGGCATAGTCAGTAAGGCAAAAATAGATGTTTTTCTGGAACTCTCTTGCTTTTTGCATGATCCAGCGGATGTTGGCATTGGAATATGATATTTATCTTTCTCTTACTGACTCACTTCACTCTGTATAATAGGTTCTAGGTTCATCCACCTCATCAGAACTGACTCAAATGTGTTCCTTTCTATGGCTGAGTAATATTCCACTGTGTATATGTACCACAACTTCTTTATCCATTCATCTGTTGATGAACATCTAGGTTGCTTCTGTGTTCTAGCTATTGTAAATAGTGCTGCAATGAACAATGGGATACATGTGTCTTTTTCAGTTTTGGTTTCCTCGGGGTATATGCCTAGGAGTGGGATTTCTGGGTCATTTGGTGGTTTTATTCCTAGTTTTTTAAGGAATCTTCATACTGTCTTCCATAGTGACTGTATCAATTTACATTCCCACCAACAGTGCAGGGGCGTTCCCTTTTCTCCACACCCTCTGCAGCATTTATTGTTTGTAGACTTTTTGATGATGGCCATTCTGACCTTTGTGAGGTGATGCCTTTTTGTGGTTTTGATTTGCATTTCTCTAATAATGAGTGATGTTGAGCATTTTTTCATGTGTTTGTTACCCATCTGTATGTCTTCTTTTGAGAAATATCCGTTTAGGTATTTTCCCCACTTTTTGATTGGGTTCTTTGTTTTTCTGGCATTGAGTTTTATTAGCTGCTTTTATATTTTGGAAATTGATCCTTTGTCAGTTGTTTCATTTGCTATTATTTTCTCCTATTCTGATGGTTGCCTTTTCACCTTGCTTATCATTTCCTTTGCTGTGCAAAATCTTTTAAGTTTAATAAGGTCCCACTTGTTTCAGTTCAGTTCAGTCGCTGAGTCGTGTCCGACTCTTTGTGACCCCATGAATCGCAGCATGCCAGGCCTCCCTGTCCATCACCAACTCCTGGAGTTCACTCAGACTCACGTCCATTGAGTCAGTGATGCCATCCAGCCATCTCATCCTCTGTCGTACCCTTTTCCTCCTGCCCCAAATCCCTCCCAGCATCACAGTCTTTTCCAGTGAGTCAACTTTTCACATGAGGTGGCCAGAGTACTGGAGTTTCAGCTTTAGCATCATTCCTTCCAAAGAAATCCCAGGGCTGATCTCCTTCAGAATGGACTGGTTGGATCTCCTTGCAGTCCAAGGGACTCTCAAGAGTCTTCTCCAACACCACAGTTCAAAAGCATCAATTCTTCGGGGCTCAGCCTTCTTCATAGTCCAACTCTCACATCCATACATGACCACAGGAAAGACCATAGCCTTGACTAGACGGACCTTAGTTGCCAAAGTAATGTCTCTGCTTTTGAATATGCTATCTAGGTTGGTCATAAATTTTCTTCCAAGGAGTAAGCATCTTTTAATTTCATGGCTGCAGTCACCATCTGCAGTCTTACTTTTGATTTTATTTTCGTTACTCTAGGAGGTAGGTCATAGAGAATCTTGCTTTGATTTATGTCATTGAGTGTTCTGCCTATGTTTTCCTCTGAGAGTTTTATAGTTTCTGGTTTTACATTTAGGTCTTAAGCCATTTTGAGTTTATTTTTATGTATGGTGTTAGGACGGAGAAGGCAATGGCAAGCCACTCCAGTACTCTTGCCTGGAAAATTCGATGAACGGAGGACCCTGGTAGGCTGCAGTCCATGGGATTGCTAAGAATCGGGCATGACTGAGTGACTTCACTTTCACTTTTCCCTTTCATGCATTGGAGAAGGAAATGGCAACTCATTCCAGTATTCTTGCCTGGAGAATCCCAGGGACAGAAGAGCCTAGTGGGCCTGTCGTCTCTGGGGTCACACAGAGCCAGACATGACTGAAGCGACTTAGCAGCAGCAGCAGCAGCATGGTGTTAGGAAGTGTTCTAATTTCATTCTTTTACATGTAGCTGTTCAGTTTTCCCAGCACCATTTATTGAAGAGGCTGTCCTTCCCCATTGTATAATCTTGCCTCCTTTGGCAAAAATAAAATACCCATAGGTGCATGGATTTATTTCTGAGCTTTCTATCTTATTCCATTGGTCTATATTTCTGTCTTTTGCCAGTAGCATACTCTCTTGATGGCTATAGCTTTGTAGTATAATCTGAAGTCAGGAAGGTTGATTCCTCCACCTCCATTCTTCTTTCTCAAGACTGCTTTGGCTATTCGGGGTCTTTTGTGTTTCCATATGAATTGTGAAATTTTTTGTTCTGGTTCTGTGAAAAATGCCGTTGGTAATTTGATAGGGATTGCACTGATTCTGTAGACTGCATTTGGTAGTATAGACATTTTCACAGTATTGATTGTTCCTACCCAGGAACATGAAATATTTCTACATCTGTTTATGTCATATTTGATTTCTTTCATCAGTGCTTTATAATTTTCTGTGTATAGTTCTTTTGTCTCCCTAGGTAAGTTTATTCTTAGGTATTTAGTTCTTTTTGTTGCAATGGTGAATGGGATTGATTCCTTAATTTCTTTTTCTGCTTTTTCATTATTGGTATATAGAAATGCAAGTGATTTCTGTGTATTGATTTTGTATCCTGCCACTTTGCTAAATTCACTGATTAGCTCTAGTAATTTTCTGATGCTATCTATAGGGTTTTCTATGTACAGTATCATGTCATCTGCAAGCAGTGAGGGCTTTACTTCTTCTTTTCCAATCTATATTCCTTTTATTTCTTTTTCTTCTGTCATTGCTGTAGCTAGGACTTCCAGAACTAGGTTGAATAATAGTGGTGAAAGTGAACACCCTTGTCTTGTTCCTGATCTTAGGGGGTATGCATTCAGTTTTTCACCGTTGAGAATAATGTTTGCTGTAGGCTGATCATATATGACCTTCACTATGTTGAGGTAGCTTCCTTCTATGTCCATTTGTTTGAAGAGTTTTAATCATAAATGGGTGCTGAATTTTGTCAAAAGCTTTTGCTGCATCTATTGAGATTATCATGTGTTTCTTATCTTTCAATTTGTTAATATGGTGTATCACATTGATTGATTTGCATATATTGAAGAAACTTTGCATTCCTGGAATAAACCCAACTTGATCATGGTGTGTGAGCTTTTTGATGTGTTGGGTGAATTCTGTTTGTTAAAATTTTATTGAGGATTTTTGCATCTATGTTCTAGTGATATTGGCCTGTAGTTTTCTTTTTTGTGTTGTTTTTGTCTGGCTTTGGTATCAGGGTGATGATGGCCTTGTAGAATGAGTTTGGAAGTGTTCCTTCCTGTGCAATTTTTTGAAAGAGTTGGAAGGATGGGCATTAGCTCGTCTCTAAATGTTTGATAGAATTCTGCTGTGAAGCTATCTGGTCCTGGGCTTTTGTTTTTTGGGAGATTTTTGATCACAGCTTCAATTTCAGTGCTTGAAATTGGGTTATTCATAATTTCTATTTCTTCCTGGTTCAGTCTTGGAAGATTGAACTTTTCTAAGAATCTGTCCATTTCTTCCAGATTATCCATTTTATTGCCATATAGTCATTCATAATAGTCTCTTATAATCCTTTGTATTTCTGCATTGTCTGTTGTAACCTCTCCTTTTTCATTTCTAATTTTGTTGATTTGATTCTTCTCGCTTTTGTTCTTGATGTTTCTGGCTAAAGGTTTGTCAGTTTTGTTTATCTTCTCAAAGAACCAGCTTTTAGTTTTTTAATCTTTACTCTTGTTTCTTTCATTTATTTTTCATTTATTTCTGCTCAGATTTTTGTGATTTCTTTCCTTCTACTAATTTTTTTTGTTGTTGTTCCTTTTCCAGTTGTTTTAGGTGTGAAGTTAGGTTGTCTGTTCGATATTTTTCTCGTTTCTTAAGGTAGGATTGTATTGCTATAACCTTCCCGCTTAGAAATGCTTTTGTTGTATCCCATAGGTTTTGAGTTGTTGTAATTTCACTGTTATTTGTTTCTATAAATTTTTTTATTTCCCTTTTGATTTCTTCAGTAACCTGTTGGTTATTTAGAAACGTGTTATTCAGTCTCCATGTGTTTGTGTTTCTTACAGTTTTTTTCTTGTAATTGATATCTAGTCTCATAGCATTGTGGTCAGAGAAGATGCTTGATGCTATTTCAGTTTTCTTAAATTTACTGAGGTTTGATTTGTGACCCAAGATGTGGTCTGTCCTGGAGAATGTTCCACGTGCACTTGAGAAGAAGGTGTATTTGTCTGCATTTGGATGGAATGTCCTGTAAATATCAGTGAGATCCATCTCATCTAGTGTATCATTTAAGACATGTTTCCTTATTTATTTTCTGTTTTGATGACCTGTCCATTGGTGTGAGTGGGGTGTTAAAGTCTTCTACTGTTACTGTGTTACTGTCAGTTTCTCCTTTTATGTCTGTTAGTATTTTTCTTATGTATTTGCGTGTTCCTATGTTGGGTGCATAGATAATTACAAGTTTTATGTCTTTCTCTTGGATTGATCCCTTGATCATTATGTAGTATCCTTCCTTATCTCTTGTAATCTTCTTTATTTTAAGGTCTGTTTTGTCTAATATGAAGATTGCTATTCCAGCTTTCTTTTGCTTCCCATTTGCATGGAATATATTTTTCCATCCTCTCACTTTCAATCTGTATGTGTCTTTAGGTCTGAAGTGGGTTTCTTGTAGACAGCATATAAATTGGTCTTGTTTTTGTATCCATTCACCCAGTCAGTGTCTTTTGATTGGAGCACTTAATCCATTTACATTTAAAGTAATTATCGATATATATGTTCCTTTTTTCATTTTCTTAATTGTTTGGGGTTGATTTTGTCTATCTTTTTTTCTTTTCTTGTATTTCTTGACTACATAAGTCCCTTTAACATTTGTTGTAAAACTGGTTTGGTCATAGTGAATTCTTTTAACTTTTGCTTGTCAGAAAAGCTTTTTATTTCTCCATCAATTTTGAATGAGATCTTTGCCAGGTACAGTAATCTTGGTTGTAGATTTTTCCCTTTCAACAGTTTAAATATATCCTGCCATTCCCTTCTGCTGAAAGATCAGCTGTTAAGCATATGGGGTTTCCTTTGTATGGTACTTGTTCTTCTCCCTTGCTGCTTTTAATATTCTTTCTTTGTGTTTAGTCTTTGTTCGTTTGATTAGCATGTGTCTTGGTGTGTTTCTCCTTGGGTTTATCTTGTATGGGACTCTTTATGCCTCTTGGACTTTTTCCTTTGACTATTTCCTTTTCCATGTTGGGGAAATTTTCGACTATAATCTCTTCAAAAAATTTTTTCATACCTTTTCTTTTTCTCTTCTTCTGTGACTCTTATAATTTGAATGTTGTTGCGTTTGTTATTGTTCCAGAGGTCTCTGAGACTATCCTGAGTTATTTTCATTCGTTTTACTTTGTTTTGCTCTTGGAAGTTATTTCCACCATTTTATCTTCCAGCTCTCTGATTCGTTCTTCTTCTTCAGATAGTCTGCTATTGATTGCTTCTAGAGTATTTTTAATTTCAGTAATTGTGTTGTTTTTCTCTGTGTATTTATTCTTTAATTCTTCTGTGTCTTTGTTAATTGATTCTTGTATTTTCTCCACTTTGTTTTCAAGGTTTTTGATCATCTTTAGTATCATTCTGAATTCTTTTTCAGGTAGTTTGCCTATTTCCTCTTCATTTATTTGGACTTCTGTGTTTCTAGTTTGTTCCTTCATTTGTGTAGTATTTTTCTGCCTTTTCATTATTATTTTTTTAACTTACTGTGTTTGAGGTCTCCTTTTCCCAGGCTTCAGAGTTGAATTCTTTCTTCCTTTTGGTTTCTGCCCCGCTAAGGTTGGTCCAATGATTTGTGTAGGCTTCACATAGGGTGAGATTTGTGCTGAGTTTTTGTTTGCTTGTTTGTTTTTCCTCTGATGGGCAAGGCTGAGTAAGGTGGTAATCCTGTCAGCTGATGACTGGTTTTGTGTTTTTGTTTTGTTTGTTGTTTAGATGAGGAGTCCTGGACAGGGTCCTCCTGGTGCTTGGGTGATGCTGGGTCTTGTATTCAAGCGGTTTCCTTTGTGTGAGTTCTATTTGATATGCACTATGGTTAGTTCTCTGGTAGTCTAGGGTCTTGGAGTTAGTGCTCCCACTCCAAAGGGTCAGGGCTTGATCTCTGGTCAGGAATGACGATTCCACAAGTGTTTTGTTATGGTATTAAGTGAGATGAAAACAAATATCCAAAAATGAGAAACCAAAATGAACCCCAGACAAATGTCAGTTACAAAATCAGGCAAATAATAATTAAAATAATGGATTATACACATACACATATACACCCATGAGCAAAGTCAAAACAGTCCAACAAAAATAAAGTACAATAGATTGACCCAGTGAACAAAGGAAACCAAAAATTATGTCTACCAGGACAAAACTAACTAAAGCAAAAACTGGAAAACAAAACTAAAGCAACGTGCCAAGTGGGAAGAAAGCAATGAAAATAAAACTAACATATGTAGAAAGGAAAGGAAAGAAAGAAAGAAAGGATACATATGCAGAGTTAAATAGAGGTGGATAAAGAAGATTTATATACATTAAAGATTAACTGTAAGGGGAAAAGAACAGTAGAAAAAGGAAACAAATGATTAAATGTAGAAAAAGCAATAATAGGCTTGAAAAATTAAAAAAAGAGAAAAGGAAAAAAAGGAAAACTTCCCAGAACTGCTAAAGCCCAATGTAGAGGCAGGGGTTTATAGCAACAATAAAAAATGTGGCTGAGAAAAAAGAAAGCTCAAAAGCTTAATTAGATTTCATAGGGCCAATAAAATCGACAACAACAACATAGGGAGGGAAAAGGAAAAAAAAGAAAAAAATCCAAAAGCATCTATAGAACAAGTCAAAACATAGGAATAATAATTGTTTTTCTTGAGTCACTGCTGTCAGAGCCCTTTTCCTCACTGGGAGTCACAGTCCACCTCTCCTCCCTAGGATGCCCTCCAACACTGCTGATCTCTGGACTTGTTCTGGGGGCAGCTCAGATTCTAATCAGGTCCTACTCCTCTGTGTTCTTTAAATGTCCACAGCTATCAGAACTAGTGCATTTTCTTTTGTGGGAGCTTTCAGTGACCTTTTATATATTCCATAGACACAGTCTACCTAGTTGATCATGTGGATTTAGTCTGTAGTTAGTAGAGCTGGTGGTAAGTTTTGGGTCTTCTTCCTTAGTCACACTGCCCCTGGGTTTCAATCGTGGTTTTATTTCCACTTCTACATGTGGGTCGTTCACTGGGGTTTGTTCCTGAGGCTGCCCTGGAGGACTTGGGTCTGCCCCAGTGAGGGCCAGGTGTGGAGGTGGTGCAGCTGCTTGGGTCACAGGGGTTCTGACAGCACCAGGCACTCAGGGGAGTTGGCGGCTAGGGCAGCAGGGAATACAGTGCTCTAGAAGGGTATGGCAACCAGCATTGGCCAATACATTCCAGTATTCTTGCCTGGAGGCCTGACAGAGAAGCCTGGCAGGCCACAGTCTACAAGGTTGCAAAGAGTCAGACACTACCGAAGCAACCTTGCACGCTTAGATGCAAGAATTTTTTGCCTGAAGCAGCTCTGCCCCAGTGAGAGCTGAGCATGAAGGTGACGCAGCTGCTTGGCTTGTGGGGACCCCGGTGGCGCCAAGTGTGCAGGAACATGGACAGCCTCCGCCATAGGAGTTATGGCCCTATCAGAGTCTTTTTCCAGCCTCTTGTAGCTGGTGATCAGAATGTTTCTTTGTCTAGTCTTTCTCTGTAGCTCTGCCCATTCAGGCACATAGAGGGGCCCCCTTGGCTGGGGTCCTACTCTGTAGATCAGTGCATCAGGCACTTAAAGGGGCACCCTGGGGTGGGGTCCTACTCTGTAGTTCAGTGTGTCAGGCGTTTGATGGGCCAGCCTCTCTATTGTTCAGCTGCTGATGGTGGCACGTGTGGAGAGAGAGTCTGGTGATGGCTCCACCCCTTACGTGTGACTCAGCAGTATCGCCTTGCTTCCATGGCTGTCCGGCTTTCCTCCACAGGCATTTCCCACCACAATCTCCTCCCTCACATCCCCTTGATCTGTCTCTCAGCAGTCAACAGCAGCCCCTTGCCCTGGGATTGCTCCACAATCCCTGAACTCCAGCTCCCAGCCGCTGTAGCTTCCAGGGGATCTGTGTCCCTTTTCGGGGTATGTATGGCTGCAACAAGGACTGCATTCTGTTTAGGCTGCCACAGATCAGCTGTTTCACTCTCAGCCTTAAATGTTTCTCCTCTGACTCAGTTGCCCGGATGTGGGGATCGGACCCCTGCTTCAGTTCCCCCACCCGCCAAGGGGGGGTTACAGTCCTACTAACACTCCTGTTTTTCTCCCTGCTTCCTTCGTCCTCCTGAGTTTTGTGTGGGTCTGTATATTTGCTTCCTCTGGTCAGGTACTCCTGTCTGCTCTCAGTTGGTGTTCTGTATGCCCTTCTGTGTCTGAAGGTGTATTCCTGGTGTATCTGTGGAGAGAGATGTACTCCATGTCCACCTACTCCTCTGCCATCTTGTTCTCCCTGTTTTTATTTTTTAATAGATTGTCAGCCTTTAACATTTGAGAGACTCCACGTAGTGATCCAAGTTTCCGTTGTTTCTCGTAAATTTGGTATTGAACCTTTAACCTCTCTTCCTACCTGGCAGATTTGGTTGTGTTTAGACAGATCCTGTGTTCCCCAGCTTTCCACAGCGTCCCCCAGCAGGCCTCCTCAGGTACATCACATGCTGGCCCTGTGGGTATCGAGCTTATCTTGCTTTACAATGCAGAATGTTGCTATAGAACTGAGATGTTATATCAGCCTTTTAATACCATTTTTCTTAAGAAAAACTGCAAACTTTTGTAAGTATTAATCTTTTATACATTTATGGTAGGTATTTCATACATTTACTATTTAATAAATGGTTTTGACAAATGGATGTTTTTAGTCATTCACCATACTTGAACACTTGTATTGGTATGGCACATCTGAGTATATGTAAGCACTATGTCTTTCATTGTTGAAGATCTGGGTGATATAAATTTTTGATTTGTTTATTATTATAATTTTAGCTTTTTAAAAGTTTTGCTTTTGTAGAAAGAATTTGCTATTTGAAAGTTATGACACTGACTCTAAATCAAGGATTTATATCATAATCCTTTGATGCTCGATTTTTTTCTTGATAGACTGCTGTGTCAGTGATGAGCTAGTTATTGTAAAAAAAAAAACTAAAAATAAATATGCTTAATTTTATAATGCTAGATTAAGAATTTCTATATAGAAAAGCATATAGTCATTCAAGGTTTTTTAAGTAAAGCTATTGGCCTTGTGCTGGTTATTTTTCTAGAACTTAGACTTTTAAAATACTGATTTTTGTCTATATTTTATGTACTGATTTATTTTGTACATATAATATGTAGAGGGGTGATAATTTTTATTTTAAGAAATTTTTATCATTTTATATTTTTTATTCAAAATTTACTTGGAGGAAAGTTGTGCCTTAGCATATAATAATGAATTTTGGTCAAACTTCTTTATGATTTCAGAACAAAAATTGCCCAAGATATTGAGAGGCTAATACATCAGAGTGATATAATAGATCGAGTGGTATATGACTTAGATAACCCAAAGTAAGTCTCATTTTTGTGTTTTAGTTTTGTTGGTTTTATTATCTTAAAATTTCAGTGTTCTTTTAAAAGACAAAGAAATGTAGTTAACTTCCACCTAATTAAGCCTCATTCTCTTTTTATCTTTTAGCAGAGATGTAATGGTAAGGTAAATCATGTTTATTTGGTTAAATTGAGTATGCTACAAATTTAGTTTTTCTTATGTGGGCTTTTAATGGTTTTAATAAAGGAAACATCACAAACTGATGCTTTGTTTTTAAAAACTGAAACTACCTCCACTTAAGATAATGGAGATTTTGTATGAATGCTGCAGTTTTGTCCTTAATACCGAGCCTTCGTTTCCTTAGGACAACAAATTACCATCCCCTTTAGAAGGAAAATATGCTTCCTAGTTTTCCACAGTCCCCACTTCTCACTTTGTCTCTTACTGCTTACAATCTGCTTCCGTCGTTTTATGTTGCTTGTCTGACTTTTGAAGCCATTTGTTTGTGATCCCTGGTGGCTCAGTGGGTAAAGGATCTACTTGCAGTGCAGGAGACTGTCGGCAGCACAGGAGCCTGGGTTTCGATTCCTGCGGCTGGAAGATCCCCTGGAGAAGAAAATGGCAAGCCACTCCAGTATTTTTGCCTGGAAAACCCCATGGACAGAGGAGCCTGGTGGGCTACAGTTCATGGGATTTTAAGAGTCAGACATGACCTGGTGACTAAACCACAACAGTGTTTTAGTGTAGTTTCTAATTTAGGGTTATCACTGGTGCCATTGCGTTTAATGATTTTGCTGTTGTTGTTCAGTCAGTCACGTCTGACTCTTTGCGACCCCATGGACTGCCAGGCTTCCCTGTCCTTCACCATCTCCTTCTCATTACTGGAGACAAATGATTTAATAGTAGTCATATTCATCATTTTTCATTTTCATTTATTTCCTTATATATTATTCATTAGGTGCCATTGCATTTGTCTCCAATAATGAGAACTTTAATCAGCCCACGAATGGGTTTTCCCTCTCTCTCCTTCAACATTCTAATATTTTGGAGAGGTTTTATATTTCATTAGTCTTATTTGGAGGAAATAAGACATTTAAAAAGATTTTTGTGAAGAGAATCAGGGTAAAGTCATGTCAGAGCTAATAACTGAATTTGAAATAACATTCTCAAAAATAAAAAACAAATCTATTCATAATTTCTCAGTTATTTCAGTGTTTCTAATTCTGTGTTAGACCAGACAAATGTGGTAACACAGAACCTCAAGAACTCTTTAATGTAGGATATTCTTGTTTAGTTGCTCAGTCATGTCTGACTCTGTGCGACCCTATGGACTATATAGCCCACCAGGATCCTCTGTCCATGGAATTCTCCAGGCAAGAATACTGGAGTGGGTTGCCATTTCCTCCTCCAGGAGATCTTCCAGACCCAGGGAAGTGTCACATGCCAGTGCTATTTCTAACTGAAATGACTTTGGACAAAAGCATTGGTCTTCTGGGAGTCTTTATTTTCCCCCATTAGGATGTAAGCTCTAGAAGAGCAAGAATTTGTATTCAGTCAGGGAAATAGATAACTTTAACTAAAACAGTATCTGGCACATAGTAGGAGCTCAATAAATACTTGCTAAAGTAAGGAATATGTAAAGTGAGAATAATACTTCCACCTTTTGAGTACTAATTATAATAGATAATGAAGCTCTCTAAATTAAAAAAATAGTTTTACCTGAGAACTGCATAGTTTCTAGAATTATTGGTACTCAATACAAGTCATATGCGCTTTAAAAAATAACTGTTCTTTTCCGTAAGATTCTAATATTTAGAAATGGCATCTAATGAGATGAAAATTTTTGTGATTAATATTCACTATATAATTGTGGAAGAAATCTCTACTTGTAATTATAATATTTTGTTCTGTAAATATTAGCCAGAGTTTGTAGTTTGCTTGTGTTTATTTTGTTCTTTGGCTTAAAAATAATGAGGAGGGTGAGCGAGCAATAATGGTGCATTTTTAATCTACAGTGTAGTTTCGTTTTTGCTCACTTGTTTAAATGCTATGTATTTTTTTATTCTTACTTTAAAATTTTATTTAGCTATACCATTCCAGAAGAAGCAGATGTGTTGAAGTTTAACTCCAAATTTGAATCTGGGAATCTGCGTAAAGTAATTCAAATTAGAAAGTAAGTCATTAAAATTCTTCTCATTTTGTTTATGTACAGATATTTTCCTAATTTTCATCAAATTTGTTTATTTTCTGTTTTCAGAAATGAATATGACCTTATTCTGAACTCAGACATAAATAGCAATCATTATCATCAGTGGTTTTACTTTGAAGTCAGTGGAATGCGACCAAGTATTGCTTATAGGTTCAACATCATAAACTGTGAAAAGTCCAACAGTCAGTTTAATTATGGTAAGACAACATTTCACCCAAATTGAATACAACTAAAGATTTATTACATATGCTACTTAAAATAAAGTTTTTAATGAAGTCTGTTCATCCAGAGGAGAATTACATAAAGCAGTCTCTTTTTAAACTTTTTTAATTTGAATAGAGTCATAAAAAGTTAAAAAGAGTTGTAGAAGTCTCAGAAAAGTTCTCTTCACCAGATTTCCTCTAATGGTTACATCCTACGTAACTGTACTAGAATGCCGAAACCAGGGTTTGACGTTGGCACAGTGTGGGTGCATAATTCTGTGCCTTTTTATTGCATTTGTAGATTCTTATTATTGTCACCACAACTCGGATAGAGAATTCTTTCAGTACCACCAAGCCTGTGCTACTCCTTTATAGTTCACCTTTCAGTTGTAGTTTTCTGTAAATTTTAAAATCTAATTGAAGAAGTTTCCTTTTATTAGTAGTTTACTGAGAGTTTTTGTTATAAATGGGTATTAAATTTTGACACATGCTTTTTTTCATCAAATGATTTGATCATGTGATTTTTCTTCTTTAGCTTGTCAAAATGGCATGTTATATTAATTCATTTTTGAATACTGAACCAGCCTTTTTTAATCTGTGAATTGAATTAAATATGTGAATTATAGTCATTGTATATAATTGCTAATGTTTTATTAAGAATTTTTAAAATTTCTATTCAAGAGGTATATTGAGATATATATATATATTTTTGATATCATATCTGATTTTGGCATATCATGGTAACAGTTACTTCTAAAACTAGTTGAGTAATACTCCCTCCTCTTATTTTCTGGAAGAGCTTATGCATATTTGGTATTAATTCTTAAATGCTTGGTAGAATTCTCCAGAGAAATCATCTGGGCCAGGAGATTTCTTATTTGGTACTCTTTTAAATTAGAGATTAAATTTCTTCTTTAATAGTTTTAGGACTATTCAGATTATCTATTTCACCTTGAGTGAGTTATAGTAGTTTGTTCTTTATAGGAATTGATCAGTTTCTTCGAAATTTTCAAATGTGGTATGTAAAGTTGTTCATAGTATTTCTTACTGTCTTTTTAATAGCTTCAGGGTCTCTAGTGATATCCTGTATTTAATTCCTGACAATAGTAACTTGTGTCTTGTCTTTATTTTTCTGTCAGTTTTGTTGATATTTTAAAGAATCAGCTTTTTGTTTCACGGTTTTTCTCATGAGGCAGTTTTTAAAAACTCTAGGGTTGTACCAGCAAAAAAGCTACAGTTATAGCCTCATTTAAGGCTTTGTGCTTATTAGTACTTTAATAGATGTCTAACTTGGGGTTATTTGCCAAGGCATCAGGTTTTTATAGTCAGGTATTATTTCAGTGGAAGATTATTTAATTGTATAAACTTAATATCAGTAATTGAAAATTAAGATACCAAGTTTTTTATTTTATGATAATTTTGTGTAAAAGAAAAAATTTTTTCTGTTGTATAAAGATTGAGCTTAAACAGCTAAGGCATGACATGCTATATTATCTGTTTCAGATAAATGTTCTAAAATGTTAAAAGCATGAATATGATGATACTCTATAAGGGGACATTTCTGAAAACTGAAGCCTTCAAGATGTGATTCTTCCCAATTGTCATTATTTATATGGAAAACAGAAAATTGTATACTCCAGATAATTATTTTACATACATAGGATAAAGCTTTAGTCAGATTCACTATTTAATGTAATAATTATGGGACGATAAGGCTCATAATATCTGGTTCAGTTATAAATATTTTTAAAGTTTTAAAAATGTTTTGAAGGTGAAGTCGCTCAGTCGTGTCCGACTCTGTGACCCCATGGACTGTAACCTACTAGGCTTCTCCGTCCATGGGATTCTCCAGGCAAGAATACTGGAGTGGATTGCCATTTCCTTCTCCAAGGGATCTTCCTGACCCAGGGATCAAACCCGGGTCTCCCGCATTGGAGGCAGATGCTTTAACCTTAAGTAATCTAATTTAAAATGATGTATTCTTATAAAAATATATTTTGACTAAGGATTCAGTGGTTATATTGACTTACATGAATAGTGATATGAATATTCTTGATAAAATCTTGTTTAATTTTTGACTTTTGGGTATGACTGCTAATCATTGAATGTCCTATTTTTTAGAAACATTTGTTGACCTTAAACTTTCATATAACTTTAAAAATTACCTTAATTGAAAAATCATTCAAAATAATATCAAAATGTGTAAAGAATCTTATGTTTTCCCTATTTAACTTATAAATATTCAATATAATGCTAACATAATATTATACAGGAGTGAAGGACAATTATGAGTAAAATATAAAGGCATATTTATTCCAGAAATGATAGAGATTATTCAAATACTAGTGTTATAGGTAGATGGTATCTTTACTAACTATATTTATTTATTGACTTTTATAAAATAGTATACTAAGATTTAATTTTTACAATTAAAAGCACATATTTTGGAGTGATATCTCTCTATTAACAAAACTGTATTTCTCTGTGATAATTTCTTCCTTTAGTGTCATTTTAAATTTAAAATGAATAGAATTCTGTAACTAAAACCAAGTCAAAACATTGAGACAGATGGCTGCTTGAATTTTTAAGTTTCCTCTCCTTTTCACTTTGGCCCTTTGGGTATTCTTGTTTGTATTACTATTAATATATCATACTTTCCAAACTCACTTTGTATAAAATCTAGAAAACAGAATGTTGGTAAGAAGAAAATTAAAAGCATCAATAATACATTATCCAAAGAAATTTATTTTAATGTTTGTTGTTTCCAGCTTTTTTTAAAATAATGCATTATGTGATCTTTCCATATATATAGTTATGTGTTTTTTAAAAAAATGCTCATAACACAGTTTCATAACCTGCATCTTAACTAAACATATCATCATTATTTTTCTGGTCATTAAACAAATATCCCTCAGAAGCATAGTTTAATGGATATCTTGTCGAAGTTCTGTAACTCATTTATCCAACTGTTCCTTTGTTAGACTTTTAAGCCATTTTTATTTTGATTCTAGTTTTATTGAGATTGATTGACCTACAGCACTGTAAAAGTTTAAGCTGTACAGCATATGATTTGACTTATAAAATGATTACAAAGTTTAGTGACCCTATTACACGTTAAGTTGTATCTAATTATTTTCTACTTTACTACTGAGATGAACATTATTGTATTATACTAAATATCTGTGTGTATAGTAATTTACTTACATATTCACAGAAGTGGAATTTATTTATCTGTCTTCCAGCTGTAAGTGGTTTTTTTGGTTTGTTTGTTTGTTTTTGTTTTTTGGATTATGAAACCATGGATCATATGGGATTTACTATTCCAAATAAGGGAATTTGGTAAAGTTAATAAACTTTAGAGAAGATTCTCTAAGAAGGAAATAGAAGATAAAATCCACTGTTTAGCGTTTTGTTATCCATCCTTAATCTTACTCATATTCACATAATTTTAAAATTAAATTTTACCCTTTTATACATTAGGGTTCAAAATATGAAAAGTCATTATACGCGATGTTTTTAAATTACACAATATATGGTAATAACATTTCCCCATGCCATGAAATGCCAGTACCAAAATCAGATTGATTGTATTCTATTCTTTGCAGCCAAAAATGGAGAAGCTCTATATGGTCAGCAAAAACAAGACCTGGAGCTGACTGTGGCTCAGATCATGAGCTCCTTATTGCAAAATCCCGCTTTAAATTGAAGGAAGTAGGGAAAACCACTAGAATCCCTTATAGTTACGCTGTGGAGGTGGCAAACAGATTCAAGGGATTAGATCTGATAGACAGGGTGCCTGAATACTAGGAATGGAGTTCATAACACTGTACAGACCAAATCCATCCCCCCCACCACGCCCCAAATGCAAGAAGGCAAAGTGGTTGTCTGAGGAGGCTTTGTAGCTGAGGAAAGAGAAGAAGCAAAAGGCAAAGGAGAAAGGGAAAGATATGCCCAACTGAATGCAGAATTCAGAGAATATCAAGAAAAGATAAGAAAGCCTTCTTAAATGAACAGTGGAGTAAAATAGAGGAAGACAGTAGAATGGGAATGGCTAGAGGTCTCTTCAAGAAAATTTGAGATATCAAGGAAACACTTAATGCAAGGATGGGCACGATAAGGGACAGAAAAGTTAAAAGGACCTAACAGAAGCAGAAGTGATTTAAGAATCGGTGGCAAGAATACAGAGAACTATAGAGGAAAGGTCATAATGACTTGGAAAACCACGATGGTGTGGTCACTCATATAGAGCCAGACATCCTGGAGTGTGAAGTCATGTTGGCCTTGGGAAGCATTACTACGAACAAAGCTAGTGGAGGTGATGGAATTCCAGTTGAGCTATTTCAAATCCAGAAGATGATGCTGTGAAAGTGCTGCACTCAATATGTCAGCAAATTTAGAAAACTCAGCAGTGGCCACAGGACTGGAAAAGGTCAGTTTTCTTTCCAATCCCAAAGAAGGGCAATGCCAGAGAATGTTTAAACTACCGCACAATTGCACTCATTTCACATGCTAGCAAGGTTATGCTTAAATTCCTTCAAGCTAGGCCACAGCAGCATGTGAAGTGAAAACCACCAAAGGTACAAGCTGGGTTTCAAGGAGGCAGAGGAACCAGAGATCAAATTGCCAACACTTGTTGAGATTGTGGAGAAAACAATGGAGTTGCAGAAAAATATCTACTTCTGCTTCACTGACTATGCTAAAGCCTTTGACTTTGTGGATCACAACAAATTGGAAAATTCTTACAGAGATGAGAGTACCAGACCACTTTACCTGTCTCCTGAGAAACCTGTATATAGGTCAAGAAGCAACAGTTAGAACTGGACATGGAACAATGAATTCATTCTAAATTGGGAAAGGATTACATCAAGGCTGTATATTTTCATTAACGTCCATGCAGGGTATATCCTGTAGAATGTCAGACTGGATGAATCACAAGCTGCAATCAAGATTGCTGGGAAAAATAAGAAATATGATACCACTCTAATGGCGTAAAGTGAAGAGGAACTAAAGAGCCTCTTGATGAGGGTGAAAGAGCAGAGTGAAAAGCTGGCTTGAAACCCAACATTAAAAAACTAAGATCATGGCAATTGATCCCATCACTTCCTGGAAAATAGAAGGGAAAAAGTGGAAGCAGTGACACAACTCTCATCAACTTCTGGCCCTCATGATACTCTAGCATTTGTTTGGGAGCTTTGTTATATTCTGTTGCTCTAGCTTCACTAGATTTTATTATTTTTTTAAATTTATTTTTTAAATATAAGTTTATTTATTTTAACTGGAGGTTAATTACTTTACAATATTGTATTGGTTTTGCCATACATCAACATGAATCCACCACAGGTATACACGTGTTCCCCATCCTGAACCCCCCTCCCTCTTCCATCCCCGTACCATCCCTCTGGGTCATCTCAGTGCACCAGTCTGAAGCATTCAGTATCATGCATTGAATCTGGACTGGCGATTTGTTTCATATATGATATTATACATGTTTCAGTGTTATTCTCCCAAATCATCCCACCCTCTCCCTCTCCCACAGAGGCCAAAAGACTGTTTTATACATCTGTGTCTCTTTTGCTGCCTCGCATACAGGGTTATCATTACCATCTTTTAAATTCCATATATTTGTGTTAGTATACTGTATTGGTGTTTTTCTTTCCGGCTTACTTCACTGTGTATAATCGGCTCCAGTTTCATCCACCTCATTAGAACTGATTCAAATGTATTCTTTTTAATGGCTGAGTAATACTCCATTGTGTATATGTACCACAGCTTTCTTAGCCATTCATCTGGTGATGGACATCTAGGTTGTTTCCACGTCCTGGCTATTATAAACAGTGCTGCGATGAACATTGGGGTACACGTGTCTCTTTCAATTCTGGTTTCCTCGGTGTGTATGCCCAGCAGTGGGATTGCTAGCTCATAAGGCAGTTCTATTTCCAGTTTTTTAAGGAATCTCCACACTGTTCTCCATAGTGGCTGTACTAGTTTGCATGCCTACCAACAGTGTAAGAGGGTTCCCTTTTCTCCGCACTCTCTCCAGCATTTATTGCTTGTAGACTTTTGGATCGTGGCCATTCTGACTGTCATGAAATGGTACCTCATTGTGGTTTTGATTTGCATTTCTCTGATAATGAGTGATGTTGAGCATCTTTTCATGTGTTTGTTAGCCACCTGTATGTCTTCTTTGGAGAAATGTCTGTTTAGTTCTTTGGCCCATTTTTTGATTGGGTCATTTATTTTTCTGGAATTGAGCTGCAGGAATTGCTTGTATATTTTTGAGATTAGTTGTTTGTCAGTTGCTTCATTTGCTATTATTTTCTTCCATTCTGAAGGCTGTCTTCTCACCTTGCGTATAGTTTCCTTTGTTGTGCAGAAGCTTTTAAGTTTAATTAGGTCCCATTTGCTTATTTTTGCTTTTATTTCCAATATTCTGGTAGGTGGGTCATAGAGGATCCTGCTGTGATATGTGTCGGAGAGTGTTTTACCTATGTTCTCCTCTAGGAGTTTCATAGTTTCTGGTCTTATGTTTAGATCTTTAATCCATTTTATTTTTGTGTATGGTGTTAGAAAGTGTTCTAGTTTCATTCTTTTACAAGTAGTTGACCAGCTTTCCAAGCACCACTTGTTAAAGAGATTGTCTTTTCTGCATTGTATATTCTTGCCTCCTTTGTCAAAGATAAGGTGTCCACAATGGAGTATTACTCAGCCGTTAAAAAGAATACATTTGAATCAGTTCTGATGAGATGGATGAAACTGGAGCCGATTATACAGAGTGAAGTAAGCCAGAAAGCAAAACACCAATACAGTATACTAACACATATATATGGAATTTAGAAAGATGGCAATGACGACCTTGTATGCAAGACAGCAAAAAAGACACAGATGTGTATAACGGACTTTTGGACTCTGAGGGAGAGGGAGAGGGTGGGATGATTCGGGAGAATGGCATTGTAACATGTATACTGTCATGTAAGAATCGAATCGCCAGTCTATGTCCGATGCAGGATACAGCATGCTTGGGGCTGGTACATGGTGATGACCCAGAGAGATGTTATGGGGAGGGAGGTGGGTGGGGGGTTCATGTTTGGGAACGCATATACACCCGTGCTGGATTCATGTCAATGTATGGCAAAACCTATACAGTATTGTAAAGTAAAATAAAGTGAAAAAAAAAAAAAAAGATAAGGTGTCCATAGGTGCGTGGATTTATCTCTGGGCTTTCTATTTTCTTCCATTGATCTATATTTCTGTCCTTGTCCCAGTACCATACTGTCTTGATGACTGTGGCTTTGTAGTAGAACCTGAAGTCAGGCAGGTTGATTCCTCCAATTCCATTCTTCTTTCTCAAGATTGCTTTGGCTATTCGAGTTTTTTTTGTATTTCCATACAAATTGTGAAATTATTCTAGCTCTGTGAAAAATACTGTTGGTAGCTTGATAGGGATTGCATTGAATCTGTAGATTGCTTTGGGTAGTATACTCATTTTCACTATATTGATTCTTCTGATCCATGAACATGGTATATTTCTCCATCTATTAGTGTCCTCTTTGATTTCTTTCACCACTGTTTTATAGTTTTCTATATATAGGTCTTTAGTTTCTTTAGGTAGATATATTCCTAAGTATTTTATTTTTTTCATTGCAATGGTGAATGGAATTGTTTCCTTAATTTCTCTTTCTATTTTCTCATTATTAGTGTATAGAGATGCAAGGGATTTCTGTGTGTTGATTTTATATCCTGCAACTTTACTATATTCATTGATTAGCTCTAGTGATTTTCTGGTGGAGTCTGTAGGGTTTTCTGTGTAGAGGATCATGTCATCTGCAAACAGTGAGAGTTTTACTTTTTCTTTTCCAATCTGGATTCCTTTTATTTCTTTTTCTGCTATGATTGCTGTGGCCCAAACTTCCAAAACTGTGTTGAATAGTAATGGTGAAAGTGGGCACCCTTGTCTTGTTCCTGACTTTAGGGGAAATGCTTTCAACTTTTCACCGTTGAGGATAATGTTTTGTGGGTTTGTCATATATAGCTTTTATTATGTTGAGGTATGTTCCTTCTATTCCTGCTTTCTGGAGAGTTTTTTTTTTTTTTAGTCATAAATGGATGTTGAATTTTGTGAAAGGCTTTCTCTGGATCTATTGAGATAATCATATGGCTTTTGTTTTTCAATTTGTTAATGTGGTGTATTACATTGATTGATTTGCGAATATTGAAGAATCCTTGCATCCCTGGGATAAAGCCCACTTGGTCATGGTGTATGATATTTTTAATGTGTTGTTGGATTCTGATTGCTAGAATTTTGTTAAGAATTTTTGCATCTATGTTCATCAGTGATATAGGCCTGTAGTTTTCTTTTCTGTGTGTGGCATCTTTGTCTGGTTTTTGTTAGGGTGATGGTGGCCTCATAGAATGAGTTTGGAAGTTTACCTTCCTCTGCAATTTTCTGGAAGAGTTTAAGTAGGATAGGTGTTAGGTCTTCTCTAAATTTTTGGCAGAATTCAGCTGTGAAGCCGTCTGGACCTGGGCTTTTGTTTGCTGGAAGATTTCGGATTACAGTTTCAATTTCCGTGCTTGTGATGGGTCTGTTAAGATTTTCTATTTCTTTCTGGTTCAGTTTTGGAAAGTTGTACTTTTCTAACAATTTGTCCATTTCTTCCACGTTGTCCATTTTATTGGCATATAATTGATGATAGTAGTCTCTTATGATCATTTGTATTTCTGTGTTGTCTGTTGTGATCTCTCCATTTTTCATTTCTAATTTTATTGATTTGATTTTTCTCCCTTTGTTTCTTGATGAGTCTAGCTAATGGTTTGTCAATTTTATTTGTCCTTTCAAAGAACCAGCTTTTGGCTTTATTGATTTTTTGCTATGGTCTCTTTTGTTTCTTTTGCATTTATTTCTGCCCTAATTTTTAAGATTTCCTTCCTTCTACTAACCCTGGGGTTCTCCATTTCTTCCTTTTCTAGTTGCTTTAGGTGTAGAGTTAGGTTATTTATTTGACTTTTTTCTTGTTTCTTGAGGTATGCCTGTATTGCTATGAACTTTCCTCTTAGCACTGCTTTTACTGTGTCCCACAGGTTTTGGGTTGTTGTGTTTTTATTTTCATTCATTTCTATGCATATTATGATTTCTTTTTTGATTTCTTCTGTGATTTGTTGGTTATTCAGCAGCGTGTTGTTCAGCCTCCATATGTTGGCATTTTTAATAATTTTTCTCCTGTAATTGAGATCTAATCATACTGCATTGTGGTCAGAAAAGATGCTTGGAATGATTTCTTTTTTTTTTTAATTTACCAAGGCTAGATTTACGGCCCAGGATGTGATCTGTCCTGGAGAAGGTTCCGTGTGCACTTGAGAAAAAGGTGAAATTCATTGTTTTGGGGTGAAATGTCCTATAGATATCAATTAGGTCTAACTGGTCTGTTGTATCATTTAAAGTTTGTGTTTCTTTGTTAATTTTCTGTTTAGTTGATCTATCCATAGGTGTGAGTGGGGTATTAAAGTCTCCCACTATTACTGTGTTATTGTTAATTTCCCCTTTCATACTTGTTAGCATTTGTCTTACATATTACGGTGCTCCTATGTTGGGTGCATATATATTTATAATTGTTATATCTTCTTCTTGGATTGATCCTTTGATCATTATGTAGTGTCCTTCTTTGTCTCTTTTCACAGCCTTTGTTTTAAAGCCTATTTTATCTGATATGAGTATTACTACTCCTGCTTTCTTTTGGTCTCTATTTGCATAGAAAATCTTTTTCCAGCCATTCACTTTCAGTCTGTCTGTGTCCTGTTTTGAGGTGGGTCTCTTGTAGACAACATATATAGGGGTTTTGTTTTTGTATCCATTCAGCCAGTCTTTGTCTTTCGGTTGGGGCATTCAACCCATTTACGTTTAAGGTAATTATTGATAAGTATGATCCCGTTGCCATTTACTTTATTGTTTTGGGTTCGAGTTTATACACCCTTTTTGTGTTTCCTGTCTAGAGAATATCCTTTAGCATTTGTTGGAGACCTGGTTTGGTGGTGCTGAATTCTCTCAGGTTTTGCTTGTCTGTAAATCTTTTGATTTCTCCTTCATATTTGAATGATTTCCTTGCTGGGTACAGTAATCTGGGGTGTAGGTTATTTTCTTTCATGACTTTAAGTATGTCTTGCCATTCCCTCCTGGCTTGAAGTGTTTCTATTGAAAGATCAGCTGTTATCCTTATGGGAATCCCCTTGTGTGTTATTTGTTGTTTTTCCCTTTCTGCTTTTAATATTTGTTTTTTGTGTTTGATCTTTGTTAATTTGATTAATATGTGTCTTGCGGTGTTTCGCCTTGGGTTTATCCTGTTTGGGACTCTCTGGGTTTCTTGGAATTGGGTGATTATTTCCTTCCCCATTTTAGGGAGTTTTCAACTATCATCTCCTCAAGTATTTTCTCATCGTTTTTCTTTTTGTCTTCTTTTTCTGGAACTCCTATGATTCGAATGTTGGGGTGTTTAACGCTGTCCCGGAGGTCTCTGAGATTGTCCTCATTTCTTTTAATTTGTTTTTCTTTTTTCCTCTCTGATTCATTTATTTCTACCATTCTCTCTTCTAATTCACTAATCCTATCTTCTGCCTCTTTTATTCTACTATTTGTTGCCTCCAGAGTGTTTTTGATCTCATTTATTGCATTATTCATTATATATTGACTCTTTTTTATTTCTTCTAGGTGCTTGTTAAACCTTTCTTGCATCTTCTCAGTCCTTGTCTCCAGGCTATTTATCTGTGATTCCGTTTTTATTTCAAGATTTTGGATCATTTTCACTATCATTATTCGGTATTATCAGGTAGATTCCCTATCTCTTCCTCTTTTGTTTGGTTTGGTGGGCATTTATCCTGTTCCTTTACCTGCTACGTATTCCTCTGTCTCTTCATCTCGTTTATATTGCTATGTTTGGGGTGGCCTTTCTGTATTCTGGCAGTTTGTGGAGTTCTCCTTATTGTGCCGTTTCCTCACTGTGGGTGGGGTTGTATGGGTGGCTTGTCAAGGTTTCCTGGTTAGGGAAGCTTGTGTCGGTGTTCTGGTGGGTGAAGCTAGATTTCTTCTCTCTCGAGTGCAATGAAGTGTCCAGTAATGAGTTATGAGATGTCAGTGGTTTTGGAGTAACCTTAGGCAGCCTGTATATTGGAGCTCAGGGCTGTGTTCCTGTGTTGCTGGAGAATTTGCTTGGTATGTTTTGCTCTGGAACTTGTTGGCCCTTGGGTGGTGCTTGGTTTCAGTGTAAGTATGGAGGCGTTTGATGACCTCCTGTCAATTAATGTTCCCTGGAAGTCAGGAGTTCTCTGGTGTTCTCAGAGTTTGGACTTAAGCCACCTGCTTCTGGTTTTCAGTCTTATTTTTACAGTAGTTTCAAGACTTCTCCTTCTATACAACACCATTGATAAAACATCTAGGCTAAAGATGAAAAGTTTCTCCACAGTGAGGGACACCTAGAGAGGTTCACAGAGTTACATGGAGAAGAGAAGAGGGAGGAGGGAGTTAGAGGTGACCCAAATGAGATGAGGTGGAATCAAAAGAGGAGAGAGCAAGCTAGCCATTAATCACTTCCTTATGTGCGCTCCACAACTGGACTGCTCAGAGATGTTCACGAAGTTATACAGAGAAGAGAAGAGGGAGGAAGGCAACAGAGGTGGCCAGGAGGATAAAAGGGAGGAGTCAAAAGGAGAGAGACAGATCCAGCCAGTAATCAGTTCCGTAAGTGTTCTCCACTGTCTGGAACAGACAGAAATTCACAGACTTGGGTAGAGAAGAGAGGGGGTAGGGAGGAGACACAGGCAACCTGGTGGAGAAAAAGGAGAGTCCAAAGGGGGAGAGAGAAGTCAAGCCAGTAATCTTGCTCCCAAGTAAAAATGGGTACTGAAGATTGGGTTCTTAAAGGTACAAAATTGATAACAAAATAAAAATCTAGAGTAGAGTTTGGAATTTCAAAAATACAATATTAAAGAAAAGAAGAAAAAAGAAAAAAGACCCAAAGTCACAAAAATTATAATATATATATATGAAGTTTGCTTTTAAAAAATAGGGCCTTTTTTTTTTTTTGCAAAGTAATAGTAGCTTATAAAAGTGAAAAATAAAGGAGTAATAGAGGACTTAAAAATTTAAAAGAAATTAAATGAATGATCATAAAAATAGTAATTATATCTAGGACTTTCTCTGTTGTTGTTGTGGGTATTATGGGGTCAGTTCGTTTTCGGATAGTTCCTTGGTCCAGCTTCTATTTCTCAAGATCTATGGGCCCCTTCCTATGTAGTCGGTACTAACGACAGGGTTTTAATCTATTGCACGTGTCACTTCCAAGGCAGTTCCCTCTGTTTTAGCTTCTTCTGTTTGCTGGTCTCTTCAGTGTCTGATTTCCACCCTGACACAAAGGGGGCGGTGGTGGACACTTTTTTTAGGCTCACTTGTTCAGTCACGCTGTGGGGAGGGAGGGACGCTGCAAACAAATAACACTGGCGTGTGCTTGCAGTGCCTCAGCCACACTGGGCCTGCCCCCATTCACGGAGCGTGTACCCTCCGTGCCCACACTGCTCAGGCTCTAGGTTGCTCCACCGGGAACTGTCCAAGGCCGGCCCTGGGCTGCATGCACCTTCCAGGTCTAAGCCGCTCAGGTTCAGGCTCTGGGGTAGTCCTCAGAGGCGAAGACTTGGTTGGGCCTGTGTTTTGTGCCCTTCCCAGGTCCGAGCAGCTCAGGTGATGAGGTGTTTTGTGAGCGCGGTTGCTGCTGTGACTTATTGCCTCCTCTGTCCCTGCTGCTCAGTTTTCTGGGTGTACAACCGGCGCACCTTCTCAGGCGGATGTTGACCGTCCAGAACCCCAAGAAGTCTTAGTTAGCAAAGAAGCCTGCTTATAGTTTTGTAGATAATGTCTCTCTGGGGCTGTGATTGCCCCCTTCTGGCTTTGGCTGCTTGTCCCCAGAGGGGGATGGTCTGCTGCCGGCTATCTCTGTTCAGTCCTTTGTTCTGTGCACGGGCCTGGCGGTATCTTAGGTTAGGGCTGGCTTTTCGCGTGGCAGCTATCCCACAGTCTGGTTTGCTAGCCCAAGTTAGTTTGGTCAGATTGCACTCGGGGCATTCAGGTCAGATCCTTACTCTAAGCAATGCAGCCCTCACCTCCCTGCCCAGCCCCTGCTTGCTAGTGGCGGGTGAGGCATCTGCACTGCTTCTCCACTGGGGGAGTTACCACTGGGCTCATAATCTGTGGGTTTTAATTATTTATTTATTCTTCCTCCCTGTTATGTTGCCCTCTGTGCTTCCAAGGCTCGCCACAGACTCGGCAGTGAGAGTGTTTCCTGGTGTTTGGAAACTTCTCTCTTTTTAAGACTCCCTTCCTGGGATGGAGTTCCATCTCTACCTCTTTTGTCTCTTTTTTTTATCTTTTATATTTTTTCCTACCTCCTTTCGAAGACAATGGGCTGCTTTTCTAGGTGCCTGATGTCCTCTGCCGGCATTCAGAAGTTGTTTTGTGGAATTTACTCAGCGTTTAAATGTTCTTTAGATGAATTTGTGGGGCAGAAAGTGGTCTCCCTGTCCTATTCCTCCACCATCTTAGGACCGCTTCCTCACTAGATTTTAATTGTTCTGATTTTTCAATCTCATGTACCATCCTTGTTGCTCTCATATCACTTTGATTTTTAAATTATTTTGACTTCATAAAATAGTTTATGGTGATGGACTGGGAGGCCTGGCGTGATGCGATTCATGGGGTCGCAAAGAGTCGGACACGACTGAGTGACTGAACTGAAAATAGTTTAACATTCTGTAGTCTTTTTCAAAAATGATTTAACAGTTTTTTCTAACTTTATTTTTCCTGAATAATTTTTTCGTAGTATTATTCTGAAAAATTTTACCAGACACCTCCAAATTTCCATTGCATAAACTTATTGAATAATGTGGAAGAAACTGGATTTCTTATATTAAATCTTGCCACTTAAGAACATGGTGTATATATTTGTTTTCTCAAGTTTTTAATTCCCTCACCTAAATTTTTTAGTTTTCTTCTTGTAAGTTCTGTATACTTCTTTTTACCTTTATTCTTAAGTATTTTATGTATTTCCCTCCCCACCCCCCCCACCCCATTCTGAAGGAGTATTTTCAAGTTTGTCATTATTTAGAATTAAAGAAGCTGATGGACTTCCCTGGTAGCTCAGCTGGTAAAGAATCTGCCTACAATGCAGGAGACTCTGGTTCAATTCTTGGGTTGGGAAGATCCCTTGAAGAAAGAGATAGGCTACCCACTCCCATTTTCTTGGGCTTCCCTGGTAGCTCAGACAGGAAGTTGAGGATTTTTATGTTTCCTTGAAAATCGAACTCCTTACTGAACTTTCTTATTAGCTCTCAGTGTTTCTCAGTTGATATTTTGAATTTTTTTGGTAGTTCTTTAGAATTTATTCTTATCCCTAGTTATGTAATTAATTCTTTCATTGCTTTTGGCTAGATCATTGAGATTCTTTAAAGGAAGACTTTGGGCATGTTTTATTTTGACTTTAATATAAATACTACTAGTATTTATATTATGTATGTTCGCTCTTGTTTTGAGATACATATTCTTTCACTTACTAAAGAATTTTTATTTTTACAAAATCTGAATTATTTTATTTCACTCTTTGCATTTATAGGAATGACCATATAATGTATAACCTATAAATGTGCTATATTAACTTTGCATCCTGCAACTATCGTGAATTCATTGAAGAACTCTAGTAGTATTTTTAGTGGCATCTTTAAGATTTTCTACATATACTGTCATGTCATCTACAAACAATGAGTTTTACTTCCTCTCTTCCATTTGAAATTCCTTTTATTTTTGTTATCTGAAAGTTGTGGCCAGGACTTCTGATACTGTGTTGAATAAAAAGTGAGAAGAGTGGGTGTCCTTGTTTTGTTACTTACCTCAGAGAAAATGGTTTCAGCTTTTTGTCATTGAACATGGTGTTCAGTTCAGTTCAGTTCAGTTTAGTCGCTCAGTCATGTCTGACTCTTTGCAACCCCATGAATTGCAGCATGCCAGGCCTCCCTGTCCATAACCAACTCCCAGAGTTCACTCAAACTCATGTCCATCAAGTCGGTGATGCCATCCAGCCATCTCATCCTCTGTCGTCACCTTCTCCTCCTGCCCCCAATCCCTCCAAGCATCAGAGTCTTTTCCAATGAATCAACTCTTCGCATGAGGTGGCCAAAGTACTGGAGTTTCAGCTTTATCTTCATTCCTTCCAAAGAACACCCAGGACCGATCTCCTTTAGAACAGACTGGTTGGATCTCCTTGCAGTCCAGGGGACTCTCAAGAGTCTGCTCCAACACCACAATTCAAAAGCATCAATTCTTTGGTGCTCAGCTTTCTTCACAGTCCAACTCTCACATCCATGCATGACTACTGGAAAAATCATAGCCTTGACTAGACAGACTTTTGTTGGCAAAGTAATGCCTCTGCTTTTGAATATGCTGTCTAGGTTGGTCATAACTCTCCTTCCAAGGAGTAAGCTGCTTTTAATTTCATGGCTGCAATCACCATCTGCAGTGATTGTGGAGCCCCGCAAAATAAAGTCTGACACTGTTTCCACTGTTTCCCCATCCATTTCCCATGAAGTGATGGGACCAGATGCCATGATCTTCATTTTCTGAATGTTGAGCTTTAAGCCAACTTTTTCACTCTCCTCTTTCACTTTCATCAAGAGGCTCTTCAGTTCCTCTTCACTTTCTGCCATAAGGGTGGTGTCATCTGCATATCTGAGGTTATTGATATTTTTCCCGACAATCTTGGTTCCCGCTTGTGCTTCTTCCAGCCCAGCGTTTCTCATGATGTACTGTGCATATAAGTTAAATAAGCATGGTGACAATATATAGCCTTTATGTACTCCTTTTCCTATTTGGAACCAGTATGTTGTTCCATGTCCAGTTCTAACTGTTGCTTCCTGACCTGCATATAGGTTTCACAAGAGGCAGGTCAGGTGGTCTGGTATTGCCTTCTCTTTCAGAATTTTCCACAGTTTCTTGTGATCCACACAGTCAAAGCCTTTGGCATAGTCAATAAAGAGAAGTAGATGTTTTTCTGGAACTCTCTTGCTTTTTCCATGATCCAGTGGATATTGGCAATTTGATCTCTGGTTCCTCTGCCTTTTCTAAACCATTGAACATCTGAAAGTTCACAGTTCACGTATTGCTGAAGCTTGGCTTGGAGAACTTTGAGCATTACTTTACTAGCGTGTGACATGAGTTCAATTGTGCGGTAGTTTGAGCATTCCTTAGCATTGCCTTTGTTTGGGATTGGAATGAAACTGACCTTTTCCAGTCCTGTGGCCACTGCTGAGTTTTCCAAATTTGCTGGCATATTGAGTGTAGCACCTTCACAGCATTCAGTTCAGTCGCTCAGTCATATCCAACTCTTTGCGACCCCATGAATCACAGCACGCCAGGCTGCCCTGTCCATCACCAACTCCTGGAGTTCACTCGGACTCACGTCCATCAAGTCAGTCATGCCACCCAGCCATCTCATCCCCTTTTCCTCTTGCCCCCAGTTTCTCCCAGCATCAGAATCTTTTCCAATGAGTCAACTCTTCGCATGAGGTGGCCAAAGTACTGGAGTTTCAGCTTTAGCATCATTCCTTCCATAGAAATCCCAGGGCTGATCTCCTTCAGAATGGATTGGTTGGATCTCCTTGCAGTCCAAGGGACTCTCAAGAGTCTTCTCCAACACCACAGTTCAAAAGTATCAATTCTTCGGCGCTCAGCCTTCTTCACAGTCCAACTCTCACATCCATACATGCTGACAGGAAAAACCGTAGCCTTGACTAGATGGACCTTAGTCAGCTAAGTAATGTCTCTGCTTTTGAATATGCTATCTAGGTTGATCATAACTTTTCTTCCAAGAAGTAAGCATCTTTTAACTTCATGGCTGCAGTCACCATCTGTAGTGATTTTGGAGCCCAAAAAAATAAAGTCTGACACTGTTTCCACTGTTTCCCCATCTATTTGCAATGAAATGATGGGACCAGATGCCATGATCTTCGTTTTTGAATGTTGAGCTTTAAGCCAACTTTTTCACTCTCCACTTTCGCTTTCATCAAGAGGCTTTTTAGTTCCTCTTCACTTTCTGCCATAAGGGTGGTGTCATCTGCATATCTGAGCTTATTGATATTTCTCCCGGTAATCTTGATTCCAGCTTGTGCTTCTTCCAGTCCAGTGTTTCTCTTGATGTACTGTGCATATAAGTTAAATAAGCAGGGTGACAATATACAGCCTTGACGTATTCCGTTTCCTATTTGGAACCAGTCTGTTGTTCCATGTCCAGTTCTAACTGTTGCTTCCTGACCTGCATACAGGTTTGATAGCATTAGGTGTAGGCTAATAATATATGTCTTTTATTATGTTGAGGTATGTTCCATCTATACCCCCTTCTGGAAATATTTGATCATAAATGGATGTTGAATTTTATGAAAAGCTTCTTCTGCATCTATTGAGATAATTATTTGGTTTTTATTCTTCAGTTTGTTGATATGATGTATCACACTGATTGTTTTGTGGATATTGAACCATCCTTGTGCTAAATCCCAGTGAATTATGGTGTAGGATCATTTTAACATATGGTTGGATTCAGTTTGCTAATATTTTGTTGAGGATATTTGCATCTATGTTCATCAGTGATAATAGCTTGTAATTTTCACTTTGTGTGATCTCTTTTTCTTATTTTTCATTTCAGAGGGATGTTATCCTCATAAATGAGTTCAGTTGTATTCCTTCCTCAGCAATTTTTGGAGTAGTTTGAGAAGGATAGATCTTAACTCTTCTTTACATGTTTGGCAGAATTCACTGGTGAAGTCATGTGATCCAGGACTCTTGCTTGTTTGGAGTTTTAAAATTATTGATTCAATTTCATCATGGGTCTTGCTCTGCTTATGTCTTCTATTTCTTCCTGGTTCATTCAGGAGAAATTGTACATTTCTGGAGTTTTTCTGTTTGTGGAAGCTTGTCCATTTCTTCCAGCTTGTCTATTTTATTGGCATACAACTGTTCATAGTAATCATCTTTTTTATTTCTGTGGAGTTGGTTGTAACTTCTCCCTTTTTTTCCCCTCACTTATTCATTTGTGCCTTCTTTTTGTTCTTGATGAGTCTGCTTAATGGTTAATTAATTTTATCTTTTCAAAGAACTGGCTGTTAGTTTCATTGATCTTTTCTATTTTTTTAGCCTCTATTTTCTTCTTTTTTGATTTTGAAATTTATTTTCTTCTACTAACTTTGGGTTTTGTTTGTTATTTTTCATTTAGATGTAAGGTTGGGTTATTTTTCTTTAAGTTTAAAGTTAGTTTGAGATATTTTTCTTGTTCCTGAGGTAAATATATTAATTTAAAATTCTTAGAACTGCTTTTGCTGCATCAGTTAGACATTGGATTTATTTTGTTTTTCTTTTCATTTTTCTTTGTTTTTGTTTGTTTGTATCTTTAACAAATCATTGGTTATTTATGGAGTATATTGTTTAGTTTCCATTTCTTTGTGCTTTTTGCAGGGTTTTTTTTTTTTTTTTTCTTTTTTGGTAGTCTCATAGCATTGTGATCATGAAAAAAGGTTGATGTGCTTTCAGTTTTCTTAAATTTACTAAGGCCTTCTTTGTGGCCTAGCATGAGATCTATCCTAGAGAATGTTCCTGCTGCACTTGAAAGGAATGTGTTATCTGCTGCTTTTGGATAGAGTGTTCATATTTATCTGTTTCGTTCATCTGGTTTAATGTGTCATTTAAGCTCAGTGTTTCCTTATTTATTTTCTGTCTGGATGATCTTTCCATTGATATCTGTTAATATTTACCCTGTGTGTTTAGCTGCTCCTAGGTTGTGTGCATATGTGTTTGTAATTGTTATATTTTCTTCTAGGATGATCCCTTGATCATTATGTAATGTTCTTCTTTTGTCTTTTTTGGCACTGTCTTTGTATTAAAATCTATTTCATCTCATACAAGTATTGCTACACTGCCTTTATTTTGATTTCCATTTGCATGGAATACCTTTTTTCATTCCCTCACTTTCAGTCTGTGTGTGTCTTTGGATGTGAAGTGAATCTCTTGTAGGCAACATATATTTTTGCCATATAATGGGTCTTGTTTTTGCACCATTCAGCTGCTCTCTGTCTTTTGATTGGAGCATTTGTTCTGTTTATAGTTAAAGTTATTATTGATATGTATATACTTATTGCCATTTTGTTAACTCTTTGAGGGTTGTTTTTGTCGGTCTTTTTTGTTTTGTTTTTTATTTTCTTCTCCTGTGATTTAACGACTATCTGTAGTATTATGTTTGGATTCCTTTCTGTTTTGTGTGTGAATCTATTATAGATTTTATTTTGTTGTTTTTTTTTTGTTGTTGTTGTTACCATGAGGCTTATATGTAGCAATTTATATTTATATACAGGATTATTTAGATTGATTGTATCTTAATTTCAAATACATTTTAACAACCCTGTATTTGTACCTTTTTTTCCTCACAATTACCATTTTTGATATCACATTTTGCATCTGTTTGTTTTATTCCTTTACTGCTTATTGTGGATATAGGTTGATTTTCTGCTTTTGTTTTTTAACCTTTCTACTTACTCTGTACATGTCTGTGTTACTACCTTTACTTTATGTTTGCCTTTACTGATGAGTTTTTCTAGTAGTTTTCAGATTTCTAGTTTTGGCTTTTTCTTTTTCACTTAGAGAAATCCTTTTAACATTCCTTGTAAAACTGGTTTGTTGGTGCTGAACTCTTTTAGCTATTTCTTGTCTGTAAAACTTTTGATCTCTCTATCAAATCTGAATGAGAACCTTGCCAGATAGAGTATTCTTGATTGTAGGTTTTTCTCTTTCATCATTTTAAATGTTTCATGCCTCTCTTCTAGTCTGCTTCTGCAGATAACCTTATGGGAGTTCCCCTTTACGTAACTTTTTCCTTGCTCCTTGTGTGGTCCTCCTTGGGTTGATTCTTTTTGGGACTTTTTGTGGCTTCTGGACCAGAATATCTATATCCTTTCCCTATTAGAGTGGTTTTCAGCTACTATTTCTTCAAATATGTTATTTGCCCCTTTCTGTCTTGTCCTTTTTATATCCCTGTAATGTGTGTGCTTGATGTTGCCTCAGAGGTCTCAGATGGTCCTTATTTCTTTTTATTCTTCTCTTCTGTTCAGCTTCAGTGATTTCCACTACTCTGTCTTCCAGGTTGCTGATCTACTCTTCTGTATCATTTAGTCTGCTGTTGATTCCTTATATTGTAATTTTTATTTATTATATTCTTTACTTTTGTTTGGTTGTTATTTATATTTTCAAGCTCTTTGTTAAAAACTTTTGTAATTTCTTATTCTGTGTATCTCTTCTTCTCCTGAGTTCTTTCATCATTGTTATGATCATTACCTCGAACTCTTTTTTGGGTAGATTGAATATATTTACGTCACTTAGTTCTGGGATTTTATCCTATTCCTTCATTTGAAACATGTTCCTCTGTCACCTCATTTGCCTAAGTTTCTGTTTTTATGTATCTGGTATGTTGGTTATGTTTCCTGACCTTGGAAAAGTACCTTTTTGTAGGAGACGTTTTGTGTGTCCCAGCAACAAACTTCTCTCTGGTCACTAGAGCTGTGTGCTCTAGAGGTGCCTCCTGTGTGGGCTCTTTGAGTCCTTCTGTTGTGGTGGGCTGACCACTGTGGGTGGTATGGTAGGTGTAGCTGGCCCCTGATCTCATTGATTGCCAGGCCCTGCCTTGTGCAGAGGCTGCTAGCCACTGATTGGTGGGGCTGGATCCTGAAATAGCTGGCTGTGGAACCCCAGGGGTGCTAGGGCTCATGCTGGCTCACTAGTGGACAGAGCTGTGGTCCAGGAGATCTTGGGGCTGGTAATCACTCAATGGTGGCTGAGGCCAGGTCTTGGAGCTGATGTGTGGGGCTGTCTCTGGTTGGCATAGACATGTCTGGGGCAGCTTTTTTGGTTTAGGAGTGCTTAAGGGAGCCTGCCTATTGGTGGGCGGGGGTATGTCTTAGCCCAGTTAGTTGCTTGGCCTCAGGTGTCCCAGAACTGATGTCTGTAGACTGTTGAGTCCTGGGGCTAATAAGCTAGAGGGAGAATTCCACAATGATACTTGCCAGCACCAGTGCCTTCCTGGTAGAATGAGCACCCCAAAATTGCTGCCCCCAATGTATGTGTCCTTAGAATGAACTCTAGTCGCCTCTTATATCTCTGGGAGACTTCCCAAGATCAGCAGTTGGGTCTGACCCAGGGTCTTTTCAGAGGACTGCTTTTTCCCTGAATCTTGGAACATGTTATTGTGTACGTCTGTTAGGAGTACAGTCTGTTTTCCACAGCCCTCCAATCCTCCTGAATTTAAGCCCTGCTAGCCTTCAAAGCCAGGCATTCTTGAAGCTTGTCTCCTGGTGCAGGATCACTGGGCTAAGGAGCCTGATATGGGGCTCAGACCCCTTTCTCCTTGGGGAGAACCTCTGCAGTTATAGTCTTCTGTTTGTGAATTGTTCACTGAGGGGCATGGATCTTAAATATACCATGACTTTTCCCCTCCTACATATCTCGTTGTGCTATTTCTTTATATCTTTAGTTGTAGATCTTCTCTGGTACGTTTTGGTCTTTTTAATCAGTGGTTCTGCAAATAGTTGTGACTTTGGTGTGCTCCTGAGAAGAGGTGTGTGAGCTCAGGGTCTTCCAGTTCTGCCATGTTGGGAACTCTCCTGCAAGGTTTTCAATTTATTTTTGATTACAACTTAATTCCATACCCTCTCCCCTCCAGATTTTGATACTGAGACCTCCTTGTTATTTTCTAGGTGGCTTCTAATTGGGTGTGATTTTGATATCCTTCCTGGCCCAATAATTGCTTAGAAAAGGGTTTGTCACATTTTTAGTTGGTTAAATTATTTTGGTTATGATTTTTGTTATTGCATTCAAGTTTTAATCAGTTTTGTTTGTAGATGTGAAATTTATGATTTGGAGTAATTCTATGGCTTAACATCTGATCAGTGTTAGTGTTTACAGGTTCTTGGAAAATATGTATTCTCTGTTGGGAACATAATTTTAAGATAAATTGTTAAATTTATTGTTACAAACCTGTTTATTCAGTTTTCTGTATCCTTTTTAGTTTTTATATTGTCTGTTTGCTTAAGAAAACTAAACAGTCTTTCACTTCTACTATGCTTCTGTCAGTGTGATAGTATAGTTGCTAAAGTCATGTCTGACTCTTATGACACCATGGATTGTAGCCCACTATACTCCTCTGTCTATGGAATTTCCCAGGCAAAAGTACTGGAGTAGGTTGCCATTTCCTTCTCCAGGGCATCCTCTTGACCCAAGGATCGAACCCATGTCTCCTTCATTGTAGATGAATTCTTTTACCACAGAGCCACCAGAGAAGCCCCTTTTCTGTCAGCTTAAAAAATTTTGTTTTCTATTTTAATGCTCTACCATTTGGCACATAGACATTTATAACTTTTCCATGTTCTTTTTGTGTTTTGTGTATACCCGTTGGTGGTGCCAGTGGTAAAGAATCCACCTGCCAGTGCAGAAGACTCAGGAGACGTGGGTTTGATCCTGGTGGGACAGATACCCCGAAAAAGGAAATGGCAACCAACTCAAGTGTTTTTGCCTAGAGAATTCCATAAACAGAGGAGCCTGGTGGACTATAATCTGTGGGGTTGCAAAAAATTGGAAGCGACTGAACACACACATGCACATTAACAATATAAAACAGTCACATTTATTCCATTCCTTATCTTTGGCCTAGAATTATATTTATAATTATATTGGTTTGAATTTGATGCATCTTTGCTCATTATTTTTGTGACTAGAGGTTGCTTTTTGTTGTTTGACCCTTGCCTTTTAATATGTAATTTTGACCTATTTAAGGTTCTTATAATTGATATTTTTTATGTTGTCTATTTTTATTCACTATATTCTTCATGTGTTATTCTTCAAGAGCCTTCACAGTGTAGTATAACACTTCTTTTAGCTGTGGAAAACCAAAATATGTATTTGAAAATAGATTGTGAGGCATATTCTGAACTGGATTTCTCTCAGTCCTGTTCCATCTGCCTTAAGATTAGTAGAGATTTTTCCCAGATTCTGACAGGACGTTATCTGTTGCCAGTCTTCTTGTACGTACTTAACTAGGACGTTGGTAGAAGCTATAGAAGGAGCTGTTTGGTAGATGTAATTTTTAAATGAACCCTAATACTAGATTTGTTAGATTAATGCAACATACAGCAAATCTTGGTTTGCCTGGTTATCAATAGAGTTAGAAGAAGGAAGAGACCAACATTTAGTAAATTAGAATTCAGCATTTTAAAAAACAGTAATTAGCTATGTAATTAATTGTCATGAGATTCATATTGAATTCACTTCAGGGATGGTGATGGCTGAAAATATTTGCAGTGGAAACGTCTTCAGCTGGAAGAATTTAGTTGATTGCCATGCATGATTGAAGTCAGGAAGTAATATTAATTAGGAAATTGTAAGTTTCTTTTTGTTTTTTGTTGAGACATGCTGCTTGGGGGAGTATTTAAATGTTGGGTTCTTCTAGCAGGTATGCCCAGTGGAGGTCTTGCTGTTTGTCAGTGTCCCTCAAAAAAGGGCAGAATTAGTTTGTTTCATAAGTTGCCTTTTTCTTGGAGAATTTTTAGGTGATTATATTAAATATTTAGTTTTCTTAGTTTTAGCTTTATTGCAATGGGAGATCTTATTTGTGAATTTGTGGTTATGAATTTATATCACTGTATACACCGACAGCCATTGTAATCCGTCACTCTCCCTTCCACTGACCTGACTCAAAAAGGGTTTGCTCAAATTACCACTAGATGGCAGTCTTGTGTTTTAGTAATTTAGAGAGCTATACTCACAGGCTCCCTCTTTCTCTCCCTGCCCTTCCTCCCCAGTATCTCCAAAGTATGTGAAGATTTTTAACCACTCCCTTGTATAAATTGAACATATATGGAACCAGGTAGCAAGAAAGAATCTTGGAGTCAACTCTAGCATTCCCACCTTGCTCATGTTAGTTAATTCCATACTTGGAAGTTGAGCTGAGCTTTCTCTTGACTTTGTGTTCCCTGACTCCCCATACAGGATTAGTCAGTCCCTTTAATAAATGTTGCTTGTCATTTTCTCCTTTAGGGCGCTCTTCACAATTCTACATTGTTTTTTTGTATGTGGCTGATTAATACCTTTCCTCACGGTGTACCCCTCCTGCCCCCTCCCCCCCAAATTGTATGTTTCGCAAGATCAGGGACAGTATCTCTGTTGCTGGCCTTTGTATTTATAGTAAGGCATTTAGTAGATGTTCTGTAAGTATTTGTTAAATAAATGAGGTAATGGCTGAATGAACTATGAAGATCCTATTAGGATCTTAAAATGACATGCACGAACATATGTCAAGAAGGCTCTAGTTCAAAGATCATCGTTTTCTAAGTATTTTATTTTGAAATAGTTTCAAACTTACTGAAAAGTTGTATCCTTTATCTACATGTTGGACTTCAAAAATGATGCCCCATCATTCTAGAACACTTTCGGTGTATTTTATGCATGGTATTGTTCTATATAACTGTGGGAAAGCTCTCAACATCAGGAAATTGTCATTGATATTTGAACCCCATCTAATCTTTAGACCCTTATTTAAGTTTTCACCTGTTTTCTCATCAGTGACCTTAATAGCACAAAAATTCAGCTCAAACCACATATTGTATTTAGTTGTCAAGTCTCTTTAGACTATTTTAGTCAGGAACAGTTTGTGGTCTTTAATGTTCATGACCTTGGCACTTTGGAAAATGAAAGCACTTATTTTGTAGAGTGGTTCTCAGTTTGGAGATGTCTCATGTTCCTTATGACTTAATTTAAGTCAGGCATCTGTGGTGGAGGCATCACGGTAGTGATGTTGTGTGTTGGTGGCACAGGATTTTGTTTTATTGCTGATAGTAATAATTTTATCACCTGATTAAGTTGTTGTCTGCCAGACTTTTCCACTGTAAAGTCACCTTTTTTCTCTTTGTAATCAGTAAGTATTCTACATGTTAATATCAGGATAGAATTGTTTCCTGTTTAATCAGTGGGCTGTAGTTTGCTGCTATCAGTATTTTGGTGTTTCAGCTGCCCAGGATTTGGCCATTGTGACCCCTTCATGCCGGGTTGTGTGTTCTGTTGACATGTCCCTGTCATTCTTTATGGGTGTTCTTGTGTTTTGGCATAAGATACCCAGGGCTTATCTTGCCTTTCCTTGCCCCAGCCTCAGTCAGTTCAGTTCAGTCACTCAGGCATGTCCAACTCTGTGACCCCATGAATCGCAGCATGCCAGGCCTCCCTGTCCGTCTTCAGCTCCCGGAATTTACTCAAACTCATGTCCCTCGAGTCGGTGATGCCATCCAGCCATCTCATCTGAAGCAGCCATTTCTTCAAAGAGCCCTGATTTATTTTGGTGGAGAATAATATTTTAAAAATAAGATCTGTGTGCATAGTGTATGCATTGTTACTGGACCTGTCCATGGACAGAGCTGAGGAACATATATTTGTATATACAAGCATTTAGGTAGAAATTTTCATTGGTAGTAATTTATAGTATGTATATGTTTATTTTTGTGTGTACATAGTATGTACGTTATTATTGCACCTGTTCATGGAGGGAGCTGGGGAATATATATTTGTATATACAAGTGTGTATGTAGAAATTTTTATCATGTATATGTTTATTTCTGTGTGTGTGTTATACACATACATACACATGCATACACATAGTATCTCCATGAGGTCACACTGATACCTTCAGTTGCACAGATTTTATTCTAGTTTTCTTTCCATATTTTCAGCTTCCTTCTCCAAAATGGAGAATTTTGGCTTATACAGTTCTTAATATATTTACTTATTTGATCAATTCCAGTGTACTTAACAGTCTCTCCTTTGCATTTTTGGGCAGATGCCCTCGTCACTCCGTTCAAGCTCTGACACCAAAGTCAACCTGTCTCCCTTGTCTCTGCATGGTTATCCGCCCTCTTTGTTTATTTTCATTTTGCTTTTAATTTGTAGCTCTATTTTATATGGTGATCAGAGGGTTTTGTTTGTAATGTTTCTCTTATGTGGAACTTACTGGCATTTCCTTTTGACCTAATATATGAGCAATTTTTGTGACTATTCCACATATTCTTAGAAGAAGAAGGTGCATTCCCCACTATCAGGATATAGTGTTCAACATATCTACATAAAATTTGGCTTATTAATTATGTTGCTTAGAGCTATATAAATATTCTTAACTTTTGTTCAGTTGTTCTGTCTTGTAATGAGAGTGGAGTGTTAGAGTCTGTCCGTAGTATGTTTCTTTCTTCTGTATTTCCTGTATTTTCTGCTTTATGAAATAGGTTGTTCTTTTCTGGTGTGCAGATACTGTGTCTTGCTATATTATTTTTCACTGTGAATTGGGACTTTATAAAATTCCTTGTCTTACTTAGTATGTTTTGGCCTGCAGTCTACTTTGTTTCCACTTCCCTGGTATATCTGCCCGTCTTTCTACCTATAAGCAACTTGAAGTCTGTTACATCTGTCTTCTAGTAATGCTGCAGGCCTGGGCATGTGTGCTTTTATTTGCACTACTTGTTGACTTTCTTTATTTGTTTTTGTGAGGATGTGTGGAGTGATTCTGATTCATATGGCCATCATTACCCTCCAGATCAAGAATCTCATCTTCCTATTTTTAGTATGACTTTCTGTTATAATACTTGCCATATTAGAAGCATGTATTTTTTTTCTCTGTAAAGTTACTAATAACATATGCAGCTTATGGTAGGTACCTTCAGATTAACCTAGCTCCCCCTCATGTGTTAAATTACAGCGTTAGCTTTAACTTGAAAATTTTGTCTGTGAGTCACAATACATTTAATGATTTGGGCCTAAAACATCTTGTCTTTCTTTGTATCTGCCCTTGTTACTGAGCATGTGCTTAATAAAACTTCAGCCTTTACATGGATATTATTAGAGGCTAGGGCCATTAGATGCTGGTTTCACTCTGGCAGTTTAATATTTTGATTGTATTCAAGTGACAAGCTTGACAGTTCTTAGCATATTTATGTCATACACATTAAAGTTTATCCTTTGGCTAATGGTTAAATAAGTTACTCAAATATGGCCTTTCTATATCAACTTGAGTATTAATAGATTGTGGTTTATTCAGTTTGAGTTACCTCATTTGATTGATTCTTACTGGGGTGCCCTGTTTTGTTCAGATGATCTTCATCATAATCAGAATTTCCAAATATAGCTCCCTTCACTGTGACCAGAATTAACCATCATTTTAAAAGTAATGACAGAATACATTGTCTTGTATAAAATTAGAACACTTCAGATAAATCTGTTATGCCCTTTGACCTCAGCCTGAACCTTGTTCTGCCTTACTGTAATTAACCATTTATTAAGAATTTTCTGTGCCTGGAAGAGGTTGAAGTTTCGGATTGAAATGACTCACTGACTCCTAGAAAGAAATAAGGAAGACAGGAATCTTTTATACATAACAGTGAAATATTTGAGTTTCAGGTATAGAACTGGCTGCAGTACTTAAATAATAGTAATAACAGCTAACATTTATTGAAAACTGTATCATGTGCCAGGGCTTCTTTAAGTGTTAACACATGTGATACTCTTCATTCGCACAACAAACAATCCAGTAAGATTGTTATCCACAGAAGAGATAAAGGAGGCATGAGTGGTTTAATAACCTGCCAGGATCATGCATGTGGCACGTAGTGAAGTCAGAGTTCAGACCTGGTTAGAGACTAGAGACTAGTCTGGTTACAGACTGTGTGCTCTTGATCACTTTGTTGTTCTCTGTGTGAAAACCAGGTTAGTACTGAACCCTCATCTGTGGAAGCTAGAGGAGAGCCAAATGTCTTTCGCAAAATCTGTCATTTCTTTGTCACTGCCAACAAACTGCATGTTTGTGTATGTAGAATTCAGAAAATATACTACCCTGAACCCTTGCTGAGAAAAATAAATGACAAAGATATCAAGATAGAAGACTTAGAATTTATAAATTGTGTTAAGTGAAAATGTTCTAAAAGGAGTGATATGAGAGGAGTGAAAGCTAACTTGTCTTGGTTGGATTGCTTATTTATTTAATATAATATAGTGCTAGAGAAATGTCTACACACAGTTAATCATAATTGTGAGGATGAGAAATGGAGTTGAGAAAGCACAATAGAAAGCTTCCAAATGACAGAAGAAGAAAAGAAAATGTGGAAAATGTAACCAAGTAAGTAAAATAAGGAGGTGTAAAGAAGGAAAAAAACATTTAATGAATAGTAGAAAGAAAATAAAATGGAAGGGGAGAAGGAATGAAATTAAATGTAAATCTGTCATTATTAACTATAAGTCAGAATGGCCTCAAAAATCAGATAATGAAAATTATACAATTTGCAAGATGAGAAGAATATGTGTGTATGTGAATATTGTTGTTATTGTTCAGTTGGTAAGTCATGTCCTGCTTTTTGTGACTCCGTGGACTGTATGTAGCACACCAGGCTTCCCTGTCCTTCACTATCTCTTGGAGTTTGCTCAGACTCATGTTCATTGAGTCAGTGATGCTATTCAACCATCTCATCATCTGTCTTCCCCTTCTCTTCATGCCCTCAATCTTTTCTAATCTTTTAATTAATATTTGTATATTAATGATAAAGCTGAAATGAATGATTGGGCAGAGGTTTAATAGGTAAATGCAAATAAAGGAAATGTGGTAATATTAATGTCTGACAAAGAATAATTCAGGGTCAAAAGCATGAGATATTGTGTATTTACAAGTTGAAGTCCTTGAAGATGCTGTATAACTGCAAACCTTCATTTTCCATTGAGATACAATTGGCATGTAGAATGTGCTTTAGGTGTGTAACATAATGATTCAGTGTGTAGATATTGTAAAATGATCACCACAGTAAGTCTAGTTAACATTATATCACCATGACTGACTTATTTTGTAACTGGAAGTTCATACTTTGTGACCACTTTCACAAACCCCTCAACCCCCTGCCTATGGAAGCCTCTATTGTGTCCTCTATGATTTTTTTTTTTAAAGATTCCACACACAGGCAAGATTATACAGTATTTGCCTTTCTTTTTCACCTATTTCAGTTATTAACATAATGTCCTCAAGGGTCTATCCATGTTGTTACAAATAGCAAAATTTCCTTTTTTATGGCTAAATAATACTCCATTGTGCTCACACGTGTGTACACACAGGGTCATGCATTATATACATACCACATCTTCTAGACAGCATATTAAAAAGCAGAGGTATTACTTTGCTGACATAGGTCCAGCTAGTCAAAGCTATGGTTTTTCCATTAGTCATGTATGTATGTGAGAGTTGGACTGTAAAGAAAGGTGGGTGCCAAAGAATTGATGCTTTTGAACTGTGGTGTTGGAAAAGACTCTTAAGAGTCCCTTGGACTGCAAGGAGAACAAACCAGTCCATCCTGAAGGAAATCAGTCCTGAATAGTCATTGGAAGGACTGATGCTGAAACTGAAACTCCAATACTTTGGCCACCTGATGCGAAGAACTGGCTCATTTGAAAAGACCCTGATGCTGGGAAATATTGAAGGCAGGAGGAGAAGGGGACAACAGAGAATGAGATGGTTGGATGGCATCACCAACTCGATGGACATGAGTTTGAGCAAGCTCTGGGAGTTGTTGATGGACAGGAAAGCCTGGCATGCTGCAGTCCATGGGGGTCGCAGAGTCAGACACGACTGAGTGACTGAACTGAACTGAACTGAACTGAACTTCTTTATCCATTCATTCATCAGTGGACATTTAAGTTCCTTCCATGTGTTGGCTATTGTAGGTAATGATGCATTAAACATGATAGGAGTGGCATATGTCTTTTTGGAATAGTTTTTTAAGAATAAATACCCAGAGTGGAAATGCTGGATCAAATGGTAGTGCTATTTTTTTCAGTTTTTGAGGAAGTGCCATACTGTTTTCCACAGTGAGTGCACCAATTTATATTCCCACCAATGATGCAGAAGGGTTCTCTTTTCTCTACATTCTCACCAACACTTCTTTGTCCTTTTGATAACAGCCATTCAAGCAGGTGTGAGGTGAAGTCTCCTTGTGGTTTTAATTTACATTTTCCTGATGGTTAGTGGTGTTGAGTACCTTTACATTTACCTGTTGGCCATATGTATATCTTTGGGAAAATGTCCATTCAAATCCTTTGTCCACTTTTCAGTTGTTTGTGTGTTTTTTGCTATCGAGTTGTTGGAGTTCTTCATATATTTTGAGTGTTAACCCTTTATCTGATTTAGGATTTGCAGATATTTTCTCCCATTTGTTAGGGTGCCATTTCATTTTGTTGGTGGTTTCATTTGCCGTACAGAACACTAACCTTTATACAATACAATAACCATAACCACATGGCACTCACATAGCTAGAGCAAAGGCTCCAGGAAATACCGCATGATTAAAACACAGTTGCTGTAAGAATTTAAAATTCACTTCTTAAGAGGCAATAGGCTTATTGGCTGTGCTCAGGAGCCACACATGGCTAGTGGCCACCACATTGCACAGTGCAGGTATGGAACATTTCCATTCTGGCAGAAGGTTCGGTTGGATGGCTCTGATCTAGAAAGTCCAGCAAAGGAGAACTCTTTATAGACTTATGGGACATAGCTAAACTGCTATTTGGAGGAAAACTGAATGCCTTTAATAACTGCATTATTTAAAAGAGAAAAGACTGAAAATAAGTTACTACTCAAGTACTGAAAAAATACTCAAGATATTTTGAGTATTAATTAAAAGTATTAAAATACTCAAGAAACAACAAAAAATAAAATCAAAAGAAAGTAAGATAAGTTTTTTTAAATGCTGAAAATGAGATAGAAATAGAACAAATGGGACAAAACAGAAATACTGAAACTGATTGAAAAAAGTAGAGACACTGAACAGACTACAGCTGTTGAAAAGGAAATTAAAAATGTATTTAGTAGTCACCATATTAGGATGACATTCCAACTGATTTGTATTTACTTCTAAAAATAGATTTTTCTTATATTCTAATAAATGATGGCTACCTTTTAAATATGTTTTTCTGAAGCTAGTGTAATATCAATACTTGGTAAAGGTAATTTTTTTAAAAAAGACCAAGTTTTAGATGCAAAAATTCTAAGTGAAATCTTGCTAATTTCATCATATAGCAGTAAGAGAAAAGGTTTTTCTTGGAGTACAAGGATAATTCACAATAGTAAACATATTTAAACAATTTATTACATCGACAGACTTAAGGGGAAAAGCCATGTGATTCTATTTGGGGATGCTGAAAAATCATATAACGAAACAATTAAAAACACATGAGTGTAATAAGAAATATGAGGGAAACTGCTCCAGTTGTAGGAAGAAATAAGCACCTACCACAGAGAGCTGTTGTGAGGATTTAATGACTTAAAAGGTATAAAAATACAAAGAGCGGTATCTGACACATAGAAATTATTCAATATTAGCTGTTTATTTAAATAAGATAAAGTTGACTTATTAAGAAAAACAATTGGCAAATATTGCATCTTATGGCAAGATATTTTTATTTAAATTATAAGCAAGATAGTTTAGTTCTTTCCACTGTATTCCGAATAGTTTTTGAGATTGTTTCATTTCTTGAAATACAAGTAGAAAATAAAGTAAGTGTTATAAATACTTAAAGAGGAGATAAAATTTTTAAAATTGCAAGTGATATGATTTATGTGCTTAGAGAACCCAAGAAACTATTGAAGACTAATAAAAATAATCAAAGGTAAGTTTAAGATAATGATTCTATAGCAAGAAAATGAAAAAGGTGATCTGTATCTTTAGGTTATAATTTAAGAAAAGTTGAGCCAGATCTCAATAAAAATTGTGAACCTTTCCTAAATTTGCATATAAATTTCATTAATTCTAGTTAGAAACCTGGAAACCTTTTAAATGATTTTAAAATGTATGTGAAAGTATATTTCTAAAACTACCTAAGAAAATATCCTATATATTTAATCCTGCTTTTGCTAACTGTCCCTCCTCCTTCTCCCTTCCCTCCTTCTGCATGGTATAAACACCTGTTGTTGAGGAAGAAAACAATCATACTGGTTCAGTGGCATCGTTTTCCTTACCTTGGTGTAGATGGGAATCTGTGGAGAGTTGGAGGGGGGATAATATTTAACTTTATTCTGTTTCACTTGTTATGAGGAATATATGTATAATTTTTATATAATATATATTATGTGTATGTAATTTTTTGTATAATATGTATATATATAAATAGATATAATAGATGTAACATAGAACAGGTAATAGCAGAATGTTAAATGACTTTTCACTCATTGAAGTTGTAACCTCATTTTACTTAATTGGAAATAAAACATATCATTCATTGATTTCAGTTCAGTTCAGTTGCTCAGTCGTGTCCAACTCTTTGTGACCGCATGGACCACAGCACTCCAGGCTTCCCTGTCCATCATTATCTCCTGGAGCTTGCTCAAACTCATGTCCATTGACATCATGTCCATATGATGCCATCCAACTATCTCATCCTCTGTCGTCCCCTTCTCCTCCTGTCTTCAATCTTTCCCAGCATCAGGGTCTTTTCTAATAAGTTGGTTCTTTGCATCAGGTGGCCAAAGTATTAGAGTTTTAGCTTCAGCATCAGTCCTTCCAATGACTATTCAGGACTGGTTTCCTTCAGGATGGACTGGTTTGATCTCCTTGCAGTCCAGTGGACTCTCTCAAGAGTCTTTTCCAACACCACAGTTCAAAAGCATCAGTTCTTAGATCTTCGTGAAAGATCTCAGGCTTCCCAGGTGGCTCAGTGGTAAAGAATCTGCCTTCCAATGCAGGAGACACTGGAGATACAGGTTCAATCCCTGGGTTGGGAAGATCCCCTGGAATAGGAAATGGCAACCCACTCCAGTATTCTTGCCTGGAAAATTCCATGGACAGAGGAGCCTGGTGGGCTACAGTCCATGGTGTCACAAAGAGTCAACCATTCCTGAGCGTGCACATACACACACACACACATCTCAGATTTTTTAAAAATACATGTTGAAATACCAAAATGTATATTCATTAACTTTCATGAATGTTTAGTGCTTTCCAAAATGACAGGATTAATTTTTAACTCAGAAATTCTGAAAAGAGTTTTCTCTCTTTTTTCTTTCTATCAAAGGTATGCAACCACTCATGTATTCGGTTCAGGAAGCATTAAATGCTAGACCATGGTGGATTCGTGTGGGGACTGACATTTGTTACTATAAGTAAGTATTCTGACAATAATAGGACAGCAGTTTACAGAAGGAAATATTAGTCCATCCTATTTCGGTTTAGGGATAAAAGAGATACTGTGTTCTCTGAATTATGATATGCTGTAGTATTACTTCTAACAGAAAAGGTTTTCTTTTTTTTATAATTTGAGATTCATTTCAGGGGGTTTATTTAGTGGCAATAAAATGTGTTTTGTAGATAGACATATGTCCAGTCTTGCTTCTCCCATTTAGATATGTTCTCAGCTCTTTTATAGCTGTAAAACTTTGGGAACCTCATTGAGAAAGACTGTAATTAGAAACTGTAGGAAATAATTTACAGTGGCTTTTTATTGTTCTGATATGAAATATAATTTTTTTCTTCACACAAATGTTTCAGTTCAGTTCAGTCACTCAGTCGTGTCTGACTCTTTGCGACCCCATGAATTGCAGCACACCAGGCCTTCCTGTCCATCACCAACTCTCGCAGTTCACTCAAACTCATGTCCATTGAGTTGGTGATGCCATCCAGCCATCTCATCGTCTGTCTTCCCCTTCTCCTCCTGCCCACAATCCCTCCCAGCATCAGAGTCTTTTCCAATCAGTCAACTCTTCACATGAGATGGCCAAAGTATTGGAGTTTCAGCTTTAGCATCAGTCCTTCCAAAGAACACCCAGGACTGATCTCCTTTAGGATGGACTGGTTGGATCTCCTTGCAGTCCATGGGACTCTCAAGAGTCTTCTCCAACACCACAGTTCAAACGCATCAATTCTTCGGTGCTCAGCCTTCTTCACAGTCCAACTCTCATATCCATACATGACCACTGGAAAAACCATAGCCTTGACTAGACGGACCTTTGTTGGCAAAATAATGTCTCTGCTTTTGAATATGCTATCTAGGTTGGTCACAACTTTCCTTCCAAGAAGTAAGCTTCTTTTAATTTCATGGCTGCAATCACCATCTGCAGTGATTTTGAGGTAAACACAAATATTTACCTCATTTTAACTTCTAGTGTTTTAGTAGGAGATGTATTCTATAGTTAGGTTGCTTCAGCTTAGCCAGTTCAACTTTGACTTCAAACAGGTGATCTGTTTATCAAGTTAGAAGTAAGTACTAGAAATCATTTATTGCTTTAGTGGCAAAGTTGGATTATTCCTCAACTTCATGACTAAGTAATCTAGGATTATCGTATGCTTTTCTTTTCTTTTTACTGTTTCTGCATGTAATGCATTTCAAGATAACGTCTGTCTGCTATTGAATGCCCTTAATTTAACATACCTGTTTCTTTGCTCTTATTAATCTTAATCCTGAGATTTCTGTTTAGTGGATTTTGACTTTTTAATATTTTATATTGTGCTTAACTAGTGCTAGTATGCCTTTTCTTATAGTTTTATCAGATAGATGAAGACTTCTAAAATTAAGCTGTTTTTAATGATTTAGATAGGGCTTTGGAAAAACCTAGATCTTAACTGCTATTGCTTTCTAAGAAAGAAATGTTCTTTGGAATTAATTTCAGTAGAGTTTCCCCCCTTTTTTAAGCAAAATAAATAGGAAATATATGAGGAACAAAAGTATAATGTTATATGCAATTCTTTTTCACCTGAATAACTTTCATATTTCTTTCATGTTAGGCTAATATAAAAATATACCCTCATCATTTATATCTTCCTTGTAAGTTGATGTGGAGCAGTGATTGTCTGGGAAGTGCTTGGTTAGATTTTGGCAGATTGATTTAAGATGTTAAAGGGTGAAACAGTGATTTTCAAAAAGTATTATTTCCTTCATGCTTGTCTTCTACACAATAAAAAAATCATCAATGAATACTTTTCTTTTTTACATGTAAAGTGAATGGTCATAGCATCTCAGGTTGTTTTTCTTTTCTATGTAAGAGGTGCTGGCAAGGATTTTTGTTTCTTTTTTTTTTTTTTTCTTTTGGCTACTTCTAAATCTGGAATTGGAATTCAGGCTAATTCGACAGATATTTATTAACCACTTTCTATATAACGCACACTACTCCAGTTGCTTTCCTCAAGCCTGAAATCTACATAAGGGCATTAAAAACTGTTATTTTTGCATTGTCCTCTGCTGCTTGTTTGTCTCATTTGTAAAATGAGAATAAAACTACCTTCCATGAGTATATGAGAAAATATAACCTGTAAAATCCATAGCTGTAATGTGATGGCATGAATACCGCCCCCCCACCAAATAGATAATAAACTTTTGAGGGAACAGAGTTGGCAAGATTTACTTCTGGACCTTATTTTGCATTTTCCTCAACTCTTAGCACCTTGTCATTGAGTATCTATTCAAGATATAGTGCTGCTGCTGCTGCTAAGTCGCTTCAGTCATGTCCAACTCTGTGCGACCCCATAGATGGCAGCCCACCAGGCTCCTCTATCCCTCGGATTCTTCAGGCAAGAATACCGGAGTGGGTTGCCATTTCCTTCTCTGATATAATGGCTAAGTAATGAAAACTATACTGTTTTTTATGTCAGTGTTCTTTTATTTTCATTAATTACAAGCTTTATTCTCTTAAGATTACATTAGAAAGCCTGATCCCAGGGTAGTGCTAAGGATGTGATCTGCCTTGAATGTCTGTGTGCATGAGTAAATAACCTCTAGGCCATGGCTTTTCTTCAGTTCATGGTTAAATAATGCAAGGTGATTTGGAATTTTAGAAATTAAGTCATCATATCTCAATGATATTTAAAGTCTGGAAAGTAATATAGTTAAAAATTTTTTTACCACTGAAATCTCCATTTACAAAAGTGAATAATAGGATGATGAGGCCCTATATATTCATCTGTAAGTTTCAGTAATTATCAACACATGGTTTTATTTTACCTAGGCTTTCACCTCTACTTCCACCCTGAATCTTTAAAGGCATTTTCCGATATATTTTATCCATAAATACTTCAAAAGTCTTTTTCATTTAGAGATATGTATTTAAGGCAATCTATCCACAATACCGTTAGCACAGCAAAGAAAACTCCTAAATGTGATAAAATATCCAGTCAGTGTTCAGACTTACTTGTCTCATAAATGTAACTTTATAGTTGGTTTGTTTAAATCAGACCAACCAAAGGACCACACACTGCATTTGATTTTTCTTCATACGTCCCTCAAGACTCTTACTTTATAGGCTTCCGTTTTCTCTCTTTCTAAATTTATCCTTTATTTATTGAAGAAACTAAATCATTTGTCATGCTGGATTTCCCGTATTTTGGATTTTGCTGATTGCATCCCTGTGGTGTTAATAAATTCTTCTAAATTCTTCTCTCTCACCAGTTTTCTAAACTCATAGTTAGATTTAGAAGCTTGGTCAACTCCAGGTTTCATTTCTGACAAGAATGCTTCACAGAGGGTGCAGGAAATTCCTGTTGTGTCATACCAGGAAACATATCATTTCTGGTTATTTCTTTTTTTGTAATCTTAAAAGCGATCAGTGAACTGAGATATTGCTGTCTGATCTGTCAGCCTTTCATCCAGTGGTTGTAGCAGCCATTGCTGATCACTGCCTGGATCCAGTAATGTGTAAACCTGTCAAAAAATGGGAGGTCTAAAACTTCTATTGATGCATAAAATATGAGCTCTGTTTAATTAGTAAATCCAGAAATGGAAAGTCATGATGTTGGCTGATAGCAATTAACTGCTTTATTAGTACCAAGTCTAATTTTTAACAATATTTAGACTTCTTACAAACCATGGGTTTTCTTTTTTTTTCCCCCTAAAGTTCTGTTTAATAAAATAACAAGAAAAAATCAGAATTTTTGTGTGGATGAATAACATATTTTATGCTTTTCTATTGCAGAAATCACTTCTCAAGAAGTTCAATTGCTGCAGGTGGGCAAAAGGGAAAATCCTACTATACAATTACATTTACTGTCAATTTTCCACATAAAGATGATGTATGCTATTTTGCTTATCATTATCCATATACATATTCAACTTTGCAGGTGAGAACTCATTAAGTTGTATTACAACCGCTATTGTATTGTATGTATGTATTAGATAATAAAAGAAATATTGCTTTAATAAATCAGTAAGGTAAAAAAAAGGTCCAGGGTTGACAATTTTAGAAAATAATACAGTATTTGTTGAAATCATTAAAGTAAAATGGGAATGTAGTCTTTATTTAATAGAAATACTACAGAAATGACATGGTTTTTGCTTTCTGTCTTTGAGTAGAAATCTACAAATCCCAATTTGGAAATTTTAACTAGTGAAATTTCAACTTGTTTAATGAGAAGCATTGAATCTCATAGAAAATATAGCAGTAGACAATGTGGATGCAATTTAAGTTTCTCTGTAGTGAATTCATTTCTTCTAATGATTTCATATGGAGTCCTAGATCCAGGTTGCTTAGAATATGGGGTGTAAGAGTTGTTTTGTGGGTTCTTTTAAGACTTTTTTATTATTCGCATTTTAAAACAAACAATTCAAGTAATTACTGTGACAGATTTATACTCAGAACAGAATGTCTGTCCTAATAGTCAAGGATCATGAAGCTTCATATGATCAATTGAAAGAAATTGGAACACTATGATTAGAAACAAGCTTCCAAGTTATTAGGATAAAAATGAGAGGAAAACATAGTCCACAGAGCCGAAGAAATATCAAGGCTGAGAGCATTAAATGAGCTCACTTTATTTTAATAAAGTTACAATCTGCAGTAAAAGTATAAACAGGCATTTTATTGTGCTGAATAACATAGCATCAGAAACATAAAGTGTTGTTATTTATGTAGTCTTTTGTTTCTGTTCTTTACTGACATTACCTTTTTAATACATTTTAAGTATCCCTGCTTTCTTCCAGTCCCACTACCTTGATCTCTTCCAGGCATTACCATTGTTTCTCGCTTGGACTTGGGTCAGCCTCTTTGTAACTTTTGTCCTAAATTTCACTTGTACCCCCTTTTTTCTTCATCAGTGTTTTAGCACACTATAGAGGAAGAGTCTTTGGTGGTATGTCTAGTCATGTAGATCCCCTGCTTAAAACTCCTTAGTGATTTCTCTTGCCATGTGTATGAAATCTACAATTCTTACCATGGCACATTTAGTTATTTCTCTACTATTTTGCACAGTTTTTGCCATTTCTTTGTACTGTATGAACTGTTACTTACTTAATATTAATCTTTGGATATTAAAGATTATCCTCATTCTGAGTTAATATCTGTGAAATAACTGGTTTAATATGCTAAACTTTTTTAAAAAAAGTAAAATACATATCTATTTAAAAATGTTGAAGGTTATCCACATACCATTTAGTTGTCTTAATTACCAGTAGTGCCAATACTGTGCTTTGGGAAGGACTGGTCTACCAAGCCCTTCATCCTGTGTTAAATTCTCGATTTGTTTCTTTCTGTTCTAGCTATGTCCTCTTTAAAAAATTATTATTTCATGTTCCTTCTGTATACTTTCCTTCTGCCTACAGCACACTTTATATCCATTTCACTCATCCTTTGGATCTCACTTTAAATGTAATTTTTTTTGGAAGACCTTTCCTCACTGCCCAGACTCTTCAAGGTTCCTCTCCCTTTTTATAAGCCCTCATAGCACTCTGTATTTTCAGGGGCAGAGTCCATTTATTTATTGTTGTTTCCTTAGTGTCTGGCACAGTTTCCAGGTAAGAAATAGTGATCACACAGTAAATCATGATTATGTGAATGAACATAGGCGAAAGTTGGAAACCAGCTAAATATCTTTAATATAAGGGAGTAGACAGTTTATATTTGGTGTATAAAAAGCTTGTGTTTTCAAAAAACATATATTGAACATATTTAATAATATGATATAGTATTTATGATTATTAATATATTTATGTTTATGTATAAATTACCAAGTAGTAAAATCAAATTATAATAAGTCTTCCGTGTAATTACAGTTTCTTCTATATACATTGGCTATTGTCAGTAGTACTCTAGGTGATACAATCACAGGTGTTCTAAATTTTTTCCTGTGCTTTTTCTGTTTTCCAGACATTTTACAATGAGCCTATATTAATCTTGAAATAAGGAAAAAATTTTTTTAAATGTGTGCTACATGATTTTCATTCTCCATATTTTAGGTTGCTCTTAACAGAGCTGCAGTCACAAAATTTCAAAATTCGGAAGGCTTTGAAACCAAAAGTATTTTCATAACCCATTTGTCAGCAAAGCCTGGCCTGATGTGAGCTTATTTAGAATGTTGATTCCACTTACAGTGACTCTTCATAGGTTTTGCTGCAGAAATAATAACTCGCTGATTACAGGCTGCTGCCGCCAGCTCCACTGGTTATATTGCACTTTGCACTGTTAACATTATCCAACCTGTATCTGTCCCCTTTCTCAAGTTCCACAAATACTGATGTTCAAGTGCGTCTGGACCCTTGAGGGTTTTGGAGAAGGGATTAGGAACCTGATCTGATTCACATTTAGTTCTGTTTGAGATCTGGATGCATTTATTCCTATTTATCATAGGGAGGTTTTAAATGATTGTGTACTTTGCTTTTAAATTTTTATTAAGATGCATCTTCAAAAATTGGAGTCAGCACACAATCCTCAGCAAATCTATTTTCGAAAAGATGTGTTATGTGAAACCCTGTCTGGAAACAGCTGTCCCTTGGTGACTATAACAGCAATGCCAGAGTCTAATTATTATGAACATATCTGTCAATTCAGTAAGTTTGTCTTCTTCACTCGCAGTACCAATCATTATTACTTATTTTTCTTTGCTTTATGAATATTTTGTAAGGTCAGTAGTACTGGGAATAGGCACCAGAAGCCTTGGGTGCTAGTCTGGGTCTTGTTACTGCCTAGCCCTGGGCCCACTTCTAGGCCTGTTTCCTCATCGTGAATATGAGGGAGCTGCCTGAGGTGACCTCTAAGGTCTCTTTTGATATTGATATACTGTAGTTCTTATTCTTAGAAGTCATACTCAAAGTATAATATAACAAGTTATACCATCCGTTTAAGAATTTACAGTTAATTTTATTTATAAATAAAACTATCAGAAACCCCCCGAGTGTTTTGATGCTAATATTGAATGAATAGCTACTTGTTTTTCCCTGTCATTTGTATTTTTTAAGTCGTCTCAAATGTACAGCTGTGATAAAAAAAGGATATATACGTATATAAGAGAACTGTTCTAATTTTGATAAGAAGGTGTTTTCAAGAAAGAGCAGGCACTTGCTATTCATGAAAATGTGAGCAGGTGAACTGAGTGTTATTTTGTAGACTTGTATATCTAAATGTTTAGTTTCTTTGTAAATCTCTGAGCAGATATACCTATTGTTCTGTGCTTATCATAGTGACTCTAAAACAAGAATAAGATTATATTTTCCTTAATTTCCCCATGACTTTATGAAAAATTTATATTTCATCTATATTTCACCAGTTACTTATTCTTTATGAAATCAAGGTAATGTTAAAGAACTAATTTTATATTTAGATTAATCATTAGGAAATAAATAAGTGACTCAAATACTATTTAATATGTTATTTTCATATAAGACATGGCTTACATGGGTTTTATATCTGTTTTCTCTAGAGGGCCTAGTGCAGTGCTTATAAATAGTAGGTGCATAGTGAGTTCTAATTTGATTTTATATCAGTATTCACAATTGAGTAGAAATATTTCTAAAGCCCCAAAGTCAAACATTATACATACTTTAGTAGCTGTTCATTTTAATTTGAGATTTTATGTACACTTTAGGAAATCGTCCGTATGTTTTTTTATCTGCTCGAGTACATCCTGGAGAAACTAATGCAAGTTGGGTAATGAAAGGAACATTGGAGTATCTCATGAGTAATAACCCTACTGCTCAGAGTTTACGAGAATCCTATATTTTTAAAATTGTCCCTATGCTAAATCCAGATGGTGTCATCAATGGAAAGTAAGTTAAGCAATACTTATAGAGAAATTCTAGATTTTTGTGGCTGTCCTGTGTAAACTTGTTGAAATGATAGCATCCAGGTTAATTTGGAAAGCAAATATCATGATTTTTCTAGAACAAAAATAAATTTAGTGAAGAATTGATCTGTGATAAATTTTTAAATGAAAATTAAACTGTATAGTAGTGGTAATATGTTTGAGAAATTCTGTATCTATTCATGAGAATATAATTTCATAAAATGTATGTTTTGCTTGAATCATTTTAGGAAAATCACAGAATTAGGATATGAGAAAGATTTTTTTAACACATCATTCTCATGTAGTTTCCTTTCTTATTTATCAGTGGCATGATCTTGGTTGTTCTAAGATATAGAATTTTCTGGGATCTCTTGCCACTAATATGGAATTAGCTCCATGTCCTAACTTCTTCCTGATATGAGGAGGAATTCTTTAAAGTGGAAATACTGGAAGGTTACTTTTTAAGTGGAGGTGGCTCATAGTTTAGTATAGTTCATTTATTGTGTTAATTTAGACCAAGGTCTCTTTACTGCTTCTGAAAAGTGGGATTTTGTCTAGCTATCATGAGCATCTCCAAAGTTGAGGGTACTATATTTATTTCAGTAAGAGTACCGTGAATATTTATCATGTTTTAGAAAATGTTTGAATTTTAAAAAAAAGGAATCATTTTTCTAGATAGTATGATTATGGAACTAAAATGAGCTTTTATGTCTAGTTTTAATTCAGAAACATATTGACCAGTTATAATTCTGTTTATATTTCTGTTAGCACCTTCTCTTTGCTTAAATTTTTGCTCAGTGAGTTTAATACTTAAAACCTACAGTTAAATGAAAATGTATTTGAATTTTTATAAGAATGTGCACTTTTTATATACTTATCTTTCTTAGAAGGAGGGTCCAGATAGCATATTTAATAATAATTAATGCAATCAAAGTACAGAACATTAGCATTAGAAATGTAGTCAGAATGGAAAATATGGCCATGAATACATTTTATAGTGCATGGAACAAAACCCCAGAATGAAGAATTTTTCCTATAGCTTGAAAATTTTGACCTGTAAAACTGCAAGCTTACTACAGTTTAAATGCATGTAACCCACAATCTGGCACATAGCAAATGCTAAATAGATGTTTACTTTATGATTATAACATGCATTTTGGTGAGGCCACCACTTACACCTGTTTGAAATACTTAGTGGAATAGAATCATAAAATGAATCAAGTGCATATAAGAATTTATTGATCCCAGTGTTTATCTATTGTTGTGTTTACATGTATACAGCCACCGCTGTTCCTTAAGTGGAGAGGATTTGAATAGACAATGGCAAAGTCCAAATCCAGACTTACACCCTACAATTTATCATGCCAAGGGTCTGCTACAGTACCTGGCTGCCGTGAAGCGTTTACCACTGGTAAGTGGCAGTGTTTGTTTGTATAATCAAAGAGGTGATTTTGTTGATCGGTAGCTTAGTATTTTGTAAATAATTGTCTGCTTGTAAAAGCTGTATGTTAGTTTCAAAAGCAGTTTCTTTAAAGTATCTTTGTCATCAGTCACTTGTATATTAATTGTGGCATCTAATACAGTGTATCCATATTCTTATTTCATTAGGTTTGATTTTTATAATTCTCATGAGCCTTTTATTTCTCTTTATTGTTTATGAACATTGGTCACTCCTGGTTGTAAGCTGTAGGTATTTGACTGCAGTGTTTAAACAACACGAGGGTAAAAGTATGTATCTTCCAAGTTCTCAAAGCACTAGAAGCTTATTTTTGAACTTTTTGCTGCTGCTGCTGCTGCTAAGTCGCTTCAGTTGTGTCCAACTCTGTGTGACCCCATAGACAGCAACCCACCAGGCTCCCCTGTCCCTGGGATTCTCAAGGCAAGAACACTGGAGTGGGTTGCCATTGCCTTCTCCGTTTGAACTCTTTAGCCAGTTCTAAAGCTGGCAGGTCTTAAGTAGCACATGGGAAAGGTAGTATAGGCATGGTAGGAGACCCTGTGCCTATGTATTTCTTCTGTTTTCAGCAACTTTTGTTTTGAATGTTTCCATCATGTTAAGCCTTAATCTTTCTTTGGGAAAGATGGAATATTTTGCAGAGTGGCAAAATTGACATGCAAGTCTGACCGTTTTCCATTTTTAAAATGATGTTCTTACAAACCATACCCTCTACCCCTTTAAAAAAAGTGTTTTTCATGAGAGCATTGTTATGTTCTCTTATGTTAGGTAAGTATTTTAACAACCCTTGGGGCAATGATGAATGTAGCTGTACATTTGACCTAAAATTATATTTATTATTTTTTAGATGATGGATAGTAGATACAAAAGAAAGAGTGGAACTGATGGCTTGATGTAGGACATGCCTGCAAAGGATTTAGCCATTCTAGTATTAATCATAAATCCTTTCCAAAGGTAGATATGTACTATTACTTTTAGGAATTCTACTTACTAAATGGTGGCTTATTTACAGTAAAATGACCGAGGAACTCAGACCTGTTATTTCCTTCATACTAACTAGCTTTACTTGGCAATGCACGAATTTGCAGGATTTTAATTTAAAAATATATTGTCTTTTCAAGGTTTATTGTGATTATCATGGTCACTCCCGAAAAAAGAATGTATTTATGTATGGCTGCAGCATCAAAGAGACGGTGTGGCATACAAATGAGAATGCAGCGTCATGTGATGTTGTGGAAGATGTGGGATACAGGGTGATTATTATAAATTATTATAGTTTATTATAGTTTATAATAATAGGCAGGAAGTTTTGAATTTCAAACATACATGAAACTACAGAACACGAAACATAGAAATTACTTAGAGTCAGTAAATGTTGCCATTTTGCTATTCTGTTTCAGATTTTTCTATTGAAATGTTTCTTCTAACAGTTTTTGCTTTTCATGTTTTATAATTAAAGTATACTTGATTTATAATATTATATTAGTTTTGGATGCATTATGTGGTTATTTAGTATTTTTATAGATTATGCTCCATTTAAAGTCATTATAAAATGTTGACTATATTCTCTGTGCTGCACAGTATATCCTTGTATTGTTTATTTGTTTATTGTATACACAGTAGTATGTATCTCTTAAAACATTATCCTAATCTTGCCACTACCCCCATCCCTCTCACTACTGGTAACAACTAGCTTCTTTATATCTATGGGTCTGTTTCTGTTTTGTTATATATAGCCATTTGTTTTATTTTGGGGGGTTCCACATATAAATGATAATATACAGTATTTGTCTTTCTGTCTGACTTATTTCACTAAACATAGTATTCTCCAGATCCAGCCATGTTGTTGCAAATGGCAAAATTTCATTATTTGTGGCTGAACAATTTTCCATTGTATATGTGTACCACATCTTCTTTATCCATTCATCTGCTGATGCACACTTAGATTACTTCCATGTCTTGGCTATTATAAATTGTGCAGCTATAAACATTGGGATGTGTGTGTCTTTTTGAATTAGTTTTCATGTTTTCTGGGTATATGCCCAGGAATAGGATTGCTGGATCATATGGTAGCTTTATTTTTGTTTTTTCACTGCTCTCTTTAGCGGCTCAATCAGTTTACATTCCCATCAACAGTGTAGGAGGGTTCCATTTTCTCCATACCCTCTCCAGCATTTACTATTTGTAGAATTTTTGATGATGGCCATTATAATCCAGATGAAGTGATAGCTCATGGGGTTTGATTTGCATTTCTCTACAAATTAGTGATGTTGAGCCTCTTTTCATGTGCCTGTTGGCCATCTGTATGTCTTCACTGGAAAAATACCCATTTTCTGTCCATTTGGTTTTTCTACCCACTTTTTAATTGGGTTGTTTATTTTTTAATGTTTAATTCTATGAACTATTTATATATTTTGGATATTAACGCCCTCAGTCATTTGCAGATATTTTCTCCCATTACATAGGTTGTCTTTTCATTTTGTCAGTCATTTCCTTTACTGTGTAAAAACTTTTAAATTTAATTAGGTTCTAGTTATTTATCTTTGCTTTTGTTTTCTTTACCTGAAAAGACAGATTAAAAAAAAATATTGCTACTACTTATGTGAAAGTGTTCTTCCTATGTTTTCTGCTGTGAGTTTTATTGTGAAGGTAAGGGAAAGCCACTCAGTCGTGTCCAACTCTTTGCAACCCTATGGACTATACAGACTGTGGAATTCTCCAGGCCAGAATACTAGAGTGGGTAGCCTTTCCCTTCTCCAGGATTCTAGCTTAAAAGGTCTAAACAATAGAAAACTGATATACAAATCAATAACAGAATCTATTTATTTATTAGAGGCAAAGAGCTGGAGTAAAACTATAGTCATGGTACCAAATCTGTAATTTGCCTTTCATAATTACACAAGACTGTGGCATGTATTTCTGTGTGCAGAGTTTTACTGCTTTTGCCTCATAATATCTCCTGTATTTAACTTCTGTACTGTTTATTTTATACTTTTATTGTTCAAATTTCAGCAAGAGAACTCCCCTCCATGAGGGGACAGTAGTAGTAGTAAGCTTATAGAGCACTAAACAAAATTAAAAGGCTACGAAATAACTTCACTTCTTCTTTGCTAAATTAAAGTTTAAAGTTATTTATTAACAGTAAAACAAAGAACTCCTAATACTCTCAACTGCTGCTGCTGCTGCTAAGTCACTTCAGTCATGTCTGACACTGTGCAACCCCATAGACTGCAGCCAACCAGGCTCCCCCGTCCCTGGGATTCTCCAGGCAAGGACACTGGAGTGGGTTACCATTTCCTTCTCCAAGTCATGAAAGTGAAAACTGAAAGTGAAGTCGCTCAGTCGTGTCAGACTCTTAGCAACCCCATGGACTGCAGCCCACCAGGCTCCTCCATCCATGGGATTTTCCAGGCAAGAGTACTGGAGTGGGTTGCCATTGCCTTCTCCTAAGTCCCTAATTATAGGGCAGATGCTTTGAGTCATTTTTTCCAACAATATTGAAAATTTAAGCACTTTGATTTGCAGTCTCTTCCTCTTGTTGACCAACTTTTTTAAAAAGATAACTAGAAGAGTCATGTGATAGTTCCAGTGGCCATGTTCAAAAAGGGATAGAGAAGGAAGACACTAAATTCTTGACAATGATCATCTTATTATCTTTGTAGTCAGCAGATAAACTACTAATATCTCACATAAGAGAAATAAGGAAGCTGGATTTTTCTTACGGTTTTCTTTTTTCATGTTTTTAGAAAACTGGAATTAGCACTTAACTTCTAGGAGGTTAATCAGCCTGGTAAACTAAATAGAGAGCAAAGTGCCTGTCAGAATCAGCCTATCTTTGTGAGTTTTATTGTATGCGATCTTAAATTTAGGTCTTTGATTCATTTTTAGTTTATTTTTACATATGATGGGAGGAAATGTTTTAATTTCACTCTTTTACATGTAGCTAACCAGTTTTTCCAGCACCAGTTTTTGAAGAGACTGTCTTTTCCCTATTGTATATTTTTGATTCCTTTCTCATAGATTAATTGGCCATATGTTACTGGTTTATTTCTGGGCTCTCTCTTCTGTTCTGCTGATATGTGTGTCTGTTTGTTTGTGCCAGTACTATCCTGTTTTGATTACTGTAGCTTTGTAGTATAGTCTGAAGTCAGGAAGTCAGTGATACCCTCAGTGTTTTTTCCCCCTCAAGATTGCTTCTACAGTCTTTGAGGTTCCATATAAATTTTAGGATTATTTGTTGCACTTCTGTGACAAATACCCTATGTATTCTAGGTATTTTGATAATGATTGCATTAAATCTGTAGACTGCTTTGAATAATATGGATAGTTTAGCAATATTACTTCTTCCAATTCATGAACAGGGATGTCTTTCCATTTTTTTGTATCATCTTCAGTTGCCTTCATCAGTGTTCTGATTGTCAAGAGTATAGTTCTCAGTTTATTTCTAGATTTTTTTTTATAAGATCTAGAATGTAATTACCTTTGGATTCCTGAACTATATGATAGTTTTTTAGTGTATAGAAAAGCAACAGATTTTTATAGTTTGATCTTGATCCTTTACATGAAAAATCCCAAATAAACATCCTAACCTGCTATCCACATTAATTACAAAAAGAAGAAAGGTCAAAGTCAGCAAAAGAAAGGAAATGAAAAGAGCAGAAATAAAATTGAGACCCTGCCACATCTCCTTCAAATAGAAAATGTCAGTGAAGCCAAGAGTTAATTTTTTTTGTTGTTAAAAAAAAAAAAAATAGCCAGACTCCTTAAGAAGAGGTCCCAATAAACAAAATAAAGAGGAGAAATGTCAACCAATATCATAGACATACAAAAAAATCATAAGAGAAAACTATGAACAGTTTTATGCCAACAAAATTGGAAGACCTAGAGAAATGGATAAATTCCTAGAAATATACAGTCTTCCAGAACTGAATCAGGAAGAAATAAATAAGCTGAACAGATTGATCACCAGTAGTAAAATCAGTAATCAAAAAACACCTAGCAAACAGAAGTCCAGGTCTTGATGACTTCATAGGGGAATTCTACCAGACATACATAGTAGAGGTAATACATACCTTTCTCAAACTATTTCAAAAAACTGAAGAGGAGAGAACACCTAAATGCATCCTATGAGGCCAACCAACATTGCCCTGATACTGAAATCCAAAGACACTGCAGAAAAGATTATAGGCCAGTATCTCTGATTAATGTAGATGCAAAAATCCTCAAAAAAAAATATTAGCAAACTGAATCCAAGAATATATGAAAAGAATCATACACCATGATCAAGTGGGATTTATTCTAAGATTGTAAGAAGGATTGAGAATCCACAAATCAATCATTGTAATCGACCACATTAACAAAAGGAAGGATAAAAATCACATGATCATCTCAATAGATGCAGAAAAAAGCGTTTGACAAAGTTCATCCATTCATGTTAAAGATTCTCATCAAAGCTGGCATAGAGAGAACATATCTCAACATAATAAAGGCTGTTTATGACAAACCCATGCTAATATCATACTCAGCAGTGAAAAACTGAACACTTGTCCTCTACAAGTGCTTTTCACACTTAGGTTTTTATTCTGTCTGGAATGTATTTTTGTATGAGATGGAGGGATATAATTTTTGTTTCCCCACATGTAACCAGTTGTGTCAGCGCCATTTATTACACAGTACCTCTTTCCTCTGCCGATTCTATAAAGCCGTCTGTCACATACCTTGTTTCCCATGTGTGGGTGTGTTTTGAGGTATGCCTGGGATTGAAGTGAGATCTTTGCTTTGCATCTTGTCTGCTTTTCATTCTGTCCCAGTGTCTCTCCTACCCTATTTATGTCTAAATCAGCACCCCAGATTATTTTCCAAAACAGGTTTCAGTAACATACCACTACCCTTAGCAGAACATCAAAGCACTTTTTCTTTTTGGTATCCTCTCTTCATCTCCTTTCCAAAATAAATGAGTAGAGTCATGTTAAAAATAGAAACACTCCACAAATATAAAGTAGTAAGCAAAAGTTATCTTTTCTCAATCACTAATTAATCACTTTCACAATGTGTATTGTGAGACTTGCCTGTAAGCACATTCATTCATAGGTGTGTGTAAACATAGTATATGATGTTTTAGTATTTTTTTTCACACTCCACAGCAGCTTTTTTTTTTACATAATGTTTGATGCCCATCTTTTCATCTTTATATCTGTCTCTGTCTCTTTTTGACAATTACACAAGATTTTCATTGTGTATTTTTGTTATTATTATATGGATATAGCATAATGTATTTATTCACTTTCCCTTGTTGGCCACTTCATTAGTATTGCCAAATTGTCTCTCATAAAGATTGTACAAATCAGTACTCCCCAATGAATGATAGTGCCGTTTCTATAAACATCTTACTGTCACCTTTGCCAGGTGAAAAAATATCTGATGGTTTTAGTTTGTGTATCTGTAATTATAAATATATGACATCAAGTATCTTTTCTTATGTTTGATCCCTATTTTTGATCCTTTGTTTGATCCAATTATGATCTCTAGTTTTAAAAAATGGCCTTTTTCATATTCTCTCTTTGCTTTGTATAAGTCACCTAATTACTGTTTTGAAAATACTCTTCATGTGTATTATATTACATTTTTTTTATAATGTGCAGTAGTTTAAAACTTCTGTCATATTTGTTGATTTTTTAAAAAGTAGTTTCTTCTTTTGAGGCTTAAAAAGATTTTTCTCATTCTAAGATTTTTAAAGTAGAGTTCCATATTTACTTTAGAGCTTTTACTTTCATTTAAAAATTTAACTTACTAATTTAAAATTTAAATTCTCAATCTCATTAGAGTTTAATTTGATAGAAAGTGACTTTAGCTAGTTTTCTTCAGTGGCTGAGCAGCTGTGTCAGCATTTTGTGAATGATCAATCTTCCTAACTAATAATAGTACTAAGAGTACTAACTTTTACAAATACCTTTAATTCTGAACTCTCTCTCTAAAGATGTGCTATTCCTACACTAGTATCACCATTTAACTTCTGTTAGATATATATTTATCTGTTGGATTAGTTCTCTAGTCATAGCCTTTGATTCAGAATTCTCCAGGGAATTCTGTGTTTCATTTTCAGGCAAATTTGAGAATAATTTTAAGTTGCAAAAATGTGGGCATTTAGATTGTGATTATCTTAGCTTTATTGATTAATTTAGGGATGATTAACATTTACAGTGTTAAATCTCTTAGTCAAAACATCTTCATGACTAAAGTGAAAAAACATCTTCATGACTAAAGTGAATAAACATCTTCATGACATATTCATTTTAAATGTTTTTCTTAATATTTTAAAACATGGTTTTCTTACATAGTTTTATTTCACTTATTGGTTATTACTATGAATATTACTTTTTCATTCTGTTTTCTGACTACTGTTTGGGAAAGCAGAAAAATCTGACTTAGTAAAAGGATTATTTTGATGTTTTGGATAGCAGGGGATATACGAAGAAGATCCACATGACTGCTGTAATGACTATGCTTTCATAAAAATTTTTTTTAAGAAATTAAAAAAAATTAATGACTAAAAAGAAAGCTCTTGAAATATTTTATTATTTTTATCTTTGCAGACTTTGCCTAAGATTCTAAGCCATATTGCCCCAGCATTTTGCATGAGCAGCTGTAGCTTCGTAGTGGAAAAATCTAAAGAATCTACAGCTCGTGTTGTAGTTTGGAGAGAGATAGGAGTACAAAGAAGCTATACCATGGAGAGTACTTTGTGTGGCTGTGACCAGGGAAAATACAAGGTAAAACATCTCAGGATCTCTAGCCATAGAAATATTTCAAGACTGTCCTTTCATATATACTCTAGTAGTTTTCAAATATATATTAAATGATATGTTTGTTACACTGAGTTATATATAATTCACAATAATGGAATTGAATCATATGCAGTCTTAAGAACAGTCTCTCTCTTTTAATTCTCTGAACTAATAGGTTGCTTTGGGTTCTTAGGAAGTTTTAGTTGAGTCTATTTATAGTAATAATTTTTAAGAAAGTACACTGTATAGTACACATTTAAATAGTGATTAGTGATTATGATTTATAATGAACTCTGAAGGTAGTACATTACTGATAAAAAGTTCTATCATTTAAATTTATTGAATGTAAGTATATTTTTATACATTTAGAAATAGACACATTAGCCTAGAAATAGACACATTTATTTATAAAGTTTTTTTTTATATTTAGATTTTGTGCATGTGTGACTTATAAATGCATGAAGTGTTTGTTAGTTGTTCAGTTGTGTTCGACTCTTTGCTACCCCATGGACTATAGCCAGCCAGGCTCCTCTGTCCATGAAATTCTCCAGGCAGTAATAATGGAGTGGGTTGCCATTCTCTTCTCCAGGGGATCTTCCCAATCCAGGGATCGGACCTGGGTCTCCTACATTGCAGGCAGATTCTTTATCATCTGAGCCACCAGAGAACCCCTTTCAATTATATCCCTTCACTAATTTTTTTTTTCTTTACTAAGACTCTTCTTTGCTGCCATAGGCTTTTATTGGAAGAGAGTTCAGACTTTACTTTTGAAATTTAAGAGTAAATTTAAGAGTAACTTCCTTGGTGGCTCAGAGGGTAAAGATACACCTGTAGTGCAGGAGACTCAGGTTTGGTCCCTGGGTCAGGAAGATCCCCTGGAGAAGGGAATGGCAACCTACTCCAGTATTTGTGCCTGGAGAATTCCATGGAATGAGGAGCTTGGCGGGCTACAGTCCATGAGGTCACACAGAGTCGGACACGACTGAGTGACTAACACACACAACAAATGTTAGGTGACATTGAATTTTTTAAAGATTGAGCACGTCATAGGAAATAAATAGACCTTAGGTAAAACAACTGTTACGCTGTTTGGTTGTGTCTTTTTTTTTGATGTGGTACAAGAGGACAGTGAATCTCATGGTGATTTTCACATATCTCACATAAAAGCAATTATAGCTTTAGGTTTAGAAGGAGTTTAAAAATCTTCCAGGTGGTTAGTATTAAACATGTTATATATTAAATATTTAATGTTATATATAAAGTATTAAATATATATTTAGTATATATTAAATATTATGGTTGGTGCCAGAATCTTTAAGTGGAGAGCTTTGTGACTTTTCCATTCTGTAACAAACCAGAAACAACAAAAAAAAAAGGGTATAAATTTTACAACTGATGTTCAAACTTTGGGGCTCTGGATGGGTAGAACTTGGTGAAATTCTAGTACTTTGTGGAGAGTGACTTTTCCCTAATGACTTTAGGTTGACCTCAGAATACTATTCTTTCAGAATGTGCTATCTTTTCAAATCTCTCCAAATACTGTAAAGTGGTGACTTCTAGACTCCCAGAGTCATGGTTGTGGTGAGAGAGGAGCTTGAGTACTGCAGCCCGCAAATTGTGCCTCATGGTTATTGCTTTAGTGGACTGTATGTGTGTGGGATGGGAAAAGCTTGACAGTCACTTTTTGTAAATGACCATAGGAAAAAAAAATCTGGTACTTTGTGATTTAGGGAAACAGACTGTAAATTACTTTCTCTTAAAGAGATACTTTATGTAGTCAGATTGGAAAAGGAAACTGAAAGCATCAGTATCTGTGAAACTAGTCTCTGGGGGTAGGGAGAGAGGATGTCAGGGAGGCTGAAACTTAAATGCCCCTTGAAATCATCTATGGCATAATAACAGCAGTATTTGCTTATTAGATTTGTATTCTACTTACAGACTTTCATTGGGTTATTTTAAATGTTCCGCTTTTGCTTTGATAAATGTATTTGGTCATTGAAAAAACCACATAAAATATCTAAAATGTATTTTGAAACATAAAATGTTAGATGAGTTTTATAAAAATTATTAATTTTAACTTTTAAAAATAAAATGGTTACATAATAAATAGTTGACTTCCCAGGTGGCTCAGTGGTAAGAATCTGCCTGCCAATGTAGGAGACACAGGAGACATGAGTTCGATTCCTAGGTCAGGAAGATCCCCTAGAGAAGGAAATTGCAACACTCCAGTATTCTTGCATGAAAAAAAATCGCATGAACAGAGGAGCCTGGTGGGCTGCAGTCCATGGGGTTGCAAAGAGTCTGATATGACTGAGTGACTGGGCATGCAATGAATAGTCATTTCTCTTTTATATGATTTATATTGATATACTTTATGTGATTTACACTGGTAGAGTTACATTGATTTAATAAAACTCTTAAAGAGAGAAGTATGTCTTACTACTAAAAATAAGTTTTTATGTATGAAATTCAATCCTTTTATCATAACACATACTTCTTTTAAACTTTTTTAGCTAGCAAACTTTTTAAAGAGCAACTTTAGGTTCACAGAAAAATTGAGTGTAAAATGCAGAATTCCTATATATCCCCACCCTCCCCTCCCACCACATAATGTATACTTTTCAAACTTGTTAATGTTAGCTAATAAGTTGTGTGAGTCTGATAATATTTTAAGAAACAAATCTTTTCACCCTCAAGAATTTTCTTGTATTTCTGAATTTTAGGTTTCAAATATTCTTTATTTTCGATGAGCTAACTCAGGAATAGGCATAGCCTTTCTAAACCTCTTAGATTAAGAAGGCAAATGCATTTTCTAATAAAGTTAGTTAGGTTACATTTCCTAGAGTATTTGGAGGTGGCCAGACTATTTAAACAATCAGTCAGTCATTATTTTAAAGGCATGTGCTTCATAGAGTAAATAACAGTTTTTATGATTTATCTCTTCAGTTGCTGTATGGTTTTAGATGGTCATTGAAAGTCAAGTTCACTCTTAATGTACACCTGCAGCCTTTGTTGGTATAAGGATTTTATTTACTTTAGAGTTTCATTTTTATCTGAAAAGTAAATGATAAATAGTATCTTGATTTACAGTAGTTAATTTTTATCCCTTATGTGGTAATGTTTAACTTTTGCTGAACCTTATATTGTTTATTGGGAAACTATTAGTTTAAAAAGTGTTGTGGTAAAATTTTATTTTTGTTTTATTAGATCAAATTTGAAATGGGCATTCTTAACTGACATGAAACATAAGAGTTTACTTCTGCCTCATTGGCTTAGATTTGATTCTTTTTTTTTTTTTTAACATAGTCACCTTTCTTTTGTTTGTTTTTTACTCACTGGTTTCTATTTATCATGTAGAAAAAGTATGTATAAACTAATATTCAAGTAAACAGATTGGAGCCTTGATTGTAACACTATTTCGATGTCAGCATCTGAGTAGTAGATTACAAGTACTAGCAAGATCTTGTAAAAATATACTTTTACATATGAGCTCCAAGAATAACTTACCTTCAACATAGTTATCTGCTTTTTCCCCCCTTCTCAGTGTGTTGGTGAAAATATTTTGCACAAAGTAAATGAGAATAGACATTTCAGAAATTCTTATTTTAAGATGGTTTCTTTTTTGACTTAAAATAATCTTATATTGTTAAGACACTGTGCTTATGAGTTATAGGTTCATACAAAGTAACAGGCTTTTATTTTATTAATATAGCTTCAAATTCCTTTTATGTAATTTTAATGAGATATAGTCAGAGGATAGCAAATGTCCTAGTTACATGTTTATTATTGCTTTACTTCTAGGGTTTACAGATTGGCACTCGAGAATTGGAAGAGATGGGAGCAAAATTTTGTGTTGGTCTATTGCGTTTGAAAAGACTAACATCCCCATTGGAATATAATCTACCTTCCAGCTTGCTTGACTTTGAGAATGACTTGATTGAATCAAGCTGCAAAGTAACTAGGTAAGACACACTTGTGTTATTCTTTTGTTATATGGTAGTATGCTGTTAGACTTCATAGTTAAGTAAGAGGAAAGGCACAGAGATTTTGACAGTCAAGCATTTTTATAATTTATATAAATAAGTTTGCACATCTAATGTATGTTCCAAAATGTGATAATATTCTTGATTCTTTTAACATTGGTATTTGAATAAAATTTTAAATAACCTTTATATTTGAAATGCTATTTTAGTACTCTTAATGATTTACTTTTAACTCAAAAGTAAGCATATATCAGATAATATATAAATTAAGAATGCTTGGAGCCAAAATTCATACTTCAAAAGAAATTTTATTTTGTTGATAATCTATACACATCAAATAGCTTTCCAATATCTTCTGGTAACATCTGCTAGAAACAGCTAATTTAGTATCACTCTGAAAATTTAACTACATGTGACAAGTATTTTTCTAAGTAGGTAATCTTTTGCTCCTAAAATTCAATGTATGTAAATTTAGATCAGATACAGGCTCAGACATAATTTGATGTCATATTTCTTAATCATAATACTAGAGTTTAGCATTTTATAGTTTGATACATATAGTTAGAAATAGTCCCATTTTATAGAATCTTCATGATTTTTGTTGGTAGACATTGACATCAGATTTGTTAATTTATTGCCAGGCTCTGTTGTATGTATCAACTTAGCAGTTTTAAGTGTAGTAAAACATTAATTAGAACTCTATTTTTATATAATGTTATAACTGAGATAGTGATTACCTGCATTCTCTACACTTCAAAACACTTGGTAAACAATAATGGAAATAATTACAAATATATTTATTTATTCAATAAACATGCATAAAGTTGTTCTCATTGATGTTTAGAAGCTTCCTTTTCATTTATTTTACGTACTTTTGATTCTGTTCCTAATGTTTCATTGTTGGTGTTACCTCTTTATGGAGGTAAAATTCACAAATAAAATTGTAAGATATTTAAAGTATATAATGTGATGATTTGGTATATATATGTATACACTGTGAAAGGATTTCCCCATTCAGTTATTAACATGTCCATACATCACATCACACATTTACTTTTGTGTATGTGTGTTGGGAAATATTTTTCAGTTCTGCTCTCATAGCAAATTTCAATTACACAATGCAGCATTATCTAGTATAGTCACCATGTTATTCATTACTTCCTCAGACCTTATTTATCTCAACAACTGAAAGTTTGTATTATTTTTACCTCCCCCTATTGCCTCCTCTGCCTGCCTCCTACCCATTGGCAACCACTTTGCCACTCTGTTTCTATGAGTTGTTTCAATTTTTTTTTTTTTTTCACATTTCACATGTGAATGACACCAAGCAGTATTTCTCTTTGTTTGGCTTATTTCACTTAGTGTAATGCCCTCCAGTTTCATCCATGTTGTAGCAAATGAAAAGATTTCCTTTTTTTAAAGGCTGAATAATATTCCATTATATCAGTTCAGTTCAGTTGCTCAGTCATGTCCAAGTCTTTGAGACCTAATGGACTGCAGCATGCCAGGCTTCGCTGTCCATGACCAGCTCCCAGAGCTTGCTCAAACTCACGTCCATTGAGTCGGTGATGCCAACCAACCATCTCATCCTCTGTTGTCCCCTTCTCCTCCTGACTTCAGTCTTTTCCAGCATCAGGGAGTCAGTTCTTTACATCAGGTAGCCAAGTATTGGATCTTCAGCTTCAGCATCAGTCCTTCCAGTGAATATTCAGGACTGATTTCCTTTAGGATGGACAAGTCCAAGGGACTGTCAAGAGTCTTCTCCAACACCACAGTTTGAAAGCAACAATTCTTCGGTGGTCAGCTTTCTTTATGGTCCAACTCTCATATCCATACATGACTACTGGTAAAACCATAGCTTTGATTAGACAGACCTTTGTTGGCAAAGTATTATCTCTGCTTTTTAATATGCTGCCTAGGTTTGTCATAGCTTTTCATAATATCTATCTGCATTTTCCTTATTCATTCATCTGTCGATGGTCAGATAGTTTTCATACTTTGACTATATGAATAATACTGCTTTGAACATAAGAGTACAGTGTCTTAATGGTTTTTAGTGTACAGATCTTCCACTTTATTGGCTAATTTATTGCTAACTTGTTTTTGATGCTATAGTAAGTGAAATTGTTTTCTTGATTTCTGTTCCTGATGTTTCATTGTTAGTGTATAGAAATGCAGCTGGTGGTATTTTTATGGATGCTATATGATGTCTTGTCTATTGCAAATAGAGAAAATTTACTTTTTCCTTTCTTATTTGGGTGACTTTTATTTCTTTTCTTGTCTAATTGCTTAAGCCAGTACTATGGTGAGAGTGGGCATCCTTTCTTTGTTCCTTATCTTAGAAGAAAAGCTTTTAGTATTTCATGGTTAGCTGTGGGCTTGTTGTATTAACTTTTATTATGCAAGAGTGCATTTTCTCTTTACCTGGTATGTTGAGAGTTGAATGAATGGATGATGAATTTTGTCAAATGCTTTTCTGCATCTGTTGAGATGATTATATGATTTTTAGCCTTTGTTTTGTTAATGTGGTAAATCACATTAATTAATTTGCATATGTTGAACAAGAGTGCAAGGTGATCAAGGATGCAAGGTGATCAAGATTTATATATGAGTCTTTTAATGTATTGTTGAATTTGATTTCCTAATACATTTTATTGAGGACTTTCGCTTCTAAGTTCATCAGGGATATTAACCTATAGTTTTTTTTTTTTTTTAAGTTCTTTCTCTGACTTTGATATTTAGGATAATGCTAACCTTATACAATGAATTTGGAATTGTTCCCTCCTCTTTTAATTTGGGAAGAGTTTGAAAATAATTGCTATTATTTATTCCTTAAATGGTTGGTAGAATTCATTGAAACCATCTGCTCCTGGGATTTTCTTTCTTGGGAGGCTTTTGAGTATTGATGCAGTCTCTTCACTCATAATTGCTCTGTTCAGATTTTCTATTTATTTCTTCATGATTCAGTCTTGGTAGGTTGTATCTTTCTAGGAATTTTTTCCATTTGTTCTTGGTTGTGCAATTTGTTGGTGTATAATTGTTCATAGTAATCTCTTATGAGTCTCTGTATTTTTTTATGTATCTTTTGTGATGTCTCTTTCATTTATAATTACTCCATTTTTTTTTAGGAAGTCTTAACAGTTCATTCTTTTCTAAAAAAAATTAATTCTAGATTTCATGGATCTTTTTATCTTTTTAGTCTCCATTTTATTTATGTCTGTCTGATTTTTGTTATTTTCTACCTTCTGCTAACTCTAGGCTTATTTATTCTTATTTTTCTAGTTCCTTGAGATGTAAAATTGGGTTGTTTATTTGAGATTTCTTTTTTCTTCATGTAGACCTTTATTGTTATAAACTTCCCTCTTAGAAATGATGTTGCTGCATGTTGTCAGTTTGGGTATGTTGTATTTCCATTTTTACTTCTCACAAGATATTTTTTTATTTCTCTTTTACTCATTGGTTGTTCAGGAACATGTGTAATCTCCACATATTTGTGAGTTTTCCAGTTTTCCTAATTGATTTCTACTTTTCTTTTCTGACAACACCATACAACTTGTCGGATCTTATTTCCAAAACCAGCAATTGAACCCAGGCCCTCAGCATTGAGAGTGCAGAGTCCTAACCACTGGACTGCCAGGGAATTCCCAATTGATTTTGAATTTTGTATTGTTGTGGTTGGGCTTAATATGATTTTGGTTTTCTTAACTTAATTAAGACTTGTTTGTCGGCTAAGATATGATTTACCCTGCATAATGTTCCATATGTGCCTGAGAAGAATATGCTTTTTTTTAATCTGTTGGAAATTATGTGCTATATATCTTGTCAGGTCTGTCTGACTTAATATGTAGTAGAATTCCATATATATAACTTGGGGGAAATGGACAAATTCTTAGAAAAGTATAACCTTCCAAAACTGAACCAGGAAGAAATAGAAAATTTGAACAGACCAATCACAAGCACAGAAATAAAAACTGTAATAAAAAAATCTTCCAACCCATAAAAGCCCAGGACCAGAGGGCTTCACAGGTGAATTCTACCAAAAATTTATAGAAGAGCTACCACCTATACTACTTAAACTCTTCAAAAAAATTTGCAGAGGAAGGAATACTCCCCAAATCATTCTACAAGGCCACCACCATCACCCTTCTACCAAAACTAGACAAAGATGCCACAAAAAAAGAAAACTACAGGCCAATATCAATGATGAACATAGATATAAAAATCCTCAACAAAATCCTAGCAGACAGACTCCAACACCATATTAAAAAGATTATATATTGTTATCAAGTGTGCTTTATTCCAGGGATGCAAGGATTCTTTAATATCTTCAAATCAATCAGTATGATACACCAAATTAACAAATTGAAAGATAAAAGCTCACAATGGATTAAAGACCTAACTGTAAGAACAGAAACTATAAAACTCTCAGAGGAAAACGTAGGCAGAACACTCTCTGACATAAATCACAGCAAGATCCGCTATGACCTACCTCCTAGAGTAATGGAAATAAAAACAAAAATAAACAAATTGGACCTAATTAAATTTAAAAGCCTTTGTACAATGAAGGAAACTATAAGCAAGGTGAAAAGACAGCCTTCAGAATGGGAGAAAATAATAACAAATGAAACAACTGACAAATTAATCTCCAAAATATATAAGCAGCTCATGCAGCTCAATACCAGAAAAATGAACAACCCAATCAAAAAGTGGGCCAAAGAACTAAACAGACATTTCTTCAAAGAGACATACAGATAACTAATAAACACATGAAAAAATGCTTAACAGCACTCACTATTAGAGAAATGCAAATCAAAACCACAATGAGGTATCATTTCACACAGGTCAGAATGGCTATATCCAAAAGTCTACAAGCAATAAATGCTGGAGAGGGTGTGGAGAAAAGGGAACCCTCTTACACTGTTGGTGGGAATGCAAACTAGTACAGCCACTGTGGAGAACAGTGTGTAGGAAACCAGAATTGAAAGAGACATATGTCCCAGTGTTCATTGCAGCAGTATTTACAATAGCTAGCAGCAGCAGGGCATGGAAACAACCTAGATGTTCATCAGCAGATGAATGGATAAAGAAGTTGTGGTACATATACACAATGGAATATCACTCAGCTATAAAAAGGAACACATTTGAGTCAGTTCTAATGAGATGGATGAACCTAGAGCCTACTATACAGAGTGAAGCAAGTCAGAAAGAGAAGGACAGCTACTGCATATTAACACATATATATGGGATTTAGAAAGACGGTACTGATGATTCTACATGCAGGCAGCAAAGGAGACACAGATGTAAAAAACAAACTTTTGGACTCAGTGGGAGAAGGTGAGGGTGGGATCATTTGAGAGAGTAGCACTGAAGCATGTATATTGCCATATGTAAAATAGATGACGGTGGAAGTTTGATGTGTGAAGCAGGGTACCCAAAGCCAGTGCTCTGAGATAGGGTGGAGAAGGGGGATTAGCTTGGGGGGGCACATGTATACCTGTGGCCAATTCATGTTGATGTATGGCAAACAACCACCACAATATTATAATTATCCTCCAATTAAAATATAAATTAATTAAAAATAAAAATCAACAGTGTAAGATCACACACACACACAAAATTCTTAATTGCAATGAATTAAGGGGAGATTAGAGGGAAAGAAACTCTCAAAAAAAAAAGACTCAGGAGAATGATTTTTTTTTAATAATCTTCCCTTTTATTTATTTATTTATTTTTAATATTTTGTTTTTATAATTATCATACAATAAGGTTGACCTTTTCCTTTGTTGCTGTTGTACAGTTTTATGTGTTATACATGTACAGATTCATATAAAGCTCTCACAATGAGAACACAGATTTTCACCATCCAAAACAGGAGAATGATTTTTTAAAAATTGATAAACTTTGCCCAGGCTTTTAAGTCCAGCATTGTGGGAGCCCAGTAGAACTTATTTAGAGGAGGCTTTTACTTACTCTTCTCACTTTTCCCCCTTTCTGCCTTTTGACTCTTAAGTGAATAGCGTCTCTGATAAAACATCTTTGAAAAGTCAGCTTCCTTCTATTTGGATTAGGGATGGCCTAAGCAAGGAGATCTAAAGGTCTGATTGCTCTTATAAAGCCTTTTTACCAATTCTATTTTCAGTTTCCCCTGATAACCATTATCTTCAATTCCTGAACTTTTCTAGTGCTTTGTAATACAAATTGGCACTTTTTTCCTTGGCCTCCCCTTCTGTAGATGCTCAGCAAAGTGGAGCAAGTTAGAACTCAAGCCTCCTGTTTTCATCCATCTTCTTCCATTTTCCAACATTTTGTTGATATCTCATCTTTGCTATTATCTCTTCAGTTTTCTTTTTTTTATGTATTTATCCTTTTTAAAAAGTTATTTTTTTCTGTCATCCTAGTGGCTTTTGAGATCCACTATGTTTATCATAAGTTATACAACTTTTTTTTCAGTGAAACGAAAAGAAATTATAATTTAATTATATTTTATATTGTTAGGGCATTTGTTGGAAATTACCACACACAAATCACTTTAATTTTACCCAATTGCATTTGCTGTATAATAAAAATTCCATTTCATACAACACTAAGTCTGCCTTATATCTTTCCTAGGGGGTGTATTTCTTTTAGGTCAAAGCTGGAGATGTAGGTGAAAGTCATTTAAGAACTTAAACCTTGTTGGGCTGCACCCTACAGGCCTGCAATTCTTATAGTTGCCCAGCAGTAAGACCAAATAAAGCACCCAGAGATAACTACAGAGATCAGTGGTTTTCTTTGATAGTGAGTTCTAACATGCCTGATGTAAGGTCCTGGAGAGCAGACAGTGGGTAGGACAAGGAGCAGTTTTTGCTATGGTGGTGGGGGTGGGTGTTACCAGTTTTACAGGGAATTGGTGTCAGGTTGTCTCGTCAGTTACTAGGGAAACCAGAGAGGGAGGGCCTGTTCCTCATCACCACTTTGATAAACTATTAATAGTGGGTGGAGCCATTCTTAAGCCTCAACATTCAGAAAACTAAGATCATGGCATCTCGTCCCATCACTTCATGGCAAATAGATGGGGAAACAGTGGAAACAGTGACAGACTTTATTTTTGGGGGGCTCCAAAATCACTGCAGATGGTGACTGCAGCCATGAAATTAAAAGAAGCTTACTCCTTGGAAGAAGAGTTGTGACTAACCTAGACGGCATATTAAGAAGCAGAGACATTACTTTGCCAACAAAGGTCCATCTAGTCAAAGCTATGGTTTTTCCTATGGTCATGTATGGATGTGAGAGTTGGAGTATAAAGAAAGCTGAGCACCGAAGAATTGATGCTTTTGAACTGTGGTCTTGGAGAAGACTCTTGAGAGTCCCTTGGACTGCAAGGAGATCCAGCCAGTCCATCCTAAAGGAAATCAGTCCTGAATATTCATTGGAAGGGCTGATGCTGAAGCTGAAACTCCAATACTTTGGCCACCTGATGCAAAGAGCTGACTCATTAGAAAAGACCCTAATGCTGGGAAGGATTGAAGGCTGGAGGAGAAGGGGATGACAGATGAGATGGTTGGATGGCATCACTGTCTCAATGGACATGAGTTTGAGTGAACTCTGGGAGTTGGTGATGGACAAGAGAGGCCTGGCATGCTTCAGTCCATGGGGTCACAAAGAGTCAGACATGACTGAGCAACTAAACTGAGCTGGAGCCATTCTGATCCAAAAAGTAGAATAGTCACTAGCCAGGAGTGGAGGGATGGGAAGTGGGGCAAGTTATTGATTAGGCTTTATGATTAAGAGGGAAGGTTAATCATGTGAAGAGGCTGTGGGTGAGGCAAGGACTCCTTGAGCAGGGATGTACACAGAGCAGGAGTAAAGCCATCTTGAGTGGCCCAGCCATACACAGCCACATAGTGTTTTTGAACTTAGCAAAAATTTTTTAATTTGGCTGCACTGGGTCTTAGTTGCAGCACTTGGGATTTTCATTGCCATTTGTGGGCTGTTACAGCATGCAGGCCGTAGCTTCCTAACCAGGGATCACACCTTGGCTGCTTGCATTGGGAGTGTAGTGTCTTAAATCTTTGGACCACCAGGGCAGTCCCCAGCAAAAGTGTTTTTATCTGTTAGCTGAACTATTAAACAGTATTTTTCAATTCAGTTCAGTTCAGTCGCTCAGTCGTGTGTGACTCTTTGCGACCCCATGAATTGCAGCACGCCAGGCCTCCCTGTCCCATGACCAACTCCCGGAGTTCACTCAAACTCACGTCCATCGAGTCAGTGATGCCATCCAGCCATCTCATCCTCTGTCGTCCCCTTCTCCTCCTGCCCCCAATCCCTCCCAGCATCAGAGTCTTTTCCAATGAGTCAACTCTTCACATGAGGTGGCCAAAGTACTGGAGTTTCAGCTTTAGCATCATTCCTTCCATAGAAATCCCAGGGCTGATCTCCTTCAGAATGGACTGGTTGGATCTCCTTGCAGTCCAGGGGACTCTCAAGAGTCTTCTCCAACACCACAGTTCAAACACATCAATTCTTCGGCGCTCAGCCTTCTTCACAGTCCAACTCTCACATCCATACATGACCACAGGAAAAACCATAGCCTTGACTAGACGGACCTTTGTTGGCAAAGTAGTGTCTCTGCTTTTGAATATGCTATCTAGGTTGCTCATAACTTAACAGTATGAAACAGTATTTTTAGTGACCCTTTTTTAAAGGATTTGAGAACTAGTAAAACAGTGAATGGGCTTCCCTTGTAGCTCCATTGGTAAAGAATCTGCCTGCAGTGCAAGAGACCAGGGTTCGATCCCTAGGTTGGGAAGATCCCCTGCAGAAGGAAATGGCAACCCACTCCAGTATCTTTGCCTGGAAAATCTCATGTACAGAGGAGCCTGGAGGGCTGCAGTCCATGGGGTCGCAAAGAGTTGGGCACGACTGAGCGACTAACACTTAACACTTACTTATTTAAAACAGTTAATAATATTTCTCATTAGGATTTGTGATGGTGACTAAATTTCAGGATAATAAGTGTATGATTTTAAGTTTAAGTATGTTTTAAAACATTATGAGAAAGTAAAGTTGAAAAATACCAAACTCTACACAGTGTTTTATTGTAATTAAAAATACAGCCATGTTTAAAATGAAGCCTATTTACTATCTTATAATCAATTAGTGTTTGGATTTTTTATAATTGAGATGAAATTCACGTAGGATAAAATATACCATTTTAAAATGAACAGTTTAATGGCATTTAGTATGTTCACAATATTTCCAATCACCTCTGTCTAATACCATTTTTTTTTAAATCATCTGCCCAGAGGAGACCCTCATACCATTAAGCAGCATTTCCAGTGGGGTATGGGTTTGATATCTGGTCGAGGAGCTAAGATTCCACATGCCTCATCACCAAAAAACAAAACATAAAACAGAAGCAATGTTGTAACAAATTTAATAAAGACTTTTTTAAAAAAAAAAAAACAGTACACATCAAAAAAAAAAAACAAACAAGAAAAAGAATAAAATTATTCTTCTTACATAGGTGTCTATTTGAAACTTCAAAATAAGGCTGTTAGAATAAAGGAAGAGCACATATTCATTTGAAGAGGATTCAGTCTCTCCTCTGACAGGCTATAGTGTAGGGCAGATTTCCCCAATCTAGTGAGGAACTGAGCTGATTTGATGTAGGTTTGTAAAACTTATGAAGCGTGTAATTCTTCATTTGTCCCTGTCCCCTTTATAAGTGTCCCCTTGCAGAGGTCACAGTTGTAGGCCCAGGGTTTCTCACAAGACTGCCCCAAATTCTGTTATTTTCTGTTGTATTTGTTTTGCTGCTTTCTGCTTTGCTTTTCAGCTTCTTGCTCTGTGTATTTTAAGAATTTGTCAAATGCCACTAAAGAAAAACCGTTGGGTGTCACATCTCTGTAACTCCTTTCTTCCAGGAAACTTGGCAGCCTGGAACTCCAGCTTTTGCCTCCATTCTTTTGACATTGCTGAAAGCTTTGATGACTACTCTACCTCTTGGCTGTGGCTCTTGCTGGGCTTTGATTTCCTCTGGACTTTGCCCCATGCACCTTTTCTCTTGGTTGATTTTGCTTTGTATATCTTCAGTGTAATAAGTAATAGCTTTGAATATAACTCTGTGCTAAATCTTGTAAATCTTCCTAGCAAATCACTAAACCTACAACCAAGATCATTCTGCCCAGCAAGGATCTCATTCAGATTCAACAGAGAAATCAAAAGCTTTACAGACAAGCAAAAGTTAAGAGAATTCAGCACCCTCCAAACCAGCTTTACAAGTACTAAGGAAACTTCTCTGGGCAGGAAACACAGGAGAAAGAAAAGACCTGCAAAGACAAACCCAAAACAATAAAGTAAATGGTAATAGGATCATAATATCAGTAATTACTTTAAATGTAAATGAATTAAATGTTCCAAACAAAAGACACAGACTGGCTGATTGGATACAAAAGCAAGATCCATACATATGCTATGTACAGGAGACCCACTTCAGACCTAGGCAAACAATACAGACTGAAGGTGAGGAGCTAGAAAAAAATATTCCATGCAAATGGTTATCCAAAGAAAGCTGGAGTAGCAGTACTCATCCCAGATAACATAGACTTTAGAATAAAGACTGTTATGTAGGAAGAACAGTAATTGTTGATCAAGGAATCAATCCAAGAAGAAGATATAACAGTTATAAACATATCTGCACCCAACAAAGGAGCACCTCAATAAACAAGGCAAATGCTAACAGCTATAAAAGGGGAAGTCAACAGTAACACAAATAATAGTGGGGGACTATAACACTTAAGTCACACCAATGGACAGATCATCCAAACAGAAAATTAATAAGGAAACATAAGCCTTAAATAACACATTAGATCAGATGGACCTAATTGATATCATCAGGATATTCCATTCAGAAGCAGCAAAATAGATGTTTTTCCTCTAGAGCACATAAAACATTCTTAAGGAAAGATTACATCTTGGGTCACAAATCAAGCTTTGGTAAATTTAAGAAAATTTAAATCATATCAAGCATTTTTTTTAAAACAATGCTATGAAATTAGATGTCAATTACAGGGAGAAAACTGTAAAAAAAAGAAAAATGCATGGAGGCTAAACAATACGCTTCTAAATAACCACGAGGTCACTGAAGGAAGTCAAAGAGGAAATGAAAAAACATCTAGAAACAGATGACAACAAAAACACAACCCAAAGCCTATGGGATTCAGCAAAAGCAGTACTAAGTGAGAAGTTTAAAATAATACAAGCCTACCTCAAGAAACAAGAAAATCCTCAAATAATCAGCCTAACCTTATACCTAAAGCAGCTAGAAAAAGAACAAAAAACACACAAAATTAGTAGAAGGAAATAAATCCTAAAGGTCAGCAGAAATAAGTGAAAAAGAAATGAAGAAAACAGTAGCAAAGATCAATAAAACTAAAAGCTGGTTCTTTGAGAAGATGAACAAACTTGACAAACCATTAGCCAGATTCATCAGGGAAAAAAGAGAATACTCAAGTCAATAACATTAGAAATGAAAAAGAAGTTACAACTGATACCACAGAAATACAAAACATCATAAGAGACTACTACAGGCAACTATATGCCAATAAAATGGACAGCCTGAAAGAAATGGACCGATTCTTAGAAAAGTACAACCTTCCAAGACTGAACCAGGAAAACATATATGAACAGACTAATCACAAGCACTGAAGACAAAATATGAACAGGCCAATCACAAGCTCTGAAATAAAAACTGTGATGAAAAATCTTCCAGCAAACAAAAGCCCAGGGCCAGAGAAGCACTAACACCTATCTGCTCAAACTCTTCAAAAAAATTGCAGAGAGAGAAAAACACCCTGAAAATTTGAAGCACCATGGTCAAAATAGAATGAATCATAGGTTTTTGAAAGTAAAAGAATAATTGTCGTTTTAAAGGCAAATAATTAATTCAACTTTTTTTCCTGAAATCCTAACAGAGTTATGATATTTTAGTTGTGTAACAATGAAATTGTTCTTATGAACATTAGATGTGTTGTAAAGTCTTATACAATCCTCCAAACCACTCAGCCTGATTTATCAGTACTACTGTGTCATGGTGCAAGCTCTGAACGTTTAAGAGGAAGTTTACTATACAAGAGCAAGTTGATTTTGCAGTATATTTTTCTCTTTCCTTTAATGAGCAATATTAAAACAATTCTAGGAAAAATGATACTCTCATCAGATGAGGTTTGCCTTCTCATAAAATTAGAACCATATAATCCATTAACTTGTCTTTTCTGTTTAAACTTCAGATATTTGAACTGAATTTAGTATTCAGTTGCAGGAATTCTTTCATTTTCGGTGCCTAATAACATCAGCTTCTCTGCTCATTTGAAAATATTATTGTTCCCTTTTTATTATCTGATTTTATAGCTTTTAATTGCATCAGCAATAGAAAATTCTTTTTTGGAAGTAGGTAGGTTATAAACAAACATAGATCTATATGAAATTTAGGTCATTTTGGTCACAAAGGGGGGATATTGAGACATTTCTGTAATGTTTCTTTGATTGTGTGTGTGTGTGTGTGTGTGTGTGTGTGTGTGTGTGTGTGTGTGTGTAAAGTCTCCCAAATGGGGAGAAATCAGAATATGTGATTTTTTTTGAAGAGGAAAGACTATGTTACCTAGTGGAAGGATTGCCTTAATCCCAAACAGCCTACCTAATGAAATATTTAGAAGCACTTAGCGCTTTTAAGCAAATATCTTCTGTGTCCCAAGGGAAAGTAATTAATCTGGGTATGGAATGTTCCCTTGTTTTTATTTTTATTCTTGACCAGTGGAGTCTGAGAGGATGGGTATATGGGCTGTTCTTATGGCAAATGATTATAGACTTAGAATAAGTGGTTTCAGGGTATTACTGGAGGAACCAATTAGATACCACAGTTTCTTATAAAGCTTCTTGAAATTATCTTTACTTGATTTATAGTGATCAAAATAAACTCCTAAGCCTACAAATTGATGAAATCCTTCCATGAAGTAACCCACTGAGAGAGTCCTTTTTTTTTTTTAGCTATCTATTGTAGGATATATATTGATACTCTTGTCAGATAATTAAAAGTTAGCATTTCGCCCTATATTATCAATGCAATTATTTTCAGCTATTACAAATGTCTTAATTTGTTCATTTGGATAACATTTTAAAAATAAACCCAAATTACTGCTTGCATTATACTGAAATCAAAGTTAGTCCAGTATAGTAAAATAATCTTGTTTTAAAGCCTTGTAACCTAACTAAGTCTTGTGTGTTCTGTATGCTTTGGCTACAGCCCCACCACTTATGTTTTGGATGAAGATGAACCTCGATTCCTTGAAGAAGTTGATTACAGTGCAGAAAGTAATGATGACTTAGATATTGAACTGGCTGAAAACACAGGAGACTATGAACCTTCTGCCCAAGAAGAAGTACTTTCTGACTCTGAATCAAGAACATACCTATCTTGAACCCTTTGCCATCACTTATTAATTGCAAAGAAGAAATGAAATATCTTGGTTTTTGTTACATAGGAAGTTTGAGAGAAATGACTTTATAGAAAGCTGACTCAGAAAGATGGAAAGCATCTTGGACCTGTTTGGTTTCAAGACAATAAATATGTTATTAATTCCTGATAAAATTGGCACTTGTTTTATTTTAGATTTTCAATGCACTTTACATAGCATTGAAGTATCAAATATTGGATTTACTTTTTAAAAAAAACCCTGAGTGTCACTGCATGAGTTTTTAATCTTAGGATTATATATCCTGCATCAAATGGATAATTTTGAAGTGCGTGAGAATATAAAGTCTAAATTCCAGAGTTGTTGAGAATCCTGTTACTGAAAACTAATATATATGTACATGGATTCCTGTAGATGTGTTTGTGTAAGGATGGGTAGATACTGAAGATAAGACTGTTCTTCACAATCATGTTAACTGTTGAGTTGTGACTGAAATCATCCTGAGTTTGCCTTGAAACCATTACATTCTACATTTACCAAATTAAATAAAAACTATATTAAATGTTGCATTCATTTTGTCATCCTTTTTAACCAGCTCAGATTATTTGGTCTATGGAATCTTCAGGGAAATATTACAATAATCTGACATCTGAATACATTGATAAAAATTTGTGAAAAAAATGCTTATAGCATTGTTTATATAGTAGAGGCATACCTATCGTAAACATATATTTGAACAGCTGTTTTCTCTAAAATTGTGTCTCATGGATGCACCTAAAGTCTGCTGCTGCAGACTATTAAAAATCTTTAAAAATGTACTGAGGGTATGAGCCAGTGTTAAATGTACATGAAGCTTATGCTGCATCTCCTGAACTGTGCAGTTATTAAGTGTACTGACGTGAATTCATTTAGGGCATGCTGACACTGTAACTGAGTCCTAGAAAAGGCAGTGAATTTCAGCTTTTTCTTATAGTGACATCTTCCCAAGTCTAAGCTGTCCTGCTGCAGGAATGACTTTGTCCTTATTTATGAAGCAAAATAAAACAAGTCCAATGACATTGGATAAATGTTCTAAGAACTAAGTTTCTGTTGTAACAAAACAAATCCAAAAAGATAATGTATGAACAGACTTGCCAGGGTTTGGGTGTCTCAGTTTTGGCATGTTATCTTCACATATTCTGGAGAATTTTTCAAAATCTTTCTTTAGACCTGTAGACCTGTAATAATGAAAAAGAAATTATAAAAGTGTTTCAGATTTTTGCACGTTCCATATCAATGATTTTCATTGTCTTATTTGAGACATTTCACCCACAGTGTGGCTTCTTTTTGGCACCAGAGGAACCATGTTTAAAAACATAGCAAGGGGCCATAATATTGAGGTCTTATCTCTAAATAGCCTAATTCTTACTAATCTCAGAAAGTAAAGACTAAAATAGATTGTGAAGTTGAACTAGCCCTCTTAGTGTGTGGTGACCTGATTTAGGAAATATCAGGATACTTTAGCATTATTTATTTAATGATGATTTGTAAAGTTAATTATTTTATTATTTTATATATTAATAGAAAGTAATTACATATATAACTATATTTTTTTCAGAGCGTGGATTATAGAGCCACTATGTCTGTATATGAACTTTTCTTGACTCTTACAAAACTAGAAATTAAAAATCAGAGAAGTCTTACATGAAAGGCAACTGCAGCTACTAGAATATGCAGAATAACTCAGAGTGTTTGTTTTTGTTAGCAGTATAAAAACCTCTTAGCATATGCTGCTATCATACTTTATATTGATGAGGCATATCTTTTAGTATATGTTGCACACCTGAACATGCTTTTTATTAAATAATTATTCATAAGATTGAAGAGAAGTTCTTTATAGTTAGGAGATGACTAACAATAAATAACTTTGGAAAAGTAAGAAATAATTTAAATCCTAACTTTTCTAATTAGGGGTAAACTAAATATCATTGGCTATTTGTAGGTAAAAATGCCCTAAATTTTACCTTTTTAGATTTTCATAAAATGACTGAGATGCCTTCAGTGCCGTAATCCTGATAATTAATGTGGCTGATAAAGTGAAAGTCACTCAGTCGTGTCTGACTCTTTGCGACCCCATGGATCACACAGTCCATGGAATTCTCCAGGCCAGAATACTGGAGTGGGTAGCCTTTCCCTTCTCCAGGGAACCTTCCCAACCCAGGGATCGAACCCAAGCCTCCTGCATTGTAGGTGGATTCTTTACCAGCTGAGCCACGAGGGAAGCCCAGGAATACTGGAGTGGGTAGCCTATCCCTTTTCCAGTGGATCTTCCCAACCCAGGAATCAAATCAGGGTCTCCTGCATTGCAAGTGGATTTTTTACCAACTGAGCTATCAGGGAAGCATGGTTGATAAACCAAGTCTAACAAGCAAAGAGTTGGACACAACTGAGCGACTGAACTGAACTGAATAAATGAATTTAGACTTACTTGATTTACTTCACATTTGGAACTGTGAATTTCATAACTAGTTTTTATCTAACCCATTGGTTCTCAAATTATGTATATACTGTGTGCATCAGAATCACCTGGAGAACTTGCTTCTCAAAACACAGATGACTGATTCTGTGGATCTGGGGCCGGGCCCCCAAATGTGCATTTCTTAAAAATTCTCAGATGGTGATGTTATTGGAGTCACACTGTATGAACCGCTGATATGATCTGATGCTCTGTTAGCATCACAATTTCCTAAGAATCACAGGACCTATGAATTGGAAGTCAGCAACAGAGATGAGTTAGAGCAAGATAATTTGTAGAATCAAGAAAATAGGCAGAGATCAAGAAAGTCACTGGGGCAGAGCTGGGGCTTTAGCCCAGGTCTCTTGACAACTAGCCTCATGTTCTTACCAAAGAAGGAGATGCTTTCCTTTGCATTTCCCCCTAAAGTGAGGAATGTTAAAAGCTGAAGGGTCGGTCTTTCTTGAGTTTATAAAATTCATCTGCCAAAAACCTATGGTTCACAATGGCTTTTTCTTTATTGCAGTCATAGTGTTGTTTGAATACAGGATTTTGTTCTGGATTAAGTATTGTTCTTAATCAGTCTCTGCCACTTCTACCAGTTTTTGTGTGGTGTTTAGAAACATGGAGATTTGTCTGAATCCTAATTACAAATAAGTAAGCTGGTGTTCCACTTTGGATAGTACATTAACCACGGTGAATATGATACTTCTAAATTTCAATTATCCAAATTAAGGTAATCATATTTAATATAAGCACTGAAATGGATAATATAATAAGTGTACTAATGGAGTTGTTTTTGTGCATGACCCAGAAATAAATTACAGTAATGAGATGATAAATGTATCTTTATAAATCTTTTTGCTTTCCTATATTTATTTTAATAATTATAAAATATTAATTGAAAATTAATGAACTTTTCTCTTATTTTGCTGAAAGGCTAAACACTAGTTCTCCATTAGGGAAAAACCTGTAGAAGCAATATTTTAATTGAAAGGCTTCCCAGGTGGTGCTAATGGTAAAGAACCTGCCTGCCAATGCAAGAGACACAGGTTTAATCCCTGGGTTGGGAACATCCCCTGGAGAAGGAAATGGCAACCACTCCAGTATTCTTGCCTGGAGAATTCCATGGACAGAGGAGCATGGTGGGCTACAGTCCATGGGATCACAAAGAGTCAGACATGACTGAGCGACTGAGCAAGCACACTAACCCATCAATTTTATTTTACATGATAGAACGTTATCATTAATTATTGCTTCCCTGGTGGCTCAGACAGTAAAGACTCCTCTGCCTGCAATGCTAGAAGACCTGGGTTCGATCCCTGGGTCAGGAAGATCCCCTGGAGAAGGAAATGGCGACCCATTAAAGTATTCTTGCCTGGAAAAGTCCATGGACAGAAGAGCCTGGGGGTTTACAGTCCATGCAATTGCAGAGAGTCAAACACGACTGAGCTACTAACATCCATCAATTCTACTTTACATGACAGAATATTATCATTAATTGTTAAGCATATTCCCACATTGAAAAAGGAAAACAGAAGAAAGTCTCATTTTCTTTATGATGATTAGTGTTTTGAAGATAGAGTCCTTGAAATGTTACATTTCAGTTGTTTCTCACTGTTAATGATATTTATAAAGCACCTCTTGCCTGTACTGGGCTGACACTGGCTGTGGGAAGTCTGCCTTGGTGGTGCCCTCCTCTTTCTAGACCCGAACAGTGACTTTGGTCTATGGCCACTTATTCTTCCCGCCCCACCTCAAATACCTTCTTCTCTATACTCAGGCGCTTGGACCTGCTGGCACCCTTTGTCAAATCCAATCAAGTCTTCAGACTTGGTTGAAGTCTGGTTGAATGGCTGGTTGTTGAGGGTATTGAGTCATTAAACCTTTTTTTTTTTTTTCAGTTTGAGTTTGCTAAGCAGGCAGTGCCTAAATCCAAATGAATGGCCCTGTTTTGGTGGCATGGGAGGCACCATGCAGGCCAGTCAGAGTGTTATTTGGGAGTCTGGGACACGGTTGACACTGGTGAGTGTGGACAGAGTCTCTGAGGGTGTGCATTTGTGCAGAAGATGGTCACCCCCGTGAAATGGAAATGGATTTGTGGTACCTTTCTAGCTGTAAACCCAGACAGCTTTAAAGAGCTAAAGAGATCTGGCTCTGAGTATTTAGAAAGGTTTATTTTTGTAATATCAAATGCATGATACTATCCATCTCAAAGGCATCACTGATAGAGTACCAAGTGAAGATGAAGTGAGGATCAGGAAAAATCTGCTCAGAGTAATTCTGATGCTGATCTTCCAATTATGCTTAATGTACTCTTAAACCACATGAAGATCCATGATAAATGACAGATGTGAAGAAATTATAAAAGGCAAAGATGCTCATTATTGAAAAAGTAGAAAGGCTGGCTAGTGTTTAATAAATGTGAAGTCTACACTCTTGAAAATAGGTCAACTTATCTGTAAGCTTATTTTCTCTAGCTGAAGGTATAATTAAGTAGGAATTTTTAAGACCATATTTTCATGTTCAGTGCTCATGGTAAAATAGTAAAGTCAAGTTATGTATTCTGTTTACAGTGTCATTTTTAAAAATTATTTATACTTTCCTAGATTTTATATTATCTATGATTGTTTTTCCTCCTTTTAATTCTTAGAAATGTTTGACATTTCATCTCTTTTCTTTTTTTTTCAAACTGTGAGCACTTGAAACAGAGTGCATAGATTGGATGGGATAAACTTCAGAATCTAAAAAAAGTCATATTAAAGGATTATAAATTGTATTTCACATAGAAGAAAGTCCAATGCATAACTGTTTTGCCAACCTTTATTTCCCCCTCCTGACGAGCTACACAAGATGAAAATATAACAAAAACTAAACCACTGTCTGACCCAGATCACTTACAGGATGGAGCGGGCACACTCAGTCTCCCCTTTGCCCTAACCAGCCTTCAAAATCTGTGTTCTGAGGTTGCCAACTTTCAGAGTGGAGCACATGACCTGAGCCAAGTCAGTCTGCTCTTCTTTCTGCTGAGCATCTGCAGTGGGCACATGATCTAAACTAGTCCAAACAGAGTGTTGGGACTTGGCGAAGGCAGTGCTGAAACAAAGACCCTGCCTTGGTAATGAAGGATATTCTGCTGGCAGCCACAATGCAGCCCTGAGAGGAGAGTGCATCCGAGACAGCCAGCATCAAAGGACAAAGACATAGAGAAACAGTCTTTTTCTCACTTCAGTCCCACATCAAGCTGTACAGGAAACCTCAGTTGCATCAGTTATATGGGCCTATAAATTGCCTTCTGAGTTTAGGCTATTTAAATTGAATTTTCTGTTACTGGAAAGGCTATGTCTGTTACACAGGTATGTGTGTCTGAAACCTACCTGAAAACCCAGCCATCTTCAGTATCCATCCCTGAAGGGGTGGCTCTGTGCAAAGCACATGTCTTAAGTTACAAGGGAAAGACACTCTGGAAAGGTCAAAACAGCAGATATCCACTCATACATGTCAGACAGAAAGTGAAAGTGAAAGCCGCTCCATCATGTCCAACTTTTTGCGACCCCATGGGTATAGTCCATGTACTTCTTTAGGCCAGAATACTGTAGTGGGTAGTCTTTCCCTTCAGCAGGGGATCTTTCCAACCCAGGGATCGAACCCAGGTCTCCCACATTGCGGGTGAATTCTTTACCAGCCGAGTCACAAGGGAAGCCCCTCATGCCGACAAACTCATGTTTATTTTGTGTATGCCAGGCAAGAAAGGAGTCATATTTTTGTCATTGCCTACTTGAAACTCAGAGATTATTTCCTCAAGTGATGAAGCCTGTTGTTACTGGCTTGTTCCAAGAGAATATTATCCCAAGAGCTGACTTTTCAGTATCTTGAAAGTTCTCTGTAGCAGTAGAGGACACAAATGCTGTCAACTATTAATATTGAAAGTGAGTACATCTTCTGTGGCGCGTCATACAACAAGGTGGACCCAGGGAGCAAGCTGAGAGGGAACAGAGCTCCCTTTGTCGAGTTACATCAGTTAAACCAATGAGCACATTTAACGCGATGAAGTTGTAATATTACTCAGTTATAATCTCAAAGCAATTTCCATCCAGCCACTGCTTGGAGCTGCAGATCCCTGCCTTTCATCCACAGGTGATGCATAGATAAAGGGCATTTCAATAGCTCTTTAAAATTTAAGAAGTTCTTTTCTAAGTTATCTCATTTGAGCTTCACAAAAACACTATTAATAAACAGAGACATTAGCATTTCCATTTAATATGTGAGGAACATAGGGCTTGGAGAGGCCATATGATTGACCTGGACTTAAGTGTGTGGCAGAGCAGAGACTCAGACCCGCCTTGGGCGCCTCCGCCGACCACCTGCACTGCTCTCACAGGTGGTAACCAGCGGCTTGGGCCACCTCTGAGAGCAAGCTAGCCCATCAGCCTTGTGTGGGGAGTTTGCTGACACTGGGAAAACAGGCAGCTGTGTTGTCACTGCGCACCGGAGGGCCCCTCGGGCGGGTGGGCAGAGCGCCACCTGACAGGACCCGGTGTGCCTGAAGTGCTCTCCGGGGTGAGAATGATTCTTATATTTTCCCAACCAGTATTTTTACGGATAGTTAGAACAAGGCAGTCCATCCAGTTTTTGTTTCTAACCATATATATATTTTTTAAGGAAAGAGAGTCTGGAGTCTTTTCTATTTTATGTTTAATGAACTAGGTAATGGTTTTGTACAAGTCTTTGTCTTTTCTGCTTTCTCTTAAGGCCGCTTTTCTAACTATAATGGTGAGGGAAAAGATTTTTGTCTAATATACTTAGCTAAAGTTAGTTGTATCTCATAGACTCAACCTAAAGTGCATCTAAAAATAAATGTATATTTTTACCAGGAAGACACTTTCTTCTTTTTTATCACTTTAACTGAGGGCCAATCAATAGGCTTTAGAAATAAGCTGTTTTTTAACCTGTCTTTCCAGATTGAATTTTAGAGGAATATAGCCTTTTATAATATAAGGCAAGAATAAGATGACCCAAACACTCCAACCTTATATTTGTATTAGTTTATGATTGAGTCCTTGGCCCATCTTTAAGCCCATCAAATATACAAAACCTTTCAGTAATACCACTCCAAAGCATGTCCTTCTGTCCTATACTTGGAGTGAATAAAATAATGCTTTTCACTTTGATGATAATAAAGGCTAGCATTTACAGAGCACCTACTATGTTATAGGCACTGACCTGGGTACTGTGTATATGCCTATTTAATCTTCACAACAACCCTACGATAGGTACTATTATCCCCATTTCATAGATGGGGAAGCTAACTTGCTAAAGATCATAAAATTAATAAATGTTGGGACATCAATTGATTCTTAAGTTGAGCAGGAAAGTGACTACTGAGGACTACATATTAGGGATTTTACAAAATTCATCCCGGATTCCACAGCATCTCACCAGGGAGGACATTTCATGACTAGTATGGTTCAAGCACGGTGTATTTATGTGGGCCTGTCATTTTGCTTATACTCCCAAGGAACAGGTACAGTGGTACCCTAGTAAGTCCAGTCTCATGCCCCTTGCTAACTCGGGAACTGTAGCAGGATGGCCATCACATTTAACTTCTCAGGAGTATCTCTGTTCATGGGCTGTCCCCTGTCATATGCCTCCTTTTGAATAAGCCTCACAAGGCTTACTGGGAGGGCTTGAGAAGTCTCTCATATTGTTGTGTAAGTAGAATCTGATTTAAATAACCTGTGGGGCTTAGGTGTACTGTATTAGCTTGGATTTACTGTCTATTTAATTCATTCACCAAATACTGTTACAGCTTGTGAGGTTATAGAAACCCAGATTTGTATGGTGCGAAGTACAAAGCCCAGGACAAAATAACAGCTTAGTAAATCGTGTAACCTGTGGGGGGTGGCCCATTTGACTCTATTTCATTTATTCTACTTAGTATTTCAGAAATTTTCTGTCCTTCTGTAGAATCCTTAGTGCTGGAAAGGCCCTCAGAGGTCACTGAGTCTCTCCTTTTTCAGATGAATTCAGTCCAGGAGAGGGTAAGAGCCTTGCCTTAGGCCACCCCATTTTCTGATTCAGCTCCCTGAACCACCTTTATAAGATCCCCCTGATACATACACTCTACTGGCACCATCAGTTTAGGCTAAGCAGGACTGACTCAGTTTCAGAGTTGTTTCATATTCTGTTGACAATTACATTGCCCATCTTGCCATTTATAGCTCTAACTTTATAGCTTTGGGAAGCACCTTAAGGATAATTGCAAATTCTCTACCATCCAAATATGCACTCCCCATGCTTAATAATGAGGCTTTTAAGAGGTGAGATAGGAGAGGAGCAAGATGATAGCTCATGTGAAATGATAAATCTGGGTAAATGGGATGCGGTAATGGACTTTTCAGTGACACTTCTTGTCTGATCATTGGTCCACGGTTATGCTGGTACATTCTGTACTTTGAAAGGCATAAAATGTCAAGAGGCCCAAATATTGGTTAAGATTTTGATAATTTTGCAGAATTGTAGAAAAAAGAACCTCAGGACTGATTATTTTCCCCCCAAAGCTTTATGTTTAATGTTCTTATCCCATGTTTAGAAGTTGCACTTTCTATTGTTTGTAGGACTGTAGGACTATCCAAAAAAATTTGTTTGTTCTTTCATATTGCCTCAGTGATTTAATGGTTCTGTTCTTTGAAGAGTAATTCCAGCGGCCTTTTGATTTGAGACACGTAGAAAAATCTGCTTATGAGCTTTGCTGCTCTTAGTTGAGAGCATTCATTCACTCATTGACCTGCCAAACTTTTATTAAGTACTGATGTACATGGTACTGTGGCAAGTGAAAGGAATGTGAAAGTGAGTAAGACGTGGTTCTTATCTACAAGGAACTCGGAGTCCCATGGAGGAGACAGGCCTGGCTTCAATAAACAACTATGCCAGTTTTGCAGGGACAAGATTGCCAAGGGGGCACATGGGAATGACCCATCCCCAAGTGGACCTCTGAGAAAGGTACAGGGATGTGAGACCAGCTGGATCTTAAAGGATGTGGGAGCTTGAAAAGTGGAGAAAGGAGCTGGTAATGGGGATGAGGGTGGTGGGGAGGTATTGCAGGCAGAGCGAGCAAGATGCACCGAGGCTGGTGGTGGGCAGGTGAAGAGAGGTGGGGGAGCAGTGTTCAGGTCATGAGGGACTAGGAAGCTATGCTGCAGAGTTTGTATCCATAAGTCAATGGGGAGCTACAGAATTATCTTAAGCAAACAAATAATGGGATTAGTGTTACATTTTAGAAAGATAAAGAATGACTGGAAGGGTATCAACCCCTGATTTCACTTTTGGATTCAACAACCAATTGGGTTTCTTAGGTTTGCCTCGGTCTTTGGGGTTGAGTTTGTAGCTGACCCCCAGCTCCCTCAGGCCACTAGCTGCCCCTGAATGACAAGCTCACAAGGAGCCCTCAGAAACAGGCCCACCCTCTGAGCCATGGCCTGCTGCAGCCTGCTCCACAGCCCAAGGGGGGAAATAGACAGGGACAGTCGCATCAGAGTTACCTGTGCTTCTGTTCAAGACGTGATGTGCCTGGAATATGAGGGAGCAAAAACAGGTAACAGGCTTCTGCGCTTGCTTCCTGGGCAGTGAGCTGGTCCCTTAAATGGAGTGAGGGTAGTGGGGGAGTTGGTGGATCAGGAGATGGAGCCTAGGTGGTCCAACCAGTCCTTGATGGTGCTGTGTGCAGGGATCAAGTGAAGGACCCTGCTTTGCTCCCTACACCTCAGAACTGGCAGCTGAGTTTTGGCCTTTTTATAACTTGCTGTTTGTAATTTTCCCTGCATGCACAGTTATTTTTAATTTTTATTTATTTCTTAAAATTTATCTATTTTAATTGGAGGATAATTGTTTAGTTGTTCAGTTGTGTCTGACTCTTTGAGACCCCAAGGACTGCAGCATGCCAGGCTTCCCTGCCCTTCACAGGGGAATAATTACTTTACAATATTGTGATTTTTTTTTGCCATACATCAGTATGGATTGGCCATAGGTATACATGTGTCCCCTCCATCTTGAACCCCCTCCCAGGTTGTCACAGAACACTGGCTTTGGGTGCCCTGCTTTATACATCAAACTCGCACTGGTCATCTGTTTTACATGGTGATGTGTGTGTTTCAGTGCTGTAGTTTCTTTGTACTCTGTTGCTTCCAAGAAGAGGAGACATTTGTCCAAGTGCAAGCATGGAACAACAGACTGGTTCCAAATAGGAAAAGGAGTACGTCAAGGCTGTATATTGTCACCCTGCTTATTTAACTTCTATGCAGACTACATCATGAGAAACGCTGGGCTGGAAGAAACACAAGCTGGAATCAAGATTGCCAGGAGAAATATCAATAACCTCATATATGCAGATGACACCACCCTTATGGCAGAAAGTGAAGAACTAAAAAGCCTCTTGATGAAAGTGAAAGAGGAGAGTGAAAAAGTTGGCTTAAAGCTCAACATTCAGAAAACGAAGATCATGGTATCCGGTCCCATCACTTCATGGGAAATAGATGGGGAAACAGTGGAAACAGTGTCAGACTTTATTTTTCTGGGCTCCAAAATCACTGCAGATGGTGACTACAGCCATGAAATTAAAAGACACTTACTCCTTGGAAGAAAAGTTATGACAAACCTAGATAGCATATTCAAAAGCAGAGACATTACTTTGCCAACAAAGGTCTGTCTAGTCAAGGCTATGGTTTTTCCAGTGGTCATGTATGGATGTGAGAGCTGGACTGTGAAGAAAGCTGAGCACTGAAGAATTGATGCTTTTGAACTGTGGTGTTGGAGAAGACTCTTGAGAGTCCCTTGGACAGCAAGGAGATCCAACCAGTCCGTTCTAAAGGAGATCAGTCCTGGGTGTTCTTTGGAAGGAATGATGCTGAAGCTGAAACTCCAGTACTTTGGCCACCTGATGTGAAGAGTTGACTCATTGGAAAAGACTCTGATGCTGGGAGGGATTGGGAGCAGGAGGAGAAGGGGACGACAGAGGATAAGACGGCTGGATGGCATCACTGACTCGATGAGTCTGAGTGAACTCCTGGAGTTGGTGATGGACAGGGAGGCCTGGCGTGCTGCGATTCATGGGGTCGCAAAGAATTGGACAGGACTGAGCGACTGAACTGAACTGAGGCCTGAGGAAGGAAGAAGAGTGGTGGGGCAGGGAGAAGGAGAGGGAGAAGGAAAGGAAGGAGGAGGAAGGTCAGATCCAGGGGCTCCCATCCTCCATGCCTTACCATCTGCCTTGTTTCAGGCCATCATCCAGGTCCTGCTCACCTCTGGGAAATCTGTGAGGCAGGCCGCCTCCTTTCTGTCCAGCAGGAGGGAACTTGACCCTGGTCCTCTGCAGACAGGTCAGCAACTGGAGTCCTGTCTTTGGCTCTTCGAATCCCAACGAGAGTGCTGCTGAGGTTTCACGTCACAAACCCAGCTAGCTGAGGTTTCACTGAAATGTTCAGAAGTGTGCCAGTGCCCTGTAATGAGGATCAGAAGGAAGTGAGAAAAACAGGAGTCCGGCCCCAGATTTATCTCTCCACTTCTTGGGGGTCCAGGAGCACCAGGCTCTCTCCTCTGTGGGTCCCATCCACTGTCTCTCCTGCGCCCCGCCCCCGCCCCGCCCAGCCCCGCCCAGCCCAGCCCCGCCCAGCCCCGCCCCGCCCCGCCCCGCCCCGCCCCGCCCCGCCCCCTCACTGTCGGGGCCTCACCCACTCTCCTAGCCCTCACCTGGAGTGAGGACCCCTCGCTCCTCAAGATCTCCCCTGCCTTCAGAACTCTTTATTTCAATGTGAATACTGGCTGAATCCACAGTGGAGCAGGAGCAAGTTTTGGATCTGAGAGTAGGTAGTGGGCTGGGGCAAGGTCGGGACATCAGCTCTGGGGGTTGGGGGAATGACTCTCTACACCCGAGTCTAAAAGACCTAAAGACAAGCACAAGTGTGGAGCACCGCAACCAGCTCCTCACCAGAGACGACGTCCTTGGCATGCAGGAGTATTCCCCCTGCAGAATGACTTCAGCCACTTCTCTCTGAGGAAAAAAACCCGTCTTTATGAAAAATGCCCTTATTAGCCAAGTTATCTGAACAAATGGCACCACCATTTTTATATACCTTTTTCCTAATTTGAAGGTTTCTAGCTTATCTCCTGTTAAGAGATGTGTGTGTGTGTGTATGTGTGTGTGTGTGTGGTGTGATCTGTATGAATGTGTGGTATTTGGCATGTGATTGTGTGGTATATGTGTGTGTGTGTGGTGTGATCTGTATGTGCAATTGCGTGGGGTATGTGTGTGTGGTGTGTGTGGTTCATGCTCACATTTACTGATAGGTAATGTGAGGGGGAGGCTACACGGGTTGGGGCCCAAAGTATCCCCCCAACCCCACCCCTGCCAACTCTGGCTGAGGCAGAGAAGCTCTGCTTGTGTGTATTTTGTGTGTTGGAGATTTGGGGGTATGATTTTGCTGATTTTCTCTGAAACAAGTTTGTGTGTCACTGATTATTATGAGATACCAGCTGTATCTGCATGATACTTCACTGCTGGGCAACAATGTGCTCTGCTCTCCCTCTGAAAGAGGGTCCTGATTTTATTCAGGGTGGCAGCATGCCCAGCCCCAGGGGCTCTGCCTTCAGAGGCTGGGGAAGACGTCACAAGAGAGGTGGTATTTGAACTGAATCAAGAGTTTGTGTGTGCGTCTGTGTCTGTACATGCATATACAGCAGTGCAGAATTACAGAGCACTTCCAAGTATGTTACCTTGTTAAACTGTTGTAATGGTCCTGGAAGCAGTGTATCATTACCCCATTTCACAGCTGAGGAGACTGTCTTGGCAGATGAACATGGCGTGTGCGGGTCACCCTGATGTGAACACCAGGCCCCAAGCCCTTGCCCACACATCTGGTGGCAAGTTTATTGCTTTACCTGCCTTGGTAGAGATGCTGCCACTCCAGCACCCCTCAAATCAGAAGAGTGCAAAGCAAGTGAAATGCTTATTAAAAGTGCTTGAATCTCCATCTATGCAAAGAAGAAAATTAAACTAAAAGCCAAGTTAGCAAAGGGGAAGGGAAGAAGAGTGTGGTTGGCAGAACTCTAGTGATGCGTCCAGGATGTCCATTCATGGTTAATCAAACACTCATCTAGGTACTGCTGAAGGGATGTGCAGATGTATGTGGAGTTACCAACCAGCTTCAAAACAGGGACATTATCCTGGATTATCTGGATGTGTCAGTGTCCTCGTGTGAACCCTTAAAAGCAGAAGAGGAAGGCAGAAGACTCAGAGAAAGGAGGCAGAAATCCATCAGAGAGATTGAAGCACTGCTGCTGAAGACTCTGGTGATGGAAGCGGGGAGGCTGTGAGCCAAGGAATGCGGGCAATCCCAGAAACTGGGGGTGACCCAGGCCCAGAACAAGGTTGCCGATCTCCAGTTCTCCAGGGAAAGGAAATCTGCTGACAACTTGAGTGATCTTGGAGGCAGGCTGGTGCCCAGAGCCCCGCAGCCCTGCTGACACCTTGCCTGCAGGCTCCTGGATTCAGCCCAGATAGAGAGCCCTCTAACCCCACTGGACTCAGACTTCTGACTGAGATAACACGTTTCTGTTGTTCAGTCTGCTCTATTTGGAATAATTTTTGTCTGCTAAACGTGTAGCAATAGAAAACGAATCCAGAAGAGTGAACATAAACAAAACCACATCCGTCCAGCTCCCACGTGAGGAGTTCTGCCTGTGTCTAACGAAACTGCAACTCAGCTCCTTGGGTAAACAACACTAACCACCTTTCCTGTTGTTTGAGCTAAACATTTTCATGTTTGGCTTCAGCTTCAAGGTGCTGCTTTTTATTTGTTTGTGAGAGCTTGAAAAGTTTATTTTAATCCCCCTTAGAATTATGATGAGGAAAATATACTTTCCTCGTTTAGAAAAGTCAAATAGTGAGGAATGGGTTGAATTTTAAGGCTTTCCATGTGATGAATTCTCAGTGTAGAATAATCGTCTGGGTTAAGTTTTGGGGGAAAAAAAGATTAAAATGTAGCAGATGAAACCGCAAAGCAGCCCAGCACTGTCTTTTATAGCTGACGAGTGCTCTGAGAAGTGGCCTGACTGCTTTGTACTTAAATAGCTCAGCCAGTTTTGGTATTCATACTTGTGTGGAGTCGTTTTCAAGATGCGGAGAGAGAATTGCACACTCTACGGTGCTCTTGGCCACATAGTCTTATCTTCCTTGTGTTTTAAATCTACTACAGTGTTGCATTTTATTGGCTTGACTTTGGCCATTTTAACTTTTTAATATCAGAAAGGTGGAATTTTCTGGCTGTTTTTACAAAGTGTGGTCATAATTGTGCCTCAATACACATGGGATTACCAGTGAACAGCGTGCTCTGAGTCAGTGAACCAGATAGAAAAGGTGAGGCAGGGATGCATGGTGTCGACGCCCCAGGGAGGGGAACTGTGGGAGCAGACATGGAGGTGATTTTCTGGCATCTTCTGTGAGAGGGCCAGGGGCTGGATGCTGATGGTACGAGCTGAGGGCGCTAGAGGCATGCAGGGAACTGTGTCGTCATGAGGAAGACCCCTGCAGACACAGGCCTCCTGATACACCTGTCTCCAGAGGGCGCCAGCAGTCCCTGGATGTGAGCCTGGAAAGCTGTGCCCACCAACTGGGAGGTTTACAGCTGGGCCGAATCGTGTCACTAACTATTAACCCGAGAGGCAGAGGTAACCAACAGGAGGAGGGCTACACTGGGACCCAATGACCTAAAAGAAACGCTTGCTTGCCTCTCCCTGCTCCTCACCCCTACACACTGGAGGAGCACGGCCTGGGAGACCAGGGATGACGAGGAGTTAAGCCACGACCTCCTCCCTGCCTGCACTCAGGCCTCTCCTCAAGTCAGCCCTGGAGGAGGGAGAGGATGAGGCTTGGATCACATCTGAAGTTAAATGTGTGAACTCAGATGTCATCAAGGGAAGGAAATGGGAGATTTGACACAATATGACTAAAAATAATCATTGACCGTTTTGTTAAGTGAAATTGTTACTGAACACAAGTTCATTCTCCAAATGCACAGTGAGGCCAAACAAACTAAAATATCCTTGTTTGGAGCAAAGAAAGGTTTATTGCAGGGCTATGCAGGGTGAGGGTGGCTCATACCCCAAAAAACCCTAAGCTGTCCAAAGGGTTTCTGCAAGGCCCTTTTAAAGGCCAGGTGAGGTGGGGCAGGGGGAGCGTGGTTGGTTGCTGCAAGCTTCTTCGTGTTGGAACCCTTATTCTGGCACTTGTCCATGTATGTCAGGTCATGCTGTTCCTGTAATCCTCCAACAAGACAAATGTTATTCTCTGTTCTGCAACTTTTTGTTTCTATATGAATGGGCTCTTGAAGATCAGAGCCCTGAGAATAGGCTATCCTGTATTTTTCAGGCTGTAGGCGACTGTCTTTTACAAAAGGTGCAGAGCCAACATGAGTAAACACAGGAAAAGGAACAGGTCTAATATGGAGTCAGATTTGTTCTTTCCGATTACAAATAAGCCAGACAGAGAAAGACAAAAACTGTATCGTCTCTTATATGTGGCATCTAGCAAAACAAAGAACAACCAAGCTTATAAATATAGAGAATAGGAGAACAGAGACAAAACACTCTCTGACATAAATCACAGCAGTATCCTCTAAGACCCACCTCCCAGAATATTGGAAATAAAAGCAAAAATAAACAAATGGGACCTAATTAAACTTAAAAGCTTCTGCACAACAAAGGAAACTATAAGCAAGGTGAAAAGACAGCCTTCAGAATGGGAGAAAATGATAGCAAATGAAACAACTGACAAACAACTAATCTCAAAAATATACAAGCAATTCCTGCAGCTCAATTCCAGAAAAATAAACAACCCAGTCAAAAAATGGGCCAAAGAACTAAATAGACATTTCTCCAAAGAAGACATACAGATGGCTAACAAACACATGAAAAGATGCTCAACATCACTCATTATCAGAAAAATGCAAATCAAAACCACAATGAGGTACCATTTCACACCAGTCAGAGTGGCTGTGATCCAAAAGTCTACAAGCAATAAATGCTGGAGAGGGTGTGGAGAAAAGGGAACCCTCTTACACTGTTGGTGGGAATGCAAACTAGTACAGCCACTATGGAGAACAGTCTGGAGATTCCTTTAAAAACTGGAAATAGAACTGCCATATGACCCAGCAATCCCACTGCTGGGCATACACACCGAGGAAACCAGAATTGAAAGAGACACGTGTACCCCAATGTTCATCTCAGCACTGTTTATAATAGCCAGGACATGGAAGCAACCTAGATGTCCATCAGCAGATGAATGGCTAAGAAAGCTGTGGTAGATATACACAATGGAGTATTACTCAGCCATTAAAAAGAATACATTTGAATCAGTTTTAATGAGGTGGATGAAACCGGAGCCGATTATACAGAGTGAAGTAAGCCAGAAAGAAAAACAGCAATACAGTATGGTGCTAAGTGCTAAGTCACTTCAGTCGTGTCTGACTCTGTGCAACCCCATAGATGGCAGACCACCAGGCTCCCCTGTCCCTGGGGTTCTCCAGGCAAGAACACTGGAGTGGGCTGCCATTTCCTTCTCCAATAGAGTATACTAACGCATATATATGGAATTTAGAAAGATGGTAATGATAACCCTGTATGCAAGACAGCAAAAGAGACACAGATGTATAGAACAGTCTTTTGGACTCTGTGGGAGAGGGAGAGGGTGGGATGATTTGGGAGAATGGCATTGAAACATGTATAATATCATATAAGAAATGAATCCCCAGTCCAGGTTCAATGCATGATACAGGATGCTTGGGGCTGGTGCACTGGAACGACCCAGAGTGATGGTATGGGGAGGGAGGTGGGAGGGGGTTTCAGGATGGGGAACACATGTATACCTGTGGCGGATTCATGTTGATGTATGGCAAAACCAATACAATATTTTTTTTTTTTTTTTTTTTATTTTTTAATTTTAAAATCTTTAATTCTTACATGTGTTCCCAAACATGAACCCCCCTCCCACCTCCCTCCCCATAACATCTCTGTGGGTCATCCCCATGCACCAGCCCCAAGCATGCTGTATCCTGCGTCAGACATAGACTAGCGGTTCAATTCTTACATGATAGTATACATGTTAGAATAAAGTAATTAACCTCCAATTAAAATAAATAAATTTATATTAAAAAAATAAATATAGAGAATAGATTGGTAGTTGCAAGAGATGGGGTTGGGGGGTAGGCAATATGAGTGAAGGGGTCCAAAGGTACCAACTTCCAATTATAAGAAGAGTGAGTCCTGGGGATATCATTTATAGTATGGTAACTATGGTTAATTATGTTGTTGTGCTCAGTTGCTAAGTCATGTCTGACTCTGTGACCCCGTGGACTGAAGATTCCAGGCTCCTCTGTTTGTGGGATTTTCCAGGCAAGAATACTGGAGTGGGTTGCCATTTCCTCCTCCAGGGGAATCTTCCAGACTCAGGGGTTGAACCATGTCTCCTGCAATGGCAAGTGGATTCCTTGCCACTGAGTCACCTGGGAAGCCCATAGTTAATTATAAAGAATTTGCCTTCAATGTGGGAGACCCAGGTTTGATCCCTGGGTCAGAAAGATCCCTTGGAGAAAGGAATAGCAACCATTCCAGTATTCTTGCCTGGAGCTTTCCACGGATATAGGAGCCTGGCGGGCTAGAGTCCTTGGGTTCCCAAAGTGTTGGACATGACTGAGCGACTAACACTTTCACCTTCATATTTGAAAGTTGCTAAAGTTTTAAAGTTCTCTTCACAGGTTTAAAGTTCTTTAAAGTTCTCATCACAAGAACAGATTTTTTTAAAAAAAATTATGTATGGTGACAGATGTTAACTACACTTATCATGGTGATTACTTTCATTACATACAAATATTGAATCGTTATGTTGTACACCTAAAACTAATATAATGTTATATATCAGTTATACTTCAATAAAAAATCTTTGGTGAAAAATAACATGGTTTCATGCTTGTAACCCCATAGAGCTGAGAACCACTTAATAAATTGGTACAGAGGTCATGCAGTAGGATTTCAGGGGTCCAGATGGCCTCCGTGGGTGCTGGGGGAAAGTATGAGGACTGAAGGGCTTGGACTCAGTGTAGGAGATGAATGAAGGTGGAATATGCCGACTGATAAAGAGTGAGCTCCCCATCTCTTCAGGGGTGTGGGATGAGATAGATGTTCTTTAAAGCTCCTTCGAAACTGAGGCTTCTCCTCCTGTTTCAGGACCCTTGGGAGAGGTGGATAGGTGGGGATGGCTCAGGAGGAGAGCAGGCTGGTGGTGGCCTGCACTGTGGATGGTCCTGGGGCCAGTCTGGGCCTGGAGGTCAGTGCCACTTGTGTCTAGCCTCTCCAGGCTGGGCCTCCAGTTGCCTTTGCACAGACTCAGGAAGGCTCTTCTGCTGGGCACCATTTCCTGCTGCCCCTGGGCACAACGATACTCAAAACCAGTTGTATTAATACCAGCTGTTGCACTGGGTCTGGCCCAAGGACGCAAAGGGAGGTACAGCCAGGAGGGCTACCTGCAGGTCCCTCCATCTCTGCTCTGACAGGAGGGTCAGCCACTCCTCCTCAGCCTGGTCACCTCTGCCGTGGATGTGAATAGACAGGGATATTTGCATGGTGTGAAGCCCTCGCAAAGGACAGTTAGCAGGTGACTGAACATCTTGGTCAGGGGACTTGGGGCCCTGAGTACTGTTGATGTAAGTGTTTTGGGAGAAAAAGAAAACGTAACAGATCATTATGTTGCACCCCAGGGCTTAGCACAGTGCAGAGAACGGTAGGAGTTCAAGCCTACAGCTTCCATGGCCTCCTGGATCATCAAACCTATTTCCCTAAGGCATCAATTCTCTTATATCCTCCTCCCCTCCTGACACCCATGAAGGTGGGGACATTTGTCCTTGCTCAGTTCAATCCCTTCCTTTGACTCACGGGAAGAAGGCAGAGGGCTGTGTTCCTTTCGTGGGAAGAATACAGTAAAAAGAGGCCCATAGCAGCTTCTGCAGTGAGGCTGGGGCTCACTGCTGGGCCAGATTTAGCAAAGAGATAGGATGCCCAGTTGAACTTGAATTTCAGATAAATAGTAGAGTATGATATTGGGGGCATTCTTGCACTAAGGACTTATTCACTGTTTATCTGAAGCTCAGATACCTGATAACCCTTAACAAAGCCCAATTCTGCAGTCCACACCCCTTTCCCCAGAAGTGGGCAAAGCACCCAGTCTTTGGAGTGGGAAGAAGTCCAGCCAGGGACACCCCAGTCTTTACTATGAGCTGAGTGTGGGGCATGGGGTGTAACCTGAATGACCTGCTTGACCAGCTTAGGGTCAGACCCAGCTGTGGTGTGATGGGTGTGGAGTCCTCCTGTGATATTCAAGGTGAGCTGCAATCACCTACTTGCCCACCATATAGAAAGTCCAGAACCGCCCCCTCTCGAGGTCTCCCTGCTACCTGGGGTTTGTGCACTTTAAAGAGATCAGCCCTGTTTCCACACTCCCCGCTCTGCTCCCTCCAGCTGCCCCCTAGCCCTTAGCTCAGATCTCTGGCAGCCTCCATGGTTTCCTGAGGGAAGCCACTCACATACTTGCTGAAGGTTCTGCCAGTTTTGTTCAGGGCAACGAGTTCAGGAGGGCTGCCCGGCCAGCTGGGCCTGGTGTTGAGCTGGGCTTGTCAGTCAACTGCCTGTTTTCCAAAAAGCTCTTGCTTCTGTCCTACTAGCTGGCCATGGCCAGAATGTTTCAGTCCAACCCAGCTGCTCTAGTATCATGAACCTCAAAGACTCAGGTCAGTTCCCCATCCTGTGCACCCAGGAGGTGTCCCGGCTCTACAGCAAACATCCTCACGTCTCTTCAGCCACCTGCTCCGCATGGAGAGTGGTCCTAAAAGGAGAGGCCTTTGTTAAGGCCCAGGGAAGAGGAGGCCTATGGTGTCACCTTTAAAGAGCCAGGAAGGTCACCTAGCGACTCTTCCATGAACAAAATCTGCTGGGCCTATCCAGGCAGAAAAGTAATTAGAAACTTTAAGTTGGTAGCTTCTCAAAATTCTTCCTGATCTACCTGAATGAGAGAGAGAAAATGGGGCTTCCAGCTGGGTTTTGGTCAATTCAATGATATCATAGGGTTGTTTAAAGGAGTCCAAGGAGCTAGTTTCACATGTCTGTACCACGTAAGAGTGGCCTGTGTGCTGTGCAGGTGTGTGTGTGTGTGTGCGCGCGTGTGTATGTGTTCAGTATAAGTTCAACAAGTCTATGGATCCCCTGTGCCACTGGAACAGGTTGTCAACATGTCTCATCTCACAGAGCACTTCTTCCAAGTCGTAAGCACACGTACAATCCATATTGTGTTTGAAGGAGACAATAGTTCAAAGGGTTTGCCAGGCTATTTTTAACACAGAAGTCTGGAAGGAAAATGAGGTCACATGCTGGGAAAAGTGTCCAGATATTCCAGCAGACTGCAGCCAAAGAATTCTGGTTTGTGTTTGTTTCTCTCAGAATTGGGATCATTCAAAATAGGTGAGTTTTAAACTGTTCATTCCAAAAACCTTTGCTGCTTGACCCATGCCTGGAATAGCTTCTTCCCTTGTGGTTCATCAAACAGACACAAAGACTCCTCCTGCAAAGCAGGAAACTGGGTGGCAGGGGAAGAAAGTCTCTGAGGAGCAGGTGGCCTTCACATTGCAGGGGAGCAGAAGGCTAGCCACCTCAAAGTGAGAGAGAAAGAAAAGAAAAACAAGTGATCATTTTAGGATTTTCCGCCTCTGCTCTGTGATCTTGGACACATTACTGAACCTTTCTGATTTTCAGTCATCTCATTTGTAACATGGTACTACCTAAACCTCTGAAGATTGTTGCGGGTATTAGGAAAATGAATGAGAATAGTTATTATGGTGCAGGGCACCTACTGGGTTAAATGAATATTAGTTCTTGCCTCTCCTTTCCTTTGATGTTGTTTTTTCCATTATCATGTTTTATTTCCCCTGTTGTTTACTAGGGAACACATGTTACAAAGGTCTCCCCCAGCTACTCTGACTACAGCTTTTAAGTGAGGAACAGCACCTCAAAGAAATACAGTCATAGTAGGGGTGGGAAAGCAGGAGGAACATGACTGATAGTTCTGTTCCCTTGGGAGTAGCTGCCCACGTCTCTGCAGGAAATGCTGGTTTTATTTGCAGATGTGTGAGGGCCAGACATAGTCCATGTCCTGACTGAGGACAGAGAAAGGTCAACCTCCCTCTGGGCCAGAACTTCCAAAATAGCCCAGCCTGCTTTGGCATTAGGTGCAAACCTCCTGGTTGGGGCTTCCCAGGTGGCACTAGTAGTAAAGAACCTGCCTCCTAATGCAGGAGATGTAAGAGACGCGTGTTTGATCCCTGGATTAGGAAGATCCCCTGGAGGAGGGAATGGCAACTCACTCCAGTATTCTTGCCTGGAGAATCCCATGGACAGAGGAACCTGGTGGGCTACAGTCCATAGGGTCACAAAGAGTCGGACACAACTGAAGTGACTTAGGATGCATGTCCACAAGGTTCCTGGGGGGGCTATCGCAGTCTGCTGGCCTCCTGGTGAGAACTGAAATTTTTTAACATCGATTTCACTCCTGCTAAGTTTCTTTGTTTATAACGAGGAGCCTGGAGGCAGTTGATTATCATTCTTGGCGTTTCTGCCTGAGACCCCCAGGCAGAAGGAAAGGAAGCAGGCACCAGTGGGAGGGATGAGGCCCTGGTTTCAGATACTGGCTTGGGAGTCAAGCTGCCTGTTGCTCTCAGGACTAGTGTATGGGGCAGCTTTGGTGGGGGTGAGTAGTAATTTCTCAACTATCATGTAAAATCTTAAGACTGGTTCAGCTTCCTCCCCTCTTTTTTCTGCTCACTGCTGATTTAGCAACTATAGCCCAATGACTTCCTTTTACAAAAGAGACTCAAAAATAGTTCATCTGGTGATCCTGGTGCGAGGGAACAGTTAGGTCAGTTACTGTTAGGCGCAGGATGCCCTCTTACGAGAGCGAGGCTCCTCCTACCATTGCTGTTTGTATTCAGACCTGCTGGTACAGCTTTAGTCTTGGATCATTTGGTCTATGGGATTCTGGGAAAAGTACCAATGAACAATGGCCAAGCAGACTGGTGTGGACAGAGAGGATGGGCACCTCACCTGGGCCAGTCTTTCTGGAGGAAGTTACGACTGAGCTGGGACCTGTGGTTGAACTCTGAAGTCTGAACTCAGAAGCCAGGGAAGAGAATTCTGAGCAGCAAGAACAGAATATGCAGAAACCTGAAGAGAGACAGGCACAAGGTTTCAGAGAGGTTTCAAGCATCCCTACAGGTGCTCAGTACGGTCAGCACAGAAGGTGGAGAGAGAGGAGGAGGCCTGAGAGGTGAGCAGTGGCCCGGCAGGGCAGCCCTCGGTTCAGACAGAGCTGTGTGGGCTGGACGAAGATGCCTCTGTGGGCGCGGCACACGGAGATCCTGCTCAGGACAGAGAGGGTGTCTGTGAGCATGTAGCCCATGTAGAAAGCACTCTGGTGAGGAAAAGTGAGGATGCCTGTCTAACAGCACGGAAGGGAGTGTTATCCTAAGATGAGGAAAGAGAGAGTGCATAGCTGGGGTCACCTTCTCCCATCCTTACGAGGAAGGTGATCAGGGATGAGCTAGATTAACTCTGCAGGAAAGCCCACAATTCCAGCACCCTCCAGTCTGCCAGTGTAGATGGTGGACATTTCTCCTTCATCCTTAAGCTATAGGAGTCCAGGGGAGGGAAGATGAAGAAGAGACATAAACAACTGCGGCAGGCACCCCCACCTCACCTCCCAGCAGCCTTCTTTCTCTTCTTCCTCTCTGACTGAACCCTGGTTTATTGGGGGGGGGGGGGGTGTGTGTGTGTGCACACGCGTGCTTGTGCCCCAACTAAATGGGCCCAAAGAAAAAGTCTTCCTGGAAGGGAGCAATGTCCATACAAAACAATTTTGCTGAAGTGACATCAGTGGAACGCATTGGGTGCGCCTTCGGGCCAGTTTGTAAGTGGGTACAGGTTCCCGCAGCCCCAGTTTGTAAGTGGGTACAGGTTCCCGCAGCCCCGTCCCCCTCCAACACCCCCCACCCCCCGCCGCCCTGCACTTTGTCCATTTCCCCTCCAGCCGCTTGGGGCAGGTCCTGCGGCTGCTAAGTCACTTCAGTTGTGTCTGACTCTGTGTGACCCCATAGACGGCAGCCCACCAGGCTCCCCCGTCCCTGGGATTCTCCAGGCAAGAACATTGGAGTGGGTTGCCATTTCCTTCTCCAGTGCATGAAAGTGAAAAGTGAAAGGGAAGTCTCTCAGTCATGTCCGACTCTTAGCGACCCCATGGACTGCAGCCTACCAGGCTCCTCCATCCATGGGATTTTCCAGGCAAGAGTACTGGAGTGGGGTGCCATTGCCTTCTCCAGGCCCTTGAATTTCTGACAAGTTCCCCGAAGTGTGGATGCTGTGGTCCAGAGACCAAACTTTGAGAACCACTGCTCAGTGTTCCTAGGGACTGGGCTGGAAAATCGTGTGGATGCCTTCCAGTCTGCAGAGCAGCGGGAGGATGTGGGGGTGGGTGGAAGGGTGAATCTGAATGGTGGAATCGTGACCGGGAGCTCACAGGATGCCACCACTGACTGTCGCCACCAGAGTAAACAACATGTGCCTTTTGTTCTTCAGGAATGACAGCGACGTGACCAGATAAGGGTGTCCTCCCCATGGCACGAGCGCAGGCAGCCTCCCAGCGCCCCCTGCCCCCCTCCCCGCTGGCCTGCACCCACCTGTCTGGACTTGGAGGCCTTGGGCTACACAAGCCCTTCTGGATAGCAGCGTGTTTTCTCCATCAGGACTCGGTTGTTACCATACACAGTGTTTATTTTTCTTCATAAAAATATGCAAGCTGTGTGCCTCCAAATGCTGCAAGCTCCGAATCTTCCATTTGTTTGTGGAGAGACAGACGGGGTGGCACACTTTCAGTCATACTATGAAATGCAGCCTGGCAGCCTGGCAGGAGGGAAGAACGACACCCTGTGCGTCTCCTTCCCGGGAGCCAGGGGCTGGGACGCTGGGACAACCTCCCATCCCCGGAAGGGGTCCTAATGCACGTGTTCCCCCAGGACGGGTGACTGGGCCACTGTAGGGCCCCGTAGGATGTGCTGAGTCCCATTGATTTACTGTGGGTCACCAGGCATGTGTCCTTTTGGTTCCCAAATGGAAATGGCCTTTTCCCCCACTAATTACAAAAGTAATAAATGAACATTTAAAATCAGAAACAAAAACTAATGTCTCCCTGTCTGTGTGTGTCTGTCTGTACCTAACCTACCTTTTTCAGCTGTGGATATCTCCTGCCAGGTTAACACAGATCTGTATCCTAAATTGTGATGCCTGAGTCTTACCCTGTTGTGTGGCTATGTCAGCCCCAAAGCGAAAGGTGTTTGGTTAATTACCAGCTGTTTTTGCTTTTATAAATTGTGCTGCATTGAACATCCTTCTACATCCTTCTTAGCCCTGTTTCTTTACTTGTGTAGCCTAAACTCTTAGCCAAGTAATTGCTTTTCAGGAACATTCCTGAACTGTCCTCCCTGAAGTCTGTGCAAAGACGCCCGACCCTACAGAGTAAGAGCCTCACCCCCACCATCACTCCAGAGCACACTTTTTTTGATCACTTTTTCTTAGATTTCTAATGATTAGTATATCTTGACATGGAAAATCTTTATGTAATAAAGATTTAAAGTTTATTACATAAATATTTAAAGTTTTTCTTATTATAAATTGTAGTTATAGTATTTTGTAACAATAATATTGTTGTTCAGTTGCTAAATAATATTCAACTCTTTCCAACCCCATGGACTGCAGCACACCAGGCTTCCCCATCCTTCACTGTCTCTCGGAGTTTGCTCAAACTCATGTCCATTGGATTGGTGATGTCATCCAACCATCTCATCCTCTGCTCTCCCCTTCTCCTTCTGCCCTCAATTTTCCCCAACATCAGAGTCTTTTCCAATGAGTCAGCTTTTCTCATCAAGTGGATACGGTATTGAAGCTTCAGCTTTAGCATCAATCCTTCCAATGAATATTCAGGATTGATTTCCTTTAGGATTGATTAATTTGATCTCTTTGCTGTCCAAGGGACTTTCAAGAGTCTTTTCCAGTACCACAGTTCAAAAGCGTCAATTCTTTGGCGCTTGGCCTTCTTTATGGTCCAACTCTCATGTCTATACATGACTAGTGGAAAAGCCACAGCTTTGACTACACGGACCTTTGTCAGCAAAGTGATATCTCTGTTTTTTAATAAGGTTTGTCATAGCTTTTTTTCCAAGGAGCAAGCATCTTTTAATTTCATGGCTGCAGTCATCATATGCAGTGATTTTAGAGCCCAAGAAAATAAATTCTGTCAGTTTCCAATATTCCCCAATCTAATTGCCATGAAGTGATGGGACCGGATGCCGTGATCTTAGTTTTTTGATTGTTGAGTTTTAAGCCAGCTTTTTCACTCTCCTCTTTCACTTTTATCAAGAGGCTCTTTAGTTCCTTTTTGCTTTCTGCCATTAGAGTGGTGAAAGTGAAAGTCATTCAGTTGTGTCTGACTCTTGTGACCCCATGCACAGTAGCCTGCCAGGCTCTTCTGTCCATGGAATTCTCCAGGCAAGAGTACTGGAGTGGGTTGCCATTTCCTTTTCCAGGGGATCTTCCCGACCCAAGAATTGAACCCCAGTCTCCTGCATTGCAGGCAGATTTTTTACCGACTGAGCTATGAGGGAAGCCCATTAGAGTGGTATCATCTGCATATCTGAGGTTATTTCTATTTCTCCCAGCAATCTTCATTCCAGCTTGTGATTCATCCAGCCTAGCATTTCACATGATGTACTCTGCATATAAGTTAAATAAGCTGGATGGCAGTATACAGCCTTGATGTACTTCTTTCCTAATTTTGAACCAGTCTGTTGTTCCATGTCCAGTTCCAGCTGTTGTTTCTTGACCTGCATACAGGTTTCTCAGGAGATGGGTATGGTAGTCTGGTATTCCTGTCTCTAAGAATTTTGCATGGTTTGTCATGATCCACACAGTCAAAGGCTTTAGCAGAGTCAATGAAGCAAAAATAGATGTTTTTCTGGAACGCTCTTGCATTTTCTATGATCCAGTGGATGTTGGCAATTTGATTCTGTTTCCTCTGACTTTTCTAAACCCAGCTTGTGCATCTGGAAGTTCTCAATTCATGTACTGTTGAAGCCTAGCTTGAAGGATTTTGAGCATTACCTTGCTAGTAGGAAGTCAAGTGATACCTGGAGTAACAGGCAAGTTTGGCCTTGGAGAAACAAAATGAAGCAGGGCAAAGGCTAACAGAGTTTTGCCAAGAGAACACACTGGTCATAGCAAACACCCTCTTCCAACAACACAAGAAACCACTCTACACATGGACATCACCAGATGGTCAATACTGAAATAGTAATATGCATTTGAATTTTTCCTTATTTTAACTCTTTTCCTATAAAAATGTTCATAGCTTAGACAAGTTGAAATACTAGTAAAATAAACACCCACATATCCTCCATCTAGAGTCAATGATTTACATTTTGCTATATATGATTTCTCTATCTCTATGAGTGTGTGTTTAAATTTTCCTCACAATCACAGTGTTATTATCACACCTAAGAAAATTACCAATAATTTCATAATATTGCCTAGTCCATATTCAAACTAACCCAGTATACAAAAATTATCATTCCAGTATAGCAGTTGCTACATAACATGTAGAGATAATATTCAGGACTCTCAATCCTGGCTTATGCATCATAGTCACCTGAGTCTATGTTTTAAGTAGGTGCTAGGCTAGAATTAGAAATTCTTCAAGGAATTTTGAGGGGTGAGGGAGGAGGTAGGATTTTTTTTAATTGAAAGTTTTCCTGGTTAACAAACTTATCTGGAGACGAGATACCTAGGAGTCCTGGTGCCGGGGCAGTGGCAGGGCAGAAAGAAGGAACATGATCAGCTTGGTGGGGGAGGGTGGGCGGTAGTGACTCCCCCAGTGGTGCTGCTGCAATGAGCCCAGCACAGAGGAAACAGCAGTGAACTAACAAAGCTTGAGGGGATGCATTACTGGTGTGGGAGGCTGGAGAGAGACATTGACAGCACAAGTCCCCCCAGGCCCCTGACGATGACTTACTGTTTGCGCAAGGTTGCTTTGCATCCTCAGATTCAGCAGCTGGGCATGCTAATTGCCTTATCTGTTCCCTGTGGTCTGTCACCCTGTGGGGGAAAAAAAACTGAACAGGTTTTGTCTGCAGTTAGTGACATCTCTCATCACCAGGAGAGTCCACTTCATTTAGAACTTGGATCCACTATGGTTTTCAACAGCAATGCTTAATGAACTGGAGTCCAAGAAATAAGCAATAAACTGTCTGGCCCGCTTAGCCAAATACCATCTCTCTAGTCCTGACTGCAGTAATGTGTTCTATTTCCTGTTTTGTTTTTTTTTTAGCTCTCAGCTAAAGGCCATGTTACACCAGTCCCGGTGCCTTTCTTTTTGGGAACAGTGGAGATCTCAGCTTCACATTCACCTCTGAGCATCTCAGATGGTCTCCAGCACTATTCTGAGGGTGGACCAAAGCCATTGAAGATGAGATTTCAATAATGGCAATGGTTTGTCATCTTCCCTCTTATAAATACAACCTTTCTTTCTTTTGTATTTGTTTGGATTTATATTAGCTTCAATTATGTACACTGGCAGGGTGTTTTTTTATTTTTTAGTGAAATTAATAATGCCAATATAAAAAAATTAACATCCCCTTTTAATCACATAGTACAGGTTAAAGTGGGGCTGCCTGCCAGAGATACTTCTGAGATGCATCTGAGAGTTGAATTTCAGGCTGTTTCCGGACTGTGACTTCCTTTTGAAACATCTTTGCACTAGGTTTGAAATCATCAGTAATTTGTTAATTGGAGGCAAACGTTTGTTTTTGCAGCTGCAGAGAGACAGAATGGGACTTGGTCATCAAGTGGCAAGGACTTGGGGTGTCAGTCTTAGAGCAGTCATTTCTGAAGCCACTGAACTGTTCTGAGACTCAGTTGCCTCAAGTCTTCTTCATCTCTGACCTTGAACATCCCACTCAGGTCTGTGACTCTGTCAGCACAAATGAGCTCTTCAAAACCAGAATATTGCAGTTGCATTGCATTTATTGAGGTGGTGAATACAGGTTCCATACACACCTCTCCCCACCTTCTGCCCTGATTTAGAACTATAGTGAGTTTTATGTTTAATCATAATTGGAAGGGAAAAATTATGAATAAATGGTATCTGTAACATAAATGCACCACAGCCAGGCTATGAAAGAAAACTGTTGTTATTTCTCAAGTTTTTCTGAAAATTGTTTTATAGATAAATCCTAATTATCCTATGTTTGAAATATGCAAAAAAAAAACAAAAACATTAAGGATGGAAAATCAAAATGCTTTAGTGATTGCTCTCAGTTCAGTTTAGTTCAGTCACTCAGTCATGTCCTACTCTTTGCAACCCCATGGACTGCAACACCCCAGGCTTCCCTGTCCATCACCAACTCTTGGAGCTTGCTCAAACTCATGTCCATCAAGTTGGTGATACCATCCAACCATCTCATCCTCAGTTGTCCCCTTCTCCTCCTGCCTTCAATCTTTCCCCACATCAGGGTCTTTTCTAAGGAGTCAATTCTTCACATCAGATGGCCCGAGTATTGGAGCTTCAGCTTCAGCATCAGACTTTCCAATGAGTATTTAGGACTGATTTCCTTTAGGATTGACTGGTTTGATTTCCTTGCTGTCCAAGGGACTCTCAAGAGTCTTTTCCAATACCACAGTTCAAAAGCATCAATTCTTCAGCAATCAGCTTTCTTTATGGTCCAACTTTTACATCCATACATGACTACTGGAAAAACCATAGCTTTGACTAGATGGATCTTTGACAGCAAAGTAATGTCTCTGCTTTTTAATATGCTGTCTAGTTTGGTAATAACTTTACTTTCCAAGAGCAAATGTCTTTTAATTTCATGGCTGCAGTCACCAGCTACGGTGACTTTGGAGCCCAAGAAGGGTGATTTTGGAGCCCTAGTGATTACTCCAGACCACCTGAACCTGGTAGTGTGTAAGCCATCTATCCATGCACGCATCCATCCATCCATCCATCTACCCAACCCTCCATCTATCCATTCATCCAACCCTCCATCCACCATCAACCCATGCATGCATCCATCCATTCACTCAACCATGTTTCTACCATCTTATAAACCTGATGCTTTGACTTATGCTTTGCACACGTATGTCAGACACACCTTTTCCTGGACAAACAGATATGCCTGAATCACCTTGTTGCTGCCCTGTATCCCTCATTGACTCCCAAGTCCTCCTTCCAGGGGTGCCTTTCCAATTCCAAAGCAATTAATTGAGAGTCTACCCCTCAACTACCTCCCTTACTGGATTTTCACACTTATGGACACTATCCATTTGCTCTATCATTCAAAGGCCAGATGCCAGGCAATTAGGAAGAGCCCCTATATCCCAGAGTGCTCTGAAACTATTCATACAAGCCAGTTTTAAGCCTGTTTACCCTGCCTTGCCAAAAAAAAAACACAATAAAAGCTCTTTTACACATTTCCTCCTCGCTCCCTCTGCCTCTGGATCGCTTCTTTTTTGTTGCTGTTAAGTAATTATTTTCTGGCTGCATCAGGTCTTAGTTGCTGCCTGTGGGCTCCTGGTTGTGCACGTGAGCTTGGGCTTCTCCAGCTGTGCCGTGTGGGCTCTGTGGCTTGCAGGCTTAGTTGCCTTCTGGCATGCGGGATCTTAGTTCCCCTACCAAGGGTGGATCCCTCATCCCCTGCATTTGCAGGTGGAATCTTAAATTCGCTGGGCCACCAGGGAAGTCTTCTCCTGACCATTTCTCATGCTTGTCCATGTGGCCCCTGAGGCATGGTGTGCCCTCTTCTCCTAGGAACTATTTATTCAATGGCAATCCTCTCCTGATCTGTCAGCTTTACCATGACTGAATAATATTAAAACTTATTAAGATGGCTACTACGTGCTGGGCATTGTATGAGGCACTGCAATGTGAAGGTGAGCGAATTGGAGTGCCTACTTTTGGATCCTTACAGTTTGGATAGAGACACAGACAAGCAAGTACAGGTTGACAACCCAGGCAGAACGGGAAGTGCAGATTTTCAATTTTGATGTGGGCACAAAGAAAGGGGGCTGTATCTTGAAAGATGTGAGGGGAAAACCATAGAGCACAGAGCGGGGTGGATATGGTGGGGTTAAGGAGGGACAAGTCATTTAGTGGAATGCAGGGTTGGGGGAGCCGAAAAGCTCAGGGTGGGGGCTTTAGAAGTTCTCAAATGCCACACTGAGGTTGGGGACAGTAGTCTCTGAGTGATGAGAAGCCAGAGAAGGTGTAGGAGTAGGTGACATGATCAAATGTTGTCTGAGGGGGAGGCTGGAGTCCTTGAGCTCAGGAGCCAGGTCTCTAAGGTTGCTTGTTGGCCCTTGGAGAGCCAAGAAAGTTAGTGCCGGGAGAGAACGATTCAAGAATCAATTTGGAGACTTAGCAACCAGGCCCCGGTGCCTAACTGAAGGCAAGGCCTCCTGAGCGGCATGTGTGACCCACAAGCAGGTGATGAGGTGCTATTAAGTGAGAAGGATGTGGAAGGAGGGATGGATGGAGGAGGGAAGGGTAGTGTTTACGTGCTTGCAGAACCTTCTAGGGAAGACAGACAGAAGTGGCCTGTGGATCGTGGAGCTCCGAAACTTAGAGGAGGAATGAGAATGCCTGGAAGGAAGGCTGATGGCAGAAATCTGTGCCGCCAACAGGTGGTGTTCATGTCAATGCCTGCTCCTGGGTCCTCCCTCTCTGGTTTCCTCTTCTCATCCCACCCTTCCGTTATCCCTGACTGTCACTTGTCACGTGTGTATGTGAGAGGGGGAGGTCAAGGGTGAGTTGACTGGAATCTGCTGAGAGGTTGAGAAGTGAAGGAGGGAGAGGTCGAAGCATCATTCATATTTGATGAAACAAAGAAACTGAAGCGGATGGGAGGGAAGGCATGGCTTTGTGGAGGAGGAAGGGTGTCTCCTCCTCTGGGCAGGGAGGAAGTAGGTGAAAACGGGCTTAAGCAATTTAGAGGCAGAGAGAATATTAGCTATGAATGTTTTTGTGAATCTAGAGGTGAGTGGAGGCTGGGTACCTGAGGCAGCAGGGTGTGTCACGGGCCCTTCCAGGAGGGCAAGAGACACTGTCACTGTTGAGTTGGTGGTATGTGTCTGAGAGCCTTCTTGCACACATGATGGGCACCCAGATGCTATGGGCGGTCCAAAGCCCATGAAGGTGAGAGATGCAGGCTTTGCCCTTAGGGGGCATAAGTCTGCAGCCTCACCCCTGGCTTTGTAACAACGTGGCAGAAAGTGCTGCAACAGCTGTGAGCCTGAACCCTGAGGGACCAGCACAGCTTCCCAAAGGACGTGAATTTAAGCTTAATTTAGAGGATGTATAAGAGGCCAATGTGCTGAAAAAGAAGGGGACCAATTCTTTGGTTGCAATCATGGCAAGTGGGAATGTCAACTCCTCAGTAGAAGAAAACTGAACTTAAGGGATGGGGTTAGGGAGTGAAGGCAGTTTTAAAACAGTGCCTGTGGCTTTTTTTCTGTCTTTGCGAGTGAAGGTCCTCAGCAGTGACTGAACAGTGTTGAGCATTTTTCTAATTATCACATTGAGTCTTTGATCTGTTTTATTTGTTTCCCCTGAAAACACAAATTTGACTCACTGATGCTGTATTTAGCCAGCTGCTCCTCTGGGAGGCACTTGGACTGTGGGCCATGTATGTTTCCCAAACGAAATACAATCGTCCTGCCTTTCTGCTTGGGCTTCCCAGGTGATGCCAGCAGTAAAGAACCTGCCTGTCAATGCAGGAGACATAAGAGATGTGGGTTTGATCCCTGAGCTGGGAAGATCCCCTGGAGGGAGGGCATAGCAACCTATTCCAGTATTCTTGCCTGGATAATCCCATGGACAGAGGAGCCTGGTGGGATGTAGGCCATAGGGTCACAAAGAGTCAGACATGACTGAAGCAATTTAGCTGCTGCCACCACCTTCTATTCAGCATATAGACATGGAGCTCCTACTGTGTGCTGGGTGACGGGGAGTGCAGGATGAATAGGGCTCCTATTTGAGCTTGCTTCAAATGCTTCTGTCTAGCTGTGTCTCCTTCCCTGGGAGGAGATTCTGGAGGAAAAGCGAAGAACATATGATAAAAATCCTGATCAGTTAGAATCCAGCTGACAGAAACATGAATACCTTTGCAGGTTATTAAAGCTGGAGATCTGTTAGCTTAAAGAAAAAAAAAAAAAAACCAAACTTTCTGCATAGGCCTTGTGGGATTCAGTGTTAGCTCCATATTTGAAGATTCTGCATTTCTAGTGTAAAATTTCCTGCAATAATTGGATGAAAATGCCACATAGTTTGCCCAATTGACTTAGGCTAAGAGGCAGAGTAATACAAAAATATTTCAAAATGCAAGCTTGTGAATTTTAGAATTAAAACAAAATAGCTTATTGAAGTATATTTTACATATCATATGGTTTATCCATTCCAAGTGTTAAATTCATTGATTTTATTTTTGGGTAATCTTACCAATTTGTACACTACTCATAAATCACATTTCCCTAATAAGTTCTCTGCATCTTTACTGTTAATCCCTGTTCCTCCCTGTCCCCCTGTTCTGCATCCCACACAATCACTAACTTACTTTGTCTCTGTATATTAGCCTTTTCTGGACATTTCAAATGGCACCATACCATATCCAGTCTCCTGCATCTGACTTCATTCATTTAATAACATGTTCTTGAAGTCCATTCATCTCATCATGTATCTGTTGTCTATTTCATTTTATTTTAGAATATTATTCCATTGCATGGGCATACCACATTTTTAACCCATTCACCAGTTGATGGATTTTTAAGTTTTTTCCAGTTTTTGTCTATTATGAATAACACTGCTATTACCTTTCTTGTTCAGGTCTTTGTATGGGAGAGATACTAAAAATTTGAAATTAAAATTTTGCTCCAACTTTCAGTTACTCAGAATGCTATGTCAGCTCATGAAGAAGGCTTACGGTGCTGGCCAGGATATTATGTGTAATGCACAGTGGTAGTTTCCAACAGGTGAATACAAAAGAAAGAAGACTGGGCCTTAGTCTATAAAGACATTCTGCTCAGTCCCAGGGGGAGAATCCAGGTGTTAAAAAGCAGTTGAGCTGACAAGCATTTCTGGATGTTCAGGCACTTGATTCCTGAGTGTCTGAATAAGTCTGGACATTGAGTTGATAACAAACCCAGCTCGAGAACCTAGGACTCAGCCTCTGCACCTCCAGTGCTTGGAGTGGTATGACATCACAACATTCCTGTGAGCTGCATATCTATTGGATATCTCACCAAGAAATACCTCAAGGGATGAGTGGAGATAAAGTTTTCTCACTGGAGTGAAAGTTCTGAGTCCCATATCAGACTTCCCAGACTAAGGTCTGGCAAAAAAGGGAGGAGATGCCCCTGGGTAATCTTGCTTTGAAGGCCAGAAGGGTTTGATAGAAGGAATTGCACAGGATTGGGGGAAACAGAAACTTCACCCTTGGAGGGCATGCACAAGGACCTGTAAGCACCAAGACACAGGGGAAGAAAGCAATGACCCTATAAGAGTTTAGGCCAGATCTATATTCTGGTATTGGAGGGTCTCCTGCAGAGGCAGGGGGCAGCTGTGGTTCACTGTGGGGACAAAGACACAGGCAGCAGAAGTTCTGGGATGTGCTCATTGCTGAGAGCCCTCTGAACAACCTGCAGTCTCTAGTGCTGGGAAGTTCAGTTCAGTTCAGTTGCTCAGTCATGTCTGACTCTGTGACCCCATGGACTGCAACACAACAGGCCTCCCTGTGCATCGCCAACTCCCGGAGCTTGCTCAAACTCGTGTCTATTGAGTTGGTGATGCCATCTAATCATCTCATCCTTTGTCGTCCCCTTCTCCTCCTGCCTTCAATCTTTCCCCACATCAGGGTCTTTTCTAAGGAGTCAGTTCTTTGCATCAGGTGGCCAAAGTATTGGAGCTTCAGCATTAGTTCTTTCAAGAAATATTCAGGACTTATTTCCTTTAGGATTGATTGGTTGGATCTCCTTGCAGCCCAAACGACTCTCAAGAGTCTTCTCCAACCCACAGTTCAAAAGGATCAGTTCTTCAGCTCTCAGCTTCTTTATGGTCCAACTCTCAATTCCATACATGACTACTGGACAAACCATAGCTTTGACTAGATGGATCTTTGTTGACAAAGTAATGTCTCTGCCTTTTAATATGCTGTCTAGGTTGGTCATAGCTTTTCTTTCAAGAAGCAAGCATCCTTTGATCTCATGGCTGCAGTCACTATCTGCAGTGATTTTCGAGCCCAAGAAAATAATGTCTGTCACTGTTTCCATTGTTTCTCCATCTATTCACCATGGAGTGATGGGAATGGATGCCATGATCTTAGTTTTTTGAATGTTGAGTTTTAAGCCAGCTTTTTCATTCTCCTCTTTCACTTTTATCAAGATGCTCTTTAGTTACTCTTCACTTTCTGCCATAAGGGTGGTGTCATCTGCGTATTTGAGGTTATTGATATTTCTCCTGGCAATCTTGACTCCAGCTTGTGCTTCAATCTAGCCCAGCATTTCACATGATGTACTCTACATATAAGTTAATTAAGGAGGGTGACAATATACAGCCTTGACATACTCCTTTCCCAATTTGGAAACAGTCTGTTTTTCCATGTCCAATTCCAGCTGTTACTTCTTGACTTGTATACAGATTTCTCAGGAGGCAGGTAAAGTGCTCTGGTATTCTTATCGCTTGAAGAATTTCCACAGTTTGTTGTGGTCGACACAGTCAAATACTTTGGCATAATCAATAAAGCAGAAGTAGATACCTGATTAAAAAAACTATTATCCAATATACATAAAAAACATTCAAAACTCAACAACAAAAAAACAAATAGCCCAATTAAAAAATAGACCAAATATCTTAAAAGGTACCTCACCAAAGAACACATATAGTAGGTAAAGAAACATATGAAAGAATGTTCAACATTATATGCCATCAACCATTCTCACCTCCGGGGGATCTTCCTGACCCAGGTTTCCTGCATTGCAGACAGATTCTTTAACATGTGAGCCCCAGGGTAAACCCCATAGGTCATCAGGAAAATGCAAATTAAAAACAATAGTGAAATATCATGATATACCTATAGTTGTTGTTCAGTTGCTAAGCTGTGTCGGACTCTTTTCAGCTCCATGGACTGCAGCACACCAGGCCTGCCTGTGCTTTGCTATCTCCTGGAGTTTGCTCCAACTCAAGTCCAGTGAGTCGATAATGCCATCCAGCCATCTCATCCTTTGTTGCCTCCTTCCCCTCCTGCCCTCAATCTTTCCCAGCATCAGGGCCTTTGCCAATGAGTTGGCTCTTTGCGTCAGGTCGCCAAAGTGTTGAAGCTTCAGCTTCAGCATCAGTCCTTGCAGTGAATATTCAGCATTGATTTCCTTTATGATTGATTGATTTGATCTCCTTGCTGTCCAAGGGACTCTCAAGAGTCTTCTTCAGCACAGTTCAAAAGCATCAATTCTTCAGTGTTCAGCTTTCTTTATAGTCCAACTCCCACATCCATACACGACTACTGGAAAAACCATAGCCTTGACTAGATGGACCTTTGTTGGCAAAAAGATATCTATTAGAATGGGCAAAATGCAAAGCACTGACAAAACCAAATGCTGATGAAGATGTGGAGCAAGAGGAGATTTCTTTCACTGTCAGTGGGAATGCAAAATGGTACTGTTGCTTTGAAATACAGTTTGGTGTTTTCTTACAAGACCAATATATTCTTTCCATAAGATCCTGTGATCATGATTTTGGGCATTTATCCCATGGAGCTGAAAATCTATGTCTACACAAAAACCTGTATGTGCATATTTATAGCATCTTTATTTATAATTACCCAAACTTGGAAACAACCAACCTGCCCTTCAGCAGATGAAGGCATAAATAATCTGTTGTACAACCAGGAATTGGAATATTATTCAGCACTAAAAAGAAGTAAGATATCAAGCCATGAAGAGACATAAAGGAAACTTAAATGCATATTAGTAAGTGAAAGAAGCCTGTCTGAAAGAGGCATATATTGTATGATTCCAACTACATGACATTCTGGAAAGGGCAGAACTATGGAAACAATAAAAAATCAGTGGATGCTGGTAGTTAAGGGGAGGGAGGGATGAGTAAGCAGAGTGTGGGATAATGAAACCACTCTGTGTGATACTACAATGACTAATATATGCCATTATACATTTATCCAAACCCACAGAAGGTCCAACACTAAGGATGAAACCTAGTGAAACTGCAGACTGTGGTGAGAATCCTATGTCAACACTCCACCCTGTTTAGGGGTGTTGATAATCTGGGAGCTTGAGGAAGGCAGGAGTATGTGGGACATCTCCGTGCCTTTTTATAAATTTTGTTGTGAACTCAAAACTGCTCTAAATAACAAAGTGTGTTGAAAAAAGAGAAAAAGAGGGAAAGAGAGAATGAAAGGTAAGAAAAAAATCTCACTGAGGAAATTTGTCTAATTAAGGACGTTATGGATGGCTGACAATGACTTTTGCCGCCAAAAGAGAGGAATAATTTCTTTGTATACATTTGGGGACTGGGTTATGTTGTCCACTTGGACTGGGATGACTTAAGTTCCTGTAGTGTACAGAGTGATTTTTGCTCATCTGTATGCCACATGGATGAGAGTGAATGCAGAGAAGCTTCTCTTTAACACAGATCTGCAAAAAAAGGACATGGAGATTTCTAGAAAATGTTAGTAGGACTGCATTTACCCCAAATGGGGCAGATGACATGGTGGGTGCTAATGAAAGGGGATCAGGGTGAGTTATGTCAATAGTGGAGATAATGCTTGAGCAGGTATCTGTTCTTCAGATCCCTACCTGAGGTATAGGCTTAGCAAACTTGCTATGAGAGACCGGTGATGCTCCAATCACAGACCTGCCAGCCCTTACTCCTTCAGAGATTTCTGTTTGGATGAAAAAGGACATACAAACAGATAATTTACAATCCAGCAAGACAGTTGCATCACAGAGGAGATGGAACAAGAAGAGGGGGCCACCACTGACTGATGGTGTCTTAAAGTCCAGATTTGCAGAACAATGTTGTGCGAGTTCAAAGAGGACTTATTCAGCAAATGGTGAGTCGGAGTGTGTGTGTGTGAGAATGTGTGTGTGTGTGTGAATGTGTGTAGAATGTATTTGTGTGTGTGTATGAATGTGGGTTTGTGTGTGTATGTTTCTGACTTTGTGTGTGTGTGTGTGTGAGAATGTGTGTTTGTGTGTGTGTGTGAATGTGTGTAGAATGTATTTGTGTGTGCGTATGAATGTGGCTTTGTGTGTGTATGTTTCTGACTGTGTGTGTGTGTATGTTTCTGACTGTGTGTGTGTGTGTGTGTGTGTGTGCGTGCATGTGGGGAAGGCATCTATGACATAAAAATAATGCTGGCAAGAGTAGGCTGTCTTTGAATGTCATAGTACCATAGAGTGAATTTCAAGCTCCCAGGAGATGTTTTAAACACCGGGTGGCCAGATCATTTATGAAATCCAGATATCACTGATGAGGAATGTGAAAAACAGATGGGAGGGAGGAGGGCTCCAGAGAGGCCCGAGAGAAGGGCCTTACTTGGGGTTAGGCTTGGCTTCCCTGGCTGGGAGACTGCAGTAAAGGTGAGGGCAGTGAGTAGAGCCGTGGGTGTAGTGGGTGCTGGGCTGTCGCCCACAGCCGAGGGGTGAGCTGATGCAGCGGGGAAAGCAGCAGAATTCCTGGCCTGGCTACTGAGGCCACTCACCACTGCCACTAAACTCCCCCATGGCTTCCTGACATGCTCCCAAGAGATGACAATTCTCTGAAGAGGGAGCAGGGCCCCTGGGGTCCTGGACCAAAGACTTGGGCTCTTGGCCTAGACCTATTACTGGGACTGAGAACTAACCCTATCCTGTCCAGTGGTTTCTGGAAGTGGCTGAAGATGACTTTGAGGATGCATTTAGAATAATCCCTTATTTTGCTACTTCCTTATGCAAACCAAGGGCTGCTGCTGCTGCTGCTGCTAAGTCGCTTCAGTCGTGTCCGACTCTGTGCGACCCCATAGACGGCAGCCCACCAGGCTTCGCCGTCCCTGGGATTCTCCAGGCAAGAACACTAGAGTGGGTTGCCATTTCCTTCTCCAATGCATGAAAGTGAAAAGTGAAAGTGAAGTCGCTCAGTCGTGTCCAATTCTTCGCAACCCCATGGACTGCAGCCTACCAGGCTCCTCCGTCCATGGGATTTTCCAGGCAAGAGTACTGGAGTGGGGTGCCATCGCCTTCTCCGAGACACACACTACTATATATAAAATAAATAACTAACAAGGATCTATTGTATAAAACAGGAAACTATACTCCAATATTTTGTAATCACCTGAAAGGGAAAAGACTCTGAAAAAAGTAGGTATATATGTCTGTATAACTAAATCAGTTTGCTGTATACCTGAAACTAACACAACATTGTAAATCAGCTATACTTCAATAAAAAATGAAAAAAATTCTATCATTGGCCAAAAAAACTGGTTTCTAATTTCTGGGAGGTTGCCAGCTTTGACTCAGCAATGACTTATTGGCTCCAAATGAGAAGGGTCTTCTGATCCTTTTGTTCAAACCCCTTTCTCACATTTGTATCCTATAATACAACAAGAAAGTAAGAGAATCTAGCCCAAGTCTTTTATGTTGCAGATGGGTAAACTGAGGCACATAGAGGTCAAATGGCTCTCTGAAGGTTATACAAATTCTTGTGGTAAAATCAAGACTTGAATCCTGGTCTTGGACATTCAAGCCTAATATTTTAATAGTTATACAAAGCAAGTACACATACATCTATTCATAAATAAATTTGGCTCCATATATGGGAACTAATTTTGGTCTGGGGTAAGAAAGAAAGGAAGCAGGGGTATAGGATTGTCCTACCAAGTTTTAATATAGTGTGATTTCAATATAGTATAGTAATTTTAACACAATATAATTAAGCACATTGAAATTTAATTTACAAGTGTATCCCCTATTCTTTATTACACTGAAAATGGAATAAAAAGGGAAAGAAAATTTCCCCTCATTTCTATGGGGGAAAAATAAGGACAAATTGGGTGAAATGGGATGAAATGGAGAAAACAAGGATATTCCCCACAGGTGCTGTGTGGGAAGAAAACTTACCCTGTTACAAACGTGCCACTGCTTGTTCAAAGTCCTCATTCATCCTGTGCACCAAGAGCCTCATATATATCATTTAACCATCCCTTGTCCAGTAAAGGAAAATGAGGCTCAGGAGATTTCAGTCTTTTGCTTGAGGTTACAAAGCTGGGAAGTGATAGATTCACTCTTGGAACTCATTATTTTGAAAGCCATAGGGGCTAGAATTCGGGAATCTTCCTTCCTCAAGGAAAAGGCTCTATGTTGGTTCCTGAGAAGGAGAGCCTCTGTTCCCTGGGCTTAGGGGAGGGTCTCCATCTGTCTTCTGCAGCTGGTGAGAATAGAGTGTCCCTCTGTGGAGACTTTCCTGGTAGGTGGTTCAACGTGGTGAGTAAGAATGGGGAGGGGTCCTGGGACAACGGTGATAATTGTGATTTGAGATGAGAAAGGACCCAGGAGAACCAGAATCTTCTATGCTGGACATGAATCTTTTGTGAAGCTCTAGCTTTTACCAGCAGTCAGCCACAGTGCCCCTGTCCAGTGGAAGGGGACTGTGGGCGCTGAGTGTGAGGGCAGCTGTCGCTTGGTTGACTGGAGCTGGACTTTCCTTTCATCAGCAGCACGGCCCTCCAGGTGTAGACAGGTTCACCCCTGAGCTCTTGATGTACCCCAACCTTCTTTTGTGCTGTTTTCCTGGGTTTTCCTTTAGTACTAAAGCGGGGGAAGGGAGCTTGCCCACCTCTACGAGGGAGGCAGGAAGAGCAGAAGCTGGGGGCGGCTGATAGTCCCAGGAGTCTCTTTCCTGCTATGCCTTTGATCCATTATGTGGGACTGTCTCTTGTGGGCTTTCTGGAGTCTTCCCCTTGCTCTTTGAAGTCCTGGTTGAGTGGAGTGGAAAGTGGGACACGCCAGCTGGGGGGGTGGTGATGGCGTCCGGGAAGCTTTAGAGCAGGGCTGGGCAAATTTTTCTGTAAAGGGCCAGATAGGAAATATTTTCGGCTTCGTGGGACACATGATCCATGTCACAGCATTCCACTCTGTCGCTGTGGTGGAAAAGAAGCCATGGACAAATGCAATGAATGGGATGGCCGTGTTCCAGTAAGACTACTTACTAATGCAGACAATGGGCTGGATTTAGCCCATAGGTGTAAATTGCAGGAATTGATTGAGAAGATGCAGCAAATTAACTGCATGGGAGGAACCATTTCACCATGCATATCAGATCATCATGATGTACCTGTTAGGGACCAAACGATGGTCTCTAGGACCTGAGTCATGTTTACCAGAAAGAGACAGGATATGCGCTCATCCTGCCTGGCCAATCATGTAACGCCAGCTACTCCTGTAACTGAGACAAAGAACTGCCTGTATATAAGCCGCCATACTCCTTTGTTCGGGACTCTTGTCAGATTCCCTTGTGTGGGATGAGACTTGGGCCCTAGCGCGCTAGGAATAAACAAACTCCCTTCTTGCGTTTGCAATACTGTGGTGGACTTGCTCTCTCGGTCGGTTTGGAGATACGGGCTCGGAGCATAACATCTGGGGGCTTGTCCGGGATCTCCGTCCCGCCGGAGAGGACAACTCTCCTGGTAGAAGGGAGTAACCTCGTTTAGGAGATAAGAGCTCTGAGCACCGGTGCTAACGTTGCAGAAGCCCAGATTAAGTCTGAGGCCCGGTATCGTACTGGGGAGGCATCTGGCTGTAAAGTGCAGAGGCAAGTCAGCGTAAGGCCGGGGCCTGGTTTCGTGCTGGGGAGGCAGCTGGCTCTGGTTACTGGATTAAGTCAGCATAAGGCCAGGGCCTGGTTTCGTGCTGGGGAGGCAGCTGGCTCTGGTTACTGGATTAAGTCAGCGTAAGGCCGGGGCCCAGTTTCGTGATGGGGAGGCGGCTGGCTCTGTGAACATCCTGCAGGTAAGATTGAGTGCATTGTCGGTGGCCACCTTGCATTTGTTATCTGTTTGTCTATTTGTGGTGTCTGCATTGCCCTTTGTGTGCTCTGTTGGCTCCCAGTGTACTTTTCTGTGATCATGGGACAAACAACTTCTACTCCTTTATCTCTTATGATTAACCACTACTCTGATTTCAAGTCTAGAGCACAGAATCTATCATTGCTGGTGAAAAAAAGCAAGTTAGTAACTTTTTGTTCTGCCGAGTGGCCTGCTTTTGATGTCAGCTGGCCACAAGAAGGCAACTTCAGCCTGCCTACTATTCAAGCGGTCAGAGACACCCTTCAGGACACCCAGCCAGACCAAACTCCATACATTTTGGTCTGACAGGACCTGGTGGAAAACCCCCTGGCCTGGCTAAAACCTTTTGTTTTTCAGCCCCTCACTTCCCTTCCCTCTTCCTCGCCCTTGCTTCCACAGGTTCCACAGGTTTCATCAGGAGAAGCCAAAAAGAGAACCAAGCCTTCAGCTCCTCCCAGAAAAAGGGGCCCCGCCTAGGGAACTCAGAGAAAGGCAAAAAAAAAAAAAAAAAATGGCCGGCGTAGTGGAAGAAGACCCGGAGGTTCCCTCCTCCACCATTCATGCATTTCCGGTCCGGGCGGGGCCAGCCAGAGAGGGTGGAGAACGGACATATCAGTATTGGCCCTTCTCCACTAGTGATTTGTACAATTAAAAAACCCAGACTCCCTCCTTCTCTGAAAAACCGCAGGGTCTTATTGATCTTTTAGAGTCTATCCTGTTTACTCACAATCCCACTTGGGATGATTGTCAGCAACTGTTACAGGTACTTTTTACTACAGAGGAGCACGAACGGATCCTGTCAGAAGCCCGGAAAAATGTGCCGGGGTGGATGGGAGGCCCACAATACAGCCTAACCTCATTGAGGAGGGGTTCCCCTTGGTGCGACCCAACTGGGACTTCAAACGCGCTGAAGGTAAGGAGCGTCTCCGAGTGTACCGTCAGACTCTCATGGCTGGCCTTAGAGGGGCCGCCAGAAAGCCAACTAATTTGGCCAAAATAAATCCAGTGAGACAACAGCCAAATGAGAGCCCAGCAGCCTTCCTGGAAAGGATAATGGAAGCTTTTAGACAGTATACCCCTAAGGACCCACAGGCAGATGAGTCACAAGCGGCAGTTATGTTAGCATTTGTAAATCAAGCAGCCCTCGATATTAGAAAAAAGTTACAAAAGATAGAGAGGTTAAATGAACAATCCTTGCAAGATCTAGTGAGGGCAGCCGAGAGAGTTTTCAATCATAGAGAGACCCCAGAAGAGAGAGAGGACCGCATTAGAAGAGAAGAAAGAATTTAGAGCTGAAGAAAACCATAAAAATCAAAAAGAGCTGGCCCAGATATTTTTTTGCTGGGGTTGAAAACAAAAACAGGTTCCAGAAAGAGAAAAAAATTGGACTCAAAAACTGAAGAAAAAATGACAAGGTGTAAACTTGAGAAAAACCAATGTGTGTTTTGTAAAGAGTTTGGACATTGGAAAGATAAATGCCCCAAGAAAAATCTAAAAAAGGAGCTCAAGAACCCCAAGAACGAGACTCCCTCTCCAGACAGTCATATCCTCTACGCGGGTAAGGATAGCGACTAGGGGGGTCAGGGCTCGAAGCCCCTCCCTGAGTCCTGGGTAACTATAAATGTGGAGGGGAAACCGGTTAGCTTCATGGTGGACACGGGAGCCCAATACTCAGTCTTAAACCAAAAAGATGGACCCATGTCTAAGAAAAGTAGCTGGGTGCAGGGAGCAACCGGGACTAAACGATATGGATGGACTACAAAACGGCATGTGAACTTGGGGGCTCACCAGGTAACCCATTCTTTTCTGGTGATACCTGAGTGTCCAGTGCCCTTGTTGGGAAGAGATTTACTGTCTAAAGTAAATGCCCAAATTCATTTCGACCATGGACAAGTGTCGGTTTTAGATGGGACCGGGCATCCTCTTCAGGTCCTGTGTCTGGCATTAAAAGATGAATACAGACTCTACTTGCCAGAGGCCCCAGTGACAACAAGCCCCAAAGTACAACCATGGGTTCAAAGATGCCCTCAGGCCTGGGCTGAAACAGCAGAAATGGGACTGGCCAAACAGAGGCCCCCTATCATTGTGGAACTGAAAGCCAGCGCTTCCCCGGTGAGGGTACGACAGTATCCCCTGAGTCAAGAGGCTCGACAAGGAATTACTCCTCATATACAATGCCTCATAGACGCTGGGGTCCTGCAAAGGTGCTGGTCTCCATGGAACACTCCCCTGTTGCCTATGAAAAAGCCTGGGGGAACTGATTTTAGACCGGTTCAAGATCTACGAAAAGTCAACAAACGGGTGAGTGATATTCATCCTATGGTTCCTAACCCTTATACATTGCTAAGCAACTTGCCTCCAAACTACATTTGGTACACTGTTTTAGATTTAAAAGATGCCTTTTTCAGTTTGCCTCTTGCCCCCGCAAGCCAAGAGATCTTTGCCTTCGAATGGCAGGAAGACGGTGGTCAGACCCCTGTGCAGCTGACATGGACTCGCTTACCACAGGGTTTCAAAAACTCGCCCATGTTATGTAATGAGGCCCTGGACGAAGACCTCCATGAGTACCAGGTTGAACACCCTACCATTGTTTTATTACAATATGTTGATGACCTTATGCTGGCAGCGGCTACAGATAAAGAGTGCCAAGAGGCAACAGGTGACCTTCTCCCAACCTTGGGGACTTTAGGTTACAGGGCCAGTGCCAAAAAGGCCCAGATTGCCAAGCAAGAGGTTACATACCTTGGTTATAAGATAAAACAGGGCCAGAGGTGGCTAACACAGGCTATAAAAGAAACCATCCTCCAGATCCCTGAGCCGGCTAACCCTAGACAAGTGAGAGAATTTCTGGGAACTGTGGGATATTGCCGGTTATGGATCTTGGGGTTTGCAGAAAAGGCCAGGCCCCTATATGAAGGCACCAAAGAAAACAAGGACTGGAAATGGACTGAGCCAATAAAAGAGGCCTTCCAAGAGCTCAGGCGAGCCTTGCTAGAAGCTCCTGCCCTTGCCCTCCCTGATCCATCTAAGCCTTTCCAATTATTTGTAGATGAAAAGCGGGGGATAAAAAAAGGGGTACTAACACAGAGATGGGGACCATGGAAGCGACCTGTAGCTTACCTTTCCAAGAGACTGGACCCAGTGGCAGCCGGATGGCCACCTTGCCTCCGTATCATCGCGGCCACCACACTCTTAGTCCCCGATGCTGATAAACTGACTTATGGACAGAGACTCTTGGTCTACACTCCTCATGCCATAGAGAGAGTTTTAAAGCAACCCCCAGGTAAATGGATTTCTAATGCCCGCTTGACGCACTACCAGGCCTTGCTACTTGACACCCCACGGATTCATTTCCAAATGCCCTGCACTCTAAATCCGGCCACTCTTTTGCCCAATCCGGAGAAAAATAGCCCCCTCCATGATTGTGATGAGATACTGGCCGGGGTAACAGCAATGCGAAAAGACTTAACCGATACTCCACTGGATAACAGTGAGCTAAAATGGTTCACAGACGGCAGCAGTTATGTAAAAGATGGACAGAGACGGGCGGGAGCCACAGTAGTAGATGACTCTGGACAGACGATATGGGCAGAGGCCCTTCCCCCGGATACCTCAGCACAAAAGGCAGAGTTAATTGCCCTGATTCAAGCATTAGAGAGAGCCAAAGGAAAAAAAATAACTATTTTCACTGACAGTCGCTATGGTTTTGGCACGGTACACATCCAGGGCCCAATATATCGGGAACGGGGGTTTTTGACAGCTGAAAAAAAAAAAAAAATTAAAAACTTGCCTAAAATCCATAGACTTTTAGAGGCTGTACAGATGCCTCAGGCTGTGTCAATAGTACACGTACCTGGACATCAGAAGGGTGACAGCTCCACGGCACGAGGGAATCGTGCCGCAGACCTGGCAGCTCAAAAAGTAACTGATGAAGATTTCATCACCCCTGTGTTGGCGATCGGACTTCCACCTCCAGGTATGGGAACTCTGCCCCCAACCTCTGAGTATTCATCCACAGACTTTGCTTGGATCCAAAAACACACCAACCTTCAAAAAGAAAAAGATGGATGGTACTGAGACTCAGACGGCTACTTGATACTCCCTGCTCAGTTGGGACGGCAACTATGTGAGCATTTGCACTTGTCTACTCATCTGAGAAAAAAAAAAGACTCTGATGCTCTTTCAAACTGCGCGCCTGCGATTTCCCCAGCACCAGACAACTGTAAAGAACATAGTGCATGCTTGTAAGGCATGTCAACAGATGAGGCCAGGAAAAGGACAACATGCAGGACTGAGGTATCGGGGAGAAGGACCAGGGCAACACTGGGAAATAGATTTCACCGAGGTAAGGCCAGGCAAGTATGGTTACCGGTACTTGTTAGTGTTGGTGGATACCTTCTCAGGGTGGGTAGAAGCTTTTCCTACAAAGGGAGAAACCGCGATGATAGTGGCAAAAAAGATTAAAAAAAAAAATAGTTCCCAGGTTTGGCCTGCCAGCGACCATCGGCTCTGATAATAGACCTGCTTTTGTGAGTCAAATAGTTCAGAGCCTTGCCCTAGCCCTGGGGACTAAATAGAAGTTACATTGTAAATACAGTCCACAGAGCTCAGGGCAAGTAAAAAAAATGAATCGGACTCTAAAAAACTTTAACTAAATTGGCTATAGAGACTAGCGGGGACTGGGTGACCCTCCTTCCCTTCGCCCTCTTCCGTGCGCGTAATACTCCTTATCAACTTAATCTGACCCCATTTGAAATTCTGTATGGGAGACCTCCCCCTGTATGTCCAATATTTAAAGGAAAGAAACTACCGCCTCCCACGTTGGGGCAATTCCAAGAGGCCTTGATGGCCTTAAGCAAGGTGCACTCTCGTGTCTGGAAACTGCTCCGGAAAATACATGTGGGTCAAAATAAGGGAACTATTCCCTCACATGACATTGGCCCAGGAGACTGGGTATGGGTCAAAAGGCACCAAACCAAGGCACTAAAACCCAAATGGAAGGGTCCTTATGTTGTTCTTCTTACCACCCCAACTGCCCTAAAGGTCGATGGTATCGGGCCTTGGGTGCATTGCAACCACGTACACCCAGCTGCTTCAGCAGAGCAGGAAGACGCTAAGAAAAAATGGAAAGCATCTCTGCACCCGTCCAACCCCCTGAGGCTAAAGCTTCGAAGGCGCCAACAGGACCAGGACAACTCGGCTGGGCCATCTTGTGGATGACCCAGTTACTCTGCTCCGGAGTTGCCAGCGTGAACCTGCATCAACCCGTCAAAATCACCTGAAAGCTGCAAAATGGACTAACACGAGAGGTGCTAAACTCCACTACCGCAATACACCCACCAAACACATGGTGGCCAGACTTGTACTTTGACCTTAAGCCGATGGTAAATGTGCCTTGGGCTAGGGGTTATCTCCGAGAACAAGGGTTCTGGGCATGCCCAGGTGCACCCAGACATGACTGGAAGACCTGTGGGGGGGCACAAGACTCACTGTAAAACTTGGGATTGTGTTACTCCTAATGATGGACCTCTGCGCTGGGAAGTAGGAAATCGAGATTTACTTAATTTTTCATTCGCCAAGCCCCTCCCTAGGGTCCTCGGAGATCCAACTTTTAGCTGTGAAAGTTGCAATTATGCACAAGTCAGAATAAGGTTCAATCCAGAAAAAAGCAAACAGGAGGGGATTAGATCTGCTCTTTCTGCAACAAGGGGGACTCTGTGCTACCCTAGGAGAAGAGTGCTGTTTCTATGCAGATCATACAGGAATAGTTAGAGAATCTATGGCCAAAATGAGAGAAGGACTAGCCCAATGTAAACGAGAACGTGAGGCTCAACAGGGATGGTTTGAATCTTGGTTTCAACAATCCCCTTGGCTGACTACCTTAATCTCCACCTTGCTAGGACCCCTGCTAGTACTTTTACTAATGCTTACCTTCGGCCCATGTATTATCAATAGACTTGTAGCCTTTGTAAAGGAACGCATAAATACAGTACAGCTGTTTGTGCTTCGACAACAATATCAAACTGTGTCTCAGGACCGAGAGGAAGATTCCTCTATATGATCTAAGGACAGGGGGGGAATGTTAGGGACCAAACGACGGTCTCTAGGACCCGAGTCATGTTTACCAGAAAGAGACAGGATATGCGCTCATCCTGCCTGGCCAATCATGTAACGCCAGCTACTCCTGTAACTGAGACAAAGAGCTGCCTGTACATAAGCTGCCATACTCCTTTGTTCGGGACTCTTGTCAGATTCCCTTGTGTGGGATGAGACTTGGGCCCTAGCGCGCTAGGAATAAACAAACTCCCTTCTTGCGTTTGCAATACTGTGGTGGACTTGCTCTCTCGGTCGGTTCGGAGATACGGGCTTGGAGTATAACAGTTCCCTTTAAATATTTTACAATTTATTTGTCAATTATACATCAATAAAGCTGGGGGAAAAGAGGATGAAGCAGCCACAGTTTTTCACATGAGTGCCATTGACCAGATGGACGAGATGTCTCGGATTGACCTGAGGATCAACAGGTCCTGAGACTTTGTACAGCTAACAGCTTTGTGTACCAGCCTGCCCCATGCAGCTCCAGAGGCAATGTCTGTCTAGTGTTTGTTAGGGAACCTCGTTTCAGAGACTCTTATTAAAGGAATCATGGGTGGGAATGTGGGCCTGGATAATATAAATGACAATGTCCAGCTTGTCCAGCTTGTTCACCAGAGCTTGCCAGCTGGGGGCTGAGCCAGCCCTGGGCTGCGTTCAAAGGCTGCTAAACTTTGCAGAGACATATTTTGTCCACAGACACACGCCCAGCACACGATGTTCCCATTATGCTTGCCCCTCACGGTGTACTCTTGGAAAATGTATGGAGTTTGAATCTGCAGTGGGCCAGCCCAATTCCCAGACATAAAAGGGCTAGCGGGAGGTTGAGGCATGAATCAGGGCAGGTCCAGGAACTGAGGATGCAGTGTAGGAGAGGGTAGGCACCAGAGAAGAACAGTTACCATGGGGGCAGTGGGGAGGAGGGAGCGTTTACTTTTGGCAGGGGTGCTGGCTTCATGGAGGAGGTAGACTTTGTGGTGGGCCTTGGGGGATGGGTCAGATTTAGACAGGTGAAGATAAGGGACAAGGGGTAGGAGAGTGTGGACATGCTTGATCAGGAGCCAGTGTGTCAAATGCCTTTGGATTATGGGGTTGATAGTATTTTCCAAAGGTGATCCCAATAACATCTCTCATGCTCCATGCTTTTCTCCTCGTCAAGTGGTATAGTTGAGTCGCTTCCCTCTGAATCACGTGGCCAGTGCCCTGTATGTGGTCACCAAAATGCAGTGCAAGTGGCATCACAGGAACTCTGAGGCCATAGAAGGAGCTGCAGTGCCTGCCCTGTGGATCTGAACGCTCAGTGGTGTCTGAGCATCTGTGTATGAAGCTCAGCCAGCCAGGGCAGGGGAAAAGGCTGCTGTACACAGAGTGGCCACATGGGGGTGCACTGGCGAGCAGTCCTGTCCTCCCAGCTCAGTCCTGGGTGTTCCAGTGACTCCAGCCTCCTAATGCTGGGTCACGCTGGCCTCTGCATTTCCCAGGTGAGGCTGCAGGCCATGGCGGAGCAGAGGAAAGATGCCCCTCTGTGTCTGTCTGGTTCTGGATCCACAGAATCAATGGGCATGTTAAAGAGCTGTTATTTTACTCACTGAGGTTGGGGTGCTTTGTTCTCTGGACTCTGAACCTGGGAGAAGATTGTAGGAAAGATGCATGACACTGGCTGTTTTATGACCTTGAAGCCAGACTCAACCTTGAACTTCTGAATAAGCAGCAGGAACCCACGGGCAGGTCAGCTGGAGGGAATGGATCTCTTCCAGCTGTGCATTCAGAAAAAAAAAAAAGTAGCAAAATCCAGGACAGCGTGTTGAGAAGTGGCTGGAAGACAGGGTGGAGAAGCTTGCCTAAGCTTTGTGGAGTGGTTGAGATGTCCAATCTCAGGTGAGTTGTGGCTCTGAGGACAGTCAGGTGGGGCCTGATGCTGCTGTGGAAGAATTCAGTTCAGTTCAGTTGCTCAGTCGTGTCCAACTCTTTGTGAACCCATGAATTGCAGCACGCCAGGCCTCCCTGTCCATCACCAACTCCCGGAGTTCACTCAAACTCACGTCCATTGAGTCGGTGATGCCATCCAGCCATCTCATCCTCTGTCGTCCCCTTCTCCTCCTGCCCCCAATCCCTCCCAGCATCAAGTCTTTTCCAATGAGTCAACTCTTCACATGAAGTGGCCAAAGTATTGGAGTTTCAGCTTTAGCATCAGTCCTTCCAATGAACACCCAGGACTGATCTCCTTTAGGATGGACTGGTTGGATCTCCTTGCAGTCCAAGGGACTCTCAAGAGTCTTCTCCAACACCACAGTTCAAAAGCATCAATTCTTCAGTGCTCAGCTTTCTTCACAGTCCAACTCTCACATCCATACATGACCACAGGAAAAACCATAGCCTTGACTAGATGGACCTTTATTGGCAAAGTAATGTCTCTGCTTTTGAAGATGCTATCTAGGTTGGTCATAACTTTCCTTCCAAGGAGTAAGCGTCTTTTAATTTCATGGCTGCAGGTCACCATCTGCGGTGATTTTGGAGCCCAAGAAAATGAAGTCTGACACTGTTTCCACTGTTTCCCCATCTATTTCTCATGAAGTGATGGGACCAGATGCCATAATTTAGTTTTCTGAATGTTGAGCTTTAAGCCAACTTTTTCACTCTCCTTTTTCACTTTCATCAAGAGGCTTTTTAGTTCCTCTTCACTTTCTGCTATACGGGTAGTGTCATCTGCATATATGAGGTTATTGATATTTCTCCTGGCAATCTTGATTCCAGCTTGTGTTTCTTCCAGCCCAGCGTTTCTTGTGATGTACTCTGCATATAAGTTAAATAAGCACGGTGACAATATACAGCCTTGACGTACTCCTTTTCCTATTTGGAACCAGTCTGTTGTTCCATGTCCAGTTCTAACTGTTGCTTCCTGACCTGCATATAGATTTCTCAAGAGGCAGGTCAGGTGGTCTGGTATTGCCATCTCTTTCAGAATTTTCCACAGTTTCTTGTGATCCACACAGTCAAAGGCTTTGGCATAGTCAATAAAGCAGAAATAGATGTTTTTCTGGAACTCTCTTGCTTTTTTGATGATCCATTGGATGTTGGCAATTTGATCTCTGGTTCCTCTGCCTTTTCTAAAACCAGCTTGAACATCTGGAAGTTCATGGTTCACATATTGCTGACGCCTGGCTTGGAGAATTCTGAGCATTACTTTACTAGCGTGTGAGATGAATGCAATTGTGCGGTAGTTTGAGCATTCTTTGGCATTGCCTTTCTTTGGGATTGGAATGAAAACTGACCTTTTCCAGTCCTGTGGCCACTGCTGAGTTTTCCAAATTTGCTGGCAACTTGAGTGCAGCACTTTCACAGCATCATCTTTCAGGATTTGAAACAGCTCAACTGGAATTCCATCACCTTCACTAGTTTTGTTCGTAGTGATGCTTCCTAAAGCCCACTTGACTTCACATTCCAGGATGTCTGGCTGTGGAGGAATAGACAGGAGCTATTCCTCACCTTTCCTCAGCCAGCCTTAATCCTAGATAACTGAGAGCACACGCACGGTGTTTTTTGGAGCCTGGCTGGTATCATCTTGTCCTTGGCACAAGACTTTCTTTTTAAAACAGACTTGAGGCTTCTCACCATGTATTGGAGTAATAAAACACAGAGCTGGTTTCTAATGAGACTGCTATGTGTGGGTAGGGCAGTAGGAAGAGCTGTGTTGGTAACCTAGAATGTCATTAGACTTTGATATTTGAGGGACACAAGACCCAGTACCTGTGACAAGTCTGCGAAGACCGGCAGGCCACCATCTCCCTAAAAACACTAAAGTAAGATTGGCCTGATTTTAGCCTACCCTTGTGGGCTGTCACCATGAGGCCGTTTCTGGGGAAATCCCTCTGTTGTGGCTGTGTCTTTAATGTAGATTCTACCTTTTTTTCCATGGTCAAGATGAAGCTCACTGTTCAGATGCGCTAGTGTCTTAAATTCAGACGATAGTGTAAATGACTGATAAGTGATTATTTCTTGAATGATAATTCTGAAGCTAAGAACACTGGGCCACATGAAGCTATTGGGTTGCTGAAAGAGAGAGAATAGAAAGGAGAGAAAGGATGCAGACAGAGAAGACAGGGAATTGACACTCAGACCTCACTGACCTCAAGCCTGTGTTTAGGTTTGTGTTTCCCTACAGCTAGAAATATCCTCCTGAATCAACCCGTTGTTAATGACCATTGTTGGTTCTGACTGTTGAAAGTCAGTTCTAACTTGTTGGATATCTATTCTGATTGGTTAAGTGTCCTTGAAGATTTGTTGGGCATTTCTTCTGATTGGCAGTTGTGAAGTTCACACTAGGAGGCCAAACCCCAGTGATAGGAGCAATTCCTAGGATCCAAGTGTGGAAGACAAACCCAGGATGGCCTGTCCAGTCCTTTCACCCCTCTGGGACCCATAACCTTAGGTCTTGACCAACCTATGTGTGAAAGTTGCCAGTCTTTGTGACCCCTTCATTCCTAGGAATTCTCTTCTTTCCTGTTGTCCTTAAAAGCAACACCTCTCTCTCTTTACTTAGAATAACACCCGTGGCAGAGACTGTGGTGTCCCATCTCAGTCCCTCCAGCCTTCATGATTCTCAAGCCCATAGGAAACCCCCTTCCAACTGCAAGCGCATGTGGCCTCTGCCTCCCTCTGGCCTCTGGGGCCCCGTGGCCAGCTCACAGGGCAGGATGAAGTCCTGGGCTGCTGTTGTTCCCAGGAGCAGCCCTCAACCAGGGATGGGTGCAACTGCTAGATAAACATCCCTCTCCACTGGGATATCTCAGAGGCATCCCACACCATCTCCCAGAACTTCTCGGCAGGCCTGAGTTCCTGTCACCCACATTGCTAACCTGCCCATTTCCTCCCCTCCTTCACTTCCTCCTGACAGTTCAGTTCAGTTCAGTTCAGTTGCTCAGTTGTGTCCTATTCTTTGCAACCCCATGAATCGCAGCACGCCAGAGTTTAATGTCCCTGTCCATCACCAATTCCCAGAGTTCACCCAAACTCATGTCCATTGAGTTGGTGATGCCATCCAGCCATCTCATCCTCTGTCGTCCCCTTCTCCTTCTGTCCCCAATCTTTCCCAGCATCAGGGTCTTTTCAAATGAGTCATCTCTTAGCATCAGGTGGCATCGCCCCCTAAACAGCTATGTGCACTGATGTCCTTGTTTTGGGGTATATTTTAGAGGCTCCCGCAGGCAGGCACCCTCCCACAGATGCCACGGTTAAGGGAAACCAAAGGTGAGTGGGGTACAGGCAACTCATGCTGTTTTCCTTCCAACACAACCCTCTCTGAAATCAAGGAAGGAGGAGGGCATGGCTGCTTTCCTGGTTCTCAGACGGGAAAGGTATAGTCAGAGCCAAACACAAACTAACACAACTAAGGACTTTGTCTCAAGTTCAGCTGTGGCCTGAACCCAGCTACCTGCGACTTTCTGAAATAAGACAAGTCAATAAATTCTTTTGGAGTCTGTGTGCCTGTCACTCTGAGTTATCTATGGGTATCTATAGGTATCTATAGATATCTATAGTCAGGTATCTATAACCAGCAGGTATAGGTATCTATACCTATAGATAGGTATCTATAACCAGCAACCACAGAAGTCCCACTTCATTGAAAGTCTCAGCTCAAACATCTCCCAGGAGTCTTCCCTGGTCACCTTGTGCTATGATGTGACTGTGTCCCCTCCACTCCCAATTCATATATTGAAATCCTAACCCCTCAATGAATTGGTTGCCCTTTGGGAGGTGATTAAGTTATGTGAGTCTGGGTGAACTCTGGGAGTTGGTGTTGGACAGGGAGGCCCGGCGTGCTGCGATTCATGAGGTCCCAAAGAGTCGGACATGACTGAGCAACTGAACTGAACTGAACTGAACTAAGTTATGAGGGGGGAGCCCTCTTCCAGTGCTCTCATAAGAGACCTCACAGAGCTCCCTGGCTCCTTCCACCATGAGAGGACACATGAGAAGCTGGCCACCTACAAATCCAAAGAGGTTTGTAGATCTTGCCAGATCTGGCCATACTGGCTCCCTGATCTTGGGCTTCCAGCTTTCGAACTGTGAGGAATAAATTCCTATTTTTTAAATGACAAAACAAACAAACTGTTCTATTTTCTTGGAATCTCTAACGCACAGCAAAAAAAAGAAAAACAACAACAAACCAAAACCCTCCCTCCCTTCTAGCACTAACAACACTTCCCCGTGGTCATGAATTTATCACATCTTTGAAGACCCTGCTTTCTCAGCTACTAGTGTGAGGTACTCAGCCCTTTGCATTCTCAGACAGAATCTCTTTCAAGCTCCATTTCCTCTAATGATTAGATGACATTAAAGCAAGATCGAAGCATCTGCTGTGAACACACCTCGGCAGGTGCCTCAGCAGCCCCAGGGTGGACGCCTCCCCAGCTGACATGCTGTTAACCGTGAACACGCAGCAATCAACACATTCTCTATGGAGGGCTGCGGCTGCTTTGTACAGTCCACTTTTGATGGAGACAAAGCTGCTTGTCTTCAATTCGCTTCTTTAAACCTCTCTGGACCTTTGAAGTCAGAACTAGCAGCGGTCAGAGTGGGGAAAACACAGGGCTGCAAAGTTAGGAAAAACACAGATCTGAATCATCCTTCTGTGATGAATTTGAAAACCCATTTGAAAAACAGAATCCAACTGTTTAGTCAGAATTCAGCACCACTTCCTCTTGATGCCTTTGTTTGGGGCATCCTGTCATGTGGAATGCAGGAGGCAGGGCAGCGGAGGTCATCCCTTGATGGGGGCCCACTGATGCTCAGGATCAACGGGGATGTATGTAGAGAGCTCATTCTACAGACCTTGCTGTCAGTGGTTAAGAGGTTTCCTCCACGTTTTGTTTGCTGCTCTTCCACAGATTTATGATAAGCAAGCCCCTCCCTCAAACCCCAAGTGCCACCGGAAACGAGTGCTTTCTTCCTACTCGTTCTCTTCCCTTTCTTTTATTTTCCCTCCCCTTATCTTCTTCCTCCTTTCATTTTCCGCTTTACTCTGTGTTAGTTTGCCAGGGCCAGCATAACACAGTTGTTGTTAGTTACTCAGTCGTGTCTGACTTTTGTGACCCCATGGACGGTAGCCTTGCAGGCTCTTCTGTCCATGGAATTCTCCAGGCAAGAATAGTGGGGTGGGTTGTCATTTCCTTCTCTACCATAGCACAGTCCCTCATACCTGCTGGCTCAAACAACAGACCTTTAGCTGGAAGTTGGAAGTCCAAGGTCAAGGTGCTGCGGGTTTGGTTTCTCCTGAGCCTGAAGATGCCATCTTTTCCCTGTGCCCATCACAGCTCTTCCCTCTGTACTGCTGCATATCTGGTGTCCCTCTCTTCTTACGAAGACACTGATCCTACTGGATGGGGGCCCACCCATAAGACCTCATTTAACCTTGGGTATACCTTTTGAAATTTCTTATTTCCAAGGATAGTCATATACTGAGGTGCTGAGGGTTAGGACTTTACTATGTGAAGTTTGAGGGAACCCCATTCAATGCCATCACACCCTCTTCTCCACCCGGCCTCTAGAAATGGTCTTACAAAATCAAGTTACGTGGGTTCAAATCTTGACTTTCCCATTTTTAAGCTAAATGGCCTGAATAATTTGCCTGGCCTCTCTGAGCTTCAGCTTTTCTATCTGTGAAATGGGAATATTAATGCTTGGTGGCAGTGCTGTGGGGAAGCAAGAGGACAGCGCGTGTGGGGAGCCTGCCGCGGCACTAGCAGCGTGAGGTGCACGTGGACTGGCTTTCCCCCGCTCTCCCCACTCCTCCTCCCACTTGTGTGCCTCTGGCTTAGTCAGGGTAACTGGCCGCCTCTAGAGAAGTTGTGCTGAAGTGCCCTTGTGAGGCCCTGGGCTGCAGTGACTCTAGAAGGATCACAAACCTGGGGTTCCTGACGAAAAGCCCAGGTCCCTAGCTCTGCTCCTAGAGGCCACTAGTGAGGCTGGGGAGTCAGGCTCTCAGGTGCTTGGGATGTGTTATCAGGTTTGGAAACTGCTGCCCCTGAGGATACTCTTGTTTAGATTTTAGATTTAGATTTCACTTTACAGGACAGGTACTTTGGTTTGAAAATTACCATTGACGTTAGCGCCTATTTTTATAATAGATTGTTACATCAAAGATGTTTTTTTCTGCTGCACATGGATATGTGTTTTTGGCAGTTGATCACTTCAGTTTCCCCATGAAACTGATCACAGAACAGATCTAGAGACATGATCTGAATTAAGTTTAATTTCTGTTGCCTTGGAGGGGATTGTCCAACTCTTGTGGGGAGTAATTTCCCATTTTTCACAGTGGGAATGTGGGCGGACATTGTCCAAAGTTGGTAAATTAAGAAATGGAGGTATCGTGGTCCCTGCTATCTGAACATTCATTATGCTGGTCTCTGTAGTTACGAGGCAGTAGAGGGAATCAAAAGTGGTTGAAGTACACATCTATTCAAAAATTGTGTGAAGTGAAGTGTTAATCGCTCAGTCATGTTGGACTCTTTGTGACCCCATGGACTGTAGCCCAGCAGGCTCCTCTGTCCATGGGATTCTCCAGGCAAGAATACTGGAGTGGCTTGTCATGCCCTTCTCCAGGGGATCTTCCCAAGCCAGGGACTGAACCTGGGTCTCCAGCATTGCAGGCAGATCCTTTACTGTCTGAGCCACCAGGAAGCCCCCAGATTGTATAAACATTGGTAAAATTAGTTCCTACTAAGACATCTTCCCTTCTTGACACTTATAGTTATCTTCACCTATTACAATAATTAATAAAATCAATTCAGTTCAGTTCAGTTCAGTTCAGTCTCTCAGTTGTGTCCGATTCTTTGTGACCCCACGAATCGCAGCACGCCAGGCCTCCCTGTCCGTCACCAACTCCCGGAGTTCACTCAGACTCACGTCCATCAGGTCAGTGATGCCATCCAGCCATCTCATCCTCTGTCGTTCCCTTCTCCTCCTGACCCCAATCCTTCCCAGCATCAGAGTCTTTTCCAATGAGCTGACTCTTCGCATGAGGTGGCCAAAGTACTGGAGTTTCAGCTTTAGCATCATTCCTTCCAAAGAAACCCCAGGGCAGATCTCCTTCAGAATGGACTGGTTGCAAACCTTCAATAAGATATAGAAGTTTATGCAAACTTGAAAGTGACATAGAGCAGCTGCGTGAATTACACTTAAAGCCAGAGACAGACGAGGGACTGGTGGAGTGAAGCGTGTAAAGATCTGGCAGGAGGAAGGCTGAGCAAGATGACACGGTGCAGTCATTCAGAGGAAATGAATTTGAGTGTCACACAATAGAGAGAAGTGCTTGGAATTTATTAAGTCTTCAAATGCTCTTTGCAAAAATGACCATTCTTCTCTGATTGAACCATGAAAATCAAATACGATGTCCTATCCTGTTATTGTACAATTTTCTCTGCAAAATTACTCCCCAACCCTTTAAATGCTTGATTTATTCTTTATTCTTTCTAAGAACTAGTGCACACTTGCCATTATAGTAAAAGTTTAATTAAATAAAAATACATTTATTTTTATCATTTTAGTTTCAGTTTCCAAGATAATCTCCTAATCATCATTTACTGTGAAATTTTGATCTCCATTTTAAATGGGTTCACTTTAAGTGGCTTTTTTTTTCTTGGTGCCAGTTGTCCTTGGATAACGATGTGATTTAGCGGGATGATTATAAGCAACCATTTAAAACAGAAACAGTAAAGAGAGCAGATACCTCATGGAATGGAATACGGAGATAGACATGAGAGTATCTTGTAGCTTTGATTGCATACTTGTCTGTACTGTTTGAACTTATTTCATTGTATTTTGTTTTGCTGAAGGCACAGCATTCAAAACGTGATTTTTTTTTTTTTGCCAAAAATATATCAGTGATGTAATTGTAAAAATGGTCTTGATGTGAGGTCTGATGTGGGTTCCTGGGTTTGTGTTGGAGGCAGACATTATTGGTATCCCATCCTTATCCCGCCACCACTTCCTGTTCTTTCCCTGCATGTGCTGGCAGCTTCCTGCGTGAGCATCCATGGCTCTGCCTGAGGCCCTCTCTGGCTTCTAGGTCCATGCATGCGGCAGGTGCAATATTCACGGGAGTTGGCACCCGGAGAGCAGTCGTCAGCTAGGATATCTGAGGCTGGAAAGTCAAAATCCTAGCTTCCACCTCGTGGATGGGCCAACTCTGAGGTGCTTCTACAGCATCCCCAGAGATCCTAGCAAAGGTGAGTTCTGGTTGCCCGTCGTGGTGCTCTGCTGGTTAGCAGGTCCTCTCCTGGCTTCCTTCATTTCTCCACTTCCCTACTGTGCCTCCTGGGATCACCTTACTTCTTGCACTTGAACCCTTGTCTCAGAGTGTGCTTTGAGTGAGCTCAAACCCAAGACATATTTTAGCGTATCAGGAAAATTAACTGCCTTTGTCTTTTGAGCAGGGTGGGTGGGGTGAGGAGGTTCTGAGGAAGTGAGCACTTTTTAGAGGAGCTTGCCCCCGACCCCGCACTAAGGCTCTTGGGGTGTAGAGGGACTGTCATAGTGCTCTCCCGCACCCCTCACCCCTTTGTTGGATGGGGCCTGGTAACAAGACAACACCAAGAGGAGAGGGCCAGAAGGTCATCATCTCTATTATTCTTTCCACCCCTTTCCGGGGGTTACTGAGCCCACTGCTACTGGTAGCAGCAGAGAATACAGGAGCCCACGCTGGGAGGCCCAGGGTCTGGCGCCACCTACAGGTGTTTGGTTAGTCCTCTAGAATGTGAGCTCCCAGAAGAATGGAGAGAGGGCCGCATACCCAGCTTCTAGACCACACGCTGCTCCACGCAGGTTTGAAGTGTTGCTCACATTTCTGCAAAGCCCTTGTCAAACGTCTGCAAAAAAGACAACATGTAAACACAGATATTCAGGCCCCTGAGGAACCAATAGGATTTTAGAAATGAATAGAGGTAGCTTGTTTGTGACTGCCTTGACCAACAGAGCATAGTGGAAGGTTCTCTTCCTGTTTCCTGGCTCCGTCTTTAAAAGACTACAGTCTTCTACTTCCTCTTCTTGGAAGTTCCCTCTGAGTGCTCTGAGGGGCAGAGCGGCTGGCTAGCTTAGTCCAGCCCAAGCTCCTGATCCATAAAATTATGAAATCTAATAAGTGGATGTTTTAAGCCACTACATTTTAGGCTACTTTACAATAGAAAACTGAAATGGGGATGTTGGATCAAAGCCATGGCATTTAAAATCCACTTTCATTAATATTCTGTAAATCAGTGTTCTATTTAGCAAGAAATATATTTCAAACTATAATTTCCTTAAGTGAAATTTATTGTTATCATACCTGCCCCCCAGTTAAAAATCTACAGACTTCCATTCATGTAATGAATCTAAATGAAAATTCTCAGTTCCTTGTGTGGTAGATTGATCATATGAGTGGCCCCAAATTTTCATGCTTTCAAGGGCCCATGTCCTTTGATAACCCCCCATCACAGTGACTCTAGATTAGTTCATGTGTTATGGACTGAATTGTGTCCCCAGCCAAATTCAGCTGTTGAAGTCTTAGCCTCCTCCTCACACCCAGTACCTCAAAATGTGACTATATTTGGAGAAAGGAAATTTAAAGAGGTAAGTTAAATGAGGTCATGCTGCTGCTGCTGCTGCTAAGTCGCTTTAGTCGTGTCCGACTCTGTGTGACCCTGTAGACAGCAGCCCACCAGGCTCCTCTGTCCCTGGGATTCTCCAGGCAAGAACACTGGAGTGGGTTGCCATTTCCTTCTCCAATGCATGAAAGTGAAAAGTGAAAGTGAAGTCGCTCAGTCGTGCCCAACTTTTACCAACCCCATGGATTGTAGCCTACCAGGCTTCTCCATCCATGGGATTTTCCAGGCAAGAGTACTGGAGTCAGGTGCCATTGCCTTTTCCAAAAATGAGGTCATAGGTGGGCCCTAATTAAATATGACTGGTGTCCTTGTAAGAAGAGGGGGCTGGGACCAGACGTGCACTGAGGGAAGACCATGTGAGGAGGCAGGGAGAAGATGGCCGTCTACAAGTCAAGGAGAGACGTGTCAGAGGAAACCAACCCTGTGGACACTTTGATCTTTTGCTTCTAGCCTCCAGAATCATGAGGAAATAAATCTTTGTTGTGTGTGTATTCATTCTATTAATTTTTTGAGAGTTTGATAGTGATACTTCAAAAAATCTATCTACTTAAAAAATAATTGTAATGTATAGTGGAACTATATGCAACTTTGTTCTGTGTTTTCCAAGTCCCCTGTAAATGTGTTATCATACTGTCATAATTTAAAAAGTTAAAAAAGAAAGGAAAAAATAAAATTTCTCTTGTGTAAGATACTTAGTCAGTGGTCCTTTGTTATGGCAGCCTTGACAAACTAATACACCATGTGTCTTGCTTTTGCCAATAGTAGTCTTTATGCAAGCAGGAGGTTGAAAAATGCCTGCAAATTTCTGCTTCTTCTCTTCTCCTCCATGCTGCTCCTAAGAGAATATATCCAAGTTAGGCCCCTGGAAGGATGTGAGGGACACATGGATACCCAGGACCTCCCAGCTGAAGCCAACCTAGACCGACCATCCACCGTCCACCTGGGATCTGAGCACAGATGTGTGAGAAGCCCAGCTAAATCAGCTGAGTCTGCTCACATCAGCATAGCCCGCCAGGTGACTCAGTGATGTGTGAGAAGTTATAAATGGATGGTGTCTGAAGCTACAGGCTTAGCATGGTTTATTGTGGAGCATTTTTGTGGTCACAGGTAATTGATACTTCCCGTCTAAGACCTTCACAGACTATTTAGTGTCACCACTTCCTCCTCTCTGCCACTCTCTAACATCAGAACAGAACAAAAACTGAAGCAAAGCCTTACTAAAGCACACACACTTACACATCCTCACCTGCTACTGAGATGGTCCCCTGTCCAGCTTCCCCAGCCTGTTGCCCTGTATTGTCTTTCTGAAACATTCTACTGGCTTTCCAACATAAACCTCATCTCCTCCAGGAGTCCCTTCCTAGCTTTCAGCAATAGTTGCCTGTCACCACCACTGTAGCCAATTACTACAAATTTAGTGGCTTAAAACAGCACACTTTAACTCTCTCTCAGTTCTGGTGGTTAAAAGCCTCAACTCAAGATATTAACAGGGCTGTTCCCTTTAGGGCTTCAGTGGGAGCAGGGCTGTTCCCTTTAGGGGGCTTCAGTGGGAGCAGGGCTGTTCCCTTTAGGGGGCTTCAGTGGGTGCTGCCCATTCCTTGCCTTTTCCAGCCTGTATAGGTCACCCGCATTTCTCAGCTTGTGGCCTCTTCCTTCAACTGCAAACATACCCCTCTAACTTCTGCTTCTTTGTCACATCTCTTGATTCTGCATCTGATCCCCTGGCAGCCCTCATATAAGGAATCTTGTGATTTCACTGGACCCATGTGGATAATCACATCTGCAAATCTCCTTTACCTGTAAGGTAACACATTTGCAGGCTTCAGGGGTAAGGACGTGGATATTTTGAGTGTCATTATTCAGTCTCTATTTTCTGAACCTTCTCTGAATATTCTGTATATCTGAACAAAATGCCTAGTGTTGTACTTGATAAGCAGGTTGAGATTGTTTACAACTCTACATCCACTATTAGTGAATTCCACAAGGAAAGATATGTTGTGCTCTAGTCATGGCACTTAGCGTAGAACCTGGCACAGGATAGGAGTTCAGAAAAGATTTCTGGATGTTTAATATACATGCAATCTTCAGTGTCCTTGTATATAATTGTATATGAGAAATATGTGTATCTATACACAAACAGACATACATAGACATTTATTATATATTTGTAGATAGTGTTTTCAAGGGAATGTGTGTGTGTGTGCACTCAGTCATGTCCAACTCTTTGTGACCCTATGAACTGTAGCCCACCAGGCTCCTCTGTCCATGGGATTCTCCAGGCAAGAATCCTGGAGTGGGTGGCCTTTTCCTCCTCCAGGGAGTCTTTTTGACCCAGGGATTGAATCCACATCTCCTCCATCTCCTTCACTGGCAAGCAGATTCTTTCACCACTGAGGCACCTGGAAAGCCCTTTGAGGGAATGAGTGGGAAACATATGTATTGGGTGAATAATAATGATTTATTTAATCACCAACTGAGATCAAAGAAGACTGTCTCCTTATAGTCTGTCTTTTGCTTTCATACTTCTGTTTCTACATTTTCCATCTTACAGTGGCCCAGACCACACACCGCACAGTGGATTCTCACATACCCTTTCCCTGGCATCCTTGGGGAGAAAGGAATGCCTTCATCCTCTTTGTTGGAAGTGCGGGAAATAAAGCCCAAGGCGGCTGAGTGGCCAAACAAGTTGTGGAGGGATGAACACAGCATGGGGTGCTGGCCTCCCAAACCAGTGTTTGACCTCCCGGACGCCGATGATGGGTGGTCAACCTTGCATCCAGGTGTACGTCGTTACCATGCTCTCCTCATTTGCATCACAGCTTTGGGAAACATTATTCCTTTGGCTGGAAATTTTCCATGCTTGATCTGTATTCAAAGGGAGAGTAAAGATAAAAATCAAAGAGAAAATGTTCTCTGCTTTGTAGCTAAATGAGAGGATGGTTTTGTGTGTGTGTTTAATATGCAAACAAAGAAAACAAATGGAATTTGTCTTCCTCATAGATAACAGAAGAACATCTGGAAATTACAAAATGAAACCTTCCATGTGTTACATTCTCCATGGAGAAATATGGGCCTACGAAGTTTGAGAAAAGGAAGCACTGGCATTACTCATACTTCTCAGGTCAGCTGCCCCAAAGCTTCATGAGGATCTCAATAACATGACAGGCTCCATAGTGTTACATATTGGGGTGGCCAAAAACTTCTCACAGGTTTTCTGTAACTTATACAGGAAATCCTGAGTGGACTTATTGGCCAACACAATATTCCTCTGCAACGGGGATGGGCTCCACAGAAATGAAGGCAGGATGGAGAAGAAGACTGGTTCATTATTAACTGTCTCAGGCTCATTGAAATGAGGCCAGTTCTCAGAGAAATCAGCTGGTGCTGGAGGGGAGAGTGGCACTCACTCTGGGACTCCCTCCAACCCTTCATAGTAGGAGAGCTTTTTCACAAAGTCATCTTTCTGCATCAGCCATCTTACCTCTGAGAAAAAGGATCAGTGAGGCGGTGTTTGCAACTTAGTGACAGTTCCCTGAAACAGAAATCTGCCCTCCCCTCACTCAGTCCTAGTGAAGACCATCTTTAATGTGGAGTGGGCAGCATCATTGCTCCAACTTTCTAAACAAGGACCCAGACTCCCCTCTGTACTTATTTACTAGCTGATATAACCCAACTTTCACTCCATGAGACAAAAGGTCAGTTCAGCTGCCTACCTGTATTCCTCTGGGTATCTAGCCAGCACCTCAAACTTGCCACGGTTAGAATAGAGTTCATCTCCAGAGTCCAACATGTTGGACCTCAATACCTCAAAAATACTAGAACAGTCCACCTTGCCACGTCTTTCCTGCTTCTGCCCTTGGCCAGGCGCCATCAGCTTTGGAAATACCATTAATAGCCCCTGCACTAGCCGGACGGCTCTCATTCCATTCCCCACCCAGGAGCCAGGGAAGTCTTTCAAATCTGAGTCAGATGGTGTCAACTTTCCTGCTAAAAACATTTTAATGGCTTCCTGCCACACTTCAAAGTACAACCCAACCATGGCACATGTGGTCCTGGCTGATCAAGACCTTGGTTGCCTTCCTGCCTCTATCATACTCTCCATTCTTTTCCTTTTTAAAAATAATTTTTATTGGATTATAGTTGCTTTGGGCTTCCCAGGTGGCTCAGTAGTAAAGAATCTGCCTGCCAATGCAGGAGATACAGGAGAAGCAGGTTCAAGCCCTGGGTTGGGGAGATCCCCTGGAGGAAGAAGATGCAACCCACTCCAGTATTCTTGCCTGGTAAATCCCACAGAGGAATTTGGTGGGCTACAGTCCATGGGGTCACAAATAGTTGGCCACTACTGAATGACTGAGCATGCACATTTTATAGTTGCTTTACTAAGTTGTGTTAATTTCTACTGTACAGGAAGGTGAATCAGCTATACACATATATCCCCTCTTTTTTTGGATTTCCTTCCCATTTAGGTTGCCAGAGAGCATTGAGCAGAGTTGTGCTACACAGCGGGTTCTTATTACTTACCTATGAATAATACCATATAAATATCAATCCCAGTCTCCTAATTCATCCCATCTCTCTCCCCCCTGATACCCATACATTTGTTTTCTTTGTCTGTGTCTCTATTCCATTCTTCCTTCTACTCCAGTCACACTGGCCTTTCTGCTCCTCCATCCCCTCCCTGTTCACTCCCCACCCATTCCAAGGCCTTTGTTCATCCTGCTCATCTGCTTGGACTTCTCCCCTCTGAGATCTTTGCAGGGCTGGTACTTCCAGGTTTCATTTCCAGTACAGTCTCCTTGGATCTTCTGATCACCTAACCCCAGGGACTCCCTCAGTGCATTTCCTTGTTCCCCACAAGCTAACTCCCCAGTGGAAACTCAGGTTCATGTGCTGAACCAGGGCTCTGGCTCACTGCCCTCTGCCTTCCCAGAACCTAGCATGATGCCTGGGTCAGAAAGTGCCAACTGGGCCAGGAATGGAATCAGGAGTCTCCCTGGGGCAGTAACCCTGGGTGGGTCTCAGAATCAGAAGACCACAATCCACCTCTGATTGTCCTGTGGGAGCCATTCATTTCCCCTGGGCTGCAGGGCTTCATCCATCATGTTACATCACTGTAATGCCCACTATAGTAGAGTTAACAATGCTTGATATCAGCTGGTTGCTGTGTGGATTAGATAAGGTCACACATGTGATGGTTCTGAACACACCACAAATGGTCGTGGTGCATTTTCTATCTCTTTCCGAACACAAGGCTAACAAAGTAAGAATTTCATGGACTTAATGTCTTATGAGCTGGTTGCAACTGACTTCTTGGCCTCAGACTTACCTTGCTCATCATATCGAAGACATACGGATGGCTAACAAACACATGAAAAGATGCTCAACATCACTCATTATTAGAGAAATGCAAATCAAGACCACAATGAGGTACCACTTCACACCAGTCAGAATAGCTGCAGTCCAAAAGTCTGCAAGCAATAAATGCTGGAGAAAGTGTGGAGAAAAGGGAACCCTCTTACACTGTTGGTGGGAATGCAAACTAGTACAGCCACTATGGAGAACAGTGTGGAGATTCTTTACAAAATTGCAAATAGAACTGCCTTATGACCCAGCAATCCCACTGCTGGGCATACACACTGAGGAAATCAGAATTGAAAGAGACACATGTACCCCAATGTTCATCACAGCACTGTTTATAATAGCCAGGACATGGAAGCAACCTAGATGTCCATCAGCAGATGAATGGCTAAGAAAGCTGTGGTACATATACACAATGGAGTATTACTCAGCCATTAAAAAGAATACATTTGAATCAGTTCTAATGAGATGGATGAAACTGGAGCTGATTATACAGAGTGAAGTAAGCCAGAAGAAAAACACCAATACAGTATATTAACACATATATATGTAATTTAGAAAGATGGCAATGATGACCCTGTATGCGAGACAGCAAAAGAGACACAGATGTGTAGAGCGGACTTTTGGACTCTGCGGGAGAGGGAGAGGGTGGGATGATTTGGGAGAATGGCATTGAAACACGTATACTAGCATGTAAGAAACGAATCGTCAGTCTATGTTCAGTTCAGGACACAGGATGCTTGGGGCTGGTGCACGGGGATGATCCAGAGAGATGATATGGGGTGGGAGGTGGGAGGGGGGTTCAGGATTAGGAACTCATGTACACCCGTGGTGGATTCATGTCAATGTATGGCAAAACCAATACAGTACTGTAAAGTAAAATAAAGTAAAAATAAAAATTAAAAATAAATAAATAAATAAAAGCCATCTCAGAGTGCATGTCAGATGGCACCTGGTCTAAATAATAACACAGGTAGTCACAGGATCCGCCAGGTAATGTTGCACATACAGGACCTCAGTAAAGGGACACGGATGGCAAATGAGATGAGATTTTTACCAGAGGTGAGAGAGAAACAGGGGCTTCCCTGGGGACTCAGTCAGTAAAGAATCAGCCTGTGATACAGATCGAGCCTGCCTGCAATGCAGGAGCTCTAGGTTTGATCTCTGGGTAGGGAAGATCCCCTTGGTTTGCAACCCACTCCAGTATTTCTGCCTGGAGAATCCCATGAACAGATGACCCTGGCAGGCCACAGTCCACAGGGTAGCAAAAATTGGCAACAACTTAGCAAATAAGCCACCGCCACCACCAAGAAAGAAATGGAAGTGGCATTTATTGAACAGCTATTCATTTCATCTGATGTGAACACAAAATTTCAGATATCACAGTACTCTCAGTTGTGGGCATCATTGTCCTGACTTTACAGATTGAGAAAACCAAGGCCAAAAATGATTGGGCAAAGAATGTACATGTTGTGAAGGCTTTTGCTACATGCTTCATGACTTATTAAAAAACTTGCTCACTAACAGTTAATCTCCCCACACCCTTGCAGAATTCACTTTTTGAGGGTGTAGGTGAAAGACATTTAACATTTACCTTTAATTAATTCAGTCAATATATCAGGAATTTAGCAGCTGGTTAATAGCAGGTAGTGACAAAACATATTTTTTAAAGTTTAAAATAACTTGTCTTGAGCATTTTCTAGCAACTTAAAGCCATGAGAATGTATGTGAATGGTCAAAACACTTTTGTAAAGACCGTGGGAAGGTTATTGGGGATTTCACTGTTTCTTCCTTGAGCCCAATTAGAAAGAGTTGGCAAGATGTGGAAGCTGAAGAGAACATACCCAAATCGTCCATTTTACTTTCTTATTGGTCACAGGAACTACATTTTCACAAGCAGAGGGCTGGTTTTCCTTTTCAATCAAAGTATTATGATACCAGCTCCACTCTGGTGGGTGGTAACTTCTCAACTGTCTTCGAAGGGAAAATTGATCTTCTTTTCATCTGCTCTGTTTCCTTCATCAGTTCCTGAATTGTTTTCCACTCTTAAATCCATCTTAAATCATTTCTGCTCTTACCTGCTAGTTGCTCAGTCATGTCCAACTCTTGTAACCCCATGGACTATACCCTGCCAGGTTCCTCTGTCCATGGAATTCTCCAGGCAAGAATCCTGGAGTGGGTTGCCATTTTCTTCTCCAAGGGATCTTCCTAACCCAGGGATCGAACCCAGGGATCGAACCCAGGTTTATTGCAACGCAGGTAGATTCTTTCCCACATGAGTTACCAGGGAAGCCCCACTCGTCTATCCACTCTTAAATCATTTCCACTCTTAAATCCACTCTTAAGTCATTTTTCCACTCTTAAATAATTTCCGGCACATGGTTGGTCTTGCCAGAGGAATCATAGTGCCCACTAACCACTGGTCCTGTAGCAGTTCATCAGCTGTGATTCTAGTTGCAAGAGCCACTTTTACAGGTTCTTTCAAAATGCTTTTAACACATCACTTACAAAATCCCCAAAGTGGATCTTCAAAACATAGTTAGTTATCCCTTTCTTACTAAGTCAAAAATTTCTCTTCTGAGCTTGCTATAAAGTGTGGTTCCCACATAATAACATGCCCTTGTGCATCTCTGATCCAATGTCACACATGACTATAGCCGTGGGGATTGATGACTGCAGGGTTCCCACTTGTGCTTCACAGCGTTGCTTCCCCACAGCTAAGCCACAATTGCCTTGATGCTGAAGTTGGTAGCATCAATAAAGCTGCTTTAAACCATTGTGCTTTCCAGCTTCAGATCTCTGTATACCCTGTTGTGAAGATATGCTCTAGCTGATAGGAGCGAGGCTTTGGATGATCAACCTGGACTCATCCCTGAATTTCTTTGAGTTCTCCCTCTCACAAAGCTCCATCACAAGGTGCATTCACTTAGGCATCTCAGACACTTGCTTCTGGCATGCAGTGTGTTCCTGTTTCATACTTTTTAAGAAGCTCACCTCTAGTCCAAGAAACTTGATAATGGAGCTTCTAGCCAGTCTCCTTTTACCCTTTTAGTCTCTGTTTCCTTATCTGCAACTTCAGGGACCACATCAAAGTTCCCTTGTCCCAATAATCTCCCAAGGCACAACTTTCCTGAAGAGCTGCTCCATCTCCCATCTTTAGCTGATCAACTTCTCCTTCTGAAAATATCCCTGAAACCCTTGCTGTTGAGGTGCTTCTCTCGTTGCATTTGGAGTTCCTAAGGGCTCTTCCATGAGAATGAAGTGGCCCTTTGATGATTGGGAGGGCAATGAATTTGCTGCGAGGCCCCACATAGATGGGATTAGAGGATGAGACCTGAATCTTCAGTATTTAGCAAATCTTTCCCAGAGGCCATGTCTCTGTGGGTAATTTTTTCTTCTTTTTTTCTCTCTGGCAAAATTATGAATTCGGAGCCACCCATGCTTGGTAATTTGACATTTCTTCCACCAATGGGAGGAAACTTTGTTCGCAAGAACATACATGAAGTCCCATCTTTCCGAGCCTTAGCAACACTTGAGACATTCGGTGGATTTTCTAATGAAGGGCTATTTCCTTAACGTTGTAGCAAAAGCAACTTGAAAAGGAGGGTGTTTCTGTTTGAGGAAGAAGGATAAGTTGAGTTGATGACTGATGGGTGAGGTTCATAGTTTAACGATGGGTTACACTCATCTTACAGCAGCAACTTTCAACTTTCAAAGTGATTCATGTCCCTGGGTTGGAGGTAGACTCAGAATAGATAGAGTGGAGGCAAGAAGGTGCAGGTGAAGGGGAGATATCAGAGACCATCCCAAACATGAGACCCTGAGGAAAAGATTTCATAACAGCTCTGTCCCAGCAGAGACCAGGAGACTGGAATAGACAAGAGAGGGTTGACTTGGTTTCTCTGCAGTGACACCCTGATTCTGAGGGCCCTGCCTTTTGTTTTCCAATCTGTAAAGACAAGGGGGTAAAGGAGGCAGGTCATTTAAGATTAGGTGGAGGGGATGTGGGTAGAGTGATTTTCCTTAGAAGGGGCTCTAGGTAGACAGATACCAAATGACATGGCATAATGGAGTTTATCAAGAGCATGGGCTAACCAGGGAAGGAAAAAAAAAAACCTTGGAAAATTATGTACACATTTATACAATAAAAGCTAGATTAAAGTTTAAGATATTAAATGAAAACATGAAAGTCACACATTAACTCTAGTCTTTAGGCACACTACTGGAAGAATTAAATTCTTCAGTTATAAAGAACATAATTTCTCATCTTAGGTCTGGACCAAATATTTCAAGGACCAGAATAGTTTTAGTTGACAGAGGGCAGGACTAAGAAAGGGACTGTGTTGTAAACAATGCTTTGTTTGTTTTCTTACTTTACTAAATACCAGTACCATCTTTAACACTAGAAGCAGAGTCATTCATGACTTTAAATCTAATTAGACCAGAGACTCAAACATCAGAAAACCCAGAACCCTTGATATTGTTTTTAACAATGATGTGATTGGATTTAACACTAATAGCAAAGACAACAAAGGCAAAAATGAAACAAACAAAACACCCCAAAATAAGGGGGACTATGTGTGTGTTAGTTGCTCAATCATGTACTACTCTTTGTGACCCCATATTCTGTAGCCTGCCAGATTCCTCTGTCCATGGAATTCTTTAGGCAAGAATACTGGAGTGGGTTGCCATTCCCTTCTTCAGGGGATCTTCCTGACTCAGGGATTGAACCTGTGTCTCCTGCCTGCCTGAATTGCAGGCAGATTCTTTACCATCTGAGCCACCAGAGAAGCCCAAGTGGGACTATATCAAGGGATTAATAGCTAAAGTATTTGAAGAACTCATAAAAACTCAGAAAAAATCCAACTAAAAACTGGCAGAAATTTTTCCCAAAGAAGACACACAAATGACCAGCAGGTTTTGAAAAGGTGCTCAATATCACTAACCATCAGGGAAATGTAAATCAAAAACCACACCTGTTAGAACAGTTATTACCAAAAGACAAGAAATGAAAGTGTTGGGGAGGTTATGGAGAAAAATGAACCCTCCTACACTGTTGGTGAGAAGGCAATGGCACCCCACTCCAGTACTCTTGCCTGGAAAATCCCATGGATGGAGGAGCCTGGTAAGCAGCAGTCCAAGGGATCGCTAAGAGTCGGACACGACTGAGCGACTTCATTTTTCACTTTCATGCGTTGAAGAAAGAAATGGCAACCCATTCCAGTGTTCTTGCTTGGAGAATCCCAGGGATAGAGGAGCCTTGTGGGCTCTCGTCTATGGGGTCGCACAGAGCTGGACACAACTGAAGCGACTTAGCAGCAGCAGCAGCAGCAGCAGCAGCAGCAGCAGCAGCAGCAGCACTCTGTTGGTGGGAATGTAAATTGGTGCAGCCACTATGGAAAACAGTATGAAGTTTTCTCAAAAAACTAAAAATAGACTTACCATATGAACCAGCAATCTCACTACTGCTGAAGGGAATCAAATCACTATTATAACTGCAGTTATGTTCATTGTAGCATTATTCACAATAGCCAAGACACAGAAACACCTAAGCATCAATCAACTGATGGATGAATAAAGAAAATGTGATATATGTGTATGCATACACACACACACACACACACACACAATGGAATAGTATTCAGTTTTAAAGAAGAAGGAAACCCTACCATTTTGAACAACATAGATGAAACTTAAGGGCATTATAGTAAGTGAATTGAGTCAGAGAAAGACAAACACCGTATGATCTCAGTTTTATTATATGGAATCACAAACAGTCAACAAACCAAGTTCATAGGTGTAGAGAACAGATTGCTGGTTGCCAGAGGTTGGGGGTGGCAGGTGGGCAAAATAGGTGAAGGTAGTCAAAAGGTACAAACTTCCTCTTATAAGATGTATAAGTCCTGGGGTTGTAATGTATAGGATGGCGACTATAGTTAACAATACTGTAGTGTGTATTTGAAAGTTGTTAAGCGAGTGGAGTTTAAAAGTTCTTTTCATAAAAAAGGTTTAACTATGCAGTGATGGAAGTTACTAGACTTTGTAATGACCCGCTCACAATGTGTACACGTGTCGAATTATTGCGATGTGCTCCTAAAACTAATGCAATATGTCAATTATTAATATTCTCAATTAAAACTAATAAAAGAGAAAACCCAGAAGCAATTAAGGGAACCTATCCTTAAGGTTTGACCACTTCCAATTTGCCTTGATTCATGGACCTGACATTCCAGGTTCCTATGCAATATTGCTCTTTACAGCATCGGACCTTGCTTCTGTCACCAGTCACATCCACAGCTGGGTATTGTTTTTACTTTGGCTGTATCCCTTCATTCTTTCTGGAGTTATTTCTCCACTGATCTCCAGTAGCATATTGGGCACCTACCGACCCGGGGAGTTCCCCTTTCAGTATCCTATTATTTTGCTTTTTCATACTGTTCATGGGGTTCTCAAGGCAAGAATATAGAAGTGGTTTGCTATTCCCTTCTCCAGTGGACCACATTCTGTCAAAGAATGCTCAAACTAACACACAATTGCACTCATCTCACACGCTAGTAAGGTAGTGCTCAAAATTCTCCAAGCCAGGCTTCAGCAGTACGTGAACCATGACGTTCCAGATGTTCAAGCTGGTTTTACATAATGCAGAGGAACCAGAGATCAAATTGCCAACATCTGCTGGATCATGGAAAAAGCAAGAGAGTTCCAGAAAAACATCTATTTCTGCTTTATTGACTATGCCAAAGCCTTTAACTGTGTGGATCACAATAAAGTGTGGAAAATTCTGAAAGAGATGGAAATACCAGACCACTTGACCTGCTTCTTGAGAAATCTGTATGCAGGTCAGGAAGCAACAGTTAGAACTGGACATGGAAGAACAGACTGGTTCCAAATAGGAAAAGGAGTATGTCAAGGCTGTCTATTGTCACCCTGCTCTTTTAACTTATATGCAGAGTACATCATGAGAAATGCTGGGCTGGAAGAAACACAAGCTGGAATCAAGATTTCCGGGAGAAATATCAATAACCTCAGATATGCAGATGACATCACCCTTATGGCAGAAAGTGAAGAGGAACTAAAAAGCCTCTTGATGAAAGTGAAACAGGAGAGTGCAAAAGTTGGCGTAAAGCTCAACATTCAGAAAACTAAGATTATGGCATCTGGTCCCATCACTTCATGGGAAATAGATGGAGAAACAATGGAAACAGTGTCAGACTTTATTTTTGGGGGCTCCAGGTGGTGACTGCAGCCATGAAATTAAAAGATGCTTACTCCTTGGAAGGAAAGTTATGACCAACCTAGACAGTATATTGAAAAGCAGAGGCATTACTTTGCCAACAAAGTCCGTCTAGTCAAGGCTATGGTTTTTCTAGTAGTCAAGTATGGATGTGAGAGTTGAACTGTGAAGAAAGCTGAGCACCGAAGAATTGATGCTTTTGAACTGTGATGTTGGTGAAGACTCTTGAGAGTCCCTTGGAGTGCAAGGAGATCCAACCAGTCCATCCTAGAGGAGATCAGTCCTGGGTGTTCATTGGAAGGACTGATGCTGAAGGTGAAACTCCAATACTTTGCCCACCTCATGTGAAGAGTTGACTCATTGGAAAAGACCCTGATGCTGGGAGAGATTGGGGGCAGTAGGAGAAGGGGATGACAGAGGATAAGATGGCTGGATGGCATCAGTGACCTGATGGACATGAGTTTGAGTGAACTCTGGGGGTTAGTGATAGACAAGGAGGCCTGGCGTGCTGTGATTCATAGGGTCGCAAAAAGTTAGATACGACTGAGTGACTGAACTGAACTGAACTAATTCTTAAGGTTTTACTCCTCTAAAACCAGAATCCAACAACACAAGTGGCAACTCTACACATGGACATCACCAGATGTCAATACTGAACTCAGATTGATTATATTATTTGTAGCTGAAATTGGAGAAGCTCTATACAGCCAGCAGAAAGAAGACCAGGAACTGACTGTTGCTCAGATCATGAACTCCTTACTGCAAAATTCAGACTTAAATTGAAGAAACTAAGGAAAACCACTAAAACACTCAGGTATGACCTAAATCAAATCCCTTACAATTATACAGTGGGAGTGGCAAATAGATGCAAAGGATTAGATCTGATAGACAGGTGGATGGAGAACTATGACAGAGGTTCGTGACATTGTGCTAAAGAACTGTGGGTGGAGGTTTGTTACATCGTACAGAAGACACTGATCAAAACCATCCCCAAGAAAAAGAAATGCAACAAGGTAAAATAGTTGTCTGAGGAGGCCTTACAAAGAGATGAGAAAAGAAGATAAGCAAAAGGCAAAGGAGAAAAGGAAAGATATACCATCTGAATGCAGAGTTCCAAAGAATAGCAAGAAAAGAGATAAGAAAACCTTCCTAACTGATCATTGTGAAGAAATAGAGGAAAACAATAGAATGGGAAATACCAGAGATCTCTTCAAGAAAATCAGAGATACCAAGGGAATATTTCATGCAAAGATGGGCACAATAAAGGACAGAAATGGTATGGACCTAACAGAAGCAGAAGATATTAAGAAGAGGTGGCAAGAATACACAGAAGAACTATAGAAAAAAAATCTCAGTTATCTAGATAACCATGATGGTGTGGTCAATCACCTAGAGCCAGAACCAGACACAGGTATCAAATATTTGTGCTAGTCCAGGTTGTTAGAGCAGCTGGACCACTAGGATATGTACATGTATATGTTTTTCACAGGACTTGACTGCACATTTGTGGGCTGCTGTTGAAGCAGGTTGTGTGGGATTTTTGTTTTTGCTGGAGCCAAGTCCCCTGGCTGCTGAGGAAGAGGTGATTGTAGAGTGGAGAAGTACAAGGACAAGCCAGAATCCTTGCAGAAAGAGGAGCACCAGAGGACAGACTGGAACCCATGTGATGCGAAGTATATGTAATAGTTTGCAACTTCTAGCCCCAAATTACTGATCCATCCCTCCTCTAATACCCCTTCCCCTTGGCAACCAAAAGTCTGTTCTGTAAGGACATTTATTTGTTAATTACATAGATAGTTTAGATTCCAATGTGGGATGGAAAAGAATGCAATTGTCAGATACATGGATGGAATCAATGTTACTAGAAAATGTGTCATAAAGGAGCTGATTAAAAGACTGAATTAACAAATCAGAGATACTTAAATATATAAAGATATATAGCAATTTATATACAGATATAAAAATAAATGGCGATCTTTCCTTCCTTTCTCCTTTCTAATGAGGGAAGAGTTGAAAAGAAAGAGTAACACTTGAGAGCAATGATGGATGAGAAGAGCATGCAAGAACAGATTAGGCCCCTCTCATCTTGACATCCAGTTATAAAGGATCTCAGTTCTAACCCATTAGGTTGGCAGGAAGTTCAGTCTTTTCCTGAAGCTACTTCTCTCATGATTTTCTTGGAACCTCCCATAACGTCTCTTGTCCCCTAATTTTCTGTGAATCCCATTGGCTGGTGGATCGGGGCCCAGGATTCCTCTGGGGACCTGGGGGTCTGTGGCCGTTAAGGCTGGCTGCTGCAGCTGGTGTGACCAAGGACTTGCAGGCCCACAATGTAGAGGAATTCAGGAGTTGTGTTCGTGCCTCAGTTCTCCTCTGACGCAGTAAGGAGGCTATGTCGCCTTTAGTGGTCCATTCAGTCTTCATAGGTGTGTGCAGAGTGTTTGTGTGCATGTGTGTTTGCACATGCATGCATCTGTTAAGGGGTGCTGTAGTGTGCTCCAAGGCCAGGTGCCCTGTGCCCCGTGGTACTGAGAACGTGGATGTGGCTTATGCCTTTGCCACCACGACTGGGTGTCCTACTGAATAATCTGGGGTCAGGGAGTTGGCTTCTCAGACATGCTCAGTGTTCCCAGTGATCTGCTTGTCTCTGTGGCTGTGACTGTCCGGGTGAAGGCTGGGCTCGACAGCAGGCTGGGTGATCCCCTGGCAGTGCCAGTTGTCCCTGAGTCTCTCTGCAGTCACTGCTGTCAGCGAATTTGCAGAGTCTGATGACATGACCAGCCTCGGGAGAATGGGAGACACATTCCTTCTTTCTGTATCATGTTCAACAGCATGTGGTCCAGGTCAAAAGATTTCAGTTCTTTGGTTTAATCACTGCTGTGTCATGCTTAGTCACTCTGTCATGTCTGACTCTTTGCGACCCCGTGGGCGGTAGCTTGCCAGGCTCTTCTGCCCATGGGGATTCTTCAGACAAGCATACTGGAGTGGGTTGCCATGCCCTTCTCCAGGGGATCTTCCCAAGCCAAGGATCGAACCTAGGTCTCCTGAATTGCAGGCAGAATCTTTACTAAGTCACCAGGGAATCCCTTAATCACTGTTGTTCTCTACAAATGGTGCATGTTCTGAAAAATTCGTGATTTTTAAAAAGTACAAAAAGGAGGCTACAAATCAAACTAAATCCAACTATATCCCAGTCACTTGTGTTAATATTTTCTGAACATTAGAATGGATACATGTCTACGCATCTGGGTGTAGGTGCACACACATACATATACAGAAATAATTTCTGAAGTGTAGGAGTACACTACACATAGTGTTTTTAAAAACAGAATTTATTATATATAATATTGATGGAAATCATATGAATGGTAGACGGATGTGACTGTTGGAAATGCTAAGTTTTAGATAACTTTTCCTGTCCCAAGAGATTGTTATAGCTCTTAAAAAATTATTATGAAATATTTGCATATGCAAGAAGTATAAATAACAGACACTATGTCTCCACCACCGCCAGGCTAGAAAGTGAAATGTTGCAGTTTAAAGTCACCCTCTGCTCCTGCAGCTAGGCTCCTGGGCAAGGACAAGCTCTGGCACTAGCTGGTTTGTGGGCCTGGAGCCCATGACCCCTCCAAAATGCCATTAAACAAAAATCACAGGCCCAAGATGGTGTTGCTTGCACTAAAGTCCATGATACCAAACCTAGATCTAGTACTAAAGCTGAACTGCAGACCTTCCCCAGAAATGTAATCTTAATCAACCAGTTTGGAATTTTCTGGTCAGCACCGATGAGATCACTTGTCAGGTGGGTCCTCTTCACCCCGACCCCACCTTCTGAGGAAGAAGAGGCAACCTGCTTGTTAAACCCCATGCTCTTCCCTACCCTCCAGAAAGAAGGTGTCCTGGCTCCCCAAAACACTTTTTTTCTTTTACTAATGGTTTCCTTGCCCACCTCCCCCACCTCTTTTCTATAAAAGCCTTCCATTTTGTACCATTCTTGGGAGCTGAATGTTCTTCAAATTGCTAGACTGAATGCTGTCCAATTCAGCAATTGTTCAATATAGCCAATTAGAGCTTCAAACATGTACTCATTATGCTGTTTTTGACAGTGTCCAGAGTGGGTTCCAATGCCTCTGCCTGCACACTGAGTTCCTTCTTTGCCAGGTAGGAGGCAGGTGACCTAGTAGCTTGTGCTCTAGGTTACCAGGGAATCTCCTGCCCCTTAGAAAAATCAGCTTTGGTGACCATCCAGAGTTGCAGCCACATCAGAAGTGCACTTTCAGAGAGCCAGAGCCAATGGACAGATTTCACCCCCTAAAGGCTCCTTCTCCAAGCCTTTGTCGCTGACTTGAGTTTATTCAGATGTCCTAAAGGGCGGACCTCACTATTTTTGGACGTCCTTACCTGTTAGTTTTGAGTTTATGAGTTCCTCAGGCCTATTAAGTTTGCCATCAATTGCTTCATTTCTAAATTTAGCATGATTTGACCTTCTGGTGGCACTGCTCTGGTTTATAGGAACTGCTAAGTGCTGTGCTTAGTTGCTCAGTCGTGTCCAACTCTTTGCAACCCCATGGACTGTAGCCCACCAGGCTCCTCCATTCATGGGATTTTCCAGACAAGAGTCCTGGAATGGATTGCCATTTCCTTCTCCAGGGATCTTCCCAACCTAGGAATCGAATCCAGGTCTCCTGCACTGTGGGCAGATTCTTTACTGTCTGGGCCACCAGGAAAGCCCATGAATACTGGAGTGGGTAGCCTATCCCTTCTCCAGGGGATCTTTCCAGCCCAGGAATCGAACAAGGGTCTTGTGCATTGCAGGCAGATTCTTTACCAGCTGAGCTACCAGGGAAGCCCAGGAATTGCTGTAGATTCAATTATATATATTTATTCTATTATTTTAGTAGGATTTTGCAGGGAGAAAAGGTAAAAATTTGTATTCTGTTGGGTATTTTGAATAGAAAGTCTCATTCTATTTTTTATAGAATCTGTATCTATCTATAGATATAGCTGGAACAATAGAGAATATATAGAACAATGAGAAGAAAAGCAAGAGTTATTTAAAAAATAGTGAAAGACTTTGAATTTTTATGGGTGTCTCTCAGTTTAGTGGGGATTCCCAGATGGCTCAGTGGTAAAGAATCCTCCTGCCAGGGCAGGAGATGCAGGAGACATGGGATTGATCCCTAGGTCGGGAAGATGCCCTGGAGAAGGAAATGGCAACCCACTCCAGTATTCCTGTCTAGAAAAATCCCATGGACAAAGGAACCTGGTGAGCCACAGGCCATGGGGTTGCAGAGACAGACACGACTGAGCGACAAAGCACATACTCCATTTAGTAATCATGCTTCCAACCTTGCATCTTAAATACATTTACTAAATTGTTACTAGTATCTTTAGTTTTTCAGGTGACTTATTATCTTTCTCTCTTAAAAAATTATTATATTATTTTTTCAGTTTTATTGAGATATAATTGACTAATAAAATTTAAGATATTTAAAATGCACCAAATGATGATTTGACAGATGCACTGTGAAAGACTTCTTCCCCCAACTGAGTTCATTAACACATTCAGGTGATTTACTAAGGATGTCCCTCGGCATTTGGTGACACATGGCTGGAAAGTGCATTGCATGGAGGGCTGAAGGGTGGGTTGGGAGGGTGGTCAAATTTGGGCTGAGAATTCGCTACACCTGTTTCTTAATCGCTCTGAGTTGGTTGAGATGATCTTAAAGTTGTCTGGGGGACTCTAGGAACTGGATGTCAGTTTCAGACCTCCAGTTCTGGGCTGGATATTTTCTTTACCTGTCTGGAGCAGGGGAGAGTTCTTCTGCTCTCTTCTTAGCAATGATGAACCTGACTGAACAAATGGGCTTTCTTGTCCTCCAGCTCCCTCTTGGCTTCAGCTGATGTGTTGAGAGGGATAAGAGTGAGGTTGGGGTATTTGCTCTCTTGGATTCCTGCTCCTGTGGGCTGGCCTTGGACGGCTGTGCCCTTTGACAGAAGAGTATAGTATCTCTTAAGATGACATCTATAGGACTTCTGCCTTCTGGCAGGTAACCACACCTTCCTCTCTTACCTTGAGTTCTGAGTTTCTAGCCTCAGTGACACTAGTTTGGAGGACTGCACTATTCCCCATGTTTTCTCTGCAAAATTTTAAGTAGTTCTTTTATTTAATATTTGCTGAATTATCCCAATTTGAGCATGTCATCTCTTTCCTATCAGAACCTTGACTGTTTCCCATCTATGAAAAAGTGTTGTTAATTAAGCATAATACTAATGACATAGTTCTAAGAGGATGAAGGAGAAAATATGACACATTTTCACATTTCAGCATGTGCAGTATTGATGTACTTGCTTTGATTTTCTTTTTTTTTCCCCAAGCCTTGTGATCCTGGACAGACAAGCAAAACCTCAACTACAGCTGCAGAAGAGACAGATCAGCATTGAATTTTCCAATTTGGGGTTGAAATTCCTTCCCTTCATTACTCTGCAATCATATATAATGTATAATGCATATAAAGGTACTTCTAGGACACTTAAGAAGTCCCTTTTCCTCCCATGCTGCCTGGCTTACTGAGAGTCAAGGAATCTTCTCAGGGAAGGCATAGATTCCTGGTATTGAGTGATTTGGGCTAAATTTCAGCTGCACTTATATTGGCAGGCAAGTCTGAGAGATGCAGGAATTTAGCTTAAGGGAGTGACTTACCTTTACGTGGTAGATAAACAACTGTTACAGGGTTGTGCAAACTGGATTGCACTGGCAGATCATGGGCTCCTTAGGGCAAGGATTTTAGTTGATTCACTCTGTGCTCTTAATCTCACAAGTATCCGGCAAGAGATACCCAGTCAGTGCTTATTGGATGAGCAGGGTGGACTCAAGGCTCTAGGGACCTCAGGAAACCATCTCTTCATCCTCCTGCTGCCTGCAAGCTGACAACAAAGCACAAAAGCTCTCCAGTGTGAGTGAGGAGAGCCTTCTAAAGCTTATTTATCTACACATGTAAAATCTTTCTCTAAATGAATGATACATAATTGCAGTTTAAGCTAATTTTATGGGACAGAAACAAAAACGAATGACAAGACACTTATAATAGCTCTTTTTATATCTGAAGGCTTTCAGACCTTCTCTGGCTTCTTTCTTCTCTTTGTGGACTTAATTATCTCAATTTCTTCAAAAATTTCTCAGAACTCGTACAGTAGAGTAGGATGAAATTGGCTAAAGACATTTGAATTTATATTCCACCTATTTAGGGACAATGTTTCTTAGAATTATTGCATTTTACAACAGTTCAACATGTTCAAGAATCAAAATGGCTCGTGAGCTAGTCCTTGAAATTGGGTTGCCTCCTTGTAGCCACCTAATTTTCCTTTAGTAGGGTAGATGGATGGCAAGACAGGATTCGTCAAAGGTAAATAATTTCTTTTTCTTGGCTGTGCTGGATCTCTGATGCTTTGCTTGGGCTTTCTCTAGTTCTGTTGAGCGGGGTTTACTCATTGTTGCAGTGCTCAGATTTCTCATTGCAGTGGCTTCTCTTGTCGCAAAGCACAAGCTCTAGGGGCCACTGGCTTCAGTAGTTGCGGGGCGTGGGCTTAGTTAAAAAAAAAAAAAACAGGAAAAAAATAAGTCAGCCTTCCTTTTTGATGAACTGAACTGAATCAGGGGCTCTGAGCAATCATCAGCAAAACTAGCCTAGATGCCTAAGAGAACTGATGAAGAAAGCACATGTTGATTTTCTGGCCCCCTTTTGAGTGGTGGCCTTGGAATCAACCTTAGTGGGTGTGGCAAGTACTTACCTTCAGGTCCAGGTGGGTGTTCATGGTCCTAAAGGTAGAGCCAGATAGCCTCAGGGAAGTTGGTAGGCCTTAGGATCCATTCACCCAATGCACAGGCCTTAATTAAAAGACAAACTGAATTATGGCCTACATCTGGATTGGGTTGGAAATAATTTTGTTTTATAAACAAAAGACTCTGGATTTACAGCTTAGTTTGGATAGAGACTGGGATAAAAGAAGCCTAAAGGTCTAGGTGTCTGCTGAAACCATGGCTTTCACACTGTAAAAGAGGGGAGTGATTTTTTGGAGGGGACAGACTCCCTGGGGGCTTCCCCTGGCGGCTCAGATGGTAAAGAATCTGCCTGCAATGCGGGAGACCCAGGTTTGATCCCCGGGTTGGGAAGATCCCCTGGAGAAAGGAATGGCAACTAAGTCCTGTATTCTTGCCTGGAGAATTCCATGGACAGAGGAGCCTGGTGGTCTACAGTCTGTGGGGTCGCAAAGAGTAGGACATGACTGAGCAACTAACATTCAGGCACTCTTAGATAGGAGGGCCAGGGAGAAAGAGAAGGAGAGAAAGGAAGACGGGAAAGGAAGAGCTGATAAATTAGGATCAGGGTCGATGACACTCAAAGCGTGAGTACAGGTTGTACACGGAACACACCACACTTCTAAGAAGAGCAATTCACTTTTCAGGGATGAATATTTGAGCTTGAATATATATTATCATAGTTATCCACCAGATGTCAGTAAAGTGTCTCATTCTAACAATATAGGATGGTAAAGGCAATTTTCCAACAGACAAAAGTGTCTCGAGGAAGGGTGCTTTAAAAAGATTTGCACAAAGGAATAGTATGTGCTAGCAGAGCCCTGAGTCTCGGCTTCTTCACTTACTATTTAAATATCTTCTTTTTACATCCTCTCAAAAGAGAAAGAAAAGAAAAAAGAAGGAAAATACTCCCAAGTTTTCTACCTTACCATGAAGCCGTCACATCCATAACCTGGAAAACAACCTAACCAAATGAAGCACACCTTTTATTGTATTCAAGTGCATTCGATCCTTTTAAGAGCTTCTCCTATGGTCCATAATACATCATGGCTCACTTTGGATATTATAGTATGTATTCTATCATTATCTATGTTCGTGTCTGCTTCTCCTTGAAAATTGTAAACCTTTTTAAAATCAATAATTTTTGTATTTATTTAAGTTATGAATATATACATTTTAAAGTTAAGTATTACTATTGATCATATAATAAAAACCAGCAGACACCTATCCCACCCCACTCTTGTTCTACTAGGACTACTTGGATGTACCATTTCACCTCCTTTTCCTGTTTCTTTGACTCTCTAACTCTGTATATCTAAATTATTTGCTTCGATGTCGGTTTCTTGATTAATCAGATTTTTCATTGTTTAAACCACTTCCTATTACAGTGGTTGAATGTATGTCAAGCTAAGTGATGCTAACTGCTATAATGCCCTCTCCATCATACTATTTTAAAACAATACAGGTTTCTTTCCTAGGCAAGTCATTAAAGGAGGTGAGAGGATGTTCTCCACACCTTCAGGAACCCAGGCTCCTTTTATCTTTTGAGGCCACTGTCTTGAACATGTTCCCCTGCAACAGGAAGAGAGAACAAAGGCTTAAATGTGAGGGCTGTGGAGCAGTCAGGAAGGGGTGTGTTCTTCCCTGTGTTGGAGAAGAACAGGAAAGAGAGCGTATCAAGTTGGAGGGGTGATAAATCACGTCAAGTAAGGAAAGAGAGAACTGCCTATTGGAATAAGTGAGACAGATGTCATTGGTACCCATGTTAAGACTGTGGGATGGAAATGTGAGTGGAGTGAGCCTAAAAAGGAAGAGGAGTTGCAATGACATTGTAAGATGGTTTTGGGGCCCTTTTGTTTGGAGGAATAGGTGGGGAGCTGAAGGAGGAAGGAGAATTCAGGTAGTCTTACATGTTGATGAAGATGACCCAGTAGAGATGATAAACGATGGAGGAGCATGGAGGAGAATTTTGGAGTGGTTCTCCGAGCTAGCTTACAGCACGGGAGCTTTACTGCGGGAAAGCGGCCTTCGGTACCCACACTCAGCTCACTTCAGTCGTAGGAAGGAAGAGCAGATGCTGCGGGCAGGTGAAGCAGATGTGGTGACAGGCGTTTAGGAGAGTTTTTCCTGAGACATGAAGGAAGATCATTAGCTGAGAGTGAGGATGGGGGTAACCTGAGAGGATGGATTTAAGCTTTATTTCTTCTTTCTGAAAAATTCTTTTTCAGTCATTTTAGAGCAATCTGGGGAGGGAACACAGGTGTTCAACCTGCCATATTTAATAGGAAGTCCAATTATAAACTACTTAAAATTCCAATCCTATTCCTTTGCATCTGCCAGGGATCTGAACCAGTAAACTCTCAATAAATATTTGTGTAGCTGAAGTGAATTTTCTTCATGGTCACAGTCAGGTTTTCCATTAAAAAAAAATGTTTCTTTCCATATCACCTTCACAAACTTGAGAAAACTGAAGATAACGTGTTAATGACAGCTTCTCCCCTTTCTTGCTGGGTGTTTTTGAGTTTGGGTTGTCCCTGTTTTCAGGCATGTGTGCTGTTTGATATACATCTTTGCAGAACATGGAGGGTCTGAAGCGAACCTTGTTAGTTGCAGGTTGTTTCAGGACATGTCCAGCAGCATTCTGTCTGAGGGTCAGAGCCAGGCCTCTGCCTCCCGCAGAGTACAAAAGTGATGTGCTTCCAGCATGGGGTGCCAGGTGTGGGCACTCATGCCATGATCTGGAAGAGTCACTCACCTTATGGCTTTTGAATTGAGAATTAAAGTATTTATAGGACAGCAAATTCAAGGGTGAGGGAGCTGGTTATTGCCATGAGAGAGGACAAGCTTTTACTCTGTGAGGTTTTGATATTTACTTAAGGAGAAGAAGAACATACATTTACAAAACCTTATTTAATCTTAATGACTTCACTTTGAGTATTGTTATCCCTATTTTACAGATGAAGACACTGAGGCATAGGAAAGCTCAGTGATTTGTTGAGGTCAGACAGTTCTGTCAGAGGCAGGTTTTAAACTAAGGAGACTTGGCCTTGGAGCACACGTTCCTCCTAACCTCTGTGCTAACTGTCAGAGCCTCTATTTTCCTATCTTTCAAATGGGAATATGAGCATGTACCTTGCACAGTCATGATGAAAATTAAAGGAGATAATATGTATAAAATATTTTATACATATTATATCATAGGAGCTCAGCAAGTTTTTTTTGTACTTCAAGTTATTTTTCCTTTTTTTTTTTTTTAAACAAGAAATACAAAGATGTTATTCTTCTCCGTCAGAGGGCAGACAGACTGAAAACCACAATCACAGGAAACTAACCAATCTGATCACATGGATCACAGCCTTGTCTGACTCAATGAAACCATGAGCCATGCCATGTAGGGCCACCCAAGATGGACGAGTCATGGTGGAGAGTTCTGACAAAATGTGGTCCACTGGAGAAGGGAATGGCATACCACTTCAGTATTCTTGCCTTGAGAACCCCATGAACAGTGTGAAAAGGCAAAAAGATAGGACCCTGGAAGATCAAAAGGTGCCCAATATGCTACTGGAGAAGAGTGGAGAAATAACTCCAGAAAGAATGAAGAGATGGAGCCAAAGCGAAAACAACACGCAGTTGTGGATGTGAGTGATGATGGAAGTAAAGTCCGATGCTGTAAAGAGTAATACTGCATAGGAACCTGGAATGTTAGGTCCAGGAATCAAGGCAAATTGGAATTGGTCAAACAGGAGATGGCAAGAGTGAACATTGACATTGTGGGAATCACCGAACTAAAATGGATTGGAATGGGTGAATTTAACTCAGATGACCATTATATCTACTACTGTGGTCAAGAATCCCTTAGAAGAAATGGAGTAGCCATCATAGTCAACAAAAGAGTCCAAAATGCAGTACTTGGATGCAGTCTCAAAAATGACAGAATGATCTCTGTTCGTTTCCAAGGCTAACCATTCAATAACACTGTAGTCCAATTCTATGCCCTGACCAGTAATGCTAAAGAAGCTGAAATTGAATGACTCTATGAAGACCTACAAGACCTTCTAGAACTAACACCCAAAAAAGATGTCCTTTTCATTATAGAGGACTGGAATGCAAAAGTAGGAAGTAAAGAGATACCTGGAGTAACAGGCTAATTTGACTTTGGAGTACAGAATGAAGCAGGGCAAAGGGTAGCAGCGTTTGGCTAAGAGAACACACTGGTTATAACAAACACCCTCGTCCAACAACACAAGAGAAGACTCTACACATGGACATCACCAGATGGTCAATACTGAAATCAGATTAATTATATTCTTTGCAGCCAAAGATGGAGAAGCTCTATACAGTCAGAAAAACAAGACCAGGAACTGACTCTGGCTCAGATCATGAGCTCCTTATTGCCAAATTCAGACTTAAATTGAAGAAAGTAGGGAAAGCTATTCATGTATGACCTAATCAAATCCCTTATGATTATACAATGGAAGTCAGAAAGTTAGTCAAGGGATTAGATCTGATAGACAGATTCCCTGAAGAGCTAGGGATGGAGGCTCATATAATAGTACAGGAAGCAAGGATTAAGACCATCCCCAAGAAAAAGAAATGCAAAAAAGCAAAATGGTTGTCTGAGGAGGCTTTACAAATAGCTATGAAAAGAAGAGAAGTGAAAGGCAAAGGAGAAACGGAAAGATATTACCCATTTGAATGCAGAGTTTCAAAGAATAGCAAGGAGAGATAAGAAAGCCTTCCTCAGTGATCAATGCAAAGAAATAGAGGAAAACAATAGAATGGGAAAGACTAGAGATCTCTTCAAGAAAATTAGAGATACCAAGGGAGCATTTCATGCAAAGATAGGCTCGATAAAGGACAGAAATGGTATGGACCCAACAGAAGCAGAAGATATTAAGAAGAGGTGGTAAGAATATACAGAAGAACTGTACAAAAAAGATCTTCACGACCCAGGTAATCACGATGGTGTGATCACTCACCAAGAGCCAGACATCCTGGAATGTGAAGTCAAGTGGGCCTTAGGAAGCATCACTATGAACAAAGCTAGTGGAGGTGATGGAATTCCAGTTGAGCTCTTTCAAACCCTAGAAGATGATGCTGTGAAAGTGCTGCACTCAATATGCCAGCAAATTTGGAAAACTCAGCAGTGGTCACAGGACTGGAAAAGGTCCATTTTTATTCCAATCCCAAAGAAAGGCAATGCCAATGAATGCTCAAACTATCGAACAATTGCACTCATCTCACATGCTAGTAAAGTAATGCTCAAAGTTCTCCAAGCCAGGCTTCAACAGTACATGAACCGTAAACTCCCTGATGTTAAAGCTGGTTTTAGAAAAGGCAGAGGAACCAGAGATCAAATTGCCAACATCCACTGGATCATCGAAAAAGCAAGAGAGTTCCAGAAAAACGTCTATTTCTGCTTTATTGACTATGCCAAAGCCTTTGACTGTGTGGATCACAATAAACCATGGAAGATTCTTAAAGAGGTGGGAATACCAGACCACATTACCTGTCTCCTGATAAATCTGTATGCAGGTCAAGAAGCAACAGTTAGAACTAGACATGGAACAACAGACTGGTTCCAAATAGGGAAAGGAGTATGTCATCAAGACTGTATACTGTCACCCTGCTTATTAACTTATATGCAGAATACATCATTAGAAACACTGGGCTGAAAGAAGCACAAGCTGGAATCAAGATTACCTGGAGTAATATCAATAACCTCAGATATGCAGATGACACCACCCATAGGGCAGAAAGCAAAGAAATAAAAAGCCTCTTGAGAGAGTTAAAAAGTTGGCTTAAAACTCAACATTTAGAAAATGGAGATCATGGCATCTGGTTCCATCACTTTATGGCAAATAGATGGGGAAACAGAGGAAACAGTGTCAGACTTTATTTTTTGGGGGTCCCAAATCACTGCAGATGGTGACTGAAGCCATGAAATTAAAAGATGGTTGCTCCTTGGAAGAAAAGTTATGACCAACCTAGATAGCATATCAAAAAGCAGAGACATTACTTTCCCAACAAATGTCTGTCTAGTCAAAGCTATTATTTTTCCAGGGGTCATGTATAGATGTGAGAGTTGGAGTATAAAGAATGCTGAGCACCAAAGAACTGATGCTTTTGAACTGTGGTGTTGGAGAAGACTCTTGACAGTCCCTTGGACTGCAAGGAGATCAAACCAGTCAATCGTAAAGGAAGTCAACCCTGAATATTCATTGGAAGGACTGATGCTTAAGCTGAAACTCCAGTACTTTGACCACCTAACTCGAAGAACTGACTCGTTTGAAAAGACCCTGATGCTGGGAAAGATTGAAGGTGGGAGGAGAAGGGGATGTTAGAGGATGAGATGGTTGGATGGCGTCACCGAATCCATGGACATGAGTTTGAGTAAACTCGGGAGTTGGTGATGGACAGGAAGGCCTGGCATGCTGCAATCCACCGGGTTGCAAATAGTTGGACACTGCTGAGTGACTGAACTGAACTGAACTAATATTACTTGAGCCACTTGCTAAGAAATACATGGAAAAGCCCATTGATCTGCATGGCAATTGTTCTTATAGTTCTTTCCATTGTATAGTTTCAAGAATTAAATTTTGGAGAATAAAGTACAATTTCAATTTATCATATATTTTATTATTCCAATAAAAATCTCACAATTCAATGCTTTTTCAAGGAAAGAAAAACTAAATTCAATGCTTTTTAAGGAAAGAAAAACTAATAGTATTCAGAATAAAGTTCTCCCTCATTTCTTTCTCAGTTTTCATAAAGCATTTATTTTTCTACTATTACTACAAGTCCCTCAGTTTTCATTAATAATCTGGAGAATTGACAGGACTAGAACCATTTTCAGCTGAAAAGCTGTAAAACAAGGTCATGAAATAAGGAGAACATATTTTAAATGAAGACTTGTTAGTTTCTTCTTTGCTCAGCTATCTTATTATTAATAGTGAAGTGGGTGAGAGACAAGTTGCCAGGTAAAGACCTGGCATGTAGGTCAGATGTAAATGTAGATCCGAATGGATGTAGATCAGAAGACTGGGCACCTATTCCAGCCCCGCCTCGTAATGGTTGTGAATAGTTGGTAGGTCACTCAACTTTTCTCATGGTCAGTTTCCTTACTTGGATTAGAGCTACAGTTTCCCTAAGAATAGGCCCAGAAATACTAGTCCCACGAGATATTAGCAGATGGTAAAGAAGAAAGAGGCTTCATGGTCAATACATTTGGGAATTTCTGCATTAGACAATTCTAGATTAGACAGAGTTATCCTTACCATGGGCCATCTCAGAGCCTTCAATATGATAATAACACCGCCAATTTCTAAGAAAAGGATGTAGTGGTTTCTAAACTTAATTCATCACAAAATTACTTCCCTTTGTCTCAGATCTGAGATGTTTACATTGAGAAAAATTTGTGACTATAGAAGGCACGAGCAGACACAAGTAAAGGCCCCCAAATTGTTGTAGGATCGCTGGTGGCTCAGTGGTAAAGAATCTGCCCATCAATGCAGGAAACAAGAGTTTGATTCCTGAGTGGGGAAGATCCCTTGGAGAAGGAAATGGCTACCCACTCCAATATTCTTGCCTGGGAAGTCCCATGGACAGAAAAGCCTGGTGGCCTGGAGTCCTTAGGGTCGCAAAAGGGTCAGACACAAGTTAGTGACTAAACAACAACAACAGCAAAAGATATTAGGAAGATGATGCATTGTGCTTTGCATTGCTCCTGGGAGATCAGGAGTCTGTCAGGTAAAGGAATGGTTTGTTATGTATCAAAATATTGCCCAGCTTGGGACTTCCCTGGTGGTCCAGTGGTTAAGAATCTGCCTGTTAATGCAGGGGACATGGGTTTGATCCCTGGTCTGGGAAGATCCTACATGCCACAGGGCAACTAAACTTGTGTGTCACAGCTGTGGGGCTGGTGTGCTGCAGTTACTGAAGCTTGCCCACCTTGGGCCCATGCTCTGCAGCAACAGAAGCCACTGCAGTGAGAAGTCTGCACATGGCAACTGGAGAAAGTCCTCGTGCAGCAAGGAAGGCCCAGCTCAGCCAAAAAAAAAAAAAATGTTGGCCAGCTTGATCATCCAGTGGTAGTAGACTAGTGATGTGGTCTGTCCTGATAGCTCAGTTGGTAAAGAATTTGCCTGCAATGCAGGAGACCCTGGTTCGACTCCTGGGTTGGGAAGGTCCCCTGGAGAAGGGAAAGGCTACCCATGCGAGTATTCTGGCCTGGAGAATTCCATGGACTGTATAGTCCATGGGGTTGCAAAGAGTCGGACATGACTGAATGAGTTTCGCTTTCACTTTCTGCTCTCTAGTAAGATTGTCAAGAAAATCATAAGGTGACAAATATACTACTGGCCAGGACCATTTTTCATTACTGCTTTCTCTCATCCCCTTTTTAGTAAGGAAAGTTCTGAGTTAAAATGTGAATGAAAAGTAAAACCACAGACATTAATTTGCTGAATTTCTGAACTAAATCAATGTACAAGATGATCCATTTTGGGTATAAAACAAGGATTTCAAAATTCAATCAAATATATTTTTTGTGTATGTTTCTCTTCACACATAAATATGATAATATAATATTAATCTATAAAAATAAATATTTATTGTGCAACCAAAAGAATTTTAAAGCTCCTTGTCTGACTTTTTAAACTTTGTTCATTTCCATGAAATTTTATAACTTAAAAGTTTTTAATAGAAGAGTGTTGCATAAAAGTTTTAGTGTCTTGAATCACATTCTGAATTTGGATATGGATTATTTTAATACACTTTTGCCCTTAAGTCTATATGTTTCAAAGCTTGGACACTAAACACACATTATTTTCATGGTTGTTGTCTAGTCACTAAGTTGTATCTGACACTTTGCAACCCCCTCGACTGCAGCACCCCAGGCTTCCCTGTCCTTCACTGTCTCCTGGAGTTTGTCAAAGTCATATTCATTGAGTCAATGATGCTATCCAACCATCTCATCCTCTGTCATCCCCTTCTCCTCCTGTCCTGAATCTTTCCAGCATCAGAGTCTTTTCCAATGAGCTGGCTCTTTGCATCAGGTGGCTAAATTATTGGAGAACTCCATTAACAGTATGAAAAGGCAAACACACATTATTTTATGACTATTATGATTACTTTTATCTCTTCTCCCTCACTTCTACATTAATCCTTGTGTCTCTTGACAACTACATTCCTCTGCCTGCCTCCATTAGTATTTCTGCTTTATTTTGGACAAGGTAACTAAAGGAGCAGGTATAATGGAATCTGCATTTAAATGAACCTAATAGGCACCAAGTAACAGGCCATCCTTCAATAATGGGAGTACAGGAGTTGAGAAGCAGTTGCCTGAGGCACTTTCTGTGCTTCTTTCTAGAAAGAAAATTTTGTTTTGATGTGGCTGTTTGCTCTCTATAAAAGTACTTCTAACTGTAGTGATTTAAAAAAGTTACTTTCTAAAATTTGTGTTAGTTGCTCAGTTGTGTCTGACTTGTTGCAATCCCGTGGACAGTATAGCCTACTAGGTTCCTCCGTCCATGGGATTTTTCAGGAAAGAATACTGGAGTAGATTCTGAAATTTACAGAACATATAATGCTCATTTTAGAGAATTAGGAAAATACAGAAAGGTACAAAAAAGATAATTAAAAATTATCATCTGAGTTAAGAATAACCATTATAAACATTTGCACATATTTCTTCCTTTTTATTTGCATACATATGTCATATATATTTTGTGCTTGTATAAAATATGGTTTATATTGCATTGAGAGTTTTGTATTAGTGTTTCATGTGGCAGTGTTAACAAGCGTCTCCTATATCATCACAGTTTTTTTTTCTCCAAAATCCTTATCCATGTTTGTGACTATGCTCCTCACATGAATGTACAGTAGTTTATCTAACTATTCCCACGTTATTGGAACTGTTTGATATTTTGCAACCACCTTGTAAATAAATATCTGTCTACATCTCAAATCAGTTTTTAGACTAAATACTCAAATGAAAATACTGAATAGAAGATATGAAATATGATGAGCATTCTCACAGCTAAGCGGCTGTGCATATCCTTAGTTATTTCTGTACACAAATTCTGTGAAGTGGATTTGCTGTTCAAAGAATATGCAGGTTTTGTTTAACTATATGTATTTTTAAAATTGGAGTAGGTCTTCCTGTCTTTTTCTTCTCATGGTGAAAGAAATACATGCTCACTGTAAAAAATATTCAGACACAAAAAATCATGAAGAAGAAAGCAGAAGTTACCTGTCTTTCCATAATTTTTGTTGACATATGGATTCTGGGCTGACATACAGAAATATGTGCACCAATGTGAGAAGTCATATAGACCTCCATCATTTCAAAAATGGGATCCACACTATGCAAACTCTGTTATATACTGATATTTTCAGAAAACTTACATTAAAGCATGGCACATTCAGAAAAACATGCACAAACATAAAGTTTATAGCTGGATAAGTATTCACAAATAAACACTCCGATTAAGAAAAAGAAAAAATGTAAAACACGTCACCAGGTTGTATGTTATCCTTAGCCAGGTGCCATGCTCACTCTGCATCATTCTAATTTTACTTTACGTGCTCCTGAAAGGAACATTTAAAATGGGTCAGGAATACATTTTCTTGTTAACAAAGAAGCGATTCAATATATTTCATTGACTACAAGACATCATTGATTGTTAGCATCCCTTTGTTTTACGTACTACAGAGAAAGGAAGAAAGAGAAAAAGACAGAGAGGGAGGGAGAGAAGGAGCGAGGGAGGAAAGGGAGAAAGAAGGAAGAAGAGGGAGTCAGAAAAAGAAAGCAAGCAAGCAACAGCTGCCAACTAAACCATAGCACAACATTTGTTGATGGAACAGTCCTGTGTCATAAGCAGTTTCTTTTTTAAAAAACTGATATAAAATTGACATTTAACACTATATTAGTTTTGGGTGTGCAAACATGATGATTCAGTATTTATAAATTGCAAAATGATCATCACAATAAGTCTAGCTAACCTCCATCACCAGACATGACGCGTTTTTTTTTTTTTCTTGTGATGAGAACTTTTAAAATCTACTCTCTCAGCAACTTGCAAGAGTACAATACAGTATTATAAGCTATAGTCACCATGCTGTACATTACATCCCAGGACTTTTGCATCTTATGACTGGAAGCTTGTACCTTTGGACTCCTTCACCCACTTCATCCATTTTGCTCAGCCCCATCCCTTGCCCCTGTCAACCATCAATTTATTCTCTGACTCCATGAGTCTGTTCTTGGTTTATTTTAGATTCCCTTATAAATGAGACAATGCAATATTTATCTTTCTCTGTGTGAAATAACCAGCTTCTTGATGCTTTTGAAATCCTCTATGCTGAAGTTTGCCAGTTTCTCCACCCTTTAAGCTGCATTGTATGGTGTGTGAAGGTATTTTCCTGTTTTTCGCCACTTTGGGTATCTTCTCTTTTGGGTTCCTTCAAGCACTGGTTGTTTCTTCCCAGAAAATATGAAACTGAGGTCATTCTTCCAATGAGATTATTTGCTTCAGTAATATTACATTTCTGCTCTTCTTTTATGTTTCCACATCTGTCTGTACACATTGAATAATTTTGTTTCAATGCTGGTTATGGTAAAATCTTTTGAAAGACATTTTATAATAAATAATAATTAAGCTGAGCATATGTAATACCAAGAAACTGTATAAGTCAAATTTGAAATGACAAATACATAAAAGCCTTGCTGGAGTTCATTCATACCCAAGCAGTTAGGAGGACAGGAGAATCTGTGTGAAAAATGTAGGCCTAAGAGTCGATGAAATCAACTCTTGTTGATTTCAAATGTAGTACCTATGCAGCATCAACATTTATGTAACTGATATTTTATTGGTTTATTGTTTTATCTCTTCACAGATTATATAAATGGAAAAGGAAGTGGCAACCCACTCCAGTATTCTTGCTTGGGAAATCCCATAGACGAAGGAGCCTGGTGGACTATAGTCCATGGGGTCGCAAAAGAGTCAGACACAGCTTGGCGACTAAACAAACAGCACACTGTTCTTATGTAAGTGCTAACAAATCTTTAAAAAGTGATTGCAGTCCTTTTCTAAAAAGTTACCCGATCACTTCAGTGAAAATTTGGAGGAAAATTATCCTTTGAAAGAGGATATAAACTACTAATATGGTAAAATATTGATAAATTTTTAGGTTAAAATCCCATTAATTCATGATTTAATAGCTCACAACATGCTAAAAAAAATTCCCATCAAAGCTGTAGGATAAACTGTGGTTACTGCTACCAAAGATGTCACAGCTGGCACTCAAGTCTGACCAAGAGGGCCAAGATCAGGGGCAGTTTCCTTAGATTATTCTACCAAAGAACAGCATGGGTATAGAAGATCAGCAATGAAATGTTTGAGATGTACTAAGAGCGTGATTATAATGGCAAATTGCATTTAATTACACTTCATGTTAAAAGATATAACTCTCCTCATCTACAGCCTATGGAGTGGAAAGTTGGAGCACAAGATTCAGAGACTTCCTTAATTCGATATTTTTCGAATTCCAGAATGTGCAGAAAAAGAACAATTGTACCCGATTTTACCTCTTAAGATAAAGCATTTAGGGACTTCCCTGGTGGTCCAGTGGCTAAGACTCCTCATTCACAATGCAGAGGGCATGTTTGATCTCTGGTCAGGGGACTAAATCCACATGCTATAACTAAGACTACACATGTCACAACTGAAGATCCCATGTGCTGCAGCTCAGACCTGGTGGAGCCAAACAAGTATTTAAAAAAGAAAGAAAGAACATTTACACTCATCTAAATTCCTAAAAGCATCCTTAATTATTTTTAGAGCATCTCAAAACATGCCTTTACGAGACAGTTGAATAGTAAGGGTAGAATGGAGACCATGGGAAAAATTCAGGAGAGGATGTTTATCACATCAGATGTGGCTTCTTTTGCTTCTGTTTCTTCAGAGGCTGGACTCTCTGCTTTCTGCAGTTACATCTCCTTTAATGTCTTCCTGATCCATTTTAGCCTCTTCCTCTTGCTCCTCTTTCACTGTTTTTGGGTTTCACTCTGAAGATTGGCTCATTCCTGTTGTCTTTTCATAGCTTAGTTTCAACATTTGCAGCTACAGTTTGGTGGATCATTTTGCTTACTTCTCTGGCTTTCTTTGCTGCCCCTTGAGCTGGATTGCTCTTGCTCTTGGGCCCCTCGGTGGTGCCTGTGAAGGTGAGGGCTGCTGCTAGTCCTGTTGCTGCTTTGCTGGAAATTGTATCATTGTTTTTCATGGTTGCACAACGGTCCATTGCGTGGGAATGCCGTACTTTATTTACTGATCCTGAAAATGATGGAAATTCAAGTCTTCTCTAATTTTTCACTGTTCATAAAAGTCAAGACAAAATTCTTTTGGTCAGATAATTATACTTTTTGTGTAACTATTTCCTTGGACTACATTGTACCTGAAAGAAGGACCAAAACCCCAAATGTCCTTGCTCATTTTATGGATTTTATGTATATTAAAAAAAAGTTATTCAGATTGACACCCATGATGGCATCTGAGAATGTACACCTCCTGAATCCTCAAAAATACTTTCTTGAATAATAGCTCATATTTTATTGATCTTATGAGTACTGGAGTGGGGTGCCATTGCCTTCTCCAGTTGGTTACAGACACCTCTTCCAATATATCTTTTGTCTGCTTTATATGTTGAAAATTTATTTTAGGAGGTCATGTACCTTTTCAATTTTTATTTTTTTTCCAGAGCCTTTTTTATTTTGGCATACAAAAATTCTAAACTTTTCTGAGTTCATTCTATTGATATTCTCCTATATAATTTTTGTATTTTGTTCCATTCTTCTGAGGACTTCTTTTCTATGTAACAATGTAAGTACTTTATTATTCTATTTTTTTAAAATTCAAATTTAAAAATCCAATTGTGAATTTGATGAGATTTTCATCCCATTAGGTGTTACTTTGGGGATAATTGTCATATTTACAATATAAAGCTTCTATCTAATCTGGACTACAGTATATTTCTCCACTTTTTGTACCTTTTAGGTACCCCAGGAAAGGTTTGCAATTCTTTTTACAAATCCTGCACATTTTCTCTTGACTTTACACATAGTTATTTTATCCTGGTTGTCGTGTGAAAGGAAATATTTCCCTTAATATTTCCAATGAATTAATGCTGATATTAATTACATAATGGTATTAGAAAAATTTTAAATGAGGTGAAGAGTATTCTAGCATCTCAGCAGTTGATGTTAACTTTTATTTGTATGAAGGGCTTGGTTTTACTGCAAACAGACTGAATAATCCTGAAGGATAGAAGCTGTCATGTGGCTGAGGTTTCAGTTCAGTTCAGTTGCTCAGTCGTGTCTGACTCTTTGCCACCCCATGAACCGCAGCACGCCAGGCCTCCCTGTCCATCACCAACTCCCGGAGTTCACTCAGACTCACGTCCATCGAGTTAGTGATGCCATCCAGCCATCTCATCCTTGGTCGTCCCCTTCTTCTCCTGCCCCCAATCCCTCCCAGCATCAGAGTCTTTTCCAATGAGTCAACTCTTCGCATGAGATGGCCAAAGTACTGGAGCTTCAGCTTCAGCATCACTCCTTCAAAGGAAATCCCAGGGCTGATCTCCTTCAGAATGGACTGGTTGGATCTCCTTGCAGTCCAGGGGACTCTCAAGAGTCTTCTCCAACACCACAGTTCAAAAGCATCAATTCTTCGGTGCTCAGCCTTCTTTACACATCCATACATGACCACAGGAAAAACCATAGCCTTGACTAGACGGACCTTAGTCGGCAAAGTAATGTCTCTGCTTTTGAATATACTGTCTAAGTTGGTCATAACTTTTCTTCCAAGGAGTAAGCGTCTTTTAATTTCATGGCTGCAGTCACCATCTGCAGTGATTTTGGAGCCCCCCAAAATAAAGTCTGACCCTGTTTCTACTGTTACCCCATCTATTTCCCATGAAGAGATGGGACTAGATGCCATGGTCTTCGTTTTCTGAATGTTGAGCTTTAAGCCAACTTTTTCACTCTCCACTTTCACTTTCATCAAGAGGCTTTTTAGTTCCTTTCCACTTTCTGCCATAAGGGTGGTGTCATCTGCATATCTGAGGTTATTGAGATTTCTCCCGGCAATCTTGATTCCAGCTTGTGTTTCTTCCAGCCCAGCGTTTCTCATGATGTACTCTGCATATAAGTTAAATAAGCAGGGTGACAATATACAGGCTTGAGGTACTCCTTTTCCTATTTGGAACCAGTCTATTGTTCCATGTCCAGTTCTAACTGTTGCTTCCTGACCTGCATACAGATTTCTCAAGAGGCAGGTCAGGTGGTCTGGTACTCCCATCTCTTTCAGAATTTTCCAGTTTATTGTGATCCACACAGTCCAAGGCTTTGGCATAGTCAATAAAGCAGAAATAGATGTTTTTCTGGAACTCTCTTGCTTTTTCCATGATCCAGTGGATGTTGGCAATTTGATCTCTGGTTCCTCCGCCTTTTCTAAAACCAGCTTGAACATCTGGAAGTTCACGGTTCACGTATTGCTGAAGCCTGGCTTGAAGAATTTTGAGCATTACTTTACTAGTGTGTGAGATGAGTGCAATTGTGCGGTAGTTTGAGCATTCTTTGGCATTGCCTTTCTTTGGGATTGGAATGAAAACTGACCTTTTCCAGTCCTGTGACCACTGCTGAGTTTTCCAAATTTGCTGGCATATTGAGTGCAGCACTTTCACAGCATCATTTTTCAAGATTTGAAATAGCTCAACTGGAATTCCATCACCTCCACTAGCTTTGTTCATAGTGATGCTTTCTAAGGCTCACTTGACTTCACATCCCAGGTTGTCTGGCTCTAGATGAGTGATCACACCATCATGATTACCTGGGTCATGAAGATCTTTTTTGTACAGTTTTTCTGTGTATTCTTGCCACCTCTTCTTAATATCTTCTGCTTCTGTTAGGTCCATACCATTTCTGTCCTTTATCGAGCCCATCTTTGCATGAAATGTTCCCTTGGTATCTCTAATTTCCTTGAAGAGATCTCTAGTCTTTCCCATTCTGTTGTTTTCCTCTATTTCTTTGCATTGATCGCTGAAGAAGGCTTTCTTATCTCTTCTTGCGATTCTCTGGAACTCTGCATTCAGATGCTTATATCCATCCTTTTCTCCTTTGCTTTAAAATAAGCTTTTAAAATAAGAAAAAGAGTAGATGAGGAATAAAAGGAAAGTTCTCAAATATGGGGTTTGGAGAGCACCCAACTGATCCCATTGACCCCCCCAATCCTTGGCTTGGATTCAGGTGGATAAAGCCAGAATTGGGCCTCTTAATCCAGCCAGTGTCCAAGAATTGGGACCTTGATTGCCCACAGGGGTATGTTGGCAAGAGTCATTTAAGAAAGAACTGTTTGATGGAAATAATGTGTGCTATGTGCTGTTAGCTTTTCAATTTGGCTACATGGTTAGCAAATTTTAGTTTCTTTATTAATAAAATTTATTTTTAGAAATGTTTTGGTGTCACAGAAAAATTGAGTGCAAAGTACAGAGCATTATCATATACCCCTTCCCTTGACCTCTCCCACTTTCAATATCCTGGCAAATTCTAGTTTTCCTCTCCCTCCCAATAATACTTTGGTGCTAAAGGATTATTTATTGGGAAGTGGGATTTGTAGCAGGTTTGAATTTTGCATCAAGCTTGGCATGAAGTAAAAGCAGAATCTACATATGGGTATAATTGGATATCAAGGCTTTATTTATAATGGTGTTAGATTAAATATGAATTTGATGTACATGAATTCAAATGTCTGATCTGACAGGAAAAAACATAGAGGAAGAGAGAAAAGCAAAGAGATAATGATATGAATGTTAGAAAATTACATCCCCTCTTCAATAATAACAAATTTATATCTGAGAGTGAGCATGACAAGGGGGATATTGGATAAAATGTCTTTGCTGGACACACTGACAAGTAATATGTATATGTCTCCTTTCTGTTGAAAATTTTCAATGGTAATTTTACAATACTAAGTTAGTCTTTTGTTACCTAGGTGAAAAATTATCTGCAAATCATATCATCTCCAAATAGGAAGTTTTCTCCTTTCTAATTTATGTCTCTTTTAGAATATTTGTACCTCACTTTCTTTTTCTTAATATATAGATTGGAAATTCTGGTTTGAATAATGGATGTGAAAGCAAGTATTCTATTCTTGTTCCTAATTTAGTTACTATAGATATTTTTCATCATGTTAAGAATCTATTTTTCTAGTGTTGATTCATAAAGTTTTTTTTTTTTTTTTTAAGAAAAATAGATTCTCTAGGCCAGAATTCTAGAGAGGGTAGCTTTTTCCTTCACTAGGGGATCTTCCCAACCCAGGGATCAAAGCCAGATCTCTAGCATTACAAGCAGATTCTTTACCAGCTGAGCCACAAGGGAAGCCCAAGAATACTGGAGCGGGTATCCTATCTCTTTTCCAGGAGATATTCCCAACTCACGAATCGAACTGGGGTCTCCTGCATTGCAGACAGATTCTTTACCAACTGAGTTATCAGGGAAGCCCTTGTAAATGTTATCAAGTATCTTTTCAATACTGATTGAGGTGATCTTATAGTTCTACACTTTGACTAATTTTATAAATTATATGCTTTTTTCTTTGATATTTCATCATGCTTACATTTGTAAAGTCAACCTGGCAATGGTATATTATTACTATGGACTTTAAGGTTTGAATTATTTATATTTTTCACACCTATTTTCCCAAGTGAGATTTGTCTGTGTTTTCCTTCTTTGTCAGATTTTTGGATTAACTGCCTTTTATTTTCTCTTTTCTGCCTCATTTTGTCTGATTTGATATCTAAGAAGTTCTTTTTAATTCTATTATTGTTTTTAAAGTATAATTTTCATAAAGTTGAGCATAAACATAACCTATAGTTCATCAGTTCTACTATTGGATAGAAACTATTTAAACCAAGTCTATTCCAGTTCAGATTGTTATTGCCCCATAATAATGCATATGTGTATTAGAAGACATATGAAGAATGTTTATGGTAATATTGTTTATAATGGAAAAATATTGGGAACCATTTAATTGCAAATAGTTGTAAAATGAAAAATATATTGTATATGCAATATTATACATCACCATGAATTACTTTCAAAAACAAAATGCTGTGTAAAAAACACATAAGGAAGAATATATAAGATATGACTCAATTTACATAAAAGCTCAAAACAAGCAATACTAAATAGCATATTGTTTGGGGATTTATTCATATGTCTGCATGAAGAAATTACAAAGGAAGGGGAAAAAAATACTTAATACATAATCCAGAGAGTAAAGACAAGGGTCACAGATATGGGTGAGGGGGAGCGCTCTAGGGGGTTTCAGAATTACTTGCAACTTTCTTTCCAAGGTCAAACTATGGATAAATGGATGTTTATGTTATTGTTATTGCTTTTGAACTGTCAATTTACATGTGTATACTCTTTTGTATATCTCACTGTATTAGCTTCCTAAGGCTATTGTTACCAATTGTTACAAAGTAGGCATCTTTCTAGGAACAAAATCAAACTGTCAGAAAGGCTCAACTTCTTCTGAAGGCTCCAGTGGGAAAGTCTTCCTTGCTTCTTAGCTTCTAGAGGCTCCCAGCAATCTCTGGTTTGTATGTGTATACCTCCTATCTCTGCTTCCATATTTATATGACCTCCCCTGGGTGGGTTTCTATGTATCTCTTCTTCCTTTAAGTACACCACCCTGTAAGGCCTTCCTGTAAGGCCCACCCTAATCCTGTAAGACTTCATCTTAATTTAACTAATTACATCTAATTACATCTGCCAAGATTCTATTTCTAAAGTGACCAGTTCTGAGGTTCTGGGTGGATGTGAGGTTTGGGGGAACGTTATTTAATCCAATATTTAGGTATATAATTTGTTGTTGTTGTTGTTTTTTAAATATAAATTTATTTATTTTAATTGGAGGTTAATTACTTTACAATATTGTATTGGTTTTGCCATACATCAACATGAATATGCCACAGGTATACATGTGTTCCCCATCCTGAGCCCCTCTCCCTCATCCCTCCCCGTACCATCCCTCTGGGTCATCTCAGTGCACCAGCCCCAAGCATCCAGTATCATGCATGGAACCTGGACTGGTGATTCGTTTCATCTATGATATTATACATGTTAGGTATATAATTTTTTAAGGAGATACATTTAAAAACAAAAACAAGGAAAGGAGGGTGGATTGAATTGGGAGATTGGGATTGATGTATATACACTATTGATACTATGTATAATTAATGAAAACCTACTGTATAGCTCAAGGAACTCTGTGCTCTGTGGTGACCTAAACGGGAAGGAAATCTCCCCCAAAGAAGGGATATATGTACATGTAGAGTTGATTTCACTTTGCTGTATGGTGGAAACTAATGCAACATTGTAAAGCAACTATTCTCCAGTAAAAATTAATTAATAAAAAATAGCAGAGTAGTATAAGGCTATGAGCTTGGGAATAACTTTAGCTTAATTTGAGTGTTTCTCATTCATTTTATTTTTATTTTATTTATTTATTTTTTAATTTTTATTTTTACTTTATTTTACTTTACAATACTGTATTGGTTTTGCCATACATTGACATGAAAACTAAATGATTTTTGCTCTTATAAAAATTACGCTCTTCCTCTGCAACCGAAGTGCACCATTTCCTTTTTCTCTAGTCATGCTGCATGGCTTCCTAGGCTCTGTGTTGCTTTCTTCTGTTTCTTTGCCATTGAAGCAGTGAAGGGCTAGTTGGGCTTGGCTTCCCTGGCTAGTGGCAGGAGTTGCCTTTGGTTCCTCCCATTGTCTGCCAGAATGCTGCCAGCATCCTCCTTTCAGACCTTAAGGGATGAGGCTGAGTGCTTATGCATCAGTTCAGTTCAGTTCAGTTGCTCACTTGTGTCCGACACTTTGCGAACCCACGAATCGCCGCACGCCAGGCCTCCCTGTCCATCACCAACTCCCGGAGTTCATTCAAACTCACGTCCATCAAGTCGGTGATGCCATCTAGCCATCTCATCCTCTGTCATCCCCTTCTCCTCCTGCTCACAATCCCTCCCAGCATCAGAGTCTTTTCCAATGAGTCAACTCTTCGCATGAGGTGGCCAAAGTACTGGAGTTTCAGCTTTAGCATCATTCCTTCCAAAGAAATCCCAGGGCTGATCTCCTTTAGAATGCACTGGTTGGATCTCCTTGCAGTCCAAGGGACTCTCAGGAGTCTTCTCCAACACCACAGTTCAAAAGCATCAATTCTTCAGTGCTCAGCTTTCTTCACAGTCCAACTCTCACATCCACACATGACTACTGGAAAAACCACAGCCTTGACTAGATGGACCTTTATTGGCAAAGTAATGTCTCTGCTTTTTAATATGCTATCTAGGTCGGTCATAACTTTCCTTCCAAGGAGTAAGCGTCTTTTAATTTCATGGCTGCAGTCACCATCTGCGGTGATTTTGGAGCCCAAAAAAATAAGGTCTGACACTGTTTCCACTGTTACCCCATCTATTTCCCATGAAGTGATGGGACCAGATGCCATGATCTTAGTTTTCTGAATGTTGAGCTTTAAGCCAACTTTTTCACTCTCCTCTTTCACTTTCATGAAGAGGCTTTTTTAGCTCCTCTTCACTTTCTGCCATAAGGGTGGTGTCATCTGCATATCTAAGGTTATTGATATTTCTCCTGGCAATCTTGATTCCAGCTTGTGCTCTTCCAGCTCAGCGTTTCCCATCACCATCACACTTGGCTAACTGTGCAGGCATCTTCTCTTCCTATAACTGTGGAATAACTGGCTGCAAATGTGATTCTTCTTGAAACAATCCATCATTCTTTCTGCAACAAAAACAGTAAAGAAAAATTTGCTGTTTCTGCAGGACACTTTTCCAATGGCCATTCCTGACTCCCCACCTGTCTCTTCCATATCTCACACCTTAGAAGTGACCATTTTCTGCCTTGTCTATTTCATCTCCTAGTCAGATGGTCTTCTACATAGTTACAACCTCAGAATGCTGCAGGAGGCAACTGACAATGCAGTCTAGGGAAGGGAGGCCACGGCCCAATATGAAAAAAATAGTCTGATATTTTTGCTTCTTTTTTATTAAATTTTGGAAAAATATGAAAAGAAAAGTTATGTAAATATTTGCTTTGATCATTTGAAATTTTCTTGGCCTCAGCTTTCAGAAAGCTTTGTGGTTAAACTTGGAATGTAATGCAATTCTAAAACTGCTAGAAATGTATTTTCTAAAGTCCTAAGGATGTAAAATTGTTCCTTTGCATTTATTTTTGTCATTGTTTAGTTTATATACATATTCAAATGTGCACATGTACATTTTTAAGCTACTGGATAACAAAAATTTTAAATCTATGATATTGTGTAGCAGTAGTTTGTTCATTTTCATTGTTAAACATTATTACATTATATAAAATATATCATAATTAATCCATTTTACTCTTGAAATTTTTATTATGGTAAAGTATATATAACATATTTATATATGGTTAAATTTACTATTTTAACCATCTTGAAGTGTTTAAGTTCAGTGGCATTAAGTATGTTTAAACTGTTGCACAACCATTCACCACCATCTATTTCCTGAAATTTTCATCATCCAAACTGAAACTCCATACCCGTTAAACAATAATTTCCTGTTCCCCTTTCTCCCAGTGCCTGCCAACTACCATTCTACTTTTTACCCCTGTGAGTTTGACTACTATAGGGACCTCAGATGAGTGGAATCATAAAATATTTATCCTTTTGTATCTGGCTTATTTCAATTAACATGTTTTCAAGGTTCATATATGTTGGGATATATATAAGACTTACCTTCCTTTTAAGGCTGAATAAAACTATTTTGTAGATATCCATTCATCTATTAATGGGCACTTGGCTTGCTACCATTTTTTGACTATTGTGAATATTGTTCATATGAACATGAGTGTACCAATATCCACTCAGATCTCTGCTTTCTATTATTTTGAGTATCCACAAGTGGAATTAAAATAATTCTATGTTTAATTTTTTGAGGAATTACCATACCATTTTCCACAGTGGCTGCAGCATTTTACATTTCTATCCCTCCATTCTACTGTTGATGGACATTTGAGGGGGTTGTTTCTAGTTTGGGCTGCTATGAATAATACTAAAAGCAAGCTTATACATGTACATTGGTGCACCTATATACACATTTTCATTGAGTATATGCAAGAAACAGGATTGTACATTTGCTTATTCACCCTAACAGAGAATCCCAGACCTTCTCCAAAGTACCAGTACCAACTGACACTACTGCCAGCACTGTGAGAGTTCCATTTGTTTCCATTTTTGCCAACTTAGCATTGTCAGTTGTTAAAATGTTAGCCATTATGATGAGTACGTAGTATATCTCATTGGGACTAATGATGCCTAGTATCTTTCATATGTTTATTGATCATTTGGGTAGACTCTTTCATGAGTGTCTGGTTTAAAGCTTTTGCCTTAAAAAACTTGGATTGCCTGTCTTTTTCTCATTGATTTTAAAGAATTTTTTGTTATATTCTGAATATTAGTTTTTTTGTTGGATATATGCTTTGCAAATATATTTTCCTATGCTGTGGCTTGCCTCTTCACTTTTGTACTATACCTTTAAAAAACATACTTGTCCCCCTATATACAGTTTCAATCACAATGTAGAATTTTTTCACTTACATTTCTAATTGGTTATTGTTAATCTGCATAACAAATGTTAATTTATAATATTTATTTTGTAATTAGCTCCTTTATCAAATTAATTCTGTTTTATTCAATAATGTCATCTAAAAGGAAGAAAGATATTTATCTTCTTTTTCATGTTTTGTTTATTTTGCTTTTGGGCATTAGCTAAATGTTTCTAAACATTATTGAGAAGTAGTGGTCATAATGTACATTCCTATCTTGGTCCTGATTTTAATGGGAATGACTTTAGTAACTCACTGTTTAGCATATAATTTGCTGTGGTCTTTTCCATTTTATATTGTATGTAGTTATGGCCTCAGAATGATGTAGAAAGTAAAGTGCTAATTAGAATTGGCGGAAGGGTCCAGTATTGTACTAGAGCCAAATATTTGAGTCCTCTGTTTCCATTGAGAAGGAAATGGCAACCCACTCCATTATTCTTGCCTGGAGAATCCCATGGACAGAGGAGCCTGGCAGGCTACAGTCTATGGGGTTGCAAGAGTCAGACAAGATTGAGCTACTAAGCACAGCTGTTTCCATTAAAATAAACTTCCTTTAAGGTAGTGTCTCTCAAAAGTTTTTAATCATTTTGACCTATCATATTTCAGCCTCAGTTTTTTCCATATATATTTGGAAAGCAATGCTTACAATTTTAAGTATGTTATGTATTTTTATGTATGTTTACCTTTTTACGTATGAGTCTGGTGTTTTCTATTCTATTTTCATTTAAAATGTATTGGTTGAAAGTGAAGTTGCACAGTCATGTCCGACTCTTTGCGACCCTATGGACTGTAGCCTACCAGGCTTCTCCATCCATGGGATTTTCCAGGGAAGAGTACTGGAGTGGGTTGCCCTTTCCTTCTCCAGGGGATCTTCCTAACCCAGGAATTGAACCCAGGTCCCCTGCATTGCAGGCAGTCGCTTTACCCTCTGAGCCACCAGGAAGCCAGACCTACTTAATTGATTTTGTGAACCATTAATAGCTTGCGATCCATTGTTGGAAACATTCTTTCCTAAGTTAATGTGTCTCTTTCCTAGCCGGTGGGCTAAGAAAAGGTCCTATGGATAATAATTCAGAGAAACAAAGGGAATACTTGAGGACACATTTGTTAATACTTCATAATACTATCCTGTTGCACTATTTAAAAACTGGAAAAGTTCAGAGGTTTTTGAAAATGACTTACATGAAATTCTTAGCTTTAATCACACTTTGATGGCTCAGTTTCTTGAGTGAGTTGAAACATTGTTACTGAACTGATGACCATTTATTTACAAATTACACTTTTTCATATGTCATTGTGAAAACAGTTTCTGATTAAGTAATAAAAAGGTCAATAATAGCTGTATTAGTCAACTATTGATGTGATAATATGGCATAAAAATGACTCCAGAATCTCAGTGGTGTACAGCAACAAACATTAATTTCTCCACCCACAGATCTGTAGATTAGTGGGAACAGTTCTACTCTAGGCTCAGAGTTGGGTTCAAGTCTGTTACTTATTTTTGAGATCACAGAGCAGCTGTAAAGCACATGCTTTCCTCATGGAAGATGGCAGAAGTACAAGACAGGGAGCAAACTTATAGGAAATCATTAAAGGCCTCTGCTCTGAAATGGCACACTGTCATTTTGTTGACATTCTGTCAGCCAAAACAAGTCAAATGCCTGGGCCTACCATCAATGGGATGGAGAAGTGCACTGTGGAGTCAGCTGACAAGGATGAGGGGGAAAGAAAGAACTCAGAGCCAATAATTCACCCTCTTACATTAGGTAGCAGTTCCAGAACTGCGTTTATTCTGTTCACTTATATCTGTAGTCAGAATGGTCACTGCTCAAAACAAGAAATACATTGGCCCTTTATTTCATTATGAGAAAATTTAATTCCTTGCTAAAGTGTTTTTCTTGAAAAAAAGATTACATTTGCATTGTATAAGCAATTGTTCTCTAGTATATTTTTTGAACATTTTAAAAAGAAGTTTTTTAATCTTATGCAAGGTAGCCAAGGAAATGTGTCCTTTGGGTAGTTGTTACACTGCATTTTTTTAGCTTCAGTGCATGCTACATTTCTAGTAAATATCCAACCATGGAAGAAAAAAAAAATTGATGATCTCATATAAGAAGAAAAGGCCTCTTTCCTAATTCCCTTTATGATGAAGTTCTTAACTTTAACTATACCATATCTTTCCTTGTGGGGCCACACAGTTATTTAATCAACAGAAGCTCTACAAATTGTTATCTCCTACTTTGATTCCTGTCTTGAATTCAGTTGTAGAAGAATTTCTCAGTGTAATTAAAAATGTGTAAGTCAACAAGTGAAGCTGAACGATGGGAAAAGCCAGTATAAAGTCAATTCTGTGATGCCTTCAATGCTCTCTATTGGAGTTGGCAGACCCATGGCCCATGGGCCAAATGTGGCCAACAATGTATTTTTGAGAGTGAAGTATTACTGAAACACAGCCATTGGAATTCACTTAGATGTTGTCTAGGACTACTTTTGTAAGCCATTGGCAGGGTTGAGTACTTGCGACAAAGACCATATGGCCCACACAGAGGCTAAGATATTTGCTATCTGGTCCTATACAGAAAAATCTGACACCTCCCCCTCTATATAGTTATCATAGTTAAAAGAACAGTTTCTAAAATGTAAATATTACAAAATATAAATGCTTTTGATTTCTTAAAAAACTAAGTTCCTGTGTTTTATCCTTGTATCCACTGAAGGTCTGGTATTTTTGAGGAATATCTGACAACCCTCTTTTAGGACAGATGAGTAGCAATGAGCATGGGTGGGGTCACGCTTGGTAACAAACAACCCGCAACTCTCAGAGCCTTAACATAGTAGGTTGAATTCTCACTGTTTCTGAGTACTCACTGTAGGCTTCAGACTGTTGGAGAAGCCATTATCTGGAGAGCTTCCAGTCACATCAGCCAAAGCAAAAGGAGTGTGGCTACTTGTGTCCTGGGTGTTAAAGCTTCCGACCAGAAGTGACACACATCACTTTTCTCGGGCCAAAGTGAGTCATGTGGCTATATCTAATCTCAAGGGATTGGAGAGGCACAGTTCTATCATATGGGCTTCTCAGGCGGCACTAGTGGTAAGGAACCTGCCTGCCAATGCAGGAGATGCAAGAGACACAGGTTTGATCCCCAGGATTGGGACGATCCCCTGGAGAAGGAAATGGCAATCCACTCCAGGACTCTTGCCTGGAAAATCCCATGGACAGAGGAGCCTGGTGGGTTAAGTCCATGGGGTCACAAAGGAGTCGGACATGGCTGAACGACTCACACACACACACAATCCCATCATAGACCTAGGAAACTTGGTAGGCAGCACTAGTGAATGCTACTGTATGTTACAGAGATCATTTCAGAGACTAATTTCTTTGCAGTAGGAGACTGGCTACCAGCTTCTTGGGAAGCACAGGCCAATGTCTCCGAGGTGGAGTTTTGCAAGGAAAAGGGGTGGGTAACATAAATTCTTTTTACTTCCTTTCTCTGCTGTTCTGTTTCAGGGCTTCTATACTTTCGTTGCTACAAATTTTGCACAGAGAACACTGGCTGATTTATTTCCTTTGTTACCAGTTTTACAGCACCTTTGCATCTGTTTGGCTTCACAAGTATTTGATGTGCTGTTGAGATGCTGAAATTTAGAGTCACTTGCTGGCTTCCAACTTACCTTGAAAATTTTGCTCTTCTTATAAAATTCTATGTTGGGCCAAACTAAAAACACTTTAAAGTACCTGAAAAAGCAAGTTGATGAAACCCATCACCTAGTGGCTAATTTTCAAACTAGTACTGGAAATGAAGCTATTTGCTTATTTTTTTCACCTCAAAGTATTGTTCAGGGACAAACATAGTGCATCAAAATTGCTAGAAATTGAACCCAAGTAAATTTGATGTTTCAATTACTTGGAACTTCTGTTTTGAAGAAGGAATTTTGTTTTCTCTTCCCAAATCTTCTAAATGGCTCCAGAGAGAACAGCCCTATGGTGTATAATGGACATATCCAGCCCAGTGTCTCCGTCTAGAAGAGGATGTCAAGAGGAACTGAGGTCACCTTGACCATTTTTTATCGAAAGTCTATGGAAGGAAGCTGTGGGAACTGAAATGCCTCTGCTTTAGGGGTCTGTGTGTCAGTTGTAGATGATTGGGTTTTATTAAATCTGGTTTCTAGAAAGTTCCACATAGCATTTATGTTCACTCTCTCATTTTCTTGATTATGGAGTTAACATTGGAGACCCAAGGGGTTAAACCATGCCTCGTCCAGACAACTCAGAGCCTGTTAGTAGAAACCAATATTCTAACTCGCGGAATCAGGAGTAAACAGGACCATGAGCCCCAGGTGGCTACAGGTTTTTGATGGGTGAGCAAAGAGTGCTGGGCACAAGGTAGGAACTCAAACTCTGAACAAATGTCTCCAAGCCGAGAGGCAAGACTGAAGTTGGAATTAAAGAGCCAGGAGATCACTGAGGGGCGGAGATGAGATTTGGAGAAGGGAAAGTAGGGGAAAGAGAAGTTCTGCATATTTTCTGTGGCTGGATGGGTGTTTGCAGCTAGCCTGGGTGTCGTGTGTCCTTGGCTCAAAGATGTGTCAGGTTGATTTCAAAGGCAAGAGATAGGACAGATAAAAAAGGTTTTTAAAAAACTTAAGTAAAATGGATTTTATTTTGTGAATTTATATTTTAGGAGTAAGAAGCATTGATGTAATTTTTTAATATTGTGCCTTCATTTTTTAAAACAAAAAAAGTACACATTTAATTTATAAATGAAGATGGTTAGGTCCTTGCAAGAACTCAGTGAAGGAACTTCTCCAGGAAGAGAATCAAGAAAATAGGAATTAGGGGTCTGACCCTGACCCCATTTCTGATGGCTGATCTCTAGTTTTTACTGACTCCTCTGTCCATGGAGTTCTCCATGGACAAGAATGGCAAGAATTCTCCATTGCAAGAATACTGGGATGGGTAGTCATTCCCTCCTCTGGAGGATCTTCCCAAACCAGAGATCGAACGCACGTCTCCTTATTGCAGGCAAATTCTTTACCATCTGAGCCACCAGGGAAGCCCTTTATTGACACTGGCAGCTGGAAAACCCTGTAAGTTATTGTCTCTATGCATAGACCTGCTTGTATGTAGTTCTTCATTTCAATAGCTATGTCTTTAATCTCTGTGTTTATGAGGCCAAAAAATTCATCACACTATCTGCAGTTTCAAAGGAATTTCATACACCAATATGTGTTTCTTGAAGGAGGCATTATCCTATTTTGGAGGTCAGCAAGGATGAGAAAGATTAGATGACTTTAGTTTCCACAGAAAGTCATGGGACTGTGGCTAGGACCCTAAATGTCTACAGTTGAGTAGTGTGTCCAAGACGCTAACTGCTATGATGCTCCCAAGTGGAGGAGGGCTCCTGGGTTAGCTCCCGAAGACCATGTTGCACAGCCTGGGTGAGTCATGCAGCCCAGTGCTCAGTTCCTGGAGCACAGAGAGCTGAGTGCCCCGCTGGTTACCTCTGCTTTTCTCTTGCTGCTCTGACAGGAAGTCAGGTGGCCACTGGGAGACTGCTGTTCTGTGCTCTGAGGAATAGCAGCAAAGTTTATCTAAAGGCAGCCGCAGAGAGGCAAGTAGGAGTATTCTAGCAACAGCTGTGAATCCTTCATGATGAATGCTTTGGAGACCCAGGTGGTATGTTTAGTCTTTTTGTTTTTCTCACTCTTGAGAAAAGCTGAAGATAAAATAATGGGAGATGAGATACTTTGTGTACAGGAGGTGGTGTTAACTTATCTAAAAATGACCCTGAGCAGTGTGACCTCAGGGTGGGGTGGGATATTTAATGCTGTATATCCAGACAGTAGCTATGGAGTCAATTTTTCTTTGGCAAGGGATACATTTAAGTTTTTAAATAAATTTTCATGGGAGTTTAATTTGACCTGCTTCTGGTGATTCTGAATTGTTGAATATTGAGGTGGAAATGCTGAGGGTTTTCAGAGTACCGTTAGGGACTTACTCATCCTGAGATGTGTGAGTACCCAGGCATCACTTCCTCCTGGGTGGATGTAATTGCATTTGGGCTCACTTTTCAAGAGGCCTCTTTCCAGGGTCAAATTTATGGTGGGGGACAAAATAATCTAGCCTGATACTTTCTTGGATGTTGATGTCCCACTGGCTTGGAGGTGAGCCCTTCCCTGGGCCAGGTCTGGAAGGTTCACATGTCTGCCATTTTGGAGCTGTGGGCAGAGAGCCTGTTTCTTCAGGACACATAAGAAGGTAACCTGGAAACCTGGAGGCCAGAGCCAAGTGAGGCAGCACTCAGGGACAATGACTCTGTGGCTGTTTCCCAGAGAACTTTGACCTCTTGTGGAAATTGATCATAGGAGAATGACTGTTGCTATGGATACTTACTGGTTTAATCTATCCCTCTAGCCACCTGTTTGTAGAAACTGCCCTCCTCCTGTCCTGTCCCTGAGGTTCAGCTGGCCTTGCCCACCTGGATACACCTGATTTTCCTGGGGTTAGCACTGGACTAAGGTGAACCAATGGATTTGTTCTTGGTGTTTCCTGACTTTGAACCAGAGTGAATGTCTGGTCTCTCTTTCTCTTAGGCTGCTAAAGCTACCAAATGAAATGCTCAGAAACTGTCAGAAGCTTGTTATCCTCTCCACAGAGAAAGCAGACGATCAACAAGAAAGAGACACAGGCAGGGAGAGTGGGAGCCTGCACGGCTTACAAGGGCCTGATGCTCATCCCCTGGAGATCCAGACATAGTCTCCTGTCTTAGACATCTATGAAGTCATCTATGAGGTCATCTGTGATCTTTCTAGTAAGTTCCTGCTTTTGCTTAGACCAGGTTAGGCTGGTTTCTGGCTGTTGTCAACCATGGGCTTTGAGGTTGTCGTGTTTTCTCATAGAAAAGGTACGTTCCTGAGGTTAGAAGTGAGGCTTAAACTATTCCTTCACTCCTACAGTGTGCTTGCACATCCAGGAGCAGCAGATGTGTTTGTTGAATAACTAACCAAACTTACCACAAGGGCCCTGGTTAGCTCAGGCCATCCAGAAACTTCCTGGCTCCATGTAGTTGAATCTGTAATTGAGGATGACTCTGAGGGTGTCACCTGGCAAAAAGCGATGTGGAAGCAGAATCAAAGTGCAAAAAACACAGATGGGGAATGCTGGTTTTCCCTAAAAGCCACCTCCCTTGCTTCTAGAACCCCAGGCTTTAAGCTGGGAACCCAGTGGCCTAGCCAAAAGGCATCATTTTCCAGCCTCCACTGTTGGTGATGTGAGCAGAATTGCTGTATGGAGCCTCCTAAGAACCTTCTTCAAAAGGCAGGCAACGTGCATGCTCTGTCCCTCTCCATCCAACTCTGTGGTTGTGAGGGCCAGTGCCCTAGCCACCCTAGTGGGCCATGAGGGGGAGGCCAGGCCGTGGAGACGGCAAAGCGGTGAGACGGGTCCCTAAGAACACCACGGACAGAGCGCCCCAGCCAGCCCTGTGCTCTGCCTCTGGAGCCCTGCTTGAGGGATAAATGCTTCGTGATCTCCCTTTAGCCACTGTTCATTTGGGATTCTCTTCCTTGCGACATTACATAATCCTAGCTGATAGTAGACACTGAGCAGTAAGCATTCTTCTCCTATTTCCAGAAGTGATGAGTGATCCATGGGAATTATTTATATTGATAATAGGAGAGAAACCCAAGAACGACATTTCTCCCCAAATGTGTCTCTGGATTTTAAAGAATACACATTGAATACAGTGGTGGGCTGGGTCATGAATAAAATGAAGCATCGTCCTCTACTCTTCTCACCCATTTCCTGCTTTTAGAAGGTAATTGGAAGGACTCTTTAGAGTTTGAATAGCTTTAGAAAAAAGCTCCTGGAGATTTTATTGACTCAGTGCCCTTCACATACACAGCCATAGAGCTGCTAGGCTTCATTTTTAATGACCATGACCCATTTTTAAAAAGGGAAGGCCCTTTAGAAAAACAACTTTCCAAACTGCCTGGGCTTCCTTATAAATGAATCAATGCAGACAGTGCTCTCTCCATTAAGGCAACATACATCCCAATAAAAGAGGATGAAAACACTTTTAAGCTATAAAATAATATACAAATCAAAGGTATTGTTATAAGATATCCCTGTTTTCTTTATTTTTTATTTATATATTTTTATTTATTGTTTGGCTGTGCCAGGCTGTGCCAAATAGCACATGAGTTATTTGATCTTCATTGAAGCATGCAGAATCTTTAGTTCTGTCATACAGGATCTTTAAAAAAAATTTTTTTTTTAAGTTTGACATGCAAACTCTTAGTTGCAGCATGTGGGATCTAGTTCTCTAACCAGGGATCAGACCCAAGCCCCTTGCATTGGGAGCATGAAGCCCTAGTCACTGGACCATGAGGGAAGTCCCAATCCTAGTCTCTTTAATATCTACTGTGGAATTATTATTACTTTTTCTTTCTGAGCCATCAGGTCTTTATTTAGCTTTTAAAATGTGAATAATACCACCTCCCAGGTTTGTTGTGGGAATTACAGTTTTTTGGGGGGGTTGATTTCTGTCACACATCAACATGAGTTAACCATAGGTGTACATCTGTCCCCTGCCTCTTGACTCTCCCTCCCACCTCCCAAACACTCCCACACTAGGTTATTAAGAGCCCCCGTTTGAGTTTCCTGAGTCACACAGCAAATCCCCATTGGCCATCGATCTACATATGTTAGTGTATATGCATCCGTGGCACTCCCTCCATTGATCTCACCCTCTTCCTCGCCTCCCCAACCCGTGTCTGTAAGTCTGTCCTCTATGTCTACAACTCCGTTGCTGCTCTGTGCACAGATTCATCTCTACTGTGGAATTATTGATAAAAGCATTCAACTGGAAGAGAGGGGGTCTGATTTTTAATGAAGGGCAATTTTCTCTCAAAGTAAGACTCCGTTCTCCCGAGAGTCCAGTTGTGTGTGACAAACTACAGTTTGCCGAACATGTTCCCTTTATCGTAATTATTTTGTTTAATCCTCTTAAGAATTGAATTTTTAATTGCAAAAGAACAGAGGTGCAGAAAGCTTAAGAAATGTGCTAAAGTCCAAGTCCCAAGGCTGGGATGGCTGGGATTGCACTTGGCCATGAAATTTGGGAGTGAGGGGTACGTGGGAAGAGGGAGGGAGGAGATCCTGCCCGTTCTCCTGGGGTGAGGAATGTCGGCAGCTCCCCCTCAGACAGTGGGTACATCCATCCCAACAAGCCCGACCAGAGTCATTTCAGCCTGAAATCCCTTTCCCACCTGATTTGACTGGACACACCCCTCTCCTCTGCAGGCACAGTGCGTCCAGATCAACTCCTGGCATTCTGGACACATCTGCAGAGCTTGCAGTAACAGCCTCTCCAGGCAGCTGAAGTGCAGCCGCTTCTTAGCAGATGGTGGTTAATAACAGGCTTTGTTCTCCAGGTCCTTCTATTTTCAGCCACTGAATGCGATTTATAAACAAAAAAATACACACACACCACCATCCCCACCCCCCCCCCCCCAGCCCTTATCAGATCTCTTATAATTATAGAACAAGGTGCCTGCAAACTCCCAGGGAGCTGGTTTCCATGGCAATGACAAGCCATTATATTCTAAAGGCCAAGCTAGAACTCCGCCCCCTCGTCCTCCAGTACTGTGCCTCTTGTTATTGCAGTGTTCCAAAATAAACTTGCTGCCTAATCGTAAATCCCATATAATTAGAGATGAGCTAATCGTCTCCCACTACCTCTGTGCGGCCCACTCATCATGCCAGCAGTTTCTGAAATAGGGATGCTGACGGACTGTTTGATGTCAGAACAGACCTTCCTCCCCCAGGAAATGGGTGCAGCAGAAATCCATGTATGGCTGGGGACCCAGCAGCCGGAAAGAACCTCGGAGCTCAGAGCTTTGTGAGCTGCCTCCCGGGCTTTAGCAAATGAGAGAGAGAGAGACATCATGTACGTAGTATCTGGGCTGTCAGATTGGAGAACCTTACCAGCTCCATGAAGTAAGGGCAGAGACAGTTCACTGGAGGTGGCAGGGAGCTCCACCTCTCATACTTTTTGGCCACCTGATATGACCAGGGAAGAACATGTCACCCTCTGACATTTAGCAGAAAAGAAGTCTTTACCACTGTCCCTCCCAGTTCCCGCCCTGCTCCCTAGCTCCTTCGTAGACATGAGTTTGCTTTTAGCACAATTTGTATCTTGGGCTTCTGTGTTTTGTTCTGTCCAAGAGTGATCATTGTCTAGGTTTCAATGAGTGAGGACTCGGGCACTGTTCTCAGTGAGGAACAAGAGAGGTTCTTGAGAAACTTGACTCTCCTGGGAGCACAGGATAAAAATCAACAAAGGGAACAGCGTTGTTGCAGATGAGAGCTGCCAGGGAAATGAAACAGGGTTGATGTGTTAGAATGTGTTTGGGGTCTGGGGTGCTCATGCAATATCTGAGCAGAGACCTGGGGGACTAGAGGGCCGGTTGCAGTTCACCTGTTCAGAAAGCAGCATCCTCCACGTTGAGCTTAAACACCCATCAGGTCCAGCTTGAGCTGCTGTAGGACTGGCTGGCCCTGCCTCCAGGCGATTCGTTTACTGACTCTTCTCTGCACCCTTCCAGATTTGCTCTCTGTCCCCGTCCATCCAGGTGTCTGCTGCTCACCTTCAGAGCACCAAGAGGTCCTCTGGTAGCTTGTGGTCCTAGCCAGTGCTCAGCATGAGACTGGGGAGTGGCAGCGGGTAGCACTTGGTCAGACTGGGCCTCCCCTGGCTCCCTTCCTGGGGGATCTCTTGGGGTGGGATTGCCTCCATCTTCCAGACCACAGGTGCTGCCAGGGGGTCCCTTCGGAGTTGCCCTCTCTGGGTCCTGGTCCAGGCTCTCTCACCTTGTTCCTCTAGGATCAGGGCTCCTGTTCTAGGATTATGCGTCCTCAGTGTTTCTGGTCCAAGGAGACCCCTTGTTTTCTACCCTTGAAGGCGGTGGCTTTTGCTTCACTGGCCCCAGCCTCCTTTCTGTCATTTCTCTAATTGCTCACCCACTACCCCAAATGCTTTCCTGTTCCCCCTGCCTGTTTTTAATCCCGCTCATTCAAAGATCAGCCCAAGTCTCACTTCCTCCAGATGCCTCCTCCCACCCTCCTTCAATTCTCTAGGAATCAGCCTCCAGGAGTGTAGCAGCTACTTCCTCTTCCCTCACTGTTTCCCGTCTGTGGGTTTTACTTCTCCAGCTAGACTTTCACCTCTGCCAAGGACAGGACTGTTTCAGGATGCCCTTCTTCACGACTCATAGAGTGCCAGGTGCATCTTCCTGCTTGAGGCATTCTCCTCGGGGGCTGTGGTAGGCTGGTGCTGCTTGGGCCCCGCCTCAGCATCTCGGGTGTGAGTGCCAGGGCAGGGAAGCAGATTTAGCTGTTTCATCTGGTATCCTGATGGGTGGAAAGCACTACCACGGGCTTGTCCTTCGTTTCTATTTCCTAAGACACGGCAGGCAATTCCAAAGACCTTGTCTGGTTTCCTCCTGAAAATAGTAAGTGAAACAAAAGCATGAAGGCTGTTTAGGGAAATACATTGCAAACCCTGTCTACACAGAAAGGAGCAATTAATAGAGTGAAGAGAAGGGGAATTGGAAATCCCAGAGTGAAAGTGTGCATGTGTACTGAGTAATAGGTACAATGAGACAGTGAAAATAAAGAAATGCTTCTAAGAGATCATAATACTTGGTAGGAGGATCATGTAGGGGTCACATTCAATATTTTTAGACTCTTTAGAACCCCAGGAGATGTCAATGAAATCAACAGATTTATGTTGCTTCTTTGGACTGAGGGAAAAAAAAAACAAACAAACCAAGGCTGATATTTTGAAGTGCTGATAGAGAATAATCTGAAAAAGTAATACTCAGAGGGTTGCCTAGGATTAAAATCAGGGGAGAAGGAACAGAAGCCAAAACCTCCAAATCCATTCAGATCAACAAGAAGGGTAGCTTCCCAGCAGGCTAATAAGAAGATTTAAACAAATTAAAACACAATTGTCTGTTAATTGACATTTGTGAATATCTTCGAAGCTTTATTGTGGTAAGGAGCTTTGCAGTATTCTGTCCTGTGCCCAGGTTATCTACAGCAATGTGGGGTTAATTTCTCCGGTCCCTAAGCTGGGGGTAGTTGGAGGTATTGCGGAGATGGGTCAGTTCACTGCAGGTTCAGCTATAAAAGCAGGCTCCAGTGTGATTTTGCTCTAGGTGACATACAGCAAAGGAGCTTGGATGATTTGTCCATCAAGATGAAAAATGTGTGCTGTGGTAATATTTCCTTTTATTAAATGCAAGTACATTATTTGATGGTCCTTCCTAGTAGAAGATCTTGTTCAGACAATATCCCTGGATTTGGTTCTGGATTTCCTTCCATAGGGTGAGGGGAGGAAGACAGGATTGATCTGAGACTTTCCTAACAGGGTAGCACATGAGAGAGGAAAAGAGAACTCTCCTACTTCAACACAGAACAGCACACAGCTCTGGTTCTCTGAGTCCCCATGTGCCAACAGAGATGTCTGGGTGGGCAGCCTTGTCCAGAGGACGCATAAGTATCCATCAAGAGCAGAGTGCCAGTTGGTAAAGGAATGACACAGTGGAAGTGGTGATCTGTAACAAAATGGTGCTTTTATGGCAAAGATGAGGCATATCTCTGGGATCCCCAATCCCCGGATCATGGACCACTACTGATTAGGAACTGGGCCATACAGCAAGAGGTGAATGACAGGCAAGTGAGCGAAGCTCCATCTTTATTTCCAGTCACTTCCCTTCACTTGCATTCCCACCTGAGCTCTGCCTCCTGTCAGATCAGGAGCGGCATAGATTCTCATAGGAGTGCAAACCCTACTGAGCTTGAATCATCCCCAAACCATCGCCCTACCCCCAGTCGGTAGAAAAATTTTCTTCTATGAAACTGGTCCCTCAACAAAGGTTGAGGACTGCTTATGCATCTGATGGAGGGGGTTGGAGCAGCAGCAGAAGATAAAAATTGGCAGATGTCATGTGACAGGTTCAGATGCTCTAAGAACTGATAAGACATAATCTCTGGAATTTCCCAGAAGTACTTGGAGATGGAGGACATTATGAGTGGCTGAGACCTATGTTAGGAGACAGGGAAACATGGATTAGGAAAGTTAGAATGGGGAGAGTCCAAACCAGTGGGGCAGTTGGGAATGCGGTAATAACGGGTTTGAATTTTGTTTGTTGATTTTGAAATAACTTGGACATCCCAGTGAAATGTTCTGTTGTGTTTTTCAGTACAGAAAGGATGATTACATATTTGGAGTTTTAAAATTACTTGTATGTCCTTCAGAAAGATCCTTTATGTACAAGTTAGTCATTTACACATTAGTATAAACAAATTTTTGAAAATAGGTTTTGTTAGGAGGGCAAAAATAAGAGCCACATATAACTGGATAACCACTGAAAAAGTGGTTACCACTGAATAGAGAAATTCAGTCACAGAGGAAGCCTGATGTAGGCAAATCTATCTTTACCATAAAGCCCTGGGCCTGCTCTGCTGAGGGCAATTCTCTCTTCATCAGGGCTACCCTTAATCTTATTTCCAAGTTTATGGAAAAATGAATTTATCCAGGTGTATCTCCCTTGGACTCTCTATTTATTCCATTTTTGGCTGCACTAGTTCTTTGCTGTGTGCTGGCTTTCCCTAGCTGTGGCGAGTGGGGGCTACTCTAGCTGTGTTGTGAGGGCTACTCACTGTGGTGATTCCTCTTGTTGTGAACCACAGGCTCTAGGGTGCACAGGCTTCAGTAGTTGCTGCACCTAGTTGCTGCACCTGGGCTCAGTAGTTGCAGCTTGAGAGCTCAAACACACAGGCTTAGCAACTGTGGGGCATTGAGAGCTCAAGCACACAGGCTTAGCAGATGTGGGGCATTGAGAGCTCAAGGACACAGGCTTAGCAATTGCGGGGCACAAGATTTTTTGCTCCATGGTATGTGGGTTTTTCCAAGGGACACCAGAAATTGAACTGATGTCCCTTGCATTCCAAGGTGGATTCTTACCACTGGACCATCAGAGATGTCCCTCGTTTAGACTCTTACATCTTATTATAAGAGAAAAGGGAATGGAGAAGGGAATGGCAAGCCACTCCAGTATTCTTGCCTGGAGAATCCCATGGACAGAGGAGCCTGGTGGGCTACAGTCTGTGGGGTTGCAAAAAGTCAGACACCACTGAGCGACTAACAAACGCGCATCTTATTATCATTCTACTTTTGGTTTCAATATATTAATTCTTCTTTCACATTATATTTGCTTTATTGAGATATAGACTACATGTCATAAACTTTACCAATTTTAAGTGTGAAGGTTAATAATTTTAATTGTTTACTGAATTGTACAACTATCACCACAACCCAATTTTAGAACAGTTTGCTACCCCTGTGAGATGACTCACACCGATTTAACATTAATTCCCATTCCCATAATTACTTTTTTGTGTATGGAAAATGAAGTTTCAAGACATGTCAAGTTCTTCAGAGAAGTGAGCAAGAACTCAAAACGTCCTTGAGTTTTAGACTCAGTCTAATTCTACCTCATTCACTATATACTGTGAGTTTATTTAACTATTTTGAACATCAGTTACTCATCTGAAAATATGATTAGTAGTATCTAACTTGTAGAAGTTTTCAGAGGATCAGAGATAACACATATGAATGGCCTGACATATAATAGGTGTTTGGTCAGATTATGAAATTATCTTATCATGAATACACAGATGCTTGCAAACAATAGAAATTGGTTGGGCCCAAGGACTGAACAATGGGATTCATTATTTTTCTGTTTTGTAATTTAACCCGCGAAATGGGGTAGGGAGGAGAAAATACAATTCATTTGTAATAGCTGTTTGCTGCTTTGAAAAATTAAATGCATTTTAAAGATCTTAATTTCTTTTGATTTATATTGCTCAAAAATCTTTCCTCTTAAAACTACACAGAGATTTTCTTTCCAAATGTCTTGACTCCCACTGACCTCATCCTAACTCTATCCTGTGTTCTGCACTTTTGTCTTGCTTTCTTCTGCAAGAGCTTTGAAAAAAAAAAAAATAAGACCCTGGCTTTAGCTCTTCAGAGCCCATTAGTGATTTTCTCTTCTGGTATGAAATTTAAGACCCATAAAATGCAATTACCATTTCCTGTGGAAGTTCCGTCTCTGTGTTCCTATTTCATATTTATTACCATATGAGTCAAGATCACAGTAAGTTGCTCCATTGCCCTGTGTTATTGATAGAGTGTCACCTGTTTATGTGGGGATGGTTAGCTCCTGACATGAGTACCTGGAAAACCAAGCATGGCCACCAGGGGGCGGCTTTCTCCCAGAGTCTAGTCCCGGGTCCTAATTTGGAAAAGGAGAGAGGACCAGGGATGAGGCTGCTTCAGCCCTGCTTCTCTTCCTCCCCAAGAGACGCTACAGGTGAGGAGCATCTTTATGCCCAAGAGCCAGTCCTCACAGTGGGACAGCTTCCCAAGTGGACAGGAGAAGCATGGGACCTCCTTGCCACCTTTGAAAGCTGGGGTCTTCCCTGGCTGCTTCTGGGTAGGGTTTTTCTATCTGCTTCCCGAGAACCACTAGAAGGTGCTTGCTAAATATGCAGATTCTTGGATTTCCTTCTCTAAACAAAGTGAATCAAGATCTCTGAGGATGGGGTTCAGGAGTCTTGGCTGTCTAGATGACCTTAACTGCACACCAGTTAGGACCCTGAAAAAGTATTCTTAGAAAACACTTTAAAAAACCCAGCCCTTCCCTTTCAAAACCCAAACCCAAACAGAAGTCTTCAGAGAATATGCCATCGCCCTAGGTCTCCATGTTCATCTTGTCCACTCTGTGGTGTAGAATAATGCTTCCATCTCTGCCCTAGTTTGAGGGACCCTTGAAGACTACTTTGAATTTCAGAAGTGAGTTTAAGGAAAACAGTGTTGAAATCATTATCAGTATTAATTAGGAGATGTGACTATTTTCTTTGAAAAAGAAGTGGATTCTGCATTAATTAGTTTCCTGTGGCAGTTGTACCAAAATACTGTAAACTGGGTGGTTTAAACAAGAGAGACTTACTTATTCCCTCAGAATTCTGGAGGCTGGAAGTTGAAATCCGGGGGTGAGGAGGGCCAAGCTTGGCACCCAGGGCTTTCCTCACAGGATCCATGCTTTTCTCTTAGCTTCTGAATTGCTAGCAATCCTACATGTTCCATGGTTTGCAGCTGCATAATTTCAATCTCAGCCCCTCCATCACATCATCATCTTCTCTTGCGTGTCTATGTCCTCTACTCATAGGAACACAGCCATATTGGATTAGGGCTCATCCTAATGACCTTAAGTTAATTTGATTACATATGCAAAGACCCTGTTTTCAAATAAGGTCCCATTCACAGGTGCTGGGGGATTTCCATCTATGCTTGAAAGTGAAAGTGTTAGTTACTCAGTCATTTCTGACTCTTTGTGACCCCATAGACTATAGCCCACCAGGCTCCTCTCAGGGAATTCTCTAGGCAAGAATACTGGAGTGGGTTGCCATTCCCTTCTCCAGTGGAATCTTCCTGACCCAGGAACTGAACCTGGGTTTCCTGCACTGCAGGTAGACTCTTTACCATCTGAGCCACCAGGGAAGCCCCCTGTGTTTGCAGGGATGGAATTCGGCATATATTGTTTCCTACAAGTGACTATCATTATTTAAGTTTCCAACCCACTGAGTCATAAGGAAAAACTAAATTTAGTCCAATCCAATAATCTCAGTCCAGTCACATGACTTAAAATGGCCTATTCATTCTCTGTAAGCATGACTAAATAAATGTTCAATCTTCCTTTTCCTTTTTCCTTTCTTTCCGTTTTTCCCCTTCCTTCCTTCCCTCCCTTCCTTTACCCTTCTCCATAGCATGCTATCTGCAGGTATAGGTGACCAGGGTACCTGACCTCATGGTTGTAGGGGAAGGGGCAGACTCACTCTGTCCCTGGCTCCTGGCTGGTCTCTGCTGCAGAACGGCCTCTCTGTTCCACTCCAGCAATTGATCCCACTGATGCAAGGTTGGTCCTATCCAACTTTTTGGATCTGATCTGGCACCCTCCTCTGGAACCCCATAATCTTAGCCATTAGTCCCTGAAATTCAGAAATCTTCCTCATCTTAAAGACCAACTTTCAGGCTATTGTTTTATTTATTTATTTATTTATTTTGAGTTTCATAAACATGGCATTTTTATTTTAAAAAATATACTGTTGAAAATCAAAGGGAATAATGCAAGTGAAAGTGTTTTGATGAAGTTAAGTGCTTTATATGTGGAAGGTGTTATTATTATTATCTTTATCTTATGATTCCAGTGCTGGTTTTCAGTCCTTATACCCTTGCTCATATCTAATCAATCGGAATTCATTCAATGGCTAAGATGTCATTATCTTTTATTTTTTTGATGTTTTGTTTTTTATATATTTTTTTAATTTTTATTTTTACTATATTTTACTTTACAATACTGTATTGGTTTTGCCATACATTGACATGAATCTGCCACGGGTGTACATGAGTTCCCAATCCTGAACCCCCGTCCCACCTCCCACCCCATATCATCTCTCTGGATCATCCCCGTGCACCAGCCCCAAGCATCCCGTATCCTGTATCGAACACAGACTGGGCAATTAGTTTCTTCCATGATAGTATACATGTTTCAATGCCATTCTCCCTAATCATCCCACCCTCTCCCTGTCCCTCAGAGTCCAAAAATCCATTTTATACATCTGTGTCTCTTTTGCTGTCTCGCATACAGGGTTATCCTTACCATCTTTCTAAACTCCATATATATGTGTTAGTATACTGTATTAGTGTTTTTCTTTCTGGCTTACTTCACTCTGTATAATCGGCTCCAGTTTCATCCATCTCATTAGAACTGATTCAAATGTATTCTTTTTAATGGCTGAGTAATACTCCATTGTGTATATGTACCACAGCTTTCTTTGCCATTCATCTGCTGATGGACATCTAGGTTGTTTCAAGAAACTGAGATTATCAGCTTTAAGATTCCAAGTTGATCAATGGCCCTTTTGTGTCCAATATCAACCATTCTCTTCATCTCAGAGGCAATTACCCTGATGGTTTAGTTTCTGTCTGCAAGGGAACAAGAAATAAAAGCACACAAAACCCACATGGCATGTTAACTATTACTGTGTAACAACACATCCCAAAGCTCAGTGGTTTAAAACAAGGGTTGGCAAACTGTCCCATGAGCCAAATACAGCCCGTGGCATGTTTTCACAGGGCTCACAAACTAGGAATCATTTTAAATATTTTACCTTTAAAGTGTTTAAAATACACAAAAAGAATATGCAACAGAGACTGTACATAAAGCCTGTCAAACCTAGAATATTTACTATCTGGTCCTTTTTGGACAAAGTTTTCCAACTTTGGATTAAAATAATTAACATTTATTATTGCTCACAACGGCATCCTTGATGGCTCAGAGGTAAAGAATCCATTTGCCAATGGAGGAGACACGAGTTCCATCCCTGAGTTAAGAAGATCCCCTGGAGAAGGAAGTGGCAACCCATTCCAGTATTCTCGCCTGGGAAATTTTATTGACAGAAGGGTCCTGGTGGGCTACAGTCTATTAAGTTGAAAGAGTCAGATGTGACTTAGAGACTAACCAACAACAATTGGTCACTAATCTATGAGCTCCTTGACAGACTCCTTCCTGTCTCTGAGGTTAGCTGTGGGTCAGGCAGGCAACTTGGCTGATCTTGGCTGGTCTTTCTCACTTGATTGGAGGCTGGCTGGCTGTAGGTTGATCTAAACTGGCTTTGCTGGGATAAGTGGATTCTTGTCTATGAGCTCTCTTATCCTCTAGAAGGCTAGCCTGACCTTGTTTTCATGTTAGCAGTAAGGTTCTGAAAAATATCAGAAATAAGCAAGTTCTCTTGAGGCCTAGAATTAGAATTGACACATTGTCATTCTTGCTACATTCTACTGGTCAGAAGTTCTGGACCAGATCCAGCCTGGAGAAATAGACTCTATCTTGACAGATGGAGCTGTAAGTTCACAAGTTAAAAGGTGTGGCTATAGAAAGTGGTGAATAATAGAACCCTGTTTTTGTAATCAATCTACCACATATGGGTTATTAGTTTCTAAATATTCTTCCAATGACAAAAAAAATTACATTTATCTATCTTCTCCAAATATTCCTTGTTATCTTAGGACTCACTTGTGTAGAAGCAGGTTTGATTTGATTTAGAGCACAATAGAGACTTGTACACCTTGCTCACAGGACTTGTAGGTTCTAAAACCCTAGGATTAAGATTTTTAAAACTTTATTCTAAGGATATCCTCTTTTACCTTCAATAATGCCTTTTCTTTCCATTCTCAGATTCCCCCACCTGAAGGAGAGGAAAGATTAGTTTATATTGTTAGTTTTATAGCGAACAGTAGTTACACAATTTCCAATCCCTTCAGTCTGTCCTTTCTGAAATCTGAGCTGGTTTGGAAAATCCTTGAGAGACCAGATACCAACAACCCTTATAAAGTTGCTGTGAGGCATCTCTTCTCACAAGATTTTAAAGAAAACTTCTAAGTTGATGCCCAGGAGAACCATCTAGAATTTCATCCCAGTCAACCCCAAGACGAATTTACCACCAAACTTTCTTTAACCCAATTTTTAAACTCTGTGACTCATCTCTCTCTAAGTTGGGAGCCCCACAATTTTTGCCCGATGCTGTTTTAAGAGGGAAACTAAAGCAAACCACAAAGAGCTGAAGCATCGACTTTCGGAGCTGGATGGAAACTCCAAACTTTTTCTGATACATGCACATTTTGCTGCCTTTAAGAAGTGGTGGGCCAACCTGTTGGCTGTTTCCCATATCAGGGAGCTCACTACCTACAAACCAGCTTTCATTAGACTAGGTTAACGTACACTCCGTTTATGGCGCCCAGATTCCTGAAGAAATATCTGGGTCATGCTAGCCATTTTGTCTTTGGAACATGACTTCAAGGCCAGCATTTTGTTGGCAAAATAAAATGAAGCAAACCCAGGGACCTGCCTGAGGGCACGGTGGTCCCAACTTAGCCAGAGAAATGCTGTGATCTTGAACATTCTTTCTAAATTCCAGTTGTAAAATCAGGCCCTTACCGAAGCTCTAAAAATTAGGCCTGGAATATAAATTCCTTGGTGGTTTCCCTAAAGGCTGACAGCTAGCTCAGGGAATGAGGAGTGTGTGAAGGAAGAGACCTGTGTTTTTCAGTGTAGTCTCATGGGAGCAAGAGGAGGAGGCCTGGGTAGGAGGGAGGGAGATTTTCCTTCCAGGAAGAGGTCCATGTGTGCAGAGCAGGCTGCCTAAAATCATATGGGGCCTGGTGGATATGAGAACTCTTTTCAAGGTTGCTGTGTGTGAGAGAAATTGCTGATTATCTGCCTAATTACGCATTATCCAATCTTCCCTTCTTCCTTACTAACAGAACCCCATTTTGTTTGGAGCAGCTCTATGCCTAGCTACAAACACTCACTTTCCCTGATTCCCTTGCAGCTATCCCCTGGTGGCTGTGATGCCATGAGTGAGGTGTGAGAGGGTGTTTTCTGAGATTGTGGGGGAGAGCCTTTGCTTCCTGTTATGGTAGTCATAGGCAACAGAGTGGTAGCCATAGGCAACAGCGTGGATGGAAATTGATACCCTTGGGATTCATTCTTCAGCTGCTGCACCAGCTCAGGACTGCATCCCTGGACTGACTCCATGGACTTCATCCATGGACCACATCCCTGCTTTGTGAAAAATAAACCTCTGTGTGTTTAAGCCAACATGAGTTGGGCCTTGTCATTACTTTCAGCTCAGTTCTCACTGCTGTAGAGCTCATACAATATAACTCTGAATTTTTCATCTTTGAGTTTGATACCTGAGGTCCAGAGTTGGCATCAGTCCTGGGTGACCTCTGAGATAGTCTTCCTCATAGTGTTTCTGGGTGGAAACTACAGAGACAAGAAGAATAAAGACTGCTATGTCTCTGATCTGGGAGACTTTCTCTGGGCAGGGGGAGCCCTGTGAGTTGGTGAACATGCACTGAGCCTACAGGATAAGGGTGGTATAAAATGTCAATGGGAAGCCAAGGTGCTCTGTGCTGCTGTGACAAGATGATCCCACACACCAGACTCCTGTTCTTGGTGGCCAGGCATGTTTCGTGTAGGTGAGGGGGCAAAGGAACCTCTGCCCTTGGGTGGCTACTTGTTCGCCTCATGAGCTGGAAGGGTTATACCTGCTGCATTCCCGGTTCAGTCTCTTTCCAGCAACTGAGTGAACATGGTATGAGGTCAAAGTCTCTGTGTCTCGTGAGTCTGAACACCAACTCAGACCCATGACCATCCCTGTGCCAAAGACCCAGCTGATTTTGTTAAGACTAATTAGCCACATCTTCCCTCTCCGTGAACAATAATTATCTTATTAACCTTTTGTGCAGCCTTTCACATTGCCTTAGATATTTTTGGGGGGAATGAGTTGGGGTGTAAATGATTTTATTAGTATTATAATTATTAATACTTTTAAATTAAAGCTTTCCTCATAATTAATAATTAATAATATAATTATTAATACTTTTAATATTACATAATATAATTATTAATACTTTTAAATTAAAGCTTTCCTCAATGATGATTGCCTCCTGTTGGCATTGAAAATGTTAGTTCTCCAGGAAGAGTTGATGTGATGGTCAGGGGCCATTTCACCTGTCGTGGGCAGGGAGGTGGCACTGAGAAATGAAAGTGATGTGGGCCTGGAGGTCAGGGAAACTGGAAATGAAGTCCAGATGCTACTATTACAGTGGTGATGTCTTGGGGGAGTTGATGCATTTGTGCATTGGGCCTAAGTCTCTGTGTAGATGAAATGAAACAAAATAGATAAAATGATCAAACATAGTCCTGATCCAGGCACAAACACAGGCTCCCCACCAGTGTTATCTACCCCCCTTCTTTCGAATCAGTAGTAGTATTAATAATATTAATAACATCACCACCATCATCTGTGTCATGGTTTCCTCTTGCAGTGGAGTGGAGTGAAGTGCTTGGATTTTTGAGTCAGACTTCTGAGTTTGAATCTTTAGTCCACTCTTTGGAGCTGAATAACTTTGGGCAAGATACTTAACTTTTTGGTGGCTCATGTGCTTCATTCGCAACATGGGGAGAACAGCAATACCTACTTTATAAGCTTGCTGAGAAGCTTAGTGAAGTTGATGATAAAGTGGCTGGCACAATGCTTGGCACAAGGTAAGGGCTCAATACATGGTCACAAAAAGGAGGATGTTTATAGGAGCTCAGGTTACGAAGGTGGTGGAGCTAGGGCTCAAAGCCTGGCCCCTTTTCACTGGTCTTGCTTTGTGCCTGGCACTGTGCTCAGCTTGAGGTATTTGACCGTGAATAAGATGCCACTCCAGTACTCTTGCCTAGAAAATCCCAAGGACGGAGGAGCCTGGTAGGCTCCAGTCCATGGGGTCGCTAAGAGTTGGGCACGACTGAGCAACTTCACTTTCACTTTTCACTTTCATGCACTGGAGAAGGAAATGGCAACCCACTCCAGTATTCTTGCCTGGAGAATCCCAGGGACAGAAGAGCCTAGTGGGCTGCCATCTATGGGGTCACACAGAGTCAGACATGACTGAAGCAATTTAGCAGCAGCAGCAGCAGCAGCAGCAAGATGCAGCTTCAGCTTCTGTTTTCAAGGAGCTGAGGGCCTAGAGACCACAGGGTTCAGGAAATGAGAATATCACAGTTCTTACTCATTTACTGTTTTCAACTGTTTAGATTTCCCTCTCTCTAGGAACAGGGAAGGTGCCCCAGAATCTGAATAGACGGTCACCCAGCACAAGATGGTGGAGGCTAGAGGCAAATCTATGCGTTCCTGCCTGTTGGTTTCCATCTCTGCTGCATCTGTCTGCACTGCTGAGGTTCTTTGCCTCTCGGATTTATGTAACTTATCATCAGAGTCACGTCTACGTGTTTTGTTGATGCCATTTAAATTCTGTTACTATTTAATACCAAGAACATCTAAAAAGAACATTTTGAGGGACTTGAAAAATCCAATTGGTCTCTTAGTAATTCAATTTGTAGGAAATTGGAGAAGATCATATTCTGAATGGAGTGCTTTTAAATGAATCATCATGGCTTTCCTGCATAGGCACTAGATGGGCTCAGATGGGGAGCCCTGCTAAACCTCTCATTAGGTGGGAGAGGCAGTCTGTGTTGGTTAGGAAAAGCTCAGTTCCATTGGCAGAAAATCCAAAATAATAATGGCTTAAACAAGATGGATGCTATTTTTCTCTCATGAAAAAGAGTTCTGGAGGAGACAGTTCATGGCTGAGAGGTGTCTTAATGGAATCCCCAGGGAGCCAGACTTTTTTCATTTCCTTATTCTGCCATCCTTAGAATGTGGCTTCCTCCTGATGGACAAAGAAGCCTTTCAGACTCCACCATCACCATTTGTGCCTGCATTCCAGGCACAGGCAGGAGGGAGGGATGAAAATGGCATGCCCTCTGCTTTTAAGGTATTTCCTAAGAGTCATAAATTATACTTTTATTCATACACTGTAGGTCAGCACTTAGTCACGTGGCCACATCTACCTGCCAGGAAGGCTGGTATCTTAGATTAAGCTGCTATAACAAAACACCATAGACTGATGGCTTATAAACTACAGAAATTTATTTCTCATAGTTCTGGAGGCTGGAAGTCTGAGGCAGGGTACCAGCATAGTCAGATTCTGGTAAGAACTCTTTTCCAGATGGCCAACTTCTTGTTGTGCCCTTACACAGAGGAGAGCAGAAAGGAGCATGGAGCTCTCTCATAACCCTTACAAGGGCACTAATTCTATTCATGAAGCCTTCACCCTCATTATTATGTTATTTAGTCACTCAGTCATGTTCAACTCTTTGCGACCCCATGGACTGTAGCCCACCAGGCTCCTCTGGCCACGGGATTCTCCAGGCAAGAGTACTAGAGTCATGGACTCAACCAATCCTAATTACTTCCCAAAGATTGTAATCATACCTCCTAATTTCATTACATGGAGGAGTAATATTTCAACACATAAATTTTAGGAAGACCCAAACATTCAGTCCATATCAGCTGGGAAATTTACTGTATTGTATGTACCCAGGTAAAATAGGTTCCATTACCATGGAAAGAGGGGATGAATGGATACTGAGGGGCTTTGCAACATATTTTTGAAGACATGACAATACCACTTTCTCTACCAGCAAAGGTTTTTTTGTTTGAGAAGAATAGCAAGGACCAGCAGGAGAGAAACCCCTAGTGCAGATAAAACTGCAAATAGGACATATGGGACTAGGAAAAAAGAGACAATTGTGAAGTAGAATTTAAGACAGAGCTGGAGAACCCTTGGAAGTCACAGAGGGCTGCAGGTCAGCTCCCTCATGTAACATATGAAGATGCACCGGGTCAGAGGGGTAAGTTAGCCACATGTCAGAGGTCACTAAGTTCACCCTCTAGCTCCACAATTCACTAGGACTCACAGAACTCAGAAAAATGGAAAAGCTGTTATACTCACAGTCAGTTTATTACAATGAAAATATACACATTAAATCAGCAAAAGAAAAAAAAAAAAAAGACTCAGGGTGGAGTCCAGGAAAAACCAGGATTCCTGTGAGCTTTTAGTTGTTGTGTCCTTGTGTGGTCAATGGACAGGGTTTAATTTGCCTGGTTACAAGAGTGTGACAACATGTGCAAAATTTTGCTAACCAGAGATGCTCACCTGAGCCTGATATCCAGGGCTTCTTCTGGGGAATTATTCCCCAAAGCAGGCAATGCCCACATGACTGACTCTAGTTATTCAGTCTCCAGCCCACTTCTCAGGTCAAACTGACAAAAAAGTGGCAAAGATCCCCATTATAAGTCACATTGTTAACATAAACTCTTAGGTGTGGCCCAAGAGCCTAGGTATACAGAGACACTCTAATCAAGCAGGAATTTCCCATGACTCAGAGATTATTTCTCAGCACTCTCAGGGCTGAAGACCTTTATAGTGTGCAGGGTTTGGGCAGCCCAGGCCTGCTGAGATAACCGCCACTGCACACTTGCCCGGAGTCACACATCTATGGTGGAGCCAGACCCAGAATCTTCACCTCCTGGGGGACAGCTGAGGGAGCTGGCTTGCCCGTAGCAGAGGCGGATCTAAAGTACATGGCTCCAGATCCCCAGCTAGGACACCAGCAGGGTTGAAATGTCTCCAGATCCCCAGCTAGGACACCAGCAGGGTTGAAAGTATGATCTGGGCCAGTCCTTTATATCGGCTCTGACACTTAGTGGCTGTTTGACTTTCTCAGGTTGCTTATCTGTAAGTGCGAAGAAGAGAGGACTAGCATTTACTCAGCATTTCTGTTAAGGCTGAATCCAACCATTAACATGAGGTTCTAGGAAGAGTCGGAGAAAGCAATGGCAACCCACTCCAGTACTGGGGTTGCACAGAGTCAGACACGACTGAAGCGACTTAGCAGCAGTTAGGAAGAGTGCCTGGCATACAATATGTGCCCAATAAGTGAAAGCCAGTGTTTTTATTATCATTCATATCACATTGCTATTCTGCAGTCTCTTCTTATGTTGGTAGAAAGCTCTGGAGCTGGCTTAGAACCTGGTTGTTGACAAATACCTGCTTACCCAAGACAGGATCTCTTCCCAGAAGATTGGCCACCCAGCAGCAAGCTGCACAGGACATTCTGTGATGTCCTTGGCATGACTGAAGACTAAAGTCTCATCCATCCTTGGCATTGCCCATATTGCAAAGATTCCCTCAACATTCACTCTAACCCTATTTTCAATAAAATAAAGCTGCAGTGTTTACGTTCTAAAAGAGTCCGTTCTCAAAGTTCTCTCCGATCTTTTCTCATTTCCAGAAGAACTTCAGATAAACCTTTTCCCTTGGAAGTGATTCTCTGCAATGCTTCATTGTTCTCTGTGTTTCTTTAGAGAAAGCATTCCTGATTAGCTTCTCTTGTTTGGTCAAACTCAGCCCCCAAAGACAGGAGCAAAGGATTCAGGGATGTCTTCCCTTATTTGTCACTATCAGGCTTTGTAATTTTGGGAAAGTCACTTCTCTGGGCTTCAGTTTGCTCATTCTTAAATTGAGAGGATGCTAAGATGGATGCTAAGATTCCTTCCTCTTCTGGGCTCAGATGCTGAATGTGAACATGCTTAATCTATGTTTTGGGCCATTTAGTCGTCATAAGTATACAGACAGCGTGTGTGTGTGTGCACGTGCGCACGTGCATGCACGTTCCTAGAAGACAGGGATGCAGCAGGGACTCAGCTAATGCTGTTTTTTCCCCCAGGTTCTCTGTTCTGAGCAATCCTGAATCACAGGCCTGTCAAAGGAGAGGCTGTTTGTGTTGGGGTAAGAAGCTCTCAGGTGTACTCCACCCCCTCTCTCCACACTGTAAATGCCAGTGCACTTGGAAGGGGTGGAGGAGAGAATCTTCAATTTTTCCAGAAGCTTTAAAGTGGCCTTGGGACAAAGATCCTTCAGTTGGTGGGCACTCCCCTACAATCCCGGCAATGCAAGGCTGAATTTTACCCAGAGCTATCATTCTGCATTTGCAAAGAAGTATGCTGGGTGGTTTTTAAGAAGAGGAGGACCCCAGGGAGAAGAAGACAAGACTCCTGTTGGTCCCTTCCCTTTCCCCCCTCCCTCCCAAGGCTGTTCTTTTCAGAACCCAGTTCCCTTCCTGATTGGCTTCCTAAATTCTAGAGGAAGTGCCACCCCCAGCAGATATAGAGCCTGCCTGCGTGCCTTCGCATCCCTCACTGCCCGGTGCAGCAGACACCTTGCTCAGCTTCTTTTTAAAGAGATTTAAGAAAGGAAAGAGATGCTCCCCATGAAGCCTGAATAGTGGCACTTCTGTCATCGGTTGTCATGACATAGGCTGACATGGGAGCAGCCCCAGCAATGGGGTTGACAGTTTGATGGGTTTAATTTTGGTGCAAATTCCTGCAAAGAGACAACTGCTAGAAGTGCACTGCCATTGGCTGGGGGAGGCAGAAGGGGAATCAGGTAGGTGGTGGGAGTCTGGTGTTATAGCCCATCGCAACAGCAGCAGCCCAGTGGGGCTGCTTGCAAGGGCTTTGCCTGACACCAACACCAGCAAGTTCTCAGTGGACTTGTTCATAATACTCAGCATTTGCCCTGCTCACTACTCACTCTCTAGAGGGGCCCACCTTTGGTCTCTGTCTGAGAAATGGAGGTAGACATCAAATAAATTACCCTGAGATGTGGTTGGTTGAGGTGGCAGAGGAATCTCCAGTCCCAATTCTTGGTCCTGGGTGCCAGTCACTCTGAAGCAGAGAGAGGCAACGAAGTAGCATCATCTCCTCCTCCATTCTTAACCCCAGTTAATGTTCTAAGGTGAGGTCCAGTGCATGTGACAGAGGATTTAATGACAAGTAAAGCAAAAGGAGGAAGGACTTCTTCCTCCCAGCTCTGCGCTTCTGTTCCCTTGTACTCTCTCCCACCAGGGTCTGTGAGATCTAACTTGGCAAGAGATGGGATCAACAAACCATTTGCTACCCTGCTCTCTTCCACATTCTGACATCATATTTTGTTTCCCTCCGAGCCCTGAGGATCAGGAAGCCCATAAATTACCATCATGTATTCATTCCACTAATGTTCGGTGGTCATTCATACTAGACACACCCTGCTACATGCTGGAGCCACCCATTACGTGTGCATCCTGTATTTCAGGATCTGAACATCTGGCAGGGAGGACAGACAGGCAAAGAAGCCCTCTTAGGAAATGCAAACTAAAGACTAGTTGTGATGTCATTTTATACACCCCAGATTGATAACATTTAGAAAGTCTGATGGGAATACCAGACCACCTGACCTGCCTCTTGAGAAATCTGTATGCAGGTCAGAAAGCAACAGTTAGAACTGGGCATGGAACAACAGACTGGTTCCAAATAGGAAAAGGAGTACGTCAAGGCTGTATATTGTCACCCCACTTATTTAACTTATATGCAGAGTATATCATGAGAAATGCTGGGCTGGAGGAAGCACAAGCTGGAATCAAGATTGCTGGGAGAAATATCAATAACCTCAGATGTGCAGATGACACTACCCTAGTGGCAGAAAGTGAAGAGGAACTAAAGAGCCTCTTAATGAAAGTGAAAGAAGAGAGTGAAAAAGTTGGCTTAAAGTTCCCAACATTCAGAAAACTAAGATCATGGCATCTGGTCCCATCACTTCATTGGAAATAGAAGGGGAAACAGTGGAAACAGTGGCTGATTTTATTTGGGGGGGCTCCAAAAATCACTGCAGATGTTGATTGCAGCCATGAAATTAAAAGACGCTTACTCCTTGGAAGGAAAGTTATGATCAACCTAGACAGAATATTAGGGCTTCCCTGATAGCTCAGCTGGTAAAGAATCTGCCTGCCATGCAGGAGACCTGGGTTTGATCCCTGGGTTGGGAAGATCCCCTGGAGAAGGGAAAGCCTACCCACTCCACTATTCTTGCCTGGAGAACTCCAGGGACTGTATAATCTACAGGGTCGCAAAGAGTTGGATGCAACTGAGCGACTTTCACTCACTCAAGATTAGGAGAGGGACCAGCTGAGATGAGATTAGTAGAGTGCAGGCCCTGCTAACACCCTAATCTTATGGCTTCCCTTGTAGCTCAGTCGGTAAAGAATCTGCCTGTAGTGCAGGAGACCTGGGTTCGATCCCTGGGTTGGGAAGATCCCCTAGAGAAGGAAATGGCAACCCACTCCGGTATCCTTGCCTGGAAAATCTCATGGACAGAGGAGCCTGGTGGGCTGCCGTCCATGGGGTGCAAAGAGTCGGGCACAGCTGAGTGACTAACACTAACTAGACAGAATATTAAAAAGCAGAGACATTACTTTGCAAACAAAGGTCCATCTAGTCAAGGCTATGATTTTTCCAGTAGCCATGTATGAATGTGAGAGTTGGACTGTAAAGAAAGCTGAGCACTGGAAGAATTGATGCTTTTAAACTGTGGTGTTTGAGAAGACTCTTGAGAGTCTCTTGGATTTCAAGGAGATCCAACCAGTCCATCCTAAAGGAGATCAGTCCTGGGTGTTCATTGGAAGGACTGATGTTGTAGCTGAAACTCCAATACTTTGACCACCTGATGCGAAGAGCTGACTCATTTGAAAAGATCCTGATGCTGGGAAAGATTGAGGGCAGGAGGAGAAGGGGATGGCAGAGCATGAGATAGTTGGATGGCATCACTGACTCAATGGACATGAGTTGGATAAATTCCAGGAGTTGGTGATGGACAGGGAGGCCTGGCGTGCTGTGGTTCATGGGGTCGCAAAGAGTGGGACATGACTGAGTGACTGAACTGAACTGAAGAAAGTCTGAACATATTAAGTTTTGTTAAGGGTGTAAAGCAACCTCTTTCATATGCTACTGGTGAGAGGGTAAATCAATACAAGTACCTGCAAATCATTTCATATTATTTAATAAAGGGGAAGATGTGTATATGCTATGCTATGTCTTGGGAAGTCTATGATTAAGCATGTGCCCAGGATCAATCACTGTGCATATACTCACAACAATGTCTTTTGAAACAGTAAAACACTGGAAACTATCCAGATGACTATTAAGAATAGAATGAATAAAATCATTTTGGAGTATTATACAGCAGTGAAATGAATAGACTACTACTATATATATCAACATGCATGAATATTACTGACAAAGTGTAGAACAAGAAAAGCAAGTCACAGAATAATATATTGACTATGACTTTGTTTCTACAAAGGTCGAACATAGACAGAAGTAAGCTACATGTATAGTAAGTGCATTTTTAAAAATATCAAGGGAATGATAACCAAAAAATACAGGACAATGCTTCCCTCTTGGGTGGGTGAGGTTCAGAGGGGCACAGTCATAAATGAGCTCATGGCTGAGCCTTTGCACAGGCCTATGTACAGAATGTTCGTGATATCCACATGGTGATTTTCCTCATTAAAAAACACAAACAAACATTTTATTGAAACATAATTGAAATAAGATGAGCTATGCATATTTGAAAGTACAATTTGATATATTTGAGATACTTTTCAAACTTCTTTAGGCTATTCTAAGTCCTTTGCATTTCTGTACCAAATTTAGTTTTAAACACTTGAGGACTGAGCACATGTTAAACTTTCTTTTTTAGAGTCCTTTCAATTACACTGATAGCTTCCCTGGGGGCTCAGATGGTGAAGAATCTGCCTGCAGTGCAGGAGACCCAGGGTGGATCCCTGGGTTGGGAACATCACCTGGAGAGGGGAATGGCTACTCACTCCTGTATTCTTGCCTGGAGAATTCCACGGACAGAGGAATCCGGTGAGCTATAGTCCATGGGGTCACAAAGAGTCAGACACGACTGAGTGACTAACACTTTCACTTTTTCATTTGGTATTGAGAGAGGAGGTGGTACAAAAAGCAGTGGTGGAAACAGAGGAGTCCAGTGCTAAACAGGCATGAGGATCTTTGCAGCCTGATGACATCAGTCAGAGGAGAGCTAAATTCTCTGCCCTCTTGAGCCAGCATGGCCAGTGGTGTCCATCCATACAACACTGGGAAGTTCCCTATGTATCCACAGGCCCTGAATAGTACTCTTGTCCTGAATATTATCTTAGACATCCTTTCTGCTGGCATCTTTGAGGATGTGGTGGTAACAATATATTGAGTGTCAGACAGACCCAAAAAGCAGACCCCAGCAAGTACTTATAGTTTCTTCATGGCTCTGTCTCTTGTGAGAACATTATGAAAAATGATGTTGAGAGTAATCCATCCACTAGTGTGAGAGACCCCCTGGACTCAACTTCTTTCTGCTTAAGCCAGAAGCATTAGTACACAGGATGAAGTTTATGGTTCCTCTCTCGCTTCCAAATGCACATATGCAGTCATATATTTGAACTGTGTTCGAGAACTCAGGTAGGCAGCTGTGGAGAAAATGTGCCATCTCTTGGGTGACTAACATCCAAATCTTCCTCTTCCTTTAATATCCTGATTTCCTAATGAATGCCTGAGAGCATGTGGAGAAAAGGGAACCCTCCTATACTGTTGGTGGGAAGGTAATTTGGTGCAGCCACTATGGAGACCAGCATGGAGGGTCCTTTAAAAACTAAAAATAGAACTACAGTATGATCCTGCAATCTCAATCTTGGGCATATACCCAGAGAAAACTAAGTCAAAAAGATACATGCTCCCCAATGTTCATTGCAGCACTATTTACAATGGTCAAGATATGGAAAAAACTTATTTGTCCATTGATAGATGAATGGATAAAGAAGATGTGGTATGTATACACAATGGAATACTATTCAGCCATAAAAAATAATGAAATAATACCATTTGCAGCTAGAGATTGCAGCTAGAGATTATCTAGATTAACTAGAGATTATCATACTAAATGGAGTAAGTCAAACAGAGAAAGATAAATACCACATGATATCACTTATGTGTGGAATCTAAAATATGACACAAATGAACTTGTTTATGAGACAGAAACAGACTCAGGACAGAGAAAGCACATTTATAGCTACCAAAGGGCAATGGGGAAGGGGCAGGGATAAATTATAAGCTTGGGATTATCAGATACACAGTATTACATATAACATGGATAAACAACAGGTTGTACTATATAGCACAGGGAACTATATTCAGTATCCTGTAATAAACCAAAATGGAAAAGAATGTGAAAAAGAATAAGCATATATATGTATAACTGAATCAATTTGCTGTATACCAGAACAAGCTTAAATTAACTATACTTCAAAAAAAAAGAAAGAAAAAAAAGTATCCTGTTTTCTTACTGGGGCAACTCACTACTGTGTGTTATCTTAGTGGCCCTCAATTCCTGGTGACAGCTGCTCCCTTAGCTTGCCTCCGTGGAAGTCAACAGAAGCCAGATTTTTTCTCAGTCTTTTTGGAGAGGCTGGGGACCAGCACATGACCTAAACTTGACCTGTAGGACACTGGCTCCTGGGACATTGGATATGGGGCAAATGAAGCTAAGATGCTGGGGCAGGCATATCTGTTGATGCATGGGAATATTTTAGTGTCCCATCCACAGTCTTGCTACACAGAGGATGCTCAGTGAATGAATCAGCACATAGCTAATAATACTGTCAGTGGATCCCATTTCTCTGAAACAAAAACATTGTCTAGAATAAAAGACTTGTCAAGACTGAGCAAAACTTGGCTTTTCATTCTCATCTAATTAAAATTCTCCATTTTGCTGGTAAGTAAACATACACAGGAAGTCCAAGGGACATGGTCAGAATTGCAGCCCCTAACCCTGCTCCCCAGGTACACACAGAACTGGGCTTTAAATATTCAGACTCCCAATTTATTTTTTGTTTTCAGCTATCTTATTCCAAGGCTTTAGAAGTATATTAAGATATTTGCCTACTTAACCAGATATACCCAGATATAAACATATTTACAGAAAAATAATTGAAAATGATGCCAGTGGAGGGCAGTCTTGATACCAGCCAAGTTTCAGAGAAGAGTGTTTCAAGATACTAATGAATAGGACTCAAGCTGGCTATTAGTCTAGGTGGGTTATATTTAGCATGAGATACAGGATCCCAAGGGTATCCCAGGTGGTCCTAGTGGTAAAGAACCTATCTGCCAATGCAAGCAACATAAAAGACTCTGGTTCAATCTTTGGGTTGGGAAGATCCCCTAGAAAACATGGAAACCCACTCCAGCATTCTTGCCTGGAGATCCCATGGGCAGAGGAGCCTGGTGGACCACAGTCCACAGAGCTGTGAAGAGTCAGACATGACTGAAGTGACTTAGCACACACACACAGGATCCCAAAGGATCCATTCACTTTCTTCATTTTCAGACTTTCCTGAGTCACTAAGGGGGGCTTCTTGAAACTAGCCAACACTTTGACCCTTTTGATGAAACCACTGGGTTTGCAGATCCAGGCTGAGCTTCTCGAGTCTAGAATACAAGTATTGTCATTTTCTAAAGACATACACACTGAATGCAGATTTGCTTCAGCAAATGTAACCTGTATAAAAAAGGCTTTATAGTTAGTTGGTAAACAAACAGCCTAGTGGCTAAATGTCCGTATTTGTTACCAGGAAACTAAGATGGAGGGCTTCCCTGGGGGCTCAGTGGTAAAGAATCTGACTGCCAATGTAGGAGATGCAGGTTTGATCTCTGGGTCAAGAAGATCCCCAAGGAAATGGCAACCGACTCTTGAATTCTTGCCTGGAAAATCCCATGGACAGAGGAGCCTGGCTGGTTACAGTCCACGGGTTCACAAAAGAATCGGGCATGACTTAGCAACTAAACAACAGCTAGGATAGGAGCTTTAAAAATGTCCAAAACTGTATTTACCAGAAATGCTGTTTTCAGTCTTAGACAAATTGTGTTAAATCTCCGTGAAGCGTGTGGCAGTTGCTTTTGGGGTTTGGTATTGATCAGAGAAGGTAAAATTAGAGAACAGTCCCTGTAATTTGCATCTAGGTATCCTTCGTGTGAGCATCTGATTTTGAGTCCTTCCAAAAGTAGACCCCTGTGATAAGGAACTGGGTCCAAGATGTTTATTTGGGAGATGGAATGAAGGAGAGGGGAGAGAGACACAGGAAGGAAAGAAGAGCCAATAAAAGGTGTGACCATGGGCAGATTAGTGCTGTGGGCAACTGAGGTTCAATCCTGCTGGGGATGCCTTGAGAAATAGTACAGATTTCACTGCAGGTTCCTCCCACCCCCCAGGGAGGAAGATGCTACAGAGCCACCAACTCCTGCCCTTTCTTGCTTGAGGGTTGCTCCTGAGAAATCAGCTTTCGGGTGTTTTGCCTGCAGGTGACCACTGGGGTTGGCTAAGCCTGGGGATGGGGAACCAATGGCATATGCTACAGAAAGGAAATACTATTCCAGTGACTTGGAGAACATAGGATCTTTGTATAGCACTTTATAGTTCTCCCTTTCTTTAAACATCACCATGACAACCACCACAAAATAGAACACCTAAAGTTAGGAATAATTTAAAATTTCAGGGAATGTGGACTATAGGGGAGATTTGCATTTCCATTCGATAAAAAGGCTTTACAGGAAAAATTCAATACTCTTAAGTTGATGGTGGCTCTTTATTGTCCATATATGTGCTGTTAGCATTGATTTCCCTCTCTTGACATCTTGCATAATTATAGTACAATATCAAATCCAGGAAATTGATATTGATGATATTGACACAATCCAGTGACCTTATTTGGATTTTTTCCCGTTTTACATGCACTCATTTGTGTATAGCTGCTGCTGCTGCTGCTAAGTTGCTTCAGTCGTGTCCGACTCTGTGCGACCCCATAGACAGCAGCCCACCAGACTCCCCTGTCCCTGGGATTCTCCAGGCAAGAACACTGGAGTGGGTTGCCATTTGCTTCTCCAATGCTTGAAAGTGAAAAGTGAAAGTGAAGTCACTCAGTTGTGTCCGACTCTTAGCGACCCCATGGACTGCAGCCTACCAGGCTCCTCTGCCCATGGGATTTTCCAGGCAAGAGTACTGGAGTGGGGTGCCCTTGCCTTCCTTTGTAATTTTATCAGCTGGGCAGTGTGTGGCTGCTACCACACTGAAGGTACAAGATAGTTCCATTCCAAAGTTCCCTTAGTAGCCACAACCTCCTCCTTCTCTTCCCCCTCTCCACTAATCAGTGCTGGCAACCCTTAATCTGCTGTTCAACTCTATAATTTTGTCATTTTGAGAATGATGTGTAAAAGGAATCATACAGATGATCTAAAATGGAAAAGAATGTGAATCGATTTGCCGGACACCTGAAACTACCACAACATTATAAATCAACTATAGTTCCAGTGTTCTTGCCTGGAGAATCCCAAGGACAGCGGAGCCTGTTGGGCTGCTGTCTATGGGGTTGCACAGAGTCAGACACGACTGAAGCGACTTAGCAGCAGCAGCAGTATAGTTCCAACAAAAATTTTTTTGACAAAGAATCATATAGGTATAGCCTTTGAGAATTTTTCTCCATCAGTGTATCTCCCTTCAGATCCATGCAAGTTCTCATGTGTTGTTAAGCTGTCAATAGTTTGTTCCTGGGACTTCCCTGGTGGTCCAGTGACTGTGATTCCAGGTTCCAGTGTAGAGGACCTAGGTTTGATCCCTAGTCAGGGAACTAGATCCCACACGCTGCAACTAACAGTTCACATGTTGCAACTAAAGATCTTGCATGCTGCAAAGAAGATTGAAGATCCCATCTGTAGCTAAGACCTGGCAAAGCCAATTAATGAATAAATAAATAAAAGTAAATAAATATTAAAAATAGTTTGCTTCTTCTTATTGCAGAGTAGTATTTCATGGTTTAGATGCATCAGAATCTCTAGCCACTCACCCACTGAAGGACATTTCAGTTGGTTCCTATTTGGGGACATTGTGTATAAAGCTGACCATCCGTGTACAGGTTTTTGTGTGAATATCAGTTTCCATTTCTCTGGCACAAGTGCCCAAGAGTGTATTTGTCAGGCCATGTGGTAAATGCAGATTTAGTTTTGTGAGAAACGGCTTCACTCTTTCCCAGAGTGGCTGTGCCATTGCACATTTCTACCAGTGATGAGTGGTCCACACCCTTTCCAGCATGTAGTTAGTATTGATCTCTTCTCTTGGATCAGAGAGTCAGGAGAGTCTTACTTTGATTTGAGAACAGTGCTGTGTTTGTGAACTTTGCAAGAAATTAGTCCCATGCTTGGGCCGTCTAGCTGATAACTCTTATCATTTTTGCTCTTCTGCTTTCTGATTGCCTCTCTTTTACTTTGAAATAACAATATATGCAATAAGTTGCAATAAATCAAAGTATTTCCAAAGACTAACTTCCCTCAGGTTAAAAAAAATAAAGGGCTCTTCCCTAGTCTGTAAGGGTAAGTAAGTGACTCACTGCAGCCTGAATCAAAGCAAGAAGATGGACGGAACAGGGAGAAAAATGAAGGATGGGAGAATAGAGAAAAAGGATCAAAGGAATCTATTATTAAAGGACATAATGAATATGTAATAGTTGTGAAGTAGGCTAGATAGCTTCAGTACACACAGCAACAAAGAGAAATGTATTTGTAATGATACTGGCCGGTGAGCTATTAATACTTTAAGGGGGCTTGGCTGATTATATAGACTTCATGAATTTGTGAGTAACACTGTGCTGTGCTTAGTCGCTCAGTTGTGTCCAACTCTTTGCAACTCCATGGTCAGTAGCCCGCCAGGCTCCTCTGTCCATCAGGTTCTCCAGGCAAGAAGATAGACTACCCACTCTATCCCTTCTGCAGGGGATCTTCCCAATCCAGGGACTGAACCCAGGTCTTCTGCATTGCAGGTGGATTCTTTACCATCTGAGCTATCAAGGAAACCCTTAGAGTAACACAATTTGGGTCAAAAGGGGCAGGAAGGCCCATCAATTTAGATGTCATCTAGAAATAATACCATAGTTTTAGGAATGATGTAAAGAATACACAGAGCAATTAAACTGCTTGTCCAAAGTCACAACAGGGAGCTGACTGCAGACAAGGGCCAGAGACCCATACAGCATGAGCCTGTAGTGTGCTTCCTACAAAACTGTGTGGGGTAATTCATTTAAAGAAAGATCCTTACCCTGACCCATGTCAGGTATGTTCATGCCCTAACAGGCCTGCTTTCTTTGCTTTCCTTGGCACACCACTGCTCTGAGTTGGAAGCGTCCAAGTTGTTCCATTTTGTCTTACATACCTATCGAACTCCAGAGAACAAGCCCAGAACAACCAAGTGACTTGTTGACAAAGATCCCGTTGTTCTCAGGATGTTTGAAGGCTCAGAAGTAAAACCCAGAGCTGATCGTTAAAAAAAAAAAAAAAAGATTAGCTAGAGCAGGTTTTAAAATAGCAAGACTTAAAGTGATTCAATGTTAATTGAATACTGAGTAAGGAAGAGGTAGGGAGTTAATTGAATGAGTGAGCTTGGGGTTTTGGGTAATTTTTGACATGATGTGAAGGAAATTATAACAGAGTTGGATGCAGATCAGGGGAGAAAAAGAGAGGCAGCATGCTCTTTGGAAGCCGTAAATGAAAGCCATTTACTTTGGTGGGAAACACATAAGCTTGTTGGACTACTGGTTTTTCCCTTATGCTTGTAAAATTTTCTTTAAAAAAAAAACACCTTTTTTTGGTTATAAAAGTTATATGCTATTTGAAGACAATGTAGAAACTATGAAAAAGCAAAAAAAAAGTAAAACAGCAAAAAGAACAAAATAAATATCATTTGTGATTTTGTAACTGCTAGCATTTTAGTTATACGTTTTTACTCTTTTATATGGGTATTATCATTTATATATTAATACATATATTCAGTTCAGTTCAGTTCAGTCACTCAGTCATGTCCTACTCTTTGCGACCCCATGAATCGCAGCACGCCAGGCCTCCCTGTCCATCACCAACTCCCAGAGTTCACTCAGACTCACGTCCATCGAGTCCGTGATGCCATCCAGCCATCTCATCCTTGGTAGTCCCCTTCTCCTCCTGCCCCCAATCCCTCCCAGCATCAGAGTCTTTTCCAATGAGTCAACACTTCACATGAGGTGGCCAAAGTACTGGAGTTTCAGCTTTAGCATCATTCCTTCCAAAGAAATCCCAGGGTTGATCTCCTTCAGAATGGACTAGTTGGATCTCCATGCAGTCCAAGGGACTCTCAAGAGTCTTCTCCAACACCACAGTTCAAAAGCATCAGTTCTTTGGCACTCAGCCTTCTTCACAGTCCAACTCTCACATCCATACATGACCACTGGAAAAACCATAGCCTTGACTGGATGGACCTTAGTTGGAAAGTAATGTCTCTGCTTTTGAATATACTATCTAGGTTGGTCATAACTTTTCTTCCAAGGAGTAAGCATCTTTTAATTTCATGCTTGCAGTCACCATCTGCAGTGATTTTGGAGCCCCAAAAAATAAAGTCTGCCACTGTTTCTACTGTTTCCCAATCTATTTCCCATGAAGTGATGGGACCGGATGCCATGATCTTTGTTTTCTGAATGTTGAGCTTTAGGCCAACTTTTTCACTCTCCTCTTTCACTTTCATCAAGAGGCTTTTTAGTCCCTTTTCACTTTCTGCCATAAGGGTGGTTTCATCTGCATATCTGAGGTTATTGATATTTCTCCCAGCAATCTTGATTCCAGCTTGTGTTTCTTCCAGTCCAGCATTTCTCATGATGTACTCTGCATAGAAGTTAAATAAGCAGGGTGACAATATATAGCCTTGACGTACTCCTTTTCCTATTTGGAACCAGTCTGTTTTTCCATGTCCAGTTCTAACTGCTGCTTCCTGACCTGCATACAGATTTCTCAAGGGGCAGATCAGGTGTTCTGTTATTCCCATCTCTTTCAGAATTTTCCACGGTTCATTGTGATCCACACAGTCAAAGGCTTTGGTTAGTCAATAAAGCAGAAATAGATGTTTTTCTGGAACTCTCTTGCTTAATAAAGGTTTTTATTTTTTAGGAACCTATCAAAATTTAATAGTGGTAAATGCCTTTCTGATATAATTTTAAATCACTGCCTCATATTCTATTGTATGAGTGTATTTATACAATACACTTATATTGTATAAATATAATACAATATATTGTATTGATAGTCCCAATATTATTTCCCTCTTGTAAACAACATGGTCATGGGTGTTATAGCTTCATTTTTTGCAATTATCCACTGTTGTTTCCTTAGGTTGAGTTTGGAATTCCAGTGTCAAACAAAATGTAAATTTTGGGACTTTTGATTCTTACTGCAAAGTTATAAACTTGGAAATAAACTGATAAGTTGTCATTCCCAGCCCCAGTTTATAAGTTTCCCCACATTCTTTTCCAAAATTGCTTCCATTATTTCTTTTTAAATTGTCAACTTAGTAAATGAAAAAATATATGTATATTTACACTTTTCATTTCTTTGATTACTAAGGACATTATACTTAAAAAACCCAAATATTTGGGTTCTGTGTTTGTAAATTATCTGAGTGTGTCCTTTGACTATAATTTTTTCCTACTGGGGGACTCATCTTTTTCTCATCAATTATTTTAAACTTTAAATTAAATTGAAATTTCAATTAGAAAATAAAATAAAACAAACCAATCCCTTCCTGTAACAGATTAGTACAAATAAAGATGCCACTATCCCAACTGAAAAAAAAAAGACAGTCAGATTATAAACTGTTACAAAAATAAGATGGAAAATTTTAACAAACTGTTTAAGCTATCTTCTTAAAAGACATTTCTCTTACTGCCAGAGATCTTGAACATACTTCTGGTCAGTCATCTAGATGCAGTTTTTCATATAATTGATGAACTTGGGTTCTACTTTGGGAAAAGAAACACCTTTTTCTATGCTTGCTTGCATTCTACTTAATGTGTTCTATAGAATCAGCTCCTTTTGGTGTTTTAGGAGTTTCCCTATGTTTTTGAGATTCTTGACCTTTTCATCTTGGTGTCGATAGTTTTGAGTCTTGTCATTCTGGTTTGATTCTTATGCATTTTAGATGTGGGTTTAATCCCTGGGTCAGGAAGATCACCTAGAGGAGAGAATGGCAACCCCCTCCAGTATTCTTGCCTGGAGAATCCCATGGGCAGAGGAGCCTTGCAGACTGCAGTCCATAGGGTTGCATAGAGTGGGACACAACTGAAGTGACTGTCAATAAAGAACAGAAATGGTATGGACCTAACAGAAGCAGAAGATATTAAGAAGAGGTGGCAAGAATACAGAAGAACTGTGCAAAAAAGATCTTTATGACCCAGATAATCACTATGGTGTGATCAGTTACTTAGAGCCAGACATCCTGGAATGTGAAGTCATGTGGGCCTTAGGAAGCATCACTATGAGCAAAGCTAGTGGAGGTGATGGGATTCTAGCTGAGCTACTTCAAATCCTAAAAGATGATGCCATGATAATGCTGCACTCAATATGCCAGCAAATTTGGAAAACTCAGCAGTGGCCACAGGACTGGAAAAGGTCAGTTTTCATTCCAATCCCAAAGAAAGGTAATGCCAAAGAATGCTCAAACTACCACACAATTGCACTCATCTCATGCACTAGTAAAGTAACCCTCAAAATTCTCCAAGCCAGGCTTCAGCAATACGTGAACCATGAACTTCCAGATATTAAAGCTGGATTTAGAAAAGGCAGAGGAACCAGAGATCAAATTGCCAACATCCACTGGATGATGGAAAAGGAAGAGAGTTCCAGAAAAACATCTATTTCTGCTTTATTGACAATGCCAACTTCTGACTGTGTGGATCACAATAAACTGTAGAAGATTCTGAAAGAGATGGGAAAACCAGACCACCTGACCTGCCTCTTGAGAAACCTATATGCAGGTCAGGAAGCAACAGTTAGAACTGGACATGGAAAAACAGACTGGTTCCAAATCGGGAAAGGAGTATGTCAAGGCTGTATATTGTCACTCTGCTTATTTAACTTCTATGCACAGTACATCATGAGAAACGCTGGGCTGGATGAAGCACAAGCTGGAATCAAGATTGCTGGGAGAAATATCAATAACCTCAGATATGCAAATAACACCACCCTTATGGCAGAAAGTGAAGAACTAAAGAACCTCTTGATGAAAGTGAAAGAGGAGAGTGAAAAAGTTGGCTTAAAGCTCAACATTCATAAAACTAAGATCATGGCATCTGGTCCCATCACTTCTTGGGAAATAGATGGGGAAACAGTGGAAACACTGGCTGACTTTATTTTTTGGGGGGTCCAAAATCACTGCAGATGGTGACTGCAGCCATGAAGTTAAAAGACATATACTCTTTGGAAGGAAAGTTGTGACCAACCTAGACAGCATATTAAAAAGCAGAGAGATTACTTTGTTAACAAAGGTCTGTCTAGTCAAGGCTATGGTTTTTCCAGTAGTCATGTATGGATGTGAGAGTTGGACTATAAAGAAAGCTGAGCACCGAAGATTTGATGCTTTTGAACTGTGGTGTTGGAGAAGACTCTTGAGAGTCCCTTGGATTTCAAGGAGATCCAACCAGTCCATCCTAAAGGAGATCAGTCCTGGGTGTTCATTAGAAGGACTGATGTTGAAGCTGAAACTCCAATACTTTGGCCACTTGATGCAAAGAGCTGGCTCATTTGAAAAGATCCTGATGCCGGGAAAGATTGAGGGCAGGAGGAGAAGGGGACAACAGAGGATGAGTTGGCTGGATGGCATCACTGACTCGATGGACATGAGCTTGGGTAAACTCTGGGAGTTGGTGATATACAGGGAGCCCTGGCGTGCTGTGGTCCATGGGGTCGTAAAGAGTCGCACACGACTGAGTGACTGAACTGAACTGAACTGAAGTGAGTTAGCACACACACACATCTCATATGGATTCCTTTTCTGGAACTTTTTCTTCAGCTTCCTCATTATCTTCATCATCATCATCACCTTCACAGCAAGTTTGACTTTTTCTTTGGTGGAAGTTTGCTGCCACTTTCAGGAGCAGATCTCTTTCCAGACATACTTAGAGATGTACCTTCTCCTCTTCATCTTCTGATTCTTCGTCTTCCTTCACACCAACCAAGTACTGTCCACTAATATGCATGGGCCCTGAACCATCCCTTAACTCTAAGCCACAAGTGGTGCTATTTCAAAGCTTCCAAGGGAAACTGTTGGCTATATAGATATTTTTAAAGTTGCCAAATTTCACTGCTTGCAGAATTCATTGCCACTGTTTTAATAATGTGCAATTTATCTTTTGTATCAGTTATTCTTAAAGATAACTGTAGGTCATCTTCCATTATTGTTGTTGAGTTGCTCAGTCATGTCCAACTCTTTGCGACCCCATAGACTGCAGCATGCCAGGCTTCCCTGTCTTTCACCATCTCCTGTAATTTGCACAAACTAATGTCCGTTGAGTCGGTGAAGCCATCCAACCATCTGATCTTCTGTCGAACCCTTCACCTCCTGCCCTCAATCTTTCCCAGAATTAGAGTCTTTTCTAAAGAGTTGGCTCTTTGCATCAGGTGGCATCAGCTTCAGCATCAGTCCTTCCAAGGAATATTAAGGATTGATTTCCTTTAGGATTGACTGGTTTGATTTATTTTCAGTCCAAGGGACTCTCAAGAGTCTTCTCCAATACCAGTTTAAAAGCATCAATTCTTTGATGCTCAGCCTTCAGTTCTTCAGTGCTCAGCCTTCTTCCATTATAACCCACTTTAAAATCACTACTTTTGGTCAGTTCTAGGCCTCAAGGACTCATGTTCATTTCAACCAAACTGTCCTTGGGGTACTGACTAATACTTGGTAGGAGAGAAAGTGGATGGAGATACAGTCACAAAGAAGGGAATCACACAGGGGTTCTTCCTGATTTTTAATTGCTTTGTGTACATTAAGTTTGGGGCTTCCCTTGTAGTTCAGTCGGTAAAGAGTCTGCCTGCAATGCAGGAGACCCAGGTTCAGTTCCAGGGTTGGGAAGATCCCCTGAAGAAGGAAATGGCAACCCACTCCCGTATTCTTGCCTGGAGAATCCTATGGGCAGAGAAGCTTAGCAGGCTACAGTCTATGGGGTCTCAAGAGTTGGACATGACTTGGAGACTAAACCGCCACCACATTAAGTTTACTCATTCTTTATCTGTTTTCTTTGTTGCCCAAATTTTTTTTCTTTGTTCTTTTTAGGCTTTCAATTTTGTTGATGTACTTTTCTATGTTAGTAATCTTTGTCGCTCTTACGTTTTCCCCCCTTTAATTTGTTTGATTGCTTTTAGCTTTTAGGCGGTCAAATCTATTATGGTTGTAATTTCTGTCATTGGTATCATACTTAGAAAGACTACCTCCCTCCTTAGATAATACAATACTTGTTTACATTTCCTTCTAGTCCTTTATCATTTCATTTTACATTTGCAATGTATTTTGGTAAAAGGTCTTATTTCAGGAAACGACTTCAGAATATTACGTTCTAACTTAAGTGTGTCTATAGCCCATTAAGATGATTACTAACCAACACTGTTATATTTCTGTTGTAAATGACTCATTTGAAAAGACCCTGATGCTGGGAAAGAATGAAGGCAGGAGGAGAAGGGGATGACAGAGGATAAGATGGTTTGATTGCATCACTGACTCAATGGACATGAGTTTGAGTAAACTCCAGGAGTTGATGATGGACAGGGAGGCCTGGCATGCTGCAGTCCATGGGGTCTTAAAGAGTTGGACCAGACTGAGCGGCTGAACTTGTATACGGTATGTCTATACCTGCTAAATACTGTTACCCACACCTGGGCCCAGAGCCCTGCTGTGAGCATCACTTTTTAATTGTCTGAAAGTTGGGATAGACCTTGGGTTTCACATATAAGTAAGAGGGTTATCACCATAATGTTTCTTGGCAAACTCTAATTCTTTTTTTTTTTCTTTTGCTTCTCAAACACCTAAAATTAGGATCATGTGTTTTCCTTAAGATCTATGAGAATAGTTGATATACTTCAGTCATTGGTCAGAGTGCATGTTTCGTGAGTAAAGCTCTCCTGGGGGATGGTGAAAAGAGGGAGTAGCAGGCCCTCTGGGGACTTCATGCTTCAGCACCTGAACCAAGGCACTCCCAGCTGGGAGGATCTCAGCGCCCCAGACACCTCTCAGCACAAACAGCATCATTCCATGCTGCGCATTTCTGAATGCCTCCAGCTGTAAAACAGATTGCTTTCTACGTTAGAATTAAATTTTGTCTTTTCCTTCTCTTTCTTTTGCAAAGCTTCCAATGCGAGAACAAATGCCAGTTGTTGGATCAGAGGACTCTTCCTACAGTACAAAAATGCATGCCCTATCCCGGATTTGCAAATATGTAGAAGATGGCACATCTTGTTATTTTTGTTTTTGAGGTTCCTAAACTCATGTCTTCTAAAATGCGGGTTGCCAGTAGAGTTTTGTAGGTAGGTGACCCAGGAGAGGTGAAACGAGTGGGCAGAGAGAGCCATGAGGAATTCCACACATTTGGGAAATAGTTCCATTAATATTTTGTATTTGTGTTTTAAATTTTGGGAGTGACTCATAGGCACTTAGCACAAAAAAGTGATGAAATTAATCTTGCCAGTAATGAGGTTGCTTGGCCTTTCTGTTAGCAGACACTGAGCTCATGGGCTGTAGGATGTTTAATTGGCTGCCTGGTGATTTGTAAAAGCAATGTGGGTTGAGTTTCACTTTAACAAGTGTTATAGTACATCAACCTTGTCATATTGTCTCCAGATGTTATTAAAGTTAGGGAGTGATACACTGAATTGTCTGTTTTCCTTTTTTAGGCAAAACAGATGTTCAGGACTCACTACTCAGACACAGTAAATTGGGGGCTGGTATAATGAGTGAGCAGAGAAGGCAATGGCAACCCACTCCAGTGTTCTCGCCTGGAGAATCCCAGGGACGGGGGAGCCTGATGGGCTGCCGTCAATGGGGTCGCACAGAGTCGGACACGACTGAAGCGACTTAGCAGCAGCAGCAGCAGCAGCAGCAGCATATTGAGTGAGGGCTTCCCAGCTGGCACTAGTGGTAAAGAATCCACCTGCAATGCAGGAGACCCAGTTTGACCCCTGGATCAGGAAGATTCCCTGAAGGAGGGCATGGCAACTCACTCCAGTATTCTTGCTCAGAGAGTTCCATGGACAGAAGAGCCTGGTAGGCCTCTGCCCTTAGGGTTGCAAAGAGTTGGACATGACTGAAGCGACTTAGCACATGTTGAGTGAAATGAATACTTTGCGTGGTCTAGAAGAATAAATGTTGTAACCATTGTCATGTTCTGCGTATATTTAAAAACAATAAGTGATATTCTTAATACAGTTTGATGTTCTTCAAATGCCTAGTTGGAGCTCAAGGGTTATAAAATCAGACTCTTGAGTAGTGGGTGGTGAAAGTGCTAGAGGCTGAACTGTGTTCCCACCAGTAGATCATGGGGCTTCCTAGGTGGTGCTAGTGGTAAAGAACCCACCTACCAATGCAGGAGACAAAAGATGAGGGTTCAGTCCCTGAGTTAGGAAGATCCCCTGGAGGAGGGCATGGCAACCCACTCTAGTATTCTTGCCTGGAGAATCCCCACGGACAGAGGATCCTGGGGGGCTACAGTCCATAGGGTCATACAGAGTCAAACATGACTAAAGTGACTTAGCATGCGCATCCACACTAATCCATATGCTTAATACAATGTGATTGTATTTGGAAATACGGCTTTTAACAGGTAACTAATGTTAAGTGAGATGGAGTCCTTACCTGATAGAACTGTTTGTATTATAAAAATTGGGAAGATCTCTCCCACTCTCTCTCTCTCTATTTCTCTCTCCCCACATGTACACACAGAGGCAAGGCCATAGGAGAAGGCAACCGACTGCAACCAAGGTAGAGAACTCTCACTGGATAGCAACCCTGCTGGCACCTTGATCTTGGAATTCTAGCTTCCATAACTGTGAGCAAATACATTTCTATTGCTTAAGCCACCCGGTTTATGATATTGTGTTATGGTCGAATAAGCAGACAGAAAGGAGATGGCATGTTAAATATAGCTCCAGAGGGGATCTTCAGAGGCTGAAGGCTGAAAGCAAAAGAGTGCTTCTTTGTGAATGACCTTTAACAACCATACAGAGTGAACTAGCAGGTCTGGGAGAGGACCTGTTGGAAACGTGAGACTGGGTTTACCTCTGAGCATTGCCCCATTTGGGTCTCAGATTTCCTCACCTGTGAAATGAGGTGATGAGATTAGCTTTTCTTTAAGTTCAACCCACTCCAGTATTCTTGCCTGGAGAATCCCATGGACAGAGGAGCCTGGCGGGCTACAGTCCATGTAGTAGCAAGAGTCAGACATGACTTAACATCTAAACCGCCACCATGAGTTACTGCATTGTTGATGGTGAGGATTTGGGGCTGGTTCCAGGAATAGTGGGGGCTGTCTCACATAGGGTGCATGTCACACCTGCAGGTGCCACAACCTCTACTGGGATTGGTGACCTCAAACACAGATATAAACACCAGACACCCTGACCTCCTGATCAAAGAAGGCCAGTATATCTCTCCCTGTCACACTCAGTTTTGTGTGAAAGATCCTGAAAGTTGTATGATAAGCAGCTAGTGCCTGTGCGTATAACTTGTAATTTACTTCTGGGGGTAAATTGTTCCCCAGGACACCATTGAATTGGGTCCAAGGAAGATAGTTTCATGAGGGGCTTGAGGAAATGCCGTGTGAAAGAGGGGAAAGCCAACAGAGAAAGTCTAGAGTTTCAGGAAAGCTGGCTGGTACTCAGGGTGTGGCCCTTGGGAGAATTACCTTCTTTCATTAGGAGTGAAAGAGTACATAACGCTATGGTTTCTAAATACAGTGAAGAGAGTGTAGAATTTGGGGAATGAGAAGTCCAAATAAATGTACTAATGTGTATATAAGCTTTGCAAAGCACAAATGGGGTGCATATATATAAGCTCATTGATTCTTGGCACATTTCTGCATGGGTTCAGTCTTTACCAATTGAGTACCTTGTTCTAGTTGCCAAAGTAAAATATATGATTCAGAGAGGCTAAAATGACCACCTATGTCACCAAGTTCACATAGTGCAGATTGGAGGCTTAAATCTGTGGTTTCTGACCCCCAAGTTGGGCTCTTGAAAGGGATAGAGTAAAATGGAGTTCAGCATCTTTGGGTGAAGGTGGAGAAAAATGTCACATGTTACTCACCCTGTTTTTCTCCAGTCCATCCTAATCATCCTTATAGAGTAACTAGACAAAGACCCTTTTCCAGATTCTAGGCTGAAAAGATATCCCTCCCTCAGGAACACATATTTATTTTCTCACTCTCACAAAATATAGTCTCTCTCTACTCCTTGCTTCCTTTGGTTGAGTCACACTATTTAGATGTGAAGGTGGGAAGAGATAAATCCTTGTGACCCAATGACTGAGAGAGCCGTTAAGAAAGAATAACTTCCTTTGAGGAAAGACTTGACCTTTCCAAACTGAGACTCTCTAGCTCAAGACACCTTCCCTGTTGGTTCGTTTCCTTCAATGTGAGGATCTCATATTGAGAGGGAGACAATCAAGGAGGCTGTCACAGTCACTCTGCTGAAGGACAGTGGTATCTGGAACTGGGAATTAAGATGATGATTGTGGTTAGACATTTAGGCCATGATGACTTGAATATGGACATGAAAGGGGGAATATTGTCAAGAATAGCTCCTAGGTTTCTGGCCTATATGTTCAGGAGGATGTAAATATTATTTACTGTGAAAAAGATAATGGAAAGGGGGCCAAGTGAGAGGGGGTTTCATGAGTTCAGTCCCTGCCTTTATGTTTGTGATCAGCTGCAAAGAACAGAAAGTTCTACTGGAATGGTCAGGAGTGTGTGTGGTTTGCAGAACAGAGTCTACAGTAACACATTCTAGGACTTAAAAAGTAGCTCAACAGTTCAGGGATAGTGAGGTTCTTTCTTGTCTACCTACTGTGACGTGTAGCCCTTTACCCCTTTGCTTATCTCCTCATGGTTCAAGATGGCTGCTATGACCCTGCCCTTTACAAGTAGAAACTTGGCAGAAGGGCCAAGAGGTGGAGGGCTGTATCCTAGCAAAGATTTTCCCTTTTACTTGGGAAAGATTCTCTTCCCCAGGAACTTTTCTGACATCACATTGGCCTGATCTAAGTTTCATGACCTCCCTTAGCTAAATGGAGGCTTGGAAATGCAGTATTTTAGCTTTCTATCCTGTACAGGTAGAGAAAGGCCAAGGAGAGGGATGTGTGAATAACTTTTAAGACTTGCATATGTGGTATGAAGTTTGGGTGCTTTGTGTCATTCAAGTGGAGATTTCAAGGAAAGAGGAGATATATTGGCTCAGAGCTATTCTCCTTTCCCCTCCTAAGGGGAAATACGTGATTTGGTGACAATTTTAAAATATGGGAGTTAAGATATGTGTTCCATCTCCTCAAAATAAAAGGAAAGCAGAAAAATTCTGCAAGAAATTTGATCAACCAAAAGGTTGATTCCTTAATATTAACTACTATTTCTGGAAATAGGTGGCTAAAAGGTCTTTAAAATAAGGGCCCAATAATTCTGTGTGTTTCATATTTGAAAACGGCATCTTGCATCGACCCAGCCAGTCTCTTTGATGGTGCACGAATCTGTAGCATTAGCTTTTAATAACCTGGTCACTCTGGGCCACATTATAAGCTTTAATGCACCAATTATAATGACAGTAATAACCTTCCTGCTTCATGGGATGAATCTCATTTTACCCCATATATTTTCTCCTTGAGAAGAGATGATGAGATAAAAGCTAATGTCATCTCATAGCGGATTGTCACCGAGGAGGTGACAGTCGAGCAGAGATCTGAAGGAGGTGAGGCAGGAACCTGCAGGGGAAGGAATTCAGGCCGAGGTGGAAGCAGGCCTGAGGACCCAAGCTGGGTTAAAAATTTTGTTACCACATAGAGACAGTTCTGGGAGGAGTCTCCCTGGAGAGAAATGGAATATTAACATCAGTCTTCTTCATTCTAAACATTTAAAGTGAACTATGAAAATGATACATAGGAAAGTATGATATGGGATTTCCCATTTCCACTGCTACTTTGAGCCTTTTTCCTTGCAAGCCATCCTTCCTTGTTGATTTGGTTTCTAGAACTGCATCAACCAGGATACATAGGGGTGTCAGCAACAGAAACCTTGACAAACTTTTATCTTACATAAATGAAGTCTGGAGGTAGGAAGTTTTGGGGTTGATTTAGCAATATAATGACTTTTCTCTCACGGGGATAAGATGACTACAATAACTCCAAGCATCCCCCAAAGGTGGCCCGAATAGGAAGGAAGGTGAAGGCCAAAAATGAAGCTCTCCCTCTTTCCAGCTCTGTTTATTTACAGGACAAAGATCTCCTCAGTGAAGTCCTGCTTATGCCTCACAGACTGGTATTCAGTCAACTGCCCTTCCCTGAAGACTATCAGCAAATGCTAATAGAACAGTCCCATTGACTTGCACGGAGCTTGGCTCATCCTCAGAGGCTGAGGGAGGGGGTTAGCTACTCTGAGCTTGTTGTGGCCAAACCAAATTGATTTGTATTGACTATGGAGGGAGGAATAATTGCTGAGGAGTATGTAACCAGCAGTGTCTGTCACACCAGCACAACCACGAATCCTCTCAAGTTTGGTCATAGAAGAGATGAGTACTTTCCTTTTTTTTTTTTTCTTGTCCAGATGTGGCTCCTCACTGATGCATTTCCTGACAAACCTAGAGGGTGGACTCACCTTGTCATAAGTTGGGTTACCTCTGAAGCTGACCTGAGGCAAAGATTCAAGTGCAAAGAGCTTCTTTAGGAGTTGCATGGAACATTGACAAGGATGAGGAAAGTGATACAGGGATGGGAAGGCAGTCAATCAAGGATGAATTGGTACACTAGTTACCAAGGTGAGCAATTGTAGCTTAATCTTGGGGAAATTGGGAAATGGAAGAAAGCACATGCCTCAGAATGATTCCACTTAGAGGTGAGGAAGCTGAGGTATTTATCCTCCAACTCTCATTGGTCCTTAGTGAGGGTTGCTTTGGAGATGTGCTAATTTTCCAGCACTCCTGGGCTGCACATGTCGGTAGGGCGATCTTCTAGGCTCTGGAAAAAGCTCTCAAGTCCAGAGATGCAGATAATTGGTGGTGGAGTCATCCAAAGCACGAAGAGATGGTAGGATTAAGGAACATGAGAGGGGGAGTCACAGCATTTGGCACAAAGCCTGCCTCTAAAGATGAGGAGCCCCTTCCTTAACGTGCACTCACGTGCTTTGGTGGAATGATTCTAACTTGTATCTGTAACTTTATCTGAGGCCACCAGATATTGTATGCTCCTCAGAATAAGGATGGAACAGAGATACCATTTTGTGTGCGGCATCCTGCCTGACACTGAGTATAACCGCTCCCTTATGTGCATGTTGTCGGTGTCATGTTGAGATAAGAGTGACTCCATATCCATCACAACATTTGGGCCAGTAGTTCTTACCGTGCCTAGCTTATATGTTGATACAACTTTTCCAGTAATACCAGTAAGTCAAGGGATAAAGTTCTTAGGGAGCACAAGTTGTGTAATGTGGAGTAAACCTACACCACACCAAGGAAATGGAGATTGGGTGGATCCATATTTTGATTATGGTAGTGGGTCAGGTGGTAATGTGCCTGCAATGCAGGAAACCCGGGTTTGATCCCCGGGTTCGAAAGATCCCCTGGAGAAGGGAATGACTACCCACTCCAGTATTCTTGCCTGGAGAATCCCATGGACAGAGGAACCTGGCAGGCTACAGTCCATGGATTCACAAAGAGTCGAACATGACTGAGCAAAGAACATTTTCACTTTCTTTCAGTCAGCCCAGTGAAAAAATTCAGTATTTCAAATTCCAGAACATAATCACATTTTACATCTAGAGATTTCCTTGTGTCTCCTTTGAATACAAATGAGAAGAAACATAACAATTCCTAAGGTCTATATGGAACATAAGCTGTTTTATAAATGTGGAATAACCCATTGAGGATATAAGTAATGTTGAAGAGGAAACCTTGCTTTTGATGTAATTTAGTCAAACAGATTATATTTTTCCTCCTGCCCCACCCCCACCTTTCCTGTTTCATTTTTGCCAAAGTGAGTTTCCATATGTTTCATCTAAATGAGTCACATTCAGAGAAATCATTCAAATTATCTGTGGGCACAGATACTTTTCTTTCATCTGTGGCCTGAAGGTGGGTGGTTATAGGGAGTGGGAAACGATGGAGGGCTTTTCTCCAAACCCCAAATCTTTGGCTTGCTGTGATTCTCTGAGCTCTCTGCAGGTCTAAGTTTATTTTCTACCAGAGGGAAATAGCCATAGTAAATTGCAAAGATTATTCAATTTCAGTCCACTTTAAGTGCCCTTAAAGGGAGACTGTACTCATGACTTCTCAAGGGATAGGCGATGCATCTTGCCATGAATAAAGTGCTGGTTGAGAGGTTTTAAATCACATTTTAGCTTGGAAGACTAATATTGGAGGCAGTCTTCTTCCTAAAAAGTAATACCATCTGTGTCACTGACTGTACAGAGCACAGAGAGTTGGGGGTGGGGGAGAGACCAGAGCTAACTTGTTTAAAGAATGATAGAACCATTCCATGACTGTCTTTCAAGAGACATAAACACCTTACCCAGATTAATAAAGACCATCATTGCATTTTACACTTAGTGTCAGGGATGCAATTACTTTCTGTGTCTCCCTAAGTCACCTTTTATCCGTCAACCTGAAATATATACACATCTGAATCCAAATGAATCACTGCATTTGATATATGCTTGAAAAAGGAATTTCTGTTGACTGTATTTATTTAATGCTTTGTTTGATTTTCACCTTTCTCATCAAAGTTCATCTTCATTGAGTGACCATTTATGGAGCACTCACATCTGAATGGCCTAGATAGGGAATTATTCTTGACTCCCTCTACCACTCAACGTGATTTCTGTTTTCAAATGAATGGATACACTGAATATTTTATAGATTTCATTGGTCTTTAGAGTCTATAATCTTCATGGTCTCTTGGAAAGGACTCAACTCAGTTCCACGCACTCTTGCTGAGCACAGACTGTGCCTGATGTTGGGGAAGAAACCAGCCAGCCTGTCTGGAATCCTGCACAGCTGCCAGACTCTCATAGAGACCACCCACAGCAGGATCCCCACAGACATTTGGCTCTGTCCCAGGAACAACAGGGAAGGAGCAGGTAAGGAAGGAAGGGGAAAAAGAAGAAATGAAGGAAAGAGGGACAGTAGGAAGGAAGGAAGGAATCAGGGCTCTAAAAATTTCATATTGTTCCAAGCAGAAAGCATCATGTGTGTGATAGGAATGTAGCTGAGGTGGAGGCAAACATCTTGTCTTTCCCATTTGCATCTGTGAGCATTACTGTGCTGGACAACATTCCATGTTGTGGACAGCATGATACACCATGACTCCTTCAATTCAGCTCTAAATGTTTTTGAGGTCAGTGAATCTAAAAAACTTCCATGCAGATAAGGTGGCTCATGTCCAACCCTAGCTCTCCCCTTCCTGCTTCCACAGCCACCTTGGCTTGGGGGTTGGGGGGAAATCTGTGTCTCTTTGCCTTCCTTCTTGCTCACTCCTCTCACTGCTGGACAGGATTCCCACAACAACCACCTGGCTAGCCCTGTCAGGCTGACTTATCTCAGGGGCTAAGGTTTCCCTGGTAGCTTAGACGGTAAAGAATCTGCCTGCAATGCAGGTTTGATACCCACTCCAGTCTTCTTGCCTGGAGAATCCTATGGACAGAGGAGCCTGGCAGGCTACAGTCCATGGGGTCGCAAGAGTCAGACATGAATGAGCAAATAACACTTTTACTTTCAAGGTATGTGGAAATTGACTGTGACCTGTGCACACAACAGAGTCTGGAATTAAGTTGGGATTAATGTGACTTTTAGATTGCCCTTATTAATTTTTAATGTAATTAGTTAGACCCTGCCTATTTATAAAGCATCTTTGAGATGAGTGACAATAAAAGAAAGAAAAGTAATTAGACTCATATAATAAGGAATGAAAACTTATATATGAAAGGATAAACCCAGGCTGAAATAGCTACTATTATTATAATATTCACTTTAGTAATGAGTTCTTAGGCAATCAAAAATGTAAAATGAAGTGAGGACTAAACTTTAATCATGTGATGATAAAAAGGATACATATTCATTCACCAGGAGGTGAGTTTTCTCCCTAGATCACTAACTCTTAATTGAAATTTACTACATGGATCCTTGAATACAGGCAGAGAGTAACAAACATTTTTAATGGTGATATCTTTCAAGTTGTAGAAGTTTTTTTAATATGTCTGTCCATCATAGAGTGAAGAAAGTTGATTGGTTCCCATAGGACAGTGGAGGTCTTTTTTAGTTTTTCAATTTTATTAATACTTCATCTGAGCTGTGTTGGGAGCCAGCATGAGGAACTCCGCCCATGGCAAAGGTCATGAGGAAGGAAGCTTGGCATATGCAAAGGCGTGATTAAGCCTCAGGAAACCCCTGTTCCCGAACATCTACCCCCAAAACCAGAGTACTTTACGGGGAGCTCTCCCCCATAACCATTTCTCTCAGAGAAGGAGTTAACTTGCAGCTCCAGTTAATAAAGATTCCTGGGCGTGATAAGAGTGTTTCAACTTACTAACTCTGAAGGTTCTCTGGCCTGCCTGATCAGGCTCGTCCGGCCGCATGTGATTGTTTACAGCCTCCCAACTGTGAGAGGCACGGGATGTTTTAAAACTTTCTAAATACAGACTCTTTTGAGAAGTTAGAAGATCATTAGTATAGTATAGTGGGTTGATTAGGAATTATATTGGTGAAGGGTTTTTTCTTCATTTGTCATGCCAATAATTACTGCTAATTCCCTGCCCTGGGTGTGACAAGGATGTCTCAGGTCAAACCTCTCTGCTGACAGACTAGCTCGTGTGTGTGACAACCTCTCAACCATAAACAGCACAGAGAGTTTGGAGTATTAGCATAGGGCTTTTTTCATTGATGAGTCAATGATTGCAATCAGGCCTCCATATCCTTAGGCACCTGGGAATATCTTAATCAATGTATTTGGAATATAGAAAAGGAAATATAGTAGTTTTTTGATGTTAGCAATACTAGACTTTTGAGTTAATGAATCTTCTCTTTTGTTATAGATCACTGTACTTTGTTATAAATCACTATAAATCACTATGCTATGTAAAAATGTAACTTTATCACTATCTTAAGACAAAATAGATCTTAAGGGAAACATTGGTGAAGGGTTTACATTTGTTGAGCCAATATTTGCTGCTAAATCTCCATATTCCTGCCCTTAGAATGAATATAACTAGCATATAGGAGAAATAAGTATTAACCTTTAAGATTAACCATGTTAAACCTTAGGTTAAGTAAATTCCTTTCTTGAATTGTAATTCACTACACCCTCACCCTATAGGAATGCAACTTTATTTGGAGGGTGGCACCTGATTTAAGAAAAAATCACCCCTGGAAAAATAAGTTTTCTGGTTAACTGACCGGTATCAGAAAGGGCCATAAAATGTCAGCAGACCTCATGGCTAAAAGATGATGAAACTCATAAGACCTTTATATAATTTTATATGAAGCACCTAATTGTGACAAGGGTCAGGTCTGCTGACCCCCGCGTGACTCTGTATTCATCCCTATGTATAACAAAAAGATATATTAACAAACCTGAAAAATAAAGAAATCGGATCAGTTTCTGGAAAGACTGATTCCCCCGTGTCGTTTCTTTCTTGCTCCCCGCTTTCCTGGCTGAATTACCATCTGAAATGTGGGTACTCACCAAGCCTGCTAATTCTGCCTGGGCTTCTGAGATCGGACCGGGGAGGCCTCAGTGCCTCCTCTCCTTTGGGAGAATGAAAAGACGCCTGTGGCCTACGTAGGTGGTGATTGGTATTCCATGTAAATCAGTTATTCAGCCTCTTTTCTCCACTAATTCTCCTACTACACTATCTGTTTCTAATCTCCCTCTATATCTGTAATTAAATAAGTTTTTTCCAGGACTCTGATTCCGTCCCCACCTTCGAATTACCCTGGATCCACTGGGACTGGACCCCGGCAGAGCTGTATCTTACTCATGCCAGAAACGTGGACATGAGCTTTTTGGTAGGAAGAATGATGGATGGTCCACTTTGTCTTGTGCCAAGGCAGTTCTCATTCCAGGCTCCTAAAGAGCTTATGACACGCTTTCCTTGCAAGAGTATCTTGTCAGGGTTACATAGTTACTTGGTTACACAGTAAAGCCTTCATTAAGAATTCTTTTATGTTTCCCAAAGGAATCCTCCTAAGTTTTTTCCTTTTAATTTTTTTCTCTTTATTGATATAAAATTGACAGATAGCATGTGTGAGTTTAAGGTATAGAACTTGATGATTTGATACGCTTATATATTGGGCAACGATTATGACAATGAAGTTAGTTGGCACCTCCACCTGGGCTTCCCTGGTGGAATAGTTATAAAGGACCCCCTGCCAATGCAAGAGTTGCAAGAGACGTGGGTTTTATTCCTGGCTTGGGAAGAACCTCTAGAGCCAGGGCATGGCAACTCACTCCAGTATTCTTGCCTGGAAAATTCCATGGACAGAGGAACCTGGCAGGCTACAGTCCAAGGGGTCACAAGAGTTAGACACAACTGAGCCTACACACAAAGCCCACAATATTCCCACATAATTCTTTTTTTTTTTTTTTGGTGGTGAGAACATGTAAGATCTACTCTCTTAGAAACTTTCAAGTATATAAGAAGTATTGTTAACTAGAGTCACCATGCTGAACGTATTTGTCTTATAACTGGAAGTTTGTACCCTTTGGCTGTTATCTTCCCATTTCTCACTCACCTCCCCCTAGTCCTTGGCAACCACCTCTCTACTATCTGTTCCTATGAGTTTGGCATCTTTATATTTCATATATAAATGAAATCATACAGTATTTGTCTTTCTCTGTTGGACTTTATTTCACTGAGCATAACGCCCTCAAGTCCATTCATGTAGTCGCAAATGGCAAGATTTCCTTCTTTTTATGGCTGAATGATATTCTTTTGAACATACACACCACAATTTCTTTATTCCTCTATTGAAGGTCACTTAAGTAGTTTCCATATCTTGGCTATTGTGAATAACCCTGCAATGAAAATGGGAGTGGGGATATTTCTTGGAGGTAGTAATTTCAGTTAGAGATTCTTGAAATTGCCTCTCCAGGCTCATCCTCAAGTTCCTTGGAATAAGAATTGGTAGACCTTTAGTGCTTAGGTCTGTTCCTAAAATTCTCTGATTATTTTCAGGGAAAACTCCAGGCCTGCCTAACATCTTTGGCATCCTGCTAAGAGCTTGGTACTCTGTAACCCGAGGGGTCACTTCTGATATCTGCTGATACCGAGTGCTGGTATCGCATAGGAGATGAGAACCGAGCTTTCGGACCGACCCTCAGAATTAGGTATCATTTCATTTCAGCAGTCAGTGCCACAACTAATTTTGGTGATCCTTAGTATTTGACAAAAATGTTCATCATGAATATTTAGAGGATTTAACTTTTGAAAGTTCTGCCTAGTGCAATGACATCACAAACGAATAATACTGCATGTCCCAACTTCAAAGGCTGACAAATAGTTTGATGAATGCAGCAAATCGAGTCTGGCTCAGAGCCACTTATGCAGCAGACATAGATCCCCGATGTCAAATGTTGACTATCAGTTAAGAACAGTAGTGCACTAAAGCAACAGAACCTTTTACTGGGGTCGGTGATACTGTCCCAGTCAGGAAAGAACCCAAGAAGGAAATGATACGGGGGATAAAAACACATGGAAAACATTTAATAACCCTCAGAACATATGGAAATTAATGATATTCAAAGCTTGCCGAATACCAAGATTTTTCAGCTTAAAATAATCTTCCTGCTGATGCTCAGTTCCTGGAGGGCTCCCAAAACGCCACAGAGAAAATTAGATGCAAGTGAAAAAAAGCAAATCTTTGAGATTCAGGGAAGGGTTAGAAATAAAGTAGAATTATTTTTGACTAGTTGAAGAGACAGTGAGACAAATACAACGCCAGATTGAGACTTGGGTCCATGCCCCAGTTTTCTCCATACCCACTCTAATTGGTCTTGGACAAGATTCTTGTTCCTAGTTTATTTGTAAGGTGTTTTATTTTAATGTTTTAGGTCTTTTATATCTTTAAAACCATATAATCAGTGCATATGACAAAGACCTGATAGTCTGAGGGACTTCTATCTATACTAAATCTGTATTGAAGTAATAAACTTTCCCCCCTGACCACCCAGTGCCTGGAAATCTGATGAGATTTCATAGCAGAAGGAAGGGCAGCTCCTCTTTGGAGCTCAACTACCCCTACATCAGTCTGCCTCAAGAACAGAACATGGTGTAGGGAAATGACCAGTGGACAAAATGGAGCGCTAATCTCCTGGAAGCCGTATGTAACCACTTAATCCATTCATTCTCACCTATTGCTGCTTGAAATGGGGATTAAATTGACTAATAGCGTCTGGCAACCCTAAATCCCAGGAGTGAAGTTTCTCCAATGACAGAGTTCTCTAGCTTAAAGGAAAAAAAAAACACAAAGGCACTCCCCAGGGCTGGGTGAATGCACTCAACGGTGACATATCTGAATCTCTTACACTCATTGACTATAATTGAATCGGAGCTTCAAAATCCTTGAACTCTGTCTTCCATTTAACCCTAGGACCTTACTGGCAAACGAGATGCCTTCTAGAGAGTGGACCAAACCAGAAAGCTTTTAACTGACTGTGCATTCAAGAACGACCGACTTTCAAAGAGCTTTGAGGCCTGTGAGAATCATGGAAGTGTTGGGAGGTCACCAGCAGATTTCTGAATTATTAACACATGTTTAACAATTAAAGAACAGCATAGTGACAGGCTATCAAGGCAATTAATTATTTAGTTGTACAAAGTAAAGAGTGGAAAAAGAGATTAAGTATAGTGGATAGGACTCTTAGGCTGTGAAGACAGATACGTCTGAAATGCTTGTCATAAAACTTTACTTATTTGAAATCAAATCACATCTGATTCCAACCCCCCCCCCCCCCCCCCCCATTCCACAGGGCTGGTGCAAGTTTAATCTCAGGTGAGATTATTAGCATACTTTCCCCATCTATTTCCAGGGTCATGTGTGTTCTTATTGAGAAAGGGAGCTGAGAATCAGAGTCCAAGACTACATAGGGGTCTGATGCTTCCAGGAGCTCTGGAATTTCGAGCTATGCTGGAGGAAAGAAAGGAAAAATCTTGCTTAAGGCTTGAATTTAGGTGTACCCTCCACTTCATTGCCTCTCAAAGGAAATGAGGAAGCCAGCTGTGAATGGAAACCCAGCAGCCCTCCACCCAACGTAGGACCATCTCAGTTTTTCTCTGCTGCACTTGTTCCCTGCAGAAGCTTTAAGTTCTCTCCCAATTTCTTTAGGAATACCTGCTACCATCCCCTCTGAACTGCTTTACCCCAATCTCTTTAAAAACTCAGACTTTCATAAGAGAATGAAAGAGACGTTGTCTTCCAGAAGCTTTGTCGTTTGTTTGTTTTGCCTAGCAAAACAACTTTCTCTAGATTCAGGAAGCACAAAAGCCCAGCTACCTGCATGGAATTGGAGGTGGAGATGAGTGTGAGGGAAAAGAGACTGTAAGGACAAGATCAAATTAGCACATCAACAAGCTATCCCATACCCTCCCACTCTCCCCGCATCCTCTGCCCCAATAAATATTGGGATTCCTTTAGCTCAGATGTCCAGGGCTCTTTCGTAAAGTAACTCTCCCACACAAAGCTAGGGGTGTGATACTTACCCAGAGTTTTCAAGGGCCGAGTGTGTGAGCCCAGGTTCAAGGTAGCATTTTGCCTCTTGATGTGAGGAGGCTGCTCTGAGCAGCAAGAGCAAATTTACTGATAGGGTATCCAGATGACTAGTGATTCCTAAGTATGAGAGCAAGAGAAGAAGGAAGACTGCAGTTTTAATGCTCTTGGTGAGGAGGCTCCTTCATCAGAGTTTATGACTAGCATTCAGGATGAACCAATGTGAAATGTTGCAGCGCCACGGCGGCCATCTGGGAAGGAACCAAGGGCTCCCTGGCTGCCATGGAACTGAGAGGCCTGAAGTTATGACAATTAAGTACATGGAAAACCATCTAACAGAATCCCCAAGAATGACCTCCTCTCTTCTCACCCCTTTAATAAAATTTCCTCTGACTTCAAGGTTTTTTTCTTTATTTTGATCCCTTAGTAAAATAGAAATTAAACAATTCTTACATTTCTTTATTTAAGGTTTGTCTTCCTTATAAGCTCCATGAGCACAGGGGCCAATATTTGACTTGATCTTCCTAGGATTTCCAGCACCTAGCACAGAGCTTAGGGCACAATAGGTGCTCAATAAATATTCTGGCTGGGTGAATGAATAATTCAGGTAAAGAACATTTTTTATTTTAAAAATATCCCTAGTCACTTAGCCCAGAGAGCAATCTCTCTTCCTTTGCATGTCCAGAGCATTAATTACTTGTGTGACTGAGTTATCACAGAATGTAAAATGCCTTGCATCTTACACTTGCCCAGCACAAGTACCTGCAAGCCCCCATTGGCAGTTTGTAAGATCACAGAGGGCAGATCCGATGACTCGCGAGGCTCTGATTCTCTATGGCAGTAGTAGTGAGCTCTGAGCCTAGTGGGAACATGATATACAGTATTTACAGAGAATTGTTCTGTTTAGAAATAAATGTTTGGCATTCAGCCTTTTCTTGCAAATGAGGCTATTCATGTAATGAAAATCCTGTTGCTGGAAATCAGCTGTAGATCCTTCTGCTACAGAACAATATATGCATTTGTAGAAAAAAAAGCACTTTGTGTATTAAACATAAGAGAATTTATGGAGAAATCAGGATTTGGAGTAGGCAGTTCAAAACCTGTGTACAACTCTAACCACACGCCTTGTGAGAAAGGCCTCATGGATACGAAAATGCACAAAACCAACAGGGTGCAGATGCCTGGCCTGTGGGCACTCAGAGATGCACTTGGAAGTGAGCCCCTGAGCCCACCTGCCACCAGCAGGGGATGCTGTGAGGCTGGGGGTGATGGGGAGGGGAGCCCTCGCTGCAGGTACATATCTTAAGGTTTCTTAAACTGAGCTGAAAGGGCTCCCTGCTTGTGCAGCAGGCACCATTCATGATGCTGGAGGTTCTTTCTGTTCTGTGTCCTTTTCCTAGAAAAATTCACCTGTGAACAGACAAAAGTAGCTCATCGTATAGATATGGTTCCCTTATTTAATGACCGTGTGTGAACTATTGGTACAGAACAGACTGTACTTGTGTTTCATCTTCATCTGCTTCCACTGTTCGAGAATGTAATTCTACTCAGAACTATGGGTTTAAATGTTTTCCTCTCACACTGTTTCCTAAAAATAATAATGACAACCATAGCAATGACAACTACTTCTTTCCACATCTACACCCTTAGGGATAAGCCTCATTTGGCTCAGAGTGTGGGCTGTCTTGGTGAATGCTCCCTTCGAGTTTGAAAAGAATGTGTATTCTGCTGCTGTTGGAAGAAGTAGTGTATGGATGTCAATCATACCTAATTCACTGATGGAGGTGTTGCGTTTGACTGTGTCCTTACAGATTTTCTGCCTGCTAGATCTGTCTTTTTCTGAGCAGGATATTGAAATTTCCAGCTGTGAGAGTGGACCCATGTGTTTTTCCTTGCAGTTACATCAGTTTTTCCCTCTCATATTTTGATGCCCTATTATTAGGTACATACTCTTTAAGAACTGTGATGTCTTCTTAGAGAATTGACCCCTTTATCATACTTAAAACCTCTCTTTATCCCTTAGAACTTTCCTTGCTCTGAAGTCCGATCTGTCTGAAATTATTCTCCTGCCTTATTCAGATTACTCTTCAGTCAGTTCAGTTCAGTTCAGTCCCTCAGTTGTGTCCGACTCTTTGTGACCCCATGAATTGCAGCACGCCAGGCCTCCCCGTCCGTCACCAACTCCCAGAGTTCACTCAGACTCACGTCCATCGAGTCAGTGATGCGATCCAGCCCTCTCATCTTCTGTCGTCCCCTTCTCCTCCTGCCCCCAATCCCTCCCAGCATCAGAGTCTTTTCCAATGAGTCAACTCTTCTCATGAGGTGGCCAAAGTACTGGAGTTTCAGCTTTAGCATCATTCTTTCCAAAGAACACCCAGGACTGATCTCCTTTAGAATGGGCTGGTTGGATTTCCTTGCAGTGCAAGGGACTCTCCAGAGTCTTCTCCACAACACCACAGTTGAAAAGCATCAGTTCTTTGGTGCTCAGCCTTCTTCACAGTCCAACTCTCACATCCATACATGACCACTGGAAAAACCATAGCCTTGACTAGACGTACCTTAGTTGGCAAAGTAATGTCTCTGCTTTTTAATATGCTATCTAGGTTGATCATAACTTTCCTTCCAAGGAGTAAGTGTCTTTTGATTTCATGGCTGCAGTCACCATCTGCAGTGATTTTGGAGCTCCCCAAAATAAAGTCAGCCACTGTTTCCACTGTTACCCCATCTATTTCTCATGAAGTGATGGGACCAGATGCCATAATTTTAGTTTTCTGAATGTTGAGCTTTAAGACAACTTTTTCACCCTCCTCTTTCATTTTCATCAAGAGACTTTTTAGTTCCTCTTCACTTTCTGCCATAAGGGTGGTGCCATCTGCATATCTGAGGTTATTGATATTTCTCCCAACAGTCTTGATTCCAGCTTGTGCTTCATCCAGCCCAGCATTCCTCATGATGTACTCTGCATAATAAGCAGGGTGACAATATACAGCCTTGACATACTCCTTTTCCTATTTGGAACAAGTCTGTTGTTCCATGTCCAATTCTAACTGTTACTTCCTGACCTGCATACAGATTTCTCAAGAGGCAGGTCAGGTCTGGTATTCCCATCTCTTTCTCTTTTTTTCCACAGTTTATTGTGATCCACACAGTCAAAAACTTTGGCATAGTCAATAAAACAGAAATAGATGTTTTTCTGGAACTCTCTTGCTTTTTCCATGATCCAGTGGATGTTGGCAATTTGATCTCTGGTTCCTCTGCCTTTTCTAAAACCAGCTTGAACATCTGGAAGTTCATGGTTTACGTACTACTGAAGCCTGGCTTGGAGAATTTTGAGCATTACTTTACTGGCGTGTGAGATGAGTGCAATTGTGCGATAGTTTGAGCATTCTTTGGCATTGACTTTCTTTGGGATTGGAATGAAAACTGACCTTTTCCAGTCCCGTGGCCGCTGCTGAGTTTTCCAAACTTGCTGGCATATTGAATACAGCACTTTCACAGCATCATCTTTCAGGATTTGAAATAGCTCCACTGGAATTCCATCACCTCTGCCAGCTTTGTTCCTAGTGATGCTTTCTAAGGCCCACTTGACTTCACATTCCAGGATGTCTGGCTCTAGGTGAGTGATCACACCATCATGATTATCTTGGTCATGAAGATATTTTTTGTACAGTTCTTCTGTGTATTCTTGCCACCTCTTCTTAATATCTTCTGCTTCTGTTGCTGCTAAGTCACTTCAGTCGTGTCTGACTCTTCGCGACCCCATAGATGGGGTGCTTCTGTTAGGTCCATACCATTTCTGTCCTTTATCGAGCCCATCTTTGCATGAAATATTCCCTTGGTATCTCTAATTTTCTTGAAGAGATCTTTAGTCTTTCCCATTCTGTTCTTTTCCTCTATTTCTTTGCATTGATCCCTGAGGAAGGCTTTCTTATCTTTGCTTGCTATTCTTTGGAACTCTGCATTCAGATGCTTATATCTTTCCTTTTCTCCTTTGCTTTTTGCTTCTCTTCTTTTCACAGCTATTTGTAAGGCTTCCCCAGACAGCCATTTTGCTTTTTTGCATTTCTTTTCCATGGGGATGGTTTTGATCCCTGTCTCCTGTACAATGTCATGAACCTCATTCCATAGTTCATCAGGCACTCTATTTATCAGATCTAGTATCTTAAATCTATTTCTCACTTCCGCTGTATAATCATAAGGGATTTGATTTAGGTCATATCTGAGTGGTCTAGTGGTTTTCCCTACTTTTTTCAATTTAAGTCTGAATTTGGAAATAAGGAGTTCATGATCTGAGCCACAGTCAGCTCCTGGTCTTGCTTTTGCTGATTGTATACAGCTTCTCCATCTTTGGCTGCAAAGAATATAATCAATATGATTTCGGTGTTAGCAAAGCATATCTTTCTCCCTCCGTCAGGTTGTAATTTATGATGTTTTTTATTTAAATGAGTTTCTTTGTAAACAACATACAGCTGGATCTTGTTTTTTGAACCACTTTGACAACCTCTGTCTTTAGACCGGTGCATTTAGATCATTGACATTCAGAGAAGTTATTGATACAATTGAATTGTATCTAATATATATTATTGTTTTCTATTTGTGTCCTTGTTCTTTGTTCCTTCTAGTCTCTCCCCGCCCCCCACTGCCCCCCGCCTTTGGTGGCTTTAACTGAGATTTTACGTGACTCCATTTTCTCTCCTTTGTGAGCATATCAGTTAAGCTTACTTTTTAAAAAATTTTTAGCATTCTTTGGAGTTTGCATTAATGTGCGTATGTGCTAATTTGCTTCTGTCTTTTCCGACTTTTTGAGATCCTATGGATTGCAGCCGGTCAGGCTCCTCTGTCCATGGGGATTCTTTAGGCAAGAATACTGGAGTGGATTGCCACACCAGCCTTCAGGGGATCTTCCTGAACCAGGGATCGAACCCTTGTTTCTTAACCTGCACTGGCAGGTGGGTTCTTTACCACGGAGGCCACCTTGGAAGCTCCTTGCAACATATATTTACAACTAATTCAAGTTCACTTTCAAATAAGGGCTATACCCTCAGTGTTATGTATATGTAAGTACACATAATTGAATACAGTGTTGCCATTAGTATTTTGCACAGATTGTTACCAGTAGATCAATTAAGGACAACAATGAAGAGTTGGTGTTTTACCTTCAGTTGTTCCTTCCTTTGTGTTCTTTTCTTCTTTATGTGGACCCAAGTTTCTGATTAATTCCTTTCTCTGTAAAGAACTTCTTTTGACATTTCTTGCAAGGAAGGTTTACTGGCTACAAATTCTCTGAAGTTTTGTTTGCCCAAGAAGGTCTTCATTTCTTCTCACTTTGGAAGGAAAGATTATTACAGAGGGCAGTGAATTCTAGGTTGGTGGGTTGTTTTACTCTCAACACTTTATTTTATTATTTTTAAAAAAATTTTATTTTTACTTTATTTTACTTTACAATACTGTATTGGTTTTGCCATACCTTGTCAACATTTTAAATATTTGACTCTCTTCTTGCTTGCATGGTTTCTGAGAAGTCAGGTATAATTCCTATCTTTGTTCCTCTATAGGTAAGTTGCCTCTTCCCCTCTGATTTCTTTCAGGATTTTTTCTTAATCTTTGATGTTCTGTGGTTTGAATGTGTGATACCTAGTTTAGTTCTTGTCTTGGTATTTATCCTACATGGTGTTCTCCAGGCTTCCTGGATCTGTGGTTTTGTGTCTGACTTTAATTTAAGGAAATCCTCAGTCATTATTGCTTCAAATATTTCTTCTGTTTTCTTCTCTCATCTCCTTCTGGTATTTCCATTACATGTATTTTGCACCATTTGCGGTCGTCCCACAATTCTTAGATATCCTGGTTTTTTTTTTTAGTTATGTTCTGTTTTCAGTTTTGGAGGATTCTGTTGACATCTTAAAGTTCAGAGATTCTTTCCTCAGCTGTGTCCATCAAGAGCACATTTTTTGTTCCTATTTCTTTTGGGTTTTTTCTTAGGCTCTGCATCTCTCTGCCTACATTGTCTATGTGTTCTTGAATATTGTCTACTTTACCTACTAGAGTCCTTAGCATATTAATAATAATTGTTTGAAATTCCTGGTCTGATAATTCCAATACCCCTGGCATGTCCAGTTCCAATGTTTGTTCTGTCTCTTCAGACTGCATGGTTTTGTCTTTATGCCTTGCAATTTTTTTCTTGATAACTGGAGATAATGTACTGGGTAAAAGGAAGTTCTGTGAAAAGGACATTAGTAGTAAGGTGTGCAGGGGATCTGTGTGTGTGGTAATCATGGGAGTAGGTCTCAGATCTTTAGTGAGCATGTGCCTCTAAATTGTGAACTACATAAGTGCTTCTCAGTATTTTCTCACCACTAGATAGACTGAGTAGAATTCACAGGATTTAAGGTTTTCTTCCCCCTCCTCTGCCAGGTTAGTTAGGCTCTGATAAAAAAATCTCACCAGGTTAAGCTTTGGTTAAATAGTTTCTCATTGCTAAGGAGAACAGAGTGCTCTGGTATGTTCGAAATGATTTCTTCTTCTCTCTTGCCAGAAGCACAAGAGAATATTTATTTGATATTTACATGGAAACCTACTGGAGCTTCAACAGATAACACTAAACTTTTTATCTCTGCAACTTGTCCTCACTGAAGCTTGAGCAATTCATCATTTACAATTGTAATTTTCTTACTTGGCACTGGTCCCAAAGATAATTCAGCTCTTGAGTTTTTGCTATAGTGAATTGTGACTCTCTGTATTCACCTGGTTGTCCCTTCAATTTTGGGGGTAGCAGGTTGCCTTGTAACTTCACTTCTTTGCAGATCTAAGAAGAGTTGCTGATTTTTTCAGTCTGTTTAGCTTTTCACTTGGTATGGAGTGGTGACTTCCATTTTCCCTTCATGCAGAACCAGAATCCAGAACTAATAGATGAGCATTTTACAGACATTGTCTATTTAATACTCAAGGCAATTTTAAAGATGTATTGTGCTCTTGTTATTGATGAGTAGACTTCCCCCTGGAGCAAAGCATCGTCTCCTGGGGGTCAGAGATGTTGCCTGCATGTTAAGCATATCCGCTGGCCCCCAAGCGAAAATGGTAGAGAGGAAGGTCTGGAAAAGCATCCTAAAAGCTCTGACCTTTCTTCTCTCCAGGCCTCAATGAGGTTACACTGACTTTCAAAGGAAAGAGTGACTGGTGATTTCTTTTTGCTCACCATCCACAGGTATCTGCACAGTATCTGGCATAACAGGCAAATGGTTAAAGTCTTTTTAAATTGGCAAGGTGAATCATTTGCTTCCAAGCTGACATTTCCTCTCCTTGAAGCTTCCGAACCCCTTGTTTTATAGTCAGTCAATTCTACTGAGAATTTTCAAGAAAGATTTCTTCCTTTATTGTTCTGTATCCGTCTCTTCCCCTAAGCACTTCTGAACTCACCAGGGGCTGACAAAAATTAAACTTCTTGAAGGCAAAAGGTAATTAAGTTTCTCTTCTAGTGCCAAAAATGTAATTGAAGATTTTAGACAAGGACTTACATTTTTTTTTCTTTTCAGTCTAACTACAACATCTATAGAAACATAGCTTGTTTTTAATTAGATTATCACATAATGCCAAATACTTCTAATACTTTAATGGGAAAGCATTCTAGATTAATATGTTTAAGATCGCCAGCTGTTCTGGTGTTTACTGAAGGCTGTATTGATAGAGTCAATGTGTTAATTCAATAGCATCAACGAGAAGTATGAAACAATTTGTAAAAATCTAATGGTGTTATTATATATAAATTGATCGGATACTGGCACAGAGATATCCAGAAAAGAGCTATCAAACTTACTTAAAATAAATCTTTTGCCCATGCGCTGTGTGTGCTGTGTGCTCAGGATCGGGTCTGAAGCTAAAACAAAATACACTGGAGAGAGAAATGGTAGGGATCAAGCATCAACTAATTGCTTATAGAATCATAAGCCTGTTGAAGAAGATTCTTTTAGTTTCTCACATTATACAAAAGGGAAGTTGAGGACACAGTGGAGATGAGCAATGTGACATTAGTAAAACAATAAGGTGAGATACCAGGAGAAGAGATGTGGCACTGAGTTTGCTGTGTTAGCATGTGAACAAGCCAATGATACACACCAAAATGCCGGCAGCGGGATCAATATCTCTCTGGTCCCTCTTCTGAAATCCAACAAAAGTGCTAATGCAAGATATTTAGTTGGCTTAAACTTGAAGCTCTGTGTCTTATTATAAAATAATCCTTATGGGCAAAAGAAGCCCATAAATAACCTTCAGAAGCTCACTCTTTGTTTCTTCCATCTTTTTCAAATCAAATTTGACTCCTACTGCTTTTTCCCTGGGTCCCTTTGGCATGTATGATGACAATCAACATGTTGCTTTCTGGGTTATCACACTGGAGCCAGGTTGTAGATTGCAGAATAGGTAGGAAAATAAAGTATATTTTGTGATGTCGATATGGTATGCTTTTGGTCTGGCTGTTGGGACAAATCAGGGCATATCTATGTGGCTTTATCTCTGAATACCATCTTAAATTTGTCATATGGATTGATAAATTGTTACTTAACCTGCGACATGAACTGACTATCATCAGTTTTTATGGCTGAGTGAGGTGCTCTGGAGTGACATATGTTTCAAGTCTGAAAAACCTGCAGTCATTAACTGGCAACCTGAAAACTGTAAAGATAATTTCCAAGCCCCAAGAGACCCTGTACTCTTCATAACACGCAACTTTACTTTGCTCTCCTTGATATTTGGTGTGGCAAAGGAAATTGGCATGCGCAATTCACACAGCATTGTAAAAATCCTTGCCTTATTATTTTTTAAGACATGCTTCAAGTCAGTTTTCTCAGGGATTGAAAAAGTTGATCAGTATACTATTTCTTCTTTATAACTGACTGAAATATATTGATTTGTTTTGCTACATAAGCATAATGGGTAAAAGCATGGACTTGAGTCTGCCAGCTGGGGTTCAAATTCCAGCTTCACTTGTCACTAGATCTGAAACGTTCGGCAAGTTACTACATTACTTCTCCATGCCACAGATTAAATTAGATTGCCTCAGATTAAAAAATGTGTGTGTATGTGTATGTGTGTGGTTTTCAGCCCATGATAAATACTATGTGTTTGCTATATATTTCATAAGCCAAAGTTAAGTTTTGCATGTTTAGCTCAGAAATTTTAGAGGCTGACTTTTAGTCACTGCACATAAGTTTTTAAGCAAAATCAATGTTCATAAATGAAGCACAAATGTCTCTTTACCTGGAAGCTAAAGAGGTAAACATCAGAGAAAGAGTTTCAATGTCCTATTTATGTTGGCAATTAACTTCTGATTCCTTGAAGAGATTTGCTCATTTCTGATACATTTGTCTTCTAGAGGAGTTAAATCTTTTCTAAGTATAGATTCAGTGAAGTCAATTATAAAGTATAAAAACTTTATTATAATAAAGCTTCTCTTCTCTTCCAGTTGCTACTCATATTTCTTCTCCCACTTCAGCAAATTAGCAGACATTAAAATTTCATCATGTTTCTCTAAATTTGCCTCTTAACTTTGCAAATGGAGAACTAAAAAAAATCCCAAATAACAAAACCCACCATCATGAAACAAAAACAAACTAATGACTTCTTCTCTTAGTGCTTTCCATTTACAAAATTATAGGTTTTTTTCTTTCTCTATTTACTCCATTTGGTGTGTTATATGCCTAGCGTGTTGCAGATGTTGACCAAGAAGCTATTACAAATGTTCCCCATGAGGCTCCTTACTGAGCTCTCAAGCTATGAGATTACCTTAGGAAAAGAAATATGGGATTTGACTTCCTCAAAAAGTCACCATTCCAGAAGCTTATGGTAAGACACCAAATAAACAACTAAGCAGAAATCCCCTGGATAGGCCAAGATGTGTCCAAGAGTGAGTCCCTTGTTCCATCTTAAAACATAACACATCCCATTCTTGACCATGTATCTGGAGAAAATGCTAATTTGAAAAGATACATGCACCCCAATGTTCGTAGCAGCACTGTTTACAATAGACGAGAAAAGGAAGTAACTTAAATGTCCATCGATGGATTAATAGGTAAACATATAGATAAATATATGCAATGGAATACTACTTAGCCACAAAAACAAATGAAATAATGCCATTCAAAGCAACATGAATGGACCTAGAAATGATCACACTAAGTGAAGTAAATCAGACAGAGGTAGACAAATATCATATGATATTCACATTTATATTTTCACTTATATGTGGAATCTAAGAAAATGGTACGAATGAACTTATTTGCAAAATAAAAATAGGCTCACATAGAAAACACTTCTGGTTACCAAAGAGGATAGTGAAAGCTTAACTTTCACTAGGTGGGGGGAGATAAATTATTGTTTGGGGATTATATATAGTATATACATACTATATATAAAATAGATAAGCAACAAGGATCTACTGTATGCACTGAGAACTGTACTCAATGTCTTATAATAAACCATAATGGAAAAATTATATATATATATGTATAACTGAATCACTTTGCTGTACACTTGAAACTATCACAACATTGTAAATTAACTATACTTCAATAAAATAAAACCACAAATATTCCAGTGCTTTTAGTGCAATAAGAATTCAGCATTGACCAAAGTCCCATGAAAACTGGAGATGACTGTATTTAAAATAGTTTTTAGTATTTAGCAGTTTATGAGGTATTGACAATCTGGTGAGATGACTATATTAAAAATAGTTTTTAGTATTAAGCAGTTTATGAGGTATTGACAATCTGCTGGTCACAGAGGATGACCAGCAAAGGCTGAAGTTTGGAATCTTGTCACCTGAAGGGTTAAAGGGAGGCAGAGGTGTTAAGCCAGGTGAGTTGTTTGGTTCAGGCGCTCAGTCATGTCCTAGTCTTTGCAACCCCATGGACTGCAGCGTGCCAGGCTTCCCTGTCCATGACCAACTCCTGGAGCTTGCTCAAACTCACGTCCATCGAGTCAGTGATGCCATCCAACCATCTCATCCTCCGTTGTCCCCTTTTCCTCCTGCCATCAATATTTCCCAGGATCAGGGTCTTTTCCAATGAGTCACTCCTTCTCAGCAAGAAGGGAATGGCAAATAACATCAGTATTTTTGCCTTGAGAACACCATGAACAGTATGAAAAAGGTAAAAAACCTGGTGAAGAAGAAAGGAAATTGAAGCTGTTTTCTTATATTGGAAGTGATGATTTGTAAAGAGGAATTATATTTGTTCTGTGTTACAGGTGAAAGCTGTAGCAAGTTTTGGGGGATTCCTTCACTTTGTAAACCTGTGGGAGAGGTAGATCTCACTTCTTTTTATGAAATCTATTTTTAAGTTTTTCAGACTTTCTTGCAACTAAATCATGGGGATCAACAAATTTGAGGCATCTGTTGGACTTGCAAAGGTTGTGAGGGTTCTCCTTGAGGGGAGTAATGATTTCAGGAAGAAGCGGTGGAGCAGCAGAAGCTGTGGTGCTCAGGGTGGCATCTAGGATCCATGCAGGAGGTCTGTGTGGGGCACGATTTAGCCTCTGATTTGGTCACCATGGCTGAGGCATCCCCACCAGCAGCTCTACCACATGATGTCAGGCATGTTTCTGATCATATATCCCTAAAGGTTGTTCATCAGCCTTCCTAAAAATCCTATGAGAAGTGCAATATCTTTTAATAATTTTCTTTTCTACCTATATCATTCAGGGTTGATACTGTTGCTTTGGCATGAGAACCCTGAATGATACCTAAACTGGTACCAGGAATGGTTGCAGGCAACTGACTTTCAAGGAAATGGAGGAGTCTGGAATGTTTTATAAGCTCTGGTTGGGGTTGAAGACTGTGAAAACCCAACTGAGTATTGAGGCCTGGACTCTTGCAGCTAATGACACATAGTTGCAAAACAGTTGTGAATCATATGATATCTGGGGAAAACACTGAAAAACTTTGCCAAGTTACAGATCTTCTGAAGTCTGAAAATGTAGGAGTGCAGTTTTAGGTAGCTATATAAAGGGAGAAAGAATATAACATTAAATTTATTAATATGGGCTCTCTGGGAAAGTATTCTGGATTTAATGTGCTAGCTCAGGTGGTAGGAATTGGTTCTACCTGGTTGCTTGTTTTAGCATCTGTACTCTGGGTTAAGTGGTGGCCAAGTTAAATGAAATTGAGATGCTGAAACCCCTGGTATTATGTGGAAGAAGAAATCCCAGCTCTTGGAAGGTGAGGATGTTGGAGTGGACTTATCATGTATATACTCTGCAAATGCTAGCTATGTCCTATTGATAAATATATTGGTAAAAAACAGCATCAACACTTTAAGTACTTTAGTGTCGGCTCCTTTTTTTAAAAAATAAATCTTTAATAAAATACTTACTCCCCATCCTCAGCCCCCCTCCCCCTATAAGTCTATTCATTACAGGTTGAGGATTTAGAACAAGATGATGTGTAAACGTGTCCTCTGCTTTGAATGTGGAAACCAAAAGGTGGTCTGAAGGTACCACGCTAGACAACAGACATGGCCTCAGAACCAGAAATCCCCAGGAATTTTTGATGATCGTTAACTGATCTTGGGGCCGTAGGGTAGAAATGAATCGGCAGTCCATTAAAATAGAATTTGATTTATAGAACCGATAAAACAGTAACCTGCTGAAAATGGCTTGATTTGACCTACCTAGAGGCATAATCCTGTTCTCCTCCTGAGTCTTATAAAGCTGAATGATGGCACAGAGAAGCCAGCGGCCTTGAGAGATCTTCATCACTTATATTTCCTGAGAGAAGGGTATGCCACACACAGCCATGGGAGAAGCATGAGGCAGTTTTCTGTTTTAATTTTTTAAACTGAAGTATAGTTGATTTACAATGTGTTAGTTTCTGGTGATACAGTTACACACAGACACACAGACACACACACACACACACGTTTATGGTTTTTCCACTATGGCTTATTATAGGATATTGATCAAGAGGCAGAAACTGGGGTGAGAGGAAAGCCCAGACCATGGCCTTTATTGGGGTTTCTGAGAGAAGGACAAGGCAGGCAGTGTAAACAGTTTAGACTTAACCAGTTTGAATAATGTCATCAGGCCCTGGTTTGCAGGGGTGGTCTCTAGTTGTCTGGTAAACAGCCATGGATTGGTCAAGGTAACTTCAGGTAGGAGAAATTTTGGTTGTCTTTGTGAGATTTAAAGGGTTAGGAAAAGATATAGACACAGAGGGATTTATTTTTTTGCATCTGAAGTACTACTCCAGGTTGAGACCTTTGCTATTTCTAACAATTAACTATATCTGGGAAGGGCAGTCTTTCCAGGTCAGCAAGATTTTTTAAGCTCTCAAAACATCAGAAGGTACAGAAAATTAAAAAACAAAGCAAAAAAAACATGATGACTGTAATCTCCTTGTCCAGTTTTCAGACTTGAGAGTCTGTGCACAGAGAGAATGCAGAGTAAAGCGAGGTCAGCTGTCCTGGTGGAAGGACCCATTAGAGTGTGCAGTGTCACGCTTCCTCCTAGACTTCACTAAAGGCACTGGCAGATATGTATTGGTGCAAATGGATTGTGGAAATGAAAATACCCAAACATTTTTGGGGTTATTGGACACTGGACAAAGCCAACACTTATTCCTGGAAACCCAGAAAGCCATAGTCAGCATAGGGCTTCAGGGGGTTGGAAACTAAGGAGAGCTTCTATCCAAGTCCTTCCCCATTGTAGAGTCCTTGAGACCTTGAACACACTGTGTGGTTATGTCCTCGGTTTTATCTGTAATACACACATCTGTTGGCAGAATCCCTATAATGGCCTTTCATCCTGGAGCAGTGGCCCTTTTGATTAAAAGAGCTGGATGGAAATTCTTAGAACTCCCTCTCTCTGTCTAAATAGTAAACCAATACACTACCTCTAGGGGAAATCAGAGTTAAAGGCCATCATTACAAACCTGAAACATACAAGGATGGTAATCCTGTTACATATCCAAACTAATTTGGCTTCTGCTGAAGATGGTTTGTTTGATTAAGAATAGATGCTTGTATCTTTAGGGTTTTTTGTGTATAGTAACATGTCATCTGCAAACAGTGACAGTTTTACTTCTCTTTCAATTTGGATTCATTTTATTTCTTTTTCTTCTGGGATTGCTGTGACTAAGACTTCCAAAACTATGTTGAATATAAGTGGTGAGCGTGGACGTCCTCTCACTACTTACATTCTTGGTCTTAGAGGAAATGCTTTCAGCTTTTCACCATTGAGTATGATGCTAGCTGTAGGTTTGTTGTATATGGGCTTTTAATGTTGAGCTACGTTCCCTCTATGCCCATTTTCTGGAGAGTTTTTTTTTAATCATAGTACAAAGCTACCATAAATGGTACATAAGTAAATGGTTGGATGGCATCACTGACTCAATGGACAGGAGTTTGAGCAAACTCTTGGAGATGGTGAAGGACAGGCAGGACTGGCATGCTGTAGTCCATTGGGTTGCAAAGAGCAGGGCATGACTGACTGAACAACAACAACAACAACAACAACAAATGAATGGGTATAGCTGTTTGCAATAAAGCTTTATTTATAAAAACTGATAGCCATCCCCTAAGCACGGTTTGCTAACCACTACTCTATCCCCAAAGCCAGAAAACACCCAAAATAAGGTGCTCTAATTAGATTAGGACATTGGTAGATTATTACCAGTGAGTCTGGGATAGGGGATGTTTCAGTAATGGATGCACTGAAACCAGGTAAATTTGGCTTTAAGAGTCCATGACTCTTAAGCAAATATTTCTATCCCTTGTTCATAATATCCCAAGGATGAAGAAAGAGACACTACAATACTTCATTTGCTTATTAAGAGTCTCAAGTTTCCATCACAATATAAAAAAGTCCAGTTACAGATGTGTCTCAAACTTCTGAGTGAAACTTACATTGCATTAATGTAATTAAAAAGATTCCATTTCGGTGACTTTTCCAAACAAAAGATTAATCTGATACAAGGGGACTCCTTTTCTGTGCTTTTCAATAGTGTAAAGATACATCATATTCAGTCTGATATTTCCCTGGAGAACATCAGATATGCTTGCTTATTAGCAGACCCAGGGACTCAGGTTTGGAAGGGGTTAAAGTGAAGTTTTTATTTAGCTATGCATTTTAAAATTTCAGATAGGAGAACTTCACTATGTAAAGAAATGCCCAGGCTATCACTGCCTTCCTAATGACTTTTGTCTGTTGAAATCTGATCTTTCCCCTGCAGAGATGTGCCACGGGTTCTGAATTACTGTGTGGTGATCCTATTAGTCACTGTAAAACTGCTAATGTGCCCCACTTAAGCAGGCACAGTGGATTTCAGAGCGGTGCAGTGATAGAAAGCAGAGCTGACAGCTGTGCCGTCAATCATTTTTCTAGGCTGTGCCCTGCAGCTGTTCAGCATTATCACTTATTTACTGTTTAAAATAGACACTTTATAACCATAACTCAAAAGCCAACATGGCCACAAAGGGGAGAAAACTGACCCTTGAGATCTGAGGAAACTTTGTGGTCGGATGTATATTAAAGCTTATGTTGTTTGAGTACATCTCATTACTCATTCCGAGTGACCCTTAGTGGGCCATATTAAAGTGATCAAGCTCACCGCAGAGTGACTAAATGGAAATATACGAACTCTTCTCCTGAAACTGAAGTGCTTAAATTCCTAAGAGAGATTTCCCGGATTCCAGAACTCAATGACTATAGCTTAACTGGTTTAGCATTCAGTCTTGGTCTTTATATCTTAATTAAGTTTGCTGAATGTGGGATCTTTCCACAAGAAGTGTTGTGTCAACTGGTAAATTTTTCTCTTAAACCAATTTGTGGCGAAAGGCGGCAAGTAAATTATACACACATGGACAGAGAGAGCTAGCAAGAGAGAGGGCTTGGTTTATGTATAAGCAGCCTTAGGAAATTTGAACATTTCAGTCATTATCATTACTGCTATAAATCAACATGGGTGAATAGGCTGTGGTGAGATCTATTTTGCTCGCTAAAATGGCTGTGTCCTGGTCCAGCATTTTCTGGATATGAACTGGACCTCAGATATGAATTGTTTATGAAGGCAGACTAGTTAATGGTATAAATTGCAACTAAGCATGGAACCTCAAGTAAGATATTCTAAAGGTGACTTCCTATTTATTGACCAAGGTAGGGCAAAGGGAAATGTAATAGAAGAAAAATAGAGAGAAAGTGGTCTGTTAATCCGCTTCAGAGTCAAAGAGCCATCCCTGGTTTCTTTCAGTGTCAGGACTAGACATGAAAGGGCACAGAAATTAAGGAAAATTCCACAGCATTATCAGGCAGTTACCCTTATTCAATCTGTGTAAACTATAAGAATAAAATGGAGACGGGGGATTTTATCGATAAAAGTCAGCTGTTTGTTATCTGGAAAATTATTTGTGAGTGGGTCAGATAAGGATTTATGGTATCTATTATCTGTGAAATATGGTTTAAATTACCTTCTGTTTACATTTGAATGAGTTATCTGTTTTGTTTTCCTCAGTGGCTTTAGTTGCCATCACATGGTTTTCTTTTTTATTCTGAAACTTGAACTTAAAAGAAATTTAAAGATGCTCAAGAGAGGTTCTTGAAATCTGAATTTTTTCAAGTTAAGTCTATGATATTTTCAGAAAGAGGAAATTTACTTAAAAAAAATTGAAATGAAATAAACAAGTATAAATAGCCAGGGTTTTAAAACACATTCTAATTTGATGACAATCTAATATAAATTATATAAAAATTCAATCTCTGTTGGGTGGGGTGTTGAGAAGCTGTAGAGGAGGGAGCGCTAGCAGGTGGGGGAAGGTTTGTGTCTCACTTCCCAGAGCCTTGCCAGCTCATTTCCTCTCATATTCTGTATTGTCTCCAGAGTAGAACCACCAGTGGCTAAGCAAAGGGCAAGGATGGCACCCTTGTCCTGAATATAGACCAAGAGTGTGGGTGAGGGCAATTAGGATTGTTGAGGGTGAGAGAGAACAGCAAGAGGAGAGAGTGCTGGGGTCATAAAAAAGGGAAGTCTTTCTCCCAAATTCAGTCTTTCTGTGGGCCTCACACTGTTACCAAGTTCAACCTCATACTACTCACCATGTGACAGGCCAATAAATTGACAGATAAGTTGCTGGGGCAAGGAATAGTGACTTTAATTGGAAAGCCAGCAGACTGAGAAGATGATGGACTAGTGTCTCAAAGAACCACTTTACCTAAGTTTAAATTCAGGTTTCTTTTATACTAGAAAGGGAGGAAGGGATGTAGCTGGTTGTGACAAATTTCTTGGTTTGTTCTTGCAATTGTCCATTTAGGTTAGCTCATGGTGTCCTGTAGACCTCCAACAAAACAAACATTCTTTGTTTTGCAACTTTTAATCTCCATATGAATGGAAAGGTGTTATACCCTTTACATGTCAGAGCCTGGAGAATGGGATATCCTGTATATTTCAGGCTATAGGCAACATTCTTAACTTGTAGCAGAAGCAATAAAATACAATGCTCAAAGTAAAATAAACAGATCCAATACGGAATATGATTTGTCCTTCCCTATTACAGCACATCAGCTGTGTAGCCTTAATGCTCCAGTGAGGGCCGAAATGATCACTTGGCATGTTCAGGACTCATGGATTCCATGGCCACATGACCTCTGTGCACACAGGGTCAGAACCACTCTCACACCAATTTGTTCACCCCCCACAAAGAAAGGTTCTTAGTTAGGCTGCAAAAATGGACCCTGGAACACTTGTCCATCCTGGAGTGCCTTGGGAAGGTGGTGCGACTGTCTCCTTTCACAGACAAGAAAATTAAGGCCCAGAAAAATGGCACACAGTAACCTGGTCAATAGGGATGAACAGGACTCCTTAGGGATTCTGAGCCCCAGTCAGGGTACGTGGGGTGGCCCAGGCTGTCTGCTGCACCTGGATTGACTAACATTCTTCCTCTTCATTAATCTCAGCTTCTCTCTCTGAAAGCAGCTGGAGTTTGTCTTCCCAGGAAGCCCAGAGAAAAGAGTCTCAGTAAAGATCTTGGAAGAGGTTGCAGAAGGTCCAGACCTGAGTTGAACTGCCTGGCATTCTATCTCTAGATTCACCCCAAGATGTCTTCCTTTGTTCTTCTGAAAGTGGTTTTGACTGCAAATGGACCTTCTGAGGTTGAAGGAGGTACACAGTTCGCTCTAGAATGTGACTGAGGTTTGGGCCATCCCTAATGTTTGTGGGGTCCCAGGCTAGAATGCAAGTGACAGCCCAGCCACCAGGTGCCTGTGTACTTGCATTGGGAACATGAAACTACAAACTGTAAAAGATCGAAAATAAATTGAGCCAGGGAAAGATCTGCCTGTGGTCTATCTCACTGGTGCTGTGCTCCTGGGAAGGACGTATCATTCTTTACATCTGCAATTTATAGATTAGCACTTCTCTACCCTGACTGCAAATAATAATTACTCGGGGACACTTAAAAAAATTACTGTTGGCTGGACAACAATCCAGAACAATTAAATACAAGTAGCATGGGTAGAGTTTGTGTTCAGCTCAGTTGCTTAGCCAAGTCCGACTCTTTGTGACACTATGGACTGCAGCACTCCAGGCTTCCCTGTCCATCACCAACTCCTGGAGCTCACTCAAACCCATGTCCATTGTGTCGGTGATGCCATCTAACCATCTCATCCTCTGTTGTCCCCTTCTCCTCCTGCCCCCAATCCCTCCCAGCATCAGGGTCTTTTCAAATGAGTCAGTTCTTCGCATCAGATAGCCAAAGAAATGGAGATTCAGATTCAGCATCAGTCCTTCCAATGAACACCCAGGACTGATCTCCTTTAGGATGGACTGGTTGGATCTCCTTGCAGTCCAAGGGACTCTCAAGACTTCACCAACACCACATTCAAAAGCATCAATTCTTCAGTGCTCAGCTTTCTTTATAGTCCAACTCTTACATCCATACATGACTACCGGAAAAACCATAGCCTTGACTAGATGGACCTTTGTTGGCAAAGTAATGTCTCTGCTTTTTAATATGCTGTCTAGTTTGGTCATAACTTTCCCTCCAAGGAGCAAGCGTCTTTTGATTTCATGGCTGCAGTCACCATCTGCAGTGGTTTTGGAGCCCCCCCAAATAAAGTCTGCCACTGTTTCCACTGTTTCCCCATCTATTTGTCAGGAAGTGATGGGACTGGATGTCAACATCTTAGTTTTCTGATATTGAGTTTTAAGCCAACTTTTCCATTCTTCTCTTTCACTTTCATCTAGAAGCTCTTTAGTTCTTCTTCACTTTCTGCCATAAGGGTGGTGTCATCTGCATATCTGAGGTTATTGATATTTCTCCTGGCAATCTTGATTCCAGCTTGTGCTTCAAAAGACTTAATGGAATTCTAAGGTGTAGCTAAGAGTGATAACATTTGATCCGTAAAAGATGGGATTTTTTTGTTCTTTTAGAACATTTTTGGATCATAATATGTCAGATGCTATGAGAATTTCAGTTCACTATATCAAAGCATGTTTTGATGTAGTAGATTTACCCTGTAGCTAAATCATTCTGAATTTCAGGGCCACCTTCATACTCTAAAGGTCTTACAACTGTTTTGGAAGAAATACTGCCTGCTGATGCTCTGTTCTAGTTTCAGAGAGTCTGTGCATATTTTTCCTACAAAAATTCACTTCATCTACTTAACATCTCTCTTAAGTCAATTAATGTATTTTTTCTTCTCCAGTGTTTTCTCTCATTTTGACCTAAAATGCATTCTTAACCCTTGTCTGGCCAGGCTCCTCCTTGTTAAACTGTTAGTCAAAAAAGTTAATTCAGTTTTTCATTAATCAGCTGTTTAGATCAAGTTCCCTCTGTGTTCATCGTTGTCTCTGAAGGTGATTTCAAATGTTCCATGCACTTCATACTTATCCTTCTAATTGCTTAGGATGTTAGTATGCCAACTGTAAGTAGGAATATGGCTGTTATTCTTAACTCAGTTATATAGGCTGCTGCTGCTAATTTGCTTCAGTTGTGTCTGACTCTGTGCGACTCCATAGATGTCAGCCCGCCAGGCTCCTCTGGCCACAGGATCCTCTAGGCAAGAATATTGGAGTGGGTTGCCTTGCCCTTCTCTAAGAGATATAGGGGTGTTGTTTTAATAGAAGAACAAGAGCAGAGAAGTAATATTCTTCTAGATTCTTCTCAGTCAGTTCAGTTCAGTTCAGTCACTCAGTCGTGTCCGACTCTTTGCCACCCCATGAATCACAGCACGCCAGGCCTCCCTGTCCATCACCAACTCCCGGAGCTCACTCAGACTCATGTCCATTGAGTCAGTGATGCCATCCAGCCATCTCATCCTCTGTTGTCCCCTTCTCCTCCTGCCCCCAGTCCTTTCCAGCATCAGAGTTTTTTCCAGTGAGTCAACTCTTCACATGAGGTGGCCAAAGTACTGGAGTTTCAGCTTTAGCATCATTCCTTCCAAAGAAATCCCAGGGTTGATCTCCTTCAGAATGGACTGGTTGGATCTCCTTGCAGGCCAAGGGACTCTCAAGAGTCTTCTCCAATACCACAGTTCAAAAGCATCAATTCTTCAGCACTCAGCCTTCTTCACAGTCCAACTCTCACATCCATACATGACCACTGGGAAAACCATAGCCTTGACTAGACAGACCTTAGTCAGCAAAGTAATGTCTCTGCTTTTGAATATACTATCTAGGTTGGTCATAATTTTTCTTCCAAGGAGTAAGCGTCTTTTAATTTTATGGCTGCAGTCACCATCTGCAGTGATTTTGGAGCTCAAAAAAATAAAGTCTGACACTGTTTCCACTGTTTCCCCATCTATTTCCCATGAAGTGATGGGACCAGATGCCATGATCTTCGTTTTCTGAATGTTGAGCTTTAAGCCAACTTTTTCACTCTCCTCTTTCACTTTCATCAAGAGGCTTTTTAGCTCCTCTTCACTTTCTGCCATAAGGGTGGTGTCATCTGCATATCTGAGGTTATTGATATTTCTCCCAGCAATCTTGATTCCAGCTTGTGTTTCTTCCAGTCCAGCGTTTCTCATGCTTTCACTCCCCTCTTAATTTCTAAGAATTGAAAGAACAGTTTATCACAGGTTCATGCAGATTAATAAATAAGAGCCCAGGTGTCTTTGGAATGGCAGCCTTCCAGTTCTTCTGAAACTACAAAAACTTAATTCAAAGGAATGGTTGCAGTCATTAAGATCAAGGGTGAGTTTACTCCCCTCCCCATCTCAGCACAACATCTTGAGATTCCCTCTTCGTTGTGCTCTTCTGGTCCGTGGTGGCTAAGACAGTAAAGAGTCTGCCTGCAATGTGGGAGACTTGGGTTTGATCCCTGGGTTGGGAAAAAATCCCCTGGAGAAGGAAATAGCAATCCACTCCAGTGTTCTTGCCTGAAAAATCCCATGGATGGAGAAGCCTGGCAGGCTACAGTCCATGGAGTCGTAAAAGTCGACTAACACTAACACTTCTGGATCATTCTTGGGCTTTCAAAGGTAGTAACAGAAAAAACAATAAGCATCAGGAGCTTGAATTGGCTCTGAACCTGCCAAAGCTACCAGATACTGGGACCCAGCTTTGATGATGCATAGTATTCTTGTTGGAAGGAGTAATTTTGTCATTAAAGACAACATATCTCTTCTTATTTAAGTGGCAGTTTTGTTGGCATTATTTCTTTTGATTTTTGTTGGCATTATTTCTTTTGATTTTGTTCTTATTTCATAAGAAGAAAAGCAAGTCCACGTGGTTTATAGGAGAGAAATTTGGTTAACTGCTCAGATTGAGACTGAGAATCTTGAAAGTTAATAGGAATTAGGAATTGAATACAACCTCTCCTACCATGAATACAATGTTAGCAACCATGTACAGAGATGATGCAAAACAGTGAGCAACTTCATGTCAAGTAGGTGAAAGAAAAAAAAACTGTTAGCAGATCATCTCAGAACATGGGAAGGGAGAAAACGGGGGTACACAGGATACTTCGAGATCAAAGGGGTGGGCACCTTGTGTGTCTTGAAGGATTTAGTGAATAGATAAAGTGGTAGAAGTTGGGGGACAGGAAGGGTGCTCACTGCTACTTAGTGTTACAACCTCACCAGAGCCATGACAGGCTCAGAGAGGTGCACTAGGCCAAAAATAATCCCTGAGTCATGCTTCCCGGGCTTCCAGGGATGGTAACTCTGGCCAATCAGAGAGATGGTAACTCTGGCCAATCAGAAAGATGATAACTCTGGCCAATCAGAGAGATGATGACTGGCCAATCAGTAAATACCAGGAAACCCCTGCAGCCAATCAACCATTGCCAACTCCCTGTCTTTGTTCTAAACTTATAAATACTGCTGTAAATCTGGGCTCGGGGCTCTCCTCAAGACTCCACTGTGCTGGATGAGACGGGAGCCCTGGCTCCAGCTGGCAATAAACCCCTTTATGCCTTTGCATTGCTGTGGATGTCTTATTCTCTCAGTTCTGGGGACTCGGACACTGGGCATAACACTTAGTGCTTGATATTGTTGATTCTAGGACCTCTCAGCTGACAGAGTATGGCAATATATGTGTGTATATATGCTCATGTATATATCTGCAATATTTCTAATGTAAGCATATGTCTCTGTTCTAAACTAAACATGAGTTCCTAATGGTGTCATCAACTTTAACTGACTGCCACATGGATCAATCTATCTCTTGTCTGTGCAAAGCCTCCCATTCTAACTGGGAGAGAAATCTGGCTGCCACCATCTTCCAGTCAATTACTTACATTGTTCAATCCAGTACACACGAGTAGTACTTTTGGGATTGTTAACCCATACCTCCATGGTAAGCAACTTTATCTACTAGAGCACAGTGCTGATGTACAGTTCTTTTTTGCCTTCAGTCTTAAAGATACTACGCATTTCTAAAGTGACTTAGGTCAGCATTTTCTCTCCATCCCCTTTGGTGAGATTGTTTCATGCATTTTTATCACAGATCAGATCATTTTGTCACCCTCAGTATTCCATCCTGGTATCCTCTGACAACCTGATTTTATATATATATATATATATTTTTTTTCATACATTAAGACTCACTCTTTTATAAAAAAATAATTTTATTTATTTATTTTTTTGGTTGTGCTGGGTCTTTGTTGCTGTGGGGAGCTACTCTAGCTGTGGTACAGGGGCTTCTCATTGCAGTGGCTTCGCTTATTGTGGAGCACAGGCTCTAGGTTGCTTAGGCTTCATTAGCTGCAACACATGGGCTCAATAGTTGCAGCTCCCAGGCTCTAGAGCACAGGATCAATAGTTGAGGACTTAGTTGCTCCCTGGCATGTGGGATCCTTCCTGTCATGTCTCTTGCACAGGCAGGCAACCTCTTCACCACTGAGCCACTGGGGAAGCTCAAGACTCCCTCTTTATATAAAACTCTATGGATTTTTACAAATTCAGAGTCATGTAGCTATCATTGCAATATCATATGGAATAGTTTCACCAGCTTAAACGTTTTCTTGTATTTTATGTATTCAATCATCTTTTGCCCCCTCCCCTCCAGGAAACCTGCAACCACTTATCTATTTACTCTCTCTCTAGTTTTGTCTTTCCCAGAATGTTCTAGAAATTGAATCATATACTATGTAGTCTTTTCAGACTATTTCCTTTTACTTAGCAAAATGTATTTAAAATTCATCTATGTCTTTGCATAGCTTGATAACTTATTCCTTTTTATTGCTAAATAGTAGTCCATTGTAGGGACATAACAACTTGTTTAAGCATCTTGGTTGTTCCCAATTTTTGTAAAGTATGAATAGATCTGCTACAAGCAATCACATGCTGGTTTTTGTGTGACTTCAAGTTTTCAAATCAATGAGATAAATGTAATTTATATTTATATTGTTGTGATTGTTGGAATTTATAGTTGGATTATATTTATCTTTGAAAGAAACTGTGAAGCTGTCTTGTAAAGTAGCTATTTTGAATTCCTGCCAGCAATGAAGGTGAGTTTCTGTTGCTCTACATCTTTTCCAGCAATTCATATTATACTTTTGTTAATAAAAAATTAAACTCTTTAATGGATGTGTAGTTGTATCCTGTAGTTATTTTAAGTTTCAATTCCTAATTACAAATGATGTTGAACAATTTTTCACATGCCTTATTTACCATCTGTATATCTTCTTTGGTGAGGTGTCTGTTCAGATCTTTTGCCCATTTTTAATTGTATTTTTTGTTCTCTTATTGTTGAGATTTATGAGTTCTATGATTATTATGTGTTCTTATAAGACATGCATTTGCAAATAATTTTTCACAATCTGTGGTTTGTTCTTTCATTATCTCAATAGTGTCACTCATGGAGTTTTGAATTTTAATAAAATTGAAGTTTCGAATTTTAATAAAATTTACTTATCACTTTTTTTCTTTTTGGGGTTGTGGTTTTGATATTGTATACTTAAAAAGTCATATATATTTTCCCGTCTTCTAGAATTTTTATTGTTTTGCATTTTACAGTTAGATCTATGATCTACATTGAGTAATTTTTTTGTGAGAAATGTATAAAGTCTAAGTTCACAGTTTTAGCACACGGACATCTAATTTTTCTAGCACCATTTGTTGAAAAGATTATCTGATTTCCAAGGAATCTTTCTCACTTTGTCAAAGGTCAGCTGATTGTATTGTCAGTCTATTTCTAGACTCTTTATCCTGTTGTATTGATCTGCGTGTCTATTATTTTGACAATAGAATGCTATCTTGATTGCTGTACCGTTATAGTAAGACTCGATATCTGGTAGTGTCAGTCCTCCAGTCTTTTTCTTGTTTTTTCAGTATTATGTTGTTTATTCCAGGCCTTTGGCCTTTCCATACAAACTTTAGAACCAGTTTGTCAGTATTTACAAAATAACTTACATAGATTTGATTGGAATTATGTTGAATTATAGTTAATTTGGAAAAACTGAATTTTAACAATGTAGACTTCTAATCCATGAACATAGAATATCTTTCCATTTATTTATAGCTTTTAAAATTTCTTTTCTCATCGTTCTGTAACTACGTGAACATAGAATCTTAAAACATTTTGCTAGATTTATGTCTTTTTCATTTCTTTGTCCTAGTGTAAGTGATATTGTGTCTTTGATTTCTAATTTGTTACATAATTTTAGTAAATTGTGTCTTTCAAGGAGTTTGTTCATTTAACTAGCTTGTCAAATTTATTGGCATAAAGTTGTTCCTAATTGTTTTAATTGTTTTTTAAAATGTATGTGGAATCTGGAATGATGTCCTTTCTTTCTTTCATAAGTGAAATTTGGTAATTCATGCTTTCTTTATTTTTTATTGATACATCTAGATAGAGGTTTGTAGAAGGCACTGGCATCCCATTCCAATACTCTTGTCTGGAGAATCCCATGGGCAGAGGAGCCTGGTAGGCTGCAGTCCAAAGGGTCACTAAGAGTCGGACACAACTGAGTGACTTCACTTTCACTTTTCACTTTCATGCATTGGAGAAGGAAATGGCAACCCACTCCAGTGTTCTTGCCTGGAGAATCCCAGGGACGGGGGAGCCTGTTGTGCTGCCATCTATGGGGTTGCACAGAGTCAGACATGACTGAAGCGACTTAGCAGCAGCAGCAGCAGATAGAGGTTTGTGTTTCGAAATGAACTGAACTGAACTGAATCTTTTCAAGAGACCTCTTCTCACTTCTGTATCTATTTTCTACTTAACTGATTTCTACTTTGCTTTCATTTTATTGTTTTGTTCCTTTTACTTTACTTTCCTCTTCTTTTACTAGCTCCTTAAGATGAAAGCTCAGATCATTGCTTTTAAATCTTTTGTCCTTTCTAGATATTTCCGTTTAAGCATTGCTTTAGCTGCATTCCTCTAAATCTTGTTGAATTTTGCTTCCATTATCATTCAGTTCAAAATATTTTCTAATTTCCTTGGGTATTTCTTTTCTGATTCGTGAGTTATTTAGAACTTTGTTGCTTAGCTTCCAAATGTTTAAGGATATCTTTTTGCTATTGACTCCTTGTATCATACTTTTATTGTTTTTAGAAAATATGCTTTGTATGCAGAGAAGGAAATGGCAACCTACACCAGTCCTCTTGCCTGGAAAATCCCATGGATGGAGGAGCCTGGTAGGCTAGAGTCCATGGGGTCGCAAGGAGTTGGACATGGCTGAGCGACTCCACTTCACTCACTTCTTACTTTACCATTGGAGAAGGAAACGGCAACCCACTCCAGTATTCTTGCCTAGAGAATCCCATGGACAGAGGAGCCTGACGGGCCGTGGTCCATGGGGCCGCAGAGGGTTGGACTCGTTTGAAGTGACTAAGCAGCAGCAGCATGCTTTGTATGAATCCAGTTCTTTGAAGTGGACTGAGATCTTTCATGGCCCAGCAGCTGATCTATTTCATAAACATTCCACATGTGCTTGGAAAATATGTGAATTCCACAGTTGGTATGTGTAGTGTTCTATAAATATCAGTAAGTTAAATTGGCTAATAATCTTATTCAAGTCTTTATTTATTAATTTTTGTGATTCTACAACCTTATTTGACAATAATAGTTGGTTCTCATCCATATTCACTGCCTGTAGCTTTTTGAAAGTGATGACAGGTACATAGGTAATCAACATATAGCGCTTGTTTGGTGAATCTTCATCTTCATTACATTTTCTGGACAATCACACATCAATGTGATATGGGACATTCCTTATTCCTTGGCCCAGATAGCTTTATTAAGTCTAGTGTCAGTGTGTACATCTGGAGTTCCCATCTCCTTCATGGCAAATTTCCAGATTTCTCTGAGTGCCTGAGGGGAACACTTCTTGAAACTCATTCCATAGATGTGCTTGTGAATGCTGATAGTATATTCTCTGGCCACCACCTTGCTGATGGCGAACCAGCCCTTCTTCTTGCCACCTTTCTTTGAGGGAGCCATTCTGCTGGGCTCTTATTGGAAAGCATTTTTAAATGCATTTGTTTTAATCAAGTACTGGAATAGAAAAGTTAAAATCCCCATTTTTAATTAGAATTTGTCTCTTTCCAGATTAGCTCTGTCAGTTTTTTGCACTGAGTACATTGAAGCTTTGTATTAGATGAAAACACATTTAGGGTTGTTATCTTTTCTTAATAAATTGTTATTGCATCATTATGAAATGCCTATCTTTACTCTGTTGTGTGCTAAGTCGCTTCAGTCATGTCCAACTCTTTGTGACCCCATGGACTGTAGCCCACAGGCTCCTCTCTCCATGAAATTCTCCAGGCAAAAATACTGACATGGGTTACCATGCCCCCCACCAGGAGATCTTCTTAACCCAGGGATCGAACCCACGTCTCTTATATCTCCTGCATTGGCAGGTGGGTTCTTTACCACCAGTGTCATCTGGGAAGCCCTTATTGCTGGTATTACTTCTTATTATGAATTGTACTTCTTGTGTAGCCCCACTAGCATTCTTCTGATTAGTTATTTTCATGGTATAATTTTCCAATCTTTTATTTATTTTTTTAACATGTGTCTATACCTGAAGTCCATTTCTTGAAAACAACATATTAACGTATACTTTTTCAGTTCAGTTCAGTTGCTCAGTTGTGTCCAACTCTTCGCGACCCCATGCACCACAGCATGCCAGTGTGTCCATCAGCAACTCCCGGAGTTTACCCAACTCATGTCCATTGAGTTGGTGATGCCATCCAGCCATCTCATCCTCTGTCGTCCCTTTCTCCTTCTGCCCTCAGTCTTTCCCAGCATCAGGGTCTTTTCCAAAGAGTCAGCTCTTTGCCTCAGGTGGCCAAAGTATTGGAGTTTCAGCTTCAACATCAGTTTCCTTCCAATGAATACCCAGGACTGATCTCCTTCAGAATGGACTGGTTGGATCTCCTTGCAGGCCAAGGAACTCTCAAGAGTCTTCTCCAACACCACAGTTCAAGACCATCAATACTTCAGCGCTCAGCCTTCTTTATAGTCCAACACTCACATCCATACATGACTGCTGGAAAAACCATAGCCTTGACTAGACAGACATTTGTTGACAAAGCAATGTCTCCCTTTTTTAATATGCTGTCTAGGTTGGTCATAAATTCCCTTCCAAGGAGCAAGTGTCTTTTAATTTCATGACTGGAATCACCATCTGCAGTGAGTTTTGAGCCTAAAAAAATAAAGTCTGTCATTGTTTCCACTGTTTCCCCATCTATTTGCCATAAAATGATGGGACCAGATGCCATGATCTTAGTTTTCTGAATGGTGAACTTTAAACCAACTTTTTAAAACTCCTCTTTCACTTTTATCAAGAGGCTCTTTAGTTCTTCTTCACTTTCTGCCATAATGGTGGTGTTCTGCATATCTGAGTTTATTGATATTTCTCCCAGCAATCTTGATTCCAGCTTGTGCTTCATCCAGCCCAGTGTTTCTCATGATGTACTCTGCATATAAATTAAATCAGTAGGGTGACAATATACAGCCTTGATGTACTCCTTTTCCTATTTGGAACCAGTCTGTTGTTCCATGTCCAGTTCTAACTGTTGTTTCCTGACCTACCTACAGGTTTCACAAGAGGAAGGTCATGTGGTCTGGTATTCCCATCTCTTTCAGAATTTTCCCACAGTTTGTTGTGATCCACACAGTCAAAGGCTTTGACATAGTCAATAAAGAAGAAATAGATGTTTTTTTGGAACTCTCTTGCTTTTTTGATGATCCAGTGTATGTTGGCAATTTGATCTCTGGTTCCTCTGCCTTTTCTAAATCCAGCCTGATCATCTGGAAGTTCACGGTTCACATATTGCTGAGGCCTGGCTTGGAGAATTTTGAGCATTACTTTACTAGCGTGTGAGAAAAGTGCAATTGTGCGGTAGTTTGAGCATTCTTTGGCATTGCCTTTCTTTGGGATTTTAATGAAAATGGACCTTTTCCAGTCCTGTGGCCACTGCTGAGTTTTCCAAATTTGCTGGCATATTGAGTGCAGCACTTTCACAGCATCAACTTTTAGGATTTGAAATAGCTCACTTGGAACCCCATCACCTCCACTAGCTTTGTTCGTAGTGATGCTTCCTAAGGCCCACTTGACTTCACATTCCAGGTTGTCTGGCTCTAGGTGAGTGATCACACCATTGAGATTATCTTGGTCGTGGATATCTTTTTTGTACAGTTCTTCTGTGTATTCTTGCCAACTCTTGGTTAAAATATTTTGCTTCTGTTAAGTCCATACCATTTCTGCCCTTGTTTGTGCCTCTCTTTGTATGAAATGTTCCCTTGGTATCTCTATTTTTCTTGAAGGGATCTCTAGTCTTTCCCATTCTGTTGTTTTCCTCGATTTCTTTGCATTGATTGCAAAGGAAGGCTTTCTTATCTCTCCTTGCTATTGTTTGGAACTCTGAGTTCAAATGGGTATATTTTTACTTGTCTAGTTCAGTCATTTTTACCTGTTAATTGTAGTTGTAGTCCACTCACAGTTGAAATAGTTATTATGTTTGAATTTAAGATCACCATTGCCTTTTCTGTTTTCTGGTCCTCTTTTCATCATGTCTGACTTCTTTAATTAATGAAGTATTTAAAACAATATTCTATCTTAACTTACCTGCTGATTCTTAGCCATTTTAGTGATTGCCATAGGGATTACAATATACATCCTTGTATCACCATAGTCTACCTTGAATTAGCATATTTCTTTAAGTATAATATAAAAAAAACTTACTATGGCATGTTTTAAATGATTTGTACCATTTTTAGTGCTATTTGTTGTCTTTCATTTTACCTCTGCATTTTATAAACCCTATCATACATTTTTGTGCACTTTGAATAGTAAATTATATTTAAAAAATGAGAACAATACTTTCTAGTTACTTGCATATACATGCTTCCTGACATGCTATAACCCTTCATTTTGGTTTCTATTTCTATCTGATATCATTTCCCTTCATCACAAAAATCTTTCTGTTATATTTCTTTCTTCAGGGGAAAATTCTCTTGGCAATTGTTTTTGTCATTCTTTTTTTCTATTAGTTATAGAGGATATTTTCAGTTGATATAGAATTCTAGGTCAACAGTCTCTCCTTTTCCTTCTAGTACTCTAAAGATTTCTTGTCATTGTCTTCTGGCTCATACTAATATTCACTGATATTTTCTTTTGCAATATCTACTCTCTTGTTAGTTTACCCAGTAAAATTTTCATTTCAGCTATTGCATTTTGCAGTTTTTGATTTTACCTGAAATTATTTTATGGTTTCTTTTTCTCCGCTGAGCTTTCTTCATCTCTTTGATCATTATGTCCATCTTTTCCTTTGAATCAAAGAATGTATCTCTAATAACTGTTATAAAGTCTTTTTATGGTAACTTTAACATCTATATTATCTCAGCATGCCTATTGAAGTGGGTTGCCATGCCCTGCTCCAGGGGATCTTCCTGACCCAGGGGGTCTAAACTGCATTTCCTGCAATTCCTGCACTGCGGGCGGATTCTTTACCCCTGAGCCACTAGGGAAGCCCCATATCATCTCTCAGTTCAGTTCAGTTGCTCAGTCGTGTCAGGCTGGTTGCGACCCCAAGGACTGCAGCACGCCAGGCTTCCCTGTCCATCACCAGCTCCTGGAGTTTACCCAAACCCATGTCCATTGAGTCAGTGATGCCATCCAACCATCTCATCCTCTGTTGTCCCCTTCTCCAATCGTTCCCAGCATCAGGGTCTTTTCCAATGAGTCAGCTCTTTGTATCAGGTGGCCAAAGTGTTGGGGTTTCAGCTTCAGCATCAGTCCTTCCAATGAATATTCAGGACTGATCTCCTTTAGGATGGACTTGTTGGATCTCCTTGCAGTCCGAGGGACTCTCAAGAGTCTTCTCCAACACCACAGTTCAAAAGCATCAATTCTTTGGTGCTCAGCTTTCTTTATAGTCTAACTCTCACATCAATACATGACCACTGGAGAAATCATAGCTTTGACTAGACAGACCTTTGTTGGCAAAGTAATATCTCTGCTTTTTAATATGCTGTCTAGGTTGATGATAACTTTTCTTCGAAGGACTAAGGGTCTTTTAATTTCATGGCTGCAGTCACCATCTGCAGTGTGTTTGGAGCCCAAAAAAGTAAAGACTGCCACTGTTTCCATTGTTTCCCCATCTATTTGCCATGAAGTGATGGGACCAGATGCCATGATCTTAGTTTTCTGAATGTTGAACTTTAAGCCAACTTTTAAAATCTCCTCTTTCACTTTCATCAAGAGGCTCTTTAGTTCTTCTTCACTTTCTGCCATGAGGGTGGTGTTATCTGCATATCTGAGATTTTTGATATTTCTCCCAGCAATCTTGATTTCAACTTGTGCTTCATCCAGCCCAGTGTTTCTCATGATGTATTCTGCATAGAAGTTAAATCAGTAGGTGACAATATACAGCCTTGATGTACTCCTTTCCCAATTTGGAACCAGTCTATTGTTCCATGTCCAGTTCTAACTGCTGCTTCCTGATCTGCATACAGATTTCTCAGGAGACAAGTCAGGTGGTCTGGTATTCCCATCTCTTTCAGAATTTTCCACAGTTTGTTGCGTTCCACAGTCAAAGGCCTTGGCATAGTCAATAAAGCAGAAGTAGATGTTTTTCTGGAACTCTCTTGTTTTATTGGTGATCCACCGGATGTTGCAATTTGATCTCTGGTTCCTCTGCCTTTTCTAAATCCAGCTTGAACATCTGGAAGTTCACAGTCCACGTATTGCTGAAGCCTGGCTTGGAGAATTTTGAGCATTACTCTACTAGTGTGTGAGATGAGTGCAATTGTGCGGTAGTTTGAGCGTTCTTTGGCATTGTCTTTCTTTGGGATTGGATTGAAAACTGACCTTTTCCAGTCCTGTGGTCACTGTTGAGTTTTCCGAATTTCCTAGTATCATCTCTAGGTCCATTTTATTAATTATTTTTGATTATAGCTCACATGTATTTCTATTAATGTGTTATAATTTTTATTGTATGCTGATCATTGTAGATGTCACATTGCTGAGAGCTTTGATTTTATTTTTCTCCTCTAAAGACTATTGAACTTTTACCTTCCTTGCAGTTAATTTTTTTGCACATCAGTTAGACCTTGTCTAATTTTGTTTTAGCCTTTGATAGGATAGGTCTAGTGTTGTCCTTAATCTAAGGTTACTGTAGTTTTCCTCCTAAAGCGTTGCTATTCTCAGATCTCAACCACCATTCATGGTGGTTTGTGAGGTTTATCCATTCTGGCTGGTCAGAGTTCCATATCTCAGACCTGTCTAATATAGAATCACTATTAGCTCCAGGCACCTCTTCCCTCCCTAGCTATTTTCTACCAGGATACATGAAGACTGGCCTGAACTTCTGCAGTTTAATATTCAGTCAAAGACTCAAGGAGAATCCTACAGATGTTGGGGAGTCCTTTCTCTTGTTAAATCCCTCCTCTTTGGTACTTTGCCCTCTACAAATCCCAGCTACCTAAGCAATTGTGAAATTTTGTTTCCTATGCCTGTTGAGACTTCTGTTCTTTATTTGATCTTGTCTTTGTGGTATGATTTGGAAAGAGTTTCCAAATCAAAAGCTACAGAGAATGAAGAATTTACCTCATGCATTTCACATCTTTGATGCTCTCTGACATTTAGAGTCCAAAACAATTTCTCTATGTTGTTACCCTGTGAGGGTAAGTCTGATACTTATAATTCTGTCATGGTTGGATTCAGGAATCACTTTCTTTTTATTTTAAAAATAAAATTATCTTTTTATAAAACTCATTTAATTTTGACACTTTATTTGTATATTTATGAGGATCTTCAGCATTTCCCTGCTCATAGCAGAGGGAGAGAGACAGTCATACATATTAAGAGTAATGTAAGAACCCATTAATACACACACACCAAAAAAGCCTACCACCCCCTTTATATTTGTAATGCTTTTTCTTCATAATACCAGAGCAATTGACAGAATTTGTATTTCTGTTAGAACTCCAAATGAGAGTTGAAAGTGCTGGCAAAGCAAAGTAACTTGGCAAATATTAGTACTTCTCTTGGGGGATCTGAGATCACTTGTCAGCTTCTCTGCCGCATTACTTCCTGTTGACCCTGTTATTGTGGAGCCATAGAATCAGCTCTCTTCTGTCCACCATCTCCCACTTTAATTTCCTCACCCAATCGCTGAGGCTTGGAGTACTCTACGCTGGTTGTAAAAGCTTCCATAGTCAGAGTCAGGACATAAAAATGTTGGAGCAGGTAACACAGTAAATTGGAGCTTCATTGGGGTGTAAGTAATCCCAGAAATTTTTATGAGGGTTATTTCTGTGGAAAAGGTTGAAGTTGAGCTGAAGCTATTTTAGGGAGGTGGCAGGCGGTAGAAAGAGAAAAGGCATAGAATAGAGGAAATGATGTGATGCTTAACAAAGATAAGTTTTGGCTTATCAAAACAAATTGGCTCCCTAAAGTTTGTTTTCTGGTTGATAAAGAAAAGTGTAGAAATATTTGACAAACAATCCTTTGTGTTGCTCACCCATTTCTGGTGAATAAACTCAAAGAGGCAACTGAGCAAAATTTGAGAGAGAAAGTGTAGTGTATTCTCTGCCTCCAGTGTTTGGTTAACATAGGTTAGAAAAAGAGTTACCAGAAGAATTGACACGCTGACTTACTGCATCAGATGGGGACAGCTCTGAGTCTCCCAAGATTCATCCCTCTGTCAAGTGTCCTACCTGGAGTCTCTTCAAAAATCTGTGAATGACCTCCAAAAGGTCAGGTAGCAATGACTTTTACAGTTAAGCAACATGTAATTTATTTCCTTTTTCTTAGGGGTAAATCAGAGCAACTAATGAAACCAATTGATTATTAATTAAATTAAGTAGCTCAAGTTAATTAACTAAAATTAAATCAGAATATAATTAGAGTTTTCTCCTTGGGGGGAAGTGAGAAAAAAAAAAAAAAACAGTTGAGAAATGTTGCCATAGTACCTCAGATAATCCCTTAAGGATTGTTCGATGATACGCCACAATTAAAGAAGTCCCAATCACATTTTTGTCTTACTTTCAAGTTGTGGATAAGTTTTCTTAAACTGAGAGTGTTACAGAGTAGAAATGACTGCCTGGCACATCTAGATAAGAAGGGCCAGAGGCAGGTAGTTCAGACTCCCCGGAAAGAGAGGGAGCAGAAACAAACCTGTTGTGGAATTCAAAGGCCCCAGGATTCAGCTGAGGGGCATTCAGACCTGGGGTGGACCAGAAGCTGGAAGTGAGAGACAGAGCGGCAGCAATATCTCAGCTCAACATATGCCGGTGCAGACAGACCACATCTGGTCCAGCCATGCAACATGTTCCGTCATTCTCACATCCTTTCAGGCTGTATCTGCGTCCATAGGGGTAGGGTCAGAACTAACTGTGAAATGAATTTCATTACGCTTCCATCAGACAGCCCCGTGGGAACTCAGAATAAAAATTAAACTTAGAGAATGGTCACCTAGTCCAGTATTTTTGCCTGGAGATTTCCACGGACAGACCAAGGAATCACAAAGAGTTGGACACGACTGAATGACTAACACATAGAGAAAAATATAACAAATCGTATTTCTTCTACCCCTGCATTTTGGGTCCGAGATTTTGCCTCCTGCGTGTACTTTTGAAGAAACACAGGTGAGGAACATACAATAATGTGATGGGGGACAGAACTCAGGACTCTCCTATACTTCCTGAGAGCCTGAAACAGTTGCTGAGCAAAGCCGCAGAAGAATATGCACCGGGTCTAAGTGAGCTTCTCCCATAGAAATTCTTACACATGATATGGGTGCATAGAGATTATTATCTTCAAGCAAAAGTTGAATATTTCAGTACTGAATTGGCAGAGATAGTGGTCTTTCTCACAAAATTATACTGGCTGACTCTTCTTTTGTTCAACTTGCCATCTTTCCAGGTGGTAAAATCTTGTCTGAATGTTAGCATTTTCCATCATGAGCTGCTTGAATCATAGAAAAAAAAGCCCTGAGCTCTGTAAAGAGAAGTTCCCATGAATGATTCTGGCAATGCGAGAGGGGAAATTTAGAATGTGAGAGGGGGAAATTGTTGTCCAGCTCCATGTGATTGAGAAGATTTATCTATCAGTTTGGTGAAATTATGAAAGGAATACATGAGGATCTAAGGGTCACTGCCTAAATAGAATTTTCTCATTTTACAAATAAGAAAACTGATGTTCAGGAAAATGGGGAGGAGGAGTGCCCAAAACACAGCTAGAGACAGAGGGGTGGAACACAGAGGAGAAGAAAATTTCACTTTCCTTTTCTGGCCTTAATCACTATGATACAATTTGAAAATAATGAAATGTTCATTTGTTCCCCCTCCTTGACCCATACATTTGTGCTTTTAATCCATATACATTAATTAAAATTCAGGCACTTAATCATAACCACGGACCTATATGTGGACTTCCCTGGTAGCTCAGCTAGTAAAGAATCCACTTGCAGAGGAGAGGAGGAGGAGACCCCAGTTTGATTCCTGGGTTGGGAAGATCCCCTGAAGAAGGGATAGGCTATCCTCTCCAGTATTCTTGGGTTTCCCTGGTGGCTCAGATGGTAAAGAATCCACCTGCAATGCGGGAGATCTGGGATCTATCTGTGGGTTGGGAAGATCACCTGGAGGAGGGCATGGGAAGCCACTCCAGTTTTCTTGGCTGGAGAATCCCCATGGACAGAGGAGCCTGGTAGGCTGCTGCAGTCCATGGGGTCGCAAAGAGTCAGACACGACTGAGCGACTGAACAGAACTGAATATGATCTCAATAAAGAAATACTAGTATAACGTTCAGCCTTAAATGTGGTTCTTAGTTTTTCTGAGAAAATCTGCAAACATCCAGTCTCAAGTGTTATCTTTATGTCCACTGCTTGTTTCTCTCTTAGGAGCTCCATTTATGTCCTATGAGCTTCTGCAGGTCCCAGAGGGTACATGCTGCCTCTCTCTTTTCTTGAGCTTTGTGAGGGAGGCAAGAGAGGACTTCAACAGGTCCTGAAATAGGGTCTGTTTTGTATTATAGGAATCTGGAAAATGAGAACAGAAGGTCATGGAACTGCATACAAGAAGAACAGCTATTGCAAAAGGGATGCAAACACAAACTCTATTCTGAGCTGACTCTTCTCAGCTCTCAACCCTTTTAATTTGAACAGCTCTTCTGAGCTCATTAAATCTCCATTCTGATAGCCAGTGACAAAAAAGGAAATACTATCAGATTTTGGAAGGAAACTTTGAAAACTATTAAACTTTATAGATAAGGATACTCAGGCTCATGGGGCTTCCCAGGTGGCACAGTTGTAAAAACTGCCAATGTGGGAGATACAAGAGATGTTTTGGGTTCAATCCCTGGGTCAGGAAGATCCCCCAGAGGAGGCAATGGCAACCCATTCCAATATTCTGGCCTGGAAAATTCCACGGACCAAGCAACCTGATGGACTACAGTCCATGGGGTCACCAAGAGCTGTACATGACTGAGCCACTAAGTGTGTACACACACACACACGGCTCAGAAATGAAGCAACTGATGTAACGACCCAGACTGGGTTAATGATAGACTTCAGAAGAGAGTGGGAGTATTGTTCAGGCAACACTTAAGAAAATAGTTGAGTAGAGTGAAATCATGGACAATGTTTTTGTCACGGCATTTTTCGTTTCTGTATGTTTGCCTAACTGCAAAATGTTTTGAACAAAGAAACATTTAGGGGTCTTCAGACTATTAGGATTTTTGACTCTGAGTTGAGAAAATAGACATAAAGGAACCTCTGTACCTATGCAAACTAGTACGTGGGTGTTCAGATTTATACACATAATTTATAACAATAAAAACTATTCCCTGACTTACTCGATTACCATCATGTCATTTTTTCCCCTAATGGAACCACTTTTCTTCTTTTCTTCTGCAATTTATACCAGTGTTTCCATATAGATGCAGCACTATAAGCTAACTTTCATTATTTTAGACATTATTTATTAGTTTTCTATTATGGCAATAGGTGATTTAACTCAGTCCAAATGCTGTTTCTAATAGAACCTGAGATTGAATTTCTCAACCCCTGATGAGAAGTGATCTGATTTATTGATTTTGACAAATCAGTGACATTTCTTACAACTATGACATTTCTTGCAACAAAGTGTTATGAAGCAGGTTAATGTCTGTTCCACTGCTATGTGCACAGATTGGAGCTCTTTACAGAGGCAAAGTCACTTATGACCCACCTTTTGAGATATGTATTATTATTCCTGTTTTCCAACATTATAAAATGAGCCTAATCTACGGTTATATCCTATGTAACTGGGATTTATCTCCAAATCTCTTTAATTTCAAACACCAATCTTTTCCCAATGTTTCATATTGTCCCTAGAAGAAAGTTTCTTTTCAACATAACTTTCTCTGTAATTTTGGCCATCACTAGGTTCTGTGGCTACTGTTACTTTTTCTTGCATAGGAAACCCTTGTAAAAAGAGTTATATGAGTCCTGAGGAGAAATACAATGTCATGAAGAGTTGTAAGTGGGATAGGAGGGGACACCTGGCCCATCTTCTTCCCATTTGGTGATGGGAAGAAGGGACCAGTCTCCCAATTTGATTTTGTGAGAAAAAAGGACAAAGCTGAGACTAGTAGGCTTCAAATCTCAATCAATTTCCTCCTGGAGCTAGTTGATTTTTTCCCCCAAATCCTTTGAATTCAGGTGGTTGGGGAGAACCTCAGCAACTAAAAGAGGTTTCTTCAATACAGAAGAGAAAATTTCCTTTTGTCTTGCCTTATACTTTCAGTAGCAAGGATAAGGAAATGCTACAATGGGCTAAGATATTGATAATATAACTGAAAGAATAAAAGTGACTTCTGCTCCTGTCTTCTTCCCCAGACTGGAAGACGGCTCTTGCCTAAGAATGTGATTACATTCCTCCAAAAACGAATGTCAAAGTTTTAGCAGCATCTTTGGTGAGCTAAGGAAAAGATAATTGTGAAGTGTCTCTCTCAGTGATATGCTGTTTTTAGCACCAGCAGGTCAGAAAGTGTGTGTTTGTGTGTGTGTGTGTGTGATGTGGAGAGCCAAATCAAAGTCTTAGGAATAGTAAAAGAAAGAGGAAACTCTGTAGGGACAGAACTGACATTACAAATCATGGCACAGTAGAACAATGTTCGTGTTCTTTCTGGTAGGTTTAATCTTGATTGTCATTGAAAAATAATATTTGCTTTTGGGAATATGTGTGTGTGTGTGTGTGTGTGTGTGTGTGTGTGTGTGTGTGTGTGCATGTGTGGGTTTTCATCTGTTTGACTAACTTAACAATTTCTTCTTGGGTAATCAGAAGAACAGAGAAGCAAGGCTGTAGTTCACATTGGTGGAAAGACTTTGAAAAACATGAGGCTTTGGATAAGTCTACTTACCAAATACTGAATATACATTTGATCTCTGTTCTGCTGGAATCCCCCTCAGTTCAGTTTGGTTCAGTCACTCAGTTGTGTCCGACTCTTTGAGATTCCATGGACTGCAGCATACCAGGCTTCCCTGTCCATCACCAACTCCTGGAGCTTACTCCTACTCATGTCCATACAGTCGGTGATGCCATCCAATGTTTTTAAGCCAACTTTTTCACTCTCTTCTTTCACTTTCATCAAGAGGCTCTTTAGTTCCTCATAACCTTCAGCCATAAGGGTGGTACCATCTGCATATCTGAGATTTTTTATATTTCTCCCAGCAATCTTTGTTCCAGCTTGTGCTTCATCCAGCCCAGCATTTCACATGATGTACTCTGTATATGAGTTAAATAAGCAGGGTGACAATATACAGCCTTGACGTACTCCTTTTCCGATTAGGAACCAGTTTGTTGTTCCATGGCCAGTTCTAACTGTTGCTTCTTGACCTGCATACAGATTTCTCAGGAGGCAGGTTAGGTGGTCTGGTATTCCCATCTCTTTCAGAATTTCCCACAGTTTATTGTGATCCACACAAAGGCTTTGGCATAGTCAATAAAGCAGAAGTAGAAGTAGGAATTCTCCTAGCTTATGCTAATATATTAATAAATATGTGAGCATTGACAAAATGAAGTACTGTGAGGTCATTGGAAAAATTAGCTCCTTTGGGTAGTGGGTGAGGTTTTTTTTTTATAATGTTGATGGAAATTCACGTGAGGATTAGAAGAAGGTACTTTTTTTTAAAGGTACATAATAGCAAAGTTAGGAAGCTAGAATATCCACGGAGGCTCTTTGTGACCAATAGAAAAGCCTTAATTAGGCTTCCCTGATAGCTCAGTTGGTTTGACCCTGGGTTTGATTCCTGGGTCTGGACGATCTGCTGGAGAAGGGATATGCTACACATTTCAGTATTCTTGGGCTTCCCTTGTGGCTCAGCAGGTAAAGAATCTGCCTGCAATGAGGGAGTCCTGGGTTTATCCCTGGGTTGGGAAAATCCTCTGGAGAAGGGAAAGGCTACCTCTGGAGAAGGGGAAAGCTACCCACTCCAGTATTCTGGCCTGGAGAATTCCATGGACGGTATAGTCCACGGGGTCACAGAGTCAAATATGACTGAGTGACTTTCACTTTCACTTTCACTTCTCAGGATACAAATAATTTCCTCCCTTGTTCTGTAATTCCCTTGTTATTTCAGTTCTTCAGTAATGCCTTCTGTATGATACTGGTGGAGAAAAGAGGGCCAGAACAGTGAAGGTGGGTGTGTCTTGTCCCTCATCCAACTCTTCCCTGGTGTCTGTGCTGAGGCATCCTGGGAACTGAACAGCCATGGGGTTGGAGGTAGCATGATGAAGGACAGAAAGAACTGACTGTCAAGTGAACAACTCAGAAGAAAGCCACAGAAGTCTGTTTCTTCTCCTTTCTTGCACCATGTTAAGAGAAGGTGAAAGGAAGAGAAGAGAAAAAAGAAGAGGACAGGAGAAAAAGGAGGGAAAAGAGAGGAGAAAATCATTAAAAAAAAAAAAACAAACAGTTAATAATTAGCTCACTTTTCCCTGAACAGCCAATGTTAAACATGTAACCTTTTGTGGGTTTCTTAATGTGAATATCCACAAATCAGTCAGTGTGATGCTCCACATTAACAAACTGAAGAATAAAAACCATATTATTATCTCAATAGATGCAGAAAAAGTTGTTAACAAAATTTGACATCCATTTCTGATAAAAATTCTCCAGAAAGGGGGCACCAAGGGAGCATACCTCAACATAATAAAGGTCATATATGATAAACCTACAGCTAACATACTCAATGATGAAAAACTGGAAACATTTCCTCTGAGATCAGGAACAAGACAAGAATGCCCACTTTTTGCTACTTTTATTCAACATAGTATTGGAACTCCTAGTCACAGCAATCAGAAAAGAAAAAGAAATAAAAGGAGTCCAAATTGTTTGCAGATGGCATGAAACCATACATAGAAAATTCTAAAGACAGCCCCAGAAAACTACTAGAACTCATCAGCAAATTCAGTGAAGTTGCAGGATACAAAATTAATATACAAAAATCTGTTGCATTTCTACACACTAACAATGAGCTACCAGAAAGAGAAATTAAATAAAAATTCCACTTACCACCTCATCAAAAAGAATATATCTAAGGAGATAAAAGACCTATACTTGGAAAACTATGAGACGCTAATGAAAGAAATGAAGATCAACACAAACAGATGAAAAGATACAGCATGTTCTTGGACTGGAAGAATTGATATTGTTAAAATGGACCACACTACCAAAGCAATCTACAGATTCAGTACATTTCTTATCAAAATATCAATGGAACTAGAACAAGTAATTTTAAAATTTGTGCAGAAACACAAAAGACCTCGAATGACTGAAACAATTTGGAGAAAGAACAGAGCTGAGGAATCACACTCCCTGAATTCAGACTATACAACAAGTCTACAGTAATCAAAACAGTATGATATTGGCACACAAAAAAAGACACATAGATCAACGGAACAGAACAGAAAGCCAAGAAATAAACCTATGCATTTACATTCAATTAATCTACAACAAAGGAGACAAGAATATACAATGAAGAAAAGGCAGTCTTTTCAATAAGTGGTGCTAGGAAAACTGGACAACTACACGTAAAAGAATGGAAATGTTCTAAAACATTCTCTAATACCATACACAAAAATAAAATAGATTAAGGACCCTAATGTTGAGACTGAAAATCATAAAACTACTAGAGGAAAACAGGTAGAATACTCTTCAATATTAATTTTAGCAATATTTTTGGGATCCCTCTCCTAAAGCAAAAGTGAAAGTGAAACTGCTAGCTGCTCAATTGCTCACCTCTTTGCAACCTCATGGACCATAGCCTGCCAGGCTCCTCTGTCCATGGGCTTCTCCAGGCAAAAATACTGGAGTGGGTTGCCGTTTCCTTCTCCAGGAGATCTTCCCAACCCAGGGATCAAACCCAGGTCTCCTACATTGCAGGCAGATCCTTTACCAATTGAACCACCAGGGAAGCCTCAGTAAAGCCAATAAAAATAAAAATAAACAAATGGGACCTAATTAAACTTAAAAGCTTTTGCACATCAAAGGAAACCACTGACAAAATGAAAAGACAACCCACTGAATATAAGAAAATATTTTCAAATGGGATGATAGATAAGGGCTTAATATCAAACATACATAAATAACTCTTACAACTCATAAAAAAAAAAAAAACTAACAGACAATCTGATTTTTAAAATGGGCCAAAAACCTAAACAGACATTTTTCCAAAGAGGAAATACAGATGGCCATCAGGCACATGAAAACTTGTTCACAGTTGCTAATCATCATGGAAATGCAAATCAAAATCACAGTGAGATATCACTTCACACTGGTCAGAGTGACTACCATCAAAAAGAACAGAAATAACATATGTTGATGGGGATAGAAGGAAAAGTAAACACTACTATCCTGTTGGTGGGAAAGTAAATTGATGCAGAAGCTGTGGGAAACAGTATAAAGGTTTCTCAAAAACCTAAAACTAGGACTACCATATGACTCAGTAATTTCAGTTCAGTTCAGTTGCTCAGTGGTGTCCAACTCTTTGCGATTCCATGGACTATAGCATGCCAGGCTTCCAGGGTTTGCTCAAACTCAAAAAAGTTGTCCATCAAGTCGGTGATACCATCCAACCATCTTATCCTCTGTCATCCCCTTCTCCTTCTGCATTCCTAGGTATATATCTGAAAAATAAACAAAAATACTAATTTGAAAAGAGGCATGCACCCCAGTTCAATAGTAACATTATTTACATTTGCCAAGATATAGAAGCAACCTAAATATCCACTGGCAGATGAATGGATAAAGAAGATTGGAATATATATATAGGTATATAAATAATGAAAATATAAATAATGAAATACTCAGCCATGAAATTAAAAGACGGTTGCTTCTTAGAAGAAAAGCTATGACCAACTTAGACAGCATATTAAAAAGCAGAGACATTACTTTGCCAACAAATGTCCATCTAGTAAAAGGTATGATTTTTCCTGTAGTCATGTATGGATGTGAGAGTTGGACTATAAAGAAAGCTGAGGGCCGAAGAACTGATGCTTTTGAACTGTGGTGTTGGAGAAGACTCTTGAGAGCCCCTTGGACTGCGAGTCAATCCTAAAGGAAATCAATCCTGAACATTCACTGGAAGAACTGATGCTGAAGCTGAAACTTTAATACTTTGACTACCTGATGCAAAGAACTGACTCATTGGAAAATATCCTGATGCTTTGAAAGACTGAAGGTGGGAGGAGAAAGGAACGACAGTGGATAAGATGGTTGGATGGCATCACCTACTCGATAGACATGAGTTTGAGCAAGCTCCAGGAGTTGGTGATGGACAGGGAAGCCTGGCCTGCTGCAGTCCATGGGGCTGCAAGGAGTTGGACATGACTGAGTGACTGAACTGAACTGAACTCAGCCATGAAAAATGAAAATTTGCCATTTGCAGGAAAATGGATGTCCTTGAGGCCATTTTCAATGAAATAAGTCAGACAGAGGAAGACAAATACTGTATGATATCACTTATCTATGGAATCTAAAAAAATAGAGCAAGCTAGTTAATTTAATATAAAAGAAACAGATTTGTAGATATAGAGAACAAACTAGTGGTTACCATTAGGGAGAAGGAAGGGGGAGGGGCAATACAGGAATGGGGGACTAAGACAAACTCTTACGTATAAAATAAGTTACAAGAATATACTTCACAGCAGAATATATAGCCAGCATTTTATAATAACTATAAATGGAGTATAATACTGAAAAAAAGGATGTATGCTTCCTGTAGGTCTCAGGTCAGTCTTCAAATTACTTCCTTTTAGCAAATCTCCCCTTCAAGTTGCCATCACCCCTGTGATCTCTACTCTGGAAGTTGAAAACCTGGACAGGGTTTCTAAAGGCCCAGAGAGTCTTCATTTCCACATGGACCCTCACTGGGGACAGACTAGGGGCCCTGCATGCATAGGTGTAAGAAGTTCCATTCAGAACTGAGTACACTTCCACTTGGCTCCCTGCTATGCTCCAGAAGATTGTTTCCCTAAGAATTCACGTTTCTTCATTTTATCTTCCCTGTTTTTGATGCCCTGCCTACTCCTCTTATCTCGTTTATCATCTTTGAATTTTCTATAGTCCTTATGAGTAAAAAACGAATCCTGGACTATTTTTGTCTCTCATATTAACCCTGATCATTGTTTGTGTTTTCCCAATGGATGATTCACATCTGTTCAGTTACAAGGAGGAAAGAATTCATCAGGATAAAATTAAAAGTGTTTGGTGGGTACAGAATGAGGTTGAAACACAGATTAATATTTAGAAAGATTACTCCACTCCTCTGAGATTATACAGACAGGGTGTTTGCTACATCACTTCTTTACAAGTGGGAGCCATTTATAATTCTCAACACCCATCTTGCTGAGAGAAGGTGATGGCATCACCTTGTTAAGCTGAAAATGGATCTAGAAAAACACAAGAAACCAAAAAATGTGTGGCAAGAAGGGACATATGAAAAATTCCACATATATGTGCAGTACTTTTGCTAAGTGTGCACAAGAGATCCAAATTTATGGTGTTGATAGAACCCACATCTTGACCTCTGAGGCTAAGCTGTTTGGGTTACTACAGAGTTTGCAAATTTAAGTCGCTCTCAGTTGGTATTCTCTGGCTTCTGGCCAAACTGAGGCCTAAAGTCCAGACTGCCCCGTGACTGAATACAGAAAACTCTTAATGCTTTGGAAGTGTTTCAAATCTTTTAGGCCATTAGGGGACTATTTGGAAGGATAATATACTAAAACAAATTGTGATAGTATTAAATAGTTATTGCGGTTTTCCAACACAGGTTTTTTTTTTTTTTTAATTTCTTATTCCCTGGTAGGCTAAGGGCACACTAGTTGGCATTTATCTCTTCCCACCAACTCTCACATTATCTTTTGAGTGTTACTGTTTTGTCACACTTGGACTAGTCTGCCTTGTGTTACAGATGTCTGGTACTAAACGAAAGCAAGACTGTGTTGGAAGTGTATCATATGAAACAAGCTGAGATGGAGGAGGAGGTGGGCCCAAGACCTGTGGAGGAGCAACAAGACAGGAATGGGCTCCCTGGTCAAGGCAGGAAGAACAGTTGAAATTAGATGATAACAGTTACCTAGAGTATTTCAGCACCTCTCTGTTTTAGAAATACCCAACTGAATTTGGCATCATGTGTTCACCAGGTAGCAAATAGCTTAAACAAACAACAACCAACACCTGACAACTGGATTTCAGAAAGGAGGGTGGTGAGAAAATTAGTGTCATAAAAAACCTGAAAGGGGGAAAGAAAAGAGATGATGGCTTGGCTAGAGTTGAATTAAGAAATAATTTTTCAAAATTTCAAGAGTCATAACACACAGCTGAGTCCCAAGAAGGCTGGGAATCTAACTAAGAGCTTGTCTTATGGTCTCCCATGTCCTTTCTAGAAAACCATGAAGAGATTTCCCTTGCATACAGTTACCCCTGACACTTTGGAGAAATCTCTAAAAATGCTTCTGGATGGATTTATGATAGGTTCCCAACCTGGTCGCTGTTTACATTTGGGGTCAACATTTTCTTTGTTGTTGTGGGCTGATCCAAGTGAGCCCTGTAGGATGTTGAGCAGCATTTCTGTCTTCTACTCACTCACACTAGTAGCACCTCCCCGCTGAGCTGGGCCACTGCCGCTCCCTCCTCCAGGGGGCCCTCGAAATGTCCCAGTGAGGCTGAGGTCTCTGGGACATTAAGGGTGGAAGCCACAGTGCTCTGGGAAAGAGTGGAGAGGCTCCATTTCCTTTGTACTTTATCACCTGAGGGATAAAGCATATTGTGGCACTTTATATCTTTCAGAAAAATGTGCAATATTCCTTGAACTTTTCCTTGATCTGGAATACAATTTGAACCAATTGGGGCTACCCCACAGGACCACTTTCCACGACAGACATCATCATGCTTTTCTGATCTCCTTCCCCTCTGAGGAGCTTGTCCTTGACTATACTCTCTCTGATTCTTCCCACCCCTTCTTCTCAACCTCAAGAAGCCAGAACTTAGTGTTCCCATGTCTCAGGGGGTTACAGAGAAGGAAGAGAAGTTTCATGAAGAAACTTTTTTGCCGATTTTTGTTTTTTAAAAATCTCAACTCATAAGATAGGCTATGCTGAGTTCTCTTGAGAGAAGGGAGAAATATATCCCAAGGAGAAGGGCATTAATGGTCTGTGTTTCCAGGGATTTTTTTTTTTTTCCCTAGCAGTGCCCCCAGGAAGGTCAGAGAATCTCCTAAAGGAGGTGTACCAGCTGTGCCTAAGGAGTTTTAGATTCTACACAACAGAATTCCTGCCTTGGCAGTGATTTCATAAAGTATAGAGCCACTTACCTTTATAACTCTGCCCATGTGACCCTCAGGGGGCAGGTTGTGTGTTCCAATGATGGTCACAATGATATCTTCCATCTTGTACTCTCTTCTACAATGTGGTCTTGCTTATGTCTTACCAAAAAGTGGCATCTATTTCCTCTCCCTTGAATCTTGCTTGCCTGGATATATGACTTTACTGAAACCAACAAGACATGGTAGACATGATGTTACCTGACACCCAGAGTTAGATCAGGATAGGCTGTGTGGCTTCTACCTGGTTGCCTTGTTCAGTGGAAAGTACATGTAGAAAGTCCAACTGCCTTGTGATTTCCGTATACAGGAAGACACATGTAGATGTTCTCGTGGACATCCCTGCTGAGCTCCCTGTCACCACCGGCACCATGTGCTGTGGCATCTCGGAAATCCCACCCAGTGGAGTCTTCAGATGCCCAAAGCCTAAGTCATGTTTGACTGCAGCTTCCCTGATGAGTTGAGAAAGAGTGCAGAAAATATGAAATAAGGGCGTGTGTGCTCAGCTGCTTCAGTTGTGTCTGATTCTTTGCATCTGTATGGGCTGTAGCCCATCAGGTTTCTCTGTCCATTGGATTTTCCAGGTAAGAATACTGGAGGGGTTTGCCATGCTCTCTTCCAGGGGATCTTTCCAACCCAGGGATCAACCTCATGTTTTCCTGTGTCTTCGGTATTGCAGTGGATTCTTTATCCACCGAGCAACTTGGGTAGCTGGGAGCCACCTGGAATAAGTAATTTAGGTTAAATTGAGGATTTAAAATTGAGGGCAAAAGAGCTAACAAATGCTATATTTTTTAGCTTGCAATTTGCTTTAGCACATACACACACACATGTTTTTAATCTTTGTACTTCACCTAGAGGAGCTCCAGTCTTCATCCAAAAGGGAAAATAAGAATCCTTCAGCCTCTAGGGTTAGTCATCAGTTGAATGATCAGTAGCACCTTCAGATTTATTCTTCCATTTCTATTTCTCCCTTTGTAAAGCTGATTACTTTACCTACAAAGGTCCTTTCAACTCAAAGATCACGTTTCCCTTTAGAAATTGCCCTAGGTCTTTATATTTAGTATTAAGCTTAATTGAAAGATAATACCCCAAGCTGCTGAAGCTCTCAGGTTCCTACTTATATGAAGTTTAAATGAAATACGTAATTTTTCTCTCTATAATTTTCCTGCTTAATAAGTCTGAGTCAGCCATGTGCTGCATTCAGATCAGGTTCCTCTCAAAGAGTGTTGATTCTAGGTCTGGAACTAAAAGTTAGTGTTTATACAGTGAAATACTATCCACATAACTAACTTTTCACAGTCATGATTTTTGTCACTTTTATTATTGTCCAAAATAGTTCAGCTGTAATTCCTACTACTACCTCTTTATTTTCAACGTGAAAGAAAATTAAGTAAGTCAAGGAGAGGTTTAAAGCTATATTTACAGGTATATCCTTTATATGAGTATTATTTGCATTCTAGTGTTTTCATACTTGATGTTTTGTGTATAACCTGTCAGGAATTTTTGTGATATGTATATATAGAAGTTAATGTCTTGATTTTTTTCTTGACAATGTGCTGATGAATTAAATTTCTATCCTTCAAAATTTTTGCATTTTCCTGTTCTCATTGGTTTCACTCAATGCATTTACAGTCAACAGTGCACCGTTCTTAATTAGATAACATTTTGTATTGTTTGTTAATAGGTAAACTTTATCCATCTTGATTTTGCAACTAGATTATAAAGTTTTAGACATTTGTAGTCTTAGGATGAACAATGTCAGACCTCAATAAATACTTGCTGTTACTTTTCTACCTTTTTGTTTTCCAATCTGTGGTCTTGAAATCAAAAGATATTTTTGAATTAATCCCCCACTGACTTAGTCAGTGAAGTGAAAGTCACTCAGTTGTGTCTCACTCTTTGTGACCCCGTGGACTGTATAGTCGATAGAATTCTCCAGGCCAGAATACTGGAGTGGGTAGCCTTTCCCTTTTCCAGAGGATCTTCCAAACCCAGGCATGGAACCCAGGTCTCCCATATTGCAGGCAGATTCTTTACCAGCTGAGCCACAAGGGAAGCCCAAGAATACTGGAGTGGGTAGCCTATCCCTTCTCCAGCAGATCTTCCTGACCCAGGGATTGAACTGGGGTCTCCTGCATTGCAGGCAGATTCTTTACCAACGGAGCTAAGAGGGAAGATCCCTCTTTTATTTTGGTAAACCTCGGAAAGGGTGCTCCTTGTCTCCCAGCTCTTAGATACACGTTAAAAAGAGGACATTGTCCAGTGGAGTCATTGATACGCTTCATGAAACAAACAGAATTTTCATTAGGAGGGTGTTTATTAAATGAACATGTTTTGAAGAAAGATGAGGAGACATATGAGCTAATTCTCATCATAAGACCTCTGACCCAGGGAGGTGCCAGAGGGAGGAGGAGCCAGAGCCTTCAGCCTGCCAAGAAGTGCTGAAAGTCAGCCTCAGAACAAGAAGCTAGAAAGCAAATGTGTCAACAGTGTGTGCAGCCGACCCATTTCCAGATGAGACTTCTGGGGAAAACATGTGTGGTGAATCTAAGCACATCTTCAAATAAGAAAGAAACAGACTTTTCACTTGGCAGTCTCATGGCAGGGACTGTCTCCTAGAGATGGTCTTCTGGATGTGGTGGCCATGTTGAGCACTGAAATCGGTGTCCTTATGCTACATCTTCATTTGGGCTTTCTGTTTGGGACCCTTAGTGCTGGAAGCGGTGCAACTGAATGGTCCTGGTCATGGAGTTTGGAGTCACTCCCACTTGGCTAGATATTTTACTTCCCTACTTCCTGCCTGTGTAACTCCAAGAACTTTGTTTAATCTCTTTCCACCTTAGCATTATCACCTACAAAATCAAGTTGATACTAGAAGATTGTTGGGATGATTAATTAGGGTAACACGTATAGGACGGTTTTGGTAGCTCTTGTCAATAAATGATAGTATTGGATGTATTGTGTCTGATTGAGACCTGCTCCCGTGGTGCAAATGAGTTTTCTTCTGTAGTGTCTCCAGATAGAAAGCACCCTGTGCAAAACTATAAAAGCCACTAGCTCAGATGCTGGCCTAGGCTGGCTATGGTGTTTAAAGAAGACTTTGGGAAGGGGAGACTTTCTGATACCAATGAAAACAAGTTGTTTCTCTGAGGAGCTGAGGTATTTTCTCCCTTTGTAGCAAAAAATGGCTCTCTGGACCTCTTCAAATAAATCATAGGACAAAGAAGCTTCAGAACAAGAGATGTCATTCAGTCCCACTCTTCTTGTTTTTCCTTAGGGAAAAATGCTTTCATGGGATGTGTTTTATGAGAGATATTGAAAGGCTTCTGTTTATGATGGTAAATCTGCTTACAGATCACACTTTATTTCGATTGCTTATTGAGGATTTTTCCCCAGAACACCTGCATGGAAATAAGCATTTGGGTTTTAAAAGATGAGAGCATTTAGTCACTAACTCATTTAGTTACTAAAGCCACTAAGGTCACTCATTTAGCCACTCCCACTCAGCCTCCTTTGAACCACAAATATGACTCCTTATAGGGAAATCCCATCTCTTCTTTCCTAGGCAGTTTAGCAGGGCAAGATGCTGCCATCCTTTTCTTTGAGTTTGAAATAAGCTGCCTGTTTTCCTTTTCATCACATCTACAGAGATTAGGGGCAAACAGGGAGCTGCGTACCCTGTCTGGGGAGATACTGGAAGTCTCAGTTTGTATGGGGTTTATGTTCATGACCAGCCCACTGGGAGTGGGCCGAAAACTGAGACTTTCTGCCTATGTAGACTCCCTATCTTTGGTAGGTACACGCGATGGATCTTCAGGCAGGGTGAAACCACAACTTCTTTAGAAAATGAGGATGGCATTAGAGCAGGATGACTTCAGGGTCAGATGATGAAGGGAGAGAAATGGAGGCTATGGGTCATTGTATGTATGCTTTGGAGGCCCTCCTAAGCATTCTTGTTTTATCATGTTCCATGAAAGCATCATAATTTATCAACTGCTGCTTTCTCTTGGGTGGAGAAAGTCCCCCCATCTTGGTGCACGTTATTTTGTTTTCAGTCTTTGCTCAAGTGCAAAAAGCCCTGGATGTCTCTGTGCTCTTCTGTTTCTTTCTTACTGATTCTATAAGCCTTCTTATGCTTCTCTGCACCAGGTATTCAGGGATCCATAAGAGACGTTGACTGCGGGAGTCATTATCTCAGAAAATGTTTATGAAGGAAATAAAACATCCCAGTGACAAGGCAGGAGGAACCCGGAGTTTCCATGACTTTTGGATACAGTTTGTAAAGCATCTTGGGTCCTCTGACCCACCCCAAGCTGCTCTGCTAGCTAAAACATAGTCACTGACCTATTGATTGCTGAGATATGTTTTTAAAAGCATCTGGATCTGGGCAATTAGTTCCTGTTTAATGAAGAATGTTAAATCAGGGCCTCTGATTCTTTAATTGATCAATAAATTCATTATTTCCCTTGTATGGTTGTGTGGACTCAGGCCAGTGGGAAAAATAAAGTAGAACAAGAAGTTGAGAAAGTGGATCCAAAGATTTATTAGCCCCACAAAGAAACACATTGTTGATCCATTCATTTCCCAGTAATTGCTTGTTTATTAAGGTGACCACTCAAAGAGAAAGTCAATAGCAGAGATTGTCAATAATAAAGAAGGGTTGTGTGTTTACTGTAAGTAGATGGTGTTGTGTTTCTGATATTAGAGTTCCCAGATCATAAAAAGCACAGTGAGAGGGCATACACTACAGAGTTAAATGTGGGCTATTAGTCCATTATGAAAGGGAATTTCACTGGAACCCATGGGCTTTTAGAGAAAGCTACTCTGGGTAAGGGGAGTTACCAAATTTATAGTTATTTTTTAGAACTTGAGAGATAGTATGTTACATTGAAAAGAGTGCAGGATTTTAGGTCAGTCAAGTGTGGTTTCAAACATAAATATATCATGTATGAATTGCATTAACTGTGTAATGGACTTTCTTTTGCATCCTTGATCATCTTTATCTGAAAGGCAAAATAGCATCCTACTTAAGAATGTGGATGTTGAGGCTAGGATGCTGAATAGGACTCCTAAGCAGCAAAAGAACTCTAAAATCCTGTAACACTCTGCCACTTTTTAACTATTGGATCTTGAGGAAGTTTAGTTCTCTGTGCTTCTGTTTTCTAACTCTGGTCAAATAAGGGTGATGATGGGTAGCAGAACTGATGCTCAGACCCAGATGGTCCTGGTCAGCCTATGTTTACCTGCAGGTGAGCTTCCTGTGCATAACTTCCCATCTCAGGCATCTGGTCTTTGTTCCCTAGAAGGATGAGAGCTTTCTTCTGGCACCAATTGGTCACACCAATTGGTCAGAAAAGATAATTGGTCTAATTTCAATCTTCTTAAATTTGCTAAGATTTGTTTTGCATATCTATTCAAGAGATCATATGCACTTGTTCCCAAATGTTCTATTTGCTCTTGAGAAGAATGTATATTCTGCTGTTTTCCCAGGTATTTGTCTGTTAGATCCATTTGATTTAAAGTATAGTCCAAATCCAAAGTTTTCTCATTGATTTTCTGTCTGGATGTTTTATCCATTGTTGGAAGTGAGGTATTTTAGTTTCCTATAATTATTGTATTGTTATTTATTTTTCCCTTTAGATCTATTAGTATTACTTAATATATTTAAGTGGTTCAATGTTGAGTGAGTGTATATTTATGATTACTATGTCTTCTTGGTGAATTACCTCTTTATTACTGTATAATGACTTTCTTTGTCTCTTCTTACAGTTTTGGATTTAAAGTGTATTTTGTCTTATATAAGTGTAGCTGCTCCTGTCCTCTTTTGATTTCCACTTGCATGAGATGTATTTTTTATCACTTCACTTCGAGCCTATGTATGTCCTTAGAGCTAAAGTGACACTCTTGTAGTGAGCATACAGTTGGGTCCTGTTTTTTAATCCACTCAGCTATCCTGTGCATTTTGATTGGAAAATTTAAATCCATTTACATTTAGAGTAATTAGTGATAGATGAGGATTTACTAATTCCATCTTATTAATGGCTTTCTGCTAATTTGTAGTTCCCTTGTTCTAATGAGATTTTTTTTTCATTTGTTTTCATACTAGTCTTTGAAAGTCATTAAGTGCTTTACAGCATGTCTCAATTTATAGTGGCCACATTTCATATACTCAATAGCTACAGGTGGTGGTGACTATTGTCTTGCATGATTGTAATGCTAGTTTCTTGCTTAGTATGTGTTATTTCCTCTTCTAGTGGTATCTGTCCTCTCCATGACAGCTCAGCAAGCTTCTTTCCTCTTTCAAAAGAAAGTTCAAGTTTGTTCTCCCTAGTTTATCATTAATTGATTTGTGAAACAGAATCAACAGTGTGTTCTTTGGTATCAGATCACCAGATTCCAGTACCCTGGGAGAGTTACATTTGTATCTCTGTGTTTTATCTGAGAAATGTAGATTGCAAAGGCGCCCACTTAAATGAGTGAATTATGTAAATACAGCACATGCAAATAAATGCCTAGTGAGTGTCAGCAATTGTCTTCATCATTGTTTTCATTACAAGACTTCATGTTAGATACTACACTGATGAGGACTAGGAATACTCATGACCTTCACTTAATAAGCATTAAGCTAAAGGTAGTATGAAATAGGAAAAACAGTGAGGAAGTTTGGAGGTGCTTTTTGATTATTCCCCTCAACCCAGCATTGTGTCTGGCACATAGTGAATCTTCAATATATATTTGAGGAATTAATGAATTCACTAAACAAAACATTTTCAACTATGAAAAATATGATTTTCTTGTCACTTGTTCCCTCTTCTTTCTAGGAAGAATAAACACATTCAGATATCAGGAAGCAGGTTTAACTTCAATTTTGTGTTCTCAGTTAAAACATCTCTATTTTTTGTTTTGACAGACACAGTAAGGTCACATACTTCACAGGGGTTTTCATAATAAACATCAGTGATACATTTACTAATATAAAGCATTATCTCCAAAAATTAATAGTAGGAGAGTTCCTACCATTCCAAGAATAAACTTATGAAAAATTAAAAGGACCATCTCCAGTTAATTATTGCAAGACTGCTTGCTCTTAGACTAAGCAAATTGTCCAGCAACTCATATATATTTCTGGTTAAAACATACTTCAATAGCAGCAGCTTCTTCCTGTCTGGAGACCAAATGGCTATGCAGTAAGTATGTAGTGAACAGGTGATTCTCAGAGAGTAAATACGCAGAGTGTGTGTTTGGAGGGAGAGGACGGAAGAAAAGAGAAATTGGCTTAAATCAATTGTAGATAAAAGATTTCAGTAGTTCAGAGACACATCTGCTTGGGGCTGTTAATAAGTAAGTTGTGGTCCTGTTTAGCCTTTGGTAAGACTAATGCCTCAGTTCCTCTTTTAGAACAGCCAAGATGAATCTAAGGAGATTAGGAACAAGGATTGCACACAATCATGAAAACATTTCTGGAGCCCACATCTGCTATATTGCAAGTCTTTTCTCACTAGTCTTGTAATACAAATGTGGTTTTTTGGCTGTTGTTATAGATGACTAACATGTGGTTTCAGTAGCCCTCCTCTTAGATGCCCCCTGGTTATTCGTGCCATGTTCCTTAGAAGGAAACTATTTAACAAGTAGAAATTCTTCCCCCACTTTGACACTCTGTAAGGTTATTGAGTTCAGTTATCTTGAAGGCAAGTAACTCCAACCATGGGGTAAAAAAAAATGTCCTATCACACTTCATTAAGAAGCTTATGAGATATTTAATTCTTTAATGGGATGGAATTTTGGGGATCATGTGGCACACTTGCAAAATAGTTGACATTTTTTACTTTATAGATGATTATGGAAATACTATTCTTGAAAGTCACTCTTTGCAACTCCATGGACTATAGCCTGTCTGACCCCTCTGTCTGTGGGATTCTCTAGGCAAGAATACTGGAGTGGGTTGCCATTTCCTTCTCTAGGGAATCTTCCCTACTCAGGAACTGAACCCGGGTCTCTTATGTTTACTACATTAGCAAGCAGGTTCTTTACCACTAACACCACCTGGGAAACCCTATTCTTAAAGTCAAGAGTTAGTACAGTAGATAGTAAATTACAGTTATTAAAGACAGAAAATATCTTTCCCCCCACCATGTTACTGGCTATAATTTATTGCATTTAGCTTAACATAATCAACGCTTAAGACTAAGTTTGTATCTTTGCATTAATTCCATTAAATTGTAGCCAGTTAAATATTCACAAAAGAGCTATATGCTCCAGGGCCATGTTCCTCAAGTTTGTCTGTCATAGGCTATGAAAGTCTGCTGATAGATTATAAAATGAATCAAAACATTATTATGTTTTCAGTGTATAAGTACAAGCATACAATTCCATTGATATTTTTTCTTTTCAATGGCAATTGGGAATGGATAAGTAGAGTAAGGCAGGAAAGAAGGGGATGACAGAGAATGAGATGGTTGAATGGCATAGCTGACTTGATGCACATGAGTCTGAGCAAGCTCCAGGAGTTGGTGAAGGACAGGAAAGCCTGGTGTGCTGCAGTCCATGGGGTCACAAAGAGCCAGACACAATTGAATGACTGAACTGAATTGACTGAAGTAGAGTAAGCCATCAAGGAATTTCCTTTATTATTTTTGGCTCTGTTGATATGTGTTACTGTTCATATTATTTGAGAATCACTAGTCCAGAGTAGCATTTCCAAACCCCATAGATGGCAGCCCATGAGGCTCCCTTGTCCCTGGGATTCTCCAGGCAAGAACACTGGAGTGGGTTGCCATTTCCTTCTCTAGTAGCAGCAGCACAGCAGTCCAGAGTAGCATTTCCAAACGTAAACCAAAAATCAATCTGCAAATGCTGCTCCTGTGTCCTTATTTGGAGATGTATGATGCATTTGAGACTACAAATTGTCAAAGGAACAGTTTAGCATCATTTGATTAATCCTTTTCTCCCAACCACTTTGAAGCAAAGACACTTTTGTTTTTTGTTCATAAAACATATAATTATATCTTAAGAGATTACTGGGGTTCCAAGGAAAGCAGTTTGAAAACTGAGGACTTTAAGAGAACTGAAGAGAACACAATCTAAACCTGTGTACGATCACAGCCAACCAGTAACAGACCCCCAAATTTGGCTCCATTGACTGTAAAATGTGACATTTCCAGTCTGTTGTTTGGTGATTTTAAACTATGATTATTTTGAGTGTGATTATTAAAGGATGTGTACTGAAACTTGAGTTCTATAATGGAAAACCTATAAATGGCTATATACACAAGGCAATTTACATGAACACATATACACACACAGAGGCATGATTTCTCAGGGGAACGATTCATATTGTATTCATTGTGAAAGTCACTCCTTAGAGTAAGTCACATATGTGTAGGTATGCATCAGTTTACACATGTGTGCACACACACACACAAGGAATTAGGAAATAAAAGTGATGAGAATGAACATGTTTGGCCAGAGTAGGAACTGAAACAGAAGTATAACTTCTTACCCCGTCAGGTGAGGGCTGAGAGAAAACATTTTCTCTTTGCCTTTTCCCATTTCAAAACTCGTCCATATGAAAAACCCCTTTCTTGCATGCAGTGCTGTTTAAAATAATTTAATAGATATTGTCTCATATCCTTGGGTTATATATTGATATCTTTAAGATGCGCTCTGTTGTTAAGGCAAGGAGAAGCTTCTGATTATCACAATTTAAAATGGTCTCTTAGCTTCCAAGTTTCAATGAAAGAGGACTTTATTAATAGAATTTCGAGTACTCTGATGGCTTCCCTGGTGGCTCAGATGGTAAAGAATCTGCTTGCAATGTGGGAGATCTGGGTTTGATCCCTGGGTTGGGAAGATCCCCTACAGAAAGGAATGCATTCTTTCCTGGAGAATTCCATGGACAGAGGACTACAGTCTGTGGGGTCACAAAGAGTCAGACACAACTGAGCAACTAACATGTTATGTCTTTTATGGCTTTGGAGTATTTTAGAGCAGGGGTCCCCAACCTCTGGGATCTAATGCCTGATGATCTGAGGTGAAGCTGATGTAATAATAATAGAAATAAGGTTCACAATACATTTAATATATTTGAATTATCCTGAGATCATCGGCCCCTCCCATGGGTCTGTGGAAAAATTGTCTTTCACAAAGAATTTTCACAATTCTCCTGATGCCAAAAAGATTTGGAACCTCTAAAGCTTTTTTTTTTTCTCACTTGGAGATAACCAGTGTCCTTACTTATAATTTCTTTTTTGTTTAACTTTTACCTCTTATTTATGCATTTCTAAAAAATACAGTATTCTCGAATGACTTTGACCTTAATATGATTGGAATAATTCTACATGACTTCTTTATTTCTTGCTTGTTGCATACAACATTGTAAGATCCATCAAGCTGATGAATATTCTAATTTATTCATTTTCATTGCTATATATTATTCCCAAGTATGAATATACCAAACTATCCATTCTACCATTGATGCATATTTTGGTTTTCTCACTTTTTGAAAGAAGCCTGCATCACCAAGTGGCAGCTTGGAGGGTAGCCATCAAAAAGATCTGCCCAACTGGTATTCAAGTGTGAAGTGAGGGAAAAATAAGTCTTTGGTGCACTACATCACTGATGCTTTGGATGTACTTATTACTATAGAAGAACCTATCTTACCATGAATAATATTCCTAATCATAAAAATACATTATCATAAGGAAATTCTAGACTTCTGTGGCTTTGCTGAAAGTTCTAGCAAACATTCAAGGAAGCAAAAACCTTCAGTTTAACGTTAACAGTTTCAGAGACTAGGAGAAGAGAATAAATTCTCTGGTTTACTGGTTGTAGTGGGCAGGATAATGGCTCCCCAAGGGTGTCCATGATTTAATCCTTAGTATTTGGGAATATGTCACATGCATGGCAAAAGGGACTATGCAGATGTAATTAGGTTATGGTCCTGGAGAAAGATTATCCTAAATCTTGACTATCCTAAATCAGTTCAGTTCAGTTCAGCCGCTCAGTCGTGTCCAGCTCTTTGCGACCCCATGAATCGCAGCACGCCAGGCCTCCCTGTCCATCACCAACTCCCAGAGTTCACTCAGACTTGCGTCCATCGAGTCTGTGATGCCATCCAGCCATCTCATCCTCGGTCGTCCCCTTCTCTTCCTGCCCCCAGTCACTCCCACCATCACAGTCTTTTCCAATGAGTCAACTCTTCGCATGAGGTGGCCAAAGTTTCAGCTTTAGAATCACTCCTTCCAAAGAAATCCCAGGGCTGATCTCCTTCAGAATGGACTGGTTGGATCTCCTTGCAGTCCAAGGGACTCTCAAGAGTCTTCTCCAACACCACAGTTCAAAAGCATCAATTCTTTGGCGCTCAGCCTTCTTCACAGTCCAACTCTCACATCCATACATGACCACTGGAAAAACCATAGCCTTGACTAGACGGACCTTAGTTGGCAAAGTAATGTCTCTGCTTTTGAATGTGCTATCTAGGTTGGTCATAACTTTCCTTCCAAGGAGTAAGCATCTTTTAATTTCATGGCTGCAATCACCATCTGCAGTGATTTTGGAGCCCCCCAAAATAAAGTCTGCCACTGTTTCCACTGTTTCCCCATCTATTTCCCATGGAGTGATGGGACCGGATGCCATGATTTTCGTTTTCTGAATGTTGAGCTTTAAGGCAACTTTTTCACTCTCCTCTTTCACTTTCATCAAGAGGCTTTTTAGTTCCTCTTCACTTTCTGCCATAAGGGTGGTGTCATCTGCATATCTGAGGTTACTGATATTTCTCCTGGCAATCTTGATTCCAGCTTGTGCTTCTTCCAGCCCAGCGTTTCTCATGATGTACTCTGCATAGAAGTTAAATAAGCAGGGTGACAATATACAGCCTTGACGTACTCCTTTTCCTATTTGGAACCAGTCTGTTGTTCCATGTCCAGTTCTAACTGTTGCTTCCTGACCTGCATACAGATTTCTCAAGAGGCAGGTTAGGTGGTCTGGTATTCCCATCTCTTTCAGAATTTTCCACAGTTTATTGTGATCCACACAGTCAAAGGCTTTGGCACAGTCAATAAAGCAGAAATAGATGTTTTTCTGGAACTCTCTTGCTTTTTCCATGATCCAGCAGATGTTGGCAATTTGATCTCTGGTTCCTCTGCCTTTTCTAAAACCAGCTTGAACATCAGGAAGTTCACGGTTCACGTATTGCTGAAGCCTGGCTTGGAGAATTTTGAGCATTACTTTACTAGCATGTGAGATGAGTGCAATTGTGCAGTAGTTTGAGCATTCTTTGGCATTGCCTTTCTTTGGGATTGGAATGAAAACTGACCTTTTCCAGTCCTGTGGCCACTGCTGAGTTTTCCAAATTTGCTGGCATATTGGGTGCAGCTCTTTCACAGCATCATCTTTCAGGCTTTGAAATAGCTCTACCGGAATTCCATCACCTTCACTAGCTTTATTCATACTGATGCTTTCTGAGGCCCACTTGACCTCACATTCCAGAATGTCTGGCTCTAGATGAGTGATCACACCATCGTGATTATCCGGGTCATGAAGGTCCTTTTTGTACAGTTCTTCTGTGTATTCTTGCCATCTCTTCTTAATATCTTCTGCTTCTGTTAGGTCCATACCATTTCTGTCCTTTATCGAGCCCATCTTTGCATGAAATGTTCCCTTGGTATCTCTAATTTTCTTGAAGAGATCTCTAGACTTTCCCATTCTGTTGTTTTCCACTATTTCTTTGCATTGATCGCTGAAGAAGGCTTTCTTATCTCTTCTTGCTCTTCTTTGGAACTCTGCATTCAGATGCTTATATCTTTCCTTTTCTCGTTTGCTTTTCGCCTCTCTTCTTTTCACAGCTATTTGTAGGGCTTCCCTAGACAGCCATTTTGCTTTTTTGCATTTCTTTTCCTTGGGGATGGTCTTGATCCCTGTCTCCTGTACAATGTCAGGAACCTCATTCCATAGTTCATCAGGCACTCTATCTATCACATCTAGGCCCTTAAATCTATTTCTCACTTCCACTGTATAATCATAAGGGATTTGATTTAGTTCATTCACCCATTCCAGTCCATTTTAGTTCACTGATTCCTAGAATGTCGATGTTCACTCTTGCCATCTCCTGTTTGACCACTTCCAATTTGCCATGATTCATGGACCTGACATTCCAGGTTCCTATGCAATATTGCTCTTTACAGCATTGGACCTTGCCTCTATCACCAGTCACATCCACAGCGGGGTATCGTTTTTGCTTTGGCTCCATCCCTTCATTCTTTCTGGTATTATTTCTCCACTGACCTCCAGTAACATATTGGGCACCTACTGACCTGGGGAGTACCTCTTTCACTATCCTATCATTTTGCCTTTTCATACTGTTCATGGGGTTCTCAAGGGAAGCAAACTGAAGTGGTTTGCCATTCCCTTCTCCAGTGGACCACATTCTGTCAGACCTCTCCACCATGACCCGCCTGGACTATCCTAAATGACTTTAGATCCGGTCCCATCACTTCATGGGAAATAGATGGAGAAACAGTGGAAACAGTGTCAAACTTTATTTTGGGGGGCTCCAAAATCACTGCAGATGGTGATTGCAGCCATGAAATTAAAAGATTCTTACTCCTTGGAAGGAAAGTTATGACCAACCTAGATAGCATATTCAAAACCAGAGACATTACTTTGCCAACTAAGTCCATCTAGTTAAGGCTATGGTTTTTCCAGTGGTCATGTATGGATGTGAGAGCTGGACTGTGAAGAAGGCTGAGCCCCGAAGAATTGATGCTTTTGAACTGTGGTGTTGGAGAAGACTCTTGAGAGTCCCTTGGACTGCAAGGAGATCCAACCAGTCCATTCTGAAGGAGATCAGCCCTGGGATTTCTTTGGAAGGAATGATGCTGAAGCTGAAACTCCAGTACTTTGGCCACCTCATGCGAAGAGTTGACTCATTGGAAAAGACTGTGATGGTGGGAGTGGTTGGGGGCAGGAAGAGAAGGGGACGACAGAGGATGAGATGGCTGGATGGCATCACGGACTCGATGGACGTGAGTCTGAGTGAACTCGGGGAGTTGGTGATGGACAGGGAGGCCTGACGTGCTGCGATTCATGGGGTCGCAGAGTCAGACATGCCTGAGCGACTGAACTGAACTGAACTGAAGTGACTTTAAAAGGAAGGAAGCTTTCTTGGCTGAAACAGAGGCTCTGTTTCTCCTGGACAGGGCAAGATGTGATCAGGAAGGTTCAGAGAGGTATGACAAAACAGTGCTCTGGGTTTGAAAATGGAAGATAAGGGTTTTCAGGCAAATATACAGAAGCCTCTAGAAGCTGGGAATGACACTGTGTGTGTACAGCCAGAAAGAAAACAGGAATCTTAGTCCTACGATCTGAAGGAATTACATTCTGCAAGCAGCTGAATGAGTAGGAACCAGACTCTTCCTTCAAAAAGGAGCGCAGCTCTGACTCCTTGATTTTACTTTAGCCAGTGAGATCTGTGTCAGGTTTTTGACCTCAGAACCGAAGGATTAGAGATATGTGTTGTTTAAGCCACTAGATTTTTGGTGATTTGTTATGGCAGCAACAGAAAAATAGTATATGTGTGTAACCTTGATATCAAAACCTGGCAAGGACATTATGAGAAAGTGAAATATCAGGCCAATCTCATTTATGAACATAAACTCTGTACTAAAAAAAAATTAGCAAACTAAATCCAAAAATATATAAAAAGAGAAAAGCATTATTACCAAGTTGTATTTATGCCAGGTATGAGAGCTTGACTGAAAATCAATCAATATAATTCACCACATTGACAAATTCAAAGGATATATTACATGATGTCCTCAGTGGATGCAAAACAGCATCTGATGTCTAATAATTTATAATTACCTTCTGTAGTATCAATATGTGTTCTCCTCCTAGAACTGCCACACTGAAGAAATGATGAGATTCTAAAAATGAAATTTCAAGGGGGAGAATGGGATGATTTGGGGAAGGTGAGAAATTCTTACAGGGGATGCCCTTGAAATCCTAGATGTCAGTGAGCAATACTTGTTTGTACAGTCTGAGAATCAGTTCATGCCTCTTTATTCCCCACTGTTCAAATGCCACTGTGCACCCTGGAAGAGACCAGAACTCCTTTTTATCAAGGCAATCTGTTGTCAACACCTGCAGTGGCCTGGATTGTATACCTCTTGTGATTTTAATTTTTTCAGAAGCCTTCAAAGTTCATTTTCATCTCTGAGTTGAACTTAGTCATTCTTGAGCCAACAGTTACAGTTAGGAGCAGTGTTAGAACACAACTCAAGTCACTCAACTTCCATGCCATCTCATTTGCTTTCTTTGCTTAAAGAAACTAAAAATCAAAAAAGGAAAATCCTTTCCTTTTGTTTTGTCCAGTTCCTCTGTTTTGTCTGTCCAGTGGCTCATTTTCATTTCAGGTTCAAAGGATTTGTTAACAAAATAAACCACTCGTTATACACAAATAAATAATACAAATATTTATTGGAGAATTATCTAGCTTACTTTCAATATACTAACATTAAAAGAAAAGAGAAATAGAGCAGAGGATACATCACCAAGTTGGGTTTTGACCAACATCCGAACTCAAACATCACTGGGAAGTTCCATGTCACAGAAATCTGGAGTCCCAATTGGGAAAAGGTCCCGGGCAGCATGTTGGCTCAATGGATGAGACCTCAAAGATTGCTATTTGGGGTTCTGGTTTATAATCCCAGAATGTAAATTGCTATCATCATCAATCTGTGAGCAGAACTACAGCTCTGATGTTATGTTAATTTTTTAAATGTTGTTTGCTTAGTTCTACAAATCTTGGAATGTTGCTCAATCAGGGAGTGTTTGGCCAGACCTCCTCCCAGGACTTAACAAATTCCAAGATCCCTCCCTATCTATCTATTGTGCTTCTCTGACTTCCCTGGTGGCTCAGATAGTAAAGCATCTGCCTACAATGTGGGAGACCTGGGTTCTATCTCTGGGTCAGGAAGATTCCCTGGAGAAGGATATGGCAACCTACTCCAGTACTCTTGCCTGGAAAATCCCATGGATGGAGGAGCATGGTAGACTACAGTCCATGGGGTCACAAAGAGTCGGCCACAACTGAGCGACTTCACTTTCACTTTCCTCACTCACAGCAGGTGTGGCTGGCACCCACAGCAGCAGTCAGGACAGTGTCCAGGTATGTCAGAAGCTAGGTCAGAGGCCTGCTCTGCTTTGTCTCTGAAATCTAAACAAAACTCTTTATTTAATTTCCCTAACAGTCTCCTTTAGACCTGTGTGCAGGAGACGCTGTGGCATTGATCTTCCCTCTTTAATGGGCATCACTGTTTCTTTTAGGATGGATGGATATACAAGCAGTTGGCCATGGACTTTCTAATTACACATGATAAGGCATTATACACCATCCTGAGGGTGAATAAAGCTGCCAGTCTACTTGCAATATATTTTTTATACTTTACTTTAGAGTTGAAGATTTTCAGTGTCTAATTTCTTTCTCTTATCCTTATTAACAAAATAATCGATTAATCAAATTGGTTTCTTGATCAAAACCTTAACTAATGAAATTCATATGAAATGAAATTCATAGTGAAAATCTTATGAAATTCAGGAGTAATTCCTTCTGTTTATTTTGGAAACACTATGGAATTTTGTAAAAGTTTTTGCCTCTAGGTGTTTCCAGCTTTCCTTGTCTTAGAATTCTGACGTTGTTTATTGTGTTTTTTCCTTTCAGATAAAAGTGTATTATCTATACTTTTATATTTATATATAAAAGTATATTATATATATATCAAAAGGGGAAGGGGGATGTGAAAAGGGAATAGCTATTATATGTAACTTTGTCTTGATTTGGCTTTGACATACTCTTTGGTCACTGGAATCCTAATTACTTCCTCATGGAAGGACAGGTAGCAGGCCTCAGTATTCACACTGATGGTTTTGGGGTTGGTTTGGGGGCCAGCCTGGATTCCATCTCAGATCTTCAGCTTCCTACCTCTGCACATTGAGTAAGCACTTGATCTCTTTGCTCCTCGGTTGCATCATCATGGAGAAAAGTCTGTGTCCCTGACAGGACTGTGGTGAGCATTGCTCATATAGTGCCCTGGGTGCAGCGTCTGGCACAGTCTAGTCTCCACCAGTGCTTCCTCCTGTTCCTTCCAGCTCTGTCTCAAGCCTGGAAGTGAGGCCACCTGCATTTCAGTCCCGGCAGACTTCCACCAGCCAGGGCTCTGGCAGGTCCCAGTACTTCTCTGAACCTTTGTTTCTTTCTTGAGGAAACAGAGGGGAGGGCTGCACTGTCAGGAAGCCCACTGCAGCTTTCAGGGCCCCAGAATCCCAGGTTATACTTCATTTCCTGCCTGCCTTTCCATGTCTGTGACCCATAACTCTTTCCTTTTCACCTGGCACAACAAACTGCTAATCTCTCCTGCAACTTCTCTCCATCCCAGGTCAGCTTTCTTCCTCCTCCTCAGTCACCCCACCTCCTCTTCAGCCCCACTGCCACCCCTGAAAGTGCTCTTTCTCTCTCCTTTTGACTCTTGCCTTGGGTGACCCATAGGTATCAGGCAAAATTGATGGGACTGGAAAATCTAATTTTCCTCACTATAAAGTATCATAGTTCTCCTGGCAGCTGAGATCAACAGAGCGGTTTTCTCAGGAGGACCCTGAATGGACACACTGTCTCTACTCAGCAGCCCCTCACCTAGACATTCCCTCAGGCACACACTTACCTTTGGCTCTTCCTGTCCAAATAGCAGTGATCAATCTCTCATTGTCACCTTTGATACTATGGGGTCTAGCAAGTCAGAAAACACCTTCCTTAGAGTCTCTATTAAAGTCCCAGTTAAAAGTTCTTATTTTGGCTTCTCTCTGAATTTTAAGATAAGATCTCTAAATACTTTTCCCCATCTGTAGTGCATTTTGGCATTTCCCCTCCCATCTGTCAGATAATTTTAGTCCCTTCCCCTCTCTAAGGTGTGCAGGAAGAGGCCTCCTGTCTCCCCACCAACCATATTTCTTCTTATCTATTTTCTTTGCTTACTTAGATTTACAGCAATTGTCATCAGTTACGTTTGAATTTTAAGATCACAATTTTTCAGCTAGGTCAAAGATAGATATGTAGGAATTTGTCAAGTAAACAAAAGAGAGAGAGCATTCCAGACAAAGAGATCACAGTTAGAATTGGGGATCCATCTCTGCTATTACTTAAACATGCTTTGATCCTGTGCAAGTTACCTGACATTTCAAGCTTCCATATCCTCACCTGTAAAATTCTTTTCCATGTCCAAGTTGGGAAGAGTAAATGAGAGTAATGAGTAAATTACATAAAAATATAATTTGGTAAACTTGAATATGAATTCAAATACAGACTATTACAATTGTCACAAAGGAAATTGGAGATAGACTGTAACTGTAGTGAAATAGGCCCTGAGAATTTCACTTCTAAACACTAAAGTCTGATTACTGCAAAACCCTTCCTTGCCTAGAAGTTCTATTCTGGCTGCTGGAACATAGCAAATAGGTGAGCAGGGCAAACTGAAGACATATGAATCAAACGAGCCCAGATCAGCAGAAACACCTGATGAATTCACAGATGTATGAGCTAAATAATTATTCTTTTGAGGCACTGAATTTTAACAAGCTAAATATTATGCAGCAACAGATCATTAATATACCATGTTTCTAGTCTCTTGCTGCCTAAGCCAGCCACAACACTAAGGGCTATGACCTAGGGCCCCCGGGTCTATATATTTTCTTTTCTGAAGGCCCACAAAGCACCCCCCGACTCCCTAGGGCCATTACTAATTGTGTATATTAGAGAAGGAGATGATAAACAAAATGTTAGTAGAGGTTACTTTTCCTTTTGAAGTAAGCTTAGACAGAAATTATGCAATCTATCAGACATGCTATAAATTTGTTTTCCATTACTCCAAAATGTTTTAAATAGGAAAATTTGGAAATTAAGTGAATTGTGGAGCCAAACAACTTGAATGGATCTGATGGAAATTTAACTTTTTGGTTCAACTAGAAAAAGATAATTAATAGTTACGTTTAAGTACAGTTGAAAATTCATAACCAGTTGCAGGAATCATAAACATAATGAGTTCAAAATAAACAGAATATACCATTTTGAAACCTTGTTCATGCCTAAGTGTGCTGGCCGCTTACCCCCTCCCTGAACGACAGCAAAATTTAAATGATCTCTGAGGACAACATATGCGTCTGAGAAAAGTGGACATAGTTACTGAAGCAGGCCTTCTCCCAAGAATGACCATTTCTCCTTTCATCTGGCGAGCTGTACACTTTCAGGGCATAAACCAAACTTGAATTTGTAGGAAGGAGTTACATGTTCTAGGTACAAATCAGTTACCTGACATTCAGTGTTATTGTCACGATGGGATGAGAAGGTGTACCCGTATCTTTCTTTATCAACTTCTGTCACGGTCTCTAATTCTACAACAGGAAATGTATCAAGTTGTTTCCTCCCTTTTCATAGGCATGGTCACAAATTCTCTGAAAGAGATGGAGACATTTTGCTCTATTGAAGAAGATTGCTCAGTCGTGTCCAACTCTTCGTGACCCCATGGACTGTAGCCTACCAGGCTCCTCTGTCCATGGGATTTTCCAGGCAATAGTACTGTAGTGGATTGCCATTTCCTTCTCCAGGGACCTTCCCAACCCAGGGATTGAACCCTGGTCTTCCACATTGTAGACAGACGCTTAACTGTCTGAGCCACCAGGGAAGTAAAGAAAATGCGTTTTAATTAGAGGTTAATATTTTCATAAATCTTATGATTCTTATTTGTGTGATCTAATCCAGTGGTATTCTGATTTCTGAACAAGTAAATATGTTTAGTAGTTCCAATATGGTTTTCTTAAAGCAGTAGGAAAAATCAGGCTGGACAAAACATTTAAAAAATTTCCCAGGCAAAACCTGGAATAGCTCTTGACAGATGAGCAGTAAACAACTTCTATTTCTCAGATTCCTCAATTATCCTTTGTTAATCCTTTGTAGTTATTCTAAAATATTTGGGAAAGAAAGTATAATGGTAAAGACATTGTCTTATTTTTAAATACTTGTCTACATTGACATTTAGTTTTCATTTGCAAGCAAATGTTCATGATAATTGTCAAATCACCTATGCTTTGCACTGGCAAAGTAATCAACGATTGTATAGATCAAGCACACAGTGCTTAATCCCTTCTGTAAAATTCAACTATTAATAAATGGTCATTCAATTTTTGCTTGATGCCTGCCAAGATAGAGAGCCTATCACCCTATGCGAATCCCACTATCTCTTTGGACATCTGACCATTTGGAAGACATTTTATATGTTAAATGAAATGAGTTTCTATAAACTTTCCATGATCTATTACTGTTCATAGAATTATCAAAGATCAGAATTATAAAGGACTTTCTAGATGTCATATTCCAATGTTTTCCAAACTGGAGAAACCACTAGCATATATAAAAACCCTTTAGTAGGGCTCAACCAGCATTTTATAAAAATGGAACAGAATAGGATATCAGAGTACATCAGCTGTAGCAAGGGCATATTTTGCTTTGCAAAATTTTGTTTTACATATGTATGTGTTTGTGCTTCTGTTGAATTGCAAGGCAAAATTTATTTACTATTGATACTTAAACAAAGATTATAAAAGATACTGATATAGTTAATAGTCATTTTGTAGATGAAAAAATTTAGGCCCAGAAAAATAAAATGACTTTCTCAAGATCCCACAACTGGCCAGCAGAGGATTCCAGCTGGAATTCTCTTGACCTCCATCTAGTATTCTTTCTGCTACAACATTGGTGTTAGGGACCTTGCTGAACAAATCTAATTCCTTTCCCCATATATCGGTCCTTCAACCATCAGAGTCTTCTTGTCTCCCTGCTCAAGTTTTCTCTTCTTCATGGGATACATTCCAATTTTCAAAGATAATGCCTCAGATGAAATCACTTTGACGCCATTAATCACCCTCATTTGCCTTCTTCTATAGATGCTTCAAATAGTTTCCACCCTTTTTTAAGTGTTGTACTTAGAACGGAAAAAAAGGTCTGATGTGTTAGTGTGGTCATCATCTTCATTGTTCCAGATGTGCTACTTCTATAAAGACAATCTGAGTTTGTATTTTATTTTGGGAAGCCATGTCATATTATTAAATCTTACTGAGTTTATTCTCAATTCAACCATCTAGTTCCTTTTATTCATGATGGGAAAATGAGGAAGAAAAAAGGAAACTGTAATTTATTAAATGCCTACCATACTCCGGGTACTTTTACCCGTGTATATTCCTCTTTCAGAATAATTTTGTGAAATGTTCATTAGCATTATTTTATAAATAAATAAGCAAAAGTCATGAATGGAATGCTTCCCTGGTGACTCAGGTGGTAAAGAATCTGCCTTCTATGCAGGAGACCTGAGCTTGATCTCTGACTTGGGAAGATCCCCTGGAGGAGGGCATGGTGACCCATTCCAGTATTCTTGCCTGGAGAATGCCTGTGGACAGAGGATCCTGGTGGGCTACAGTCCATGGGGTTACACAGAGTCGGGCATGACTGAGAGACTATGCACACACATGAATGGAGTATCAAGAAACTTGCCAAGATCACTTAAAATGGCAGAACCAGGGATTGAGAAGGGATTTGAATGTAGTCTGTAATTCTACTATATAATCTTAATTATCTCCTCTGGGAATTTAGGTCAGTTTTAGGAATGAACCTAGTGTCTTATTTTTCTCACTCTTCTAAGGTAGATGGGCTGGGGATGCCCCACTACTCAGCGTTCTGGTTAACAATGGGTAGAGTTCTAGTTCTACAGCCTGGTACTGTCTTGATGATCCCTAAGAGTTCTTTGCTTTCCTGAAAAGTGAAAGTGTTAGTTGTTCAGTCTTGTCCACTCTTGGTGACCAGACTCCTCTGCCCATGGAGTTCTCCAGGCAAGAGTACTGGAGTGGGTTGCCATGCCCTCCTCCAGGGAATTTTCCCAATCCAGGGATTGAACCCCATCTCCTGCATTGCAGGCAGTTTCTTTAACATCTGAGCCACCAGAGAAGCCTAGCTCTAGCTTAATCATGCTTTCTCTCATTACTGTATTCCACACTGTGTGAACCATCAGACTCTACCCGGACCCTAAAAACAACAAAATTAGCCTTTCCCTTGGTTTAAACTAGAAACCCTCTCAGTGCATTTTATCACTGCATGCATGCTAAATTGCTTTAGTCTTGTCTGACTGTTTGTGATCCTATGGACTAGAGCCCACCAGTCTCCTCTGTCCATGTGATTCTCCAAGCAAAAAGACTGGAGTGGGTTGCCATTCCCTCCTCCAGGGAATCTTCCCAAGCCAGGGATCGAACCTGCGGCTCCTGTATTGCAGGTGGACGCTTTACCGCTGAGCCACTGGGAAAGGCCAGTATGGGTATGTCAATGCTTCAATGTATATTAAAGTCCCCATAGTGATAACAGGCAGGGTATATTTGGTCTAGATAGTCTTCTCCACTTAATTGGCTTTATTTCATCTTCCCCCTCCCTAGCACAATCTAAAAAAATTTGCAGTCTTTGCCATGTAAGGAGGTTCTACCCACAACTGGGTTGCTTGGGGACCTCAGTTTCTTTCTCACGGAATTTATTCTAAACAAATACAGCACTATCCTTTCAAAATGTCTACTGAGTATAATTCTCTCCCTCTCATTAGGCCATTATTACATTTCATGTTATTTTATAGTATTTAAAATGAGACCTTTTTTCTTTAGTTTTGGCTGAGTCTACAAAAGCTGTGAATAATAAAGCAGGCCCCAAATACCCAAATTTCCTTGACAAAATGATTAGAGCACATATGCAGACTGCTCAAAGATATTACAGACATCTGGCCAGCTCTAGCCTACCACCCATCACCAGGGCAGAAAGAGGCAAAGTGCAGGAGGGCTTTTGCAGTTTTGGGGCACTGACTTCCTGCTCCCATGGAGAGAGGTGTAGTTGTATCTCTCTCAGTTCAAACTGTCTGAGAGGAGCTTTAATGTATCCCCTGGAGACTAGGAACCAAAGGACTGGGGTTGGACTCTTGCCAGGAAGTCTACAGGCAGGAGGGCATGTGCAGAAAAATGGGATGCCCCAGAGCTACATCTGGCACAAACTGCTCATTCAGTGATCAAGGGCAAAGGTCCATGCTTTCCATGACTCAGGTGTGCACCCTGCAAAGGAAAATTGGTCTGGGTTGTCTTAAAAAGTGTCTTGTCCAATTGAAGTCTTAGAGGGTGGACTAATACCAGAGGAACTAGCACCAGAATGCCCTGGGGATGGGGGAAGAGTCTTAACTGATAAGCCATGAGAAAGGCATTTTCCAGTCGAGGGACCTGCCAAGTAGGAGTCTCCAGCAGAGAATCACTGAGGAACTCTCAAAAGAGAATTAGCTGTGGACTTCCATCATGTTCAGAGAGTAACAGTGATGATAACCAAGTGCCAGTCAAGATGGACTCTCAGCCCACATTTCTCTTTCTGTTTCATCTACTGCATCCTCACAGGGACTGGAAACTAGAAAGACCAGAGTCACTGAGCAGGAGTGAAGCTAGAAAATAGTGAAGAAGCCAGCCCACTCACTCCCTCATTCTAGACTTCTGTACCTAAGTCAGATCTGAACTGGTGGAGATAGGAAAAAGCTTTAATTATCAAAAGATTTTGATAATTATCCTGAATTGAACTGAGAATTGTGTGGTTATTAAACTAGTCTGGATGTTTTCATACCCTAGTGAAGTAACTATTTGATTACTTTCTGAGTGATCTGAAATGCTATAGGACAGGTCCAGGATTTCATCCAGAGACAGTGCTGAATGAGTTAATGGAGCAAGTTTAGAAGGGAGTGGTGAGAAACAATTAAATTGTTTGTTTTGTTATGCATTATCAATGCCAGTTGTTCAGTTAGTAATGAACACAATAGGAATAGTATGCTAGCCAAGAAAGATCTTTTGCTCTTTTATTTTTCTCTCTCCATGTATTTCCTTTCCCATCTGGTTTCTTATCACTCAGGATTTAATAAGCCTTTTCTATTAAAGTTGCAAGGAGTTATTTCATGAGGCTGGCCATTGGCATTGCATGACATTGTATTCTCTTTGTGTTGTAAGGACAGACTGCCTAGTGACAATAAATTCCATTGGAGAGATCCTATGTTTGTATAACATACTGGTCAAATACAGAGGTCTACTTGTTAGCGAAAGTACTTGCTTAATTAGGAAATGCTATAACAAATGTTATTACCTATGCAATTTTTCTTGTCATTGCTGTCACCACCTGAATATAGCTTGAAAGGTATATAATGGTTACTTAATCTGTTTGGATTAAGCATCACTGACTCAGTGGACATGAACTCAATCAAACTCAGGGAGACAGTGGAGGACAGGGAAGCCTGGTGTGCTGCAGTCCATGGTGTCATAAAGAATTAGACACGGCTTAGCAATTAAACAACAAAAATCTGCTTGTGTTGCTATAACACAATCTCAGAGACTGGATAGACTATAAACAACAGAAATTTATGTCTCACAGTTCTGGAAACTGAAAGTCCAGGATCTGGGTGCCATTGTAGTTGGGTAGGAACCCTCTTCCGGGAGTCATAGATTTTGCATTGTATCCTCACCTGAAGGAAGGGACTAGGAAACCTTGCGGAGTCTCTTTTACATGGGCCCTAATCCCATTCATGAGGGCTCCAGCCACAAGACCTAAGCATCTCTCAAAGGCTTCGCCTCCTAATACCATCGCAGTGGGCATTAGGGTTTCAACATACGAGTTCTGGGAGTACGTGACATTCAGACCATTGCACCAGGACACAATCTTAGAAACTGTCCAATCTTTTTTTGTGAAGCAATAGTAGTAAAATGACTGAGATATATAATATTGATTATTTTTCTAGCTGAAAGTTAATTTGGAGGAGTAAGTGACTATTTTAAGTCTAGTTTAGAGTAAGTGTTGGCTATCTATTTTTTTTAACTACAAAATCTGTTATGGCAAGAATGTTATGGTTAGAAGTTCCATTACCAAGGGGTTAAAATTCTTCTTTGGGAAAACATTATTGCTGAATTTCAGAAGGGTGTTGTTCAAATTCAAAAATCAGTCTTGTACAAATATAATATTAGAAGATAGGGCCCTAAGAAATTGCAAACACTTCTGGAAATACAGAAGCTCAATTTTATTTATTTGAAAAAAATTCTTTTTTTGTATCTCATTTATATCCTAGTTTGTTGTCTTAGCTGGGTTCTCTCAAAAGTAGACAGTGGAACAAGGACTCAGCTGCAAGTAGTTTATTTGAGAGTAGATCCCAGGAGACACCAGAAGGGGATTGAGGAGACTGGGAAGGGATGGCAATCAGATAAGACTGTGTGACCTCAAGCAGGTCTCTGGGGAGCTCAGTGTATGAGTAAAGCCCACCTCAGCAGGATCTCCACAATGTTGAGTCACCAGCTGGGAGCTGTTCCAGGGGCACTTTCTCTCTGGTGGTTCTGGGTCTGCCCAGGGTCAGCTGAGGGGACTCCCACCGTTAGAATAAAAGAGCTCGAGGTTGATAGCACATCTTTGCTTTAAGCAGACTTCAGATGATTTAGACTGGGCAGGGGCCTACACTGACAGCATCTGCTACACTTGGGCTAATAAGAAATGAAAAACCACCGCTGAAACTGAGAGTGGTGCCTGCTAATAGAAACCATGAGAAGATAATTAGTTGTTGCTTTCACCTTTCTTGAGGCAAATAGAATGGGAAAAGTCTATGTTCAGAAATGACTACTTTTGGAATAATAGAGGTCATTGAGAGCAGAGGACACTGTGTGAGGATGTTAAATCTATGTTGTAAAGTGCTGCATAATCCCAAATCAAGGAAATAAAGAGGATTAAGCCAGAACTTGGGGTAAGGAGGGGCATGGAGGAAGGTCTGTTAATGTCTGAGTGGGTGTGTCTATTAACACTCAAAAGAGTTTGAAAAATCAGAAAGATTTTATGTCCCATTGTATAGAATTTGGTGAGAATATTTTTAATTTTAATTATACATTTAAGAATAGGACACATTATAAACTAGTTGAAAGTTTTTCTTTCTCTTCTATTATGACCTGTGAGTTGGAATCTTGACGTTTACAAGCTAACAAATATCCACAAGTCATTGCTCTATTCATTGCCAAGGTAACATGTAGAAGTCTCCGTCCTCTCCTCTGAACAGCTGTAGCAACCCAAGAATCTAATTTGGTGCCTCGTAAATGATCGCATTCCATCTCCTGACATTTATTTTTAAATTCTATGAAAACACCAGCTCGCAGGATGTTTTTTTTTTTTTTCCTCCAGTATTTCTGCTGTTCCCCAGCTGTTTGAAACATGTTGTGGCTTTGACTTCTTCCAGTTACCTCCTGTGATGAAGATTACCTTAATTGCTTGTTTGTGGAACATTCAGTCAGAGACAGAATATTCTGTAACAATCACCAATAGATGAAGGCTGACATTTTACATTCCTTGTTATTCCATTAGCAGTTTCTTATGAATTTTTGTTGTTGTTTTTCCCCTGAAGCCAGAATATCCTTTGAAGTCATGTGATCCCTGTTCATCATTCATTTACAAGGTCATATCATGGTCAGAAAAAAGGCTTGTTTTTCTTTCAAACAGTTCATAAGCATTCATTGAGAATCTATTGTGTGCCAGACACTAGTTGTGGAGAATACAGATGTGAATTTATCAGACTGAGTCTTGCCCCTGTAGTGCCTGCATTCTAGTGGAGGAAACAGAAAAGTTTATCGAATCAATCAACCTGTGAGGTAATTTGACATAATGACAGTGCTATGAGGAAAGTAAAGAGCAACTCATTTTATCTTTTTTTGGTGTTTTCTCTCTCCACAACTATTTTATACACATATAAAAATGTAAACACATATTCTACTTTTGTTCCTTTTCTGCAAAATGGTAGCACACTATATATATGTTTTACCTTATCTTTTTTAAATTGTGGTCTTCAGTTCAGTTCAGTTCAGTCACTCAGTCGAGTCCGACTCTTTGCAACCCCATGGACTGCAGCATGCCAGGCCTCCCTGTCCCTCACCAATTAATGGAGTTTACTCAAACTCATATCCATTGAGTCGGTGGTGCCATTCAACCATCTCATCCTCTGTTGTCCCCTTCTCCTGCCTTCAATCTTTCCCAGCATCAGGGTCTTTTCCAATGAGGTAGTTCTTTGCATTGGGTGGCCAAAGTATTGAGTTTCAGCTTCAACATCAGTCCTTCCAATGAACATTCAGGACTGATTTCCTTTAAGATGGACTGATTGGATCTCCTTGGAGTCCAAGAGACCCTCAAGAGTCTTCTCCAATACCGTGGTTCAAAAACATCAATTCTCCTATCAACTTTCAGATATAAAATACACTATTATTAACTATAATTACCTTTTCTACTCATCCATGTATTTTAGAGACCATTCTTCATCTGTTCTTACTGAGTTTTCCCATTTTTGTTCATAGGGCTACATAGTATTTCATTATGTATTAGACCTTTACTTTACCAGACTCTTTTTAAAATTAACTTTAAATTTATTTTAATTGGAGGATAATTACTTTACAATATTGTATTTGTTTTGCCATACATCAACATGAATCCACCACGGGTATACATGTGTATACATCCTGAACCCCCCTCCCTCCTTGGGAGATCCCACCCATGACAAGGTTATGTGGAAGAGAACTGTTAAGCAAGGCTTCAGAACTCAAGGGGCTCCCTAGGCTTTCTTGAGCATCTACCCCCAAACCAGAATCTGTCTGTTTTACTATTTCATGACTTTCACCAACTCCTCTGACATTAACAGGGGGCTATTCCTGACCACCTTTCTCTGGAGAAAATTAACTTAGGGCTATAGCTAATAAGTCTCCTGGACATGAGAAGAATGTTTACAATCAAAACCCCTCTGTTAGCATTTTAGCTTGCTTGGCAGATATATCCAGACTCTTGCAGCTACACATGTGATTATTTACAGCCTCCCAACTGTGAGAGGCACAGAAAGCCTAAAACATAGAGCCTTTCAAAGAGTTAAAAGTTATTAGAGTAGTGCTAATGTAGGATTTCATTATTGGGCCAATGCTTGTTGCTAAGTTCCCATATCTCTTATCCACTGTGCACCTGGGAGTGAATTAGTTAACATAGTTAGAAAGTAAGAAAAACAAGTGTAGCCTTGAAATTAACCATATCAGACTTTTGAGCTAATTGCTTCTTTCTTGTAACTCACTGCACCTTTGCTTCGTGAGAATATAACTCTGTTTAATACTTTTTGAGGCTGATGTAGATTAGAAATATAAGAAAAAACATTTCAAGGGAAAATAAGTTTTCTGGTTGAGAAGCCTTTATCAAAAGAGGGTCATAAAATGTTCACAGGCCTCCAAGGCCAGAAGATAATGTACACAATATTGTTTATGGGAAAGGTTTGCAGAAAAAATCCTGGTTTCGACAAAGACAAAACAGATGTAATGTTTGGGCTGACTCTGTATGACTTTGCATCTTTCATTTCCCTCTATGTACAAGTAAAGGTATAAAAGACCCTTTAAAAAATAAAAACAATGGGCCTCGCTTGAAGAAGCTTGGTCACTCCGTGTTTTTCTTTTTTCTCTTTTTTTTTCTCTCTTACTTTTCTTTTTCAGGCTGATCCCTTGGAGCATGGGGGCTCCCTGCGTTCACTTATCTGCCCAGGTTTCTAAGACCTGAACGGGAAGACGTTCTGCGTCTTCACTCCCTCGGGAGACCGGGAAGGCACCTGTGGCCTCCGTGAACAGGGCAAACTTCTTGTCTCGAAGTTATTGGCTTTCTATGTAAACCAAGGAATATCAGCCTCTTTCTCTCCTCTATTTTCTTCTCTACAATATTCTTTCCTTATCTCTCTCTCTAAATCATCTGCCGACGCCATTTTTCCTTCAGGTTCCCCTGGATCCTGCGGGGGCTGGACCCCAGCAGGTATACATGTGTATACATCCTGAACCCCCCTCCCTCCTCCCTCCCTGTACCATCCCTTTGGGTCATCCCAGTGCACCAGCCCCAAGCATCCTGTATCATGCATCGAACCTGGACTGGCGATTCATTTCTTATATGATATTATACATGTTTCAATGCCATTCTCCCAAATCATCCCACCCTCTCCCTCTCCCACAGAGTCCAAAATACTGTTCTATACATCTGTGTCTCTTTTGCTGTCTCGCATACAGGGTTATTGTTACCATCTTTCTAAATTCCATATATATGCATTAGTATACTGTATTGGTGTTTTTCTTTCTGGCCTACTTCACTCTGTGTAATAGGCTCTAGTTTGAATCAGTTCTAATGAGGAGGATGAAACTGATACCAGACTCCTTTTGATGACTATTTAGATCACTTCTAGTCTTTTGCTTTTACAACCAATGCTGCAACTAATATCCTTTTACATGATTTTGCAGATGCAAATATATAACCATTGGTTCATTTCTGAGAGGTAGAAATATTCAATCAAAGATATTTGACTCAATTTTTTGAACTTTTCCATTCTTGTTATTTCCTTTTGTACTTCATGCATATCAACCATTCTGGGATCCTTCTTGAAAGTGAAAGTTGCTCAGTAGTGTCCCACTCTATGTGAAACCATGAACTGTAGCCCGCCAGGCTCCTCTATCCATGGAATTCTCTAGGCAAGAATACTGGAGTTGGTAGCCATTTCCTTCTCCAGAAGATCTTCCTGTCCCAGGGATCCAAACCAGGTCTCCTTCCTTGCAGGAGGACTCTTTACTGTCTGAAACAGCTTACCATCCTAAAGATTTCCTGAGCTCTGTGTGTGTGTGTGTGTTTATGCTGTTTTTTCTATCACCTGTGTTGTATGAATTCTTACTTAGTAGTTTATTCTCACCTTTAGGTAATATACTTTCTTTAATAGCTTCATGAGAAAGAGTTCGTGGGAGGTAAGTTTTTGGATACATTGACTATCTGAAAATGTTTTTATTTTCCCTTCTCATAGCATTATCCACTGATTGTTTGGGTAGGTTAATTTCCTTAAGAATTTTGAAGACATTCTTCCTCTGTGTGTGAACTTCCAGTGTTGCTCTTGAAAATCTAGAACAATTTTAAGTAATAGTACATAGTAAGTGAATTTCTATTTCTTCTCTGGAACTCTTAGAATCTTCTTGTTAATCTCAGTGTTTTGTAATTTCACAATTATATACCTTATTATGAGGCTGCTTTCATCTATTGTGCTGAGCATTAAGGGGCTCTCTTAATGCAGAAAGTATATTCTCCAGGTCTTGGTAATTTTCTTGAATTATTTTATTAAACATTTCCTCCCTTTACTTTCTTTCTGGATTTCCTATTATTCAGCTATTTCAACTTCTAAACTACTGATCTTCCAGTTTTGTTAACATTTTATTCTTATTTTCTACATTAGTTTTTCAGTAAGGTTCTGGGAGATTTTCTCGACTTCACCTTCAAAACTTTCCACTGATATTTTTCTGCTCTGCTCCCTTGATTTTAATTTCAAAAACTTCTGATCTTTGAGTGCTTCTTTCTTACATCATTCTCTTCTGGCTTCATGACTGCCACACAAGCAGAGGAGTCATCATCTTTTTGCCTTCTCTACCCATGGAAAGATGAGCATGGCACACTCTGAAACTATATACCTATTGTTGTTCAGTTGCTCAGTTGTGTCTGACTCTGTGACCTCATGGACTGCGACACACCAGGCTTCCTTGTCCTTTACTATCTCCCAGAGTTTGCCCAAACACATGTCCATTGAGTCAGAGATGCACCATCTCATCCTGTCACTCCCTCTTCCTGCCTTCAATCTTTCCCAGCAAAAGGGTCTTTCCCAGTGAGTTGGCTCTTCTCATCAGGTGGCCAAAATATTGGAGCTTCAGCATCAGTCCTTTCAAAGACTCTTCAGGGTTGACTTCTTTAGGACTGACAGGTTTGAACTCCTTGCAATTCAAGGAACTATCAAGAGTCTTCTCCAGCATGACAGTTTGAAAGCATCAGTTCTTCGGTGCTCAGCCTTCTTTATGGTTCAACTCTCACATCCATACATGACTACTGGAAAAACCATAGCACTGACTGTATATAGACCTTTGTCAGTAAAGTGATGTCTCTGTTTTTTAATATGCTGTCTAGGTTGGTCATAGTTTTTCTTCCAAGGAGCAAATGTCTTTTAATTTCATGGCTGCAGTCACCATCTGCAGTGATTTTGGAGCCAAGGAAAAAAAGTATGTCACTGTTTCCATTTTTCCCCCAATCTATTTGTCATGAAGTGATGGGACTGGGTTTCTCCAATAGCTCAGTTGGTAAATAATCTGCCTGCAATGCAGGGGACCCCGGTTTGATTCCTGGATGGGGAAGATCTGTAGGAAAATGAATAGGCTATCCACTCCAGGATTCTTGGGCTTCTTGGTGGCTCAGCTGGTAAAGAATCCTCCTGCAATGCAAGAGACCTGGGTTCTATCCCTGGGTTAGGAAGATGCCCTGGAGATGGGAAAGGCTACCCACTCCAGTATTCTGAGGAAGAGAATTCCATGGACTGTATAGCCCATGGGGTCACAAAGAGCCAGACACAATGGAGTGACTTTCATTTTGGAACACTTGGATGGAACTGGATGCCATGATCTTCATTTTTTGAATGTTGAGTTTTAAGCCAGCTTTTTCACTCTCCTCTTTCACCTTCATCAAGAGGCTCTTTTGTTCCTCTTCACTTTCTGCCATTAGTGTGGTGTCATTTGCATAACTGAGGTTATTGGTATTTCTCCTTGCAGTCTTGATTCCAGCTTGTGATTCATCCCGCCCAGCATTTCACATGAGGTGCTCTGCATAAAAGTTAAATAAACAGGTAGTCTGAAGCTTATATCTAAGTGAAAGTTGAAGTAGGGGACTGTAATGGGAGATTGAAAGCTGGAAAACTTGAAATTTCAATCAGTGACCAAGATTTCAACAAGCAAATTTAAAAAATTACAAAGCTTGGTATAATTCACTGAAATAGAATAGACTCATTTTTTTCTCTGGTTGGGTTAGTCGTTCAAAGTCAAGAAATTAAATGCAATCATAAAACCAAATCTAAACCTAATGTTTATATATATATGAAGGGTAAGTCTCTGATCACACCTGCTTTTTATACCATCTGCCTATTTCTGTAGTTTTTGAGTGATGGTGAACTTCCCACATTTCTATCATGGAGCAGAGGTGGTCTTATGGACAACAGTGACAAAGATGGGTAACTGACCAAGTATCACTATTTTCCTTTTCAGTGGCTGCCCAGCCAGAGAATACATATCTCATGTTCCCCTTGCATCTCGGTAAAGTCATGTCATTAATTCTCTTCCAAGGTAAGTGAGCAGAAGTGATACATACTATTCCCATTTGAGCTGTTAATATTGGATGCATATCCTCTGTACTCAGTCCCCTCCCCATGAAACCATAGCTACAGGAAGGAAGCAGCCTGGAACCCTGAGTCATGGCTTGGGGGGAAATCTCATTTCAAACTGAGTCATGAGCAAGAAAAAAATTTCCAAAATTGTGTTAAGACCTTGAAAAATCAGAATTCTTTGTCATAGTAGTCTATACTAATAAATGCATATACAGACACATTTTGTCTACTTAGGTAAAGAGCTGAAGCTCATGGGAATGCTTCTTGTGTTACCAAGATTGCCACCTATGAAAAAGATCACAAATATTCTTATATCTAGGTGCACATTAAATTTTGGAGTCACTTTTTAAGAAGCTACTGCAGTAGAGCTATAACCCACAGTAGAAAAAAATAAAGGTGGTGGGGAGGGGGTGTGGTGGAAGAGGACACAGACTGATACCAATAGATAAAACAGATAATTATTCTCACTATACAGGCAGATCATTCACTTCACTGAATCATTGCTTTTTTCATTTGAAACATCAGGCTTCCTTAGGATGTTTGGAAATAAATTTAGCTTAACAAGATGAGTATTACTTCCATGCAAGGACCCCTCAGCTCATGCTTCCTATGAGCCATCAAGGTCACCTGAAATGTGGCACACCTGGAAATGTTACTCCAGAGGTACAGGAAGGGCCATTCCTGCTCACCTGAATTTCTCCCAAGCACCCATCTCATTGACAAGTAACACTATGGACTACAGTTCACCAGAGTGCAAGTTGGGCAGGACCAATGAAAATTCCTAGGCCACCACAGGCTCAGAACATCCATTTACCTCCTGTGAGACTTAGGTTCTATCTCTCTTCTCTGGATTGTACCAGGAAGTCCTCTGATATATGTCACTAAGTTCCCTTCAAGTGTCACCCCAGACACACCCACTAAGCATTTCTGTCTACTCACTCCCATAGCCTTGGTCTTTGTAGAGATAAGAAAAGTCTTTTAGAATCATCTCACCTCTCTTCACTACTTTTTGACACTCTTATCTTGGGAGAGGCTGAGGAAGTAAAAGGAATTTCCACATTCCAGTGGGTCAATGGACATTCCAATTTTCTGAGCCTTAGCAACAGATCAAGGTTTTGAAGATAATGTTGGAGTCGCATAATAATTTGTACTGAGTGTAAAATATGTACAACTGTTGAGAGAAACAGCTAATATTAATTGAGTACTTATAGTGTGCTAAGTGCTGCTCTAGTGCTTTAGCAAGTATTAACTCTTTTAATCCTACAATGAATAATTGCCCAATCAGTTCAGTTCATTTGCTCAGTCGTGTCCAACTCTTTGTGACCCCATGAACTGCAGCATGCCAGGCCTTCCTGCCCATCACCAACTGCCGGAGTCTAACCAAACCCATATCCATTGAGTTGGTGATGCCATCCAACCATCACATCCTCTGTCATCCCCTTCTCCTCCTGCCTTCAATCTTTCCCAACATCAGGGTCTTTTCAAATGAGTCAGCTCTTTGCATCGGGTGACCAAAATATTGGAGTTTAAGCTGCAACATTAGTCCTTCCAATGAACACCCAGGACTGATCTGCTTTAGGATGGACTGGTTGGATCTCCTTGCAGTCCAAGGGATTCTCAAGGGTCTTTTCCAACACCACAGTTCAAAAGCATCAATTCTTTGGCTCTCAGCTTTCTTTATACTCCAACTCTCATATCCATACATGAAAAACCATAGTCTTGACTACATGGACATTTGTTGGCAAAATAATGTCTCTGCTTTTTCATATGCTGTCTATGTTGGTCATAACTTTCCTTCCAAGGAGTAAGCATTTTTTTTATTTCATGGCTGCAATCACAGTCTGCAGTGATTTTAGAGCCCCCCAAAATAAAGTCAGCCACTGTTTCCCCATCTATTTCCCATGAAGTGATGGGACCAGATGCCATGATCTTAGTTTTCTGAATGCTGAGCTTCAAGCCAACTTTTTCACTCTCTTCTTTCACTTTCATTAACAGGCTCATTAGTTCTTCTTCACTTTCTTCCATAAGGATGGTGTCATCTGCCTATCTGAGGTTATTGATATTTCTCCTGGCAATCTTGATTCCAGCTTGTGCTTCCTCCAGCCCAGCATTTCTCATGATGTACTCTGCATAGAAGTTAAATAAGCAGGGTGACAATATACAGCCTTGATGTACTCCTTTTCCTATTTGGAACCAGTCTGTTGTTCCATGTCCAGTTCTAACTGTTGCTTCCTGACCTGCATACAGATTTCTCAAGAGGCAGGTTAGGTGGTCTGGTATTCCCATCTCCTTCAGAATTTTCCACAGTTTATTGTGATCCTCACAGTCAAAGGCTTTGGCATAGTCAATAAAACAGAAATAGATGTTTTTCTGGAACTCTCTTGCTTTTTCAATGATTCAGCAGACGTTGGCAATTTGATCTCTGGTTCCTCTGCCTTTTCTAAAACCAGCTTGAACATCTGGAAGTTCACTGTTCACGTATTGCAGAAGCCTGGCTTGGAGAATTTTGAGCATTACTTTACTAGCATGTGAGATGAATGCAGTTGTGCAGTAGCTTGAGCATTCTTTGCCCAATAAGTGTTGACTATTTTCAGCCAGTATTCTTATCCAGATAGTCTTGTCTTGTCCTTGTGATTCTTTTGTCCTGGGAAATCCAGCCCATTTCTGGATTTCTGGCTTACAGGCTTTGTTCATCTGTCCTCTGACTAAAACAGGTTGTTACAATTAATAATACTAATTTTTATTCTCCATCTGCAGTCTCTGCCATGTTCTCTCTCCCACACCACCACTCTCTCTTCTACACAACTTTGCCCTCAGTTGTAGTAAAATATATACCACACACATGAGTTACTATTTGCAGAATGATTTTTAACATCATAGAATCACAAGAATTTGGAAGTGGAAAAAAAAAAACCTCAAAACTTTTTGCTTTCTGCAGATATGGAAACTGGACCCAAACAGGTGAGGTTAGTTGCTTAAGATTATAGACTTATAATTGTTCAGCTGGTGCTATTCTCCAGAAAGGCTGCTTTAAATCACATTCTCATAACTCTATGCCCAATGAAAGTTTTTTTTAAAGAGAAAAAAGTTTCCTCTTAAAGCTTCAAAACATGAAGTGAAAAAAAATAAAGTCAGTCAGGCAGTCTGTCTGTCCATCCATCCTCCCATCATCTAAATTGCTTAGGTAAGTTTTCTCAAAGTGCAGCGTGCCATAACTTTCACATTATCATACTTGTATATCACCTATTAATATGGAGGTATTAATTAATCAAGTTAATACTGTTTAGTTATAAGTGATGGAAAAATGCAGTGATTATTTGCAAGAACTGAACAATTTTCTGTGAACATTGTTATTTAATGATAGAATTTTATGCATTTGGCAGGCATATTCACCTTTTTGAAGGGGAAAAGTTTTAAAATATGAAACTTTTTTCATATTTTGAAAATGGTTGAACCATGTACAAGAACTGTATGAAGCCATAGAAGAAATGTTTATGAGGACAGATCCAGCTGACTATCAGACTGAAATGAGACTTGCTGTTGATGTTGATATAGCTGGAGAGAAAAAATGAATAATGAGAAGCAATTAGGAATGTTTAGAAGAATAAAGTACAATGGATTGATCAAGAAATAAACAATCTTAAGAGCATTATATGTAGGGAATTTGTTAAAACTGAGAACTTGAAAATGGAATATTTGGGGAACAACCTTTACATATGTTGAATAAATTCCCTTAATGCTGTCAAGATGAAAAGGTTTCTCTGAGGCCACTGTTTGAGGCAGCCACTCAATAATAAAATTGTTTTGTATATATGTCAAGAAAGTAACCCACAAAGTATTTACTAAACAATATAACTCAGCAAAGACTTTCACATCACAGGATTCCAAGATGAAGTCACCACCTGAAATGTTCCAGGCTATTTTCAAATATTTGGCCAGATCAACAAGTGCATCAATATTTTATTAATATCTATTAAGTTCTGTTTAATGCACATGATATACGATGGATGGCTATATTATTGTTAACTCCCAGATGGAGAAACAAACACTCCTACGGGTGTTTGGCAGAACTATCAACTTATTACGATACCACATCTAGAATTCTGACCAAGTGTGGAGTGACCTCAGTATAAGAGGAGCTGAAAGAATAATAGAGCTAAAATACAGGTCACGTAAAATTTTAGACTTCTTTTCTAATGTTATTTCCTCCATTTGATGACCTCAGGATCCAGGTTGACTTCAGAAATCAAATTTTAGGTGAAAGATTGATAAACACCCGAGGATGTATGGGATGGTGGTAAGGGAGCAACCAAGATCATGGGTGAGGAAAGTCATACGAGAAAAGACTGAAGAAGCTGGTTTCTTTATTCAGCATAGAATAATGATGTTTCTGAAATGTACCAGGAACTAAAGTGTCCTCCAGGGAGACAGTAGTAGGTAAGGCAATAGAATTCCCTTCTTCACAAAACTACATTTTAGTGGTAGAGACAAGTGAATAGGTAATTTTAATGCAGTGCATTAATATTTAGAGCATGGATTAAGAGCAGAGTGCATGGGAGGGGTTCCTGATTCAGCTTTGTGAGGGGGATAGCGAGAAAGGAGCCTGAAAAGATTAGCAGGAATGGTCTAGTTGACAGAGAAAGAAGACATTACAGGCAGAGGGCATGTATTAAGGTTCATGTGGGAGAGCAAGATGGGTTTGGGAACTCAAAGTCATTCAGAGTTTGATAGATATTGTGTGATGATGAGTGATGAACCTGGAGAAATAAGCAATAAGATAAATAATAAAAGGCTAACAGGGTTTAAGAATTGATGCTTTTGAACTGTGGTTTTGGAGAAGACTCTTGAGAGTCCTTTGGACTGCAAGGAGATCAACCAGTCCATTCTAAAGGAGATCAGTCCTGGGTGTTCTTTGGAAGGAATGATGCTAAAGCTGAAACTCCAGTACGCTGGCCACCTCATGCGAAGAGTTGACTCATTGGAAAAGACTCCGATGCTGGGAGGGATTGGGGGCAGGAGGAAAAGGGGACGACAGAGGATGAGATGGCTGGATGGCATCACTGACTCAATGGACATGAGTTTGAGTGAACTCCGGGGGTTGGTGATGTATAGGGAGGCCTGGCGTGCTGTGATTCATGGGGTCGCAAAGAGTTGGACACGACTGAGTGACTGAACTGAACTGAACAGGGTTTATAAATTGAGCTTTATCTTGAAGAAGGCAGTAAGAAACTATCTGAGGTTTTTTTTTTTTTTTTTTTTTTAGATGAAAATGTAAACAGGCTAACATATTAAGAATGGATTGCAGGAGGTAAACCTGGAGGCAGAAAACTCTCCCAGGAAACCAGGAGTAAATCATGAGAGAGGATATCATGGAAATGAGAATGGAGAGGAATGGGAAGTTACCAGATGTGTTAAGGAGGTGGACTTGACACAACTTGATGTTTGATAAGATGACAAGGAGATATCCTCATATACTTGGAACACTGTCATTAGCAGGTTCTTCTGACTCCATGTCAGAAGTAAGACCATTGTGTGGAAATGAGGTTTACCAGCAGAGAGCAATTTCACTCAATGAGCATAGTTCAACAGTGGGGTGCACTGACTTAGCAGACCATGCATGCTAAGTCGCTTCAGTCATGTCTGACTCTTTGAGACCCTGTGTACTGTAGCTTGCCAAGCTCCCCTGTCCATGGGATTCTCCAGGTAAGAATACTGGAGTGGGTTGCCATGCCCTCCTCGTGTCTCTTACGTGTCCTGCATTGGCAGTCTGATTCTTTACCACTGGCGCCACCTAGCAGACCATGGAGTTCTGGTAATCACTGGACCCCATGGCGGTTTCAAGTAGAATTTGGGATAAATGCTTGTCAGCAGTGTTGTAGAGGATATTACTATATGGAACTTAGCCTAAATGACTGAATGTCCACTCAGATTTTGAAATTCACTTGTCACGGTTGACATGACTCCATGCGGCATTCCTCTCCAGGCAAGCAATGATGCCCTGAATTCACCTGTCGCTCTTTGCTGGGGAAGATTGAAGGCAGGAGGAGACGGGGAAGACAGAGAATGAGATGGTTGGAAAACATCACCAACTCAATGGACATGAGTTTGAGCTAGTTCCAGGAGATGATGGAGGACAAGGAAGCCTGGCATGCTGCAGTCCATGGGGTTGCAAAGAGTTGGACGCAACTGAGGAACCGAACAACTTGGCTTGTTAGACCCGCACTACTTGTTCTGAAATGGAGGTATTTAAGGAAACACAGAGAACAGAGAATTCAGGTATTAAAACTTACTTTTTTCTATCAAAGACATTTAAACCTTAGATGTTCTAAATCTGCCCATGATGGTGATGCAGTGATGGCAGGAATGACCTCTGAGCTTCTAATTCCCTGTGCTCTGTCCATGGGATTCATTGATCCCAAATGCTAAAAGATGACTGAAGCAGGCATTAACAGCATATAATCCATGACATTCCTTAACCCTGGTATCCTCCAGATGTTCCTGAAAGAACATAATATAAAAATAGATAAAACACTGAGGGAAATTTCACAACAATCACACAACAGTGTATATAGAACAGTTGAGGAGTGAGTCTTGACCTGAAGAAAAGAAAAGAGTATTCATCCCTGTGTTTAAATCACATGTTCTCTCTCTCTCTCTCTCTCTCTCTCTCTCTCTCTCTCTCTCTCTCTCTCGATTCCTAATTCTCCAACTCATCAGCTCATGTTGGGTTTTCTTCAGTACTAGAAAAATTAGGTCGTGTTCATTCCCATCCTCTCTCCCTAATTCATAAGAGTTGCCTCACTTGTGCAAGCTATTTGAAGGTAAGAATGTGCATGGCATATAGTTTGACTTAGGTAAAAAACACACAGATTTGAGGGACTATGTTAACAAATGTATCAAAATGGGAATATTCTATGACAGAAACTTAATTTTTGGAGGTTATTAAAATCTTTAATTTTTAAGAAAATGTCACTATCTTTACTTCAAGAATCTTCATTGGATACAGAATTTGCCTTCCACATCAGGCACCAAAATGCCTTTCTCAGCCACCTCTGCTGCTACTGTGAAGATGTAGGATTCAGCTCATCAGTAGAAGGTGCCCCAAACTTTAAGATGGGAGCTAGTGGAGACCAGGAAATACCCATTTGGGTGGTGGTGGCAGAGCAGGGGGACTGTGTTTCCAGGGGAGTGGTGGAAGTGAGGGTCACAGTGATCTCCAGCACCCCTACCAGCAGGCAGGTGGTGAAAGCTGCAACATCCCGGGTTTGAAGCCATTGACACTGGTGACCTCACTAGTTCCTTGGCCCTATTTGAGGCATTCTTGCCCACACTGTTTGAGGTTGGCTGTCCTTTGCTTTTGGTGATTATGTGAACTACTCAATATTCTCATAGTAAATTCAATTTCTGCTTCAAATCAACCAGAGTTGATTTCTGTTGCTGCAACTAATAATCCTAATTGAAAGAGGGTGATGTAAAGGAACTTTTGTGCTCTAATGATTTAATTCTAGTAAGTGGAAAAAAAGTCACATGGACAAATTCTTTCTCTGTTCACTGTTAAGCTCTCTGTAATACAATACTTGTTCATATACTATTAATATATAAGAAAAAGAATAAGTATTGAGTATAACTGACTTGCTTATTATTCTGTTATTCTAAGTGGGCAGAGGATTCAGGGGGAAATGCATGGTATAGAAGCTAATTCACACTGAAGTATAAACTACCCTACTCTGTGATTAATTATATTTGAAAATAGAAACTTGTATTTCAACCCAATCTTTAATTAGGGCACAATGAATTGCTTTAGCAAGTTAATGGGCAAGCTAACAAGTTATCTCATTGCACTTCAAAATCCTAGCTACCCAGAAAAGTATTCTATATAGGAATAGACATGAAGAAAGACATGATAATATAGGGAAGAGTCATCTCATTTCCCCTAGGATTTCCTTTGTCAGAGCTCTTCCAGAGAATAGAGTCCTTTGGTCTATTTTGGTCAATGGGATCAGAGTCAGGTAAAATATTTAAATATCCCAGGGTGAATTCTTGAGATCTCTATGGCCACAAGAGAACACTGAGAGCCTTATGCTGTTGGTACGTTGACTGCTTAGCATAGAACTGTAGAGTTCATCATTCTTTCTTCAGTTCAGTTCAGTCACTCAGTAGGTCTGACTCTTTGTGACCCCATGGACTGCAGCACACCAGGCTTCCCTGTCCATCACCAACTCCTGGAGGTAAGTCCATCGAGTAGGTGATGCCATCCAACCATCTCATCCTCTGTTGTCTCCTTTTCCTCCTGCTTTCAACCATTCTCAGCATCAGGGTCTTGTCAAATGAGTCAGTTCTTCACATCAGGTGGCAAAGTATTGGAGCTTCAGCTTCGGCATCAGTCCTTCCAATGAACACCCAGGACTGATCTCCTTTAGGATGGACTTGTTGGATCTCCTTGCAGTCCAAGGGACTCTCAAGAGTCTTCTCCAATACCACAATTTGAAAGCATCAATTCTTTGGTGCTCAGCTTTCTTTATAGTCCAGCTCTCACATCTGCCGGGAGCCAGCATGAGAAATCCTGCCTGTGGCAAAGGTCATGAGGAAGGAAGCCTGACATACACAAAGGTGTGATCTGGCTTCAGGGGTTCCCCTGAAGATGTTCCTGAACATCTACCCCCCAAAACCAGAGTCTGCCTGCCTTATTGTACTGTGCTTTCCACTCTTCTGATATAACAGGGGGCCATCCATGATCACCTTCCTCTAAAAGGAGTTAACTTAGGGCTCCAGTTAACAGTCTCCTGCATATGAAAGGAGTGTCTCAGCTCAAACCCTTCTGATGGCTCTCTAACTTGCCTTACCTGGACTTTTACAACTACGCATGTTATTGTTTATAGCCTCCCCCCCAACTGTGAGAGGCACCGGAAGCCTAAAACATAAAGCCTTTCAAAGAGTTAAAAGTTATTAGAGTAGCGCTGGTGTAAGATTTCACTGTTGAGCCAATGCTTGTTGCTAAATTCCCATATCTCTTTTCCACTGTGAACCTGGGAGCACATTCGTTAACATAGTTAGAATGTAAGAAAAAACAAGTGGAGCCTTGAAACTGACCACATCAGACTTTTGAGCTAACTGGTTCTTTCTTTGTTGTATCTTACTGCACCTTTGCTTGTGAAAATGTAACTTTGTTTGATACTTCTTGAGGCTGACATAGATAAGAAATATAAAGAAAAAACACTTCAAGGGAAAATAAGTTTTCTGGTTGAGCAGCCTTTATCAAAAGAGTGTCTTAAAATGTTTCACAGGTCTCCAAGGCCAGAAAATAATGTACACAACATCATTTGTGGAAAAGGTATAAAAGTTCTTTTAAAAAATAAAGTTATTGGGGCCTCGCTCACTGAAGCAGCTTGGTCTCCCCGTGTCTTCTTTATTTTCTGACTGAATTCCCTTCTGGGGCGTGGAGGCTCGCCATGTCTACTTACTTGCCCTGGCTTCTAAGACCCATGCGAAAGGGAGCCCAAGGCGGGGCACCCTCCACTATTCAAACGGGCGCCGGTGGCCTAACGTAGATGGTGCAAACCTCTTGTCTCGAGGTTTTATTAGTTCTCCACGTAAACCAAGTTATTCAGCCTCTTTTCTCCACTAATTTTCCTACTACACTATTCTTTCCTAATCTAATCTTATATTTCTAATTAAATAAATCTCTCTTCGCCAGTTCTGTCCACGCTTCGAATTCCTTGGATCCACCGGGGCTGGACCGGGCCTACATCCATACATGACTACTGGAAAAACTGTAGCTTTGACTAGACAGACCTCTGTTGGCAAAGTAATGTCTCTGTTTTTTAATACACTGTCTAGGTGGGTCATAGCTTTTCTTCCAAGGAGCAAGCGTCTTTTAATTTCATGGCTGCAGTCACCATCTGCAGTGATTTTGGAGCCCCACTAAAAATAGTCGGTCACTGTTTCCATTGTTTCCCCATCTATTTTCCATGAAGTGGTGGGACCGGATGCCATGGTCTTCATTTTCTGAATGTTGAGTTTTATGCCAACTGTTTCACTCTCCTCTGTCACTTTTATCAAGAGACTTCAGTTTTCTTCACTTTCTGTCATAAGGGTGGTGTCATCTGCATATCTGAGGTTATTGATATTTCTCCTGGCAATCTTGATTCTAGCATGTGCTTCATCCAGCCTGGCATTTCTCATGATGTACTCTGCATATAAGTTAAATAAGCAGGGTGACAATATACAGCCTTGACATACTCCTTTTCTGATTTGGAACCAGTCTGTTGTTCCATGTCCAGTTCTAACTGTTGCTTCTTGACCTCCATACAAATTTCCCAGGAGACAGGTAAGGTGGTCTGGTGTTCCCATTTCTTGAAGAATTTTCCACAGTTTGTTATGATCTGCACAGTCGAAAGCTTTGGTGTTTTCAATAAGACGAAAGTATATGTTTTTTCTGGAACTCTCTTGTTTTTTCGATGATCCAGTGGATGTTGGAAATTTGATCTCTGGTTCTTCTGCCTTTTCTAAATCAAGCTTGAACATCTGGAAGTTTATGGTTCATGTACTGTTGAAGCATGGCTTGGAGAATTTTGAGCATTACTCTGCTAGTGTGTGTGATGAGTGCAATTGTGTGGTAGTTTGAACAGTCTTTGTCATTGCCTTTCTTTGGGGTTGGGACGAAAACTGTCCTTTTCCAGTCTGTGGCCACTGCTGAGCTTTCCAAATTTGCTGGTATATTGAGTGCAGCACTCTCACAGCATCATCTTTCAGGATTTGAAATAGCTCAACTGGAATTCCATCACCTCCACTAGCTTTGTTCTAGTGATACTTTCTTTGATTAAATATTTGTTTTTCATTGTTTTTTTTATTTGCATGCTTAATTGTTATCATCATATTTACTGAAAATTATTATAAGAATTATTGTCATGTTCCTGGTCTTCTGGTCACAGGTTCATCATCTGTTTAAATAAAGGTTTCTGTCTTTAACAGAGTTGTTATTGTGTGAAAAGATATTGGCAGAATAGGGTTTCTGGGATGAGATAAACACATTTGCAGGGTTCACTGGTTAGGCAGAAACCTTTTATAAATTTAATTAATTAATTGGGATATGGTTGCTTTACAATGTTGAACCAATTTCTGCTATGCATCAGTTATATGTATACATATATTCCTTCCTTCTTGGCCCTCTCTCCCAACCCCAACCCCATTCCACCCATTTAGGTGATCACAGAGCACCAAGCTAAGCTTCCTATGCTGTACATAAAATAGGTAGTTAGCAAAAACCTTTAAACAAAGAGTGATACTTGAATAGAGTAAGGCGCAAATATGGTAATTCTATTTCCCCTATAGGGGTCATTAACCAAGATTTGTTCTTTAGTTTCTTCTACGTGAAACAATTAAAAGGAAAACTTTGATTCCATTCATTCATTCATTCAACGGATAACAAGTACTGAGTCCTTGCAATGTGTCAGGTTCTATGCTAAGCCTTGAGGATTCAGGGAGGATGAGACTCAGTCCTGTATCTCCAAACGCTCAAGACCCAATTCTGGAAAGATGTTTAGTTTCACATAGGCTACAAGGTACTTGGTACTTTTTAGCTGCATGCACTAGAATAGCTTTAAATACTTGCTACTACTTTAGAAAGCACTGAAAGGACTTCAGGGGCTGTGTTCACTGTGGGGGAATTACTCATGTAACTCTCATTAGTGCAAATGGGGAAGAGGTGTAAATCCACAATGATCTAGCTGAGAAAACAAACATTCCCTCTTTGACTTCTGTTGTTTGTTTCTATTTGTTCTGGGTTGAGTCAGGGAAATAATCAGGAAAATTATACGTGTTCAATTGCCTGGTTGTTCCAGAACCCTTGGAGTATCTAATCATGGTTAATAATTAAAACAAAACAGGAGACTCACATGCTGGATTTAAGTACTATCAGGAGGGAAAGAAACCATTTGAAGGGGAAAGAATGAGGAGTGCTTTGCCGTAGATGAATTTTTACAGAGAGAAACAGGCTGTAAAAGGAGACTGTCTTTTTAAAACATTGATGTGGATTATGAGGGATCAAAAATAAATATATGCTAAACTCCAACTGTGTCCCTAGCTCTGTTTAGGACCATATGGGGGGGACAAGGGATATGTTTCATATTTCATCAGGAAAGATATAATCAACAAACTGTATGTGATCAACAGAAATGGGACTTGTGTTTTAACAATGGGACCAGCTATTCAAAATTAGAGAACAGATAGAAATGGCAGGACATGTGGTCACAGCTTCAGGAAATACCAGTTACCCTGATATTATTCAGCCAATACAAGCTATGCTGCAGCCATGCTGCTGCTGCTGCTCAGTCACTTCAGTCATGTCCGACTCTGTACGACCCCAGAGACGGCAGCCCACCAGGCTTCCCCGTCCCTGGGATTCTCCAGGCAAGAACACTGGAGTGGGTTGCCATTTCCTTCTCCAATGCATGAAAGTGAAAAGTGAAAGTGAAGTCGCCATAGATAACCACCAAATCTTAGTGGCTTGGAGCAGCACAAGTTAGGGGCGCTTTTCATATCTCTTTGTTTCAGGATCAAGGCTGAGGGGGTAGCCAATTTGTTCACCATCACTATGAAGGGGAAGAGAACGCACTGTAGGGTTCCACTGTACCAACTAAAGCCCTCCCCACCCCCCGCCCCTTTTATAACTCATTGGCAAGCTTGTCGTTCTGGTCAACCACAAGAGGCCCAGGAAATATAACCCCACTATGTGCCCAGAGAGCAGATAGCTAGAAATATCAGGTGACCAGCCTAATGACTATGCCTCTGACCTCACCAGGCAGAGGGTTCAAATGAGGAGACACTAAAAGTGATATTTTACATGATACCCCTCACCTGGCTGAGACTTTATGGAAGACCTAGTGAACCTCATATTTGAGTGTGCATTGGAATCATCTAGAGGGGTTAATAAACCATAGTCTGCTGAGCCCTGCCCCTTTCAGTTCTGGGTTCAGTTATGTGGGATGAAACCCAAATATTTGCATTCCCAGGGGATACTGAGGCTGCTCAACTGGCAACTGCACTTTGAGAACCATTGTCTAAGAAAATCCAATGAAAGTTTCCTCTCTCAAGCCTTCTGTGACATTGTATTAAATGTTAGAGCCTGACTTGTGTTCTGGGAAATGAAAGGAAGGTTTGGATACTCCACTCAAAGGGCTGACTGCTTTCAGAAACCACAGGCTCTGGGCCCAGCTCCTCAGGTGACCTTAGGGTCTGCTTCTCTTTTTCCCTTGGATTCCTCCTTATGGCAGAAGACATCTTCCTCTCACAGGCTGGAAGGCTCCAGAAATATGCCTCCAGGTTCCACAACCAAGAAAATAAGGCTTTAATGAGAAGAATTTGTTATTCTTCTTCTTTCTAAGTTCAGGTTTCTAAGTCTGAATTTTCTCCCTTGTACCCTCCTTTTCCTCAGGTCATTGAAAATTTAAAAATATCTGTGTCCCTGTTGGGACACCCCGACCCAAACTCACAAATGTGTGGTCCCTACAATACAATTACAATAATGACACATCCTTAAAGATAAACAAGAAGCCAGGATGGAAGGAGAAGGAAGCTATTTCCACTGCATCTCTCCCTATGTATTACAAAGAAAGCATGATTCCTTTCATTTAAAATGTTTTCTTGACTCTGTGTTGTTTAGAGTGAAGTAAAACCATATGTGGGTCATTCGCCCTTTAGTTCAAGTTGAGCTCTACCAAGCCCACCCAAGTTTTTTTTTTTTTTGTCTTCTGTTTAGGTCATCCTCCTTGTCCTTCTTCACTCTTCTAATTCTCAGAGTTCTGATTTCCCATGAGCATCATTTAAAAACAGCATACTCCCAGAAACTCACTATGAAGCATGTCACAGTAGAGAAGGCAGAGAAACTTGTGGATCAGATCCAGGAGCTGTGTGACACCTGGGATGAAGTTTCTCAGACTCTGACTGGTGGGTAACCAATGGCTTAGACTTTGAAAGTGAGAAACTGGAGAAGAAATTGGACATCCTTCTTTAGGACACCACCAAAGAACCTTTGGATCTGCCTGATAACCCCCAGGAGACATTTTATACCAACAGTGTGCCTAACCCTAGGATCTCAGAAGCTGAACTTGAAGCTGAACTTTAAGAATGGTCCTTATCGGAGGGAGGTTTTGTCCCAAGCAGTAAATCTTCCAAAAAGACAATTGGAACTGACTCTCTAAAGCCATTGTAGGATTCTCACGTGAAAGACTTTCATGTCAGAGAGACCAGTCTTGTGTGTGTGTGTACATAGTTATTTAAATGAGAAACTTGGGATGTGTTGGGAAGGGAAGGAAGGACGACCACTTTGCTGTGTCTGGATGCCACCCGTTACTATGGGACAGATGGGATTTCTGAAAGCGTGCACCTGGAGCGTGCTGCCAGCTGGGGTCATGACCCTGTCTTCTCATCTTTCTAGTGTCACAGTTCATATGCTTCTGTGTGTGCCCTGTCATCTCTCATAGCCTGCAGTTCCTGCCTTGGACTTTGTTAGGTTTGTCTTCCCCCACCAGCTTTGTTCTGGCCAGCTAAGGCAAAAGATTTGTGCAGCTTTGCTAAATCAGAGTCTGTCCTCATGCCCCAAACCCACTGTCTCTAGAGCAGTTTATTCTGTCTGTTGGTCCATTACACAGCTCCCAGCTCCACTCCATTCACATTGGTAATGTGAAAAAGGAGAATTAAACAGCTGCCACATTATGGAGAAATACACAAAGTAAAAGGTTCTTTTCTGAGGTCAATTGTCAGACTCTCCAGGTGTTCAGAGTGACAGCAGTCACCCCCAAGTGGTTCAGAATCACAATTGAAGAAGGGACTTGTGGGGTTGCTGAAAAGATACACTGACTAGAGAAAGGGGTGCTCTCGGTCTTTTGAACCTGATGGGCAGAAGCCCAGGTAACTACAGGGCCCCAGGTGTTCAAACCCCATGTGAAGAAGAAGAAAGTGTTAGTCACACAGTCATTTCCAACTCTTTGTGAACCCATGGACTGTAGCCCGCCTCTGTCCATAGAGTTCTCCAGGCAAGAATACTGGAGTGGGTTGCCATTCCCTTCTCCAAGGGATCTTCCTGACCCAGGGGTAGAACCCGGGTCTCCCTCATTACAGGTAGATTCTTTACCATCTGGCTTGCCTGATAGCTCAGTTGGTAACAAATCTGCTTGCAGTACGGGAGACCCTAGTTTGATTCCTGGGTTGGGAAGATCCACTGGAGAAGGGATAGGCTACACACTCCAGGATTCTTGGGCTTCCTTTGTGATTCAGCTGGTAAAGAATCCTCCTGCAATGCAGGAGACCTGGGTTCAATCCCTGAGTTGAGAAGATCCCCCAGAGAAGATAAAGGCTCCCCACTCCAGTATTCTGGCATGGAGAATTCCATGGACTGTATAGTCCATGGGGTTGCAATGAGTTGGACACAATTGAGCAACTTTCACTTTTCACTTTCTTTACCATCTCAGCTACCAGAGAAGCCCTTGTAAGTTTTCTTAGAAGGAATCATCTTTGCCTTGCCCCCATGGTGAATAACTTAAGTATAACTTAAACACGTAAACCAGAAAAAGCCATACAACAACATACCTCCCCTTCTTGAGAGTGGCAGACAACAGCAAGTTCTTTGAATTTCAAAAGCATCTTAAGATGAGGTCCACTGCTCAGGCCATGCGATCTGAGCCAGGGTGTGCAACAGAAGCAGAAGACGGTGGCCTCTACCAGATCTGCTGTGTGCTTCCTCAGTCCTGCTCTGTACCCAGCCTTCCCCTCCTGGAGATGGGGAGGATACTACTTACCTTGACAAATAAGGGAGGATAGTGTAGGGAAGCTTGCAAGAGAGAGTCTGAATGAGCTGGCAGTGGGGAGAATAAAAGAGACCAGTCACACCGCCTCTCTGCTGTGTGGTCCCAGATATCTGCCTGGCCCCTGGTCCTGCTCCTCCTGCTGGGGGTGGTGGAGAGCAGAGGTGGGAAATGTGCTCCAGCGTGTCACTGTTCCACAAATTTGTCTCCCACTATGGGGTCACACAGAGCTGGAATCGACTGAAGCAACTTAGCAGCAGCAGCAGCATCCTTGGGAAACTGACATGTTGGGGGTGAAGAGAAACAATCACTATTTTTTTTTCTTTTTTAATCTGGTAAATAATTAAAAGAAAATACCTGATTAAAAAATGAGAGTGCTCCTAGCTCTTAGGAAACCAGCAGGGTGAGGCACAGCACCATCTAGGAGAGACATCAGAGAGCCGGTAATAAGGTAACTGGATACAGCACTCACCTCTGCATAATCACACAGGGCCCTCGGCTTTGCCAAGTCACTATTGATTGGTCCCTGCTTGACATGTGCATGGATGTCCTGCCCATTTGAGTTGACTTCCAGAAAAAGGAATGCCTCTGTTGGAGGTGCTTTCAAAGCTCTGCCTACTGCAACTCAGAAAACTGTAGGTTAGCAATGGCAGCTTTTTCCCAGCTTCTGTCATCACTGTTAAGATTTCAAAATTTTAAGCCAGAGATCAGGCTCAGGGTACCATGTGGCCCCTTTCTTAGTAGTCTTTCCAAATAGAATAAAATAAAAACCAGCTTTTATTATGAACAAAACAGAAATAGTAGCTTATTACTGTGATGTCAGCAGGGAAAGAACCACTTATGCTTTCTATCATATGATTAATTCCTTCTCCCAGAATTCCAACAAGTGTGGCACATTCATTAGAAATGATGAGCCTACAGTGACACATCCTTCTCACCCAGAGTCCATAGTTCACATTAGGGTTCACTCTTGGTGATACAGCTTCCCTAGTGGCTCAGTTGGTGAAGAATCTGCTTGCAATGCAGGAGACCTAGGTTCAATCCCTGGGTCCAGAAGATCCCCTGGAGAAGGGAATGGCAACCCACTCCAGAATTCTTGCCTGGAGAATTCCAAAGACAGAGGAGCTGGGCTGGCTACAGTCCATGGAATAACAAAGAGTCGGACACGACCGTGAGACTAACTTTCACTTTTTCACTTGGTGATAGACTTTCAATGGATTTGGAAAAATGTGTAATGACATATATTCACCATTATGTATCATACAGAGTAGTTTCAATTTCTCCAAAAATCTTCTGTGTTCTACCTATTCATTCCTTTCTCCTCTCTCAACCCCTACTGACCACTCATCTTTCTAATGTCTGCAGAGTTTTGCCTTTTCCAGAATGTCACATAGTTGGAATTATATAGTACAAAGCCTTTTCATATTGGTTTCTTTCACTTAGTAATGCACACTTCAGTTTCCTCCATGTCATTTCATGGCTTAGCAGCTCATTTCTTTTTAGCTCTGAATAATAATAGTCCATTGTCTGGATGCACCACAGTATACTTATGCATTCACCTACTGAGAGACATCTTGTTGCTTCCAAGTTTTGATAATTATGAATAAAGCTTCCATAAACATCTGTGTGCATATTTTTGTGTGAATATAGTTTTCCATTCCTTTTGGTAAATACCAAGGAACATGATTGCTGGATCACATAGTAAGAGTATATTTAGCTTTATAGGAAACTGCCAAATTGTCTTCTAAAGTGGCTGTGCCATTTTGCATTCCCAGCAGTAATGAATGAAAGTGCCTATTGCCCCATGTTTGCCAGCATTTGATATTCTCAGTATTTTGGATTTTTGCCGCTCTGATAGGTGTGTAGAATGTTATTTTAACACTTTAATTTTAATTGTTTTAATTTGCACTTTTCTGATGATGAGTGATGTGGAGTGTCTTTTTATATGCTTACTTGTCATCTGTATACCTTTTATAGTGAGATGTCTGTTAAGATCTTTTGCATGATTCTCATTTTTCATATTAGATATTATAATTGTTTGTTGTTGATACACAGAAGTAAAATTGTGTTTTGTGTATTGAACTTACATCCAGAAACTTAGCTTAATTCTCCAGTTAATTCTAACATGTTTCTCCGTAGAGTTTGATTTTTCTCTGTAGACAATTAAATGTAAATAGTGACAGTTTTGTTTGTTCCTTTCCAATTAGCGTATGTTTATAGTTCTCCTTTTTCCTCCTGTGCTGACAAAAGCCTCCAAGAAAATATTGAAGAGAAGCAGTTATCGAATGATTTTAATATTTTACTATTGAATGTGTATGCTATTTTGGTAAATACACTTATCAGATTAGGGAAAGTTCCTTCTCTTTTCACTGATGTTTCTCTCATGAATGAGAATGAAGTTTTGAATGCTTTTTCTTCATCTATTGAGGTCATACTTTCTTCTTGTTTCAATCTTTTGATATGGTGCATTAATGGTTTGTATAATGTCAAATCAAACTAACTCTGGAATAAATCAATTCATTCGTGGTGTATTATCATATTTATAACTTGTTGGATTCAACTGTATACTATTTTTATTCAGAATTTTGTATTGCTATTGTGGAATGAGATTGGCTTATCATTGTCCTTTCCTATAGTATCCATGTCTTGTTGTGATGTTAAGAGTATTAAGATTCATGAATGTGTGTGTTTATGAAAGAAATACACTAACTATTAACAGTGATTAATTGATTAAAGGTGATTTTTTCTTTATAATTTTCTGCATTTACTACGTTTGCACAATGAGAAAGGATTATATTTGATCGCACATTATTCATGCAAACACATAATCACAGATACACACATAGAGCCTACTGCAGGGTTTGACAATTGGTGCCAAAACACTGGGTTGTCTATGTTTTCTTTTGAATTTTATGGTGCTCCCTATGCACCTAGAAGAAAGAGTGGTAGGCAAAGTGCTTTAGGAATCCTCAAAACTAACATGGAATGTTAAGATGTACTAAAAAGAAATTCAGGGGACTTGGAAGCCTGGGTTTATATATGTAGCAACAATTTTTAATTTTCTCACTTGCGTAATGAGGAAAATAATTCACACTCATGCTTACCTCATAAAGTTATTGGTATTCTGTATGTACTGTGAATGTGAAAGTGCTTTATAATTTTGTCTTTACCCACATCATATGTGTATGAATATGTACATCTATACTTTGTGTGTGTAGATATATAAAGTCAAAAGAAAATAATTAAGGGACTTGAATAGAGCTTGATAAGGCTTTATTCAGCTGATTCCTTGATTCAGGGAGCAGCTGAGGATCTAGGGACTCCCCACAGGAAGTCAAGGTGGAGTTTTACAGGATAGGAGAAGTTGAGGCCCTGCCCTTGCCATTTTGCTTTAGGTAGCAGCTTGTAACTATAACTGAAACCCATAGTTGAGAGTCATTCCTATTTTAGATTCTATACTTGATGACTACCAGAAAAGTATTCTCCAAGAACTGTTAATTCAATTTGCAGTTTATTGCCTATTCCAAATTCATGAGCTAGAAGAGGTATTTGGGGAAAAGAAAGAAAAGAGGGTGAAGGTAGAAGTCAAGAGGAAACTAGGAGCTCTCTATTATGTATGTTTCAGTGCTTTTCCAATAGACATAGATAGAGACTGATAGACAAACCAGTATTCACTACCTTCCTCCCTTCATATGTACACCCTCCTCACTGCCCCCAGCACACACATATCTCGCTATGACTCCCTGAGGGAAGAAAAGACGCTTCTGGATAGCATTTGCTGAGAGATTATATGTAATGGGAAAATGAACAACTACCAAGCCCCCACCCTCAAATGATAGAGTCTTAATTGATCTTAAAAAAAGCAGGCAGTAGGGGTCTGGGGGGAGATACAAATTGTGAGGATTGAAATTTAGAGAATTTTGAGGTATGGAAAGTCAAGAGTGAAAAAATAAAGTTGTGGGGTAACAGCTATCATTGCTGTGAATGATACTGAGAAGACAGAGATGGAGAGAATTATAAAAATGGTTTTCTGTGCATAAAAGTCCAATGAACTAAGAAAAGATTTGAGGTGTTTTAAGTTCCTTTGTGTCTACTCTTTAGAACCACTTCTTTCTTTTAGTGTAACACCATCTGGGGACAGGAGCACATGGGGTCAAAGATAAATTTAGGTTACTGATAATTTTTTTTCTTTTAGGGGAAGCCAAACTGGAAAATAAGAAGTAAAATTATCACTGTTTGCAGACGACATAACACTGTACATAGAAAATCCTAAAGATGCAACCAGAAACCTACTAAAGCTCATCAATGAATTTGGTAAAGTGGCAGGATACAAAATTAATACACAGAAACCCCTTGCATTCCTACACACTAATAACAAAAGATCATAAAGAGGAATTAAGAAAACAATCTGATTTACCATCACAATAAAAAGAATAAAATGCCTAGGAATAAACCTATGCAAGGAGGCAAAAAACCTGTATGCAGAAAACTATTAGATATTGATGAAAGAAATCAAAGATGACACAAACAGATGGTGAGGTATACCATGTTCTTGAATTAGAAGAGAGAATCAATATTGTGAAAATTATATACTACCCAAAGCAATCTACAAACTCAGTTTACCAATGGCATTTCTCACACAGAACTAACATCTTATAGCTTGTAAGAAAGAGTCTCCTCAATAAATGGTGCTGGGGAAACTGGATAGTTACATGTACAAGAATGAAATTAGGACACTCTCTCACACTATACACACACACACAAAAACCTCAAAATGGATTAAAGACCTAAATGTAAGGCTGGACACTATAAAATCCTTCGAGGAAAACATAAGCAAAGTACTCTTTGAAATAAATTGCAGCAAGATCTCTTTTGACACACTTTCTAGAGAAATGACAATAAAAACAAAGACAAACAAGATGGACCTAATTAAAAGCTTTTGCATCACAAAGGAAATCATTAACAAGACAAAAGTCAACTGTCAGGATGAGGTAAAATATTTGTAAGCAAGCAACTGACAAGGGATTAGGCTCCAAAATATACAAATTGTTACAGTCACTATGGAAAACAATATGGACGTTTCTTTAAAAACTAAAAACAGAGTTACCATAGGACCCAGAAATTCCACTCCTAGGCATATATCCAGAGAAACTCATGGTCTGAAAAGATGCACATATCCCGATATTCTTTGCAGCACTATTCACAATAGCCAGGACATGGAATCAACCTAAATATCCATCAGCAGAGGAATGGATAAAGAAGATGTGGTACACATATTCAGTGGAATATTACTCAGTCATAAAAAGGAAAAAACTAGTGCCATTTGCAGAGATATGGATAGACCTAGAGACTGTCATACAGAGTGAAGCAGGTCAGAAAGAGAAACATATTCCACAATATTGCTTATATGTGGAATCCAGAAAAAATAGTACAGATGAACTTATTGGCAAAGAAGAAATAGAGTCACAGATGTAGGAAACAGACTTGCGGTTGCCAGAAGGAGAAGGGGAAGTGTTATTTGGTTGCAAATACAAGACAAGAATTTTATCCTGAACTCCCACCAGTTCTGCACGAATCCTCCCCTGTCGTCCAAACCTCGTCAAAATAATTCTTAATCAGATTTGTTAACATCACTACATGCTCAAGGGCTCTCCCCTATATTCTCTGCTCTTACTGTTGTTGTTCAGTTGCTAAGTCATGTCTGACTCTTTGCGACCCCATCGGCTATAGCACACCAGGCTTTTCTGTCTTTCACCATCTCCTGGAGTTTTCTCAAACTCATGTTCATTGAAATGGTGATGCCATCCAACCATCTCATCCTCTGTCATCTCCCCTTGTCCTGCCTTCAATCTTTCCCAGCACCAGGGTCTTTTCCAGTGAGTTAGCTCTTTGCATCAGGTGGCCAAGGTATTAGAGCTTCAGTTTCAGCATCAGTCCTTCCAATGTATATTCAGCACTGATTTCCTTTAGGATTGACTGGTTTTATCTCCTTGGTATCCAAGGGACTCTCAAGAGTCTTCTACAGCACCACAGCACTACTCCTCTCAGTACAGAATAAAATATATCTAACTTACAAATACTTGGAGAAGGTGAGAAAGACCTGCAGAAGACATGGTCTGGGAATAATGAGCAAATAGAAGGTGGGATGGTGCAGCAGCTTCTGTTAATATCCTGTCAACACAATTGTGGTACACACCATTCTAGCGCATACCCACAACTTCCTACTACAAGCTTGCAACTGTGGTTGTTCAGTTGCTAACTTGTGTCCGATTCTTTGGCTTTCACATGAGGGCTTTCTCTTAGCCTCCTTTGGGGATGCCAGAAGAGTTGGGTGTTTAATGCATCTGGGAACAGCCCAGATGCCTCTCAATATGGATGAGGTTGATGGGTGAATACCCCAGCGTCCTTGTTCTTTGTTGGGGTGGGGAATTTTGCTTCTGAAAGCAGCCATCCTGAAACAGGTAGGTATGGAAGGCATTCGAAAAAGAAGTACAGTTTCAAGTAGGTACCTATTGTACCACCTATTGTGGGGCAGGAATAGATAGATAAAGATACAGAGAATGGACGTATGGACACAGGGGAAGGGGGTGAACTGGGAGATTAGGACTGACATATGTACACCACTGTGTGTGAAATAGATAGCCAGTGGGAACCCCTGTATAGCACAGCTCCATGCTCAGTGTTGACCTAGAGGGGTGGTATGGGGGTGGGTTGGGAGGGAAGTCCAAGATGGAGGAGCTGATTCACTTCCTTGTGCTGCAAGGAATAACACAACAGTGTAGAGCAGTTATACTCTAATGAAAAAAAAAAATGGCATCTACTTCTTCACTGTGCTTCTCTTCAGATCTTTTCTTTCTCCCATATTCATTTTCCATGGTGAAGTTTTGCAAGCACAGCACTGCTGTCCTGTGGAAGCAAGTTGGAAAAAAAACAAACCCAGAATAATTGCATGATGAGCATTTAATGGATGAGATGTCACATTTAAAAAGACAAAGACTTGGAGGAGAGTCTGTGCTTTCTATAGCAGTCTGAGAATAAAAATCCATTTCTGATTGATTTCTTTCTTAACAGTCTACCCTCTCCCCCTCTCTCCACCCCACTCCGCAGTTAAATGCTCTGGGCAGCTATCTACCTCATGTTTCTGGCAATGTGCCTTTGACCTGGTATTGTCTTCCAGAAATCTTGACAGAAGAAGTCTTTTTAAAGACTTAGTATCATATCACCACTATATTTAGTGTTCCAATAGTCTGTCAGAGATTCTTTTACTAGGGTATTGAAGACAGCAGTTAGAAAATGAATAATTAGGAGGCTGCCCATGACAGTTAATTTCCAATACTTTGAGATCCCAGAGATATTAATAGTAAAGAATGATTCCTAATAATTACTGGAAATTATGTGGCTAGTAGAATGCTATTACATGTATAATGAAAAATATTATTTTGAACCTCACTAATTTGGGGTGTAAAATATTTTGGAGCTACCTTAGGCCCAAATTTACTTTCTTTGCATTTTCTAAAAAAAAATTTTAAAGGAACTATACACACCTGGATTTCAGGGTACACAATCCACCATTTCCTCTGAGTCCACGTGGAATTTAGAAGTGGTACCATAATAATCATTTTTTGAGGATATCCACAAGCTCTCCTCCAGCACTGCCTTTTCTCTACCAGCCCCAGCATCGTCACCTGTACTCCTCATTTCTGTACCTCTTTCCTCCTTTGAGTAATGGGCTTTTCTAAGGAAATGGCTGTATCTTTAGATTTGAGACAGCAATGGATAGTCCTGCTTAGTCAACAATTGCTGAATTTTCAAGTTTTTCATGCTCTCATCTGAAAGCAAATAATTGATACTAAATGATTTTGACCTTTTCATGAAAGCAACTGGCTATAGATCTCAGCCTTTCCAAACTTTGTTCATTTTTCCTTTGTGCAGTTGGTGTAAGAAACTTGCAGCTCTTCAATTCTTAGTAATTATTCTATAATTTGGACTTGTCACTATTTCATATTGTCCTTCCTCTCTTTTCATATTTAATGGTATTTTACTGCACTTCCAAGGGGGAAAAGAAAGGCCAAAAAGAATTAAAATGGAGAATAAAGGGATGATTAAAATTATGAGAAGAAGAGAATTTCAAGGACAACATGTTTGTGAAAGTTTGTATAAATTCAGTATCATTTAGTCAACACAAATTTAAAACTTACTGAGTGATCAATAGGTTAATAATAGTTCTTAATATGGAACTAAAACCCTCAAAAAATGATCATCTTTACATAGCACAATGATTGATGGGGTAAATTGGATAAGATTTTGGAAATACAGTTGTTAATCAGTATCCATGAGGAACTGTGTACAGAATCAGCCATGGATATCAAAGTCCTTGGACACTCAAGCCTTTTAATAAAATGGTGTAGTATTAGCATATAACTTATGCACATCCTCCTGTATACTTTAAATAACCTCTAGATTACTTATAACACTTAATACAATGTAATGGTGCTTCTCTGGTGGCTCAGTGCTAAAGAATTCGCTTGCCAATGCAGGAGACACAGGTTCAATGCCTGGTTTCAATGCCAGTATTCTTGCCTGGGAAATCCTATGGACAGAGGAGACTGGTGGGCTATAGTCCATGGAGTTGCAAAAGAGTTGGACATGACTTAGCAAGTAAACAATAATACAATGTAAATAGTTGTAACTAAGTGCATAATAAATTCAAGTTTTGCTTTTTGGAAATTTCTGAAAATTTATTTTTCAAGTATTTTCCATTCGAGGCTGGTTGAATGCACAGATGAGAAACCACAGATATGGAGAGTCAACTATATCATGTTTTAAAAATGATAGTCTATTTGGAAAGATACAGTTTATATATTTTTATATGATGTAAATGCTTCCCTGGAGGCTCAGATGGTAAAGGATCCATCTATAATATGGGAGACCAGGGTTTGATCCCTGGATTGGAAATATCCCCTGGAGAAGGGAATGGCTACTCACTCCAGTATTCTGGTCTAGAGAATTCCGTGGACAGAGGAGCCTGGCAGGCTGCCGTCCATGGGGTTGCAAAGAGTTGGACATGACTGAGCAACTTTCACTTTTACTTTTCATATGATGTGGACGTGAGTCTGAGTGAACTCCGGGAGATGGTGATGGACAGGGAGGCCTGGCATGCTGCAATTCATGGGGTCACAAAGAGTCGAACACGACTGAGCGACTGGACTGAACTGGACTGAACTGAACTGATGATGTAAAAATTGATGCTTTTGAACTGTGGTTTTGGAGAAGACTCTTGAGAGTCCCATGGACTGCAAGGAGATCCAACCAGTCCATTCTAAAGGAGATCAGTCCTGGGTGTTCTTTGGAAGAAATGATGTTACTGAAACTCCAGTACTTTGGCCACCTTATGCGAAGAGTTGACTCATTGGAAAAGACTCTGATGCTGGGAGGGATTGGGGGCAGGAGGAAAAGGGGACGACAGAGGATAAGATGGCTGGATGGCATCATGGACTTGATGGATGTGAGTTTGAGTGAATTTCGGGAGTTGGTGATGGACAGGGAGGCCTGGCGTGCTGCAATTCATGGGGTTGCAGAGTCGGACACAACTAAGCAACTGAACTAAACTGAACTGAAAAAGGAAACAGGCAAAGAAGCCTAAGAAGACCTCACCAGTTGGAGGTGGGATTGGGAAGGAGGTTTACTTTTATTTTATATCTTTCCCTTTGATACAGTTATAATTTGCAATTTTTTTTCTGTGTAAACATTATTTTTACAATAAAAATGTTTTAGAAAGTGGAATAAATAATTCCCAGTTCTCAGAGAACTTAAAATGACTTCACAGAATACATGATTATAGTATGATCACTTACAGTAAATCACCTCCAAATATGACTGCCACAAATTTCTTCTATTCATGGATGTCTATGTGCATCAAGAGATGCACAAAGGGAGAAGATCTTAAAAGTTGTCTTCATAAGACAAAAAAAGTTATAACTGTATTTAGTGATGGCTGTTAACTAGACTTACCCTGGTGATCACTTCACAGTGTACACAAATACTGAGTCATGTTGTGTACCTGAAACTTGCAATGTTATATGTCAATCATACTTCCAAAAAAAGAGAGAAATGGAGGTGATTTCTCCTACACTGTTACTTGTAATGAATATCATGCTGTGTTGGATGTTCAGTCCATAGTAGAGTCTTCAGTTCAGTTCAATTCAATCGCTCAGTTGTGTCTGACACTGTGACCCCATGGACTGCAGCACGCCAGGCCTCCCTGTCCATCACCAACTTCTGGAGTTTACTCAAACTCATGTCCATTGAGTCAGTGATGCCATCCAACCATCGAATCCTCTGTCGTCCCTTTCTCCTCCTGCCTTCAATCTTTCCCAACATCAGAGTCTTTTCAAATGAGTCAGCTCTTCGCATCAGGTGGCCAAAGTGATGGAATTTCAGGTTCACATCAGTCCTTCCAATGAACGTTCATGACTGATTTCCTTTAGGATGGACTGGTTGGATCTCCTTGCAGTCCAAGGGACTCTCAGGAGCCTTCTCCAACACCACAGTTCAACAGCATCAATTCTTTGGCACTCAGCTTTCTTTATAGTCCAACTCTCACATCTGCACATGTTACTGGAAAACCCATAGCCTTGACTAGATGGACCTTTGCTGGCAAAGTAATGTCTCTGCTTTTTAATATGCTGTCTAGGTTGGTCATAACTTTTCTTCCAGGAGTAAGCGTCTTGGAGAATTTTGAGCATTACTTTACGAACATGTGAGATGAGTGCAATTGTGCGGTAGTTTGAACATTCTTTGGCATTGCCTTTCTTTGGGATTGGAATGAAAACTGACTTTTCCCAGTCCTGTGGCCACTGCTGAGTTTTCCAAATTTGCTATCATATTGAGTGTAGCACTTTCATAGCATCATATTTTAGAATTTGAAATAGCTCGACTGGAATTCCCTCACCTCTACTAGCTTTGTTGGTAGTGATGCTTCCTAAGGCCCACTTGACTTCACATTCCAGGTTGTCTGGCTATAGGTGACTGATCACACCATTGTGATTATCTGGGTCGTGAAGATCTGTTTTTTGTAGAGTCTTAAGATCTTTAAGTAGAGTCTTATAAATAGAGTAAATATTAATTCTCATCCCCTCCTTTACTCCTTGTGTATGGGAACAGAATAAGCTTCCAATTCATGCCAAGAAGCAGCATGAATGAGAAAGAAAGAGAACTAGCTGTAAAGAGAAGAGATTCAGAGGGACATGAAAAATCTCAAGCCAAAGATCAGACCAGTGAGGCTGGAACCTTGTATGAAACACAGATGTGATGTTCAGGGCTTTCTTGGGTCCTACTTAGATTTGGGCATATTCTCCACACTTTTGAGTAGGATTTCACTTTTCAGAGACTAAATATTTAATATTCCCCTCACTTACCACCTCTCTCTTATATCTCTATTTCTTTGATCTGTTTCTTATCTATTCCCAGCCACCCAAGATGAGAAAAAAAAAAGGAAACAGTTCACTACATGCATGCATACATGCCCATGAGTGCATTCCAGAGCCGGGGGCTGGAGGCTCAAAAGACAGAACTACGGCCTTGTTCAGTTTTGCTGGAGTGAAGGAAGATCCCCATTTAGGATGCACTGATTTTTTTTCAGGGTACAGCTGACACACGCAAGAATCTGAATTTCCAAATACTTGCCTTTCAAGGAGTGGAGACTCCTGTATTATCTTCAGTGAGACATGGCCCTGGGAAGTCATGCATGCACCTGAGGACAATCTCTTATTCTGGCTGGAAATGAAATACATTACTGTACATTCATGGGGACATTGTTCAAGGATCACAGCAAAAAAGTTATTATCTCTCTTGGTATGTGACATATTGTGACAACTTATATAGGATCTTGGGTCTACACTTCCAAAGCTGTACAACTTCACTCAATATATTTGATTTTTGTTCATCAATTTTCTTGTCTGCATAATGGCAATAATATTTATCCCACAGTATTGCTCTAAGTGTTAAATTCAAACATGTATGGAAAGAACCTGGCCTATGATAGGTGCTCTAGGAATATTTGTAAGATAAAGGAATAGCATGTGGGTGGCACTCAGTAAATATTATGCACACCCCCCACCCCCCCATCAAGAGAGGGCTACTAGGAGGGAGGGGAGACTGTTCTTATCAATATTCATTCAGGTACCAGGAATCTATACACAAAAGTCTACATGATCCAGGCAGCTCAAGCCAGACTTAAATTTCTTGACACATCTCACTTTGAGAGGTGTTGTCTAAGTCCCTTCAAGGTGAATCTGGATGGGTTTATGGATGGTTTTCTTAGGATACTTGCTACAGGAAGAGCCATCCCTATGTAAGAAGTCCTACTCTCCTCAGCTGTCATGTGACAGAGGTTACTGATGGGTGCTCCAATCTACAGCCCCAGCTGAACCCCCAGCCAGTATCTCTTGCATCACCTGCAGCCCTGTGAGAAGCCATGTTGGATCTCCAACCCAATCAAATCTTCAGACGACTGCAGCTTAGCCAAACCTGCCTGAAAGAAAAATTCAGAACAAAATAAAATAGTTGTTTTAAGCCACTAACTTTTGGAGTCAGTTTGTCACTCAGCCATAGATGTCACCAGAACAGGTGAGTACCTGGGCCCATGTTGTAGTAGAATGTGTGCCTTGTCTAAAGGGGCTGTCACTACTCAGCTCACGCAAGTACTGTGCTTGAGGGATTCAGGTCTGGGATAGCCATCTGTGCTCTAACAAAGAGATATTAGATCTGGAATTTTGCAACATCTCCAAATGTTTTAGCTATCAGTTACTAATTAAAAATTTTTGAAAACACCGTGTACATCACACAAAGCTGTCTGTGTGCTGATAAAGCTTGTGTGCTACCAGTGTGTCACCTCTGTTGTGTTTAGAAATGGAGAGAGCCTGCTTGCCCCACCCTACCCAAGGCCTTCTTGTAAACTGAGGCTATCTGCCCAGCTAGTGGCCTCCAGCCAGCAGGGTGCTTTCCTATAATGGATTAGCATATGAAAACTAGCATTTCAGTAAGGTTTGTACATTCCCACATCTAAACCAAACAAACTGCCTTTTGTTTCACCAACGATTGGGGCTCTGACCCATTTAAGCCTGACAGCGAAATAGGGATTAGCAGGGGGTGTTGTTAGTGGTGTTTTGATTGGGAGAGGATGAGAGAAGTTGGAAGCAGAATGGTGGGAGGAGGGACAATGGAGAACTTCCTGGAGGACAAAAGTTCACCAGTTTTCCCTTGAAATTAATTTAAGGGCAATGACATCAACAAAAAGTGATGTGAATTAAGTGCTTTTGAAAAAAAACAGCCCTATTTATTATTTTTGGCTTTTGCTGAGAATATTTGCTCTGGTCCCTAGAGGAATTCACCTTTAACTGTGGGGGGGATAGAATTGCATATCATTCTTTATCCACTTCTTGTGGACTTTCTGCAGGATGTGAGTGAGGCAGAAGACAATGCTGGGCTGACACAGACATTCTCTGTGCCAAGGACCAGGGAACCTTTGTGGCCTATGAGAAGAGGACCTAGGAGGTGGGAACAGGTGAGAATTGCAAAGCCAGAGTATGTGCAGGGTATGTCATGCAGGGAGAAATGCAGCACTAGGTGGGGACAGCTTGTCAAAGAGCAGAAGTGTCACTGGCCATTGGTGTGTCTGTGGCCTCCCCCACAAAGTGCTCTGATATCAAAAGAGTGTTCTGTAGTGTATTTAAAAACTATTAATGTTTAATCTTTTATGAATTAATTTTGAAATGGTCCAAAAGGTAAACAAGTGAAAAGTTTCTCTCCTATCCCAATACCCTCATCTTGTTTTATGCCTCCATATAATCAACATAATCTAGTATTTGTGTATTTTTCCAGAGATACTTACGCATATACACAGTAGAAAAACCATTTTTTTTCATTCAAGTGGAAGTAGACTAGGCTTATCTGTTTTCTCATGACTCTATGACCTAAAAAACATTCTATATTTCCATAGACGTTCATAAATGTGCCTTCATTCTTTTTTACAGCTGCACAGTACTTTGTTTTATAGGTATATCATAATTTAACTAGTGCTCTCTTGATGGACAAGCATATTGTCTCTATAGTAATTTCCTTATGAAATAATTAAGAGTAAGTTCTGTGATATGTGTATAAGTAAAAATTGATCTGTGACATATAAGTTATTAGTCAGCATTTAAAGTAGCCTGATGAATACTTAGAACTTCAAATATCGTTATTGAAATCTACATCAGTGAGTTTGCTAATTAGCCTATGGGATGAAATGAGTGGAGTTGAAAATAGATGGTTAGTTAGGAAGATCATATACAGCTCCTGTTCTTACAGACTGTCTATCTGCCTGTCTGACTGACTGAATATCTAACCAACTGTTTGTTGACTGACTGACTAATTATCTGAACATCTGACTTAATGATGGGCTGGCTGACTGGTTTGGATAATCAGAGAAGTAATATGTTGCAGAGGAACTTTAGGCATCTCATTGGGGTTGAAGTTTCCTTTTTAGCTTCTATGCTATCCATCTATTGGAAGCTTTTTTTAAAAAATTCCAGTAAAAAGTCAATTGTCCCTGTGAAGAAGAAATAAATACCACCAAAAGAAAACTAGTTCCTGAGTTGTTCCTAACATGTTTATGGTGTATGCAGGAGCCTGATCAAGCAAGAACAAAACAAACAATTTTTAAACCCTCAAACTTCCTTAAACCAAGTTTCAGATCTCAGTCAGCTTCTGTTGCCTGCCAATAGGAATTCTCTGAGGCAAATCCATGATGTAAGAAAATTTATTTCCCATGAACTTTCCCTCTGGTGGAGACCCTTTATCATCTTTCAGCTGAACAAGGCCTTGCCCCCTTCACCTCTTTCCTCTCTCAAAACAGAGCAAGATCTGATAACTAGTCACTGACTTTTGTTCAGTGACAGATTATATTTTGCCTGAAACTCATATTCATCAACACCTTGTCTGAAATAAGCTTGTGAAAGTGAAGACTTCTAGCTATAATTATGGGATGAAAAGTGTTTCACTCAAGTCAAAAGAATTTCAAGCATCAACAAACAGGAAGGGAGAGGTGAAGGTCTATTCAACCACCTCTGAATGTGGTCCTGATTTGTCTTCTTTTGGGGGATGTTTTTCCCCATAAGAAACTTCTGCCACCACTGTGAAAAATAATTCAAGGGCTAGCAGATATAAGGGTGTCAGAGGTCTAGTGCAGGGATTGTTTGGAAAAGAACTGTCAGTGGCTTCTTCTATAACCTTCTGTAACTGTGCAACTCAGATTTGGTAATTGAACCCATATGCTTCTCAGGTGGTACTAGTGGTAAAGAACCCACCTGCCAATGCAAGAGATGTAAGACACTCGGGGTCAATCCCTGGGTTGGGAAGATCCCTTGGAATAGGGTATGGCAACCCACTTCATATTCTCACTTGGAGAATCCCATGGACAGAGGAGCCTGGTGCGGTATAGTTCATAGGGCTGCAAAGAGTCAGACATGACTGAAGTGACTTAGCAGGCATGTTGGGACTCAAACCAGTCCAAATCCAGGTTAGGACTTGAACACTACAAGTCTTTTTAACTGAGATCACACATTTGGTCTCAAAACTTAATGAAGCTCAGGTTCTCGATGTCTCCTTGCAGGCAGAATTCAGTGAGAGACAAAGTTATAGGTAAGAAGTGGATTTATTTAGACAGAAACACACTCTACAGACAGAGTGTGAGTCATCTCAGAAGGCCAGAGTAGTGCCAGTGTATGGGGTTGTCAGCTTTTATAGGGCTGGGTACTGTCATAGGCTAATGAGTGGGAGGAGTATTTCAGCTATTTTGAGGAAGGAGTAGAGATTACCAGGAATTAAGCCTCTGCCCACTTTTGACCATTATGGTTAGCCTTGGAACTGTCATGATGCCTGTGGGTGTGTCATTTAGCTTGCTGTTATATTACAGTGAGTGTGTACTGAGGCTCAAGGTGTAGTGGGAGTCATCTTGTCTACCATCTTGGACCCATTTGGTTCTTATCCATTTATGTCTTGTCCTTGGGCTTTGTCCTTAAAGGGAGTGGATATACGTATACCTATGGCTGATTCATGTTGAGGTTTGACAGAAAACAACAAAATTCTGTAAAACGATTATCCTTCAATAAAAAAATAAGCTTAAAAAAAAAACCCAAAAGATTGTGCTCTGTTCCCTTCCCTTCTGCTCCACTTTTAGATCTCGCTCCCACCTTCCCTGCTTGACCAGGGGCAGACTTGTTCCTTACTACCTCAACCAAAGTCCTAACCTTGTGCCATCTGCTCCCAGTCTCTAAGACACATGATCTCCCCATTCTAGGTGTGTTGATATGTTAGAGTTTATTTAAATTCTTTTCCTTTACATAAATCCTGTGTCTGCCAATCTGAAAGCATTTGGTCAATAATATCTCTACCTCAGATTAGGAACCTTCTAAGCACAACAGAAGGCATGTTTTTAATATATAGTTACTTTATTAATTAGAGTTTGAGGGCATGGTTAATGAGGAAATATGGGAATGAGGACTGTGGGTTTCGCTGTCCCTTTGGGATCTGTATGTTTGAAGGAAGGGGTGGCTCTGAGTTCTAATAACAAAAGGGGGTTTTATCCTCATTTTTCATGGACTGTAGACCACTAGGCTCCTCTGTTCATGGGATTTCCCAGGCAAGAATACTGGAGTAGGTTGCATTTCGTTCTCTATTATCCTCATTTTACCTGTGAAGAAATTATACTTGGTTCTTTATCTTTCTAAGACTACCTAGCTGGTAAGCTGTAGAGCCAGTATTTGAGCCCAGTTCTGCCTAACTTCCAAGTCAGCTCTTTCCTTTAGAGCATCACAGCAAAAAATGCTTTTTTTTCTCTCCTAGGACTTTCATATCTGTAACTACTCAAAGAGATAGCTATCAGTTCTAATGCTAGGTTGGAAACTATAGGACTTGTCTGAAGGTAGGCAATGAGTATCTGTTGCCTACCTTTATTTAAAATAAGCTATTTAAAAAAATAAAAAATAAGCTATTTTTTTAAATTTACTATTATCTTCCACTTTTTTCACAGTCCAACATTTTCTACAAGGAGCATTTTCAATATTATCCTGTTTATAGTAGGTTTTACTCTTGCCAGAGGCTGGCAAAAAAATACCAGTAGACTGAGTAGGTTGTATTACTTTTAAAGCAATAATTACTAATGTAAAAACAAGTGAGAGAAAAGTCTTTAATAGAAACAAAAAAAATCATGAACTCTTGTCCTGTCTTGGTGGATATATGTCTTAGGGAGTAGGTTAAAAGTTTACCATAATACACTTTGGTTATCTGTTCAATTTCAAATCCAGGATCGATAAAGCTTATCAGAGCATTTTTATGACTCTGAGGAGGTTATCGCTATCTTAATATAGTGATGAAGACAAAAGCCAGACCTCAGGAGAGGTCAGAACTGAGCAATCAAATTAACATCTGTCATGAATGACTTGGTCCAATCTTCAAGGTCAACATATTCACAGATGTCAAAGTGTCTAAATGGAGAGATGATAATCATTGACCCTGAAACCTTCTGGGGCTTGCAGGCAGCTGTGGGGGAGATAAGAAGCTTTCTACTAAGATAACACATACATGTTCAAATGTAACTTCTTTATTTTCCTTTTGTGAAATTAGAGGAAATGCCAAAACCAAATCTCAGTTAGCCAGGGTCCTGTTGGATGGAGATAAGGCAGATCACTGAGGGCCTCCTTCTTCACAAACACTTTCTCCAGAAATATAATTCAGGGTCCTTGACAGATATGAGTTCCATGATCTTTCATTTATGCATTAGCCCTCAAGAGGGCTGGGAAAGAGGTGGGCAGTCAGAAAAAGAGGAAAGAAAAGAGCTTTGATATGGCTACATCATGGAGGAATAAGTGAAATTTGCAAAGAAAACCTTCAAATTTCATATAGTTTTAGTATGCTATCATTAACTAGTTAATTTCTGAACAAGGTCTATAAACTGAAAAATTTTCCTGCTTTAGATCAGAAATTGAGTTTCTAATATGAACATAAAATTGAATTTTTAAAAAACAAATACACATAATAGAATCGACAACTGTGTCATTTACAGCATACAATTTTATGACCTAAATGAATATTATCTACTAATAGTACAAACTCCTCTGGAAAGCAGCATTATCTGTTCTATTCCTCAATATATTTCCAATGCCTAGAGAAGGAGAGAGGCATATTATCTTTGTCTCTATCTTAAAGTCTCCTGGTGCATTTTCTCTCATTTTCTCAAGGGAAGCAAACAAGTCACCAGGAATGTGATAAGCTTTCTTGATGGTAAGCACACTTTGACAAGGAGATAAACTGGACTAGAGACTCTGGTCCTCATGGACTCCTTTAAAGAAGTTCTGGTTTGTTGGGAGTGAAAATCAGGCCCTATGAAATTTTTTTTGTAGAAGAATCAATCACTGTTTTACTCATTCATGATATATTAGTGCCAATCAAGACTGACTTGTAACTTGACATTGTATCAGCCAAGACTGACTTGACTTTCGACTGTGAATGCATGACCCAAGGTCATGTAGTGACAGCTCCATACACACACTGGCCACAAAACAATGGGAACTGTGGAACACAGGGAGACAAGAAACTGTCACTTCAGCTCCATGAGTGATAATAAAAAGCAGTGCTGCCTAGATATTAAAAGGACCATAGCAAAGTAGAAAAAATAATTGCAAACAGTAACTGGCTGTGTCTTTAAGACTTGGCCAGAGTCTTGTGGCCTACCTGGGAGAGACAACACGGAGTAGTGGAAAGAGCGCTAGCATTGGACGGGATGGGAGACCTGGATTCAGGTGCTATTTCTGTCACTTAGCAACTGTGTTACTGTGAGGAATTTGGTTAAGCCATCTAATTCATGTTATTTATCTCTATAGCATTAATTCTTCTAAAGGGGGATATTGTTACTCAAAACTCCCAAGCAAAGATACTTTGTCATCTCTCAGTTATTAGTCTATAAATTATCCATAAGGCAGACTTCCTAATATACTTTTCAGTCTGAAATTGGCTTCTCCTATTGCTGCTGGGATACTTCCAAGCAAGCTCCCCTTGCCAAACGGCCAGTATGCTTATGGGAATAAATAGTTAGCTGAATTCTCACACTCTCACTCTTCAAGGAGAAAAAGCACACCTTTCAAACTGTGTGGGGAGAAACCCTCCCAGTGGCCTCTCTTTTCTTATCCTGAATTAAGCATTCCTGGTCCTACAAAAAGCCATTAAAGGCCTGCTTCTGCTGACTCCTATTATCACAGACTCTAATAATAATGAGGATAATAATAATGCTGTTCATAATAACATTGCAATTAGGTCTCTGGCTTCCCAGCAAACTCAGACTTTTGTTTACAAGTAGATACTGGCTTCCTTTAACCCCATTTTCCAAGATTGCATTAACTATCGATTTGATGAGATATGTTTCATGATGGGGTTAGGTGTTAACCCAAGATTTGATAAGAGCTAGTATATCTTTGGAAAATACTCTTGTTAGAAAAAAATCTCTGTAAAATTGCACTTTGCTGACAAAGGTCCATATAGTCAAAGCTATGGTATTTCCCGTAGTCATGTATGGATGTGAAAGTTGGACTATAACGAAAGCTGAGCACTGAAGAATTGTTGCTTTTGAACTGTGGTGTTGGAGAAGACTTTTGAGAGTCTCTTGGACAGCAAGGAGATCACCCCAGTCAATCCCAAAGGAAATCAATCCTGAATATTCACTAGAAAGACTGATGCTGAAGCTGAATCCCCAATACTTTGGCCACCTGATGTAAAGAGCTAACTCATTGGAAAAGACCCTGATGCTGGGAAAGACTGAGGACAGGAGAAAGGGCACCTGAGGCTAGATGGTTGAATGACATTGCCAACTCGATGCACATGAGCTTGAGCAAACTCCGGGAGATAGAAGGAGAGAGAAGGACAGGGAATCCTGGCATGCTGCAGTTCATGTGGTTACAAAGAGTCAGACCTGACTTAGCCACTCAACAACAAAATATGACAATTCTTGGTATAAATGCCTTTTGTTAATTAGAAACCTAAGATTTTTCTCAAGCTGTTAAATTAAAAGTGGGAATTGGATAAAAAATCAAATTGATCTCATATTCAAGAAATGGTGTGTTGGGTCATATTTTCCTCTCAACTTTTCCCATCATGCATTTCCCCACTTGCATATCAGTAGGCATTTTACAAATTTCTTTTTAGAACATCTACCTTGCTGAGCAAAATAGCAGAATAAATGAGGGACTAATCTATTGAACATTAACCATATGCCAGTTTCTCTGGTGTAAGGATCAATTTCCTCACCTGCAAAATATTTTAGGATAATAATAGTTTATGCATTTTCAAGTTAGTGTGAACATTAACTAAGGTCACCCTCATGAATCTAGTAAGTCAAGCTTATCCTGAGGGCAGACCCTTATCACTTGAACCCTTCCCAGCATTCTGAGCTGCCCAGTCTCCGGAGATCTGACCAGAGGTCAAAGTCCCCCATTAAGGAAGAGCTGCACAAACTCTTTCACTAACTGGTAAGTGACTCATAACTTCTGAAAGTGAATCATTTTAGGAAGATTCATATTTGGTTGGAATGGAAGCCTTAAAAATGACGCTCAAACATTTTTAGGAGTGAGACACCCGGTAGGTGTAGATTCCTTTTGGAGGGGAAGGAATGAGAGGGCCAAGTCAGCTTCTCCTGACAGCCTCCCGTGATCCCTCTCATCTGTGAAGGAGGGCGGCGGCTGAGAGGTGTTGTGTGTTGTGCTGGCTCTGTCTTGGAGTGTACCAGGGTGTGCATATTCCGTGGGAGATGCTTCCCAGCTCATCCATGAGAGGGCACTGGCGCTCTAGAGAGCCATGCTTAAGAGTCTTGTCTAAAGAGAGACATTCATCCCATTACTTCAGGAGCGATTATGCACTTGTACCACATCTGTGGCTGCTTTTGACAGAGGTGATATAGATCAATAGATATGTATGCTCTGTCATTTTGTTCACCTTTGTACATCTGTGGTCTTCTGACTCTGGCTGCCGACTGTTAAACTCCTGCCCATGTGTGGAAGAGCTGATCACTGCATGCAATGAGTATTTTAAAAATTAGGGCAAGTCTGTAATACAGGATTATACCAGAAAGGGGCACAAGGACCCCCTGGAGGGCCCTCCAGAGGAAGGAAAATGGTCTCTTCCAGTCTAAGGAAAGACAGTATAGGAAGCAAAGAAAAAGGAGCAAGCAGATAATCTCCAGTGAAATGGATAATATCCTGAACCTCTTACTCTGATTTGAAAAAAGGTCGTATGATATGGGGTTCAAAAATAAGATGGCAAAGGGTACTTATATACATCAATTCTCAGATGGGTGCAATCAACATATCATAGTTTAAAACCAGTCACCCAGTGAAACTTCTTCCATTCTGCAGAGTCACTCTCTTTCATATCATCCCTATTGTATTTTCTTGATAATGCTTTGTGCTATCTGAAATAATCATAATCATTTATTTATTTATGTATACCCATCATTTTATTAGAGTATCAACTCTATGAATGCTGGAACTCTGACCACCAAGTTCACTACTGTAGCTTCAACTCCTGGAAGTATTGCCTGGCACAACAGGCACCGATAAACTCTGGATGAGTAAACAATAATGCCCTAAAAAGTGAAAGTGAAAATTGCTCAGTGGTGCCGGACTCTTTGCCACCCCGTGGACTACACAGTCCATGGAACTCTCCAGGCCAGAATACTGGAGTGGGAATAGCCTTTCCCTTCTCCAGGGGATCATCCCAACCCAGAGGTTGAACCCTGGTCTCCCACATTGCAGGCAGATTCTTTACCAACTGAACTATCAGGGAAGCCTCAATGCTCTAAAAAGGAAAGTGTTAGTTGCTCGGTCCTGGCCAACTTTTAGCAACCCCATGGACTGTAGCCTGCCAGGCTCCTCTGTCCATGGGATCCTCCAGGCAAGAATATCGGACTGGATTGCCATTTCCTTCTCCAGGGAATCTTCCAAATCCAGGGACTGAACATGGATCACCTGCACTGCAAGCAGGTTCTTTACAGTCTGAGCCACCAGGGAAGACCTAAGGTATCAACATGTCACTAGTAGGGTCAAAGTGATTATGTTCAATGAAGAATTATGGCTTCAGAGGAACTGAGAAATGATTCATAATGCATGGCACCTCAGTGAGTTTTGAATGTAGATGAAGTCAATGGGTTGCTTTTCTGACCAAGGTGATTGTGTGGTTACCTCAGTGGCTGTATATGTCTGTGCACACATTGAACATGCATCTGTATTTTTACTAACTTCTTAATATATAATTGTGGAAACAGTGTTTGTATGTTGAGTAGTCCTAAAATTTGAAGTAAATTTGTTATTCTACTAGGCAACTTTCCATGAAACAAATTACCCAGGGAAGTTCATGTAGATTTGTAAGTGGAACTAACCCACCTGTGGAAAGAAGTGACCAAATGGCCACAGTTTTATAGGAAATACCCATATATCTTTATTTGGGGTTCAGAAGATTTAACCATTTTGGACATGAATTTGAGCAAACTCCAGGAGATAGTGAAGGACAGGCAAGTCTGGTGTGCTGCAGACCAGGGGGTCTCAAAGCATCACAACTTAGCAACTGAACAAAAACAACAACAAAAAGGAAATAGTAATTTAATATGATCTTTTAAGTCAGTCTCAATTTAGACTGTGAGTTCTGAATAACCAGGCAATGAGGTAAGGGTGATCAGTTCTGCATAGGGTGTCAAAAATTCACAACCAGCCTGACTTGGAGAGCACCAGACTTCCGGGAGCCACCCAGCGGGTTTGCGATTGCCATCATGAGTTTATGCCTACTTTCTAATTTCAGTATCAAATGGAATAGAACAATCCAGAAGATCAATAAAGCAATACATTTAAGTTCACATATTTGTACTAGGTTCAGAACTTTACTGAATATTTCCCTCTTGGTGAGGTCAAGTTATGCTGAGGAACTATGACAATCTTCTCAGTTCCTTATTAGTGAGGATTCTCCAGAGAAAAAGAACCAATAAGCTATACCTCTATATATCTATCATTAATCTATCTAATTTATTATAGGAATTGGCTCCCATGACTATGAAGTCAAAGAAGTCCCATGATCTGCTTTCTTCAAGGTGCAGAACCACAGAAGCTGATGCTAATTCAGTCTAAAGCTAGATGCCTGCAAACCAGGGTAGCTGATGGTATAAGTGTGAATTCAAATGCTGGAGAACTGGAAGGCTGATGGTATAAGCCCTGGTTTGATTCTGAAGGCCTGAGAACCAGGAACACTGACATTTGAAGGCAGAAATGGATGCCACAGCTCAAGCAAAAATAGCAAACTCACCTTTTCCTCATCCTTTTGTTCTATTCAGGCCCTCAATGGATAGGATGATACCCACCTGCATTGGTGAGGATAATCTTACTCAGTCAACTGATTCAAATGTTAATCTCTTATGGAAACTCCCTCGTAGACACAACTGGAAATATTTTTAGCAGCTATCTGGGATCCATTAGGCCAGTCAAGTTGCCGCATAAAGTTAACCATCACGTTTCCAAGTAAAGAAAACACAGCTCAGATTGGGTTAGGTAAAAAATAGGAGTCTATTGTCCTACTGAAATTGGAAAGTTCAAGTTTTCAGGTTGACTTTGGGCATTACAGGATGTGAGACTTAAACTAAGCCGCAAGGTCCTGATATTTCTTTCAGCTGGACTCAGCTGTCTTCCTTTGAAGGCTTCATTCTCAGGCTCCCTGTGGATGATTCCTCCAGGGCTTAAGCCTTGTATAATACCTCAACACTTCTTTCCCATCGCTCAAGCCAAAGCTCTGAGATGAACTCTGATAAGGGTGATCAGCATGACTTGCCCAAATCAGAAGTTAGGCCTCTTTCCTGGGGGCTCTGAATGGATGCGGGTGGCCAGAAAAGTACTAACCACCACAGTATGGAGCAGTAATGTGAATGTCATGCAGATGACTCAGGTTGGAAATGATTTGAGGGCTCAGGGGAGTGAGAAGTTACTGTGGTTGGGGTCATGAAGATATATGCTGCTGCTACTGCTGCTAAGACACTTCAGTCGTGTCTGACTCTGTGCGACCCCAGAGACGGCAGCCCACCAGGCTCCCCTGTCCCTGGGATTCTCCAGGCAAGAACACTGGAGTGGATTGCCATTTCCTTCTCCAATGCATGAAAGTGAAAAGTGAAAAGTGAAAGTGAAGTCGCTCAGTCGTGTCTGACTCTTAGCGACCCCGTGGACTGCAGCCTACCAGGCTCCTCCATCCATGGGATTTTCCAGGCAAGAGTACTGGAGTGGGGTGCCATTGCCTTGTCCATGAAGAGATATACAGAAGGATAAAGATAAGCTTGCTAAGGACCTTGCAGGGCAATTTTGGGGTATCTTCACTACCTAGACACTTTCTGCAGGGCTCAGTATGTGTGAAAATGAATGAGCTTTGTGGACAACAAGCCAATGACATAGCTGTTGTCTAATATATAGTTAGCCATCTTGTAAGTGCAGTCGAAGAATCCACCTCCTATAAAGGCCTCTAGGTGCAGTGCCATTTACTGAGCTTCAGCCTAGTTGGTGAGGTTTTTCTTCACATTGATGGGGCAAATTCCATTGAAGGTTTTGGCTTGTTGCTATTTGCTTCAAGCCTTGCCTAAGCACATGACCTGTGACCCCACCAAGCATATTCTCCAAGCTGATTCTGTAACTGGAAGATATAGACAGCCTTCTGTAGCCCCAGGAACCAGCTCCACTGGCAGATGGAAGCTGCTCATTCAGTGTGGGAGAGACTCCAGTGATCCAGCAGCCCTGGTCTGGGTTGCAGACGTTAAAGCTTTTGTATTGCTGAAGGGAAGACCTCATATCTTCGGCTAATTTATTTTTATGCTGCCTTTTTTTATTGACCCGCCGCATGATAAAACATTGATAAAAGCATTCATTAGTAAACAGGGCTCTCTTATTGCATCATGGTGATTCTTGTTTTATGAATTGCCACTAGGAAAACATATGTGGTTTATAGTGTTGTCAGACTTGGATATAAACCATCTTTATCTTTTCTGTTGGAGCTCAGTAACGGCATATGACAGTATTGACCTAGGATTTAGGGCTCCATGTTAGGTTTATCTGGAGGCTGTGAAATTTGAGTTCTCATAGAACTTTTCAATACACTGAAATTGTGTTGCTGCACAAAGTTGAAAAGAAAGGCAATGAGAAAACATGGGATATATATATATATACACACACACTCTTATGGGCTGAGAGGATTGATCAACTGGACTCTTTGATATAGTGTAAGGTTCTAACTATGTGTTCACTGGAAGTTTACTGTAGATAGCATAGATTTGTGTCTTCATATTTGACTACTAATATAGTGGAATCAGGGCTTCCCTTGTGGCTCAGTTTGTAAAGAATCTGCCTGCAATGCGGAAGACCTGGGTTCAATCCCTGCGTTGGGATGATCCCCTGGAGAAGGGAAAGGCTACCCACTCCAGTATTCTGGCCTGGAGAATTCCATGGACTGTATAGTCCATGGAGCTGCAAAGAGTTCGACATGACCAAGTGACTTTCACTTTCATAGTGGAATCAAATCCATTGGTCTATTTTACTTTATATTGGTATTTCTTTCTGAGTATGCTATGTTTTTTTTTAACTTCAGAGTAGTTCTCAGGACTACCTAAATGTCTTTTTTCCCCAGAAATATTTCTCTTGTTCCAGTGTTTAAAGGACAAATTTTTGCTGGTACATATTAATGCTTCAGGATATTTTGCCCATGATTAATGTATTATTAATCACAATTGGGAGCCCAGTGCCTAAATGAAAGTTAATATTTTACATATTAGAATTCTATTTTAAATTCCATTTGACCAACAAATAATTCATTTATTCAATAAATACTGATTGAGAATATCTACAGGTCAAACACTTTGATTAGGCATTACTACTAGTATTAGTGTAAGACATCTCTCAGTTCAGGTCAGTTCACTTGCTCAGTCATGTCTTACTCTTTATGACCCCATGTACTGCAGTATGCCAAGCGTCCCTGTCCATCACCAACTTCCAGAGTTTACTCAAACTCATGTCCATCATGTCGGTGATGCCATCCGACCATCTTATCCTCTGTTGTCCCCTTCTCTTGCCTTCAATCTTTCCCAGCATCAGGGTCTTTTCCAATGAGGAGGTTCTTCAAATCAGGTGGCCAAAATATTGGAGCTTCAGCTTCAGTATCAGTCCTTCCAATGAATATTCAGGACTGATTTCCTTTAGGATGGACTGGTTGGATCTCCTTGCAGTCCAAGGGACTCTCAAGAGTCTTCTCCAACACCACAATTCAACAGCATCAATTCTTCAGTGCTGAGCTTTTTTATAGTCCAAATCTCACATCCACACATGACTACTGGAAATACCATAGCCTTGACTAGATAGAAGTTTGTTGGCAAAGTAATGTCTCTGCTTTTTAATATGCTGTCTAGGTTGGTCATAGCTTTTCTTCTAAGGAGCAAGTGTCTTTTAATTTTATGGCTGCAGTCACCATCTACAGTGATTTTCAAGCCCCCCAAAATAAAGTCTGCCACTGTTTCCACTGTTTCTCCATCTATTTGCCACGAAGTGATGGGACCGCATGTCATGATCTTAGTTTTCTGAATGTTGAGCTTTAAGCCAAATTTTTCACTCTCCTCTTTCATCAAAAGACTTGGTTCCTCTTCACTTTCTTCCATAAGGTTGGTATCATCTGCGTATCTGAGGTTATTGATATTTTCCCGGCAATCTTGATTCCAGCTTGTGCTTCATCCAGTCCAGCATTTCTCATGATGTACTACGCAAATAAGTTAAATAAACAGTGTGACAATATACAGCCTTGATGTACTCCTTTCACGATTTGGAACCAGTCTTTTGTTCCATATCCAGTTCTAACTGTTGCTTCTTGACCTGCATACAGGTTTCTCAGGAGTCAGGTCAGGTGGTCTGGTATTCCCATCTCTTTCAGAATTTTCCACAGTTTGTTGTGACCTACACAGTCTGACTGTGTAGAACAATAAAGCAGAAGTAGATTTTTTTTGGAACTCTCTTGCTTTTTCGATATCAAATGGATGTTGGATCTCTGGTTCTTCTGCCTTTTCTCAGTCTAGCTTAAACATCTGGAAGTTCACATTTCATGTACTGTACTGTTGAAGCCTGGCTTGGAGAATTTTGAGCATTACTTTGCTAGTGTGTATGATAAGTGCAATTGTGCAGTAATGAGAACATTCTTTGGCATTACCCTTCTTTGAGATTGGAATGAAAAGTGCTGTGGCCACTGCTGAGTTTTCCAGATTTGCTGGCACATTGAGTGCAGCACTCTCACAGCATCATCTTTTAGGATTTGAATTTGGAATTTGGAATTCCATCATCTCCACTAGCTTTGTTCACAGTGATGCTTCCCAAGGCCCGCTTGACTTCCCATCCCAGGATGTTTGGCTCCAGGTGGGTAACCACACCGTCATGGTTGTCTGCATCATGAAGATCTTTTTTGTGTAGTTTTTCTGTGTATTGTTGCCACCTGTTCTTAATCTCTTCTGCTTCTGTTAGGTCCATACCATTTCCTTCCTTTATTGTGCGAATTTTTGCATGAAATGTCTCTAGGTATCTCTAATTTTCTTGAAGACATCTCTAGTCTTTACCCTTCTGTTGTTTTCCTCTATTTCTTTGCATTGATCACTGAGGAAGGCTTTTTTTTAAAAAATCTGTGTTTTTCTTTGGAACTCTGCATTCAAATGAGTATATCTTTCCTTTTCTCCTTTGCCTTTAGCTTCTCTTCTTTTGCATATATAAGCACAGACATACACAAACATGAACACAAGTTTATAGTTAGAGAAAATCAAGTCTATTATCACTTGCTTCAAGAACCCTGCTGATTTTAACGGAGGTAGAAGATCTTAGATAATTGACTTGTCAGAAATGAGTGGCTCTGTAAAAATATTAGTAACTAATGAAAACAAGTAGATGATAAAGATATTTTTATTTTTTGAGTTAGGATTACTTTATAATTACATTTTGATTACATTGTGGATTTATGTTTATGCCCATGCCAGTGGACCTTCTTCGGTCCTTAGAGCTTTTTCACTTAAGTGAAATCAGGTGAAAGTTTGCCCAAGGGTGTATGGGCAAGAGTCCTGTGACAAGAGAGTCCTGAATTGGATTATACTCTGCTGTCTATTGGGCTTCCCTGTGACTCAGAAGGTAAAGAATTCTCCAAGCAGGAGGCATGGCAACCCATTCAAGTAATCTTGCCTGGAGAATCCGATGGACAGAGGACCCTGGAGGGCTACAGGCCACAGGGTTGCAAAGAATCAGACATGACTGAGCAACTAACACTCACACACACACACTGCAGAGTATTAGCTCTTTAACCTTAACTTGTTAAAAATCCAGTTTGTAAAGTGAAGAGTAAGTGGTCATGGCAATCTTTCTGGATTCTAGAGAGTAGAGTGAAGTTGCTCAGTAGTGTCCGACCCTTTGTGACCCCATGGACTGTAGCCTACCAGGCTCCTCCATCCATGGGATTTTCCAGGCAAGAGTACTGGAGTGGGTTGGTATTTCCTTCTGGATTCTAGCAGGATTTAAGATCTACAAAACCAAACTGCATTGGTCTACAGAGGAAAGAAAGAGTAGGGTTTGAACTTCAAGTTGTACCACTTACTAGCTCTGAAAACTTAGAAAATTACTTAACTTCTCAAAGCTGACCTTGGGGTAGTAAATGAACAGAGTAACACACTCTACCTTTGTAAGATGCTTGGTTCTCTCTATGTAAAATTGTGGTAATTGTACTTAGCTCATTGGATTAGGAATGGAGGTAGTTTAAGTTAGCCCAGGGAACTGCTTAGCACAGTGTGTGTGGATGGGACATAGTCAACTGATGAGAGTAACTGATGGTAGCAGATGATGGATAGTCCGTCAAATGATGGAAAGATGGATTCATTTGTTCTCTGCTTTTCTATTTGGGAAAGTTGAATAAATAAGAATAATGGAGGCTCAGACAAAAGGACAAGATTGTGACAGATATGTATTGGACAGGGCCTCCTGTCTCAGTGTAGCTCAGTGCAGCGAAGGATCACCCTGGAAGGCCCCACTTGCTATTTATGGCCATCAAGCATTTGGGTACCCCGAAGGGATATTGGCCATGCAGCCTACAGAACTTAAAAAGCACTTAGAGGAATGCAGTTCCATTAGACCAGGCATAATGGACCCACTCAGGGCCGTGCTTTGTAAATACACAGCTAATGTCATTCTGACGTGTTTACAGGCCAGGACACGCTTCACACAGGTCAGGACCTTTGAGTGAATCTGCTGGCTTGCAGGAGCTGGGTCCCTTACCTCTCACACCCAAGATTCTTTCACTCGAACAGAAAAAATTTTAAAAACACTGGCAGTAAACAAATTACTGTTTCAAAAGACTGTAGAATGACCTTGGAGGTACACATGTCAGACCATCACAAGGCAACTGCCCAGAGGTGAAGAAAAGCCATTATCATACTTTGTAACTGGCTAATTAAAGGCTATTTTTGTCATCTTCAATTCTTAGAGTCAAGATAGCAACAGTCAAACTTTTACAAGAGAAATTCCTGTAATAATGGGGTGGAAGAGGTGGAATCATCATAGGCTTTGTCTCCTCTGAATAAGAGTTAAGCATTTGTCCTTCTCATATCCTCCAAATTTTGCTTGGTGCAGTGTAAACCAAGATTTCAGTGCTTTTCTTTGAAGCTTCCTGGAGTCTAAATTACTTGGAGATGATCCTACAGGAGGAACTCACTGTTGCAGTTTATCTGATGCCTTTTCCATTTTGCAAGGTCACTGGTATTGCTGATGACAGAATGTAATAGGTCTTAATATTTTGTGTTAAAAGTTCATGAAAATATTTTCTAGTATTTCTCCTTTTATATTCTCTGTTTCAAATATTCAGTGTTAAAACCTTGTGAAAATATCTGTTACATTTTTTTCCTTTAAATTTTGGATGCAGATTATTTCATTTTTTGAAATACAGCAGCATCACCTAACTCAGAGCAATTTTGAATTAATGCTTAATATTTTAAAGTTGGTAGACTTCAAAAAAGTCATTTTATGGACTGATGCATTTTTGGCACTCATTTGCAAGGTCAGAATCACTTGACTATAGTAAAAATTTATATAATTCAAAATTTCATAGCAGGAAAAGAGTCAACTCCAGTCAGTGACTTCCATTGGTTAGAAAACACCTCTAATTTCGGGGAGCCTGAGTGCCTTCTCACTTCACCTCGTTCTTTAAATCCCCCATAAGAACACTGGATCTCAATAGCAGTGAGTGGGATGGTACCTTGTTCTTACTCTTTGCTTTTCTTTTCACTGATAGGAAACTAGACTGGTGCACTTCAAAGTAAATAATCAACAATTTTCAAGTCAAATGATACTAGTTCCACATATCATATGTGGACATTGAGTTTTCCAAGGGGTCAATATTTAAAAATCTATCTTATTGCAAAATTGAGCAATGGAAATGACTCATGACTTTCAAGTCTAAAACTTCAGGAGTGAAGTTCTTAAAACTCCAAGAATGAAATCCCACCAATCAAACTATTGGAGTTCCCCCTGACGTGTGTCTCAAAGGAAAAGGAGCTGGCTTGTGAGGAGGAGACAAGGAGGGAGTTGACGACCAAGGAAAAAGCAAACAGCTTCTTTGGATTTCTGACCCAGAACCCTGTTCACTGAGTCCTATAACTTAATTATCCCAAGTTCGTTACTGATCCTGGTCCTAGGATCACTGAAGCATTTTTCAACAGGGATATGGTAACCTTTCTCACCTTAGAAGAAACTGGCATATATGATGCTGATGCTAATCCCAGAACCAATATAGAGAGAGCACACTTGTGTATTTCTGGATTTTGTGCAAGTGGAACTTCCTCTGTTAAATTTCTGTTCTTCCTTTTTGCATTCACTTCAATGGCATTTCTCCTCTCTTAGCACACAGCCTTGGAGTATTTGATCATCTCTCTCTCTTTTACCCATTGCACATTGTAACAATCTTTATTGCATCTTTTTGTAGTTGTTTGTGTTTATTTCTACCTAGAATTTGAACCTAAAGAGGAGGAATTACATCGTGTTCACTAATTTGTCCTCGGGATCTTACACAGAGCTGGGAAAATTATAAGAGGACAGTAGAAAGTCCTTGAATGCTGGACAAAGAACCCCAAATTCTGAGACCTCTGCTTTCCCATCCATCTCCCTGCCTGGCCTCGCTTCCATCCCTCCCCTTTCACCCCACTCCAGCTCTATGCTTGGGCCCTCAGGTTCCACAGTGGTACTGTGATACTCTCTGAGAGACAGCACGGAAGACTGGGTTTCCCATTTGGAGCACACCATCAATGCTAACTAAATCACATGATTGTATGTCCGTTTGTTATCCATGGCTCCAGGTCAAAGCCCTGGGTACAGGAAGAATCCTTGTGCATAAAAAGCATTAATCCAGATATTAATAATTGGTGAGGCTGGGAGTTAGTGATGACTAAGGAATGCCAGACAGAATGCTGCTTGTGTCTGTGGTTTCAGAGAAGACCTCTTCTGTAATGCTTAACATATTATTGTTGGTCCCTCCTTCGATCTCTGAACATTCCCTCAATCTTGGCAGCATGAAGGTAGTGTCTAGTTGGCCACATTTCATGTAATTCACAACTTTCTTCTAAATCTAGACTGGTCCAGACTGGGTCAAAATAATTAGAGATCTACACTGGGCCCTTAAAACTGACCACCAGGGTCCTTTTCTATCTTGGAACACACATATCACCAGCTTAAGTTTGTAGACAATTCATTGGTGTTGTCCTTTTTAGCTTTTAAAGGAATAACTCATTGTCGTTTTTGGCAAATAATGGACCAATAATGATGACAAGATTAGAACGTTTAAACCAAGAGATATTTTAAAATATTTACTGCTTACCTTCGAAATGTACTAGAGCTCACTCTTGATATGCTAGTTGACCTTGATCCATTTGGATTAAATTTCTAGATGTCTGTGACACTCAAATGTCATGGCTCTGATTGCCATGACTAGGATGAATTAATCTCTACTTCACGCTCATCGCTCAGCTTTATCAGATGGCGTGTAGCTAGTTGTTTCCTTGTCTATCTTTCCTTGTATGGGAGCTACTTAAGGAGGGCCTCACATATTACTCACTTATTCCTAAATAACAACTCAGAAGTTGATGAACAATAGCTAATCGTTCTTCAGAATATCCTATTTGCCAAATACTTTGGTAAGGAATTCACCTGAATAAAATCTTTTTATGCCCACAGCTAGGCTGAAGGTTAGGGACTGCTGTTACCATCATTGTATCACCACAGAGAGATAACTAACTAATCTACCTGAGGCCTTACACCTTGAGGGAGCCAGAATTTGAATCCAGCTGCACTGGTTTCTGATCCCAGGCTTTTTATCACCATTGCCCTTCCGCAGAGACTGTCCCAACTAATAATGGAGAAAGCAAGGCTCCCACTGACAGAGGGGCAAAATACACTTACAGGAACTTGAAGGTAGGCTATATGGCAACTCCCCCTGTGTAACTTCCAGACCTCTTATAGAACGGATGGAGAATGAGAATTCTCAAGGGTCCAGCGATTTCCACAGCCTACACACAGCTGGAGTTCTGTTGCAGATAGACACTCACTTCTCCCTGTTTCTGTGTTGAAACTTACATTTTCACATGTCTGTCCTTTCCCAACATGTTTATTTAACCCTTCCATTCAAAATGTCTTCCATTTTACATAAATCTTATCAAAATCTCTTGTCTCATAAAGACATTCTCTAAAGGAGTGGTTTTTATTAACCGAAGTATAGTTGATTTATAATATTGTATTAATTTTTATGTGTACAACATAATGATTCATTTGTTTATAGATTATATTCCAGTTAAAGTTATTACAGAAACAGAGGCTATATTCCCTGTGCTGAGCAATATTTTCCTTGCTGCTTATCTATTTTATATGTAGTAGTTTGTATCTCTTAATCTCATAGCCTTATCTTACCGCTGTCTCCTTCCCTCTCTCTCCGGTAACCATGAGTTGGTTCTCTACATCTGTGAGTTTGTTGCTACTTTGTTATATACATTCATTTATTTTATTTTTTAGATTCCACATATAAGTGATAGCATAGAATATTTGCTTTTCTCAGTCTGACTAATTTCACTAAGCCTAGTACCCTCTAGGTCTATCCATGTTGTTGCAAATGGCATTATTTTATTATTTTATTCCTAGTCTGTATGCGTATGTATGTATATATATATATGGCACATCTTCTTTATTCATTCATCTGTTGGTGGACACTTAGACTGCTCCCACATCTTGGATAGTGTAAATAATGCTGCTATGAACATTGGCATGCATTTATCTTTTTGAATTAGTGTTTTCATAGCCTCTGGATATATGCTTAGGAGTGGAATTACTGGATCATATGGAAGCTCTATTTTCAGTTTTTTGAGGAACCTGCATACTGTTTTCTATATTAGTTGTACCAACTTACAAAGGAATGGTTAATCTTCATAGATGTAGTTGATAATATTTTATTGAAGGATATTGAAGGATACATCAGTTCAGTTCAGTCGCTCAGTCGTGTCCGACTCTTTGCAACCTCATGAATTGCAGCACGCCAGGCCTCCCTGTCTGTTACCAACTCCCGGAGTTCACTCAGACTCACGTCCATCGAGTCAGTGATGCCATCCAGCCATCTCATACTCTGTCGTCCCCTTCTCCTCCTGCCCCCAATCCTTCCCAGCATTAGAGTCTTTTCCAATGAGTTGACTCTTCGCATGAGGTGGCCAAAGTACTGGAGTTTCAGCTTTAGCATCATTCCTTCCAAAGAAGTCCCAGGGCTGATCTCCTTCAGAATGGACTGTACATAAAAATACACAAATCATAAGCATACAGCTCAATACATTTTTGCAAGGAGGTAAGTTTTATTTCTTCCTTTCATTTAACCACCACCCAACTCAATATATGGAATACTGCCAACCCCTGAGAAGCCTGCCTCATGATGTCTCCCAGAAATCACCATCCCCAAACATAATCACCATTCTGATTTTCATCACTATAGGTTTGTTTTGCTCTTTTAAAACTTTATACAAGTGGAATCAGGGGATATTTGCTTTTTTGTGTAGCTTCTCTCATTTAGCATTTTATTTGTAGCATTCATCCATGTAGAATTAGGTTCTATATTTGCATGGTTGCATAATATTTCATTGTATCAGTGCACCACAATTTATTTATCTATTCTACCCTTGATAGAAAAGTTGTTTCCAGCTTTTGGCTATTGTGATGATGCTGTTATGAGTATTTGTATACATATTTTCTCTTTCTTGGAGGAGGATGCATATCTGGGTGCATTTCTATTGTGTATATATTTAGGGCTCAAATTGTTGATTAATTAGGTGTGGATATATGTAGCATTCTTAGATACTGCTAATCAGTTTTTCAGATTACTTGTACACATTTATAGTCCCAGGATTATTTTTGCTTTATATCATTGCCAACTGTTCAAATACTCATTTTTGCTCTGCTTTAGCAATTCTGATGGATATGTAATGGTATTTCATAGTGATTTTAATTTGCATTTGACAATTGATTTTTGTATAGTGACCAGGAATCCAGAACACTTACTAAATTAATTTATTAATTCTGATAATAGTTTATAGATTCCTTTTTGGTCTATTTATACAATCGTATCAGAAAATAATGACAGTTTTATTTTTCCTCTCAGTACTGTATGACTTTTTTTTGTTTCTGGCTAGGTCTCCCAGTACAATGTTAAATGGAAGTGGTGGTAGCTGACATCCTTGTTTCATTCTCAAGTGCAGAAGGAAAGCTTTCAATATTTCACCACAAAGTATGATGTACATGCATTGTGGGTTTTTTTGTAGATACTTTTTTTGAGATCAAGGTAGTTTCATTTTATTCCTAGTTTCCAATAGTTTATTTTAAATGGTGATTGGTTGTTTTTTTATTTTTTGGTGATGGAAAGTATAGTGTTTATTGCAGTTACCAATCAAGAGAGTGGGGAAACAAACTCAGACCCATGTCAATGGGGACTTTGAGGTAGGGCTTTTTTTTTTTTTTTTAAGGAGAAGAACACAGAGACTGAGGTTAAACATGTGGTGATAGATGGTAAATTCTTAAAAATATACTGTCTATGGCTGACTTTTCTCCCCCGTCTTTTTTTTCTTTCTGCTAATGTGGGAACTGCATTAAGTGAGTTTTGAATATTACCTACCTTTGCATTCTTGGGATAAAATCAACTTAAGCATAATGTATTACCTTTTTATGCATAATTGGATATATCAGTATTTTGTTAAGCATTTTTGCATCTATGTTCATGGGGAAGATTGTAATTTTTCTTTCTTATAATAATCTTGTCAGGTTTTGATATCAACTTTATGCTAATTTCTTTTTTCATTTTTTCCTATTTTATTTATTACCTTTTCAGTTATATATCCTTTTACTGTTATTTAGTTGTTGCCCTAGTGATTACAAAATCTATCTTTGATTTATTATCATGTTACCTTTTCTGAAATAACATTAGCACTTTCTAATACTCTAACTTCATTTAGCCCTTTCTTTTGTATTATTATCATCATAATAATCGGCACTATTATATTATATATAAATATAATTAAGATATTTTGAATGTTATGTGTATTGTGTACATTTATAATATATAAATTATACATGATATATGAAATTATATATGCATTTTATATGACATATATCATACATATCTGTATAAATAATATATTCAAAATATCAAAAACAATATTTATATTATGTGTACTGCTGCTGCTGCTAAGTCGCTTCAGTCGTGTCCGACTCTGTGCGACCCCAGAGGCAGCAGCCCACCAGGCTCCCCCGCTCTGTGATTCTCCAGGCATGAACACTGGAGTGGGTTGCCATTTCCTTCTCCAATGCATGAAAGTGAAAAATGAAAGTGAAGTCGCTCAGTCGTGTCCGGCTCTTAGCGACCCCATGGACTGCAGCCTACCAGGCTCCTCTGTCCATGGGATTTGCCAGGCAAGTGTACTGGAGTGGGTTGCCATTGCCTTCTCTGTATATTATGTGTAAATGTGTATTATTTATGTTTATTTCACTCTCAATATTCATTTTTATTTTTCTGAACTTTTACTTTTTCTGATGTTCATTTTTCCTCCCTGAATTATGTCCCTGTTTGCATCAGGGATCATTCTGCCTAAGCATTCCCTTCAATATATCTTTTATGCAAGTATGTTGGAGAAGACTCTTGAGAGTCCCTTGGACTGCAAGAAGATACAACCAGTCCATCCTAAAAGAGATCAGTCCTGGGTGTTCATTGGAAGGACTGATGCTGAAGCTGAAATTCCAATACTTTGGCCACCTCATGCAAGGAAAGGATCCTTTTCCACTCATTGGAAAAGATCCTGATGCTGGAAGGGATTGGGGGCAGGAGGAGAAGGGGATGACAAAGGATGAGATGGTTGGATGGCATCACTGACTCGATGGACACGAGTTTGAGTGAACTCTGGGAGTTGGTGATGGACAGGGAGGCCTGGCGTGTTGCGATTCATGGAGTCACAAAGAGTCGAACATGACTGAGCAACTGAAATAAACAGAACTGAACTGATTGGTGATTAATACCTTCGATTTTTGCTTGTTTGAAAAATTTATTTCATATTCATTTTGGAAGGATATTTTCACTTATGTATGAATGTCTAGATTTGCAGTTATTTTTTGTCAGTGTTTTAAAGGTTCAGTTCACTTGCTCAGTTGCGTCCGACTCTTTGCGACCCCATGAACCTAGCACGACAGGCCTCCCTGTCCATCAACAACTCCTGGAGTTTACCCAAACTCAGGTCCATTGAGTCAGTGATGCCATCTAACCATCTTATCCTCTGTTGTCCCCTTCTCCTCCTGCCTTCAATCTTTCCCAACATTAGGGTCTTTTCAAAAGAGTCAGTTCTTCACATCAAGTGGACAAAATGTTGGAGTTTCAGCATCAATATCGGTCCTTCCAATGAACATCCAGGACTGATCTCCTTTAGGATGTACTGGTTGGATCTCTTTGCAGTCCAAGGGACTCTCAAGAGTCTTCTCCAACACCACAGTTCAAAAGCATCAGTTCTTCTGCGCTCAGCTTTCTTTATAGTCCAACTCTCACATCCATACATGACTATGGAACAACCGTAGCCTTGACTAGATAGACCTTAGTCGGCAGAGTAATGTCTCTGCTTTTTAATATGCTATCTAAGTTGGTCATAACTTTCCTTCCAAGGAGTAAGCGTCTTTTAATTTCATGGCTGCAATCACCATCTGCAGTGAGTTTGGAACCCCCCAAAATAGAGTCAGCCACTGTTTGCACTATTTCCCCATCTATTTGCCATGAAGTGATAGAACCAGATGCCATGATCTTACTCTCCTCTTTCACTTTCATCAGGAGGCTCTTGAGTTCTTTTTCACTTTCTATTTTAAATGTAATATGCCATTATTCTCTGGCTTCTACATTTTTATACAAAACACTCAACTGTCTCTTATTTTTAGTCTTTTGAAGGTAAATATGTCTTTTTTTCCTCTGGCTTCTTTTAAGACTTTCTCTTTCCCTTTGTTTTTCTTCAGTTTTACTCTGATATACTTAGTGTGTTTTTATTATAGTAATCCTGGTTGATGATTGTAGCACTTCTTGAAATTGTTTCCTATATTTCAGAATTCTTGGAACCTTCTCAGTTATAAACTATTCAAACATATTTTCTGTCACATTCTATCATCCCCTCATGGGACTCAGTTACAGATGTGTCCTAACTTCAGAATCTTCCTTATTTTGCTCCTTTCTATATCTTTATCTCTTTTGCAGTCTATGATTTAGCCTGTATGTTTTATACTTATCAATCTTTCAGTTCATCAATTCTCTGTTCTTTTTTTTTCATTCAGTTCACCCTGAGTTTCAATTATTATAATTTTTTAGTTACAAAATTTCTATCTGATGCTTTTGAAAAAATATATTATAGTTCTCTGGTAAAATTCTCATGCTGTCTGATTTTTTTAAAAAATATATATTAAACATAGTTATTTAAAAATCTGTTTCTGAATAGTTTCAATAACTGGGTCATGTGGATTTGTCTTTACTTTATGTTTTTATAATCTTGTTTTTCTCTTTTGGTATGCCTGGTGATTTTTGGATGCATGCTAGACATTGCACATGAAAATTACAATGACTTGGGATAATGATAATTTCTTATAGAAAGGTTTCACCATATTCTATGACAGGCAGCTTGAGTGGGATCCCAGCTCTCTTAATCTAATCAGAAAGTTTTTAATAGCAAACCTTCAGACTAGACTGAAGGTTTGCTAAGGCTTCTCTACCACCTTGCTCATCCCTCCTCCTAAGGATAAAAGCAAGGGATGTTTATCAATGGGAGTTGTACCGAAACTGTACTTTTTGGTTTATCAGCACATCAGATTGTTGAAAACTTTGATGTCTTCAGCAGTTTTCTGCTAAACTTTGAGAATTTGTTTATGTTCCCCTCTCTCCAGATGTTTTGGTCACTTTACTACTGCCTACCAGGCAGCTCCAAACTGAAGTTTCTTTTCTCTATTCCTGAGATTCCAGTGTTCTAGTGGTTCTCTTGTCTCTGAGCCACAGTTCTCTGCCCAGTTTCTCAGACTTTAACTCATTGTAAAGACAAGATACAGCAAATGTCCTGAGGACAAAAGCAACTCACAGAAGATCAGCTCACCTCCCTACATTTCCCATCTCTATAGACTCTTGCTCTCTCAAGTCCTGGTTACCTTGGCAGTTCTCCAATACCTTCAAGTAAGTATTTTAGTATTTTATCTGATTTCCCAGTTGGTTTTGGAACTATTGCCATCATAATCTAAAGCAGATGTTCATAGGTTTTTCTAAAGTTTGTAACTAGTATGGATTACACATTTTATTGTGGGCATTAAGACATCTTTTGGTAAAGAAAGATGCTGAGATAGTCATAAAGGCAGGTGGAAAAATGAACTTTTGAAATAGATTTATGATGTGCACACTATATGTAATCCAAAACAAAAGAAAGAGGTAGTGTCTTAGGCAGACAAACAATGCTTGTGTTCTATCCTTTGACTATGGAGCCTATAAATACCTTTAAAAGATATTTTATGAAGTGAAATAGATGGAATTGGAGCTAAGAAGAGATTAAAGTATGTCTAGCATAAGCTCATACATTCAGAGATAAGCTTATAAGAAGATGAAGAGCAAACGTCTGACCTAAGCCACTGAACCTTGAAATATGTTCTATACTTATGAGCTGCAAAGAGTGATGATTTTTGTAATTTTGCACATGGGCATATGACATAGTGTGTATTTCTCCACATGTGCCTCAAAAAATGTATTAAATGGTGTTTCTTCTTGGAGATGTGTTATTTTTGGAGACATGGGTTGGGAAGGTTAGATTATTTCTAGCTTCGAACTCAGGATGCCTCAGTGGGAGAATTCATCCAGTTAAGGTATTTTCTCTTTCAGGAGAGTACTGACCATGCTTTAGATGACCATGCTCTGTGTAATATAATAAGGATTTAACCAAATGCATAATATGGTTTCCCTTTCTTTCACTAACATTAAAAATCACTATCTTTGCAGACTCTGAATCAAAGTTTGCCTAATATGTCATGGGATAGATCTCAGGAGATAACAATGGTATTTTGGACAGCTTGCTCAGTTCACTTCAGCTCAATTCAGTCACTCAGTCGTGTCCGACTCTTTGAGACCCCATGAATCACAGCATGCCAGGCCTCTCTGTCCATCAACAACTCCCGGAGTTCACTCAGACTCACGTCCATCGAGTCAGTGATGCCATCCAGCCATCTCATCCTCTGTCGTCCCCTTCTCCTCCTGCCCCAATCCCTCCCAGCATCAGAGTGCTTTCCAACGAGTCAACTCTTCACATGAGGTGGCCAGGGTACTGGAGTTTCAGCTTCAGCATCATTCCTTCCAAAGAAATCCCAGGGCTGATCTCCTTCAGAATGGACTGGTTGGATCTCCTTGCAGTCCAAGGAACTCTCAAGAGTCTTCTCCAACACCACAGTTCAAAAGCATCAATGCGGTGCTCAGCCTTCCTCACAGTCCAACTCTCACATCCATACGTGACCACAGGAAAAACCATAGCCTTGACTAGACGGACCTTAGTCGGCAGAGTAATGTCTCTGATTTTGAATATGCTATCTAGGTTGGTCATAACTTTTCTTCCAAGGAGTGAGCGTCTTTTAATTTCATGGCTGCAGTCACCATCTGCAGTGATTTTGGAGCCCCCCCAAAATAAAGTCTGACACTCTTTCCAATGTTTCCTCATCTATTTCCCATGAAGTGATGGGACCGGATGCCATGATCTTCGTTTTCTGAATGTTGAGCTTTAAATCAACTTTTTCACTCTCCTCTTTCATTTTCATCAAGAGGCTTTGAGTTCCTCTTCACTTTCTGCCATAAGGGTGGTGTCATCTGCATATCTCAGGTTATTGATATTTCTCCTGGCAATCTTGATTCCAGCTTGTGTTTCTTCCAGTCCAGCATTTCTCATGATGTACTCTGCATATAAGTTAAATAAGCAGGGAGACAATATACAGCCTTGACGTACTCCTTTTCCTATTTGAAACCAGTCTATTGTTCCATGTCCAGTTCTAACTGCTGCTTCCTGACCTGCATATAGGTTTCTCAAGAGTCAAGTCAAGTGGTCTGGTATTCCCATCTCTTTCAGAATTTTCCACAGTTTATTGTGATCCACACAGTCAAAGGCTTTGGCATAATCAATAAAGCAGAAATAGATGTTTTTCTGGAACTCTCTTGCTTTTTCCACGATCCAGCGGATGTTGGCAATTTGATCTCTGGTTCCTCTGCCTTTTCTAAATCCAGCTTGAACATCAGGGAGTTCACGGTTCACGTATCACTGAAGTCTGGCTTGGAGATTTTGAGCATTACTTTACTAGCATGTGAGATGAGTGCAATTGTGCGGTAGTTTGAGCATTCTTTGGCATTGCCTTTCTTTGGGATTGGAATGAAAACTGACCTTTTCCAGTCCTGTGGCCACTGCTGAGTTTTCCAAATTTGCTGGCAACTTGAGTGCAGCACTTTCACAGCATCATCTTTCAGGATTTGAAATAGCTCAACTGGAATTCCATCACCTCCACTAGCTTTGTTCATAGTGATGCTTTCTAAGGCCCACTTGACTTCACATTCCAGGATGTCTGGCTCTAGGTGAGTGATCATACCATCATGATTATCTGGGTCGTGAAGATCTTTTTTGTACAGTTCTTCCGTGTATTCTTGCCTCCTCTTCTTAATATCTTCTGCTTCTGTTAGGTCCATACCACTTCTGTCCTTTATCGAGCCCATCTTTGCATGAAATGTTCCCTTGGTATCTCTAATTTTCTTGAAGAGATCTCTAGTCTTTCCCACTCTGTTCTTTTCCTCTATTTCTTTGCATTGATCCCTGAGGAAGGCTTTCTTATCTCTTCTTGCTATTCTTTGGAACTCTGCATTCAGATGTTTATATCTTTCCTTTTCTCCTTTGCTTTTCACCTCTCTTCTTTTCACAGCTACTTGTAAGGCCTCCCCAGGCAGCCATTTTGCTTTTTTGCATTTCTTTTCCATGGGGATGGTCTTCAGCCCTGTCTCCTGTACAATGTCATGAATCTCAGTCCATAGTTCATCAGGCATTCTATCTATCAGAGCTAGTCCCTTAAATCTATTTCTCACTTCCACTGTATAATCATAAGGGATTTGATTTAGGTCATACCTGAATGGTCTAGCAGTGTTCCCTACTTTCTTCAATTTAAGTCTGAATTTGGTAATAAAGTAATAACTTCCTTTAAGTGCCTTTGTCTTCTTTTCTGTGAAGAGGAAGTCAAGGAATCAAAACTGTGAGAATGGTGAGGTGATCTTCCTTTGAAGAAAAAGTTTGAAAACCAGCAGTTGAACTCAGTAGGAATCAAACTACTGCTTCAGAATGAAGTACAGAGCAAGTATCATCATACCCCATGTGCCCAGGAGTGTTTCTGGTAGTTAGGCAAGGGGAACAATTTCTGGGGGATATGAGACTTCTGTGAATGGAGCCTCTGAAACAGTGTTTTTGGTGTCATTAGAGTTAAGGGTGAAGGAAGGGTTTGCCTTTTGAGTTATTTTTTTTAACTTTGCAGAGTAATCACTAGAAAGTGCCCCTTGGCACTTAGAAAAACAGAAGACCCTAGAAGATGGTAACTCAGCTGGGAAAGAATATACATGCAATTCAGGAGACCTCGGTTTGATTCCTGGGTTGGGAAGATCCGCTGGAGAAGGGATAGGCTATCCACTCCAGTATTCTTGATCTTCCCTGGTGGCTCACCTGATAAAGAATCTGCCTGCAATGTGGGAGACTTGGGTTTGATCCTTGGATTGGGAAGATCCCCTGAAGAAGGGAAAGGCTACCCACTCCTGTATTCTGGCTTGGAGAATTACATGAATTGTATAGTCCATGGGGTTTCAAAGAGTTGGACATGACTGAGAGATTTTCATTTCACTAGAACATGAAAAAATCCTCTCCCTGAAAGTCTGCTTTGAAAAGGGTAAGAATTCTTTGGAGACCTTCACTGTCATCCAAACATCTCTTATGCAAATCTGCACTCTGCCTATGGTCATCATTTTACCTGTAATACTCCTTTCTTTCTTCCTTTTTTCTTCTTGTTCCTTTTCTAAAATTAATTTTTATTAGAGTATAGTTGCTTTACAATGTGTTAGTTTCTGCTGTGCAGCAAAGTGAATCAGTTACACATGTACATATATCCACTCTCTTTTAGATTTCTTTCCCATTTAGGTCACCACAGAGCACTGAGTAGAGTTCCCTGTGCTATGAAGTCAGTTCTCATTACTTATCTATTTTATATTTATTAATAGTAGTGTATAAACATCAATGTCAATCTCCCAATTCATCCCTTCCAAACTTAACTGCTTTGACTATTTGAATCTGCTCAGCCTTCAAATCCTATTCAAACCTGACCTTCTCCATGAAGCCATCCTGAAGCAGAATCGATGCTCAGGAAGAGAATGGGGCTTGGAATGCGGAGGCAGGAACAGAGCAAGGGAGATCTGAAGAGATGGAGAAAGTCTGTAACCCAAGGAGGAAACGAGCAGCAGCGGGAACAGCAGCATCGGCAAGTCCTCAGAGGTTCAGTGGTGCAGAGAACTAGTCATCGGCTTTGGTCACTCTGGGGTCGCATGAGGCTTTCAAGACATTTTTCCTGTACATTTGTGATAAAAGTGGGATACAAAGCAGTGGTTTCAAAATTGCAAGATTAAAAAATGCTCTGCTCTGTGCAGTTACAGAGTTATCCTCATGATTACGATAGTTATAGAGAATGTTCTACATCATTTTCTTCTACCCTCATGATTTCTCTGGTTCAGAGAGGATTTCTCTGCTTCCAAGAGGATTTTAGACAAACATGTCTCTGCTTACTTCTCTGTCTCTCTTTCTCATTAGTTGCCTCCAAAAGCATCACACATGGGAGACCGCATTCTTGAAGTTTCCTTTTCCATCTAATTGCCATTTTCTCTCATATTGAAAACAAACTTAATCTTTGCTGCTTAAACACCATTGTATTTGGAGACTGTCAAGCTTAATTAAAGCTGAATATTTTTCCAGGTGGTGTATTAAGGACCATGTAATAGACTGAGCTCAGGGACAGAGCCCAGCCATTTAAAAGGTTCGCTGGGCAGGGAGGTAGAGTTCTGTCTATAGGTGATGTGGGAGGTAAGCCTCCTCTGACTGATTCAAAGAAAACAATTCCTTCTCCTTCACCACTGGTCCATTAGGACTGAACATGCTTCCAGGTAGCTTTCTTGAAAAAAGAGAAAGGAAAATAGATCAATAATATTTATGATTTCTTCAAAAGAGAAATCTGGTTCCTTGCTACAGTATTGCTCCATTAATGCACTTTGTTATTAATAAAGTTGTGCTGGCTGCAGTGGGCAACGTTAGCAAGAGTTCATTTTATCAAAAGGGTCTTAAAAATTATCTTTGCCTTGTCCAGCTGAAAATACTCATAAACTTCATGTTAACTTTGGTGCAGTTTTTATAAGAATATTCTTATAAGAATAATAATTTTGTGATGGCATTCATTTGTGTTAAAACAGTAATAATTTTAAAACAGTAAAAGCAATAATAATACATATCTTTTATTGATTGCTTTCCCTTGTGCTGAGTGCTTTGCATATATAATACTATTTAGTCTTCAGAGTAACACTGTGAAGGTGGCAGCATCGGGCTATTTTCAGATGAGGCATTTTAAGCACAGACAGGTTAAGTAACTTCCACAAGGTCACATGCAAGAATGAAATGTGAACCCCAAGCTTCCTAACTCTATAGCTCAATTTCTCTTTACCAGATCATTTTGCTTTAATATAGTCAGTGATTTATGAATCTGCAACAACGTACACTATTAATTCTACAGCATAAATTTTCCATTTAGGAATGTATAACACTCTGCTTTTTGAAAAGTGACAAACATGATTCATTTAATATGCATGCTTAAGTGTTCTATTAACAAATTCTAACTCAGATCTTTTCATGGTTTAATATGTCAGATAAAATTACTCAAAGCATCTATTTTCAAAAACCTCTTCATGCTGATCTTTATAACCACAACATTAAATCTACAAATTTACTCCACAGATAAATTAGGTTATTAATAATATTGCCTATAGCTTTTAATCTACTCTAGAAGACCATACAAATAAGTACTGATCCCATTAGTAATACATATTCATCTGTGCTTGTTAATAGGTTTGAAAATGAGCTACAGAGAGCTTCATGTTTATGGATGTCCACATGCATTTCTCAATGAGTTAATGAGGCTCAGTTTGGGTCACTTGAATATGTCTGATACATGATGAGATGCAGAAAAGGTATGGAAATCTATTCATCAGTTCCCAGATGATCCCTTAAGTCTATTCCATTATAGATCACCCAATAAACACTATTATTCAGTAACTCTGGACTAAGCACTGAGAGGAGATTTGCTTGAAGGTCAAGTGTAGACATAGTTGCTATCGCCAAGGATTTTGCAGTAATGTTGGAAAGATAAGAATAAGCTGTGAAACAAGCATGTAATATGAATTACATGGTAAAGATGATCAGTTTTGGGGGAATTTGAAGTTTGAAGAGATCATGGAGGGATGAGGTGGTCAGTAGAGATGTTATAGACTTAGAAGGTGGGCAAGAGTTGAAGATGGAGGGGAAGAGATATGGTATCCCAAACACTCACGGAAAGAGATAGAGATGCAGGCTAGTCAATGAGCAAGGTGACTGCTTAGCAGATGCCATTTAGGATGTGGTGAGGGATAAACTTTTCTGGATAAAGTGTGACCATGATATGGAAGATAGGTAACAGGTCTGCTCAAGCTGGGAAAGACTGAAGGCAGGAGGAGAAGGGGATGACAGAGGATGAGATGGTTGGATGGCATCACCAACTCAATGGACATGAGTTTGAGTAAACTCTGGGAGTTGGTGATGGACAGGGAAGACTGGCATGCTGCAGTCCATGGGTTTGCAAAGAGCTGGACACGACTGAGCAACTGAACTGACTGACTGAACTGACTGCTCAAGGTAAAACAGAGTCACCGGAATTAAATAATGTTTCACACCCTTAACTGAATCTCAGAAGGAGGTGACATGGGAAGGATGGGGAAACATAAAATTATTGCAAATACATTAAAAGAACTGTCTTGCGATGTTACTAGTGGGGAATTATGATTGATTGGTGTTGGACATTCTAATAAAGATTCCATAATACATTTTATTGCTATTATTTACATATTTTATTATTAAAAACAGTATAACAACATTGAAAGATTTTTTAAAGAGAAGTCTGTATTTTCACCACTCTGATGTAAGAGAAAAACTAGTCTTAGTTTTGAATCCTCTTTTCCAATTTGGCTTCCCATAACTGTACTTAGAGGATAATAGAATTTTGTGTTCTGCTCTTTTCACATAACACAGTTTTCCATGTTTCCACAGTGTTTATAATTATGATTTTTAACAGACACATAGTCTCCTATTGAGTCACTTTAACAAAGTTTGTTAATGCATTAAACTATTTTGGATGCTTACATTGCTTTCTACATTCTGTTATTACAGATGACACTACAAAGGACACTGGCATGCATATGACTTTTTGGCTCCTTTAAGTTACTTAGTACCTAAGCACATATTCCCAGGAGGTTAATTACTAGTTCACAGACTAGGAACACATTGTGACGTTTTCTACACAATATAAAGCTGTAATTTGAAGCCCTTACTGATGGAAGATGGGCTTCCCAGGTGGTTCAATGGGTAAAGAAACTGCCTGTGATGCAGGAGACGCCAGATATATGAGTTTGATTCCTGGGTCGGGAAGAGCCCCTGGAGGAGGCACAGCAACCCACTCAAATATTCTTGCCTGGAGAATCCCATGGACAGAGGATCCTGGTGGGCTACAGTCCCTAGGTCACAAAGAGTCAGACACGAATGAAGCGACTGAGCACAGCACTGATGGAAGATGCCACCAGCAGGAGATGTGGGTGGCACTGTTACCTCAGATTTGGAGCAGAGAAGAAGAAACACTGTTGTAGATGGTAAGCTACCATTTCATTCATCGGATTTCTGTATAACTATTCAAAAGCAGAGACATTACTTTGCCGACTAAGGTCCATCTAGTCAAGGCTATGGTTTTTCCAGTGGTCATGTATGGATGTGAGAGTTGGACTGTGAAGAAAGCTGAGCACCAAAGAATTGATGCTTTTGAACTGTGGTGTTGGAGAAGACTCTTGAGAGTCCCTTGGACTGCAAGGAGATCCAACCAGTCCATCCTAAAGGAGATCAGTCCTGGGTGTTCATTGGAAAGACTGATGCTGAGGCTGAAACTCCAATACTTTGGCCACCTCATGTGAAGAGTTGACTCATTGGAAAAGACTCTGATGCTGGGAGGGATTGGGGGCAGGAGGAGAAGGGGACAACAGAGGATGAGATGGCTGGATGGCATCACTGACTCAATGGACATGAGTCTGGGTGAACTCCGGGAGTTGGTGATGGACAGGGAGGCCCAGTGTGCTGTGATTCATGGGGTTGCAAAGAGTCGGACATGACTGAGCGACTGAACTGAACTGATGACTTTTATTTTTTTATATATTTACTTTATAAACAGTAAGGAAAAAGAAGAGGCTGAAGTGGATCAAAAATAAAAGCAATTGATAGATGATTGGCCAAAAAAGAAAGAGAGAGAGAGACTGAGAAGGAAAGGAGAGAAAGCCATGGAGAGCCATGATGGGGAGATAAGTAAAGGGGGAAACATGGTACAACTGTTGTTAAATAGTGAAGGCACCTGTCAGAACCCTTTAATTTCTAGTTCTGTCAGCCTGATGTCTCCCAAGGGCAAGAGCATTTCTGGGAGGGTCAGGACTGAAAATTTCCATTCCATCTTCTCATCTCTGGGCACCTCCTGAGGTTTGTTTTTCTTAAAGACTCATTCTACCATGGCCTCCTGACTTTCTTCATGGCGTCCATCTGCATGTGTTTCTAATGGCTTGTTCTCAGCCAGCTGGGCATAGAGGTAGGAATTCTTAGAGGGGCTGGCTGTGTATGCGGGGGCTTCCTCCCTCCTCTCCTGACCTGACCTTTGGCCTCTCCTTGAGCAGGTGTTTGAGAGAGGGCTTAACTATTGAGATTGGTCTCCGGGTTTGCCCTCCCATTATCTTATATCCCCATGGATCACAGCTGTGGAGAGAGAGTGTGCAAATATGGTTTTGGTTCTTTTTTTTAGAATTAAGTTTTAAAGACATTAATTCATTCGGGACTACAAGTAGGACCTTGTCTACACGGGCTGGGAGACATTTAGAAAGAGAATGTGCTGGGGTGGCAGGCCCTCCCCTAAAACTTCACACATTTTCTAATTTGATCATATTTTTGTCAGTTTAATTAGCAAAAGTATAAACAGAAATTTTAAAATAGTTTTAACCATTGTGAAATATTTGATGAGCAGAAGAAATATGGACCATAAGAAATCAGTTTTTTCTTCCCGAGTGATTTTGCAAGTCCTAGGCAATGGAAACCTTTCATCTCCCTGGAATTCTCTTCCCTCTGGTAGTCAGTCACATGACTCACTTCCTTTAGGTCTTTGTTCAACTGTCAGTTCAACAGAGAAGCCCTCTCCAACCATCCTAGTTCTGAGTCTGTGCTCCCTCACATTGAATTCTCGTTATCTGTTTTCTTTTTCTTTAAAGCAATTATCTGATAATATTGCTATTAACTTATTCTTTTATCAGTCAAAACAATAGTTCTTGAAAGGGGAAGATTTTGGGTCTTCCTAACCATTGTATCTCTGACTCCTACAGTAATACCTGATACACAGTAGGCCGTCAAAAAATACTGTGGAATGAATGAATAAATTAATGAGACAATTGTATTGGATTTTTGACTTAGGAAAAAAATACTCTAAAAATAATCACGCTTAAAACAATGCTCAGGCATTTAGAAGAAATGTCTTTGTTATAGCAGAGAAGGGATGTAAAGTGATGATGGCTTCGGGGACCAGTGCCTCCTTGATGCTAGAAATTCAAATGTTATGTCCAGCTGACAAGTTCACCTTCATGTGCGAAGTGTAACTTGTTATCCTCATGTCAGGCTATGGAAACATGCCTGTGGGAGCACCGCCACTTATGGGGAAGCTCTAGTTTCCAGGACAGAGTAATGGGGAGGATGGGTGTGGGTCACTGCTCAGAATGTGAGAAGAGTCAGGATGCAATTATCTTAGCAAACATGGGTTGATGAAGATTGGCGTTAGAAAGAAGTAGGTCTCGCCTATTCCCACTCCCTCTCTCCTTCCAACACAATCATGCAGTCCTCATTTTCCAGAGAATATCTGAGCTGGAAGTGGAAAGGGGTGTAGGTTGACTATGTCCCCTCTTTCCACAAGTCACAGTGACCTCAGCAGCTCTGGGAGCTGAATGAAGCCCAGTGCCCCAGGACCAGGGGAGGACTGCAGAGATGCAGGCAGCATTTGGAGGGCATTGCTTGTCCACACTCTTTCTCTCTTCATTGCTAGTGTGGTCCCCTTTCTTCAGCCTGAACTCCTCTGCCCCACAGGGTAACCGGCCTGAATTACCTGTTCAGATCAGGTTCACCATTTTTTTCTGAAGGTTATAGGCATCTGCTTTAACACACTGGCTCAAGGGGTAAAGAAACTGCCTGCAATGCAGGAGATACAGGAGATGTGGGTTTGACCGCTAGGTTTTGCCTTAAGCAGACCAACCCTTAGGCATCAACTGATGGAGATTCTTCAGATCTTATCTTAAAAGTTCTCCCAGCTGCAGTGGATAGAGTTGACCACTCCCATTTTTAACTTTTTTATGTTATCTCATTTATTATATGTAACATATAAGATGAAATGTATAATTATATGCAAATACAATTAAATGATATATAATATAATACAATAATAGTCTAGTCAATGGCTCAGTGGATAAAGAATCTGCCGGCAGTGCAGGAGATACAGGATATGTGGATTAGATCCCTGGGAGATATGTGGATTAGATCCCTGGGTCAGGAAGATCCCTTGGAGGAGGAAATGGCAATTGACTCCAGTATTTTGCCTGAAAAATCCCATGGACAGAGGAGCCTGGTGGACTATAGTCCAAAGGGTTGCAAAGAGTTGAACATGATTGAGTGACGACACTTGCACACTGATTACAAGATGAAGATTCCAGGAAAGAAAGTCCACTTATTCCTGAGACAACATATAAGGTCAGGTCTCAGAAGAGAGAAACTTTTCCTTATACTAGGAAATCCCAAATGCCTAGTGGGACAGATTATGTGCAAAAATGGGCTTGCTGCTCAATCTGCACGGTGTGCCTGCCTTTTTCTATGTGGCCTTGCAGCTCTTCCCAACAAAGGGCACAGTCCATTTTCCCTTAGTCCTATACTAATTGCAAGCCTAGGCCACAGGAGATGTGCAAGAGAAAGTGATCTTCCACGGCTTTGTTGCCTGAGAGGGAGAGGAGAAGCACGGAGGTGCAAAGAGCGTCTATTCCTTACCTTACCATTGAACCTGATCAACTCAAAAGATGACACCAGAGAAGAAATGTGTTGATAAGGAAAAAATCTTGTTTATTTTCTTTAATATGATTGGAAATATAGGTACAGATCTCCGTGTTTCAACTGCTACACAACAAACACCATGGGACCTTCATTTGGAATACTACCACTCCCATGTGAACCATCTCGGGCTAGTCTGTTGAGTGACATAGGGCATGTGACTCAGTCCCTGCTGTCACTCCAGCTACCAGACAGGCAAATCCCAGACATGTGGTGAAGGCATCTGAGGTCAGTCAGCCCCTCAGACAACGGCATGAATGAGTCTGGCCCAGGCCCGCAAACCACACAGCTGACTCACACACTTACAGGCAAAAACAAATGGTTGTTGTTTTAAGCCACTAAGTTGTAGGGAATTTGTAACACTGCAATAGAGAACCAGTTCAGTTCAGTCGCTCAGTCATGTTCCACTCTTTGCGATCCCATGGATTGCGGCATGCCAGGATTCCCTGTCCGTCACCAACTTGTGGAGCTTACTCAAACTCATGTCCATTGAGTCGGTGATGCCATCCAACCATCTCATTCTCTGTCATCCTCTTCTCTTCCTGCCTTCCATCTTTCCCAGCATCGGGACCTTTTCAAATGAGTCAGCTCTTCGCATCAGGTGGCCAAAGTATTAGAGATTCAGCTTCAGCATCAGTCCTTCCAATGAATACCCAGGACTGATTTCCTTTAGGATGGACTGGTTGGATCTCCTTGCAGTCCAAGGGACTCTCAAGAGTCTTCCCCAACACCATAGTTCAAAAGCATCAATTCTTTGGTGCCCAGATTTCTTTATAGTCCAAATCTCACATCCATACATGACTACTGGAAATACCGTAGTTTTGACTAGATGGACCTTTGTCAGCAAATAATGTCTCTGCTTTTTAATATGTTGTCTATGTTGGTTATAGCTTTCCTTCCAAAGAGTAAGCGTCTTTTAAATTCATGGCTGCAGTCACCATCTACAGTGATTTTTTTTTCAAGAAAATTAAGTCTGTCACTGTTTTCATTGTTTCTCCATCTATTTGCCATGAAGTGATGGGGCTGAATGCCATGATCTTAGTTTTTTGAATGTTTAGTTTTAAGCCAACTTTTTCACTCTCCTCTTTCACTTTCATCAAAAGGTTCTTTAGCTCCTCTTCACTTTCTGCCCTAAAGTGGTGTCATCTGCATATCTGAGGTTATTGATATTTTTCCCCGTAATCTTGATTCCAGCTTGTGCTTCATCCAACAACAGACAGTGTGCACACCTAGACTCAGGGGAAGGTGGTGGGGACCCAGTGTTTGGCTGAGTGTGGGAGCCCTTTCCCACTTGGCCCTCCATAGGGGAAGGTGGCAGTGTGGGTGTCTACACTGAAGTTTATTCAAAGAAAAAAAGAGCTGCTAGCCTCCAGATAGTACACTGAGGTTCTTTCCATGGGAATAGGTCCAAGCTCTAGCTACAGTCATGAGAGTAAAGCAACTAGCAATGGCCCTTTGGACATGATCTGATCTTCAGTCTTAACAAAGATGAAGAGGGACTATCCTCTTGAAGATTAGATCCTTTGAAAATTCAGGCAAGAGGTGTTTTCAGGCTAGAGGGTTGTTTGCCTTCCAGACTGTGACATGGGAAACTGCAGTTATGTGGATAAAATGATGATATTGGACTGATGGTCCTGGCATCTTTTCATTTTAGTGTTAATCCCACCCACTCCCTGACAAGGGTCCTCCAGATCCCATGAAACTCCAGGTCATGAGAGACAAGGATGTTGATGTTATTAAGGATGGGGGAGCCACAGATACGGTGGAAAGAAGGATAAAAGAGATGATGTGAGCCCAGCACTGCGGGGTAACTGAGTGTGAAGTCATAGGAGGAGAAATGGAATAAAAGCTCCTAAACTGCAATCAATAAACCTGATTTAGAGCCATGCCCCTGCCTGTGCACCCCAGCTCTACTCTCTACTCTGTCTCGTTCCTGCTGCAACCTGTCAAGAATTTCAGGGCTTTGTTCAGAAGTAGAACTTTTTATGGATAAAAGTTCAAATTAAGACTTGACTTTCCCTTAGAGATAGAGGCTCAGGGCCAAATATGGCACCCTCCCTGGGTGGAGTGGCTTTCTGGTACAATTTAAAGAAAATTCTGTATTGTCCTTGGATGGAAATTTGAAGAAGTTGATGTGTCAGTCAAACCAGCTTTCATGTTGCATAGAAGGCAGTAATGTAGTGACTAGCTGGAAAATGAAAAGATCGTCCAAGGTTTCTGAAGATGGCTGTGTGACCTCGGTGGGGCCATTTGATGATTGTTGTTTACAGCCTTGTTTATTGTTTCTGGCCATAATGCAGAAGGCTTGGTGGATATTGTGCAGAGCACTTTGCCGTGTGCATAATTAAATGTTCTTAATTGACTTGACAGAGATGATGCATCTACTCTCAGCTGCTCCGTTTGCTTCATCCTTTCTCTTTCTGGAAGTTTTGGCCATATCTTATTTCCTCTGTGGTTTGAGTTTCAGTCAAGTGTTTTGGAAATATGTCATGGAAAGAATCACAGTTTCTAATATTTAAAATTTTGACTCTAGTTTCTTCTAAAATATGAAAGTTTTTGCAGTCAGGTGAAATCATTGCATACTTGCCTTCATATATTTACTTTGGTTCTTAGAATTTCCAAACTCAGTTGAGTAGATTTTGTTTGACTCCAAATACCAAGGGAATGAGGGGAAAGAAATATATAGCAGGCAGGCCCTTCCCAGGTTAGGGGACAAAGGGCACCAATCCCAGCCCTTCCCAGAATGCACTGCTGAACATCCACCTCCAGAAGGTGGGACAGGAGCACTGATTCCCTGCAGGCTCACTGCACCCTCATTTGCTGCACTGAAGCTGGAAATACATGAGCATCTGGTTCTGGGGAACCCCGATCTTATGTTGCTATGCCAACTACACTGTAGGGCTGTGTAGCAGTTCAGATGGGAGAGACCTCCATCAGCTGCGCCCAACACGCAGGCAAAGTCCTTGACTTCCAAACAGTCCAAATGCTTGGGAGGCCTCACTATCATGGTAACCATCCTCACTCATTATCTCCTATCTCTTCCGAGTTCCTCTGTGGAAGAATCCCTGGCTAAATTACCAGGAATCTCTGGATTCAGACCCTCCAAACCTCTATTCCCTGCTAGTGTGAGGCTGCAGGAGAAGGCCAGCACCACCACCACCAACATCCTTTATTTGTTATGGGTCAGGCCAATACCCAAGCCTCTAGCCAGCCCTGCCTGTGGCAGAGCACTTGCCTGTGGTAGGAAATCACCCTCAGACAGAGATGCAGGGAGGTCTTGCGAGGGAAGTTTCCCGATGGATTCCAGAAGGGCTGGGAATATGGGAGTGATGTGGGGAGTGGCTACTACTACTTGTGAGGCAGACCACCCCACTGTCCCTGCCTCTTCTGTGAAGTGGCCAGCAATTTTTCTTATCAAAAGGAAAACAATAACACACACATGTATAAATTCAATCCCTCCCAGAGAAGTCCACTGCACTCAGAGCAGGAATTTGTGAAAATAGGTTAAGGACACATAGAGTGAAAAACACTGGAGAGTGGTTTCGCCTTGAGGCATGCAGTCAGCCTTTTATAACCTGTCCCTGATCAGTCATTGCCTGGGGTCTCAGGGAGAGAGGCGTTATTGATTTCCTGAGAAGGGGGCCGCAGAGAGCTCATAGTAGCTGGTAGACAGGTGTGCTGGCAGCTAAAAGGGCGCAGGGTGGGCGGTAACAGCGTCCATGACACTTCTCTTTCCCATCATGGTCCTAGTGCTTAATAGCTGTTTAAAACCCTTCTATGATTGTGGTTTAGCACATTGAAGATGCATCTAACGTAATGTTGCGAGTATCTGACAATGATGGACTGCTGTGTTATTTTCCATCCTCTCCCTTTCCTTTAACATGATTTTCATTAAGCCAAGTAGGCAAGTTCAGCTCAGTTCAGTTCAGTCACTCAGTCGTGTCCGACTCTTTGCGACCTCATGAATCGCAGCATGCCAGGCCTCCCTATCCATCACCAACTCCCGGAGTTCACTCAGACTCACGTCCATTGAGTCAGTGATGCCATCCAGTTAGAGAGACCAAACAAACATTTCAGGTAGCTGTATTGCCTATGAGTGGGAATAATATGCTGTCATGCCTTGTGGCATTTCCTCCACCCTAATGTGTTGTAATGACATAAAAATGTCTTTGCCTTATCCTCAGAGGGTTTCATGGTATGTTCCCAACCAAGTGGTTAGAGAATTTGAACAACCTTTTCAGTATTAACTAGTTGAGGATGTTTGGATAGATCCAGAATTTAGGAAGGAATAAATAACAACTAGAGTTTTTTCCCTCCCATTAGACCTAATGAACAGAGGCAAACCTTCCACTTAGGAGAATAACTTACTAATGGTGGAGAAAACATTTTTGGGAGGTAGAGATTGAAACGAAGGTTTTCATAATGGAAAGAACCTGTGGAATCTATGGAATCAAAAATAGAATTTACTATGTGCTTCTGCTTGACCTTCAGACTAATGCAAATTGAAATGGCAGAATTGATCTCCTTAATTTATGACATTGCAAAAGGGGACAGGAAACTCTTCCTTTGCTGCTTCTCAGAGGAACCTTGCCTTAATTCTCCTTGAAGAGGCGTTTTTCTATTCTGAAGGAAATTCTCTTCAACTATAGCATTGATTTCAGAAATCTTGCTTGTCTTGCTAAAGGTTATTACTATCGTTGTTAATTTGCAGAAAAAAAATTTATCGTAAAAAGAAAAATCCAAAGTTGTCTTATCCCTTGGATATATAATGGTCATGGAAAGGATTATCAGCTTAGGGGAGCAAGGGCTTTTCCAAACTGGACTTTGAGTCACCTTCCTGAAGTGAGAAAAGAAAGATAAGGCAATTAGAAGATGCCTAAATTGACTGTTGGCAGCCTGCTAAATTGACTTCATGCTCAAAAACCTTTCACTTCTTACCAATGACATAATCCCCGGTAATGTCTAAACCAAAACCTTAATTACTTCTGCACTTGTTACTTTTGGCATGAAGGGAGTAATTTGAGGAGAGTTTTATTTTCTAAATGTACTAATATACCACGAAAATGTTTTGTTTGGAAGTCATATTTGTGAAATGCTTGTAAAACTGAAAATCACTGTACAAATGAGAAGCATCATTATTGTTACTGGAGACAGACTTGGGAAGTATTTGCTAGGCACCACTGGCCTTTGTGGAACACGCAGAGGTTCAGAAAGAGGGCATGACGGGGCTCTGGATGTTAACCACTGACACCCATCCTCCCACCACAGGCCTTGGAGAAACTCCCAGCTGGTCTTGGTATGGTGTGAGTCCTCTTCTGTTTTGGTCTCCTGGTTGATACTGTGTTGGCCAAAGCTGTCTACATCCCACAGTACAATTGTAACCCTGGTCACTTCCTCTAGCTTAGGTAAATCCTAAGGCATTCTCTGGCTTCCCTGGTGGCTCAGATGGTAAAGAATCTGCTTGCAAAGTGGGAGACCCGAGTTGGAACACTGGATCAGAAAGATCCCCTGGATGACACAGTCTTCAAACTTATAATGACCTTCAACTTGTATGGTTATTTCACGCTAGGTATTTTGGTTCCTAATTTTTCTATCCATAAATCCATAAGGTACCTGAAGGGTGACTCTTCTCAGGTCTAAAGTTCTCTGTGAATTACTTTGGTGAAGGGTGTCGTAGTAGTTTTACGGTTCTCACAGATTCTTTGTGAAAAGATAACGACTTTTGTACTGAGGGGGTCATGAGGATTTCCATCCCTTGCTGAGGAGAAGCTGTCTACATTCTAGTAGTTTCCTATTTATCCTATCATTCCTCTGGCAATTCTTTGGTCAAAAAAAAAAAATCTATATGTTTCACTCTGGAGACAGAGAGGTTCTATTTAATTTTGGTTAGTAGAATAAAGGCACTGCCTGCTCCCACAAATATACACAATATCTGGAGCTTTTGAATGTGTTATGTGGCAAAAATGGATTAAAGTTGCCAATCAGCTGACCTTCAAATAGGGGTACTGTTCTGGATTACTTGGGTGAGCCCAGTGTAATTGCAAGGATCCTCAAGATTGAAAGATGGGAGGTGGGAGAGGAGGTCAGTGTGGTGCCATGTGAGAAAGTCCCAACACTTCACTGATGACTTTGAAGGTGGAGGAAGGGATCTAAAGCCAAGGAAAGTGGGCAGCTTCCAGAAGTGGGAAAAGGCAAGGGTTCTTCTTGTAGACTCCAGCTAGGAATACAGTCAAAACCTGGATTTTAACAATGAGACCTGGGTTAGATTTCTAACCTAAAGAACTGTAAGATACATTTGTAAGGATTGAGGTCACTAATCTTGTAGCAATTTGTTATGCAGCATTAGAAAACTAATACAATTATTTTATTTCAAATTTTACTTCAGGTTCCTAGGATGTGGACAATGTGTACTATAGTTTTGTTGTTGCTACTTGGTAGCGGTTATGATTCACTGAGTCCTCACTGCAGACACAGGGCCTGCTCTAGGTGCTTTCCAGAAATTAATTATTTATCCTGTACATCTATGATGTTAATACACTAGCATCCTAGCTTTCCAGAGAGAAAACTGCAACTGAGCAGTAGGTAACATGGCCAGGTTCTCACAACTTGTTCTCTGAGGAACTGTGAGATAGCACAGGCAGATTTCAAAAGCAGATCGGGTTCTCCTGACCTCTGTGCAGCCTTGATTTGCCGCATGAGTAAGGAAGCTGATTTAGTGGTTGGGAAATTTTAAATCCTGAATCTCTTGATGAGATGGTACTAAAGCCAGTGCAACTTCTCTGGGCATGTGGTCGTCAGGGCTGGACTTGTTAGTAAATCCCCAGGCTTGTTGAGAGACACAAACATCCCCAGCCTGGAAGGAGATAAACTTTCCAGCTGTGTATTATAAATATTATAGAGGGGGTGGGACTGAGAAGGGGCTTCTCCAGTGGCTCAGTGGTAAAGAATCTGCCTGCACCACAGGAGCTGCAGGACATGTGCGTTCAGTCCCTGGGTTGAGACGATCCCCTGGAGGAGAGCATGGTATCCCATTCAAGTATTCTTGCCTTGAGAATCCCATGGATATTGCGAAGAGTTGGACATGACTGAAGGGACTTAGCACAGGACTGGGAAAAGGGGTGGAATGGGAGGAGGAGAAAGCATGAGATGTCAGGACAGAAGTCCTAGGCACCCAACTGTGAACAGACTGTGGTCTCTATAACCTTTTTTAATAAGTATGACGTCTTTATCTTCTGGAGCGAAGTATGGGTTAACCTTACAAGAATCCATGTAGTTTGTGGAAAACTGATGAATGTGCAGTGAAAGCAGAAATGTAACATAACAGCATTGTTCCCACAGTCATGATTCTTCTTCTACTTTTCTGGGCAACCTACCCTCCACAGGGCATAGCAACCCTTTAATCCATCTGTTTCCACTTGGCCAACTAATTAAAAAAAAAGAAAAATTGAGTCTCCATACTGAAATCAGCAAAACAAATCATGGTGCTCTTGATGAGAAAGCAATGAGATATATTTTTGGCTTATATTTAAGACTACAAAGTGAAAGTATTCCATCATGCTTGAAAATAAAAATAACCATTATCACATAAAGATAAAAATAAAGGATTCTTTCAGCCTCACACTAGCCCTTCCACTGCACTGAGTGCTTTGCTGTAGGACATCTGTATACCATCGATTTGAAGAATGAGTATGTAAGGGTACAAAAAATATGTTCTCCATTGTCCCAGGTCATCTCACGTTTATTTTTCAGAATGCTGAGCTGATTTTTTTTTTTTTCTTGCTCTTTAGTCACTCCAAGCTTTAGTCTTGTCCAATTAAATTAAAATTCATCTCAATAATTTAGATTAATGTATGTCTCTTCAATGGAGTTTAGTATAAGTAGCATGAAAAATGAGACCATTAAAGAACTCCTTTGGCAGCTTTATATAGAAACACAAGCATGCAATATAGTGGTAATATTAATAATATACTGTTTTATGTTTCATTCCAAAGGATTTCGAAGAGCTTTATGCATGTTACAAATAATATGTGTGTATACAACTAATGCATGCATGCACTAACCTTATAGATAATCCTAATATGATTAGCTCTCTCCTCCCTAATTTGAGCCTTAATAACTATTTTGTATTCTCCATATTTATGTTTTATATACCTCTTCTCCTCTTATCATTCAAGCAGCGAGAACTCAAACTTTTTTTTTTGTTTTTTGTATTCCCTCAATAAACATGCTGGAGCTTGTACTCCCACTACATGTGTATGTTATTACATGTGTATGTCGTTACTTATAAACCATTCATCTATGTTGTGGTGCTGATGTGTATGTAATAAAACATACATAGAAATATAGAAGGTGAAGATGATAACATCAAAATGAAACACACAAAACTGGAAAGTGTTCCTTCTTCTGAGGCTTTACCGCTTTCATTAGCTAACCTCTCAATATACAATAAATACTAGAGAGAAATTTAGTGTTAATGATATAGGATGTAAGTGTACATTTCAAGGAATGTTCTTGATATTTCTTTTTAGTTAATTTTTAATGAAAAAAGCTTTTAAATATGAAAAAAAGTTTAAAATATATGATAGTAGGGAGAATAGTATAATGAAGCCCCCACTTTCCTCACTTGCTTTCAATAATTATCAACATTTTGGATCATTATTATTAGATCATCATTTTTACCTGGGAATACGGCTAATGAAGAGCTCATAGGGGAGGCAATGCCTCACTCCACCATTTTCTTTATGCTCATTCTGTTTGTACTTTTAGTATTACTTTTAATCCATGATTTCATGGGAGAAATATACAAAGTACAGCAGGTCATCTGAATCCAGTTTTCTGCATCTGAGGATTCAGCCAACTGTGTGTTCTACATTTATGATCTGAGGTTGGTTGAATCCATGGATGTGAAACTAGGGATACTGAGGGCTAACTAAAGGCCTTGAGCATCCTCAGAATTTGGTAAGGGCTGGGCATCCTGAAACCAATCCTCCTTTAATACCTAGGGACAAACATATTGTACTTGTACTGTTTGTATTGTTTTGCATAACAAAATATGATAGACTTGGTAGCTTAAACAACAGAAATTTATTTTCTCACAGTTCAGGAGGCTGGAAATCTGAGATCAAAGTGCCCGCAGAGTCGGTTCTTGGTGAGAGATCTCTTCCTGGCTTGTACATAGCCACCTTCCCCCTGTGTACTCACATGGCTTTTCCTCAGAGAGAGAGCCAGCTCTCTGGTATCTCTTTTTATCAGGGCGCTTATTGGCTTCCCTGGTTGCTCAGATGGTAGAGAATCTGCCTGCAATGGAGGAGACTTGGATTCGATCCCTGGGTCTGGAAGATCCCCTGGAGGAGGGAATGGCTACCCACTCCAGTATTCTTGCATGGAGAAATCCATGAACAGAGGAGCCTGGTGGGCTATAGCCCATGGAGTTTCAAAGAGTTGGACATGACTAAGCAACTAACACCTTCACTTTCACTTCCATCTCCATTAGGCAGGTTTCCCACTTCTCAGGACGACACATAATCCTAATTACAACAGTCCCATCTACAGATACCATCACAATGGAGGTTCAAATTCATTACACATAAATTTGGGGGGGACAAAATTTAGTACATAACTTTGGTCTAATTTTATGTAATACTGGGCAAATAATAGAAATTATACATTTTTAAAACTGATACTTAACTAGTATATCCTGAAGGAGGGCATGGCAAACCACTTCAGTATTCTTGCCTGGAGAAGCCCCACGTACAAAGAAGCCTGGTGGGCTATAGTCAATGTGGCTGCAAACAGTCAGACAGGACTGAATGACTAAGTACAACTATTGTATATCACAAGATGCTGACAAGGAACAAATGAGGGAAGGAGCCACTGGCTCTGAACCCCTTTCTTCCCCAGATGCTTGTCGTCTTAAACATATTACAAGATACACGGCTTAAGTGAGAAAACCAGAGTCAAGGAGTAAATGATATACTAGTAAAGCTGATTTTTATATTATTTTTCAGAAGAAAATATATATCAAAACTCCTGTGCATGGGACCTTTTGAAGGAGGTCACCATTTTCTTCATTACCTCCAGGATATTTTTGCCTCAGGTCCTTTGACCTGAGAGAACACAGCTCTGGACAAGGAGGGAACACAGCCCCAACAATCAACAGAAAATTAGATTAAAGATTTACTGAGCATGGCCCCAATATAGTTTGAAGAACTATACAAAATAGGTCATCAGATAATCACAATGGTGTGATCACTCACCTAGACATCCTGGAATGAGAAGTCAAGTGGACCTTACGAAGCATCACTATGAACAAAGCTAGAGGAGATGATGGAATTCCAGCTGAGTTATTTCAAATCCTAAAAGATGATGCTGTGAAAGCACTGCAATAAATATGCCAGCAAATTTGGAAAACTCAGCAGTGGCCACAGGACTGGAAAAGGTCAGTTTTCATTCCAATCTCAAAGAAAAGCAATGCCAAAGAATGCTCAAAGTACCGCACAATTGCACTCATCTCACACGCTAGTAAAGTAATGCTCAAAATTCTCCAAGCCAGGCTTCAACAGTACGTGAACCATGAACTTCCAGATGTTCAAGCTGGATTTAGAACAGACAGAGGAACCAGAGATCAAATTGCCAACATCTGCTGGATCATCAAAAAAGCAAGAGAGTTCCAGAAAAACATCTACTTCTGCTTTATTGACTATGCCAAAGCCTTTGACTGTGTGGACCGCAACAAACTCTGGAAAATTCTGAAAGAGATGGGAATACCAGACCACCTGACCTACCTCTTGAGAAATCTGTATGCAGGTCAGGAAGTAACAGTTAGAATTGGACATGGAACAACAGACTGGTTCTAAATAGGAAAAGGAGTACATCAAGGCTGTATATTGTCACCCTGTTTATTATCCAGAGTACATCATGGGGAATGCTGAGCTGGATGAAGCACAAGCTGGAATCAAGATTGTTGGGAGAAATATCAATAATCTCAGATATGCAGATGACACCACCCTTATGGCAGAAAGTGAAGAGGAGCTAAAAAGCCTCTTGATGAAAAAGTTGGCTTAAAGCTCAACATTCAGAAAACGAAGATCATGGCATCTGGTCCCATCACTTCATGGGGAATAGGTGGGGAAACAGTGGGAACAGTATCAGACTTTATTTTTATGGGCTCCAAACTCACTGCAGATGGTGACTGCAGCCATGAAATTAAAAGACACTTACTCCTTGGAAGGAAAGTTATGAGCAACCTAGGCAGCATATTCAAAAGCAGAGACATTACTTTGCCAACAAAGGTCTGTCTAGTCAAGGCTATGGTTGTTCCAGTAGTCATGTATGGATGTGAGAGTTCGGACTATAAAGAAAGCTGAGCACCAAAGAATTGATGTTTTGAACTGTGGTTCAAACTTGGAGAAGACTCTTGAGAGTTCCTTGGACTGCAAGGAGATCCAACCAGTCCATCCTAAAGGAGATCAGTCCTGAATGTTCACTGGAAGGACTGATGTTGAAGCTGAAACTCCAATAGTTTGGCCACCTGACGCGAATAACTGACTTATTTGAAAAGACCCTGATGCTGGGAAAAATTGAAAGCAAGAGGAGAAGGGGATGACAGAGAATGAGATGGTTGGATGGCATCGCCAACTCAATGGACATGAGTCTGAGTAAACTGCAGGAGTTGGTGATGGACAGGGAAGCCTGGTGTGCTGCAGTTCTTGGGATTGCAAAGAGTCAGACACGACTGAGCGACTGACCTGAAACTGAGCATGGTCCCACCCATCAGAACAAGACCCAGTTTCCCTCTGCAGTCTCTCACATCAAGAAGCTTCCATAAGCCTCTTATCCATCCAAGGGCAGACAGAATGAAAAGCACAATCAAAGAAAATGAATCATACTGATCACCTGGACCACAGCCTTATCTAACTCAATGAAACTATGAGTCATGCTGTGTTAGATCACTCAAGATGGATGGGTCATGGTGTACAGTTCTGACAAAATGTGGTCCACTGGAGAAAGGAATGGCAAACCATTTCATTATTCTTGCCTTGAGAACCCCAGGAACAGTATGAAAAAGCAAAAAGATAGGACACTGAAAGATGAACTCCCTAGGTTGATAGGTCCCCAATAAGCTACTGGAGAAGAGTGAAGAAATAACTCCAGAACAAATGAAGAGACAGAACCGAAGCAAAAACAATGCCCAGTTTTTGATGTGACTGGTGATGGAAGTAAAGTCTGAAGCTGTAAAGAACAATATTGCATAGGAACCTGGAATGTTAGGTCCATGAATCAGGGGAAATTAAAAGTGGTCAAACAGGAGATGGCAAGACTGAACATCAACAATTTAGGAGTCAGTGAATTAAAATGAACTGGAATGGGAGAATTTAATTCAGATGACAATTATATCGACTACTGTGGGCAAGAATCCCTTAGAAGAAATTGAGTAGTCCTCATAGTCAACAAAAGAGTCCAAAAATGCAGTACTTGGCTGAAGTCTCAAGACAACAGGGAACAACAGAGGATGAGATGGTTGGATGGCATCACTGGCTTGATGAACAGGAGTTTGAGCAAGCTGCAGAAGTTGGTGATGGACAGGGAAGATGGCGTACTGCAGTATGGGGTCACAAAGAGTCGGACATGACTGAGTGAATGAACTGAACTGATATCATTGGAGGTTTTAATATTTCTTTCCATAACTCTCTTGGACATCACTCTTTCATGTAATCACATTTCAATAAGTTCATCAAGACCAACATTCTGCTAACTACCAAGCCTTTTGTGTGGTTTCTGTCTTGGTCAGGTTAAGTAAACACAGACTTAATGCACCCTGGGCTTGTCTGATTAGTCCATAAATATAATCTTTATTTCATTTGAAAGGGAAAAAGCCTCATAGTGTTTGGCTTTCTGCCAGTAGAACTCAGCTACATAAAGAATTCACAGTGAACTAGTCTGAGTCTATTTAGTATCCAGTATGCATTGAATTTCATTTATACCTCATTCACTCATTCCATAAACATTTACTGAACATGTATTTTGTACCCTCCACTGTTCTTGTTCATTGGGTGTTATCATGGAATCAAACACGGAGCCTATATTCTAATGAAGGAAGGTATAAAAAATGCATAGATTTGTAAATTATGTAGAACTGCAGGAGAGACGAAAGCTATGGAACAAAAATTTTTTCAAAAGCAGGGTAAGGGGAAGTGGAGGGGATGGAATGGGGCTAAGTTGCAATTTTAAGTACATGTGTTAGGGTAGGCCTCATTGTGTAGGTGATACTTGAGAAAATACTTGACAACTGAGAAAGTTGGCTGTGGGTCTAGTATGCTCCAATCAGAGGAACCTGAGTTTCAAAGGCCAAAGGCAGGAAAGTATCTGGTCTATTTGACCAGTAGCTTGGAGGGCAGTGAATTTGGTGGAGAGAGACAGAGACAGAGAAGTAACAAAGACCCAGATTATGTAGGGCCTTTCACGCCATTGTAAGATGGGCTTTTACTCTGAATGAAGAGGAGCTGATGCAAGCTTGTGAGTGGAGGGACATGATATTACTTTGTTTTAAAACACATGAAAAGATGCTCAACATCACTCATTATCAGAGAAATACAAATCAAAACCACAATGAGATACCATTTCACACCAGTCGGAATGGCTGCGATCCAAAAGTCTACAAGCAATAAATGCTGGAGAGGGTGTGGAGAAAAGGGCACCCTCTTACACTGTTGGTGGGAATGAAAACTAGTATAGCCATTATGGAGAACAGTCTGGAGATCCCTTAAAAAACTGGAAATAGAACTGCCTTATGACCCAGCAATCCCACTGCTGGGCATACACACTGAGGAAACCAGAATTGAAAGAGACACGTGTACTCCAATGTTCATTGCAGCACTGTTTATAATAGCCAGGACATGGAAGCAACCTAGATGTCCATCAGCAGAAGAATGGCTAAGAAAGCTGTGGTACATATACACAATGGAGTATTACTCAGCCATTAAAAAGAATACATTTGAATCAGTTCTAATGAGGTAGATGAAATTGGAGCTGATTATACAGAGTGAAGTAAGCCAGAAAGAAAAACACCAATACAGTATACTAACACATATATATGAAATTTAGAAAGATGGTAACAATAACCCTGTATGTGAGACAGCAAAAGAGACACAGATGTATAGAACAGTCTTTTGGACTCAGAGGGAGAGGGAGAGGGTGGGATAATTTGGGAGAATGGCATTGAAACATGTGTAATATCATATAAGAAACAAATCATCAGTCTAGGTTTGATGCAGGATACAGGATGCTTGGAGCTGGTGCACTGGGATGACCGAGAGAGATGGTATGGGGAGGGAGGTGGGAGGGGGGTTCAGGATTGGGAACACTTGTACACCTGTGGCGGATTCATGTTGATGTATGGCAAAACCAGTACAGTATTGTAAAGTGAAATAAAGTAAAAAAATAAATAAATAAAAGGATCCTCTTGGCTGCCACATTGAGACTCAAGAATAGAAGACAAGAGTACACACAGAGAGGCCAGGTGGGAGAAACCCATCCCAGGAATCCAGGTGAGAGATGGTGGTGGTTTGGATCAGCTTAGTGACCATGATGATGACCAGTAGTCAGATTAGGGATATATTTTTAAAGTGGAGAAAAAGCTGTTTACAGTGAATTGATAAGAAAAAGGAGTGAAGAAGGACTTCAAGGTTTTAGGCCTGAGCAACTGGAAGGATGGAGTTGGCAGTTACTGAGACAGGAAGGCTGCAAGTGGAAGATCTAAAATTCAGTTCTGGAAATGTTGGATTCAAGATGCCCGTGAGGTTAAGTGAAGATGTCAATAGGCAGTTAAATATGTGAGTATGGAGTTTCAAAGACCTGAGTTGAAAATAAACTGAGAAATCGTTGACTTAGAAAGCACCCACTATGTGCCAGGCACCATGTAGTTGCTGTGAATACACAGTGAATAAGATACACTCAAGATTAGTATGTCAGTTAGTTCCCAAATGGGCTTCTCTGAGCAAGATTCTGGGCTTCCCTGGTAGCTTAGCTGGTAAAGAATCTGCCTATAGTGCAGGAGACCCTGGTTCAATTCCTGGGTTAGGAGAATCCCCTGGAGAAGGGATAGGCTACCCACTCCACTATTCTTGGGCTTCCCTATTGGCCTAGACAGTAAAAGAATCTGCCTGCAATGTGGGAGACCTGGGTTCCATCCCTGGGTTCGGAAGATCCCCTGGAGGAGGCACTGCAACCCACTCCAAAATTTTTGCCCGGAGAATCTCCATGTACAGAGGAGCCTGGTGGGCTACAGTCCATGGTGTTGCAAAGAGTTGGGCATGCCTGAGCAACTAAGCACAGCACAGCACAGAGCTAGACTCTGGACAGATTCATTAGTGTTCTGAGTAAAAAAGTCTTATAGTCAAAAAATTTGAGAAATACTCTATCTCATTCTTTAGACTTATAATACATTGTACCTTCCAAAGCCTCTGAGAAGTCTTCTAGTAAAGAAATATCTTTGTGCTTAATCCAGATTTTCTCCAAATTTTTTTGACCACTGTACTTTTTGTTCACGTTTTCTAGATAATTAGAGATGAAATGGAGCTTCCCCGGTGGCTCAGACAGTAAAGAATCTGCCTGCAATGCAGGAGACCCTGGTTTGATCCCTGGGTCAGGAAGATTCCCTGGAGAAGGAAATGGCAACCCACTCCAGCATTCTTGCCTGGAGAATCCCATGGACGGAGGAGCCTGGCGAGCTACAGTCCATGGGGCCACAACGAGTGGGACACGACTGAGAGAATAACACACACATACACACAGATACAAAGCTGGGAAAGGTGAATTGACGTGATTGATAACGCAAGTAACTAATTGAAATGCAATGTGACAGTGCTTCAATTGAGGTGTTTTATAAATTATAGGGGAAAAAATTTGTAATATTTTTCTGCCTGGAAAGACAAACGAAGGCTTTGATTGTATTTTTTGAACCTCAGAAAAGATTGAGGGCTTATGGATGAGGTCAGAATATAGCCCTGACAATAATGTCTTGATTCATTGAGTGAGCATAGTAAGTTACTTTTCTGTGTCTCTTTCATCTGTAAAATTAAGATAGTGAAATTGACTTATTCAACAAAAATATCAGAAAAAGTACTATTTTACAAGTACTCTATTTGATTAAATGTTACTCAATTCTTGGGGTATCTAATTGTTAAAAGTGAGTTATCAGTTATTTATTAATAAATATCCTGTCTTTAGCTTAACTCCCTGAATTCATGTGTTTAATTAGCACCCAAAAGTAATTAATTAGAAGGTAAATGTGAAAGAATTCCTGAAAACTGTGGTTAGTTTGATTAGAGAATGGTGTTAGCTTGAGAGGTTTTAGAAGACTCTAAGTTTGCAGGAGTTGGACTGTATGGTGTGCTTCCCAGGTGGGTTGTTACTTACATTCTACTCTCCATGTCCTTATAAACACTTTGCAAATGATCCCAGGGACTTTGCTAGATTTTTCAGTGCCAGATAACATGCTGCTTTTAAAAAAATGATTTCCCATTTGAAATATGCATTAATTACATTATGTAACACAGATTCCCATTGTGACTAAAAGCACAGAATGCAAATGGAGACATGGGATGAAGGAAAAGCAGATCTGGGTAATTCATGATTAAATTTTGTACCAAGAACTATCCTCTTTGACTTTAAACTTGGTCCCGAAGATCACTGTCTTCCATCTGTTTCTTCTCCATCTTTTTTTATGCTAATCTTGCTTCTTGTTTCCAATGTGGAGAAATGCTGATAATTATGTCCTCTAATATGCAGATTTATCTTATATCCCATCATTTAATAATCAGAGATGCTAGACTGAGGATTTTTGTTTTATTTCCTTTTCCTTGTTTTATAGCAAAATGTTATTTTAATGTCTGTATTTTCTCTGCAGTCTTTCTCTAACTCTATATACTCTCTAATATCTTCTTATTCATACTTTCACCCTAGTTAAAATCCCATAAAGAGTATGCCTTTGGAATTATTGTTCTCTTTTTAATCAATCCATCTCTGAGTCAGACAAAGAAAGTTGGTAGCATCACATTTTATTTTTTAATTAATTTTTATTGGAGATGAATTGCTTCATAATGTTGTGTTAGTTTCTGCCATGCAGCAAGGTGAATCAGTCATACATAGATGTGTATCCACATTTTTAAAGATTTTCTTCTCATTTAGGTCACCACAGGGCATTGAGTAGAGTTCCCTGACTATACTGTAGGTTCTTATTAGTGATCTATTTTGTATATGGTTGTGTATTTTCTGCTTTCACACAGGAATAATTTAAGGAATAAGTGGGATAGCATACAAAAAAGTGTTTTTATGAAATATAAGACACCATATGACTAATGCTGCAGGGTAAAAGCAATCTGAAGGTCATATGTAAAAATATATAACCTCCAAGAGTGAGGATCATCTTAGGAAATAAAGATGTCTCAGAAATCTACCTTATTTTTAATAAAGATTCAGTAAATCAGCAAACCAGATCTTGTGTGTATGTGGGCGGCAGGGTAAGTGTACATGTACACCCACATGCATGTATGTGTGGGGTGCTAACTTCACCTTGATCACTGTCAGAAGGACAAACCCTAAGTACTCTCCTGATTCCATTCAGTTCAGTAAAATTCACTCACTCAGTTGTGTCCCACTCTTTGCGACCCCATGGACTACAGAATGCCAGGCTTCCCTGTCCATCACCAATTCCCGGAGCTTGCCCAAACTCATGTCCATTGAGTCGGTGATGCCATCCAACCATTCCATCCTCTGTTGTCCCCTTCTCATGCCTTTAGTATTTCCCAGCATCAGGGTCTTTCTAATGAGTCAGTTCTTCCCATCAGGTGGCCAAAGTATTAGAGCTTCAGCTTCAGCATCAGTTCTTGCAATGAATATTCAGGACCGATTTCCTTTAGGATGGACTGGTTGGATCTCCTTGCAGTCCAAGGGACTCTCAAGAGTCTTCTCCAACACCACAGTTCAAAAGCACTAATTGTTTGCTGCTCAGATTTCTTTATAGTCCAACTCTCACATTCAAACATGACTATTGGAAAAACCATAGCTTTGACTAGATGGACCTTTGTTGGCAAAGTAATATCTCTGCTTTTAACATGCTGTCTAGGTTGGTCACAGCTTTTCTTCCAAGGAGCAAGCGTCTTTTAATTTCATGGCTGCAGTCACCATCTGCAGTGATTTTGGAGCCCCCCAAAATAAAATCTGCCACTGTTTCCCCATCTAATTGCCGTAAAGTAGTGGGATTGGATGCCATGATCTTCGTTTTCTGAATGTTGAGTTTTAAGCCAACTTTTTCAGTCTTCTCTTTCACTTTCATCAAGAGGTTCTTTAGTACTTCTTCACTTTCTGCCATAAGGGTTGTGTCATCTGCATATCTGAGGTTATTGATATTTCTCCCAGCAATCTTGATTCCTGCTTGTGCTTCACCCAGTCCGACATTTCTCATGATGTACTACACATATAAGTTAAATAATCAGGGTGACAATATATAGCTTTGACATACTCCTTTCCTGATTTGGAACCAATCTGTTGTTCCATGTCCAGTTCTAACTGATACTTCTTGACTTGCATACAGATTTCTCAGGAGACAGGTAATGTGATCTGGTATTCCCATTTCTTTAAGAATTTTCCACAGTTTGTTGTGATCCACACAGTTAAGGCTTTGGTGTAGTCAATAAAACAGAAGAAGATGTTTTTTCTGAAACCCTCTTGCTTTTTCAACGATCCAACGGATGTTGGCAATTTGATCTCTGGTTCCTCTGTCTTTTCTAAATCCAGCTTGAACATCTGGAATTTCACTGTTCATGTACTGTTGAAGCCTGGTTTGGAGAATTTTGAGCTTTACTTTGCTAGCATGTGAGATGAGTGCAATTGTGTAGCAGCTTGAACATTCTTTGGCATTGCCTCTCTTTGGGATTGGAATGAAAACTGACCTCTTCCAGTCCTGTGGCCACTGCTGAGTTTTCCAAATTTGCTACTCACGGATATCACCAGATGGTCAATACCAACATCAGATTGATTATATTCTTTGGAGCCAAAGATGGAGAAGCTCTACAGAGTCAGCAAAAACAAGACCAGGAGCTGACTGTGGCTCAGATCATGAACTCCCTATTATCAAATTCAGACTTAAATTGAAGAAAGTAGGGAAAACCACTAGACCATTCAGGTATGAGCTAAATCAACTCCCTTATGATTATCAGTGGAAGTGACATATGGATTCAAGGGATTAGGTCTGATAGAGAGAATGCCTGAAGAACTATGGAGAGAGGTTTATGACATTTTACAGGAGGCAGTGATCAAGACCATTCCCAAGAAAAAGAAATGCAAAAGGCAAAATAGTTGTCTGAGGAGGCCTTAATAATAGCTGAGGAAAGAAGAGAAGTGAAAGGCAAAGGAGAAAAGGAAAGATATACCGATTTGAATGCAGAGTTCCAAAGAATAGCAAAGAGAGATAAACCCTTCCTCAGTAATCAGTGCAGAGAAACAGAGGAAAACAATAAAATGGGAAAGACTAAAGATTTCTTCAGGAAGATAGAGACACCAAGGGAACATTTCATGCATAGATGGGCACAATAACAGACAGAAATGATATGGACCTAACAGAAGCAGAAGATATTAAGAAGAGGTGGCAAGAATATACAGAAGAACTGTACAAAAGAGATCTTCACGACACAGATAATCATGATGGTATGATCACTTACCTAGAGCCAGACATCCTGGAATGTGAAGTCAAGTGAATTTTAGGAAGCATTGCTACAAACAAAGCTAATGGAGGTGAGGGAATTCCAGTGAGCTATTTCAAGTCCTAAAATATGATGCTGTTACAGTGCTGCACTCTCTTGGTTCAGCAAGAAGTTAAATGTGGACAGCTAAAGTGAGTCCAGCTAAAGTAGAAGACAGTGGACAGGGAGGCCTGGTGTGCTGCAGTTCCTGGGGTCACAAAGAGTTGGAAATGATTTAGCTACTGAACAACAACAAAGTGAGTCCACACACAGAACAGGAGCCCACTGCAGCAAATATTGGAAAGAGCAAAATCTCTGCAACTGATTCTCAGAAAAAGAAGGAAGCAATCTTTTTTTTTTTAATATGGCAAATCATCATTTTAAAAAATATAAAGCCATGACTCATTCAAATATAGATGAACAAGTGTCGAAATGTATTAAGTTTTTACTAAAGCAACAAGTAAGATGATAAAGCTGCAAGCAACATTAAAGAACCTGGGGTTTACAGAATCTAGTAGGGATTAAATACACAGAAATATGATGTGTGCATGTGCTGTGTGTGTGTGTGGGAGGGGGGGTTGTTTGTGTGTGTGTAAGTGAGAGATAAATCTGCTGAATAGCCTACAAGACAATACAACTGTAACCTTTGGGTCATCTCTTCTATTGAACAGAAGTAATTTGCATTTCTACCAGACAAAAATCTGCAAGTTAGCACATAACCCCACAGCGTCTGAGCTCTAATCAATAGTAAATAGAAATGTCAACAGAGGTACGTTTTTCTATAGAATTAAATAAGCACTACTGGGCCAGAGGGGCAAGGTGTCAGTATGGCATTGAGTTTGCAGTCATCTTTTTGGCCTTGTTTCCCAGTTTGGAGACATTTTTCTAACACAGTTCAGTTAAGTTGCTCAGTCATGTCCAACTCTTTGCAACCCCATGGACTGCAACACACCAGGCTTCCGTGCCCATCACTAAGCACGAAAGCTTGCTCAAACTCATGTCAATCGATTCGGTGATGCCATCCAACCATCTCATCCTCTGTCATCCTCTCTGCTCCCACCTTCAATCTTTCCCAGCATCAGGGTCTTTTCCAGTGAATCAGTTCTTCCCATCAGGTGGCCAAAGTATTAGAGCTTCAGCTTCAGCATCAGTCCTTGCAATGAATATTCAGGACCGATTTCCTTTAGGATGGACTGGTTGGATCTCCTTGCAGTCCAAGGGACTCTCAAGAGTCTTCTCCAACACCACAGTTCAAAAGTATCTGTTCTTTGGTGTTCAGATTTCTTTATAGTCCAACTCTCACATCCATACATGACTACTGGAAAAATCATAGCTTTGACTAGCTATGGTCAAAACCATAGCTTTGGAACTTTGTTGGCAAAGTAATATCTCTGCTTTTTAACATGCTGTCTAGGTTGGTCATAGCTTTTCTTCCAAGGGGCAAGCATCTTTTAATTTCTCTCTCTCTGTCACTATTTGCATTGTTTCTCCATCTATTTATCATGGAGTGATGGTACTAGATGCCATGATCTTAGTTTTTTGAATGTTGAGTTTTTTTTAATGTTTTTTGAATATTGAGTTTTAAGCCAGCTTTTCTAACACAAATGATTGCTTTAATCCAAATTCTCAATTTAGGGGAACTATTTCAGTAACCCAATACCTTGCTTGAACAGAGTGATTAGGAGTTCAGGACAGCATTAGCCACATAACAAAGGCTGGAGCTTTTATCAGGATGGTGGGCAGTCAATCCACCCTGAGAAATGCAGAGGTTGGCAGTTTTTCCAGTCCAGCTGTCATTTCAAGATGAAAAAACTGAGATCCAAAAAGGAAAGTGACTTTGCCTGCTGTGTCCTTCTCTTACATTTAGAGGCCCACCTCTTAAGTAACATTCTTTCTAATGTCCAAACCCTGCCTACCTTGACTGAAGATATGGCTTCCCCATCACTGAAATCTCATAATATTTTATTTATATCTCTACTATAATGTATATCAAATTGTTTGATACACATTTGTTTGCTTATCTCCCTGACTATGCTTTGGGTTATTAAAATGTAGAAATAGCATTGTATTCATCTTTGCATGTTAGTGTTTAGCTGTGTGCCTGACATACCAAAAAAATGCTTAATAAATGTTTATTGAATTGAAATTGCCTGAGGTCAACAAATTTAGTGGCAGAGCCAGAACCGGGATCCACCACTTCTATATCTTAGACAATCACTCTTTCTATAACATCCCAGTGCCCCTCAAAGGTGCACCACTGTGCTTATAAAACTAAAAATAGAGATGCCATATGATCTAGCAATCCCACTCCTGGACGTATATCCGCAGAAAACTCTAACTCAGAAAGATACATGAACCCTAATGTTCCTAGCAGCACTATTTACAATAGCCAAGATATGGAAGCAACCTGTGTCCATAGGCAGATGAATGGGTAAAGAAGATGTGGGACATATACAGGATGGAATGCTACCCAGCCAAAAAAGAATGAATAGTGCCATGTAACATGGATGGACCTAGAGATTATCATACTGTGTGAAGTCAGAAAGAAAAAGACAAATGCTGCATGATACAATTTATATGTGAAATCTAATATGTGGCACAAATGAACTTATTTACAAAACAGAAATAGAGTCACATAGAAAACAAAATTACAGTTACCAAAAGGAAAGAGTGGGAGGGATAATTAAGAAATCTGGAATTAGCAGATACAAACTAATATATACACACATACATACATATATATATATATATATATATATATATATATATATATATATAGAAAACAATAAGATTCTACTGTGTAGCACAGGGAGCTATCTTTTATATTCTGTAACAAACCATAATAGAAAAGAATATGAAAAAGAATACGTATATTTAGGTTGGCCTAAAGGTTTGTTTAGTTGTTTCTATAAAATAGCTCTAATAGTGCTTCATTTCTTTTAATTTGAAACAATTTGCTAGATTGTATGGCAACAGCTGTTATATCAGCAATGCATTTAAAACAGTTATCAAAACTGGTTAATTTTTGTGTAGTCATTTTATTAAAATATTGAAGATGAAAGAAAAAAGTAATATTTTTGGCATATTATGCTTTATGGTTTCAAGAAAGGCTAAATTGCAACTAAAATGCAAGAAATGGAGAAGTTACTGTGGCTAATTGAATATGTAAAAAATGGCTTGCAAAAAGCTTTGTCCTGGAGATTTCTCGCTGGATGATTCTCCATGGCTGGGTAGACCAGTTGAAGTTGATAGTGATCGTATCAAGACATTAACTGAGAATGATCAACATTATGCCATGTGACAAATAGCTAACATACTCAAAATATCCAAATCAAGTGTTGAAAATCATCTCCCCTAGTACTCTTGCCTGGAAAATTCCATGGACGGAGGAGCCTGGTAGGCTGCAGTCCATTGGGTTGCTAAGAGTTGGACATGACTGAGAGACTTCACTTTCACTTTTCACCTTCATGCATTGGAGAAGGAAATAGCAACCCACTCCAGTATTCTTGCTTGGAGAATCCCAGGGACAGCGGAGCCTGGTGGGCTGCCATCTATGGGGTCACACAGAGTCGGACACGACTAAAGCAACGCAGCAGCAGCAGCAGCAGCAGCAGCAGCAGCAGCAGCAGCAGCAGCAGCAGCAGCAGCAGCAGCAGCAGCAGCTTTGTTATATTAATTGCTTTGATCCTTGGGTTTCACATAAGTGAAAAAGAACCTTCTTGACCATATTTCTGAATGCCAATCTCTACTGAAATGTGACAAAAATGTTTCATTTTAAAACAAATTGTGATGGGCAGTGAAAAGTGGATACTGTACAATAACGTGAAATGGAAGAGATTGTGGAGCAAAAGAAATGAACCACCACAAATCACACCAAAAGCCAATTGTCATCCAAAGAAGGTGATGTGAACATGGTGGAACTGGAAGGGAGTTCTCTATTATGAACTCCTTCTGAAAAGCCAAATGATGAATTCCAACAAGTACTGTTTCCAATTAAACCAACTGAAAGCATTACTCAATGAAGTGTCCAAAATTAGTCAACAGAACATGCATGGTCTTCCATGAGGATAATGCAAGACTGCATGTTTCTCTGATAATCAGGCAGAAATTGTTACAACTTGTCTGGGAAGTTCTGATTTATCAACCATATTTACCAGACATTGTGCCTTCAGAGTTCCATTTATTTCGGTTTTTACAAAATTCTCTCAATGAAAAAAACTTAAATTCACCGAAGAACTGTAAAGGGCACCTGGAACAATTCTTTGCTCAAAAACACTAAAAAAATTTGGAAAGATGACGTTTGCCTGAAAAACAGCATAACGTAGTAGAACAAAATGGTAAATTTGTTGTTTAATAAAGTTCTTAGTGAAAATGAAAAATGTGTCTTTTATTTTTATTTAAAAGCTGAAGGGACTTTTTGGCTACCCAGTATATGCATAACTGAATTAATTTACTGTACACCAGAAACTAACACAACATTGTAAGTCAACTATACCAATGTGCTGTTATAAAGATAGCCTAGGACTCTATGATACATACATACATACATACATACATACATACATACATATATATATATATATAACAATATATACATATATATATATATATATAACAAATAGCATAAGCAGGAGTTCAAAGACATGGAATATTTCCTTCCTCAGCCTTCTCTTCTGCTGCAGCACTCAGGGGAGCAGCAAAAAAAAAAAAAAAAAAAAAGGCGATAAGAAAGCCTGTTTCCGACTGCTTCCTCCCTTAGAGTAAGAGGCCCTCTTGCCTTACAGCTGTTACTGGTCTCAGCTCTGGTGGCAAAACTGACAGTTTGCATCAGCCTTGGGATCCAGTATGTAGGTACAGCTTCTCAGTGAAAGACTCTTTCTCTTGGAAAGTTTTCCTATTTTTATAAAAATTTTACACATTTTAATTACCTGATAAACATGTAGATATTTTTATTGGATAATATGCAAAAATATTCAAAAAGGAAAAATGGAAAATTAAAATCACCTATAATCTCATCACTTAACAATAATTATTTGTAATGATTTGGCGTACATCCTTCCAGACATTTTTCTACACACAAGTATCTGAATAGGGCTTCCCAGGTGGCGCAGTGGTAAAGAATCCGCCTGCTAAGGCCAGAGATGCAACAGACATGGTTTGATTTCTGTGTCAGGAAGATCCCCTGGAGTAGGAAATGGTAACCTGCTCCAGGATTCTTGCCAAGAAAATTCCGCAGACAGAGGAGCCTGGTGGGCTATAGTCCATAGGGTCCCGAAAAGTCGGACACGACTGAGTGACTGGACACACACACATACATATATAACTTATTTCCTTCAGTTTTGATCAGGTTGCCTGTACTTTTGACAATCTGCTCTTACAGGCTTCTTTAGTTACTAACATAGTATGTATGTAGTGCTCTTTCAATAAGTATATTTGCATATGTAATTTGTAATAGCTACCTATCATTTCACTGTCTTTTTTAAACTTTTAATTTTGTATGGAAGTACAGTTGATTAACAATGTTATGATAGTTTCAGGTATACAGCAAAGTGATTCAGTTATACACATACATACATTTATTCTTATCCAAATTCTTTTCCCATTTAGCGTTAGTCACTTCAGTTATGTCCGACTCTTTGTGACCCCATGGACTGTATCCCACCAGGCTCCTCTTTCCATGGAATTCTTCAGGCAAGAGCACTGGACTGGGTCACCATTCCCTTCTTCAGGAATCTCCCCAACCCAGGAATCGAACCCAGGTCTCCTGCATTGGAGGCACATTTTCCCATTAAGGTTGCTACATAATATTGAGCAGAGTTCCCTGTGCTATACAGTAGGACCTTATTTGTTATCCATTTTAAACACAGCAATGTGTACATGTCCATTCCAAACTCCTTAACCATCCCTTCCCCCCCTCCTCCCCCCTCATATCATTGTCTTAATGACCATCATTTATTTAATCATTTAAAATACTATTGGTCACTTATGTTGTTTCTAATTTGTTGTAATAATAAACAATTTCAAGATAAATGCTTTAGAGACTAAATTTTGGCAGATAGGCACTTAAACTAATATTTATTATATGGGTGTATTTTTTTTCTGTTTACAAAATCTAAATTTCTTATTGGTGGTAATTCTCTAATTCTTCCTTCTCGCTTCAGTTCTTTCTACCTTAGTGTTTCACTTTTCTCTTTCCCTGAATGCCTTGAGCCAATAATGTGTCCCTCTCTGTCTCTTTCCCTCCCATTTGCTAGCTATTCTCTTTGAGAAGAGATAACACCAAAATGAATAAGGAGAGAGATTCTTTTGCACTATTGTTTCCTGTCCTTTTTAATTTAGTACTTTCACATTCCTTCACCTCCTTGCCCTTTCTTTAATTTAGTTCGAGACTACCCTTTTACATGGCTGGTCACCTGGAGAAGCAGTGAAACAATGTGGAAACCGCAGCCAGTGGACAGGCCACAACAATGCCATTGATCACCATCACCAAGGCATATCTCCTTTCTTATTAACTGATCTTCTGAAAGAAAAGACTTCCCAATCCAAAACTGCCTAAGAAAGAGCCATAGGCTTTTAACTATTAATGAATCATTGAAAATGATTATTTCAACAGTCTTTCTGGGAGAGAAATGTTTTGCATGTGTGGGATCGCCCAAGTCATCTTGGTAGTGCCGGCTATCTGGAATAGTTGTTTGGTGTCTCTGGCTCCATGACTTTTCCAAGCTTTTTCTAGCATCTCCAGTAACTGCTCAAGTCCTGAAATGCTTATTTGTTCTGAATTTTATTAATAGTGTGTGGCAGCTGAGGACACAGTTGGGTGGAGAAGTTACCTGATGAAAACTCTGACCTGTCTGGACTGTTTAGTATCAGGCATGATTACAAAGGAGAAAGCAATGGCACCCCACTCCAGTACTCTTGCCTGGAAAATCCCATGGATGGAGGAGCCTGGTAGGCTGCAGTCCATGGGGTCGCTAAGAGTCGGACACGACTGAGCGACTTCCCTTTCACTTTTCACTTTCATGCATTGGAGAAGGAAATGGCAACCCACTCCAGTATTCTAGCCTGGAGAATCCCAGGGATGGGGAAGCCTGGTGGCCTGCCATCTATGGGGTCGTACAGAGTTGGACACGACTAAAGCAACTTAGCAGCAGCAGCAGCAGCATGATTACAAAACCGCCTTCTTGCCTGCCTTTGTCTTCTTTTGGTTCTTTGTCTCGCCTAAGGCCCTCTCCCCTTCAGAAGGTGTTGAGCTTGCATCATGGGTAGGAATGGAAATGTCAAATCCATGCAGCTATGAACGATTATAAGTGAGAGCATGGGGGGTGGGGGGAGATGGGGAAACCATGACACCTGGTTGATAGTTTCCTCAGAAATATCTCAGCAGACTACAAGATGGTGGGCTTCCCTGCTTTCCTTTTTGGCTGAACTTTGAAGATGAGGAAGTCTGTGAGTGTGTGTGTGTATGAGAGAGAGGATGCAGGAATGGGATTCTGTCTTAGCGTTGGTGGAGCCCTACAACATAGGTGTCATTTCTGTCACATTCTAGAGTCAAAGGCTGCCTCTGCCTCGTAGGTGGCTATTTAAGTACTGATTTATGGACCTTGGCTGACCACCTACTCCTGGCCTGTGAGAGGTCAGAGAGGCCACAAAAGAAGCTGAACGTCAGAGAAGGGATTTCTTTGGTGGGAGCTATGCTGTTGCTCCCGCTCCCATCTCTCATGGAGGAGGGATGAGGAAGTCTCTCCTAACAAGCTGGGCTGCAGGAGGTCATTGGAATCCTGGATATGTGACCCCTCAAGTCTGGCAGATGGTGTCTGACCCCCATGAGAGAATCTAAAGGATATCAGGCTGGCAGATATGGTCTGTATTGCAGACCCAAAGCAAGGTTGAAGTTAGGCCCGGGGAGCCTGCACAGTGGGAGATATCACGCATGTGCCAGGCAGGGAAGATGAGACACTACGGTGCCAGGGACCTCCAGGTGGGGGAGCCCTGTGGAGCTGTGTCCCCCCAAACTCAAGCTAAGCACACCGTGATAGTATATATGGCACAGCCAGGAAGCACCACCACAAGATCAGTGTCAGTGAAGTAAGAGTTCTCTGCTCTTTCCTTGCCCTGTCTCCTTCCCCCTCTTGCCCTTCCTTAAGGTAGGGAAATCTTAGTGGGTGAAAGAAACATCAGGAGAAACTGAAAGTTCGGAAAATGAGGAAGCTAATCATGCCTTCCTTCCTCTCTGGGAGACTCCTGCCTTGAAGCAGGTCTGCACTAGCAAAGAGGGAAGCTTGATTTATAAATGAAATTGAGAGTTGGATTATTAGTGGACACACTAAATACTGAAAGGAGATAAACTGAGAAATGGGAGTCAACTAAAGTGGTTTTATTACCTGAGGATGGGCAGATAAAATTCAGTGCCTATCGTAGATTATTTCCAGGGCAGAGGAAGAGCTAGCCGCGGAGCAAGCTTAATCCAGTAGTGGAAAAACAGTCACCTGTGATTCGATCGTGTTGATGTTGCTCTTTGAACATTACAAGTTCCATTACTTACTAAAAAATAAACTGGAACCTTAAATAACCATTGATGTTTATTTTTTACTGTGAGAAGAACATAACTTGTTAATATGTACCTACAATGTAACTCTGCTATAACGAGTCAATTCCACAATTCATATATATATATATATGTATCAATCAAATCTTACAAATATTATATCAATCACAACACTATATAAACCTGAGAAGATGCTGGGTTTAGTTATTGGGGGAACTACCCCAGCATGAAATTAGAGTTTACCCACCCCTGAGTGGCAAGGCTACTCTCTAAGTTCAGCTCAGTTCAGTCGCTCAGTCATGTCCGACACTTTGCAACCCCATGAACCGCAGCACGCCAGGCTTCCCTGTCCATCACCAACTCCCAGAGTCCACCCAAACTCATGTCCATTGAGTCAGTGATGCCACCCAACCATCTTATCCTCTGTCGTCCCCTTCTCCTCCTGCCCTCAATCTTTCCCAGCATCAGGGTCTTTTCAAATGAATCAGCTCTTTGCATCAGGTGGCCAAAGTATTGGAGCTTCAGCTTCAACATCAGTCCTTTCAATGAACACTAGCCTAATTTGAACTTCTGTCATCGGAGTGTTCCTTCCTTTTGTGAGAAAATGGCCTGAAGCAAATGGTCTTGAGTGAGACAACTGACCAGGTAGTTACCATTGCAAGACAGACTCAAAGACATAAGGCAACAATCTTTTCACTCTTGCAGCTTGGATCAGCTGGGGGTCTGTGGGTCTAGCTTGGGCTGGTGGGCAACTCCCTCACCTGCACTGGGCTGGTTCACATGTCTGTGGATGGGTGAGGGGTCTGTCCATCCCAGCTGGGCTCTGCTTGTTGGCTCTGTTCCTCAGGTCTGGGAAGGAGCCAGAACAACTCTGCTCTATTTCCTGTCCTCCTTCTAGGACCAGAGAGCTGACCGGGTTGTGTTCTTCTCATGGTGACAGCAAAGGCTTGAAACTGGTGCACTGTCACTTCTGTCCATGTGCCCTTGGCCAGAGAAAGTCACGTGTCTGAGTCCAATATCAAAGGGTAGTTCAGTTCAGTTCAGTCGCTTCAGTCATGTCCGACTCTGTGCGACCCCATAGATGGCAGCCCACCAAGCTCCCCCGTCCCTGGGATTCTCCAGGCAAGAACACTGGAGTGGGTTGCCATTTCCTTCTGAATCCCATAGATAGGTCCCTGAGAAAAGATGAAGGTTCAGGACAAAATATTGCACATTAGAGGCCAGTGGCACCTATTGTTTCTGCCTTGTTTCTACCTTCAGTCCAGACTCTTCTTGGGTGGGTACAGTCGGTGATGAAAGGAGTTGGGGAAGGGGCTTTTTGTAGGTACAACTAATATTTTCTTTGCCATTTCAAAGGGGAGAAAGGATTCAGAAGCCAGCTTTGTAATTCTGCTGTAATAAGGCCAAAATGCCTTAACAATTGCTATTTTGAAAGTTTTTGCACTGTGCTAAGTCATGTCAGTTGTGTCTGACTCTGTAGCTCTATGGACTGTAGCGCCGCCATCTCATCCTCGGTCGTCCCCTTTTCCTCCTGCCCCCAATCCCTCCCAGCATCACAGTCATTTCCAATGAGTCAACTCTTTGCATGAGGTGGCCAAAGTACTGGAGTTTCAGCTTTAGCATCATTCCTTCCAAAGAAATCACAGGGCTGATCTTCAGAATGGATGGTTGGATCTCCTTGCAGTCCAAGGGACTCTCAAGAGTCTTCTCCAACACCACAGTTCAAAAGCATCAATTCTTTGGTGCTCAGCCTTCTTCACAGTCCAACACTCACATCCATACATGACCACAGGAAAAATCACAGCCTTGCCTAGATGGCCCTTAGTCAGCAAAGTAATGTCTCTGATTTTGAATATGCTATCTAGGTTGGTCATAACTTTGGTTCCAAGGAGTAAGCATCTTTTAATTTCATGGCTGCAGTCACCATCTGCAGTGATTTTGGAGCCCCCCAAAATAAAGTCTGACACTGTTTCCACTGTTTCCCCATCTATTTCCTATGAAGTGATGGGACTGGATGCCATGATCTTCGTTTTCTGAATGTTGAGCTTTAAGCCAACTTTTTCACTCTCCTCTTTCACTTTCATCAAGAGGCTTTTTAGCTCCTCTTCACTTTCTGCCATAAGGGAGGTGTCATCTGCATATCTGAGGTTATTGATATTTCTCCCGGCAATCTTGAGTCCAGCCTGTGTTTCTTCCAGTCCAGTGTTTCTCATGATGTACTCTGTATGTAAGTTAAATAAGCAGGGTGACAATATACAGGTATGACCTAAATCAAATCCCTTATGATTATACAGTGGAAGTGAGAAATAGATTTAAGGGACTAGATCTGATAGATAAAATGCCTGATGAACTATGGACTGAGATTCTTGACGTTGTACAGGAGACAGGGATCAAGACTATCCCCATGGAAAAGAAATGCAAAAAAGCAAAATGGCTGCCTGGGGAGGCCTTACAAATAGCTGTGAAAAGAAGACAAGCAAAAAGCAAAGGAGAAAAGGAAAGATATAAGCATCTGAAAGCAGAGTTCCAAAGAATAGCAAGAAGAGAAAAGAAAGCCTTCCTCAGTGATCAATGCAAAGAAATAGAGGAAAAGAACAGAATGGGAAAGAATAGAGATCTCTTCAAGAAAATTAGAGATATCAAGGGAATATTTCATGCAAAGGTGGGCTCAATAAAGGACAGAAACGGTATGGACCTAACAGAAGCAGAAGATATTAAGAAGAGGTGGCAAGAATACACGGAAGAACTGTACAAAAAAGACCTTCACGACCCAGATAATCACGATGTTATGATCACTCACCTAGAGCATCCTGGAATGTGAAGTCAAGTGAGCCTTAGAAAGCATCACTACGAACAAAGCTAGTGGAGGTGATGGAATTCCAGGTGAGCTATGCCATATCCTGAAAGATGATGCTGTGAAAGTGCTGCACTCAACATGCCAGCAAATTTGGAAAACTCAGCAGTGGCCATAGGACTGGAAAAGGTCCGTTTTCATTCCAATCCCAAAGAAAGGCAATGCCAAAGAATGCTCAAACTACCGCACAATTGCACTCATCTCACACGCTAGTAAAGTAATGCTCAAAATTCTCCAAGCCAGGCTTCAGCAATAGGTGAACCGTGAACTTCCAGATGTTCAAAAGAGCTTTACTATCCCCCATTTATTAAGCTTGGGGACATTAATCATGGGGGGAGCAATAAATGTGGAAACTGATACGGTAAGAAGTGAATGACCTTCCTAAGGTCACACAGCTAGTACCTGGCTGAGGCAAATGGAGGAAGAGCTCTGTTACATCCACCAGGGCAACTTGAACCTGAGATAATGGATCTACTGTAGAGAAGGTTCCTCACCATGCCCAGAGTGCCAGAATTGCACACTTACCCTGCTTTCTACTCTCATACTGAGACCCGGGAGAGTGTCAAGTTGGGGCAGGGAGAGCCTTCTTAAGGTGAGATATGTGCTGAGGATTGACTGGCCCACCTGACTGAGCTTCCTATGTCAAGATTCCAGAAATATCTAGCTCCCTAATTGTTATTTAATCTTGCCTTGTCTCTTAAAAGAATACTCCCTGCCTCCCAGAATGAAAAAGTTAAATCTACATCTGGTTTATTTTCCAGAGAGAGAGTAACTCTGCCTTTCTAAGGTGGAAACAATCTTTCCATGTGATTCTTACCTGTGGCAGGACCAGAGGTATGCTCCCCTCAGGCCCTAACCTTCATTAGTTTCTAAGAAATAGAAAAAAAAAAAAGAAAGAAAGAAACAAAAACCATGCTCTGCATCTCACTGTCATCTTTTCCTAGGCTAAATGCAGAAGAGTGTTGCCATAGCAACTGCAGCAGAATTTAGGACATAGAAGATATTTTGGCCCTGCTGCATCATTGACCAAAAGTTACGCCATGTGACTGTGACAGAGTCATGACTGTGGCTGCATGTCTCCCTCTCAAAGTTAAGCACATTTTGGTTAGTAATTTTCTCTTCTGTTTATCCTGAACACTTGGTACCTTGCTTCCTGTCCAACTCACCAGTTCAGACACAGTTTTCTATATTCATATTTCTGATCACCAGCTCAGCAGCAGAGCAAAGCATATAAGGTTGTCCCTGGGTATCTGAGGGGCATCAATTCCAGGACCCTCACAGACACCCCATTTTAAATCTACAAAATTAGAATTTGCATTTTGGCAAGATTACTAGGAAATTCAAATGAATCTTAAAATTTGAGAAACTACCCTCTGTACCATCTCTGGATGTGGAAGTTTATCTTTTAGACATTGGGATACTCCAGGAATTCTTGGCTATGGCTCACACACCCCCATCACATAAATAGCACATCCTGTGAATGGGTACCCAGCCAAATTTGAATATTGGATGTACAGTGGATAGCTTTTTATTTTTGGTCCCATTCAATATTTGAGACACATGTAAAACAAGAAAAGTCATTCGTGGCAATTCTGTCTAGGTCTTGCTGGAGGTTACTATCAATCTGTTGACCATGACAGTTGTCACCCAGACGTATTGAAGCTATCAGTGCAGTGGTTAATTTTATGTGTCAGCTTGACTGGGGCAGATACTTGGTCAATCATTCTTCTGGGTATGCCTATGAGGGTATTCTTGATTGAGATTAAAGTCCAAAGTGGGTGGGCCTCATCCAATCAGTTGAAGTCTTGAAAAGAGTGACCCTCCCTTAAGTGAGGGGAACTTCTCCTGCATGGTTGCCTTGCACTAGAACAGTAGTCTTTTCCTGCCCTTAGGCTTGAGCTAAAACACTGAATCTTCTTGACTCAGCCTACTAGCTTTTGGAGTAGAACTTAACATCATTTTCTTCTTCTGGTGCTCAGGACTGGAACTGCATTACTGCATGGTCCATTCTTCTGGGTCTTTAGCTTGCTGATGGCAGATCCTGGGACTTCCCAGCCTCCATAACCACATAAGCTGATTCATTATAATAAATCTACACACACACACACACACACACACACACACACACACACACACACACACACTATTGGTTCTGTTTTGCTGGAGACCCCTGAGTAACACACTCTGCTGCTAAATACTCTCACATGATTTTTTGTCAGTTAGCCAGCATTGGGTTTTCCCCATGTGAAATTGGCAGGCTGATCCAAGAAAAGCCAATGCTTTAGTTCAAGTCTAAAGACAGGAAAAGACTCCACAGGGCCACCTCATGACATGGTGACTGGCCTAGTGGTGGGTGAGCCACCCATGACAGAACAAGAGAGAGTGCATCCAGTAGGGAAGCCAGTCTTCTTGTACCCTGATCTGAGAAGTGATATCTCAGATCCCACTACTTCTGCCATATTCTGTTCACAAATCACTGCATCCAGTCCACATGCAAAGGGAGAGATTTACACAAGGATGTGAATGCCAGGAGGTAGGAATCACTGAGGGCCATGTCAGAGGCTGCCTGCTGTATCCTTACTTCTTCCCACCTGCATGGAAATAGAGTTAGAGTAGGACATAGATCCTCTAATTTGCAGTTTGTATTTCAGAAGTTGATAAAAGTTATAAGAAGGTGGTGAAGTATGAACCTCACTTATACAGATGATGGGCATTTCAATGATACGGAGATGGTGCAAAGAACCCTAGGAAATGGATTGAGTAATTCATCTTAATGCTGGCAGGAGGGTCCTGTCTGGTCTAGAGATAACTGCCTGGGGGTCTGCTTCCTGGCAGCTCTGCCCCTGGCTCTGCCTCCAGGAGTTTCTATTGAGTTTCATTCAGAGATTTCTGTATAGACTCCCTGGTCCTCTCAATCTTGGTAAAATTAAACTCTAGAATTGAAAGAGAAACGTCCCAATAGATATTGTATTTAACATTTTACAAACAAAGTGCCTTTAGAGAGTTGATAAAGTCAAAGTCGGATCATGGATGGGGAGGAGGATGTATTCTAGAAAAATCATCCAGGAAAGATTCTTCTTTTAAAGGGCATTCCCAGAGCTTATTCCCACAGAGAGAAAAGGGACTCCTTCCCTTCCATCCTGCCCGTCCCCTCCCTGCTTACAGAAAAAGGAGTCACGAATGTTATTGCACCAGAGACCAGCTCAGTTCAGAATCCAATCATATTCAGAGTGTTTTATGGTAGGGGAAAATGGGATGAAATACAAAGGAAAAAAATGGTATCTAATTAAAATTAAAAGCTTCTGCACCATAAAGGAAAATATAAGCAAGGTGAAAAGACAGCCTTCTGAATGGGAGAAAATAATAGCAAATGAAACAACTGACAAACAATTAATCTCAAAAATATACAAGCAACTTATGCAGCTCAATTCCAGAAAAATAAATGACCCAATCAAAAAAGGGGCCAAAGAACTAAATAGACATTTCTCCAAAGAAGACATACAGATGGCTAACAAACACACGAAAAGATGCTCAACATCACTCATTATTAGAGAAATGCAAATCAAAACCACAGTGAGGTACCATTTCACACCAGTCAGAATGGCTGCGATCCAAAAATCTGCAAGCAATAAATGCTGGAGAGGGTGTGGAGAAAAGGGCACCCTCCTACACTGTTGGTGGGAATGCAAACTAGTACAGCCACTATGGAAAACAGTGTGGAGATTCCTTAAAAAATTGCAAATAGAACTGCCATATGACCCAGCAATCCCACTGCTGGGCATACACACCAAGAAAACCAGAATTGAAAGAGACACATGTACCCCAATGTTCATCGCAGCACTGTTTATAATAGCCAGGACATGGAAACAACCTAGATGTCCATCAGCAGATGAATGGCTAAGAAAGCTGTGGTACATACACACAATGGAGTATTACTCAGCCATTAAAAAGAATACATTTGAATCAGTTCTGATGAGATGGATGAAACTGGAGCCGATTATACAGAGTGAAGTAAGCCAGAAAGAAAAACACCAATACAGTACACTAACACATATATATGGAATTTAGAAAGATGGCAATGATGACCCTGTATGCAAGACAGCAAAAAAGACACAGATGTGTATAGCGGACTTTTGGACTCAGAGGGAGAGGGAGAGGGTGGGATGATTTGGGAGAATGGCATTGAAACATGTATACTATCATGTAAGATTCGAATCACCAGTCTATGTCCGATGCAGGATACAGCATGCTTGGGGCTGGTGCACGGGGATGACCCGGAGGGATGTTGTGGGGAGGGAGGTGGGAGGGGGGGTTCATGTTTGGGAACGCATGTACACCCGTGGTGGATTCATGTCAATGTATGGCAAAACCAATACAGCATTATAATGTAAAATAAAGTAAAAATAAAAAGTTAAAAAAAAAAAAAGAAAAGAAAATGGTAGTAATGAAGGGCTTGGAGCCAAAAGCACCATTAAAATAAGAATATGAAATAAAATATTATTACATTTAACCATCTTAAGGTCTTTTGTTGTTGGTGGTTTTTTAAAGTATGTTATGCAAATATTAGGAAAATTATTTTCACAGAACTCCTATTCATTAGAGGCAGCCATGTAGAGCCAGTTTCTAATAATTATAAGGCAATTTCACAAAAATAAAGCTGATTCCATGGCGGCCTATCAACTTAAATTCTCACAAAACAAAATGTCTTTCCAAAGTTTCCATTAAGCATGGGCAAGCCTTGTAAGCATATATGTATTATATTAAACAAGAGTAGAAACAATTGAACTAAGTGGTTTTTACACTGAGTTCTCAGAGCATTTTCTACTTCCTATAACATCATCTATATCCCCAAAGTAGTCTATTCATTTAAGATTAATAGGATAAAATTAGAACCAGGTTCAATGTGAAGATCTCCCCAGTGATATGAGAATTTTCCTTTTACTTAGGTTACAAAATTTGGATAACATCCCCTGTTTAAATTTATCACAGAAACAAGACCTCTAACTCCCTGAAATTCCTGTAGAGAGAAGACATTTTTTATGGGGTTTAAGTGCTGTTGCGTAGATTAGGCTGAGCACACTAGAGTTCACATTTTCAAAAGGGCCTCTGGTTCTCGAGAGGCAAGAAAAAAATGGGGTTAGGTTTTCTCTGAGCTGCATGCAGCTTATCATGTTTTGTCAGTATCTCAGGATCTCTCTCCGATGCTTGAAAGTGGGGTCTCACAGAGTCGGACACGACTGGAGTGACGCAGCAGCATCAGGATCGCTCTCTTAGCCCCCATCAACACAGCAGTTCCTGAAAAATTAATTAAGTGACCAACTCAAAATATGTTTATCATGTTAAAAGCAGTGTCCCAGGAACAACAGAAGAAAGAGACAAATATGAAGTCACGTTTGCCTTCTAGGAACTGTCCAGCAAGCGTACTGGAAATGTCCACCACTAGCTCTGCTGGCACATCCCAGCATTGTTCCTGGTACTTTGTGGGAGATGACTCATTTCATTCCTACAACAGTTGTAATTTCTACCACTTACATGAAATAAGTTCCATTTTACAGGCAAGGGAATCAAGGCTAAAAGAGATGTTGAGAACTTTTTCTAAGGTAAAACACCTGGGTTGTGGTATACATAGTGCTGTGGGCTGAACTGTGTCTCTCTAAAAGTCATATGTGGAAGTCTGACCGCTAGTACCTCAGAATGTGATAGGTAGAAAGGAAGACCACATCAGGACACACGGAGAAGACGGCCAAATACAAGCCCAGGAGAGAGAAAAAGCCACCGCTACCAACACCTTGATCTCAGATTTCGAGCATCTAGAACTGTGAGGAGACAAAGCCACCCAGAGTTTTATACAGCCCCAGGAAATGAATGCAGACAGGATTCAGATCCAGACTGGCTGGTGGAAGTATACATACTCTCCTACCATGTGGAGTAAGGCTATGTCGCCAAGCTTTTAATTTAGAACGACGTAGGAGAGTTGCAAGCACATGGCAGTAGAGAATTAAAGGATGGAGCAGTCACCTCTCTGGTGGTTGAAAAAAAAAAGAGTCTCACATTGAAGAGGCACTTCAGATGGTCCTTGAAGGTGAGCAGGATTTGGCACAAACGGGTGGACCAAGAGTGCTGTAATCAGAAAGCTTGGAATACTTGTCAAACTAGGAGCTGTTTTATCCTGGAGAGAGAGTTGGGGACAGTAAGCTAAGATCAAATGTTGTTAATCTCTTTTTTTTTTTGTACTACGTACTTTGGCAATATGACTAAGTCTATGGATCCACTTTGCAGATTAATATTTTGTTTATATTATTTTTAAAAACAGGAACAAAAGTTTTGTTTTAATTAATTTTTATTGGAATATAGTTGCTTTACAACTATAGTGTGTAGCAAAATGAATCAGCCATACACATACATATTGCTTGCTTGCTTCACCTAAGTCATGTCCTACTCTTTGCAACTCCATGGACTGTAGTTTGCCAGCTCCTCTGTCCATGGGATTCTCCAGGCAAGAATACTGGAGTGGGTTGCCATTTCCTTCTCCAGGGGATCCTTCCCCATCCAGGGATCAAACCTGCGTCCCTTATGTCTCCTGCACTGGGAGGCGGGTTCTTTACCCCAGCGCCATCTGGGAAGCCCTCATATACATATAATCCTTCCCTTTTGACCTTCTTTCTCATTCAGGCCAACACAGTACATTAAGTAGGATTTCCTGTGCTATATTGTATGTTCTCATTATTTATCTGTCTTATACATAGAATCGATGGTGTTTAGGTGTCAATCCCAATCTTCCAACTCCTCCCACTTCCCACTTCCCTTTGGTATCGATACACTTTTTCTCTACATCTGTGTTTCTATTTTTGCTTTGCAAATAAGATCATCTATAACATTTTTCTAGATTCCACCTATATGAATTTTTATTGAATTACACTTGCTTTACAATGCTGGTATTTTCTGCTATATAGGAGTGAATCAGTTATATATGCATATCTATATATATGCATATATCCTCTCTTTTTTGGATTTCCTTCCCATTTAGATCACCACAGAGGACTGAGTAAAGTTCCCTGTAGTGAATCCTCATTAGTCATCTATGTTATACATAGCAGTGCTTTTAGTTGCATGAAAAGTACTAAAAAAACTATGTTTAAAAACAGTTATCAAAATAAATATTAAAAAGTTAAGGTATATGATTAAAAAAACACACCTGTGCTCTTGGATTAATGCATTCAGTGACTAGATCTAGTGGCAAGACTAAGAACTACCGTAATGTTGAAGTAGTGATAAGCATGTGTCATATTTTGAGATGTCTGCTGTACCAGCAGTGTGCTAGGAGAAGATCTATAATTTTTACTGGTAACAAAATAATAGCTACTATAATCACTTACTGTGTTTTGTTGCCTACATTCACAATCAAAAGAAATGATAAATTTCAGTTAGTTAAAATGATTAGTAAAAATGAAGATTTAATTTTTCCATCCAGATTCACAGACCCCTGGCCTGGAGCAGGGGTTTGTAGACTCTCCGGGTTTCTTCACCTTTTCTAGTATTTGATACAAGTTGTAGATCTTTCCACCTTCCCCCTTCTGGGGAGAAAAAAAAAAAAAAAAAAGCACATGTAAGCTCAATTTAGTCTACAATTTGAGGAGATAAGTGAACTGCAAGTCCAGAAGGATATCAGACTAGAAAGACATATTTGGACTATCTCATGGAGGATCATGAATAACAAGACTTTCTATTGAAATTGACAGTTAATAGTAGATAATTGGAGGGTTTTTATCACCAAAATAATGCAATTTGGTGTTTTCTCAGAAGACTTATCAAACTGTTTCTTGAAAGGTCCAATAATCTCTTCTTGATGGTTCTTTAATCTTTACAAATGTACGCATCTTTTACTTTTAAGTACCTGCACAATCCTAGTGATGCATTTTTCATGTAATTTCTTAGTAATGCAATTTTCTTGCTTGTGAACTTTGTGAAGGTGAATCAATGGCAGAAGAAGCTCCTGCAGAGCTTGCATCAAATGCACTGGTGACCACTGTGTCTCAGCAGCTGCGTGCACCATGATGGCTGAGAACTGAGCCATTGATCAACTGCCAAGTATTTGATCCAATTTATTTGTTAAAATGTCTGGAACAACTAGGCAAGTGCCACTACAAATGCTTAACCACAGAGCTGGCTAAACCACTCATTCATCAATTGATTTTTTTAGCCTATATGACAGTTGGGAAACCTAAGAACCATCTCCTGACAGTTCATTCATTGGCATTCCACAGACACAGCTGCTCAGGTGAGCGCACCTTCCTTTTCTCCCCAGTGCCATCTGCAGCACTGCTCAGGATATATCGCAACACTCCCATGGAGGGAGCAGTCACAATGTAAGAAGGAGAGTGGTGGTCCACAAGGACCCTTCAAAACTCATTCACTCTGGGGCTCAGCCTTAGAGAACACTAATGATTAGAGAAATATAGTCCTGCGGAAGTCAGCCAAATCCTTGACTTGCACTTTTCAAAAGACAAATGTGGATCCATAGCAACTCACATAGGAAACTTCTGACTTGTGTTTATGTCCACCACACTCTGCAGAGATTACACACTCTGTGTAAGGGTCCATACAGTCTTTCACAAAACCTCTCTCAATTTCTGGGCTAGCCCTACTTTCGTCTCTTACTTTCCTCTTCAATTTTCTTCATTTATTTATCATGTAGGCTGACTAAGCCTTTTTCTAGCAAGGAGGAAGACTTTCTCATTCAAAGGAGGATGAAAGGAAGGGAGGAGTATATGCTGGCGGTTGCATGACTCTCTTGGGAGGAGGCTGTGGACAATCTACATGAATTGTTTTGTTCTGTCTCACAATCAAAGTCTGAAGGCTGCTCCAAGTGGAAGGCATCCTTAGGAGCCATCAATTTACAGCTGAGAGCAGAGAGGGTTTCAGAGAGGTGAAGTGACTTCCCTGACTCATTTGTCTGTAAATGACAGAAAACCCTGAACCAGCTTGACAGAAAAGGAAATGTGTTGGCTTCTGTAACTGAAAAGCTGTAGAACAGCATCATCTTCAGGAGCAGCTGGATTCAGGTGTTCAGATCATGTTGCCAAAATATCTTGTTTCATCTTTCTGTTCTCTGTTGACTTCATTCCTTCATAGCTTCTTCCTAAATGGTAACAAATTGACTTTGCAACAGCTCCAAGTTACAACCTCAGCAGAGAGAATGTCTCATCACTCACTGCTCCAGGTAAAGTTCCAGGGTGTATGAGCTGGTCCAGAGTAGGTCATGTGCACATTCCTGGAGAACATTCTCTGGCTGTGATTGGCTGTACCTAATTCTTGTTCTTAACACTGTAACTGGGATGAGCTGGGATTGAGTGCATTGGAAAGAGATGGGTAGTTCACCAAAGAAAACAAGATGTTCTTAGTAGGCAAAAGATGCTTGGAAGTAAGGAAGAGAAAAATTCTCAAGGTTGTAAAGGCAGCTGCTGGCAGAGAATTACACCAGAACATGATGCCGCCAGTGCCCCTTGGTGTAGTTAGTTACTCTTCTCCTACAGCCTCTGATTGCTCCTGACAAGATGGCTGAACATTGAGGACTTCAGTAGAAATCTTAGGATTAACCCTTCCCTCGTGGCTCAGATGGTAAAGAATCCACCTGCCAATTCAGGAGAGTCAGGAGATGAGGGTACAATCCCTGGGTCAGGAAGATCCCCTGGAGAAGGAAATGGCAACCCACTCCAGTATTTTTGCCTAGAGAATTTCATGGGCAGTGGAACCTGGTGGTCTGCAGTCCATGGGGTCACAAATAGTCAGACACAGTTGAGCAACTAACACTTTCACACTTTCACTTTTCAGCCCTTTCAAATGCTGAGCCTCTTTGTGGTTCAGCCTGTCAGTCTGGCTCTTTCTGAGGACAGAAGCTTAGCTGGGAACCTGGGGCTCCTCTGTCCTGCATGAACTTCTTAGATCATCTGCCTGGGACCTATTTCCTGTCTTATTATTTCCAGGCATCTCCCAGCTATTGGGTCTCTATTGTTTTCCTGGACACAATGCTTGCTGTTTGGTGTTCCACCTATTCCATGCTGTGCTGCCAAAAACAGTGTCACCAATCTCTCTTGATCAAATCGTGTCTGTGCATAGTCAAACAGTCGTGTCCAGCTCTTTATAACCCCATGGACTGTAGCCCTCCAGGCTCCTCCATCCATGGGTGCCGGGGGCCAGCGTGAGGAACTCCGCCCATGGCAAAGGTCATGAGGAAGGAGGCGTGGCATACGCAAAGGCGTGATCAAGCCTCAGGAAACCCCCTGTTCCCGAGCATCTACCCCCAAACCAGAGTCTGTTTTATGTTCTCCCCCATAACCGTTTCTCTCCGAGAAGGAGTAAACGTGCAGCTCCAAGGCAATAAAAATTCCTGGGCGTGACAAGAGTGTTTCAGCTTACTGACTCCTCTGAAGGTTATCTAGCCCACCTGTATAGGTTCGTCCGGCCACATGTGATTGTTTACAGCCTTCCAATCTGAGAGGCATGAGATGTTTTAGACTTACTAAAGGCAAATTCTTTTGGGGAGTTGGAAATTATTAGTATACTGGGTTGGTTAGGAATTATATTGGTGAAGGGTTTTTCATTTGTTGTGTCAATAATTGCTGCTAATTCCCTCCCCTGGGTGGGACAAGGATGTCTCAGGTCAAACCTCTCTGCTGACTAGTTTGTGTGACAGGATTATCCATACTCCTGCCACATGATTGTTTACTACCTCTTAACCATCAACAGCACAGAGAGCTTTGGAGTATTTTGAGAGTCTTAATTAGCATAGGGCTTTTTCTTCTTGTTGAGTCAATGATTGCCGCCAGGCCTCCATATCCTTAGGCACCTGGGAATATATTAATCAATGTATTTGGAATATAGAAAAGGAAATATAGTAGTTTTTGATGTTAGCAATACTAGACTTTTGAGTTAATGGATTTTCTCTTTTGTAATAGATCACTGTGCTTTGTTATAAATCACTGTGTCCTTGCTATGTAAAAATGTAACTTTATCACTATCTTAAGACTAAATAGATCTTAAGGGGAGCATTGGTGAAAGGATTTTCATTTGTTGGGCTGATGTTTGCTGCTAAATCTCCATATTCCCTGCCCTTATAATGAATATAACTAACATATAGGAGAAATAAGTATTAACCTTTAAGCATATAGGAGAAATAAGTATTAACCTTTAAGATTAAGCGTGTTAACCTTGGGTTAAATAAATTCCTTTCTTGATTGTAACTCACTACACCCTCACCCTATAGGAATGTAACTTTATTTGGAGGGTGGTGCCTGGTTTAAGAAAAAACACCTTTGGAAGAAATAAGTTTTTTGGTTATCAGAAAGAAAGGATCATAAAATGTCAGCAGGTCTCACTCATGGCCAGAAGATGATGTAATATCCCTAAGACCTTTTTTATACATTTATGTGAAGCATCTGATTTTGATAAAGGTCAGGACTGCTGACCCCCACGTGACTCTGTATTCATCCCTATGTGTAACAAAAGGTATATAAGCAAACCCAAAAATAAAGAAATCGGATCAGTTTCCGGAAAGACTGATACCCCCATGTCATTCTTTCTTGCTCCTCGTTTTTCTGGCTGAATTCCCATCTGGAGCATGAATGCTATTCCACGTAATCCAAGTTATTCAGCCTCTTTTTCTCCACTAATCTTCCTGCTACACTATCTGTTTCTAATCTCTCTCTCTATCTGTAATTAAATATGCATTTTTCCAAAGATGCCGATGCTATCCCCCCACCTTCAAATCACCCTGGATCCACCGGGGCTGGACCCCGGCACATGGGGATTCTCTAGGCCAGAATACTGGAGTGGGTTGCCATGACCTCCTCCAGGGGATCTTCCCAACTCAGGGATTGAACCCACATCTCACACATTGTAAGCAGATTGGGTCTCCTTATATTTTGACATCTGCCTGAACTGGACTAGTTTTCTGCACTTTTGATTGAATGGAGGTGTAATTTATCAAGATAATGGAGGCTGTCACTTATACCCTCATATTTTCCCCCACATAACTTTCTAATTCTGAGAGCTAAAGCCAATATCTCTCTGCTACATAGAACTCTTTCATTTAACAAACACAATTTTGCTTCAGAGCCCCATAATTGTGTTAAAAAACTCAAATTCTCAAAACTATGAAATCCTCACTGTGGCTTTCAAGGCCTCTGAGTATTTCTCTAATTTTATTTTGTACCAATGTGTTAGTTACTGCTGTATAATATACACTACATTTCAGTGACACACAATAATCAGCATTCAATAACACTGGTAGGTTGGCTAGAGCTGGGTGATCTAAGCTGGACTTAGGCTTGGCTCCAGGCTGCAAATTGTGTCTAGATCTGCTCAATGTCGTTTATTCTACTTAGACCAGCAGCTATCCTAAGCATGTTATTCTTATGGTAAAATGCTGGAGTATAAAAGGATAAGCACAACTACATGAGAAAATTTCAGAATCTTTGGTCACGTCATGTCAGCTAAATACAAAGCAAGTCACATGACCAAGATCTAAATCAAGTGACAGGAAAATACACTCTGCCCGGGAGATCAGTGGAGAAATAACTCCAGAAAGAATGAAGGGATGGAGCCAAAGCAAAAACAATACCCAGTTGTGGATGTGACTGGTGATAGAAGCAAGATCCAATGCTGTAAAGAGCAATATTGCATAGGAACCTGGAATGTCAGGTCCATGAATCAAGGCAAATTGGAAGTGGTCAAACAAGAGATGGCAAGGGTGAACGTCGACATTCTAGGAATCAGTGAACTAAAATGGACTGGAATGGGTGAATTTAACTCAGATGACCGTTACATCTACTACTGAGGGCAGGAATCCCTCAGAAGAAATGGAGTAGCCATCATGGTCAGCAAAAGAGTCCGAAATGCAGTACTTGGATGCAATCTCAAAAATGACAGAATGATCTCTGTTCGTCTCCAAGGCAAACTATTCAATATCACAGTTATCCAAGTCTATGTCCCAACCAGTAACGCTGAAGAAACTGAAGTTGAACGGTTTTATGAAGACCTACAAGACCTTTTAGAACTAACACCCAAAAAAGATGTCCTTTTCATTCTAGGGGACTGGAATGCAAAAGTAGGCAGTCAAGAAACACCTGGAGTAACAGGCAAATTTGACCTTGGAATGCCGAATGAAGCAGGGCAAAGACTAATAGAGTTTTGCCAAGAAAATGCACTGGTCATAGCAAACACCCTCTTCCTACAACACAAGAGAAGACTCTACACATGGACATCACCAGATGGTCAACACCGAAATCAGATTGATTATATTCTTTGCAGCCAAAGATGGAGAAGCTCTATACAGTCAACAAAAACAAGACCAGGAGCTGACTGTGGCTCAGATCATGAACTCCTTATTACCAAATTCAGACTCAAATTGAAGAAAATAGGGAAAACTGCTAGACCATTCAGGTATGACCTAAATCAAATCCCTTATGATTATACAGTGGAAGTGAGAAATAGACTTAAGGGCCTAGATCTGATAGATGGAGCGCCTGATGAACTATGGAATGAGGTTTGTGACATTGTACAGGAGATGGGGTAGGGAAAATCAATATTTTCTAAATAGAACCTAATCTACTATGCTGCCTTTCTGCCTTCAGACTATATTCCATCAATCCTGGCTCTCTTTATGTTCTTTGAACTCACTAAACTTCATCCTGCCTCAGGGCCTTTGCACTTATTTTCCCTTTGCTCATTCCTTTTTTCCACCAGGACTTACTTAAAGTGCTACCTGTTCAGAGAGACCTTCCTTGACCAACCTACCTCTGACCTATTACTTTCTATTAGATAACCTTTTTATATTTTTATTTTAACACTTATCATGTCTAAAATTACCTTTCAAACCTTGGGGAGCTTATTGGGTTGGTGAACTTATTATTCATTGTTCTCAATGGGCATGAGTTTGAGCAAAATCCAGGAGATAGTGAAAGACAGGAAAGCCTGGCATGTTGCTATCCATGGATTTGCAGGAGCTGGACCCGACTGAGCAACTGAACAACAAAATCAGGTCTTAACAGTGATTATGAAAAGAACTTCCTTTGGTTCCCAAAGTGAAAATCCGTCTCTCTCTTATTCATTTTAGCATTTCCAGAATAAAGTACTTAGTAGATTGATGCATACATAGACGTTTGTACTCTGCTCTGCATCCTGAGATGGGGAGGCAGAAGGCTCTCTCCTCCTGTCTCCTCGGTTTTGAATGTCCAGTTCCCTCTCTTTACTCCTCTCAGTCCTGGGGGTAGTAACTTCTTCCTGAAGTTTCTAATATCTGATTACTCCAGCAACTTCTTTTTGTTCTTTCACTCTTCACAATCCAGTCTTTGTATCAAATCCACTCTTTGTATCAAATCCACTGTTTCAAACACTTAGCATGATTTCTGCTTTTCTAATTGGACCTTGACTGATAAAAATAATCCAAAATAAGTGTTTTGATCTCAACTGAACTTAACCTCTCTATGTGAAGCAGCTGTTGTGTAAAGAATTTTTTTGGAGGCAACGAGGGGAGGTGAGAAAAGGATTCTGGTTATAGCTCAGCCAACATTTCAATTTGACCTTCACCAACCACTTTTCCTCTGTGGGTCTCCATTCATTTATCTGCAAATTAAGGAGTTGAATGCCATCACCTCCAGGGTTTCTTCTACCCTAACATTTGATGAATTGTGGTTTAATCATTTCAGAGAGTGAAAGTGAAAGTCGCTCAGTAGTGTCCGACCCTTTGTGACCCCGTGGGCTGTATAGTCCATGGAATTCTCCAGGACAGAATACTAGAGTGAGTAGCCTATCCTTTCTCTAGGGGATCTTCCCAACCCAGGGACTGAGCCCAGGTCTCCCACATTTCAGGCAGATTCTTTAGCAGCTGAGCCACAAGGGAAGCCCAAGAATACTGGAGTGGGTAGCCCATCCCTTCTCCAGCAGATCTTCCCGAACCAGGAATTGAACTGGGGTCTCCTGCATTGCACGGGTATTCTTTACCAACTGAGCTATCAGGAAGCCCCTAACTTCAACCCAAAGTTCATGTGAGCAGTCCACTAGATCTTCCAATTCTAACTTTAGTGAATCTCTTCATAAGTGAAAGTGAAAGTGAAGTAGCTCAGTCGTGTCCAACTCTTTGCGACCCCATGGACTGTAGCCTACCAGGCTCCTCTGTTCATGGGATATTCCAGGCAGTAGTACTGGAGTGGATACCTCTTAACAACTTTAGAAAATTCTCACTTACAGATACTGTTTTCATTTCTGAGAACAACCTAACTGTAGCTTAATTCCAATTATTTTTTGGCTAGATTGGTTTTGCTCAAGGAAGGATAATTTAACTATTATAGGCAAAATTTCCCTTTTCTTTATAAGGTTGCTCAAGTATGACCTTCATTCAATGAACTCCTCTTCTCCAACCCTGAGGTTTGTGCTAAACCACTTTCTCTCATAGTGTGAAGCTGCACATTTTAGCTATTATTTCTGGCAAGTCAATATTCAGTCTACATACTGTTCTTGACATGGAGCAATAATAACAATAATAAAAGGAATAGATCAAATGTGTAACAGATGCCCAAGTGCAAATTGAGGTGAATGATTGAGGGTAAGGGTAATCACCTACATCATAAACATACCCAGCTGGTATCTGAGACATAATTTATTTGGGAATGTGGAACACACCCTCAACCTTGAGCACTGAATTGAAAGAAGTATTGCATTTTAATGTCAGTGAAACCAGTGATACACTCAGGGTAACCCCACTCCAGTTTCAAGCACATATTCCTTTCAAACCTTGGTTCATCTCTGCGCCAAATTGAATCCATTTTTACACTTAGGGAACAGTGCCAGAATCTTGAGCCTAAAAGGCTGAAATAGTTGGTTCCAGGGTCCTAATCAATGGACAACAGGCTTCAGTGAGATGACATGAGCCTTCCACTGGAGCCAAAGAAACTGCTAAGATAGAGAATGAAATTATTGCCAAGGGGATGACAAAGAGACACAGAATACAGCAGTAGCTAATCTTGGTGATTTGTTTCCAGGCATTCTATAGTCATTCCATTTCATTGATTAATGACTCTGATTTCTAGGAAGTAACAATGGAAAAATGCCAACCTTGGGTATGCAATTTAAGTCTCTCAAACTGCGTTTTAAGTGGTATCTGTCCGTTGTCCCTAAGGCGATAGATGAGGATTTCCACATACCCACAGAAAAGTCTCATCTTTCTCATCTCTGGACTGAGTACCAATTCCACCACTGGCCTTTTAGGGGGTTCTTTAAGAGCCACTTGACTCTTTTCACAGTTACTATGGATGGAGGAAGTGTCAAAAAGAAGGAAGACTTGTGTTTGGATGCCAAATACTGAGAGATCTTTTCCAGCTTTAGATCCATGAGAAGTGATGATGCCTCATGTCATCATGTCTACTGTCATTTTGGAGACAGAGATCTTGATTCTTTCCATTTACTTGCTCATTGTACAATCATTTTCCTTTTAGACCACTCAGAAAAAACTTCTATCCACTCCAATAAGTCAAGTCCTTCCACAAGGCATTTTATTGAGACAATGCCTAGAGTTCATTGACATCAAATACTTTGAAAGGCATTAACAGTATCAGTAGCCATGGTCTTATTTAAACGGGTGCATATCTGAGTGATTGTCTAGTGGTCCATGAAGTAGATCACAGTAAACCTTACTGGATTCCATTATCAGGTCCAGACAATATTGTTCAGCAAATAAAGTTTATCTTCTGTCTATTGAACATTTTTTCCCCTTAAGGAATCTCTTATCTCCTTTCCTTTCTCTCAGCTTCATATTCTCATTTTCATTCTTCCTTTTAAAATCTCCTTTGAATAATGGATCTAACACACTCATTTACACTTGGTATGTAGGTCAGATGAGACCTACTTAATCTGTTCATTCTCATAATCAGTTAAGATAATAGATAAGAAAGCAAGAAAGGAGGAAGCACTCCCAGTAGTTCACATTTAAAAAGATATAAACTCATAAATGGTAGAAGTAAGTGTCTAATTGCAGAGCTAAAGACATGAGTGAGTTGGTAGGAACTTTTTAAAGTGCATGATAACTCTACCTTCATGAACATCTATTTGTGGTTAACCTTGCCCAACTCTGTTAGCCCCAACTACAGTCATCATAATGAACACTTCCAATTCTAGGAAATATACTAGAATGTGAAATACTTTGGATGTGAAAATTGGCATCTCCAGTCAGAAGGAGATGGTCTAGTTTTATAGGGGAAAAAGTCACTGACCTCATTATATATATAAATGATATGCTAAACATATGTAATGAAACACAAGTTTGATTTTTTTAATTCTTCTTTACCTTTAAAGTGTATTTTGTATGAGACTCTTCTATGAAGCCACAGAATGAAAACGTTTCGAGTCCCTGGACTTTTCAGTCATTCTTAGGTAATAGATATCCTCTCAATAACTTTGTCATGGAGACAGTCTCAGTTCACAAAATCAGAATGTCTAGAAGACATTGATAAAAATTATGGATGAAATTATGAATGATTTAGAATGAAATTAGCTCTGTGTTAGCAACTTTAGAGAAAAAGTAATTCTTTGAAAGTGTCCAAGTGGTCTCATGAAAGCCTCCTCTTTGGACTTTAGGTAAAGAAGGTAATACTCCTCTCCCTCCTTTCTGGGGGAATTAGAGACTCAGGAAGACAACAGCTCTTTCTGAAGAAATATCCCTGTTACTTCACACAATGTACAGTTTTTATAGCCTTGATATTACTGAAGGGGTTAAGAGTGATGAAACTTGTTTTATATCATTACTTTGAAAATTATGTGTTTGAGTGTTTGTCCCACACCTACTTTGATAAACTGAACCTATCTTAGAGATGCTTTGGTTGCAGTTAAGACCAGAATGGTCCCACTTTAACATACCTTATATTAATAAACCGGTATTTCCCCTAGTGGTTTTAACTTGTAAATTGGGGTTAGGTAGGGCCTCACTGATCAGAAATGTTGGCTACTCTTTATTCTTAAAATGCAAACACAGAACCAGTATTTCATATGTCCAAATGATGGCTATATGGATTGAGAAAGGTAACTGATTAGACAGCTGTAGATATCACAGAGACTTGAATTTGCTAAGTTAAATTTTCTTTTAAGCATTGAAGTTCCATGGGACAGTCTGTAAAGTGTTTGTAATCATGTTTCTGCAAGTTTAATCTTATTCCCTGGGAAACCAAATATAAGAACTATTTTAGTTATGATCTTAGAGACAGAAGGGTGAGTCCGAGATACTCTTCTCACTGCACAAGCCAATGAAAAAAGTACTGAAATTAATCTTTGGTCTCATTTCACCAGTGCCTTGTTTCACCAGCCTGTACCTCATTATATTCCAGGTCAACATAAGCACATTGCTATTCCACTTAATGGTACAATGTTAAGGGTGGTGGTTTTTGGTTGAGGGTGAGACAGTCATGAAACCCTGCAGTGAATCCAAAATGGAACACAGAAACATAAGTGCCACACTCCATCCTACTGGGTTACTGGTCACCATGAATGTTTCTCTTTCATTCCTCAATTATCTTTTCCCTTTGTGAAGGACCATTTTCCAGAATCTTGCAAATATGTGGCCTGATTTTGTGGATTTCCTAAAAGTTATTGCAATTTCTTTATATGTTGTTTCACACATCTATTGATAAATCTTTTTATTAAACTTAGCCTAAAGAAACTGACAAATTCAATAAACCGTTCAAAAGGCTAGACTTGATTGTAAAGAAACCAGCATTTATATTCTTATTCATCAGAGCACTTGGTGAAGTCCTTCTTTGATGATAATATTGGGCTTTATCATGATAAATATAGTCCCTCCTTAATATGGCTCTATTTTTATTCCTTTGCTTTCCTGTGCTTTCTAATTATGCAAAGTATTCCTCTAGTAATGACCAAAGACTACCAAGGCTGGTGACACAGGCTAGTGCAAGCAGTTGAAATTAAGAGATAAGAAAATATAAAGGATTGACATTCAACAGTAAATCTTTTGATTTAATGGGTGCATGAGTAGTGAACCCATATGCTGCTGGTGATGGCTTTAAACTATGTTTGCAAATTCTATGATACTTCTTCAAAAAGTGGAGTTTAAGTCTCCTTTTCATCAGTGTGAGAACCTAGTGACTAGCATATGTTAATGTGATGGCATGTAGCTTTGTAAAAAGCACTGGAACTTCAGCTTTTCTCTCTTGGGTTATTGACTCTGAAAGAAGACAGCATGGTGGCCTAAGGGCACATCAAACAGTCCATGGAGAGGCTTCTGAGACAAAGATCTGAGGCTTCCTGTCCACAGCCATGAGAGTGAGTCATCTTGGATGCTGATCTTCTAGCTCCAGCCAAACTTTCAGATTACTGCAGCCCAAGCTGACATCTTGACTACAGCATCATGAGGGACTCCAAGTCAGAAGTATCCAGCTAAATATTTCTTGAGTTCTTGATACATAGAACCTGAGATAATAATTCTTTTTTTAAAAATCTATGAGTTTTGAGGGTAATTTGTTATGCAGCAACAGATAAATAATACATTCCTGAAAGCAATACTTTCTGCATGTCTCTGAAATGGAGAGGTACTGAAGTTGAATTGAGTTGAAGTTTCATCCTAGTGATAAAATACAAGTCTTTCTTTTGTTTACTGCAAACAATAGATGATTTGATTACTGTAAGAAGAGAATTCTTTGGCATAAAAATGGCGTCTTTGGGAAACTGAAAATGGCAACAAAAAGCACTTGAGAGTTTTCCATTAAAGGTAACTGAAATCATTGAAGGCTACTGTTAGCAAGAGGTTTTTGATGTTGATAGAAAAGGGAGCAGGGGAAAATGCAACATATTTTCTTAAGGGCATTTTCATTTATCAAAAATAGAATCTTAGGGGCATTCACACACTAAATTTGGCAGGATTTTCAAAGCAAAAAAGCTTATTTAAACTCAGTTTGGTATCCTAGCATAAATGAAAAATGCCTGCAATTGCTATTGAGTCAGCTTCCCTAGTGCACCAGCGTCCTGCTCTGTCCATTGCAATTTGCCTACATTCTGCCTACACCTAAATAGTCATAAAAGGTCTCCATACATACTTTACTAATCTCTCCTTGAACTGCTTAATTTGAGAGTACCATCTTGTTCTTGCTGGTAGGATGCTTGGAGATCTGCCCCAAACCCACAATGTTGCCTTTTTGCCGATAGGTGGGGATTGGGCCTTATCGAGGTCAGGGCCACCTCATTTTAATTTGTGGCCCCAGCAGAGCATCCAGCCCACAGTAAGCAGTCAACACAAGCTTAACAAACATGTGAACAAACATACTCAGAGGAAGCAGAATTAAAACATACAGTAAGGCGTAAGGATGGAGAGAAAACCCATTCACCAAAAAGTATATTTTGAATGAACCTGAGAAGCAATATAGTCCATCTCAAGTATTATGGAGCTTGAGAATACTGCAAGAAGCTGCATATTTTAAAAATTCTCTTCGGATAAAATATAACCTCTAAGTCAAAACTTGACCTGTAAGAATAAGTTTTGTGTTTAAGAGCCAAATGCTTTGCAATCAGCCCAGCCTCACTGAATCTTCATGCTCCTTTTCTAGTTTTACAATGATAACAAAGTCATTTAAACATTTGCGGCCTCAGTTTTCTCATCTGTGAGATGGGAATAACAATATCTACCTGTAAGTGTTGTTGTAAAGGTTAGTGAGATCATATTTGTAAAGCCCTTAGTGCAGGGTTGAACACTGAGACAGAACTTAATAAATGAAAGCTTTTATGTTTTTGTTATGATTTCTCAAAAGGCATTATGATTTCTCAAAAGACATACAAAGCTAAAAATGGAGTAAACATAAAAATGAAAGATAACATATGCTATGGATAATCTTTCTCCCTTTATTACACAGTGTAAACTTGTACTCAAAATATGCTAGTCCCTGATCACTTAATCAGTCATTATGCACTGAGTATTTCCATCCTGGCCTCCCTCCTATGTCAACTAAGCTTCTGCTTTAGGGCCTTTGCACTTGCTGTTTTATCTGCTTCCAAAGCTCTTCTTTCAGATATTTACACATCTCTCTGATTCACTTTGTTCAGATTACTATACAAATACAACAGAGGTTTCACTTCTCCTTACCTGGTTTAACTTTTCTCTATAGCCATTATTACTACCCGGTATATAGGCATACACTCAGCTCTCCATATCTACAGTTTCTGCATCCTCAATTTGGATTCAACCAATTGAGGATTGAAAATATATTTTTTAATTCTAAAAAGCTCCCAAAAGCAAAACATGAATTTGCCATGCACCAGAAACTCTTTATACGATATTTGCATTGTGTTTGCATTTATCTACATGCGGTTACATTGTGTTAGGTACGACCAGTGATCCACAGATGATTTTAAGCATACAGGAGATACACATAATTTGTATGCAAATATGATATCATTTTATATAAAGGACTTGAGTATCCCCAGATTTTGGTATCTGGGGGCTGTGCTAGAACTAATTCCCTGTGGATACTGAGGACAACTGTATTTGCTTCTTGGTGTATTATCCATCTTCCTCATCCCTGTATTAGACTCAGGAGGGCAGCGACTTTGCTTTACTCACTGCTGAGTCCCAGTTTATAGAACAGTGCTTAGCACTGAATGAGTTTGTAATAAATACTTGAAGAATGAATGACTGAATAAAATTCTGAGTTACAAAGATAATAGTGTATGATATTGTATCAGAACTAGAGCTTACAGACTATCTACTTGCATTTGTCCATTATTTTCTTCCCACCGGCATATACCCTAATTCCACATTTTAAATCAAATTTGGCTTCAACTCCCCGTCCCAACTCTCAGCTGTTCCCAGGGAGATTTGTGCAATAAGTCCACCTGACATTAATACATCCCTTCTCTGAAATCCCTTAAGTTAGATCTTGATTAATGAGAAATAATTGAACAAGAGAAGCCATGTGACTGATTTCCTATGGTGGTGAAAGGTAATTTGTGCTTTAGTGAAGATAATCTCTATTAAACTTCTTCAACCTAATAGCTTTATAAAGAAGTACATACATACTCACCTGGTGTTTGGACTTCTACCATCCTCTTAGAACCTCCCATGGGAAGGTGTGGGGGCATATGAACTAGACAACTCAGTTTTGCCTGGTACCTAAATCCTGTAGAAGTCACTCCAAACGCATGGACTGTCCAGTTAGCATAAACCTGCCCAGCCCTTGAGATAAATACATTAGTTTTCTGATTAGATAAGAAAGAATATTTATGTTATCATAATTCTGTTCCATATCCTAGGAGATCTAGGAGATTAGTCATCATGCAAGGAGAGAGTTAAAAAAAAGAGGCATTTGCCAAGAGCCCTGGCTCTAGGGTCAATATACAAACTCTGTGTTCTTGAGCAAAGTTTGCTTTCTTTGAAACGAAGTTTTCTTCTCTGGAAATACTTGGCCAATTTACCACACAAGGATGGAAGTGGCTTCATAAGCTATAAAGAGCTTTATATATTGAAGTGCAATTTACCTTGACTGTTAAGCCCAACTGCTGCCATCTTAGTAGATAGCTACCATGCACCAGGACAAGGGCTACGGATGTGATGAGTGCTACAACAGGCCTAGGGCTACTGAATGAGTTCCCCAGGGCTGCTAGAGCACGGTACCACAGACTGGACAGCTTACACAACAGACCTTTATTGTCTCATAGTTTTGAAAGTTAAAATCAGAGATCAAGGTTTTGCTGCTTCTAAGAGCTGTGAGAAAGGATCTGATCCATGCCTCTCTCCTAGTTTCTGGGGGTTTTCTGGCTTTAGAAGCATTCCCTCGGTCTCTGCCTTTACCTTGACATGATGTTCTCCCTGTGTGCATGTGTCTTTGTGTCCCAGCGTTCCCTTTGTATAAGGACACCAGACACAATGGCCTAGGGCTCATCCTAGTGACCTTATCTGAACTTAGCTAATTACATCTGCAATGACTCTACTTCCAAATAAGGTCACGCTGTGAGATACTGGGGGACAGGATATCAACATATGAATTTGGGGGAGAAACAATTCAACCCACGTAACAATCGTGTACCCAGAATGCCTCGCCAGATCAAATTATCATGAGGCAAGAGTTTGTTTCCGAGTTAGTCTAGCTTACCTTCCCTTACAATATGTTCTGTTTCCTCTAGCCGACTGCCATGCACTTTCATAATATCTTCCTGTTGGTGCCCAGACATCAGTTCCATGCCAACGAGGAGAGAGGTGGGAGTGGTCTGCCCTAGTGGGATGAATATTTTATCACTCATGTTGTTCAGAGTTGCTAGAGCAAGGTGATAATCAAAAGCAGATGAACTTTCAGTTGGTTATATTATTGTTGTTAAATCCTCTACAGACAGTGTATCCCTTTATTGCCAGCACTCAGAGAGGATTGCTCCCACTGACCTGCCCTTGACACACCACTGCCAGACCTGCCCAAACACAGCTCAACTCACCAGTGGGAATAGCATGAATGATTTCCCAGGAGGCTCCTCAGTCCCTCTGCAAATAGAATTTCACCAAACCTCATCCACAAATGCATAAACATGCCCAGATATCCTTGTTGAGAAAAGCTATCCTAAACTTGTTTATGGCCAAGAGAGTACAAAATGACCTTCTAAAAATGTACTGGGGTATGATTTAACAAGCCCAAGAAGGACCATTTATCTTTGGAAATGTACCTTTCATGGCTCTGCTATGTATTGTTAATTAAAGACTCATATTTTGTGAAGTTAATGTTAATTTGTCAGTCTTGCTGAGATGCAAATAATTTTTGTCCAGTTGAAAAGATAAGGCATTCACCTAGCAATCTTACTCTTATTTTCTTAAATGCCTACGAATACCCAGCTCCTCAAAAATTTTTAACTGAATTTATTATCTTAGTGGGTCCATTGTTAATTAATTAATATGTCTTTGACATGGTCAAAATGCACCAGTCCTCAATAGAAGGATATGCTTAAGCTGCATCCCGGTTTTTATAGGGTATGGCTTATTCCAAACTGCTTAATGTTCTGAAGTATGGTTGATGAAGACACTGGTACTTCTTTTGTTTAGTATATGTCTGTCTCTTCTTTCCTTTGACTGCTGTCAATGCTTCATTCTTTTTCACTCAATGTGAGAAAGAGCCATCAGTAAAGGGAGAGGGAAAGGTTTGTGCTTGTACACATGGAAGTTAGAAGCAGAGTTTTAGGTAGAAAATAGAGTGGGATGGCTTTCCACTGAATTGTATACTTGCCACACAATGAAAATTAATTTCTGGGCAGGTGATGCCTGAAGAGAGGGGACATGAGTTCTCATTGGTGGCAAAACCAGGAAATACATGGAGGATTTAACATTACTGAAAATTCATTCTCTCTAGGACTTTTTCCAGGATTCCTGATTATGCAGCTTTATGTTTGTTTGTTATTTTTTTCTCAAAATCTAACCAACAGGAAATTGAATATTAAGAGAGATGGCAAATACCCTGTTTTACTGGAGTTACACTTACTTTTTCAAGCCCCCAAGTTGGTCATCTGCAGTGTGCATTCCCAGGTTTTGGATGTGTAAGAAGTTGCTATAATGGAAGGTGTGCTAGTGGCCCTTATGCACTGAATATTAGATATTGAAGTGAGTTGCAAAGCATCGCCCTGCAGGACTTCCAAGAAGGGAATCAGAAATCAACTATACCCCTAATCCTCATGGGGATTATAAAAAAGTCTAGATAGGTGGAGATGAGGGGAGGATTTCTGGCAAGGATTTCTTGGAAAAGAGTAATGCTTAGTACCATGCCTAAGATAAGGAGCAACGATGTTTCGCCTTTAGAGAGAGATGATAACAGAGCTAATCTGAGAGCTGGTTTTGTGTCCCTTGAACCTATAACACAGAGTGGTTCTTGGATGTGGAAAATTAGCCTATCATTAAAAAAAAGTCCTTCCCTGTCCATGGCCATGGGTGGAGTGTGCTTCTCCTGTGTCTTGATCCATCATTCTACTATGGGACTTGATTTATCAATAGGGTGTTAGCAACTGATTCAAGCAAGAGCTTGGAATGTGTATGGGCATGCCTGTCAGTGTCTCCACTTTTGTCATGGGAAGAACATGCCTGGCTAGCCACCTGGTATAAGGAGAATGAAAGACTCACGGAACAGACCTGCTGCTACAAACAATCCATAGGTATAAGAATAAACTACTGTTATTTTAAGCCACTGAGATTTGAGGTTGTTTGCTATAGAGCATCACTGTGGTCACAGATGATTGATATTTTTGTCTTACTACTTTGATGGTAGAGAAAAAGAGAGTTGCTCCTTGCTTGGAGTCAACCCCCGCTCTCAGTGCATCCAAAGACATGCTTGAGAGTTTCCTGTGAACTGGATGTGCTATCTGCATTGGAAAGACTTAGCATGGGGATTGTGTCAGGCAAGGCTGATAGATTTGGTTGGTACAGAAACAATGATCCCTTATAATATTCAAATAGCTTATTATACATAGAGATAGCGAAAGCAAGAGGAGCAAGTGTGCTAGTTTTCTGTGTCCCTTGTTCAATAGGGCAGCACCAGAATAAGAGGGTCTGGACACTACACCATGAATGGTGGGACATCCTGGTGCTGAAAAGCCCATTCTTGCTGCAGATAGCCATTCAGCAGCCTGCAGCTCTACTCTAAGTAGGAGTGAGACAGAAAGTCTCAGACCTTGGCAGAATCCAGGTGGCACTGAGGAGCCATCTGGTGACAGCCTCCCAGGAAGGCAAGTGAGAGATAGCCCCTTCTGCGCTGTATGTCATCATTAGTCTTTCAGCCCTGAAGAAGTGTTTGAAGGGACTGCTGTGCTCTGCCCTACTTAGTTGCTCAAACTCTTTGCAACCCTATGGACTATATCCTGCCAGGCTCCTCTCTCCATGGCATTCTCCAGGCAGGAATACTGGAGTGGGTTGCCATGCCCTTCTCTGGGGAAATCTTCCTAACCCAGGGATGGAACCCAGGTCTCAGGTGGATTCTTTACCATCTGAGCCACCAGGGAAGTCCAAGAATACTGGAGTGGGTAACCTACCCCTTCGCCAGGGGATCTTCCCGATCCAGGAATCAACCCGGAGTCTCCTGCATTGCAGGCAGATTCTTTATCAGCTGAACTATCAGGGAAGCCTGAAAGCTGCTTCCAGAAGTATTTTCAGATTTGAAAATTGTAAGCAAATTTTCAAGTGCCGAATGCAGTCTACAATAATATTTATTAAAAATATTCTAGCTTTATTCATAATTATAGAGATTATCAGAGATTTTTTCTTAAGGCATAGCCATGGATGCAAGTAATCGCATTGCAGAAAAATTTTCCTCTGCTTGTGCAATACTGTATGTTATATATAGTATATATACATGTGGGCTTCCCAGGTGGTGCAGTGGTAAAAAATCTGCCTGCCAACGACGATATGCAAAAAACCTCAGTTCAGTCCCTGGGTCAGGAGGATTCCCTGGAGTAGGAAATGGCAACCCATTCCAGTATTCTTGCCTGGAAAACCCCATGGATGGAGGAGCCTGGCAGGCTATAGTCCACGGGGTTGCAAAGAGTCATGCACAACTGAGCAACTGAATACGCACACATAAATGCATATGTGTTAATAAATGTATTATCTTGAAAAGACTTGCTTATAAGACTATTGTGAATAAAATCCCTTTTAGATGAGAGTTCAAAATAATAGCAAAGTTTTGCAAAGGCTCTGAAGTTGAGTTAGAACTTAGAAAACTTTTACTGCCTTTGAGGAGGTAATATAAATACCAATTTTAGTAAATATTTGAAGACAAGGACAGACAACATGCAATCAGTGTTGAAGCGAAACATAGATGATTCTATGGAAGGTGTTAGCTGACCTGCCCATAGTCTATGTCATGCTGTCAAACAGCATTTGATGTTTTTTCTATTGACATTGAAGTAATTGTCACGAAATCTTTGTACTTTGGTATTTGTATGGCTGTGTGTGTGTGTGTGTGTGTGAGTCGCTCAGTTGTGTCAGACTATTTGCCACCCCATGGACTATAGCCTGCCAGGCTTCTATGTCCATGGAATTCTCCAGGCAAGAATACTGGAGTGGGTTGCCATTCCCTTCTCCAGAGGAACTTCCTATCTCAGGGACTGAACCCTTGTCTCTTGCATCACAGGCTGATTCTTTACCATTTGAGCTACAGGGAAGTCATATTGTATGGTTGGAATTGAGCAATTAAAGGATTTTTGTGATCTTGTTGTCATTTAGTATTTTTCAATCTTCTCACATTCCCAAAGCCCACTGACTGTCTTTGACAAATGCAACTGAGAGAATCCTCAGTATATTCAAAGCACTAAAAGTATATTTTAATTCTGAAGGGATGCCTCCTCCCAAATCTTACTGACTTTTAAGTAATCTGTTAAGGGAAGTCTACTTACTTCTTATCACTTACAGTTTTCAATATCTCTTTAGCAGTAAGATTATGCAAATTAAGAGAAAAGAAAACAGTATTATTGAAGACTCCATCACTTGAAGGAACTCATTGAATGTGTTAAAGAAAAATGACAAAAAAATTTATCCTTCAAGTGTTAAGGCTGTTCTTAAAAGGACAAACTTACTTATGAACAGAATAAGAAAATCCGACTTGAAGTGGATAATTATTACAGTACTTGCCATGCCTATCTTTTGAAATGGATTTTATCCCTTGAAAAATTCAATTCTAATATATGGATGTTACTAAATACTCTTATAGTATGTGTAGTATTGAAGAAGGGATTGAAATTTGATGATCATGCTCTTTCATTTTTTGTCAGTGAACAACATTTAAAAAATTGTTGATCAAGTGATTCAATGTATTCCTGAAGAATGGAAAAGTAAGCTATGCCATGAAAGATGGCACTGTGTGCTTAAAAAAAATCAGATTATAAGTCTTACAGTTGTTCATTTTATGCATGTACATGTTCAGTATACCGGCTTACAATGTTAATTTGAGCATAGCTTCTCAACATAGAATGTTCAATCGACAAAAAACAAAGTAAGTTGGATGTGACCACTGTATAAGCTATGTTACAATATGAGGGGAACTTAGACTGTAACTGTAAGAAATTTTATAAGCAAATTCTGCAAAATAAGTAACTTGTCAGGAAAGCCAACTCAGCAGAGAAATATATTAAAGAAAGAAATATGTAATTTAGATACTTATCAGCTATTTCAGATAAAATACAAATAATTTTTTAGTATCAAATATATATATTTCCATATTTTTCTTTTTCTCTCAATCTACAGTGTATGGACAATTCAAAATAATTAATGTTTTCCTGAGTATCCCATAGCTTTATTTGCTTAATCTGACAACCCTGGTCAAATAGAGGATGTCTTGGGGTCTCCTAAGCTCTCTAATTTACTTGGGAACCAATCTTTGACACAAACAGATCATGAAATAGAGAGGAAAAGTATTCATGATAAATATAGAGTCTTCAAGTAGACCTAGAACCTTGGAAATTTATCCAATAAGAGAAGAAATCCCATCACTAAAGATAGCCTTTCAACTTTGCCTCAATAGCCCAATAGCTAGACAGATGCAAGTGGATAGCCCATATATACTTTATAAATTTTTCATCACTTTGTAGACATTTTAAAAGTCAGAGTTCACATAAAAATAGCTTGTGGTTCTTGCTGACTGTGGGCAGAGCTAATGTTGAGCCCTGAAGATGCTTTCTGTGAAGGAGTTTGAGCACAGAGGAGTGTGTAATCTGTCTGCCCAAGGGTTGCCTGTCCCTGGGGGCATCTGGGAGACTCTGGGTTGCATTTTTATTGTTTCTTAAGTAGCAGCAGCACTTCCATTAACATATTCCCTGGTTAGAAGATAAACTTCATTCATATAAATGTTCTCTAGGGCTTGCCTTTCTGTCTATAATGCTTCTCCTAATGGCCTCTCAAAAAATTACCTTTTCTGTCCTTGTTTTAAATTTACACTAAGAACCATGTTGCTGTCTCCTGGCTTGAGCGTAGGGTTTAGCAAAATCCTCAGACCATTCTTTTACCTGTGGGTTACTGTTAGGAGAAGTGATGAGGAAAAGCAGAAGTGGAATTCACAAAGAAACCTGTGTTTCAAGTAACAAAGCGCCTTCAACAATGAGATGCTTACTGAGGCAGGACCGGTAGTGGCACTGGCTACAAATCCAGAAAATGCCCAAGAGGCAACTCACACCTGAGCTTCCCCTTAAGAAGTGAAAGTGGGATTCAGGACACAGTGGTATGTAAACATATAAAAGAAAGCTTCGGTGGAAAGAGCAGTGGATTCACATTCTTACAGACTGATTTTACGATAGGTCTGAGTTCAAGTTTTTGCTGGAAAAAAAATCAACCCCTTGAAGTGTGTTACCTCTTTTGATAAAACATATGGGTGTGATGTCTTTCTCATGAAATTGTTGTGAGGATTAAACACACACACAGGCACTCAGTAAATGTTATTTGTCTTTACCCTTCATTTATTTGTGCCTTCATAGTGTCATTCAATCTACAGACACTTATTGAGCCCCTACTATGTGATTGCACTCTGGAGGGTGTTAGGGATATAATGAAGAAAAAACTCCCTCCCTCCAAAAACATAACCAAAACCCAGAGCCCTTGATTCTTACCCTTTATTGTTATCATACTGGCAGAAGAGATAGAAATTAGATATCAGATTACAACTAGAATGCTTGATATGAAAGGGATATTTTGATGCTATAAGAATACATGTTAGGGGGCTTCAGGTCAGCTTTCTCTTATTAAAATTGAATGTAGATTCAAAGGATGACTAGGAAATAACTGGGCTAACAGGAGTTAGCATGACAAAGTTGGGAGGGAACATTGGGCATCTCAAGAAAGGAAAAAAGAACACCAATAAAGCATATTGGAAACTATAAAGAAACGTGCAGAGAGGCAGCATGGTGTTTGGTCTTACTTGCAAAGTTGGAAGTAAATTACATCAGAACACTCATATTAGCTCTAAAATTCAGCACATATAGCTTCATATTCCACCACACTGAATACTGTGGACTGACTCAGTGCAGAGAAATGGATTAAATTTTCCTTAATGGTCACTCAATTCAATTATTTATTGACCAAAGTAACCAGATCACAACCAATTATTTCAGTCTTCTTAATAACACATTAGCTTGATTATAGCGATAATTGCGAAAGATGACTCCGTTAATTGGTTTAGGGGAAAATGGGTTTTCCCATATATGTAAGGCTTAATGTAATCTAACATTGTTTGGTTAGAATCTAGCTGGAAATGGAAAGCTGTGTTCTTGACAAGCCAGTTTAGGCTTTAAAAATATGTCTTTGTTTATGACCTTATAGTACTGATCTCATTTTGACCTGACATGACCTGATATATTATGCATGGCTTCTAGGGTCCAAGGATACATCTATATATCTGTCAGAGAACCCACATCAGGAACATAAACCTTGAGAACATAATTCTTTAACAGAGCAAGATAACTACACTATAGTTACAGAGAACTCGGACACATGGCAGCGTTTCTATAGGGTTTATCGCCAAATACAGTTCGGCAGATCAAGCCAGAGATTGGGAATCACCCAAATTGGGGTTTGAATCTAAGCTTGACCATGAGTTGTGTGACTTTGGACAAATGACCTAAGTTGTATGGGGCCTTAGGTTCATCATCTGTAAGATGGGAATTATCATTCTCATTTCTCAAGATTAAGTGAAATCAAATGCGCTCACAGCTATCCAATTAGTATTTACTACTTTATCATCTTCCATTATAAGTTAACTGAGGAGACTGGACACGCACAATGAGGAAACTGATAAGCCCAAATAGTAGTTCCTGAGGACAGAAAGGAGTTCCACAGGGAATGATAGCAGAGTCCATGGAGAGGATGTCAGGGCAGGACTCAAGAGAGGCAGTCGCTGGGCTCAGAGGATTCCATCTCCCAGAGATGGAAGCATCCATGCTGCTGACTATTGAACCAACTTGATTCACCTGCAAAGGAGTTGATGTATTTGAGAACCATGGAATAACCTGGGAATGTGTGCTAAGTCACTTCAGTTGTGTCCGATTCTTTGCGACTCTATGGACTGTAGCCCAGCAGGCTCCTCTGTCCATGGGATTCTCCAGGTAAGAATACTGGAGTGGGTAGCCATTCTCTTCTCCAGGGGATCTTCCCAACCCAAGGATCGAACCTGTGTCTCTTACATCTCCTGCTTTGGCAGGTGGGTTCTTTGCCATAAGTGTCACCTGGGAGTATCTGTATTTTAAAAAGACCAATGTGCAAAAAACTGTTTTTTGCTCTCTTTGCTGAAAAACCACTGCTCTAAATGAATTCTTTTATTTCTTCAGCTCAAAAGACAGACTCAAAAGGCCTGAGGGGAACTGATCTGTCATAACTGGTATGAAGTTATTATTGTGCTCAGGAGATTTACATGGAGGACCTGACTACCTTTGTTATTACCATCTCAGAAAGAAATAGAACTTGCATTCTGAGGAAGTCAGTTTCAGTTTTCCAAAATTCCATGAACCCCTCAGCTGGCAAGAGAATTCTATCGGCAGTCCCTTGGAGCTGGCTGCAGTCTTGTGTTAAAATCATGATCCCATTAACCAAGGAACTATTAATCTTCTTATAGACTGTTAAACAGAAAACCGCAGGCAGTGAAATAACAGCTGGTTGGGAGTGATGAAACTTTAAAGGGCACAGTTGAGAGGCCTGGTGTGAAACCACACCAAAGCTCAGCCTTCCAGCAGCAAACTCAACTGCCATCCTAGACAGGCTGGCTGAAACACGTACTGAGCTGGCAAGAGCCACCAGATGGGTGTGAGGATCCTGGGATGCCCAGCTAGTCATGTAACTCACAGCACAAGCCTTGGAAGAGGCAGCCAAAAAGTAAAATCCTTGAACTTGCACAGATTCTGACCAGCCCACACACATTTTCTCCCTCCACTTCCCACGCTTACCTGTCAGCCACGGCACAGGCACTGGCAAACTGCCTGGAGAAATGTTGCAGGGTTTCTCCTTTTATTAGGACTCATATTTGCCCACAGAGCAATTTTCTTAATATCTAGGCTGGGCTTTGGCACAGTGCTGGCTTAAAGAGCTGTGCTATTTAAGTAAAATTTAGTCCTAGGGCTCCCAAGACTTAAAATGATGATAATGGTATAGCCAATCAGCTCAGCCCCAGGAGGATTTGGCTTGAAGGACAGGACCACTGTCATATTTCTGAGTTCCTGATGGTTCCCAGTAGTCTCCAGGTCTGGATATGTTAAGTTGGAGCTGGACAGGAATAATGTCACCCAGCCTCCTCCTATGAGCCAAGCAAAAATATCAATGAGAAAACGCAAAAGCTAATATTCACCTGGAAATTGTCATAGTTGGGGCTGCAGAGTGTAGAGGCAAGAGTAATCCCTTGGAGAAAGAGCCAGTGGAGCCCAGCAGTTTTAGTGGAGGACAGCATTTTTGTAGGGGCCTGTGAGATGTGTAACGTGGTAATTACTCAAGTGGTACTTTAGCTGCTTTTCAGGGCTTTGCTTTCTCAGGTGTTCCTCTTTTACTATTTGCAAAAAGAAGTCTCCTCCATAAAGGTGTGAAGAAACTGGAAACTTCCTATGTTGCTGAGAGGGCAGCCACTTCAGAAAAAAGTCTGACAGTTCTGCAACAAATTAAAGAGGGTTACCTTATGACCCAGAAATTTCTCTCCTAGATATATACGTAAGAGAATTGAAAACGTACGTCCACAAAAGAGACTTATTTCCAAAGGATCATAACAACAGCATTCATAATAGCCCCCACATGGAATGAAAACAACCCACATGTCTATCAACAGGTGAATGCATAAGCGAAATGTAATATATCCTCCCAATGGAATATTATTCAGCCATGAAAAGGAGTGAAGTATTTATATATGCTATAACATGGATAAAATTTGAAAGCATCATGCTAAAAAGTGATAGAGAAGCTAGATGCAAATTATGACTCCATTTAAAGGAGATGTTCAGATAAGAGGATTTTACAGAGACAGAAAGTAGATCAGTGTTTACCTGGGATCAGTGTGGGGGCCATAGGGAGTGACTGCTAATGCATACGGGATTCCTTTCTGGGGTGATAAAATTGATCTGGAAATAGATAGTGGTGATGGTTACACAACCTTTTAAACAAAATAGTGAGTGAGTGCAGAGAAGGCAATGGCACTTCACTCCAGTACTCTTGCCTGGAAAATCACATGGACGGAGGAGCCTGGTAGGCTGCAGTCCATGGGGTCGCTAGGAGTCAGACACGGCTGAGCGACTTCACTTTCACTTTTCACTTTCATGCATTGGAGAAGGAAATGGCAACCCACTCCAGTGTTCTTGCCTGAAGAATCCCAGGGACGGGGGAGCCTGGTGGGCTGCCGTCTATGGGGTCACACAGAGTCGGACATGACTGAAGCGACTTAGCAGCAGCAGCAGCAGCAGTGAGTGAGTGAGTGAAGTCGCTCAGTCGTGTCTGACTCTTTGCGACCCCGTGGACTGTAGCCCACCAGGCTTCTCCATCCATGGGATTCTCCAGGCAACAATACTGGAGTGGGTTGCCATTTCCATCTCTGGGGGATCTTCCCAACCCAGGGATCGAACCCAGGTCTCCTGCATTTCAGGCAGATGCTTTAACCTCTGAGCCACCAGGGAAGCCCTTTTAAACATAATAAAACCCACTGAATTGTGTAATTTAAATGGTGAATTTCACAGTATGTAAAAATATATCATTTTAAAAAATATCTCATCCAAAGTGAAAAGAGACTGTAGAAAGTTTAGTTAAGAGACAGAATCTAGATTTGTGTTTGGAAGTTCGCATGCTTACTTAGGACATTGGATAGACATTTCATTTTGAGCACTTTATAATGTCTATAAAAAGATATTTTCCTCGAAAGGGTAAAACCATGAATTTCAAATATAAGTAAATATAAATAAAGCAAATATAAAATGAGCTCATATCAGAAGCTTTAGTTAATTAATGAGGAAATTAGTAAGAGGCAACAGCAACTTCAAGGAGTGTTCGAAGAATGAGAAATATATAGGCAGAAACGGAAAATGAAATGAACCTTAAAATTATTATAAAACTAGCCTATCCACAGGGCAATAATCAATTGTGTTCCACAAGCCATAATTTATTTGCATTTCTGTGGACAAGAATCATTTGCATTATTATCAGTATTCTTCAACCTACAAAGTTGTGAAATAGCTCAAAGTCAATAAAAGGCAGAGGAAAATCCCTGAAAAGATGTGCTAGAGAGGAGATACAGTAATCAAAACTTTTTTGCTCATTTCAAAGTCCATAATTTTTCTTGGCTTGTCTAAGATACTGTAGGTACTTTGATGGTTGAATGGAAGAATGAATGAATACTACTGTTTCATTTAAATTTATTTTGTTTTAATCAGTTCAGTCCAGTTCAGTCACTCAGTTGCATCCGTCTTTTTGTGACCCCCTGAACCGCAGCATGCCAAATCATACATATTCAAACTTACATATTCCATAATAAATGCTGGTCATGTCAATCATTATCCAGGGGATCCGTATTTATTTAGAAGTTACTGGGTGCTAGGTCAGGAGCTTACAATTTAGTTGGGGTGGCCTGGGTGAAAAAATGAAAAACATCTGAATATGAAAGTGATTAACCACTTAATGAGAAACACTAACAGAGCAAAAGAGAGCCCAGAGAAAAGCAAAGTCACTGTGGGCTGAAAGACTCTGAGGAAGGAAGTGGTATTTTGAGCTGCACTTTCAACACACAACAAATATTTAATGATCAGTCACTAAAGGTGACACACTAAGATAAGTGCTTGTGTTCAGATGACACAACCCAGACTGAATCTCAACTTCACTCTCTTTGCAAAGTAAGTTGGGAAAGTTACATGAGCTTTCTGCACCACAGTTTTCTCTTTTTCAAAATGGGACTAATAAAGGGAACCTAACCCATGGGCTTAGACGGTAAAGCGTCTGCCTGCAATGCGGGAGACTTGGGTTCGATCCCTGGGTTGGGAAGATCCCCTGGAGAAGGAAATGGCCACCCACTCCAGTACTCTTGCCTGGAAAATTCCATGGACTGAGGAGCCTGGTAGGTTACAGTCCATGGGGTCGCAAAGAGTCAGACACGACTGAGCGACCTCATACTCATAATCCATGAATTGCAGATGGTGACTGCAGCCATGAAATCAAAAGATGCTTACTCCTTGAAAGGAAAGTTATGACTGACCTAGACAGCATATTAAAATGCAAAGACATTACTTTGCCAACAAAGGTCCATCTAGTCAAGGCTATGGTTTTTCCAGTAGTTATGTACGGATGTGAGAATTGGACTATAAAGAAAGCTGAGCACCAAAGAATTGATGCTTCTGAACTGTGGTGTTGGAGAAGACTCTTGAGAGTCCCTTGGAGTGAAAGGAGATCCAACCAGTCCATCCTAAAGGAGATCAATCCTGGGTGTTCATTGGAAGGACTGATGTTTAAGATTAAACTCCAATACTTTGGCCACCAGATGGGAAGAGCTGACTCATTTGAAAAGACCCTGATGCTGGGAAAAATTGAGGGCAGGAGGAGAAGGGGATGACAGAGGATGAGATGGTTGGATGGCATCACCGACTCAATGGACATGGGTTTGGATAGGCTCTGGGAGCTGGTGATGGACAGGGAGGCCTGGTGTGCTGTGGTTCATGGGGTTGCAAAGAGTTGGACATGACTGAGTGACTGAACTGAACTGAACTGAACTGAACCCATGAATATCTCATGAAGATTAAACGAGCTAAAGAAGGTAAAGTGTCACAAGCAGCATGTTACATATAGTAAACTCTCAATAAATAATATTTATGTCCATTAAACTGTTACTGAGGGCCATTTCTTGTTTTGTAACAGCACAAAGTCAGGAGGGAAGAAAGCTGTGAACAGGGAAGGGGTGTTGATTTCTTAAAATGCCTATAAAGTGAAAGCTCTCCCCAACAAGTTTATATATGTCATTTCCTCTAATTCTTACAATAAACCTGCGAGTTAAGTATCATCATACTCTTCTTAAAGGTCAGGAAAAGGGACCCACAGGGTGGATTAAAATCCTGGCTCATCTTGGGCTGAGAATCAGTGTTTGCCATATGTATGCCCTGTGCTCAGAGCAGGAATGCACGTGCATTGTGCTGAGAGAGCACAGAAGGGGAAATCCTTCTCTATCAAGAGAAATATCTTGGCAGGGGGAGAGCATTCCAGGTTGGGAAGTGGCTTAGATGGAGACACAAGGGCAAACAATGGGAAATGGGAGGCAGGTTTTATAAACAATAACAATAACATGTGCAGCAATGGCAAGGCAAGAGAAAAGACTAATAATATCTTTATGTTTGGATGAAAACACACGAGGAGAAGAGCAGAAGCCTGAGAGTGGTACTCTCAGCACAAGCATGTAGAACGGCTTTAACTCTTTCAGGCCTTGCCATTTCCCTTACATCAGTATTGTCAAGCATTTCTTTGTAGCAGCAGGATCCTCTTGTCCTCTTGGCCTTCTCTTCCTCCACTTGCTGAAAGATAGAATAGGAGAACAATCTTTGGGGCCACATAGCTCCTTGGTTAATAGAACATTGTGCAAAAAAATAAATAAATAAGCTGAGTTAGTCGGAAATGATAAGCCATCTAAGCAACCTGGAATTCTACACTCAAACAGTCAGCAACTGTTTGAGGTCAGAAATAGGTGATGTCACTGGTAGTGGGGGCAATGATTCAGTCCACTGGGGAGGAGTGAGGTAACTCACAAGAATAAAAAATCTAGGTCATATCCACAAAATCGTGGTAGTAGAATGGAACTCAGTAGTGTAAAATGTAGATCAGAGAGTGGATGCACAGAAGAAGGAGACATAACTTCCAGTATCTCTGAAGTACAACAGCTGTTTGTGAACTTCAGATGACTTTTATATTTCTGAGAGTTTGACCACCTGGCCCAGTCACTTTCTTTGAGTGCATGTCCAAATATATATTCTATTGTCTATGTCAAAGACATAGTCACATCTTGCTGTTGGCCAGGGGATATAGCAGGAGGATTATCAATCCCAGATGCTTCTTCACATCCAACTGCTGCTGCTGCTGCTGCTAAGTCGCTTCAGTCATGTCTGACTCTGGGCAACCCCATAGATGACAGCCCACCAGGCTTGCCGTCCCAGGGATTCTCCAGGTAAGAACACTGGATTGGGTTGCCATTTCCTTCTCCAATGCATGAAAATGAAAAGTGAAAGAGGTCACTCAGTCGTGTCCGACTCTTCGCGACCCCATGGACTGTAGCCTACCAGGCTTTTCCGTCCATGGGATTTTCCAGGCAAGAGTACTGGAGTGGGATGTCATCGCCTTCTCCGTCATATCCAACTAGGAGGGTGGTTTAAGCTTGAGGTTTTGTGTCAAATCCTCTCCATTATCTGAACCATTATTTTCTGAGACACTTAATGGGGGATTCTATTGGCCGAAAGTCACTAGGTGTCTGAGGGTTCAACTTACACAAATCAATAGAAACTTACAATATATTTGATGGATCTTGACTTCGAACCTAAGCCCTAGTGATTTCAAGGTCACACTGCTCACGATTTTTAATTTCAAATTTTCTTTAATGAAGAACCTTTAGAGGATTAATAAAAAAATGTTCCAGCCAGGCTTTTGATGAGAGAATATGGCCTTTCAGTTGCAAAAGGAAAATATATATTGGACCCCCTTGGCAAACAGGAGAGGCATAGAGGAATCTAAGTTTTGGAATTTTATTTGAGAATTGTGAATGTCTTTGTGTTTAGTTTGTATAATATTCACCAAGGGTTATTAGAATCTGATAAGCTTCTTTGTTGCTTATAACAGACCATGCATGCTGAGAGTAACAATCTAATTATCCAAACTGCTGGTATCCAAGATACTGTCTCCCAAGATTAATGTGTTTGCGTTATGAGTTTCCCTCTGAGTGAGAGACAGTGGTCCTAAATAAATTGCACTGAATTGCTGTAATGAACAATGAAAATAAATCAGTTTCTCATGTCAATTCTAGATGTGAGTGATTTCCACTGTTGATAGAGCAAGGCCAGTCTCGTGTGTTAGAATTAAAGCAAAGCAATTCTTTGGACCATAAAAAACCATGACAGTCCTTCTTGGTTAATGAGCTTGCTGCTCTTCTCAGAGTTCTGTTACCTGCAATTTTCCTTTTTACTATTCCTTTCTGCAGATGCCTATTTCACGCTGTGGCTTTCAATCCTGCCCACAGGCATTTATGTAGTCCCAGAGGTTAGCCCACCTGTGAGACACCCTGACATTGAGGTTGCTTCTAACATAGTAATTAAAAAGAGGCTGTGGAACCACGATGCTCAAGTTCACATCCCAGCTTCTGTATTTATTATGCACCCTGCATATTAGTTAACCATTCTGAGCTTCTTTTTCATTGTCTGTAAATGAGGATGAAGAAATTTAAACTTTTGTATAAGGATAAAATAAATTCTACGTGTAGAATGTATAAAATAGTGCCTGACATATAGTGGGTCTTAATCATGTGAGTTTTTATTATTTTCACCATTATTACCTAGTATGATATAAAGTGTCCTGGATGTGGAGCCAAAATAGCTGAGTCCAAAAAACCCTAGTTCTCCAAGTGGAATTCCAGATCTATGAATTTGGGAAATGTAATTTCAACTCTGAAATATAAAACCCATCTATAAAAGGTGGCAAAATATACTTCACAGAGTTCAAGAGGATTAAGGAGAAAAGCACGTGGAAGCAGAGATACACTGTGTAGTGGTCAAGGGCATGTATTATGGAATCACACTGAGCTGGACACATATGTCAGCTAGTTATGTGGCCCTGGGGAAGTTATTTTTCCTACTAAACCTCAGATTTATTTATAAAATGGGGACAACAGTAGTTTGTTTTTGTGTGTGAGGATTAAATGTTTTAGCACAGTTTCTGGTCAGAGTTCCATTGGACAACTGATAAACAGCAGTGAACACTGTTGTCAAAAAAGCACACAAGCAACACCTGGCCCAATATCTGATGCTCAGCCCCCCATTTTCTACCTCCTCCCTCTCTTCCTCCACCCACTCCTTGGAACTTGGCAGAAGTTCTGCCCCTGCATCCTGTTAGGAGCTGCTGCTTGGCATAGTCACAGCTCTCACACCCCTTTCCCTCAGTATGAATTGTACCTTATTTCAGAGGCCTCAGCTCGTGTCTATTACTATTTCTTTTCCTCCTCAACACAGGGAGCAACACTTCACATTTTTTAGAATGCTTTGCACTTTCCAGAGGGTTCATAAGATAATAAGATCCTATGGAATAGGGGTGTTTATTAGCACCATTCAATAGATCAAGTGATTTGTGGGCAAAAACACATGTTTGTTCAAGGGCTCGGATGTGCCAGACACTGATTAAATAGGTTTCATATCTACTGATTTCCCAGTTATATGGGTGAGGAAGCTGAAGCTCAGGGAGACTAGTAGGCTTGCTCACCATAGCAGATGGGAAGACCCAGAGATGAAAGTCAACAGTGGGTCTCTTTGCATAGAAAACAAACTTATGGACCAAAGGGGAAAAAGCGGAGGGAACTAAATTAGGAGTTTGGGATTAGCAGATACAAACTACCATATATAAAACAGACAAACAAGAAAGTCCTACTGTACAGCGCAAGGAACTGTATTAAAAACATCTTATAATCGACTAAGAGAAAAAAATATCTGAAAAAGAATGCACATATACTTGTATGCATGGATGTATATAAAGCTGAATCACTTTACTGCACACAGAAACTAACACAACATTATAAATCAACCATATTTCAATTTTAAGAAAAGAGTCTTTGAGTTCAAAAGCTTGAAGTTTTAACACAAATCACAGAAAGAGTCAAGGAGTTGCCACAGGATTATTACTGAAAACTTGTAGAAAGATTATTTGAATGAAACGTTTGATTTTTGCTTTCCTGATTAAAAAAAAAATAGTGAAATGTACCGAATAAGTCAGAATCTGCCCTTAAGACACTCACAGTTCATGAAATTCATCTGTACCAACAGGGAGAGATATTTGTATAACATGCAATAATTCTGATACAAATTTTTAGTAAAATTGAAACCTGCATTGTACACTATGGCAGTCATTAACTCTTTGTAAATATTTATGTTTTAATTGAAATAAACTGAAATTAAATACAGTTTTTTTTTGCCGCTTGTTTATTTTTTTTAATTGAAGGATAATTGTTTTACAGAATTTTGTGATTTTCTGTCACACATCAACAAGAATCATCCCGTAGGTACAACCATGTCCTCTCCGTCCCAAACCTCCCTCTCATCACCTTCCCCATCCCACCTTCTAGATTGTCACAGAGCCCCTGTTTGAGTTCCCCATGTCATACTGCAAGTTCCTATTGGCTACCTGTTTTACACACGGTGTTGTAAGTTTCCATGTTACTCTTTCCATAGGTCTCACCTTCTCCCTCTTCCCCTCCCCTGTGTCCATAGGTCTGTTCTTAATATGTTTTCCATTGCTGCCCTGAAATTCATCAGTACCATCTTTCTAGGTTCCATATGTAAGCATCAGTATATAATATTTATATTTCTCTTCCTGATTTACTTCACTCTGTATAATAGGCTCTAGCTTGGTCCACCTCATTAGGTCTGATTCTAATGTGTTCCTTTTTATGGCTGAGTAGTATTCCATCGTGTACATGTACCATATCTTCCTTATCCATTCATCTGTTGAGGGACATCTAGGTTGCATCTATGTTCTAGCTATTGTAAATAGTGCTGCAGTGAACATTGGGATACATGTGTCTTTTTTAGTGAAATTACTGGGCCATATGGTGGTTTAAATACAATTAATGAGATTAATGCTATGCTTTCTGGGTCTTCTGCCAGGACTGCCTGAGTTGAGAGCTGGGGAAAGTTGAGACCTACAAGGAACCCAGCACTGTGGAAACTGCATTCATCCAGCAGTAAAGAAAAGATCCTGGTCTCCTGGAGCCTGGGGAGCAAGGTAGCCCACAACAAGGAATGGAAGCTCCTTCCTCTTCTAATCTCTCTCCTAGAAAATGAAGAAGGGGCATGAGAAAACCTGGGATATGGAAATATTCTGTGCTGATTGAGGCAGTGGTTTTATGGGTGTAAATATCTGTCAAAGCTCATTGAATTCTATATTCTAAATGAATGTAGTTCCTTATATGTAAATTAAATCACAGTGAAATTGATTTTGAAAAGGAAATATATGGACGTGAGTTTGAGAAAGCTCTAGGAGTTGGTGATGGACAGGGAAGCCTGGCATGCTGCCGTCCCTGGGGTCACAAAGAGTCGGACATGCTTGGGTGACTGAACTGAACTGAAGCATATACACACACGTGCACATATGTGCATGAACACACATACACACTCAACCTTGGCCCAAGATGGGTAAAAATATTGAACATACCAGGTTTTGGTGAAGGTGTGAAGCAACTGGAACTTTCCTAACACTGTTGATAGGAAAGAAAAATGTGTAGTATTGGAAAACTCTTTTGCAGGAACTATTGAAACTGAACATATGCATACCTTTGCCCAGCAATTCCACTCCTAATAAATAACAGAAATGCAAACATATGTTCACCAAAAGATGTCTAGCAAAATGTTCATAGCAGCACTGAAATGCTCAGAGCTTCAAACTGGAAAATATTCAAATGGCCATAATAGATGAATGGGTTAGCCCATTGTTGTATATTAATGTAATGGAATATTAAATGTCAACAGAAATAGACAAATTATAACCATACAATATGGGTGAAGCTTAAAAATACTGTGTTGAATATAAAAAGACAGACACAAAGGGATTAAAGAACATGATTATTCCATTTATTAAAAAATTCAAAATAGGCAAGTTATGATGAAAAGTCTGGGTTCTGTTTACTCATGTGGGGAATTAGTGACAAGAAGAGGCCACTGAAGTGCTTCTAGGTGTCCTACTTCATTCTTTCTTGATGTGGGTGATGTTTACATGAGTGTTTTCAGGTTATAATAAGTCACTGCACTGTGCCATTTTGGTTTAAGTCCTTTTCTATATGTGTGTTACATTTCAGTAATGAATTTACTTAAGAAACATTTCAGCACTGCTTAATGTATTCACAGCTCAAACCTGCTGGGTTTGAATATTTTAAGGGAACCTGTGCTTCTTCAAAGAGAATGAACCATTACTATTTTAGATTACTGTGAATTTGTTCTCCTTGAGGATATCCCAGCTATCATCTGTAAGAGCATATGGAGTTATCACAGGCAGGACAATATAAGGTGCTCTTCAACTCTCTGTTGATAGGAGGAGGAGGAACCAGACTGGAGCCGATAAAACATTCCTGTTCCAAGGGTGAGAAGCCCCGAAATAAAAGCAGGTGAGCCTCCTTCCCTTGATAGAAGTTTAAAAGGAAAAGACTTAAGATTTTTTTTTTTACTTTACTCTGTTAGTAGTCTGTCTGTCTAGTTTGTGCATCAGGTGAGAGAAAACTTAAAGATATGCCAAATATTGGTGTAAGCCTGGGTGGTAGATGGTAGTAAGGCATCTTAGTATAACAGAGGGAGCTTAGGCTTTGTGGACACACAGGGCTGAACCTGAATTCTGAATCACTGTCCCTTGGTGTATCTGGATGAACTTAGAGAAAGTTATGAAATCTTTCAGAGCCCCACATTTCTGATGTAAAACAAACGAGAAACATTTCACATTTGGGACAAGTATTAGCATTAAATGTCAGAGTTCTACACACTTTATTTGACCATGAACTTTATCAAGATGAACCTTTAACATTTTACATCAGGATCAAAAACAACTTTATATACATACACACACACACACACACAGAGAAAAAACATTTTACAAAGTAATACTCTTGTTATTTGTGGTGAATTGATGTTTTTGATTGTTTCATTTATTTTCATAAAACATTTTTGATTCTCTTTCATTTATTTTAAATTATTTATTCTGTCAGCTGCAACCATCTAAATCTATTTCATCCCCTACTAGTAAGCCATTGCCCAGAGTCTAAAAAACCTCAGTCTCAACCCTTAATGCAAGGCTGACAGTCATCAGGCATAAATGAGACCACCATAAAGTTTGGATCAAATAACTTCTTTAAAATTTCATCAGACTACAGTCTGCTGTTTATTAGCAAAGCAGGGTCTTTCCAAAGCAAAAACCCCTGAAAGGTGTGGTTCTTGGTGAAACTCCTGACCTCAGTAGTGTTTCCCAACTATGGCTCCATATTAGATCATCTCCTATGCTTAAAAGACGCTTACTCCTTGGAAGAAAAGTTATGACCAACCTAGACAGCATATTCAAAAGCAGAGACATTACTTTGCCAACAAAGATCCGTCTAGTCAAGGCTATGGTTTTTCCTGTGGTCATGTATGGATGTGAGAGTTGAACTGTGAAGAAAGCTGAGTGCCGAAGAATTGATATTTTTGAACTGTGATGTTGGAGAAGACTCTTGAGGGTTCCTTGGACTGCAGGGAGATCCAACCAGTCCATCCTACAGAAAATCAGTCCTGAATATTCATTGGAAGGACTGATGTTGAAGCTGAAACTCCAGTACTTTGGTCACCTGATGCAAAGAAATGACTCATTTGAAAAGACCCTGATGCTGGGAAAGATTGAAGGTGGGAGGAGAAGGGGACAACAGAGGATGAGATGGTTGGATGGCGTCACTGACTCAATGGACATGAATATGAGTAAACTCTGGGACTTGGTGATGGACAGGGAGGCCTGGCGTGCTGCAGTCCGTGGGGTCGCAAAGAGTCGGACACGACTGAGTGACTGAATTGAACTGACCATTCTATAAAAGCCTGATACCCCAATGGTAATACCTTGATGGGAGCGTGACAGGAGTGCGTGCATACTTAGTTGCTCTTGGTCCGACTTTCTGCGACCTCATGGACTGTAGCCCATCCATTGAATTTTCAAGGCAAGAACACTGGAGTGGGTTGCCATTTCCTCCTTCAGGAATCTTCCCCATCCAGAGATCAAACCTGCATCTCCTGCATTGCAGGCAGATTCTTTATATTCTGAGCCATCAGGAAAGCCCTGTTGGGAGTGGAGTAAGAACTCATTTCTCAGGCTCTAAAGCAGTGACTAAATTTATGTTAATCTGTGAATTCACCTGAAACAACAAGAATGGAGAGTCTGGGGACTTCCTCAGGCTCTTGTTAAAGTCAGCAGACTAACATTGGTAAAGTACCTTGAGGTCCCTTGATCAAGTGACTAAGAGATTATGTTAATGAGGTTGTGCCATTTGGAGTTTACTACTGAAGATAAATGAAGACAAGACAGTGTTTCCCCAAAGGGTGTGCTCAGATCACACACTATCCTGCTTTTACGTCAGCCTGCTGTGTATCTCATTGTGAAGGCATAAAAATTTAGCTAATTCTGGGAGACCAGAACTTTGCCTTTTTATCTGCATTCTGAAATATGTTTATGACCAAAACATCTTATGACCCATAAGATGCTTTTCCAATCACATAAGAACATAATTGTAAAGATGCCCTAAATTTCCAATCTGGTTGCAGCACTTAGACTGACCAGAAATCTCTTCCTATTACAGAAAATATAGTTGAAAAATGACACAGCAGAAATGTTCAGCAAGTTTCCTTCTCTTGATTTTTTCAAGCTACCCGGGTTTAATCTCTCACAAAGGAGCATTTAAAACAAAGATATACTTGCTTCTTGTACGAACATATAATTCCATTTAGTATTTTCAGACATGCTCATGCAGGAGGAGAAAAAGGTCTGAAAGAGCTAAGAGAGAGCCTTTATCTTTTGTGTGCAGTTCCAATCAATCATTCCATTTACCACATGATACAAAGCACAGGGTTGACTGCATTATGGGGCTTATTGAGCTCAGCTCTTTGAGACCCCATTTACTCTTCTAGAAGTATGTGCTCCGATTAATAATAGATGGTTAGCTACATAGTTAAGTAGAATGATTGGCACCTTTTATTGTTTGTTTTTAAGACTAAGTTCATGAAACTGGCTGAACAGAGCAGAGGTTTGTTCCTGGGCTGGCTAATAAATGCCTGCCTGTTTGTAAACTCAGAAAGCCCTCCTCCCAAAGATCAAAATATTGGTGCTCTCTGGACATTTGCTCCATTATTTGTGGTGCTCAAATCCTTGTGAATACTATGGCCCTTGAGTCTTCTTTTCCTGTAAGGATAGGTCACCCTTTTGGTAACTGGAAAAGTTGTTGCTGGCATGTTCTTTCCTCTAAGCAGACAGCATAATTAGAAATTTACCACTGATTTGATACAGTTGGGCTTCCCTGGTGGCTCAGATGGTAAGGAATCTGCCTGCAATGCAGGATATCTGGATTTGACCCCTGGGTTGGGAAGATCCCCTGGAGAAGGGAATGGCACCCTACTTCAGTATTTTTGCCAAGAGAATTCCATGGACAGAGGAGTCTGACAGGCTATATAGTCCATGGGGTCACAAAAAGTCAGACAGGACTTTCACTTTTTTTTTTTGGTACAGACAGTACTTCATGGGCTACATAAAGTTTGGGAAGGATGGGCTGAAGTTTAGTTGCTAAAACTCTGCCAAGGAATGTGAAGTGAATAAACATTTAATCCCAAACCTAAAACCCAAAAGCTTAAAATTAGAAAGGCTGACATTATAGCAAACATTGCGTGCATATACAAGTGTATATGCTGAGCATATGTACCGAGTGTGGGACTTCCCAGGTGGAGCTAGTGGTACAGACCTCCGCTGCCAATGCAGGAGATGATGTGAGTTGGATCCTTGGGTTGGGAAGATCCCTTGGAGGAGGGAATGAAAGTCCATTTCAGTATTCTTGCCTGGAAAATTCCATGGACTGAAGAGCCTGGAGGGGTATAGTCCATGGGGTCACAAAGAGTCGGACATGACTGAAGTGACTTAGCATCCACACATGTACCAAGTGTGGGACAGGTTTCTTCAAAACCTGCCCACATCCTGTACATAACCCGTTTACTGAAGTCTCCCCAGTCACTTAGGTTGAGTGGGCCATCTGATGCCCTCCTGAGCCCTTGGAGAGATGAGGACCTGGAAATTCAGATTGCATAAGTAACCTGGCCTTGGCCAAGGTCACATAAAGAATAGTTGGGTGACCTCGTGTTTCACCCTTTGGGAACACAAAGCCAGTATTGTTAGATATTGCAGAATACACAGCTATGACTTGAGTTTTCTCAAAGGGGATGGATGACAACTCAGGTGAGTAGATGAAAACAGGTGAGGAAAGTGGTATGGAAAACAGGTGAGGTGACAGCTTTCCATGGGTTAGTCACACTTGCTGCTACAAAGAAATATTAAATGGGAACAAAGGCATCAGCACATCTTAGAATTACAGGGTCATCTAGACACCAAGATCATCGATGGGCCAAACTGGAGCTCCTCAGAGACAGGAAACTGCCACTGGCTGACATTTGCCTTTGTACTCTCCGTGATCTGGCAACTCACCAAGGGATCCTTACTTTCCTCTAGAACTTTTTTAAAACTTTTGCAGTCCAGTTCAGTTCAGTTCAGTTCAGTTGCTCAGTCGTGTCTGATTTTTGCAACCCCATGAATCACAGCACACCAGGCCTCCCTGTCCGTCACCAACTCCCGGAGTTCACTCAGACTCGCGTCCATCGAGTCAGTGATGCCATCCAGCCATCTCATCCTCTGTTGTCCCCTTCTCCTCCTGCCCCCAATCCCTCCCAGCATCAAAGACTTTTCCAATGAGTCAGCTCTTCAAATGAGGTGTCCAAAGTACTGGAGTTTCAGCTTTAGCATCATTCCTTCCAAAGAAATCCCAGAGTTGATCTCCTTCAGAATGGACTGGTTGGATCTCCTTGCAGTCCAAGGGACTCGCAAGAGTCTTCTCCAACACCACAGTTCAAAAGCATCAATTCCTCGGCACTCAGCCTTCTTCATAGTCCAACTCTCGCATCCATACATGACTACTGGAAAAACCATAGCCTTGACTAGACGGCCCTTAGTCAGCAAAGTAATGTCTCTGCTTTTGAATATACTATCTAGGTTGGTCATAACTTTACTTCCAAGGAGTAAGCGTCTTTTAATTTCATGGCTGCAGTCACCATCTGCAGTGATTTTGGAGCCCCCCAAAATAAAGTCTGACACTGTTTCCCCGTCTATTTCCCATGGAGTGATGGGACCGGATGCCATGATCTTCGTTTTCTGAATGTTGAGCTTTAAGCCAACTTTTTCACTCTCCTCTTTCACTTTCATCAAGAGGCTTTTTAGCTCCTCTTCACTTTCTGCCATAAAGGTGGTGTCATCTGCATATCTGAGGTGATTGATATTTGTCCCAGCAATCTTGATTCCAGCTTGTGTTTCTTCCAGTCCAGCATTTCTCATGGGAATTAAAGATGACCAGGTCCTTGTTGGTTATCTGTTTTGAATGTAGCACAGGGAAATCTGCTCAATATTCTGTAATAATTTAAATGGGAAAACAATTTGAAAAAGTAGATACATATGTATGTATAACTGAATCACTTTGCTGTACACCTTAAATTAATACAACATTGTTAAATCAAACATACTCTGATACAAAATAAAAATTAAAAAAAAGAACAGGATTGATGTATAGTAAAACAGTTACGCTGAGGGAGCTCGTCAATCCATTAAAAATAGTAATACAATTAATATTCATTGAGTGGTTACTATGCACTAGATACCATGATAATAACTGTATGTATATTGAAGTATTTAATTCTCCCAAAAGCCCATAATGTTGGTCTGATAATGCATTTTACAGATGAGACTGGATGATAGAGTGGCTCAGAAACTTCCTTAAAGCCTTAGCACTAGTCAGCAGGTAGAACCGGGACTCAACTTCAGGTCTGTTTGATATCAATATCCTTGCTCTGAACATTATAATCTATAGGTATATAGGTGGCTTTGTGGGTATTTTTTCCTTGCTATTTTTCCCAACGGAACATTCCCCACTTTTCACCTCTTCCTTAGTATGCATTTTCTCTTATTTTTTCCCAAGCATCCAGAAGATGTCTTTTCAATGATGAGAGCTCCTCTCTCCTAGCGTAAGTGAGACACTGTCTTTGATCTTCCATAGCTTTGAAATTCTTGAATCTAGGTATTGTCCAAGTCTCTTGCCCATTCTTTAAGTGGAGAGAGCAAGACCGTACTAAATGTTAAAAGTGATGGACCAATATTTAAGAAGCACTAAGAGCTCTTCCACTCAATATTTTCCCAGAATGTACAAGCATTTCCAATTACTGTGCTTTTCTCCAAACCTAGGATCAACAAATGAGTCACAGATGTCAACTTTCACGGAAGGCTACTCGCTGAATGCAGTCTGTTCTTGCTTATTGGAAACCCTTTAGCATGGGTTCTTTGTGTTTCTGTTACCATGACAATATTTGACCCCTTCTCGTGTTTTCTTTTTCCAGATCTGAGGCACACTTCACACAAGTGGAATCATTACGAAAACTACTTGCTGCCTATGATGATAATCTTAAGTGGATTTCATTTATTGTCCTTTATCAGGACCATGCTGTTTATATGAGGACTTCAGTTTGTCAAGTTATAATATTTTGGCACAAGGGATATTTTCACCTTTTATGTTTCAGATTTCAGCTCAAAGATCACCTGTGAACTTCTTTCCTGACTCTGCAAGACTACATTAGACTACTAAAGTTTCTGCATTATCCCTTCCATTGTATTTTCTACAATCACTGAAGTTTTCTTTTTTAAAAATAGACACTTTTAGAGCAGTTTCAGGTACACAGAAAATTGAGCAGACAGTGCAGAGGATTTCCAGACACTTCCTACCTCTACACATGGACAACATCTCCACCAACACATCCTGTCCCAGAGTGAACATTTGGTACTATTGATGCTGCTGCTACTGCTAAGTCACTTCAGTCATGTCTGACTCTGTGCAACCCCAGAGACAGCAGCCCACCAGGCTCTCCTGTCCCTGGGATTCTCCAGGCAAGAACACTGGAGTGGGTTGCCATTTCCTTCTCCAATGCATGAAAGTGAAAAGTGAAAGTGAAGTCGCTCAGTCGTGTCCGACTCTTAGCGACCCCATGGACTGCAGCCTACCAGGCTCCTCCGCCCATGGGATTTTCGAGGCAAGAGTACTGGAGTGGGGTGCCACTGCCTTCTCCGTGATGAACCTATGTCAACACATCATTATTATCCCAAGTCCACACTTTGAATGGTTTCACTCTTGGTGTTGTACATCCATAGGTTTGTGATAAAGTTATAATGACACATAGCCACAATGATAGTATGATTAAGAGTAGTTTCACTGCTTTCAAAATCCTCTGTGCTCTGCCTACCCCTCACTCCCTCCTCCCCAGCCCACCAATAAGCATCAATCTTTTTACTGTCTCCAGAGTTTTGCCTTTTCCAGAATGACATATAATATTCAGATTGGCTTATTTCACTTATGCCATGAAATTAAGAGACGCTTACTCCTTGGAAGAAAAGTTATGACCAACCTAGATAACATATTGAAAACAGAGACATTACTTTGCCAACAAAGGTTCGTCTAGTCAAGTCTATGGTGTTTCCAGTAACAGATGTCAACTTTCACGGAAGGCTACTCTCTGAATGCAGTCTGTTCTTACTTATTGGAAACCCTTTAGCATGGGTTCTTTGTGTTTCATGCATGGATGTGACAGTTGGACGGTGAAGAAAGCTGAGCACCAAAGAGTTGATGCTTTTGAACAGTGGTGTTGGAGGAGACTCTTGAGAGTCCCTTGGACTGCAAGGAGATCCAACCAGTCCATTCTGAAGGAGATCAGCCCTGGGATTTCTTTGGAAGGAATGATGCTAAAGCTGAAACTCCAGTACTTTGGACACCTCATGTGAAGAGTTGACTCATTGGAAAAGACTCTGATGCTGGGAGGGATTGTGGACAGGAGAAGAAGGGGACGACAGAGGATGAGATGGCTGGATGGCATCACTGACTCGATGGAAGTGACTCTAAGTGAACTCCGGGAGTTGGTGATGGACAGGGAGGCCTGGCATGCTGCAATTCATGGGGTCGCAAAGAGTCGGACATGACTGAGCGACTGAACTGAACTGAACTAAACTGGACTGAATATGCACTTAAGATTCCTCCATATCTTTTCATGGCTTGATAGCTCATTGTTTTAAGCTTTAAATGATATTTCATTGTCTATATATACCACGATTATTTATCCATTCACCTAATGAAGGTCATCTTCATTGCTTCTGAGTTCTGTCAACTATGAACAAAGCTACTATAAACATCTGTGTGTGGATTATTGTGTGAACATAAATTTTCAGTTCTTTTGGGTAAATACAAAGGAGCACAATTTCTTGATTATATAGTAAGAATATGCTTATTTATTTATCTATTTGGAAACTGTAAGCTTGTCTTGCAAAGAGGCTGTACCATTTTGCATTCCCACCAGCAGTGAATGAGAGTTCCTGTTGCTTCACATACTTGCCAGTGATTGATGTTGTGTGTGTGTTGAATTTGGTCAATCTAATGAATGGGTAGTGGTAGCTCATTGTTTTAATTTGTAATTCCCTGATGATATATGCTGTTGAGCACCTTTTCTTATACTTACATGCCATATGTTTGTCGTCTTTGGTAACGTGTCTGTTCAGCTCTTGCCATCTTCAAATCAGGTTGTTCATTTTCTAATGTAGTTGTTTAATGCCTGTGTTCACTGTAGCAACATAAAATCCTAGAAGTCAGGAGCTCTGAGTTTTTTCTTACTGTTGTCTTCTCAGCACCTGGCCCAGGGCCTACAGGGATTCAGTAAGTGTTTGTTTAATAAAAGAATGAGTGTGCGCATGAACTTGATCACCGCTCTGGCCAACCTGACATCATTGAAACCCATATTTGCCAATGTACTCATCACCGTAAGCAGTTTCCTTATTCTAATTCTCAGTTCTCTTATTTCTAAAGTGGATGTTATCATAAAATCAAACTTTCCAATAGGTGTGAGAATTATATGAGATAATAACTGAAAATACTTTGTAAACTGTAATGCTGGTTATTTCTAATATCATATTATTACTTATGATTAAGTCCAGCAAATCAAGCTTTAAAGAAGTATTTCAAGAAAATTTTAGGTGTAGGATAATTGTCATCTACTTCAGTAATTTCAGTCTGAGCTTAATGATAGAGCTTATGGTAGAGCTTAATGATAGCTACTGGAGAAGGCAATGGCACCCCACTCCAGTACTCTTGCCTGGAGAATCCTATGGATGGAGGAGCCTGGAAGGCTGCAGTCCATGGGGTCGCTGAGGGTCAGACACGACTGAGCGACTTCACTTTCACTTTTCACTTTCATGCATTGGAGAAGGAAATGGCAACCCACTCCAGTGTTCTTGCCTGGAGAATCCCAGGGACGGGGGAGCCTGGTGGGCTGCCATCTATGGGGTCGCACAGAGTCAGACACGACTGAAGCGACTTAGCAGCAATGATAGCTACTGTTAAATGACTGTGTCCTATATGCCAAGTGTTCTCCACACATGATTTCTAATCACTGTAACCACATGCACTGTAAGTATCATTTTTCATAGATGAAAAATCTATCAATCACAGTGACTGAGCAAGAATTTGAACCCAGGTTAGCTTCATAGCAAACCCTATGTGTTTCCACTTGCCCTGAATGGTGTCTGACAACTAAACTAAATCAGCTGAAGTGGAAACTTTTAGCCTGCACAGCTTTAGAATTTTCTGGAAGAATAACTCAGTCTTTGCAAGAGAAAATTGAGAAACTAGAGATTTTCACTGGTTACTGTGGAATAGAAGTATTCTGGAAGCTTTTGAGAAAGTGCTCTGCTTGCACCTCCCTTATTGGTCTTTAAGAACCTGAAGCTCCAAGCCCTCATGCACAGATGGGCAACAAGGGCTCAGGCAGAAGTGTGGTCAGCCCTGCCTTGGCCTTGCTGTGAAGTCAGACTCTTTATGTCAAATATGGGCAGTGATGCTTTCCCTAATGGGACTGTATGTTTCGGCTGGAAGCCCAGACATGAAGACATGAATGTATCTCTTGCCTACCCACTGGCTCAACATAATGGCAAAGATCAGACTTAGCTTGAAGAAAGGTTCTTTACTTCCTACAGTGGGATTGTTCACACTCATATCTGGTTTGTAACTAAATGACTAGACTATTGAGAGTTGCTTTCACAGTGACCCTTTCCTCCACAACTTGCTACATCCATAAAACTCTGCCAGAGACAGATTAGGCCACCTGGAGATCAGAGCACCTCAGACACCACGGAGTTGAGAGCTGACTCTATTCCTGTTAGCCACGACACAACAGACGTAGATTTAAAGTAGTCTGTTAGAATCGGTCCTGGGCGAATTTTAGGAGGTTGACAATTGCTAGGGTTTCTATTTTAGTCTAGAATCTGAAAATGTATTTTGTGCTTATTCTGCTATCTAGGTACAGTATTCTTCTAAAAAATGCTGGTTCTTGCCCTAGTTTTTCTTTGCTAAAAGTCTCTTCAAGGCAGAAGTAAATCTCTTCTCTGTATTGCTGTAGATTACATCTTATGTATCCCTTCATCTATGATAAAACTAGAAAATGGTAAGTGCTCTGTCATTATTGAAAGGCTATAAGCAAAAATGACCTTTCTTGCCCACTTTCTGCCAGCTGCCCACCCCCGACCTGACCATCACCCTCATTTGAAAACATTTCATGAGGTCTTTCAAGACCACACATACGAAAGGGCATCCCCATCACTGAGACTGACTTCTGCCCTGCATCAGTGTTTCTTATTACTCTTATCTGCTTATTGGATTACCATTAGCTACTTATCTTGACAAATGCACAACCATAAATATAATTTACTGGATTTTGAAACTATAAGCCATGGCTTGTTTATATCATTCTTTGTTTCCAGGCAGGATTTAGTAGTACATGCATTTTATTAAAGGATCCTTCCTCTGCCTCAGTCCAGGCTAACAAATACATATTTCCCTGCTCCTTTCCCCTTTATTTTTCTGCCAAAAAGGCCCAAATAGAAACTGTTGCTTGGTTTATAGCCTTCTAAGTTTTTTTTCCTGAAACAGAAGGCTATGACGTTTGAACAAAATATGGTATTTCCTTCACAGCAATTTGTATGTTAGTGATGAGAAAGAGCCAATGTAAAATTCAAAAATATTCCTGACACCTTATCTCATACATGTGTCAGCGAAGTTTCAGACGGGAACTCACGAAGTAAAGAATCTTTTCCTATTTCACCTTTGACAAGTGAGTGCACGTTTTCCGTCATTTGAGGAGTGTATATCTTAAGGAACTCTGAAAGACAAAAGCACTACAACTTGATTCCAGCTGCCAAATAAGGAATCTGTGATGGGCGAACCTCTATTCTGCTTCAGCATCAGCTATGCAAACTCTTCACAACGCCTCTTTCACTTGTCCTAAAACCGCCCAACCTTATCTTCTGCCTGGAAAGTTTTCCACTGATTAACTGACATTTCTATTTGAGACACTTGCCTGGATTCTGATGTGGGAAATTCAGGGACAGGTCAAGAATGCCTGGGTTAAAATTTTTTACTTGGAGTTGAAAGCAAATCCAGAAATAGAATTCAGTGGCTTGGGCATGGGAAGGTTTCAAGAGTCTGTAGACTCTGCTAATGGACTCTGCAGTCACTGCTTTTTAAACCTCTCATCAAGCTGTTTGCAAATAAGCAGGGAAGACCTGCCCTTTAGCCTGTGCATGAAACACGTACTCTCCTTACTTCAGCCCTCAGAATCCCCAAAGAGACCCTAGGGCACTGATCTAGTTTGCCCTCTGAGCTGAAAAGCCCCTGGCTTATCACAGTATACCCATCAGTGTTGAGAGCAGGTATAACTCATTCACTCACACAGGCAGACGCAGAGTAAAAGCATTTGCAAGTGATTGTATTATTTTTACCAAGTTACCAAGTGCTTATGAAAACAAAATGCTCTATTCAGAAAACCCCAGAATTTGCAATCCAAATCTTTCAAACTTCTGGGGCCCTTGATCTTAGTATGACTCAGTAAGACAACCCAGGCCCCCATCCCACGGTCCGGGAGGGACTCCTCCCTGTATCCCAGAAGATTTCTAGGGAGCTCTCAATTTCTTGATAAGTCCACACAGCATCCAGTTTGGCAGCAGGCTTTAGGTTTTGTCTTTCTGGTTTCCTTTACCTCACACTGGAAATCACTCCAAAACCTTCCTTTCCTCAGAGTACCACTAAGTCTTTTGTATCTAGTGAAATTTACAGAAAATTTGAACTATTAATAAGAGAAGGGCAAAATCTTCACCTTGGATTTTAAATATCACTATCCAAAGATTCCATCAGCCAATTCTCACCATAGGCAATTTATCGGAAGCCAAGCTCTCTTGTGACTCAGCTGGTAAAGAATCTGCCTGCAATATATTATTATATATTAAATATACAATTTAAATCTTATACACTGATGCTTGAAGGCAGGTAACACAATCCACATTTAATAAGGAAAGAATGGGAGGTTCTAAGATGCTAATTAACTTGCCTGAGGCCACACTCCTGGTAAGTGGTGGAGATGGGATTTAATCCAAGGCTTGGCTGATTTCTAGGTTCACGCCTCTTCCTGCACACATGCGATGAGTTGCCTAGGATAGCTTCTTCTGGTTCTACTCTCTTGCTTTTTGGGTAATCAAAGATCATAATCCAGGCAGTTGAAGAACCTAGGAAGTAGATGGCTCCCAATAGCTTCATTTCTGCCTTCTGTCTCCCAAACATAAACTGAACTCTTTAGAGAAAAAGTTTACTCTCCTGTCTATAAAGACCCTTAAATTCTCCAAAGCTTCACAGCTGTGTGAAGCACACTACGCCCTTCCTTCCTCACCCCAAAGTCCTACAGTAGAACATTAACTTTGTAGAAAGGCTTAGGTTTTATTCACAAACACCCATTTTGTTTTATCACAAACACCTATTGACACAATTTCTTAACATATCCCATTGATGGTATACATATTTTAGGTTAAGAATTACAATAAATACAATGACCTCGAATTAGGTCCATAACCTAATTGGTCCAATGACCACAGAATTAGAAAAAAAAAAAAATCTTCTTTTTTCCTCACTCAAGTAGAAGCTTATGAATCTCTTTTCTCATATTCTCCCATCTTCTACAATGATCCTCCCAAGGTCATTGTCTCATCCACTCATTTGGAATAATGATGGGGTGACTAATGACCATGTGGGAAAGATGGAAATCAGGGATGGTTCCGAGTGGCACAAACCTCTCCTTATTCCTGAGCCCCTCCAATTACAATTGTACCTGCTGACAGATGCAGACCTGCTAACTCACAGAGAAACATGAAATCTTGGTATTTTTTCTTGGCACTTAGAGTTACCAAGTTTCTCAAGAACTTCTTCCCTGGAGGAAAAATAGAAAGTATTCACTGACAGATTAGACCAGAATTACCTTTTAATAAAGAGATACTGGGTAATATCAATTGCCATTAATGAAAGATACCTTTTCCCTACCAATAATCTTCCAAAAATTGATCAGAAATCACCAGGACTCTGCTGAGACAAAATCATGGTGGATAAACCACCACTATTTCACACATGGATTAATGCATCGCCCTCCTATCTACTTTCAACTGTCTCCCACCGTGTGTGGGGGGGCCCCAAGACCACTCTCAGGCTCAGTGATTTGCTAGGACAGACAGGACTCAGAAAAGTTGTTTTACTCATGGTACAGTTTATTATAATAAAGGCAGGCAGTTGGAAATTAGGAAAAGTCACATGGGTGGAGTCCAGGAGAAACCAGGCACAAGCTTCCAGGTGTGTCCTCCTGGGGGAGTCAGACAGGACATATTGAATATCCTTTCAACAATGATGTGTGACTATGTTTGTCAATTGTTTCAACTAGGAAAACCTTGTGTTCAGGCTTTTATTGTGGGTCAGTCATGTACATATGCAGCATCTGTGTGAGTGATCCCAGCTACTCAGACTGCAGTCCTCTTATCTGCTGAAACTAGTATAGCCTGTCCTAAACCCTCATGAACAACAAAACTCTTTTTAAACAGAGTATTCCAAGGGCTCAGAAGTTATCTCCCAGGAGCCCCACTAAAGCATCTGTTTTTTGAAGCCAGATCTCTGTTGAATGTGCAGGATTTGAGCAACCCAGGCCTGCTGAGTTAACTCTTACTTCCCTTGAGTCTATTCTCTGCAGAGATGACTGCTTAAAGTCAGAGAGATGCTGCTTAAAACTGAAGACAGGAAACACCATCACTCCTCTGCTCAGAAGCCCTGAGCTTCCTTGGTGGGTCAGACAGGAAAGAATCTGCCTTCTATGAGGGAGATTCAGGTTCAAACCTTGGGTTGGGAAGATCCCCTGGAGAAGGAAATGACTACCTATTCCAGTATTCTTTCCTGGAGAATTTCCATGGATAGAGGAGTCTGGCAGGCTATAGTCCATGGGGCTGCAAAAAGTCAGACTTGATTAAGCAACTAACACTATGACTCCACGTCATCTGGTTCCTGCCATGTCTTCATTCACCCCATTTGCTCCTCCTTAGCTCACTAGACGCCAGTCTCATCAGCCCCCTCCCTGTGTCTCAAAACCATATGCGCATTCATGCCTCCAGGAATATGTTTCCTCCCCTCAGAATGACTTTTTGTCATTTGTGCACAAGATTTCCTTCCTTGGTCACAACATCTAACATTTAACCCCATTCCCAGAACATTGCATATTTTACTTTTGCCTATTTTTCCCTGCTTACCACTCATCATTGACTATTATACTCTATGACTTCATTACTCATTACTCCTCTCCCCCCTAGAATGCTAACTCCTGAGGTGTGTCATCTTTGTTCTCTGCCATATCCATGGTTAGAAGCAGTGCTTGACATACTCAATACTATTGTTGAATGAATAAATAAATGAGGTGAAGGTGGTTGTATGGATCCCCATCCTAAGTAGCCAGGAAACAATGATCATCATATCAACATCACATCAACATCATTAATAAAGCTTTACCCTTTGGGGTCATTTTACAGATTTCAAAAAGTTTCTGTAGTTATTAACTACCTGGGCCTCATCTCTCTGGGAAGTGAGTATAATAAATAGTGAATGCTTCTTCTGTGCTAATGTGGGATGTAGGGGAAGGTGAGTACAAGGTAAGGAGATGCAGAGGAAAGGAGATTGGAATCAATGTCTTCGGCACTTTGGTCTTCCATAAACTTCCACTCTATGGGGCTTGTATAAGACACTATCATTTATGGGTTCAGTTTGTCTTTGTTTATAAAATAAAGAAGTTGAACTTGGTTTTGATAATGTGAAGTCCTTCTTTTTCCATAAGCTTGTTGTAATAGCCCAGTTTAATGAGCTCCAATGTGGTTTCTTTCAACTCATACTGTTCTTTTTCTGAGAAAGGACAGTTTGGATCAAGGGTCTTCTTTCTCTAAGACTATAGGTGGGATTCTAGATCTGTCCTGAGATTTACCTTGAACTTCCTGTGGCAATCGCTGCTATTGCAATTAGGAAGGGTAATTAACTCCTTCTAAGTTCACCCTTTTATTTTAACCAAGTATCTCTACTGCTTTCAAATACATAACAATGTTTCGATAACCTGGAGAAATGCCTATGCTATTTTACTAAGTGTTAAAAAATAGCATCAAAAAGTAAATTTAAAGTATTGTCTTAATTACACAAAAACGTGTATAGCAAATGTATGGAAGTATGCAAAATGTCAACTGTGCTTTCTTTGTGTACTGGCAGTTTTCCCCATCTAGCTATTTGTTCATTTCTATATTTTTCATAATGTCTAAAATAAATGTGCTTTGATACCTAACATTATTTGCTTAATTTGAAATTTTAAGACAAAACCAAACATAATAAGAAAACTAAGTATAGAGTGACAAAATTTATGTTATTTTTATTTTCCAAGGTGATTTTTTGAGATTATGAACATAGTTGACCAAAAAAGGTTAAAATTTGTATTTCCTTGGATTGAGTATCATTTCAGTACTTAGTCAATGCCAACTGGTAGTCAAGCTCTCCTTTTGGGGATGTATGCTAGAGTATCAGAAGTTTATTTGAGGAGAGCAGCCATTAGAATCACATCTTTCATGCAATTTAACTTGCTTTCAGAACTACCGTTTGCCCCAGCCTAAATGAATTTTCACCCACTTCAATCCTTGGAGAAGAAACTCAGAACCAGAAGGCTTTGCTCTTTATTAGTTCTGGAACAGGTAGGCTTGAAGCAGCAGCAAGTTCCTGTTCCAAATGGGCCAATCCAATCGTGTTGACAGTGATTTAAAACAAGTAGGATACTTTTAGGGCAAAAGTGTGTGTGTGTGTGTGTGTGTGTGTGTGTGTGTGTGCGTGTGTGTGTATGATAGAAAGATTCTTGATATTCTCTTAAACTGAGTACTTCCTCTCTGCCCATATATAATTGTCCCTTATTGTGGGAAAGACATGATATACAATAACAACAACAACAGACCACTAAGTGAGCTGTTTCCAAGCTTCATTTACACCCTATCATTTAACTGAGTGCTAAAGTGCTCGAGTTTAATCCTCTTTCTCAAGTGCCAAAACTGAGCGTACATGAAAAGCAAAATGTATTTTCCCAAGTATCAGGTTTCACAGGCAGATGTTACATAGATGTGACCAACTATGTCTGTGTGTGTTTTCAGTAAACATTTCAACTTCTATTATTGAGTTTAATTTACCCAGCTTATATGTTTGTCAGCTATCCTCTGTCTCCGTATCCAAGGGATTGGAACTCAACTGAACTTCCCATAACACAAATCACCAAACTGTGTTCTGCATCAGTGTCTGTTAGTGCATGTACTTTATCTTCCTTACAAAATTACAAGTTCTTAAAGATTAGGGGCTGAATCTATTTTAAAATTTTCATATTCTGTCACACAGTGTCTTTGTCACAAAAGTTGATGGCTGTCACTGAGACTATCTACAGTTGGGCACTAAGTGGCCAGTGGTTGATGGAAGAGTGGGGACAAGAGAGGACAGACATTTAAGATGTGTTGAGTATAAGCTCTTAACAGTCACTAGACTAAGGACGTTAAAAAACTCATTTTCTCTGATAATATCTTTTATATGTGTATTATTATTTGAATCACTTTATAGATGAGGAAAAGGCAATTTGAATGAGTGACATCATTTATGAAGCATTAGGATTCAAAAACATTTCAGTCTAATACTCCAATTTTACGTCTTTTGATTGACTGTTCCAGGACTTCACAGTGACCTTGGCCTTGAAATTTGCTCCAGATTGCCTGGCAGTCATGGACATTTCATTCAGTACAAAAAGAAGTGTACCGTCTCTCTCTTGCTTTTCTATAGGGTCCACTGTCTTATTTGTAAGCAGCGTCTGGAGCCTGGGAGAACCTCTGTTTCTTTTGAAACTTGGCTTTGAATGTTAAACCTATTTATTTATAAAGGACATTTAAGAGCTCCCCAGAGGCTGATGGTTCTACTATTTGCAGGTGGATCCCTGCCCAAACTGAGGTCATCTTTCAGAGTAACAGTTGAAAGCAATGGTCTTTCTACTTTATCTTTTTCATGGCAGGTAACTCATCTGTCAACAGCATGTCAATCAAATTTCAATTATTAATGAATGTCCTTAGGATGGAGGACATTTGAGAAATGGACACATCATGTGGTACAATCTTGAATGTATTTACTGGCTCTTGCCATGCAGCGCTAAGTCACTTCAGTCGTGTCTGACTCTTTGCGACCCTATGGATTATAGCCTGCCAGGCTTCTCTGTCCATGGGATTCTCCAGGCAAGAATACTGGAGTGGGTTTCCGTGCCCTCCTCCAGGAGATCTTCCCGACTCAGGGATCGAATCTATGTCTCCTTAAGCTCCCATATTGTAGGCAGATTCTTTACTGCTGAGCCTCTGGGAAGCCCTTATTGGTGCATATGACAGTCTATAAACATTGTATGTGTGCAGTCTGGCCGCTTCACTGACCCCTGATATGGAACTGGATGGAAGGAAGTTCTTGCTACACTTTGTGATCACTCCAGTGAGCCAGTCTCCCACTGTCCTGTTCACAGCATTCTAGGCAGCTGATGATAATGGGGACACATCTTCCATACATATTTAGGGAAAGGCTGCAGTCCATGGGGTCTCGAAGAGTCGGACACAACTGAGTGACTACACTTTCACTTTCCACTTGCATGCACTGGAGAAAGAAATGGCACCCCACTCCAGTGTTCTTGCCTGGAGAATCCCAGGGGCGGCAGAGCCTGGTGGGCTGCCGTCTATGGGGTCACACAGAGTTGGACACGACTGAAGTGACTTAGCAGCAGCAGCAGCAGCACTACCAGGAAGAGCTACTGGAAATGATGGTAATGAGGCACTGTGCAGGCAGACTCCACACAGTCAAAGTACTGCTCATGTGGGAAGCTGGGAGGCTGGAAATTTATAGGAGAGAAGCCAGCAGTAAGTAAGACAATCCCACCTCCACAGCCCCCCACCCCACTCGTCAGGGAGCTTAAGGCTCCCTCCTAATCTTTCTTTGACCCCAGCTTACTCCAAACTGGTTTGTGCCGGCTAAGAGCTTGGTAGGAACCTTTGCTCCCTGCAATATTTTTTTACACCATACCTGTTCCCTGGTGACTCAGATGGTAAAAAGTCTGCCTGCAGTGCAGGAGAATTCCATAGACAGAGGAGCCTGGTGGGCTACAGTGCTTGGGGTCACGAAGAGTCGGACATGACTGAACGACTAACACTGTGTATAAAGAACTTGTACTGAGATTTCACAAGACCCTTGACATTACCCAAAAAGAACATCAGGAAACAGAGCAAGCATCAGTGTGTCTGCCTACATGCAGAGGAAACTTCAGAAAGAGAGCCACTCTGGATACACAGTGATAGCCAAATGCGTTGAACTCAGAGAATCCACATATTCTGTGTGCTTTGGGAAAATAGGAACTGACCACGGGACTCTGTGCCCATAATTTCTGTCGATTTTTTTCCTCTGAGGATTTTATTTTCCTTGTGCTTTTCTTTGGTGAGAGCTGGACTTGAGACCCAGTTGATTGTTAATTTAAAACACAATAAACATCATTATTTACTTAAAATTAGATTTTTTGTCCCTTAATACTGAACTGCCACATGAAACAAAACACCCCCGTGCAGACAAGGCACAGAAGGTTGCGTAACCCAGGCTGCCTGCTTCTGTTTTCCTAATGAAATGGCCGCGTCTCTGGTTTTATGGGCACGACAGAGTCTGGGAAAGGCACACGTCAATGTTGCTCCTGAAGGAACATGCTGGTGAGATTCCTTTGCTCTGAGCTGCTTCTCTTTACTTCATTCCCCCTGCTGAGTTCTTCCTTACTCGGCAGAGGAGAAACTACTTTGGGGTTGAAATAAATTAAAATGAAGTCTGACTCTGTCCCTTATACTGGTAACTTCTCCTCCTTTATTGTCTATGCACCTCTCCCTGGATTTTCCCAGTCTGTCTTGGATGTTTGTCTATTTTCACTAGAAGACATCCTCCCCATGCCCTGACCTTGTTCCTAAGGTCACTTTCCGGTTTGTATTAGAACCCAGAATGGTTGTGCTTGGAAGGTGAATCCACAGGCAAGCTTACCAGAAGCTGAGATTCACTGTGGTCATAACAGAACCTGATCCCCAAGGCTGAAAGTATGTGAATCAACACTCCAGTTCCAGCTTGCTAACGCAGGACCGTGACTGAGGTTTTGTAGAGAGATGGGGAATATCCTGCCAGGGAGGTGAGGGAAAGGTGTGTGTTTGGCGTGGCTTCAAACAAGAAGGCATAAGCTCTGTCGTTCAGTTTCAGGCAATATGGTTGCCAAGGGAAGATTATGAAGTAAGAGTCCTTCCTAGGGCACATGGAATCTCATTATCAAGGTGGCCGCTGACTGTCCATATGAAGGCCAGCCTGGCTGTCCAGACCAATCCCCAGATGGGTGAGTTACTCTGGAGGGCAGGTGCTACACTAGTGAAGTGGTGTCATTGGCCAGGCAGGAAACCAAAAGAGAAGCATTTCTTTTTTTGGTGGGATTCATGCTCCATTTCCCCAGCTGCTTGCTCCCTGGAATGGCATCCCCAGCTTTGGCCCCAGGCCACCAGGCCTTGGGGCTGAGCATTCCTCGAGCCTTTGGAACAGCTTGGCATCCAGTCAGTGTGCACATCTGGAATGTGCAGCTGGATTCAGAACTTTCCAGTGGACTCTGGCACTCGGCAGTGTGTTGGGACTGTTGGCATTGACTCAGTTTGAAGGGGTTACAGCCCATATTTCCTCAAATGGTGCTTCTTGCTCATCAATACCTGCAGTCCAAGGCAGAGAAGGAGCCTCTGTTCCACTCAGGCAAAGAGAGCAAGGTCACGGTTAAGTTGGATGAAGAAGCCCCGTGTAGCAGGTCCAGATGTCTGTCAGCCATGGGATGAGGTTTTCTGTTCAGAGCAGAGCAGTGAACAACAGGATGTGATTAGGAATTCATGGAACAAACTGGCTTCTCCCTGGCTGCCTGTGCCTTCTTCGTGGCACTCACAGTTCACCCAGGCTGAGAGCAAGGCAGGCAGAGAGAGCCACGCCCACCCTCTTTCCCACCCTCTTTCCCTTACTTCCTTAATGTGTCTGACTCTTCAAAAACAGCAACAGTCATTTGTTGAGTACTTATTAAGTGCCAAGAACTTTATATACATTGGCTCGCTTAACCTTTACAAGAACCCAATGATGTATGATTCCTGCCCGGATTTGAAGCAAAGGAAACGAGACTCAGAGATATTAATTATCTCAGACTTCTGGACACTCTTAGAGAGTGGCCAAATGAAATCCTGTGTTGTTTCTATCTGCCTTCAAAGTCCATTACTCTTTATGACTTGGTCATGCCACATTAACTCGACTTTCCAAGAGTTTTGATAGGAGTTAGATTATCTAGGATACAGGGTGACTGCTGTAACAAACACCCAGGATAAGAATAGCTTATACAAATCAAAAGTTTAATTTTTCTCAACCCAAACAAAAGCAGTCCAAGACTGATGTGGTAGTTCTGCAGCGCCAGGGAGGCACTATAGCTCCTCTACGTGGTTCAATGTGGTTCTTTCTGATATCTGCTTCCAACTGGAAGGATGAACAAAAGTGAGGCAAGACAACACACACACCCCCAAATGGCTCAGTCACAGATCCACACATAGCAATAAGGATAGCATAAAAATTAGGCTTTATGCTAAACCTTTATGTGGATGACTAAAGTCTAGTACCAAATAAGCACAGAAGAGGGCAAGAATGGATATTGAGGCACAGTTCTCCCTATTTGCCATGTATTCTAATGGCCAATCCAAATTTCAGAAGGAAAAAAAATAGTGTGATACCTTTAATGTAAAGGCATCTGGATCTTTCTGGACTGGATCAAGAATAATAGAAGTCTGAGATACAAGCAAGCCATCTTCCTTGAGAAATGGAAAAATAGGAGAAGAGAGAGAGACAGAGACCTGTAAAGATACCAGTGATTCATAGATCATCGGATAGAACTGGTCATATGGCTTCAACTGGACTGCAACAGAGGCTGGAAAATATTGGGGAGATCATGGATTTGGGATGAGCATCAATTGTCTCTGCCGTGGAGATTTCACAAAAAACAAGACTTTCCAACTTTTCTTGGAAAATCAGATGTAGCAACTGGAGATGTAATCAGATGAAATCAGATGTAGCACCATGGTGAACGAGACACACTGGAAACCAATTTCTCTGACTAAAGTGGGCAGTTGAGGAGCTCCAGTTGCTACATCTGATTTTCCAAGAAAAGTTGGAAAGTCTTGTTTTTTGTGAAATCTCCACGGCAGAGACAATTGATGCTCATCCCAAATCCATGATCTCCCCAATATTTTCCAGCCTCTGTTGCAGTCAGAATGGAGAAGGCAATGGCACCCCACTCCAGTACTCTTGCCTGGAAAATCCCATGGACGGAGGAGCCTGGAAGGCTACAGTCCATGGGGTCGCTAAGAGTTGGACACGACTGAGCGACTTCACTTTCACTTTTCACTTTCATGCATTGGAGAAGGAAATGGCAACCCACTCCAGTGTTCTTGCCTGGAGAATCCCAGGGATGGTGGAGCCTGATGGGCTGCCATCTATGGGGTCGCACAGAGTCGGACACGACTGAAGCAACTTAGGAGCAGCAGCAGTGTCAGATACAGTTTTGAATGATTTTAGAAGGCTTGTCCTAAGTTGTTCCTGACAAGCCAAGGCAATTCATTTTATTCCAGAATAAGAATTGTTTCGCCCTAAATACATTTCCTTACATTTTCCTCAATGACTCTCTACACTTCCTCACACTTTGACTGTGAGAACAACCTTCATGTAGCCCTGTGGGTTGATATTTTGAAACTCAAAGATTGTGGGAAACATCTAGTATGGGCTTTGCAAGTGTAAGAAATAGTACTGTGCATATTTTAATGAAAACTTTATGAATGGCCATGCCTCTTCTTTTCACTCTGTTCAAGGAAGGTGGAGAGAATTAGTAAGCTAAAGATCGAGGTTGAAGTGTTAGTCTATGACTTGTTAGATGTCTGACCATGGGTGCATCTTTAGCCTCTTGGAACCCTTATAAAACATTCAGTACAAAGTGGTCATAGGAATTCCCTTGTGTTCCAGTGGTTAGGACTTGGCACTTTCAGTGCTATGACCCAGGTTCAGTCTCTGTTCACGGAGCTGAGATCCCACAAGCTGCTCAGCGTGACCGCAAACAAAAATCGGTGGCAATGAGGATTAAGTGAGGTAAAGTTTGTGACGGCATTGTAAACTGCAACACCAATGACACCAATTCAGTTTATAATCTATCTTTCAAGTTTTGTAGCTTTCTATTTCTTTTAAATTTTCAATAATGCAGTCTCCTCTACACTTATTTTATTTTTATTTTACTTAAGATAAAGGCAAGAACTTAAACATAGTTCTAGATATCTAGAAGAGACAAGAAAAATATTCTCCTTTTACAGTTCAAGAAACAGACCAAGTAGACTCACCAGAGTCAAACAGCGAAGGCAGAATAAAAGTTGAAAGTTAGTCGTGTCCGACTCTTGCTACCCCCCGGACTACACGGTCCATGGAATTCTCCAGCCAGAATACCGGAGTGTCTAGCTGTTCCCTTCTCCAGGGGATCTTGCCTGCCCAGGGATCAAACCCAGGTCTCCCATATTGCAGGATTCTTTACCAGCTGAGCCGCCAGGGAAGCCCAAAAGTTGAAAGGTTGTGGGCAAAATTAAAAGAAAGACCAAATACAGCTGATTCTCATTATTTGCAGATTCTCTATTTGCAAATTTGCCTACTGGTTAACATTTATCTGTAATTCTAAAATCAATATTCCTAGAGTAGTCATTTGCAGACATGAGCAGAGCAGTGAAAAATTTAAATCACCCCACAAAGCACATTCCTAACTGAGCTTGGACAGGGTGACATTGCCTTCTTGTTTCAGGTCTTATACTGTAAACACGTGTTCTTTTTGCAGTTTTGTTTTGTTTTGCATTTTTGTGCTTCTTATTGGTGTTTTCACTCTTTAAAATGGCTCCCAAACATAGAGCTGCAGTGTTATCTAACATAAGAAGTGTGTGATGAGCCTTATGGAGAAAGTATGTGCTATAGATAACTCCACTGAAGGATGAGTTATGTTGCTGCTGACCAAAATTTCAATTTTAATGAAACACACACACACACACACACACACATTGCGTAAGGTGCTTTAAATAGAGAAACATAAAACAAGATCATGTATTGATTTGTTGATCAAAATGTAACCATAGGCTTGCAGGAACTTAACTCTATGATTTCCTTAAAAGTAATGGCTCAATATTAGCTAATTGTATATCTGAGGCAAATTTATAGAGCATAATTACTGTGAATAATGCAAATCAACTGTATATTGCCAGATGCAAGCCCTTCATTATAATTCAAAACTTTTAACAAGATTGCTTTCATTTCAAGCCCCTTTCAAGTAGAGTGATGGAACCAATGGAAAGCACTGTGTCTTGGTGGCATCTTTGACATGCCACCGATGTTATCAGCTAACTTTGGAAATATATAGCTTAGCCACAAGTCACTTTGAGCTCCATGTGAGCTATAGCATGAGCCTGAATTCAATATTTAGGGTCTAAGCTCAGAAGTAGATGTATTTCATTCATTTTGACTTCACAATCAATATAAGTTAAAAGTTGACTGATTGGTGGTTTAGGTTAATAAGATGAAAAATTATGAAATGTTTAGATTTCTCATTTCCTTTTGAAATAGTTGTGTAAATCAGTCTGTCTTTCTGCCTTTCTCCTCTCCTTGCCTTCATCCTATTCTCTTCTCTTTTCCTCTCGATTTTAATCTCTTTCACTTCTCTCACTCCCCTCTCTGCTCTCTCTTCTCCCTCATTTCTCTTTCCTGATGTCATGACACTTTTCTGTGTACAGAGCACAAAGCAAACCAGAAACTTGATAATTACTCATTTAATTTCATGACTACAGAGGACAACCCTATCAAATGCACTCTGAGAACTCTCAAAATGCAAAGATCAAAAGGCGACTTGAGGAAGCTGCGTTTTGAGATAACTTTTAAAACCTCTATTTGTTTTTTTCTCCTAGCTCAGGGCAAAAGAATTAAAAAAGTGAAAATACGTTTAAAGAAATCCCTGAGAGTTGAACTGTATTTTAGGTAACTTAGATCTCAAAAGTGACTTTTAAAAAGTGTGAAAAAACATGATGCACAACTGTATGATCTTAATTACATAAAAATGAAGGCTTAGTTGTGTAAATACACAAATGAGATCTAGAAGGACACATCAAATGGTAAGCTGCTTGTGATTATGGATGACTTTGTGTTTTGCTTCTTGTGTTTTTTGGTTTCCTATTATGCACGTGTTAACTTTTAATAAATAAATATTTTAAAAGTAAAAAAAATTTTGAATTAGCTGCTGATTGCATTGAGCAAAGGCTGGAAATAAATGAAACCAATTCACTTGGAGACTTAGTTAGAAATTGGCTAAATTTGGAGCTTTGTTTGCCTTTTGTGAAATATCTACCTGGTTACAGTATTTCATGTTTTAATAACAAGCCTGGCTTTGTTAAAGATGCGTGAGCATTGGAGGTAACATGCTTGATCTTGTTAAGATCTGTTGGGGCACTCTCTCTTTTCTCCCTTAGATGCACAAGTTTCAGTCCTGATCCATCATGCCAAGATAAGAGCTGGAGAGCTTTTAGTTGAAGAGTAGCCATTTAGTGCTTCTGAAAGAAGTCTCAGTACAGCTTCCCCATGCACCCGGAGTCACTTTAACGATACCAGGGAGCACATAATGCACTTTACCCTGATGTTTCACTACTTTAGGCACTAACCCATTGTCAGATCCACCATCAATATCTTATTAAATTCATCACTGTGTCCTTGACATTATTTTAATAGCTCTGGCAATTGCATGATAGATATAAATAAATCACAAGCCTGAATTTTCTTTTATGTGACTTCCTGACTCAATCCACCACTCACTTTCTCTTTAGCTATAAAAATCCTTAGGCAACCAGTCACTTTTTCAGTTGGTAGGAGCACTGTGACAGGAGCTTTACATAGATGCTTTCTGAAGCATTTGCTTTAACACTGCAGATTTATCTATGGAGCCAAACCCTTGAACATCAAAGACAAGGGTTTTGTCTTTGATTGTTTGATTGGCCCTGGTCTACTGAGAACTTGACCTCAGCCCTCTCCAGTTTCAGGTACCTGGGAAACACGTGTTCTCGTGATTCATGTACATAGGTAAAACATGCTTTGAAATGCTTTCTTTAGTCCTTGCTAGATGAGAGCAGTGTTACTATTTCAAGCTTAACCAGCAGTCTGGATTTCTCTATTTCACAAGCTTGAATAAATCGAACATCTTATTTTGAAAGTTCTCTGCCCTTTTCTTCCTTTTTTCTTTCTTAGCAACATATGAGCTTTTACACCATTTACTGATGCAAATTGCAGACATTTTTTTAGAACTATGCTGTGGCTAGCTTCTTTAGGCTAAAAATACTCCAGCTTAACTGTGTTAGAGATGATGATTTATGAATTTTATGGGAAACCAGGGGAAGATCACTATTAGATAATATTATCGCCAGGAAAACACAAGTCCCCAAATCATGCTTATAGAGGAATTATTATGCCTGAGAACGAGATAAACTGAAACAGAAGATAAAGTAACACTGTTTTTAGCTTACCTCCGTCTTCACGAAAAACTTGAGTGAAATGGATTGGGTTACAAGAAAGCAACTTTTCCTTCCACAAGGTGCTCAAGCTTGAGTATGTGTAAGAATCACCTAGAAGCCTGGTTAACATGCAAGTCACTTGGCCCTATCCTTGATGTAGTAAGTCAGGGGTGGGGCTTGAGAGTTTGCATTTCTCACTTTGAGATCTTCTGAGTTAGGCCTTCATCACCTCAAGATAAAGCAAAACGTGAAGTCCAACCCGCCTATAGCCCTCCAAGTCCATGCCCATGTTTTTGATCTTAACCCCATGATGTCAGGAAAATTCCTTCAGTTCCTGGCACTGAGCTGGCCCCAGCCTAGTACGTTGGGCATTGTGTTCCATTTCAGTAACTCCAGGTCTGCCTGATGGATGAGAGAAACTCAATACTGGGCCCCACGGGTGGAAGAAAAGAAAGAAGATGGTGCCACTCCGTCATTCACTGGCTGTGCCCAACACTGAAAAGCTCTGCCCATCGCACATGGCCCACTCGTTTGTATGATGAGAGCTGACCAGTGAGCTCGGTCCCCTCCTTGCACACCCAGCACCAAAGAGGGAGTACAGAGAAGGGCTCACGCTAGTTTTAGAAAAGGAAATTGTACCCTCATTTCTTCCCCCACTGCTGATTTCTTCGGATAAACCACAGTCAGTGGTTTCCCATGTGTGTCTCCTGCCCACTGGTACCAAGTCATCTTCTTTGCGTGTGTGCCTCTATTTCAACAGCAGAAGTGCACAATTATGTTTGAAAACAGACTTCAATTCTTGCAGAAAATATCCTTGAAAGTAATCCTATAATGAGTATTTTTGTAAATTATGTCTTTTCTCCTTAAATCATCTATTTTATATATTCCTGCTATCATGGATACAGTCTGAAGTAAGTGAGACATGTAAATTTGGACTTATCTGCCCATTGCTTATTTTGCTGTTAACGTTTTATTGTAGAAAATTTCAAACATGCTTTTATTTTTTTCAATTTTTTAAAAGAATAATCTTTATTTAAAAATTTATTTATTTTTGGTTGTGCTGGGTCTTCATTGCTCTACAGGCTTTTCTCTAGTTGTGATGCGTGAGTTTCTCACTGCGGTGGCTTCTCTTGCTATGGAGCATGGGCTCTAGGGCATGCAGGCTTCCATATTTCTGGCACATGGGCTCAGTAGTTGCAGCCTCCAGGCTCTACAGCACAGGTTCAATAGTGGTGGTGCACTGGCTTAGTTGCTCCCTGGCATGTGGGATCTTTCTGGATTCAGGGATTGAATGTGTCCTTCACTGGCGGGCAGATTCCTTACCACTGAAGTATCTGGGAAGCCCTCTTTGTTTTCAGAATGGAGAACACGTGTATACCCATGGCAGATTCATGTTGATGTATGGCAAAACCAATACAATATTGTAAAGTAATTAGCCTCCAATTAAAATACACAAATTTATAATTTAAAAAACTATTTTCCCCAACTTTTCTGCTGTTTGAACTTTATCTGGTATGGAGAGAAAATACAAGACTCTCTTAGGAATTTGGGTTGAGGATAGTAGACTTCCCATCACATAGTATTTTCTTATGACCCTTCAGTGTTGGGAAAAACTGTTCTTTACTTGCAGAAGTGATGTCTTTTTTTGGATAGATAATGTGAACCTTGCTCTGATTGTGCTTCTGTCTACTTTAATTTGAGGTCTTTTAGAGACAATTTGTAATAACTTCTAGCTTGTGTATAGAAGCTTTGGGCACTCATTTCTGAATGCTACAGTGGTCTTTAATTTCTTCCCCTTGTCTCTTAAAAAATTCTATTTTATTCAAAACATTTCTGTTAACACTCTCTGATCAACTTTTAAAAAGGAGATAGGGTAAAAACAAATGCATTTTTCAGACAAAGGGATTATCTTCCTGCCCTTACAGTAACAGCCCATCGTGGAGTCTATGTGCTAGACAAGAAAAGCATTTGATCTCATTGAAAGAAATCCATGCCCAGCAGTAACCTGACAAATACACCGCAGGAACATCAGTGGGCATCACGAGAATGCGTACTTATGGCCAGTCAAGAAGCCTTTTTGCATCCATTAGTCTCACGTGAGCTCATTGACTTTACTGAGCTCCAGTGAATGAAAGCCCTTTCAAGTCTGGTTCCTTCCAACCTCCAATAGGTTGTGATTCCATCAATTTCTACTATTTGGGGTTGCAGAAATACTATATATTAAGGTAAAAAACCTGGACAAGATGACTTAAAATATATTACAAAGTCCTACAAATATGTACAAAAAAGACAACTCATTAGGAAAATGGAATTGGATCAAAAAAGTATTTCACAGAACTAAAAATGACCACACGTGTATGAGAAAAGTCTGGGCAATCTCATTCCTAACAGAGAACAAGCAAATTACATAACAAACAAAATAGTGGCTTTGGCCAGCTAGATTGGCAATATTTTAGGAAAAGTAGGAGAGTATGGGAAATGAATCCTCTTAATCACCGTTGATGGGATTATTGTCCTAACCTGAAGGTAAGTTGCAAAGAATTACCCCAAACTTAAATGGGGAGCCTGTACCAGGAAGAATTCTTCTAGGGAATTATCCTTCACAAATAGTGGCACTTGTATACAGAGGCATGTATATGCATGCCACGGTCACATTCATTATAATATTGAAAAAAGGGATAATTAAATAGTCCATTAATAGGTGAATGATAAAGTAATCATTATGTGGATGTATCCATATGATGGCACCCTATGCAGCAGTTTAATGAGCATGATAGCTCTCTGTGTGCCAGCATGGAAACACTCTTCAAAACATATGGTTCAAAGGATAAAAGCAAGATGCAGAACAATATGAAAAGACTATGAGTCCACATATGTAGCAAACGAACTACTGCAGACAATATGTTTTTGTGTGTCTTTAAGAAGGCAAACACACCGAGAAAGGACTTTTAAAAATAGCTAGTCCTGGTTAGGGGAGTGGGCTGGAGATGGCGATGGGGAGGAGAGTGAAGAAGGGCTTTTAATTTGTTATCGTATGTAGTTCTGCAACATTTGAACTTTAACTTTTTCATGTTTGCATCCCTGCATAGTGCAATTACCCCCCCCCCCAAAAAGAGCCTTTAAAATAATGATAAAAATTAGGATAAAAGAACTAAATAGATACATATTCAAATATAATCTGGGTAATGGAATTACAGATAGTTTTTAGTTGTTTTGAGTGGCTGTTTCCAAATTTTTACAGTGAATATATACTGTTTTATAAGCAGACCCCCCTAAAAAAAAACAACTTCCTCACTTTGATACATTTTACTCTGCCCTTTCTAAGCATATAGGAAAGGGATAGGACAGAACAATGTATTTTAACCACGCTAATTTTCTTTCCCATTCTTTCAGCTACTCTCATCATTAGAGAGAATCTTCTGTTTCCTCCATTCCTGCACTTTAACACTTTCTGACAGAGCTTCTTGGGTTATATTCACTGCTTCTCTCAAACGCTAGGAATAAGTTCAGCCCTTGTTCAGTTGCTAAGTCATGTCCAATGCTTTGAGACCTCAAAGACTGCAGCATGCCAGGCTTCCCTGTCCTCCACTATCTCCTGGAGTTTGCTCAAATTCATGTCCAAGTTTTAGTGCTGATAGTGTCTTATTCCCAGAAAAGCCATCAACTCCCACTTCCTCCAGGGGAAGGATGCTGAGCTTCTTTTTTTTCTTCTTCTTCTTCTAATTTGTCCTTTTTGTCAGTACAGCATTATGCAGTCCAGAGTCCCCATCTTCTGTGTATTTACCTGGACACCTGGGAATTTCTTTTTTGACAAGAAACATATTTTCCTCCAGCTGTGCCCTCATGGACAACTCCCATCTCCATTCGGTCTGGAGATTTCACAGGCTGAACTCCTGCCTATCTCCCTTGGATCAGCTCAGAATCATGCTTTCTCCTGAACAGGCCATATGGACTACTTGTGGATGATTTCCCATGGCCCATTCACCTTTTATCATAAGCACACCAAGGTATCCACGTGTGGCACATGTTTTTGAGAGGTAAAGAGAATTTCATGGAAATGGATCCATGCATGGGCTTCCCTTTCCCCCGCCACCTTGCTTTTCCCCACAGTAGTATCTCTTATGTATACAAATTATCTCCTTAAGGCAGACTTCTCAATCTATAAAATATATGCAAATAGCCTAGGGATTTGGTTAAAATGCAGATGCAGATTCTAATTCATTAAGTCTAGGGCAAGACCTTGCATTTCCATCGATTTCCCAGGGGATGGTGATTCTGCTAATCCCTAGGGTGCATTTATGGCAACCCACTCCAGTAGTCTTGGCTGGAGAATCCCAGGGACGGCGGAGCCTGGTGGGCTGCCGTCTATGGGATCGCACATGGTCGGACACGACTGAAGTGACTTAGCAGCAGCAGGGTGCACTTAGAATGGTAAGGTTCTCAGAGACAGGAGTGAGAATTAGTCTCATCAAAGCTATGTAAGGGTATGAATCAAAGGTATGATTGAACTTATGGATACAAGTTTCATTTGGATATATCATCTTAAGTATAAACCAAAAGACCCACAGTTTTATAGAAAGACCTGGCTGTGAATCCCATAACACTGGAATCCCAGGAATGAAAAAGCAGCTCAGAAGGGGTGTACTGAACTCTCAAAGAAAAAACATGTATCCCATTTCTTTTTTGATATATTTAGAGTTTATTTCAGGTTGTCATACGGGTACAGAGTAATTAAAATACAGTGTGGTTATTTGAGCATTTCTTTATATTGAATATTTGTTTAAATTTTTTTATGCTGAACACTATTTATACTGTTTTTGAATATGTTATTTTGAGGTTTTCTTAGTAGTTTCTCTGTGTACTACAATATATGCTTGTAGTTTACAGCTATTTAATGACTTCAAGTGAGATGAAACCTTGTTTCCATTTATTTCTCTTTACTCTCTCAATTTCTCTCTTTCTCCTTCTGTTACAAGATATAAATTAAAGAAAAAAATGTGCCATTGATGGCCTTTAGTACACTCACAATATTTTGCAACCATAACCACTGTCTAATTTAACACTGTGCATTCTGCTGCTGCTAAGTCACTTCAGTCATGTCCGACTCTGTGTGACCCCGTAGACGGCAGCCCTCCAGGCTCCCCTGTCCCTGGGATTCTCCAGGCAAGAACACCAGAATGGGTTGCCATTTCCTTCTCCAATGCACAAAAGTGAAAAGTGAAAGTGAAGTCGCTCAGTCGTGTCTGACTCTTAGCAACCCCATGGACTGCAGCCTACCAGGCTCCTCCATCCATGCATTCTAATCACCTTCAAAAGAAACCATATACCTATAAGTAGTTACTCTCCATGCTTCCTCTCCCTAGTCCCAGGCAACCACTAAACTACTTTCTGCTTCTATGGATTTGGTTGTTCTAGATATTTTATATAAATGGAATCAGAACACATGGCCTTTATGTCTGATTCCTTTCACTTATCATAATGTTATCAAAGTTTACTCATGTAGTAAGATATATCAGCATGTCATTCATTTTCATAGCTGTATCATATTCCATATTAACTGGTATGTGAATGGGAAACTTCTATTATAAAGTCATTATACATTTGTATTCATTCAGGACTGGGACTAGGGTGACAAATATGAACAAAGTGAAATAATTATCTTGAACCCTTAATTTTACAAGAAGCTAAAAGCAACTTAATACTCCTGATAAATAATAAGATAATATTTTGAAAAATCAAAATTAATGTAAAAAGTCCATGATAAAATATCAGTTTTAAATAAAGACAGGATCAGTATTACTGCTGTCTCTTCTTGACATTGGCTGCAATGTGGCTTGGCACATCACTGTTACTGGCAATGTATTTTATTTTTTTGTTTTTTTAATTTTTTTTTTTTTAGATTTTTAGATTTTTATTTATTTATTTATTTTCAATTTTTATTTTTACTTCATTTTACTTTACAATATTGTATTGGTTTTGCCATACATTGACATGAATCCACCACGGGTGTACATGCGTTCCCAAACATGAACCCCCCTCCCACCTCCCTCCCCATAACATCTCTCTGGGTCATCCCCGTGCACCAGCCCCAAGCATGCTGTATCCTGCATCAGACATAGACTGGCGATTCGTTTCTTACATGATAGTATACATGTTTCAATGCCATTCTCCAAATCATCCCACCCTCTCCCTCTCCCTCTGAGTCCAAAAGTCCACTCTACACACCTGTGTCTCTTTTGCTGTCTCGCATACAGGGTCATCATGTTACTGGCATGTATTTTAAAAGTTGATATTTGTTAGTCAGACATTTTCATACTGATTTTGATAAAATATTATACTGGAAAAATATTTTGTTTTGATCCCTGAGTTTTTGGTGTCACCTTAAATTGGGCACCAGAAGAGAGAGTGTCTCAATCACTTCACCTTAATCCTGGCCCCTAGAAAAAATAATGGCAACCTACTCCAGTATTCTTGCCTGGAGAATCCCATGGATAAGGGAGCCTGGCTACAGTCCATGGGGTTGCAAAGAGTTGGACACGACTGAGTGATTCAGTTCAGTTCAGTCGCTCAGTCGTGTCCGACTCTTTGCAACCCCACGAATCGCAGCACGCCAGGCCTCCCTGTCCATCACCAACTCCCGGAGTTCACTCAGACTCACATCCTTTGAGTCAATGATGCCATCTAGCCATCTCATCCTCGGTTGTCCCCTTCTCCTCCTGCCCCCAATCTCTCCCAGCATCAGAGTCTTTTCCAACGAGTCAACTCTTCGTATGAGGTGGCCAAAGTACTGGAGTTTCAGCTTTAGCATCATTCCTTCTAAAGAAATCCCAGGGTTGATCTCCTTCAGAATGGACTGGTTGGATCTCCTTGCAGTCCAAGGGACTCTCAAGAGTTTTCTCCAACACCACAGTTCAAAAGCATCACTTCTTCCGCACTCAGCCTTCTTCACAGTTCAACTCTCACATCCATACATGACCACTGGAAAAACCATAGCCTTGACTAGACGGCCCTTAGTTGGCAAAGTAATGTCTCTGCTTTTGAATATGCTATCTAGGTTGGTCATAACTTTCCTTCCAAGGAGTAAGTGTCTTTTAATTTCATGGCTGCAGTCCCTTACTACTAATGTTTTTTTTTTTTTTTTTAATGCAAACTACTTTGCCCTCATATACTAATAAAACAAGAGAAAATACTAGCAGAATGAACAAGATGACTTCCAAAATTAAATTAAAATGAGTTAAAAATTTAGTGAAAGGCTTGAAATATAAAGTCTTGACAACCCTCAAGAAGATAAATCCAAAGCCAATGACATAAAAATATGAGAGAAAAAAAATTCAGTCAGTTCACTTCAGTCACTCAGTCATGTCTGACTCTTTGTGACCCCACAGACTGCAGTACGCCAGGCTTCCCTGTCCATCACCAACTCCCGAAGCTTGCTCAAACTCATGTCCATTGAGTTGATGATGCCATCCAACCATCTCATCCTCTGTTGTTCCCTTCCCCTCCTGCCTTCTATCTTTCACAGCATCAGGGTCTTTTCCAATAAATCAGTTCTTTGCAAGAATCTAACCAGAAAAAAACTTAACATCAGACTATTAAGAATTTAAAAGTTAAACACACATGTACACACACACACACACCCCTACACATACACACAGAGGAGATATTTATTAACTAAATTTTACCAGAAAAATTCTGTGACCTAAAAGGTCTCCAAAGAGTGATAGAAGATTCAAACTCAGGAGCATCATTGCAAAATTTCAGAACACCAAAGATAACAGCATACAGAGGAAAAAAAAAAAGAAAAGAAAAATTTCAGACAAAGGAATGAGTATCAGAATGACATCAGGTTCTTGAAAGAACACTTTAAGCACTGTGTGGGCAGATACTCTGCTGCGTGGCCTGCCTCACTGTGAATGACTGCATTATGTCTGAAAATAAAAATACAGTGATGGTAAGTGACATTTGTAAGAGATGTTACCAAGATAAATCTGAACAAAGTGGTCCCCAAGTACAATACAATCGAGAGTCTGAAAAACCCAGAGCAGGTGGAAGGTGAGCCACCATCCTTAGAACGGTGTGCCCTCTTATACATTTGGCACATTTGAATCACACCATAATATAAGTTCCACAGGACCTGGGACCTGCTTTACCTGTTCACTGAAGTATTGGCAGCATCTAAAGTATGGTGTGACACAAATTAGTGCTCTGTAAAAACTTACTGAGCAGATAAATAAATGGATCTTTGAGGTCCATCACTGATCGTCTTATGAGCAAGGTGGGTACCATGTAAAAATGTGTTTAGACAAGGTGGGAGCAAGAACATCCTGGTGCAGCATGAATCAGAACTGCAGGGAGCACAGAGGTCTCCCATTTTTGCTGGTCTGTATTGGGAGCTTGGGTGTTCCCCTCTGGCCTACTTCATGCTACATTCTTAGTTTTAATTAATAATGGAGACTTTAATGAAATATTTGGAAGCACAGAGATGCCTAATAACAACACAAAAGCACTTGCTATTAGGAGGCTTCATTTCTAACACTTGCACCCTTATTACTTTTAGGTATTCTGTTTTGTTTTCCAACAGTTTAAAGTACATGTTTCCTAGAGAAGTCAGCACGTCTATTTTCAGAGTTTGAAGAAAACATATTTTTGGCATTTATATAGTTTGTGTCTCATTTGTTGGTTTATTATTTTTTTCTGGTATTTATTTTTTCTCCTTATTTCTAATCCCTCTAACGAATTTAATCCCATCCTTCACATGTATATGCCCAAGATAATGTTCTGAACCTTGGCAGATCTCAACTAAATACTTTTTAATTAACTCACTGCCATTTCCATCCCTGGTTTCATTTGGACCAAAAAATAAAAAATAAAATAAAGTTGTCCTGTCTCTAGCAGATGCCTTGAGACGCCTGACAGTGCACTGTTGTGAAAGACTTTGACAGACTTGCCAAGCAGACTGAAGGCTCCTTCCTTTAACCTTAAAGAAATGTCCCAACCGCTCCCAGAAATATATGTCTTCTGCCCAGGAATAGGGAGCAGAGCCAAGCCATGTCATGCTTCTGCTTAGATTCTTATTAATCTATTTTCAATTATTTTTAAAAGTTTTCCTTTGGTAAATGTACCAAATAAGTGCATGTGATTCACTTCAGGGACCAAGGCACTTCTGCATTAGAAACAGGCCAATCCTGTGAGTGATTAGAAAGTTTCCTGGAGGACCATTCTGTGCAAATTGGACTTAACCCAAGATCTGACTTCAAAGGACAAAACTGATGGTTAAGTGGAGAAAAATTATTCCCTTATGATTAAAAAGAAAATGGTATATTTTGTGCAGACTGGAAGCATCATTCTGATGCAAAAGCTTCCCTCTCTCCTGCTCTGTGCCTTTTGTGAGGAAGCAGCCAAAGAGAGAGAAACTAATTACACTCCGAATTTCCTCTCCCGGGAAAGCTCTGGACTAGTGCTACTTCAGGTGAGGTCTGTGGACCTGGCTGCCACTCCTCACACTGCTGGTTGCTGTTAACAAGACAAAGAACTTGCAAGGGAATGTAAACCCATTACATCATTAAGCAGACTTTTGAGTCCCAGAAATTCACAAGGAGACTTCCTTGATGAAGGAGGCAGGTCTTGATTCACATTCTGAGGTAAGCTTCTTGTCTCCATTGAACTGGTACTTTGGGTGGCACTGTGGTAATCCATGGGGCTTTTCAGGTGTCACTAGTGGTAAAGAACCCACCTGCCAATGCAGAAGCCTCAAGAGGTGAAGGTTCGATCCCTGGTTGGGAAGATACCCTGGAGGAGGAAATGGCATCCCACTCCAGTATTCTTGCCTGGAAAACTCGTGGACAGAGGGGCCTGGTGGACGACAGTCCATGGCATTGCAAGAGTCAGGCATGACTGAGCGACTGCATGTATGAACACGGTAGTCCGTGGTGGAAGGATAACTCCTGAATTGGTTCTTGAGAAGCCAGTGAATTAGTTCTGGTTGCAAGTGACAGCAACACACCCAAGCCAGCCCAAGAAAAGACTTTAAGAATGCAAACATGGAAACTCGTGGAAATCCAAAAGCTGAGATCATGGATCAGAAACTTCCAGAAGCTAGAAAGCCTGCTCCAGAAGCAAAGTGCTCTAACAGGAGCAGCAGCAAAACCTTGTGACGTACATATGTATGCAGTTCAGTTAACAGGTTTTGGAGACATTTCACTCCTCTGCTTTTACTTACAGTTTCTGCTTCCTCCTGACAGTGTGTATCAGTATCCAGCACATAGTGAACTGAATCTAATTCAACTTGAGGTCACTTTTTTCTCAATGAATTTTATTAAAGGTAAAAGAAACTTGGAGTTATTAAACCTCTGCATGGGGATTATAGATAATACAAGGGCTCTAGCAATATATTTGAAAAGTACTTTACTTTCCACTGGCAATGATATAAAAAAGATTTTGATGAAGGCGTAGATCACAGTGCCAGTTACATAGACAAGAAAAGGGTGAATAAGAAGCAGAGCTTAAAATAAGCAGTTTAAAAGAGACAAAAATCAGTTGTCTGAGCAACAGATCTATCTTGCAGATGTGCTTTATTTAACCTACATATTGCTTTCACACACCTTTACACTCATATACACTTACTTGTATATTTTAAAATTTACCCTTGTGTATTAACCCATATTGTGCTGAGTTAACTCATATGTGCTAGGTTACTCTGTGGCTGCTGCAAAAATTGCCACAAGCTTGCTTCTTACAGTTCTGGGGGCCAGAAGTCCAAAATCAGTTTTACTGGGCTGAAATCAAGATGTTGGCAGGAGATATGTTCCTTGAACATTTCAGCTACTGGTAGCTGCCAGCATTCCTTGACTTGAGGCTGCATCATCTAATCTCAGTGATCACATTGCCTTCTCCTCTTTCATGTGAAATTTCCCTCTTCTCCATTTCATAAAGACATTCATGGTGGCATTTAAGGCCCACCCACATAATTCAGGATCATCTCCCAAGATCCTTAACTTAATCACATTTGCAAAGACCCCTTTCCCAGAGATATCTTGGGGCATTGCATTCAGCCTACCACATCCTATGAGATAATTTTTTGACTATTTCTTATCTATGAAAGTAACTATCATATGACAAAAATGAATGGTTGCCAGAAAATAAATCAGGTTCAATATAAAATTCAGATCTCTGTCTTTTCCTGAAAAATGGGAAGACTTGGATAAACTGGGGCCAAATCCTCAGTAGGAACACAGGTGGTTGTCAGCAGCATCTGACCCTGTGTAGAATTCACCTGTGGTCTCCAGCTCACTATTGCGCCTGTTTCTGGTACTTACTTGGACTCTGAATTGATTTGAGTTTGTAACCTCTGACAGAGTTGCAATGTTCACAAAGGCACACCTCTACTACAAAGTACCAAGGATACTCTCATGGATAAGGTCTGCTTGAGCAGGTTCTAAAGGTTAGCCAGGCAAAGTTCAGGGTGGGGAAATAGGTAAGCTCATTCTAAATAAGTAAGCAGAGCCAGAAAGCTGGGAAAGAATTAGCTTCTAAGCCACTGTATGGCACCCCGATATTTCTTCCTACAGCCTTGAAGGCAAGATTGCTCTTACATGATGGTTGAACCCACCTGGAATGAAGGGATCCTAAGAGAGCCTCAGTAACTTCATTGTGGTCTTCACCCCATTAATCCCATATTAGAATCAACTGACTGGGGCAGCTGGCCTATTCTGCAAGGTTCTGGAAGGCACAGTACATTTGTCCCTATGGCAACTTGTAGACACAAATCATAATGCAGACACAAAATGAGATGCAATGATACTCCTTGAGGATAAACAAGAAGTACATAGCTTTCATTACCTTTATCATGGTTCCAGAAGTGCTTTGTGTTTATCTGGGGAAAGAGACAAGCCCCTGAGCTGGGAGCACACTGGTGTGTTCCAGGGGCAGTGAGGAGGCCAGTGTGTCTGCAGTGAAGGGGTGGATTGAGGAAGTAATAGGAAATGAGGTGAAAGAGAGGACCTTGTAGGCTGTGAAGGGATTTGATATTTATTGTGATAAGATTGGATAATATGGGAGGATTTTGAGGAGGGGAGTATTATGACCTGAATTGTCTTTTACAGGCTAACTCTGGCTGCTATCTAATCTGGGATTAGATTATAGCTGGTTCAGAGTGGTAGAGGAGAGATGAGAGAAAGAGTCACACAAGAGAAGAGTGTGTCTGCCCTGGTGGTAGGAGAAATATTTCTGAAGGGAGAGTAAGAAAAATGTCACAAAGCTCTTATGCTAATTAGAACCAGGAACATCAATATATGATTATATCCCAATTTAAGACAATGCAATAAGGTTTCAGGGGAAGGACTATGGCATAGGATTCCAATAAAACTCTATACCATTCCTAAAATATAGTAAAATGAGCCAAACATACTTCTTAAAGAATGGGAAAGTAGAAGAATAGCGCTGGAATCGCATGGCTCCCATGCAGTGGCCTTATCATTTATAGGGTCTTTACTGCGATGCTCTAAAACACTGGTTTTCACTCCCTCCAAAATAAATAAAAGGTACAGTGCCATTTACATTAGTAAATTTGACTGAAAATTCCGTGGGAAAACAGGAAAGAGTATTTATATCACAGGTAAAAGGCCAAAGAGAAATTCCTTGATATTTTGTTCATTGATTAATTTCCAAATCCAAGCCTCTCTACTCATTCTCTGTACTTCCACCAACTTCGTACAAGGCCCCTTTACTGTCCAAAGGAGTTAAGCTCTGGTTCTCAGCTTAGATCCTCTTAACAAAACCAAACCAAAAGTAGTTGTCTCTCCCCTCGCTCTTCCAACGTAGCAACAATCTATTTTATTGTTGTTCAAGCATGGCTCCAAGTTCTAGTCCCCTATTCCAAGTAGTTTATTAAAATATTAACCCAACAAATACAGGCCTTTTCTAGGATTAAGGATGTTGCTGACAGGAAATACAATTTTTCTACACATTGTGATGAAAAGAAGTTTGTAATTTTTGTATCAAAATTATAGAATATCAAACACTTTGTAAAATTTTACCCAGAAATAGAGAAATAGTGAAGTTCATAAAATGGTACACAGCCAGTGGTGTCCTGCAGCCAGTTCATAGTGGCTCATGAAAGCCATTATTGTATGTTCTTCTCAACATCCAAATTCAGGGGCACCATGCTGTAGCTGAAATAAGCCATGATGCCGCTGTTTACACCACAGGAATTATAATGCTGAAATCAAGCTTTTTTTTTTTTTTCCTATAAAATTGATTTGCCACATATCACTTCTTATTGGAAGAGACAGCAGAAAAAAACTTATAAAAAGTTCACTTTCATTCTCCGACTTGAAACAAGGAAGACTAAGAAGTCTAAATGAGAAGTCCACATAAAAACAGATTAGAAATCAAGTATGAAAAACCTGTATGTTGATCTATTTAAGTGTACAACTAGAATCAAATGACTTGGGGCTTCAGTTCTTCAAAGGCACACTAGCCCATTCCTCCCTTGTCATTCCCCTCTCCCCTACAATTAAAAGACCCTGGATGTACTACAACAAAGGATACAAAGTTTCTGAAAGTGAAAAGAAGGCTGCTGCTGCTGCTGCTAAGTCGCTTCAGTCATGTCTGACTCTGTGCAGCCACATAGATGGCAGCCCACTAGCCTCCTCCATCCCTGGGATTCTCCAGGAGAGAATACTGGAGTGGGTTGCCATCTCCTTCTCCAATGCATGAAAGTGAAAAGTGAAAGTGAAGTCACTCAGTCTAGTCCAACTCCTAGTGACCCCGTGGACTACAGCCTACCAGGCTCCTCTGTCCATGGGATTTTCCAGGCAAGAGTACTTGACTGGGTTGCCATTGCCTTCTCTGGAAAGAAGGCAGAGGAATGCCTAAAATTCTTGGGCTATAAGGAACAATAAGATAGTGAATTCCCTGGGTTTCCTTGTTCCCCACTGCACCCCCCACCCCTGGCCCTGCCACCGCCACCCACCCATGTATCCTTTTTTTTTTAATTTTTATTTTTACTTCATTTTACTTTACAATACTGTATTGGTTTTGCCATACATTGACATGAATCCTTGAGAAAACATTGCAGAAGCTTCCAACTCAGCACTGCTAAACAACATAGGCAGGACATGGTCCTCCTAGCCAAAGACGTCAGGAAAGAACAGCTAACAACAGAAAATCTTTTCAACAGTGCTTTAACCTGACACAAATGGAAAAGCTGAACTCCTTGCTGAGGTTTCACTGGGGTTGTATAGTAGCTCTAAACCCTCACAGAAGCAGGTGGCATCTCTGATTCCCCTTGCCAGGTGGTGTCTGCAGAGCTGAGCATAGAGCTAATCTTGCATCTCCCATCTGGGAGAAGGAGGTAGTGAAAATTTGGTTGGCACATTGTGTGATGTTGGATGAACTAAGTGGGCAGTTGATCTTTAATCCCTTGCTTGTCAAAGCAGGTAGTGGTCCAAATCACTTGGTCATGGTTGAGTTGATGGAATCCAATGTGGAGCTGAGCCTCCACCTCCACACAACAGAATGGGTTGTGATGAGGAAGTAGTAGGCAGAGCTAATCCCCATTCAGTTTTACCACCCTTCCTTCAGTGCCATCAGAGTCCACCTCTACCTAGGATCAACAGGACTGAAGGAGCTTGACAAATGCAGGACTAGTTGGCACCCTGCTTACCCCCTGCTCTCCCCTGGTTCCAGTGGGAATCTAGGGCTCTACATTCACTTTTCAGTAACAGAGTGCTGTGAGTCTGCCATCTGCTTTTTCCCTCTCTGATGTCAGTGAAGCCCAGTGAGGAGCTGATCTTGTACCTCCACTTGAAGAAAATGAAGCAATGTAATGTGGACTCCACTTTCCCTGGAAAGTTACTGGGGCAGCTGAACTTTTATCCAACATGTTTCACTGAGGCAATGTGAATCAGGGCCTCTATTTGCAGGGGTGTTTTCAGCACTGCCTTGTGAGAGGCTGAACATCCCATCCAGCCCTCATGCTATACCTCAACCTGTTAAACAGGATATACAGTTTCAATCCTAAAGGAAATCAACCCTGAATGTTCATTGCAAGGACTGATGTTGAAGCTGAAGCTTCAGTATTTTGGTCACCTGATGCAAAAAGCCAACTAATTGGAAAAGACCTTGACGCTGGGAAATATTGGAGGCCAAAGGAGAAGGGGGTGGTAGAACATGAGATGGTTAAATAGCATCACTGACTCAGTGGATATTATTAATTTGAGCAAACTCTGAGAGATAGTGAAGGACAGGGAAGCCTTCCATGCTGCAGTCTATGGGGTCGCAAAAGTCAGACTCCACTTACTGACTAACAACAGCAAAGTTTCAAAATACAGTATTTAAAATGTCCAGGTAATAAAGAAAAAAAATAATAAAACATTATTTTTTATTTAATAATATTAAATAATTAATATTATATTAATCATTACAAGTGATAAAAAATCACTAGTCAGTCCAAGAACCTGGAGAATCACAACATAAATGAGAAAAAACTGATGATAAAAGTGAAACAAATCCAATGTTGGGGCTACCTGAAAATGCTTTAAAACAATTATAAATTACCTTCAAAACAATTATAAATTACCTTGGATTAATAAAAATAGAAAACTTCCTCAGATAAGTAGAAATTATATAAAAAACCCAATGGATGTTATAGAGCTAAAGCATATAACAACTGAAAAAACCCCACTGGATGAATTCATTATAGAGTAGAGTCTACAGAAGATAGAATTAGTGAACTTGAGGACAGATCAATAGAAGTTACTCAATCTGAACATAAAAAGAACGTGAATTAATAAAAGGACAAAACCTCAGGTACCTGTGGGACAAATGAACTAATAACAAAAGAGCTAATATTTGCATCATTGGAGCTCCAGAAGAAAAAGAGAAAGAAAGATGCTGGGAAATATGGCTAGAAACATCTTGAACTGTTGATACCTAAATGTTTATTACAATCAGTGTGTTGAAGAAACTAGAGGGAAATGGAAGTTCACCAGAGACTTAGTATCCTTAAAAAAGAACCAAATAAAAACTATATAAATGAAAAATGCAACATCTGATATTAAGAAGTCAATAAATATATTTAAGAGCAGATTAAATGCAGGCATGTAGACAGACACATTGAATGATATGCCAATAAAATAGCCAGACTAAAGTTCAGAGAGAGATAGAAAATGTGAGAATTATGGGGCAAAAGTTTAAGAGCTATTTGGAAAATAGTGGGGTTTCCCACATGGTGCTAGTGGTAAAGAACCCACCTGCCGAGGCTGAAGAGACGAAGGTTTGACCCCTGGTTCTGGAAGATCCCTTAGAGGAGGAAATGGCAACCTACTCCAGTATTCTTGTCTGGGAAATCCCATGGACAGAGAAGTCTGGCAGGCTTCAGTCCATGAGGCCATAGAGTCAGACACCCCTGAGTGGCCGAGCATGAAGCATGGGGCAAATGCCGAAGAGCTATTTGGAAAACAATAGAAACAGACCCACTCCAGTGCTGTTGCCTGGAGAATCCCATGGATGGAGGAGCCTGGTAGGCTGCAGTCCATGGGGTCGCTAGGAGTCAGACACGACTGAGCGACTTCACTTTCACTTTTCATTTTCATGCATTGGAGAAGGAAATGGCAACCCACTCCAGTGTTCTTGCCTGGAGAATCCCAGGGACAGGGGAGCCTGGTGGGCTGCCGTCTGTGGGGTCGCACAGAGTCGGACATGACTGAAGCGACTTAGCAGAAGCAGCAGCAGCAGAAATAGACTAATGTATGTGACTTCAAGTTTCAAAAGCAGCCCATACGGGAGGAAATGATCACCTTCAAAGCAGCAACAAAGCAAAAATTAGGTCATCACTAACCTCTCGGTAGAGACAGTAGAAGCCAGGAGACAGTAGAACGACATCTTTAAAATGTTGAAAGAATGAAACTGCCAACTAGAATTCTTTAGACTGTGAAAATATCCTTCAAAAACAAAGGCAAAATTAAGATGTTTGTAGAAAAATTAAAGTCGAGTGTTGTTAGCTGACATGACTGCATGATATACTAAAGGGAGCTTTTTAGAAAAGGCAAAATGAAGGAAGAACAGAAAAGACAAGTTAAAATGAACATTGACTAAATAATGTAGTAGTAGTAATGTCTCACTATTCTTAAAATGCATTAAGACTCAAATGCAGGATAACTATACATTGAAAGTGGTAGGAGGCAAATGTACCTAAAGCATTATCAGAGAGGCAGTAAAGGTAATAATCTACATTATTAACCTCTTATAACTTAGGAGTATACATGTTCATGTATAGAATAGCTTTTCAAAGGAAAGTAAAAAGCGAAACCATAACCAATAGGACAACAGAGGAAAAGATGATATAATAAAATATTTTATTACTTTCCAAAAGATATCAAGTAATGAAAGCAAAGGAACAAAAAATCAAGTGTTTGATGGCAGCGATAAACACAAATATATTAGTAATTATAATAAGTGAAATGGACTAAATACTCCAATGAAAAGTCATAAATTGTCAGCCATTTATATGCTGCTTACAAAACACACTCCTTGATATAAGCAAAATGTTTTAAAATATACTATGAAAATACCAAACAAAAGAAAGCTGAGCTAGCTATGCTAATACTAGACAAAGGAGAATTTAATGTGAGAAGCATTTCTAGAGACAAAGCAAGTAATTTCATAATGATATACAGATCAATCTATTGGAACAACATAAAAATTCTAAATTTGTAAGCACTCAGTAGCATTGCTTTAAGACATATAGGGCAAAAACTGACACAATTAAAGAGAGATTAGACAAATGTACAATGATGATATGGGCTTCCCTTGTGGCTCAGCTGGTAAAGAATCCACCTGCAATGCAGGAGACCTTGGTTCAATCCCTGAGTTGGGAAGACCTCCTGGAGAAGGGAAAGGCTACCCACTCCAGTATCATGATCTGGAGAATTCCATGGACTGTGTAGTCCATGGGGTCACAAAGAGTCGGACATGACTGAGCAACTTTCAGACTAGACAATGATGATTTAAGATTTTAAAAAACTTCTCTCAACTGAAAAGACAAGCATTAAAAAAAGTCAATAGTGATATAGAAGACCTTAACAACCTGCATATTGATACATACAGAATACTGGACCTGATGGCAACAACATATAGTTTATTTTCAAGTTGCATAAGATATTTACCAAAATTTCTAAGAAAAGAATAAATACAGAAAGGTTTTCAATATACGATGCAAGTATTCATTTTGACCTATGAAATAATAGCAAAAAATAAAAAAATTAAAAACCCCACAAAATAAAACCTCAAAGAAACTAGAAGGAAATAATTAATTAAAAACAGAAATCATAAAAGGGATACCAAATGTTCAATAAAGAAATCAACAGTGCCAAAATTGGCTTTTTGAAAAGATTAATAAATTTGGCAAACTCCTAGCAACATTGATAAAGGAAAAAAGAATAAAAGAATTGCCAGTAACGTGAATAAAATAAGGACATCAGTATGTATTCTAAAGATATTAAAAAGATCATAAGAAGATACTATAAGCAATTTTATACCAATACATTTGAAAATTTAGATGCTATGAACCAATCTCTCAAAAACAGCTGTTAAATATGACCCAAAAGGAAATAAAAAATCTAAATAAGCTTTTGATTGAACAAATTGAGTGATAGTCATCCCAGAAAGAAAACTATCCCCAGATGATTCACAAGTAATTTTTTCCAAATATTTAATGAAGAAATACTATCAACCTTACATAAACTTTTCCAGAGTAAAGGAAAAGATAGAACACATCTGAATTTGTTTTCACAGGACAGCTTAATTTTGATACCAAACTCTGACAAAAACATAATAATAATGGATGTTATAAGCCATGTATCTCATAATTTAGATATAAAAATCTTATATAAAATACTTGCAAATCAACCGAACTAACACATAGACATAGTTTAGCATTCAAAAATTCAGTTAATGTTATTCACCACATTAACACAAATAGGAAAATTACTATATATTCCTTATTGAGAAACACAAAGCATTAAATAAAATTCAATACTCATTATATTTTTAAAAATCCTCTTAGCAAACTAGAATTAGGAGACTCTAATTCAAAAAGGAATTTTTTAATGCAAAATGTTACAGTAAGATTTTCACACTTAAGGTAAAATATTAAAAACTTTGCTCCTGAGATTGGGAATGAGACAAAGACGTATACTTCAAGCTCCTATTCAACTTTTACTAGAGGTTCTAGCAAGCACAATAGGATAAAAAAATTAAGTAAAATGCTTCCAAATGGGAAAGGAGAACATACTGTCATCATTTGAAGATATTGTTATTGTGCAAAAAGAAAATTTAAAAGAATCTGCAAATAATTAGAACTAACAATTGAACTTAGCAAGATGACTAAGTACAAGGCAAATATTTTAAAAGTCAATTTTTATTTTTCCATATTTCATATTTTCCATATTTCCATAAAATCAATTTCCATATTTATCTCTGTATATCAGAAACAATACAAAAAAGATGTTAATGACCCAGATAACCATGATGGTGTGATCACTCACCTAGAGCCAGACATCTTGGAGTCTGAAGTCAGGTGGGCCTTAGAAGCATCACTAAGAACAAAACTAGTGGAAGTGATGGAATTACAGCTGAGCTATTTCAAGCTCTAAAAGATGATGTTGTTAAAGTGCTGCACTCAATATGCCAGCAAATGTGTGAAACTCAGTGGTGGCCACAGGACTGGAAAAGGTTAGTTTTTATTCCAATCCCAAAGAACATTCAAACTCCTGCACAATTGCACTCATCTCATATGCTAGCAAAGTAATGCTCAAAATTCTCCAAACTAGTCTTCAGAAGTAAGTGAACCAAGAACTTCCTGACGCTGAAGCTAGATTTTTAAAAGGCAGAGGAACCAGAGATCAAATTGCCAACATCCTTTGGATCATAAAAAATGAGAGTTCCAGAAAAACATCTACTTTTGCTTTATTGACTATGCCAAAGCCTTTGACTCTGTGGATCACAACAAACTGTTGAAAATTTTCAAGAAATGGGAATACCAGACAACATTGCCTGCCTTCTGAGAAATCTGTATGCAGGCCAAGAAGCAAAAGTTAGAACCAGACGTGGAACAATGGACTGGTTCCATTGAAAAAGGAGTATGTCAAGGCTGTATATTGTCACCCTGCTTATTTAACTTATATGCAGAGTACACCATGGGACATGCTGGGCAGTATGAAGAATAAGTTGGAATCAAGATTGCTGGGAGAAATTTCAATAACTTCAGACATGAAGATGACACCACCCTTATTGCAGAAAGGGAAGAGGAACTGAAGAGCCTCTTGATGAAAGTGAAAGAGGAGAGTGAAAAATTTGGCTTAAAATTCAACATTCAGAAAATGAAGATCATGGCATCTGGTCCCACCACTTCATGGCAAATAGATGGGGAAACAATGGAAACAGCAACAGACTGTTTTGGGGGGCTCCAAAATCACTTAAAATGGTGACTACAGCCATGAAATTAAAAGACGCTTGCTCCTTGGAAGAAAAGCTATGGCCAACTTGAACAGCATATTAAAAAGCAGAGATATTACTTTGCCAACAAGGTCCATTTAGTCAAAGCTATGGTTTTTCCAGTGGTCATGTATGGATGTGAGAGTTGGACTGTAAAGACAGCTGAACGCTGAAGAACTGATGCTTTTGAGCTGTGATATTGGAGAAGACTCTTGAGAGTCCTTTGGACTGCAAGGAGATCCAACCATTCAATTCTAAAGGAATTCAGTGCTGAATATTCACTCGAAGGACTGATGCTGAAGATGAAACTCCACAAAAAAAAAAAAAAGATGAAACTCCACTACCTTGGTCACCTGATATGAAGAACTGACTCATTGGAAAAGTCCCTGATGCTGGGAAAGATTAAAGGCAGAAGGAGAAGGGGACAACAGATGATGAGATGGTTGGATGGCATCACTGACTCGATGGACATGAGTTTGAGCAAGCTCTGGCAGTTCGTGATGGACAGGGAAGCATAGCATGCTGCAGTCCATGGGGTCGCAAAGAGTTGGACACAAGTGAGTGATTGACCTGAACCAGAAGCAAAATAGAAATTAAGATGAAATAATCTACACACTATTAAAATTAATACTTGAACTTAGCAAGGTAATTATAAAATAGAAAATTAGTAAAGTATCAAATGCTTAGAAGTACATACAATAAAATTAGTGAAGACTTCTATTTTGTAAACTACAAAACATTATTGAGGGAAATTAAGGAAGATCTAAATAAACGGAGTAATATTCTATGATCATTGATTGGAAGACTCATTATAGCAAGCATGTCAATTTCCCCAAAATTTTAAACATATTCAGTGAAATTCTAATCAATGTTCCAGCAGATGTGTGTGTGTGTGTGTGTGTGTGTGTGTGTGTGTACAGGTTAATTTAAAAAAGTGATTCAAAAGTGTATGTGGAAATACAAAGAGACAAGGATAATCAAGACACTCTTGAAGAGGAGCACTAACAAAGCTGGAAAGCCCAATTGGCAGAAACCAAGAATGACTATAAAGCTATAGTGATTAAGACAATGTGATATTGACCCAAGGGTGCATACTGACAAGTAAGACAAAAGAGAGAACTCATAGAGAAGCCTACATATACACAGTCTCCTGGTTTATGACATTGACATTGAAATATGTTGAAATACGTTGAGCAAAGGACAGTCTTTTTAATAAATGATGTGGGGTCAACCGAATATACACATGAAAAAAAATAAATCTCAACTTCTGTTTCACCCCACACACAAAAATCAATTCCAGATGGATTGAGGATGAAAATATAAGCAATAAAACAATAAAGCTTTTAGAAGACTGTTTTCACAAATATAGGCAGAGTTCTTAGTTCAGTTCAGTCGCTCAGTCGTGTCCGACTCTTTGCGACCCCATAAACCACAGTACACCAGGCCTCCCTGTCCATCAACCCAGGGAGTCCACCCAAACCCATGTCCATTGTGTCGGTGATGCCATCCAACCAGCTCATCCTCTGTCGTCTCCTTCTCCTCCTGCCCTCAATCTTTCCCAGCATCAGGGTCTTTTCAAATGAGTCAGCTCTCCGCATCAGGTGGCCAAAGTATTGGAGTTTCAGTATCAACATCAGTCCCTCAAATGAACACCCAGGACTGATCTCCTTTAGGATGGACTGGTTGGATCTCCTTGAAATCCAAGGGACTCTCAAGAGTCTTCTCCAACACCACAGTTCAAAAGCATCAATTCTTCAGCACTCAGCTTTCTTTATAGTCCAACTCTCACATCCATACATGACTGCTGGAAAAACCATAGCCTTGACTAGATGGACCTTCGTTGGCAAAGTAATGTCTCTGCTTTTTAATATGCTGTCTAGTTTGGTCATAATTTTCCTTCCAAGGACTAAGCATCTTTTAATTTCATGGCTGCAATCACCATCCACAGTGATTTTGGAGCCCAGAAAATAAAGTCAGCCACTGTTTCCACTTTTTCCCCATCTATTTGCCATGAAGGATGGGACCAGATGCCATGATCTTAGTTTCTGAATTTTGAGCTTTAAGCCAACTTTTTCACTCTCCTCTTTCACTTTCATCAAGAGCCTCTTTAGTTTTTATTCACTTTCTGCCATAAGGGTGGTGTCCTCTGCATATATGAGGCTATTGATATTTCTCCTGGCAATCTTGATTCCAGCTTGTGCTTCTTCCAGCCCAGTGTTTCTCTTGATGTGCTCTACATAGAAGTTGAATAAGCAGAATGACAATACACAGCCTTGACGTACTCCTTTTCCTATTTGGAACCAGTCTGTTGTTCCATGTCCAGTTCTAACTGTTGCTTCCTGACCTGCATACAGGTTTCTCAAGAGGCAGGTCAGGTGGTCTGGTATTCCCATTTCTTGAAAATTTTCAACAGTTTGTTGTGATCCACAGAGTCAAAGGCTTTGGCATAGTCAATAAAGCAGAAATAGATGTTTTTCTGGAACTCTCTTGCTTTTTCCATGATCCAGCGGATGTTGGCAATTTGATCTCTGGTTCCTCTGCCTTTTCCAAAACCAGCTTGAACATCTGGAAGTTCATGGTTCACGTACTGCTGAAGTCTGGCTTGGAGAATTTTGAGCATTACTTTATTAGCATGTGAGATGAGTGCAATTGTGCAGTAGTTTGAGCATTCTTTGGCATTACCTTTCTTTGGGATTGGAATGAAAACTGACCTTTTCCAGTCCTGTGGCCATTGCTGAGTTTTCCAAATTTGCTGACATATTGAGTGCAGCACTTTCACAGCATCATCTTTTAGAATTTGAAATGGTCAACTGGAATTCCATAAATGTAGTACAAAAAGCATTGGTCATAAAGGGAAAAGAAAAGATTTATTGGACCATGGTAATGTCAACTTCCGTGTGTGGAAAGATACTTTTAATTGAGTGAAAAAGCTAGCTATAGAGTGGAGTTATATAACATACATATTTAACAAAGTATTCTTTTGCATAAGAGCCAGATTAAAAACATACATATATAACACACAAAGTTGACCATTGGGCTTTAACTGTCTTGGTTCACTTATATGTGTATTTTTTTTAATAGTAGATACAACAGTACTACATGATCCTTACAGCTGAATCTGGGAATGTGGAACCATGAATATAGAGGAAAGTTGCATAATGAAGTTGTTGTTCAATCTGTTATAAATTACATGGGATTTTTGACTACTCAGAGGGTCAGTGCCCCTCATTCCAGTGTTGTTTAAGGATCAACTTTATATATATATATATAATGTATGTATTTAATGTGTATTTATATAATATAAACTATAATTATATAAATTATAACTATATCATTACATAAAATATTATACATAAATATACAATCAATAAAAGGCCAGAAAACCAATAGAAAGAAAGACAACAGATACTTACAGAAGAATGTATCCAAGTATTGAACATGTGCATGAAAAAATACTTCATTAGTCATCAGGGAAATGCAAAAATAATACCACAATACAACTTCAACACAGTCACCAGAATTGTTAAAATGTAAAAAAGCAAGTGTTGGTGGAACAATCAGAGCTCTTGTGTGCTGCTGATGGGAGTGTACATGGGTAAATCAGTTGGAAAACTGTGCAGTGGTATTTACTAAATCTGAACATATACAGACGCTATGGCTGAATAGTTTCCTTTTTAGTTACATGCCCAGCAGAAATCTGAACATATGTTCACCACAAACATGGATGAGGAAGTGCATAGATGTACAATTTGTGATCATCAATATTGGAAACAACTGAAGTGTCCATCAAAAATGGACTGACATGAAAAATTCCTGGTCACAGCAAGTGGTCCTACTGCAGGAGCTGGCAGGGACTCTCTTGCTGGGGACCCTCAGAAGTCTGACAGCCTAGAAGAAAAAGGTCACTGGGTGATACCACTAGGTAGATGCCCAAAGAGGATAGGTTAGCACACATGCGCTCCCCAATTCCTGTTCCATGCTATCGAGTGAGTCTATAGAGAGGGACAAGGAAATCCTCTATTGCCTGAGTTTAAATCTAAAACAGGCTTTTCCAGCTGGCTCAGTGGTAAAGAACCCACCTGCCGGTGCAGGAGACATAAGAGATATGGGTTCGTTCCTTGGGCCAGAAGTATCCCCTGAAGGAAGAAATGGCAAGACACTCTAGTATTCTTGCCTGGAAAAGTCCTGTGGTCAGAGGGACCTGGTAGGCTACAGTTGATGGGGTCACAGAGAGTTGGATATGACTGAGCATGCAAGCACACAAACCTAAAACAGTGAGAATAACACTAGTAACTATTTCTTTAGAGTATTTTACTTTTATTTTTTTATTTTACTTTATTTTACTTTACAATACTGTATTGGTTTTGCCATGCATCAACATGAATCTGCCAGGGGTGTACATGAGTTCCTAATCCTGAACCACCCTCCCACCTCCCTCCCCATACCATCTCTCTGGGTCATCCCAGTGCACCAGCTCCAAGCATCCTGTATCCTGCTTAGAACCTAGACTGGCGATTCGTTTCTTACATGATATTATACATGTTTCAATGCCATTCTTCCAAATCATCCCACCCTCTCCCTCTCCCACAGAGTCCAAAGGTCTGTTTTATACATCTGTGTCTCTTTTGCTGTCTCACATACAGGGTTATTGTTACCATCTTTCTAAATTCCATATATATGTGTTAGTATACTGTATTGGTGTTTTTCTTTCTGGCTTACTTCACTCTGTATAATTGGCTCCAGTTTCATTCACCTTATTAGAACTGATTCAAATGTATTCTTTTTAATGGCTGAGTAATACTCCATTGTGTATATGTACCACAGCTTTCCTATCCATTCATCTGCTGATGGACATCTAGATTGCTTCCATGTCCTGGCTATTATAAACAGTGCTGCGATGAACATTGGGGTACACGTGTCTCTTTGAATTCTGGTTTCCTTGGTGTGTATGCCCAGCAGTGGGATTGCTGGGTCATAAGGCAGTTCTATTTCCAGTTTTTTAAGGAATCTCCACACTGTTCTCCATAGTGGCTGTACTAAAAGAATGAAACTAGAAAACCTTCTAACACCACACACAAAAATAAACTCAAAATGGATTAAAGATCTAAACGTAAGACCAGAAACTATAAAACTCCTAGAGGAGAACATAGGCAAAACACTCTCCGACATAAATCACAGCAGGATCCTCTATGACCCACCTCCCAGAATATTGGAAATAAAAGCAAAAATAAACAAATGGGATGTAATTAAAATTAAAAGCTTCTGCACAACAAAGGAAACTATAAGCAAGGTGAAAAGACAGCCTTTGGAATGGGAGAAAATAACAGCAAATGAAGCAACTGACAAACAACTAATCTCAAAAATATACAAGCAACTCATGCAGTTCAATTCCAGAAAAACAAATGACCCAATCAAAAAATGGGCCAAAGAACTAAATAGACATTTCTCCAAAGAAGACATACAGATGGCTAACAAACACATGAAAAGATGCTCAACATCACTCATTATCAGAGAAATGCAAATCAAGACCACAATGAGGTACCACTTCACACCAGTCAGAATGGCTGCGATCCAAAAGTCTACAAGCAATAAATGCTGGAGAGGGTGTGGAGAAAAGGGAACCCTCTTACACTGTTGGTGGAGTATTTTAGATTAGGCTTACAAAAGTTATTTTCTTGCTTCTCACATCTTTTTTTAAATTGTGATAAAATACATATAATATTTACCATCTTAAGTTTACCATTCTTAAGTTTACAGTCCATTGCCATTAAGTCCATTTATGTTGAGATAGTATCACAGGAAGTCTTTTCATCTTGCAAAACTGAAACTCTGTACTCATGAAGTACCATTCCTCCCTCTCCCTGCCTCCTCTGTCTTCTGTCTCGATGAGTCACCCTATCTAGGTAGCTCATATAAATGAAATAACACAGTATTTGTCATTTTGTGTATGGCCTGTTTCACTTAGCACGATGTCATTAAGATTCATCTTGACATTATAACATGTGTTAGGATTTCCTTTTTAAAAAACGCAGAATAATATTGTTTTGTATGGATATACCACATTCTGTGTATTCATTCCTCTATGAAAACTTGAATTTCTTCCACATGCTGGTTATTGTGAACAAATGCTGCCATAAACCTGGATACAAGTATCTCCTTTGAGTTCTTGCTTTCTATTCCTTTGAGTACCTACCCAGCAGTGGAATTGCTAGATCATATGGTGATTCTATCTGTAATCTTTTGAGGAACCACCTTATTGTTTTCCATAGTGACTGCACCATTTTGCATGGAATATTTTATATTAAGCTTTTAAGGGAAAAGGAAACTCGAGACAGAAGCTCAATTCAGTTGTAGGAAAACAAAGACAATTACATTTGTTTTCCACACCTGTGTTTGTTGACTGAAGACATGTATACCTGCTGTGCTTGTTTGAATTAAGGATTCTGCTTTCTCCCTCCTGAGGTTTGAATTCAACAACTTGCCCTTATTTTTTTTTCATCTGCAGAGTGCCAAAAGAAGATGATTTGCATGGATTTTTGCCTTTGCATCCCGCATCTTAGCACTATGAAAACACAGCCTTTCCCTGCCTTCTTATGGGTGGAGAAGTAGGCTGCAGCTCTGCAAACACTGCTTTTTCTTCTAGCCCTCCTCCTCCTCCTTGTCATCTTTGTTGGGCTGGATCTTGCAGACCAGTCTCCTTTACTCTTTGTCGTTCCTTGATTTCTGTTCCTGTTTGCTTTCTACTTCTCTGACCACGCTTCTTCCTCCTCCTGTTCCAGAGATGTCACCAAGGATATGCCCATGGCCTTCCTCTCCTCTAGGCAGTCCAGCGGCCCCTCTGGCCCACGATTCTTAGGGAACACTAGGAAAGCAGAGCAAAGGCCAGGAGTCAGAAACCTCTTGACACTGATTCTGCTGTCAGTGGCCAAGTTCATGGTACAGCTGACTGAGTGTTGGTAAAAGCCAGGACTTAGATGATTCAGAGGTTCCTATTTGGGCAAATGGATTGTGCCACCACCTGTGATGGAAAGCCAGAAGAAGATAAGGGCTTCAGTTATAGACACCTTAGTCTGAGCTGCCTGCAGGAGATCTAGGTGGCATATGCTGCTTCCTATCTCTCACGTCTCCTCCTGTTCTGATTCCCTGCCAGTGCCCTGATCACTGCTCACCTGGGCTAGCTGAATAGCCTGAACAGGCCTCTCTCCTAGTTTCTACTTCCTATCCCAAACTCTAGGGTTAATCATCCTAGAGCGAGACCTTGGTCATATGCTACTCTTCCCTACAAGTCACGGTGTCTGCTACCACCCAGTCATGTCACATACATCATCCTATGCTGCCTGTACACAATTCACACTGCTACACAGTCATGTCACTTACTGTCATCATATGTCACACAGTACACACAGCCACACAATCATATGACACATTGTCATGATATATTGCATGTCACATAGTACACACTACTATAAGTTGTATCATGTGCTATTGCATATGTTACATGCTACAATTATTTATTATTAGTGTGCTCATGCAGTGTGTCTATTTGTGACCCCATGGACTGTCACCTGCCAGGCTCCTCTGTCCATGAAATTTTACAGGAAAGAATACTGGAGTAAACTGCCATTTCCTACTCCAGGGGATCTTCCTGATCAAGAAGTCTAACTCAGGCCTCCTGTGTCTTGTGCACTGGCAGGTGGGTTCTTTACCAGCAGCGCCACCTGGGAAGCCCATGCTACAAACCATCACACAATCAGGTTCCATCCTTTCCTACATCACACTTCACGTAGTATACACTAATATACAATCACATCATATTACGGGATTTGTCACACAGCACACACTACCACATAATCACATCACATGTAAAAACTGCAACCCCTCAGCAACCTTAACTCATCGTCATCCTTTCTATATTAAATATAAATTTCCTATCCTGGAATTCCGCATGCTAGGATGTTTTTGGTTGCAAGACATAAATCCCGATTTAACATGTTTTAAGCGATAAGGATGCTAAGTGTTTTTCATCCTCAGTCAGGTAAATCACATTAACTCTGGATTAGAGAAGAGGAAATGGAGACCCAGAATTGTTAAGTGATTTGCTCAGCACCAAACAGCTAATAAATGTCAGAGTCAAGCCTTTTAACTTCATCTACTGTCTCCAAAGCCCATGGTCTCTTTCCTCTGTATATTTCCTAATGTGACTTGTCCCTTGCATTCTCCATTTCTTATTTTAAGAGGTTGGGGTGAAGGAGATCTTGGTGAATGACAATGTTTTTTCAATTCTGACCTAGTGAATAAAAAGTCTTTTTAGAGTACCTGCTGTGTGCCAGCAGAGTGGGAAACACTGAAAACCATGTAGCCTAGTTCTTGCCCTTAAGGCATGTCCAACCTAGTAGGAGAAAGATGGCATCAAAGCACAGCTAATCTTTAGAGACTGATAAAGTGGGGCAAATCTGTAATTGTGCAGAGCAGAAGAGAAGCTGATCGCACTGTGACTGCTTGGGTCTTGTCAACGGGTAGGATTTTCATGAAGCAAATGTGAAGAGCATTCTAACAGCATGAACAGGACCTGACAGCAGGAATTCATGGAGAAATTAGTAGCTATTAAAGAAGAGACCCCTTTGTCCTGCTTTTCTCTGTATGCCATGTCCCGTACTGCATTTCCCCTCCAGTCCTAAGCCCTTCTTCCTTCTAGGGCTTTCCTCTGACCTGTCTACCTCTTTCATCTAGAGCCACAATGTCTTCCTTTATTGACCTTTTCCTAGCTACATCTAAACATTCTCAAATCTCTCCTACCTTAAAAAGAAGAAATGCTTCCACATATCTGCTTCCGTCTCTCTCTCTCCTTCCCAGCCTGACTTCTCTACACAGAGAATGATGCACGGTATTCAATTCTTCACCCCTACTCCCTGCTGCTGTCATCTGGATTTCATCCTCAGTAAAGCTCTTCATATTTGTGCTGATCTCAGCACAAAGTCTTCCTTGGAGCTGAATGCAATGGCCATTTTCAGTCTTTTAGGCCCTTAATCAATTTGGCCTGGTCAAATTGCTGGTCAAGCAGCATTTGGCCCTGGTCATGATCATGCTTCTGTGGTGGCTCAGTGGTAAAGAATCTGCCTGTCAATGCAGGAGATGAGGGTTCAATCCCTGGGTGGGGAAGATTCCCTGGAGAAGGGTATGGCAACTCAGTCTAGTTTTTTTGGGCTTTCCTGATGGCTCAGACAGTAAAGCATCTACCTGCAATGTGGGAGAAGTGTGTTCAATTCCTAGGTTGGGAAGATCCCCTAGAGAAGGAAATGGCAATTCACTCCAGCACTCTTGCCTGGAAAATCCCATGGACAGAGGAGCCTGATAGGCTACAGCCCATGGGGTCGCAAAGAGTGGGACACGACTGAGTGACTTCACTTTCACTTTCATGATCTCCTAGCTTCCAAGGTGGTGCTAGCAGTAAAGAATCTCCCTGCTAGTGCAGGAGACAAGAGATACAGATTTGATCCCTGGGTCGGGATGATCCCATGGAGGAGGGCACGGCAATCCACTTCAGTATTCTTGCTGGAGAATCCCATGGACAGAGGAGCCTGGCAGGCTACAGTCCACAGGGTCTCAGAGAGTCAGTCATGCCTGAAGCGACTTAGCACAGCACACACGTGGTCTCCTTGGAGCTCTCCTTCCTGGCTTCTCTAACCCCACCCATCCCTCATTTGCCTCTGCCATCTCTTGTTTTGGTGTCATCTGGAAGGTTCACTTTCTCTGCCCTGCCCAACCTTGCCTGCTTCTGTTCTCTTTAAATGGTGCTGACCTACGTGTACTGTCCCTTCACTCTCTCTCAGTGATCAGCAACCCCTGGCTTGACCTTGATTACCCTGAACCTTAGATTTCTGTCTCTGGACCAGAGTTTTCTTCTGAGCTTCAGATCTTAATGGGCGTCTCAGGGGAATGTTTCCAAGACCCTCAAAATTGATGTTCAAAACCAAAATCATCATCTTTTTCCTCCCATCCCCATGGCTGCTCCCCCACCTCTTTATCCTGCCTCCTTACATAGCACTACTGCTCATCTGGAACTAATCCTTCAGCATCTCTGGGGTAACTTCCAACACCTCCCCACTTCTCACCCTCCATTGACCAACTCTCATGGATTCTTAATTTCAAACATATATCCCTCCAACAGTCCTGTCCATCTGCCTTGGCCACTGGTAAGCCCATCATCATGTCTCTCACTTGGACAACTGGTATAGCCTTCTAACAGAACTTTCTGCTTCCAGTCTTCAGGGTGAAGGTTGGACTTAGCACTCTAGCCCAAACCAACTTTATAAAATTCAAATGCGTTCATGTCATCCCCTTGCCTAAAATCCTTCAATGCCCCTTAGTCTATTGCTTGTCACTCTGGGTGGGAGTCCTGGCTTGCCTTTCCTATCTCGCATATGACCTATATCCCTCACATTTGTAGTTGTATTCATCCGGAAATTTTTCATTTCCCAGAATGTGCCTGTCTTTTGCCTTTGAGTCTTTGTAGATGCTGCCCCCTTTTGCCTGCAGCGCTCCCAACTCTGCCCCTTGATATTTCTGAGAGTTGGAGAGATGCCCTTTCCGCCTTCTCCATGGCATCCTCTACATCAGTCAGTTCAGTTCAGTCGCTCAGTCGTATCCGACTTTTTGTGACCCCCATGAATCACATCATGGCAGGCTCACCTACCCATCACCAACTCCTGGAGTTCACTCAGACTCACATCCATCGAGTCCGTGATGCCATCCAGCCATCTCATCCTCTGTCGTCCCCTTCTCCTCCTGCCCCCAAGCCCTCCCAGCATCAGAGTCTTTTCCAATGAGTCAGGTCTTCGCATGAGGTGGCCAAAGTACTGGAGTTTCAGCTTTAGCATCATTCCTTCCAAAGAAATCCCAGGGCTGATCTCCTTCGGAATGGACCGGTTGGATATCCTTGCAGTCCAAGGGACTCTCAAGAGTCTTCTCCAACACCACAGTTCAAAAGCATCAATTCTTCAGTGCTCATATATTTAATATATCTATTTCCTTTTAAAATTTATTTTATTAGAGTACAGTTTATTTACAATGGTGTGTTAGTTTCTGCTATATAGCAAAGTGAATCAGTTATTCACAGATATATATTCAGTTATTTTAGATTCTTCATTTGGGTCATTACAGAGTATTGAGTAGAATTCCTTGTGCTATACAGTAGATCCTTATTAGCTATCTATATTATATATAGTCGTGTATATATGGGGCTTCCCTGGTGGCTCAGATGATAAAGAATTTGCCTGCAATGTGGGAGACCAAGGTTTAATCCCTGGGTCAGGAAGATGCCCTGGAGGAAGTCATGGCAATACACTCTAGTATCTTTGTCTGGAGAATCCCATGGACAGAGGATCCTGGCAGACTATAGTCCATGGGGTTGCCAAGAGTCGGATATGCCTGAAGCAATTTAGCACACACAGCACAGTGTATATATGTCATTCCCAATCTCCCAATTCATCCCTCCCCCATCTCCCCCATTTTCCCCTTGGTTACTGTAAGTTTTTTTTTTTTCCCCTAGATCTGTGACTCAATTTCCGTTTCATAAAAGAGTTCATCTGTATCATTTTTAAAGATTCATTCTCTAATTTCATAGTTCTGTTTACATTATTGTTAACTTGTCTGATTCTGACTCTGGACTGAGCTTGATGAGGATGAGAACCATGTTCTTTCTGTTAAATAAAAAATTGCATAAGATGACTCACTGTATCATATCCCTTTTGTTTCTAGGTGAATTGATAGAAAAGGGGAAATAAATATGATGAATTGAAAAAAACAGTATGCAATGAAGAGAAAAATACTACAAGAAAACACCTGGGCTTGCAGTTCTGGCTTAAAATTGGAAATTTTCAATTTAGTACATGGACTTACAGAATGTTTGAGCTGGAAGGGCCATCAAGTATCACCACTGCCCAATCCTTTCATTCTACAGATGAGGAAATTGATGTGTAACTTGTCTAAATCTGCAATGGAATTAACCTAGAACCAAAGTCTTTGGGCTTGGTGCTGGTTGGGCTTCGCTGGTGACTCAGGCAGTGAAGAATCCACATGCAATGCAGGAGACCTGGGGTTCGATCCCTGGGTTGGGAAGATCCCCTGGAGGAGGGCATGGCAGCCCATTCCAGTATTTTTTGCCTGGAGAATCCCCATGGACAGAGGAGCCTGGCGGGCTACAATCCATGAGGTTGCAAAGAGTTGGACATGACTGAGTGACTAAGCATATACACAGTGAAGTCAGGCAGCTTCCCAAGGTCTCATGGTTCTTCCTATAGTGCCAAGGCTATAGTTCAACACCAGGCTCTAGTTCCAGGCAGGAAGTTGGCCTAGACACACAGCAGCCACATCTGTGTTGTGCTTTGCACAGCTTCCTCCACTGACTGCATCACATTTTCCTCTGTGGGCTTATTCTGAACTCAGAGTAGGAGGCCACTTTACTCTGATCCATCAGAGTGCCGGACTCACAGGCAACCTCGGTGAAATAATTTATCTTCCTCCCAATTTTCTGTCATTCTTCACCATAAAGACAACATGTTCATCTATCAGCTACGGGACTCTCCCATCTTCTTGAGCCAAAATCTAACACAAAAACTCCTCTTCCACTAATCTGAGGGTGCTGCCAGATGTTTTGTTTTGTTTTTCAAATAATGTTTTCCCCTGGTGCCAATTTATCACTATCAGATAGTTCTTCCATAAAATGCCCAGGTGCATACTTTTCCCTCCTACACACTAAAGCAAATAGGGCAAGTTGACACTGCTATTCTAGGACAGAAATCCTAGAACTCACATAAAACCGAGCCCAGCTGTGTTCAGATACATACAGAGAAGGCCTGTTCAGACCTGGAGGGATATCTCCTCTCCAGACCATCCTGGAGAGGAGATAAGGAATGGAAGAGAACCTACATCTACCCCCTGAAGTAAGGGGGGACGTCTGTTATTTCTGACTGCCTCTTATCCTCTTAACGTGTGACGGAGAAATGAGACTTTCCTGAAGATAGACATAGCGTGTCCGGTGGAATGGGAGCTGGGTGGGAAGAGGAAGGGGAGAGATGATAGGGAGAAGGCCTGGAGGGACAGTTTTACAGGAAGACTGAGAACTCAGGCCCTGACTTAGGATTCCATTTCCTACTCCAGGGGAGTAGCAGGTGAGAGGAGTGGAGAGAGGCATATATCCTGTGACATCAGTCTATGGGGACCCAGGAAAAATACTCATCTGCCAGTAGCAGGTTGAGGGAGAGGGTTGGTGAGCCTGTTTCCTTGCTGAGTGCCTGTCGTACTGCTGTCTGCTGCCCACTGTAAACTGGTGTAGAGCAGAGGACGGCAGACTAGTCTGCAGGCCTGTTTTTTCATGGCTGGAGAGCTAAGAATGGCTTTCAGGTTTTTAAAAGGAAGCTTGGTGAAATGTTCTCTCTCTATATATGTATATATACATATATATCTATATAGTCATATTGAATATATATATACTGTTGTATGTACATCATATATATATTTATGTATGAATATATGAGAAAGACCATATGTGTCCCCCAAAGCCTAAAACTTTTTTCTTACTCTTTACAGCAGGTTTTACTGACCCTGGTGTAGAGGATTGGACTATCTAGATGGCTTAGAAGGGTGTTACATTGCCCTTCTATTTATTTCTATTTATGGAATTGCCTTCATGGCCTCTGGGTGGGTTCTCTCAAAGTCCATGAGGGACCAAACCCTTGGTCTCTAAAGTTGCAGGGGCTGTGGAAATTGCCTTCCCAGCATGGCTCTCATGGGAACTCAGGGCTTATTCTAGTGTTCAAGATGGGTCTTATAAATATTTTATGTACATGGGGTATTTTCTAAATTAAGCACCATTTTCCAACTAAAAGACTAACAAAAACTTTAAAAGGAGAAATTATATAATAAATAGTCCTCCTCCACCCTAGACTCTAAATTCGAAAGGACTACTATTGGAAGTTTCCTGTGTATCCTTAGTCTCATATATCTTAGTCTTATACAATGGGAACAAGTTATGCTACTGTCCAAATCTTGCTTTTTTTTCCCATTAACATAGTAATATAATGAGAAGATTTTTCCACATCAACAAATACAATCTGGCTCCTTGTTAATAGCATCATAGTATTCCTTTGACAGAATGTACCATATTTGAGTGAAGCATTCAGTTATTAATAACAACTAAATAGTCACTAGTATTTGCTAAAAACTTTAAATTTCTAATCCTTATAAACATAGCTTTGTGCAAATATGTGAATATAACTGGAAGATAAAGTCTTAGATGTGAAATTTCTGAGTTCAGTCGCTCAGTCATGTCCGACTCTTTGCGACCTCATGAATCGCAGCACACCAGGCCTCCCTGTCCATCACCAACTCCTAGAGTTCACTCAAACTCATGTCCATCGAGTCGGTGATGCCATCCAGCCATCTCATCCTTGATCATCCCCTTCTCCTCCTGCCCCCAATCCCTCCCAGCATCAGAGTCTTTTCCAATGAGTCAACTCTTCGTACAAGGTGTCCAAAGTATTGGAGTTTCAGCCTCAGCATTAGTCCTTCTAATGAAAACCCAGGACTGATCTCCTTTAGAATGGACTGGTTGGATCTCCTTGCAGTCCAAGGGACTCTCAAGAGTCTTATCCAGCACCACAGTTCAAAAGCATCAGTTCTTCAGCACTCAGCTTTCTTCACAGTCCAACTCTCACATCCATACATGACCACTGGAAAAATCATAGCCTTGACTAGATGGCCCTTTGTTGGCAAAGTAACGTCTCTGCTTTTTAATACGCTATCTAGGTTTGTCATAACTTTCCTTCCAAGGAGTAAGCATCTCTTAATTTCATGGCTACAGTCACCATCTGCAGTGATTTTGGTGAGTGAGTGAAATAGCTCAGTCGTGTCTGACTCTTTGCAACCCCAGGGACTGTAGCCTACCAGGCTCCTTAGTCCATGGGATTTTCCAGGCAAGAATACTAGAGTGGGTTGCCATTTCCTTCTCCAGGGGATCTTCCCAACCCAGGGATCGAACCCAGGTCTCCTGCATTGTAGGCAGACAGTTTACTGTCTGAGCTACCAGTGATTTTGGAGCCCCCCAAAATGAAGTCTGACAGTTTCCACTGTTTCCCCATCTATTTCCCCTGAAGTGATGGGACCAGATGCTTAACTGGTTTTAAATTTTACTTTGTTTTTGTTCAGTCACTCAGCCTTTACAACTCTTCGTGACCCCATGGACTATAGCATGCCAGGCTTCCCTTTCCTTCACTATCTCCTAGATTTTGCTCAAACTCATGTCCATCAAGTTGGTGACGCCATCCAACCAACTCATCCTCTGTTGCCCCCTTCTCCTCCTGCCCTCAATCTTTTCCAGTGAGTCAGCTCTTTCCATCAGGTAGTCAAAGTATTGGAGCTTCAGCTTCAGCATCTGTCCTTCCAATGGATATTCAGGACCTGATTTCCTTTAGGATAGACTGGTTTGATCTCCTTGCTGTCCAAGGGACTCTCAAGAGTCTTCTCCAGCACCACAGTTTGAAAGCATGAATTGTTTAGTGCTCAGCCTTAATGGTCCCACTCTCACATCTGCACATGACTAATGGGGAAATCATAGCTTTGACTATATGCACCTTTGTCACCAAAATGATGCCTCTGCTTTTTAATATTCTAAATTTATCATAGCTTTTTTTCCAAGGAGCAAGCATCTTTTAATTTCATGACTACAGTCATTGTCCATGGTGATTTTGGAGCCCAAGAAAATAGTCTCTCACTGTTTCCATTGTTTTCCCATCTATTTTCCATGAAGTGATGGGATCTGATGCTGTGATCTTCGTTTTTTGAATGTTGAGTTTTAAGCCAACTTATTCACTCTCCTCTTTCACCTTCACCTAGAGGCTCTTTAGTTCCTCTTCACTTTCTGCCATAAGTGTGGTGTCATCTGCATATCTGAGGTTATTTATATTTCTCCCAGCAATCTTGATTCCAGCTTGCGCTTCATCCCGTGCAGAATTTCACGTGTACTCTGCACATAAGTTGAATAAGCAGGGTGACAATATACAGCCTTGACATATTCCTTTCCCAATTTGGAATCAGTCCATTATTCCATGTCTGGTTCTAACTGTTGCTTCTTGATTTGCATATAGGTTTCACAGGAAGCAGATGAGGTGGTCTGGTATTACCATCTCTTTAAGAATTTTCTACAATTTTTTTGTGTGTGATCCACACAGCCAAAGGCTTAAGTGTAGTTGACAAAGCAGAGGTAGATGCTTTTCTGGAATTCCCTTGCTTTTTGTATGATCCAATGGATGTTGGCAATTTGATCTCTGGTTCCTCTTCCATTTCTAAATCCAGATTGTACACCTGGAAGTTCATGGTTCACATACTGTTAGAGTCTAGCTTGAAGGATTTTGAGCAGTACCTTGCTAGCATGTGAAATGAGTGAAACTGTGCCATAGTTTGGCATTCTTTGGCATTGTACTTATTTGGGACTGGAATGAAAACTGACCTTTTCCAATCATGGGGCCACTGCTGAGTTTTCCAAATTTGCTGGTGTGTTGAATGCAGCACTTTAACAGCATCATCTTTTAGGATTTGAAATAGCTCAGCTGGAATTCCATCACCTCCACTAGCTTTGTTCGTAGCAATGCTTCCTAAGGCCCACTTGATTTCACACTCCAGGATGTCTGACTCTAGGTGAGTGATCACACCATTGTGGTTATCTGGGTCATTAAGACATTTTTTGTTTAGTTTTTCTGTGTATTCTTGCCACCTCTTCTTAATGTCCTCTGCTTTTGTTGGGTCCCTACTTTTTCGGTCCTTTATTGTACCCATAATTGCATGAAATGTTCCCTTGCTATCTCTAATTTTCTTGAAGAGATCTCTAGTCTTTCCCATTGTGTCACTGTCCTCTATTTCTTTACATTGTTCACTTAGGACTTTGTTGCTTTTAATCTCTCCTTGTTATTCTTTGGAACTCTGCATTCAGATGGATATATCTTTCCCTTTCTCCCTTGCCTTTCACTTCTCTTATCAGCTATTTGTAAGGTCTCCTCAGACAACCGCTTTGCCATCTTGCATTTCTTTTTCTTGGGGTTTGGTTACCACCTCCTGTATAATATTATGAACCTCTGTCCATAGTTCTTCACTCACTCTGTCTATCGGATCTCGTCCCTTGAATCTATTTGTCACTTCCATTATATAATCATCAGGGATTTGATTTAGGTCATGCCTGAATGGCTTAGTGGTTTTCCGTATGTTCTTTGATTTGTCTGAATTTTGCAATAAGGAGTTCCTGATATAAGCCATAGTCAGCTCCCAGCCTTGTTTTATGCTGACTGTATAGAGCTTCTCCATCTTTGGTGGCAAGGAATAGAATCAAGTTGATTTTGGTATTGACCATCTGGTGATGTCCATGTATAGATACAAAGTGGTGATGTCCATGGGTAGATACATATTGATACATACTGGCAAACAACCCTCCAGAAAGCTGGCAAAGAATCAACTCTCCACCAACAGTTGGAAAGATACTTTCCCCCAAAAGTTTTGTTAATTTTGAGTCTTTTTTAAAAGGTTTTTAAAATTTTTATTTTTATTTATTTGTTTGTTTTTGGCTGTGCTAGGTCTTTGTTGTTGTGGGCGGGCTTTCTCTAGTTGCAGCAAGCAGGGGCTACCCTCTAGCTGTGGTGCACAGGCTTTTCACTGCAGTAGCTTCTCTTGTTGCAGAACATGGGTTGTAGGTGCATGGGCTTCAGTAGTCAAGATACTTGGGCTTATTTATACTGGGGCATGTGGGATCTTCCAGGTCCAGGGATCAAATCTGTATCCCCTGCATTGACAGGTGGATTCTCAACCACTAGACTACCAGGGAAGTCCAATATTGAATCTTATCATTGCCAATTTGGTAGGTCAGTATCAAAGTCCATTGAATAACATTGTATAAATCATCACCTATTATGTTTATTTTATTGGGATTTGTCAATTCACGCTTACGTTCATTGAGCTGTTAGAGTTTTTCTCCTTAACGCCTCCCACACCATCACTCACACATTACTGAAAACAGGGATTTTATCTGTCTTGTTTACCCACTGAGCCCCTGATCAATGCCCAGAACTGCATCTGACATACAGTAAGAAGATGTGTATGCACGTATGCTAAGTCCTTTCTGTCGTATTCATCTCTTTGTGACTCAGTGGACCATCACCTGTCAGGTTCCTCTGTCCATAGGATTCTCTAGGCAAGAATATTGGAGTAGGTTGCCATGCCCTCCTTCAGGGGATCTTCCTGACCCAGGGATCGAACCTGTGCCTATTACACCTCCTGCATTGGCAGGTGGGTTCTTTATAATTAGTGCCACCTGGGAAACACCAGTAGGCAGATGGTATTTGTTAAATGCATGATGAGTTTAAGAATCATTATATCATAAGAAAATTAAGCCCTCTGACTGTCAATACGTGTTGCAATTTTTTTCACTTTCATAATTCTTTTGGTTATTTAGTTTTTGTAATATAAAATGTTCATGAAATTTTCCATAGTTAAGAATATCATCCTTTGATTCATTTAAAATATGTTTTGCTATAAGATATGTCCAAGAAGGCACTGGTAACCCACTCCAGTACTCTTGCCTGGAAAATCCCATGGATGGAGGAGCCTGGTAGGCTGCAGTCCATGTGGTCGCTGAGAGTTGGCCATGACTGAGTGACTTCACTTTCATGCATTGGAGAACGAAATGGCAACTCACCCGAGAACCCAAGTGTTCTTGCCTTGAGAATCCCAGGGATGGGGGAACCTGGTGGGCTGCCGTCTATGTGGTCACGCAGAGTCGGACATGACTGAGGCAACTTAGCAGCAGCAGAAGCATAAGATATGTGGAAGAAATCAAGCTTAAATGTTTCTGCTTGATGAGGTCTTAAGGACACTTGAATGAGTCTAGCATATACTCTACTTGCTGGTTGGTTCACAAAATCCCATTTTAATCATGTCAAGCCTTCATCTCAAGGCTCTGGGTCATGCTCCTGAGAAGTGTAGATTTTATTCTGATGGAATGATGGGACAAAGTAGAGTGCTGGTTGGTACAGAGAAAGAAGTTCCCACTAGAGAGACAAGAGTATAGAAAAGAAAATTAGAAATTCGAAGACTGGCTTTTTCTTATCTTACAAAAATTATAAGACTAGCTTAATTAGGATATCTTACATTTGAGATAAATGCAGTTTTATTTATTTTTTTCTCATGCAAATTAGTGATGCTAATTCTCAGCCTGCCTACTCCTTGAGATGTAAAAGGTTACCTTTTACCATACTTCCCTGCTCCTTGAGATTGGACAGTCTGGAAGAGCATTCAAATGTTTTTTAAGAATTTCTGAAAGTCTTAAATTCTCCTGCTTCCGCTGCCTCTTCATCTTCAACGTATTCACTACATTTTCATATGAACCCCAGGCAAACACATATCTTTCCCCATTGTCACTACCCAATCATCAACAAAAATCCCTCATGCCAAATCTTTGTGAGTTTTGCAGAGCTTATGGAGGACATTTTTGAGCTAACCTTCTACCACCACACTGCTACCATCTTTGTACCCATCTTAATCCTCTGCCTCTGTTTGTCCTCACCCTCCCCCCTGTACTGGTCTAAGGACTTGCAAATTTTTTCCCTCAGTTAAGAAAACACCCTACCCTGCAATGTTACCCAGCAAGAAAGGGAGAGACTGTAGAGACTTTTTCCAACAAAGACAGTTTTGTGTCCTAATGGAATGCCAACTGTTGAGATCACAAAGTGTTCTCTAACCTCACTGTATTTACATTACATTTTTACAAGTCCATTACTGCACTTTTTCCCATCACACTTCGACTACCACCGCACACAACCATCTGCACATACATACATTTTCTTTTGCCTCTCTTTATCCATTATAAGGCAAGTTAGCGAACAATATGAAGGCTATGTGAATTTAATGGGTTGATAACCTTTGAGACATGGCTGTGTTGTTCCTGGTTCAGGGTCTAGACTAGATCCAGAAATTAGAACTGCAGACACTTAGAGTACTTACTGGTCCCTTAACAATTTGAGGTCCTAGGAGAAAATAAAGACTGGAAGCAACAGGCAAAAAAATAGGAATAGTCTAACACTTCCTCTGGTACCAGGGGAGTCTACATATAAATAGTGATACAATGTCTAGCAGGTGTGCAAAGGCAGATGATGATGAACCCAGAAGCTAATCAAACATGGGTGGATCTGCCTGGTGTTTTCAATTGTTGGAACCTGGGGGGCATCAGGGAAGTCTCACAGCAGGGAACAGACCCCTGCTCTATTTCAATGTGCAAAATGGTTGCCCTTGAAAACAAAGTGGCTGAGAAAATGAGTGGCAAGTATCACAGGCTACTAAAACTTAAAATGGGGAAAATATAAAGGGAAGGTCAATGATCATGAATGTCTGGAAAAGGGGTCAGCACACTATGGCTCATGGTCAAATCTCAATCTCTACTTATTTTTATAAATAAAGTTATATTGAAACACAGTGACAACATTTATATGTGTATTTTGTCTATTTCTGCTTTGATGCTCTAATAGCAGTGTTGAGTTGAAACAGTGATCACATGGCCTCCATAGCCTAAAATATTTACTATCTGGCCCTTTCACAGAAAAAAAATTACCTACCCCTGCTTGAGAATGTGAGTTCCCAAGAGCAGAGTTTTTCCTGTCTTGTCTCTGTCTCTATTTTCAGTATCTACATTAGGGCCTGGCACATCTAAAGTATTCAGTCAGTATTTGTTAAATGAATGAATAAGTAAATAAATGAACCAAGCCCCAAATGTTGAGAATCTCTTACTTTCCAAGCTCCTTTTGCCAAAGAGGAGCACTGGTTATGAGGACTAGGACAGGGTCTCTCGAGAGCAAGATTTACAAAGAACATACCACTACCTGAAGATCATCCTGTAGACAAAAGGAGTTTCTCAGATGCCCCTAACTGCTTTACCAGAAGAAACCTCCCCTGTGTGTCTATTTCTGGAAACTAAGCCTAATTTTAAATCTGTAGAATTAGTTAAGCACCTTGATAGTTTCACTAATGAATTCTGATGGTTAATTATGCTTAGTTTCTTAATGGTTTTCTCCCTCCATTAGAGCCCCTCTGTGCTAGCTTTTCTCAGAGGGCACAAATGATACCTACTGATTGGCATTCTTCTTCTTCAAGAAAAGGTTTTGAGTTCACTGAAGATTTCTTTTCCTTTCCTTGCCAATCCTCCTTGTTTTTACTGTTAATTATGAGCAGATAGAAAAAAAAATAAGATAATGGCAACCAGCAGAAGCTATGCTCAATATTTTGTAATAGCCTGTATAGGAAAGGTGCCAAAGAATGCTCAAACTACCGCACAATTGCACTCATCTCACATGCTAGTAAAGTAATGCTCAAAATTCTCCAAGCCAGGCTTCAGCAGTACGTGAACCATGAACTTCCAGATGTTCAAGCTGGTTTTAGAAAAGGCAGAAGAACCAGAGATTAAATTGAATTGCCAACATCCGCTGGATCATGGAAAAAGCGAGAGAATTCCAGAAAAACATCTATGTCTGCTTTATTGACTATGCCAAAGCCTTTGACTGTGTGGATCACAATAAACCGTGGAAAATTCTGAAAGAGATGGGGATACCAGACCACCTGACCTGCCTCTTGAGAAGCCTATATGCAGATCAGGAAGCAACAGTTAGAACTGGACATGGAACAACAGACTGGTTCCAAATAGGAAAAAGAGTACGTCAAGGCTGTATTTTGTCACCCTGCTTATTTAACTTATATGCAGAGTACATCATGAGAAACGCTGGGCTGGAAGAAGCACAAGCTGGAATCAAGATTGCCAGGAAAATATCAATAACCTCAGATATGCAGATGACACCACCCTTATGGCAGAAAGTGAAGAGGAGCTAAAAAGCCTCTAGATGAAAGTGAAAGAGGAGAGTGAAAAAGTTGGCATAAAGCTCAACATTCAGAAAATAAAGATCATGGCCTCTGGTCTCATCACTTCATGACAAATGAATGGGGAAACAGTGAAAACAGTGTCAGACTTTATTTTTTGGGGCTCCAAAATCACTGCAGATGGTGACTGCAGCCATGAAATTAAAAGACGCTTACTCCTTGGAAGAAAAGTTATAACCAATCTAGATAGCATATTGAAAAGCAGAGATATTACTTTGCCAACAAAGGGCCATCTAGTCAAGCCTATGGTTTTTCCAGTAGTCACGTATGGATGTGAGAGTTGGACTGTGAAGAAGGCTGAGCGCTGAATTGATGCTTTTGAACTGTGGTGTTGGAGAAGACTCTTCAGAGTCCCTTGGCCTGCAAGGAGATCCAACCAGTCCATTCTGAAGGAGATCAGCCCTGGGATTTCTTTGGAAGGAATGATGCTAAAGCTGAAACGCCTGTACAACCTCATGCGAAGAGTTGACTCATTGGAAAAGACTCTGATGCTGGGAGGGATTGGGAGCAGGAGGAGAAGGGGACGACAGAGGATGAGATGGCTGGATGGCATCACGGACTCGATGGAGGTGAGTCTGAGTGAACTCCAGGAGTTGGTGATGGACAGGGAGGCCTGGTGTGCTGCAATTCATGGGGTGGCAAAGAGTCGGACACAACTGAGCAACTGAACTGAACTCATATAGGAAAAGAATCTGAAAAAGAAGATAAATAGATAGATAGATAGATAAGTGAATCACCCTACTGTACACTTGAAACTAATGCAACATTATAAATCAACTTTACTTCAATTAAAAAAAAATACAAGAAGAACAATCAACTAGTTGTGTTCAATTTTCAGTTTTTAAAGTGTCTGCAACTGGCTTTTCAGACCTTGGACTGGGGTGAAGCTGCTGCTGTTGCTAAGTCACTTCAGTTCTGTCCGACTCTGTGCAACCCCATAGATGGCAACCCACCAGGCTCTGCTGTCCCTGGGATTCTCCAGGCAAGAACCCTGGAGTGGGTTGCCATTTCCTTCTCCAATGCATGAAAGTGAAAAGTAAAAGTGAAGTCACTCAGTCGTGTCCAACTCTTAGCGACCCCATGGACTGAAGCCTATGAGGCTCCTCCATCCATGGGATTTTCCAGGCAAGAGTACTGGACTGGGTTGGGTGAAAGTTGGTGTTAAATGACTACCCTTTCTCCCCAGTCACCAAAGTTTCTAAAGAAGTGAAATAAAAGCCTCATTCTTAGAATTAGAACTTGACAAGGATATTATATCCTACCCAAGGAACCAAAACTATTAAGCAGGAGGCACCCTACTCTCTCAAGTCTCCTGGGTGAGCATGTAGTAAAGGCCTTCATTCACCATTTCCCTCAAGCTTTTCTTTCTTAAAGGAGTTGTGTCATGATAGAGAACTCTTCAAACCCTGGAAGTGTGGTCTCTTCTTGTATCAGTCTGCTCAGGTTGTTATAACAAGAATATCATTTACTGGATGACTTAAACAACAGAAATTTATTTCTTACAGTTTGGAGGCTAGGAAGTCCAAGATCCAGATGTCAGCAGATTTGGTGACTGGTGAAGATCCACTTTTTGGTTTGCAGACGGTCATCTTCTCACTGTGTCCTCACATGATGAAGAGAGAGCATCTCTCTGGTGTCTCTAACAAGGGCATGAATCCCATTCATGAAGGTTCCATCTTTGCAACCTAGTTCAGTTCAGTTCAGTTGCTCAGTCCTATCTGATTCTTTGCAACCGCACGGACTACAGCATGCCAGGCTTCCCTGTCTATCACCAACTCCTGGAGCTTACTGAAACTCATGTCCATTGAGACAGTGATGCCATAGAACCATCTCATTCTCTGTTGTCCCCTTCTCCTCCCACCTTCAATCATTCCCAGCATCAGGGTGTTTTCCAATGAGTCAGTTCTTCCCATTAGGTGGCCAAAGTATTGAAATTTCAGCTTCAGCATCAGTTCAGTTCAGTTCAGTCACTCAGTTGTGTGTGACTCATTGTGACCCCACAAACCACAGCACACCAGGCCTCCCTGTCCATCACCAGTTCCCGGAGCGCACCCAAACCCATGTCCATCGAGTCGGTGATGCCATCCAGCCATCTTATCCTCTTTTGTCCCCTTCTCCTCCTGACCTCAATCTTTCCCAGCATCACTGTCTTTTCAAATGAGTCAGCTCTTCGCATCAACTGGCCAAAGTATTGGAGTTTCAGCTTCAGCCATTAGTACTTCCAATGAATACCCAGGACTGATCTCCTTTAGGATGGACTGGTTGGATCTCCTTGCAGTCCAAGGGACTCTCAAAAGTCTTCTCCAACACCACAGCTCAAAAGCATCAATTTGGCGCTCAGCTGTCTTTATAGTCCAACTCTCACATCCATACATGACTACTGGAAAAACCATAGCTTTGACTAGATGGCCCTTTGTTGGCAAAGTAATGTCTCTGCTTTTTAATATGCTGTCTAGGTTTGTCATAACTTTTTTTCCAAGGTGCAAGCATCTTTTAATTTCACAGCTGCAGTCACCATCTGCAGTGATGTTGGAGTCCCCCAAAATAAAGTCTGTCACTGTTTCCACTGTTTCCCCATCTATTTGCCATGAGGTGATGGGACCAGATGCCATGATCTTAGTTTTCTGAGTGTTGAGTTGTAAGCCAACTCTTTCATGACTTAATCACCTCCCAAAGGCCCCATCTCTCAGTACCATCACACTTCAACATATGAATTTATGGGTCAGGCACAAACCTTCAGTCCATAGCACCTATGCCATTAAAGGAAATAGACACATGCTTTCCTGGGTTTCCTGTCACTCTGATTGGTTTACATCTTCTGAGGTTTTCCAGAAAAAAGTACTGGATGCCAGTTCCAGTCATCATACAACCCTTCTCCTGACTTCTGCACTCAGTGTGTACTGTTTACAGTTTTGTTGTTGTTCCAGCACTCAGTCATGTCCAACTCTTTGTGACCCCATGGACTGCAGCAAGCCAGGCTTCAATGTCTTTCACCATCTTCTGGAGCTTGTTCAAACTCATGTCCATTGAGTAAGTGATGCCATCCAATCATCTCATCCTCTGTCTTCCCCTCTCTTCCTGCCGTTGATCTTTCCCAGTATCAGGGTCTTTTTCAATGAGTTGGCTCTTTGTATCAGGTGGTCAAAGTAGTAGAGATTCAGCTTCAGCATCAGTCCTTCTAATGAATAATCAGGATTGATTTCCTTTAGGATTGATTGGTTTGATCTCCTTGCAGTCCAAGGGACTCTCAAGAGTCTTTTCCAACTCCACAGATCAAAAGTATCAATTCTTCAGTGTTCAGCCTTTTTATGGTTCAACTCTTACATCCATACATGACTACTGGAAAAACCATAGCTTTGACTAGATGGACCTTTGTTGGCAAAGTAATGTCTCTGATTTTTAATATGCTATCTAGATTTGTCAAAGCTTTTCTTTCAAGAAGCAAGCACATTTTAATTTCATAACTGCAGACACCATCCACAGTGATTTTGCAGCCTGGGAAAATAAAATCTGTCACTGTTTCCATTGTTTCCCCATCTATCTGCCATGAAGTAATGGTCCCATCCCATCCCATCTGGCATGGGACTAGATGCCATGATATTTGTTTTCTGAATTTTGAGTTTTAAACCAACTTTTTTCACTCTCATCTTTCACCTTCACCAAGTGGCTCTTTAGTTCCTCTTCACTTTCTGTCATAAAGGTGGTGTCACCTGCATATCTGAGGTTACTGATATTTCTCCAGGCAATCTTGATTCCAGCTTGTGCTTCATCCAGCCTAGCATTTCTCATGATGTATTCTGCATATAAGTTAAATAAGCAGGGTTAAATACACAGCCTTGACATACTCTTTTCCCAACTTGGAATCAGTCCATTATTCTATGTCCAGTTCTAACTGTTGCTTCTTGATCTGCATACAGGTTTCTCAGGAGGCTGGTAAGGTGGTCTGGTATCCCCCTCTCTTTAAGAATTTTCCACAGTTTTTGTTTACCATCCGCCATGGTTCGCCACACCAGAAACTGCACCCAGTGTGTGCAGCCAGTCAAGTCCCAGGTATTTATTGAGTATCTTACATGTTTGTGACATTCACTTGGACATGTGTTGGAGACATAAGGATAAATAAAGTGAAATAAGGACCCATCTAGAGAAAAATTAAAGCTCAGAAGCATGCATAAAGTTATTATCCAACAAACAGTTGGTTAAAATCCAGGATTATCTTAAAGTTCAACCAAGTTGGAATTTAACTGAAATATAAAACTTGGGTTAAGTGAACCCCAGTCCTCCCAGGTGAGGTTCTGTTGATAAGGCAGTTAAAATTGCCTTTAGCAATGCACCTCTGAGGGCTTCCCTTGTGGCTCAGCAGTAAAGAATTTACCTGCCACAGCAGGAGACTCAAGAGACATGGATTCAATCTCTGGATCGGGAAGATCCCTTGGAGGAGGGCATAGCAACCCACTCCAGTATTCTTGCCTGGAGAGTCCCATGGACAGAGGAGCCTGGTGGGATAGTCGGACACAACTGAAGCAACTGAGCACAGCATAGCACAGCCCACCTCAGAAAATTCAGGTGATGGGTCTGTTCTCAGTACTTTTTAAAAAAGTAAACCAGAGCTCAGAAGAGTATTTGCATAGGACTCTGGGGACACATCGATTTCTGGATTGTCTGGGTATTTTTCAGGATTGATGCTGAATTGGAAAAGACTAGTAATTGATTTGGAGTGAATATTTAGAATTTTTCAATGTCGTATTTGTAACTTTCCCTGTAATTTGCCTGTAATCTATTTTCAAAGTGAATTTAGAATTGGCTTTAAAAATAATGGATGTATACTGAAACCATGCTAGCATAAGTTTTTTAGACTTAATAGAACTCTAGAAAAATGATGAATATTATATGTAAATTTCAAACATAAAAGTGTACTCCCAATTCATCCCCTATTAGTATTCACTATGGAGAAGCATGCAGGACTAGAAGGGTATGTTTTGGTCATAACCATAAAATTTTCATTTCTAAAAATAACATATGAGACCATCTCTTTTATTATATAAAAATTTCAATCTCTCCTTGCTTCTCCTTACTGAATTTCCCTCCTCAAGTTCCATGTCTAAAAAGCTTTCCTTCACTTTAGCCTGCCTCTTCTCACCTCTTCAACAGCTTTCTCTCATGAATTGTCACCTCCAAGCAGGAGAGCACAGCAGTACTTTTAAGCATGAGAAATCTGCTTGATAAATCTGCAGTTCACCATCAGACAACTTGACTGTTCAAGAATATTTTTTCAGTTTGGATCCCAGTGCAACTGACTGGTCTTTGTGGAGTTGAATGTTAAAATTGGGATGCTTCTGGGGAGAGTAAGATGGGCTATTTGCACAGGGCTCTTGGTCCCAAACAACAGCTGATCACAGAGACACAGGGATGGGACTACAGGCAGAAAATGCCCATTGTGAAGTTTTACATTTGTATCCTGCCAAGAAAAATTATCCACAGCCTAGAAACAGGCAAAAGGATCAGTATGAATCCTTTAGTGCCCTGGTGAAGCACTGCCTAACAAGCCTGCTACAAAGAGACCTGACTCTCTAGGGGAGTGTAACTTGTTTTGCACAATTGATTAAGGTCCAGACATTTACAATTCTCTGAAACAGATAAGGTGGGCTGAATTTCTTTCCTGATTCTGAGACAAGACAGCCAAAGATGATACTTTCCTGGCTCTGTGGCTTACTCACCGGTGAGCATCTAATTTATTAATCTTATGTTGACATTTCTGGATTTCCCATTGACCATAAACATCTCAAGTTTCCTTTTTCTTTGTTTTTTTTATTTGGATGTGTAGGGTCTTAGTTGTGGCATGTGGGATCTAAGTTCCCTGATCAGGGATCAGATCTGGGCTCCCTGAGTTGGGAACACGGAGTCTTAATCACTGGATCACTAGGGAAGTCCCTCATATTCTCCTTTTGAACTGGTGTTGCCATCCTTCTGTTTCTCCATTAATGATTCAGATGTTATATTGCGAAAACTTTGGCACATGTTCACTCTCTACTGTCCAAAGCTGTTTTTAAGTGTTTTGGACATTGTATTTTTACACTTTTTACCAATCCACAATGCCTATACTGAACTATGAGTTGATACTGTTCATCAATATCTCACTGTTCTCATGAATGGCTTAATTATATGGTATTATATGCTTATTAAAAGCATTAATTTCTCTAAAGTACATTTAAATTATAGCATAATCCTTGTGTTTCTGTTTTGATATTTATTTTTGATATAGCAAGAGTTTCATAAAGAGGCCTCACTTGACTTCTGAGAAGTCCTGGTTGGTCATCACCTTCCGAAATGTGCTAGAAAAATGTGAGAAAGTCTCTCCTTGTTGCTAAATTGTCAATGGAATTTTAAAGATGTATTGAACGTTGAGAAACACCAACACACACCCCTCTTTTCTTCCTAAAATAAGAGCTTAGGGATGTCCCAAAGGGAAGGAAACCTTTCCCCTTTTCCCTTTGATTTTGTTTTTCTTTTTATGTCTCCTTCACAGTCTGGGTACCATTAACACCTGACATCAAAGTCACAGGCATGACCTTCCTCAAAGGAATTCTAGAGAAAATTACTTTTCAAAAATGGCCAGTTATAGCCGTAGAATTTTGGGAACCTGGAGATCAACCCTGGGATTTCTTTGGAAGGAATGATGCTAAAGCTGAAACTCCAGTACTTTGGCCACCTCATGCGAAGAGTTGACTCATTGGAGAAGACTTTGATGCTGGGAGGGATTGCGGCAGGAGAAGAAGGGGACGAGAGAGGATGAGATGGCTGGATGGCATCACTGATCCGATGGACGTGAGTCTGAGTGAACTCCGGGAGTTGGTGATGGACAGGGAGGCCTAGCGTGCTGCAGTTCATGGGGTCGCAAAGAGTCGGACATGACTGAGTGACTGAACTGAACTGAACTGAAGGTAGAGTACAGAGATTAGAGACTGCCTTCCAGGGCTGCTTAGGTAATACTGATCTCTGTGTTCTTGGCAGAAGCCCCCTGGATCCATGAAGCACATCACCTGTATGTAACAGCAGCTCTGGATCTGGGGCTCAGGAAAATCACAAATTCAGGATGTTCAACGCTGAACTCATGATGCACTCTTTCTCATCTTCCCCATCTCAGTCAAAATCAGATTTTCAGATGTCAAATCTTGAAGTCAATTTTAAAATCTCTTCCTCTTATGATGGAATCCAGCCAAGTTTCACTGATTCTACCACCAAAATATCCCTTGAATTCATCCACACATCCCATGTCCATTGCCTGTAGCTAATGTGACGCAACATTATTTCTCCCCTGAGTGACTGCCATAGATTCCATAACTCTTATGCCCACTCCCATCATTACCTTTCTTCAGTTTCAGTAAATACAACAAGTTGCAGTCCATCAGCTCACTGCTGCTCCCTTAGAAAGAATTCAACCTGTGCCTTAGCCTACGAGGTGCCCACTTATCTCTCCAAGATATCTCTGCACATATTCTTCTCCTCTTTATGCTAGCATCTCTGTCTGCACTGGCCTTCCTCCAGTTTTTGACTATGTCAGGCCCCATACTGCCTCAGGATCTTTCCCGTGCTGAGAACACTCTCTTCTCTCCTTGGCAGCTCAGAGGTGACTTCCTGACCCCTAGGTGAGTCAGACCTTGTTACAAGTTCTCACTTCACTTCATGTTTCTCTATCAAACAATTTTCCACAAAGGGAATTGTAGCAGTATCTTAAGTGTTTGAATATTCAATGTGTCATTGATATGTGGAAGTATATATATATATATATTTCTCTTTCCCTTTCTGTGTGTTTGTGCAAGGATGACTCTAGGTCTGAGTGAAAATCTACCTCTTTCTCTACACTCTTTCCACCATGTGGACACCAGAAAATTCTTTCTCAAGACCAAGGGCATTGCACCATTGAGAGTGGGGAAACATGCTTTCTGTCAAAAGGGAGGGGCCATATGTATACCTATGACTGATTCATGTTGATGTATGGCAGAAACCAACACAGCATTTATTGTAAAGCAATTATCGTCCGATTAAAAATTAATTAATTAAAAAAGAAAATGGTTTGGGAACATGTCTCACAGGAACTTCAGCTTCTCCTGATGAGTGAGGTGCTACTGGAAGACACGTAGGGGTTTTCAGCTAAAACATTAGGAGACCAAAGGCAGAACTTACGACACTGAGGTGGGAGCAAATTGGTGATGAGAAAGAGTCGTTTCTGCCTATGATGACTTCGTGTGTACTTCCTGTGAGGAGCCTGGTCCAGATTAGTCCTCTGGTGAGTGGATCTGCTGCTAGGAGGTGGTCTAGCAAGCCCACCAGGAAGCCTTCATACAAGTGGCAATTCCAAGTCACCTGCATTGAGGCCACTGTCTGTCAGAGCATCTGAGAACCCAAGGGGACCTCTGGGATCCTGTGGGGAATAAGGGAGAGTTATAGACTTCAGGAGAACCTGGAATTTTAGACATATTGGAGCACTCCACACTGATCTAGAGCGCCTCCTACTGTATTCTCTGGTAATGCTATGCCTAATACTCAGATACTTTCACCCCAGTAAGTTGCAACTTCCAAGAAAGTTGGGATTGTCTCTGGATCACTGCATATACTCAAATTAGACAGTAACAAGACAAAGGCTTGTTCAAGTCTTCCAAGGGAAATGGGGAGACAGCTATGTAAATGATTCTTAAGGTGAATATAACCTCAGAAATGCCCCTAATTTAAAAAGAAACTGATTTAGAATCCCAGTGTGGACATTGGTAAAAAGAAAATGAGGGTGCTCTGGCTGAGTCAGGCATAAACACTTGGCCTTCAGCGTCTGAGTCGACCCCTGACTTCCCTGCTCCTTTCTCAAGGCATGCCTTGCTGGGCTGCTTGGAACACCACTCAACAACCCAGGGCTGGGTCATTCAGTAATGAGTCTGTGCTTCAGTTGCACAGAATTTGCCAGTTACAGCATGCTTTCTTATTGTTGTTCTCACTAAATTAGTGACCTGAAAATGTATTCTATCCCAAGACTCTCTGAAATTTGTGACCTAAGAAAATTGTAAGCTTTAAGGGTCTTAAGGATATTCTTGATGTCGAAAGCTGAAATTTCTGGTTCCCTAATTCCAATTCCAAAGAAAGGCAATGAAAAAGAATGCTCAAACTACTGCACAATTGCACTCATCTCACATGCTAGTAAAGTAATGCTCAAAATTCTCCAAGCCAGGCTTCAGCAATACATGAACCGTTAACTCCCTGATGTTCAAGCTGGTTTTAGAAAAGCCAGAGGAACCAGAGATCAAATTGCCAACATCCGCTAGATTATGGAAAAAGCAAGAGAATTCCAGAAAAACATCTATTTCTGCTTTATTGACTATGCCAAAGCCTTTGACTGTGTGGATCACAATAAACTGTGGAAAATTCTGAAAGAGATGGGAATACCAGACCACCTAACCTGCCTCTTGAGAAATCTGTATGCAGGTCAGGAAGAAACAGTTAGAACTGGACATGGAACAACAGACTGGTTCCAAATAGGAAAAAGAGTACGTCAAGGCTGTATATTGTCACCCTGCTTATTTAACTTCTATGCAGAGTACATCATGAGAAATGCTGGACTGGAAGAAACACAAGCTGGAATCAAGATTACCAGGAGAAATTTCAATAACCTCAGATATGCAGATGACACCACCCTTATGGCAGAAAGTGAAGAAGAGCTAAAAAGCCTCTTGATGAAAGTGAAAGAGGAGAGTGAAAAAGTTGGCTTAAAACTCAACATTCAGAAAACAAAGGTCATGTCATCCGGTCCCATCACTCCATGGGAAATAGATGGGGAAACAGTGGAAACAGTGTCAGACTTTATTTTTTTGGGCTCCAAAATCACTGCAGATGGTGACTGCAGCCATGAAATTAAAAGACTCTTACTCCTTGGAAGAAAAGTTCTGACCAACCTAGACAGTATATTCAAAAGCAGAGACATTACTTTGCTGACTAAGGTCTGTCTAGTTAAGGCAGCAGTTTTTCCAGTAGTCATGTATGGATGTGAGAGTTGGACTGTGAGGAAGGCTGAGCACCGAAGAATTGATGCTTTTGAACTGTGGTGTTGGAGAAGACTCTTGAGAGTCCCTTGGACTGCAAGGAGATCCAACCAGTCCATTCTGAAGGAGATCAACCCTGGGATTTCTTTGGAAAGAATGATGCTAAAGCTGAAGCTCCAGTACTTTGGCCACCTCACGTGAAGAGTTGACTCATTGGAAAAGACTGTGATGCTGGGAGGGATTGGGGGCAGGAGGAGAAGGGGATGACCAAGGATGAGATGGCTGGATGGCATCACGGACTCGATGGAGGTGAGTCTGAGTGAACTCCAGGAGATGGTGATGGACAGGGAGGCCTGGCATGCTACGATTCATGGGATCGCGAAGAGTTGGACACGACTGAGCGACTGAACTGAACTGAAAAAGCTTCCTTAATACACTGTGATGAGTTGCTTTTGGTGTTTCAAGGAAATCCCAAAAGATTGTCCATGACTGAGGGCCGGTCTCCTATACTTTAGGCAGTCAGAAAAGGCTAACTCAGCCAATTTCTGCTTTGGACAGAGAAGTCTGTCTGATTTCTTTGATTAGTTATCGCATTAGACACACTGGTTTCATCTTAAATCTCCAGCCCTCTCTTACTTACATGTCAAGAATGAGTGTGGGATCCCCATTCTGCCAAATCTGGACTCCATCTGCTCACTTCTCCACACTGCCTCCATCATACCTGCTGTTTGCCACATGTGTACTGACCCCAAGCAAACCCTGCTGTACTCCACCAAGACCTGTCAATACCCTGCTCTCCTCCCCTCCTACGTACTCTTTCTTAATCACTGGCTGTCAGACTTAGGGGACTGTCCTCACTTAATAAAGAAGTCATTGTTTAGATTGCATTTCCTAACATGATGGTGCCAGATTTTCAGCACAAAGCCAGCCCTTATGACAGACATGCAAATTAGCTTAGATCCAAAGGTCCAGGATCTGAAAGAAATTTAGGGTGATTAGAGCTAATCACTTGTAGGGGAACATATTTTATATTGAAAATACCACTCATGGCTCTAGGATGGGCAATTTGGCCAACATCTTCTCCTCTTAGTGCAGCTGACTGAGAGCAGTGCCTGAACCCTGCCACTCTAAAGTCAATAGGATGCATGGAAAGAGGCCTACATTCTTTAAACTTCAAGAGAAACCTGAATCTTCATGGGTAAAGATGGGCATGATTTTAAACTTCAATTTAATATTTGATAGACCCTTGAAAAATATCACCTGTGCTTTTTTTCATGAAAAAATGATTATGGTAATCTCTAGCCGTGCTCTGAAAATATTTGTCTGACAAAAGACCAGTCAATACTAAAGGAAATCAACCGTGAATATTCATTGGAAGGACTGATGCTAAAGCTGAAGCACCAATATTTTGGACACCTGATGCGAAGGGCCGATTCACTGGAAAAGACTGATGCTGGGAAAGATTGAGGGCAGGAAGAGAAAGGGGCAACTCAGGATGAGATCACTGATTCAATGGACATGAGTTTGAGCAAACTCCAGGAGACAGTGAAGGACAGGGACCCAAGGAAGGACTGGCATGCTGTAGTCCATGGGGTAGCAAAGAGTCGGACACGACTTGGCAACTGAACAACAGATATAATTTGATGGATCTCCATGAAAATAATTGCTATAGACTCTAATTACTTTTATCAAAAATTATGACTTCCAAATTCTCTTAGAGAGGGGTATACTATCTCAGTCAATCATCTAGAGCCACTCCTTATCATAGTCCCCTACCTTCCCTATTCCTGTGTTTTCTCCAGATGAATTACATGCATGGGGAAATTCAGGCTTGCAGCCGCTAAGCTGTGAGGCCAACAGTGGAACTCACATCTGTCAATTAATTTCCAAAGGATATATATTTTGCATTCTGCTGGAATAGGTTTCTGTAACACCCTTTCTCTACCAAGATGCTACCCATTTTAATTTTTCCCTTCTCCATTTGTTTCAGCCCATCAACTTACTTTCCAACCTCTCTTCATATCACTGTCACATTTAATAACTCTTTTTCCTTTCTCATATTTTTTTATCTTCTAAGGTTTTTTTTTTAATTTATTGGAATATAGCTGATTTAAAATGCTGTGTTAGTTTCTGCTATACAGCAAAGTGAATCACTTATACACACTTATATATCCATTCTTTCTTAGATTATTTTCCCATATATGTCACTACAGAGTATTGAGTAGAGATCCCTGCAGCTTTTTTTGTTTGTCTCCTTCCATTCATATTTTACAATGGCAGAAAAAGCCAGAGTGAAAGAGAATTGACTAGAGGATTGGCATGTAAATATGATTATATTTATTCTCCATCAATTGCACTAGATATTCAAGGATACCACAAGCTTTCCAAACAAGTCCCCTCATCTAAATTTGCTTGTCATAAAACAATTGCCTAATTTCCTGGGGCAATGTTATTCTTTTGGGGACTAATACTCCACATTAGGTTTATTTTACTATAAAACTTTATTTAATTTGACTCAAGTAATCAGGAAAGTCCCATAAAGCCCTTGTATTGGGGAAGAACAGAGATAAATTTTTTGTGGGGGAGAGGGGATCTATAAAGAAAAAATGTGCTAAGCCACTGGTAGTGCCAACCAGGGATGTGTCTAATCTGCTTTAAAGAACAAATGTTTTGAAGAACCATGGTATATGCATCATTCATATGTTAATAAGTTCCTCTCAAATATTTGTTATTCAAATAAAATGCTCAAATATTGACATAACTTGAACTACATATACAGTTTCATTAATATTTTTCTTTATATTTACTCTCTCACTTTTAAAATTTTAGACATTTTTAATTGAAATATAGTTACAAGGTGTTAGTTTCAGGTGTATAAAAAAGAATTCAAATACATATATATATATATATATATATATATATATATATATATATATACTTTTTCAACCCTTTTCCATTACAAGCTATTACAAGATAGTGGATATAGTTCCCTGTGCCATATAGTAGACATTTATTGTTTATCTATTATATATATGTTATATATATATTATTGTGTTTATGTCAATTCCCAATTTACTAATTTATCTCTCATTTTTACACAAATAAGTATATGTTCAAACCACTTCATCTCATCAGATAGATGGCAAACAAGATTCAGTCCATAAATAGAATCTTTCAGTGAACATTATTCAAAGGAAATAGCACAAATTATCAACTTCTGTCTAGATATGGCCTGCTAAAGGCTCCTAGTCTATGACTTATTTTCCCTCTGTTTTTAAAGGAGACTGGCAAGGGTTAAAAAGTGTTGATCAAATCATAGTCTTGCATTAAGTCTTTCTCCTTTGGGGAATCAGAATATATGAAGAGACTTGCAAATGCAACAACTTTTTGCTATGCAATTTTATATTCTTAATGTATTATGCCCTTAAAACTCCCGTTAATTTTTTGTACCATGAGTGGTATATTTTCTTCACCCTTAGTCTCACTCACTGATGTGTTTATTCACTCACTATCTCTACAAGCAGTATCATCAAGTCTTCTTGTAGATATTTTATATTTAGTGAATTGCCTCACCTAAAAACCCAGGAGCTAGAGGTGAGCGTCCGAGGCCACTTCTGTCAGAAGGTCAGCCTTTAGACCAACCCACTCCCTGCCTGGGGCTTCCCTGGTGGCTTAGATGGTAAAGAACCTGCCTACAATGCAGGAGACCAGAGTTCAATCCCCAGGTTGGGAAGATCCCCTGGAGAAGGGAATGGCTACACAATCCAGTAGTCTTACCTAGAGAATTTCATGCACAGACTACAGGGTCTTAAAGTGTTGGACACAACTGAGCGACTGACACACAGTGAATTGCCAACTTGAATGTAACAAAACTTCATTCCTTTCCCTATAATTCAGATTCTTACTACTTTTTTTGCATTGATCCTCTGAGGCATCTTCCCTAATAATCAACCCATATTTGTTTCAGTATAATCAACTTTAAGCCAATGAGTTCTTACCAGCCTTTCTGACACTATTCTGAATAGTGCCCACCTAGAAACTCAACGAGCTCACCATGCAACTTCCCGGCACAGTCACTTAATTTGTAGGGCCCCATTCAATAATTACCAAAATTTTGAGTGAGTTCTTCCTTTTGGAAGCCTCTTTGTTCATTTTAAAGGGTCCTTGAACCCCTCCTACAAGTGATGTCAGATTTGCTTTGCACCCACCTGCTCAAATGATGAAAGTGAGATGTACCATTTGCTGGGCGGTTTCTCTATGATGACATGAAGATGAGTGAATGACAATTTAGACAGTGAAGTTTACAGGTAGGATTCCATTTTTGAAAAGCAAAACCAGAGATAAGCCTGCATGTGAAATGATTCTTTGGGACCCCATGGGCTGTGGCCCACCAGGCTCCTCTGTCCATGGGATTCTCCAGGCAAGAATAGTGGAGTGGGTTGCCATTTCCTCCTGCCCCAGGGACTGAACCCACATCTCTAACCTCTCCTGCAATTGACAGGCGAGTTCTTTACCACAAGCGCCACCTGGGAAACAGGATATTTATTCTAGGCTGTATGTGTACTTATTTTCTGTAGTAACTAAATCTTCTGGAATCTCTAAATGTCTAGAGAGTGGAAAATTTAAGCTTGCCAATCATTGCATTGTCAGCACCCCCTTCCCTTCTTGTGTATAAAGCATCCCTGCCCCAGGTCAGCACGGTATCTCTGTGGGTATCTAGAGTCTAATGCTCCTCCTCTCCATCCTCCTTCCAAGATGGCATCTGGTGAAGTTATTGCTAGGGATTGTGGCTGATGATGGGACAAGGGGCCTAGGTAGCCCATCCAGCTGCTGTTCTCCACTGTGCTCTGGGGGAGGAACTCTGTCCCAATTATTACTACACACAAGCTTCCTCTCTGCTGAAGTCCCTGCTTCCAAGGACCTCCACCAGGACCAGGATTTAGGTCTGTTCTGCTCATTGCTGCCTCCCTGGCACCTTCAAAGAGTCATGTCAGGCACGCAGTTGGTACAGGAGAATCACTTCTAGAGTAAACACATGAATGTAATTGGTTCCTCTTTTTCTGTGACCCTGAACTACATAGTTACCACTGAGGCCTTGACCTTGGTGACCTCCCTGCCTACTCCCAGACCTGTGCCAGCCTGTAGGTGTTTAAGTCTCTCCCTTCACCTTGGAGGCCCACTTAGAAATTTCCCTCTTCCTGCAAACTCAGACCCAGAACCATGTATAAAAAAGGACACTGGAGAGTGTACTCTCCGAGTCCCCCCTGTAGCTCAGAGAAAAACTCAGAAGAGTAAAGTAGTGATGCCAAGTCGGTAAGAGACTGTCCAGCATTCCTTGCTTAAAAATTTAGAAAAGCTTTGCTCTCTTGCCAGACTATTGTCTTTCTGCAGGGTCAGAGATCTTATTTTCATGTATCAGAAGAGGAACACTGACCCAGCTCTTCTACTTCCTCTCGCTAGAAACATAATTCTCCCCAAGGTGAAGGTATGCCTCCAACAGAAAAGGAGATGGGTTATGTTCAAGGCAATGCAAGAAAGAAAGACAGGTTTGTAAGTGAATTAGCCAACAACTGATATATCTGTGGGCATATCCTTCTCATGAATACAAAGTAAAGTTTAAAATACTACTTTTTGAACACTAGTACCTGGGGTGGGGGAGTGGCGTGGGCTTAGCATAGGTGTTACTTGTAACTTATTGTTGCATGCATGCACACTCATTTGCTCAGTTGTGTCCAACTCTTAACAACCTCATGAACTTAGCCCTCCAGGCTCCTCTGTCCATGGGATTTCCCAGGCAAGAATACTGGAGTGGGCTGCCATTTCCTACTTCAGGGGATCTTCCCCACCCAGGGATTGAATCTGTGTCTCTTGTGGCTCCTGCATTGCAGGCGTATTCTTTACCACTGTGCCACTTGTTACACACATTTTTATGTTTGAATGGCTGCAATAAACATCGTTACCTTAAAAATCTTGAGAAGTGTAAAAATGTTCTAAGAGTAAAAACTAAACTGCTTGGGTCTTCTTCAAAGTTGTATGTGTCTGTATGTTTAAGTGTAAAACTACTGAGAACTCTCGGGTGGGTGAAAATCACTGGGGAACTGAAAACCCCAAAGGCCTGGGTCCCACCTCAGGATAACATACTTAGGGTGATCCTCATGCCCAGTGGGCACTGAGGCCCACCCTGCAGTGTGGATGGTGGTGATAGGGATGTTCTGGGGTCAGCGTGCAAGAGGCCCTGAGGAGTCTTCTGGGACTTTTGAGGCATACAACTTCGCAGCATGGGCTGGAGAGGTGGAGTGATTACAACAAAATTCTATCACTCCGTGTGTTCTGCAGGCCAACTGGAGCAGGCAGTGACAAGCAAGCCAAGAATTCGAGAGTCATTTTAACAGAATCTCAATAAGATTCTAATATTTCAGGCGCCCTTGACACTGACACCAGAAGTTTCAGTAATGAAAGGAAATAGGGACAGTGGCTTTGAAATCATAAACACACAGGGTTGGGATGACTTATGAGAGCAAAGGTTGGCAAGAACAGCCCCTTGGAGACGATCAGCAGAGACGCGGTCAGGAAAGCAACTCAGACATGAGTACCTTTGGCACAGGCATCAGCAGGTGGATATTGCAGCCTCTGGTGCATCTTAGGGACAGGAAACCTAGGCTAACCTGCAGCGAAAAGAGCTAGCTGGTCCACAGAGCATCCATGAGGTCCGTCCTGGGAACTTTCCAGAAGTATTTGTCAGGAATTTGAGGTGGCAACTGAGCTAGAAAAATACTGTTTGTCTCATCATTAGTCTGATTCATTCTTGGGCTCCCTTCTGAAAAGAAAAAAAAAATTGCTCAAATAGCCAATCAGGATTTCCCTGGTGGTAGAGTGGCACCCCACTCCAGTACTCTTGCCTGGAAAATCCCATGGACGGAGGAGCCTGGTAGGCTGTAGTCCATGGGGTCGCTAGGAGTCAGACACGACTGAGCGACTTCTCTTTCACTTTTCACTTTATGCATTGGAGAAGGAAATGGCAACCCACTCTAGTGTTCTTGCCTGGAGAATCCCAAGGACAGGGGAGCCTGGTGGGCTGCCGTCTATGGGGTCACACAGAGTCAGACATGACTGAAGTGATTGAGCAGCAGCAGCAGCAGCAGCAGCAGAGTGGTTAAAAATCCACTTGCCTGTGCAGGGGACACGGGTTCAGTACCTGGTCTGGGAGGATCTCACATACCACAGGGCAATAAGCCCGTGTGCCGCTACTGAGCCTGCACTCTAAGGCCTGTGCACCAGAAGTAGAGAGTAACCCTTACTTGCTGCAACTAGAGAAAGCTCATGAGTGGCAAAGAAGACCCAGTGCAGCCAAAATAAATAAATAAATAGGCAAGTAAATTCTTAAAAAAGAAATTTAAAAGGGGGCCAATCACCCTGCACCAGGACAAGTTGAGTGTCAGGAAGGCTTCACTGAGGAGGTGACAGGAAGTGTGCTCCCAGGTGGGCCCACACAACACAGGGTTTGGGCGGAAATTGTCACTACCTACTGCTGCCCAATGTGATCAAGGAATCTTCATCAAGGCCTGCTTTCTTGGACTTCCCCCATTGGTCTATATGTCTGTAATGTCCCTTGGTGACATGGGGAATCTCTGCTTAGTGTATTGTCTGGGAATGTATTTGTGGTTTCATCTGAGTAGAATTTCCAGTTACCAACTTGTAACAGCAAGAAAAGAATCTGTCACCAGCTCTATGCCAAACATGAGGTTCAAAACTCCAAATACTCAAAAAAGAAATCTGGTGTCTCTTCTATCTTGATTTTTTTCTCTCCAATTTTTTCCGAATGTTGCCCTTTGGTTCTTATTTCTTATTTCTTATTTGTGGAAGACCATTTCCCTCAGGCTCTATGTCTTCTGTCAGCAAGGCCCAGGCTAACTTATGAGATTCATGTGGTAGCTTCTTTTTCAAAGAAAAATAAGTGAAGTAAATGTGATTATGCTCAGAAGACCAAAGAATCATCCTACTGTCTCATTTTTGTGGTCCTGTATTTCAACCTCTCTGAAGAAAAATTCAGAGTTAAAAGGAAAAATCCAAAATATCAGCTTTCCTTTGCCTCTGCTTCTGCACATTCAGTGGCCTTTGCAGCAGGAAACAAACCAGAGCATCGCTTGCCAAGACGTATGTTTAAAATACAGATATATTTCAATAAAACTTTAGTATACTTAACACATATAAATTATACACTTTAGAGGGAAAGTTTAAGTGAATAAATAAAGGTTGTAAAAACAAGTCTAGTTTACCTGTTCTACTAAAGAAATAGTCTTAATGTGATGATGGTGCAATTATGCTCTTCATAAAACTTTTAAGAATTTACCAAAAGTATTAATTTATCACACACAAAAAAGAAATGAAGTCTGAGAATAAGAGCTAAGATCAGAGTTGTATAACAAGCATCTCCTTTCATTCCTTCTTAGACTTCTTTGGGACTCTTGGTATACCTCAGGTAAGACTTCAAGTAGACTTGAAACACTGTTCCAGTGGCCTCTGGTCCACCATCTCAGCCTTGCTCTCAGGCAGCCTAGCCTTACTCTGCCATGAGGGTCAGTTTTGTGCAACTGCAATGGTCAAATAAAAGCTGCTTTTCACTCAGCTAGCTTTTCCTTCTTGGAGCAGTTTGGATATTGCTGGATCATAAGTCCTGCCTATGTTACAAGAGACCCTGCCTTCCCCATCCTGGCCTCCTCCCTGTAGAGCCTAGTGAGCCTCCTTTGAGCTGCTCAAAGATTCTACCTCATTTTCCCTTATGTCACACAGGCTCTTCTCCTGAAGGATCTATACAAATCAGTAAAGGAAAGCAAGACACATAAACCTACCCTGGCATAGAAACATGGGACAATTGGCATGGGCCCCTGGCCTAAACAGGCTTCGCTGGTGGCTCAGATGGTAAAGAATCTGCCTGCAATGCAGGAGACCCAGGTTTGATCCCTAGGTTGGGAAGATCCCCTGGAGAAGGGAATGCCTATCCACTCCAGTATTCTCACCTAGAGAATCCCATAAGCAGGGGAGCCTGGCAGGCTATTGTCCATGGACTCGCAAACAGTCGGACATGACTGAGAAATTACCAATTTCATTTTTCACTTTTACTTCCTGGCCTAAATAAAAGAGTAAGGAGAATAGGGAGATACGAATTTTACCTAAGGTTAAAAACAAACTTGAGCACTGCCCCTCTACAGCTTCATCAGATCCAGGCCTTGTGGTCCTTGAAGGTGAAGGCATAGTGACGTTTTGCAGCTTGGAGGAATATTTGTGGGTCGAAAAGCAGACCTAATAACTGCACTCTACCCATGACAGTTTCTTGAGCAGAATTCTAATAGAAATCAATCTCTTCCAAAGAAGCTTTCTGAGGAAACTCCAGTATAAATATCAATCTACTTGGGAATATCCATAGACCAAGAAATGAAAAAGAGATGAAGAGGGAGACCAGGTCAAAATAATGCAGGGATTTGTTAATAAGAGTGTGAGGAGAGGTAAGGTCAGCTGATGAGATCAACTGAGCTTTGGCCTTGGGCTGAATGTTCACTGGTTGGGGGTGGACATAGGAGAGTGGATCCAGGTAGGAGATGGTGCCTTGTTCTGAGGTACAGTGTCAGGTTATGGCCATACCAGAGCGACAGGTACATCACTCATGGATTAGGGGAACAGGTAGAGAAAGTCCCCAAAGTACAGAGGAGGGTTGGTTCAGTATGGAAACCCTCAACTTTCCCCATCAAGGAGTCAGGTTACTCTGTTTCTCTGGGGTACACATGAGACAGAAAGATGTGCATTAAAAACATTGGTTTAAAAAACTAGAAAGACATTAGAACTTAGGAAGGAAGAATAGACCCTGACACCCCTTTGAATTGACTATCAATAACAAAGCAAACTGAACTTTCTGGATCTGTTTTGAATCTTAATGGGCAGGAGAATGTAAAGTGAAGAGTGGGAATTCATTGCAGGGGATACATGAGTACTGATGCACGATATGAAGCATGGCATTAATGTGAGCATCCTTTCTTGGGCCATATTGTCTTGTTTTTAATACATGAAGTAATATCCACGGAAGCTTCATTTGTCCATTCATAAACTTGTTGCCACTATTGGTTATCTCCACAGAGCTCTGAAATCTTTAACTATGGTCTCCTACCTTGAGAGTTCCAAGGATGCAAATCTTTGAAATTCCTAGGAGTCTGGCTGTCTTGATGGTGAGTTATCGATTTGCCACCTCTGGTCCTAGTTTTCTGGGGACCAGAGTAAAAATGTGAGCAAGCTCAGATGTCCTTTCCTATGAATGCCCTGTGATTTTTCTTCAAGAATGTCTTGCCTGCCTGGACTCAGAAGCCCCTTTCTCTGTGCCTGCATCGTGTGGCTCACCTGTGACCCATCTGAAGTTTCTGCTGATGGCCCTGCTCACACGTAGGCTCGGTTTCCCGCCTCCAGGAAGGAAAAAGAAATAAGACCAAGTGTAGTTTAAAAGAGCAGTGTAACTACTTTATAACCTGAGGAAGACCATGGCAACCCACTCCAGGATTCTTGCCTGGAGAATCCCACAGAGGAGCCTGGCAGGCTACAGTCCATAGAGCTGTAAAGAGTTGGACACGACTGAAGAAACTTGGCACATACAACTACTACATATAAAACAGGTAAGGACCTACTGCACAGCACAGGGAACTATACCCAGTATTTTATCATAACCTATAAGGGAAAAGAATCTGAAAAGTAATATATACCAGGCTTCCCTAGTAGGTCAGCTAGTAAAGAATCTGCCTGCAATGCAGGAGACCTCAGTTCAATTCCTGGGTTGGGAAGATCCCTTGGAGAAGGGATAGGCTACCCACTCCAGTATTCTCGGGCTTCCCTGGTGACTCATATGGTAAAGAATCCACCTGCAATATGGGAGACCTGGGTTCAATCCCTGGGTTGGGAAAATTCCCTGGAGGAGGGCATGGCAACCCACTCGAGGATTCTTGCCTGGAGAATCCTCATGGACAGAGGAGCCTGGTGGGCTTCTGTTCATGGGGTCACAAAGAGTCAGACATGACTGAGTGACTAAGTGCAGCTCAGCATATATATATATACACACACATATATAATATATATGCATAATTGAATATATATATAATATATATGTATATACATATACACACACATATATATGTATACACACATAATATATAATAACTCATAATATATAATAATACATAATATACATGTGTGTATATATACACACACACATATATATATACACACACATATATATACACACGCATATATATATATATACACACACATATAATATATATGTATAATTGAATATATATAATATATATGTATAATTGAATATATATAATATATATGTATAATTGAATCACTTTGCATACTTCAATTTAAAAAAAAAAAAGAATGGTGTAAAACCTTTGTCCTGGGACCTGGAAATCTAGATTGTCATCCGAGCCCTACGACCATCTGATTGTGAACCCTGAAGCAAATCACTTCACTTTCCAAGGTTTGAGGCTTCTTGTCTTTAGAATGGAGATGTAGGCCTAGCGCCCTAGGACTTCTTCAGCTCTTACATGATAAGATCCTTTTAAATATAAATTTTCAATTTTTTAGGATATATGAATAGATTATACAACTAACACCTTTGTGCCTACCTCCTTTTATGAAACACCAAAAATTACCAATACTTCTTTATATGTAATTCCTCTGTATCAAATTCTCTGATTTCAATCCCCTTCTCCCACCTCAGAGGGAATGCTATTCTGAATATAGTATTTATTATTTTTTGCAAGTCTTTATACTTCAATTATATACATTTTTGCCCCTCAGCAATATATGGTACTGTTATGCATTTTTTAAACTTGATGTATGCAAATGTAGTCAAGTCTATGTGTATTCTTTGGCAAATGAAAGTTTCTGCTCAAAATTATATGTATGAGAGCCATATATGCTGGCATCTGTTGTTTTATTTTTAAAATTTTCTTTGTTATGAAATATCATCTTAAGAATATACAGAATATTTGTATTGATTCTCCAGCTGTTCAGCATTTAGGTTGTTTTCCATTGTTTACTGTTACGAACACCCAGATTTTGGCTTATGTAGCCTTGTATGCAAAGATATGTTCTTAGGGTATATACCTACATGTGTGACCTCTGGTCTCAAGAGATGTGCACGTACAACTTTATTAAACTACTTTGACAGATTGTTCTCTAAAGTGTTAATTTATATCCCTACCAGCAGGATATTAGAGTATATGAATCTAGAAAGTGAGGCCCTGCAATGGTTTCTCCTGATAAAACAGTGTGGTCTTCCCTTCATAGGTGGTGAAACATTTTGTCTAATTGATAGGTGACAATGATGGAAAATTCAAAATTATTAATATGGTTCATTTATTCCACAAATATTCTTGAGCATCTGCTACATACCTGGCCCTGAAAAGTGCTGGGTATCAAGAGTCCCTCCCTCATGGAACTAACCACACATGCATTTATTAAATGTCTCTTTTGTGCAAGGAGTTTATTATCTATTTTTCTCATTTAATTATTGCCATAGACATAGATTGGCAAGTAAAATACTGCCAATTCCATTTTTCAAATGGAGAAACTGAGGCACAGCAAAAGCACATAGCTAAGAGATGGGATCAGAGCCCTAATGTGACTATAAATGTCCTGTCCATTCCCCTGTTTTCTCCTTCCCTGCTGGTTGTCTGAAATCCTCTACACAGGCAGAGAAAGCCCATCCATGTATGTGGTTCATCCTGAGATCCAGTGTGGATGAACTGCAAAGCATGTGCCTACCCTCCAGACTCAGAAACCTGGAACTCCCTGAGGAGGAACTGGTCTCTCAAGCTCTCATATTGGGAAATATTTAGAAACTCCTGAGAAGAGTTCTTATATCTTCTCCCATGCTTTCTTTCTGTATCTTTTGGGAGAATTCATGTTTGATTATAGATGTCTGGATTACAGTCTCTGAGAAACAATAGTCGTATCCCACAGAGATATGAAACTATGCTGGTGCCAAATAATATCGAGTTATAAAAACTCCAGTCTTGAGGTGTTTTTTTTTTTCTCCCACAACATCTTGAAAGCATTTTCTCTGTGTCAACTATGTATTCTAATCCTAAAAGAAAGGTCTTGATATTTGGAATATACAATATGCCCTTTTCCCTCAGCAAGGTGTACAATTAATTCCTTATGTTCTCGAATAAAATGGTGAAGCAGAGAGTGTCTCCAGGATCCCCTGAGCTTCCAGGCATACAATAAGAGTGTTTATCTTTTCATTTTCAGAAGCAATCACTGAATACCCCTGCCTGCAGGAGAACGAGTAGTGGGGATTTCTTTCAATTGTTTTCCCAAAGAGAGAGTAAATGAAGTCATCAAGCCATCTGGTCGACCTTCAGCAGTCATTTACTATATTCATTTATCATATCTATGAGTAAACTATAATAACAAGAAAAGAACTAGCCACAGGAATAAGAATCATGGGAAAAGTTTAAATGTTAAGAGGTTAAAAGTTATAAAAGGAAGAAATGGAAAATGGGAAAAGCTTCCTCATGCACCGTGCTTGCCTCAGTCTGCTTGTGTTGACGCATCTGTCCTGCAGTCCTGGCTGACTCCTCATCTTGACAGGTGGTTGTTATAGCTCTCCACCCTGGGGGAAGGGATAAAGGGGGAATCAAATTTCTGGGGGAACTCCCTCTCTATCTAAAGTCAGAGGCTGAGTAACTTCTCTGAATCAGAGCATTTTAGACAGATAGCTTGGAATTCAAAATACTGCCAGACTCCTAAATCTCTATCCACCCCCCCCTTCAACTTCCCATTACTGAGATCTAACTCTTTAATCAAAGCCAAAAATTTTCCTCAAACTAGAACAGACACAAAACCAAGAGCTCATGGGAACTGGGGCAAAGATTAACTATAGAAGTGAGCTAGAAAATCTTTCCTTCTCAATGTCTCCCCATCTCCTCTGAAGATGTACATGCAGTGCCCGTATCTTCAAAGAACCTCAATTGTAGACTATTTGGTAAGAAATGATCTGTGATTGACTGGTGCCACAGTAACTGTGGATGTGCCCATGCATGCAAGAGGGGCAGCTCAGAGTCTACAGTCTGTGTGGCATCATCTGGCTGTACTGGGCTCAGGGAACAAATCCCAACACCCCACCTGGGGTTGGGGGCCACCTTAATTGTCTTATCCCTTTGGATTGTTCTAGAGGATACTTTTAAAACAGATTTGAAGAATCTTAATTTAGCTGTTAATTTTCATCTTAGGTTTTCTTTCCTGAATGACCCTTCAGTTCAGTTCAGTTCAGTTCAGTCGCTCAGTTGTGTCTGACTCTTTGAGACTCTGTGAATCACAGCACGCCAGGCGTCCCTGTCCATCACCATCTCCCGGAGTTCACTCAGACTCACGTTCATCGAGTCCGTGATGCCATCCAACCATCTCATCCTCTGTCATCCCCTTCTCCTCCTGCCCCCAATCCTTCCCAGCATCAGAGTTTTTTCCAATGAGTCAGGTCTTCGCATGAGGTGGCCAAAGTACTGGAGTTTCAGCTTCAGCATCATTCCTTCTAAAGAAATCCCAGGGCTGATCTCCTTCAGAATGGACTGGTTGGATCTCCTTGCAGTCCAAGGGACTCTCAAGAGTCTCCTCCAACACCACAGTTAGCATATGGATTTGGATGGGAACTTCTTACATTTTATTACTACATGTGTTAAGGTGTTTTTTTTTTTGTTTGTTTGTTTCACTTTAAACTTTTTATTTTGTATTTCTTTTTCATACTGATGGCTTCGAAGAAAAGCTGTGTCCAACCTGAAAGTGAAAGCTGCTCAGTCATGTCTGACTCTTTGCGACTCCAAGGATTATACAGTCCATGGAATTCTCCAGGGCAGAATACTTGAGTGGGTAGCCTTTCCCTTCTCCAGGGGATCTTCCCAACCCAGGGATCGACCCCAGGTCTCCTGCATTGCAGGTAGATTATTTACCAGCTGAGCCACAAGGGAAGGAAGCCCAAGAATACCAGAGTGGGTAGCCTATCCCTTCTCCAGCAGATCTTCCCCACCCAGGAATTGAACTGGGGTCTCCTGCTTTGCAGGAGGATTCTTTACCAACTGATCTATCAGGGAAGCCAGTGACCAACCTAGACAGTATATTAAAAAGCAGAGACATCACTTTGCCAACAAAGGTCCATATAGTCAAAGCTTTGGCTTTTCCAGTAGTCATGTATGGATGTAAGAGTTGGACCATTAAGAAGGCTGAACACCAAAAAATTGATGTTTTTGAACTGTGGTGCTGGTAAAGACTCTTAAGAGTCCCTTGGACAGCAAGGAGATCAAACCAGTCAATCCTAAAGGAAATCAACCCTGAATATCCATTGGAAGGACTGATGCTGAAGCTAAAGCTCCTATACTTTGGACACCTGATGTGAAGAGGAGACTTATTGGAAAAGACCCTGATGCTGGGAAAGAAGGCAGGAAGAGAAGGGGATGACAGAGGATGAGATGGTTGGATGGTGTCACTGACTCGATTGACATGAGTTTTGGCAAGCACCAGGAGATGGTGAAGGACAAGAAAGCCTTGTGGGCTGCAGTCCATGGGTCACAAAGAGTTGAACACGACTGAGCACTGAACAGCAATTTTGTATTGGGGTATAGCTGATTAACAATGTTATATTGCCCAAATATCTTTTTTCATGGAGTGTGAGAAGAGTGGGCAATGGGAAGAAATTAGGACTGTAGTTGGGATAAACATTTTAAGGCACAAATTTTCTCTGGGCCATTCAAAACATAGATGAGACTACCGAGTTTCCCTCTAAACAAGGCTGACCCTAGTTCTACCACTTTTTGGGATAATGGCCTGTCTTCCCAGATGCCCAACATTTTTCAAGATGTCAGGTAAGAGCTGCACATATTTTTTTCATAGTGTATCTGATTTTTACATATAAAGGAAAAAGAAAAATTTAATTAATTACTGTGATGCACAGATTCTGTGATACATTGCCCAAGTGCTCCTTTAATGAAGAATTTTTGCCCCAGCTGCTGGGTGTGCTTTTAGCAGATAGCCTTTAATAGCAGATAACCTATTTTCAGGTCTCCTGCATCTGGAGAGAGCCCCAGTTCCCAAAGCTGCATCTCTTTCTATGGAACACAGCATGCACATGGGGCAAAATCATTACGTGGCTAACAAGAATACTACTCAATTTGTATCATAAAGAATATCAAGGACGGGTGATAAGAAGTGACACCTTATCACATTTGCCATAATCTATCTGTTACAAGCACATCACAGGTCCTGCCCACACTACGGGGAGCACCCTAGGGTCTGTCTCCCACACTGAATCGTCAAAAAGGCTGCCAGCTTCAAGTACCCAAAGCAGGAAAGGGCTTTGTGGCAGGTCCACAGTGAAGTACAAACAACACAGCTATTTGGGCCTTAGGACCTGAGAGACCCAACGGTATTAGAAAGTGGTAAAGAAAAGTTACATGGAGTTCATTAATATTTTGAATATCATTTTATGCAACACAATAAATAATAATATTTTATTAATGTGATATCTTGATTGAATCATGATTTTTCTGGCTTATTTTTCTACAAATTAATCAAAACTTAGCAGCCTCATTTTCAATGATATAATCGAAAGCAATGTTGGTTTGCTCTTGGAAAATGTAAGATCAAAAATAATTTTTAATTTCGAGAAGGTACTTTCTGCTGATAAAACCATTACTGGAGTTGTTAGGAGTATATTACAGACTGTGACAACATTGGGACAAATTCCAGACAAATTATTTCAAAATAAGACTTCAGTACATCTAGACCGTGATTCTAAATCCTTTTCTAAAAAGATTTAACTCTTCATATAAATCATTTTTGTTTAAGTCTGAGTTTAATTTTAAACATAAATTTATACAATGACATTTTAATGCTTCCTCTGACATTTCCTATAATTCATGGAATTTTACAAGAAATTAAAGTGACTTTGTGATTTGTATATAACTCAAAATGCCTGTTATACAGTATTGCTACATCTTCTATGACAAGAATACATCGATTTTTAAATTGCCTTTCTTGTTAGCAACTGGTTCATTGGAAAGTTCATATAAAACTACAGCTCTTTCCATTAAATGGGACAATTTAAAATTTAATTTCTATTTCTAGTGTATGGACCTATGCTTTCCAATCTTGCAGCAAATTCAAAACCAGAAATTCTACATTCCTTGAAGAATTCTAGTAATTCCTGATATGCTTTATTGCAGTGTTCTTGTTTATGCTTTCTAAAGAGCTCTGGTTCTAATAAAAATAAGTAATGTGATAGTAGGGGGCAGTTCCCCCACATATCCAAGCAATTCTCAGATACCAGCTGGGTGTCCCACAATTCAGCTCATTTCTGACACTACCTGCAGATAGAATCAGATTCCACAGGTTAAGGGATCAGTTCTACAAGACTGTCCCCCTACACACACACACACACACACACACACACACAAACACATACTTCAGATGCCAACTGCAAGTCCAGATCATCACTTGACCCATTGATCAGAGGATCCAACAACCCACTCCTTGGTTTTGGCTAATTTGATAGAGCAGCTCACAGAACTCAGAGAAAAATTTTACTTACTAGATCACTGGTTTGTTATAAAAGGATATAACTCAGGAACAGTCAGATAGAAGAGATGCATAGGTCTAGGTATGGGGAAAGGGCAAAGAGCTTCCATGTCCTGTCTATGAGAGCCACACCCAAATCTCCAGATGTTCATTAACCAAAGTGAAAGTGAAAGTGAAGTCGCTCAGTTGTGCTGACTCTTTGCAACCCCATAGACTGTAGCCTACCAGGCTCCTCCGTCCATGGGATTTTCCAGGCAAGAGTACTGGAGTGGGTTGCCATTTCCTTCTCCAGAGGATCTTCCCGACCCAGGGATAGAACCCGGGTCTCCCACATTGTAGGCAGACGCTTTACCGTCTGAGCCACCAGGGAAGCCTTTCATTAACCAAGAAGCTCTCTAAATCCCATCCGTTGGGTTTTTATGGAGGCTTCATTACATAGGCATCATTGGCCATCGGCCATTGGTTAAACTTCCAGCCCCTCTTCCCTCCATGGAGGTCAGAAGAGGAGACTGAAAGTTTCAACCTTCTAATCATATGATTGATTCTCCTGGCAATTAAACTACCTCCTTGCAAGTGAAAGTGAAGTTGCTCAGTTGTGTCTGACTCCTTGTGACCCCATGGACTGTAGCCTACCAGGCTCCTCTGTCCATGGTTTTTACCAGGCAAGAGTATTGGAGTGGGTTGTCATTTCCTTCTCCAGGGGATTTTCCCAACCCAGGGAATGCTGGCAGACACTATTTTGTCTGAGCCACCAGGGAAGCCCAACCTACCTCCTTAGATGCTTTCTAAAAGTCATCTCATTAACATAACAAAAGTACCTCTGAGCCCTTAGGAAACATCAAGGGTTTGAGGAGCTCTGTGCCTGAAATGGGGATGAAGACCAATAATATATTTATTATAACTCACAGTATCACACTTTATTTTTGTAATAACTTACTGAAATGTTTACTGGCTGAGCACAGATAGTCCCTCTCTCAGCCCTCAGGCTGAAGAGTTAATATTTGTGCAGATGCCACAGCTCCAGCCTCCAGGGATGAATGGGAAAGACGGCTTCTCACCACAGGTCCCAGCACTAAACTCAAGAGCTTTCTCTCCTTTCTTCCAGGACTGTGGCTGCCACCATGGCTGTTTCTGTTGCTGCTGCTGCCATTCCGGTCCAGGCCACCCCTGCGATCTTCAGAGCCCTGACCAGTCCCAGGTATGCTTAGGTGCACCAGGTACCCAGGCTGATTGCTTGGTGTGCATGCTGAACACTGACTGCTCTGCCTGTGGATCTGACAGTATATGCACTGTTACCTGGTTATTTCCCCTGCATACACACATGTCCTGTTCTACTGGACTTCCCTGATAGGCATAAGTTAAAAGATAAAATCATTAGGAACTTTAAGATGGTGTTCACAGAGCACTAAACCAAGCATGCAGCCCTTTAGGAGAATGGAGTCCTGTGTGACTACGTTGATTACATGCCCATGAAGCTAGCCCTGATGGCATAAAGTCAGTGTTCTTGGATGTCCTATGTGTTGGTGGCTGCTACACTGTCACAGGACCAAGCAGGGAAGACCACACAGAACCAAGAAGAGAAGTGCCTTCGCTTTCCACATCCCACCAGAATCCCTCTAATGCCCTTAACAAAGCTAAATACTATGCCAGATGGGAAAGATAAAGTACGGTCCAGCTTCAGCATCACAGTGCAGGATGAAGAATGGACTTAGAGAGGTTTTCCTGGTGGTCCAGTTGTTAGGACTCTGTGCTTCCACTGCAGAGGGCACAAGTTTGATCCCTGGTCAGGGAACTAAGATTCTGCATACAGCACAGTGCAGCCAAAAAGAAAGTGAATTTAGAGGACTAAGGAGTTGACTTAACTCAATTTGGAAATGTGCAGAGTTTGAAAGGCTAAAGGCAAAAGGAAATTTACATAAGCACTGTGTTCCAGTTGATAGTTTTGTTCCATGAAGGTTTGGGTTACCAATTTTGACACCACTATGCATGTATACTTGGGCTGGGCAATCAAGTAGATGGTAGAAGCCAGGTTTCACACTGTTGAAGTGGGAGGTTATGAATAAGCAAGGGAACGAGGCTAGAATGCTCCATGTGGTAATAGATTAGAGTTGGAGACATCAGTATGAACCCATGTTTGGCTCAGTATTGGAAGGACTGATGCTGAAGCTGAAGCTTCAATACCTTGGCCATTAGATGCAAAGAGTTGACTCATTGGAAAAGACCATGATGCTGAGAAAGATTGAAGGCAGGAGGAGAAGGGGGGTGACAGAGGATGAGATCATTAGATGGCATCATAGACTCAATGGATAGGAGTTTGAGCAAACTCTGGGAGATAGTGAAGGACAGGGAAGCCTGGCGTGCTGCTATCCATGGAGTCACAAAGAGTCAGACACAACTGAGTGACTGAACAATAACAACAAAGATATACATGGTTACATATAGAAATATTTACACAGAGGAATGCATCCATATATCTCCTTGACCTGAGAGGAGGACTGGGAAGCGAAGACCCATTAATTACAGTAAACATATCTAGAACTCAGATCTTGGTTTCTAATGTTGTTCTCAAATAAAGGGAATCAGGGTTTGTTGAAGAACTAATTGATACTAGGACTGAGGCAGGAAACATTCAAAATGAGCCTGGAGTATCTAAGATGCCAAAAAATAGGAAAATGCAAAAAAACAAAACCAATCAGAAAAATGAATAGTAATGGGGAGTTCCACTGTAATGGAAAGGAATCCAGATGCCAGCTAAAAGAGTTCCAAATGGCCAGAGCTGGAATGATTTGAGCAATAAGATAAATAATGGAGTGTTGAATTATTGTCCAAAGTATAATATTAATTTCTACAAGTCCATAGTGGTGTAAATAAATAATTGACTAAATTAATAAGTGGGAGAAAATAGACAAATCTTCCATGCAGAAGAATTCTGAATAATTAACGTAGCTACTCCTTCACCCTCAAGGTAGTACAACATGGGAAAAGATTTATAAAAAGAGTAACTTTACAGTGGAGACTCTGACAAACATCACTGCAAGCCAGATGACCAGAGTTAGCATCAACTCGGACAGGTCACACAAATAGCATGTACTCTTCAAATAATGTGAAGAGTGGCCCATAACTCTGTGACCTTCTTGCCCAAAGCACATTACTCCACAAATCCCAACTGAGGAATAATCTATATAATAACTGACCTCAAGACTGTCAAAATCAACAAAAACAAAGAATGTCCAAGAAAAGACCATAATCAAGAGAAGTCTAAGGATACTTGACTACTAAATGTTATGTGTGGTCCTGGATGGGATCCTGGGGCAGAAAAGAACATGAGGGAAACACTGGGGCAATCTGAACAAAGAACGGACTTTAGTTAATAATAATATGCTAATATTGATCCTTTAGTTGTGACAAGTATATTATGCAGATGTAGGATGTTAGTTATAGGGAGAACTGGGTGATGGATATACAGTAATTCTCTGTACTATCTTCACAATTATTCTGTAAACATAAAACTGCTCTAAAATAACAATTTAGTTTTAAAAGAATAGATCTGAAGCTGAGAGACTGAAACTTGGTAAGTGTATGACATATTAATGTCCTTCAGAGAGTATTCAACCCTGAAAGAGGCACCGAACTATAGAAGAGACAAAATGCTTTGGTCCACTAACCTCAGCCAGCCTCTATCCTCAGCCATTGCAGTAAAGGCACAAAGGCACATGTGTGAAATGTACAGATGACCGGGGATGAAGCAGGCACCTGACCCATCAGCATGTACTCCAACATACCGAGGTTGATCTAGCTATCTTCATGGCTGAATGTCTAACCCGCCCATTATGGGGGCCAATAACGAGCTCTTAATATTGGCATGAGGCAAAATGGCCACTTGGTGTCAAGTTGTCAAGTCAACTACATTGAACCTCTGTCGCCTTCTCAATCCTGCTTCCTTCTCTTCTCATCCATAAGCATTCATCCCAAGAGCACTGTTTAATAAACATCTTACATGCTGATCTCCAACCCAGCATTTGTATCCCAAGGAAACTGACCTGTGACAAATGTCCACTCAGTGTCAAGATCTATGCTGGGTGACTTGCATTTCTCATTTCTTCTATTTTTCACAACACCCTGTGAGATATTTTCAATGGTGCCTACCTTTAAGAGTTGAGGCAGGAAGTCTCAGAGGTTAATGAACTTGTCCAGGGCTCTATCACTCTTAGGTTCAGAGCTACTTTACAGGCCATGTCTGAGAAGGCTACCATGGTAGCTACACCTGTTGTAAGAAAAAGAAAAGGACACTAATCATTTCCTTCAATAGACCAGACATTTTGCTAGATCCTTGTGCCTACATATCATTCAGTTCCACTAACTCAATTAAAGTAGAGAGGATTATCCCCATTTTAAACATCAATAAAGCCAAGTATAAGGGACTTTAACTAGATGAGCAAAAACATTGGTTGTGGAATCCATTCCTGTCTGAATTAAAAGGCAGCACACTCTCCTCCAGGTCAAATTACTTACTCTAAGATCAAGAGCCACCCAGAGACAGCCTGAGAGATTGGAGTCCCTGAGACATGTATTTACCTAGAAACCACACAAACTATGCTGTATTCATTGACTTATCAACCAAAAAGATGGGTATCTTCTTTCTCAGTGAGTTTCACAGATTTTCCAAACGGGTCTCCCAACAGCCTCCTAGACCCTGCAGTTACCTATAATAAGTGTTATTGTTGTTTAGTCAATAAGTCATATCTGACTCTTACTGATCCCATGGACTGTAGCCCACCAGGCTCCTCTGTCTGTGGGATTTTCCAGGCAAGAATACTGGAGTGGGTTGCTGTGCCCTCCTCCAGGGGATCTTCTCTATCCAGGGATCAAACTCGCAACTCCTGCATCTCCTGCATTGATAGGCCAATTATTTACCACTGAGCCACCAGGGAAGCTCTAATAATAACGGCGCTTACATAATTTTTGATCCAAAGCATGATATGTAAGAGTATCATGGACAATAGGAGAAAACCAGATGGCCACGAGTAAATGGAGAAAAATGCTGCCCCTACTATTGAGAAAACATGTTCTATGTTTCTTACATACTCTTGATTCACAATTAGTGCCGCAAACCAAATCACACTGTAAGTTGGGTTTTAGGAGAGAGCGCTTCACTGAATGGCCCTGGCTTTAATGCACTAAGTTTTCCCCTGAAAATTCAACCACAATCCTGGCCTCTTAATCACATAGCCGCTTGAGTTCCACTCTGATATAAACACTGCACATTTCCGATTTGTGGAATTGTTTTCCTTTAATTAAATGAAGGGGGGAGGTGTAGTTATTTTCAACTCTCTTCACAAATTACTACCCAGTAGAAACAGAATCATGTATTGTAAGTAGTACTCATTCTATTTATTGTGCCGTCTATTGATGTGTGTTGGACTTGTTCTATTTTGGAGGCACTGCCATGGTAACTGGGCTCCTGACAAAGGCCTGTGTCAGAGCCAAACTTGTACATGCAGAACTTCAGATAAGTGATGAAATAAAGAATCAACCTCAGCAGGCTCAAAAATAACAATTTGGAGAATCATGTTTTGCTCCTGAGTGTTTTCATCCACAAAGTTGGGAAGTTCTGAGAGGCAGATCATGGGATTTACTGGACATCAAACTGGATCTGAGCAAAAGGGTGGAAGGAAGTCTATTTTCACATTCTCTTAGCATCCCCCTGTCAACTTCTACGGCTTTGCCTTTGGGTCAGGCTCACAGTTTTAGGCACAAAGTACAGGCTGGTGTTCAGCCTTTAGAGAACCAGGGTGGCTTTAGAGGATTGGCCTTGACTCCACGGCCCTGAGATGTGGCCCTGAATCTGCCCTTAGATAGCTCAGGGGCTTCACCAAACCAGGATTCTGTTGCCACTTCTATACATGGAAGCCCTTGGAAGGCACGGGTGCCCTAATGTCAGGTTCCCCCTGAAGCTGGTGCAGGGAGGAGATGGGGAGGAGTCTGCTTGAGTCTCCATTCTCTGTAGAACCAGCAGATCTCAGTGTTCCTGTGGTGAGTGGCATGGCACCTAAACCATGCTGACTCTCTATAGCCCAGGTCTGCAGGGACCAAGGACACCAGAAGGAAGCTCACATGAACAAAACTCCTTTCCCTGGAGGATCTCCCTTTGGATTTTGCATAGAAATAACAGTCTCTCGTTACTTCCATTCAATTTCTCACTCTGTAAAGCATAAGCAGCGACCAGGTCAAGCTCTTCCTTCCCCATCTCTACCCCATCCTCCTTCCTTTTCCTAGATCCCCTCAGCCTATCAGTTCAGGCTTGGTTTAACTCCTGAGTTGGGTCCAGGAGTAGAAGGGAGTTCAGATGCTCAGGGGTGGCTATGGACCAGTCCATAGAACTCATCCTGGGGTTCAACACCAGTGGGAGAATTACCTTTCCTTTCCCACTAGTTTTAGCCAATGCTCATGGCTTCATGAACTAACTTATTCAGGTCTGAATTCAATCCAGAAGCAAGATGACCACCATCTATGTGGAGCATGTTCAGAAGGACTAAAAGTAGATGTCTAACAAGTCTCTGGGAAGCCATGAGCTCCAGAGGGAAGGTTAATGGGAATGGTACCATCTGTGTATATTTCCTGACCCCAGGGAGAACGAACCAGGGCACAGACAAGAAGGGAGAAAACTGAGGGGTTTCCCTGTTTATTAGAGAAACAGATTTCACTTGGCTGAAATAAAATTTGTAAGATTATCTAGGAATCCCAACTTCTCACATTAGCCATCATTTCCTATCCCCAGTATTTGAGAGGTGATTGTAAACTTAGCACAGAAGGGTAAGCTTAGTGCCCCATCCTGTTAGTACTTCAACAAAAAAAAAACCACATGGTGTCCCACCTCACGATCCTTGGTGTCCCCCTATCCCATAAAGCATTTCAGTCCTTGGTTCTCCCATTGGCCCTCCCCTATCCCCAAGCTTTAACCAGAAGGCTTGACTCTCTTGAGGGTTTCTGTGACTAAGGGGTCCTTGGGTCAGAAATAACAGATGTGGGCCTGGATTGACCCAGCTCTCCTCAACTCTCTCACCCTCTGAGTTTTCTTTTATTGATGATGGGAATCCCACATTTCTCTCTGATCCTACTTCTTATTTCTCTTCCCCCAAATCTCCCCCTCCCATAAACAACAGAAACAACTGCTTTCCCACTCAACAGCCTTCTCTCTTGGGATCCTGGGTATTTCCATTTAGGGGAGTCAGTTATCATGCTAGCTATGCCTTCCTCCCTTATTTAATCCATGCCTCCTCCAGTTTGTCAAATACTCCCCTTGCGAAGGGGGAGGGGGAAGCAGAGTTGGGGACCATGGAGGCATTGAGACAACAGGTGTAGAAATCTTTTTAGATTAAAAAGCAAACTGACTAAGATGTCCACCGATGGTAATCTTATGATTTTTCTACAGGGTAGAGTTCACAGTTTGGTAAAAAAAAAAAAAATAGTGCTGATTATCCACATCTAGGGTGAATATATGTAAAGGTGAGAGAGGTCACGGAGGAAGTAGGGAACTGGAGAAATTCTTAATAAACCATAGGAAGAAGACCAACATGGGGCTTTCTATTTTTAGGGGTGACAGAATACTTCCGGCCTGTTAGGACTTGAGATGTTAATTATAGGACCTGTGGATGTCAGCAGAGAGCTTTTAAAAGAATAACTTAAGTGCCTAAAATCCCCCCAAGAATACAGAGCCCGTTTTTAGAAATGGCCGTCAAAGACAACAAAAGCCAAATGCGCAAATGCCTTCTACGCAAGGTGGTGCTGGGCAACCAGCTCGCTTTCCAGCCTCCCCCCACGCTGTTGCTAGGAAACCAAAGGGCTATACTTCCATCATCTCCATACTTGCTGGGAGATTGAGTAATTGGTCTCTGGATGTGCGTGTGCTGCTTCCCAAAATATCTTTTTAAAAAGACGTGAGAGAGATGCAGAGCTCGTAGGTAGGATGGCGGAGGGCGGACTGTGTCCCCAGAGGGCAGCGGGTTCCAAAAGCCAGGACTGCAGCAGAGGGGGAGGAGGGGAGGACCCACGTTGGGGACGGAAGTTGGCAGCTGTTTACAGCTTCCCAGATTCTTTCTTATCTTCAGTTTTCTTATTTGAGACTGATCTCCTAAACTGAATCTGGAAATTGGTAGCAACAATTAAAACCTGGAGAGTAATGTGGTTTAGTTTTTGTTCTTATTATTGATACAGCAAGGCCAGAAGAAATACTTTATTTTGCATGCACTTAAAATATAAATGCACATCCTTTGCAGTGCTGGATTACAGTTGTTGAACCTCATTTTGTGGGGCAGGGAGCTGGTGTTAGAAATAGGCAGGCTGTGGACATATACCCATGCACACATGCACCCAGGCCACTGTGATGAAAATGCCTCCTTCAGCTGCAGGGAGTCAAAGAAATAGAACATCAGGGCCCACAGCTGAGGATGTCTGGAAGTTGGGAAACAAAGTACTGAGACTTAGCACTGCTCCTAACAGCTGCAAGACTGTTCATTATCTTTCTGTGCCTCAGTTTCATCATCTGTGACCCTACGTGGTTGAGATAGTCCATCCCCAGTGTACATTTCACATATTTATCTACATCTAGTCCCACCTTCTCCCCAGAGTCAAGGGACAAGGTCATATCATTGCTTTGTGAAGCTTTTCAATCTTTCCTATTAATTATGTGAATGATTTCTGCATTTTGTATTTTTCCAATATTGATTCAAATTACTTGTTGCTGGAAGTCTTGAAGAGTAGACTTGCAAACCAAGTAAGTGACATTTAAATTGTATTATTTTCCTTTTTGTTACACTTTTCATACACTTAACGTGTTCAAAAATTCACTTTTAATAGCATCACTTTAAAAAAAATAAAAAACCAAGGTAGGAGGATGGAAGGAGGTAGGGGGTTTAGGATATATTGACATTATATTCTGATCTTATAAATGAGAACTTAGAATCTGGGGAGTTTTCCTTACAGTCACTCACTGGGTGATTAAGTGTTGTAAAATTCTATCAGGAATTAGGAAACTCGCTTTCTAGTTCTGACTCTTATCTTCCTTACTTTCAACTCCTGGGACCATGATCAGACTCTTCTCTGTAAAATGGAGGGAAAGTCCATGCTCCAATCCTCAGAGGAATGTTAGGAAACAAAATTGCCATAATATATGTAACTGAACTTTGGAACGTAGAAAGGGTGCACAGAATGTTCTGCATTCTTTTCACTGTGTGCCTGATAAATTTATTCATTTATTCAGCAGGCATTTTCTGAGATGATTCTGCCACTAGGCCCTCATTAGGTATTGATTCACATGGCACATATCCGTGGTCAATGTCATCCCCTCAGTTTTGGGGAGAGGGACCCTCGATTACTATGGATGACTGAATTCTCAACATCCACACCCCCTGGGTACTAGACCTTCTCATAGGCTGAACCTTTGCCCAGTGTGAAAACTGCTCTTAAATCACTCCCAGGAGTGTCTGTCTTACTGCATTCTCGAACACTCCCAGTGACAGAAACCTCAGACACTTTACTTCCTGTGTTAATGAGCGCTAGTGCCTGATCGCTATACAAGCAGATGTTCCTGAGCCAAAACAAACAAACAAAAAATTACACCTATCTTTAGGTTAGCAAATATCCCCTACCCTTGGCTGAGCAGGCAAATAAGCAATGCTTTTCACCTTTTTTTTTTCTCATTAGAGACAATAAAGCTCGCTGTCTCTGGGAACATCCAGACCCCCTCATTTTCCTCATTTTCGAGAGCATCCTGGGAGGTTTTGGATGGACCTCTATTATGAGGGCTGTGAGGAGTGTTAGCTGTCTTGACATCACCAGTAAGTGGGGTGGAGGAGCCACACCTCGTTTTTAATCTTTATGGAGAGGAGGCGCCACACCTCACTTTTAGTCTTTCTGATCCCGTTAGAAGTTGCTTTCTCCTTGTGCCAAAAGTGAATTGAAACCTGGAGAGCAAGGGAGGGAAAATGGGACTTGTGGACTGGGCATTAGCTTTACCAGGCAGAGCTGAGTTCCTTCTCTTTTTGTCTTGGGTATTTGGCAAAGATTCCAGAGTTTTCTGTAGGGGGATGGATGTGGGAGGAAGAGCACAAGGGAGTCATAAAAGGGTGCCAAGTAATAATGAATGAGAGTTATTCTGTGCACTCCCAGGAGATCTGAGCCCATAGGAGGCAGATGTCAGTTCAGCACCAGGAAGTGCTTGCTTAGGAAACTTTGTAAAATGCAAATGGCCTAGGGGGAGAGTGGGTAGGCTGGAGCAGGGCAAGGCAGGAGGAGATGTTCAAATAAATTCCCTTTCACTGGGACTGGCCCCCCTAGCAAGAATGTCCATGGGACTGCCCTCTGTGCCCCCTCCAACCCTGTGAATCTGTGATGCTACAGGAGCTCCAGGAAAGACATTCTGATCCATAATCACCCCTCTACCCTCAATCCAGAAAGGTCTTCTTTGTCCCAAACTAAGAAGTATGATACAACGTTTCAAAGTGCTTTTTAAAAGTCTACACTAGAAAAGTCCCCAAGTCCAGCTGAATTGAACAAAAATGACTTATCATCCCTGGGGCTGGGGGACTTATAATTTGCATGATTAAGGAAGTGCTGGCCTTTCACCTGTAATGGTCTCATGCTAGTGTTTAATAGCAATATGGCAGAACTTGAGCTCCAGTGTATCCAGACAGCTCCGTTTTCATGGTCACAGGCTAAGTCCAAGCCTTGTGGTTGCCCTGCTTTTTATGGTAAGCTAGCAGCTGGGTGTTCTTCATCAGAACCCATGGTTGGAGAACCACCATCTTCTTCTGCCATTATGGGAAGCTGGAGCCCAACCTTTCAGTTGATCAGGACTGATTGATTGCTTTCAATACAGGGCCATAATGGGTCTCCATGGAGCTTTGCAGGAAGGAGAACATGCAATTTACTACTTAACTCCTTGGACATTGATGATCTGCTTTTCAAATCTATCTAGTGTTCTGTCTAGCACTGGTGACAGTTCTAGGCCCTTTTCGGTCTGACCCATTCTCTGTTGGAGTCAAGTACTCGGATGTTTCTATTTGGATGGTTGAAATTCTGATGCTGAATCTTATCAGCCTCTAGAACAACAATTCTCCACATTAGTTACACATTAGAAACAACTAGACAGTGTACACACACACACACACACACACACACACATACACACACATAAAAGCCAAACAGTGTCTGGTCCAACTTGTCCAACTCAGACTAATAGCAACTAATTCTTTCAGGGTGAGACTTTGGCTTCTGCATTTTTCAAAGTTCTCCAAGTGATTCTGATCTACAACAAGAACTGCTGTTGCCAGAAAAATAGGACTACGTGAAAAGAATCCTCACCTAAATGAAGGAAGAAAGTGTTGAGATTTCCAGGAAGATGGAGCACAAAACAAGTACAGAAAGCTTCTGTCTTGTTCACATACACATGCTTGGTAAAATATAACCAAATGGAAAAAGAAACAGAAAAATCTCCACAAGCCAAAGGAAACCTAAAGACAAATTAAGGCCTGTCACTCAGTTTGAGAGTAGATAGCCATCATACCGTGTGGATCAAGTGTCAGGAGGCGGTGGCCCTCGAGGTGGCTGTAGTATGTTGGAGGACATTTGACCTAGAGGCAGAGCTCTCATTTCTGGCATCAGAATCACTGGATTGTGATGGAAGGTAAATGGGAAGCCCTTCTTGTATTTCCTGGGTGTCGGTGAATCTTGAGATCTAAAGGATACCCTAGGAAGGGAGGGCACACCCAGTAACTGCTGAGATTGGTTTTGCTCCTGCAGGATGCGGACTTGAGTCAAATATAGCCTGATCTAAAGGAAATGAAGTAGTGGCATTTCCCACCCTTAGGCTGGTATCTACAAATCCATACGTACCTGCTGTAGAAGGAGAGGTTGTAGTTGTTGGTAGGCAGGTTGTTATAGCATCTGTATGGCTTTAGGGCTTTGCCTGGTGGCTCAGCAGTAAAGAATCAGCTTGCAATGTGGGAGATGCAGGTTTGATACATAGGTTTGATCACTGGAGTTGGATCATAGGGGTCAGAAAGATCCCCTGGAGAAGGACATGGCAGCCCACTCCAGTATTCTTGCATGGAAAATCCCATGGAAAGAGATGCCTAACAGGCTACAGTCCATGAGTCATGGAAGAGTCAAACACAGCTGAGTGACTAAACAACAATACAACATGATGTGTGTATACAAATAAACCTATATAGTAATACTAAAAGTGATTAGATATCATGACCTATCTCATGAAAAATAGATGTCCTATAGATGAATAGTGGTGCCCATGTGAGAAGTGATTGAAGTAGTTAATTGGTATTTAAAATGCTATTATCAATACCAGGCTGTTTGCTAATGAGGATAAGGGACGTGGCAGATTTTTGTATGTACATGAAGTGATTGATTCTGAAGACTGAGGATTTATTCTAAGTGTTGTACAAGTGTCATTGTTGCTACATGAAGGAGGCAGAAGAATCTGGCAGAGCCCAGGTCTCTAATGCCAGGAATGCAGCTTTCAGTGACCAGAGCTCCCTGGGTCTTCCATCGTGTCTCCCCCAACCCCATCCCCACGTCACCTGAACAGAGGTCAGGCTGGTCTTGGCATTAGCACATCATTGCACCTGTGACTTCCATGCAAGGCCAGGGAAGGGAAGTTTCCAGGCCCACATTGCATTTTATGTATGCTCAGACACTCAGTTGTGTCGGACTCTTTGCCACCCCATAGACTATAGCCCACCAGCCTCATAGTCAATAAATCATTGCTTGTTGGATGAATTTGGTGTGAGTCTGGCATTCATTGTAAAATACCACCTGTAGAAGGCAGGAGGGATGAGGTCTTTAGCTCTCATATAGCTCTAACCGTGGGAGAGCTGACACGGGGGAAATGGCCAGATTTGCAGAGAGGTAGTCTCGCATACTGCAAGCCTCAGAACCTGGTTGCTAGGCAACCGTCTCCACTGCAGGCTCACCCTCCCGAAGCTGATGTGTGATGTGAAGAGGGTTAAGGAGCAGTGGGTCCAGGAAAGCATCCCAAAGACCATGCCAGATTTGGGCTTTGGCTTCATGCCAAATTCTTACGCCATCCGTAATGACCCAAATCTTTACACTCCAGGTTTAACTTCCTAGAAACTCTCTAGTCTCCTGGAACCTGGAATCTTGGCATCAGCTCCCCCTCATAACTCCATCCGTAACAGGGCTGGGATGTTGAATTGTTTTCAGCAGTCTCTGAGGGGCCTGGAGCCCAGACCCTAAGCACTAAGACACGTGGCTAGACTGAACTCCAGCTGCGGACTTCAGGGAACCAGCCAGGTGCCTGCATTTCTATTCTGCCTGTTGCCTGGAGTGGGACCTCATGAGTTTCTCCCTTGTTGGGGGATTAAATGACTACCTCTCTGGCAAATAGTAAGTACTATATTTGCTGGTCCATGTTTTTTGTTCTAATTTTTTGGCAGTTCCTTAAGTCACAGTGCCTTAGTTTTCTCACCTGTAACTGGGGATAATAATAGTACCCACCTCTCAGGGTTGATGTAAGAGCTGGGTAAGTTACCATACTGGAGAGGTTTAGAGGGAGGCCTCCAAAAGGATATGCCAACAGAGTAGTCCCCGGAACCTGGGAACCTGATCTGATAAGGCAAAAAAGAGCAAGGAAGAGCTTTTCCTAGATTATCTGGGTGGGTCTTAAATGTAGCCACATGTATCCTTATAAGACAGACACACAGAAGAGGAGGCAAGGTGGCCGCTGAGGCAGAGATTGGAGTGATGTGGCCACAAGGAACACCTGGAGCCCCCAGAGGCTGGAACAGTAAAGGACAGTCTCCCTGAGTGTCTCCAGAGGGAGCGTGTTCCCACCCACACCTCAGGTTCAGACTTCGTGCCTCCAGGACTGAGAGACAAGACATTTCTGTTGTTTTAAACCACTCAGTTGGTGGCAATTTGTTAGAGAAAAATCAGGAAACTAATACACATACATAACACCTTGGCATGCACTGAGCACTTGTTTTGTTAGTCAATTTGTTCTAAAGGTTAGGACACCTGTTTGAATGAGGTTATTAGCCACAATACTTCAGAAGTTATGTTCCCAGCCAAGCAGTTAGGCTTTCTCAAGGGTAAACTAAAGGTGTATATTTGAGGGAGAAAATGGGATGGGGTCTACAAACCAGGAGATGAGGGCTCTGAAAAGTTTGACTTTAGGTTTGGAATTTAAACTGATTATTGGGGCTTCCTTAGTGGCTCAGATGGTAAAGAATCTGCCTGCAATGCAGGAGACCCGGCTTCGATCCCTGGGTTGAAAAGATCCCCCAGAGAAGGGAATGGCTGCCCACTCTAGTGTTCTTGCCTGGAGAATTCCATGAACAGAGGAGCCTGGGGTGGGGTACAGTCCATGGGGTCACAAAGAGTCAGACAGGACTGAGCGACTAACACTTTTACTCACCAATTATAACTATACAAATAATAGGGATATAAAAACATTGTCTGGTAAAGGTGTGGATCTTTAATGATCCAAATGGGTTATGACTGGCTAGAGCCTCAGTGGTTTGCCCTGCAGTCTGTAATGCTGTTTCTCTGAGTGGGATCTACACTTCAATCCTGCAGCGACGACATGTGTTCCTACTGGGATGTTTGGACAAGTTATTCCCTCCCCCCATGGCTTTGAATTCCCCAAGTCTCTGCTGACTTTTAACCTGATTGTGTCTTTTTAACTCAAGGAACATATATCTGAGCCAGTGAGAGGCGTTTTCATGGACAAAGCTCCTGAGGAGTATGATATAAGGACAGGGCTGTCAAACTACATTCCTGAAGCCTCCAGTAGGAATGCTGCCCAGATGCCTTCTGTGCATCTCAGAGGAGATGGATAGGCAGTGGTCAGACAGTGGGGAACACAACGGTGAGATGCTGAGAAACGCAAGTGTGAGTGGATGGCTCTGATGGCCAGGAAAAGATGGTCTGCCAGATCTCCGTGAAACCACCCTTCTTTTATCTTCCTTCACCTGTAAGTTAGGAAACACTGGTTAACGGAGAGGCTGAGAATATGTGAAAATGGCTACTTCTGTTCCTGAATCCTTATGATTCCTAGAGCTGCCCCAACCCTAGACCATGATATACAACGTTTCTCTTATGGTAAGTTTCTTAGGTCTGATCTGTTAGAAATCCTGGTGATTCTATCTGCTTGTTCCATGCTGTTTCACATGGTAGTCTCGAGACACCTGTGACTCTTTAAATGTAATTGAAATGAAATCAAATTTAAAATTCAGCTCTTAGTCCCACTCGCCACATGTCAAGTGCCCACTAGCCCTATTGGACAGTGCAGATAAAATACTTCTATCATTGCAGAAAGTTCTATTGGACAGAGATGTTCTAGTTATCCAAGATCAAAGTTTAAAATGTCAGGTTATGGAAGGGTGAGCCAGGGGGAATCTTTTACTCTCATTGCTTCAACTGATAAAAAATGGCAGGTACCTGCAGTGACCTTATCTAAAATACAGACAGACGGACAGACAAAGAGCACACCATGCCTTGTGAAAATTCTAGTAATCATCATGTCACTTTTAGTGTCTCTTTTGGAGGATGTTATTTATTGTAAGACATCATTTTTATTAAATACAGTGTAGTACAAGAGACTTTCCATGTCAGGTTGAGAGAAGCTGGTCACATAATTTACAAACAAAACTTTTTTTTTGTTTTTTTTAAGCACTGATATTCTGGTGTCACTTTGAAATCAGCCAAGATGCAGTGGGTCTTAATAAAGCAATGGACCTCCAAAAAGATTGCAAAATAAGAACCAGTAAGTATCAGTACAGAGACGTCACATTAAAAGGAAAATAAAGCAAATGAAAAGAGAGTTTCAAATACCAGGTCACAATTTAAGGGGCAATATATCTTTAGATGTTGAAATGTGTATGTGTGTGTGTGTGTGTGTGTGTGTGTGTGTGTGTGTGTGTGTGGATATGGCCTGGATATATACAAACATCTCTCCATGTACAGAAGCAGATCCAGAGACTGACTGCATCTCTAGGCAGATTTGTGAGGGATAGATAATGATCAATGAATGCAAGGAACAGTATTTCACCATAATTTAGTCATTTGTCCAGGGATTATATATTTAAAATCCACATTTAATTCAAAGACCTCATATTGAAACACTTCCAGCAGTTTTATACATTTTTACAGTAAGACATACAATCTGCAAGATGTAGGCCTTTACATTTCATTTTCTTCAATTTTTTTTCTCCCAATTCAAACCTGTGGCTATTAGCAGCTTTTATTTTGCTTGCTCCAGTATGTTGAACATTCAGCCTTCACCCAGGATCATTCTCATTAAGGTACAGACCAAAGAAATAAACACAGACCTGGCCTAAAATGCATAGACTAAAAAAAATGGCATCTCATGTTTTCCCATTGCGTCTTCTGAGACGCATGTTAAGATGGCAAAGAGTTGCTTGGTTGCTCTTGTGAAATTCACAGTGTTTTGCCTGCAACACGTATACATATATATATATATATATATATATATTTTTTTTTTTTTTTGCTTCTCTTTGTGTCTGTGATGAATGGAGCAAAGAAATATATATATAAATAAATAAATACATAAATAAATAAAGGTAGAAGAAAAAAAGGAAAAAAAAAGTACAAAAACTAAGGATATTCGAGAACCTTTGACTTATAGCAGCAGTGATCCATTCCAGCCCTGACAACAAGAACATACCCCTTCATATTTCTCTCCAAGTCCCTCCCACTGTGGATTCGTTAGAATATCATTTGCTGTCTCAACCTCAGAGTCTCTGCACCCTACCGTCACTAATTGGGAAGAAACTGCTTTAACTGCTCACTTAGCCATCTGAGGAGTTGGGTCTCTGGCATTCCCCCTCATGAGATTTTCTGTAACAGTGATAATAGGACCAAACTGAAGCTCATCATGGGAAACAAAAAGTCCTCAAATGGGGGAAAAGAGGGAAAGAAAGAGCAAGAGAATTGAGGGTATGTGTGTCTGTAGTCATTTATTTAATTAGATACATGATTTAATGTTATTGGTATTATAGAAGGTCCAATGTAAAAAGGAAAAAGTTAAAAAAAAAAAGAAGTCTATTCCTGACCAGGGGATCCTGTCGTCATGGTTCTTGGCAAAGGCCAGCATTGTACACTGTTGTCTCTTGTGTTCCACTAGGATGTGGGAATTCACCCTGCAGTGGGGTCTTGGATCTCACCACTGGCCTTTAGGACACTGGGTTCCCTCCACTCCAGTGCTCTTTTGGAGTGCTTGGCCTCTGAAAGCAAGTGTAAAGGGGTTTCAGTGGGACAGGTAAGCATAATACAAATAAATGTGCAAAAGGATTAAAAAAAATAAATTTTCCTTTTCTGGAACTTTACATAAGGAGATCTATTTCCAGCTGCATTTTCCTTTGCAAAGAGGCAGAAAAAAGGACTCAGTGTAGTGGGATGGCTTCGATTCAGTTATGGGAAGCACATTATCCTAAATATGTCTCCCACCCATGCAGTACTGCACAGAGTTGAAAAGTGTAATGGGGTCCTACCCACATGGAGAAGGGAAGCACTACCAGCAACATGACATTAAAAAGGTTTTGGTTATTCAGCAGATTTTAAGCAAATTATTCATACTGCACCCTACTCATAATTATGTCTATTACTGTGTGCCTATAAATTTATACATAAGCTCACAAACACACTATGCACGTATGTTTGTCTATGTATAAATCAAGTATTTATAACACACATATAAATATGTGGAAATATCACAGGGAGCGCTGATGTGAACACATAATGTGAATTCTGATATCATCTTTTATAGTCTACTTCAAAATGTTTCCTAAATAAGCCTGATTATGACATTGGTTCAGTGTGCAAAGGTTTAGCTGAAGCTATGAACATGATTATATATCATGAGATCTCAGCTGCTTACATCTCACATAATTCATTTTGCTCTTCTAATTTCATATCCTACTTCATGAATTTGTTAGCCAGCTTTCTCTTTCATACAGTTTGTTTATATATGAGAGTCTCTCGTGGACCAAATCATGAACTTCAGAGTCAAGAGTACTTAGATTAAGTCCCTGGGGTGCCTGGAGAGTTCTAGCATGTCATTTAACTTCTCCAAGTCTCAATTTCCTCACCTCTAAAAAATGGGAATAATTTGTCACCGTATGTGAAAAAAAATGCTTGGGAAACGATGAAACAATGTATAAATGGAAACTTTGTCAGGCCAAGTTCAGGCTAGAGAATTGGGTTTGTCACCACTCTTGTTGTAGTTTTTAATGAATCTCATGGCAGGTCCTATTTTGTGACCTTTGCGCTGCTGAATTAGGTTGGCCCTTTTTTTAAAATTATAAGCATGAGAAGAGAGGATTCTGGAGGAACAAGGGTGGAGACTCGAAGATGGTTTGTGTTTCGTTCAGCTACTTTAAAAGCAATCTGGGATCCTTTACAATGTGAGACGTCTCTGCAGTCAGTACATACTCTTGAGATAACAGAGGAAAAAAATTAATAATAAGCAGCAATATAAATAACTATAAAACTTTGCACTTGCATAGAACCTTTCATTTCAAGACCTTGAGGGAGTCAGAAGGTAAAGAGAATTTTTTTCTTTTTTCTTTTTTTTTTTTTTTTTGCTTTTTTCCTTCAGAGGAAAACACAACACTGAAAGGGGAGGGGAATGCTTCCCTCCTCTCATCTGCTTTAAACAAATCCTTGCTCCAATACTGCACGGCCCTCCTTTAATCTGAACCCTTCAAGTATTACCGCCTTTGCTCTCTGTTAAAATCAAACAAGTAACTTGCAGCTTCTTCCCCCAGAGCAGCTGGCCAGTTGCACAGAATGACAAACCTGTGGAGGCTTTTGGGTCATTGCTGATGAAATCTAGAGAAATTTTATACAAACCTGCCTCTTCTTACTGCTTCACAGGGTGCCACAGTGTTTTAACAGTACTATGGGTCCTTAATAGGATATATACATGCAGGTATATATCATGGAGATATGGCTTTCATTATATTATTATGTGTGTTCTGGAGGGTTTTTTGTCACCAACCAAGAGAACAACAATTCAGCTCCCATGTCTCATAGGCCAGTGCAGAACTTGAAAGGACTATGGGGTTTGTCTTGTCCAACCCCCTTCATTTGACAGCAGATACTACTGGGTTTCCTTTTGTTCTCTGTTAACGGATACTTTTGATTTTTTGAGAACTGGCTTTCAATGCCTATAATGGAAAATAAGGTGCTCCAGTAATTAAGGGCATAAGGGCACAAGCAAAACCTAAACAGAGCACTTGCACCTTCAGAAACAAACATGAAATAAAATGACTTAAGTTGAATTCAAATCTCTCCCTTTCAATCTGGCTCATATTATAAAGATGCCAAGTTAGCAAAATTCCCCTCACAGAGGGTAGCAAGTTTTCTTGAGGAACAGAAAAAATTTTCTTCCTTGGTATAACTGATCACCCAGGTAACTGTAAATTTCTATTTAAATTTACAACTTCTTTTTGCAAAACCTGTGACTATGCCCAGAAGCACACCTCCAAAGCTCAGTCTGGGCATAGCCTCCCATTGGTATGCTGTGCCTAATTTTTACTTTTTAAAAATGCAGTGAAAAGAACAAAACAGCTTATTAACAATGGAGTACATTTAGAATGAAACCACTCTCCCAACCAGAGCCCAGAGCAAGGTCTCGGCCTGTGTACACTGAACATCAATGCCTGTGATACCCCCAGGGTGGGCGAGGTTTCCTCTCCCTTGGGGGTTGATTTTGCCCTTTCCCCAGCCCCACAGTGGGTGGGATGTTGTTGAGGATATCCAAGTTTCAGGGTCCGTATTTGTTAACAACCCATCACCACCATATGACCCAGAGACATTTATACTCAGCTGATGAATTCAATTAGCTTCCCATAATTATTTAAGTTACACCTTTTACGGATCTGCTCTATATATCAGGGGCACGATGTCTGGAGCTGTAGTTTATGCACACAAGGTATTAATTGATGAAGACCATGCACAGTTTTGCTTGCACAGTTGGATGGACAGGTGGGGTGGAGGGCAGGGGTCGAGGGAAGTGCTGTCTGTAAAGTTCAATGTAAGAGAAACTTGCCTCTGAGTTTAGAGCTTGTCCTCTCTTTTCCAAGTCCTTGGCTTTCCCATCTGACCCTGAAATGATCTCTGGACGAGAATCCACCTGAACTTGACAAAGGCTCAGTGGATAACACTCGGCAAAACAAACCAGTGCCATCACTATGGCCTACAAGGATGAGACTGTCGGAATGTGTTGTGTGCCATCTTGCCTCCCAGAAGCTGTATTTTCTCTGTACTACACTCTAGCATTTCCGGTGATGGGAAAAGAATAGCCCATGGCACAGAGTTCAACAGTCCTCATACTCCTCAGAAAGGTCCTTGGGGGAAAGTGCCCGATACATTCCTCCCAGCTACCAGTGGCTGGGTTTTCTTAAGTTGAAACTGACGCCAGTAGATTCCAATGGTTGTCTTTGTTCTTCCCATACTGTGGTTTATAATAAATCTTCTTTCTCTCTGGTCTTAATCTCCCATAGATAAAGGCTTCCCAAATTGAACACAAGTTTTCCTTTTTCATACACAGGCTTAAGCCATCCCAAAACAATAAGAACAGTAATAATAATAAATAAATAGAAGTGAATCCATAGAAACTCTCGGTGTCTGTACAGCAAAAGTGACAAAGTTTAAGTCAAATATTTGTTTTCCCTTTTTTTCATCCACATCAAAGGCAGGAATACAACAAGGCATTGTTAGTTGTGGTGGGCAAACTGGAGTGTCTGCTGATATAACAAATTAGGTTTGTTAAGGCCTTTGTCTATGCAGAGTTAATAGTAATGCAGAAGCCAGATTGATTAAAAAAGAAAAGGTAAGGGTTGTAAAGCAAGGAAGACAAAAAATAAAGTGGGGGCGGAAACTAGAGAATAAATGAAGGGAGATGGAAAGAGAGAAAGAGAATGCTAAAAAGAAGTCCATACTGTGTCTACAGGTGGAGAAGTACACGTCGCTTCCCTCGGAAAGCTTCTCGGTGTCTTTGTTGTTAATACTGTCAGAGCAAAGAACAGCGGATTGATGGCATCGAGCGGCAGTTAAAAGACGTTCATCCTCTCGGCCCAACTGAGGAAGTGCTTTGGGAAGGACTGGTCTGGGGGAATGGGCCCTACCCTAGAATATCCAGGTAGACTGGAGATGCCTTGGCCAAGTTCTGAAGGAGGGTGTGGATGCCCTTGATGTTCTTCCTCATGTGGGGCTCTCGCTGCCAGCACCCCAGCATCAGCTCGTAGACTTCCTGGGGGCATGTTCGAGGTCGCTGCAGGACTCGGCCCTGAGTGATGCATTCTATCACCTGGATGGAATGGAGCACAGAGACAGGATCAGACCAGAGGAAAAACAATGTGGATGCAATAATGTCAGTACAGAGAGAGGGTTGCTTTAAAGAAACCCACTCAGTGTTTTTCTTTCTTTCTTTTTTTTTTTTTTTTTTCACAAGGAAGAAAGCAATTGTTCTAGGTTTGCATATCATGGTTAATTTGATGGGTTCATATCCATTTTTCAAGTCACACTGATTTCATCAAAGTGGCGGAGAAATAATTTATCTAGATGGAACCTTCCTAAACCACACCCTGGAATTCCAATGGGTTTCAGTTGTACTGGCCTGAGATGGAACCAGGGTCACTTTTGTGCCAGGGAATCTTAGGGTACAGAAATGAGCAGTCATTTTGGATCATGGAATTGGATAAAAGACAGACTTGGACCTGAAGAAGTGAGGTGCCTGATCAAGAAGTAATGTTTAAATATAGACATAATTGCAAAAGGATTAGAAAAGAAAAACAAAATGCCTGAGTTTTTCACTAGAAGTAATGTACCAGTGAAATGTGCAAAAAAGGAGAGAAGCTTGAAAGCTTCTTGGAATAATACCAAAAGAGCTAGCTGGACTCTCAGGGTGCCAAAATGCCACATCTGCTATCAATTTCCTAGATGAACAGCACGAAATGACTCCTGGATCCCCACAACCAGAGAATCACAGGCACATCAGCAAATGCTGTGCTTTTCTCTTTCCAGAACTCTTACGTTTGGAGAATGACCATGATACTTAGGTACATGGCAGGCCATGGGGAGGTGCTGCTCCCAACAAAGCCACAGGGACGCCACAGGAGAGCATTTCGTGGCTTCCAGCCCAGGGATATCTCTCAGTGTCAGCCCTCTAGGCATCTTGGTGCTGCTCACCACACACGCACCTCGTTGTTTGACAGCTGGTACCAGGGCTGTTTCCCGTACGTGAAGATCTCCCACAACACGACCCCCAGGCTCCAGACGTCACTTTCGGTGGTGAACTTCCTATACATGATGCTCTCTGGGGGCATCCAGCGAATGGGCAGCATTGTGTGGCCACCGACCTGGCAGAAAAGAGGTAAGCAGGATGGCATCAGTCACCTGGAAACCAACTTCCCATCATCAGGGGCAAAAGTGTGAAAGGGAGACGGGGTGCATTTTTTCCCTTTATTTGTATTTATTAATTTTAACTGTTTATAAGGCATAAGGGAAATACAATTTGTTTATCATCTCAAGCAACAGAGACAGAGGGCAAAGCGTGGTCAAAGGATTTTTTCTCATACTGTTTGCAATTCTCTTTCTCAAAACTATATAGGAGCAGAGATGGTGATTGGGTGGATAGTCATCTTGTATAAAACACAAACGCACATACTTTCTGGTATGAGAATGACTTGATTGTCTAACTAACAAGATAACTTTGGCCAGGATAATGAGGGTTCAGGATCCAAAAATGACCCACCAAAGGACTCTGTTTCCTTAGCAAACCACAGCTTCCTTATGCTTCCTTAAACTGTCAGGAGATCACACAGAGCTGTCTTGAACATCCTTGTCACAACCCAGCAATGGTCAGGGCAGAAATGACTATTCCCATTTTACAGATGAGGCAACTGAGGTTCAGGTTGCTATGGACACAAAGAAATCAGGTCTTTGAGCTCAAGACTTTACTATAGCACTTCAACTGAAGTGATTTACAAAAGTAAATTGGTAAGTATGTAATAGGGAAGAACATTTTGTATTCTATTACAAGTTAATCACTAAAGGGATACTGAGTATAAGCTTAAATTATACGTAATGCCCCATCTCTGGGAATCCTGCTTCACAGCTATTAGCATTCAGCTAAAATACGTTTGTTTAATTCACAGGAAACATCCTGACCAGGCCCTTCCTCCACTGCTGGGAGGGAGAATTTAACACACCCCTCTAGAGGCAGATGGGAACCAGGAAATGCTTGACTTATCCCTTCCCCTTTTAGTATAAAAAAGTCTGAATTCTAACACAGGCAAGATGGGTCTTTGGGGCATGAGCCTGCCATCTGCTTGGTCTGCTGTCCTTCTGAATAAAGTGGTTATTCCTTGCCCCAGCGACTCATATCTCGATTATCGGCCTGCAGTGCAGTGAGGAGTGCAAGCTTAAACTCAAAGACAAGTATGGGTTTTCAAAAGCCCGTTTTAGTAAAAACGCCAAGGCTGAGGCGTTACACAGCAACAGCATTAGCACAGGTGAAGAAAACTTTGACCAAAGAGATTTATCATTTCCTACTTCCTGGAGAAAAAGTAAGAATTCCATGTATAGGTTTGTAGCCCATCAAGGCTTTCTGATTTTTGAATTGAGATCAGATTTATGCACCATAGCCCTGTGGGAGGCAGGTCCCACTTTTCATGCTGGTGAACCCCAGCACTACCTGCCCAAATGCCAAGCTGACATTGGGGCAGTGGTTGAGTTCATAGGACTTCAGGAATTAGACTTCCCTGACAACTGCCAGCCCCTGAGTTCTGAGACCAATGCCACATAGAATTTCTGCCCAATTACAATTCTCAGTGTCCCTTGGACAGCAAGGAGATCAAACCAGTCAATCCTAAAGGAAACCAACCCTGAATATTCATTGGAAGGACTGATGCTGAAGCTGAAGCTCCAATACTTTGGCCACCTGATGTGAAGAGTCGACTCACTGGAAAAGATCCTGATGTTGGGAAAGACTGAAGGTAGAAGGAGAAGGGGACAGCAGAGGGTGAGATGGTTGGGTGGCATCCCTGACTCGATGGACATGACTTTGAGCAAATTCCAGGAGATAGTAAAGGACAGGGAGGCTTGAAGTGCTGCAGTCCATGGGGTCAAAAAGAGTCTGTCATGACCAAGCAACAACAACAATTCTCATTTCTGACTCATTAAGGGAAGAAAATGGACTAAAAGTGCCTAAAAAAATGCTGCTCCACTCTGAAGTCCAAGGAGCGGAGAGTGTCAGAGATCTCTAATTTGTTTGGTAATTTTAAATGATGCTCTTATTAGCCAAAAAAGCACACATGTGAAAAAAATCACACATTCTCTGTACAAAGAGTCTGACAAGTGGAGACATAACTTGCTGGCACAGGATTAAGGTGCCCCTGTAGTTTTACTCTTCAGGATTTAAATGCATGAAAAGTTCAGGTGCTAAGTGTGGGCTTGTTGCCTTCCACCAGATTTCAATTTCATCACTTTTTCCTCATTCTGCCATCGCTGTTAAATGACCACTGATTTCCCTCATGGAGCTGCCTGGACATGTTTGTAAGTGATAACGGTACTCACCACCAGGGGTTGATGTCCAAAACACAACCTGTACAACCCAGGTTGAGCAGAAAGGATGCTGGTGGTCATAGGGTGACAGCCACATGGGCATGTTTCTGGCTGACGGATATCCGCCAGGCTCTGAAACCCTGAAACCCCATGTATCCAGGACTTTGGGAAAGGAAATCTACCAACATTTTCAGATGCTTACAAACACTGGGGACACCAAGCTTGTATGCACCCCCAGGTGCTGGCAGCCCACACCCCTGCACCAATGTGGGTGGCAGTGTGGGGAGCTACGTGGTGCAGAGTGACATGGAGTGAGAGGTCTCTGCCTAGCTTTTCAGTGAAAACACATAATTCTATCTTTTATGGGAATAGTGAAATTATTGAAGTTGAAATATTGAAATTAGGATTAGAAAAATGTTGAAATCAGATAATGCATGCTCAGTTGCTTCAGTTGTGTCTGACTCTTTGTGATCCCATGGATTGTAGCCCGCCAGACTCCTCTGTCCCTGGGATTCTCTAGGCAAGAATACATCCAATGAATAGTGGATCTGTGGTGGTAAAGAGAAGACAGGGATATTATGGAACAATGTGGTGTTTTTCTGGCTACTTCACCTTCAAAGTATTAAGAGCTAGGTCTCCACACTTGCTCTTAGGTCAGAGTCTTCCCAGGTGGCATAGTGGTAAACAATCCACCTGCCAGTGCAGGAGACATGGGTTCAGTCCCTGGGTGGAGAAGATCCCCTGGAGGAGAAAATGGCCAGTATTCTTGCCTGGACAATTCCATGAACGGCAGAGCCTGGAGGTCTAGAGTCCATGGAGTTGCAAAGAGTTGGACACAACTGAGCATGCGCGCGCGCGCACACACACACACACACACACACACACACACACACACACTCCACATGTGTTCCTAGGTCAGAGGTGTCAAATATAATCTGTAACCCTCCTCATTTCTTGGAGATCCACAATGAACAGAATACCCTTGAAGTGTCCCAGGAGTTTGGCAGAAAGAATAAATTAAACTTCGTTTAATTTAGTGAACTGAGTTAATTTAAATGTGTTTTTGTAGGGCAGAAAGAGAGAGAAAGAGCCACTTACATACATTCCTAGAACTAGACAGTAAAAATCCCACTTTGGGACACATTAAACTACGAAGATGCCAGGCTTTTGTATTCTTTGTGTGTTCCCAGCTGTGGTGCAGTGGACAATACTCAACTCATGACTTTAGATGGGGGCCAAAAGGTACAGATTTCCAGCTCTAAATAAGTCCTGAGGGTACAATGTACAGCATGGTGACTATACTAAATAAGACTATATTGCATATTTGAAAGTAGATCCTGAAAGTTTTCCTCACAACAACGAAAAAATTTTTCCTATATTAAGTAGACAACTATTAACTAGATTTATTCTGTGGTGATCACTGTGCAGTACATAGAAATACCAATTAGTTATACTGTATACAAATAGAAGGGTTTCCCTGGTGGCTCAGTCAGTAAAGAATCTGCTGCAAGGCAGGAGGCTGCCTGCAATGCAGGAGACCAGGGTTCAGTTCCTGGGTCAGGAAGATCCCCTGGAGAGGGAAATGGCAACCCACTCCAGTATGCTTCCCTGGGAAATCCCATGGACAGAGGAGCCAGGTGGGCTACAGTCCTGGGGTTGCAAGAGTCAGGCGTAAATGAGCAACTAAACCACCAGACAAACTGAGTACTATATGTCAAGTATACTTCAATTTAAAAAGCAAAATAGGGAATTCCCTGGTGGTCCAGTGGTTAAGACCCTACACTTTCACTGCAAGGGGCACAGGTTTGATCCCTGGTCTGGGAACTAACCCACATGCCACAAATGAAATGCTGGGCTCCAATACATACTACTCCATATACTATTTCCTAGCTGGATAAACTTAAACAGTTGCCAAACCTCTCTGTGTCCTAGTTTTTCCAATTATAAACTGTCGGTAATAATATATACCTCCTAAGGTTATCACAAGCTAAATACTCAAGCAAACAATATTTGTGAGGGCTCTTTATGAATTTTAATGCACTAAATTATTTCTAGGTGTTGCTTCTTTCTCTGGAGCCTTTATTATCTTCTTCTGTCAATGGGAAGCAGCCATTCTAGATACATTAAGACGAGTCAGCACTACTGGCTTCCCACAGAGGGCAGTCACTTCCTCCCTCTGCAGTGACCAGTACTGTAGGGCACCTCTCATTACAACACCTACTCTTACAGGTTCTCTGTCCTGTGTTGCTCATAGCCGAAGAAAAGTCTCCCATGTCCTTTAAAGGAGAAAAAAAAAAAAGATTCACATTTTGATTTACATGTTTTCCCATCTGATCATTTATTTTACACTTGCAGTCTCTTTGGGACAGATTTTTCACTCTAATATTAGTTTCCAAGAACCCCCTCTGAGATTTCACACATGCCATTATAAATAATGCTCTCCTTGTTCTAATGTCAAATGGGCCAGTGGTGGGAGCATCTAATAAAAGTTCAGACAGGGTTCACGAGTTTTCTAAACCCATTTAGAACATTTCTGAGTATTTCTTTTGCCACCTTTTCTCAGGAGTTTGGATCATGTCACAAAAGTGCCCCCCACAAAATAAAAAGAAAGCCACCCTGGTTACAGAATACTGTCACATTCCAGTCACAGTCACCGGGTGGTTTTGGATCTCACAACACCACATACTGTGCGCGACAAACACAATGAGATATTTGTCCTGTATTGTGCAACTTGGCAGTTGGCCCTCACACTCTTGCTTAAATATTTGTGAGATGGAAAGTGATCCCAAGTATGACATGGGGAGTCAGAACTGCTGCTCTGATTGCCAGACACACAGTGATGCCGGGAGAGACCTTCCAGTGATCAACCTTGGTCAGGAATGTGCTCTTCACTAAATGTACCGGAAGGAGCTGATACAACATGGGAAATCCACTTAACTAGGGAGCTGACTTGGCTTACAGTTTTTATTTTCCTCAACCCAAGAGACTGGAATTTTAGCTCTGTAATTAACTACTTGCCACTACTTTCCCACCATAATCATCTGTCAACACACAGCAGCTTACCTTTACAAAGAATTTCTGCTCAGTGATTTCACTTGAACCCAGTTAATTACCCTCTTGAGTAGACATCAGCTTGCCTTCATATTATAAATAATGCCCCTAAATTCAGAGAGTTGAAGTGGCTTATCTAGAGCCATATGCATAACCCCTCCCCCAGGACACCTTGTGGCTCATTCTGATGGCTCACTTTGTGTTTCAGACTTCTGCAATCTCCAGTTCATGCCCTGAATTCAGCCAGCAAACAGCTGTGGCTCCTCACCCAGGCCAAACCGACTTGTGCCTTTTGGAAAGTTTGATCTAGTTTTCTACCTCCTCTGGAATATCTCTTAAAGGCAAATTCAAGTTCCATCACTTCAAGGAACTTATCCTCCCTTCTATAGCTCAGCGATATTTCTAAGTGCCAGGGAACCCAGCACCCCTTAGCACAGCTCTTGTAACACTGAGGGCACTCCCTACTCCTGCTAATGGATCACATGCCCAAGAGGGAAGGGTGCCGATCACTTAATGGCTGGCAAGGCATGGGGGGCATTGGTTGGTAAGCAGACCATATCTTTAAGTTTCTTCTGAGCGTTGATATTTGGGGAGGAATTTTCAATGTGTTCCTTCAAAGAGATCAGTATTTAGTACTTTCTCATCTATTTGCCAATAACTTCTCTAAACTCTTCATAGAAATGCCCTTAGATTAAATGGTTGGAAACTGCCTAACCTAATAGACACCCCAAATAAGAACCATTCAGTGAAATTCAAAACTTCTTAATAAAATGTAATCCAAAATACTGGTGTGCACAGGGAGTATAAAAACTCTCTAAGTTGTGTATGAAATCCCACTCATTCCTCTGTACATCCTATACATTAATATACGATTCTGTACATTACCATCTGTACAGTAGATGGGGGCGTCTATGGTGCAGACTTCACGCTAGTTGATCTAGGAATGAGGTTTAGGAAGATGTCATAATGAATAACATGAGGGAATATTGCTCTGTAAGATGGTGACTGACGTCTCATATCCTCTGAAGATGGAGAAAAAGGACAGAGACTTAGACTTGGAAAGTCAAATGATGCAAAAGGAAAGACTGGCTGGCCATCAAGGCTGCTTATCATTGTGACTTGCTTAAATCAGTGAAGCTAATCAGAGCAATGTCCGGAGCCAGTGGCCATAAAGAAAAAAAAAAAAATTCCATACTGCCTAAAGTAAATCAAGCTATGGAAAAGAATGGATTCTCTCATTAAAACATCTATGAAAAGAACTGTTTGTTTGGTTCTAAATATTTATTTCTATGACACTTCATAATTTTGAGGGTGACATGTATAGGATGATCTGGTTAAAAAAGGAAACTGTTCTTGGAAAAACACCTAGACCTAAGCGTCCTTTAAATCTCCATGTTTGAAAGGTGTTAAAACAACAAATCCTGGACAAAATACTAAAAGGGCCTAGGGCCTTCATAAAACTGAAGTCAATGATTTTACTATTTTTAAATCAACTTGGATACATCTAATCAGTTTAACTACAATATTTGTTTCTTGCCCAAGAAATACTCTTTGGTTACATACTCTTTGGTCACTAGGTTATCAGGTCAGTTCAGTTCAGTCGCTCAGTCGTGTCTGACTCTTTGCAACCCCATGAATCGCAGCACGCCAGGCCTCCCTGAATCACCAACTCCCGGAGTTCACTCAGACTCACGTCCATCAAGTCTGTGATGCCATCCAGCCATCTCATCCTCAGTCGTCCCCTTCTTCTCCTGCCCCCAATCCCTCCCAGCATCAGAGTCTTTTCCAATGAGTCAACTCTTCGCATGAGGTGGCCAAGGTACTGGAGTTTCAGCTTTAGTATCATTCCTTCCAAACAACACCCAGGGCTGATCTCCTTTAGAATGGACTGGTTGGATCTCCTTGCAGGCCAAGGGACTCTCAAGAGTCTTCTCCAACACCACAGTTCAAAAGCATCAATTCTTTGGCGCTCAGCCTTCTTCACAGTCCAACTCTCACATCCATACATGACCACTCGAAAAACCATAGCCTTGACTAGATGGACCTTTGTTGGCAAAGTAATATCTCTGCTTTTCTATATGCTATCTAGGTTGGTCATAACTTTTCTTCCAAGGAGTAAGCGTCTTTTAATTTCATGGCTGCAGTCACCATCTGCAGTGATTTTGGAGCCCAAAAAAATAAAGTCTGACACTGTTTCCACTGTTTCCCCATCTATTTCCCATGAAGTGATGGGAGCAGATGCCATGATCTTTGTTTTCTGAAAGTTGAGCTTTAAGCCAACTTTTTCACTCTCCTCTTTCACTTTCATCAGGAGGCTTTTTAGTTCCTCTTCACTTTCTGCCATGAAGGTGGTGTCATCTGCATATCTGAGGTTATTGATATTTTTCCCAGCAATCTTGATTCCAGCTTGTGCTTGTTCCAGCCTAGCGTTTCTCATGATGTAAGTTAAATAAGTTAAATAAGCAAGGTGACAATATACAGCCTTGACGTACTGCTTTTCCTATTTGGAACCAGTCTGTTGTTCCATGTCCAGTTCTAACTGTTGCTTCCTGACCTGCATACAGATTTCTCAAGAGGCAGGTTAGGTGGTCTGGTATTCCCATAGCTTTCAGAATTTTCCACAGTTTCTTGTGATCCACACAGTCAAAGGCTTTGGCATAGTCAATAAAGCAGAAATAGATGTTTTTCTGGAACTCTCTTGCTTTTTCCATGATCCAGCGGATGTTGGCAATTTGATCTCTGGTTCCTCTGCCTTTTCTAAAACCAGCTTGAACATTATAGATTGTGGAAATTTCTCCATTGCTTAATGTGCAATGGATTTATTTTTCTACATTGGGAAACTAGGATTTAGGAAGGTCAAGGAACTTGCTGAGCAAGTGGAGACATGAATTGGTGACCAGCAGTATTGAAGCCAGCTCTCTAATCCACTATTATTTGGAGTTTAGGCTCTTTCTTATTTATTTATTTATTTATTTAACAAATACACATAGTATCTTTATCCCTGGTGCAAGTTGAAGAGGAATATGCAATCTGTTTTCCAGGTACACTGGTTGATGAGAGGAGGTAACAAGCATAGCTCTCATTCTTTTGAGCTTCACATAAAACACATCTACCATCTTCCTTGCTCCCTTGCTGTCTTCTCTGACAGCATCTATCCCTTTCAGTGTGGACCCTCCCACTTTATCTCTGAGTCCCTTTCTCTGTATCTTCTCTCAAATCTCACTTGTCTAGTCTCCTTTCAAATGCCAACATTGCCCTTTGTTTTGCCTAATTCTTTTATCTCCCAAAGCATCATTCTTGTCCTCCCCACAGCTCATTCTCCTACCACAGTGATACTTACTCTCCCCTCTGTGAATCTCAGAGGCATGGTGGCAGGCTGGAGCCCTTCTATAGATCCAAAGCAAGTGCCCAGCTGGCTTTGTAAACACTGATGATTTAAAGGTGAATAAAGTGGCTCCATGGTAAAGAAGAAGAATCTGCCTGCCAATACAAGAGATGCAGGTTCATTCCCCTGGTTGGGAAGATCCCTTGGAGAAGGAAAGGGCAACCCACTCCAATGTTGGGAAATCCCATGGACAGAGGAGCCTGGTGGGCTATCGTCAATGGGGTCACAAAGACTTGGACATGATTTAGCAACTAAACAACAACAATACAGCTAATGTGGGACCTTCTAAACTCAAGTAGCAAAGATCAACGATGCCTGGGAGGCCACGTTCAACTTGTGGTCTTTAGTGAGTGAGTGATAACTCATTTGGAAGCCAAACATTTTACTCCCTTAGAAACAGGCAGGCCAAAGGGCAAGCCCCATTAAGGGATGATTAGCTGTCAGAGGCTTTTGGCTGCATTAAATATTGAAAAAACTCCTAGCTCTCCTGATCACACTCTACACCCACTTGCTTTATTTCTGCAGTTTCTCCTAAGCTGTTCCTTAAAAATTTATGATATCTGTAAATTTTAAGAAGTATTTGGACCTTATATATTTATTTATTATATACTGCATCTGTAATAGGAAATTTAAAAAAAAGGGGTAGAGTGAAACAATTTGTGCAAAATCATCTCCTTGGAGAACCTGGGACTGCTGTGGTCAGACTGCGAACACTTTATGACCATATCCAGGATCACATCTCCTATTACAAAGAGTGATGGGTGCTTTTGTGGTGTGTGGCTAGCAAACCAGAGGATACTTCATGGGAAGTGATTCAGCCCTTCCCAGATGTTGTGAATGAACGGAGCTTCGTGAACACAGCCATGAATGAATGGGGTCAGGAGGAGTGCTGGGGACAGCCTGGTCACCCTGTCTCTTCCAGTGGGAAATGATTATTGCCTCACCTGAAACTGCTGTCACTTGCAGCCTAGAAAATCTTCCATTATCTTTTATTAATCTGGTCATAGAGGGTGTGACATTAATTTCAAGCCAAGTGGTTTCTGGGTTAGTCAAAATATTTTCGGAATATTTTTTCCCGATGAGAATTCATTTTGTCTTTATTCCACCACCATGAAATAATAATATAAATAGTGGGAAAATACCTTCTGTTTGTATACATTTTCTGCTTTTTCATAGCACTTCCATATCTATTAATTGTATAATAATGGTACATATCTCAGAATATGGTTGTGAAGATTCAATAAACTGATATTAGAAAAGCTTTGTGGTGCCACAGTGTGATACCATTTGTATTACATTCTTGAGAAGACAGAACTATAGGCCTAGAAAACCTATGGTTGTCAGGGCCTGGGAATTTGGGGGGAGCTTGTCTTACAGATGTATGAGGGAATTGGGGGTGGTGATGACAATGTTCTGAACTCTTATTGTGGTAGCAGTTAAATGACTATGTTTGTCAAAACCCAGAACTATACACTAAAAAAGGTGAATTTAACTATATGCCATAAAGCTCTTAGAATTAACATCTGGTACACATTAATAACAAAAGTACAAAACATATTAGCTGTTGTTACACTAAGAATTGATTCCCTGATAATCTTCTAGGGTAAGCCAAGCATGTCTTTTCATCTCAGTCTAAGAGTTGAGGAATCTCCAGTCCCAGAGGCAAAGTGACCTACCAGAGACCACACAGGTTAGAAGGCAGAGCTACACCAGAACCCATCTCTCCGGAAGCATTCTGCCTCCAGTCTGATATGGAGTCAGACTCAGGGCTAGGAAAGGCTCTCTGGATTCATTTGCTGAGACTGCCATAACAAAAGGCCACGGACTGGGGAGCTAAAACAGGACATTTATTTTCTCACAGTACTAGAACCCAGCATCAAGTTTCCAGCCAGTTCAGTCTCTGGTGAGAGCTCTGGTTTACTAGCAACTTTGTGTAGCTTGTGTGAGTGCAGGGAGAGTATGAGCTTTCGATGTCTCTTCTTATAAGGACACTAATCCTGCTGATGGGGCCCCACTCTGTGACCTCATTTGACCTCAATTATTTCCTCAGAGACTCTGTTTTTAAATTCAGCCACATAGGAGTTAGGGCTTCAAGACCTAAATTTGGTGGAGAGGGACACACTCAGTCCACAACACTCTGCTTGCCACTTTGCTTGCCACAGGAGCAAGAACAGCTCCCAAAATGAGAAGATGCACAATTCTGGTCCAGAAGGCAGATCTGTAGTCCTCGGTCAGCATTTTCAGGGCCTCCCAAGTGGTGCTAGTGGTAAAGAACTCACCTCCCAGTGCAGGTAGACAAGAGATGCAAGTTCAATCCCTGGGTCAAGAAGATCCCCTGGAGAGCATGGCAACCCACTCCAGTATTCTTGCCTGAAGAATCCCATGGACAGAGAAGCCTGGCGGGTTACCTTCCATAAGGTCACAAAGAGCTGGACACAATTGAAGCGACTTAGCACACACGCACATCAGTTTTTTCATGCCTGCAAGTGAAGGTCTAAGCCACTGCTCTCTTCCCTTCTTAGGTAGTTCTTGACAGTTTTGCTGTTATCAACTGATTCCAGAGCTTAACAGATGCTGTTGTTCCATAGCAGCCCCAGATTCAGCTTGTTTCCCTGCAAACCTCAGGGCAATCTCAGTCCTCATCTTGTCCACCAACTCCACCCCAGTTCCTCTGGGGGTAGCTAAGAGAGAGTAAGCAGACCCTCGGACTTCCCCATCATTTGTGGATGAAGGGAGAAGGGCTTCCCAGACTCCATGTCACCTCAGGTGACATCCCTCATGGGTCCTCTTGCCCCTGCTTGTGCTCTCTATACAGTTTCAAGAGCCAACCACCCTAGTCTTAGAAGTTAGTGTAGTTTTCACTTGATTTTACATTCTCTCCAATCAGGAGCAAAAAAGTCTTCTCTCAGTAAAGCTTAAAACTGCAATTTTTAAGCTTAAACCATGTTTAAGAATCACATTGGGATCTAGAAATGAGGATTCTTCATTTTATCAATAAAGTGAAATTAAACAGTGAAAACATCCCCCTTTCTCTGACTGCCTCCCCACTCCTTAACCCACTAACTCTTGTCCATTTTGATGGGGAGTTTCCCAAGTGAATCAATGGGAGGATAAAGACTTTGGAAAGAATGAAGACAGCAGGCAGCCTGACGTGTGGTCCTTGTACCCCTACATCACTCAGCAATGGGAACTTGTTCATTCTAACGATACACGCCTCATCCACCTGCCATTATTTTAGTGTTCAACATTACTGAGCTTACAGCCTCTTAAGCATTATGGGTTTTAGCCCAAGAGATCATCTGACTCTTTAGTACTTGAGACCAAAGCATTGCATCCTTTCATAGTGAAAAGCCAACAGGGACTGACCAGTCATGAGCAAAGGCAACCAGGAAAGCAGAGGCTATGTCGATCTGTGTCACTGTCTAGGTGATCACATTACGTTGGTTTAGTTCCAAAGTTCCAATGTGAAGTTGCTTCTATGGAAATAACTCAGAAAGGCTGAATTCCAGCTAACTTTAAGTAAAGGAAGAAGTCAGCGATTTTCCAACAGTGTAGGGGGGGAAAAAAAAGCTTCTCTGTACTACAAACAGTATTCTCAGTATCAGTGGTAGCTACTGAAGGCATTCTGTTTAGTACATGGGCAAATAAGGTTTCCGGCTGGATACCACACATCTGTTCCACCATTAACCCCAGCTTGTTAGTTAACACTGAGGACCCTGTCAGAACGCATATTCCACCATTAACCAGAGATGAGGACTTAATACACCAGAGCCCGTTAAAAATGAGTAAGTTATCTTTCTTCCCAGTTCATTCTGATACAGAAACTGATGTCCGTGTCCACGTGAATGTAACATTAATGGGAAAGTTGCTTTCTCTAGGGAGCTCTGAATGCCTGCCTGACATCATTATGGTCCTTTTCTGCTATGTCTGTGATATATGAAATGTGCAGCAATTGTGACCTTGGTTATAATAGACACTGTGATTTCTTAGGATGATTGTGAAAGCTAAGAAGTCATGTAATACAAGTAACTCTCAGTTACTGAGTCCTCATGCTGTACATGATGTTCTGTGCTAAAGACAATACTCACACTTAAATTTCATTTGTTCGTACCTCTCCCAACATACCTACAGATAAAATATATCCATAAAAAATGCACATATTATAAGAAACAGCTGTTTTGTGATTGTGAAGCTGAAACTCAGTTTCTGACCAGCAGCTTTTCTTTTCAGAATGGACAGCAAACAGTTAATAACAGTGGCTGCTGAGGGTTATGGAAAATCAGTGTCTCTGGATGCCTCTTAAGCCATCGCACGAAGCACCTACAACTGAAGAAAGTAAAAGACCAGCGGTTGGGGAGGAACTGGGGCCATGTGTCTACGGGCCTAGCACAAGGTCCTTATGGCCACTGTGGAATTTCTTTAAAGTCTTTAAAGAAATTTAAAGATAAATAAAGACTTTATTTCATCTTTAACATCTTATATAACTGTTGCATTCGATTCCACAGCACATTAAGAAAAGTGATGATTTCTCCCTAAATCATGTATTAAAATGGATACTTCAGGAACCTGGGCCATGCTGATTTTGTACCTTCATGAGTTCCTGTTCTGGACATGCCAACTTGTGTCCAGAGTCTAGGCAGATACCTGTTTGAGAGGCATTGGTGGCAGAGAGTAAAGGGTTTTAGAGTCAACAGATCTGGTTTCTTGCTCTAGCTCAGCTAGTTACTAAGTGAGTATAAATAAATTACTTCCTATGATAGTATCTTTCATCACATATACATAGGAATAAAATCTTAGAAGCTTGAATCAAGCCTACACCCTTTCCCAACATGCTAAGTTCTAGAAAAGCTGGTAAACAAGCCCAGTGGCCAGAAACAGGCAAAAAGAAGTATTTTAGCAGTCACCTTGGGATGACAACAATAAGCCTGCACCAGGATGCTACAGGGTCCTGAGGGGCCCCTTTCCTACTGTGGTCTATGTAGACACTCCCTCCTGGGGGTGCCCAGCATGGTGTCTTGCATCACAGCCCGGGGGTCTTCTCTGGTGCTGACAAGACTCTCCATGTGACTTTGGCCAAGGCATCACCTTCCTCTAAGCCCTAGGTTTTTCACATATAGAAGAGAGACCCTGTTGTTATCTGTGAGGCTCCAGTGAGGCAGCTGAAATAAAATGTCTTACGTGGTAACACCCAATACACGTGGCTTTATTTAGTACATATCAACTCACTTACAGTTAAGTACTACATGCACTGTGGGGAAACAGCATTGGATGAGATTAGATGGGAGCTTGTTCCATAATCATAACACAAGGTGGGGAATTGATGCTATGGTGGAAATGTGACCAACAGCTAGGGCTTGTGACACTGGTCCCTTTCTGTCCACTCCTTAATTTACTCTTGCTCCCAGCCCCCTTCCATTTAAAAGTTGATATTAGGATGCCTGAACATTTGCTACTGTGTCCAGAGGGTCATAGGAAAGGGAGAGTATTGGGAAAGAGCAGGAGAGAAAGTTGTCAAAGAAGATCAAGGTCCTGAGTCTCTGTAGAAGTTTCCTGAGAAGGAGTTGGTCACACTGCCCCATAGAGGCTGTGATGGCAAGGGTGTGTTAAGCTTTCTGGCTAATGGTCAAATCCAAATAGCATGTACTACAGGTCAACCAAACACTACACACGATCTCACCGAGCTGCCCTGAACTACAAGTTGAGCCAACGCAGGGATGCTGAGGACACATAAGTCAGGAATCACCATCAGCAGCAGCATGTGATGGAATGGAGTCAGTGGCTTAGCCACATATTGAGGGTAGGGGGGGCGTCACTCTTTTCCCTTCCTGAAAGTCCTGAAGCACACAGTCAAGGGTTGGTGAACTCTAAGAAGTCCTTCTGAGGATATCCTTCAAAAGACATCTCAACTCTCTTCATTTCTTTCCACCCCTGTGTTGATCTCCTGATTGGGTCCTTTCCCTCCCTCGGTGACTGTGTCAGCTTCCTAACTGCTCCATCACTTTTCTCCTTTTATTTATTTCTTTCTTTACTTTATTTTATTTTTTGGCTGTGTTGTGTGAAAAGGCAGAGGAACCAGAGATCAAACTACCATCTGTTGGATCATCGGAAGAGCAAGAGAGTTCCAGAAAAACATCTACTCCCACTTTATTGACTATGCCAAAGCCTTTGACTGTGTGGATCACAACAAACTCAAAAATTCTGAAAGAGATGGGAATATGAGACCACTTGACCTGCCTCTTGAGAAATCTGTATGCAAGTCAAGAAGCAACAGTTAGAACTGGACATGGAACAACAGACTGGTTCCAAATCAGGAAAGGAGTACATCAAGGCTGTGTATTGTTACCCTGCTTATTTAACTTATATGCAGAATACATCATGAGAAATGCTGGGCTGGATGAATCACAAGCTGGAATCAAGATTGGCAGGAGAAATATCAATAACCTCAGATATGCAGATGACACCACCCTTATGGCAGAAAGTGAAGAGGAACTAAAAAGCCTCTTAATGAAAGTGAGAGGAGAGTGAAAAAGCTGGCTTAAAGCTCAACATTCAGAAAATTAAGATCATGGCATCTGGTCCAGTCACCTCATGGCAAATAAATGGGGAAACAGTGGAAACAGTGAGAGACTTTTGGGGCTCCAAAATCACTGCAGATGGTGATTGCAGCCATGAAATTAAAAGACGTTTACTCCTTGGAAGAAAAGTTATGACCAACCTAATCAGCATATTAAAAAGCAGAGACATTACTTTGCCAACAAAGGTCCGTCTTGTCAAAGCTATGGTTTTTCGAGTGGTCATGTATGGATGTGAGAGTTGGACTATAAAGAAAGCTGAGCACCAAAGAATTGAAGCTTTTGAACTGTGGTGTTGCAGAAGACTCTTGAGAGTCAATTCTAAAGGAAATCAGTCCTGAATATTCATTGGAAGGACTCATGCCGAAGCTGAAACTCCAATACTTTGGCACCTGATGCAAAGAGCTGACTCATTTGAAAAGACCCTGATGCTGAGAAAGACTGAAGCCAGGAGAAGACGGGGACACGGTGGAGGGCAACACCAACTCAAAGGACACGAGTTTGAGTTAACTCCGGAAGTTGGTGACGGACAGGGAGGCCTGGCATGCTGCAGTCCATGGGGTCTCAAAGAGTCGGACATGAATGAGCGACTGAACTGTCTGGGCTTTCTCTAGTTGCGGTGAAGTGGGGTGGGGTGTGTGCTGCTCTCCGTTACGGTTCACAAGCTTCTCTTCAGCAGCTTATCTTGTTGCAGGTGGGCTCTAGGATGCACGGGCTTCAGTAGTTGCAGCCCTCAGGCTCAGTAGTTGTGGTGCATGGGCTCAGTCGCTCCGTGGCAGGTGGGATCTTCTCTTGACCAAGATTCGAACCCATGTCCTCTGTATAGGCAGGCGGATTTTCACCCATTGCACCACCAGGGAAGTGTTATCATTTCCCTTCTTAACTTTCTCCAAATTACTGTCCATCCAATAGCCAGAGAAATGGTCTTGAAATATTAATTATATCTACTCATTTGTTTTTCTGCTATAAACTCTCCAATGACTTTGCATTGCCCTTAGGATAAAATGAAATGTCACTGGAGTGTCTGAGAGCACCCTAGTTGTTCTCGGTGCCTCCCTCCCCAGTGTTCTCTTTACCGCTTTTCTGATAGTAACCTCCATCTGGTCTTAACTTTCCTTAGTGCTTCCTCATCACAGGTCCTTCACACATGCAGCTTCTCAATTTTTACCTGGCTGACTTCTTTGTGTCCATTAGGACTAAACTTAAGTACTTTTGATGCTTAAAAGCAAGTTGAACTCTCAGGGAGACCCACAGTATCAATCAGTAGCATTGCTTATTTGTATGGTCACATGCTTGGCTATCTCTCTCTGCCTCTGATGCACACTTCCTAAAGAAAGTACTAGCCAGTGCCTGTATGCTCAACAAATATCTGTTAAATAAAACAGTTGCATCTGGCTCCCCAGGGGCATAGTCTTGGTAGATAGACACTACAGTATGAAATAAATATGGAAGAAGAAGAAGGGCCAAAACGTCAAAGGCATCTTCCTGTCAACCCTCCTTGGGTCTGTCAGTACAGAGTCCTTGGAGCCCGGATGGGTATGGGGGACAGAAGGGAAAGGACAGTAGCCAATTTGCTTGGAAAGCGACACCCGTTTCTAATTTAAACTGCAAATAAGGAATGGAAACAGACATGTGTTGTACACAGAGTAACGAACATATGGGACCAGTTACCCAAAAAAGCCATGGAAGCCTGAAGATTAATGAGTTGAAGTGACACCTCGGTGGAGGAGAGGGTGTGAAGGTGTGGGGAGGAGTCAGAGAGGCAAAGGGCTGGCTGTCCTGTCCCGGGGGTTCCCATCCCTCTGCTTACCCTGAGGTATGTTCCATTGGCTATCTCAACTTCTCTGGATGAAGCCATCTTACTTACAGTATCCCCCAAGTGGCCTCATCAGAACCTTCCTATGGGAGGGGCTTGTGGGGAGCAGGAGAGGTTGGGAGCAGACACGTACAGGTGGGAGAGGCTGGACTGGAAGCCGTCCTGGATGTATCACTACTACTTAGTCTCCATGGCTGGGGAAGTAAGGGGACAGATAGATATTGGTGAGAGGAGGTCTAAAGCCCTCAGACCTCTACTCAGCATCACCCTGCCTCCTACATCATCTACCCTCTGATTCTCACCTCCTGCGGTAGCTGCATAGCCTTAAATCCTGAGCAGAGTGCTTGGAGTAACTAAAGCCTGGAGAAATTTAGCTAAAAGCCAAATCCCCATCTTCAAAGGACTATCCATTTCCATCTTGGCAGATAATATTTGGAAAAGCTATTATGACATGTTTTGGATTCTCAAACCCTCATTGCACAGAGGAGATTGATCTGTTTCATCGACTTGATAATCATTTGTTTGTTTTGGCATCATTCATTCATTTAGCAACAATCTATTAAGCTACCTGGACCGGGTGCTGAGCCATGTTGTGGGCACTGGGGTGGGACGTCCATTAGCTCCATGTTCTCATGAAGCCCTCAGTTTAATGAGAGGTACAGACCATGCATCAATAAACAGATATCTATGCCTGATAATGCCAAGGGTGAGAAACACCGTGAGGAAAAGGAGGTGAATAGATGGATAGGCTAGAGGGGCAGTGGTAATTTAAACAGAAAGCTCAGCAAAGGGTATTCTAAGCAGGGAAAATCTAAGCATAAATCTGAAAAAATGTGAAAGAACAAGACACACAAACATCAGGAAGAAGGGCTTTCCAGGCACTAGAGTTAACAGATAAAAAGGTCCTGAGGTGGGAATAAACTTTGTTTGGATAGTAAGGAGACCAGTGTGGCTGTAGCGACTATAGCAAGGGGGGTGATAGGTAGGAATGGGTGTGGCATCTTAGGGGTCATCACTGGTGGGGTTTTATGTAAGGGCACAGCTTCACTGAATGGCATGTCTATAGCTGTGCATTTGTATCTATATCTTAACTTCTATATCTAAATAATATGCTACATTCCAGATAGTATTTTAAGGCAAGCTATTTAACATTGTTTTAAAGCAAACACATAATCTATGACCTAACTATCATTTCTATTCACTAAGGAGAGACATCTGAGCGCACAATCAGAATCAGAGTCTGAGGTGACAATGGGAGAGCCCAAATCCACAAATCTTGCCCCTTTCTTTGATTTTTGCCCCTTATTTTGCACCACTTTCCCAAATCCACTTGGTGGATGACCAGCCAGGAAAGCCAGCTAAAGCGATTAGCCACTTTCTCTGAGTCCTGCTCAGGAGGAAATCCCTTCTTCCCCAATCTATACAGCTCAACAGTGATAACCGATACTTTCTTTTCCAGAAAGTGATGGATTCAGGAAACAAAATGAGTCTGACCACATGGGCCCCTCGCTCTTTCTGTCAATGGAAGGAGGAGGGGGCAGGAGAGAGATTCGTTAACTTCTAGTCCCTTAAGTAGCACAGAAGCATTCCCGAGTTTCTCAGGACCCTGAGTTATACCCCCCATGATGTTGAACTTCGGGATTTATGCTGATGGTCCCAGCACACTTCTCTCTGTCAGTACATATGTAGGAAGCGCCCTCCACATTACCTTGTTTTTCCTGATTACTCCCCCGATATTCCATCAGTTATATGATTATCTCTCTGCTGAGGTCACCCCTTGACTACTAAAAAGTTTGAGCTTCCTTTGAGGAAGAAAACAACCCTGGTGGTATCCCACCAGGGATATTGGGAATTGGGAAAAGATTTCAGAGCCTTGGTGTCCTTAATGCTTGTCTGTTTCTGTTCTTTCTTTGTGTACTTTGCTTCCTGCCTCTCAATCCCTCAGTCAACCCCCTATGACATTATTTTTTCCTTGCAAATTCCCTCCCAAGGTCTCTATGCCTGCCAATTATATTTTGTTTATACCAAACCATCCATTTAGGTACAGATCATTGGCATTTAGCATATGACATTTACTGGTTAATATCTACTTGACTCCATTTACGGAAATAGCTTGCATGAAACACATAAAGGTCTTCAAGCACTCCTAATCTCCTCTGTGAACACAGACTCGGGGATAACAATTCTCTTCAGTCCTGAATTTGTCTTCAGAGATGAAGACAAGAACACTCCAGAGAAGGGCAAGGTTTATACAGAACAAACAAGCTACTGCAAATTAACTGAACACTGAGGGGAAAAGATCAGAAACGATTCCCAACTTAAGAATGTTGAACTTCAAAACAATCTGTCCCCTTTCCAATGGTAGTGTGTCTTCTGCTTACTGAAAAGGTTGCTGCTGCTGCTGCTAAGACACTTCAGTCGCGTTCGACTCTGTGTGATCCCATAGATGGCCTCCTACCAGACTCCTCTGTCCCTGGGATTCTCCAGGCAAGAACACTGGGGTGGGTTGCCATTTCCTTCTCCAATGCATGAAAGTGAAAAGTAAAAGTGAAGTCGCTCAGTCATGTCCAACTCTTAGCAACCCCATGGACTGTAGCCCACCAGGCTCCTCCATCCGTGGGATTTTCCAGGCAAGAGTACTGGAGTGGGGTGCCAAATGTCCTCAGATTTCTTTCCCTTTTGAATCCCTGTCTCTCCCTTCTTCTTCCCTAAATATCACCGCTATCCTCACGGACCACTGTGTGTGTTTGTGTGTCAGTTGCTCAGTCGTGTCTGACTCTTTGTGATCCCATAGACTGTAGCCCACCAGGCTCCTCTGTCCATGGGATTCTCCAGACAAGAATATTGGAGTGGATTGTCATTCCCTCCTCCAGGGGATCTTCCCAACCCAGGGATTAAACCCAGGTCTCCCACATTGCAGGCAGATTCTTTACCATCTAAGCCATCAGGAAAGCCCACTGACCACCATATTTTTATTTAAAGCTGAGAGTCACCATTGATTCCCTAGTCTCCCTCATTGCCCATATCCAAGTCATCATTAGGTTCTTTCAGTTCGACCTGCAAAGCATGCCTGAATGTGCCCACGTTCTCATGTCCACTGTTACATAATTCAAGCCTTCTTGCACATTTACTCGAACTTCTGCAGTTGCCTCCTCTAAGCTCTTCTAGCTCTACCCTCCAAGTGCTGTCCCAACTCAGAGGGCAACTAACCCGAGTTACTCTTATCCTAGCCTGGCCTGATGTTGAAGTATCCTTCGAAGACAACCTTACCTGCTCCCAGAAACTCCTTCCTGGTCTTGGTGGTCTGATATGCCACCTCTATCCCATAGCAATGACTTAGTGAATGACCTCTCTCTTTGCCCTGGGGTCATATTTTAACCTTTGCCTATCACCGTAACTTGAATAAAACTGAATCCTCGAGCAATAAAATGACAAAAAGTATACATTCAAGTGATTAGTTCTTCATGGGCTATATCTGGTCAAACTTTCGAAGATAGGAATGCTTATGTTTTGAGGAATTTGTGGAAGACTTTTTATCAATTTGCTAAACATGTTACTGGTCACTTCATCACCTCTCTAAATGAAATCACTAAAGTTGCACCTTTATTTTTAAGTGGGAAAAGTGGTTACCCTGAAGGAAAAAAAAATTGGTTCCACAGAAAAGGAACCCAAAATGATCTTTATAAAGTAAACCACCATGGAGAGACAGCAGCAGCTAATAGCATCTGGGAAGACCACACACCCACACATCTGAGGCTCACACCAGCGGAGAGCCTCATGGGTCAGGCTCTTAATGACCTCTGCTAATGAAAACTCAACCAATCAGAACTGGTTTCATTCTGAGAGTTATCCTCCTGGGGTCTTCAGAAATTACCAGCAAGCTTGCTTTGCATTTATATCACCCACGGTCCTGGTCAGGAAAACTAGGAGTTTATTCAGCTGGAGGGAAGTAGGCTAAGGGGTGACCAGACATCATCTTCAGGCAAGAAGGCAGAACCTTCAGGAGAGCAATGCCTGGCTGCTTGCACTCAAGGGCACGTCAAGGAAAGGTGACACACTAATCTCACATGTGATATAATTGGCTTCTTGACATGAATGCCCAATAGGTCATTAACTGCCTGAATGCTCAGTGAGGGCAGCTGTGAAGTCCCCTGCCCTGCATCCTCTGATGCTCTGAGTTGAGATACCCAGTGGAACTTTCCCAGCTGTCCCCTGATTTAAAATTTTCAGTCTCCAGCGTAGGGAAAAGGAGCTCTGGGCAACTCATATTCTAGAGAAAATCAATCAGTCAGAGTCCAGCACCTGAAAGTTGGACCAGATTCCTGCTCCTGTAATAGAAAAACCCCTTCAGTAACCAGGTACCACCCTAGATTCCTCCCCTCTCTCAGTCTGTGTGGGGAGAAAACTGGGGCAGGGAGGGAACAAAGGAATGGATTTGCTGGTCTCGGGGCCACTGGTGGCATGTATGAGACCCACCACATGACGATCTAGAAAAAGCAAAACTATGGACACAGTAAAAAGATCAGTGACTGATGGGCTAGAGGGAGCAAGGGATGAATAGGCGGAGCACAGAGGATATTTAGGGCACTGAAACTATTCTGTATGATACTATAATGGTGGCTATGTGTCATTATAAATTCGTAAAAACCCATAAAATGTACAGGCTTCCCAGGTGTCACAGTGGTAGAGAATTCACCTACCAATGCATGAAATGCAAGAGACGCGATCCCTGGGTTGGGAAGATCCCCCGGAGTAGGAAATGGCAACCCGCCCCAGTACTCTTGCCTGGAGAAGCCCATGGACAGAGGAGTCTGGCGGGCTCTGACATGACTGAACACACACATAAAATGTACAGCACTAATATGAACTCTTATTGAAACTTTTGGTGATGATGGATCCTTTTTTTTACCATAGAATATATACACTGTTTCCCCCACATATGACTTGGGGCAAAACACTCTTACTGACTTTTGGTGATAATGCTGTGTCAGTGTACATTCATGATTATAACATACCCTGGAGAGATTTGATAGTAGGGGCCACTATGCATGTGTTGGGTTAGGGTGTGTACAGGAATTTTACTTTCTGATCAATTTTCTAGGAACCTAAAACTACTCTAAAAAATAAAGTGTATTTCTTAAAGTGCTACAGTAAGCAGGCTGTGGCATTGACTTAGGCTCCATTGCTCGCTTAGCACCCTGCCATCTAAAATTTCTGGAAAAGAGGTTGTGTCCTCCTTCCTCGGTTCTCAGTGTGATCTGCTATCCTTCACTGTGCTGTGGAGGCTCTTCCAAATGGACTGAGAACCCAAGCAGTGAACACAGAAATAGGGTTGGAGGAAACCCACAGAGAACACAGCAGGGTGGAGGCTGGTATGGAGCGGTCCACCCTCCCAGCCCCAGGGCAGAAGCCGGTGTAGTTGGAAGTCTACTCTCAATAAGAAACGGGATGCTGAGCTGCTCGGGCATATCTGAAATGGGGAAGCAATGAGAGTTTGGGAAAGAAGCCAAGAGAATTTGGGGCAGGCCATTCTTACCAAGATGAAATTAACTTTAGTGTGGACTGCACACATTATTTCCTCCACATATGACTTGGGGCAAAAATCCTTTTTTTGTTGTTAATGTTGGGAACTTGATAGCTAAATTTGCTAAAAACAATTAGAAGGATGTTGGGTATATCAGTATAGCAATGATGCTGAGTTAGTATAAATTAAGATGAGGAAGAACTAAAGGATATTAGTGAGAAGTGTCTTTAATATAATGATTTGTGCCATAATGGTGTTGTCATTGACATAGTGAAAGGTATTAGAATATGATTTTCATCATGATAATTCTCTTTTAAGGATATTGGAGTCTTGACAGACAGTACAAAATGAGCTTTCATAAGTTACTAATGAGGAGGAGTCTCAGTTGAGAACAGTGAATGTCTTACAACCATTCCTACAAGCTTAGGCAGTCATAAAAGAGGAACCGTCCATACTGGGTGACCGAAGGGTGTTCAGTGGGAGAGACAAACAGCTAACATGGGCTAACTGGGTGTTCAACCTTGTCCTCCTGCACATATAGATAAGTGGCTGGGTTCTCTGATGTAGGCCGAGGAGGTGGGGCCCCAGGAGGTACCTGAGACAAAATATTTGGAAAATGCACCAAGAATCCCCAAGGACAGAGGACAACAAGGAAGAGCTACCCTGGCTGAGAGAATGGAAAGGCTCCTCGAGGGGCTCACAAAAGAGACTGACAAACCTCAGCCACAGATGAGGGTCCATTTGGGGCAAACCTTCCCACAGCGGGGCTTTACTAAAATGACATCATCTGAGTCTGGATGGCGAAACCATGTCGGGGGTGACACTGTGGATAAATGAGGTCCTTCTTGTAGAAAACTCCTTTACTTTACTGAATCAATTCGCCGTATATCAAATTCTAAGGAATGAGAATGGTAGCAGAAAAGAGAGTTTCTCCATGCAGCAGAGCCTGAGGTCAAGGGTTCTTGGAGCCTACCTTCTCAGAGTGCAACAGCAGGGAAGCCAGGGTTGGGGGAAAGGAGAGTGAGGGAGGGAAGGAGGCAGAGGCAGTAAGAAGAGCGGCTGAGCTGGCTCCTGTGTGGTGTCTGTGTGACTAACTGCCCGCAGGATGCTTCTGAGAGGTTACAGGAATACGGGGTCTCAAAAGAGTCTGAATGAAGAGAAGATTGGGGAATAACTTATCTACAGGCTCCTGTCTCCTATTACTCAAAAATTCCAATACTGTGTCTTGGTTTCCCTGAACTTCTATGTTGAGTGAGCCTCACAGGCATCAGCGTGAGCCCAATAGAGTTTGATGTCTCAGTATTGATGGAGAGGCACCAAGCCAGGAGGTGAGAGGTACATAGTATGGGCGAGATGTAAGGCACTGCACAGTCAGCTGGGGAACCCACACACAGCTGGTCATCGCAACAGGAGCTGGAGCGGAATGAAGGGGCCAATGGTTCCAAAGACAGGCAAAGCCAAAAGGATCTGAAGCAGGGCATGAGGTGTATCTGCTATAGGGAGGGGGTCAAGCAACAACACCCCACTATCTCTTCCTTCTTCTGCCATTCCATCATGGCTGGAGACACCTTTCCCCACCCAAGTTAACAGACCCATCATTGCTTAAGCAGCCTCAGGTTATTTCAACCCCTTCTTAAATTTTCTTTGCTGAAGACAAAATCAGCCCCCATGTCAGGGTGACTTGGCACTCCTTCCATCTTATGCCTGGATTCACTCTTGTTCTCCATCCCCAAGGGGTGGCAAGCATCTGTGCTGGTCACCACATACTCTCAGCTCAAAGCTCACGGTGCTGGAGTTTCTCCAGGAAGGCTCTTTCCTGGTACAGGATTCGGCTCCATCTTAGTCTAGTTATCACTCCGGTAATCACAGCTGTCCCTCAGGCTTCCAGAGATGCCTGGATATGTGCCTTGAAACACAAGCTCAGTGATGATCCCCAACCCCTAGGACAAATGCCTTAAAGCCAACTCCTGCCTGACAGGACTTTGAGGTATCCATGTGTAAGACTTGTGGTCCATCTATTTCAGGGGACACTCAGCTTCTTTTGATCCCTAACGTCAAGTGGAGACTGACTTTAATCTCAACCAGTGACTGTGTCCCTGAGCTAATGCCCTGCCACTCGTTGGACCTGCTCATCATTGTGCCAGGTCTAAATCCCAGCCACCGCCTGACCCTCCACCTGCCCTGTCTGGCTGCCATGCCTTCTCTGCGAATTCTACACTGTGAGGACAACAGCAAGTCAGGAGTTGATGGAGAAGTCCTCATTAGCTGCCTCCATGGCCAGGAGACAGGGATGTAGATACATGCTACTTATCACAAAGCTGAATGTGGACAAAGCCCCAGGTGATTCTGTGTGTAGGTGAAGCTGGGTTCACCAGCTTGGAAACAGCCATAGAGAGGAAGAGGGTTAACAGGGGTGAGGCGGGGGGAGGGGGCAATGAGAAAATCAGTCTTTTTCCTGCTCTTCCCACAGCACGCATCTGAGAGAGGGATTGGGCTGCTATCTATTACCCTCCATCTCTTTCTCTCTCTATCTCTCCATACTTCTCTAAGTTTTCATATAATGCCATGATACAGATGGGAGGTCTGGTACTTACAGGCCTACCCGAGGCCAACAGCCTTCTGGTTGCAGACTGAGAATAGAGCCCTTGCTCTCTGATTCTGAATCCAGGGCCCACTGCCCTCCACTGCATATCCTAAAGCAGTGGTCCCCAGCCTTCCTCACACCAGGGACTGGTTTCCTGGAAGACAGTTTTCCCATGGACAGGGATGGGAGATGGTTTCAAGGTGATTCAAGTGCATTACACTTATACTGCTACTGATCTGACAGGAAGCAGGACTTAAGCTGTAAAGTGAGCTATAGGGAGCTGCTATAAATTCAGATGAAGCTCCACTTGCTGGCTGCTCGCCTCCTGCCTGTGTGCCTGAGTTCCTAACAGCAGCATCGGGTCATGGCCTGGGGGCTGGGGAGTCCCATCTTAGGGCACCGATCTACGTCCTCTCCTGGGAACCACACAGGGAGGGCAGACTCTGAGGTCCCAATGCAGAATGTCTCTCCTTGAATAAGGTGTGATCAGGAGACAGGCAGAGCAGGGAATAGTTCCATTTTCCATCTGCAAAACTGAGCTTTAAATGACTTACGTCTGGGCATCTGTGCTCTGCCCACTAGCCCACAGTCATCCGGGGCAGAATCACTATCTTACTCCACCATATTCCTCTAACTGCTGCTGCTACTGCTGAGTCTCTCAATTGTGTCAGACTCTTCGCAACCCCACGGACTTGTAGCCTACTAGGCTCCTCTGTCCATAGAATTCTGCAGGCAAGAATACTGGAGTGGGTTGCCATTTCCTTCTCCAGGGGATCTTCCAGACTAAGGGGTTGAACTCATGTTTCCTGTGTCTCCTGCATTGCAGGCAGATTCTGTACCCACTGAGTCATCGGGGAAGCTATCCCCCTGACGTGACACCTTAAATCTTCATTGCTAAGCTTGATGGACTAAGAAACCATGAAGGAGGTCATTGCCTGGTCTCATCACAGCTATGTGTTTCATGCTGCATTAATAAACGCTGAGTTGCTTAATCACTCACATTAATGGAAAGGGGATTACATCTTTAGAAATGCTTTTTCCTAAGGTTAATATTTCGTGTTAAATCTATTCACTTTTTTGACATTTTATGACCTGTGTACAGCAGTCTCGTATGTTCACAATAATGTTCAAATTGAAAGAGCGTGATGATCACTTCACAAAATAAAAAGTATTCTTTGTTAAGTCGATTTTAAGCATCTCATTACATTTGAGACTCGCATCCAATCAGATCTTTTCCCTTTAAAACTTTGACTCCTTTATTTTCCCAGGCTTGTAATGATATTCAAAGTCTAAGAAGAGAATGCTGACGTCTCTGGGGATCTCAAGTGTCCATGTGTTTCTCATCCTCTCTTAAAGGCTAATTACCTTCAGACAGTTGAATGTGATCTATTGTATTAAAAACTTAACAAGCCTGGAATTGTTAGCTTAAATTTGGACCTGATCTCAAGTTTCTGTTTAGTTGGCTAGATAAAGGTGGTATGTTCCAGTGTTGGAAACATCACCAATCTGTGTTCCAGGCCATATGCTGGTTCTTTACATACATTAATTTATTTAATTCTTGCAACAACCCAGCAAGCTAGGGATTATGATGTCCAGTTCTCAGAAAAAGAGACAGGCTCAGAGAGGATAAACGACTTGCCCAAGTATGTGACAGAATGACTCCAGCAGCGCCTTGACTCCCAGGCCAGGATCATTTCTAATTTGCTGGAGTTCTTGGCTTCAGTTGAGAACCTACAGAAGTCATACCTGCTCTTCACTTGAGCATCTGGGATACTGCAGGTCCCGATGGGCTGAGTGAGACTCAGAGGCTATCCCAATGCAAAAAAAAACAAGCCAGGGATAAGGATTTGTTTTTTCTTAAATTCTACCAATATTATAATTACTAGGGGAGAGAAAAACCAGCGGCAACAGAGTGTAGTCATTCTTGGGCACACAGTCCAGAGCAGTGTGATTCTTCCTGAAGCCCAGCAGGCTTTCTACAGCAATTCCTGCTGATAAGGGGCCAGGGGCTGCCTACATCTCAGTAGGAATCTATGGGTTGCATTTCCCTTAAGGAAGGCTCTGCAAAGGAAAAAAAATGAAATAGAATTTTTCTAACACGTTTCTGTTTCTAAGGACTCACGTGGACTTTATCATTCACTGGCTATTTTTAAAATGGTTTAAGGCTACTTCTAAGCCCTGATCACAATGTCACCTTGTCTCAGGGGCAATCCTCCCATTCCAGTTGGAGCATGTTGTATGCATGGCCACTGGGCTGTCTGTACATCCATCCTTCTGCATGTTAGTGATTCATCTAGGTCTAATTTAGGCCACAATGCACACCGGGCAGGAACTCTTCAATCCCATGTTCTCTGCAATGTTCAGCAGATTTTGTTCACTCAACAAATGTTAAATGCCAGTAATAACTAACACCTTCTCTCTCTAAATAAAACACTATTTTGAGACAGCATATACATACCATTGTGATTTAATCTTTTATTTAGAGAACAGGAAAAAAATGTCACACACAAATTCTGCCAGCAATGAGTTTAGAAGTCTAAAACTGGGTCATGGTAACAGGATGGAGGATATGGGATGCTGAAGAGTTGGGAAGTATTGGAATGATCTGGGGATGGTAATAATAGTGTCTCGTGAAAGGCGTCACAAAGGAGACAAGGTGGGAGAATGGAAAGAGCACTAGATCGGGGCTGGCCATTGAGTCAGGAGCCAATTCAGCCGGCAGTTTCACCTTTGTGGGACTCAAGGGTTAAATTGGATGATACCTAAGAAAGGTCTACTCATTTATTTAAATTATTCATTCATTCATTGAGCACATGCTTATTAGGTATCTACTATGCATTTGATATGGGGAAAATATTGGCAAAGATGGTGCCCCCCTCCCCCTACAGAACTTAGAAAAAGTGAGTGTTAGTCATTCAGTTGTGTCTGACTCTTTGTCACCCCATGGACTATAGCCCACCAGGCTCCTCTGTCCACAGAATTCTCCAGGCAAGAATACTAGAGGGGGTTGCCATGCCTTTCTCCAGGGGATCTTCCTGATCCAGGGATCGAACCTGGGTCTTCCGCATTGCAAGCAGATTATTTACCAACTGAGCCACCAGGGAAGTCCACAGAACTTAGAGATATTCATCAAATAATCTCAAAATAAGTGTGAAATTCAAGTGTGATGAATGCTGTAGAGGAGAGGTACATGATGCATAAAAATAGGAGAGATAGTCAAAATAGCTAACAGGCACCAACTAAAGGTAACCGGCACGGAGTTGTGTCTAAAGGTTCCTTATGCATGGAGTTAACTCTTCAGTGGCTGAAGGAAATGGACTCAGGGTGGTGGGTATTTACCAAATTGTGCAGAAATATTTCACATTTTGCAGTTAGTATTCTGGCTAAATATTGGCGTTGCCTAAGAGTTGGACTGTGAAGAAGGCTGAGCACCAAAGAATTGATGCTTTTGAACTGTGGTGTTGGAGAAGACTCTTGAGAATCCCTTGGACTGCAAGGAGATCCAACCAGTCCATTCTGAAGGAGATCAGCCCTGGGATTTCTTTGGAAGGAATGATGCTAAAGCTGAAACTCCAGTACTTTGGCCACCTCATGTGAAGAGTTGACTCATTGGAAAAGACTGATGCTGGGAGGGATTGGGGGAAGGAGGAGAAGGGGACGACCGAGGATGAGATGGCTGGATGGGATCACTGATTCGATGGATGTGAGTTGGTGACGGACAGAGAGGCCTGGCGTGCTGCGATTCATGGGGTTGCAAAGAGTCGAACACGACTGAGTGACTGAAATGAAATGAACTGAAGAGCTTCTAATGAAAGGACTTGCTCTGTGCTGCATAACTGGTTAAAGGCTTCATGTAATGGTGACATTTGAGCCAAGACTTGAAGAATAATTAAGAATTAACTAGGTGAAGAGAGGAGAATAATTATTCTAGGCATAGTAAGTGGAGCATGTTCCAAGGTCCTGTGGCAGGAGGGAATGAAATGTGTTTGAGGAGCTTTAAAACTAGAGAATGCAGTAAGCGATGGAAGTTGACTAGGGCATGGGGTAGGGGATTTAGATAAGACCCAGAACTTTTAGGATCTTACAGGTCAGGAAAAGGGTCTCATTTTTATTTATTTATTTTTTTCCTCAATGAGCAATGGGAAGTCAGTAAAGATTTTAAGCTGAGAAGGGCATGGTCAGGTTTGCATTTTACAAAGAACACCCAGGCTACCATGTTAAGCAGGAATGGCACTGGCAGGAGCTGAAAGGCTGCTGTGGTCATCAAGGGGAGAGGTTGGTGGCTCAGACTAGGATCCTGGTGATAAAGGTGGAAAAAGCATGAAGTTTCTTATTTGCTAAATTGGTAGATGATGGCCAGTCACTGAGCTAGACCTGGGGCATTCTGGAGTTGGGAGCCAGAGAGAGACTGTTGGAAGGGATGGGGTTGACCATGGAGTGATGGAGGGACCACTGCAGTATTCAAGGGGAAATATGAGTGCAGGGATGGTCTGGGCTAGAGGTATGCCTTCAAAGGTCATCTTTGCAACAGTGGTCACTGATGCCCAGATGGGCAAAAGAAGCCTAGGGATGAGTGGCAGGCTGAGGAGAGGCTTGAGAAACTCCAGCAGTTAATGACTGGCCTCTATCTGTGAAGTCTAAGAGTACCTAGGGCAGATGGGGAAGACAAAGTGGTCCAGCATCAAGGAAGCCTGGAGAGAGAACATTTCAAAAGGTGTGGAAACAATTATCAAGTGGAATGAGGACTGAAAAGGTCCATTGGCTTATCTCCTGAGAGATTTCACTGAAGATTTACTGAGTGCTGATATACTTTCCTTTTAACTCTTCCCTTTGAATTAATCATGGACTCACAAATAATTGTTTGTATAGTTCAGAGAGGTCCCTGGACCATCATCTTGTTTCCCCAATGTGATATCTTGCACAGCAATAACATCAAAACCTGGAAACTGACATGGCACAATACAATGAACTGGACCAGAGACCTCAGTCACATTACAGTAATAGATGTTCTGATGGAACAGTGAGGACAGGAGTGGGCCGGGCAGGGAGTTAAAGAGGGAACAGAGGCATGGTAGAGAGTAAATATTTATTATATTCTGCTCTGCTCCAAGCATGAGGCCAGACACTGGGCACAGTGTGGAGCCCTGTGGAAACCTTGACATTTACAGGATCTGGACGAGGATTCAGGCAAGGAGAAGCTGAGGTAAAAGTCTACCTCTGGAAGTTGGTGCCAGTGTCAGAGGCCACAGCAGGCCGGGAGCAGGCACAATAGTGGTGAGTCATTGAGAACAGGCTCTGAAGCCCAACAGTGGTTGGAGAAAGTATATATGGGGACAGAAAGCATCAGGGCTCTTCCTTTAGGACAGATTTTCTGGGGGTTTTACCATTCCAATGCTTCTCAGATTTTACAAACTTGTAAGAACAATGGACCTTTCTGCACTGGAGCTTAAATCATTTCACATCTCTTAGGTTTTCTACTTGCATTTTAGAGGGAACTTTTAGCTGGTAGGTTGGAGTGAAATATTCCTAACAAATCCATTTTACAGGTAAATGCACTGAACCTCAACCACATAGCACAGCCCTTCCTAGATCTTGGAATTCAGACTTGATGGCATTGGCATAGAGATCTCTACTTCCGACTTTGCCCTGGATCTCTACTAAGCTGTGTAAATCATCATTGCTTTTTCTGAAAGTTTGAACGTTTTTTTTTTTTTTTCTAATATCATCCAAGTTGGCTACCTCCAGGTTTCAAACAGCCAACAATATCACAGGGCATGTTTTATATTTGTCTTTTGCTCTGTCTGATGGATGGCCAACAACCAGAAAAATAATTAAGTATATAAAACCATAAGGATAGATCTTACTGCTGCTCCTCATTCCAACTACTCCCCCACTAGGGTCATTCCATGAAGCCCTGTTCCCAAGATGGAAGGAGGCAAAGAAGAGGAAGTCAAAGGAAGAGACACAGGTGGAACATGATAGAAAGACCTGGATCCCCATGGGGATACATGGGAAATGAGGCTGCATTTAGTCTCATTCAGACAGGTGTGCTGGGAGTTTCCCCTCATCTACCCCATTCCATCTCAGCCACTGGAACTTAACGAACGCTGGCCGCTATATGAGAGAAGCTGCAACCAGAGGTTCTGGTCCTGCATACTGATTGGCCCACATTAATGACTTTTCATCCCCTCCCTGCAACTGCAACAATCCCCTCTTCCGAAATCACCCGTTCTTAGCAGAGGAGGCTGCTGCCATGGCAACCTAGCCATCCAATGCTGGGAAAACTCACCATAGAGACATGAGGAGAAAAAATCCACTGTTGGGTTTCCTAAGAAAAGGGGCTCAAAGGAAAGGGAGAAGGAGAACAAAGATCGGGGAGGAGGGAAAGGGATGATGTGACTGGAGTCAGGGCGCTTTCCTGGCTGATAGCTGAGGGTGCCCTGTACAAACGTGCGTCCAGACACACAAACCCACAGAGAACAGGTCAGAGGGGGCCTGGCTCTGTGAGATGCCATCTACATACACCAACACCTTACCCATGAGGTGCCCAGTTCAGAAGAGGAAAGACAGAAGCACGCCTGCCACGCCTGTCTCCTTAATGAAATGCTCCCTCCATACTCGTAAGCAGAGAGCTCTAACATGCTCTGATCAAAATGTGGACTTTATCACTGAGAGCTTTTTTTATTGTTTTCCGCTATTAGAAGATAATATTTGAAATAGTATCTTCTTTGAAAAGAGAGGAAGTATATTCAATGGGACATATATATTGTTGACTTGTAAGTTTGTTTGGAAGCAGCCTGCTTCCACCCGACATTGTGATGTTGCTATGGAGGAAGACACCAGGCCCACACACTCTTTAAAAGAACAGCAGACAGGGGTGTTTGGTGATCTCTTCTAATTCCAGGGTCCCCCTTAGCATTGTCTGAAGCTCTGTCCTTTCTGAAATAGTTTAGTTCGTTCTCCTCTGTTCTTTAAAACTCCCCTTCGGATTCCCTTTCTTCCTGTTTCTAAAGCAAGGAAGTGCCTTTTGCGTCATGAGCCCATGGCATCATTTCTGAAACACCCCAGTGTTCAGGAGCTGGAGCACATAATGTCAAAATGGGGTGTTTAGTTCTCAGAACCAAAGCAAACACATACACAAATGTTCTCTCTGGGACCAACGTGGGAGACAGTTTATAAAGGCCGACCACAAGCTGATTGTGTTTCTTGACAGTCCCCTTCTCAAAGGAACAAGCAAATTCCCCCATGCCTTTCTATGTGCTTGACAACTCCCTGAAGCCAGCCAGGGCTGGGAGCTCACTTCAGATACAAGCCAGAAAAGCCTGGGAGCAGGAGACAGCTTGCGCTTGGAGCATGGAGCACTGGAAACCACACAAAACCAGGAGGCACTTGTTTTTCAGATAGAAAGAGCAAAGACTTCTTTGATTGTATTAAATAATGTACAACAATGTCACATTTATCTTTGTCCCTCTGATGTCATTTTTGACACAAAGACTGTGATGTGCTTGCTCCCAAGCCCGGAATTTCAACGTGATCTTCGATAAATCTTTCGTTCATTTCTTTTCAACAGATATTTATTGGGCAAACTCTTCTAGATGCCAGAAACACAAAGATGCATATCCGCCTGGCCTCCTTTTAGAGAGTAGTGGAGATACTAGCAGCCTCTTACATTTGCAGTCTACTTCCAGTGTCCAAAGCACTTCACACACATTATCTAATTTAATCCTGGGGAATAGCCTGGCAGAGTGTAGATAAAACCTGGGCTGCAAGAAATGAGAGGCAGGAAGTCCTTGACAAAAGATGCCACCAGGGTTGGCGGACGGTATCCTTGATATTAACTACTTACTTTGCACTTGGGAAATTTAGGTGCTAAAAGTACGTGTTCTCTGGGTACCGAAGTGCAAGGCTGTCTGGGTATGGAAAGCCTCTCGGGAAATTAAATAAGTTATCCTTCAAAGAAATCTTTGAAAGTGGGGACACTTTATTCAGAAAGAAAATTGGCTTTCCTCTCAACAAAGACTGCAAAGAAGATATTTTCAAAGCGATGGCTTAATGAGGTAGAAAGAACACTGAACAAGGAGTTGGGAAGTTAGTGGCCTGGTCCTACTCTGTGGCTTTTGGCAAATGAGGAAATTGGGCCAGATTATCTGTCAACTGCAGGTCCAAAATGTTGCATGACTGACTAGATAGGTTTGCCACTTTAAATGTTTTTCAGCAGTTCCTGAAAACAAGTTGAGCAAAGACAGTTTTAGAAATTATACAATTATTGCTACATAATATGTGTACTTATTTAATTTCCAAGATTGGTCTGGTGTCAAGGGATAAATAGCATTTTCTAGGACTTCTAATTTTGAGGTCCTCTACCACATGTACGATAGGAAGGATAAGGATGAAATGCATGATTCCTGGAACAAAATAGATACTTCATCAATATTTGCCTCATAAACACATGAAGACATGGATAAATAAGTGAATAAATGAGGAACACATGGCCTTAGAGAGCAACGATCAGCATTTTGTCCTGCTGACATCCTGGGGTATGCAAAAGGATACGGTTCTGCGAAGTGTATCAAAGTATCTTGTGCTAAAACTAAAAGCCATGTAGCCATAAACAAAACAGTGCCTTGCGGAGAGGAAGGCTGGGTGGGTACATGTGAACAAGAAATTTAATTTTGCTACTTTAGGCCCAATGTTTCCTCGAGGTTAGGTTGGTGCTTTATTGTTGAGTAGTAAGTTGTCTGTGTTCTCTGATCCGAGATATTTGCATTTGGAAATGAAGTACTCTCATTCTGGCCCCATGCCAAGACAATTCTGTGCAGATCCACACTTTAGATTTAAGTCCAGAATCGCAGCTTATAGCAGAGATATTTTTTGTCATTTTATGTCATCCCTTGCTACCAGATAAGCCATTTGTGGTCCTCTGGGCTCCTTGGCATTGGCTTGTGAACTGTCACACTGACAGTGCCCTCAAGGTTATGTCCACCCTGTATGTTGTGTAGGTGCAGCCTGAAGAACCTGCCACTTCTAGACATCTCTCTCCCCAAAGAAGCCCTTGGCTTCAGCCATAGAAGTCTCCTATGGACCTTCCTGTGCCTCTGCTCTGCAGCTGTGTCTCCTGGGGAAATGCGTTCATTCTTCTGGATCTTGTCAACTCCCTTCAACATATGGCACAGGCTTCTTGGTGGCTCTCTACAAACCACTGCACCCCACCCCCACCCCCCACCCCAACCCCAACACATGAGCTACATCTAGCATTTACTCTTCTGATACAACTACTTATGGTAGTATCACTTTATGCATAAATTTTGTCTTTCCAAATAGGTTTAAAATGTGTAGACTGGAAACTGTATTTAGTGCACAACCATGATCCTACAGTGACTCAGTTCAGTTCAGTTCAGTTGCTCAGTTGTGTCCGACTCTTTGCAACCCCATGAATCGCAGCACGCCAGGCCTCCCTGTCCATCACCAACTCCCAGAGTTCACCCAGACTCATGTCCATCGAGTCAGTGATGCCATCCAGCCATCTCATCCTCGGTCGCCCCCTTCTTCTCCTGCCCCCAATCCCTCCCAGCATCAGAGTCAACTCTTCGCATGAGGTGGCCAAAGTACTGGAGTTTCAGCTTTAGCATCATTCCTTCCAAAGAAATCCCAGGGCTGATCTCCTTCAGAAGGGACTGGTTGGATCTCCTTGCAGGCCAAGGGACTCTCAAGAGTCTTCTCCAACACCACAGTTCAAAAGCATCAATTCTTCGGTGCTCAGCCTTCTTCACAGTCCAACTCTCACATCCATACGTGACCACTGGAAAAACCATAGCCTTGACTAGATGGACCTTAGTTGGCAAAGTAATGTCTCTGCTTTTCAATATGCTATCTAGGTTGGTCATAACTTTTCTTCCAAGGAGCAAGCATCTTTTAATTTCATGGCTGCAATCACCATCTGCAGTGATTTTGGAGCCCCCCAAAATAAGGTCTGACACTGTTTCCACTGTTTCCCCATCTATTTCCCATGGAGTGATGGGACCAGACGCCATGATCTTCGTTTTCTGAATGTTGAGCTTTAAGCCAACTTTTTCACTCTCCTCTTTTACTTTCACCAAGAGGCTTCTTAGTTCCTCTTCACTTTCTGCCAAGGGTTAAGCAACTATTTGTTGATTGATGGTGATGATAAATTGAAATTATCATGGAGTCATCACAGTTTTGGCATACAAAAATGAGTTGGGTGGCCATTGAGGATCTGGTCTCAGACATGTCTCTGCATCACTGAAAACCTGGGGGTTTTTTGAGCTATACCAGGTCCAAGGACACCAGTGACACCAACCATTCAGAACAACACCTGCCTCAAGGTCTCCCCTCATAATCATGTAGTCATCTGGGGCCCCAACCAATTCTTAACAAATATCCCTTGTGCCAACTCCAATTACAATTATTAATAGACAACTCATATAACTCACTATAACATTGCCGTTGTCTGTCTTTATAAGCCTCCCCCATTTTATAGTCTGGTGGATCATAATTCAGGTGCTTTTTAAATCTATATCTCCCAGTTGAAGTCCTAACAAACCCCAAAGAAACACCTTTTTATTTCAATTACATCTCTGCTTCTGAAATTTTGGTTAACAAGGGATAATAAATACATCATAGGATGTACAATAAATACATTAAGGAAGTTCAGTTCAGTTCATTTCATTTCAGTCACTCAGTCGTGTCCGACTCTGTGCAACCTCATAGACGCCAGCCCACCAGGTTCCCCCATCCCTGGGATTCTCCAGGCAAGAATACTGGAATGGGTTGCCATTTCCTTCTCCAATGCATGAAAGTGAAAAGTGAAAGTGAAGTCACTCAGCCATGTGCGACTCCTAGCGACTCCATGGACTGCAGCCTACCAGGCTCCTCTGTCCATGGGATTTTCCAGGCAAGAGTACTGGAGTGGGGTGCCATTGCCTTCTCTGGTTTAGTGACTAAGTCATGACCAACTCTTTTGTGACCCCATGAACTATAGCCCTCCAGGCTCCTCTGGCCATCGGATTTCTCAGGCAAGAATACTGGATTGGGTAGAAGTTTCCTTCTCCAGGGGATCTTCCTCAATGAGAGATCCAATACCCATCTCCCGCATTGGAAAGGAGATTCTTTACCAAGATTCTTTATCAGGGAAGCCCTTATACTTTAGTAGTGGTAAGTTAAGCAATCAAGAAGAAATTATTTAAAGAGAAAAGCAGGAATACAATTATCTCCTCACAGGCACCATTGCTTAGTTAATGCTTCTGCTCAGAAAAATAATTTGAATTATTCGATTTGGTATTAACTGATATTTCCCTCTTAATATTTCACTAAAAATCATGAGCTTTGAATGCTTCTGAGACTAACAGGAGAGATATAAAAAAGAAAGGAAAAGAGGGAATTTAATGATGGAAGATCCTCAAAGACTTGGGTTCCCGTCTCTGAACTGAGGAAATGACACTACTTGTATTTTCCTAACTTCAAAAAGAAAACAGGTGTGGGGTTTCTTACCCATGTGTTTTGTAAAACTGAATCACATTTCATGTACTGAGCCATCTAAATGTAGTCACTGGATCATTTCTTCTTCCACCCAAATCAGTTATTGACCAGATATTGATGAGAGCCCAGCCATTTAAAGCTGGGGGCTCAATTAACATAAATCTGTAAAAATATCATTTCAGTGGAGTGGAATGGCTACAAGGCTGAATTTCCTAGCAATTTCCTTTCACCTCGAAATGAAAACTTGGGCCATTTCAGGTCTCAACTGCTCAGTTTTTAAAATCAAAAGGTATCAAATCTAAGATCTCATTTACAGGAGAAAATGTGACCTTTCTCCCTCAGTCTCAACAGAAACAGCCCCAGCTGATTTCATATTTCCTTAGTGAAACTGCCTGTGTTTCAGAGGCCAATTATCACATGATCTCTTCTGATCAAAAGCATACTTTTATAGGGTGTTTGGATGGAATGACCTGAGTGGAACAGTTAAATTAAAAGCACCGTCCTAGACCGAAACACACAGAGTGCAACAGTGAGTCCCCATTCAGGGCACAAGTTTCTCTCTCCCACCTGACTCTGTCTCTTTTGCCCCTTCTCTTCAATAGTTTATCAAATAGTTTCAGTAGATCTAAAGGAATTAATTCTACCAACAAATGAGATGCATAAATGACCATGAAATGTTAATATTGTAAATAGAAGAAGTTTTGAGGTTGCCAAACACTGTTTCAGTGGTGACTGGAGCAATCCCTTTAAAGAATTTCTATCAGTCAGTCTGAATTGGTGAGGGCATGAGAATCTTATCATTTGGCTTGAGGGCTGCCTGAAGCTGGTCATCTGTGGCCTTCAAATAGCAGTCAAATCAGAACTGTAATTTAACCTTTTAGTGCCTCACTGTCTAGCAGCCACCTTTTCACTCGGGGTGGTTCTACAAAAAAACACGGAGTGATTCTCTGTGTAATTAAAGTTCCAGCTGCATGGGTCTGCTCCCTAGAAATTCAAAGAGTCCTAGAGACCTGTCTCATAGAGCCTTCTTGTTCCCACCACCCTGATCCGCCATCCTCCTGTTTCCTCCTCTTTCCCACCCTTTCTGGGTTTTAACTCACCTCTGAAATAGTGACAAAAAAAAAAACACTGTAAAATAATTAATAGTCTCTCTTCCTAACTAAATTGGGTGCTCCTTGAAGGCATGTGTTATTTGTCTTAACACAGAGCCTTAATAAATGTTGGCAGAATTAATGAAAGTTCCCTTTGCCCATAATGATGCTGGCAAAAACATGTCCATGTGAATAAATTAAGTGTTTTAAAATCTTTAACCCAAATTGTGCTTAACCCATTCAAGGATAGATTTTATTCTTCAAAAAGATACCATAATAGTATTTATCCATATTTATGCCTAACAAGGACCATAAATATTAATTCACAGATAGGTATCATCACTCTTAGCAAGTCAATAGCATACTGAAAGGCCAGGCAACTAACAATTAGTTTTCAGAGGGATAGTTAAGATCTTGGGCTGTGCAGGGAATACTCTGCAGGTTCCAATCCTGGCTTTTAACATTTATCGATGGTGTGAAAGGTAGGCTGAGTTTCTTCACCTTTACAGCAGGGTCCAGTATAGTCATGGAGTTGTTGGCTGAATTTTATGAGTGGCACCTATAAAGTACTCACAGGGGTTTGTCCTCAGTAAGACTCCATAAGCTTGAGTCAGCAGCCAGCTGCCCACAATAACAAAACTACTCTTTCAAGCAGTGAGACAAATTATGGGGTTTCAGATAGGGTAACTTTACCTTGTTTCCATCATGGAAAAAGAATATGAAAATAACATCAAGAGATTGGTTCATACCTGATTACTAATTCCCTATGTGCTTGATTTATCTACATAAAATAATATATTAATAAAGGGCTCAGATGTTTCTACCAACACCCTTGCAAGGACAGATAAGAGATTTTTAAACCTCTTTTTCCTCAAAAGACACAGCCTTGTCCTGGTAGCTTAGTCAAAGACATTTCTATCAATGTCTTTGAATTCATAGAAATATTCATAGAAAAATTCATAGGAGAATAAAGTCATGCTCACAGCCCGTAATAATAGCAGTGACTTTGGGGTCCTATTGGTTAACATACTAGTACAGTTTCAAGTGTTCAAAATATATGTCATTCATGTGATCACAGCCATCTGCCAAAGATACAGGAGAAAGACAAGCAGAGTGAAACAGGGAGGTTTAGGAGGCTTCTCATTTAAGAGGAATTAGTGGCAACAGTGAGACTGGAACCCAGGTATGTTGGCTCTTAACACCAAGCTCTTTTTAGTTTAACCTGAAATGCTTCTTTATGAACTACAGTTGATTTTTTAAAATTTGAATGCCTGGGGGGCCTGATCTATTTTACCAAGGCCCCTCTACAATTCCCATGTACACCAAGGTTTATGAGTCACTTCCCTACAGCAGCAGTCCCCAGCCATTGTGGGCACCAAGGACTGCTTTCATGGAAGACATTTTTTTCCATGGACCGAGGTGGGGTGGCTGGGGGATGGTTTCAGGATGATTCAAGCAAATTACATATATTGTGCACTTTATTTCTATTATATCAGCTCCACCTCAGATCATCAGGCATTAGGTCTCAGAGGCTGGGGACCCCTGTCCTAGAGCAAGCAAGCTAATAATAACTAAATTATCTTATTCAGTTCTTATAATACCTCTAAGATCTGTAATATCATCATTTTAGATAAAAGAAACTGAGGCTCTAAAGGAATAATCAAACTTTCTGACATCATGGGTCAGTAAGAGAAAACTGAAACTCACACCTATGTCTGCCTGGCTCCAGAGGCCCAGCTCCTAAACTTACTGCTTCTCAACACCCTCAAAAAATGGGGTTTTACTAGAGAACTTTCCAACCAGCTTATCTATAATTTCTACCAGGTTGTTCCTTTTCTTTGCAAAAGACCTTCCCACTTAAAATGATGGCTATTATGTCTCTCCATTCTCATCATATAATTTAGGGATGAGATGTTAAAATAATCAGTTTGACAATGGAGATCTGAGGTTTACTAGAAAGTTATTTTAAAAAACAAACAAAAAACCCCCTAATTCCAGTGGGGCCCATGCTCCTATAGCCTAGGTCACTTGCTATACTTCTCCAAATTTGAAGAACACTTTCGGTCACTGACTGGGACTTATTTTCTAAGAGAATAAAAAGGTAATTAACTTCCATTTCCATAACTAGAACAAGCTCAAGAATGCAAAGAGAATTGTTTACATATAATTAAACAAAGAGTCAAAAAAAAAAAAAAAGGCAAGGGCTTGAGTTAGCAGAAGAAACAACCAATGGAAGTCTTTACAGCTCTCTTTTGAAATACTTTTCAAAGAACAACAGATACTTTGTCCTGGAATCTGTTGATGCTGATTGAAGGCCAGGGCCTCTGCTTAAGGGGCTACATATTTCATTTAATGTTGTTTCTCTCTCCATCAGTCTTTAAGTTTTCAAGCAGTCATGGGAACAGAACTGATTATAAACTTAAAAAGACAGCAGTTTGGTATTAAGTTGCTGTCAAAAGGCAAATAGGTAGTCATTTTTAAGACTAGAATTGGGAACACTTACGGGGCCTTTTTTTCTCTAGCTCGTGCACCTGAAAAATGACTGCCCTACCAAGAACCAATTTGAAGGGTCAGAATAGGAAGTGCCCTTTCCCACCTCCCTATTCTTGCTTTGCTTAACAAAAGTTGGATCCAGAAAGAACAAGAGACAGAGGAAAGAAACCACCACAACTCTGAGGAAAAAAAACCTATATAATCTACTTAACTACATGCTACCCATCCCCTTTGACTAATAAACATACATCATTGTACTTTATCTACATATCTATATGAAATGAAGATTAACTGAGGCTGTCTTATCTTTGAAATAATTTTTAAGTCAGACTGTATAAATTACTTCCTTTAAGCCTAATGGTCATATGAACATTAAACAGTAGCTATATGAGAGTTGGACCATAAAGAAAGCTGAGCACTGGAGAATTGATGCTTTTGAACTGTAGTGTTGGAGAAGACTCCTGAGAGTTCCTTAGACTGGAAGGAGATCAAACCAGTCAATCCTAAAGGAAATCAGTCCTGAATATTCATTGGAAGGACTGATGCTGAAGCTGAAGCTCCTATACTTTGGCCTCCCAATGTGAAGAACTGACTCATTGGAAAAGACCCTGATGCTGGGAAAGACTGAAGGGAGGAAGAGAAGGAGGCGACAGAGGATGAGATGGTTGGATGGCATCACCAACTCAATGGACATGAGTTTGAGTAAACTCCGGGAGTTGGTGAAGGACAGGAAAGCCTGGTGTGCTGCAGTCCATGGGGTCACAAAGAGTCAGACATGACTTGGTGACTGAACAACAATAACAAATACTATGTACTGGACATCTTTGCATTCTGTACCCTACATTTTTATATTCCATGGCACGTGTGCAAAAGTGTGGTTTTAAAATCAGCACATTAGTTCATAAGAAGGAAAATAAATGGAGAGATTGGCGAAACGAGAATAAGGTGGATCTGAGAGCAGCATAAGGATTTTGGTGAGGATGAGAAGGCCTTAGCACACAGAGGAAGAGGCACTTGGCTACCATGTGGACTTAGGTTAGATGCCTCCTTTGATACAATTTAAGGTCAAGGTCCTGCTGAGAAAGAATCCTGAACAATTGTGCTTTGCTTTGCGAGTCCTCAGTCAGTAAGAGCCGCCGAGGGAAACTGCTGTGTGTCAGTCTTCACAGTATGCCCACCACTGTGAGCTTTTCTAAAAGCCACCTTGGCTAAAGGCCACCAAACTCTGCTCCCTTTCTAATACTGATATCTAATAGTAAAACTTTGTGGCACGGGATTGTGTCATTCATAATTCAATGGGTGAGTGTTTCTAAAAGCCACGTTGGCTAAAGGCCACCTAAGTCTGTTTCCTTTCCTAAACCTCTAATACTGACATCTAATAGTAAAACTTTGTGGCATGGGATTGTGTAATTCATAATTCAATCCATTCAAAAGGGAAAATGTTATCGCATGGGGACACTAAGAAAATGCAAAACATTCTTTAGTTTACATTTGCACTAATCAGAATGTCCATGCAATAACAAAGGCACTGGATAGAAATTCAGAAATTAACTCTCTTGGGTAGTTATTCCACATGATGCTGATCCATCAACTGGATTGTTATCCTTCTTGCCCATAGAATTAGCTAATTTTTTGACTAAGCCAATTTAATTCTTTTGGCTGCCTAGGTTCCTCTTTAGACTTATCAATGAAAACCCAGAAACTATCATTTTAAAGGTTAAACTGCTAAATGGTTCACAACACAGACATTTTAAAACAATTTCCCTCTCTAGAACTCGTTCCTTTTTATTCTGTGGACATAATGACTGAAGTGAAATGCTATTTTTTTAAAAATGCAATTCTTTCACTTATGGAGAAAAAGGACACTGGAGTATCATGCACTCTCAAATGACTTAAGAAACAATGAAAAAATCAGCAATTTCCAATGGGTATGCACTTTGAACTATAGGTTAAACAAACTATGTTTTGTTTCCAAAATAAAATAGAAAAAAAATGGATTAGGAAAAACATTTGCTTAATTACATATAGATGAGTAATTACATACACACACATGCACACATGCAATCACATCCCACATATTTTAAGGAATTACTCAGTTAAAAATAAAATTTAGACCTCAATGTGTAAAAAGCACACAGGCAGAAAATCTACATTAGATTAGAGAAAACAATAATGGGTTACAAAAAGTGGAGTGTTTGGCTTTGCCATTTGTCCTTTCCAGCCTCTTTGGAGGAGAAGGCAATGGCACCCCACTCCAGTACTCTTGCCTGGAGAATCCCACGGATGAAGGAGCCTGGTAGGCTACAGTCCATGGGGTCGCAGAGAGTCAGACACGACTGAGTGACTTCACTTTCACTTTTCACCTTCATGCATTGGAGAAGGAAATGGCAACCCACTCCAATGTTCCTGCCTGGAGAATCCCAGGGACGGGGGAGCCTGGTGGGCTGCTGTCTATGGGGTCACACAGAGTCGGACATGACTGAAATGACTTAGCAGCAGCAGCCCCTTTGGAAAGGTCTGCTCAGCCTATGAAAGCATCACCTAAATGCCTATAAAAGCCTGGCATGGGTATATGAATTTGTTTCAGGCTACTTGCTCTCTCACAGTTTGAGCCACTAACGCTTGCTTCCATGGTCCCAGTTTCTTCATTACATCTACTCTAAGGGAGTTCAGCATTGCATGCTTTGATAGCTCCTCTTGCCACCCTACACAAACTGGACCTGGCAAACGTTCCTTCAGATTCACAGTCAGCCTCTGCTCTTTTACTGGAAAGGTGGAGCAGGGACTTTCTTGGCTGTTAATTTCCTGCATTGCCCTAGAGGAACTCATCAACAGTCAGAGAGACAGAGATCATGCAACCATAATCAAAGGGATCCAGATGCACACCCAGGGGACAGTGTTTTATTTAAGAATTTGCCAAACTTTTCATTTGGTTACCCATCTTCTTTGGCTTGGATGGAACTGAGACACCCAGGGATTGGGGATTAGCAACATTCATATCATGGTGCACTCTATACAACTGTTTTAAAAGCAGGATGATGATACAGATTGAGTCATAATGACATTCATATTCTGTGAGCCACTACTGGAGTTTATGCTACGTAAATCATTCAAAATTAAAATATCCTGTGTACCATCATGCTCTTTGTACAGTTATTTAAAATGATAAGAAAAGAAAGAATCTAGAAATCAAACTATAGGGAAGAACATGTTAATTATGCTAACTCAATGGAATATTACTTAGTCATCAAAAGTGATCATTCACTGTAACAATAAAAATGTTTATAATAGACTAAGCACAAAAACCAAATAAGCATTTTAAGTTCAAAGTGACTACAGTTATAGAATGTGTGTGTGTACAGTATATGTGCCATAGAGCCTCATTATTCATAAATTCTGTGTTTGTAAGTTTACCTAATCCCTAAAATATGTTTATAATCCCCATATCAATAATCACATTGCTTTCCTAGGTATTCACAGGTATGTACAGAGCAGTGAAAACTTTAGGTCATCTGTACATTCCTGGTTATGTTGGAACAAGGTAAAACTCTGTCTTCTTGTTTTAGCTCTGACACTGAAAGTGAGCATTCTTTTCACAGTCTATTTAAGGCCATTAAAAAAAAATCTTCTTTATTGGTGATTTCACTATTTAAAATGGCCTGCAGGGATAATGCTAATGTGCTATCTAGTGTTCCTAAGAGCAAGAAGGATACGCTGTACCTTACAGAGAAAAAAATATGTATGAAAGAAAAGTTGTATTCAAGCATGAGTTATGGTTGGCCATGAATTCAACCTTAATAGATCAACAGTATATATAAAACAAGATGTCTTTAAACAGAAACATGAAACAAGGCTATGTTTTGATCAGTTGATAAAAATGTCATGATCAAAGGTTCACAGGAACCTGGTTCCAAATAGGAAAAGGAGTACGTCAAGGCTGTATATTGTCACCCTGCTTATTTAACTTATATGCAGAGTACTTCCCTGGTGGCTCAGATGGTAAAGCGTCTGTCTACAATGTGGGAGACCCGGGTTTGATCCCTGGGTCTGGAAGATCCCCTGGAGAAGGAAATGGCAATCCCCTCCAGTACTATTGCCTGGAAAATCCCATGGACAGATGAGCCTGGTAGGCTACAGTCCATGGGGTCGCAAAGAGTTGGACGCGACTGAGCAACTTCACTTCTTCATATCATGAGAAACACTGGCCTGGAGGGAGCACAAGCTGGAATCAAGATTGCTGGGAGAAATATCAATAACCACAGATATGCAGATGACACCACCCTTATGGCAGAAAGTGAAGAGGAACTAAAAAGCCTCTTGATGAAAGTGAAAGAGGAGAGTGAAAAAGTTGGCTTAAAGCTCAACATTAGAAAACGAAGATCATGGCACCTGGTCCCATCACTTCATGGCAAATATATGGGGAAACAGTGGCTGGCTTTATTTTTCTGGGCTCCAAAATTACTGCAGATGGTGGCTGCAGCAATGAAATTAAAGATGCTTACTCCTTGGAAGGAAAGTTATGACCAACCTAGACAGCATATTAAAAAGTAGAGACATTACTTTGCCAACAAAGGTCTGTCTAGTCAAGGCAATGGTTTTTCCAGTGGTCATGTATGGACATGAGAGTTGGACTATAAAGAAAGCTGAGCACAGAAGAATTGATGCTTTTGAACTTTTATAAAGAAAGCTGAGCACAGAAGAATTGATGCTTTTGAACTCTGGTGTTGGAGAAGACTCTTGAGAGTCCCTCGGACTGCAAGGAGATCCAACCAGTCCATCCTAAAGGAGATCAGTCCTGGGTGTTCGTTGGAAGGACTGATGTTGAAGCTGAGACTCCAATACTTTGGCCACCTGATGAGAAGAGTTGACTCATTTGAAAAGACCCTGATGATGGGAAAGATTGAGGGCAGGAGGAGAAGGGGATGACAGAGGATGAGATGGTTGGATGGCATCACTGACATGATGGACATGGGTTTGGGTGGACTCCGGGAGTCATGATGAACAGGGAGGCCTGGCGTGCTGCGGTTCATGGAGTGGCAAAGAGTCAGACACGTCTGAGCGACTGAACTGAACTGAACTGAACCCTGTATTTTCTCTGAGAACAATGATTCAATATATGCTAGTTTTTGTAGAACACAACTATCACTAATAAAAATTGACTTCATATACATATCCATGCATACATATCCATACATGTATACATATCTGCCTATATACAAACATATATATATATATACACACAATATAAGAGAATTACTGTGTATAAATACACATGTATGTAACTATGTGAGTTTAAGAATGACAGTTTTCCTCTTAAAATTTTAAAAGTTTTTTATATCATTGCTTTTACCATGAAAACATTTAATATGGACAAAAGCCAAATAATCCATGCTGACTGATAACAGAGTTCCCTAGTCATATGTACAGATCTCTTAGAATTGGTGCCTTGCAATCTCTGTCAAACAAAGCAGGTTGGCCAGCATGTGTCCTTCATGCGCATTTCCTGGACAAATCACCTGATCTCCCAATGTTTTAGTTGGCAGAGGTAAAAATAATATGGGGCCCTGCATGAATGTATACATTAAAATCTTGCAGTAGGTTTCCCAGGGAGATACTCTGATTCACCTATCATTGTGGTCTTCAGAGCATCTACTCTGAATGGTTACTCAGTGCTATGGACTGAGTTTTCTCTTCCAAAATTCATAAGTTGAAAACCTAATCTCCTAATAGGAGAGTATCAAAATGTAGCGCCTTTTGAAGGTGGTTATATTTAGACATAGCCAAGACTGTGATACCCTCAAGATGGGATTAATGCTCTTATAAAAAAGGGAGGTGACAAGGAGCCTCTCTCTCTTTCTCTTTCATTGGTTCTCTGTGTTCATATGCCAAGGAACATGTGCATGTGAAGATATAACTAGGAAGACAGCCCACACCAACAAGCTAACTATTCTGACCACCAGAGCCCTGCCCTTCAGACCAGCAGAAATACATTTTTGCTGCTAAAGCCATCTGGTCTCCAGCATTCTCTTACGAAGCCCAAGCTGCTTCATGCACTTGGGTCCAGTCCTCTTGCCACCTGGCTTCCCATTGGGTTCAAAGGACAGGGTGCTGGGTGTGGAGTCATCACAGGCTGGCCACCTCCTTCTAACAAAAGGCACAGCTCGTGTCAGGTGGTCCTCTCCAGGTGACTACCTTTCCTGGGTTCAGGTAACCCCTCCTTCCCCCTGTTACCTCAGTCCAACAGGTTATGAGGTCCTACACTATCCCTTGTGGTTTCCCTAAAACCTACCTACATTTTTGTAAATAGTCCTTTAATTTAAATATGTTTCTCTTACTCAAGTTCAGTGTGTCACTATTTTCTGCCAAAACTCTGGCAGGATCTAACAAAACATAGGGATTGCTAAAAAAATTATTTTAATAAAAACAGAATTCCAAACATCATTTCTCTGATAAAGAGATTGAGACCTAAGAACTTCTAATCAACAGGTAACAATGTAACATCCTCAGGGGCACTGGCGTCATCACAACTGGGATCACCAGACACTTCCCTGCTGGTCTGGTAGTTAAGGGCTCACCTTCCAATGCAGGGGACATAGGTCCATCCCTGTCTGGGGAACTAAGATCCCACATGCTGTGGAGTAACTAAGCCCACACGCCACAGCTAGAGAATCTGTGCAACCCCATGAAAGATCCCCCTGATGCAACTAAGACCCAACACAGCCAAATAAATCAGTAAATATTGAAAAAAAAATAACAACAAAAAAAGAAAAAAATGGGGTCACCATGGGGCAGTGGCTGTTGTATGGCCTATACCACTTGGCTTGTGATGACAAAGACCACGTGATGGAAGCAATGGAACCTCTTCTGGTCTGCCTAGAGTAAAACGTTCATATTGCATTTTTATTCCCATGCTCTATGAGCCAGCCCTTCCACAATCTCTGCTTCCATTTTTATTTCGGCCATGTCTTTTCCTCCCATCTTGGTTCCATTCACTGAAAAGTCTCCATTGTTCTAGGGGTCAGGAAACAAGGGCAGTTGGGGCGCTTGCTGAGAAGTGATTGCCTAGCAACCCATCTTCCTTCTTCCAAGGACAGAGGCTATTTGCATTTTGGGAAAAAAAGAAAAAAGCTCCCCTTCTCATGAGTCCCGGAGTAAGAATATCTTGCTGACCACTCCTCAAAGGAACCTTCCTTTCTCTGAGGACTCCCCCTGGGTGGCCTTTCTCTGCCTGCTGCTGCTGTGTGTCCTCCTCTCAGGGTGGGCGCCACCTTCTGAGGGGCACCCAGAGCTGCGGAGGCCAATGAGTGCCTTCTGGCACTGCCAAGCTGCAGCCCCGGGTGGGCAGCACCAGGACAGGGCTCAGAACATCCTGATCTCATTCATGTGGACTTTACTTTCCCACACTGCTCTTTCCTTTTGTAGCTTTCTTTCCTGGAAACCTGCCACACCCAGGGGGTGTCTAGGCATGCTGCTCCTAACCCTCAAGCTGCTGGTGAGTTCCCCGAACTTGCTTAGGGGAAGCTGAAGCTAGCTGAGGCAGGGAAACAGGAGGGCTGTAAACTTCACTGAGAAGCTATTCGCCCACCTACGTGAGGTGGGAACTGAGAGAAGAGAGACTGTTTTTACATCATCGGGGAAACTGAACTGGGTTTACATATGGGAAAATCACTATTCCAAACTAGAGACCTCCTACAAAAACATCTCATCCTCCATTTTTCTCAGTCTCCATGCTGAAGGAAAAAAGGATTATCCTCTTATAAGGGAGGCGTGAAGAGTGGTAAGACAGGAGCCCTCCCTGTTTTATGCCTTAAAGAGATAAACAGAACTCTTGGGCAATCTGGGTTCAAGTTGGGCAAGAACTTCAATCTTTTGAAGCTCTGACTTGTCATCTTTAAAACTGAGATCTTTAAGAATTACATTGAACACTGTTGACAATGTTTAACTCCAGTAGCTCAAGGCATGTACTCCGGGGTGTACTACTTAACGAAAACCATTGCATTACTGTATTCACGTTGGTTTCCTCTGCCCCTTTAGGATATTCGTCTTGAGGAGAGGGCCTGGTTATCCACAGATAACTGACCTACAACCCTATAGAAGATACAGCTGGCATTTTACCTTCCCAGGTAGCGCTAGTGGTAAAGAACCCACCTGACAAAGGAGATGTAAGAGTCATGGGTTCAATCCCTGGGTCTGGAAGATCCTTGGAAGGAAGGCACTGCAGCCCACTCCAGTATTCTTGCCTGGACAGAGGAGCCTGGTGGGATATGGTCCATAGGCTCACAAAGAGTAGGACATGACTGAAGCAACTTAGCACACACACACACAAGAAGATGTTACCAGGTTTTAAAGAACTTGGCATTCCTTGACCATTTTATGTATTGAGTTGGCCAAGAAGTTTGTTCAGGTTTTTCCATAAGATGTTACTGATATGTATGTGTATTTCCTTGTGTACATATAACCCAAGACAAAGAAACCATGGAAGTCCATATATGGCTAATAAATAAATAAACTTCTTTGACTACTATATGGAAACTCCTTCAAGAGAGAAACAGTGGAAAACTAATCCTCTTATCTGTAAGGCCAGGAGATAAATACAGAAGAAAATTCTGAATGATTCATGGGAGTTGGTCTATAAGCAGAGGAAGAAACAATTCTTTTTTTAATACCACTAACCCCCAAATTTTATCTCCTCTGGTAAAACAAGCATGGCTTTATTTTTATTTGCTATTTTTACCAGATTTTTTAATTCTCTAAGAATTGATCTTAAGCCTTCTCTAGGTAGAAAATATTTAATTCAGTGGAACTTGGAATTGAGCTTTGAATTTTAGAGCCAGAAGGACTATAGAAGTTATCTGACCCAAACAATATCATCATTTCACAGTTGAGGCCCATACCCTGAGGTCCAAGGAGGTTTGGGTTTGCCCAAAGAACATGCAAATCACACGGGTGGTTCCTAATGCATAGAAATCATTGCTTATGACACTTCAGGTTCATGTAACTACAGGCAGCTGAATTTATTAGTGACAGGAGTAATATGCTTGTTAGCAGGTCACTTTGTTTCACACTTGAAAGAGTTCTGAGGTATATATTTTGTGTATGGGGATTAGAAATCTAGAATGCTAAAGCAAGGGACTGAAATAGGCCACCATACTTCTATTCATTTCTCATTCATCCCAGTGGGAGCATTATAGGACACACTATGTGTCCTACCAGTGCATGGGCAAGTAGAGAAAACAATTACAGCTAAGTGTGTTCTTGGGTACATGGTCTCTCCACTGAAAAACTGGTGAATCTGTCTTGAGATTCTAGAGAACAGTGAAGCAGTCATCTGGTAAAAAGGTGAATCAAGCATTCTCTGAGTTTCTCGGACCTGCTTACCATTTCTCTCTCTCTCTCTGTTTTTTCTCTTTAACTGCTCCCGCTTTGTTATTCACAGCTTCAAAACTGTGAACATTTGGGAATTCTCTCTCTGACATGGAGAACCTGTTGGTCGTGGTCCCTACACCATTTAAATAATTATGTCATAAGTATAATGAGATGCTAAGCCTCAGACTCTTTATATTAGTCCCTGCACATAAAATCAATGCCTTTGAAAGCTCAGATGAAGTTTGGCAACTTTGAAAGAAGCAAGAAGAGTGTAAACTAAGGGCTTACTGGAAAGTGTTGAGTAAATTGGAAAAATAGTTGATTCTGGAAACAGAGTGCTTTATAAATTTCTCCCTGTGTGTAGAAGAATTCTATCTGGTTGTATCCTTTTTATTTGTGCTAAAATAATTTACATAAATGAGAATATGGTAGCTGACTTTGATTGTAAGAATAGAAACCTTGAAATCTTTGAGCTATCAAGGACTTTAGAAGTAATCTACATTACAGAATCCACCAAACTAAGTAAAGTAAAAATGCATCATATCGGTATGAATTTACTTATAAAATTTCACATTGGTTACATTTATGTATTATAAATCAAACCCACCCCCCCCCCCAAAAAAATCAAAGTTTTGCTATTTTCCAGTGTGTTAAAATTGTATATACAACCCATCTGAGCATGTTGGTTTCTGTTAGTTTTTATTAATGGTTATAATGTACTTAGTATTAATAGTTATGTTAATTGTTATAATACATATAAGCAGATGACATTTAAATATAGAACTAATCACTGAAACTCCTCCACGAAAATACCTGTCTTCCACAGAACACAGTTCTACAACATCATGGAAGATGGAAAGCCTATGCTTGGATGCTTCACTCCAGTGACAAGGAACTCATCTCTTGGCAAGGTTTCCCATCAGAGCTCTCACTCTTAGGTACTTCCTCTTTACACAGTGCCACATCCACTTCATGAAACTTTTACCTAGCAGTCCCCTTCCTGGCCTCTAGAAATACTGTCTTCATTGGCAGGGGAGAAAGCAGCTATTGTGTTTATATCTAGGCCTTTCTTTCTCTCACCCCAATATTCCCCATTCCCTCAACTATCTCTCCTATGGACTGGTCCCAGACTTCTTGATCACTCTCCTCCCAGTGTTCTCTTGCTTCTTAGAACATGAAATATACACCCAAGAAATATAGCTGGCTTAAAATTACATCAAACTCAATATGTACCAACTGAGTTCTTGTTCTCTTCCCAGCCCATCTGAAAACTAGGACAGGGAATCACACCACTGACTGTCTAACCATGCAGGTCAGAAATCTATTTCACATCCTTGACATCCGATGCTTTGCACTTTCCATACCGAATCCACCACTACATCCTGCGATTCTGCCTTATAAATAGCTTATAAACCTCTTTATTGGTTTTGTCTCCACTGCCATCACCCTTGACCACCATACATACCAGCCTGTCTTTCCTGAACTTCTGTAAGAACCTCTTAACCCATCTGCTTATAGCTGCCCTGGCTCTCCAGAGTTGCACCACCCAACATGCTTTCATACTCTGGTGCTGGAGAAGACTCTTGAGAGTTCCTTGGACAGCAAGGATATCAAACCAGTCAGTCCTAAAGGGAATCAATTCTGAATATTCACTGGAAGAACTGATGCTGAAGCTGAGGCTCCAATACTTTGGCCACCTGATGCGAAGAGTCGACTCATTGGAAAAGACCCTGATGATGGGAAAGACTGAGAGAAGGAGGAGAAGAGGGCAACAGAGGATGAGATGGTTGGATGGCATCATTGACTCAATGGCCATGAGTTTAAGCAAACTCTAAGAGACAGTGAAGGACAGGGAAGCCTGGGGTGCTGCAGTCCATGGGGTTGCAAAGAGTCAGACATGACTTAGCAACTAAACAACAATAACATCTTGCTCGAAATTCTTAGCAGCATCTCATTCTTTCATGATAATGGAAAATGGCTGACAAGGTCCTTTGTGACTCAGCTCCTTTCTTCCTTTCTGCTTCTCCATCTGGATTGACACCTCACACTCTGTGTTTAGCACACTGGCCATCTTTTGTTTCCTTCCTTATGCTCTGCTTCTCTTGCAACAGGCCTTCCTACCTGGGGTGTTTTTTTCCACTTTTTTTAATATAAATTTATTTATTTTAATCGGAAGTTAATTACTTCACAATATTGTATTGGTTTTGCCATATACCAACATGTATCCACCACAGGTATACATGTGTTCCCCATCCTGAACCCTCCTCCCTCCTCCCTCCTCCCTCCCCATACCATCCCTCTGGGTCATCTCAGTGCACCAGCCCCAAGTTGCTTTCTTCCCCCTGGGCTGTACTTTTTTGTCCTAGTAAACCCAACCTGCAGGATTCAGCTCAAAGATTCCTACCTCAGTCTTCCCAGAGGTCAGATCCCTTGTTGTAAATAATTACAGCCCTCAGGACATCTGCTTCATGACACTCATCACAGCTCTTACTTACATATTTTCATTTGATTAATGCCTGGCTCCCCAGCTGGACCATTAGCTTCACTAGGCTGAGACGTGTCTATTTTTGCTCACTTCTTCTCTCCTAGGGCACATAAGGTGCTCCAAAATATTTGTTGAGTAAATTAACTATGCAATTCCTATTTTGATATTTGATATCTGGTTCCATCAAGGCAATTGATCTAAAGTTTAGGAAAAAACATGACACAAATATGATCAATAATAACTTGAAACCCAAAGCAGATGAATAAATGGAGAACTCAAAGTTGTTTTTAAAAGAATGTGTGTCTCTGGGTATAGTTAAAGAATGTCCAGCTTATCCCTTGACAATATTAAGTCTGAGATTTATGTGAACAGTAGGAACTAGGGAAAAGGAAGAAGAACAGATGATAAAGAGAGACGAACAAATGTTGACCAATTTTCAAAAGGGACTGAAGAAGCAAGATTACAAAAACAACTTACAACCAAACATGACCTTTATCCTAAACTGAAATTTAACAGAAACTATTAACATTTAAAAAGGGTTTAAATGCACTTGGAAAAAGAAGTGATGGTGATCAGGAGCAAGTATAGTTTCATCAAGATTAGGTCATAGCAGATGGTCATCCACTTTCTGTTAGGTGAACTACAGCATAGGGACAAGGGAGAATGTCAAGAGCATGAAGTATATTGATTTCATCAAGACTCTTGGCAAAATCCACTGTAGTATCCTTGAGATGTAAGGAAATATGGGCTGAAAAGTGAAGTCGCTCAGTTATGTCTGACACTTTGCGACCCCTACCAGGCTCCTCCATCCACGGGATTTTCCAGGCAAGAATACTGGAGTGCGTTGCCATTTCCTCCTCCATGGGCTGAACCTGTGGATAGTTAAACACTGGTATGTGCCTGCCTAGTTTAACACTGCCCTGTCTAGGACTGATTCACTCCAATGTTCTTTAGCTCTGAGGGGTTCTCTTTAAATGTTCAAATATACTTAAAATAATGATAGCTGACACACGAAACACTCACTATGTGGTGGGTACAATTTCAAGTGCATTTAATCCTTGCAACAGTAATTTGAAAAGTTATTATGGTCATTGCCATTTAACAGTTGAAGAAATTGAGTGTAGAGGTTAAGGAGCATGTTCAATGTCACAGAGTTAGTAAGAGGTAGAATTGGCATTTGAACCTAGGCAGTCTGGCCCCAGAGTCTAAATTCTGTATGCTACCCTAATCCCCACCACTACCTCCATGCTTCAGATGCTCTAGAATGCTCTCAGCCAGGGAGAGGGACTCCACCATACCTGACTGATGGTCATTCATGCACCGGTCTGTAATGTTCTAAAGTAGGGCCTATAATGCACAGACTCTCAAGGGATCCATGAAAAAAATTCAGAGGGTTCTGTAAGCATGGTTTGTACCTAATTTTCACAAACCTAACAAAAGTTAGTATTTCCAGTCCTTAATGTTGGCAGCAAACCACAGTATTGTCACCCATAAAAAGCAGATATTTTCAGGTTACATGATTGCTGTTGCAGGTATTACAACACATCATTTATGCTCATCACCTGTAAATTAGAGGGGTTATTAGACCTGCCACCAGATCTCATTATTGAATATTTTAACAAAAACACTGGCATTAGTATATCACATTTTAAACATGTTGTAACTGTACTGCAATGGAATGGTGTACCTGCTTAGCCACATGTATTTTATGTTATGCATTTAAAGCCTTATTTGGGGAAGGAGTCCCTAGACTTCATCAGCTTGTGAAAGGGCAGAGGCTGCCCCATGCTGTTGAAGCCAAATTTGTGCTACAGCGTGTGTGGCTTAGGCCATGATGCTTTCCCTTCATGACCTGTGTTTCATGCTCAAGCAAATAGTTATGACTAATCATGGCTGACAAAAGGTAAGCAAGTGATAGTTCTGGACCACAAAGAGAAAAGGAGTATAGCACACAGAATATTAAAATGGGTTTTCTGCAGTGGCAGCTAAAGTTGTCTTTAAGGATATAGCAGAAGAAATACAGAGTACAAATCAACAGGCAGAAAGGATCAGGGAAGTCTTCTGACATTCTCAAAGACCTCATAAGCATCACTCTAGCCTGGGAGGGCTGCCCAACAGAGTATAAAAAGTGGTTGTAAAACACTCGTGGGAGGAATGTCATAAATCCAGGGGACAAGGATTGAAAGAGCGATGGCCAATGTATGTGGCCCTATGTCGACACCCTGAGACCACCCTATAAAGATCTGAAACAGTGCCCACATTCCTAGGAACCCATCCAAGTTTCTGGCATGTTTATCTAAGAGCATTTCTCCAAACATGGGAGATGGGGCCCAATATATGCCACAGGGTTTCCACATTGTTCCTGTTCATTGATTAGAAGAATAACTCACATACATATTCTCTACACCTTCCACGGCGGCTTCACAACAGCACCAAGCAACAGGCAGAACAAACTTCTTTGCCATTTCACTGAGATGGAAAGTAAGGTCAGAGAAGTGAAAGGAGTTGCTCAGAGCCACACACTGCATATATATTGCAGGTGAGGATGAAACCAGCTCTGCTGTTTGCTGGTTCCATATTCCTTGGCATACTAACCAGATTTGAAATCTGGGAAGAATCCAGATTCCTTCCTTGAGAAGTCAGACTAGCTATATCTGAAGCCCTTTGAAGCTGTGATTCTGAAATTTAAAGTACGCATCCCCTTTTCTCCTATAGCCAACCAGGCTTGAGGAATCTGTCCTACACAGTGAACCAGTGTCCTAGCTGGACCTGAATGACCACTAAGGGCAGAACTCAGAGAATTCACCAGGCAACCTGTCTCCACCTCCCAGAGAGAAGACTGGGGAAGCTGGGCATGTGATGACGGAACCAGGGAGTTTCAGAGTGGGAAGAACATGGCTTTTTCCTTCTAGCACAGGGGTTCAAATGTCAGTTCTGCCACTTGGATGAGCTATGGGATCTCAGGAAACTGACTTCACCTCTCCAAATATTACTCTGTTAGTCTGCATGTGGTTGAGAAGCTTACATGTCAAGCTGAGATATAAAAAGAGGCCAGTGAATGTTAGTCTTCCTTCCAAGACCCAATATCAGCCCTCTAAGATATTAGCAGGGGGCTTTTCAGGTCACAGTTGTTTCCTACAATGAAACTTAATGAGTTTTCCAGGAGAAATTCACTACTTGATCTAAAAGAGCTGGGAAGAGTTCAAATACCTGAGGTGGCCACAAAAATAATAGCAAAATGCTGATGTGGGACTTAATTCACTGTGCAACTTCACCTTGGAGTAAAGCCTCCCTCTGTGCCCTAAAAACTGGAGCATCAATGACTATACTCTCGAGAAAGGTTTCTGTGCTCAAACGGATTCTGAGGCATGAGCCTCAAATCCTCCTCAGCCTCCTCTGCTGTATCCCCGTCATCAGCAACATGTGAATGAACCAAATTATCTCCAGGGCTGAGGGCGTGGGCCACATAGCTGGCTCCACCGTCAAAGGAGCCCAGCGTCATGTTCTCCACCCCCTTAGGAGGTGGCTAGTGCTGTCGTAGGGCTGTGAGGGAGGAAGCCAGCCTGGAAATGCCATGTAGGGAAGAAACTGTTCCATTTCAGTGTGAGGATTCTAAAATAGCTGCTAATAAAAAGCCTTCATACTGTGACACTTCAATACAGACACCCACAAGGATACCTTGACAAGCTGTTTGACTCCTCACAAGCTTTTTCTTGCTTTTCCTGCACAGGGCCCCCACCAGTCACCCACACAGACATACAACTATGCAGTGACAGAGAAAGCCAGCAGGGGTCTGCCTAGACTGTAGGACCAGCCAGGGAGCCCCAGTTCCCTGCGGGAGGGAAGCATCGCTGCTCTGATGTTGGCTTGTCCAGGTACCTGTCACAGCAATTTGAACCTGCTGCTTATTCTCTCTCTATCCTTCTGTTGTCTTTGACAATGCTTAGCCAGACAATGAGTCAAGCTTACCTCCTGGGATGAGAGGGGAGAACATCAAATGAAATTCCATTTACCAATTCAGAAATGCCATGGTTCAGTGGATCTAGGCTCTGAACATAAGGGGAGTAGAACATGACTCTACGATAGTGGTTAAAATCTGAAGAGCTTCTCCCATTGGAAGTGCTAACGATCCTTTAATTACTATAGCACTATCTCAATCAGGAAAATAATAGGTCAAGTTTGAAAGAAGTTTTAACAGCACTTATTCTATTTCTGAAGCTTGATAATTAAGATCTTTCATAAAATTACTATGTGAATCTTAGCATAGATGAGACCGTATTACCTACTTTCTATAAATGCTGCTGAGCAGAAACCAGATGATTCTTATACTTGAGTGTACGTTGGATTCACCTAAGAAGCTTGCTGTGAGAAGGCAATGGCACCCCACTCCAGTACTCTTGCCTGGAAAATCCCATGGACGGGGGAACCTGGTAGACTGCAGTCCATGGGGTTGCTAGGAGTTGGACACGACTGAGAGACTTCACTTTGACTTTTCACTTTCATGCATTGGAGAAGGAAATGGCAACCTACTTCAGTGTTCTTGCCTGGAGAATCCCAGGGACGGGGAGCCTGTTGGGCTGCCGTCTATGGGGTCGCACAGAGTCGGACATGACTGAAGTGACTTAGCAGCAGTAGCAGCAAGAAGCTTGATAAAAGTATAAATTCCCAATTCTCATCTTCAGAGATGCTGGATCAGTATATCTAAGGTGAGACCCAGTGATCGATATTTTGAAGAAATCACTTTGAAGTTATTCAGAGGCATGGTCAAGCCTGGGATGCATGATAGCACTAGGTAAGGTCACCCTGCTATGCCTCCTTAGCATGAAAAGAACTTGAGAAGTTGTCTAACAGTTGGATATCCTAAAGTAGAGCTTCCCCAGTGGCTTGGTGGTAAAGAATCCGCTGGAAAAGGAAGAACAGCAGGAGACTCAGGTTTGACCCCTGGGTCAGGAAGTTCCCCTGGGGGAGGGTATGGGAACCCACTCTAGTATTCTTGCCTGGAGAATCCCATGGACAGAGGAGCCTAGCAGACTACAATCCATAGGGTCGCAGAGTCAGACACGACTGAAGCGACTTAGCATGCACATTCTAAAGCAACTTTATGTTTGAGAATTCTCTTAGTGGAATTCAATTTGGAACTTGTTTTTATTAGATAAGTAGAATTTTTCAGTTTTTATGCCTTTAATAAGTTCTCATGACCACCAATTAATGACTACCAAGAGAAGCTGTTGTACATCCTGGCGTTTTTAATGTCTTCATATATACACAGATTAGGTTAGGTTGTTGTAACAATCTCTTGTAATTTTATAATTCTTCAAATCTGGATCAATAGACCAAATAAGAATGTGAACTAACTGCCTGAGGATAGAATTCTAAGCAAGTGTTATGGAGAGTTGAGCTGCTAAGTTGCTTCAGTCATGTCCGACTCTGTGCGACCCCATAGACGACAGCCCACCAGGCTCCCCTATCCCTGGGATTCTCCAGGCAAGAACACTGGAGTGGGTTGCCATTTCCTTCTCCAGTGCATGAAAGTGAAAAGTCAAAGTGAAGTCACTCAGTTGTGCCCGACTCTTAGCGACCCCATGGACTGCAGCCCACAAGGCTCCTCCGTCCATGGGATTTTCCAGGCAAGAGTACTGGAGTGGGGTGCCATTGCCTTCTCCGATGGAGAGTTGAGAGATAAAGTCAAATCATACTTGCACCTAGGACCTATTTCCACACTGAAGTCCCACTATTATGGATAAATCTTTACTGCCAAAGACTTCAAAGGGAATGGTGTACAGGCTTTCTCAGACCTTCCTTTTAAGCAATTATCATAATCAGTAAGAACCCAGAAAGAGCTCAGCACTGTGTGAGGCATTATGGAGGTTAATGTTAGAAGATGCACATTCTACCTGAGAAGTACTTGTAATCAGGTCACGTAGTCTTGATTATAACTTCAGTCATCTGCAATAGTCTTTAAGTTCAATACCACCTGCATCTGCTATTCTTTCTCTCTTTTTTATAAATTTTTAAAAATTTTAATTGGAGGCTAATTAGTTTACACTATTGTGGTGGTTTTTGTCATACATTCACATGAATCAGCCATGGGTGTACATGTGTTCCCCATCCTGACCCTCCCTCCCACTTCCTTCCCCATCCCATCCCTCAGGGTCGTCCCAGTGCACCAGCCCTGAGCAGCCTGCCTCATGCATCGAACCTGGACTGGTGATTTATTTAACATATGATAATATATATGTTTCAATGTTATTCTCTCAAATCATCCCACCCTCGCCTTCTCCCACAGAGTCTAACAGTCTGTTCTTTACATCTGTGTCTCTTTTGCTGTCTTGCATATAAGGTCATCGTTGTTGCTGCTGCTGCTGCTAAGTCATTTCAGTCGTGTCTGACTCCATGTGACCCCAGAGACAGCAGCCCATCAGGCTCCCCCGTTCCTGGGATTCTCCAGGCAAGAACACTGGAGTGGGTCGCCATTTCCTTCTCCAATGCATGAAAGTGAAAAGTGAAAGTGAAGTCGCGCAGTGTCTGACCCTCAGCGACTTCATAGACTGCTCTTTCTAAATTCCATATATATGCATTAATACACTGTATTGGTGTTTTTCTTTCTGACTTACTTCACTCTGTATAATAGGCTCTAGTTTCATCTACCTCATTAGCACTGATTCAAATGCATATTTTTTAATAGCTGAGTAATATTCCATTGTGTATATGTACCACAGCTTTCTTATCTATTTGTCTACCACTTACATCTGGGTTGCTTCCATGTCCTGGCTATTGTAAACAGTGCCAAGATGAACATTGGGCTACATGTGTCTCTTTCAATTCTGGTTTCCTCAGTGTGTATGCCCAGCAGTGGGATTGCTGGGTTGTACAGCAGTCCTATTTCCAGTTTGTTTTTTAAGGAATCTCCACACTGTTCTCCATAGTGGCTGTACTGGTTTGCATTCCCATCAACAGTGTAAGAGGGTTCCTTTTTCTCTGCACCCTCTCCAGCATTTATTGTTTGTAGACTTTGATAGCAGCCATTCGGACTGGCGTGAGATGGTACCTCACTGTGGTTTTGATTTGCATTTCTCTGATAATGAGTGGTGTTGAGCATCTTTTCATGTGTTTGTTAGCCATTTGTATGTCTTCTTTGGAGAAATGACTACTTAGTTTTTTGGCCCACTTTTTGATTGGGTTGCTTATTTTTCTGGAATTGAGCTGCAGGAATTGCTTGTATGTTTTTGGGATTAATTCTTTGTCACTTGCTTCATTCTTTCTTTAAGACTCAAGTCAAATTCTATTTCTCTCCCAGATTTCATCCCACATGCCAATAAAAATCAATTTGTCTCTACACTTCACAACATGCCTAGCATTAGAGTGATTTATTATGTTTCTTCTCCCCCAAGAGATTTGTGGTTTTCTTTAGGGAACAGAATACATCTCATTCAGAATCTACATTTTGGAGAGACATGGCTAAAAATTATATATGCAGTACCATATTGGACGAATTCAGTCCTTATCCATCCAAGGTGTTCTGTCCCTGACCACAGGACAAAGTCTGTGGGAAAATGTGAAAAGTGTGGAGTATTATTAATATTCTGCTCACACAGCTTTTTCCAAAGCTTTCTTGAACTAGTTCACATTTTGAGCCTTGGGAATCTCTCAGAGGTAACAAGGAAGCTTAGATAATTTTCTCTTGCTCAACACTCACTGAAGATGGAGAAAATCTACTCTCTTACAAAAGTAATAATCTTGTGTAGGCAGGAAAACTGATTGTAGAAGAAGTATTATGTAAATGTAAGTTACTTAATTAAAAAGAAAAAAAATCCTTCACAGGAAGTAGCTGATCTAAAGAGGTGGGAGAACTTGTTTTCTTTACTGCAGCTTACACGTAGTTCACTGATAGATTTTTTAATGACATATTAATCATCATTGAGAGATGGCAACTGTCTTCTACTTCTAAGCAAGGTGGAGTGACAGGGAAAGAATATACTGTCTCATCAGAAACAACCAAAAACTGACTTAAATATGCATATGAAACAATTATTTTCAAGACACTAGATAATAGGCAATTAGAGATCATGATACTTGAGAGATTAGAAACAAACACAGTGAGTCCCACGGTTGCCAAGATTACTTCATTCATTGGTGGAGCACAGCATGCTCCTTGAGTTGAGGAGATGGAGCTGAGAGCCCAGAGAGATCAAGGTGACTACAGTGGACAAGACACAAAACCAGAGAAGAGAGAGCTGCACACAGAAAACTCTGAGGACCTACAGAAGGTGCCTTTCAAGTATTCAGCTGAGTATGGATCATTGCATGCAAATGAGGACACTCTCAATGGCTGGGAAAGAACAACCCAAAAGGATCAGTGCCCAGTGCTCACACAGGACCAGGAATACTGCCAGTTCCCATGAAGCAGAGTGAAAATCTCATGATTCATGGGGAATCAGGTAGCGTGCCTAGTAGATCTTGCCTCAGCAATGGGGAATTATTAGTTCTAAAGTAAGCAATGATTTAGAAATACCTAATAAATCGTACCAGCAACACACAAAGGGATCAAGTAGTTTCAAGGCATTATAACCACATTTCAGAACAAAGCTCAAAAATATTTTTAGTAAGGCAAAATATCCAGCATACAGCAAGATAGAATTCAAAATGTCTGGCATCCAATCTAAAATCATAAGGCATACAAAGCACTTGGAAAATATGATCCATGATAAGGAGAAAAATCAAACAATGAAAATGGATCCAGGACTGACACACATGATAGAACTACAGGCAAACAGACTGAAACATTTATTACACATTTATAGAGCATAATTATAAAATTATAGTTTCATAATATAAACATTTAAATATAAATTTAACATATAAATATAAATTTAAATATAAAATGTTTATAATAAACATTTATTATAAAAGTTAATTGGAGTTAATTAGAATGGAAGATATAAGAAAAGGTCCATATAGAACTTGTAGGAATGAAAACTTGAATAAGTGATATGAAAACTATAATGAATGGGAATGAAGGATCCTAAATTAGACACTGCAGAAGAAAAAAATTATGGAAGTTGAAGGCAAAATAATAGAAATTATCCAAAATGAAACACACAAAGAAAGGAGAATCCAAAACTATAAAACGAGCTCAGTGAGCCATGAGGAAGCTGTAAGTGACTTAACAAAAGTGAAATTGGAGTCCCTGCAAGTAAGTGAGGGCATAGATGAAATATTTGAACACATAGTGGCCCCAAATCTTCAAACTGATGAAAATTATAAGCCCACAATCCAAGAAACCCAGTGAATCCAAGGGAAAATCTTTAAAGCAGCTTGAAGAAAAAGATGCATTATATACAGAGGAGTAAAACTCTCCTATTGAAAAATGCCAGCAATTTTATTTTTTTAGCAGTTAATATGTGGCACTTCAATTTATTTTACTCAGCAAGCTTTAAAGGCAGATGCTCATTGAGAATAAAGAAACAGAGGCCATGATGGCACCTAAGGTGAGCATGGAAAGGTTTCTTTGCTCTTCTCAGAGCCACTCACTTTGGCTTCCTTTTCACCTATAGTACAATCACAGTTTATCTAGATCTTCAGAAAGCCATTCATCTCTGCTAGTCAGTTCAGTCCTTGGTCCTGGCCCATGTGTGGTCAGTGAGGTATAAGACGGAGTCTTTGCGGAAGAGTTCTGGGAAAGAGTTACTTCCTGATGAAAGAAAGGTATATAGGTAGAAATTATTTTCACCTGCAGCCATCCTGCCTCCTTTCTCCTCCAACTGCAGTTTTGACATGTTTGGAATTGAGGCAACCATCCTTCAGCCATGAATAAAACACCAAGAAAATGTCAGGTGCCAGTAAATTGCTCTGACACTGGAAAGCTTCTGAACCCATTAGAAAACTGCCCACCTGTAAATTTCTTATAGTGTGAACAAAAGCAACTCCCTATCTGCTTGGCCTATGCCTAAGTGCATTCCCACCTAACTGCTAGAAAAGGGAAATCAGATATTTGAACTTTCGTCTTTAGGATCACTGTTGGATGCTCTTTTCTCTGTATCATTGTTAGGTCTTTATTGTCAGTGTCCTTTTAAGGGGCTCTTGTCTCAGTGATGCAAAGATATGGAATGTGACAGATATAAGACAGCTGAAGCCTAACTGCTTCCAGATGGGTAAAAATGGGAGAAAGTATCTACTGAATATACTTCTCAGTACTTTGAGGAATCAGAACCCTTCTGGCCCATGCACATCAATGGGCTATTGCCTACCATCCTTCCCAGCACACCTGAAAACACCAATTTCTGTATGTAGTACTCCTGTGTACACAAGAGGAAGGGCTCTTGATTTCAAGAATAAGAGACTCAGAAGACTAAAAAACAAGAGGATTTATCCCATCATCTGCTAACAGACTCCACTAGTTGGTAAATGGATGGAGCCAGGGCTCTGGACAAAGCTCTGGATAGAACCAGGGCTCTGAAGCAGGCCAGCTCTTTGTGCAGACTTTGGCCACTTTCTATAGCTCTTCTGAAAAGGCCACACATCCCAGTAATAGATGAAAGGCTCTAAGGAGTTCTGTAGCAAGGAAATTATTGCTTACCTTAGTGATCATGGATCTCTTTTACTGGTGAAAGAGATGGATCAGCTAAGGGATCTAGTTTGAGAGACACTGCACTAGACCAATCAAATACATACAGCAGTGGAGATCTGGGGATCTGTTGGGCAGATCTATTTTCATAAGCTGCCAGAATGCAATCTGACATGTCACTTTCTGGCATAAAATCTCTCAGTAGCTTCCCACTGACAAAAAGGCCAAGTTCAAAGAATTTGGCATAGCAAACAGGCAGCTGTGAAGCCTGATAATAATGTGAATAGCCTACTTTCTTAACCTCAAGGGTATGTAAAGGAGCTTCATTCTCAGGCCATGCATTATGATGTTTTCACACCATTTCTTCTCCTATGCTACCTCCTATGCCAAGAATTCCCCCCTCTCCTCATCGTCGACAGCCTTCTTGCCAATAGATAAATTTCTGATTCATATCTTAAATACCAGTTCAAATGCCTTGTCTTTGTGACCTTGACTCTGATTTCCTAAAGCAGACTGGTAGCTTTCTTTTTAGGGTTCCTTATACATATTTCTGTTGATATTTCAGCATCCATCACATTGTGTTCAGTTACTCAGTTGTGTCCAGCTCTGTGCGATCCCATGGACTGTAGCCCATAAGAATCCTCTGTCCATTGAATTTTTCAGGCAAGAATTCTGAAGTGGGTTGCCAATTCCTACTCCGGGGGATCTTCCCAATCCAGGGATGGAATACATGTCTCTTGTGCCTCCTGCATTGGCAGGTGGATTCTTTATCACTAGCGCCAACTAGGAAGCCCCTTCATCATATGGTGCTGTGTGTCACTTCAGTAGTGTCTAACTCTTTGTGATCATATGGACTGTAGTCCACCAGGTTCCTCTATCCATGGGATTCTCCAGGCAAGAATACTGGAGTGGGCTGCATGCCCTCCTCCAGGGGGGATCTTCCCAACCCAGAGATCAAACTCATATCTCCTACATTACAGGAAGATTCTTTACTGCCGGGCCACCAGGGAAGCCATTATCACACATCTAAAGACTCTGCCTTTATTATTTAGTACAGTATCTAGCATGTGGCAGCTGCTTCATTAATGTGTGTTGAATGAATGAATAAATGGACACTCACCCACCCTGTTACAACTCCAAAGCATATGTGAAAGGTTCTTAGGGAGGATTGAATACAAACTGAGTCAATTTAGCATCTTAAAACAATTTATGCAAATCTACTTTAACATAGAATTAGCCTGAATTCAATGTTCTGATTTCTGCCCAACAGGCAAGTTCCTCTGAACTGTGCTTTTTCTCTCACTGTTGTTCAAGGCATAAAATTAAAGATGATTTCATAGAATAAACAACCTCTTATGTTTCTGGGGCCACTTCAATCAAAAGAACCTAACCGGAAAGGTCTATAATTGTTTGTGTGAAAGTTAAGAGTCATCGTGTGAGTATCTATTAAGGAGAAAAATAAGGAAATGGTATCTGCAAAAGAGAGTTAATGACACAGAGAACATTCTTCTTTCAGGAAGATGTGTTTGTTGCCTTTTTATATGAATACTCTGTCTGGTTTTAAGGGTTCTAGGCAAATATATCAGAGGAAGTTTGTCCACTATAGTGTTAATGTAAATAAGTTTCAGCTCTGGGCTTTCTACTGAAAATAAATTGTCTGAGATAAAGATGTCCCTGTATCTCTAGCTTTACTTCCTGAAGGCAGTGTTCCTAGACCCAGCACCAGGCCTGTCTGCAAGTCTGAGTATCTTCAGTTTTCATCAATAGAGCTAAAAAGACACATTCATCAAGGCTTTTCCTTATATGTGTCCTATTCAGCATACCTAGTCTGTGCCGTGCACTCTGCCAGGCACAGAGATAAAGATATATAAAATTTATCCTCTCTCCGCTCTCACATCAATGAGAAGACATGAGCAGATTTCCATGATGCAAAATACTCTATGCTGTAACACTTATTTCTAACAAGTATTGAGGGATCACAGATTTGTCAGCCATTGTTCTGTTTGGAGGAAGTCAGGGAGGTGGTGGAACTGAGGTTATCGCTTAGGAATCAGCAGTTATCACCAGGTAGACACAGTGTTGCTCCTCATAACGGGGATGACCTGAGCATTTTACAAAGCACAGTAAAAACATCTGTGGAATGAGTTAAGATTTACCTATTTACTCCACAATCTATTCATCTATCTATTTATCATCTACCTACCTACTTAGAAATGCTCACATTACAAGCAAATATTCCTTAAAAAAATAAACACTTTTATTTTTCAAGACCAAGGTATAAAAATTAACCCTTGATTATTTTTCATGTGCTTGTCCAGTTTTTAAATTACCTAAGGCAATGCCAAAGAATGCTCAAACTACCACACAATTGCACTCATCTCACACGCTAGTAAAGTAATGCTCAAAATTCTCCAAGCCAGGCTTCAGCAATATGTGAACCGTGAACTTCCTGATGTTCAAGCTGGTTTTAGAAAAAGCAGAGGAACCAGAGATCAAATTGCCAACATCCGCTGGATCATCGAAAAAGCAAGAGAGTTCCAGAAAAACAACTATTTCTGCTTTATTGACTATGCCAAAGCCTTTGACTGTGTGGATCACAACAAACTGGAAAATTCTGAAAGAGATGGGAATACAAGACCACCTGACCTGCCTCTTGAGAAACCTGTAATGCAAGTAGGAAGAAACAGTTAGAACTGGACATGGAACAACAGACTGGTTCCAAATAGGAAAAGGAGTACGTCAAGGCTGTATATTGTCGCCCTGCTTATTTAACTTATATGCAGAGTACATCATGAGAAATGGTGGGCTGGAAGAAGCACAAGCTGGAATCAAGATTGCCGGGAGAAATATCAATAACCTCAGATATGCAGATGACACCACCCTTATGGCAGAAACTGAAGAAGAACTAAAGAGCCTCTTGATGAAAGTGAAAGAGGAGAGTGAAAAAGTTGGCTTAAAGCTCAACATTCAGAAAACGAAGATCATGGCATGTGGTCCCATCACTTCATGGGAAATAGACGGGGAAACAGTGGAAACAGTGTCAGATTTTTTTTTGGGGGGGGGGCTCCAGAATCACTGCAGATGGTGATTGCAGCCATGAAATTAAAAGACACTTACTCCTTGGAAGAAAAGTTATGACCAACCTAGATATCATATTGAAAAGCAGAGACATTACTTTGCCAACTAAGGGCGGTCTAGTCAAGGCTATGGTTTTTCCAGTAGTCATGTATGGATGTGAGAGTTAGACTGTGAAGAAAGCTGAGTGCCTAAGAATTGATGCTTTTGAAGTGTGGTGTTGGAGAAGACTCTTGAGAGTCCCTTGGACTGCAAGGACATCCAACCAGTCCATTCTGAAGGAGATCAACCCTGGGATTTCTTTGGAGGGAATGATGCTGAAGCTGAAACTCCAGTACTTTGGCCACCTCATGTGAAGAGTTGACTCATTGGAAAAGACTCTGATGCTGGGAGGGATTGGGGGCAGGAGAAGGAGACGACAGAGGATGAGATGGCTGGATGGCATCACTGACTCGATGGACATGAGTCTGAGTGAACTCCAGGAGTTGGTGACGGACAGGGAGGCCTGGCGTGCTGCGATTCATGGGGTCGCAAAGAGTCGGACACGACTGAGTGACTGAACTGAACTGAACTGAAGCCTTCTCTCTTCTATGGTTCAGGACTTTATTTTCTAGTTTATCACCCTTTTTCCTCCGGGGTAGGCAGAGTAAGGGACAAAGTACCTAAAGTTCAAAACAGTTCTTTTTGCTACTTGTTATATTAGCTTAGTTTAACAAAACTTGTCTTCCTTTCTCTGTGCTGTTGATAAACTGTATTAAGCACTTTCAGATGATTTCCAGACTTGTTTATATCATTTTAACACTTTAGGATTCTCACCATGGCCTTTAACCAAGTTAGATTCACTTGCTTCTTTAAATGTCCACTATTAATGAGCTTCCCAATTCTGTTTCCCTGTTTTTTATTAAGTGAAAGATGAATTAAAAGATAGAATTGCTTACCCCCACCACCATAAAACTAAAACTCAAAGTGTTGTATAAGACTTAAAAGTGAGGATTTCAGATCTTTGGGGCTCTGTACTCACCAATGGTCACCATTCATTTTAAAGGCATGTTGAAACCAAATCATGGAAAATACCAAAGCATACATTTAAAAATCTCAGTGGATCCACTGAGGCATAGTAATGACCAAGTAGACTGAGATCCTAGGTCTCTGACAGTCAGAATGTGACAGAAATCTGGTTCAGATGCTTCCTAAATGTCAGGCTTTGCCAGTGGAGGGAAGGAATAAAAACGAAATGAAAGACTGGTACCGCAGAGCTGCTAATTAAAACAATTCAGAGAACATAAATGCTAGAGTAATTTTGGACCTGCCATATCAGGCTGGTTTCAATGCAAATGTAGTGTTCCGATTTCTTCCTTCTTTAGGAAGATATAATTAGCTCAGCTGCAACAGGGTGGAAGCTTTGAGGCAGCCGTTTCCTGGTGCTGCCAGCTCCCCCATGATGGAGGAACAGCTGCCACCCGCCCCTCCTGCCATAGATCACACAGAGCTGGGGCCACCCCACAAGGCAGCTCACAAGCCACCATGAGCAGAAGGCTCAGGCTGACAGTGGGATTGGTTCTTGCTTAAAGATAAAGATCATGTAACTCCTTAATCCAGTTGACTCCATGCCCAAACAGCATCTTTCCATGGAAGACACCCTTGGTGAAGACAAAAGTCCTCATCCACTACTGTGCAGGAAGGATATTAACGTGGTGATGATGATAGCCCACATTAGCCACAGCAGTTCCCCACCTTGGAGTATGAAAGCTTTTGAAGAAATTAAGAACAAAATAATTACAAAAATGTGCTCACAAATGAGCTGTAAGGAGAATAGATTCCCCAGCTTCCATGGCAGAAAAGATGAAGAGAAACCATGATGAGGATGGGCTTAACACTAAGCTTATGGATGGTCCAACAGGTGGGTGACTTATGTGAAAGCAAAAGTGTCCTGGGAGGTAAGCCATACAAAGTCATGCTGGATTCACATGCAGAAATAGAGCAATGGCTTCTACTTGTCCATTGGACAAACTCAAGAGAGTGAACTTCATGGATAGGCTTTTGATATTTGAATAAGCAAAGATATTCTACAAATGAGTTCTATGACAATAAATACTTTCATGGAACCAAAAAGTAGATTACCACTTGAAAATTTTAGAGACAGCAAAATGAAATTCATAATTTCTTATTTTTTCTAAGCTACTACTAAATCAGCCAGTTCTTATGCTCATCATCCACTTTGTACCAAATCCCACCAGGCCCACTTGTCACAGAGGTCAAGGTAAGGCTGGTTCTTTCTCCTCATCCTCAATGGGAACAACAAACAACAAAGTGAGCATATAAACCTTGAAGTCGCAACTGAGTAGGGACCATGGTGGGGGGATTAAATCAGTGTGGCACCTGAAGCACATTTCTTAATGACTAAGACAGTTTTGTGAAGAACATCTAACAAATAAAGAAACTGGGAATCATTATTTCCTCCAATCTATTCAGAAGGAAGTATTTCAAGAAAATCTCACTAAGTGGAGAATTTTCTTTTTAACAAAATCAGAATATATGGTAGATGACAAATGACAGTGTTTTAAAATGCATAAATGACCAAGGCTAAATTCTCATGTCTATAATAATGGTCATTGCTTTCTAGTATTTTTGAGGCTTTTTAAATCAAGATATAATTCTTATACCATAATATTTACCCTTTTAAAGTGCATGTTCAATGATTTTTATTATATTTACACACATACTAAACAACCATCACACTACACAATTATAGAACATTTTCATCACTCCAAAAAGAAACTTCATGTCCAGAACCAGTCACTTCTCATTCTCCATTGTCCCCCAGCTTCTGGTAACCACAAATCTACCTCCTGCTCTGTGGATTTGCCTATTCTGGATATTCCGTATAAATGGAATCATATAGTATGTAACCTTTTGCGCTTGATTTCCTTCACTTAACCATAATAATGTTTTCAATGTTCATATTGTAGCATGAATCAGTACATCATTCCTTTTGATTAATGAATAATAGTCAATCATACAGATGATCACATTTTGTTTATCTGTTTACTATTTGATGGACCCTTAAACTGTTTCCACTTTTGAGCTATTATGAATAATGCTGCTATTTCATTTGTGTACCTGTGTGTGTGTGTGTGTGTGTGTGTGTGTGTACACATATGGTTTTAATTCTCTTGGGTATATACCAACGAGTAGAATTTCTGAGTTATATGATGACTCTGTTGTACATTTTGAGGAACTGCCAAACTATTTCCAAAGCAACTGCACCAATTTACATTCCCACCAGCAATTTATGAGGGTTCCAATTTCTCCACATCCCTGTTAACACTTCGTATTGTCTGTTTTGCCCAGTGGATATGAAGTGGTACCTCATTGTGGTTTTGATTTACATTTCCCTAATGACTGATGATGTTGAGCATCATTTTATGTACTTATTGGCCATTTGTATATTTTTTGGGGGGGCACCAAAAGAAAATTAAATCTTTCACCTATTTTATAATTGGGTAATCTATCTTCATATTGTTAAGTTTTTCAGTCCTTTTCTTCAGAATTATTTTTCCAGAGATTGTAGCAAAAGTCACTGAGTTCTACCTCATTCAGTCACAGCTTTGAGAATGAAGCATAGCTTTATTGATTTGGATAATGATAAAGTTGAAAATATTTACTGAGCACTTATTTTGTGCCAGACCACTCTGAAACCTTTATTAACGTACTGTGAAAGGGAGAGCCACTGCCAGGGCCACATGTTTCTTCCCTGGATGCTCATCAAGATCAGTAAAGATTGTTTTTAAGGAAAAGCCCATGTGTTCATTTGTCTCCTTGGACAGGGAAATGCCCCCATCTGTCCACTCCCTGCCAAAGAAGCAGAGCTAACAGAGAACACACATCCATTGGCATGTAACCTCCAGCCGTGTTTTAGCTTTCCAGACCACACTAGTCATCACTAGACTTAGAACAGGTGCTTATCACAATGTGTATCAAAATGACAAAGGAAGAACCCCCACAAAACAATCTACAGAAGAATATGCAGCTAAGCAATGGGTTCATTGTCCTAGACTAATTGTAGCAAAGTCAGCTCAGCTAAAAGGCAGACATTGAGGTGAGAGAGGCTGCAAGAAAGACTACAGGAGACAAAAGGAGGAAGTTCTTCTTCAAAGATAGGTCATGATGGGAGGAGCAAAGGCAAGTACAGGCATGTTCTTCGCCAGGCCCAATCTAGTACAAAAGTTAGTTCAGTTATAGGTTTTATCTTTTTAGGTGATATATTTCTAAAACACTTGTTTTTCTCCCTACATCCCTCTGCCCTTAAAAATCAAGCATGACAACAAGAAAAAAAGTGGGGGTTTGAGATGGTAGAACATGACCCCAAATCTTCACTTTCAATATCACAACTTCACAGTTTCCAGAAATGACCCTTTTCTTTCATACCCGAGTTCTGAGATCTCAGTTAACAAATCTAATACTCCAAGGCGGCTAACTCCAGGTAATCAGTGGATTTGCATCATTGAATACAATTCTAGCTGTTAGCTTGTTAGAGGGTGGAACCCAGACAGACTGGGTAGGACAGAACCTCTTATCAAGAGGTCACCAACCAAGATGGTTCTCAGTGGCAACTTCCAACATCTTAGTGCACCTTCATTTATGTGAATGAGTTCACCTAAAGTCAAACCTCAAACAAAAGGCTTCAGGCATAATTTCACGGAATCAAAACCAAACCTCTAAATCCTTTAACTTTGTGGCCTCCTAAAGTCCTCAGGGCTGCCCCGGCACAACTCTCATGTTGAAATCTTTCTCTTGACAATATCTAGAGAACCATGGAAAGGGCAGGATGGTGTGGCGGGCTGAATTATGTCCTCCCCAGACTTACATGCAGAAGCCTTAGCCCCTAGTATCCCAGAATACAGTTGTATTCAGAGATGGGCCTTTAAAGAGGTAATTAAGCTAAAATGAGGCCATTAGGGTGGGCCTTAAACCAGCCTGACTGACATTCTTATAAGAAGCAATTTAGACACAGAGAGAGACCCCAGGGATATATGTGCACAAAGAAACCATGTCCTCCACTTGAGGACGTACACAGCACGAAGGCACAGACTGTAAGCCAAGGAGAGAAGCCTTAAAAGAAAACAACCCTACTGTCGCCTTGAGCTTGGACTTCCAGCCTCCAGCACTGTGTGAAAATCATCCTCTGCCGTGCAAGCCACTGAGCCTGCAGTATTCTGTTGCGGCAGCCCAGGCACATGACTACAACAAGGAAGGAGGGAAGCCCAGGGAAGGAGAGCCCTGGGCCTCCTCACGGGTACAGCCACTCACCCTGTAGTAGTCAGTGCTGTACACGTCCCGGGACATGCCGAAGTCCCCGATCTTCACCAGGAGGTTCTCGCCCACCAGGCAGTTCCGGGTGGCCAGGTCTCGGTGCACGAAGTGCTGCGACGCCAGGTAGACCATGCCTGCAGCGATCTGCTGGGCGATGTGCAGCATCTGTGATTGCGTCAGCTCCGCCGGTGGGTTGCCCTCGGCCATCAGCACTGCATCCGGTCCATGTGCCCTGGGAAGGACACAAAAGGCCTCATGGAGCCTCGGCTCTTTGCCTTGAGGGGTCCTGTGCCCCTCATCAGCTGCTGGTGTGGGAGGATACTACTTGCCTTAGCGAAAATAGGAGGCAAGGACAATCCACCCATAGTTTTACCTCCAAAACCTCCAGAGTACCCAGGCTTCATTTCCCAGAAAGTCTAACATTTCCAGGACCCCATGGGCCTGAACAGTGCTCCCTCAACATACAGACAGGTTCACCTTTTAGGGCTCTGGAACTACACTGGGGTCAGGCACTGGCTAGATTACAAAACCCTAGAAAGCAGTGGGTGGCTGAAGCAAAAACAAGTGAACAAAAAAATATGCAAATTAAAATAAAACACTGGAGGAGAGTTTCACTCTCCTGGGGTCAGGAGTCATTGCACCCCTGCAGGAGCCCCAACTCTCCCCCTCTCAGCCATGTCCTGCAGCAGAGGGTCCTCACCCAGGCTGGTCCCTCCAGAGTGCAGCTCTGATCTCCCCCCATTTCACCCGTTCCATGGCCCAACATGGTTTCAAGCTACCCTTGTCATCCTCAAACCAGCTTGGCAAAATAACTGAGCATCCTCATCCCAGGCATTCATTCCCAGTGAAAAATGCCATCTCCTTCAGCTCAGCCCCATCCCTGATCTCCAGCTCCATCTGCACTGGCCACCACAGAGGGCAGCTTTTTGAATCACAATACATTTAGTCTCTCACTGGGGCAACTTTTATTCCCCATACTATGTGTGGGGAGTGGTGAAGTATGGTGCTGTTGTATATCTTCTTTATATTCTGTCTTATCCAGTTTTCTCCCAGCTATGTGGCAACTTAAGGCATCTGAACAGTGGCATGTGCTTCAGGGAAGGGAGGGTCTCAGTCTTAGGATGCCACTGTTAACCCTTTACCTCCACCCGCATTCCCCAACTTGGAATTCTGCCTGGTGAGCTAAGACTGGAGTCACTGCCTGGATGGACTGAGGGGGTGCTTCAGGGCCAGGAGGAAAGGCTACTTTTGCTGCTGGACCTGCCAGGACAGTCTAAGGGCTTCTCCCTCCCAAAGGCAAACAAGGGAGATCCTTCAGGACAGTTGGAAGCACTTCAAATAAACATAGAAGATTCTAAACAAATTTTAAACTGGGTGACCCCATCCACAGTGTTCCAGAGCTATATCAGTATTTGAAAATAAGAGCCAGAATTATCCAAGAACATCCAACTTGTTTGGCCCCTCCTCCTACCGGCCAGCCCCACAGCCCCTCCCACCACGGCTGCGGCCACACTGGCTCCCAAAACACACTGTCACCAGACATTTTGTCCTTGCATTTTCAGAGAATAAGCACTGGACAAGCAGGTGGGGAATGTCCCAGCTCTGGCTGTGTCCAGCCCTGTGGCCCGGGAAAGTCTTTTCGTGAGTCCAGTTTGTTGTTGCTCTTCAGTCGCTCAGTTGTGTCTGATTCTCTGTGACCCCATGGACTGCAGCACAGCAGGCTTCCCTGTCCTTCACTATCTCCTGAAATTTGCTCAAACTCATGTCATTGAGTCAATGATGCCCAGTCTGTAATTTTCCCATCAGTCAAAAATCCAAAGGTCTTTTATGTTGGGTTATCATTTGATTTGGCTGTCGTTGCTAAGTTGTGTCTGACTCTTGTGACCCAACGGACCATATCCTGCCAGGCTCCTCTGTCCATGGGATTTCCTAGGCAAGAATACTGGAGTGGGTAGCCATTTGCTTCTCCAAGGGATCTTCCTGATCCAGGGATCAAACTTGGATCTCCTCCATTGCAGGTGGATTCTTTACTGACTGAGCCACTGGGGCTGTCACTTAGGTTCCTTTTATCCGAAAACATCTGGATATAACCTTTCCTGTTTTGGTACAAGGCAAATTCTAACACATTTATTTCACCTCCATTCAAACTCCAGCCCTGACTGCCAATGGTCACACTGAGGAGAATACAGGAAAAGCCTTGCCTTCTTTCTGCTCAGACTCTCTTACTGGAGTAAGAAGTCTTACAGTGCAGTGGGCAAGGTTCTAGGTTATCAGAAATGAATTTGATCTCCTTCTAACATGCTAGTTTTGACCTCAGTGGATGCAGACATCTCTGGGCCTGCTTCCTCATTCTGTGAAGTGGGGATACTGACTATACCTTCCTAATACGATTACACTGACAGAAGAGGCTTTAGACACTGCTAGCGTGGTGCCTTGTGGATTTTCACTTTAAAGCCAGAGGGAAATGCTTTGAAATACAGTTTTCCTTAAAAAAAGAAATGGATGGTGATATGAAAACATTCATTATCCCCTGTGCGTTTCTTTTTGTGATTGGCCTGTGAGGAGGCTCTCAGAACTGGCCCCGTCCCCTCGCTAAAGGTTACTCAAACCCAATCCTTCCTAGCACCAAGGGGGCAGGGCAAAGTGACAGCATTTTCACTCATCATAGGAAATGCCAGGAAAGGGATCTAGAGATGCACATAAATTATGAGAAACACCCAGAAAATGTAAGCCAGGGTGAAATCGTCCCAGATTCAGTTCAAAGAGTGACCTACTGTGATGATAGATAATCTGTGGCTGAAATAAGGCTGTGTACCCTCTCATCGATGTGATGGACATGAATTTGACTAGGCTCTGAGAGTTGGTGATGGACAGGGAAGCCTGGCATGATGCAGCCCATGGGGTCGCAAAGAGTCGGACATGACCGAGCTACTGAACTGACTGACTGACTGACCCTCTCCTATCATGTGTGCCTGTGTATTGAGGTTGCATGCAGGCATGCCAGGTTGCTTCAGTCACTTTCAACTCTCTGCTACCCTATGGGCCATGGCCCTCCAGGCTCCTCTGTCCATGGGATTCTCCAGGCAAGAATACTGGAGTAGATGTTGTCCCCACAAACTTTCCTCTCTGACACATTTTCCTCTTTATTCTGGTTGATGGATCTGTAATCCTGGGAGTTATACCTTCTGCATTATGGCAGCACCTGGACTGCTCTGTCCTCCAGTTTCTATAGTACTGGGAGAAGCACTGGAAGTTCCATGGAGCCACTGGAAGTTTCAGGAACTGTAGAATTTAAGGAACAAGTCAATTGCTGAGAGAAAGTAGAAGGGGGAATGGGTACTGCTGTGTTTAGAAATGGCATCACATGGCTTACACAGTCTGGATCATTCTGACCCTCTATAACCTCATGAATGGGGCTTCCTAGGGGGTGCTGGTGGTAAATAATCCACCTGCCAATGCAGGAGACCTAAGATGCGGGTTCAATCCCTGGGTAGGGATGATCCCCTGGAGGAGGGCATGGCAACCCACTCGAGTATTCTTGCCTGGAGAATCCCATGGAGAGAGGAGCCTGGTGGGCTATGGTCCATAAGATAGCAGAGAGTTGGAAACGATTGAAGCAATTTGGCACACCTGCACACAACCTCATGAATATACACGCACACGTGATAGAAGAGGGGACACAGCATTATTTCAGCCCCAGAAATCCAGACTCCTCTAAGAATCTTTCTGTGGCAGAGACTTTAGGAAAGAGAAAAAGGTAGAGGCCAGTGCAAAAGGCCACCTCTGTGTGCAAAACCCCCATCCTGCAGCAGTCTGCTCCATAGCACTGGAAAGCAGGGGCTCTCCAGGACCCCCTGCCCTGTACCCCCTCCCCTTGGGGGTGGGGCAGGCTCGTGCATTGTTAACCAGACATTTCTCCTGCTCAGTTCTGGGTATCTTGAGTAGAAAGTCCTGGTGTAAAAAGAGGGCAGGCAAGGCTTTTAAATAAGTTCTTAAGAGGAGTGCAGACAAAGGTGACAACCCCTCTCTGCTTCACTCCACAGGGTACCCTGCAGCTCTTGGAAATAGCAACATATTTCACCTCTTTAAGGAGAACATGCCTCAAGAGGGGAGAGCCCCTCTGGGCTTGGGGAGCAGGTAGCAGGGTCAGGATTCTGACCAGGGAGGCTTCCCTCCCTGCCTTGGCCTGTTGTCTCCCAGTGTGGGTGGCAGAAGCACTCAGCCACACTCTTGTGGTTCTTTAGTTCAGCTCAGTTCAGTCGCTCAGTCGTGTCCTACTCTTTGCAGCTCCATGAACCGCAGCACGCCAGGGCTCCCTGTCCATCACCAACTCCCGGAGTCCACCCAAACCCACTGTGACTCTAGACCATTACAAAACACTGCTTCCCTTCTGATTTTTAATGGCCCCCTCAGGAGGAAGTGTTGATGTGGCTGAGGCAATGGGGTTTGCAGCCAGGGGCTCTGGCTTTGAATCTCAGCTCTGTCATTCACTAGTCATGTGACTTTTTTCAGCTGTATACTGTGGATGTTGGTGTGCTCTGTGCTGTGCTAAGTCACGTCAGTCTGGTTCTTTGCAACCCCATGGACTGTAGCCTGCCAAGCTCCTCTGTCCATGGGGTTCTCCAGACAAGAGTACTGGAGTGGGTTGCCATGCCCTCCTCCAGGGGATCCTCTCCACCCAGGGGTTGAACATGCATCTCTTAGGTCTCCTGCATTGGCAAGTGGATTCTTTACTGCCAGCATCACATAGGAAGCCCCAGGGATAATGGCAATGATAGCTGATTAAGCTGATACATTTAAAACATTAGAATGCTTAGAAAGACTCAATAAATAGCTATTTTGTTTGGCCTTGCCATGAGGCTTGAGGGATATTAGTTCCCTGATCAGGTGTTAAACCTGGCTCCCAGCAATGAAATTCCCTTGTCCTAACCACTGGACCGCCAGGGAACTCCCAATAAACAGCTGTTATCACTTGAAAAAAGGGCCCTTTTCTATATTCCCTTCATTGAAGGTAATTCAGGAGACTTTTAAGAGGAAAAATTGTAATCTCCCTGAAAGCAAGGACTATGCTTGACTCTTCATCTCCCAGCCAACCTAACATAAGGCCTGTTCCTGTTGGTCCTCAATGGCTTTGGGATGAATAAAAGGGGTGGGAGGATAACTGTAGACATCTGTCTTCACAGAGAAGTTCCAATGATACTTGAGGACACAATTCATGGCAGCGTAAGGACATGGTTCCCTCCCAGAAGGAGAGGACAGACTGTAGTTCACAGCATATCCTTGCACCTGAGAACCTGATTCTTAGCATAGAAACCCTTTTGCTCCGAGAATTCAGCAGGTTCTGAAATTGAGTAGAGGAGGTTTTCAACAACTCCCTGCCCTGTACAAGCTGCCGAGGGAGAATCAGGTGCCTGCTCCTTCTGGAAGGCATGGAGGAGAACTAGGGATGGAGCTGAGAGTGAAGGAATCAACACACACACACACATGCACACACACGTGTGCACACACAAACATGTGCACAGTCTGAGCACACAGAGGCATTTACTTGAGTCCAGGTGAGTACATTTGAATCTATTATTCTACAGTTTGGGGAAAGCACCATTTTACAATAGGGACATAGTCTAGAACATGGGAATAGAAGGAAATTAGTTCTCCTATAAGCAGCTAGATCTCAACTAAATGCAGCTTCTTTTCTTCCGTTCACATTAGATGAGTCAAACTGTGTATAAGCCCCCACTGTCTTCTCTCCTACCACCTGTGTATGTGTATTCATGAGGCTAGAGACGGTCAAAAGGATCCAGACTGCACAAGCCATGGGATGCCATTTCCAAACACAGTAGTACCCTCTCCCCATTTCACTTTCTGTCAGCAATTGACTTATTCCTTAAATTATACATTTCCTGAACTTTCCAGTGGCTGCATGAAGCTACTGGTACTGATTTTATTGGAAGTCTCTCTCTAGTGCCTGTGGAAACTGGAGGAAGACAGAGTAGTCTAAGTGCTACAGTAATGCAAAAGGTGTAATTTCCCAGGATTACGGATCCCTCAACCAAAATGAACAGGAAAATGTGTCAGAGAAGAAGGGCTATGGATGCAACATCTATTGATTACCTGCTCTCACAATGGGTTTCCCTGATGGCTCAGACAGTAAACAACTTGCCTGTAATGCAGGAAGTCTGGGTTTGATCCATGGGTCTGGAAGCACCCCTGGAGAAGGATATGGCTATCCACTCCAGTATTCTTGCCTGGAGAATCACATGGACAGAGGAGCCCGGCGGGCTATAGTCCATGGAATTGCAAAGAGTCAGACATGACTGAGCGACTAACAATACGTTAGCCTTTTCTAACACACAACATTAGCCATCACAATAGTCCCAACACCAGTCCATGAGATGGGTGTTATTATACCCCTTTTGCAGGTGAGAAAACTGAAGCCAGTGAGGAACATCTTCCTTATTTCTCTTAAGTTAAACTATCTACCAAGGAATCATAGCTAACAACTGCATTTTAAAGAAAACAGCATGTTAGAGCCAGATGTGTCTTTGAGAGGATCTAACTCAGACCCACCTGAGGGTTGAGGTGATTGAGGCAAAGTGGGTTGGGGACCCACCCAAGGACCCCAAGCAGCAGATGCAGAACAGGAAGGAGAGCTGTGTCTTCTAGCCCTCACCACTGAGAGAGACTTCTTACTTTTCCCATTGTGTAAGATCTTAAATGTGTGGCTTCCATTTGCACATCTGCTTAATGTAAATAAAAGCATCACTTGATTTCCTTCACCAAGGAGTATCGGGATCACCACACTTATTTTCTCCCCTGGTAGATACAGGATAAGAAAGCTCACTATGGGTTCCAGTAGGGTGACCACAACCATCCTCTATCTCCCTCAATAAACCCAGCTCCCTTCAGTTTCCCTCACTGAGGTAGTTGGTGTATGAGTAGAAATCACTAGTAGCAGGATTCAAGCTTCTGCTTGTTGAAAACATCCTACCGGCTTCTATGCCATGAGCTTTCTATTCATTCTAATTCAGCCTCATGCTTACCCTGCTGGCTCAGTAGTGTCATCAGAACAGCTAAGAGACTTGCCCAAGGTCATTCAGCTAATACATGCCAGAGCTGAGATTCAACTCCAGCACAGCATCCTGCCTGGATCATTAGTGTCCCCTCAAGAGACACTGCTCTGCGATGCCTTTCACTTTGTGAGGTATCTCTCACTTGCTATATCTTGCAGCCCCTCCCAGGCCCCTGCACCCATTGCCCCAAGGAAGGGACCTGCCTGAGAACCTGCCATTGAAACAAGACCCAGTTTGGCCAGTGCTGGAAATCCAAGTGACAACCCTATTTAGCAACCCAACAACTCCCTTTTATCCACCACGCTTCCCCTTTCCTCATTTTGCCACCTTTCAGTTTCTCCCTGACCACACAACCCCCAGATGAAGCTGGCCATCTTTTCCTGACTTCAGGGACTTGACTTGAGTCCCAATCCTGAGTCTTCCCTAGACCTGTCCTTCCTTCTAGATGTTTCACTCTTTTGATGGTGTTCTTTTCACTCAATCCTCTGACCTACTGACCTCCTGGTTCTGCTTTCTGTCCTCAGAACAGAGTCCAAATGTCCATCTTTCCAGCCATGACTCCTCCTACCTCCTTGTCTAACCCTCCTTTCGCCCTGGTTTTTTGCGTTGTTGGGTGTCTCCAGACTCATCACTCTCACCAGCCCTTTTCCTGTGACACCTGGGAGCCTGAGCTCTTGCTGTTTCCTTTATCAGAACAACACTCTTCCCTTATCCACCTGGAAAACTTCTACAGATCCTAAGGCCCATCTCAGATGTACATGTCATGTACCATTTAATAAGCCAACACTCAATAAATGCAGGTGGGAAGGAGTGGAATCATTAGTGTCACGTTAGTAGAGTTTGTTGATTCAGGAAAAGAAGCAGGGCAGTGGACTTGGGCTCTTTTTCTGTGGCAGGCATTGGTGTTGTCACCAGGATAGGTGGTTCCAGAGAAAGCTCCAGGGGCCCCTTGGTCACTCCTGGGAACTTCCTGTCCTCACCCCCAGCTCATATGGAGCCCACCTCCCCCCTGGCTCCCGGCACCTCCCGTACCTGAGGAATTTGTTGAGGTCCCCATGCTTCATGTACTCGAAGACCATTATGAGTGGGTCGCCCTCCACGCAGACGCCATAGAACTTGACAATGTGCTCGTGCTGGAGGTTGGTCAGCAGCTCGGCCTCGCGGTGGAAGTCCTTGCGTGCATTGTCGCTGGCATCCTTCAGCGTCTGAGGGCCAGGGGCAGAGAAGAGAAACCAACACAGCTCAGACTGAGGGTGTGAGCGGGAAGCTGTCAAGCAGTCATTATTCTAGGGGGCTTGATGTTCCTGGATGGGAAGGTCATTCATCCCATGTATCACACACTCAGGTATCAGAAAATTGAGAACAAATGGCCTAATTCCTGAGGAAAAAAATGTTTGTCTGAAGAACTGAGGAAAAGCTCCTTCTGGATATGGAAAGTTTTACAGTTTACGAAGCATTTGCATAGATGTTCTCCATTAAGCAACTGACATGAACTTTTCTTTTTATAGGATGTTGAATATATTTCCTTGTGCTATACAGTAGGTCCTTGTTTATTTTATATATATTAAATAGTAGTGTGTATCTCTTAAACCCAGATTTCCAGTTTATCCATCCCTCCTTCTTTCCTCTTTGGTAAACATAAGTTTGTTTTCTATGTCTGTGAGTCTATTTCTGTTTTATAAATAAGTTCCTTTCTATCATTTTTTAGATTCCACAAATATTTCTCTTTCTCTTTAGGTCCATCCATGTTGCTGCAAATGGCATTACTTTGTTCTTTTTACGGCTGATTAATATTCCATTGTATATATGTACCACATTTTCTTTATTCATTCATCTGTTGCTAGGCATTTAGGCTGTTTTCTTGACTATTATGTCTTGGCTATTATGAATAGTGCAGGTATAAACATTAAACTGCAAGTATCTTTCTGAATTAAAGTTTTCATCTTTTCTGGATATATGTCATGAGTGGGATTGCTGGATCATACGGCAACTCTGTTTTTAGTTCTTTAAGGAACTTCCATACTGTTCTCTATGATGGCTGTACCGACTTACATTCGGACCAACAGCATAGGAGGGCTCCCTTTTTGCCATGTGCTCTCCAGCATTCGTTATTTGTAGACTTTCTGATGATGGCCATTCTGAGCAGTGTGAGGTACAGCTGTTAAGATTTTTATCCTCATCATTTTAAACCATGGTCCCAATCATTACCTCTCCCATTTGGGGGCCAGTTGGGCTTCCCTCATAACTCAGTCGGTAAAAAAATCCACCTGCAATGCAGGAGATCCCGGTTTAATTCCTGGGTCGGGAAGATCCCCTGGAGAAGGGATAGGCTACCTACTCCAGTATTCTTGGGCTTCCCTTGTGGCTCAGCTGGTAAAGAATCCACCTGCAATGTAGGAGCCCTGGGTTCAATCCGTGGGTTGGGAAGATCCCCTGGAGAAGGGAAAGGCTACCCACTCCAGTATTCTGGCCTGGAGAATTCCAGGGACTATACAGTCCATGGGGTCGCAAAGAGCTGGACATGACTGAGCAACTTTCACTTTCACTTGTACTTTCTAGGCTGTCCTGTGCACCTCACCCCTACTCATATAAACTTTGTAAAGCTTTATATTATGAAAATATTTAGTAGAGAGAAGAACATAATAAACCCTCAGGTACCCATCTTCCAGCTTCAGCAATGAAGATATCTCCAGTCTTTATTATGTAAGCTCTCCAAAAAGACTTCCCCAGCTTGTGCCCCATCCACTGCTGGCTCAGGAAATGTCTGTGCCAGTGAGCTCATGAAGGCCAGTCATGCTGCCACAAAAACCATGTCCAAGAGCATGCAGATGGGCTCTGGTGCCTCTAGTTCTCTGTTCATTCCATTTCGCCTCCCACCACAGTGTCACAACAGGGCACAACTAGCATTTGTTGACACCACACACACGCTGAGCTCCTGTCCTATGCCAGTCCCTGACCAGAGCTGCAGCGGCATCAAGAAGATGTTGACCTAAATAGCGGCCTCAGACACTCATGAGCAAATAGGGTGATAAATCACAATTATAATTCAACCTCCAGACACAGTGCCTGAATGATCTGGCTTCCCTGCATCTCTATCCAGCTTGATCTCTTGACATGCCTGTCTTGAAACTTATGCTTCCACTTTATGAAATGTCTGAAGCTGCCCAAATGACACTGGCCACATTCCTCCTGCCCTGTCCGTGTTCATCTCTCTGCCTGGTATGCTGATTTGGCCGGGGTCACCGATACTGGGGGTTGAATAATACCCTGCCCCAAAGGTATCCACATTCTAGTTCCTGAATGTGTTACCTTACATGGCAAAGGGGACTATACAAATATGATTAGGTTAAGGATCTTGATGTGGGGAGATGACCCTAGGTTATCTGAGTGACTTCAATGTCATCACAAACAAGGATCCTTATGAGAGACAGGCAGGAGGTTTTTCCAGCAGTCATGTGTGGATGTGAGTGTTGGACCATACAGAGGGCTAAGTGCTGAAGAACTGATGCTTTTGAACTGTGGTGCTGGAGGAGATTCTTGAGAGTCCCTTGGACTGCAAGGAGATCCAAAAATCCTAAAGGAAATGAACACTGAATATTCATTGGAAGGACTGATGCTGAAGCTGAAGCTCCAATATTTGGTCACCTGATGTGAAGAGCAACTCACCGGAAAAGACCCCGATTCTGGGAAAGATTGAAGGCAGGAGGAGAAGGGGATGACAGAGGATGAGATGGTTGGATGGCATCACTGACTCAATGGACATGAGTTTGAGCAAACTCCAGGAGATGGTGAAGGACAGATAAGCCTGGCATGCTGCAGTCCACTGGGTCTCAAAGAGTCAGACATGACTTAGTGACTGAACAACAACAACAAAGAGGAGCAAGAAAAAAAAACTGTTAGGATAGAAGCAGAGATGAGAGAGGAGAGAAGATACTTTACTGCTGGCTTGGAAGAATTGAGAAGAGGCCATGAGCCAATGGGGAATATGGGGAGCCTCTAAAATCCAGACAAGGCAAGGAAAAGAATTCTCCCCTAGATCCTCCAGAAGGAGCCAAAGCATCTTGGCCTTAACTAAGAAAACCTAATTTCAGATATCTGCCCCCAACACTGTGAGAGAAATAATTTGCATTGTTTAAGCCCCTGAGTTCGTAGTAATCTGTTACAGCACCTGTAAGAATACATAGACTACCACTACACCTGGTTAACACCTAGCAGTCCTCCAAGACTAGGCTCTGCCATCACCTTCCTGAGAAGTGTTCACTGACACGTGGATTGTTGTCACGTCCCTGCGGCCTGGCCTCCCAGGCTAGCTTGGACAACCCTCATAGGTGCACCTCATTCCACCTCTATCATATCACTGGCCATAGTACACTCTAATTGCACATTTATTTGCTTATCTCTGGTACAGATGGTAAGCTTCTTGACCCAGGGACTGTGTCCCCACCTCCACACTGCTGGCGCTGGGCACAGCACCAGGCACATGGTGTACAGTCCAGAGGTGTTTGTGGAATGGGTGATAAAGGCTATGAGAAGCAAACACTGGGAGCAAAAGAGGAGGTCAGAGGGAAGCCCAAAGGACTCCTCCTGGGAGAGGTGGCATGTGACTCCCTTCTCCAAGGAAACTGCAGTAGGTCATGATCAAAGTTAGATGGCAAATGAGAATATCTATATTCACTTAAGTAGACACTGGAACAGAATGAAAGCACTGTCATCCGCCAGTGTGTCTGAGTGCAGGGCTCGCACTGTGTCCTGTGTCCAAGAACTCTGTCAGGTACTTGGTGGTCATTGTGTAGCTCACTGCCTGGATGCATCTGACCTGGACAACAAATGGACCTTGGGATATGCCACAGGTCAGGATCCCTGGGGAGAAGACTGAGATGGAGTTTGGTGGGCAAGACACGTATTGGGATTCATACCTGTGGGAGGAATTGTGCAGAAAGTGAGGCTAAGCTGTGATTCAGTCTAATAGAAGCTCATCTGCCCTGCAGGATGAGCCTTCAGAGTGGTCCTGAGTTGGGCAAAGGGGGCTGGGCCTTTATAGCCCCTTAACAAGGAACCATTGGATGGTGGACACACCAGGAAAGGAGTATGACCTTGAGTGGACTTGCTGAGCCCTCATAAGTTGCTGGCACCCAAGGACTGTCTGTTGCAGCAAGTGCTTCATTCCCAGGGGGTCTGGGTGGTCTGTCATTGAGTTTACCACACAATGAGTTTGTAATATACAATCAACCCCACCTAAGACTGCTCTCCAGACAGTACACTGAGAATACGCAGGGCCTGCCTTGCATCAGCAACAGGAAATATAAGCAGCAGCAAGATCATGAAGTCTTTTCTGTTACGACCTTTCCAGAAGCTAGTATTTTCATAAACTGCCTTTAGTAGGATTTGAAGCTTTCTTTCCAGTGACCTAACCTAAGGAGACAGGAATTGTAGGTATACTTCTCATTAGACCAGACACAGTTGCTTCTTATGTCAAATTCTAGAGATCCTTGAGATGTCATTCCAAAAACAAAAAGTGTCTGGTGATGGGGTTCACTATTCTCCCTTAAGAGTGAGGTTTTCTGAGAAGTGTCCCTAAATGCACCACTGGTTCTGCTTGGAAAGTGAGCAGATTTGGGCCAGTGAGTGCTCAGAGAGGCCATAAAGCTGTGATAGAGTCGTTGCTACAGAAACTGCACATTTCTTCATATAATAACAAAATGAACAGTGACTGAAAATTTGAGGTCTAGGGCTCTGCTCCCTTTCAGCTCAGAAAACTGGGCTCACACACTTTCAAACTAATCTCCTCTCATCTCTGTTGCATTGCAAGTGAGAAGAACTTATCTTGGTGATTTGTTTACCTTGGTTTCACCCATTGGCAAGTTCTTAGCTGTTTTTTTTTTTTTTTTTTAATCCACACACTGTTTTGTAGATGAGGTGAGTAGATGGACATGGAGGGATGCCCCTCATGTCCTTATCAGCTTTGGGCTCACAGAGCAAAACACACACAGAGCATTTCTTACACTCAGATTTCCATTATGATTTTGGTACGTGCCCGTCTCCCCTATGTCCTTTGACAGAAATGTGTTGTGTTCACCCATTTATCACTGGCTGCCTATCTCAGTGTCTGGCAACTTCAAGAACCCATGACCCATGAGGTCTGTGCAAACTAGAGATTAAGGAGCATTGGGAAGGGATGAAAAGTGATTGGTTATCTGGAAAGACAGAGCATGAGCCCAAGTAAGGAACAGAAATGAAGGAAGCATCTGGAAGAGAAAGCAGGTAGGGGGGTGCAAGGTTAAGGAGAGGACAGCCCAAAGCACTCTCTCCTGGACAGCTGACCCCAAAGTTTGTGTAGATATTGACACTGGTGATACCCACAGGGGAGCAGGTCTAGCTTCACATCAAAAGATCCAGGTTCAAACCTTGGCTCTGCTCTGGACCTCTCTGAACTCTGGTTTTCTCTTCTGTAGGATAAAGAAGGGGTAACAATGTAATTTCCTTCACAGGCTGCCTGGCAGGACTAAGTGAGGTAGTATAAGCTGAAATACCTCCCCAGCTCCCTGGTACAGACTGATATTTGGGAGATTCAAACTTGAAACTTCAACCAACTTGCATTCAATTCGCTCATGCTAAGTAAGATCTGAGAAGGCCAAAAGATGCATGGATAAGGCATGAGGCCAGTCCAAGGCATGAAAGTACCTCTGAGACTGCCTTGGTTCCCTCCTGAAATCCCTTGAAGCCTGTGGAGCTTTCTCAGAGATCCAGTCTCTTTATGCACTCTGCTTTGAGTTGCTGAGATAATTCATTTCCAGTCTCTTTATGCACTCTGCTTTGAGTTGCTGCTGTGGTCAGGCCTTGTTCCATCTTTAACCATGAATTGGAGAAGGCAACTGAGATTTTCAGATCATTATCAAAAAGCATGAACACATTCTGCAGGTAAACATTCTTCTCAAGTTTCAGCTATGTAGTACTGACTCAAGAACGTTAGATTTTGTGTGTTTATATGCGTGTGTTAGAGAAAGAGAGAAAGAGAGACATGAAGGGATGTCAGACAGCAGGGTAGAGTGGGAAGGAAGACAGGGTTTTCTTGTGTTGGGGGCACCAAACTGAAAGACTTAACAAACATCTCATATTTCCATTCCCCAAAGCAAAATCCTACAAGAAGAGACTCCACTCTCAGTGCAAAACTGTGCTTAAAAACTGTGCTTCAGTACTATTTCTCAATTTAAGAAAACGAGATCTCACTATTCATGGGACAAACGTATTTAACAAATCTGGCTTCATCCTATGTATGTGCCCATCCATTTTTACATGTAAAGTTCTTTTGCTAAATTATGATCCAATTCTATTTTAAGAGATTCAGAAAATATGGCGGTAACGAGTTGGGCAAAATCATCTTCTGAATTTGGCACTCGAAGGACAGAATTTTTCTAAGGGTGGAACCATAGCCAGACAGCAATCAGAAGCTGGAAAAATCCTGCTATCAACCCTATTTATAAATTTCATCTCTGTTTTAGCACCGTGGCTGATTGTCATTTTACTCAATTAAGGGTGGCGTGGCTAGTTCCCCAATCCCTTGGCAATGGACACAGGGTGGCAGCTTCCCTCACTGACAGTCCCTTCCACTTAAGTTTCATTTTGACAGGCGTATTTGCCCCATCATTGAACACTGCTATTTTCTTACTCCTAGCATCTGCTTTGTAGCTTCATTTCATCTTATTCCTGGTGAATTTCCTGACACTCTAAAGATGCTACCCTTTCTGAAGACATTCTCAAGGGAGAAGACTTATCCAGAGCTTCAGTGAGTTACTGTCTGGTGTTCACATTGATCCAGAGTTGGAAGAGTGGATTAAAATGAAATAAACTCAAGTACAGAGCTGAAGTGAAGGTAAAATAGGAGGAAAAAACAAAAGAAGATTAACATTTTTCTGAAATGCTTCCACAGACTATTAAGACTAACAGGAAGCTAGTAGGAGAAGCCAGAGGACTTATTTGAAACCATTGGTGTGGCTGGATGCTGTGGGACATGACAAATGATTGTGTGTTCAAAGTATAGGTGGTTTAGGAGTTGTTTTTCAGTTGCCAAGTTGTGTCAAACTCTTCACAACCTCATGGACTGTAGCATACCAGGCTTCCTGTATCTCACCATCTCCGGTTGCCCAAGTTTATGTCCATTGAATCAGTGATTCAATCCACCTATCTCATCCTCTGTCACCCTCTTCTCCTTCTGCCTTCAATCTTTCCCAGCATCAGGGTTTTTTCCAGTGACACAAGGTAAAATGAAGACTATCCTTTTTAACATGCTGGTCTTATATCTTTCTCTTTTACATTTTAGAGAGCAGAGAAACAGAGTTAAGGTGAAAGATAAAAAAAGAGATTATTATGGCAAAACCTTATTACACACTATGCATACCACTGTGCTTAAAGCATAAAAGGCAATGAGTAAACTCTCCTATGAGGCAACCAATATCTGTGAGAATTGTGGCCAACATGCTGAAGTGTTTCTGGGTCAAGATCTGTTTCTAACTGAGACTGTTTACTCTTCTGATGTCTTCCAGATCTGCAATGTCCAAAATGGTAGCCAACAGCTACATTTGGTCAGTGATAATTTGAATATAGATGGTCCAAACTGAGATATGCTACAAGTGTAAAATACAGATTTCAGATTTTGAAAACTTGGTGTACATAAAATATCTCATTAATATTTTTAGATTAACAGTATGTTGAAATGAAAATATTTTAGGTAGATTGAGTTAAATTAAATACATTAATATAATTAGTTTCATCTGCATGCTTATACTTTTTAACGTGCAGACTAGGAAATTTTGAAACACAAACAATTTGTGGCTTGCTTTTGTGACTCACATTGTACTTCTACTGGACAGATCCATTCTATAAAATCCACCTTAGTAGGCTATTAATGAGTCAATCTGCTTTGGGGGAAAATAATGCTAAAGTGAAATACTGTTAAGACAGACATGCTCCTCATACAGTTCCTTACAGGCAATGATTACTCCAGTATTTAGAAGGAGATGGTGAAGGACAAGGAAGCCTGGCATGCTGCAATCCATGGGTCACAAAGAGTTGGACACAACTGAGCAACTGAACAACAAAAGCCACAAGACTGTATGATTCTTCTAACTTATAGGGTCATCTCTGAAGAAAAGTAGATGAAGCTTCTAACCAATTCTTACAAAAGTGAAATTTTGAGGAGTATATTTTAATAAATTCAGAGAGAGAAAGAGCTTGATAGAAATAAAATCTTAGAAACTAAGAAGAGTGTAGTAACTGCCCTCCTAGCATTCCTAGAAATGTAAAAGCTAATTAGATGACTGAATAAAGACAATACTGCTCACACACACACCTAGATAGTTCTCACTGTACTAGAAACCAACACTCTGTATATCAACTCAATGATATGCAACCAGCCCTTGCAAGGATTTTAAATATATACCAAGTGGCAGTCTCAGATACAAGATTCATAGCCAGGGTGCTGATTGCTGCTATGTTTATTTTCACAACCATGGTTCCAACTCTAACAAGTCAAACATCTAATGAGAATCATGAGGTTAATTTCTAATTCACATACTTTAAGTACTTACAGAATTTGAGGAAAAAGATTGATGGTTTGTGTGTGTATATTATATCAAGTTGCATATTATAAATGCTAATCTTTGAAAGACAGGAAACTAATTCACAGCAACTGTCATATTAGAGAAATATTGACTCAAAAGAATAAATCAGAAGTTGGCCTTCAATATGGACAATTGCAAGACACTTACAGGCTTTAAATACACCAGCATTCAATTGACTGAGATAATTCCACTGGATAGAAAAGAGCTGATGGGTCCCTGTAGACCCTGATTCGACTCTGAGTTGGGCTGCCATGTTAAAGTCAATTAAAAAGCAGCCCATCTGCCACAATGTATATTTTCCAGGGATGCACAGGAGTTAAATGAATACCCCAGCTATGTTTGGTATCAGATGAGTCCTCAGTAGAGTGGAATGTACTGCTTGGTTTCAGCATTTCTGAAAAGATGTATGTAAATTGGAGAAAAGCCAAGAAAAAAAGGGTTAAGGAGACAAATTAACGAGACAAAAAACAGATCTCCCATCAAAGGTTAAAAGTTGAAGTTACTGGGGAAGGGACATTGATGGAGCAACTTAATAACTGGGGCCCAAGTGACTCCAGTACAAGAGGGATTCTGACACGGGAAATGTTACTGTCCATCCTACAGCACATGTGAGTGCACACACACACACACACACACACACGAGCACATGTATACACATGCACTCACCAAGAAAGAATGCACTCCCACTACAAGAAGATAGAGATCTATTAAGCAATGTCCAGACAATAAGATGATTAAGCCTTTTAGCAAGCCGCCATTAAAAGTTATACAATTTGTTACCAGAAACTTATAAAGATGGAATTGATAGTATTTTCTGCAACATTATATTCTGTTAAGGAATATAACTATCTTTTAAGGGCAACACTGATAAATATTCTCTTAACTACATTAATCTTGTCATCAATTTCTATTTGTGGGAAAGGAATTTCACATACTAAAGTAAATTAAGAAGAGGAGAGGGGCACAGGAAGAAGGAGGAATGGGTGAGAGACTTCACAAATAATCAAGATGTAAGAACAGAAGGATGACTCTTCTTAAAAATTAAACATAAGGAAGGAAAGAAGAAAGACAAGAAGAAGGAAAGGAAGGAAGGAAGGAAGAGAAGAAGGGAGAAAGAAAATAGCCATCTGGTTTAGAAATAAACTTGTGTGGATAAAGTATTTGAGTTGATGAACTCTTGACACTCTTTCTTATCTACAGATTGCTTCCCTGTTCCAGAACCGGTGGTTCCTGGAAAGCGATTCTTTTCAAGCTCTTCCACTGCCCTTACAAATATTTTAAGACAACTGGCTTTAGTTGCTTCTGGCCTATAAGTGGTCTCATCTGTGTCACGTGATCACACTGGATTCTTGGACTGCAGGCAGGTGCCTGGCAGGAACACTGAGTGGAATAACTGGACACATGGTATTTCCTTCTTAAGGAATCTAAAGGTAAGTTATAGAGCCCATGGGAGCAGCAGCTGCCAGGACGCAGCAGCCCAAGCCAGGGAGCAGAGAGGGGTGAGATAGCTGTGCCATGCCAGCAGGGAAGCCTGGAGGAGAGACCTAGTGCCTCCTGCAAGGATAACAAAGGGACTGCCCTAAGGGCCAGTTCAGATCCTAGCGAGCTTCTAGACCCAACTGCTCTACTCACAGTGAGGTCCTGCAAGTCCTATTTGAGATGGTCATCTTTCATTTTTTCCTGTCAGATCTCTTTTCTCTGTCTTCTCACTTAGCAGCTCTACCATTCTTTCAGGAAACAAACGCCTCCCTACATTTGGTCAACATGTGTGAGGAGAGCTGACCTCATCTTCCATTTGCAGGGATAGGCATGTGACCCAGGCCTGGATAATCAGAACATTCTATTCCCTTGGCTGGAGGGCCTGGTGAAACAACTCAAGATAAACCAATAGGGGGTGGCCCTTCAACTTGTGCATAGTTGTTGGGAAAGAGGAGTTCTCTTTTGGGTTGCCAGGATGGCTGCATGTAAACCCAGAGCAGTTCTTGCTGAATCTTTACCAAAGTATGGGGAGAACCTGCCCAAGAATGCATTCAGCATAGAAGAAAGCAGAGCTGAGAGATGGAGAGAGAGAAAGAGAGAGAGAGAGGGGGGGGGAATTGCTGATGCCAGGGAGCTAGAGCACCAACAGCAAGGGTTTCCAGTAGTTTGGGCAAATAAATTCCCTTTTCTGCCTAAATCAGCTTGAGTTGTGTTTCCAATGAACATTATACTGCTCTTATATACTGCTCAAAGCTGATTGAGATATTTTGCTTGCATCCCCTCACGAGGCGAAAGCACTCACTCTGGAATTTTCTTTATTTCCACCTATTTCCTTGAATTACATTTCTATTTGGGAAAACAAGAATATCTCTCTTATTATCATACACAATTGAGCAAAATTACCCACTCCTTTGTATTACCTCATACATCATGTTGAATTTCCTCAGTTTGGTTTATAGGGCATGTGTAGGATTCAGTACATGAAAATATGATGCACAGGGAGCCTGGGGCTGATGTGGAGGTCAGAGTTTTAGTCCTTGGTCTGACATTAAGTGATCTCGTTCAAGCTATGTGACTTTGGAAGGATCATTTATCTTCTCTGGGCCCCTCTTCTGTTTCCTCATTGGCAAAAAAGTATGAGTTAAACTAAAAAAATTCAATAATAGCTCTATATTTCTGCATAGTGATTTAGTTATTTCTAAAATGATTTCTCATTAGATTACATCATATATATATACACACACATATACTATACACACATATAAATAGCTGATCAAATCATTTCCTTAGTTAGAAGTGCCAACTGCCAACACTTTACTTTTTCAAAAGGCTCTTTTTCAATAGTCCATCCATCCATCCAACAAGCATTTATTGCCTGCTATTACATACTAGGCAATGTGCTAAAAGGTATGATTCCTACCCTCAAGAATATGCCACTCTACTGGAGAAGATAGACAAATGTTGCTGATTAAATATACCCACAAATACATGTACTGATTAACAGCCTTAACAAATGCTCTTAAGGACAAGTACAGATGCCTCAATAACATGGAACTGGGAGGTCTGACCTAGACCAGGGAGTAAGAGGAAGTCTCCTTGAAGGGGTAACTTGAGATGAGAGCTGATGGGTGAGGGGAGCTGTATGGCTCCTCTGTAGGGCAGGGCCCCCCAGGCAAGGGCATGGCCATGGTGTGTTAGATACTATGTGAGCTGGCTCGTGGTAACATGCCACAGAGTGTATTAGTCAACTTTGCCAAAACCCTTGCATCATTTCCTCTGTTGTTGACAAGCAAATATTTAGTAATATGAAAAGAAAAAGCCCTTCGTTAGATATAAAGAAAGTGCCTGCTGAGCTCAGACATCACTGTTTCGCACCTTGCCAAGTCTTGTGCAGCATCTATAACTCCTTTTAACTCGCACCTCAAGGAAGTCACTCAGCTTCTCTGGATCTGTCATCTATAAAACACGAGACGTGGGTTATAGATACGATTCCTAAGGCCTCTCTTGTGTTTCTAGGAATACACCTGAGTTAGTGGAGAGGGGGAAGAGAGACTATGAATCCTACAAAGCCCACTTGTGGCTATATTTTAAAAAATGAAAATTAGCGTGCATTCACAGCACAAGGAAATGTAGGAATTGTAGCTATTGAAAAGCAAATTGGATGGAGCCAAAAATAGTTAATGCATCCACAGCTAATGCAGAGAAACTGCAATGAAGTGTTTCCTTGGCAATTGAGTTAAAGATAAAGGAACTTATTTTGATCAAAGACTGGTTTCTATGCATCTCATTTTCTCTCTGGGTTCTCCAGTTGTCTTTCAGTGGGAAGGCACAAATCCATTTCACTAAGAAACAAAGGTCATCCAAAAATATCAAGCAAAGGGCAATCTGACTGGATCCAAACAAGCAGATACTCTAATGAGAGAGGCTGGCTCAGGCTCTGAACCCTTGAGGGGTCTGCACAAGCCTAGGCTAACTCCCATCTTAAACTGACTTCTGCGGATCCCTCAAGCTCTTTAGTCATTTGGAACAAGCAGCGTCAAAATTTACAGGAACCTGACATCTGTCAGTCTGAATGTAAAACCTTGGATTTCAAACCAGTCAGCTCCTTCTAGAGAAGGAAAGAGGACAATAGCTGCTATTTCTTAGCATGCATCATCAATGCTGCAGGGGTTGCTAGGCAACGGGCAGAAAGACTGTCAAACATCCCTGGGTGCCTCCAATGGAAGAGAAGCAGCCCCGGCAGCCACTCCTCAGAGGTGACAGGTTATGGAGGCCCTGGAGGCCACGTTCAGTTCCTTTTTAAAAAAATTCCTTTACTGTGGTCAGCAAGGCACCATAGACATTTTCCTCCCAGACTTCTCAGATAGTCTTTGAATACACTTGCAATTGGCCCACGTGCCTAAACATGAGCAGGTCAGGCCGGCAAGAGTCAGCTCCATGTGTTATTCTGATCCCATTCATCCCAGAGCCCACGGAAACCCGGACTTGTTCCTTGCGTGGCTGTGGCCTCTGGATCTCACAGTTAAAATGGGCCCCCGCCCCACCGAAGCTTGAAATCATTCCGGCCAAGGTAAGCAAAGCCTCTGATTTCCACAAAAGGCTACATTTGAGGTAAGGGAGATGAGATTTCTTTGGTGTATGACCTTGTAGTTGAAATGACTGTTTAAGCTGTGGCTATTTTTTTCTCACTACTTGAGAGAAAGGGGCAAATTTTCTTTGTTTTCTTTTTCAGCAGTTTTGATTAAAGAGCACACACTCATCGTGGGTTGTTAATCTGCAAACAATTATTTGGCAAAGCCAGGAGGTTCATGGGGACTGGGGCCTGGGTCTGGGTGGAACATGGGATGAGGGCTGTGATCGGGATTTAAAGAAAGGCTGCAGTCCATGGGGTGGTGAAGAGTCGGACATGACTGAGCGACTTCACTTTCACTTTTCACTTTCAAGCATTGGAGAAGGAAATGGCAACCCACTCCAGTGTTCTTGCCTGGAGAATCCCAGGAACAGGGGAGCCTGGTGGGCTGCTGTCTATGGGGTCGCACAGAGTCGGACACGACTACAGTGACTTAGCAGCAGCAGCAGCACCAACAGTAGTGATGGGAAGTATGCTGTGGGCAGGACCATTGGCTGAACATTGCTGACACTGGCTAATCCTTCATCTTTACTAGATTAAGCTCTGAAATCCTGTTTAGCATGCGTTTGGAAGGAAAAGTGATGTCTGAGTTAAAGGTGCCCTGGATTTAGCTGGGTAGCACTGGCTCCTTAAGGACACTGCAAGAAGTACAGAGGAGCAAGCACAGAATTAGAAATAACAGGAACATGAAAGGCGATACCCGCTGAGAAATTTTGAGTCTATTTCTATCAAGCGGAGGGCTTCCCACGTGGCACTAGTGGTAAAGAACCCACCTGCCAATGCAGGAGACATAAGTCATGTGGGTTCGATTCCTGGGTTGGGAAGATCCCCCGGAGGGGGGCATGGCAACCCACTCCAGTATTCTTCCCTAGAGAATGCCATGGACAGAGGAGCCTGGCTAGCTACAGTCCATGGGGGCGCAAAGAGTCGGACACGGCTGAAGCAACTGAGCACACACTACCGAGCTGAGGCCTCTCAGCTATTCCTACACTATCCTCTAGGTTTCCCTCATCTCCTACGATTTTCTCACATTCAAAGCTTTCACCTTGTGACCTCATGAAGTGAACAGTTTCCTGGATGGCCTCCAAACATCAGTGGGAAACATGGCCCAGACCTTGGCCCCAGGGTCCTCATTGTCCTTGTCTATGACACATGCAAGATTGGGGTTACATGTTCCCAGAATGTCTTCCAGCTCTATCCTTATATCAGGCTCTGAATCTCCAAAAATAGAGGCACCTTTTGGTCCCATTTTTCCAAAGGGGGTAAAAAAAGATAACAGCAGAAGAAAGCGAAGACTGCAGATATAACACTGCCAAATGTTCTGAACATTTTGTGCTTTAAAAAAAATAACAAACTTTTTGAGTAAATGAAAGAAAAGAGGAAGCCTTCTCAGCAGCAGGAATTAAACATCCTCAGGGTCCCTGCAGGATTCTCCTTTCACTCCACTCACCCCGCTTGACCTTGATTCTCTCCCGCATCTCCCTTCCCCTCTTCTCTCCTCTGTCTCACTACCCCCTCCACTTGCCTATCTTAGTGAGATGATGTTTATTCCATAGATATTACATTTCTCATCCCTAGAAAGGCCTGTCCTTTATTCACCCCAAAGTATAGCTTTTTAGGAGCCTTTCCTGAGAGTTTAAGTGTATCTGAGCCACTCGGCTTAGTTACTTTTGATGGCGAGGAAAGCAAATGCATGGTGTTTCATTAGGATGAACTGTAACAGAAACTATGTTTAGTCTGTAGGTTGGGAAAGTTTAAGAATCATTTTATTTCTCTCCTCCGTTACCCATTAAGCATATTTTGAAGTATTTTAAGGCTGAGTACAACAGTAATGGAATACATATCTCTTTTAAAAAATGAAAAGTTCCTCAGTACCATTTTTCTAGATTCCGTTATATATGTGTCAATATACAATATTTGTTTTTCTCTTTCAGACTTATTTCACTCTGTATAATAGGATGAAATGAGATTCATCCACCTCAGCTCAATTTGCAGGGCAGGTATAGAGAAGAAGACATAAAGAACAGATTTGCGGACACAATGAGGGAAGGAGACGGTGAGACCGCTTCAGAGAGTAGCACTGAAACATACAGAGTACCATATGTAAAATAGATAACTAGTGGGAAGTTGCTGTGTAACACAGGGGACTCCGCTCAGTGCGCTGCGGCAACCTAGAGGGGTGGGATGGGGAGGGCATGGGAGAAGGGTTCAAGGGGGAGGGGACATATATATACTTATGGCTGATTCATGTAGGTATACAGCAGAAACCAAGACAACTCTGTAAAGCAATTATCCTCCAATTAAAAACGAATAAAAGTTAAAGCATTAAAAGACCAGAAAAATAAATAAATAAATAAAACACATCCATCGACTCGCAAAGAAAGTTGTCCTGGTTATAATGAGGAAATAAATGCCACTTGTGCAAATACTTTGTTTGGCCAAATGAACAAATAAAAACCAAAACTCAATCATCTTACGTTAGGTCACAAAGTTACATTTTATTACATTAGCCACATACTTATTCATTTGGCCCTTAATTCATTTTATAAACACATGCCTCTCTTAAGTGTTTTACATAAATTGTACCTTGGTGATTTTTTTAAACATTTTTACAGTGCACATGTAAAAGATATGCTGAAGTTTTTTGTGCTATTTGTGTTAATCCTTGTGATTTAGAGGGTCCAGTGGAAATTTCAGCCCTTTCAATAATGTTTATTTTTTTAATATAAATTTATTTATTTTAATTGGAGGCTAATTACTTAACAATTTTATTGAAGATGCTGCTGCTGCTAAGTTGCTTCATTTGTGTCTGACCCTATGCAACTCCATAGATAGCAGCCCACCAGGCTCCTCTGTCCCTGGGATTCTCCAGGCAAAAACACTGGAGTGGGTTGCCATTTCCTTCTCCAATGCATGAGAGTGAAAAGTGAAAATGAAGTTGCTCAGTCGTGTCAGACTCTTTGCAACCCCATAGACTGTAGTCACCAGGCTCCTCCGTCCATGGGATTTTCCAGGCAAGAGTACTGGAATGGGTTGCCATTTCCTTCTCCATATTGAAAATGAGGTCTCCTTTAAAAAATTATTGTAATTTAACACATAGGCATTTATTATTTTATTTTTATTTTCCATGCCATGCAGCACGTGTGATCTTAGTTCCCTGACCAGGGATCGAACCTGCATCCTCTGCAATGGAAGCATGGAGCTTTACAACAATTGGACTGCCAGGGGATTCCTCAGGTCTCCTTTTTAGAGTTTATGGAAAAATGGTTATGACAAAAGATTTTCAGACTTCTGTCTTTCAATAAAATCTCGTGTCTCCTAGGGCGGTAAGATCCATCCCCCAGAGATGTTCCCTTCCAGATGCCATGTCTAGGGCCTTGGAGATATTTGGAAGGGACAAAGTAAGTACATAACAAAACTTCTCAGCAGAAATGAGGCTGAGAGAGGGAAGTGAAGATCACAGTATCCTTTCCAGGTCTTCTGAACATGAGACAAGCTCCAGCTGAACTTGGACACGCTCCGAGCAATCTGAGGAGAAAGCGAAGTCTCCAAGTTTGGTGGGGTGGATTGTGTTTGACCCCAATGACCTCTGTCCAGAGTTCAGTTAACACTGACTGGGGAGATTAACTCAGAGATATCCACTGCCTGCAGGCTGGAAAGATGTTCCTGAGCAGAACCCGTTGTCCCTGTGCCCCAAACATCCTTCCCACTGTCCATCACTTAAAGGAATTTGGACACATCCTCCATGGTAGATGTACTTTGCTCCTGAAACGGTCACTGCAATAAAATAAAATAAAGCAACACTTCCACACGTGAGTAGTGATCATGGGTAATGAGACATTCTGGAGTGTTCGCTTACCTTCACAGCCACCAAGATCTTGTCCTGCTCAGGACAGAGGTTATAGCATTCAGCGAGGAAAACTTTTCCAAAGGCTCCTTCACCTAGCTCCCTTTTCAAGACAATGTTGTGTCGCTTGATGTGCTGAACAACTGTAAGACAAAGACAGAAGGGAAATTGGAATCGAGGCAGCCAGAGCTGAAGGCAAAGGGCAGGAGTTGGCAGGCTGCATCCTGAGCTCACAGGCCTAAAGTCTCTCCTCTGCACATGGAAAACTGGAGGATAAACTCAGCATCCATCCTCTACGTCCAAAAGGGCTTCCAGGCAGTCGGTGGTTTAGGCTTGCTCTCCAGAATGGAATCACTGTTTTTGATAGAACCAAAGGAATCACTTAGCTGTTGGCTGCAAAACATCATTCATGATCTTTATGGACCAAGAAAGGGGAGAATTGAGAAGGGGATGGATATGAATGGCAGGTCTCTCATAAGCCAGATGCTTTGCATATATTCATCAGTTATGTCTAGTGGGAAAAGCAGAGAGCTAGCTAGGAAGCCCTGAGCCTTTGTTAAGCCCCTTCAGCTTATTGAGGGAGACAGGCTCAGAGGACACAAAGGGAAAATGCAAGATCTGTGCATTGCTGATGAAGGCTGTGTCCTCACCTCACTTTTTGCTTCCTCACGTGGTGGGCTCCATGGTTGAGTTTTGGTGACTCCTTCCATTTAGACCAGAAATGGCTAGCCGATTGTGCTAACGGCTGGTTTCCTTAGCTCCTTTCTAAGAGCAGGTTCTAGCCTTGGCTGTTTAAAGCCAAGAAGAGACATGCACAGAAGCATCAGGGGAAGGGGGATGATTTATTCTTCTCATCTAGAGCTGAGCTGGCCCATGCCACTCATCCATCATCTTCCTGGAGGAGGCAGGAGGCGGTCCCAAGGTGGTTCTTTGGGAGCCTGGTAGTGCACAGTGGGAGGCAAGTGAATGATTCTCAGGACAAAGCTGGTGGAGAAGCCCGAAAAGAGACTCTGCAGAGGATAGAGGACTTTACAAGGACGAGGCTTGGGCCTCGTCACCCAGCACATCAAGCGTTGGATCCCCGAGCCCAGGGCTTCCACTGGGTCACTGCCACCAGGCATTTCTGAACTTCTCATCCCTGAGTGGCATACTGAAAAAAGAGACTGTGAGTCCCTCTAGGGCTTGGAATGTGCAGTCAACAATATTCTCTCATTGGACTCTAAGAAGCATTCTTTCCTACATTTTAGACATGGGGAAACTGAGTCTGCAGGAATTTCAATGATTCATAGTGTGGGAATGGAGGAATTGGGATGTGGACTCAGGTTTGTGTGAACCCAGAGTCTGTAACTTTTCTTCTGCACCAGAAAGTTCTTGTTTCAGTTGTAAGTTATGCTAAGTGTGATGAGAGAAAGGGAAGTATGTAAGCAAGAGAGTAAAAGGTAAAAATAACCTCCCAGTTTCCTTCCTGCTTAGTTCAACAGCCAGTTCAAATTATCAAAAGTTCCAAAGAAAATACAAAGCTTATCTCTACAGTTTTAATCATGATAATAACATGAATACCCATGAAGTCACCATTCCATTAAGAAACAGAACATCACTAGTACTTTTGAAGCACCACTGTGTTCTTTCTGGATTGTACCCATTTCCGACTCACCTCCCTGGGATAATCACTATCCTGAATTTTGTGTTAATCATTCCCTTGTTGGTTTGCTACCACTGACATCTCCCCAGTGAGAGACTGTTGCTTGTTTTGAAGCTAATAAATGGAGTCATATTACATGCATCCTTCCCTGTCTTACATCTATCTCTCAACATTGTTCTTGAGACTGAATTACACTGTGTGTAGTAGTAGTAGTACTTCTTTTGCTTCTACTTTGTAATATTCTGTGGAAGGACTGTAATACCATTTATTTGTCCATGCTAGGTTGATGGATATGATATATACAGTTTCTTCTTAGATACAACTTGATATAAAATGCAAGTGGTGATTAAGGTTTTGCTTTAATAGGATTTTACCCCTGATAATTCATGCGGTTTGGAGCTATGGCTGCTTCCTTGGGCCTCTGGGAACTCAGGGTGATAAAAATCAAAAGGTCTTTTATGAGCAACATTATTAATGAATCTAAGAATGTATATTAATTTCTCATGCTCCAGCAGCAATGCCTGAATTTAAGAGGGGAAAGACGTGTTCATTAGGAAGAGTGCCCATATAAAGAGATGAATGTAATTCTTGCAGGGAATTAGCTGCCCTATTTAAATCTAATATTTAACTCCACAGTTGTCATATGTTCATTGAGAATTAAATTGCCACTTGATTTACTTTACACTCTAACCAGATCAAGGCTAGTATTTAACTTTTTTTTTTTTTTGCATTTGATTTACACTTTTCTTGCCTCCCTCCTCCCCTCTCTCCTTTCTTTCTCCTTCTTTCCTTCCTTTTCCTTCCTTTTCCTTTTCTCCCTCTCTCCCCATCCCTCCCCACCACCCCACCACCCTCTCTTTCATTCCAAGGAGTAAAAAAGGTTGATGGGAAATAACTTTCTAAAGCTATAGATAAAGCCACAACTTCATCATCTTCCAAGCTAAAATTGATGAGACCAGTTTTACCACACTGGCCTTGAAGGCAGCAGACACATCTTTTCAGAAAATGGCTATTTTGCATTAATTTGCTTTGCTATGTTTGGGATATAGTAGATTACACGAATAGTGGCCTTTTGCCAATGTACTCCATCTAAATAGAAGGAATTCCTCTTTTCTAAGACTGGAAGCCACTGAGGGGCACAGGTAACAAGTTTTTGTCTGTATTTGCATTTCTGCCAGGGTTTCATAGTGCTCTGCACACAGCTGGTGCTATCCAAATATTTGTTGGAAAATGTGCCAAATGATAATAGAAGCAAGAGACAAATACTGTTCAGTTTTATGATTTCAGTTAACTGACAATAATTCTACTGAATGTGCAGGCAATAAAAAAGCTCAGTTCTCCAAGATGTCAGCAGTAGGAAGAACAAGTAGTCTGAAGCGATCATATACTTGAGCTAAGAATTTCTTCCCATTCTTCTCCAGGAGAGCATTGAAACATATCCCAAACTGCCTCATTGCCCGTTTCCCTCAATCACCAAAGGAATTCCTCAGTACCCTCTCAGACCATCCCTCTTTATCCAGCCTCAAACTGCCAAATTGCTCATAACTTCCCCAAGCAGAGCCAATGCTAACCCCTTCATCTCCCTCACAAGTCCTTCCATCAGTTCTTCTGGGCGAAATGCCCATCATCCAGTAGGTCCCTGTATCCTAAATCTCTCCTTAAACTTCTCTTTACCTCCTCAGCTCCAATAAAACCTTGGCTTTGCTGAGGATGCACTTCTCTGATGGCTCAGCAGTAAAGAATATGCCTACCAATGCAGGAGATGCAGGTCAGGAAAATTTCATCCCTGGGTCAGGAAGATACCCTAGAGAAGGAAATGACTGCCTACTCAGGCATTCTTGCCTGGGAAATCCCATGGACAGAGGAGACCAGCAGGCTACAGTTCCATGGGGTCGCAAAAGAGTCAGATACAAAATGACTTAGCAGCTAAAACACCACCACCATAATGTGCCTGAGGACACCCATGACTTCTCCCTCCAGTCCTCTCAAATGAAAGCCATCCCCACCCTTCATTCCCAGGTACATCAAGGCCTTTGGGCATGATGTCTGACCATGACCCACCACCCTCCACACCCCACCATCTCCTGCTAGAGCCGCAACCAGTTCAAAGCATCTGTCTTAGGGAGCCATCAGCCTGTACCACGTTGGGCCCCTCACTATGACATCTTGGCTACCTCACTCACTCACTGAGCTCCTTGCTCACATTTTCCCTCTACCTCCTGATACCAGCATTCTAAGAGCCCGAGGCACAGACAGGTGAAGTGTTAATAGTTTGCCCAAGTTGTACAAACACTCAGCTGCCGTTCATCTTGTGTCTTTCAGCAATGCAGCTAAGAGGAAAGGCATTGGGAAGTTTGGTTTGGCTGTTTGCGTGGCATTTAGCAGACTTTTTCTTGGGAGTCAGACTTTCTTTTTTAAAATTTTATGTTATTATTATCATTATTTGGTGGGGGGCAAGCTGCACACATACAGGATCTTAGCTCCCTGGCTGGGGATCGAACTTGAAGTGTGGAGTCCTAATCACTGGACCACCAGGGAAGTCCCAAGACTTTCCTAATGAAAAAAGGAATGCACTGGTTTCTATTCGAGACAATCTCACTGTGGACAGGCGCTTTGAATAACACTGCCTTAAAGAGCCCTAGGAACATTTGGGCCAAGTGAGTCTAAGTGAAAGTCACTCAGTTGTGCCTAACTCTGCAACATTATAGACTGTAGCCTACCAGGCTCCTCTGTTCATGGAATTCTTTAGGCAAGAATACTGGAGTGGGTAAATGTTCCCTTCTCCAGGGGATCTTCCCAACCCAGGGATTGAACCCAGATCTCCTGCACTGCAGGTGGATTCCTTACCATCTGAACCACCAGGGAAGCCCAAAGATTCCATGATAAATAAGCTATCGGGTAAGCATGTTAAAACTTTTTACATTCTTTATTTCTTAGGTCAGTCGAAGCTCTGCTTTTAACTTTGGAGACTCAAGTAAAACCACTTCAAACCCAATATGAATAACTAACAAAAATAAATAAATGAAACACCCAGACTCTACCATAAATAGCTTCTTAGATTTGAAGGGGAAAACATCAAGACAATAGTTGATTTCTTTAAATAAATTTTTTTTTTTATAAAAAGTACCTTTTTAAAATTCACCTTGCCAAAGATAGGAGTACCCGGAAGAGGTGTGTGTGGTGTGGGGACCACCAAACTCCTGTGGTCTGCAGACTGATCTATGTATGTTCATATAGTCAAAACAAAAGGTGTGATTAGATTACTGTACAAATATATCTACTCTATGGAATCAGGGAGAAATTGATGACCAGAAGTAATAATTGAGATGAGGGACTAAATATTGTGGATGTCTTTATCATTAATGGAATTTTCCAGGGTGGAAATTCACTGCACTTGGGCATTTGCTTCCTAAGTACCAGAACTGAGTAGATTTCTAGTTTTGCATTAGCATCACATTCCAGCCACTGAAAAATGCGTTCTGCCACAAAGAAGTTTCAGTAGTTGTTGGAGATGCTTGTAGTTTCAGATGGTTTAAATAAAATTCCTAGTATCAACTTCTCCCAGAAGTAAATATCCTATATATACATGCAGTCTACAGTTCAACCCAGGTCTATATTCATTACTACTAAATCTAAAACTAACAAAATGAATAAATAAATATCACTCCACCCATTTAAAGTTGAAATTGGAAACATATCCTCCCATTTCCTTAGTAATAGAGTATCACAGAGAACCTTGTCCCCCTGGACATATCCTACTCATCACATGGACCTTAAATTGAGACATTCATGGAATCTTTAATATATGCCAACTACTCTGCAGTTAAAAGGAAAGACATCTTATATTTGTGAGTAGGACTGTATAAATAATATACCCCAGAAAATAATGTTCTGTATTAGGAGGAATCTCTATGTTTCCCTACAAACCTAAATGTACGGCCCGCCTCAGCAGTTCCAGTGCAGAGGACCAGATGCTGTGATGGAAACAGAAGTTAAAGATCACTGAGACCGACTCCCTCATGTTTGACAGTTGGCCAGTGAGTCTCAGAGAGGTGAAGTGACTCTCCCAGGGCCACACAGCTAGAAAGTGACCAAGCTAGAACTCAGATCCCCTCTCAGGAGAATGACCTTGGACTCTGTAACACAAGCCCCTATTTGAGATTGCATGCAGTGAGCATTCCCTGCCAGTAAAGTGAAAACAGGTATATCATTCAGTTAATCATCTCTTCAACTAGAAATACTTGAAACATTCACATTTATCATCTGAAATGGATCAAGTATCTCATAATGAAGAATATCATTACAAAATGGCCAATAAACATAAAATATGAGTGCATAAAGTAGGATGCCAAAGCTATGAAAAATGCTTGAGCTTGATTTTAAATGCAAGTAACAAAAATTATTTACTAAATATCTTAATGTCTATATCATAAGGAGCATATTGAAACAGGTTAAATCATCCACCTTGAAAAAGTCAATTTATATGAAAGATGGGAACTATGGTTTTGAATGTCATCTATATTATTATTATTAAGATATAAGTTTGGATAATATTGAAAATAAATGTGATTAAGACCAGAGATGTAAAACACACCAGGACAAGACAAAGCCAAATATTCATAAATAACATTAATGATAAAATAAAACATGTAACAATACTGAGCCATTCTTAAGCAATTTTCAGCAAAAAATCCCAATGTGCATTACCATCGATTAATTTTCATATCCCTCTGAATGAGGTCAATAGTTACATTTATTTTACAGATGACACTACAATTAATTGACTAACTTGTGGTCATAGAGCAATCCACTTACCTTTTTCCAAGTGCAATTTCCAATGAAACAAGGAAATAGGAAGGAAAGAGAGAGACCCTAATATGTGCTGATTGCTATTAAGGGCCTGGAAATGTGCTGAGAGGTTTACGAAGGTTATCAATCTTCACAGCAATCTAGTAGGGTATCCTTATTTCCATTTTCAGATTAAAGTAACAAGGAGGGGATCACATGTGCTAAATAACTCGTCTGAATTGATGCTGAAGCTGAAACTCCAGTACTTTGGCCACCTGATGCGAAGAGCTGACTCATTTGAAAACCTCTAATGCTGGGAAAGATTGAAGGCAGGAGGAGAAGGGGACAACAGAGGATGAGATGGTTGGATGGCATCACTGACTCAATGGACGTGAGTTTGAGTAAACTCTCGGAGTGGGTGATGGACAGGGAGGCCTGATGTGCTGCGGTCCGTGGGGTCACAAAGAGTCTGACACGACTGAGCGACTGAATTGAATTGAACTGAATTGAACTGAATTTGTATTATACAATTGGTAACAGGCAGAGTTTAAATTCTTTCCACTACAACACTTTATCTTTCCTTGGCCTTCTTACAACAGACAAAGTGAAAGAGAAAGTGAGCTTGAATTTGCCCACCTGGGGATCATGGGTCTACATTTATCACTTTAGTTCAACAAACCTTCATTAAGCATGTACTATAGCCTGGACTTCGCTGGTAGCTCAGATGGCAAAGAATTTGCCTGCAATGCAGGAGACAAAGGGTTGATCTTTGGGTCAGGAAGATCCCCTGGAGAAAGGAATGGCTACCCACTCCAGTATTCTTAGGGCTTCCCAGGTGGCGCTAGTGGTAAAGAACCCACTTGGCAGCACAGGAGACATAAGAGATGTGGGTTCGATGCCTGGGTCAGGAAGATTCCCTGGAGGAAGGCATGGCTATCTACTCCAGTATTCTTGCCTGGAGAATCCCACAGACAGAGGAGTCTGGCGGGTTATAGTCCACGGGGTCACAAAAGAGTTGGACATGACTAAAGCAATTTCAGGTACTTTATGCAATCATGCAAGGGAAAAGAAAACCTTAAATAAGAACTCAAATCAGAGAAAACAGAAAAGAAGGCTAAAACAAGATAAGTAGAAATGCAAATGTGCAGATTCTAAGGTTCCACATAGCTATTAAAATTGCCATAATTTGACTCTGAGTTTCCTGGCAGCAGAAGCCAAGAGGGAAACACAATAATTTATAAAATTTTGACTACTCATAAGTAAGAGCACAGAAATTCCTATGATAAGTAAAATTTTTCATGGAATTTAGTTTTGAAAGGAATACATCAAAAAAATAAAAGAAAGGAATACATCAAATGGATTTTACATTGAAAATCAATGTCTTTAACAACATCTGTAGTGTAAATAGTAAGCATCCTAAGAATATTTCTTATGGCAGAGCTCAATAAGGAAAAAACATATGACACAAAAACCACCCTCAGTCAAACACTACACAGGGAGTCTAGAGTGCTTATCATCATAATGGCATAAAAATCAATGTCTATGGGCTTACTCAGGAATGCTTTGGGGATGGGGTTAAAGAAGAGATGTAATTTTCCACACCGACTGCTGGGCCTACAACATATTAGGCAATCAATACTATTTTATGAATAAATAATAACATGAACATGCAAAAATAGATGAGTGATTGAACAAGAGATGAGAATGGTAGAGAAGAGGGCATTTAAGGAGGGGGAAGAGAAAAAGCAAGGATGAGGATGAGGAAAAAGCCCACAGTGCTATTTAAGAAGTTGTGATTTGTCCTATTTTTTTCCTAAAGAGAAGGAGCAGACAATATGTAGCAAAAGGAAGATGAGGTTGGATCAGAGAGGACCTTGAAGTCCTTATAAACAAGCCTGGACTCATGGACAAATGACTTCACTGCTTTTTGCCTTCATTTTGTTGTCTTTAAATCAAAGAGTTTAGATTAAACAGTATTTTAGGTCTGCTTCAGCACATTCATGTTCCATAATCAGTGAATCCTTGGATTTGTTTTATATGTAAGTTCTATCTAGAAGACTTTTGAGCGTGGAAGAAAAGTGACAAGAACAAACGATTCTGGCAGTAGTCGAACTAGAGGCAGAGGGGCAAGTTTAGAAGTAACTACCGACCTCCCTCTCACAGAGGCCCATGCTGAGCGGGAAGGTGGGCTCCATCCAGCCACTCATCCATCCTTCCTCTCCAGTCTCCTGTCCAAGAAATGCACACAGCTCAGGGTGACAGACCACAGGGAGGCTGAGATCAAGTCTGTGACCCCAAAGGGAACAGGTGAAGTCACCAAGGACTAATCCTGATGTTTTCAGGGACAGACAGAAAACAAGGAGCCTTAGAACAAGACCAAAGTGGACAGATGTGAGAGGCAGGAGAAAGGGCCAAGGATGAGCCAGAAGAGAGCAGAAGGGAGACTTCTGGGGCCGGGGAGTAAGTGAGAGGTTAGGAAGTGGTGGTGGTGAGTGGAGATTGCACAAGTGGAGGGTTGGGGCAGGGACAGACAGGTGGGTCTAGGGATGACACAGTGACTCTCAGGGATGGGTACTGGGGGGATTTAGAGGAGGGAGAGATTTGAGGGTGTTTGTAAGTAAGGAGAATGTGCGTGCTCAGTCACTCAGTTGTGTCTGACTCTTCACGGCCCCATGGACTGTGGCTCTTTTACCCATGGGATTCTCCAGGCAAGAATGCTGGATAGGTTGTCATTTCCTCGTTTCCAGGGTACTCTCTCAACCCAGGGATCGAACTCTTGTCTCTTGCATCTCCTGCATTGGCAGGCAGGTTCTTTACCACTAGTACCACCTGGGAAGCCCCAAGGAGAATAGTAGAAAGCAAGACATTAAATAGGTACCGCAAATTGGAAGGAAGGGGAAAAAAAGGAGAGAAGGAAGGAAAAGAAATCTAGTGGGACAGATGACTGGGGAAGACACTGGGAATCCAATAAGATTGATGAAGCAGAAAAATTCAGAGAGTGGAAAGATTTTGAGTGAATCATCTTCTAAGGGCCTCAGCTTTGATGCTGGACCACTGAAGAAGGAAGTGGACTTTCAGGGATTCCCAAGAGGCCCAGTGGGACCCTTCAGGCTAAGCCTTGCACTGGGTCTAGTGATGGGCAAAACAGACTCTTACAAGGTAAGTTTGCCTTGCTGGGAGTGCACCAGGTACCTACTTGGATACCCCTTATGACATCCAATGGCAGCAAAGGACCTTTTCCTCCTAAATCAAATTTTAATACCGTGTGTTGAATGAGTGCAGAGCAGCTATGGGAAGAAAGGTAAGATTGGGTTTTGTCTAACCTGAAATTCACATTAGATAAAAGACTTGAGTTATCTGAAATTAAAATACTCAAAACTTCTTGTAGAAAACAGCCAGAGAGGGGGAAAGCCCCAGAAATCTTTCAAGCTGTTAGACTAAAGGGAACACCACACTTCAAAATACACATACGGCACATCCTTCGCTTTGACAGCCCCTAACAGCCAAAATTATATCTGTTCTACACTCTGGCATGTGGTAGAGTTGGATTGATTTGCCCTGACAGCCCTCCCTGCTGGAACAATACTTGTCAGTCAGCCCCAGCAATGTTTGTATTTTCAAGAATAATTATGCAGAGTGATGTACAAGATTCTGGCAGGTGGGCCAGACAGGCTTATCTGCCTACTTCTCCAACCCTGTGTCCCTAAGCCCTAATGCTCTACCTGCTTCTGAGGATGGAAAACACCCCTTTAATGCCCTCTGTCCCCCTCCCAAGCTGTGCATCATCTTCCATTTGAGGGGTCTATGCTGATGTCTGTTTTATCATTTGGGATCCCCCATTCTATGCTCTCCAAACAGAAACCATCATTTCTTCAATAATTTCAACTGGTAGCCACTTATATTCCTAATTGATTTTTTAAAGTTAGCTGGCCTTTACCAATGTACTTCTGAATGAAAGCTCCATTGTGCATGACATGTTTCATCTTTGGTGGGGTTAATTCACATATCACACACACACACACACACACACCCCAGTGTGCATTCAGTGGCCTCCTTACTCTATGTCTTAATTGTGGACAGTTTATCTGAGCTTAAATATATTGAGTATCTTCTCTGTGCACATACTCTAGTAAGGGTAAGAGAAATGCAGATATAATGACAATGTGGTCAGAATGTGATAAACAGAGATGACAGGGGCCAAACAAGTGTTCTGAAGGTGGGGCCATTCAGGAAAGGTTCCTTGGAGTCATTGAGACAATTCTAGAAAAGCAAGTTTTTCTTCATGAGGAAAGCTCTGAACTCATGAGAATGGGGCAAGCACTTAGCCTAAGAAACAGTGGGAGCCAGTGGGCACTTCATGAGTTCTGGCATTCCTTGCCAGCTTCCCAGGCTGCTTTCCATGGCTGCAGAACTGCCTCAATTCCACAGAAAGGCAGTGATTAGTAGAGCTCATGATATGTGATGAACGAAAAGGAAAGGATCACAAACAACGTTTTTGGGTGCATCACGTGTTTTCCATCTCTGGATGGGTTACTAGACAATATACTGAACAGAGTACTATGGTATTTCCTCTTCAATATGATTACTAGAAAACTTGTATTCTCAAAGGTAGGGATAATTTTGTTTTCCTTAAAGGATTTTTCAATACTTTCAGCATCTTTCACTCCAACATACCTTTTTTTGTTTTTTCTCTTTCTCATTTCACCATTTAAGCTTCTATGTGTAAAGAATTGTGTTTGATGCTGGGGAAGGTTCAAGGGTGAATAAGGGCAAGAGGAAGTCAGGCTGATGGTCATTAATTGTATATCCACTACATACGAGGTGTTATGTCAAGCCTTGGGCATACAATTTCTTATTCAGACATCCTACTGGACGTAAGAAGAGACATCACTATCTTCCTTTGGAGGTTGGGAGAAATAAGTCTTGGAGATGTTAAGCAATTTGCCCAAAGCCCTACAGCTGGAAAGTGGGCAAGGCAAGTTAGAACTGTCTTTAAAACCAGGCTGCTGCTGCTGCTGCTGCTAAGTCACTTCCGTCGTGTCCGACTCTGCGCGACCCCATAGACGGCAGCCCACCAGGCTCCCCCGTCCCTGGGATTCTCCAGGCGAGAACACTGGAGTGGGTTGCCATTTCCTTCTCCAATGCATGAAAGTGAAAAGTCAAAGTGAAGCCGCTCAGTTGTGTCCGACTCTTAGCAACCTCATGGACTGCAGCCCACCAGGCAGTCTCTCCCAACAGAACACAAATGTTTCCCCTAAAGGAACTGTAGTCTACTAGGGAGATGAGACACAAAGTACACAGATAACAGTTGTACAAGGAAGAGTGTACAACTCACAATGACAGATGTTTGAAATACAGGGTTGTGACTTGTGCATGTTTAGAAGAAAAAGTAAGTTCTTTAAATAGAGGGTATAGGGTTGTAGGATGTGCCATTTGAATTTTCCCCTGTAAGTTGAAAGGGTTTGAAATGTTGGTTAGAAAGAAGGGTGTTGTTGAGTAATGAATTAAGACATTTCCAAACTGCCAGAATGTCACTGGCTTGCTCATGTACTGGATATTCATATTAAGGCATATCCTCGTTAAAGTCCAAAATCTGAAATCTATTTGCTGCTGTTGCTACGTCACTTCAGTCATGTCCAACTCTGCGTGACCCCAGAGATGGCAGCCCACCAGGCCCCTGTCCCTGGGGTTCTCCAGGCAAGAACACTGGAGTGGGTTGCCATTTCCTTCTCCAATGCATGAAAGTGAAAAGTGAAAGTGAAGTCGCTCAGTCGTGTCCGACTCTTAGCGACCCCATGGACTGCAGCCTACCAGGCTCCTCCGTCCATGGCTTTTTCCAGGCAAGAAATCTATTTAGGTTGAACCAAATGAATTTTCCATGTTTGCAGACCCAAATGAGACAAACATTAGCTATTTCATGTGGCTTATTGTTAGGTTGTATCTTTACAAACAGAAACTCTGAAAGTTAGAAAGGAACTCATATCTTTTAATGTTCAGAAAAAGGAAAGTAATACATGCACATGATAAAAAACCAAGAGCCTTAAGAAAAAAGTTGTACCCTTCCATTCTCCTCCCTGTCCTTGGTCTTACTCTCTTGGGAAATCAATATAATACAATTTGGATTTTGGTTTTCTAGGGGTGATTGCCATAACTCTAATTAATAAGCTATTGTTTTCCCAATTTAAGACTTCTCTATTGATTCTCCACTTTATTAGAGGAGGATTTTGCTCATACTACCTCCTACTCAGTCCAATAATTAACTGCTGTATTAATTTTTAGCTATTCTATTGATTATCTATCATACTATACCTCCATTTCAGCCAGTATCCTGACACCCTTTGTATATAAGCATATATATGGGTGTATTAGCACTCCTATCTTCTCTCTACCCCATTCACACATTGGGGTTTATTCTTTGAGCTTGGCCTTTACTACAACTGTGCCAATATTATTGCCATGTACATTCCATTCACAATATGATACAATAAAGGCTTTTATGGTTCTAAAACTTGAACTGCAATAAATAAACTTTATGTTACTATGATGGTGAAGAATCCACCTGCAATGCTGGAGTTTCAGGTTCAATCTCTGGGTATGAAAGATCCCCTGGAGAAGGGAATGGCAACCCACTCCAGTATTCTTGCCTAGGAAATCCTATAGACAGAGGAGCCTGGCGGGCTACAGTCCATGGGGTCACAAAGAGTTAGAGACGACTGACAGACTAACATTTCACTTCATGTTGATATGACCAGCTTAATACTGTATATTACAAGGCTAAATGAGTGCTGGGTCTACATTTGTGTTTCATGACTAATGCCCTGTAGAGAACTTCTGAGCCACTTGAAGAAGGATGTTCATAGCAACAAGATCAAAAGACTTCTCTCTTCTAACCATGAAGACTGTTCTGGCATAAAATTCAAACAGACAGATTTTTCATTTCTCCTGCTGGTACTTAGCAGACCTCTCAGATTGAAGTCTATGGTACTTATTCAACACTGGGAAGTCATTTTTGGTTTTTCCTTTGATAATTTTCTCCTACCATTTTCCTCAGTTCTCATTATTATCTGGAAATCTTAATAATCATATTCCACTTCTCCTGATACAATCGAATTGTATGAATTCTCTCTCATGAATTAATTCTTTTTCTCTTCTTCTCTAGCTCTGTCTGCCTCTGCCTTTTTGCTCTTTATTCTGGAAGAATTTCTTTTGTATCTTTCATACCTATGATTGAAACTTCCATTTCTACCATCATAGATTTAATTTGTATGAGTTCCTTATCTTATAATTCCTTTTTTCTAGCTATCCAATTTTGATTTATGTGTATCAAATCTCAAATCAGAGAACATTTTTTCTTCTTTAAAATTTTCTTCCACTCAAAAAGTTTCTGTACCCTCCAAGGTCAGTTTTTCTCTCAGATCTTCTCTTTCAGTTGCTATTGTCCTCACATGTAGAGTGGATCTTGAATCTTATTTACACTGAAAGAAGAAAGTCTGGGTAGCCAATAAGGATTTCCTGAGTTATTTAGTCAGTATTGCCAACTTCAGAAAGGAAGGTTAGTTAAGAATTGGATCATTGGTAGAACATAGATAGGAATGCCTTGCTTTAGGATGAACAGGCGGACAATGGACCATTTGGCTAGAGTATAAACAGGTCAGAGTAAAGAGAACAGTACTCTGGAGTTCTAATACCCATGTTACTACCAGGCTTTATCCTCTATGACAGTCTGGCAATTTCTGCACAGAAATGTTTTAGATTCTTTTTTGTATGAAGATAAATATATATCCACTTCTCTGCCCAGTTGGAGATGGGAGTGTATATCTCTCATGCCTCCCTTGTTTTAAGCCCTTTCTCACTCTTTCCTTCTGTTGAACCTGCTGCACTTGCTGATCCCAAGCCTGGAGCCACTGCAGCTTCCACCGAAGGGCACTCTTGCCTCCACTTCAGATCCCCATGGCATATCCTGAGCTGAAGATCTCTCCTCTATGTTTCATGTATCAGCATGGCAACCACGCTCCATCTATTTTCCAGAAATCTAATGAAAAATCTCAGCCGTTACAGCCCCAGCCTCTCCTTCACTTCACTGTTATGGATAAGGGGGCAAACAGATACACTCCAGTCAGCAATCTGTGCAGAATGTCTTCAGTACCTTACTAGGGAAGTTCTCCTTGGAGTCTCCACGCAGATGGAATGTTCTCAAGAGCTCAACCCAGGGTGCCTGAGGCCCTTAAACAACCTATTTATTTCACAAATGAAGACAGCAAGGCACAGTAAAAGTGCTAATTTCCCAGAGCTTAGCCAGGACTCAAAACCATTTGCTTGCCCTCAAATCCAGTGCCATTTTCATTATACCCTGGTCTTTCTCATTATAGATATTTATCAACCAAACACAGCACATAGTTCAAAAGTGTAAGAACAGGGGAAGGCAGGGAAGATAAGGACTGCATGAAGTCAGCAGAATATGGCTGTAGCCTGTGCCCAGAAGTCAAATCACTCTTCCTCTGCAGCTACCAGATTTATCTCTTGTGCCCTCTGCCTATTTACACTCTCCATCTCCGATGAGCTGCAAAAGCTGGGGTGTGAACTCACATCAAGAAGCACTGTGTTAAAGGCAGTGTATGAACTGAAGGCAGATTTATAATATGACAGTCATGGTGCTTGGGTTCCATTCCTCTCTGTCTTAGGACAAGAACATGTTTTGTGTGCTTCTGTCAGCTGGAATACTTCCAAACTTTGCAGTCAATGCTACGAATTCAGTTTTTGGAGAGTTGTTATAAAAAGCGCACAGCTAAGTCATGTTACCTAATTACACTGCTTTAGAGAAGCGAGAACCATCCCTACCCACTGAGCATGGGGTCCTGTTGAGGATCCTATATTGGGTCAAGCTAATCTGGCTCTTGCTCTGGTTCCCCAAGTTTATAATGAAGTCCTTTCTAGACACTGCCTTCTCCTGAGAAAGTTTCAATGCAACTATTACAAAGGAAACTACTTATATTGGGTGATTAAAAATTCTGTTGTTAAATGTTAATAACCACTTACAGCTGCAATTAGCATGGTCTAAAGTATTAAAATGACATCAAATATTCAGAGTAGATTACATAAAATTCATTCAAGAAAATGATGGGATCAACAAGGGATTGATTTCTCAAATATACAAACAGCTCAGTCAGTTTAGTGTCAGAAAAACAAACAATAAAACCAACAAATGGGCAGAACAACTAAATAGACATTTCTCCAAAGAAGATATACAGATGACTAAGAGGCATATGAAAAGATGCTTAACATTATTAGAGAAAAGAAAATCAAAACTACAATGAAGTACCACCTCACACTTGTTAAAATGATTATTATCAAACAAATCTACAAATAAGAAACGCTGGAGAAGGTATGGAGAAAAGGGAACTCTCCTACATTGCTGGTGGGAATGTAAATTGGTACAGCCACTACAGAGAACAGAATGAAATTTCTTTCAGAAACTAAAAGCTATGATAAGATCCATCAATCCCTCTCTTGGACATATATCTGGAAAAAGAGGAAAACTAATTGAAAAAGATGCATGAGCCCTGAAGTTCCCAGCAGCACTATTGAAATATCAAAGATATAGAAGAGAAATGGATAGAAAGATGTGGTGTAGACCTATAATGGAATACTACTCAGTCATCAAAGGAATGAAGTAATGCTATTTGAAGCAGCACAGATGAACCTAGAGATATCATACTCAGCGAAATCAGCCAGAGAAAAACAAATATCATTCGATATCACTTACATACGGAATCTAAAAAGAGATACAAATGACCTTATTTATAACACAGAAATAGACTCACAGAGAAAACAAATCTAAGGTTACCAAAGGAGAAAGAGGTGGGGATAAATTGGGAGTCTGGGATGAATAGATACACACCACTATATATAAACCAGATAAACAAGGAATTACTATACTCAATATCTTACAATAATACCTGTAATGGAATAGAATTTTAAAAAGAATATATACATATACATATGCATATACATCTATATATATTATGTATAAATACACATTTGAAACTAACAGAGCATTGTAAATCTACTATATTTCAATAAAAAATAAGATAACAGAAGATAAAAAATAAGCCATTGTTAAATTTTATGGTATACTGAAGTGGAGGCAGTAATCAGCTGATGGCAATTTGTTCCTATGGGTGTGGTTAAATGATGTCAGCCTCACCTAGCGCTGAGCGGACAAGCCTCCAGAGAGAACTTGATGCCTCAGGAGGAATGAAATCTGCATGGGGTTGAACTGATAGTTAGGACTTAACATGGGACCCAGGTCACTTATGTGATCCAGGTTCTCCTACCATAAAATGCTTGAGTGAACCAATAGGATTTGGAAGGTACAATAAAAGATTCTTAGATTTTGAGATGAATATGCACATGACTGCAATGAACAGGAGTGAGGTCCATACAAGTCCAGATGGATCTCACCAGAGCCATGAGAGAACCAGTGAAGACCCAGGGGGAAATGTCTGTTGAGGAAGAAAAGTGTGAAATAAGGAGGAAAGTGCCCCATGGCAGGGGCCAGGGTGGTGGTGGGGGAAGCAGTGAGTGAAAATAACCACAGTTTGCAGTCCGGGTTGAAGAGGCAGAAAGGAAGCCTCAGTCCAATCGTTGCTGTAACTTACGACACGCGTGTGTGTGTGCATGCTCAGTCGTGTCCGACTCTTTGCGAGCCCATGGACTGTAGCCTGCCAGGCTCCTCTGTCCATGGGATTTCCCAGGCAAGAATACTGGAGTGGGTTGGTATTTCCAACTTCAGGGGATCTTCCTGACCCAGGGATCAAACCCGCATCTCCTGCAGCTTCTGCTGCATTGGCAGGTGAATTCTTTACTGCTGAACCACTTGGGAAGCTGACTAACTACACGAGTTAACAGCAATTCACTTCATATATCTGTCCAACTTCCATTTCTCTCCTCCTGCTGTAAAATGAGAATAGAAATCCCTGACCCTTGCATCCTAGCAAGAACAAAATGGTATTCTAAATAAAAGGCACTCGGAAAAGTAAAATGTAGTATAAATGGTGTATAAATGTAGTATATATAGTAACCATAAATGGTTACATGGTGTGACCACTGCTACTGAGCAATCTGGTGTTCAAGATAAATAGTGCCTTACAGACGTATTTTTGGGGTTCAATTCAACATTAACTATTATAGACAAACTATAATACTAATGGGGCCTTCTGCTCTGGAGTACTTAAAGGCTTACAAAGTACTCTGACATGTTATTTTACATGAGCACGGAAAAAGATCTGTGGAATGGGCTATGAACAGTTTCCTGAGTTTCATTTCACAGCTAAGGAAGCAGAGGCTCAGAGGTTGAGGGGCTTATCCGAGGTTACACAGCTGGACAGTTATAGAACCAGAACCCAAGCTTGACCTTTCAATTTCAAGTTCAGTGTTCTTTACACCAGAAAGGCATAGTGGCATTATGCAGATCACGAATCACAAAAGTAAAAAAATCATTCTGGAGATAAGACTTGTAGATAAAATGTTAAGATCAATGCAAAACACTAGTGGAAAAATAGTGCCAAACATTTGTCTACTCGAAAGATATGAACTCAAGAAAGGAGAAGTTAATGTGAATGGTAATTACAGGAAAGGCTTCACATATTAAGAAAAGCTCTGGGTTTTCATGTGAAAAATGGATTTCTTAGAATAGTTGGAAATAAAGGAGAAGAAGCAAAAGCATGAAGTCAGAATGGTGAGACTAAAATTGCTGTTTAATCAGGGGTGCAGTAAGAGGTGGTGGGAGAGAAGTTTCAACAGAAGATTTGATAGGTTAAATGGAACCAGATCATACAGAGCCCAAGGTTAGATGAGAAGGTTTAGCTTTGATTCCACAAGCAGAATCTAGGTTCCTGAAAAAGGGAGTGGCATTATAAATGCAGTATGTTGAAAAAGACCCTGATGCTGGCAAAGACTGAAGGCAAAAGGAGAAGAGGGCAGCAGAGGATGAGATGGTTAGATAACATCACTGACTCAGTGGACATGAATCTGAGCAAACTCTGGGAGATGGTGAAGGACAGGAAGTCTGACATGCTGCTGTCCACGAGGTCACAAAGAGTCAGACATGACCTAGCAACTGAACAACCACAACAACTTATTGTCTGGCAGGAATATGCACAGTGTATTAAATGCACCCAGAAACACAGAGAGTAGCTAGGAGATCACTGCATTAACGACAACATACTCATGAAGCCCCTGTACCACAGCAGTGGCAATGAAAATAAAAGGAAAGCTACAAATCCTGAGTCAAGTCGTCACTGGATAATCAGAGCAAGAGAATTACTCACTCAGCTCATTCAACTGCCATACTCCACCTGACTTTCAGAAGCATAAATAGTTGTCTTAATCATATTTTCCCTTAACCATGCTGCCAAATTAAGTGATCCAGAGTTGCCAAAGAAAAAAGTTCATTAAAAATCACTGGAATTTGTCAAAAAGGTTCTTTAATTCATCCCTTGGTCTTCTATCCAAGATTTCTCAGAAGTGAAATTGCTATACACATGCACAAACACCACTAGGCTAGGGTCACCTTCAGACCTTTCCAATGCCTTTAAATATGGACCCATGTCATGAATCCTTGTATTTAATGTCAAAACATATTGTCAAGTGTCACTTTTCACTGGACCCATATAAGCTCTGAGGGGGTGAGGTGAAGATGGGGAGAAGAAACTGATGCAAAGGAGCCTCAAATATGAAGCAGGGGAGGAGAAGGACAGGAAGATACGGGCCAGTATGGCACTGTGGATGGAGAGCCCAGATCTTAATAACTTGGTTGTCTGAACCAACCCAAGCTCAGTGCTTCAGTCTGCCTTTCCAGCATTCATTATCTGAACCTTGCCCCGAAGCAAAGCAGGTTAAAAGTTGAAATTAGTCCTCTTTCTTGGTTGGCTGGTAGGTTCATAGACATGGTCTGATTTGAACAGCTTCCATTTCCCAAGTGACTTTTAATAAAGACATACTTTCCCTTTAAATTTCAACAGCTCTGCTGTGTTTTCCATTCCCTCTTCATTTCAGCATGTGGGCATCACACACAGACACACACACACACACACAGACACCTCGCACGCTGCACTGACAGCTGCTTGCCAGTCAATGAAGTCACGTTACTCTGTCATGAGGATGTGTGAAATCAGCCATCTCCCAGGAGGTGGGCAGAGGCACGCACGATGCAATCAATGTAAACGGGGAATTTTCTGTCTCCTGAGCCTGTTTTGTTGGCTCATTGAGCAGAGGAGTCAACAAGCTTCATTGGGTGCAGAACTGTACTTAGGAAAAGCCTTTTCTTTTTATTGCCATTATATGTGATAATGACTTCATGAGACTGTCACCTTTAGATTCACACTGGCTGGATGAAGCAGGCTCCCTGCTCTCAGAAAAATCCCACAGAATTAACCTCTTTTTCTCACGAAGATGTCAATAGCTATATTCAACCCATACTCCACAAGCAGGCAGACCAGAGCCCCTCCAATGGCCCCAAGGCTGGGGACAAGCTCCATCACTGTCATGATAGCTTCAGCACCTCAAAGCATCTCTCTCAGAGCTGATGATCACAGTGCCCCATGCCAGACAGTCGTCACTGCTGCCAAGGAACTGTCAGCCCAGGCATTCCTCTGGCTGCACATGTATTCATGGGTCATTCCAATACAAAGACCTCCCTCCCAGACTCCAGCAACCCAGAAATGGATGACTTAAACCAAGTACTGCAGAGCTTAATTGTATTATTCCACAGGGATTTTGTACTCCATGGAAAGAACTTATGAAAGACAGATGTCTATTTTTGGGTTAAACATGCTTACATAATGCCTGATGGTGTGCAAAAAATGATTTGTCTTGTCTCACCTGACATTTGTTCATTGTTAGACTACCTCCAAGGACTTCCCTGCCCCCAGTTAAACCACTATCCAAAATAAACCAAAGCCAACAATTAGGCTTCATTGTTTAAATAAGAAATGTACAGAGGGAGGAAAGCTCCAGGACACTGGGACAGGGTGAGACCCTGGATGGCTAATTAACAGGACAGGGAAGGGAGTGTGACAGTCTCACACATAGGAGCTGGCAGCCCTAACTAATTAGCAACAAATAATTTTACAGTAAGAGCAAGGACACATGTATTATGTTCTATAAAAGCTTAATAGATGTCACCATAAATCACTCCCATCTCTCCCCTGAAATTGAACTTGCAAGCAGGCTGCCTTGAAATCTTCAGGAATGAGGAATGTAGAGGATTACACCCACTCCAGTATCCCTGCCTATTATCTCTTGTATCTCAATACGAAAGCAAGATTGCTTTCTTTCTGCCACTTGGCCCTTGACACATCTCAGCTGTTGTAACTGAGGTAGCATCAGTAACCTCTGTGGCACCCTGGCCCTGAACCAGTTCTGATTATGGAAGGCAAGAAATGATCAGCCAGAGTTCCTGTTAGGATCTCGGATCCATGGTGTTGCTCTGGATTGGATGTCTGGTGTTTCCAGAAGGAGCTTCCTGCCTGAGATATAGAACAGATTCCTTCATCTATGCCTCCTCTTACTGATTAGAACATTATGTTGAGAGGATGGGGCTTTGGGGAAAGAGTGCCATGAGCAACTAGTAATGTCTGCTAGGCACTGGGATTAGAAGCACTGTTGGTTTTCATTCTGTTTTCATTTGCCACCATTAAAGAAATATGTAAAATACATATAACACAAAATTTATCATTTTTAATGTGTACATTTTAGTGGCAGTAAACACATCACAATTCTGTGCAACTATCACTACTATCTGGTGATTCCCAGGTGGCTCAAGAGTAAAGAACCTGCCTGCCAATACTAGAGATGCAGGTTCCATCCCTGGGTCAGGAAGATTCCTTGGAGAAGGAAATGGTAACCCACTCCAGTATCCTGCCTGGAAAATCCCATGGACAGAGGAGCCTGGTGGGCTACAGTCCATGGGGTTGCAAAGAGTCAGATATGACTTAGCAACTGAACAACAACAAATCATTACTATCTACTCTCTAGTTTTCAGAATTTTTCCATCACCCCAAGTGGAAACTCTGAACCTGTTAAGCATTCACTTCCTATTCCCTGCTGTACCTCAGTCCCTGGCAACTACTAATCTGTTTTCTGTCTCTATAGATTTGTCTATCCTGGATATTTCAGATATACGGAATCATACAGTATGTGCCCTTTTGTGTCTGGCATCTTTTAACTTAATGTTTTCAAGGGTCACCATGTTCTAGCAGGTGTGAGTGCTGTTGTTCTGATCACCCTGACTAGGCCTGTCAAGATCCTAGACCATTATTCTCCTTCAGGTTCCTAAATAGGATCTCAGTTCCCTTTCGAATCAGGAACCCACTATGAAACCCAGCCAAGTCTTTCTAGGTCTTTATGTCAAATAGTCGACCTTTATTCTCATCCTCCCAGGCACTCGGTGGAACACTGCTCTCAGAGGGCAAAGTAACTGAAACCAGCACTCTGCTACCTGTTACATAGCTATTGCTGCCATGCTCCACCAACCAGACTGCCTTTCCTGGGAATGGAAGCAGACTTGACCCACTCTTCAGAGTCCTGTACATTGCTTATTCATGACTGAGAGATTTCAAAAGCTAGGCTTTAGCCAGGTGAGTTCCCTCAGTCTTGAGTGTGACCTTTGCTTCCAGGAAGACAGAATAGATATACTTTTCTCAATGTTTCCCACTAAGTACCACTAAACACCTTTAATAATATATGTAAAGCAAATTTAAGAAAACTCTAAAAGAAGTAATAATTGAAACTTCGCAAATCTAGCAAAGACATAAACCTGAAGATTCAAGAAGCATCCAAGCACACGAGCACTCAAAAATATACTTTCTTCTGTCTTTTCATTCCTGTATGCTTCAGTCAAAAGAGGAAGTGGTTTAGGAATGAAGATAGAGAAAACACTGGTATTCCTTGAGATGAGCTGTGGCTGGGCATGCGTACTAAGTTGCTTCAGTCGTGCCCCACTCTGTGTGACCCTGTGGACCTTAGCCCGCCAGGCTCTTCTGTCCATGGGATTCTCCAAGCAAGAACACTGGAGTGGATGCCATGCACTCCTCCAGGGGATCCTCCTGATTCAGGGATCAGAGCTGTTGCTGAGGGGAATCCAAAAGGGTGGTATGAAGTATTACTTTCTTTCTAAGTGTAGCCAAAAAATGACTAATGTGTGTGTTAGCTACTCAGTGTGTCTGACTCTTTGCAACCCCTTGGACTGTAGCCTGCCAGCCCCTCCTGTGCCTGGAATTCTCTAGGCAAGAGTACTTGAATGGGTTGCCATGCCCTTCTCCTGGGGATCCTCTCAACCCAGGGATCAAACCTGGGTTTCCTGCATTGTAAGCAGAATTTTTACTATCTGAGCCACGAGGGAAGTGATAATGATTAATACATTTATTTAACTCCCCTTAAATGAATCAGTAATAGGTGAACCGTGAACTTCCAGATGTTCAAGCTGGTTTTAGAAAAGGCATGGGAACCAGAGATCAAATTGCCAACATCTGCTGGATCATCGAAAAAGCAAGAGAGTTCCAGAAAAACACTACTTCTGCTTTATTGACTACGCCAAAGCCTTTGACTGTGTGGATCACAATAAACTGTGGAAAATTCTTAAAGAGATGGGAATACCAGACCACCTAACCTGCCTCTTGCGAAAACTGTATGCAGGTCAGGAAGCAACAGTTAGAACTGGACATGGAACAACAGACTGGTTCCAAATAGGAAAAGGAGTACATCAAGGCTGTATATTGTCACCCTGCTTATTTAACTTATATGCAGAGAACATCATGAAGAAACGTTGGACTAGAAGAAGCACAAGCTGGAATCAAGATTGCCGGGAGAAATATCAATAACCTCAGATATGCAGATGACACCACCCTTATGGCAGAAAGTGAAGAAGAACTGAAAAGCCTCTAGATGAAAGTGAAAATGGAGAGTGAAAAAGTTGCCTTAAAGCTCAACATTCAGAAAACGAAGATCATGGCATCTGCTCCCATCACTTCATGGGAAATAGACGGGGAAACAGTGGCAACAGTGGCTGACTTTATTTGGGGAGGGGGGGCTCCAGAATCACTGCAGATGGTGATTGCAGCCATGAAATTAAAAGATGCTTACTCCTTGGAAGAAAAGTTATGACCAAACTAGATAGCATATTGAAAAGCAGAGACATTACTTTGCCAACAAAGGTCCATTTAATCAGGGCTATGGTTTTTCCAGTGGTCATGTATGGATGTGAGAGTTGGACTGTGAAGAAAGCTGAGTGCCAAAGAATTAATGCTTTTGAACTATGGTGTTGGAAAAGACTTTGAGAGTCACTTGGACTGTAAGGAAATCCAACCAGTCCATTCTAAAGGAGATCAGTCCTGGGTGTTCTTTGGAAGGACTGATGCTGAAGCTGAAACTCCAATACTTTGGCCACCTCATGCGAAGAGCTGACTCACTGGAAAAGACCCTGATGCTGTGGGGAATTGGGGGCAGGAGGAAAAGGGGACGACAGAGGATGAGATGGCTGGATGGCATCACTGACTTGATGGAAGTGACTTTGAGTGAACTCTGGGAGTTGGTGATGGACAGGGAGGCCTGGCGTGCTGCCATTCATGGGGTTGCAAAGAGTCAGACATGACTGAGCGACTGAAATGAAATGAAATGAATCAAGTATCCCTCTTCCATGGATAAGTGGTATTACACACTGTGTTTCTTTAAATACTATAATAAAAACATTTCCTTGAAAAAAAAAGTTAATCCCAAACAGGATAAACCCAAAGAAATACACACTATGAAGATTAGAGTCAAACTTTTGAAAACTAAAGACAAAGAAAAAATGTTGAATGTACTGAGAGAAATGACACCTCATGTATAAGGGAAAAACTATTTGAATGTAGTGGATTTCTCATATGAAACCATGGAGACCAGAAGAAAGTAGCCTAACCTTACTCAAGTGATTAAAGATATTGTTAACTTAGAATCTTACATCCAGTGAAATATTCTTCAGGAGTAAGAAAAGAAAACAAATAATTAGTAAATATAATACATTTTCCTTCTATTTTTGAGTTTTCTAAAGGAAAGAGGAAAGTGAAAAAGTTGGCTTAAAGCTCAACATTCAGAAAACAAAGATCATGGCATGTGGTCCCATCACTTCATGGCAAATAGATGGGGAAACAGTGGAAACAGTGTCACACTTTATTTTTGGGGGCTCCAAAATCACTGCAGATGGTGATTGCAGCCATGAAATTAAAAGACACTTACTCCTTGTAACAAAAGTTATGAGCAACCTAGATAGCATATTGAAAAGCAGAGACATTACTTTGCCAACAAAGGTCCATCTAGTCAAGGCTATGGTTTTTCCTGTGGTCATGTATGGATGTGAGAGTTGGACTGTGAAGAAAGCTGAGCGCCGAAGAAATGATGCTTTTGAACTGTGGTGTTGGAGAAGACTCTTGAGAGTGCCTTGGACTGCAAGGAGATCCAACCAGTCCATTCTAAAGGAGATCAGCCCTGGGTGTTCTTTGGAAGGAATGATACTGAAGCTGAAACTCCAATACTTTGGCCACCTCATGTGAAGAGTTGACTCATTGGAAAAGACTCTGATGCTGGGAGGGATTGTGGGCAGGAGGAGAAGGGGACAACAGAGGATGAGATGGCTGGATGGCATCACTGACTCGATGGACATGAGTTTGAGTGAACTCCAGGAGTTGGTGATGGACAGGGAGGCCTGGCGTGCTGCGATTCATGGGGTCGCAAAGAGTCGGACACCACTGAGTGACTGAACTGAACTGAACTGAACTGAACTGAATGTATATTTGGTGGATGAAGCAAAAATTATAACATTGTTTTATTATTAATGTACATAGAAAAAATAATGAAGACAATTTTAAGTTACAAAGGGAAAGTAAGGGGAGTAGCATTTCTACATTTTATTTGAACTGGTAAAATGCCAGAACAGTAGACTATGATAAATTATGTTAATATAATACCAAGAGCAAGCATTAAGAAAGGTATGCAAAGGGACATACTTAAAAATGCTATAGATACATCAAAATGCAATTATAAAAAATGTTCAACTAACTTGAGGAAATCAGGAAGAAGAAACAAAGAGAAATAAAGGCAGCAACAAAAGAGAACAAACAGAAAAAAAAATTAAATAAGAGACTTAAGCCCTAAGATATAAGTAACTGCATGAAATGGAAGGCTCTAAAAAGCCAATTAAAAGATAGAAATTCATATATGAATGAATGATATATACAAGACAACTATATGAAATCCATAAGAAAGTCACTTAAATATAATAGTATAGGCAAGCTGAAAAGAAAAGAATGAATGGAAAATGACCATGGAAACATCAATCAAAAGAAATCAGAAATGGTTATATCACTTAAACTAAACTTTAGAGCACAGAAAATTATCAGAGACAGAAGGAGATACTAGACAATTGATATGAGTCAATCAACTAAAAATACACACCAATCCTAAATGCGAATGCACCAAAAAATATGTAAGAAAAAAGTGAGATCACTTAAAACAGAAACAGACAAATCCACTATAAAAATTACAGACTTCAATCTCTTTCAATAACTGGTAAAACTACTCAACAGAAAAATCAGCTAGAATGAAGAAGACTTTTCACAGATCATCCTTTAGGATTTGAAATGACTTAACTGGAATTCCATCACCTCCACTAGCTATGTTCATAGTCATGCTTCCTAAGGCCCACTTGACTTCCTGTTCCAGGATGTCTGGCTCTAGGTGAGTGATCATACCATCGTGATTATCTCGGTGGTGAAGTTCTTTTTTGTATAATTCTTCTGTGTATTCTTGCCACCTCTTCTTAATATCTCCTGCTTTTGTTAGATCTATACCACTTCCATCCTTTATTGTGCCCGTCTTTGAAAGAAATGTTCACACCTAACTTGCCTCTTGAGAGATCTGTATGCAGGTCAGGAAGGAAGAGTTAGAACTGGATATGGAACAGACTGGTTCCAAATAGGGAAAGCAGTACATCAAGGCTGTATATTGTCACCCTGCTTATTTAACTTATATGCAGAGTACATCATGAGAAATGCTGGGCTGGATGAAGCACAAGCTGGAATCAAGATTACCAGGAGAAATATCCACAACCTCAGATATGCAGATGACACCACCCTTATGGAAGAAAGTAAAGAGGAACGAAAGAGCCTCTTGATGAAAGTGAAAGAGGAGAGTGAAAAAGTTGGCTTAAAGCTCAACATTCAGAAAACGAAGATCATGGCATCTGGTCCCATCACTTCATGGCAAATAGATGGGGAAACAGTAGCAACAGTGCCTGACTTTATTTGGGGGAGGGCTCCAAAATCACCGCAGATGGTGACTGCAGCCATGAAATTAAAAGATGCTTACTCCTTGGAAGAAAAGCTATGACCAACTTGGACAGCATATTAAAAAGCAGAGACATTACTTTGCCAACAAGGTCCATCTAGTCAAAGCTATGTTTTTTCCAGTAGTCATGTATGGATGTGAGAGTTGGACTATAAATACAGCTGAGCACTGAAGAATTGATGCTTTTGAACTGTGGTGTTGGAGAAGATTCTTGAAAGTCCCTTGGACTGCAAGGAGATCCACCAGTCCATTCTAAAGGAGATCAGTTCTAAATAGTTCTGAATATTCATTAGAAGGACTGATGCTGAAGCTGAAACTCCAATACTTTGGCCACCTGATGGAAAGAACTGACTCATTTGAAAAGACCCTGATGCTGAGAAAGAGTGAAGGCGGGAGGAGAAGGAGACGACAGAGGATGAGATGGCTGGATGGTATCACCGACTCAATGGACATGAGTTTGGGTGGACTCCGGGAGTTGGTGATGGACAGGGAGGCCTGGCGTGCTACAATTCATGGGGTTGCAAAGAGTCGGACACGACCAAGCGACTGAACTGAAACTGAACTGAACTGAATCAAAATTTAAAACTTTTACTAATGGTTCTGTTAAACAGATGAAAAGACCTCAAAAACACTAGGAGGAAATTTTTTCAACCTTATCTCTGACAAAGTATCTAGAATACATAAATAATTCTCAGAACTCAATTGTTAAAAGGCAACAAAAAATCCAATTACAAGATGAATATGAAAAGTATCTAGAGGCGGCATGGCAGAAAATGACAAGAAAAGCTATTCAAAATAATTAGCTGCTGCTGTTGCTAAGTCGCTTCAGTTGTATCCGACTCATTGCGACCCCATGGACTGCAGCCTACCAGGCTCCTCCATCCATGGGATTTTCCAGGCAGGAGTACTGGAGTGGGTTGTCATTGCCTTCTCCGAATTAGCTGCTAGGGAAATGCAAAGTAAAGCCACAATGAGTTATCATTACATACCTATCAAAATGGCTAAAAGAGAAATCATAACAATATCAAGTGCTGACAAGGGTGAAGAAATGGGTCACTCATACATAGCTTATGGGCGTGGAAAATGGTACAACCATTCTGTAAAAAGGTTTGGCAGTTTCTTAAAAAAAAAAAAGATAAATATACAACTATATACCACCCAACTATTGTAATTCTGGGCATTAATTCTAGAGGAATGAAAACTTACATTCACACACTGTGAAAGTGTAAGTGTTAGTCGCTCAGTTCTGTCTGACTTTTTGCAACTCCATGGACTGTAGTTCACCAGGCTCCTCTGTCCATGGAATTTTCCAGGCAAGAATACTGGAGTGGGTAGCCATTCCCTTCCCCAGGATCCTCCTAACCCAGGGATCAAACCTGGGTCTCCCACATTGCAGGCAGAGTCTTTACTGTCTGTCCCACCAAGGAAGCACCTGTGTACACACAGTGTACACAAATATTTATGTGTACATAGTAGCTTTCTCCACAACAGCCCTAAACTGGAAACAACCCAGATGTTTTTTAATAGGTATATGATTAAATGAACTGTGATATGTCTATACAATGGAATACAGTAGTAAAGTAGAAGTCACTCAGTTGTGTCCAACTCTTTGCAACCCCATGGACCGTAGTGCACCAGGCTCCTCTGGCCATGGAATTCTGCAAAAAAGAATACTGGAGTGGGTTGTTATTCCTTTCTCCAGGGGATCTTCCCAAATGGAATACAACTTAGCAATAAATGGAAACTAGTCATTGATACACACAAAAACCTGAATGGATTTCTGGAGAATTAGGCTGAATGAGAAAAAAAAAAAAAAAGAGAGAGAGAGAGAAACTTCAAAAGATTGTATCTTTTATGACTCCATTTACATAATATTCTTGAAACGAAAAAATTATAGAACTAGATTAGTGGTTGCCAAAGGATTATGGATGGAAGAGAGAAAAGTCAGGAAAAGGAATAGAATGTAGCTATAAAAGGGAAACATAAGGAATCTTGGGGGTGATGGAGAGGCTCTGCATCTTGACTGTATCCTTGGCGACAACCCAACTGTGATACTGTCCTATAATTTTACAAGATATTATCATGGGAGGAAACTGAGGAAAAGATACATGGGATCACTCTGTATTATTACTTACAACTGCATGTGAATCTACAATTATCGCAAAGTAAAATTTTTAATTTAAAAATGTCAGAGACATGCCTTGTGCCATCAGGTAAGTTTTAAATATGGACAAAGCACATTAGTTGCTTGTGCAGAACAGTTTGCCACTAAAAGCTACCATTCATTATGAACAATTACAGCTTTGGTCCCACCTGAATCATAAGTGAGCTCCTTGAGGGCCTGACTCATGTATTATTTATCCATAAATACCCAACAGTGCATAGAAAGCACCCTGCTATGTAATAAGTGCTCAATAAATGCTTGTTGACAATACTTTTATCAGTAATGCTTTGAGTATGTCAGTATGTGTATGGTGCACAGCTGAAACATTGATTGCTGCAAATGAGGAAGACATTAAAGAAATGCGTCATGGAGCAAATGAATGCCACCCTTAAGAAAGCAATTAGATCCTTTGTTTTTAAACTAGTGTTCTGTTTATTTTTCTTTGTTTTTGTCAGATTACAAATATAATTGATGTTCATTACAGGAAAGTTTTAAAGTCTAGAAAAGTGAAAAGACCTTTCACTATACTATTTTAATGACTGGACAAGTTACTTATTTGACATGCTGCATTTCCAAAGTAGCTCACCTCCATTTTCTTGCTCTTGAATCATCCCTTCATCAGACTTGAGTTGCTGTGTTGTACTTAGTCGCTAGTCATATCTGACTCTTTGCAACCCCATGGACTGTAGCCTGCCAGGCTCCTCTGTCCATGGAGATTCTCCAGGCAACCCGGATCTTCCCAACCACCAGGGAAGCCCAAAAATATCAGAGTGGGTAGCCTATCCCTTCTCCAGGGAATCTTCCTGACCCAGGAATCAAACCCAGGGTCTTCTTCATGGCAGGTGGATTCTTTACCAACTGAGCTACCATGGAAGCCCAGACTTATGTTGAGGACTTGCCAAGGGCAGTCATGCATACCCAGAGGTAAATGTGCCCCCCTGTGTTTTCCTACAAATAAAATTAACTCAGTTGTTTGGAGGGTCCAGCCAAAGGACCCTATTTCTCTTTTCTGGTGGTTGGTATCAGAAAAGCCTGTTCTGTATATTTTGATATCTTCAAAGGACAGTGCTCCCTCATTAATGATAAATACAGTTGATAATTTGCCCAGCAGTAAAGGTTTCCAGATGATAACTCCAGAAGACGTCTCCAGGCCAGGCACCACAATTAACAGAGAAGGCAAGAAACAGCCAAAGGCTATCAATTGGCCTTGAATAAGAGATTGGGAGTTCAGAAACTGTAAACGTGGGCAAGATTCTGAATGTAATCGAATGTTTCCAAAACAGAACAAAGCAAATCAACACAGGACAAGGTGCTAGGATACATAACCATGCAATATTTACATCAAATCCATATTCCTGGAAAAACTAGGAAAAGAAAAGCAAGCAACAACCTTTACAGGGAAAAAAGTAATTACCTCCAAGAACAACCAGGCAAATTCTGTTACTTTATCAAGAGAAATACATTATTTTCCTTCCTTGATATTTGTTGCTGGTATAAGTTTTATCTACTAGCCTGAGATGAATTAAGTAAAACTTCTGGAATTTTTGCCAATCAGGTACAAACAAATTGTGTGCTAGTGTTTGTTCCACATTTTGAAAGGGAAGTAAACTAATTCAGAGTGTGTTTCTGTTTGTTTATTGCTCCTGTTAATAATAATGGAGAATCAAAGAACCCAGACGTTTACAAAAATACTAAATGGGATGTTAAATGCAACATGCTTTTCAATTCATTTTCTGAAAATGTTCTTTTGCTATGGAAATAGTTTGCAACTTATCTTGATGAAACCCATTCTTCCCAGGTGAAGACCTTCTAACTGGGTTCACCATATTGTCTCACCTTTCATAGATAATGAGCTAGTTGAAATCTGCATTAGAATCAGTCCTGCCAGCTATGAACAGAGTGGTAGATGTCAAGGTCACATTCAACACCACTTATTATTAGTGGTGCATGTGTGTTTCTTAGGCATGTCCAAGTCTTTGTGGACCTGTGGACTGTAGCCCACCAGGCTCCTCTGTCCATGGGATTCTTCAGGCAAGAAGACTAGAGTGGGATACCAGGCCCTACTCCAGGGGATCTTCCCGACCCAGGGATCAAACTCGCGTCTCTTAAGTCCCCTGCATTGGCAGGTGGGTTCTTTATCACTATCGCCACCTGGAAAGCCCAGAACTAAAATTAACTGTACTTAAACAATCAGGATGACACTGGTCAGACCACCACCTGACCAATTTCAAGATGACTATCACAGCTGACTGCTGTTTCTACATGTAACCCTCTTCCTTTGTCTATAAAAACCCTTGCTCATTGATGGTGGGGGGAGTCAGCCTTTGGAAGGGTGTCTACCACCCTCCCCCACACCCTCCCTGACAATATTCAAAATAAAGCAAAATTTCCTTTCCACAAACCTTGCCTCTTTAATGGCTTTTCAGCAGTAAGCAGCTGGACCTCACTTTCAGTTACAGTATGACTTACTAATGAGCTAAAACATGCAGTTTAGAAACCATTGGTTTAAAAGACAATTTAGTAGAAACATTTTCCTCTTATCCACTCTAGTACTCTATCTTGTACCATGCAGGAGAAACAGAAATTTTCAACATTCTTTAATTATGCCCAGCACATGTATTTTCACTGTGATTAGCACATAACATAGAATTTAGCATCTTAACCACTTCCAAGTGTACAGTTCATGGGCCTTAAGTACATTCACACTGTTGTGCAACTATCACCACCATCCATCTCCAAACTCATTTTTGAAAAACAGAAACTCTGCTTCATTAAACAAAAACTTCCCAGTCGCCTCAACCCCAGCCCTTGATAGCCATTCTAGGTCTGCTCTCTATGGATCTGATTACTATAGGTGCCTCATTTAAGTGGAATCATGCAGTGTTCGCCCTTTGAGGCTAGATTATTTCGCTCAGCATGATGTCGCTAAAGTTTATCCATGTTGGAGCATATGTCAGATTTCTCTTCTTTTTTAATTCTGACTACTGCATACTTTTTTCCCTGGTGGCTCAGACAGTAAAGAATCTGCCTGAAATTTGGGAAACTCATGTTCGATCCCTGGGTCAGGACGATCCCCTGGAGAAAGGAAGGGCAACCCACTCTAGTATTCTTGCCTGGAAAATCCTATGGATAGAGGAGCCTGGCGGGCTACAGTCCACAGGGTCAAACAGAGTTGGACACGACTGAACCACTAACACTTTTACTTTCCTTTCATTTCACGTAGCATAATGTCCTTAAAGTTTATCCATGCTGCCGCACATGTCAGATTTCCCTTCCTGTTTTAAGTCTGCCTATTGCGTACTTTGTATGAACACACCACATTTTGTTCGTCCATTCATCCACCAATGCATACTGTGCCTTGTGCTTTTAAAGCTCTGCTTCTGTGTCCATATCATTTCCTGGACATTCTTAGCTTCCACCACAGCACCCCTAAAACACACACACACACACACACCATTCCAACACCCCACCATGGAGTGGGTATGGGGATAACAGTACTACTTGGTATCTCACTTGTGGCCTTCCTGCCACATCTCCACCAGCTTCCTTCTTCCCCTTCGAGAGACCATATGACACACTCCGCTCTGTTCCCCACTTGGATCATATTTCCACAGTACAGCTAACTACACTAACAAATCCTTTCTCCTGAATGTGTAAACCATCTCAAGCCCCGAGTACCACATTTCACCTAAGGCTACACCGTCATAACAGCGTCATCTCACCATCCACCTTTCCTCTCTCCTTTTTTTAAAGGAAAAATAAATCCATAGTGTTCTTTAGGGTTGACAAGCCTAAGTGAGGCTACAAAAATATTGGTATAGGAGACAAGAAAAGCTAGAGACTTATAAACTAAAATGGAGATGTTTTCTATTTACTTAAATACTTGGCTTAAAACAGTGTTACTTTCCACTGTTTTTCATGGCAAAGTTAGAGATCTGACTGTTAGAGAAATAGGTTTATGCAAGCTAGCCTCATAGCCTAACCACCATGTATGAAATTGTTCCTGTCAGAGTAGTGTGTTCAAAACATTGGCTTTATATTCAGCCAGCATATGTAATAGAAGAAAAAAAACTCCTCTCTCTTCACAGAATACCTTGTGATTTAAAGTGATAACTCTAACTTTTCATCTCTGATATCAAAAAGGAGACAGAATTTGCAAACATTCACAGAAAATTCAGATGCCCTTTTTAGCAATTAGTTTCCACTTTCTTAACTACATTTTCTCAAACTACAGTTGTTATGCAAAGATAAAATATAAGGGAAGTGGAGGATAGCAGAAAATGCCATCCAGAGAAGGGGTATGAAGAGGAGATAAAGCAAAGCATGTGATAAAACCATAAGGTGGAAGCCGTACCTAAAGAATAAATGGCTGCCTTGCTGAGAACTTATTAAAATTCAAAGGTATTTATAAAGATTAAAAATTAAGGTTGGCTGGAGTTACTCAGCTAGGCAAGTTCTCTGCAAATTCCATTAATAATTAAACCTTTTATACCAATCCATGTGATTCCTAGAGGAATGCATTAAAGACATGGTGTGTCCTCTGCCCAAGGTTAGGCAAGAAGCCAATTCAATGATGAGGATAAAATTCATGAATTCTCAGTTCAGCACACCATGTGCCTAGCATACATGGTAGAAGAAAATAACCTATAATAAATTCTGATTAAGAAAGGGAGTCCAGAGAACAAAGTGTTTTGAAGTAAGGTCATTTCCATAGGTAAGCTGTTTTGCAGCACCTATCAGATTTTGGTCTCACTTCTTTTTGGCATTATAGGCACCATTCATTTAGAGTCACTCATTTTTGAACAGTCTGAAGCAGCTTATTGTAATAGCTAGAGCACCTGCTTAGTAATACTCTAGGCAGGAAGCTCTACAGATTCGTTGATGACGTATCCCCCTGATTCAGCACAAAGACAACAGTCTTTCAGTAAACCTCCTAGGTCAGGTCACATCCTTACTGTGTTCTGGAAGGAGGACAGGATAGGAAGGAAGGAAGGAGGAAAGAAGGAAAGAAAAAAGAAGGAAAGTAGGAAGAAAAGAAGGAAGGAAAACAAAATAATGAATGAACTAATGGAGGTAGGACTGAGAGAAGGAAAGATTTTCCTGACTACTGGGAGTATACTGCTTTTCCTTTTTTATTTAATTTTTTTTTAATTGGAGGGAATAGGAATGGTGTTGAGTCTTGAACCTGGGGCTTTCTGACAGGAAAGCCCATGCTGTTTTCACTGTCACAGAGAAGAACAAAGCAGGATTCTTAGGCAAGCTGGACAAAGCTGGAAAGGGGAGAGGTAGCAGCTGTTTTTGACTGGAATACCCTTCTGTCATCCCTACCCTTCTATTACTAGCCTTGTAGATTAGTTTGCCTACTTCCCTTCTCCCCATAATAATCTAAAATTTAAATATAAAAACACTTAAACCAATGATACTCATTGTTTATACAAATTCAGAGTTCTAAAATTACTAAAAACAGAAAACAAAAAGCACCCCAAATCTCATCCCAAAACTTTTCATCTCACTTTGCCTTTAACTACTATGAAATATAACACAGATTCACCCTAAGCCCCAGGTTCCCAAAGAATACACATGGATCCATTGAGCTGTTCAAAGAACACTCAAGAATTTTTTTGTTTCTTGCCTTCTCATTAGTAGGAAAAAGAAAACGCTCCTTACTAATAGTTTTGATGGTAGTCTTTAGATTAAACTCTTACTAGGCAAAGATACAAAGCAACATTACATCACCGATTCAATGGACATGAACTTGGGCAAACTCCAGGAGATGGTGAGGGACGGGCTGGCGTGCTGTAGCCCATGGGGTCATGAAGAGTCGGACATGACTTGGTGACTGAACAACAACAACATCCACCTTTACTTCAAAGGAAAGGTGAGTTTCGGGGCATTGTGAGCAGTGGGGTTATGACTGAGACATGGGTGGATCTCGGGCTTTTCAGAAGAAGCCAGCAGAGGGGAAAGGGGAGCCGAGATCCAGGGGTGAACCACATTCTCAAGAACCACCATTACTATTGCATGTTAGACACAACCATAATATTTTGGATAAAGCAAAGTTATAAATAAAGAGACAGATGAAAACATGTATGTTCTTCATAATAATTTGGAGGTTCTTGTATCAGTATTAATATGGTTCAGTCTTGCTTATTTTATAGGGTTCAGAACACTGTTTACATTTTTTAAATTATAAAAGAGCTTATAGTAATTTATATTTGTCTCTTCATTTTGTGGGTCCTATCTGCAAGTTAATTGTTGGGAAAAACCTTAATTAAACATGTAACCTGTGATTGCATGTTTTCTTTTTTTAAAATGCCATTCTGTTTACAATGTTCCTGTTAGTAATTTTATTTCTAGGTTAAAATGTATGCTGTTCATTGGCACAAATGGCTTCTCCCTCCTGTTACCTACTCATGCACCTTTTGATCAATGTGCTGCTTCCTTACGCTTGAAAAAATAGTTTTTGTACTTAAATTGATAGCCATCTTTGGCTGTTAAAAACTCTTTAGCTGAAGATTTGCGGAAATGAATTTTAAGTGAATCAGTTAAATGAGGGCTTCGCATTATGATTTTATGCAGGCCGCCCTCTGTCATCTTAGAAGAGCCGAGGAGGCTTCCTTTCTGATTCAATGACTGGAGAAGATGATACTAAAGATCCAATCCCTGGAAAAGTTGGCAAATTATCATTGAACTCACACCTGCAAATATATATATATATAAATATATACTTTTAAATAGCACTGTTGGATCCTCTCAAAGAATGCCTCTGAAATGCAGCCGCTGTGGCTGACTTTAGCCTTGCTCACTCTAGAACTGTCAATCCTCAGAGCCACAGATCATGGACAAAATAAAAAAGAAACCATGCTCTCATTGTGCCCATGGAATTCCTAGGACTCTTGGTGGTCCCAGATTTAAGGATGAAAATGTCAAGAATATCCTTTCTTCACGATCCTCAATCCAATGAACATACCCCAAAACAGAATCTTTCATACACCCTGAACCTCAGGAGGGTAGAAGAGAGAAGGGCAGTATCAGAGCCCTAGTCAGAAATAGGAAGACTGACTTCTCATCCCCTCTCTGCTATTCATTAGCTATGAGATATTGAATTAGTCCCATACTCTTACAATGGTTTTCTTATGTTTTAACTAAAGAGGTAGAACTATGGGACCTCTAAGATCTAACATTCTGAATGTGACTGTGGCTATAGAGACACCAGCACTTCCTTTCCTTGAGATGAATGAAATCTGTCTGATTTCCATCAAGAGAAGCATTTGGCACTGTGTCTCACAGGCAAAATGGAGCAATGAGATATCTGGTTTGCTTGAGATGTCCCCAGACTGAGTCATTCCTTTACTATGGCCTCCTTCCTTTGTATCCACCCTGATGGGTATTGTTAAATCAGGTTTCTCCTTGGATTTTCTAACTAGCCCTAAAATGCAGGCCAGGCAGGGAGGTTTTTTCCATAGACCAAGGAACTCAGAATTTGAGGGGCTTAGTGTCCACACAATAGGGAACTAGACTGCTGGTCTGTGGGCTCCTATATTATAGTGTTGCTGTGTTCTTCGTCCAGACACACTCTGCCTTCATTGTCCTCTCTGTCCCTACCTCTCCGTCTCTTCCTTCCTTTCGACTTTCTTTTCTCTATGACTCAAAATAAGCAATAGAAATAGAAATCCCTATGCAAATAGTATAGAGTAGTTTGGCATGTTATTTGCACAGCTGGTTCGAATTCCTGACCTACATTCCAATATGTTACACAAACAATGCCCTTTTGAAAGACCTAAACAGACATCTCTCCGAAGGAGACCTACAGATGGCCAACACGAACATGAAAAGACACTCAATATCACTAATTACTAGAGAAATGCAAATCAAATCCACAGTGCGCTATCACCTCACACCAGTCAGAATGGCCATATTAAAAATATTTACAAATAATAAATGCTGGAGAGTGTGTGGAGAAAAGGGAACCCTCCTATACTGTTGGGGGGAATAGAAGTTGGTGCAGCCATTATGGAGAACAGTATGGAGGTTTCTTAAAAAAACTAAAAACAGGGCTACCATATGATCCAACAATCCCACACTTGAGCAAATATCTTGAGAAGATGAAAACTCTCATTCAAAAATATCCATGCACCTCAGTGTTCAAGAAACACTATTTGCAATAACAAAGACATGGAAACAACCCAAGTGCCTATCAACAGATGATTGGTTTAAGAAAATGTGATATATATATATATATATATATATATATATACACACACACACATATATATATACAATGGAATATTATTGAGCCATAAGAAAGAATGAATAATGTCATTTGAAACAACATAGACAGACCTAGAGAATGTCATACTAAGTGAAGTAAGTCAGACAGAGAGAAACAAATATTATATGCTATCACTTATATGAGAAATTAAAAAATAATATAAATGAATCTGTATACAAAACAGCTGCTGCTGCTAAGTCACTTCAGTCGTGTCTGGCTCTGTGCGACCCCATAGACGGCAGCCCTCCAGGCTCCCCGTCCCTGGGATTCTCCAGGCAAGAACACTGGAGTGGGTTGCCATTTCCTTCTCCACTGCATGAAAGTGGAAAGTGAAAAGTGAAAGTGAAGTCGCTCAGTCATGTCCGACCCTCAGCGACCCCATGGACTGCAGCCTACCAGGCTCCTCCATCCATGGGATTTTCCAGGCAAGAGTACTGGAGTGGGGTGCCATTGCTTTCTCCGATACAATACAGAAATGGACTCAAAAACATAAAAAACAAATTATGTTTACTAAAGGGGAAAGAGAGGAGGGGGAGGGATAATTTGGGAGTATAGTGTTAACAGATACAACCTACTATTATATAAAATAGATAAACAATAAGATGCTACTGTATAGCACAGGGAACTATATTCAATATCATGTAATAACCTATAATGGAAAATGATCTGAAAAATAATACATAAGTGAATTACTTTGCTGAACACTTGAAACTAACCCAATATTGTAAATTGACTCTACTTCAATAAAAAGAAAACAATGCCCTTTCGGCCCTCCATGACATAGTCCCAGGGATGGGAACATCAGACGGAGGACTGAGGCTAACAGCTGGAAGGGCAAGTAACCTCCCAACTTTCCAGAGAGAGGAAAAACAATCAGATCATAATGACAGACAGAACTGTTAAACATTCTCCTTGTATTGAAGGTACACATTTAAAACTCACATAGAAAACACATTTATGGTTTCCGGTAGAGGAGGGATAAATTAGGAGGATGGGATTAACATATACACATTGCTATAGATAATCATCAGGGGCCTGATATATTAAAAGAAAAACAAACATGAAAACAAAGACATTGCTACCATCCATGCCTAGAGTGCTATGCACACCCCTTCAGATATTTTAGGCACACATCTCCTGTTATAGCCTGAAATACATGTTCAGCTTTTGATGGAGAGTTACTGTAGAATTAGATAAGAGAAAGAATAAAATCTCTAAGTTATTAGAATTTTCTGAAAAGTCAATACTCTTGATTGTCTTTAATAGAACCATACTTAGCGTTTCTCAGGGCAGTGAGACAAACATCCATGATGGCATATTTCCAAAGGAATTATTAAGGCATCGGTTTGAGAATCATCACCCTCTTGTCCCCCAATTTCAGTACTCAGATCACTCAAAAAGGGCACATTTGTACTACCCTAGACTCTGCTGGCACTAAAGACAAGTATCTTGGTAAAGCAAGCCTTCATTCAGAAATAAACTGCAAACAATAGAAAAGTTCTTTCTATAGTAACTTTAAAGCCACTGTGTAATTCTCCAAGTCCGAGTGTGTATATAACAAAAACAAGGTCCTTTTGTCCAGTCAGAAATATCTACTTCATCTAAATACATTGTTCTCAGCCACAGGCAGACCCAATTTTTTATATTACAGTGTCACTTGGAAAATCACAACTAATTACAGACACAGCCCAGAGATATTGTGGGTTTAGGTCCAGACCACCACAATAAGGTGAATATCGCAATAAAGTGAGTCGCATATTTTTTTATTTCCCAGTGCATGTAGAAGTTGTTTCCTCTCTACTGTAGTCTGTTACATGTGCAATAGCACTGTGTCTAAAAAACAATGCACATGCCTCCATTAAAGATACTTTATTGCTAAAAAATGATAATCATCTTCTGAGCCTTCAGCAAGTCATGCTGACCACAGATTATCATAACAAACACAATAGTGAAAAGCGTGAAATATTGTGAGAATAACCAAAGTGAGCAAATGCTGCTGGGAAAATGGTGCCAATAGAATTGCTCAACACAGGGTTGCCCAGATCTTAACTTTGTTAAAAAATGAGAGAGGGAGAAAACATAGTATCTTTGAAGCAGAATAAAGTGAAGTGCAATAAAATGAGGTGTACCTGATATAAGAGGGAGACAGTTTTCTGAGGAAGTAATGGCACCATGGATATCAGCTGTGAGACAGAAGTAGACTCCTGCAAGCCCAGGGGCCAGACATTTCCAAGCCACTATTTTGTGACTTGAGCAAATCTCCTCACTATTTCTCAAATGGTAAAGAATCTACCTGTAATGCAAAGGACCGAGGTTCGATCCCCAGATCAGGAAGATCCCCTAGAGAAGAGAATGGCTACCCACCCGTTTTCTTGCCTGGAGAATTCCATGGACAGAGTAGCCTGGTAGGCTACGGTCCATGGGGTCACAAAGAGTCAGACACAACTGAGCGACTGATACTTTCACACTTTCTTTCACAGTCGTTTCCCGCTAATACATCAGAGGTTGAAGCATTTCCATCAAAAATGAATCTGTCTTACAAAGGGGGCTTTCAAAACCAGTTATGGATGTCATGGAAAGAATCAACAGTAGCAGATAGAAGCCCTCATCTCTGTCTGATCTATAGGCTTTTCTGCCTCTGGGTTTCCTCACGAGTCAAAAGGAGCACCGCGCACAAGAGAACAGGTCTGGCTTTCTACCCACTGCAGGGCTAGGCTACAGTTGCCATGGTTACAAAGACAAGGACATCCCTGGTCTTCCCCTCACAAGCCTTTTCAGTTGTCATTTAGTGCATCTTCTTCATATCCATGTGTGACAGGAGTGAAATTCATCACTGTCCCAGCTAACGTGGGGGACAACCACCCCGTGAGAAATGGGACAGAAGTGCCCCCAAGAAGTACTTCGGGGATGTGGATGAAAGGCTTGCTGCTGTGCCCCATCCTTCTGGGTCCTAAGGCACTGACTACACATGGGTAGCAGGCATTATTCTCAGCCTCACAGTGTTTTTGTCCAGGGACAGGACTAGAGGACTAGCACCCAAGGGACTCCTGTGCCTGATCAGGTGAGTGACGGTGTGACTGGTGTTAGAGGCTCCAGAGCAGAAGTCAGAACCACAGCATAAAGAATGCCACAGCAGTACCCACAGCACAGGGTCCCAGAGGATATAGGGCCTCAGTTCAGTTCAGTTCAGTCGCTCAGTTGTGTCTGACTCTTCGGGACCCCATGGCTTCCCTGTTCATCATCAACTCCCAGAGCTGGCTCAAACTCATGTCCACTGAGTCAGTGATGCCATTCAACCATCTCATCCTCTGTCGTCCCCTTCTCCTCCTGCGTTCAATCTTTCCTAGCATTAGGGTCTTTTCCAATGAGTCACTTCTTCACATCAGGGGGCCAAAGTATTGGAGTTTCAGCTTCAGCTTCAGCATCACTTCTTCCAATGAATATTATGGACGATTTACCTTAGGATTTACTGGCTTGATCTCCTGGCATAGTGGTTAAGGACTCGGGCTCAGAAGGAGACATCTGGAGAGCTATTCTAGCTCTTCCACTGGCCAGGTGTCTATCCAGGAGAAGTCACAGCACCCCCAGAAGTTTGCTTGCCTCCTATGTGGAATGTGGATAATGGGGTTAATAGTAGCAGCATCTCTTGCTTAGATCCGTGACCATGACTCCAGGAAGAGCCAGACAAGAAGCTCTAAGAAAGAAGGTGGCCCACTCACCATCCAGAGGATACCCATTTCTCCTGCTCCTAATTTCCAGCTACTGTCATGGAATTCACCAGGGGTTCTTGACTCTTCACCGACCCATGTCCTCTCACCTATCCTAGTTAGCATCCTCCCCATCCTTCTCACCAGGAGCCACTCCTACAGAAAGGCAGAAGAACAAGTTTTGCCACTTGAGACATCTTGATGTGAGGGCTTTGAGATATCTCATAATTAAATTTTAAAATGTATGGTGGGAGGTCATTTATGTAAAAGTGTAGTCAAAAGGAATGGGTTAAAAAGGGCATTTAAAAAAAAACAATTTCTTTTAAAAAAGCAGACCCTTCCAATGCACTTGTACTTGGTCAGTTTCCTTTCAGAGATGTGTTAGAGGAACTAGATATGCCAGAATCCTATAGGACATGAAATCTCTTTAGAGACACACTATAGAGGTCTAACATGAAATTACTTCTTTCTTTCCAATTTCAGGGGATTTCACAAGTCATCAGAAGTGGGTTAGTTTGGGGGAAGAAAATATGTGCTTTCAATTCCCATCCCTGCAGGCTCCATCCATCCAACATCTTACTGAGCACGTCTGTGGTGCCATACAGTGTTTTAGGTACTGAGGGTGCCGCAGTGGGTAAAGGAAACTTACCCCTTGTGTTAGGGGAGGAAAATCCCTACCCTTGTGGGATTTACATTCTTGGCACACTGCCTGCTGTATGAACGCATGCATGCACTTTCACCCTAACAACCAGGTCACCCTGCTAGATCTAAAGTGGTTCTATAATTTCTTTAACAAGTGGAGCCATGCATATAACTAAAGTTGTTATGTTCAGAAAAAAATGTTTAAAGCAACAAATCTTGAATTGTTTCACAGAAAACCTGTCAACAGGACAACAACAAAACAAGACAGAGAGAGAGAGGCTCGCTCAAATGCGGGCAACCTAAGAATACTAGAAGTGCTGTTTAAACATTAACATAGGGACTTCCCTGGTGGTCCAGTGTTTAAGACTTCACCTTCCAATGCAGGGGGTGTAGGTTCAATCCCTGATCAAGGAGCTAAGACCCCATTTGCCTCCAGCCAAAAACCAAAACATAAAACAGAAGCAAAATTAAAATAAATTCAATAAAGACTTTAAAAAACTTGTCCACATCCAAAAAAAAACCTTTTAAAAAAGAAAGAAATTAATATAGACAGAGAAAACAACCTTATGGAGACCAAAGGGGAAGGTAGGGGGGATAAATTAAGAGTTTGGGATTAACACATATACACTGCTACATATAAAAGATAACTAATGGGGAACTACTGTACAGAACAGGGAAGTATACTCAATATTTCTTAATAACCTATAAAGGGAAAAGAATCTGGAAAAGAACATATATAAAACTGAATCACTTTGCTGTACACAACATTGTAAATCAACTATACTTCAATGAAAAAAATTTTTAAGAAATTAATATAGGCTTCTGAAGGAGAACAATATATCACACTCTTTAAAAATCTTATCGGATGAGTTAAAGATCTCGGAACCCCACTCACCCTTTGTTTTAGATAATAATTCTCCAAATGTACTGCAGCAAGCAAACAAGCCCTTTATTCAAACAAGCTTCTCCAGCAGGGAGATGGGAAAAGGGAGCAAAAGGAAACCTGGCAAAGATCAGCCTTCACAGGGCTCTGATCCTTCTCTGCAATACTCTATCGATTGGCTCACACTCCCCGAAGATCTGAAACATTTTATAACCAAGACCATAATTGAATGCCATCAGGGGTTCATGGGGACTTCCTTCTTTAACATTTAAAGAGGCGATAAGCACTAGTTTAAAAGCCATAAACATTACCAAGAAGCCAAGGCAGTCCCACAGATGGATCTTGCTCTTCTGAGCCCTGCTTGTTAATGGCGGCCACAAACACCTGGCCACTGGCTCCAGAGACACATGGAGCAAGTTCCCCATCCCGCCTCTAGGGTTTGATAAGCTGGCTGCCAAGACAGGACGACAAGCAGGTGAAGGAAAGGAGAGCTGCTTGGGAAGAATCATTTCCAGGGAAAAGCAATTTAAAAAGCCTTTCATCAAAAACTGCTGATGTGACAGGTAGTGGATCAGATGCGCTAGGAACCTCCCAACCTCTCCCCTGCTAAATTCACATCCAGGCAACATCCCTGGCATCAGAGAAGGGGGAAATTTCTGTACCAACATCATTGCTTAAGCATTAGAGCTGGAAAGTTGCAGAATATGTCCTTAACATTTAAGACATTAAAAAAAGAGTTTAAAGTCCACGGAGCCTCTTGTCTTTCTTTTTATCTTACGGCCAATATACTGCACCTCCCCACCCTTCACTTCCTCCCCTGTCCTGAGTTTGGTAAGTTGTGCACATTGTTGCCCCGGGTTGTCTTAAGACTTAAGCATTATATTTTCCCCATTATTCTTGGTGTTTTAGTCTCTCAGTCGTGTCTGACTCTTTGTGACCCCATGGACTGTAGCCTGGCAGGCTCCTCTGTCCATGGGATTCTCCAGGCAAGAATACTAGAGTGAGCTGCCATTTTCTTCCCCAGGGGAATCTTGCTGACCCAGGGATCAAACCCAAGTCTCTTGCATTGGCAGGCGGATTCTTTACCACTGAGTCACTTGGGAAGCCCATAGATCTGTATATATTCCTGCAGTTTTATTGCAGCCATGCCAAGTTGCAAATGCATTATGTTCTCTGATGCTTGTCCAGTTTCCTTCTATCTATTAAGCTTTGTCTGCAGCTAATTAGAGGAAAGGTTTATGAATTGTGTCCCAATCTTGTATGGTATTTTTGAAGTCATCATAGACAATATTATAGATGATTGATTGTATCTGTTGTTTTGAGATGCGTATGGCACTGTATTAATTTGATGTCTGTCATCACTCATGTTTCCATGTATTTTTAGATTAGGCTTCACGGTAAGATTTTCGGAGAGGAACAGTTGCTTGGGTGATAATTTTACATGAACACCATATTTCCAGACTGGAAAACTTAAGGAAGCTTCTTGATCTTGGCCAGCCTTAAGCAAGGCACGCTGAAGTTCAGATAGGGTGTTTCAGTGGAGGTGGGGGTAGACAGGGAATCTTCCTGTTATTTGCTGACTGATCCATGTAATGAGACAGAACAGAAAGTTGGGACAAGTAAACTGCAGCAATCCCCTTAAAATTCCTCACTTTGCCTTAGTTCAGCAACCAATGACCCATTAAAGTACAAAGCTAAATAAAATCATCTGTTAGTAGAGATAAGCGTGATTGCTACTAGTCTGGTTATACAAACTGTGCGCCATTAAATTAAGCATGTGAGATGCAAAACAAAGAGAACCAGCTCACAGTGGGCATGTGTTCAAGGCACTGGAGCAGCAGCTTTCTTAGCGTAATGTGGGTGTACAATGCAATCTATTAAAACTTCTTGGAGTTTGGGGTCTGACTAGTGCATACGATTTCCAGGCACCTGTAAGACTTCTCATTTATCTGAATAACAATGAACATCTTCACTTGGGAACCTACTTGCTGCACAGCCTGGCCGTCTGGACTTCATAACCTAATGATATCTCCTTGCAGCACTGGGTTGGAGAGGCATGCTGGGGTGAACTTCATCTGGGTTGCCCTTTCTTTGTTACTGTATGTACCTCATTTATCTTGGAAAGTAGAGGGACCTGTTTCTTGTCATTGAAAGAGCCCTGTGGGTTTGGAAAAGCCTCAAAGATAACATCAGCTCCCCATACAGCTCCTTTCCCTACACTGGAAGCAGAGTCGGCAGCGTCTTGCCTGGTTAGCCAAGAATCTTCACCCTGCTCGGGAGATACACATCATTTTCCCCCTAGATTGCTCTGCATGCTTTGAAGCAAACTCCTTCCTCCTTCATCTCATGGAACAACCAGAATAAAGCCAATAATACTGGTCTGATTCATAGACACAAAGGCAGACCCCTAATAAACACAGCCAGGCCTGGAGATCACGTGGTCTGTGTGTGCGTCCCCAGCCCTCTGATGGCTGCCACATTCCCATCTGCGCATCCTCATCCACTTTGTCATCAAGAAGCTGCCGCTGCTGCTGCAGGCTTGAAGGGGCCAAAATCAGCACACAGGGTCAACTGCCCGCAAATTGCTAAACAGCCAAGGATGACTTCTAGAGCAAGAATCCCTGCTTCTCTATGAGGCAGCAAACGGAGCCATAGCTCTCAAAGCACAAAGAATTACACTTTCACAATTTAAGATTTTTTAGTATTAGATAAAGAAGCCCACTTCTCATCCAGAAGACATGCTGTATAGTTTCATTAATAACAGGCTCTAGAACAGGCAAAATGAATCTAAGCCTTAAAAAATCAGAACAATGATTGTTTCTGATGAGGGAGTGGAGGGGATTGACTGGCAAGACACTTAGGAAACTTTATGGGGTGAGAGTAATGCTCTGGGTCTTGATGGGGGTTTGGTTACACAGGAGTAGGCATTTGTCAAAGCTCATTGAATAGGACATTTAGGACTAGGGTAATTCATTACATAAAAGTTTCATCTCAAAGAAATTAGGAGAGAAAGAAAGAAGGAGAAAGAGAAAGAGAAGAAAGAACAGATGGACGGAAGGAATAAAGGAAAGGAGAGAGGGAGGAAAAGCGGGAGAGAGGCAGGGAGAAAAAAAGAGAGACAGACCATAAATAAATATTGAACTCTAACTTTTGTTTGTTGATGTGTTTAGGGTTGAGGTGTCCTGTTGTCTGCAGCTTACTGTGAAATGCTTCTAAAAATGCATGGATAGATGATAAAGAGGTCTTCATTGGAGAATCCAGATGGGTTTATGGATGCTCACTGAACCATTCTTGAATCTTTTTGTTAATAAAATACAGGTAATGGAAGGAAGAAATCCAATTCTACTCTTTAGGAGTCAGCTCCAGAGTTGGTAATTTGGGGGATATGGCAAGGGAGTCTCACCCAGAAAGGAGGCCAAGACATGAGAGGCAGGGCTATCGCAAACAATGGCGGTGCACACAGCTCTTCCTGTACATTGCATGGATTCGGTTGCTTGCGGCCTCTTTCTCTCAGCTCTTCAGGATTGTAATATACAATTCTGCTTGGCAGCAGAGCTCAGATAACTTAAACAAGAAAAATGTCCTTTGGATAATTTGCAGACTTTGACCTGAAATAAGGGCAGATACATTTAGATATATGATTTGTTTTCTGGCTGCTGTGTTATTTCAAAGTATCCTTGTTACTGCTTGTGATGGAAAACGCCCCCACCATCAGGGAAATGAATCAGACTGGGTTACTAAAACCTTATCCTTCAGCTCTCCTGCCTAATATCCATCTTACTATCATATTGACCTAAGTTCACCTCTTTAAAAAAATTCTTTTAGTGTGATACATGCTGTAAAGAATTTTCTTCTTTTTTTTAAGCAGACTATATTGGCTGAGCCAAACAAGTTAAGTTACATCCCTGGACACCTTAACAAAACAGAGTCCTTTTAAAATTTCTATAAATTCTAATTTATAACTCTCAATTCTAAGGGCTAAAGAATGAGAACAAAGATATGAACATCAATAAAAATGACTGGTATTTGCTTTGAGATTCAGTCCTAGATAAGTGAGATAAATACATGAACCAACCATCTAGTGTTTCCTAGACGTATCCCACTTTCCTCTCAGATTAGCCCTTCTACTAAGTTCTAAAACCCAACCAGACAGAGAGCTGAGAAAAGAAGAAAAACCTGGAACTTGCTTTCCTAAGTGGCATGTCCATGGTAGTGTGTCAAGGTTAAGTAAAATCAGAGTAAATATTTCCATAACTCCCATAAGAGTTCATTTTACTTGAATATCCAGGGAATATATTTTTATACTAAAATATAACACATATATTCTAGGATAGAATGCAGTATTCCCATATTGTAGTAGACTGTTACTTTGGTGACCTCAATATACTCTGACTCCTTATTGTCGTGTTCTTGTGTGAGCTCCTGGCTTTGAATCCAGACCAGCTCTAGGATCTAATTTAACCAATAAAGTGCAGTGAAAGCAAGACTCTGCTTGCTTTAGACCCTAACACTTAAGGCCTTTCAGCTTTCAACACTGTGCTTTAAAAAAAAAAAAAGTTTGACTACCTTGAGTGTTTCATGCTTTGAGAAAGCACAAGCATCCATGTGCAGGAGTGCACGTGGAGGGGAACTGAGTGTCTTGACTGATAATCCTAGCTGAATTCCCAGCCAGCTATCACACAACTTGCTGCTGTGTGCAATAGACCACTTTGGACCTTCTTTAGGTCCAAGCCAACACTGTATGAAGTAGAAAACCTCTTGGTCAACCCACAGAATTGTGAGAGTTAATCCATTGTTCTTGTTTTAAGCTGATAAATTTGGGGGCAGTTTGTTAGTCAGAATTAGATAACCAAAGCTTATGTTTAAAAATAAAATGGGGGATTTCAATGAAATGTTAGAATTGAAAAAGGCATCTTACTTAGAATTATCCCCTGAGACCTCTATCTACCAGTGAAGGTAGTTCAGTGAAGATGATCAAGAAGCATTTCCTTAAAATGTAATTCATGAGAAGGTGATCCCCTAGATTCAGGTGTATTTCCTAGTTATTATATGATCAAGAGGAACATAATGTCCAATGCCTTTGGTAAATGATCAGAGATAAGCATTTTTTTAATCCTGCCTGTTCATACCAAGGTGATTGCTAGCGGGATCATTTCAAGACATTATGAAGGTAGGAACCTCATTTATATTAGGCACTCTCTCCTGCTAAGTTGCTTCAGTCGTGTCCGACTCTGTGTGACCCCATAGATGGCAGCCCACCAGGCTCCTCCATCCCTGGGATTCTCAAGGCAAGAACACCGGAGTGGGTTGCCATTTCCTTCTCCAATGCATGAAAGTGAAAAGTGAAAGTGAAGTCGCTCAGTTGTGTCCAACTCCTAGTGACCCCATGGACCGCAGCCCACCAGGCTCCTCCATCCATGGGATTTTCCAGGCAAGAGTACTGGAGTGGGCTGCCATTGCCTTCTCTGATTCATCTCCACTCTCTCCTAGTTCTCTTATTATTCCTCCCTCAAATTACTGCTCTTCTAAGAGCCTCTAGCCATATGGACAGTTGCAACTAATCCTAGACCAGGAGAAAAGATCAGGAAAGTCTGGTCTGTGTCTGTTATATCCAGGATAAAGAACCTAACGCCATGGCTAAGAAAGGGACTCTCACTCCACCAGTGCAACAAATGGCCCCTTCATAGCAAGACCCTTAACATCTCCCAGCCACATTAAATCTCTGAATTAGAAGCCCTTGCCCAGGTCAGGACCCATCACATGAGGACAGTAGGGGTCACAGTCATTAGCACCGATCAGTCACACCCTTGGACCCTATGCAGAGCACATGGTCAGAGCCTGAGAAATGGAAACCTGAAGTGACCCTAATTGAGGAAGAAAAGAATGGGAGACACAGGAGAACCTCTATTGACCACAATGAGCCATGCATTAATGCACTGCAAATCAGTGAAGGTGATTTGGTGAACCAGAGCAGGTGGATATTATTATCTACATTTTGTGCATATTGCAATGATGTTGACAAAGTACTTAGAATAGCAGCTGGCTCTTAATAAATAACCCAAGGCAGTAGCAATGAGTATTTTTTATTGTGTAGTTAATACCATTTTACAGAGTGGAAACTGAGGCTTATTATGATTATGTGGCGTGCCCAAGATCACACAAGAGCAACTGTGTGGGGCCAGGATTAAAGCCTCAATCTGCCTGATGCCACTATCTCCATACTAGGAATAAGGATGATGTTGTGAGGACAGTTGTTTCCTCTGGGCAATGGCTGAAAAAGTGACACCTTTAGACTATGCCCCAATGATATGTTAAAGTTATGTAGAAATTCAAAATACAAAAATTTGGGGGGTTGAGATGGGAATACCAGACCACCTGACCTGCCTCTTGAGAAACCTGTGTGCAGGTCAGGAAGCAACAGTTAGAACTGGATATGGAACAACAGACTGGTTCCAAATAGGAAAAGGAGTACGTTAAGGCTGTATATTGTCACCCTGCTTATTTAACTTATATGCAGAGCACATCATGAGAAATGCTGGGCTGGAAGAAGCACAAGCTGGAATCAAGATTGCCGGGAGAAATATCAATAACCTCAGATAGGCAGATGACACCACCCTTATGGCAGAAAGTGGAGAGGAACTAAAACGCCTCTTGATGAAAGTGAAAGAGGAGAGTGAAAAAGTTGCCTTAAAGCTCAACATTCAGGAAACGAAGATCATGGCATGTGGTCCCATCACTTCATGGGAAATAGATGGGGATACAGTGGAAACAGTGTCAGATTTTATTTTTTTGGGCTCCAAAATCACTGCAGATGGTGACTGCAGCCATGAAATTAAAAGACGCTTACTCCTTGGAAGGAAAGTTATGACCAACATAGATAGCATATTGAAAAGCAGAGACATTACTTTGCCAACAAAGGTCCATCTAGTCAAGGCTATGGTTTTTCCAGTAGTCATGTATGGATGTGAGTATCGGACTATGAAGAAAGCTGAGCGCCGAAGAATTGATGCTTTTGAACTGTGGTGTTGGAAAAGACCCTTGAGAGTCCCTTGGACTGCAAGGAGATCCAACCAGTCCATTCTAAAGGAGATCAGTCCTGGGTGTTCTTTGGAAAGAATGATACTAAAGCTTAAACTCCAATACTTTGGCCACCTCATGTGAAGACTTGACTCATTGGAGAAGACTCTGATGCTTGGAGGGATTGGCAGCAGGAGGAGAAGGGGATGACAGAGGATAAGATGGCTGGATGGCATCACTGACTGATGAGCATGAGTTTGAGTGAACTTCGGGAGTTGGTGATGGACAGGGAGGCCTGGTGTGCTGCGATTCATGGGGTCGCAAAGAGTCAGACATGACTGAGCAACTGAACTGAACTGTTAAAAGCACTGAGGATATTTTAGAATGACATGAAGGGAGAAATTTTTTTAAAGATGTATTTTTAAAAAGTCATTACTCTCAGTGATTACAAATGAAGAAAGTTCATCCATGAGCCAATTAACTAACAGATAAAGGCTGACCTTTGCAAGGATTTCAACCAAAGCAGATTTTGTAACCCATGATTTGTCCTGATAATCGACTCAATCTTCTACTATTATGCTTGGACGTCTGGGGTCAGGTCAATTTCAGAGTGCATGACACTCTATGGATCATGCCCCTCCCCTTAGGAATTTCTCTAGGGTCAGTGCCCAGGTGCTTGGTGATGAGTGGTGGAGACAGAAGTCTTCAGGTGCTCTGAGGTGGGAGAAGCTGGGTTTTCATCTTTTCTCTGCCACTTTCTCCTGAGACCTCAAGTCTTACTTAAACTCTCCAAGTCTCATTCTTCTTATCCATAAGAAATGGCCTGAATGTGAACTTTATGTGAGATAACGTATGTGGAAACAGTTCATGGTAAGTCTCTAAAAAGGTCCTTTCCTCCCCCCTTTCCAGAACTGGTTAAGTCCCTCTCTAACATCTAAACCCAAGAATAACATTTTCTTCTTCTTTCTTTGCACTGGCTGACTTTAGTTTGCCTTGTTAACTACTTGGAAATTAATGAGGCAGAATTTATTTTGTTTTCTGTTCTACTCTGTGGTTTGTCAAGAAGCCATGTACCTTAAAAAATGGGTTTTGTCACTTCTTGTAAAATTAATTTGAATCTTAAGCAAACAGGACACAAAACAAGATCATGTGTCCTTCTTTTTCCCCATTATATCAAGAAAATAATTTGCAATCTCCAGTAACACTAATAAATAATCTTTCCCTTAAGGAAAAAAAAAAGTATAAACTCAGTCCTTTTGTCTAATCCCAGTGTAAGAGATTTTTCTACTGGGGGTCCAAGCCAGAAAGCTGAAATCTAGATAACAAAGTAAAGCTAAGAATGGACACCGCCATCTTGCTGGAGATGGTTACCTAACGTCCTAAGAGGCGTTGACTATCAACAGCCAGAAAGAGAAACAGCATCTGGGGCTACATACAGGACTCCAGCTTTTACATCACTGATACATTTGGTCTGGCCATGAAAAGAACGCTCCAGAATAGCCTACAGTCAAGAGGCAGGGAGGCTGCCATTTTTGTTTTGGGGTATCAAATGATTTTCTTCCTGAACCTCAAATAATTCGACTCCAAGGCTTTACCAGCTGTCATTAAAGATGCTAGAGTATCATTTTTTAATTCCTTTGGCAGCAGGAAAACAGCTCCTCAAGGAGGGGGGGGTGGGGCACTTAATTTCATGCTAGTCACTTGATGATGAATAGGTCTCTAGGTCTTTGGCAGCTGTTGGCCAGATTCTCACCACCAGGGGAGGATGCAGGATGATGGGAGATAAGCTCAAGTCAATCCTTAAAAATTCCTTTGCCTTGAAATCTCACTTAAGGAAAGCACCCGGCTTAAGGGGATGAGAAGAAAAAAAGCAACACACACATTTGGCTACAAAATACCAGTTTTGGCCTTTGCAAGAACCTCTTCCATTTCCTGAAATATGATCCATTTTCCTAAAATAAAATGTGTGAAGAAATGACACAAGTCATTGATTTTTTCCCCCCCTTGGATGAACCACATACCTTCCGCCCAAGCAAAATTTATTCTCAGGAAGAGCGTCCAAACCCACGCGGAATCTTAATCTTTTGTTCAAACCCCACATACGTTTTACCCTCAGTAAGTTTAGGCAAAAACTGATAGCTAATGCTTTTCATTAAGCCAGTCAAGAAAAATTGCTTACCAGGTTTTACTCCTTCATCAGCCTAATTACACCCATTCACGGTTCCTTTCAGATAGAGATTTCAAATTCCAACTCTCAAAGACTCACACCACCCAAGAGACATCTGCTTCCTGGCTCACTCTGTCTCCTTTTTATATTACCCAGTGAAAAATACTCAGTGGCCCAGAAAGTGCCAATTAAGCAAAACCGGGAAGCGAGAACTTCCAGGTTTCAAGCTGGTGAAGGGTCAGGTCAAGGAGAAGGTGTTGAGATAAAGGTCATGGGAGACGGTGAGAAGAAAGACAGATTGGAATCTTCTCAGTCAACACACTCAGGGAAAAGCAGTTGGGCCTCCAGATTCCAGTGACCAGCCTCAGATACCTCTGCGTGGTGAAAATGGGCGTAATGTGCACATGTTACTGAGGCAAAGTTGGCCTGAAACACGCTGAGGCACAAAGTTGGAGTGAGGGCTCCAAGGATGACAAAAGCATGAGGTTTGAGTGATAATAACTAAGGCTGAACTTGAATGCCAAACCTAGGTAGTTTTCAGGTAGCAATTCCATTTCTCCAAACCATTAAATCTGGAATATTTTGGAGATTCGGGGCCCAACAGCTCCACAAGCTTGGGAAGCCACTTCCCATTCACAGTCCAAACTAAGATACCATGGATCCCCTAAGTCCAAACTAGGGGAGGGAAGGAATAGAAGTTTGGGATTAGCAGAAGCAAACTATTATATATAGGATGAATAAACAACAAGGTCCTACTGTTGTTCCCTGCAGCACAGGGAACTATATTCAATATCCTGTGACAAACCATAATAGAAAAGAATATGAAAAAGGATATATATACATATGTGTAACTGAGTCACTTTGCTGTACAGAAGAAATTAACACAACATTGTAAATCAACTACACTTCAATAAAACTTTTTTAGAAAATAAAAAATATAGAAAAGCTTAAAAAAAAAAAGAAAATATAGGGATACAACTTCAACCTTATAAAGTCTAACCTTAACTTTCTCTCTAAGGAAAGTTCTCTGTTTGGGAACTGCATTAAATGAGTCCACACCAAATTCTTTACAGCAGTCACAAAGATCTACAAAATCATACAGTATTGAGCAAAAGAATGAAAATCTATTTCCCATGTGCAGTGTATTCTGAGTTCTTTGAAAATGTGATCTTTCTGGCTAAATAATCTATTGGTAGAAACAATGTAAAGAAGCAGAGCATCTTCAGAATCGCTGTTGGAAAACTATTTTGAACACTGGGTTTACAAAACCTCACAGGAAATACGTCCTCCTGATGCCTCTTTCTTCTAAAGCTGCCCAAGCTGACTCTTGTTTATGCTTTCAGCTTGGGGCTTTCATAAGCGCATGGCATAGTGCTTCTCTAGATTATTAAAAGCAAATAAATAAATAACTTCTACTACAAGTTCATTTCAGGTACTCAATTTATCACAGCACAAATAACACCAATGTGGTTCACATTTATATTGCATCTTTAATAATAAATATCTAGGGGTACTGAAATTGTGCATGTGTGATAGCCATACTTCACAAACCTGTGTAATAGCTGGAGATCCTGTTTTGAGGGCCCAGTCTCACAATTTAAAGCTTGGTACCTTTTCAACGATTTGTCACTTGAATCTCATTTTTAAGGGATTATCAGAATACAGGCTTCTGGCCTTTCAGTTTTCAATTAGTGAGGTCATATTTTAAAGGCTTGGTAATTTTTGATCAACGAGTCACAGATTTGTGAATCGAGTAGCTTGAATGGGTGACAGTAATCTCTATTTCAGAGAGTTATAAAGTACTGGCTAGTCCAGGGCCACATCTCAGGCTAGCAAATGACCTAGTTATTTCCACTCTCTTTGGCTAAACTAGGAAGCAAGACAAGAGGCTTTTCCCACTAGTTTCCTTACCTCTCAACCACATCCAGGGTATATTTTATGCACTGCATATTTAGCTTTGTGGCATTAGTTTTTATGTTTAACATTTTGAGAAGGCACTTCGTTCTGAGAAATACAAATAGTGTCATTGCAAAATACCCTATTTGCACTGAAATATAATAAATAAAGAAAATGTATAAAATCACCCTTCCTGGCACTATCCACCATGTAATCAGTGTTAAGTGTCTGTGATCAATTGTGCCTAACAAATTGCTCAAGCACCATAAGCATTATGAAAAGACCACAGTTTTATTAAACACTGGAAATTGTATTTTTCCCAGTGGTTTTACTATAAGATAATGAACTCCCTGTGAGTGGTGGCAGAGATGCAAATTCAATTTTGCACAAGACTCACAAATACCATGATATATTATGCTGATGGAGACACGGTCTCTGTCTAGACAAAATGAAAAAATTGCCTCGGATTCAGTAAATGTGTATAATTAAGAAAATATGAACAGCTAATCATCAATATTGCATGCATGTTTGTATCCCCAGTCTTGTTTTTTTACTTTTAAATTATAGTTGAAAGTTGAACCTCTTCTTCTGGGTTTCAGATTTCACTTTTCAAAGAGACTATTGATATTGATGAAGCCAGAAGGCACCCTAATCAGGCCCCAAAATTGTACTAACTTTTCCTTAAATTTTTCTTTCAACCAAGTGGCATGCCTGGGTTTTAATTTATAAGAGCAGGCTTTATTACACAAATAAGCAGACATTGTCTGGGGGGACAAAACTGAAGCAGCTCTGATAGTTTTATTAATTTATTTGATTTACTTCTGGTTTCCCTTACCCAATCTTATTTATGTCAAAGTAAGTTGAAGCAGAATTCATTATGTAGTGAAATCCAATTTGAACACTTTTTATTGGGACATGGTGATTCAATCATTTCTCTCCTTAAATCCCATTATCTCTTCTCACATTATTTTGTACAGATCAAATCACATAAGATGAAATTCTAAAAGAAACTTAAGAAGTTGTGGACAGGAATGAAATAATATCTGAATAATTCCTTATACTATGAATATTATTATACCACAGTTAACTTCTTATCATTTTTCATTCTAGTAGCATATTTTCACTGAAGAAAATTAACTGAGTTAGCAAACTTTCCTAAGTAAACTTTTGAAGCAATGTTAGTTTCTAATTGTTTTGATATAGGATTAACAGAAGTACTGAATCTAATCTGACCCTGTTTGGGCATTTTGACATATGGTTTATTAAGTATATTTAAAAAATTGCCAAATTACTACCAAATCTTTTCCTCGTCCAATAGCAGAGTTTAGGAACTCTCAAATTTTGATAACTTTATAAAATGTTTGTGAAAAACTATTTATTTCCCTGTGTCATTGTGTCAGGTATATTGTTAGTATGTAGGGACTCCTCAAGTCATAAATGCATCTAGTTACCGAAGTCCATCACCTTGTTAATTATTTAGAGTCATTTTCGCATGGAAACACTGAAGTTATACATAGAATGACAAGACTATCCCACCATACTATACCTTCCAAATCACAGTTCCTTTGCTTTAATCCATCATGAGTGAAATAATTTCCATCTTTAGAGACCTGTAAAAGCTCTGTGCAGACCAGAGAGGGTAGCCAAATCCAGCAATTCAAATGAAAATGTTGCCTGACTTCTACTCCTAACAGAATCAGAGGGGAATTTAACTTGTTAGCCATGTCAGATGCCTGGTCAAGTACAGGTGTATTTTTCCCCCAAAAGTACAAGTACAACAATTATACATATGCATTCATGTGCTCCTTCAGTTATTCACCACATGTTCATTATGCAAAGTCCTGAACACTGTTTTAGGAGCTGAAGATGCCGAAGCACGTGTGTGTCCACTGAACAGCCTGTGGTTGAAAACTTACAAAATTGTCATTAAGTCTTTCCATCTGCAATTTACAGTATCACTCAGTGACTGCTGCCACTCATTCCTGGGTGAGACATGACTTCCTGAGTGTACACATTAATCATCCAATATATGATTATACATGCTGAGCCTAATCTGAACTTGCATCCTCAACACCTCCCTATACCACCCATCCTAGAGTTTTCTTTGTTAAAGATTCCAGATAGTATTATTAGTCAGAGATTTGTTTAATTTCATTTCATTAGGAAACTTTTCCATATTGGCAAATGGGAGATACACATAAAATACACACAATGCTTATTCCAGGGTAAGCAAAAGACTCATCAAATTCTCTTTGGAAATATTTCAACTCTGCTTCTCTGAAGTCTCATCCTCTTTAGTCTCTCCAAGCCGCTCTTGGGCTGCACTTCCATAAATGCTAAAGGACTGCCCAAGTTTTGAAGGTTTGTGCTGACATATGCACGGAGGTTCAGGGGGCTTAGAAATCTCCAACAAACAATAGTTTGATTGAATCATTATTTTTTATGATGGCCTCTGAATGGCAATTGAATAATTCATACCCCAAACTATGATCTTTTCTAAGTTGTTTTTTAAAAGTTATTCATTTTTAATTGCAGTATAATTGCTTTACAATGCTATGTTATTTTCTTCTAAGTTTTTTTTTTAAGATAATTAGGAAAGTAAACAGTGGGTCCGAAAGAGTTTATTCATTTTGGCTCACCTCACCATTCTCATTCACCTGCAGTTGTCATGCACAGTGAAGAGTTGCTATGTGATGTTTTGGGGGAGCATGTATTAGTCTACCTAATAGGAGACAAATATGAGGTCATACACACGAATCTGTGGGAGCAGATACACCCATGGTAAAGTAGATGCCTTAAAATAACAGCTCCTCGATGTCCCCTGACCTTATTGAACATCCTGATGAATGCTCTTCTCATGGAAAAAGATGCCACTCATCAAAGTGATTCATGGTTTTTAAAAAGACCCCTTACAGGCTAAATATCTACAAGAATCTTGACCCTTTTCGAACAGGCAATTTGGAAACATGAATCTTTGCATGGAAAAAAAAAAAAAAAAGAGTCTTAGAGGGTGAACCAGAAATGTGACTCGTCTGCCCTACAAAATGTTCACACATGGCTGGCACTGAAATTGGCTGTCTGTAGAATGGTCATCATGAAGGCAATATTAGCCTGTGTCCTCTTGGTCTTTCTGGAGCAGGGTAGCCTGGGAAGGTGCTGTGGGTGCTTTGACACTTGGAACATTGCTTTATAAAGCTCAGTAAATGTGTGCACTTCAACTGGCTCCTCGAACTCTTGGCACTCTGAACTCTGTCTTTGGAGAAACAGATATCAAGCTCACCTAGGAAAAGTGATGTGCTTATCTTGGAGGAATGAAGGTGTTCAAGAAAGAGTCAAAGATCTATGATCTTTTCCCAGGATTTTCTGAACTAAGACCACAAAAAGGCAAACTTTTTAGAGTGGGCTGGGCAACGGGAAGGCTTCCCAGGTGGTGCTAGTGGTAAAGAACCCTCTGCCAATGCAGGAGATGTAAAAGAAGCGGGTTCAATCCCTGGGTCAGGAAGATTCCCTGGAGAAGGACACAGCAACCCACTCCAGTATTCTTGCCTGGAAAATCCTGTGGACAGAGGAGCCTGGTGGGCTACAGTCCATGGGGTTGCAGAGTCAAACATGACTGAAGCAACTTAGCATGCATGCATGCATGGACGGGGTGGGGGAAGTAGGATTTGACATGATTTTAACTAGCAAAAAATAAAAGTGAGGGTTTATGATTATTTATTTATTAATTATTCATGAGTATTTACTATTTCTGGTAATGACTCCATCAAGGAGACCTACCTGCTGCCCCGGTGGGCTCTGCTAACCTTACATTAGAGACCGGGCCTGGGGTCAGTCTACCACTGGCTCCTTTCTCCTCTAACAATAAGCTCACTACCTGCCACCTGGCACTTCCCTGCCTGTGTGCTTGAAGGTTAACACACTCAGCTTACCTTGATCAGCTCACATGAAAGGTGCAACACCAACAGTACAATTCCTCTTGCAGAGTTTGAAAATTGCTCTCCATTATTTTTGGAAAAGGTCAGCAGGAACCCTCAGCTCAAAAGAGCCCCAGACTTAAAGAAGGCCAACTGGGGACTGAACAGAAACTCTCCCACATTAGGACTATAATTTGGGTTCATTATTTCCCCTCCTAGCCTCTCTGAGCCTCAGTTTTCTCATCTATTAAACAGAGTAATAATATCTATCCTATGGCGCTGACAGGGATTCATTTGTTTTTTATGTGAAAATGCAACTTGTAAGGCCTGGCACATAAAAGGCATTCGATATTGGTTGTTTTAGATAATCAAAAACGCACACATTACAAAAGGGGCTCATGGCATTATGGAAAAGGCTGAGTGAAAATGGAGTATTAAAAATCTCAAAAGGTATATCTCAAATTTATCAAATCTCATACTAAAGTTCCAAATGTGGGAAAATGAAACAATATCTATTATCTAAATTTCACTTTTATTTTAAAATTTTATCCAATTTTTTTCTAGATTAATTCTCAATTTTGCTAAGAAGATCTCCTGACCCTCCTCTCGTTTCTGCCTTTTTAAAAGAATCTTTCTCATTCTGTCTTTTCTTTCTTTCTCCTTCCCTTTCTTTGTTTCTTTTCTCTCTCTCTGTTTTTGGCAGTCTTGTTCATTTCCTCACTCTGGAGAGTCACATATGAAAAAAAGTCCATCAGAAGATGAGAGTGCCTGTCTGTGCAGATATTTCAGCAGACAGCACTGGATGGTTAGTGCTGGGGATGCTGAAGCTGGCTGATTCAGAGGAATGCATCTCCAGGGGCAGATGAGATGTGGGAAGGGAGAACAATTAGGTCAGGAATGCAGGAAAGAAGAGAAGCCTGAAAGCTAATCAGCCCAGCAGCTAATGTACACAAAATGGCATTTTGCAAAGACCAGAGGTTTACACAAGATCCTGGCCAGAAGGAGTCTGAGTCTAGGGCTGAGTTAAAGTGAGCAGAGTGAGATTCTTGCCCTGTGCAAAAAATTTAAGGGAATATCCCAGATTCAGTCATTAACATGAATAATGTTTTTTATTCTCCATTATTTATTATCACTTTTTCATTGAGTTGATGAACAGTATCACATAAGTTTAGGTGTACAATATAATGATTCACAATTTTTAAAGATTATATTCCATTCATAGTTAGTATAAATTATACTAAAATATTAAAGCATTACAATTAATGTTTTAATGCCATGTTTTTAAAAACTAAACATTAAAAAAACAGTTGTGAAGGAAAAAATATGAAAATTTTAAAGCCAGGATTTGACCTTGGATTTGTAGCACTCACCCTAACCCCTGCTTTCTTAAGTCTGTCTATTATACACTTTGAAATTTTCTTCATAGGTTTTTCATTAATTTTTGTCTTTTAAAATATTGCATTCAGATGTGATTTATCTTGATGGCTGATATTCTTTCGTGCTCCTTTAAATTCTGCACTTTAATTGAGGGCCTCACCCATATTACCTTAATGCTGGCTCTGCCGGGTGCAGTGGGGGCTCTTTGAAAGCCCAGAGGAGCTGCTTGGGAGCTAAATGGGAGTTAATGGAGACAACTTCTAGGATGCTGTTGGTAGTGCTTTTAGGAATCCCAATACTGAACTAAATTCTCAAGTTTATGTAAGAATAATTATTAGTTGGTGATAAAAAGTAGGCAACGGACACCACAAATCTGACACTCTTGTCTTTATTGGCATAAGAGTTTGGCTCTGAATGATTAACTACATCACAAATTCCAATACAACAGATTTCATTTCCATCAACGAGCCTCTATAGTAAAGATTTCCAAGCTCCATTATCATTCATACATATGCGGGACAAGCCCTGGAGATTCTAAACATAGTAAAAGAATGCAGATCATGTTTCAGGCCTACTCTCTTCAAACATAAGAGAGGGAAATAAAGTTAAGCAACAAGGCGATGGCACCCCACTCTAGTACTCTTGCCTGGAAAATCCCATGGATGGAGGAGCCTGGTGGGCTGCGGTCCACTGGGTCACAAAGAGTCAGACACGACTGAGCGACTTCACTGTCATTTTTCACTTTCATGCATTGGAGAAGGAAATGGCAACCCACTCCAGCGTTCTTGCCTGGAGAGTCCTAGGGACGGGGGAGCCTGGTGGGCTGCCGTCTATGGGGTCACACAAAGTCAGACACGACTGAAGTGACTTAGCAGCAGCAGCAGCAATGAGCAGAGTCCCCTCCCTATCCCACCTCCGCAGATCCTGGTGCAGCATCAGAGGGCAGAGCTGCTGAGATCAGCACTGCAAGGCAGCAGGCAGGAGCCCAGCAAGCAGTAAGAGGCTCATTGCTTGTTGTGGGGAAGCAGGAAGACCTTCAAGACAAGACCACAGTAACACTCAGACTGGGTGCCCCTTAGCTGAAGTGTCTCCTTGGGGAACATCATCAATGTGAATTCACACAAGCCCCCTCTTTCCAAAGGTGGGCATAAGGTATGAGGATGACACGGATTCATCCCCAGTCCTACAACCCCTCCCTAGCTTGGCCCACACACAGAAGCTTGGTCTTTGATAACACAGAGCTCTTCTAAGAGAACAAAAGAGGGCCTCCTGGGATGTCAACACCAAGGACCATACTCACATATCAGTGATCAGACCCCAATCTGGCTAAGATTCGCTTTAATTTGAAACTTGGAATTCGATGTGCAGGAAACAGCAGAGAGTATACACAAACACAGAGAAGACACACGGTTCAGGAAGTGAGTGATATGGTTATTCCCTCTGCTACTTGGCCATCAACTTCCTCAAAGTCCAGGAGTTCAGGAATCCACGGCAGAGCTCCTGGTCATCAAAATCTTCCTAGGTTTCCTCTTCGGAGGCCAGTGCTAATAAAGGTCTAGGTAGGGCTCAAGGCAAACTAAAATCTTATATGTACACAAGGAAATTTTAGTCAAAGGTTCTTAAGAGAGAGGAAAATATCCTAAAAATGGCAACACTTGGGAAAGAAGAAAATGGCCCGCTCTAAATAAGGGCTAATGAGTGATACAGAAGCACAACTGCTTCTCTGGATATCAGGTGTTGGCATTAACTGAACTAGGAATAAGGATGAAATGTCGTCATTAGCATCATGGTTCCTGAACCTTCATACATAGAGAAAAGGAGGGAGGGTGATAGAATGATATGAACAAAGGAATTTATATTTACGGGCCAGAGGAAGGAAAGCCAGGATAGAGACACTTTGAGGCCAGTTAGTCCAGCTGGCCGGGTACTCTATTAATAGAAAGTAGGAGTTCGTCCCTGGGTAACAGTTTCTCTCTGTTCATTAGCAACAGACTAAAGGCCAACCCACTTGTAAAAGTAAACTCTTTTCAGGAACAAGGGTGGAGATGAGTATTAGGCATGAGAGCATAAATGAATCTGAAAATCCATTCTTCTTTCAGGAAAACATGTCGGGTGGCCACTCAGTGGTGCAGAGATATCATGTAATCTCCTGTAATGAAGGCATTCCATAACATGGAGACCAGCTCTTTTAATATAATTAGATAGTGTGGCATTGTATCCTGTCCCCCCTGTATCAACCACTTATTGGAACATTAGGAATATAGCACTTAGTCTAAATGCCATCATTATCTAATAATCACTTGGGTTCCACTTTAATGCACCCAGAAGGTCAACGGCGTGGTTAAATAAATTTGCTAAATAATAGCAACAAGGTAAAAAGAATGTTGATGTCTACCCATATTCATAGCATGTACAGGAACTGATGAAAATAATAGAGAAACTAGACATTAGATTATTGTTTTCTTTCTAGAATTCCTCTTTGGCTCCCCACCCCCTTTGGTTCAACACTGAACAAATCTAACTTCTTACATATCATAGGAATCTATGTATTCTGGAATTACTTTTAGAACCTATCTACTTTAATAGGACTCTGCAAAATACCAACTTTGAACCACTCCAGTATGTCATACTGTTGATAGAGGTCCTCTATACAGAACCCCAGCTTAGGCCTTGATGCTTGAGACATTAGAAGAGGAAGCCTTTCATGAGAAGACTCATGAGGAAATCTCATGGAGAGATGACTGGGCCACTGACTGCATCAAGTTTAGGTAAGGCAGGATGTCTAAAGGGAGACTCCAATTTATCAGAGGTCCTTGCACAGCCCAGGAATCCCGGGCAGAAGAAAAGGCATCTCTACATAGTGGAAAGCAAATCAGATGTAACCAGCCTGACCCTTTCAGATCCAGGACTCCTGGCTCTCTGAAAGGAGCTAGCCTGCCAGGGTGAAGAACTAGGAGAGAGAAAGTGATCATCTGCTCCAGTTGAGCAGTCAGCTACATCTGGAGTCATGCAGAGAGCTGATCCTAAACTGAGGCACTCAGGCTTCCTTGGCAAATGAGGGAGCCTTCTGCTTCCCAAGTCCTCTCAGCCTCCAACACAAGGTTTGTCTCCTCTGTAACACTCACCTTGTAAAAGCTGAGCTCCTCTGGATTAAGGGTCACTCGAAACCTGACCTGCTAAGGTCAGCCCAGCCCACCTCTGTCTTAACTCCTATATGGTTGTTGTTTAGTCACTAAATCATGTCCAACTCTTTGTGACCCTGTGGACTGCAGCATGCCAGGCTCCTCTCTCCTCTACTATCTCCTGGATTTTGCTCAAATCCATGTCTACTGAGTCAGTGATACTATCTAACCACCTCATCCTCTGCTGTCCCCCTCACCTCCTGCCCTCAGTCTTTCCCAGCAGCAGGGTCTTTTCCAGTGAGTGAGCTCTTCATATCAGGTGATACTCCTATGTATAACCAAGCAAATAGAAGATCTGACACCAACAATAATACACCCAGTGAGCTTCCTAAAGACTTTCCAACACAATTCACCCAAGACAACCCATTACTGGAGAGGTATGAACAAAGCCCAGTACAAACAAAGGCCAGGGTTCAAGTGGTTAGACTTTATCTCGTAGGAGGTTAAAATGACAGACACAAGATGACAAAGTTTGATATCCAAATGATATTAACAGTAGTTATCTCTGTTAGAATTGTAGGTAAGTTTTTATTCCATCTTTGTTTCTTATGTTTTCTAAATTTCCTTCTATAACCTATAGTATTTATTTTTAAAGAATTGCATTTTAGGGACTCTGAAGGCGTTTTGGTGAATGAAGACTTAATTCTGTCTTACTAGCAGAAATCAATCATCAGAGCTAAGCCAACTAGGGAGATCAATCCAATATGATTTGCCCAAGACTGTCTTGTTTTAAAAGAACTTCCGCAACCCTGGTTGGGGGCGGGGGGGGCGGGGTACAGTTACTGTTATACTGACATGTACTTCTCCTTTGGACCACAAATACTGCCTTCTAACTTTTACCTCCCTCAGGGAGCTCAGGCATTCAGAAATACACCGCATCCTCTCAGCCAAAGGAAGCGGGCTCAGACAGCGAGCACCGTGAGCACTTTGGGCTGCTGTCTCCATCTCAGAAGGCTGCTTTACTCCTAGAGGCTAAGCCCGAAGAGGGAAATTGCCTTTTGTGGTTGGCTATCAGGTTGAAATGAGAAGTAGATCTCTCTCCAATTCTTTCCTGTCCATGGTGTGGAGCAAATTCATCTTACATACTTCAAGAGAAATATTCACTATCAAGGGGTTTCCCAGGTGGCGCTAGTGGTAAAAAATCCACCTGCCAGAGCTGGAGATGTAAGAGACATGGGTTCCACCCCTGTGTTGGGAAGATCCCCTGGAAGAGGGCCTGGCAACCCACTGCAGTATTCTTGCCTGGAGAATCTCATGGACAGAGGAGCCTGGCAGGCTACAGTCCATAGGGTCTCAAAAAGTCTAACATGATTGAAGCGACTCACCATGCACACACTTACCAATGGCCATGATAAAGAGCAGACAAAGAAACTACAGCACAGTGAAGGAAGGGCAGTATGGCTGTACCTCATAAGGAGAGCTGGCATGACGATAAATCTGAGAAGGAGCCCAACCACGGTGGCTTACCCTCTCTAGCTGGCAGAATTAGTTAAGACAGAGAAAATCTGCACTTCACAAAGAGAAAGCCTGCACTCTGTGACATTAGCTGCCATGAAGGATTGAGCTATGAGCAAGCATCACATCCAAGAAAAACTCCCCTTCTGTCATCTCTACTTAACCACAGGGAGCACTCAGTGTTCAAAGCATCTGGGTAACAGGAGCTCCCTAGCAACATAAGAGGCTCCTCTGCGTATGTTTGCTGAGCTGGTTGTAGTCCCCAGTCTGCTGGCACATGTGAGAGTGACCAACTGGAAACCAAAATGGTGGTGCATTTGATTAGATTCATCCTGCTGGTATCCCTCTCCAGTTGGGCTGGGCTTTGAAAATTATCCAGAACAAACACTGTAGAATCCTGCATCTGCTGGGATGCTTCTAGCACATCAGTGATGATTTGGTGAAACTGAACTGAACTGTCTGGTGTGTGAGAGGGTACATAATTTCCTCTTGATTGGCCAATGATGTGGAAGTAAAATCAGAATATCACTCTGAGTGTTTCTGTGACCTAAATCCATAATAGTTTTTTTTTTTTTTCCTTTTTTAGCCATTAAATGTAAGATGGAGTGTTTTCTCTAAGAGGTCTTGGTATCCTATAATTGGGTGATATTTCTTTTTTGATAACAAGTCATATCACCCAGGGGTCAAACGCTAATAGAATGAAGTCTCTTATTTTACATAGTCATAAATGTGCTTGAATTTTCTTTTCAGAGGAGTTTTTAACATGTCTTACATTGCACATATAATTATGCAGCATGTATTTATTTCCTTTCTACAAGGAAACTCAAGTTGCTTTTTTTAAACATTATTTGATAGCTTCTTACCATCTCCTCTGGAGTTGAAAGGAGAATATAGTATCAAGCTGTGATAGCTAGCAGTGGGAAACTATGGCACCAAGAGACAGAGTTGGATTGGGACTTTACAGAGTCTATGAGCAGTGTACCATGAAGACCCCCATGAGATGGGTTGTCAGCCCACTGTGCCATAAATGAAGCAATTTCTAAGGATCCTAAAATAACTGCATTCTCTAGTCCCTAACACTCATGCTGGGCAAAATAGACCTAGGTTATTTTTAAAGTGCAGGCCATAGCCTTCAAAGGGATATAAACAGTTCCCAAAGCAGCTATCTTTTGGCCAATTAAATACTTAGAAGCAAATGTACTTAGAAGCAAAATTAGCAGGCAAAGGACATAAGAAAGTGCTAAAGCAATTGTTTCTGCCTGTTTTTAAACCCTATCAAATGGACCATCAAAATGGACCATGGGCACAGATTGCACTGAAGTTTGAAGATAACCTCCAATAACTCTCAACCCTTGATCTGATGAGCTCCTGGGGTCTTGGATATACTTCAGAACTTTTGCTCAGGTGTACTCAAAGTAATGTTACAAATATGTTCAAAACCTCTGCAGTTCTGTGAAAAATACCACTTCTATTACCTCCCCTGGCTGGTAACACAATGACAGTGTAGGTATGGCAGCTAAGAGGATCAACAGGGGTGCCCTGCATGATCTTTTCAACTACTGTGAAAACATTCCGTTCCTTTATTATGTTTTATTTCCTTCGTCTTTGCTGGTCTATGAATCTGTGCTTATCTACATAGTTACCTAATAAGCATGTAACCAATGGGAACCCACACACACAAATGTATACACACACAAACGTATACACACACACAGACTAGAATAGTTAGAGGAGCATGGTGTACTCTGCAGGAAATCAATCAATGTCCATTTCATTGGAAATGAAATCCAAATGGGGAAAAGTCAGAATTCCTTATCTGCATCTTCCACAGAGAGTTAGTTACTAGCCCTAGATACACATAGAGGGCATGCGCTGTAAGAACAAACACATACAGTACATATTTAGAGACAATTCTCATTTAATGTAGACCCTCCACCTAGGATTCTAGCTAATTTATAAGGCTGCTTTAGGAAAGACACAATTCTAGAGATGACAAGTCTATGCCATTTGCCTTTCCTGAAGGGGAAGCTATAACGCATTCCCACCCTTCAAAAGAACCCAAGATTGATGATTCAGGGGTATTGTTGGTTAGGGTGGGTTTTCTTTCTTTCTTTTTTTTCCAGTTCAGAAGTTGTGTTTCCATTGTACCCTGTCAAAAATGTTCTTAGAAGACAAGGAGAGAGGACAGTAGCAGAGCTGCCCTTGAGCCCAGTTGGTCAGTCCTACTAGGAAACAACCCCGTGTGGTCAGATGACATGCTTTTCAGACACGTCTACACAGACTAGTTGAATTAAAGACCAACTGCAGCCTTGATGTTGCTGAGCTCCTCAGCTCCATCTTGCCATCCTGATTGATCGAGGAGATGGGTCTATAGTTAAAGTGGCATAGCACTCTGAGGGCTTAGTCATTAGAGCACACTGCTTTCTCTTGGGAAGGCAACTTCTTGCTTGGCTAGGTTTTGGAAGCTAAGGAGTGACGTCAAGATGTTGTCTGGCCAGAATTTGCAGATAACCATAGAACTCTTCTCCTCCATCAGGCATGGATTTAGCCTCCTTTAGTTCCTGCAGTGACACAGGAGCCTCCAAATACCAAATTATTATCAGGCGGTCTTGGGGGAACCTCTGGGCCCTGCAATAAAGTAGACAGACTTGCTATTGGAAAGTGCTCGGGAGCAATTCAGCCCTGTTCAGATTGTTCTAAAATCCTGCAAACCACCTCTAGACTTTGAAAACCTCTCATAGCTCCTGAAAGTGAAAAAGTACTTTGGGGGATATAAATTAGCATCAGCCTTCACTCAAATAATCTTACACAACATTTAAAGAAATATGGCTTAATCATGATTTTTGGTTCACTTGTTGTTTTGTTTTTAGAACAAAGTTACACAAGCAGGGAGCCTGTGTCACTTTGGACAAGCTACTTCTGAGCACTGTCTGTAAAATCAACTGTTTGTATTCACTGATATTTAAAGTCATAAACAGTTGATGTATTGTGGACCAAATATGATTTGTGCTGATGTATTTTGTTGGTTCCACTCATTGTTTTAAATCTTGGAGAACTCACATTACAAAAAAAAAAAAAAAGCCTGCTCTCTCTGGAACATTTGGAATATCTGGTAATACCAGGCCCATGTTCCATCATGATCTTCACTACACCATGTCATCTTTCTGATCCAGCCTGTTTCTCATATTGACCCTACAAGTCACTGGGGTTTAGGATGCTTGCCCTAAGCTATCCTAACCTTGTGCCTTGTAATTACACAATGTCTTTCAACACTGGCCTCCCCAAGGAGACTCCCTGTGGGCAAGGAACAAGCCATCATTATCACCCAATTTCCAATTCTTAATATTGTAGGAGTATTGTGGGTAGTCAATAAATATGTGATGAATTGAACTTCACTTTCCACATTAGATTCTTATAATTCAGTGAAGTATGATGGGATCTCTGTTTGTAAGATCATGCATGTATTCTAAAGCCAACATCTTTGAATAGCAGGAAGCTTTAGGAAAGAGAAGTAAATGTGCTGGTTTGTGACCCAAGCCTCTGATGGGTCCATCAGAGACTGTATGTTTCATGTGATATTTTGCTTTAAGCACATGAAGAAAGTTCCACACTTTTTCTGAGAGCTTCTTAAATTTGTTTTTCATATGTAACCTATCCAATTTCTTGGAAGAGCCCTTCTTTAAAGGTTAGCTGAGAAAACATTTGAAGGGAATAAGTTAACTGAAAGCCAAGCTACCAAAATTTCATGGGCCTATAGTAACAAATCCCTCTCTTTCTGTATGTCAGATCTATGCATTTTGAATATTTTAATTTCTGAATGACTACAATTAGGATCCTCAAAGAAAAGATTCTTTGTTAAAGGCTTATTTCTGCTAAAATTTTATCTAAATCTACTTAAACTGGTTAATATGTAAAAAATTCATCCAACATTTAAAAATCTGTGTCGGTAAGTTTAATAAGAATAGACCCAGTGAAAAACGTTCAATGTGAAGGTCATTACACTTGTTACAAGTCTGTTAGTAATTGATATTTCAGTAATATATAGCCATATCTGGTCAACATCTGGCCCACATCAGAGACAAATAGTGTCCCATGCTATCATGAAGTAGTTCAGTGGGTATAATTTCTGCTCTCTAGGAGCTTACAATCTAACCTGGTTTTAATCAAGACTACAGAAACATATACCAGAGTGGTAACACCTAGGGCTTCACAAAAGGCATCAGACACACTGAAGATAAAGGGAAAAAAATATGGGGTAAAGAATGACATTTAAGAAAAGGTAAAGAGATAAGAGAAGTAAATTGCTTCTTCATTCCCATTTCTTTGAAAAAGAATTTATGGAAGATGTGTTATTTTAAGTGTTCTTAAAATCATGAAAGAGCATATGGCTTGATGCTTGAAAGAAAGAAAATTTCTGCTAGTATAAGATGCTAAGTGATTGAGAACACTGAACCAGTCAGGATGGTTGTGTGAAGGACTAGAGTTTATAATGAAAAACCAATGGTCTGGAGCCCTCTGGTAGAGGACAGAAGCTGAAGGGAAGCTGCCAGTCTCCTCAACTCTCTTCTAATTCCTTCCAAATGGGAGTGGCATAGAGTGGTTGAGCCATAAAACCAAAACTCCTTTAAAATTACCAAATTGTCTAATCAAAAACCCTTATAAAAACCTTCATGGATGCTAGACTAAGGAAATAACCGTTAGAAATTTTCCAATGGGATTTTGAAGGAAAGAAAGCACATTGAGAAAGAACCACAGACTCAGAAGCCATCTAGCCTATTTGATTCTATAGCATATGTTTGTTTGTTTCCTTGATCACTGGTTCATTTTCTCTTATTGGACTTGTTGAACTAATGATGCCCACTTGATTATTCAGCTTTAACTTTTCTCCATTGACAAAAGCAAATTTTTGAGTACAGTTTAATTTTAGTCAACGTCAATTATAATGTAGCCTCTGGTTAACTGAAGTATATCATACAGCCTGGTACTGGCAGTGGTGACAGGGGGGGTCAAAATACCCTGTTCTTAGTGATGACAATCAAAATGATGACAGATTCTCTCACTACAGTGTCTTGCATTGCTTTATTATTTCACTGTTATGCATGCAGGGCATTTCAAGAACTGTTGGGGGATGCTTATCTCAACAAAGAATGCACATTGTAAGCAAGGCCTCCACACATCTTGTTTACACCATAATTATAATATTAGAATTAATAATATCATGATTTCAAATAGTACCTTTTATTCCAAGGAGCTCAGTATTCTTCAGATATGCTATTCTATTTATCTTGTCATATTACAAATTCAGCTGAAATCTGTGGTGGGGTCTCACATATTACAAGATTGTAATACTGTTCTTCTTAGTGATTAAATTCAAATTCAAATGCATTATTAAACATACCTCAGGATAAATTTGAATGAATAGAAGGAAATTACAGATATTTGTTGATATTTTAAAAATACTCACTGCTAAATCCCCTTATCCATGAGAGTTCTCGGTGGAAAGTCAGTCCCCAAAATCTAACCCTGAAATAGTCCTACCTTACCTGAGACAGGTAGGAGCAGGAGAAGAGTAAGATGGGGTAAGAACATGCAAACAGAAAAAAAGATGCCTACTTGTCAGTGCCAGGAACCCAGGGGACCTTAGCCACCTGGCAGTCTGACCCTCAGAGTCCCTTATTCATGTTTAAGGGAAGGCCTATAGTTCCAATGACATAAGCCTGTTTGTTCACTGTGGTTTTATTTCTTGTTGTCCTTCAGGCTTTGCCCTTGCATTCTTTATATTTGAGCAGTGGCTCAGAAAGCAGGATAGAGTCTCCAAGAAAGATTTAAGTTCCCCAGTAGAGGCTAATGGGTTCATCTGGTTCTGAGAAACATAATTCAGTGTAGGCACACCTGTTGTGAAGTCCCTTTGTTATTGTGATATCACAGTAAGTCTCATGATAAGAACTAAGACTGAACAAAAAAACAGAACTACTTAAATTGATACCACCTGTGTGCAACACAGAACATTCCTGACAACCATTGGTGTGTTATTTTAAAGACTTTCAATAAACCAAATTTGAATCCCACCAATTGCTTATCTTATGACACTTCTGGTTTCTGTCTCTATCTTTTTCAAGATAAGCATGCCTGATTCCAAGTTCATGTTGACAAATGGTTTTGGAAAATGGATCCCAAGAGAAGTCAGTTCTGCCCACAGTTCCCATCCCAGCAGGAGACACACCCTAAGAATGTCATAATCAACAAACTAAATGATCTATTCCATGGGCTCAAAGCCTCAAGAATCCTTAAGACATTTCACTTCACCCTCCCCTCAATCATCCTCATCAGGGACTCTGATAAACATGCTGCTAGATACAGCTATGAAGCAAATGGGCCAGTAAGTATAAACAGCTGTACTTACATGTGTCTGGCTTGAGCTGACTGTTGGTAATGCCAAAGTACTGGGGATTTTCAATGACAGGAATCTTGGTCATTCCAATAATGACAGCATCAGGGCCACCCTCTGAAGACGACGGGGTGTTACTCCCATTGGAGATGTGATGCAGTGGGCTGGCAGAGTCATCATCATTGCTGATAACCGAGGCTGGGCCTGAAGTTGGAAAAACATATATTCTCCTATAATTCTTCATGGGTTTGTTGAGCTATAATTTATATATATATATATATATATATATATATATATATATATATATATATAATTCACACATTTAAAGTATACAATCCAATAGGCTTTAACATATTCAAAGAGTTGTAAAACCATCAGTACAATTATCATTTCAGTTAGCAGTCACTCCCCATTCTCCCCACTTCCAGTCCTAGGCAATAATGAATTTACTTTGTATCTATATAGATTTACCTATTGTGGATACTTCATATAAATGAGATCATATAAGATGTGATGTTTGGGGACCAGCTTCTTTCATTTAGTGTAACATTTTAAAAGTTGTTTCACATTATAACATGCATCATTACTTTATTCCCTTTTATAGACAAAATTCTATTGTATGGATATGTCCCATTTTTGTTGATCAATTCAATCGATTGATATTTGGGTTATTTAAAATTTTGGCTATTACGAATAATGTGGCTATGAGCATTCATGTGCAAGTTTTTGTGTGGACATATTTTTCATTTCTCTTGGGTGGAATTGCTGGGTCATGGCAACCCACTTCAGTATTCTTGCCTAGAGAATCCCCATCGACAGAGGAGCCTGGCAGGCTGCAGTCCATGGGGTTGCAAAGCATTGGACATTACTGAGAGACTAAGCATGCATGCACAGTAGCTTTATGGTTAACCTTTTGAGGAACTGCCAAACTGTTTTCCATATTTTATATCCTCACCAGCAATGTATCAGGGTTTCAATTTCTTTACTTCCTTCTCCTGTAATTTGATATGCAGCTTTCCTCTCTGTTCTCTGAAAATCTTTAGAACACTCATTGAAATTCCCGGCATGAATCTAGGATTCCTGTTGTACAGTGTACTGAAAGATGACCTATGAGTTCAAAGATTGGATCCTTTCTGCACTCTTTGGACAAATCACTTACCTTTTTGTACCTCTACATCCACTTACATGTGTAAAATGTGCAAAATGATATCTTTTTGTTACTTTATTAGGCTTTGAATGAAACTTCTGATGAAAATTTGCTTCATATGTATGAATTACTAAAAAAAACTTACAACTAGTCAACAAAAAGTGCATTGGACTGTCCTGTTACTATGTTCACTTTCGCAGAGACTACACCATTTTTGCCTACAAGATACTTTCATAGCAATAATGAATCAATCCAATAACAATGTTCCCTGCTTTGCCTTTAGCTATAATACTATTTGTAAAGCAATTACATGGATATCTTTATATTAAAACAATGAGCATAACATTTTTGCATGCCAGATTTGAACTTTACAGTCCAAAATCTCAGAATGTATATGCCTATAAATACAGTCTACTATGTCTTATGTAAACAATTCATCCATTGACCACTAAACCCATAATGTTTGCAACCAAAACACATTTCCAAAGATAAAGGTCTACATTCATTAAAAACTTCATAACAATTAAGATCTCAGGAGCTCTTGATAGACACACCCTTCAAGAAAAGTAGACAAAGTCCCCTAGACATATAGTACATGTGTTTCTGTAGTATGTTGAATAGGTTCAAAGTCCCAAAGAAGGCTCCCAGTGGCCAGGGCTACTATAATAAGCTAAGAGAAATATAGGAAGAAAAGGATATGGAGGAAAGACAAAGAGAAGACAAAATCCAATGTGCAGCCAAGACAAATGTGTGGCAGGGAAATGAAAGCCTGAATGCCTATTTCCTGAGCAAGGCCATGTGTGTCCATCCAACCACCAGGATGTCTCAGCACCTCCATCCAATCTCTACCTTCTCCTTCACATTTAACTTTTTATGTAAGAAGCACAGCAATTCTAGAAACAAAAGCTGTTATATCATACATTTTTGAATACCCTCTGAAATATCACAGTAATCCACCCCCAACCCCCCAAATCCATTTTCTCTCTTATATGGGGATTATCACTGTTTGGAGGGATAACAACTGGACATTCCCCAGCTAGCTGTCTTAAACTATGTAGGAGGCAGCCAACTGCTATTATAGGTAATTTTAAAAAAGCATTCTCTCAAGGGGATGTGTATTTAAGTTGCCTTTAATGATACACTCTGGCTTACTTCTGCAAGCAAGTTCTCACACAGCCAATTTAGAAGCCACCAAACACTCAAAGCCAAGGGAAGCTCACTGGTTGTGCTCATCCTGAGCCTAGCTCACTGGTGTTTGTAAACAGTGGAAATTCTGCCAAGAATAGCTATACAGACAAGTTCTTGCTAATATTCTTAACCATTCCTGTTTCATGATTTGCTTTCTGACAGGCCCCTATCACCTACAGCTTAAACCCAGAGGTGGAAAATGGAAATGTGCTATGCTAAGGTTTCTGCATCTTGTCGATAAGACCTTCCCCTCCATGGGCTTCCTCGCTCCAGTCCTGGCTCAGCTGTCCACTCCTTCGAGGTTAGCAAAGCATGCTATTACCCGAGCCCGAGAAGAGTGCAGTGAAGGCATTTCTCAGCAGATTCCAGGCTGCACATTTACCCCCAGAAATGCAAGAGTTGTCATGTTCAGACACTCCACATGCTGTCAGAAGGCCAGTAATATTTGCTTCTGAATTCCCTGCAACAATTAGAAACGCACTGATCCCAGTTGCTTTGTCTCTGATTCTCTTTTGGCCCAGGGCAGGCAATCCACATTCCCATAGCATTCAATCATTTTGGAGGACGTTGATACTTAGAAGACAATGTTGAAATTCCTCCAGGAATTCAGGCTCTGAAGCATCTGCCATGTACACAGCAGAGCCTTACTTAAAGAGTTCAACCAAGGGACTTGCTCTCTGCTTCTCGCCCATCACCGCACCCTTCCCCCACCTTGCTAAGTAAAATCCCCAACTCCGAGGTAACAGATCCTAAGGGAACAGGCTCTGTTTGGAGGGAAATTTTCTGAGCACAGAAACAGTATAAAGCACTAGAGGTAATTTTTCAAAAGCCTTTTCACTTTGCCAGAAGGTCACTGTTGACAAATTTGAACAACATATAAACCTCAACAATTTATCAAGTGGCATGTTAATTCAAGTGTTGTTTGTTTCATTATTGATGTTCCAAATCCTGGAAGATTGATACAGCTAGCAAGGTTGCAGAGTTTCAGCCATTTTTCTGTGAACATTTTGATCTAATGGAGCACAGCAAAGTCGGGAAGGGGAAAGCTCTCGGGGGAGACGATGAATGTCTATATAATTTGACAGCAGCCTGTCTGTGCATATCATGGATGTCTCGTTGTGTGTCTGTGCACGTGGAAGAAACACTGAGAAAAGACAGACAGAAGAAGAATTGGGGGCATATCACAGCATGTGAGAAATTCACAGGAGGACTTGAAAAGATGTCTTATAATATTAATAAGAAGTTTTAAATTGCTGGGTATGTGCAGCTTGCTGAGTTTGGGGTAGATAATTCTAATTACTGAGCTGACAAATAGGAGCTATGCCTGGAAACATTTTTAGCCCATTTTGATTTTACTGTGTCTCACGTACCAGGAGGCATTTTTCTTTTACCAGAGCTGCTCAGTAATGTATCTGGCATTTATGACTTTACAGACATTTTTAAGCCTGGCTGAGACCTTTTTGCCCTGGTAAGAATCGATGTAGGTCATCTGGAGAAGAGGTTTCCTTTTCTCAAGGCCAACATGCTTTCGAGGAGAGAGACAGATTATTGTTAATCAGATAGCCATATCAAACATGTCTTTTGTTTTCTGTATTCTGCTGCTTCAACATCTAGGGCCTTGGTGACAGAGGAGGGACTGCCAGTTCCTAGAGATAATAAAGTGCTTGCCTACAAAAGTATGTTTCAGATATAAGCCGACCTATCCACAGTCTATGCCCCCAAACCACATTCCTTATCAGGCTATCACACTCCAGGCCACTATCCACCTGCCCCATCACCCCAGAGCCACATGATCAGACAACTAGGGACGGTCCCTATATCCCAGAGCCCATTGCCCTTATTCAACCCAGCCAATTCTAACCTGTTTACCCTGCCTCACCCATTCCTTTCTGCAGAAACCACAGTAGAGGCTCTTGTCTATGTTTCACCCTCACTCCCTCTGCTTCCTGATGGACCCCGTGCCCTCTTCAGCATCATGGTCCCCACCATGGCGTGATCTGCCCTTCTCTTGGGATCTGTGAGTAACAAACTACATTTTCAGTGGCAGTCATCTCCTGACTGGCCTCAACACACCTGAATAATAACAAAACCTACAAAGCAGCAGCACCTCTGATGAATTGTAGTTGAAAGAATAAGAATTCTGAAGAATTCCCTCAGCTGTAGCCTAAAAGGATGAAGCCCGGTTTTTCAAGCTTACAGGGAATAAGTGGCTCTCTACAAAGCAAACTGGCCTGGAAAACATTCACATGGTTGCAATGATTTGCTGTTTAGTGGAGGAAAGACCTCATCTCACAGCACTGTTGTGGGAGAGTTTATCACTCAATTCCCCTCTTCACCACAACCACACACAGAGTGAGCACAAAGCCCTGGAAAGGCCTTCAAGATTGCACAGGCAGGCAATCTTCTCTCTGCTATCTTAGCAATATCTTGGCAAATCGCCTATGATGAGCCGGATCTGAAATTTGCCCCAGGTCATTGCAGACAAGTCCTGAGCTGGTTGCACTTAATGTTCCAACTTTGACACATTCCACCTTCTCTTTGCTGGTTAAGAGCTTTAGCCTTGGAATTCCTGGGGCAAGTTAAGGGTCAGGATGACTTCCCCCATCAGGCCCCCTCTGGCTCAGTGTCTGCCACCTCTGGGCCCAGCCAGTGCAATATTTTGGATCACTGGACAGACACTAAGAAAGACTATCCTTTAGGAAAGATCTGCTATCAGGCTCGACAAGGGAAAGGAAACAGGCTTCTTTGTACGGATGGGATGAACACGCAATAGGTGAATGGTTTAGAACTAGAAGACTGACCCTGGTACGCTTTCCCTATTTTACAGTTTTCCCTATAACCAACTTTGCTAAAATGCTAACCAACAGATAGTCAAGATGGGGCCAGATCTTGGAAATGCACAGGCAAGATGTAAAGATAGTGTTTTTTCATGACTTCTAAGCAATTCCTGTTCATTGTCTCTGTAGCCATAGAAAATACTGAACAAATTAGAGGCCCTAGGAGATCACACCTGATTCCAATCCTAGTGATGAGATACATTATCTGCACTCATTTGGTAGCTACAAACTCTGCTTTTCAATTGCCGGCACATAGTCTGAATGTAAGGAGCAGAATGCAATCAAGCACAAATCATAGTGTCTGGACTTTAGAGTCTTGCTTTGAAAGAGAAGTGGTCATAAATGAACAGCTGATTTCCCAATTCAGAAATTTATTACATGTTGGCCAATGGAAGAAAGTTAAGATCCAAGCTTGCCCAGACTTGAATATTCAGCCAACTGTTTGCTATACGTGGAGTTGGAGTACAGTCGCATTTTATTCCCTTAACCTTTAAAATGCAGCCACAAGCTAGATCTGGACCACAGTTCACACTTCCTCATAGGACAAAACAAGTTGATGTCAAAAACGCAAAACGAGCTACTGAAGTCAATTTTCCTTTTTTGGAAAATTCTAGACCTCTTGATTCGGCAAAACAAAAATTGGGATCACAGAAAGAGAATCAAGGGCCAACAAGTATTAATAAAGAAGGTCAAAGCAGTTTCATCCTAATTAAACAACACAAACTCATTACTTATCCAGAGAAGTGGGAACTACTTACCGACACCTTGTCTTGATTTTACTTTCCCAAATCCAAACCATGAGAAATCTGAAAACCACAACAAAACATAAAATAAACTTCGAAAGAGAAGCGTAAACCAGAGGCATTCAGCCCTATCCCTAGTGAAATAACAAACTCCCCCAAAAAGCTCCACTGGGGACCAAAGCTTCCCCTCAAACACCTGGAAACAAACCCTTGGGTTTTTGAGTAAAGATTTATTTCTCGTCCTGAGAACAGGGAGGTTGGGATCAGAAAAGAGGCGGCAAGAGGCTGTCTTCACGAAAAATGGCCAAAACCCAGGGTTCAAGGCACTGAGCAGATTTTCCTCCTCACTGTCTCTCTTTCCTCTAAGTATCAAATCATCAAACAGGGAACTGCCGGGGTGAAAGCAACACAGTGCATTTGGCAAACACACCCTGGTTCTCAACCACGGACATGTAGGGAAATAATCAAAGAAAACAGATCTTTTCTGGAGCAAAGACAAGCAGTACAAAAAAGAACATGAAATCGCATGGGAGAACTGACACTCAGGCTGGATGGGGATTCAAGAGAAAGAAAGAGGATCATGATTGTACATAGATTCCACAACCGACTTGCTGTGTGATGGTGGGCAGCTCCCAGCAGCTTCGTGCCTCTTTGTAGCACAAGGCTCCAGAGGCATGTGAGGGAAAAGGTCTACCAAGTGTTTGGAGGTCCTCAGTGAAGAAAGCCACAGTGAAATGCCTGTTTGCTTCCTGGGCCCCACTGTTCCCTTCTAGGTAGTTTCCCCTGGGTTCAAAGTAAATTCAGCACAGCAGGGAAATCTCTGGATAAGAGGCCAATAAAGGGTTTGTTGTTCAGTCACTAAGTTGTGTCTGACTCTGAGATCCCATGGACTATAGCATGTCAGGCCTCCCTGTTCCAAATTTGCCCAAGGTAATGGAGCCCCAACTATGTCTGATAAAGAGAATGGAGCCCAAATAAGTAGTAACTGTGTTTCTCAGCTCCTTAGATCTGCAGTGATTTTTACAGGCAGCTAGGATAAAAGACTACATAAGAAAAGAGCCCATGGAAATGAAAAATGTATATAAAAACTCTTTGCGCACTCAAAAATGCCTTACAAAGTTGTCACGATTGCTATCGTTTTAAAGTACATTTAAGCCTTTCCTTTATTGGTATTCTACAATTTCAGCTGTAAACCAGTTTTTACTTCTGATTGGTATTTCTCTGAATGCTTTTTTCCAGGTTTTAAAAGGCAGAGAGAAGGCCTGGCCTCTACCCAATGCTAAAGAAAGATTCGTTTGCATGAAAACAGTGACCTCATTTACTGGGTCCTCAGTGTAGCAAGGCCTATGGATTTTTTAGTTACAACTAATCTCTTTCAAAACAGAGTGAATTTTCCTAATGTTCACTTTTGTTTTTCTATATTCTTTTGATTTACTTAGTTTTAATTATCATCATGGATTAAATATTTGGACTCTTTTTTCACTTGAGTATTTTCTCAAAATCATCTTTCTATCTTACTGAGCACCCACTGAAGAGCAAGGCCATAGTGCCCCTCACAGATTACCCATTTCAGATTATTGTCCATTATCCAGTGTCATAACCACAACTTCTAGGAATATCCTTGTATGTCTTAGGTGCTCCCATCTCCATTTTGAGAGATCATTCCCTCAAGATAAATTCCAGAAATAGAATTACTGGGTCAAAATGGGGAAATACTGTTAAGGTTCTCAATGCACATTATCTAATTGTTTTCTCACTACATGTGATCTTACTTTCACCAACAGTGAATAAGAAGGTGGACTGTGTATTTCCAAAAGGAAAGTTAAGGGTGAACCATTTCTGATATCCATCCTGCCATTGGTAGGTCTTCAACTAATTGAACAAACACTGCCTCCCATCTTTGCCACATGAAACCACTCACCACCCCCACCCCCCACATGTCCTAGGCTGGGGTTTGGCATAGGTGCAGTAGGGAGAACTACAGGTATAAAAAGAAAGAGAGTAAGGCAGATACCACTTGTGTAGTCATTGTAATTCACCAGGTTCCTCTCCCACCGCAGACTCTTCTCCCCTGGTTCTCAGCCAGATCTTATAATAAACCCCTACTCCTTGACAAGAGACTGACTCAGAACAACTGGCTGATAGGCTTAGCAAAAGCCACAGTTATTAGTGACTGAGCGGGGACCTAGCTTTCTGATGCCAAATCCAGAACTTTTTCTTTCATAATTGCTTTTCCAACCCTCCAAATAACCAAAATTAGCCAAAGTGAAGAGAATGGCAACTAACTCACTCCAGTATTCTTGCCTGGAGAATCCCATGGACAGAGGAGCCTGGTGATTTTACAGTCCATGGAATCTCAAAGAGTTGGACATGACTAAGTGACTAACACTGCTACTACTATAATGTCATAATTAGGATCCAATTTTACACATAGAAAAACACTTGAATTAGTCATTCATTCCTCATTTTTTTCTTCAGCAGGCATATTTGAAGAGTCAAGAATAAAGAACTGCATGGTCTTCCCTCAAGGAGATTAAGATCAAGGATCAGCTCTCCTAGAAAAACATCAGGGGTATTTGGGAACTCAAAGGAGGGATATCTAGCTGAATCTGGGAGGCAGGGTGGGGAGGCAGTTGTGGGGGAAGAGTTCTCTGGCTTCTTGACAACAGACTAAAATTCACCAAGAATGGGAAAAAGCAGAGGGGTATATTTTCACTGTGAATTGTTCAGTTATGACCAGAGTGGGAAGCATCATATTTGTCAAGGGGCTGATGCAGCTGGAAAGAGGGGAAAAAAAAAAAAAATGCTGAGACACATAAATAAGGGCCAAGCCAAGAGTTTGGAATCTATGGTGAAATTGCAGGTAGACCCTAGAAACCAATCAACCAACCTTAGGCCAGGAAGAAGCAAGATCAAAATTAGTTTTAGAAAGGGGTTGCAGGATAGAAACAAGATGATACTAGAGAAAGACTGAGGGCAAGAGACTGGTTGAGGAGGCTTTTACAGAAATCAGAGCCTGAAAAAATCATGACCTGAGCCTGGTAGTAGGGAAATGAGACAGGGACAAGATGGGGACTGCTGTCTGGTCTATTTAAGGGAATCAAGAGGACTTGGACATTGTAAGTAGAGGAGGAGAGTATCAGAAATGGACAAAGATATTCTTGAGTTTAGACAACAATACACATGGTGATGCTGCCCAATATCTCCAAGGAAATTGACAGAGAAATAGGCTTAGGGGTTTCAACTCACAGTGTGGGTATGGGGCACAAATCCCAAATAAGGTAACTTTTGGAAGACTCTCCTGAAGTAGGAAATATTTTTGCCTGGAAAATTCCATGGACAGAGGAGCCTGGTGGGTTACATTCCAGAGTCATAATGTGATATGACTGAGCACCTAGGCACCAGCAGCATGTGGAGAAAACCTAAGAGAGAGACTTCTAGGGTTTGAATCTCAGGTCTAGAGCTCAAAGTTGTTGTTGCTGAGTCGCTAAGTCATGTCTGACTTTTCGCAGCCCCATGAACTGCAGCACGCCAGGCTTCCCTGTCCTTGACTATCTCCTGGAGTTTGCCCAAACCCACGTCCGTTAAGCCAGTGATGCCATCCAACCGTCTCATCCTCTGTCATCCCCTTCTCCTCCTGTCTTAATCTCTCCCAGCATCAGGCTCTTTTCAGGTCAGCTCTCTGCATCAGGTGGCCAGTGGATCTGACCAAGTTTAACCAGAACCCAGAGTCCAATGAGAACAGAGGCTAGTGGCTGCAACTGAGACACATTTCTTCTTTGATCATGCAAAACACTCTTTTTGGCAGGTACAAATTAAAGAGTACAACTGAGGCTAACTTTTAACAAGCTTGTTCCTAAATTGCTAAAATATTTCTAAGTTCTTTTTAACATTAACACAATTATTATGTAAGAGAGAATGTAATATCCTTGACCATATGCCAAAGTTCTTGGAAAATTTAACAGACCAGGCCGAGCACTATCACATTGATACCTCTCTCCCCTCCAAAAGCTGTCCTTTGTTCAACAACTTTTTCTTGATGAATTTAAGCAGTAGTCTTAAAACCATGATACTAAACGTCAACCGCAAAACTTTCCCATGAGGCCAAAAAGAAACAATTTCTCAATTTCCTGCAATGTTTCACCCATTGGGAATAGAGTCCTGCCAAACATTCATTTATTTTCTATTTAATAAAGAGACACTTTATTCACTGCCACATAAAGGGCTCCTTCAAAAGCAAATATAGTTGCAGCAAGCTTAAAGGAACTCCTTCTTTTGGAATCTAGACCAACAAAGACTCTATATTATGAAATTAACCAATTAAATCCATCTCTCTTGAAGAAAATTCTAGAAAGTTTTTCCTCATGCAGAGAAAAGGAAGATAGAAAAGAAAATAGCACAGCTCTAAAATGAGACCCAAACTAAATAAAATAAATAGCCATAAAGATTGCTTTTCAAATGTCTCTCAAAGGAAAACTAAAATTTATGGGTTGAAACGAAATATTTAGGATGTAAGGGAGAGAATCAGAGAAAGGAGGGAGAAACAGGCAAAGTGGAAGAAATTTAATCTTCCCTGTGGTGCTGAATGGTACAAACACTAAATGTGATTGTTAGAAGGGTTCTGATCTCAAGAGGATGTCATTTATGGAGTTGTGATTTGTAAGTTTCAGGAAAAAATTGTTTTTATATGTTAGAAGGGAAAGCAACTCTTCCAACTCTGGAGGAATTAAAATTTGCTGTGTTGTCAATTGAAATTTCTTTATAATTTTATTATTGAAATTTCTCTATATTTCAAGGCAAGATTCATCACCCTCCACCCCCAAGAAAAGCATCTCTAATGCTGTGATGATGGAAGCACATGGGAAAATACGATTCACTGACAAAAATGCACTTCACGTCCAACTTCTTGTGGCCACACCCATTCCCTGGAGGACCGGTGAGAGAGGAGCCATGGGCTGCCTGGCTGCAGGGAAGTGTTCAGCCCAGAGCACACTCCATAGTGCTTGGGTGAGCAGCTGACTGCCCGTCACCTCACACAAAGAAGTAGGATGACTGGTCATTGCACTAGAAAGGAAATGAAAGAAAAGGATCGCTTTGTTGATGATACAATCATCTCTCTTTCCAACTGACACATAATCAGAATGAGTAATAGTTTGCTTCAAATTAATTCCAGTTCCACAGGGCACAGAACAATGTAGTTTGGGGCCAAGTTTCCACTTCGATTTAACTTAATCTTTTACTTAAGGACACAACCTTTATATAAGTCCCATCTCCACAGACCAGCAAGAGGGCTCACTTTAAGTTAAATCACAGTTCCAAAGGGTTCCAGATTCCTCCTGACCAGCCTCCATTGGCTCCATCCTTTCCCTTCCCTCAAATTTCCAGTGTGACTTATGTTCACTGTTATTAAGAAAAGTAACACTGAACACCTCCAATTGACAAATCTGAAGAAAAGTATGTGTATTGTGGGGTTTCCCAGGTGGCTCTACTGGTAAAGAACCCACCTGCCAATGCAGCAGATATAAGAGATGTGGGTTTGATCCCTGGGTCGGGAAGATCCCTTGGACGAGGGCATGTATTATTGCCTGGAGAATCCCATGGACAGAGGAGGCTGGCAGGCCATAGTCCATAGGGTCACAGAGAGTCTGACAAAACTGAATCGACTTAGCACAGCACAGCACACATACACAGTTATTAACTGACCCCATGACCTCTAAATTCCAATTCACAAATTCAAAATCACATTTCATGTATATCTGTATTTTTCTGGAGAGAAAATCCACATATTTTCTTGGATTTGAAAAAGGTACTTCACTGCAAAATGCTAAGAACCAATGAAATACATATAAATCGTTTCAGAGACAAAAGTTTAATTGCATAAGTTCTCCACATCTGGGCTTCCCTGGTGGCTCAGTGATAAAGAATCCGCTTGTCAATGCATAAGACATGGGTTCAGATCCCTGGGTTGAGAAGATCCTCTCGAGAAGGAAATAGCAAACCACTCCACTATTTTTGCCTCCCAGGGACAGAGGAGCCAGGTGGGCTACAGTCCATGAAGTTGCAAAGAGTTGGACAAGACTTGGTGACTGAACAACAACTCTGCATTCTCTAAATTCTGTTTAACTATATTCCTTATCAACTGTTGAATCAGGTGCTCAGAACCATCTGTCATCTACCACTTAGACTTCTACAGGGACCTTCTTCCCTGTCTCCTGCTTGGTTGTTCTTGCCCCCTCTGAACCTCTTTTCCACAGAGCTGCCAGAATAATATTTTCAAGTATTGGTCAGATTATTGCATTCCTCCAATGGACACCCTATAAAGCTTTCTTGTCACATCTAGTATAAACTTCTGATGATGACTAGAGTCCTGTACCATGTGGGCTCCCCTACCCTCCCATCTCCTAGGAAATGGCCACAGTGGTCTCTTTCCTATTTCTGCACACTCTGCACATTTCCCCGCCTCCTCCCCAAATCCTCTGCTCAGGCTTTCTTCACACCTAACCACCTCTCATCCTTCAGTTTTCAGGGCAACTATCACACTTCAGAGGGGCCCTGACCTCAGCCTTTTAACCTGAGTTTCTCTCAGCCACTCTCACTCACTATCATCCCTTCTTTCTCAGAGAACGTGTGCATGTGTTTACTCGCTCAGTCGTGTCTGACTCTTTGCGACCCCATGGACTGCAGTCCTCCAGGCTCCTCTGTCCATGGGGATTCTCCAAGCAAGAATACTGGAATGGGTTGCCATGCCCTCCTCCAGGGGATCTTCCCCAACCCAGGGATCGAACCTAGATCTCCCACATTGCAGGAGGATTCTTTACAGACTGAGCCACCTGGGAAGCCCAGAAATACTGGAGAGGGTTCAGTTCAGTTCAGGTCAGTCACTCAGTTGTGTCTGACTCTTTGCAACCCCATGAATCGCAGCACGCCAGGCCTCCCTGTCCATCACCAACTCCTGGAGTTCACTCAGACTCGCGTCCATCGAGTCAGTGATGCCATCCAGCCATCTCATCCTCGGTCGTCCCCTTCTCCTCCTGCCCTCAATCCCTCCCAGCATCAGAGTCTTTTCCAATGAGTCAACTCTTCACATGAGGTGGCCAAAGTACTGGAGTTTCACCTTTGGCATCATTCCTTCCAAAGAAATCCCAGGGTTGATCTCCTTTAGGATGGACTGGTTGGATCTCCTTGCAGTCCAAGGGACCCTCAAGAGTCTTCTCCAACACCACAGTTCAAAAGCATCAATTCTTCGGCGCTCAGCCTTCTTCACAGTCCAACTCTCACATCCATACATGACCACAGGAAAAACCATAGCCTTGACTAGAGGGACCTTAGTTGGCAAAGTAATGTTTCTGCTTTTGAATATGCTATCTGGGTTGCTCATAACTTTTCTTCCAAGGAGTAAGCATCTTTTAATTTCATGGCTGCAGTCACCATCTGCAGTGATTTTGGAGCCCAAAAAAATAAAGTCTGACACTGTTTCCACTGTTTCCCCATCTATTTCCCATGTAGCCTATCCCTTCTCCAGGGAATCTTCCCAGGCCAGGAATCAAACCGGGGTCTCCTGCACTGCAGGTGGATTCTTCACCAGCTGAGCTACCAGGAGCCCTCCTTTTCAGGATGTACCAATAAAGAATCTGACTCACTTCCGGAATTATTTCTTGTCTTTATCCTTTACTAGAACTTGAGTTCCATGAAGTCAGTAACTGTCTTAGAAGAGGCTCCACCCTCCTGAAATAGACTCTGACACAAGGATTCAAGTGATGAATCCTTCAGTTTATTAGAAAGGATCCAAGAACACTAGAGGGGGCGAGAGCCCCTGACACAGGGAGATAAAGAAGCCTGGAGTGGATATGTTATCCGTTGGGTTACACTGGGGACAACTAGAGCTCAAATCCCTGAGTGCTTGGGGACAGGGTGTAGAATGCATCTCACAGTGTTTCTTACCAAAACATGAGGAAGTTGTGTCATTTGCCTTCCAACCACCATTTGTCATTCTGCTAGGAGAGAGCCCTGGGGCAGAGTTCCCAGTGTTTGGAGCAAGACATGGGGGCGAGCACAGGATGGTGGGACCTGGGAGGACCTGTTGGGGGTGCCAAACAGGATTTGCTATAGAAATCTTGTCTATGTTGCTCACCACCACCTCTAGTGCCTAAAACAGGCCCTTAACAGATACTTATCAAGAAGAATCATGTTTAAAAGCTGACGCAGGATACAGCATGCTTGGGGCTGGTGCATGGGGATGACCCACAGAGATGTTATGGGGAGAGAGGTCGGAGGGGGGTTCATGTTTGGGAACACATGTAAGAATTAAAGATTTTAAAATTAAAAAAATAAAAAACTTTATACTAAAAAAATAAATAAATAAAAGCATAACAGTAGGAAGGACTGCAAGTCTAGTAAAAATATCAACAGGCAAATTATATGCTCAACATAAAAACAACAATATTTTGCAAGTATATTTGCTGCCCTCTTGATTAATTTATTCCCCTTACCTGCAGCCCCACCCCCCACCAAGGAATCTCAAAAAAGTATTTAAAAAGTGACCAATACCCAGAACCCAGCATTCTGGGCAGGAGTGTGGAATAAAGATGCTGGGATGAAGATGTCAGGTGCGAGGTCTCGCTAGATGCTGTAAGAAAAAAACTTCATAACCTTAGGTGGGTCATTTCTCTCCCTCACGGGCTCTGCTTCCTACTCCATGAAGACAGGGGCTGAAAAGTGGCATCAAAGGTCCATTTGAGCCCTAGCAATCCATAATACTATTCATCAGGCATGTATGACTGGGAATAAATTGCCACTTGGCCTTCCATAGCTTTCCTGAGCATGGGTATTTTGGGATTGTGAGATCATGTGCAATTTAAAGAAAAGCACTCTGTCCACCAGCCTAGATTTCCTCCTGCTAAATAATACTCAGATGCTTTGGGGTCACTATTTCCTCATCTTGTCAGAAGAGCCTGCGCTCTGCAAAAGCAATTTTTAAAAAAATGGTACTTATTGAATACTTGCTAGATGTTAGGACACTTACTGGAGATTAGATATTACTTTAATTAGGGAAAATTGGTCAGCTTCTATTCCAGCATTAAAAAAAATAATAAAATTAAGCTTAAGTGATTTTTGTATCCTACAGACTTAAGGTTCAGAAGCCTCAAGTGAGAATAGACAAAACAGACTTGCTCAGAATGTGGCAAAATGATCTCTTCCCCTTCAAACATTTAATTTTGAAGACAAAATGCTGCCAACCACATTCCTCTTTCATTTTGAACAGGTAGACTATTTCAAAGAAAATTCATTTGATCTACGTCTGTCATTCACAAACATTACAAAGTGTTGGGTTTTTTTTTAATCTGTTCTAAATTCTGAAGGTTTATTCTTTAACACAGGAGGTCACACTATCTACTCTGAGTGGATAAAAAAAAAAAGGAAACTACAATTCCAAAGGGTTAGTTTTAGACTTGGAACTTCGAGAAACCCAGAAGCAGCCTCTGTTTACTAGGAATAGTTGACAAACGTAAGAGAGGCATATTAAAGCTTTGCCTTTCTGAGGTCCCACCTCAGCGAGAGCTCAAAACACTCTATAAACACTTTTTTTCAGCTGTCACAAGCTCCCTGCAGGGAAGACAGGGGATGTCTGGTTGCACACACACAACATTTCCCTAATACTGTCTTCACAGTCAAGAAATACTGCCTCAGATTCACCCCAGACTCCCTTCTCTCTGCAAAGCAACACTAGTAAGCACTTGGAGCAAGTCTTTCGGGAGGAAAATTGGCTAAGTTTCATCATTTGAGAAGTGATATTAGTGGCCTCAAAGAGAGTGACAAACCCATAGAGTCTGACAAACACTTTATGTCAGACTCCCCTGAGCTTTCATTTCCATGGAAAACCTAAACAGTGACTCAGAGACCTGAGCCGACTTGTTCAGACCTGTCTGCGGTGCCTTCACCAATTGAGGCCAAAACGTGCTTTCTGCTCTTCCTTGCACAAAAACTGTCACCATAGGACATGAATTTGAAAATGCTTTTGCAATTGTTGCTATAGATTCATAGTTATATTCATATTTATGCATATATATAAATATAGCATGCAAATTCTTTTTTCAGTTTCTCTAAACCAACATTTACTGAAGCTAATTCAAAGCACCATGTAGGAATTTTTTTGTGGTTTTATTGTGGAATTTTGGAAGGAGTAGGAGGATGGCAGCATTTCTAGCCATCTCACTTTAAAATATTTTCAATTGTATTCAAATCCTTCTCTTTAGTCTTGGGATGTGGTGACCTTTGCCTTTCTTTCCAGTGACCCACTGTCAACCTCATTCCACACCAAGACTCTTGAATCCAGCCAAGGTCAGGAAATGTGTGAGGCTGATACAATAGCTAAGATGTTTATTTAATTTTATTACCATGTGCTCTTCTATTAGGAAGCTCCTGTAATGGAATAGAACATAATAGGATTATATACACTTATAAAGCTGGGTGCTGAATAAAAATAATTGAATAAAATAACCATAAATAGAACAAAATGAAAACCCATTGTTGAAAATGCAGTACCAGTGACATGAATTAACTATCAGCCATCCACTTCCTGCTTAACATCACTAGAGGTGGTTACACACTGTTAGTGGAAGAAAGTCAAATCCATAAGATGTTAACTGCATTTCTTTCCTTTGTGTTTCCTACTAACTGCCCACTGTGCTCTTTAAGATCCACTGCTATTCTGGAAACTAATCAAAATTGACTGGCTAGGTCAGGGATTCTTTGAATTTTTGCCTCCCAGTGGAAGCTGGACAACGTCTGGAGACATTTGGGTTTGTCACCATGGGAAGGGTGAGGTGGAGGAGGTGTGCTTCTAGCATGCGGTGGGTAGAGGCCAGGGATGATGGTAAACAGCCAACAGTACTCAGGCCAGTCCACCTCACAACGAAGAATTTAAGTCTTAGAACATCGAGGGTGCCTTAACGGAGAAACATTGGCATAAGTCATAGCCCAGCAGAGGTGGAATTTATCCCCAAATCCTGTTAAAAAGAAAACTTAGCCTGTTTGAGCTCACTGTCAGTGTAACAGTCTCTTCTCTCATGTTATCCAATGTTCTTGTCACTGGTCCCTCTCAGTTTCTCATACCGCTCAAGAAATAGCTATAATGTCATACTTTCTGTTGCTCCCAAACACCAAAAAATGCTATCCTGGTCCACATGGGCTAGGCAATGCAATATGAGAGGATGGGAGCTGCATTTGGATTCCAAGGCTTGGGTTTGAGTCTTAATAAAGCAGTGTGTGTGCGCTCAGTCACTGACCTGCCTCTTGAGAAACCTGTAGGCAGGTCAGGAAGCAACAGTTAAAATTGGACATGAAACAACAGACTGGTTCCAAATAGGAAAAGGAGTACATCAAGGCTGTATATTGTCACCCTGCTTATTTAACTTATATGCGGAGTACATCATGAGAAACACTGGACTGGATGAAGCACAAGCTGGAATCAAGATTGCCGGGAGAAATATCCACAGCTCAGATATGCAAATGACACCACCCTTATGGTTCTGCTTGTGAAGAAGAACTAAAGAGCTTCTTGATGAAAGTGAAAGAGGAGAGTGACAAAGTTGGCTTAAAGCTCAACATTCAGAAAACTAAGATCATGCATCCAGTCCCATCACTTCATGGGAAATAGATGGGGAAACAGTGGAAACAGTGGCTGACTTTATTTTTGGGGGGCTCCAAAATCACTGCAGATGGTGACTGCAACCATGAAACTAAAAGACGCTTACTCCTTGGAAGGAAAGTTATGACCAACCTAGAAAGCATATTAAAAAGCAGAGACATTACTTTGCCAACAAAGGTCCATCTAGTCAAGGCTATAGTTTTTCCAGTAGTCATGTATGAATGTTAGAGTTGGATTGTAAAGAAAGCTGAGTGCTGAAGAATTGATGCTTTTGAACTGTGGTGTTGGAGAAGACTCTTGAGAGTCCCTTGGACTGCAAGGAGATCCAACCAGTCCTCCTAAAGGAGATCAGTCCTGGGTGTTCTTTGGAAGGACTGATGACCACTACTTTTTGTATTTCCAAGGCACGTTGCTCTTTGCCTGTCATATTATCTCACTCTGAATTTTAATTATCTACTTCCTTTTTGTAACTTCTCCTCACTGGAAGTTCTTTATGAGCAACAAAAATATTTCTGTCTTGTATCTCCATTGTACTTCTAGCACTGAGCACAGATGCTGATACAATTTAGGTGCTCAATAAAGATTTACTGAATGGATAGGTAAATGAATTCCAACTTTTCACCTTTGGATTCATTGATCAAGAACCAAATTTGGAGTGATGTGGGATCACAGTTGTGTTAAGACACTGGGCTGCTCCCTCTCCTCCCTGGCCAGCAGAGGATTAGAAACCACCACCCCCACCATCACCAATCCACATAACTTGCTTTTACAAACCAAAGGGAACAGAAATGACACATATTTAATAGTCAGTCATAAGTTTTCCACTTCCTTTTCATCCTAACACCATGGACCATGAAACCTCATCTTCGGATGCACTGTGTTGTACATGGAGTATGAGGGAAAATAATCTTCTCTGTTTTAATGGTTACTTATTTCTACAACATCACTTAGCCTATTCTAACTGATACAATAGTAAAGTTTCAAGTGAATCTTACTAAAACGTAATCTTATCTATAAAAATATCAGGCTTTTATTTTATTCAAAGACTCTGATATGTATGGTTAAGAGAATACATGCACACACATGGACTCTCTAAAGCATGTGCAAGTGTGTGCATAAATACATAATGTATAAATATTCATGATAAAAGAATACAAAAAGTTAAAAAAAAAACTCATTGTAATTCACGTGAAGAAATCAGAATTGGGTGAGATAGGGTGGAGGGTGGGTGGGAGGTTCAAGAGGGAGGGGACATGTATACTCGTAGCTGATTCGCATTGTTGCACTAGCAGAAACCAACAAAATATTGTAAAGCAATTATCCTCCAATTAAAAAATAAAACAAGCAAAACGAAAACTAATACCTGAAACAAAATGTTTTTCTTTAAGAACCACTAAATATAAAAGTGTTGTACTAAGCTATAAAGGAGGGGGGAGGGACAGTGCAAATCAGAATGAATTAACAGATGAGAAGAGAAACAAGAAACAGAAAAGCAAAGAATTCAGAGTTGCAAACTTGTAAGCAGTCCCCTTAGAAGGCCATGCCTTCATTCCAAAGATTTTGGTCCTGTTTGTCACATTTCCGAACTTGTTGCAGGGAATTATCTTTAATTAATATAACAGAGTCTTCAAACTATGGGAATCTTCATTATTGGAGAGGAAACTTTGATATTTTAACAGCCAAAGATCACTTGGAGCCAGGTCTGGTGGAATGTGTGGGTGATTAAGCTGGACCATAACACAATTATTCGCCAGGGTGTCCAATTCTGTAGGCTCAAGTCTCCACCATTATTGTAGAGCTCATAAGTTTTCACTGAAGACACTTCTGAAAGATGAATTCTAAAAATGCACACGCTCTCTTTTCCAGTGAGTCTCAAACTTTTGCATAGTTCTAAAATCATGACTAAATGTCAGTCACTAGTAACTTCCTGGCCCCTTAATTCATGGCCACTAAGTAGAGGCAACGTGAGTGGAAGCATGGCTGGGTGTTCTTCAAGGCATCTGTTAGAAGCTAACTAAGCACGTTTACTCTCAGATTATATTATCATACAAGCAATTGAATCCTGGTGGATAAAAGCCCACTTAAAACAGAATTTATTAGAGATTATTTTTGTTTGTGTTCTGAATTATATTGTGTATTCCCCAAATTCATATGTGACCCCATGGACTGTAACCCTCAAGGCTCCTCTGTCCATGGGATTTCCCAGGCAAGAATACTGGAGTGGGTTTCTATTTCCTTCTCCACAAATTCATATGCTGAAGCCCTAATTTCCAATATATCTGTATTTGGCCTTTAAGGAGGTAATGAGGTTAAATGAGACCACAAGAGTGGGAGTTTAATCTCATAGGACTGGTGTCTTCTTTTTGTCCACAGGGCCACAGTGAGAAGGTGGTGTCTTCAAGCCAGGAAGAGGGCCCTTGTCAGGAACCTGATTGGCTGTACCTGATCTTGGACTTCTAGGCTCCAGGGCTGTGAGAAAGTAAATGCTTTTTGTTAAGCCACCCAATCTGATATTGCACTGTGGTGCCCTGCACAGACTAGTCCAGTTTGTTTGTTGGCTTTTTTTGTTTGTTTGTTTGTTTGCCGTTGTTATCGCTATTTGGACTGCCACCCTGTATCCACTTCCTTGTCCTCAACTGGTCATGATTTTCATTTGGTTATCCACCTACCCCAAAACAGCCAATTTGATTCAAGATGGAACTAATGGCTCAGACACAAAAATTCATAATTCCATTCCCTGCCCATTGTGTGGCTCAAGAATTGGCATGTGACTAAAGTGAGTCTGAACAAAATCAAGTCTGGGATGCATGTACAAAGGTTGACAGAAGTGATCCCTTTTCAGATGGGATTTGGAGGGATTAGCATCAGGACTGAATGAACTGCAACCATGAGAGAAAAGTTTGTCTTTGAATCAAGCCAATCAGTGCTTGGGCCTTGGATCAAGCCATATCTAGAGCTTGGTATTTACTTCCTGATGGTGTCAGGGAGTAAATTGTCAGGGAGTATTGTTAAAGGCAACTGTAAGATGCCCAACTAAAACAGGGAAGGAGCAAGAGTCATATAATTGTCAGTAAGTCAGTCCTGCAGCCCCAGAGGCTAGAGTAAATGGGTACCGCATTCTGGAGTCCTTCCACGCATCCAAGTTTTATTACCACTAATGTTGAATCGGCCTGTTATGGAGATGTAAATGTCCTGTTCTTCAAAGGCTTGTTTGACAGGATGAAAAGCTTTGGGTTTTCAATGACTTTGACTCTTCAGGAGATGGGAGGACAGCCTATTTTAGCAATTTCCATGGGAATGAATAGACATATACTTTAGCTATTCAAATATTTAACTAGCCCCTTTGTTGCTGTTTTGAATTCCAAGGAGCTGCAGCTGCCTGTTTGTGTCTGTTGTGCCTTTAAGGAGCTTGCTGATTCAGTGGGATCCCTTGAATGCATTAATTAGCCTTCTCTCATTTTCCCAGCCCATGCCTATGAAGAAATGAGCATTTACAGCTCCAATTGTGGAACCATGTGAGTCTTCAGGGTACCAGATAAAGGCAGGCTCAGAACTACCTGCTTTTTGATGGGCATTTTTACACTGGCAGCAGCCTGCAAGATGAATTTATTGGTGATCACTATTGGCAGGCGAATGAAACACGGGCCCTGGATTAAAGTGTAACAGGGGAACAGGGATATTAATCAGCCCAGGTACATGAGTCAGAAAGAGGTAAGGATGCACAGAAAATAAAATGTTATGGAAGGCTAGAAAATGATTTATCATTTTTAATATATATCATCTAAACTCACTCTGTATAACTGCTTGTAGGTCTCCATGTTGTGAAGCCTTGGGCAATAAAACACTCCTTTAAAACACTAAGGTGAAAGATGCTGGTGGGGAAAATAAAGAAGCATGAAGAGTGAACTGACTGTAAAAGAAAGACAAGTGTGTAGCTTAAAATTAAATTTCCACTCTTTCCTTTTAAAATTATTTATAAATACAGATTTTGCTTGGAAAAACTACACTCTATTGATAAGATGGAGAGTAAGATGAAAAGTCTTTCTGTGAGGGTCCATTTCTCAGATCATTCTTAAAGTTGTTATTATATGAGACAATGTACTCTCAAGAGTATGTGTCCATGGCAGGCTTAACTGTTAAGCCAACTGATTAAATTATTATTAACTTTGAATCCTTGACTTGGAAGCTTGGTTCTACACAACTAAGCACTAATTTATGGAAGTTAGCAAGAAGAAAGTCTACTTGACGATATGAAATGAGACATCCCTTCCCCCGTTAGTAATTACCAGTCTTACTTGAGATTTTTCAACCCAGGAAATTGTACAATGTATTTTCAGGACGGTTTCCCTTTCTGCAATAGGAAGAAACAAATAACAGCACATCCGTCAGCATTCTGTAGCACTTTCTAGCTTCTAACAGTAACTGTTTGTCTCAGTTTCCCTTCAGAAACATCAGCTATGTCTAGGACATGTGTATGTTCCCCCAGAACCACCAGGAAATGTAATAAGAGCAGAATATCAGGGGCACCATGGTCTGCTTCTTTATTTACCTCCTACACAAAAGTTCTCTGATATTCTATGATAAGCTATGTTTATAAACACAGAACCCTTTTTTTTTTTTCAAACAGTGGACCATCTATGACTGGACTCCTGCTAGCTGAAAAGGCAATGGCTTCTGCTCTGGTCCAGGCCTCTCCAGCTCTCATGACAGCTGCTATCTTGACCTACTTAGCCTCTGCCTTCTTCTCACCCTCGTTAGTTCCATCCTCCATTCTGCAGCTGGACAGAACTTGCTAAAATGTGCAAATCTTCTTCATCAACACTACTTAAATTTGATCAAGGGCTCCACATCACTGCCCTACAACCCAAACTCCTAATCTGGGGCTTGGATTCAAGTTCCTTTCCAGACGTCTCTCTTCCAGTCTCTTTTCTCTCATTTTAAGCCCTAGTAACTGAGGTAGCAGCTGGCAGCTTTATGCTTAAATTGTGCTGTGTCTTGTCTGTGCCTTAACTCTATGTCTTTGCTTACGCCAATCCTTTCTCTAGTTTTTTTCCTATGCATCCTTTACGACTCAAGGCTTACCTCCTTTAGCATGCCTCTCTGATCACTTTGACCAGGCTAAATGTTTCTCTTCTCTGCTCACATGAAACTCTTTGCATATCTTGATTAAAACCAAGCATTTTAACAATTTTTTCACATATCTAACCAAGTCCTTGACTAGATTATACATCTTTGAGAAGCCTCTGCCTCCAGAAACAGGAACATATAGGGCTGAGTCATTTCACACTCCCCCCACTGGTGCCCTTGGAGTTGTTCAAGTCTGGGCAGGGTAGGGCAGCATGTGGTCTTCACTAGAGGTCCACATCTTTGACCTCTAATTCTCTGCCTTCAGAAATCACTGTGGAAAATGCAACCATCAAGTGCATAAGAACACATAAAACCATTACAGCTATGAAGACCAAGCATTGTTTAACTGAGCAGCTAGCCAACCTGTCAGTAGGGCCTTGAGGAATAAAGCACAATGGGCAGCCATCTTTAAGTGAAGGAAAGTGAGAAGCAACTATGTATAATATCCAAGACATTGAAACAACTCAAATGCCCATCAACAGATGACTGGTTTAAGAAGGTGTGTGTGTGTGTGTGTGTGTGTGTGTGTGTGTGTGTGTGTGTAATGGAATATTACTCAGCCATAAAAATATGAAATAATGCCATTTGCAACATGGATGGACCTAATGAAATAAGTCAGAGAAAGACAAATATTATATGGTATCACCTAAACATGAAATCTAAAAAATAACACAAACAAACATATATATAAAACAGACTAAAAGTCAGAAAATAAACTTCTGATTACCAAAGGGGAAAGGGAAGAGGGATAAATTAGGAGCATGGGATTAAGAGATACAAATGACTATACATAAAATATAGAAGCAACAAGGATTTACTATATAACAGAGGAAATAATATTCAATATCTTTTAATAACTTATAATGGAAAACCTTCTGAATATATGTAGATATGTATAACTGAATCACTTTGCTGTACACCCGAAACTAACACAATATTGTAAGTCAACTAGACTTCAAAAAAATAAGAAAATCCTGAAGCTTAGGAGATTTCTTTGGTGCTAGCAGAAGCCTGCACTAGGCAAAGAGGCTCTGAAAGGGGAGTGAGGGCTACAGGAATCAAGGTTTGTCTGCTTCACAAGCCTTCCTGAACACCTTCAGGTATAAGAACTGCTTAGTTATTGTAGAACCACAAAATCAATCCATCAGTTAAAAAGTGTGTAATATGATGGGAAGGATTCACATTTACCGCATTTCCCCTATGTGCTAGGTATCTTATTATTGGATACTCACCATTACACCAAGTAGGTATTATAATCCCCATTCCTGAAATACAGAGGAATTCAGTAATCTTTGAATCGTGCAGACAGGAAATGGAGCAGAATAAATGCATAGTCAAGAATCAGTCAGAAAGCCTGGGTCACAAGGATAATCTGGGGAGTCATCCAAGTATGTGCCCTCTCTCATACTTCTCCCCATACAAATACTCAAGGTCTTTCATAAACTTCTGGAAAACTGAGTGTTCACAGTCTAAGGTCTCCTAAGACCTTTGAGTTGGCTTTTATAGTGGGTCTAGAACATGTCTGTCCATCTGTTTTCCCAGATGTTCAACAAAGTCAGATTCAACCTAAAGAATGAAGGATTCTCATCAGTGGTGCCAGAGTAGTGCCAGGCTGTGGACAAAGTGAGGTTACAATTCTCAAATAGAGGAAAACCCCAATCCTTCATTGAAATCCGGGGCTCACAGAGAGAGTGGGCTCCCACAAACAGGCAGGTCATTTCCCGACACACAGCGAGACCAGAAAAGCAGCACTAAGTGCATGACAAAGAGAGGAAGAGTCAGAGCCCCAGGAAGAGTCAGAGCTCAGGCTGACACCAGCAGGCTTGGAGTGGAGGAAAAGTCTGGATGCAAATCAACAACTTTGGCCGAGGGTCTTCCTTTGAGTTCGGAGCCAATTTTATTAACTCATCCAGAATGAGGTTGGAATTCACACACACAGCCTGAAAAACTGTGTTTGCCCTCCAATAGTGTAAACATATGTTTTATGAAGATAACCCTGGCAGTCATGGGAAAAATTATTTACAAGAGAGCAAGACTTGAATCAGAAGGGTGATGGGCTATGAGATCCCTGATGTTGATCAAAAAACCCAGGACCTCTTCACATGAAATAGAATTGTGTCCCCAAGGATGTGAACACCCAGACTAAGAGTACTCACTCCTTTTCTGTGCTTCAGAGCTGCAGTGGCATGCAAGGTGGATGGAGACAGGAGAAGGGGTGGGATTCCAGAGTCACCCACATTGGTTGGGTCATCAAATTTCTGGGGAAAAGGATTAATAATTATCCCTGTGGCTTTAATGTTCTGTCTATAAGATGCAACATATCTGAATGTGTAGCCTGTCTGCTAGTGATTTAGGGCTCCGTAGACAAGTAAGATGGATGATGACTATCCAGTTGAAGTAACTATCACAATTTGATAATAATAAGTGATCAGGGAAAGCCTCCCTGAGGTGGTGCTTGAGCAAGGATCTGCAAGAGGTAAGGAGAGCACTCCAGAAGAGGGAACTACATGTACAAGGTCACGTGCCCAGGGTGGCTGTAAAGAGCAAGATGGCTTGGGAGTTCAGGTATTCCAGGAGGGAGATCAGCAGAGACAGAAAAAGAAGTGGGTGTCTTTGTTTGTGGTGTGAGGAGGTTGAAGGACTCTTGGCTGGTGGCAGAGAGTGAGCTAGAAAGAGGACTGGGGGGTGGGGTTCTTTAGATGATGGAGGCTGGCAATGACAAGGTGAAGCAAACATCTCCAGGAGAGCATGACCACAGCAGGACAGAGGGCACGCTTCTCACAAAGGACCAAACGGGATGTGTGTTTTTCCTAGTCAGTGAGAATAATCAATAAAGAGATCTACTTCTAAAGTCTTTAGGAATGGAGGAAAGAGGGAGGGAGAGAAAGGGAGACATTGGTGGCCAAACACACCACTCAAAACATGAGATTTCTGAACGCAGTGCTTAAGAAAAAAGACCCAAGAAACCCAATATCCTGGAGCTCAGAGCATCCCTGAATCCTTCGTCTGGACCACTAATAAAGAGCAGCAATTTGTCTGAATTTTGCAGACAAGTTTGAAGTGCTGGCAGCCTCCACACATGCGCTGTTTTTCAGGGATCCAGGAAAGAGGAGGCGGCGGCAGGACTCCCGGGCAGCAAAGCAGAGGAAAGCCACAGGCATGCTGGGGCCTGGCCGGGAGAGGAAGCCTCCTGCTCTGCGCTGGCTCAGGCTCTGAAATCTGCTCTATGGCAGCGAGGTTCACGCTTGGCCAAGTTCAGCACAGGGCCAGGCATGGAGCAAGTGCTCCGTAAAGGTTTGGTGTTGTCCAGATGAAGGTGCCTACCTCTGCTCTGGATCTTCCTGGAGCCCGAGTGCCCTCGGATGTGGGCCAAACTGTGCCAAGCCCCCGCTAGGGGAGGGACGTGCCACGGTGAAAGGAGATGGTGGGGCCAGTAGTTTGAAGCTCCAGATTTTTATTCTCATTTCTGTCCAACCCATAAACCTACAGTGAACAACGACTGTGTGCTAAGCTCTGTACAAAGAACAGGGGATCTCATGGAAATCTGTCCATATTACATATTTATTAAAGCAGAGAAGTCAAAATAAAGGGCAAAAGAAGTCAAATTAAAATTTGTGCTCACCTGTGGTCTATATTGTTTCAGCTTTTTAAAAAGTCTACTTTGACATATGTGCAGTAATATATGATGTGTGGAATCTCAAAAAATGGTACAGATAAACCTATTTGCAGGGAAAGAAAAGAGATACAGATGTAGAGAGCAGACGTGTAGACATGGATGTGGGGAAAAGGCATGTAGGATGGATTGAGAAAGTAGCCTCAACATACACACACTACCATGTGTAAAATGGGGCTTCCCTGGTGGCTCAGATGGTAAAGAATCTGCCTGCAGTGTGGGAGATGCGGGTTCGATCCCTGGGTCTGGAAGATCCCCTGGAGAAGGAAATGGCTACCCGCTGCAGTATTCTTGTCTGGAGAATTTCATGGACAGAGCAGTCTAGTGGCCTACAGTCCATGGGGGTCACAAAGAGTCAGACACAACTGAGTGCAGGTAGCTTAGATAGTTGACACGTGTAAGCAGCTAGGGGGAGCCTGCTGTATGGCACAAGGAGCTCAGCTTGGCGCTCTGCTATAACCTAGAGAGGTGGGATGGGAGGTGGAGGTGGAAGGGGGGCTCCATAGGTGGGGAAGGGGTGCGGGATATGTGTAAACATACAGCTGACCCACTTTGTTGTATAACAGAAGCTACCACAACAATGTAAAGCCACTATACCCCAGTTTTTTTTTTTTTTTTGTTTGTTTTTTTTAATGTGTATTTTGACTCTTTTGGAAAGAAATTCTCAGAACAGAAGATGAGAGCCACCTCAATGTTTCACACATAAAACTCAAAAATACCCATTAGGTTGACCACCAAACCACAAAGCAGAGTAATAAATAATACATAGTATTCGTCAGAATCAGTACCAATGCGGGTTAATTACTACAGTAATAAAGGAAGTGAGGTAATTTATTTTTTCTAAGAGTTAATGAAGTAAATGTTTCGCCTTCTTGTACACCTCGGCATTGTCTTTGTTTTAGAAATTGAATCCAAGTCTCATAGGAAGACATGGCAAAAAGAATCATTAAGGTTTCTGTGTGGAATTTCAATTATTTCAAATCAAAGAAGCAGAAGGTAGATAGTATTTAAAACAGTTCTACATTTTAAAGACAAAAGACTTGACTATTTTCAGTAAAGAAGCCATTATTTATTTTACTTTAAATTATATGTCAGCAATAAAAGTTCACAAAATAGTATATGTTATGGGAAGGAAAGTAATACTAAGTATGTTGAACTCACTCCTGTGGTATACTCTTTTTGTTGTTAAAAGCTTTGGAATAACTTTTTGCATTATAAAACACATGCTTATCTTCTATAGAAAATTTGAAAAATACAGAAAGTATAAAAAAGAAAATATCATCCCACATCTCATAATATTGACATTCTGATGATTTTACTTCATTTTTTTCTGTGTAAAAATTAAGTCTGAAATCAGAATGCGATTGGCTAGATACAGTTTAATATTCTAAACGTTTCATTTTACATGGTGAGCACATCATTTACCTTATTGTCTTTGGAATTTTGCCATCATTTAATTAGTCATTCTCATACTATGGAACATTTAGAGTTTTTTTTTTTTTCTTGTGTTTTTTTGTTTTTTGCTATTGTAAATTCTGCAGAGAGTATCTTTCATTTATTATTTATTTTCACTGCACGGGGTCTTCACTGTGGTGTGTGGGCTCTTTGTTGTGGCAGGCTTCTCTTGCTGCAGAACATGGGCTCTAGAGCTTGAGGGCCCAATAGTTACAGCATGTGGGCTACAGTGTGTGGGATCTTAGTTCCCCGACCAGAGATGGAACTCACATCCTCTGCACTGAAGATGGATTCTTAACCACTGGTCCGCCAGAGAAGTCTTGAGAGTATCAACTTTAACCAAATAGCTTCCTCCCCATCTCTGTACCTGTTTTCTTCCAGATGTACTGTACTGACTGTTGTTGTTTTCCTGTTCTGAGGGATATTACTTTACCACTATATTATCTAACATTATTGCTCACATATGGGTGAGTTATTAAATAATCTGGTATCCTGCCAGAGCATAGAAACTTTAGATTCAGAACTAGGTATATAAATTGGTTCTCGGCCATTTTCAAGGCACTAATAATATCTGTAAATATTATATCTTTCCCTTTTCTTTAAATAAGTCTCTTACATCCATTTGACATCTTGCTGCATTAGCTAGAACTTCCTGAACATGATCAAATCATAGTGATGATGCACAGATTCTTGTGATGCTTCAGATTTTAATGGGAAAACTATTGAAATTTCACCATTAAGTTTGATGGTGATCATATCAGATGTAGCCTTTTTATCACACAAAGAGGGTATTCTTCTTAGTCTAGCAGGTTTTATAAGTTATTTAATATTGTAAACACATATACCAGATGGAAATCACCAGATTTTCTTTTGTGAGTTAATCACTGGATTCTTGGCTTATCCTAGTGGCATTGGGGTTATTCTTTTATTATTCAGTTCAGTTCAGTTCAGTCGCTCAGTCATGTCCGACTCTTTGCGACCCCATGAATCGCAGCACGCCAGGTCTCCCTGTCCATCACCAACTCCCGGAGTTCACTCAAACTCGCGTCCATCGAGTCAGTGATGCCATCCAGCCATCTCATCCTCGGTCGTCCCCTTCTCCTGCCCCCAATTCCTCCCAGCATCAGAGTCTTTTCTAATGAGTTAGCTCTTTGCATGAGGTGGCCAAAGTACTGGAGTTTCAGCCTTAGCATCATTCCTTCCAAAGAAATCCCAGGGTTGATCTCCTTCAGAATGGACTGGTTGGATCTCCTTGCAGTCCAAGGGACTCTCAAGAATCTTTTCCAACACCACAGTTCAAAGCATCAATTCTTCGGCACTCAGCTTTCTTCACAGTCCAACTCTCACATTCCTTCATGACTACTGGAAAAACCATAGCCTTGACTAGACAGAACTTTGTTGGCAAAATAATGTCTCAGCTTTTCAATATGCTGTCTAGGTTGGTCGTAACTTTTCTTCCAAGGAGTAATTAAGTGTCTTTTAATTTCATGGCTGTAATCACCATCTGCAGTGATTTTGGAGCCCCCCCAAAATAAAGTCTGCCACTGTTTCCACTGTTTCCCCATCTATTTCCCATGGTAGTGGCATTGGGGTTATTCTTTTATTATTAGGTTTTATAAAAAGTTATCTGGACTTTTATCTTTTTATATATAAAAGCCCTCTCTTTAAGGACTTCCTTTGTGGCCCAGTGGTTAAGACTCCACGCTTCCACTGCAGGGGTGGTGGGTTCTATCTATGGTTTGGGAACTAAGATCCCATAATCCCCAAGATCATGCGGCATAGTGTGACCACCCCCCTCCAAAAGAGGATAAAATTTAAAAATAATAAACATCTTAAAAAATAAAGGCCCTCATTTTTTCCTTTGGACAAAATGCCATGTGACAAAATCTTCCCCAATGCCCCAGATTTTACTAATATTGAGAACCTGCCTGGTTCCAGGCAGTTTCTGAGCATTTTACATGCATCTCTAAATGCTCCTATAAGGTATATAGTATAGCTATTTCCATTTTATGATTGAGGAAATGTAGACACAGTGTCGTCAAACATTTGGCTTGAGTTCACACAGCCAGTGAATGGTAGAGTGAGGAACTGGCCCCAGACAGCCCGACACAAATGTATGCACACAGATGGCCATGCTCCTAGCTGGGATTACATTTGTATCACCTGCCACAAGGGCCTTCAGTGGGTCACGTGACTTCTCCTAGAAATAGTTTTCTCATCTCTTGAGTAAGGATGATAGTAGGAATAATACCCACCTAGCAGCACTGGTGTGACACTCTCTATGATATGGAAGAAACATTCAATGAAATAACAGTTAACTTTTCTCATTACTGTTTTTAATGTTCTTAGCAAATATCGCTAAGAGTCGGACACGACTGAGTGACTTCACTTTCACTTTTCACTTTCATGCATTGGAGAAGGTAATGGCAACCCACTCCAGTGTTCTTGCCTGGAGAATCCCAGGGATGCAGGAGCCTGGTGGGCTGCCATCTATGGGGTCACACAGAGTTGGACACAACTGAAGCGACTTAGCAGCAGCAGCAGCAAATATTGACTAAATGTCTACTCAGTGCCAGACATCATTCAGGGTATCTGAGAAATACCACAGCCCTCATGGAACTTCTGTCATTGTATATTCTGAAATTATTTGAGATTACGTTATTCTATATGTATGACACTCTACCACAGCTCCAAATCCATTACTTGCACTTTTGAAACTTAAAACATTCACAAAACCCAAAAGAAAATCACTTGGTGTTAAAACCAGACCTGAACCACTCACTGTGAGGCTATTTGTAGACTTAACTTATTTCAGTTGGCGCGACTAGGCCTCAGCTTCACTGAAGTATGATGGAGTGTGACTACCAAGAGCTCCCCCAGGTCCTACTGGAGGTGGTAGTAATATTCACTGGAGGAAGCATCTTGCATTTCTAAAATTTAAGAAATCTCTGAATCTAAAGCACCTGGTTCCAAGGATAAAAAAAAGTGTGGTCCCATACAATGCGTGATAATATTAGATTATGTCAGAAAAGAATCACATTACATTAGAGTAGAATCTAATAGCATAATTTCTTCTCTCAATTAGAACACAAGTCCTGGGAGAGAGGGAGGGATAAATTAGGAGTTTGGGATGATTAACATATACACTCTACTGTATATAAAACAGATAAACAAGGACCTACTGTATAGCACAGGGAACTCTATTCAATATCTTGTAATTACTGATAATGGAAAGGAATCCGAAAAGGAATATATATATATATATATATATATGCTTGTATGTACAATTGGTTCACTTTGCTGTACACGTAAAGCTAATACAACATTGGAAATCAACTTATTTCAATACAAATTAAAGAAATAATGACTTTCTCAGAAAGCTAAAGGGGGGAAGTTCTTTGAAGGCACTGACTTGTCTCACTCATCACACTGTCTCCCTCAGTAATTCACATGCTTCCAAGTCCCTGGTAGTTCTTGATAATCATTCCACTCAAATCAATTCAGTCCAAGAGCATGCTCTTTGATCCAAGATATTTCAGTTCCCTGAAGGGCTTTTCCTCAGATAACATTATCAGTCCAGCCATGCTTTTTAACCAGCTGTGGGGAAAACCAAAAGGGCAGACCATAGGAAGGGCTGCCCTTGACTTGCATGTCTATACACCTAGAGATGCTTTTCTGCCTCATATCAACCTGTTTGGCCTTCAATGTCTGCAAAGTAGCCTTGTTATTAATAAAATTCTTGAAAGCTGTCAGCCCATCTTAACGATTTTATCTTCACCATAAGGCTAACTCAAAACATGTTAGCAAAAGATTAGAACTGTGGTGCTTGCTCAAATAGTATGGAACTCTTATTTCTCTATGGTTTCTGCTCAAAGGTGGCCGCCTGATGGAATGGGATTCAGCATTCTGCCTTGACACAAGGCATGAGATGTTAAATTCTGCCTTACGCTTCAACTACAGGGGCCCTCTTATGTTACTGGGACTGCTTCATCTTGTCTGTGGTTTTGAGTTGTATATTAGATAAGGATTTGCCACCCCTGCACGGGCGATTCCAAAGTTGCCTCAAGCCGGCTCTATAAGCCATGACTAGGAAAAACAACAACTGACACGGCTTTTACACACTAGTTTTTTCAAAGTACTTACACATACATGATTTCAGAACTGTTTCCCACCAGCTGACCTCCCAGGTCAACCTTAGGTGCCATTACCTGCGCAGCTATCTTCAGCATGGACAGAGCCATGATTTTGCAGAATTTTAAGATATGACAATCACAAGGGATATGGGAGGAGGACAGCTTTGATTTGTCGCCAACCTAATGCATCATCTGTGGATTTTAGTGAGCTTATTATTATCTCTATCTGAATCTCACAGTAGCAAATGCCAGAAAAATTATCCCATAGTTCTGGCACCTGACAAGACACACCCTTGTTTGATGTGGAAAAACCCACAGTTCCAAAGGCAACAATGGCTCCTTTCAAAGCCAGGCTAGTTTCACCAACAGGAAATAGCTCAGCACACTCCACCTTGCAGTGTTGGATCATGCACAGATGAACATTAAGTATGTCTACTGTGATGACTGATAAGGATGACAGGGCAAGAGAGGAGAGGTGCCTTGCAGGAGGCCAAGTGCTCAAAATTGCTGACTGATGAATGGTAACAGCTATTAAATGCCATCCTAAAAGATAACTACTCTTGAAAATATACCTAAGTTAATTCAAACTCCCTGATAAAATGGCTGTGATTGAATTGTGCAAGTCTTTATTAAAACAGGCATGCCTGGAGCAGTGGGAAGAAATGCATAAGTAGTTGTTAGAATACCACTTACCCACAAGAGAAGACTAAGCAGTGCCCAATGGTAAATGATATGGGGGCTCCTTATTCATAAATTATTAAGAATTTCAAAAATGTTGACAGCAGAGCACTAAACCAAGAACACAGCCCTTTGGCAGGGGACTTGTGTGAAGACACAGATTCACTCCCATGAAGTCGGTCCTGAGCATGAGTAATGGTTTGTATGTAATGTTACAGTTATCCTTCTTGTTACCTGTAATTGGTGGACTTCTGGATTAACAGATGGCTTGACAGGTGAACAGACCTAATAACCTGAGTCAGGAAAGGTAGGGTCAGCTGCTATCTTGGTTCCACATGAAACACTTCCCTCAAATAAGAAATGGACAATGAACTGGAAAACTGGAGGAGTCCCGGAAGCTCCAGGCAAAGTGTTGACCTTGCTAATCAAGGGGGAAGTGTGATTAGGAGTTGATGTTACCCGATGAGCTCTAAAGTCATTCCCACCTTGTGAAAAGAGGCTCAGTGAGCAGAGGCTCAGAAGATAGCACTCAGTGAAGAAGTGCTAACCCTTTGGGGCTCAGGTCTGATTACCCTGGACACAAGCACCAGAGCATCCTAGGGTCTGCTAGCCTGGAGACCTGTTATCAACGTAGAATCAGAAACCTGCCATTTACAATTTTATTTTGACCTGATTTCACTTCTTTTTTAGGTTGGATAAACACGGAATGCCCAGCTAAATTCCCATTTCAGACATTCAGGAAATAATATTTTGGGTAAGCATTTCCAAACCTGGCAACTCTTTGATAGGTTCTTCATAGATTCTGCCTCCATATTTTATAAAGTTCTATAAGAAAATGTCAACTTCTCCCAGCTGAGCTAGAATTTGAGGGAGGTGACAGTATAACAGGCAGGAATAGCCCCAGTGACTATAGCCAAGCTGCCCAACTGGAAGGGAAACTCAAAAGAACTAAGCAAAGGAGACACCTGTGTGCCCATCCTCACCTGTCTGTGGTTCTCAATATTCTCTGCACCCTGGGATCCCCTGGGGTGTTTTAAAGACATTGATACCAAGGTTCTGTACCCCAGAAATCCTTATTTAATTGGTCCAAGAGGTAGTCAAAGCAGATGGAATTTCAAAAGTTCCCCAGGTGACTTTGGGATTGACATGTCCACACTGCTATATTCAAAACGGATGACCAACAGGAACTACTGTATAGCCCATAGAACTCTGCTCAATGTTATGCGGCAGCATGGATGGGAGGGGAGTTTGGGAGAGAATGGATGCGTGTATATGTATGGCTGAGTCACTCTGCTGTGCACCTGAAACTACCACAACGTTGTTAATAGGCCACACTGCAATATAAACAATTTTTAAAAAGATCAGAAGGCGAAAAAGGTACAAAATGCCACCGTGAGTAGTGTTTTTCCATCAAGTCAGGCATTTATATATGTGAACATATTAGTGGGTTTTTTAGAGAAATATCTTCTTGCTTTTAGACTGACTTTGCAAATGAGGCACTCACATTACTAGATAATAATAGCCATATGAAAAGAGAAAACAAGTGAAACTGAAATCATTACTAAATATAGATGGAGCATTAGGCTCTTCTAATTATTATCAGGAAGTGAAGTGAAGTGAAAGTCACTCAGTCTTGTCTGACTCTTTGCGACCACATGGACTATACAGTCCGTGGAATTCTCCAGGCCAGAATACTGGAGCCTTTCCTTTCCCCAGGGGATCTTCTCAACCCAGGGATCGAACCCAGGTCTCCTGTATTGCAAGCAGATTCTTTACCAGCTGAGCCACAAGGGAAGCCCAAATAAAGTCTGTCATGGTTTCCACACTGGGGTGGGTAGCCTTTAAAGTAAATAGCTTATATATTGCTTCTTGTTTCAAAATGTAAAAATTTTAGACATGAGAGTTACCCATCACTGGTGAAAAGTCTGGACTATATTAACATTGCATAAAATATTTATTGTGATTAAAAAAAAAAGAAAGTTCCCCAGGAGAGAACTATTGCACTGAAACCCCAGTGGGTTACTGGATTTGGTTCATCAGTGGATGTCACTATTAAAACATCAAGTATATATATCTTCCAAACAGAGGGTAAGAAACGGATTGGACATCCACTTAACCATCTACAAGAGTGATCATTTCTCTCTTTCTTTTTTTCATGTAAAATGCTAAAAGTGCAAGCTTCACCTTAGAATCAGTTGGTACCCAACCACATCCCTAGATATTTGCGTTGAGTTAATCTGGTGTGGGTCCCAGGCAAAAGCATTTTTAACAGCCCTCCAGGGATTCTAGCCTACAGTATGAGCTGAGGACCACCTCACAGAACAAGGGCTCTCAAGCTTCACCGTGCATCAGAAGCCCTCAGGGAATGTTTAAATATGTAGATTCCTCCTCACCCCAAACCACCATCCCATCACAAGTAGGCATTTTAACAAGCTGACTCTGCTGTAGCCGGAGCAGTGGACTTCTCTGCCAGAGACATCCTCCCCCACCCAGCCAGGACCCAAGAAAAGCGAGGGGGCTGCTCATACTCTGTTTTTGGGCTGGAACAGTTACTGATATCACTTTATGGTTCTGACAAGAAAACCAAGGATTGAGGTCAATCCCCCACATCCTTGCATGAAGCCAGGGTCAATGGACAACAATGTGATATTTTCAACACATAAACTATCTCATCATGTGATACAACTGGGCCTTCTTTTGCTGTTCCCACATTTGCCTGATTCTGATGTGTTGCCCCAGGCCCCCCATCACCTCCATGATGTCTTACCTATCCTTTCACGGTCGGCAGAAAAGCCGGTTCCCCATGAATCCTTCTCTTGATCGCCACAAAACAAGAAATTGTGTCTTTCTGTTCACAGTATCCCTGTCGTTGTTTAAATCTCTTGAATGGTGTCTTATTCCATCTTGCTCTATTTCTTTTGTAAACTTAAAATTACCTGTGAGATTATAAACCTCTTGAAGTCATGCCTCATCTCTCTGTATTTCTTTAAAATGCCCATCATTATTGTGTGAATGTCAGATGCTTGTGTACTAAATTGTGATTGTTGCTACAACACCTCAAGCACCAAAGTTAACAGGAGAATACAGGAGGATCTGAGTTCATTGAATTTACATTCTGAATAATAGCATGCAAGGAAAATGCCTCTCTCTATTTTTAAAATAATGTTTTCTGGACACAACCACAAATGAAATTTCTGAATCTTTTGGAGTTGATTAGGATGTTACCATGAAGAATAATTTACAAATTCTATTTTCTGAGACTGCAAAAGACCTTCCTGCTTGAGTTTAAACAATTTTTGCTTTCTTAGAGGTGTATCTTCCTTTAAGCCTGGAAGCTACACCTACTCTCCCATTCACAGAGAAGAGCTTGTGAGAATCTAAGTTTACTTCCATCTTGCGAGTGTCTCCTGATCGCACATTTTGTTACTTGGCCTAATCCCCAAAGTTTCCTTTTTTCCCTTATAGTCATTGAAAGTTCTCCAGAAATTGTTGTGTGTTGACACTGGAAACAGAAGGATTGGATTGAACGCTGGCTATCACTTTTATTAGCTCTATGACCTCAAGTAATTCAGTTGGAGTCTCTGTTCCATCTCTGAAAAATGGGGATAAAAGTAGTACCTACTATGATTAGTATCTACCACTACCATCCTATCTCATAGGAATGTTATGAGGATTTCAGGAGTTGGCATATGTTCACCACTTAAAAGTACTGCCTAGTACATGGTACGGCTTCCAAGGTGGCACTAGTGGTAAAGAACCTGCCTGCCAATGCCAGTGCAGGAAATGTAAGAGACACAGGATCAATCCTTGGGTCACAAAGATCCCCTGGAGAAGGAAATGGCAACCCACTCTAATATTCTTGCTTGGAAAACCCCATGGACAGAGGAACATGGTGGGCTACAGTCCATAGGGTTGCACAGAGTCAGGTATGACTGAAGCGACTTAGCACTCAAGTACATGGTAAGTTGCCTCTCTTTGACTCTGGGAGACTAGATGCATTGTCTTTTCTTATTGGCAATGAGTATACACATGTGCACACACACTTTTAACTATAGGTTCATACATATACAAAACAACATATAAACATGAAAGCAAAAATTAGGAGAGAAAACTAACAAAATTCAGTGCTAATAAGAATATAAGAGATAAGCATACTATATGCCTTTGGTGTGACTGCAAATTAGCCAATATGTCCAGAAAGTAAATACTGCAAGAGTCTTAAAAATATTAAGACCTTGTGATTTAGAAACATTATATCTGTGAATTAATCCTAAGGGGAAAAACCCAAAGATATGAACAATGGTTTAGGCACAAAGATGTCTATGACAGTGTGTTTTTTAAGAAAGAAATTATTTAAATGCCCAATTCTAGGAAATGATTATAAATATTAAGATTTACTCACATGATGAAATATTATGAAGCCATGGAAAATGTTTATGAGATGTGTTAATTCCATGAAGAAATCTTTATAATACACTCTTTAGTATATATAATAGAAAATAAAAACCATTTATATTACTATACATGATTGACCCTTGAACAGCATGAAGTTGAACTGCATGAGTCCACTTATATGTGAAGTTTTTACAATAGTCAATGCTACAGTGCTTCATAATTTGTTGTTGGCTGAACCCAGTGATGTGTAACCACAAATATGGAAGGCTGACTATATGGAGGCTGTTCACTGGAACAGAGGGTCAGTACCCCCAATCCCTGAATTGGTCTAAGGTCAGCTGTATAGCATTATTTCAGTAATGTGGCAATTATATAGAGAGATAGGTTATTGAGGGGAAAAAACGAAAATATTTCTAGATGGCAGGAGTCTTGTATCTCTTTGTAATTTATACAGTTTTTAAAAACAGAGTATTAGGATTTCAAAAATCACTTGGGAAAGGACATAACATAGAATATGGACATCAGAATTATTTCATTCACTGTATAGAGATTTCAAAATATTTTATGTGATGTTTGAAAAAGCTTTAGATATTAAACCATTCCTACCCTGAAATAGGGTAAGAGCACATTCATGCAATACCCTCTCTTATTTATTGCATGACCTTTCTCTCTTGTAGGCTAAGATCTGTTCAAAGAAAGCTGAAAAACAAAACAACGGCAACACACATACCCCTCAGGCTACCCAGCAAAGCAGGAAGGGGGCAAGAGGAGTAATAAAAAGCCCAGTTGCTTCAGCTTTATGAGCTACTTATTCCCATCACCTTGCTAACCAACACTGCCAAAGTGGAAACTTTCATAAAGACTCATAAACCCTTCCTGGTTTAGCTGAAATGAGATGGTGTAGAGCCTTCCAGGTGTAGGACCCTGTACACAGAGGTGAAGGGCACCGGGACTGATCGGAGCTCTCTCTCAGGAAGGCTTGAGCCTAGAGAGTGTGATCCCAGGATGGGGATGGGAAAGGTGGGGAAACAGACAACGGTGGGATCTGAACGCACAAAGTGTCTCCTAACCTGCTCCCACTGCCAGAGCCACTGCGTGTTTCCATATTCCACATAAATGACATGAATCCCATAATGCCTTAAATTCAGCTGCAAGTGAGCTAGGTGAGAAATGTCTACTGCTGAGGGAGGGGTATCTAAACCACTCCTATTCTAGAGAAGTGTCAGCCCAGCTCTGCCCCCAGATGCTTTTGATGGCACATTCCCAAGAATGATTAGTGTTGTCATCCATTGATAGATGAGAGGCACAACACCTTCACATTCAGTGAGAAAAAAAAACAGTCCTTGCTATCTCTTGTGGAAAGGCAATGGCCATCCAGGAGTTCCCAGTACAAAAGAAAAATATGGAGCTTAGTGAAGAGGATTAAACTGCCTCATCCATCAAAGGCAAAAAGAGAGTCATAAATCCATGAACAACCCCAGAAGGCATCAGATGGACCCCACCATCCATCTTGGAATGTCAGAGAGGAGCGCGTGTGAGACTTTGAGATGCACCCCCATCACAGCCTTCTCTCACACTTGATCTGGATCCTGAAAGCTACCCAAGCCACGGAGACCAACCACAAGATGATTTAATAAATCTGATTCTAAGAAGAACTTGAGAGCAAAATTGGCTTGGTTTTTCCATTCGGAAGAAGCAAAGCCACGAGAAACTGTTGGGTAGCTTGTATAGGGCAGAAATTGCATCCAGGAGTCCGTGGAGGAAATTTGTCCCCAGATGTGCTTAGTTTGACTATTGCATTGTTTAATAAATATTCTACATGCTTGCCAGTGTTTTAAAATCAGGAAATTTCATGTAAGAAATATTGATTTCTGGTTTTTCTTAAAAAAAAAAACAACTAAGATAAAATGGACAACCCTACAGAATGATCCACAACCTGTCAGCAGAAGTGGAAAAGTGACACCCTTTAGGCAGGGCATGCAGTGTGGCCAGGAGTCCACTGCACAGATTGATGTATTTGCCTGGACCTCGTAACAGGCAATGAGTCCACAATCCCTGAACTACTGGTGATATCAGTAAATTTAAATTTCATTCTGCCCCAGCTTGTTGAAGAGACTGACAGACATTTTCTTCCTTCCTTTTCTTTGAATTTTATCAGCCAAAAACAAAAAGTCAACCAATAAAAAAATTTAGTTTTTTTTTTTCAAGAAATAAAAACATACTGAATGAGAAACTCAAGAAGGATAAATCTTTTACTGGGGGGTTACTAATGAGTCTTTTGAGTTCTTTTTGGAACAGGTAAGAGAATTCATCTGTTTGGAGGGCAGGATGGAAGATGGGGAATTTGTCTTATTCTCTAGAAAATCTTCTCCTGAAGCCTGAATCTCTCTAATCACAAGCAGAATGAGGGAGAAGAACTATGGAAACGCAAAATTTTCCTGTCATAAGAATAAATCCTAAAAGATAAATTTTTAGCTTCAACATAGAACGAAGTTATAGCTTTTTGACAAATGATTTTCTGGGTTGCCATGACAACTGAGCCTGTTAGAGGTGTACATAGAGAGGCCTGCCCATAAATCAGAACTCTTTAAGAAGGGGTTAAAACAAATATTTCTAGACTATTCCCAAGCGATAGTGCCAAAAATGTAATTATAGACATTTGTATCAGTCTGCCATAAAGCATGACAGCTCCAATTTTACAAAACGTTAATTAAAAAAATCTATTAGAGCCATGTCCCTCTGAGAGAAATTAATATCACACCTAAGGTTGGGAGTCAGTGCAACACAGAGGCTGTGAAAATTGGGATGGCACAGTCAGAAAGAGAGGCTGAGAAGCAGACTAGTCAATAAGCAGTTTAATGAAGAGTTTGTGCTAGATCCCGATCCTCCAGAGAAGAAACACTCAGATCCAGATGACAGTGCTGCGAGCTTTCTGGAAGCTTGAGAGAACTGCGAAAAGTAAAGATCTGGAGATGGAATTGGAAAAGAAAAGCTGATAGATGGAAGTTAAGCTCATCGGGAAACATGGGGATGAAGCACCTAAGAATCATTCAATCCAGGAGGACATGATAACAAGCAGTAACTTCTAATGAGGTCAGAAAAAATGAGAGTTAGCTTAAAATCAGACACTGGAAAAATGCTTCTCAAGTTAAAGGTCATGAGACTCCATTCCAAGGGTCACAAATTGGCAGCCTGAGGCCAAACTGAGTCCAGAGAGAAGTTCTCTCTGGCCTGCACAGTGTTCTTTTTAAAAATGTACAGTGTTTGCCAACATTTAAAAATCAGGAGATTGGACATAACAATCTGACTTCTTCTCTTTAAAAAGCAGATGATTTGGCAGCAACAGGCCTGGATTGCTGTGTGACTGGTGAGCGGAGCTGGGATAGAAAGCATAAACTCCATGAGGACAGGAATTCTCCTCACTTAGTCCTTGTCCTGAGCACCAATAACAGTGTAGGGCATGTAAGAGATGTAAAAGGTACTCAGGAGAGTTTGAATGGATGAGTCGACAGCAGCTGCCATCTTCCCTCTTTACATAAGACTCTCCTGAGGTCCCTTACCCAAAGGACTACCTGCCTAGCCCCTAAAGTCATCTGAGTTTTCCACTTTACACTGTAAGATTTTTATTTAGTTGGGACATCATGACAGGAATTCCCCACAGAACCCATTCTCATGGCCACATGTGCAGGCCACTGAGGCACAATAACAATGCAGTAATATCTTTAAGGACTTAAATCATCCAAAAACAAGTTTCCCTTGGAGGTCTGGCATGAACTTTCATCCTGCAGGCAGAAAGCAAAACTAAGAGACTTGCCACAAACCTCCTTCAGTGCTTGGAAGAGAGCAAGTAACACTGATAAATTTAATCATTCATTTGTTCATTCAACAAACACTGAACCACTTCTAAGTGTTACTGGCCATGTGATATGTCTCTTTAACCTTGATGGCCAGAGATTTAAATTTTTGTTAAATGAATGAATGAGTAGTAGAAATCACTATAGAGAAGAAATATATTGTGAATCTACTATGTGCCATATATATATATATATATATATATATATATATATATATATATAAAGTAATCCTCAACCTCTGTGTTTAAAATTCTTTTCCCTATTTTGTAGAAAAGGAAGCTGAGACTTGAGTCCACAGCATGGGTAGAACAGGAATTCGAGTTTAGGTGTGCTTGGCAGCCACACTGTGTGCAATTCATTATGCTACCAACCTCTCAGCTAAACTCTGTTCTCAGGAGAGGGTTCAATAGTCACCTCCAAAAACATTTTCCATTCTAATTCCTGGAGCATGGGAAGGTGATCTTATTTGGCAAAAATCTTTGCAAGTTAATTAAGGATCTCAAAGTATCATCCTGGATGCAGGGTAGGTTCAGAATCCAGTGGCCATTAGTCCTTTGAGAGGAAGAGAAGTATCCTTGCAGATACAGGGAGAAGAGGGCTTTGTGAAGACAGAGATTGGAGTGAAGCATTTATAAGCCACAGGACCCCAAGACTTGTCAGCAACTCCCAGAGGCTGGACCTGAGGCAGGGAGCCAACTTTCCCTCTGATCCACTGGGAGAAACCAAGCCCGCCAACACCTCAACTTTAGGCTCTGGTCTCCACAATGATGACAGAATGCATTTCTGCTGTTGGAAGCCACTGAGTTCATGGTAATTTGTTGGAGCAGCCCTAGAAAACTAATACGTTGAAATATTCCTGGTCCACAGGACTGGAGCAGATCCCCCAGAAAACTCTGCCTGTACTGTTCATGGTGAGGATTATGCTGCATTTGGGATACTAAAGCTTTACTGGTCATCTTTACCTCAGAAGTTCCCTATCTTTGATGAAGCCTTTCAGCTTGAGGTCCCACACAGCTGTATCCAGAAACTAGCTCAAACCTCAACAAAAGTGAATTCAGTTGAGAGTTACATATACTTTCTTTGCTTCTTTGAAAGCACAGGGAGTACCTCTGTCAGGAATGGTATGTGGTCCAGGGCTTTGGAGAAATTCAACTTAATGCAGCAAAAGAGGACCCATGCTCTCAGTTCAGTTCAGTTCAGTTCAGTTGCTCAGTTGTGTCCGACTCTTTGCAACCCCATGAATTGCAGCACGCTAGGCCTCCCTGTCCATCACCAACTCCCGGAGTTCACTCAGACTCACATCCATCGAGTCAGTGATGCTATCCAGCCATCTCATCCTCTGTTGTCCCCTTCTCCTCCTGCCCCCAATTCCTCCCAGCATCAGAGTCTTTTCCAATGAGTCAACTCTTCACATGAGGTGGCCAAAGTATTGGAGTTTAAGCTTTAGCATCATTCCTTCCAAAGAAATCCCAGGGCTGATCTCCTTCAGAATGGACTGGTTGGATCTCCTTGCAGTCCAAGGGACTTTCAGGAGTCTTCTCCAACACCACAGTTCAAAAGCATCAATTCTTTGGCACTCAGCTTTCTTCACAGTCCAACTCTCACATCCATACATGACCACTGGAAAAACCATAACCTTGACTAGACGGACCTTTGTTAGCAAAGTAATAGCTCTGCTTTTTAATATGCTGTCTAGGTTGGTCATAGCTTTCCTTCCAAGGAGTCTTTTAATTTCATGGCTGCAATCACCATCTGCAGTGATTTTGGAACCCCCCAAAATAAAGTCTGACACTGTTTCCACTGTTTCCCCATCTATTTGCTATGAAGTGATGGGACCAGATGCCATGATCTTTGTTTTCTGAATGTTGAGCTTTAAGGCAACTTTTTCACTCTCCTCTTTCACTTTCATCAAGAGGCCCTTTAGTTCTTCTTCACTTTCTGCCATAAGGGTGGTGTCATCTGCATATCTGAGGTTATTGATATTTCTCCCAGCAATCTTGATTCCAGCTTGTGCTTCTTCCAGCCCAGCATTTCTCATGATGTACTCCACATAGAAGTTAAATAAGCAGGGTGACAATATACAGCCTTGACGTACTCCTTTTCCTATTTGGAACCAGTCTGTTGTTCCATATCCAGTTCTAACTGTTGCTTCCTGACCTGCATATAGGTTTCTCAAGAGGCAGGTCAGGTGGTCTGGTATTCCCATCTCGTTCAGAATTTTCCACAGTTTATTGTGATCCCACAGTCAAGGCTCTGGCATAGTCAATAAAGCAGCAATAGATGTTTTTCTGGAACTCTCTTGCTTTTTCTGTGATCCAGCGGATGTTGGCAATTTGATCACTGGTTCCTCTCAGATCAGATCAAATAAGGCTTGATACTACTATGTGAAGATGAAGTGAAGTGACGTGAAAATCGCTCAGTCGTGTCCGACTCTTTTAGACTCCATGGACTACACAGTCCATGGAATTCTCCAGGATAGAATACTGAAGTGGGTAGCTGTTCCCTTTTCCAGGGGATCTTCCCAACCCAGGGATAGAACCCAGGTCTCCCACATTACAGGCAGATTCTGTAGAAGGCATGAATTCTGTGTGAGCTGTTCTGGGGAAGCTTCTGGGAGAAAGAAGGGAATCTATGCTGAGTCTTGAAAAAGGACAAGAGAGGGGATAATCATCATGTTGTTGTTTTGGTCACTAAGCCCGACTCTTTTGTGACCCCTTGGACTGTAGCCCACCAGGTTCCATGGAATTCTCCAGGCAAAAGTACTGGAGTTGTTTGCCATTCCTTCTCCAGGCAATCTTCTTGCCACACGGGTTGAACCTGATTCTCCTGCATTTGCAGGCAGATTCTTTACTGCTGAGCCACCAACAATGGTATTATTTACTCAGCACCTGCAAAAGGTCAAACGCTGTCCTACTGACCTGCAATAAATTTCCAATGTATTTCTCCCAGTCACCCCACTAGTTAGACATTTACTTCCATTATTTTCTTAAGGGGAAATCTGAGACTCTGAGAAACAAACGCCAAGTTCAAGTTCACCCAGATAATAAGTGGGAGGACTCAACAGTTGAAAGTACAGGTGGTGGGAGAAAGAGGCTCCAACCAGGTGGAGTGAGCATCTTGGGAAAGAGGAACAGAGGGGACATATGGAGAGGGGATGGCTGCGAAAACAGACTGGAGAGAGAATTACCTTTCGAGGAGCTTGGTTTTGATCACCTTAGCTGTGTGAGTCCCTAGAGGTGTGTGAGTACAAGACCAACCAGCACAAGTCTGCATTTTGGGAGGAAAGTGGTGCACTCAGGGATGAAAGCAAGAGGGTGAGAACACCCATTTGCTCCTTTCAAGGGCCTTATGGGAGGCAGGGGTGATGTCAGTGACAAACACAGAGCAGATTTGAAAGCCTGGGGAGCAAGACCTGGCTTGATTTCAGGACGGCCTTCAAAGGGTGAGGCCAAGGAAGTTGTCCTGGCTCACCCGGAAGTTGGGGAGGAGGAGCCAGCCATTGACCACAGTAGAGGGCACAGGGCAAGGGCTGCGTGGGCCTACGTGGTAGACTCAGGTTAAAAAAAAAATCTGATCTTTCCTTGCCTCTGGGCCCCTCAGACTCCAGCGATGTCTGGTTAGCAGATGGTACTACAGCTTCTGCCTTTCTCCCTGCCTCCAATGGATTCCCTTCAAGGGGAGCTGCTTGGAGTTTAGAGGGTATATCTTTAATTAAACACATGAACAATTTTCAATTCTCCAAAGGAAATAGAATATTCTAGCTTTGAATCAGACAAGATGTGTCTTATAAGCCCAGAACTTAGTACTAGGGTACGGAGCATCCCAAACACCGCTTACATCTCAGATATGAAGCATCAAACCCAGTGTGAAAAACTTGGAGCTAGGAGCTCCTGGCTTGAGCGAGCCCTCTCAGAACTGTCTAGGGAGTTGCTGGTTCACAGCATCTTCTGAGTTTCTACTGACCTGCCCCTGCCTTCTCCAAAGAGCCATGCTGTCCTCCCTCCAGGTAACCTGAGAGGAAGAGACCAGCTGAGAGTCTGGGGCCAACACACCAAGTAGTCAGGAACTATGATACTCCCAACTCAGCACCCTGATCTCTGTAACAAGCATCTGGAAAAAGTATCAGCAAGCAGGGGACTGGACTGGAGGCAAAAGATCCAGGCCGGAATTCTGGCTCGACCTCTGCTTCTTTTTACCTGTGGGCTCAGTGGGCAAAGTCATAGCTCCCTGTGGTGGGATATGATGGCATGGCTGTTGTGTGCCCAGCCTAGGCAACAGCCAGCACTTTTGTCTCTTGGCTGGAGGGCCACCCTTGAGCTTCTGGAACTCACTTTTGTCTGTTGGGACCCTTAGTCAGTGATCAGGGGTACATGAATATGAAAGCTTGACTTCCAAATCTCTGGAGGACAACTTACACTGAGGGGCTCCCCCACCACAAAGCTTTGTCTGAAATCCTCTCCTGGGAGCCCCCTCTCCTGTCCTGCCTTCTCCACTCCTCCCCTGGGCAGCCCGGAGACTCACCCTTCATCAATCACTCCCACAGGAATCCCCAAGGCAGAGTCGGCTTCCAGGAAACTCAACCAAAAGACCAGTATCTGTTCAAGGCCATTGTGGAGGAACAGATCTTAAAAGCAGTGAACAGAATATTCAGCACAGGGGTTACAACAGGAAAAATCTGGCAAAAAGACGTGTTTTGTTTGGCTCGTGGAGACTTTAAAAAATGTGAAGAGCCTTGCCAACATTTAAAAATTGGGAGATTTCACACAAAACTCCAGATCTTCCCTTGCCTTGTAAAACCAGGTTTGATGACCGTGAGCCTGAATTCCTGCAGAGCAACACTAGCTGGGGTGGGCTAGCTCTGCCCATGCATGGGGCCACTCCACCTACTCATTCCCATGACCCATCTGGTCTCCTGAGTCAGTGGAGTTGGCAATCTATGGTGTAGCCCATAGAAAGCATTCAGCAAAGTCTGTCGAATCTGAACAAGGATTTTTCTTGAAAACAATTCAACTCGAGGCTGGGGTGAAGAATTGTGTAAGAGGATGCCTCGCTCAGCTCCATTCCAGCTCTTTCCTCATGCCTGGCAAGGTGCTTCCATAAACACTCATCCGAAAGAAGCTGAGTCGATGAGGAGAGCTGCCACCTTAGGACATTTATTTGACAGGGAACACAGAATGAAGTGAAATCAAGTCACTGGTAGTTTGGGGAGGTAGGCAAGAAAAGCAAAAACAGGTCTTAGCTTCAGATGTCGTTTTATGTTGCCATAAATAAAAGGATGGCTACAGCTCAAAAATGACATTTTAAACATTTCAAAATGTTGACTTGCCCAGTTTGCACTTCTAAAAAAGAAACATGGTATGGTTGAAGCCCTTTAAACCAATATAACTGGTAGCAGGTCATTTAAAGAATGACTTAAATGTTCCCTTCAACTCTGCAGCCCAGCGGTCCAGCCAGGGGTGTGCAGGGCACTGTCAGTTGGGCACTATGCTTTACAGAGAGACGGGAAGTGAAACCATCCTGTACATCACAGAAGCGGAGGTCAGATAAGACTGCTCCTATTGTATGAGAGCACCCTGCGGACCCTCAATGTCAGGGAGAAAAAGTGATCAAGCTACACCCTGAAATCCACCAGTGCTCTGAAATCCACCCCTTCATTTGCATAAAGTCCATGCTCCTGTGGGCTGCTCCAGCACCAATGACTGAGCCTAGTCTGGAGTTGTAAGGTAGACACATCCCAGAGGACGAGGAACTCCTCGGATGGCCCTTTGTGGCTCACAGATATCCAGCAGCCCCAAATCCCCCAAATCTACCCCAAAGTTCTGCCAACACCAGCTCAGAGAGAGTGGCAATCTGGGGTGCTTCACCCAGGCTTTCCTCCCACCCCTATCCCTTCAAAGCACTGCTTGCTAGGCAGTCTGATACTCCTGCAGCCTTCTCTGGCTTCTCCATTTTCTCTCACACAAGAGTTTTTCCTGATTAAAAAATCCTTGCAGCTTTAATCCCCACTTGGCACTTGCTTCTCCAAGGACACATTCTGCATTCAAAAATTCCTCCTGCCTATATTCTGAAAAATCTGTATCCTGTACCCAATAATCAGAGGCTCCCAACTTTTGTGACATTACAGGAATCCAAAGGAAAAAGTACTTAAGATGAGTATTCAAGGAACTGGATATGCAGTTAAGATAAAAAGAAGGAAAGGAAGACAGCTTCTCAGTAGTTCCTCCATTCTGACAATTTTCTACTGAGAAAACGAGCAGGGAGAGCCCCAGAACACAACCAACTCATACCTCTCAGGAAAACTCCCTGAGACTTCCTGATTACCTGTCTTGCTCTGGAGTCCCAGCTGTTAAATTGCCATTTGAGGACGAGATATACAGTCCCTTGGAGAACAGCTGACCAAGAAGTCTTTTGTGGCCACAATAGAGACCACAAGTCTATCATTCTCCATACCCTAGACCTCAGCATTTCTGACTGTCATTTTGTGGAAAGGCAGAAAAGAGAAGTTCACTGCCTGCATGAAAATGTAAATGTGGCTGACAACCAAAGAAAGAAAGAACACAGCCAGACATACATACATACACACACACACACACACACACACACACACATGCACACACACACGCACACACACATGCACACACATGCGTGCGCACGCACACACACACACACACTTATGCTGCTAAGAGGGTTAATGTTTTAACCTTCAGGCTGGTTATTTCATAATTCACAGCAAAATAGAAAAGGAAGGCAAAATCAGCAACATCGTTTATAAGCCCTGGAAAATGGAAGTTTCCAAGCTGTCATAAATAAGGATGGAAGCACTTGCCAAGTCAGAAAGTTGGCCAAGTTTGAATCCACTCAATCCTTATATCTTGGAGCTCAGAATGGAACACCAACCTTTTGGGATTTGTAATAACTTCTTCTCAGCAAAACTTTTTGCTATTTATAAGGAAGTAAAAACAAAAGCAAAAAATACAATACAGAAAGTTTTCTAAAGGAGCATTAAATCCCAGTGAGCAGTGGGAAGGTGATAATAGTATAATGTGCTGGAATTAACTTCTAATTTAATCAAACAAAGCTTAACATATGCAATATTCCTTTTCCGTGTGTGTGTGAGAGAGAGAATTATTACGTCTTTCCTTCCTTCCTTTCTCTTTTTCACTCACATACCATTTCACTTTTTAAATACGTATTCCACCCAACCAATTGTAAATTTAAAATTTAACTGTTAAAATTAAAGAATAGATAAAGCATAGCTGTGTCTGTTTATGTTGGTGGAAAGGCAGCCAGAGGAAAAGAAAAAAGAGGACGGAAAAGAAAGAAGAGAGACAAAATAGGTACCGAGAGCTGGGACACCTTTCACAAATTTATAGTCAGTCAAAAAGAATTAGCACCACCAAGGTGAAGAGCAGAGGTCTGACGGCTCTCTCAGAGTTTGCAGCCGGGGGTCCCTCAAGAGAACAAAAGAGCACTGTCCTCAGAGAGTGAGGGCCAGAAGCATGAATTCCTAGGCAGACAGATCTCATTTGTGGAACCTTGGACAAGTCAGCTTTTCAAGTCTTTTTTCCCTCTTGCAAAGTATGCATGATAACGGTGTCAACATTGCAGACACTGTAACTGTATGGCCCAGGAGATCAAAGAGGACATCTGTTTTGCTAACTGTGGTATCTTCCCAGTACCTGGCTCATGTCTGACCTATAATTGATGATTAATACTTAGCCAGATTTTGAATAGGGTCTGGCTAAGATAAAACAAGATAATGTATTAAAGAATTTACTGATAGTTCCCTGGTGGCTCAGATGGTAAAGAATCTGCCTGCAATGTGGGAGATCTGGGTTTGATTCCTGGGTTGGGAAAATCCCCTGGAGAAAGGAAAGACTACCCACTCCAGTATTCTGGCCTGGAGAATTCCACGGACAGAGGAACCTGGCAAGCTACAGTCTACAGGATCTCAAAGAATCAGACACAATTGAGTGACTTTCACTTCCACTTTTCACTTTCATACATAGATCTCAGTGGGGTGGTGTTACAGAAAAAGAATTCACCCCAGGGATTTCACATGAAGAGATGTAGGGATGATGTAGAGACATTTGGGCAGGCTAAAGGGACAAACAAGAGGTGGCGACTCATGGAGACTGACCACAGAGGGAAGTTTTTCCCACCTCTAGGGTTGAAGCCTGTCTGAGGAGGCCTTACAAATAGCTGTGAAAAGAAGAGAAGCAAAAAGCAAAGGAGAAAAGGAAAGATATAAGCATCTGAATGCAGAGTTCCAAAGAATAGCAAGAAGAGATAAGAAAGCCTTCTTCAGTGATCAATGCAAAGAAATAGAGGAAAAGAACAGAATGGGAAAGACTAGAGATCTCTTCGAGAAAATTAGAGATACCAAGGGAACATTTCATGCAAAGATGGGTTTGATAAAGGACAGAAATGGTATGGACCTAACAGAAGCAGAAGATATTAAGAAGAGATGGTAAGAATACACAGAACTGTACAAAAAAGATCTTCACGACCCAGATAATCACGATGGTGTGATCACTCATCTAGAGCCAGACATCCTGGAATGTGAAGTCAAGTGGGCCTTAGAGAGCATCACTATGAACTAAGCTAGTGGAGGTGATGGCATTCCAGTTGAGCTATTTCAAATTGTGAAAGATGATGCTGTGAAAGTGCTGCACTCAATATTCCAGCAAATTTGGAAAACTCAGCAGTGGCCACAGGACTGGAAAAGGTCAGTTTTCATTCCAATTCCAAAGAAAGGCAATGCCAAAGAATGCTTTAACTACCACACAATTGCACTCATCTCACATGCTAGTAAAGTAATGCTCAAAATTCTCCAAGCCAGGCTTCAGCAATACGTGAACCGTGAACTTCCTGATGTTCAAGCTGGTTTTAGAAAAGGCAGAGGAACCAGAGATCAAATTGCCAACATCCGCTGGATCATGGAAAAAGCAAGAGTTCCAGAAAAACATCTATTTCTGCTTTATTGACTATACCAAAGCCTTTGACTTTGTGGATCACAATAAACTGTGGAAAATTCTGAACGAGATGGGAATCCTAGACCACCTGACCTGCCTCTTGAGAAATCTGTATGCAGGTCAGGAAGCAACAGTTAGAACTGGATATGGAACAACAGACTGGTTCCAAATAGGAAAAGGAGTACATCAAGGCTGTATACATCCTGCTTATTTAACTTCTATGCAGAGTACATCATGAGAAATGCTGGGCTGGAAGAAGCACAAGCTGGAATCAAGATTGCCGGGAGAAATATCAATAACCTCAGATAGGCAGATGACACCACCCTTATGGCAGAAAGTGAAGAGGAACTAAAATGCCTCTTGATGAAAGTGAAAGAGGAGAGTGAAAAAGTTGCCTTAAAGCTCAACATTCAGAAAACAAAGATCATGGCATCTTGTCCCATCACTTCATGGGAAATAGATGGGGAAACAGTGGAAACATTGTCAGACTTTATTTTTCAGGCTCCAAAATCACTGCAGATGGTGACTGCAGCCATGAAATTAAAAGACACTTACTCCTTGGAAGAAAAGTCATGACCAACCTAGATAGCATATTCAAAAGCGAGACATTACTTTGCCGACTGAGGTCCGTCTAGTCAACGTTATGGTTTTTCCAGTGGTCATGTATGGATGTGAGAGTTGGACTGTGAAGAAGGCTGAGCGCCGAAGAATTGTTGGAGAAGACTCTTGAGAGTCCCTTGGACTGCAAGGAGATCCAACCAGTCCATTCTGAAGGAGATCAGCCCTGGGACTTCTTTGGAAGGAATGATGCTAAAGCTGAAACTCCAGTACTTTGGCCACCTCATGTGAAGTGTTGACTCATTGGAAAAAGACTCTGATGCTGGGAGGGATTGAGGGCAGGAGGAGAAGGGGACGACCAAGGATGAGATGGCTGGATGGCATCACCGACTCAATGGACATGAGTCTGAGTGAACTCCGGGAGTTGGTGATGGACAGGGAGGCCTGGCATGCTGCGATTCATGGGGTCTCAAAGAGTCGGACATGACTGAGTGACTGAACTGAACTAAACTGAGGGTTGAAGGGACAAAGGAGCTCACCAGCATTCAACTCAACAGTATTTAGAGCAAGAGAGCCATAGAGAGGTAGTTGGCCTCCCCCAAATCCAGGAGTCTAGGTAAATGCAGAGAGAAATATTTGCTCTGAGTATAATATCTGAATATCCTGAAGCACCCTCATAGATTATCTATTATTACTATTCAGCAATACCTATTGTGTCTGACTCTTTGCTACCCCATGGATGGTAGCCTGCCAGGCTCCTCTGTCCATGGGATTTTTCAGGCAAGAATATTGGAGTAGGTTGCCATTTCCTCCCCAAAGAATCTTCCTGACCTAGAGATTGAACCCAAGTCTCCTGCACCTCCTGCATTGCAGGTGAATTCTTTACCCACTGAGCCATCTGGGAAATAGACTATCTTAGTTCAGGATTCATAGTTCATGTTAAAAACCTAGAACTCCCCCAAAAGTCCAAATACTGCCGACACCTCTGTACTTCCCACCCAGCTCCAGGGTCTTCAGAGAAATTGTGTGAGCGTACCTGAAGCTGATTCTAATCCATAGAGCAATCTAATCTACATTTTTATTTATCAATTCAGCAAGACTAATTGCTGTAAGATGAGAACTAGTAGAAAGAGATGGAAGGGTGGCAAACCAACACAAAAGAGGCTTTGCCTTTCTTCCTTCAAAACATGGTAAAATTTTTAAAAGGAGAGAGAATTGTCTGCTCATTAGTTTATGGTTGAGCAGAGATTTTTGATTCAGTAAACACAGGCCCCGGGGTCTGTGGTATGTGAGATGGGACTTGACCAAATGACTGGAAAATTAGCATGTGCCCTTGGCAGTCTCTGTCAGACACTGGCTGCAGACAGGACCTTCAGGGACAGGAGCAGCAACATGACCGTGTGGCTCAGATGCTGCTCTGTCTTGTGTCTCTGAGGCAAGAAACAGCTCAGCCATCTCCAACACCTTGTCCCAAAGTCCAGATCCTCTCCATGGAGGTGGCAGGATGTGTTCTCAAGCAAACCTTCCCTTCACGTCCCTGACCTGCATCTTCACTGAAGTGGTTTCTCTACCTTCACATATCCTCACTGGAGAGCTGTGCTTAGTTGCTCAGCCATGTACAACTCTTCATGACCCTATGGACTGTAGCCTGCCAGACTCCTCTGTCCATGGGGATTCTCCAGGAAAGAATACTGGAGTGAGTTGCCATGCCCTCTTCCAAGGGATCTTCCCAACTCAGGAATCAAACCGGGGTCTCCTGCATTGCAGAAGATTCTTTACCAGCTAAGCTACCAGGGAAGCTCAAGCGACTGCTTCATATAAATAGGAAGTGCTCCAGATTCCGAGCAACAAGAAAATTCACTTCAGAATGATCAAAGTCAATAAATCCATCTTCAGGTACAATGGAGAAAAGGCAAACACACTCTGGGTTTTCAATAGCTAATTAGCAACGGATACATACTGGATGCAACTTCCATTTCATAAAGTGAAATTTAGAAAGCAAGTGTCAAGTTCACTACAGTGCCACATATTGTGAAGTCAAGATTGGCAAGGACTTTGTGAGCAGCATGAACTACTGAGGGAGACGGGTGGGGGGGGGGGGTGGTGGTGTTGACTGGGATAAAGCCTCTCCTGTGACTTCAATTAACCTTACTATTCTGCATCTGGACAATAATAATCTCTGCTCAGTTGCTAGTGCTTGTAGGAGTGACCACTGGGCCTTTGCACAGCCCTGGGGGTGACCTAGCCACCTCACTAGCCTTACTCCAGTCCTGGCCCTCCTCAAGGGCCCAGCCCAAGCCCACTAGCTCTTTCAAGCACTATCGCTCAGAATTAGCCTGTGTGTATGCTCAGTCACTTCGGTCACATCTGACTCTTTGCTGTCTTACGGAGTGTAGCCCACCAGGCTCCTCTGTCCATGGAATTTCCCAGGCAAGAATACTCGAGTGGGTTGCCATGCCCTCCTCCAGGGAATCTTCTGGACTCAGAATTGAACCTACATCTCCTATGTTACAGGCAGATTCTTTACCCACTGAGCCACCTAGGAAGCCCCCCAGAGTTAGTCTGCTGCTGCTAAGTCGCTTCAGTCGTGTCTGACTCTGTGCGACCCTGTAGACGGCAGCCCACCAGGCTCCTCCATCCATAGGACTTTCCATGCAAAAGTACTGAAGTGGGGTGCCATTGCCTTCTCCTAGATTCAAATCCTGGCATTCCTCCTCATTAGCTAGGTAACTTGAAACAAGCCCCTCATCATTCTGTTCCTCAGTTTCCTAACCTTTCCAGTGGGAGCAATATTAGCATCTGCCTCATAGACTGTTAAAAGAACCACAAAGCACTTAAAATAGTGCTTGGCACATGGTTGGAAACCAATACCTATTAGCCTGATGCCTGTTTATCTATCTATCTATCTATCTATCTAAAAGGTAGATCCAATGATAAACACCGCTTTAAAAAGTGTTAGAAAAGACAGTAACAACTGTAAAAATACCTTAAATTGTGTGCTGGTAAAACTTCAGTACCACTTACTTAAAATGATTTAATAAGAAAAAAACGCCCAAATTACAAAATATTTTTAAATAAATGAAATGTCATTACCCCAAGTGTGACCAATTGTATTGCCTGCTACAGCTATTATGAAAAACTACGTCAGTACTCAGAAAACCCATTGCCTATAAACACTTGTTTCTAAAGGAACTTGAAACAAGTTTTTCCTTTCAAACAATCTCTTAGCCAATTCTTGTGTTATTTTTATCCTTAGCCAAAGATTTTCAAATAGATAATTCAAAAGTTAAAGATAACGGAGGAACCCCTTCAAATGATGAAAAATTCCAATTTAATGAAGTGAGAACCAAAGGAGAAAACCATATTTGGGATATGATCTTCAATGCTTTTCTTCCAGAATCCTCAAACTGCAGAGCATCACCTGAACTCATTGAACAATCATAATACGGCCCCAAACTACGGCTTCCCTTGTGGCTCAGATGGTATGCCTGCAATGCTGGAGACCTGGGTTCGATCTCTGGATTGGGACGATCCCCTGGAGAAGGATATGGCTACCCACTGCAGTATTCTCACTTAGAGAATTCCACGGGCAGAGGAGCCTGGAGGGCCACACTCAATGGGATTGCAAAGAGTCAGACACGACTGAGTGAGTAACACACACACAGGCCCAGTTGAGTAGGACCAGGAGATGAGGGGACCACGGAGATGCTTGTTGAGGGGTGGGGAGTGGTCCCACAGGCCTCTTCCTATCCCCTTTCCTCCTAACCATACCCTGCCCCCTCACACAAGGAAACGTTGGGGCTTGGGTCACTTTGAGAAAACAGTCCTTTGTCCTACACAGGTCTCAGTTTCCCTATCTGTAAAAGGCCATGCTGCTGCTGCTGCTAAGTCACTTCAGTCGTGTCCGACTCTATGTGGCCCCATAGACGGCAGCCCACCAGGCTCCTCCGTCCCTGGGATTCTCCAGGCAAGAACACTGGAGTGGGTTGCCATTTCCTTCTCCAATGCATGAAAGTGAAAAGTGAAAGGGAAGTCGCTCAGTCATGTCCAGCTTTTCGCGACCCCATGGACCGCCACCTACCAGGCTCCTCTGTCCACGGGATTTTCCAGGCAAGAGTACTGGAGTGATAAAAGGCCATAGCCAGGAGAATTAAGGCAGAGGCCAAAAACTGACAGCCAGGGAGTAGTCCTGGAATGTTTTACATGGTCAGCACCCTCTTTCTGCAAAGGCATGAATTTGTAGCTGCTCTTTAAGAATTGGAACATTTTGCAATTAAAAAAAAAAAAAAAAGCCTGCACAGCTGACATCTTTTGGTAAATAAAGGATCTGGCAGCACTGAGATCCCAGTTCCATAGGAACACAATTGACTGGTGCTAAGAAATGGCTGCCATCTATGTGCTATGAAGAAAAAGTAGGCTAAGGATACAGGATGTGATTGCTTCCCAGGTGGTGCTAGTGGTAAAGAACCCACCTGCTCAATCCAGGGTCAAAAGGATCCCCTGGAGGAGGGCATGACAACCCACTCCAGTATTCTTGCCTGGAGAATTCCATGTATAGAGGAGCTTTGCAGGCTAAAATCCACAGGGTCACAAAGAGTCAAACACAACTGAAGTAACTTAGCATGCATGTATTAGCATGAATGCAGGCAGGCCCAAACAGATCATGACCTCTTATTCTATCAAAATCAAATCTGACTGTGATCAATATGCAAAAATCACATGGTCAGGGAGAGGAATCTAGGAAGAGATTTAGGAGTACCCCTGAGAAAGCTCAGAGTGGCGTTCCCTGCTTGGACCATGTCCAAAACGACCCACACCGGCGTGGGGAGGGAAGCGCCCCTTCATGAGGACTCTTATTGCACCCAAGCAACTGCTGAATGACCCATACATGCAAGCGAGTCTGTGAATCCAGGACATTTATGGAGGCAGACCCAAGCACAGTGCAAACCCATGTCCTTTCAAGTATTATTATTAGTGATACCCAGTACTTCTCCCCATGCCAAGTACATCATCTAGGTTTCATAGGAGCCCAGTGGGGAGACACTGCTACCATTATCCTCATCTCTTGAGGAATGAAGTCGTGAAGTAGCTTTCCCAAGGTCAATTAGTCTGCGAGCAGAGCTGGAATTCTAACTCTCGAAGTCTGCGTCCAGTGCCTACCACCTCAGATTACCATACAACTTCCAAATTACCATCAAAACCTATTCTCAGCTCAGCACATTTAAAAGTGCCTTAGAAAACACACAAGTCACCAGCACTAAACAGGTTCTTTGAAGGGGGTCGGCATATTTGGCTCAATAAGTATGTATGACATCAGGTCATATTGTTTTTCCAATTCCTAAGTCATCGATTCAGAGTGAAAACACTTACAAGGTTACAAGAAAGTGAAAGCAATCTCAAATGAATCAAAGCTGGGGACCTTGATTTTAGGTCCTATCTGAAAAGGGGAAAATGAGAAAAGACAGTGTGGCCAGGCAGGAAATGGAGACCAAAAGGGTGTGAAGTATGGGCACCATGCTCACAGTTAAGATTCAAGATGGTACCTTATCTCCGTGCCCACTTGTCTTCCTCTCTGTCTCCCTCCCTCCTTCATAGCACAAGTTATCAGGTTCATTTGACCACAAAGTCAGTTAGAACGGAGGGAGAGAGCACTGAGAATACTTCCTGTAGGAATGTGAGTCATTCCAAAGGACTTTCCCACAGGATGTTAAGTTTCATCTTTTTAATCCCTTAAACTTTTTGCTGTATTTTAGGATTGCCTTTTAGCCAATGAAAATATATCTGATGCAAGAATCAATAAACCATAAATGTGCAACTCACATTGATTGAAATTTTAAAAATATTTTTTAGAAGAGATTTATTTCAGAATCTACAGGGCTTTGGGACTCCCCCACACTCCAGTGACATTTCTCACACTTTCTTCTAACACCTTTAGATTTGAACACCACCAACGACACATGAGGTGATGGTATGTATTTGAAGCAGGTGGGGGGTGGAAATATACAAGTCCCTACAGAGAATGCAAGACACATGGAGATGAATTACAAAACTTTATTGACTTGTTAAAAACATGAATGAATTCAGCAAGTACATTTATGGTCTATCCACATTGTTAAAACAGTACTTAAAAATAAAATAAAAATGATTATCCATTATTTACAGGAAATGTGGGAAAATGACTTTAAGACCTGGAACATTATGGGGAACAAAACAGGGCATGAGAATGATTCACAGGCTGCCTATATGGATTACAGCAAATGGATTTAAACACGACATGAGTGAAACTCAAAGATCTTTCTCTGGAGTCTCCTGCTATTTTTTTTTCCATTTCTTTTTTCTTTTTTTTTTTTGTATTTTCAGCTTCACTGAGGTATAATCAACAAAGAAAATTGTGAGATGTTGAAAGTGTACAGTGTGACAATTTGAAATACATATACATTGTGAATAGAACCTCTTGCTATTTTATATTTGTTTATAGAAGCTCTATTCATAAATGGATGGTGGTGAATTTTAGAGGTGGTGAAAATCTCTGTGCTTTCCTTTACCTCTCACATGCTTATTTTTCTGTGAAACTAAGACTCCTGACATAGCCAATGTCAAGCCATCTTGGGTGAGCAGTAATGACCAGCCTGAGGCTCCAAACCACATTAGCCTGCGTTCAACTCAGGGTGATCTCACTGTCAAAATTAGATGGCTGGGAGGTCCCTTTGTCCCTGAAGACCAAAACAAGGAAATGGGCTAACTTGAGTTGAAAACTGCCTTCTCTGACAACTGTTTTCATATCACTTTCTGGATTAGGAAGTCTGTTAACTTAATTCAGCCTGGCAGCACCCCACAGAAAATTGTATCCTTGCCCTGTCCAGCAGGGTCCTTAACCTTCCCAGGTGTCCTTGAACAGACCTGTCATGGTTTATAGGCACTGTAGGTATGTTAACACAGCAGAACATGCTTAATGGCATGGCTACTTCTGTCCTAGTTTCCCCGGAATACAGCCTGCTGAGTGGCACAAGCCTGGGGGTCCACTGACCTTCACCAGCGAGGAATGGCACAGCCCACGTGGCTGAAGACCCTGGAGTTTATGGTATCTATTATCTAGAGTCTGGACAAAAGAAGATGAAATGAGCTTCTATTGTACTGGGAGGAAATTAGATGAAAACCCAGGGAGGGGGCACTGGACAGAAAGCAATGGAGCAAGTGAAAGCATAAATCATCTTGGAGAGCTAGAGAAGAGTTAATATTGGTCCCAGTTAGTGCTTTGATTCCATTTTGCAATGGGAAAAAAAAAAGTGTGTGCAAAGTAACCAATAGAGCAAATAAAAATAAGCTCTCTGTCATGGAGTCAATTTAGAGTGTTGGAGAGAGAAACATCAGAGATTTTAACAGAATCAAAAAAAAAAAAGAAAAAAAGAGGAGAGAAAAAGAAAGACAGCTTGCATCATGCTGGCTCTCACCCCTGGCCTGAATTCATGCCTGTACTCCTTGAGTTGTTTACTCATCCAATGGCTGAATCCTGATGGCCTCTGGTCACTGTTGCGGGGTGGGGTGTAAGCCGGGTAAGGAGCGGGAAAGAGTTCACAGCCAAAAGTGAATCCTGTATTCTGCATTGCAGGCTTGGGGCTGGGATTGTTCATGCCTGATTTCTAGTCCTTACTCTTGGAAAGAAGATTCAGTGGGTCAAAATGAAACCAGTGCCTGCTGGAGACCAGGAGAGAAAACCTCTGAATCCATGACAGTATGTGGAGATCCCTTCCTCCTGTTAAGAGATTGATCTCCTTTAGTCTCAGACTGATGTATCATGCGATGACAGTGGGAGTTTATTCCTCTCTCTCTCAGCTGCCTGGGAGGGTCTCAGTGGGACCTGAATCAAGATACAGGACCTGAGACACACCTCTTGAAGAGGACACACCTGCTTTGCATTCACCAACAGGCTGTATCAGTACATTAAGGAAAACCAATGAAGTGGGGCCATGTGCTGTCCCATCTGAACCTGTGCTTTCCCATCTCTCGCTGGATACAGTGAAAGAACAATGATCTTGCTTTAAGACCAGAGTAACAAACTGGCAGCCCACAGACATGTTTTGTTGGCCTACATAACGTTTTAAAAATAACTGAGCCAACTTTTTAAAAATAGAGACATTTAACATAAAAAATCCAGGTTTCAAGTTTCTCTTAAAGAATCAGAAGGTTTGGAAATCTGGGCTGTCATTCCTGGGAGGCAGGAGTTGGCTGGTCTGGGTGACAGCCACCCCTCTGGAGGGGATGGTGTTCACTCAGCTGGCCCATGTTGCTCACTTAGTATACCTGCCTGGCACTAAAATGCCACATCCTTGTTGGAGGACGATGGACTTGATTTCAGCAAAACTGCTGCCTTTCTTTCTATAATGCTGGAAAAATGCATGCTACATCCCTTTAGGATGCTCAAAAAAGATTTCTTACAGGGGACATCAAAAGCAAAGAATGAGTGGGGTGGTCTGGAGTACAGAAATGAGAAGTTAGATTACTGATGGAGGTCTTCAGGGATTTAAAAAAAAGAAAGAAAAGCAAAGAACACAAGACCAACTGAAACCATTTTCTAATAGCCTGATGTTTTCATTGTTCCCCTAGGAGACGTCAACTGCTCTTTGACTGATTCAATTGCCTTATCTGTCCACTTTTCTCCATTTTCTCCAAAAATCTAGCTGCAACTCTTTTAGCTGTTGAGGACTAATATTCTTTTTTTTTCTTTTAAGGTCTGGGATACTTATAAAATAGTCCTTAGAGAGTTTATTGGCTTTTTATGACTCCACGGAATAACATAAAAACTTTAAACAAAATTGCACCAAATGGCTAATATTTAAGAACCCTGACCATCCTGACAGCCTATGACAGGCTCTCAGTTTGAATTTCATTTTTCTTTCAGGGGTCAGGATTTCTGCAATCAGCTGGCCTTTTTGTAAATTGACACCTTTGGGAAAGATCAAAATTTAAGTAGTGACAGGAACTGTCATTCAACAGTGAGCAAGAAAATGGGAATTCAGAGAATATTTAGACCTCCCCCTGCCCAGAGTCAGCTGCCCTCACACTCAAAAACCCTTTGGGAAACACAGCTTCTGAGAACAGCAGCCTGTCTCTGCTTTGGAGGAACCACCCTTCTTTCAGGCAGGGGTACTGAGCAGCCGAGTCAAATGCTGTAATCCATAGGACTCCGTGAAATGTCCGCATCAAGCAATAACACATTTTGTGGCTAATGTAAAAGATAGAGTATAAAGTATTCATCTTGGAAAATCTATTTATATCAAGTGGTGCCTACATGGATCCCGGTTTGTTGAGATTAATGCCTTGGTTACTCAGGATTCAAAATGATGTTTCTGAATATGTTGGACCAGTTAAAAATCTATAGAACCTTAAAGCTGAACTGCAAAACTTGAGTAACTATCCCTCCCACCCCCACCAAAAGGGCTTTTCAAAAATGTCAGTAAGTTTCCAATTCAGCTGTGACATCTATGGGCAGGTGTGAACAGTCAGAGCCAACTGTGTTTTCAAACAAGATGCTCCGGGCCTGGCTCTGAAGTTCCCCCAACAGGAAAGGTGTGAGGCAGGCAAGAGCAGCCAAACCTCACAGGGGTCCCATCCCGCCTGGTGCACACTAAGCGAAGTGCACGCAAAGGTCACTGTGTTGGCCACGTGCGTGAGATGGGTGTCCACGTAAGAGTAAGGCAGGGATGCAGGATTCTGTAACTCGAAGGCTGCCCCTGCAGCACTGAAGCTGGACATTATAAAGCATGTATTCATTAGCAACCTGCCACCTGTGTGCTGCTGGGGTCAGGAAGAGCTGTCCGGCTCAGGAAAACCCAGCGGAGTGGAGTATGTTGTAGGGGACTACCCTTCTTAGAATGTGGCCTCCTGCTCACAGCAGGCCAGCCATTCAGCTCGCAGGCCTTTTCAGAGCAAAAAGCTACAGTTCTGTCATGGGAACAGCGTGAGATGCTGCGGCCCTCTCACTCGGCAAACTTCTAAAAAGCAGGTGGATCACAGAGGTCAAACAAAAGGGCATATGCACCATATGTATATGTTTTACTTCTTTCCGATTTTTCTGAAACTATGCCTGACCAAAATTCACATCCCCTTACCAATTAGCTTATTTCTTTTCTTTTTCCATTTCTTTTTTTGTCTGCTGATAAACTTTAAGGAAAGCATTATTGTTGATAGCATTGACTCTGGACCTTAACAGCCAGCGAAGGAAAGAAACTCCCAAGGCTATCCCCAAGCCCCCACAGCGATGGAGCATATGCCCTTAACTCTTTTAGTCACTGCTTTCTAGGTAGAAAAGTGAAACTTTCTGAATTCAGTACTGATTAAACAACAGAAAACAGTGCTAAAATTCATGTTAAATGGAGATTACACTGTTTAGTGTGTACCTATACCTGTTCCTAAATTTAGATTTGTTTTAAACTTTGCAGTTCACCTTTAATAAACAGCAACATTGAAAATCAATACATTTTCAGTATGGTCAAACAGCACACACCTTTCTGAAGAGAAGCACAATCCAACAGTATTTCAATTCAACTTTGTATTTGAATGATCGTGAGAACCAAAGAGAAGCATTAATTTTGTTTTCTTGACTTTCTTAGCTGCCTGTGAGCTGTCTCTGCATTGGTGTCCCCAATTCACAGTTCACAGCACCCGTGGGCTTCATGTGGTACCTCCTGCAAATACCACCCACATCTACCAGGAAATCCCAGGTAAGAGGCACTTCCCAGGAAAGGTCAATGCCGGCACCCAGAGTCCAGCTTACAAGGCAGCATCAACCAACAAGCACCACAGCCCCCTTCTCTGTCTTTTCCTTTATTTCAGTTACCCATCCAGTGGAATCTTATGAAACAAAACAAAACCTAAAAGAAACACAAAATAAAACATAAGTCATGCTCAAAAGAAAAATCAATGGAAAATAACATGCAAGTACAATCACTTTTAAAAGAACATAATAAACATCAAAACTGAGACACAACATGGAATATGCTTGAAAACATAAAGATAATGTAATTACAAAACAGGAATCAGGAGAAAATGGGAGTCTCATTATCAAACAGCTTAGTTTTAGACTTAAAACTGAGTTTACATGGCACAGGAAACACAGGGAAGAGATGCAAAGGATTCCTGCACGCAGTTCCACCCACAACTGTCTCAGATGCTAACACCTTAAGAATTAGGAGAAATCTGTGCACAATAAAAGATGACCCCTCAGTAATTTTTATATATAAGGAAAAAATAAAATCCAATAACAGATATCTACCCAAATTCTAATTTTCTTTTCCTAAATATAAAACCAAATTATTTCTAAAATAATTAATTACTCAGCCAGATCAGAGAACTGGCTGGCTTCACCTGGAGAAATATTGAGCTCATGTGAGGATTTAGATTCTTTTTTAGGAATCTTACTATTAATTGTGTGTGTGTGTGTATGTGTACCATGTCTGATTCTTTGTGACCCCATGGACTATAGCCTGCTAGGCTCCTCTGTCCATGGAATTTTCCAGGCAAGAACACTGAAGTGGATTGCTATTTCCCTCTCCAGGGGACTAACCTGACCCAAGGATCAAGTCCTTATCTCTTACATCTCCTCCATTGGCAGGCAAATTCTTTACCACTGTGCCACCTGGGAATCTCAATTAATTAACTGCATATATTTAATTAAGTGCCATACCATATCTATGGCACATATATAGAATCTGCTATATAAAATATGGTATATAGCATACAACATGAAATATATTTGTATGTACATACATTATATATACAATTTAAGACATGTAGTATCTAGTACACATAATATAAAACATATATAATACTTAATATCAACTAATTCTGCACACATCTACTGAGAACCAACCAAATAGCAGACACTGTAATACATGATGCAAAAATAAAGAAACTGGAGTTCCTTGACTTCAAATACTTCATTGACTCTAGATGTGGAGAAAGATGAGGGAATCACTTGCACAGGGAATCTCCTTTGTGCCAGGGTATCTTCTAAGCTCTTTGCTTAAATAAGTCACGATAACCTTAGGAGATCGGTTCTATTGTTAGACCCGCTTAACTGGTGAGAAAACTGAGGCCCAGAGACTGAGCAGCCTCTCAAGTTCTGACAGCTAGTGTGGGATGGAACTCAAACTCCCAGAAGCTCTGGTGCCGTGGCTGCCCTACCATGACCTTACAAGTGATAAGCTTTCTCCGAACTTGCCTGTGAAAACCCAGCAGGAATAGGGAAGGTTTTATTACATAGAATTCTGTGAGTAAATTGTATGAATCTTCATCAGCTTCGTAAGTGACAGAATAGATGATGTCATAGTAGAAACCCCCAAGACGCTTCCAAGACGTTTTCAAGTTTAGCTTTGGAAGACACTTCTAAACCCAACCCTCCAGACTCCTGATTTTCCTCAACCTGGTGTCTGGTCTGCCAAGTGCTGGTGTCATCTGCCTCCAGAGCTGTAATTACCATCACCAAGCTGTATAATCATTTAAAACAACACTAAAAGAGTCTATGGAGCTTAATTTCCATGGCATTTCTCTCTCCTGCCCTTCCAAGTCTCAGGAAAAGAACGAGGGACAAACGCCAAACATCGTTTATGGATTTAATCACCCACAGAGCACTGAGAATTTAGGAAGCACACAGTGATGCTGATTACGTCTCCTTCATATCTGTCACTAGTCTCTGTCTAAAAGCCCAGCCTCCAGGCAAACACAAGCAGCGCTAGTTGAAGAGTGCACTACGGCACGTAGCTCGAGAACACCGAATGAACTAACCTTAGCTACTCTTTCAGGTTTCAAGAGGGTGGATCTCAGATTCCTTCCCATCGAAACAGTGGGATTAATATGAGGATGTCAAGTTTGCCAATAAAAGCAAGAAAAGCTTGGAGATACAAATAGAAGACATCACCCTCAAACAAAATATTTGCTGATTCGATATACCAGTTTCTCTGAACATGCAATTTTAAAGGGTTTACTTGATTAAAATAACAACAGATTAAACTGCTAATGCAAACCTTATTTCCACTGGGTTTATGGCATTGGGTTGGCCCAAAAATTTGTTCGTGTTTTTCCGTAACATTTGATGGAAAAACCCAAACAAACTTTTGGGCCAACCCCATACAAGAACTTGAGGAGTTGACTGATGTCAGAGTGTTTAATTGGAACCAGGCTGCTCTTCTAATTTGCTTCTATTTGCCACTTCCCTTGCCATGCAGCTCCCCAACCCGCCCTACAGGTTCTTTTGTTTTTTGGGTTTTTTTACATTTTTCAGACATAGAGAATAGGCTTATGGACATGGGGAGAGGGGAAGAAAGGGAGAGATTGTGGAAAAAATAACATGGACACTTACATTACCATATGTAAAATAGATAGCAGCAGGAATTTGCTGTATGGCTCAGGAAACTCAAACAGGGGCTCTGTATCAATCTAGATGGGTGAGATGGGGTGGAAGATGGGAGGGAGGTTCAAAAGAGGGGATGTATGTATACCTATGACTCATTCATGTTGAGGTTTGTCAGAAAACAACAAAATTCTGTAAAGCAATTATCCTTCAATAAAAAAATAAATTTAAAAATGAAAAAAAATGTACAGCCTCTTTTATTTATTAAAATTGGGAGAAACAATTTGCTGGACTAGATGGAAGCTCTTTTGGACTGCCATTTGCTCAGGCTGCAGCAGGATTTGCCTCATTTAAGTTGGTGTCGTGTCGTGTCCCTCTGTAACCTTCTTCTGCTCTGCCTTTTGTGATGTGTCCTTCTCAAAGACAAACATCTCAGTTCCACACACCTATGCAAGAAAAGCAAGTAAAGCCACCCTAAAATGCACACTTTATGTCTTTCTTGATGAAGCCAGCTTGTTATAATGATAAGCAGTAGGTAGTGTCTGCATGTAAATCATGGCTTACACCACCCCTCACCTCAAGGAAGGCAAGTCAGTCTCCTTCCCATATACTTGATACTCAACACATACCACTGATACACTAAAGATACACCACCAACTCATGAAAAATTAGTTTCGTTTAAAACTTGACTACCTTAAGAAAATGCATCCAATGCTTCATGTTTCCAAAGGGTTGATGGTAAATTTCAATTAGGACCCCAACTTAGCCACCGAGATCTAATGACTTGTGCCCTCTCATGTTATAAGAAACCCCAAAAAAGGGCCACAAAATGATATAAAACAATAGATCATTATTTTCTCCTAGTGAGGGGGAAAGTTTTTAGACCACAACAAATGGCTGAACATCTTGTGGGTTTAGCAGCCAAACGAGCTGTCTAGCTTCTGAGTCTGAAATATAGATATTTTGACAGTGTGACATTCTGAAGCGTTTGCAGAATTCCGATGGTGCACGGTAGTTATCGTGACAACAGCTCCTTTATCAAAAACAATTCTAGAAAAACTCTGCCACCGCTGCTTACACTTAGCTGAGCTAAATAAGAACAAGGATAAAGCAGGTGCTGAATGAGAAATGTGATGTCAAGTTGAAAGCAGAGAAGAAAAACCCGGATGGGTCTCTGCTATTTGCTGATTCTGGATCCACTTATCAACCTCTTCAAAGAGAAGGACCAGGGGGGCTGAAGGTCAGTGAAGCACTGTGCTTTCTTTACCATTGGTTTCTGACCCATTTAGATTTTTTTACACTCAAACATGCACACATTTTCCTCCTATTACTCAGAAGCAATCAGCCATAAAATGGCAAGGATCTGCAGTACATTTAAATTAACAGCAATTTATCTGAAGCAAAAAGGAAAACTGCTGAGTTGAAAGGATGATAAAGGAACGGAAGAAAGATGCAGCTGCAATCTAAAAAAACAGATCTTATCGCATTTGTTATTGGAGAAGTAGAAAAGTGCCAGCTTGGTGTCTGCAGGGCACGGTGCCACCTTGGAGACAGCAAGGTGGCCAGGGTGCCAGAATGGCAGCTCACCTTCATTGGAAAGCAAAGTAAACATCCCCGGAGCCTTCTGGAAAATGTTTACCAGGTAAAAATCAGAGAATCTCCTGTGTTCTTATAGGATTAGGTGTCCAGGAAATGGTGGGGGTAAAATCCTTTCCTTCAGTTAGACTTGAGCCAGGTGCAATTTTGTTTTATTTTAGCACTTGGGCTGAAACCCTGATTGTCCTCACTTGACATCTCTGTGAAACGTTTAGTATCTGTTGGTTATTACATCAACTAGCCTTTGCTTTTGTGCCTTTTCAATTATATTTTATAGGTGAGTCACTCAGCCCACATGGCTGTTGTGATATGTCCATGGTCACCCAGGAACAGAATGAGAGCTGAAGTATAAACTCAGACCTCTGGATGGTCAGTCCCTCTTTACAAATGGTATCACCTGCAACTGTGGCAAAAATTTCCCAACAGTTAAACTTACATCCTTCTCTGCACTCATTCCAAAAGGTGCTTAACCATCCTTCGAGCACCCATTTCCTTTCCAGGGACATTCCTTTTGTCTACACACCATCACATCTCCTAAGATCACCTTCTACCAAGCAAGCCTCCCCCATTCTTGAAGATCCAGCATAAAAGCCATTTCCTTCGAGTAATTAGTTCTTTCTCTCTTAACTTCTACAGCATTCTCTTCCATTCACTAACATGTTCTTCTTTTGTACTTTTGCTAAACTTCTGTATCTTTTCTGTTCACTTTCCTGCATCCCAGACTTTAAGCACAGGAGGGTAGAGAGAGCATGTCTCTACATCTTCTTATGCCCTACCTGCCTCTCATGCTGCTAAGGACAGCATGCATTCCAAGCCATAGCATAGTAATGTCTAAAACTTTTCTTGAACTTTGATGGACTTGGGAACAGAACCAAAATGGAAGGGAGGGGAGAGACAATACAGTGTAGGGTCTGCTGCTTCTCACTGGTAAGTGGGTTAATCAAATCACTTCAAACCTTCCTGTATAAAATCACACATTTGGTCAAACGTGTATGGAAGTTTGCAGAGTTAAGACACAAGAACCAGTGGGTGCCTCCTGAAGCATTTTTAGCTCCTGAGGGAAAAGTACTAGACTTGGTTCATTCTAATTCTCATGATGGTCAGAATTATGGGGTGTGGGAGTGGGAGAAAGGAAGCTGTTGCCCATTTGTTAGCTGAAGACCAAAAACTAAAGTAAATGGCTGAGGACAGTCAGCAAGGCTTTTAAAGCTCAGGTTTGACTTCATAAAATGAAGTTAAGTTATGAGCTGAAAATTAAAGCAGGAAACACAAAGTTCTTGGCAAAACCTGAATTTGTAAGGAAATCTAAAGCTCTTGTGCAATTAAAATTCAATGATTCGAAGGAGGATGTGATCTGATCAGCAGGGCCTGATGAAAAGTGTCCAAGGCCACAAGCACCATCACATCAGGGATTTCACATAGGATGGGAAGCACATCCAAAGACCAAGGCCATTGCAATTATCTGTGGAATAACTTAAAGATGCCATAAGCAGAGTAGGAAAGAAAAACAAGTTTATGGTTTAAGGGGCATTAAATACTCAAAAGGCTTGTACTACAAACAAAGTGAAATACCCAAATCAATCTATTGTCCTCCTGTGGGTTGTGCCTTGCATTCTGACTCAGACAATAAAGATACACTGCAAAATCTATAGGGTAACTCTTTGCAAGGTGAAATGATATCTTCCTAAAGACACTACTCCATGATTCTCAGACCAGAGGCTTACCAATGACTTGAACATTCAATACATAAGCATGGAATTGTCAATTTCATTATAGAAGACCACATACTTGCTGCTGCCAATATAGATTTGTGGCTAGATTTGTTTTTGCCAAACTACTCCAGACAATGATTTGTCTTAGTATATGAATCCAGAGGATGACAATGTAGTATCCAAACAGAAAACAAATGACATAAAACCTGTTACTCAATTAACCTATAAATACCGAAACCTGCAAGAACCTCAAACATTCACAAAGGAAGTTGCTCAGCTCTGCTCAGTCATGGGTAAAACCAAGGCCCACAGATCAAAATGAGTCTGGAACTAAATTTCTAGAAAAGTAAATAATGCATAAAATAAGCAACAGAAAACAAGTGGACATGGGGCAGCCAGAGCTGGTCTGATGGTGATGATGATGGTGATGATGGTGGTGGTGATGATCATAGAGAAGATAATGGTGGTGGTGATGATGGAGATTATGGTGGTGGTGGTGGTGATGGTGGAGATTATGGTGGTAATGATAGTGGTGGTGAAGTAGGAGATGGAAAAAGGAAGAGCAGGAGGAAGAGGAGAACTTAGAGGTAAAGCACTGCTGTTGATGTACTTGGGAGACTTCAAGCATGTAGAGAGGGTAGCCCCAATTACTGGAGAGTGAACACAGATATAGTAAGGCCTCAGAGCAGAACTATGATCCCATGTCCAAATTCAAGCTGATCCTTCAAAGAAGAGAGTAGGTAAAAGTAAAATTTGTCCTGGACCACCACTTTCTAATTAGGCATTCCCAGACATGCTTCAGCATCAGAGTCTGAAAATTAGTAACACTTAGGATGCCTGCTAAGAAAGCAGCTATCAGGGGTCTTTGGAGTGCCCAGTGTCCCTGCCTATTACTGCAAAGCAGTAAAGTCAGATCCACTAATGGTTCCAATGAAGCAGAGAGGAAGGTCAAACAAATTACCTTCTCTTGAATAGAGGTACCTCCTAAATCTCATCTCCATTCAATTAGCAAAGTGCACAAGATAATGAAACCTCAGCTAAGCACCAAATATTCTAGAAAGCAAAACAAAGAGAAGTGAGGTTGATAATCTCTACTATCTGACTAGAATAAACATGACTTATCCAAATCCGCCTGAGAACAGGATCAAAAATCAAAGGTCTTTGAGCTATCTGGAAATGGACATCTTGGGAGGTGGACTGCATCTGATGCTCTAGTGCAGACAAGGTGAAATTGCCAAAGGCCACATCCTGGGGGCTTAACTCTTGCTCTTCAAGGAGTCCAGTTAGTGTGGCCACTCCCCAACCCTGTGATGGTTCCCTCTCTCATATGTTGCTGCCACACCACCTCCTCCTCACTGTCCAGCCCCCACAAGCAAGGACATGACTGTCAGCTGCGCAGGTACCTGCTCCCAGACTACAGTTCTGCCTCCACGGCTGCTTCAGGCACATTTAGGAAGCTGCCTGGCTTCCAAGATTCTTGTCTGGCCCTAGCCTTTTATGCAGAAAAGTGTGTGTGCCCGAGTTTAGAAACAGGAGACTATCACGGGGCAGGAAGGAGGTCCTCCACCCAAACGTGCCCTTTTTCTCTGGGACCTTTTCTCCAGGACAACATTAGCAGAAGGACTTCCATCATCTCAGAAGTTATCTCACCAGAATGAGAAATAAAACATGCCTCACCTCCAGAACATCTGAAGTGCGATGGGGAATTTGGGGTCTGGAAGGTGGTTCACCTGCCCTTGGTGAGCCTATGAGGGACATGACCTGACACCAAATTGAAAGTCCCAGATCAGACCCTTCAGAAGTGAATCCAACTCATATTCCAGTGGTCATCTCTTACCCTAGCAAGATGCATAAGGTAATGTCCCAGACGTGCTCACCAGTCTGAAAGAATACCAGTCTATTCCTACTACAAAGAACAGGATCCATGGTCCAAAAGCATTTCCCCATCAGGTGGAACCTCTGGGATGTTAATGCCACAGCCAACCCTGCTGACCACTTCTTATCAGCAGCAGGTGACCCATTTCAAAAAGTCTCGATAATATGGAGAACCTACTCTAATTGCCACAGGAAACATGAAAAGTGCAAAGTCAGTCCCACAGACACAGCATTCAGACTTGGGCAACCAGTCGATGCCCTGACTTGACTTCATATGCATTCAGACTTGGACAGCCAGCTGAACCCCTGACTTGACTTAACCCCAAAATTCTGGCAGTCTCCACTGTTGTGACTTTTTTATTTGCTAAAAAGAACTCATTCTGGAAAAAACGCATCCCACCTTACGACCCTGACTAACCCCGCAGCAATATCTCAGAGCAGCTGGAATAGATGTCAACCTCAGTGCTTTAAGCACGGCAGTACCCGTATCTGAAAGACAAGAAGATTCTCTCTGCCTCAATTCTTTCATGCAGTAACACAGGAAGTCCCTTCATACTTTCTTGGTTTAGGTACAATTTATACATGTAGAAAACTCGGAATTTTTAAGATAGTGCATTTTTACACACACCAGATTTCACAGTTTATTTTCTTTTTTAAATAAAGTATGCATGGCATACATGGCATACCAAATATAACAGCTTGGTTAAGAATTATAGCAACCATGCCAAGAATCAACTAGAACCAAGACACTGGAAAAACAATGTATGCTAGTTTTTTTCTTATAATGAAAATTTAGTATATCCAAACATCTGACATTATTTTAAGGAATGCTTTCCATACCTTACAGGAAGTTCTTTAGTAAGTCAAAGTGATTAAAAGGGAAAGGCTATTTATCTTGTAACTGTACACACGTTATTAGTTCGAAACAGAAATCATCATCTACGTAAACACAAGAGGCATTCAAAGGACACGTGATGGACAAATGCACTGCCTTATGTGAAAGGTGTAAAAATCTATAATGTCACATAGATGAAAGGACAGAGTATAATTACACGGGCATAGACGTAATGACCGGATTATAAATTGTTCTTCCGTTTTTCATAATCATGGCCACTTACCATCCACTGTTTAACTCTACAAGATTCTAGAACTTTATTTATAGCTGGCATTGTGATCAGAATCTTAGTAAGTACAATTGCCCTATGTTTTTTTCTTCTTTGTTAATTTAATGAGGCCCAAAAGAAAACCACAAGGATGGCTGTTAAGAGAGCAAAAAGCAGCCTGAAGCCAGCGGAACTGAGCTTGGGTCCTGGCTCTCTGGGCCTCTCTGAGCCTCAGTTGCCTGTTCTAGAACAGTGATGAAATAAATCTAACATACTGAAGTGAGTAGAGTTGATATGATTACCTAATACTCCCCAAGCCATTTTCAAGTTCCTCAGCTCAGTACAGTTGCTAGAATTAGGACATTTAGACTAAGTGCCAAGCCTTGGAAATTCCAAACTATCCTACTGATTAAAAAAAATATATTGCATTTGAAATAATCTCTCTCCTGACCTTCGTCCACCTTCATTGAGCCCATTTAGGACTTTGTGGCAAATGCTTACTATGACTTTGAACCAACTAATGACCATTCCTTAAAGCTTTCTAGACTGGAAGTTCCACAAACACTTGTCCTGTTCCAGGCTGTGTAGCCAAGAGTCTTTCTAGTTTATCTCCCAATTTTATACCTTCTTTTGTTTCATTTTTCAGAGATGTCCAAATGTGTTTTTGAGGATATATTTTCTCTTGTTCTCTCTGACTCTCTGTCTTTCTCTAATCCTGTCTCTGCCTCTCTCTCATGTCTTACTTTCTCTGTATCTCTGGGCCCTTCTCTCATTTTCTCCTGTGGACTGGAAAGAACTGAGGCATATGTTGACATCATTATTTTTGTTTATTGAGTGGAACTTATATTCTAGATTTTAATATGATATAATTTCCTCTTTAATAACCTAATCTAGTTTCCACTTTATTGGAAGTTATCTCACCATTATGTTTCTGGGATTATTTTGTTTTACTCTACTAAGACACTGGGTGCAAAAAACATTCAATTTATAAAAATCTGATTTCCCTATACCTTCTCAAGTATATATGAGTCATATTTAACACTTCCTTTGGGAAGGGGAATATCATTTGCTTGTTGAGTATTGAAAAGCAAGGTGAGCACTTCCATTTTACAGATAAAAGCACATAAGCAGAAGTGGGCTCAGTGATCACATTTTGTTTAAGTATACTTTTTTATTGAAATACAGTTGATTTATAATATTGTGTTAGTTTTAAGCATATAGCAAAGTGACTCAATTGCATATGAATATATACAAATATATATTCTTTTTTGTTTTCTGTTATAGTTTGTTACATGACATTAACTGTAGTTTCCTGCACTATATGGTAAATCCTTATTGTAAGCATATGTTTCATTCACTGATCATACAGTAATAAGTTACCTTTCACTGTGACGACAGGACATCAAAACGTCTTTTTAAATTATCTTGCATAATTCAGCCTGGCACTTTAGGACAAAAAAAATTCTCCAGCATCATTTCCAAAACAAGGACTTCTGACATCCACTAAGAAATAAATGCTTCAAGAACCAAGGGGACTTTAAAATAGGTGAAGTCCGTCCACCACTGGGGTGTGCTAAGATGCTTTTGTGCTATTCTCTAGTATAATCATATGCTACTCACGATAATAATTGTACTTTCCAGATTTCTATTCACAGTCACGAGCAGGACACTTCAATCCTGCAGGCAACTCAGCAGCCACTGCAAATGATTGCTTTCGACTGCATTTTCAATCATAGGCCTAAACAAATTCTTTATTATAAGCTATCAAGTAAAAACTCACAGAAGGAAACTTTGCTCAAAACCTCCATTTTCACACTCCTGCGAAACTGTGGTCCTCTCAGTTAGAAGCCCTGGGACTGCTGAAGAAGGCTGTGTTGAACCACAGCCAGCCACCAAAGCCACAGGCTGGCCAAGGACCCTTTCCCACTCCTCTAAGGAGGTAAAATGGCTTTTTGATGCCAAAATTGTGGCCTCTGGTTGGTGATATCACTGACTGTGAAGAGGGATTCAGGGATTTCACACCCAGGATGGAAGACATCTGAAAACTATTCCATGACTCCAGTTCCAATTCTAGAACCACACACACACAAAGAAATTGCAAAAATATTTTGCCTTTATCCACAGTTACAGGAGTCTATAGTTCCACAGCTGAGGACTATACAGAGGGGACAAACATGAAACCTCACCTTGATAGGTGTTCAGTTTGCCCTTGTCCTTGACACCTACACCAGCTGCCCGAGCCCAGGAGAGAGACACACACACCCTCTAGATCCAGAGTTGCCTCTGAGATGTTGCTCATTTCCTCCCATCTAGCATCTTCCAGCAGTAGCTAAATGAACCAAACCCTAACTAAATTTAACTTAATTGCACCTAAATTACAGTCACAAAGCCCCTTCAGAAGATTCAGTCAATTTCTTGAGGGAGAAAGTAACTGTTTTACCATATAATTATAAACTTAATTAACATAAAATAAATTAATTAGGGACTTGCGCTCACACTGAACACCATAGTTTAGCTGTTTATGGTTGTACTTTCCAAGGGAAGCGAAACCTGGAAAAGAGGGCAAACGTGTTTTAACTAATCCTACCTCACCTCTCCAAACTCCTAACTGAACTGTCAGATTACTGGTTTATACGTGGCATCTAAAATTCTACAGAACTCAAGTGGAGAGACCTTACGTGTTCATCTCTAGGAAAAAAAAAAAAAAAAGTCCCGTCCTAAACCATCAGAGCTCCACTAGTTCTTAGCTGGCAGTTCACTGAAATAACAGATGATTATACAAAGCAGAGTTCTCCATCCCAGAGTATAATGACAAAAACTCACCTAGAGCCGAAATAACCATCTGCCACAGATTGTTCCACATGGTTTGTTTGCTTTTTTTTTTTTTTTAATTCTGAGAAAGAATTAAAAAATGGTTTTGGCAAAGAAAGATGATTTCACAAAAATGACCCAGTTTCCAACCTGTGTTGCCTGAACTATTGTCCTAAAATTGCTTTTATCTAACTAAAGAGAGGAAGAGGCTGAGAAGAGGAATCTCGAGGGTGATCTTGATGGCACAGAATTAAGTTTTTTGGTAAGTGAAAAAAAGTCTTGTTCTAATTTTCCAAAGTGTCCATAATTTCTAGGAACTCCAACCTGCATCTCTCATACTCATTTTTTCCCTTGACTGCTGTGAAGGTGGAAAATAGCTGCTGTGCAAAATCTGACCCATGGGGAGGCAGGAAGAAGAGTGGTTGAGAGTAGGATTCTGAAACTAGGATGTGCAATGATGGTGTGACTTTGGGGAGGCTGCCTCGGTTTACTCATCAGTAAAATGAAGCTCATGATGGCATTTAATTTGGAGTCCCTGTGAAGATTAGATAAGTTAATATATATCAAGTGCTTAGAAGAGTGTGTGGCGAATGATGCACATTCAATAAATATTAGATATTCTGCACTCCAGCTCTTAGCATTTGTCCCTTTGAACCAGAGAATGTGCTTTGTTCAAAACGAGTTGTGAATGTTTACTAACACAGACCTAATATGCTGCGCATTCTGGTCAATACATGTACCAAACGGAAAAGACAACGTGGTACTGATATTGTTAATAAAAGAAATTCCTATGTTTTAGATAAGAAGTGATCTATGTTCTCACAGAGTCAGAGAACTGAGTGAAGAAAGGACACTCAGAGACTCTGTAGCCCCTGCACTCTAGGCAGTGTCCCCATGTCATCTCAAAGGCACAGAGCCAGCAAAGGGCAAACTCAGGTGTTGGCTACAGACACAGAGCTGAAACAAAATGTTAACGTGGTGCCAAAGGCAGAAATCGAACCAGGTTTTTGTTGTTGTTGTATTTTTTTTTAATTTGAAAATAAATATCCCAGTGCCCCAATGGATCTTGTCTCAGAGTTTTGAATGCATTTCTGCTAAATCACCTATTTATCTTATTTTTATCTAAACATTTTTAAATTGATTTCCACATGGAAGGGAAGTGGAACCCAATCACTGTGTTCAGCTATCACAGAATCACCCATGACCAGTAATGGTCACATGTTTTCTGTGAAGAGCCAAAGAGTAAATATTTTCAACTCTATGGGACATAGTCTCTATTACAACTAGCATGTTACTCTACTGCTGTAACATGAAATCACTCATGAGATATGTGAAGGAATGAGCTGGCTATGTTCCAATAAAACTTTATTTATAAAAAACAGATGACAAGTTTCACCTGACCCATGGGCCACAGCTCGCAGATCTTTGATTAACGCCACCATTGCCTTATATTGCTTTTACCTTAGTTCCTTTACCCTTGCCACCTTAAGTTTCCTCCTTAAATGAACTTTCATACTATTCCAATATTCTTACTATGATATGATCTATATGCAGTAGAATCCAATTTATGGTGTACTAGAAAGAAAAGCCAGCATGAATTTATGAAAATGCTAAATTATGAAATATGTTTAAAGAAATGCAGCTTTATTACTTTCATATATATACAAGAATTGAAATTAAGCCAATAAAGCATTTCCAGCATGTTTTGGCAAGTAGGGGGTAATTCAGCCTTACCCCAAAGAAAAGAAGAACTGAAATTTATATAATTCATCAACTGTTTTCATGAGATTTCTTCTAAAGGGCTTAAAAAGTTTGTTCTCTAAGACAGTGGAATATGATTCCTACTACCCTGTCTTATTCCACGATTGACTGATTTGGTGATTCTTTTGTTCACAGAAGATGCCCAAATACTTTACCAAAATCAATTTCTCACTAAATTAATGATCTGAATCAGCCAGAGTTTTTGCACTGTCAGTAAAACTAAACAAACTGTAATCCTATGACATCCTAGACTGCCATCATCCCTTGAAACAGTTGACCTTTGGCAGATATTGTGGGTTGCTATTCAAAACACACCCACAAATCCCTTTCCCCTTGCCTCCCTCTACCTTTGAGGGCGAGAGACCAATATTATTGATTTTCCAGTCTCCCTTGAAGCTAAGCATGGGCATATGTCATAATCTTGGCCATTGAGATACAGCAAGAAGTCTGGGGCGTGGGTTCCTTCTCTTCTTGAATGAAAAGGTCAAACCTCATTGCCTTCTTTCTACCTGGCATATAGATTTGACACCTAGAGGCAACACAGTCACCCCGAGACCGCAAGGTCATGAACATGAGAAAAGGGTCTACCTGCTGCTTCCCAGGTGGTGCTAGTGGTAAAGAACCCACCACCAAAAAGAAGTGATTGGCTTTTGAGTGACTGTGCTGCATCTGTGTGACACTTGGAACTGTCTGCAACAAGCCATGTCACAATAGTGTGGGGCTGGGTGAAGAGCCAGGACAGAACTGCCCTAAGGACAGTCACCTGGGGCCCCAGAGAGCCCGAGAGTTGGGGTAGCCAGACCTCCCCCATGCCTCTAAAGGGGTCACAGAAGTGACCCCCAGAGAAGAATGATGCCCTCAGTTACATGATCAAGGAGACAAAGAAATTTGGGGCAAGGAAGGGGGTATTCAGAATAGGAGAACTGAGCAGAGAAAAGATAGTGTGAACGTATAATTCACTGAGCCAGGCACTGCAGAGGAAGCATGGGGACTGGCCAGCCATTGGCTGAGTCCCAGGGTTAGGTAAAACTAACAGACCCCCCAGATGTCTGAGGGTATGGGGGCTGAGGAGCCTGTGGTGGTTCTAGAAAGCAGCTGCCCCACATGTATCCTCTCTTCTCAGGGCCCCTAAAAGTTGTAAGATGGATAGCCTCAGGTCCTCTGGGTTTCCCTTGAGCCCAGAGAACTGAGCAAGAACATCCATAGGTGCCTGTCACTAAAGAAGGCCAGAGAATTGGCCAAGAGCATCAGTGGGCATGAAACCAGGCAAGGGAGCCACAGAAGAATCTGGGTGGCCTAATGCTGGAGGCCATGGCAGGCCTCAGAATGTGGGCAGTGAAGAAACCCAGGATGGAGGACCAGGGGCCAAGAAGATGCTGAGAAAAGTCTATCCCACCCTGTCCTTCAGATCCCTAAACTTCCAGGGTTTACCTGAAAGGACAACATTAAGAGGAAAATAAAGACCATAAGTGATAGTCTCTCCTAATACAGATTTCACGAGACTGTGTTTGTGTCTCCCCTTGTTATCTCACTGACAGTCTGTCTTCTGATCAAACACAGCAAGATGGAAACATGTCAACGAGGGTGAGATGCCCATGTTTCAGATCACGATGTGAAGAAAAGGAATCCAGTCTACTTAACATCAGATTCAACCCTCGTCCCAGACCTCCCACGTCCTTCTACAGTCAAGAATTTCCCTCCTCGAATGATACTCACCTCGACCATAACTACAAATCTGTGAAAGGCAGATGGTGAATAAGGGAGGATAACAGCCACGTTTTCCTCACGTGTCTGATAGTGTGAGGCACTTTATGTGTACACAAACTAATTTAAAGTGAGCTTTCTCCTCGTATCAGAGATAAGAAAACTAGGAAGGTAAATAACTTGCCCAGTCTCCAACAAACAGTAAAACACAGCTCTATCCAACCTCAAAGCGTACCTCATGGTACTGTTTAGGTTTGGCTTTCAACTGTGTTCTGCCATTTTGTTAGCCAATCTGCATTGCTTTCTTAACCTGTTAACTCTCTCTCCCAAAGAGGAAAGTCAAGAGCCCTCAGAGCCTTTGCCCCAACCCAGAAATAAATGGCCCAGTGGCCCTCATTTGGAGGTGATGCCTCATTCTTATTTCTAGTCAATGTCCCCCAATCTTCTTTCCTGTAGTTTGGTATTCTCATAGATACAATGTCTCCTTTCTCTGTTTCTCTGTCTGTGTGGTTCATAGGCACCATCAAATGCTGAAGATGAGGGTTGAAATGTTCCTGGATACAGTCCCAGAGAGATACACACATCAACTGCGACCACCAAGCCTCCCTCTCCTTGCCAAACTTGCATCTCTGGACATGAAAAGAAAGCAGCTTGCACTTGTGTGTCGTCGAATGGATTATCTGAAACCTCCCCGGCTCCCACAGCAGGGACTGGCATGGGTTTTCTGGAAAGGGCCAAGCAGCAAAGCTTCCCAGCTGTACGGTCTACATGGTGTCCCTCTGAGGCAAGCACTCCACTCTGCTGTTTTAGCACAAAAGCAGCCATGGAACACGACACACGGAAGCTGCCATATTCCAGTAAACTTTTATTCAGAGAAACAGATCTGGCCCACAGGTGTGCTGATCCCTATTCTGTAGTCATTTCTGTGACCCACACGGCAAGAGGGCTAGTTGTCCTCCCTTCCTCTGAAATAGAACAGCATGGAAATTATTTCACATTAAAATATCTCAACCTGTATAAATTTACCTATAGGTTGTGCCTCAAATGCCTTCTGGAAAAAAAAAAATTCAAAATCTTGTTTCATAAAATAATCATCTGTGTTTGTGACTGGAGAAGTGAATGCCTCAGGGTGGGCAAATGGTCCTGGAGCCACACGGATCTGCGGGCCACAGCTGGGAGAAGATTCCTGGCCGTGCTCACCATCCCCAACTTCACCATATGAAAAATACTGCCTCTCAATTAGTAGCACAGAAAGAGTAGTACTTTCATTATAACTCACACTCTGCAATTTAGGTCATGCCTACAGCAATCAATAAAACCCTCCACTTAGATTTTCCATGGTTAATTTGATCCCCCCCACAACCAGCTCTAAACCAGTAGAGTTGTTTTTTGTTTGTTTTTTTACGTTGTTTTCAATTAAACCAATTTGTCACAGACACCTCTGTTCTCGATAGGGTAGTTTCAGTGCAATTTCTTTCTTGTTTTGAAAATAGCAAAGTGGGCAATGTGCATGTGCAAGGGTTAGGCTCCAACCGCTATAGTTTGTGCAAAGAGCTACTGGAAATAGAAAAGATCACACATCACACACACACACACAGACACACACACACACACACACACACACACACACAGACAGTTGACTTCCTTTATAGTCTGATTGTGCACATTCTGTACACACCTTTGAGTGTGCAGAATGTTAGACCTGGATAGTGGTGCTGATGGTGATGACAGCTCCACTTTAATCCATCACTGGTACATAACGAACACCCTCACACATGTCATCTCAAATCCTCATGGTAAATCCTTTCCCTGTTTACAGAAGAGGAAATCGAGGACTAGGGAACTGATATAATATCTATTTCACAGGAAGGCTGTGAAACACTGAGGTCAAAAGATGGCTCAGGGTTTAAATCTCCTCCACCTTACTAATTTGTGACATTGAGCAACTTTCTTAATCTTGGGCAAGGCTAGGTGTTCTCACTTGTAAATGGTGATACTTACAACTTTCTTAAGACTGTTGAAAGAACCAGATGAGAGAATATCTGTCTATAAGCTCCTAGATGGGTGGCTTAGCACATGCATTAGTCTGAACCAGAAGAAAAGGCCTCTATTTAACCACATCCTAGCCTAAGAAAGTAATAATTTCATATGGCTCAAACTGATAACAGCTCAGCAAATGGCAGTATTGTTGTTACTGCTCCAGGACGATAGCAGGTGGCAAAGGAGGGATTTTAATCTCAATGTGACTGATAGTAGAAGCTAGTTCTTTTTTGCTAACCTAGTGACCTTCAGAGAAATACAATGATATTTCTTGCAGAGCGGTCTCTTGATAAACTGAAAATGACATCATGGAGCTGGTAAATGATAAGAACAACATGGATGTTTTTTCATTTTATTAAAAGCATTTTATGAACAGGGCAAATCTATTTCATAATCAGCTTGGTATATCTAAAACTTGTTTGAAGTATATTAACCAAATGTCAGTTGAATAAAAATGGGAACTGTCTCTCTCCTTTAATGTATGAAGGTTCATGATCTACGGAAAATTGGGATCTGCCTCATTAAGCAGTTATAATTAACTCTGCTCATAATATTCTACAGTGGAATTGCTGTCGTGGTTGATACTTAACGCTAGGAGGATAATTCAGCAGTATTTGAAGAAAGAACAATCAGATTTTCTCTTTTCACATTCCATGTTGGGAAACTGGGAGTAAACTGAACTTTCTCTTCCCAGGCTGGGGAATCTTAGGGAAGAGAGACTTCCCCTCAAATGCCTATCTGCTCATTGACAGGTTTAAAAGAAATAACTTCCCATCTGAATCTAAACCACTTGTTGTTTTCCCATGTCCCCAGTGGTTACATATGTTGAGAGTCTAGACATTCTTCAAGCTTGAGTTACATTTTAGACAATGTCTTTCAAACTCAGAGACAATTATAAAAATTTTTCCATAAAATATGAGATTTTAATCTCCAGGGTGTTGCCTTATATGATCTTAAGACCCAATCACAAAGAGGAAATTCTCCGCTTTTTTTTTTTCTAAATATCAACAAATAAGGAAACATCATTCTTCAGGGCAATGAATAGAGAGGAAATACCATAGTCAAGAATGCATTTGAAAATATTTGCATAGTATTTTCACTGGAAACCACATGTGTTCTCTGGAACTTTTCAGGGTGTCTACCCCTGAGGTGTCCATAGTCAGAAAAACTCTCTGGTGAGAAACTTTTAAAAGTAAAAGTTCTGCCTGCCTTTGAGTCTGCATGGAACCAAGGATTGCTTTGGAATATTGCAGAGAGAATGGTCAGTTATTTGACTCTTTTCATTTGTTTGTTTTTTCCCTTTTTGGCTGATAGGAGACATAAGCAAATATAAGTAAATACTAGGACAAAAGCATTTAACTCTAAGTGTTAATATAGATATTCTGGCCAGAGTCCTCAAACAATGAGATGACCAAAAGGAACACAACTGCTGGACGAATAGGAGCCATAGGCCAGGCCCCCTTTCATCTCTTGATCACCATTTGGATGCTGGGTTGTACAACCATCAAAGCCCCCGTCATCAGGTACCAAAAGAGCACCACACTTGCTCTGTTCAGCAGAAGAATAAGATGCTTGAATTTCTCTAACAGCAGTCTGTCAGAGAGAACCTTTATTCTAAAAAGCTCAACTATGCCAATATATACTAAAATAAATAAACAGAGGACCTCCCAAGTGGCTCAGTGGTAAAGAACTTGCCTGCCAATGCAGGAGACACAGAAGATGCAGGTTCGATCCCTGGGATGGGAAGATCCCCTAGAGCAGGAAACGGCAACCCGCTCCAGTATTCTTGCCTGGGAAATCCCAGGGACAGAATAGCCTGGCAGGCTACAGTTCATGGGATCTCAAAACAGTCGACATGACTTAGTCACTAAACAACAACAACAAATAAACAGAAAAAATGACATGACTAGGCAGATCCCTAGGGGGCAATGTTTACGTTTAAAAGGAAAGAGCCAATAAAAATATAACACAAATAACTGAAGAGGAGACCCAAGGATTAATAAAACCACACTACAGCCAGGGTTTTATTTAGCAATAATGATTGCCTTATTGGTGCAGATCAGCAATTATAAGAGGAATTTCTCAACACATGTAAGAATTAAAGATTTTAAAATTAAAAAAAAAAAAAAACACTATATATGTTTAAAAAAAAAAAAAAAAAAAAAAAAAAAGAGGAATTTCTCCATCGATTCTCTAGTTTCTATCTTGAACTAAATTAGTCTTTCAACTCATTGAAATTGTATTGTAAACTCCCCTTCGTACACCCACCACACTGACCCCCATCTCCTTCAACATCCCTATCGGCTCCATAAAATCCTATCTCTCTGCACTACATCCACCCAAACCTTTTGGGATGGATGCATGGGATAGTTTTCAAAACTTAAAAAAAGACTAGCTGACATAGCAAATACCAAACATGAGTGACCTTGAGGATATAGATCAAGCTCTGTCTCTCTGTTACAGAGGTAGAGAAATGAAGCAGTCTTCTAAACCATTAATGGATTCCTTTTCTATTCTTCTATTCAACTCCCACATCCCTCATCCAAGCAAGGAATCTTCACCCTCACATCTTGGTGGGAAACAGTCATATTTCTTCTGTATTCATGTTTGAGAAGAAAGTGCAATTTTCCCACTACTTAAAATAGCCAAGGAAAAACTGATCCACAATCAACTGAACAACTGTCTTGGAAAGATTTACTAATTTTTGCTCCTTCTGTGAGGCTGATGGTTAAGTTTCCCTTAGAAATCTATTAAGAAGGTAACAGCAAAGAAGAGAACAATTTTTAACTAAAAGTTTGCCTGACTTCATTTTTCTAGTTAAAAGTTTTCTCCAATAGAAGATTGAGACTGGCATATAGACCACTTAGATTACAGACTGAGAGTGTGTCCATGAACGAGGGAGAAATCCATATTAAAAATGTAATTGGGAGAATGCATTGTCTGGGAGAAACATATCTACTACATCCATCAACACCCTAATATACAACCTATTTATTACGTATCCCTAATGTATAAACTTGATGAAAGTGAAAGAGGAGAGTGAAAAAGTTGCCTTAAAGCTCAACATTCAGAAAATGAAGATCATGGCATCTGATCCTATTACTTCATGGCAAATAGATGGGGAAACAGTGGAAACAGTGTCAGACTTAATTTTGGGGGGCTCCAAAGTCACTGCAGATGGTGATTGCAGCCATGAAATTAGAAGACGCTTACTCCTTGGAAGGAAAGTTATGATCAACCTAGATAGCATACTGAAAAGCAGAGACATTACTTTGCCAACAAAGATCTGTCTAGTCAAGGCTATGGTTTTTCCAGTGGTCATGTATGGATGTGAGAGTTGGACTGTGAAGAAAGCTGAGTGCCGAAGAATTGATGCTTTTGAACTGTGGTGTTGGAGAAGACTCTTGAGAGTCTTTTGGACTGCAAGAAGACCCAACCAGTCCATTCTAAAGGAGATGAGTCCTGGGATTTCTTTGGAAGGAATGATGCTAAACCTGAAACTCCAATACTTTGGCCACCTCATGCAAAGAGTTGACTCATTGGAAAAGACTCTGATGCTGGGAGGGATTGGGAGCAGGAAGAGAAGAGGACGACAGAGGATGAGATGGCTGGATGGCATCACCGACTCGATGGATGTGAGTCTGAGTGAACTCCGGGAGTTGGTGATGGACCGGGAGGCCTGGCATGCTGCAATTCATGGGGTCACAAAGAGTTGGACACGGCTGAGCAACTGAACTGAACTGACTGAATATACAAACTATTTACTATGTATCTCTAATACACAAGCTATTTACTATGTACCCCCTAAAGTGCTCAGTTTCGTGTCCCTAATGTGCATGCTTAGCTGCTAAGTTGGGTCTGATTCTTTGAGACACCATGGACTGTAACTCACCAGGCTCCTCTACTCATGGATTTCTCAGCCAAGAATACTAGAACGGGTTGTCATTTCCTACTCCAGGGGATCTTCCTGACCCAGAGATTGAACCAACAGCTCCTGCATCTCCTGCATTGGCAGGTGGATTCTTTACCACTGAGCCACCTGGAAAGACACCTACTCACAATATACACAAGCTATTTTGTTAACCAACCACCTAACAAGCTCCTAGGAAGAGAGTATCAAGAGCTGCTATGAGTAGGAAGACAGCAAAGTGGTAAGGAAGTTTAGGGTTATGATGAGCTTGATTGATAACCTCTGTCTTCAGAAGGCAAGAAATGGCATCAGGCAGGGAGTGAAGAGAGAGGACAGACTTGCAGTGAGGGTGGAAGGCAGACGGGCAAGAAAGCCCTCCTGGATTTAAGACTGCCACTAACTTCAGGCTGACCTCAGCAAGCCCGGGGTCACTCTGGGCTTGTTTCCCCAAGAAGGTGGAACCAGAAAGCCTCAGACCCCCACTTGCAGCTCAAACCTTCAGAGATTCTATGATGCAAACTTGTCTTTCTTTGCCACCTCTAGACCAAGCCCTGAGTGTCGGCATTTTCAGTTGATGGATACGTGGCAGCTGCCTCTGAGGGCCAAGTCATTGAGGCATTCTGCCTCCGCACTCTGTGCAGCCAACGCTTCAGAGGCTTAGCTCTGGGCTATCAAGACCTGGCATGAATACAATTAATTCAGCTCACCTCCCCAGGACTTCTGGCTGTTCCCCAACTGCTCAGTAATTTCACAATCTGCTTGCTTGAAGCCAGTTCGCCTAGTGATCACTTCTTCAGGTTGCACCTGAGGACAGCCAGCAGCTGCCATCTGTCCCTACAAGCCTCCCTGCTTCTTCTCACCTCTTCACGTCACAGGGGTGCGGCAGACACCTCAGCCCCTGCCATGGCAGAACCAAACAGGTCTTCAACTTGCTTGACTCTGGGCTTCTGGGCCCTGATACTACCAAAAGGCCTTGGCAATAACTTCTCAGTGGCCTTTTCTCCAGCCTCTTTCAGTTGATCAAGCTAGGGCCTTCAGTATTGGTGAGCACAGGTAAGCACAGACTATTTCTAAATGTCTCTGTTCCCTGGATTCCTCTAACACCACCGTCAGGCATCTCCAGCCTCCATCTGGCCATTTCGTCCTTTCCCCCTCCACAGTTTTGTGGTGCCCAAGCTTCCCCGATCCTCATCCTCTGGCAGCTCACCCACAGCTATACCGTCCCCCCTCCAGGGCTCTGGTCTGTGTTCTCTGCTCTGTTTCTTTCTGCTAGAAACAGATACTTGTTCTGGAAGGATCTGGGTTTATCTGCATTCAACATGGTAACACTCAAGGTTGACAAAGTCCCTCTCCTGCTAAAAGTTCTCTCCAGGCTCCCTCTAGAAAAAGTCCATCCTAGGCCACCTGGCCGCCCTCTTCAGCTCTGTCCCCTGCCCTTGGTCAGTCTACCTGGACAATACTTGACACTTCTCTGTCCTCCAGCATCTCGTGTCTCAGACACACATGACACCGTTCCCCCATAGCACCCAACCCTGCCCTCATCCCTCAGTTCAAACCTCTAAAAGAGACTTCCCTTTGCCACCTCCCTGCCTGGGGGACTCTTGCCTTCAACAGCCAAGCTCAAGTACTTTCTTCTACATAAAACAATCCTGGGTCTCTGAAGCTGGGGCAGAGGAGCTCCCATCTGAGGCCCCAGAACAGACACTGATAACAGTGTATCACACTGCTCTCTTTGATTGGGTTTTCAGCAAATTCATTCAGCAAATACTTCTCCAGGGTGAACTTCTCCTCTTGATAGCCCACATAAAGAACAGACACTCAACCAAATGTCAAAAAAGGGCCTCGATGAATCTGATCAATAACAGCCAAATTTACATTCTTGTTCATTTAGATTTCATTTTCCTCCCATTTGGGGGGTTTTAAAAACTTTCATTTTCATTTTCTTATCAAGTATATTACTGTGCATGCTAAATTGTTTCAGCCATGTCCAACTCTTTGCAACCCTATGGCGTGTAGCCCACCAGGTTCCTCTGTCCATGAAATTCTCTAGGCAAGAATACTGGAGTGGGTTGCCATGCCCTCCTCCAGATCTTCCCAACCCAGGGATTGAACCATCCCTTCTGTCTCCTGCACTGGCAGGTGAGTTCTTTACCACTAGCACCACCTGTGAAGCCCATGTATATTACTACTACTATTTTAAAAATATTCTAATTCTGAAAGGTAATATTATATTATATTATGCTATATATGGGAGAAGGCAATGGCACCCCACTCCGGTACTCTTGCCTGGGAAATCCCATGGGCAGAGGAGCCTGGTGGGCTGCCGTCCATGGGGTCGCTAAGAGTCGGACATGACTGAGCGACTTCACTTTCACTTTTCACTTTCATGCATTGGAGAAGGAAATGGCAACCCACTCCAGTGTTCTTGCCTAGAGAATCCCAGGGATGGGGGAGCCTGGTGGGCTGCCGTCTATGGGGTCACACAGAGTCAGACACGACTGAAGTGACTTAGCAGCAGCAGCATGCTATATATATAATAATAATCAAATATCATGTGTGTGTGCTCAGTCATTCAACTGTGTCTGACTTTGCAACCCCATGGACTGTAGCCTGCCAGGCTCCTCTGTTCATGGGATTTTTTCAGGCAAGAATGCTGGAGTGGTTGGATTGAACCCACATCTCCTGTGTCTTGCATTGCAGGTGAATTTTTTACCTGCTGAGCCATTGGGGAAGCCCACTTATAATAGTGATTATAATAATTAAGACTAATAATAATAAAGTTGTTGAATGTTATTTTTATGCTTGCTATATGTGCAATAATATAGCTAATATGTGATGTTAACCATACACTAAACTTTCTTCTAAGTGCTTCACATGTATTAATTCATTGAATCTTCATAACAGCCCTAGATGTAATATTATCATTATTCCCTTTTAGAAGTGAGTAAACTAAGGCACAGAAAGGTTGAGAAACAAGGCCAAACTCACAAAGTTAGTAAATGCTGGCGATCAAGCTAAAACCCAAGAAACTGACTAGTGAATTAACCTGACTGCCTCTCTGTACCCTATCCCACTCACCATAAGAGCATCTAATAGATATTCTTTCATTCTCACAATTCTCACAATTCAAAACAGGTTTTGAGAGGTTAGAAAATTCACCAAAGGTCACACAGCTAGTAAAGGATGGGCATTGGAATTAAAAACTCAGTGTTCTGCCTAACTTTACACGTGTGAAAATATGAGATGCAGAAAGAACATACAGAGTTTATTAAAGCCTATCCATACAGTCATTACTGTTTAGGCAGCCACATTTCACTGTGCTCCAGCCCCCCAAATACATGAGGAACCTGTTCATATCATCCTAATTTCACACATGTATAAGGAGCCAGTGCCTAGCTCAGTCTAGGAATCATGTCTCCTTGATCTGAGACTCCAGAGCTAGCCCCATTCAGTTGTCTGTGTCATTACACATGAGATCATTTTGCACCAGGCCATTCTGAATAGGCAGTTTTTGGTAGCATCACTTCAAGCTTCCAAAAATCTGACCAGCCTGGAAACAGAACTGCTTCCCCCTTGGTTCAGGAACAACACTTTAAAAAAAAAAAAAAAAGGAGATTAAAATTAAGAGTGGGTTTTAAAGATGCTTATCAAGAAACCCCTGATTCTTAGAGAACCACTGCCTACACCCACACTCCCAGGGTGTCCACAGCTCCTTAGAGCAGACAAGGTGTTTGCAATCATAGATGTGTGATGATCTCTGGGAGTTGGAAGCCTGGAATTCAAACATTGCAACATAAAATCTTTCTCAAAAATAAGCTTATTTCCCACTGTCTCTTTTTCAGTTTAGAACTAGCTTCTTTCTTTTCATAAAGTTTTCATTTTTCTGGTTATTCAGTTAAAAAAGATTGAAAGATTAGCTTAGTGAAAATAAAGAAAACAACACATCCTATTTTGGAGAAAAACAGAAAAAGTAACCAGAAGCAGAGACAGAAGGATCAAAAAAACGAAGGGGCAGGGGAAGCAGAAAAGAATAATGAAAAGAAATAATACTAATGCTGAATACCACTGAAAATTTGTAACTGATATCTGCCCAGATTCAGATCCTGGTATCACCACTCATCAGTCAAGTTACTTCATCTTCTGTATCTTTAGTTGCTTTATCTGTACTTCCTCATCAACTCATGAGATTTTTGAGGCTATCAAATGAGATAATACATATAAAGTATGGAGTCATTTCTGGAACAAAGCAAAGGCTTAAAAATTGATAACTATTTATGGTGGTGATTATTTTAAGGAAGACATAAATTTCACCACCTTAATTATCCCCAGGGGACTCTGGGAATGTGAGACTCTTAGAGGACTGGGGTTGGCAACCAACAATGTAGAGACTAAGGGCTCACACTGGGACTCACAGGCTCCGGTTGCCTTGGTTTTGCACAAAAGTATGCATGACTTTTGGAATTCTCAGGTCATGTTTATAAGAGATTTCTCAGTTCCTTTCAGACCAAAGGTACAATAAATTCTGGTGCACGATGCCAGGGGAGAGGCTCTGATAGTGTGGTGCTTGTGTGTAAGTCACCAAATTGGCTAGGAATGAAAGAAACTTCAGTCCATCCTTTGTTTGCAATGAGGAGCTTTCCCTGACTTTCTAAATTGATGTTTTAAGAACACTGAATGCCTTCCAAGGACATTTTTCTAATGCAATTTATTAAAAAACAAACAAAAATTTCATAGGAAAAAATAAGACTCAATATACTGTTAAAAAGCATATGTCATAAACTCTGTGTAATTAGGGATTTTTCAGACTGAAAGTTTCTTTAGGACAGTATTTTGGAGACCCAGTTCTATGAAAGCTTTTTTTTTCTTTTTAAAAAAAGTATTACTATTTTTTTTTATTTTAGAATACTTTCAGATTTACAGAAAGAAAAGTGTTCAAGTACTGCACATTCACTTTCCCCTATTATTAACAATTTATATCAGTATAGTACATTTGTTTTGCTTAACTATTTTTTCTAATTAGAGTAAAATTGCTTTGCAATGTTATCTTGGTTTCTGCTGCACAACAATGCCAATCAGCCATGTGCATACATATATCCCCTCCCTCCTGATCCATCCCCCCATTGCACCCCTCAGCAGGAGCAAAAAGTAACCTTTCCTCTAGAGGACCACAGCAATACCTCTGTCTCTCTTCTTAAAAATTAGTTATGTTGGCCTTGAGTCGTACAGAAGCCACTTGACTGCAAGGGTTACTACTTCTTTAGCTTCATAATCACTCCTTTTTCCATGCATCTACATAGCAGGTCCTTCACAAATATTTGATGATTCAGCAAATACACTCGTTAGATTCAGAAATAGTTACTGTTTTCTAACCAGGGTGGATGAAAAAGACAGCTGGACTGGGGCAGCCATCCTATTGCAGTAAATGACTTGGTTTGACCAGTAGAGCATGATTTTGGTTTGGGGTTTATCATTCCTGTCGTATTAAAAGGGAAAAGAAGTGGGGATATACCTTCCTAAAACTTCTGTGATGCTATTTGCATTCTTAAATTGCTGCTAACACCATCTGTTTATAGGTCTCAGGAGAAATACGATGAGAAGATAAAGAAGGGAACTTTTCTCATGAAATGCATGAAATCAAATTAAATAGGATTCATGACTCTCTGTCTCCTCTCTCTATCCAACCTCCTGGAGAAAATGGATTCTACTGGGTTCACAAAAACATTTTATGAGTGTTCAGTTCTCAAAGTAACTAAATTGTGAGAAGGAAAAAATACTCAATAAGATATGAATGATGCCCCCAAAGGGTTATTTTTTCCAATTGATCTGAATTAAAATGTTAATAACCCAGATGAGTAGTGTTCTGGTATTTTGATTCAGTGGACTTTGGGTTGTTTTTCTTCATCGTAAGCAAACACCAATTACTTGACAAACATTCTCTGGCCCCACCCCTCAGGAGATGTCACTGAGAGGAACAGAGTCCTGGCCTGGGACCTTGCACGTGGCAACCATGAAAGGAATATTGGTTGAGTGTGTAGCATGGAAATGAACAGTGTTGACTCAGCACACAGAAATCACGTACCCAGATGAAGGCCTTCTCTCTCTTCGTGCACATGCCCAAACACACACACGTGCCTTCAAGAGCAGCTACCAAAAGCTACACATTTAACACAGATACAAACTCATTTCACTTTCAACACACTCTGAAGAAGAAGCATCACCCTGATTGTCTGGAAGGGGAAAAGCCAGCTGAGAGATGAGGAAACTACCCAAAGCCACACAGCTAGTAACCATCATACTGGGATTTGAACCCAGATCTGCCAGACTCTGCTCATGCCTTTCCATCAGGCCACACTGCTTCCTTCTATCATGCTGCCTTTGCCACACATTTTAGGAACTCATTTCTTAAATCTTACCCTGAAAACATGCTAATATCAGTTTGAATTACTTGAACTTGGTCAACACTATTGGCAGCCCTATCTCAAGTCCTGCTCCCCAGCCCTCCTACCCACTCTTCCTACTGCCCCAAGTGTTCTTTATACAACATACACATTACTGAGACACTTCCGCCATGCAAAATCCTTTGGGATAAATCCTATCCATGGGTTACCCGAGGACCTCCAAAATGGCCTCATCTCCCCAATTCCCTTCTTGTCTCTCTGCCCAATTCTCTACACTCACTCTACTCAGCTAAACCAAAGTCCATGCAAAGGTATGAATGCCACAAGTTTTCTGATATAGTTATGCCTTGGGACAGGAACCTCCAACCTAGAATCCTCCCATCCTCCTTCTTCCCACCCCTCTCCCAATTCTTACATTCTGCCAGTTCCAAAGCCCCCTCCAGCATTCATCTTTAGGACAGTTTCTAAAGTTTAGATATTCATCAAGGCTCCCACAGCAATCTGCACTTACCCTCTCCCAAAATACCTTCCAAATTATGCTTAAAGTATCCATTGACTCTCTACTTTCCCAATAAAGTGTAGGCTCCTCAGAGATGGGGCCGTCTGACCCAATGCTTAATATAGACACATGTTTATAAATGAATGAAGGTAAGTGGGAAGAGATGACAGCAAACATTTAACCTCTTATGGTGAATCTGACTCAGAGAAATATCTGAGAATTATTCAGAGCCAAATTGAGTAAACAACAGGCATGATCAATCTGGGTAACACTGCTTAAGGTTCAAAACCATTTCAACAAAATAAATTGAGATAGAGACTGTTGTCAAGAGAAAGTCAACCCCTGTACATACAAAATGTCCCTTCATAGGCTGCTCAACATTTCCTAAATAAACACCTGTGAATGGAAACGTCATCAGGAGTGCTTATTATCAATACATGACACTTTGATCATATTGGGGTTTGTGGAGTATACCCAGTAAAAGGGTATCCATAGGACGACATCAGTCATGCACGTCTTATCCGAGAAATTCTTGCAGCTCTCCCATAAGAAGCTTTAGCAAGCCTCTCTTGGACTCTCACATACAATCTATCTTTCTCACTGCTGCTGCTGCTGCTGCTGCTGCTGCTGCTGCTAAGTCACTTCAGTCGTGTCCGACTCTGTGTGACCCCATAGTCGGCAGCCCACCAGACTCCCCCATCCCTGGGATTCTCCATGCAAGAACACTGGAGTGGGTTACCATTTCCTTCTCAAATGTATGAAAGTGAAAAGTGAAAGTGAAGTCGCTCAGTCGTGTCCTACTCTTCGCAACCCCATGGACTGCAGCCTACCAGGCTCCTCCATCCATAGGATTTTCCAGGCAAAAGTACTGCAGTGGGGTACCATCGCCGTCTCCCATCTTTCCCACTAGAGAAGTCAAATCCCATACGCTCACCCACCTCAGGACACAAGTCAGTGGATAACAGAAAATTGAGCATCAGAGCTTGATCAAAGGCACTGGTTTAAGAAACATAATTTCGCAGAAGTCAATTCTCACCAAGCCATTAACGTATCTGTAAGTTCTTGCAAGTGAACAGACACTATCAGGCTAGGCTGTTAGACTCCAGAGTGCAGTCCTTACAAATGCTGAGGCAAAGAGATGTCACTGCCTCAGAAAATATGGTACTTGGTGATATGACAAGTACAATGGTATTTATCATCTGTGTCCACGGCTTAGTGGACATGAGCCATATCTGAAAAGGAAAAGGGTGATTCAGCCTATTAAGTATGCAGAACATCGTCTTTCAATACAAAATGGTCCTTGATGACTGTTTTTTTTTTTTCATATCCAATAGTTCCATCCAATCCAAGTGGGAAAAAAGGAGGAGCAGAACAAGCTACAACTTTTCTGCTGCAGCTACAGTCACAGTAAAACTAGGTGTTGTTGGGCAGAATGGAACTCAACAAAATATACAAACAACCTCTTAATTCTTCACAATTCTTTCCCCTACAGAAGGGCCACTTCCTCATACTTAACTCTTGCTGCCTCCTTTCCCTATGTACTTATAAATGATTTTACAAAGTCTTCTGAGAGCTAGATTTCAAGTGTGTTCAGATTAGAAATTTCCAAAGTAAAGCTTTCTATAAAAAACTTGAGTTCTGGCAGGCCCACATCCCTGGCTTGGTAAGCATTCCCTGTTGAACTGAAGATGAATTGTCTGGCAGTTAATGAGACAAATGACATAAAGTTGTCATTTGGTGAAACTTCAATGCCAAAACCTGCTCCTCCCTTCCACCGGCTTTTTTCCTAGCAGGTTATCATATACTCTTTTAAACAGTTCTCTCTTATGCAACTATTTAGTTTTAAAACACCCTCTAAGGTATTCTCTAAAAGTCCTCCATTAAAAAATCATTACAAATGGCCCTGCTTACAAATGACTTTACCAGCTGAGAGATTCTCATGCTAAAGTAAAAGGCACTAAAGGAATTATCATAATAAGTGGTTAGTTAGCTCCTTGTTGAATCTTTCGTTTTCAGTCCATACAGAGGAGATGCCTACAACTTCATATGCTTAAAATAACAAAGAAATGTCTAAGTTATGTCAATTACATCCCTACACTGACCATGATTATGCTTGATATATTTGTACCAGTCCTACCTGGGCCCCCCAAATGTAGTCAAGTACAAAAGTTTGGTGATGTTTCCACCAGAGGGCATTCATCTCATTGAAAACAGATATTTTTCAACTGTTTGCCTAAATTCAGGATACAAGGTAAAGAATGTTAGTTATACTGAAATGGCTAAAGCACATAATCTGTTTATGAATCTAGACATTCACACTTTCAACAGGAGGCAAAAAGCCTGAGTCTTCTAGTGTGGGCTGTTCTTGAATCACATGCTTTCTATATATGGAAAGATGTACTATGAGTATGGGAAAGTTTTTCTTATATTCTAAGAGATAAGATACATTAGAGAATATTATGAACTTAACAAATGTGTCAACAAAACATGCATTTCAAGAGCAACTCAACTACTGATTTTAGGAGATATCATTAATTATAGATTAATTTGAGGGGCTCTAGCTGGCACTCTCTTAAATTTCTTCCACATCCTAAAAGTATTAAAAGACCCCCACAAAAGCAAAGATTATTATTTTTTAAAAATGCCTGCTTCTCAAGCATTGTGTCATCTTTTCTTCTGACTGGACAACACAGTTACTTTGCACATGTAGGCTTGGACACTGGAAGACAGAAACAGGGCTGGCCTTCTTTGGAAAAGCCATGAAAAGAGGAAGAAAGAACGATAGCATATACAAAGATCACACATCTACCATTTTATACTCTGAATCCTTAGAGTCCTCTATAAAAAAGAAACTCCGTGTAGAGCCATAACACACATCGTCCAGAAGGGCTCACACACTGAATTCCTGAGAGAATCCATATCATCATCACTCCTGTTTGATGCTGTTCTTGATAAGCAAACATCAGTCATACTCCTGAAATTACCACACACGACCTAGAAAACTTCCCATTTTTTCTTTACAGAACAAAAAAAAATCCCAGGTATCATACTTTACATTTCTACCTATTAATCATGTGATATACTAACTTTTAACTATAAATCAACTGGTCAGTAAAGACTATTAATCAGTGAAATCTAGCACCACCCCTGACCCTGATGGCACTTCTGAACATATCTCACTCTCTTTCTAAACAGTCTTCAATTTTGTATAGAAAGCAGACGCATCCACAGCAGGGACCACAGATGCTTAAGGTAAAGTTGCAACGGAGCATTGGGCCTCGATATTCCTTTCAACTAGAACTGCCTTCTGTCTGCATCTCACTGTTCATGCACCCACCAAAAGAAGTTAAATCAGCAGCCTGTTACAAAATATTAATATGTAGAGTATTGTTATTTTATTAGCTATACTGCTGTTTGCTCTCATAAGGCAAGAGTCAGCAAACTTTTTCTGTCAAGGACCAGACAGCAAATACTTTAGGCTTTGGGGGCTACACAGTTTCAGTCATAACTACTCAGTTCTGACTCTGCAGCATAGAAACAGTCAATGACAAACTATAAAAGAATGGGTAGGGCTTTGTGCCAATAAAACTTTATTTACAAGAACAAACAATGGGCCAGACTTGATCTATAGACCTTAGTTCAACAGTTCTGTCTTGAGGGGATACTGCTGCTGCTAAGTCACATCAGTCATGTCTGACTCCGTGCAACCCCATAGACGGCAGCCCACCAGGTTCCCCTGTCCCTGGTACTCTCCAGGCAAGAATACTGGTGTGGGTTGCCATTTCCTTTTTCAATGCATGCATGCGTGCTAAGTCGCTTCAGTCGTGTCTGACTCTGTGTGACCCCATGGACAGCAGCCTACCAGGCTCCTCTGTCCACAGGATTCTCTAGGCAAGAATACTGGAGTGAGTTGCCATTTCCTTTTCCACTTGAGAGTATAGCTCAAATATTTTTTCTTCTGTACAGATGGAATTCTGATATGCACCACAGCCCAGAGGGTCCCTAATGGCAAGCATATTAATCATAACCAGATTTTCAAAGAAAAAAAAATAACATACAGTCCCCTCTATAGTGACTTATTTTCTATTTGCAAAATCTACCTGCTAGGGGTCTTCTCTGACCCACTAGTGATGTAGGTTGTTAATGCTGGTGGTCATGGCCATTTGGTCATTGACATATACACACTGTTGATACTACATATAACATAGATGGGGCTTCCCTGGTGGCCCAGATGGTAAAGAAGCTGCCTAAAATGCAGGAGACCCAGATCCAATCTCTGGGTCAGGAAGATCCCCTGGAGAAGGGAACGACTACCCGCTTCAGTATTCTTGCCTGGAGAATTCCGTAAACAGGGGAGCCTGGAGGTCTACATTCATCCATGGGGTTGCAAAGAGCCAGACATGATTTGAGTGACTAACATTTTCACTTTTACTTTTCATAAAATAGATAACTAATGAGAACCTAATGTATAACACAAGAACTCTACTCGACGCTCTGCGGTGACCTAAATGGGAAGGAAATTCAAAAAAGAGGGGATACGTGTGTATGTATGGCTGATTCACTTTGCTTTACAGCAGAAACTAATGCAATATTGTAAAGCAATTATACTCCAATAAAGTTTAAAAAAAAAACAAAACAAGCTAATAAAAAAGAATTGTCCTGATTTCTTCTTGGTGCCTCTGCTGTTCACTTGTCTCAGCAATGGATAGAAACAGAGCAGGAGGCTTCACCAGAAAAAAGTCCTATGTGGCATTAAGATTTCAGATGCAACATACTGTGAAAAGTTCCTCAGACTTACACACTCTTCTCCTATCTAACTAAACACCTCACCTCCCTTTTACTGAAGAATATCTGAAGAACAAATAAGTCACCAGGACCCTGCTTGAAACAGCTCATCACTACTGAGACATCCCCTTGACAGGGGCAAAAGAATGCATAGCAGACATTTGGGCTGGCACAGCACACCCTTCTCAGAGAATTTTCCCCACTAGCAGACCAAGTGGGGAAGATAATTTGTCTCAGTGTGTCTAGACAAAAATCTGGGACAGTTAATGCAAAATCCTCTTTTTAAAAATCAACTTCTATTTTTGCTTTCCTCAACAAAGGCAAGATGGAGGAGGTAGTTGGAAACTGACATCTTGAACATGGCAGTTGAATTGTCTTTACAGTTTGGCCTGACCTTAAGCAATAAATCTACGTATTCCATCTTTTCACTTGTTAATCCATTTGCTTTATGCTGGAAGACAAACCTCCTTGGAAATGGGTGCATCATATTATTAGAAGAAGAAAAAAAGTTGTAAAGGAAGCTCTGAATCAGTGTTACCAGGTTTCCAACGGAGTTGATGTAGACCCATCAGAATGTGCATCTATGTTTGGTGGGCTTTTTTTACTACTATTATTCATTAATATTTTTATTCTTGTCCATGTGCCCAAAGACCTTGGCAAGATGAACATTTTATAAATCTGATAAATAATTGAAGCCTCCCAATCAATACCACCCAAGGGAGAGGGAAGGCGGCACTCAAGTCTGCATTAACTTCAAGGTCCTCTCTTCTAGTAAATGCTGAGGGAAGAAGAGACAGGTCTGGGCAAAGCCAGAGGCCAGGAAAAGCTCATCTCATTGGGGTGGGCTCAGTGAACAAGCCAGCTCCTTCTACTTGTTCCTCCGAGGCTTGCGGGAGAGAAGGCAGAGGAGAGCAAGTCAGTCCACTATGTCAGGCTCATATGATGGGTACAGATAGGCTAAAAGATGGAAACATTACAAGGGTTCCTGGGAAGCCCAGGTCTGTGAGCTGGGCAGTTCACACAGGAGGGAGACTTGCCCTTCAGGAGCTTCACTGGAACTGCAGTGTCTGGGCTGATGCTTAAACTCTGGGAAATTGTTTCAGTCAACACAGCAGTAAAGCACTCCAGAGAGGGACTTCACAGAGCTCTGCAGCCAAACTAAGCCCAGGGGAATTCCAGGGTAAGTCTCATAAAGAGGGAGGCACAAAGCCTCATGAGTGCTAAGAGGATTCACCATGCTCCTCATTCATCCATAAACGCAGGTGTCTGGATTCCAAATATATGTCATTATGATTCTACAGATAACCCATTTATAAGGAGTCATCACTGGTTGGCACCTGAGCAGCTTTATGCTTTTCTAGAAGTATCAGTGACAATCAAATGGCACCTACCAGCCTTTCCATAGAAAAGAAATAAGTTGAGCTGGCAGTTGGTTTATTTAAAGGAAGCAAATAGCTAAGCTGGTGATACCCAAAATGTAAAGGAAGACTTTTTAAAAAGAAGAAAACAATCATGCTGTTGGAAATGAACTACAAAAAATCATTTAGACTATGATCCTGCCTCAAGGTAAATTTATCTATAAATTTCCAGGGCAAACAGAACATACATTATTGTAGAAGATCGTGAAATAGAAAACAAAAGCTTCTACAAACAAACTTGAATGGTCAAACTATCTTCACTGTCAAAAAATTATTAATTATGACTGCTCTGCAATGGATTGCTCTTCTCCAAACACTTGAATTCTTTGAGAGCAGAGAAAAACACCAGAAGTCAAAGAAGAAATCTCTTCTACAATCTTCTGGAAGATTTAGCCTCTACTTAGACATTCAAAGCCAAATGAAATCAACTACTTTGCAAGATAATCCATTTACAGGCAACAAAACTTATGTATTAAAAAGTTACCATTAGTCCAAATTTTCCTCTGCTATTCTCCCTTGTACTATTTGCCAATTTTGTAAACATCTCTCAGAGTCTCTTCAGAGCTCTCTGAGTTAACGTCATATCTGTCAAACGAGGATGAGAACAGGCTCCGCACTTAAACAGTGCAAGCCACACTATAAAGCACCATAGGTGATCCCACTATTCATAAGACATAAACATTCTGTTTTCTTAATGTAAATTGCTCCCCTCCTGTAAGGGGCTTAGCTGAATGCCCAGACCAGAAGTTATTTACCTCCTAGAGTCTTCCTGATAGAACCAACCCTCAGGACAATCTAGGGATTCAGAAACACTTTTTTTCCCATGGTTTCTAAAAAAACTATTGGACCTAAAATTAATAATAAAGATATCCTACTATCTATGGTTGGATGATGACACTCTGTGGGTTCCTTGTGTTTCTGTACATCTTACATTGAGAGGCACTCACTGCTATTGGTTCTGGATTATCATTTTAAGGATGTTTGTATGGTAAACAGCCTTAAGAGATGGAATATCTTCAGAGAAGAAGTGTGTTTACTGCCCACTTTAAAAGATTCAGATTCCCTATGTCTGTGTCTCTGTTTCTGGTGTGCAAGGACCAGTATAGCACAAGGAAGGAAAAAAAAGAGGTACAATCTGTTTGTAGGATGCTGCTGTTTAGTTGCTAAGCCTGTCCAATACTTTTGTGACCTCATGGACTGAAGCTCACCAGATTCCTCTGTCTGTGGGGTTTTCCCAGGAAGAATACTAGAATGGGTTGCCATTTCCTTCTCTGGGGGATCTTTCCAACCCAAGGATTGAACCCATGTCTCCTGCATTAACAGACAGGTTCTTTACCACCAAGCAAGCCCAACATATATACGGTAAAGAACCTGCCTGTTTTATATATATATATATATATATATATATATATATATATATATATATATCTCAGCATTATGACTGCTCTGCAATGGATTGCTCTTCTCCAAACACTTGAATTCTTTGAGAGCAGAGAAAAACACCAGAAGTCAAAGAAGAAATCTCTTCTGCAATCTTCTGGAAGATTTAGCCTCTACTTAGACATTCAAAGCCAAATGAAATCAACTACTTTGCAAGATAATCCATTTACAGGGGGTCACAAAGAGTCAGACACGATGGAGCAACTAAACTGAACTGAGAATAGTCAAATTCATAGAGTCAGAAATACATTGGTAGATGCCAGGGGCCAGGGAGTGAAGGAATGGGGAGTTAGTGCTTAATGGGGACAGAGTTTCAGTTTAGGAAGGTGAAAAAGTCAGGAGATGGATGATGGTGAAAGCTGCACAACAATGTAAATGTTCTTAGTGCCACTGAACTATACAGATAAATATGGTTAGAATAATATGCTTTATATGACTTTTACAACGATAAACATATTTTTAAAATTCAAGACTGCCTAAATGTGGGGGTCCTTTTCTATAACACCACCCAGAATATGTGCAGACTTCTATCTGGGTCCATCTGCATCACCTCCATGAGATGTGGGTCAGAGAGAACTGATGTAAACATGCTGCTCATGCCACTTCCTGTGGAAAGAGTAATAAAGCCCCAGGCCTTTGATTCAGGAGTCTCATGTCTTCTGCTGTCACCTATGAAATTGTGGCAAACCAACTTGTTGACTTGCAAGTAGCATAAAATCTAAGACCCTTCACTGTTCTCAATACCTGCTACTGACAGAGCTTTAAAAAAAGTAACCTATATCTATATTAATATCTCTGTCTACCCACCTACCTATCTAAGGAGGACTAATTATGTGCCTCAGAGATTCTTTATAGCTCTCTTGGGCAATCATGTATAAGACAGCCCACAATGAAGTTACTGGGATAGAAACTGCAAAGCTGTTTCACTCTATTAAAGGTAGCCATAAGAAGCTAGGTAAAACGGGCATAAACAAAATGAAGATTAACCTTAATGTCCTGTATGTACTCTAAGGCAGGGCTTCTCAAACTTTAATGAACATATAAATCACCTGGGAATCTCATTAAAATGCAGATTTGAATTCAGTAGGTCTGGAATGAAGCCCAAGTAACAATTTCCCAAGTGATACTGATGATGCTGGTCCAAGTACTGCACTTTGATAGCAAGGCTCTAGCAATAACTAATATATATTATATGCATATTAACACTCTGATATTTGTATAAGCTCTAACATTTTTCATAAAAATATCTCCACCAACCCAGAAAGTCCATATGAATCACTGAGCATTGGTCTAAGAAAGAATACTGAAAACATTCTTGAGTACATGATTATGAGTGCTTGTACACTTAAATGTGGGAAATATGAATATTTGTTATGAATTATCCTTCAGTGGAAACAGTGGCAAACTTTATTTTGGGGGGCTCCAAAATCACTGCAGATGGTGATTGCAGCCATGAAATTAAAAGACGCTTACTCCTTGGAAGAAAATCTATGACCAACCTAGACAGCATATTAAAAAGCAGAGACATTACTTTACCAACAAAAGTCTGTCTAGTCAAGGCTATGGTTTTTCCTGTAGCCATGTATGGATATGAGAGTTGGACTATAAAGAAAGCTGAGCACAGAAGAATTGATGCTTTTGAACTGTGGTGTTGGAGAAGACTCTTGAGAGTCCCTAGGACTGCAAGGAGATACAACCAGTCCATCTTAAAGGAAATCAGTCTTGAATATTCATTGGAAGGACTGATGTTGAAGCTGAAACTCCAATATCTTGTCTGCCTGATGCGAAGAGCTGACTCATTTGAAAAGACCCTGATGCTGGGAAAGATTGAGGGCAGGAGGAGAAGGGGACGACAGAGGATGAGATGGTTGGATGGCATCACCGACTCAATGGACATGAGTTTGAGTAAACTCCAGGAGTTGGCGATGGGCAGGGAGGCCTGGTATGCTGCAATCCATGGAGTTGCAAAGAGTCAGACACAACTGAGCGACTGAACTGAACTGAGCTGAACTGATCCTTCATTGTGAATTATAAACACATTCTATTCAAAGAACTGGTAGCAAAGGGAACACACAGGAAAAGACCTTCCTAGAGAAGACAGAGTCTTTTGACTGTAGCAAGAATAAAAGAAACAGAGCAAATTACAGTCTTACAGTTTATGTTGCTGGTAACTGTATTTCTGGTAAAGCTTATGCTGATGGGTTAAGCATAACAGGAAAGAGAACATAATATGTGGACATAAGACAGACTCTGGGAAAGCAAATGTTCTGTGGGGGAAAACCCAGTGGGCAGGGCTTCAGGGGCCTGTGCTGTGGTCCCAACCCTATCACTCCCTTGCTGTGAGAGCTCAGAGAAGCAGTCTGTCCCCACCTGACCACTTGACCACTTCCTCACTCTTGCTTCTTGGCCGTAGGTTTCAATCACCCACACAGGCAGCCTCTCAGCCTCACAGACCCTTTTTTAAAGAGTGTCATCAGCCCAAATAAATCAATCTCTCTCTCTCTCATCTTATTCATTGGGGGAAAAGTTGGTGAGCCAATCTGAAAAGCATGGGAGAGGGTCCAGAAATGAATGAAAGGTGGAAATTTATTTTAGAATCGTATCGGGAAATACTTGGTTGCACTTTTACTTTATCCCTTTTCCTTCTTCCACCGTCTCCTTCTTTCATTTCTTTGGTCTTCTCTTCTCCTTCCTCCTTTCCTCCTCTCCATACTCTCTCTTCAAAAAGATAGTTGGAAAGGCAGCAAGGCGTATTTCAGTATTCCACACATTTGTTTCTGGTGAGCTTACTGACTTGCTTTTAAATAGATTTCTGTGGTAGAATATGCTTAGGAAATCCTGGGTCCAACAGATAAGAACTGCAGCATTTCCTGCCACATCAGTAAACAAAGATGTCATAGTCGTCAGCAACTGCAGCCCTCCAACGTGAGACAGTCCGCCCTGAGGAAATTCAGGAAAGAAAGGAAAACCTGCCATCTAGTAGCCATCACACTGCAGCCACTCCCTACAGTGAGCTCTGAGGAAACTCAGGATGTGAAAACACAGGATACTAGCCTCAAACAGCTGAGGTGCACTTAATTCAAAGACTTCTCTACTGAGAACTGTCTCAACAGAGATGGTCTTTAATAGGCAATGTACACCCTGCCTCTCTGAAAAGGGACCGCAGGGTGCTGTGTTTTCTGTATTTGACAACAGGACCACATAAACCAGCCCTTCCCCTGCTAGCGTTCTGAAGAATTCACTTGGAGACAGTTCTGGCATGAAGATTTTGGATGCCAGAAACAAGCTATCGTGTTTCACCTCAAACAAGCCTTGGGCAAGTCATATAACCTAAGCCTCCAGTTTCCTCATGTGTAGCCAGGAGGTCAGTGACATCTAACAGATGGGGCTATTGAGGAGACAAGTAAGATGAAGTATGAAAAGTGTCAGGCACAGAGCCCCCTCTCCAACCAGGGCTTTTAGATTCACAGGTGAGGTTAACCTGTGTCCCTTGAGGGCTAGCTTACAAAGCATCCATCCTACTGAGAAACTACCCTTGGAGATGAGGCCACTGGCCTCTTTACTGACTAGTGTTGTTTAGTCCTATTCCCTCAAACCTGAACATTCCCTTCTAGGGGCTTCCCACTCGGCTGTGTGTGCTTGTGACCACAGTGCCAACAGATGACATTTACCAAATGAATAAGGAAGAGAAAAAAAAACATCAAGATAAGAAAGGTCACAGAAAATAAACAAAGGCAGAAATGAGGGCAGGTCAGAGAGTTTCAGGCATATCTGTCCAGAGGCAGCTTCAGTTTGGCCTCCTTAGGGGGAGCATGGCCTCCGGCAAGTGAAATATAACCTCCCTTCCATTTAAAAAATAAAGATAATGATACCTTATCTCATAGCACTGTGCTGAAGAATTAAGAGAGATCAGATATGTTATGCACTTAGCACAGAAGGTAGCACAGAGCAGGAGCTCAGAACAATAAAAACAAAGCTAAATGTTCTTTCGAAACTAAAGGGAAAAATACAGAGCTGTTATTCTCAAATCCAATTCTTTGACTTCTAGATTGGAAACTGGATATTATGCTCCTCCTGAGGAAATGCCAGAAAAAGGAATACACATGGGGCATCATTTCCTACATCTGACTTCAGATACACCCAGTGAGTGGTGGTAGATGTAGTTTCAATGCTGCCATTTTGAGTGAGTGAGAGAAAGAGAAAGAGAGTCTCTTACTATCTACTGGATTCCAAAAAGACTGAAGTCAACAATGGAGAAACAACATCTCAGATTTGCTGATAACCAACCCTTACTCATCCCCTTCCTCACAGCAATCAGGTAGAGAGATCACCAGGACTCCCCTCACCTCCTCCACCCACTACTACATTTTCCCCATGCCCTATACATTTATCAATCTATTGTCATCTCCCTCTCTCTCTGTCCTCAGGGTCTATCACAGGGAAGGGTCTCTTGCTGGCCCAGAGCATTTGGTGAAGAAGTGAACAAATCCCACATTAGTTATTTAATAAGCAAGACCACTCAAGGATTTACAGTCCATCAAAACAATATGAAGACTGTGAAAACAGAATTTTTTAAAAAATGGTAATGTTATTATAACTCATATGAACAGTTTTATTAATCACTTCCAACTTTAATAGCCAATCAAGGCAGAAAGTAAAAAGTCGTGGCAGAAGCCAAGAAATCAACATAAACAAGATCACTCTTCACACTGAGATGTTCTAACCCTGCCTCTCAGTGACCTCCTGACCAATCCCTAAATTCAGCAGCTCACCTGTGACCTCAGGAATAATTCTGAACTCCACGGCACACAGGAAGACCTTTTGCGTTTTGGTCATTGTCCATCTTACCGTTATCATCTCGTGTCATTGTCCTCTTGTATCTGCTCCTCCAGCAACATCCAAACTACCTGATAAGAACCTTCATGCTAGGACAGGTGCCTTCTCCACCCTCTCCTCCTCTACGCAACCTTCCAGACTCTACTAGAGGGCTGACAACCCTGTGAAGTACACTCTGATTTCTCTTCAGTTCAGTTCAGTTCAGTTCAGTCCCTCAGCAGTGTCCAACTCTTTGTTGGACATGAACCACACCATGCCAGGCCTCCCTATCCATCACCAACTACCGGAGTCTACCCAAACCCACGTCCATTGAGTCGGTGATGCCATCCAACCATCTCATCCTCTGTCCAAACCCATGTCCATTGAGTCAGCGATACCATCCAACCATCTTCTCCTCTGTCATCCCTTTCTCCTCCTGCCCTCAATAAATCAGTCCCCTCCTACATGGGGCTATTTAGATTACTGCCATGTCACCTTCTTAGATGTCAGACTTCCTCTAGACTACAAACTTCTGGAAGACAAGTAATGATGTACACATATTTACTCCCTGTGCCTGATACACTGTATATCCTCAGTAAGTGTTTATTGGAAGAATAAACGGATGCAAGTCCAGTATTACACACTTTCCATTCGCTCATCATCGTCCTTCCCAACTAATCAACTTTCAGCCACTGACAAGAAACACTGAAAGGATCTGAGGTGAACTTTATGAAACTTTAGGGAACCCTTAATATCTACTGAGCACTATCTTATTAACCTTTAGATTAAATCAGAATTCCTCTCTGAAAGTGAAGCTGGTGTGTTGATTTTACAGATTAAAAAAAGAGAGAGAGAGAAGAAACTCAGAGAGGATAAGCCACCAAAAAAGAAACGAGCAGGACTTGAGTCTGTGCTCCTTTGGCTACTGTATCCGAACTCAAATGCAAATTTCTTTTTATCCTTTACCCTTTCGAAGGATGCTCTCTTTCCAATTGTCCTCCATTATAATTCTCACCTTTTAAACTGTGTCCCCTGGCAGCCCTCAGATGGTCTGCCTACCAAATCTCTTCTAGCCTATTGAACACAACCCAAGTTCCTCTCTCTTCCAGATCCTCCTGCCCCCAAAACCTGACCAAGTGTTTCTACTGCTTTCTAGTGTCTGCCTTCAGTGTCTCTTCTGCCCAAGTCACTTGGACGGCTTTGTAACAATTTCCAATAACATAGCATGTATACCAAAAATACATGGATCTTTGTTTTTTCCTTATAGTTTAGTTCAAAAGACATTTACTGACCTACTGACCATTAACTCTGACTTGCACCATACAAGCACTAAGGACACGGGGATTCAAACACAAAATCGTTGACCTTGAGATCTCAGGTTAATGGAAAGGGTAATAAGTATGCATATTCTTTCAACATGATGGGTTAAGAATTTTTCTGGATGATTATTCATGGTACAAATACAAACATGTTGTGTGAAGTTGCTTCAGTTGTGTCAAGTTGCTTCAGTTGTGTCCAACTCTGTGAGGCCCCATAGGCTACTGCTTGCCAGGTTCCTATGCCCATGGGATTCTCCAGGCAAGAATACTGCACTGGGTTGCCATGTCCTCCTTCAGGGGATCTTCCTGACCCAGGGATTGAACCCATGTCTCTTATGTCTAATCTGCATTGGCAGGCAGGTTCTTTTACCACTAGTGCCACCCAGGAAGCCTATATGCAAATCCACAAAAAAAGAACTTTGTCCATTGTGACGTATCAGAGAAAGCTTCCTGGAAGAAGTAATGCCTGAGCTTCATCTTTAAAAGATAAAGTAAGAAATAATCAGACTAAAGAGTAGAGGAGGGCACTTGAGAAAGAGGGAACAGCTAGAGTTTTTAATAAGTGCTGATAACACCTCAGAAAAAATTCAAAGACTTCTGATATGGTTTCTGTGTACTCTTGCTGAAATTTTTACATGGGCAGGGTTTGTGTCAGCAACGAATAATTCAAATAGGTTCCAACACAGATGGCTGATGGAAGTCCATCTTGATGACCAAGCCATCATTGCCATTAGCCTTCATTTTTTTTTTTTTCTTTAAGGATCTCTCTTTGGAACAGACTGATGATTCCTATAGAGGAGTTAGAGTATCAGAACATGATGCTCCATTTAGGGGCCAGGACAGTCATTTTCTAAACAGCATCCTGGTACCATACGGTCACAGCACTGAGCATGGCCATCCTGGAAAGACAGCCATGAGAGAAACCTTCATCCTCTGCTCTGGGAGCACATTCCTGGTGCCCTGTTCTGTTTTCCACCTTTTCTGTAATTCTGTTTTTCTATGAAACACCCCAGATTCGGTCATGAACTGGACAGAGAACTCCCTGTTCACAACAAATGGATGTGATGTGATTCAAGCACTTATTAGAAATCATTTTCAATCACTCTCATTCTGGGAAATTAAGTTTGGTGTTTGGTAATGCATTTTGCTATCACTTAATAAAGAGACAGTTTCCTCCAATGTTAATAAGTCATATGAATGTTGATGTTGGGATGCCTCTTTGATAGCATCTAGAAGTAGAACTAGGCAAGGGAGTCAGCAGGGCAGCAGTCAAAAAAGTTAAATCATTAAAACCAGAAAGATTTGGGGTTCAAATTGTGGTTCTGCTAATTACTAGCTCTGTGACTTGGGCATGTTAATAAATGCCTCTGGACTTCAATTAACTCATCCTTAAAATGCAAGGTTATTATGAAAATCAAAGAAAATGTGTCAAGAAAGTGGCACACAGTGGCTTCCCTCAATAAATGATAACTATAATCTATACCTCACTTGAATTTTTAATTAAATTTTAAGATCACTCACTTGCAGATTATAGCTCAGATTGGCAGGCAAGGGATTAAAAATAGTTTTGAATATATTTATAAAAGTAACAAATAACATATTTAATTTCTTAGAGCTCCTGCAGAAAATGCTGTCTTAAGTCAGTTATTCAGAAGTTGACTCAGAGAGCAGCATTCACGGCAGGTGATTTATCCAAGGAGGGGTCCCAGGAGAGAGGAAAGAAGTAATGGGAAGAAGAACATCCAAGAAAAGCTGCAATTTCAGGTGAAGTCTCAGTCTCAGCCTGACCCCACAGGGAGCTCTGGAGTGTAAATTACACCATATATCCTGCAGAGAACTTGTGAATTACCCAACAGAGCTGGCCTAGCCTAAAGGCAAGGGAGTGAGCTTGCTCCTTCTAAACCAGTTCAGTTATCAGCAAAGCAGTTGAGGGAAGAGAGTGCAGAGTACTGAGCTCCCAGCCACTTTCAGTTCTGTGTGTGTGTGTGTGTGTGTGTGTGTGTGTACTGGGGTGGGGGAAGAGTGACACAAGTTCAAGGTTAAGCCTCTGAAGGAGGTCTCAGATGCTAGCCCTTAGGAGCAGAAACCAGGGAAAGTGCACAGGACCAGTGAAAGGAGTTTGAGAGCAGCTGAGTGGAACATGAACATTTGCAACATTAATCAAGAGAATTTCACGGACCCACTCTATGCTGACTTTGCCTTTTCATCATTTGAGTTGGGCAATAGCCCAATAATGTACCTTACACTGCAAATACATCTATTGAGATGGCTGGATGGCATCACGGACTCGATGGACGTGAGTCTGAGTGAACTCCAGGAGATGGTGATGGACAGCGAGGCCTGGTGTGCTGCAATTCATGAGGTCGTAGAGTCAGACACGACTGAGCGACTGAACTGAACTGAACTGAAGTTTGTAGTAAATATTTCCTAGGAGTATGAAACTCAAGTTTAAAGGTTTGCCCCGAGGCACCCCAAAAAATGAGCTCTTCAACCTAATATGATTATGGTTTTCTATTGAAGAAAGTTGTGCTAGTCACTAATAGAGGGCACTGACCCTTCTCAGACAGAAATGATTGAGAAAGGGCAGTGGGAAACTCCTCAAATGCCAGGAGAAAAACTGGCAGAAACAATTCCTGGAATCTTCATGCATATTCATTGAACCATCGATGTAGCTCAAGATCCTGGGATGCTATTTAAATTGAGTTGTATAATCTATGCATCTGGTTTAAGACAGATCTATATTGCAAGATTCAATACTGCTTTATTCAACTAAATTCTGGAAATGTAAAATATAATTTCTTATACCTTCAGGGGCTTATCTGTAGAGAGTGTAAGGGGACTTTAAGACCTTGGGAAATAAGGACTCAATGGAGACAGCCAATTGGATAGATAGACTGGGGCACAGGTCAACTGAAGATTAACTAATATATTAATATAAGTGACTACAAAAATATAAAACATTAAAATATTTTTTAAATAACAATATACATAATTTGTTAGGGTCATGAATGGTTCTATACATCCCTTTTTCAAAAATTTCCAATAGGGTTTATAATTTAGCAATTTGCAACTTAAGGCACCTATGTCAGTACAAATACTGTATAAGCAGATGTATTACAATAAAATTCATGAAAAATTTATGAGGAGCCCAACAGACAGATAACACTGGTGATTAATGGACACCTCAAGTTTGTAAACATAATAAGTTACAATTATAAATAAACAGCTAGTAACCACAATTGCCACCAAAGAGCAGGGGTTGTTTCTACTTTTGGACTCTCAGAATACCACAGGAGACCAAGACATTTACAGAAACTCCTATGGGTGTGGGGAGGGTGGGAGGAGGCGAGATGACAGAGCCTAAGAATGACTGTTTTCTTCAAACAAGATTCTCAAGTCTTACTACTGTTCCAAAATATTTGCAATGAACTATCATCTCAAGGTGAAACATTTGATAAAGTTGATGCTAAAACAAAAGGATGAAGCTACTTAGACTTGGTGTTCCCCACTCTTGGCATAAATGGTACGGACCAAACAGAAGCAGAAGATATTAAGAAGAGGTGGCAAGAATACACAAAAGAACTGTACAAAAAAGATCTTCACGACCTAGATAATCACGATGGTGTGATCACTCACACTCACCTAGAGCCAGACATCCTGGAATGTGAAGTCAAGTGGGCCTTAGGAAGCATCACTACGAACAAAGCTAGTGGAGGTAATGGTATTTCAGTTGAGCTTTTTCAAATCCTATATACGCAGAGTACATCATGAGAAACGCTGGACTGGAAGAAGCACAAGCTGGAATCAAGATTGCTGGGAGAAATATCAATAACCTCAGATATGCAGATGATACTACCCTTATGGCAGAAAGTGAAGAAGAGCTAAGAAGCCTCTTGATGAAAGTGAAAGGGGAGAGCAAAAAAGTTGGCTTAAAGCTCAACAGTCAGAAAATGAAGATCATGGCATCCGGTCCCATCACTTCATGGGAAATAGATGGGGAAACAGTGGAAACAGTGTCAGACTTTATTTTGGGGGGCTCCAAAATCACTGCAGATGGTGACTGCAGCCATGAAATTAAAAGATGCTTACTCCTTGGAAGGAAAGTTATGACCAACTTAGACAGTATATTCAAAAGCAGAGACATTACTTTGCCGACTAAGGTCCGTCTAGTCAAGGCTATGGTTTTTCCAGTGGTCATGTATGGATGTGAGAGTTGGACTGTGAAGAAGGCTGAGCACTGAAGAATTGATGCTTTTGAACTGTGGTGTTGGAGAAAACTCTTGAGAGTCCCTTGGACTGCAAGGAGATCCAAACAGTCCATTCTGAAGGAGATCAACCCTGGGATTTCTTTGGAAGGAATGATGCTAAAGCTGAAGCTCCAATACTTTGCCCACCTCATGTGAAGAGTTGACTCATTGGAAAAGACTCTGATGCTGGGAGGGATTGGGGGCAGGAGGGGAACGGGATGACAGAGGATGAGATGGCTGGATGGCATCACGGACTCGAGGGACGTGAGTCTGAGTGAACTCCGGGAGATGGTGATGGACAGGGAGGCCTGGCGTGCTGCGATTCATGGGGTCACAAAGAGTCGGACACAACTGAGTGACTGAACTCAACTGAACTGAAGATGATGCTGTGAAAGTGCTGCACTCAATATGCCAGCAAATTTGGAAAACTCAGCAGTGGCCACAGGACTGGAAAAGGTCAGTTTTCATTCCAATCCCAAAGAAAGGCAATGCCAAAGAATGCTCAAACCACTGCACAACTGCACTCATCTCACATGTTAGTAAAGAAGTGCTCAAAATTCTCCAAGCCAGGCTTCAGCAATACGTGAACCGTGAAGTTCCAGATGTTCAATGTGGTTTTAGAAAGGGCAGAGGAACCAGAGATCAAATTGCCAACATCTGCTGGATCATCAAAAAAGCAAGAGAGCTTCAGAAAAAAAAATCTATTTCTGCTTTATTGACTATGCCAAAGCCTTTGACTGTGTGGATCGCAATAAACTGTGGCAAATTCTGAAAGAGATGGGAATACCATACCACCTGACCTTCTCCTTGAGAAACCTGTATGCAGGTCAGGAAGCAACAGTTAGAATTGGACATGGAACAACAGACTGGTTCCAAATAGGGCAAGGAGTATGTCAAGGCTGTATATTGTCACCCTGCTTATTTAACTTATATGCAGAGTATATCATGAGAAACGCTGGGCTGGAAGAAGCACAAGGTGTAATCAAGATTGCTGGGAGACACATCAATAACCTCAGATATGCAGATGATACCACCCTTATGGTAGAAAGTGAAGAACTAAAAAGCCTCTTGATGAAAGTGAAAGAGGAGAGTGACGAAGTTGGCTTAAAGCTTAACATTCAGAAAATGAAGATCATGGCATCCGGTCCCATTACTTCATGGCAAATAGATGGAGAAACAGTGGAAACAGAGGCTGACTTTATTTTTCTGGGCTCCAAAATCACTGCAGATGGTGATTGAGGCCATGAAATTAAAAGACGCTTAGTCCTTGGAAGGAAAGTTATGACCAACCTAGACAGCATATTCAGAGAAGGCAATGGCACCCCACTCCAGTACTCCTGCCTGGAAAATTCCATGGACGGAGGAGCCTGGTAGGCTATAGTCCATGGGGTAGCTGAGGGTCAGACACAACTGAGCAACTTCACTTTCACTTTTCACTTTCATGCATTGGAGAAGGAAATGGCAACCCACTCCATTGTTCTTGCCTGGAGAATCCCAGGGACGGGGGAGCCTGGTGGGCTGCCATCTGTGGGGTCCCACAGAGTCGGACAAGACTGAAGTGACTTAGCATCAGCAGCAGCAGCAGACAGCATATTAAAAAGCAGAGACATTACTTTGTCAACAAAGGTTCATCTAGTCAAGGCTATGGTTTTTCCAATGGTCATGTATGGATGTGAGAGTTGGACTATAAAGAAAGCTGAGCACCAAAGAATTGATGCTTTTGAACTGTGGTGTTGGAGAAAACTCTTGAGAGTCCCTTGGACTGCAAGGAGAGCCAACCAGTCCATCCTAAAGTAGATCAGTCCTGAGTGTTCATTGGAAGGACTGATGTTGAAGCTGAAACTCCAATACTTTGGCCACCTGATACAAAGAGCTGACTCATTTGAAAAGACCCTGATGCTGGGAAAGATTGAAGGCAGGAGGAGAAGGGGACGACAGAGGATGAGATGGTTGGATGGCATACTGATTCAATGGACTTCGGTTTGGGTAGACTCCAGCAGTTGGTGATGGATAAGGAGGCCTGACATGCTGCGGTTCAATGGGTCTCAAAGATTCGGACACGACTGAACAACTGAAATGAACTGAACTGAACTGAACTCTTGGCATATTTAAAGTCTGATTACAGTTCTCTGCTTTCCCATGCATTGTTTTGTAAAAGAAAAGGTTTGGGATTGATAAGAATATGATATGTAGTATAAGACACTAAACAGAGGAAAAACAGAAATCCAACCAAAATTAATACTGTCCAAGAATCTGTGGCAATGAATGGGATTATCCAAAACTGTGGCCATTGTTTTTCCATTTTAGGTTCTCATAATGCAAGTCCATACATGGCAGGTGTGTCTTTTCAAATGTGTGTTTTTTTTAATTTTGCTGGTAATATTGGAGTTTATTTCTTTGAATTTGCTAACCTATTAGCATATTAAGTGATAGGTGAGAAAATAAGCTATAATAAATACATCTTACTGGGAACTTCCTAAGCAGGAAGATTTACATGAGGTTTACATACTCAAGAACCCAATGCAGATCTCATGGGGAAAGGATAGAGAGGATTCTGCTCTAGATCACCCAGGCTAGAGGACAGGGATTTTGGACTGACGGAAAGGAAAGAGAAGAGAGAAGATTCCCAAAGATGATGGTCAAATGCTTCTCAAAGAGGGAATAAAAAGAGGGCGAAGCATAGAGACAGAAAAATACATTAAGGAGATCTGGTCATAGAATAATTACATCATGCCAAACCCAGACCCCTCTGTGCTTCAAGAAAGAAGATCAATCCACACCACATGATGGCAAAGTATTATCAATTTGTTAAGCAGGATAATCAAGTGCATTCTTACTCTGTGGAAATCCACAGCTTCAAGAAAATACAAACTGAGCTTAAGTACTAGCCTTGTGTTTCAAGACAAAAAACAAAACAAACAAACAAAAATCATGCAGAGGACATGGGTTCCACTTAATATCTTAATATTTAACCATCATGATAAGAAAAAACAGAAAAATCTACATGATGTCTTTGCTCACTGTGAAAATGTATCATTTGAGTTTTCAAACAGTTGGCATTTTGCTCCTAATGGCAACTGAGATCTCAAAAAGAGAGAATTTTCTTGAATTATGTCAGATATGAAATTAACTGGAATGTAAAGACACTGTACAGGAGACAGTGACCAAAACCATCCCAAAGAAAAAGAAATGCAAAAAGACAAAGTGGTTGCCTGAGGAATCCTTACAAATAGCTGAGAAAAGAAGAGAAATGAAAAGTAAAGGAGAAAGGAAAAGATACACCCAACTGAATGCAGTGTACCAGAAAATGGCAAGGAGAGTTAGGAAAGCCTGTTTAAGTGAACAATGCCAAGAAATAAAGGGAAACAATAGAATGGGTAACATTAGAGATCTCTTGAAGAAAATTGGAGATATCAAGGAAACATTTCATGTAAGGATGGGCATGATAAAGGAGAGAAACAGTAAGGATGTAACAGAAGCAGAAGAGATTAAAAGAGGTGGTAAGAATACACAGAAGAACTATACAAAAAAAGATCTTAACAACCCAGATAACCATGATGATGTAGTCACTCACCTAAAACCAGACATCCCGAGGTGTGAAATCAAGTGGATCTTAGGAAGCTTTTGAAGGGGATGGAATTCCAACTGAATTATTTCAAATCCTAAAAGATGATGCTGTTAAAGTGCTGCACTCAATATGTCAAAATTTAGAAAACAGCAGTGACCATAGGACTGGAAAAGGTCAGTTTTCATTCCAATCCCAAAGAAGGGCAATACCAAAGAATGTTCAAACTACCATACAATTGGGCTCATTTCACCTGTTAACAAGGTAATGCTCAGAATCCTTCAAGCTAGGCTTTAGCAGTATGTGAATCAAGAAATTCCAGATTTACAAGCTGGGTTTAGAAAACACAGAGGAACCAGAGATCAAATTGCCAACATTCACTGGATCATAAAGAAAGCAAAAGAATTCCAGAAAAACAACTACTGCTTCACTGACTGTATGAAAGCCTTTGACTGTGTGGATCACAACAAACTGTGGAAAACTCTTAAAGAGACAGGAATACCAAACCACCTTACCTGTCTTCTGAGAAACCTCTATGTAAGTCAAGAAGCAACAGTTATAACCAGACATGGAAAAACGGACTGGTTCAAATTTGGGAAAAGAGTACATTAAGGATGTATACTGTTCCCCTGCTTATTTAATTTATATGCAGAGTACAACATGTGAAATGCCAGGCTGGATGAAGCACAAGCTGGAATCAAGATTGCCAGGAGAAACAACAGCCTCAGATAAGCAGGTGATACCACTCTAATGGCAGAAAGTGAAGAGGACCTAAAGAGCCTCTTGATGAAGGGGAAAGATGAGAGTGAAAAAGCTAGCTTGAAACTCAACACTCAAAAACTAAAATAATGCCATCTGGTCCCATCATTTCATGGCAAATAGATGGGGGAAAAAATGGAAACAGAGGGAGATTTTATTTTCTTGGGCTCCAAAATCACTGCAGACAGTGACTGTAGCCGTGAAATTAAAAGATGTATGCTCCTTGGAAGAAAAGCTATGACAAACCTAGACAGCATATTAAAAAGCAGAGACATCACTTTGCTGACAAAGGTCCATACAGTTAAAGCTGTAGTTTTTCCAGTAGTCATGTTCTGATGTGAGAGTTGGACTATAAAGAAGGCTGAGAGCCAAAGAACTGATGCTTTTTGAATTATGGTTCTAGAGAAGACTCTTGAGAGTCCCTTGGACTGCAAGGAGATCAAACCAGTCAATCCTAAAGGAAATCATTCTGGAATATTCATTGGAAGCCTAAGTTCCAATACTTTGGCCACCTGATGCAAAGACCCAACTCACTGGAAAAGACCCTGATGCTGGAAAAGATTGAGAGCAGGAGGAGAAGGGAGTGACAGAGGATAAGATGGTTGGATGGCATCACTGACTCAACAGACATGAATTTGAGCAAACTCTGGGAGGTAGTGAAGGACAGAGAAGCCTGGCATGCTGCAGTTAATGGGGTCACAAAGAGTGGGATATGACTTAATGACTGAACAATAACATCAATCCCTCGGAGTGAACAGGGCTGCATAAAAGGAATCAGTGAAGATGAGAAAAATTATAAGATAACTCAAGGCCTAACTCAAAGCCTTGGTCCTACCCTCTTCTGGTCTCAAGTGGTCGTGGTCTTATGAAAACTAGCAATCACAGAATCTTAGAGTGTGTAACGCTGGGGAACGGTGACTACTAGAAACTTTAGACTATCATTTCAGAGTGTGTGCTGAATGTGTATCTGGGTGTGTATACATGTATTAATGTTGGAGACTGGGAAAAGATGGATCCTGACCTCGAGCAACAATGAATTTTCTGTCTCTCTCCCACTTACAGTTTAAGCACCATGAGGCAAAAATTTTGCTTAATATTACATTTCCAGAGCCTTAGAATAGTCTTACTCAGATAATCATTTTTAAACTGAAATCAAAATGATTTAGTTACTATTTTTCTTTATTGCATATTTTTAAGACTTAAGCCTTATGCTAAATAATATTTCTAGGAAACCAAGGGTATGATGTACCAGGCTTATTTTTCCTAATTAATATTAAAATAAATATAAAACTATCAAAGGTGTTATTCCCAAACATCCCTTAAACCAGTTTTGTTACCACTGAGTATATATGTCCCCAGCTTTGGGAAATATGGTATCATCCAATGGTAATGCATACCAGTTGAAACACATATTAGTGACATCCAATGGCAGTACATAAAAAGCAGCAAATTTAGTGTGGAAATAGAATTTGTTTATTCTTATGATATTTCTTAGTTTCGTAGCATAAAACATTAAAGCTGGAATCATAAGGCCTGGCTCCCAGCCCTTTATCTGCCACAAACCAGCTGTGTAACCTTAGGCAAGTCACTTAAGCTCTCTGGGCGCCAGTGTTCTCATCTCTGTAGTAAGGACTTGGGATGATTCCTAAACTCACTGGCAGTTCTCACTGTCTTTGATTCTACCAACAACCAAAAAGGTGCAGGAGAGAATCTAAAGTGATTAGGTTTATTACACCTACTTAATGTTTAATCATAGCGAAAAGGAAAAACAGAAGAATTTGCATAATGCTCAGTGACTTTGAGGAGCACAAAGTAAATATCTTACAAAATAAAATAATACTTTAGACACAGTAATACTGTGACCATAAGTCTTTTCTGTAACCTCATGACCCTCCCTAGTGTAGGCAGCTGGACCAAACCTCCATCGCCTCAAGGAAGGATTATCCGGGATCCAGATAAAACTAAAATTAAAAAGTAGAAATTATTGGTCAAGATCAGAATGCTCTTTTTTCATTTTTTAAAACAAAATCTAGTAGAAGGAATGATTAAAGCAGAAAAACACCCTTTTACAAAACTCATGTTAAATAATTGTTGCAAGAAAGCATCAGCACTGAGATTTTGGAGAGGGAGATATTTGCTAGATGTCAAATTATCACTCTACAAATTACCTACTAATTGCAAAGGGAAACTTATGTTTACAAAGAAAGGATCTGATGATCGCCATTTTTAAAAAGCAGTCCAACTTATAGAAATAGTGTGTTAACCTGACATTATGGGCTTCTAACGGTGATACACTGAACACACAGCACCTCTGTGATGGTCTTCTTCCCAAAAACATTTCAAGGGAGATAAGCAAATTAGATGCAGGAAGGAGAAAGCGTGTAACCCACCCCCTAGTCAAGCATGACAGCTGGGGAACCAGAGAGCATCTAGTCAAGTGTGGAGATTCAACAAAAGAAGACCTCCTTTTTGGAGGGACCTGAAAAAGTGGCCAAGAAGTCAAGACAATTTCAAGCCTATCATGGCAGGAACTGGAGCTCACCCTGTGTCTAGACAAGTCTCCTAGAGTTTCCTGAGTCCCCAGATCTTCAATGACACCCTTGCAGAGGATTGTGAAGGCAGGGGACCCTGCTTAGGAACACAAACATAAAACTGAGACCTGTACCACCTGGTAGCCAAGGACACCAACCAACACAGCTGCCACCAACATGGAGAAGTGACCACCAGTGACCACAGAACTCCCCCTCCTATACAGTGGCACCTCAGCATCCCTAAGCAATGAGGAAATGAAGACAAAAAGGAGAGATCAGACTTGAGGGGAAAAACACTAAATCTTCTGTGGTTGCCCATAATTATCTGAGATTACCCAGAATGGTAAGAGGTTATATTTCCACTGCCTAGTGCAAAAAGAGCGAAGTATAGATATTTAATTAAACTATGAGAAATAAAGTCACATACCTTACATTCTGTGCCCAAAATAAGTGCCTGCCCCATCCACCATCCTGTACTAGACATTTTAATATTCCTCTACCCTTGTCATAGCCTCAAGATCAAGACATAATGTGAGGAATACATTATGCATAAAAATATACATCTGAAATCACCTTGCAGTTGTCTACACTCACAGTTACATGGAATACAACACAGAAATTATTTATGGCCTATGGAATGCATGTGGCCTTCCAATATGAATAAATCAAGATTTATTTCAAATCAAATTAAAAAGCTATGCTATGAAGTCTGACTCAAAAGAGTTGAGAAGAAGATCAGCTGTTGGTCTGCTTCCTGAGAAGCCCACACCATTGCAGAAACAAAGAGCTAGGCAGAGCTGCCCCTCTTTTTTGGAGCTGGAATGTCAAAGGTAGCCCTGCTAGGATATATGCTACATGCAAATTAATAGGAAACAGACTTACTGGGAATGTCAGTTAGATAAGAAATAGCTTATGTTTTTAACTGAGAGGCAATATTTTCTTGGGATAACTATAAGCTGAAAACATATTCAGGATTATTTGGTATTGACCATATAGACACAATATTTCCTATGTTAATAATAGATCACAGTTTCACAGTGGAGAAAAAAGACTGCATCATTACACACCAAAATAATAAAGGACATCACCAGAAGTGCGTGGCAGAATCTTTTAGTGAGTGTGTGATAGTTCTGAATGGTTTTGCAATAGGATGGTAGATATTAAAGCTAGAGGAAACCCAGAGATGTTCTTTGATCCCACACTCTTAATTCTGGTCTTTACACAATCTTCTTTAACAGGTATGGGAAAGGCTCAGTTGGGTGGTTGACTCTGCTTAAGTCTTGCCAGAACTACTAAAGTTGGCGACCATGAGTGCAAACAGAAATATGATCTCATTCCCAGCATTCTCCACTCCCACCCTAAACTTGAGTCCCCTTCCTTCCTTCTACTGGCACTGGTTAGGGCCGAGATGATGCCTCTGCCTTCAACTCGGGATATTAATCTCTTACTGAAGACTTGGTGAGTGAGAATGGGTCTCTCTTTCTCTCTCTCATTCTTTCTTGTCCTCAGACCACTAAAGCTCATAGGTGATCACTGAAGAAGCCCATGCTATTCTACTTCTGCTGATGTCTTGATAAAAACAAAATCTTCCATGGCCACTTGCCTGCCCAAGCCTTGGCTTCTCTGGGAAAGCAACATTTTAGTCTGTGATTATATTAATATGAGTGAAAATCAATTGCATAAGGAATAATTTATTTTCTCCAGAATCCCTCTTTTAATCTAGTTTTTTTGGGGGGGGAGTTTTTAAATTTTTATTGTATATAAAAAAAAGAGCTAGCATTGCTTCTACATAAGGATGATCCATTCAAGAGTCATCAAAAACTAAAGTCTGCTTTTGTTAAAAGAAATTATTTGTAATCCCCCACACAAACGGGAAGCATATCATAACAGGAGCCTCCATGAGCTCATTTCTAGGCATAAGCTGATGGTTACTGAGGGAAGAGGGGCTCCCTTTCCCATCCCACCCTTGCCTGCTCTTTCTACTCCTTCCCTATAGTAAATACTCCTCCCAAAAGAAACTAGGAAAGACTACATACCAAATCAATCAATACATGAAATAGATTTCTCACAAACTCCAAAACAATTTCAATAAATGAATTGCTCAAAAGACGATAAAATTAGGAGTTTGCAATAATTTGTACACAGTATCTTAAAGGACAGAAAGGCTTAAAATAAGCATATGATTCAGCAACTTTATATTCATAATGCATACCCATAAAACATAGACACATTAAAATTACAAATTTTTCTACAAATTCAACTAATAAACCTTAAATATACACTGTATGCATTTGAGACATTTTTTTGCAATCCTGATTCAGAATACATTCAGACAGGACTCTCCCCATATTTTTTTCCTGACTTTGAATAAATGCATGTGTGCGTGCTCAGTTGTGTCCCACTTTTTGCAACCCCATGAACTGTAGCCCACCAGGCTCCTCTGTCCATGGAATTTTCCAGGCAAGAGTACTGGAGTGGGTTGCCATTTCCTCCTCCAGGGGATCTTCTCAACCCAGGGATCAAAACCATATCTCTTGCATTGCAGTCAGATTCTTTACCACTGAGCCATCAGGAAAGCCCAGTTATATATTACTAAAACATAAATCTTAACAATAGCTATCTTACAGAATTCATTCAGTGAGCCAGGCATGAAACTAAGCACTGATTTAATTCTTGTAATCAATTAAGAGATGAATATTATTCCTTCTACCAAAGAGGAATCTAAGATTTATAGAGTTTAAAAATTTGCCCCAAATTACGGTTAGCAGGTGGGAGACATGAAATCTGAACCCAAACTTATCTGATTCGTATGCTTCCAATATTTCCATATACTCCTAGGTTTGAAGACTTAAGAGTTAACAACTTACAAACATGAAGGATGTGCAGTATTCAAACAGGCTGTCTTCTGAGTTACCACGTGACAGTTCCGCTGATTTAGAGCTAAATTTACTCCCCGAGTCATTCAGTATTCTTGCCCAAAATAAAGTAGGATAAAACCAGAGCATATGTTAGAACTTAAGCCAAGTTATTATCTGTCTTCTTCACAGATTCTGAAAAGCTGGTCCACCAAAATCAGATGCTAGGAATGAGGAGGAAGAAAATCAAAATAGGGAGGGAAGAATGCTAAATTAGGAAGCACAGAGATGTGGAAGGACAAAATGGCAGGAAGAAAAACAAGAGGTTAAAAAAAAGAGAAACAAAGGATGAAAACAAGAAGAAAAGTAGCAGATTTTCCAATTGTGGAAGCCTTTTCTCAGTGCATGATGATCTGTGTAAGGTCAAAGTGAGTTCACCGCGGGATTTATGGAGGACCAAAGAGAGGATAGCAAGTGCTCCTGACGTTTAAGTACAAAATCGAATTTCTTAAAGGACTCTCTATCTTTTCGCAAGACTCATAGCATGGGAAGTCCCTAAACAATACAGCTGCACCCTCTACATAACAGGCATACCTGAGTTCTCCCCTGAATCACACTGGGCTTATGGGATGTCTATGTATGACAGGGAATTTTAAAAGTTTGCGGTCAGTGCGCTTGAAAAGCTAATGGGGAAAACGTTGCTGCTTCTGCTTCCTGCCTTGCCTGATGGAGCCATTCCTGAAAGTTCTGGGCCCACTTTCAATGTGCTGCAAAGAAATAGCATGTTCGGCCCCCAGGTAGACAAAAGCCAAATGGTGACCCTATAAGAAGTAATAAACTTCAGAGAGTAGATCTTCACCTCACGAACATAAGGATAAAGCTTTATATAGCATCTCCAACAGACAAGAATGGCACGCTTGGGCTCTTTTGACAAATTTTCACTTTGTCAAATTACTCAATAACTCTTGCAACCGAATATCTTTTATGAAATTTCCAAGGATTTGATTGTTATTGACAAATTTAGTTCTCTAGTAAGAAAATGCTAAACTCTACTGAAGCTGGGGAGGGGATTAAAAAAAAAAAAATAACCTATATTGTCTGATACTCTTGGGTGAGAATAAAACAGGAGAACCAACAAAGTTTATTACTTACTTTAAAAAAAGCCACTAAGCTCTTCAAAATTTCTTTTTATTAATGACTTTCTGATTCCAGAAAGTTAAAATAATATTGTTGGTCTCTCTCTAAAAATATCCCACAAACATCTTTATTGAATCTATGTCTGAAAAAGACAAGAGTACTTCATATCACCTTAAAAATTGAAAAATAATTTCAAAGAGATTAAAGGTCAAGTTAAAAAATATACATACAAAGTAAAGCTAGTGAAAGAAATGTAAAAAAGTATGTTTACAGTCTCAGGGAGGGGATGATTTCCTCAGCAAAATGCAAAACTCATATGGAAAACAGGGACAGATTTGCTTCTACAAAAAAAATGAAATGTTTGCCAAAAGCTACTATTTTAAAAGTCAAAAGAATAGAAGAAAATGTGAGCAATATATACAGCCAATAAAAGATTGATAGATACAGTTTAGAAGGTAAATCAACAAATAAACATTTCTTTCTATTCTCCACTTGATAAAGATGCCTTATTATTAATCAGAACAGTATTTCAAGTGAACTGGCAAAAATATAAAAGCTTGATAATATCTGATATGGGTGAAAGCATAAACAAGATGATGTTTTCATCTACTATTGATGGGAGTAAAAATTAATAAAGCATTTCTGCAAGGTAATCTATTAACATTTAAAATCAACATATAAAATATACAAACCTCCTCTCTCAGCAATCCATTTCCAAATATCTATCTTTATAAGTAAAATGTTAATTACTTTTCTACTTTTCATTGGGTAAAAATGTAAATCTTTTTACATTTTCCAATTCATTTAAAATAATAATTATAATAACCAAGTTACAGTAAATATTTGTATTGTTGCTGTTTAGTCACTATGAAAGTGAAGTCACTCAGTTGTGTCCGACTCTTTGCGACCCCGTGGACTGCAGCCCACCAGGCTCCTCTGTCCATGGGATTCTCCAGGCAAGAGTACTGGAGTGGGTTGCCATTTAAATGCCAGTAACATTTCAAAATGCTCCACATACATGAATTCAGTTTGTCTTACAAAAACTCCCCTAGATGGGTACAATTATTGCCCTAGTATAGATGGAGACCCTGAGGATGAGAAGATGAGAAATTTGCTCAAAGTCACACATTTGACATGAGTAGAGCCAGGATTCAGACCCAGGTAGCCTGATGCCAGAGTCCTCAGAAATACTAGGAACAAAATGCAGTAGATGCCTAGAAACTGATTCAGAAAGACCTATAAGTTAAATTGGTACTTTTAAAAAGATGTAAAACAAATTTGTGTTATGACTTCTTAATGCAACCATAAATGACTATATTAAAGTATCTACATAATGAGTAAGCCACATATTTTATTATTGACATAATATAAGCACTGGGAATGGTTATTGGAGGTTATCATTAGGAGTGGAAATGGCAGTGGGAGAGGAAGGTGAGTCCTATATGTCTGTGTATCTCTAATATGCTTGAAATTTTGAAAAACAAGAATGCATTCACATGTTACTGTTACAGTACTTTTAGCTCTATGTATCACAAAGGTGCTTGAAATTTTGAAAAACAAGAATGCATTCACATATTACTGTTATAATACTTTAATGTGATTTGTCTTAAAAAAAAAATAGTGTAGGGAGGGAAGGGTCATATGGAAAACAGTTTGTCCTTACAGATGTTTCTATATAACTGTGTTTCTGGCTTTCAGTCACATTTTTCCCTCTTTTAAAACTTGATCCAAATATCTGTTAAACTCAACCTCCTAAATTTTCCAGAATTGTTTTCAGCTTATATAAAAGGCTTTAACCTTTAACCTCTTTAGCTTTGGCCCCATTATGTTTATGAATATTTTTAAAGAACTAAAATTTTGGTTGCTCTTGAAAGACATTTAGAGGATCATTTATATAAGAGGAGAAACTTAAACTAAGGGCCTTGAATCTGGGGTTAAAACCTCTCTCTGTGTTCTTAGGCAGTATAGTTTTTCAGTCAACTATGAATCGGAACTATCAGAAGGCATCTAGGTGGTTTATGTGTAAGCAGAGGGGCCTGCAGAGGAGATCTGTAGGCTGTCAAACCTAAATAAGAGAAAAGGTTTCCTATTCTAGTTCCTCCTGTGGGATCTCTTCAGGTCACTTTGATACTTACTCCAGAAGGACAAAGGATGCCTCTGTATCGAGTGAATAATATCGTACGTGGACTTCCATCGGGAAACGCAACTAACAGAAAGCTGATGGCCACCACCGTTCTTCACCAGTGTGATGGCTGCCAACCCTGCTCTGCCCTTCTGGCTCCCTTATTTTTTTCCAACCCTGTACCCATCAATGCCATCAGGCAGGGCTCCCAAAGTGGAGCACTCTTAGAAGACTTGGCAGCCCTCATGCCCCTAGATGCTTCCAATTCCCCTTTATGTGCACTTCTACATTTTCAACAAAGAAAGGGAGCCAGGAAGCAATGTGAGAACTAAATACAAGACTTGGTTACAATAAAAATGAGAGAATTCAAAAGCCGGGTTGCCTGTTCCTTTGGCAGTGGAGCTGCTCTGGAAAGGGCCTTGAGCTCTACTTCAGTGAAAATTAAAATGAATCATAGGCAGTCTTCAAAGAAAAAGGATCAAATTATGTATTTACCTATGGGGTATTGATATAAACACAGATTTAGATAGATGTATTATACAGTTCATGCATCCATATTAAGCACACATATGACTAATCCCTATACAGAGGGCCAAACACTAACAGAGGAGCTTTATTCAGGACTCTGGAATTATGGTAACTAGATATTCAACCAAAAACCAAAACAATGGTGTCAAGACACAGAAAGAAGCATAGAGAAATGGACTAGGGTAAATTCTACCCCTTGACGTTTTTATTGAAACAGGACTGATAGTCTATTAGACGTGCCAACAAGAGGTTTAAAGCATATCAAGCGATAAGGAAACATAATTTCTAGGCTAACACCAAGATGGGAGCCACCATCTGGCGCTTCTGCCAGCCTCAAAGTTGGACAAAGTATATTCTGAGGCCATACATTCAAGAGGCAGACAGGCAGAAATTGAAGATGCTCATGTGCAAAATGGAAAGCCAAAGTGAACCCTCCAAACTTCAACAACAATAATACTTTAAAACTGTATGTGAAAACCTATATATCCTAAGAGAAAACCTGGACAAAATGACTTCTTGTCTATAACCATTACTTAACTGGAATAATTTTTTTAAGTATAGAAGCTTAGAAAAACTCCAAGATCTTTCTTTAACCATTCACTTACAAGTGAAAGTCACTCAGTTGTCTGACTGCTTGCAACCCCATGAACTATACAGTCCATGGAATTCTTCAGGACAGAATACTAGAATGGGTAGCCTTTCCCTTCTCCAGGGGATCTTCCCAGCCCAGGGATCAAACCCAGGTCTCCAACGTTGCAGGTAGATTCTTTGCCAGCTGACTCACCAGGGAAGCCCATTTACATACCAGTTGGCCCCCAAATATTTACTGTTTTCCAATTACCAGACTAACGTGGATGGAGTCTAAAATTCTCTGTGGTCTTTCATTCTACCAGTTAAAATTAATCAGCTGTCGACTTTGGCCTCAACACTGGGTAAGTAATGATGAACAAGATCATTATGAACTCTGGAGCTCACAGTCTGGCCTCTGTCTTCTAGATTACACCATCAGGATTCAGTTTCCATGAACTGACAGAACAGATTTAAAAAACAAACAAACAAACAAAAACACCCTATGAAGCTTACAGTTGCAGTCAGATAGACCTGCCTGAAAAGAACGCAGCACTGCTCTATTCTGAGATCTAGGTTGAACTCCCCTCTTTGGAATTTAAGGATCACCTTTCCATGGAAAGCAATGCCACTGATGCTGTTTGAGTTCTAGGGTTGACCTATAAAGCTTGAGTTGCCTTGCATGCAGCTACAGTGTGATTTTAAGGGATTTCTGGTTTGGGTTACCCTGAACCCATCAAATCAATAGTATTACACTGTAATTTACAGTCTCAACACTGCTACCGTGGACTGAAGTGTGCAATGCTGGGATGGGTGAAAAGCTAGAAATACCTATGGATGGGCCTGCTGCCACCCTTCAGTCTCAACCTATCTTCAGGATAAGAGAATATGAATGGGGGTAGAATGTCCCTGAAGGTGCTTAGGAGGGCAAGAGTTCCATTTGGAACAGCTCATTTGCACATCAGCCATTGGCCTCTCATAAAGAACCAAGGCATTGGTTCTGGCCAAGCCTACATACATTTCTTACTGGTGTCACTCAGAAACCACTAGTAATGTGTTTTCTGTTCATTTCAGAGTATAACAGTGTTTTTACATATTCTCCCCTTTTTAAGATGCCTGTTTTTCAACAGTAATTCAAGTTCTAATAGCATTTGAAGTACATTAACTTCTTTTTATTGAAGTATAGTTGATTGACAACTATACTTTCAGGTTTACCACAAATAAACACACATACACACATACACACACACACACACACACACACACATACAATATATACACCAAGTATGTGTGCATGCATGTTCAGTCACTTCAGTCTAGTCCAGCCGTTTGCAACCCTATGGACTGTAGCCCGCCAGGCTCCTCTGTTCATGAGTTGTTTGTTTTTTTTCAGGCAAGAATACTGGAGCGGATTGCCATGCCCTTCTCCACAGATCTTCCCCACCCAGAGATCAAACCTGCATCTCTGATGTCTCCTGCATCCCACTGAGCCTCCTCAAAAGTCCATATACAAGTGGATATATAGAATATATATATATATTCTTTTTTAGCTTCTTTTCCATAGTAGCTTATGATAAGAAATGGAATACAGTTCCCTGTGCTACACTCGATTTCCTTTTAACTTACATTAACTGCTAAACACCACGTTTTATGTAGTTTCATTACATGAACCTCATCTTCTTTTCTAGATCCCCAAGTTACAGCTCAGCATCTGACCATCAAACAAGAACCTCAACTCGGGCCCATTTGTTCAAACTACGGCACAGATAGATATGTAGCTAAAAGTAGAGAAGGAAGCTGTTCTAAACAAGAACCTGAGTCTCCGAGACAAATTTTTAAAAACAATTTTTATTTATGTCTAAAAATAAGGGAGTAAAACATAAGCTCTAGTAGTTACTGCTTGAAGAAAGCCATCTATTGGCTCTGTGACAGTTAAGTAAAACCTTTTCTTACCCATCGTTAAAGGTACGTTTAGGTTATACCCCAAAATTGTAGGTGCTTTGCAGTGGTCATCCCAATTTATACAAATAAGATACATTTTTAGTCTTAGTGCTGGAGTCATTATATGAAACACGAACTTCTGTGAAACAAAACATCTGCCTCTTATTCTTCTCCATCACTACACTACAGAGCATGTTCACATTTATAGACCATTATTCTGTTACTGTCTTAACACAAAGTAGAAATGAAGAATGTCTCCCAAATATTGCTCCTACAGTTTCCAAAGCCTTTCTAAGCTCCCAGGAAGACCTAAGACATATCCTTCCTCTGAAGATCCCATAAGATGAAAGCTTCCAACACTACCCTCAAGGCAGAAAAGTGATAGAGGTAGAATCTCTGTCCAATAAAACTTCTCCTTGGGGATATTCACCACAAGTGCTTCTAAGGAAAAGAAGCATCTGATCAAGACGAGGAGAACCAAATCCCATGGCAGGTGGCTGACACACAGAGAGGAAAACCCTAGCCCAGACCAGGGCACCAGCTGAATCCAGGGACACAGAAAGGTCCTCAAAGCTGTGGGTGGGTCTGGTTTGCAATGCTTATCCCACATTGTCACTCTTGGAAAGAGACCTGGGAGCCCATGTATCTCCCATAGAAAGGTGACTCTCTGAGAATGTTTGGGAAAAACAGCATCCGCATTCCTTGGAAACTGTTAGAAATGCCAATTTTCAGGCCCACAGCAGATCTATTAAATCAGAAACTCTCGGAGTAACCCAGAAAGTCTGTGTTTTCATAAGCCCTCCAGGAGTTTCTGAGGCAACGTCAAGTTTGCAAACCACCACCATAAGACTAATGAAAACTCATTGTAGAACAGCCCCCTCTACCATCACCACCACTCAAGTCTTATTCATAACTGCAGAATGAGAGATCTTTCCTCCTTCAGAAGAAATGTCAAGGATCAAGAGGGCAAAGGGGGAGTCAGGAGGAGGTTTAGCCATTATATTTAAGGACTTAACCGCTGTTCCTCCTCATTCATTTCAGGTTTTAGCATCTTGTTCATGGGCACACACAAAGGGAAAGGAGAAAGCATCAAAATGGATCTGACCCACCCTGGTGCCTGCTATACACTGGATAACCTGCTGCTACTTCCAACATCACTTCCAAGTAAGCAGGCAACAATAACAGTAAACGTGACGAGCGATATAGATCAAGAAAACCCACCCAGCTGTCTCCCCAACACAATTAAGACAGCACTAACTGTGGTGCCACAGCTTTCCCCAGCTAGTGGCATTTACAAGAGACCATGCAGAATTCACCAATAACATGAGTCAATACATAGGTTTAAATATCGGAGCAAATGCTTTTTAATCTCTAAAACTCTTGCCTACTTATAGCCCCCGAAATGAATTTTCAATTTTCTAAAAGAGACCAATGGTCTATTGCGGGCAACACAGACCCTAATTTTTAATCGAGCACTAGGAACTTTTCCACTAAAATAAGAAGTGACTCATTCACAATGCTTCAGTGTACCTCCAATAGCTGTTCTTATTTTGCCTCCCAACACTTTAAATTTCAAAAGATGAGAATCTGAAAATGTAGCAGCAACACAGAAAGCATGCCACAGAAACTCTAGAAGTCAAATGTACAATAGAAAGGACCTTTTTTTTACACAAAATATGTGTGTCTGTCACTTGTCTGGCACTAGCCTGCCTTTCTGAAGTAAAAGCAAAACTCAGACATAATTAGTCACTTGAAAACTCAAGAAAGCAGTTCTATGTTTTCTGAGACAATTGTTCTCATTGAAAGTGGGTAGTGCTGAGTAATCAACATGATTTTTCTCTGTCTTGATTTGTAGTATCATAGCTTTGTTGCTGTTTTCTCAGCCTTCAATCCTAGTCATTGTAAATCTAGCTGCTTCCTTCTTTAGTGGTAATTAGCATTAGTCATAAGCCAAAATGATTCCACATAAGTAGTAAAATAAACACAACCCTTCTTACCTTTCATGCCAAACTTGGAGTGTCTTGCCAACTTCAGCAGAAATAGCATTACCAGTAGACAAAATCCCACTACAGATGCAATTACCACCACAGCATAGACCTAGAGAAAAGAAAAGAGGGCAGTCATGACCTTGTTCATTAGTTCCTTGTACCCTGAAGCTGCTGCTGCTGCTGAAGACAGTTAATATTTATTGAATAATTACTACTTGATTTTCTAAGAACTTTATGGATACCAATTCACTTATTCTTCAACAAACCTAGGAAGAAGTATATAGGTCCTATTATTATCCCTATTCTACAAGTGAGAAACTGTAAGTTAAAGCTAATAGAAATATTCATCCAATTGATATTATATAGATAAACTTATACTAATACATCATATATTATATAATATATAAATATATATTTTATCTATCTATTACCTATATACCTGCATACCTATCTAGAAAGAGAAGAGAGAGAATATAAAACATGGATGACAAAATCCTAATAATTTTTGAAGCTGCTGAAAGATACAGGGGAGTTCATTTCTTTATTCTCTCTACTACTGTACATGTTTGAGAGTTGTCCATAATAGATTTTTTTTTAAGTTGGCTATTGTTGCTCTTAGGAAGTCAGAATGCCTGGAGCAGTGAGCAGGTCTAGAAGGGAGCAGGAAAGAAGTGGAGAGTGAGCTCAGCCTGTGAAGGCTCATGGGGTTGTAGACTTGACATGTGACCTTTTCTGTATGTATGAGAAAGATCAATACAGGATTGGTTTTTTTTTTATTTAAAAGTGTAATTGCAAGTTGGGAATCACACAAGATAGTACATGCATATCTTTGTGAATCTTGTCACAGCTCTGAGCTGGAAATCACAAAGGCACAAGTGCATAATGCTAAGTACACGCTAATAATTTAGAAAAAAAGATGGACATAGGGCTGTCTTCCATTTTTGTTATTCACCTCAAAGTCCCACTTCCAAAATATGTCTGTTTTTATAAACCAGGAGTTGGCAAACTTTTCCTGTAAAGCCTCACATTGTAAATCTCTGTGGCAACTAGTCAATTCCACTGCTATAGTGTGAAAACAGACATAGACAATATGCAAGCAAATGGGCTTGTCTGTGTTCCAATAAAACTTTATTGACAACAGATGGATAGCTGTATCTGGATATAGTTTAGCTAGAACTTAATTAGCACCCTGTGGAAAGAAGTGCTTGATGGTTAAGGTGATTTTGAAGTGAAATGAAGTGAAAGTTGCTCAGTCGTGTTCAACTTTTTGCAACCCAATGGACCATATGGTCCATGGAACTCTCCAAGCAAGTATACTGGAGTGGATAGCTATTCCCTTCTCCAGAGGATCTTACCAACCTAGGGATCAAACCCACGTCTCCTGTATTGCAGCAGATTCTTTACCAGCTGAGCCACCAGGGAAGCCCAAGCATGCCGCTAAACATACTGAAGTGCCTGGGACTTCAGTATGACACTCCAAAAGAAAAATTATCCATTGATAATAATGCTAATAGCACTAAGGGCAGTGTAGTCTTGCTTGGTGCCAAAATAAATGCTACATTTTCAAAAAGTGGCTGATGCGTCTGCCTCATCTTGGAATGAGGATGAGGCTGACAGAACTCCTAGTCAATACCTGTAATGAAACAAGAAATAAGCTTTTATTGTTTTAAGCCACTGAAATTTTGGGATTTTTGTTACCACAGCATAGCTTATCCTGATTAATATGCCCATATAATATACTATATATGGTATTCATATACCTTAGTGAGAGGCAGTGTCAAGTGGAGATTAAGAGGACAGATTCTCCGAGTTCAGAATTTAGATTTACCACATATTAGTTGCATGGTTTACAAATCACTTAACCTCTCAGCACCTCATAATCTTCATATGTTAACTAGGGGATATAATAACTCTACCTTGCAGGTTGTTGTAAGTCATCAATCAGTTAATATAGGTATTGGGCTTGACACAGTACCTCATTTAATAAGTAATTAATTATGTTTGCCATAATGATGATAATGATGATGGTAATAAAACTGAGGTTTAGAAAAACATAAGAAAGCAGCCCCAGGTCATACCTCTCAAGCTTGGGACTGAAATAAAAGCCTGCTGCTGCTGCTGCTGCTGCTGCTAAGTCGCTTCAGTTGTGTCTGACTCTGTGCGACCCCATAGACGGCAGCCCACCAGGCTCCCCCGTCCCTGGGATTCTCCAGGCAAGAACACTGGAGTGGGTCGAAATATAAGCCTAGCAAATATAAAACCTGTGATTTGTGTGTGATTTATCCACTACATTGCATTTTCAAAGTGTGTGGCTGAGAGTGAAAGCAGAATAATAAAAACACACGGCTATAGCTTCCTAGGTGGTACTAGCGGTAAAGAATCAGGCTGCCAATGCAGAAAACAGAAGAGACGCATGTTCAATCCCTGAGTCAGGAAGATCCCCTGGAGAAGGAAATGGCAACTCATCCCAGTATTTTTGCCTGAAAAATTCCATGAACAGAGGAGCCTGGTGGACTATAGTCCAAGGGGTCACAAAGAGTAGGACATGACTGAGCACACACACACTGAAATCCCCCCAGCAGAACCTTCAGATGGAGTTAGATGAAGACAGCATTAGATAAGCCGCAAAACGCAGAAAAGAGCACATGCCAAACACTTGTCTAGGGTGGAACAAAGGTGTGATATTTCTCTTTCTCTGCTGCTTCAGTTGTTAGTGGCTCTCCCAGGCAACACTTCTACAGATGTTTGAGCACACACTTAATTCTGTCTCTGTGACCTATATACAAATAGAACTGTAGTGATTCCTAAAAGGCAAGTTAGGAATCAACTTGTTCTAACTCAAACTTATCTTATGGTTTTGTGTATTTCTTTTTCAATCTTTATTTCTAACTAACATTTTCATGGGAAAGAGATCATCAGCTATAAGCTTCTCTACCCTATTATTAAATTCCAAAATTATACAGATAAACAAGTTCAAGCACTATCTTATAGAAAGGAATCTGAGATGAAGAGGGAATTGGAGGACCCACCCTGAGTCCCAGGATCTCTCTGCAGAGCCACAGTACAGTCTTCCCCACTTCAGAAAGTACCTGATTGGCATTCAGGAAACCTTTGTCCTTATGTTCCCAGGATACCTCACCTTTACCAGCTGTGACAGCTCACAGATGCTTCACTTTTCTAAAACTGTTTCCTCATTTGTATGTGGGGATAATATACCTGCCCTGCATTCTTTATTTCATTATGGACTGTTTAAGTTAACTTAGAAAATGGAAAGGTGATTGACTCCAGAAAAGCAGTTAAGGATCTGCTACCAAATATTTAAACCTATTGAAGCAGTTCTAAATGTAAAGAATGTTTTAATAAACAAATACTCTTATGACAATGAGAAGAATCATTTCCTCAAATTATTTGATAAATGCAGAGTTTCATGTACTGTGTGTATGTGTGTTGAGGTGGGAGTGTCTTCACATGGGAGAAAAGGAGTAAGTTTATTGGCTAGTTGGTTGGTTGGTTTTATCTAAGGCTACCTCTCAGCATATAATAAGGAGCTGCTCTGCTCTGAAAATTCAGCAGCATTCATGAGGAGCATTTGTTGGTTGCAAGTGTCTTCCAAAGGCTTTGAAAATACCACTGAATTTTGTATCAGCTCCCTGACTCTGAAACTTTTCTTCTAATCTAATGATCTTTCTGGTGATCAGGGGCTATTGATAGATTAAATGTTTGATCCACACATAATTTTGAAATTTTCTTTAAATTTTACAAAACTTTGACCTGCACTCTCATGCAAATTCCTAGGGGTTACAGATGGAGTCAAAATATACAGACTTTCAACAAAGATTATATTCACTGATCTTGCTCTCCAGTACCCTACCACAGACAGTTCAAACACTGAGATATACCAATTAAGGGCTTAAATTTAGCATTTGGATTCAAGTTAGCATACAATTTTTAGTAATTGAGATACATACACATCAGTTGGTTTAATGCATGCTCCTTGGATTCCTTACATACGCAAACAACATTCTCAAACCAAGAAACATTAAGTGTTTTGGTATGAGAGTAAAAACTTAAATGACTACACAAGGAAGGAATTAGAAAACATTCTGTAGTTAATTTAACACAGCAGTTTTTCTTGCTGTTTCAATGAATATAGTCATCTGTGGAAACATGTGTGTGTCTCCAAATACTGGATGTGTATTTATAAGTTGCAGTTAAGTTGCATCCCTTTTTGAGCCCCCTGGTCCCACTGCCATGGCCTTGGTTTAAATATTCATCATATCTCTTTATTATTGAACCAAATACCTAAATCATCACCCCACTTCCAATCTTTCTCTTATTAAACCCATTCCATAGTGTTCATCATCGGTCTAATCACCTCTAGGTGACAGGTACTATTCCAAGGACTAGGAATACAGCTGGGAAAAACACTGACCAGGTCACCTATACTAAGAATCTTACTAAAGAATCAGGGAAAGGAAAAAGATATTAAACATGTAAACAAATAAATACTCAAGATAATTATCACAATAATAACTGCTCAGAAGAAAAAGAAATGGGGCATTGGATGCTGCTAGCCACTCTAGCTAAAGCTGTGTGGTGACCCTTGGGAAGTGCATGCCTCCTAGAGAAAAAAGCAAATGTGAAAACTATGAGACAAAAGTAATCCTGGAGCATGCAAGAGAGTATTTTAAAAAGATAACTGGTAAACAGTGAGAAGAGTGTGCAGATGAAGTCAGAGAGACAGACAAGGGCAAGACATGTAGGTCCCTATTAACCATCATGAGGAGTTGGGTTTCTAAAACAAAAGTTTCATCACAATGCATTGAGAAGACTGAGAATGACAATAAAAGAGTGATCCTATTTGTGCTTTAAAAAGGTCACTCAAGGGAGAGGGTTCAAGATGGTGGTATAAGAAGATCCTAAACTCATCTACTACCATAGACACAGCAAGTCTACAACTAAATATGAAACAATTCCCTCAGAAAAGGGTCTGAAAACTAGATGAACAGAGCCTCCACTTGTTCCATCACAAGTATAATCATGGGGATGGGGTGTAAAAAAGATAAAGCTTTGGCATGTATTCAAACTTAAGTGACTACCAACTTAAAACAGGATATTACTTACATACAGTGTTACATGTGAATGTCCCAGTAATCACAAGGAAAAAGCTTATAGTAAAAAGAGGAAAAAATGATACGAGAATCTAAAGATAACACTTAAGAAAACCACCAAATACAAGATAAGAGAGAAAGAGAATAAGAAAGGAACAGAAAAGAACTACAAAAATAGCCATAAAACAACTAACAAAATGATGACATTATATACAGGTCAATAATTTCTTTAAATGTAAATGGGCTAAATTCACCAATCAAAAGACATGGAGTGACTAAATGGATTAAAAAGCATGATCTGTCTGTATGTTGCCTACAAGATACTCACTTTAGAAGAAAGAACACACACAGGCTTAAAATGAAGAGATAGAAAAAGATATTTCATGAAAACGGAATAAAAAGAAAGCTGGAATAGCTATATTCATAACAGACAAAACAAACTTTAAAACAAACACTGTAACAAAAGACAAAGGGCATTAAATAATGATAAAAGGGTCAATCCAGCAAGAAGATATAACATTTACAAAGGTATATGCACCCAATACAGGAGCACCAAGATACACAGAGCAAATGTTCAACATTCAGAAAACAAAGATCATGGCATCTGGTGCCATCACAGATGGAGAAACAGTGGAAACAATGGCAGACTTTATTTTGGGGGGCTCCAAAATCACTGTAGATAGTGACTGCAGCCATGAAATAAAAGACACTTACTCTTTGAAAGGAAAGTTATGACAAACTTAGACAGCATATTAAAAAGCAGAGACATTACTTTACCAACAAAGGTCTATCTAGTCAAGGCTATGGTTTTTCCAGTGGTCATGTATGGATGTGAGAGTTGGACTATAAAGAAACCTGAGTGCCAAAGGATTGATGCTTTTGAACTGTGGTATTAGAGAAGACTCTTGAGAGTACCCTGGACTGCAAGGAGATGCAACCAGTCCATCCTAAGGGAAATCAGTCCTGAATGTTCATTGGAAGGACTGATGTTGAAGCTGAAACTCCAATACTTTGGCCACCTGATGTGAAGAGCTGACTCATTTGAAAAGACCCTGATGCTGGGAAAGACTGAAGGTGGGAGGGGAAGGGGACGACAGCAAATGAGATGGTTGGATGGCATCACTGACTCAATGGACGTGAGTTTGAGTAAACTCTAGGAGTTGATGATGGACAGGGAGGCCTAGCGTGCTGCAGCCCATGGGGTCACAAAGAGTCGGACACGACTGAGTGACTGAACTGAAAGGGAGAATTTGAAAGAGATACAATAATAGCAGGAGACTTAACACCTGATTTATATCAATGGATTGATTATCCAAAAACTTGTTAGACCAGATGACCTTCCAGATATACAGAGAACATTCCATCAAAAAGCAGTAGATAAACATTCTTCTCAAGGGCACATGGAAGGTTCTCCAAGACAGTTCACATGTTAGGTCAGTAAACAAGTCTCAGTAAATTTAAGAGGATTAAAATCATATCAAACATCTTCTCCAAAGACAGTTACACGAAACTAAAACTTAGTCACAAGAAAAAATTGGAAAAACTGGAGATTAAACAACATGTTACTGAACAACCAATAGGTCTTTGAAGAAATCAAAGAAGAAATAAAAATGCATAGAGATGAATGAAAATAGAAATTTAACATACCAAAGTCTTTGGAATGCAGCAAACGTCACAAGAGGGACATTCATAGAAATACAGGCCAATCTCAATAAACAAGAAAAGCCCTAAATAAGGAAGCTAACTTTCCACCCAAAGGAACTAGAAAAAGCATAACACATGAAGCCAAATATTAGTAAAAGAAATAATAAAGATCCAAGCATAAATAAACAAAGACTAAAAAATAGAAAAGATCAATAAAACAAAAAGATAGCTCTTTGAAAAGATAAAATCAATAAAATTTCAGCTAGACTAATAAAAAAGAGACTCAAATATATAAAATCAGAAGTGAAAGAGAAGAAATAGCAATGACATCATAAGAAAACAAAGGCTCATAAGAGGCTGTTACAAACAACTATTTGCCAAAAAATTGGGCAAATTGGAATAAAAAGATAAACTCCTAGAAACATAATTTTTCAAGACTGAATTATTAAGAAATAGATCTGAATAGACAAATTACTAGTGAGGAAATTAAAACAGTAATCAAAATTCTCCCAATAAGCAAAAGCCCAGGACCAGGTAGTTTTAATGGCAAATTCTACAAAAACATTCCAATATTTAAGAACTATCTTTCCCAAATTCTTCAGGGAAAAAAAAAAAAAAAAAAAAAAAACCTGAAGAAGAAGGAACCTGCCAAAAGCATTCTACAAAGCTAACATTTCCCTGGTACCAAAACCAGATGAGGACACCAGAAAGAAAATAACTGGCCAATATCTTGATGAACACAGATGCAAAATCCTCAATGAATATTAGCAAAATACATCTGATATGCATTAAAAGGATCATACACCAGTGAAATGTAATTTATTCCAGGGATTCAAGGATGGTTCAATATCTGCAAACCGATCAACATGATACATAACATTAACAAAATGAAGGATAAATAATCACACATGATCACCTCAATTTATAAAGAAAAAAGCACCTGACAAAATTTAACATCCACTTATGATAACAACTCAACAAAGAGGTCAGCAACAAGACAAAAATGCCCACTCTTGCCACTTTCATTCAACACAATGTTGGAAGTCCTAGCCATAGAAATTAGGCAATAAAAAGAAATGAAAGCACCCAAATCAGAAAGAAAAAAGTAAAACTGTCATGATTTGCAGATGACATGATACCATATTAAGAAAACCCTGAAGAGTCCACCAAAAAATTATTATAACCAGTAAATTAATTCAGTGAAGTCACAGGATACAAAATCAATGTACAGATCTGTATGGCATTTCTATATACTAATAATGATCTATCAGAAAAGGAAACTAATAAAACAATCCCATTTGCAATTATACCAAAAGAATAAAATACCTAGGAATAAATTTAACCAAAAGTGAAAAGACCAGAACACAGAAAACTAAGACGATGATGAGAAATTGAAACAAAAACAAAAACACACAAATAAGTGGAAAGATATTCCATATTCATGAACTGGAAGAATTAATCTTGTTAAAATGTCCATAGTACCCAAAGCAGTCTATAGATTCAGTGTAAACTCTATCAAAATTCCAATGGCATATTTCATAGATCTAGAATAAATAATCCAAAAATTTGTATGGTACCAGTAAAGAACCTGAATAGCCAAAACTATCATGAGATAGAAGAACAAAGTTGGAGGTATCTCACTCCCTGATTTCACACTGTACTACAAAACTACAGTAATCAAAAGTTTGGCATGGATATAAAAATAGACACACAGATCAAGAGACAGAAGTGAGAACTGAGAAATAAACCCATATATATACAGACAATTAATTTATAACAGAGGAGCAAAGAACATACAGTGGAGAAAGAACAGTCTCTTCAGCACAATAAGTGGTGCTGGGAAAACTGGACAACCATATGCAAAAGAATGAAACTAGAAAACTATCTGATGCCACCTGCAAAAATTAACTCAGAATGGATTAAAAATTTGAATGTAAGACCTGAAACCATACAATTCTTAAATGGAAACATAGGCAATAATCTCACTGATATTAGTTTTAAAAATGTTTTTGTAGATCTGAATCCAAAGGCAAGTGAAACAAAGGCAAAAATAAATAAATAAGACTGCATCAAACTAAAAAGCTCCCTTACAGGGTAGGAAACTGTCATCAAAATAAAAATTCAACCTATGAGTGAAAGAAAATATTTACAAATCATATATCTGATAAGGGGTTAATATCCAAAATATAGAAAGAACTCATACAACTCAACAATAGAAAACCAAACCACCAGATTAAAAAATGTATGGAAAATTTGAATAAACATTTTTTCCCAAAGGCATACAGATGGCCAACAAGCACATGAAAATATGTTCAATATCACTAATTATTAGGGAAATGAAAGTCAAAACCATGTAAGATATCACCTCACACCTGTTAGAATGGCTATTATTGAAAAGCAAGAAATAACAAATGTTGGCAAGGATATTGAGAAAAGAGAATCTTCAAACACTGGTGGTGAGGATGCAAACTGGTACAGCCACCATGTAAAATAGTATGGAGACTCCTCAAATAATTAAGAATAGAAGTACCATACGACCCAGTTATTCTACTTCTGGGTATTTATACCAGAACATGAAAACACTAATTCAAAAGGATATATGCATCCATATGTTCAATGGACCATTTCTAGGGAAGAATTTTAGGCACAGAAAAGGTGTGCCTTCTATTTATTATCTCCCAGTAATGGACAGGTATCTGGGATTCAGTGTCAGGTTGCCTATTTCAGAACAAGGGGAGTCTGGTCACTGTAATCCTCTCTCCTTTCCAACCCAGCTTTGGGAACTCAAAGAACACCTAGTCCACCCTCTGTCCCTGGCCTCCCCTCCTCATGAATCCTGCTCATACATTGCATTCCATGCTCAGTGGTTCATGGCTATCCACTGGGGAGCAACATCCATGGCATTCCTGTGAATGATCCCATTATCTACCTGGTAACGTTCTGTTCCCACCACCCCCATGCCACAGCACACTGGGTTTAGGGCAGCCAAGAGTGGACAAGAGACTTGTATGATACTGTATGATATCACTTATGTGCAATTCTAAAACAATACAAGTGAATACACATGCAAAATAGAATCAAACTCAAGATTTAGGGGCTTCACTGGTGGCTCACTGATAAATAACCTGACTGCTGATTCAGGAAATGTGGGTTCAATCCCTGGGTCAGGATGATCCCCTAGAGGAGGAAATGGCAACCCACTCCAATATTCTTGCCTGGAGAATTCCATGGACAGGGGAGCCTGGCAGGCTATAGTCCATGGGGTTGCAAAGAGTCAAACATGACTTAGTAACTACACACATGTTCAATGCATCATTATTTACAATAGACAAGATGTGTTGACAACCCAAGTGTCCATCAACAGATGAATGGATAAGAAGATGTGATATGTATAAATGTATACCTATATATATTGGAATATTACTCAACGGAATAATACTCAATGGACTTGAGTTTTATTCAATGGAATATTACTCAGCCACTAAAAACAATGAAATCTTCCCATTTGTGAGAATATGGATGGACCTTGAAGGTACAACAGTAACGGAAATAAGTCGGACAAAAGACAAATACCTTATGATTTCACCCATCTGTAGAATCTAAAAAAAAAAAACCACAAAACAAACAAACAAACAAAATAGAAACCAACTCATAGATACAGAGATCAGATTAGTGGTTACCAAGAGAAAGGGAGTCGGGGTGAGCAAAATGAGTGAAGAGGGTCAACTGTATGGTGACAGATGGTAACTAGGCAGGTGGGACTATCACTCTTTAGTGCACATAGATGTGAAATTACAATATAGTACAGCTGAAACTTATAAAATAAAAAAACTAAAAAAAAAAAAAAAGTCACTCAGGCTGATGTATGAAAAAAGGCTGGAAGATCACAAGAGTGGGAGAGGGAGACAGGGTGGGAAGCTGGGCAGTCATCCAGGAACAAGCAATTGTGGCAAACTTTCTCTGCAAAGTGCCAAATGATAAATATTTCCAGCACTGCAGGCCATACAGACTTTGCTGCAACTACTCCATATGCCCTTGAGTGCAAAATTAGCCACAACAATATGTAAATAGGCATAATTCTATTCTAATAAAACTTTATTTATGGACATTGACATGTGAATTTCATAAAGAGCTCATGTGTCACAAAATGTCATCCTTTTTTTTTTTCAAACCACTTAAGATGTTAAAACTATTCTTAGCCTACAGACTACATAAGCTGAACTTGGCCCAAGGGCCATAGTTTGTGGATGGACAGGTTTGAAGTTTACAAGGAGGCAGAACTCACATGATATTTGACTGGGTGCACATGACAAGGAGGGAAAAGAAAAGAATGGAGGAGTCTGCTGGGTTTTGACCTGAGCTGCTGCCGCAGAGTCCTGGGGAGATGAACTAACACCCCTTTTGATGTTCTTCACTGCGCCATAAATCTAACCACCCGGCACTGAGGTTCAAGACCTCATGGCCAACTTCCCCAGCCTTGCCTCTGACCACCATCCTTCACACACCCTGCCTTCCAATCAAGAATGTTTCCAGTTTGCTGGCTCTTGTTCACACACCTACAAGGCCCTTCCTCTTCTTTCCTCTGTGTCCAAATTCCATGCATCCATCACAGGCTGTAAAACCTGTCCCACAGACTCCTCCAGCTCTCCTAAGAGGAAGGACCAGGGTGCTGCCCCTCTACATCTACCACTCCCATTGCCTTGCTCAGCCTCTATTTGCATTTTAGGTGCTAGTATTCACATCTCAGGTCTCTGACCTAAGTATAAGAACCAAAGGGATAGATCTGTATTTCATTCATATTTTTATATCCTCCCATAGCCAGCCCCTTTCAGAACTTACTGGATTTCTTACGCTCTGTAGGCACTGAAATTTTTATTAAGATATTTAAGGAGACAAGTGTGAAGGTGTGGAAACAAGAATAATTATACATATCCCTGAATGAGACGCTGGGCTGGATGAATAACAAGCTGGAATCAAGATTGCTGGAAGAAATATCAATAACCTTAGGTATGCAGATGATACCACCTTAATGGCAGAAAGTGAAGAACTAAAGAGCCTCTTGATGAAGCTGAAAATGGAGAGTAAAAAAGCTGGCTTAAAATGTAACATTCAGAAAACTAAGATTATGGCATCCAGTCCCATCACTTCATGGCAAGCAGATGGGGAGAAAATTGGAAACAGTAAAAGATTTTATTATCTTGGGCTCCAAAACCACTGCAGATGGTGACTGTAACCATGAAATTAAAACATGCTTTCTTCTTAAAAGAAAAGCTATGACAAACCTAGACAGCATATTAAAAAGCAGAGACATCACTTTGCTGACAAAGGTCCATACAGTCAAAGCTGTGGTTTTTCCAGTAGTCATGTATGGATGTGAGAGTGGGACCATAAAGAAGGCTGAGTGCTGAAGAAGTGATGCTTTTAAACTGTGGTGCTCGAGAAGACTCTTGAGAGTCCCTTGGATGGCAAGGTGATCAAACTAGTCAATCCTAAAGGAAATCAACCCTGAATATTCACTGGAAGTACAGATGCTGGAGCTGAAGCTCCAATACTTTGGCCACCTGATGTAAAGAGCCAACTCATTGAAAAAGACCCTAATTCTGGGAAAGGTTGAGGGCATGAGGAGTAGGGAGTGACAGAGAATGAGATGGTTGGATGGCATCATTGACTCAACGGACATAAGTCTGAGCAGACTCCACGAGATAGTGAAGGACAGTGAAGTCTGGCATGCTGCAGTCCACGGGCTCACGGAGTCAGACACGACCGAGCAACTGAAGAACAAAACTGAATGAGAAACCTGGTTTCTTGATAAAGTAGTAATACTCTTTTAAAGGACAATATTTTTTTTTAGAAACTTTAAGTTTTTGAAAGTTACCATACAATTTTTTATTCTCACTAACAATATCTAGGGGCTTTCCAGGTGGCGTTAGTGGTAAAGAACCTATCTGCAGCAGACCCAAGAGTTGCAGGTTCCATCCCTGAGCCAGGAAGATCTTCTGGAGGAGGGCATAGCAGCCCACTCCAGTATTCTTGCTTGGAGAATTCCATAGACAGAGGAGCCTGGCAGTCCATGCAGTCGTCGAGTCGGATATGACTGAGCAACTTAACAAGCACACACGCATGCCCGGAGTAATATCTAAGGCTTTCTATTTTTCCACAACCTTGCCAACATTTGTTTGTATCTGTCTTTTGTTTTGTTTTTGGCTTCCAAGTGACATGTGGTATCTTAGTTCTCAGACCAGGGATGGAACTCATGTCCCCTGTAGGGTGCAGGATCTTACCCACTGGACTGCCAAGGAAGTCCCTAAAGGACAGATATTTGAAACAGGAATCATCAGCAATAAGTCAGAGGCTATGCAGCACCTTTATGTGTGTGTTAGTTGCTCAGTCGTGTCTGACTCTTTGTGACCCCATGGAATTCTCCAGGCAAAAATACTGGAATGGTTTGCCATTCCCTTCTCCAGAGGTCTTTCCCAACTCAGGGACTGAACCTGGGTCTCCTGCATTGCAGGCAGATTCTTTACCACCTGAGCTACCAGGGAAGACCACAGTACGTTGATAACTTCTCTTAAGTCTTTCTATTAGTTCTTCCACCCTTCAACACCATATTTACATCTGAATGAAAGTATTTTGTTCAAAGACTGGCATTGAAGGTCCCTCAGGCATTCAAGCAATCAAAATGCTCAGAACAAATTTAGCAAACAAGTAAGCATCTCACTCACCGAGAGGTGTTCCCGACCTGTATCAACAACACCTGTGGGAAGGGTTCCATTACTTTTGTTCGTGGTGTCCCCAATGTCATTTGCCGCGGTTCCGTAATCTTAAATTGGAGAAAGGGGGAAAAGAAGGAAGCATGAAGTTGAAGTTGTCTTTAGGCTGCAATCAAACATGAGCCAAAGTAGAATCCAGATCAAAGCAAGACAAATCACAAGCTTCCAAACCACTGACAGTGTGGCTGGGGAGAAACATGACACCTCCCCACCTTGGTTTAAATTCACTGTAAGACTGTGTGATGTCAAAACTGTATTCAACTCAGATCTTTACATCATTGCTTTGTTGGTCAAATTCCAAACCAGGTTGAGGATTTTTTCTCTGCATATGAAGGTTTTTATTATATAATATTGTATATGATATCAATATATTCCTTTTTTGATAAAGTAATGAAAATACAAAAAAAATCGACCATACAACAGTCATAGATTTATAGGCCTAGAAGAGTCTTTGGAAATCAAGTCTAACCACCAGTTTTACAGCCAAAGAATGAAAGCTCAGAAATATTACTAGTAATTACTAGTCTTAAGGTCAACTGGCAAGAAGGCAACAGAGTCCGGAAATCAGACTTGAAATCAGCAGCACTGATTTCTGGACATCTTACTTTTTAAAAGAGTTCTGAATTGCCAATATTTCAGTTGCAGAATTAATGTATAGGGACTTCACCAACACAACACTTAGAATTTTGAGGATATGTTCTCATAGTTCTCAAATGTAGCTGCTCCTCTGGATCAATTTAGCCTACATGGGTCAGGATAGAAATAAGTGATTTTTCTGTAGGGAACATCTTTATTAATAATATTATATATAAAAGTCATAAAAAGTTTTAGTAAACTTATTGAAGACAATGTTGTTTATAAACGGTGTGTATTTTTATTCTAAATAGATATGGTGCCTTCAATTTCCATCCTGAGCAACCAACCTCATCAAGCCAGTCCCAGCTAATCTTCCCTTGGTAGAAATATCATGCTGGCCTCAAGGCAACCAATTTAAATTATATTCTTATTAGCAGAGTATTCCTTTGAATGTGAATGAAAATTAACAAAAACAGCATTTATTTTCTATCTGTGGCTGTTTCATTCTTAACCGTAAAACTATATTCTTACCATTTTCATTTTGAAAATATTAGAACTTATTAATATTTCAAACACTAGGAGATATCATTTATTTGCTTATTTTCCCTCTTCATATTATATCCAGCTACTCATGCAAAATTAAATCATTAAAGTATCTACAGTTTAATATAACAACATTTTAGGCCAAATATTCAATGTGTGATCTGAGTCCAATGGAAAGATGACATTTTTAGAGACTTAAAATTATTGGAAAGGAGTTCAAAACATAATTTTAAAATGGAAAAATCACAATACAATTTCTCTGTGATACAATCTGATGTACTCTTTCTTTAAGCCATATCAAAACAAATAAATATAAAAATACACAAATCACATCCACAAAATCACCCAAACCACAACAGCCTGGAGGGAATATGGCTTAACATGCATAAAGCAAGAAAAGACAATTTAATTCCCTAGATAAAATTAGCTCAAGTTAAATATACACACATAAACACAGAGAGAATCATTTTATATTTAAAAATGCAAATTATTTTTACATTAAAAATATAAATATACACATTTGTCAAGGTGTGCATCAGAATTAAAGAATATATATTTTATAGAATAAATATATAAATGCAACATTTTGATCAATGTAACTTTTGATCAATTTTAAATTTCAAGCCAAGTCTTGAAATTGAGCCTGCCATTTCCGCAAAAGAAGCCTCCTGATCATGAAAGTGGTTTCAAAACTATTAACAATGGGTTCTCATACCTAGTAAAATGACCCTGGAATTCAATTAAAATAGCAAAGGAAAGATGAGATATTTGGTAAGCTGATGCTGGGAGGGATTGGGGAAAGGAGGAGAAGGGGACGACAGAGGATGAGATGGCTGGATGGCATCACCGACTCGATGGACGTGAGTCTGAGTGAACTCCGGGAGTTGGTGATGGACAGGGAGGCCTGGCGTGCTGCGATTCATGGGGTCGCAAACAGTCGGACACGACTGAGCGACTGAACTACTGAATACAGTGGACAGTTTGGTTCCCTTCTTCCACATTCCAAAAGTAAAAGAGTTAGTTCCTCAGTTGTGTCTGACTCTTTACAACCCCATGGACTGAAGCCCTCCAGGCTCCCTGTCCATGGAATTCTCCAGGCAAGAATACTGGAGTGGGTATCCATTCCCTTCTCCAGGAGATCCTCCCAACCCAGGGATTGAACCCGGGTCTCCTACCTTGCAGGCAGATTCTTTACCATTTTAGAGAGACCCATTTTATTCAAGGGAATTTATTCCTCTAGGAAAGTTGATCTAAACTCCAGGGGTGGATCTATTTAACCAAGGGTTAATCCAGCCTCAATACTGGAGGCAAAATTGAACCATGACCCAACCGAGTCCTGAGTCAGAAACAGGGAAGGTTTGATGGAGGTCTCTGGGAAAGTTCTCCTTCTTCTGGAACAATTTCAGAAGTTCCTCCCTTTCTCCCATCAATGTGAATGACTCATTTTAAGACCATAAGAGAAACCAGCGTTCAGTGAAGCCAGCACAATGGGCAGGAGGGTGCAGAGATGGGGGGAAAAAAACCTGGATCCCTGATGATATGGTTGAGTTGCTGGTTTCACCAACTTCAAAACGTGCCTTGCCTTTGAGGTTCCTGTCTCTGAGCCAGGCTTTTTCATTATATAAGAAACATAATTTTGAATTGGGTTTACCGTCATAGCCAGAAATTGATACACCTCCCTTTTCTTGGTAGTCAAGGCTTTTAAACAGGTAATTAGTTCCCAATTATGGAAACAAAATGTCTGTTACAGCGGAATGGATTTACTACTTCCAAGAACAAGCATGAGAGAGAAAACACTATTTACAGGCATTGTAAATATCAAGGGAAAACAGCCATCAATACCGAATGATTTTTGAAGTATTATTTTGGCCTAAGTCATGCTTGAAGTGTATATTTAATTGAGCTTAAAGTTCTTCTTCAGTTGATTTATTACATTTTAGACAAATATATTTTGAAAAAATACAAAATACAGACCACATGATAGCTACCTTCATAAATTACATCAGGATAATTTGGATTTGCACCTAAAAAGCAAAACAAAACAAAGATATCTTGTTAAGTATGCATTCAAAGTTTAAAAATTACTAACTAAGCCCACTAAAATTGGCTAAATACATATTGAAGGTTTTAAATTGAATGGATTGTTCTATAGGTAAATAAAATCTGAAATTCTAGGTTTGCTTCATGTTAACCTTGTTGCTCTTCTCAAGCCCACAACTCCCGTCTCTATTCCAGAAAGGAAAAGAAAGGGGCAAACAGAAATTAAAAATCACTTTAATGAGAAAAAATTCAAGCATCAATGAACTATGGCCACTTTTTTTTTTGCTGTTTCTATTAAACATTTGAGCAATTTAATTACAATTTTGGTATTTTCATTCCAGAAGAAGATCACTTCTGATCCACTTTGATTATTCTCTGATGACTCAGGGTTTACTTTCATACATTGTTTTGGAAGGTCCATTTGTATTCACAAACACATTATTAACCAGCCTGGATGATAACGCCTGAAGTACAATTTTTCTCTCCACTTTGTCTTGAGGGACATTTCCAAGACAGAATAACCCTTTTATTACCCTAATATAACACAGAAAAATAAATGAACTTTCTCTACTGAGGTTACAAAAAATGTTATGTCAAGAAAGAAATTCAAGAGTATACCTTTTTTTTTTTGGATATGTCTTTAGTCACCAAAATGGTCAGAATATTCTGTTTTAAAATATTTCTAAGAAAATTTAAAAAAAAATTTTTTTTAATCTTTTTAAAATCACTGTTAACAAGAACAGGTGACAAAAAATTTTCTGCTACTTATTCTTCAATCAAAACTATTGAAACTACAGTATCTATATGAAAGCCTGCTTGGAATTAAAATCAAAATTTGATGTAACATTTAAGCAATTACGAAATGAATTTCCAAAGTCACTTTCTATGCTTTTAGTCTTTCCTCACTGTGTGAAATACAAAATTTGTAAACTATAAAATTTACTTGATTCTCATTTCATTTCTGGACTCTTAACAGAAATATACTTAATATCAGTGAAACTTGAGCCTATTTTCTGTTTTTGTAGCTCTTAGTAAATAAGCAAGATTAATTTAAATGAAGAACCAAATAAAAGTGGTCTTAATATTCAAGCCAGAATTTCAATACAGTTCATCTAGAAGATACCTATTTTAGCAGGGGAAAAAATAAGTCAATCATTGTCCATTTTGATTCAGGGATATTGCATACTGCTGTGCAGTCTGTGCTTTGTACAACTCTAGGGGGCACCATTAAGACTGTCACCAATGTTAATGGAATCACCTGAAATTGTGCAGTGCACAACCTGTACAGCCACTCCTGATGACCCTACATCAATTCATGCAAAGTCATCATTTCAGTCATTTTCAATTATATTTTGAGTTTTATAATCCCAAACATCATTTCAAAATAGCTTTGAGTTACAGAATATCAATAGACATTGTCAGAATTATTTGTAGCTGATACAACATTCCTGAGAAGGCTCTTGAAAGTGACTCTGCAAGTTGAAGGGGAATTCAGTGAATAAAGCAAGGGAATATCTCAATGGAAGCTCTAGGAATGTCATTAACAGGACACCCGCCCATCCTCTGAAGTCTTTTCTCTTTGCAACGTCCTTGGACCTACCTAGTGACGTGCCCCCAAAGTTAGGATTTTCCACCACTGCTGAAGAAAAGGTTCTATAATCCCAAGAAAGAAAGTCATTCTTTGCACTGCTCAGTAATCTGTTACTTTTTTTTTCTTTTGTTTTTAATTTATTTTAATTGGAGGCTAATTACTTGACAATATTGTAGTGGTTTTTGCCATACATTGACATGAATCAGCCATGGGTGTACATGTGTTCCCCATCCTGAACCCCCCTCCCACCTCCCTCCCCATCCCATCCCTCAGAAGATCCCATTCTGATCTGGTCCCACTGGTCTCTCAACATACAATCTGAATCTGCAAGGCATCTGCCCATTAGAGTCTGCTCCTCACTTCTAGACCTCACTCTAGGTCTCCAAGGCCCAGAATTTTCTCACCATGGCCCTGCACAAACTTCCTAGGACTGGTAAGCCCCTCCCCTACAACTGTCACCTCCAGGCAGCCACGCCACCAGGATGAGCACCCTCTGACATAAGACCCAAGTGAGTGTGAGCCAGGACAGGCGGGCTGAGGTGGCCACATGCACACCCATCCCCTTCATACAGCTCTCACCATATCACCGGAAGCCCAGGGCAGGGGCCATGACTGGGGACCAGCTCTACTGAAACCGCTCTGCTTCTGCTTGGAACGCCAAGAGTCTGAGAATTCGACCTGCAAACCCAGGCTTCCAGGTCATTATAAATATATATTTGCCAAGGTAACAGAATGTACTAAGTCACTTCAGTCATGTCCGACTCTGCGACCCCATGGACTGTAGCCCTCTAGGTTCCTCCATCCATGGGATTCTCCAGGCAAGAACACTGGAGTGGGTTGCCATGTCCTCTCCGGGGGATCTTCCCAACCCAGAGATCGAACCCACATCTAGTATGTTGCAGGAGGATTCTTAACCACTAGTGCCACCTGGGAAGCCCAAGGTAGGAGAATAGAACTTTTTTTTTTTTTTTTTAACAAGTCATTAACTTCATTTATATTTCTTAAGTATTTGGATTGAAGCATGTGGACCCTCACTCATACTAAATTAAACAACCATCTAAGATGGCCTGAGGCCAGGGAGTTTAAGTTTTAAAACCGGGACAGTTTTGAGCAAATCTGTGCAGTTTGTCCAGGATGGGGGCCTTCCCTGGACATAGGAAGTGCTAAAACTGGGACGAGTCGGTCACTCTGATTTCTTCTCATACCTTCAACAACCCTACATGCAGTCACCACCTGATTCCATCAGAAAGTAAAGAGGCTCTATGGATTCAGAGCCAGATTTATCTAAACTATACATGAATAAACTTCACCGAATATGACTGATATACAGGTGTATTCAGCCTCATCACAGAAAGGGAACATCCAAACTCATTACTCACACAAAGCCCTGCTGCTGCTGCTGCTAAGTCACTTCAGTCATGTCTGACTCTGTGCGACCCCATAGACGGCAGCCCACCAGGCTCTGCCATCCCTGGGATTCTCCAGGCAAGAACACTGGAGTGGGTTGCCATTTCCTTCTCCAAAGCATGAAAGTGAAAAGTGAAAGTGAAGTCGTTCAGTCATGTCTGACTCTTAGCAACCCCATGGACTGCAGCCTACCAGGCTCCTCCGCCCATGGGATTTTCCAGGCAAGAGTACTGGAGTGGGGTGCCATTGCCTTCTCCACAAAAAGCCCTGCTGCTGCTGCTGCTGCTAAGTCACTTCAGTCATGTCTGACTCTGTGCAACCCCATAGACGGCAGTCCACCAGGCTCTGCCATCCCTGGGATTCTCCAGGCAAGAACACTGGAGTGGGTTGCCATTTCCTTCTCCAATGCAGCAAAGTGAAAAGTGAAAGTGAAGTCGCTCAGTAGTGTCTGACTCTTAGCGACTCCATGGACTGCAGCCTACCAGGCTCCTCCATCCTTGGGACTTTCCAGGCAAGAGTACTGGAGTAGGTTGCCATTGCCTTCTCCACACAAAGCCCTAGGAAGATTCAAAATGTTGAATCAATGTTGAATCAATTCAATATAGCAAATGGGTACAGGAAAGTGGGATCTGGGATGGGATCAAAAGGAAATAGCTTAGCTCAGAACCTGGAAAACCAGGTCCTTTTCCAAACTTTTGATTCTTATCAGTGCATGGCTTTTCTACCAAGTTCACAGGCAAAACCATGAGGTCAGGCCTACACATTCTGAAAAGCACTATATTTTCCTTGTTTCATTGTCCCAGATGCATGAGAAGTATTGTCACTTTACTTTCATTGTCAGAAATAGCCAAATTTAGCACAAGATTATGAAACTCACAGGAAGACAACGTGGGAGGAACAATTTTTTTTTCCTCCCTATCATACTGTACTATGTCTGACGAGGACCTGTTCATCAAAAGAAAGAAATGTCTCTTCCTATACAAAGGTTTAGAAGACCTGCTACATGGAAGGATGCACAGACCCAGACTTTACAAAATGCTAGGGTCACATTACTCCAGCTGACCCCAGCTTAACAAGCATATTATTTTGCTTCTGGCAACTTCTGAGTCAAGCTAAGCTTCAATGATGTTTACATGCTAATAGCACAGTAGCTATTAACGTCATATTAAATGCAGAAACAGGAAAAAAATCACCATTTCCTTTTCAGACTTTTGGCAATGGTCAAAATTCAAAGATATCTGCCATTTTAAAGCCTAATTTCTCACTGGTTCCTTTTATTTAGTTTAAATTTATTCACTATGTATCATTATGTGCTAAAGGTAGGAACCACTGTTGGAGATAATCTGTATTAAAAAGTGAATGAGAAAAGATAAACATGGGATAGGAGGGGAAAAAGTCAATGAAAAGAGAATTGAAAGAGACATGTGTACCCCAGTGTTCACTGCAGCACTGTTTATAATAGCCAGGACATGGAAGCAACCTAGATGTCCATCAGCAAACGAATGGATAAGAAAGCTGTGGTACATATACACAATGGAGTATTACTCATCCATTAAAAAGAATACATTTGAATCAATTCTAATGAGGTGGATGAAACTGGAGCCTATTATACAGAGCGAAGTAAGCCGGAAAGAAAAACACCAATACAGTATACTAACGCATACACATGGAATTTAGAAAGATGGTATCGATAACCCTGTATGCGAGACAGCAAAAGAGACACAGATGTATAGAACAGTCTTTTGGACTCTGTGGGAGAGGGAGAGGGTGGGATGATTTGGGAGAATGGCATTGAAACATGTATAATATCATATAAGAAACGAATAGCCAGTCCAGGTTTGATGCAGGATATAGGGTGCTTGGGGCTGGTGCACTGGGATGACCCAGAGGGATGGTACATGGAGGGAGGTGGGAGGGGGGTTCAAGATGGGGAACATGTGTATACCTGTGGTGGATTCATGTTGATGTATGGCAAAACAAATACAATATTGTAAAGTAATTAGCCTCCAATTAAAATAAATAAATTTAAATTAAAAAAGAAAAGAAAGACAAATGCACTTGAGTAATGCACTTGTCGTGGAGATTTGAGAAGGGTTATGGTTCCCCACACCAGGGTCTCCTGCATTGCAGGAAGATTCTTTACCATCTGAGCTATGGGAAAGTCCCCAAGAGAGAGAGAGTCATGGTTTCTTGAGGGCTTCCGCAGTGGCTCAGTGGTAAAGAACCTGCCTACCAAAGCAGGAGACACAGGAGATGTGGGTTTGATGCCTGGGTCAGGAAGATCCCCTGAAGGAGGAAATGGCATCCCACTCCAGTATTCTTGCAGGGGAAATCCCATGGACAGGGGAGCCTGGAGGGTTATAGTCCATGGGGTCGCAAAGAGTTGAACATGACTGAAGCCACTGAGAACAGCACGGCATGGTTTCTTGAAGACTATACTAGTAGCTCTCATCAACTAAGAAATCTCAGACAGGAGCAACAGAGGTGGCCTCAAGCTCTAAAGCGTCGTGTTGGGAATCTCCAGAATAAAATATGGACTTCCTGGGACTCCCTTAACCCACTGGCATTCCAAACAAGCAGCAGACCATTCTCTACCTCCGCGGTTCACTCCAGTGTAGAAGCTAAAACTCTTTCCCAACCCAAACAAGATGAGTGCCCAGGTCTGCTTGTCTAATGTTCAAGTACTATCTGCTGAAGAGTCTGTTGAGTACCTCCAGGTGCTACACTCGCTAGTACCTTCTTGCTGACCTAAGGCCTGTTGTCAGAAATTATGGGAAGAGAGTTAACAGGTCCAGAGTGCAGCCTGAAAAACCCCAAGTGAAAAAGAACCATGAAGATTGAATTACAACCACACATGCACTCCTGACAAAGCTCTGTGTTCAACGTGCCATGTCTGCACCTCCAAAAGATGGACCTTGAGGACATTTAAGCTTCTAAACATGGATGACAGAATCACTTCCCCCCCCACAACAATATCGAACCAACGTTGTCCACCATTCTCTTAAGTCCATGCTAAATAGCTTAATGTGAGGGCCTATTTATTTCTATCTTCCAATCTCATTTATAGCTCATGAGTAAATCTTATGACTTTGTATAAACCTTCATGAGTAAATCTTTATGATTTTTTAACTGCAAAACACTACAGTAAAAGGAAAAACACATTTGCAGGATTTCAAAAATGGGGGGAAGATAGGTAGCCTGACCAGAGGGTTCACTTTCCATTCTGCTCTAGAGATAAAAATAATAGCAGAGGCCAGAAGACACATCTGTTTCTTTCCTTTAGGCTTTTCGTCTCTAACGCTTAAAAAGAAACTTTTTTGTCTTTCCTTTCAATTCTTTTTGCAGACTCTCTTTAGCTTGATTTTTAAAAATATTTCAAAGGATTCCACACGATAAAGGAATAACAAAAGATGTGTTCTTTTCAAATAAACTTTCCTTTGCTTTGTCAACAGTGTTTTCTAACTCAGGGCAGACCACCTTTTGAATTCCAGAGCCTTCTCCCCATCCCTCTCAGAATGGCAGGCAGAACTCAGGGACCAAAAACATCGGTGGTTCAGACATCTGGGTCCTTTTCTGGCTGAATCTCTACTGTGCCTGCAGCACTGAGAGCCTCTTCCCTTTTTCTACAACAAAGAAGTCTTCCATCTGACAGAAGAGGATAATAGCATTGGCTTGGCAACTCCTCAGGAGCTTCAGGAGGTGTAATTAATTAACATTAGTCCTCTTGAGACAAAAAGAGCTATTTAAGTATAAATCTTAATTATCATGATTATTATGAGTCTATAGCAGAACCATACCCTTCTCTGTTTTTAAGGCAGAAAAGCAGGCAAAACTTTTCTGCCTTTCACTCCCAGGACAGGACATGGGTCTTGACAAATGGCCTTAAGAATAAGTAGTGGGGGTGGGGGGCTTTATATTTTATGAATGTATAACATTTGGAGAAATTTCCTCACCCCACATTCTTTGGCCTAAGTACACCAAATCTAAATCTGCCAGTTCGAGGGCAATTCTAAGTGTTGTAGAGAGCGCTAGTTCATCCAGACGTCATGAATCTTTGGATAAAATGGCACAAATGAAAAGCTGTGGGGAAAGCTCTTCCAATATTTATAGTTTGCTTCTGACGCACATTTTGCATAGGAGACAACTGCTCCCGAATGAGGCAGCATAAGTCACTAACTCCCACTGCTTGTGTGAATGAGCATTCTTGAGCTGTGACATTCTTCCTGAATGAGTGGGCCATAGAGGCACTCTTTATGTACTGCCTAAAGAATGGAAAGCTTTAAAATCTGGGTATTTTATCGTCTAGCACTCCGGCTAGGTTTGTTCTAAGCCTAAAGCGTTCATCATTCGGGTCATGATTTCAACAAGAGAATCTACTCTTAAACAATCAATGTGTTCATGTTTACAATAATACCTGCCCTTGAATATTCTTGGAACTTGTGCTTTCTAATCAGAAGATGCTAGCAAAAGCTCCAGGTTTCTTCCACATGGCCCTCACAAGCAATCTCTCTACCGTGAATTTCCGCTTAGAATTCTGCTTAAAAGGGCACCCTCTCCAATTCTAATCTCCACTCAGTCTCCACACACATTCATGTTCGTGAAGCAACTTTTCTACATGTGGGACTGAATTCCAGTGACAGCCACATAATGGATCAATTTCATCTTAGACAAGTCTTATTTTTCACCCATAAGCTAAATTGGATACAGAAGCATCTTTGGAGAATCTGCAGATAACCCCTTGCTTTCCATGTGTGTGCCTGCACCACCACCTCTACTTATTCACTCTCCTAAGCTGCCTTAAGTCATCATGTTATTGTTGTTGCTTAGTCGCTAAGTTATGTCCGACTTTTTTTGACCTCATGGACTGTAGCTCGCCAGGCTCCCCTGACCAGGGGATTCCCCAAGCAAGAATACTGGAGTGGGTTGCCATTTCCTCCTCCAGGGAATCTTCTCGACCCAGTTATCAGACCCGAGCCTCCTGCATCTCTGCATAGGCAGGCAGTTTCTTTACCACCGAGCCATCCCAGAAGCCCTGAGCCATCCTGCTTTTAGGTAAACCCAATCAGAGTGCTTCTCTGTGCACCAGCTACTCCATGTTTTCATCATTATTCCTGGTTAATACCCTTGGAGAGTCAGTGAGGTAAGCTCAATGAATGCCTGAATAATCCTTCCAGTGTTCACACTGCCCCCGCCCCAGCCCTTGCCAGAGTGCAGGGAAGGACTGAAAGAACCGCCTTCACTACTCAAGTGTGGTCCATGGGTTTGCAGCACCATCTGGGAGCTCATTAGAAATGCAGATTGTCAGGCCCTTCTCCAGATCATGGAATCAGAATCCGCATTTAACAGGATCCCCGGGAGAGCTTATCTCTCATTAAAGGTTGAGAAATCCTGATTTATAATTCCTTGGCAAGTGTGGCCAAAGTCAATAGACCCCAGCGTTCATAGAGGGTAGTACTTTTTCAGTGAAACATAGAGTAACCCTGAAAATAGCAGACCTAAATATTGAGGGGGCTGGATAACGACTGCAAAAATGTTGGGGGTGAGGGCAAGAGATGTGTTTGTCTCTAGAGGCGTATATCTGGGTCCCACTGCAAATGGCAAGGCGGAAGGGAGAGAGCTTAGACACCTGAGGCAGCTTATATTCACCCACCCTCTCTAGGAACCTAACACTGACTCAGTTTTCTCCTAAAAAGGCCAAGTCTAGAAAGCTCCTGTAGTCAAGTGACAGAGTCTGGGGGTCCTCTTCTCTGGGCAAGCCCAAGCCCCCAGAGAGGCGAGGACAAAGCCAAAGCTGAGATGAAGCCGTTCTGGGCAGTTTCTTCCTAAGGCCAGAAAGCATAAGCACTGGGGAGGTGAGGATGGGCGCACTGGCAGCATGTTCTTGCCCCTCCCCCAGGAGAGGGCAGCACTGAGCTCCTCCCTGTGCGAGGTGAGGGGCCCTGAGGCCACGCCCAGACATATTCCTCTTCACAATCACCTTTATGTAAGTGTTAGAACCTGACATTTTACAGAGAAGGAAAGCTAGATTTAGAGGTGGTAAGAAATTGCTCAAAGCCACAGAGGTTATGAAAGACACAACTCAGGCAAATCAGAGCCTAGACTCAAACCCTTCTTACTGTGGCAAAGTTTCCCTTTGAATAACGGGGAGAGTGGGATAACCATGATTAAAAATCCAAGCTCAAACATCAGATCTGAGTGAGCCATGTGGATTAACACAAGAGACAGGAGTTTATTTCACTGAAAGGAAAAAGGACAATATTTGAGGTTCTACCTACTCCACTTAGTTTTTCTGTTCAAGGCTTCTACAAAAAGAGAACATTCAAAGGAGTGCTTACTTCTTTATTGCCTGCAATTTCTGCATATCTTCAGCTGAATAGGGTTTCCCTGGTGGTGCAGAGGTTAAAGCGTCTGCCTGCAATGTGGGACACCTGGATTTGATCCCTGGGTCAGGAAGATCCCCTGGAGAAGGAAATGGCAACCCACTCCAGTATTCTTGCCTGGAGAATCCCATGGACGGAGGAGCTTGGTGGGCTACAGGTCACGGGTCGCAAAGAGTCGTACACGACTGAGCGACTTCACTTCCACTTTCACTTTCAGCTGAATAGGGTTCCTTCTTTTCATGAGTAGGTCCTGCCTAACAGTGGGATAAGGACATCCCTGGGAATTAGAAGCCAAGAGAGACAACCACGAAGAGAAGCAGGAGACAGTAATGAAAGCCCAAGTGTTTCTCTGTCCTTTATCATTTTATGGGTAGTTGAAGTATTTCCTATTATTGGAAAAAAGGGCTGTGTTTCATCACCATCCAGTAGGTAGCCCAGCGTTTTCTGTTTCTCAAACCTCCAGAGAGACCTGACAAATTGTTCAAAATCCTAGAATTCCAGTACAACAGGCTGTTAAGCAAGACTCTTCCTGCGTTAGTAACCAACACCAAAGTGAGCACCAAAGGTGGAATTCACAAAAGCAATGATTGAATCCACGTCCTTTGAAATATCTGATACATGAAGAGATTTCAAAAGGTCCCAGAGAGGAGAGAAAAAGGAAAGACTTATAAAGAAGTTTCTCTGGGGAGAAGCGTCACCATCACCACCCCACCATGGGGCTTCCACAGCTGCACTTGAGAACATGACCTGTGTTCTTTGCAGGTGAAAGGCTCAAGGACCGGTGGCTGACTCTCCCAGAGATGGCTCAGGCCAAGTGTGGTGGGATGCAGCTGACATCTGGGTCCCGCCTGTGCACCCAGAATTGTCAGGTCAAGGGATCCTGAGGGCTCCCCTGGACCAGATAGAGGCAGCACAGAAGAAAGTCTGTGGGGGAGTCTAGAGGGCCAGAGGGAGCCCCCAACGTACAAAGCTGCATTCCTGGATATGAAGGAGGAGCCACTTTCAGCAGCCAGAACACGGATGCATTTCTGTCATGGGAGTTTCAGGAGAGGGGGCTGCAGAGAGAGGAATCCCAAAGTTCTCCAGGAAAGATGAGCTGTGAATCGACACTGAACACACCCAGGTCCCAAGAGCACAGAGCCACCAGCCAGTACACTTCCCTGCCCTCCATCCCCATGCCCATCCCCTCCACCCAGGCAGCACAAAAGCTTAAATCTCATTAGCTAGCTCTAGCCCCCACCCCCATTCTGCCAACCTGCGCAGAGAGGGGAGAGGAGACTGACCCTTAAGTCAAGTCCAGAGTTGATTTCTAACTCAGAAGCGACATCCTGTTTCACAGTTGAGATTCTATCTGCAACCTCAAGTGATCCCAGGATTGTCTGTTACTCAACAATGAGCAGAAAAATCTTGCTTGGGTCAGAATTCCATCCCAGACAAGTGACTCTCACCTTTGGCTGCACACTGGGATCACTGGGGAATCTCAAAAATGAAAAATGCCAAAGCCCAAGGCTCACCCTGGAAACACAGAATCAGAATTGCTAGAGATGGGCCCCAGAAATGTGTCTTAAAAAATGAAATAAGATTAAAAAACAATTAAAACTCAACCATTAATGTGTAACAAAGAGCAGGATGCAACTGTTCTAGTAGACCATGAAGTGACTAAATAGTAAAGGGACAATGGAAAACCAAGAGGAAATGAAATGAATTTGACTGTCACCAGCTGTGTTCTTCCACGGGCTAGAAAGACAAAAATCACTGTTCTCCAGATGCATTTTGAAGCAGAAAGCTCCTTGTTGTACTTTAAATATAACTCAAAACTGACCAGTTGCTGCTGCTGCTGCTGCTGCTGCTAAGTCACCTCAGTCGTGTCCAACTCTGTGCATCCCCATAGACGGCAGCCCACCAGGCTCCCCCGTCCCTGGGATTCTCCAGGGAAGAACACTGGAGTGGGTTGCCATTTCCTTCTCCAAACTGACCAGAGCTGAGTTCAATTCCAAGCATGGGATCAGAAATAATCAGTGTAGTGTTTAGAAAGTCTTGACTCCCTTTCTCAGTTGCAAGTCAAGTTGCCAGTGATGATCTGGACTGGTACCTGGGCCCTGCTGACATCTAAAGACCTGATAACACCTGTCCCTCCTCACAACAGCCTGGCTGGGGCTGGTGTCTGGTGTCAGACTCTGCAAGGTTCCAGCACTCTGGAGAGACACATGGGCATCTTTACTGCCAGTCTCACATCCTCACACCTGTAGATGGCACCCTCTTGGCCTGGCTGATGCTGGCTTGGGGTCTCTCTGCTCCAAGTGGAAAACAGAGCGTCTGCCACAATATCCCATATTTCCACTCCATGTGGTGTGAAAGGCAATTGGAACTGTCACTAAGTTCAGTCATCCTCTTCCATGCTCACCCATTTTTATATTATTAGGTGTTTTTAATTTGTCTGGTTTTATTCCTGTTTTAATTTCTGTCAACATGCTTCCTTCTCTATCTCCAAATAGAGAGTGAATTCTTAAATAAGGTGACCATTTCATGGAAATCTGAGCTCTGAGCTGAGTGAGGAACACATGCAACTAAAGACGGAAGAGCTGCTGTTTTAATTCTTCTGGATTCATACAGTGATGCAACTGACTTCACAGAAACCCCAGACTGCCTGGTTCCTGGGAAGTCCAGAAACTCCCAGTGTGAACAAAAGGATCTCATCAAAACAACTAGAGGGAAAAGTAGCTGTAACTTTATATCATGGAGATTTGTGAGAGCTGAACTTCTTGATCAACTACTGTATGATGACAACAGAAATACTGAAGGACCATAAACTCAAACATGACCTTAAAGTAGAATGTACATTTAGACCAGCAGGGTCTAAATATATATAGTATTATATATACATATATATAATATTTCCCTTTGTAAATTTTTCTTTAGTTTTCAGGTGAGTTAAGAGGGAAAGAAAGCATTTCTAAGAAAAGCCATTCTCTGTAGGCTAGGGCTACAAATCGCATAAATATCCACAAAGATTCTACTATACAAGCCAAGTGAGGTCAGTCTCTTAACTGGTCTCACTGGTTTATGGCCCATACAGGCCATTTATATATCCACTATCACCCTGGGCCAAGTCTCTTTCATTTCCACTTTCATTTATTACTCCCTGATAGTGGGTCCTTGAGTAATACTTAAAGTGAAATAAAAATCAGTCTTTTCTAAAGCCATATTTATTTTAAAGATCTGATAAAAAAGAATAAATGAAAAGAAAGGGAAAGAACATATTTTTTAAAATATGGCTTAATTTTTGTTGTAGATAAATAAATGATTATTTCCTTTTAAGGGAATACTTGAGAGACTTCAAGCTATTCTTAGACCAAAGAACCACTCTTTCCAATCACTAGCTAAGTTAAAACTAACAAAAGCTATTGATAAAAATGAGGCCACATGGATAAGACGAATTAAACTGTACCAAAGATTGGTACTGTACAGAAATGTTAAAAAAAAAACACACACATAAAAATCCTATCTAAAATAGAAGCTTCTGGCTTTACACTGACAGAACAGTGCTCATATCAAAGCATACAAACCACTTCTAAAACTTTTAAATGCCAGACCTTCAACCTGGAATCAAGTTCACCTCCAACAGTTTCAGAAGCCAGTTGTTGGTGAAATTCACATAAATCCTTAAGTTTAGATGAGAATAATGTACTAACGTGATGTCAGTTTCTTAGTTTCGACAAAAGTAAGCAATGCAAGATGTTAGCAACAGGGAAATCAGGTGAGGGGTAGCTGTGAACTCTCGGTACCATCTCTGTAACTTTTCTGTAGATTTAAAATTATTCACAAATAAAACATTCATTTAAAAACATACAAAAAACCATTGTCCCAGAAGCAAAGATTCTGGATTTAACTATAAAGCTGTTATCCCCACAAATGTGCAGGAAGAAAATGAACACAGTAATCTAGCGATTTACTACAGCGAATGTAGCCAAGCAACTAAACTCTCAATTAAGAGGAAGATTTAATGAAACAGACAACAACTGCCAGGGTGTCTGGGTAAGGCATCCAAACATAGCTTGTTTTATGTGCTCCTGAAAGGCTGTTTGTAAATCAAACTTATATAATTCAAATCACATTTTGAGCATGCTAAGGAAGCTGGTGCATTTAAAAAGCTGCTGAATAAATACCAGGATAACAGGAAGATGGATTGTGTAACAAGAATTACTGCATTCTCATTTGGTGAAGGTGGCTTGGCAGCCATCACCCTTTGTCCATGGGGCTGTCCTGGGAGCCATACTAGTACCTGCTGCCCAATCAGCCCCTGCCCCACCGGCCGCCAAGTTTCTATTTTCCCTTCTCTCTGCAAGGCTGACTTTGTGTGGCTTTGATTAATTCAGAGCTATTATGGTGAGGAATTCTAATCATGAACAGGTCCCAATAGCCAAACACATGGCTCAGCCTCCCCAGTGGTATCAGGTATTTGGGCAATACAATCAAGCAAATAAGAATACTTTCACTGAACAAGAGTGTCTGGAGCAAGTAAACACATGATATTGTCCCTGCTGTTACTGGGGCTCCCACTGAAATTCTTCTGCTGACCATGGACTGGACTCCCAATACCAGCCATCCTTTTCCCAATGCAAACCACTGGTCAGATGGGAACTAGCACCACTCTTAGAGAAATAATTCAGGATTCCATCAACGGATGCCTTAACTCAGTCAGCCCCGGTAAGCAAAACATTCCACAATACTGGTTTCTCAGCCACAGGTGAGGGAGCAGGATTCTCAATCCCAACTGGTTAAAGGGTCAGAAAATATATCTCAAACAGCGCATGAGCCGACCAAATTCAGCACACCTGCTCACAGATTTGCTTGTATTTTGTCACTGTGGGTACAAAATCTCATATAACACGTGAGAGAAAAATAATGTGTGTGTTGTCAGAATATTGTTCAAATTATTCATCCCTATCACCTCCATGGGAGGAGTATGAGGCCCTGCTCCTGGACTGGCCTTGGCCCTATGACTTGCTTTGGCCAATGGCCTACAAGTTGAAGAAACTGTGTGCCAATCCCCAAAGAAGGCCTTATAAAGCCTTGCTTTCTTCTTTTTTTTTTTTGCTGCCCTCTTGCACTTTGTACTTATCCTAAGAAGTAGATCTCCTGCGTAGCTGCTGTTTCTGCACCCTGCACCCCAGAAAAAACACACATGCAACAAAATTCCCCTAGCTGATCTACAGGCCCATGAGCAAGATAAAATGTTTGTTTCAAGCCACTGGGTTTGGGAGTGGTTTATTGTACTCATGAGGTTGTCAATAGTTGAGTGATACACACTAGCCCTCTCCAGATGCAAAAACATTAGGTACTCACCATCATCGATTCCAGGCCAGCCCATGAAGTGAGCAGAAATCTGTTTCTCATCCTTCCCATATTCGTTCTTGGCTACTAACTTGTAGTCCCCATTGTTCATGTGAGTGGGGTTGTCCAGCTGGAGGCAGCCGTGGTACTCCGTATGATTGGTAACATGGATTTTAGTACAGATGTATTTGGACTCATTCAAAATTGCCCCGTTATAGAACCACTGAAGCGCTGGCTTGGGATTGCCTTTCACAGTGAATGGAATGCACCAGTGGTGGTCTGAGGTTGGAGATTCGAGAAATGTGATAGTTGGAGCAACTAAATTGAAAAAGAGAGAGTTAATAGCATCAGAAAGCTCAGAATTCTCCCCATCTCCAAATCTCTGTGTCATAGATAGGGGGGTCTTACTCAACCATTGTCTGGTTTAAGAAAACATACGACCTGCAACTCTGGAATCCATCAATATTTTGTATCATCATCAAGTTTGATTTAACTTTTACAGAGAGCTTCAGAAAGAATCCTTTCCCTGCTCTGCCTAAGATCCATGCATCATAGGCATCTTTACACCTATTCAGTGTGAAAATCAACTCCAAACAGATCCCAGTGATTTCTGACAGTGGAAAGGGCTCATTTGAAGTTGACTTTGGTTTCTAACACATATGCCTTGATATTATGGAGATTAATCACCAAAACATTGAGGACCACTATTCTTACAGGGCTTCGCTAAATAATACAATGACAAAAATGACTTTGGAAAGTTTGCTTGAAGCTCGGATCTCACATAAATTTTCCAAAACAAATAAAACTGGTCAATGCAAAGAATGTTACTCCTGATGTTGACTGATTATTATAAAGTCTGATAAATTGATATATTTTTCACTGTCAAATAGTAAATGCTCTTTAATAGCATCACTTTTCATTATAGTACAGTCCATTTTTGCTAGAATTTCAGATACATCAAAGTTTTGATCCTTTAAATGTCTGAGGTCCTATCTAAACCTGAAAAACAAACTAGAGATTATTTTAAAATTAAATATAAAGCACTTTATTCTTAAGGGAAACAAACATTATCAGGTAGCATCTTTAAAGAGAGTACTTATCCTGAATGAAGACACTTAAAATCCCTCTTAAGTGGGATACATGTTGTCCATTTTCATGTGGTCTGACTTTGATAAGTATAAAACTGAGGACTGGAAAAGACCTTTGAGACCTAATAGTATCATTTTTTCAGATGAAAAAACCCAAGTGCTATGAGGTTAAGTGACTTGGCCAAGGTTACTGAGTGAGGAAAATCTGGACCAGGAATCCAGAACTCTTAAAGCCCTTCCCTTCATGCATCACTTCCTGGTTGTACATGTTCATCAGATAAAGTGGGGCAATCATAGCCTGGCAACTGATACATCTGAGTGGGTCACTGCTAAGGATCTCTCAGATGTTAATATTCCCTAACACTTATTTCTCATTATCTAAACCTTGATAGACTAGACCAGCTCTCCAGACCAGGGAGTCTACATAGACATTAACCTAAACTGGAAAACATTTGAATTGGAGTGCCCTTATTTGTAGGTCTGTGTGACAAACACAGGGATCACAATGGGGGAAGGACAATACTTACCTTCCTCCCACCAGCCCAGGTCCCCATATGCCCAGGCCCCACTTCTTCCTGCCACCACACTCTAATGTGCTTTTTGTGAGGTGTTGATTTAAAGACATAAAGTTGGAGACTTGGTTGTACATGTTTGGGGATGACACTGACTTCAAGATTGGTCAAAATCATGAGAAACTGTGAGTCCAAGACCTTCTGGGCATCGGGGCAGTATTGACACTGGCAATAGGTTGGCGATTTCAATCATTCACTCCAACAGTCACATAAGGAATGTGCGTTATGAGTGAATGCTAATCAGTGTATCAACACCTCGTGTCCACATGTGTATAATGCACATTCATACTTGTGCACACTCGTGTTCTTCTCAGCCAAATCCTAATTCAGAGTGAAACCTCATTAATTTATACCACAGCAGCTCAGAATTTGCAATGATGTGAAGATTATGTATTTTTTTACTGAATACGTACATCATTCACATTGAATGAAACAATCTGGAATGCTAAGATATACGTTGCATTGTTTACAATACTGGAAAACAATGTACATATGCTAAAGAAACATTAATATCCTTTATCTTCAGAAGACAGAAACTTAAAGCAATTATAATAATAAAAGTTTTTTGCAGGTAATAATAATTTTCAGCCATTTTAGTACTATTCCTTCCACTTCCCACAGAAGCTTGATGTCAAACTAATGAGGTTTATTTTTTGTAGCATCAATATATTGAGTATGAACAGCCAGCCCAATACTTTAGGTATCACAACTTTAAAGGTTCATATTGCTTTTATAGAGAACAAACTTTAGAAACTAGTTTATCGAAATTTAAGCCACAAGTTATTAACAAAAGGAAGATAACCAGCTCTTGATATGTTCTATCAAAAAAAGACAGGATAAGGCACAATAGGACAAGTTTAAGATCGAGAAAGAAGCTTAAAGACAACACATGAACAAGAGAGATTAGCAGAAATAGAAAGAATGGAAGGAGCTGGTAACATTTCTTAATTAAGGACGCACAGAACACTGCAGATACTTTTTTAATGCACAAAGCAGCAGAGGTCCCCAACCACAAATGCGGGTGTGTCCATGATCTTTTCTATTAAAAACACACGTTGATCTGATTACGTACAATGTACAGTGAGGTTGACAGAATCTTGATCTTCTCCTACAAGATTTTCTGCCACACAAGAGATTTGCTTTCCACTGTCATCAGATGAAATGTTAGTTATCCTTAAGGAGCCCTGTGTGTGGCTTGTTTCATTCTACAAATGAATTAACAGACAAAAATAATCTTGATTAGAACTGAACCCAATAGTGAGAAGATTTGGCATTTCTTCCCCTAACTAGAGAAAATCATCTGTAACATTAGAAAAAAAATTCCAGTCTAATCAAGCTCAATAAAGGGGCAACTCAGAAGTTAATCTGTTATCCCCAGATTTTAATTATAAATGTGTGAAGCTGATTTAATCCTTGAATTCCTACCTACCTTCCTCGAAGGGAAAAAAGCACAATGAGAGTCACTCACCTTGCTCATGATGAAACTAAAAGCTTACTAGAGACCTACAGACTTTCCAATCTATGAAGTATACATAACTAAAATACAATCTGCCTTAGTCTTTGTTTAGTAAGGATAGACAGAAAGTAAATACACAACAAAACTCATTGTAAATCTCTCTATGTGGCCCTATAAAATATTAAATGATTATCGCTAGGTTAATACAATCTCAAGTTCTGAGATATTCTCATCTCTACAAACATACAAACACAAGACTTACCATATGCTTGGAAACCAGATTACCGACATCCCAGTACAAATTTGGAACTGGGTCACCTGCAACAGTACAAGATAATGTGATAGACTTTCCCTCCTCCACAGTGAGGTTAGGTGCAGCCAGATTTGCTGATGGCAAACCTATGGAGCAAGGAAAGTAAAGGAAGACATATACAAATAGTTACGTGCATTATCAAAATAACAGCAACAAGCTGAAAACTCTCTCTGCTTTAAAAATCAATCATTATTTGCTTTCTGAGACTGACTTATGTTGATCTGAAAAAATGCCAAATTGATAAGCTTTACAGATTTGATGAGAGCCGAAAGATGTGCAAAGAGATTTGAAAACAAATTTTGCATGTGTCTCAAAAATATCATTGCAGAATAATCTTTTATTTTTAAAAAAGCCCACTAGTTTGTAGAACTACATCTTCTGGTTCTTGTTCTGTTTTACAGTTATCAATCCAGTTGTTTGCACATAGTCATTGTATTTGTAGAACAGCTTATTTTTCCCTCAGTTTTCTCTCTCCCATTTTTTTTACAGTCAAGGACAAAAGGGTGGGAGGCATCTACAATTTTTGCATAAACCCATTTTTTTCATTAAATAACTCACAAATCTAACCCACTACCAGAACTAGATTTTTAAAGAGATAAACTATGATCTTGAAATATAAGTTTAAAAAGCAGACTGAGATGAAACTGGAGTCTATTCTACAGAATGAAGTAAGCCAGAAAGAAAAACACCAATACAGTATATTAACACATATATATGGAATTTAGAAAGATGATAGCAACAACCCTGTATGTGAGATAGCAAAAGAGACACAGATGTATAGAACAGTCTTTTGGACTCTGTGGGAGAGGGCAAGGGTGGGATGATTTGGGAGAATGACATTGAAACATGTATAATATCCTATATGAAACGAATTGCCAGTCCAGGTTCGATGCATGATACTGGATGCTTGGGGCTGGTGCACTGAGACGACCCAGAGGGATGGTACAGGGAGGGAGGAGGGAGGGGGTTCAGGATAGGGAACACGTGTACACCCGTGGCGGATTCATGTTGATGTATGGCAAAACCAATACAACATTGTAAAGTAATTAACCTTCAATTAAAATAAATAAATTTATATTTTTTAAAAAAAGCAGACAGAGATTTTTAAACAGCCCAATTATGGAAGTTGGTTTCAAAGCATTTTTCAAAGATAATTAATAAATTTGAACCATACAGCATTAGAATGTTTCAAAGCTATATAAATCATAGTTAAATATTACAGGTATACTTGGTCACCCTATTTATGACATGATGAAAAAAACTGTATAGATCATTATGCCAGTGAAAAGCTCCTTTTTGGAAAAACCCTGAGAAAGTATTTGTTACCAGATGAAATTCTGATGCTTATAAACATTTTTTAATATTTCAAAACAGCTTCATTTTTGTACTTTTATATTTCAAAAGTCAGCTTTTCTTACTAACGCTATCATTTCATTAAACTATTATACCATTTGGGTGTTTATACTGCTCTTATTCATAGTCTTTTTAACATGAAGGTGGGTCTCAGAATATGTCAGGTCTTGCCAGTCAAGCAAGCCTCTCGATTGGTATCAGAAACTCATCTTAGGACTGCATTCACCCCCACAGCTCTGTCCCATGGAACTATGACACATCATTAAACTCAGGAGGAACCCACAGGTCAGAAAAGGCAATTCATCTTCAATAGCCGTGAAATTTCAATTAGCCTGCCCACCCAGGGGTTTCTGACCTGTCACCTTCACACTATTATGCATAAATCCTTCTCTTAAGACACAGTTCTTACTGACAACACTATTATTATTTATTCCTGAAACCAGACTACAGTAAGATTTACATAGTACATCTCATGGTATCCCCACAATTGGTAGAGGACTTCCCAACAAGATCTGGCTTTCAGTGGGCTGGTGTGACATCTTCAGAACCCTTCCTTTTTGTCAGCCTTTAACAGAGAGCAATGTTGTATTTTTCACAAGGTTCCAAACAGTCCCCTAATAGCCTGAACTTATATCGAGCAATGAAACATATACAAGTGATCAAGAGGCACTGCAGTTGACTGGAATGAACACTGGGTCAGGAATCAGAAGCCCTAGACCCTAAACCTGGCCCATACTACGTGCCATCGGGTGAATCATTTTTCCTCTCTCAATGTGATTTATTCTATATTAAATACACTGTTCAATCAGAAGATCTAGCTAGGATTTTTCCAGCTCTAGAATTTGGTGACCACTTTTATGACAATTAAGCTTTCCAATGTAAGAGGCTTGTCATGGCAAGATATTAATACAAGGAATGGGTTTATTTTTTTAAAAATCTTGAAGCCACTGGTATGCTGTAGGTGACTTTTTCCAGATATGCATTTCTTTTAAAAAAATACATAGCCACATAGTTTGAAAAGTCTATAATTCTACAAAATGTGTTATAAAAAATATTCAAACCATCTCTCAGATCAGGAATAAGACAGTGATGCCCACTTTTGCCACTTTTATTCAACATAGAATTGGAAGTCCTAGCCACAGGAATCAGACAAAAACAAATAAATGAAAGATATCTAAATTGAAAAGGAAAAGTAAAACTGTCACTGTTTGAAGACAACATGATATTATACATAGAAAATCCTAAAGGCACCACCAAAATAATACTAGAGCTCATCGATTAATTTAGTAAAGTTGCAGGATACAAAATTAATATACAGAAATCTATTGCATTTCCAGACATTAACAATAAACTATCTGAAGAAGAAACTGAGAAAAATTCCATTTACAATTGCGTCAAAAAGAACAAAATACCTAAAAATAAATCTAAGAAGGTAAAATACTTGTACCTGGAAAACTTTAAGACACTGATGAAAGAAATTAAAAACAACACAAACAGGTGGAAAGATATATGGTGCTCATGAATTTGAAGAATTAATATTGTTAAAATGACCATACCACCCAAGGTAATTCCTATCAAAATACAAACGGCATTTTCACAAAACTTGTATGCAAACACAAAAGACCCCAAATAGCTAAAACTATATAGCTATAAGAACAAAGAAAAAAGAACAAAACTGGAAGTATCATGCTCATTGATTTCAAACTCTATGATAAAGTTACAATAATCAAGAGTATGATGTCTGTGTTTATCATTCATTCATGTCTCTTTGTGACCCCATGGACTCTACAGCCCACCAGGCTTCTCTGTTCATGGAATTCTCCAGGCAAGAATATTAGAGTGGTTGCCATTCCCTTCTCCAGGGGATCTTCCCAACTCAGGGATCAAACCTGGGTCTCCTGTATGGCAGGCAGACTGTTTACCATCTGAGCCACCAGGGAAGCCCAAAGAGTATGCTGCTGCTGCTGCTGCTAAGTCGCTTCAGTCGTGTCCAACTCTGTGCGACCCCATAGACGACAACCCATCAGGCTCCCCCATCCCTGGGATTCTCTAGGCAAGAACACTGGAGTGGGTTGCCATTTCCTTCTCCAATGCATGAAAGTGAAAAGTGAAAGTGAAGTCGCTCAGTCGTGTCCGACTCTTAGCGACCCCACGGACTGCAGCCTACCAGGCTCCTCTGTCCATGGGATTTTCCAGGCAAGAGTACCGGAGTGGGGTACCATTGCCTTCTCCACAAAGAGTATGATACTGGCACAAAAACAGACACATTGATTAATGAAACTGAAGTGAGAACCTGGAAATGAATCTATACTTATATCAACAGTTACTATTTTACAAAGGAAGCAAGAATATATAATGCAGTAAAGACAGCCTCTTCAAAAACTGGTATGAGGAAAACTGAACAGCTACAGTCAAAAGAATCAAAGCTAGACTACTTACTTATACCATGAACAAAAAGAAATTCAAAATGAATTAAAGATTTAAATGTAGGACCTAAAACCATAAACCTCCAGAAGAAAACACAGGCAGTATATACTCTCTGATACTGGTCTTAGAAAAAATTTTTTTAATAAAGGGGGAAAAAGAAAATAAATGTAACTTTGTTGTTGTTGCTATTTAGTTGGTAAGTCATGCCTGATTCTTAGCAACCCCATGGGCTGTAGCCTGCCAGGATCCTCACTCTATGAGATTTCCCAAGCAAGAATACTGGAGTGGGTTGCCAGTTCCTTCTCCAGGGGATATTCTCAACCCAGGGATCAAACGCATGTCTTCTGCATTGGAAGGTGGATTCTTTATCGCTGAGCCACCAGAAAAGCTCAAATTTAACTACAACAAAGTAAAAAAGATTTTGTAAAGCAAAGTAAACTATCAACAAAATGAAAAGTTTCCCTTTGAACAGATAAATATTTGCAAACTATATATCTGATAAGGGATTAGTATCTAAAGTATACCATGAACACATGTAACTCAACATAAAAAAGAACCATTTAAAAAATGGGCAGAGGATCTAAATAGACATTTTTCCAAAGAACTACAGATGTCCAACAGGCACATGAAAAGTGGTTCAACATCACTAATCAACAGGGTGTAAATCAAAACCACAATGAGATAACACCTCACATTATTCAGAACTAGCATGATAAATGTTGGCAAAGAATGGAGAAAAGGGAATTCTCATGCACTGTTGGTGGAAATTTAAATTGGTGCAGCCATCATAGAAAACAGTGTGGAGACTCCTTGACATTTTTTAAAAATAGAACTATCATATAATCCAGCAATTTCACTTCTAGGTAATTAATCCAAAGAAAACAAAAACACTAATCAGAAAACATATCTGCACTCTTATGTCCATTTCAGCATTGTTTTTACAATAGCCAACCTAAGTGTTCATCAGCGGTTGAAGATGAAGATGTGCTATATAAACACAATGGAATACTAGCCATATAAAAGAATGAAATCTTGTCATTTGTGACAACATGGATGGACTTAGTATTTTGCTAAGTGAAATAAATCAGACAGAGAAACACAAATACTGTATAATTTCACTTATAGGTGGAATCTAAAAACCAAAGCAAATTAAACAAACATAAAAAAAAAAAAACAGATATAGGAAAAAATCAGATAGTGGCCAGTGGAGAGTGGGGTAGGAGAGGAAAGAAGTAGGTGAGGGAAATTAAGAGGCATAAATTTCCAGTTGCAAAATACTGACAGGTTTGAAATGTACAAAAAGGACAGTGTAGGCAATATAGTCAATAATTATGTAATATCTTTGTATGGTAACGTAACTAAGGCTGAGCATGGTGATCATTTGAAATGTATAGAATATTGAAACACTATGCTGTGTATCTGAAACTTAATAGAGTATTGTAGGCTATTTATGCCTGAAAAACACACCAAAAAAGCAAACTTATAGAAAAAGAGATCAGATTTGTGGTTACCAGGTGCTGGGGGTAGGTGGAAGGAGGGGAGATTGAATAAAGTAGTCAAACGGTACAGACTTGCAGTTACAAGTAACTACGAGAGATATAATTTACAACATAAGGAAAAATTGTTTCCATTTCTTTAATTTTGTATCTATATGAGATGATGGATTTTCACTAAACTTACTGTTAAAATCATTTCATGATGTACTTAAATCAAATTGTGCTGTACACCTTAAACTTATACAGTGCTGTCTGTCAATCATATCTTAATAAAACTGAGGAAAAATATAACAACTACAAACACAGGGGGAAAAAAGAAAATATTCAAACTACCGTGTGAAAAATAGTACCCATGTGGCACTATTTCCTGTTCCCCAGAAGCACTCATTTCATCTCTTTTAACTTCCGTTTGGGTATTGATCTCTGTATCACTAAATATTGTGCTTATACTGCTGCTTCTTAGTTTTTCTGTTTTAACATAATCTACTGGCCTCTCACCATGGAAGATGAGAACTAGGCTCATGTTCACACCACTCTATGTTCATATCTTACCATATGCTATGAAGTTTTGTTGTCTGAATGTAAACATGAAGTTTACTATAAATATATAAACCTTACTGATAGCTGAAACACTGTAATAGTTATATTTTATCAAATTTAAGACCGCATTAACTGTAGGATGTAGTACTGTGATAAGAACCACTAAGAAAGGAAAAAAATGATGTCAATTCAACTATGACGTAATGCCTTCTCATCACTTAGATCTGCATTTCGTGGTTAGACTTACTGGGTAACCCATCTGTTTTAAATCTTTCTTTCCTGTATCCTATCTTTTTTTATCTGCTCTATTTATGGGGAAATTTCCTCAGATCTACCTTACAAGCTTTCTTTTGATATTTTCATTTCTGTCATACTTTTAGTTTCCAAGGCTTGTTGTTGTTGTTCCTGAGTGGTCTGCTATTATTAACACTCTTGTGTTTATTTCATAGAAGCAAGATCTCTTCTAATCCCTAATATCTATGAGACATTAATGATAATTTCTTATGAATTTTTCTTCGGTCTAAATCAGCTTTGTTTCTTGCAACTTTTTCTTTCTTTGGATGTTTTGTATTTGTCTTTAATATAAGCTTTTCTCAAACAGCTTGTGATCTTTGGCTGTTCTTTAATCTTTAAGAATGGGGCACTAGAATCATTACATATTAACTGCCAGTATCATTGTAGAGTTTCACTATTATCGGCCTCTTTAATGGATACCTCCTAGTGTCAGTATCCTTAAATCCTTCTCCGGATGGTATTGGTCAGATTATTCAGATAATGCTCTTCCAGTGTCCTGTTCAGAAGAGGAAGAAAACTAGAAATACAGGTTTCTCTGGCTTCCCTGGTAGTTCTACTGATAAAGAATCCACCTGCAATGAAGGAGATATCAGTTTGATTCCTGGGACAGGAGGATCCCCTGGAGAAGGGATAGGCTATCCAAAACTCCAGTATTCTTGGGCTTCCCTGGTGGCTCAGACAGTAAATAATCTGCCCAAAATGCAGGAGACCTATGTTCGATCCCTGGGTTAGGAAGATCCCCTGGAGGAGGAGATGGTAACATACTCCAGTATACTTGCCTGGAGAATCTGCATGGACAGAGGAACCTGGGTTCACAAAGAGTTGGACATGACTGAGCGACTAAGCACTGGCTATTTAAAAACAGAACCTTTCTATGAAACCTTTTGAAAGCCGAAATGACATAAAGCAAAGAAGCAGTAACCTTAGCACACCTGCTAACAAATGCACAGAGTAAATCAAGATAAAGCATAGATTCTCACAGACACAGCTCAAAGCTATGGTGGCTTGAGGAGATGCTGAGTGTAGTTCCCAGGAAGGAGCTTGGTGGTGCCACTCACACTGCTCAGGGCGCCTGCTGCCTCTTAACAGCTCCATGCAAAACAAATGCTGAATGCCATTTTTGCTCTTTGCCTTGTTTTGTACAAGCAAAAATCCTCTTCAGACTCCTTTCAGAAAAGCAAAGTGGTGTAAAGCAAACAGCTGTATGTAAACCCATAATTCTATGACTCTCACAGCCTCAACTCTACTTGGAGTTCCTCATGATCTTTGTTTTATCCTTTTTAGAAAACAAACTTCTAGTTCATATACACCTGGGATGTACGGGACAAAAATCTTTCAACCACTCTCCTCTATTTAGTGTTACACTGAACTCTCACTTCCTGAGCCTGGTAGAAGTTCTGCAATACAAATCAAGCTCTCCTCTTGGCTTTCCCCATTGCTAACTTGGTAACCAGTATTTTCAGCCTTCAGTCAGTCACTTACTTACCCATCTACTTCCCAGTTTGCAACTGCAAAACCACAAATGTTTGTTGACTTCTCTCCCATTTTCTTGTATTTATAGATTAATCTGCTGAGTTTGGAAAAACCACAGAGCCAGGGCTTGCCATGGTGCTTGTTCTTAAGGTCTGAGCTCCGCACTAGCTGGCTTGATCAACAGACACCTTTCCTGGCACCTCAAACATAAACCAGTGGTATAAATCTCCTACCTTTTACAAATGTATCTAACTGTGGAAATTTCAAGCACAAAAGAGGTTAAAATAGAGATTCTCAGCAGAGAATGCTATGCCATAATCTTAATTTCCCCTGTAAAATCTACCATGCTTTTTTTTTCCCTTCAAGCCTAAATTTATATGATTAACAGTTCTAAAAATGTTTGCTTAATTACAGTACTAGCAGTAATGTTTATTCTGCATTAACTGTACTAGGAAGTCTTATCTAGTACTGAATATTTTTGTTAATTTAATTCTTACAACCAAACTTGAAGTATTTGTTCTCATTCAATTAATAAAGAATGTGAGTTTTGGAAAGGTCAAATACCTCTTCCAAAGTTGCCTAAGTACCTGGGATTTGAACTCAAAGATGAAGGTGTTCACCATATAACACACTATCTTCCCAGACTGCATATATCCCTTTTAGCACAGACTATAAATACCAATACATATCCATAATCTGGAAATTTGGTTCATTTAAAAAATACTTATGCATCTATTTGTGAGGGAAGAGTGAATCTCCTTTATTTACAGAGAAATTGTATCACCCTGTCATAGCAGTTTCCAAAGGAATCTGTGAAAAATTGGCCAAGTCTAGATCTTTTAAATGTAAAGTCTTCCACAAATGAGTAAGCATCTGACTCACGTTAATTCTACAGCATTAATATGCTGGCCAAAGACTCAATAATGGAAAAAACAATCTGTACTTGAAATATCACTTGAGGTTTAATTAGCACAATAAAAATGAATTGGGAAGCATGAATAGCCAAGGCAGGATAAACCATTTGCCAGGCACTACTTCCTGGCTTAATAAGATTTGAAATCAGCACAAGTACAGAGCAAAGCTCAGCAATGCCTCCAAGAGCTTCCAGCACTTCAGTAATGGGATCCTGATTTAAGTTTCAGGGCTGTCTTCCTTTACACTCTGAGAAACCTCACTAGAGATAAGAGATGACTAGCTGCCTGGACATACAGACACCTCTGAGGCCAGGAAGAGCCCAGTAAAGGAGGTAACTCATCAATGTATTGGTTAAGACCCTGGACAGACAGATGTCAGTTAGAATCAAACTCACTCATTACCTGTTTATTTGTAATACTTGGTAAGCTTCTATTTCTTCATCTAGAAATAGGGATACTGATGACATCTACTTTCTAGAGCTTTTAGGATGGCTAATAAGATACTATGGAAAATATTCCAGATAATGTCTAGTACATATAAAGCCCTTAAAAAGTATTAGCTATGACTGTTATTACTGGAGAGGTGGCAAGAATACACAGAAAAACTATACAAAAAAGATCTTCACTACCCAGATAATCAGGATGGTGTGATCACTCACCTAGAGCCAGACATCCTGGAATGTGAAGTCAAGTGGGCCTTAGGAAGCATCACTATGAACAAAGCTAGTGGAGGTGATGGGATTCCAGTTGACCTATTTCAAATCCTGAAAGATGATGCTATCAAAGTGCTGCACTCAATATGCCAGCAAATTTGGAAAACAGCAGTGGTCACAGGACTGGAAAAGGTCAATTTTCATTCCAATCCCAAAGAAAGGTAATGCCAAAGAATGCTCAAACTACCACACAATTGCACTCTTCTCACACACTGGCAAAATATTACTCAAAATTCTCCAAGCCAGACTTCAACAGTATGTGAACCATGAACTTCCAGATGTTCAAGCTGGATTTAAAAAAGGCAGAGGAACAAGAGATCAAATTGCCAACATCTGTTGGATCATTGAAAAAGCAAGAGAGTTCCAGAAAAACATCTGCTTCTGCTTTATTGACTATGCCAAAGCCTTTGACAGTGTGGATCACAGCTAACTGGAAAATTCTGAAAGAGATGAGAATACCAGACCACCTGACCTGCCTCCTGAGAAATCTGTATGCAGGTCAAGAAGCAACAGTTAGAACTGGACATGGAACAAAAGAATGGTTCCAAATAAGGAAAATAATACATCAAGGCTGTATACTGTCACCCTGCTTATTTAACTTATATGCAGAGTACATCATGAGAAATGCTGGACAGGATGAAGCACAAGCTGGAATTAAGATTGCCAGGAGAAATATCAATAAACTCAGATATGCAGATGATACCACCCTTGAGTGGCTTGCCATTCCCTTTTCCAGTGGACCACATTCTATCAGAACTTTCCACCATGACCCATGGTGAAGAAAGTGAAGAACTAAGGAGTCTCTTGTTGAAAGTGAAAGAGAGAGTGAAAGAGTTGGCTTAAAACTCAGCATTCAGAAAACCCAGATCATGGTGTCTGGTCCCATCACTTCAAAGCAAATAGATGTAGAAATAATGGAACCAATGAGAGACTACATTTTGGGGCTCCAAAATCACTGCAGATGGTGATTGCAGCCATGAAATTACAAGACACTTGCTCCTTGGAAGGAAAGTTATCTAACCTAGACATCTTACTAAAAAGTAGAGACATTACTTTGCCAACAAAGGTCCATCTAGCCAAAGGTATGGTTTTTCAGTAGTCATGTATGGATGTGAGAGTTGGACTATAAAGAAAGCTGAGCACCAAAGAATCGATGCTTTTGAACTGTGATGTTGAAGAAGACTCACGAGAGTCCCTTGGACTGCAAAGAAATCCAACCAGTCCATCGTAAAGCAAATCTGTCCTGAATATTCATTGGAAAAGACTGATGTTGAAGCTGAAACTCCAATACTTTGGCCACCTGATGCAAAGAATTGATTCATTTGAAAAGGCCCTGATTCTGGGAAAGATTGAAGGCAGGAGGAGAAGGGGACGACAGAGGATGAGATGGTTGGATGGTATCACTGACTCAATGGACATGAGTTTGGGTAAACTCCAGGAGTTGATGATGGACAAGGAGGCCTGGGGTGCTGCAGTCCATGGGGTCACAAAGAGTTGGACACAACTGAGCGGCTGAACTGAACTGATTTACTGTTATTGGGCTTCCCCAAATGCTCAGTGGATAAGGAACCTGTCTGTAATGTGGAAAACATAGATGTGGATTTGATCCCTGGGTCGGGAAGATCCCTGGGAGGAGAAAATGGCAATCCACTCCAGTATTTTCCAGAAAAATCCCATGAACAGAGGAGCCTGGGCTATAGTCCAAAGAGTCACAGAATCAGACAGGACTGAGCGACTAAGCAAGCAAGCAAGATTACTGTTATTACCAACATTAATATGAATATTTAGTTTTAATTGGTACATCTGAATTTAGACATGTGCATATCTTACATTTTGTCAAATTTCTTCAAATAAAAATAAGAAAGCCATAGTATGATATCACAAAGAAATGAAATGTACTCAAACAATCATGGGAACTATAAGATCAATGGAAGTTAAATGGTTCTTTTAGAGTAGGATTTCTTAGCTTTTAATATACTAATGTGCATAGTGAACATCAGATTTACAGAATTTTCTATAGTTTTTTATTTCTTTAATCGTGGATTTTTTTTTCATACACAGAGCATCTCAAGGTCTTAGGAGCTGCACAGAAGGTAGGGTGGAAAAAGTTTGGTGGGCTAGATGATGACTCAAGCTCCTGTCAGGTTTAAGAATAAATAGTTGTACAAGCAAAAATCCAAGACCCATGTCTAAACCCTTGATACTCAAAGTATAGAGTATGGAACAAGGTGTTTGTTAGAATGTAGACTCTCAGACCCCAACTCATATCTGCTGGAAAAAGAAGCAGTTTTTTTTGGGGGGGAGCTGCATTGCATGGCAGGCAGGATTTAAGTTTCCTGACCAGGGATTAGACTCATGCCCCCTGCAACGGAAGCATGGAGTCCTCACCCCTGGACCACCAGGGAAGTCCCAAGAAGCAATTTTTTTTTTTTTTAACAGGAACTGCTGGTGATTCACATGCACGTTAAAGCAGCTTGGGAAGTACAGATCTAAAGAAAGTCAGCCTTTTCACTGGATAGCTGATGATTTGCTGCTGAGGTCTGCTGGCTGGTATGCCCTTTCCAGCCACATCCAGGTCAACAGCCATTGACACTGCTTCATATACTGGTGCACACTTATTGAAAATTGATAATATTGACTAGATCACTAATTCAAAGTACATGCATTCTCAATTCCTAATAATCGAGAAAAACTAACTTCTAAACTTTTTGAAATATCAACTCAACTTTGCAATAAATGAGATGGGTCAAGTTTGGGTTTTAATTTCAATATCCATCTGCAGCTCTGGATTATGTTCTTTTCCACCTCATTTTAGTGAGCCTGAGCTCTGTTCATTTCTTATTAGATCATCACTCCATGGGTATACAAATATTCAAGTAAATTATGATTTTTCCCTGCTTTCTGTCTTCTCTCCACTCACTTTCTATCTTCTTGGCATATCTTCCTATTTTTGTGTCCCCTAAACATATATATTTCACTGCCAGGAATGGAGCCAAAATGAGCCTGACCTATTTAGAAGTGGCTGCTTTACACCTGGTTGCAAAATGACAGAAAATTAGCAAAGTGACTTTCCAAGCTCAAATGGGAAGCTGTGCTTCTAGGCTTGTGTGAGCTGTCATGACAGTGACAGCAACCACAAAACTTCTAAAAACAAAAATCTGAACAGCTGCTGACAGCTTAGAAAAAACAGCTTTATTTGCCTTCTAAGAAGATAAAGAAAAGCAACGGTCCACTGTGTGGCTTGCTGTATTTTAGTGGATAAAAACCAGTCTCTAATAAAAGGAAGCAAAGCAGTAAACTAGACTTTGTAAATGTTTTTCAGAAAAAAAAAAAATCAATCTAGCTAAGATGCTAGGGAAATAAAGTTGTTTACCAATCTAAATTATACATGGAGTATTAATATGGCATTTCATCTTCTGTGACTGCTAACAAAGCTGAACTACTATCAGTCTGTTTTCCTGGTTTAAAACAAAAAAAGGAGTATATACACATATGCTAAAGAAATATGCATACTATAAATCATAGTGGAAACAAAAGTAAACAAAAATAAATCATTAACATCAGTTTACCTCAAGGAGACAGGCCTCTCTTCCTGGACACCTGTGACCCAACCTTTCACAACGTAAATAATATTTTGTTGATGTACCATAAGCAGGCTCTACACTAAAAGTCCAAAGGTTGGTAAAGTGGAAAATTGAAATTGCCATTATAAATCATGAAAAAATCAAAGGCAAACCTAATTTCAATCCATGGGACTATTAAGGGTATCTTGTATAATAACTGCACAGACATTCAACCCTGAACTGGAATTATCAGCTTTTATTCACTATGGTTATTTAACATATATGCAGAGTACATCATGCGAAATACCAGGCTAGATGAAGCACAAGCTGGAATCAAGATTGCCAGAAGAAATATCAATAGCCTCAGATATGCAAATGACACCATCCTTATGGCATAAAGTGAAGAGGAACTAAAAAGCCTATTGATGAAGGTGAAAGAGGAGAGAGAAAAAGCTGGCTGAAAACTCAACATGCAAAAAACGAAGATCATGGCATCCAGTCCATCACTTCACGGCAAATAGGTGGGAAAAAATGAAAACAGTGACAGACTTTACTTTCTTGGGCTCCAAAATCACTGCAGACGGTGACTGCGGCCTTGAAATTACAAGATGCTTGCTCCTTGGAAGAAAAGTTATGACCAACCTAGACAGCATATTAAAAAGCAGAGATATTACATTGCTGACAAAGGTCTATATAGTCAAAGCTATGGTTTTTCCAGTAGTCATGTATGAATGTGAAAGATGAACCATAAAGAAGGCTGAGCACCAAAGAACTGATGCTCTTGAACTGTAATGTTGAAGAAGACTCTTGAGAGTCCCTTGGACTGCAAGGAGATCAAACCAGTCAATCCTAAAGGAAACCAGTCCTGAATATTCATTGGAAGGACTGATGCTGAAGCTGGAGCTCCAATACTTTGGTCACCTGATGCAAAGAGCTGACTCATTAGAAAAGACACTGATGCTGGGAAAGATTGAAGACAGGAGAAGGGGACGACAGAGGATGAGATGGTTGGATGGTATCACTGACTCAATGGACATGAGTTTAAACAAGCTCCAGGAGTTGGTGATGGACAGGGAAGCCTGGTATACTGCAGTCCATGTGGTCACAAAGTGTCAGACATGACTGAGCGAGTGAGCAACAATTCACTGTGGAGCCAGCATGTTCTATGGTAACTAGTTACCAGTAAAATAGATTGAGGGATTTGACCCCAAAGAACACTGCCTTTTAAATACATTTGTTGCCTGCTCAGAACCAAGCATTTCATCCACTATTAACACCTCCTAAAGACACTCATTTCCAGAGATTTAAATCATAATTACAGTACAAAAAAATTAAAGTATAAAGTACTCTATTTTGTAGTAATTACATCCAGCCATGGGAAAAGACCAAAAGGTCTGGACTGCAAAACTAATCACTAAAGATCAACCAAATGCACAGGAACTAAGTACAAGAATTTAGAATATATAGTGTTATAAATACTGTCATTGAAAACACTAAAAGAGGTAGCAGGAACACTTCTATGTGGAGTAATAAATCAGCACAGTCTGAAAAAAGAACCATTCTTCACTAGCACTTGTGTGATTCAGTTTCTGTCTTCAGAACTACTGCTCATAGTACCCCCCTTTTTCTGATTAATGTGGAAATTTTACATGAATATGTTTTGTTGCCTTGTAATTAATAGTTTTCCTAAGGTTAAAAGGGACTTGGTGGAGAAACAGACCACAACATGTTTCACAGCATGAATAAATTTACAGTAATTCACGGCAGGAGGGGCTGTTAGAAAAATATTGTGAGACATTTCAACTGTGCTGTGAATGGGAATGGGAACTGTGCAGTTCAGCTTCCCAGCCTTTTCTACTGAGCTCACTCAATCACTAAGGGCAGAGGAGAAAGAAGAAAGGATATTCTTTTAAAATGCAAAAATGACAAACATTTCAACGGGAACTACAAAGTGCTAAAATATGGAATAATTTGGCTGGAAAAATATAAATGTTTAACTCATCTCTACTTCACTGACATATCTGGAACATTATATAAAATATCTAGTCCAATCTGATCATTAATATAATGTGGTTCATGCATTTATTAATTGAACAATTCAGCAAACATTAATCAAGTGACTGTTATGTTCAAGGGATACATCAGGCACCATGGAGGATGTGTTTTTGCTTATTAAATGGAGCGAGTTTGGGGACTTACCTGGTGGTCCAGTGGTTGAGAGTGTGCCTGCCAAGGCAGGGACACAGGTCCAATCCCTGGTCCCGGAACTAAGGTCCCACATGCTGCAGGGCAACTAAGCCCATTCACTGCTAAGCCAGGGTTCTAGGGCCCGTGAACCACAACTAATGAAGTCCGTGCACCTAGAGCTTGTGCATTGCAACAAGAGGAGCTACTGCATTGAGAAGCCCATGGACTGCAACGCAGAGTAGCCCTCGCTGGCAACAACTACAGAAAAAGCCCTCACGCAGCAACAAGGACCCAGCACAACCAAAAATAAATTAATAAATAATTTTTAAAATGTAGAGAATCTGTTCATCATATAATGCTTACACAGTTCAGTTCAGTTCAGTCACTCAGTCGTGTCTGACTCTTTGCAACCCTATGAACTGCAGCAAGCAAGGCCTCCCTGTCCATCACCAACTCCCTGAGCTTGCCCAAACTCACGTGCATTGAGTCGGTGATGCCATTCAACCATCTCATCCTCTGTTGTCCCCTTCTCCTCCTGCCCTCAATCTTTCCCAGAATCAGGGTCTTTTCCAATGAATCAGCTCTTCGCGTCAGGTGGTCAAAGTATTGGAGTTTCAGCTTCAGCATGTCTTTCCAATGAACACCCAGGACTGGTCTCCTTTAGGATGGACTAGTTGGATCTCCTTGCAGTCCAAGGGACTCTCAAGAGTCTTCTCCAACACCACAGTTCAAAAGCATCAATTCTTCAGTGCTCAGCTTTCTTTATAGTCCAACTCTCACATCCATACATGACTACTGGAAAAACCATAGCCTTGACTAGATGGACCTTTGTTGACAAAGTAATATCTCTGTTTTTTAATATGCTGTCTAAGTTGGTCATAACTTTCCTTCCAAGGAGCAAGCATCTTTTAATTTCATGGCTGCAGTCACCATCTGCAGTGATTTGGAGCCCCAAAAAATAAAGTCAGCCACTGTTTCCACTGTTTCCCCATCTATTTCCCATGAAGTGATGGGACCGGCTGCCATGATCTTAGTTTTCTGAATGTTGAGCTTTAAGCCAACTTTTTCACTCTCCTCAATGCTTACACAAAGCAATACTAAAAGGCGAAGTTTTTAAAGAAAACCCACCTTACAAAAAAATTAAATCCCAATAGCTCTTTTTTATTGAAATTAAAGTATTACCAGTTGCAAACCAAATGCAATGGCCATAGTTACTGGCAAATTGTTGGGTTTACAATGATGAAATACATAAGCCCATACTTCTGTGAGTTACTCTTAGAGTTAGCTAACAAGATTCATAGAAAAAAAAAAATGGCAATAAGATAAACTCCGTCAATCCGTGACTTAAACACAATCAATATATAGATATGTTTTAAAAGTTTGCTGAGGGTGAGACCTAAAAGAAAAGCCAACTGACCATTAATCCATGTTTTAAATAAGACTTGAAGACTTGAGGATATTATCCAACTTATCCAACATGGAATTTCAGAGACAGAATTTCAATCCAACAATCTAGAATAATTTGATGCTCAATCTAACTTCTCCTAAAGAACCAAAGTTGGGAAACTGTTGTGAGGAAAATTAATACGTGACAAAGCCCCAGACTTCAGTCTCTCCCTCTCATCTCAAATCTCTAGAAATTACATCGATTTTTTTTAAAAAAAATACACAATCATATTGGAAAATAAGAAGCCATTGTATTGCTGTATAAGAACTATGAGAAACTGCTGAACAAAAGAAAGTAGGAAAATGAAATTAAAGAAAAACAGCACAGTTCCAAATAAACACGAGTATGTACTGCAACAAAACAGGGAGGCTGCTGTGCTGACCTGAGATTGCAGGTGGACTGTAAGCACAACAGGGCCTCCCCTCCACCAAGTCACGGGGTTATTGGTTAGGAAAACAAGTAGGAGTGACAAGAGGAATAAGCTTTCCTTATCCCACCCTGGCCCTCCCACCTCAGGCACACCATCCAACAATTGCTGCAGCTGCCCCCAGGTAGCAGCAATTAGTACGGGAAGTTTACAAGAGAAAATCAGTCATGCTAGGTACTGAGGATACCCTAGAGATAAGATGAAACACTATATGGAAAAGGGTGTTTCAATCATTAAAAAAAAGAAAAAAAAGCATCACTAGAGACTTCAGAAATTAAAAATTGATTGGCAGAAGGAAAAATTCAGTAGCTGGAGAAATAGCTGAAGGGAAAAGTAGTGAGTAAACAGGCCCCCATTATGCACCACAAAAGAACCGGCAGATGGAAAGTATTATAGAAAGAGTGAGAGGTATGGAGAGAGGAGCCAGAGTGTAAATAACCATCTAAATAAATTAGAAAATTCTTCCAGGACTGAAGATGTGAATACTCACACTGAAAAAGTACACTGAATGTCAAACAAAATAAAATTTTAAACGCACACACACATGCCTAGTTACACTGTAGTAGCATTTAAGAATAACATGGATAAGGAGAAAATCCTAGAAGATTGTAGAGAAAAAAGAAAAGCATGGGCTACCTATCAAGAAAGAAGGATCAGGCTGGGCTTGGGCTTCTCATCAGCAATACTGAACACAGGGAACACATGGTGATATCTGCAAAAATCTGAGGAAGTTATCTTGAGTCTAGAATTTTACACTCGGTCAATTCCAATGAGAAGAAAAAATACAGGCTGATTTTCCACTGGGCAAGAACATGAAGATTTTTTTTTTAATTTATCTGAAAGAAATATTAGAAGATACACTCCAGCAAAAAGAAAAACCACTCCAAGAGGAAGTAGTGGAACAAATTCCAGGACATAACAAAGAAATAGTAAATCCTCAAAAACTCAAGTAACAATCTAAAAATAAAATCTCACGCAATAACAATCTGAGAGAAGGGAGGTGAAAGTACAGGGAAGTAAAAGTATCTTTTCTCATCTTGTTGGGTATTCTTTCTGGATACTTACAGAAAATATGTTTAAGTATGTGATAAATATTTTGATAATTTTAAAGTAAGTGATAAATATTTTGGCCTTATATAATTTATACAGAAACAATTTATAACTTTCAAACAATTAAGAAAAATAAAACAATGACCAGTATCAGTGGAAGAAAAAGGAAGGAAAGGGAATAATCTTATAGAAAAATAGGTAAGATATAAGTAGGCAATTCAATGAAGAATAATTGCAATGTCCAAACAACAGAAGATGCTCAATAGCAATCAATAGCAAGTAATGACATACCATTTTTTTTAGAGATACAAAAAATAAGAAGCTTGCTATAAGGTACACTTTGCTAGGGTGGCTATAAATTGGTACAATCACTTTTCAATGTACAAACCATATTAACCAAAAATTCTGTTTCCTACTATGTACTCTAGAAAAGCCTTTGCATCTGTATGTACGTAGAAAGATTATGTATAAGGATACTTGTTGAAATACTTTTGTAATAAAATGGGAAATACCCATCAATATGGAAAATTTAACATAATCAAGATATATTCTACCATGAATAGCACACAAGGATTAAAAAGATATGATAGATCTATGGTTACTGATCTGAATGATCACAAACAAGCAAAAGACAAGTTTAATATGTAAATGTAGGAAATCATTTTTGCAAAAATTTGTATTAATAGTATTTGTGCAATTATAAGAAAAAAATCTTTGGAAAGAAAGTAAAAATCAGCGGAGAAAGAACATAACAGCTTAAGAACACATACAAAAAAGTCTATCAGTTCATCTTTCCTAATGTTGCTTTATGAAAAGCATTGTTGACATTGAAATTAATTTTGAATATTACCATAAAAGTAATCATTCAGTCTTAATCAATCAACCAAACACACACCCTCTGGCAGTGGATTCAAGGCCTCACTCTTGTACAGAGTTCATTGACTAATTTGTAGGAAACAAATTCAAAAATATTAAAAATTGACAAATTGGTCAGGAAACGTTAGAACCAGTTCACTGCTATCCCTCCCCTACCCCAATCACAATGGTCTATCAACAACACATTAGGTGGGTGTATTACAGGAATGTTCTCAAGACAAGATGGTCAAAAGTTAAAATTAAAAAAAAAATAGAATTGGTTTCAGGCAAGGGCAAAGCAGACGTCTACTAAGAGCCTTTTGTGAAATCAGAACAGGAGTCAGATGCTTTCCCTTTTGCCCTCTCAGTGGTTACTGAAACAGTGTGGCCACAATAGTCATGGGGACTTGGGAGCTAGCCAAGTGGCCAGGTGACTCAACATTCAATTTCTTGTCCCTCTAGGCGATTCCTCTCAGTGGTACAAATTTATACCAGAATAGAGAACAGTTATCAGGAAAAGAGAGATATTAAAAGCTTTTTTTTAAAGTACTGGCTAATAAAGAAAGTTGAGAGAAGTTGACAAGGGACAAAGCTTTATTCCCCATTGTGAAATCAAAGGGCCCTCGTTACAACAAAAATCTGGGGAAAGGTAACTGCTGTCTTCTAAGACTTCTCGGGGGAAGAAACAAATGGTTATCATTCCTTTATTACATTTTCATTAAAAATGAGCAGCAGTTATATTTTCCTTAAATAAAAATTGACTCCAAACAATAGACTTCTCTGAAAATGAAGACTTGAAAGTTTATGGTTAATACACAGATTCCCCTCGGACGAGAACCAGGTGCTACATGACAGTTTGCTGTGTCACCAGCCACTGGGCCAGAAGATCACATCTAATTGTAAACTGATTAACTGGTTGACTGATTAAAATTTCAACAGAGGAATAATATGCATAATAATATGCATACCTGCAGAGGTATGTTCCAAGAGCCCTCAGCAGTAAAATCCTAACCAGAACTCTTGGATTTTCCTTTCTTGTAAACACACTGGCACTCACAGAGCTATAATTTTATGATATGGTGCCCTTTTAAATTCTGGAAGTACAAATGCTGGGGAGAGAAATGGGGGACAAGACTAAAGGAGACTCGTAAACCCAGACATGGGAGATAGCATGTTTAAGGGCACATTTGTGGCACCCCACTGAGAGACACCGACATCTGGCAGCAAGACAAGTTTAAGGGAATGTTCTGTATTGAATCATATGTTCTCATGCTGCCAGGACACATTATCCCCTGGGATCCTTCCTCTACATCAGCAGTACCCAACACTTTCGGTACCGGGGATCACTCTTACGGAAGACAATTTTTCCACAGAGTGAGGTTGTGGGGAGGCGGGTTCTGGCAGTAATGCCAGAGTGATGGGGAGCAACGGGGAGCAGCAGATGGAGAAGTGACCACTCGCCCACTGCACACCTCCTGCTGTGCAGTCTGGTTTCTAATTGTGCGGTCCACAGTCCCAAGTGTCAGGGACCCCTGCTCTACATAGCCTGGGTGCCAACCAAATATATATGGCTAGTGAAGTACCACACTCTCAGCAGATACTTTTTGGATGGATGGATGGATGGATGGACAGAAAAATGAACAAAGAAACAAAGGAATAACAGTGTACACTTTTTCTGCATGCTTAAAATCATCCACTGAGCATTAATATTCTACTTGCAAAGAATGCTCAGCAAAGTTGCTCTCAGCTACGGCAAAAGTAGCCCAACCCAGTAGAGACATCCACAGCACATATACAAAATCTGGGTAATGGTAACCTTCACAGCCTCTCTATCACACAAGGGCAATTAGATAATTAATAGCAAATAGAACTCATTGATTTAAAGGTATATTACCACAATGGGGTATCTGCAGGTTTGCCAGTGAAATATTCTTGCTGTTTTCATCCAGACAGTACAAATCCTGAGTTTCTGGACTAGGTTTAGTCTCCTGAAGAGTCTTGATCCACATAATGTCACAGGAGCACATAAATGGGTTGCCCACCAGAATCCTACATGAAACAAAAATGAAATCCAATCAGCCTTCTCTTTCTCAGTTTTAGCTATAGAAGTGTTTAACAAAGCACTAATAATATTATGAATTCCTTCCAGCTGGCAATTTGTGGAAGACACACCCATCTTTATAGTATAACTACTTATTATTCACTCATTAATTGAATACTGATCTTCTGCTATGTGTAAACACCCCCATAGAGGCTAAAGGATGCAAAGTGATGTAAGACCTTTCAGACCCATAGGGAAACAAGATAGGAACAGAAATAACCATAATGTAGTATGGAAAACAATGTCTCATAAGATGGAGAAAAATAAGATGCCATGACAAATTTATCAGAGTTATTACACTGTTATGAAGATCTTAAGGGAAAAAGCCAATGTTGACTTTTCAGGAACATCAACATACTGATTTCTAAGCAGGCTAGAGATTCAAGTGTTACCACTTAATAAGTTCAAACTTCAGTGGAGGACAGAGAAGTTTCATCTGAATTAAAAATGAGATTATGAATGCAAGACAAAAGTGTGAGTGCCAGGAGGGTATACTCCCAGCTTTCCAAATGACACGATCACAGTCCAGTTTGACTGGTGCAAGAAAGTCAAATTGAAGTGAATGTGACTGATGGAACTTGGAAGGAAGCTCTCAGACATCTCTCTCTCTCTCTCTCTCTCTCTCTCTCTCTCATACACACACAGACAGAAAAACACACAGACACACACTCACGCACGTGCGCACATCCCAAGCTCAGGCTTTCTGAGAGCAAGGGCAACTGAGCTACAGGCTGAGCTACTTAGCCCCTTGTCAGAGGGTGTTCACAGAGAAAGCCACCATTCAGCCATGCTGCCTTGGACTCCTGTGGCCTGTGATTGGTAAAGGAGGAAGTAGTCAAGAGGAAAATAAAAACCACAAGAAAAAAACCTTTAAATGCTTTTTCATAATACTCAGTGGCCTATTTAAGATGACTTCCATTTATGGAAATGAGCCTTTAAATGAGGCCATTTAAAATCATTATGTAGGCTCTGCCTGGCATTAACCACAATACTTGAGATTTCCTTGAGGACAGGACCTGGGCTTTGCAACATCATTTACTCCTGTGGTTTTCTGGTTGGATTCTAAGAATCTCAGGGAATCCCTGGAGACTTTTCCAGGAGTTTCTTTGGGGAAAATGTGGTCAAGGCATACTCATTTAATTTGTGTTGGCTTGACAGCCTCCAAATATCCCTCTAACACCAAAATAAGAGTTGACACTACTAGGTATGGAATATGCAGTTGAAATCCACAATGTTTAAACCCCAACTAAGTTGTTTCCTGGTGTTCTGAATCCATGAAAAACTAAGAAGGAATAAAGAAGCAAAGAGATCTTCAATTATAAACACACCAGAGTTCATCCGACCACACAGCACCTCTCACACACTGAGCAGACTTCTTTGCAGTGATGGTTAGAGCAGGTTAGACTTAATCTGTTTAGGCTTCTACCTCTTCCACTGGATAGCAGAGTCCTGGAATGCACAAACCTTTCTCCTTATATCCCCATGGCCTAATGTCATGTTAAATCTGATTTGTAACAGGCACACAGTTAACATTTGTTGAGTGACTTGATCAAATGCTACAGGGAGATTATTGAGACATGTGAAAATGAAACCAGAATCCAATTTTTAACCCATCACGAAAAGTCTGTGTAGCAATGCTCAAAATTTTTATCCTGAGTAGCTTACTCTACTTCACATATCTTCCTTAAGTTTTGTATGCCCAGCCCTAAGTTAGAAACCTAACTCAAATGGCTCAGATAGTAAAGAATCCACCTGCAATGCAGGAGTCCCAAGATAAATCCCTCAGTTGGGAAGATCCCCTGGAAAAGGGAACGGCAACCCACTGAAGTATTCTTGCCTGGAGAATTCCAGAGACAGAGGAGCCTGGTGAGCTATAGTCCATGGGGTCGTAAAGAGCTGGACACAACTGAGCACGCATGCACAGGCTTCATTGCTAAAACTGGCCAACAGAAGCCTCAGTTAATCCTAAACTAAACTCTTGGTGGGTTAGAAAACCAGTGTTGCCACTTTCTGGATTATGTTTATTCCAAAAGAGTTGCCACCATGTAACTCTCATTATTACCTAACTCATTAACTTGGTATTGCTCTACTAGTGGCATCTTCTAATCTGCACAATTTCTTTGTGAATAGAGGTGGACCCTACATCCCAGTCCACATATAGGTTAAGAAAAAGTTATTGCCTAGTATTCAAAGACCTGGTCCACCTTTGCTCATTTCTGACACACATATCCTGTGCCTTAGGGTTCTTTGGGTAGGAATGTCAACAGTTTATATTTGCTTCACAGTGACAGCACAACAATTAAGAGGACTTCCCTGGTGGTCCAGTGGCTAAGACTCTGAGCTCCCAATGCCCTGGTTCAACCCCTCATCAGGCAACTACATCTCACATGCCCAAACTAAAAGATCCCAACTAAAAGAACTGGAAAAGCCAAATAAATAAATGAATAAGAATTCAGCACACTGGGAAATGCTGGCTATCAAAGATCAATAAATTTCGATGTTTTTCCTATCATTTTACAACAAAAGGGATTTAGGCATGAGGATAAATCCTGAATGCAGTGACCGACCCTATAGGAAATCTCACAAAGATAGATGGGTAGGGAGATGGTTGTCTCTACTCCAGTGTTCATTAAGGGCCAGTGGGCACTGTCATTTGGAGCATAAGCCAACAGTGCCTGCTGGTTTTGCCCACTGGTATTAATATTTCCTCCTTGAATGCATTTGCTCTCCATTAGGGACTGAACAGAACAAAAACCAAACCAATGTTATGAGATGTGTAGCCATATTTTTCACACAAAACCCTTGTCTTTACCTCTCCTTTAGAAAACAAGTCCTTTATGTAAAAACAACATTTAAACTCATCAAAAATGATACATTACTATTGAGATTTCTATTTTTTTTTACTGCTGAATCATACTCTAGGGAAGGAATAAAAAAAAAAACAGCCCACAATTAGGAAATCATTTTTCAACTCATTTTCAAATTTTGATATAAAAATAGATCTGCAGCATCGCTTATTTTTAAAAATACTTAATTACACTTCCCTTTGAAATTATTTTCTGCAAATGCCATACAAAATTATTACTTACAGCTCAGACAAGTCAAGGTGACGAAAATGTTTCCTAGACAAAATCGTCAGTTTATTTCGGGTAAAATTGCTGTAAGGAATCAAAAACATTAAATGTGAATTACAAGCGTACATTTCTGGAATAAAGTATTTAGAATTTTTTTCAAAACATAATTTTATTTGATCATGGTTCCTGCCTTACTTAGATCCAATAATCTCTTTCTTTCACCTTGAGTGATAGCTTAGTTTTTCCTGCCTCTGCTATAATTCTTGCTTGAATGTGGGGTTGGGGTAGGGGGTTTATAATTTTCATAATGTCTATTTTAAATCTCTTTTTTACCCAAAAGTTTCTTTCCCATATTCTGAACCAACTTATATACCTTCTAGAGATATTTGACCTTCTGAACAATTAATAGGATTAAACTAAATTAAATTTAAAGCAAAACTCACTAGATGAAAAGGTACTTCAAAAATAAAGAGCATCATGAATATTTTGAAATATTAACATGACACACAAAATTTTTAATATTAACTGAATTTAATACATCCTAATCAAAGAATATGTCAAGGCTGCATATTGTCGCCCTGCTTATTTAACTTATATGCAAAGTACATCATGAGAAACGCTGGGCTGGAGGAAGCACAAGCTGGAATCAAGATTGCTGGGAGAAACATCAATAACCTCAAATATGCAGATGACACTACCTTTATGTCAGAAAGTGAAGAGGAACTAAAAAGCCTCTTGATGAAAGTAAAAGAGGAGAGTGAAAAAGTTGGCTTAAAGCTCAACATTCAGAAAACAAAGATCATGGCATCTGGTCCCATCACTTCACGGGAAATAGATGGGGAAACAGTGGAAACAGTGTCAGACTTTATTTTTCGGGGCTCCAAAATCACTGCAGATGGTGACTGCAGCCATGAAATTAAAAGACTCTTACTCCTTGGAAGAAAATATCATGAGCAACCTAGATAGCATATTGAAAAGCAGAGACATTACTTTGCCGACTAAGGTCTGTCTAGTCAAGGCTATGGTTTTTCCAGTAGTCATGTATGGATGTGAGAGTTGGACTGTGAAGAAAGCTGAGCACCAAAGAATTGATGCTTTTGAACTGTGGTGTTGGAGAAGACTCTTGAGAGTCCCTTAGACTGCAAGGAGATCCAACCAGTCCATTCTAAAGGAGATCAGTCCTGGGTGTTCTTTAGCAGGAATGATGCTAAAGCTGAAACTCCAGTACTTTGGCCACCTCATGCGAAGAGTTGACTCATTGGAAAAGACTCTGATGCTGGGAGGGATTGTGGGCAGGAGGAGAAGGGGACGACAGAGGATGAGATGGCTGAATAGCATTACTGACTCGATGAACATGAGTCTGAGTGAACTCCGAGAGTTAGTGATGGACTGGGAGGCCTGGGGTGCTGCGATTCATGGGGTCGCAAAGAGTCAGACACGACTGAGCGATTGAACTGAACTGAACTGAACTGAATCGAAAAGATAATCTTATTGATTAACTCTATGTGCTTGCTTCTAAATGCCTTCCAAATAACCAAACAATTTCATGAGAACGATAAAAACAAAATACCAGATAAACAAAGAATATCTCAGATTTTGTCCAGAACAAATAGTCTAGCAACATATCATTTGAAGATTTGGACCATCCAGACAATGAAAATATGACCTATTTGTGACTAAAAATACTAACAAATATACTGACATGTTTCAAATATATATTAATAGTTGCATTTAATGAAAGAGGAGCTTTAGTTTCCAGTGTTCAGTGCCATGAGACCTTGAGCTGGGTAATTCAAAGTGTTAATACTGGCAGTTGACTCCTGTGAATTTGTTTATTGGTCGAATTTATTTTAAAAGAGTGCAATGCTTGGGCCTCTAGACATGTGTTTAAATAAGTAACATGGATGTAAAACAAATATTAGCTTTTACAAAACAGCTGAGCCTTCAACAATTTGCAATGAGCCTTTCAGTGTATGATTCCAGTTTAGCAAAGTGAGCACTGGGCTGAGAGTCAGGTAAATATGCGAGAGCTAAGGGGAGCGCAATCTCAGCTGTACTGAGGCTAGTGTGTTGTGTCCATCCCACAGAATCACGGGTCAGGGTCTCCTGGTATGTCTGGCCAGTTTCCTCCAGAGAGAAGTTAAGGACCTGGAGGAGCTAATATATGAACTAACACTAGTCAGTGGATGGATAAAGAAAATGCTACTTTGGCAGCTCATAATTCAAGAAGGCACATGGCCACTTCCAGCTTAATTCTGTATTGAGATTTCCTCTCATTCAAACTTCACTCACACCAAGATGCCCTCTTTCTTCTATGCTGGCATCTTTTCTCTTCACACTGAGTGTAAAGTGCTCACCCACATGAAAAAATAATCCAGAGGAAAGTTGTAAAATGTGCCCACATAAATCTTTTCTTTTGGAACGTGAATTACAAATGGGTTTCACTACAGTATAATACATTGACAAGTTACTCTGTGTGTCTTCTCCACAGCCTGTGAGGCACACATGTTTTCATCTTCATCACAAATCCCCATTCTTCTGAAGGAAAAAAAAAAAAAAAACAAAAACACCCTTATTTTCCTCCCAAGAAGAATGAGGAATGAGGACGCAAAGAAAGAGGACATACTCACTGTCACAGTTCCAGGTCAGCTAGCAAGCCAGCACAGGGGCAGCTGCCCTGTCGAGCTGCTAGCAGCACAGCCCAGAGCCAGGAACAAGATGAGTTTTATGAACCATACTTATTACTGGGGCCAAAAGCCAAAAGGGAGGAGGAGGGGAGGAAAAAAAAAATCAACAATCTTCTTACTGTTTGATTATAGAACTTTTGCAAAGGAGCTAATTAGCACCTCTGCAAAGCCCCTGGAAAACACAAATACTGGTTTTTCTCACAGTTTTCTGAGTTCTCGGGGACTGCTGGAATTAAAGGCACCTAGAAATAAACTCAGGGATCCGTCCTAGGGGGCTCTAGACAGTCAGCGTGGGGTACTAATAAGCACAGTGTAGGAGAGGAATGATAAAAGGAACAGACAGGATCCAACTGAATGTCCCTAAAGCCCAAAGTGAAACAGATGCTCTTGTGAATACTTTTATTTTGTTGGGAAAATTCAGAGAGATAATCAGTATATCCCAGGGGTAGAGAGAAAGAGTCTTTCATACATAGATCTTTATCAGCTCCCTTACAGTCATGGTGCTGAGAATCAACTAAGGATGCTGCTCAGGAAATCAAGGAAAACACACCAGCATCGCGAGTTCTCAGCCATAGGAAGAGGTTGAGACCCAGGTCTCGAAAGGCAGACACCTGAATGAATCCCTTCCTCTCCGCCACTTCCTAAAGCCAACTGCTGAAATGAATTTCTGTTTTGACCATTAGAAGCCTCTCTTGTCATGTGACTATCTGAAGCTTACTGACACTCTGACTTCTGTCTGAATATCAGCCTGACTTCGTGTTGTCTTACCATTCGACAATCACCATAAATATCAGTAATGTTTGTAGTTTGATCAATAATTCAGTTCAGTTCAGTCACTCAGTCGTGTCCGACTCTTGTGATCCCATGAATCGCAGCATGCCAGGCCTCCCTGTCCATCACCAACTCCCGGAGTTCACTCAGACTCACGTCCATCGAGTCGGTGATGCCATCCAGCCATCTCATCCTCTGTCGTCCCCTTCTCCTCCTGCCCACAATCCCTCCCAGCATCAGAGTCTTTTCCAATGAGTCAACTCTTCGCATGAGGTGGCCAAAGTACTGGAGTTTCAGCTTTAGCATCATTCCTTCCAAAGGAATCCCAGGGTTGATCTCCTTTAGAATGGACTGGTTGGATCTCCTTGCAGTCCAAGGGACTCTCAAGAGTCTTCTCCAACACCACAGTTCAAAAGCATCAATTCTTTGGTGCTCAGCTTTCTTCACAGTCCAACTCTCACATCCATACATGACCACTGGAAAAACCATAGCCTTGACTAGACAGACCTTAGTCGGCAAAGTAATGTCTCTGCTTTTCAATATGCTATCTAGGTTGCTCATAACTTTCCTTCCAAGGAGTAAGAGTCTTTTAATTTCATGGCTGCAGTCACCATCTGCAGTGATTTTGGAGCCCAAAAAAATAAAGTCTGACACTGTTTCTACTGTTTCCCCATCTATTTCCCGTGAAGTGATGGGACCGGGTGCCATGATCTTCATTTTCTGAATGTTGAGCTTTAAGCCAACTTTTTCACTCTCCTCTTTTACTTTCATCAAGAGGCTTTTAAGTTCCTCTTCACTTTCTGCCATAAGGGTGGTGTCATCTGCATATCTGAGGTTATTGATGTTTCTCCCAGCAATCTTGATTCCAGCTTGTGTTTCTTCCAGTCCAGCGTTTCTCATGATGTACTCTGCATAGAAGTTAAATAAGCAGGGTGACAATATATAGCCTTGACGTACTCCTTTTTCTATTTGGACCCAGTCTGTTGTTCCATGTCCAGTTCTAACTGTTGCTTCCTGACCTGCATACAGATTTCTCAAGAGGCAGGTCAGGTGGTCTGGTATTAATTAGACTTCCCAATTGTTGGCTGTTAAGAAACTATATTATGTCCATCTCCTTGGTTTCCTATTTTCAAATGACACCTCTTTGGGAGACTTGGACAAATAATTGACTTTACATAAGTATGTACAGCCCAGAGAATGCCATTAAAATTATTCTACCATGTATCAGCCTAAAAAATATTACAAAAGGTGGCTTTGGTTTTCATATAAATATCTTAGAACAAGGAAAGTAGGGAAAATAGAAGAGGCACAGTAGAGTCATAAATAAGGCTGTTTGTAAAACCATAATTAACCATAGCCCACTATTTAGATCATAACGTCAGGAGAAGTGATGTAGTAAAACAGCCAGTAAAATGCAGTCATTGAGTAATTCAGGTCTATAGTCAGCAGTAATGAAAATACCAGTACGTAACCACCAAGGTCATTAATTACACTTAAGTGATTGCATTAGAGCATTTCCCCTTTTTCTTGTATTCAACTTCTTCTCTCTTGTTTATGTTATCAAGGTCTACATAAAGACATCAGAATTTGTGCAGGCAAACCAACTACAGAGATGCTGCCAAAAAGCCTCCAAGTGAAATGTGTTAATAAAGTTCCTTGGAGTTTTATCACCTTTCTCCAAAAGTTTTGCATTTTAATTCTACAGACTTTATTTTCAAATTGACTTCATCATTAATGCCACCTATGAAATATGAAGCCCTTGCACTAGTTTGATGAAATTAAGGTTTTTCATAAGATCAACAAATCACCATGGAGTGTCCAGGCAATCTACTCAAAGAGAATGATCTCTTTTATAGACTGGTCTGAATAACAGTCAGGGAACTGTTCTACCCAAGACAAAGAAAGAGGACAAATGTTACAAGGTATGATTGTCTTATTATATGCAAAATACATTTTATTTTCTGTATTCTTACTAAAAGAACATAGATAGCCAAAATGAGCCCTGCATCAAAATTCTGCTACTTTCCATCTGGAGACCTGATTTTATTAATACACTTATGAAATGGGAATCAGAAAGATCCTTCCTACCAACTGTTAGAAAAATCAAGTGAGATCAAGCAGGTAAGAATTCTGCAGGTAGACTACAGACTATGAAATACATAAGGTGTTGTTGCAGGGAACCTGCAAAGCACAGAGATCCAGTGAATGCAGGCAACAGTCCTCCCACAGAAATTCCTACTGAAAACTTGGGGTGTGGGGGTTGACAATCAGAACTTAAGGGTGGGTAATCCTCTGCTTCATGAAGAAACATCTTAGGAAGGCCACATCTTATTGACTAAGTGCCATCGTCTAAGAGGATTTAACAGTAAACAACCTAAGTGCTCCCACTGTCTGTATTTCCATTTGACGTCAGTTGATATCACCCTGACTTCAGTGGAAGCCTTTGCTATTGTTACAATTGTCTGAACCTCTGGCATGTTTCATGATTGATTTTTCTCCACTTTTATCAATCACGGCAGATAGCTTTTGGAAAATGAAGGTTCAAAAGAGGACCTACTATAGGAGAAAGTGCATGAGCAATTTTTAGTTCCCGGTGAAGGCCAAGGCCAAGTCAGTTTCTTTCAATTCCACTAGTTTGATGTCTTCCAGGGAACATGTCATGAGTCCAAGGAAAAGAATCGAGAACGCTGTACAGGACATAGTTATCACATCAGACTCCTTTCTGTTGGCCTATTGCTCCGTCCAAGATGGAAATGGCCCAGAAATTCATGAAAGGGAATAAGTAGGCTGTTGTAAGTACCCCTCTGAAGCTATTCAGAAATCAAAGCTAATGTTTCTAAGCTATTGTCGAAGCTATACTAACTTTTAAAAAGGAGATTTCTAGCTGGGAAAGGAGGAAAATAAACAGAGGGGGAAAACACTGAATAAATTGGGTCCTGGGAAGCAAAAGAATCAAGCTTTACTTACATGTGCTGTAAGTTGCTGTTTTTCAGGAATGCTTTATGAGCCACAGATTTTAATCCAGAATCCACAATGGTCCTAAGAAAGTACACAATGGCGTGAATGTTAGAACTAATGAACACACGTCCCTCTGACTACTACAGAGCATAAAAAAGTTCTGACATAAGGTATGCAAGTTCTGAGTACTCACAGGTTTTTCAGTCCCACATAAGCTTCAAGATCATCTTCGTTGATGATTTCTAATCTTTTCTGATTTGCAATGTAACTGCAAAAAAAGAAAAGAAAAACAGAGTGCAAACTCAAGACTCAATGCAGGCAATCCATAAAAATTAGGTAACCTCCATCCAACCTCACCAGACTGCTCAAGGTGATCCCTCCCCACCCACCTGGCCCCACTATTTATTTTAAATACAGCAAGGGGAGGAGTACTGAGTGTGATCAAGGAGAAACCATGGCTGAGCAGGTTTTGTATTCAATGACAGGACCATCAGGTTTCTTATTAAATTTTTATCACTCTTTCAACTAACAAGTTCAGTTTGCCTCTCCACTCAAGGTAATCCCTTGGATACAGAGGTGAAAATAACTTACAAATACATCCACTACCTCTCAAAAGCATTTCAATCTGTGACACCCACAGGGATGCTGGCGTCACCACACACAGGACAAGTCACATCTGTCCTCACCTTCCAAGAGCAGCAGTCCCTCCTTCCTTTTACCTCCGGAAACACTGAAGCAGATTCCCCTCCCCCTTTCTCTCCCTCCATCCCTTCCTCCAAACCCTCTCTTTTCCTGGCCCAGGATCCACTCTTTCTGCTTTTGTCAGTAATGAAATGAAATTTTCCGTTCAGGAGCCACATTTCACAAACCCCACATTGCCCTCGTGTACTCTGTGTAGAGGGGCTTCCCACATGAGGCTAGTGGTAAAGAGCTCGCCTGCCAAAGCAAGAGACTTAAGAGTTGTGGTTTCGTTCCCTGAGCTGGGAAGATTCCCCTGGAGGAGGGCATGGCAACCCACGCCAGTATTATTGCCTGGAGAGTCCCATGGACAAAGGAGCCTGGCGGGCTACAGTCCATAGGGTCACAAAGAGTCAGACGCGACTGAAGCAACTTAGCACATATGCATGCAGGCACACGCTCACTCTGTAGAAATCTCTTCCCCATCTGCCAGTCCTTCAAATACAGGAGTAGACAGGTAATGCTGGCTGCACAGAGAGCTCCATCCCCCTGGCTATGGCTTAGAAATGTGCTGTAACCTTGACTGGGCTAATGAGAAGCTTCCCTAAAATCAAAAGATTAATGCTGTGACAATGCCTTTCTCTTTCTCTGGGATCTTAGCTGAAAGATTACACAGGCTTGGGGATTCCATGAAAAATATTTCTACCACAGGGAAAGGTAGTGTTCAAGAATGAAGTCAGCACACCGGAGGAAAGAGAGCTAAGAAATAAAAAGAGAGACAGAACTCTGAAAATGCCACTTAAAGCCTTTGGATCCATTTGTCTCTGAGGTTAGTTTTCATTAATGAAAGTCTGATCTGAAATGTCTGTCACTTGCAACTAGTAAAGTCACTGGTAATATAAACACAAAGCTATCAAACCTATTACCATGGAATTACCCTGTGCTGAAGTTATCTGAGCATCTATCTATTCACTTTTCTTAGATCATGACCTCTTTCTGAAGATAGCTGGATCCTGTTTTATAATTCTTAACATGCACCGTAGAGCTTCCCTTTTAGATCAGTTGGTAAAGAATCTGCCTGCAGTGCAGGAGACCCAGGTTCAATTCCTGGGTTGGGAAGATCCCCTGGAGAAGGAATTGGCAACCCACTCCAGTATTCTTGCCTGGAGAATCCTATGGACAGAGAAGCCTGCCAGGCTACAGTCCATGGGGTCGCAAGAGTTGGACACGACTTAGCAACTAAACCACCAACACAACATGCACCATAGCATCTAACAAACCACCTCGTACAAAGTAGGTCTTCAAGGATGAAGGGTGGACAGACAGATGGATGGATAGAAGAATGAATGGGCAACACTTGGAGCTCCATAGACACTCCAGGAAGTTGTGTTAGAATGGATTTTTCTTTCTCTTTCAAAACATTTAAGATACATAGCATACCAAGTAAGACACTGAAAACAAATATGTAACCCTACTGTTAACAACATTAATTAAAGGAGAAAAATAATAGCCAATGAGGGGAAAGATATAGCATCTATAGGTCCCTTCTGCTCAATCCAAAAGAAGGAAAAAAGATATCAAAATACATGGTAACTATTGGGACACCCATTTTTAGAAGATAAATGTTAGAAATAAAATAAAACACCTATTTTTAGAAATCAAACTTTAGAAATAAAATAAAAAGGTTCTGAGAGAACCAAATCACACCAAAGAGAAATAATTTTTAAAGGACCCACATAAACTTTGTCTCCTGTTACATAAGAAAGCAACACTAGGCAACGTCCAAGACAGGGGAGCATCTTCTACTCAAAGAGCTTGGCTCTCCCTAATACCGGGAGCCTAGAACATAATAGACTTGCAGGAAGGATTCACTCCCTTCTTTGCTTCTACTTCACACAGAAAGAAACATTTTAAGACTCCACTCTAATTACCAAACAACAATTTTAACATTATGAGTTTTTATGAGATATTTCAAAATTACCACACTTTAGGTATTTTTTCCCCAAGATTTTCAATCCACTAACATTTTCCAGTAAAAACCATAGTAACCTCCATCTTCTAAATCACTTCCCAATAAAAAACCACATTCCAGAGAGCCCTACATTTTAATACTTTTTTCATGCATTTGGCAGAAGGAAAGGACAAATAATGTAGGCAAGGTTTCCTTCAGGGTCACAACCAGGATTCCAGAGAACTTGTCCCCTCCTCACAGCTGAGCTAGCATGGTGGCTGTCACTGTTCTGAAATCTTCAGATTCTTCAGCTCTCTCTGCCTGCCTTGTCACTGACTGCATCAGGGCTTGACACTCAGGAGGTATTTAATCAACGTCTGTGGCACAAAGCATTTATGTTTACCTTTTCCTTTAATTATTTATCCCCTTTATTTTATTGTTATTTTATTTTCATCAGATTCCCAATTTATAAACTCCCCACTTGTATTCAATAAAATACAATGAGCTAAACATAAAAACAAAAAGCACTGAAGAAAGAAAAGCCAGGCCAGAGATATCAGTGAAGCTAGGAACTGGGTTTAAAATGGATATTTTGGGTTAGTGAAAAAGTTCATTCATTCTATACAAGTTAATGGAAAAACCCAAATGAACTTTTTGGCCAACCCAATATTTGCTGGAAAAGGACCACAAGCTTAATTCTAAGCTTTCCAGTGACCAATGCCCAGGAAGAGAAGAAAAGGAAGATACATTTAGTCAATGGTAAATTCACAGTGATCATGAGATGAAAAATAAGTCAGATATTAGGCAATACATAACTCTTCTTGAATCTAAGACAAGACAGAAGATTTTGCTGAAAAACATCAAAAAAAAGTGAAATTATGAAAAGTGGTCACTGGAGAATATTCTTCCACTGTGGAGGCAGGAATGCAGGATAAAGAATGGATTCTCCTCCTGGTCAAAATGGAAAAAAAAATCAACAAAAGAGCTGGATGCAAAAGTCAGCAAGTGCCTCTTTGGATGCCAAGAATTCCCTGTCGTAAGTTACCATCTGCACAGATGCCCACAACATAGCTGTAGGCCAGAAACTGCTCATGAAATCTACCCCTTAAGAAACATTTTTAAGGTACTATTAAGGAGGAACCATAGACTGGAAGCCAGTAAAGTTAATAACAAACATTTCACAGAGGGGAACACCAATGGTCCAGGAACATATGAAAAGCTGCTCACCCCTCAAGGAATCTGAAATGCAAACTAAATAACATGGACTTCCCATTCCTTTCCTGCTAGCTGGACACAATGTTCAAATTCTGACTATATAAAGCATTTCTAAGGATCAGTTATTTCTCTGACATTGCTCGGGGGAGCATAAACTGACACAACCACTTTGAAGAGTAATTTGCCAGTATCCTAGAAAATCCTACGTCACACGCTTTATAGAGTCCAGCAATTCCATTCTAGGTTTTCATCTGAGAACCACATGAGGAGAGATATGCAAGAATATTCACTTGTAATACAGTCAGAATAAAAAGCTGGAAACAGCCCAAGGGTCCATCAACTAAGAAACAATAAAATGAGATGTGTTACATAAGCTGGATTGAACCAGATCTTCATATTTGAGCAGAAAGAAATCTTCATGCTAAGTGAGAAAAAAAAATAAGCAAAATTTCAGACTGATATGTACTTATAAAACAATTGATGTGAACTTTTAAAAAGACACAGCAAGGGGGGTGGAGGGATAAATTGGGAGACTTGGATTCACATATACACACTACTATATATAAAATAGATAACTATTAAGTACAGAGAACTTTACTTAATACTCTGTAATGACCTATATGAGAAAAGAATCTAAAAAAGAGATGATATATGTGTATGAAGAATGGATTCACTGTGATGTACAGGAGAAAGTAACATAACATTGTAAATCAACTATACTCCAATAAAAAAAAATTTTTAAAGCAAAACAATAAAATGACATAAAACAATACTACATAGTGAGGGATATTTGTAAGGTATAAAAAGAAGAATGCAAGGAAGGTCATCTTGGGAAAGCAGAACGGGTTTGGGTCAAGGATAAAGAAACAGAAACTGTTAAACGATTTTATTAAACTATTAAACTATTTCTTTTCTTAAAAGAAAAATGCCTTTGTAAAAAATGAAAAAGAAAAAAGAAAAAGGCCCTTGTAACAAAAAAGACAAAAATATTAAAAGTATCAGTTCTGAATATAAGCACCTGAAGTTACTGTTATGTCATTACACTTTTATGAATTTTTTTAAATGTATGAAGAGAAAAGAAAGAAAGGAGGAAGGAGAGGAGGAAGGAAGGAAGCAAGGGAGAAAGGGGGGAAAGAAAGAGGGAGAGACGGAGACAGAGAAAGCCACAAGAGAAATGACCACAGGGAAGATGAACTCCAGGGCTTCTCAGTTACTAGGTGACCAAACACACTTGGGCTCGAGTCCCTGGTTCCTTGGACTACCCAAAACCAAACCTTCTAAAAGCCTTCTGCTCCCTGCCCCTGAGCTCCTGGATGGGACCAGAAGACTAAGAAGCATGCTGGGCTGCCCCCTACTGGTGACTTTCACGTGCCTCCACCAGGTCTTCTGAGCTCTGCCCTCTCCTCACTCCCACTAATCAGAAAAGCAGCAGCTACAGAGACTAACCTAGGGTTAGGAAGGAGGGCGGAAGGGCCAGGCTAGGGCAGACAGCTGAGAGATGCATGGACAGGCAGTGAGGCAGACTCTCTTCCAAGAAAACCTTTTCCTGTCACTCCAGTCAAGGTGATGTCCAACTCTGAGGGCTCTTTACTGAGCCAAGCTTTGCTTAAGAGAAGCTTCAAGAAGGGTTTCACTGTCAACAAAGCAGTGGAAAGGCCCAGCATTTTGCTGCAGACCTTTCTCTCGCTGACAACTCCTAGCTCTTCTGGCCCGTGCCTACCCGTCCGGAAAGCTAAGGTCCCAGAGGCTTTAAGGCAGAAGCCCTCCCCCTAGAGCCCATGCCCCAGCATTCCCATGAATGCAGACAAGCTTTCCAGCTTCTGTCTTTCCAACCTGCAGATGCTGCTGCCTTAGGTCTCTCTCTCTTCTTAACTTTTTGGTTTATATTGGAGTATATGATAAAGGTGAAAGAGAAGAGTGAAAAAGCTGGCTTAAAACTCAACATTCAAAAAATGAAGATCATGGCATCCAGTCCCATCACTTTTTGCAAATAGATGGGGAAAAAGTGGAAGCAGTGACAGATTTTATTTTCTTGGGCTCCAAAATAACCATGGACAGTGACTGCAGTCATGAAATTAAATCGGAAGGCAAGCTATGATAAACCTAGACAGCATATTAAAAAGCAAAGATATCACTTTGGCGACAAAGGTCTGTCTAGTCAAAACTATAGTTTTTCCAGTAGTCACTATGGAAGTGAGAGTTGGACCATAAAGAAAGTTGAGCGCCGAAGAATTGATACCTTCAAATTGTGGTGCTGGAGAAGACTCTTGAGAGTCCCTTCGACAGCAAGGAGATCAGATTAGTCAATCCTAAAGAACATCAACCCTGAATATTCACTGGATGGACTGATGCTGAAGCTGAAACTCCAATACTTTGGCCGTTTGATGCATAGAGCCCACTCATTAGAAAAGACCTTGATGCTAGGAAAGATTGAAGGCAAAAGGAGACGAGGGCAGCAGAGGATGAGATGGTTAGACAGCATCACTAATTCAATGGACGTGACTCTGAGCAAACTCCGGGAGATACTGAAGGACAGGGAACCCTGGTGCACTGCAGTCCGTGATGTCACAAAGAGACAGATACAACTTAGTGACTGAAAAACAACAACACAGCCGACTGACAATGCTGTGATAGTTTAGGGTAGACAGCAAAGCAATTCAGCCATACATATATGTGTATCCATTCTCCCCCAGCTCCCCTTTAAGGACAGTAGGCAGCCTTTGAATAGTGACAGAGACTTTGTGGATTTAGATGCTTAAATTTGATACTCCTTAAGAGTTTCTCCCTTTTACCTCCTTGACCTCAAAGTCCTCTGGCCCACCCCTCCATCTGCAATGTGTGCAAAATACTCACTGGCCTTTGACCATTCTGTTTTGCCAAAATATGCCTTTCTCCTTTATCAAATCTATCTCTACAACTCCTTCTTGGACCTCATATTAAGAGGGTTGTTTTCTATTGTTGATGTTTACTTTCACTACATCCTGAGACCACTATCTACCACCCTACAAGTTGGAACTTCTCAATTAATTCACCTAAAACTATTCTGTTGTTGTTTAGTGGCCGTCTAACTCTTTTGCGACCCAATGGATTATAGCCCACCAGACTCCTCCGTCATTGAGATTTCCCAGGAAAGAATACTGGAGTGGGTTGCCCTTTCCTTCTCCAGGGATCTTCCCAACCCAGGGACCAAACCCACCTCTCCTGCATTGGCAAGGGGATTCTTTACCACTGAGCCACCAGGGAGCCCCAGAACTAATCTGCTGCTGCTGCTGCTAAGTCACTTCAGTCGTGTCCAACTCAGTGCGACCGCATAGACAGCAGCCCTCCAGGCTCCCCGTCCCTGGGATTCTCCAGGCAAGATCACTGGAATGGGTTGCCATTTCCTTCTCCAATGCATGAAAGTAAAAAGTGAAAGTGAAGCCGCTCCGTCGTGTCCGACTCTTAGCGACTCCAGGGACTGCAGCCTACCAGGCTCCTGTCCATGGGATTTTCCAGGCAAGAGTGCTGGAGTGGGGTGCCATTGCCTTCTCCGAGAACTAATCTAGGCCCCTCCAATATCTGAGATACTTCCTGATTTACAAGCAACATCAAAAAGGCTTTTTTACAATCAGAACATTTTTATTCTATCAGGTGGCAAGCATTTTTTTAAAGCATTTATGTTCCTTCTTAACTTCATAATCAAGAATTAGAGGGAATGGAGATACACTTTGTACCCACCACGGTATTTTTCTACTAATCTATATAACTCTCCTACTGAATTGTTAACTCCTCAAACGGAAGAGTGTTACTCATCAAACAGTTGCATGCCCATTTCCTAACTCAGAGCTAATTCTGACGGAATACTGGCTGACTTAAAGCCATCAATCTGACCTCCACATTCCCCATTGGAGTTTTTATTACTTCACTGGAATGACCAGACATATATACACTATAAACGTTAAATGAAGATTGTGATAATAGGAGACTTCCCTGGTGGCACAATGGTTAAGGATCCGTCTGCCAATGCAGGAGACCCGGGTTCAATCCCTGGTTCTGAAAGATCCCATATGCTCTGGAGCAACTAAACCTGTGCACCACCAGAGCCTAACCTCTCAAGCCGGAGAACAGTAACTACTGAGTCCATGTGCCCAACTATTGAAGCCCACGTGCATGGCACAAGTAAATAAAAAACATTTTGATAATAGAAAATAAATTCACTTGTCATACAGAAAACAAGGAAACAAAGTAATGACTGGAACAGAAGACAGCCAATTTTGAAAGCAAAATTTGTCCTATCTAGAAGCAAATTTAGACCACAAACATACAAGCTAGTCAATCTAAATACTCATTAAATTTTCGTAAATGATAAAAACTAACTGCCCTCGGAAGATGAGCATTAATTTGCATCTCTGTCTCAGAAACGTTACAGCTAGAAAGAATCTTCGGATCCAGCTGTTTTGACCTTGAGGGGGTGATGCTCCTGAAGGTCAGTGCTCACTGCCACAGCATCTGATGAGCAGAAGAGATGTTTCTGAGCAGAGGTGAAGCAGCTGCACCGCAAGGGCACAGTGAAAGGACCTACAAGATATGACTGGGCAGTGAAGGCTTCCATAAGGTCAGTCCTTGAAGGGTCCCCGGAAAGTCAACAGGTAAAGAATGCAAATGTAAGCAAAGCCCACACTATTTGCCATTTTACTCTGTTTCATCACCAAAGCTTCTCCAGCCTCAATGTGACATCCAGGGCCCTACGCCTAACGAAAAGTTCATAGGTGGCTTTTCGGGAAAAAAAGAGAGAGATAAGTTTAGGAAAAATTCACAGAAACATTTTTGAATTACAGTTTCCTAGAAAGGATACTCATCCCACTTGAAAATATTTCACATTGGCTTTAACAACCTATCAAATAATTCCTCCATGCAACCTTTCCAAGTAACAAAAAGTGGTTTCTAATGCATCTTTTCTTCCTATGTATTAGCTTAACAGCAGTATCACTCCAAAGCAAAATATCCCTTTATCTTAGACTTTGTTTGGAGAAGGAAATGGCAGTCCAATCCAGTATTATTGCCTGGAGAATCCCCATGGACAGAGGCACCTGGCTGGCTACAAGTCCATGGGATCAGAAAGAGTCGGACATAGACTATGTTAGCTAAACTGTACTTTGGCAATATATCAAAAGAAATAGAAACAGCAGTGAATATTTCTAATGGTCACTCTTCAAAATGAAATCATTTCCCAACACTCTGGTGACCCCCATCCCACCCCACCACATAAATAAGTAGTCAAGCTAATAAAAGTAAATAAACTCAAACTTCACAAGAGATTGTGATATGAGCTAAGGCTTACAGCCATGGGGTGAGGCATTTCAGCTCTGATTGGATCCTTTCTGCCATAAGCTATCCATCCCAGGTAATAGGATAGTGCTTTTAAAAAAAAAAAATTGCCCCTTGGGTTTCCTGGTGGTACAGTAGTTAAGAATCCACCTTGCAAAGCAGGGGACACTGGTTCAATTCCTGGTTCAGGAAGATCCCACATACCATGGGGCAACTAAGGCCCTGCACCACAATTATTGAGCCTGTGCCCTGGAGCCCAGGAGCCACAACTGCTGAAGCCACGTGCCCTAGAGCCCGTGCTCTACAACAAGAAAAGCCACCACAATGAGAAGCCCCCATACCACAACTAGAGAGTGGCCCCCACTCTCCAAAACTAGAGAAAACCTGCATGAAGCAATGAAGACCCAGTGCAGCCAAAAATAAATAAATAAATATTTAAATAATTGCCCTTGTTCCCTGAATCCACAATAGGGTAGCTTTAGTTTCTCAGCAAACTGCTAAGAAGGAGCTTTGAAGATCAGTCCATGATGAGCCAAAGCAGGATTCAAAAGAAGACTTTCTCACTCCTTCAATCCAATCTTCACAGAGGGTCCACTACCCCACCTGTGACAACATGAATGCAGAGAATACCAAGTAAGCAGGCTCAGAACCTGAATTCCAATAGCCAGCCTAATAGCACAAGCTGATTAGCATTAGCACATCTACATTTTTGACCAAAGGTATAGAAGTAGCCCCAGTAATTCTTCTTGATAGAATGCTGTGTGCTGGACACTGGGGTATCCATGGGTGTCTCACTTAACCTAGCAAAGCTACCAGAAGAGCACTATGATTTTTTTTCTGCTTTTTACAAGAAGAAACCAAGGCCCAAGCTTGCCAGGTCACATCCCCAAGGTCACACGGCTGCCAAAACAGGATTTGAACCCAAATCTACCTGCCTCTGAATTCTGAGCTCAGAGCCACTGTACCACACTACTAGGACCATTAACTTATAAATCCTTCACCTACAACAAGATATAATTTCTAAAGTTTCTACAAAATGGTCCTTTGCAAATAATCACAGCCTGAAAACAACAGTCAATGAAAAGGAATGAGGACATTTTACAGGATGCTCTCATGTAGTATATCTACATACAGGTAACAGGAGATAAATAAAATATCTTCTCAGATTTCTACACAATGCCAAGCTCTGAGAACTGCAGCTTCCTAGAATAGCCTAAATTCCTTGGGAATTTAAGAATTCAAGTGCATGTGGAGAGCATATAAAGAAAACAAAACCCTCCTACACTGCTGGGGGGAACGCAAATTGGTGCAGCCACTATGGAAAAGAGTATGGAGGTTCCTTAAAAAACTAAAAATAGAGCTACCATATGTTCCTGCATTCCCACTCCTGGATATACATCCTGAAGAGATAAAAGATCTAATTCAAAAAGGTACATGCACCCCAATGTTCACAGCAGCACTATTTGCAATAGCTAAGACATGGCAACTACCTAAGTGTCCACTAGCAGATAAATGGACAAGATGTTAAATACACACACACACACGTGTGTGTGTGTGTGTGTGTGTGTGTGTGTGTGTGTGTAGGGAGGCTTCCCACATGCCACTAGTGGTAAAAAAAAAACAAACCCACTTGCCAATGCAGGAGATATAAGAGATGTGGGTTCAATCCCTGAGTTGGAAAGACCCCTGGAGAAGGAAATGGCAACACACTCCAGTATTCCTGCCTAGAGAATCCCATGGACACAGGAGCCTAGCAGGCTACAGTCCATGGGGTCGCAAAGAGTCAGACACAGCTGAGCAACTAACACTTTTCACTTTCCCAGGTGGCTCAATGTTAAAGAATCTGCCTAATGCAGGAGACACAGGAGATTTGGGTTTGATCGCTGTCAGGAAGATTCCCTAGAAAAGGGAATGACAATCCACTTCAGTATTCTTGTCCAGGAAATCCCATGAATGAAGAGCCTGGTAGACTTCAGTCCATGGAGTCACAAGAGTCAGACAGGACTAAGCAACTGAGCATCTGTGCATGCATATATATATGGGCTATTACTCAGCCATAAAAAAGAATGAAATAATGCCATTTGCAGCAATATGGATGGACCTAGAGATTATTATACTAAGTGAAGTCAGACAGAGGAAGACAAATATTGTGATATCACTTATATGTGGAACCTTAAAAATAATACGAATGAATGTATGTACAAAACAGAAACAAACTCACAGACACAGAAGACAAACTTATGGTTAACAAAAGGGAAGAGCAGAGGGATAAATTAAGAGTAGGGGATTAACAGATGTACATTACCATATACAAAATAAATGACAGAAATTTACTGTATAGCACAGGGAACTATATTCAATATCTTGTAACAAACTAATAATATAATGGAAGAGAATTGGGAAAAATAATAAAGATATACATATATATATGTATGTATGTATGTATGTATAACCAAATCACTTTGCTGTATACCTGAGACTAATAAAATATTGTAAATCAACCATATTTTTTAAAAAGTCAAGTGCCTGGAAAATAATGTGTAGTGTAAGGGATAAATAAGCCCTACTAGCTTCACCTCTCCCCAGTTATATGACCTTGGGCAAGTCCCTACACCTCAGTCTCCTTATTTAGAAAACAGAATAATAAGAGTACCTGCCTCAAGGAGTTGTTAGAACAATGAGAAATCTGCCCAAGCACATATGAGGACCTCAATTAATGCTAATTATTAACAATGAGCAGAAGCCTTTGGCCCAGGGGCGAGCTTGGTCACTAAGCAGCTGGTGAAATGAATCTCAACCTACCTCCAGTGCCCACATTCACGGAGGTGGAAATTTGGGCTTGATAATGTCTCAGTTCCCTTCAGCACTCAAATTATAAGAAAAACTTCAGCAACATATCATGAAGGAAAAATATCTTGGGTTTATCTCTGAGTATTTATATTTATACAGAAGTATTTATATAGAACTTTTCTTATCCATCTCTATCAATGGAGTGATTCCCAAAAAGAAACACTGCAATTTGTGACCAGAAAAATTAATTACAGAAAAACACCTTAGAGCTAAATTTCTATCTAAAACATATCAGTCTTCAGCAGAAAAATATAAATTTGACTTTAAGTAATAGCCTCCTATGAAAATTTAAGATTAGACCCCAGCCTACAAATAATGTGTCATGTAAACCTTATACCAGAAGGTGAGAAGAGTGTCAATATAATTAAAATAAATAAATTTTGTTTTTAGCTGCTAGCTTTCCAAAATGGGAAGATTTCCCATTTTTAAAAAATCTGAATTTCCTTATTCTCTTAAAGAGCCAGAAGGTCTTTCAAACTAGACTAGCATTTCTTTCTGGCAACCTTCACAGCGAGCATTGCTGCTGGGGGTCTGGGGCACATTTCCAGTTGGTCATAGTCCATCCGCAGCTATTTCTCTGGCTCATGGAAAGATATTAACGACACCTGATTTAATTCTTGCTTGTAATTTCCTCTGAGACGTCAAACTTCCAACTTTTCTCCTACACTGGTATGTCATCTCCATGCACAGAGATCCTTAAAATGAGTCTCATCAGATAAAATGACACAGAGACCACAATAAAAATACCTCCTGTTTTTAAAGAAGTTACTTCTACCTGTTCCCGAACCTTTAGAAACTTCTTCTGTTGTTTTAAAAACTTAACTAATATGGACACAGACATAAGCCAAGCATAACTTTATACTATTCTTGGTACAAGGGTAAAAAATCCCCAAGAGGAGCAAGAGATATGTTTTTCTTGACCAAAAAAAAAAAAAAAGAAAGGTTTTTCTTCGCATTTATTTACCATTTCATATTAGTTCTCAGATCTTTCAATAGATCATAATAACCTGCCATAGCAAACCTGAGGGGACAAGTACTAAATGTGTACCACGGCACAGTTTTGCCATGTCAGATGAAGAGCTCTGGGACAGAAATGGTCCTGATAAAGAAGTGCCATCAAGAAAGAGGCATAAGTGATACTGGAGCCAAAGTTTTTATCTCAGACAGGTGTACTCTCATATTGGTCGATGTGAAAGTGAAAGTGTTAGCTGCTCAGTCTTGTTTGACTCTTTTCAACCCCATGAACTATAGCCTGCCAGGCTCCTCTGTCCATGGAATTCTCCAGGCAAGAATACTGGAGTGGGTAACCATCCCCTTCTCCAGGGAATCTTCCCGACCAAAGGATCAAACCCAGTTCTCCTCCACTGCAGGAGGGTTCTTTACCATCTGAGCCACCAGGGAAGCCCTTGGTCAATACTAAACCACCAGGAATACAAGTCAGCTCACCGGGTCACTCAGGGTACACTCTTCAGTTAATTTATCCTGGCAGACCCATGAGAGGCCACCCCTCTCGGGGGTGGGGGCACCCCAGGAGCCTGAGAGGACTTTTCGTCTGGCTGGGAAGCCGTCTGGTCACACCTGCCCTGAACAGTTGCCAGGCTAAAACCATCTCTGCTGGGCTCTGTGGGTGGATCTCTGTGGTCTTGATCAAGCATCTGTCCACGTTCCGAGGCTGTCACAGCACTGCTTCCCCAGGCAAGCCTGGATCTGCCTGCTGGTACCTTGGTAGCTCATCTTGTCCGCAGACAGGGTGGCTTCCACCTGGATGGGCACACAAGTTGGGCTGCTTGGTCTTGTGAAAGGATGTCAGCCCCACCATCTGTTTGTCTGGCTTCCAAAGAGAATGAATCTGGCTATAACCAGGAACAGAGTAACATTTTCCAAGCTCTAGTCAGAGGGGATAACTTCAGCTCATCTGCAGTCCTGCTTCCAGCCTTGCCTGGCTTAGCAAAGGGGATGAGGAGATGGGTAACTAAGATCTTGCATTGTTTCAGTTTTATAATTACAGTACTGGGAGATGAAATTCTTGGACCACTTTAGTGTCCTTGCAGAACGGATGCCCTTGTCATTGCCCCCAACTTTCACTGACTTTCTCAGTAAGAAGAAAATGAAATCTTCACTTTTCATAAGAGCTGTGAATTGCATCACTCATATTCCCTGTAAAAGAAACTCTTCTCAGAACATACTGCCAGACAGAGCTATGTTCTTGCAGAATTAGTAGGCATTCTCCCCGCTAATAATGAGTTTCTCTTTTCACTGCCAAAAAGTTGAGGACAAATGTTGTGCTCAGTTACAGCAACTATATCAACTGTTAAGAGTTAGTTGCAGTTCTTGTCTCTTTTTTTTTCTCACTCCTCTCTCTCGTTTTTATCTGATTAACCTTATTGTGTAAAATAATCATCAGTTATTCAAATACTAGTGGTAAGTTGATTAATTGTGACATTTCTTATATTTATTATTCAATATGTGGTTGCCATTATGATCAATATGCTGGTACAACAGCGTCATTTTATAGTTTTCAAAAAATGAACTAGAAAATCACTTAATCCATGATTTTTTGTGTTTCAAAGTGACTGTTTATGAAAAATAAAATCTTGCAATTCCAATCCAACACAAAATTATCTTTTTTCCAAATTATTTCTTTTCCTCTTTTCCCATTATTTTGGGTCAATCAAGGTAAAAAAGAGGAAAAAGTACTTCCAATGATTAGCCCAGGACTTGAGAATTCTAAAAAGCATTCACGTCAGCACAAATCACAGCATAGCACACTTCTGAAAGCTCCTGGCCTCCGATCAGGTCAAATCATTCCACAGGAAAAGAATTTGGGGAACTAATATTTCTGCTCTAACTTTCAGATAGATCAAACTTGGCACAGGGGAAAATGAGCATCAAGCATAATGTCAAGAAAAAAGAATGATTCAAGTGGTAAAATTTTAGGATTTTTGTGAAGGTCTGTTTTGATATTGGCACATTTTTTCGGCCCACTTTATAGGCTGTGGGAGTAAGGTGAGTGATAGAATGTGAAAAACACTTGCAATTTTGCCTTTACTGGTTTCACTTCATATGTGACCCTTTAGTGGCTTTTATAGAAGGTTAGAGATTATTTTCTTTGGAGTTAAACTACAAAGATATTGGTGAAAAGGGATTCTAGTCATAATCGGCCATGTAAAGCCACAATAAAGAGAAGCCATTCTACAGAAAGGAAGTGTGAGTGCATCGAAAAGTCCTAAACAAATCTCTTGTAGAGATGTTTAATTTAAGGAATATATCATAGCTAGAAAAGATGCATATTTTGGAAGTACCTAGAGAATCAAACACATGGAGATGGAAAGTAGAATGCTAGCAGTTGGGGGAGGGGAATGGGCAGTTGTCATTCAATGGGTACAGAATTTCAGTTTTGCAGATGAAAAGAGTTGTGGATTTGGGTAGTTGTGTTGGTTGCACAATAATGTGAATGTACTTGAGGATACAAACTGTGCATTTTAAATATGTTAAGATGATAAATTCTGTGTATTTTACCAGAATTTTAAAACAAAGAAAAAAAGAAGGAATATATTCTGTAAGGTCTTGCAATTAAAAATGAGAAAGACAGTGAAAAGAGAAAATGGAATATAAATTGAATGATAACCTCCAGAGAGCATGGAAACTGTTGTAAACAATCTTATATATAAAACGGACCAGGACTATTGGTGAAAGCAAAGTCTCATAACCAAGATTATGACCTGAGTCATAGAAGCTAGATATGACCAATCACTGCTCAGCGCACAAATGTCCAGTATCCCAGTCAGCTGAGCGCACCAAGATGGAACCATGCACACCAGGGAAAGGGTATACAGAGGTTCCAATAAGAAGAACCAGCACCATTTTACATCCTCTCTCCTAAACCCAGCAACTTTCCACTGCCACACTCAAGTCACATTCTTTTGCTTTTCTGTCCTTCTTGAGACCTATAGAGTCTACTCTCCTTCAAAACACAGTTGAGGATAGCCACACAATAAAAATAAAAACAGACAGCCAAGCTCTAACTATGTGTTATGCATAGGTACAATCATTTTACATGCATCAGCTCATTTTCACCTCACAGAAACCCCACGAGAAAGTTCTATTATTGTCTCCTTTTACAGATGGGGAAACTGAGACAGCAAGGCCTCTATTTAACTAGTCCAAATAGCAGGGACAGATGAACCTCCGAATAAGGCTCTTAACCCTCCAAGTCATCCTGCCTCATAACCTCTGTGATTCCCAACACAAACTTCCAAAGAAAAAGAAATATTAATCTGTTGATCCATCTAAGCATGGCTATTGATACATTCAGCTATTTTTCAATTTGGAAAAAATATATAATGAGAAAAGAAACATTTTAGGCACAGTTTTCACAATTTCAGGATCCTCCTAGGGTACCACTAAAAAGAATTATCCAGCCATAAAGAGCAGAGACATTACTTTGTCAACAAAGGTCCGTCTAATCAAGGCTATGGTTTTTCCAGCAGTCATGTGTGGATGTGAGAGTTGGACTATAAAGAAAGCTGAGCACAGAAGAATTAATGCTTTTGAACTGTGGTGCTGGAGAAGACTCTTGAGAGTCCCTCGGACTGCAAGGGGATCCACCCAGTCCATCCTAAAGGAGATCAGTCCTGGGTGTTCATTGGAAGGACTGATGTTGAAGCTGAAACTCCAATACTTTGGCCATCTGATGTGAAGAGCTGACTCATTTGAAAAGACCCTGATGCTGGGAAAGATCAAGGGCAGGAGGAGAAGGGGACGACAGAGGATGAGATGGTTGAATGGCATCACCGACTGAATGGACATGAGTTTGGTTGACCTCCAGGAGTTGGTGATGGACAGGGAGGCCTGGCATGCTGTGGTCCATGGAGTCACAGAGTCAGAACTGAACTGAAAGAGCTGAATAATTCTTAAAATAGTACATTCAGATCTAGAACTTTTAGGAGCAATAATAAAATCTGTATGGGGAAGAGAGAAAAGTGGAAACCTAGAGTTACTGATGCTTAACTTCTGGGACAGATTCCCCATTAACTTCTGGGGACAGAGTCTATGCTTTGCTGTTTTGTCTGTGTCTGTGATATCACAAAGCTTGTTGTAACACAAGCTGGGAGCAAGGGGGAGGGCTAGAAATCCTGCACAGCTGTTCTTGGAAACATGGATCCCCATGCTTAAGAATCCCCCTGAAAACAGGTGAGGGCACTGCAATAGGACAAGCAGTCTGGAGAGCCTAACCACCTCTCTGTATGTGTGTGTGTTAGTCATCCAGTCATGGGACTGCACAACTCTTTTTGACCCCATGGACTGTAACTTGCTAGGTTCCTCTGTCCATGGGATTCTCCAGGCAAGAATAATAAAGTGGATTGCCATTCCCTTCTCCAAGGGATCTTCCTGACTCAGGGATGGAGCCCATATCTCTTGCATTGCAAGCGGATTCGTCACCATCTGAACCAGCAGAGAAGGCCACCCCTCTGTATCAGTTCAGTTCAGTTCAGTTCAGTAACTCAGTCATGTCAGACTCTTTGCGACCCCATGAACCACAACACGCCAGGCCTCCCTGTCCATCACTAACTCCCAGTGTTCACCTAAACCCATGTCCATTGAGTCAGTGATGCCATTCAACCATCTCATCCTCTGTCGTCCCCTTCTCCTCCTGCCCTCAATCTTTCCCAGCATCAGGGTCTTTTCAAATGAGCTAGCTCTTCGCATCAGGTGGCCAATGTATTGGAGTTTCAGCTTCAACATCAGTCATCAGTTTGTTGTGATCCACAACTTCTGAAAATTCTGAAAGAGATGGGAATACCAGACCACCTGACCTGACTCTTGAGAAACCTGTATGCAGGTCAGGAACCAACAGTTAGAACTGGACATGGACCAACAGACTGGTTCCAAATAGGAAAAGGAATATGTCAAGGCTGTATACTGTCACCCTGCTTATTTAACTTCTATGCAGAGTACATCATGAGAAACTCTGGGCTGGAAGAAACACAAGCTGGAATCAAGATTGCTGGGAGAAATATCAATAACCTCAGATACACAGGTGACACCACCCTTATGGCAGAATGTGAAGAAGAACTAAAAAGCCTCTTAACGAAAGTGAAAAAGGAGAGTGAAAAAGTTATCTTAAAGCTCAACATTAAGAAAACTAAGATCATGGCATCTGGTCCCCTCTGTATGCTCCTATGCAAAAGCTCTATACTTCCTCTACTCTACAGCACATTATGGCTCAAAACTATCACAAAGCCAAGGTCAGATCCATAAGGCAAACACCCAGACAACCTTGCCCCTTAGCTCTAGGCAGTGGGCCCTGGCATGTCAGAGGCCCTCACTCTGGTACTCCTCTATATGAGGCAGCAGGATGCTCCCACCTGGAAATCACACCTGCCCGTCTTGACCTAGTAGGACCTCAGAATTTTCTACGCAAAGACCCTTAAGCCCATTCCTGGGGCCTATGCAGGCCTTTCTGTGGGTCTGTCCTCCTGTTGCCGATGAGCATGTTCTAGGCACAATTCTCTGTGTGTGTGTGTGTGTGTGTGTGTGTGTGTGTGCGTGTGTGTGTGTGTGTATGTGGTGGTGGTGGGAGGGTCCAAGGTGTGTGTGTGTGTGTGCGCGCGCATGCGTGTGTGTGTGTGTGTGTGTGTGTGTGTGTGGTGGTGGTGGGAGGGTCCAAGGTTGCTGTCTGTGGTGCTATTGATGAGTTCAGCTGTGCAGGACAATGATCTGACTGGGGACCTACAACAAGCCATATAAATGGGAGGAGCTGGCCTCAGTCTTATTACCTAGGACCCAGAAAACCACCTGGTGGGAGAACATAGTCAAGACATATTTGTTGATTAACTAATTGACTAGATGAATGAATAAATGGATCAATCAAGCAATCAATCCATGTTTATCAGTCAACGCCTGTCCTCCATTTCAGGAATCTGCTGGAAAAGATAACTTTGTCAACAGAATGTCTGTGGCACACTGAACTGTACACATATAGATATAATCTACAATAAAGAGAGAGTGGTGACAGAGCGGACTCTAGGGTAGCCTGGCGTAAATAAAAGGTTCAGCAATGCTTTCAAGTCACCAGGCAGTTAAGCTCTAGGAAAGTTCTGGGTTTTTGTTTTTGTTTTTGTTTTTATGAGAAAGCAATTCCCTGAGAAAATAAATGAGATGGCAAAGAAGTTAAGCCCCAGAGGGCCACCCGGGTTCACCATGAGAGTCAGTGACTCAACCAAAAATAGTACTTTTCTCTTAAGAGGTAAATATTATATGTTCCTTCCATAATGGCCATTCCTTTTTAAGTTTAAATTTCAAAACACACAAGGAATCTAAACGATTTTCATTTGTTATGTATATTATGAACATACTGCATCGTGTAAACATAAATAAATGGATATTATTTATCTCAAGGGAGAATTATCTTTTTGGATTATTCAACACAATCTGTTCACCTATATTCTTCCCCACTCTATTTTTAAAAGACTTTCAAATCTTTTATGTCTATCAGTTGCTTTGTGATCAGTTTTGCAAACAACTATTAAAATGTCTAAAATGACTGATAATGTCAATTATTATGAATACAAACGAAGCACCATGAAACATTACAGGATCAGCCCAATGCACCCTGATTGTAAAGGTGCAAAAGTATGTGGAACAGGTGCTTCATTAAACTGGACTTGACACACTGTTCATACCCCTGAAAAATGTGCAGCCTCTATCATCCATACTACAAGAAGGATAAATCACATCTGAAATTTCACACCAGAATCGCTTTTTAAGTGAAACGCCATAAATGCAGTCACAGGGAAAACTGCATTTGATCCACAGGGATATCCATTATTAGCTATTATAAAACAGAAAAGGCACAAATCTTCCTCATTAGACCCATGTGTTCACTGGAGATAGAATTTCCCTAATATGATTCTTCTTTCCTGGATTTACCCTTGTTGTTGAGCTGATTTGTTCTGCATCTCTCTTTATCTGCTTACATTCACCCTCCATCTCTTCCCTGTCTCTCCTTCCTGCTGGATACATAATAATCCTGCCTCATCAAAGCTCTTCCTTTCTTCCTTTCCAAAGATGCTGTCTTTATGATGAATTGATTTCTTACTGTGCAGGAACCAGCATAGTGCTATTTAATTCCATAAAGGTTATTTATTTAAACAAACATATTAACCTGATGACTTTATGAAAATCATGTCTAGAAATTTACACACTGACAGCCCAAAGAACAACTTTATAAATATTCTCATTTGGAATTCTAAAAGATAGATTTGTAGGAGAAGGGGATACACACACACACACACGCACACACACACACATATATATCCTTGCGTCTGTGGATAATAGGGAAATCTAGGACACTGTGCTGCTGCTGCTGCTGCTAAGTCGCTTCAGTCATGTCCTGTGCAACCCCATAGACGGCAGCCCACTAGGCTCCCCTGTCCCTGGGATTCTCCAGGCAAGAACACTGGAGAGGGTTGCCATTTCCTTCTCCAGTGCATGAAAGTGAAAAGTGAAAGCGAAGTCGCTCAGTCATGTCCGACTCTTAGCGACCTCATGGACTGCAGCCCACCAGGCTCCTCCATCCATGGGATTTTCCAGGCAAGAGTACTGGAGTGGGCTGCCATTGCCTTCTCCGAGACACTGTGCTAGGGAAGAGCAATAAACAAGATCCACATGGTCCCTGCCTCCCTGATGGCTCAGACAGAAAAGAATCTGCCTGCGATTCAGGAGACCCAGGTTTGATTCTTGGGTCGAGAAGATCCCCTGGAGAAGGGAATGGCTACCCACTCCAGTATTCTTGCCTGAAGAATCCCATGGAGAGAGGCGCCTGGCAGGCTATAGTCCATGGGGTCCCAAAGAGTTGGACTGAGTGACTAAACCTACTTCATACTAGAAGAGGGCATGCAGACTGGCACATAGGCCTGCATTTACATATTAAGTGACCTATGATAGGGTTGGAAAACACTGGGTGGGGCTGTAAAAGCACATGGTAGAGACGTGTAGCCCAGAGGAAGAGAGGCAGAGGAAGGTAGTCAGAGGCAGGAGCCACAAGAATGGTATTCCTGGCAGAGAGGACAGCCAGTGTGAAGCCTTGGAGGCGAGTGAGACTATAACTCCATAGAGCAATAGAAAACTTGGAGAGACTGCATCATCCTATTAAAGAAAGGGAGAGAGAAAAAATGAGGCTGGAGAAATGGGCTTGAATTAGAGAGTGCAGGGCTTTTATGACTTATTAAGAAATTGTGAGATTTTAATATACAAATATAAATGCTGTCTTAATTTAAAACATCAATATTGTGTGGTGGGGAGCTAGGAAAGCAGTCCCTAAAATGCATATGGAAAAATTAGCATGTAAGAATAATCCTGAAAATTCTGAAAGGAATTTATGAGTAAGACTAATACAAGTAGAAAATACATAAATATATATGTGAAACTTCAGAAGATAAAAAGTTTAGTGCTAGTATGTAAACAGACAAACTGATTAACAGAAGAGGATAGATCCCAAAATAAGCCAAAACACAAGGATGATCTTTATACTTAACCATATTAGAATTCATTTAAATTTTAAATATTTAATTTAAAATTGTTATTTTAAATTAGTGAAGGAAAAGTTGAATAATATAATCAATGGTGTCAGGAGACCTGATAGACTGATTAGCTATCTTGAAACAGTTGTTTTTACTGCTTCACCTTTTATATTTTAAAAATCCAGACAGAACCATACAAAAGCATGAAATAGTAGAGGTAAAAGAAGAAAATATAGGAGACTTATTTTATACTTTTATGGAAGGAAAGACTCTTTTTAGCCTCATTTACAATACAGAAGTCATAAGGAAATAATAAATTTTACTACAAAAACATTTAAGTCTGTGTAACCAAAAACTATGATCAACATCAGAAGACAAGCAAAACATTAGACAAAGCATAAATTTTCTTATTGCTAAACAGATTTTACGAATCAATTTTTTGAAAAGGTCACCAATCCAATAGAAAAAGAAAATGCCTAAGGGATACACAGTTCACAGAAAAAGAAGTACAAATGGCTCGTTGTGTGTTAGTGGCTCAGGTTTGCCTGGACTTTTTGCAACCCCATGGACTCTAGCCCACCAGGCTCCTCTGTCCATGGGATTCTCCAGGCAAGGATACTGGAGTGGTTTGCCATTTCCTTCTCCAGGGGATCTTCCCGACCCAGGGATCGAACCCTGGTCTCCTGCACTGCAGGCAGATTCTTAAGCCAACTGAGCTACTTACATTTACATAAAAAGATGTTTAACAAATCATAATTAAAGAATTGTGAAATAAAGCAATAATGCTACACTATTTCCCAGGAATGTGACTGACAAAGGTCAAAAGTTTTGATAACAAACAGTATCAGCTTGGCTGTAGAAAAACAGGTGCTTCCAGTTTGGGTGGCAGAATAAAACGATGTGATCTTTTCGCAAGACAACTTGGCAATATCTATCAAATCATAAATGTCATGCAAATGCCCCTGTAATTCAAATTCTAGAAACTTTTCCTATAGATAAAATTATGCAAGTGTGCAAGAACTTGAACACAGGGTGTCCAAGTAAAAATTAGTCAAATGAAATCTATTCCTTCCATGAGAACTGTGTGACTGTGACAAAATAAGGTTGCAGTACATATGCTGATGCATACATGCGTGCTAAGTTCCTTCAGCCATATCCAACTATTTGGGACTTTACAGACAGTACTTCACCAGGTTCATCTGTCCATAGGATTCTCCTGACCCAGGGATGGAACCCACGTCTCCTGTGGCTTCTGCATTGCAGGAGGTTTCTTGAGTCACCAGGGAAGTCCCACATACGTTGATACAGAAACATTTTTAAGATACACTGTTAAGTAAAAAAATACTTAACAGTAAAAAAAAAAATGTAGACAGTTATATACCCATATATATGTATACATAAACATACATATATGCGTACATATATACCCACGTATGTGAGTAGACTCACATGCTTGAGTAGACTCTTCCTAAAAGCAAGCATACAAACTAAAATCTAAGTTTCTACTGGAGAGAGAGGCAGAGGGATTGGCCAGTTGGAACCCATGATGGGAGGGAGAATAACTTATCGTGATACACTTCTTTATACTGTTTATATCTCTTAAAACATTCAAATATTAATTTTTAAAAACTAATTATGAATAAAAGTCCATATAATAACGTTAATCCATTTCAAAGAAAAAAATGTGCAAAATCACTTTAAAGACTCAGAAGGGTTCCCAGGCTTGAGCAAGTCTTGGCTAAAGGCACTAACCTTTCTGAAGAAAGAATGTGTCAATCAGAATTGGTGCTGGGCAGTGAATAAAGGAGAGAGAAAGGAGTGTCCATCCAGGGGACACAGGTCTGGGCCAAAGTACTTCAAGTTCTGCATTCCCCTTTGTAAAGGCTCTCCCATTATGGAGATGGATGCCTCAGGCAAGCTTAACTTAATGCCATTTAACATTTTAAATGCAGAATTAAGTGCCCTTGCTCTAATTCCAAGATCACCAAGCATGGTTCCAGTTAATAATTTGTTCTCCTTTATAGATCTGCTGGTATAGAAAGCAACTGTTATGCTGACTGTGTGTCTGAATCTATGTGACAGTTATATATGCTTTACTGTATAGCAATATAGTGATAATCTGGTTTTGTTTTAACCTATAAAACCACAACTTTGGGCTTTATTTTAAGAGACATGGGGAGCCATGGGGTGATTAGAAGCAATGACATAAGGTCAGCATTTTAGAAAGCCCACTCCAACATAGTGTGGTATATGGACACAAAGAGGGTGAGACTGCAGACCACAACACTACATAGGAGCTGCTGCATTTTATGCAAAAAATGATGATGGTTTTGAATTAAATTTTTGGTTGTGTAAGTATTTGTTTGATGTTTCTTTCTCCTCCCAGACTGCAAGCTTGGAAAGGAAAAGAAACCAGGTCAATCTTGCTTGCAACCATATCCCAAGTACTTAGCATGACACAGAGCAGATCCCAATTAGTATCTGTTGGAAGCAAGAATAAATGAATGAGGGAATCTGGACAGTAGAGATAAAAAGAATTAGACAAATATAAAAAATATTTAGAGAAGTGACTTGGCAAGACAATAACCGAATGAATACAGGGGTTAAGGAGTGGGAGGAGCCAAGGTTTTGCCATGCGAAACAAAACATTTTGACCAAGTGGGCAGTGGCGCCATTCATTAAGGTAGGGAACACTGGAAATGGGTTTGGGGTGACCATGATGATTTAATTTGGAAATGTCAAGCGTGATGCACTATGACATATCCAAGAAGGATGTTCAGTAGACAGATGACCCAAAGGTCATCACTATAGTTGATGGGGACAGTTATTAGGACATCAGGAGAATGCAGAAGGCAACAGAAGTCATAAGTGAGGCTGACATAGCTCAGGAAGAGAAGCAGCCCTAGGACAAAGGCTGAAGGGATGTCGACTTTTAGGAGAAAAGCAGAGGAAAGGAAGCCTTTAAGTAAGAAGACTGTCCCCAGCCAGATGGTTAGGGAGAAAATGAGAACACTTCATTGACACCGAGGCCAAAGAAAAAGAATGCTTCAGAAGGGATGAGAAATGAGGCCAAGTTCTGCTAAGAAGCAAATAAGAGAAGGGCAGAGAAATTTGCCTTAGATTAGTTCTATGAGTCTTTGGGATGCAGTGGAGAGCAAGTTTGATGAAGCAGTGGATTGAGACTGGATTCAGAGGGGAGGAAATAGACAGAATGCAGACCAGTCTTCTAAGATCGGCAGTCAAAGGAAGAGAGAAAAGGGCCAAGACTAAAGGGACCTGGAAGGATTAGAAGGGGACAGAGCCAAAGGAAAACTTTGCTAAGATGGAAGGGACCCAGTCCTGCTTAAATTCTGACACTGACAAGAGGAAGAGATTGAAAATTCAGACGAGAGAGGGCAAGTCATCAACAGAGAAAAAGTTAAAGGGGATGGGATCTGTCATAGAGGGGGAGTGATTAGTTGTAGCCAAAGACACTCCTGCCCTTCCCGTGTACTGGAAGGGAAAGGCTGGTTTCAGATACAGGCAGTTTGTTCATATGGAATATAAGTGGATAAAGCCACAAAAATATCACAGTACTGACAGAGAAAAAAATAACCAAACTCAGCTGGCCTGCTGTCATCATAGAAAGCAGGCATGCGGATTGCTCACATCCAGTCTACACGTCCATGCCTCCCACTATTAACAATAAAAAGTATGCACATTTGAGAGGAAACACCCTTTTTAATTGGTCCCATGTCTGGCTCAAGCTGAAAACAATCACCACGTAAATGCGGGTTTTAGCCTCATGTGCACTGACTGTCCTTATCACATTCTATTAAAATTAGATCTCTCTCTCTCTCCCATGTGTATAAGCTACTCAGAAGCTTCTTGCCTCAGTAAAGTACCTAAGTGGTCTGTAGCATCACCAGTGTCCTCAATAAACACTAGTTGAACTGAACTAACGTGGGCATGAAGTTTGACTTAGATGACAGGCAGCCCACATGACGATCAGGAAACACGCGGCAAACTATTCCAGCCCGGAGGAAAATGAAACTTGGTGGAGGCAAAAAGATGAAAGTTGATTTCAGGCAAGCTTCTGCTTAGGGGGTCATGGAAAGTGAAGACTGGCAAAAAGGCAAGCCAACTAGAGATCCTTCTGGAGCAGCGACCACAGAAATGGACCAAGAGTGGCCTGAAAAGGTCAGAACAGACACACATGGTAGCAGGTATTCCGATCAGATGTAAACGAGTGGATTAGCTGATGCAATTGCCTAAACGTGCAGGTAGACAGTGCATGTTTGAAAAAAAAGCTAACCTCTGGGTGGGGGGATAGTTGTTTCAATGGGTGGGAAACCTTGGGATCACTGCCACGCAGGCTGGCAGGGAGAAGGTAACCTGCAAAGCCATCTAACCTGAACCAAAACGGTGAACCTAGAGAAACTCACAGATAGGACTCTGTTGCTTAAGATACCTACAGACCTGGAGCAAGCTCTGGGTTAGGCCTGGGGGAGGAGGCAAGGGTGAATTTCACAACAGAAAAGAAAAGACTGGCGCCTGTGGCTGCCTGACTCAGAATCACAGAACTCTTTAGAGATTAGCATCCAACTAATCCCAACCTTCAGTTTCAGGATAATATGTACAGCATGGTGGCTGATGAGATTAAATGGTTTATCCAGGATCCCGAGTTCTGAAACTGTGAGAGTGTGAACTTGAAACCAAACTCCCATCTCCTCATCCAGTTACCCAGAGTCCTTTACACTGCTGCCTCTCTGAGTGAGTTGACCTTGGCAGGCCAGTTTCAGTTGGAACCATGGTGTCTGACCCACGGGTTCTGCAACACAAGACTTCTTCACTGTCCATGGAAGGGGCTTTGCAGCGAACCACCTGCCTGAGTGTGTGTGTACCTGTATGTTGAGGGCAGTGTGGAAGGGAATAAAAATCATGACCAAGAACAGAAGGAGACTGAAGGGTCACAAAGGGAAAAGGCCAAACCCAGGAGGGCAAGGGCAATACGGGGGTGTGCATGTGCTAAGTTGCTTCAGTCGTGTCTGACTCTTTGTGACCCTATGGACTGTACCCCTCCAGGTTCCTCTGTCCATGGGATTCTCCAGGCGAGAATACTGGACTTGGTTGCCATGCCCTTCTCCAGGGGATCTTCCCGACCCAGGGATTGAACCCACGTCTCCTGCATCGGCAGGTGGCTCTTTACCTCTCACTTAGCAGAGGGGCTGTGAAGTAAGGCCAGAAGCAGACCAAAAAGGGTGTGTGGTTTGTGTTGGCTGGGTTTTTTCTCTGGCTTGCCAGAGAACTCAGCGGCCATCATGTCAAGCTCCCCTGCCCACCTCAGTTCCCAGGCCTGCACACACATTCTAAGACAAGTGTGCCAAGGCCGAAGAAGGGAAGCAAACTGTCCCCACTGTGAGCCATAGTCAGAGGATTCAGGCCCAGGCCCCTCTGCCACTTTGCAGCAGGGGACTCCAGGGCACATGAAATAAAAGCAACTTTTATGGCAAAGATTAGAGTTCACAAGAGCCCACCTTCTTAAATGGCACGATATTTCAGAGGTCGAAAATCAAAATTCTAATGTCTCTTGGTTTAAATAACACTACTGTAGAATTGTTCGAAAATACCTCACCAGTAATGTTTTTTTGTTTCTGTTGAGAACTGATCAAAGAGGACAGACATGTGAGTTTCTGAGTAGCTGGGTCGGATAACCCAGCTCAGAGTCACTGCCCTGAAGCTCAGATTTCACCTAGAGAAGAACTTCTCTTGGGTTCTCGTTGAGAGAAATCCAGACAGAGTAAAACAAAATTAAAAGTCTGAGTGGGGATATAATGTACAGCATGGTGGCCACAGTCAATACTGTAATATATTTTTGGAAAGTTGCTAAGATAGTAGATTTAAAATTCCCATCACAAGAAAAAAAAATGTGCTAACTATGTGTGGTGATTGGACTTCCGAGGTGGTGCGGTGGTAAAGAATCTGTCTGCCAATGTGGGAGCCGCAAGAGACTCAAGTTAGACTCCTGGGTTGGAAAGATCCCTTGGAGTAGGAAATAGCAACCCACTTCAATATTCCTACCTGAAAAATTCCATGGACAGAGGAGCCTGGCAGGTTATATAGTCCATGGGGTCACAAAGAGCAGAATATGAGAGACTTGCGCGTGCACACACACACACACACACACACACACACATACATGCGGTGATAGATATTAACTAGATTTATTAAGGAAATCATTTTGTAATATATACAGATATTGAAAATCATGTTGTAGGCTTGAAACTAATATAACATTGTGTGTCAATTAAATCCCCAAAATGCCTAGAAGTAAATCTTCAATTGTTAGAAAAAACTTTACAAGTCAAGATTCTTAAGTCTGAAAGGACCACACCTAGTAGAGTTTTATGCCTATATTTATATATTCATAGACACATTGTACACACAAATAGAATTCTAGGGTGTGTGTGTCTGGTCTGTTCAGGAAATTATTGGAATATGAAGATTATAGGAAAGAGTGGGCAATAATAATAGGTCACTTTTTGCAATAAAAGAGGGATTCTAAATGATGTATAGTTATCAAAATTTTATTCTATACTAGAAGATACTATATTCTCCAGGGCACATAAATCATTTACCTCTTAAGAGTACAACAGATTACAAAGGAGATGATAGTAGAAGAGAAAGATACAAGATGAAGCCTCAATTCACCTCCTTCCCACTACTGTGCTGTTTAACTTGTGAACATTTATTTGAATAACTACACTTCTCCTAAAATTGCCTGTACTCTCAAGGCCAGATCTGAACAGGTGGGTCTAAGCAGACAAAGCCCTAAGCAAGACTCTGCATAAACCTCTATCCTGAAATACGCTCAGCTTGACCAAAGAACTTCAGGCAAGCCAATCAACCTGACAGTCCCTCTGAGCCTGTCAGAACCTTCCCACCTACTTCAGAGCGAGGTTTTAAACCTAAATAAGCAGATGTCTGTAAAGTGCTCTCCAGGAACCTTGGGGAGAAGCCCTGCGTGAAACCAGAGGTATGTCTCAGAAGCGCGCTTGTACTGGAAAAGGCTTAGCACAGGCCGTGTACAACGTACAAAATCGTAGCAGAATGAATTCTGAATGGGAGTCAACAACTCTTAAGCTTGCTCACTGGCTCTGCTATCCCTCTTGGGGCCATGAGAAGCCAGAAGCAAAGAGAAGGCTGGAAAGAATAGTACTCTCTGGCCACAGGGCTTTCATGGGAGCCAAGACAGATTTTGTATATAAGGTTGTGGGTTCCTCCATCTACATAACCACCCCTGACTGTGGCAAAGACTCTGGGGCAGTGGCCTCCATTATGCTCTGTCTGTTCTGACCTCGCTCCAATCCTAATCTGCCTGGATGGTCCAGCCGGTGCAAGGTCAGCATCTCTCATGGCAGCCAACTCATGAAGGCCTTTCTCTGCAGCCTGGCTTTTGTGAAAGTGCTAGAGAAGAGGAAGAGTTAAAATTAAAACAAACAACCACACTCACAGTAAAGTAAACAAAAAAATATATTTGTTCTCATGCAAAGATCAGGCTATTGCTTTGTGATCAGTAGTTCATGAACTTTTAACTGCTCTGTCTCCAGTAGACATGGGTTCCCATAGACTTAGCCAGACTAAACTTGTCTTCACATCCCTGATGCTTCTAAAATGGTGGACTGGAGTCAGGTTCAGTCCAAGGAAACAGAACAGAGGGGAGGCCCCCTAGAGGGAAGGTTTTGGCACTACCTTTGGATGCTAGCAGGAAGCTTCTAAGCCTCATGATGTCTTTAATGTGCCATGGCCAGAAAAGCAACTCTCTTCTCTGCCCCTCATTCACGCAAGGGGGGTTAAAGCAGAGCATTTCTAAGGCCCCCTTCTCCTTCCTTGATCTTGACTTTAAGTGACCCTGTGAACTTGGACTCATCAGCCCAGCACTAACATGCCACCAGTCTTCTTAGTATCTCACATTTAAAAAGACATGGATGTACTCTGTAATGAACTATATGGGAAAAGAAACTAAAAAAAATACGGGAATATATACGCATACATCAGTTCAGTTCAGTCACTCAGTCATGTCTGACTCTTTGCGACACCATGAACTGCAGCATGCCAGGACTCCCTGTCTATCACCAATTCCCGGAGTTTACCCAAACTCATGTCCATCGAGTCAGTGATGCCATCCAATCATCTCATCCTCTGTTGTCCCCTTCTCCTCTTGCCTTCAATCTGTCCCGGCATCAAGGTCTTTTAAAATGAGTCAGTTCTTCACATCAGGTGCCCAAAGTATTGGAGTTTCAGCTTCAGCATCAGTCCTTCCAGTGAATATTCAGGACTGATTTCTTTTAGGATGACTGGTTGGATCTCCCTGCAGTCCAAGGGACTCTCAAGAGTCTTCTCCAACGCCACAATTCAAAAGCATCAATTCTTTGGTGCTCAGCTTTCCTTATAGTCCAACTCTCACCTCCATACTTGACTAATGGAAAAACCATAGCTTTGACTAGATGGACCTTTGTTGGCAAAGTAATATCTCTGCTTTTTAATATGCTAAGTTGGCCATAACTTTTCTTCCAAGGAGCAAGCGTCTTTTAATTTCATGGCTGCAATCACCATCTGCAGTGATTTTGGAGCCCAAAAAATAGTCTGTCACTGTTTCCACTGTTTCCCCATCTATTTGTCACACATACATTTATATATATATATAATATATATGTATATTATATATAATATATATAAAAAGATTCACTTTGCTGTACACCTGAAACTAACACAGCATTGTAAATCAACTATATTTCAATAAAAAATTAATTTTTAATGATTTTAAAAAGACATGGATGGCTTGGAGAATTCAGAGCAGATGCTGAAAACATGCACACAGGACATGATGACATGGAAGGTCCTCAGATACTCTCATTGCCGGGCTCTAAGCACCACTCCTTACTTCAGAGCTGATGTATAAACTGAACTTTCTCCACAGCTGAAGCTTTGTGGAGCTTCAGAATCAGAGTACGGGGTCCAAAGCCCTCGGTTTACTTCTGACAAGCTCAGACCCAGAAACATTAAGGAGCTGCTTCTAGATCACGTAATTCCAGCTTTCTGTAACATGGTGGAGTGGGGAGTTGAAATATGCAAGTTTAGTACCTATGTATTATTTTTCTCCCCAGGTTTATAACAACCACAAGCATTCATTCACTCCTTCATCTCTGAGATCAATATTTACCACTTCACAGTCCTTTGGACAGCCCAGAGAGCAAAGCAAATGGTTAGAAGGCATCCTGATTATGTGGGCTCTTTTCCTCTTTTAATAGAGATCAATCAGAAATCAAATACGAAGCTAAAATTATCAGGCCACTGCAGGGCTCAGATCTGTGCCACCTGGGGGTGGGATTTATGTTTTTTAAAACTTAGAACAAATAGATTATGAAAATGATCAATCAACTATTAATAACTCATGGTTCAGATTTTTTTTCTATCCCTTTCTTTCTCTTACATACACCAAATGAGGGAAAAAATTGCCCTGTCTAAATAACTGCTCCCCTAAATCACCCAACTGATTTGTAAACAGTAAGTAAAATAAAAAATTGACACTGCTATAAGGAGCAGCAGGTACAATGCTACATTCTACCCTACTGCTTTGAACCTACAAGAATCTCTCTAGAGAAGCAGTAAAGATAGTTGGATGGATAATGTCAGGGTATAATATTCAATAATGGCTTGATATTGTTTATTTTGATAACAGGCAGGATGAACAATGAGTTAAAACTGGAGGCACCTGCTTGGTATCAAAGATTTTTTAAAAAGAAGAAGAAGAAACAAAAAGTCGAAAAACAAAAATTAAATTCCTTTTCCCCAGCTAAAGAAAAATTCTAGGTTTTATACCCCCACAACCTAGAGATAGTCAAAGCAATCATGCAGAATGTTCTTGGGGAGAAAGAGACCTCAACTCTCAGCTGTTCAGCCAACTTTTTGACTTAGAAAATGTCAGAAATAACACAAACAGAGGTTTATGGGATAGAAACAGTGAAAGATCTTAAACAAAATTAAACACAGAACTGGGTAGCTATGACCACATCTTCTTAATTTCCCAATACTTGCTTGTAATAATATATAACCCAGGCTCTTCGCTCAACTCTAGTGCTCTGAATTCCCATAAGGAAATATCACTTTTTGGAGAAGAAAAATAATCAAATACATTTTCCTGTATAGTTAATGGGAGGTGATGGAGAGGGAGAGGTGGAAGAAAGTAGGGTCAGAAGGTCACAGGGCTTTTCAATTGTTTTATCCAATGTAATAAAAACTTCCTCAGCGTAGAGACAGAAGGTATGAAATTGAGATTTCAAATGGCTGTGCTGAGCTGAATTGTGTGAATAGCTTCACTAGGGAGAAAGAGTGTTTTTAACTTGTTTGCAAGTTGTATTGAATAATGAATGCTGTAAATAAGACGGCCTAATTTATTAACAAGTCCAATCTGGCTTATGCAACCACAATGAAAACTTAGGCTGTAGTTCTTAAATGCATGTAAAGCACAGTTCAAGGTTCTAGAACTCCCAATGGAGGGACTGAGAAGTAAATATCAGAGTGATAAAATCTGATCCCTTTGAATCCTTTTAAATGCCAGAATATTTTAGTACAATTAACTGCAGCAGTGGAAAAGCTTACGCAGGTGAGAGAGCCAAAATTAATGTATTAATGACATAACATTACAATTTCTTAACCAAGCCAACAGTGAATTACATACAGAGGCTTGAGCAGCAAAAGCTACAAATCCTATTTACGTTGTACTAAGAGGAAAAATATTAGATTGGTCTCCAAATATCAATCCCAAATCAGCGAATGTCACCAAAGAAATTTAGAAATAAAAAGTCACTGCTGGTCTTCATAAAATATGGGCAATATAAAAATGCATGCCCTTTCACAGCCATGTAAATACACTTAACACTTCTGAACAGCACATTAAAAATGGTTAACGTGGTAGGTAGATTTTATGTCATGTGTTTCTGACCATGATTTTTAAAACTCCATGACCTATTTTATGTTTGAACCATATCTCTTACCACTGGGTGAGACAGAACGTGTCTTTTGGGAAGCATTTTGACACATTCTGAAACTTAAATGGCTGATTACATAACTCCAACAACAGACTTTACTCTTGCGTCCTGTTTATATGTGACAATAGTATTGTTTGTAAATTTAACGTAGCACTGCTTTGGGATAATCATCTCCAAATAACAGAAGCTGGCACATTTTAGCAGTGTGACGTTAGGCAGGTGTGAAGTGTAACTATAGATGGACATAGACCTAGACATAGGTCACATCAGTGGGTAAAGAATATGAGACAGATACTGTGAAGGGAAGATTTTTAATAAAACAGGTTCAAACAAGGACTCTGAAAATGAAATGTCAGCATGGCTTAAAACATACGTGTAGAATCAAAAAATAAAATCCTCTCCCTTAATTAGTCTATATGTATATTTTTTTAAATTTTCTACCATGGCTTCTCTCTGAACCTTAAAAGGCACAGTGACTGTGACTTTTCCCCAGTGTATTTAGCCGCTCAGTCATGGCCAACTCTTTGCTACCCCATGGACTGTAGCCCACCGGGCTCTTCTGTCCATGTGGATTCTCAGGCAATTTCCCCAACATATAGATATTAAGAGATTTACTATTTTTAAATGATATAGTAAACTGTTTCAGCAAGTTCTAATCACACTTTATTTAGCTACATTAGTCCTACTTTTAAAAAACAGAAACATATCATTTCAGCTAAACTTCATTAAACTAGAACTTTAAAACAGGTTATTTTAGGAATACCATTGGGTCGAATAACAAAGTAAAAAAAAAAAAGTGTAATTTGGTTCCAACTGTAGCTGGTATCCACTGGCCAAGAATTGAAAAGCTGTTCAAGCAAATATTAATATGTAAGAAAGAGAGCACAGATGGTGTCATATAAGGATGAGAGTGAAACAAGCCCAACCACTGATGTCATTTTGAGATCAAAGCAAAAGAATTCAAAATAATTATATGAAGTGCTTTCCAAACAAGGATCTCAATACATTTTACAGATAAAGACACTGGGGCATAAACTGACAAGGCTCAAATAAAGCTGAGGGAATGAGCAGAGAAAAGTACTTTTTCTCAGAGCTCACCTCTATCAGCTTGACTCCTGTTTCTAAACTAATTCCCCATTCCCATACACTGAGCTTACACACCACTCCATCCCCTGAATCTCAATGGATTTTCAAATCAGAAGAAGAAAATGAGTAGAAATTAGGAATTATGATTACTATTATTAGATGAATAACTGTGACAAATGCTTTAGTAAATGTAAAAAGAAAAAAATGTAAGCCTGAAAATAGGAACCTGCCATCAGATAAAAGGAAATAACAACAATTGTGAGAACTGATATAGGAAAACTCTACGCAAATCTGTTATTAATAATTTCATATCTATCAGGCAGCTAAGACCACTCAGGCGTAAAATAATATTTTTTAAAGAGTTTTCCTCCAATTATGGCCTTAAAAATACTAAACTGAAAAAAATAATAATTAGCCCTATGTTTCCTCCTTCATTATCTATCTAGCACCTAATACAGAATTTTAAAACAATCACAAAAGAAAACACCACCTAACTGTTTTCAGGCATTCCTCATGGTCTCAAAATAGTCTGAAGGGCTCTGAATTCCATATGGCTTCCTCCATCTGACTACTGACACCCTATCTCATGAAAAAGACACAAATCCTGACAAAAGGCCACCGACACTCTGACCAGCCTGGCGAGCCTCTACCAGCCCAAGCCAGCGTCGGCGCAGTCAGGACCCTACCCACCCTTCCTGTCCAGCTCTGCCTGCCGCTCTCCTTGCCAAAAGGATTGCGATCTGAGCATCCTGGATCCAGCCTGACAGCTGGCTGCTCCCGGCACATCTCAGCACTGCTGGGCCGGCACGTTTTCCTCTGTTCTGTTGTCATTTCCTTCTGCCTGAGCCCTCTAACAAGAGCATCACCAACAGGACAAACAGCAGAGGCTGGGAAGGTCTCTTACTTACATTAAAAAACAGGTTGTCTCGGTCAACAACGTTGGCATAGCCAGGGTGTGTGTTATCCAAGGCGGGGCCCGGGGGGGGGGGGGGGGGGGGGGAGGGGTGGTGGGCACGGTGTTGAGGGGGGAGATGCATGCGCACTCGCCAACCGGAAGGCCACAGCCCAAGCCTTACTTTCAATGCTATCTCTCCTGGTGTCAACAGTCTCAAGTAAACCAGGAGAAACTTTGCCTTACAATCCTTTTTATGGATGAATAAAATATCATGTTAATGAAACATATAAAAGGGCAAAGTTGCTGGCTGGGGGAATCTCTAATAGAAGGAACAAGAGAATACTAGAGAAAGGACTGGTGAGCCCCTAGTTGGTAACAGACTGTCACAACGCATCAGACGAGGCCAGAAATACACAATTCTGCTTCTCCAATGGACCAGGACAAGTTCAAGCACTTCCAGGGACATAGGGGTCCCAGGGTGAAGACAGTATTCATCAGAGTATTCCATGCTGCTTTATCATCCAACCTCCTCCTGGGGAACTATTCAATGGGCAATTACGATTTATAATCCAAATGATCTCAAAATTCTATCTCTGGGAAGTCAAGTCCAAATTAAATCAGACCAGGCTTTTAGGCTTCCAAGGATCACATTTTCTCTTTTGAGCCCAGTGCATTTCAACACTCAGAACTTCTCCTCTTACAGATTATTTTCAAGGCCATCTCTGGATGCAATCTCCTATGCAAAATCTGATGTATAAAATGAAAAAGGAAACTGGTAAACTCCAGCTCTCAAAGAAGCTAAGGGGGAGACACTCTAACTTCCTTCAGCAGATTTTTCCAAAGTTACTTATTTTAACCTCCTTTCTCATAAATATTACTGGAACTGCTCCTAACCCAATATACACAGAGAACCTTATGAAACAAAAATGTCCAAAACTTAAGTTATTGCATATGGAAAGACTAAAGCACACCCAGCAGGGCTTTGGAATATAAAGTGTATAAGAATACCGTATAATAGACATCTATTATTTAGAACATTTTAAATTATCACACTTCTCCCAGTGTTAACAGCACCAAGGCAGTGAAACAGGTAACTGACACACGGCCCAGTCCTGCACCTCTCTTCTCTGACTTCTCCCCAGACTTGAGACAACACTCATGCCCAGGAGGGACCCGCCTGACCAGCCTAGCCCTAGAGTCAAGGAGAGGATGAAGAAGGAAGAGGACCAGGAACTCACATTTCGGTGATGTTCTCAGGATCTGCACTGGTAGACTCCAGCCTCGGAAACGCCACGATGCCAGGAGAAGGATCGCCGCACCAGATCCGAGAGGCGCTGCACTTGCAGGATGTGGGACAGGCAAGAGCGGCCCTCCAGAAGCCCACAATCAGCCAGCAGAAGCCCCAGAGCCGCGCCATGGCGGGTCCATGCCACCTGGTCCAGGACGACATTCCTAGCCACCAGTACCAGCCCAAGTCAGCCTGAGTGCGTGTCGCTGAGCTGTCCCGGCCGGTCTCCCCTGCCCGCGCCGAGTGGCCTTTGCCGCGCTCACCACTCTTTCCTCTCGGTGCTGGTCTCAGGCGCGCAGAGCCGAGCGTGTCAGGGGCTGAGCGTGTCCTGTCGGGCGGCACCGTTCACAGTGGCAGGGGCATCTCGGGCCTTGTCACAGGGGGCGCTACCGCCTCTCGGAGCTCCGCTGCGGCCGCCGCTGCATGGCCCAGCGAGCCGAGCACCGGCCCGCGGCGCTCCCGGGATGCTCTGGGGCTCAGGCTTCTGGCTAGACGCGCGCTGCGATCCGGGACGCACCTCGGGGCTGAGGACAAACAGATACGCGTAAGGCTGAGCTCAAGACCCTATACGCCACTAATTGGGGTACTCTCCCTCCGCGCTCGCGTCACCCCCACCGCGAGCCCAGCTGGGATACTGGGGATAGATGAGTGCCCAGCTCCGGCCGGCCCCAGAAATAAACTTGCCCCTCGATGGCACTGACGCCGCGGGGCACCACTGTGCCCACTCTCTCCCGGTGCCTAAGGCTGAAGGAGGGGAAAATAGGGCAAGGGACAGGATCCCATGGCACCGGCCAAGGGTAGGACTCCTTAAAGGGAGGCGCGGAGATTGCCGAGAACGCTGGTTCCGCGACGGGGCCCCCGAATGATGCTGCAGAATCCGTCACGGCCCCTGGGCACAGGGGGCGCGGGCAGGTGGCGCGGCGCGTCCCACCTGGGAAGCCGACGCGGCCACCCCAGAGGGGACAATGAGGGCCGAGACGACGGAGGTCACTGTCCGCGCTGCTCACCCCGGCTCCGGCGCCTACCGCCAGCCGGCGGCGCCTGGGTCCAGGCTCCTCCTGCCGCTGGGCACGGAGCTCGGAGAGCTCGAGCGAAGCAGCGAGCGAGGCTCCTGCTCCAACCTAATTCCGGGAGCCGCCGCCGCCGCCGCCGCCGCCGCCGCCGCCGCCGCCGCCGCCGCCTCTGCTACTGCTGGCGAAGTGACGTGAGGGCTGACGCAGAGCAGGGGCAGAAACTCCAGAAAATTAGTCTGAAATCCAAAAACACACACGCTCATACACACACAAACCCATAACACCCTCCAGACAAAAGCAACAGGGAGGGGAGGGGAATCTGGGGGCGAGCGGGGAGGAGGGAGGCATCGGTGCCACTGGCCAGAAGCAGACAGCAGCAGCATGTGGGAGTTCACACACGCGCACACCCGCACACAGCCTGGCCGTGTAGACGCGCGCGCCTGTGTGTGCGTGTGTGTGAGTGCATTTAGACCCAGGTACCTCTAAGCTGAACCATTCCCCGGCTCTGACACCTCCCAGTCCCTAATTCACACCCAGGTCTCTTCTAAAATCGCAGTAGAGGCCGTCTCCTCTTTTGAAATGGAAACCGGGCTCGGTTCAGCTCTGAAAAATGCGCTGATTCTTATTATAGGAATCCTCCCTCCCTTTTCCCTCCCCGCTGCATTCTCCTTTCCCATCCTGCCTAAAAGGGAGGACGAGCTATCCTAAAAATAAATAAATATTGTAAACACAGAAACGTGTCCAGCATTGGTAACCAAGGATAACCGCCCCTATTCCGGGTCATCTATTTGGGGATCGGTGTTTTCGGAGGGTCTTCCTGTTGGTGCTTTGGCAGAGGGAAGGCAGTCTCCAAATGCAACTCCAGCTCTCTAAGCGAGTCTTTTTCCCTGTCGTTTTCTGGCATCACACGCCCGGGAAACAGAGACATGTGAGGGGAAGGGAGCGCGCCTGAAGCGTATTGGGTTCCCTAAATGCGCGGTAGCAACCCTGGCCTGTCCGATGTGTGGCGCCGCGTCATTTTATCTCATCCTTCATCCTGGGAGGATGCAGCCATTCCCTGATCTTAGCTTCACTCCCCGCTATGCCCACCCTCACGAGGGGCACCCAGAGCCCTCGCTCCCCTGCCGTACCTTGAGCGTTTTCGTGTGTGCGTGGGTGAGAGCGAACGCGTGCCTTGCGCCCGCGCTGCCCGGAGCACGACACACATCCAGCTACTGAGAAGCCCGGCGCGGGCAGAGCCCGGGGGTCTCACTAGGGACACACGAGGTGATCCGGGAGGGTCGAGTGACAAACTCTAACTGCACTGAGGGCGCAGTTAAATGATGGCTGCGGGGCATTCGAAAGCCTTGTCTGAGAATCCGTCTTCCCATTTGCGGCTCGGAGAGTCTTTTTCCGCAGTCATTTAAAAGGGAACTGGGAAAATGCACCGCAGTGCCTGACACTTCCGAGGGCTCTGGTGCCCCCGCGCGGGGAGAGAGCGCCCGGCACGCTTGGGAGCACCAACCCAAGGCCGCGGCGGCGCCAGGCACTGCGCTGGGGGCGCTCTCTGGCTCCAGACGCGCAACCCGCGGCGCCCGACGCGTGCGCACCCATGCCCGACCCGTGAGCGGCTCACCAGCCCTCGCCAGCTTCCTCCCAGGAAAAAGGCTAGCAAACCTCCCCGCGAAAAAGGGCGACGGGGATGGGATCTCCTTCAAAAGATAAGTGTGTCCACAAATCTATCCGAAAATGCTGGGGATGGGTAGGATCGAGAACCCTGAACGCCATGGTGAATGCTGAGATCTCGGCTATGCCTTAAATAATACAAGGGAACTGAAAGCATTTAGTGGGGCTTTCGTACAGACCCTGGGCTCTGAGTGTAAGTGGGAATCCTCGGGCAACATCCAAATGATCTCTTTGCAGGCCTTTGCAAGGCCAGTAGGCCTTTCCCTCACCGCCATCACTTGGCTGTGACACACCTTGGGTGCTGAACTGGCCAGGCTGAAGTTCATTTCACTGCTCAGCCCCTGCTGGGTGAAGATGTGCCAAAGTAGAGAAGCCAAGGGCAAAAATGTTTTGGTCCAGGTCATACAAGAACATTCCTCCTCGTGTCTTGCCAGTGTCCTTAACGGAGCTGCCCCTGCGGAACACCTGGGGCAGGGTGTGTACAGAAATACTCACATCTCTCTCTCACACCTCCACTAGATTCCCATGTTTCCCAGAAAAGGTCTATTTGCACCCTACTGGCAGTAAAGTGTCAAGGCAACATCCAAAGGGCCACCAGTTTTAGAGCGGTTTGCAGACCAGAAGATTCGAATTATGTTGGAATATTTTTAGTTTGTATTGTAAGAGATATGTAATACTAGTGTATTTAGAGTCTAAATATGCCTCTACTGAATCTCTCTTAAAATTAAAACTTGCAGCCCCACTTCTAATCAGCTTTCTGTTCCTCCTATAGTTCTTACCATCTTTTAATAGATAATTTACTTATTATATCATTTATAATTTACATTCATATTATTTCTCTGTCAGTAGACTATGAACTCCATGAAAGCAAGGATCTTTATTTTTTCATTAATATATCTCAAGGATGTAGTCAGTATTAAAATATATGTGTGTGTGGTGTTTAATGAAATAAACTGAAGCTGAGTTTTCTCAAACAGGCCAGCTACATTTTCTTAACTTCTAACCCCGCAAGTCTATCTGAATAATTTTCCCTAGACACCTTCCTTTCCATCTCCACAGTCTTTCTGTGCTGTGAAAACTCACATCAATTCTTGGAGCCTGACTTTCTGTCTTCTCTAGTCACAGCTAGGGACAGCCTCCGTCTGTTTCACACTGGTGCTTCAACATGTTCATGTACAGTGCCTTAAACACACTGAACAATCAATAACTGTTTCTTAACTGGTGAAAGTACCAATCTTCCTCAATTTAAGACCTACCAGATATCAGGGTTTCTCAGACCATGGCTGTATAAGTGATAATGAACAGTTTTCAGGTAAAATAGGGATAATTTCCCCCAAATCATATAAACTCTTCAAGGTAGAGATGGAGACTAAGCATTGCAGACTCTTGTCCATATTGGACCATGATGTTCCTAGAACAGTGTTTCTCAGGCTATTTTCACCATGTGCTGTGTGCTAAGTTGCTTCAGTTGTGTCCGACTCTGCACGACCCTATGAACTGTAGCCCCCCAGGTTCCTCTGTCCATGGGATTCTCCAGGCAAGAATACTGGAGTGGGTTACCATACCCTTCTCCAGGGGAACTTCCCAACCCAGGGATCAAACCCTAGTCTCTTACATGTCCTGCACTGGCAGGTGGGTTCTTTACCACTTGCACCACCTGGGAAGCCCATGGCCTACAGTAAAAAATGCCTTTTAGATCATAATCCAATGCACATGTACATATATGCATATGATTAATACAAAAGTTCCACTAAATAAGATTTGTTTTAATACATGGAATACAGTGATATTTTGTTTTCTGTTTTATGCCATTTCATTTTCTAGTGCTTGTAATAGCATAATAAGTTGATCTTAACATTCCATACTGGGTGATTAAAACAAAAACAGAAACACTGCCAGTTTCTGCCTCTGACTAAGATGGAGTAATAGGGAACATTTAACCTCCCAACCAAACCAACAACACACTGAACAAAACACCTGAAACAACAACTTTCAAGACAGTGGACATAAGGCAGTGAAGGGTGTGGCTCAGGGCAAGGGAACCCAGGCAGAGTCCAGCTCCCTGATATAGCTGAAAGGTCAGGGAAATCAAGGAAGGCAGAGTTCCCAAGGAAAGAAGCAGTGAAGAGGGTGATGTAGAGAGAGAGAGCACTCCAGAGGTCTGCAGAAGGTCCATCTTAAGTATTCAGTGAAGTGAAGTACTGATTAGCACATGCAGATAATTAAACTACTTGAAAAGATAAAAGGAACAAGGTCAAAGAAACATTCAAAAGGGAAATTGAAAATATGACATATCAGAATTTGTGCTCAGTAAAGCTAGGAGGGTGGGGAAGGCAGATGTTAAACAAATATTTAGAAAAAGAATTTATGCAATGCCACTAAAGCCTCTTCTAGTATTTAGGAGGAATTTTATAGCCTATGTTATGTAGCCTACTAAATGCCTATGTCAGAAAAGAAGAAATGTCTCTAACCAATGACCTCAATTTCCACCTTAAGAAACCAGAAGAAGAAGAACATATGAAACACAGACTAAACAGAGGAGATGAAATAATAAAGAACAGAATGGAAAATAATGCAATTTTTAAAAAAAACAGAAAAGAGAGAAAATCTGTGAAGCCAAAAGACAATTCTTTGAGAAGATGAGTAAAATTGATAAATCTCTTGCTAGGCTAGCCAGAAATGAAAGAAAGAAGACACAGATTATTAATCACTTCAGTTCAGTCACTCAGCCATGTCCGACTCTTTGCTACCCCGTGGACTGCAGCATGCCAGGTTATCAATAACAGCAGGGAAAGCAATGACAACATGAGAGAGTTGGAAATATTGTGAACCATGCTATGCAGATAAAGTTGACAGTTTAAATGAAAGAGGTGTATTTTGAGAGATAAAAGCTAACAAGTCTCACTAGAGAAGGAATAGATTACCTGAATAGTCCCATATCTATTTCAGAAGTTTAATCTATAGTTTACAATCTTCCCATAAAGAAAACTCCATTTTGTTGTTGTAGAGCACAACATTGTAAAGCAATTTCCTCCAATTAAAAAGTAAATTTAAAAAAAATTTTAAGAAGAGAAAATTCCAGGGCCAAATGGCTTCTTTGATGAATTCCACAAAATAATTAAGGAAAAATAATACCAGAAAATATTCTAAAATTAACACAATTTACCATACTTACAGACTGAAAAGTTAAAATTATACCATGATTTCAAAAGACTTAGGAAAGTCTTTGACTACATCTACCCCTGAAAACTCTTGGCAAACTAGAAATAAAAACTAACAGCCTCAATTGATAAGTAGAATCAGTGAAAAAACCTACAGCTAACATAATGATTAAAGTGGAAAATGGAATGCTCTTTCCCAAATATCAAGAAGGTGACAAGGATATCCTATTTTACCATTTCTATTCAACATTATACTGGAGATTCTAGTCAGTGCAGTAAGTCAAGAAATACATATTTTTAAAAATCCATACTGGAAAAGAAGAATAAAACCACCTTTATAAACAAACAACATGATCTCTTACACAGAAAATTCTATGAAGTCTAACTACAAAAGTGAGTGAAGTCACGTCGCTCAGTCATGTCTGACTCTTTGTGACCCCATGGACTGTAGCCTACCAGACTCCTCCATCCATGGGGTTTTCCAGGCAAGAATACTGGAGTGGGTTGCCATTTCCTTTTCCAGGAGATCTTCCCAACCCAAGGATTGAACCCGGGTCTCCTGCATTGTAGGTAGACACTTTACTGTCTAAGCCACCAGGGGAGTCTTCAACTACAAAAAAGTTATTCATATTAATAAGTGAATTATAAAGTTTGCAGAATGCAACTTAAGTGTTTACAAATTAATTGTATCATATACTAGTGATAAAATCAGGAATTAAAATTGTTAAATAATACTAATTGCAAGAGCATAAAATATAAAATACTCAGAGATAAAATGCAATATAAAAAGGAAAAAATTGATAATTAGGTTGTATGAAAATTACTAATTTCTGTTCTTAAAAACACAGTTTTCAGATAATAAAAAGAAAAGCCCAAAATTGAGAGACTTATTCGCAAATCATATATCTAATAAAGGGCTTATAGAGACTTTATAAAGAACTCTCAAAGCTTAATAATAATAAACAATTGCAAAAGTATGCAATGATTTCCACATGTATTTTACCAGAGAAAGTATACAGGTGGCAGATAAGCACATGAGAAGATGCTCAATATCATTAGGGGGAAATGCAAATTAAAACTATAAGGAGGTACCTACATACCAATTAGAATGGCAAAAATTTAAAAAGCTCACTATATCCAGTGTTGGTCAGAATGTGAAGCAATTGGAATTCTCATACACTACTGGTAGGGGTGTAAAATGACACAGCCACTTTGGAAAGTAGAACAGTTTCTTAAAAAGTGAAGCATACACTTATCATGTGATTCAGCCATTCTAATTCTATGTATTTCGGTTTCAGTTTTCAGTTCAGTCACTCAGTCATGTCTGACTCTGTGTGACCCCATGAACCACAGCACACCAGGCCTCCCTGTCCATCACCAACTCCTAGAGTTTACCCAAACTCTTGTCCATTGAGTCGGTGATGCCATCCAACCATCTCATCCTCTGTTGGCCCCTTCTCCTCCTGCCCTCAATCTTTCCCAGCATCAGGGTCTTTTCAAATGAGTCAGCTCTTCGCATCAGGTGGCCAAAGTATTGGAGTTTCAGCTTTAGCATCATTCCTTCCAAAGAATACCCAGGACTGATCACCTTTAGGATGGACTGGTTGGATCTCCTTGAAATCCAAGGGACTCTCAAGAGTCTTCTCCAACACCACAGTTCAAAAGCATCAATTCTTCAGTGCTCAGCTTTCTTTATAGTCCAACTCGCACATCCATACATGACTGCTGAAAAGACCATAGCCTTGACTAGACGGACCTTTGTTGACAAAGTAATGTCTCTGCTTTTTAATATGCTGTCAACTTGGTCATAACTTTCCTTCCAAGGAGTAAGTGTCTTTTAATTTCATGGCTGCAGTCACCATCTGCAGTGATTTTGGAGCCCAAAAAGATAAAGTCAGCCACTGTTTCCCCAACTATTTTCCATGAAGTGATGGGATTGGATGCCATGACCTCAGTTTTCTGAATGTTGAGCTTTAAGCCAACATTTTCACTCTCCTCTTTCACTTTCATCAAGAGGCTCTCCTTCTTCACTTTCTGCCATATGGGTGGTGTCATCTGCCTATCTGAGGTTATTGATATTTCTCCCAGCAATCTTTTCCAGCTTGTGATTCATCCAGCCCAGTGTTTCTCATGATATACTCCACATATAAGTTAAATAAGCAGGGTGACAATATATAGTCTTGATGTACTACTTTTCCTATTTGGAACCAGTCTGTTGTTCCATGTCCAGTTCTAACTGTTGCTTCCTGACTGCATTCAGGTTTCTCAAGAGGCAGGTCAGGTGGTCTGGTATTCCCATGTATTTACCCAAGAGAAATGTCCACATAAAGATTTAACATGAGTATTCAGATTATTTTGTACAACCAAAAACTGGAAACAATTCAAATATTCATCAATAGGTAAATGGATAAACAAATTGTAGCATGTCCATTTTATGGACATAAAATGAAATGCTTCTCAACAATAAAAAGTAAGCAACTATTGATACTTGCCACCAAATGAATGAATCTAAGAATAATTATGCTAAGTGAAATAAACCAGACAAAAAGAGTATATCCTGTATCTTTCCTTTTTTATAAAACCATAGAAAATGTAAACTATCATGACATAAAGCAAATCAGAAATTGTTAGTGATAGGTGCAAGGAGTGGGCTGGGAAAAGCCAGAAGGAGAAATGAAATAGGGGCACAGGAATGTTTTGAGGATAATGGATGTATTCATATCTTTATTGTGGTGATGGTTTCAATATTATCAAATAGTTTATTCAAATTTATTTAGTTTATTATACATCAAAAATTCCTTTATAAAGCTACTTTTAAAACCAGAAAGAAACACTATCCTAGATCCTCCTAATGTCAATTTCTTGTTCCCATTGAAGTGCTATTAGAACCACCCTAAAGGAAGCAGTTACAAAGTTTGGAGGCTTTTTAATAAATTCAGATTCAGTACTTTTCTAATTTTATAACAGCCTACTTTGTAATAGTTTTTACATTGTGGGGCTTCTCTGGTAGCTCAGGTGGTAAAGAATCTGTCTGCAATGCAGGAGACCCTGATTTGATTCCTGGGTCATGAAGATCCCCTGGAGAAGGGAATGGCAACCCTCTCGAGTATTTTTGCCTGGAGAATTCCATGGAAAGACCATGGGGTCGCAAAGAGTTGGATACAACTGAGCAACTAACACTACATTTTGGAAAAAAAAAATTGTGAAAACTATCATTCAAAAGATAGATAGCAGCCCAACCTAGAAATACCCTAAAGGCCCATTAATAGTAGAGAAATTCAGTAAATTACAATGCTTCCCTTTTTTAATATTATACATCTATTTAAAATGTTAAAACTATATACATTTACTTGGAAATATGTCCATAGTTTATTAACTGAATAAGGCAAGTTGCATGGTAATATATAGTCTGATTCTACAAAGAATGCCAATATGGTGCTTTGTGGATGTGTGGAGAAAGGCAAAGAATTATTGACACCAAATAGAACACTGGTGACCTAGAAAGATCAGAGAGGTTGTTGGCAGAAGAAGCGGACAGATCAGAAAACTTGAGAAATATTTCTTTGGTGTTAGTAACTTTCTTATCCATCATATGCCTTCTTTATCCCACATTTCCTATTTTTTTGCCTTTTTCCCCCTCAGGTCCAGTGTACCTTGTTACTGGAGTTTCTCCCTTGGGTGGAAAGAACTGAATCTAAAGCATGTTTATAATCTAAATAATGTTCATCACTGGATGTTTCACTTTCCTGAGAATATCTGTATGTTAGTAGAGGAAAAGGGGTAAGACGTAATCCAAAGGAATTTCAGGTGCCACAGCATGTACAAATGGAAAATATTTTGGTAAGGAGGAAGCTCAGCACTGGAGCCAGAGGCTGTTACTCATTACTACCTGCTCACTCCCTCTCACCTCAAAGCCCTGTTTTACTGTTCAAAAGTTTTCAAATTCACATCCTCCAACTCTGAGTTGGGAGTCTCAAGTTTTCCTGTCTCTGCCCACATAGTCTGTGAGCTTCATGCTGCCCTGTCACTCTGAACCTTAGCCACACCCACGATATCATCCCACTTTCTTTCTTCCCTGTGTCCAAACCTTCCACTTTTAGCTCTTAGTTGTACACTTAACACACACTAAGCCAACAGAGACTTATGTAGCTTTTATGAACACCTAAAGGGAAAAGCATATGGAGAATATTTGAGAGCTCCGGGAAATTGACAGGAGACAGGGATCAAGACCATCCCGAAGAAAAAGAAATGCAAAAAAGCAAAACGGCTCTCTGAAGAGGTCTTACAAATAGCTGTGAAAAGAAGAGAAGTGAAAAACAAAGGAGAAAAAGAAAAATATACCCATTTGAATGCAGAGTTCCAAAGAAGAGCAAGGAGAGATAAGAAAGCCTTCCTCAATGATCATTGCAAAGAAATAGAAGAAAACAATAGAATGGGAAAGACTAGAGATCTCTTCAAGAAAATTAGAGATACCAATGGAACATTTCATGCAAAGATGTGCTCAATAAAGGACAGAAATGGTATGGAACTAACAGAAGCAGTTGATTTTAAGAAGAGGTGGCAAGAATACACGGAAGAACTGTACAAAAAAGATCTTCACGACCAAGATAATCATGATGGTGTGATCACTCACACTCACCTAGAGCCAGACATCCTGGAATGTGAAGTCAAGTGGGCCTTAGGAAGCATCACAATGAACAAAGCTAGTGGAGGTGATGGAATTCCAGCGGAGCTATTTCAAATTCTGAAAGATGATGCTGTGAAAGTGCTGCACTCAACACACCAGCAAATTTGGAAAACTCAGCAGTGGCCACAGGACCGGAAAAGGTCAGTTTTCATTCCAATCCCAAAGAAAGGCAATGCCAAAGAATGTTCACACTACTGCACAATTGCACTCAGCTCACATGGTAGCAAAGTATCCAAGCCAAGCTTCAACAATATGTGAACTGTGAACTTCCAGATGTTCAAGCTGGTTTTAGAAAAGGCAGAGGAACCAGAGACCAAATCGCCAACATCAGCTGGATCACCAAAAAAGCAAGTGAGTTCCAGAAAAACATCTATTTCTGCTTTATTGACTATGCCTAAGCCTTGGACTGTGTGGATCACAACTGTGTGGATCAGACCACCTGACCTGCTTCTTGAGAAATCCATATGCAGGTCAGGAAGCAACAGTTAGAACTGGACACGGAACAACAGACTGGTTCCAAATAGGGAAAGAAATACTTCAAGGCTGCATACTGTCACCCTGCTTATTTAACTTATATGCAGAGTACATCATGAGAAACGCTGGGCTGGAAGAAGCACAAGCTGGAATCAAGATTGCTGGGAGAAATATCAATAACCTCAGATATGTAGATGACACCACCCTGATGGCAGAAAGTGAAGAAGAACTAAAGAGCCTCCTGATGAAAGTGAAAGAAAGAGCCTCTTGATGAAAGTGAAAGAAGGGAGTGAAAGAGTTGGTTTAAAACTCAACATTCAGAAAACTAAGATCATGGCATCTAGTCCCATCACTTCATGGCAAATAGATGGGAAACAGTGGAAACTGGCTAACTTTATCTTTTTGGACTCCAAAATCACTGCAGATGGTGACTGCAGCCATGAAATTAAAAGACACTCCTTGGAAGGAAAGTTATGACCAACTTGACAGCAAATTAAAAAGCAGAGACATTACTTTGTCAACAAAGGTCTGTCTACTCAAGCCTATGGTTTTTCCAGTAGTCACTTATGGATGTGAGATTTGGATTTTAAAGAAAGCTGAGCACTGAAGAATTTATGCTTTTGAACTGTGGTGTTGGAGAAGACTCTTTGAGTGTCCCTTGGACCTAAGGAGATCCAAGAAGTCCATCCTAAAGGAAATCAGTCCTGGATATTCATTGGAAGGACTGATGTTGAAGCTGAAACTCCAATACTTTGGCCATCTGATGTGAACAGCTGACTCATTTGAAAAGACCCTGATGCTGGAAAAGATTGAGGGTGGGAGTAGAAGGGTTGATAGAGGCTGAGATTTTTGGGTGGCATCACTGACTCAATGGACAGGAGTTTGGGTAAACTTTAGGAGTTGGTGATGGACAGGGAGGCCTGGTGTGCTGTGGTTCATGGGGTCACACAGAGTTGGACACGACTGAGTGACTGAACTGAACTGACTGATAACTAGGTGACCCTGAAATCTAAGTGTGAACCATCTATCTGACTAGATCCCATGGTAACCTCTAGATTGTTTTCCTAGTCTATTTCAATAGTCTTATATCAATACCCATACCTGTCCTTGTGTTGCCCTATTTCACTAAAAGTTATCTTATGACACCATCAAAGAACTTTTTTCTTTAAACAAGGGAGTTTACTTACTCATCCATAAGCAGTTATGGATGCCTCTTCTGTGCCACCCAGCCTAGATTTATTGTGGAAGTCATGTTCCTGGTTCCTACTCAATCAACAATTACAATCCACAGTGTTTAAAGCCATATAATCCTTAAAGTTTTAAAAGTACAATTATTCAGTTGTATCAGACCTCTACAGATATTTAACTAAAAGTTCCTCCAACTGAAGTTGTAACCCATTAGTTAGTCAGTTTAGTGGATTTGATGAGGATATTTCTAATGAAATAGACTAAGGAGCGGTGGCTGCACAGGCACAGGAGGGCCTAGAGGAGCTATCCCACGTTGAAGGTCAGGAACGGCGGCAGTAAGGAGATACCCCTCATCCAAGGTAAGGAGCAGCGGCTGCGCTTTGCTGGAGCAGCTGTGAAGAGATACCCTATGCCCAAGGTAAGAGAAACCCAAGTAAGATGGTAGATGTTGCAAGTGGGCATCAGAGGGCAGACACATTGAAACCATACTCACAGAAAACTAGTCAATCTAATCACACTAGGACCATAGCCTTGTCTAACTCAATGATACCAAGCCATTCCTGCAGGGCAACCCAAGACGGGTGGGTCATGGTGGAGAGGTCTGACAGAATGTGGTCCACTGGAGAAGGGAATGGCAAGTCACTTCAGTATTCTTGCCTTGAGAACCCCATGAACAGTATGAAAAGGCAAAATGATAGGATACCAAAAGAGGAACTCCCCAGGTCATTAGGTGCCCAATATGTTACTGGAGATCAGTGGAGAAATTACTCCAGAAAGAATGAAGGGATGGACCCAAAGCAAAAACAATACCCAGTTGTGGATGTGACTGATGATAGAAGTAAGATCCGATGCTGCAAAAGCAATATTGCATAGGAACTTGGAATGTCAGGTCCATGAATCAAGGCAAATTGGAAGTGGTCAAACAAGAGATGGCAAGGGTGAACGTCAACATTCTAGGAATCAGTGAACTAAAATGGACTGGAATGGGTGAATTTAACTCAGATGACCATTATATCTACTACTGCGGGCAGGAATCCCTCAGAAGAAATGGAGTAGCCATCATGGTCAACAAAAGAGTTCGAAATGCAGTACTTGGATGCAGTCTCAAAAACAACAGAATGATCTCTGTTTGTCTCCAAGGCAAACCATTCAATATCACAGCTATCCAAGTCTATGCCCCAACCAGTAACGCTGAAGAAACTGAAGTTGAATGATTTCATGAAGACCTACAAGACCTTTTAGAACTAACACCCAAAAAAGATGTCCTTTTCATTCTAGGGGACTGGAATGCAAAAGTAGGAAGTCAGGAAACACCTGGAGTAACAGGCAAATTTGGCCTTGGAATGTGGAATGAAGCAGGGCAAAGACTAATAGAGTTTTGCCAAGAAAATGCAGTGGTCATAGCAAACACCCTCTTCCAACAACACAAGAGAAGACTCTACACATAGACATCACCAGATGGTCAACACCAAAATCAGATTGATTATATTCTTTGCAGCCAAAGATGGGGAAGCTTTATACAGTCAACAAAAACAAGACCAGGAGCTGACTGTGGCTCAGATCATGAGCTCCTTATTACCAAATTCAGACTCAAATTGAAGAAAGTAGGGAAAACTGCTAGACCATTCAGGTATGACCTAAATCAAATCCCTTATGATTATACAGTGGAAGTGAGAAACAGATTTAAGGGCCTAGATCTGATAGATAGAGTGCCTGATGAACTATGGAATGAGGTTCGTGACATTGTACAGGAGACAGGGATCAAGACCATCCCCAAGGAAAAGAAATGCAAAAAAGCAGAATGGCTGTCTGGGGAGGCCTTACAAATAGCTGTGAAAAGAAGAGAGGTGAAAAGCAAAGGAGAAAAGTAAAGATATAAACATCTGAATGTAGAGTTCCAAAGAATAGCAAGAAGAGATAAGAAAGCCTTCTTCAGCAGTCAATGCAAAGAAATAGAGGAAAAGAACAGAATGGGAAAGACTAGAGATCTCTCCAAGAAAATTAGAGATACCAAGGGAACATTTCATGCAAAGATGGGCTCGATAAAGGACAGAAATGGTATGGAACTAACAGAAGCAGAAGATATTAAGAAGAGGTGGCAAGAATACACGGAAGAACTGTACAAAAAAGATCTTCACGACCCAGATACTCATGATGTGATCACTAATCTAGAGCCAGACATCCTGGAATGTGAAGTCAAGGGGCCTTAGAAAGCATCACTACGAACAAAGCTAGTGGAGGTGATGGAATTCCAGTTGAGCTGTTTCAAATCCTGAAAGATGATGCTGTGAAAGTGCTGCACTCAATATGCCAGCAAATTTGGAAAACTCAGCAGTGGCCACAGGACTGGAAGAGGTCAGTTTTCATTCCAATTCCAAAGAAAGGCAATGCCAAAGAATGCTCAAAGTACCACACAATTGCACTCATCTCACATGCTAGGAAAGTAATGCCCAAAATTCTCCAAGCCAGGCTTCAGCAATATGTGAACCGTGAACTCCCTGATGTTCAAGCTGGTTTTAGAAAAGGCAGAGGAACCAGAGATCAAATTGCCAACATCCACTGGATCATGGAAAAAGCAAGAGAATTTCAGAAAAACATCTATTTCTGCTTTATTGACTATGCCAAAGCCTTTGACTGTGTGGGTCACAATAAACTGTGGAAAATTCTGAAAGAGATGGGAATACTAGACCACCTGACCTGCCTCTTGAGAAATCTGTATGCAGGTCAGGAAGCACCAGTTAGAACTGGACATGTAACAACAGACTGGTTCCAAATAGGAAAAGGAGTACGTCAAGGCTGTATATTGTCACCCTGCTTATTTAACTTCTATACAGAGTACATCATGAGAAACGCTGGACTGGAAGAAACACAAGCTGGAATCAAGATTGCCAGGAGAAATATCAATAACCTCAGATATGCAGATGACACCACCCTTATGGCAGAAAGTGAAGAGGAGATAAAAAGCCTCCTGGTGAAAGTAAAAGAGGAGAGTGAAAAAGTTGGCTTAAAGCTCAACATTCAGAAAACAAAGATCATGTCATCTGGTCCCATCACTTCATGGGAAATACATGGGGAAACAGTAGAAACAGTGTCAGACTTCATTTTGGGGGGCTCCAAAATCACTGCAGATGGTGACTGCAGCCATGAAATTAAAAGACGCTTACTCCTTGGAAGGAAAGTTATGATCAACCTAGATAGCATACTGAAAAGCAGAGACATTACTTTGCCAACAAAGGTCTGTCTAGTCAAGGCTATGGTTTTTCCAGTGGTCATGTATGGATGTGAGAGTTGGACTGTGAAGAAGGCTGAGCGCCGAAGAATTGATGCTTTTGAACTGTGGTGTTGGAGAAGACTCTTAAGAGTCCCTTGGACTGCAGGGAGATCCAACCAGTCCATTCTGAAGGAGATCAGCCCTGGGATTTCTTTGGAAGGAATGATGCTAAAGCTGAAACTCCAGTACTTTGTCTACCTCATGCAAAGAGTTGACTCATTGGAAAAGACTCTGATGCTGGGAGGGATTGGAGGCAGGAGGAGAAGGGGACGACCTAGGATGAGATGGCTGGATGGCATCACAGACTCGATGGATGTGAGTCTGAGTGAATTCCGGGAAATGGTGATGGACAGGAAGGCCTCGTGTGCTGCAATTCATGGGGTGGCATAGAGTTGGTCACGACTGAGTGACTGAACTGGAACTAGAAGCTGTACTAGAATAGAAAACATCATGAAACTCATTATGGGGTGGGCTAGATTGTAGTATGGATGTATTTCTTACTAAGATTCACAAACAATTTTGAGATCCACTCTCATTTGCAGAAATCCTCTCTACAACAGGACATAATTCTAACTTGGCCTAAACACTTCCATCAACCCTCTTTATCAGTGTATTAGTAATAAGCACCTCACAGATTATATTAAAGTTTGTCATAAAGCATCACCAACTCTTTGAGGGAAGGAATTCTCTTATTTGTCATGGTAACCTTGTCATCTAACAGAATACCTTACATGGAGTTCAATATATATTGGTTGAACTAAAGTTAATCCCATTTTGTACACCTCTAATTATTGTAAAGTTCTGTTTTTATGAAAGTCTGTGTCTGCATCCCTAATTATTTTCATCCTTTGTGCCTTAGTTTTAACCTCATAGCTACAAAAAAAAAAAAACCAAAACATGAAATCCTTTTTCCATGTCACATTCCTTTCAATATTCAAATGTAATGTTTATGTCCTCTTTAAATATCTTATACATTTCTTATTACCTATTTCCAAGGGTTTCAACATCATTGTGTTCCTCAAGGTCTGTAACCCTCTACCAATATCCTTCTAGACCCAAGCTGTCCAATATGGTAGGCAATACCATGAGTGAGAGTACTTTAAATGTGGCCAATCCAAAATGAAATGTGCTATAAGTGTAAAATAAACACTTACTGTAAATATTTAGTGGGGGAAAAAAAGAAATAAGAAAAACAAAGAAAAGAAAAGAAAATATCTCATTAAATTTTTAAATATTTATTTACATTGGAATAATAGTTTGAATTTATTGTTACATAAAATAGATCACTAATATCACTCATGTGTTTCTTTTTACTCTTTTTAGTGTGGAAAAATCTATTTACTTTTGTTTTTAAAAATTATCAACTCAACATTTATCCTTCCTAAAATCCTCATTGCTGTTATCTTTGATTCAGTGACCCAGATAATCGAATCTTTTGGACTCTTCCATATAATCTTACAAAGTCTTAAATCTTACATCCAATATTTTAATTGTTATTCCTATATTTTTTCACCTTAAGTTTTAATATACATGCTTTCCATGAATCCATTCAAATCATTGACAAAAATTATTTAACACGATAGGTTCAAACATTCAACTAGAGTCATTATTTAGGCTGACGTTCGTTCCTTAAGTAATTAATTCATCTTTACACTGAGTGTGGATGTTTAACCAAGAATTCACCAAACTGAATTTCATATAATGTCTCCCTGGAACTTCGGCCTGAGCTATCTATGTGCCACACACCCAATTGCATAAAGACCAAGCTTGTATTGTCCACTAGTAGTTCTTTGTTTGAGAGGATTTGTTTGTTTTTGGTTTTGATTTGCTTTTCTTTTTTTTTCAATACTCTTGAACTCATCTCTCATGCCAACTCCAGATCTGTCCTCACTCTCACTTTATCTATTCTTTCTAAAAAACAAAACAAAAAACAAGAAAATAAACAGTATTACCTGAAGTCTAGGATGTATGACAGTCTTCTCAACAGCCCCTACTTAGCCAGTATGATCTCTAGTGCTACAGACAGGGCAATCTTGTGGGTGTCCATGGGCCTGTCATGAGTGTCCTACCCTCCTCATCCACTGAGTCCTAGGGACCCCTATAATATCCAAGCAACATTTCCTTGGGACAAGGACAATGGTATCATTCATGACTGAAGTGGAAGCATCCCAGCAGAAAAAAGGATCAAGGGGGCAGAATCAGGATGAACCAAGGTTGCTTGACACTTCTTTCCAATTAGAGATGCTTTTTGTGAGACACAAACTTCGTGCTGTGCTTTGATTTAATAAGAGAGACTCCTCATTCCTCTGCACAGGTCTTCTATTCCAAAGTTGTGATTACAACTAAAAGAATTGGGAAACACCTGTGTGAAAGTCTTATATTCATGTTTTTCCTTTTCTGAATTAGGTAGGATGGAAGTTAAGCAGCTTCAGTAAAGAAACCCCAGAATACAGTAGCCCAAACAAGCAGAAAATTTGTTTCTTTCCACATTACAGTTTAGAACCAATGCACATTCCAAGAAAGATGTGTGGGCCTACTTCATGTGATTATTCACAGACCCAAGCTCCTCTGAGGGTGTATCTCCAGGTACTAATTCACCAGCCTGTAGGAAGGAAGATGACCGGAAATGGTGGGCAAATAATTTCCTTCTGAGGAAATGACGTGGAAGTTTACATCACTTCCACTTATTTCTCTGGTAAGAATTTAGCCAAGAGGCCATTCCTTTACCTCAAGGGTCGAGAAATATAGTCATTTAACTTCATTTGACCAAACGTTCTGAGAAATTTGAAGCAGGAGTTTCTGTTACTCAGGAGAAGAAAAGGAAATGGATACTGAGACCAATCAGCAACATTTGCCACCATTTTCTAAACAGAAGTTCAGCAACATACAGTCTAGATTTTTCCTGACTGAATAATCCTTAATTTAACAGTATTTAATGGACAATTTAAACTTCCAGTGATACCTTGACACCTTCCCTTGCAGTCCCTGAGGAAAAACAGTATTTTTGCCCCATTGATCCCTTCAGCTAACTCTGAAGTCAGCCTTTCACACATGACTTCATCAATAAATATACACACAATATTATGAGTGGCAAAAACTACTGCCTAAATTTTCATGTCTAAGGATAGCTCTAAATTTTAACTATTATTCTAAAAAAATCTATAGGGAACATAACTTGCTTGCGCTTGTTCCTTCCAGTAGCTTTAACTAAAGCTTTCTTCCCATTATCAAAATAATAATAATAATAATGAACTGACATAGAAAAGGACTATCTGCAGCATCTTGCAATATTCTCACCTTTGCTCTAGAAACCATTAGGCTTGAGTTTCAGTCTCAACCATGCCACTTACTAGCTTGTGTGGTGTTTCTGGAAAAATAATTTACCTGTTCTAATCCTCAAATTTGCAAGCTTCCTAGGTGGCACAGTGTAAATAATCTGCCTGTCAATGCAGGAGACACAGGCTCAATCTCTGGGTCGAGAAGATCTTCTGGAGGAAGAAAAGGGAACCCGCTCTGGTATTCTTATCTGGCAGGCTGCAGTCCATGAAGTCGCAAAGAGTCGGACACGCCTGGACACGCACAAATCCTCAAATTTACCTGTCTGTAAAGTGAGTATGGCAGTTTGGAAACATGCTGTGGATTTTTTTATACCACTCCCACTGAGAAGTAGACTCCATGTCCCCTCCACTTGAATCTGGGCAGGCCTGTGAATTCCTCAGCCAATATCAAGTAGTAAGGGAATCACTGTATGACTTCTGAGCCCAGATCATCAAAGAAGATGCAGCTTCTGCTTTTTACTCTATAAGACTTGTTCTTGGAATCCTGAATCACTACGTGAGAAGCCCAGCTACCCTGGGGCTAGCATGCTGGAAAACATCTCAGTCAACAGTCCCAGTGACACTTAGCTTTCCAGACATACCTAAACCCTACCTAGTCCCCACTCATAAAATGGAGCCTCTTAGAGCCTCCAGACCAATCTCTCTGCCAACTGACTACCACTGAGTGACTTACGTTGATGCCACTAGGAACAGAAGAATTAGATGAACCTGCCTGAATTCCTGACCCATGGAACTGTGAAGCAGAGTAAAATAGTGAAATTAATAGTAAAATTAAACCTGCTAATTTGGGGGTAGTTTTGCTACACAGCATTGGATAAGCAAAACCACAAGGGAGTAAATAACCTCAATGGTCCCTTTCTGCTCGAATATTCTAGGATTTTATGAGTTAGAAATGGAGGTACAGCTACCTCATTTTCACTGACCACAAAATCTTCTCCATGTCTCTTATATTTCTCTTCCCAGATCCTCACCAGCATTACATAATTAATTAATTAACCATCCATCTTTAAAGTAATTGCTTTCCAGCAAAGGGATAACTCCTGTAATGATGCAAATAATATTTGGTTATTGCTTGGGAAGATGATATTTTCTATAACCTCGGAAATTTTGAAGGTACTCTAAGACTGCTGACAACAAGCAGCAGCTATTGATACCAGTCAGTGAAGAGCTACCCACATCAATTTTCATACCCTGACTTCAAGGGAGATGTTTGGGAATGGTGGGTCCTTAACCATCAGAACTTCAATTCTCTTAATTGACAAATACTGCTTAGCACTGGAAATATAAAGAGAAATAAGACATAATCCCTGTCTTCCCAGGTGCCTCAGTGGTAAAGAACCTGCCTGCCAATGCAGGAGATGCAAGGGACAAAGACTAGATCCTTGGGTTGGGAAGATCCTCTGGAGAAGGAAATGGCAACACACTCCAGTATTCTTGTCTGGAAAATCCCATGGACAGAGGAGTCTGGCAGGCTACAGTCCACAGTGTCGCAAAGAGTCAGACACGGTTGAGCAACTGAGTATGCACACACGCACTGTCTTCTAAGAGCTTTTAGGCCTATGGGAAGATGTGTAAAAATAGAACATTTCAATTTGCATGATGTAAGACTGAAGGTATGTGCTGGGAGCTATAGGAGACAAAAGAAGAACTGAGATCTCCATCAGATATGCAAGTATGGTTTCAAGGAAGCAATTAAAAATGACCCTTGAGCTGAGTCTTAAAGGAGGCACTTGATTTCTCAGAAGAAATGACCAAGGGGATGGCAAGGAGGCTGGAAACAGCTGGCACGTGGGTGGAACCACTGCCTGCACCTTACCTCTGCTCTGCTCCCCAAATTAGCACCAATTGTTTATGCTGGCCTCTTGCCCCCAAACTAGACGCTAAGAGAAATTGATGACTACTTTCTTACTATCAATACTTCTTTTTGCTCTGATCAGAGTCTGTCCTGTGGTCAGTCCACCCTCAGGAAAGCAGCTACTGCTGCTGCTGCTAAGTCGCTTCAGTTGTGTCCGACTCTGTGCGACCCCATGGACGGCAGCCCACCAGGCTCCTCTGTCCACAGGATTCTCAAGGCAAGAATACTGGAGTGGGTTGCCATTTCCTTCTCCACAGTAAAGCATCAGCCTCTCTCAACAGTTAGTGATTCCTGCCAAGACCTGCACCTGACAGGCCCTGAAACTTTTGCAACTACTTTCACGTATGTTCATCTCGTGTTCTTCTTTCCTTCTACCAAAGGGCCATAGCCCTTGGCTTTATATGATCTTAGAACTGTTCTAGCCTAAGTCTGATGAATAGAAAGTCCTGTACACAAAGTCTGTATCATGATTGCACTTCTGAAGTCATCCCAGGGAAAAAAAAAGATTATTCGGTAGAACTAAATTCACCTCTTATTTTACTTATATATTTATTCAATGTTTTATGTTGTGGAAAAAGTCACATAATATAAAAATACTGTTTTAAACATATTTAACTGTACATTTCAGCTACACTAAGTACATTCACATTATTGTGTGAATCTCACCATCATCCTTGGCTTGAATTTTTCACTTTCTTAAACTGAAACTCTGTCCCCATTAAACACTAACTCTACATCCCCCAACCCCTGACCCTTGGCATCTCCCAATGTACTTTCTGACTCTATGAATTTGATCTCTTATAAGTGGCAAAATTCACCTCTTCTTGAAATTCTGTTTTTCACCTATGTGATTTCTCTCTCTTAAAGGACCTTCATGTTGAGTGACCTCATGCCTTATAATATAATTTTCTGTCAGAAATCTTGGCGATTCTGCAAGGTCCTTTAACAGAAACTGAAGCTTCTGCCCTTCCCCTATCACCCTTTGAAAGTTTCAATATATTTTCTCTACTGCTGGAGGCCTTCTCCTAAACACAAGGTAAGATTTCTTGTGAATTAAGAGAGAAGGTCCTGGGGACTGGGAAATGCTCTCCAGCTTCCCATCTCCTCTCACCCTCACAAGTGAGCTGAGCATAAGAGAAAATTCTGTCCCCAAGCATAAGAGAAAATTCTGTCCCCAAAGACAAACCAATTTCTAAGGATAGTCAAAGCTAATTCTGGGTTTTCTGTACTCCAGGATATTTCCAATAATCTTCAAGGAGTGTTATCAGATTCATAAAACACAACCAAGAAATCATTTTTTTTTTTTTTTACTTCAACTTGAAAAGCCTTGTCACTTGGCTCTTCTAGATTGAGGGGGGACATCCTGAGAGCCATCCCCAGTAATCTTACAATTCCAAAGACATTATCACCCACTGACCACCAGTGTCCTTTGAACTCTTTGTTCTCTAAATAACTGAAAAATAATACTTTAAGAGTGATAACAGATTACTTATGAAGCAAAGGCATGTGCAGTTTTAAATTCTCAACTTGCCTTTTTGTGCCTGCAACTCCACCTTTAACAAACAGGGATAATATTTTCATACATCTTCTATCTCACACAGCTCTTGGATGAGTAATTAGAAATTGTAATTGAGTGTCTGAAACTTTAAGTCTGAAACTTTCTTTATGTGATGTTTATCTCCTCCAAAAATGGTGGTATTGCTTTTATGAATATCATTTTGCAAATGAAGAGAGTCATCAATTGCAGGCATCACATCACTTCACTGAAAGTTATTGAAGGATTGAAAGTGTCGAGGTTGCCCACATTTTCAGGGTGGAGAAAACAACAATGATGGGAGATGCTACCTCTGTGTCTAGGAGGGACAGCCCTGCAACTGGCCATCATGAGAAACGGCAAGGCACAGAAAGAACTCATCTCATCCCAGCAGCAGCAGCCTGCCAGCTTCCTTTGCTTTGGGGATTTTGACATAGTTATGGGTTGGTTATAGGACTGGGTTACCTCCATACCACCTGGGCTACCTTGGGTGTTTCATTCGAGAATGCCAAAGAGCTTCCTGCTAAGGTAGCCTTTTCTCCTCATTCATTTTTTTATCCTGAACATGATTTTTTTTGCAGAAAGGAAGGTGTCCCAAACTAGTTAGCATTCTCCTTCATTTTGGATTTCAGTGGCTACAAGAGGAAGAGAGGGTCTTTTACTCTTCTTTTTCTTATATTTGCCTCTGAGTGGAAAGCCATCTGAATGCTTGCTCGAGTTTGGCATAGCTCTTTGTGTAAAGAAGATATTTCTTTTTCTTATTTTCATAAGAACACTGAAAAGAGGTCTTCATAGGCTAGCCTAAAGACCCCTTCCATTCCAGAACCAAGGCTGTCTGTCTGCCTCCACCCCAACCCATATGGTCTCTGATTTCCCCACATGCCCTGCTCCTTCCTAGGGTCTTTGCTTTAGAACAGCCAAAACATGCACATGGGACCCAAGCCCACACGTATTTATCAGAGACTTGAGACAATGAGTGGAGCCAAATTTTAAAACAAAGCAAAACACTGCACAAAATAAACTGCTTGCATTTACTTTAATCTCTTTCCTTCCCTCATCAGCCTTCTTGATTGCTATTTATTTTTCAGTATTTCTCAGCAACACGAGCAGTTTTGTTTCTGCTCTGTTTTCTATCACTTTTCTCCAGACAGCCACAGGCAGTGAAGCAGACCTAAGACTGCCATCTTGTGCTCAAGACAGTTATCATTGTTTCTTTTGAAATCAAAAGCGATTTGTGGAATTTGGGAGAAGGCCTTGAAGTTCAGGTCTGATGTCCTCTGACCTAGGTATTCCCAGAAGCTTTTGAAATTTCCCCTCCTTTGGCATTAGCTTTTTCTTGGCCTTCCTTCTTCAGAATGCCATGAGTCATCCCTTAGTTGAAAGCCATTTTTTCCCAAATACTCCAAGTGTGCCTTAGAATAACTATAGTTGATGTGCCACTAGCTAAGCTTTTATGACTGGGCCCAGTGGCCCAATCTATGGGTCAGTAACTGCTCTGGGGCATTTAATAACTAAGTCGTGACATGCAGTTTAAAACCAAATACCTAGTGAGTATTCTCCACACCCCACTACCATCTCTGCATTGGAAACTGACCACACACAGATGGTGAAATATATGCCAGAACCTGGGCTGGATATCCTGTGGGGACAATATTCCAAATGTGCTGTGCTCAGAAGCTTTGGTTCTGTCTGACTCTTTGCAACCCCGTGGACTGTAGACTACCAGTCTGCTCTGTCCATAAGATTTTCCTGGCAAGAATACTGGACTGGGCTGCCATGTCCTCCTCCAGGGGATCTTCCTGATGCAAGGATAGAACCTGTGCTTTCCTTCATTTCCTGCATTGCCAGCAGATTCCTTACCTGCTGAGCCATCAGGGAAGCCCAAGATCCCAAAAGGCCTAGAAATAACCAGATAGGCTACTCTCAGGTGACATTTAATGCCAATCACAGTACAAAGTTGGTTTACCTCATTAACATGGGAAAGACAGAGCAAAGGAGAAAGGTAAGGGAAATAGAAGGAAAGGAAAGAACCATAGGCCAAGAGAAACCTAAAATGATCATAGGTGCAATGGGCCAAAATGAGAGAAGAGAGGTCCATAGAGGAACAAGCACTGGACCAGTAAAACAATAATCCCAGAAAAACAATGACAAGGGGAGGCAACACTGACAAGGGCTCACAGAGTCAGGGAGTCCACAGGGATCATCATGAACTGGAAAGGGCATGTGCCAGCCAAAGAACTCAACTCAAGGACCCAGTTGTCAGGGAGGAATATAGCTCTACGATACTGAATCTTCTGATGTTTAAGGAGAATCTGTAAATTTACATTTGCACATGAGATCTTCACATTTTTTTAAGTTGGTTCAAAAAAAAAAAAAAAAAAACAACACACTACTGTGCGGGACAAACCTGTATATAGACCAGAATCAACCTGTGGCAACTGGTTTAAGACCCTCCCCTATGCCAGACACAAAATTTTTATTGAAACATGGGTGCATAAATAGATACAGTACTGTACCTCCATCCTGTCCCTCTGTGTCTCATTCAAGAAAGTTTGTGCAAACTCAAGTAAGGTAATATCACTGATAGTATGACTTAACTTCATTTCTTTTCAAAAAGCATTCACACAATTAGACATCTACAAGCGAAAAAAAAAAGGGGGACCTTGACCTTAACTTTATTCCTTATACAGAAGTTTGTTCAAAATAAATCATAGGCTTAAACGTAAAACATAAATTTGTAGAAGTTTTATTTTTTAAAGAAAAGCATAGCAGAAAATGTTTGCAATCTAGGGTTAGGCAAAGAGTTTTTAGATTTGACATAAAAAATGTAATCCATTTGAAAAAATTGATAAATTTGACCTCATCAAAATTAAAATTGTTTGTTCTGTGAAACATACTGTTAACAGGATGAAAAGACAAATTACAGAGTAGAAGATATATTTACAAACCACATAACTAACAAAGAGACTTATGTCTAGTTAAATAAAGAACTCTCATAGCTCAACATGAAAAAAAAATACACAATTCCATCAGAAAATGGATCAAGACATGAAAAAAATATATCACCAAAGAAGAAATACAGATAATAAATACTCAAAAAATTAAAATCATTTATTAGGAAAATGCATATTAAAACCATGATGGAAATATCATTATACATCTATCTGAATTACTAAAATAAAAAAGTGATATCACTAAATGCTGACAAGGTTCACACAATTGTTGGTGGGAATATAAAATGGTATAATCACTGGAATATAGTTTGGCTGCTGCTGCTTTGCTGCTGCTGTTAAGTCACTTCAGTTGTGTCCGACCCTGTGCGAGCCCATAGACACCAGCCCACCAGGCTCCCCCATCCCTGGGATTCTCCGGGCAAGAACACTGGAGTGAGTTGCCACTTCCTTCTCCAATACATGAAAGTGAAAAGTGAAAGTGAAGTCAGTCAGTCATGTCTGACTCTTAGCAACCCCATGGACTGCAGCCTACCAGGCTCTTCCATCCATGGGATTTTCCAGGTAAGAATACTGGAGTGGAGTGCCATATAGTTTGGTAGTTTCCTCTAAAATTAAAAATGTACTTATGAAATGACATAGCAATTGCACTTTTAGGCATTCATCCCAGTGAAATTAGAACCTATGTTCACACAGAAACTTTTACTTGACCATTAATAGCAGTTTTATTCATAATAGCCCAAAATCCCTTCAGCAGGTTAATTGTTAAACAAACTGTGGTATATGTATACCATGGAATACTACTCAGCCATAAAAAAGGATCAGCTATGAAATTATGGATACACGCAATAACTTGGATGGACCTCAAGGGAATTATGTCAAGTGATAAAAAGTCAATCTCAAAAAGTCAAATGTTGTATGATTCCCTTTGTATAATATTCTCAAAATAACAAAACTGTAGAGATGGAGTGCAGATTGGTGATTGCCAAGGGTTAAGGATTGGCAGGGGGAAGAATGTTAAGGATTGGAGGGTGGGTATAGCCACAGGAATGAGTATGAAGGATCCCTGTGGCTGCATCTTGAATGTGAATGGTAGTTACACAGAGATACATGTATGATAGAATGCACTCAACTACACATATACACACAACACAAACACAGATGAGTGCAAGTATAACTGGTGAAACCTGTATCAGCTCTGTAAATTGTACCAAAGTCAATGCCCTGGTTTTGATATAGTTCTATAGTTACACAAGATATAAATACTGGGCCAAAGGGAGGCAAGGAGGCCCATGGAACCTCCTTATGTATTTCTTTTCAGTTTCCTCTGAGTCTGTAATTATTTCAAAATGAAATTTTTTTTTATAAAGGGAAAAAAACTTTATTTAAAGTTACTGGAAAGAACAAACACAAACAAGTTATGTTCCCTATAGATTTTTTTTAATAATGGTCAAAATTTAAAATTATCCTTAGAAATTAAAACAAATTGCAGCACATTAAATATAAATAGTAATATATCATTCATGCTACACTTTGCAACAGAATGTAGTGCACTGTGCATCCCTTCACTTGAATTGAAAATCCAAGCCCTTCTCCTTCCCTCCAAACTGGATTGCACTTAAACAACCCCATACAGTAGCTTTCACAATTACTGACTGATCCAGTGGCCTCAGAAGAGACTAAATCAAACATCCCAGGAACAAAAGTGTCTTTGTCATTCCCCCAAATCCCATTGGTTCAGGACTTTCCCTCACATTAAGTGAACTGTGAGTCACCTGCCTTAGAGATTAGTTGATGAATAATGAATGCTCACAAAGGCAATGGAGTGAGTGGCTTAGTGTATTAGCCAGGACAAGCTAAATGCTCTAAGAAACAAGCCCTAGTTCCAAGTGTTCTAACACAATAGAAGTTGATTGCTCCCTATTCCAAGTCCAAAGCAGACATTCCTGATTGGATGAATCTTCTCCCATGGTGACTCAGAAGATCCAGGCTCCTTCAGGCTCATGTACTCCATCTTCAATACATACTTGCTCCAGCATCACTCAACTGAAAAGAGTAGGAAAGAGGGAATATACCGAATGGAAACAGGGTGCTTTCCGGGTCACTCGGGAGCAGCATGCATCAGTTTCTCCAGCCCTACTCACAGGATTGTACCTACAAGCAGGTGGGCTAGGGAATGCCATTCAGCTGAGTGCCCAGGTAGAATGGATTTGCTGAGCACACAACAAGTCTCTGCTGCACAAATCTTTGTCAAGGCCCTCTTCCTGAAAGTGGAAGTTAGCTGCTAAAGACTAAAGAGGAGATGGGATAAGAGGCAACATGGGATTGAAGTAACTGGAGTGTGGGTCACAGAAGGTTCTATATGGAACTTTTATTTGCAGGAACTACCAGAAAACTATAACTTGTCAGCATTCAGAAGGATCCTGAAATTTCTACACAACTGAAAATTGCTCTTACAGCTGCAGTGGTGTGATCCCATATGTTTTGTCAGTTATTTTTCTTGTTACTTAATGGATACCAGGCTTAAAATTATTCACTGGGTGTAATGGTTATACACTGTAAATTTTTCAGACTTCAATTCTCCCCTCCCATTTCTTAAACATGAAATAATTTTTATTCTCAAATAGAGCCACAAAAAGAGGGAAACTTGTCTCCCACTAAATTCCTCCCTTTTAAGAAGCTAAAGCTGAGAGCATAAGATGCCCATAGCTTCTAGAAAATGCAATTTTCTAGTCATCTTTCTTCATAGTACAGAAAACTGCAAGAACTGACAATTAAGAAATTCAGTTACATCATGAAGAGATGACACAGAAACACAACTCTTCCTTGGCCACACCCCCCCAACTGGACTAAATTTGGCTTCTCAATGGCACGGATGGGTTATAAAAAGACTTAGTCATCATAAAAATGCTCTGAATGTGAAACAAATCCTCTAAATATTTATGAAAGATCCATTTCTAGCCCAAGATGGGAAATATGGTTTATCTCTACCCAACATCCCCACCAAATAACCCATGGAAATGTCCCTTTGGTTCTGAACTCCCTGTGAAATCCTTGCATGTACCCTTAGGACTCCTCATAAACAAACACTGCTCCCACCTCATCTTGGAACAGGCTTCTGAGATGGTCTCTCCTGTTAATGGTGTCATCATGAATCTGATTGTCTGAGGTAGAAATCTGACTCATTCTTCCAGCCCTCTTTCTCCCTCACTAGCCTAAGGAGAAGATCAGCAAGCTACTTGGAAAAAGATGCAATTCACTTTTAAAAATCAAGCTGCCAAAAATTTCATTAGAAGTGCTTTACCAAAACCAAAACAACTGCCATTTTTCCATATACACATTTCTAGGTTAAATGGAAAAATAACAAAAAATAAACTCCTACAAGATTTTTTCACAAAACCAGCTGTTGTATCACTTAGCTGTATCTACATTATCTACAGCCAACAGAGAATAGGCAGGGAAGATTCACTTATGTTTCACTGGTTATATACTCTAGACCAGAGGGTGACTTCATATACATTAGGAAGCCTTTGATAACAGTGAATAAAATAACCAGTGTTCCAGTTAACTGGAACATTTCCTCAGATGTTAGCATTCATGGAAGTTTGTACTGCATATTAGAGAAATTGATCATTCAGAGATTAGGAGCACAGTAGAAGGCATTTACCAGCAGGCTGCAGTACTAAAAATTCAGGTATGAAGGAAGGTTAGGTGCCCAGTGATATATGCATGGCGGACACTCAAAAAAAAAAAAAAAAAAAAAAAACCCAAACTCTGGATGAAACTAGTAAAATAATGTATAGAATTGAACTGATGTTAGTTGTGGACCTCCTACATATCGAGTCTTTAGTCTTTATATGATGGCTATTATTGTTCAGTCACTAAGTCCTGTCCTACTCTTTGCGACCCCATGGACTGAAGAATGCCAGGCTCCTCTGTTCTCCACTATCTCACAGAGTTTGCTAAAATTCACCTTGCTGGAGTCAGTGATGCTATCTAATCATCTCATCCTCTGTCCCCTCCTTCTCTTTCAATCTTTCCCAGCATCAGGGTCTTTCCCAGTGAGTCAGCTCTTCACATCATGTGGCCAAAATATTGGACCTTTAGCTTCAGCATCAGTCCTTCCATTGAATACTCAGGGTTTATTTCCTTTAGGACTGACTGAGTAATTTGCCTTGGAAATGAATCAAGATCATTCTGTTGTTTTTGAGGTTACATCCAAGTACTGCATTTCAGACTCTTTTTGTTAACTATGGGGGCTACTCCACTTTTTCTAGGGTTTCTTGTCCAGAGTAGTAGATACAAAGGTCATCTAAATTAAACTAGGCCATTCTCATCAAAGATGTCAATATTCATTCTGGCCATCTCTTGCTTGACCACGTCCAATTTACTTCATCAGTTCAGTTCAGTCTCTCAGTTGTGTCTGACTCTTTGCAACCCCTTGGACTGCAGCTCACCAGTCCTCCCTGTCCATCACCAACTCCCAAAGTTTACTCAAACTCATGTCCTTTGAGTCAGTGGTGCCATCCAGCCATCTCATCCTCTGTCGTCCCCATCTCCTCTTGCCTTCAATCTTTCCCAGCAACAGGGTCTTTTCCAATGAGTCAGTTCTTCGCATCAGGTGGCCAAAGTTTTGGAGTTTAAGCTTCAGGATCAATCCTTCCAATGAATATTCAGGACTGATTTCCTTTAAGATGGACTGGTTGGATCTCCTTGTAGTCCAAGGAATCCTCAAGAGTCTTCTCCAGGGAGTCTTCCTAAGATGGCAGAGGAATAGGATGGGGAGACCACTTTCTCCCCCACAAATTCATCGAAAGATCATTTGAACGCTGAGCAAAAACCACAAAACAACTTCTGAACGCTGGTAGAGGACACCAGGCAGCAAGAAAGGCAGCCCATTGTCTTCGAAAGGAGGTAGGACAAAATATAAAAGATAAAAAAAGTGACAAAAAAGTTAGGGGAGGAGACCTGTCTTAGGGAGGGAGTCATACAAGAGGAGAAGTTTCCAAACACCAGGAAACCCTCTCACTGGCAGGTCTGTGGGGAGTTTTGGAATCTCAGAAGGCAACATAACCAGGAGGAAAAAATAAATAAATAAAACCCACAGATTACGTGCCTAACTGCAGCTCCCAGTGGAGAAGTAGCCCAGATCAGGGAGGCCCAGGCTGCATTGCTTAGGGTAAGGACCAGGCCTGAATGCCCTGAGGACAAGCTGAGGGAGCTAATGTGAGATAGCAACTCAAACTGTGGGATTGCCAGAGAGAGAAAAAAAAAAAGAAAGAGAGAGAGAATTTTCCCACAAAAAGCTCTAACCTAAGGCACTGCTGGACCCACTCACAGAACAAAGGACTGAGAGAATACCAGAGGAGAGCTAGCCTGTGGCAGACTGGCTCATTACCCCCAGAGGCAGAGACGCAGGCAGGCAACAGCCAGAGCCAGAAGGCAAGGGGCAAACTCAGCCCCAGAGACGGCCTTCTCTACCAAACTGTGAGTAGGCTCCCAGTTGCTGCCAAATCTTCCTTGGATCGTGGACAGTTGACATCCACCAGGAGAGTTGCAGTCAGAGATCACCTCCCCAGAGGAGACACACGGGACACCTGAGACGGCGCTTTGGCTATGCACCCAGGAAACCAAGCAGCTGGGACTGGGGAGGTGATAAGATGCACCGCCCACCTGGGGAGTGTGCCCTCGCCAATCACCTGGTCTCCTGAGCTGCTCGTGCCTGGGAAGGGCACAAAACGCAGGCCCAACCAAGTCTGTGCCTTTGTGGAGTACCTGAGAACCTGAACCTGAGAGACTTAGACCTGGGAAGTGTACACAACCCAGGGCCCACCTTAGATAGTTCCCCTGCAGAGCAACCTGGAGCCTGAGCAGTCTAGAACGGGAAAGCACACATGCCGTGAGCGGAGACTAACCCAGTGTGGCCCAGACACTGCCAGCACTCCCCACACATGCCAGTGATATTTGTTTGCAATGTTCCTCCCTCCCCACAACATAACTGAACAACTGAGCCTAAATAAATGACCACCTTCGCCCCCTTGTGTCAGGGCTGAAGTTAAATACTGAAGAGACTTGCAAACAGAGGAAGCCAAAATAAACAAAGAAAAGGGAATGCTTTGGAAGTGACAGGTGCAACAGATTAAAGCCCTATAGTTAGCATTGGCTACATTGGAAGGGACCTATAGACCTTGAGCAGTATAAGCTGGAATAGTTCAGTTCAGTCGCTCAGTCGTGTCCGACTCTTTGCAACCCCATGAATCGCAGCACGCCAGGCCTCCCTGTCCATCACAATCTCCTGGAGTTCACTCAGACTCATGTTCATCGAGTCAGTAATGCCATCCAGCCATCTCATCCTCGGTCGTCCCCTTCTTCTCCTGACCCCAATCCCTCCCAGCATCAGAGTCTTTTCCAATGAGTCAACTCTTTGCATGAGGTGGCCAAAGTACTGGAGTTTCAGCTTTAGCATCATTCCTTCTAAAGAACACCCAGGACTGATCTCCTTCAGAATGGACTGGTTGGATCTCCTTGCAGTCCAAGGGACTCTCAAGAGTCTTCTCCAACACCACAGTTCAAAAGCATCAATTCTTCGGCACTCAGCCTTCTTCACAGTTCAACTCTCACATTCATACATGACTACTGGAAAAACCATAGCCTTGACTAGACGGACCTTAGTTGGCAAAGTAATGTCTCTGCTTTTGAATATACTATCTAGGTTGGTCATAACTTTTCTTCCAAGGAGTAAGCATCTTTTAATTTCATGGCTGCAGGAACTATCTGAAACTGAACTGACTCCACACTGCCCTGAACAGCTCCAGAGAAATTCCTAGATATATTTTACTATTATCATTTTTTTATTTTTTTATTTTTAAGTTCTTTATTACTCCTTTAATTTTCATTCTAAAACCTACTATTACTTTGAAAAATATAAGACCCTATTTTTAAAGCAAATTTCATATATATATATTTTATAACTTTTGCAATTTTGTTTTGTTTTGTTTTTAATATTGTATTTTTCAGAGTCTAACCACTAGATTTTTAATCTTTGCTTTTTTGGTATTTGTTATCAATTCTGTACCTTTAATAATCCAATCTTCAGTATCCATTTTTACTTAGGAGTGTGATTACTGGCTTGATTGCTGTCTCCCCTTTTGACTCTCTTTTTTCTCCCCCAGGTCACCTCTATCTCTTGCCTCCCCCTTCTCTTCTCTACTTAACTCTGTGAATCTCTTTGGGTGTTCCAGGCTGTGGAGAACACTTAGGGAACTGATCACAGGCTAGATTGATATCTCTCCTTTTGACTCCCCCTCCTCTCCTCCTGATCACCTCTATCTCCTTCCTCCTTCTCCTCTTCTCTATGGAACTCTGTGAACCTCTCTGAGTGTTCCAGACTGTGGAGAGCAAATAGGGAATTGATTACTGGCTAGATTGCCCTCACCCCTTTTGATTCCCGCTCTTCTCCTGGTCACCTCTATCTCCCTCCTCCCTCTCCTCTTCTCCATGTAACTCTGTGAACCTCTCTGGGTGTCCCCCACTGTGGAGAATCTTTTCACCATTAACGTAGATGTTTTATCATTGGTGCTGTATGGATGGAGAAGTCTTGAGGCTACTGTAAGAATAAGACTGAAAGCCAGAGGCAAGAGGCTTAAATCCGAAACTTGAGAACAACAGAAAACTCCTGACTCCAGGGAACATTAAGCGACAAGAGCTCATCCAAAAGCCTCCATACCTACACTGAAACCAAGCTCCACCCAAGTCAACAAGTTTCAGAGCAAGACATACCAAGCTAATTCTCAAAAAACACAGGAACATAACCCCGAGCACAAAAATACAGGTGGCCAAAAGTCCCACCAAACCACAGACACCACAAAACTCACTACTGGACACTTCATTGCACTCCAGAGAGAAGAGATCCAGTTCCACCCACCAGAACACCAATACAAGCTTCCCTAACCAGGAAACCTTGACAAGCCACTTGTCCAACCCCATCCACAGGGATAAACCTCCACAATAAAGAAGAACCACAAACTTCCAGCATACAGAAAGGCCACCCCAAACACAGCAACCTAAACAAGATGAAAAGGCAGAGAAATATTCATCAGGTAAAGGAACATGATAAAAGCCCACCAAACCAAACAAGAGGAGGGAATAGGGAGTCTACCTGAAAAAGAATTCAGAACAATGATAGTAAAAATGATCCAAAATCTTGAAAACAAAATGGAGTTACAGATAAATACTCTGGAGACAAGGACTGAGAAGATGCAAGAAAATTTAACAAGGACCTAGAAGAAATAAAAAAGAGTCAATCAATAATGAATAATGCAATAACTGAGATCAAAAGCACTCTGGAGAGAACCAACAGTAAAATAACTGAGGCAGAAGATAGGATAAGTGAGGTGGAAGATAGAATTGTGTACATAAATGAAGTAGACAGGAAAAAAGATAAAAAGAAATGAGGACAACCTCAGAGACCTCTGGGACAATGTTAAATGCCCCAACATTCAAACCATAGGAGTCCCAGAAGAAGAAGACAAAAAGAAAAGCCATGAAAAAATACTTCAGAAGATAATAGTTGAAAACTTCCCTAAAATATGGAAGGAAATAGCCACCCAAGTCTAAGAAACCCAGGAAGTCCCAAACAGGATAAACCCAATGCAAAACACTCCAAGACACATATTAATCAATCAGCAAAGATCAAACACAAAGAACAAATATTAAAAGCAGCAAGAAAAAAACAACAAATTACTCACAAAGGGATCCCCATAAGGATAACAGCCGATCTTTCAATAGAAATTCTTCAAGCCAGAAAGGAATGGCAGGACATACTTAAAGTGATGAAAGAGAAAAACCTACAACCCAGATTACTGTACCCAGAAAAGATCTCATTCAAATATGAAGGAGAAATCAAAAGCTTTACAGACAAGCAAAAGCACAAAGAATTCAGCACCACCAACCCAGCTCTTCAACAAATGCTAAGGGATCTTTGCTAGACAGGAAACACAGAAAAGGTTTATAAACTTGAATCCAAAACAACAAAGTAGATGGCAATGGGATCATACTTATCAATAATTACCTTAAATGTAAATGGGTTGAATGCCCCAACCAAAAGACAAAGACTGGCTGAATGGATACAAAAACAAGACCCCTATATATACTATCTACAAGAAACCCACCTCAAACCTAGGGACATATACAGACTGAAAGTACATGGCTGGAAAAAGATATTTCACACAAATGGAGACCAAAAGAAAGCAGGAGTAACAATACTCATATCAGATAAAATAGACTTTGAAATAAAGGCTGTGAAAAGAGAAAAAGAAGGACACTACCTAATGATCAAAGGATCAATCCAAGAAGAAGATATAATAATTATTAATATATATGCACCCAACATAGGAGCACTGCAATATATAAGGCAAACACTAAAAGTATGAGAGGGGAAATTAACAGTAACACAATAATAGTGGGAAACTTTAAGACTTTAATACATCACTCACACCTATGGATAGATCAATTAAACAGAAAATTAGCAAGGAAACACAAACTTTAAATGATACAATGGACCAATTAGACCTAATTGATATCTATAGGACATTTCACCCCAAAACAATGAATTTCACCTTTTTCTCAAGTGCACACGGAACTTTCTCCAAGATAGATCACATCCTAGGCCATAAATCTAGCCTTGGTAAATTCAAAAAAACTGAAATCATCTCAAGCATCTTTTCTGATCACAATGCAGTAAGATTAGATGTCAACTACAGGAAGAACACTATTAAAAATACAAACATATGGAGACTAAACAACACACTACTGAATAACCAACAAATCACAGAAGAAATCAAAACAGAAATCAAAATATGCATAGAAATGAATGAAAATGAAAACACAACAACCCAAAACCTATGGGATTCAGTAAAAGTGCTAAGAGGAAGGTTCATAGCAATACAAGCCTACCTCAAGTAACAGGAGAGAAAACGAATAACCTAACTCTACACATAAGCAACTAGAAAAAAGAAGAAATGAAGCACCCTAGGGTTAGTAGAAGGAAAGAAATCACAACAGACAACACAGAAATACAAAGGATCATAAGAGACTAATATCAGCAACTATATGCCAATAAAATGGACAACTTGGAAGAAATGGACAAATTCTTAGAAAAGTATAACTTTCCAAAACTGAACCAGGAAGAAATAGAAAATCTTAACGGACCCATCACAAGCACAGAAAGCAAAACTGTAATTAGAAATCTTCCAAAAAACAAAAGCCCAGGACCAGATGGCTTCACAGCTGAATTCTACCAAAAATTTAGAGAAGAGCTAACACCTATCCTACTCAGACTCTTCCAGAAAATTGCAGAAGAAGGTAAACTTTCAAACTTGTTCTATGAGGCCACCATCGCCCTAATACCAAAACCAGACAAAGATGCCACAAAAAAGAAAACTACAGGCCAATATCACTGGTGAACATAGATGCAAAAATCCTTAACAAAATTCTATCAAACAGAATCCAACAACATATTAAAAAGATCATACATTTTGACCAAGTGGGCTTTATTCCAGGGATGCAAGGATTCTTCAATATCTGCAAATCAATCAATGTAATATACCACATTAACAAATTGAAAGATGAAACCCATATGATTTATCTCAATAGATGAAGAGAAAGCCTTTGACAAAATTCAACATCCATTTATGATTTAAAAAAAAAACCTTCCAGAAAGCAGGCATAGAAGGAACATATCTCAACATAATAAAAGCCATATATGATAAACCCACAGCAAACATTATCCTCAATGGTGAAAAATTGAAAGCATTTCCCCTAAAGTCAGGAACAAGACAAGGATGCCAACTCTCACCACTACTATTCAACATAGTTTTGGAAGTTTTGGCCACAGCAATCAGAGAAGAAAAAGAAATAAAAGGAATTCAGATTGAAAAAAAGTAAAACTCTCACTGTTTGCAGATGACATGATCCTCTACATAGAAAACCCTAAAGATTCCATCAGAAAATTACTAGAGCTAATCAATGAATATAATAAAGTTGCAGGATATAAAATTAACACACAGAAATCCCTTGCATTCCTATACACTAACAATGAGAAAACTGAAAGAGAAATTAAGAGAACAATTCCATTCATCATTGCAACTAAAAGAATAAACTACTTAGGAATATATCTACCTAAAGGAGCAAAAGACCTATATATAGAAAACTATAAAACACTGATGAAAGAAACCAAAGAGGACACAAATAGATGGAGAAATATACCATGTTCATGGATCGGAAGAATCAATATAGTGAAAATGAGTATAGTACCCAAAGCAATCTATAGATTCAATGCAATCCCTATCAAGCTACGAATGGTATTTTTTCAAAGAGCTAGAACAAATAATTTCACAATTTGTATGGAAATACAAAAAAACCTCGAATAGCCAAAGCAATCTTGAGAAAGAAGAATGGAACTGGAGGAATCAACTTGCCTGACTTCAGGCTCTACAACAAAGCCACAGTCATCAAGACAGTATCGTACTGGCACAAAGACAGAAATATAGATCAATGGAACAAAATAGAAAGCCCAGAGATAAATCCACACACATATGGACACCTTATCTTTGATAAAGGAGGAAAGAATATATGATGGAGAAAAGACAATCTCTTTAACAAGTGGTGCTGGGAAAATTGGTCAACCACCTGTAAAAGAATGAAACTAGAATGCTTTATAACACCATACACAAAAGTAAACTCAAAATGGATTAAAGATCTAAATGTAAGACCAGAAACTATAAAACTCCTAGAGGAAAACATAGGCAAAACACTCTCTGATGTAAATCATTAACAGCATCCTCTATGACCCACCTCCCAGAGTAATGGAAATAAAAGCAAAAATAAACAAATGAGATCTAATTAAAATTAATAGCTTTTTCACAACGAAGGAAACTATAAGCAAGGTGAAAGGACAGCCTTCAGATGGGAGAAAATAATAGCAAATGAAGCAACAGACAAAGAATTAATCTCAAAAATATACAAGCAACTCCTGCAGCTCAATTCCAGAAAAATAAGCAACCCAATCAAAAACTGGGCCAAAGAACTAAACAGACATTTCTCCAAAGAAGACATACAGATGGCTAACAAACAAAAAGATACTCAACATCACTCATTGTCAGAGAAATGCAAATCAAAACCACAATGAGGTACCATCTCACACCACTCAGAATGGCTGCTATCCAAAAATCTACAAACAATAAATGCTGGAAAGGGTATGGAGAAAAAGGAACCCTCTTACACTGTTGATGGGAATGCAAATCAGTACAGCCATTATAGAGAACAGTGTGGAGATTCCTTTAAAAAAAACTGGAACTAGAACTGCCATAGGACCTGGCAATCCCACTGCTGGGCATACACACCAAGGAAACCAAAATTGAAACAGACACGTGTACCCCAATGTTCATCATAGCACTGTTTACAATAGTCAGGACATGGAAGCAACCTAGATGTCCATCAGCAGACGAATGGATAAGAAAGCTGTGGTACATGTACACAATGGAATATTACTCAGCTATTAAAAAGAATGCACTTGAATCAGTAGTAATGAGGTGGATGAAACTGGAGCCTATTATACAGAGTGAAGTAAGTAAGAAAGAAAACCACCAATACAGTATATATATGGGATTTAGAAACATGGTAATGATGACCCTATATGCAAGACAGCAAAAGAGACACAGATGTAAAGAACAGACTGTTGGACCCTGTGGGAGAAGGCGAGGGTGGGATGATTTGAGAGAATAGCATTGAAACATGTATATTATCATATGTGAAATAGATTGCCACTCCAGGTTTGATGCATGAGACAGGGTGCTCAGGGTTGGTGCACCGGGATGACTCTGAGGGGAGGGAGGTGGGAGGGAGAGTTGGATTGGGAACACATGTACCCCCATGGCTGATTCATGTGAATGTATGGCAAAAACCACCACAATATTGTAAAGTAATTAGCCTCCAATTAAAATTTTAAAAAAATAAAAAGAATCTTCAATACCACAGTTCAAAAACATCAATTCTTCAGTGCTCAGATCTCTTTATAGTCCAACTCTCACATCCATACATGACTACTGGAAAAACCATAGCTTTGACTAGCTTCACCTTTGTTGGCAAAGTAATCTCTCTGTTTTTTAATATGCTTTCTAGGTTGGTCATAACTTTTCTTCCAAGGAGCAAGCATCTTTCAACATATTCAACAAAAGACACTGAAATATCATATATGGGTGCTATCTCAAAAATGACAGAATGATCTCAGTTCATTACCAAGGCAAACCATTCAACATTACAGTAATTCCAGCCTATGCCCCAGCCACTAATGCCAAAAAAGCTGAAGTTGAATGGTTCTATGAAGATCTACAAGACATTCTAGAACTAACATGCAAAAATGATATCTTTTTCATTACAGGGTATTGGAATGCAAACATAGGATATCAAGAGATACTGGAGTAACAGGAAAGTTTGGCCCTGGAGTACAAAATGAAGCAGGCTAAAGTATAACAGACTTTTGTCAAGAGAATATGCTGGTCATAGCAAGCACACATTTCCAACAACACAAGAAACGACTCTACACATGGATGTTACCAGATGGTCAATACTGATATCAGATTGACTATGTTCTTTGCAGTCATCAGTGGAGAAGCTCTATACAATCAGCAAAAATATAACCTGGAGCTGACTCTGGCTCAGATCATGAGTTCCTTAATGCAAAATCAGGTTTAAATTGAAGACAGTAGGAAAAACAGCTAGGCCATTCAGGCATGCTGCTGCTGCTGCTCAGTCACTTCAGTCGTGTCCAACTCTGTGTGACCCCATAGATGGCAGCCCACCAGGCTCCCCCGTTCCTGGGATTCTCCAGGCAAGAACACTGGAGTGGGTTGCCATTTCCTTCTCCAATGCATGAAAGTGAAAAGTGAAAGGGAAGTCACTCAGTCGTGTCCGACTCTTTGCGACCCCATGGACCGCAGCCTACCAGGCTCCTCTGTCCACGGGATTTTCCAGGCAAGGGTACTGGAGTGGGGTGCTATCGTCTTCTTCAGGCATGACCTAAATCAAATCTCTTACGATTATACACTGGAAGTGACAAATAGATTCAAGGGATTAGATCTGGTAGACAGAGTGTCTGAAGAAATATGGACAGAGGTTCATAACATTGTACAGGAGGCAGTGACCAAAACCATCCAAAAGTAAAAGAATTGCAAGAAGGGAAAGGGTTTGTCTGAGGAGGCCTTACAAATAGCTGAGAGAAGAAAAGAAGCAAAAGGCAAAGGAGAAGGGAAAAAATATACCCAATTGAATGTAGAACTCTAAAGAATAACAAGGAGAAATAAGAAAGCCTTCTTAAGTGAACAATGCAAAGAAATAGAGGAAAACAACAGAATGGGAAAGACTTGAGATCTTCTCAAGAAAGTTGAACATACCAAGGAAATATTTCATGCAAAGATGGGCACAATAAAGGACAGAAATGGCAAGGACCTAATAGAAGAAGAAGAGATTAAGAAGAGGTGGCAAGAATACACAGAAGAACTGTATAAAAAGATCATAATGACCCAGATAACTATGATGGTATGGTCACTCACCTAGAGCCAGACAGCATGAAATGTGATGCCAAATGGGCCTTAAGAAGGATTACTATGAAGAAAGCTAGTGGATGTGATGGAATTCCAGCTGAGCTATTTCAAATCCTAAAAGATGACACAGTTAAAGTGCTGCATTCAATATGCCAGCAAATTTGGAAAACTCAGCAGTGGCCACAGGACTGGAAAAGTTCAGTCTTCATTCCAAACCCAAAGAAAGGCAATGCTAAAGAATGTTCAAACATGCTGGCAAGGTAATGCTCAAAATCTTTCAAGTTAGGCTTCTATAGTATATGAACTGAGAACTTCCAGATGTATAAACAGGATTTGGAAAAAGAAACCAGACATCAAATTGCCAACATCATTGGATAATAGAAAAAGCAAGGGAATTCCAGAAAAACATCTACTTCTGCTTCATTGACTACACTAAAGCCTTTGACTGTTTGGGTCACAACAAACTGTAGAAAATTCTGCAAAAGATGGGAATACTAAACTACGTCTCCTGAAAACCCTGTATGCAGGTCAAGAAGCAACAGAACTGGACATGGAGCAACAGACTGCTTCAAAATTGGGAAAGGAGTACATCAAGGCTGTATATTGTCATCTTGCTTATTTAACTTCTATGCAGAGTATGAGAAATGTCAGGTTGAATGAATCACAATCTGGATTGAAGATTGCCTGGAGAAATATCAACAATCTCAAATATGCAGATGATACCACTCTAACGGCAGAAAGTAAAGAGGAAATAAAGAGCCTCTTGACAAGAGTGAAAGAAGAAAGTGAAAAAGCTGGCTTAAAAATTCAACATTCAAAAAATGAAGATCATGACATCCAGTCCCATCACTTCATGGCAAATAGAAGGGGAAAAAGTAGAAATAGTGACAGATTTTATTTTCTTGGGCGTGAAAATCACTGTAGATGGTGACTGCAGCCACAAAATGAAAAGATGTTTGCTCCTGGAAGAAAAGCTATAACAAATCTAGACAGGGTATTAAAAAGAAAAGACATCACTTTTCCAACAAAGGTCCATATAGTCAAAGCTATAGTTTTCCAGTAGTCATGTATGAATGTGAGAATTGGACCATAAAGAAGACTGAGCACCAGTGGATCATATTTTGTCAGAACTCTTCACCATGACCCATCTGTCTTGGGTGGCCCTGAACAACATTGTTCATAGCTTCACTGAGTTACACAAGCCCCTTTGCTATGACGAGGCTGTGACCCATGAAAGGGACAAAATGGCTACCAGATAGATATTTCTGCGTTCCCTCTTTGATGAATAGGGAAATGGAAGTTTTGAAGTAACTTAACCAAAATCATACAAGTAATTGGAGTGGAACCAAAATTCACCTTTTAGATTCTGAAGACCTTGCTTTCTACACTGAGCCACACCGCACCTCATGGATACTCCTGTCATCAGCCCCATCTCATTCTTCATCCATGCTTTCTGAGGAAAATTAGTATCTCTGCATTCTGAATGCTTCTTTTATCTCAAACACACCTCAACCAATTTATCTTTCATCTTTGAACTTTCTTTTAAACTCTCTCCCAAAAGCCTTTCCCATATTAACCCCACAACTACATGGTTTAACACAATTATGGAAACAGATCCTAAAGTCACATTCACTGGAAAACTCAAGCTTATTTGAGCACAGAGTGCCTTTCACCACTATCCCAACATACCCCCAAATCTCCATCTCAAGTTTAAAATTCATACTTTAAATATAAGCCCTTCTCTTAAAATACCACTTGTGTAGATAAGAGAAGTTAATATCACTCTCCCAGGGTGGGCAGAGAAAAACTTTCCAAAAAATTCTAAGCACAGCATCAGATGGTATCTACCTAGATGTAGCATTCTGGAAACAAGAACAGGCAGACAGACAAAAGGATGAAAATGATATGAAGTAGATATATAAGATAGTTCTTTGCTAGACTATCACAAATAATGTGACACTTGGAAGACAGAAGTTAGAATCGCAGGCACTGAAAACAAGAGCCAAAGCCACCAACTTTGAGAAGGCTGAAACTCCTGCAGTGTGAAGAGGTAGGGGACAGTCCATTGCTTTGTTGCCCATGTCCTCCATTTAGAACAAACACAGTGAAGACCTGCATTTTAGGGACAGTGCATGAGTCAGTAGGCAGAGAGACCCTCTAAGAATCAAACTGGAATATGAAAGGAATTTAACAAGGATTAGTATGGGGTTCAGAGAAGACAATGGCACCCCACTCCAGTACTCTTGCATGGAAAATTCCATGGACAGAGGAGCCTGGTAGGCTGCAGTCTATGGAGTCGCTAAGAGTCAGACACAACTGAGCGACTTCACTTTCACTTTTCACTTTCATGCATTGGGGAAGGAAATGGCAACCCACTCCAGTGTTCTTGCCTGGAGAATCCCAGGGATGGGGGAGCCTGGTGGGCTGCCGTCTATGGGGTCGCACAGAGTCGGACATGACTGAAGCGACTTAGCAGCAGCAGCAGCAGTACTGGGTTGAGTTGGCCAAAAAGTTCATTCAGGTTTTTCGGTAATATCTTACAGAAAAAAAGCCAAATGAACTTTTCGGCCAACCTGATAATAGAAAGGCAATTCATAAGATGGTACTGCCAGCAAAAGAAATAAGCACCTGTCCTTCAGAAACTGAGAAGCTATTTTAAATATGTGACATAGGGTGTAGGCGAAACAGAAAACGCCAATTGTTTCTACTCACAGGCAACCAACACTCCATGCTTGTAGCACAGTCTCCAGACTTTTGTGAATTGAGTATACTTCCAAATTTGCCAGTGTCCTCCTAAGGAGAGAAATATGCATCCTGGCTTGTGAGTGAGAAGCAAGGGTCTTACAAGCTGTTGATACTCAGGAACTTTGCTTATTGTTTTAGCTGTGTGTTACATAGTCATTCCCAGTCAGTAAACATCTAACCATGGTAAGAATGCTTTCAATAAGAGTAAGATGCAGCCTCATAAAATTGAAGGAATTTGTGAAAAATTATAGGATGCATGTTCCAAGTCCACATACACCTAAAGGGATCAGTTATACTTCTTACTTGTTCCAAAAGTGCCAAGAAGGAACATAGCTTGTAATAATTTGGCAAAAGCAGATGGAAGTCAGCACTGTAGCTAAAAACTGTTTAGATTCTTATTGTTCTAGAAAGCAATAAAAGATGAGGTGATCACACAAGTCATGTTAACTCAACAGGAGACAATGACCTTGTGTTTTCTTAGTCCATGTATAACAGTCACCCAATGCACTTTGTTATTTCTAACATCTTATTGTGAGAAAGGCTGTCAGAATCACTGTTAACTTGTCACATAATTCATAGAACAAATGGAAGACATCTGCCTGGGAAAATCATACAGATCTGCTAAAAAGATCCTTTCAATTATCCATAAAATCAAATCTGGGGGATTCCTATATAAAAACATAAATAGAACGTTTCAAACTTCTCAGCTTGGTGCTCAATAGTTGTGGGAATATACGTTTTTTGTTTCATTTTGGCTATGTTTGTGTGTCTGTGTGTATGTGTCTGTCTTGGTGTACTGAGCTCAGTGGTGCACTGCACACTAAAAAATAAAAATTCATCAACAATTATTTTTCAAAATCACTAATCAAAGTATTAATTCCAGCGGTTTTTCCAAACATATGTGATTGTATTAGACCAGGGGTCAGCAAACTTTTCCTATAAAGGTTCAAATAGTAAATACTTGAGGTTTCTGTAGCACTGTTCTGTTGTTACAGTGTGAAAGCAGCCATAGACAATATGTAAATTAATGAGGTGGCTGTGTTCCAATAAAACTTTATTTGCTAAAACAAGTGATGGGCAGGATTAGGACCACAGTACACTGACCACTATGATAGATTAATCTCCTAGAAGAAGACATGACCCTCTGCTACTGCTTGGGTTTTCCCTTTGATCACTCTCTGACAGTCTCCTTATTTAAGATGCACATATAAACTGTGACCTCTAGTTACCTCTGTAAAGTAGCTATCATATTTCATGTATTGCCAGGACAGCTGATATTATAGTCAGTTGACTCAACTTACATCCCAATGCTTCTCAGTGTACCTTCCTTTACTGCAAGTGACTGTGAGCAAATTTACTGACTGGACTCCCTTACAGCTAGGTGACTGGAGGTAATGTTGTTGCTTCCTGACTCTGGCAAATGTGGAAGCTCCTTTGGAAGCCTAGTCTTTATGTGATTTGGGGAGTTGTTCCTGTCAGTTCAGGCTATAGCCTGTTCTCTATAACTAATAACTGTGACTAATACTAACACTATTATCAATACTATTAGTGATCATATAGAAATAGTGTCAGACTTTATATTTTTGGGCTCCAAAATCACTGCAGATGGTGACTGCAGCCATGAAATTAAAAGACGCTTACTCCTTGGAAGAAAAGTTATGACCAACCTAGACAGTATATTCAAAAGCAGAGACATTACTTTGCCAACTAAGGTCTGTCTAGTCAAGGCTATGGTTTTTCCTGTGGTCATGTATGGATGTGAGAGTTGGACTGTGAAGAAGGCTGAGAGCCAAAGAATTGATGCGTTTGAACTGTGGTGTTGGAGAAGACGCTTGAGAGTCCCTTGGACTGCAAGGAGATCCAACCAGTCCATTCTGAAGGAGATCAACCCTGGGATTTCTTTGGAAGGAATGATGCTAAAGCTGAAGCTCCAGTACTTTGGCCACCTCATGCGAAGAGTTGACTCATTGGAAAAGACTCTGATGCTGCGAGGGATTGGAGGCAGGAGGAGAAGGGGATGACCCAGGATGAGATGGCTGGATGGCATCACGGACTCAATGGACGTGAGTCTGAGTGAGCTCTGGGAGATTGTGATGGACAGGGAGGCCTGGCGTGCTGTGATTCATGGGGTCGCAAGGAGTCAGACATGACTGAGCGACTGAACTGAACTGAACTGAATAGTAATCCATCTCCCCAAATTTTATTAATAAATATACATACAATGTATGTATAAATATTTTAAATTATTTGTTATTATTAATATACTATATTATTTTAATTATTTATTCAGTTCAGCTCAGTTCAGTCACTCAGTCATGTCTGACTCTTTGTGACTCCATGGACTGCAGCATGCCAGGCTTCCCTGTCCATCACCAACTCCCAGAGTTTACTGAAACTCATGTCGATGGAGTTGGTGATGCCATCTAACCATCTCATCCTCTGTCATCCCCTTCTCCTCCTGCCCTCAATCTTTCCCAGCATCAGGGTTTTTTCAAATAAGTCAGTTCTTCACATCAGGTGCCCAAAGTATTGGAGTTTCAGCTTCAGCATCAGTCCTTCCAAAGAATATTCAGGACTGATTTCCTTTAGGATGGACTGGTTGGATCTCTTTGTTGGGGGATTCTCAAGAGTCTTCTCCAACACCACAGTTCAAGGAATTCTCAAGAGTCTTCTCCAACACCACAGTTCAAAAGCATCAATTCTTCAGTACTCAGCTTTCTTTATAGTCCACCTCTCACATCCATACCTGACTGCTGGAAAAACCATAGCTTTGACTAGTCAGACCTTTGTTGGCAAAGTAATGTCTAGTTTTTTAATATGCTGTCTAGGTTGGTCATAACTTTTCTCCCAAGAAGCAAGCATCTTTTAATTTTATGGTATAGTCACCATCTGCAGTGATTTTGGAGCTCAAAAAATAAAGTCTGTAACTGTTTCCATTGTTTCCCCATCTATTTGACAGGAATAGATGCCATGATCTTAGTTTTCTGAATGTTGAGCTTTAAGCCAACTTTTTCACTCTCCTCTTTCACTTTCATCAAGAGGCTCTTTTGTTCCTCCTCACTTTCTGCCATAAGGGTGGTGTCATATGCATATCTGAGGTTATTGATATTTCTCTCGGCAATCTTGATTCCAGCTTGTGCTTCATCCAGCCCAGTGTTTTGCATGATGTACTCTGCATATAAGTTAAATAAGCAGGGTGACAATATACAGCCTTGATGTACTCCTTTCCTGATTTGGAACCAATCAGTTGTTTCATATCCAGTTCTAACTGTTGCTTCTTGACCTGCATACAGATTTCTCAGGAGGCAGGTCAGGTGGTCTGGTATTCCCATCTCTTTCAGAATTTTCCACAGTTTGTTGTGATCCACACCATCAAAGGCTTTGGCATAGTCAATAAAGCAGAAATAGATGTTTTTCTGGAACTCTCTTGCTTTTTCCATGATCCAACAAATGTTGGCAATTTGATCTCTGGTTCCTCTGCCTTTTTAAAACCAGCTTGAATATCTGGAAGTTCACAGTTCACATACTGTTGAAGCTTAGCTTGGAGAATTTTGAGCATTACTTTGCTAGCATGTGAGATGAATGCAATTTTGCAGTAGTTTGAACATTCTTTGGCATTGCCTTTCTTTGGGATTGGAATGAAAACTGACCTTTTCCAGTCCTGTGGCCACTGCTGAGTTTTCCAAATTTGCTGGCATATTGAGAGTAACACTTTCACAGCATCATCTTTCAGGATTTGAAATAGCTCAGCTGGAATTCCATCACCTCCACTAGCTTTGTTCGTAGTGATGCTTCAGAAGACCCTCTTGACTTCTCATTCCAGGATGTCTGGCTCTAGGTGAGTGATCACACCATCATGGTTATCTGGGTTATGAAGATCTTTTTTGTACAGCTCTGTATCCTTGCCACATCTCCTTAATATTTTTTGCTTCTGTTAGGTCCATACCATTTCTGTCCTTTATTGTGCCCATCTTTGCATGAAATATTCCTTGTATTTCTTGAAGAGATCTCTAGTCTTTCCCATTCTATTGTTTTCCTCTATTTGTTTTCATTAATCACTGAGGAAAGCTTTCTTATCTCTCTTCTTGCTATTCTTTGGAACTCTGCATTCAAATGGGTATGTCTTTTCTTTTCTTATCACCTGTTAATAATTTATAAATATAATGTACAAATTTTTAATAAATATACACAATGCTATTTATATAGTTAGACATAATACACACATACACACACAATTTCACTACGTACAACATGATCTGGACTTCAATGACAATAAATCTCCAAGATCTAAAGAAATCAAGCAATGTAGTTCAATAATGTAGCTAAATTAAAACAACAATTTATAAATTTCTTAGATTATTTTTCAAACTGTGTATAATTTTAGACGTGCTTCCCTGAAAAGGAATTTCTTTAAAACGAAAATATCAAAACAACAGAATAATAACCACAAAATATCAGAAAAATAGGGAATTCATCATTGTGATTCCACGTTTTTATACTAAGTTGCTGTCACAGACAATAAAATGATTGGATGAATGAATAAAGTGATTTTTAAACTTATTGTGAGTTTAAAAATCTCTGAGCAACTGAATGTTGTTAGGGTAAGGCTGAATTGCTCAGTCTGATTGAGCCAGGGAATCCAATATTTGTTAATGAAGAAGTCTCCTATTGGGAAGATGCTAAAGACAAAAGGAATAGAGATTGTAACATGAAGAGCAATAGTATTTTTTACTTTACAATCTAATCAAACTGGTCCCAGAAACAAAAATAACGTAGTTTTTTTTTCACCCAGACTGGCTTATAACATTTAGCAAAAGGAGGGAATTCTACTTACCTACTGATCATGAATTTTAATTTATCCTCTTATTAATATGGTTACATGAAGTTGGCTTAAAACTCAACATTCAGAAAACTACGATCATGGCAGCTGGTCCCATCACAGGGGAAACAGTGACAGACTTTATCTTTGGGGGGGATCCAAAATCACTGCAGATTGTGACTGGAGCCATGAAATTAAGAGATGCTTGCTCCTTGGAAGAAAAGTTATGACCAACCTAGGCAGCATATTAAAAAGCAGAGACATTACTATGCCAACAAAGGTCCATCTAGTCAAAGGTATGCTTTTTCCAGTAGTCGTGCATGGATGTGAGATTTGCACTGTAAAGAAAGCTGAGCACCGAAGAATTGATGCTTTTGAACTGTGGTATGGAGAAGACTCTTGAGAGCCCCTTGGGCAGCAAAGAGATCCAACCAGTCCATCCTAAAGGAAATCAGTCCTGAATACTCATTGGAAGGACTGATGCTGAAGCTGAAACCCCAATACTTTGGCCACCTGATGCGAAGAACTGACTCATTTGAAAAGACCCTGATGCTGAGAAAGACTGAAGACAGGAGGATAAAGGGATGACAGAGGATGAAATAGTTGGATGGCATTACCAACTCCATGGACATGAGTTTGAATAAATCCTAGGAACTGGTGATGGACAGGGAAGCCTGGCGTGCTGTAGTCCATGGAGTCACAAAGAGTCAGACATGACTGAGTGACTGAACTGAACTGATGATGTTATATGAAGTTCCACTCAATGGTGACCTTGTGAAGAATATCCTGGAACATACTGAAACCCTCTGTTTGCCTCTATCAGCCCTTCCCTTTGCCCTTGGCACATTCCAGGCAGGGGAACATGATTCTATGGCAAGGGTGGTCTTTGTTTGTTTTTCTTTCTTTAATTAATCCTAAGCTTCTAAGTCCAAAATATCTATTCCAAATAGGCCAGCCTCATCACCTCCTTTAACTCTTCATAACAGCCAGTTTCCTGTTTTCAGTGATTTCTAACAAAATGTCAGGAAAATTATTCCAGTGGATGTTAAAATGCTTACATTTTAATTTCCTGGTTTATAAAATATTTAAATTTGTAAAGGCACAAACTCCGAGGAAACATGAGAAATAATGAAATGGGGATCATCTCTGAGGCCAAGCTACATACAATAACCAACCCTTACTGAGTGAGCACTTGCAAGGAGCCATTCATTGCATCATTTAATTTTGACCCTAACTTACTATTATTATCCCCATTTTACAAATAAGGAAACTGAGGTTTGTTACTATTAAGCATCTTGGCAAAGACACACACCTGGGAAGTGGCAGACTGGAACTCAACCCCTAATCTGATTTCAGTGATTGCTCTTAATTACTGCCAGGAGCTCCTAACACCAGTCACAGCTGGGCCTAGCTAGTGACAATGCTTTTGGCATCAGCACTGCTGAAGCAAAATATATTCATTTTCTCAAAATTATTAGATTATATCCTTTCTACATTTTTTTGGTTTTTAAGCACTACTCTTTTCATGTAACAGAGGTACATTAGGGCATTAATGTTAGCTCGTCCCTTTCATATAACAATCCATTGATTCAGGTTGCTCTAAAGCAGATCTCTTCTGAGCAGCAACTCAAGAATCCTGCTTTCTTTTATTGTGTGGATCCACCAATTTGGAGTTCTTTACTTTAACCATGGGCATGAAAATGGGAGAAAGAGTAGAAAAAGCACTCTGGTTCTTAATTGCCTTGAACTGGAACTGAATCAGGTCAGTTCTGCTTACATTACATTGCTGGATCACAATCAAATAGTTTCTCCTAACTAGAAGAGAGACCAAAAATTAGTCTTTCTGTGTGCCCAAAAAGAAGTGGAGAATTGAATATTGGAAAACAATAGAAGCAGCTTCAAGAGATGGGGGATAGACAGTACAGGGTTTGTATCAATGTCTTTACTTAGAAAAAACAACTTTGGCAATTCAAGATTGAAGTCCAAAACATTGTAATTATTCTTTGATTTTGTTGTTGTTCTTTGATTCCTAAGTTGTGTCTGACTCTTTGCAACCCCATGGACTGCAGCATACCTGGCTCCTCTGTCCTTCACATCTCCCAGAGTTTGCTCAAATTCATGTCCATTTAATTGATGATGCTATCTAAACATCACATCCTCTGTTGTCCCCTTCTCCTTTTGCCTTCAATCTTTCCCAGCATCAGGGTCTTTTCCAATGAGTCAGCTCTTTGCATCAGATAGCCAGAATATTGGAGCTTCAGCATCAGTCCTTCCAATGAATATGCAAGGTTGATTTCCTTTGGGATTAACTCATTTGATGCTTGCTGTTCAAGGGACTCTCAAGAGTCTTCTCCAGCATCATAATTTGAAAGCAATTCTTTTCTGCTTGCTTTATAGTCCAACTCTTGCATCTGTACAGGACTACTGGAAAAACCATAGCTTTGACTAGATGGACCTTTTGTCAACAAAGTAATGTCTCTGCTTTTTTTAATACACAAGCTGGAATCAAGATTGCCGGGAGAAATATCAATAACCTCAGATATGCAGATGACACCACCCTTATGGCAGAAAGTGAAGAGGAGATAAAAAGTCTCTTGATGAAAGTGAAAGAGGAGAGTGAAAAAGTTGGCTTAAAGCTCAACATTCAGAAAACGAAAATCATGGCATCCGGCCCCATCACTTCATGGGAAATACATGGGGAAACAGTAGAAACAGTGTCAGACTTTATTTTTTTGGGCTCCAAAATCACTGCAGATGGTGACTGCAGCCATGAAATTAAAAGATGCTTACTCCTTGGAAGAAAAGTTATGACCAACCTAGATAGTATATTCAAAAGCAGAGACATTACTTTGCCAACTAAGGTCCATCTAGTCAAGGCTATGGTTTTTCCAGTAGTCATGTATGGATGTGAGAGTTGGACTATGAAGAAGGCTGAGCCCCGAAGAATTGATGCTTTTGAACTGTGGTGTTGGAGAAGACTCTTGAGAGTCCCTTGGACTGCAAGGAGATCCATCCAGTCCATTCTGAAGGAGATCAGCCCTGGGATTTCTTTGGAAGGAATGATGCTAAAGATGTAAGTCCAGTACTTTGGCCACCTCATGCGAAGAGTTGACTCATTGGAAAAGACTTTGATGCTGGGAGGGATTGTGGGCAGGAGGAGAAGGGGACGACAGAGGATGAGATGGCTGGATGGCATTACTGACTCGATGGATGTGAATCTGAGTGAACTCCGGGAGTTGGTGATGGACAGGGAGGCCTGGCGTGCTTCTATTCATGGGGTCGCAAAGAGTCGGACACAACTGAGCGACTGAACTGAACTGAACTACGTTTGTCATAACTTTCCTTCCAAGGAGCAAGTGTCTTTAATTTCATGGCTGCAGTTACCATCCACAGTGATTTTGGAGCCCAAGAAAATATAATCTGCCACTGTTTCCCCATCTATTTGCTGTGAAGTAACAAGACTGGATGAGCTTCCCTGGTGGCTCAGAGGTTAAAGCGTCTGCCTGCAACGTGGGAGAACTGGGTTCGATCCCTGGGTCGGGAAGATCCCCTGGAGAAGGAAATGGCAACCCATTCCAGTATTCTTGCCTGGTGAATCCCATGGGCGGAGGAACCTGGTGGGCTACAGTCCATGGGGTTGCAGAGTTGGACAAGACTGAGCAACTTCACTAATGGGACTGGATGCCATGATCTTTGTTTTCTGAATATTGAGTTTCAAGTCAGCTTTTTCACTCTCCTCTTTCACCTTCAAGAAACTCTTTATTTCCTCTTCACTTTCTGCCATTAGAGTGGTATCATCTGCATATCTGAGGTTGCTGATATTTTTCCTAGCAATCTTTATTCCAGCTTGTGATTCATCCAGCCTGCCATTTCATATGATGTACTCTGTATATAAGTTAAATAAGCAAGGTGACAATATACAGCCTTGACCTACTCCTTTCCCAATTTTGAACCAGTTTGTTGTTCCTTGTCCAGTTATAACTGTTGCTTCTTGACCTGCATACAGGTTTCTCAGAAGGCAGGTAAGGAGGTCTAGTATTCCCATCTCTTTAAGAATGTTCCAGTTTGTTGTGATCCACACAGTCAAAGGCTTTAATGTAGTCAATGAAACAGAAGTAAATATCCACCATTATGACTTTCAATACAAGATTCAAAAATCTGTATTGTTAAAGCCTAAATATTTAATTTACAGAATTTTTTTTAATTTTACTTTATTTTACTTTACAATACTATATTGGTTTTGCCATACATCAACATGAATCTGCCACGGGTGTACACGTGTGAGTTAAAAGAATGGGTGTAATCATTAAGGAGATCAGCCCTGGGTGTCCTTTGGAAGGAATGATGCTAAAACTGAAAATCCAGTACTTTGGCCACCTCGTGCGAAGAGTTGACTCATTGGAAAAGACTCTGATGCTGGGAGGCATTGGGGGCAGGAGGAAAAGGGGACGACAGAGGATGAGATGGCTGGATGGCATCACGGACTCGATGGACATGAGTCTGAGTGAACTCCGGGAGATGGTGATGGACAGGGAGGCTTGGCGAGCTGCGATTTATGGGGTCGCAAAGAGTCAGACACGACTGAGTGACTGAACTGAACTGAGTCATTTTCTTAAAAGAGATAATCCAGTGTTCCTTTTGAAAATATCTCATGTAAACCGCATCATTACCACACTAATTCAAGGTGATGGGACTGAAACAAAATGTCCATAATCTGAAAGAAAAGCAAGCAAAAAAATGTAATGCCTAAAATTGCAATAGCATTTTGGAAATTTTTTTTTTTTTTTTTGAAAAGCAAGCATTAGCTTTTGGATTAACCACTAAAATTTTAATGATGATTTCTGTGGAAATTTTTAAAATAGTTGATGTGACTTATGAGCAACAAAAAAGGGGGAGGGAGGAATCATCAGGGTTCCTTGCTGCCTGGATATAAACACCAATTGATGTTTCTCAGCTTTGATAGCTGTGGAATTGCCCTCTGGTCAAACTTAAGTTTGGTACAAAAGTAGGCCAAGATGTAAATTATTTAATATTTTAAATAATCTTTCAGAGAAAGTGTTTGTTAAACTTAGAAACTCTGAGGGCTTAACATTTTGACAGTAATCTGAAAATCCACTAAACCCATCTGGTTTTGATTCCCTCATTCAAGTCAACACTGCAGTTTGAGATGATGTCATTTGTACCCAGACTGATTTTAAAAACAGTTGTTTTTAAGGGTTGATTCATTAAAATTCAGCAACCTTGACAAACTGATGAAGTGAAATCACTATAAAGCTTTGTATAAATTCTAATGCAATGAATTTGAAACACACCTACTCTTGGTAAAGAATCTCCAATTCCTTGTACACATACACAGATTTTTAAATAGCAATTCAAAAGCCCAATAAATAAAGATTCCACCTAAAACTCTTTAAAACTGCCCAGCTCCTTATTAATCCTGCTTTGACATTCCATAATTTAGATATTATAGCACCATTTTGAAAAGGCACTAACAAGAGCCTCTAAGTTCCAGATTTCAATTCCCCAACTAACTATATGGAACATGCATCTTTCAAATTCAGCCCACCCAAACTGAACTCATCTGATCCACAAAATCCACTCTCTGTCCCATTGTATCACTCAAGCCACACAAGCTCAAAAAGTTTAAATCATTTTTGACAATTTCTTCTTTTCCCCCACATCTACATATCTGCCAATTCCTATTGATTGTTTCTTTGAAATAGTTCTTGAGATTTGCCTCTTTCTTTGGGGTCACTGTCATTACTCATGTTTATTACTTTACTACCATTTATTTCCTTGAACCTAAGATTACCAAAAGAACTACCTTATTATCATCACCTCTCACCTATCTACTGACTCTGTTCTCATCCATTACTCACCTATTTAAAAGCATTTCTTGGTTCTCATTCCCACTCCCAAACTCTACCTGGCCTCATCCATCTACAACTGTGTCTATTCTTCCTCTTCTAATCCCTCATCCAACCTCCAGCCAAAGTACTTTTTTTATTTGCCCAAAAACAGCTTCCAAGGGCCTTCCTCTTCAGCTCTGCTCATGACAATCCCAACCATTTGGAGTACTCTTTCTTCTCTTGAATCTCCTCTCCTCCATCTGCTATCAGTTATGAAACTTTGATCCTTAGGGTGAGGCTCCCTTGGCAGTCCAGTGGTTAAGACTACACCTTCCAATGCAAGAGGTGCAGGTTGGATCCCAGGTAAGGGAGCTAAGATCCCACATGCCTCATGGCCAAAAAACCAGAACGTAAGAAACAATAGAAGCAATATTTTAACAAATTCAACAAAAGTGATATTCAAAAATTCAATACTTTATTTAAAAATATATTCGACTCAGTGATGTTTCTGCATTAGGAATCACTGCAGATTTTAACATTTTTTGTTGTTTGTTTAGTCACTAAATCCTGCCTGAATTTTTTACCCCATAGACTGTAGCCCACCAGGCTCCTCTGTCCATGGGATTCCCAGGCAAGAATACTGGAGTGAGTTGCCCTTTCCTTTTCCAGAGAATCTTCAAACTCACGTCTACTGCATTGGCAGGTGGATTCTTTAACATTGAGCCATCAGGGACTTACTCGGTTGTAAGTCGCCAGTTCCTATTCATCTTTCTGTCCTCAGCAGCATTTTGCACAGCATGAAGGAGCTCACTTTCTTGATAAGCAAATGACCACTTAGCCTTCAAGTCCTCCCTCTAATATCACCTTCTCCCTGAAGCCTTTCTTAACTCCCCAAAGAGTTACTTTATGCATAACTTTCATGTCTCCCTTGTGACTCTGATTCCCTACATTATTATTTTTAGCTTACACAGGGTTTATCCTACAGGAATGTAAGGACAACCATGTCTTATTCATTCTTTATGATCTTTATGTATTTCAAGCTTACCACAGGGCTTGTGTGACATGTAATACCCAGAAGCTATAGTAAGTTTAGTTGTATTTAGACAGATTTCTGCAAGCTGGCCCATTAATCTGGTTTGACTCCCCCTAGTCTAATAGTCAGATGGGGTTCACCTGGAATCATAGTTAAAAAAAAAAGTTCAACAATCAAAAGGTCCCAATTTGAGGACAGGTAAATAGTCTATGCCATAATTATATAACACATTGGATGCAGCTGTTTCACATTGTTGTATGGCAAAAACTAACACAACACTGGAAAGCAATTATTCTACAATTTAAAAACATTTAAAAAATAATAAAACAAAACAATGTTTGCAAAAGTCTTAAAAAAACACAGAAAATTCTTTTCAGTCAACAAATCTTTACTGTTATCCCAAAAGTTAAAATGTAGAATACATATATTATGACAAAAATTATGTCAAATAAACATAAGAGCTATTCTCTGGGAAAAAAATAACTCAAATTATAAATAACTTAAGCAGCATGCAGTGTTTTCCCCTTCTTCCACTCTTCCTTTTTATCCATGTCTTCTGTAATGAATACTTATTTCTTTTGTAAGCTGAGAACACAGTATAGCAATTATCACTTTTCACTTAAAGCAACATTCTTTGTTTTTCAAGGGATTAGATCTGATAAAGTGCCGGAAGAACTATGGATGGTGGTTCGTGATATTGTGCAGGAGGCAGGGATCAAGACCATCCCCAAGCAAAAAAAAAAAATGCAAAAAGGAAAAATGGTTGTCTGAGGAAGCCTTACAAAGAGCTGAGAAAAGAAGAGAAGCCAACGGCAAAGGAGAAAAGGAAAGATATACCCATTTGAATGCAGAGTTCCAAAGAAGAGCAAGGAGATAAGAAAGACTTCCTCAGCAATCAATGCATAGAAATAGAGGAAAACAATAGAATGGGAAAGACTAGAGATCTCTTCAAGAAAATTAGAGATACCAAGGGAACATTTCATGCAAAGATGGGCACAATAATGGACAGAAATTGTATGGACCTAACAGAAGCAGAAGATATTAAGAAGAGGTGGCAAGAATACATGGAAGAACTATACAAAAAAGATCTTCATGACCCAGATAACCACGATGGTGTGATCACTAACCTAGAGCCAGACATTCTGGAATGCAGTTAAGTGGGTCTTTTGCAGCGTCACTACAAACAAAGCTAGTGGAGGTGATGGAATTCCAGCTGAGCTATTTCAAATCCTGAAAGATGATGCTGTGAAAGTGCTACACTCAATATGCCAGCAAATTTGCAAAACTCAGCAGTGGCTGAGGAAAAGGCAGAGGAACTAGAGATCAAATTGCCAACATCCGCTGGATCATTGAAAAAGCAAGAGTTCCAGAAAAACATCTACTTCTGCTTTATTGACTATGCCAATGCCTTTAACTGTGTGGATCACAGGAAACTGTGGAAAACTCCCAAAAGAGATGGGAATAACAGACCACCTGACTTGCTTCCTGAGAAATCTGCATGCAGGCCAAGAAGCAACAGTTAGAACTGGATATGAAATAACAGACTGGGTCCAAATCGGGAAAGGAATATATCAAGGCTGTATATTGTCACCCTGCTTATTTAACTTAAATGCAGAGTACATCATACAAAAGGCTGGGCTGGATGAAGCACAAGCTGGAATCAAGATTGCCAGGAGAAATATCAATAACCTCAGATATGCAGATGACACCACCTTTATGGCAGAAAGCCAAGAAGAACTAAAGAACCTCTTGATGAAAGTGAAAAAAGAGAGTGAAAGAGTTGGCTTAGAAGTCAACATTCAGAAAACTCAGATAGGGTTCAGGGAGAAATTCCAATCACTAGTTGAGAATGAGCAACATATTTTCCTGAATATCTTGTTGAAATTATTAAAGAAGAAGGTTGCTGTTCTGCTATTAAATGTGGAGCAAAGGATCAATGAGGAGGGAAAAATAATGTCATGGAAATAGCCCTTACCTAACATCTGCCTTTCAAGAACTTTTGAGGCTTTCAGGTACATGAATGTTTTAATAATTTCCCAGATAAGTGATCTTATTTGAACACTGTTAATAATTGAAGCAACAAAGACTGCTGTGTAGAGTTTGAATTTCAATAACTGTAATTAGGACTCTCAGTAATTTTCTTTGAAATAGAAATTTTGCCCCCAGATTATTTAGGGATAGAGACAAAAGGCAAGTCTGAAAAAAATTTGTCAGCACAAACCTCGTTTACTTAGAGAAGAGCAGCAAACATAAATGGGGAGAGGTGTAGAAACAATATGAGATCTCATAGATTTCATGGCAGGTCCAAGGGACCTCTGAGGACACATGAGCAGGCAGAAAGAATGTCATTAAATTCCAAGGTGGAAGTCATCCACTTATATTCAGAGGTGAAGCTGCTCCATTTGGAGGTGGCTAATTCAAGTCTCTCTTCATACTAACATGCAATAGGCTGATGGAGGCCAAAGCATTGGTCTGAGTGACAGCTTTGCCTGCATTGGCCCTGTCCCATCCTTATCTGCAGTGAGGTCTCCTTACATAGCCTCTGGGGCCTGTGTCTGGGTGGGTAGTTCATACCTAGTACTACAGATACTTCTTTTCCTCTGGACATGCTATATCCCCAACTAGCAGTGAACAAACTTAGTTCACAGAAGAGGCAGTTTATTGTGGTATTTAAAAATAAAGACTCTGAAACCAGACTCCCTGGATTCAAATCCTGCCTCTGCCACTTAGTGAGAGACAAGGGGAAGGTGATAGCCACTCTGAGCCTTAGCTTTCTTACCTATGAAACAAGGATAATAACACCCTCAGAGAGCTGCTATAAGGCTGCAACTTGAATGAATAAGTGTTTAAGTGTTTGCCATTGATATTTTCCAGTACTTTCTCTGAAATCATTTGGAGAAGTTCAAAAAGGTAAATAAGTATATATTGTTAAAATAAGTCAACAGGAACAAAGCAGCCTTAGCCATGAGGCTAATCCCCACGTCACCAAACGGAGACTTGATTACAGTTTCAGCTCTCCCAGAAATGGAATCTTCAACCAGTCAGCTGGCAATCACATGATAAGCATTAGTTAGCAGGTAATCTGCCAGATAAACTTCTACCATCCCTTAAAAGGGAAGAAATCTTGCAATCACTGATCCCATTTTCTACTGAATCTTTGTATAAAGTTGATAAGATCTATAAAATTTATTCAGTTGAATTTTGCTTTTTAACAATATATCATCTAATATAAATAACTTTATAACTCTCACATACCACAAGGCACTTCTTAAATTTTTTTTTCAAAATGTAGCTGAACCACAGAAAAGATGGTTAGATGGAAAAGGCAAATATTTTACCTAGATGGAAAAGTATTGTAGGCCAGAGAAAGTAGAAGATTTCACCCCAAATCATCTTTACCGTAAATGCCTAAGCTTGCACACAGTGAAGTGAAGGAGGCTCTGCATAGGGGCTGACTGCAGGGCACAGACTCCACTGGAGAAAGAACCAGCCGGCCCTGAGGCTTCCAGGAGCCTGGGCCTCCAGGTGTGAACTCTCGAAGGACTCATCTTAGCCTGCCCAAGTCAGCCTCCTCTGGGGCAACCCTTAGACAATGACCATTCTGGGCAGTGATACACAAGTTCAGTGCAAGGCCCCAGTGAGGGACTTGTCTAAAGGGCATCCTCATCTTCCCAGGCAACCATCTGAGGCTTCACAGTGTTTGCATCAGGATCTGATGTCTTCTTCCACTCTACTCTGCTTCTCCCCTTTTCCTTTCACAGGTGTTTCAACCCACAGACTGGCTGCACTCCCAACTCTGTCCTGCCATCTGTTTTCCTGAGACCCAAACTACCATAGCATTTTTTCTAAACTTCATTAGACCAGTGGCATAAGAACCTCAGAGCTTCCCAGGTGGCACTAGAGGTAAAGAACCCATCTGCCAATACAGGAGACTTAAGAGATCTGAGTTCGATTCCTAGGTCGGGAAGATCCCCTGGAGAAGAATGCAGCAATCCACTCCAATATTCTTTCCTGGAGAATCCCACCAACAGAGGAGCCTGGTAGGCTACAGTCCATAGGATTGCATAGCATTGGACACGACTGAAGGGACTTGACAGGTACGCACAAGAACCTCAACCAGGGTTACCTCGTGCAGAAAAATTCCCCCTGAAATGAATTTTTAGTTTTCATTTTTTTAAAACATTTAAAATGTGATCTGATGAAAAAGTAATTGTGTTCTTTATAAGAAACTCAAATATGGCAGAAATTCATAGTGTACAATGCAAATATCTCCTGAAGCCCCAAACCTCTTAACCATCCTGTATATATCCCTCTAGGCTTTCTTCATATGCACACACTAATATGTATAGTTGCTATTATATTATAAAATAGAACCAGACTATACTCTTTTATAATTTGCCTTAAAAATACATGATAAATATCATCTATGTATATATATAGATACCTCATTTGATTGCCATCTACAAGAAATTCCATTACATGAATATTTTGTAACTTATTTAAACATTTCCACACAATTGGGCGTTTGTATTGTGCCCAGTTTTTCATGATTCAACAGAATTTTTACATTGTTTAGAGTTATATATTGAAATGTTTGTGAAAGCATGTATATGAATTTTACCTTCATTTATGTTTGTCATCTATTTTGGAATCTTGAGTCCTTAGCCGCTCAGTCGTGTCTGACTATTTGCAACCCCATGGACTGTAACCCGCCAGGTTCCTCCATTCATGGGATTCTCCAGGCAAGAATCCTGGAGTGGGTAGCCATTCCCTTCTCCAGGGGATCTTCCTGACCCAAGGATCAAACCCAGATCCCCTATATTGCAGGCAGATTCTTTACTGTCTGAGCCACCAGGGAACCCCTTGGAATCTTGGGGGATAGTAGAAACTGGAATTTCAAGGACTGAACCCACATTCATTATTTTGGACTTTTACATAGCAAGGATTTATGAATGATTTTCTGCCAAGTGGGGTTTTGCCCATAGTGGTGAGGAATTCCCACCCTCCATCTGTCCTATTTCTCTCACTTGCCTTGTGACCTTAAGAATAGAAAAATGAGGGCTGGTGAGGGTCAAGGGGTGCTAAATTCTAGCACAGACCCAGTCACTAGCCATACAATGGCTCCTCCCTTTTAGATCTTGAGGGTTTTGTGCTTACAAAGGCTTCCTACAAACCCTCACAGTGTGCAGTAACATTCTGCATTCTAATCTAGATTCTAGATACTGTAATCTAGATTCCAGATTCTAGAGTATACAGTATGTTCAAACATAGCCTAAATTATTTTTCCAGAAAAGTATACTTTTCTTGCTTTTAAGAATTTGCTTTGTATAAAAACCTCCTTTTGTCAAACTTCATTTTTTTTCACAGGCAGGGGGAGGGGGAGCATGCCCCACAGCATATGGGATCTTTAGTTCCATCCCTATCAGAGATGGGGCCCATGCTCCCTGCAATGGAAGAGCAAAGTCTTAACCAGTGGACCACCAGGGAAATCCCTTGTCAAACTTTTTGTAAAGAAAACAGTGACAAAATATAAAGACATTAAAGCTATAAGCCCACTCAATGCTTGCACCATGGCCAGCTGAGTCTGTTTGGCCAGTGGATCAAATGATTTCGCCAAGGTGAATTCACCCTGTCAGACATTCCCGTGTCTTTGAGACAGCTTATGAACTGCGGTACAATTTCTGCCAGTGCTACCCTAGCAAAAATGTCCTTGGCTTACAAATGTCTGTGCGTTTGTTTGCTTAAGGGACCCAGATAACCTATGGGAGGCAGCCGAAGAGACCTCCCCGTGAGCAAAAAGAGCTGAAAAGGCAAAACACATCAAACAAGCACCAATAAATGGAGACCAGGATGTTGATAGAACATACTTATTAGTGACTCATAGGGAGCCTAATTCTCCTTGAAAATAATGAGAAGCACTGAAACGTCTGCTTTTAAAAAAGAAAATAAAGCAGAATTTTTTTTTCTTTCAGTTTCTTTTCCCTACTTGAATCAGGAAAACCAGGATTGAGTTCCTAAATTTTTCAATTTATATACCCGTGAACCCAAGCAAAGTACACACAGAGTAAAGAAGTACACCTGAGGAGTAGTTCTCAGACTTGAATGTGCTAAGGCCCACCCAAGGAGCTTACCAAAAGGACAGATTCTTCAATCCACTGGCCAGAATTCTGATTCAGGTATCGGCATTTTAATAACCCCAGGTAATTCCCATACAGGGGACAGGGAAACCACACTTTGAACTAGCTGAACACTGACCCAAAGCCTGCAAGACCTCTTTTTCTAGTCATAGTCTGTTAGTGAGTTTCAACACAACTTTAGACCAAGTCACATTCACCACGACCCAATTTCAGTCTATAAAGTGGAGATGGTCTTATTTTGTCACCTACCTCATTACCCACACATGTAAATTCATGAGATAATGCCTGTGAAGTTATTTAAATTCCTTAGTAGAAAGGCGCTATAATTCAAGTATTTATTTCCAGTATTACAGTGACACTCTGTGTTTTGGGGACCCACAAAAGGTAGAACCATTCCTGTGAAAATATGTTAATAAGACTACTACACTACAGGTTCAATCAAATTACATAACTTGTACGCTGAAGGGGAATGGGTTCTTTTGTCTCAGCATTGACTTAAAAATTCACTAACATCATAATATCATTTTTCTTTTTTATGATTTTATTTATTTGTTTGTTTTTGGCCTTACTGGGTCTTCATTGCTGTGTGGGTTTTTCTCTTGTAGCAGCTAGTGGGGACTACTCTTTGCTCAGTGCAGGGACTTCTCATTGCAGTGGCTTTTCTTGTTGCTAAACACAGGTTCTAGGGTACCTGGCTTCAGGAGTTGTGGTATGAGGTCTCAGTAGTTGCAGCTCCCAGGTTCCAGAACTCAAGCTCAATAGTTGTGGCTCATGGGCTTAGTTGTTTCACAGCATGTAGGCACCACCTGGCAGGCTACAGTCCACAGCGTTGCAGAGTGTTGGACACAACTGAAGCGAGTTAGCATGTGGGATCTTCCAAAATTAGGGGTCAAATCCATGTCTCCTGCTTGGCAGGCAGATTCTTTTTCACTGAGCCACCAGGAAAGCCCCTCATTTTTCAACTACAGATCATAATTTGACATTCCATGGTGTGTCAATCAGGGTTCTACCAGAGAAACAGAACTGGTAGAAGACATATCTATATATCTGTATGTACAATACATTTATACATATTTGTATATACCTATGCATATAAATGGGTTTCCCTGGTAGCTCAGCTGGTAAAGAATCCTCCTTCAAGGCAGGAGACCCTGTTTTAGTTCCTGGGTCAGGAAGATCTCCTGGAAAAGGGGTAGGCTACCCTCTCCAGTATTCTTGGGCTTCCCTGGGGGCTCAGATGGTAAAGAATCCACCTGCAATGCCAGAGATCTGGGTTTGATTCCTGGGTTGAGAAGATTCCCTGGAGGAGTGCGTGGCAACCCATTCCAGCATTCTTGCGGAGAGAATCCGCATGGACAGAGGAATATGGTGGGCTACAGTCCACATGGTCCCAAAGAGTCAAGACACAACTGAGTGACCAAGCACAGCACAGCACATACGTATAAATGGGCTTCCCAGGTGGTGCTAGTGGTAAAGAACTCGCCTGCCAATGCAGGAGATGTAAGAGATGTAGGTTCAATCCCTGGGTTGGGAAGATCCCCTAGAGGAGGGCGTGGCAACCCACTCCAGTATTCAAGCCTGGAGAATTCCATGGACAGAGAAGCCTGGTGGGTTATAGTCCAGGGGGAAACAGTGTCAGACACAACTGAAGTGATTTAGCATGCATGCACATATGTATAAATATGAGTTTCCCTGGTGGCTTCCAAAGGAGTCCTGGCCAATCAGATGACTGCCACAAAGATGGGTTCAGGGATGGGCAGACGATTCAATCAGACTGATAGACTCAGTCTTAGAATTCTTGCTGGATTGAGTAGGAAAGGAGTGCTCTCTTTTTCCTCTGGTCATAAAGCTAATAGAAAGCAGTCCCAGAGCTGTTAATGGTGACCTTGTCACAATAGGAAGAGCTGCCAGAGAAAGCAGAGCTGAGTGGAGAGAGATTCTGAAGCCACTCAGATTTGGAGCTGCTTAACCAGTAATTCCATCTCTATGCTTAAGCCAATTTGAGTTATGTGTCTTGAACTCTTCACTAAAAGCTTCTGACTACACTAGCTACAGTTCCTCTCTTCACATTTAGGATGGTATTCACCAGGGGTTTGCTCTGCAGAGAACTAGAAAAAGGAGCTTTGCGTCCCTCCCTCAGACTTGCTGTTGGAGCCAGCATTCTGATGTTCCCAGGACTGCAGCTCCTCAGGAGGCAGCCAAGGTCATCCACTGAACAAAGCAGGGGCTCGGCTGTCAAGGAGAACCAGCACTACTGCTGACCTCTGCTCAGGGGCGGTCACTTCTGCCTGGGGCTCAAGGAACAGTAGGCAACAGTTAGGTAGAAGGACAGTAACTTCCATGATTCTGGTCGTCTGTTCACACCCAGGCCAGCACTTGCTGTTCCCAAAGTGGGACTAGAAGAGAGGGAAAGAGGGAGGTGGGAAGGAAATGAGAAAGAGAGAGGAAGGGAGAGGAGAGTGAAAAAAAACTTATGCTCAGCTTCCACTGTGTGCCAAATAGTTTTCACGTAACTCTTCTCTCTGGATCCTCACTATGCTCTATGAAGATCTATGAAATAGTTTTGTGAAGTGCTTATTATCATCTTCATTTTAATTGAGAAGAAAATAGATCCAGAGAGATTACCTCGTTTGCCCAAGGTCACATGCTTATACAGTCAGTGCGGAGCTGAAATTTAGACTTTTCTGATCCCAACATCTGTGTGTGTGAAAGTTCCTATCTTTGAGAACATTCTTATAAAGCACCCCAAGATATGAAAGAAGGGTGGGCCACCTGCTCATCCTCTTCTTTCAGCTCCATGGAAGATCCCGAGGCTTCCCCTTGGCAATGTGGGACTTCAAGAGCACAGACAGGTATGATAGGAGAACCTCTGGACCAGTTAGGACTCAACTCAGACATCAGCTTTTCCTGTGATAGGAAGGAGTAAGGAGGATAGAATAAACAAAGTGCTCCCAAATCCTTTGCAGTTCCAGTACATACATAGAACCAGACACATCATAAGTGTTTAAGAAATATTTGTTGAACAACTAAATAAATGAATAACATGTGCATGCTAAGTTGCTTCAGTCATATCAGACTCTTTGCTACCCTATGGGCTGTAGTCCACCAGGATCCTCTGTCCATGGGATTCTCCAGGCTAGAATACTAGAGTGGGTTGTCATTCCCTCCTCCAGGGGATCTTCCTGACCCAGGAATCGAACTCATGTCTTTATGTCTCCTGCACTGACTTATTACAGTAAAGGTAAAGGGGAAACTTTGGCTTCCTGGTTTTATTTCTCCTTACAATAACAACTTCCCTCTCAGTTCTGCATTGGATTATATTCTCTAAGCTGAAGCTTTAGTGATGGTTTGCTGGCTGATTGCCCAAGAAGATATGGCAGACACGTTATCCACCACTTGATTGCCTGTCTTTCTAGCAGAAGAAAGGATGTGGAAGATTTTTAGGATAACTGAGGGAATATGAGGAGAGAAGGTAGAAGGAAACATTGAATAAAAGGCAAGGAAGGTAAGGATGGACTTCCTTGCAATTCTAACGACGACATCTATTGCCCTGTTAAAAGAAAGTTCTCGAATGCTAGTTAACATAACTCTGAAAAAGATGTTTCTGAATGGCATCATCTGCATTCCAATACAGGAACAGACCTGAACCTAGAATTTGTTGAGTTCCTTACACAGGCCAGGCACTAAGTGGTGAGTAGTTACTGGTGCTCTGCATTCACTTACTATTACCTTCAGAAGGATAACAATTTTGATTTTTCTTCCAGGGAGACATCCCTCCCCGACTCCTAACTCCCATCCTTCAGGCAACATTGACCACTCCTGATCCCAGTTTCTGACATATGCCTAGCCAGTAAGACCAAGCAATTTCCCCAGCTGACTGGTTGGAGGAGGGACATGTGACTCAGCCCAAGTCAATCAGAGTGAATCAGGAGTAATTCCTGCTAATCCCAAAGCCCTCACTTTTCAGTTGAGTTTAAACTTGAACAGTTCTGGGGTTGGAAACCATCTTGCCCTCACATGAAACTAAGAATGAAACCAATATAAAGAAGAGAGCAAAATGGAACTGAAATTGGGGAAACAAAAACAAAACAAGCAATATAGATCACTCCACCGGGCTATTAATTCAGCCTAGGGTTTATCCTGTGACTTTTCAGTTACAAAAGCTTTGCCTAAATCCATTTCAATTGGGTTTGCAGGGTCACTGACAACTGAAAAAGACCCAACGATACAGGCATTTTATGTACTCCTCTTATTTGATGTCCCTAACACTCATTTAAAAAGGCATTATTATCCTAACTTCAAAATAAGAAAAACAAGTCTTCAAAAACTTACTTGTCCAAGGCCACATAGAGAGGGTCTACTGTGATTTTGGAGAATGAGAGTCATTCTTAATGTCTGCGACAATTTAAAGCCATGCACAAGTTGCTGCCATACCTACTAAAACGAATGATCTGTTGAGAATCTGAGAATGGAAAACTTGCCTTTTACATTTTTTTCAACATGATATGTGTTTGGGGTGGGGTGTACATGAATGCATGTGTTTTTATTCAATATCAAGAGATTATTTGCACAACAGTTAAGAGCTTAGATTCTGGAGTTAAACTCCCAGGTTCAAATTTCAGCTCTTCTTCTATTAAGTGCGTGATCATGGACAAATTAATCTCTCTGTGCCTCAGTTTACTCATTTGAAAGTTGGAATGAGGATAATGAAAGCCGTGCCTTGTGGAAGCGTTGGATTAGGTGAGTGAACACATGAGAAGTGCTTAGAAGGTGTCAAAAAGAAGGAAAATTTCCCCACCATTCTGGATTGCTGATGCAATTATTAAACTCACACAAGAGAAATTAATGAGAAAAACATTAATTCATATATACAGAAGTCTCAAAAAAGTAGAATTTCCAAAGTTACCAAATAAGGCTGTTATATATCACTTTTAGACAAAGAAACAATTTTATGTGAATATTTAAGCAAACAAAAGGATGTGTGCCTGGTGCAGCAAACTAATGAAGAAGTAGCTAAGCTTGTCTATACAGCTTTCTTAGCCTTGAATTTCCTAATGCTGGTAATAAAGATACTTTCTATCTTCCTGATATAAGGAAGATACCTTCACATGGGAGATTTATTTCCTGCTTTCAGAAGGAAGTAAGAGGGTGCCAGAATGACTTTTTTATTTTTATTGGGATATAGTTGATTTACAGTGTTGTGTTAGTTTCAGATGTAGAGCAAAGTGAATCAGTTACACATATATCTACTCTGTTTTAGATTATTTTCCCATATAGGTCATTACAGAGTATTAAGGTTCCCTGTGCTATACAGTAAGTCTTTATTAGTTATCTATTTTATTTATAGCAATGTCTATGTGTCAATCCCAGTCTTCCAATTTATCCTTCCCCTGCTCTTACCCCTCAGTAACCATAGATCTATTTTCAGATCTATTCTCAAAATGTCTTCTTTTAAGTATAATTTGCATTCCACTGGCCGTTTTTCAAATAGTTTTAATTCAAAATAATCAATATGCCACTGGCTAGGCAAGGAACCGGAGAAGGCAATGCCAACCCACCCCAGTGTTCCTGCCTGGAGAATCCCAGGGATCGGGGAGCCTGGTGGGCTGCCGTCTATGGGGTCGCACAGAGTCAGATACAACTGGATCGACTTAGCAGCAGCAGGCAAGGAACATGGGAAGAAGTGTCCAATCAGGGTGAGTACTCCCACCATTGTCCAGATAGAATTTCTCTGGTCTGGTCTGCTAGTCCCTAAATGATTGAATCATGGAGTAGGCATTGCTTTTCTCCAACTCACACTGTGTAAAGGCCATTGGGAGTCACTTGGTATGGAATGGATCAACTCCAGTTAGGTTTAGCTGCAAGTAGTATAAAACCCATGTTAGCGATCATTTAAATTAGCTAAAGGGACATTTTTCTTGTCTAAACCAAAGCAGTCCAGGACCAATATTGCCATCCATGGGATCAAGCATCCAGCTCACTCTCTATGTTCCACCATGGGCCACTTCATTGTTCAAGGTGTTTACTAATTTCCAATGATTATTTAAATTTCAATCACCGGAGAGGAAATAAGCTGGGAAAAGGGACAAAGATTTCATGTTAGCATTTTTTACAAAACAATGTCCTAGAGCCTGCCCATATCCCCTACCTAATCTTCTTTAGTAACATGGAGTTACCAGATACTGCAGTGAATAGATATCAGATCCAGTGGATCCTATACACAAATGCACACATAATTATAGTCTAGATCCTGGTCCCCAGAGCAGGTAGAACAGGTAAGCATCATCTCTTACTGAGAGTGCCACCTTGGCCAGACTCCTTCTCTGCAATGCCAGCAACACATCTCGCACTCAGACCACCAGTTTAACCTCTGAGCCACCAGTGAAGTCCAGAGTCTGTGTTAGGGTCAGTATTTTCCATATTTCCCTCTCTCTGTCTCTTTAACTGTCTCTTTTGTCTCTCTCTGTATCTATCTCTCTTTTCACTGGAAAACTGGCTTGCTTCCATCTTAAAATTGATTTTGGATCATTGAAAAACTTAAGATGAGTATTCTTTTTTTGAGACTATTATCTTTCTAAAATTTATATTAATATTTTAAACATTGCTGCTGCTGCTGCTGCTAAGTCACTTCAGTCGTGTCCGACTCCGTGTGACCCCATAGACGGCAGCCCACCAGGCTCCCCCATCCCTGGGATTCTCCAGGCAAGAACACTGGAATGGGTTGCCATTTCCTTCTCCAATGCATGAAAGTAAAAAGTGAAAGTGAAGTCGCTCAGTCATGTCCAACTCTTAGCAACCCCATGGACTGCAGCCTACCAGGCTCCTCCGTCCATGGGATTTTCCAGGCAAGAGTACTGAAGTGGGTTGTCATTGCCTTCTCTGTAAACATTGCTGTCACTGCATTATTAAAATATAACCCTATCATCAAGAAACCAGGAGAAGAATCCGAGATATTTAGACCACAAATCTTTGACACTGACCTAAACTTTCAGACAGACTTGCCACAGGCAACTTAACAGCTTTGCTTTCCCTTATTCCTGAACCTGACAACATGGAAGGGGATGAGGAGCCTAGCACTTTCTATCCCTGTATGTCACTCTTGAGTAAAAAATAAGGGTCCCACCTATGTGACTGGGCCTGGTGGACTTTCCAACCTGGAATGGCTCTTCAGCAGATGGGTACTGTTTACAGTAGGCACAATGACCAGGAGAACAGCCTTTCTAGCCAGACAGCCTGGATTCTGAGCTCAGCTCTAACGTTTACCGGGTGTGTGATCTGGAATGAATTGCTATCTGCATCAAGTATATGCTTCATATCCCCCTCTCACAGATAGTTTCTGAGATGAAGCTATTCCACTGGTACAAAATGCTTAGTAACATGTACCCCCTGGATAATAATGCCTTTAGTAAATGTTAACTATTATCATTAGTTTGCATAGTAGTTGCCTCTGTATAAAACGGGGAGGTAGACAATACCTTTTCCTTTTAAGGATAATGAAAAGAATTCATTAATCAAATATTTATTGATAAAATACTATACTTTGTCTCAGTTAAGCACTTTTACCTGTGGTGGTAAAATGTGAGAGAAGAATGGAAAAAGGAGGAAGGGAAAGAGGAAGAAAGAGAGGAAAGGAGGCAGGTTGCAGGCAGAATGTGTAACAGAAAGCCTCTGAGTGTGTACTTGGGGACCAAAATCATCATTGAGAAAAAGAAGACTATTGCTCCCTGAATTTTGGGGCATTTCCAATGCCTTGGGTAGGCTCTCATCTGAAACTATCTAAGGGATGTGTGCACACCCAGGCAGGAGCAAGTATTACTCTACATAGACTAGTTAATAGCCATCCAAGAAGGATGTTTTAACCATTCACAACAGAACCAGAATTCTGTATGAGGCCTTTCTTGCATGGTAGTGAAAGGTTTTTGTTGAATCACGTAGCTGGGATTCTTGGCCCCATGAGGAGAAGAATTTAACCTGAGGCCAGAGACACAGAGACGAGGCTTGCTCGCTCAGAGCTTTTGTGTAATAAAGTTTTATTAAAGCATAAAGGAGATAGAGAAAGCTTCTGACACAGGCATCAGAAGGGGGCAGAAAGGGTGCCCCTCTGCTAGTCTTTAGCTGGATGTTAGATAGTCACTAGTAGTCTCTTAATGAAAGAAAGGAATGTCTTAAAACTCAGAATGGCACCAGACCCCTCACCCATAAGATGCATTTTGTGATAATCTTGGCACCAAATGGTTTATCTTGGGCCATAAAATAATTAACTTGAATCTTGAAGAAGGGCAGAGCACCATACAAATAGTTTCATCTACATAGATTAGAGGAACAATATCTGAGTATAACATACTGGTTTATCAAGTAGGTTCTGAGCCAAAAGGTGGAACTGACTTGAAGACAGAGTTTGGGGTAAATGTGATGATGTGATCACTAATCTAGAGCCAGACATCTTGGAATGTGAAGTCAAGTGGGCCTTAGAAAGCATCACTACGAACAAAGCTAGTGGAGGTGATGGAATTGGGGGCAGGAGGAGAAGGGGACGACCGAGGATGAGATGGCTGGATGGCATCACGGACTCAATGGACGTGAGTCTGAGTGAACTCTGGGAGATGGTGATGGACAGGAAGGCCTGGCGTGCTGCGATTCATGGGGTCACAAAGAGTCGGACACGACTGAGCGAATGAACTGAACTGAACTGTATAGTACATTAGCATAGCTTAAGATAGAATTTCCATAAGAAAAAGGTATTAGTTATCTCTAGGTTTGAGAATAGTTAACTTCAGGTGAAACCAGGTGTCATGGCAACACAGAATTTTAAGAGGAACCTCCTTTTAAATTTGTATAGAGAAGGAAAAAATATCGCTAGTTTGTTTCCTCCTGCTGCTTAAGAGAGGTAAAAATGTCTGACACTTGCAAGCTATTTCCTCCGTTTGGAGACCCCTGGCCTTCCTGCCTGTTACCCTCTCAGTAGCATACATCATCACCAACACCATCACCATCATCATTACCATCACCTTCACCACCACCACCATTAATACCATCATCATCAAGACTTCCTGACTTATTATCAACAACACAAACATTCCCTGTCTAGCTCTGTGTGCTAGGCACTGTGTCAGCACTGAAGATAAAAAGACGAAAGATCTGGTTTCTGGTCCCAGAAGCCCATACTATAGAAGGCAAAGCTGTCTGGAAATGACAACAATGAGGCATGATGACAACTATGTGGGGAAAATGAACTAAGCTCCATGGGAAAGTGTGATTAATGGTCTGTTTTCTGCCTAAAATGGGACCTTTTACCATCAAATATTATTCAAGAGACAAGGAAATTCATCAAACAAAACAGCGTTGGTAGCACAAAACAAGCACAACTGCAAAGGAACACACTTTCTTAAAAGTCTTTTTTTGTAGAAGAGAATTTATTTTTTTTAATTTTATTGGGATGTAATTGATTTACAATCCTGTGTTAGTTTCAGGTGTACAGCAAACTGAATTTGTTATACATACACATATATCCACTCTTTTTAAAATTATTTTCCCATATAGGCCATTATGGAGTATTGAGTATAGTTCCCTGTGCTTTAAATTGGAAGATTGGGATTGGCACACTACTGTATACAAAATATAGATAACTAATAAGTTCTTAATGAGTCTAATAAAACTTCAGTCTTATACAAGTCTTATAAAACTTCAGAGAAATGGCAGACTGAGGCCCTTTTCCTTGATCTAGCTCCAAATCTATGGCAGATAAAATATAGCCATTAAAAATCCTATTCTAATTTCAAGTCAGGGACCAGGAAATAAAAGGAAAAATCAAAAGCTACAGAGTTAGATCCTACAGTTGATGCCATAGATGCCCAAGGAAGAGAATTGTGGGTATCAGGAAAGATCCAGAGATTCCAAAGGGATAAGATTTATGACCTAGAGACCTGGAAGGGATATTTGCTTTAAGAAGAAGAGCCTAGGGAAAAACAAACAAACAAACAAACACTACAATTGGGCTTACTTAGTGGCAGGGAAGTGTTATCATGCCCATGGCTTTGGAAGCATGAGTGCATGCATACATGCATGCGTGTGTGTTCAGTTGTATCCAACTCTTTGTGACCCTACGGACTGTAGCCCACCAGGCTCCTCTGTCCATGGAATTTCCTAGGCAAGTATACTGAAGTGGGTTGCCATTTCTTCCTCCAGGGAATCTTACCAACCCAGGGATCAAAACCACGTCTCCCGTGACTCCTGCCTTGGCAGGCAGATTCTTTACCACTGTGCCACCTGGGAAGCCTGGCTTTGGATGGATGGAACTAAAAACTGCATGCCTGTGGTTAGGAATCCCAATTCGACTCTTTCTTGCATGGGCACCTTAGTGGTGCTGTGATACCAACTGCAGAGAAATGTTTCTAAGCAAGTAAAACCATTTGGACACCTGGTAGAACCAAACAGAAACCACTCTGTAGGGATGCTTCCATATTCTGGAAATCAGAGATCCTGGTAGGAGAGAAAACAGCCCCCACTGAAGATACGTTCATAATCACAAATGAAAAGCTTGTACTGGGAAACTATCCCCCATGAGAGAGACGCCATACAGGCAACAAAGAATTCGACAAAATATCTGAAACGGACTTTAAAAAGCAGCAAAATAGTACAAACAAAACTGTACACCCTAACTTGACAGAACTGAATAAGCAAATATATTTAATCTGAACCAATTTAGCAAGGTCTTCACCCAAAGACCACATCCCCTCTTGTGTTTGAATTTCAACTGCTAGTAAATCATTCTTTCATATGAAATATTTTCTTCTTTCAGCCTACCTTTTAAAAGATGCAAATTCTCCTGAGAAAATTAATATGTTACCCTTTCTCAAATTTCAGTGTTTATTGGAATAATCTGTGGAGTCCTTTCAAAATGAACCCTACTCCACTGAAATGCTGAATGAATTTAAGTGAATTTAACATGGGGCCAGGCATCTGGATATTTAACTAGTGCCCCAAGTGATTTCCAGAGTAAAATAAGGATGGGTTTAAACTGCTGACCAAGTGAACTGCTGTAGAAACTGGTTAGGGGCTGAGAATCAGTTGAAAACTTTTATTAACAACTCTATATTTTGAATGAGAATCTCCTCATTTGTATGAGTTATAGATAGTCTGTAGATATTCTTCTACATACACACATTTCAAGTCATATAGATTTTCTACCTTTCGTTTAAGATGATATTTTAGCATAGGGTCATGGCTATTGTAGAAGTGGAGAGCAAAAATAAAGGCAGGGAGATCTGCTAAATCCAAAGCTGAGAATTAAGGAATAACAAGGAGAAATTGTTATCTCCACTCAAATACAGCTTGGGGTGTCAGAGACATGTACTACTTGCCAGGTATCTCTAAGCTCTTCTACATTTCCACACCTCCCTGCAAGGGCTGTGGTTGTGTGGCTAGTTCAGTGAGCAGAAGCAGCATATGTCATTTTTAGAACAAACTCTTAAGAGCTATGTGCAACTGTTAGCCACCCAGTTCCTCTACTCCAAGCTTGGGGGTCAACTCCCCAGTGAGGGTCACCTGAACTCAATCAAAGTTGTATGAGTTATACCTTTATGGTATAACTTTTTATGGTATAAACCTTTATGGTAAGTTTGTTCAAATTTAGGAGAGGATATGTTTGTTATCACAGCAAAGTCTAACCTAATACACTTGTCTATGAGAAAAGGAAATGGGTAAAATTTTGTCTAAAAAAAAAATAGCCTCCCACGCCCAACCTAATGGTTGTAGTGAGGTTGCACCCTCTTTTTCTATTTATTTTCTATCATACTCCCAACATCTTTAACCTGCTAAAAATGAACAAAGATCCCTACAAATTCCAAGTACCGTTTGTTCATGTTCTTTTCCTACTATCTCATCCTTCAAGCAGAGTTCCATGAAGCCATGCTGTGTGTGTGAGTGTGAAGGTGTTGTTTTTAGGAAACAGAAGATTCTAATATTTCTAGTCCATACCTGATAAGAGTGATACCTGGCAATGCTCACATTTTACTGACCTCTTTAGAGCTAGTTTCCTTTTGGTGTAAAGAGACTAGCAGAACCAAGCAGATGTTCTGGCCACTCTGCAGCTGCTTGATTTACAATGTGACACCACATTTATGAAATCAGCTGGGGGACCCCATGGCATCCTAAGGTTTCAGGAAGGGAAATTCATGAGTGTGAGTCAATCCAGGGTCCATGCTGTCAAGTGCTCTGCAATGGGAAGTTGATGTGAATTTCCCAAAGGACGGCCACGGGTGCTGGGGGAGGACAGGAATGAACATAAAGCACTGTGCTTCCTTCCTTGACAGGACCAATGGGAGAGACAGCAGGAAGAGGAAGCATGGAGAGGGATCCCAAGAAGCAAGAAAGAAACCTCATTTTTCAAACTGATACCTTCCCCTAAGTTTTCTTCCCAACTCCCACTCCAGCATGAGGAGGACTCAGGAACAATCTCCATGGCAGTGAGGGAACACCTGCCCGGGGCATGTCCAGAAGTTTGCACCATTCCTTTCTTACACACATTCCACTCATATGTTAACAATAAAAAATGAGGTCTCTGTGGGCTGCAAAGAGGTCTGGTTTGGAGATTAGTGAACCAAAGAGAATCAAATAAAGTTTGACAACATCAGGGTTGAGAAAGCTATCCTAAGGCAACATACTTAGTAATTTGCAATGATGTTTCAGTGCAGCAGCTTGCAAAGACAGTCTCACAGTCTATTGTTTACTGCTTCTAAGTGAATTGCATGCTAATTGTATTTATAAAGATGTGTTCAAACTTCTCTCCTGCTTTTTATAAAATTACAAAAACCATGGGTCATGAAGTTTTCCAGCCACTCTTGTGATAAAAATAAAAACAAACTCAATAGTCCCCTGGCATTGGAACATTTGTTCAATTAATGAGTGAATGAAGGGCCAAGAGGAGAAGGTAGCTGGGGAAACAGGAAGAAATGCCGTGTTAGACATTTTGGGTTTAGGATGCTAATTGAAACACGTCTACTAGATTGACAGATTTGACTACTTAAAAATGTTAAATTCTGTATGACAAAGGATATCACAAATAAAAGTGTAAAACAAGCAACACATTGAAGGAAAGTATTGCAGCATACTAAATGAAAGATTAGCATCCAAAATATATGTATTTCCTAAAAAATCTACAAGAGGCCCATATCTCGATAGTTAAATGAGCAAAGGCTATGAACAGGCAGTTTGCAGAAGAATTTCAAATGTCAATAAACAGATGGTGAAATGTCAATAAAAAGATAGTGAACTGTATTAATAATAAAGAAATGCACATAACAGCCAGATTTCAATGTTTTTGCCAATCAGTTTGGCAAAAAAAATATTGAAAACATTGACGATTTCAAGTATTGAAGATGATATTAAAAAACAAGCATTCTCATTCAACATGGAAGAAGTATACATTTGAAAGTCTTTTGTTTGGGGAAAGGAAGCAATCTGGCAAGAGTTACCACAATTTTAAATGTGTCTACATTTTTAGCAATTTCATTGCTACCAACCAGTCTTATAGAGACACATGTGCCCATATAGCATGAACTAAGATGTCCTTGGCTGCTTCATATTTAATACTGAAAACTGGGGAAAATCCAAACATCCATCAGTGGTAGAGTGATCTTGTGTATTAAGATATGCCCACTTAAAGAAATTTTATACTGTTGTTTAAAAAAGAAAGTAGTATACTTTTATACTGAAATATCTACAAATCAAAAAGCAAGTCAACTGGTAAAGAATACAATATGTGAGTCCATTAAATTACATGGAAAAGGACTGGAAAGATATCCACAACACTATACATGTTTGTTTCCTTTGGGATGGGTAATCATTAAAGAAAAGGTGGAGGGGTTACTTTTACATTTTACCTCAACCATTTCAATATAGTCTTTACTATAAGGAATTTTAGGAGACAGAAAATTGATGGAGCATAAAGCAAGAGAATTCTTTTGATTCTGTTGCCTCGAGAGGCAGAATAGTACAGTGGTTAAAGATCATGGGCTCTAGAACCTTACTGCTCAGTTTCAAATTCTATCCACTCTGCTCTACTTAATACTATGTGAATTTTGAGCAAAGTTCTTAATCCCTTGGACTGCTGCATCCCCATCTTCAAAGTGGGATTTATAGATTTCACATAGAAGTGATACCATTCAGTATTTGTCCTTCCTTGCATGACATTTCACAAATACTGTAAGATATCACTTCTATGTGAAATCTGAAAAGCCAAGCTCATAAAAACATTGCAGAATGGAGGTTACCAGAGGCTAGGACTGGGGGAATTGAGGAGATGTTATTAAGAGCACAAACTTCCAACCAGTAGATGAATAAGTCCTGGAGATCTAATGCACAGCATAGTGACTATAGTCAACAATACTGTATTATAAAGTTCACAGTTACTAAGAGACTAGATTTTAATCTTTTCCCGCCACAAAAAAAGAAATGATAATGTGTGATGTGTTAAAGATGGTAGCTAAAGTTATAATGGAAATTGCAATATATAAATGTATCAAATCAATACAGTATATATACCTTTAATTAAACAATTTGTTGTTATTTTAGTCACCAAGTTGTGTTCAGCTCTTTTGTGATTCCCCATTGACTGCCGGAGAAGGCAATGGCAACCCACTCCAGTACTCTTGCCTGGAAAATCCCATGGACAGAGGAGCCTTGTAGGCTGTAGTCCATGCCGTCGCAGAGTCGGACACGACTGAAGCAAAATAGCAGCAGCAGCAGCATTGACTATAGCCCACCAGGCTCCTCTGTCCACGAGATTTCTGGCAAGAATACCGCAGCAGGTTGTCATTTCCTTCTCCAGGGGATCTTCCCAACCCAGGGATTGATCAAACCCACATATCCTGCATTGCAGGTGGATTCTTTACCACTGAGCCACCTGGGGAGCCATATTATGTCCATTACATCTTAATTAAGGCAAATTTTAAAAATAAATAAGCAAGGTGGAATTGCTAGTGCTTCATATGTATTAATGTTATTATTAATATTGCTTCTAGTGACAGCAGGTTAGGTTATATTTCATTTTCTCAGTGTCTCATCACAATGGTCAGTTTGGCAATAAATAACATCTACATAGTAAAACATAAATTTTGATTAGTTTTAATATTAAGAATGAACATATGGGGACAATGCATAGCCTAATGAATCATATTTGTGAAACAGAAAACAAATCTTATTAAAATTGACATTATGAAAGTAATAGCTATTAAAACTGTATAAATAACCAAAAAATGATTTAAAAGGAAAGAATGGATTATTTTAAAAACTGGAAACCGAGGAATTACATTTGTTAATTTAGGTTGATTTAGTTAAAATATTTCAAAATAAAGAGTACTATATCCTATCTAAAGTTGGTAAGTAAAGAAACAGAGATATATGAACTTTATTCCAAGTACAGAGCTGGACATCAGAAACACTAAAAAAATAAAAGTTAAAGAATTTTCTTCAAGGAGAAGCATCAGGGAGCCTCTCATTCTGAAATTGGTACAATTGAATTTTATAATATACAATTTGAATTTGAATTTTATAATATAATGCATTGTTTTCATGATATTAAAACAATAGAAGGCTTTTACCATAATGAAGGCATGATACGTGTGGGTTATGTGTTGACTGTATACCAATTCATTAGGTGGAGAGTTATACCCAAAAATCTGATGGCAGTTGTTGTCACTAGGGAAGGAAAGAGATGGCTGAGGGACAGGAGTAAGATAAGTACTTTTCACTGAATTATTTTTCTATCTTTTAAATTTTGTTCCACGTGCATGTATCACTTACCCCCAAAATAATAATTTTGTAAAACCTCTGCTTTTCTCCACATCATGGCCCTGTCCAAAGGGAAGAACCCTAAGCTTCCAAATAAAAGTGCTACCAAGACTTGTACCACTCTCCCAACTTCCTGTGCCCATAGTCACTGTTTCTCCTCTGTCAGCCCTGCCTGCACCTACACTCACGGACACCTCCAGAATTCCAGGAAGAACAGGTGTACCACACTTTGGAGGGCTATGAATTCAGATTCAGAGACTAACTTTGCAAAATGTTACAAAACAATAAAAATAACCCACCTCCTTCTATGTTTCAACAACTGTGGATAGAGAACAATGCAAAGCAATACATGTGACTGATAACAAGGTGAAAAAACAGGATTTTGTGGGCTGGGGGCTGAACCATGGCTGGGGCCAGAGTTGTCTGGATAACTGTCCAGCTTTGTTGAACCTGTGTCTGTAGATGGGAAGACCGTGGTCGCATGCAATCTAGCATGACTAATGACAACCGTAATTCCAAAGTAATGAGGAGCATAAATAGTGACAGAGTCTACATGGGGGCTCCTTGTTAAAATGTCTCATTATGCTGACCTCGCAAACAAAGGATAAAATCACAGTGACCCTTAAGACTGACCAAATTGCCCAAATGACATTCTGTTTTCTCACTGGTTCCTACCTTCTCAAAGCTACAAGACCACCAGATTCCAGACCTTTGGCTACATGACCGCAGGACTCAACTACTGGCTAAAAATTAACCATCCCTTCAGAGAACTTTTCATTGGCAGGATATAAGAAAGACTCCATCAGAAAAGGAGGACACTGGTTCTCCTTAAGGGCCAGTCACCTTCTCTTTCCCTCTAATAAATTTACCTTTTGCCTGACTGCCTAGTTCGCTCTTTTTCTCTGCACTTGCCTTACAAATAGTATTTCAAGATAACTGTAACAAATGTAATAATATATGAATGTATCATCACTTTATTTTTTTGCTGGAAAAGCCCCAGCATTGTAGATAGTGCTAATATTAATGGGGTTTGTTGCCTATATTCATAACTGAAAAAAAATGCTGCATTTCAGTTAGAAGTTAGTGAAAATAAATATGTAATTGATCTCATCTAAGGTCATGGACTTAAAAGACGCTTACTCCTTGGAAGGAAAGTTATGACCAACCTAGATAGCATATTCAAAAGCAGAGACACTACTTTGCCAACAAAGGTCCATCTATTCAAGGCTATGGTTTTTCCCAGTAGTCATATATGGAAGTGAGAGTTGGACTGTGAAGAAAGCTGAGCACCGAAGAATTGATGCTTTTGGACTGTGGTGTTGGAGAAGACTCTTGAGAGTCCCTTGGACTGCAAGGAGATCCAACCAGTCCATTCTAAAGGAGGTCAGCCCTGGGCGTTCTTTGGAAGGAATGATGCTGAAGCTGAAACTCCAGTACTATGGCCACCTCATGCAAAGAATTGACTCATTGGAAAAGACTCTGATGTTGGGAGGAATTGGGGGCAGGAGGAGAAGGGGACAACAGAGGATGAGATGGCTGGATGGCATCACCAACTCGATGGACGTGCATTTGAGTGAACTCTGGGAGGTGGTGATGGACAGGGAGGCCTGGCGTGCTGCGATTCATGGGGTCACAGAGTCGGACACAACTGAGTGACTGAACTGAACTGAACTGAAGGTCATGGACACCTTGAATTTCATCTGTGGACCTGAAATTAAGACCCTGATCTAGACCCATGTGTACTAAGAGTTATGAATCCTGTTTAAGATGGACTGGTTGGTCTATAGTGAGTCTTGAAGATTTAGACACATTTTGACAGCAGACAGAAGCCACATGTCAGACTAGAGAGAATTCTGTATTGACTCAAAGTCAAATACATTAAAATTCAAAAGAAGAAACCTAAACTTTTAAGTGGATTACTGGGGTATGTGGCATTTATCATAGTTTGGGGAAATTAGAATTGCCCTCATTCACTTTATCTCCCCAGGCTGCTAAGAGATGGTTAGAGAAATCACAAATTAGAGATATTTTGGACTTTTGATGAAATTTTACTCCTTTAGTTGAATGGTCTCTTTAATGTTATGTGCACGGGGATATTAAATAATGTGCCAGGCTATATAAATTTTTAAAACCTGGCCTTAAGTGTTTTGACATTCTTTCCATCAAAAACCCCATCAGGTGGGGTTCTATGTCTCCTCCCTTCGAGTCAGAGTTGACTTGTGTCTGTCTTGATTAATAATGTGCTATAAAAGTATAGTATAATATAGAATCTTTGAAGGCTAAATCCTAAAAGGGTATGGAGCTTCTACCTTGCTTGCTAAAATAGTTACTCTTGGAATCATGCACCACCACGTAAGAAGTCTGACTATCCTGAGGCTGCCGTGCTATGAGGAAACTTCAAGCACATTATGAGGCACTGTGTATCACCCCAGTCAACAGTCTCAAATAGCTCAGTCTTCATTCATGTGAATGAAAGAACCGTCAGATATCGCCATCCTCCAGTCATTTGAGTAGGTCCCCAGACATTTAAGACTTCCCAGCCAAGTCCCCAGTCACAGAGAAGCAGAGCCAAGTCATTCATGTTCTGCTTACCCAAACCCCTGACCCTCAGAATAAAACAATTGGATATTTTTATGCCATGAGGCTTTGAAATAGTCTGTTGTACAATCAAAGATAACAAAACATATAGTCAAATACATAACCAAGAGGAAGCTGGTGGAAAAGCTTAGTGAAAGTGAAAGTGAAGTTGCTCAGTCATATCCAGCTCTTTGCAACTCCATGGACTATAGCCTGCTAAGCTACTTTGTCCATGGGATCCTCCAGGCAAGAATACTGGAGGGGGTTGCCATTTCCTTCTCCAGTCTTCCCAACACAGGGATTGAACCCGGGTCTCCTGCACTGCAGGCAGACTCTTTACCACCTGAGCCACCAGGGGCTCCAAAAGCTTAAGTGGTCAGTAAATAGATATAGTGACCAGACAGTGGTAGAAATTCAGCAGAGCAACCCCAAACCAACCCCTTATATTCATTAAATTGTTGTTCTAAAGCCATGCATTAGCCACAGGCCAGGGATCAAGCAAAAAAATGGCAGAAGCACTTACTACTATATGTTACTTCTGAGCCAAATCTACGAAAAAGCTGACTCCACTTTATTTTTCCCCACCCCTCACTTGCATGCATAGGATTTCAAGGCTTAGAATGCTGAGCCATGAGATAGGTGGAGTCTGAGACTCTGAATGATTGTGTGAAGGAAGGCTATCCACTCCCAGAGACAGCCACATTGTGCTGTTACATGCATATCCTGATATATTTCTATATATCATTGGGACACTGAAATGTCAGTGTTCATTTGTTACAGCAACTTGCATTTCCCTAAAACACAGTAATTATAAATAGTAACTCACATTTGACCTCCACGTCAAGAGAATAATAAGCAATGGTAATGACTATGGAGAATCTAAAAACATCAGTTCCAACTCAACCCCAGCCAACTTCTGTCATGTGAAAATGTGAAATTGATTGCCAGATGTTCCTATCTATGTGAGAAAAGCTAGAAGTCATATTTTTACATTAGTCTTCTAGTTTTTGATGGTTTTTTTCTGTTAAGAAAAATCTCTGTGAGGCCAAGCAAAACACACCTTCAAGCCCATTTCATGACACTGTACCTCGCTGAGCTTTATAAAGGATTGGTGGTATCCTTTTCTAATGTTGGTATTTGATGAAAGGGCTAACACAACATTGTAAAAATTAGAAAAAAAATCATGTCATCAGACATTTATCCTATCTGTCACATCTTCATCAGAATTATGATCTCAAAACAGTTCATCTCTTCCTCAAAAAAGCCTTCCATTTCAACAGAATAAAGTTCTTTTTAGCTCAAAAGTCAAGGCCCTCCACAATCTGGCTCTAGCCTAATCTCCTGCAGTATCTTTTTCCAGCTAAATCTTTTCTAACTGCACCTTTTTCATACTCTTTGCCATCCCATGTAACTTCTAAACTCTGCTTTGCTCAGGCTGAACAATTTCACCTCATTGTTAAAGGTTCACCTGTTGGACATCACAGGGCAAACAGTAAGAAAGTTGTGGGATTAAAAAATCCTCAGTAGCTATGTTCATAGATTCACACAGAGTTAGACATGACTGAAGCAACTTAGCATGCATGCTGGCACAGCTAAAATCGGCAGAATAGGCCTGTAGTGGGAGTTCTCATACCCCACTATGCACCTGCCAATTACTCCAAACAGAATGAAACAAACACCTACATCTGTGACAAGAAGGTGCTCTTACTTTACTATCTGATAGGAAGAAGAAAACTATCTGCCTCAGGACAGCCCAGACTGTAGCAGCCCAGCCAATGAGAAGTCTTTATACTTTGGTTGCCCAGCTCCTTCCAATGGACTCTTTGGTTATCACAGCCCCTCCCAACTCCCCCCTTTTCCTTATAGAAGCAAGAACCCCTTCCTAGTTCTCTGGATTTGCCTCTGATCCACCATAGTCTATACCTCTGGAGTTGCAATTCCTCTGCTATTCCCAAATAAAATCACTTTTGCTGGTCAAATACCTGTATATCAAGTTATTAAATTGACAAAACAGATAGATCTGCCCGCAGAATCTGTGACACTTGCAGAATAGCCTTGGCCAAATCACTTAAATCTCTGTAAGCAGCCCATCATAGAGGCTGAAAATGCCAGGTGCCCCCAGCCATCTATTCAGATAGCTCAGAGGTCATCAAACTCTTTCTGTAAAGGGCCAGATAGTAAGTATTTTTAGTAAATATTAAGTATTCTCTCTAGAGTGGCCTCAGTCATTGGACAGTGTAAGCAACCTTAGTCAATGCATAATCAATTGAGTATGGCTGTATTCCAATAATACTTTATTTATGGACACTGAACTCTGAGTTCTTTCAATGCTCATGTAATTAAATATGATTTCTCTTTTGACTTTTTCCGACTATTTAAAAATGTAAAAAACATTCTTAGCTTGAGGGCTGAACCAAAACAGGTGGCTAGCTAGATTTGACCTTTGGGCTAGAGCAGTGGCCTCTAAACTTTTTGTCACCAGTAACCAGTTTGAAAATTCTGAAGGAGATGGGAATACCAGACCACCTGACCTGCCTCTTGAGAAAACTGTATGCAGGTCAGGAAGCAACAGTTAGAACTGGACATGAAACAACAGACTGGTTTCAAATAGGAAAAGGAGTATGTCAAGGCTGGATACTGTCACCCTGCTTATTTAACTTATATGCAGAGTACATCATGAGAAATGCTGGGCTGGAAGAAGCACAAGCTGGAATCAAGATTGCCAGGAGAAATATCAATAACCTCAGATATGCAGATGATGCCACCCTTATGGCAGAAAGTGAAGAGGAACTAAAAAGCCTCTTGATGAAAGTGAAAGAGGAGAGTGAAAAAGTTGGCTTAAAACTTAACATTCAAAAGACTAAGATTGTGGCATCAGGTCCCATCACTTCATGGAAAATAGATGGGGAAACAGTGGCTGATTTTATTTTGGGGGGCTCCAAAATCACTGCAGATGGTGATTGCAGCCATGAAATTAAAAGGCACTTACTCCTTGGAAGAAAAGTTATGACCAACTTGACAGTCTATTAAAAACCAGAGACATTACTTTGTCAACAAAGGTCCATCTAGTCAAGGCTGTGGTTTTTCCAGTAGTCATGTATGGATATGGGAGTTAGACAATAAAAGCTGAGTGCAGATGAATTGATGCTTTTGAACTGTCGTGTTGGAAAAGACTCTTGAGAGTTCCTCGGACTGCAAGAAGATCCAACCAGTTCATCCTAAAGGAGATCAGTCCTGGGTGTTCATTGGAAGGACTGATGTTGAAGCTGAAACTCCAGTGCTCTGGCCACCTGATGTGAAGAGCTGACTCATTTGAAAAGACCCTGTTGGTGAGAAAGATTGAGGGCAGAAGGAGAAGGCAACAACAGAGGATAAGATGGTTGGATGCCATCACTGACTCAATGGACATGATTTTGGGTAAACTCTAGGAGTTGGTGATGGACAGGGAGGCCTGGCATGCTGTGATTCATGGGGTCACAAAGAGTCGGACATGACTGAGTGAGTGAACTGAACTAAACTGAACCAGTTTGAAGACAAGAAGATAAGTTTTCCATGAACTGGGATTGAGGGGATGGTTTGGGGATGATTCTGGTCCATTACATTTACTGTGCATTCTATTTCTATTATTATTGTATTAACTCCACTTCAGATCATCAGACATTAGATTCTGAAGGTTGGGGACCTCTGGGCTATAGTGTCAAGAGTTTGCCAACCCCTGAACTAATTCATGCTCATATCACTCAATCCTGGACAATGGGACCTCTACAAAAGCTTTCTGGTTTGTCCCCCTGGACAACAGTTCTCTTTGTTTAAAGAAACATTGGAGGAAACACATCTCTTCTTGGCCCAGACATTGTTTTAGCTCTACCTAATGGCCTCTTGGGTTATGAGAGGCAAGCCTGATGATGTTGCCAGGATGTTGAGAGGAATGACAAATGGAAAGATTCTGAATTTTTGTTGATATTACTTAGTTGCCAAAGCAGCCCTGGTACCCTCTGATGCCAGACTTTATTTCATGAAAAAATGAACCTCACGGTTGGATGTGTTTCACAGTGATGAATCCAACACTGCAGCAGTAAGGCCAATCTGCCCAGGTTTGGGTTGTAGGGGAGTGTGTGTGTGGTCCACAGAGAATTCAAAAACTGTAATGAAGTCAACTAAAAGTCCATCTGCTTTTTATCATCTCTATGTACCATCAGTACTAAACCATGCCAGTGATAAAATCCTCACCCTTGTCAAGGCTCAGTGCTCACATGGCTCCCCTATCTTGGTACCCAACTAATATTTTATAACCTGAAATCAGGAGTTTCCTAACTGGCCTGCAGCCTGCAGCACTTAGCACAGTGCCTTGATTTTAAACCCTCTGCTGAATTGTTGAAGAACACATTATCCACCTGCATGCACATGAGGATGCATATGAACACATGCAGTAAAGTGAGTCATGTTATAATTGCATTCTACTAGCTTAAGAAAATGAAGAGTATTTTCAGCTTTCTGTCACTTGACATTTCTTAAACCCACAGTGGAATTACAAGACCTCCATCTTATTGTGGCCTCACATAGCTTTATAATAGCTTCTCAAGGCCTGGCTGTGTTTATTAGGACAGTCCTGGAAAAGGGTGCATTTGATTGAAGGAAAAACAGGAAGCATCCAAATAAACTTCAAATAGCTCACTTGAATTTACCCAAGAAATGCACAATGTCCCCAAATAAAAAAGCTAACCCACACCGTGGTGGCTCAGACAGAAAAGAATCTGCCTGCAAGGCAGGGGACTTGGGTTTAATCCCTGGGTTGGGAAGATCCCCTGGAGAAGGGAATGGCTACCCACTACAGTATTCTTGCCTGGAGAATTCCATGGACAGAGGAACCTGGTGAGCTACAGTTCATGGACTCACAAAGAGTTGGACACAACTGAGTGATTAACACTCTCACTTTCACTCCAAGAAAAAAATGTAGCCAAATCACCTCGGATTCAGAATCATCAGAAGTGGAGGATGTATGGATGGCTGGAGAGGACCCAGCACTTACACAGCATGCCTCACTCCCGCTGACTCTGCTGAGATACCCCCAACCATTTAATCAGGACAGACTATGGTTTAGCATGTCCTACAGCCATTTTCTGTAGAAAATGTGTGCACATGACTGAAACATCAAACTTTTATTTTTAGCTAGATTCTTTCTCAGCTGCATTTTTGCTGGCCTATAAAATCACACATTTATGCATTCATGCATATACTTTCATACATATGCACATGTGTGTGTATGTGTGCAAGCTGCTTCAGTCATGTCCGACTCTTTGTGACCCTGTGGACAGTAGCCCACCAGGCTCCTCTCTCCATGGGATTCTCCAGCCAAGAATACCGGAGTGGGTTGCCATACCCTCCTTGAGGGGGTCTTCCTGACCCAGGGATCAAACCCATGTCTCTTAAGTCTCTTGCATTGGAAGGCAAGTTCTTTACCACTAGCACCACTTGGGAAGCACACATATGCACATACAAACACACACAAACATATATGTTGACAAATAAACAGGTGTGGATACAATGCATGTATGTATGCATACATACAACACACAAAAACATATACACATAGATAAAGAGACCCTTGCATATACAATCAGTGCACACATACATCTGTACATAGACATGAACACAAAGACACATGCATACACTTGTGTCTCTTGTACACGCACAAGACAAATATGTGCCCACATCCACACCCCTCAGCACCTGGACAGTAGAGTTCTTTGGTTTAATTTAACATAGCAGAGTTGACAAAGAATGGCTCAAAACTCAGAAAAAACTGGTTTGAAACCCAGCCCTGACACTTTCTAGCTAGATGATTTGAACAAGTTATTTAGCTTCTCTGAACCTTAGTTCTCTAACATAAAATGATAATAACAAGAGTCCTTTTCTGATAGAACTGTTGTAGGCATTAAAAGATACGATGTTTATAAGTGCTCAGCACAATCCTTGTCTCTTATGTACTGAATATATGTTGTTATTTTTATCATCATCATCATCATTCTCTCAGTCACTTCTAAACAACCACATGTAATGATCAGGAGCCAGACTTGAGGCAGTACATGTGGTTCCCTGGTTCAAAGGTAACAAAAACCAAAGGATTTTATGTGACCTCAGCCACCAGAAGTAGGTAAGGGCACACTAGCCCATTGGAAGACACCTGCTGTCCCAAGCCCCTGCCCTGGCCTGGCCTGCCTCCTGCCAGTAGGGGGTTTATCTGGTTGGCCCAGGTCCAGATAGCATGGCTCCTGTCCACAGGCCCATCTGGATTGTACATAGTGTCTATTAATGTGCATTTCCAGGAATCAGAGCAACTGAGTCTCACTTTGGAAAGTGGAAATCTCTTGACTTGAAGGTTGGATTAATGCTGTGCTCAGCATCCTCAGGGCTGCATCAGCACAGCCAGGCAGGAGGAGATGTAGGCACTTCTCACCCTGAGCCCTGACATTCAAGGCAAAGTTGTGGACACCAACAGAAACGCATGTCCCAGATGCAAGTAGGGCCCATCAGGCAGAGGAATCAAGGACAGGAGAAACAAAATCATGAAAGTTCAGATGAGGAGTGATGAGGGAAAGGAGAACAAGGACGATGTCTTAAAGGAGGCCTGGGACCTAACCAGAACCATCTACTATCAAGTGAATTTGTCTCTCTCTCTCAGTCTCTCTCCAAGAGCACATTCAAAAACTTGCTGTGTTTTCCTATTACTTCATGAACTAAAATTAAAAATAGGTCAAAGAATCGTTTATTATTCACTGAGCCAAAACATCTGCACCTTCAGTTGAGATCTACAATAAACAGTCTGCTTCTATCTTGTCTTACAGGAGCGCTGTTGCCTGTAAGTGCAGACAGATGCACACCAAAATAATAAATAAATAAACAAAATAAAATGCAGTCAGACAAACTCCAGAACAAATTTGTTCCATCTGGCCTCTCAAAGGGCAATAAGGATTGTTGCCATTTTGAAATTGCCCTAGTGCTTTCTGCTTATCCAAGATGGTTGGCTTTCCTGAAATTTGTAACCATTTCATGTTTTTAGCTGGGAAAGCATTTTATGTTTCTAGCAACTGAAAAACCACATGTTTTTTAGCAGATACAGATAAAATGTTAAAACCCCACTGAAGTATAGTTGATACACATTAGATGTTATAAGTGTACAATATAGTGATTCACAATATTTAAAGGCTATACTCCATTTAGAGTTATTATCAAATATTGGCTATATTCCCCATGTTGTACAATATATCTTTGTGGCCTATTGTATGCCTAATAGTTTGTACTTCTTAATCTTCTACCCCTATATTGCCCCTCTCCTTCCCATCTCCCTCATTGTAACGACTACTTTCTTCTCTATATCTGTGAATCTGCTTCTTTTTGGTTGTATTCACTAGTTTGTCGTGTTTTTTAGAGCCCACATATAAGTGATAACATACAGTATTTGTCTTTCTCTGTCTGATTTATTTCACTTGGCATTATACCTTTCAAGTTCATCCAAATGGGAAAATTTTGTTCTTTTTTATGGCTGAGTACTATCCCATTTTATATGTGTACCACATCTTCGTTATGCACTCATCTATTGACGGACAGTTAGGTTGCTTCCAAATCTTGGTAATCGTAAATAATCACAGCAAAGTAGCATTAAATGGAGATATGGATGTAGTTTCTCGATCCAGAGCATAGCTTCAAGTGGACCTTCCCAGGATAAGAGACAGGGAAGCTTGAGTGTGAACAAGTTCATGAGAGACGCTGGATTTTGTACCCAGAAATAGCGAAAGTCTACAAGCAACAGTAATTTGGAGATTATCTTTATTGGTAGTTTTATAGTCTTAAAAAATAAATGAACACGGAATTTGGGGGCAACGGTTTATACTTATATAAATGTAAAATATATTTGTATTTTCTCCTTCAGCCCTGCTCCTGTAAGCTCAGTTTCACCTAACTATCAATAAGAGTAGTACTTCCTCATGGTATCCACAAAGACCTTGTATAGTAGCTGCACCTTTAAGAACTAGAAATGCTTCCATTTACCTGTTAGCAGCATTTTTTAAAAAGTGTTCTACATCTCAATGGAGTAAAACTTATATGACTAGTACAGCCAAGGCTGTGTTAGCAAGCTGAGGCAAAACTCAGTATACAGAGCCTCTTCAAAATATTCTGCTATTAAGACTTAGCTAGGACCTGATAGGAGAAGGCAGTGGCAACCCACTCCAGTACTCTTGGAAAATCCCATGAACAGAAGAGCCTGGTAGGCTGCAGTCCATGGTGTCTCTAAGAGTAGGACATGCCTAAGGGACTTCACTTTCACTTTTCACTTTCATGCATTGGAGAAGGAAATGGCAACCCACTCCAGTGTTCTTGATTGGAGAATCTCAGGGACGGGAGAGCCTGGTGGGCTGCCATCTATGGGGTCACACAGAGTTGGACACAACTGAAGCAACTTAGCAGCAGCAGGAACTGATAAGCCAACCAAAAAAAAAAAAAAACCACATTCTCTCCAATGAGATCCAGTAAAGCCATCAGCAAAAGCATAAAAGAAAATTCATGGAGCTACTGATGCTATAAATAAAAAATTAAAGAGTTAGCTTTAAAAATTCAGTAATAGTATTGATACATTGTAACAAGAAGGACACTTTACCTCTGTAGTCTTCCTCCCAAAACCCCTCAGTTCAGTTCAGTTCAGTCTCTCAGTCGTGTCTGACTCTTTGCGACCCCATGGACTGCAGCATGCCAGGCCTCTCTGTCCATCACCAACTCCCGGAGTTTACTCAGACTCATGTCCATTGAGTCGGTGATGCCGTCCAACCATCTCATCCTCTGGCATCCCCTTTTCCTCTCACCTTCAATCTTTCCCAGCATCAGGGTCTTTTCCAATGAGTCAGTTCTTCACATCGGGTGGCCAAAGAATTGGAGTTTCAGCTTGAGCATCAGTCCTTCCAATGAATATTCAGGACTGATTTCCTTTAGGATGGACTGGTTGGATCTCCTTGCAGTCTGAGGCACTCTCAAGAGTCTTCTCCAATGCCACAATTCAAAAGAATCAATTCTTGAGCACTCAGTTCTTTTTATAGTCCAACTCTCACATCCATACATGACTACTGGAAAAACCATAGCCTTGACTAGACAGACCTTTGTTGGCAAAGTAAAGTCGCTGCTAATACTTTTGCTGATGGCCTTACTGAATCTCATTAGAGAGAACGTGTTCTTTAGCTGGCTGAGAAAATAGTCTCTCACTGTTTCCATTGTTTCCCCATCTATTTGCCATGAAGTGATGGGACCTGATACCATGATCCTAGTCTTCTGAATGTTAAGTTTTAAGCCAACTTTTTCACTCTCCTCTTTCACTTTCATCAAAAGGTTCTTTAGTTCTTCTTCACTTTCTGCCATAAGGGTGGTATCATCTGCATATCTGAGGTTATTGCTATTTCTCCCAGCAATCTTGATTCTAGCTTGTGCTTCATCCAACCCAGCGTTGTTCATGATGTACTTTGCATATAAGTTTAAAAAGCAAGGTGAAAATATACAGCCTTAATGTACTCCTTTCCCATTTTGGAACCAGTCTGTTGTTCCATGTCCAGTTCTAACTGTTGTTTCCTGACCTGCATACAGATTTCTCAAGAGGCAGGTAAAGTGGTCTGTTATTCCCATCTCTTGGTCTGTTATTCCCATCACAGTTTGTTGTGATCCACACAATCAAAGGCATAGTCAATAAAACAGAAGTAGATGTTTTTCTGGAACTCTTGCTTTTTTGATGATCCAGTGGATGTTGGCAATTTGATTTCTGGTTCCTCTGCCTTTTCTAAATCCAGCTTGAACATCTGGAAGTTCACAGTTCACGTATTGCTGAAGCCTGGCTTGGAGAATTTTGAGAATTACTTTACTAGCGTGTGAGATGAGTGCAATTGTGCAGTAGTTGAGCATTCTTTGGCATTACCTTTCTTTGGGATTGGAATGAAAACTGACCTTTTCAAGTCCTGTGGCCACTGCTGAGTTTTCCAGATTAGCTGGCATATTGAGAGTAGCACTTTCACAGCATCATCTTTCAGGATTAGAAATAGATCAACTGGAATTCCATCACATCCACTAGCTTTGTTTGTAGTGATACTTCCTAAGGCCTACTTGCCTTCGCATTCCAGGATGTCTGGCTCTAGGTGAGTGATCACACCATCATGATTATCTGGGTCATGAAGATCTTTTTTGTATAGTTCTTCTGTGTATTCTAGCCACCTCTTCTTAATATCTTCTGCTTCTTTAGGTCCATGCCATTTCTGTCCTTTATTGTGCCCATCTTTGTATGAAATATTCCCTTGGTATCTCTAATCTTCTTGAAGAGGTCTCTAGTCTTTCCCATTCTATTGTTTTTCTCTATTTCTTTGCAGTGATCACTGAGGAAGGCTTTCTTATCTCTCCTTGCTATTCTTTGGAACTATACATTCAAATGGGTATATCTTTCCTTTTTTCCTTTGTCTTTTGGTTCCCTTCTTTTCACAGCTCTTTGTAAGGCCTTGTCAGACAACCATTTTGCCCTTTTTGCATTTCTTTTTCTTGGGGATGGTCTTGATCTCTGCCTCCTGTACAATGTCACGAACCTCCATCCATAGTTCATCAGGCACTCTGTCTATGAGATCTAATCCCTTGAATCTATTTCTCACTTTCACTGTATAATCATAAGGGATTTGATTTAGGTCATACCTGAATGGTCTAGTGGTTTTCCCTACTTTCTTCAATGTAACTTTGAATCTGGCAATAAGGAGTTCATGATCTGAGCCACAGTCAGCTCCCGGTCTTGTTTTTGCTGACTGTATATAGCTTCTCTATCTTTGGCTGCAAAGGATATAATCAATCTGATTTTGGTATTGACCATCTGTGCCTTTCCATCTGTGATTTCCATGTGTAGAATCTTCTCTTGCATTGTTGGAAGAGGGTGTTTGCTGTGACCAGTGAGTTCTCTTGGCAAAACTCTGTTACCCTTTGCCCTGCTTCGTTCTATACTCCAAGGCCAAATTTGCTTGTTACTCCAGGTATTTCTTGACTTCCTACTTTTGTGTTCCAGTCCGCTATAATGAAAAGGATATCTTCTTTGTGTGTTAGTTCTAGAAGGTGTCGTAGGTCTTCATAGAACCGTTCAGCTTCTTCATCGTTACTGGTTGGGGCATAGACTTGGATTACTATGATACTGAATAGTTTGCCTTGGAAACAAACAGATATCATTCTGTCATTTTTGAGATTGCATCCAAGTACTGCATTTCAGACTCTTTTGTGAACTATGACGGCTACTCCATTTCTACTAACAGATCCTTTCCCACTGTATTAGATATAATGGCCTGAGTTTAAATTACCCATCCCCATCCATTTTAGTTCACTGATTCCTGAAATGTCGATTCTTGCCATCTTCTGTTTGATCACTTCCAATTTGCCTTGATTCGTGGACCTAACATTCCAGGTTCTGATGCAATATTGCTCTTTACAGCATCGGACTTTACTTCCATCACTAGTCACATCCACAACTGGGTGTTGTTTTTGCTTTGGCTCCATCTCTTCATTCTTTCTGGATTTATTTCTCCACTCTTCTCCAGTAGCATATTGGGCACCTACCGACCTGGGGAGTTCATCTTTCAGGGTCCTATCTTTTTGCCTTTTCATACTGTTCATGGGGTTCTCAAGGCAAGAATACTGAAGTGGTTTGCCATTCCCTTCTCCAGTGGGCCATGTTTTGTCAGAACTCTCCAGCATGACCCATCTGTCTTGGATGGCCCTACACAGCATGGCTCATAGTTCCACTGAGTTAGACAAGGCTGTGGTCCATGTGATCAGATTGGTTAGTTTTCTGTGATTGTGGTTTTCAATCTGTCTGCCCTCATGGAGAAGGGTAAGAGGCTTATGGAAGCTTCCTGATGGGAGAGACTGACTGAGGGGGAAACTTGGTCTTGTTCTGATCCATGGGACCATGCTCAGTAAATCTTTAATCCAATTTTCTGTTGATGGGTGGGGCTGTGTTCCCTCCATTCTTTACCTGAGGCCAAACTATGGTGGAGGTAATGAAGATAATGAGGACCTCCTTCAAAAGGTCAGTGCCCCAAACCCTGCAGCAGGCCACCACTGACTCATGCCTCCACTGGAGACTCCTGGACACTCACAGGCAAGTCTGGGTCAGTCTCTTGTGGGATCACTGCTCCTTTCTCTCAGGTCCTGATGTGTGCAAGTTCTGTTTATGCCCTTCAGGAGTGTTTCCCAGTCCTGTGTAAGTTCTGGAGGCTCTGTGGTGGGGTTAATGGTGACCTCCTCCAAGAGGGCTTATGCCATACCCGGGTCTGCTGCACCCAGATCCCCTGCCCGTGTGGCAGTCCACTGCTGACCCGCACCTCCACTGGAGACACTCAAACACAGTTCTGTCTCAGCCTCTGTGGAGTCTCTGGGTCCTGGTGCACACAAGGTTTGTTTGAGCCCTCTGAGCATCTCTGGCAGGTATGGAGTTTGATTCTAAACACGATTTTGCCCCTCCTATCATCTTGCTAGAGCTTCTTCTTTGCCCTTGGACTTTTTATCTCCTTTGCAACTTTTTATCTCTGTATAAATGGAAAAGTATTATATCCTTAAAGGCCAGAGCCTTAAAAATGGGCTATCAAGTAGGTAACATTCTCTTACTAAGGTGCAAATCCAGCATGACTAAGCACAGGCAAGAGAGCACAAAGGTTAGAACAAAAGGTATAGATTCAATATGGAGTCAATTTTGTTCTTCTTTGTTGTAGTAAGAAGTAAAGTTTAGTTTAAAAAAACTATCAAAATGCCCCTACATATTTTTGATTGCTTACATATTACTCCTAATTGAATTAGTACTATTGGAGCATGCAGTATACCTAGTTTAGCACTAGGAAATGGAATTTACAAACTTGTTTCTGTAGACAAATACCAGTTAACTAAAATCTGATGTTTAGCAGCTAGCCCTATTGCCACATCTGTGGCAATTCCAATTGTCAAAAGTCTTAGCATAGTGTCCTGGGGAAAAATGAAGAACTCAAGCTTGGTGTCATACACACCTTACTCATTCATTCTGATTTCATCCACGCATTCATTCATTTATTCAGTTTCTTTCATAGAACATTTAAAAATATGTAAATGGCCACTAGCTTCCTGACAGTCTGCTAGAGCCTGGTGCCTGCATTAGCAGAACTAGTTATCAATTATAACAGAGCTGCTAAGACCATGTGTTTTGAGCCTGGGCTCAAATACTGGTTTTTGCCACTTGGTAGCTTTGTGACCTTGGGCAAATTATATGAATCTTCAAGGCAGTTTTCTCATTTTTTAAGTAGTAAAAGGGCTTCCCTGAAGCTCAGTTGGTTAAGAATCAGCCTGCAATGCAGGAGACCCTGGTTCAATTCCTGGGTCAGAAAGATCTGCCAGAGAAGGGGTAGATGACCCACTCCAGTGTTCTTGGGCTTCCCTTGTGGCTCAGCTGGTAAAAAATCCACCTGCAAATGAGAGAGACCTGGGTGTGATCCTTGGGTTGGGAAGATCCGAAGGGAAAGGCTACCCACTCAAGTCTAGTATTCTGGACTAGAGAATTCCATGGACTGTATATTCCATGGGGTCATAGAGTCAGACAAGACTGAGTGATTTTCACAAGTAGTAATAATAGCAGCAGGACTTTGTTTATATTATTTCTGTGAGTTAATGCATGTGCTGTGTTGAGCACACACTGTCAGCTATTAATATTTATTAATATTAAAAACTCTGAGAGCTTGGATAGAAGAATGGGCAGAGTATGACAGGAGCAAATCATTTTTCTGCCACATCCAGGTTTAATCTTAGAATACAAGTAACCACATTAGTACTCAGTTTTCTTGTCTGAAAAATACAGAAAACATTTTCCCACATTAGGTTTTGAAGAGAATTAAAAGAAATACCATGTTAAAAACTCCCCAAGGTGCCTGGCAGGTGACACACTCTTGACTACTGGGAGCTGTTCCTCCTGAAATACAATGGTGGGCATGGCAGTTACAGAGCAAAATACAAAGGATTTGTCCTGGGCAAGGAAAGGAGTCTGATATAAGAATAAGATGGCTACAACAAGACACTACCTGAGAAGGCATTTTGGGTTCCTCACAAGATGGAGATAAAAAGTTTGTTGAAGAGCACAAATCCAGCCAACTCAACCCAAATTCACTTTTCCAGTCTGCCTGAAATTACCCAAGTTATTATCCTGGCACTCAAATCACTTCAACTCCTTCACTTACAGCTAAAGTCCAGCAGCATCCTGAAACAAAGGGCAAACCATTGAGCAGCTTAACCTGGTTTTGTTTCCCTGAAACAGATTGTTGATTAATTGGACCTGGAGTTATTTTACGGAAATAGAGCTGTGCATGTGCAAAATGGAAATCCGTGTCTGTAAGATGACCTCAGGACAAAGAATCTTAACTACATGAAACTTCAGTATATGGAACTTAATCTTAAGCATATGGATCTCTGAGAACAGAAATCTTGCCACCAGAACCCTTTTTTGAGGTGAGAAGTCTTTTAGTAAGGAGAGTCTGGTTTCCAGCAGCACAAGTAGCTCCTACAAACTGATTCAAGACTGGCCAATCAGTTTACAAGTTTGAAATTCCCCTAAACTCTAAAATTTTGCCTTAAACCCTGGATCAGTGAGACAGAGTTGAGACAGTTGCTTCCTCTCTCCTTGTCAGCTGACCTTGCAAATAAAGCTCTTTCTTTTCTCAAAAGCCAGTGCCATAGTGCTGGCTTCTATGAGTGTTGGGCAGTGAGCCATCACTATGTGACAATCTGTCCCCAGATGACCTCTCCAACCAAGCTTTCACCTCTGCACCAACACTGCAGTCAGTCTGCTCCCATTCCCCTGGCTCTCCTGTTTCCTGTGTGCCCATAATTCCCCTGCTTGACTTTTAGTCCCATGTACGATCCACTTTTATGTATTCAAATTCTACCTAGGCTGCTAGACTGGATTTAATCTCCATCTTTATAGGAAGTTTCCCCCCACTCTTCCAGTTGAAATCAACTTTCTTTGCTCTCGACTTATAGACTGCTCTGTATTCTCTGTGCTTGTCTTAACGTACACACCACTTTCTCCTTCATCTTAGAGGTACATTTTAACCTTGCACTCCCTCAGAAGCTTCTTGAGGTCGTGCTTTATTTCCAGCCTCATCCCTTTGCCATCCAAAGGGCCAGGGCAGCATTTCCCACACAGGCATATCGTAAGTGTTTTTTAACTGCTCCAGACTAGAAAGATCATCCATGACAGCCAACGTGCACGTAAACTGCAAAATGTGGTGTGATAAGTCAATAAACTCCAAGTATCTACACTACAGGGAAAGCAGTAATAAAGATGAATTTTGGGGTAACCATTTGGTTCAGCTGTACAGCCTTCCTGGCAGCACAACCTTGCTAACAGAAGTGAGGCTGAGATGTGGGGAGTCGCACAGCTGGAGGACTCAATCAGGAAGTCTCACTTCTCTCTCTGAACTTTGTCCCAGAGCTTCTGGACTTGGCACATGTCACTGGCTTGGGTGGCCACTCGGGGCAGGAATCAATCAAGCCTTGAGCGAGTGAGTGAGTGAAGTTGCTCAGTCGTGTCCGACTCTTTGCGACCCCATAGACTGCAGCCTACCACGCTCCTCCATCCATGGGATTTTCCAGGCAAGGGTACTGAAGTGACTTGCCATTTCCTTCTCCAGAGGACCTTCTCTACCCAGGGATCGAGACCTGGGTCTTCTGCATTGTATGCAGACGCTTTACCGTCTGAGCCACAAGGGAAGTCTTGGATGGACCCAAATTTCAAGGGTAACTGTGACACATGTCTATTGCCCTACCTTGGACTACCTGGGGCAAAGGGAATCACTGAAATGATGTTTAGGCCTCAGTCTCCCTGTGACATAATAAGAAATGTGTATTTGGTTTCTGCCCCCAGTTCCAGAAACAGAGCTCCCAAATCTCTTGTCATTTTCTAAGTGATAAGGGTACTATGAGTGTCTTGTTCTAATAGCTGATCTTTGACCCTGGTTTTGACACAGAGCCCATGTAATTTCCTGAGCAATAGTGAGAGGGTAACAGGCAAAAAGGCTAGGGGGTCTCCAAACAGAGAAAATAGGCTGCAAGTGTCCGATGGTTTTTTACATCTCTCTTAAGTGGCAGGAGGAAACAAACTACAAGTGTCAGATTTTTTTTTTCCCTTTTCTATACAAAATTAAAAGGTGGTTTCTCTTAAAATTCTGGGTTGCCATGATGACACCTGGTTCCACCTGAACTTTCCTCAAACCTTGAGCTAACCAATGCATTTTTGTTAAGGAAATGTTTTTCTTAAACTATGTTAATGAACTGTGTATTTACCCTGGACTTTGTCTTTCTTCAAGTCGGTTCTGCTTAAGACTCAGAAACAATAAGGGCTCAACAAGCTAGTATGTTTTACTCATACATTGTTCTCCTAATCTATGTTAGTGAAACTATATATTAACTTGGAAACCTGCCTTTCCTCAAGATTCATGTCAATCATTTTATGGCCCGGGATGACTCACCTTGTGCCAATGTTATCTCAAAATGCATGTTGTGGGTGAGGGGCTTGGTGCCACTCTGAGTTTTGAGACATTTCTTTTCTCTAATTAACAACTTGCTGATAGGTATATAACATACTGCTAAAGGCTAGCAGAGGGGCACTCTTTCTGCCCCCTTCTGATGTCTATGTCAGAAGCTTCATTGATCTCTTTTATACTTTAATAAAACTTTATTACAAAAGCTCTGAGCTATCAAGCCTCGTTACTGGCCCCAGATTGAATTCCCCTCCTCCAGTGGCCGAGAATCCTGGCATCTTTCATGGCTCAGCAACAAACTTTCAATGGGACCATCTTTTGTTCTAGTAAAGTGACTCCGGGTAGGCTCCTGAATAGGGACTGATCACCAGAGAGACAAGCATGATCAGAAGCTTGGAACTTTCAGTCACACTTAACTCCCATCCTCTTAGGAAGGGAGAAGAGCTGGAGGTTGACTTAACAGCCAATCATGCTTATGTGATGATGCCTCTATTAAAAAATCTCTAAAGTACAGGTTTCAGAGAGCTTCCAGGTTGGTGGACACGTGGAGGTGCTGGGAGGCATGCAGGCTCTGTGCCCCTTCCCCACATTTTGCCCTATGTCCTTTTTCATCTGGATGTTCACCTATATCCTTTGAAACATCCTTTATGAAACCAGTTTGAAGGTGGCGGTTCCCACAACCCTCCCCTCGGGTACAATAATTGTATAGAAAGAACTGCTCACAAAACTCACACAACTCCCTCATCCTCTGGGGGGCACCAGGACATGTGGCCTTCCATGATTAGTGAGAAGTGATGATATAAGACCCTGTGCACTGGCGGTCAGAAATACAAGTGACACCCCAAGTACAAGTGGTGTCTGGAGTGGGAACAATCTTGTGGGGTCTGCACTAACCTTTAGCAGTTAGTGTCAGAACTGAGTTAAACTGTAGGCAACCAGTCAGTATCCACAGAGAACTGGAGAATTATCTGGTGTAGAAAAACCCACACATTTGCTTCAGGAGTGTTCAGAGAGTAATAGAAAGTGTTCCTTTTCCTTTAACTCCCCAAATTTCATAGAAAATCTGCCAATCCCTCCCATCCTGAGAAAGAATTCTGATATGGAAGGATTAAAGGAAGGAAGGAGGGGGAGAGTAACAGGGAGGGAGGAAATAGAGAGGAAGGGCAGAATTTAGTTAACAGCATGTCCTTGTAACCACCACTCTTGAATTCTAACTTGTTTTGTCCACCATTTGATGGTCTACAACTAAGTGCTACAGAGTCTCAACTGGGCTTTCATATGCTTAATGCATGCAACTAAAATGCCATTTTAGGGTAAGGAAACTGACACCCTCTGGTTATCAAATAAAACACTCATCTCTAATACGCCTAAAAGGCCCCATTAGAGTCCTGTAGAACCCCATAGGCCTGGCTCATCTTTATAAAATTACTTCTCTCAGTGGTGGTCCAGTGGATAAGACTCTGCCTTCCAATATAGAGGACTTGGGTTTAATCCCTAGTCAGGGAACTAAGATCCTATATGTTGCCCAACAACATACTGAGCATGGGCCCACTGCTGAGCCCATTACTGCAACAAAAGATCCCGTGTGCCACAACTAAGACCTGATGCTGCCAAATAAATACTAAAAGCCCAAATCAATACATACTAAAAAGAAAAATTCTCTCCTAGTCCTAGCTTGGGTGGAGGGTAGAGAAATGCTCTTAGGTAAAGGCCACTATATGAGCAGATGAACAGGTTGACCAATGGGGGGAAGGGTTTCACAAAAACTTTAGAATTTTTTAAAAATAGAGTTTTCAATCGCTCAAACTTAGTCTGGTATAACATAGTATTTTCTCCTTCATTCAAACCCTCATTTTTTTCAAAGGAAATTTAATTTAAACAATGTGTTGTTATAATTAAATAAAGGACTCAGTCGTTCAAATACCAAAATTCTTGCTTGAAAAATAAATCTTTTCTGGCTTTCAGGACTGCCAGAGAATTTTTAAAGGCACTGTGGCAGCTTTGAGCTAAGAGTTTTCACAGAGCCAAGGTGAGAAATTTAACCAGGAATTTATCATCTGAATATGTTGTGTGGAGCCTGAGGTGGATGAAGCTCCTCTCTTTATCCTCATCATTCTGACTACAAGCGTAACTGAAGCACTGATGTTTCCGAGAGAACTCAGGAGCCTCAGCAATCTTTCATTCTTGGTGAGTCCACAGCACAGTGTATCACACCTCTTAAAGAACAACCTGCTGTTCTGTAAATCCCAACACGCAGTAAATGCCACATGAAAAAATTTGTGGTAATTTCAGCTGTGTTAGTTTATCACCAGTAATGCTTCATCCCAGACACTGAGAACCAAAATAATCAGCTGACAGTTATTCTCCTGGATAAAATATGAAGTTTTAAATGGAAACACAGGGCAGAATGAGGATGCTTGCAGAAAATTGAAAAACAAATTCAACTTCTGGGGAGACGACCTGACAGATTCTCTTCCAATGCACCATGAAACGCCTGATTATTTTCTGCATTATGAAACACTGCCCCCATGAATATGGGGTCATTTGCTATATGCTCAACTGAGGACAAAGAATCCACAATGGGGTCTGGTTCCAATTAGGTATAAGAATCCAATGGGATAGCCTCAGACAAGGTCACCCTCTAAACACTGTGAACGGTGAGGCAGATGGAGATTTGGAGAGAGAGAAGGGAGTGAAGGCCATAAGGAACTATGTTAAAATACAAACCTAGTCCTTTCTCCTCCTTTGGACAACCACCTGGATGGCTAGTTGTCCTCTTCTGGATAAGCGCATGTTATTTCCCATCCTGACACATAATGGCACTCTCATTTTATTTCAGCTCAATACTAAAGATTTAGGAATTGATAAAAAGTTCACTCCTAGGGCAAAGGACCAGGGTCCTACATCATCACTTCTCATTATTCAGCGAAAGTTTTGTGTTCTGGTGGCCCCAGAGGATGAGGGAGTGTGTGAAAGAGCAGTGCATCTTACCTGCGATATAAAAGTCATATTCCAGGAAGACCATTCAAGGCAAGAAAGCCAGTCAAGCAAAGTTATCAGTCTATAGCAGGATGTGCAAACTAAATGAAGGTAGGGTAAACAACCAGTTCAGATGAGAGAGAAGTGGGCAAACCAACAGGGACTGGATAAACTCTCAATGCTGTTTACCAAAACATGGGTATTAACGGACGAAACAGGCTCACTTAAAAGAGCTGTGTAGGGACAAAGATGCCCATATACTCAGCTACAACATTAATTAAGCAGTTCCTCTATGCCACTCTTCTAAGGACTTTATATATATTATCTCATTTCATCCTCACAACCCAGCTACCTGATTAGGTACAGTGATCATCATCTCCTTTGTTTAGGTGAGGAAGCCAGGACACAAGGTGGTTCAGCAGTTTGCTAAATCCCCCTGCTAGCAAGTGGAAAAGCTGAGATTCAAACCCAGGAGTTGGCTCCATAGTCCATGAGCTGTAATCAACAAGCTGGTAGGCTCTCTGACCAGCAAAATTCTGTACCCAGAACTCACTAGATATTCAGAGGTTCAGACAATACACCCATGTTGGCAGGATTACTTTAGAGGTGGGGTAGCATTCTATCTCAAAAGTAGAATAGACCCCCTCTCCAGCACAGTAGACCCCAGAGTCCAAGAGACAAGTCATGCCAGAAACAGGGTCATCAGGATGTTTCCATCCTGGAAGAATAGAAAACTGTGAATATGGATAGAAGGAGACCCATGTTCCTTCTTGGACCCTGCAGACAAGGATTTAATCTCCTCATATTCACAATGTTCAGTAAAACCCCAATTTTGGAGTTAGTATTATCTAGCAATGCTTTCAGCAGAAAATTGAATAGAAGAGTTATTTAAGGCATTAAAAGTAGGAAAGTTGAGCATGAAGGTAAAGGCACATCATAAAATGGTTAATTAGAAAAGTATTTTAAATATTATAAATACTTACACTTGGAATATTCCAAATATTTGCCTAACTTTAAACCAAGAGGAGCCTTAACAAGTTTTCAAACTTCCAGAAGCTATAAAAAAATATAGGTATTGTTTTCCTTGTACTTGTTTTTAAGCAGAGCTCAGGAATTGTCCGGCAAACCCAAAATGAGGCATATTTTCTTTCAGTAAATGTGACAGAATCTGCTCTCATATCTGATCTAAATTCCCTGCTCCTGCTTTTTTATCACACTCATTACATCCTTTTCTTCCAAGTGAGCTCTGCTTTAAGGATCAAGGATGCACAGGGCATCACACAAAGCCCTCCACTCATAAAGTCTGCATTCTAGTGGACAAGATAGATATTGAACAAGTGAACATTTGGAATATCTGTGGATTCTACTTAACAGTGTGAGAGAAATACACAGAAGCCTGTGATGAACAATAATAGAAGGAAAACCTACTTCAGGATGGATGACAAGCACAGCTTCTTGGTGGATGTGATATTTCAAATAAGACTAAGAACTGTAGTCTTTTGGCTTTTTTTTAAAGATAAAATTGACAAATCTTTAGCTGGACTCACTAAGAAAAAAGAGCACCTACATAAATAAAATCAGAAATGACAGAGGAGACATTACAACTGATGGCCGCAGAAGTACAAAGAAGCATAAGAAACTACTGTGAACCAGTGATACATCTACAAATTGGATAACCTAGGAGAAATATATAAAGCTCTAGAAATATACAACCTACAAAGACTGAATCAGGAAGAAATAGAAAATCAGAACAGATCAATAACAAACGAAGAAACTGGGTCAGTAGTCAAAAACCCCTCAACAACAAAAAAGTCCAGAACAGTCAGTTTTACTGGTGAACATTAGCAAAAAACAAAACCCATGGCATCCAATCCCATCACTTCATGGCAAACAGATGGGAAAACAGTGACAGACCTTATTTTCTTGGGCTCCAAAATCACTGAAGATAGTGACTACAGTCATGAAATTAAAAGACTGTTGCTCCTTGGAAGAAAAGCTATGACCAACCTAGACAGTATATTACAAAGCAGAGACATTACTTTGCTGACAAAGGTCCATATAGTCAAAGCTATGGTTTTTCCAGGAGTTGTGTATGGATGTAAGATTTGGACAATAAAGAAGGCTGAGTGCTGAAGAACTGATGATTTCAAACTGTGGTGTTAGAGAAGACTCTTGAGAGTCCCTTGGACCTGGGACTGCAAGGAGATCAAACCAATCAATCCTAAAGGAAATCAACTCACTAAGAAATCATTCCTGAATGTTCATTGGAAATCCCCTGAATATTCATTGGAAGGACTGATGCTGAAGCTGAAGCTCCAATACATTGGCCATCTATGTGAAGAGCCAACTCATTGGAAAAAATCCTGATGCTGGCAAAGATTGAAGGCAGGAGGAGAAGAGGGGTGACAGAGAATGAGATGGTTGAATGGCTTCACCGTCTCAATGGACATGAGCTTGAGCAAACTCTAGGAGATGGTGAAGGACAGGGAAACCTGGTGTGCTGCAGTCCATGGGGCAGCAAAGAGTCGGACATGATTGAGCAACTGAACAATATTAGTGAACATTTAAAGAATAATTAATACCAATCCTTCTCAAAGTCTTCCAAAAAATTGAAAAGGGGAACACTCTCAAATTCATTTTACCGGGCCAGCATAACCCGGATATCAAAGCTAGATAAGAACACTACAAGGTTTAGAAAGCCTACGCACTAATATCCCTGATGAAAACATGCAAAAAATTCTCAACAAAAGATTTGTTGTTGCTGTTCAATTTGCTAAGTCATGTCCAACTCTTTCCAACCCCATGGACTGTAGCACACCACTTCCCTGTCCTTCATTGTCTCCCATAGTTTGCTCAAATTCATATCAATTGAGATGGTGAAGCCATCCAACCATCTTATCTCGGTCATCTCCTTCTCCTCTCTCCCTTAATCTTTCCCAGCATCAGGGTCTTTTCCAGTGATTCAGCTCTTTGCATCAGGTGACCAAAGTATTGGAGTTTCAGCATCAGTCCTTACAAACAATAGTCAGGGTTGATTTCCTTTAGGATTGACTGACTGGTTTGATCTCCTTCAGTCCAAGGAGATATACTAACTGAATTCAACAGCATAGCTCTAGTAATCAAACGAGTGTGGTGCTGACATAAAAATAACAGACGTAAACCCATGGAACAGAATTGAGAGCCCAGAAATAAGCCCTTGAATACACGGCCAATTAATATTTGACAAGGGAGCCAAGAATACTCTATGAGAAAATCATAATCTCCTCAATAAATGGTGTTGGAAAAATTGGATTCACATGCAGAAGAATAAAATTGGGCCCTTAACTTACATCACTCACAAAATTGCCTGGAAATTGAAAAAAAATAAAATAAACATAACTGAAACCATGAAACTCCTAGAAGAAAACATAGGGGTAAAACTCCTTGACACAGACTTTAGCAATGACTTTTTTTTTTTTTTTTTTTGGTGGGGGCGGCATTTGACACCAAAAGCACAAACCACAAAAGCGAAAATCAACAAGGACTACATCAAACTAAAAATTTTATGCACAGCAAAAAAAAAAAAAAAAAAAAGAATCAACAAAATAAAAAGGAAACCTACAGAATGGGATAAAATATTTGCAAATCATATACCTGTTAAGGGATTAATTTTCAAAATATATAAGGAATCAACACAACTCAATAACAAGAAAATTAAATAATCTAATTTTAAAATGGGTAAAGAAACTAAATATATTTTTTTCCAAAGAAGATATACAAATGGCCAACAGGTACATGGAAAGATATTCAACATCACTAATTATCAGGGACATTAGGGAAATGTCAAAACCATATTGAGATATTACCTCACAGTTGTTAGACTAGCTAAAATCAAATGACAATAAATAAATGTTGATGAAGATGTGAAGAATGGGAACCCGTGTGCACTGGTGGTGGGAATGTAAATTTGTACAGCCATTATGGAAAGCAGCATAAAAGTTCCTCAAAAAATTAAAAATAGAACTACCATAGTATCAGCAATTTCACTCCAGGGTATGTAACCAAAGAAAATGAAAACAAGATTTTGAAGAGATACCTGTATTATCATGTTCATTGCAACATTATTCATAATAGCCAAGATATAGAAACAACCCAGCGGTCTATCAGCAGATGAATGAATACAGATGTGGTACACATCAATGGAATATTATCCAGCCATGAAAAGGAAAGAAATTCTGCCATTTGTGACATGGATGGGCCTTAAAGGCATAATGTTAAGTGAAATAAGTCAGAGAAAGACAAATGCTGAATGACATCATTTATATGTGGAATCTAAAACAAAACCAAATTGATAAAAACAGAGCAAAATGGTGGTTGCCAGGGCTGGAAGGTGAGGCAAATGGAGAGAGGCTAGTCAAAGGGTACAAATTGATGTAAGTCCTGGGGTATATAGCACGGTGACTATAGTTGATAATACTTTAATATATATTTGAAAGTTGCTACGAAAGTAGATCTTAAATGTTCTCACCACAATTAAGAAATGGTATGTGATGTGATGAGGGTATTAGCTAACATTATGGTGTTAATCATTTCTCAATAAATAAGTTCATCAGATCAACACGCTGTACAACTTAAGCTTACACAACACTATATGGCAACTACATCTCAATGAAGTTGAGCAGAAAAAAGATTCCACTGTAGAGAAAGTCACAGAAGACCTAGAATGTGAGCTTTTCCTATTGCACAAGATTTAGGACATGATGATTGAGATAAAATGATGTTTATTAAATTTTTATAGAAATCCTACAATCCCATTGCTGTCCCCTACCTACTCTATGGCTTAGAGGTTAAAGCGTCTGCCTGCAATGCAGGAGACCTGGGTTCGATCCCTGGGTTGGGAAGATCCCCTGGAGAAGGAAATGGCAACCCACTCCAGTATTCTTGCCCAGAGAATCCCATGGACAGAGGAGCCTGGTAGACTACAGTCCACGGAGTCGCAAAGAGTCAGACATGACTGAGTGACTTCACTTTCACTTTCACCTACCCTATCAAATCTACTTCTCCCATTTGGGGGCTGCTCTTACCCTAATACTATCACATGTATCACTTTTCCTCCAAATCCCCTATTTTGATATAACTGGTCTATTTTATACTCCCTAAAGAGGTGGCATCTATTTCTTACTTCCTCCTCAACTTCTCCCAGATGTTCTCTCCATCAGGATTGCCCTTCTCTCTTTCTTTGTCCAAGTCCCAGCTGGTTTCATCTATTGATGACATTTTCCCTGGATACTTCTGTCTATAGAGTTTCCCTGGTAGCTCAGATGGTAAAGAATCTGCCTGCAATGCAGGAGAACCAGGTTTGATCCCTAGATTGGGAGGATCCCCTGGAGGAGGGAATGCCAACCCACTCTAATATTCTTGCCTGGAGAATCCCAAGGACAGAGGAGGCTGGTGGGCTACAGTCTGTGGGGTCACAAAGAGTTGGACATGCATGACTGAGTAATGAACATTTTCACTTTAGCCTCTATCTACAAGTGACCTGTGAACACCTACAACCCACAATGAATGCATCACTTGATGTTTGGTGTGCACTGCCTTGACTGTACACTAACTTTTCAGTACTGGTATCTAGTCTATTCAAATAAGCCATGCACAATTTGAGGTCATGTGCTTCTTTGCATATATCTTTGCTGACACACAGTGACTAGATAACTGCCTCAAAGGCATTTATAACATTTGGTCACCATATTGTATTTTGCAATTTACTTAACTTTGTCCTTAATAACACTTGCATCCAGTTAAACATGAAGTCCTACTGTGTCAGATTTCTTTAGATCTCTCATATCTATATGTCTCTTACCATCATCTCATCCACCCCTACTCTGGTTCAACCAACCATTATTTCCCCACTTTGATCAGTGGAATAACCTCCTAACTGGTATTTCTGCCTCCACTGTTACCCCTACAAACCACTCAATGTGCAAGGCCAGAGTGGTCTTTCTAAATTGCATATTTGATTATGTCACTTCTCTGATGAAACCTCCTCTATGCATGCCCATTGTACTTAGTGTGAAAACCAAAAGTATCTCCTAGTCTCTAAGGCCCTGCCCACTTCTCTCATTTTGGAGCCACTCTTACTCTGATACCAGCATAAGTCTTTTGTGCAGCAAAACTCTAATTTCTACCTGCACTCTGTGTCCATGTCTCCATCATGCTTGTTCCTGTTCACCCTTCAGAGAACATCTCATGGATTCTTCCTCAGAGGATGTGTTCCATCATATCCTCATAGCTTGTGGTCTTACCCTTTGCATCTCTGATCACAAGCATGAGTCTATAAATAATTAAGTAATGTCCAGTCAAGGCTATGGTTTTTCCAGTGGTCATGTATGGATGTGAGAATTGGACTGTGAAGAAGGCTGAGCACCGAAGAATTGATGCTTTTGAATTGTGGTGTTGGAGAAGACTCTTGAGAGTCCCTTGGACTGCAAGGAGATCCAACCAGTCCATTCTGAAGGAGATCAGCCCTGGGATTTCTTTGGAAGGAATGATGCTAAAGCTGAAACTCCAGTACTTTGGCCACCTCATGCGAAGAGATGACTCATTGGAAAAGACTTTGATGCTGGGAGGGATTGGGGGTGGGAGGAGAAGGGGACGACCTAGGATGAGATGGCTGGATGGCATCACTGACTCGATGGACGTGAGTCTGAGTGAACTCTGGGAGTTGGTGATGGACAGGGAGGCCTGGCGTGCTGCGATTCATGGGGTCGCAAAGAGTCAGACATGACTGAGCGACTGAACTGAACTGAACTGAACTGAACTGAATGTGTGATTTCATGTCAGTCTCCCTAACTACATCTACATTCCCAAGAAGAGAAACCTTTATTTTCTTGTTCACCATTTTATCCTGAGCTCCTAGCTCAGTGCCTGGATTATAGTAAACCTTAAATATCTTAAGTAAACAAATTTACAGTTTAAGTATAAGCTCTTCAAAGCATGAAGTCTGTCTTATTCATTCTTTTATCCTCTATACCTAGCATAAGGTCATTCACATAGTAGACCCCAAATTTTTGGTTGGTCAAAAATTTGTTCAGGTTTTTCCATACCATCTTACAGAAAAAACTGAACAACATTTTGGCCAATTCAATACATATTTTTTGTAATAAGCACCTCTATCTATAGTGTTAGCTTTGTATTTTACAAAAGTTCAAGGATGCTAAGAAAGTAATAAGCATGGAATTTTGAAAAAAGAAACATTAAATGATGGACTTTTTTAAAAATGCAAAACTTTTGGTGCTGATTTAGGGCAAACACAAATATACACTTACCTCTACAGCCTAGAGAGCTAAGGGTTGGATTTGCATATGAAGCTATGATCTTGAATTTACCAGTCTTCAAATAAAATATGACTCTAGACCCAAAGTTTAGACATCATCTATGAATACAGATGGGGCATCTCTGGTGGCTCAGCAGTAAAGAAAATGCCTGCGATGCAGGAACTGCAGGAGATGCAGGTTTAATTCCTGGGTCGGGAAGATTCCCTGGTGGCTCAGATAGTAAAGAACCTGCCTGCAATGCAGGAGACCTCGGCTCAATCCCTGGGTTGGGAAGATCCCCTGGAGGAGGGCATGGAACCCACTCTAGCATTCTTGCCTGGAGAATCCACTGGACAAAGGAGCCTGACAGGCTACAGTCCACAGGATCATGAAGAGTCAGACTTGACTGAAGAGACTTAACACACACAACACATAAATACAGAGAAGAACAATTTCCTACACTAAACATGGTTTAAAGGTCAGTTATTGTTTGGTTGTTGAATGATGTGTTCTTACATTGTTGCACTTACAAAAATAAGCAGGACATTTGTTTCGAGTTATCAGAGAATTTGAATCTTGGCAGCTTCCACCTCTGCTGTATGCAGAGCCAGGGTCTCTCAGACATAAGCTACTCTCTTAGACATTTTCCCAAGCTGTGTTAACTGCTTCAGGCAAGGTGGAAAATATGCCAAGAACAAATGGAGATGCATCACTGAAAAACACCGTGTGGCAGTGATAAACCTCCTAGACTAAACTCAAGACTGCACCCCAAGAAGGGAAGGTTCTGACGGGCACCGCTAATGTATAATAGCAATGCTACCTTCATCGGAAAACAAACCAACCATAGGGCAGCAGTACGGCTTGAAAGTTTCCAAAACTGCGTTTCTCATTTGCATGCCTAGCAATACAACATGTGTTGATAGAGACAAGTTTGCTGAAGTTAAGTGTGAGAAAAAAAAAAAAAAAAGTCTTGTTGCCTGTTGCTTTAAAGTAGGGATTCATGAAATGTATTCCCTGGAGCACTCATATAGGATGATAAAGAGGAAGGGTGTCTATAATCCCTCTTGGAGACTCACCATGCATGCAATCACATTGAAAGCCCTGGAGTAAAGAAATCTGTTAAGCCTGGCATTTCTCAAAATTAATTGAATATGGAGCCTTTTCCTATGTAACATCCTGTTATCATTTATCACTTTTTTGGCTGCTAGGCATCTGCAGCACCTGCCTACATTTAGGGAATTCCCAACTGCGTGAATCTTACTGGGAGGCAAGGCCCATCTCTCACTACAGAAGGTGAAAAGGCACATAGTCTCACTCTGCCTCACTTCGTGGAAACCAGGGCCAGTTGGCTGCTTCCCTGGTATTCTGACTGTGGAAGTAACTGACAGAGAAGCAGAAGCAGTAATGACTCATTCTGGTGGCTACAAGAGGCACAAGGTTCAAGTCCAGCATCTCAGGTGAGGCAAGGAAAGTGTTGCGTCTGCACATGGTGGCAGTGCTATCCCCACTGGGCTAAACCAGAGGCATGATTTTGGTTGTGATTCCAGCCACCAACCTTTCCATTGGCTCCTGATCATTTTTTTGACCTGCTCTTCAGTATTCCCGGCTGTGAATTCATCGCTGTGAATTCATCACTGTGAATTCATGCATTCATTCAAGTCACCCTTCTTTTTTTATTTAGGTCATCCAGGATCAATGCCTGTGGCATGTAAATGAGAATTTTGTTATTACTAATTCTTAAACATCTGGCAGAGGCAGTGCAGAACTATCTTATTTTTTCTTTTTTTTTTTTTATTTTATATAGGAGTGTAGTTGATTAACAATGTTATGATAGTTTCAAGGGGACAGCAAAGGGACTCAGCCATACATATACATGTATCCATTCTCCCTCAAACTCCCCTCCCATCTAGTTTCCCACTTAACATTGAGCCATTTCCCTCAGTAGGACCTTTTGATTATCCATTTTAAATATAGCAGTGTGTACCCATCCATCCCAAACTCCCTGATTATCCCACCCCTCCAACCTCCCCCTCCACCTGGCATCCATAAGTTCCTTCTCTAAGTCTGTGAGTCTCTTTCTATTCTGTAAATAAGTTCATTTGTATCATTTCTTTTTAGATTCCACATATACAGGATGTCATACAATATTTCTCCTTCTCTGTCAGAGTTACTTCACACAGTATGATACTCTCTAGGTCCATACATGTTGCTGCAAATGGAAATATTTTGTAGCAGAACTACTTTAGAACATGTTACATTTGTAAGTAAGTTGGGTGCTAAGATGAAAGTATAGTTAATCAGTGGGCCTTTTCTGCCTTGGTAACCAGACACACTAATACAGATTCCAAAAGCAATTTGCTACTAGGTATGCAGTTTATGAAAAAAAAAAAAAGGTATCAGAAATAAGATCATGTCTGAGCTCACTGCCAGATAATTTAAGAGGTTTCTAGTAGACACCACTTAACACTCTCTGATTTGACCATGACCCTTCCTCCTTGACCCTCCCCCAAGCCACAGTCATCTAGTATTGACCATTCCCTTTGTCTTTGAACACAATCTAAACTAACCCCTCTGTCTTACTGCTAAGCAGTGTGATCTTCGTTCTGATTATGTGGGTTACAAAACTAAAAAAATAGTAATTGTGCAAGACAGAGAGGTTTCAGCCAACATAAGATTATAAACTGTTAAAATGCTAAAATTTAACTTAAAAACCCTAAAATTCAAAAAAAAGAAAATATGTCAGTTTTCCAGGAACAAGAACCAAGTTCAAATGGACCACCTGAGTAGCAGTAGGAGTTGGCATCCTCCGTGTCTCTGGCCAGGCACTGGGAGATAATGAGCCTGCAGGTAAATACAAATGTTAGCATTGGAGAGAGATTTTTTTTCCTCCTTTCCTGGTTGGTGAAAACAGTCTCATATGTTTCTACTAATAATGTCATATCATGGGGTTAGAGATGACATATTTCTTCCTAGGGTGGGTGACCTTGGAATCTCTGCTTGAAATACAACCTCTTCAAATCTGATGCTGTTACTGTTTATTTTGTCACCTTGGTCTAGCATGTCACTTGTGATAATGGACTGATCATAGATGAAATGGGATTCCCTGCTTGTTACTAAGGAAAACCTGGATTTCTGAGCTTAGCCTCTCTCATCTGTACACACTGGCTCACTTCAGCTGATCCTACTTATCCCCCTACCCACACATCCTACTGGTTCTTATAAGAAAATGAGAGGTTCTATACTATGCCTTTTTAAAAGCATTGACTAATACAAATGATTTCTAGCAAGTTCTTTTTTACTTTGCATGCAAAAAATATCCAGCCGAACAATTTGGCTTATTTGGAGAGATAATACGCTGATTCATTAATTAGGATAGCTTTTCCCTTTTCCCATCATCCCTCCCTTGGGCTATAAAACTATAACTATCATTTTCCAGGGGTTGAAGAAATGTTTAGAGGGTCAGAAAGAAAAGAGATAAGAAGCATCCAGTTCTTCCGTGTAAAGCTCAAAATCTAGGGGTTTAGGTACAAAAATAGAGAATGAAAAACTAAATGTATGAATGAGAACTGGAGTCTTCTCCCTTTCAACTGTCCACCAAGGGTCTGATAAGCCCAACACAACAGCTCAGGAGGCAACCAAACAGAAGTGGCCGATTCTAAGGAGCAGGTCACACAAGGTACATGGGCTGGCAGCAGAGAACATGACCAGATAGAGAACAGACAGTGTGATGACCTGAGGACATTTGAGTAAACCACTCAAGCTTTCCTAAAGCTTGACACCAACCTGAGGAGAAAGGAAGTTTACTAAAAAAGAGGGGAGAGGGGGCACGGATCCCAAATGTAGCTAATTCTTTAACTTAAAGTGATTGAAAGTGAAAGTGAAGTCACTCAGTCGTGTCCGACTCTTTGCAACCCCATCGACTGTAGCCTACCAGGTTCCACCGTCCATGGGATTTTCCAGGCAAGAATACTGGAGTGGGTTGCCATTTCCTTCTCCAGGGGATCTTCCCCACCCAGGGATCGAACCCGGGTCTCCCGCGTTGTAGGCAGACGCTTTCCCGTCTGAGCCACCAGCGATTGAGAAATTACAAAATGTTGACAGATTTCACCTAAAGGTAACAAGAGCCCGTGTTTCTTTCTTTTTATTTTTGGCTCACTGGATCTTCACTGCTTTGTGTGGGCTTTCTCTGGCTGCAGCAAATGGGTCTACTCTTCGCTGCACTGCGCAGGCTTCTCATTGTGGTGGCTTCTCTTGTTGTGGAGCACAGGCTCCGGGCCCATGGGCTTCAGTAGTGGCAGCACTCGGGCTGGGTAAGTTGTGGCTCATGGGCTCTAGAGCACTGACTCAACAGTTGTGGAGCACGAGCTTAGTTGCTTCAGGTCATGTGGGATCTTCTCAGACCAGGGTCAAACCTGTGTTTCCTGCACTGGCAGGAAGATTTCCTATCCACCGCACCAGCAGGGAAGTTCAATCCTACATTTTGTGTATCAGAAAAAGTGGAAGCTCAAGATCAGAAACAAAAATGTTACTACCAAAAAATACATTCCATTTGGTACTGCTGAACTTGAGAACTGTGAAGTTTGTATCGACTACACTTAGACTTGCTTAAAGGACTCAAGTCTGAGTGCAATCCAAGCAGAACTGGCCTTTCTCATCATCCTGAATTTCTCCAAGTCTTCAGAGATTGTTGAACTGGGAAGAGAAGGGAGATGGGGAAAGATGTGGAATGAGGCAGCACCTGGAAAGGTTATGAGAAGTACAGGTCAGAAATGAGGGAAGGAAGGAAACAGGAGGATGCAAAGAAGAAAGCATCATCATCTGTCTTTTCTGAAGTCCCAGAGGGGACAGATTCCCTCGTTCATCACTTTGCAGGCTGGGGGCAATGCAAGAGGGAAAGGTCAGGAGTTCCAGGCTAGTGGGAAGATGTCTGCAGATGATACAGAAGAGATGGATCAGATGCATGCTTTGCAGGAAGCATCTAGCTTAGAAATAGTGATTCTGAGAAATTCAAAAATAAAACACTTTCTTATATAAGAGTATAAGAAAGATATGTGGTGAAACAGGCAATGAAACTAACTTCCAAGCTCCTTTATATTTGAGCTGCCACAGTGATATGATCATCTTTTTACATCCAAAATCTGATAGCTTATTCACTTCTAGTGCTGTGGCACAATTCCAGTTCAGGTAATTACATTCTCTTACCTAACTCCTCCTGGAACATCTATTAAATATGTTTCCCATCCCTTCTGGCCCCTGGTTATTTCTTATTCCAAATCTCTAGTACCCAAGGGATGGTGAGCCATGTTAAGCAGCATTCATCACATACCTTGAAATCTCTGAATGAGAAGTGCTGTAAAAGTGCCCATTGATCTTCTTTAGCAAGAGCAGGCCAGCATTCCACAGGCGGTCCAAATCATTTCCTAGATCTCCCCTCCTTATTTACAAGTCCCTCACATTTATCTTGACCCTTTTCCACTTCCTTAATTGTAAGTATCTCAGGAACAAGGAGTATATCTTTTTCTGGTAGCTTCTAGCAAATTATAAATACACCACAAAGCCTGGTGACAGATTACTTAATCACACTTGCACCAAGCTGCAGCCGAGTCCTCTTAGGGCCTGTCATAAACTCATACTCCAGAACCTCCCTCACCAAGTCTGCTTTCCAACCTATCTAAACTAAAATAGCTATTAAAAACCATTTTTCCTTGTCTATCTGACATGGACAAAACTACACAGTAAAGAGGAAAATATGAAAAAGATGGATAAGGTGAGAAAGACATGTGAGAGCTCATAAAGGGTGTCACTCAGTAGGTGCTTATAAACATCCCGGAATGTGCACATAAACCTACAAAGGAGTGAAACGATCAATCAGTCAATAGAGATGTAAACATAGCCCTTTGTGGTTGCAGTGGCAGATACTCACTTAGACAGAGAGCATAGGAAAAAAGGCATTTGGGTCTCAATTTAGAATCTAGGGAAAGTCACCCCCCGTCCCCCGCACAGCTGTACTCAGAGCAGCTGCTTGTAACTGGGCCTCAGGAATGAAGGGAAGCAAGCACACTCAGGCCATCTCTCAACTCTGTTTGCCTCCACATATCAGCTTCATTCTGTTTTCTTTTGTTAATTCTCTAGACACAAAAGATCTCTAAGAGTTCCCAGATGATATATCTACAGCTCATTCACAGCCTGGAGAGAGATCCTAAAATGAGCCCCAAGTCCAAATGACCTAGGAAGGCCCTCCTTGGTCCTGCTGGAGTCAAGTGTCCACCCCGGGACCATAGGATATCATCACCAGGAGAGTGTGACTAGGGGAGAAAGGCTGGAGGAGATCCCAGGTGTGCAACCCCAAAGGGCAAGAGCTAAGAATGGACTAAAGATTGTGTAGCATTGAGTGCATTTTAGCTTAAATATCCAGTCAGTCAGATAGAATAAAAAATGCCAATGGGCTTGTCTCTGTCACCTCTATAAAGCCACCCCTGATGCTAGAAGGGGAGCACTGAGAACCCAGCCCCCTCCCCAGCCACAGCGACAATAGCCTGGTGGGATGCTGGAGGACCTCCGCCCCTCATCGAAGGGCCTTCCCAGATGCTTAGGTGCGTGCTCATGCCTGTAAAGGCCCATCCACCAGGCCTCGTGCTGCTCAACATGACATGATAAGTGAAAGAGAGAGGAAGGACAGATACAGGGACATGGAAGGGAAGCTAGTGGAGGGGGTGGCGTGTTGACAGGGAAGACAGAGGGTTGACCGGCTGCAGGCCCAGAAGATCAACTCTTTGGGTTCCTTTAGCCCTGCAATTCCCAAGTCTTTCTGGAACTTCAAAGCCCTGGTCCCAAGGCATGCCACCCCACCAGGAGGGAGGCAGTGAGACAACCAGGAAGGACCCAGGTTTTCACCCTACACTCAACAAGTCACTTCCATCCTTAGCATCAGTTCCCTCCTTGGTAATACAGTGGACTGGTCTGTGTGTTTGCCATTACCTCTCCACAGCTATTAGCTTTTATCCCTGTGATAACAGCTGACCTAGGCAGGAGGAAAGATCAATAAATTAACAGGTAACATTGCAGCAAGAGACAAGCAGGCCAGGAGGCAATCTTTACAGCATCTTTTGAAGTCTCACAAAAATCCACTCCTGCTCCTGCCTCTGGCTAGCAAATTCTGACCCGATTTCACCCTCATCCTATAACTGTGATTTTCTTGCCTTGGTACGAGTCAAGCATTTTGAGGCCTTTACATAAACACTGCAAAGATTTTGGTTTCACGAGCTGAAGTATAAAAGGCATTGGTCCCACGATGATTAACTGGGGTTTTATAGGCACTTTCTCAAACCAGCACTGGGCAGCATGTATTCAGTTACTGCAGTTATGATTTCATTAGCTTCTCTGATAAATAATGCAATGACTTTAATGATGCATTTCCTCTTTAAAAAGAAAAAAAAACCCACAATGGAAACTCCATTTCATAAAACAAGGAAGAACAATGACTTTAATTTTTATTACTTTTAAATTAATCTGTAAGGTTTCAATAAGTGAAAACTACTTTCTGAGGAAAAAATGCTTTAAAAAGGACAGAAAAGGTTAACCTGTTCAAAAGGTACAATCATCTCTGGGTGAGTGTAGAAAGGATATAGGTCAAGAAGCGGCATGAAATCTCCACCTTCCTTGGTTGAGCCCTTTCTAGATCACAAAACGAAAATGGTCCTGCCAAATTAAAACCCTCCATAACAATAAAACCTGATTTAATGCAGTCATTATTTTTCCATTAAATCTGAATATCATCTAATGCATGGATGTTATTTTAAACCTACCACACTAATGCAAATCCAGCATCACTTGTAAATCAGACCTAAACGTTCCATCAGTTGTCATTATTTCTATTGACAATCTCAATACTTCATCCCCAAGGACATCATGCCCTCAACCTCTGACTCCAAAGACGGGTGGGGAAAGAATAAAGATGTATTTTAATTTCCAACAGAGAGCTGCTTACTGAAGTGTAGAGGTTGGGTCAGTAACACTCTGGAGGTCTCAGCTGAATTTGGTTCAAACATGTAACCCTTGCTTCCCCAGGCCACACTAAGCTGGAAAAACACTCCAGGCTTGGGTTAGGAACAACTGGGAAAGAAAAGGCTCTCTAAGTGCTTAAACCAGAGGAAATTTAGTGCTGGGTATTGGTGACACGGAGATGGAAGAGAATGGAAGAGCTGAGAAGCTGAAGGGAGATGGTGCCAGAGATTGGCAATCACAGGGAGCGGTTGCCACACCTTGGCTGGAGGCACCGGCTAAAGTGGTTCCGGGACCTAAGGGGCAGGGGTGCTGGGAGGACACTGGACACACAGCAGGCCTGGAATAGCTGTGGGATTTGGAGCTATGGCCTCAGAGACCTTACTGTTGCTGGATGCTGCCAGAGGCACATAGTGGCTTCTCTCTTTTTCCTACCCTCTCACTCCCTGCCAGCACCTCCCATTGGCAAACCCAGCTAGAAGAAAAGCAACCTCAGAGCCTGGGAAAGGCTGTCTCTGGACATCTGTCCTCTTCCAATGCAGAGCAGAAGGATGAGGAAAGGGTATGAGAACCAATAGGCCCGGAACTGGCAGAGGTCACAGCTGTATTAGTTTTCCAGGTCTGCCTCGCCACACTGGGCTGCTCCACACTCTGCCTCAAACCGCACCTCGGCTGAGAGCTACAGAAGTCTGGGGAGGGCTTTGATCTGCAGTGTGACAGTTGTTTGTTTTTTTTTTTTTAATCAACTTTAAATTACCAGACCTCCACAGGCAACTTTCCCCTCAAGTCAGAGTCTGTGAGTGGTGGGCATCATCATCCACTTGCCAGCACGTAGCCCACCCTCTGTGCAGCAGACATAAGGTCTGAGGGTTTATATCACCACCCCTGGCTCTGTCACAGTGCCTTCAGAGATAGCAGACACGTGGGCTCAGGCAGGCTAGAGCACGGTATCACCCTCCTCAAGAGGACTGATTCAAGTGAACTGGTGTCTTAAGAGGACACTTATTCTACAAATGCAGGAAAGAGAAGCTATGGATGAGGAAGTATGTGGCCCCAGGAGCCAACATCAGAGACTTGGCTACCAGCCTGAGATGAAGGAGCCACCCAGACGAGGCAGGACTCAAAGAGTCACAGAGAAAGCAAGCCACAACCCTGATGACAGCGTCAGGCTGGAAAACAAACCACCCCCACCCCCGGCACCTCATAACTTTATGGCAGACAACAAATTCTCTTGTGCTTTAAACCATTTGAGTCTTCTGTTGCTTATAATGAGCCCTAACTAAGATAGGGAACCAGTTGCCTCCTCAAAGGTTTGGCGCATGGTGGATGCAAATGAGGGACTTCCTGATAGCTCAGCTGGCAAAGAATCTGCCTGCAATGAAGGAGACCTTGGTCCGATTCCTGGATTGGGAAGATCCCCTGGAGGATGTATGGCAACCCACTCCAGTATTCTTGCCTGGATAATCTCATGGACAGAGGAGCCTGGCAGGCTACATTCTACAGAGTCGCAAAGAGTTGGACACAGCTGAGTGACTAAGCACAGCACAGCAGATGTGAATGAACCAGTGCTTACTGTGGTTTTCTTAAATAGCTGTTGAGAATTTTATTCCAAGCTCCCTGGGAACTGGGCTAGGGGTGGTCTAGCTCTCCTAGCAAGACATCTGATTCTCAGTATCAATGACCTGCGCTAAACCTTTCTCCAACACAGGGCATGCATCCCCACCAGTCTCTCCACCTCAGATGTGTTTCCTAACTTCCAGTAGCCCCCATGTGCCACACCACACCCCCTCCCCGCCACCTGAAAAATTTGAAGCCTCCAACTCATCTCCTTTGTTAAATGGGTTCTAAGTGTCTAATTGTAATTATTTCTCCTGCAGACAAGGGAAAATATATAAATCACAGCTTTTCTGGGTTAGAAAGATTAGCCTCACCGATGAATCTCCTCCTGTGGTGTCCTTTCTATGAGTTGGGCACACCGCAACCTGCCAAGAATAAATTAGCCACAACCCAAAATTGCAGGTAGAACCTTTCTCATAACAGAAACTCATTTGCATCACAATCATATGTAAAGAGCTCTGCGGCAGCCTTCAAAAGCATAAACTTAAGAAAATACCTGCAAGAAATTGTTATTTGGGTCAGTGGCTTAAATGAGGTTGTGTTTCATTTTGTGAATGATATAGACAGATAATAACAAATTGACATCATGTGAATAAAATGTCTGGAGACAGGATGTCATAATGGATGTTTCTCTAGGGCAATGGTTCTCAATTGAGGAGCAGTTTGTTGGGGGACATTAGCAACGTCTGGATACATTTTTGGTTCTCACAACTGGGATGGGAGTATTACTTTGGCAAATACTGGGTAAAAGCCAGGAATGCCACTAAACAGCCTACAATGCACAAGACAGAATTATTCGCAACAAAAACTTAGAGTATCCAGCTTACATTCTTCACAGTGTCAAGGTTACAAAACCCTGCTCTTTGATTTAAAGCCATAGTAAACAGAAGAAAAAACAATTAGATTAACATTGTTCATTCCAACAGATTTAGAGTACATTTAATTTTGGCTTATTTTTGGTTGCAAGGTATAGGAAATCCTACAAGTTTTTCTTCTTATTTTTTATACATTAATTTCTTTATATCACCTTACTACTCTGACTAGATTACTTTATATCACTTTTATATCACCTTACTTCTCTGACTAGACACATTAGAGAAAAAAAGAACTTCATACATCCTTCCTTCTTCCCTTCTTCACCATTAAGTATGAGATTTGCTGAAAGCTTTTTGTAGTTACCTATTATCAAGTAGAAATTCTTCAGCTTGCTAAAGGTTTCTGTCATGACTGGATGTTAAATTTATCAAGTGTTTTTTTTTTTCTATGTCTATGGAGATAATCAAATAGTTATTCCCTTTCTGCTATTAATGCACTGAATTACATTAATCAAATTTTTAACATCAAACCAATCTTTCATGCCTATCATAGACCAAACTTGGTCATGAGTTTTGTGTTTTTATGTATGTTGAATTCAACTTGCTAATATTTTGCAAAGGATTTCAGTATCTGTATCAGGAGCAAGAAGAGTCTGTGATGATCCTTTCTTTTAATTTCTATTCTGATTTGGCATCAAAATTATAGTAGCCTCTTTAAGTAAGTTGAGGAGTACTCCCATTCTATATGCTTTGGAAAAGTCCATGTAAGATTGAAATTTTCTATTCCTCAAGTGTTAGGGAGAACTTCCCTGTAAAACCATGTAAGCGTGCTTCTTTCTTTAAGGAGGAGATTCTTAAGCTATCAGTTATAGGACTATTCTGGTTTTATTCTTTCTTAAATCTTTTGCAATGCTACATATATATTTTTAAGAATTTGTTCACTTCACCTAAGTTTTTTACTCTTGTCATAAAGTTGGTTCATAATAGTTTCTCATTATTTTTTAAATCTGGCACATCTATATCCTTGTCTTTCATTTTTTGTTTATTTAGCTTTTTTCTTTCTTTCCTTGTTCCTCTTGCCAGAGTTTTATCAATCTTATTAATGTTTATAAAGAATCCCCTTTGGCCTTATTGATTCTGCCTGTCTATCTGTGTTTTCAATTTATATTTCTACTGTCTGTAGGTTTATTCTATTATTCTTTTCCTAATTTCTTAAGTTGAATGCTTACCTCATTAATTTTTAGCCTTTTTTTAAATATAAATATATGGTTTTAATTTTACCTCCAGATCCTAGTTTAGCTGCATCTTATAAGCTTCAGTATTTTATTAATATTTTGTTCTGTATACATCCTTACTTCTTATATGATTTTCTTTTAACCATGAGGTAGTGATTTTTTTAAAAATTCCACGTATGAGTTTTTCTACTTATCTTTTTTGAGTATAAATAGATAATAAAAACACTTATTCTGTGGTCAGATAGTATACTCTATATGTTGTCAGCTCTTTGAAATCTATTGAAATGTGCTTTATGACTATTTGGGTGATTGCTTTTCATAGATTATTCATATACACATAAAAATGTGTACTTTGGAGTTAATTATAAATGTATCCATTTGGTCAAGTTTAATTGTAATATTCAAACATTCTATATGCTTATTGACTTTTAAAAATCTGTTTTGTTACTAAAATTGATGAATGAAAATCTCCCACTGTGATGATGAATTTATCTTTTATTCCTTGTACTTTTGTCAGCTTTTGCTTTATGTGTGTGGTGGCTATTCTATTAAAAGTATACAAGTTTTGTGAATTTTAAATCTCTTGGTGAATCAAATCTTTTATATTTATATGTAGTGACTAATTTTGCTCTGCTAAATATCATTTTATGTCTATTTAATTAATATAATTATGCAGCTGTTTTCATTGCTACTTATTTTGTACATGTTTTTTCCATCTTCTTATTTTCAACATTTCTTTGACCCTATTTTCAACATTTCTTTGTCCCTATTTTTAAGTTTTAATTAGTAGCATAAAGATTTTTAATTCAATCTGATAACCACTATCTTTTCAGATTGATTGTTCATTGACATTGACTGGATTACTAGTATTTGAATTTACTTCTGTCATTTGCTTTTGTACAGCCTATTCTAATTTTTCTCTTCTTTCTTTTCTTTCTTAACTCTTTTGATATTGACTCCATTTTTATCTCATTTCAATTTTTCACTCTAGTAATTTGAGAATTTTAAAAGATATTTCTTTCTTTCTTTCTTTGAGAGGTGGTGGTTTCCCTAAAAAATCCAAAATTGATCACTGTGTTCACCTTTGTCACAAAGACTCCAAGAACTCAAGAATACCTTAACTCTAATCACCTTTACAATTGACTCATATGCCACTTTTAATCAGTGTTTATGTTCTTCTAATCCACAAATCATTATGAGATTTACCTAATCATATGTGTTCATACTGACCTTTATCTTTACTGGGTTTGTATATTTTTCTTTCCTTCCTGCATCTCAGATCTCCTCTCTGGGATAATTTTCATTTTCCCTAAAATAGACATTTCCAGATTTCCTTTACAGATAGACAGATTTGGTTGGACCACAATTTTTGTTTATTTGATAGTAGCTTCTCTTAACTTTGAAAGGCAGTTTCATTAAATATAAAATATAGAGAACAGATATGCACTACATGTAGATTCAACACTTATGAAAATTATTTCATAGTCCATAACTTCCATTTATGGAAGTCAGCTGTAAGTTGAATTGTCATTCTTTTTCTCTTCTTTGTCTTCTTTTGGTTTTTTGGGTTTTTTTTAACATGTCTCTGGTGTCCTCTCTGTTGTTTCTAGATATGGATTTTCCTTTATTTATCTGACTTTGGATCTATTGGGCTTTCTGAAACTGAAAATTGATGCTTTCCGTTCTTGAAGTACTGAGTATGGCTTTTTGACTTGGAATGTTGAGTTTCCTTTATTCCCTCTCTTTCCTCCTTCTTGAATTCTCATTAAACATATATTAAACTTGTTCCATGTTTTCTATCCCTTTGTCTTTTTTGCTGTATTCTACAGAATTTCTTCAGCTCTATTTCAGTTCACTTATTTTCTCTTCAGCTGTGTCTTATCTGAGGTTCAAAACAGCCAGTGCCTCTTACATATTAACTGTGACTCTTTTTTTCAGTCTTAGAAGCTTCAGTTGGCTCATTTTATATCTGCTTAGTGATTTTAATAGTCTCTTTTTCCCATAATCTTATTTCATTCTCTTTTTTAAACTTTCTCTCTGACCTTACATTCTACTTCTCCCACTTGATTCCCATCTCAGCCATCCTGACTCCCTTCTATTGCGAGTATACTTCCACCTCCAAATTTTTGCTCTGACTGATCTCTATTGTAAACAAGTAGAATGTTTTCACTTGACTACAAGAAATATGCATGTCTTACTGCTTTACTTCCTTCAAGTTTTTATTTAAATGTCACCATCCAACACAGGGCTTCCCTGGTGGCTCAAATGGTAAAGAATCCACCTGCAATGTGGGAGATCTGGGTTCAATCCCTGGGTTGGGAAGACCCCTTGAAGGAGGGCATGGCAACCCACTCCAGTATTCTTGCCTGGAGAATCCCCACTGACAGAGGTGCCTTGCAGGCTACAGTCCATGGGGTCGCAAAGAGTTGGACATGACTGACTAAGCACAGCACACAGCAAATACCACGTATATTCCTTATATCCACTCCTTCCTTTATCTTCCTCTACAGCACCTCTTACTTTCAAAAACTATAGAGTTGATATATTTAACTTGAATGTATATGACTAAAAGCAGAGATCTTTTCTGCAGTTATTATTATCATTATTATTATTATTGTATCTCCAGTACTTAAAATAGTGCCTGACACTTACAGGACACTATAAGTATTTGTAAATGAATACTAAATACACTTACTCTTTCTGTTGTATCCAATAATCTTGGTTTCTGCTTTTATTTATGATGTTTTATCTCCTTGAGTTCAAGTTCCTTTAATTTATACATGGGAATTCTTTAAGGCCTGCACTGAAGCTATGCTAGCTCAGAAATTTACATTAGCTTTTGTCAGGCAACTTGGATTACAGTAAACTCATGGCCTTGCATGTATTCTTTATTCCTCTGAAGTTTTTCAGGCTGCATACAACATAGTTCCTAATTATATGTCAAAAACTATCAGAAATGAAAATAGTAGGGTACTTTAATGTACTTTTTCAGGGCACATCTTGAAGGCAAAAAATAAATGAGGATATAGAGTAATTAGCACATATATAAGAAATGACATCCTGAATAGAGAAATATGCTTATTTGTATGCCCAAAATAAGTCAAATACTTGGCCATAAAGCAAATCTTCATAAATTTTAAAAAGTAAGAGTTGTCGAGGTCACATGCACAACTATAAGCCTAATAAGAAGAAATTCAACTATTATAAATTAAGAAAAATATCTATCTGATCCTTGTACCAAAGATGAACTAAAACTACATTTGAAAGCTACCTAGGAAGTCATTAAAATGAGGATACTTTAGAACAGCATCTGTGGGACACAGCAAAAGCTTCACTTAGAAGAAAATTATAGCCTCAAATAGCCTCAAAGACTAAAATCAAAGATACTTTGAGTTCATCTTGCTGTTGGCGGTGGTGTTGTTTAGTCACTAGGTCATGTCCAACTCTTTTCAACTCCAGGGACTGTAGCCAATCAGGTTCCTCTGTCCATGGGATTTCCCAGGCAAGAGCGAGGGTTCATCTTAATAAATTAGTTAAAGACCAATACGGTTAACTGGAATTAGAAAGAAAAAGAGAGAAAATTTAAAAAGTAAAGAGAAAAGAGAAATAAAATAAAAATCTCATTCTTTGAAAAGATCAGTAAAAAAAGATAAACCCTTCTAAACCTGATTTGGGAAAGAGAGAAAAATCATTTAGAATTAGCAATGAGAAATGAGATATAAACACAGGCACAGAAAAGATCAAAACAACCTTCAGAGAATATTCTGTGAAAATTGATGGAAGTGAGTTTGAAAAACTAGATAAAATGGATAATTTCCTAACAAAATTTCAATAAGAACCTTCTTTAGAACAATTACAATAGAGGAGCTGGAGCATGAGGTTGAAGGTCCACTTTCAGAATGAAGCTTTCAACACAAGAAAACAGAGTGACTTCTAGGGCTGAAGAATGCAGAGACTCCTGGGCAATTCCAAAGTACACAGCTCCAGAAAAGTATGACCCCAACGTTCTCTTCCTAAACACTGTGTAAATCCAATTATAGAATAATCAGGCCTAAGATTACAACATCTTATTGAATCTTATTGGTAGCCCTGGATCCAGACCTAGCTCAGGGCAGATTATTTGAAAGATGCTGAGAAGATAACCTATGAAGATGTTATGTCCCTTTGGAATCAATATGCTAAAAAGGTTATAAATAAGTTTCTGGTAAATCCATGAAGCTTGGCCCTCTTGGTGCCACTCCCTCAGCTGGAAATTCCAACAATTTCTCAAAACATGCAGATCATCAAATTCAGCCTTGTCAAAATATGCATTCCTGAGCTATTGTTGGTATTGACCATTTCTTGGGAAAGTGTCAACATCATGTTCATATGATTAATGCTCAGATGGAAACATTTTTAAACTCATGAAAAGGAGAGATTAATGAGAATGCCGCTTTCAAGGTCAGAGTCATGCATTTCAGTAAAAATTTACCTCCTTCCAAAAACAAAAAAAAGTGATATTGAACCACAGTTTCTGCTGGGAGGCAGGGGCTGTGAAAGGAGTAAATTAAGCAGTATTTATCAAAATTGGCTGCAGAGATTATATATTACAAGGTTTTGCATTATTATTATAGTCACCATTGAACCATGAAAATTGTATGATTGTTTTGTGCAGCAGGGTGACAACTTGAAGCAGAGAATCCAGCTAAGGGGCGCCTTGAGTCATGACCCACAAAAACTGTGAGATAATAAATGCATGTGTCATTTTAAGCTGCTAAGTTTGTGACAACTTGTTATTCAGCAACAGAAAAGTCATACAGATGCCTCGGACTCTCCTCACCCTCTTCTCACTCCCCGTACAGCCTCCCTCCTCTCCCATCCATCTTTCAGATAAATCATTCCTGCTCACCTTTTCAGGCTCAATTTGAACATCCTATCTTTCAATACCCTTCTCTTCACTCTTCCCTCTACCCCTGTCCTTCAGCTCCATAATACCCACAGATACCCATTATTATACATTTATATCACATGTATGTTTGAAGCTCCCTCATCTTGTACGTCTGACCCTTTGACTGGATGTGTGCACCTTTGAAGCAAAGGGCCATATCTTAGTCATTTTTATATTTTCAATGTCAAGCATGATGCCTGCCATAAAGAAAACATTCAATAAATGTTTGTGTGGTAGGTATACACCTAAGTCCAAAAACTCCTTATTTTAAATAAGTCAATTAAATTATCAACCTCAAATCCCCTCTTCACCAGGCCGGCAGGAAACTTATTCTTAATTTTTCTTATTTTCCTTCCCCTTTTCTGAAAGTCATCCAGAAATCTAAGATCGTACCCTGTGCCAAAGTATTTTGGTAAGAGTCTGCATCACCTGTTCACCCAGGGTGTGCTAACATATTCACTGTCTCTGTCTACATTTCGTTGTGGTATGCAAGCTTCTCATTTTGGTGGCTTCTCTTGTTGCAGAGCACAGGCTCTAGGCATGTGGGCTTTAGTAGTTGCACCATGTGGGTTCAGTAGTTGTGGTGCATGGGCTTAGTTACCTCTCGGCATGTGGGATCTTCCTGGACTAGGGATCAAAACTGTGTCCACAGCGTTAGCAGTCAGATTCATAACCGCTGCACCACCAGGGAAGTCCTATAAGCCCTCTTGACTTGAGCACACCTAAGGTAGACAGCTCTCTGAGTGCTGCCAGCTTCACATCTTGAGTTTCATCTCAAGGCCCCTCTGCTTTTCTGCCTCCAGGCTTTATCCTAAGCCCTGGAGCTCTCTCTGCCTAGGTTCAAGCTCCTCCCAGAAGTAGGGAGGTGTTAACATCCCACCTCCACCCCCCAGGCAACCATTTGCCAAAGGGTCACAGGAGTTGGTGGATAAATGTCCCAGGCTCCTAACATTCAGAAGGACAATTCAGAGGTGCATTGTACAGGTTCCCCCTGAGAACCCCAGTGGCCTGAGCCTCTGTGGCCTGCAGTGGTGACCAGCCCTGTGGCACATCCCTGTTGGCTTTTCCTCCCTCTCCATCTCACTCCTTGCTCCCACACTCTGGATTCTAGAAATCACTCCCAAATAACTATCTTTCCCAGGCTCAGCTTTCAGAGGAAACTCAGACAACCTAGGGCACCTTTTCTGGAGAAAGTGCTAATGAGGAGCGGTAAACCCAAGAGGCAAGTTCTAGACTGAGCAGAGGGGATGGAGAGATGAGGTGAGAATAGACAAACAAAATAAGAAAATCGGATGATAACCTACAGAGCTGTCCCAGTGAAGATGAAGGTTCATCTGTGCAATGTCTGGACCAAGTTCAAGAGGAGGATCATGCAGCTTCCAGGATCTGGGTATTGACAGATTGTTGCTCATGGGTAGATGGAAAGAATGCTAGCTCAGTCTCTGACAGCACTGCTTGAGCAATGTAAATGCTGATGCCACACTGTGACCTCATCCCCAGCCTCTCAAAGTGGGACAGCATGGGGAAAAGAGTGCTTAGACAGCTCTTTGGGAGGAGGAACAATGCCAGCATAAACTGAGAGGTATAAGCAGTGAGGCTGCTGGGAAAGACTAGAGCATCTAGAGCAAATCAATGAGGTCACAGTCAAGGAAAGGGAAAGAAAGAGAGAGGAAGGGAGGAACGAGGTCAGGCATTCCCAGAGCTCCTCTATGGTGCTCAGCACTGAGCTCAGTACTCAGGGTTCCCTTGGCCACACCAGTCTAGAGTTAAATGTGGGCAAATACTGTTTCAAAATGTAGGTTTTATTATTATTCAAGTATAAGGAGTCTTCCCCGGTGGCAGTAATGATAAAGAACCCACCTGCTAACGCAGGAGATGTAAGAGACCCTGGTTCAATCCCTGGAGAAGGAATATCTCCTGGAGAAGGAAATGGCAACCCACTTCAGTATTCTTGCCTGGAAAATCCTACAGACAAAGGAGCCTGGCGGGCTACAGTCCACAGGATCGCAAAGAGTTGGACATGACTGAAGTGACTTAGCATGCACAAATGAGGAGGCCAAAATATTAGGAGACAACTACTATTGAAAAGACAGCTTACTACTCAGCAAGCCATGCCAGGCAGGGCCACATGTAGAAGCACCAGGGACAGTCAAGAGGCCAAAGGAGGGAGGGAAAATAGTGGGCAAGAGTCTTTATTGTTACTTCCATGGGAAGTAAAAGGAAAAAAAGCAGATTTGCTCCAATGCTGAGTTGTGCCCAATTCTTTGCAACCCCGTGGACTGTAGCCCACCAGACTCTGTCCATGGGATTTTCCAGGCAAGAATACCAGAGTAGGTTGCCATTTAAGATTAGCTAATTTGAATAATTTCAGTGATCTCTGGGATGGAGTGTGTGTTCCAAGTCTTCTGGTACCTGGATCTGGAATGATTAGGACAGGGAACTAATTCCCTGAGTATGACAGTAAAGAATATGACTGCAATGCAGGAGACCCAGGTTCAATCCTTGGGTTGAGAAGAACTCCTGAGAAGGGAATGGCAACCCACTCCAATATTCTTGCTGGAGGATTCCATGGACAGAGGAGCTTGGTGGGCTACAGTCCATGGTGTGGCAAAGAGTAAGACACAACTGAGTGATAGACCAGTGAAAGCCTAATGAAGATGGTGACTAGGGTATGGGCTTCTGATTGGCTGGTTTGCATCTGAAAGGCATTCTCTTGGTGAGTTCTTTGCTCTCTCTGGGAATTATTTAATCCTGGGAGGGACAGTCACTTCCAGTGTCAGCAAGCCCCAAGATGTCAAAACACCAAAATAAAATGATGTGCTCAATTCACATATTAAGATTAAGAATCTGCATTTTTAATATGTTCTTGCCCCTGCATGCTATTGCAGGAGTTCCAGCTTCTACAAAGGCTTTCCCATTATTTTTGGCATGACCAGTGGAATTAAACATGTGCTTGGCAAGAAGTCTGGACATTCACTACATAGTAATTATCATTGTCTTTCTTCTCTTGCTCTGAGACAATATAAGTTGTAAACCTATAGGTAAGCAAGAACACCCTATTTGGCCATTGTTTTCTACAGTTTGTTGTCAAGCTGCCTCCCACCAAATGCCAAGGCTGGTTCTTCTGGGAATCAGTGCTTCTGTCTAGCATGGCCATCTCTGGCATGCTTGCTAGGTGTCACAGTTTCTACCAGAAACTATTCCTTCCTCCTCCTTGGGTAGAATACTACCCTTGGGAATACCAGGGACACCTCTGCTGGAGACCAGCCCGCACAACACAACACCACTACCGTTTCCACTGCCTCTGTAGTATATTGTCATCCTCAAGGAACCAAAGCTCAGCAGTGTTCAGATCAAAGGAAAAAACACTCTTGTTTCCATTTATTATTTTACATTCAGTTGAGGTATAAGAAAATTAAGAGTGGTCAATATATATTAAGCTTTCAACTTAAGCTAATGTGCTTGTCACACAATAATGATCTCTCAAAAGTCATAATCTTCAGAACCTATGAACATGTTACTTTACATAGCAAAAGAGATTTTGCAGATATGATTAAATTAATGATCTTGATAAGGAGTGGTTATCCAGGATCCTGTGGGGTGGGTCCAATCTAATCAAAAGAGTCCCTTTAAGTGAAAGATGAAAGTAGAAGCATCAGAATCATAGATAGAGCTCAAGATACTATACTTCTAGCTCTGAGGATGGAGAGAGGAGCCACAAACCAAGGAATAAAGACCGCCTTCAGTAGCTGACAAAAGTAGGAGAATGAATCCTTCCTTAGTCTCCAGAAGAAATATAGCCCTGCTGGTACCTTAATTTTAGGTCAGTGAGACCCAGTTCAGACTTCTGACCTCCAGCATTGTAAGACACAAAATTTGTTTTGCTTTATGCCATTAAGGTTGTGGTAATTTGTTACAGCAGCCATAAGAAATTAACACAGCCAAGTTCTGGGCCAAGTATTTACATGTGTTATCTCAATTCTCTAAAGAACTCAGTGAGGAAATAGCATGATTATTACGACTCAGTAAGTGGGGGAACTAAGTCATGAATAGTTGTGTTAATTGCCCAACTCAGAGCTCACAGTCTCAGAGCTACTGTGTAGCAGAACCAGGCTCTACCCTGTCTGAGGCCATCTTCATTTCAAGGCAGTGTGCTTAACCCATTTGCAGCATGGTCTCCTGGCCATGCATGGAGTTGTATTCAGCGTTCTGCAGCATTTTCAGTGAAATGGTAGTAGCTAGAGTGGACTTCCCTGGTGGCTCAGAGGGTAAAATCATCTGCCTCCAATGTGGGAGACCCGGGTTCGATCCCTGGGTCAGGAAGATCCCCTGGAGAAGGAAATGGCAGCCCACTCCAGTACTCTTGCCTGGAAAATCCCATGGACGGAGGAGCCTGATGGGCTGTAGTCCATGTGGTCACAAAGAGTCAGACACAACTGAGTGACTTCACTTCACTTCAGAGTAGGACAGGCCCACACCTTTCCAGTCTCAAAGAGTATGCCTTACCAACACAGGATAGTAATTGGATAATTTGGTCATTCTCTGCTTCTCCTGGCCTGAGAATTTTCCATTTCTATCCCTAGTCCAGCCAGGATTCTAGTCCAGCCAGAATCCTCTAAAGAAAGCTGGGCTGTCACTGCTCTCCCTGGCCTTAGTCCCACCCATCTCATCTGAGCCAATCATGTGCAAGCATATGGAGTTCTTTACTAAGGAGTCTAATGGATCTCAGAGCAGGGAAACAAACATTGGTGCTTTATTGAACTTGCTGTTATTTTAGATCCCCCGGGGAAGGTCTGATAGCTTAAGACCTTCTAAAGGAACATGCCCAATGTTGGCACCTTCTTCCCTGACTTGTGCCAACGCCACATTCTTCTGTAAAGCCCCATTTTCCAAGTACCCCCAAGTGTCTGGGATCCCCCTGCCTTGGGGTTCTCTGCCCTTCTTCATTTCCTCTTGTTATTATCTTGCAAACCACATGTTGATGGGGTCTTTCTCTGCTCTGTCACTGGATCTGGAGGGGACAGTTGTGAGCTCAGGCTATAAGATAAGGACAGAAGTAGCAGATGCTGAATTTTAGTCCATTTTCCCCATCAGTAAAGGCTGCATCTGATTTCCTCAGTCACTCAGCTCACCAAGGAGAGCATAATTGTTCTCGGATTCAGCACAGTATGAGGAAAGCTCATTGTCCTAACAGCAGGGCTGTGGCTATTTGTGAATCAATGACCCTTTCCTCCCTGGCTGAGGATCAACTTGCTTTCTCAAGTCAGACTTAGAACTACCAGCCCAGCTGTCCTGGATCTCCCTTGGACAGCCTGGATAAGCAACAATGGCTTTGAGTCTGCAAGAGTTGGGCAGGAGGGTTTTAGGAAGGTTTTGTCATTCATTCTAACTCATCCATCCTCCAGCTTCCACTTCTAGGCTGGACCAGGAGACAATTGGGCTACAGATACCATGGTGCTCTTAGACTGGCCCCAAGTGCTGAACCTAACTTGTCTCCCTGCTTCTCTCTGACTTCAGGCTACCTTTCTCTAAAGATGCTCTTTATCTCCTCATGCAAACAGATGTCCAGAAGGCTTGAGCAATTGAGCAAGCATCCAGAGTTTCTTGTGAAAGTCTTTGACACTTCTTGGAAGGTAGAAAAATGGACCTTTTCTAACGATTATTGCTGCTTTGATGGCTGTCATTTTTAACCGTGCTGATGGTTCTTTGGGGTCTCTGCTCCTGGGAAGACTGAAGTTCACACACTAAGTAACCCTGAGGAGTTTGAGTGCATGTATATACGTATGACCTTCTTCCAAAGCCTCAAGAACTCTATGAGTCAGTCTCAACATTGGCCATATGTCTAGACCATCCAAATGTGGCTTTAAAGCCCCATCAGGGTTCTCACCTGTCAAGCTTACTCAAGCAGGCAGAAGAGCTGTCATCCTCAAGCTCTGTAGAGACACCTTCAGAGCCCATGGGTGAAGACAAGGACAGCGGTAGCTTTCTTTAGCTCAGAGGCAATAGCCTGAGTCTGAGCCACATGGTTGACCAGATAGGCTTTCCTTTAACCGTAGCTTCTCCCCCAACCCCGCTCTGGTCCTCTGGTATTCCTGATGGGCTGCCTCCCTGAGGATTACCCAGCTCTCTCCTACATCCTCTGACCTGTACTTCCCAGCAAGGAAAGGGCAAACTGGGTGGAAGCCAGCTCCTAAATCAGGGACATGGAATCCAGAAGGTGTGCCGCTCACCATCATCTGGGAAATGAGTCCCAGTTGACACAAGTGAAATGCCTGTGCATCAGGTGGGTAGGATGGAGACAAAGATGGCTGTTAAATCACAGCAGAGGGAAGATACTTAGGGGATAGTGGGCAGAAGCTATGCCAGACACTAAGTGCCAACAGCAGGAGTGATTCCTTACACTCCAGCCTAAGCTGGGGAGTGTGAGGGGGTTTATTCTCACAACTACTAGACTCAGTCCCCAAAGTCACCTCAGTTCAGTTCAGTTCAGTTGCTCAGTCATGTCCGACTCTTTGCGACCCCATGAATTGCAGCACTCCAGGCCTCCCTGTCCATCACCAACTCCCAGAATTCACTCAAACTCACATCCATCGAGTTGGTGATGCCATCCAGCCATCTCATCCTCTGTCATCCCCTTTTCCTCCTGCCCCCAACCCCTCCCAGCATCAGAGTCTTTTCCAATGAGTCAACTCTTTGCATGAGGTGGCCAAAGTACTGGAGTTTCAGCTTAGCATCATTCTTTCCAAAGAACACCCAGGGCTGATCTCCTTCAGAATGGACTGGTTGGATCTCCTTGCAGTCCAAGGGACTCTCAAGAGTCTTCTCCAACACCACAGTTCAAACACATTAATTCTTCGGCACTCAGCCTTCTTCACAGTCCAACTCTCACATCCATACATGACCACTGGAAAAACCACAGCCTTGACTTAGATGGACCTTTGTTGGCAAAGTAATGTCTCTGCTTTTGAATATGCTATCTAGGTTGGTCATAACTTTCCTTCCAAGGAGTAAGCATCTTTTAATTTCATGGCTGCAGTCACCATCTTCAGTGATTTTGGAACCCAAAAAAATAAAGTCTACCACTGTTTCCACTGTTTCCCCATCTATTTCCCATGAAGTGATGGGACCAGATGCCATGATCTTCATTTTCTGAATGTTGAGTTTTAAGCCAACTTTTTCACTCTCCGCTTTCACTTTCATCAAGAGGCTTTTTAGTTCCTCTTCACTTTCACCTCAGATACTTCTAACTACGCCAAGTCCTGCCCCTAGCTTTGGACATGATTTTTCTGGCTCTCTTGGCATCCTTTCTCAGGCACAATTCTTATGCACCACCACCATGGTGGGAGATCATATTGGTTTCCTGTGGCTGCTGTAACAAATATGACAAAATTGGTGGCTTAAAGCAGCATATGTTTATTCTCTTACAGCTCTGGAGGATAGAAATCCAAAGCCAGTTTCAGGGAGTGGGAGTCAAGGTGTCAGCAGGGTCATGCTCCCCTAGAGGCTCGAAGAGAGAACTTATTTTTCTGCCTTTTCTTAACTTCTGGTGGCTGCCAGCAGTCCTTGTAATCCTTGGCTTGCAATTCCTTCCTCCATGTTCAAAGCCAGTACATAACATCCTCAGATGTTCCCATCCTTATCACACTGCCCTGTTCCTCTCTGTGTCAGAGAGCCCTCTGCTTCCTTCTTATAAGTGTGTGAGTGCTAAGTCACTTCAGTCATGCTTGACTCTTTGTGACCCTGTGGACTATAGCCCACCAGACTCCTTTGTCCATAAGATTCTTCATGCAAGAATACTAGAGTGGGTTGCCATGCCCTCTTCCAGGGGATCCTCACGACCAAAGGATGGAACCCACATCTCTTATGTCTGCTGCATTGGCAGGAGTGTTTTTTTTACCACTAGTGCCACTTGGGAAGCTCCTTCTTATACGAGACTGACCCAGATAATCCAGGATAATCTCCATCTCAGGATCCTTAACTCATGTCTGCAACAGACCCTTTTTTCCACATGAGGTGACATTCCCAATATTCCAGGGCTTAGGACTTGGACCTCTGGGGGATTTATTCAGCCTATCACAGGGCCCCCTTCTCAGGCCTGAAGAGAATCAGACTTATGAGAGGACAATAAAAGAACTTAATTCTGGATCTTTTACTCTCTGAAGCCCAAGCTTTCCCTATTCCATCATATTACTGTCATGAAATAATTGTAAATTTTTGAATCTAGGAGGTTACAAATTTACTCACATGGAAATAGACCCTTGAGCTCCAGAGCCTCTTGGAAGCAACTGGCCACTGCCTGAACTAAGGATGACAGGGCCTCTGCAATCCTCCTTGTGGCCGAAGTCCTTTGCCAGCTCCTGTGAAGCAGGCTAAGTCATTCCAAACCACTGACTGTCAGAGAAGGCAGTAAAGTAGGACAGAAGGAGTGTTTGCATGGTCAGCTGAGCTTTCTCATGGTTTTCAAAACACTGCTGGTGTCAGTTATCTTGTGAGGAGTGGGTCAAAAGTGTAGCTTTTATGGAGGCAAAAGAGAATGCTCATTTCATTATAAAAATACCTGTGTTGGCTAAATGCTAAGTCAAATAATACCAAATACCACCACAGCCATGGCTCTGCCCTTTTTGTATGTCATCACATGTAAATCCTAATTTCATTAACCTTGCATGCATCCCATTTCCCCATTTAAATTATTCCCAGAGATGCAATCTCTTGCCATCTGTGTAAGCAAAGCAAATGCAAGCGCTGTCTCACTCACAGTCAGCTCTCAGCTAAGATAAATTCATGTGTATTTCGGCAGCTTTCTCTTTGCTGCAGTGCTTGTGCACAAAAACAACATGGCTTGGCTCATAAATATCATCACCTTAGTTGACTCTCCAAGCCATGCAGAGAAATATTGGCAATAACATTCCACTTTGATTCTTTTTTTCATCAGACAGGTGTACTTAGCTTTATGGGAGAAGCATTCCTAAAGCATTGGCTATCCTGTAAATTTTGTAAAGCAAATCTCTTTTTAACATTGATTTCCATTATGTCTGAGACATTTTCCCAAATCTTTTGCTCTTACTGCTTAGTTTTGATGACTGTGCAGACAAGGAGGGGAGGAATGAGTTTCTTAAGGGCCAGCTGCCTACCTGCTAGGGACAATCTAACAAACAGGAAGCCTCGAGCTGCAGAATGTTTCTGAATCTCTCCTGTGAAATGACCCAAGGCCTGTTCCAACTCAGGCAACCTCCAACTCCTCCGCTACCATGAATTTGATGGGGAGGCAAAAGGGGACAGAGACATGACATGGGAGAAATAGCAAAACAAGGCATGCGTTTGCTCCAGCAGAGGCATGGGAGCTTGGGGTGGCTCAGCAGGACAAGAAGGACAAAGTGGAGGTGACCTGGGTAGTTAGGAAGGCAGAAGGGTGCAATGAAAGCTCTTGGACTTTGGTAACATACTGGATGGAGGTCAAATGTTGGTTACATTCAAGCTTGATGTGCTCACCCTCAGCAAAGTCTGACACAATTTCTGAGCCTGTTTTCTCATTTGTAAAAGAAAGATAGTAATACTTACTGGTGTCAGTGGTGGTTAGTTGTGAGCGTTAGACGTAATCTGAAAAACCCATATAGTGAATGCTTTAGTCTTTTCAGGCCATATGGTCTCTGCTCCAACAACTCTGCCCATGTAGCATGAAAACAGGCATAGACAGTATGCAATGTAGGCTGGGGCTCTGTTCCAGTAAAACTTTATTTATAAAAACAAGCAGTGAGCTGGATTTGACCTGTGGAGGATATTTCATCTATTAGTAGTACACAGCCTAGTACACAGCCTAGTTAAGGTGATGCTCCTGGGCCAGTTTGCACTCAAATCCATTTACCATCCTTGTCTGCATGTCTCTGGACCACTCCAGGATTAGGAGAACTCTAATCTTTCTTCTCCTTTGCCTACTAGCTCCTGGATGGATTTGGCCAGTAAGAGGAGTGGGTGGGAGTCAGAGACAGGTTACTCTCTGTTAGGCCTGTGAATCTGGCAGCATTTGCCTCACTAGACAGCCCATCCCTGCACAGCTTTGGCTTCCTGCTTCTCAGCACCTGCGAAGCAGCTGCCATCTCCTTATCTTTCCCCCACCCACCTTAGTGTGGTCATAGCTAATCTTTGGGATGTCTCACCATCACCTGATGGCATTCTAGCTCTCCTGGCCTTTTTGTAATTAGCTCGTGTATTAGTTCCCTGGATTTCCCTGGTTCCTCAGACAATAAAGAATCCACCTGCAATATAGGAGACTCAGGTTCAATCCCTGGGTTGGGAAGCTCCCCTGGAGAAGGGAATGGCTATCCACTCCAGTATTCTTGCCTGGGAAATCCCATGGACAGAGGAGCCTAGTGGGTTATAGTCCATGGGGTCTCAAAGAGTCTGACACGACTGAACGACTAGTGCATGCGTGCACACACACACACACACACACACACACACACATTCAGTTACCTCTCTTGAACTATCTGGCTTGAACTCACTTGTTTTCCTGACTAGACCCTAACTAAAAGATTTCATTTTTTGTAAACAGTTGATGTTCTTAATTAATTCATTTAAATACCTGAATATATTTCATTTCATGAAACATTTCTGCAGAATAAATATCTGTAAATAGATTCTTACCTAGTTCTTATAAGGAGAAATGCAGAATTTTTGTCATTCAGTCAACAAACAAGTGTGTGCCAGGCATTGTTCTACACCCTGGTAATACAGCAATGAACCCAAGGTTATACAATCTAATAAACTAGCTGATGACTTTATTCATCATGCAATCCAACTACTTTGTATTACATGCAAGGAAAATAAGACCACAAAGATAATTGAAGCTAATGTGTATTTGGGGATGTAATTTGTGGGAGGCTTTCATCTAAGTACTTTATCTTGATTAACTTCCTTAACACTCATGACAGCCCAATGAAGTAGGCAGTATTGTTTTCCCCATTTTAGTGATGTACAGAGAGGTAAAAGAATTTATCTGAAAGCATTTAGCTAGCAAATGATGGAGCTGGGACTTGAACCCAGGCAGCCTGGCTGCTAATCTCAAGCTCCTAATCATACTTAGGGAGGAAGTAGACTTCCTCCCTCCCAAGAGAGTAAAGGACATGCTGAAGGCCACGGTCACTGGCATAGTCGGGACCAGAACAAGGTTCTCAAGTTCTAGTTATAAGTTACAACCTTTAGTGAATTGGCAGCCACTGCTATAATCATTAAGACAACAGCCATCTCTCTAGAAGAAATAACAAAAAGAAATCACTATATGTCTCTTTATAGTCTTTAATATACTCCATAAAAGATCACAGAAGTTGATGAGGAATCTGCTGCACCAGCCATCAATAACACTTTGCAAAATGTCCAAAATCTAACAAACATTCTAAAAAATCATAAAAGCAGAATTTCACAGGTAAGAGATCATAGTTAAGTGGTTTAGAAATTATTTCAACTTAGTAAGCCTTTCTTTAAATCAAAGCTTCTGAAGGATTCCAATAAACCAATTAACCAATAAAAGTGGAACTGCCACAATTGGGATGGGTGGAGTGTTAGAAGTTTCCTCTCCTGGCCTCTGTTTCCCTTCCTAGCCCTGAGCAGACTCCCCACCAGTGCCACCACACCCTAGTCTCCTTAAACCCCTGAGAAGTGACAGAACTTCTCCCAAAGTTGTTGGGGTGACTAGGACACAGTCAAGATCAGAGCCCAGACTCTGAGTCCCTCACCAATACTATTCTCAGCATCATCACTGTATGCTCTGTTGTCTAAGTTTGGGGAACCATGAATATCTTTCCAGCAGGCAAATGTTTTTTGAGCCCATCCACATGGGCAGCAATAAAAGAAGACGGAATGGCCAGCAGGGAGAGGATAAAAGAGAAAGCCTCAGAGCAGGCCTAATTTCTGAGGCTCTAATCATCCCCAGCTACATGGTCAAGGCTGTACTGAGATAAATGGAGAAGAAAACAGCTCTCTGATCCACTTGGGGGGTGGAGTGGGGGAGCACTCGAAATGGCTCAGCAAGAATTTCCCAAGATATCAAAAGCCTGAGCTCCTAGGACTATAATGAGCTGGCAATGCAGCCCAGGGCTTGCTGTTCACAGTTGTTTTTATGGCAGAACAGCAGGGCTGGCTGCCATAGCGCTGGAGCCCAGAATTTGAGAGGGCCCACGGGTTTCCATGCTGCAGTGGTTCTTACCCCTGATACATTTCTCTAAGGCTTTCCCCAATGTAGCCAACAACCTCCAGCTGCCATTTAAACTTCATAGGGATTCCCAGTTCTCAGCAGAGAGAAAGGAAAGCCCTGGAAACCCCCAGCTTTGAGACAGCTCTCTTAGCTTAGGAGCCCAGTGATGCAGAGACAAATCCTTGATGGCTGAGCAGAGTGGGCTGGATAGAGGACGAAGCAGGGTGATAGACTGGGAGCCTGCTGCCCCAGGGATGTCTGTTGTCTGCTCTACAAGTGCCAGCCCAGTGACCAAAGCAAGGTCACTAAAGATCATTAACCTCCAGAATCGCTGGCCAGGTTTCACATGTAGCTACACATCATCTCTTTGTTGAGATTTCCACCTTTTCTAAACAGACTGTATTATCCAAAGGTATTCTCTGCAGAACCAGACCTGAATGGTGTGTTTTCTTTGCCATTAAGGTCTGGTTGAAAACTCAGAAGTTTTGCTTGAATTACCATCAAACCATAGGGGTTCCTTGGTGGCTCAGGTGGTAAAGAACCCGCCTGCCAATGCAGCAGATATAAGAGACATGGGTTCGATCCCTGGGTCAGGAAGATCCCCTGGAGGAGGAACTGGCAATCCACTCCAGTATTCTTCCCTGGGAAATTCCCTAAACAGAGAAGCCTGGTGGGCTACAGTGCATGGGGTCACAAAAAGTCAGACATGATTGAAGGACTAACACTTTTATTTTTCACCATCAACCCAAGTCTTATGAAGACATAGGGCCTGATGGTTTGCCACTTATGGATTAGACACTAGTTATTTTTTCTGACTTTTAACAGTTTTTCAGTCTAACTTGTCATCCCAATGTTCTTCCCATTCCAGATGACAATGCAAATTCGACATGCAGCATGCACTTAGAGCTGCCCTTCCAGAAAGCCTGAGTACCTAATGGTTCATGATACTATTGGCTTGTTGTTGTTGTTGTTGTTGTTGTTGTTTTCCAAGTAAATTCTTTTTTAAATTCCAGTAAATTGGTTAAGTTTATGTCTTAAAGTAAAAAAAAAAGTCAATGTTTTCAATTGTTCTCTCTTCTCTCAGGGTATCCTCTCATGGGAATAGACTTTATCAGAGTTGGCAGAGGGTCCAACATTGCCTTCCTCTCATGTTCCAAGCTTTCCCCTCTTCATTTTGTCAGAGCCTTTCTGTAGTCATGGGCCTGACCTTGAAAACTTCATTCAGGAGCTATGACTAAGGCCAATGATAAGCAGGCTCTACCCTACTCTGTTCTGGAGGCATCCATGTCTATCATTCAATTCCAGATTCTTCCCTTCTTAAAAAAGTGCAAAAAAAATTAGCAGTGCATGCTAAGACGCTTCAGTCATGTCCGATACTTTGCAACTCCACGGACTTTAGCCCACCAGGCTTCTCTGTCTCTGGGATTCTCCAGGCAAGAATACTGGAGTACATTGTCATGCTTTTCTTCAGGGCATCTTCCCAACCCAGGAACTTAGCCCGGGTCTCCTTCATTGGCACTTGAGTTCTTTACCATTAGTGCTATTTGGGAAGCCCCAAATTAGCAGCAGTCATGTCTAATCAGTGGGACTTGGGGAGATCTGAATTTTCTACTCCTTTACCTTTTTTTTCTGATTCTATCATATATCTCCCATGGAATAAAAGAACTATTATCTTTACTTGTGTGATAATTGTCCCTCCACATTTTGTTCTAATTTTACCAAACTCATAAATCACTAAGCAATAAATTTTTTAACTTTAATTGCTTTTAAATTTCAGATAAAAAGAATAATACATTTTTTACACTTTTAAGAGTTTATTAAATAAGGGACAAAAATGTGAGGAAGCAGAAGGAAGCTGTCTAGAACTATACCATCCAATATAATAGCCACCAACCACATGTGACTGTTGAGTACTTGGAAATGGGACCAGTTCAACCTGAGATGACTAGGAAGTGACAAATGCACACCAGATTTTGAAGACATACTTTAATGTGAGAAAAGGAATGTAAAACATCTCATTAATACTTTTATATTGATTGCTTATTGAAATGTTAATATTGTAAACACTTATTTTAAATAAAATATATTACCATAATTAATTTCACTTGTTTCTTTTTATTTTTTAATTGTAGCTACCAAAAAATGTTAAATTACACATGTGACTTGAATTGTATTTCTATTGATGGCACTGGTCTACAGGCTTTCTGAATCCTTTACATTCAAAATTCCCACAAAACAACACTTCTAAACAATTGTTGGTGCCTACTGGATATCCAAGCAAACACCCTCTTCAAACAACAAAAGAGAATACTCTACACGTGGACATCACCAGATGGTCAATATCGAAATCAGATTGATTATAATATAATCTTTGCAGCCAAAGATAGAGAAGCTCTATACAGTCAACAAAAACAAGACCAGGAGCTGACTGTGGCTCAGATCATGAACTCTTTATTGTCAAATTCAGACGTAAATTGAAGAAAGTAGGGAAACCCAGTAGACCATTCAGGTATGACCTAAATCAAATCCCTTATGATTACACAGTGGATGTAACAAATAGATTCAAGGGATTAGATCTGATAGACAGAGTGCCTGAAGAACTATGGATGGAGGTTCGTGACATTGTACAGGAGGCAGTGATCAAGACCATCCCCAAGAAAAAGAAATGCAAAAGGGCAAAATGGTCGTCTGACAAGGCCTTACAAATAGCTGAGAAAAGAAGAGAAGAGAAAGGCAAAGAAGAAAAAGAAAGATATACCCATTTGAATGCAGAGTTCCAAAGAATAGAAAGCAGAAATATGAAAGCCTTCCTCAGTGATCAATGCAAAGAAATGGAGGAAAAAAGTAGAATGGGAAAGACCAGAGATCTCTTCAAGAAAATTAGAGACACCAAGGGAACATTTCATGCAAAGATGGGCACAATAAAAGATAGAAATGGTATGGACCCAACAGAAGATATTAAGAAGAGGTGGCAAGAATATACAGAAGAACTATACAAAAAAGATCTTCATGACCCAGATAACCACAATGGTGTGATCACTCACCTAGAGCCAGACATCCTGGAATGTGAAGTCAAGTGGACCTTAGGAAGCATCACAACAAACAAAGCTAGTGGATGTGATGGAATTCCAGCTGAGCTATTTCAAATCCTAAAAGACGATGCTGTGAAAGTGCTGCACTCAATATGCCAACAAATTTGGAAAACTCAGCAGTGGCCACAGGACTTGAAAAGGTCAGTTTTCACTTCAATCCCGAAGAAAGGCAATGCCAAAGAATGTTCAAACTACTGCACAATTGCTCTCATCTCACACACGAGCAAAGAAATTCTCAAAATTCTCCAAGCCAGGCTTCAACAGTATGTGAACCGTGAACTTTCAGAAGTTCAAGTTGGTTTTAGAAAAGGCAGAGGAACCAGAGATCAAATTGCCAACATCCACTGGATCATGGAAAAAGCAAGAGAGTTCCAGGGAAACATCTATGTCTGCTTTATTGACTATGCCAAAGCCTTTGACTGTGTGGATCACAATAAACTGTGGAGAATTCTGAAGGAGATGGGAGTACCAGACCGCCTGACCTACCTCCTGAGAAATCTGTATGCAGGCCAAGAAGCAACAATTAGGACCAGACATGGAACATCAGACTGGCTCCAAACTGGGAAAGGAGTATATCAAAGCTACATATTGTCACCCTGCTTATTTAACTTTTATACAGAGTACATCATGAGAAATGCCAGGCTGGAGGAAGCACAAGCTGGAATTAAGATTGCCGGGAGAAATATCATTAACCTCAGACATGCAGATGACACCACCCTTATGGCAGAAAGTGAAGAAGAACTAAGAGCCTCTTGATGAAAGTAAAGAGGAGAGTGAAAATGTTGGCTTAAAACTCAGCATTCAGAAAACTAAGATCACAGCATGCAGTCCCATCACTTCATAGAAAATAGATGGGGAAACAATGGAAACAGTGACAGACTTTATTTTGGGGGGCTCCAAAATCACTGCAGATGGTGACTGCAGCCATGAAATTAAAAGACGCTTACTCCTTGGAAGAAAAGTTATGACTAACTTGACAGCGTATTAAAAAGCAGAGACATTATTTTACCAACAAAGGTCAAACTAGTCAAAGCTATGGTTTTCCAGTAGTCATGTATGGATGTGAGAGTTGGACTATAAAGAAATCTGAGCACTGAAGAATTGATGCTTTTGAACTGTGGTGCTGGAAAAGACTCTTGAGAGTCCCTAGGACTGCAAGGGGATCCAGCCAGTCCATCCTAAAGGAAATCAGTCCTGAATATTCATTGGAAGGACTGATGCTAAAGCTGAAGCTTCAATACTTTGGCCACCTGATGCAAAGAACTAACTCATTTGAAAAGACCCTGATCATGGGAAAGATTGAAGGTGGGAGTACAAGGAGATGACAGAGGATGAGATGGTTGGACAGCATCATCGACGGGATGGACATGAGTTTGAGTAGGCTCCAGGAATTGGTGTTGGACAGGGAAGCCTGGCGTGCTGCAGTTCGTGGGGTCACAAAGAATCAGACACGACTGAGTGATTGAACTGCACTGAACTGGATGTCACTTTGCCAACAAAGCCTGTATAGTCAAAGCTATGGTTTTTCCGATAGTCACATATGGATATGAGAGTTGGACCATAAAGAAGACTGAGAACCAAAGAACTGATGCTTTTGAATTGTAATGCTGGCGAAGACTCTTGAGAGTTGCTCAGACAGCAAGAAAATCAAACCAATCAATGCTAAAGGAAATCAACCCTGAATATTCATTTGAAGGATTGATGCTGAAGCTGAAGACCCAATACTTTGGCCACCTGATGGGAAAAGCCGACTCATTGGAAAAGACCCTTATGCTGGGAAGACTGAGGGCAGGAGGAGAAGTGGGTGACAGAAAATGAGAAGGTTTGATGACAACAGCTACTCAGTGGACTTGAGTTTAAGCCAATTCCGGGAGGTAGTAAAGGACAGGGAAGCCTGGTATGCTGCAGTCCATGAGGTTGCAAAAAGTTGGATACAACTTAGCAACTGAACAACAATGAACAACTTACTTCTCCTCGCAGCAGTGATTCCTCATCTATGAAGGAAGATGTACACAGTGGTTTCCAGGGTCCCCCCAGTGATAAGATTCTACAGTAGGAAGTTGTGTGATTCCTCTTATCTAAGTCACACTCCCCTTCTCTGCAAAAGCAAAACAATAATGGCACTTACCTCACCAACAATGCTAAGCATGGTGCTGAAAACTTATTATTTCAGACAAGCATGCTAGTTTATCCAAAGACCAGTAACAGCCCCTTGGGGTGCATATTATGCTCATTTTAGGGTCTACTTACACTCGGTAGTTATTACTTTAGGAAAGTGTGCTGAATTTATTTTTACTTCCTTGAATCAGGCCTCCTCTCAATTTCCTCTCTTCCTGGCTGATTCAGATCAGCTTCCAATGGCAACATGGCTGGTGGAATCACAGCTGAGGGAGGAATCTTTTCAGCTCTCCTCCATCTCCCATTACTTCTCTGCCCAATATCCGTCCAGATGTTTTCTCATCAGACCCAACATAAGTGAAACCAGAATCTTAAATCATCCTCTTGCTCATTTTGCAGACATTGAATCAGCCTCTTCCTCCCTCCAGCCAGCAGTCTTATCAATGTCTGAGATCATTTTTCACCTCATCAGAGACCCTGTAACTACATGGTCAAATTCATCAGCCACTAGCCATATGTGACTATTGAGCATTTTAAGTGTGGCTATTCCAAATTAAAATGTGCTGAATGTTTAAAATATTCCCAGATTTTGAAGGGTAACTGCAAAAATTTTAAAAAGGAATGTAAATTATCTCATTAAAGACTTTTATATATTGATTACACACTGAAATGAAAATATTTGCAATTTATTGGTTTAGGTTAAAATATATTATGAAAATATATATTAGGTTAAAATATATTATGAAAGTAAAATTCACCTGTTTAACTTCTTTAATATGGCTACCAGAAAATTTTAAGTCATATGTATGATTTGCATTATATTTCTATTGGATAGTTGGTGCTGCATTTACAATGATCAGCTTTTAATGCTTACTACTCTGGAGTAATAGCACAGAGCCTTCCTTGTAAACTACCAGACTGCAATCAGTAAATGGAACAAACGGACATCTTAGGTGTAAGAATAATATGTCTTATTTTCTTCTCCCATTGTTAGAAGAGATAGACTTGTTTTCCCCTGCCCTTTGATGAAAACTTGATTTCCAGTCACTCTTAAGCGTTAGAAAATCTCAGAATCATTTGAATCACAGAACACATTCAATTTGCACTTAAAATTCCAAACACACATACTATCTCCTAGCTTCATTCAAAGTTTGGAAGACTCACCCTTCCTTAGCTAGATCTGCTGTGAGGAAAAAATAAGTCAGTCAGTGAAGGGGGCAGGGCTGTCACGTTCCGCTTTCTCTCCTAGTCACTCTTCCCCAACCTGCTACCAGGTTTCTGATTCCTCCAATGCTGGAGAGCAGGCAGCCATGGGGGTGGGGTCCTGCTGAGAGCAGGCAGTGGGATCCCGGGGCCCCGCAGGTGCTCCAAGCTGGCTCTGCCTCTCACAGGGTTTCCATGAGGTCTTTGGAAATCTGCCTCGTGGTAAGGAACCATTCACTTGAAATACCCTTGGTGTAGTTAATGTGTTCTCCTCCAACTTTTTGCTTACTCTTTCTGTGGCCTGGAGGAATCCAGCAATGCTTTGAAATTCTCTGTTGAGGCTTCTTTATACTCTTTATGTAAGAGCAATTTTTGTGTGTGTGCATAATGTATGTATGAGCAGACCACTTGAAATGTCTTGAGGTGAGTAAGTATGTAACCATCACCTGAATTAACAATCAGTTCACTTGTCTAATGGGTCTTCTGGGACAAGGCCTCATATGCCAACCCTCTCTATGGTGGGCTCCATCTGGTCCTGGGAAGTCTCATGCCCCCTTTGCCTCCACAAAGTCTGAGATGTGCCCATGGCTGGAGCAGCACCTCCTTCACTCCTCCCACCAGAGCAGGAAGCAAGCTTCATGCTTTTTCACGTGTGAATCAGACCCTGGTCCACCCAGCTGCTGGGACAGATGTCAAGCTCACTTGGTGGACTCAAAAAGCCCTTCCACTCACTTTTGGGAGAAAGAGGGCCATCTTTACCCCTTTGTCTTGAGGGGTGACACTGGGACTTATACCAAAAACTGTTCCTCCTTCATCACCACCCCATGTGGGGGAACGGGCCTTCAAACTGGTTCTCAGCTACTTGCATTAAACATGTTCATCTCGGCCTGGTGCCTCACTTGGTGTCTTATATTATCTTAGGGATTCCATCAAAATGTGCATTGTAATGTCATGTTTTAGCATCAGAGATGCCCTTCTTACCAAGTTCCACTTGCTGTGAGAGATTCAAATGTCTTATCAACAATGTCAAAGCTGCCACTTGTAGTCACTCATAGTGCGAGACAATAGCCCAAGCAAGGTTGATGGAGGGTGGCTCTTTAGTTCATCCAAGCTCTGCATTTACTAATCTCTCAGAACCCTGGTTCCTTGGCTGCAATGATATGCTTTGCTTTGCAGGGTGAGCGAAGAACAAGGAAAATCATGGTAGATGCTTAATGAACAGGTATATAGTTCTGCACTATCCAGGCATGGCAACCCACTCCAGTATTCTTGCCTGGAGAATCCCATGGATAGAGGAACCTGGCGGGCTACAGTCCATGAAGTTGCAAACAGTCAGACAAGACTAAAGCAACCTAGCACACATGAAACCTTCTTTAAGTCAAAATGACATAAAGTGAAGAAGCAATTACCTTGGGATCATCTTGCTAATAGATGCACAAATGATTGAGATAAGCACAGATGCTCACAGATACAGTTCAAAGCTATAGCAGCTTGAGGCTGAGATGCTGAATGTAGTTCCTAGAGAAAAAGCTTGGTGGCACTTCTCAATACTGGGGGTACTCACTGCCTCTGTAACTGTGTGGGTGTGTGCTCAGATGTGACTGACTCTTTTTGCGACCCCATGGACTCTTCTATCCGGGATTTTCCCAGGAAAACTATTGGAGTGGGTTGCCATTTCCTCCTGCAAGGGATATTCCCAACCCAGGGATCAAACCTGCATCTCTTAGGTCTCCTGCAGGTAGATTCTTTACCGCTAGCACCACCTTGCCTCTATAACTACTCATTGCAAAACAAATGCTGAGCACTATTTTCATTTTTTGCTTTTTTTTTTTTAAATCCTCTTCTGATTTTTCTGATTCTGAAAACAGGTAGTAATGGAAATCCTTATGAACACAAAGTAGCATAAAGCAAACTTTCAATATGCAGAGACACCTGTCAGCCGTACAGCTGTCCATGCTTTTCTTGGCTCACAAGACAGTATGCTTTTTCATCTCTTCTTCCAAATCCCTTGTTGGGCTACTCATTTGTTACATAACTTGCCATAACTATCTCCTACTGGAAATCTCCTGGGCCTAAATAAGGGATGCGAAATACTCTAAAACAAGAAATAAGGAAGAATAGTCTAAAAAATCATATTCATTTCTCATAGAACAGAAAGCTGTAAAGACCTTGAGACAGCATCTCTCTGGACCACACCAGGATAATGATACATGTCAAGATCAATCTTCTTGACTTTCCAGGTCTTATATGAATGAACATCACTCCTCCTAAAACTCAGGTTATCTTTTCTGTCACCAAATGTACATTTTTCCAAGCAGATTCAGTTTAAACTCTACTTCCCTTGAAAGAATGGATATATGGGTATAGTTTATACAGTACTTTGAACTTACAAGAAGTTCAGAGGTTTTTTTATTTTTAACTACTGAATCCTAATTATTGTAGTTAGGTGTTTCTTTGCTTTTTAAGCAAAATAAAAAGTCTCACAGTCAACTGCTTCTACCACTGACTTATAAGAATGCCACCATCCTCAACTTCTCTGGGCTGCTTCTCAAACAAGGCAATCTGCAGATGCAATAGGAGAGCTGAGCAAACACTGAAAAGGGTTCGCATCTGATACAAGACAGAGGACATATTGTGAGGCTGTTCAGCCTACCCAAGAATCCCACACATGTTTTCTGAAGTTCATGCCTGGATAATCCCATTGTGATAGGAAAAATGGTGGTTGTGCTTGGTCTATTCCTACAGCTCAGTCCAAATGTTGACTGTGAAAAACTCTATGGAGGAGAACTCTGTCCTTAGTTATGGACACCGGTCAGAGAGCATGCAGTGTGTGTGGTTAGTTAAAAAGGGACCAGGACAAAAAGTACTAAAGGGTCACATGACCCATTCTCTCAGTTGGGAAAACAATTCAGTACCAGTCCTGCTGACAGTGGAGTATCTCTGGAGGGGACCATGCTGTGGGGAGGAGTCACTGACCTGTGTGGGTCTTTTCAACCACGTTCACACACCTGGCTACTGGGTTTCATCAGATGCACCATCAGGAATATAAAAGGCCAGAAATATAATAGAAACCAAAGAGCTCCTGTGGTTAAGAGAGAGAATGATGTCTGAAAAGCAGGGCAGACTTGCTTCTTGCCTGGGCCAGTAGCTTACTGTGTTAGACAGGAAAGAAAAATATCTGTTACCATTTGTGAGACATGAAACAGAAATAGTAAAAGCTGTGTTCAGCACCAAAGAATCCATTGTTATAAAATACTACACAATACTCCTGTGTAGTAGGTTCTTGTAGTTTACAGAAGCTCCCCAGTGGAAACTGTAGTTTTGCCCTTTGTGGTTTTTTTTTTACCTTCAGATGCAGCTCCTAGACTCCTGCATGTCAGTCAGAGGGCGAGGAGAGGTCACTTTGCTGCATCTTTACCCTTTGAATTCAAATGGATAGCATGTGCTTATCTCTGCACGCAGGAAAAAAAAAATCTTTGGAAATTTCTTCTTCCCTCTCTGACTCTACTTGCCTAAACCAGTTTGTGTTCCATGAAGAGAAATAGGCAATGAACTCTTTAATGAAACAGGAGACCCTTCCAAAACACACACACACACACACACACACACACACACACACACACACACACACACCAGCCCTCGGCCTATATTCTCCAGAGTGATAAAGAATGTTTCCAAGCCCAGCCAGCACCTGAGTAAAAGTCACTTTTTAATTAAAACAGACCCAATTTCATGTTTCACATGATGATGTAATGGCAGATCCTTGTGAAAACTGTGCAACACACAAGAACACATGTGAAAGGGAGGTAAAAGGAAAGATTAAATGAAAATACATATTTGAGCTGGTTATGAGGAACAATAACGTTTCCCAGAATCAGTCACTTGGGGAAGCAGTTGATTTGGCTGGGGATAAGCAGTGCCTCATAGGTGTGCCCTAAGAAGAAATGATCAGAACTTAATTTTAAATCTGAAGACTGTAATAAGAACTTGGGTATTTAAAGTCACTGCCAAAGAGAAGGGAGCCAGAATAAGCCAATCCCCAGAGGATGAAGCATGGAAAGATGGTGTTGCCCTTGAGGTCAGAAGGAGGGCCAGAGACTAGTTCAATATGCTAAAGCTATTTTCTACTGGTCTTTTCAAATGCTCTAGCAGTGTGAAAAGTGAATTCACTCAGTTGTGTCTGACTCTTTGTGACCCCATGGATTGTAGCCTGCCAGGCTCTTCCATCAGTGGGATTTTCCAGGCAAGAATAATGAAGTTGGTTGCCATGTCCTTCTCCAGCAGATCTTCCCCATCCAGGGATTGAACCTCTGTCTCCAGCATTGCAGGCAGATTCTTTACCAGTTAAGCCACCAGGAATGCTCTAGCAGTGGGAACCCTCTGATTATACAGCTCTCTAGCTGGCACTAGTGGTAAAGAACCTGCTTGCCAATGCAGGAGAGAAGAGAGAGGTGGGTTCATCCCTGGATCGGGAAGATCTTCTAGAGGAGGAAATGGCAAGCCACTGCCAGTATTCTTGCCTGGAGAATTCCATGGACAGAGAAGCCTGGTGGGCTACAATCCATAGGGTCATAGAGTCAGACATAACTGAAGCAACTTAGCATGCACTGCCACAAAGAACGGAACAATAAGTTTCTGAGATCAGCATTAATGTATGGGGCAGAAAAGATGGCTCACCGAGTAGAGTCCATCCGCCTGCAATGCAAGCAATACAGGAGACTTGGGTCTGGGTCAGGGAGGTCCCCTGGAGGAGGAAATGGCAACCCACTCCGATATTGTTGCTTGGAAAATCCCACGTACAGAGGAGCCTGATAGGCTATCGTTCACAGAGTGGGACATGACTGAGCACACTAACACACAAAGAAAAGAACAAGGATTCATTCCATAGAGAAGTCTCTTCCAGTTAAGGGTTTTGGTGAAAAGTTTGTAATCCATTGCTTTGTCTTCTCACTTATAGACTGATTTCACATTTCTGGACACTCACTGTGTTTTTTTCAGACCAATGTTATTTTTGCAGAACAACAGCATGACAGTTCTCTTTTTATCTGGGCTGGAATCTAAAATTTGAAATAGCTGATATTCTCTTTTTTATATAACTAAAACACAGATTTAGAACTTTACCTTGGTGTTCCACCAAGAGTGTGCTCGAATGGGAATATTTGAACTGTGCAAAGGGTAGGAATTGAATGGTTGGGTGGGTGGGGTGGAATGACATGATTGGGTGAAAATAAACCGTATCATGAGGCTGTGCAAGGGAGGATAGCTCAGGGCAGTGCTTGGAAATGGAGAATTTGCAGCTAACAGTCCCTTAGGTATAAACCTGAGATCAAGAGAAAGCTAATCAAAGAGTGATTTTACTGCCTATGGCAGAATCAACAGAATTAAAGAGGATCTTAATTTTACATGTTATTGTAAAGTCTATAAATAAATTATGTCAAGTGTAAGCTTCTTAGAGATTAAAATTGACTGTATTACTCTTTCTTTAAAGCATCATTATATTTCTCTGGAACACAAAAACAAACCCTATGGATCAAAAAAGTATGCAATTTCAAGGTCATTTGATATCATGTCACTCAAGACTCCCAAATACCAAATAAAAATTCTATTTCTTTTGTTGTCTGTCTGACTGTCTTGCTCCTCTACACTGATTACAACTCAATGACCTTCAAATGCAATATCTGTTGTTGCAGTAACTTTCATCTCTACCTGAGTGAAGCAGAATCAATGCACTTGAACAGCAGTTCCAATTAAGCCACTGTAGACGATCGTGCTGAATCCGCAAGCTTTGGATTTATACTGAATTAATGAAAGCTGAAAGGGGCTCCCATATTACAGCCACACTTAATGCATCCTCGTCAAAAAGAAGTGTAATTACAATATTGCACATACACAGTAGGTTGATCAACTTATGCAAAGTGACAACCATGAATTGATCATGGTAGAGTATCAATAAAAGTCCTCGTAGCTATTATAGAATGTGCCGCTTTTAGATTATTTAATTCCCTAGAGCCTGAATGGTTCAGATGATTGGTTAAGTGATACAGTTAGAGTCACTTATCTTCATGTCAATAGTTTAAATAGACTGGTAGGTAGTATCAAAGGCAACTGCTCCATATCAGTTAGTTTTTATTAATCAAACAAAACTCAAGTCTTAGTTTAATTTAATCCTTTTTAAAAGTTGTACTGCAGTATGCTTGATTTAAAATGCTGTGTTAGTTTCAGGTGTACAGCAAAGTGAATCAGATATGTATATATATATATATATTCTAGATTCTTTTCCCATATAGGTCATTACAGAGTATTGAGTAGATTTCCCTACAGTAGATCCTTATTAATTATGTATTTTATATACAGTAGTGTGTATATATATATATAGTGTAGAATACCAGACCACCTGACCTGCCTCTTGAAAAACCTATATGCAGGTCAAGAAGCAACAGTTCGAATTGGACATGGAACAACAGACTGGTTACAAATTGGGAAAGAAGTATGTCAAAGCTGTATATTGTCACTCTGCTTATTTAACTTGTAGGCAGAGTACATCATGAGAAACGCTGGGCTGGAGGAAGCACAAGCTGGAATCAAGATTGCTGGGAGAAATATCAATAACCTCAGATATGCAGAAGACATCACCCTTATGGCAGAAAGTGAAGAAGAACTGAAGAGTCTCTTGATGAGAGTGAAAGAGGAGAGTGAAAAAGCTCAACATTCAGAAAATGAAGATCATGGCATCTGACCCCATTACTTCATGGCAAATAGATGGGGAAACAGTGACAGACTTTATTTTGGGGGGCTCCAAAATCACTGCAGCCATGAAATTAAAAGATGCTCGCTCCTTGGAAGAAAAGTTATGACCAACTTAGATATTAAAAAGCAGAGGCATTACTTTACCAACAAAGATCTGTCTAGTCAAAGAGCTTTGGTTTTTCCAGTAGTCATGTATGGATGTGAGAGTTGGACTATAAAGAAAGGTGAGCACTGAAGAATTGATGCTTTTGAACTGTGGTGTTGGAGAAGACTCTTGAGAGTCCCTTGGACTGCAAGGAGATCCAACCAGTCCATTCTGAAGGAGATCAGCCCTGGGATTTCTTTGGAAGGAATCATGCTGAAGCTGAAACTTCAGTACTTTGGCCACCTCATGCGAAGAGATGACTCATTGGAAAAGACTCTGGTGCTGGGAGGCATTGGGGGCAGGAGGAGAAGGGGATGACAGAGGATGAGATGGCTGGATGGCATCACTGACTCGATGGATGCGAGTCTGAGTGAACTCCGGGAGTTGGTGATGGACAGGGAAGCCTGGAGTGCTGCAATTCATGGGGTCGCAAAGAGTCGGACATGACTGAGCAACTGAACCGAACTGAACTGAACTGAACCAAAAAAAAAAGAAATAAAAAATACTAGGAAACACCACAGCCCTGAACCACAATTTATGAAGAAGGACTACTGAATATAGAGGAAACTGAAATGGCAACCCACTCCAGTATTTTTGCCTAGAGAATCCTGTGGACAGAGGAGCCTGGTGGGCTGTTGTCCATAGGGTCGCATAGAGTTGGACACAATGGAAGCGACTTAGCATGCATGCATGCTTTAGCGAAGGAAATGGCAACCCACTCCAATATTCTTGCCTGGAGAACCCCAGGGATGGAGGAGCCTGGTGGGCTGCCGTCTATGGGGTCGCACAGAGTCGGACACGACTGAAGCCACTTAGCTGTAGCTGTGTGCCCAAGGAAAGGAAGACTCAGAAAGAAAAGGTCTGAACTCTGCAGACCTTGAGATAGCATGTTCTCTAGACTAGAAGGGACATGAGAGGGGCGAACAGCTGCTTTGATTAGAGCAGCAAAGTGGGGGGCATGGGCTAGCCAATTGAACATTCCACAGAGAGGCAGAGGAATTATTTTTGCAAGAAATAGTCTGTCAGTGAGACTGGACCTTGAATAAACCTGGCCACAGCTCTGGTCACATGAAGATAAGTAAAGTTTAAATTGCCAAACAAGAACCTGTGTCCAAGGAGCCAGAGTGAGTTCCCCCACCTGAAGACAGAATCATACCAATCAAGGCAGAGGGCTGAGACAAAATAGTGAGAGGCAATATAGAAAATTTTCCTGTTATCCCAGGTTACCCCAGCTTATCCCCACTCTTTGATTCTCCAAAAGGCGAAGCCAGGAAAACTTCCAACAGTCAATGATGGACACCATTGCAGAAGTGGAAGTCATATTATAAGCAGAAATTACTGGGAAAAAAAACAGAAACTTATAGGCAATGATTTAGAAAATTTGAGCATATTGAATAGGAAAATAGAGTGTGTTTTTTTTTACTGACTAAAGAGTAAATGTTAATTATGGAAGACAAAAGGAGAACAGCCAGTGTATCCTGAAGAAGATAACCAAAAAGTAGCAGAAAAACTTCAAATATAAAATAGAAGATCCTATAACTTTAAATTAATTAATTAAACAAAATGAAGAGCTATACTAAATCCCAGGAAAATGATTTGATACAAAACAGTTCTGATAAACTTTTCTAGAAAAAGTATATAATTTCAATCATTTTAAAAAGGAACGGAAGATATCATTAGGAATGGTGATGATTAGAGAACCAGTTTAAACAAAAATCTAAATGCACATGAAATTACTGTTATATTCATAATATTTAACATAATTAACCAGAATGAAAATATAGAAATAATAACCTAATTAACAAAACATGGAGAAAAGTTAGAAAAATGGTAAAAGGAAATATGATGGAAAATCTTCTAATTCTCCCCCAATTTTGAGGTCTTCTTTGAGGTCTTCTGAACATCAAAGAGGATAAATAAACATAAATTAGATCTTATAGCAGAAAGGCAAGAAAAGCCAAGACACTGTTAAGGAAAAATTAGGGTGGAGTGTGGGCCTTAATAGAATAACTTTTTAAAGTATGTTATTGACACAGACAAACAACCAATGAAGCAGAAAAAGAAACCATAAACAAATCAAGTAAATTATAGAAACTTATTACATGACAAATTGATAAGCCATATCAGTGGGAAAATAGAGACTATTCAATAAATGGTTTGAGGACAATTTTCTGTTCATATGAAAACAGTTTGAAAATGGAGCCCTAACCCACATAATTTCCAACTATCAATTTCAGATGGGTAAATGTGAAAAGCAAAACTTTCAAGCTTTTAAAAGTTAGTAAAGGACTTTGGTTTCAGTTCTAATGTGTCAAAAGTTTAAAAAGCCATCACTCCTGTCCTTATAACAAAAAAAAAGCTCAACAAAGTGAAAATAAGCAAATTTTCTCAGACTCAGACTCATTAAAGACTGAGATCAGGTAAAACCACCATGTGAAATCAGGAGAGGCAGATGAACATAAAAAATCACAACTGAGATTAGTTTACCAGAAGCATCTAGAACCCTAAATTGACAGGAACACTTAAACTGTAATTTCAACAAATTGCTGGAGGCAGAGTATAGTATAGTGTGAGAATGAGAAATCCCTTGGGGTTTCAAGCACACTTCCATGGATTTTACTTCCAGAAACCCCACCAGGGTCTCATAGTGAACAGCCAAGGGAAAAAAAAAAAAAAAAAAAAAACCTCCTTTCCGGCAGGGGGAGAGGACAGCAGTAAGCATTCTGAACTATACGCAAAGCATCCTCCATGACAGACGCCTATTCAGCCAGAGCCTTATTATGTATGATAGAAGGGAAATTATTCAACCTTACCTTTTCTAGTCTTCCTGTCATTCCTATAAAGGAAAAAAAAAAAAAGTTAAGGAACCTAAGGACATAGGCCCACTTAAATATTGAGACTTAGTTGTAAGATGTAGAACACTGCCCTTCACCCCACATCTGACACCACGTCAGCAGGGCTCTAGTGTAATAAAAATGGGTTACAGTTGAAAGAGACTTCCTAAAACACAAACTCTATTTTAGAAGGAATTTTTAGGGAAACCCAAAAACAACAGAGGAGACAAAAACAAAGACACCAAGGGAAATTAAAGCCTCCTATAGCCACAAGAAACGTGAAACACAGGGCAACCTGTGGCCAGATTCACATGAAACCTCACTGCTGCTACTGCTCACTCATATCAGACTCATTGCGACCCCGTGGACTCTAGCCCACCAGGCTCTTCTGTCCATGGGATTCTCCAGGCAAGAGTACTGGAGTGGGTTGCTATGCCCTCCTCCAGGGGATCTTCCTGACACAGGGATCAAACCCGCATCTCGTATCTTGAAGGTGGATTCTTTACCCACTGAGCCACCTGCTCAGTTCAGTCACTCGGTCATGTCCAACTCTTTGTGACCCCATGAACCTCAGCACGCCAGGCTTCCCTGTCTATCACCAACTCCCAGAGTCCATACAAACTCATGTCCATCGAGTCGATGATACATTCCAACCATCTCATCCTCTGTCGTCCCCTTCTCCTCCTGCCCTCAGTCTTTCCAAGCATCTCATTTTCAAACGAGTCGGTCTTCTCATCAGGTGGCCAAAGAATTGGAGTTTCAGCTTCAACATCAGTCCTTCCAATAAACACTAAGGATTGATCTTCTTTAGGATGGACTGGCTGGATCTCCTGCACTCCAAGGGACTCTCAAGAGTCTTCTCCAACACCACAGTTCAAAAGCATCAATTCTTTGGCACTCAGCTTTCTTTATAGTCCAACTCTCACATCCATACATGACCACTGTAAAAACCATACCTTAACTAGACGGACCTCTGTTGACAAAGTAATGTCTCTGCTTTTTAATATGCTGTCTAGCTTGGTCATAACTTTCCTTCCAAGGAGTAAGCATCTTTTAATTTCATTGCTGCAATCTCCATCTGAAGTGATTTTGGAGCCCAGAAAAATAAAGTCTGTCACCGTTCCCCCATCTGTCTTCCATGAAGTGATGGGACAAGATGCCATGATCTTAGTTTTCTGAATGTTGAGTTTTAAGCCAACTTTTTCACTCTCCTCTTTCACTTTCATCAAGAGGCTCTTTAGGTCTTCTTCACTTTCTGCCATAAGGGTGGTGTCATCTGCATATCTGAGGTTATTGATATTTCTCCCAGCAATCTTGATTCCAGCTTGTGCTTCCTCCAGCCCAGTGTTTCTCACAATGTACTCTGCATATACGTTAAATAAGCAGGGTGACAATATACAGCTTTGACGTACTCCTTTTCCTATTTGGAACCAGTCTGTTTTTCCATGTTCAGTTCTAACTGTTGCTTCGTGACCTGCCTACAGGTTTCTTAAGAGTCAGGTCAGGTGGTCTGGTATTCCCATCTCTTTCAGAATTTTCCACAGTTATTGTGATCCACACAGGGAAGTCCATAAAACCTCACACTAAAGGTCTACTTGGGCTTCTCTGGTAGCTCAGATGGTGAAGAATCTGCTTGCAATGCAGGAGAGCCAGGATTGTTCCCAAGTCGGAAAGATCCCCTGGAGAAGGAAATGGCAACCCACTCTAATACTCTTGCCTGGAGAATTCCATGGACAGACAATGGGGTTGCAAAGAATCAGACATGACTGAGCAACTAACACTTTCACTTTCGAAGGCCTATTTACTTCTGTTTCTATTATTCTACTCATGATATACACTTTCAACCAAAAATTCCAAGCCACGCTAAAAAGCAAGAAAAAGTATAGCCTGAAGAAACAAATCAAACATCAGAATGAAATTTAAATATGGCAGAGATTTTGAAATTTTCTAACTAGGAATTTTTTAAACTGTGATTAATATGTTAAAAGAACTAATGGAAAAAGTTGATAATGTGCAAGACTACACAGCAGAGAGATGAAAACTCTAAGAGATAATTTAAAAGATATGCTAGAAATCAAAAACACTGTAACAGAAATTAAGAAAGTCTTTGATGGGCTCATCTGTAGATAGGACACAATCCAATGACAGAATCAACGAATCTCAAGAAATGCCAATAGAAAATTCCCAAACTGAAAAGCAAAGAGAAAAGGAGAAAAAATAAAAAATAAAACTGACTATCCAAGAGCTGTGTTAAAAACTCAAAAAGAGAAACATTCTTGCCTTCTTTGTCAAAGATAAGGTGTCCATAGGTGTGTGGATTTATCTCTGGGCTTTCTATTTTGTTCCATTGATCTATATTTCTGTCTTTGTGCCAGTACCATACTGTCTTGATGACTGTGGCTTTGTAGTAGCGCCCGAAGTCAGGCAGGTTGATCCCTTCAGTTCCATTCTTCTTTCTCAAGACTGCTTTGGCTATTCGAGGTTTTCTGTATTTCCATACAAATTGTGAAATTATTTGTTCTAGCTCTGTGAAAAATACCGTTGGTAGCTTGATAGGGATTGCATTGAATCTGTAGATTACTTTGGGTAGTGTACTCATTTTCACTATATTGATTCTTCCAATCCATGAACATGATATATTTCTCCATCTATTAGTATCCACACACCTATGGACACCTTATCTTCGACAAAGGAGAAAAGAATATACAATGGGTTAAAGACAGTCTTTTTAAGAAGTGGTGCTGGGAAAACTGGTCAACCGCTTGTAAAAGAATGAAACTAGAACACTTTCTAACACCATATACAAAAATAAACTCAAAATGGATTAAAGATCTAAAATAAGACCAGAAACTATAAAACTCCTAGAGGAGAACATAGGCAAAACACTCTCTGACATAAATCACAGCAGGATCCTCTATGACCCACCTCCCAGAATATTGGAAATAAAAGCAAAAATAAACAAATGGGACCTAATTAAACTTAAAAGCTTCTGCACAACAAAGGAAAATATAAGCAAGGTGAAAAGACAGCCTTCAGAATGGGAGAAAATAATAGCAAATGAAGCAACTGACAAACAACTAATCTCAAAAATTACAAGCAACCCCTGAAGCTCAATTCCAGAAAAATAAACGACCCAATCAAAAAATGGGTCAAAGAACTAAATAGACATTTCTCCAAAGAAGACATACAGATAGCTAACAAACACATGAAAAGATGCTCAGCATCACTCATTATCAAAGAAATGCAAATCAAAACCACAATGAGGTACCATTTCACACCAATCAGAATGGCTGTGATCCAAAAGTCTACAAGCAATAAATGCTGAAGAGGATGTGGAAAAAAGGGAACCCTCTTACACTGTTGGTGGCAATGCAAGCTAGTACAGCCACTATGGAGAACAGTGTGGAGATTCCTTTAAAAACTGGAAATAGAACTGCCTTATGACCCAGCAATTCCACTGCTGGGCATACACCCCAAGGAAACTAGAATTGAAAGAGACACTTGTACCCCGATGTTCATCACAGCACTGTTTATAATAGCGAGGACATGGAAGCAACCTAGATGTCCATCAGCAGATGAATGGATAAGAAAGCTGTGGTACATACACACAATGGAGTATTACTCAGCCATTAAAAAGAATACATTTGAATCAGTTCTAATGAGGTGGATGAAACTGGAGCCGATTATACAGAGTGAAGTAAGCCAGAAAGAAAAACACCAATACAGTATACTAACACATATATATGAAATTTAGAAAGATGGTAACGATAACCCTGCATGCAAGATAGCAAAAGAGACACAGATATACAAAACAGACTTTTTGACTCTGTGGGAGAGGGAGAGGGTGGGATGATTTGGGAGAATGGCATTGAAACATGTATAATACCATATAAGAAACGAATCACCAGTCTAGGTTCAATGCAGGATACAGGATGCCTGGGGCTGGTGCACTGGGATGACCCAGAAGGTTGGTATGGGGAGGGAGGTGGGAGGGGGTTTCAGGAGTGGGAACTTATGTACACCCATGGTGGATTCATGTTGATGTATGGCAAAACCAATACAGTATTGTAAAGTAGATATTGTATTGTATTGTAAATAAAAATTAAAAAATAAAATGAAGAAAAAAAAAGAGAAACATATGTGATGGTGGATTACTCAATTCAGTTCAGTTCAGGCCCTCAGTCATGTCCAATTCTTTGCAACCCCATGGACCACAGCAACCCAGGCCTCCCTGTTCATCACCAGCTCCTGGAGTTTGCCCAAACTCATGTCAATTGAGTTCGTGATGCCATCCAACCATCTCATTCTCTGTCGTTCCCTTCTCCTCCTGCCCTCAATCTTTCCCACCATCAGGGTCTTTTCAAATGAGTCAGCTCTTCGCATCAGGTGGCCAAAGTATTGGAGTTTCAGCCCCAACATCAGTCCTTCTAATGAACACTCAGGACTGATCTCCTTTAGGATGGACGGGTTGGATCTCCTTGCAGTCCAAGGGGCTCAAGAGTCTTCTCCAACACCACAGTTCAAAAGCATCAATTCTTCGGTGCTCACCTTTCTTTATAGTCCAATTCTCACATCCATACATGACCACTGGAAAACCATAGCCTTGATTACACGGACCTTTGTTGGCAAAGTAATGTCTCTGCTTTTGAATATGCTGCCTAGGTTGGTCATAACTTTCCTTCCAAGGAGTAAGTGTCTTTTAATTTCATGGCTGCAGTCACCATCTGCAGTGATTTTGGAGCCCCCCAAAAATAAAGTCAGCCACTGTTGCCACTGTTTCCCATCTATTTGCCATGAAGTGATGGGGCTGGATGCCATGATCTTCATTTTCTGAATGTTCAGCTTGGAGCCAACTTTTTCACTCCCCTCTTTCACTTTCATCAAGAGGCTCTTTAGGTCTTCTTCACTTTCTGCCGTACGGGTGGTGTCATCTGCATATCTGAGGTTATTGATATTTCTCCCAGCAATCTTGATTCCAGCTTGTGCTTCCTCCAGCCCAGCGTTTCTCACAATGTACTCTGCATATACGTTAAATAAGCAGGGTGACAATATACAGCCTTGACGTACTCCTTTTCCTATTTGGAACCAGTCTGATGTTCCATGTCCAGTTCTAACTGTTGCTTCCTGACCTGCACACAGGTTTCTCAAGAGTCAGGTCAGGTGGTCTGATATTCCCATCATTTCAGAATTTTCCACAGTTTATTGTGATCCACACAGTCAAAGGCTTTGGCATAGTCAATAAAGCAGAAATAGATGTTTTTCTGGAACTCTCTTGCTTTTTCAATGATCCAGCGGATGTTGGCAATTTGATCTCTGGTTCCTCTGCTTTTTCTAAATCCAGCTTGAACACATGGGAAGTTCAAGGTTCACATATTGCTGAAGCCTGGTTTGAAGCGTTTTGCCCACTACTTTACTAGTGTGTGCGATGAGAGCAATTGTGTGGTAGTTTGCACATTTTTTGGCATTGCCTTTCTTTGTGATTGGAATGAAAACTGACCTTTCCTAGTCCTGCTGAGTTTTCCAAATTTGCTGACATATTGAGTGCAGCACTTTTACAGCATCATCTTGTAGGATTTGAAATAGCTCAACTGGAATTCCATCACCTCCACTAGCTTTGTTTGTAGTGATGCTTCCTAAGGCCCACTAGACTTCACATTCCAGGATGTCTGGCTCTAGGTGAGTGATCCCACCATGGTGATTACCTGGGTCATGAAGATCTTTTTCTTACAGTTCTTCTGTGTATTCTTGCCACCTTTTCTTAATATCTTCTGCTTCTGTTAGGTCCATACCATTTCTATCCTTTATTGAGCCCATCTTTGCATGAAATGTTCCCTTGGTGTCTTTGATTTTCTTAAAGAGATCGCTAGTCTTTCCCATTCTATTGCTTTCCTCTATTTCTTTGCACTCATCACTGAGGAAGGCTTTCTTATCTCTCCTTGCTATTCTTTCGAACTCTGCATTCAAAGGGATATATCTTTCCTTTTCTCCTTTGCTTTTTGCTTCTCTGCTTTTCACAGCTATTTGTAAGGCCTCCTCAGACAGCCATTTTGCTTTTTTATATTTCTTTTTCTTGGGGATGGTCTTGATCGCTGCCTCCTGTACAATGTCATGAACCTCCATCCAGAGTTCATCAGGCACCCTGTCTATCAGATCTAGTCCCTTAAATCTATATCTCACTTCCACTGTATAAAGGCAAGGGATTTGATTTAGGTCATACTTGAATGGTCTAGTGGTTTTCCCTACTTTCTTAAATTTAAGTTTGATTTTGGCAATAAGGAGTTCGTGATCTGAGTGACAGTCAGCTCCTGGTCTTGTTTTTGCTGACTGTATAGAGCTTCTCCAACTTTGGCTGCAAAGAATGTTAGACAGATAAAAAACAGGTAATAGAACAGAAGAAATATTTAAAATAATAATGGCTGAGAATTTCCCAAAGTTAGTGAGACACAACAGCATAAATAAGAGAAACTCATAAAACACCAAAACAGGATAAAAACTGAGAAATCAATTTCTGGGTGTATTACATTCAAACTTCAGAAAATCAAGGATAAAAATAAAATCGTGAAGGCCACCCAAGAAAAAACTAACTGTACAAGAGGAATAAGAATAAAAATTATATCAGACTTCTTTTCAAAACCATGCAAGCAAGAAAATAATGGAATAAACTATTTTGTTTAAAATAAAACCCACTAATAAAGACCCCACCAATCTATAACCATTGAAAGCATTCTTCAAAAGCAAAGGACAATGAGTTTTTCAGTCAAACAAGAACAGAGACTCTATTACCAGGAAATCTGGTCTACAAGAAATATTCAAAGTTCATAAGGGATAAAGAAAAGTGTAAAATTTAGAAACTCAGATCTACATAAAGAGAGGAGACATGTCAAAAAAGAAATTAATGAAAGTAATAATGCATTATATTTTCATGATCTTAATTGATCTAACAGATGACAAATTGTTCCAAATAATAATAATAGTATGTTGTTTGATTATAGCATATAGGTAAGTAAAAGGAAAACAAGACCAGGAGCTGACTGTGGCTCAGATCATGAACTCCTTATTGTCAAAATCAGACTTAATATAAGAAAGTAAGGAAAAACCACTAGACCATTCAAGTATGACCTAAATCAAATCCCTTGCCTTTATACAGTGGAAGTGAGATATAGATTTAAGGGACTAGATCTGATAGACAGGGTGCCTGATGAACTCTGGATGGAGGTTCATGACATTGTACAGGAGGCAGCGATCAAGACCATCCCCAAGAAAAAGAAATATAAAAAAGCAAAATGGCTGTCTGAGGAGGCCTTACAAATAGCTGTGAAAAGCAGAGAAGCAAAAAGCAAAGGAGAAAAGGAAAGATATATCCCTTTGAATGCAGAGTTCGAAAGAATAGCAAGGAGAGATAAGAAAGCCTTCCTCAGTGATGAGTGCAAAGAAATAGAGGAAAGCAATAGAATGGGAAAGACTAGCGATCTCTTTAAGAAAATCAAAGACACCAAGGGAACATTTCATGCAAAGATGGGCTCAATAAAGGATAGAAATGGTATGGACCTAACAGAAGCAGAAGATATTAAGAAAAGGTGGCAAGAATACACAGAAGAACTGTAAGAAAAAGATCTTCATGACCCAGGTAATCACCATGGTGGGATCACTCACCTAGAGCCAGACATCCTGGAATGTGAAGTCTAGTGGGCCTTAGGAAGCATCACTACAAACAAAGCTAGTGGAGGTGATGGAATTCCAGTTGAGCTATTTCAAATCCTACAAGATGATGCTGTAAAAGTGCTGCACTCAATATGTCAGCAAATTTGGAAAACTCAGCAGGACTAGGAAAGGTCAGTTTTCATTCCAATCACAAAGAAAGGCAATGCCAAAAAATGTGCAAACTACCACACAATTGCTCTCATCGCACACACTAGTAAAGTAGTGGGCAAAACGCTTCAAACCAGGCTTCAGCAATATGTGAACCTTGAACTTCCCATGTGTTCAAGCTGGATTTAGAAAAAGCAGAGGAACCAGAGATCAAATTGCCAACATCCGCTGGATCATTGAAAAAGCAAGAGAGTTCCAGAAAAACATCTATTTCTGCTTTATTGACTATGCCAAAGCCTTTGACTGTGTGGATCACAATAAACTGTGGAAAATTCTGAAATGATGGGAATATCAGACCACCTGACCTGACTCTTGAGAAACCTGTGTGCAGGTCAGGAAGCAACAGTTAGAACTGGACATGGAACATCAGACTGGTTCCAAATAGGAAAAGGAGTACGTCAAGGCTGTATATTGTCACCCTGCTTATTTAACGTATATGCAGAGTACATTGTGAGAAACGCTGGGCTGGAGGAAGCACAAGCTGGAATCAAGATTGCTGGGAGAAATATCAATAACCTCAGATATGCAGATGACACCACCCGTACGGCAGAAAGTGAAGAAGACCTAAAGAGCCTCTTGATGAAAGTGAAAGAGGGGAGTGAAAAAGTTGGCTCCAAGCTGAACATTCAGAAAATGAAGATCATGGCATCCAGCCCCATCACTTCATGGCAAATAGATGGGAAACAGTGGCAACAGTGGCTGACTTTATTTTTGGGGGGCTCCAAAATCACTGCAGATGGTGACTGCAGCCATGAAATTAAAAGACACTTACTCCTTGGAAGGAAAGTTATGACCAACCTAGGCAGCATATTCAAAAGCAGAGACATTACTTTGCCAACAAAGGTCCGTGTAATCAAGGCTATGGTTTTCCAGTGGTCATGTATGGATGTGAGAATTGGACTATAAAGAAAGGTGAGCACCGAAGAATTGATGCTTTTGAACTGTGGTGTTGGAGAAGACTCTTGAGCCCCTTGGACTGCAAGGAGATCCAACCCGTCCATCCTAAAGGAGATCAGTCCTGAGTGTTCATTAGAAGGACTGATGTTGGGGCTGAAACTCCAATACTTTGGCCACCTGATGCGAAGAGCTGACTCATTTGAAAAGACCCTGATGGTGGGAAAGATTGAGGGCAGGAGGAGAAGGGAACGACAGAGAATGAGATGGTTGGATGGCATCACGAACTCAGTTGACATGAGTTTGGGTAAACTCCAGGAGTTGGTGATGGATAGAGGCCTGGCACGTTGCAATCCATGGGGTCACAATGATTCGGACATGCCTGAGAGACTGGATTGAGCTGAAGTGAAACATATGACAGAAATGTTATAAGAGAACAAACAGGATAATTGAAAATACTGTCTTGTATCTGTACTATTTATAAATTGATACAGTGCTATTTGAAAATAAGCTAAGATTCATTGAAATCATATTTTGAAATTCTTGGAAAATCAATTTAAATTTTTTTAATATAATTAATATGCTAAAGAGAGAGAAAATAGAATCATATAAAATGTTCCTTTAAAATCAGAGATGGCAGGAAAAGAGTAAACGATTTTTAAAAAGTAAGAACATATACAATGAATAAAAACTTACAAAACTTGATTATATTAATCCATATATCAATAACCAGGGAAGGCTCAATAATCACTCTAAGCATCAGCGGTCTAGAGCCTCTCGGGCCTTGGAAAGTTTTTCTGTTTTTTTTTTTTTTCAAATGAGGGATCATGAAGTTAGTTACCTTCACAGTGTACATACCTCTGTACTCTGTTTAAAAATAGAACAGTTTAGCACAGGGAAACTCTACTCAGTGATCTGTGGTGACCTAAATGGGAAGGAAATCCAAAAAAGAGGGGATATATGTCATACATATAGCTGATCCACTTTGCTGCACAGCAGAAACTAATACAACATTGTAAAGTAACTATACTCCAGTAAAAATCTTTCCAAACAGAGAATCTAATGCATAGAAAAAGACTGAAGAAAAGGCCCTGAAAATACTGACAATGTTTGTGTTTAACTGTCATAACTGTGGGTTGATTTTAGTTTTTTCTGTCTACTTTTCTATACTATCATAATTTCCTTTAAATAACCATCTTTTGCTTTAGCATTATATTAGGTTAAGGGATATTTCTTCTGGCTTTAGCTGTTCCACAGGCTATAATCTTTCAATTTACTTTCTATCCAGATAATGATGGTGAAAGCTGCAGTAGATCCCAAGGAATGTCAGCCCTTTGTTAAGATGTTTCAAGCCTTGTGAAGTATTTATTCACAAGTTACAACCACTCAAACAAATCTTTAAAATGCTATGCAGATGCATATATAAATTTGCAATGCTAACAACCTGACTGATAACAAATAACACACAATAACAAATGAAGGATTTAACTAGCAGATCACCATAATTCTTATAGATTATGAAACAATCAGATATGCAAAACTTTCTCTTCTGGCATATTAGTGAAGCATTTTATGAGGCAAAAGTGCCTTCAATTTTTATTTAGTGAGACATTGTTATATTCATGTTAAACCACATTTGCCAAAGTTGTTGCTGTTTAGTGGATAAGTCGTATCTCTTTGAGACCCTATGCATAGACTACAGTGCCAGGCTCCTCTGTCTTCCACTGTCTCCTACAGTTTGCTCAAATTCATGTCCATTGAGTCACTTATGCTGCCTAACCGTCTCATTCCCTACCACCCCCTTCTTTTGCCCTCAATCTTTCCCAGCATCAGGATCTTTTTCAGTATGTCAGCTCTTTGCATCAGGTGGCCAAAGTACTGGAGCTTCACCATCAGTCCTCCCAATGAAACATTTGCTAAAGTATTAATGGATAAATCCAAGAAACATTTTATTCAATCTTAGAATTAATTTCCTTTTGTTTTTTCTATTTAAGGCCTGTTGCTTAAAGGGTGTAAAAATGCTACAATTCCCAAAACAACAATAAAACCTAGAAGGGTCTGTAATACAGTAATAACTAGTCGATGAGTTTTGAGCAAATTTTCCAAACTGGTATTCCACAGAATATCTTTTCAAAGGATATTTAAAGACATGGTATATAAAAAAATTCTCAGAATATTGGGTTAAGTAAATGATCGTGTGTGAGAGAAAGAGACTTTGTTCGTTGTTGCTCTTATTGGTTTCTTACCTACCAGACCACTGACTTTAATGGGTAGTAAGCATTGTAAGTTGTCAAGAGAAAACAGAGTATTCTTCATTTTCCAAAACTTTTTTTGATCACAGAACACATTTTTCTTTCTAGAACTATAAAAGTCTCTAGATAAACAATTTGAGGCCCATCATTTGGGGAAATGTTGACTTGGGTTCAGATGTTTATTCCAATATGTGCACTCTACAAAGTGTGATATATAGAATTAACGAAAATGGGTGTCATCTGCCAACACTGAGAACAAAACAAAACATTGCTACTGGGAAATTGGTTTACCTTTCCTTGAAGGCAAATTCCATTTTTGTACTTTCAGCATAATTCAGTCTGGAACATTGCAAATTTGGGGGTTGGTGGGGAGAAATCAACCACCCTAGTGCAGTCAAAGCTGAGTTCATAAATGTATTCAGTCAAATGCATGTCTACCAGTTACCTAAGGCTTTCAGGTAAAAAACAAAACCTTCCAAAGGAAAGAAGGGGTGTGAGAGGATTTCAGATGTATCTGTCTATAAGTCTTTGCTACAAATGTAAAATTCAATGCAGTAAACAATGTACTCCAAGTCTGCCATTTTGTTAAGTAACAAAAAGATACTGTCGACAACATCAGTGTAATGTTCAAGAAAATGTGATGACATTTTCAAATGACCAGAAAAATCATTTCATCATAACTCCAAAATCAGTACATTGACAAGTTAAGGTAGCCATGAAGTCCAAAGCATTACACCAAATTACAAGATTGACTGTGACACCAAATACATGAACCATAAGAATCGCACTGACGTGGTTGACAGAGCAGTTCCGGAAAGGCAGAGGAATACCCAAGTGATGGTAAGATAATCAGAATTTCTATGGGAAAAGGATGCTGCACACAGGAAAGCTGGAAAACATGCAAGTATCCACAATAATATCTTTGAAAACCACTTTCTAAATTCAAGTTAGATAGCCTCTTCAAAATAATAACCTTAGAGTAGCAGCCGCTCATCTTTGTACACTGCAGATGAAAGAATTTACTGACAGGTTTTGTCATCTGCCCCTTGGATCTGCTCTCTACTGCAGCTGTTGGCTGTCTGGAACTAAGCCGATGCTCAGAACAAGACTTCAAGACTTATGGCTGTTGCCTGCTGAATAGTTTTGTGGACTGATAACTCTTTTTTTTTTTTTTTTTTTTTTGGCTGCCCTGGGTCTTAGCTGCTTGGCAAGGGCATTCTTTAGTTGTGGCAATCAGGGGCTCCTCTTTGCTGCAGGGCACAGGCTCCTCATTGCGGAACACAGGTTCTAGGACGTGCGGGCTGCAGGAGTTGTGGTGCACAGGCTTAGTAGCTCCACAGCACACAGACTCCTCCTGAACCAGGGACTGACCTGTGTCTCACACACTGGTAGGTAGATTCCCATCCACTGGGTCCACCAGGGAAGTCCTAGACCGGCTATTCTTTGAACTTTGAAAATGCAGTTTCAAAACTGGCACTCATAATTGGAATACAAATATCAATGTCCTATTTTATGTGATACACATTCTATGTGACCCAGTGGTGTGCTGGAGACAATTTTATGTCTTTGTTTCCAACTTTATGTTCTGTGATATCAATGCAGTGATAGCTTAAAATCTGCTATAGTGGAAGTGTTTACACTACAGACATTTGCAAACACTACATATCATAGCTTGCTTGTTCTTTTCAGAAAGTCAGTTCTGACTTTGTTCAACACCAACCAGCACACCTCTGTTAATATATATTAATGTTCTGAAATTCTCTTGATTATTGATTATTGCTATTAGCCTCCCTTAAAATATGAGATTGTTCTGATGTTTCTACCTACATTCACATTTAAGGTATAAAACAAAAGGCTAAAAGTTAAGATAAAATATAGGGACTCCTTCCAGAGTCCTGCCTAAAACACAGTGTATAATCTACTACAAGGTTATTTGGCAAATATCAAAATTTTCTGACCAAAGCCCAAGTGCCAGGGGAATTCTATCACTGCACGTGCAGGAAACACCCCCCCATGAACACATAGCAGCCAACCTTTCTGGCAAGAATTCTGAAAGAATCATCAGTAAGTTCTATCAACAGACTAATTATAGTTTATAAGCATCAACTATTAGTTCAGTTCAGTTCAGTTCAGTCGCTCAGTCATGTCTGACTCTTTGTGACCCCATAGACTGCAACATGCCAGGCCTCTCTGTCCATCACCAACTCCTGTAGTCTACCCAAACTCATGTCCATTGAGTCAGTGATGCCATCCAACCATCTCATCCTCTGTCATCCCCTTCTCCTCCTGCCCTCAATCTTTCCCACCATCAGGGTCTTTTCAAGTGAGTCAGCTCTTCGCATCAGGTGGCCAAAGCATTGGAGTTTCAGCTTGAGCATCAGTCCTTCCAATGAACACCCAGGACTGATCTCCTTTAGGATGGATGGGTTGGATTTCCTTGCAGTCCAAAGGACTCTCATGAGTCTTCTCCAATACCACAGTTAAAAATTGTCAACTCTTCAGCGATCAGTTTTCTTTATAGTCCAACTCTCATATCCATATGACTAATGAAAAAGCCATAGCCTTGACTAGATGGACCTTTGTTGACAAAGTAATGTCTCTGCTTTTTAATATGCTGTCAAGTTGGTCATAACTTTCCTTTCAAGAAGTAAGCACCTTTTAATTTCATGGCTGCAGTCACCATCTGCAGTGATTTTGGAGCCCCCCAAAAAATAAAGTCTGCCACTGTTTCCACTGTTTCCTCATCTATTTGCCATGAAGTGATGGAACCAGATGCCCCTTCATAATTCAGTTAGCAAGTTTACCACAAACAAAGCCGTTGTATGGGGGTTTTGGTTTCTGCACTGCACAAAGAAACTCTGCTGGAGTGAGCAGGGGCTGAAATGCAGTCTGCCCTCAACACACAAGCTGTGGGGCTGCAGGCACCTGGGCACTTTGTAATTTTTACAAAGGAGTGGTATGTGCTGAGGGCTATGCTGATAGTAAAATGAAGAACTGGAGTCTTTCACATAGAAGAAAAACAAACAACAAGATATGTGCTTTTCAATCAGAAGGCTCCTCCTAAAACCAAGAACTATTTAGGATACTTTTAAAATTATGCTAGGGAATTCCAGTCAGGACAGCTTTGCAACTTCAAGTTCTGACATACCCCTGCTACCCCAAATGTGTAACAGGGATAGGTTTGGTTTTTAAGTGAGACAAAAAAGTCACAGTCAGACTCCAAAACAAGACCAATATGTCTGTGGACAATAAATGGAAGGGAAGTACAAAGTGATGAGCAGAGCTAGAGCTGTGGCAAAGCAGTGGGCAAGGCTGGGAGAGGAAAATGGAAAGATCAATGGAGAGATAAACCAAGGATCAGACATCCAGAAGGATGTGGGGCGGGAGATGGTACAAAAGGTAAAACCAAAACCCTTGACTAAGTGACGAGATAGGCCAACAGTCACTGAGCTGGCCCAGCATGTGGAGGTTCTGTGACCTCTGGCAGGAAGTGGAAGCATGACAAACTTGCAATAATGTTAGAAAGGTATATTGTTAAATATGTATGTTAAAATGTTAAGGGTAATCATTAAAAGGAGGGAAGTGTAATCTCTAGCTTCCAAACAGCAGATGAGTCAAAAGGAAAGTTTATCAGTCTATCAGACACAGGGAAGGAACAACATCAAAGAAGGTGGAAAGACACAAAATAGGCAGCAGAAAGCAACTCCAGCTTAGAAGTGCTCACAATGCAACTCACTATTAAAACACAGCGTGTGTGTGTGTTAAGAACATCTATCCTAGTTACAAAAAGCATACCTGAAACAAAATTACACAGAAAGGCATAAAATGAGATGATAGCATAACATATATCATAGAATATAAATGTAATATATAAATATGTATTTATAATAAATGCTTTTTTCTATCACCTCTTTCTAAACTGTCTATAATGATAGATAGATGATAGAGAAATAATCAGGCAAATATCTAGCCAAGACAAAGCTGGTATATCAGTATTTGGATTAGATAAATAGAAACTAAAGGGAAAAGCAGAAAGAAAGATCATTTGAAACCCAATATAAGTGATTGAAACAGCTGATCATGAAAACATAAAAATCATAAGTTTCTATACATCTAACAGCAGAGCCAAAGATACATAGATATAGATAAAGAAAAATTAAGAGAATGACAAAAAGAATTTGGCAAATATATCATCATGGTGGATGATATTAACAACCTCAAACAGAAACTGATAGACCAAGCAGACCAAAGGTTAGTAAAGATATAGAAGATTTAAACAGCCAAGTTAAGAAACTTGATCTAATGAATATATGTAACCCAGCAGCAGCACAGAATATACAATCTCTTCAAGTAAACACAGAATAGTTATAGCAACAGAGCATGTGTGAGGTCACAAAGGAGGCTTCTACAAATCCAAAGAACTAAGCATCACATACGCCATGTTCTCCAACAGTAAAGCAATTAAATTAGGGAGAAATAAAAAGATCCTCTTCAAAAGAAGAATCACTGCTAGAATAGTAAGAACCAGAATTCTGAGAGATATGCATTTAAATCCCATTTCAATACATGCCTGCTGAATGTCCTTGGCCTTGGAGTACAGAATGAAGCAGGGCAAAGCCTAATCGAGTTCTGCCAAGAGAACGCACTGGTCATAGCAAACTCCCTCTTCCAACAACACAAGAGAAGACTCTACAAGTGGAAATCCCCAGATGGTCAATATCAAAATTAGATTGATTATATTCTTTGCAGCCAAAGATGTACAAGCTCCATGCAGTCAGCAAAAACAAGACCGAGAGCTGACTGTGGTTCAAATCATGAACTCCTTATTGCCAAATTCAGACTTAAATTGAAAAAGTGGGGAAAACCACTAGACCATTCAGGTATGATCTAATTCAAATTCCTTATGACTATACAGTGGAAGTGAGAAATAGATTTAAGGGACTAGACCTGATAGACAGAGTGCCTGATGAACTATGAATGGAGGTTTGTGACATTGTACAAGAGACAGCAATCAACACCATCGACAAGAAAAATAAATGCTAGAAAAGCAAAATGGTTGTCTGAGGAGGCCTCACAAATAGCTGTGAAAAGAAGAAAAGCAAAAAGCAAAGGAGAAAAGGAGAGATATACCCCTCTGAATGCAGAGTTACAAAGAAGAGCAAGAAGAGATAAGAAAGACTTCCTTAGTGATGCATGCAAAGAAATACAGGAAAACAATAGAATGGGAAAGACTAGAGATCTCTTCAAGAAAATTAGAGATGCCAAGGTAACATTTCATGCAAAGATGGGCTCAATAAAGGACAGAAATGGTATGGACCTAACAAAAACAGAAGATATTAAGAAGCGGTAGCGAGAATGCACAGAAGAACTATACAAAAAAGAACTTCACAACCCAGATAATCACAATGGTATGATCACTCACACTCACCTAGAGCCAGACATTCTGGAATGCAAAGGCAAGTGGGCCTTAGGAAGCATCACTATGAATAAAGCTAGTGGAGGTGATGGCATTCCAGTTGAGCTATTTCAAATCTTAAAGATGATGCTGTGAAAGTGCTGCACTCAATATGTCAGCAAATTTGGAAAACTCAGCAGTGGCCTGGACTGGAACAGGACTGGAAAAGGTAAATTTTCATTCCAATTCTGAAGAAAGGCAATGCCAAAGAAAGCTCAAACTACTCCACAATTGCACTCATCTCACGCACTAGTAAAGTAATGCTCAACATTCTCCAAACGAGGCTTCAGCAATGTGTGAACCATGAACTTCCAGATGTTCACGCTGGTTTTAGAAAAGGCAGAGGAACCAGAGATCAAATTGCCAACATCCCCTGGATCATCGAAAAAGCAAGAGAGTTCCAGAAAAACATCTATTTCTGCTTTATTGACTATGCCAAAGCCTTTGACTGTGTGGATCACCACAAACTGTGGAAAATTCTGAAAGTGATGGGAATACAAGACCATCTGACCTGCCTTCTGAGAAATCTGTATGCAGGCCAGGAAGCAACAGTTAGAACTGGACGTGGAACAGACTGGTTCCAAATAGGAAAAGGAGTACGTCAAGGCTGTATATTGTCACCCTGCTTATTTAACTTATATGCAGAGCACATCATGAGAAACGCTGGGCTGGAAGAAGCACAAGCTGGAATCAAGATTGCCAGGAAAAATATCAATAATCTCAGATATGCAGATGATACCACGCTTATGGCAGAAAGCGAAGAAGAACTAAAGAGCCTCTTGATGAGAGTGTGAGAGGAGAGTGGAAATCATGGCACCCGGTCCCATCACTTCATGGCAAATAAATGGGGAAACAGCTGGAACAGTGTCAGACTTTATTTTGGGGGGCTCCAAAATCACTGCAGATGGTGACTGCAGCCATGAAATTAAAAGATGCTTACTCCTTGGAAGGGAAGTATGACCAACTTGACAGCATATTAAAAACCAGAGACATTACTTTGTCAACAAAGGTCCGTCTACTCAAGGTTATGGTTTTTCCAGTGGTCATATATGGATGTGAGAGTTGAACTATAAAGAAAGGTGAGCACTGAAGAATCGATGCTTTTGAACTGTGGTGTTGGAGAACTCTTGAGAGTCCCTTGGACTGCAAGGAGATCCAACCAGTCCATCCTAAAAGAGATCAGTCCTGAGTGTTCATTGGAATGACTGATGTTGAAGCTGAAACTCTAATACTTTGGTGACCTGATGCAAAGAGCTGACTCACTGGAAAAGACCCTGATGGTGGGAAAGATTGAGGGCAGGGGGAGAAGGGGACGACAGAGGATAAGATGGTTAGATTGCATCACCAACTCAGTGGACATGAGTTTGGGTAAACTCCAGGAGTTGGTGATGGACATAGAGGCCTGGCGTGCTGTGGTTCATGGGGTCGCAAAGAGTCGGACACAACTGAGTGACTGAACTGAACTGAGTGTCCTTGAAATAAGGTACTTAATCTCTCTGGGCCCTGGTTTCTGCATATGTCATATGGACATAATAATACCTCTATTACAAAATTTTTGTGCAGATTAAATGAGAAAATATCTTAAAAATCACCTTGCTAAGTACCTGACAGAAAGTCAAATTCTAGTTTTAGCCCTTTCACATAATATGTATTCAATAAACATGGATTGAATTAATAGCTGCATAAATGAACAGCAAGTGGAGATAAATACACATTCTTTCACGTGGAATTTGGGATAGAATTTAATTAATCAACAAGGTCCTATTTTAAGGAAACAAGAAAATATATGGTTCATTCTATGTTTTTTAATCATCCTCTGATTCGAAAAGAATGAAAAGGTTTTGCCAGGACCTCTGGAAAATCTGACCCCACATCCCGTTTGTCCCTCTCATGTTCATTTTTATAATCAGTTCAGATCATGAGGTCACTCTATCCAAATAAAAAGAGGCGTTACTTGTGAAAGAAGAGAGGCTTGGAGGACACCATCTGGTAGCTTTCAGCCCGCAATGCCGAGAAGGGCAAGCCGGGCACCAGTTTTCAGAGGAAACCCAACTAAATTCAATGAACACAAGACCATTAGATAGAAAAGAGAGTTTCCTGACAGTAAGGGCCGCCAGTCTACTACATCAGGCTGGGGTTTGCGTGATCTCCTTCCACGTTTCCTGTTTCCAGACGTCCTGAACCTGACACAGGCTGTGCTGCAAGCTGAGATCCACCCACCTTGCGGCCATCACAGTTAAAGAGGTGTGTGCAGTGACGTGACGCAAAGACACGCTCCTCACGGTAATCCTCACGTTGGCGCTCTCAAGGTAAAAAGCCTCATGTTGCTTTCACAAAGTGAAAAAGGTGGCTTTTCTCCTTATATTGGGCCAGTTATTTGTTTGATTGTCGCTTTTCTATGGGTCTCAGAAGAGAGCTTCTCTGTTCCCTTCATTTTTCCACTGGTGCCAAGAATTGTAAATTTATTTGCTAGACAGAGCATGATATTTCCAAGGCTTTGATCAAAGAAGAGAACTTCTCCAGATCTTAGAGAAAAAGAGGATTGATGACCAAGCTGACAAGGCCAGGATGGAAGGTCCAGAAAGGTAGCATTGCTATCAGGAAGACAGCTTGTGGTTCTTATGCTGTGAATGGTCCTTGAATTCAGATTCACCTGAAACGTACTATACCTTGGTTTTTCTCTCCCTGCTAAAAACACTAAACATTTTCAAAGCAACCAGAAAATATGAATTAATTAGTGAATAAATAATTGGACTAGCTAGGTCAGTATTTTATATCATATAGCAAAAGTTCCAGGTAGATTTAAAACCTTAAGGTAAAATTAATATAGACACATGCTTTTATCATCCTACTGTGGAGGTGATCTTGAGATCAACTATAGAACTAAAGAGAAAAATTGACATATTTTAAGTGTTTGTATGGTTAGAAACATCATATATAAAGTCAAAGACAACACACAGGAGAAAGTGTTTTAAAATCTGGGGAAAAGTTCATGCTTTTAATATATTTAAAAAATTATAGCCAAAAAATAAAAGTGAGAAATGAAAATGATCAGTTACTTCCCAAAAGAAGAAATACAAGTGACTAATAAACAGAGCTAAGAAAAATGCAACTTTAGTAGTAAACAAGAAAATGTACATTAAAACAGCAAAATACCATTTTATTGTTATTGCTGTTATTTTTTATTTTTCAATTAGCACATTGGTAAAAAGTCAAATGAATGCCCAATGTTATTGAACCCATTGTTGACAAGAATGTGGGGAAATAAACACTCTCTTACCAAACTAATGAGATTTTTTTCTGTATTTTTTTCCTATCATTTCATTGAGTCTTTTAAAATTTTTATTTATTTTTAATTGAAGAATAATTGCTTTTCAACATTGTGTTGGTTTCTACCAAACATCAGCGTGAATCAACCATAGGTTTACCCATGTCCTCTCCTACTTGAATATCCTTCCCACCTCCCTCCCTGAAAATCTTTTCTTAAAGTATAGTTTTTAGGGGGTTGGGGGAGGGATGGAGATAGAAGTTGACATAATACATTTAAATTCTTAAAACTGATCACACTCTTTGATCAAAGAGCTTTATTTCTAGGAATTTATTAAAAGGAGATAATAACAGAAGAACATAGATGTGCTTTCAATCATCCAGGTTTGTTTATAATAACAATAAAGCAAATACTCTGTGTCATTCAATTAAGAAACTTTTAAGTAAATGGTGAAACATAATACACAGAGAAGCACCTTTAATGATTAAAAATGAAGATGTGGAACTAAATATATTGACATACCAAGATGTCTGCATTATATGAAGTGAAAAATACAAGTAAGCAAGCTGTATAGCCTGATACATTTCCTCCAACCTTTAATCTAGATATGCATATACACACATGCATGTGTGCTTAGTCATGTCCTGCTCTTCATGACCCCATAGACTGTAGCCCACCCGGCTCCTCTGTCCATGGGATTTCCCAGGCAAGAATACTGGAATGGGTTACCATTTCCTTCTCCAGTGGACATTCCCAACCCAGGGATTGAACTTGTGTTGGACATTCCCAACACAAGTCTCTTGTGTCTCCTGCATTGGCAGGTGGATTCTTTACCTCTGCACCACCTGGCAAGTCCACCTACTAGTGTAGAATTATTGAAAAGACCTATTCTAAAAGAAAGGGTATGAGGAAGTCACTCCCATGTCCCCAACTCTCTCCCTCTCAGCTAGCTGGGGGTTGTTAAAGACACACAGGTGACAAGGCTGATGATCTGATAGAGTCAGAACTCAGACCTACCTGCACTCACTCGACTCCCCTACACCAACCATTCACTTTCTACTCTGACTAATACATAAAGAGGTAAACATATACTTATACGACTAGGCTTTCCAAGTCAACAGAGATGAAAGTGAACATGTTCAGTGATCTATAGCATGTATCTGATCCTGTGTATATTTTTGTTACTTATGGAACTTTAATTTTTATCTTGCAGAAGGTATACATGTGGAAGTACCAAACAAAGATATGTGCCTTCCAAAACCATAATAAAAGTGATAAGGAGTGAATCTGCAAAAAGGGCCAAATTTTCTTATAAAAATAAAAGCAATCCAGTATGAATCCACCTGAAGTTCTGAGAAACTTCAGAAACATGAAGCATGTAAATTTCTTTTAGAAACACTAACCTGAAATATTTTGCATATTGTGGCTTAGGTTTCAAAAGGGATTTTGACTCATGTTTAACATTTTTAAGAAATTAGTGCAACTTATTGGTTGTTGGGGGGAAAAATCCTAGTTTGCCTCAAAAACCCAACCTTCTTCTATCAGTAGTGACCACAGCTTCTGGAACAGTGACTAGGACATGTGGTTTGCCAAGCAAGGGTCTGTTTATATGGACAGAATAATTAGTAAACCAGAAAATATAGACCATGCTTGTGCCATTAATTACATGTAATAAATGATATACTTGAATAATGTATGAATACATGAGATGGTTACTGTCCTTCAACTGTTACTGAGATGGTTACTGTCATTGCACATGAATAGTTTTCTAGAGGTTAACTAATTCATGTCTTCTTATTAATTCAAGTCTTTGTATCAATTGCTTACTTAATTTATGTCAACTGTCTTCATCAGACTAGTTAACCTGACAAAATGATAGATTATCCTTTTATTTGTTCTTCTGTAAGACAGATATAAATTTTTTTTCAGCCATAGGTATACATATATCCCCTCCCTTTTGAACCTCCTTCCCATCTCTCACCCCATCCCACCCATCTAGATTGATACAAAGCCCCTGTTTGAGTTTCCTGAGCCATACAGCAATTTCCCATTGGCTAGCTATTTTACATATGGTAATGTAAGTTTTCATGTTATTCTTTTCTGACAAAATGATAGACTATCCTTATATTTGCTCTTCTCTAAGACAAATATAAAATTATTTTTTAAATATCTTAAACCTATTAAGAGATGAGAACTATTTTTAGAGGAAAATTGTATTAATTTATTGACTATTGATGGGAAAAAATCATGATGATCTGCATAGTTAGAAATCACACACATGTTCTAGTGTAAAATAAACATCATGGCCCATTTCTCCAAACAGAAGTGTATATTTGCAAAAGAACAGGAAAGCTCTGTCGAGATGTGAACTAGGAATCAGTATCTAAAAGTGCCTACATCATAAGGCTGTCCTGTGGGTTCAATGAGTTCATGTTTCTGATAAGCTTAAAGCAGTGCCTGGCTCATGGTAAATGCTGTATAAATGCCATTTGCAGTGCTGGCTTTTAAGATAGAATTAACTTTTCAGAAGACTTTGGAAAAATCCCATCAGAGGTTTCAGCTAAAGTCTATTTTTTGATATAAGGTATTTTTTACTTTTCAAATGTAAGCTCTGTGGATTAATCACCATGAATGAAAAGTCACAACCCATTTGTACTTATTTATGGCTTGTTTGGTTTTTTCTTGTAACCTTGTGGGTGATGGCCTGGAACCAAATCCTTGCCTAAACACGATCTGCTGTTTCCTCTTATTCTGGCCAATATGACCCGCCAGAACATGACAAATATGCATATATAGCTATGTTGTGTTCTTAAAAACGGACTCTGAAAAACATGACAACTATCTGAAACCCTGAATACATAAAACATGCTAAATAAGTTTGGTTAATTACAATATAGGTGGACTCTCCATTGTACTAAATGAATCATTGACTCTCCCAGAGGATCTGAATAAAGTTCAATGGAAATGAGGGGAAAACAAGATATGTTTTTAGCTATTTAGGGAGCTGAGGTGGATGGGGCAACAGAGCAACGTGTTTTGTGCTGGGGAAGAACTGTCTGAGCCTGTCTGATAAATCCATCGGGTGTGGCCTTCCAGAAAAATCTATTCTATGAAGGCCTACAAAGCTTTATGGGAAAGGATTCTTAAGAAAGGGACATTGAGACAACTTTGAGCTCACAGAAAAGCCTAGCATTGTATTACAAAGATGTGTCTCCAAACCTTAATCTGTGTCTGAATTTTATGTGGGTGTGCTGAGTGTGTGGGTGTGGAAGGAAAGTCAAAAAATGTAAGCTCCACAAATGCCATTCCACCAAGTGTGCCAAGACTTTGCGACATAAGGCATGCTGCTTTGATACTCCCATAGCTAATTTAACCCAAGAAGTCAGATCTCCTTCCCCTCCTCTCCACTGAATACCATCCAACTGAGTGTCTGTACCAGGAGGATGGGCAGCTTCAGGGAGAAGTAGGGGAGGAATCAGGCGACAGCCTGGGATGCACAGGGGCAGCACAGTTATCAGATCCTGACAGAGGGGTCCACAAGAAGTGGACATGGCCAGAGCATTGTCAAGGGATGAAGATCCCGTCTCACCCAGAACAGCAATACCCAGTAGAGGAGTTCAACAGCAGACCTGAGCAAGCAGAAGAAAGAAGCAGCCAATTCAAGACAGGAAAATTGAAATTATTGATCATAATAAGCAGGAAAAAAAAAAAAAAGATGAAGAGGGACTTCCTTTGATGGTCAGTGGCTAAGACTCTGTGCTCCCAATGCAGGGGGCCCAGGTTCAATCCCTGGTCAGGGAACTAGACCCCACATACCGCAACTAAGAGTTGCATGCTAAAACTAAAGATGCCACATGCTTTAACAAAAATTGAAAATTCCACATGCCAATATACAAATATAACAAAGAATTTTTTTAAAAAAAGGATGAAGAAAAGCAGACACTCACATGTGCATGTGTGCTAAGTCGCTTTGGTAGTGTCCAACTCTGCAACAAGGCTCCTCTGTCCATGGGATTCTCCAGGCAAGAATACTAAAGCAGGATGCCATGCCCTCCTTCAGGGGATCTTCCCAACCCAGGGATTGAACCTGTGTCCCCTGCGACTTCTGCATTGTAGCTGGAGTCTTCACAGCTGAGCCACAGGGGAAGCCCGAACACTCACATATAGTATACTAAATACACAATATAACCTCCTTTACATTTAAATATATGCATACAAGTATTTTATGCAATGATATGGTTTTGAAAATAAATAGAACTTTTAAAAATAACATCATCGAAGAAGTCTTTTTATTTTTTTTTTTTTTTTTACAAAACATGTTGGATAATCAATAACATTCCACAGATATATTCATCCAGTGTCTATTATAGGTCATAAATACTGTGCTTGGGATGCAAAAGTGAACAGGACAAGAAGATCAAATTCCAGTAACTGGAACCAGCACAGCATCATGGGTGTATGAACTGGGCAGTTCAGTGCATTCAGTTTATTGTCCTGGGGTTGCTGTATAAAAACTCTTAATAATTTTTGAGCAAGGGCCGTGCCTTCTTGTTTTGTACTGGGCCCTGCAAGTTATGCAGTCAGTTCTAAGGGGCATATGGACAACAGATAAAGAGTCATGCTGCTGAGAAAGAGACACTCGGAGCCCATTCAAGCAGGACAAGTGCCTGATCTGGCCTTAGGGACAGGGCTGGGAGGCAGAGAGGAGCGCAGGATCAGGGACCATCTCCTGGACCTAGTCACACTTGATGAGCAATAGGAATTAGCCTGAGCTCCGATAGGTTCTCCTTATTTTGAAAATCCATACATTAAGTAGGTTTAGCATTTTTAAGGTAAAATATACATCTATGCACATATGCACAACGTTGTTGAGAAAAATGATCCACAACTTGAAATTAAGGCCTCAGGGTCATTCTAGAGCATTTCCAAAAAAGCCTAGGAAAGGGTCACTGGACTAAATCTCTAGACCAGGGGTTGGAAACTTCTATAGAGGGCCAAACAATAAATGTTTTCTGCTTTGAAGACCCTATGAAAGTCTTTGTCATAGCTATTCAATCTGCCACAGTAGTGCAAAAACAGCCATGCTGCTGCTGCTGCTGCTAAGTCGCTTCAGTCATGTCCGACTCTGTGCGGCCCCATAGACAGCAGCCCACCAGGCTCCCCCGTCCCTGGGATTCTCCAGGCAAGAGTACTGGAGTGGGTTGCCATTTCCTTCTCCAATGCATGAAAGTTAAAAGTGAAAGTGAAGCCGCTCAGTAGTGTCCGACTCCTAGTGACCCAATGGACTGCAGCCCACCAGGATCCTCCATCCATGGGATTTTCCAGGCAAGAGTACTGGAGTGGGTTGCCATAGGCTATGCTAAATGACTTCCCTGGTGGCTCAGATGGTAAAGCGTCTGTCTGCAATGCAGGAGACCTGGGTTCTATCCCTGGGTCGTGAAGATCCACCGGAGATGGAAATGGCAATCCACTCCAGTACTATTGCCTGGAAAATCCCATGGACAGAGGAGCCTGGTAGGCTACAGTACAGTCCATGGGGTCGCAAAGTCAGACACAACTGAGCAACTTCATTTACTTACTTACTTATGCTAAATGAAAGGGTGTGGCTGTGACCCTAGGCTACAGAGACTAAGCCCTGAAGGCAGGCCATTTGGCACCCTGATCCCTGCTCTAGGGCACTTTGACTCTCATTTGCAATGATCAAGTCCTAGATTGGGTAAAGTTAGAAGTTAACTTTTAGACCCATCAACAATCATTACTGTCTGGCAGAGACCATAACCTCACAATGTACTGGTTAGTGCCCTGCCGAGCATCCTGTCCCAGTGATCCTGTCCCAATCAAACATATGTAGAGATATGGAGGGACAGAGAATGAAAGGAAAAAGATAGAGGGAGGGAGAAAGAAAGAAAAGAAGGAAGGAAGAAAGAAAAAAAAAGAAAGAAAGATCAGGATAGGTATCAGTTTCTCATATCTGTCTTTGTAGCCACTTTGTCATCCTGCTGGTACCCTCATTGATTAGTTCAGTCTTTTATATATTCTTTATATATTCTTCTGTTCCCTCATCCAAGGGATCTTCCCAACTCAGAGATCTAATCCAGTTCTCCCGCATGGCAGGCAGATTCTTTACCAGCCAGCCACCAGGGAAGCCCAAGAATATTGGACTGGGTAGCCTATCCCTTCTCTAGCAGATCTTTCCAATCCAGGAATTGAACCAGCATCTCCTGCATTGGAGGCAGATTCTTTACCAGCTGAGCTACCAGGGAAGCCCTTACATATTCTTACTATATATTTTGATAGCCACTGTGCTTTTAACTTTTTAATATTGTACTTTGTCAACATATTTGAAGAGAAGCCTAGTCAGATACAGAATGAATGAAGAGTTTTTAATATGCAACTCTGCAAAATATGATTCCTGTTAAGTGACTGCACCTTGCCTCAGTCAGCCTGAATAAATTTGCTCCAGTATAGAAATATCAGAATCTGTATGGCCATGCAAATCAGCTATGGGAAAGAGATCTGAAGAAGAATACCTTTTTGACCAATACTAAGTGATCGTCATTAGAATACTAACCAGGAGAGGAAGCTTTAGGTGTGAAAAGATCAAGACACTGGGTCCTCCCCATTACTGTCCCTGCTTTGTCCATCCCAACACCCCTCCTCTAAGCCAGGAACATGAAAGTAAAGATCTCCCAGCCTGTGTGCTGAATTCCTCCACATTCTCCCAACTTAGGAACCACAGAGCACTTCCTCTTTAATTCCATGAAGATGTAGTTAGAATTCTTCAAAGTAAGGGTTTACTCTAAAACTAAAGGAAAGCAAAAACATAAAAGGAGATCACCCACAGGGGATGCCATCAGTCCAAGCTCGTTTAGACTGTGGTCCACACCTGTGTCACATGGCTCACATATAGGTACAAAGTGTCAGAAGCAAAAGAAAATCCCATTGTGTGAATGGCTACACTGGGTCAGTTTACTAGCTCGTGTTTCAAATGAGTCTTTACTAGAAGAATAGAGTGGATTTAAAATGCAAAGAGGGACTTGATAAAGGACAGAAATGGTATGGACCTAACAGAAGCAGAAGATATTAAGAAGAGGTAGCAAAAATACACAGAAGAACTGTACAAAAGAGATCTTCACTACCCAGGTAATCATGATGGTGTGATCACTCACCTAGAGCCAGACATCCTGGAATGGGAAGTCAAATGGGCCTTAGAAAACATCATTACGAACAAAGCTAGTGGAGGTGATGGAATTCCAGTTGAGCTGTTTTCAAATCCTGAAAGATGATGCTGTGAAAGTGCTGCACTCAATATGCCAACAAATTTGGAAAACTCAGCAGTGGCCATAGGACTGGAAAAGGTCAGTTTTCATTCCAATCACAAAGAAAGGCAATGCCAAGGAATGCTCAAACTACCACACAATTGCACTCATCTCACATGCTAGTAAAGTAATGCTCAAAATTCTCCAAGCCAGGTTTCAGCAAAACATGAACCGTGAACTTCCAGATGTTCAAGCTGGTTTTAGAAAAGGTGGAAGAACCAGAGATCAAATTGCCAACATCAGCTGCATCATCGAAAAAGCAAGAGAGTCCCAGAAAAACATCTATTTCTGCTTTATTGACTATGCCAAAGCCTTTGACTGTGTGGATCACAATAAACTGTGGAAAATTCTGAAAGTGATGGGAATACAAGACCATCTGACCTGCCTTCTGAGAAATCTGTATGCAGGCCAGGAAGCAACAGTTAGAACTGGACGTGGAACAACAGACTGGTTCCAAATAGGGAAAGGAGTATGTCAAGGCTGTATATTGTCACCCTGCTTATTTAACTTATATGCAGAGTACATCATGAGAAACGCTGGGCTGGAAGAAGCACAAGCTGGAATCAAGATTGCTGAGAGAAATCTCAACAACCTCAGATATGCAGATGACACCGCCCTTATGGCAGGAAGTGAAGAGGAACTAAAAAGCCTCTTGATGAAAGTGAAAGAGGAGAGTGAAAAAGTTGGCTTAAAGCTCAACATTCAGAAAACTAAGATCATAGCACCCGGGTCCCATCACTTCATGGCAAATAGATGGGGAAACAGTGTCAGACTTTATTTTTTGGGGCTCCAAAATCACTGCAGATGGTGATTGCAGCCATGAAATTGAAAGACACTTGCTCCTTGGAAGGAAGGTTATGACCAACCTAGATAGCATATTCAAAAGCAGAGACATTACTTTGCCAACAAAGGTCTGTCTACTCAAGGCTGTGGTTTTTCCAGTGGTCATGTATGGGTGTGAGAGTTGGACTGTGAAGAAAGCTGAGTGCTGAAGAATTGATGCTTTTGAACTGTGGTGCTGGAGGAGACTCTTGAGAGTCCCTTGGACTGCAAGGAGATCCAACCCATCCTCCTAAAGGAGATCAGTCCTGGGTGTTCACTGGAAGGACAGATGCTAAAGCTGAAACTTCAGTACTTTGGCCACCTCATGCAAAGAGCTGACTCATTGGAAAAGACTCTGATGCTGGGAGGGATTGAGGGCAGGAGGTGAAGGGGATGACAGAGGATGAGATGGCTGGATGGCATCACTGACTCGATGGACATGAGTCGGAGTGAACTCCGGGAGTTGGTGATGGACAGGGAGGGCTGGCATGCTGCGATTCATGGAGTTGCAAAGAGTTGGACATGACTGAGTGACTGAACTGAACTGAACTGAAAATCAGTATTCAGTGAAGCTAGGAGTATAAAGCACTTTGGAAACGGAAGCAGAGCCAAGAATTTAGGGAACCTCCAGTGACAACTTCCCAAATTCCTTTCCATTACTCTTCAACAATTAGCTAACAAAAATATAGAAACTGTGTCACATTTGAACTCTATCAAAAGAGAGAAGTCTAATAGTAATTGAATTGGAAGGAAAGAATCTAAACAGTTGTTTGCAGCATATACACTAATTGCCTTCATTTTATTTTGTTTCCATAGCTTTCTGACATGATTGTTTTTAACCAATAAGTAAACAAAAATAAATGAAAACAGAAGAGATTTTGTAAAAGGGACAGAGGCATATTTGCATTTACTGTCACACACTGTATTTCCTGTTTAGATTTAAGTCAGAAAAGACATGACCATAGCTCTTTCCCTTTAAATCTCCCTCCCTCAAAGTCATCTCAACCATAAAGTGAGGCTGTCCATTCTTTCTTATTTTGCTCCAGGTCTGTTAAAATCCAGTTCACGTGCCCTTACTTAAAGTGCTTCTTGTCTGGTGTTTTTACAAGCTTATCTGCCAGTGTTCCTCTTGAGCTAACAGCACGATAATCAAGAATTTAGGATTAGTAACAAAAGACAGTTGAAAATGCAGAATTCCAGTTTCCTAAGGGGAGAAAATCTATATACACCTACCCTGATCATCTGTTAAAATGCTATTTGTCTTTGAAATAATTTCTTTTTTGAAAAAGTTTATAATATATAATGTATTAGAAAGCTGTACATTTAAAATGTATTTACATATGTTTACATTATATACATATATATGTTCTATTTACACACACACACATATGTGTGTGTATAATATAAAATTCAACCAACTACAGCACACCATTTGTTTCTCATTCTGAATACTATTGGAATGCTATTGGACTCATTGGAAAAGACCTTGAGGCTCAGAAAGACTGAAGGCTGGAGGAGAAGGGGACGATAGAAGATGAGATAGTTGGATGGCATCACTGACTCAATGGACATGAGTTTGAGCAAGCTCTGGGAGTTGGTAATGGACAGGGAAGCCTGGTGTGCTGCAGTCCGAGTGGTCGCAAAGAGTTGGACATGACTGAGAGACTGAACTGAACTGACTGAATGCTAACCATTGCTCTCAGCCAATGAAGTTACATGACACATATCCTACTGACACTCTTGGCTATTGGTTGTTAGTAACCCATACTGTGAGATCTCTCTGCCAGTGAGCTCGTGTGCTTGATATCCAGAGTTGTATGTATTTTATCTTATGTGTTTTTACTTTCCTATCTCGTTTTCTTCCACTGATATGTATTCTGAGCAATTTCTATCCACTCTAGCTGAGAGAAGTTGTGTGAGTCATCAAAGATTTGCAAAAACACAAATTTTATAGCAATTCCAAGAGTCTTCAAGAAAATGGTCAAGAAAATATTAGAAAAGAGGGTTTCAAGACCCCTCAAGTTCTTTTCAAGACTTACCTAGCCCAAACAAGGTTTAACTTTTCCTGTAAAAGTGAATCCACAAAAGCTTGTAACAGATATGCATTCCCAAATCGGATATTCACAGTCCTGGATCAAAACAGGAGAAAGTTTTTCTGGCTGGGGAGTGTAAAAAAAAAAAAAAAAAAAAGCAGCTTCACAATTGCCAACTACAATTCTAATTTAAGAGACTGTGAGCATGAAATCACAGAATTTTCCCTTGATCAGCTCAGCCTGATTACCAAATCCTCCTGCTCTGTGCATGTTGTGCTTTGTGATTGTAACCACACCACTGATGCAGATGGCCCTGGGTAATATCTTTTTGGCACCATGTGTGCACTGCGCTTGTTCACTGACTTAATCAACAATTGTGTTTCCTTAATTTTTTGAATTTAATTAGACTTGGATTTCAAAGCAGTGTTTCACTTTAGGTATTTGCACATGCTAGCAAACCACCAAAACTAGAAAAGCAAATATTACTTTTCCCCTTTCTGACTGCTTATTTAGCACCTTTCTCTTCTTGTACTAAGTATAATTAACACAGAAAAACATATATAAGCTTAAAAGCACACCCAAAAAGCACTTAATAAAGAGCCAGTGTTATAATTTCCCAAAGCTTTCTTGTAAGATTGCCAGGAGAAATATCAACAATCTCAGATATACAGATGATACCACCACCCTAATGGCAGAAAGCAAAGGGAACTAAAGAGCCTCTTGATGAGACTGAAAGAGGAGAGTGAAAAAGCTGGCTTGAAACTCAACATTAAAAAGGAAAAAGAAAAAACCTAAGATCATGGCATCCAGTCCTATCACTTCATGGCAAATAGAAGGGGAAAAAGTGGAAGCAGTGACAGATTTTATTTTCTTGGGCTCTAAAATCACTGAGGACAATGACGGCAGCCATGAAATTAAAAGACACTTGCTCCTTGGAAGGAAATCTATAACAAACCTAGACAGTATATTAAAAGGAAGAGACCTCACTTTGTTGACAAAAGTCTGTATAGTCAAAGCTTTGGTTTCTCCAGTAGTCATGTATGGATGTGAGAATTGAACCAAAAAGAAGGCTGAGCACAAAAGAACTGATATTTTTGAATCATAGTGTTGGAGAAGACTCTTGAGAGTCCCTTTTATAGCAAGGAGATCAAACCAGTCAATCCTAAAGAAAATCAAGCCTGAATATTTATTGAAAGAATTGTTGCTGAAGCTGAAGCTCCAATACTTTGGCCACCTGACACAAAGAGCTGATTCACTGGAAAACACCCTGATGCTGGGAAAAATCGAAGGCAAAAGGAAAATGGAGAGGCAGAGGATGAGATGGCTAGATAGCATCATCAACTCAATGGACATGAACCTGAGCAAATTCCGGAAGATAGTAGAGAACAGAAGAGCCTGGCATGCTGCAGTCTATGGGGTCCCAAAGAGTGGGACACAACTTAGCAACTGAACAACAACAAAAAAAAAGTTTTCTCTATCCCTTTTTGATGATGAAAACAAAGCAATAAACACTTCTCATTTGTTTCTGGATGGGAGTAGATCAGCTAGCTCAGCCCTGCTATCAAAAGATTAACTAAGTGACCTGCTTATTTAGATAGTCTCTCAAAGTCATTGACAACTTCATCTTTGAAAAATCCTTTTCTCAGATTTGACTTCGAGGGGCCCCTCTGAAGCACTGGACAGGCTTGAATCTCCTTTTTCATATGCTGGCCTGACCCTGCAGTTTTCTGGTTCCCTTTCAACATCTCCATTTGTTACTTCTGAGGTCTTCTTCATGAGATCCTCTTCTTCTACCAGTAACTTATATATAGACGCTCCCTGAAAGAGAATGTGTTAATGGCCTGATCATTCACCTCTCACCCTGTATTCATATTGCCATGGGTCTTTGAAATCTTTCTCAGTGAAGAGGAATGAGTACATTTTCATTATCCTCAACACTGGATCCAGGCATGTGATTTGTTTGGATAAATTGAAGGTTAATGGATATGACATGGGATCTTTGGGTGATGGACTTGCCCTCTGGTGCCTCACCCTTTGCCATGAGAAGAACACGCCCAGGCAAGCCCTGGTCCCAGGGGAGTGAACCTGCTGGTGCCCACAGGAGGAGGAGAAACACTAGAAACAGAGCTCAGCCAGGGTCAACTGCCCACAGATCCATGGAGAATAAACAATTGCTGGCTTAGTCACTGGGTATTAAGCTGATTTGTTATGCAGCATTGTTGGGGGTATAGTTCACTGATAGACTCCTTAAGGTTCTTTAGTTCTCCATTACCAAACTTGGCTTATTCCTGATGGTTTAGAGGCTAGCTGACCTATTATCTGGTCATAATAAATGATAATAATTAAATAATAGAATACAATGATAAATAATACACTTTTCAATAAGCAAAAATCTTTTAAAATTAGGACAGAAATAAATGCAAAAGAAACAAAAGAGACCATAGCAAAAATCAACAAAGCTAAAAGCTGGTTCTTTGAGAAGAGAAATAAAATAGACAAACCATTAGCCAAACTCATCAAGAAACAAAGGGAGAAGAATCAAATCAACAAAATTAGAAATGAAAATGGAGAAATCACAACAGACAGCACAGAAATACAAAGGATCATAAGAGACTACTATCAGCAACTATATACCAATAAAATGGACAACTTGGAAGAAATGGACAAATTCTTAGAAAAGTATAACTTTCCAAAACTGAACCAGGAAGAAATAGAAAATCTTAACAGACCCATCACAAGCACAGAAATTGAAACTGTAATCAGAAATCTTCGAGCAAACAAAAGCCCAGGTCCAGATGGCTTCACAGCTGAATTCTACCAAAAATTTAGAGAAGAGCTAACACCTATCCTACTCAAACTCTTCCAGAAAATTGCAGAGGAAGGTAAACTTCCAAACTCATTCTATGAGGCCACCATCACCCTAATACCAAAACCAGACAAAGATGCCACACACACAAAAAAACATACTACAGGCTAATACCACTGGTGAACATAGATGCAAAAATCCTTAATAAAATTCTATCAAACAGAATCCAACAACATATTAAAAAGATCATACATCATGACCAAGTGGGCTTTATCCCAGTGATGCAAGGATTCTTCAATATCTACAAATCAATCAATGTAATACACCACATTAACAAATTGAAAGATGAAAACCATATGATTATCTCAATAGATGTAGAGAAAGCCTTTGACAAAATTCAACATCCATTTATGATTTTAAAAAAAAAACCCTCCATAAAGTAGGAATAGAAGGAACATATCTCAACATAATAAAAGCTATATATGACAACCCACAGCAAACATTATCCTCAATGGTGAAAAACTGAAAGCGTTTCCCCAAAAGTCAGGAACAAGACAAGGGTGCCCACTCTCACCACTACTATTCAATATAGTTTTGGAAGTTTTAGCCACAGCAATCAGGGAAGAAAAAGAAATAAAAGGAATTCAGATTGGAAAAGAAAAAAACTCTCACTGTTTGCAGATGACATGATCCTCTACATAGAAAACCCTAAAGATTCCACCAGAAAACTACTAGAGCTAATCAATGAATATAGTAAACTTGCAGGATATGAAATTAACACACAGAAATCCCTTGCATTCCTATACACTAGAAATGAGAAAACAGAAAGAGAAATTAAGGAAACAAATCCATTCACCACTGCAACGAAAAGAATAAAATACTTAGGAATGTATCTACCTAAAGAAGTAAAAGACCTATATATAGAAAACTATAAAACACTGATGATAGAAATCAAAGAGGACATAAATAGATAGAGAAATATACCACCTTCATGGATTGGAAGAATCAATATAGTGAAAATGAGTATACTACCCAAAGCAATCTATAGATTCAATGCAATTTCTATCAAGCTACCAATGGTATTTTTCACAGAACTAGAACAAATAATTTCACAATTTGTATGGAAATACTAAAAACATCAAATAGCCAAAGTAATCTTGAGAAAGAAGAATGGAACTGAAGGAATCAATCTGCCTGACTTCAGGCTATACTACAAAGCTACAGTCATCAAGACAGAATGGTACTGGCACAAAGACAGAAATATAGATCAATGGAACAAAATAGAAAGCCCAGAGATAAATCCACGCAAGTAGCATAGACACTTTATCTTTGACAAAAGTGACAAGAATATACAATGGAGAAAAGACAATCTCTTTAACAAGTGGTTCTGGGAAAACTGGTCAACTACTTGTAAAAGAATGAAACTAGAACACTTTTTAACACCATACACAAAATAAACTTAAAATTGATTAAAGATCTAAATGTAAGACCAGAAACTATAAAACTCTTAGAGGAAAACATAGGCAAAACACTTTCTGATGTAAATCAAAACAGCATTCTCTATGACCCACCTCCCAGAGTAATGGAAATAAAAGCAAAAATAAACAAATGGGACCTAATTAAACTTAAAAGCTTTTGCACAACGAAGGAAACTATAAGCAAGATGAAAAGACAACCTTCAGAAAAGGAGAAAATAATAGCAAATGAAGCAACTGACAAAGAATTAATCTCAAAAATATACAAGCAACTCTTGCAGCTCAATTCCAGAAAAATAAACGACCCGCTCAAAAAATGGGCCAAAGAACTAAACAAATATCTCTCCAAAGAAGACATACAGATGGCTAACACATGAAAAAATGCTCACCATCACTCATTATCAGAGAAATGCAAATCAAAACCACAGTGAGGTACCATCTCACAAGTCTACAAACAATAAATTCTGGAGAGGGTGTGGAGAAAAGGGAACCTTCTTACACTGTTAGTGGGAATGCAAACTAGTACAGCCAATATGGAGAACAGTGTGGAGATTCCTTAAAAAACTGGAAATAGAACTGCCATATGACCCAGCAATCCCACTGCTGGGCATACACACTGAGGAACCCAGAATTGAGACACGTGTACCCCAATGTTCATCACAGCACTGTTTATAATAGCCAGGACATAGAAGCAACCTAGATGTCCATCAGCAGATGAATGGATAAGAAAGCTGTGGTACATATGCACAATGGAATATTACTCAGCAATTAAAAAGAATACATTTGAATCAGTTCTAATGAGGTGTATATAACTGGAGCCTATTATACAGACTGAAGTAAGTCAGAAAGAAAAACACCAATACAGTATACTAACACATATATATGAAATTTAGAAAGATGGTAACGATAACCCTATATGCGAGACAGCAAAAGAGAGACTGATGTATAGAACAGTCTTTTGGACTCTGTGGGAGAAGGCAAGGATGGGATGATTTGAGAGAATAGCATTGAAACATGTATATTATCATATGTGGTCACCAGTCTAGCTTTGATGCATGAGACAGGGTGCTCAGGGCTGGTGCACTGGGATGATCCAGAGGGATGGGATGGGGAGGGAGGTGGGAGGAGGGTTCAGGATGGGGAACACATGTACACCCATGGCTGATTCATGTCAGTGGATGGCAAAAACCACTACAATATTGCAATTAGCCTCCAATTAAAATAAGTAAATTTTTTAAAAGAATACAATGATAAATAATATACTTATTAATAATCAAAAATAAATAAATAATAATAAGTGACAAATACAAGCTACCATTTTAAAGCTCCTACTACATTTCAAAGGTCATGCTAAGAGTGTCCCATGTGTTATATCTGAAACTCATGATTTTTCAGACAGAGAAGATAGGATTATGCTTAATTATGAAAGTATAAACTGAGGCTCAGGGAAGAAAAGTAACTTCCCCAAGCCCTGAAAATAAGCACTGATCTTCCCCTAAAGCTGTCAGAAAGAGTATGGATCTGCCAATACATTAATTTTGTACTTTAGCCTCTAGAACTGAGACAATAAATTTGTGTTGTTTAATTTACTTAGTTTGTGATATTTTGTTAAAGACTCTAACAAGATCTCCTGATTCACCTACAAAACAGCCTCAGAGTTGCCTACCTCAGCAATGGACAGCTGGGGCATTTACTCCCTGGTCTCCTCCCCCATTTAATTGAGGCCTGCACTAGTTTCCCACACTTCAGGATTTTCACGTTGACTGGGCAAGCTACCATGACACCAGAGAAAATCTGGGCTTGTGGTGGGATATTTCAAGCTTATCCAGAACTATCCACTGAAACAATGGGTGAAAACAAATGGGCCAAGTGTATGTGATGCAGAACACAAGAGATGAGTGCCTAATGCTTCTTACCAAAAATTCATATACTATCCAACACACATATCTCTGGCAATTGTTTGGAATTTGAAGTTCAATTTTAGGTAACAACTCTAGCCTATTTCTAATCTTATACCCCAAAACTATGTGCCTGTTGTTCATAATTAGGCCTATAGCGTTGTTATCTAACATGACTATTTCACTGAAGGCTCAGGGTAAGGTTTGACATGTAGCTAAAGAGCAAAGTTGCTCTTAAGAGGGTGGATATTACCAGTGTCTATCATTAAGCAGAAACTTTTCTGTGACCAGGAAAGGGTCACAGAGGCAGAAACTGGCTCTAGGCCACTGACAAATGGGGAGAAATTTGGCAGGTAGACCAGAAGGTCGTCCTAAGTTAAGGTTACATGATAGTGAGAATTGCTTTTCATTTCATACAAAATCACAGTTTATTGAAACTGTATCAAAGAATTCCATCTAAGAAAAGCCAAGATTTAAACCCATATTCCCTCATTACAAGTTCCATCCTCTTTTTCCTTGTCCAGAATGAGCTCATCCACCTGTCAATAAGGGTTGAAAGGAGAATGTTTACATTTTTCAAGGTTCAGCCCTCTGCTGCAGCTACTGGCAAAAGAAGTGCAGGGCAGTTTTCCAGACATACCAAAGGTTCTCCAGGGTGGAGAAGGCACCTAATGGAGAGATAGGCTCCCCAGGACTAGGAGCAGAACATGGACCATAAGCAGAAGTATATAAATTTTTCTGGGGGCACAATGTTGTCAGGCATTGTGTCCTTGCCCCAGGTACCCTCTCATACAGGGTCCTGGTGAATGAGCTCTTTAACGTGACACTGAACTTTTCTTGCTCCATTCTTCAGAGACAGTTTGGCTTCTCTCTATCTCCCCTTCTCCCAGGTTTTACAGCTCTCTGTAGACATTTTTACATTAAGAGGTTGTGAGCCTTTTTTCTCCGGACTCCAACCAACAAGATCCAGAGCTGTTTATTTTTCTGGGTGTGTCCCAAACTGAAGCTTCTGACCTTTAGTTTATACTTTGGATGTTCTGACATCCTTTCCTGCCAGCTGGTTTGTACTGTGCACTGTCTGTTCTCCTCCACATGGCCTGACACCTTCCCTCACTAAAACCTTGGGTGTTCTGATGAGTCATGCAGCCAACAAGCTCAAGTCAAGCACTGAAGCAACTTTCTTTACTCAGTCATTCTCTGCTGAGTCCTCTGACTGCTGTTTTAATGATTTTCCTCCTTGTCCTTTCCAAGGGAGCATTTCCAATCTTTTAGAAACCAGTCCAAATCCAAGGGTCCTAGGCTCCCATGATGCAAAGGGTATTCTGTTTCATACGAAGTTCTGGTTTATCAAAATTTTGTAATGGAATCTTTGTCAGTCTAAGAACCATTGTGCACTGTCAGTTTTCCTCCAGTCAGAAACAATTGTTCTAACCTATAGAAGAAGACTCTTGAGACTCCCTTGGACTGCAAGGAGATCCAACCAGTCCATTCTGAAGATCAACCCTGGGATTTATTTGGAAAGAATGATGCTAAAGCTGAAGCTCCAGTACTTTGGACACCTCATGCGAAGAGTTGACTCATTGGAAAAGACCCTGATGCTGGGAGGGATTGGGGGCAGGAGGAGAAGGGGACGACCCAGGATGAGATGGCTGGATGGCATCACGGACTCGATGGACGCGAGTCTGAGTGAACTCCGGGAGATGGTGATGGACAGGGAGGCCTGGCGTGCTGCGATTCATGGGGTCGCAAAGAGTCGGACACGACTGAGCGACTGAACTGAACTGAACTGAACTGAACCTGTAGAAACAGACCAAAAGGAAATATCCTTCCCCAAGATTTTTTTATTTCTTCAGTGCAGCAGAAAATAGTGATTTTAGATCCCTCTGAACCACTCTGTCTCAAAATCATTCATGGTTGACTGTTGTCACTCATCTCCCAAGTCAGATGCCACTTCCTCAGAGAGTCCATCCCTGACCATCAGTCAAAGGGGCCACCTCACCACTCTATCACATCACCCCATTTTATTCTCTCCATAACATTTATCAAGTCCTAATATTGACCCCCTTTGCTATCTAGTCAGGTTTTGTTTCTATTTTTGTTTCATCAATCTCCATCTTACACAGAATATAAACTCCATGAGAACAGGGACCAAAAATTACAAACTCCATCAAAACAGGGACCAAAAACATAAACTCTATGAGAATTAGGGACCAAGAGAATAGGCTCTTATCCCTTGTTGGAGGAGTCACAGGGTTAGCACCCCATCTTCAGTTTCCTTCCTTCTCCATGTGTAGGAGTATATGTTCCCTCTCCAGTTGAAGTTTGGCATAGCCATATGATTTGTTTTGGCCAGTGAATGTGAACAACAGTGCTCTGTCTCTTCCAGGAGAAAGATTTATGAACCACTTTCCACATAAAGGTGAAGTGGTTATGGAAGCATGTATTGTGATGGTGCCTCCATCAGCATGGGTTTCTGGCTGACAACAGTGAGCAGAGCCCTCATCTGTCCCTCATTGAACTAGTAGTGTGAATAAGAAACAAGCCTTTGCTGTGATAAGTCAATGAGATTTGGAAGTTGTTTGTTATTGCATCATACTCTGGCTTTCCCTACTGTTTGCTTCCTAACGTTTCTGTAACAACTCACCACACACTTTGGGGCATAAAATAACACTAATTTATCCTCTTGCAATACTGGAGGTCAGAAATCCAAAATGAGTCTTATGGAACTAAAATCAAGGTTGAGGCGGGGTTGTATTATTCTGAAAGCACTCACTAAAGCATAATCTGTTTCCTTGTTCTACCAGGTTCTAGAGGCCATCTCCATTCCTTAGCGAGTGGACCCTCCCTTATCTCCAAAGCACATCACTGCAACCACTGCTTTCATTGTTACATCTCCCTGTGGCTCTGATCCTCCTCTCTTCCTTTTATAAATACCCATGACTCATTGAGCCCACCTAGATAATCCAGAATAATCTCCCTATCTCAAGATCCTTAACTTAAACATTCCTGAAAAAAAAAACTTTTCCACATAAGGTAACATGTATGTGTTGCGGGGGGGGGGGGGGGGGGGGCATTATTCTATAAATCACACTGACTAATATGATAATAAATCCATCACAATCACACCTGGGATACTACCCACCATGCTAGAGCCACTCAGTTAATACTTGGGGAATGAATAAATGAATGAACAGACAGGAGTGGCATAGCATAGCATTCAAGAGCATAGCATAGCACACCAGAACATAGAATAGCATGTAAATAAAATTTTTTGGGGTAATAGTATTTGGAGGGTAGCTACAGCTTTAAAAAGATGGGTCCTCAAAATTCACCATTTCTTTGCCAAAAAGTTACAGTGACAGAGTCTAACTTCAACTTATAAAGGAAATACTGGTTAAGATTAACCAGGGGCATTACTTTTCTAAGTTTTTCTGTTGTTGTTCTGGGAAAGTTACTCAAACTTTCTGTGCCTCAGTTCCCACAAATATAAAGGGAGGAGACATGTGTATAGTACCTCATGTCTTCGCTGAGAAAATTCCATAAACAATACACATAAAACTCTCTTACAACATCGAGTGCAAAGCAGGCGCTCTCTAAATGTCAGCTTCCTCCTCCCCATTTCTCATTATCTAGCTTCCCATCCCTCTTACACCTTAGGGAGTTTGTGATACTCTATTTGAAACTTCTCCTTCCCAGCTGTCTACAGCTGAGGAGTGAAGAGCTACGGCTGTTCTCTAGAGGAATGAAAGGTCTGGTCCTAGACAAAAATTCTAATTCGAAAAGATACATGCAACCCAATGTTCATTGCATCACTCTTTACTATAGCCTGGATGTGGAAGCAACCTAGATGTCTATCAACAGATGAATGGAAAAAGAAGATGGGGTACAGATACACGATGGAATACTACTCAGTCATAAAAAAGAATGAAATAATGCCATTTTGCAGCAATATGGATGGAGCAAGAGATTAGCATCCTAAGTGAAATGTCAGACACAGAAAGAGAAATATCATATAATATCACTTATATGTGGAATCTTAAAAAAAAAATGATACAAATGAACTTATTTACAAAATAGAAATAGACTCACAGACATAGAAAACAAATCTGTGGTTACCAAAGGGGAAGGCGGGGAAGGATAAATTAGGAGCTGGGGACTAGCAGATATATACTACTGTATATAAAACAAATAAACAAGGACCTACTGTATAGCCCAGAGAACTATAGTCAATATATTGTAATAAGTTACAATGGAAAAGAATATAGATAGATAGATAGATAGATAAGAACTATGCTATATATTTGAAACTAATATCACTATGTAAATTAACTATACTTCAATAAAAAGCTGTTTAAAGAAAAAGCTCTGGCTCTCTGTAAGCATGATTATCATCATCACAGCTAACATTTTTTAAGAATTTGTAGCAAGAACTATTCTAAAGCACCCTATACCTAACTATTCTCTTAGGACTCACAACCCTCTGAAGTATGCATTATTATTATTTCCATTTTACAGATAAGAAGTTAAGGCTCAAAAGCAAGAGTTAGGTGGAAAGATAATCTGACTTCAGAGTCTCCTTTTACAATAACCATGCTAAACTCAGTGTACACACTACATTCTGGGGGCCAGGGAAGATGTCTCCTTACTAAATCACTAAAAATTAAAAGCCTGATTGAGTTACAAGCCTGGGGCTGCTGTGTCTGGCTTCTCTACAGCCCTGACAATTGGCCACAAATGAAGCAACAGATGAGAGGCCCACAAATAACATGGCAGTTAAAGACAAAGCAAGAGGGAAGTGTTTTTAGCATTAATGCATCTTTTACCTTTATCCAAAGAACATAATAAAGTGACACACTTAAGCACATTTCCTGAAAATCAGAACAAGTTAGAGGAGAAGAAAAAAAACACCAAGTTGGAACTTTAACCCAGTCTTCTGGGGCTAGACTGTAGTTATCCTGTGACTTTGAACTTAGATTCTGTTGCATAATTTGTATTTTCTGAGATAATTTCTTTCTGCCTTATATTCTTTAATAAAGTTATTTTAGATGATGTTATCCCATCTCTGCTGACCTAAAGAATACAAAAAGAAAAGACAAAATCTTCAAAGAGTGAATATGATTAATTGAAGACTGACTGTATTGGTAGCAATAGGAATGCGACGGAAAGGAGTGAAGCTGGGGAGCAAATGCCAGCTTCCTGAAGCCACCACCTTCTGGGATGTAGCTTTCTGAAGCCTTTCTCAACAGAAATGGTGGCCCAGCTGGTGATGGCAGAAGATGGCTTGTTTGAACAAGGAGATGTTCCCTTATAACGTGTTGTATCTTCAGTTAATGGACACTCTCCTCTTGGTGGGTCTGTTCTGTAATAGTCTCCATAAGACCATATGGTTTCTGGCTAATGCTAGTGCCAGCAGCCACTTAAACTTGTTGGTAACATAGGCATGTAAATAGCCACTGGCCAACTGCTCTAGCCAAGTAACACTTAACACTGACAAGTAGAACAACAGTTGGTTTCATTTTGGGAGTTCCCAAAATACTTCCCAAGAATAATAGGTAATAAGGGTGGAAAATTGTAAAGGCCCTATAATTATTTCAGTATCACCCATTTGAGAGTGGCTTCACCATGAATTACAAGCTGTTCAAAGCCTAAAGACAGTACCCAGAAACATGAAGACTCACAGATGCCCTCTAACACAGCCTGAGGAACAAGGACCTCTCCAAAGCTCCTTTGGTGGCATCTTACTTGGATCACTCCTTCTCTCAGCATATTGCAATCATAAGCTGAACTATGGGCTCTTACAAGCATTTGTTGGCAGTCAGGCAAATACTTTCTTGCTAATTGTTTCCAGTAATAAGTTAAAGATGACCTCTCATTCTTTACCCTTCCTACCTTTGAGAGGTAGCATCCAATTCTCCTCCCTTGAATGTTGGCTGACTTGATGACTTGCTTGACTAAGAAGTGGAAGTAGAAGTGACACACTGGGAACTCTGAGACTAGATTACAAGAAGTTTTACAATGTCTACCTGTATCTCTTGGAACACTCGTGGGGGCCCCATCTCACCATGAAAATGCACAACTACCCTGAGGCTACCTTGCTAGGAAAACCACATGTAGGCATCATGGTAGACAATTGCAACAGAATCTTACCTTCTAGCTATGCCTACCAGAGTGCTGACTAGTGAGCAAAACCACTTTGGAGCCTCCAGACTAGCCCATCACAAGCTGCATACCACCAAGCAACCTCATTAAAAATTACCCATCCACACCCTGCCTTAATTCATGACCCACAAAATCATGCTCTATAATAAAATGATTGCCCCTTAAGCTATTGAGTTCTGGGGTGGTTCACTACACAATAAAAAACCAGAACAACTGAACAACTATCTAATCAACTGTAAGTTCCTGGAAATTAATGGATTTTACTTCCTCTTAGTTTCCTTATAAATAAATAAATAAATTTTTTAAAAAAGAAAACAAGGCGAGGGAAGGGGTATGGTGGTAAGTTGTCTTGGAAATGATGGCGAAACATTGGAATAGGCTTATACCTGAGTTTTACAACATACCAGATCAAGAACTCAGAGTATATAATTTAGAAGCTAGAGGAACCTTCTATAATATTTTTCCCAGCTGTACCCTTAGACATCCAGAAAACACTTGAGGCCTGGGATCCTATTAAAATCTTTTATTATAGGAAATGTAACTTATGAATAGGAAATATTAACTAGCATCTTGTACTGTCATATCTTAGGCCCTAGATTCAGGCACCACACCAATATATTTTTATCCTCTAGCTACAGCATAAAGCATCAATATTTAAAGATTAAACACTCAAATGATATATTCCCAAATATGCAAGATTTCCACCCCCAGTCATCCTAAAGGAATATTATAGTCCTTTTATTCTAGTTCTTATAAATTATTTCATAGTATGAGGATACTCCTTAATCACCTTATTTTTGGCAAAGTCACATTAGCCTGAACAATTTCAATAAATGTTAGTTTAGCAGGGATTGGGGGATTCCCTAGTGGCTCAGACAGTAAAGAGTCTGCCTGCAACATGGGAGACCAGAGTTCAATCTCTGGGTCAGGATGATCCCCTGGAGAAGGAAATGACAATCTACTCCAGTATTCTTGCCTGGAAAATCCATGGATGGAAGAGCCTGGCGGGCTACATTTCATAGGGTCACAAAGAGTCAGACATGGCAGAGCGACTTCACTTTCTTTCTTTTTTCTTTAGACGTTGAGAGAGACTTATTTATAAAAAGAAAAAGAATGGAAGGAAATATGTTAGTCAGTGTAGGATAAGTCATGCTGCAGTACAAATTTATCCTGAAATCTTAGAGGCTTAAAACACTAAAATTTACTTGTCACTCATACAAAAGCCACTATGGGCCAGAGTTGACTCTTCAACAAGTAATCCTTCAAGGGGTGACTTACCTTTAGTCTTATAGTTCCATTCTCCATCCAACACAAGATTTTCTTAGTTACCAGTACAGAGAAGAGAGAAGGCAATGGCAACCTACTCTGGTACTCTTGCCTGGAGAATCCCATGGATGGAGGAGCCTGGTGGGCTGCAGTCCATGGGGTCGGTAAGAGTCGGACATGATTGAGTGACTTCACTTTCACTTTTCACTTTCATGCATTGGAGCGGGAAATGGCAACCCACTCCAGTATTCCTGCCTGGAGAATCCCAGGGACGGGGGAGCCTGGTGGGCTGCCGTCTGTAGGGTCGCGCAGAGTCGGACATGACTGAAGCGACTTAGCAGCAGCAGCAGTACAGAGAAGAGACAGTAGGAATGTCACGTAGGGGTTTCTCACTGCCTTGGATAAAAGTAGCACATGTGTTTCCACTCCAAACCTGCCTGACTACAAAGGAGTCAATGAGTGGTCTTGGTCTTCTATGTGCTCAAGAGAGAGGAATATGAAAAGAAGATCTAGCGAATGCAATGTGTTTTTCTCTTTCCCAGGAGGCAGTTTTTTAGTAATTATATGATCTCATAATTGCAAGAGTTGAATGGTATTGTAAACAAGGTTTTTTTTTAAAAAAAAAATCACTCTTACAAGCATTACTGAAGGCTGGAACAATTGTCTATCCATTTGAGAAAAAAAATCTCAACCCTTTCCTTAAGTCATACATGAAAATTAATTTGATATTGGTCAAGATCTAAACTAAAAGCTAAAACTATAAAAGTTCTAGAAGAAAACATAGGATAAAAATCTTCAAACTTAAGGTAGACAAACATTTCTTGAATAAAAATACCACTAATCATTTTTTAAATGATAAATTATATTAATGCTTTCCAAAGTACAAAATTTTACTCTATAAAAGAAAATAAAAAGAAATATCAGAGAGCCAAAGAAAACATTTACTATATCTCTATTATATATATATAGCAACTCACTATTAATAAGACATACAGTCTAATTTATTTTGATGGACAAAAGATTTGAACAAACACTTTCAAAAAAGACATGACAATAGCTAATACACAATGAAAAGTTGTTTGACATCACTCATCATAAGGGAAATGCAAATCAAAGCCCTCATGGAAACATGAAACCATAAAACTCCTAGCAGAAAACAGGAGAAAAACTCTTTGACATTGGTCTTAGCAATAATATTCTTTAGATAGGCCAACACAAGCACAGACCAATAAAAGCAAAAATAAATAAGTGGGGCCACATCAAACTAAAAAACTCTACACCACAAAGGAAACAATCAATAAAATAACAAGGCAACTTATAGAATAGGAGAAAATATTTGCAAACCATTTATCTGATGAGAGGTTAATATTGAGAATATATCAAGGACTCCTAAAACTCAAATAGACAAAAAATAAATAACCTGATTTTTAAAATGAACAAAAGATTTGAATAGACATTTTTCCAAAGAAGACATACAAATGGCCAGTGGGTACATGAAAAGGTGTTCAACAACAATAGTCATCAAGGAAATGCAAATCAAAAAACAATGAGATATCACCTCATACCTATTAGGGTGGTTACCATTGAAAAGGCAACAAATAACAAATGTTGAAAAGGGAACACTTGTATATTGTTGGTAGGTTGATGCAGTCACTATGGAAAACAGGATGGAGGTTTCTCAAAATATTAAAAATAGAATTACCATATAACCCAGGAATCACACTTCTGGGCATATATAGAAAAGAAATAAAAGCAAGATCTTGAAAAGATATCAGAATTCCCATGTTATTGCAACATTATTCACGATATTCAAGATATAGAAATGACCAAAGTATTGATTGACAGATGAATGGATAAAGATAATGTGATATGCACATACGTGTACACATACACTGATGGAATATTATTCAGCCATAAAAGCAAAAATGCTGACTTTTGTGACAACATGAAGCTGAAGGACATTATACTAAGTGCAATTAATCAGACATGGAAAGATGAATATGTTTTTATTTCATTTATATACTTAATCTAAATGTGTCCAATTCACAGAAAGTGAAATGGTAGTTGCCAGGGGCTCAGCAGTGGGGGCGGCGGGGGGGGGGAATGGAAAGATTTGGGTCAAAGGCTACAAACTTCCAGTTATAAGATGAATATATTCTGAGTATCTAATATACAACATGTCAATTACAGTTAGTAATACAGCACTGTATATTTGAAATATGCTAAGAAAGAGATCCTAAGAACTCTCACCATAAAAAAAAGGTAACAATGTGAGATAAGGTATGTTAATTAGTTTATTATGGTACTTATTTCATAATATATAAGTATGTCAAACCATCATATTATACATCTTAAATATACACAATTTTGCCAGTTATACCAATAAAATTTGGGAAAAATTAAAATTCATTTTTTAAAAACCTCTAATGAGTTACCACTTCACTGGAAAGGCTAAAATAAAAAGCAGTGATAATACCAGTTGTTAGTGAGGATGTGGAGCAACCAGGTCTTTCATACATTGCTGGTGGGAATGCAAAATGGTATGACTACCTTCTAAAGACATTTTGGCATTTTCTCATGAAGTTAAACATATACTCCATGTTACTCAGCAACAAAGCTCCTAGATATTTACTCAAGTAAAAAAATATTTTTTCATGCAAAGATTTGTATATGGATTGTTATAACAGCTTTATTCATAACCCCCCCAAACTTAAACAACTCAAATTTCCATCTAAGGTAAATAGATAAATTTTGCTTAATCCATACCAAGAAGAAAAAGTACTCACATTCAGAATGACTAGATTTAAAAATCATGTGTTGAGAGAAAGAAGCCAGACACTACAAAAACATACTGTCTGATTCCATGTATATGTTATTCTAGAAAAGGAAATGCTAATTTGTAGTAACAGAAAGCAAACAGCACCCTGGATTGGATGGATTGACCATAAAAGAGATTTAGGGAACTGCTGGGGATGATTAAATTTTCTGATTGTGTCAGTGTTATACAGTGCTTGCATTTGTCGAAGCTCACCAAATTGTACATACACTTAAAGTGTTTGCATTGTATTTTGCATAAATTATACCTCAAAAAGGTGATTTTTAAAAAATACTATAAATGATCATATTTAGTGATCACAAACATATACTATTGATAGAAGGATAATAAAAAAAAGTTTTGTTATGAAAACAGTGCTTTGGTTTCAGGATAAAATTACCTGTGGCAACATTGTACATGAATTCCTAAAGTTCTTTCTCTAAACAGAAATGAATATACAATATTTTGAAAGCTGTGTTAGTGGACCAAAATGGCTATTTTAAAAACATAATCATTAATGTAATGACCTTGAGTTAATGTAAATAGGGAAAAATATTTATAAACTAATATATACTTCTTTTTGAATTTTTAATTTTGTATCTGGCTATAGCTAATTAACAATATTGTGATAGTTGCAGGTGAACAGAGAAGGGACTCAGCCATACATATACATGTAACCATTCTACCTCAAATCTCCCTCCCATTCTGGCTGCCACATGGCTCAGACGGTAAAGCGTCTGGCTACAATGTGGGAGACCTGGGTTCGATCCCTGGGTCGGGAAGAGTCCCTGGAGAAGGAAACGGCAACCCACTCCAGTACTCTTGCCTAGAAAATCCCATGGATGGAGGAGCTTGGTGCAGGCTACTGTCCATGGGGTCACAAAGAGTCGGGCACGACTGAGCAACTTCACTTTACTTCACTTCCATGTGCTATACAATTGGCCCTTGTTGGTTTTCCATTTTAAATATAACAGTGTGTACATGTCTATCTCCAACTCCCTAACTATCCCTTCTCCCTGGCAACCATAAGTTCATTCTCTAAGTCTGTGAGTCTTTTTCTCTTTTGTGAGTTTATTTGTATCATTTCCTTTTAGATTCCATATATAAAGGATATGACATTTCTTCTTCTCTGTTTGACTTACTTCACTCAGTATGACACACTCTAGGTCCATCCATGTTGCTGCAAATAGCATTATTTCATTCTTTTTAATGGCTAAGTAATATTCCATTGTATGTTCGTACCACATCTTTATCCATTCCTCTGTGTTTACAGATCTGGAAAGACACTGTTACGCCCTGCTTGCTCCATTCATTTATATGACCTTCCCCCATCTCCCAGCCCCTGCATTTCCCATGGTGTATAATTTTGGACATCCTCTACCTTCTGAAATTTTTTAGTAAGACATTTAGGTTGCTTTCATGTATTGTCTATTGTAAACAGAGCTTCAGTGAACACTGGGGTGCATGTATCTTTTCGGATCATCTTTTTCTCCAGATATATGACCAGGAGTGGGATTGCACATTTTTGAAGAACACTCTCTGACATAAATTGCAGCAGTATCTTTTTCAATCCATCTCCCAGAATAAGGGAAATAAAAACAAAAATAAACAAGTGGAACCTACTTAAACTCAAAAGCTTTAGAAAAGCAAAGGAAATAATAAACAAAATGAAAAGACAACCCACGGATTGGGAAACAATAATTGCAAATGACGTGACCAATAAGGGATTAGCCTCCAAAATTTACAAACAGCTTGTAAATGCATTATGTAAAAACATGATGCTTAACTGCCTCTAAACAAACAACTCACTCAAAAAATGGGCAGAAGATTTAAATAGACATTTCTCCAAAGATGACATACAGATGGCCAATAGCCACATGAGAAGATGTTCAACATTACTAATTATTAGAGAAATGCAAGTCAAACCTACAATGAGATACAACCTCACACCAGCCAGAATGGCTATCGCTGAAAAATCTACAAACAATAAATGCTGGAGAGGATGTTGAGAGAAGGGAACGCTCCTAACTGTTGGTGGGAATGCAAATTGGTACAGCCATTAGGGAGAACAGTATGGAGGTTCCTTAATTCTTAAAAAACTAATAAACAATTCTTAACATATTATGTGAAAGTGAAGTCACTCAGTCATGTCCGACTTTTTGTGACCCCATGGACTGTAGTCCGCCTGGCTCCTCCATCGATGGGATTCTCCAGGCAAGAGTACTCGAGTGGGTTGCCATTTCCTTCTCCAGGGGATATTCCCAACCCAGGGATTGAACCTGGATCTCCCGCATTGCAGGCAGACGCTTTACCATCTGAGCCACCAGGGAAATCCAGTCACTGGTATATTATGTGAAAGTTTTATCAAATTGCTCAGAATCTAATCAGAAGTCAGAAAGTACTTGAATATTTAAAACAGAGAATTTTTAATACCAGGATTGATGGCACAATGAAGGAAGCCCAGGACAAAAGGAGATGATGAGGTAAAAAGCAGATGAGAGGACGACAAGGAGTTGAGTTGTTTGCTTTGTCCCTGTGGTTGGACAACACTGCAGTACCTACAAAGAAGGCTTAGCTCACTGACTTGGGGAAAGAACAATTACTCAACTCACCATGTTAATGGCATTCAGGACAGGAATCCAAAGGTGGAAAACAAAGACAAAGCTTTTGGACCACCTTGTGGTCCAGGTGAGAGTGGACAAGCAGGTCAGGCAGAATTCAGGTGACCATACTCTGTGATGGTTGATCCTTGCCTCTCCCATGGGACACTCTGGCCCCCAATCTCCTGACTTTCAAAGACTGGACAGAGTTCAACTTCAGAAACTAACTGTGCAAGGGTGTACCCTGGCTGGCCTTCCCCAGATCTAGGGCCCAGGAGCGTGTGGCTTAATTGGTCAATAACAATTTTATAAAGAAGAGATTTTAATATAGACACCCAGATTTCTAACTTCCTCAACAAGCTCAGAAGATCTGCAAAGATGCTGCAAAGTCTGGAAGGGAGGAGCATCCATCCGTTTTCAACAGGAACTGCCTTCTCTGTCTGCCTCGGTCCTCATAATTCCCAACTGTTAAACACTCTGCCTACTTCATTTATTTATATGACCTTCCCCCATCTCCCAGCCCCTACATTTCCCCTGATGTATATAACTTTGGGCATCTCCTGTTTTCTGCAGTTTTTTTTAGTTTATTTATTTATTTAGGGCTGTGCTGGGTCTTCATTTGCTGCACAGAGCTTTCCCTAGTTGTGGCAAGTGGGGGCTACTCTCTAGTTGCAGTGCATGGGTTTCTCATAGCAGTGGCTTCTCTTATTGCAGAGCATGGGCACTAGGGCTTCAGTAGTTGTGGCACATGAGCTCAGTAATTGTGGTTCCCGGGCTCTAGAGCACAGGCTCAATAGTTGTGGCGCACGGACTTCATTGCTGTGCAGCATGTGGGATCTCCCCAGATCAGGGATTGAACCTGTGTCTCCTGCATTGACAGAAGGATTCTTTATCACTGAGCCATCAGGGGAGCCCCTGAAATCTTTAAGTAAGACAGGTCAGGAATATATAGGTTTCTCTGTACTGGCCAAAAAGCTTTCTAGCAAACCTCTAAATGGCTGATACCAGCTTCTCAGTCCTTCTGCCCACTCCTTATCGATAAACACTACTCACTCCCTCCTTTCACTGTCAAAGTTTCAAAGTCAGAGAAAAAGAAGTGGGTCCCCCGCAGAAAGGCCCTTTCTTGGCCTGAGGCACGTGTTTTCCCTGAGCACAGGGCAGTCCTTCCCCCTTGTTCTCTGCAGGATTACCTCTGCCTTTCAGAAAGTGAGACTCAACCCAGTCTTCATAAAGAAGCTGTGAGCAGGCAGACATCTATAAATTCGAATAACATGTATTTAATATAACATTAAATTCAAATTCAAAAGATTAGAAGAGCAAAAGACCTCTAGATTATCATCCAGATTTAGTGGAATTACCACTAAACCCCAAAGCCAAGATGGGAGGGGAGATGTTGTGTTTCCAAGTCTGTCAATATGAAGAAAAGAACATGACTTTCTAATAAGAGGTAAGTGTCTTTATCTCTTTGAGTTTCCCCTGCAAGGATTTGTGGTAAATACAAATTATGAGTTTCACTCTACTTTTTGAGGGACTAATCTAGCTGCCGAAATCCTTGAAGCAAATGAACATGGGGGACAATGGGGGAGATGTCATGCAGAAAATCAGGAAATAGCCATGGGAAGATGCAGGGCCTGAGCTTATTTCTGTGGTACTATGCCTCTGGTCTCCTGAAGTTACCTAGATACAGAGACTCGCAGCATTGATTCCGCCCATGAACCTGGAATCAGAGCAACCTGGCTTGGAGGGAATACAGCTGGAGAGATAGGCAATTCACAGCTCTGCACCAGAGTTACCAGACTTAACTGAGCCCTCTCCTAGCTTCATTCTGAAAATGTTTAGCAACCTGGTCTACATACTCCCCAAAGGATTTCTATCTTACTAAGTAAGTACGGTATATATTACTGATATTTCCAAATCCTGGAGGTCATTCTCAGCCAAGTGAAAATAGTCATTTTATCTAGTATTTTGTATGAACAGTAAATTCTTTAAAAATTAATCCATTTTATGAATGTGAAATAATATCTTGAAGGAAGCCTAGTGCCATGTGTCCGACAAGATGTATGATGGGAATGTCTGTATGGGCAGTGGTCCTTAACCTTTTAGGCACCTCAGGGACGGGTTTTGTAGAAGACAACTTTTCCACTGACCAGGGTGGGAAGGGATGGTTTCAGAATGATTCAAGCTATTCCATTTATTGTGCACGTTCTTTCTATTATTATTACATCAGCTTCACCTCAGATCTTCAGACATTAGATCCAAGAGTCTGGGGATCCTTGTGTATGGAGATGAATTTCCCTTTTGTAGAAAAATCTTTCCTTCTAATTATCTGACCTGTCACCCATCTGTCAGTCCATCTAGCCAAGCCTTTCTAAACTAATCATAGGATTTCTTTACTCTGTCCAGATAATTTGCCACTCTTAACAAGCAGGACAAAAAAAATAATAATAACAAATAAATCCTCACTCTCAGAATAGTTATTTTACAATGTTTCCCCTAGACTTGAGAGAAATAGTGAAGTCAGAATTATGTCACTGCTATACCCCAAAATCTGTGACAAAGTGAGCATTTTATTATTACACGTCAAATATTTAGCATAAATGCAAAGCAGCCATAATATTTTTTTCAGTTTTGCTGTTTATGCTAACATATTTCATTATTCTATTTTTATTGTTTCAAACTGGCATTAAATAATGCAAATTGCTCTTCGCTGATCCCAGCCCCACCTATACAATAAAGAGGTCTTCTCAGGCAACTTCATAAAGTGGACCTATCAGAAGACTAGGGGTCCAGCTCTGATTCTGACTCTGACAAATTGTTTGAACTTGGGCAAATCACTTACCATCAATGGTCAAACTTCTTATCTGTGAAGGAGCTAGATGGACTATTTCATCTTTCAGAGCCATTCCAATTCTAAATGTCTGAAGTTTCTCCACCACTGACCTTTTATTTCATTCAACAAGTGTGTACTAATACTCCCCCACCCCTGCACTGTGGGCATATGCAAGCTGCTCAGGATACAAGTGACCCAGACAATTGTATATCCTCGAGGAACCCCCAGTGTGATGAGGGCAGGTCAAAATTCAATGTGTATGAGCCAGAGAGATATCTGATTGATAACAGAGGTGAATCCAGAGGGTCCCTGGTAGAAACTGACAATTGGACATGACTTGGAGGAAAGTCCAGTGTCCATGGAAGCTTCAGGAATACATATTGTCTTTTTATTGGTAACCTTCAGAAGATTGCCAATTATAAATGTACCTTTACTGGAAGACATTTGAGATGCTCAACATTATATACTTAATTACATTTATCTTCTACTGTAATTACTGATTTTCAAGCCTGCTAACTCAAAACTCACATCAGCATGGATGTAATGCCATAGAAACTCAAAATATGTTAACAAGTAGTGATTCTCAACCTTGACTGTACCTTACAATCATCTGAGGAATTCTCTGAACATACCAAGGACTAGGTTCAATTTCCAACAGATTCTGATTTTAATAGATCCTCGGTCCCAGGCATCAGTACTTTTTGAAAGCTCTCAACGTGATTCTAATGTATAGTTAAGATTGATAACCACTGAACTAGGAAAAGAACTGCTTTTTTAATCAAAATTGTAGGTGAGTCATAGTCCAGTCCCTGAATATTCATTGGAAGAACTGATGCTGAAGCTGAAGCTACAATACTTTGGCCACCTGATGTGAAGCACTGACTCCTTGGAAAAGACCCTGATGCTGGGAAAGACTGAAGGCCAGAGGAGAAGGGGACGACAGAGGACAAGATGGTTGGATGGCATCACCAACTCAATGAACATGAGTTTGAGCAAGCTCTGGGAGATGGTGAAAGACAGGGAAGTTTGGAGTGCTGCAGTCTGCGGGGTCTCAGAATTGGACATGACTGAGCAATAGAACAACATAGTCCAGACTGAAGCAGGTCATATATGACCCATTCTAGAAGCCTGAGTTGTTTGATTTCAAAGTTCTGAATCTCATAACAAACAACTTTTAAACAAATCTGATCACAATAAACTGTGGAAAATTCTGAAAGAGATGGGAATACAAGACCACCTGACCTGCCTCTTGAGAAACCTATATGCAGGTCAGGAAGCAACAGTTAGAACTGGACATGAAACAACAGACTGGTTCCAAATAGGAAAAGGAGTACGTCAAGGCTGTATATTGTCACTCTGCTTATTTAACTTATATGCAGAGTACATCATGAGAAATGCTGGGCTGGAAGAAGCACAAGCTGGAATCAAGATTCCAGGAGAAATCTCAATAACCTCAGATATGCAGATGATACCACACTTATGGCAGAAAGTGAAGAGGAACTAAAAAGCCTCTTGATGAAAGTGAAAGAGGAGAGTTAAAAAGTTGGCTTAAAGCTCAACATTCAGAAAACAAAGACCATGGCATCTGGTCCCATCACTTCATGGGAAATAGATGGGGAAAGAGTGGAAACAGTGTCAGACTTTATTTCTTTGGGCTCCAAAATCACTGCAGATGGTGATTGCAGCCATGAAATTAAAAGACGCTTACTCCTTGGAAGGAAAGTTATGACCAACCTAGATAGCATATTGAAAACCAGAGACATTACTTTCCCAACAAAGGTCTGTCTAGTCAAGGCTACGGTTTTTCCTGTGGTCATGTATGGATGTGAGATTTGGACTGTGAAGAAAGCTGAGCTCCGAAGAATTGATGCTTTTGAACTGTGGTGTTGGAGAAGACTCTTGAGAGTCCCTTGGACTGCAAGGAGATCCAACCAGTCCATTATAAAGGAGATCAGTCCTGGGTGTTCGTTGGAAGGACTGATTTTGAAGCCGAAACCCCAAATACTTGGGTCACCTGATGTGAAGAGTTGACTCATTGGAAAAGACCAGAGTTGACTCACTGGAAAAGACCCTGATTCTGGGAGCGATTGGGGCCAGGAGGAGAAGGGGACAACAGATGATGAGATGGCTGGATGGCATCACTGACTCGATGGACATCAACCCCCAGAGTGAACTCCAGGGGTTGGAGATGGACAGGGAGGCCTGGTGTACTGTGATTCATGGGGTCACAAAGAGTCGGACATGACTGAGTGACTGAAAAGAATGCAGTAGATGGGAACCAAGCTAATTTCATGCAAGAGGTTGTTTGGCTGTCCAAATGATTCCCTGTGGGATTTTTTCAAGTCACCAGCTCAAAGCTGTGCATTGAAATCACAATTCCATTGAGTGTAAACATTTATAATATATGCAATCTCAGCAAACTCTTCTATGAAGCTGTTGGTATGCCTTCATTTGTGCAGCATATTAAAAGAAAAAGGGCTTGCTTTTGCAAATCACTCATATATCTGAGTTGAAAACAATTTCACCACCCCAAGGACAGATCATATTCATTCTGCACAGTTGGCAAGACTAGAAGGCCAGGTGGGTAGCATTCCTAACACTAAGCACTGAAACAGCTAAAAGGGAGTTTGGTTAACACTAACTAATGTCCAAATCCAATTCATTTATCATGTAGATCATCAGGGTACTGGGACCCCTCCAAGAAACTCTCTTAAGAAGAAAGAAAGAAAGAAACTCTCTTAAATCTTTCCAAATTGTTTGGGAAAATTCTGCTCATTAGCCAACCTGGATAGCATATTAAAAAGCAGAGACATTACTTTGTCAACAAAGGTCTGTCTAGTCCAGGCTATGGTTTTTCCAGTGGCCATGTATGGATGTTAGAGTTGGATTGTAAAGAAAGCTGAGCATCGAAGAATCGATGCTTTTGTATTGAGAGTCCCTTGGACTGCAAGGAGATCCAACCAGTCCATCCTAAAGGAGATCAGCCCTGGGTGTTCATTGGAAGGACTGATGTTGAAGCTGAAACTCCAATACTTTGGCCACCCGATGTGAAGAGCTGACTCATTTGAAAAGACCCTAATGCTGGGAAAGATTTAGAGCAGGAGAAGGGGATGACAGAGGATGAGATGGTTGGATGGCATCACTGATTCAGTGGACATGAATTTGAGCAAACTCTGGAAGATAGTGAAAGACAATGAAGCCTGGCATGCTGCAATCCATGGGGTCACAAAGTGTAGGACACGATTTAGTGACTGAACAACAACAGAATTCTTTTTTTACCTGTGTTGCTTCTCTTTTGACATACCTGCTCTCAAAGGCATTATCCCTCTCTTGCACACACACACCCACACACACACACATCAACAGCCTGCTCAAGGTCCTAAAGGCATATCAAACTCTGTTTATGAACTTTCTCTCAAAATCTATTCTACCTCAATTTTCCAGTTAATAGACTCTAACCTGTCTACCTGTTGACTAAGAGGTATGACCTGGAGGTCTTATTACTTGCCAACTCTGCCAGTCTGAATAAAAATATGGACTAAATAGTAACGTCATTCTATAAAATGCTTTCAGTTCATTAGAGAGTAAATCTGTCTGCAAATTCAAGGCCTCTAATTGGGTCTTCAATGTGTTTACCATTGAAAGGATGAAATTCTTCATCAGCAAAATTTTGTTGAGTGCCTTTTTTATGAACAGAGCTCTCTAAATATTCTGAGCAGTTTACAAAATAAGATAAAGTTTCCTTATTTGAAGCCCCAGGAAGCAGCCTTACATCTTATTCCTTAAACTGTTGATGCCCACACAAGTAGAAAGGACCCATGAATCTTTATTCATGTGGTGGTAAGTAGTTCCTACTAAAGGCTCAGAGATAGCTACCATTTATTGAGTACCTGCCAGCTCATTTCCTCCTCACCTGGATCCCAGGAATTTGGTATCATTATCCCCATTTACAGATAAGGAACAAGGGTTGCATTCACTTAATTTGGCCCACTAGAGACAATTGTAGAGACTGGAAGGTCCATAAATATTATGCATTTAGTTTATTCCTGGAACAATGTGTTCAAACAAGTGTGTCTTAGGTAAGTAAATGAAAAAGTGAAGCCAAGAGGTAGTGAATGGCAGAACTGGTATCAAGACACAGGTGATCTGACCACAGAGGAGCTGCTCTGTCCTCATAACAGGAAATCCAGCATTGGAAAATGTTCGGTGAACAAGAGTCCTGACCAAGCTCCTCTCTGTCCATTGTTTCTGGGCTTTTTATACATGATTTGAAAAGGGTAGGGGGAAAAGTACCTGACCAATCTCATAATGGTGCTGAGAAGAAAATTTAAGAATCATTTTATGAAACCGTGTAACTGTATAGTATTATGTGTGCTTGGTCACTAAGTTGTGTCTGACTCACTGCAACCACCAGGCTCCTCTGTCCATGGGATTCTCCAGTCAAGAATACCAGAGTGGGTTGCCATTTCCTCCTCCAGAGGATCTTCCCGACCCAGGGATCAAATTCCTGTCTCCTGAATTGGCAGGCAGATTCTTTACCACTGGGCCACCTGGGAGGCCCATATAGTATTACAATTAAATATGATTCCTAATATCAGCATTTAAGGTTCATGGTTTCTTCATGGATGTTGGATATATTAATACATTCTTTTCCAGGATTAGGGAACAAATGAGTGACATCCCTTCTTCATTTTGCACCATTCTCCCCTTTTCATGTCATCCTTACCATCAGGGATGAAATGGGCATGTGAATGATGGTTCTTATGTAACCTTCAAAGGGGTTTATGAGGTCACATAGATCCATACATGTCTGATAGATTTACATCAAACATTCCTTGTGGGAAAAATACATTAACTAAAATGAGGTGAACTGGGTCCAGGTTTAGACATTGGCTATTAAACAAAATCTATTACACTGTCAAGGACACTAAATTGTTTAATTCAACATTTTAAATGTGAGAAGTTAATGTTGGTGGGAGAATTAAGCACATTGTACATGGATCATCCTAAAGACAGAGACATGAAAACGTCTAAACCATTAGCCACATAAAGTATTTGCTTTATTCTAGTAACCCTCAATCAGTTCAATTATGAGACTATGATTTAGAATAATTAGCCCTGCAGTAGTCAAGTAGATGCAGGAACCCCAAGAGGTAGACAGCTTGCCTCAGAAATATATCAGCTTACAGCCCGAGTCTGTCTGAACAGTGATGGACTCATCAGTTTTACATTCCTCTAATAACATTTAATGCCTTTTCTAAACCCAACTTGTACATAGAAAAGGCATAAACATTCACTGGATCATAGAGAAAGCAAAGGAATTCCAGAAAATGCATCCAATTCTGCTTCATTGACTGTGCTAAAGTCTTTGATTGTGTGGATCACAACAAACTGTGGAAAATTCTTAGAAATGAGAATACCAGACCACCTTACCTGTCTCCTGAGACACCTGTATACAGGTCAAGAAGCAACAGTTAGAAATTTACATGGAACAATGGACTGGTTCAAAATTCAGAAAGGAGTGCATTGAGGCTATATATTGTCACCCTGCTTATTTAACTTATATGCAGAGTATATCATGAAATTCCAGGCTGGATGAAGCACAAGCTGGAATCAAGATTGCCAGCAGAAGTACCAACAACCTCAGATATGTAGATGATACCACCCTAGTAGCAGAGAGTAAAGAGGAACTTAAGAGTGTCTTGATGAGAGTGAAAGAGGAGAGTGAAAAAGCTGGCCTGAAACTCAACATTTAAAAAAAAAACTAAGATTATGGCCTTCAGTCCCACCAATTCATGGCAAATAGAATGGGGAAAAGTGGAAACAGTGACAGATTTTATTTTCTTGGGATCCAAAATCACTGAAGATGGTGACTGCAGCCATGAAATTAATACACTTATTCCTTGGAAAGAAAGCTGTATCAAGAGCTAATATGATAAACCTAGACAGCATATTAAAAAGCAGAGGCATCACTTTGCTGACAAAGGTCTGTATAGTCAAAGCTACGGTTTTCCCAGTAGTCATGTATGGATGTAAGAGTTGTACTATAAAGAAATTTGAGCATTGAAGAACTGATACTTTTCAGTTGTGGTGCTGGAGAAGACTCTTGAGAATCCCTTGGACAGCAAGGAAATCAAACCAGTCAATCCTAAAGGAAATCAATCCTGAATATTCATTGGAAGAACTATTGCTGAAGCTGAAGCTCCAATAATTTGGTCACCTGATGGGAAAATCTGACTCATTGGAAAAGACCCTGATTCTGGGAAAAATTGAAGGCAAAAGGAGAAAGGGGCAGCAGAGGATGAGATGGTTAGATAACATCAATGATTCAATGGACGTGAATTTGAGCAAACTCCAGGAGACAAGGAAGGACAAGGAAGCCTGGCATGCTGCAGTCCATGGGGTCTCAGAGTCAGACATGACTTAGCAACTGAAAAACAATAACATTTAATAAAATATCAAGGCCTAGTTTGCACCAATAGCAAAGAAATATTTCAAGATTCTAATTCAAACTTATGACCATCTAAAACAGGAAGTGAAAATATGCCTGAAGTGACTTTTTTCTTGTTTAACACAGATGACATTAAATTCTTCACTTATTTTCTAAGTCATCCATTTATAAAACTATGTTCTTAACCCTAAATATAAAAAGACTTTGCAACTACTATATATAGAATGGATAAACAACAAGATCCTACTGTATAGCACAGGAAACTATATTTAATACCCTGTGATAATACCAGGGCGGCCTGGCGTGCTGCAATTCATGGGGTCGCAAAGAGTTGGACATGACTGAGCGACTGAACTGACTGAACTGATAAACCAATGGAAAAGAAAATGTATAAATATATGTATAACTTAATCAATATGCTGTTCAGCAGAAATTAACACACATTGTAAATCAACTATATCTCAATAAAATAAATGCTAAAAATAAAAAGACTGCACCTGTTGATTTTAATAATAGTTTTGAAGTATAATTTGAAGTTGGTCAAAACTAACTCCTAACACATATTTCTTTGGATCATTACTTCCAAAGCTTCCCTTCAAGATCTGTCATATTTATCCTTCTCTTTTCCCATAACAACTACTCCAGGTCAGATCCAAGTAGTGATCATTCAGTAAATATTTGTTGAAAGAATATATGAATTAACAAATGAATGACTGGCAGATGTCACAAAGATATCTGAGCAAGACTCCAGCACTTTTATCAGCTTCCTAGTCTTTCTCCATTCCTGTTCATCCGATGTTGTGTGTTGTGTGTTTAGTAGCTTCAGTCATGTTTGACTCTTTGCAACCCTATAGACTGTAGCCTGCCAGGCTACCTCTGTCCATGGGATTCTCCAGGCAAGAACACTGGAGTTGTTTGCCATGCCCTCCTCCAGGGGATCTTCCCAACCCAGGGATCAAACCCTCTTATTCCATATTGGCAGGTAGGTTCTTTACCACTAGTGCTTCCTGGGAAGCCTCCTGTTCATCCTATAGATTTGGCAAGTTAATCTTGTCCCGTTTTCTATGGGACCTCACTTTCTATGCATCAGTCTCTTGCCCAAGAACTACCATCTCTAAGAGAACTGGTTTAATGATGAGATCCTGCCTCTCTCAGTTCCGGCTAACTGGACTTGGCCCCTTTACTCTCATTGGTTCTCTTCCTGGGAACAAGTCATCTGCACAGGGCTCCCCAACATATCAGAGCACAAATATAACCTTGGGCTGCCCCCAGTACACTGGACCTCTCAGTGCAAAGGCCAACGATGAAGTCCTGAAACAAACAGCTGGACACATGCTGACACTGGATTGGTGCAGCTGCACTGAAGTGTTCTCAGGTTGTGTTAGTCATAAACATGTCTCCAAGTGTTCCCCAAACTTCAGTAAGCACAAGGATCACCTGGAGGTCTGCGAGTCTGCATTTCAAACAACCTCCCAGGTGACATTGATATTGCTGGTCTGTGGACTACACTTTGAGTATCAGGGCTCCAGGGTAGGAGTTGTCAAACTTGGTGGCACGTTGGAATTATCTGGAGCATCTTAAAAAAGCTAAAGCCTGAGGCAAGCCCAAAGATTCTGATTTGACTAGGCTGGGGTGCAGCCTCAGCCACACGATATTTAAAGCTCCTCTAGTGTGCATTCAAAGTCAAGAACCTTAGATTTTCTTTTTATTATTCTTTATTTGTTTGCACTGGATCTTCATTACTTCACACAGGCTTTCTCTAAATGCGATGATCAGGGGCTACTCTTCGTTGCAGTGTGAGGGCTTCTTATTGTAGTGGCTTCTCTTACTGCAGAGCACAGGCAGGCTTAAGTAGTTGCAGCTCGAGGGCCCCTAGAGCACGGGCTCAGTAGCTGTGGCACACAGGCTTGGTTGCTCCAGAGCATGTGGATCTTCCAGGATCAGGGATTGAATTCCTGTCCCCTGTCCCCTGCATTGGCAGGTGGATTCCTAGCCACTGAACCACCAGGGAATCCATAGATCTTCTTTCTCAAACTTTTTTTTTTTGCATTATTTCCCCCTTAAGGAGACTGTTCAGACATTCTCCCCCTAAATCTCTCTCATGAAATTTTAATATCACAAGCATATCTTATATCAGTGTATGTATTCTATGCATCAGTTCAGTTCAGTTCAGTTGCTCAGTCGTGTATGACTCTTTGCGACCCCATGAATCGCACCACACCAGGCCTCCCTATCCATCACCAACTCCCGGGGTTCAATCAGACTCACATCCATTGAGTCAGTGATGCCATTCAGCCATCTCTTCTGTTGTCCCCTTCTCCTCCTGCCCCCAATCCCTCCCAGCATCAGAGTCTTTTCCAATGAGTCAACTCTTCGCATTAGGTGGCCAAAGTACTGGAGTTTCAGCTTTAGCATCATTCCTTCCAAAGAAATCCCAGGGCTGATCTCCTTCAGAATGGACTGGTTGGATCTCCTTGCAGTCCAAGGGACTCTCAAGAGTCTTCTCCAATATCACAGTTCAAAAGCATCAATTCTTTGGTGCTCAGCCTTCTTCACAGTCCAACTCTCACATCCATACATGACCACAGGAAAAACCATAGCCTTGACTAGACGGACCTTAGTCGGCAAAGTAATGTCTCTGCTTTTGAATATGCTATCTAGGTTGGTCATAACTTTTCTTCCAAGGAGTAAGCGTCTTTTAATTTCATGGCTGAAATCACCGTCTGCAGTGACTTCGGAGCCCAAAGAAATAAAGTCTGACACTGTTTCCACTGGTTCCACATCTATTTCCCATGAAGTGATGGGACCAGATGCCATGGTCTTTGTTTTCTGAATGTTGAGCTTTAAGCCAACTTTTTCACTCTCCACTTCCAATTTCATCAAGACGCTTTTTAGTTCCTCTTCACTTTCTGCCATAAGGGTGGTGTCATCTGCATATCTGAGGTTATTGATATTTCTCCCAGCAATCTTGATTCCAGCTTGTGTTTCTTCCAGTCCAGCGTTTCTCATGATGTACTCGGCATATACATTAAATAAACAGGGTGACAATATACAGCCTTGACGTACTCCTTTTCCTATTTGGAACCAGTCTGTTGTTTCATGTCCAGTTCTAACTGTTGCTTCCTGACCTGCATATGGGTTTCTCAAGAGGCAGGTCAGGTGGTCTGGTATTCCCATCATTTCAGAATTTTCCACAGTTTATTGTGATCCACACAGTCAAAGGTTTTGGCATAGTCAATAAAGCAGAAATAGATGTTTCTCTGGAACTCTCTTGCTTTTCCCATGATCCAGCGGATGTTGGCAATTTGATCTCTGGTTCCTCTGCCTTTTCTAAAACCAGCTTGAACATCAGGAAGTTCACGGTTCACATATTGCTAAAGCCTGGCTTGGAGAATTTTGAGCATTACTTTACTAGCATGTGAGATGAGTGCAATTGTGCAGTAGTTTAAGCATTTTTTGGCATTGCCTTTCTTTGGAATTGGAATGAAAACTGACCTTTCCCAGTCCTGTGGCCACTGCTGAGTTTTCCAAATTTGCTGGCATATTGAGTGCCGCACTTTCACAGCATCATCTTGTAGGATTTGAAATAGCTCAACTGGAATTCCATCACCTCCCCTAGCTTTGTTCATAGTGATGCTTCCTAAGGCCCACTAGACTTCACATTCCAGAATGTCTGGCTCTAGTTGACTGATCACACCATCATGATTACCTGGGTCATGAAGATGCTTTTTGTATAGTTCTTTGTGTATTCTTGCCACCTCTTAATATCTTCTGCTTCTGTTAGGTCCATACATTTTCTGTCTTTTATCGAGCCCATCTTTGCATGAAATGTTCCCTTGGTATCTCTAATTTTCTTGAAGGGATCTCTAGTCTTTCCTATTCTGTTCTTTTCCTCTATTTCTTTGCACTGATCACTGAAGAAGGCTTTCTTATCTCTTCTTGCTATTCTTTGGAACTCTGCATTTAGATGTTTATATCTTTCCTTTTCTCCTTTGCTTTTCACCTCTCTTCTTTTCACAGATATTTGTAAGGCCTCCCCAGACAGCCATTTTGCTTTATTGCATTTCTTTTCCATGGGGATGGCCTTGATCCCTGTCTCCTGTACAATGTCACAAACCTTATTCCATAGTTCATCAGGCACTCCATATATCAGATCTAGGCCCTTAAATCTATTTCTCACTTCCACTGTATAATCATAAGGGATTTGATTTAGGTCATACCTGAATGGTCTAGCAGTTTTCCCTACTTTCTTCAATTTAAGTCTGAATTTGTTAATAAGGAGTTCATGATCTGAGACACAGTCAGCTCCTGGTCTTGTTTTTGTTGACTGTATAGAGCTTCTCCATCTTTGGCTGCAAAGAATATAATCAATCTGATTTCGGTGTTGACCATCTGGTGATGTCCATGTGTAGAATCTTCTCTTGTGTTGTTGGAAGAGGGTGTTTGCTATGACCAGTGCATTTTCTTGGCAAAACTCTATTAGTCTTTGACCTGCTTCATGCCACATTCCAAGGCCAAATTTGCCTGTTACTCCAGGTGTTTCTTGACTTCCTACTTTTGCATTCCAGTCTCCTATAATGAAAAGGACATCTTTTGGGGGTGTTAGTTCTAAAAGGTCTTGTAGGTCTTCATAAAACCATTCAGCTTCAGCTTCTTCAGCATTACTGGCTGGGGCATAGACTTGGATTACTGTGATATTGAATGGTTTGCCTTGGAAATGAACAGAGATCATTCTGTCGTTTTTGAGATTGCATCCAAGTACTGCATTTCGGACTCTTTTGTTGACCATGATGGCTACTCCATTTCTTCTGAGGGATTCCTGCCCACAGTAGTAGATATAATGGTCATCTGAGTTAAATTCACCCATTCCAGTCCATTTTAGTTCACTGATTCCTAGAATGTTGACGTTCACTCTTGCCATCTCTTGTTTGACCACTTCCAATTTGCCTTGATTCATGGACTTGACATTCCAGGTTCCTATGCAATATTGCTTTTTACAGCATTGGACCTTGCTTCTATCGCTAGTCACATCCACAGCTGGGTATTGTTTTTGCTTTGGCTCCATCCCTTCATTCCTTCTGGAGTTATTTCTCCACTGATCTCCAGTAGCATGTTGGGCACCTACTGACCTGGGGAGTTCCTCTTTCAGTATCCTATCATTTTGCCTTTTCATACTGTTCATGGCGTTCTCAAGGCAAGAATACTGAAGTGGTTTGCCATTCCCTTCTCCAGTTTACCACATTCTGTCAGACCTCTCCACCATGACCCGCCCGTCTTGGGTTGCCCCACATGCATGGCTTAGTTCCATTGAGTTAGTCAAGGCTGCAGTCCTTGTGTGATTAGATTGACTAGTTTTCTGTGAGTATGGTTTCAGTGTGTCTGCCCTCTGATGCCCTCTTGCAACACCTACCATCTTACTTGGGTTTCTCTTACCTTGGGCATGGTGTATCTCTTCACGGCTGCTCCAGCAAAGCGCAGCCGCTGCTCCTTACCTTGGACAAAGGGTATCTATGCATACCTGTGCTTTATACATAAAAAGATTTTTCCATTCCCCAAGAAGCACTTTTCATGACTTTAAGAGTTTCGAAATTACTCCCATCGAGAAGGCATGCTTTGGACTATGCCTAAAGACCTGGGTTTGTCCAGTCAGCCACATGTCAGTCTCCAAGACAAGTCCCTCCAAGCAGAAGCTATCAGTCTCAGGCACAAAGGGCCAGGCTGGAAAGAGATGACAGGAAGGGGGTCAGATCAAGGCGCCCCTACAACTGCATGCTAAGCCATGACTGGCTGTGTGTCCTGAAATTCCTGTGTGCTTTCTACCACCTCATTATCCTGTGGCCACAAAGGACAATATACATCCTGCCTAGTTTAAGTAAATAAGCTACAGCACTTGTCCGTATATCCCCACTTGAGTTCATGAGTCAAGCCTCCTTTTATAATGCCAGATAGCAACCGACACATCTGCTTGGAAACAAGCAGGCTCTCCATCACCACATAAAGCAAAACGTCTGCAGGAGACTTTTTAATGCGTGTGCTAATTCCTAACACTGGCTCAGGTTACACCATAACTTGTGAAAATGGTGTAGGTGAGTGGGTCACAGTTCTCAAGGGAAAACAGCAGTGCATTCTAAAAACAGAGGAGTTGCGCTCCAATCCAGGTGTGAAGTCCCAGCTGTAAGAAAGGCAGATGGAAATGTAGTAACAGAAGGGGGAAGGGATGGATTAAAAGAAAGGCAAGGAAAAGAAACTAACATTATTTCATGTCAACTTTGTGCCTGGTGGTGGATGAACATAATTTCATTGAATGTTCCATTGTGAGCCTCGGAGGTGGGGATCATCCTCCCACTCTAGACAAGAGCCCAGGGATTCTGAAACTCATCAAGGTCTCCTCCTAGTAAGTGGGGAAGCTGCTGCTGCTGCTGCTGCTGCTGCTGCTGCTGCTGCTAAGTCGCTTCAGTTGTGTCCGACCCTGTGTGACCCCATAGACAGCAGCCCACCAGGCTCCTCTGTACCTGGGATTCTCCAGGCAAGAACACTGGAGTGGGTTGCCATTTCCTTCTCCAATGCATGAGCGTGAAAAGTGAAAGTAAAGTCACTCAGTCGTGTCTGACTCTTCGTGACCCCATGGACTGTAACCTACCAGGCTCCTCCATCCATGGGATTTTCCAGGCAAGAGTACTGGAGTGGGTTGCCATTTCCTTCTCCCGTAAGTGGGGAAGCCAGCATTCAAATCCTTTGTCTGTTTGGCCCCAAATCTAGTGTTCTTTCCAGTCTCTCCCAGCCCCATGGCAATAACACAGAAATGAACCGACCACTGTCATCACTAAAGACAGCCCTTCCTTTAAACCAGAAAGATCAGGATAACCTTGCCATGACAGCAGGAGCTCTGAGTCCAGGAGCCCTGAATCCTGCAGCAGCTTCTAAGTCTGAGACTAAAGTGGATATTCAAAATCAGCAAGGGGGCATGTGCAGTTAGTACTCCCATGGAGGATGGGTGTCTGAACCCCAGTGAGGTACCAGAGGTCCTAAGGACCAAGCAAAGAATGAAGGCACTGATGAGACAGGGCCAGTCTATACCTGGCCTTAAATAGCAGAGGATATGGGGGCCCTGAGTTTCCTAAGGACACAGAGACACCAGAAACAATGAGGGAGAGAGGGCAGTGGTGATGGTGGTAAGAATTCCAGGAAGTGGGGAAAAGACTAGCACATGGATGGACCCAGGAGAGAAGTAACTTACTCACCCTGAAAAGACAGGGCCCTGAGCCAACAACCCTCTGCTCTCCCTGGGCTGCTTCGACCTCAGTGCAGGGAAGAGAGGAAGGAAGGCAGAGTTGAGCAAACCCCCAGTAGTCTAAGGGGCCTCCTAGGTGGTGCAGTGGTAAAGAAATCACCTGCCAATGCAGGAGATGCAAGAGAAGGGAGTTTGATCCCTGAGTGGGGAAGATCCCCTCAAGAAGGAGATGGCAACCTACTACAGTATTCTTATCTGGGAAATCCCATGGATAGAGGAGCCTGGAAAGCTACAGTCCAAGGAGTTGCAAAGAGCTGGACAAGACTGAGCACACACATACACACCAGTAGTCTAAAGGAGAGATTCTCTCCTCCAAGAAAGAAGAGTGATCTCCCCTGTTCTCCACCCAAACTCAAATCACAACCACGCATGCACACAGGGACACAGAACCAGTGAAAAGCTTACCACTAACAACCGCTTTCAACTGGGAGAGAATCTCTTGCCTTTCGCTAGCTGCCTTTTCCTCTCTCTGTCCATACCATATAGCCTGAAGCCCAACCAGCAGTAGGACAGACCACGCTTGCATTACAGCCTGGCCCGCACCTCTTTCCAAGGGAGCTGCAGAGGAAATCCTGAGGTGAATCATCTGGCTAACCATCACCAACTGTTCTGCTGACCACAGCCCCCTCCCTCACTAGCAACACCAAAGTATAAGGTCCCCTGTGAGGGAGACCACTTGCTATGGACATCCACATCAAGTTACCTTTCAGAATAGCACATCTGTGGGAAAAGGGAAAACTCCCGAGTAATACACTGAAAGCCAAAAGCCCTTCAACAATTTCCACTCATAACCACCCAGAGCTGGACAACACCAGGGATAAAAGAGATGCTTCCAGCAGGGAAGAAACACAGGCACCCACACGCCATTCACAGCTGCAACAATCTTAACATGTCTGAAAGGCTAAGAATGCTTAGGAGGCCTACCAGAGGCATTTGCCACAGGAGGAAAATTTAAAAACCACCATGTAAAAGTTATATCCTCTAAGGAATTTGTCCAGATTATTGCCACCATGTTTTTAAATACCCAGGCAGACTAACAGCAGATTGATTGCCGATGGACCTCAGAGTCAGGTGTCCAGCACGTTCATATCAGGTAAAACCCATCTGTAGGGCAGAGAGAAGGGACCTGTCTCCATTTACAGGAATGAGGGACACAGCTTGAGCCCCCCCCTCCCTTGTCTTGCTACACATTCCTAAGTTTGTTTAGCTCCCCAAACTACACAGTTGGTTTCTACTTAATGTTTACTCAAATGTTGACTAAGAATTGGCAGTGTTAGGTAATGCTGGCCTGGCAGGAGAATCCCCACATGTTGTATTGACAAGAGCAGTTCACAGAGCCCCTCTGAACTGGCATTGCAGAGCACTGCCTTCCCAGGAGTAGTGAAGCAGATAGAGTTTGATTATTTGCTGAGTATTTACCCAAGCACAATTACACTCGATGGGCAGATTAATTCCCAGAGGCACATTTCACTTTGAGTCTCTCACGAAAGCTGACAAGAGGGTATCCGCTCATTTGGATGGGGGACAACCTGCCAGCAGAGACGTACCTCTGTTAGGCATCAGCAGTATTGTGCAGTGAAACCAGATTGGAAGGGGTCACTTACCTACTCCAAAATAAAGACACCAGGGGCGGGAGGGAAAAGAAAGAAAATGGGGGAAGAAAAAAATAAAAGAAAGAAGAAAGAAGTCCAACACATTTTTACTGGTCTGAATTCATACAGATTCCTCAGATTGACTGCTCTATAAATTCACTAAGAAGTGCAAATTCCCTGGATCACTGTCAGATACTCTTCATCTTTCCCACCCATCCCCCATGGAAAGGCTCATTAAATTGAAAGTGCAGTATGGGGACAAGACCACTTTCTGTAAAAAAAGATGGACATAAGAATTTATAGTATTTGCTTGTATTTTTATGGACACCCCCCCCCCCAACCCCCGCCCCCCCCCCCCCCCGCCATGCACCCAACCTGGAAATACAAGTAACTGCAACAGTGGGTTTCCCTGGTGGCTCACTGGTAAAGAATCCACCTGCCAATGCAGGAGACACAGATTCAGTCCCTGGGTCAGGAAGATCCCCTGGAGAAGGAAATGGCAACCCACTCGAATATTCTTGCCGAGGAAATCCCATGGACAGAGGGACGGCGGGCTACAGTCCATGGGGTAGCAAAAGAGTCAGACACAACTTAGTGACTAAACAACAACAAACGGCAACAAGGGTTACTCTGAGGTGGGATGCAGTGCAACTGGGGGCGGGGGTTGGGGCAAAACAAGGGTGGAAGAGAGATTCTCCTGTGGGTACCTTCTAATGATTTTTGATATTTGAACCATGTGAACATGTTGCCGGAATTAAAAAATTAGATGAAAGGGTGGGAATATAAAATACAAATTATTTAAATAGCAGCCAGCAGAAGCCCAGTGATAATATTAGACTAGGAAAGAAGAGGAGCTGGGAATACCCAATACGCATCTCCTCTTTCCTTCCACCCACCCCCTGCCTTCTCAATCTCTCCCAATCACAGAGGGGTTTGATCCTGCAAGTCACTGGGACATCTCAGAGCTCAGTAGAAGTGGAGGCTGTGACACCTGCCTGGTGCTTGGAGCAATAATAAGAAAGGCCCAAACCTGACCTGAAACTTAAAGCAAGCAAAGAGTCTAAGTAAGTTAATCAAGACTAGAAATAGAAGCACATGGCAGGGAGAAGTGTCGAAGATCTGTGTGCGTGCGTGCAAAGTCGTTTCAGCCATGATAGACTCTGTATGGACTGTATGGACTGTAGAACTACAGACCGTATGGACTGTAGCCCTCCAGGCTCCTCTGTCCATGGGATTCTCCAGGCAAGAACACTGGAGTGGCTTTCCATGCCCTCCTCTGTGAAAAGCAGCAATTGGAAGCCTGTGCTCTGTGGTTAGAAACGTCAGGGTGATGCTTCTCCTCCTCGAGCCTCGGATTCCTTCTCTGTGATGCGGCCTTGGCAAAGAGCCAAAGACCGGATGCGTGCTCAGTCCCCAGCACTGCGCGGAGCTCAGGGTGCAGCAGTCATTGACCGCTCAACCATCCCCTATAGCAGCCTGCAGTCCTGAGAGTGGAGCAAAAGAGTGATCGACACAAGATCGAGATCAGAGCAAACTCCCTCAGTACTCATCGGACAATCTGAGATGAGACGTTTCTGCTCTTCAGAAGTAGCCCAAATGGAGGCGCTTTGAAACCAGAAACCAGGCTTCACTCCCAACTCCTTCTGTGTAGTAACTATAGTAACCATGAGTCTTCAAACAAATTGCTTCATCTCTCCTTTCCCCATTTCTTTATCAAAAGGATGGTCTCAGGATCTACCTTAAGAGGACTGTATGTGTGTGGCACAGCACCTAGCAAAGACTTGGCTCCCAAAAAAGGGAATTGTTCATCAAAGTGGGGACACAGGGGTGATGGGGACAGACCAGGGTTCAAGTGAATAAGTAACTTTTTCCACCCCAAATTTTGTTACTGTTATTACTTTTACATTTAGTTCTTTGCCTTAACACAGAAGCTATGACTTATTTTCATTGCTTGTACTTTTTATTGTTCATTTGTTTGTTTTATGTATGACATTTGTGATAATGCTGAAAAGAATGCCACAGAGCCATTGTTGACGATACCTTACTCACTTCGCCATGGAGAAAATTGGTTTTGGTTAATCATCAAAATTATTACTCCAAATCTGTAGGGACCTTGAGATACCTCTCACAGAGGAGCTAGTATATTTGACACTCAGAGCAGACCGCTTTTTTAACACCCCCTTCTCCTCGACAAAATTATTTTCAATTATATTCATGTTGTATGAGTAATAACCACTAGTGTTTGATGTGCTTGCTCTTTAGCTATAAAACAATAACAATTGAAAAATAAGAAATTTGCATTTGAAGGATGTTATTCAAAATTTAGTAAGGCATTTAATTAATGAACTAATATTTGCATTTACCAAACAAACGTGTTTCATTCTGCAATTACTATTTTAAATTTCAAACACAAAATCTTCAGGTGGTCACATAGGTGACAGAATTAAAATAACTCAGGCCCCAAGTCTTTGTCTTTATATTCACTGAGATATCATGGTTTATTTCAAATCTGCTATCTAAACACAGAATATTCAGTATTGCTTATTGTGCCCAAACCAAGCTTAGACAATCCCAGACCAGCAGATATTTACTTTCAAAACTCAGAGGTCGACTATAGAACAGGGACTTCTTCAAATTAACTTACATGTATAATACAGTCTTTATTAAAGAATAAGGAAATTTAATTTGAGACTCACATATGTATTATTAAATCCTAACAGTAATTTTAATAATTGTTCAGAATATAACCCCAAAAAAAAGATTTTGGGGGGTATAAGCATTTTATCACCAACATGGTTTAGAATTGCCCACACATGGTGATAATAAAAAGCAAACCAACCTTCAGTCAGTTTTATTGTTTTTAATCTCTCTTCAGACATTGCCTCCACTCAGGGCAGACACTCCCGCCTGTATACCCCTGCATGTGGGCCCTGCATCAGTCCAGCTGCCATGGTTCCCAACTCCAAACCTTAGCACATCTCAAGCAGAGATTCATGTTAGTCGAAAAACCAACCATAGCTACTCTTGTGGTCCTCTTTTTCATACATCAGGCCGTTTGGCCTTGAGATGGATTAATCTGTGGTCTAAGACATTTTTGTTGGAATTTGAAAACAAGAGGGTGCTACCCGGGGAAGCTGACTGGTTGACTGGAAGCAGAGGCCTCACTCAGGAGGCATTAGGAGGGTGAGTTGTGATTTAAGTCTGTTCCACAGCCTTGCAAGTCTAGAAACAGCTTTTCCACTGTTCCCAGATGCTCCAGGCTTGAAGCCAGAGAATAATACAGACCAGTCAGTGTATTCATTGACAGTGGGAAAAATGGCATTCCCATGACTAGGAAGCTTCCCTGTGGTGGACCTTTCCACTGTTTCTTTTTTAAGGACTTTGCCCAGCATGAATGGCATCTCCCAAGGAAGAATCAGAGAGCATGACTTCCTGACTCCCTTGAAGCTACAAGGGAAGTCATGTGACCTAGATTTTTTCAATCAGACACACTCACCTGAGATTTTGACCTAGCATTGTGCAAAACTAGAGTTTTTTGAGGATGGAATTGAAGGTGTTTTTAAGGCAGCTGTGGCCAATGAGGGGCTTCCCTGGTGGTGCAGAGGTTAAAGCGTCTGCCTGCAATGTGGGAGACCTGGGTTCGATCCCTGGGTCGGGAAGATCCCCTGGAGAAGGAAATGGCAACCCACTCCAGTATTCTTGCCTGGAGAATCCCATGGACGGAGGAGCTTGGTGGGCTACAGTCCACGGGTCGCAAAGAGTCGGACACAACTGAGCGACGTGGGGATCTGCTTTCCATAGCACCTTTGACCAGTGGTGGCAGCAGTGAGATCGTCCCTGGAGCCATCCTACCCACCGTGAGGACTGTTTCAAGCCACAGAGCAGCCAAGCATAGCTCTCCAGCCCTCCCAGAGAGAATGTGAGCTATTCAAAATCCTGTAATAAACTTCACACCTGCTTCATTTAGCTGGAATGGGTTTTGTTATTTCCAGTATCCCAAGAAACCACATTAGTAATTGGAAGGTTATATGGAGTACATGTAAAGTATATAATTTAAAAAAAAAAAAAAATTGCTCAGTCATGTCTGACTCTTTGTGACCCCATGAACTATACAGTCCATGGAGTTCTCCAGGCCAGAATACTGGAGTGGGTAGCCTTTCCCTTCTCCGGGGTATCTTCCCAACCCAGGGATCAAACCTAGCTCTCCTGCATTACAGGCATATTCTTTACCAGCTGAGCCACAAGGGAAGCCCAAGAATGCTGGAGTGGGTAGCCTATCCCTTCTCCAGGGGATCTTCCTGACCCAGGAATCAAACCAGGGTCTCCTGCATTGCAGGTGGATTCTTTACCAACTGAGCTATCAGGGAAGCCCCAGGTAAATATAAGGGATTTTTTAATGCAACCCAAGAGAGTAAGTTTTTAAGAAAGCACCTTTCCAATATTTCACCCGGCCCTCCAAATAGGTATCCTACCCTATATAGTGATGTGCATGCACTGGCAGGATTTGCTTCTCTTAAATCCACTTTGTATGCTGTAATGCATGTTTTTTCTTATACTATACTAACATCACTGGTTAAATTACAAGTCAGAGAGATATTCCCACAGGCTGACACTACCTATTTCATCTTATTTAAGAGGTCTGATTTATTTCTACTTAATTTGGCAATCTTATTTCCAGACTCCCATGAGCTGACTCCTCCCATTTAATTTTATTTAATTAGTCTAATTTATTTCTATTTAATTAATCCATCTTATTTGTGCTTAGTCACTCAGTTATGTCTGACTCTTTGCAACCCCATGGACTATATAGCCTGCCAGGCTCTTCTGCCCATGGAATTCTCCAGGCAAGAATACTGGAGTAGGTATTCTTGTACCTCCAGGGGATCTTCCCAACCCAGGGATGGAACCCAGCCAGGTCTCCCGCACTGCGGGCAGAATCTTCACCATCTGAGCCACCAGGGAAGCCCAAGAATACTGGAGCGGGTAGCCTATCCTTTCTCCTGGGGATCTTCGCGATCCAGGAATCAAACCAGAGTCTCCTGCATTGCAGGCAGATTCTTTACCAGCTGAGCTACCAGGGAGGCCCCTAATCCACCTTATTCCTAGGTTATTAGTCGGCATCTCATTGATATCCTCGTCTACCACCTACAGTTGACATAGTTGTTAGAGACTTTTTTCCTCAAAAATTTTAAACATAAACTCACTGAATTCATTGTAGTATGAATTAAGAATGCCACTCAAAGCAATCAAGATTTCCCATACACATTCTGTACTGAATTTCACTACCACTTGATTAGCATTATAGGAAATTTACTTTAAAAGATGCTATTTTGTTTTAGAATAGCAGAGCAAAACACAGATCAAATATAAGGCTTCATGACACCAGGTAAAATTACTCATCTATTTCCAAAGTTGACATGCTGCTGCTGCTAAGTCGCTTCAGTTGTGTCTGACTCTGTCTGACCCCATAGACAGCAGCCCACCAGGCTCCCCCATCCCTGGGATTCTCTAGGCAAGAATGCTGGAGTGGGTTGCCATTCCCTTCTCCAAAAGATGACATGACATATACCTAAATATTAACTGATGAGAGGTTCTGCTGAGAAAACAAACTCACAACTGGTCATTCAGCTCTTATAACTTTTGAGTGATTTTCAGGCAGCCCTGGCAAAGGCAGAGGAATGAACAGCTGTCCCTTGAATTCCACAGATTCCAAAATTCTAGAATTCTATAAGATCAGACTCCTATCACCTCTAGAAGTCTGTTGCTGCTGCTGCTAAGTCACTTCAGCTGTGCCCGACTCTGTGCGACCCCATAGACGGCAGCCCACCGGGCTCCCCCATCCCTGGGATTCTCCAGGCAAGAACACTGGAGTGGATTGCCATTTCCTTCTCAGTGCATGAAAGTGAAAAGTGAAAGTGAAGTCGCTCAGTCATGTCCGACCCTCAGCGACCCCATGGACTGCAGCCTTCCAGGCTCCTCTATCCATGGGATTTTCCAGGCAAGAGTACTGGAGTGGGATGCCATTACCTTCTCCGTCTGGAAGTCTAGATATATTTAAATTATTTTTGCTATCTTAAGAAGAGTTACTGCCAGGTGAGGTAACTGTTGGCTATGTACAATGCTGACTTTCCAGTATAGATTTCCTGTCAATATTGTTTTGTTTGCTGTTTTGTCTTTGCTCTATTTTAGTTTCACAAGATGAACTAAAGTTTACCTAGAAAGATATTTTTGATAAGTTCACTGCATTTAGAGGATTTGTCAGCTGTAAAAGTTTTCCCTAATCTTTCCCTGCTTTACTTTTGACAAGAAAATGTTCACTAAGCCATTTAAATCACATACCAGAAGCCAGAATTGTTCAAGGGAATATTCTATACTATGCCAGGATGGAATTTCCTTTTAAAAGAGAGAAATAACATACTTAGACTGGAAAAAAGTTTTTCTTGTACTGACTCCCAAGAAGGAAATTTTGAGTGAAAATGAAATGTGCATTCAATTTTGATGCAGCAGAATGTCATCAGATCTCGAGATACTGATTTAAAATTCCAACTCTTGAAATTGGATTGACTTTTGAAAAGCTACAGTCCCAGGAACCTTGCAGAAAACTGTGGTGTCCACCAGTTGATACTGTCATAGAAGCATCAGTTCAGTTCAGCTCAATTCAGTTGCTCAGTCATGTCTGACTCCGCAACCCCATGGACTGCAGCACACCAGGCCTCCCTGTCTGTCACCAGCTTCCAGAGTCTGCTCAAACTCATGTCCATCGAGTCAGTGATGCCATCCAAGCATCTCATCTTCTGTCATCCCCTTCTCCTCCTGCCTCAATCTTTTCCAGCATCAGGGTCTTTTCCAAGGAGTCAGCACTTCACATCAGGTGGCCAAAGTATTGGAGCTTCAGCTTCAGCATCAGTCCCTCCGATAAATATTCAGGGCTAATTTCCTTTAGGATTGACTGGTTGGATCTCCTTGCAGTCCAAGGGACTCACAAGAGTCTTTTCCAACACCACAGTTCAAAAGCATCAGTTGTTTAGTGCTCAGCTTTCTTTATGGTCCAACTCTTACATCCATACTGTTGCCAAAAATGTCCCCATGACAATTACTTGTTCAGCGTTACACAAACTTCAGTTTTTCACCTACCACCTTGGACTCCTGTCATAGTGCACACCATCTGCATTAGTACTTACTCTTTTTTCTACAATGTCTTTCTTTAAACCAACACTTTTTATAGGTATGTGAACTTGACCTTGCTTTAAGCATTAATATCCATAGAAGCAAGGATTTGGTGTGTGATATAGTGGCTCAGAGGTTAAAGCATCTGCCTCCAATGCGGGAGACCCGGGTTCAATCCCTGGGTCGGGAAGATCCCCTGGAGAAGGAAATGGCAATCCACTCCAGTATTCTTGCCTGGAGAATCCCATGGATGGAGAAGTCCATGGGGTCGCAAAGAGTCGGACACAACTGAGCGACTTCACCTCACCTTCACCATAGGCTAGTTAGATGCTTGCCAAGTTAATTTTCTTTTCTTGGTGACACAGGAAGATTACCCTTCTCAGCTGCCCTGCTTTGGGTTGGATTCCATGTGACTGGAGTCTGGCCACTGAAATCTGGACAGAAGTGATACAAGTCTGGGCTTTAAGACATCCTGCCATTCTTCCTACTATCATCCCACCATCCAAATGACTAGAAACAATGAACTCTGAAATGGCAGCACCCAATTTCCTAACTACTCAGGAAGTGTTGGTTAGATGATCATCCAGCTTTGCACCAGACTTTACACGAACAGCAAAAAAAAAAAAAAAAAATTAATAAACTGTCAAGATTTTTTTTTCATTTGGCTACACTGGGTCTTTCTTGTGGCCTGTGTGGGCTCAGGAATTGCAGCACACAGGCTTAGTTGCCCAGTGGCATGTGGGATCTTAGTTCCCCAGTGGCATGTGGGATCTTAGTTCCCAAACCAAGGATCAAACCCATGTCCCCTACATTCAAAGGCAGATTCTTAACCACTGGACCACCAGGGAAATTGCTAAGCTGTCAAGATTTTGAAGTTGTGTTTAGGGGTCCTCAGGATCACCATTGGATTCAGTGATTCTCTAGGACTTACAGAACGAAGAAAGCTAGTACACTCACAATTACAGTTTGTTACAGTGAAGGATGGAGATTGAAACCAGCAAGGTAAAAAGCACAAAGGGCAGGTTGAGGAGAGACCAGGCATCAGCATCCACTTGTCCTCTCTCACTGGAGTCCTGTGAACAGCACTTAATTCTCCTGCAATGACATGTGACAACATGTATGAAGTATTTCCAACCACAAAGTTAACCCAAATCTGGTTTTCAAGATTTTTATTGTGGGAAGAAGGGTCAATCACATAGGCATGCCTGATTTTCATTCTAGCCTGTTCAGAAATCAGACTGGTACAGTGTGGCCCAAGAACCCCACCATGAATCACACTGTTAACATAAACTTTCTGAAGTGGTCCAGGGCCTCAGGTAAATAAAGACTCTTAACAGGCAGATTATCCCAAGAGCTTAGAGGTTATCTCCCAGGAGCTTTTCAAGGGTCAGACTTTTCTTTGGAATGTTTAGGGTTTGGACCTCCCAGACTTGCTAACTTAATCATTTACTGTGCCATATCCTATTTGTTGGGGCTTCCCAGGTGGTACTAATGGTAAAGAACCTGCCTGCCAGTGCAGGAGACATAAGAGATACAGGTTTGATCCCTGGGTTGGGAATATTCCCTGGAGAACGGCACCCACTCCAGTATTCTTGCCTGGAGAATCCCATGGACAGAGGAGCGTGGAGGGCTATAGTCCATAGCATTGCAAACGGTCAGACATGACTGAAAGTGACTTAGCACACACACATCCTATTTGTTACATAGCATGGCCTAACCTACCCTGAGTAATATAAAATGTAAGTCACAGGTTTGTCTAAAATACATGAAAATACCCAAATGACAAAGATGTGCTTATCCATGTACTTTCTCCATGTGCTGCACACACTACATGTGTATTAGTCGCTCAGTCATGTCCGACTCTTGTGACCCCATGGACTGTAGCCCACCAGGCTCCTTTGTCCATGGGATTCTCCAGGCTTGAATACTGGAGTGGGTGGCCATTTCCTTCTCCAACACATACTACATGGCCTAAAGGAAATCAATCCTGAATATTCATTGGAGGGACAAATGCTGAAGCTGAAGCTCCAATACTTTGGCCACCTGATGCGAAGAGCCAGATGCTGGGAAAGACCCTGATGCTGGGAAAGACTGAAGGCAGGAGGAGAAGGGGATGACAGAGGATGAGATGGTTGGATTGCAACTCAATGGACAGGAGTTTGAGCAAGCTCCAGGAGATGGTTAAGAACAGGGAAGCCTGGCATGCTGCAGTCCGTGGGGTCACAAACAGACATGACTGAGGGACTGAACAACAACACATCCTACACTTTGGGAAACATTGATCTGGTCTAATCTCTCACTTTAAAATCTCTACTGCTGTGCTTTCCTCAGAGGGAAGGACAACGGTTGGGAGAGATTATTGTTGTTGGGCAGAGTGGGGTCTGAGGCAGCAACTGTGTAGGGTAAGTTCTGCAGCAGCTTCTCTAGGCAGGACCTCCAAGGACTATGATTAGATATTTCCAGGAGCTGTCAACCCCTGGTCCCCACCAATCCTTGGTCTCTGGATTGTTTAGATAAACATGATGCACCCTGGCCTAAAAAAAAGATTTATTACCATGGTTGGGATGGTTAATTTTATATGTTGACTTGACTGGGCCTCAGGTTGTCCACATATTTGGCTGAACATTATTTATGGGTGCGTCTGGGAGGGTGTTTCTGGATGAGATTAGCATTTGAATCTGTGAGCAGAGTAACTCAGACTGCTCTCCCCAGTGTGCGCAGGCCCCATCCAATCTATCGAATTAAAAACTTAGTAAGAAAAGAATTCTTTTTCTCCATAGAACTGTCTTTGAGCCAAGGTGTCTACTGTTTCTTGCCTTTGGGCTCATCCTCCAAATGTAACTTACACCATGGGCTCTCTATTCACAGGCCTTTGGGCTCAGTCTGGAGCACAGCAATGGCTCACCTGGGTCTCCAGCTCTTCAATCTGCAGAGCTTGGACTTTTCAGCCTCCATAATCACATAAACCAATTCCTTATAGCTCATATATATTATACTGTAGTATAGTATATATCGCATATTAAGTATATGTCTGTCTCCTGTTGTTTCTTTTCTCTGGAGAATCCAGACTAATAGAAGGATATCAGTAGACCAAGTCCTGATCAGGCCTCAACACTCAATCTTTCTCTATTTTTTATTATTTTGGCTGCGCTGGGTCATCAATGTGGCACACAGGCTCAGTAGTTGCAGGATGCAGGCTTAGTAGCCCCACAGCATGTGGGATCTCAGTTCCTGGAGCAGGGATTGAATCTGTGTACCCTGCTTTGGAAGGTGGATTCTTAATCATTGGGCCACCAAGGAAGGCCCTCTCTCTCTTTTCCTCCGTCTGTCTCACCCTGTCTCTTCCTCTCTGTCCTTCTCCACTGTTTCTAGAATCTACTTCATTCTATAATCTCTTCCATAAGGACCAGCTCACAGTATAGCAGGTATAGGGAACACAAGAGCAGGGTCCTAAGGTCATGACTGTGGCCTAACTCAAAGTGAGATTAAAAACACAGGCTTCTTAATCACCTGAGTTACTGTTTCTGTGTCTTACAATTAAATCTAAGAGAGACTGGTACAACTTGATCCAACTAGCTATGACTACAGGAAGCAGGGAAGGTCAAATGACACCAACCAAAGAGATGGAGTTCCTGGGGTAATAGAGGGAATATGGAAAAGTGAATCCAGTACAATAGAAAAACATTAAATAATAGAACCAGTGATGAAACCCATCTTCTAAGAAAGATTACAGATGTTCCTGGATGAGAATCTGACCTTCCACTTGGAAATCTCATTTCATCTGAACTAGCCTTTTCTTCACAGGGTCAACCCAATTACTTGGGACAAATCTCAGTGGCTCTCTAATACACCGGTCAATCCTCAGTGGAGGTATCTGAAAGAGGATCAGAAAGCTGAAATGGGAAGCAGGGGCTGTTTCATGGGAGATTCAAATGGCTATTCAGCATCCATTGCTGTTTAGAATTACAGTTCCATGTCTCCTGGATGAGATTAGCTCACAAAGACCACAGGGAAATCCTTGATCTTCCCACTTCTCTGATTTGAGAGGCCTGAGAAGAACTATTATGGTTCTGCTATCAATTTTCCTTAAAGCCATTTTCATTTCTTAAATGCCAAGTGTGTGTAAATTTAGCCAAGGGCCAATAGCATCAGGCTTTTGTTTTGGTTTTATAATTCTAACTTGTTCCACTTCAAACTTCCCTGAGAAACAGAACAAATTTGTGCAAACTCTCTCCTGGGAGCCAGGATGATACAAGTCCACAATTCCTTTTCCAATACTACGAAATCCCAAAGCTCTGAAAATCAGAAATTTAATAAGATAGGTACAAAATCATTTGGCAGCCAAAAAATGAAGTTATTTGTACAGTAATTTTTATTTATTGTATTTAGTTTCAATGTTATGTTTTGGTGCTAAAATATTAATGATTTTGATGGGGTGCTGCTCTTGACCCCTCTGGGAGTATTAAGTTATATGGGATGTGCATCATACCCCCATCCTGTACCCTACTGAATTTCAAAATGCATCTGGTTCTAAACATTTTCCATAAGAAATCACAGACTTGTTCAACAGAAAAATCAAGACTTTGGGCTCAGACAGACAAACCTGAATTCAAATCCTGTCTAGTCATGTAGCAAGTGACTTAACTTCTCTGAACATCAGTTTCTTCCCCTGTAGAGTGGAGGTAACCATGGGAACTATCTCCTGGAGGGTTGGAATTGGGGGTAGTTGGGATTCAATGAGACAGTTGCATGAGGAGTCTGACACCCTCCTTGGTACTGATCCATGCACAACAAAAGGATTTTTTCTTCCAATCCTAACACCCCCTCCCTTTCCAAAGAATCCAGGCACAGTGCTATAAAAATCAAAACATAGAAAGCAGAGAAAAGAAAAAAATCTCATTCTCAACAGAAGGGCACAAAAGCATAGACAGCATAATTTGTCAGAAATGTCATCCTCCTAATAAAAAGTCAGGTGCTCGATGGAGCTGTGAATGAAGACCAATAAAAACAAAGATCTACCCTCCTATGTGTCCCTTTTTGCTTCTCTTAAATTGATTTTTTTATGGCCTATTAACTGATTCTAGCAATTGGTGCAATTATGTAGGTAGGTGGGTAATTTCCTTTCTCTATTGTTTCTGTCATCCTGGTAACTGATTGGTTGTAAACAATGCCAGCGTTATTGACCATATGGACTTCCAGAATCCCACACTTTGCTTATTATTTGAGATGGATTTTAATCCCCTTTGAGATGGATTCTTTATTTAAAGACTTCATCATGCTGCAGTCAACTGCAAAGACCAGAATGTATCAAGATACATTTTTCTTCACATGAACACAACACACATGAAAAGCACAAGAACGTGTATATAAGTTTAACGAACTTTGCTTAAACCTTAGAAGAAAGTCAGGAAGCAGTTTGTATATAGAATTTTGACTTCTATTTTAATAATATTTTTAATAAATTGAAGTTGCAAGAAAGAACCTTTCGGCTTTTAGTCCTCTCAAGTACAAAATATGATTGATTGCTAGTTTCTATTTGTAGTTCAAACACAGTGTCTCCACTGTGTTTGAAGCAGCCTCTCCAGTCCCCAGAAAAACAGCTAGAATCTGTTAGCCATGGCTTCCATGGGCCCAGAATTGGGAAATGGCAACACATAGGCCCCAGTCTTGGACTTCCCTGGTGGCTCAGTGGCAAAAACTCCCCTGCCAATGCAGGAGACCTGGATTCCATCCCTCACTCAGGAAGATCTCCTGGAGAAGGAAATGGATACCCACTCCTGTATTCTTGCCTGGAAAATCTCATGAACAGAGGAGCCTAGAGGACTAAAGTCCACGAAGTCACGAAGAGTCAGACACAACTGAGTGACTGACACTCCTGTGTTAGAGAGGCCCCAATTTTTCAAATCACACTTCATATTTTCCAAGCTTTCTCTCCATCCATCCATCCACCCATCCCTTTTCTCTGTCAAGCAGTGAACGAAACTGCACTTGCAAAAATGAATAAGACACAACCCCCAGTGGGTGGAATAGATGTGTTTATCCTTTCAGAGTTCATGATTAGCTAAAATAGTGTTTTCTTGTTATATTAAGAACTTCAGGAGCTCAAAACCTGCCCCTTGAGAAGGATGAGATCTGTTCTCTGAAGTTTCTTTTAAAACAGAGAGGGTTGAGATAGGTGCCATCGGCAGGTTAGATACAGAGGGTAGGACACAATGAATTCTGTGTCATAAAGGGGTGGAAAGCATGAGGGTTCCCAGAGAAACTGAAGAAAATGGAGACCAGCAAAACTGAGCTCTGACTGAAGGGAAATACTGAGAACTGGGATAGCTAGTGGCTGAGTGAGAAAGGGGAGCTTCAAGGGAGAGTCATCAAGAGTGAATGTCTCATAGGGAAAATGGACCTTTGACAATGGTTTGAAGAGGTTCCAGTTACTGTTGTTGCACAGTTCAGTTCAGTTCAGTGACTCAGTCGTGTCCAACTCTTTGCGATACCATGAACTGCGCCAGGCCTCCCTGTCCATCACCCAGAGTTCACCCAAACTCATGTCCATTGAGTCGGTGATGCCATCCAACCATCTCATCCTCTGTCATCCCCTTCTCCTCCTGCCTTCAATCTTCCCCCAACATCTCGGTCTTTTCAAATGAGTCAGCTCTTCGCATGAGGTGGCCAAAATATTGGAGTTTCAGCTTCAACATCAGATCTTCCAATGAACACCCAGGACTGATCTCCTTTAGGATGGACTGGTTGGATCTCCTTGCAGTCCAAGGGACTCTCAAGAGTCTTCTCCAACACCACAGTAAAGCATCCTAAAACTGAGTGGCTTAAAACAACTATTATTTAATTATTGCCCACAGTTTTTGTGTGTCAGGCATTCAGGAGGAACTTGGTAGGAGGCTTTGGCTCCGGATCAGATGACTGCTGGAGCTGGAAGAGTGTAGGCTGTGGGAGAGAGGGTGTGAGCAGCTGAAAAATGATCGAGCATCTCTCTCTCTCCATGGGGTCTTGGGGCTTCTCCGTGTGGGTCCCTCCACGTGTGCTAGTTTGAACTTCCTTGCAACATGGCAGCTACAGGGCAGTTGGAGTACTTATAAGGTACTTGCAGGCTCCAGGGAAAGCGCTGTTCCAGTGCACCAGATATAAGCAGCAGTGGTTTTCATTACCCAACCTTGAAATCATGCCACAGCACTTTCTCCACATTCTGTTGGTTACAAAGGGGTCATGAGCTTGCCTAGATTCAAGGGGAGGGGAATTAGACCTCACTGTATGATGGGGGAGTATCAGGGATCCAAAGAGCAAAAGGGACAAGAGCTATAGTTGTGGCCACCTTTGGAAAATGCAATGTCACAGTGAAAGAGGTGGGGGGTTGAGAAATTTGGCCCCACCTGAATCCCTAAGTGCTAACTGCCCCTGAAACCAGGCAAAAAGTCCTCCTCTAATCCTGTTAAATGAAAAACTGCATAGAACCAATCAGCCACCTTTTCTATTATGTAGCTGTGTCACACCAACAGGCTAGCTAACCTCCCATCACCTCTGAGCCTTCACTGCCCACCTTCAGTCCAAGTTCTGCCAACCTTCTCCCTCTGCTCTGAGTCTGAAGTTGAAGGCTCTTTGCTTACTGCCCTAATTTCCTAGGCTGCCATACCAAAACTGCAATCGAGTGGCTTATAAGAATAGAAATTTACTCTCTCACAGATCTGTAGATCAGAGTTCTGAAATCCAAGTGGCAGGCAGGGCCGTATGTCCCCTGAAGCTTCCAAGGTGGAATATTTCCATGCCTCTTCCTAGCTTCTGGTGGTTTCTGGAAATTCTTGACATTCTTGGTCTGTAGCACCCTCATTCCAATCTCTGTCTCCATCATCACATAGTTCTCTTCCTTCTTTCGTGTGAGGACACACGTCACTGAATTAAAATCCACACTCATCCAGCATGACCTCATCTTAATCTGATTACAACTGCAAGGACCTATTTCTCAATAAGGTCACATTCACAGGTACCAGTGATTAAGACTTGCAGTCTTTTGCAGGAGGACAGCATCCAATCTCCAACACACAGTCAGGCTACTAAAATTCTCCAGTCACCTCAGGGCTCCAGGACTGTTCTTCCTTCCCAGCCTCAGCCTCCTCACGCCTTTGGAGCGAAACTACCACATCTCCTCCCAGGGCACACCTTTTAGTCTTTTTAATGGAGCTCTTAGTCACACAGCTTGGCAGAAATTCATCCATCTACTGCCCTTATCTCTATTCCATTCCAGCCCCCTGCTGCAGCACCAGGGTGTTCTTCACCATGGATACACACACACAACAAAGCTCTGATTCCAGACCACAGAGAAGGGTGTTCAGAGCCACTCACAGGGGATTATTGATTTTCTCTTCTCTCAGCTTTTCATTAGTGCCCACAGTTCCTCGTGTCCTCATGTCTTCTTTTACCTCGGTTTCTTTAAAATGAAATTTGTTAGCAGAAGGATCTCAGTGTTTTCCTTTGGTGCTCATGGCATCGACAAAGCTCTCTGGAACCCCGATCATCTTACATCTTTTTTAGTAGTATCAGTTTAGAGTGCCTTCATGAGTCCAGAAATGTGCTATACAGACCTCTTCCTAACAGACCTTTTCCATTTCAATAAACAGGTAGAAATCTGCAGCTAAGAGACTAACCTGTGTTTTGCAGTTTCCACCTAAGAAGAGAACAGGAATCCAGTGTGTGAGAGTCCCTGAGCCAATGAACGTGAGATTCACGACATTGTGAGGTTTTGAAGGGCCGTGTTCTGACCCTTTTATCTGGGTGACTCTCCCTTATCCTTTTCCCCTCCAAGACATGGATAAAATAAAAAATCATCTACACATCAAGTTGTTCCTGATCGAGTCACATGGTTCCACAAGAAGGGACTCAGCAATTCTTAATTTGTTGTTTTTTATTCACTAAGTCATGTCCAACTCTTTTTTGTGGCCCCATTGACTATAGCCCGCCAGGACCCTACATCCATGGGATTTCCCAGGTAAGAGTACTGGAGTGGGTTGCAATTTCCTTCTCCAGGGGATCTTCTCAACCCAGGGATCCAGCCCAATGCAGGATCGAGTCTCCTGCATTGCAGGAAGACTCTTTACCACTGAGCCACCAAAGAAGACCCTCTTCTTAGTTAGACATACACATAGTGTGTGTGTCTGTGTGTGTGTTCATACATGCATTATGGCTGACATCTTGAAATAGATCCACTTCAGCACATTTATTCTGTAAATGCAGGAACATGGAAAGCAGATTATTTACCAACTGAGCCACTAGGGAAGCCATGAAATGATTATATCATCCCAAATAGGTAAAAAGTCTTCTTCATGTGTGGAGAACTATCTGCTTGCCTAGATAGTCCTACATGAAGTAAAGAGTAATGAGCCCTTTTCTTCTAACTTGGAAATTGAATTCCAATCATAATTGATCTAAGTAGAAGTATAAAACACCACAAAACAGAAACCAGCCATAACAATCAGTCCAAACTCCTCCCATTAAAGAAGGACAAGGGACTTCCCTGGTGGTCCAGTGGCTAAGACTCCACACTCCCAGTGTAGGAGTCCTGGGTTCAGTCCCTGGTCAGGGAGCTAGATCCCACATGCTGCGACTAAGGGTTCATATGCCGCAACTAAGACCAGGCACAGTCAAATAAATAAATACTTTTTTGGAAAAAAGAGCAAGGCAGGGTGAAGGCAGGTAGTAAATCATAAAATCTTAGAAATAGGAGGGTCGCTGCCACCCTGTTCACCCCAGTTCTGTGCTGCATTTTAGTTTATAGGTGGCCTTATCACTACTACAAGCTCTGAAGCCCGAGTCCACATGTACCTCAGGTGTATTCCTGCTGGCATTTGCCCTGGTCCATGTCCTCCCATGACCTTCAGACAGTCTGTCTTCTAATTCACACAGAGGGGGAGTATATGCAGGGCATCCTAAAAAAGGTTTCTCAGGCTTTTTTTTTTTTCTATTTTGTTTTTAAGCAAAGCTATTGGAGTTTTTGCAATTCCTAAATGGAGAGAGAGGGAATAAATATAATCCTATCCAAGTGGGCACTATTTCCTGCCTCCTTTCAAAGTCATCAAACCCAAGTTACCTTCAAATGGGTTTTAAATTTAATTCATTGTATGTGCTGTCAAGGAAAATAAGAGACCTATAATTCCAATCAACTTCTCTCTAGGTTGCTGACATGTTACTTGATTTTTGAAAGGATTTCAGTGGTTCTCCTGTTTTGAATGAGGCTACTGAAGGTCTTGTAAGCAGGTTTTTACCCATATGGACTATAACATATGTATTCAATTACATATTGAGAAGCTGGACAAGCTTATGTTTAAGAGTTCAAGCCATGGAATCAACCAGAATTCGATTCAAATTTCAGTTTTGCCTCTTCATAGCTGTGTGACTTTTGGCGAATTTAACCTCTGTAAGATCAATTTTCCAGGGGTGAGTAAGAATAAGAATGCCTCCTATAGACACTGTGAAAACTGAATGAGATAAAATGTGCAGCTTGTATTAGTCAACCATGCAACAAGCAACTCTAAAATCTCAGAGACCTACAACCATGAAGGTGGAGTCCTGCTCATACTCCATCCCCAGCCCAGGCTGGAGAGAGGGCGCCAGTCCACGCCCTCTTTGTGCAAGGACCAGCCTGACCAACCCACCATCTCCCGGAGTCTCCCTCTCTGGTCCCGAGGTAGAAAGAATCTGTAAAACCCCATGCTAGCTCTGAGGGACCTCCCACTGAAAGTGATACACAGTCCTTCTGCTCACACTTCACTGGCCACTCCCAGGTCTATGGCTACACATATCTTCAGGAGAGAGAAGTGCTATCTGACCATGTGCCAGGAAGGAAGACCAGAACTGCTGGGAGTAGCTAATGTCATCCACACTCTGAGGACAGGCTCTAAGTGATGCAGGATATTTGGATACTGTTGCTTTTCTCCTACAATTTCAATTCAGTGTACATCCTGACCCTGGAATCTATTTCAAGGAAGTTGTTGGCTGGCCTTAACAACCACAAACATTGTGATGCAGAATTTGTACAAACCAATAGTTGGTGAGCCTCCTTCATGTCAAGCTCTCTTTGAAACACTGAGACAAAACAGTGAACCAAACCCTTTGGAGCTGATATTCTGGTCAAGGGAATTGACAAACAGATGGATATATTAACATCAGGAAACAATAATTACCATGAGAAAACAGAAAACAAAGTAAAGGGGTGGAGTGACATTTAAGTAGAGGCCACCATGAAGTGACAGAGTGTTCAGTTCAGTTCAGTCACTCAGTCGTGTCCAACTCTTTGGACTGCAAGGAGATCCAACCAGTCCATTATGAAGGAGATCAACCCTGGGATTTCTTTGGAAGGAATGATGCTAAAGCTGAAACTCCAGTACTTTGGACACCTCATGCGAAGAATTGACTCATTGGAAAAGACTCTGATGCTGGGAGGGATTGGGGGCAGGAGGAGAAGGGGACGACCCAGGATGAGATGGCTGGATGGCATCACAGACTCGATGGACATGAGTCTGGGTGAACTCCGGGAGATGGTGATGGACAGGGAGGCCTGGCGTGCTGCAGTTCATGGGGTCGCAAAGAGTCAGACATGACTGAGTGACTAAACTGAACTGAACTGAACTGAACCGCAGCACACCAGGCCTCCCTGTCCATCATCAGCTCCTGGAGTCCACCCAAACCCATGTCCATTCAGTCGGTGATGCCATCAAACCACCTCATCCTCTGTCATCCCCTTCTCCTCCTGCCCTCAATCTTTCCCAGCATCAGGGTCTTTTCAAATGAGTCAGCTCTTCGCATCAGGTGGCCAAAGTATTGGAGTTTCAGCTTCAACATCAGTCCTTCCAATGACCACCCAGGACTGATCTCCTTTAGGATGGACTGGTTGTGTTAGGGAATTTAAAATGGAGGTCGCCTTGTTCAGGCCTCAGAAGTAGAGCAGGCCTCTGATGGACTTCTGACCATGCCTGGACTACATGCCTGCCAGCAAGTACATCAACTGTTACCAGCAAGTCTTGTGGTTCCTTAGACATGAAAGGGGATGGGTCTTGGAATTCCTTAAGCCCTTGGGCACTTGGCCAGCCACTCCTACCCCAGGGTCTAAGGAAATCTTATGATTTGCAAGGTGAAACAAATGGCATTGTAAAAGTTACAGAAAAAACAGAGCTGCATTTTTGCACACAGACTGATAGTGATATCCATCTACAATCTGGGATTATAAGCAAGAGCCCCCAAAGCTGCAATTTGAAGTCTCATCCATGGGGTGCACACACCACCTGGGACCCTTTCCCAACTGGGACTCTGGATTGCTGTCATTCAGTACTTCCCAGCACTGTTAAAGTCTGGATGTAGTTATCAGCCCAATTAGGTGATCCATACACTGTTACTTTGCCCTGTTGTTCCTATTTCTTTTCTTTTAATGACTGTATATTGAAATTAAGTCAAATAATCCTCTACAAAAAATTGTTTATTGTCTGTGTAATGAGTGGTTTGTTTTGTTAATGAATCCTTCAAACCTAAAACAAAAGTAAAACTTTTGGCAAAACATAGAGTGAGCTACCTATAGGAAGAATATTCCAGGCAGAAAAAGCACGAAGGCCTGAGGAGCATGTGCTTGACACGTGGGAGGAACAACAAGAAGGCCAGTATGGCTGGATCACAGGGTGCTGGAGCTGGGGGAGGAAATGAGGGCATGGGGGGCAAGGGCCAGGCGGCAGAGGGACAAGGCCATGGCAAGGACTGGGGACTTACACTGATGCCAGACACCACTGGAGCCTGCTGAAGAACAAGGAGACCTGAATCACACCAACATTCACACCGTTTCATAAAGAGGTAACTTCAGGAGTAAACTCAACTAACTCAATTTAATTCCTCAATTAGTTCAGTGATACCCAATCAATTTTTTTTCCATTTTTATTTCTATTTTAATAAATGTGTTTTCCATAGGCAGACTCATAGACAATAGAAAGCAAACTTATTGTAACCAAAGGGGAGAGAGCCCTGGGGAGGGACAAATTAGGAATACAGGATGGACAGATACAAATGACTAAACACAAAATAGATAAGCAACAGGATTTACTGTATAGCATAGAGAATTATATCCAATACCTTGTAATAGTCTATAATGAAATATAATCTGCAAAAATACTGAATCCCTATGCTGTACACTTGAAACTAATATAATATTTTAAATTAACCATACTTCAATTTTTATAAATAAATAAGCTTGTTTTCATTGGGATTCTTTTCCTTGTAAAATTTATAGCATAAATTTTTCACTGATTAGTTCTATGATTGTATAAAATTTTACATAATCTCTTACCAGCCACTGCCAAGTGTTTGTTGTTGTTTTATCTTTCTGAAACCAATATTTTTGTCAAACCCAATTTTTCTAGCTCAAGCTTTTCAGATCTAAATCTCATCACAAATAATTGATTTTTCCATCATAAATTTCAATCAGAAAATTATATGCAATTTTAGCCATCATCTTGTTTGTTTTGTGTTATTTCTAATTTCTACCCAGCAAATTTTCCCCCAGGTCCCTTTTTTGCAGTTTTCTATGAATCTACCAAGATGTAACTCTTTAGTCAAGGTTTTGTTAGGAGATCTGTTTTGTTTTGCATTGCGTATATCTACCAATGATATTATAAACTGTATAAAAAAAGAAAACATACAGTTTGTACTGGTTTCTGTTTAAATATGCTCAGGCTACTATGATAAAATACCACAGACTGGGTGCTTTATAAGCAACAGGAATTTAGATCTCACAGTCCCGGAGGCTAGAAGTCCAAGATCAGGCCAGCATGGTCAGGTTCTGATTGCAAACTGCCAACTTTTCACTACGTCCTCACCTGGTTGAAGAGCCTGGGGAGCATTCTGGAGCCTCTTTCATAAGAGCACTGATCCTATTCATAAGGGCCCCACGATTATGACCTAGTCAACTTCCAAATCCACCTCCAAATACCTTTGGGATTTAGGATTTCAACATATGAATTTTAGAGGAAACAAACTTTCAGACCATAACTAGTGAAAATGTTAGTAGCTCAGTCATGTCTGACCCTTTGTGACCTCATGGACGGTAGCCCACCAAGCTCCTTTGTCCATGGAACTTGCCAGGCAAGAATGCTGGAGTGAGTAGCCATTCCCTTCTATCAGGAGATCTTCCTGATCCAGGGATCGAACCTGAGTCTCCTTCATTGCAGGCAGATTCTTCAAGGTCTCGGCCACCAGGGAGGCACCACAGCAGTATCTTAGAGCACAGATTGAAGTGTAAAATCTGAGTCAAAACAATGGGGCCACAGATTCCTGCTCTTACCATATATAAACTGTTCAGAAAGCAGTAGTTCTTACTGTCCCCTGTTACAGATAAAGACTACACACCTGAATTCGCACTTATGTACTCCCAAGTGAAGAGTTGTATTTATATTTTTATTGCAAAAAAAAAAAGCATTATTAGCTCAAGTAGGATTCCAGGTCTTAATTTTTATACATCAATACAAAAAAGAAAACAACAAATTATCTCTGACCTGAAAAGCAAGATATAAAAATCCAATTTACCCGTAGTATTTATTTGTACTAACAGATACAAATGATTTCACTTCAGGTTGAGAGAAAACAGCCTTATCAACCATAGCACTAATTAAACTGCCCAACATTCTTTCTTGGTATAGAATACAAGATTCTATCTTTATCCTGTGGCCGTCACACTGCTCTTCAAAGATGCCAAGAGATTTCTGAATCTATAGAGCTAGAAGCTGGCTGATGACTCCGCTTCTTCTCCAGAAGTCCAGGGGAGGAAAAATGAAAATTATTTAGCACTTAAGCAAGTGAAAATCTCCTGTAATGGTTCAAAGGCTACAAGCAATGAAACCAAGAAAAGTGAGGTCTTGGGGACACTCAGCAGAGAGGCACTGGTATAGCAGAATCTGTTTTTACTGCTGATTGTACAGGACTGTGATTCATAAGTTGTTAACTATTTGAACATAACCCCTGATTACAGGAAATAATTCCATGACATTGACTTTTTACCTAGAGTATCCTTAGTGCCTAGTCCAGTGCCCAAAACAAAGAAGACTCTCAAATAAATTCTGATAGAACAGATGAATGCATAAATTTTACATTGCTTCATTAAACTATTTTTAAATGATTAAAAAACTTATTTAGCACCTATCCAGGTATTGTGTGTGTGCCAAATCTTCTCTTGAAAACATCCTTATAAAAAGAAAATCCTTCTGAGGGAGGGATTTCCTCACCATTTTAGAGGCAAGGAAACTGATGTTCTGAGAAGTTAAATAACTCACCTGAGGTCATGTGACTAGTACATAAATGGCAGAGCCAGAAAACAAAACCCAGAAGTTGACCTGCCTCTAGATTTTCATCCCACATTGCCCAGCTTCATAAGGATTCGTATTTCACAGCACTGGAGTTATCAAGCACCAGAGGGTACTTTTTCCTCAAAGACTTTGTGTTTCCTCCTGCACACTTTGACCCCTACATCTCTCTCCTAATGGCAGGAAGAATTATTATGAGGAGACAATACTCAGTTTTGAGCTCATGCAGTACTGACGGTACTGTTCCCAGGCAATGCACCCTCTACAAAAGCATTCCAGATACACAATGCTCAATTCTTGAGTGTTGCATTCTAAGCCACCCTGTTCAGGATTTTCATTTCAAGAAAATAAATCCTAATTTCTCTGGCTCTGTTACATACATACCACATCACCAAGCCTGACGCCTCCTCTATTATATGGCCTGTTAAACGCATTACAACTCAAGTTAACTCACTTTGTCAAAGTAAATCATTCCTTTGAAATGAACTGCAGTAATTTTTAAAGTATGCATAACAGGGAATCATTTTTTTTATGACTTCTTATCCAACCACATATATATAATTTAAACAGCCACTCAAAAATGTATTAAAAATAAAAGCCAACAAATGTGCTTTCTCTGACTTTATGGTCTGAAAGCCCCCAGTTAACAGCAGTCACTGGTTTTCAGCCTTCCTTTCTGGTAGACAGTGAAACTGACCATAAAGGGCTGGGTCCAGCCTATCTGATTTATTGTTACCATTGTATGCTGTCAATTACTCATAAGTACAGAAAATGCTGAAACATTACATGAATGGGAGCACTATATTAAATTATAGATGGCCAGTGTGGATAAGTGTAATATATGAGGTCCCATCAGCACAATGTAGGGAGGAACCTTCAAATAAAAGTCTCTGCTTTAATGAGCACCAAAGCCCATCCCCATTAAGTGTATGAACTCCAGAAAAATAAATCAGAGGATCACCATTTACAATCCAAAAGGGGTACATCGTGTTCGGGAAGAGACTAATTGCTGAGTTAAGGAAGCAAAGCAGTTCAGCATGTTAATAGCACAAAACACCACATAATATCAATCTAAACATCCTCGGGAAGGCTGTAGACTCAGCTAAAAGCCCAATTCCAATAGCGTGTATTAGGAATGAGTAAGCTAAAGAACAGTGTCTTGGGTAGACTCCCTAAGGAAGGCACAAAACTAAATTATTTCTCCAACCTGGAGTGGAGGGGCGGGGGCAGAAACGATCGGGAAAGCAATTCTGGGACCTCTTTGCACTGTGTGTATAAATCATTAAACAGCAGACAAATGATTTAACACTAATACAAACAAGGGTTCCCAGAGAATTAAATTTCCCTTCCCACAAATGAGTCAGAATAAAAGTGAATTGAACACATCATCCTTTCACTCACTAAATGCCAGGAAATATGATGCCAGAGCAAAACACACCTTGTGGGGGTTTATATGACTGCAATAGAAACCATCAGTGGTCCCATGAAGTTCCTCAGACCACGCAGGATCTGTCCTAAGGGGACAAATGAACTCAGTTCTCATCCACTACACTCATGGAGTCCCCACAGGCCAGTTCCATGACTTGGACTCCCTATGAAGATATTTAAAACATTTTAGAGCAAACCATAAATAGAAGAATACCAACTGAGCTTTCTTAGGAAGGAGCGATCTTTATTCTGAGATGATACTCTTCCCAATAACTGGCAGAAAAATTATTTTTCTTCTTTAAAAGATGGCAATTATTTTGTAGTTACCAAGGTCCTTTTAGTTTATCCTCCTTAATTTGGTGAAGTAAAAGTTTAACAACTCTAGGTTGAACCCAATTTTTTTTTCATTTACCAGTCCATAAAATCCAAAAATCTGAAAATCATCATCAGATTTCTCAGGTAGCCCAACCTTAGAAAGCAACATATCCAGGTAAAAGCTAAGTCATTCCTGTTCTCTTTGTCTTGCTGCTTGGATATGACTGGAGGGGAGAGCCACAGAGTGTAACCTAACTCAAGGGGCTGGTCCTGGCTTCCAGAACAAAGAATCATGCCAATAATAGTCTCCCAAGCATTCACATAAAACCAAAGCTTGGTCATCTGGAGTGCTGTGGCAGCCCATGCTGGGTTTTCTACCTGGCCTTAGTGTTTCAAACAAGCTGAGGATTCCTCCTGTACTCTGGACTGACAGTTTCTTGACCTCCTTAAATGAATTTCTGCTCCACATCAGCTACCAATAATCAGTGAATCTCGTTTTTCACTTGTATGATGGAATTACCCTTTCCTTTGATCTTACAGCAAAATGGGGAAAACCCAATAACCGAGAAGTGGTGATTGAGCATGGCACCTCCCAAGGCTTGGTCAACAGAAGCGGGCTTTGAAGTGAACCTCACATTCCAGAAGAATTTTTGATGGATTTCTTACATAATGTGGAGCCAGAATTATGCTAGTAGAGGCCAGGAGTCTCCCATGCTCACATCTACTGCACGGTGAGATAGCTGATTATTTCTAACAGTGATCAAAGGAAAATGTCAAACACGGAGATGAAAAAAAAGTAATTTTCAAACAAGGAGTAAACCCATGCTAAGCATCAAGGGAACTTCAAAGTCACCAGAGGAACCTACCTGTTTCTACTCGGGTCATTCCTCTGCCCAGATGCCCTCCCCCCACCCCATCACCTTCTTTAAGTTCAAATCCTCTCCATTCCCCAAGACTCAGTTAGGAACCATTTCTTATAATAAGCCTTCCTGCCCCTTAGTGATAAATTCTCCCTCCTGCCTCAGTGAAACCACAACACTGAACTAGACCCCTCTTATGAGGATCTTGCCTTTCATTTCCTACTTTGTATTATTGGCTTGAAGCTAAGAGTGCTATTTTTCTTACAAAGAATCACCAAGAGCAAATCTATGTTTGATTCATCTTCACATACAGCTGAGATTTAATAATTATTTGCTGGATAGAAAAACAAACCAATAAATGAATATAAAATGGCATCTGTTCATTCACTTTAGACTTCCTGCAATTCCAGAGAGGCCTCTCTGCCACCCCAGATCAAATAAGTCAGTAAGACATCAGGGAGCAGGGAAGCAGTCTCTAGGCATGATGAGGTATTTGGCTGTGACTTTCAGCATTTCTAATTCTCTCATACTTTGCATTTTCTTATGAAATCCCAGTAGGTATCTGTGACATGGCAGGTAAGACAAATGTAACTCTCCAGATTGTTGATAATGCTGGTAAGTAACAATTACGAGAATTCTACTTTGGGTTCCTATAGTTACTTCTGAGTTTATGCAAAATAATTATCATCATCATTGTCATCATCCCATTTGATTTTCAGTACAACACTGCCTTGGGAGAAATAGAAGCAGCAACACAGGAACGTCTTCCCCATGGAAGGAATGGAAAAACTAAGATTCTAGGAGATGTGGTGACTCATCCAAAGTCACAGAGATACAGGTTTCAAATTTGGTTCAGTTCTTTGGCAGAAAAAAATAAAAAAAAAAAGCACACCTGGAGACACTGACCTGGTGGGATCCACAAGATAAAGGAGGAAATGTTGGAAAATGGCCTTCAAGAGAAGTTAATCCACATGAAATAAACAAGAGCTGTCAGTGCACATGCTCCCAAGGAAACACCAAACCTCGCTGATATGCCCACCAGTGCAAGAAACCCAGGTAGTGCCTTCAAAGATTGTCGGCATGTCTATACAGGTATCGATCTATGGGCTCAAGGCACTTGAGGTAGATGAAGCCAAATTCTAGTGTTGTGGGCTTGTTCTACAAGAGGCTGAAGGGGTGAGTTGTTGTGTGTGTGTGTGTGTGTGTGTGTGTGTTTTTCTGGTTTCAAGGACTGCAACTTGTAGTAGAGAGACTTCAGTGACTTAGAAAGACACAGAGGCTCCAAAAATCAAACTTCTCAGTTTTACATTGTGGAGCCAGGATTGGAATATATGTTTTCTGACTCTTAAGCCTTTGATTTGCTCTCTGCTGATGTAGGAAGGGGAAACTGAGTCAGGCTGAGGTTGACTGAAGCCCCACTTTGGGTCATTGGCAGAGAAGGGCTAGGATTTATGAGAGTTAAATCCCACATCTGTGTTTTAGCCATCAGAAAGTTAAACTGACAACATTACTTTCCTTCTTTTTCCATCAAAAAGGCCAAAAATTCAAGATCTAGTCCTCTGGAGCCCCTGTAATAGAGCAGCCCCCACTTGACCATCAGCAGTGCTCTCCAGGGGTTGGCCAACGTATTTGCATAGCAGATCTCTCCAAACTAGAATCATACAAGTTCTTACCCATGGACAGTTGCTTATTTGCCTCGAATTCAAATGACTCATCGTCTTTGACCGCATGTTTTGTAGTGGGAAAATGAATTTTGCACAAGGTGTACTCTGTTAGCAAATAACAAAATAAAAGGTGCCCAATTCATAAATAATAACCTGTTTTTCACTCTGGGTCTGAAAGCTGTCCACCTGACTCTGGACTCTAGTAATCTATAGACAAGTTTTCTGCTGTCTGTATTTCCCTGTAAGGGGAGGGAATGGCATGTGTCTTGCTCACCATTGCATCCCTCACACAGTGGCTGGTGTGTAGCAAAAGCCCAGTAAATATTTGTTGGATATTCTATGTGCACACATGTGCATGAAAAAAAAAGGCTGCTATGTAACTTGCCACCCTTGCAATACTCATACTTCGTGGAAAGATCCACCTGATTTCCAGGGAGATACACTTGGCTTTCGAGGAGGGAGGTGAGGCTGAGAGAGCAGGCTGCTGGCTTCTCCATTTTCTCATCAATTTCAGTGATGATGCATTTTGGATGTTAAATACCTTCAAAGACCTAAATATGCCCACCCACACTGATGAGCACATTTGCATGCAACTTCCTTTAAGACACTTCCTTCAATTTGGGCAGTTGAGTCAGTTGTAGCAGTCACATATAGGCTGGTCTTGAGACCAGCCTAGACACTAGGCAACTTGCAGAAGTCTGCTGCTTCAAGTCACCATGTTGGTTCTGCAGCAAATGGTTCTGCAAAACCACCAAAGCTGTCTGTACTGGTGCTGTGATAGGGATCGGTAACAAGGAAGAAGGGGCACAAATTCACAATCCATTGAAAAAGTGAAAGTGCTAGTCACTCAGTCATGTCTGAATCTGCGACCCCATGGACTGTAGCCTGCCAGGCTCCTCTGTCCATGGAATTCTCCAGGCAAGAATACCAGAGTAGGTAGCCATTCCCTTCTCCAGGAGATCTTCCCTACCCAGGTATTGAACCTGGGCATTGAAGGCAACTTCTTTACCATCTGAGCCACCACTGAGCACCTGCTTTATGCCAAGCATCTCACTGGGAGTTTTACATGCATAGTCTCATTGGAAATTGGTATCCTCACATTAAAACTGAGAAAACAGGCCTCACAGGTCAGGTAGCTTGTCCCAGCTTACCCAGTTCATAAGGAGCAAAGCTGGGGGGCAAACTCAAGTTTCTTTGAAGCCACACCCCATATTCTCTCCATTCAGTTTGCTGAAGGGCCCCTTGATTCCATTTACGATTCTGTTCTTCCATTTTGAGTAAAGAATTTTGCCTGAATTTGAGCTTGTGCGTTCCCATTCTAATGACAGTTCATTGATCAGGTGAGTTTCTAGTAAAATAGGTCCCACAGAAGGCAGGGACCGGAGTGTGCCTTATTGTGCTCTCCTATCAGTGTGCCCATTTCCTCCCCTATCTTCCCCCACCTTAATCTCTTTATTTTTCCTCTGACTTCCTGTCCCTTTCTGTCTGTATCTTGGGCTTGCAATGACAGCCCTGTGACCCTCAAAGCTAAAACATTTGCCAAGTCCTGGCGCTAAACAGTTTTATTTAATTAGGTCCTGGGATGGCCAAGTTCACTGCTGACATCATTTCTCAGAATCCATCAGAGCAGAGCCCTGTTGCCTAAGGACACGGTGTTAGGGTCCAGAACCAGGAGCTGACCATGACCTCTAGGAGACAAGGCTCCAGTGGGGCAGGCCCTCCACAGGTGCTGGAAGTCCTCTCTGGAAAGTTGAGTATGTTCTCTGAGGGCAGGGCAGCAGAGGTATGATGAAGCAAGAGGCATCGTGTAGTTCTAATCAAGGGGAAAATTATCCTATTGATGTGCACAGAGGACAATGGTTACAAATTGGATTGTGGACAGAGCTTAAAGACCAACTGGGAGTCATCCTCACAGATGTCTGTCATTAGACAGCAGGGACCCAGCCACGAGGCTGAAAGTCAAAGCCAAGACTCCAGGCCCAAAAAGGCTTGACAGGAGCCAAGCAGAAGCCCAGGTGTACAGGGGCTGGCATCTGCACAAAGTAACAAAACATGGATGTGGACAAGAGGCTGGGAGAGCTCAGAACTAGAGCTCAGGGTGGAGATCACATCTAGGGAAAGAGGCCAAAGTGGGACACACCCACCAGTTTGCCAGTTCTCTGACACCAATCGACTGTCCTACAATTCAATTCAATTCTGCCACTAGCTGGAATCAGCATCAAGCTCCATGGGTTAAGGGTTCAATCCCACACAACTGCCCTCATGTTGAAAACCAGTCACAAGTGCTGGGTCCCCAGATAACCTGCACTTCTAACTTAGCTACAAAGTCAAGGGCTCCCACTATCTCCTCCTGCTCAGTTTTAATAATTTGCTAGACGCCTCACAGAACTCGAGAAAATGCTGTACTGACTATTATAGTTTATTGCAAAAGGATAGATGAACAGCTGGGTGAAGTACTAGGGTGAGGTCCAGAGGAGTCCAGAACACAGAAGCCTCTCTCCCCATGGAGCTGGGGTGCATCAAACTCTGAGCACATGGGTATGTTCACCAACTGGGAACTCCTTGAACCCTATCACGTAGGGGTTTCTTGCAGGTTTTGTTAGACAGGATTGAAACGAATGGTGACTAACTTGATCCCAGATGCTGGGAGGTGGGGCTGGAAGTTTCAAGCTTCTAACCACTACCGCTTCTCTGGCAACCAGCCTGCTCCTGAAGCAAGCAGATCCTTAACCATTGTCATGTTATTAGCACACCAAAGACACTCTTATCAGTCAAGAGATTTTAAGGGTCTTAGGAGCTGTGTTAATTTTCATTCCAATCCCAAAGGAGGGCAGTGCCGAAGAATGTTCAATCTACTGCTCAATTGCACTCATTTCACATGTTAGCAAGGTAATGCTCAAAATCCTCCAAACTAGGCTTCAACAGTACATGAACTGAGAACTTCCAGATGTTCAAGCTGGATTTAGAAAAGGCAGAGGAGCCAGAGATCAAATTGCCAACATCCACTGGATCATAGAAAAAAACAAGAGAATTCAAAAACACATCTACTTCTGCTTCACTGATATGCAAAAGGCTTTGACTATGTAGATCACAACAAACTGTGGAAATTTCTTCAAGAGATGGGAATACCAGACCACCTTACCTGTCTCCGAAGAAACCTGTATGGAAGTCAAAAAGCAACAGTTAGAACTGGACATGGAACAATGGACTGGTTCAAAATTGGAAAAGGTGTACATCAAGCTGTATATTGTCACCCTGCTTATTTAACTTATATGCAGAGTACATCATGAGAAATGCCAGGCTGGATGAAGCACAAGCTGGAATCAAGATTGCCAGGAGAAATATCAATAACCTCAGATATGCAGATGACACCACCCTTATGGCAAAGAGTGAAGCAGAACTAAAGAGCCTCTTGATGAAAGTGAAAGAGGAGCGTGAAAGAGCTGGCTTAAAACTCAACATTCAAAAAAATTAAGATCACGGCATCCAGTCCCATCACTTCATGGCAAATAGATGGGGAAACAATGGAAACAGTGACAGACTTTATTTTCTTGGGCTCCAAAATCACTGCGGATGGTGACTGCAGCTATGAAATTAAAAGACGCTTGTTCCTTGAAAGAAAAGCTATGACAAACCTAGACATTATAAAAAAGCAGAAACATTACTTTGCCAACAAAGGTCCATATAGTCAAAGCTATGGTTTTTCTAGTAGTCATGTATGGATGTAAGAGTTGAACCATAAAGAAGGCTGAGCACCAAAGAATTGATGCTTTTGAACTGTGGTGTTGGAGAAGATGCTTGAGAGTTCCCTGGACTGCAAGATCAAACCAGTCCATTCTAAAGAAAATCACTGAGTATTCACTGGAAGGACTGATATTTAAGCTGAAGCTCCAATACATTGGCCCCCTGGTGCAAAGAGCTAACTCATTGGAGAAGACCCTGATGCTGGGAAAGATTGAAAGCAGGAGGAGAAGGGGACAACACAGGATGAGATGGTTGGATGGCATCATTGACTCAGTGGACACAAGTTTGAGCAAACTCTGGGAGATAGTGAAGGACAAGGAAGCCTGTCAAGCTGCAGTCCATGGGGTCACAAAGAGTCAGACATGACTGAGGGACTCAACGACAACAACAAAAAAGGAGCTGTATATCGGAAACAGGGAACAAAGACCAAATCTTTTTAATTATACCAAAGGAAGAGGTGTCCATTGGGAAAAATAGGGAGAGGTCAGTAAGGGTACAAACATTCATCTCTAAGATAAATTAGAACTGAGGATCTAATGTATAACACAGTGACTATATTGACAACATGGTATTGTAGAATTGAAATTTGCAAGAGAGTAGACCTTAAATGTTCCCACCAAAAAAGAAGGGGTAGAGAGGGAGGTTTGAGGTGATGAATGTGCTAATTAAACAGATGAGTGGAGAACAGAATGATTATGAGCTCCAGTATTCTTGCCTGGAAAAAATCCCATGGACAGAGAAGCCTGGTGGGCTATAGCCCATGGAGTCACAAAGAATCAGACACAACTTACTGACTAAACAACAATAAAGCCTTTTTCCCTTTGGAATCAACTCTATAATTACAGTCACTAAAATCAGCTTGCAATGCAGGAGATTCAGGCTGGATCCCCGGGTCAGGAAGATCCCCTAGAGAAGGAAATGGTAACATCAGTATTCTTGCTTAGAAAATCCATGGATAAAAGAACCTGGCAGGCTACAGTCCCTGGAGTCAAAACAGAGTCAGACACTACTGAAGCTACTGAGCACGCGCACACACACACACACACACACACACACACACACACACACACACACACGGGGGAAACCTTTTCACAATGTGTATCAAATCAACATGTACCCTTTAAATATCTTACAATTTTATTTGTAAATATAAATTTATTTGTATATATTTGTCAATTATACTTCAATAAAGTTGCAGAGAGTCAACAATAATCATTGAGCTCCTGTAACCCTGTGCTAGAGTCATGGAGGATTCAAAGCAGTCCCCACCCTCGAAGTTTTTTATTCTAGTCTAAGAATAGAACTAACTATAGTTAGTTCATGAAACTAACATACATGAAATAATCTCAGTGTTTATATTAGTATTGCTTCAGTAATAAATTACCACAAAGTGGCCAAGATGATGCCAATGTACTATCTTATGGTTCTGGAGGTCAGAAGACTGAAATGGTTCTTACTTGCTAAAAACGTGTCCACACAGTTGCCTTCTCCTGGAGGCTCTAGGAGAGAAGCCGTCTCTTGGACTTCTCCAGCTCCAAGAGGCCATCTACATTCTTTGGCTCGAAACTTCTTCTCCCATTTTCAAAGGGCATCACTTCAACTTCTGCTTCCACAGGCAGATCTGATTCTAATCATCCTCCCCCTGCCTCCATAAGAACCCAGTGATGACACTCAGCCCACCCACATAATCAGGAGAACCTCTTCACAGGATTCTTAATTCGCTCACATCTGCAAAGTCCCTTTTGTCACATAAGGTAACACACTTACAGGTTCGAGAGATAAGGACATGAGCATCTTGGGGGATGGGGGCATATTGTGCCCCCCACCGAGCTCTTGTAACATAGCCACCTCCATGGGGACATTTAAACACAAAGAGGTAAAGGACTAGCCTAGGGTCACAAGTTTAGACTAGCACCCAGGATGTCTGATTCCCATCATGTTCCTAGACCAGGGCTCTTTCCACTACGTTAAGTTGCCACTTGAGAAATATGCATCAGTATAATGGTAAAAGCAAATTACATTTTATGTTTATAAATACACAGAATTACAGGGTCAGAGAGACAGGGCTCACAGAACCTGAGAAATCTTCATGTCCAACCACTGCGATCCTAGTTATACTCATGTATTTCATATCTCCAGTTAGGGGGAGCCTCACACCCTAGCTAGTAGATGTTTTGGTAGACCCACCAAAGCATCCCATAGCCCATTTCTGAGTGTGTTCATTGTTAGCAGAGCATTCCTTGAATAACAGGACTGTCCAGTTTCAGAGTTTGGACAAACCCCACTGTATTCCAGCCCTCTAGAAATGACCCATACAACACTGGGAATTCCACAAGCCCAGGTGAACCACGAGTCCAGGCCTTTTCCCTGGGAACTCCATCCTCTGACCCAGGCAAGAATACTTCAGTTTCTTGCTGGAACAAGAACCCAGGTCATACCTGTGGCAAACACCACTAGACATGTGTCCAGACACCACTAGATGTGTGCCCAAACACATGGCCTCTTATTAACAAGATTATAGTAGACACATGACTACACAACTTTTTTCAGACTCCCTTGCAGATGAGAGGATATAAGAGCAGTCTTAGGGAGAATAAGATGGCAGAGGAGTAGGTAGATGTGGAGTACATCTCTTTCCACAGGTACATCAGGAATACACCTTCAGACACAGAAGTGCATGCAGAACACCAGCTGAGAGCAGACAGGAGCACCTGACCAGCAGAAAAGAATATAAACTCAGTATGCAAAACTTGGTAGGAGGAAGGAACTAGGGGGAACATAGGAGTGTTAGTAGGACTGGACCTGCCTCAGCAGGTGGGGGAACTGAAGCAGGGGTCCAATGCCCACCCTGGGGCAACTGTCTGAGTCAGAGGAGAAACATTTTGAAAAAGTTGGCTTAAAACTCAACATTTAAAAAACTACGATCATGGCATCTAGTCCCATCACTTCATGGCAAATAGATGGGGAAACAGTGGAAACAGTGACAGACTTTATTTGGGGGGGCCCCAAATCACTGCAGATGGTGACTGCAGCCATGAAACTAAAAGACACTTCTCCTTGAAAGAAAAGTTATGACCAACCTAAACAGCATATTAAAAAGCAGACATTACTTTGCCAGCAAAGGTCCATCTGGTCAAGGGTATGGTTTTTCCAGTAGTCATGTATGGATGTGAGAGTTGGACTATAAAGAAAGCTGAGCACCAAAGAATTGATGCTTTTGAACTGTGGTGTTGGAGAAGACTCTTGAGAGTCCCTTGGACTGCAAGGAGTTCCAACCAGTCCATCCTAAAAGAAATCAGTCCTGAATATTCATCAGAAGGACTGATGCTGAAACTGAAACTCCAATACTTTGGTCACCTCATGCAAAGAACTGACTCATTGGAAAAGACCCTCAGGCTAGGAAAGATTGAAGGCAGGAGAAGGGGATGACAGAGGATGAGATGGTTGGATTGCATCACTGACTCAATGGACATGAGTTTGAGTAAACTCTGGGGGTTGGTGATGGACAGGGAGGCCTGGTATGCTGCAGTCCACGGGGTTGCAAAGAGTCGGACATGACTGAGCAACTGAACCAAACTGATCTGTGGCAGCCTAAATGGAATGAGAATCAGCCAGTCCTTGCTGCAGCCATACATACCCCAGCAGTGCAGTGGCTGGGAGCTGGAGTTTAAGGATTGTGGAACAATCCCAGGGCAAGGGGCTGTTGACTGTGGAGAGACAGATCAAGAAGATGTGAGGGAGGAGATTGTAGTGGGAAATGCCTGTGGAGGGAAGCCAGGCAGCCATGGAAGCAAGGCGATACTGCTGAATCATGCATAGTGGGTGAAGCCATCACCATAGCCTCTCCCCCTACACACCAGCATTGGCAGCTGAACAATAGAGACTCTGGCCCATCAAATGACTGATGCACTGAACTACAGAGTAAAACCCCAGTTGGGGGAGGGGGGCCTCTATGTGCTTAATGCACTGAACAACAGAGAAGGACCCCAGGCAAGGAACCCTTCTAAGTGCCTGAACAGGCAGAGCGACGGAGAAAGACTGGCCAAAAAGGTCTTCTGATCACCAGCTACAAGAGGCTCAAAAAGACTCTGATAGGGCCATAACGGTGGAGGCAGTCCGTGTCCCTGAACACTTGAGACCGTCAGGATCCCTACAAGCCAAGCAGCTGCACCACCTTCACTCTCAACTCTCCCTAAGGCAGAACTGCCACAGACAAAAAATGTCTTGGGCCTATGGGCGCAGAGTCTCTTCGGTAGTGTCCAACTCTTTGAGACTCTGTAGATGGTGGTCTGCCAGCCTTCTCTGTCAGAGAGGGGGTTCTCCAGGCAACAATACTGATGTGTACTGGCCTATACTGGTTTCCATATCCTTCTAGAGCACTATATTTCCTGCTCCCCTAGCCACCAACTCCCCTGAGTACCTGGTGCTGCCAGAACCCCTGTGACCCAGCAGCTGCACCACCTCCACACCTGGCCCTCACAGGGGCAAATCCAAGTCCTCCAGTGCAGCCTCAGGAATAAACCCCAGTGGACGACCCACATGTAGAGGTGGGAATAAAACCACAGTTGAAACCTAGGAGCAGTGTGACTAAGGAAGAAAACCCAAAACCCTTCCATGAACTGTACAAGATACAGATTAAATTCACACAATCAACTAGGCACTCTGTGTCTATGAAATATATAGAAGATCATTGAGAGCCCTCACAAAAGAAAACACACTAGTTCTGATAGCTGTAGACATTGGAGGCAAGAACACAGAGGAGTAGAACCAGATTAGAATCTGAGCTGCCCCCACAACAGGCCCAGAGATCAGCACAGTGATAGAGGACATCCTAGGGAGGTGAGGTGGACTGTGACTCCCAGTGAGGGAAAGGACTCTGATAGCAATGGCTCAAGAAAAACATTTATTATTCTTATGTTTTGACTTGTTCTGTAGATTCTTTTGGATTTTTTTCTTTTTTTTTCCTTTTTCCACCCCTCTGTTGTAGTCAATTTTATTGACACTATGAAATCTAATTAAGCTTTTGAGCTTTTTTTTTCTTTTGTCCCTCAGTCACATCTTTTATTGTTGTTACAAACTTCTGCCTATATGCTGGGCTTTTTCCCTCTCTTTTCTTAATTTTAATTTTTAAAACCTATTATTATTTTTTCTATATTTATTCCTTTGTTTGCTTTTCCTACTGTTCTTTTCCCCTTGCAGTTATTCTTTAATATATATAAATCTTCTTTATCTACCTCTATTTAACTTTGCATACCTACTCTTTCTTTCTTTTCTTTCTTCCCTTTAGTCTCAACATATTTGTTAGTTTCATTTTCATTGCTTTATTCCCCAATAGGCACCTTGCTTTAGTTTTGTTTTCCAGTTTCTGCTTTAGTTAGTTTTGTTCTGATAGACATAATTTTTGGTTTCCTTTGTACACTGGGTCAATCTATTGTACTTTATTTTTGTTGGACTGTTTTGATTTTGCTTATGGGTCTCTATGTATATGTGTATATTCAGTCAAACTTTTTATTGTTGTCATAAACCTCTGCCTCTACATTGGCCTTTGCAGTTCTGTGTTTTCTATTTTTTTTTCCTTTTCTCATTCTTCTTCCATTGTTTTTCTCTTTTTTATAATTTTAATTTTCAATTTTTTAAACCTATTATATTTTTTCTATATTTATTCCTTTGTTTGCCTTTCCTACTGTTTTCCCCTTGCAGTTAATCTTTACATAAATCTTCTTCATTTACCTCTATTTAACTTTGCATGTCCATTCTTTATTTCTTTTTTTCTTTCCTTTCCTCTCAACATATTTGTTAGTTTTGTTTTCATTGCTTTATTCCCTACTTGGCACCTTGCTTTAGTTTTATTTTCCACTTAGTGCTTTAGTTAGTTTTGATCTTAACTGATAGATATAATTTTTTATCTCCTTTATTTGCCAGGTAAATCTATTGTACTTTATTTTTGTTGGACTATTTTGACTTTGCTTGTGGATGTATATGTGTATGTGTATATTCCATTATTTTAATTATTATTTGCCTGATTCTGTAACTGCCATTTGTCTGATGTTCATCTTTGGTTTCCCATTTTGGGGTATTTGTTTAAATCTCACTTAATGCCATAACAAACCACTTATGGAATCGTCATTCCTGAGCAGAGATCAAGCCCTGAGCCTTTGGAGTGGGAGCACTGACTCCAAGACCCTAGACTACCAGAGAACTAACCCTACGGGGTATGAAATAGTGAGAACTCACACAAAGGAAACCACTTGAATACAAGACCAAGCATCACCCAGCCACCAATAGTACCCTGTGCAGGATGCTTCATCTAAACAATGAACAAAACAAAACACAAGCCCAATCATCAGCAGGCAGGATTACCACCTCACTCAGCCTTGCCCATCAGAGGAAAATCAAACAAAGAAACAAACAAAAACTCAGCACAAATCTCACCCTATAAGAAGCTTACACAAACAACTGGACCAACTTTACGAGGGAAGAAACCAAAAGGAAGAAAGAATTCAACCTTGAAGCCTGGGTAAAGGAAACCTCAAGCAGAATAAGTTAAAAAAATAATAATGAAAAGGCAGAGAAATACGGCACAAACAAAGGAACAAACTAGAAACACAGAAGTCCAAATAAATGAAGAGAAAATAGGCATACTACCTGAAAAAGAATTCAGAATAATGATAGCAAAGATGATCAAAAACCTTGAAAACAAAATGGAGAATATGCAAGAATCAATTAACAAAGACCTAGAAGAATTAAAGAATAAACATGCAGAGACAAACAACACAATTTCCGAAATCAAAAAAACTCTAGAAGCAATCAATAGCAGAATATCTGAAGCAGAAGAGCAAAAGAAAGCTGGAGTAGCAATCCTCATATCAGATAAAACAGACCTTAAAATAAAGAAGATTAAAAGAGATAAGGAAGGAAACTACATAATGATCAAGGGATCAATACAAAAGGAATACATACCAATTGTAAATATCTATCCACCCAACATAGGAGCACCTCAATACAGAAGACAAACACTAACAGGCATAACAGGAGAAACTGACAGTAACACAATAATAGTAGGAGACTTTAACACCCCACTCACACCAATGGACAGATCATCAAAACAGAAAATTAATAAGGAAACACAAGTCTTAAATGATACATTAGATGAGATGGATCTCATTGATATCTTTCAGACATTCCATCCAAATGCAGAATACACCTTCTTCTCAAGTGTACATGGAACATTCTCCAGGGTAGACCACATCTTGGGTCACAAGTCAAACCTCAGTAAATTTAAGAAAATTGAAATTGTATCAGGTGTCTTCTCTGACCACAATGCTATGAGACTAGATATCAATCACAAGAAAAAACTATAAGAAACACAAACATATGGAGATAGAACAACACATTTCTAAATAACCAACAGGTTACTGAAGAAATCAAAAGGGAAATCAAAAAATTTCTGGAAACAAATGACAATGAAAACATGACAACTCAAAACCTATGTGATGCAGCAAGAGTAGTCCTAAGAGGGAAGTTTATAGCAATGCAATCCTACCTCAAGAAACAAGAAAAATATCAAATAGACAACCTAAGTTTACACCTAAAACAACTGGAAAAATAAGAACAAAAAACAAAATTAGTAGAAGGGAAAAAATCATAAAGATCTGAGCAGAAATAAATGAAAGAAACAATAGTAAAGATAAATAAAACTAAAAGCTGGTTCTTTGAGAAGATAAACAAAATTGACAAGCCTTTAGCCAGACTCATCAAGAAAAAAAGAAAGGATCAAATCAACAAAATTAGAAATGAAAAAGGAGAGGTTACAACAGACAATGCAGAAATACAAAGGGTTATAAGAGACTATTATGAACAACTATATGGCAATAAAATGGATAACCTAGAAGAAATGGACAGGTCCTTTAAAAAGAACCAATACTGCAAAAATGACGATACTACCAAATGCAATCTACAGATTCAATGCAATCCCTATTAAATTACCAATGGCATTTTTCACAGAACTAGAACAAAAATTTCACAGTTCATATGGAAACACAAAAGACCCTGAATAGCCAAAGCGGTCTTGAGAAAGAAGAATGGGGCTGGAGGTGTCAACCTTCCTGACTTCAGATTATATTACAAAGCTACAGTCATCAAGACAGTATGGTACTTGCACAAAAACAGAAATATAGACCAATAGAACAAGATAGAAAGCCCAGAAATAAATTCATGCACCTATGGGTCCCTTAATTTTGACAAAGGAGGCAGAATATACAATGGGGGCAAAGACAGCCCCTTCAATAAATGGTGCTGGGAAAACTGGACAGTTACATGTAAAAAAATGAAATTAGAACACTTCCTAATACCATACACAAAGATAAACTCAAAATGAATTAAAGACCTAAATGTAAGACAAGAAGCTATAAAACTCTTAGAGGAAAACATAGGCAGAACACTTGACATAAATCAAAGCAAGATCCTCTATGACCCACCTCTTACAGTAATGGAAATAAAAGCAAAAGTAAACAAGTGGGACCGGATTAAACTTGAAAGCTTTTGCACAGCAAAGGAAACTATAAGCAAGGTGAAAAGACAACCCTCAGAATGGGAGAAAATAATAGCAAATGAAACAACTGACAAAGAATTAATTTCCAAAATATACAAGCAGCTCATACAACTCAATGCCAAAAAACAAACAACCCAATCAAAAGGTGGGGAAAAGACCTAAACAGACATTTCTCCAAAGAAGACATACAAATGGCTAACAAACACATGAAAAGATGCTCAACATCACTCATTATTAGAGAAATGCAAATCAAAACCACAGTGAGATATCACCTCACACCAGTCAGAATGGCCCTCATCAAAAAATCTACAAACAATAAATGCTAGAGAGGGTGTGGAGAAAAGGGAATGCTCTTGCACTGTTGGTGGGAATGTAAATTGATACAGCCACTATGGAAGATGGTATGAAGATTTCTTTAAAAACTAGGAATAAAACCACCATATGACCCAGCAATCCCACTCCTAGGCATATACCCTGAGGAAACCAGGGTTAAAAAAGACACATGTATCCCATTATTCATTGCAGCACTATTTACAATAGCTAGAACATGGAAGCAACCTAGATGCCCATTGACAGATGAATGGATAAAGAAGGTGGGGCACATATACACAATAGAATATTACTCAGCCATAAAAAGAATGCATTTGAGTCAGTTCTGATGAGGTGGATGAACATAGAACCTATTATACAGGGTGAATGAGTCATAAAGAGAAAGATAAATATTGTATTCTAATGCACACATATGGAATCTAGAAAAATGGTACTGAAGAATTTATTTACAGGGCAGCAATGGAGAAACAGATATAGAGAATAGACTTATGGGCATGGCGAGAGGGAAGGAGAGGGTGAGATGTATGGAAAGAGTAACATGGAAACTTACATAACCATATGTAAAATAAATAGCCAGTGGGAATTTTCTGTATGTCTCAGGAAACACAAACAGGGGCTCCATATCAACCTAGAGGGTTGGGATAGAGAGAAAGACGGGAGGGAGGTTCAAAAGGAAGGGGATATATGTATACCTATGGCTGATTCATGTTGAGGTTTGATAGAAAATAACAAAACCCTGTAAAGCAATTATCCTTCAATTAAAAAAAAAAGAAAATCTAAAAAGAAAAAAAAAAAAAAAAGAGTAGTCTTCACCAGGAGAATATGGGTAGAAATGATGTGCACCATTCCAGGGCAGCCTTTATGAAAGAGGTACTTCTCCTTTGTTTTTCCTTTCCCCTGAACTCTTCTACCTGAAGGCAGATGTCTCAAGGGTCTAGATGAAAGACACTTTGAATCCTGAATCACTGCATGGAGAGAAACCCACTGACCAGGAATAGCTCCTTTAGACTGCAACATGAACAAGAAATAAACCTATATAGCATTTGAGCCATTATATAATTTGGAGTCTAATTTGTTACAAGAGCTTACCTTACCTTAACTAAGGTAGAGCCTCTGAGTCAGGAGTACCATACAACTGCTCCAAGACCAGGCACTGTCATAGCCAAAGGGTGAGTTCTGATGGTTCCTGCCATCCAGGGCACTATCATTCCTTCCATGGAGGTCTTGGAAGGTAGTATGGGGATAGTGAGTGGTCCCATCCCATAATCTCCATTCATACACTGATACTTTGATAAGGACTACCGAAATTTTCATATTTTTAATGGAAGAAAAAATTTTAATTGAAATATAGTTGATTTCAACATTGTTAGTTTCAGGTGTACAGTAAAGTGAGTTGGTTACACATACATATATATGCATGCATGCATGCATGCTCAATTGCTTCAGCATGTTCAACTATTTGCTGCCCCATGGACTGAAGCTTGCCAGGCTCCTCTGTCCATGGGCTTCTCCGTCCATGGGCTTCTCCAGGCAAGAATACTGGAGTGGGTTACCATGCCCTCCTCCAGGAAATCTTCCCAACCCAGGGATCAAACCTGCATCTCCTGTGACTCCTGCATTGCAGACAGATTCTTTACCCACTGAGCCACCAGAGAAGCCCCCACATACATATATATTTCAGATTCTTTTCCATTATAGATTATTACAAAATACTGTATATAGTTTCCTGTGCTATACAGTAAATCCTTGTTGTTTATTTTATAGAGAGTAGGATGTATCTGTCAGACTTTTTCTCAATGTTATACAAAGGCACTAATCAATCCCATACATGCTCCACCTTCCAACAAGATAGCTGGAGCCAAGCTCCTTCCATGTGGAAAGTTGGGACCCAACACTGCAATACTCAAGAAGTTGGTTAAAGAGTTCTACTCACTATCACTACCATCTGCATTGTGTCCTTGGATCAGGTCACTTCTGAGCCATGTGGTGGTCATCACACCACACTGACAGAGAGCTCAGCTCAGTTATAGGGGCTCTACAAACACAGGAGTGCCAAGGTGCACACCAGCAAAGTTTTTCTGTACCCACAGGTACATGCCTGACAACAGAAAAGCCAGTGGAGGACACATCCAGGTGTCTGCCCCTCATGGACTCAGAATCATAGCTCCCTTTTGACCACCTGATTCTATACAAGAGTCAGCCCTCTGACCTCTTCTCTTTTGATCTTCATATTGATATTATTTTAGTCAACTTGCTGATGACCTTTCCTCCCACTGGGTCTATCTCAGTACCTTTGGTACCCTGATAACTTTCAGTCACTTTGAAAATTTCCCATATCAAGTTTCTCTATCTAAAAAAATGTTTCACCTTGCTGGACATCTGACGACTCTTACTTAAAGTTTCTGCCATTTGATACCCACTGAAACCTCATTCACATAGAACTAGGGTTCTGAAGATACCCAGAACAAGAACTTCTCTCCATGGTAGTCCTCACGAAAACTAAGAATAACTTCATGACCCCAGACAAAGTTGTCCTTTGGTTGTGCCAGATATTCCTAGTTCCAAACATCCACTAGCCCTTGAGAAATTAAATAAGAAGAAATGTGAGAGGAAACACTTTGTGATCCCTTGAGCTCCCAGCAAATGCTGGTCAGGGTTATGGCTGCTATAGATCATCTTGAATCTCCCCTCTGTCCTTGTCTTGCCTCTGAGCATGTCTGCATGAAGAAGAAAACTGGGAGATATGGGCTGGAGAGCACAGGCTGCCTGGAGGAAGAGGAATCTGAGCTGGATCTTGAGGATATGTGTCACCTGGATGTGTGTAATGGGTGAGAAATCAGGTAGGGAAAGGGCATGAGTAAAGGCAGAATTAAAGAAGGTTCTAGTGGATGGTTAGAAGGGTTCTTCACCTGATTCCACCATTGGAGGGGAAGGGGTTCCCCACACAAACAGTTGTTCTGACCAAAGCTGAGTGTCCTACAATTTAACTCAATTCTGACACTCTCTACCTGGAGTTAGCATCAGATCCCAGAGCTTAAGGGGTCCTATAAGAGTACTAGCTCTCCCACTTCAGACATCAGTCTGAAGTCCAGTAATCACCTGTGTTTCTGGTTCAATTAATTTTCTAGAAAAGCTCACAGAACTCAGGGTAATATTTTACCTACCAGATCACAGGTTTATTATAAAATGATATAACTAAGGAACAGCAGGGTGGAAGAGATACACAGGGCCAAGATATGGGAGAAGTTCTACAGAGCTTCCATGCCCTCTCGAGGCAGACCACTCTCCCATCACCTCCACATGTTCACCAACCTAAACTCTCTCTGAGAGAGTGGTGATGAGTCTCATCATTCTGGGTTCTTACAGAGGCCTCATTACATAGACAAGATTAATTAAGTCATTGGCCATTCATTGTTCAGCCTCCAGCTCCTCTTCCTTCTCTGGAGGTCAGGGAGTTGGGTAGGACAAAAAGTTCCAACCTTCAGATCATATGATTCTTTCCCCTCAAAACCAGCCCCCATCTTTGAGTATTTTCCAAAAGCCATCTCATTAATATGACAAAAACATCTTTATCACTCTCATCACTTAAGAAATTCCAACAGCTTTAGGAGCTCTGTGCCAGGAATGGGGTCAAAGACAAACTATTTCTTATCATAAATCACAATATCTCAGTGATTGACAAGGAAGTTCATTTCAGTTCAGTCACTCAGTCACGTCTGACCCTTTGAGACTCCATGGACTTGCAGTATGTCAGGCTTCCTTCCATCACCAACTCCCAGAGTTTTCTCAAACTCATGGCCATTGAGTCGGTGATGCCATCCAACCAGCTTATCCTTTGTCATCCCCTTTTCCTCCTGCCTTTAATCTTTCTAGCATCAGGGTCTTTTCTAGTAAGTCAGCTCTTGGCATCAGGGGCAAAAGTATTGGAGCTTCAGCTTCAGCATCAGTCCTTCCAATGAATATTCAGGACCGATTTCCTTTAGGATTGACTGGATGGATCTCCTTGCAGTCCAAAGGACTCTCAAGAGTCTTCTCCAACACTACAGTTCAAAAACATCAATTTTTGGCATTCAGCTTTCTTTATGGTCCAGTTCTCACAACTATAATTGACTACTGGAAAAACCACAGCTTTGACTAGACAAACTTTCGTTGGCAAAGTAATGTCTCTGCTTCTTTATATGTTGTCTAGGTTTGTCATAGCTTTTCTTCCAAGGAGCAAGTGTTTTTAATTTCATGGCTGCGGTCACCATCTGCAATGATTTTGGAGCCCAAGAAAACAAAGTTTGTCAGTTTCCTTTGTTTCCCCATCTATTTGCCATGAAGTGATGGAACCAGATGCCATGATCTTCATTTTAAATGTTGAATTTTAAGTCAGCTCCTTCGTTCTCCTCATTCACCATCATCAAGAGGCTTCTTAGTTCCTTTTCACTTTATGCCACAAGGGTAGTGTCATCTGCACATTTGAGGTTATTGATATTTCTCCGAGCAATCTTGATTTCAGCTGTGCTTCATCCAGCCAGCACTTCTCATGATGTACTCTGAATATAAGTCAAATAAGCAGGGTGACAATATACAGCCTTGATGTACTCCTTTTCCAGTTTAGAACCAGTTCATTGTTCCATGTCCACGTCTAACTGTTGCTTCTTGACCTGCATACAGATTTCTCAGGAGACAGGTCAGGTGGTCTGGTATTCCCATCTCTTTCAGAATTTTCCACAGTTTCTTGGGATCCATACAGTCAAAGGCTTTAGTGTAGTCAATGAAGCAAAAGTAGATTTTTTTTTAATTCTCTTGCTTTTCTATGATCCAACAGATGTTGGCAATTTGATCTCTGGTTCCTCTGCATTTTCCAAATCCACCTTGAACATCTGGAAATTCTCAGTTCACGTACTGTTGAAGCCTGGTTTGAATTTTGAGCATTACTTTGCTAGCATGTGAGATGAATGTAATTGTGTGATAGTTTGAACATTCTTTGGCATTCCCTTTCTTTGGGATTGGAATGGAAATTGACCTTCTTCAGTCCTGTGGCCACTACTGAGTTTTCCAAATTTGCTGGCATGTTGAGTGCAGCACTTTCATAGCATCATCTTTTAGGCTTTGAAATAGCTCAGCTGGAATTCCATCACTTCCACTAGTTTTATTTGTAGTGATGCTTCCTAAGGCCCACTTGACTTCACACTCCAAAATATCTGACTCTAGGTGAGCGATCACAACCATCGTGGTTATCTGGGTCATTAAGATCTTTTTTGTATAGTTCTTCTGTGTTTCCTTGCCACCTCTTCTTAATATCTTCTGCTTCTGTTGGGTCCATACCATCTCTGTCCTTTATTGTGCTCATCTTTGCATGAAATGTTCCCTTGGTATCTCTGATTTTACTGAAGAGATCTCTAGTCTTTCCTATTCTATTGTTTTCCTCTATCTCTTTGCATTGATCACTGAGGAAGGCTTTCTTATCTCTCTTTGCTATTCTTTGAACTCTACATTCAAATGGGTATGTCTTTCCTTTTCTCCTTTGTGTTTCACTTCTCTTCTTTTCTCAGCTATTTGTAAGGGCTCCTGAGACAAGCATTTTGCCTTTGATAAGGAAGTAAGTCTGCCTAAAGCTGAAGGTATCTATAATTTGGGAAATAAGAAGTGGAGGACATTGATAGCCAACAGGAAAAAAAAAAGTTAGTGTAAAACATTGAACAATGGATTTTGAGCAGATGAATGCTGAACATCATGACAGTGGATTTTGAACAGGTGAACTGCATAACATCAATACTAGAAAGGTAAATTTGGCGTGAATAATTGGAAAGCACAGGGAAGAAGCTATGGCAAGAATTTTGGAATGAAGAGGTAAGAAAATTAACTAGTTTGGTAACAAGAAAATCTCAGAGGAAAAGTTGGATGATAGACATCTTCAGAAATTAAATGACAAGTTGGATTCAGAGATGTATTCATTTCCAGAATGTTGCACTTGGATAACTGGGCTTCCCTTGTGGTTCAGATGGTAAAGAATCTGCCTGCAATGAAGAAGACCTGGGTTCGATCCCTGGTTAAGGAAGAGCCCCTGGAGAAGGAAATGGCTACCCACTCCAGTATTCTTGCCTGGAGAATTCCATGGACAGAGGAGTCTGGTGGCTACAGTCCACGGGTTCACAAAGAGTCGGACATAATTGCGCGACTAATATTACTACTAGATAACCAAGACAGTGACTTGTCATCCATGGAAATCTGAAGAGGCAAGGCTGGTTTGAAGAAGATGAATTCCTTTGGAAACTGTTAAATTTAAGGCAATAGTAAACTATCCTAGTAGAAATGATTAGTAAACAGCTGGAGATGTGGAACTAACATTCAATTGAAAGAGCAAGTATAGACATATAGTCATCCTTCTCATGGTGAAAAGCAGTAAACAAAAATGGATGAGCTTTCTATCCACTAGGCAAAATGACTGATTGAGTAAGAGAAAAGGCAAGAAAAGATAAATGACTATTCTTTCAAAAGTAATGTGTGCTCATCATGAGTCAGCTACCATCCTAGATGCTAGGAATGCACAGCAGGGCCTCATTAGTTGAGTGGAACCACAGCCTGATCCTGGAGCAAAAAAGTCCTTCATGTTGTTCCCAATGCCCAACTATGGACAAGGTATTGAGCAATTTACCACCAGCTCATGCCTTTCCACATGCAAGCCACTGGCTGAATTCGAAGATGGGTAATTTTTTACTCCTACAAAGTCCACGTTTCTTGAGCTTCATGGAATCCTACATGGATCTATTTACGTATGTCTCTCAAAAAGGCATAATTTTCCCTCTCCCCATCTTCTCAATTTTTCTCAAGCATTGGATTTTATCTGATGTTTTCAAATTCTTCTTTAAAAAAAAAAAAAAGAATTACCTTTAAAGAAATGCGTCTCAGAGGAGTGTGTACATTTAGAAGTCTAAAATAATTGTAGATGCATATATTCCAGCTCTCACATCTCTCTTTCTTCAGTGAGAGGAATTCCCAATGAGCAGTTTTGTGCAGGGAGTTAAGGGGCAAAAATGTTCTTCCCTGCTGGGGGTGGAGGCAGACAAGGCAGAAAATTGTGGGAACTTGACCTTTGGCCTCCTAGTGGCCAAAAAAAAAGAAGAAAAAGAACAGCACTCAGGCTCCATATGTGAAAAACTACAGAGAGTTTTATTTATTTATTAACGTTTTTCTTTGTTTCATGATACAAAAGAAGCTAATAAAAACTACATGAATGTTAAAGGAGAGAATCTTTTTCACCTTGGTGATGTTTCTGCTATAGAAAAGGTTTATTTTTTCCTCCTGAACTTTGGATTCCAGTTTACCAAGCAATCAGCATACTGCACAGTCAGCCCTTTCAGGGCTTCATGCTTTACTCAGCTGTTATAGAAAACCAGGACCTGTGGTGATAGGACCCTGAGAACTTTCTGGCAATAACATTAGCACTCAAATAAAAAGCTCCATTGCCTAAATATATTTTAATTCTCTTTTCTCAAAAAGTGAATTAAAATTGTTTTGAAAACAGAAAGGAGGACCTCCCTGGTGGTCCAGAGGTTAATAATTCACCTGTCAGTGCAGGGACACAGGTTCAGTTCTGAAGATTTCACATGTCACGGAGCAACCAAGCCCTGTGCCACAACTACTGAGCCCACGTGCCTAGAGCCTGTGCTCCACAACAAGAGAGCAGCCCCCACTCCCTGCAACTAGAGAAAGCCTAGGAGCTAAAAGTTAATTTAATTAATTAATTAACAAAACAAAAGCAAACAAACAAGCAACAACAACAAATGCCGAAAGGAGAGTCCTTGAGCTTTCTTCTTCTCACAAGAGTCTCTGAGATTTTTAAGATGCCATTATTAGAATATTCTCAGTGAAGTCTCTAGTGATTTGCAGTTTAAATCAGTCAAGGTAATGTGTTTTTCCATGATCCATCACAACTCTGAGTTTGTTTAAAGAGAGAATTAGAGGCCTTGATAATCATCATTATGAATATATATTGGGCGAAGGTGACTTTTTTCCATTGAACATAATTTTTAGAGGATGAAGTTCCCAAGAAAGCATGCATTTAAGACACTGAAAACAAAATGTGTGCTTTATACAGTGTTGCCTTTACGCATTCAAAGAAAGAGATTCTTCCACCAACTATGCTTAAAAAAAAAAAGAAAGAAAGAAAAAGAGTGGCTAGAAACTTAAACATTGATAGAACATCAAGCAAGTAACTTGTTTGAGGCCCACTTGAAATTCTTCTCTCTCATGTGTTCATTTGTGGTGGAGCAACATAGTGGTCCTGGTCTATGATGAATTGGAAATTGTAAAAATAACATGGTTCAGATGGTAAAGAATCCACCTGCAATGTGGGAGACCTGGATTCCATCCCTGGATCAGGAAGACCCCCTGGAGAAGGGACTAGCTACCCACTCCAGCATTCTTGCCTGGAGAATTCCATGGACAGAGGAGCTTGGCGATCTACAGTCCTTGGGGTCACAAAAAGTCAGACAGGACTGAGCAACTAACAAAAATTTTTTTTAAAAAGAAAAAAAAAAGAAAGAAAGAACTGATTCTTCACCACAGATAGTTTGAGAAGCACCGACTTGCAAAGCTGTTGGTTAGATGTGCATACTCTGATACAGCTTGGGGCTTCCAGAATTTCAAACAGCCTGAGTTAAACTTTCACAGATGTTCAAAACTAAAAAATAATTCAAGGAAATCTTTATTCCCAATGAAATCAAGAAGCTAAAAATTTTTTAAACTGAGAGAATGAAAAGAGATTCTGAGTTGCTCCACTGTTTTATTTGTGGAAATGTTTAGGGAGTAAAGAATAAATTTTGTATTACACTGTATGCAAAACAAGGTAAAATAAGTTAAGTATAGGGGAAAACAATGTATTTCCAGAGAAACTCATGGCAGACTTGTTTATAATAGCACAACACTGGAAACAACCTAAATGCTATCAATGAGAGGCTAGTGAATTACATCCAGGGTGACAACAACATGCCACAAAATAGTTTTTAGTTGTTATTAACAGATTGAGACATCTCAACATGTCCCGATATGTCAAGATTTTTAAGATATATTATCAAATGCTTTTGAACTGTGGTGCTCTTGAGAGGCCCTTGGACTGCAAGGAGATCCAACCAGTCCATTCTAAAGGAGATCAACCCTGGGTGTTCTTTGGGAGGAATGATGCTAAAGCTGAAACTCCAGTACTTCGGCCACCTGATGCGAAGAGTTGACTCATTGGAAAAGACTCTGACGCTGGGAGGGATTGGGGGCAAGAGGAGAAGGGGACAACAGCAAATGAGATGGCTGGATGGCATCACTGACTCGATGGATGTGAGTTTGAGTGAACTCTGGGAGTTGGTGAGGGACAGGGAGGCCTGGCGTGCTGTGATTCATGGGGTTGCAAAGAGTCAGACACGATTGAGCAACTGAACTGAATTGAACTGAACTGAAAAGAAAAACAGCAGGATACAAAACAGCATATGATGGTGCAATAACTTTGTATAAAGGATAGAACATACACGTGCACACATGCACATGTTTGAATGCACGGATTACACTGGGAAGGGGGTTTTCTCCAGGGCAGTTAACTGGGAACCTGGTCCAAAAGGAGAGAGAAGTTGTGTTTCTTTTCACCTTTGCCCTTTTGTACCTTTCAGATTGTGTTCAGTGTGCAAGTAATATCTATTCCCAATGATGTATTAAAAATAATAATTAAAATATCAAAAAAATAAGTTAGAAATACATTACTTATGTTCAACTATCCCCATAAACTGAAATGACATCTGCCCTTTAATCTCTCTGCAGGATCTGGCATGGTGACTTCCATTCAATATTTGCTAAATTGTTGAACTAAAAGTAATAGCTCATACAGAATTTAACATACAAAAAAAAGGAACATTCAATATTTATCTTTTAAACTTGATATGTTTTCAAAGAACTAAATCATTTTAGCCAAAACGAACAAAATACATTGTGGAAACAGGTTAAACCTCTAAAGCTGCTAAAAGACTCTGGATCAACTTTAGAATCAAAACTTCCTGCAACTGGATAATTTACCCTGATCAATTTAATCAGTAAGTTAAGAAAATCATGAATTTACAATTACACTGTAATTTGACTGAAGAAGATGGAATTATTAATACATGTCATCCCTGGGCAGCTCTTCAGTCTTTCATTAATTTACACGAATTCACAGACTAATCAAGACTATTCCATGTTTGTTTAGATTGAAGCTGAGAAAATAATATTGTTTAGAATGAAAATGAAGATAACAGTGAGAAATTAAGGAAAGAGTAGAAAATCGGGTATTAGGAGCTCTCTGAGCAAAGTGCGTGCATATGTGCTAAGTTGCTCAGTCATGTCCAACTGTTTGTGACCTCATGGACTGCAGCCACCAGGCTCCTTGTCCATGGACTTTCCCAGGCAAGAATACTGGAGTGGGAATCTCCTCTAGGGATCTTCCCAACCCAGGGATCAAACTCATGTCCCCTGCATTGGCAGGCGAACTCTTAACCACTAGACCACCAGGGAAGTCCCTCAGTTCAGTTCAGTTCAGTTGCTCAGTCATGTCCGACTCTTTGCGACCCCATGAATCGCAGCACACCAGGCTTCCCTGTCCATCACCAACTCCCGGAGTTCACCCAAACTCATGTGCATCGAGTCGGTGATGCCATCCAGCCATCTCATGCTCTGTCATCCCCTTCTCCTCCTGCCCTCAATCCCTCCTAGCATCAGGGTCTTTTCCAATGAGTCAACTCTTCACGTGAGGTGGCCAAGGTATTGGAGTTTCAGCCTCAGCATCAGTCTTTCCAATGAACACCCAGGACTGATCTCCTTTAGAATGGACTGGTTAGATCTCCTTGCAGTCCAAGGGACTCTCAAGAGTCTTCTCCAACACCACAGTTCAAAAGCATCGATTCTTCAGCACTCAGCTTTCTTCACAGTCCAACTCTCACATTCATACATGACCACTGGAAAAACCATAGCCTTGACCAGACAGACCTTTGTTGGCAAAGTAATATCTCTGTTTTTTAATATGCTACCTAGGTTGGTCATTGGAGTAGGCAATGGTACCCCACTCCAGTACTCTTGCCTGGAAAATCCCATGGACAGAGGAGCCTGGTAGGCTGCAGTCCATGGGGTCGCTAAGAGTCAGACACGACTGAGAGACTTCACTTTCACTTTTCACTTTCATGCATTGGAGAAGGAAATGGCGACCCACTCTGGTGTTCTTGCCTGGAGAATCTCAGGGACTGAGGAGCCTGGTGGGCTGCCATCTATGGGATCGCACAGAGTCAGACACAACTGAAGCAACTTAGCAGCAGCAGGTTGGTCATAACTTTCCTTCCAAGGAGTAAGTGTCTTTTAATTTCATGGCTGCAGTCACCATCTGCAGTGATTTTGGAGCCCCCTCAAAAAAGTCTGACACTGTTTCCACTGTTTCCCCATCTATTTCCCATGAAGTGATCGGACCAGATGCCGTGATCTTAGTTTTCTGAATGTTGAGCCTTAAGCCAACTTTTTCAGTCTCCTCTTTCACTTCGATCAAGAGGCTTTTTAGTTCCTCTTCACTTTGTGCCATAAGGCTGGTTTCATCTGCATATCTGAGGTTATTGATATTTCTCCTGGCAATCTTGATTCCAGCTTGTGCTTCTTCCAGCCCAGTGTTTCTCATGATGTACTCTGCATATAAGTTAAATAAGCAGGGTGACAATATATAGCCTTGGATACTCCTTTTCCTATCTGGAACCAGTCCCTATATAGGTTTAAATGAAAATTTTATCTAAACATATCTGAAGTGCCCAAAATAAGGATCAGATTTTTTTAACCTAATATGAAAGTCATATGAGCTTTCTTTAATTAGACTTACTGAAATGCATTGTTGGGGATTTTTTCCACTATTACCATTTATTTTATTGTGATGAGGAAACTTCACAGTGACCAATAATTCTAGCTTACCTCAAATATTATTAGAAAAAGCCAACTTATCTTGAGCATCAGTTCAGTATATATTAATATTTCATTATCATTTTGCTCTAAAGAGGTAGGTCTCGATGGTATCTACATATATGGTTGATTATGTAACCTGAAATTTACATCTTAGCATTTAAAAATGCTAAATGTCTTTTTAGATCTCAATCTGCTTTTGATTTTTGTTATTGTGTCCTTTCCTGGACATTGGTGTTTCAGCCAGGATAGGTTTGATTAGCTGCTTCCTCCCACATTTCCTCACATGCTTTCCTCTGAGTAATGGCCACCCTGACCTCTTAAAAGTCAAGATGAACTCAGTCTTTCTAAGAGGCCTCAGCCAAAAGTATGGATCTCTTAGGTCAGCAAAAACTCATTCTTCCCCCAAACTCCATATGGCCCTGTCCCATTAAGCCATTACTAGGCCAACTAGAGGTTGTATTCTTGGCATCCTTAAATAGAATGTACATGTGAAACGTAAGGAGAGGGAATTAATATTGATTTTGATTCTTGTTGTTCTATTTTATAAAACATTCCTTAGGTTGTGAAGTCCCAGGCACAAACTCCTTAGGTACTGAGCTTAGCAAGTAGCCCAGGGCCCAATTCCAGCCCCTACACACCCTTCCCAGCCACTGTATAGGGTGGGCCAACAGTAGAATCATAGACACTGGCCTGATTTCATGGTTGAGAAGCTGTCTTTACCTATTTTTCAGCTATACGTTTATGAGAGGTGGTATTATAATAAAAGTGTACAATTTCTGCTAACCTGTGAACTTTTGAAAATAAAAAAAGATATGGACCTTTGAGATCAAGAACTTTAAAATTCTCTTCCAACAGACCTGGGCATAAACACGGAAGAAAAATAAGCAAGAAGCTGTATTATCAACAGTTCTCTTTGAAGGTGGTGAGGACGAGGCTGGATAAACACACAGTGGAGTGAATACAGTACATTAACCTTAAATCTATACCTCAGTGATTTTCTACTAGTCCAGATACCCAATAACAACAGCTCAGGTCATGATCTAAAATACTTCTAGCACCCGTAAGGTTTCCTCTTGCTACTTCCCAGGAAATTGCACCCGCCCACGACAGTCCCTTTCTGACTTTCATCACTTCTATTCCTGTTGCCTTCCACTCCTGGACTTGGTATAAATGGAATCATAGTATGTACTCTTTTATGTCTGACCTCTTGCACTCAGTATCATGTCTGAGAGGTCCTTCCATGCTGTAGCATGAATCAGTAGTTTGGTCTTTTTTGTCACTGTGGGAAATTCCATCATATGATAACACTGCAATTTATTAATTCTCCTCTTGATGGATATTTGGACTGTTCCTACTTTGGAGCTATTATTAATACTAATATAAATTCAATTAATTCTTTTGAATCCAAGTACTAGAAGTTCATATTTTTACTCAACGTAGAGTTGACTCATTGGAAAAGACCCTGATGCTGGGAGGGATTGGGGGCAGGAGGAAAAGGGGACAACAGAGGATGAGATGGCTGGATGGCATCACCGACTTGATGGACATGAGTTTGAGTGAACTCCGGGAGTTGGTGATGGACAGGGAGGCCTGGCGTACTGCAATTCATGGGGTCACAAAGAGTCGGACATGACTGAGCAACTGAACCGAACTGAAAGTTCACACAGTGAAATAATAGTATAATAGAGAGATGCAGAAAACTAAAATAAGGATAAAATATCAATGCCTGAGCAGATAAGCCCAGCATGCAATCTTTCAGGACTTTAGAGTTTCAATAATTACATTTCAAGTTAAACTCTGAGCTTCCTGGAAGCCAAAACAAAAAGAAAAATATGGCGAATTATATAATGTTTGTAATAGGATGAAAGAATCAGTCAGTCAGAAGAAGCAGACCTTCTCTTGCCTCCAAGTTTCAAATAAAGACCTTCGCATGGAGCTCCATGGTACAAATCACTGAGACATGTAAAGACTAATGTCCTCAACAAGAAAGATACGAACAGATTTTTAGATCACTATTTTCTTTTTATTTAATTAGCTTTCATTAGAGTATAACTGATTTATAATATTGTATTTTTCCTGCCATACATCAGTTATGTGTGTGTGCGTTAGTCACTCAGGCATGTCTGACTCTTTGTGACCCCATGGATTGTAGCCTGCCAAGCTCCTCTGTCCATGGGATTCTTCAGGCAAGAACACTGAAGTGGGTTGCCATTCCCTTCTCCAACATCAGTTATACATACACATATATCCACTCTTTTATAGATTCTTTTCCCATATAGGTCACTACAGAGTATTGAGAAGTTTCCTAGTTCCAGCAGGTCCTTATTAGTTACCTACTTTATTTATGGCAATGTGTTTATGTCAACCCCAATTTAGATCACTATTTCTTATGGTGCCCATAAGACATGATCCCAAATCAGCAGATTGTTCAACAATATGCACACAGTGGCATTGTGCATGAGTGTATATTTTTAAAGAGAGAAAAGTATATTAGAACATTGCATATCCTAAGTCAGGGGTCAGCAAACACAAGCCCACTGGCCAAACGTGACTTGAGACTTGTCTTTGTAAATAGTTTTATTTATTCACTTGCATACTGTCTGTGGCAACTTTACTGAATAGTTGAAGAGTTGTAACAAAGGCCATTTGGTGTATGAAGCCTAAAATATTTACCATTTTTTACAGAAAAAAAATTTGCCAATTCCTACTGCAAATAGCATAGAATACCAGGTATTATTTTTTTCTTATTTATTGTTATGCCTTTATACAGTCTCTTCAGTATGGGCAGGACTGTGACTTGCCTCTAGCCAGTAGAATGTGGCAAAAGTGAAGGAATTTTGTCAAATCCGTTGATTCTTATTTAATCAAAAGAAAGATTATCCTACATGGGCCTGGCTTAATAGGTGAAAGTCCTAAAAAGAAGGACTGGGCTCTCACAACCATCAGAGACCTCTCTCCCTTGCTGGCTTGAAGAAGTAGGCTGCGTGCTGTGAGGGGGCCTCTGGGAAGGGCCATGTGTCAGGGAGCTGTGGGCAGCCTCTAGGAGCAGAGGGCCTCAGTTCTGCAACCACAAAGAACTGAATTATTCCAACAACCAGATGAGCTTAAAGAAGGACTCTGAGCACAGAGTAGAACCACAGCTCTGGACAACACCTTGATTAGAGATTGGTAAGTCCCTGAAGCAGGAGATGGATCTAAACTATGCCTGGACTTGACCTTTGAAAATGGTGAGTTAACAAATGTGTGCTGTTTTAATGCACTAAGTTTGTGGTAAGTTGTTACACAGCAATAGAAAGTTATATTTACCTAGTCTCCTCACTTTTTCTATAGTACACATACAGTTTAAACATGAGAGACAACCACAAATTTTATAAAGAGTTCTTATCATTTAGAAGTACACACCAAATTATCTAAGGATAAAATGATATGATGTCTGAGATTTGCTTCAAAAAATGGAGAGGGGACAACAGAATATGAGATTGGCCAGATGTTGATAATTCTTGAACCTAATTGATGGATTCATGGGGATTTATTATACTCCTCCTTCTACTTTTGTGTATGTTTGAAATTTTCCATAATAAAAAAGTTTTAAAAAATTAAACTCATACATACAGAATTAGCTAAGAGGATGTTTATAGTTTCTGATACAGGAAAACTAAACAATTTAAATATCTACACAGGGAACTGGTTAAATTAATCACTATAGATGTACAGTCTGTTTATATGTGTCTTTAAAATTGATTGCATAGAATAATGATGCTGTTAACATTTTTCTATGGTCTTAGAATTTGATATAAAATAAAATACTTGTAAGCAACAAAACAAAAAACCACAAAGCTTATGTATCTTTTTAAAAAACCCATGTGAGCAAATTCTTTCTGTCATGCAGTGACTGAATTCAGTCTAAGTTCCCTGATGGTTGCCCATAGTAGAAGGATTATAGTGGAGGTGCTAGAGGAGGGGAGCACTCAGAGTCAATCAGTGATCCTCCTACTCACCACCAGTCTCTCAGTCCTCTGCTGAATAACAGGCAATTTCAGGTGGCATGTTTGGCTGAGAGTCTCCAGTCATGCTATGAATAGAGATGGAGGAGGCAAGGAAGAGGCTGGAGCCAAACAGGTAATTCAAAATCTCAGTACATCTTGAATAAATATGATTGTGATTCTTAAGAAAATTTTGAACTATATTACCTTTCTGTTTGTGTGTGTGTGTCTGTGTGTGTTAGTTGCTAAGTCATGCCCAGCTCTTTGTGATCCCATGGATTGTAGCCTACCAGGCTCATCTGTCCACGGAATACTCCAGGCAAGAATACTGGAGTGAATAGCCATTCCCTTCCCTGGGGGGGTCTTTTTAATCCCAGGGATCAAATCCAGATCTCCTGAATTTCCTGTGGATTCTCTACCATCTAAGCCACAAAGGAAGCACCATAATTACCTTTGAAAGTGAAAGAGGAAAGAAAGTTTAGCCGCTCAGTTGTGTCGGACTCTTTGCAACCCCATGGACGGTAGCCTACCAGGCTCCTCCACCCTTGGGATTTTCCAGGAAAGAGTACTGGAGTGGGCTGCCATTTCCTTCTCCAGAGGATCTTCCTGACCCAGGGATCGAACCCAGGTCTCCCATATTGTAGGCAGATGCTCTACTGTCTGAGCCATCAGGGAAGTCCATAACTACCTTTCAGTTCAGTTCAGTTCAGTTCAGTCGCTCAGTGATGTCCAACGCTTTGCACCCCATGAATTGCAGCACGCCAGGCCTCCCTGTCCATCACCATCTCCCGAAGTTCACTCAAATTCATGTCCATTGAGTCAGTGATGCCATCCAGCCATCTCATCCTCTGTCGTCCCCTTCTCCTCCTGCCCCCAATCCCTCCCAGCATCAGAGTCTTTTCCAATGAGTCAACACTAAGCATGAGGTGGCCAAAGTACTGGAGTTTCAGCCTTAGCATCATTCCTTGCAAAGAAATCCCAGGGCTGATCTCCTTCAGAATGGACTGGTTGGATTTCCTTGCAGTCCACAGGACTCTCAGAGTCTTATCCAACACCACACTTCAAAAGTATCAATACTTCGGAGCTCAGCTTTCTTCATAGTCTGACTCTCACATCCATACATGACCACTCGAAACTACCTTTCAGTTCAGTTCAGTTCATTTCAGTCGCTCAGTTGTGTCCGACTCTTTGCAATCCCATGAATCGCAGCATGCCAGGCCTCCCTGTCCATCACCAACTCCCAGAGTTCACTTAGACTCACGTCCATTGAGTCAGTGATGCCATCCAGCCATCACATCCCCTGTTGTCCCCTTCTCCTCCTGCCTCCAATGCCTCCCAGCATCAGAGTCTTTCCAATGAGTCAACACTTCACATGAGGTGGCCAAAGTACTAGAATTTCACCTTCAGCATCATTCCCTCCAAAGAAATCCCAGGGCTGATCTCCTTTAGAATGGACTGGTTGGACTCCTTGCAGTCCAAGGGACTCTCAAGAGTCTTCTCCAACACCACAGTTCAAAAGCATCAATTCTTCGGTGCTCAGCTTTCTTCACAGTCCAACTCTCACATCCATACATGACCACTGGAAAAACCATAGCCTTGACTAGATGGACCTTTGTTGGCAAAGTAATGTCTCTGCTTTTCAATATGCTATCTATGTTGGTCATAACTTTCCTTCCAAGGAGTAAGCGTCTTTTAATTTCATGGCTGCAGTCACCATCTGCGGTGATTTTGGAGCCCAAAAACATAAAGTCTGACACTGTTTCCACTGTTTCCACATCTATTTCCCATGCGGTGATGGGACCAGATGCCATGATCTTCATTTTCTGAATGTTGAGCTTTAAGCCAACTTTTTCACTCTCCACTTTCACTTTCATCAAGAGGCTTTTTAGTTCTTCTTCACTTTCTGCCATAAGGAAGGGTGATGGCATCTGCATATCTGAGGTTATTGATATTTCTCCCAGCAATCTTGATTCCAGCTTGTGCTTCTTCCAGCCCAGCGTTTCTCATGATGTATTCTGCATAGAAGTTAAATAAGCAGGGTGACAATATACAGCCTTGACGTACTCCTTTTCCTATTTGGAACCAGTCTGTTGTTCCATGGCCAATTCTAACTGTTGCTTCCTGACCTGCATATGGGTTTCTCAAGAGGCAGGTCAGGTGGTCAGGTATTCCCATCTCTCTCAGAATTTTCCACAGTTTATTGTGATCCACGCAGTCAAAGGCTTTGGCATAGTCAATAAAGCAGAAATAGATGTTTTTCTGGAACTCTCTTGCTTTTTCCATGATCCAGCAGATGTTGGCAATTTGATCTCTGGTTCCTCTGCCTTTTCTAAAACCAGCTTGAACATCTGAAATTTCATGGTTCACATATTGCTGAAGCCTGGCTTGGAGAATTTTGAGCATTACTTTACTAGAGTGTGAGATGAGTGCAATTGTGTGGTAGTTTGAGCATTCTTTGGCATTGCCTTTCTTCCGAATTGGAATGAAAGCTGACCTTTTCCAGTCATGTGGCCATTGCTGAGTTTTCCAAATTTGTTGGCATATTGAGTGCAGCACTTTCACAGCATCATCTTTCAGGATTTGAATTAACTCAACTGGAATTCCATCACCTCCACTAGCTTGTTTGTAGTGATGCTTCCTAAGGCCCACTTGACATCACATTCCAGGATGTCTGGCTCTAGGTGAGTGATCACACCATCGTGATTATCTGGGTTGTGATGATCTTTTTTGTACAGTTCTTCTGTGTATTCTTGCCACCTCTTCTTAATATCTGCTGCTTCTGTTAGATCCATACCATTTCTGTCCTTTATCAAGCCCATATTTGCATTAAATGTTCCCTTGATATCTCTAATTTTCTCAAAGAGATCTCTAGTCTTTCCCATTCTGTTCTTATCCTCTATTTCTTTGCATTGATCACTAAAGAAGGCTTTCTTATCTCTCCTTGCTATTCTTTGGAACTCTGCATTCAGATGCTTGTATCTTCCCTTTTCTCCTTTGCTTTTTGCTTCTCTTCTTTTCACAGCTATTTGTAAGACCTCCCCAGACAGCCATTTCGCTTTGTTGCATTTCTTTTTCTTGGGGATGGTCTTGATCCCTGTTTCCTGTACAATGTTATGAACCTCAGTCCATAGTTCATCAGGCACTCTGTCTATCAGATCTAGTCCCTTAAATCTATTTCTCACTTCCACTGTATAATCATAAGGGATTTGATTTAGGTCATACCTGAATGGTCCAGGGTTTTCTCTACTTTCTTCAATTTAAGTCTGAATTTGGCAATAAGGAGTAGCCTAAGTTCAGGCTAATATATAAACTTAAACAGCAGTAAAAAAAAAAAAAAAAAAAAAAAAAAAACCTGAAATATGGATGGCCAATGAATGTAGGCTTAAAACTCAACATTCGAAAAATTAATTATGACATCTGGCCCTATCACTTCATGGAAAAGAGATGAGGAAACCACGAAAACAGTGACAGATTTTATTTTCTTGGGCTCCAAAATCACTGCAGACAGTGACTACAGCCATGAAATTAAAAGACGCTTGCTCCTTGGAAGAAAAGCTATGACAAACCTAGACAGCATATTACAAAGCAGAGACATCACTTTGCCAACAAAAGTCCATATAATCAAAGCTATGGTTTTTCTAGTAATTATGTACAGATGTGAGAACTGGACCATAAAGAAGTCTGAGCACCAAAGAATTGATGCTTTTGAACTGTGGTGTTGGAGAAATCTCTTGAGAGTTCCTTGGACAGCGAGGAGATCATACCAGTCAGTCAATCCTAAAGGAAATCAACCCTGAATATTCATTGGAAGGACTAATAGTGAAGCTGAAGCTCCAATACTTTGGCCACCTGATGTGAAGAGTCGAATCCCAAAAGACCCTAATGTTGGGAAACACTGAGGGCAGGAAGAGAAGGGGATAACAGACGATGAGATTGTTGGATAGTATCATTGATTCAATAGAAATGAGTTTGAGCAAGCTCCAGGAGATAGTGAAGGACAAGCAAGCCTGACATGCTGCATTCCATAGGACTGCAAACAGCTGGACACGACTGAGTGACTGAACAACAACAAAATGAGTGTAGGAGGGAAGGAGACAGGGAAAAAGGAAGAGAGGAAGAACAGAGAAAGAGAGAAATGTAAATGGGCAATAGCTAAATGAAAGGGTGTTCAAGGTCATTAATCATCAGGTAACTACAAATCAGTCCATGGGGTCACAAGAGCCAGATATGACTTAGCAACTAAACAACAATCATAAATCAAAATCGCAGCAAGATATCAACATCCAACATATCAGGGTATTTTTTTTTCTTTTATTAAATTTTTATTTTTACTTTATTTTACTTTACAATACTGTATTGGTTTAGCCATACATTGGCATGAATCCACCACGGGTGTACCTGCGTTCCCAAACATGAACCCCCCTCCCACCTCCCTCCCCATAACATCTCTCTGGGTCATCCCCATGCACCAGCCCCAAGCATCCTGTATCCTGCATCGGACATAGACTGGCGAAAGGTATTTTAAATGAAAAAAAAATTGACTATCAAATGTGGCAACTGGAACTCTAAGATATCACTTGTAGGAGTACAAGTGTGCTATGTCATATGGTGAAACCACTTTAGAAAACTGTTTGGCAATCTGCTAAAATTAGACACATACATACCCAGTAAGTCAGCAATTCCATTTCAAGGTATACATTCCCAACAGAAATGCAAATATACATTCACCAAAAGAGACACACTAAAGTGCTCACAGCAGCGCTATTTTTAACAGGCAAAACTGGAAACTACCAAAATATCCAACAGCAGATGTATACATAATGATGATATATTTATATGATAGAATACATAGCAGATGTATGAACGAAGCACTACCATAGGCCACAACATAGCCTCTCAAAAAATGTTAAGTGAAAGAAGCCAGGATATTTATTCACTGTGATCTCAAATGTCAGCTCCATTTCATTGCTATAAAAACAGATCTGTGATAGGTGGTTAATATCCAGTAAAGATCATAGACATTATATTAGATCACTAATAATCTCAAAATAGCAGAAGGGGAAAGCAACTAATATAATTAATACATATGTTATTCTCAAAGTTCTCTAGACCTTGTATGAGTCATCTCCAGAATTCTCTCAGTAACTCTTCGCCATAGGTATTGTTATTCATTACATTTTATAAAAGGAGGAACTAAGACCCAGTGAACTTGAGCAATTTGCCCAAGGTTACAAAGCTCTTAAACAGCCAAACCTTGATTCAAATCCAGAACTGCTTGCTCCAAAATCCCAGAGTTGTTCTGTCACATCCCCATGGCCCAAGGCTATTAGTGTCTTTGACTTTTACCAGAAAAACAATTTCATAAAACTTGCATCCTTATAAATATCTCATATAAACAAAGTAGCCTGAGGTGATTTCCCAGGAATATTACTGCATTATGGTTTATTGCCATTTACAACCCAGAAAATGTCCCAAAGCCTTTACTCTTAATAAGGAAAAAATGGAGGAGCAGTTTCCTTGATCCACAAAGAACATTTGACTGCCTAGGACATAGCCAGAGTATAGCTAAACCACCCCCACCACAGGCCCCCAGAAGTCTTTCTGCAAAAGGGTGGGGAGGGGGCCACCAAGGTCAAGGTTTTAAAGCTTTTCTTATTGTAGCTGTTTTATTATTCATATACTTTTAATAGCATCTCAGTGATTGTTTTATAGGCCTACTGTAGCTTAAGTTCATGCTAAAGGCATTACAAGTTTCTCCCTTTTAAATTTTTAACCAGAACAAAACTTGACAAAAATCACATATGCTCCTGAAACAGTCAAATCTTATTTTCTAACAGAAATCTGGACAGTTTTACAAGTCAGTTTACAGATTTGAGGGGGTCCCATTGGGATTTGGTGTCCATTACAACTAAAAAAATTAAAGTCTTGATGACTATCTATAGCCAAGCATGTGATGTTTTCTGACTTAAAAGTCATTTTCAGAAAGAATTATCACAAGAAGATGAAGAAAGAAAACATTCTACTTTTCTTCTTTTCATTAGACAACAAACCAAATGTTTCCACAACTGGGAAGGGGAGACACTGAACAGGAGGACACGAGAAATTTCAAAATTATACAACCACTAAAAAGACAACTTAAACTATCCAAGTTGATAATGCTTAGTTTGAAAGTGAAAGTGAAGTCACTCAGTGATGTCCGACTCTTTGCGACCCCATGGGTGGTAATCTACCAGGCTCCACAGTCCATGGGATTTTCCAGGCAAGAATACTGGAGTGGGCAGCCATTTCCTTCTCCAGGGGATCTTTCCAACCCAGGGATCGAACCAGGTCTCCTGCATTGCAGACAGACGCTTTACCGTCTGAGCCACTAGGGAAGCCCAATGCTTAGTTTAGAAGAGGTTAATGGTTGCCTTTTATTGAAGGGAATGAGTTTTGTTATATATATTGATAGCACAAATATTAATAATTGAAGCACAAATCTTTCCCATTGCCCCATTACACTTACTCTATAAAATGCATGATGATGAATTTAAAGTCTCAGCTTTTATATATAGGAGCCAACAGCAGAATCTCTCCCAAATCTAGATGTCTTGGTCCCTGAAAAGTTTTCCCGGCAGGAGAATTCCCAGCTATAACAGTAACCTTATGAGAAAATCAGAGTTGAGGGGATAGATTGAGGGAATGTCTGATAAATATTTTTGTGTTTACTAACATACAATGATAAATCCAGGACACTGCAGTCGATAATGGCATGATCACACACCTTAAATGAGTAATAATGGCCTATACACAGCTAGCCTTTAGTGCCTATCTCTTGATTCCATTAAGATATTCATTAAGATCTCCTTCCCTCGGGGTTTAATGGGATGCTAGTGAATCCATTTTATCTTTACAGATAAACTACCAGCTAAGAGGTGGCTTTTTCTATCTTTAGCTTGCCAGCAAAACATCTTTCAACCAACCATTCAGATTTCACAACTCAGAGCTATGGGGGCACCTCATCCCTCACCCCACCCAGATGCTTTGGTCCCCCAGATGGAGAGACTCATTTTCAGCATTATAATCACTGAACTGACTTGTGCACTCAGAATTATGTCCCCAGTGTCAGTACATGCATTGCCTCCTCCTGCCACCTTGCCACACCAGAATCATTCACCTTGCAATCTAGCTCTCCTCTCCCTCAGCTTCCTTCTTCCTCACCGTCCTCACCGCAAACACTCCAGCTTTACCTGCTGTGATAGTTAATTTTATGTATCAATTTGGCTAGGCTATGGCACCTAGTTATTTTTTTAAATACCATTCTAGGTGTTGCTGTGAAGGTTATTTTGTAGATGTGACTAAAATCTATAAGCAGCTGGGCTTTCCAGGTGGCTCAGTAGTAAAGAATCCACCTGTCAGTGCAGGAAACATGGGTTCAATCCCTGATCCTGGAAAATCCCACATGCTGTAGGGCAACTAAGCCCATGGTTCTCAACTACTGAGCCTGTTCTCTAGAGCCTGGGAGCCCCAAATGTTGAGCCCACGTTCCACAACTACTGTGGCCTCAGCGCCCTAGAGCCCATGCTCTGCAGCAAGAGAAGCCACCACAATGAGAAGCCAGCACCGTGACTAGAGAGTAGCCCCTGCTCTCTCCAACTAGAGAAAAGCCTGTGCATAACAAAGACACAGCACAGTGAAAAATAAATAAAAATAAAATTTTTTTAAAACAAATAAAACCTATAATCAGTTGACTTAAGTAAAAAAAAATCATTCACAAAATATGGGTGGGCCTCGTCCAATCAGGCTTCCCAGGCAGCGCTAGTGGTAAACAACCTGCCTACCGATGCAGGACGCGGATTTGATTCCTGGGTTGAGAAGATCCCCTGTAGAAGGAAATGGCAACCCACTCCAGTATTCTCGCCTAGAGAATCCCATGGGCTGAGGCAGGGCTACAGTCCATAGAGTGGCAAAGAGCTGGACATGACTGAGGCAACTTAGCATGCACGTTCATCCAATCAGTTGAAGGCCTTGAGAGTGAAAACTAAGGTTTCTCAGAGAAGACATTCCAATAGCTGGAATTTGGAATGCCTGATTTTCCAGGCTACCAGGACGGACTGCAGATTTCAGATTTTTGAATTTATCAGTCCCCACCCGACAACTGTGTAAGCGAACTTGAGAAGGCTCAGAGAGAGGAGAAAGACAAAAACAGAGATGGAGAAAGAGAGAACGGGTTCTATGTCTCTAATACAAAAACAGCCCTGATACACATCCCTTCACACCTTGTCCATTCCTACCACTGCTAATTATCTCAAAACAAAAGACTCACAAGTCACTCATCTTAGAAGTGGAACGTCATAGTCATTCCACAGTAAAATTTTACACACTAATATTTCATAGAGAGGGAATTTTAAGTTGTGTGAAGATGACTATAATCCTCAAGTCAGTTTCTGAAAAAGATTCTTCACTTGACCAAACTTTAGTCAGGCTCCTAAACTTTCTGCTGGGCCCATCTGTGCACCTCACTGTAAAACTCTAGTTTTCAGCAAGAACCCTGCTAAACAGTTTACCCAGAACCCCCCACCCTCAAAATCTGATCCCCCTCCATATCTGATCAGGTCCTCTCCCTCCACCATCCTCCAGGCAATGTCTGCTCAGTGTGGCCTATCTTCAGCAAAGACCACTGTCAGGTCAGTTTAGCTAGACTCTCCTTTACCTCTGATGTTTCCTCTTAGTAATTTTCCATGTACTGACCCCTACCCGCTTCTCAACTATACATTCCCACTTGCCCAGACAGTATTCAGAGTTCAGCCCAATCTCTCTCTCCCGCTGTGGAATCCCCAGGGCCTGCTGCAGTGGTCCCTATACGTATTGTGGTGATCCTAAACAGTCTGCTTTAACATCTTTAACAAGCACCATCAACCAATTTTTCCTTCAGTAGTTCTGGTTAAAACAAATTGCCCTATAACTTGACTGTAAGCCAACACAAAGACTTGTTACTCGTTTTAGAAAGGATGACATTTCAGCGAGAAACCTGTTTTCTCCCTCCAAAACTGAGCACATCTGGGGAATTCAAACCAGCTCCTTCAATCCAAAGAACGGTGGAAAAAATAGGCAAGCTCCAGGACAACCTGGGACGGGCCTGACTGCACCAGCACTGAGCTGGTGCTTCTGCAACTTCAATTCCGTGCTCTTACATTTGCAACAGAACTGCTCAGGGCTCCTAACGACCTTCTGCTAGATGTCAGTCTAGGGCAAGATCAGATATGTGGAGCCACCTCCCATGAGAATGATCAGTTGCCAAGCACATCTCCAACTTGCTCTCAGAAACCTACAAAACATGTGGCTGAATTTTCTCCCCTTTGCAGGGGAAAAAAGAAATAAGATTTCTGAAATCTAAAACCCTACTCAGAAGTTAACGTATTTCCCGTAGGGAAAAAAGAAAATAACCCAGAAGTCTCATGTTGCTTAAGATACAAGCATTGATCAAAGTTATTTTTCTATTCCTAAGAAAGTCTTTTTTGAAAGAATTTTCAAAATTCTTAGGGCTGCTAATTAGAAGAGAAAGGACAACATAAAACTTAGCTTATTTCCAACAGAAGAATGTCTGCAAATAATCATTACTCATACATCATCTGGATGGGTGGCTATGGATTTGAAAACTCACCAGGAAGAAATATTATAATGAGACCACTCCACCTACAACATAACTTTTCAGGACTTATGATCGGAAATTATCATTAGTGTCCCTCATGCAAAGAATCACAGGTCAGCCCAGTTGACTCGATCTGGCCAAACTGAATCCTGGTATCACTGATCAATGAATAAAGAAGGAAGATTTTTTTTTAAGTTCCTCAGATCAATGGTGAGAACAAAATATCACAGAGAAACAGGGCAGAGGTCAAGGTCCTCTCAGTCTCCTAAAGAAAAGACCATCTATACCAGTTACCAGCTGCCCCTTAACTCAGACTTATAAGCACCCGAAGTTCCAACACCATCCCACTTGAGGTCATTGACCTGTGCAGGCCTGAACAAGTGGGGTTTCTCGCCCACTGCTGATGCCACCCCTGAGGGTGGGAGGGGAGAGCCTTCCTCCTGTGGATACTACCGGGAAAGGAAGCACAGGATGCCAACAGACACTGTCCTGCAGAGCTGTGGTATCCAACCTTTTTGGCACCAGGGACCAGCTTCATGGGAGACAATTTTTCCACTGTCAAGGGGCAAGAGGAGGTGGCAGATGGTTTCTGGATGACTGTCATAAGGAGTGCACACCTAGATCCCTCGCATGCACAGTTCACAGTAGGGTTCACACTCCTATGAGAATCTAATGCCGCCACTAATCTGCCAGGAGACAGAGCTCAGGCAGTAATGCGAGCAATGGGGAGTGGCTGGAAATAAAGATGAAGCATTGCTGGCTTGTCCACCACTCACCTCCTGCTGTGTGGCCTGGTTCCTTACAGGCCACAGACCAGTACCTGGGCAGAGTGCTAAATCTGGAACCCCTGGGCAGAGTGCTAAACCCCAGGTCTTGTGCCCCATTGACCTTCTCATTAATCACCAACTGGAAGAATCTCAATTAGAAACAGCTGAAGAATCAAACGTTCTTGCGTGAGGCTGAAGAAACCACCAAGCAGGGATAAATGCAATCTCATGTTTGCAAAGCCCTGGGGTTTTGGCAATGCATGTAGAATGATTTATTTGAATAATTGCTGTGAGTGAAATATTATACTTCATTATATAAACATGAAGAAGTCAAGATCTCCAACCTCAGGGGGCTTATATCTGATGGGGAAGACTGGCAAGTTCCAAGCTAAATGGTGGTGGGTGACATAAGTTTAATTGAGGAAGACAATCCTACAGAAACCCACAGGCAGAAACAATTAATTTCAACTAGGAAAATTGAAATAGGCTGCCCAATAAATTAGTAGGACTCTGGGTAGTTTCCTCTAGAAGCTCAAAAGGAAATTTAGGGGATACTTGGGATTAAGGGAAGAAAAATATGGATAGAAGTGACACAGAAGGGAGAATGACCCCAGCAACATAGCAGCAGGCAGAGACCCCTGGGGAAAGAAAAGACTTATTCTGGGTTCATAGACTGAGCTTCTTCCGCAGTTGTTTTTCTTATGCCTCCAGGAGAAGTCTATAACACACAACAGTCTTTTATTGAGTGCTTAGGGACAAAAAGAAAGAGACTGGGTGGAGGCTTCAGATCAGCGAGACAAACAGAGCCTTTTATTCTCCAGGATATGTAAATCTTGGAAACTGTATTTAGAGGATTGTACCTGAATACGTAAGAAACAGAGACCAGAGGACTCGGCAACATTTGGGTTTCACACATAAAAATGGTAAAGTAATAAATTTTAAAATGACAGTGAAAGTGCAAAGGAAGGAAATGACTTTCACATTCTATAACCCTGAGCTAGCCAAATACCCCAGTATTCATGCTTTCTCTCACTGTCCGGTTGTTAACTCATGCTGGTCCCTGTGAAAGAATAAAATACCTTCTTAAGGTGCACCAAATGCTACCTCCTTCTGGAAACCTCTGTGCCTCTTCCAGGCAAACTTAAGAACTCCCCTTAGGCTCTCATGCACGTACCTCAATTAATCCCATTCTCCACTGTCTAAAACATGCTTAGTCACTGGATGGTCCCCTTATTAAACAAAAAATTAGACTCAAAAAAAAGGAACTGTGTATCTTTATCTGTGTGACCTCAATGTCCAAAACTTCAGCTCACTCATGAAAAAAGAAAAGTGTTAGTCACTCAGTCCTGTCTGACTCTTTGTGACCCCAGGGACTGTAGCCCCCTCCCCCCAGGCTCCTCTGTCCATGGAATTCTACAGGCAAGAATACTGGAGTGGGTGGCCATTCCCTTCTCCAGGGGATCTTCCTGGTCCAGGGATCAAGCCCAAATCTTTTGCACTGCAGGCAGATTCTTTAACGTCTGAGACACCAGGGAAGCCCCAGCTTACCCATAGTTGGTGCTTAATCAAACTTTCTGAAAATAAAGAGAGTAAAGAGGAAGATTTCAACTGGACTGTGAAGGACAGTTATGAGGCAATTAAAATGCAGAACCGAATCAACGACATTCTAAGGGGGAGTACAGGAAGGAGAAATATTAAAGAAATGTCTCTTAAAACATGGTAGCCTGAATAAATGCATTTACCCTCTGCTCTCTTCTGAGGTGCCACAGAAATGCAAGAAATTTAAGGAATTCAAGAATTTTTTTTCACTATGAAGTCACAGGACCAATATTTTTGCAAAATAGGAAGTAGATGAGGAGTTACTGTAGCTGAAAAAGATGAAGACCAAATGTTTAGAGAGGGAGACTCCAAAAAGCAGCAGAAATGTATGCCTGGGAGAGCCTTGCTATAGACCCAATGGATCATGGGTCTGAAAACAGGGAAATGGGTTAAACCTGAATAAGCAGCTTCCAGAGCCTCCATTCAATTCAATCAGGGTACCACCATCCACACTAGCAGTTCCCATGGGCTTGTTCTGTGGAGATTTTGAACTAGACCCCCCAAACTCTCAGTGGACATGCTATATCCTTTTTTGATATTGTTGTTCTTGTTGTTTAGTCACTCAGTTATGTCCAACTCTTTTACAAGCCCGTGGACTATAGCCTGCCAGGCTCCTCTGTCCATGGGACTTTCCAGGCAAGAATATTGGAGTGGGTTGCCATTTCCTTCTCAGGGAATCTTCCTGAACCAGGGATTGAACCCATACCTCCTGCATTGGCAGGCAGATTCTTTACCACTGATATTAAATATATGTGTACCATATACTTTCAGCTCCCTTACACCAGGCCTGTCAACAACTCTGACTCCAGAACTTCAGATCCCACAAGTGGAAAAGTCTAGTTTGGGGCCTGATCACCAGTATTGGTAGGTCAACTCTGCACACAAAACTTTTAATAAACTTTCCAGTGATTCATTGTTAAATAAAAAAAAAAAATTAAGCCATTACTCTCACTTTATTTCCCCTTTAAATGCAATCTAATTTATTTAAATGCAATCTAATTTATTTATGTCCTGCAGATGCCCAGTGTTAGTTTTAAAACATAAAGACTGTAGCCAAACAGAGAAGATGTCTAAGGAAACCAGAGAAGCCAAATTCAAATTGATTTATTGTGGGTCAAACACCCCCAGAGAGAAGCACAGAACTGGAGATCCAATTAGAGCAGGAGAAAATCAGGTTTGCAATAGAGGTTATTATCATTAAAAATCAGAGTTTGCTTTCTAAAGAAGCTCAGTAACCCCTACAGAGACTGAAAGGGGATTTCTGGGTAAAGATTTAAGGCTGGATCAAAGATCTGGCCTCCTCTAGTCCTTAAGAAAATCAAATAGACAAATTTAACAAATTTTTAAATAAAAAAAAAATTATCCAAATTCTAATCAAGAAAAGGTGACATAACTTGTTGCCCCAAATTGCAAAAGTGGTGGCAAATGAAAGAAGTGGGAGATTCTCAAAAGACTTGGTGGGAGGGGGAGGTCTCTCAGATAGACTGGAAAATGATTCCTTTGCCATGTGATGTCACTGACCACCCACTGGGGCTAGATTTTTGCCATAAGATATATGAGCAGTCATGACACAAACAGAGGCTTTAAATGCACTTGTATGACTCAACTTAGCTTTTTAGTCTGTGACCCTACCACACAGTAGCTGTTTTCCATCTTGGTCCCCAAAGTGGAGATATGGAACATCTCTGAAGCAGACAGGAAGCCTGGAGTCCAGTCAAGTGCAACCAAACCCAGCTTAGCTCAGACAAGCCAGAGCTTATTTAGAGACTCCTTAGCATGAAAGCAAATATTTGTTTTGCTAGGCATTGAGATTTTGAAGTTGTTTATTGCACAAGAAAGAGCCCTTATAGGCTCCTAACTCAATCCCTCTCTATTAGAAACAATCTTAAGGGATGAAGATGAGTAGACAAACTTCTCATGTGTACTCATACCCACTGATTTCTAGAGAAGCATGAGTAGACGTTCAGGCAGCCCAGGAAAATACAGGGAAGAAATCCTCCAGAGCAGAAGATTTTACCTGCCACTAAAGAGGTTCAGGATTTCAGAAGAGGCAAGAAAACCACCAAGGCTAAATCAGGGGGAACTCCAAAGCCTGAGGCTTCCACGCTCCTGGGGAATAAAGCAGACCTAGGCAGAGTAGATCCTGGTACAGAACAAGCTCAGAGCTCCAAGAAAGGATTCACAGCCCCAGCAGAACATTCCTCTACAGCCCCAGCCACACATCTGTGGACAGAGAATGCCACCTGCCACATCAGCAAACAAAGGACCTACAGCCATCGAGTCATCAGCCACTACAGCTGCCCAGTGAGTGAACCCTGAGAGAACTCAAGTTGGAAACAGGCTGACCACCATCAGCTACTGTAGTCACCCCAAGAGTGCATCCTGGGGGGATTCAGGATGGGAAATAACAGAATACTGTCTGTAGACAATTCAGGTGCATATGGAAGGAAGGATTTCAACGAGTCTAGCCTCCTGCATCTCCCTATACATAGAAAAGCATTAACTTCTTTAATGAGATGTCTGGTTTTCTTTAATTAACAGTAATATTTTGACGTTCCAATTACCTGGCTTTTGTTGCAAAAACTCCTACGTATCTTGCCTCCTTTCCTATCCCTTCAGAGCAGTCCCTCAGAGTTAAAAGGCTGCCCACCCCTGCCCCCCTCCTTGGGCTTAAGTCCTCAGAAAGTCCACTAATAAAATAATTCTCAGGCCTTCCCTGGTGGTCCAGTGGTTACGAATCCACCTGCCGATGCAGAGGACAAGAGTTCAACCCCTGTCAGGGAATGAAGATCCCACATGCAGCAGAGGAACCAAGCCCTGGCACAACTAGAGAGCCTGTGTGCCAATGCAGCCACACAAATAAATAGTTTAAATAATAATAATTCTCAGCTTACAGGTTGTGCATTTTTTTCCCAGTTGACACGCCTTCAGCTTCATGTCCTGGTTACATCAGTAACAAGAGTACATGGAAAACAATATTCAGTCTTCAGACTGCAAGTCAGAAAGACAAATTGGTCTTAGATAAAGAAGAAATTTGGGGAGAATTCATGTATAGTACATTATATTGTCTAGAAAGTGGGCAGAGCTGTGCATGCTGGATCAAGATCCAAAGAAATGTTATGGCAGTCAAGCAAATACTGAAACATAAGAAATAAAAAGAAAGAGAGAGGGACAGAGCAAAGGAGGAAGTAAGAAAGGGAGAAGAGGGACAGATAAAGGGTATAATCAGGAAAAAGGAAAAAAATATATAATCTAAGAAAGACAAGACAAATTCCCTGTGTGTGCTTCTTGCTACAAAAGAATTTAAGAAAAGCATGAAAAAACAATAATTCAAAGTGAAAATGAAGTAATGGAGAGAAATGAAAGGGAGATTATGGAACTAAAACAAACTAGGGATCAAAAATACATCATTATAGAAATAATAAGCAGAAATGGTGACTGACACAGAATTATTGGCATAGACTAACAAATTACTTACAAAGAATAGAGGCTTGGATTGATCACAGTGCAGAGGGGAGACAGTTTTCCTCAACCCTCTTAGGTCTCTGGCTGGGTCTGAAAGTTAAACTGACAAAGAAATATTAACAAGGAAAAAGCATACAAATTTTATTGAATTTTTACATATACACAAAAGATTTCAAATGAGACCAGAGACATGAACAAAAGGAAAAAGATTTTATACCTTCCTGACCAAGAAACAATAAATTTGCAAAGAATTGATGAGACAAGGGGTTTTAGCTAGAACCTAGGGGTTCCACTAGGGCTAGCTAGTACTTCTCTTTCTTAACTAGAAAGATAAAGGTTAGTTTGCGTGCATGCATACTCAGTCACTTCAGTCAGGTCTGACTCGTTGCAACCCTATGGACTATAGCCCACCAGGCTCCCCTGTCCATGGGATTATCCAGGCAAGAATACTGGAGTGGGTTCCCATACCCTCCCCCAGGGGATCTTTCTGACCCAGGGATTGAACCCGTGTCCTTATGTCTCCTGCATTGGCAGCTGGGCTCTTCATCACTAGCAGCAGGCAAAGCTTCATCTGTATTTACAGTTGTTCCCCATCACTCACATTACTGCCCAAGCTCCCCTGTCAGATCAGCAGCAGCATAGTAAATATAATTCCCCTTAAATCATCCCCAAACCATCTTCCCCACTCCCATCTATGGGAAAATAGTCTTCCACAAAACCAATCCCTGGTGCCAAAAAGTTGGGGACCACTGTTCTAAGGGATTAAACAAAGCTGTGCTCAGGCTTCCAAAAAACAACATCCAATGCCAGAAGCCCAGGAGCAATGCCTATAATATTCTTAGACCAGGAGCGATAACCCCAAGTGTGACAGACACAGTCAAATAATCCTCCAGCATGAATACAGAGATAAGCATTTTCCAATGGGAAATAACAAAAGAAAGGTAGCACACAAACAGCAGTTTGGGGAGGAGAAGGTGGGATTCTTGACCACAAAATACAATCAGTCAAAAGAACGAAGAAAAGCTGTGACCTTAAAACTATACAACACTTGATAGAAAAAGTAACTCAAGAATTTTCCAGCTAGACAATTTGCCCTTTGAGTATGATGCTAAAGGGTGAATTAGGAAATAAAATTCCTATAAGTTCTTCTTGAAAAGTATTACTAGGAAATAAATCTAACTCAATAAAAGAAGAATCAAAAAAATTTTTTAAAGACACAGATATGGAGAAATCTTAATTAAAAAAAAAACTAGTGGTAAGCATTAGCCCATCTATTTAAACATTGAAGACTAAGGATGAAGGCAACAGTGGTTAGAGAATAGGATGTAAAGCATCAGCTTTGACAACTTAAAAATAATCAAATGAGTAATGAGAACTCAGAGGGACAGAAAAACTAGAAGAATGCACATTTCCTTGTTCATCACAGTAACTTTTCCCTCTTAATTTCAAAGGCACTATTTTAGAAACTATTATCACACGTGGTAAAGAAATGTGTGTCTGAGGTTCAGCAGTCTCCACAGTTTCCCTTCATTTTTTCTGTTAAATTCAAGTAAAATTGAACAGAATATGTTTTAAATATAGATTTCATTTTTATGAAAGTGCTTTCATTTATATAAAATGAGTTCTCTCCTTTTTCCTCTATGAATGTATTCACAAAGGCACATATGAGAAGAAAAAAAAAAAGAAGACTTGGGAAGTGATGTGTACCTTTGATGTGTATCTAATACAAATGAGAGTTATTCTAGATTAGGGATTAACAAACTACAGTTTGCAAGCCCAAATGTGGTCCTAAATAAAGTTTTATTGGAACACAGGAATACCTATTCATTTACATGTTGCCCTCCTGCTGCAAGGACAGAATTCAGTTGTGATAACAGAGAACACTAGGCCTCCTAAAGTGAACATATTTACTGTCTAGACATTTGCCAAAAGTTTGGTGGGTCCCACATATAGAGGTGGTAACTGGGGGCGTGGAGTGTTTGGGTTTTCATTTTTCCTTTCTTTTTTTGTTATTTGTTGTAGTGCATAGAATTTTTTAAAACTTATTTTTAGTTGGAGGATAATTACTTTACAATATTGTGTTTGCTTCTGCCATATGACAGCATGAATCAACCATAAGTGTGTGTGTGTATATATATATATATATATATATATATATATCCTCTTCCTCTTGAACCTCCCCGCTACCTCTCACCCCATCCCAGCCCTCTAGGTTGTCACAGAGTACTGTGTTCAGCTCCCTGTGTTATACAACAACTTCCTATTAGTAATATATTTTGCATATGGTAATATAGGTTTCTCACGAGGCAGGTCAGTTGGTCTGGTATTCCCATCTCTTTCAGAATTTTCCACAGTTTATCGTGATCAACACAGTCAAAGGCTTTGGCACAGTCAATAAAGCAGAAGTAGATGTTTTTCTGGAACTCTTGCTTTTTCGATGATCCAGCAGATATTGGCGATTTGATCTCTGGTTCCTCTGCCTTTTCTTAAGCAGTTAGAACGGGACATGGAACAACAAACTGGTTCCAAATAGGAAAAGGAGTACGTCAAGGCTGTATATTGCCACCCTGCTTATTTAACTTATATGCAGAGCACATCATGAGAAACACTGGGCTGGAAAAGCACAAGCTGCAATCAAGATTGCTGGGAGAAATATCAATAACCTCAGATATGCAGATGACACCACCCTTATGGCAGAAAGTGCAGAGGAGCTAAAAAGTCTCTTGATGAAAGTGAAAGAGGAGAGTGAAAAAGTTGGCTTAAAGCTCAACATTCAGAAAACGAAGATCATGGCATCTGGTCCCATCATTTCATGGGAAATAGATGGGGAAAGAGAGGAAACAGTGTCAGACTTTATGTTTTTGGGCTCCAAAATCACTGCAGATGGTGACTGCAGCCATGAAATTAAAAGACGCTTACTCCTTGGAGAGAAAGTTATGACCAACCTAGATAGCATATTAAAAAAGCAGAGACATTACTTTACCAACAAAGGTCTGTCTAGTCAAGGCTATGGTTTTTCCAGTGGTCATGTATGGATGTGAGAGTTGGACTATAAAGAAAGCTGAGCACCGAAGAATTGATGCTTTTGAATTGTGGTGTTGGAGAAGACTCTTGAGAGTCCCTTGGACTGCAAGAAGATCCAGCCAGTCCATCCTAAAGGAGATCGGTCCTGGGTGTTCATTGGAAGGACTGATGTTGAAACTGAAACTTCAATACTTTGGCCACCTGATGTGAAGAGTTGACTCATTAGAAAAGACTCTGATGCTGGGAGGGATTGGGGGCAGGAGGAGAATGGGGGAACAGAGGATGAGAGGGTTGGATGGCATCACTGACTTGATGGACATGAGTTTGTGTTAACTCCGGGAGTTGGTAATGGACCGGGAGGCCTGGCATGCTGCAGTTCATGGGGTCACAAAGAGTCGGACACGACTGAGCGACTGAACTGAACTGAACTGAATGTAGGTTTCAAAGTCACTTTTTCAGTTAGTCCCACCCTCTCCTTCCTCCACTGTGTCCACAAGTCTGTTCTCTATGCCTGCATCTTTATTGCTGCACTACAAATACATTCATCAATACCATTTTTCTAGATTCCATATATATGCATTAATATATGATATTTCTTTTTCTGTTTCTGATTTACTTCACTCTGTATAAAAGGCTCTGGGTTCAACTAAAACTGGCTCAAATATGTTCATTTTTTTTGCTGAGTAATATTCCATTGTATATGTACCACAACTTCTTCATCCATTCCTCTGTTGATGGACATCGAGGTTGCTTCCATGTACAGCTGTTGCAAATAGTGCTGTGATGTACTTTTCAATTATGGTCTTCTCAGGGTACATGCTCAGTAGTGGGATTGTTGGGTCATATGGCAGTTTTATTCCTAATTTTTAAAGGAATTTCCATACTGTTCTCCATAGTGATTTTATCAATTTACATTCCCACCAAGAGTGCAAAAGGGTCTGCTTTTCTCTACATCCTCTCCAGCATTTATTTATTTATTTATTGTTTGATGATGGCCATTCTGATCCCAGATCACCATGATGGTGTGATCACTCGCCTAGAGCCAGACATCCTGGAGAGCAAAGTCAAGTGGGCCTTAGGAAGCATCACTACGAACAGAGAGGAGGTATGGAATTCCAGCTGAGCAATTTCAAATCCTGAAAGATGATGCTGTGAAAGTGTTCCACTCAATATGCCAGAAAATTTGGAAAACTCAGCAGTGGCCACAGGACTGGAAAAGGTCAGTTTTCATTCCAATCCCAAAGAAAGGCAATGCCAAAGAATGTTCAAACTACCTCACAACTGCACTCAGCTCACAAACTAGCAACGTAATGCCCAAAATTCTCCAAGCAAGGATTCAACAGTGCGTGAACCATGAACTTCCAGATGTTCAAGCTGGATTTAGAAAAGCAAAGGAACCAGAGATCAAATTGCCAACATCTGTTTGATCATAGAAAAAGAAAGAGTTCCAGAAAAACATCTACTTCTGTTTTATGGACTATCCCAAAGCCTTTGACACTGTGGATCACAACAAACTGTGGAAAATTCTTCAAGAGATGGGAATACCATACCACCCGACCTACCTCCTGAGAAACCTGTATGCAGGTCAAGAAGGCACAGTTAGAATCAGACATGGAACAATGGACTGGTTCCAAACCGGGAAAGGAGTACGTCAAGGCTCTATATTGTCACCCTGCTTATTTAACTTGTATGCAGAGTACATCATGCAAAATGCCAGGTTGGATGAAGCACAAGCTGGAATCAAGATTGCCAGGAAAAATGGCAATAAATAACCTCAAATATGCAGATGACACCACACTATGGCAGAAAATGAAGAGGAATTAAAGAGTTTCTTGATGAAAGTGAAAGAGGGAAGTAAAAAACTGGCTTAAAACTCAACATTCAAACAACTAGGGTCATGGCATCCAGTCCCATCACTTCATGGCAAATAGATGGGGAAACAGTGACAGACTTTATTTTGGGGGGTCTCCAAAATCACTGCGGATGGTGATTGCAGCCATGAAATTAAAAGACACTTGCTCTTTGGAAGAAAATCTATGACCAACCTAGACAGCATATTAAAAAGCAGAGACATTACTTTACTGACAAAGGTCCATCTAGTCAAAGCTATTGTTTTCCCAGTAGTCAAGTATGGATGTGAGAGTTGGACCATAAAGAAAGCTGAGCTCTGAAGAATTGATGCTTTTGAACTGTGGTGTTGGAGAAGACTCTTGAGAGTTCCTTGGACTGCAAGGAGATCCAACTGGTCAATCCTAAAGGAAATCAGTCCTGAATATTCATTGAAAGGACTGATGCTGAAGCTGAAGTTCCAATACTTTTGCCATCTGATGCGAAGAGCTGAATCCTTTGAAAAGACCCTGATGCTGGGAAAGATTGAAGGCAGAAGGAGAAGGGGATGACAGGGATGAGATGGTTCGATGGCATCACCAACTCAATGGACATGAGTTTGGTTAAACTCCGGGAATTGGTGATAGACAGAGAAGGCTGGTGTGCTACAGTCCATGGGGTCACAAAGAGTCAGACACAATTGAGAGACTGAACTGAACTGAACAGAATAATGAGCAACGTTGAGCATCTTTTCATGAGTTTGTTGTTCATCTGTATATCTTCTTTGGAGAAATGACTGTTTAGGTCTTCTACCTACTTTTTGACTGTTTTCTTGGGTTTTTTTGGTATTGAGCTGCATGAGCTTCTTGTTTATTTTGGAAATTAATCCTTTGTCAGTTGTTTCATTTCCAACTATTTTCTCCCATTCTGAGGGTTGTCTTTTCATCTTGTTTATAGTTTCCTTTGCTGTGCAAAATCTTTTAAGTTTAATTAGGTCCCACTTGCTTATTTTTGTTTTTATTCCCATTACTCTAGGAGGTGGGTCAAAGAGGTTATGTGTGTGCTAAGTCATTTCAGTCGTGTTCAACTCTTTGTGACCCCATGCACTATAGCCTACCGGGCTCCTCTGTCCATGGGGTTTTCCAGGCAAGAATAATGGAGTGGATTACCATGCCCTCCTCCAAGGGATCTTCCTGACCCAGGGATCAAACCCACATTTTGACATTATGTCTCTGGCATTGGCAAGTGGGTTCTTTACCATTAGCATCACCTGGGTAGCCCCCCAAAGAGGATATTGCTATGATTTATGTCAAAGAGTATTTTGCTTATGTTTTCCTCTAAGAGTTTTATAGTTTGGGGCCTTACATTTAGATCTTTAATCCATTTTGAGTTTATTTTTGTGTATGGTGTTAGGAAATGTTCTAATTTCATTCTTTTACATATAGCTGTCCAATTTTCCCAGCACCACTTATTGAAGAGGCTGTCTTTTTTCCATTGTATATTCTTGCCTCCTTTCTTCTCTTGCCTCTCAAAAATAAAGTGCTGTAGGTGCATGGGTTTATTTCCACACTTTCAATCTTGTTCTATTGATCTATATTTTTGTTCTTGTGCCAATACCATACTGTCTTGATTACCGCAGTTTGTAGCATAGTCTTAAGTCAGGGAAATTGATTCTTCCAGCTCCATTCTTCTTTCTTATGATTGCTTTGGCAATTCAGGGTCTTCTGTGTGTCCATACAAATTGTGGAATTTTTTGTTCTAGCTCTGCAAAAAAAAAAAAAAAAAAATGCTAGTGGTAATTTGATAGGGATTGCTTTGAATCTGTAAACTCCATTGGGTAGTATAATCATTTTCACAATATTGTCTCCAATGCAAGAGCATAATATACCCCTCCATCCACGTCATCTTTGATTTCTTTCATCGGTGTCATAGTTTTCTGTATATAGGTCTTTTGTCTCCTTAGGTAGGTTTATTCTTAGGTATTTTATTCTTTTTGTTGTAATGGTGAATGGGATTGTTTCTTGCATTTCTCTTTCTGATTTTTCATTGTTAATGTATAGGAATGCAAGAGATTTCTGTATATTAATTTTGTATCCTGTCACTTTACTAAATTCATAGATTAGCTCTAGTAATTTTCTGGTGGCATCTTTAGGATTTTCTATATATAGTATCATGTCATCTCCAAATAGTGAGAGTTTTACTTCATTTTTTCCAATCCAGATTCCTTTTATTTCTTTTTATTCTCTGATTGCTATGACTAGGACTTGTGGTGAGAGTGAGCACCCTTGTCTTGTTCATGATATTAGAGGAAACGCTTTCAGGTTTTCACCATTGAAAATAATATTTTCTGTGAATTTGTCACATATGGCCTTTATTACATTGAGGTATGTTCCCTTCATGACCATTTTCTGGAGAGCTTTTATCATGAATGGGTGTTGAATACTGTCAAAAATTTTTATGCATCTAGTAAGATGATCATACGGTTTTTATCTTTCCATTTGTTTATATAGTGTATCACATTGATTGACTTGCATATATTGAAGAATCCTTGCATCCTTGGGATAAACCCTACTTGATCATGGTGTATGATCCTTTCCATGTGTTGTTGAATTGTTTGTTACTATTTTGTTCAGAATTTTTGCATCTGTGTTCATCAGTGATGTTGGCCTGTAATTTTCTTATTTTGTGATATCTTTGTCCAGCTTTGGTATCAGGGTGATGGTGGACTCATAGAGTGAGTTTGGGAGTGTTCCTTCCTCCACAATTTTTGGGAACAGTTTGAGCAGAATAAGTGTTATTTCTTCTCTAAATATTTGATAGAATTCACCTATGAAACAATCTGGCCCTGGGCTTTTGTTTGTTAAAAAAAAAAAATTTATCAGTTTTCAATTTCAGTGCTTGTGATTTGTCTGTTCATGATTTCTATATCTTCCTGGTTCAGTTTTGGAAGGTTGTACTTTTCTAAGAGGCCTTCCCTGGTGGCTCAGTCAGTAAAGAATCTGCCTGCAATGCAGGAGACCTGGGTTTAATCCCTGCATTGGGAAGATCTCCTGAAGAAGGAAATGGAAACCCACTCCAGTATTCTTGCCTAGAAAATCCCAGGGACAAAGGAGCCTGGCGGGCTGCAGCTCACTGCGTCACAAGAGTCAGACATGACTTAGTGACAAAAACACCAACAACATCACTTTTCTAAGAATTTGTCCATTTCTTCCAAGTTTTCCATTTTATCAGCATATACTTGCTCATAGTAGTCTCTTATGATTCTTTATATTTCTGCATTGTCTGTTGTAACTTCTCCTTTTTCATTTCTAATTTTATTGATTTGAGTCTTCTCCCTTTCTTTCTGGAGTCTGGCTAATGGTTGGTCAATTTCGCTTATCTTCTCAAAGAATCAGCTTTTAGTTGCATTTATCTTTGCTGTTGTTTCTTTCATTTCCTTATTATTTATTTCTGATCTGATCTTTATGATTTCTTTCCTCCTATTAACTTTGAGGATGTTTTGTTGTTCTTCTTCTTCTTTTTCTAGTTGCTTTAGGTGTGAGGTTATGCTGTTTATTTGATGTTTTTCTCATTTCTTGAGGTAGGCTTTTATTGCTATAAACTTCCCTCTTAGAACTATTTTTGCTGCATCCCATAGGTTTTCAGTCATTGTGTTTTAATTGTCATTTGTTTCTAGGTACTTTTTTTATTTCCTTTTTTATTTTTTCAGTGACCTCTTGGTTATTTCAGTTCAGTCAGTTCAGTCGCTCAGTCGTGTCCAACTTTTTGCGACCCCATGAATTGCAGCACACCAGGCCTCCCTGTCAATCACCAACTCCCGGAGTTCACTCAAACTCACGTCCATCGAGTTGGTGATACCATCCAGCCATCTCATCCCCTGTCATCCCCTTCTCTTCCTGCCCCCAATCCCTCCCAGCATCAGAGTCTTTTCCAATGAGTCAACTCTTTGCATGAGGTGGCCAAAGTACTGGAGTTTCAGCTTTAGCATCAGTCCTTCCAAAGAATATTCAGGACTGATCTCCTTTAGGATGGACTGGTTGGATCTCCTTTCAGTCCAAGGGACTCTCAAGAGTCTTCTCCAACACCACAGTTCAAAAGCATCAGTTCTTCGGCGCTCAGCTTTCTTCACAGTCCTTGGTTATTTAGAAGCGTGTTGTTTAGCCCCTATACATTTGTTTTTTACAGGTTTTTTTTCCCTGTAATTGATATCTAATCTCACAGTGCTGTGGTCAGAAAAGATGCTTGACATGATTTCAATTTTATTAAATTTATCAAGGCTTGATTTGTGACCCAAGATGTGATCAGTCCTGGAGAATGTTCCCTGTGCCTAGGGGAACACCAGGCAGTTCCCTGCTCCTGGAACCCTGCAAGAACCTCCTACAACAGGCCTGCCTTTTCCTTCCCCCCACCATCTTGTGTCCACAGGACCCAGACCAGCCAAGTGAGCCCTAAAGGACAGAGATGGCCCTGGAAGACCAAGGGGGCCTAGACTGTAGAAGGGGTCCCGGAGAACAGAGGGCCCAGTCAGGGGCCTCACAAGGCTCCTCGGGGCTGAGTGGGAAGGGGAACAACAAGTGGTTCCCTGCCGCTCAAACCCCAAAGGAGCTTCCCTCAATGACCAGGCTTTTGTCCTTCCCCTCCCTCTCACGCCCACAGGACTCACCTGCACACAGGGAGCCATGAAGAGCGAAGGGTGCCCTGGAGGGCAGAGGGATGAGCTGGGAGGGTGGAGAGGGCCCCAGTGAGCAAAGGGGTCCCCAAGGGTGAACAGCCAGGCCCAGGGCCCCAGGAGGCTCTCTGGGGCCAAGGGTAAGGGGTATCTCAGGGGCTTCCCCTAATGGATCTTCTGATGCCCAAGGATCCCTCCCTCTCACTGCCACCAAGCAAACGCACCTCTCCTGGAACCCAAACAGCTTCCCCTCCCCCAGCAGCCCTTCAATCATCCAGTTACCCAGCCAGCCACCCAGCCTTCACCATCCCCACTCCCTCCTACCTGGTCACACCCAGAGCTCCTCTCATCAGTCTTGCACAGAATTTTTAACAAGCATCATAAGGTTTAATAAAGCAATGAAGCTACTTTTGTATTTTAAAAATACCACCCTTCACTTCAGGGTGAGATTTATTAGGCTAAGTGACCTTCTGGCTCACCTGGAGCTTCATGCCCTTCCATCTGACAGGCTGGTTTCCGCAGAGAAGCCTCAACACAGGGCTGGCTGTCAGCTGCAGGAATCTGGGCCAGTCTGTCAGACACTCATCTGAAGAAGGTAGTTGTGAAACGGGAGGGAGGAAATCAGAAAACAACCTTTAAAAGCATGGCATAGCCACATGACATGACAAAAACTGGTTAGAACTGACCAGGGCCAAGATGACAGAAGATTCAACCTCCAGTGAACTTTGAGCTTCATTATACACTCACTGTAATATATTAGCATATGCCAAATGATACCCTCACAGGATCCATGACAGTTCTGAGGTCAACCATGAAAGGCCAAAAAGTGGGCAGTGGGCCCAATTCCTGGAAATCTCCACCTTTTTCCAAAAGAGTTGAAATGACCCTCCCACCTAGTAGCTTCTGAAATTAACCAGTCCATAAAAACCCCATGTATATCTCAGAGTCACTCTCATTTTTTAAGATGCACCACTTTCTGCCTATGGAACATGTATCTTTCTAAATAAATCCACTTCTCACCTATCACTTTGTCTCACTGAATTCTTTCTGTGATGACAAGAGACATACGGAACCTGAGCTTTGTTAAGCCCTAAGACAGGGTGGGCAATTTCAATTAAAAGACAGGGAGTTCAAGCCCCAGTCCATGGGTTCAAGTCCCAGTCAGAGTCTAGGTTGGATTCAAATCCTCTCTGAGTAGTGCAGTTTCAGTGGTGTCACTAGTTTTGGCCAACAATTTGAGAATACTGTCTAAATAATAAGATGGGTAGGGGAAGGCAGTGGAAATTTTTTTTTCTATTTAGCATTTGCCAAAATCACAGCGTTCAGCAAGTATCACATAACTCATTAACAAATTCATTTACTGAAACCAAAATGGAAGTGGCCCAAGAATCAAGAAGGAAAGCTAATCAATCCTGCTCACGTGTTGAAGTCTCTTTCTCAACAGCATGCTAATTTACCCCAGGGCATTTTCTCAAAGATGCAATTTAAAATGTTTCAGAATGCACACAGTCCACAGGCGGATGGTCAGAGTCTGTGAATACCATCTGATCCACTTGTGAGAGAGAGACCTCATCAAACTGACAGCTGAGAGAAGAAATGACAGCCCACATGTCCATCACTTAACGCTTCACCCTTCAGACTCTGGGCCACCCTCTCCACAGAGCTTTTCCACCAGGACAGCCTCCTTGATGATTTCAGCAGCCAAAGCAGTCCCAGCGTGGGATGCACACTTGTCCCCATTCTACATATCACTTCACCCAGCATAAATTATTAATTAACTGCAGAGCATTCCAAGGGCACAGAGGCATAATTTTGCAGGATGAGCTATCAACCACTGGAGACAAAGTGAAAGAGTAAGACCTATGAATTACAGGTTTCATGATTCAAGACGTTTTCTGTTTTAAAACAATTAATAATGTTGATTTTATTGCCTCCTTGAATAAATGTACATATTTCAAAAACAGTCAATCTCCCCAACAGCAACCAGAACAAAAAGGTCTCCAACAGAAACCTTCTGCTTCCTTCTTGATTAGAAAGCAATTTTATTTTTTTAAGGCAGGAAAAAAGTCTACATTACGGATCATTTTTCCTAGAAAGGCTACCTGATCAACTAACTACATCTAAAAATAGAAACTGCAAAAAGTTTTCTTTATACATCTTCAGTTTTCTTACACAGTTAGAAAGTTTCCAAATCAGTCTTTATAGGTAAAAATTGAATTAATTGGGCATGCAATGCTAGTTGAAATTGTCTAAGAAAAATGCTTATAAATTCTTGTCATGAAACAAAGAGCTGCTAGGAGATATTTCTTCTGGATATTTTACACTTTTTTCTCAGATTTTACAGTTCCTCCCTATCTTATTATCAGTCATCCAGATGTTCAATGAAATCTAGGATATTTTCCCCAACACAAAAAGACATCAAATACTCTGCCCTGCGTTGTCCACTACCCCACCCCCATCCACAAAGTCCCCTAATAAAAATAAAAACACACAGACCAACAAGATAATCTTTTTAAAGAAGAATGAGAGGGAACTCAGATATGTTTCAAAATGTCATTCTCCAAAGCATTGCTGAAGTTCAGTTGGGGAGACCAGCCTATTTATAGAGGTACACTTCTCCCTAAATGGGCAGGACAATTTCTCCACCAAGACATTAAGAGCAATTCAAGAACAGCTTGTCACTCTAGATCAGAAATCCAATCCTGGGGATGAGAGAAATGGGAGAAGGGGGTCACAAGGTACAGATTTCTAGTCATGAGATGAATAAGTCCTGGGGATGCAATGTACAGCCCTGTGACTACAGTTAATAATAATGTATTGGATATTTGAAAGTTTCTAGGAGAGTAGATCTTAAAAGTCATCATCACAAGAAAAAAAATCTGTGACTATGTAAGATGACCATTAACTAGATTTACTATGGTGATCATTTCACAATGTATACAAATATAGAATCGTGTTGTACACTTGAAACTAATATAATGTTATATGTCAATTATACCTCAATTTTTTAAAAAATAGAGAAATTCAATCCCATTGCTAAATCCCAGACATTCCATGGTCCATTAATCATTCATGTCAAACTAAAACATTCCCAAGAGCTTCCCTAGTGTCTCAGATGGAAAAGAATCTGCGGGAGACCTGGCTTCAATCCCTGGGTTGGGAAGATCCCCTGGAGAAGGGATGGAAACCCATTCCAGTATTCTTGCCTGGAGAATCCCCATGGACAGAGGAGCCTGGCAGACTACAATCTGTGGAGTTGCAAAGAGTCAGACACGACTGATCGACTAAGCACAAAACATTCTGAAAGGAAAAGAGCCAACTGAGAGAAAACAATTCAGGTTTCAAAGCATAAAGAAGGTCTACATATTTATTCTTTGCCCATGTAGACATCTTTTCTTGTGTGCTGAATATTGTGAATGTTATAGAGACACTGAATTTTGTTGTATTCCTCTAAGAAGTTTGACAATTTGTCTGACAAACAATTAAATACTAACAGATCATCTTGATTCTGTTGAGCCTTGGGTCTTGGCCTTGTTAAGGCAGTCTATTTCATCTTTGCTCTTAAATGCTATGGTGTGTCCCTTATTCTTAGGACACAGTCTTTCCTCCAGAAAAGAGCCTTTCTGGGGTCTCAAATAAGGGGCCAGTTCCACTTTGGCCGGATCAGAATGCCAAGATCTCCCTAACACGTGCAACTTCTAAAACCACTGTCCACTTTTCAGTCCTCTACCGGGTGTTCTCAGTTGATTTTTCAGAGTCTCATTCAGTGGATATGTAGCTAAAGATTTGACAAAGAGCTTAAAGGTAGGGCCTACACAGATTTCTGGAATTATTCCCCTTCAGCTGCCTTCTCTGGTGCCCAGATCTGCAAGGTCCACAGCCTTAGAAATTCTGACTTACTGACTCTGTGTTCTTCCCTCAACCAAACTCCCTACCATGTGGAAAATGTCTCAGGCAAAATGTCAGCAAGAAAGTGAACTTCACCTTGTGTACTTCCTTTCTTTCAAGAACTGCAGCCCTATTACCCCCACTGTCCAATGGCTCAGAATAGCTGCTCATATATTTTGCCCAGTTTTATAGCTTCTATAAACTTTATAGTTTCTTTTATTCCTCTGTCTTGGCAAGAACTAGGAGTTCAATGTACACTGTGTGCATGCTCGCACACGCTCAGTCACTAAGTTGCATCTGACTGTGTGTGACCATGGACTATAACCTGCCAGACCCCTCTATCCATGAGATGCTCCAGGCAAGGATACTGGAGTGGGTTGCCGTTTCCTCCTCTAAGGGATCTTCCCAACCCAGGGATCAAACCCATGTCTCCTGCATCTCCTGCGTTGGCAGGTGCATTCTTTACCACTGCGCCAACTGGAAAGCCCCCAAGTGTTGTTAATATGTCAATAATTTTCATTGTTATAAGAATAATAAAGACCTCCAAGATAAAGTAATCAACAATCAGGTTTCTTTTTTAATTGAAATATCGTACTTCAATTTGTAAAGTTGATTTACAAATTGTAAATTTCATTGTAAAGTTGATTTACAATGTTGTGTTAGTTTCAGGTATACAGCAAAGTGATTCAGTTACACATACACTCATATCTATTTTTTTCGGATTCTTTTCCCTTATCGGAGAAGGCAATGGCAGCCTACTCCAGTACTCTTGCCTGGAAAATCCCATGGTAGGCTGCAGTCCATGGGGTCGCTGAGGGTCAGACACGACTGAGCAACTTCCCTTTCACTTTTCACTTTCATGCATTGGAGAAGGAAATGGCAACCCACTCCAGTGTTCTTGCCAGGAGAATCCCAGGGATGGGGGAGCCTTGTGGGCTACCGTCTACGGGGTCGCACAGAGTCGGACATGACTGATGCGACTTAGCAGCAGCAGCAGCAGCATAGGACATTACAAAATACTGAGCATAATTCCCTGTGCTATACAGTAGGTCCTTTTTGGTTATCTATTTTATATATAATAGAATAACCATTTTTTGTTTGATTGGTTGGATTTTTGGTATGTTTGTATTTTAGAATAACCAGATTTTTAAAGCCCTGGGTTGTGAGTGAGAAGACCAAGTCACTTTACCAGTTCCTTCACTGCCTAGTTGTCATTTAAACTCCCTGAACTTCAGTTGTCAACTCAGTAAAATAAATTAAGTTGCATGATCACCAGTGTCTCTTTTAGCTCTAGCACATTATGACTCTTCCATCCCATTATGTGAGCTTCTCCTGTGGTTCAGATAGTAGAGAATCTGCCTGCAATGCAGGAGACACAGGTTCAATGCCTAGGTCAGGAAGATCTCCTGGAGAAAGAAGTGGCAACCCACTCCAGTATTCTTGACTGGGAAATCCCATGGACAAAGGAGCCTGGTGGGCTACAGTCCATTAGGTTGCAAAAAGTCCAAGTGACTGAGCAATAGAACGATGATGATCCCATTATGTGCGTTGGCTTAAAGAGATGCAGTTATTCACGGGATCAAATCAGCAGTTCTTTGCAAAGAAAAAGTCCTTCCTGAAATTCTTGGCCTAGGAGAAATTCACTGGGCCTTCAGGCCCTCCAGCAGTCCTTTCCATGCTTGAATGAGGGTGCATGGGATCCAGGCAGGCACAGAGGGTGGGAGCCTGCAAACAGTATGGTGGACCAAGTCAGGTTTCAGAGCCCAACAGACCCACCTTCCAAGACCCTGTGCAAAGAGGTCCTGTCACTTTACTTCTCTGAACCTGCTTCTATATCTGTGAAATAACCAAAAGGCCAAAATACACTTGCAGGGTACTTGGGGGATCAAAAGAGATAATGTATATGTTTGCGGTAACCCACTGAAGGCTTTTTTTCTACCAATATTTTAAAATGCTCAGAGATCCCTGAGAAATTGTGCTTCATACATTGTTTTGAAATTTCTTCCCCATCAGCTCATTTGTACCATCCCCCTTGCACAATTACCATTATCACTACTGCTACATGGATAGGGTAAGGGGCAGTCAGTGTTCTCCAGCACTCCCAGTGTGGTGATCAGTGCCTACCCTCTTCCTTAGGAAGGAACTCCGTTTTTGTTTGTTTGTTTGTTTGCTTGCTTGCTTGTTTCACTTTAAAGAAAACACAATCAGGGAGGTTTTGATCAATTAACACTATCTCACCAAGAGAAACGACTATATTTTTTAGATTTTGAGCACTGCAAAGGAAAACCACCTCAACACCAGGTCTCCTCAATCTCTTCAACCACTTACCCAAAATATTCTCAAAACAAGAGAGACGCAGGTTTCAGATCCTCACAGAAGGTCCCAAGGGTGTCATTCATGGTGTCAGCCGTAGAGAAGAAGGATTGAGGACTGAGAACTGCTCCAGAGAACCCACCATATGAGGCCCAGAGTGGGGAAAAATCCACCTTCCTCTGAAGGGCGCCAGCCTCACTGGGTGATGGGCCAGGGGCCACATGGTCAAATGGATGGGGGCAATCTGTGTTCAGCAGCGCCCCCCAAGTGTCAAGAAATAGCTACTACGGAGAGCTAGCCAACAGACTTTCCCCGGCTGAAAAACGAAAGTTTGGAGTTGCTCCTTCTCAGACTACAAATATTTCAAGAAGTGTATGGATGATTCAGAAAGGAGAAGGAATCCCAAGAGTATGATAATGAGCATTTTGCCAGTCTAGTGACTGGACACCTGGCCAATGTGCTCTGCATCGGCTCCCACCTATTTATCACATGCATGCAAGACTAGAAACAGCACTCATCATGTAACAAGCACTGAACAAATTCTTCATATCAACAAATGTGAGTTAAATTAAATGACAAAGGCATAAATGTATATGATGGAGGTAGGACTTAGTAAAATTGACGTCCACTAAAATATAAGCTTCATAGAGATAGAATGTTTCTCCCCGTTTTGTCCACTGCTGTATCCCCAGTATTAAGAACAATGCCTGACATGCACAGATTAACAGCTATTGTTGAACTGAATGTTAAATGAATGGGAGGGAAGGGCAAGATCTTTTGCAAGTGTCACATGACCGTGTCCCAATCCCTTTACTGTCCATTATATTTACCAGCAACTTGGAAAAAGACCTAGAAGGCCCTCTTACCAAATTAGCTGACAACATTAAGCTGGAAGAAATAGTTACTACGCTGAATGACTTCATTAAAATACTGGGGAAAGTACTCAAGCTAGAAAACTAGGCAGAAACCAACAAGATGAAATGTAATTCATACAAATTTTCACATACAGGCTGAAAAAATGAAATATATTAACACAATTTCAGGACAGAGAATGCCTGGCTTAGTGGCTGTCTCAAAGGAAAGGACTTGAGCAGCAAGGCTGTATTAGCAATATTTAACACTGTCACAACATGCATCCATGACAGATGGCCTCATTGAGGGGAGGGCCCAGAATAATGGGGAAATGGTGGATTAGCTCTACGGTGTCACATATAAGATGTCACATTCATCTGGGGTATCATGCAGGAAGAGAGGTGGCTCCAGGGACGCATGCATAAAATGAATGAGGAAAAGGCCCACTTCTCCTATGAGACACAAGACTGGGTCTTTCAATACCAGTAGGACTGCCTTTGGTTCTGTGTACACCCAACGGACAAAACTAAGGCTAACAGAAGTTACAAGGCTTTCAAAGAGCTTCTCACAATCTAAAGTTGTTCAGAAATAGAATCAGCTATCTTGGGAAGTTGTACTTCCCTATTACTGGAAGGAAAGAGAGAATGAGGATTTGTATTTATTGAGTATATGCTATGTATCAGGCACTGGTCTAGAAAATTTATGTGATCTCATTTATTCCCCACATCTATCCTCTGAGGCAAGCATTTATTATTGATACAGAATCTTTATATACAAAACTACCATTCACAGGTAGGTGGTTAAAGGAAAAAAAATAGTTACAGCAGGGAAGCATAAAAGATGATAGATACATGCATACTTCAAATATTCAATTTCAACTGGATACATATGAATGGTCTTTCAATCTCCTTGGTGTTGACCCACAGACCTTTCTGATAGGATACACAGTCTTTCTCTCATAAATTCCACCTCTATGTACTGATCATGATTTCCAGTTTCCATTTCTTGAAAGTGGAGCAAGAATTTAAACTGTCTTAAGAAGAGAAGCTAAAGGTAGAGGAGAAAAGGAAAGATATACCTATTTGAATGCAGAATTCCAAAGAATAGCAACAAGAGATAAGAAAGCCTTTCTCAGCTATCATTGCAAAGAAATAGAGGAAAATAATAGAATCGGAAAGACTAGAGATCTCTTCAAGAAAATTAGAGATACCAAGGGAACATTTCATGCAAAGATGGGCTCAATAAAGGACAGAAATGGTATGGACCTAACAGAAGCAGAAGATATTAAGAAGAGGTGGCAAGAATACACAGAAGAACTATACAAAAAAGATCTTCATGACCCAGGTAATCACGATGGTGTGATTACTCACCTAGAGCCAGACATCCTGGAATGGGAAGTCAAGTGGGCCTTAGGAAGCATCACTATGAACAAAGCTAATGGAGGTGATGGAATTCCAGTTGAGCTATTGCAAACCCTAAAAGATGATGCTGTGAGAGCACTGCACTCAATATGCCAGCAAATTTGGAAAACTCAGCAGTGGCCACAGGACTGGAAAAGGTCAGTTTTCATTCCAATTCCAAAGAAAGGCAATGCCAAAGAATGCTCAAACTACCACACAATTGCACTCAACTCACAAGCTAGTAAAGTGATGCTTAAAACTCTCCAAGCCAGGCTTCAGCAATACGTGAACCGTGAACTTTCAAATGTTCAAGCTGGTTTTAGAAAAGGCAGAGGAACCAGAGATCAAATTGCCAACATCTGTTGGATCATCGAAAAAGCAAGAGAGTTCCAGAAAAACATCTATTTCTGCTTTATTGACTATGCCAAAGCCTTTGACTGTGTGGATCACAACACACTGTGGAAAATTCTGAAAGAGATGGGAATACCAGACCACCTGACCTGCCTCCTGAGAAATCTGTATGCAGATCAAGAAGCAACCGTTAGAACTGGACGTGGGACAACAGGCTGGTTCCAAATTGGGAAAGGAATATGTCAAGGCTGTATATTGTCACCCTGCTTATTTAACTTATACGCAGAGTACATCATGTGAAATGCCAGGCTGGATGAAGCACAAGCTGGAATCAAGATTGGCGGGAGAAATATCAATAACCTCAGATATTCAGGTGATACCACCCTTATGGCAGAAGAAGAACTGAAGAGTTTCTTGATGAAAGTGAAAGAGGAGAGTGAAAAAGCTGGCCTAAATCTCAACATTCAGAAAACTAAGATCATGGCATCTGGTCCGATCACTTCATGGGAAATAGATGGGGAAACAGTGGAAACAGTGACAGATTATTTTCTTGGACTCCAAAATCACTGCAGATGGTGACTTGCAGCCATGAAATTAAAAGACGCTTGCTCCTTGGAAGAAAAGCTATGACCAACCTAGATAGCATACTCAAAAGCAGAAATATTACTTTACCAACAAAAGTCCATCTAGTCAAAGCTATGGTTTTTCCAGTAGTCATGTATGGATGTGAATGTTGGACTATAAAGAAAGCTGAGCACCAAAGAATTGATGCCTTTGAACTGCGGTTTTGGAGAAGACTCTTGAGAGTCCCTTGGACTGTAAGGAGATCCAACCAGTCCATCCTAAAGGAGATCGGTCCTGGCTGTTCATTGGAAGGACTGAGGCTGAAGCTGAAACTCCAATACTTTGGTCACCCAATGTGAAGAACTGACTCATTATAAAAGGCCCTAATGCTGGGAAAGATTGAAGGTGGGAGGAGAAGGGAATGACAGAGGATGAGCTGGATGGATGGCAACACCGAGGCAATGGACTTGAGTTAAAGTAGGCTCCAGGAGTGGTGATGGACAGGGAAGCCTGGTGTGCTTCACCCCATTGGGTCACAAAGAGTCAGACATGACTGAGTGACTTAACAGAACTGAAAGAAGCAACCTGAACTGGAGACTTTTTTCCAGTGTTTTCCCACACTGTTATATCTGTCTCCTCTACACCTAATTCAAAACCCAGTTTTTACTTCTAGAATCCAGAAATTCCACTTCTAGATATACACTCAAAGGAAATGAAATCATTATCTCAAAGAGACGTCTGCATCCCAAGTTCACTGCAGTATTATCTGCAATAGTCAAAACACAGAACCATCATGTGTCCATTGATGGATGAATGGATAAAGAAAACAGGACATACATATCTTATCCTAAATGAAATGTCAAGACAGAGGAAGAGATACTGTATGATATCACTTGGATGTGGAATCTAAAAAAGTCAAAACCACAGGAGAAGAGAGTATGTTGGTGGTTGACAGCGGGGTGGAAGGGAGGAACAGAGAAATGGTGGAAGGGTTGAACAGTGACTACAGGTAACAATACTGTGTTTGATATCTCAGAGAGTAGACCTTAAAAGTTCTCACCATAACAAGAAAAAGCATAACTGTGAGGTGATGTATGTTAACTAAACATCGTGGCAGTTGTTTCACAATACATACATATACTAAACCATCACGTGTACACCTCAAACTTTCACAATGTTATTTGTCGATTGTATCTCAATAAAGCCTGGTGAGTGGGTGGGAGGTGGAGGAGGAGGGATTAGGGGTGGGTGCTGGGTTGGGTAGGGGGTGCAGTGGGAAGACAGTTTCTTATCAATTCACCCCCAGAACAGACAAAGCATCGGCAGGGCCCCAGAATCTGGTTATTAATTCCCTTAGTGATCCCCAGATAGCCATGATCTGGGAACCCTGGAACCTCAAAAGTGGATTAGCACAGTCATCTCACAGAAGAGGAACTTGGCCTAGGAGGGGCCTGGAATTGTCCCCACACCTCAACGCTGCACCTTCCCCTCACTTTTCAGTCTCGCCCTCTGCAAGTTTTCACTTGGAAGAAGCTCCCTACCTCCCCAGACCACTTAGAAAGAAAGGCCCTGGGGGCTCCTGCTGGCAAGTGAAAGAAAACCACAAGGTCTCCATCACAGCCAGTTCATTTCCTAAGTTCTGGGGTCTCGCCTGGTCCCCGACCCACCGTTGCCAGATTGAGAAAGACTTGCTCTTTGCCTCTTCACCCTCAGGTCCGGATCTGCCTAAACCAGCCCAGTTTCTGCCTTGATTCTTTTGTGTAATACATTCCCCCTTGCCTGCGGCCAAGGGGCTCCTAGCCAGGAGACGTTCGAACAGGAAAGAAGGCAGGGAGGAGCCAGAGGATATCTGTTACAGCCATTATTTTCCACTCAGGATCTTATTTAGCATCTTCACTTGAAGCCCATAAATTGAACCTAGAGGGACCCCCCACCCCCACCCCTCCTCCAGTGCGCAGTAGGGAGTTCATTAAAACGGGGACGGGTTACCTTGGGCCAATCAAGGTGAAACACTGCCACCACGCGGCCTCTCTGGGTCATCACAGGTTGCGCCAGCCTCCCCAGCCCCTCCTCCACGGGAGTGAGACACGAAGGGCAAGAAAGAGCAGGGGGGTCTCACAGCACCGCCCTTCTTTTAAAAAACTATTTCGTGTATATTAATAAAAATACACTCACCTGTATTCATAAGGTACAAAATCCATAAGGTACAAAATCTCTATAATGGAAAGCCAACCCTGCCCCCCATCTTTGGACCCGGTCAGTCAGTTCAGTCGCTCAGTCGTGTCCGACTCTTTTGCGACCCCATGTCTGCAGGCTGGGCAGCTTTGCCTCCTGCCCCCTGTTCTAAAGGGGGGATGAGATGGTTGGATGTTCTAAAGGGGCCCTGCTCCCAAGTGCTCAGCGCTGACCTTCTTCCTTCTGCTGCTGCTGCTGCTAAGTCGCTTCAGTTGTGTCTGACTCTGTGCGACCCCACAGATGGCAGCCCACCAGGCTCCCCCGTCCCTGGGATTCTCCAGGCAAGAACACTGGAGTGGGTTGCCATTTCCCTCTCCAATGGTCCATAGGATTTTCCAGGCAAGAGTACTGGAGTGGGTCGCCAGTGCCTTCTCCGACCTTCTTCCTAGGATTTACCAGAAATCTGGGCTGCTTCCACTTGGAACCTGCTGCTAAATTTGGCAACACCAAGGACCGTTCCTAGTCCTGAACAGCCCTGAGCATCAGCCCATGCGGCGAGCCAGACAGAATAGGTCTCAGCTGCCCTTGGAGCCCCAGATACAGCTTGAGAAATTTAGGCTGGAGGAACTCAGGTAAGACCTTGTAATGGGCAAGATTGTCACAATTCTGAAACGAGTGGCCAAGGGAACTAACAATTTTTTCTGAAGATCCTACCTGGACTAGGTTATTTTAAAATGGTGTATAATAATGAATCTATAACACCATAAAACACAAGATAAAACATAATTTAGAGCCAGAGGACTGCCTTGCATCCTCTTTCCAACAAGCATTGACTCTAAGCCTAGTCAATATTTATTAAGATTTAATATTTTTAGTAATTCATGTAAAGTGTGTATAATACAAAGTACTTCAGTCATGTCCAACTCTGCGAGCCTATGAACTGCAGCCTGCCAGGCTCCTCTGTCCAGGGGATTCTCCAGGCAAGAATACTGGAGTGGGTTGCCATGTCCTTCTCCAGGGCAACTTCCCAACCCATAAAATATGTGCATTATATACAAATTTAGGTGATCGATATGTGTCACACTTTATACTGCTTTTCAGTTCAGTTCAGTCGCTCAGTCATGTTTGACTCTTTGTGACTCTATGGACAGCAGCACGCCAGGCCTCCCTGTTCATCACCAACTCCCAGAGTTTACTCAAACTCATGTCCATTGAGTCAGTGATGCCATCCAACCATCTCATCCTCTGTCGTTGCCTTCTCCTTCCGTCTTCAATCTTTCCCAGCTTCAGGGTCTTTTCCAATGAGTCAGTTCTTCACATCGGGTAGCCAAAGTATTGGAGTTTTAGCTTCAGCATCAGTCATTCCAATGAATATTCCATACTGATTTCCTTTAAGATTGACTGGTTGGATCTCCTTGCAGTCCAAGGGACTCTCAAGAGTCTTCTCCAAAATCACAGTTCAAAAGCATCTATTCTTCGGTGCTCAGCTTTCTTTATAGTCCAACTCTCACAGCCTTCCTTCCAAGGAGCAAGCGTCTTTTAATTTCATGACTTCCGTCACCATCTGCAGTGATTTTGGAGCCCAAAAAAAGTCTCTCACTGTTTCTATTGTTTTTCCATCTATTTTCCATGGAGTGATGCAACCTTATGCCATGATCTTAGTTTTCTGAATGTTGAGTTTTAAGCCAACTTTTTCACTCTCCTCTTTCACTTTCATCAAGAAACTCTTCAGTTCCTCTTCACTTTCTGCCATAAGAGTGGTGTCATCTGCATATCTGAGGTTATTGATATTTCTCCCACCAATCTTGATTCCAGCTTGTGCTTCATCCAACCTGGCATTTCACATGATGTACTCCGCATACAACTTAAATTAGCAGGGTGACAATATACAGCCTTGACGTATTCCTTTCCCGATTTGGAACCAGCCTGTTGTTTCATGTCCAGTTCTAACTGTTGCTTCTTGACCTGCATACAGATTTCTCAGGAGGCAGGTCAAGTGGTCTGGTATTCCTGTCTCTTGAAGAATTTTCCATAGTTTGTTGTGATACACACAATCAAAGGCTTTGGAGTAGTCAATAAAGCAGAAGTAGATGTTTTTCTGGAAATCTCTTCCTTTTTTGATGATCCAACAGATGTTGGCAATTTGATCTCTGATTCCTCTGCCTTTTCTAAAACCAGCTTGAACATATGGTTCACATACTGTTGAAGCCTGGCCTGGAGGATTTTGAGCATTATTTCATTAGCATGTGAGATGAGTGCAATTGTGCTGTAGTTTGAACATTCTTTGCCTTTCTTTGGGATTGGAATGAAGAGTGACCTTTTTCAGTCATGTGGCCACTACTGAGTTTTCCAAATTTGCTGGCATATTGAGTGCAGCACTTTCACAGCATCATCTTTTCAGATTTGCAGTAGCTCAGCTGGAATTCCATCACCTCCGTTAGCTTTGTTCATAGTGATGCTTCCTAAGGCCCACTTGACTTCACATTCCAGGATGTCTGGCTCTAGGTGAGTGATCACACCATCGTGGTTATCTGGGTCGTGAAGATCTTTTTTGTATAGTTCTTCTGTGTATTCTTGCCACCTCTTCTTAATATCTTCTGCTTCTGTTAGGTCCATACCATTTCTGTCCATTATTGAGCCCATCTTTGCATGAAATGTTCCCTTGGTATCTCTGATTTTCTTGAAGAGATCTCTAGTCTTTCCCATTCTATTGTTTTCTTCTATCTCTTTGCAATGGTCTGCTGAGGAAGGCTTCTTTTCTCTTGTTGCCATTCTTTGGAACTCTGCATTCAGATAGGTATATCTTTCCTTTTCTCCTTTACCTTTCACTTCTCTTCTTTTCTCAGCTATTTGTAAGGCCTCCTCAGACAACCATTTTGCCTTTTTGCATTTCTTTTTCTTGGGGACAGTCTTGATCACTGCTTCCTGTATAATGTCACAAACCTCCATCCATAGTTCTTCAGGCACTCTATCAGATCTAATCCCTTCACTTCCACTGTATAATCAAATGATTTAGGTCATACCTGAATGGTCTAGTGGTTTTCCCTACTTTCTTCAATTTAAGTCTGAATCTGGCAATAAGGAGTTCATGATCTGAGCCACAGTCAACTCCCAGTCTTGTTTTTGCTAAGTGTATAGAGCTTCTCCATCTTTGGCTGCAAAGAATATAATCAATCTGACTTTGGTATTGACCATCTGGTAATGTCCATGTGTAGAGTCTTCTCTTTTGTTGTCGGAAGAGGGTGTTTGCTATGACCAATGTGTTCTCTTGGCAAAACTCTGTTAGCCTTTGCCCTGTTTTGTTTTGTACTCCAAGGCCAAATTTGCCTGATACTCCAGGTATCTCTTGACTTCCTACTTTTGCATTCCAGTACCCTATAATATAAAGGACATCTTGTTTGGGTGTTAGTTCTAGAAGGTCTTATAGGTCTTCATAGAACTGTTCAACTTCAGCTTCTTCAGCATTCCTGGTTGGGACATAGACTTGGATTACTGTGATATTGAATGATTTGCCTTAGAAACTAACAGAGATCATTCTTTTATTTTTGAGATTGCATCCAAGTACTGCATTTCGGACTCTTTTGTTGACCATGATGGCTACTCCATTTCTTCTAAGGGATTCTTGCCCACAGTAGTAGATATAATGGTCATCTGAGTTAAATTTGCCCATTCCACAGCCCTGTCTAACTCAATGAAACTATGAGCCATGCTGTGTAGGGCCACCCAAGATGGACAGGTCATGATGGAGGGTTCTGATAAAACATTGTCTACTGGAGAAGGGAATGAAAACCACTTCAGTATTCTTGCCTTGAGAACCCCATGAACAGTATGAAAAGGCAAAAAAGATAGGACACTGAACATGAACTCCCCAAGTCAGAAGGTACCCAATATGCTGCTGCAGAAGAGTGGAGAAGTAACTCCAGAAAGAATGAAGAGATGAACCCAAAGCAAAAACAATGCCCAGTTGTGGATGTGACTGGTGATGGAGGTAAAGTCCGATGCTGTAAAGAACAATATTGCATAAACACCTGGAATGTTAGGTCCATGAATCAAGGCAAATTGAAAATGGTCAAACAGGAGATGGCAAGAGTGAACATCCACATTTCAGGAATCAGTGAACTAAAATGGACTGGAATGGGCTAATTTAAGTCAGATGATGTAACGCTTTCCACCAAAAGCCCTCCCATGCACTTAAAACTAAGCATTAAATACACAGGAATCAGCACACACATATTTGCAACACTGTCTGCAACACGGACAGAAAGTAGCCACAGCCTCGCAGCGTTCATTTCAGCAGGGACCCTCTAGTCCACCACGCTCTCTGTGTTTCTCATCAGCTGGGCTGCAGCTGCAGTGAGATTTCCTCTGCAGCTGTGCCTGACCCCAGGCTGCCTTCCTACCAGCAAGATCGGGGTTGGTGGTTAAGAGTAAAGTCCTCGGCACCGAGCTAAGTCATCTTTCCCAAGTAATTTGCTTCTGGAGATACCCGGAAATACATTCAGAAGCCCAGGCAGTCAAGTAGAGCGAATACTCCATCAGATAAATGACAGGTACCTCCATCAAAAGGGGAGAGGGAGGCGGAGCCCATGCTGCCTGTTCACCGCCCACGAACGAACTCAAAGGTGCCGGGAACCTCTGGGCACCTCCTGGCTCCCACTAGGTGAGGTCATCTTTCCACAGTGACAACTACAGACACTTGGGGGAAGTTCACCCTCTGCCTGGGCCAGTCTGTCTGTGACATGGGTCCCTGGTATGCTCCCAGGTCAGAACAGAAGGATGCTTTATCAGCTTCCAGCCTCTTAGGCGTAGGGGAATACCTCTAGTTACCTCTGAAAGAGAGCTTGTTCCTTCTCTTCCCCCCACCCCACCTCCCCCACCCCACCTACCTCCCCCACCCCACCCACCTTCCAGTTTTGACCACTGGCGTCCTCTCCTGGCAGTGTGCTTGCATGGCCAGTGAATAGTGGAGAGCCTTTTCCACCAGCTCCTTCTAACCAGGGCCTGTGGGACATGCACAGGTGTGAGGAAGCAACTGGCAGAGTTGAAGCACAGGACGCCCCAGGAGTGGCCCACTTTCTGCCGCCATAGCCAGGGTTAGCCAAGGCTCCCCCTTTCCCTGGAGGAACAGGAACTTCAAGTACTAAGTCCTTCCCAAGGGCCCAGAATAGCACCTGAGTGCACCTGAGATCCCGCCCAATCAGGGAGCAGATCCCGGTTGCCCCAAGACTAGCCCGGAGGAGTGGGATAGCCAACCAGGAAGTGGATAACGGGAGAAACGTGGACCGCAGACCGTGAGGTTCTGCTACAGGCCAGGAGAGGGCGCCTTCCTGGGAGGCGGAGACTGTTTCTGCACAAAAGGGACTTCTGCTCCAGACCTGCACATCCCGGGCTGCAGTCACCCATTTTCAATGTGACGACCGACCAGGAAGAGACACTTTCTCCCAAAATTCCCACAGAGAGACCGGACGGGCCCGGCTGTGTCCTCCCCGCAGGCTGTGTGGCGACCTCATTCTGAACACAGCACCAGCTGTCCCTTGCAGGCAGTGCAGGCTAAGAGGGTGGCTCCCCGCCCTTCCTGCAAAGACAGGACAAGGGCCTCGGGGGACAGTGCATGATGCACAGCTCTGACCTGGGGAAGCGTTACAGCACCCAGGGCCTCCCCCAGTGGACCACACCATCACCTGCTTCCGTGAGGGTTGACTGCCTTGCTCTCAGACTTCAATACACGGGACGGAGCCCAGGAGAGGGTCATTGTGGCCTGGTCCCCGGGCCACAAATGCAGGTGCTCATAGAGGACTTGAACTCAAGGTTTTTACTTCTACATTTTCCATCCTCTGCTCCTCCAAAAGAACTTCCTGCCGTGGTGCGATGTCCCCTGGAGGACTGTGAGATCTGTTTTGCACACAGGAGGTGGTTGGACCTGCAGAGCTAGGTGGAGATCTCTGGCCTCACTCCCCCACAGTCTGTTGATGGTAACTCTCAAGTTGATCCACCTTCACTGCCCTGGTCAAAGCTACCAACAGCTCTTGCTTGAAAAACTGCAGCAGCCTCTTTGGAAGTCAAATAATAAATAAAAATACGTGTTCTGTTTACCTCACAGAGTCACAGTGAAGGTGAAATGAAATAGTACATGTGAAAATACGTATCCCCATACCTGGCACATTCTAGATGCTCAAAAATGTGCTTTTGATTTAAAAGGGAAGTAATACCAAAGATATGTTAAGCTGCAATATTAATAAACGCAACACAAATTTTCAAAAAGAAACCTGCAGCTGTCTCCCAACAAGTCCATCCATGCACTCTGGTCCCTAGTTCCTTCCACATACAGCAGCTGGAATCAGATTTTCTAAAGCACAAATCTGATCATGTCCAACCTTCATAATCAACAGAAGTGGATTTGCTGCAGTACAAATGCCACCTGCTGCCTGAACCAGTTTCTCCACTGGCCCTTTGTCTCTGGGAATGGTACCTGAGGCTTGTTCCGTGAGTGGTCCTATATCCAGCCACTGAGAGGACTCTATTTGCATGATGCATATAAAGTTAGCCAAATCTGTCCTCCCTGCTTTTATTGCATCTGTGCCTCCCAACCCTGACTCAGAGAGCTGGGACTTCACTGAGTACACGGCTATGTTGTATGAACTGATTTGATCCTGCTTTCTAATCATTGAGTGTTTAATACATTTGATGTTGGGCAGAATTTGATCTAAGTCCATATAACATTGTCCACTGCCACCTACTGTTGGCTACCATAATCTACCAAAAAATCATCTAATCCCTGTGTGTGACCACATAAAAGGTCATGCTTTCAACGTAAGAAGAAAGATACAGGTGGAGGCTGAGGGAAGGTAGAGGATCTCCAAGAAAACCCTGCTGCTCAGACACCTACAGTTCCTGGAGAGAAGTTCTACCTGGCAAGAAGTATCCAATATTTGAAGTTTCTAGGGCTCCAGAAAAATTCCACAGAATTTTACCCATGCTTTTTGAACTCTTAAAAACTCTCTTGGATGTATAGCATGTGAAAATGATGCTGTCTCCCTGTGTCTCTAATTCATTCATCCAACATATACATATGGAGTCTCTACAGTGTGCCAAGTACATGTCTAAGACCTGAGGATTCAACAAAGTGAAGCTTATAATCTGAAGAATTCTGCAGGTTGGGTCCTAGTTATAGTCTCCTAATTGCACTGCTGGACAATTCTGATTAAAGCACAGAGTGGTCAGATCAATGATGGACAATATTGGTGCCCCATCCAGACCCCTTGCGGCCCTGTGTTAATAAACCTGGCACAATGACATGATGCAGAACCCTCCCTCCTCCGGCTCTCAACTCTTTATGCCTTCTACTCTCTCCCAATGAAATTTTTAACCTGCTTATCTGTGTCCCTTCCAGCCCATCCATCCTCCTTGGCCCTTCTTCCTCTGTCATCCAGGAGAACTAAATCCCTGCTTCTAAAGTACACCCAGCATCCTGATCCATTCCCAGGAAGGATGTATTAGTATTTCTCCCAAAGTGGAGAAAGCAAGAAGCCTTCATGTAGGAAGACCCATCCAGCACGGATTTCTATATAGACTCACAGGGAAAAGGCCGTCCCAGTGAGGAGAAGCGAGAAGCAAGAAAGGAAAGGGGAGCAGAAGCAGTGGCTTCAGCTCAGAGGACACAGTGGGTGAGAGGAGGAGGAATGGGGAGGACTGAGAGCAAGAGTGGGGCCACAGTGTGTCAGGTCTGGAGTGCCAGGATCAGAAAGGCGACTCTGTCAGTGGGCGATGAAGGGTGGGAAGTCTGCTTTACACTTCCTATTAAAATATTAATCTCAATCTGAATTGAGTACAGCCATCTGAATTTGTACTCCAAGCCCATCATTTATAAGGCTTGGTCTTTGGCAACCCAACCTCACTAAGCCTTAATTTCCTTATCTTTAAAATGGGGATGGTAACAGTAGTTACCCATTGGGCAACTACCCAATTAAGCAACAGTTAAATGATACACTAAGTTTAAAACCCTTAGTTCCATGCTGGCATGTTCGACAGTCCTCGGTGATCAGAAAATATTATACTGAGTTTATTATTATATTATACTGAGTTTCCCATCATAGTCACACAGAAAGCCATGCATGAAACAGTACTTTCTTTACAATTTTCAGAACTATAAGCTTCCTTGCCAACACCATGAAAGAGAAAACAGTGTCTTTAAAAAAAGGATTTCCTCTCTAATTCTTCAAGTGGATTTCATTTTGGATAAGGGGAAAAGAAAATGTTCCATGGGAGCTCTGCAGTGTTTTCCACATCACAAGCTCTGCTTGGACAAAGGATATACCTCCCTGTAAGGTGAAGTTTCCTCATCTGTAAAGCAGAGGTTGAACCAAAGATCTCCAAGGACCAAGTCAGAATACCAATGCTGCAGTCCAGCCTGGTTTAGGACGACCTTTTTCCTCCTCTTAGCCCAGTCTCCCTGAGATGCTCCAGCTAAAATAGTCTTCCCAATAACAAAATTAAAAACAAAATTTCATAAGATGATATTCTCTCTTGAGTCTTACTGCAGTGATTCTCAGCCAAGGGATTTTGCCTCAAAGGAGACATTTGGCAATATCTGGAGACATTTCTGATGTCTCAAGGTGGGGCAGGGGAGGTGCCACTGGCATCTAGAGGAGAGAGGCCAGGGATGCTTCCAGCATTCTCCAAGGCACATGATGGACCCCGCACCACAGAATTATCCAGCCAGCAGTCACTAGCGCTGGGGTTGAGAGAGTCTGGTTTCTCTTAAAGCACAGTTCCTGTGGACGACTGAATTGCCTTGGTGTTGAGGTCCAGGGATGTGGGCGTACAGGGACTACCCGCTTTGCATCGTGTCCCGGTCATGACCTGGGAGTTCCTGCCGACTCTGAGATTCCTGAGATCCCGGCTACTTAAAACCCCCACAAAGCTTAAGCTATGTTCCAGCTGCATGACTTTTTTCTTATGTAGGATCTGATTAAGCTGTTTCTAAAACCTAAAACCAGAATCACTTTGTGGATTTGGTTAAGTCATACCAAGTCCACGGACCTTCAACCTCAGTGGAACTTTATACGTGGGACAACTTTATCTGATAAATAATTAGCAGCTGCTTGCTGAGGGTTGGCAGCTGGAACAGCTTTAAACTGTGATTAACAGATTCTCACTCCATCACACTTACACTATCTGACTTTGGAGAAAGCATAACAAACACACCTAATGAGGCTTTTAAAGTCCAGAGTTCTTTTCCGCTGATTGCCTCTTTTCTACTCCCTAATCCTGCTGTTCCTCAGGACCTTACCAGAATCGCAAGTGCTCTAAAACTCTGTCCTGAACTGTTTTTTTTAACCAGCTTCCAAGGAACACTGTCCCTTTCGCCCCACACAGCAACAACAACGGACTAAGTTTGTTCTCTTGGACATTACCCGCTTCTTCAGGGACGCACTTAAACCCATCAGGAGATCCCTCATGAGGAAGACATCTGACACCCAGGGTGTGTGAAATAGTCTCGCCCTCATATGAGCTATTCCAGTCCAGGCAGTGAGAACAGAGAGAATCTTGTGTATTTAGAAGGAAGAAGAGATTCCCGTGTCCCTCCACGTAGTACGACGCTGTCAACTCCCTGAGAAGGTGTGATAACAGAGCTCCCGCTAGAGGGCGCCACAAGGATTCTCTAATTCCCCTCCTCCAGACCGACCTCTGGAGAAGGAAATGGCAACCAACAGCAAATCACAATTTTGAATCATGCTTTGCATTGTTTATTTTGCACTGATCATCTCATCAATAGCAGCTTCAAAGAGCATTGCCCTTGCTTTACAGAAAAGGAACGTTTCAGTGCCTTGCGCCGAGGTCACGTGGTCAGTGTGGTGGGAGAGCAAGGGTCTTTCTCTCCTTGCTGGCTGGGACAGTCAATATTCCAGGAATGTAAACCAAGAGAATCTCAGACATGCCAGAAAGAATTGTATCACCTTTTCACCATCAAAAACATTTTTTCTGGCATCTAACAAGCTGGTAAACATTTTTGCTGGTATCTAACATTTTTGCTTGGTATCTAATAAGCTGGTATCTGACAAGGGGACGACAGAGGATGAGATGGTTGGATGGCATCACCGACTCAATGGACATGAGTTTGAGCACCTCTGGGAGCTGGTGATGGACAGGGAAGCCTGTCATGCTGCAGTTCATGGGGTCGCAAAGGTCGGACAGGACTGAGGGACTGAACTGAACTGAACAAATGTTCCTGATAAAATGTATTCTTGTCTTGTCTTCAGTGATAATATAGGCAAAGAAGAATTAGTTCTTCTACAAGTTATTATATTCTTAAACTTAAGATTTGCTAAGCCTTGTACATGTGACCAAGGGCTTCCCAGGTGGTGCTAGTGGTAAAGAAAGTTGCTCAGTAGTGTCAGACTCTTTGTGACTCTGTGGACTGTAGCTTGCCAGGTTCCTTTATCCATGGAATTCTCCAGGTCAGAATACCATAGTGAGTAGTTTTTCCTTTCTCCAGTGGATCTTCTCAACCCAAGAATCGAACCCAGGTCTCCCACATTGCAGGCAGATTATTTGCCCTCTGAGCCCAGTGATAAAGAACCTGCCTGCTAATAAAGGAGACTTAAGAGATGAAGATTCAATCCTTGGGTGGGGAAGATCCCCTGGAGAAGGGCATGGCAATCCACTCCAGTATTTTTGCCTGGAGAATCCCATGGACAGAGGAGCCTGGCAGGCTACAGTCCATGGGGTTGCAAAGAATTGTACATTATTGAAGCGACTTAACACACACATGCATATAACCATGAGGGTAGAAGGTATAATACCCACTTTACAAGTGAGAAAACTGAGGTCTGGAGACAGTGACCTATCCAAGTCAAGAGCTGGGGATTCAGACCCTGATTTACCCGAGCCCAGAGCCCGGTCTCTTAACCTGTACACTGTACTGCCCCTTTATTAGTTTTGTAATTGCAACATAACATCCATACAGCGCACAAATTTTTACATGTCACCACCACCAAGATGAAGAGACAGAACATTTCCATGACTCCAAATCCCCTTAAGCTTCCTCCCTGGGCAGGTACTCTCCTGACTGTCTGCTGTATTATCTCTTCAGGAGAGCTGGAAGCACTTGAGCGGACACGCAGCCTATGCTAAGACCACACACTCCTTCAAGAAACCACTACAAAGATGGAAGCCATGACTGATCTTTTTGTCACAGTTACAGCTGTGCCCGAGTGCAGTCAAAAACCACGAACAACACACCCAGCATGTCATACTTGAACAACTGGACATCCACTCACTAAAACAGGAATCTAGACATAAAGGTTCACCAAAATTAATTCAAAGCAGATCCCAGACCTAAATGTAAAACACAACACTACAAAACTCCTGCAAGATGACCTTGGGTTTGGCAATGACTTCTTAGATACGACACCAAAGGTATGATCCATGAAAGAAAGAATTGATAAGCTGGACTTCATTAATTTTTCCTGCACTGTGACAGACTCTGTGAAAAGAATGAAAAGAAAGCCACAGACTGGGAGGTAATATTTGTAAAAGACATATCTGATAAAAGAATATTATCTAAAATATTCAAAGAGCTCTTAAAAGTCAAAAATAAGAAGACAAATAACTGATTTTAAAAATGGGCCAAAGACCTTAACAGACACCTCACCTAAAAGGATCTATAAATGGTAAATAAGCACATGAAATGATGCTCTATATCACAGGTCATAAAGAAATGTGTATTAAGAGAATGAGATACCTCTAGACAACTATTAAAATGGTGAAATTTCAGAACACTGAAAGCATCAAATATTGGTCAAATGTAGAGCAAGAGGAAATGCAAAATGATACAGCCACTTCGGCAATTTCTTACAAAACTGAACATATTCCTACCAAATGATCAAGTAACCACATTCCTTGATATTGACTCAAAGCGGTTTAAAAATGCATCGACATGGATGTTTATTGCAGTTTCATTCTTAATTGCCAGAACGTGGATGTAGCCAAGATGTACTTTACTAGGTGAACAAATAAATAAATTTTAGTACATTCAGAAAATGGAATATTGTTCAGCATTAAAAAAAATTGAGATATCAAGCCATGAAAAGACATGAAAGAATCTTGAATGCATATTACTAAGTGAAAGAGAGCTCCAGGTGGTTCAGTGGGTTAAGAATCTGCCTCCAATGCAGGAGACACAGGTTCGATCCCTGGGCCAGAAAGATCCCCTGGAGGAGGGCATGGCAACTCACTCCAGCATTCTTGCCTGGAGAATTCGATGGTCAGAGGAGCCTGGTGGGCTACGCTCCATAGGGTCTCAAAGAGTCAGACATGACTAAAGCGACTGAGCAAGCGAAAGAAGCCAATGTGAAAAGATTACCTACTGCATGAATACAGTTATATGAATTCTAGAAAAGCAAAACCATGGAGACAGAAAAGATCAGTGGTTGTCAGGGGCAGGCAGGGAGGAAGGAATGAACAGGCGGAGCACACAGGAATTGTAGGGCCATGAAGCTGCTCTGTATGATACTATAATGGTGGACACATGTTAATATACATTTGCCCAAGCTCGTAGAATGTGCATCATCAAGAGTGAACTCTACTATAAACTGTGGACTCTTGGTGATAATGATGTGCCAATGTAGGTTCATCAGTTGTAACAAATGCACCACTCTGTTGGGAAATGTTGATAATGGGGAAGGCTGTGCATATGCTGGGACACAAGGGTGTATGGGAAATCTCTATACTTCCACTCAATTTTGATATGAATGTAATACTGTTCTAAAAGATAAAATCTATTTTTTTTTAAAAAGTCACCTCCTCCCCCAGGATATTCAGAAATTGTTGCCCTGGGGGTTCCCTCATCCCTCAACAATTACTCCTCTTACAACCTTATTTGGAAACCACTGGCTTCTTGTGAACAAGCATCTGCCATTTAATGGCTCTGTGACCCTGTAATCTTGGGCAAATTCTTTCACCTCTGGTTTTAGTGTATTACCCATAAAATGGGGATAATCACTTCCTTATGGAATTCTAGGAGGGATTAAATGAGGAATCAATGTCGAAAACCTGTACTTGCAATTCCTTTCCATTCCCCTAAGGTGTCTGGGCTTTGATCTGAGGACAATTAAGGTCTCACCTAAGAATTTTAAGGAGGGGAGTGATGTGATTAGCTTTGTTTAGAAGTATCACTGATCTGAAAATATCATTTAGTCAGCAACACAATTAGGGATGGAAGAGGAGAGGGCAGGCTTGAGGTCCCAGGGAAGTGATCAGACTGTGTCTGGTAGCCACTCAAGGTGAGAGATGGGAGCAGAGACAGTGGGGGAGAGCCCTAGCCTTGATTCTTCCTTTCCCTTCACCGTCCACGTCTGCTCCAATAGCAGGTCTTACGTTCTCCACCAGGGTAACCAGACCCTTCACCTCTCTCACCTCTGCGGCCCCTACTGCCATCTGGGCTTCTTGGTCCCTAGTCCTGGACTCCTTACAATGGGTTCCCATGATATTTCCTGCCTGCAACCCCAATTCATTCTCTGATTTAAATCAAATCTCATCCAATCCCCACCTTAAAATCCTCTAGTAGTTTCCCTGTCACATTGAATAAGATAAAATTCCTTAGGCCAGCACTAGGATCTGGCTGATTTCCTTTCCCACTTCATTGCCAATCTACCCTCCACCTCTAAAGCATCACTGACTCAATGGATATGAACTTGGGCAAACTCCAGGAGATAGTGAGGGACAGGGAGGCCTGGCCTGCTGCAGTTCATGGGGTCGCAAAGAGTACAACATTACTTAGCAACTGAACAGCAGCAATAGTTGATTTGCAATGTTATGTTAGTTTCAACAAAGTTATTTGGCTATACATATATGTATATCTATTCATTTTCAGATTCTTTTACCATATAAATTATTACAGAATATTGAGTAGCGTTCCCTGTGCCACCATAGTACTTTTAACTGCTGTTATAGCATATAGTATACCTTATTGGGTTACCTGTTTGTGAATCAGCCTTTCCCATTCTTTTTTGGCATAGGAACCATTTTCTTATTTTCTTTGCATGCCCAACATCTTGCTCAGTATCTAAACCCAGTATGTGTTCAACACATATTTGTACAATGAATGAATATAATGCTTCTCAGTTAAGGTTCTTATTGAGCCTACTTTTATTTCTCACAAAGTCACTTCCTGAATAATCCCTCCTGGCATTGATTTACAACCTTTCCCTTCTCATACTTGTAATCAAGACTTGCTCATGTTCAACATTCAACTGTCCTCTCATTCAACTGTAAAGGAGATGCTCTCTAACCATAGCTCCCCAAACTTCTCTTTCACTGCATAATTTCTCTGAATTAGCTCACCTTCCTCCTCTTCCACTCTTGCATAGTGAAAAACTCACCAGTTCTCCCCTATACACCTTCTGAGACAATACTTCTCCAGGGATAACCAATCTCAAGTTGATCAATTGTTCAAAATACACATTGCTGTGTCCCACCTCAACCTGATAGACTCTCCAGAGTTGAGGTCTGGGAATATGCATTTTTAACATTCCAGGTGGTTCTGAGGAAATCAGAATATGTCACCCTCTTTGACAGAATTTATTTTGAGATGATAGCATATTAAGCAGTAATAAATGCAGAAAGGCTTGCCCTTTTCTGCCTAAAGGCAAGAAATAAATTCTCCTTTGACTGGAGACAAACACTTATCAGCTCAGACACCAACCAGAAGGATCTGCAACAAACCCTGCTAACTTTTATCTTTCAAGTCAAGGAAGAGAATAACTAACTAGCGCTAGCTGGATTACTCCCTAGCCCAAACCCATTTACTTGTCAACTCTTCACAGATTTATTGTTCCCTTGCCTAAAAGATATAAAACTTTCCTGCTCTGGTCATTTCTTCACATCTTCATTCTTTAACGAACCTGTAAAAATTCAATAAAATGTGCGTGCTTTTCTCCTGTTAATCTTTGTCAGTTTAATTTTCAGACCCAGCAAGGAACCCTAAGAAGGCTGAGAAAAACTTTTTCCTCCTTCATAATTCTCAAGCACACCAACATTTAAAACTGCTAGTAAGCTATTTTTGGTTATTTTAATAGTTAATATTCTTACAATGCAAAAAGTTCCAAAAGTGCAATAAGATTTTGGCAGCTGGCTACACCTAATATAGAATAAGATGCTATAATTAATAAAGCATATTAATAAATGCTACTATTAATAAAATTAATAAAATGCTAGCAACCCAACAGAAAAAGGGGTAAGAGTCATGAACAGACATTTTTTAGAACTGCCAACAGCATATGCAGTGAAAGTCACCCAGTCGTGTCTGTTTCTTTGTGACTCCATGGACTGTACAGTCCAAGAAATTCTCTAGGCCAGAATACTGGAATGGTTAGCCTTTCCCTTCTCCAGGGGATCTTTCCAACCCAGGGATCGAACCCAAGACTCCTGCATGGCAGGTGGATTCTTTACCAGCTGAGCCACAAGGGAAGCCGATAAACATATGAAAAGATGCACTATCTTGACAAATTAAGCACACATCAGTCTGTTCCTTAAATATATATACCCTAAGCATTCTTGCACTTGGGCACCAAACATACTCAAGATCCCAGACCAGAGATCGAACTTGGGCCCCCTGTACTGGGAGCACAGAGTCTTAGCCACTAAACCACCAAGAAAGTCCCAGTAACTGATGATTGTTAAAAAACAAAATTTGACTGAGTAAATTTTTAAAGATCTTATTGGCTTTATTCACTGGTTCATGAATCAGCAGCATCTCATCTAGCAGACAGAAAGGAGCTTTGAATAGCTCAGAAAATAAAAGTTTTATAGCAGAAGAGGGGAGGACAATGAAGCTACTAGCAAAGAGGGGATTGTTTCAGGCAAGGTTATGTGTTTATCCAGCACTATTCACTAAATAAACCAAATTTTCCCCATTGATTTGATGATATGCCATCTTTTTTGTATAATAAATTCCTATTTGTATCCGGGTTTGAAGAATCCATTCTTTCTCCATCTGTAGCCAAAGATAACCTGTAGCTTTGGAAGACAAAGCAAAAATAAAAAAGTAAATATTCTGCCCACTTTATTCTACATTAGCTCCTTAATGACTTTGCTAAGACAACTAACTGGTTTTGAGTAGCTAAGACAGCTAGTTAGAAGTATTTGGAATGTAAATGCAAAATCCACCTAAAGATGGTCCATGAAGATCAGAAAGCCCTTCCCAGTTGCATTTCAACAATGCCCAGCACAGTGTTGGAGCCCGGGGCAGACCACTCCCAAATATGCCTCATGGCATATTCATTGTTTTGAAGGAGGAGAAGGGGACAACAGAGGATGAGATGGTTGAATGGTATCATCGACTCAATGGACATGAGTTTCAGCAAGGTCCAGGAGTTGCTAATGGACAAGGAAGCCTGGCGTGCTGCAGTCCATAGAGTCACAAAGAGTCAGACATGACTGAACGACTGAACTGAACTAAAAGTTACTTAAAAGATGTGATACACACACACACACACACACACACACACACACACACACACACATATATAATACTACTCGATCATAAAAAAGAATGAAAGTTTGGCATTCACAGCAGCATGGATGGACTTGGAGAGTGCTATTATAAGTGAAGGTCTTCCCTGGTAGGAATCTGCCTGCAATGCAGGAGATCTGGGTTCTGATCTCTGGCTTGGGAAGATACCCTGGAGAAAGGAATGGCTACCCACTCCAGTATTCTTGCCTGAAGAATCCCATGGACAGGGGAGTCTGGTAGACTACAGTCCATGGGGTCGCAAAGAGTCGGACATGACTGAGTGACTAACACACACGCTCACACACACACACTCTCTGTGAAATAAACCAGACAGAGAAAGACCCATACTATATGATATCACTTATATGTAGAATCAAAAAAACATGACAAATTAGTAAACATAACAAAAAAGCAGACTCACAGATAGAGAGAACAAACTAGTGGTAACCAGTGGAGAAGGGGAGCGGGGCAACATGGGTGGGCGAAGTGGGAGGTACAAGCTATTGAGTGTACGACAGGCTCAAGGATGTACTGGACAACACAGGGAACACAGCCAATATTTTGTAATAACTGTAAATGGAAAGTGGCCTTTAAAAACTTCATTAAAAAATAGCTGCTTAACAAACAGTTGATGCAAGAAAGGCACTTTGACCATTCTCTCTGTTCCTTGAAAGCAGGAAATAAATCTCCACGTGAAAGGTGCCCTCCCTACATCTAGAAGTAGAGGACACCCTTATTCTCAGAGATGGGGAATTTGAACTGGGAGGCTTTTTTAAGCAAACCTGGCTACATCTTTAATTTACTACTTCAAGCCCAAACTCTGTTTAGTTTCTTCACTAAGAACCCAAAGCCAAAATGTCTTGTTCCATCAATTCCTCACAAATTTATTGGTTCTTTGTCTAAAAAGTACAAAAGTTGCCTGCCTTAACCACTTCTTAGGTTCATTTTCCACCAGACCTCCACACAAATTAATTAAAATTTGTATTAGTTCAGCCACAAGATGATCAGAAAGAGGTAGAGAGAGATAGTTCCCCCTCCAGGACAACAGCTTGATGCTGAATTAACAAAGCACATAATCTCCAGGCAGTCAGTTTGCTTCAGTTTGCCAGCATGAGCAAAAATTTCATCTGTAAATGGGGTTTTTGTCTCAACCCCATGAAAACAGGACTTCACGGAGCAAAAAACTTGGCTTTGAACCCAATGTGAGCGGATGCCTTCCTTAGGCACCTCCACCCACAGGAGCATTTCCTTCTTCCTTAACCTCAAGGGCCAGTCTGAAAAAAAAAAAAACAAAAAAAAAAACACCTTTTCAGATTTCCTTGGCAAATTTTGCTTTCAGTTCACTTCTCCCACAAATCTTATTAAAATGCTCTTCTCTGTTGAAGGATGTGAAAAACCTTGAGAATTCTAAGTGTGATAGTTAGGCTTTCTAACTACTGTTCCATCACCCAGTTAGTGCACCCTTGCTATGTAAAAGGGACTATGCCAGTAATTATAAACAATATAAAGACAAATGCGATATTATCCCATTTCTGAAGATTACAGCCCACTGGATAAACAAACAGCCACAGTACAAGTCATAACATGATCAAAACCATTCTGGCAAGGGCAAGGGGCTTGGCTGGAGAGTATTTTTATATCAACTTTAGCATGCAACTCAGTTTTTCTGGGTCTCCCTTTTCTCATCTGAAAAACAGAGGAAAATCCATATCAACCTCATGTAAGTATGAGAGCATTTCTCCTAATGAGAGAAATAAATGAAACACGCACATAGACAGTATGCTACATTGCCTAGTACACAGAGGGCACCAGATACAGGAACCATTCTTATTTCGAAGAGCTATAGGAGTCTGCTGAATGGACCATTCATTACATCTTGGGCCTTTCAGAACAAATAGTTTTCACAAAATTGGAGACATAGAATCCAGATAAAGGCTACAATTTGGGAACCAGACTGAGGCCAGTTAGGGTAATTCCAAGGTGCCTGAAGGGTGTGCTCTGCTTTCTGAGAACAGTCTGCAAAGGCAGCAGAGGACAAGAGAAGACCAAAAAGGATGAAATTAGTGTTAGGAAAAATAAAAAGTTACCCGCCATTCCAGTCTAAAAGGATCAAGCCTTTAGCTACTGCAGCTGCCCAGGACAGTGTGCCCTGAGGGGAATTCAGGATGGAAAAAAAAAAACAAAACAAAACAAATCAGGAAGCAATCTGTGCTTTAAATATACTAGCCCCTAGATAGTTAAGATGCATATCTAAGGGAAATTGTCAAATGACTCCAATTTCTTGCATCTTCCCATACACAGAAAAGCACCGAATGATTAACCTGAGATGTCTGGTTTTTTTAATTAGCAGTAACAATTTGATGCTTGACTACATGCTTTTTCTAACCACTAGCCACCCTTATTGACCCTTAAAGTATGGTTAACATGATCAAGGAAGTGAATTTTTTATTGTATTTCACTTTCATTAAGTTTAAATCTAAACAGCCCTTAGGTAACTAAAGGCTACCACATTGGACAGCAAAGCTCCGTCATATTGTCAAACCTGCCTTGAGCACACTATTCATGGAAGATGGTGGTCAGATCATCAAAAAGGAGAGAGCTGGGACTTCATAAAGATGCCAAGACAAGCTGTGCAAACTGTGTTTACGGCAGCTTGCTAGTGACTGCTCATTTTATACATTGAGAAGAAGAGAGAAACAAACAAAAACTTCAATCAGATCTGTTCAGAGCAGTTTTCTTTAAGAAATGGGCTTACTATTTTTGCGCTTGTTCATCCAGTCACTTCCCACACTTTAATCAGAATCCTGCAGGCTGTTTCTTACACACACACATGCACACAAACACACAAATGGGACCAAAAAAAAAGATGAACATGGACTTTTTTGAGATTTGTCAGACATTTTTCTTAGATGGCTCTAAACTCTGTTTTATCTAGTCTTGCAAAAAGTCTGTGCTCCAAAACAATGAAACTATGGTCTAGCCTCTCACCTTTTATCAAAATAATCTTTCAATAATATATTCAAATAATTATGTCAGACTATCATAAGTATCAACAGTGTCTTGGATACAGAGTGTTGAGTCTAACTCCTCCAGAGATAGAAAGTGATGAATGGGTCCGTTTCCAGCAGTTGTCCTGGAACCTTGAAACAGCAAATAGTGTCAAGCAGAGATGGAAGCAGGTCAATAGAACAATAAATCATGTCTAAACAGGGATTATAAACAATCCTCATAATGTGGATGAGACAAAACTGAGATCTAAAAAAGGTTAAATGACATGTCCAGAACAGAAATATCACCTCTGTAAAATGAACTGGGTCTTCTGACCCCAGATCCAGGGTTGCTGCTGCTTTTATTTTTAAGCAGAGGATGGAAACAAGGGAATTTATCTTTATGATTTGTTTTTTGGAATGTATACTCTCTTGCATCCTTGATAACTCAACTGAAATCATAGAAATCTAAAATGAGATTATCATAACATTCAATTATGACATTTATAAATGGGATTATGGTGACATACGAAGTATGAAAGGAATGTTGTATTGATTTTATTATTATACATATTATATAATTAAGCTATGAAAAAGTAATTTTTTTAATCCTGGATGGTGCTAGGTTTCAAATTTTGATCTGTGCCAGGACTTGTGCTGTTTGTTTATTTATTTATTTTTGCCCACACCAAGCAGTCTGAGGGACCTTAGTTCCACAACCTGTGCCCTCCATAGTGAAAGTATGGGGTCCTAACTGCTGGACTGCCAGGGAATTCCCACTCGTGCCATTTATTTTAAAACACAGTGGGACATGAGTACCCTGACCACCCATTCTGACTCAGAATATCTGGGGTGAGGCCCATTCATCTTTTTTTTTTTTTAATTCTTAACAAAACCCACAGTTCTATATAGCCCAAAATTTGAGGATTCTTATATAAGGTATAGGTGACTGAGAAGGAGTAGTAAGGTAGGAGGGAATCCAGGAAAGTGATGAGTCACAGACGCCAGAAGAAGGTCCTTCAAAAAGTAAAATGGAGGTTGAGAGATAAAGAAGAGATGCCGAGAAGTAGCCATTGGCAAAGTGAAAGAAAGAAAGAAAGTGAAGTCGCTCAGTTGTATCCGACTCTGTGACTGCATGGATTATAGCCTACCAGGCTCCTCCATCCATGGGATTTTCCAGGCAAGAATACTGAAGTGGGTTGCCATTTCCTTCTCCAGGGGATCTTCCTGATCCAGGGATTGAGCCCAGGTCTTCTGCATTGTAGGCAGACAGTTTACCTCACATTGTAGGCAATGTGAAGATCGTGGAAATTTTGACAAGAGTAGCTTTGGATAAGTGAGAACATCAGCATGTGCTTGGCATGCAATGAGGAGGAGAATGAGGGAGACAGAGGAAGCAAGGTGACAACAAGCAAATTTTGGGGAAAAGCTGAGCTGAAAAGGGGGCAGAGAAATAGGATCCTGCCCAAAAGCAGAACAGGTTCCAGTAGCTTGCATTGCAGTGAGCATGCTTGGTTTGATCATCTCCAGCCATCTCCTGTTCACCTTGATGAGGTTGTTACCTCGTGAGCAGTGTACCTGGGCCATGGCAGTCGTCTTGAGTCCGAAGACTCACACAGACTGCAGAGGGCCCTCAGACTGCGTGGCTATGGGTATAGACAAGCACTCCAAATCTGCAGAGATGCAGCTGGAAAAGGCTGAATGTTTCATTCATGCATAAAGGAATGTAAGTACAATAATACTGCAGTACCTGTGGCTTTGTCATCCACAGAAACCACAAACATTTTCATATTACAATTGTTCCAGATATCTAAAGATATTGATTCCTTTTCTATTACTTGGAGGTCACGGTTGCTAATTTCTCAGGTCTCAAATGATTAACAGATTTACCAACTAGATCTGTTATTTAATATATTATAATAATACAGGAATATATAAAATGACCCTAGTAATTTCACCAGACTATCAGAGGGGTGCTCAGCAGAAAGTTAATCACACCCAATTTAAATGACGGTAACTCCTAAATTTCTGTCTTCAACTCTGACTCTGCCTTAGCTCCAACCTTGTAAATTCAGTTACTTCCATGACTCTTCCACGTGGGTATCTAGTAGGCATCTCAGTATGAACAATACAGACATGGCTTTGGGGCTGTGTTCTGGGGTTTCACACTTGCTCCTCTCCCTCACCTCAGAGTTCTTCCCATATCCTCCCAGTTGTTAAAGCCCCATTTTATTTATTTATTTATTTATCTATTGGCTGCGGAATGGCTTGCAGAATCTTAATTCCCCACCAGGGATTCAATCCCTGCTCCATCAGTGAAAGCACCTAGTCCTAACCAGTGGACCACCAGGGAATTCCCCTGAATCCCAAACTCTAACACCAAGTTAGTGTACTCTGCCTTCACTTATCTTCAGAATATCTAAAATTCTCTAGTCAATAAGCTTTAGTCACAAAATAAGGGACAGAGGACAAAATGTTTGGATGACATCACTGACTCAATGAACATGAGTTTGAGCAAACTCCAGGAGATAGTGAAGAACAGGGAAGCCTGGTGTGCTGCAGTCCGTGTGGTCGGAAAGAGTCAGACATGACTGAGCGACTAAAAAACATCAGCACAAAACAGTGATAAGCCAGATCTCCCCCGGAAAAAAGCAAATGCATGCATGCTTAGTCAGTCGTGTCTAACTCTTTGCAACCCCATGGACTGCAACCCACCAGGCTCCTCTGTCCATGGGGATTCTCCAGGCAAGAATACTGGAGTGGGTTGCCATGCCTTCCTCCAGGGGATCTTCCCAACCCTGGGATCAAACCCGGGTCTCCCTCATTGCAGGCAGATTCTTTACCATCTGAGTCACCAGGGAAGGCCAGAAAAGCAAATGGATTCTTATATTTGGAGAAAGGGGTATAATAAGATTGAATAACTAGGATGAACTTCTTCAGCAAATTTCCAAACCAGAAATTTCCCCTAGTAGTTACTACAAATAATTTTTTTTTTCCAGAGTTGAAAATCTACTATTGTCTGTTCTTTTGAGATCTACCCTAGTACCTAGGGTGGGACAGATCAAGGAGGGGCAGAGTGGAAGACAGAAACACGTTTCTTTAAAATGGGTTTATCCACGCCCAGTCAGCAAGAGTCATTAAGGCACTCTCCTAGGTGAGCTGGGGAGAGAACTTGGGGTCTGGCCCCCCACTGGGGGAAGAAGTACCAGGGATCATCTGCAGTTCCCATGGTAGGTACAGAGATCACAATTTCCTGTTCCTTTTCTGAAATGCTTATATTTGTATAACTCAACAAGTGTGCAATGGCTGTTGCACTGAATTAGCCCTGTGACCCTATTTGCAGGTTTATTCTTACAGGTCAATCTGTGTTTTTAAAGATAATAATTATTATTGATCTATTTTTGGTTACATTGTGTCTTGGTTGCTCCACTCAGGCTTTCTCTAATTGCAGCGAGAGGGGGCTGCTCTATCATTGCAGTGCATGGGCTTCTCATTGCAGTGGCTTCTCTTGCAGAGCACAGGATCTAGGTACATGGGCTTTAGTAGTTCATCACAGCGTCTCAGTAGCTATGGCATGCAGGCTCTAGGGCCTGCAGGTTTCAGTAGTGGCCCATAGGCTTGAGTTGCCCAAGGCATATGGAATCTTCCCAGATCAGAGGTCTAACTCATGTTCCCTGCCTTGGCAGGCGGATTCCTATCTACTGTGCATGCCTGCTAAGTAGCTTCAGTTGTGTCTGACGCTTTGCAACCCTATGGACTATAGCCTGCCAGGCTACTGTGCCATGACTTCCTCCAGCGGATCCTTCCGACCCAGAGATTGAAACCACATCTCATATCTCCTGCATTAGCAGGCAGATTCTTTACCACTAATGCCACCCAGAAAGCCCAACCAGGAAAGTCCTAAAAGATCAATCTTGTTTGGGATTAATTGTTGACAATCAGCTCATTTAAAAAATGTTTCTTGGGAATTCACTGGTTGTGCTTCATTACGGTGGGCCCAATTCAATCCCTTGCCCCAGGAAGATCTGCAAGTGGTGCAGAGTGGCCCCCCCAAAAAAACTTTCTTGAGAAAAAATAAAAAGTAAAAAAAGAAAGAAAGAAATATAAAAAAACAAAGCAAAATAAAAGCAAAAAGTGTTTCTTGAGAGGAAGAAAACTAACATTTACTGAGTGCCTACTCTGTTCCAGCCATCTTGTTGGGGGTTTTAAGTGTGTCATTCATTTAATCCTCATAATGAAATGTCAGAGCTCTTGGGATTACCCTTGATCAGTTTTCATCCTCTTCACTCTACATGTCTATATATAGCCAACTCACATTTCTATCTCCAGCTTGATTTCTGAGGGCCGCTATCAGAACTCACTCAAACTTTTCTCCGCATCTCCACATCTACATGACCCATGGAAAATCTCAAATATTTCCATGACCCTCCTGCCCATCCCCTCACCTCAGCCATTAAACTCTGGTATGGTCTATCTCAGTAAATGACAGTGAAATCAACTTCAAGGCTCTGTATCTTTTTTTCAAATTGCCACTCCCCATACCTTCTTCTTTAATGAAACTCTCCCAGTAGCTTCTGTGGTTCTTAGACTAGAATACAGATGCCTAAAGGGAACACTTCCAAGACTTTTGCTTTGTTTTCTCCCATTCTAGCCTCAAAGACCTTGAAGTTCTAGATTCCTTTCCAATCCAGGAACTTTATCACCTCCAGCCCCATAGAGATTTAACATGAGATTAGTCTCTAAGTTTTTTGCAGTTTAATACGGGGCCTGAGCATTCATTCCTAGGCTCTAATATATGTCATAGCTTAGACATATATATATGTCTAATATATGTCATGCCTTAGTCTCAAAGACATTTTAGTATGACATCCCTTATTTGTGGAATCTAAAAAGAAATGATACAAATGAACTTATTTACAAAACATAACCAGACTGACAGACTTCAGAGAATGAACTTACGGTGGCCAGGGCAAAGAATTATGGGAAGGGATAGTTAAGGAGTTTGGAATCGACATGTATACACTGCTATATTTGAAATGGGTAACCAACAAGAACCTACTGTATAGTGCAGGGAACTCTGCTCAATGTTATGTGGCAGCCTCAATAGGAGGGGACTTTAGGGGAGAATGGATATATTTATATGTATGGCTGAGTTCCTTTGGTATCTACCTGAAACTATCACAACATTGGTAATTGGCTATACTCCAATGCAAAATAGAAATTGGGTTTAAAAAAAATAAAATGTTAAAGTTTTTCCAAAGGTCACCCCCCCAAAAAAATAAAAATTAAAAAATTAAAAAAGGCATTTCAATTTGAGTACTCTGGTTTAGTTCAGTTCAGTTCAGTCGCTCAGTCGCGTCCGACTCTTTGCAACCCCATGAATCGCAGCATGCCAGGCCTCCCTGTCCATCACCAACTCCCGGAGTCTACCCAAACCCATGTCCATCAGGTTGGTGATGCCATCCAGCCATCTCATCCTCTGGCGTCCCCTTCTCCTCTTGCCCCCAATCCCTCCCAGCATCAGGGTCTTTTCCAATGAGTCAACTCTTCGCGTGAGGTGGCCAAAGTATTGGAGTTTCAGCTTTAGCATCAGTCCTTCCAATGAACACCCAGGACTGATCTCATTTAGGATGGACTGGTTGGATCTCCTTGCAGTCCAAGGGACTCTCAAGAGTCTTCTCCAACACCACAGTTCAAAAGCATCAATTCTTTGGCACTCAGCTTTCTTCACAGTCCAGCTCTCACATCCATACATGACCACTGGAAAAACCATAACCTTGACTAGACGGACCTTTGTTGGAAAAGCAATATCTCTGCTTTTCAGTATGCCATCTAGGTTGGTCATAACTTTCCTTCCGAGGAGTAAGCGTCTTTTAGTTTCATGGCTGAAATCACCATCTGCAGTGACTTTGGAGCCCAGAAAAATAAAGTCAGCCTCTGTTTCCACTGTTTCCCCATCTATTTCCCATGAAGGGATGGGGCCGGATGCCATGATCTTAGTTTTCTGAATGTTGAGCTTTAAGCCAACTTTTCACTCTCCTCTTTCACTTTCATCATGAGGCTTTTTAGTTCCTCTTCACTTTCTGCCATAAGGGTGATGTCATCTGCATATCTGAGGTTATTGAGATTTCTCCTGGCAATCTTGATTCCAGCTTGTGCTTCTTCCAGCCCAGCATTCCTCATGATGTACTCTGCATAGAAGTTAAATAAGCAGGGTGACAATATACAGCCTTGACGTACTCCTTTTCCTATTTGGAACCAGTCTGTTGTTCCATGTCCAGTTCTAACTGTTGTTTCCTGACCTGTATATAGGTCTCTCAAGAGGCAGGTCAGGTGGTCTGGTATTCCCATTTCTTTCAGAATTTTCCACAGTTTATTGTGATCCACACAGTCAAAGGCTTTGGCATAGTCAATAAAGTAGAAATAGATGTTTTCCTGGAACTCTCTGGCTTTTTTGATGATCCAGTGGATGTTTGCAATTTGATCTCTGGTTCCTCTGCCTTTTCTAAAACCAGCTTGAACATCTGGAAGTTCACGGTTCACATATTGCTAAAGCCCTTCCTCCCAAACACATCCACAAATGGGATAACAGTACAAATATAAAGTTCTGCAACTCACTTTTTTTTTCACCATACTCTGCAGAATCCTTTTATATCATAAGTCCTTATAGACATGCCTTATTCTAACTTCTACTTATTCTCTAATGGTATGAAATACTATAATTCACCATTTCTCCTATAAACCATTCTAATGTTTTTCTGTTAATAAGTCATCATGAATACATTTGACCATCTATCCTTTAAGATTTGTGTATTTCTGTAAGACAGATTCTCACACATGTAATGTTGGATCATATGAAATGTGAATTTTAAAATGTTTATCTGTTCTGTTCGGCTGCCCCAAACCAAAGTCGAGAGTTGGAAGACATATTAGAGGGCATGGGGTCAATTATGCTAACAGAGGAGGAATCTTGGAACAGAAAGGTGACACATGGAGATCAGAACAGGGTTAGGATGAGAGCACAGGTTAGAGATACTGATTTGGGAAGTGTCACAAAGGTAGGGGCAGGGGCGAACTGGGAATCTAGAGCAAGATGACATCCAAATAAGCAATCACTCCCGCCCCAGGGGAAGCAGAAGGACAGTAGCAATTGGAATGAAGAGAATCAGGCTGGAGAGAAGGTCAAGGAAAGTGTAGCGCCATCAACAGAGCCAGGGGCAGAGAACTTAAGGAGAATGAGACTTAGGGAAAGACTCTTGGATTTGGCCAGGAGGGTTTTTTTGTTTTTTTGGCAGAGTAGTTTGGTCGGATACTTATCAATGATGTGTTCGAGATTTCAACACAGAAACAAATACCACTTATTGCCTATGTTCTTTTGAAGCCCTTTAACCCACCCAAGATAGAGGGTAAGGAGCCAGGGTCACCCAGATGGTGAGGGGCTGAAGCCCGTTTTCTACACTGCCATGTTCCCCTGCCTCCTGCACCACAGGAAACTGCTTGTCTCTCCTGAATCACAAGGATCTGACTTCCAAACATGTTGAGTCCGCAAGTCTTCCCCTATCCCCTTCTAAGGGCTTATGGGGTGTCCAAAAAACTCACTTAATGCCCAGGTACCACCCACCCAGCCAGCCTCACAGACCACGCCCAGCAGGACATGCCCACTCTGGGCCACATTCACAGCCTCCCGCAGACCTTTGAGCCAGGCTGACCTGGAGCCCCTGATTGGCTCATTGCTTGTATCTAGTGCCTGCTAGGCACCCTGCTTACTAAAGGCATGATGAATGATCTCTATAAGAATTATTAGAAAATGTCTCCTTTCTGGTTCTTTATTTTGCACATTCATTCAAAAAACTTGCTCAATTCTTAATAGTAAGAGGCAGTCCCACCTCCCATTGATGGAGAACTTGTGGAGGTCTCTGCCTACTGCTAGGCTCAGAGGAGAAACATCTGAAAAGACATAGCCTTAGCATCCAAGGATTTCAGAGACTAGCAAAAGATTTAAGAAAAGTAGATAATCACTGCAAAGTGCATTTAGCTCTGGATACAATACCACTTTGCTAATCTTGTTTAATCCTCACAGCCTCAAATAAATATGTAACAGGAATCAGTGGTACAAATGAAATTAAGCAAACTCCACATGTGAGTTTTAAAATTCTCCATATAGCCCCTTCACTTCTTTTTTAATGTTAAAAAATATTTATTTGGCTGTGTCAGGTCTTAAATTGTGGCAGGCAGGATCTTTGTTGTGTCATATGGGATCTTTCATTGCAGCACATGACTCTCCAGGTGTGGCCTGTGGGCTTAGTTGCTCTATAGCATGTGGGATCTTAGTTCCCTGACCATGGATTGAACCTGTGTCCACTGCACTGGCAGGTGAATTCTTAACCACTGGACCACCTTTTACTCCCTTTTTGCTTAGAGTAATTGGCTGCCCAGCTCTCTGCGTCTAAATTTTTCTTCCTTCCATTGATCTTGCTTTGATTCTCTATACATAGAGCAAGTATGCTGCCTTGTGCAAATCATTAACGATGCTGAAAGTCAATGCAGTATAAAATGAAAGCACAGTATAAGAGGGGTGTGAAAGTTGGAGGTGGGTAAGTAGGTGGGTATACCTGAGAGTAGGTGGATCCCAGAAGCCTGGCCCATGTCACCTGGGGAAGCCAAAAAGTCATCACAAAGGAGGAGGCCCCTGAAGGGGAGAGGCTTGAAGGGCGGGGTGAGTTTTGCCTTGTGAATTACAAGTGGACAGTAAATGAGGACGTGAAGGTGTGGGGGTGATGTTCCATACAGAGGAATCACATGTGCAAAGCATGACCTCAAAGGACCTGTAGCATGACCTCAAAGGACCTGTAGCATGACCTCAAGGAGTTCAGCCTGGCTGATCACATTGTTGTTGAGAGATAAAAGACAATCCCTTCGGGGGGGTGGGGGGTGGGGGGGAAGGACCAGGACTTTACCTATTTGGCTTAGGTGTTTTATTTCCCCTGTGAGCAATGGGGAGCTGTTCTGGAATATTGGATGAAATGTCACATGTGAAATACTTCTTGGGCAGTCACATGAAGATAAACTATTATAGAAAAGAACTAGAGGCAAGAAGTTAGCAAAAAGTTATGGCTATACTTTAGGTGAGAGGAGGTGATTGTCTGAACTGAGCAGGTACTAAAGGTAATTGAGTGTAAGATGTGAGAATAAACTTTCCCCCAAAGTTCTGACTTGGGAAGCAGGGTGAATGGCAGTGCCACATACAGATAGATGAAAGGAGACAGGAAAGGGAACCTGTTTGGGTGGTTGGTTTCAGGGTTGGTCACACTGAGTTGGTAGTGCCTATGAGACAGCCAAGTGGAGATGATTCCAAATATGGGTGTGGAGCATCTGCCTTCTGCAAGTTTGGACTTTATTTGCTTCCTTTGGGGGCTTCACAGGTAGACCTAGTGGTAATGAACCTGCCTGCCAATGTGAGAGACATAAGAGACGCAGGTTCTTCATATCCTCCTTCTCTCTCTCTCCACTAGTTCTTATGGGATTATGGATCTTTAAGAATGATGCTGAAAGCTCAAGATGCTTTCTCCAGAACTGCATGTGTGGATGTGTGCATAAGCAAAATCCTCCTGTGTTTTTCCCTGATTCTCACACAAGGAACATTCTCATAACACTTCTGTTAAACTGTCCTACAGTTTAACTCAATTCTGATACTGTCTACCTGGAGACAGCATCAAATCCCATAGGTTAAGGGCTCAGTCCTTCAAGACCTCCCACCCTCCCATTTCAGATGCCAATCACGAGTCCATGATGTCACCTGTGCTTCTGGTCAGTACAGGTTCCCATGGCACTTTTATCAGGTTGGATTAATTAGAAAAACCCCAAGAGTCTCCATGGCTTGATCTTTCTGGCGACCAGCCTTCATCCTGGAGCTGCCCAGGAGCCCACCCAGAGTTGCCTCAGTAGAACAAAAGATGTTCTTCATGTTTAGGAATTTACAAGAGTTTCAGGAGCTCTGTGCTCGGAAAGGGGGACCAAATATGTATGTGTTACTATAAATCACCATATCACAACTTGCATGCAGAATGTTTGGATGACTTCTAGAGATTCCTTTCAGAGAAAGTCTGTAAATCAGTAAATCATACATCTGTGGCAGAAGCCCTGGGGACACTAATTCCCCACAGAATTGGGTGGGTGGAGGAAGGGAAGTGACAAAGGCAACTAAGAGGGAGTGGCCAAGGGAGGAGGAGTACCAGGAAAGGACAGCGGAGTGCAGGGTAACCGCAACCAAAGTGGGCCAAGATTCAGCAGCACAGTAAGGATTGCCCAGGGCTTATGGATTTGCAGGAAGGAGGAGTCACTGGTGACCTCATTGGATGAGGCTCCTATAGTGTGATCAGGCTCAAGATGTGGAGACGTGACCTGCAGAGGAAGTGGATTTAAGGAGTGAAACCATTTCTTTCATTAAGGGTCTGTTCAGATCTGAGGTCATTATCCACAGATCGGCACTGAGTGCCCTGCGCATCTGAAATGCTTTTACCAGTGACAAACAACCAGTAGCCTAGATATTTATCTAGACAGTTCGTCTCTTAAGAAATGAAAATTGGGCCTAAGAATAGAACATTTGGAGGAAAGAGTGAGGAGATCTGAGAGGGCAGTGAGTAGAGAAGAAAAATAAAATGAACAAAGAGAATTGTGAGTTGGTCTATGTGGATTGTTGGAGGATGGAGGGAATGAAAAGAGCTCACCCAACTGGAAAGGTATCTTGAAACCATATAATCAGTGGTAAGTTTAGGTGGGGTTGGGTGGACCATGACCTAGAAGCATTCACAGGTGCACTCCACACCCCCAGGGTCCATTAAGACAATTTGATAGTTAACCTCAGGTATGGGGGTAAATGGGCTTCCCTGGTGGCTCAGTGGTAAAGAATCTACCTGCCAGTGCAGGAGATGCAGGAGATACGGGTTCAATTTTTGGGTCAGGAAGATACCCTGGAAGAGGAGGAAATGACAACCTGCTCCAGTGTTCTTGCCTAGGAGATCCCATGGACAGAGATGGTCTGTGGGGTCGCAAAAGGGTCAGACACGATTTAGTGACTAAAAACAACAATGAGGGTAAGGGCTTGGAAATAGGGTGTGTGCTCTCGAGTCAAGATAACTGAATGGGTAACTAGTCTCATGCGTGCCAGGAATACATTCTCAAAGGTTTTCATCATTGTTAGGGGACTATCAGAGCATAAAAGCCACCTGGTCCTCATGATTAATAAACAATATCTATTATCTACAAAGCCATTGACAACAGAGAAGTGATTCACTGCACAGCACATTTCTGGGTAGGATCAGCAGAAAGATAGGGAGGATTATTTGGGCCCAAGATGGTGTCCATTATGCTAACAGCCACACATGGGTTCTCATTTTTTTTTCCTTTAGAGACTAAAATTTGAGTTATTTTCTATTTTACACATGAAATCAGAAATTAATAAACTTGTTGGGTAAAGTCATTTCACTTAGAGACAATAGACACGTAAGATATGACAGTTTCCTGTCAGCAAAGAGAGCAGAAATGTGTTTGGCTTTAATTAAAGGATAAAAAAATTATTACTCAGCTTTAAAAATATACATGCATTTAAAATAACCCACATCTGCAGTGAGGCTAATCCACTGCACATGGAGGTTATAATTGTAAAATGGATGAAAGAGCAACAGAAAACTTAAAAAAAAAAGAAGAAGAAAGAAAAAACCTTATTGTACAGAAGAGTGTGAAAAAACAGCCTTGTGCCTTGGTTCTTGGAATTAATGCTTCCTGTTTATGAATTACTAATTCTTCTCAGAACCATATGGAAAGTCCCTTTGTTATTGGGTGTCACTGTGTGGACTCAAACAAATGCCTGAGCACCCACACTTCAGAGTTTGTCTCCACTTCTTACTCATCATCTGGATCTCCTGATCCACTCCATATTATCAGGCTCACTTCACAGGCGTCTTGGGGCCTTAGCAGAACTTCTTTGATGAAGATTGCAAACTTTCTGTGCACTTAGAAAATCCTATGTATCATTTTAGTTGATCAATTTATAATTATTTATATCTATATTCTTAGCTATAAGAACAGCACAGTTAATACTTCTACGATAGTTCAACCATTAGCTGAAATGCTTTTCTTACCAATTCAGTCAATCTTTATAACATATGAATAAAGAAAGACAGGCTGAGTCGATAGGTGACAGAGCTAGAAATGAGCCCATATAATCTGGTTGTTAACCATGACCACCTTGTTCTAACCTAAATACTCACCACCCAGAAAGTGCAAGAGTAGCATAAACAACAACCATGTCCCCACCAAGAAAAACTAACAACTTTCAATCCAATTTGCTTTATGACATTTCTTTGTTAAAGAACCCAAATAATGCACACAGATAGCCAACTCTGTTGTCAAGGGTCCCCACAGCCACTGACCAGCCTTGCTTGTATTACTCTGAGACAATCACTGTCATAAATTTAATGCTGTTCTTCCAATCTGATCTGTAGTGATGCCACAGGCACTTTCAAGTAAACCAATGTCCTCTATTATTACCTGTTTCCTACCTGTTTAAGGAACTCTAGACTTCAAAACTTCCCCACTAAAAAACCCTACACTGTTTCAGTCAGTCAGTTCAGTTGCTCAGTCAGGTCTGACTATTTGCGACCCCATGAATCACACCACACCATGTCTCCGTATCCATCACCAACTCCCGGAGTTCACTCAAACTCATGTCCATCGAGTCAGTGATGCCATGCAACCATCTCATCCTCTGTTGTCCCCATCTCCTCCTGCCCCCAATCCCTCCCAGAATCAGACTCTTTTCCAATGAGTCACCTCTTCACATGGGGTGGCCAAAGTATTGAAGTTTCAGCTATAGCATCAGTCCTTCCAATGAACAACCAGGACTGATCTCCTTTAGGATGGACTGGCTGGATCTCCTTGCAGTCCAAGGGACTCACAAGAGTCTTCTCCAACACCGCAGTTCAAAAGCATCAGTTCTTCGGAGCTCAGCTTTCTTCACAGTCCAACTCTCACATCCATACATGACCACAGGAAAAACCATAGGCTTGACTAGATGGACCTTTGTTGGCAAAGTAATACCTCTGTTTTGAATATGCTATCTAGGTTGGTCATAACTTTTCTTCCAAGGAGTAAGCATCTTTTAATTTCATGGCTGAAATCACCATCTGCAGTGATTTTGGAGCCCCCTAAAATAAAGTCTGACGTTGTTTCCACTGTTTCCCCATCTATTTGCCATGAAGTGATGGGACTAGATGCCATGATCTTCGTTTTCTAAATGTTGAGCTTTAAGCCAACTTTTTCACTCTCCTCTTTCACTTTCATCAAGAGGCTTTTTAGCTCCTCTTCACTTTCTGCCATAAGGGTGGTGTCATCTGTATATCTGAGGTTATTGAGATTTCTCCCGGCAGTCTTGATTCCAGCTTGTGCTTCTTCCAGCCCAGCATTCCTCATGATGTACTCTGCTATAAGTTAAATAAGCAGGGTGACAATATACAGCCTTGACGTACTCCTTTTCCTATTTGGAACCAGTCTGTTGTTCCATGTCCAGTTCTAACTGCTGCTTCCTGACCTGCATATAGGTTTCTCAAGAGGCAGGTCAGGTGGTCTGGTATTCCCATTTCTTTCAGAATTTTCCACAGTTTATTGTGATCCACACAGTCAAAGGCTTTGACATAGTCAATAAACCAGAAGTAGATGTTTTTCTGGAACTCTCTTGCTTTTTTGATGATCCAGCAGATGTTGGCAATTTGATCTGTGGCTGCTCTGCCTTTTCTAAAATCAGCTTGAACATCTGGAAGTTCATGGTTCACATACTGAAGCCTGGCTTGGAGAATTTTGAGTGTTACTTCACCAGTGTGTGAGATGAGTGCAATTGTGCAGTAGTTTGAGCATTCTTTGGCATTGCCTTTCTTTGGGATTGGAATGAAAACTGACCTTTTCCAGTCCTGGGGCCACTGCTGAGTTTTCCAAATTTGCTGGCATATTGAGTGCAGCACTTTGACAGCATCATCTTTCAGGATTTGAAATAGCTCAACGGGAATTCCATCACCTCCTCTAGCTTTGTTCGTAGTGATGCTTTGTAAGCCCCACTTGACTTCACATTCCAGGATGTCTGGCTCTAGGTGAGTGATCACACCATCGTGATTATCTGGGTCATGAAGATCTTTTTTGTACAGTTCTTCTGTGTATTCTTGCCACCTCTTCTTAATATCTTCTGCTTCTGTTAGGTCCATGCCATTTCTGTCCTTTATCAAGCCATCTTTGCATGAAATGTTCCCTTGGTATCTCTCATTTTCTTGAAGAGATCTCTGGTCTTTCCCATTCTGTTGTTTTCCTCTGTTTCTTTGCACTGATCACTGAGGAAGGCTTTCTTATCTCTTCTTGCTATTCTTTGGAACTCTGCGTTCAGATGCTTATATCTTTCCTTTTATCCTCTGATTTTTGCTTCTCTTCTTTTCACAGCTATTTGTAAGGCCTCCCCAGACAACCATTTTGCTTTTTTGCATTTCTTTTCCATGGGGATGGTCTTGATCCCTGTCTCCTGTACAATGTCACAAACGTCCGTCCAGAGTTCATCAGGCACTCTGTCTATCAGATCTAGTCCCTTAAACCTATTTCTCACTTCCACTGTTTAATCATAAGAGATTTGATTTAGGTCCTACCTGAATGGTCTAGTGGTCTTCCCCACTTTCTTCAATTTAGGTCTGAATTTGACAATAAGGAGTTCATGATCTGAGCCACAGGCAGCTCCCTTGTCAATACAGTTCAGTTCATTTCAGTCGCTCAGTTGTGTCCGACTCTTTGTGACCCCATGAATTGCAGCACGCCAGGCCTCCCTGTCCATCACCATCTCCCAGAGTTCACTCAGACTCATGTTCATTGAGTCCATGATGTCATCCAGCCATCTCATCCTCTGTCGTCCCCTTCTCCTCCTGCCCCTAATCCCTCCCAGCATCAGAGTTTTTTCCAATGAGTCAACTCTTCACATGAGGTGGCCAAAGTACTGGAGCTTCAGCTTTAGCATCATTCCTTCCAAAGAAATCCCAGGGTTGATCTCCTTCAGAATGGACTGGTTGGATCTCCTTGCAGTCCAAGGGACTCTCACGAGTCTTCTCCAACCCCACAGTTCAAAAGCATCAATTCTTTCGCGCTCAGCCTTCTTCACAGTCCAACTCTCACATCCATCCATGACCACAGGAAAAACCATAGCCTTGACTAGACGGACCTTAGTTGGCAAAGTAATGTCTCTGCTTTTGAATATGCTACCTAGGTTGGTCATCACTTTCCTTCCAAGGAGTTAGCATCTTTTACTTTCATGGCTGCAATCACCATCTGCAGTGATTTTGGAGCCCCAAAAAATAAAGTCTGGACATTGTTTCTACTATTTCCCCATCTATTTCCCATGAAGTGATGGGACCAGATGTCATGATCTTCGTTTTCTGAATGTTGAGCCAACTTTTTCACTCTCCTCTTTCACTTTCATCAAGAGGCTTTTTAGCTCCTCCTCACTTTCTGCCACAAGAGTGGTGTCATCTGCATATCTGAGGTTATTGATACTCTTGTTTACTTTTGCTTAGATTACCATTCTTGAACCAGGGATTGAGATAAAACCTACACGGAGCTACAAGAACTAATGAGGCTTCAGTTTTAATGCTGAAGCCAGATGGTTATTGTTGTTTAGTGCCTAAGTTGTGTCTGACTCTTTTCAATCCTGTGAGCTGCAGCACGCCAGGCATCCATGTCCTACACTGTCTCCCAGAGTTTGCTCAAACTCATGTCCATTGGGTCGATGATGCCATCTAACCATTTCATCCTCTGTTGCCCACTACTCCTCTTGCCCTCTTTTCCAGTGAGTCAGCTCTTCACATCAGGTGGCCAAAGTATTGGAGCTTCTGCTTCAGCAACAGTCATCCCAATGAATATTCAGGACTGATTTCCTTTAGGATTGACTGGTTTGATCTCCTTGTAGTCCAAGGGACTCTCAAGAGTCTTCTCCAACACCACAATTCAAAAGTATCAATTCTTCGGTGCTCAGTCTTCTTTCTAGTCCAACTTTCACATCCAGATTATGTGCAGAATATTCAGATTGGACAGGGGAGAAGCAAAGAGTGCCTTTACAGAAGTTGGCTTCTGTCTCTGCCCCTAAGGCAAGAGCTCAAGGCAAAATTCTTGGCTTGGTCTCTGGGTCCTTCTCTTGGTTGTAGGCCCCACAAATTAAGACGGGGATCTTTGTTTTGTTCACTGATAACACTTAAGTGTCTAGAATAGTGTCTAGTTCATGACAGGCTCTCAATAAATGTTTAGGAACTGGAGATGCCAAAAGCAGAAGAGGAACAGTGGGGAAATCTCAAGTCTTCAAGGCAGACAGCATAGATTGGGTTGTCTGGCTCTAGCAGGTTCTAGCTCTGTGACCTGGGGCATGGTGTTTAACTTCTGAGGTCCTTGTGATTCTATAGGCCTGGACAGGGAAGGTGTTCCACCATGGTTCACTGGGGGGACAAAGCAATTCTGCCTGGGGCACCCATTGCCCTGTCTCTGCTGTTTGCCAAGGCTGTACTCAGTCTCCACTCCCTGATCACCTCCTCACTCAACTCTGAGACGCGGAGACCTCAGCACTGACAGGCTCCTTTGTAATCAGCTGCCGTCATTTAGGAGGAGCAAAGAGAGGCAGGGATTGGAATCTGAATTCCTATTTACTTCCTGTGACTAAACTGCACAGAGAGAGTCATGGGGAAAACCCAGTCTGCTACGGCTAGTGACAGGCACTGCACGTATTTACAAAGTCCTTGCTCAACTTCGACGTTTCCCTGACTCAAATCAACCCTGAACGGAGACAAGTAAACGTAGCCCTTTCACAGAACCTGAGCCCCATGTTTTACAGAAACATTCAATATCCAAGCTGATAACTTTGTAAGGATTTTTGAACAATTAAACTAATATTTATCAAATATTTACTATATCTGAGGCACTGTTATAGGTCCTGAAGTTGCATCAATGAACAAAAACAAAGGTCTCTGCCGTAACAGAGCTTATGGTCTATCAGGCAAGCGGGTAATTGGTGTGGTCAATAAGTACATTTTACTGTTTTGTTAAGTGACAGTGCCATGGAATTTTTATTCTGGAATAAGAATTATGATCATAACAGATTTAAAAGATTTAGTAAACAAATATTTGTTCACTAAATCCTGAAAAGAGTAGAATCAGGGCAGCCCTCAGTTTTATTTTAGAAGATGTTAAGAAAAATAAGACCAGTGTGCTGCCCACTGACAGGGAAACATCACTTTTATCTTACACGCATGTGTCCCAGGTTTTAAATCACAATCATGCTGAACAACATCTTAATACCCTGTTTTGTGTCATCTTTCTTCCCCACATGGCACACATTTAAGGTCCCCTTCACCCTGCCCACCTCTGTTCCCAGGCTCATGGTGAGAAAATTGAGAGTCAGAGTCTCTGAGCAACTGACTCATTCAGGTTCTACAAGGAGTTTATTAATGGAAGAGTCTGGAACTTGGGTCCTGACACTTTAATGGGTTCTAGAAAATTCTGAGAGAGATGGGAATACCAGACCACCTGACCTGCCTCTTGAGAAATCTGTATGCAGATCAGGAAGCAACAGTTAGAACTGGACATGGAACAACAGACTGGTTCCAAATAGGAAAAGGAGTACGTCAAGGCTGTATATTGTCACCCTGCTTATTTAACTTATTGCAGAGTACATCATGAGAAACGCTGGACTGGAAGAAACAAGCTGGAATCAAGATTGCCAGGAGAAATCTCAATAACCTCAGATATACAGATGACACCACCCTTATGGCAAAGTGAAGAGGAACTAAAAAGCCTCTTGATGAAAGTGAAAGAGGAGAGTGAAAAAGTTGGCTTAAAGCTCAACATTCAGAAAACTAAGATCATGGCATCCGGTCCCATCACTTCATGGGAAATCAGTGAGGAAACAGTGGAACACAGTGGCAGACTTTATTTTTCTGGGCTCCAAAATCACTGCAGATGGTGATTGCAGCCATGAAATTAAAAGACGCTTACTCCTTGGAAGAAAAGTTATGACCAACCTAGATAACATATTCAAAAGCAGAGACATTACTTTGCTGACTAAGGTCTGTCTAGTCAAGGCTATGGTTTTTCCAGTAGTCATGTATGGATGTGAGAGTCGGACTGTGAAGAAGGCTGAGCGTGGAAGAATTGATACTTTTGAACTGTGATGTTGGAGAAGACTCTTGAGAGTCCCTTGGACTGCATGGAGATCCAACCAGTCCATTCTGAAGGAGATCAACCCTGGGATTTCTTTGGAAGGAATGATGCTAAAGCTGAAGCTCCAGTACTTTGGCCACCTCATGCGAAGAGTTGACTCATTGGAAAAGACTCTGATGCTGGGAGAGATTGGAGGCAGGAGGAGAAGGGGATGACAGAGCATGAGATGACTGGATGGCATCACTGACTCAATGGATGTGAGTCTGAGTGAACTCCGGGAGTTGGTTGATGGACAGGGAGGCCTGGTGTGATGTGATTCATGGGGTCACAAAGAGTCGGACACAACTGAGCGACTAAACTGAACTGAAACTTACACAACTGGAAGTCTAGAATCTCATGGGCTGGATTGGGATGAGGGCAGGAGAGGGGAGATTATACAGAGATATATACAGAAAATACAACAAGAATAGCTAATTTATTGAGTCCTGAAAGTGTCAGGCTCTGGTCCAACAATTTCACAAATATTATTATTAGGTCCTCAAAAAACCCTAAGAGGTCTAAGAAATTGAGTCTCTGAGGGACAGCCTAATCGCTCAAGAACTCAGCCTTGAAGAGGGAAATTTGGGTTAGAACCAGGTAATCTAACTTTAGGGCTTCCAGGTGGCTCAGTGGTAAAGAATCTGCCTCCCAATGCAGGAGACACAGGCTCGATCCCTAGGTCGGGAAGATCCCCTGGAGTAGGGAATGGCAACTTAACTGCAGTATTCTTGCCTGGGAAATCCCATGGGCAGAGGAGTCTAGCAGGCTACAGTCCATGGGGTGGCAAAAGAGGCGGCTTCTGTTTTAGCAACTAAACAACAACCTAACTTTAGAGCTTTTATGAAAAGTGACACCAAGACATCCATATGCAAAAATAGAAATGTTGTGTACTTCACATTGTCCCACTTCAGAAGTTCATAATATCCGGTGGACCCACTTAAAACAAATTGTCCATTTGGACTGAGATTGGCCTGATCTTTTTTGTTTTTTAATTTTTTAAAATTTATTTATTTTAGTTGGAGGCTAATCACTTTACAAGATTGTAGTGGGTTTTGCCATACATTGATATGAATCAGCCATGGGTGTACATGTGTTCCCCATCCTGAACCCTCCTCCCACCTCCCTCCCCATCCCATCCCTCTGGGTGATCCCAGTGCACCAGCCCTGAGCACCCTGTCTCATGCATCGAACCTGGACTGGTGATCTGTTTCACATATGATAATATACATGTTTCAATGCTATTCTGTCAGATCATCCCACCCCCACCTTCTCCCACAGAGTCCAAAAGACTGTCTATACATCTGTGTCTCTTTTTCTGTTTCGCATATAGGGTTATCGTTACCATCTTTCTAAATTCAATATATACGCATTACTATACTGTATTGGTGTTTTTCCTTCTGGCCTACTTCACTCTGTATAATAGGCTCCAGTTTCATCCACCTCATTAGAACTGATTCAAATTCTTTTGAATGGCTGAGTAATACTGAGTAATATTCTTTTTAATGGCTGAGTAATACTCCATTGTGTATATGTACCACAGCTTTCTTAGCCATTCATCTGCTGATGGACATTTAGGTTGCTTCCATGTCCTGGCTATTATAAACAGTGCTGCAATGAACATTGGGGTACACGTGTCTCTTTCAATTCTGGTTTCCTCGGTGTGTATGCCCAGCAGTGGGATTGCTGGGTCATATGGCAGTTCTATTTCCAGTTTTTTAAGAAATCTCCACAGTGTTCTCTATAGTGGCTGTACTAGTTTTCATTCCCACCAACAGTGTAAGTGGGTTCCCTTTTCTCCACACCCTCTCCAGCATTTATTGCTTGTAGACTTTTGGATCGCAGCCATTCTGACTGGTGTGAAGTGGTACCTCATTGTGGTTTTGATTTGCATTTCTCTGATAACGAGTGATGCTGAGCATCTTTTCATGTGTTTGCTAGCCATCTGTATGTCTTCTTTGGAGAAAGGTCTGTTTAGTTCTTTGGGGCCTGGTCTCTTTCTTCTGCCATTTCACTACGCCCCATGCCAGTGTGTTACCTGTGTCCCACGAACTTGGCTCCATAGAATATCCCGCACCCCATCTACTGTCCACTCACTTATTTAAGACCAGCTGATCATCTTTGCTCAAGAGGTCTCCTAATAAGGCTTTTCAAATCCTGTCATTCCTTTTATACTTGCATTGTATAAAATGTAGCTTCTCATCAACTGGGGCTATTTTGTTGCCTTGAAATGCTGTTCCTATTGGATGATATAAATGCTTACTTTTCTCCATAACTTTCACCCTAAGGAATTCTTCCCTGGTGGCTCAGACAGTTAAGCGTCTGTCTACAATGCAGGAGACCTGGGTTCGATCCCTGGGTCAGGAAGATCCCCTGGAGAAGGAAATGGCAATCCACTCCAGGACTATTGCCTGGAAAATCCCATGGACATAGGAGCCTGGTAGGCTACAGTCCATGGGGTCGCAAAGAGTCGGACACGACTGAGCGACTTCACTTCGCTTCACTTAAGTGGTTACAAGCATGAGGGGATTTTTCTAGAGTTTTCTTTTTAAGAATGGTTATGAACTCGTGAATTTTTGTAGACGTGATATGGTTCCACTGTAGTAAACATTGCCCCTTTGGATGTTAAAATCGTCTTAACTTTGATTACTTTTCAGATCATGTTTAGATGCAACCTCAGGTTTAAAAACATCCTTGTTTCTAGAAGTCATAGGTGCACCTGTCTGGTTCTTTTCAGGAAGATGCTATGTAGAAGCCTTCCGAGCCCCTGTATAGCTGTGCTGTCTCTGCACTCCCTCCAGGCCAGGCCCTGTGCCCTGTGATACCCGAGTCAGTCAGCACCTTCAAGAAGATTGGATGGCCCCAGGCAGCTCACCTGAGGAGCTGAGAGTCGAACTGTGAGAATGAAGCAGTCCAGGGACTGCTCCAAGTTCAAGCAAAAAATGCTCCAAAGCCAGAACAGAGCCGCAAAGCCCTGGCAGATTTGTAAGCAAGGAAGAGAGTAGAACAAAATGAGGCAGACGAGGGCCAGGCAACCTCCCGGGTTCCTCCACTGGCAGAACAGTGATGAACAGTTTCTCAGTACCTGCAATTCTCACTAGAGACACTGGGAGTAGGATTTCTTTTTTTTTCTTTTCATAATTAAAATTTGTATTGAGTGAATGAGTGAAAGCTACCCAGAATGACAGGTTTTGATGACTGTTAAATCAGGTGGCGGCTGCTGCTACTAAGTCACTTCAGTCGTGTCTGACTCTGTGCGACCCCATAGATGGCAGCCCACAAGGCTCCCCCATCCCTGGGATTCTCCAGGCAAGAACACTGGAGTGGGTAGCCATTTCCTTCTCCAATGAATGAAAGTGAAAAGTGAAAGTGAAGTCACTCAGTCGTGTCCGACTCTCAGCAACCCTATGGACTGCATTCAATAGGCGCCTCCATCCATGGGATTTTCCAGGCAAGAGTACTGGAGTGGGTTACCATTGCCTTCTCCGTTAAATCAGGCTAATGAGTGCTAATAAAGCAATTGGTAAGTAAGAAACTAAAGTTAACAGAAAAACTCAGAAACAGAGGTTTTCTTGCATATTTTTACATAGTTTTCTGTGTTTGTGAGTGTTACACTACATACGTAGGACATTGTCCTTTCCTGCACAGTAGATTGAACAGACTTAAATACCAGTATTTCCCTGTGTTCCCAAATAATGCTGCAACTTCCAGATGTTCTACCACTGCTCTAAGAGCCCTGACACTATCTCAGGCTTCTGCCAAAATGTGAAATAACTGGGTAATGATGGTTGAGGCTGAAAATATGAGCTCAAGGTGTGTTTTAAACATTTACTTTTAGAATTAGAGCAACTTTTAAGGGCCACTTACAACTTTTGGGGTACATCCTTAAATTTTTAAAGTTCAATATCACCCACATCCAAGGTAAGAGAAACCCAAGTAAGATGGTAGGCGTTGCAAGAGGGCATCAGAGGGCAGACACACAGAAACCATAATCACAGAAAACTAGTCAATCTGATCACACTAGGACCACAGCCTTGTCTAACTCAATGAAAATAAGCCATGCCCTGTGGGGCCACCCAAGACAAGCGGGCATGGTGGAGAGGTCTGACAGAATGAGGTTGACTGGAGAAGGGAATGGCAAACCACTTCAGTATTCTTGCCTTGAGAACCCCATGAACAGTATGAAAAGGCAAAATGATAAGATACTGAAAGAGGAACTCCCCAGGTCAGTAGGTGCCCAACATGCTACTGGAAATCAGTGGAGAAATAACTCCAGAAAGAATGAAGGGATGGAGCCAAAGCAAAAACAATACCCAATTGTGGATGTGATTGGTGATAGAAGCAAGGTCCGATGCTGTAAAGAGCAATATTGCATAGGAACCTGGAATGTCAGGTCCATGAATCAAGGCAAATTGGAAGTGGTCAAACAGGAGATGGCAAGAGTGAATGTCAACATTCTAGGAATCAGCGAACTAAAATGGACTAGAATGGGTGAATTTAACTCAAATGACCATTATATCTACTACTGCGGGCAGGAATCCCTCAGAAGAAATGGAGTAGCCATCATGGTCAACAAAAGAGTCCAAAATGCAGTACTTGGATGCAATCTCAAAAATGACAGAATGATCTCTACTCTTTTCCAAGGCAAACCATTCAATATCACAGTAATCCAAGTCTATGCCCCAACCAGTAATGCTGAAGAAGCTGAAGTTGAATGGTTTTATGAAGACCTACAAGACCTTTTAGAACTAACACCCAAAAAAGATGTCCTTTTCATTATAGGGGACTGGAGCAAAAGGAGGAAGTCAAGAAACACCTGACCTAACAGGTAAATTTGTCCTTGGAATACGGAATGAAGCAGGGCAAAGACTAATAGAGTTTTGCCAAGAAAATGCACTGGTCATAGCAAACACCGTCTTCTAACAACACAAGAGAAGACTCTACACATGGACATCACCAGATGGTCAACATCAAAATCAGATTGATTATATTCTTTGCAGCCAGAGATGGAGAAGCTCTATACAGTCAACAAAAACAAGACCAGGAGCTGACTGTGGCTTGGGTCATGAACTCCTTATTGTCAAATTCAGACTTAAATTGAAGAAAGTAGGGAAAACCACTAGACCATTCAGGCATGACCTCAATCAAATCTCTTATGATTATACAGTGGAAGTGAGAAATAGATTTAAGGGACTAGATCTGATAGACCGAGTGCCTGATGAACTCTGGACGGAGGTTTGTGACATTGTACAGGAGACAGGGATCAAGATCATCCCCATGGAAAAGAAATGCAAAAAAGCAAAATGGTTGTCTGGGGAGGCCTTACAAATAGCTGTGAAAAGAAGAGAAGCAAAAATCAGAGGATAAAAGGAAAGATATAAGCATCTGAATGCAGAGTTCCAAAGAATAGCAAGAAGAGATAAGAAAGTCTTCCTCAGGGATCAGTGCAAAGAAACAGAGGAAAACAACAGAATGGAAAGACTAGAGATCTCTTCAAGAAAACTAGAGATACCAAGGGAACATTTCATGCAAAGATGGGCTCGATAAAGGACAGAAATGGTATGGACCTAACAGAAGCAGAAGATATTAAGAAGAGGTGGCAAGAATACACAGAAGAACTGTACAAAAAAGATCTTCATGACCCAGATAATCATGATGATGTGATCACTCACCTAGAGCCAGACATCCTGGAATGTGAAGTCAAATGGGCCGTAGAAAACATCACTACGAACAAAGCTAGCGGAGGTGGTAGAATTTCAGTTGAGCTAATTCAAATCCTGAAAGATGATGCTGTGAAAGTGCTGCACTCAATATGCCAGCAAATTTGGAAAACTCAGCAGTGGCCACAGGACTGGAAAAGGTCAGTTTTCATTCCAATCCCAAAGAAAGGCAATGCCAAAGAATGCTCAAACTACTGCATAATTGCACTCATCTCACATGCTAGTAAAGTAATGCTCAAAATTCTCCAAACCAGGCTTCAGCAATATGTGAACCATGAACTTCCAGATGTTCAAGCTGATTTTAGAAAAGGCAGAGGAACCACAGATCAAATTGTCAACATCTGCTGATCATCGGAAAAGCAAGAGAGTTCCAGAAAAACATCTATTTCTGCTTTATTGACTATGCCAAAGCCTTTGACTGTGTGGATCACAATAAACTGTGGAAAATTCTGAAAGAAATGGGAATACCAGACCACCTGACCTGCCTCTTGAGAGACCTATATACAGGTCAGGAAACAACAGTTAGAACTGGACATGGAACAACAGACTGGTTCCAAATAGGAAAAGGAGTACGTCAAGGCTGTATATTGTCACCCTGCTTATTTAACTTCTATGTAGAGTACATCATGAGAAACGCTGGGCTGGAAGAAACACAAGCTGGAATCAAGATTGCCAGGAGAAATCTCAATAACCTCAGATATGCAGATGACACCACCCTTATGGCAGAAAGTGAAGAGGAACTAAAAAGCCTCTTGATGAAAGTGAAAGAGGAGAGTGAAAAAGTTGGCTTAAAGCTCGACATTCAGAAAACGAAGATCATGGCATCTGGTCCCATCATTTCATGGCAAATAGAAAGGAAAACAGTGGAAACAGTGTCAGACTTTATTTTAGGGGGCTCCAAAATCACTGCAGATGGTGATTGCAGCCATGAAATTAAAAGATGCTTACTCCTTGGAAGGAAAGTTATGACCAACCTAGATAGCATACTGAAAAGCAGAGACACTGCTTTTCCAACAAAGGTCTGTCTAGTCAAGGCTATGGTTTTTCCAGTGGTCATGTATGGATGTGAGAGTTGGACTGTGAAGAAAGCTGAGTGCTGAAGAATTTATGTTTTGAACTGTGGTATTGGAGAAAACTCTTGAGAGTCCCTTGGACTGCTAGGAGATCCAACCGAGCCATTCTGAAGGAGATCATCCCTGGTTGTTCTTTGGAGGGAATGATGCTAAAGCTGAAACTCCAATACTTTGGCCACCTCATGCGAAGAGTTGACTCATTGGAAAAGACTCTGATGCTGGGAGGGATTGGGGGCAAGAGGGGAAGGGGACAACAGAGGATGAGATGACAGGATGGGATCACTGACTCGATGGACGTGAGTCTGAGTGAACTCTGGGAGTTGGTGATGGACAGGGAGACCTGGCGTGCTGCGATTCATGGGGTGGCAAAGAGTCAGACACAACTGAGTGACTGAACTGAACTGAACTGACAATTACTTGAGGCATCTCTATTATTCTAAGTCACATAACTTGACCTAGAAATGACAAGTTTTACTGGTTTAAAGATATATTATGTAAAAGAAAACCCCTATTCCAAAAACCTTAATCTTTTTAAGTAGCATAATCTTTGCTGTTGTTAATAAGTCCATCCCAACTCTGCACATGAATAGTAAAATATGTTTGGAATCTGTATTTAACCACATGGGGTGGAGGTGGGGGCAGGAAATACATGGAGTAACGTAGTTTCAGAGATGTAAAAAATACAAATTAGGGTTTCTGAGTTCTCTGGATGTCCAGTTGTTGGGACTGCATGCTTTCACTGCTGAGGATGCAGGTTCAATCCCTGATCAAGGAACTAAGTAAGAATCTGCAAAGCTGTGTGGCACAGCCAAATAAATATGAGTTTCTGGGGCAGGGAGCAGCCAGGCCAGGGGGAGGGGGTTGCACAGTATGTTCTGGTGACACCTGGCTGTCTGTTGGCCCCAGCCCCACAGATCTACTTCCTCAAAGGGGGATATTAGACCTTTTAACTGGAATATCCTGAGCATTGCATGGACATAATACTTATTTCACAAGACAAGGTTGAAGGTAAGAGAGCCCTCAAGAGACAGAGTGGGAACCAGTGCTCACATCGGCTATTGGCCAGCTGTTGAACATGGCAGCCCTGTTAACAGTCCTTCTGTTCCTCAACCTTGGAAACGCCTGCCATGCATCCAAGTGTGTTATCCTCACCAATCTGCATTTCACAGCCCCACTGAATGTCTCCTACAGATCTACGAGGCCTGCCCAGCCCATCTACACTACAAAGGGGTCCCTGCAGAAGACAGTCCCAAGTCTGACATTAGCTCCCACTTTCAAGAAGCCATAGGCTTCACAGAATGTCAGGGAAAGAAAGGAAAGGCCCTGGTCCACCGTGAAACTGGGCTCCTCCATTCACCTACCATCTGCAAGGTTAACCTCACAAAGACCAAGCAGTTCTGCCTGATGGAGGCCTTCAATCCCATCAAGAAGAGGAGGAGTGACTGCCTCCTCTTCAGCCTCCCAGGCCAGCTCCTGCACTATGGCTCTGAGATCCTGCCTTCCGAGCCACCCCTCAGCTCCTTCCTGCGGAGGGAGGCAGTCGGTTCTTCATTCATGGCCGCCTCACCATCACTGAGCCCTGTCGTGCCGGGCTCCCGCTGCATGTGCCAACTCCATGCTGGTACCAGTGCTGACCCTCCTCAGGGTCTCAGAGCTCAGCGGGAGCCCACAGCCACAGCACTGCCGTGCTAGGACTGGGTTGGGGCACCAGCCCAGCCAGGAACAACTGTGGTTTTGTTTTCTAAACTCACAGATATTTCAGACCCGTGCAACACTGAAAACCTCAGGTTTTCATGTCATACTATCCCCGTGGAAGAGTGAGTGGTCACCAGGCTTGCAAATGAGCTTTACTGACTTCAGGGATAGGTTCTCAGGACTGAAGGCAGGCCCAGCCGTTATGAGAACACAGTGTATGTGGCTCCTGGGCCTCCAGACGTCCTGTCCTTAGGACTGCCCAGTTCTTGAACTTCAAAGTTCACTTCTTCATTGCCTTAAGCATAAGGCAATAAGTACCTGCAGGAACAGAGGGTGGGGAGCCAGGAGGGGAAAGCTGTTGTTAGACTAGAAGAAAAGGAAGCTATGAAGCCAATTCATTTTCCACCTTATTTAACTTTGGAAATCTCTGTCTGTGCTTCTTCAGGGCATAAGCTGTCACCATCTGGTCAGGCAAGTAACCCTACAGGGTTTGTAAGGACACCATATATATGCTGATTTGAACTCTCCCTCAAATGCTATTGAGATTCCTTCATGGGTCCAGTGGAGGTGGTTGGCTGAATCAGCAAGACATCAGCTCTCTGACTTTGCTTTTCACTGTGGGTTCTTTCTGGGACCTAGACCTTTAGAGTGATTCTTATTGTTCTTGAAACTTTCTTGTTGTATGTCTCCTCAAAGCAGCTCATGTGTCATTTGAAGTCATTCTTCAGACTACAGACCACAAATCACCCTTTAAAGTGAAGAAGGAAAAGTGTAACTACTGTGTGTTCTGAGTCAGTGGCATTGGAAACATTCATTTCCCCAGCTTGCCCTCCTTATGCCTGCCTGCCTCTTCTCTCATGACACTTGTTTTTTTCCCTGCCCCTGGGAGTAGGTTTCATGCTATTGACTTCTGAGGTTCGCAGATTTCACAATTTGATACTATTTGTTTCATCTATAAGCTATTTCTCCAGGATAAAAAGCAATTTCTTAAAATCATACAGGTGTGAAGAAAAGCAGTATGTTACTGATTGTTGTTGTTTTTATCGTGCAAAATAAAAAAGTAAAAGGGAAACATGTATATACAAATTAATTTCCCTGTCCACACACATGACACAGAGGTTAAATTTATAATTAGCATATATGAATAATTCACATCTTTTTGTATCTTTTTATTTTGTAACACCTCATTAGCTTTATATAATACCTCAATAGCTCTCATATACATTTGCGTGTTGCTTTGCTCTGAACCACTAAGGAATAAATTATAGACATCATACCCCTTTATTCCTCCATATTCCAAAGTCTATTTCCTGAGTTCATTCTAAAGCATAACCATAGTATCATTATCAATATGAGGAAATTTAAGTTTATACCTTACTATGACCAAAATTCAAATGTGCTCAATTGTCCCTATGTTGGTCTTTATAACAAACCTTCCCCTTGGTACAGGACTCAGTCCAGGATGATGTACTGCATTTATCTGTCAAATATCTTTGGTAGTCTGTAATCTGAGATGGACTCTCTGTCTTCTTTGTCTTCTACAAACATAACAATTTTGAGAAATATAGTCCAGTTATTTTGTAAAACATCCCCCAACTGGCCCCAATTAGACTCAGGTTATACATTTGGGGCAATAATTCCACAAAAGTGATGTGGTGTCCTGCTCAGTGCTCATATCAGGAAGCACAGAATGTCACTTTCCCCCATTTCTGGTGACTATTTGGTAAGGTGGTGTCCTCCAGGTTTCCCCATTGTAAAGTTTCTCTTACTTTTTCTTTGATTAACACATACTTTGTGGGGAGACACAAAGAAGCACATAAATGTCCTTCTCATCAAATTCTGCCAGCCACTAACTTTAGCATCCATTCATAATTCTTGCCATCACAGTTGCAAAATGGTGAAGAAAACACATTTGAGTGGTCTCTTCTCCACAGATTGCAATATTTTTTTATAGTAGCAGCCTTATTTAGCTGACCATCCAAAACCACCTCCCATGGCCTTGCAAACCGTGTCTTGTTTTCTCATGCACTGAAAAAGAACGAAGAATGTTTCCCCTGGGTTGCCTTTTGGGGCAGCTGCTGGCAGATTTGCCCTGGAATCTTGAGTGTGTGCCTTCTTCCTACAATGCACCAGACACTTTCCATGTGGTACCCCATCAAACTCTCCCAGTAGGCCTGTTAGACGTTTTGCAGGTAACAACAGATATTTAGAGAGGTTTCTGGTGAGTAATTTGCCTGAGGTTCCAGCTAGTTAGCGTTAGTAAGAGGCAGAGCCTGGGCTGGCAGCTAGACTGAGCCCAGAGCCTACATGCTTAACTGCTACCTTACACTGATCCAAAACAAACTCAGGGCTTGTTCGTGGCAGGACCAGGAGTAGGGTGAGCTGGGCAAGGGGTCTGGGGTACAACATTTAAGGAGGCTCTCACTCTCAGGTCCTGACCCTGTACTCACTGAGGGTGAATGGCCCCTTAAAACATGCACCCTAGATTCTGCTTATTTCACCCTCCTCCCTGTGCTGGTTCTTGGGCAGGGCCAGCTATGGGCGCTAACCTCCTTCTCAGTTCATTATACAGTTCACACAGATTCCTGGGACAATGGGAATGCAGGGGTCTCCAGTTTCCTCCTTTGGTCAATAGACAAGCTATTCAGCCTTGAGTCTGCTCTGCTCTAAGTGATGCTAAATACAGAGACTAAGGTGGGTACCATCCCTGCCCTCCTGTCATTTGCAGGTCCAAACATTCACTTCCAGTGGAATCAGATATGACAGGTCAACTCTTGGGGCTTCTTAGGAATTACCTCAGTGAAGCACTGGCACATCTTTTGGGGATTTTGAAGTATGCAGATGGATTAAACTCAGCTTTTTTTCCATTTTATTAAGCTTTTTCCATTCATCTTGGTTGTAGTTTGCTTTTCCCACTAGTAGACTGAACACTTTTGGGTATTAACTCAGTTGTGCTTCTCTTGGGCTTTATTTCCTTCCAGAACTTAGCTCTTGACAGGTCTAGGTTTCAGACACTTAGGCTCAAATCACGATGTTGCCACTTACTAGTTATGTTCTTGGAAAAGTCACTTCGTCCCCTGAGCCTCAAGTGTTTCATCTGTGAAATGGGGCTATTAGCACCTCATTTGTAGGGCTGTTGCAAAGATGAAATGGAAGCACTATAAGTACCTAAAAGGTGCATGACAATGATCAACAGATGCTAGTTCTCTTCCCTTTTGCTTTACTGGCCCACCATTGTACCGAGATCATCTGTCTAAGGATTATAACTAAAGTGATCCATAAGGCCAAGTAATTGTAAATCATGTGTGGGCATTATCCAGGCAGCAGATTCTACACCTGGCCTTTCCTATAGCAGCTCTATAGTGGGGGTGTTGAAAAGCAAAATCTAACTTCAAAGATGATTTTGTTGGAGAAACATCTCAAAGTATTTTCTATTTCAAACACACATTCAGTTCAGCTCAGTCGCTCAGTCATGTCTGACTCTTTGCAACCCCATGAATTGCAGCACGCCAGGTCTCCCTGTCCATCACCAACTCTCGGAGTTCACTCAGACTCATGTCCATCGAGTCAGTGATGCCATCCAGCCATCTCATCCTCTGTCGTCTCCTTCTCCTCCTGCCCCCAATCCCTCCCAGTGTCAGACTCTTTTCCAATGAGTCACCTCGTCACATGGGGTGGCCAAAGTATTGAAGTTTCAGCTTTAGCATCAGTCCTTCCAATGAACACTCAGGACTGATCTCCTATAGAATGGACTGGTTGGATCTCCTTGCAGTCCAAGGGACTCTCAAAAGTCTTCTCAAGTTCAAAAGCATCTTCTTCACAGTTCAAAAGCATCAATTCTTCAGTGCTCAGCCTTCTTCACAGTCCAACTCTCACATCCATACATGACTACTGGAAAAACTATAGTCTTGACTAGACAGACCTTTGTTGGCAAAGGAATGTCTCTGCTTTTCAGTATGCTATCTAGGTTGGTCATAACTTTCCTTCCAAGGAGTAAGCTTCTTTTAATTTCATGGCTGCAGTCACCATCTGCAGTGATTTTGCAGTCCCCCAAAATAAAGTCTGACACTGTTTCTACTGTTTCCCCATCTATTTCCCATGAAGTGATGGGACCAGATGCCATGATCTTCATTTTCTGAATGTTGAGCTATGAGCCAACTTTTTCACTCTCCTCTTTCACTTTCATCAAGAGGCTTTTTAGTTCCTCTTCACTTTTTGCAATAAGGGTGTGTCATCTGCATATCTGCAAAGGCGGTGCAGGAGCAGCTGAGAGGAGCTACCCCATGCCCGAGGCCATGGGCGGTGGCAGGGAGGTGCTGGCCAAGAGGAGCTACTCCACGTTCAAGGTCAGGAGGGGCGGCAGTGAGGAGATACCCCTCGTTCAATGTAAGGAGCAGCGGCTGCACTTTCCTGGAGCAGCTGTGAAGAGATACCCCACGTCCAAGGTAAGAGAAACCCAAGTAAAACACACATTATTGCTTTTCTTTTTCTCACTCTTGGATTCTCTCTTAATCTAACTAACCAACTCAAAAATTCAAGTTGGTTAGACTAAGGTTTGTAGCCATCACAGGATTACATTTTTAGTTTACTAAACTACTTCAAGATGTATATAAAAAAAATGTTAATCTGTAGTACGTGAAATGTCCTTCCAGGGATGACAGCAGGAGCAGATAAAAATCATGCTGAAACATGTAATACATTGTTCTCCACATGGGAGAAATGTTATGGACAATTTTTTTAAATTCATTTTACTCTTTTTGGAAGTATATCACCAAAAGGAAAAGAATGATCTTACTATAGAACTACATACATGAAGCAAAGTCTACTATCATGTGTTTATAATTTTTTACTTGCAAATTTTTAATAAATTTGAAGGGGCTTGGAAGGTTTTTTGTTTTTCTTTAATATTTGAGTTTGTATATACAGTCCATGGTTTTGGGTCTAAAAGCCAACTTTTATGGAATGGAATAGAACATAGATCCCTTGATTAAAAAGTCTAGTGATTTGAGTATTCTTGCCTGGAGAATCCCAGAGACAGTGGGCCCCCGTCTATGGGGTTGCACAGAGTCGGACACGACTGAAGTGACTTAGCAGCAGCAGCAGCAATGAAAATAGCTGATGCAGTGGAATTAAGAGACAATTTCCCAGGCCTTGGCACAAATTATTCCTTACAAATAATGATTCTGCATAACTGGGGAATGATTTAATATGTGGTCTTGGTAAGCTGCAAGGGTCTTTCATCTCATTTTCTGATCACAATGTCTATCTCCAAATTGTTTAAAATGCGCCTTAGCTTCTACCAAGGTACCATCAAGTGATAGTCCCATGAATAGTCCCAAGTTAATTCTTGTGCTGCCAAGAAAGTCAGAATTTTCATTACTTCTAAAAGCTTTTAACCAAAAGTTTCAGATACATAGCATTTTAAGTTAAAACTTCTCTGGAAATGACTATTTTTGCATTTTAGCATCCTACTTGTACATGCAATTTGCCCTAAGTAGCTCTCAAGTTTTCCTTTTAGCTGGTATTGCCTTAGAATGAAATGAACAGGTCATTGTGCCTTTTAATCAACACTGTAGTGTGATCTTGCTTGCACTGTGACCTGCTCTCAAATATGCTTGTATCTTTTCAAACATGCTGTCTACAGCCTAGGGGAAGAGAAAATACTGGGTTGTTGCCTTTTAAAAGTTTCATATAACAATACCTGTAAGAATGTCAAGACATTTGAATCACATTTCTGCAATTACAACCATAAACAGAAGAATGAAGGTTTTTCTTTTTCTTTGGAGAATAAGGATCCTCTCCAACTATAAACTAGATTGAATCTTGAGCAGCCATAGACAATACAGAAATGAACGGGCATGTTTGTGTGCAAACAAAATTTTATTTATGAACACTGAAATTTCAATTTCATATAGTTTATATATGTCATGAAATATTCATCCTTTCAATTTTTTCAACTGGTTTAAGATCTAGAAACCATTCTTAGCTCTGGGGCTGCCTAAGGACAGGCAGAAGGCTGGGTTTAGATCTTGAGCTGAGTTATAGTTTGCTGTAGTGAGCAGCAGAGCCAGGATTTGAACCCAGGCAGTATAGGTCCAATGAGCTTTTAACATACACACACACACGTGTGTATATATGTTCATATCATCATATTGTATATATGTATACATGTATATGTGTTCATATATACACATATGTGTGTATACATATATTCAATATGATGATAATGATAGTAAATCACACTTTTATAGAAAATTTAGCAAAGGATGAAAGAGAAAATAGCAACCACCCATAAAACCACAACCCAGGACTTCCCTGGTAGTGGTGGTACAGTGGATAAGAGTCTGCCTGCCAATGTAGGAGTCACATGTTCGATCCCTGGTCCAGGAAGATCCCACGTGCCATGGAACAGCTAAGCCCATGCACCATAACTACTGAGACTGAACTCTAGAGCCTGGCAGCCACAGCTCCTGAGCCCACGTGCTGCAATTACTGAGGCCCGTGAACCACAAGGATGAGTAGCCCCCATTCACCACAGTTAGAGAAAATCTGAAAGCAGCAATGTAGACCCAGTGCAATCCCAATAAATAAATAAAATAAAACATGCAGAGGATTAAAAAAAAACCACAACCCAGAAATAACCACTAGTAATATTTGATACAGAGAAGGCAATGGCACCCCACTCCAGTACTCTTGCCTGGCAAATCCCATGGATGGAGGAGTCTGGTGGGCTGCAGTCCATGGGGTCGCTGAGGGTCAGAACTGAGTGACTTCAGTTTCACTTTTCACTTTCATGTATTGGAGAAGGAAATGGCAACCCACTCCAGTGTTCTTGCCTGGAGAATCCCAGGAACGGGGGAGCCTGGTGGGCTGCCGTCTCTGGGGTCACACAGAGTCGGACACGACTGAAACGACTTAGCAGCAGCAGCAGCAGCAGCAATATTTGATATCTTCTTCCATTCTTTGTCTACTGTACACAGCATTCAATTTATACATTTTAGTTTTTCACTTAACATAAACATTTTTCACATTTCCACACAGGCCTCATAATTATAATAATGAATAGATGCACAATAGTTCATTTTAAATGTACTAGGGGAGATTGCTGTTTTGGGGGGAAAAAATCCCATAGCTAAAAATTTCATAGAGGAAAGAATCTTTTAAGTTGGTCACTTTTCATTTACCTGCTACATCTTTGCATTTCTAGGAGCTGGATTTATTTTTAAGATATTTTGATCTAGACCATTTTTAAACACTTAGAAGTCTTAAACACTAGACCACCAGGGAAGTCCCTCTAGGAGTTGAATTTTTTGAAGCGACCCTGTTTGCTGGCAGGGGTAGAGTAAGAAGGCTTTGGAATCCACCAGACCTGAATTTGACTTTTCATTGTCCATTCATTAGCCAAATGGCCCTGAGCAAACCATTAACTTTTGTTACTCCGAGATTAACTGAGGTGATGTTCAGGGACACCTCAGTTTTCCTTTGTTTCAAGATAAATCAAGACCACCATATGTAATGTCTAGAACACAGACCCAGCACAGAATCCTGGTCACTTGGTAATAGCCAGCCCTTATGTTTCCTGCCACTCACCACTCCCAGTGCCCAACACTAGCCCAGGAATTAGATTCTTTCACTCAAGACTGTAGAGAAAATGTTCTTTTCAGTTTTGAGCACCACAGGAGTCTTCTTCCCTGAGTGAGAATGGACCGGCAGGAATGGGGATAATGAGAAGGATTAATAAGGTAGGTGGACCTGCCCTGAAAGCGTCCACCCCGCCCCTCGCCACTCCTGCCCCACCCCCAACCAGGAGATTTAGATCAAAGTTCCCAAACTGAATCGATGGCCTGGTGCCTATGACAGCAGGTGGCATTCTGACTTCAGCAGAGGCTGTGTTTGATTTCACAGGTACAGCGGATCTCCAGCCCAGACGTCTGAAAAGACTCCGGAGCCGAAGTCCATGAGCAGCCAAAGCTCTGTGGAGCTGCAGAGGGTGGCGGCCCTCCCAGCCCAGGGTTGCAGCAACAGTGGCTTTCAGGTGAGCAGAGCTTTTGTTTTATATTTAAGACCAAGTAATTAATGTTCTTTCCTGGCCTTTCTGGCAAGTTTCTTCACTAAAGCAGAGGTCTTATTGTAATGCAATAAGGTTCTTAATGGTTCTCTTTAAGCCTATTATTCTTTCCTTCTTGGGTTGACAAACCTGAAAAGTCTCTCAACTGAACCTGTTTTGATCCCTGACCTGCCCTATCACCTGAAAACAACACTTTCCTCTCCTGCTTGTGTTTAGGGCTCATATGGCATGGATATAGTATTTACATACAGTTTCCCAAAGAACTGGTGAGTGGGGAAGAATGGGGAAGAATCTAGATCCTGAACGTAGTCAGCACCTCAGAGTTCCTTCCTCTCCCTCTTTCTTTAAGTATACATGTGTATTCTTTTTTTCCCACCAAAGTTCAAACTTTTTATTTTGTATTGGGATATAGTAAATTAACCAGATTGTGGTAGTTTCAGGTGAACAGCAAAGGGACTCAGCCCTAAATATCCCTCAACCCCTTCTCCCACCCAAGCTGGCATATAACATTGAGCAGAGTTCCAATCCTTGCTGGTTATCCATTTTAAATACAGCAGTGTGTACTTGACCTTCCCAAACTCCCTAAGTATACCTTTCCCCAGCAACCGTAAGCTCATTTTCTAAGTCTGTGAGTCTCTTTGTTTTGTAACTAAGTTCATTTGTATCATTTCTGTTTTGATTCCACATATAAGGGGTGTCATACAATATTCCTCCTTCTCTGCCTGACTTACTTCACTCAGAACGGCACTCTCTAGTTTCATCCATGTTGCTGCAAATGGCAGTGTTTCATTCTTTTTAATGGCTAAGTATTATTCCATTGTGTGTATGCACCACATCTTCTTTATCCACCCCTCTGTCAATGGACATTTAGGTTGCTTCCATTTCTTGGCTTTTATAAATGGTGCTGCAATGAACACTGGGGTGCATGGATACTTTTGGATCATGTTGTTTTTTTTTTTTTATGAGTATATGCCCAGCAGTGAGATTGCCGGGTCATATGGTATCTCTATTTTTAGTTTTGTAAGGAACCTCCATACTGTTCTCCATAGTGGCTGTACCAATTAACATTTCCACCAACACTGTAGGAGGGTTCCCTTCTCTCCACACCCGCTCCAGCATTTGCTGTTCGTGGATTTTTTGCTGATTGCCGTTATGACTGGTGTGAGGTGATATGATTTGTATTTCTCTAATAACTAGCGGTGTTAAACATCTTTTTTGTGTGCCTGTTGGTCACGTATATGTCCTCTTTGAAGAAATGTTTATTCAGATCAGAGTTCCTTTTTCTTAAACCAGGTATTAAATCCCCTGTCAGATCAGGCCTGGGTACCTGCCCCACACAGCTGGGTTTTGCAAACTGTCTTATGTCATCAACCAAAACTCACTGAGTGAGTAATGCTGCTTGGCCCAGGTCCATATGCCACAGGAGACTGTCTCCAGAAAATACCAGGCTTTCTGACTGGGTCTGGGACAGGGATTTTTCAAGGCTCTTCCCAAGCATGCTTCCTTTCCTAAGCTGACACTCAACCTGCGAAGCCATGTGAACAGATGTCAGAAATCCCCTAGGTTTTAACTTCAACACACAAGCAAAACAAATGTTTAAGCAATAGCAAAGAAAGGAACAAGGAAGGTAAAAGCGTTTGACTCAACCCTGAGTTGTCCTGAGTCTTCCGCAAGTTATTGTAACTTCCCTGATCCTCAGTTTCATCATCTGCGTATTTATCACAGTCATGCTCATCTCACAGGGTGTAAGTATAGGGGAGAGAAAATCTTTCCCTCTTCTGTCTTAGATTCAGCTCCTAAGGTCTGTGACTTAAACTGACAAATGGGAGATTAAATAGTAGAAAAGGCATACAAAGTGTATTAATATTTTTAATTTTCTGTACACATAAATTTCACAGAAAGAAAGTAAAAATCCCAATGAAGCAGTAAGACTCAGAATTTTTTAAAAGGATGATAAATTGTGGAGAAGTGTATAGACAAAGGAAAGCAGGATTGCGCTTCTAGGGTCAATAAATTGTGGAGAAGTGACTAGGAAATATGTGGCAGTAACTACTGGAAGACAAGATTAAGATACCTGTGAGATGTCTCCTCACAATCTCTGCCTCCAGTGGTACAGATTGTTCAAGTACTGACCAGGTTATCTGTCCAGTGCTAGACCTTCAATAAGAATTTCCAGAGACACCTATTTACTCAGCATGGTTGTTAACTGCCCCCTAGATATGGCCACCACCAGGGAGAGAGCCAATTCAACAGGAATAACAAACTATTCTGTATCACAGATGTTCAGAGAACATCAGGTGTCGCTTAAGGGTAGGCAAGGATTTCCCAGATAAACAGGGAAGGTTGTGAACAGAGCATCTCAAACAAAGAGAACTGCCTGTGCCCTGGCCCAGGACCTGAAAGAGCCTGTGTGCTCTCGGTAGAGAGGATGTGGAGCTGGTGGGGTGAAGGGAGTGGGGGAGGCTGGTGTTAGACCATGTGGCCTCCAGGTGTGCTCATCAGATATTCAAGAAGGAAACGATCAAAATTTATATGATCAAAGTATTAAAGTGCTCCAGCACTACTTAAAGGTGAACAGAAATGGGAAGAGATTTGTGTGTGGTTGAGATACCAGTTAGGTTAGTCTGATGGTCAGAACCAGGTTATAGGCAATGGAAACTGATGCTGGGTGACAGTATTAATACTAATTAGAGGCCCCCCTGCAGTGGGATTGTCAGGGAGTGGAGTAAGAGCTCCCCTGCCCGTGAATATTTCCACGACTTCCTCTGTAATATACGTAAACGACGTATGTACTATATGGTTTCTTTAAAAACGGTCTTAATTCACTCAGGCTGCTGTAACAAAATATTGTGTTGGCCAAAAAGTTCATTCAGGCTTTTCCCATAAAATCTCACAGGAAAACTCAAACGAACTTTTTGGCCAACCCAATATCTCGGACTAGGTGGCTTGCTATTGTTCAGCTGCTAAGTCTTGTCTGATTTTTTGCAACCCTATGAACTACAGCACGCCAGGCTTCCCTGTCTTCACTGTCTTCTGGAGTTTGCTCAAACTCATGTCCATTGAGTCGATGATGCTATCCAAGCAACTCATCCTCTGTTGCCCCCTTCCCCTGCCTTCAATCTTTCCCAGCATCAAGATCTTTTCCAACGAGTCAGCTCTTTGCATCAGGTGGTCAAAGTATTGGAGCTTCAGCTTCGGTCCTTCCATGAATATTCAGGGTTGATTTCCTTTAGGATTGACTAGTTTGATTTCCTTGCAGTCCAAAGGACTCTCGAGAGGCTTCTCCGGCACCACAGTTCAAAAGCATCAGTTCTTCGATACTTAGCCTTCTTTATGGTCAAACTCTCACATCCATTCATGACTACTGGAAAAACTGTAGCTTTGACTATACCAACCTTTGTCGACAACGTCCCAAACAAACTTTTTGGCCAACCCAGTATCTTGAACTGGGTGGCTTATAAACAGAAATGTATTTCTCGCAGTTCTGGAGGATGGGAGGTCCAAGATCAAGGCATCAGCAGATTCAGTATCTGGTGAGGCCCCCATCCTCACAAAGACAAAAAATACCAGGGAGCTCTCTGAGGTCTTTTTTTATAAAGACACTAACCCCATTCACAAAGGCTCTGCCCTGTTGAGTTAATCATGTCCCAAAGTTTCCATCTCCTGACATACCACTCAGGGCATGAAATTTTCAAAATAGGAATCTGGAAGTGGGGGGCAGTGAGGCATAAAGTAGCAAGCCTAGCACAATGTGCACATAATAATAGAAGCTCTTGGTACTCAGGTTAAAGAGAACGACACATCCACATTTCTAGCTTGAGATGTCAACTTAGAAGTGATTCCCTTTACAGAGATAGAAAATCTAGGAATCAGGTTGGAGCAAGGAAGAGAATGACTTCATTTTGAGGCCTGTTGTTTGAAATTCAGATGATACTGAACATTCAGATAAAGATGGAGATGAAGCAGGAAGCTTCATGCACACCTGCAACAGAGCCTGGAAGGGACACTAAACTTTGGGGGGGCTGTTAGCAGAGAGGTGGGCAAGGGCGTGGATGAGACCATGGGAAGGGAACCCAGGGAGCGCCAGTGTATCAGGAACTGGAAAGTCACAGGAAGAGAGGACAGAACCAGGTGAGGGGGGAGAGTCTGGGGAAGCTGAGGGGAAAAGAACTGCAAGGTCAAAAGCAAAGACTCCTCCATGGAGGAGACAAGTTCATTTGATTTGCTAACTTGGATATCACTGATCACTGGGGGCAGGGTGGGGGCTGGGGACAGTTTGTGTTGTAAGTAGGCATTAAGAGCCTGGAGAAAATGAGGATAGAAAAGACATTCCTCTGGCAGAGGGGAGAGAGGTGGGCTCAGAAGAGGCAAGATCAGAGTTGCAGGCAGGGTTTTTCCAATCACTGTAAAATGTAACATGCAGAAAAACACATGAAACCAGATAGACAAGGTATGAAAAAATACCAACCAGGTCAAGGAACAGGACATTGTCATCCCTCAGCTCGGACAGTCCCATCCTGCACATTTTGTTCAACTGCCTCCCTCCCTCAGTATAGCAAAATAAAATAGGGAACTCTAGCCAACATCTGGTAATAACCTACAGTGAAATAATCTGGAAAAGAATATATAGAAAGAACTGAATCACTTTGCTGTACACCCGAAACTACCAAAACATTATATAAATCAACAATAATTCGATTTAAGAAAATGAAATAATGTGGTGATTCTGAAAAACAAGTACCTCCCCCCTTTTCCGGGGTTTGTTGTTGCTGGTTGTTGCTGTTGCCATTATTGATCCTATTGGTTTGTTTATTGAATTAACTGAACTAATTCTATGGAGTCTGCATTTATTGTCATGTGTAGCCACTCAAGGCTCTGTTCAGTGAGTTTAATAATTAGTTATGGATCTGACATAAATTCCCAAGTGCCTGAAACCAATCAATGTCCCCGTCCATGCTAGGGGCTCTGTGACTGCTGGGGAGGTTGTCCACAGTCCTCCGGCAGGCCCGCTCCAATTCCATGCTTACTCGACTCTGCCTCTGTTGAGTTTCCACATCAGCCAGAGATGAGAAGTTTTATTTTTCTCAGGTCTTTCTCAGGCATCCCTGGGCTTCTAGTTTTCCTTATGGATATCTCATTCTCCAACTTTTCCTTTACATTTTTGTTTATCTTGCTGTTTTCTCCAACAGTCATCACCATCTCAGGCAGCTGCCTCCGATGTTAAACCATGGCCCTCAGGGAAATAGTATTGGGTGAAGGATGACTCAGGAGACACAGGTTTGATCCCTGGGTTGGAAGATCTGCTGGAGGAGGGCATGGCAACCCACTCCAGTTTTCTTGCCTGGAGAATCCCATGGACAGAGGAGCCTGGTGGGCTACAGTCCGTAGGGTCACAAAGAGTCGTACACGACTGAAGTGACTTTGCATGCATACACATACACGAATGCAGACTCAGATTAAATAAAAACAAGCCTTGTGAGCGGGAATTGCCAAGGAACTGCAAGACAGGTCAAATAAGGGCTGTGATCTTGAAACTAGACTTTGGGAGGGTGACATTCCCATTTTTTCTCTTCCTTAGGATGCTAGGCTGCTTAGTTTTCACTGCTATTTCAGTTGTTTTTCAAGGTCATCATGACTCTGGGGAGAGTGGAATAGGACCAGAGAGTTCAGACACCACAAAGCCTGCAGTACTGAGATTCAGTCATTGTATTTGGAAAAAATACTCTCTGGATTGTCATAAGCCTTTGGTTAACTTCCAGAGCTCCAAAAAAGTGATTTTGACAATTTTGCCAGTGTTCTTGTTGCCTTTGTGAAGGTGAGGAATTTGAGATGTTCTTACTCCATCATTCCTGCCAATGGTACCAATAATCTTAGTTTATATATATATATATTTTTTAATTTTGGTGAGGTCTTCTTTTCTGCATGGGCCTTCTCTCCAGTTGTGGCAAGCAGGGACTACTCTCTAGTTGCAGCTCCCTGACTCTAGAGCATAGGCTCAGTAGTTGAGGCACACGGTCCTAGTTGCTCCAAGGTGTAAAGGATCTTCCCAGATCAGGGATTGAACTGGTGTCTCCTGTATTGGCAGGCAGACCCTTTACCACTGACCCACGAGGGAAGCCCAATAACCTGAGATTTAAATAGCAAAGCTAGACATGTCATAAAGGAGTATGTGTATGATTAAATGATGAATGGTTCTAGCCACATCTGAGGTTTCAGGAGAGTGAGAGTAGCTTTGGGAGGCACGCACCGTATGATCAGTCATGAGTTCAGCAAGGACTAAGGTTCTGAGGCTTTCAGCCATCATGGCTGCCTTTTACCAAAACTGGGGAAGAATTCAGGCATCTAATGATCACAGGAAAAGGAAAGGAGAAGAGGGAGATTAAATGCTTTATTTTCCTTCCATGAATATCCCTTCTGATTCTAAGAGGCTTCTTTTGAGGTTCTACATGTTGATTGCATGGAGTAGAACCTGATTTGTTATCTATCTCTGGTCCTGATTGTCATGCAGATGTCATGTCAGTGATGACTGAAAGCCCTTGATCAGTCATGGGAACACCAGTTGAAACTGGCTCACAGGGTACCGTGTGCTGCCAACACAGCCCCAACCTCCAGACCTCTAAAGGATGGGCTGCCAAGGTTTTCAGGAAAATGTTCTTACCTCAGTTAAGACAGATCCAAGACTGGTTACCAGCCTTCCTGACTCTCTCTCTCTTTTACTACTGATTATAAAACTTCCACTCCATAAGCTCTTAATTTAAAAGGAAGACAGTGATGCTTGCAGACCCATTTTATCTAGACACTGTTGGTGTTGATGACAAACTAGGCCCCGGATGCTAACTGAACTGTTATTTGTCAAAAAATATCAAAGGTGGGAGAATTTGAAATTTATATAGAACAGATTATTGGGAGCATGAACCCCAAATCTCTATCATGCCACAGAAATTTGGAATTTTGTCTTCATATTGCAGATTTAGGCAGACGAAGAACAGCATGATTTTCACTTAAAGCCAGGCTCTAGAGTTGGAGACATCTAAATTCACTCCACACATGGGCTAAGACCTTTGGCCCAGAAGCCATTTATAATCATGGCATGCCTGGTCATACTTTCTTTTTCCTTTGAAAATCAGAAAGAAAGAGAAGGTAAATGTCTTATATCCTTTGACAGTAAATAGAAGTTTCTTATGAAAATCCTGGGAGTCACAATGTTAAGAAAACTCTCATGGGTTTTCAGGAACAAAGGAGATGATTACTGGGAATGATTGTCAGGAAATATACCTGAAGACATCTTGGTGTTCCTTCCAATCTCCTGGTTTTATAAATTCAAGCCTTTGTTTGTCTCATTCCTTCCAAGAGCCAAAACTCTTTCAACATAAAGCATAACATTTATTGATTCAACAAAAATTTATTGAGTTCTGACCTCGTGCCAGACATTATGCTAGGAGCTGAAAACAGGGAGCCTCTGTTAGGTTAAATTAGGTAACAATGGCAAAGTAACAGAACATAGTATGTAAAAAGTGCTATTCATGATGCAAGGAGGTGATCTCCCCTAGACTGGGAGTTGGAGAAAGTTTCCTAAATGTTCAAAATGAGTATCTACAGGCTTTCATTCCCTCACTAACTCATTCTACAAATATCTTTTGAGCACCTACTCTGAGCTGTTGCTGTTTGGTGTTCAGTCGCTATGTTGGGTTCGACCCTTTTCCCTGTCCTTCACTATCTCCCAGAGTTTGCTCAGACTCTGAGTCCATTGAGTCGATGATGCTATCCAAGCAACTCATCTTCTGTTGCCCACTTCTGCTACTGCCTTCAGTCTTTCCCAGCATCCGGGTCTTTTGCAATGAGTTGGCTCTTCGCATCAGGAGGCCAAAATACATGAAGCTTCAGCTTCATCATCAGTCCTTTCAGTGAATATTCAGGGTTGATTTCCTTTAGAATTGACTGGTTTGATTTCCTGGCAGTCCAAGGGATTCTTACACATCTTCTCCAGCACCACAATTCAGAAGCCATCAGTTCTTTGGTGCTCAGCCTTCTTTATGGCCCAATGCTCACATCCATCCATGACTACTGGAAAAACCATAGTTTTGACTATGCAGACCTTTGAGCTGAGTGGAAGGAAAATGCTCATTAGGGCCCAAAGTGTATAATTCCCCAGGCCACCATGTCAAGAACTATTTTTCTCATATGACATTATATGGAGAAGTCAAGGCCCTGAATGAAAAGATATGAGAGACACGAACAGGAAGATGGAGAGGGTGGTAACGAGAGGAATACAGGAATAGAGGACAGTTCTTTATTCACCTCATGGCTCTTTGCTAATTTCAAAATCTTGGTCCCAAGAATCTAAAGCCAATACATTTACATTTAAAACTGATTTTCTATAGTCTGTGGACTTAGGAACATTCTCAAATAAGTTAGCCAGCCAGATTATAAGAGGTTGCCACTAAAGTCATGGAATAAATTCCTCATTAAGAGGGAGGGATAAATTAGGATCACATGTACACACTACTGGGCTTCCCTTGTGGCTCAGCTGGTAAAGAATCCGCCTGCAATGTGGGAGACCTGGGTTCAATCCCTGGGTTGGGAAGATTCCCTGGAGAAGGAAATGGCTACCCACTCCAGTATTCTGGCGTGGAGAATTTCATGAACAAAGTCCATGGGGTCGCAAAGAGTCGGACATAACTGAGCGACTTTCACTTTCACTATACACACTACTATATATAAAATAGATAAACAACAAAGACCTATTGTATAGCATAGGGAACTATAGTCAAAATCTTGTAATTATACATACATACATACATACATATATATATATATATATATATATATGAGTCATTTTGCTCTACTCCTGAAACTAACATGCATTATAAATCAATTCAGTTCAGTTGCTCGGTCGTGTCCGACTCTTTGCGACCCCATGAATCGCAGCACGCCAGGCCTCCCTGTCCATTACCAACTCCCAGAGTTCACTCAGATTCACATCGATCGAGTCAGTGATGCCATCCAGCTGTCTCATCCTTGGTCATCCCCTTCTCCTCCTGCCCCCAATCCCTCCCAGCATCAGAGTCTTTTCCAGTGAGTCAACTCTTTGCATGAGGTGGCCAAAGTACTGGAGTTTTAGCTTTAGCATCATTCCTTCCAAAGAAATCTCAGGGCTGATCTCCTTCAGAATGGACTGGTTGGATCTCCTTGCAGTCCAAGGGACTCTCAAGAGAAGCAGAAGATATTAAGAAGAGGTGGCAAGAATACACAGAAGAACTGTACAAAAAAGATCTTCACGACCAAGATAATCACGATGGTGTGATCACTCACCTAGAGCCAGACATCCTGGAATGTGAAGTCAAATGGGCCTTATAAAGCATCACTACGAACAAAGCTAGCGGAGGTGATGGAATTCCCATTGAGCTATTTCAAATCCTGAAAGATGATGCTGTGAAAGTGCTGCATTCACTATGCCAGCAAATTTGGAAAACTCAGCAGTGGCCACAGGACTGGAAAAGGTCAGTGTTCATTCCAATCCCAAAGAAAGGCAATGCCGAAGAATGCTCAAACTACCGCACAATTGTACTCATCTCACATGCTAGTAAAGTAATGCTCAAAATTCTCCAAGCCAGGCTTCAGCAATACATGAACCATGACCTTCCAGATGTTCAAGCTAGTTTTAAAAAAGGCAAAGGAACCAGAGATCAAATCGCCAACATCTGCTGGATCATGGAAAAAGCAAGAGAGTTCCAGGGAAACATCTATTTCTGCTTTATTGACTATGCCAAAGCCTTTGACTGTGTGGATCACAATACACTGTGGAAAATTCTGAAAGAGATGGGCATACCAGACCACCTGACCTGCCTCTTGAGAAACCTATATGCAGGTCAGGAAGCAACAGTTAGAACTGGACATGGACCAACAGGTAGGAAAAGGAGTATGTCAAGGCTGTATATAAATCAACTATACATCAATTAAATATATATGTATATTTCTCCATGAAACATGATCAGAAAGTAACCCATTAATATGAGATAAGGCTCTTTGCATCATGAGAAAGTGTCAGTCATAGTCTAAAAGGGGCCAGAACAGGCATTAACAGCTCCCCTTCTGGACCACACAGTTACCTTACTCTGCTGACCTGCTCAGCTTTGGAAATGTACTGATCATCCTACACTGTTATCCATATTACTTTATAACTTTGCCAGCTTTTTAAAAATCTTTATTTTTCTAATTCTAGTTATTGCTTTCTGAGTCTCTCGTCCACTCAAGACAAGGTTCAGGAACATTTACAAGGAGTAAGTTGGTTAGAGAGTACTGGTCTGACTTGGGCAGCCAGGGAGGTTTGAAACAAAATATTTGCTTAATTGAGGGGCAGATGCAGGCAAGCAAAGCAGGAGAGAAGCAAAGGTCTAGAAACAGGGTATGTTGGATCCAGCAAGGAGGGGCAGATTCAACAAAGGACGTTTCCAAAAGACTGCATATTTGTGGCTTTCTGATGCTCCACACAGCCACTTCCTTGTTCCCTTGCAGAGCACAAGGTCTTTAGGTCAGGGAAGAGGGAAGAAAGGAGTAGGGAAGGAAGAATTTAGAAAAGCACAGGTGGGAGTAAGAAGTAGACTGCAATGTTCCAAGCACTGGCCATAGCATATGTGACTTTGACCTTGGCTGGAGATGGCAAAGGGCCCCTCATTAAGGAAGAAGTAGGAGAGAGAAAGGGGGTGAACTCTTGAAAAAAGCCAGACTGTTGGGGGTTGGGGGAAGTGAGGATAACAGGGCACAGATACTGAGGTTAAAAGCTACATATTAAATTATTCTAGGAGGACAAAACCCCTTGGATTGAAACTTCAGAACTAAACTACTAGTTCCGTGATTTGGGCACACTACCTAACTTCTTCTTTTTTTTGTTTTTTGGTGCACTGGGTCTTCACTGCAGTGTTCAGTCTTCTCTAGCTGCTGCTCACAGGCTTTAGAGCGTGGGCCCAGTAGTTGAGGTACGTGGATTTAACTGCCCAACAACATGTGAGATCCTAGTTCCCCGACCACAGACTAAACCTGCGTCCCCTGCACTGGAAGTCAGATTCTTAACCACAGGACCAGCAAGCAACTCCCAAGTTACATAACTTCTATACCTATTTTCTCATCCAAAAATAGTTACTGATACCCTGCATCATAAGACTTTTGTGATATTAATGTAAAGAACTGCTGCTGCTGCTAAGTCACTTCAGTCGTGTCCGACTCTGCGCGACCCCATAGATGGCAGCCCACCCGGCTCCTCTGTCCCTGGGATTCTCCAGGCAAGAATACTGGAGTGGGTTGCCATTTCCTTCTCCAAATGTAAAGCACTGGTACCTAACAAATGCTCAAGTATTTATTACTAATGCTCAAGTAACTATTATTTAAACCATTTAGGTGGGGAGGCTATTTTGGTGCAGGTGAAACCAAATTTTGAACTCTAAGTGTGAAGTCTGTCTCTTCTTATAGCAAATCTTGGAATTCACTCATGGAAAAACTGTGAGAGATGCAAGCAAGCAGATCTGAATTTTTACCATGTCAACTGAACATAAAACCTTATGTCCCTGAGGTCCCCCAGCACACTGGAGAGCTCAGCTCTCAATACCTGGGGCTCTTCACAGCACTTTAAAAAGTGATTTACAAATATTTTGGTTTATTCTGGAGCTTCACCAGTGGCTCAGAAGTAGAGAATCCACCTGCAATGCCGGAGTTGCAAAAGACAGAAGTTTGATCCCTGAGTCAAGAAGATCCCCCTGGAGTAGGAAATAGCAACCCACTCAAGTATTCTTGCCTGGAAATTTTCTTGGACAGGAAGAGCCTGGGGGGCTGCAATCCATGGGGTCACAAAGAGTCGGACATGACTGAGTACATGCAAGCCCTACAGATATTTTGGTTCATTTTGATTCATGTTCTGTTTAGTCAAATGAATTTCTTTTTAAAATTTTTTGTATACTGTAAGTTTCTAGAACTTAATTAGCACTCTGTGGGAAAAAGTGCTTAATGGCTAACATAATTTTGAAGTGAAGTGAAGTGAAAGTCGCTCAGTCATGTTCAACTCTTTGAAACCCCATGGACTATATAGTCCATGGAATTCTCCAGGCCAGAGTACTAGAGTGGGTAGCCATTCCCTTCTCTAGGGGATATTTCCAACCCAGGGACTGAACCTAGGTCTCCCACACTGCAGGCAGATTCTTTACCAGCTGAGCTACCAGGGAAGCCAAAAACCCAAAAATTTTCCAGTTGTGAGCAAATTCAAATGCCTATGACATAATGATATGCTATCCACCAACAAAAAATACTGCAGTTCTAAGTACGGATAATATTTAGAAATAAATGACCATAATGCCCCACAATAACTCAAGAATCAGGCATGACTGACCCAGACTTTATCCTGTAGGTGATTCAGGCTTTGGCATAAAACAGCCTGCTTTGTTGTTGTTGTTGTTTTTCCCCCCACACCCTAGAGCTTGTGGGATCTTAGTTCCCTGACCAGGGATTGAATCTGGGCCCCCTGCAGTGGAAGCTCAGAGTCCTAACCACTGGACCACCAGGGAAGTCCCTGAAACTCACCTTTACATGAAGAGGGCTGGAGAGTGGCTGAAGCAGGAACTGAAAGTAGACTCAGGGTTGATTTCACTGAACTTGCAGGAAGGTCCCAAGTTGTAATACCCACTATATAAACCAATGGTTGCAAAAACATAGCAGGATTTTGAATAGCTTAGGGGCTACTCGAGGTATGACAAGATGAAGTTACAAGATGAAGGTATCATTAATGATATCCAATGTCTCTTGATACCACCTGCATCTCTTCTTCCCTCTTTCCCTTTTCTTCCTTCTTACTCTGTCTTTCTCCAATAATAGACATTAATGAAGAGCTGAAGCTATGTTTTCTGAAATGAAATGAAATTAAGAAATTAATTGAAAGAATAAAGTCATTTAGTGATTTGTCTGACCAAATTGGTTCACAGACAAATGTTATATTCTTCACAGTTTTTGTATACGTATTAGACCATACTTAATTTTAATTTTTCTGTGTGTATGATTAACAGGTCTTTTATTGGTAGTAAACAATCAGAATAGTACATATGCAGTATTTAGTAGACACAATAAAAGTTAAGAAATTCTAAACCTGTGTAAAACAAAACACTGGAGAAAAAAAATCAGACAGCTCAAGAGATACAGTGGGAAAGGTCCTCACCATCCTTTGATTGCGCCTTGTACTCTGTACCCAACAGAACTTACCATACTTACCAAAATAAGAAATATAGATTTTTAGTGTTGAGTATATTTAAGAGGATTAAACACATTTTCTAAGAATTTCACAATGACAAATAAGGGATCCTTTTGCTGGTAAAGCAGACTGAAGTAGGGAAGAAATTAACTTGTATTCTGTAACCATTTTAAATAATTTCTCATTGTTCAAGCTACTTTCATAGCAGAAGTACTTTACACTTGCACAATATTAATTACTTTGCTGTACATGAAAGCCTGTGGTAGGCTGATTATACGATAAGACTACAAACAAGCAGGGGTACTTTTCTGATGTCAGAAGAGTACACAAGACTGAAATATCTCCAAAAGTACATTAAAAACTCATCAGCATAAACATCAAAGTATGTTACAAATATAATCAGGAAAAAAGCACAATCGCTAAAATGTGGTTTAGAGCAGAGCCACTGTCTACCCATGGCTTCAAGTGGCAATTAAAGTTCATAGCAGGTTTAGATGCCTTTACATTTTTCCAGTGGTCTTGTATGGATGTGAGAGTTGGACTACAAAGAAACTGAGCACCAAAGGATTGTTGCTTTTGAACTGTGGTGTTGGAGAAGACTCTTGAGAGTCCCTTGGACTGCAAGGAGATCCAACCAGTCCATCCTAAAGGAGATCAGTCCTGAGTGTTCATTGGAAGGACTGATGTTGAAGCTGAAACTCCAATATTTTGGCCACCTGATGCGAAGAGCTGACTCATTGGAAAAGACCCTGATACTGGGAAAGATTGAAGGCAGGAGGAGAAGGAGACGACAGAGGATAAGATGGTTGGATGGCATCACCGACTCAATGGACATGGGTTTGGGGTGGACTCTGGGAGTCGGTGATGGACAGGGAGGCCTGGCGTGCTGTAGTTCATGAGCTTGCAAAGAGTCGGACACAACTGAGCGACTGAACTGAACTAAACAGGACCCCTCTACTATATTGACTCATGCACCCTTTTAAAATTACTTTATACAGCCCGAAATTTCACAAAGAGGTTCTGATGTCATTACTAAATGAGACACTCTTACTCCTTACATCAGCTTTGTCACCAACTGAAAATGCCACCTTACTAATAGCCACAGCTCTGAATATGTGGGGCTTTATTATACCTGGGTATCTGCGTGGGTTCTGTTTATAAAAGGGGGAAGCGGGTGTTTATCCTTTCGTTTGGTGTTTGGATGCCATGCTGCTGCTGCTGCTGCTGCTCCTAAGTTACGTCAGTCGTGTCCGACTCTGTGCGACCCTGTAGATGGCAGCCCACCAGGCTCCTCTGTCCCTGGGATTCTCCAGGCAAGAATACTGGAGTGGGTTGCCATTTCCTTCTCCAGTGCATGAAAGTGAAAAGTGAAAGTGAAGTCGCTCAGTCGTGTCAGACTCTTCCCAACCCCATGGACTGTAGCCTACCAGGCTCCTCCATCCATGGGATTTCCTAGGCAAGAGTACTAGAGTGGGGTGCCATTGCCTTCTCCATTGGATGCCATGAAGCATAGGAAATGTATAACAAATTACCTCTTAGAATGTGAATCATTCTAAAATTGAAACTGTCTGGATAGGGAGAAGAGAGAACCAAGAAGGCCCAGAACTCTGAGAGGACAGGTTAACAACAAAAATAACAACAACAACAAACCCTAGAAGTGTGGGTGACAGGTAATAACAGAGACAGAACAATGTTTTTAGGCCATGTATAATAAATAACACAGACCCCAAATTTCAAAGAACTATGTAATTCCGACTTGGGTTCTAATACCAGAACCAACAGCCACTTGGGCTTCAATATTGATGGCACTCTTGATGGAGTCACAATCTTATTACAGTTGGGATAAGGAGAAAGTGATTTTATTTTTTTGCCTTCTATTAAAGCTATCATTCCAGGTTTTAATCAAAGATCCAAGAATATTTGTCCTACCAGGCTGGAATGATGTGGTTTGGAAGTTCAAGGTACATTTAAAAGTTGCAACAAAATATAGATAGCCAACATGTCTTAATCTTTTGATCTTTGACAATGACAATCAGGAGCCCTACAGAAAGACCACCAGCAGCCTTGTGGCACAAGGTAGAAGCATTTTTATAAACAAAACACAATCTGCAACCACCTCGCCACCTAAATTTTAATTTGATCCGTCCAGACAGACTAGAGATTTACCTAGTGAAACACTCCAGAGAAGGAAATGAGAGTAAGAAGAACCTCAATTTCAACTGAGAAATTCAAAAGGATTTTATTCTTGTTTATTATTTTTTTTCTCAAATGTGAGAAGATGTTTTGCTTATAAGAGCATTTCTGGTTCCCTCTGTGATTAAATGGGTTGAATCTTTGGAATTTCAGACACAGCCAAGTTTATTCCAATTAACCTGTTGACATGGTACCTTGAACTTTCCAATAGTCCTTATACCAACTACGGGGCTTCTCAGGTGGTTCTAGTGATAAAGGATCCACCCACCAATGTAGGAGACACATTTGATCCTTGGGTCAGGAAGATCCTCTGGAGGAGGAAATGGCAACCCACTCCAGCATTCTTGCCTGGGTAATCCCATGGACAGAGGAGCCTAGCAGTCTACAGTCCACGGGGCCACAAACAGTTGGCTAGCTAACATACTGGCTCTAATGAAATGATCAGTTAAATAATTTATGGTTGACAGCTTTCCCTCTAAACTTCCTGAGAAGAAGGACTGTATATGCAATGCCGAGTAACTAATGCAGGGTCTCTGGCTTAGTAGGTGCACAGTAAGTATTTGGTAAAGGAGTAAATGAGAGTGCTTGGGAGGGAGCCCCAAGGAACTGTGCATAGCAGTTAAGGGTTGAGTGAAAAGGCTTGTACAGTACAAGAGAAGAAGCCCAGATGGTAAGGGAGAACTAACAAAATGTGATCACAGAAGTCAGGGACAAGGATATTTCAAAGAGCACCTGGTCCATTGTGTACGGCGAAAACTGGCCTTAGGGAAACAGAAGCCATTGATTTACTTTAGCAAGGGTGATTTCCAGCATGGTAGGAATGAGAGCCAGTTCAGCATGGGTTAAAGAATGAATATGAGGCAAAAAGTAGAACCAGTATCTTATCTAATCAGGCTGCTGTAACAAAATACCACAGACTCAGTAGCTTAAAGATAACGGACATTGATATCTGGAGACTGGAAGCCCAAGATCAGGGTGTCAGCATGGTCGTGGTTCTAGTGTGAGCCTTCTTCCTGTTTTATAGTCAGCACCCTTGAAATCCCTGTGTCCTTGTGTAGTGGAAGGGGTGGGGATCTCCGCGGGCTTACTTTCACAAGGGCACTAATTATTCCCAATCATTAGAGCTCCACCCTCATGACTCAAGCAACTCTTGAAGGCCCCACTTCCTAATACCATCATCTTTGGGAGTTAGAATTTCAACATGATGAGGTTTGAGGGGATGCAAACATTCAGACCATAGCAACCAGTAAGTGCAGATAGAAAACTGGTTTTTAATGGGACAAGAATTCTTGACTTCACATAACAAAAAAATTAATGAAGATGCAAATGTTAGAAAATCAAGGGCAAAGGAGGTTGAGTACAGTAGTTCCTGGGAAAGCACAGAGCCCTGTGGCCAACCCAGAATAAAAAGTACAGAAGTTGTCATATTATTGTTCGTATTATTAGCTTCTCTGTGGGTGTCTTGAGACCTCTCCCTCTCAAGTCTATCTTAGGAGTCCTTGTAGGAGTGTCCTCAAATATTTAAACAATCAATTTAATTCAAAGAAAGGCAAAAGAAACAATAACAGGAAATTGGAACCAGGCTGAAATAATCATAGATTATCACGTACAGGTATCAAACACTAAGATAAGAGTGAAAGACAGCTCATCAGAAGGGCAGTGATGTCTAGGAGAGTACAATTCTACATGTATATGACTTTGAGCTAGTTCCAGGATCTAGAAACCATATGTGATAAAAGGAAAACATACACATATGTGTGCTAGAGAAATTAAACTCCACTATTGGGATAACTTGGTAGACTATTCCATTATGAAGTTACATTTTTTTCTTTCTAATTAGTAAGTGATCCTTCAGGTCCCCAGTACATTTCACCCCATGGTTTTTGCATCCATTGATGGCCTTTTCCTCAATCAATGATTACCTTAGGAGCTGCAAAATGTTGACTTTCATTTTGTCAATATTCCTTACCTTATTCTTTTCTTTTGAAAAGAATGAACTTCCCTTTTTTTCATATTTCTTTCTTTTTGAATATCACTGTGGACTAATATTCCTTTTTATTCATCATTTTATAATTAATTGCCAACATTATATTATGAAATTTTTCAAACATACAGAAAAGTTGAGAGTTTCGCAGTGAACACATCACCTACAATCTATATTTTACTGCAGTTTATCACATATTTTTTCATCTATGCTGTCCTTTATCTGTCTGTCATTCCACCTTATTTTTTGATGTAAGTTACAGACTTTATTCATATTTTTTTACTTTTTGATATTCAATTTGTCCCAGATTTGGTCAGTGACCTCAGAATGCTTTTTACCAATGACTGGATTTATTTATTAGATATAATCATCCTAGAAAGGATATTAAGTAAGCATTCAGAGTATATAAAAATGAGGTCACGGTGATGGTTTTACCAGGTTCCAGCTTCCAGACTTCCAGGATCAGAGGGGCCCTTGGGTTGGCCTTGGGTGGCACCTCTATCCAGCAGCATTAGGGGAGTGGCACCACCAAGTGGACGCTGCATGCAACAACCACTCTCTAGTCTACCTGAGCTTGGTCTGGTCGGGTTCCAGAATTAACACTGGAAAATAATCTGCATTTCATCTTTTAAATATAACCCAGAATGCTGATGATTTCTGATAGAAAAAAAGTCATTTAGAAAAATCATATGATGTCAGCCTCAGACAATTAAGCAGGAAGCTTAACCATCGCTCATTTTCTCATTTCAAGAATCTATAAGAATCAAATGCAAAGTTCTTTATTCCTAGGCATTATGTGATTTATCTCACTAGTAGATTTACTGGATGTTAATGTGAATAGACGGAGAAGGCAATGGCACCCCACTCCAGTACTCTTGCCTGGAAAGTCCGATAGACGGAGGAGCCTGGTAGGCTGCAGTTCATGGGGTCGAGAAGAGCCAGGCACGACTGAGCGATTTCACTTTCACTTTTCACTTTCATGCATTGGAGAAGGCAACAGCAACCCACTCCAGTGTTCTTGCCTGGAGAATCCCAGGGACGGGAGAGCTTGGTGGGCTGCTGTCTATGGGGTCGCCCAGAGTCAGACACAACTGAAGCAACTTAGCAGCAGCAGCAGCAGAGATGCATATATGTTATCCTATCATAAATTAATTTCAATATCTTAATAACTGGCATTTCAATATAATTGGCTTCCTTTTAATTCTATATATTTAATTTTATGTTTTTAAAAGCATCCTGAAATGGCTCCGTCAGCTCCATCCACTGTCCTGCCCTAGAACAGCTCCCAGAAGTCGCACATAACTTCAATCACAAAGGCAGACTTCATCATAACTGCTGGGAGTTTAGGAAACATGCCCTTTTCTGGGAAATCATAGGTCCTGCTAAAATTCAGAGTTGTATTTCTAAAGGAAATAGGGAAGAATAGATTTTGGGGACAACTAGCCATCTCAGCCACAATATATTTTTTTTATTGGAGTTCAAGAGATGTTAGATTTCTATTCTCTGTTATTTTGGTTTTCCTTTATCCTTACTTTCCATTTGATTTGTCATAGACTGAAAGTGTTCTCTTAACCTCTTTCTAAACATGTCTAAATTTTTCTCCATGTTTCCCTTATTAATCCATGCCGCTTGTATATAGATAGCCATACATTAAAGAGTGTGAGTGTACCTTGACCACTGGCATTTTTTTGGACATAGTCATTGACTTTTTTGTGCTCTATTCAGCCTGGGTTGATTAAGATGATGACCACTGAGTCATTTTCAGTATATGGTTGTGTTCTGTTATTCTATTTGACTCAAACTGATTTGCTTGCTGTTCGCTCCTCTCCCTGATAGCTCAGTTGGTAAAGAATCCTCCTGCAAAGCAGGGGACCCCAGTTCAATTCTTGGGTAGAGAAGATCCGCTAGAGAAGGGATAGGCTACCCACTCCAGTATACTTGGTTTTCCCTTGTGACTCAGCTGGCAAAGAATCCGCCAGCAATGTGGGAGACCTGGGTTCAATCTGGGTTGGGAAGATCCCCTGGAGAAAGGAAAGGCTATCCATGCCAGTATTCTGGCCTGGAGAATTCCATGGACTGCATACTATCACAAAGACTCCGACACAACTAAGCAACTTTCAAAAAAAACACTCCTCTCATCATATTTCAGTTTGTAATTGTTTTTTAATCTTTTCATTGTTTGGTTTGGTTTATTTTTGCTTGGTTTCTTCTGAAGATGTATTTGGTTTTTTTTTATTTTAATGGTTCCTTTTATAACCAACTTAAAATTATGAATGATCACAGAATTTCTATATTTTCTACTTTCCTTTATTTTATTTCCTTCTCTTCCATCACTTGATTTTAGCTGACTATATATGTTTTAGCATTTACCTTTCTACGTTAAACACTGCTACTTAAAATCTCATCCAGTTCCAGAAATTAAACGTTGAGGAAACAGGCCTACTTAGCCTACCATTGATCTTTTTATTTCCTCCTCCCTCAAGCGGCGCTCTGATCACTTTTTCTACATTAGTAGGAGTTATAATGTTTATAATTTATTCTGGAATCTTAATCCCTAAATTGTTTTGGGTTTTGATTCATTAAAAAAAGATTCAAAACATACTATCACTTGTTTTGCCAAAATTTCTCCATTTGGCTATTTTTTCTTCAAGAAGTTTCCTCAGCAAAGCTCACCAGGGAATTCCCTGGTGGTCCAGTGGTTAAGACTTCACCTTCCAATGCACCGGGTATAAGTTCGTCCCCTGGCTAGGGAGTTAGGATCCCACATATCTCATGGCCAAAAAACTAATTCATGTCAATGAATGGCAAAACCCACCACAATATTGTAATTAGCCTCCAACTAAAATAAATAAATAAATTTTTTTAAAAAGAAAAAAAAAAGCACATAAACCAGAAGCCATTTTGTAATATATTCAATACAGACATTAAAAATGGTCCACGTCAAAAAAAAAATTCTTTAAAGGAAAGTTCACAGAAGTCATAATCCATGAGTATTTGCATGTTTAAATGTATTCTTTTTAATCCAACAAATTAAACCTTCCTCTAATTTTTCTCCTCCAGGTATAGAACTCTGCCTCTTTCTACTTTTCCTTATATTTCTATCCTTAGAGGTTCCCCTTGCCCCTGGCTCACAAAGATCATGAGGGGAGAATGTCATCAGTATTCTGTAGCCCTGACACCTTGCGCCCAACTCAGAGCTCCCATTAGAACATTCAGAGGTAACAGAGGATTGTGCCAGGGCAGTGTGACAATGAGCCCCAGACTGGTCAGGTGTTTTCCTCCCACAATATTGCACCCAATCTGTCAACCCACACAGGCTTGGTAGGAAAAACTGAAACATTTCACAGAGGAGCAGTCTAGCCAGTGCACATCACCTCACATTAAGGATTACGTAAACCCAAGACTTGAGCCAGATGTTACATGAGTCAAGAGGGTCAGGAGCAATAGGTAAAGTTTATAGGCTTCTGGAATACTGCCTTTGAAAATGCAACCATTCCAAGGCAATGCTCATGCAACTTGGAAGAAAATATTAGAAAGTAATGGCCTTTTTAAAATTTTATTTTATTTTGGTTGCACCTCAAAGCATATGGGATCTTAGCTCTCCAATCCAGGATCGAACCCATGCCCCTGGCCTTGGAAGGCAGTGTCTTAAGCACCAGTCCACCAGGGAAGTCCCAGAAATAGTCTTAAAATAGTTGACATTTGTAGATTTTTTTTAATAGATGATAGATAGATAAGTGGATAAGTGGTTGGGGGTAATAATGGTAATATGAAGAAATTAGATTCACAAAACAGATGTTGACTTTTACAAGCCAAATTTTGATAAGAGGACAAAGTGACTAAATGCCCCAGAACTAGCAAGCAAGTAGCAAACTAAATCATCAAATTGACATGAAAAAAAAAGAAAGTCAATAAGTACTTACTATGAGTGGCACCAGACTGGTCACACGGCCCCCCTAGTTAGGTAAAGAAGGCTGCGTTCCCATGTAATAGAGTATGAGGCCTCAAGAAATTAAGGCTGGATTTGAGCCAAAGTGTGACTATGGAACTCAAGCTTTTTAATCATAATGCAGCCACAATTCATATAGATAATTTATCAATATCCCAAGAAGCAGTTACCTGAGATTTATGCTGTCATTGCCTGTGGTCTATTTGTATTGCATTTTGGAATTTTAAGTTACTATTTGAAGTAGTTGCTCTATAGTTCAGTCGCTCAGTCGTGTCCAACTCTTTGTGACCCTATGAATCGCAGCACACCAGGCCTCCCTGTCCATCACCAACTCCTGGAGTTCACTCAAACTCATGTCCATCAAGTCAGTGATGCCATCCAGCCATCTCATCCTCTGTTGTCCCCTTCTCCTCCTGCCCCCAACCCCTCCCAGCATCAGAGTCTTCTCCAATGAGTCAACTCTTCTCATGAGGTGGCCAGAGTATTGGAGTTTCAGCTTTAGCATCACTCTTTCCAGTGAACACCCAGGACTGATCTCCTTTAGGATGGACTGGTTGGAGTCTAGTCCTAATCCATTTTCAGAGAAATGGATACAGAAAGGTTAGATCACTTGAAAAAAACTCAGAAAAGCAGCTGAAATTGGAGATGTATTACTGACACCTTCACTTCGACACTTTAGGCTAAGAATATCAGAACACAAGACAACCTTCTTAAGCAGGGAGAGAGAGCAGTCTTGTGCTAGTCCTCACCACTGGGAGTGTTAGTCGCTCAGTTGTGTCCCATTCTTTGCAAACCCATGGACTGTAGCCCACCAGGCTCCTCTGTCCATGGGATTCTCCAGGCAAGAATACTGGAGTAGGTTGCCATGCCCTTCTCCAGGGGATCTTCTTGACCCTAGGATGAAACCCCGGTCTCCCGCATTGGAGGCAGATTTTTTACCATCTGAGTCACTTCAAGTGGGTTACCACTCGTAGAGACACTGTTTTATCTGTTGGTGTATGATTCTAAAACAGTCACCGAGCACTTCTGAGCCTGGCACTGTGCTGGGCACTTGGTACCCATCAGAGAACAAAGGACAGAGTATCTGGCTGCTCAGCTCAGAGTCCAGGGGTTAAAATACAGATTTACCCCGTCCCAAGTCCAAATGACATCACGTTCCCAATTTTCACTGCAGGCATTGGGACTTCAACACCTGTGGCAATATTTAAGGTGTCCTGCCTCTCAGAATGTACCACATTGTTGCTTCTGTTACCAAGTTAGACACAAGGCCACCCCTCTTGGGGCTTTAGTCAAACTGAAGCACTCCTGGCTTGGTCAGGGAGTTCTTTGCTGCCCAGGTTTATGCTGCCAATAATGAAACTGAGTTTGGTGCAGGCAAGACAGGCTTTGCCAGAGAATAGAGAAGGGGAGCTCACATTCTAAAGGTACCTTCTTCCCAGAGGGAGAGCAGTCAGGGAATTCCCAGGACCAGGAGGCAGACAGGTCATCGGGCTCTAGGAAAGGGGTAGAGATTTCTAGGGGCAACCAGTGCATGCTCAGTCTTCCATGCTCCTTTGCACATGGCACCAATTGCACCTGCTGCTGCTGCTGCTGCTAAGTTGCTTCAGTTGTGTCCAACTCTGTGCAACCCCACGGCCAGCAGCCCACCAGGCTCCCCCATCCCTGGGATTCTCCAGGCAAGAACATCGGAGTGGGTTGCCATTTCCTTCTCCACCAGTTGCACCTAGCAGAGTACAAATCCCAGCTTTGGGTGGTGAAGCAAAGGTAACCCTTGGATACCTCCAGGTTTCCTCTTTGCAGGTGCCTTCCTGTGGTCACGTCAGAGCCAGCTCTGGGTGGTTGACCACTGTATATCTCTCCAAGTATATATCTCCCCCAGCACAGCTACAGAGTATTTCTGCCAAACACCAGGTACTTCGGAAACAAACACAGAGATAAATCAGGTAAATGTCCTTCAGCTCTCAGGTGTTGGTATGGAAACATGGGGATTAAATCAAAACAAGGAAAGCAGTGACCCTCAGCCTGCTTTGTCGACTATCTGGTTTTGCTGTGGGCCTTTGTGGCATCCTATTGAGAAAATACAACTAGCCTGTACAGCTGAAAACCAGTTTCTATGCCTAGGGCCTGGGCTGCATAGCATGAATGACACTTTGAGGAAGTTTGCATTAAAGGTGGACAGAGATTTGGAAATAGATACACACATATTAGAGAAGGAAATGGCAACACACTCCAGTATCCTTGCCTGGGAAATTTCCATGGACAGAGAGCCTGGCGGGTTACAGTCCATGGGGTTATAAGATTAAGACACAACTTAGCAACTAAACCACCACTACCACCGCACTCTTATATACATATTAAATACATGGAAAATAAAATAAGCAACCTAGATCACCAATCTAATCTGTTTTGGCAGTATAAAACCCTCCACCCAAGGTATATTATCAAACACCTCCTAAAACTTGCTATGTAATGCCAAGCCCTAGAACAAATTAAGGAACTTCACAGCAACTCCTGGAGCTCCTTGTCAACATCACTTTGCCTGCTGGGAAATCTCATCTTTGATAAACCTATATGCTCTACGTCCAGCCAAGGATTAGGCTCAAAGTCTCCTTGGAAGAAGATTTCCGTTCTTGCTCCTGGTCTCAGCCAAGCTGTGCCCCCCTCAGCAAGGTCAGTTCCCCAGTCAGAGCACGTGAGGCCAGAGCAGTTTGTATAAGGAAAGTGGAAAGAAAGGCCCTCCTGGCATAGTGATACTGAGTCTCGATAGAGACACTGCTGCTCAGAAATGGCAGCCGTGTTGGTTCAATCAGGGGCACAGTGGGAGAGAGAGACCAAGTGAGTGGAGCAGGCATGGTTAGAAGAAGAAAGAATATTACACTCATCGTGGAGACATGTGCTGTGCTGAGCTTAGTCGCTCAGTCGTGTCCGACTCTGCGAACCCATGGACTGTAGCCCGCCAGGCTCCTCTCCATGGAGTTCTCCAGGCAAGAATACTGGAGTGGGTTGCCATTCCCTTCTCCAGGGGAATCTTCCTGACCCAGGGATTGAATCTGAGTCTCCCATATTGCAGGCAGATTTTTTAGCATCTGAGCCACCAGGGAAGCCCCCCATGGAGACATGACCTGCCCACAAATGCACGAGTGCCCACTCATGTTATTTAAAGGGCAAAGTTGACTTAGAATCTGTCTAAGGTAGGAAGGCCATCATGCTGGCATAAGAAATGACCACCAGAACCTAAAATAAGTTTAAAAGTGACCCCAGCCTTTCTGGAATCTTAAGGGTCTCTGTCATATCTACTCTGAAAGTGAAAGTGAAGTCGCTCAGTCGTGTCCGACTCTTTGGGACCCCGTGGACTGGACTGTAGCTTACCAGGCTCCTCCATCCATGGAATTTTCCAGGCAAGAGTACTGAAGTGGGTTGCCATTGCCTTCTCCAATTTCTACTCTAATCTAATGTTAATAGCTATAGTCCAAATCAGTCTTTCTTAATTGAAAGGGAATTCAATCTGTAGGTATACTACTATGTCTGTAGACATTCCAAAGGCCAAAAGGCCTTGGCCCACTGGCTAAACTCTATGAGTATATTATGGCCTGAGGTTGGAAAGTCTTAACTCAGATTCCATCTCCTGTATTTCTGATTGTACAACCTGAGTCAGGGAATTTACTTATCTTTGCCTTAGTTTCCTCATCTGTAAAAAGGGTGATCCCAATAGTCACCTCACAGGCCTCTATAGATCAAATGCAAAATGCTGTAAAGGTTTCATGCAGTGTCTTGAACCCACTAAATATTATGTAAGCTCAGGTGTACATAAAAGCAAAAAGCAGAAGTAACAAGGGAGAAGTGTGTTTCCTGCAGGTAAGTCAGGAGGTGGGTTTGGCAGAGGCAGAGTGGGAGCTAAGGTTTCCAGGGGCCCAAGGCCCCTCTAGTTCACCACTTTGACATCACAAGGATGGGGCCTTTGTGTTCATGACCCAGTTGGAACCATCCACCACCAGGCAGCAGGACAGAGGAGAGTCTAGAAGGAATGACGAGGACCTGCCAGCCATCTCTTAAGGAGCATCCCCAAGTTGCCCAACTCAGGGCTCCACTTCTATTTACATTTCATTGGCCAGAATCTAGTTAAAAGGGAAGCTTACAATTGTCACCTTTATTTTGGGTGGTGATGTGTTCAGCTAAAATTCTATAGGAGACCCCTCCCATCCACAAATAGATGCCAGTGGGGAGGAGGGTGATTTCAGTTTTCAGGACTATGTTCTAGAAGTTGTGTGGTTTAGAAACTGAATGAAAGGAAGAAATTAACTTAAAAGGCTTCTGTCCATCTGTACTCCCTGCACCGACTGTGGATCTATATTTGCTTGAACCGCATGGAAGTGCAAGATTAAAAAGACAAGGTAGGGGAATAAGCCCAAACACCAGGTACTCCTGGCTCAAGGATCTGCCCTCCAGCGGGGACCCAATCCAAGATCATCCCCTTAGGACACACAGCCACTAAGGTTAAGTAGAGAAGTTAAAACTGCTGTGCTGTAAATTGCTTAGAAGTACTCATACACCACACCCACAACGTTGCTACCTATTCAGGGAGCAGGTATGCCCTCCGAATACAGTCATGGTTGTAGGAGTCCAGTGTACTATGATATCTTTCAATCCTAATTGCTAAATAGAAGGGGAACAACAACAATGGGCTAAGAAGTAATTATGGGCCACCTATTATAGCACGTAGGACTCCAATTTAAAAAGAAGCAGATAAACGGGTATTTTGAGGGTCATTTTTCAGGCACCAATTAACACCCATAAACACCTTTGCTTCTGTTGAAAATCCCCAACTGGGAGATATTGTTCTTCTGAACAACGCTGAAAAGCCAAAGCATGTACTATAGTGGGGGTAAAACAATCCCATTACATGTCCAGAGGTGCCCACTCTACCCCTCAGTCAACCCCTACACTGCCACGCCCGCCCCTCTCCTCTTGCATTAACCCTACAAAGGTCAGCTCCATCCTGCACAGAGCTGCTCAAGGAAGTCTCCAATTCTGCCACTAGATGGCAGGAGTAATCAGCACCTGGAAGCAGAAGCTCTTGGAGCCAGGAGTTGGAAAGGGACCATGAGAATACCAAGTCGAAACTGTCGTGTAGATGGGTGGACAGTGTGGTAGAAAGATGTGACCTGCCCTGTGTCACCTGTGTATTTAGGGACCCAAAGGACCAAGCCCCCTCAGTTACTGAGGTCCTTTTTTCCAACTCCTGTTGGGTTTTATTTTTAGCTTCTTATTAAGCAAATTTTCAGCACTCATGAAAGTTATAAGCAAGGAGCTGGGCTAAAGTAAGGTGTAAGCATTCATAACACACACACACAAAAGCAGTTGGGCCATAAGACTTTTATGCATATATCAGGTGGTGCTGGAAGTTAGACTTTATTCACGTTTATATAGTCCTATGTTTCAATAAGGGATTCCCAGATGGCTCAGAGACAAAGAATCTGCCTTCCAAGCAGGAGTTGCAGGTTTGGAACATACATTACAAGTTGGAATTGTACTTTTTTCCCCTAGAGGTCTAAAGTTAAAATGAAACTCACAGAGGGACTTGCCTGATGGTGCAGTGGGGCACAGGTCAATCCCTGGTGGAAGATCCTACATGGCTAAAAATAATCAAACTCACACACTTGTTTCTTTTTCAAATTAATGTCATACCTGACAAGGCTAGCAGGCAACATTTCTTGAAAAGATAAAAGCACCTATCTGACACTGTTTATCTATCTGCAGCCTTACTTGGAATGAAGTGCCATCTAAAAACGCTAGTTGGGGAAGAGATGGGAGAAAGATTGGACCCATCCCAAAAAGGCAAAGGAAAAATGAGCCAAGTGTTTGTCACATTTGGGAAAAACAGCTAGGGGTCAAGACACACCTCCCAGAGCATACCCTGCTGCTGACCATACATGACCACTGGAAAAACCACAGCCTTGACTAGATGGACCTTTGTTGGCAAAGGAATGTCTCTGCTTTTGAATATGCTATCTAAGTTGCTCATAACATTCCTTCCAAGGAGTAAGCATCTTTTAATTTCTTGGCTGAAATCACCATCTACAGTGATTTTGGAGCCCAAAAAATAAAGTCTGACACTGTTTCCACTGTTTCCTCATCTATTTCCCATGAAGTGATGGGAGCAGATGCCATGATCTTAGTTTTCTGAATGTTGAGTTATAAGCCAACTTTTTCACTCTCCTCTTTCACTTTCATCAAGAGGCTTTTTAGTTCCTCTTCACTTTCTGCCATAAGGGTGGTGTCATCTGCATATCTGAGGTTACTGAGATTTCTCCGGGCAATCTTGATTCCAGCTTGCTCTTGATTCCAGCTTGTGCTTCTTCCAGCCCAGCGTTTCTCATGATGTACTCTGCATATAAGTTAAATAAGCAGGGTGACAATATACAGCCTTGACGTACTCCTTTTCCTATTTGGAACCAGTCTGTTGTTCCATGTCTAGTTCTAACTGTTGCTTCCTGACCTGCATACAGGTTTCTTAAGAGGTAGGTCAGGTGGCCTGGTATTCCCATCTCTTTTAGAATTTTCCACAGTTTATTGTGATCCACACAGTCAAAGGCTTTGGCATAGTCAATAAAGCAGAAATAGATGTTTTTCTGGAACTCTCTTGCTTTTTTGATGTTCCAGCAGATGTTGGCAATTTGATCTCTGGTTCCTCTGCCTTTTCTAAAACCAGCTTGAACATCTGGAAGTTCACAGTTCACATATTGCTGAAGCCTGGCTTGGAGAATTTTGAGGATTACTTTACTAGAGTGTGAGATGAGCGCAATTGTGTGGTAGTTTGAGCATTCTTTGGGCATTGCCTTTCTTTGGGATTGGAATGAAAACTGACCTTTTCCAGTCCTGTGGCCACTGCTGAGTTTTCCAAATTTGCTGGCATATTGAGTGCAGCACTTTCACAGCATCATCTTTCAGGATTTGAAATAGCTCAACATCTCACAAATCAAGCGTCTAAGAATAAAATTATCCAGCCCATAGTTAACTATATTTTGTTTCATTTTATAATTTAAAAGTCTGTGTGAAGTGTTGAAAAGAAGGTTGGAAAGCTGCACTCTCATCTCAGCTCTGCTTGTTGGAAGGCTACATAGCCTAGTCCCAGGATCCTTCTCCCGTCTGTCTTCTTCAAGTTGGACCACACCAATCTTTTCCATCATAACAACACCAACCAAAATCATGCATGTTTCAAATATAGGTAATGACTTCCAGTGCAACACGTGCATTTTTCAGATCATCATCTTTCATAGTTGAACCATGCTTTATCTTTAAATCTTGTTTAGAAGGAACTGCTAATATTTTATAGGATGTTTTGCAGGATAGAAAACACAAGGCAAGAGAACTTAATCTGGGCCTGGAGAAAGGCACATAGTTCTGTTTGGCTGGGTTTTCCTTCATGGTGCCTGCAAGGGGAGCAGAGTAAGATGAATGAACAGGATTGAGCAACCCTGAACTGAGCCGAGCGGTGTGCAATTGACTCCAGAGGCCAGGAGTATCATTTTATAATGTAGAAAGAGTAGCATAGAAGGAATTTATATACAGATATGAAGGAAAGAAAGATTAAAAGCAGAGAAACCGATCAGGAACATGTATAATCAAAGAAGTGGAAAAATGCAGAACATTTAAGTTTTTGTTAGTCTTGTACTTAGAGCATTCATATCTTTCAGGGAAAAAATATGTGAAATATAAGTCATCTAAATTTTTAACTAAAACATATTTTTGGTACCAGCAACCATATGTACCATTAGATTATATTAGAAAACAAAAGGATTTAGAGAACTTCCTGGCTGTCCAGTAGTTAGGGCTCCGTGCTTCCATTGCAAGGGGCTTGGGTTCAATCTCTGGTCAGGGAACTAAGATTTCACAGCCAAAAAAAAGGAAAGAAGACAAAAGGATTTACATTTCTAGATTGAGATAATCTTTTTCCTTATGTGGCTTTTACAGACAGTAAATTTTCAAAATTTTTAAGTCATTTCTATTTCTTTAAGTACTAAGATTCATTGTTTCTTTAATCAGCTGACTCATCTAAACACTCGTCTTTGTTGTCTCATCCCTCAAAAGTCTTTGGGTATCATTCATTGAAAGAACATTTGTTTTTTGGCTCTGAAATTTTACTTTTGCAATCCTGTACTTTTTCTTAGAATGATGAAGATGGCTTTGAAAACCAGAACACATCAGGAAATGACCACTCACTAAGGAACAGAGCTGTGCAAAACAGAGAGCATGAAAATGGCAAACAGGTATGACTGGAAAACAGCGAGTGAATCTGTCACCATGGCAACTGCTGTGCAACAGCTATGGGGACTGAAAGCTGGCACTCAGAGGAGCAAGTTAAATGGTAATTGGGGTGGCTATGGCAGGGTCATGAGGAAAATACATATGCACAAACAAAGATTCTGTGTTTATACACCTGTTCTCTCTGATGGAGAGAGTACCCAGGCTTGCTCTGACACTTCGTGATTGCACATCCAAATTCCATCCCAAGACAGAAAGCACTGGCCTCAACAAAAACATCTCAATTTTAAAGTAAATGAGGCAGACAAGAGGAAGGTTTTAAGACACGGTTCTAAAACTGTGTTTGTGACACCCTGGGGCTCCTCAATGACATCTAAGTGTACACAGCAAGTTGAGGTGCTCTGTGACAAAACCTCTTATTTCTTTTATATATTGAATTCTGGGTAGGATCTTATTTTTTTGTTTGTTTGTTTGCCTGAAAATATCTGTATTATGTCTTCATTTTTGAAGGATATTTTCACTGATTATAGATTTTTTAATTAAATGTTTATGAAGTATAGTTGATGTACAGAATTATATAAGCTACAGGTGTCAGGATCTCATTTGGAAAAAACCTGCTGCTAAAAAGGGTGCAAATTACCCATGTATATCATCCTTTAAAAAGTAATTTTGTTTGGGTGCCATATTTTAGGGGAAGTTTGCTCATGATAAATAAATAGCTTATTTGAAGTAGAAAATTTGAAATACTATTGCAGCAAAATTTGGAAGACAAATAATGAACTGTAATTCCAGAAAAAAAAAAAATCAGTGTCTAACATATTGGAATATAGCTTGTTTCAATCCAAGTTACATATACATCTATGTGCATGTCAGGTATATTGGGATTGTGCTTTCATATTATTTGGTAATTGTCTATTTCACTTAATATATTCTAAAGTGTTCATATCAGTAAGTGTTCTTCAACCAAAAAAAAAAAAAAAAGAGAGAGAGAGAGAGAGAAGACAATACTTCTTTTCAGACAAAAGCCTGCACACGGATGATTATACAAGCTTGATTCATAATCACCAAAACCTAAAAGCAACCATCCAGACAATAAAATGTTATTCAGCACTAAAAACAAATTAGCTATCAAGACATCAAAAGAAATAGGAGACCGTTACATGTGTATTACTAAGCAACAGAAGCAATCTGAGAAGACTCCATACTATGTAGTTCCAACTATATGACATTCTGGAAGAGGCAAACTGTGGGAACAGTAAAAAGATCACTGGCTTCCAAGATGGGAGGGAAGATGGGAGGGAGGGAAGGACAAATAGGCACAGGGGATTCTTAGGATGGTGAAAATACTCTGTATGATATTATAATGGTTGATACCTGTTATTAAACATTTGACCAAGCCCGTAGAATGTACAACATCAAGAGTGAGCCCTGATGTAAACTATAGACTTCATGGGTCCATCAGTTGTAACAGATGTACCGCTTTGGTGGAGAAGTCAATAATGGGAAAGGCTGCATGAGGTAGGGGGCAAAAATATGTGAGATAACTGTACCTTCCTCTCAATTTTTCTATGAGCCTAAATAAAAATGCTCTTAAAAGTCTTGGTTTAAACATTGTTTCACTAAAAAAGTCAAAAACAAAAATTAAGTATTATTATAAATAGAAATATGAAGACTGAGAAGTAGCTACTGGTTTGGTCACAGTGGTCCTTAGGTGACCTTGGCAGTGACCTTAGCAGAAGCCATCTCAGTAAAAGTTTGGTCACAGTGGGTTGAGAAGTGAACAGGATATGGAGTGTCTCTGAATGTAAGGACAGTTCTTTCAAGTGGTTTGACTGTGAAGGGAAGGAGGGAGAGTAGATGTCCCATGACTGTGGAGCCAGGAAGGTTTTGCTTTGTTTTGGTCTTGTTTCAAAGATGAAAAGGGGTTAGAAAAAACAAAAGAGAAAACAAAGAAATGCTAGACATTCCATATGGTAAGTAACTTGGGACAATTTTACTCAAAGAAAATAATGATGAAGATCATTTCAGTGAAAATTTTACCAAACTTTTTCTCTTGGCCAAGCTTGGTGTTAGGTAGGGGAAAATAAGAAGGGCTTCTCTGAACCCCTGACCTTTGCAGCTGCAGCCTGGACTCAGCTGGTCTCTATTACAACCATCCTTGTGCCTGAGGCCCAGCCCACGACCTGGAGGCAGCCTAAATCAGGAGCATAATGGGAGTTTGGCCTCAAAGGACAAGATAATCTTTGAGGATCCTTTCAGAGACATGCTAATAACTAATTTCCATGGGTTTTGTTGTTGTTGTTAAAGACAAATCAAAGCCTCATGGGATCTGACAACAAACTAAGTCTGAGACTTGGCATTATACGTCTTGAGCACGTTCAAAACTGCTTAACAGCTGCCTACTCCCTCCCAACCTTCCTTTGCCTTTGCTTACAATAGCTGGACCTGTTTGAGAGGTTATCTCAGAATGATGGGAGGTAGGAAATCCTTCCCATCGTCACAAGAATAGAATGGGTCATGGATGCTTAAGAGCTCCAACAGTACTTATGAAGATTGTTCATAAAAGACAGCCCTGGTTGGAACTTCCCAGCAGGACAGTCCAGTGGTTAAGGTTCTATGCTTCCAGTGCAGGGGGCATGGGTTCCATCCCTAGTTGGGAAACTAAGATCCCACATGCTGCACACCTCCCCCACCCCCCGCAAAGAAAAAGCACAGGTACGAAAAAGCAAAGGTGAAAGTTGCTCGGCCGTGTCTGACTCTTTGTGACCCATGGACTGTAGCCCACCAGGCGCCTCTGTCCATGGAAATCTCCAGGCAAGAATACTGGAGTGGATAGCCATTCCCTTCTCCAGGGGACCTTCCTGATCCAGGGATTGAATCCGGGTCTCCTGCGTTGCAGGCAGATTTTTTACTGTCTGAGCCACCAGGGAAGCCCAGGCATATACATCACTCAATAACTAGAGCAAGGGCTAGTTGAGTGAGGAAATATTTCCCCTTAACCCAATTGATAGAAGAACCCTAGTTCCCAAGGGTAGTTTAACAGCTTTGGAAGATGCTGAGCTACTGTTCATATCAGAAGACCAAGCCTTGGGCTGCCAGGAAAATAAAAACAGCCTTAGTCTCAGTTTTCTGGAAACTGGGGCTGACAGAATATAAAGGGAGATTTATGTAGCCTCTGGTATTAACTTCATTTAGCACTTGTCTGAAAACAGAGCAGGAATTCAATGATTACAGTAGAGATAGGAACTAAAAGCAGAGATATTAGCCAATTGGCTGAAGAAATGGAGAAAATACCAATGGCTCCTTTTAAGTAAAGGGAGAGATGAACGAACCTAGATTTTTTTGTGACAAGGGGAAAAATCTCTGAGCAGTTGATAATTGGAGACATAATCTTGCATAATAATTTTAAAGTAATTTAAATCATTTGGAAAAATTTCCTTACCAAAATTCTGAGCAAAAGAGATCAGAGTCCATTATGCTCAGCATTCTCATCATTCCACCTCTGTCCCCATGTTTGATTTCCAGGTAGAAGAGCACATCACCATCGAGCAGGATTCTCTAAGAAAGGATGAAGAAGAGGAGGATGATCGAGAAACACATCGAAAAGGGTACAGGTTCAAACCACAGAAATATTCTTGGGCTTCCCTGGTGGCTCAGACAGTAAAGAATCCACCTGCAATTCAGGAGACCTGGATTTGATCTCTGGGTTGGGAAGATCTCCTGGCAGAGGGCATGGCAACCCACACTAGTATTCTTGCCTGGAGAATCCCCAGGAACAGAGGAGCCTGGCAGGTTACCGTCCATTGAGTAAATGACTAAACACAGCACAGCACCTCCTAAGCAAAGTGGTTTTGCCACTTTTTTATTCTCATCTAATTTTTAACATTAATTATGATTTGTCAGAGATAGTCACCACCAATCGCCCCTCCCTACTACCCACCTAACAGCATTTTCAGAAAAATTAATGAAACTCTAGTATAATCAATGTGGTAAATTCAAATTGCTGATGTCCTAGGAACCCAATATCCAGGAAAATCTTCTAATTAAAGCTGTAAATTGCCAACTAATTGCCCCAGTCCATGCAAAAGTAGTTAATTCATCTTCTCAATGTTCAATCAACGAGCAATTATTTCTCAAAACCCAATTCACTTTAAGTCCCAACAAACTTGCTCTTACCTCATGGTATCATGAAAATATTCCAGTCCTTATCACTCATTAGCAGGAGAGGCAAATTATTATTTTTATTTTTTGGATCAGAAAAATGAAGCCCAGACTTAGCCAAGGGTTTGTCAGCTGGGAAAAAGCTGATTTAAATTTCAGCTTCTGATTCCTAGTCCAAGACTGTCTCTATCATAACACTAAAGTATTTGTAAATTTTCTAAATTCCTGTTTAAATTTGGTGTTAATTCCTGAGTCTCTGAGGAACTTGTTGTGTATCAGAAGATAGAGCTGGTCAAAATTCAGATTGAAAGTCCTTGTCACATATGCATCATAAGGAATTTTTACCACCATGAGAACCTACTGTTTAGCACAGGGAGCTCTACTCAGTGCTCTGTGGTGGCCTAAATGGGAAGGAAATCCAAAAAAGAGTGGTTATATGTATACATATAGGTGATTCACTTTCCTGTACAGCAGAAACTAACACAACATTGTAAAGCAGCTTATACTCCAACAAAAATTTTCTTTTTAAAAAGAATTTTTACCACGTTGGAAATCTGAATTTGGTTTCATCCTCATTTTAGTTCAAGAATCTCTGACCCTTGGGGCCAAGAGATTCTCTTGGGTGGTGAGAGGTACTCAGGTTCCATCAGTGTTAATGGATGGAAAAACAACCACCAAGAGATTTGGAGTCATTCAGCCTAGATAACCAAATGGCCAAAGTGACTATTTGTAGCCACTTCCTTTTTTTGCAGTGTCAGGTTGCTGTAATGGACTATACACACTCCCTGCAATTAAACAGTCTGATAAATTTGACCTGGAGTAGATGGATGTGCTCTATTGAATGTTGCTGTCTGACACTGCTGCTTTATAACACTATATCCACAACTGAGGACAATGTATCAGCAGCCTGTCCTAAATTAAACCATGAAAAATTTAGTCTTTAATGTACTTATATTCCCTCAACATGTTCTAGAACAGTGTCACTAATTCTCAGTACGCCGATTCATACACACACATAAGACAAATTTTTCATGAAATAATGCCTGTCATCACTATGTGTGATATACTCTGACATGTCCTATTCTTTTGTTCAAGGACAGTTGTCACATGCTGTATGACAAACTTCACAACTCACAAATGGGTCCCAACCCACAGCTGTAAAATATTGTTCCAGAAAAGCAATAAGAAATCCCATTTCATTTATCTAAGAATTCAACAAAGGCCTGTCAAGCACTCAGTGTCCAAGCTGCTGATGTTGGGCTCAGACATCTATTCTCCATGAAGTTACAGTCAGTCAAGGTTTCATAACAAAACATAATTAAAGGAGATAGTAGGAATAGGTTGCAGAGGACTACCTCTGTCTGAGGAAATGCAAGAAGGCTTTGCGGAAGCGAAGGGCTTGAGCAGTGCCCTGAACCGTGAAGGGGACTATGACATGGACACGTGGGCATGACTGCTGGAGGGAGGGAAACTGGAGAATGTTTACCAAGGGGATGGGAGGTCCTAGATGGGGGCTGAGTCCTTTGAGATCCTGGAGATTGTGAATCTTCTATACAGGAGAAAGGGTTATTTTAGAAATCCTGTCCAATGGCCTGAAAGTGGTCATGATTAAATGTGCAAGTAAATTCCTTCCATTTAGCCTCAAGTAGGAGAAGAGAGGCCTGCGTTGGGAGGAACACTGAGGAAAGAGGTGTATGCAGGGAAGCCAGGGTTCAAAGCAAGCATGGGGGACTGGGAACACCTGGGAGAAGAAAGGACAGTTGTTGTGGGTACCACCCTGGGACCTCTCCAGACTCCCTTACTGGTGTACACCATCTTCCTTGGAAGAAGTGATCAGATGCACACATGGCTTGCACACTCCACACCACCCTGTAACAAAGCTCTGGGCAGATACAAAGACATCAACAATTCCAGAACCTTCTGAGAAAAGCTATATCACAATCCATTGGTTGACAGCCCTCAAATCCCCAAAATCCTAATTCACTTTTCAAGCATCTTGTGAAGACAGTCACCCTTCCACTAGGGGGTGATCTAGCCTAGTGAGAAACAGTCTCAGCCTATGATTCATTCTCAGCTTTTGGTTGGTTACCCTGTCCCCTGCTTTATTTCTGGGAGCACATTTTCTGCATCTCCATAATCTCTCAGAGCTTGGCACAGCCATTCAGCAAAGGTTGAGCCAACCATGGATGATTTTGGTCTAAAATGAAATGAGTTTCTTATTTCTATTTTGTAGGACACAAACCTCATGAATATGTTTACCTGATGACTTACAAAGCCTAATCTACTATAGCTTTAGCATGCCAGGATATGTCGTGTATGTGGTGTTTACATCTGCCTACTTCTTGCCTTTGTGTTGTTACAGGTGCCTGGAAAGGATGTGTGGGAGGATGTCTGATTTTTGTAGGGAACACAAAAAAACCCTTCGGTACATCATCTGGGGCATTTTAATAGCAGGTAAATAGCAAAAGGGAATGGGATACTAGTGTCTCTTTTCCAGGTTCTCTCAAATATCAGTTTTCTGTAGAAAACAAATAAGTCTTCCATTCCCTGAATCATCTCTGAGTCATCCAGGGAGGAGAGAATTTCACCAGAAAGCCCCTGAGTGGTGGGTCTCAGCTTGAAATGCCCATGTAGATAGCTGTTCTGCGTGAGAAGTCACTTCAGTTGTGTCCGACTCTTGCGACCCTATAGACTGTAGCCTGCCAGGCTCCTCTGTCCATGGGATTCTCCAGGCAAGAATTCTGGAGGGGGTTGTGATGCCCTCCTCCAGGGCATCTTCCCAACCCAGGGATCGAAGCCAGGTCTCTTGCACTGCAGGCAGACCCTTTGCCACTGAGCCACCAGGGGAAAGCCCCATGTCCTGTTTATGCAGCCAGCAGCTGACTTTAGATTACCTACTCCCATGGTCTTTATTATTGTGTTAAGGATTTGAGGGTTGGATAATGCAAATTCAGGTAACTGGAAAAATGGTGATAATCACAAGGCAGCAACCTAATTGAAGGGGTGATATAACCGATCAATTAATGCTTTATATGAACACAGAACAAGGAGGAGCCTAGGGTCACAAAGCCCTCTTCTCCTACCTGAAAGCAGGACCAGGTGTCTTCACAGATGAGCAGGTGTCCTGCTTTGACTCCCTCCAAACAAAGGGTTCCAGGGCCCATTTCAAGGAACATTCCTGTCTATAAAGTGTGAGCCCTCCCACTCCAGTCCATGGACATTAATCCAAGATGGCTGACCCCAAGAGGTCAGTGGTTTTCCGGTCTCACACTGCCAAAACAGGGAGCATCAGGGTTGAAAACATGCTTGCTTGCTTTCTACCAGCCCAAATAGTATTTTGCAGACCATACTAAAAACCACACAGCTATTCCATTGTAGTACAAAGTAAGCAGATGGTGTGGCCATGTGCCAAGGCAATTTTATTTGTAGACTACAAATACAAATATACAAATACAACTGTACTTGCCACCTACAAAAACAAGTGGCAGGCCAAATTTAACTTGCAAACAAAGCCATGTTTGCCAACTTTTAATGAAAACCTTGTGTTCTTATCCCAGAATCTCCTCTTCTAAAGCTATCAGCCTGGTCATCACCCACCTCTTTCCTTTAGAGATTCCATAGCATGTCAGTGTTGTGGCATTCAGAGATTTTCCTACTCAAGTTTAGGCCAAATCTGGGCCACAAACCAGGAGACTCAATAATTTTTGCCAGTGGTTGCTTTGGTGCCTGGCCTTTCTCTGTAGAAGTTCATCTGCTGAGTCTGGGTATCAGAAAAAGTAGTCAGTACTAAGCAAGAGGCTTCCCTGGTGGCTCAGATAGTAAAGAATCTACCTGCAGTGCAGAAGACCTGGGTTCAATCAATAGGTTGGTAAGATCCCCTGGAGAAGGGCATGGCAACCCACTCCAGTATTCTTGCCTGGAGAATTCCATGGACAGAAAAGCTGGGGAGCTATAATCTATAGTGTTGCACAGAATTAGACTTAGCACTAAAGTGACTTTGCATGCACACACTAAGCAAGAGCCCCACTGATCCAGCAACAAGATTCAGGAATTCAAAAGTTTCCTTAAGAAAAAATCTGGTACCCTGTGCTTCTAGCATTCTTGGAGAGACTATTTAAAAAAAATAAATAAAGGAATTTAACCCACAATACAATCCTTATCATCAGAAGGGCCAATAGCTATGTCAAGAGCACCACTGTGTTCAATGGTTTCCTGGTGGGCCCTGCCCTTGGCTGAGCCAGATCAGTGCTGGAGGCTGGTCCCCAGCTGACTGGTGATGTTCACTGTCTGTGTTTGCTTCCTGCACAGGTTACCTGGCCCTGGTGATCGCAGCCTGTGTGATGAACTTTCACAGAGCCCTTCCTCTTTTCGTGATCACCGTGGTTGCCATCTTCTTTGTGGTCTGGGATCACTTCATGGCCAAGTATGAGTCTCAGATAGCCAGGTTCCTGTCTCCAGGCCAAAGGCTACTGGACAGCCATTGGTTCTGGCTGAAGTGGTAAATGCACTCAGTTCTTTTCTTGTGGTTGAGTGGGATGTTAGTCTTTTCCAACACTGTTCCATAGATTCATTCTGAAATTGCTTCCTCATTGATGGGATATTGAAGCTAGAAACAACCTAGGGAGTAATCCATTAAAAATTTTTTTTAAAACCTTCATTTCACAAGCAGGACACGAAGGCCTAGATCAGGCAGTGATTCATGCAAGATGTGCTCAAATGCCCCTACAAACTGCTTTCATTTCAAGTGCTACTAAATGATAAAATGTTGTCCAAAAGTTGGGATGGTTCTGACTCGAAGGGGTGACTTTCTGTCTGGGCATCTGTAAATTAATAAAATCAACTCTCTCTTATAGGACCCCTGTCCTGCAGGTGACTGTTCAGGGCTTTTCTTTCAGCCTGTCTCTTTGGGAGCCCCCCTGTCTCCAGGTGGCCCTACAGGGTAGGACCCAGAACCCATTCTCCTCAATATGGCCAACATGGGATCTACGAGGAAAGTTCACACATTCTTGGCCTAATGACCAGGATTGTACAATCCCAATAGAGCATCCTCTCCAGCTCTGCCATTTACTGAATCACTCCTGTTGTGCCCACTGGGTTCTCCAGGGAGTCAGAACCAGGTCTAAAATCCAACTTAGCTCTCCGAGGCTTGGGTGGGTCCCCCAATGCAGAGGACACATTTCAAGTTCTTCCTTGAAAGGAAGAAGGTAATACTTCACCCATCTCCCTAAATGGAGGAGAGAATTCCCAGCAGCTCTCAGGAAGAAATCACCAGATTTCTTCTCTAGGCATCCTTTCTCCTCTCTGACCCCTTTATGACTACTGCGCCAGCAAAGAATCCAAGTGTTTGGAATATTGGGGATACATTGCTTCATTTTTTGACTATGTGCCTTTCTAGCTACACCCAAAGAGAGTCTCTTGCAATTTCTAGAAGCATAATTTCCGAGTGCCAGTATGTGTTACTCAATATGTTTTGTTTGTACATTTAAGCCTAATTAAGATTTCCATGTTAGCACAATAAATGATGCCAAAGCACCCTTCCTGGTTTTCTTAGGGTGATATGGGGCTGCCTGATCCTGGGAGTTATTCTCTGGCTGGTGTTTGACACTGCCAAATTGGGCCAACAGCAGCTGGTGTCTTTTGGAGGACTCATAATGTACGCTTCCCTGACATTTCTATTTTCTAAGCACCCAACCAAAGTAAGTATGAAATCAATCATTTTTTTTCTCCTTTTCTTCCCCCATGTGTAAATTGCTCAAAGTACTGAGTATGAAAGAATTGAACCGCTATTCCATATTTTTCTTACCTTGCTATGATATTTTAAATGGCTAAGGTGCTCTTTTCCTGAATGTTAATAGTTCTATTACTCTACCTTTTTCATTCTCAGTAATTTTCCAGTTGTTCAACCAGTGAGATACTCTCTTCTGTCAAGTCTGATTTATACTTCTGTACCCCCACCCCCCTGTTACATACAAAGAAAACTCATCCGTTTTGATCCAAATTTCTTCAGGCCAGTAAATAACAATATTCTACCATTGGATTCTGCAGTTTATCAAATTTCTATTTGCCATTGAGGCTATTGTACTCCAAAAATTTGTCCTTAAGCAGTTTTGTTTACATTGAATTCAATTCTCATCCTTGTTTTATCATCCTGGAACCCACTAAATCAGCAAGAATTTTCAGATATTAAAATTTTCACATATGATTCATAACAGCAAACTTTACTAGCTGAAAGTCTGAAAACTTTACTGGCTGAGTGATTGATCCAAAAAAAAAGAGAATTAATCAAAGACCAAAGCCACTTGATAAGATCCAAATTGCTTTCCCTGTTTCGGTGAACATCCCCACTGTTTTCTGTGCCTCCAGTCCCATAGTTCTTTGCAGAGCAGTCATCTCTGCACCAAAAATGAAAGCACTTGATTGTCCATTTACATGCTGCCTGCTTTTGGACTGCATTAGAGTTAATTGTGAAATTACAGTGAAATGAAAGCCCCACCACAGGGTGGAATTTCACTTAATTCACTTACAAATTGTCATATCAACAAACCCTGGACACACAGAGAAGTCATGTTCAGCCTTTCCATTTTCCAGATGGGAAATAATTATATGTATCTAATATTTACCACATGACCAGAAGACCGGATCCTTCCTCCTTTAATGACTCTACTAAAACTAGTCTTCATGCCTAAGTGATTTTATCATGACAAAATGGTTACATATGTTTCCAGGACTGAAGGCTTAAACTCGGGTTTAAGAAGAAGTAGTACAATTCTGAGATTTTTAGTATAATTCTAAGGAGGGATTCTTTGCTCACAGCTGCTTTGGCCTCTGAAAGAAGGTGAGTCACAAGCTATATCTGAGAAGCTTCCAATAAAATAGTGATCCTCTGGTAATTTATGCTGAGTTTAGCATTCATTTTCTAATAAGATATCTCTTCTTCTTTCTGTATAGGTTTACTGGAGGCCTGTCTTTTGGGGAATTGGGTTACAGTTTCTTCTTGGCCTTTTGATACTAAGGACAGAACCTGGATTTATGGCTTTTGATTGGTTGGGCAAACAAGTTCAGGTAAGTTCGGCTCAAAGGACCACCTTGTTCTTTATAGTGCTTTTAACATTTGAATATAATCCTTAAGATATGTCAGAAATAAGTTTATTTATCTGCATTCAGTTCAGTTCAGTCACTCAGTCATGTCCGACTCTTTGAGACCCCATGAACTGCAGCATGCCAGGCCTCCCTGTCCATCACCAACTCCCAGAGTTCACCTAACTCATGTCCATTGAGTCAGTGATGCCATCCAACCGTCTCATCCTCTGTCATCCCCTTCTCCTCCTGCCTTCAATCTTTCTCAGCATCAGGGTCTTTTCAAATGACTCAGCTCTTCTCATTAGGTGGCCGAAGTACTGGAGTTTCAGCTTCAGCATCAGTCCTTCCGATGAACACTCAGGACTGATCTCCTTTAGGATGGACTGGTTGGATCTCCTTGCAGCCCAAGGGACTCTCAAGAGTCTTCTCCAACACTACAGTTTAAAATCATCAATTCTTCTGCACTCAGCTTTCTTTACAGCCAAACTCTCATACCCGTACATGACTACTGGAAAAACCATAGCCTTGACTAGATGGACCTTTGTTGGCAAAGTAATGTCTCTGCTTTTGAATATGCTATCTAGGTGGGTCATAACTTTCCTTCCAAGGAGTAAGCATCTTTTAATTTCATGGCTGCAGTCACCATTTGCAGTGATTTTGGAACCCCCAAAAATAAAGCTAGCCACTGTTTCCCCATCTATTTGTCATGAAGTGATGGGACCAGATGCTATGATCTTAGTTTTCTGAATGTTGAGCTTTAAGCCAACTTTTTCACTCTCCTCTTTCACTTTCATCAAGAGACTCTTCAGTTCTTCTTCACTTTCTGCCATAAGGGTGGTGTCATCTACATATCTGAGGTTATTGATATTTCTCCCGGCAATCTTGATTCCAGCTTGTGCTTCTTCCAGCCCAGCATTTCTCATGATGTACTCTGCATATAAGTTAAATAAGCAGGGTGACAATATACAGCCTTGACGTACTCCTTTTCCTATTTGGTTGAGTCAAATTTTAATTCCATAGCATGTGTTAGACAAATAATTTTGTTTATGTGGAATACGTTAATCTGCCAAGTTCATTATTATTTTGGTTGTCCCTTACCCATATCAGGGGCTTCCCTGCCCATGGGAGACCTGGGTTCGATCCCTGGGCTGGGAAGAGCCTCTGGAGGAGGGCATGGCAACCCACTCCAGTGTTCTAGTCTGGAGAATCCCCATGGACAAAGGAGCCTGGCAGGCTACAGTCCATGGGGTAGCAAAGAGTCGGACACAACTGAGTGACTAAGTACCCATGATATCCCTTCTCTGTCTCATTTGACCCCTGCATCCTGTCCCAGGGCCACTCTTCTAAGATGCTTCCCCAAACAGAAAAACCAACTACTATGCATCCAGTAGTAACTAGTACCCTCCATGTACCATCTATGTTTTCTGGAGCAAAGTATCACACCCAGCTTATTCTTTAGCACCCTAGAGTCAGAGTGAATGTCAGAAATGCCAGGAAATCTGTATGCAGCTACAGTCCTAAAATATACTTCCCAGCCATCTACTGGTGGGGGAAAGTTAAGAAAATTAACTCTCCAAGTCTCTCCGCAAGTTTTCTGGGTCCTCACCCTCTGCAGAGCCTGGTTGGTCTTGTGGATGTTAACTACTGTTTCAGTGTTTGTAATGAGCTGCTCTTTTCTCTTCTGTAATTCAGACATTCCTGGGGTACACTGATGCTGGTGCTTCATTTGTCTTTGGTGAGAAATATACAGACCACTTTTTTGCATTCAAGGTAAAACCAAACACTTTTTTTCTGTGTAGACATTTCCTTTTCAGTGACTTCTTCACATGCAGATGTTCAGATAGACCCTAATTGACCAGACCCAGGCATGTCACAGGGGCACAGCACAGCACCATCCTTTCTCCTTTACAATTTACCTGAAGTCAATGGGCTGAAAATACATTATTTTGTTATTATAACATTAAGGAAGACTTCCCTAGTGGTCCAATGGCTAAGACACTGAGCTCCCAATGCAGGGGGTCCTGGTTCAATGGTCAAGGAGCTAGATCCCACATGTCGCAACTAAGATTATGCATGCCACAGTGAAGATCAAATATCCTGCCTGCCACAGCTAAGCCACGATGTGGCCAAATAAATAAATATATTTTTTTGAACATTAAAGAGAACACGTAGAGGAAATCAGAAATATCAAAACATAGGCAGATCTCAGAGATGTTGCAAGTTCAGTTCCAGACCACCACAGTAAAGTGAATATCACAATAAAGCGATCACACAAATTTTTGGTTTCCCTGGTGCACGTAAAAATTATGTTTACAACTCTACTGTCATCTATTAAGTGTGAGATAGCAGTATGTCTAAAAAAAAGTACATACCTTAGTTTAAAATCACTCTATTGCTAAACAATGCCAGAACAATCACAACAGTAACATCAAAGATCACTGATCACCATAACAAACATAGTCATAATGAAAAAGTTTGAAATATTATGAGCATTACCAACATGTGACCCAAAGACACAGAGTGAGCAAATGCTATTGGAAAAATGGCGCCAATAGACTTGCTCAATGAAGGAGTGCCACAATCTTTCAATCTGTGAAAAATACAACATGCAAGAAGTGCAATAAAGTGAAGCACAGCAAAACAAGCTATGCCTGTACCTTGGGGAGTTGCATAACATTTGCTGATATACTTATGAAAGCTCATATGGGGTAATAGGATCTGAGATTTCAGGGGAAAGAACATGAGGTACCTGGCAATGAATAGACATATGGGTACCAATGCCTTCCTGGTCCAGGCTCAGGGACAGCTCTGCACTCAGGAAGCTTCTTAATCCCAGACAGACTGGGACAGCTGGTCACCCACATCAACCTTTGTTCTTACAGAACCATCCCCGTGCTAAACCTTTCCCCTCTTTGCTTCAGTACTGCCTTCACCTTGGCAGGCCTTCAGGCCAGGCCTTCTCCCAACCATAGGAAGGATGTTATTTTACAGGGGAAAGGCAGCTTTGTGACTTAGCCCCACGGTCAGGCTTAATCAATTCTCACAGCCCCAGGAAGCTCACCTTCCTCTGGGAAGTCCCTACAAATCCTTGTTGATGAGTCAGAAAAAGCATTTGGCTTTTTCTTCAGATTTCTTTTTTATGGCATGCTATTGTTCCTACATTTTTTTATTGTTTTCTCACTCATGGACTCCGTTTACCTCCAAATTACCTCGGCCAACTGCTATGCTGAATCTTTTTTTAAACTACTGATTTGATACTTTGGTGCTGAAACAACTAAGCCATCTCTGAAAGGTCCAGTGTTTGCAAACTGAGATAGAAATATGTTCCTATCATAAATTGAATCCAGAATTACAAAAAATAAAATCACAAAGAAGGTGGAACTTGCTGTTCAGGCTGCACCACTGTCTGCAGACCTCCCCACCACCACCACCACCACCACCACCACCACCAAGAACAACACCTGTCCTCTCCCCCAGGGCATCCTTTCTGCCAGAATAGATTCCCTGTGGGAACATTAATGAGATGAGCCCCTTTAACTCCTTGAAGCTTTCAGGAAGGCTCTGCCTGCCCATTAAAGCCAATAAAAGCACATAAATGAGTGCATTCTGAATAATGGCACAAACAGCCTTTTAATAGATTTTTCTAAATTAGATCCTGTACAAATTGTCCTCAGTCCTTCTGTGTCTCTGGTGGCAGCTTGTTCCTGGCCATTTAGCTAGGAACAGAGGGAAAGGGAACAATGGAGTAGGGGTGGTGAAGGATCCAGACCACAACCCAGTGTGGTTCACGCAGGGTAGAAACCGCTCCCTGTAAAAACGCAAGCTGCACGGAAGGCATCCAAAGAGCATCAGTAAAAGGTCTAGAAAAAGACAACCTTCATTAACACAGAAGTAGACTAGTTCCAAAGTCTAATCTTTGTATAATGATTCAAAAGTCTATAAGTAAAATATTCATTATTCTAAAAACTAAATGCATGAATTCTTGCTCTATAGGAGGCATTATTTAAGTACCTACTGGGTCACTACTATAAATAAAGACCTGAGGTTGCTCGCAGTTAACCTTGATCCAGGTTGTTCTGATAATAAGTAGTGAATCCTATGTCTGTTGAATATCAGAATGACAAGGATATCTGCCAGTGGTTTTCAGTTTCTTGATCTAATTATTATAAGTTTCCTCCCCAAAATGTCATTGCTTCTCTAGAAACTGAAGTAAGGAAAGCCCATCATAGTAGGATTTTTTAAGTTTCCTATGAAATACACTGAAGTTTACTCTGAACAAATTAAAAGAGACTGTATGTAGATGAGGAGGTTGCCTGATAAAAGTGTTCTTTATTCAAGAGAAGTTTCCAGTATTTTGATGACATTTCAGAGGGGAAAAAGGAGGCAGAAAGAAGGAGATTGATCTGAAACCTACTAGTACTGCTGGGATCAGTGTTAACCTGTGGCCACTCTTGTCCTCCACCCACCCCCAGGTCCTGCCCATTGTGATTTTCTTCAGCACTGTGATGTCCATGTTGTACTACCTCGGATTGATGCAGTGGATCATTAGAAAGGTACCGGGACTAGAAGGAAGTGGGTGACAGGGGTCGAGCTGATTATCTCAGGGACAAAGTCTTGAATGTCTTTTATCTGGATTTTTACTAAGTGCCTTTCCCTTCATACCAAGATCCACTCCTATCCCAAGGTATTAGATTCAAACCCCAAACTCCTCCATGGATCTACAGAGGGGATTTTATCTCCAGGACTTCTAATAACGCTGTGACTTGTGACTCCCTGGACATCTTCATGAAACCTCAGCAGTTACTCCATTAACCAAAGAACTGACTTCAAGAAGTCAGGACCAGATTGTCCTTTCATCTTGACTATCCAGCCATGCCTTACACAGAGTCACTGCTTACCCTCAGATGATAACCCAAATGGATCCTCCTTGTTTAGGAGTTGCTAGAGAATCAAAGGAAGAAAGGAAAGCTGCTCTTCTCTCATGAGGGGCTTTTGTCAGCATGCAAAATTTTTTTTTTTTAGGTCTGAAAAGTTCATCTCAGTCCTGCTGCCCCAACAACTGTCAGTCCTACATCATGTTATATCACAAAACTCAGTAATTTGTAAGTTAGTTTAAATGCACTCGAGAGCAAGGCAGCGTATAGAGGTTTTTGGCAAAGCCACAACCCTCCTTTGATCCCTGTAAATAAATAAAATGGAGAGAGAGCCAGAATAACAGCAGGATTAAAGGTTTCAGCAAGAGTGCCAGAGTGCATAATTTTCTGACTGTCAGTTGAAACACTTAGTATTCCTGTGTTTCATGTCGAAGCAGGAAGGAAGGAGAGAGGATGCAACAGAAAGTCCCCATTCTCAGGTGGGCACTACAGTCTCTGGTTGGAAGATCCACTACAAAAGTGGGACTGTCAACCATGTTTGAGACTTAGGTAGAAAAGACCAAACCTCAACTACATCCCATTACTTATTAGCTAAGCAATCTCTGACAGAACAACTAAACCGTTCTGTGCCTTGGTTTCCTCTTCTGTAAAATGTGTCTAACTACAGAACCTCCCTGAGAGGGCTATTATAAGGATTAAATTCACTAGAACAAGGGCTTAAAATAGTCCTTGGAATGCTGTGAAGACTGACATGACTGTTAGAAAATATTAAAACTTATTACTTGAAAAAAAATCAAGACATTACTTATACAAAATAGACATTTCAAGAGACATTCATTGTATAGTGTTCAAAGAATATACAATGACTCAGACTTCAGTTCAGTTCAGTTCAGTCACTCAGTCATGTCTGACTCTGAGACCCCATGGACTGCAGCATGCCAGGCCTCCCTGTCTATCACCAACTCCTGGAGCTTGCTCAAATTCATGTCCATCGAATCAGTGATGCCATCCAAATACCTCATCCTCTGTCAACCCCTCGTCCTCCCACCTTCAATCCTTCCCAGTGTCAGGGTTTTTTCCAATGAGTCAGTTCTTCATATCAGGTGGCCAAAATATTGGAGTTTCAGCTTCAGCATCAGTCCTTCCAGTGGATATTCAGGACTAATATCCTTTAGGATTGACTGGTTTGATCTCCTTGCAGTCCAAGGGACTCTCAAGGATCTTCTCCAGCACGACAGTTCAAAAGCATCAATTCTTTGGTGCTCAGCTTTCTTTATGGTCCAACTCGCACATCCATACTGGAAAAACCATAGCTTTGACTAGATGGACCTTTGCTGACAAAGCAATGTCTCTGCTTTTTAATATGCTGCCTAGGTTGGTCATAACTTTCCTTCCAAGGAGCGAGTATCTTTTACTTTCATGGCTGCAGTAACCATCTGCAGTGATTTTGAAGCCCAATAAGGAAAGTCTGTCACTGTTTCCATTGTTTCCCCATCTATTTGACATGAAGTGATGGGACTGAATGCTATGATCTTAGTTTTCTGAATATTGAGCTTTAAGCCAACTTTTTCACTCTCCTCTTTCACTTTCATCACGAAGCTCTTTAGTTCTTTGCTTTCTGCCGTAAAGGTGGTGTCATCTGCATATTTGAGGTTACTGATATTTCTCCCAGCAGTCTTGATTCCAGCTTGTGCTTCATCCAGCCCAGCATTTCGCATGATGTACTCTGCATATAAGTTAAATAAGCAGGATGACAATATATGGCCTTGACATACTCCTTTCCCAATTTGGAACCAGTCTGTTGTTCCATATCTAGTTCTAACTGTTGCTTCTTGACCTGCATACAGGTTTCTCAGGAGGCAGGTCAGGAGGTCTGGTATTCCCATCTCTTGAAGAATTTTCCAGTTTGTTGTGATCCACACAATCAAAGGCTTTGGAGTAGTCAATAAAGCAGAAGTAGATGCTTCTGGAACTCTCTTGCTTTTTTGATGATCCAGCGGATTTTGGCAATCTAATCTCTGGTTTTTTCTGACTTTTCTAAATCCAGCTTGAACATCTGGAAATTCACAGTTCCTGTACTGTTGAAGCCTGGCTTGGAGAATTTTGAGCATTACTTTGCTAGCGTGTGAGATGAGTGCAATTGTGCAGCAGTTTGAACATTCTTTGGCATTGCTTTTCTTTGGAACTGGAATGAAAACTGACCTTTTCCAGTGCTGTGGCCACTGCTGAGTTTTCAAATTTGCTGGCATATTGACTCAGACTTACCATTCAAATAAGATTTGATCAGCCTGCTTTATGCACTATACAATGAAAACACTGGGTGATGTTTTGAGGGATTCCAAGGAGCTCCAGTCCTTTCTTTCTCAGTGCAGAAAGAATTCAGTGAAAGGCATGATTTATTAGAATAGGATGCTTACGAATTTTACAAGCAGACAGGCAAGAAGGCGCCACGCCCTGAGAAACTAGTGGGCTACAGTCTTATAAGCAAAGGAAAAGTGCAGAGAGGGAAAAGACCATGTTCTTCCTCATTCTTGAGTAGACACCATGCTTCCTGCATCAGTTCCTCCTCCATGCTTGTCAGAGGAGTTTTTTGTCCCCACCGGGTCAAGCCAAAATTGTCATGGCACTACGTAAAATTATTTCACATCTCAGTACAATGAGGGTCTTTCATTTTGAAGTGTCACCTTTCCATAAATTATTGTTTTTATGTGTGCAGAGAGCATGTTGCTGAACTCGCTGGGCAGGATGTGGGTCTCACGCCACCATTGTTTCATTGTTTGGGGGCATGTCTTGTACTTCTGTTGCAGGGTTTGTTGCTAAGCAAGCTTGCTTGGTTTTATGCTTAAGCAAATCTGCTTTCCTGAGTAATCATTAACTTACAGGAATCTCCCTTTTTTTTTTTTTCTATTTGCAATCCCTTAGTGTGATTTGCTATTTAATCACCTACTTTGTCCCTTTATCGTGTCCCTATCAATAATGTATGTATATTCAAGCTTAGTACAATTGTTGAAGTCCTCCGTATTTTCCTCCATTTTAAAGATTTTTATCCCTACTTTGAAGTTCTGTGTGTACAAACAGTTCTTTACTGACTCTATCCTTGTTTGCCTTTTAGGTTGGGTGGGTAATGCTAGTGACTATGGGAACATCTCCTGTTGAATCTGTAGTTGCTTCTGGCAATATATTTATTGGACAGGTAAGTTACAATATCAAAAAACAAAACATCTGCTAAAATGGATCCTCTTTCCAGAAAGAGGGAAAAAAAATTTTTTTAATGACAGTGTTATTTCCTTTACTGTAGGAGGAAGATATCAAGATAAGGAACCCTCAATATTAATAATGTGCAGACTCCAAGGGGGAGAGAGAGAGACAGAGAGAGCTCTTCTAAAAGAGTCCATGCCCTAGGGTGGAATTTGGGTTCTTGGAAGTTTATGGAGAGGAAGAAAAACTGAATCATTTTATCAAAGCATAGGGCTTCTCATGTATAGATGCTCAACAAATCTTTTCTGAATTAATTGAGTTGTTGAGGTTTCTGACCCACCCGTCAAAGGCTCATCTACTCAAACGGAGTTCACCATTCGTCTTGAAGCTGCAAATATGTAACAGGCAGCCTCGCATTCTCTAGTACTAATATAAAGCTTGTGGCAATGAAAGAGACCAAGGAAGGCTTTCCCCCGGGAACCATGCAGCCATATCAGTACTTAAGCTCATTCTCAACTTATCTGAACCATCCAACAGTCTCTTTGCTGAGCCTAAAGAAAAATGCTGATGAGCAAAAGCATTTTCACCTTTCTTATCTATCACATGCATTTTTGCCTGAAGTCCATTTAAGCAGAGAAATATGTTGCCAAGGGGCATCTCTCAAAATGGCAGCATTCCTAAGGGATATATAAGTAAGAAATCCTCATCACTTAGGATACACAACTTCAGGCAGAATGGAATCACACACCAAGGAAACCAGGTATGAATACTTGCTAGTATGGCTATGCAAGGAAACTGAATTTGAAGCAAAAATCAAGTCACCCCGAAAAACACATGGCCCCAAATTAAAAAGCTTACAATTGCTCCAGGCAGCTGAGCCTTCTGATCGGTAAGCCTAGCTTACTAGCCTAGAGCAGAGTTCTTTCCCTAGTAGTTGAAATTATTATAATTATAGTCATAAAATCCCTGAGGACTAATTAGGGCACCATCTTGAGCTGATTACTCCTACCTGCAGGGTAAGAGGGCTCATGTACTGAGTTTCTATTTAGTCCATAAATTGAAGCTCAACACACTCAATCTTATAGAACAATTAGAAATAATGAGGGGAAAATTGTAAAATTGCACACATGCTCCTGTTGTGCTCAATTTGACACTTAATATGTACTTAATATGCTAAAAGTACAGCTATTATTTATGGAGAGTCCCACACCATAGGCCACCTGCCCTTCTTAATGGAACTCAAGCCTTTACAACTATATTCTAATCGATGCCTTTCCATGCAAGTAGAGGTTGTTCTCTGATTTTCAATTAGGGAAGGGCCCGTGGGCACCTGTCTTTGTTTTTGCTGGTATTTTTTAATACTTATGTCTTTGTTTCCCTATGGTATCAGCAAAGAAGTTAGGGTATGTTGAGATGAAGCTGGGAGATGGGAAGTCACAGAAGTTTGGAAATCATAGTTCCCAAAGCCAGGCCAGTGGATAGAGAGTTACTTGGCCCATGGTTGTCCAACTTTAGAAAAGAGTACCAAGTCCTCAGAGTCCAATCCTAGGGTAGGCAGGAGCCTTACACAAACTGGCCTTGCAAACTTCACATATGACTCTGTATATACACTGCCCTAGAGTCCAGAAGACCCAGACATTGATAGTATAGGTTCTTAAACATGAACACTCATCAGAACCACCAGCAAGTTTGTTAAAACACTGCTGCTGGACCCAGCCCTAGAGTTTTCCATTAAGTAATTCTGAGAATCTGTGGGTCTAACAAATTCCTGGGTCAAGCTGATGGAACTGGCCTGAAGTCCACTCTTAGAAATACTGCTGTAGAGAATGGAATTTTGAGTAGTAGCCTCTCCTCCTCAGGGAACGTTTAATCTGGTCACTTTGTATTTCCAGACCGAGTCTCCTCTGCTGGTCCGACCGTATTTACCCTATGTCACCAAGTCTGAACTCCACGCGATCATGACCGCTGGGTTCTCTACCATTGCCGGAAGTGTCTTAGGTGCATACATCTCTTTTGGGGTAAGAATGTTTCAGGCTTAACTTATGGAAAAATTCGATCTTTTTTTTTTCTTTGCTATTGTTATTTCAGTTCTTTCCTTTACTACTGCTGCCAGATAAGGAGCCGAAAAGAGTATCCCTTTTTGCTGTATAGATGGTCACAGTTCTTTTGGCATTTGAATAGAGTGACCCCAAGGAGCTTTGGTGTTTCACTTTCATATCCCAGCCACCTAAACACGAACTATATCCAACCATACCAGAATGAAATCTGGTATTTCAATCATAACCTCATATTATGAGGTTACTTCAGGTGAAAATTTAAATATGTAAAAAAAAAATTTAACTATTACAGACACTAGTTAAAGGCCATCTAGGTCAGGGATTAGCAAACTGTGGCCCAGGGGCAAATTTAGATCACTTTGGTTTTTTTTTTTTTTAATAACTACAGTTTAATTGGAAGCCAGCTATTCCTGTTCATTATCTAAGCAGCTTTTATGATACAGAGTTGAGCAGTTGTGGCCCCAAAAGCCAAAACTATTTACCCTTTACAAAAAGCTTTTCCTGACTCCTGGCTTACAGCAGAGATTCTCAAAATCTACTTCACAGTAGAATCACCTGGGATTTTTTAAAAGCTTTTAAAAGCCCTAATGCCCAGGTCCATACCCCAGAGTAATTCATCCAGAATCTCTTGGGATGAGACCCAGGCATCAGTATTATTTTTCAGTCCTCAGATTTCATTGTATAGCCCAGTTTGAGAGCAGCTGGTCTATGGGATGGGGCTGAAGAATGTTATGGTAACTGGTGCACATGCCTCGAGCACAGAGCTTACAGCCTCCAATGGAGAAATGGAATAACATAGCAGTTGCGTGGTCCAGCTGATGAGGAATTCTTATAAGATAGGCAAGTTTCAATCCAGGACTTCATCCAAATCTTACAGAGCCAATCAGTGGGAAGAGGAAAGACAAAAAGGGTGGTGACCTCAGGAACAGCAGTTTGACTCATGCCCCAGATGGTTGGCTGTAGGAATTCTGCCACAAAACTGTGCTGGATGGAATGGGAGTGGGGAGGGAGGAGCAGATTCTATAATTCTGGAAACACAGGGAAGAGAATCCAGAAACAAGATGAGGTTGTGGGAGGGAAGGGGAAAGAGTTTAAGCAGAACTGCAGTGAGGAAAACAAAACCAACTTACAGATTAAAAGGACTCTGAATAAACGGATATTATGTAGAGGCACAAAGGACATCAGGAAACCAAAAGGGAGATGGAGAGGGGTGTATCCATGCCTGCACCCCAGATACCCATCACCTAAATTGATGACATAATGAAATAGCTTTAGGGGCTATTTGAACATTCGAGAAAACAGAGAGGTAGAGTTATCTTCTTTGAAAGTTCCTAAACACAGGATTAATTCTCTTCTGAAATGGTAAACTTTTGGTTTGTGCTTCTCCAAGAGGATGTGGTCAGTTGATGCCATGTCCTTCCCTCTCTCAAGTTGATGCCCGGGAGATGACTAATTGAGCTTTTCCAAGCCTCCAAAGAAACACTGATCTCTAGCACAGAATCAATGCCTGCCCATCACCTCCCTTGTAAGGCGTTTGGGTCATTCATTCTAAACACAACAGAAAAGCTAAACCTTAAACTGGTCTTTCTCTTGAAATCACAGGTTTCATCCTCTCACTTGTTAACTGCTTCAGTTATGTCTGCACCTGCAGCATTGGCTATTTCTAAACTTTTTTGGCCTGAGACAGAAACACCTAAAATAAACCTCAAGAATGCCATGAAAATGGAAAATGGGTAAGTGGGACAAGTTCACCTAGTTAATAGTTAATTACTACCCAAGTAGCAGGCTGGGGGTGGGGAAGGAGAGTTTTGTTCCAGTCCAAATTCAAAGTGCAGCAAAAATTTTATTAGCAGAGAACACAGTGAATTAAAGTGAATTTAATTTCCCATAACTATGTAGACTTCATCCAAATATCTTCTTTCAACACTCAAGGAAATCTCTCCCAACTACCAGTACCTAAATGTCAATACATTTCCTTGACTGTTCAGGTCTTTCATTTAATTAACTTCTTTTTAGATTGAAGTATAGTTGGTCTGTGGTATTATATTAGGTTCAGGTGAACAGATAGGTAATTTTAAATATCATGTAGAGTTCATTGTGGCCCCCCTGGTAGCTCAGCGGTAAAGAATCCGCCTACAATGCAGGGGACACAGGAGACATGGGCTTGATCCCTGGGTCAGGAAGATCCCCTGGAGAAGGAAATGGCAACCCACCCCAGTATTCTTGCCAGGAAATTCCCAGAGGACAGAGGAGCATGGCAGGCTGCAGTCCACAGGGTCACAAAGAATCAGACACAACTGAGCAGCTGAACCCACACATGGGCTTCATTGGGCCATGATTTAAGACTGTAGGAGAATCATAGGATCACCATTTCCAGAAGTTTCTTATATAATAGGGATGATGAGATGTGATATTAGTATTCCTAACCCCTCTTAGGTTCATTTACTATTTGCTCTTTTTGAAAGAAAGAGAAAGGGGTGGAAAAAATAAGGAATTTAGGGTGTTCAAAAGTATGTCATTATATAACAGAATTTCAGTTCAGTTCAGTTCAGTCGCTCAGTCGTGTCCGACTCTTTGCGACCCCATGAATCGCAGCACGCCAGGCCTCCCTGTCCATCACCAACATCCAGAGTTCACTCAGATTCACATTCATCGAGTCAGTGATGCCATCCAGCCATCTCATCCTCTGTCGTCCCCTTCTCCTCCTGCCCCCAATCCCTCCCAGCATCAGTGTCTTTTCCAATGAGTCAACTCTTCACATGAGGTGGCCAAAGTACTGGAGCTTCAGCTTTAGCATCATTCCTTCCAAAGAAATCCCAGGGCTGATCTTCAGAATGGACTGGTTGGATCTCCTTGCAGTCCAAGGGACTCTCAAGAGTCTTCTCCAACACCACAGTTCAAACACATCAATTCTTCGTCAACCAATGTTTCTGAGATTCATCCATTGTTTGTATATAGAGAATCATAACCATGCATGGAAAAGGAAGTTGCCAAAGTATATATATGGAATACGTGGATTTCAATTATAAAGCTAGCAAATGTGTAAACTAACACAATATATTATTCAGGGGTAAAGAAAATTAAAAAGAAAGGGAATCTTAAGCAAATCCTAGTGGGCCAAGTACCTCTGAGATTAGAGAGAAGATGTGATTAACGAGGGAGTGCTCAAAGCTGATGTGACATTCCATTTCTTAAATGAGATGATGGATGCATACACAGACCTTCCTTGAATTGTTACTTCTTATACTGTGAACTCCCAGGTGAACTCCAGGAGTTGGTGATGGACAGGGAGGCCTGGCAGGCTGTGATTCATGGGGTCGCAAAGAGTCGGACATGACTGAGCGACTGAACTGTCTGACTGACTGATACTGTGAATATTTTATAAATATTCTCTGGAAGCCATCAAATATAAGTGTTTAAACCTATAGTATTTTATTCTTTCCCATTTTTTTATTATAAATTATTTCCCCAAATTAAAAGAGTGGTATAACACTTAGACACTCATATGCCCATCACCTACACTCAAAAACTAAATCCTTTCATGATTTCATGGAATTCAGGTGAGTGAGTATTTCAGCCAGGACATGGGTCTGAGAGTTTGTCTCTCCATTCAGATAAGCTCCGATTATGCCATTTCTACACCAAGGATGTCCATCCACTGACAATCTTTTAGTAATTCTGCAATTGCTATTTTTTGATAAAGTGATTCAAGGAATCTCCTAGAAGCTGCAACACAGGGAGCATCCTCATCCATTTCCCTGGTGGCGAACATCGCCGTGAATTTGATTGCCTTCCTAGCCCTGCTGTCTTTTATGAATTCAGCCCTGTCCTGGTTGGGAAATATGTTTGACTACCCACAACTGAGTTTTGAGGTACAATTCTATCATATTCCTCATCCTTTTTGTTTCTGCCAATCTTTGTTAAAAATAAAGCTGATTTATGAACTGTCTATAATATACTCTAACTGGCTATAGTGCACTCTTCTACCATGTACAGACTTACCAGGAACCCCCCAACTTCCCACCCCTCTCTCCTCCTTCCCCCAACACAGAATCATTCATTCCTGACTCCTTCCCTCAAATCCTTCCTTACTTCAAATGATCAGTTTCAACCTTTACTCCTAAAGGATAAAGAGAGGCTAGAGGAGGAACAGGGATTTCTGTGCCTAAGGACACAGAGGGGATGGAAACAATCTGGTCACAGGCATGAGGCCCAAGAACTGGAAGCAAATCACTGCTCTAATGAGGTCTTCTTTTTTTTGTTTGTAGGTAATATGCTCCTACATCTTCATGCCCTTTGCCTTCATGATGGGAGTAGACTGGCAGGATAGCTTTATGGTTGCCAAACTCATAGGTTATAAGACATTCTTCAATGAATTTGTGGCTTATCAGCAACTCTCAAAATTGATCCATTTAAGGCAAGTGGGTGGACCCAAATTTGTGGATGGTGTGCAGCAATATATGTCGGTGAGTACATTTCCTTCCCAATATACTTCAATACATACATACATTCATCAAATAGCTGCTGGTGCCTCTGTGTGTCAGGTACCATGCCAGGTATTTGGGGTACATCAGAGAAGAAAACAGGCCCCAAATCTTTGACTTCACAATCGGGTTACGTTGAGTTAATCACAGGGTATGCATGTGCACATGAATGTATGTGATTGTGTGTAGAAAGAAACACAGCTAATCTTTACCACTGTGATCATTTACTTTTGAGCCACTATCAGTGCAAATCCATGAGCTGGGATTATAACCAATAGCTCAACTGGTAAAGAATCCATCTGCAATGCAGGAGACTCCGGTTTGATTCCTGGGTTGGGAAGATCTGCTGAAGAAGGGATAGGCTACTGACCTCAGTATTCTTGGACTTCCCTGGTGGCTCAGCTGACAAAGAATCTGCCTGCAATGCAGGAGACCTGGGTTTGATCCCTGGGTTGGGAAGATCCCCTGGGAAAAGGGAATGGCTACCCACTCCAGTATACTGGCCTAGAGAATTCCACGGACTATATAGTCCATGGAGTTGCAACGAGTCAGACACAACTAAGTGACTTTCACTTTCACTTCACTTTCACATCAGATATTTATGGAATGTCTTCTTTGAGCACTGTGCTATGGATGGCTGCCACAGTGTTAAACGAGTGATAAAGCTTCTGTTCTCATGGGACTCATCATCTAATGATCATGAAGTTCTCTTTCTTCTTGTTTAAGAAACTGTTTGATTTCTGAGAAACTGCCTAAGTGCTGCCTAGTGACTGGACATATTAAAGGCAGTGAGACACAACAACTATCCCCCAAGTGAATGAGGGAAGAGAAAAAGCTCAGGCCCTATAATTATGTCATGATTTCAGGTCCATAGCCTGAAAGGAGATGCTCATGTCTACTTGGCCTTGAATGGGATAAGGGCATCCAGGTGAGGCTGTTATTTCAGCCATATTTGCAGCTAAGTCTCCAGCTTCTACTTTTCTGAAGAACAGAATTGTCACACATGGAAACTCTGAGGGAAATGGCAAACATTTCCTACCACCACCATTACTCATCAAAACAATCTGCTTGGAATTAATGTCCTAGGCACATATTTGGCTTTAAAGGGAAAGGGAAGGAAAAGCATGCTGTTCAAGGTTCTAACTGAGACTGCCCACCTCTGACCATCTCTCCCAGCCTCCCAAACACCAAACACACAGATTACTCCCACATGTTACACAAATATAACAGCATACTCTAGGGCAGTATTGATTTGTACTTATGGTCGGGGGCATTCTGACCCACACATCGGAGATGAACAATAGCTCTGCAGGTCTCCTGTTTGTCAAATGTTCATTCTTCAACTGACCACGCAATGGAGCTTGGCCAAACGTCCTCATCGTTTGGATGCTGCCACAAACTAGCTGGCTTCCCTGCCAAAAGTAAAGAATAGGCTAAATTAAGTGAAATGTTTTCCATCCCCTACTGCCGGTTGCCTGGAAAAAGTAGTTTTGTTATTAAGCAAAGTGAGCTCTCAGTTCTGGCTGTACTAAGCAGGTTTGTGAACAGGTTATTAAGAGGATAGAAATAGAACAGTAGAGCTGATGTGGGTTGGGAGTGAGCCCAACCAGGAGCAGACTCACAGAAGGATATTTGGAGACAGGAACTCAATGGCTTTTGCTGTTGTTGAGTCACAAAAGAGAAAGCATTTTGTTTTTCCAAATGTCTTATTTCCAATCAACCAAATGGGGACAAGTTCTTACAATTTCTGTTTACCAACCAACAAGTGGTGGGAGTGTCCCACCATCTCCTGGAAAAGGTACAATGTGACTAAAGCATAAAACCTGGGTCCATACGGCAAAAACCCAGTGTTATCCATTGAATTATGCACACTGATGACCTTCATCTAAGTGTTCAGAATGCATATGTAGAGATGGCCAACTGACACATGGAAAGATGCCCATCACTAATTATTAGAGAAATGAAAATCAAAACTGCAATGAGCACATCCGCACACCAGTCAGAAGGACCATCATTAAAAAGTCTACAAATAACAAATGTTGGAGAGGGTATAGAGAAAAGGGAGCCATTTTACACTGTTGGTTGGAATTGGTACAGCCACTATGGAAAATAGTATGGAGGTTTCTCGATAGCTCAGTTGGTAAAGAATCCACCTCCAATGCAGGAGACCCCAGTTTGATTCCTGGGTCAGGAAGATCTGCTGGAGAAGGGATAGGTTACCCACTCCAGTATTCTTGGGCTTCCCTTGTGGCTCAGCTGGTAAAGAATCCACCTGCAATGCAGGAGACCTGGGTTCGATCCCTAGGTTGGGAAGGTCTCCTGGAGAAGGGAGAGGCTACCCACTCCAGTATTCTGGCCTGGAGAATTCCATGGACTATATAGTCCTTGGGGTCGCAAAGAGTCAGACACGACTGAGAGACTTTCGCTTTCACTTTTCCTCAAAAAATTAAAACTAGAGTGAACCTACGATCCAACAATCCCACTCCTGGGAATATACTCAGAGAAAACTGTAATATGAAAAGATACATGCACCCCAGTGTTCATAGCAGCACTATTTACAATAGCCAAGACATGGAAGCAATCTAAATGTCCATCAATGGATGAATGGATAAAGAAGATATGGTACATAAACACAATAGAATACAACTTAGCCATAAAAAATAATAAAATAATGTGATTTGCAGCAAAGTGGATGAACCTAGCTATTATCAGACTAAGTAAAGTAAGTCAGAAAGAGAAAAACAAATACCGTATGATGTCACTTATATCTAAGTGAAATCTAAAATATAACACAAATGAAATTATTTATGAAGCAGACACAGGCTCACAGACATGGAAAACAAACTTACAGTTACCAAAGGGGAAAGAGAAAAGGGATAAATTAGGTTTGGTATTGGCAGATTAAAAACTACTATACATAAAGTAGATAAACAATAAGGTCCTACTGTACAGACCAGCAAACTAAATTTATACCCTGTAATAAACCATAATGGAAAAGAATACATATCTGTATATAATATATACATATCTATATATCTGAATCATTTTGCTGAGCAGAAGAAACTAACAAAACAGTGTAAATCAAATATACTTCAGTTTAAAAAAAAGAGGAATACATATGTAGCATGTTACCCCCAGAATGAGCTCTTTATCACTCCATCATTTTCACCATCTTCTTTTTCTTAGAATAAAGATAATACTTTGCATGTTTGTTTACACAAAAAACATACCATGGTACAGAACTCAAAAGGTACAAGAGGTGTACAGGGAAAAGGAAGTCATCCTCCTTATTTCTCTACGATTCAGCTCCTCTCCACATTTCACATCATGCTCTCTGTTGTTAGCAATGCTCTTTGCCCTTGGTAACGTATCTTGGATGCCTGTGACACAATATGAGCACATCATAACTTATTTCAACCAGTCCCTTGTTGATGAACACTATTACAATTTTTTAGCTATTAGAAGTAATGCTACAATGACTTTCCTTGTACCTGTGGCATCTTTGATCCAGTACAAGGAGAGCTGAAAGAACTATTATTAATTTCCTAGTACAGTGCAGCTCTTTCTATCACATAACCCTTGGGCAAAGGCTAAGTGGAATCATCCCAGCCTACTTTTCCTCTTATTATAAGACCCTACATGGCCACATCTGTGTCCCTCCTTCCCCTAGATCCTCAGAAATGAGGAGGGAATCTTAAGCACTTTTTGCCATCTCCTGCCCCATGGCCTCTTAACAAGCTTGCCTATTTTTGAAGCCAATTGAACTAAATGAAAAAGCAATAGACGGAGCAGGGGACAAGAATGAGCTTTTCCGCAAACAGTGGACTGCCCAAATACTTGAAATATATTTTTTTTTTCCTGTCTTCATGATGATGGAGAATATCAACAAAGGAGTTCTCAGAAATTGTGAAAGAGAAGAGGAGCTTTATAATCAACCAAAAAACTTACTGTTACCACTTGAACCTTGAATGTGAGCTTTGAAAAATCCGGTTAATGAAAAAAAAAAAGAGAGGAAAAACAAAGTCACTGCTACTTTTGATAGAGTGTTAGCCTGGTTTGTTCTTCAAACCAAATCATAGATTTTTCAGGATTTTGGTAAAGAAGATTATTGCCTTGGTCATGTGGGTGCCTTTGCCAGTTTGGCTGTGCCTCTGGTGAGCAACTGAGCCCACTGAGTCTTCCAAGCCTCCCACAGTCAGCTGCTCAGTCTGAGGAGGATTATCTGGACTGAGCAGCCTGTCATGTCCACTGGAACAGAGAAGGAGGGTCACGCTCATGCTCCCAAGAATCCACCTGCCATCTTCTCATCTTTCCCTGTGAAAAGACTATTCACTCTCCTAGCACCTAACATCCCTATGATCTGGTCAGAGCTGAGGAAAAAAGAAAGGCAAGCACACACCACAGACAGCTGAAAGGAGCCTCTCTGCTATCTGTGAGCTTCCTTTTTACTATGATAATTCCTTTTCACTGAAGTATAATTTACATACCAAAAAAGGCCTATATTTTGATAAATCAGTCACCTTTGTAACCACGCCCACAATCAAGATAATGAACATTTCCACCACACCTAGAAAACTTCCCTTTGCCGGTTGTCAACAACACCTCATCCCACCCCAACCCGGTCCCAGGAAACCAGTGATCTTTCTCCCACTATAGATCATTTTTGCCTGTTCTAGAATTTCATATAAATGGATTCAGGATTCATATTGTTGCATGTGTTAGTTTTTTCCTTTCTATGGCAGAGTAGTATCCTATTTTATGTATGCTGCTGCTGCTGCTAAGTCGCTTCAGTCGTGTCTGACTCTGTGCGAACCCATAGACGGCAGCCCACCAGGCTCTGCCGTCCCTGGGATTCTCCAGGCAAGAGCGCCGGAGTGGGCTGCCATTGCCTTCTCCAATGCGTGAAAGTGAAAAGTGAAAGTGAAGTCGTTTCCACACTTCATTTATCCATTTGGCTATTGAAGGACATTTGAGCTATTTCCAGCTTGGGGCTATTGTGATTCAGGCTGCTTTAAATACTCATGTACAATCTCCTTGTAGGCATACATTTTTATTTCTCCTGGGAACATTCCTAGGAGTGGTATTATTGATCATACAGGCTGTTATGTTAATTCGATTACAAAAAAAATCCCTGCTAGGTATGTTCATATTTTACGAACAGGCTGTGTCACTTTACATTCCCACTAATAGTGTATAAGAATTCCAATTGCTCCACATCCTTGTCAACACTTCGTGTTGTCCATCTTTTTTTGCCATTTTAATGGATGCATAGTGATAGTTTATTGTTTTCATTTAATTTTCATTTTCCTGGTGACAATTGATGTCAAACATCTCATGTGCTTCTTTTGGCCACTTGCGTATCTTTCATGAAATCTTTTTATCTGTTTTTTATTGGGTGCTTGTCTTCTTAATGAGTTATAGCATTTCTTTATACATTCTGAATAAATCCTCTGTCAAATAAACGTAATGTGAGTATTTTCTAGAACCAATTTTGTATCATCAGTAGCTAATACTTGGCCTGACACAATATAAAAGTTATCATTGAGTAGAAAATAGCATTTGTAGAGGTCAAGACTACAAATCTAAGAACTTCATGAAGTCTCTGAACCCACACAGCCCCTTTTCCTTCCCCCAAATTCAAGGGGAGATGGAAAAAACAACGGGTGTTTGATACCATACACTGTACATTTATCTGTCAATAGTGATTTCATAGTCAGAATTGGAAGCCCAGTTAGGATATCAGATTTAATAAACTAGGTCACATCATGTATACATCTGTGTGTTTATGCTTATTTCCAGATGCGTTCTGAGGCAATCTCCACTTATGCTCTCTGTGGCTTTGCCAATTTTGGTTCCCTGGGAATAGTGATCGGCGGACTCAGTAAGTGAAAAGAATATTCTTCATCTACAGATACGGTGTAAACGTGCTTCTGATCTCCATGTTGCTCTGTAACATTATTTGTGTTAGAAAAAGAGACACTGCAACAGCAGCAAATTCTTTGGGGTCTATTTTTGCCCCCGCTCTGCAATGTAGTTTTCCTATGTGTGTCCTGGCTAACATCAGGAAGAATTTGCTCAAATGTACAGATATTATTACCCCACTCAAAGACAACAAATACATTTCACTTTGCATACCAATTCCAATAGATTTTTAATGACCACCTGGAGAAGGATTCTGAGGGCCAGTGGAAGTTCAACGGGAAAAGGCTATGATTAATTAATTCTGTGCCACCATAGGCAAAGAAGGGGATGGTGAGAGATGGCAGATATTTGGGATCCCTCCTTGCAACCCATTTGCCTTGCCATGCCCTCAACACACTGTGAGGTCTCCTACACCAGAGAAACTTCTCTGGGTGTGGAGCTCATCACTTAGCTCTTGAATCTTGAATTTTCCCAGTCAGTTTACAAAAGGAAAAGAAAAGTCAGCTGACCTGAGACTCCAACCCTAGAACTCTCAGAGGCAGGGAATTTGGAATTGAAATCAATATCCTCAACATTAACCTTTCATACTTTCTCCCACGTTCCCCAGGTTCCATGGCTCCTTCAAGAAAGCGTGACATCACCGCAGGAGCAATGAGAGCTCTGATTGCGGGGACCATCGCCTGCTTCCTGACGGCCTGCATTGCAGGTATTATATTGTGTTGTTTGTGTCCTGTCTCCCTGTGCTCACAGGATGGCAACTTTGGGGGCACAGTGCCCACCACCTACATACACAGCATACGTTGCTGTAGAGAGCTGGGAGGTAGAGCTGCTCTTAAGCATACTGTGATGTGAAATGTGCAGAGCATGGTGGAGAAGTCAAGAATAGAAGAAGAGTTCAGTGACATCATTAATTAAATAAATGGCACTCTGTTCCACTTCTAGGCATGCTTACCAACACTCCTGTAGACATCAACTGCCACCGCATTTTGGAGAATGCCTTCAACTCCAGCTTAGTCAGAAATACAACCAATGTCGTATCTTGTTGCCAGGGTCTACTGAGCAGGTATTGTACTTTTGATGATAACTTCTTTATAGACATCATTAATAATAAAAAAAGAGCATCCACTTATTATAACTTCATATCTCTTAATATAAGACCCTGTGTGGCAGTTCTAACCACCTTTCATCTTTTTATTTATTTATGACTATACTGGTTCTTTGTTGCTGAGTGTGGGCTTTCTCCGGGTGCAGCCAGCAGGGGCTGCTCTTTGCTGTGGCATTGTGGTGCATGGGCTTCTCACTGCAGTGACTTCTCACTGTGGATCATGGGCTTTAGGTACCTAGGCTTCTGTAGCTGAGGCACACTAGATTCTAGAGAGCAGGCTCAGTAGTTGTGGCACACAGGCTTAGTTGCTCCACCGCATGTGGAATCTTCCTGGTCTAGGGACCAAAGCCATGTCCCTTACATTGGTAGGTGGATTCTAAACCACTGGACCACCAGGGGATCCCAAAACACCTTTCATCTTGACTTTTCTCAACTAAGACTAGAAATCAGAACACTAACCAATGCTGCTCAGACATTTTAATATGCCCCCAGCTGTGTGTTAGGCACTTTGTATGAATTAGCTCAGTTAAACCTTGCAACCACTGTATAAATTGGGCACTATTGCTTTTTAAGCATTAGGTAAAATCAGGGCTTGGAGAAACTATGTCACTTACTGAAGCAAAATGAGTGCAAGCAAGAGTAAGATAGAAAGAGCCAAGAAAATTTGAGTCTTTCTGCCCACAGAGCCCAGACCCTTATCTAAGACCCTAGTACTAGTTACTAGATACTGCCTCCCTTTCAAGAGTATCGAGCAGTGCAGGCTACCCTGACAGCATGGTGGTGATGAGCCTCAGTGGACGAGGGGCCCATCAGTGACTCATGCCAGCCCCCCAATCTTGTACAGTTTCTATCCTCAAAATCAGTATCACCACTCCATCTGCTCTTCTTAAGGTGCAAGTTTTGGGGGTTTTTTTTTGAATATAATTTTATTTATCTATTTGTTTTTGGCTGTGGCATGGGCCTTTCTCTAGTTGCAGTGAGCAGGGGCGACTCTCCATTTTCAGTGCATGGGCGTCTCATTCCAGTGGCCTCTCTTATTGCAGAGCATCAGCTCTAGGGCACGTGGGCTTCAGTAGTTGAGGCTCCCAGGCTCTAAAGCACAGATTCAGTAGTTGTGGTGTATGGGGTTAGCTGGTCCGCAGCATGCAGGATTCTCCAAGCCCAGGGATCAAATCTATGTCTCCTGTGTTGGCAGGAGGATTGCTTTCCACTGAGCCACCAGGGAAGCCCCATGTGCAAGTGTTTTATAAAGATTGATTCTATCCTTTATTTGTTTATTCTGGAAGAAATAAGAGGAGTCTCTCAGGCCAAACAGGACTTAAGAGTCAAAACTACTTTGTCCTTAACCCACCCTAACCAGAATGTTAGGCTTCCCTGGTGGCTCAGATGGTAAAGAATCTGCCTGCAATGTGGCAGATCCAGGTTCGAACCCTGGGTTGGAAAGATTTCCTGGAAAAGGGCATCGCAATTCACTCCAGTATTCTTGCCTGCAGAACTCCATAGACAGAGGAGCGTGGTGGACTATAATTCATGGGGTTACAGAGTCAGGCACGACTGAGTGACAAACACTACTGGAATGTGAGGGAAGAAATCAGCTTCCTACCCTGTGCTATTTCTCATGTGTCATCTTCTGTTCATCTTCTGTCTTTGAAGTCTCAACTAACTGTTTTATTCTCCTTTGCTCCAGCGCTGTTGTCAAGGGTCCTGGTGAGGTCATCCCAACCGGAAACCATAGCCTATATACTTTGAAGAACTGCTGCAACTTGTTGAATACACCAACACTGAACTGCAGTTGGATTCCTAATGTACTTTGAGTCCAGCCACTCCTCCAACAGAATTCTAAGTACAGGTGCTGAATTTTCTGCTTTGAGGAGAGTGGGGAGAAACAAGCTATTTCCACAGATCAATACTTCTGTCATGTAGTTTCAGCTTTAAAGAAGAAAAACAGGAATGAATGCTTCAGATCTATAGTATCTTCCTCCTCCCCTTTTTTCTCCCCACTACTGAGAATTACTCATTTTGGTGTCCCAAAGTGACAAGTTGTCTCCAAAAATGTTTCCTATCTCAAAAGGAGATTCTGGAGACGATGCGAAGATGCTTTTTAGTGAAGTGATCTTAATGGCATAAAGACCACACTATATGAGGAAACACAAATACTAATGACTGGATTAAAGGGGTTTCACCCAAAAGAAAGAATGTGAGAAAGGTTTGGAATACCTTAAGTAATTTATTTGTGTTTTCATTTTTGTTCATACACAAGAGTAATTTTTTTAAATCCACGTGTGAATAGTTGACTTGTATGTGTTGTGTGTGTATGTGTGGTGGTGATGAAGTGGGAACATAAATGGTATTAACACGTCCTTTCCCTCTGTTCTGTAGGTTCTGGTGTCAGCCTTCATAAAAGCCTATGGCACAGTGTGTGAGGGATGCCAGTTAGTCATATGTTGGTTCTCCTCTGTTTACTATGACTATTATTTTTCTCTCTCACTCTTTTTTCTTTTTTTAACTCTTTGCATTTTTCTACTCTGTTTATTCCTGAGAGTTAAAGTTTTCCCCTTTTCAAATTCAAAAATTAATAAAATTCATTTTTAATAAAAGTGGCAATATTACACACATACCCCTTTCTCTCCATCCTATTCACTCCAGTCTCTTTCCAGTATCACACTCGGAAATTAACTGTTAATGGACTAGTACTGAGGGAGGGAGATATTATTTCTGAGTCATGTGGTGAGAATAGATAGTAAGGGGGTAAGGATCAGGCAAATGAGCTGGTGAGCACTTGAGGCTTGCTGCCTCCAGAAATCTTATCAATACTCTGTGAACTTTGTGAGTGGCGCTGGGCTAGGTGGAAGATTCCCTTTTCCCAGTGAAGCTACTCAGTCGAAGGTTTTGGTAGACAGTGATGTCTTCACTCTTCTTTGGCACACATAGATACTGAAGAGCTATTTATTCCTCATAGTATATCCTCCACCCACCTGTAGTCTTCTGAAATGGCAAAGATGGAGTGTCTTTGTGTTTCCTGTGTGTTTCCTTGGCTGTTGCCCAAGGTCACCCAGCGCTATTTTGCGCTCACCCAGCACAGAACATTGCTATCAGTCTATGCACGCTGACCTTGTTTCAAGCCAAGGCTGTGAAATGAAGAATTCTGCATTCTGTCTTATCTGTGCCTGGAATCCAAAGTCTCCACCCTTCTTTCTGAGTCTATCTTCACACTGATACAGTTTTCATTAACCTGAAAGTCCTTTTTCAAATACAGTATTATGAGTCCAGATATGAATGTTTCCTAATCTCAATAAAGAGGGACATTTACTGCTTCTTATTCTCCTTATTATTTCCCACTGATTTGCAAGCAGAGAACGGGTCAGAAGTGGCATTTCTCTGTCCAGTCCAGAAGCTGTGGTTACAAACAAATTCTCTGACACCACAGAAGCCTTAAGGTCACAGCTAAGAATAGACTGGAGTCATGAAATACGGAAATTTTTCTTTGATTTTTCTTTCCATTGATAAAATCAGCACATCCAAGCAGTTAGGTCTGAGTGAGGTCTCTGTAACGACACAGATTACTAACATGCATTCATTTTGCAAATCCTCCCACCTAATTGTTCTTATGCTCCTGTAGTTTAATTAGGCTGATAGGCCATTAGGCCATTGTGAAGAGCTTAAGACATGCACCTGCCCAGTGAGGCTGATTTCCAATTACAGAACCATTCCAAAATCAGGAATGATTATAAAGAAGGTATTGAAGGACAACAGTGTTCCAGGAAGGATTAAACTACACTGAATGTACTGGAGCAGGGGAAGCAGAAGCAATCATTCACATTTTAAACAGTCAGGAGCACAGGATTAAAGAAGACATGCTTGGAACAGGTGCACCATATGGTGCTAATTGTCCTAAAAAAACTTACCTTTTTGCAGCTGTGTGTGTGCGTGTGTGCACACGTGTGTGCTCAGTTGTGTCTCTTTGTGACCCCGTGGACTGTGGCCCACCAGGCTCCTCTGTCCATGGAATTTTCCAAGTAAGAATACCAGAGTGGGTTGCCATTTCCTTCTCCAGAGGGTCTTTCCAACTCAGGTATTAAAGCATCTCTTGCATCTCCTGTATTGGCAGGTGGATTATTTACCACTTGTGCCACATTTTACAATCTGTTAATAAAAACAACTTTTCATTTAAACTAAAGCAGGAAGAAAAGCGTGCCATTGTCCATTCTTCTTCTGACTCTAAAGACGACAGCCGTTCATGATGATGAGTGTATTTTCCTTTATATGATGAAGGCCCTGTGACTGCCCTGGACGTAGGGTTCTTCCCACCCTGGTCATTAGTGGGCCGCTTGGCGTTTCTGTTACAAGAGACTCTAGAAAGTAGGCAGCAGTCCAGTCCAGTCCAGCCGCTCAGTCATGTCCAACTCTTTGAGACCCCGTGAACCACAGCGCACCAGGCCTCCCTGTCCATCACCAGCTCCCAGAGTCCACCCAAACCCACGTCCATCGAGATGATGACGCCATCCAACCGTCTCATCCTCTGTCGTCACCTTCTCCTCCTGCCTTCAATCTTTCCCAGCATCAGGGTCTTTTCAAATGAGCCAGCTCTTCTCATCAGGTGGCCAAACTATTGGAGTTTCAGCTTCAACATCAATCCCTCCAATGAACACTCAGGACTGATCTCCTTTAGCATGGACTGGGTGGATCCCCTTGCAGTCCAAGGGACTCTCAAGAGTCTTCTCCAACACCACAGTTCAAAAGCATCCGTTCTTTGGCACTCAGCTTTCTTCACAGTCCAACTCTCACATCCATACATGACCCCTGGAAAAACAATAGCCTTGACTAGACGGATCTTTGTTGGCAAAGTAATATCTCTGCTTTTTAACATGCTGTCTAGGCTGGTCATAACCTTCCTTCCAAAGAGTAAGCGTCTTTTAATTGCATGGCTGCAATCACCATCTGCAGTGATTTTGGAGCCCAGAAAAATAAAGTCAGCCACTGTTTCCAGTTTCCCCATCTATTTGCCATGAAATGATGGGACCAGATGCCATGATCTTAGTTTTCTGAATGTTGAACTCTGAGCCAACTTTTCACTCTCTTCTTTCACTTTCATCAAGAGGCTCTTCAGTTCTTCTGCACTTTCTGCCATGAGGGTGGTGTCTTTTGCATATCTGAGGTTATTGATATTTCTCCCAGCAATCTTGATTCCAGCTTGTGCTTCCTCCAGCCCAGTGTTTCTCTTTTTTCTTTTTGATTTTCTGTAATACTTTTTAATTCTTTTTTTTTAAATTTTTATTTTTACTTTATTTTACTTTACAATACTGTATTGGTTTTGCCATACATTGACATGAATCCGCCACGGGTGTACATGAGCCAGTGTTTCTCATGGTGTACTCTGCATATAAGTTAAATAAGCAGGGTGACAATATACAGCCTTGATGTACTCCTTTTCCTATTTGGAACCAGTCTGTTGTTCCATGTCCAGTTCTAACTGTTGCTTCCTGACCTGTATACAAGTTTCTCAAGAGGCAGTTCAGGTGGTCTGGTATGCCTATCTTTTTCAGAATTTTCCACAGTTGATTGTGATCCACACAGTCAAAGGCTTTGGCATAGTCAATAAAGCAGAAATAGATGTTTTTCTGGAACTCTCTTGCTTTTTTGATGATCCAGTGGATGTTGGCAATTCGATCTCTGGTTCCTCTGCCTTTTCTAAAACCAGCTGGAACATCTGGAAGTTCACCGTTCACGTACTGCTGAAGCCTGGCTTGGAGAATTCTCAACCCAGTTCCTCTACTCACTCTGCCTCTAGCAAAATAGGAAGACAGTGACTGAAGTTAGGGATACATTCCATAGCCATGGAACAGAGAAAAGCACTCAAACATCAATCTCGCAGTTTAGTTCTCTGACAACTGCCAACTACTTTTTTTTTTCTTTTTTCAACCATATCCTGTGGCTTGCAGGAGCTTAGTTTTGTGACTAGGGATTGAACCCAGGTCTACTGCAGTGAAAGTGTGGAGTTCTAACCACTAGAGCACCAGGGAATTCCCCAACCACTTTAGTATGAGAAACCAAGATTAGGAAAAAAAAAAAAATGATGCCTTGCAAGTCATGTTTACATGCAGAATCATCTCCATATCTTCCATGTACTGGGCATGCTTCCAGTAATACTCATAAAATAAGAGGACTATAGAATCCTAAGTCACTCAGAAATATCTCATTTCCTTGCACTCCCCAGCCCACCCCCACCTGGAAGTCATGTAAAGCTACCTATGATATAGTAATCTGTACATTACTGTAGCTAACAGGGGCTTCCCAGGTGGCTCAGTGATAAAGATTCCATCTGCCATTGCAGAAGACACAAGAGATGCAGGTTCAATCCCTGGGTCACAAAGATCCCCTGGAGTAGGAATGGCAATCCACTCCAGGATTCTTGCCTGGAAAATTTCATGGACGGAGGAGCCTGATGGGCTACAGTCCATGGGGTCGCAAAAAGTGGGACATGACTGAGCGACTAAACAAAGGCACATAGCTAAAAGGAGAATTGGGGCATTATTCCCTGGTCTAATCTAAGTTCCTTCAACTTCAAAGTACCTACGTCACTTCGTAATTATTCACTCATGTCTGTCTGACCCGCTAGATAGACTACTAATTCCTATATATCTCCAGTACTAGTACCTGGCATCTAGTAGACAGTCAGTACATGTTTTTTCAATGTATGATTAATGCAAAATTACTAACCTTCACATAAATAGGGATAGTTAATTCAATCACTGTTAAAAAATTTTTAAAAATAGCTCATCCAGAATGCATACTTAGAGTAAAAATTGCAAATGATATGCCAGCATATAACCGAAAAATTAGAAATCTTCCTCCCAGCTCAGTTTCATTCCTCACAGTCAACTACAGTGAACACTGGTGTCACTGTTCATTTTTCTCAGCATATAATAAACTATACAGTGAGTTATAACTATCAAACTGGAGTGAATGAGTCTTCTTTCAAATCTTAATGCCAGAATTACTTTCACCTTCTATTTCTTGGCAACATCAAGCACAAGGTTTTGCTTATCTTATAATAAACTGTACTGAACAATGATTAATGAACAAAGTGCAGGCAACTGGTCTTCATGGTAATCAGCAAGGCCAGTCTGCAATTCAGGTGTTGTCTCCCATGAAGCTAAAGGGAATCATTGAAACACCCCAATGCCCAATGTGAATAGGTGTACTTAAGTAACCAGATTCTTTCTGCTTATATGAGCAAATTTGAAAAGCTGTTATAGGAAACAGGAAACAGCAAGCTGGCTGCCACTGCTGGCAAGTGTGAAATATGATTCAGCAGCTAAGCGTCCACCTCTGGACCCGAACTATCCCTGTTTGAATCTGTTCAAATCCGGCCCCTAGTTCAAATCCCAGCCCCATTGCCTTAGATATTTATGTAACCACTCTGTGCCTCCGTTTCCCCATTTGTAAAGTGCAAATAAACATATATTTTCCTGTATAGTTTTGTGATAGTAAAGTTAAATCATGTAAAGCACTTAGAAAAATGCCTCACAGAGAAAGGCTATAAAATACACTTGTTCTTCATCAAGGTATAATTTATAGACAATAAATGTATAGATTTTAAGTGTACATTTTGACGAATACATACACCCATGTGACTATCACCCCAATCAAGATGGAGCACATTTTCATCATTTCAGAAAGCTGCCCGGTCCACTCTGCCTCACCCCCATACTCCCATATTCCCAGGCAAGCCTGACAGATTTTCTTTCCACTAGAGATCAGTTCAGATAAACGGTTCAGCTGGAACATCATATAAATGGACTCATACAGCACATGCTCTTTTGTCTCTTGTTTTTCTTGTCCAGGATAATGAACGTAAGTTTTGTCTGTCATTCTGTTTTCATCACTGTTCCTCCATTCGATAACTACACCACCATTTATATGTCCCTGCTACTCTTGATTGGCATTTAGCTTGTTTTAGTTTTTGTAGAATATTTGTTTTTCAGAAAAATTTCTATTTGCTGCACACTGTTAAGGAGTTTCAGGACATGTTAAGCTTTGCATAGATAAACTGAAATGTGAAGAATGCATGATTTACCCACATGGAGGTTTGCTCCTTTTTATTTTTTTTCTTTTTCTTTTTTTTGGCCATGCCACTTAGCTTTCAGTATCTTAGTTCTTTAACCAGAGATCGAACCTGGGCCCTGGGCAGTGAAAACATGGAGTCCTAACCACTGTACCGCCAAGGAATTCCTGGAATTTTGCTCCTTATCATCCTTCCTCTCTCTCATAATCTTGCTGAATCTTTTTACTTATATGTCATTCTTCATGGGGACTTTCAAGATGGTTGGCTTCAGGCCACAAACTGATGGTCACTCTTGGTTGAATAGGGTGTTGATTAGCTGCTCCTACACAGCTCGCAACAGCACTGTCACTCTACGGCACTCTGAGAAAAATCATTTGGCTTTCCTAAGTCTCCAATAAAAGTAAGAGTTATGCTAACATTTAACTTCATGGAATTCTAAAGCAAGAATATGAATTAAAAATATATAAGAAATGTAAGAAACACTTAGTAGTTTGCAAGTATTATAGGAAAGTACCATGCACCTTCGAGGTGAGCTTTGGTTATACACAACAGATCTAGGCTCCAGTAGTTTGCAAGGTCAGAGAAGGCAGTGGCCCCCCACTCCACTGTTCTTGCCTGGAGAATCCCAGGGATGGGGGAGCCTGGTGGGCTGCTGTCTATGGGGTCGCACAGAGTCAGACATGACTGAAGCGACTTAGCAGCAGTAGCAGCAGCAGTTTGCAAGGTACAGAGGCATTGATCAGCTGAAAATGTTGTTACTTAGGAGCCATGATAAACTTAACCCCATTTATGGGACAGATTGGCCAGTTCTTCATCTGTGCAAAACAAAGACTCAAATTCTCATTAGAATTCATCCATCAAAATTCCACCTGCCCTTTTCTGAGATGGGCATCTCAAACAGTTGGGAATTATTTGCTCTCTTTGACCATCCGTTCATCAAGGTCTGGCCACAGAGAATAGGCCATGTGGAAAGTGAGAGTTTCTGCATCTACTTAAACCAAAGGAACCAAACAGAAGGAAACAATATGTTCTTGGGGACTCAGGAGAGGTCCTCCTGTTGCAGTCTGACTTGAGTATTGCTTCCATAGCAACAGACTTCAGAGTTCTCAAACAAGAGCCAAGTGCTCAAAGGAGGCTGCAGCTGGACACTCGAAAAAGTTTTTTCTCAAAAGCTACAAAAGTACTCAAAAAGAATTCAATTAAAATTTCATCTAAAATTGGCGGGGCTGGGGGATCGTCTAGATGATCTGAAGATAAAGTTAATTTCTTAAATATTCTCTTTTCCATCTTCCCATTAATACAGGATTATGTTTCAGGAGAATTTCATTCAGGTTATAGTTTTTCACAAATGCCTCTGGTCAAAAAGGACAGGCATTGTCCAGATATCAATAGCAAGGAGTAGGTCAGAGACCGAGAGAATTGTCCCAGCAAGCTGGCCAGAGCCTGGGGCGCCCTGAGAGGAAGAGGTGAGATTGGGGCTCCAGAAGTGACTCCCTATGGTGGCCTGCTGCAACTGTATAGGGACAGGTGTTTATTTCTCTACCCCTTCTTATAATAAGCTTTTATAAATGCCTGATTGCAGAAGTAATCAGCTGTATTTTGTAGAAAAATATTCATAACTGAAGAAGAAAATAAAAACATCCATATCCCATCACAAAGTATAACAAGTACTAATAATCTGTGGGATATAGTCATTCAATGTGTCTGTGTGCATGTGTGTGGGTGTGGGTGTGTGTGTAAGACTTTTAAAATAGACCACTACTATGATTTATTTTGAGGCCAGCTTTTCCCTCGTAATATATCACGGACACTTTTTTTAAAATATTTATTTGGCTGCACTAGGTCTTAGTTGCAGCATGTGGGATCTTCAGTCTTCACTGAGGTACTAAAAAGGGGATCTTTTTCAGTTGGGGCATGCAAAACCTTTAATTGCAGCATGTAAACTCTTAGTTGTGGCATGTGGGATCTAGTTTCCTGATCAGGGATAGCACCCGGGCCCCCTGCCTAGAAGCATGGAGCCTTATCTAGTGCACCACCAGGGAAGTCACTACTATAAACACCCTTGATTTTGAAGTATTCTCCTACATCATCATTTGTAAGTGGCTGCTGTATATCCCACTGTATCACTGTACCAGAATCTAACCAATCTCTTACAGTTGACTATTCCAGATATTTCCCATTTTTCATGAGTATCAGCAATACACAGTCTTGTATTCAACTCTCTGCACACTCATGATTAGCTCCTTGTAACACATACAAAAATGCTACAGACACATAGAGATTTTATCTCCCAACATATTTCCTTTTTAATGCTAAGACTCAGGACAAAGCCAAATGATCAAACTATGAATGGATAATGTATTTCCAGTACAAATTCAGCCTACTAGCTCAATTGCTGGCAATCAAGAAGGTCACTGAAACGTAATAGCAAGTCAGGACTTGTGTAGGATTTTATACACTACTGCCATCCACTTTGTGAAAATCCTGGGTAAATGACGCACCAGGTTATCTTCATCCAATTAAAGATTAATTTTCTAGTTTCTTATTTGAAAGTGAAAATGATTTCTCTATTTTTTTCAATGGGTTTTTGTACTGCCAACACAGATTAACCGGATATGAATAAAACAAAAGGAAGTTTTAGCGCTAATTCCTGACCCCACTTAAAGCTAGTCCAGAAGGAAAGAAGTCCTAGTCCATGGAGAATCAAAAAGTATGGTTCCCGCTGGTACCGCTGAATACAGGGCATGCTGATGGCAGAGGACAGGTGAGCACTGCCTAGGTCCTGGGGCCTGGGTCTGTTCTTCCAGTTAGGGAAGGATCAGCAGTTTCACCAGCAAAAGCAGGATCCAGAATTGTGTCCTGTCTCCTCAGGATGCACAAGAGAGCAGCCATGGTGCCTTGTTTGCAGGGAGAGGGAGTCAACTCCCTGTACCAATGGTTCACAAACAACCACACTATACACCTGTTCTGCACTTAGCTCTTGGCCACTCCTTTGCAGGAGAAGCCATCCACAGAACCCAGGAGGTAGAGGAAAGGATCCTTTCCTACCCCTACAATCTCTAAACTGGAGATTATAACAGCTACCCTAAAGAATTAGCTTTAAGTATTAAATAAATGGGTGGTGTTTGGCCCATAGAAGAATTCAATAAATTTTAGCAGTGATGATAAAGAGAAGGAAAATATTGCCTAGCTCACTCCTCTGCAAAGAAATGCAGATTACCCAGCATGTTCACATTAATGATGGTTCAAAGATTAGTCTTTCCATTACACTCTGCACTAAAGATTTCTCTACATGCAGAAAGTGACATTAGCAATGATCTTGATAGTGATTTTACTGAACTTCTCACTAACCCAGTTTGCAAGGAAATTTCTAGGACTGTTATTCTCCTGAAACTTGTCTGCCGAAGCAAAAATGGCATGTAAGACCAGGTTTGGATTCTAGTTTAGCCACTTAATCTCCGAGACTCTATTAGGAGATAACTGTACCTCCTCATTCTGACAAATAATGAGATAGTAAGATAAGAAAAGTGGCTAGTACTGTTTGTCATATACCATATGTTCAATCCATGGGCTACTTTTGTAGTTATCACCATCATGTTCTTTGTCATAATCATTAAAGATGATGGCTTTCTGTGAATGAGGACCAAAAAGGAGGGTAATAAGCACCAGAACTGGAAAGAAAGAAAGGACACATGATCAGAATATTAAGTTTTTAAAGGCAGAATGTGTTGATGGAGAATAGAGGGGTACATGTGAATAATATGTGATAAAGTTGGTAAAATCAAATAATACTAGAGTCTAAGTAGTACAAAATTATCTCGTTTGCTGTGCGTTTGAAAAAAACTTTGTTACTGTAAAATGTTTGGAAAAATTCAAGGCTACCATTTCTCTCTCTCCTTCTCATCCTCATTTTACTGTAAACCCTACAGCATTCCCATTGCCCCCACCCCCCGTCCACACACACACACGCACACACAAAGACTTAAAGGCAAGGATGATTGATTTTTCCTTGTGCCTTGATGTTTCACATAGAGTGAAGAACTTGTAATTCACTTCCTGGCCTAAATTGCAAGCTGTTTTTATGACAGTGGTTCCCTCCCTTCCCCCAGAAGTCATACTTTTTATTTCCTTCTGGTTCAGCTGACAGCTCCAATTTGTCCACGTCAGCAATCAATGTCTCTCACATCCCAGAACCCTCCCTCCCACCCTGTTGCTCTCAGGCCCCCAACTTCTGGAGTCAAATAGTTTCTCACCAGAAAACTACAGAGAGGAAGAAGATGGGGCCTGGGATTGGAACCCTCTTTCCAGAGCACATGAAATGTCAAAGTCAACTGCGGTTTTCTCTTGTTGCTATGGCACAGGCAACCCTGTAGAGTCGCCAGCCTGGAAACTGACAGACACAGATCAGCATGCACTGGTTGCCATGGTGAGGAAGAACCTAGGCATGCTTTCTCCATGCCCATTGGCACCTGGCGTGTCAGGAACCCAGAGCTGCAAGAGGGTGCTAAAAGCCCTCATCAAATCATTAACATTTAGGCAGGAATTCAATTGTGCTCGACTGTCTGAGGGTAATGCTTCACTAAAGAGATTGTCACAGGGAGGAGAAATGCTGGACCCTTCAGAAACCTGGACAACGAAGTATTAAAAGCAAATTCCATGATTTTTTAACTGACTTGTTCTTGTTCTTTTTCAAAGGAAAGTTTAATTAACTCCATAAAGAAATGTTTAATCTTTGGCAATCAACTTCCTTTAGTCTAATATTTGTCGAAATGCTGTCCCCAAGCTAACAAATCAGAAACAAAGATCACAGCATCCAGTCCCATCACTTCGTGGCAAATAGATGGGGAAACAAAGGAAACAGCAACAGACTTTATTTTCTTGGGCTCCAAAATCACTGCAGATGGTGACTGCAGCCATGAAATTAAAAGATGCTTGTTCCTTGGAAGAAAAGCTATAACCAACCTAGACAGCATATTAAAAAGCAGAGACATTACTTTGCCAACAAAGGTCTGTCTAGTCAAAGCTAAGCTTTTTCCAGGAGTCTTGTATGGTTGTGAAAGTTGGACCATAAAGAAGGCTGAGTGCCAAAATATTGATGCTTTTGAACTGTGGTGTTGGAGAAGACTCTTGAGAGTCTTTGGACTGCAAGGAGATCCAACCAGTCCATCCTAAAGGACTGTCTGAATATGTATTGGAAGGACTGATGCTGAAGCTCAAACTCCAATACTTTGGCCACCTGATGAGAAGAACTGACTCATTGGAGAAGACCCTGATTCTGGGAAAGATTGAAGGTAGGAGGAGAAGGGGACGACAGAGGATGAGATGGTCGGATGGCATCACCAACTCTAGGGACATGAGTCTGGGCAAGCTCCAGGAGTTGATGATGGACAGGGAAGCCTGGTGTGCTGCAGTCCATGGGGTTGCAAAGAGTCAGACATGACTGAGCGACTGAACTGAAGCTAACAAATCAAAATCTGTGAGGGTGGGGCCCAGGCACCAGCAGTTTTAACGATGTCCCGAAGGTCTTAGGTGCACCGATGTTTGAAAAATACTGCTCTAGTTTAGCTGTATAACTTTAAAGTTTCGTAATAAAACAACAATTCCTGTCAGTAGCACCAAAACATGGGCTTTCCAGGTAGCGCAGTGGCGAAGAACCTGCCTGACAATGCAGAAGCTGCAGGAGACACAGGTTCGATCCCTGGATCTGGAAGATCCCCCAGAATAGGAAATGGCAACCCACTCCAGTATTCTTGCCTGGGAAATTCCATGGTCAGAGGAGCCTGACAGGCTACAGTCCATGGGGACACAAAGAGTAGAACACGACTGAGCATGTAGCATGAGCACCAGCGAGCACCAAAATACCTCACCATTCTGGATCCTTTTTGTCATGTCCTTACAACACCATGGCTCCCTAAGAGCTGCACTCTTTTTAAAGATATTTGTCTACCAAACAAATTGCATGTACAGTCAGCCCTAGGTATCCTCGGATTCCACAACCACAGATTCAACAGTCCTGGCCTCAGGCAGTTGAATCAGTGGATGCAAAATCCATAGATTTCGCTGACAGTACTGTGTCATTTTCTGTTGGGAACTTGAGCATCAGCAGACTTAGGTGTCTGCCAGGGGACTCAGAACCAATCTCCACGGATACCGAGGGATGACTATATTGAATGATAGTGATTTCCCCTTTTTATCAAATACTCATGTAACCTCCTTCAGCTCAGGTGAATGCATATTGCTTACTAGACTTTCAGAGATTAACAACAATCATTCAAAGCCTTCAGTCCTACCTTCACTGACCCTTAGTGATCTGAGCATCCCAAATCAAGATTACAGAAATGGCTGAAGAACTCCATCAAAGAGAGGTTCTGAGATTCTGACTCATGTTAAACAGAAGCAATAACAAGATCCACCCTCCTCCTAAGGAATGTAAACTTATTCATTCTTTCATTACTTATAACCACCCCTGTCCCATTGTGGATAGAATTTAAAGTAATTCACAAAGATTCATAAAATAACCTAAATTGGCACAACCTTCTACTTGTTTCCTAATAGCGCATTTTCCTTTCCTTTACAGTATTACTATTCCTCATTTTTAGCTGAAACACATGGCTACCCACATTTCTCAGCTGTCCTTATAGCTAGGTGTACCCAAATGCCTAAGATCTGGTCTCTCTGTGTGTCTATGTGTGTGCTCAGTCATGTCTGACTCTTTGTGACCCCATGGACTGTAGCCCACCGGGTTCCCCTGTCCTTGGAATTTCCCAGGCAAGAATACTGGAGCAGGTTGCCATTTCCTTCTCCAGGGGATCTTCCTGAAGACCTGGTCATTGGGATGTAAACGAAAGCTCTTTGCACAACTTCTAGGAAGTATCCTTAAAAGAGAGGATTTGTGTGTCCTTTCCTGATGATTGTGGACATGATGGTAAGAGTAACCTTCTTGGATTATGAGTTAGAAGTTGTGTGTTGAAGATGACAGAGCAACACATTAGAAGTCTGGGCTCCTAATGATTGTGGAACTGCCATTCCAAACTTGGACTACTTACCCAGAATTCTACCTGAGAAAAAAATGAAGCTTGTATGGTGGCTCAGACTGTAAAGAAACTGCCTGCAATGCAGGAGACCTGGGTTTGATCCCTGAGTTGGGAAGATCCCCTGGAGAAGGGAACGGCAACACACTCTAGTATTCTTGCCTGGAGAATTCTATGGCCAGAGGAACCTGATGGGCTACTATCCATGGGGTTGCAAAGAGTTAGACAGGACTGAGCACCTAACACTTTTACTTTCACTTCCTCTTGATTAAGCTGCTGGCATTTTGAGTTTTTCATTCCAAAGGCAAATCTAATACTTACCACTAAGGCAAATGAGGGAAAAAAGGTTAACAAACATGCAGTAAAGAGAGAAATAAACTTAGGACAAAAATAAATACCATTAAGTCTTCTGTATTTGCTGTGAATAAGTTGCAACTTTAGCTTCAAGCTTTCTAATGGTCAGTGCAACAATAAGACCTTTAAGGACACATCTCAGTGTCATAAGGTTTTTTGTTTTTTCCATTGCTCAGGAGAAAAACAACTGTTCCTGATGCTAAGAGCAAATTAATTTATCTTAAGAGCTCAACATTCAGAAAACGAAGATCATGGCATCTGGTCCCATCACCTCATGGAAAATAGATGGGGAAACAGTAGAAACAGTGTCAGACTTTATTTTGGGGGGCTCCAAAATCACTGCAGATGGTGACTGCAGCCATGAAATTAAAAGACGTTTACTCCTTGGAAGAAAAGTTATGACCAACCTAGATTGCATATTCAAAAGCAGAGACATTACTTTGCCGACTAAGGTCCATCTAGTCAAGGCTATGGTTTCTCCAGTGGTCATGTATGGATGCGAGAGTTGGACTGTGAAGAATGCTGAGCGCCGAAGAATTGATGCTTTTGAACTGTGGTGTTGGAGAAGACTCTTGAGAGTCCCTTGGACTGCAAGGAGATCCAACCAGTCCATTCTGAAGGAGATCAGCCCTGGGATTTCTTTGGAAGGAATGATGTTAAAGCTGAAACTCCAGTACTTTGGCCACCTCATGTGAAGAGTTGACTCATTGGAAAAGACTCTGATGCTGGGAGGGACTGGGGGCAGGAGGAGAAGGGGATGACCAAGGATGAGATGGCTGGATGGCATCACGGACTCAATGGACGTGAGTCTGAGTGAACTGCGGGAGTTGGTGATGGACAGGGAGGCCTGGCATGCTGCGATTCATGGGGTCGCAAAGAGTCGGACACGACTGAGCAACTGAACTGAACTGAACTGAAGAGTCTCCATAAGGAGGGTGTCCATCCTGTAATATAGTAACAGCAACTTCCACAACTTCCTTATGGTAGAAACAATTGTTTCATGATGTTCTTCAATACAGGCCAGGAGAATCCAAGTTTAGGTAATTTGACATTGCCCTGTCCACCAGTTTACATAGTGTGCTAGACTGATGGCCCTCCTATCTCTCGCAACCACTAGCTAGGTAGGACTTAAAGAGGTAACAGGTGAGAGGATAAGAAGTGGTTTAAGAAGCCAAATTCTTATACACTCAATCCATCTCCACCTTGTCTACCTCCCACATCACCACCATCAACGAGAAATGAGCAGAGTTGATATATCTTCTCTTTCATATTCCCCAATCTTTCTTTTTCTCCTTAAAAAGAAAAAACCTTGAAGTTATTTTAATTTAAATTTTATAGATTATTTTAAACCTGTTAAAATTTGTGTGTGTGTCTGTGCACTGGAGGAGGAATTCAGTGTGTAATTTTTCCATTTCTAATCCCTACATGTCTCTGAATTGTACAGTACAGGTAGATAATGAATAAAATTCAGGTATGTAAGGCAGTCATTTACCAAGGGAAAAAAAAGGCCACAGGGACTAAGAATTTAACTTATGGGTCATGTATCCTAACTATGGATACAAAGTGGCAAACATTAGCAGTTTATATCCCATAAAACAAACCAAAATGTTTTCCAACACAACATTCTTTTGCTAGGGGCAGAAAAGTCACAGAGACACAATTTCAAAATTTCTAGTGAGATGCCTTCTGATGGAATCTCATGCCTGCTCCATTGATTCTCCAGCATTTCAAGCAGGATCTTGCCCTGCAAAGACCTGCTACTCTTGCCTGGGTTTCTTTCTGGCTTTATCCTGTTGAACGAATGATTTGTGAGAGTGTGTGAGGGAAGTGAGTGGTGAACATGGGCTACCTAGACCATTTGGTTACATACTTCACATCCAGTGTGTTCCCTTTATATACTTTGGCTAGGTTTTGTTAAGACATGCTTTCCTATCACCCAACATCATTGAGAACAGAAGGATTCATTTCATGATGCAGATATTGTTCTTAATTTGGTAGAGAGCTGAGAAGTCTATCTGCAATCATTCCAAGTAACTCAAGTCCCAGAGAAACAACACAAAATGAATTCCTCTTGATCCCTCAGAGAGGATGATGGAACATCTATTTTCCCCCATTTAATTTAAATTAACTGTCCAATTCCCCTAGGCAGCTACAGGCAAACATCTCAAAATTTTTATCACACTGGTCTAGTTGCTATCCCCCGGTGGTTCCAAGCCACCTTTTCATTTATACATGGAATTCACAAAGAAATTCATTTCCCACAAACAATCTGTAATTAGGATCAGCTTAGTCTGAAAGTGTGCAGCAAATAGGAAAATGAGAGGATTAGAAAATATCCTTTATAGCAGCTACAAATAACTTTTTAATCAATCTGGATATTCCTCTCCAAGAAGTCACTCTTCTCTTCCATCGAGGAATTACGCAATTTTTGCCTGTCATTAGCAACAATCTCAGCATCATGCATAATAAAAGTAATAGAGCTAATTTTTTTAAATGCCAACCAACATCTGGACAGATTTTTCTCATTTAAAACAGCTTTCATTTGCATTATCTTCTCCTGTGATCTTACATCTGCTTTGTGTGCAGTAAAGTGGGTGTTTTTATTTCATTTCACAGGGACAAGGCTAAGGGGTTCGCTGTGGAAACTCATGTTACTGTGGTTTTTCTGCTCAACCTTAGACAAGCTGATGATGATGTCTCTGAATCTCAGTAAATCTATAAAATGAGGATAAAAATAGTACCTGCCACAGACCGGTGCTGTGATGTGCAGTGACAGACATGCAGTAACCCTATAAAGTCTCGTAACTGCTGGTTGAGGATGGAGGGGCGAGTTGGTCTTCCCCAGGACGGACAGTTTAATCTGCAGAACCAGGAAGAACCTGGCCTCTCAACTCCAGACCTGGGGCTTCCCTGAAGCAAGAATCTATTATGGAGTGAAACTGGGGCTTCCCTGGTGGCTCAGTAGTAAAGAATCTGCCTGCCGATGCAGGAGACATGGATTCAATCCCTGATTCAGAAGATCTCACAGGTCACAGAGCAACTAAGCCTGTGTACCACAGCTACTGAGCCCACGCGCTAGAGCCGGGGAGCCACGACGACTGAGCTCTCACGCCATAGCTACCAAACGCACACGCCGTACAGCCTGTGCTCCACCACGAGAAGAGCCACCGCGCATCGCAACTAGAGAGCAGCCCCACTCACCACAACTAGAGGGAAAACCACCGAGCAGTGAAAATCCAGCACAGCCAGAAGTAAATGTTTTTAAAAAGAATTTTTTATAGGAGCAAAACCCAAGGTCAGATCAGACATTTACAACACTTAAACACCTCTCTTTCTGCCATCCCATCAGCTATATGAGCTGATGCGACCTTAAAGAATGAAAGGATTAGATAACTGACTCTTCTTTGGGGCTGCAATGCCTCACAAACATTTGATGATCAAGGGAAGAGTCTGTAAATAATAAACAGAACTCGCAGAATGGTGCTTGGAATCCTAAAGCCTGGAAAATCTGTCGCGTATTGCTTCTCTGATCCACCACGCATAGGGACAAAGCACAATGCTGAATTCCCCAGATGGCCACAAGGTGGCAGAATGTCACCAGCAAGGACTCTCAAGCCCGTCCATCATGATGGAGCAAATCAGGCCAGGGCGCTGATTGCTGTCTGACACCCAAGATGACAAAAGAAATAGTCCAATTAACATCAGCCCTAAACTAAAGTTAGTGCCAAACATTCTGCAAATGCTATTCTTCTGCCTAAATGCTCAGCTCTTATTCCAGACAGTAACATAGGCACCTCATCAATCTTCAGCCACAAAAAGGAACTTTGAGGTGACCATTCCAACACATATGACTACTTCTACTTATATTAATCCCAACTTTTAAACATATAACTTTAGGTGTTGGGAGCCATCCTCCAGAATCCCCAGAGCTCTCTTATATAATATTTTCTTATAAAGATGAAGATATCTAAAAAATTAAATTATTTCCATATAACTCAATTACCATAGAGACTTTAAAACCTGAATTTTCCTTCTCACCTACCTGCTATCTTCTCTTTTACTCTCTACAGAAGTGAACGTTTCAACATTATAAAGCAATTATTGTTCAATTTAAAATAAATTAAAATGACAAAAAATAAAATTTTTTTAAAGTGAATTTTAAGGAATAATGGAATAATTTAAATAATAGCCTAACAATATACAAGATTTTACACAGACTTGTATTGTTTTAGAGTTAGATGGTAACTGGGAGATTATTTATGAATTCTTTAATGCTCTTCTTTTCCCATGGCAGAAAGTAGTAGTTCCAGAAGTTAGGTAACTTGCCTAAGATAACACAGAAAGTCAGTTCAGAACTGACACCTGAACTTTTGTCATCTGACTTTCAGGATTGTTGTTCAGTCGCCCAGTAGTGTCTGACCCTTGGGACCCCATGGACTGCAGCATGCCAGGCATCACTGCCCTCACCATCTCCTGGAGTTTTCCCAAGTTCATGTCCATTGCATCAGTGATGCCGTCCAGCCATCTCATCCCCTATTGCCATCTTCTCCTGCCCTCAATCTTTCCCAGCATCAGGGACTTTCAGGATAGTTTGGACTAATTTTGATCTTTTATTTAACTATGTCAGAAAATTCGTGATTGTCCTTTACCTTATAGAATAGAAAAGCCACTTGTAAGAAGAGAAAATTCCAGTCCAGTATCATGTCATGCGTTCTAGCAGTTCAGCTGGTTCTGTGATAGAAATTCAATAGCAGTTAAGACAATTTCTGAGAAGTATCATGATTACTACAGTGATAAAGATCCCGCCACAGAAAAAGAAAAAAATTAAAACCCTAACAGATAATCTAGGAGTGAGTCTCTCTAGGACTTGAAAAAGAACCTACCGGGTCACAGCCACTCCACTGAGATATGAGATTGAATAAAATTCAGGCAGAAGGAACAAAATGCCTCTCCAGGGACTCTGGAGACCCAGAGCTTGTCTTGGAAGGTGTGATTATAAAGTAATGAGTCTGATTTTAAAAGAAACACAACCAGTGCTTACCCATCTAAGTGAGCAGTCACTTTGGGAAGCTGTGTATTTCTGCCAGAAATGCTGCAGCCACTTAAACACCAACTCTTCTTTGGGACTTGCCTTCAGAGTTTCACCATATTCTGCCAAATCTCTACCATGGGCATCAATCTTGGTCGTATGAGGGTGGATTTGTTTCTGAGAAAACCTCCAGTCTGCTCTTGGAAGTAAGATGGGTAGTCAAGGCAGACAGTAATATTTTGGGATAAAACTGAGTTGCATATAGTCATTGGGTCAATTCCCCCTGTGGTCTATAAATTTGACCAGATGGTTCATCTAAGGGAAAGATTCACCTATTGAGGGGAGTCAGGGAAAAAAAATTAAGGTATTACAAATTTATGTATTACTGATTTCAAAATAAAGACTTCTTAATTCCAGTTCTTAATCATTTTGCATCCACTGATGAGTTACTCTTTGTCTCTCTACTCATGTCTTAGTTCCTCTAAGGGAAAAAGCCGATTATTAGATTAAACAACATGAAATTGCACACTCAGCCATACTTGATCTACACAAATCATGCAATTCAAGCTCATACATTTGACATCGTAATCTTTAGCAAAGTAGCAAAAAGTAGCCAACAGTGTGAAGCGGTATCACCATGTTGAGATGGATGTCAACACTGAATCACCAGAAAATGCTCCTGAGCAGCCCCATGAGAGGTAAACATCAGTTTCCACCCTCCATAGTTCTAGTTTCTACACATTTAGGGGATTTTTCACTCTCTAATTTAAACTGCATACTTGAGGGTGAAAATGCCAGCCATGCATGCCAGCAAAGAGCCTTTCACAAACAGGACTATTCTCAGTCTCATTCTAAGTCATAACCGACACATCATGGCCTTATTCCACACGTTTGGAAGCAGATTTACCAACCTGGTCTCTCTAGGTCCTGGGACTCAACTAGATAGGTCAGATGGTTCAATTTGAACTTAACTGATGTCATTAAGGAACAGAGTGTACACTTGGCCTTTCCACCTCCCTACACTTGGCCTTTCCTCCTCCCTCCGCAGGGCAGATGGGACCTTGTACATTAAGACTGAAGTCATTGTTCTGTGTTATCTTTCCCTTCTGATTCTTTCTTTTTCTTTGCAAGAGTAATTTTTTTTAGATATTTGGCTTCATTTTAAGAGTAAACTTTTTGTCCCAATTTTGAGATATAATCCTCTGGTTTTTCTTCACTTCATTTTTAGTTTCATTTTTTCCTTATCCTATATTTACCATCAAAACAGGATTAAAGAAGCTATTCCACCATCCCTTCATTTGAATATTCAGGAAGTGTCATTCAGTATCACTAACCTGCCCGGGAGAAAAGACTAAGGGATTAAAGCAGAGAACTCCTGGATGTTATTTCAGCATGTATGTCATTTAATGTTTGAGTGGAAACTGTGCCATCCATATGCCTCCTACAGAATTCTCCTCTAGGGAAAAGCTTTGACTAAGGGGAAATGTCACTGGTAAAACCTGGCCCTGAGGAATTAACCAAGTGATGCACAAAGTTATGAAGATCCCATGCCGAAGAGATGCTTCCCATTCAGAACACGGCATAGCCGGAGAAGACAAAGGCTGATGACAGAGCCCAGCACCTCCCACGAGGCTCACACTCCGAGCCCCCATCCCGTCACCCTCAAAAATCATCATCGGTGGAAAGTCAATCGGCACGTTCAATTATATTGTGACAAATTTTATGGTTCACCCGTGCCTCAAAATGGAACAAGCGGGGCTACACGACTGTAGAATTATGATCTCTGCTGGGGACTTCCTGATGAGCCACAGGGTGGCCTGGAGGCGTTCGCACATCCTTTGTGTTAGCCCAGGGGCAGCCTGACTGGCCTGAATTCCTGTCCCTTTTCATCACTGCTGCCTGGAAATGCATTTCTTGGTTTGTTTTCTTTTTAACAAACTTTTGTGATTACAAAAGCAATATGTTTTCACTGTTACAAGAAAATTAGATCTCATGTGTATTGGATCATCACATTGTACATCTTAAATAATATTATGTGCCAATTATACCTCAATGAAGTTGGAAAAAATGAAAACTGTCAATAAGGAAAAAACAGGAAAATTCAAAACATCATTTTCTTATTCCTGAAGGTTACCACAGTTAACACTTCTGTGTATATAGCATTCCATACTTTCCTTCTATGCATATATATCCCATATACATATATAATCATTCATCTTTCCATGTTAATAAATCTTCTTCTAATACAGTACTTTTCAACCCCTCACTCCCATTGTATCCAAAATGTGTTACTGCTAGTTTAGCTAACCCAGCATCCAATCCAGGACCATGCATTATATCAGATCATTATCTTTAATTTTCTTTTAATCTAGGACTCTCATCTTTCGTTACACATCATGAAGTCCTTGAAGACAGCAGGCCAGGTACCTAGCAGAAGTCCTATCCTCTTAAACTTGTCCTCCTATCTTCATATTCCCTGTAAACTGAAAATTAGATCCAATTGATGAGACACAAACACTTCCTGGCTAGGATCCATCAGAGAGCTGTAGTGTACTTCATATTGCCCCACACCAGGAGACAAGTAACACTTAGTTCCCTACCATTAGTGACGCTATGACTGACCTCAGGATTAAGGGAGACAAACTTAATCCACTCAACCAGGAAATAATCTGTGGGGTGTTACATTAGCAAATAATTTTTGAGACTCTAAACCTTTGTAGCTAATATCCTGATCCTATATATATCATAAGTAAATGGAAAAGAACAGAGTGCACAAGTTAAAGACCAAGAATGGAGTTAGAGTAAGAGAATGGGCAAGACCAAGACTTGAGGTGTGAGTACTATTAGGGCATTCATGGCGCCTTTCCCTTTCCAAAGTAATTGATAGACATTCTTGCAGCTTGTCGTAAACTCATGAGCCCCAGGGACATTGACGGGACATTGATGAGACTAAACACCTGGTAAAGGCAGCACTGGTATTGTGCAATTTTTTTTTTTCTTTTCCCTAGAAGTATTCTTCACAGATCGAGGGTTCTGATTTCTCTTTCCACACTTATTAATTAGTCCAAGTTACAATGCCAAGCTCACATGTGCAAGTTCTTCAGAAACAAGAGCTGGATTTAATTCTCCCCAGAGGAGCCTGATCTAAACCTGATCGGAGCGTGATTGCTTCAGCTGAAATCCCATTTGCTGAGTATTGTCCTAGCAACAAGGCAACAGCAGGATCTGATCCCACCTCCCCACACACTCGCTTTAGCCCCACTCTCCATCGTGGGGGCCACAACTTTGTGACAATGACCTCATGCAGTGAGGTTTGTTGTTGAGCTATGGTTGCTGAATTCACTGCTAGACAGGGGACATCAAATGGAGCCCTCTCAGGAATAGGTAGTATGAGGCACCCATCCCCAGGAACAAGGATGACTGGTCCTCTTGTTAGTCACGATAGTACATGTTGTACTGCTTTGCTGCTGGCTTTCTGAAGATGAGAGTGGCACACTGTTTCAGACAGCAGGAAAAACCTGAGTTCGTCAGTCCTTTAGGCAAGTATAACTGGAAAGGCTCACAAGAAGATGCCTCTGGATATGTTTACCTCTGTGCCTCTGAGCAAAACATTTATGTGGTAACTCAAGGTGGCTTGTCTGACTACAAGGATGACCTAATTTCCAGAATAATAACAAAAATGTCCAATTAACCTGGATAAGGTAAATTGGCCCAGAGTGTGAGAGGAAGAGAAAACAAACACCACGTACCCCAGAACACACACACACACGCACACAGAGGCAACTTTGGCCTCACGCGAATATGATAGATTTGGACAGTCTAGTTCAAGGGAAACTCTTAGGGCAGCTCCAATAAGTCTTCCTGTCTTTCCAACTGTATAGAAAGAAGACTTGAAAGCGCTCCTGGGACCACTGCAGAGGTCTTACGAGAGCTCAGAATTAAAAGGGGTTTCTTGCACGGCTGGTAGAAGATACACAGCCTTTGGCCAAATGGAAACTCGATAACTTCTGACTAAATGACCCAACCAGGTAATCTCCTCCTAATGGCCATCAAGTGGAAAATTAAAAGGAAAAAGAATGCAATATGTAGAAAAGTGAGTCCCAGAGGCTGTTCTACCTGCTGCTTCAACTCCAAGAAGGCTCCTCTGGTCTCTGCGTTTTAAACCAGTTCAGCTGGAAGAGTGCCAGCCACCCTGCCAGCCACGCCTCGTTGGCCACCTCTGACATGTAGAAAGGCTGAAAATAGAAACTTGAGCCATTTTCTCTGCAGCTCAACCCTATAATTCTCTGTCTTTCTCCCCATTATGCCATAGATTTAAAAGTATTTGTCCCTTTTGTGATTTGGTTTTTGGGTTTTTTTTTTTTTAGGCAAGCATGACCACTGCACTACTTTTCTTTGGGAAACAGCTTTTTATGTAAAGAATGAAGTGCCTTTTTATTTGCTTTTCTCCCTATGTAGCTAGGCATGCATGCTACATTTTTTTCATGATGGCTTTTATACTTGGTTAAAATCACCCAGAAAAAATCAGTAGGGAAGAGTAGAGTATTTCCTTAGTTACCCATTGGCCATAGTAACTGAAGTCCATAGAAATCCATTTCCCATTTCCTACTATAAAATTTTATATGCATTTAAAATAATCACTTGGATGCGCTCGCTGTGTTTTCTTTTCAGCTTCTTTTCCAGCTTGAGGTATTTGATTTCCCTCAGTTGCTTTCTTGTTTAAAATAATTTTTTTTTTTTTACTAATAAATAAACACTCAATTCTGTTCATTAAGCCAGTGACCTTTGCGTTTTCTAATAAAGTTCTCCAAACCTGAAGCTAACACTTGACAATGCTTTGTTTGATAGGCACAAACAGATTAAATTGTCTGCCCTGGGATATCTTTTTCTCCCTGACTTAGAAGGATTCCCCCTACATTAGATGCTGGGCTACTTACAATCGTAACCACAAATTACTGCAGCTTGCCCTTTCCAGCCTTAAACCAATACAAATGCCCTTTCTGACACATCAGTGGAATAGAATTTCTCCAGAGCCCCCAGCCCTCATTCTCTAGATCCTCACTTTAGGGGACCTAATCTCAACCAGGCTGAACATTCTTTGCAAATCCCTAGAGGATCTCAAAGATCTGATCTAAAACTAGATTCCCAGGCATTACCTCCCATAGAATCTGACTCACTAGGTCTTATTGGGGTCCACGAATTGGCATTTTTCAACAACCTCCTGTCCCTGCCCCAAGCAAATGGTCCTTGGAACTCACTTTAACATACACCTCTCCAAGAGTGCTCATCTCAATGGCTTTTGATCAATGCTGTGTTCATTCATTTACCCAACAGTGACCTGCTGTGCGTAGGTTGTCCCTCAAGGGGCAGATAGATTTCACTCGGGCCCTACCCTCAAATACTAACTTATGGTCTAGCATGAAAAATGAGATGTGAGCATAAATGTCTACTCAAAGGGAGTAAGAGATTTGTCATAAGAAAAGAGTCCAGAAGAGGAAGAGGTAACTTGGAGCTGGAGAAGGCTGGGGAGCTTGAGAGCTTTGTGGGGAGGTGACATAGACACTGAATCTGAAAGAATGCATAGTGTCTGGGCACATGGAGGTAGAATAGGGGCTTCCCTGGTGGCTCAGTGGTAAAGAATATCCACTTACAATACAGGAGACACAGGAGACTCCAGTTCGATCCCTGGGTCGGGAAGATCCCCTGGAGGAGGGCATGGCAACCCACTCCAGTATGCTTGCCTGGAAAATCCCATGGAGAGAGGAGACAGGCAAGCTACAGTCCATAGGGTCACAAAGAGTCAGACACGACTGAAGTGACTAAGCACAAGCATGCAGGTAAAGAATAGAGGAGGCATTCTGGAACACAGCTGGTGCGAGCAATGGCTCAGAGTGGGTTAGTATGAGGAAGTAGGGGAAAGGAAGTCATTTAACAGGTGGGGAGCACAGGGAGCAAGAAAGGGCAGAAGGGCAAGCAAGCTTGGAGAAGAGAAAGTAAAAGTGAAAGTCGCTCAGTCGTGTCTGACTATTTGCAACCCCATGGGCTATACAGTCCATGGAATTCTCCAGGCCAGAATACTGAACCATTCCCTTCTCCAGGGATCAAACCCAGGTTTCCTGCATGGCAGGCAGATTCTTTACCAGCTGAGCCACAAAGGAAGCCCAAGAATACTGGAGTGGGTAGCCCATCCCTTCTCCAGAGGATCTTCCTGACCCAGGAATCAAACCGGGGTCTCCTGCATTACAGGCAGATTCTTTACCAACTGAGCTACCAGGGAAACCCTTAGAGAAGAGAGTTGTGGCCAATCCTGGAGAACTTGGAATGCCAAGTACAAGTTACAAGTTACCTTAGTTACAAGAGTGTGAAGTATACCTGGCAAAGTATGTGAGCAGAGTTGCAAGCAGTCCCAAGCTGCCCCCACCCTGTAGTCCTAAGATGATCCCAGAGTGTTGCAACATGGTTGCCCTGGGCATTTGTCCAAGAAGGTGAGAAGAAAGTCTGCTGAGGCTGACAGTGCCTTAGCCCCACTGTCCAGGAACCTCATACACGATTTCTCAGAATAAGACATCCAGCGTCAGCTCACACCTTGCTTTACAGGAATCCACTAAAGTCAGAAATGGACCAGGGCTTTCAGCAGTGGATTTTACCACCACAGAACCTGTAAATGCTCCTTGAGTTGGAAGGAAGAGAAACCATGTAGAGTGAGAATACTCCACGCTCTCACACTTTTATCCTCTTGAGAACACTGCTACATCTCCATCATGTACCACACACACACACACACACACACATTTAAAACTGTGCTATAATCTGCTGGAGGTTAAAAATAAGAACACAGCACTATTAAGACTAGACTTTCCCTGGCAAAATTTCCCATATCCAGTTTAATGAATAATTTTTATTCATGTGGATAGCACTTTGTAGACTTGCCAAGGGTTGCAATTTCCCTATCTAGACCATAACCTTGAAATGAATCATTCTTTCTGCAGTCTTAATAGCTCCACACACACCATACCACCACCCCCCTCAGATGCAGGTTGTCTCCATCCACAGCTGACCAACCACACATCATAGAAATCTGTGAAAATTCTTAATCAGAAGGCCAGTACCTCTGAATGCACTTCAGAATTACCAATAGCACAGAGTACATGAGCAAATTATACCAATAAATTCACCTCTTTTTCACCTTAGTCTAATCAGAAATACAAACAACCTGTGCCAGAGAGAAATGAATTACAGTCAGAAGCAGAGACCCGGAAGAAACTGATGGACATTAGGATTACTTGCCCAGGTGATGGGTCATTTCTCTGGGAAATCTAATCAGAGGCGATAATAACATGTGCTTTTTCAGGACAGGAGAGTTTTTTTTCTCTGCTTGCTTTGCAACAGCAGCTCAACCTTCAGCAAGTGCAGTATGTCTCTTGTGACATTTTTGCGCATCTAACATTATAAAGAGCCATTATATGGGGGAGTTAGGTATTCAGCGCCCACTGCTCTCTGTTGGTTTTACTGACAGGCTGTGCCAACAAACCAGAGAGTGGGTGCCTAGCCCTACGGCCATACTGGCCCATTCCTTGTGTGACCTGCTTATTGTGGATCAGGCTCTAGAAGAGGCCATGAAGAATGACCTAAATGCTCATACCCCCTTGGCATGAATGGGCACCGAACTATCTTCGGTTAGAGCCTCCTGTAACTATCTCTGCCTGTTTCATACAGGTGCACGGGAAAGCAGATAAAAATGGGGTGTGGGACTGGAGTTAACAATACTGTACTGTACACTGGCAAGTTCCTATGAGAGTAGAGCCTCAATGTTCCCACCATAACAACAACATTAAAAGAGTGAGGTGAAACGTGTGTGAAGTAATCTTATTCCAGTAGACATTTCATAACATACGAGTCTTTCAGATCGCTGTGTGCCTTAAACTCACAGAACGTTCAATTATATCTCAACACAGCTAGAATCAAAAAAAATTTTTTTAATTAAAAAATATGGAATGCAGACCTTCCATGAGTCAACACTGGTTTCTGTGGAGACCCGGAAATAGCTGCTGGCCAAGGCCGGCAGGACTTAGAGCAGTGATAAAGGATCTTTAGCAGGAGATCAGTTGGCAAGCTGGTTCCTGCTGGGAGGACAACTAGGACCTGCAAAAAATGTCCCTTTTTCCCCTGGGCCATGTGGGATGTCTGCCAAGGCTGCTGGCCCTGCCCCACCACCCACAGGCACAGCTTAAATGCTCATGGAGTTAACCCACATGTACACACACAAGCAAAGTGCCACTGGCTGGAAATAGAACACTGGAAATAGGGCTACCCTAGAAGGAGTCTCTGCAGATGCTTCAAGCTGGGATAAATCAGTGCTGGGAAACTTAGATTTCAGAATCCTGGAGCTAAGGGTCTAGAATTGTGCTTTTTGGTGTAGTAGCCGCTAATCACATGTGGCCACTAATGCTGGAAATTTTGAAAGCCTGAATTGAGATCGGAGCTGGGCTTTAAAGTCTAAAATATACAAGGGACTTTGAAGACTTAGCATGAAATATAGAATGCAAGAAATCTTGTGTATAATTTTTATACGATCAAGTGTTAAAATGAAAATATGTTGGATTATGCATGCATGCTAAATCACTTCAGTCATGTCCTACTCTTTGTGACGCTACGTACTTGTAACTTGCCAGGCTCCTCTGTCCATGGGATTCTCCAGGCAAGAATATTGGAGTGGGTTGCCATGCCCTCCTCCAGGGGATCTTCCCGACCCAGGAATCTAACCTGCATCTCTTACATCTCCTGGATTGGTGGGCGGGTTCTTTACCACTAGTGTCACCTGGGAAGCCCATGTTGGATTATACTAGATTCTTATTGCTAGTGTAACAAATTACTACTAAATTTACTGGCTTAAAGCAACACCAATTTCTTTATATGACAGTCATGGAGGTCAGAAATCCAAACTGGGTCTCACTGAACTGAAATCCAGGTGTGCTCCTCTGTAGGCCACAGGGGAGAAGGTGTTTCCTTGTCTTTTCCAGTGTCTAGAGGCTGCCCACAGTCCTTGGCTCATGGACCCCTTCATCTATCTCCAAAGCCCACAGGGTTCCACCTGTCTGGCCATTCTTCTCTGACTACAGTCAGAAAAGAATCTCAGCTTTTAACAGTTCATGTGATTAGCTCTTCCCTGGTGGTTAAGAGGTTAAAGCGTCTGCCTCTAATGCAGGAGACCTGGGTTCGATCCCTAGGTTGGGAAGATCCCCTGGAGAAGGAAATGGCAACCCACTCCAGCACTCTTGCCTGGAGAATCCCATGGACTGAGGAGCCTGGTGGGCTACAGTCCATGGGGTTGCAAAGAGTCGGACACGACTGAGCGACTTCACTAGAACAGGCCCAGATAATCCAGAACAATCTAGATTTATCTCCCCTTCTCAAGGTCCTTCACTTAATCATATCTGTTAAATCCCTTGTATCCTATAGGGTAACATACCACAGGTGGCAAAATTAGAATGTGAACATCTTTGGAGGCCCGTTACTCTGCCTTCCACATGGAATGAAATACAATATATTATTAGGATTAAATTCATCAGCTTCTTTTTTACTTTTTTAATGTGTCTACTAGAAAAAATTTAAGTTGCATGTGTGGCTCTCATGTTATATTTCTTCTGGACATTGCTATTCTAGGACTTTTTAATCACCAAAATTCACTACATGGATCACTGTAGGGTGCCCAGACCTTGTCTAGGGCACATGGGTACAGCCCTGAGGTGACTTCCACTCCTAGGGCACAGCTACATGGCATATACAGTATGCTCCCAGAGTGACAACAGGCCGATTTGCCAGGGTGTAGGGAGAAGGGGACGACAGAGGATGAGATGGCTGGATGGCATCACTGACTCGATGGACATGAATCTGAGTGAACTCCGGGAGTCGGTGATGGACAGGGAGGCCTGGCGTGCTGCGATCCATGGGGTTGCAATGAGTCAGACACGACTGAGCGACTGAACTGAACTGAGGTCTAGTTTACACTGTGGTCCCAGCAAAATTAGTACCAGTGCTTTGGCTCACTCAAAATGCTATGCTTTGGATGATGCATTAAATGCTTGTCCTGCTCATGTGTACTAGCTGCTCACATTATCAAGCAGAGCCTCCACTCGATTTGCTCATGGAAGTCATGGGTTTACATCGGTCTTCACATCCCATCCCACTGGACTGTCTTGGTCTTCCTCATTAGCATGGCTCCATCAGCAAGTACAGCTGACACATCACACTAGTCAGCTGTAAGCTAATCAGTTTCTGAGTTTTTACACTTTGTTATTAAATTACAAAATAGCACTATAATTATAAAAATAAATTCCTATAAAAATCCATAATGTAGAACATGTGTGTATCCTATAACTCTCCACACATGTCCCCATAGATACCAGTGTCAATAGTTTGCCAAATATTCCTTCAGATATTCTCTTCTCTGTGCAACAGTTTTGGTTGAAGAGTCTCAGTTCAGTGAAACAAGTGTGAGGCTGATTCATTAACAGGCTCTCCATGCCCATACAGTATCAGGAAGACTGAATCTAGTTCAGCCAGTTAAACTCAATTGTCCAGTAACGATTAAATCCAGTTTAAATTTAATCTCTTTCTTTAGTTAACTAACACTGAGTGAAATTCAGAAAGTATAATTATTAGTGCTCAGTTCAAAGTCTCAGTCCAGAGGTTTGTCTGAAGATGCTAGAAGCAGAGAAGGGAATGTCAGACCCACTTTCCCAGGCCCCCTATTCTCCACTCCAGTGCAACTTTTATTGGTGTGTGTGTGTGCATTTGGAGGGAGTACCCCCCTTTCTGCTGGTCACTGCTACCGCTGTGCAGCAGTGGACATGGAAAGGTGGTGCTGTCTATTGAATGGTTGGTCCCACAGTGAAGTCTTCTGCCCAGCATGTTTTTGTTTAGGCAGTAAGGGCTACCAGGCAGTGTGCTCACTCATGGGGCCCAAGACATGGCACCATTGCTTTTCCTCTCCTTTCTAAACCACCCCAGTGGTAGGCACTGTACCTCTCTAAGATACACATCTTCCACTTGATCAGGTGCATCCCCCTCACCCAACATCCTCAGTCCTCAATTTTCACAAAGGAATCTCCCACCTGCTCTACTGTACTCCCCTGGGAACTGGGGGAGGGAAGAGGCTGGTGAACCAAGGGTCTAACCAGCACCTCCAATCCCACAATTCTTTAAGGGGTTTTACTTGTTGAGACAACCCACAAATTCCAGGAGCAGTGTGGGCCTGATGGCTGGGCTCCAGGGTTACCCTCAAACCTCAGAAGCAAATTTTGAATGTCCTTTCAGAGGAGTTCAGGTCTTTAGAGCATTAGCTGCCCATACTCTTTTCTTGGCCTTGCAATAAACACTACACTTTCCTTCACCCCAACCCAGTGTCAGTAGATTGACTTTACTGTGCACAGATAAGTTGACACCTGTTTGATTCATTAGTATGAATATTACTGTCCCAAGAATCCTGTTGCCCCCTGTCTGCCTCCTTCTCCAGCCATCATTGTAAATGGAACAGGTGGTAATATTAAGTTCTTCTGGAACCCACTTCAGAAAGCCTGTGTGGTTGCTGGATGCTGAGAATCTCTCATTGTCACCTGGGGCTGATTCCTCAAGAATATGTAAACTTGGAAGGAACAGAAAAGTTTCTCCACAGGATTTACCCTTTCTGCACATTCTAATGGACTTCCCCAGTGGCTCAGTGATGAAGAATCTGCCTGCAATGAAGGAGTCACAGGAGAAGCAGGTTCAGTCCCTGGGTCGGGATGATCCCCTGGAGGAGGGCATGGCAACCCATTCCAGTGTACTCACCTGGAAAATCCCTTGGACAGAGAAGCCTTGTGGGCAACAGTCCATGGGGTTGCAAAGAGTCGGACACAACTGCAGCAACTTAGCGCACATACACACATCCTAACAGATTTTTCTACTAAGGTGTCCCTCCAGACAAATTCTCTCAAGTCCTAGCATTGGAATGAAATCTACACAATTACTTCAATTGTAAAGTAAAACACACATAATAATTTCCAGTGTTTATGTAACTGCAACTTAAAGGCAAAACAAAAGAATACTGACAGAAGAAATGAAATTATGCAAACTCTGGCCAGATTATACCCATTATAAACAAACAAGTCACAAATTGTCTAAGGGAGAAGTGATGCCCCAAGTCACTCAGTGACTGCCTTTGCAGCACTCAGCTGCTGGCAAGACCAAAACATAAATAAAACTCACCAGAAATGTTATAACATGGAGTCACAGAAATTGACCAGAGAGAACCAAAAACAACAACAACAAAAAGACAAACTATAAGAAGGGAAAGACAAGGGTTCCAGAGAATCAACTCAAAAAGTGAAACATCCAATGAAGAGAAATTCTAAAAAAGAGAATGAAAAAAGTGGAGGTGCAGAAATTATGAATAATCATAACAATAATGATAATATACTTCAGATTGAAAATTTTCTGCACAGAAAGTGAAGAATCATGAAAACTGAATTTCAAAATGAAATCCTAAGAGAAAAATGATGACTCATGCAAAGAACTGGCCATCAAGTTAACATCAGCTTGAAGATACAAGGCGCAATGCCTTCAAGAGTTCTAAATGAAAGTGATTCTCAACCTAGAACTCTATCTAGTCAAAATCAATCAAAGAAAATGAAGGAAATACTTTTAGATAGGTTCTCAAAAATTTACTTTTTAAGAAAGTTAAATGGCAGCAAATATTGAAATAGTTAAAAACACTTTTAAGCATTTGCCTTTGGGAAGTAGGATATAGAGTAAAAAAGGAAGGGAATTTTTAGTACTAATATTTTAATAAATCTTGTAAAATATACATTAGTTATCATACTTTATTATTTTTTCAATTATATTATAAGAATAAGGTGACTAACAAGAATTATCAAAAAAGACTATTGACTCAAATATATCGGGTCTGATCTGTTCCAGATTTCCCATATTCAGTTATCTTAATGATTTTTTCCATATACAATATAATGTGTGTGTGTGTGTGTGTGTGTTAGTCGTTTAGCCATGTCTGACACTTTCCAACCCCATGGACTGTAGCCCACCAGGGTCCTATGTCCATGGGACTTCCCAGGCAAGGATACTGGACTGGGTAGGCATTCCTTTCTTCAGGTATATTATGGAATATTGAATATGATATAATATTTAGGAAGTTTAAAACATATCTAGTGAAATTTCTGAAGATTCCTGAAGCTGCCTGGGCATCCGGGGCTTGCCCAGCTGCTCACATCCCCACAGTTGGTGGTGGCCTTGGGTTCTGCCCCTGTGGTGGCCCAGGGAGCCACTAAGTGTGATGATGGGACAGGACTAATTAAAAGAATTCACTATATATCTTAGGACTTTTTACTAGAGCCTTGGGAGATAGTTCATGGGAGGTATGGGATTTCATTTTCTGGACATTGACCTGGTATCTGTGAACATCTCTTTGAACTTGGTTATAGATTTGCTCTTCAGAGAGGAGCCTGGTAGGCTACAGTCCATGGGGTCGCAAAGAGTTGGACACAACTGAGCGACTTCACTTCACTTCCTTTCAGATAAAAATGAATGCCATGTCTAAGTCAGCACTGAAAACGTGGAGTTTAGAAGATGTTTGCAAAGTGGAGTCAACTCACAGATCAAACCCTGAGCTTTTGGAGTGGAAGCACTGTCTCCAAGACACTTGACTACCAGAGAACTAACCCTAGGGAGTATCAAATAGTGAGAACTCACATAAAAGAAACCACTTTAATACAAGACCTGGCATCACACAACCACCAGTAGCACCCTGTGCAGGAAGCCTCATCTAAACAACAAACAAAACAAAAATACAAACCCAAGCATCAGCAGATAGGTTTACTACTTCACTCAGCCTTGCCCATCAGAGGAAAAAGAAACAAAGAAACAAACAAAAACTCAGCACAAATCTCACCCTATAAGAAGCTTACACAAACCACTGGACCACCTTAGGAGGGCAGAAACCAAAAGGAAGAAAGAATTCAACCTTGAAACCTGGGAAAAGGAGACCTCAAACGTAATAAGTTAAAAAAAATAATGAAAAGGCAGAGAAATACTACACAAATGAAGGAACAACTAGAAACACAGAAGTCCAAATAAATGAAGAGGAAATAGGCAAACTACCTGAAAAAGAATTCAGAATAATGATAGTAAAGATGATCAAAAACCTTGAAAACAAAATGGAAGAAATTCAAGAGTCAATTAACAAAGACCTAGAAGAATTAAAGAATAAGATGCAGAGACAAACAACACAGTTACTGAAATTAAAAATACTCTAGAAAGAATCAACAGCAGAATATCTGAAGCAGAAGAACGAACCAGTGAGCTGGAAGATAAAATAATGGAAATAATTTCTAAAGAGCAGAATAAAGTAAAAAGAATGAAAAGAACTGAGGATAATTCCAGAGACCTCTGGGACAACATCAAATGCACCAACATTCGAATTACAGGGGTTCCAGAAAAAGAAGAGAAAAAGAAAGGGTATGAGAAAATGTTTGAAGTGATTATAGTTGATAATTTCCCCAACATGGAAAAGGAAATAGTCAATCAAGTTCAAGAGGCACAAAGAGTCCCAAACAGGGTAAATCCAAGGAGAAACACACCAAGACACATACTAATCAAACTAACAAACACTAAACACAAAGAAAGAATATTAAATGCAGCAAGGGAGAAGCAACATGTAACATGCAAGGGGAACCCCATATGCTTAGCAGCTGATCTTACAGCAGAAACTCTGCAGGCCAGAAGGGAATGGCAAGATATATTTAAATTACTAAAAGTGAAAAATCTACAACCAAGATTACTGTATTTGGCAAGGATCTCATTCAAAATTGATGGAGAAATAAAAAGCTTTTCACACAAGCAAAAGTTAAGAGAACTCAGTACCACCAAACCAGCTTTACAACAAATGTTAAAGGGACTTGTATAGTCAAGAAATATAACAGAAGAAAAAAAATCTACAAAATCAACCACAAACAATTAGAAAATGGCAATGGGAACATATATATCAATAATTATTTTAAATGTAAATGGATTAAATGCTCCAACCAAAAGACACAGACTGGCTGAATGGATACAAAAACAAGACACTTATATATGCTGTCTACAAGAAATGCACTTAAGACCTCAAGACACATATAGACTGAAAGTGAGAAGATGGAAAAATATATTCCATGCAAATGGGAAGCAAAAGAAAGCTGGAGTAGCAATCCTCATATCAGACAAAATAGACCTTAAAATAAAGAAGATTACAAGAGATAAAAAAGGACACTACATAATGATCAAGGGATCAATCCAAGAGGAAGACATGACAATTGTAAATATCTATGCACCCAACATAGGAGCACCTCAATACAGAAGACAAACACTAACAGACATAAAAGGAAAACCTGATGTAACACAATAATAGTAGGAGACTTTAACGCCCCACTCACACCAATGGACAGATCATCAAAACAGAAAATTAATAAGGAAACACAAGTCTTAAATGATACTTTAGATGAGATGGATCTCATTGATATCTTCAGGACATTCCATCCAAATGCAGAAGAATACACCTCCTTCTCAAGTGCACGTGGAACATTCTCCAGGATAGATCATATCTTGGGTCACAAATCAAACTTCAGTAAATTTAAGAAAATTGAAGTTGTATCAGGCATCTTCTCTGACCACAACGCTGTGAGACTAGATATCAATTACAAGAAAAACCTGTAAGAAACACAAACACATGGAGATTAAACAACGCATTTCTAAATAACCAACAGGTTACTGAAGAAATCAAAAGGGAAATCAAAATATTTCTAGAAACAAATGACAATGAAAACATGACAACTCAAAATCTATGGCATGCAGCAAAAGCAGTTCTAAGAGGGAAGTTTATGGCAATACAACCCTACATCAAGAAATAAGAAAAATATCGAATAGACAACCTAACTTTACACCTAAAGCAACTGGAAGCAGAAGAAGAAGAAAAAAATCAAAATTAGTAGAAGGAAAGAAATCATAAAGATCTGAGTAGAAATAAATGAAAAAGAAATGAAAGAAACAACAGTAAAGATTAATAAAACTAAAATCTGGTTCTTTGAGAAGATAAACAAAATTGACAAACCTTTAGCCAGACTCATCAAGAGAAAAAGAGAGACAAATCAAATCAACAAAATTGGAAATGAAAAAGGAGAGGTTACAACAGACAATACAGAAATACAAAGGACTATAGGAGACTATCACAAACAACTGCATGGCAATAAAATGGATAACCTGGAAGAAATGGACAGGTTCTTAGCAAAGTCCAATCTTCCAAGACTGAACCAGGAAGAAATGGAAATTATGAACATCCCAATTACAAGCACTGAAATTGAAGCTGTGATCAAAAGTCTCCCAAAACACAAAAGCCCAGGACCAGATGGCTTCACAGGAGAATTCTATCAAACATTTAGACAGGAGTTAATGTCTATCCTTCTAAAACTCTTTCAAAACATTGCAGAGGAAGGAACACTTTCAAACTCATTCTACGAGACCACTATCAGCCTGATACCAAAACCAGACAAAGACAACACACAAAAAAGAAAACTATAGGCCATTATCCCTGATGAACATAGATGCAAAAACCTCAACAAAAATTTTTTGCTAAAAAATTTTAGCAAACAGAATTCAGCAATACATCAAAAAGCTCAAACACCATGATCAAGTTGTGCTTATTCCAGGAAAGCAAGGATCATTCTATATATGCAAATCAATCAAAGTGATATACCATATTAACAAATTGGAAGATAAAAACCATATGATAACCTCAATAGATGCAGAAAAAGCCTTTGACAAAATTCAGCACCGATTTATGATTATAATTCTTCTAAAATGGGCATAGAAGGAACCTACCTCAACACAGTAAAGGCCATATATGATAAGCCTACAGCAAACATTAGTCTCAATGGCAAAAAACTGAAAGCATTCCTCCTGAGATCAGGAACAAGACAAAGGTGTCCAATTTCACTACTATTAATCAACATAGTTCTGGAAGTCGTAACTACAGCAATCAGAGAAGAAAAAGAAATAAAAAGAATGCAGATCAGGAAAGAAGTAAACCTCTCACTGTTTGCAGATAACATGATACTGTACATAGAAAACCATAGAGATAGTATTAGAAAATTACTAGAGCTAATCAGTGAATTTAGCAAAGTTGCAGGATGCAAAATCAATACACAGAAATCACTTGTATCTATATACTAATAATCAAAAATCAAAAAGAGAAATTAAGGAATCAATCCCATTCACCATTTCCACAAAAAGAATTAAATATCTAGGAATAAACTTACCTAAGGAGACAAAAGAACTATACACAGAAAATTATAAGACACTGATGAAAGAAATCAAAGACAACATAAACAGAAAGAGAGATATTTCATGTTCCTAGGTAGGAGGAATCAATATTGTGAAAATGACTATACTACCAAAGGTAATCTACGGATTCAATGCAATCCTTTTCAAATTACCAATGGCATTTTTCACAGAACTAGAACAAAAAAACTTCACAATTCATATGGAAACACAAATGACCCCAAATAGCCAAAGCAGTCTTGAGAAAGAAGAATAGAGCTGGAGAAATCAACCTTCCTGACTTCAGGTTATACTACAAAGCTATAGTCATCAAGACAGTATGGTACTGGCACAAAAACAGAAATATAGACCAATGGAACAAGATAGAAAGCCCAGAAATGGATACCTTATGGTACCTTATTTTTGACAAAGACAAGAATATACAATGGGCAAAAACAGCTTCTTCAATAAATGGTGCTGGGAAAACTGGACAGCTACATGGAAAAGAATGAAATTAGAACACTTCCTAACACCATACACAAATATAAACTCAAAATGGATTAAAGACCTATATATAAGACCAGAAACTATTAAACTCTTAGAGGAAAACATAGGCAGAATACTTGACGACATAGATCAAAGCAAGATCCTCTATGATCCACCTCTTAGAGTAACGGAAATAAAAGCAAAAGTAAACAAGGGGACCTGATTAAATTTAAAAGCTTTTGCACAGCAAAGGAAACTATAGCAGGGGAAAAGTAAACCCTCAGGATGGGAGAAAATAATAGCAAATGAAGCAACTGACAAAAAACTAATCTCAAAAATATACAAGCAACTCCTGGAGCTCAATTCCAGAAAAATAAATGACCCAATCCAAAAATAGGCCAAAGAACTAAATAGACATTTCTCCAAAGAAGACATACAGATGGCTAACAAACACATGAAAAGATGGTTCACATCACTTATTATTAGAGAAATGCAAATCAAAACCACAATGAGATATCACCTCACACCAGTTAGAATGGCCCTCATCAAAAAGTCTACAAACAATAAATACTGGAGAGGGTACGGAGAAAAGGGAATGCTCTTGCACTGTTGGTGGGAATATAAATTGTACAGCCACTATGGAAAATGGTATGAAGATTCCTTTAAAAACTAGGAATAAAACCACCATATGACCCAGCAATCCTACTCCTAGGCATATACCCTGAGGAAAGCAAAATTGAAAAAGACACATGTATCCTATTGTTCACTGCAGCACTATTTACAATAGCTAGAACATAGAAGCAATCTAGACGTCCATTGACAGATGAATAGATGAAGAAGTTGTGGTACATATACACAATGAAATATTAGTCATATAATGGAACACATTTGAATCAGTTCTGAGGATGAACCTAAAACCTATCATACAGAGTAAAGTGAGTCAGAAAGAGAAAGATAAATATCACATTCTAATGCGCATATATGGAATCTAGGAAAATGGTACTGAAGAATTTACTTACAGGGCAGTAATGGAGAAACAGACAGAAAATAGACTTATGCACATGGGGAGAGGTGAAGAGAGGATGAGATATATGGAAAGAGTAAGTAAACTTACATTACCATATGTAAAATAGAAACTTACATTACCATATGTAAGATAGACAGCCAACAGGAATTTGTTGTATGGCTCAGGAAACTCAAAGAGGGGCTTTGTATCAACCTAGAGGGGTGGGATGGGGAGGAGATGGGGGGGAGGTTCAAAAGGGAGGGGATATATGTATACCTATGGCTGATTCATGTTGAGGTTTGACAGAAAACAATAAAATTCTGTAAAGCAATTATCCTTCAATAAAAAAATAAAGTAAAAAGAAAAAAAAACATATCCAGTCATTAAAGCCCTTTATTAAGATCCCCTGGAGAAGGAAATGGTAACCCACTCCAGTATTCTTGCCTGGAGAATCCCATGGATGGAGAAGCCCAGTAGGCTACAGTCCACGGGGTCACAAAGAGTCGGACATGACTGAGCGACTTCACCTTCACCTTCGCCTTCGCCTTCACCTTCACCTTAACATGCAAATCAACTGTTCAATCATAAACATGTACCATATGGCTTTGATGTTTCTTATGTTTAAAATGAGAGGTGAAGTTACCATTATAAGAAGAATGTTATAAGAATGTTATAAGAAGAATGCTGTTTAAATTTTTTCCTTTAGAACTTTAAGCGTTTTTCTAAATTTTCTTCAATTAAAATAGACTGCTTTTCTAATCAGAAAAAAGTTTAAAGGAGAGACTTTTTAAAAGATGATGTATTTGAGTTTAAAAATAGATTCAAATGCTGTTATGATAAATACATAAATTTAACTAGAAAAGAAAGAATCTAAAAGAGGAAAATATTTTTTTAAAGAGAGAGAATAGAAAGGAACAATATCCCTGTATCATACAAGTACATTTGGTTTTTCTAAGAGACTCAAACCTAACATAACACATTCCAAAAGAATTTATTTCACATGTTTTGTTGTATGAGATTCTCAACAATGTTACTCAAAATGCTAGGCCGTGGGCTAAGGATGGGAAACTCTCCATTACCTAAAGCCTGCTCGTTGTGATGGTAAATGTTATAATATAAAATGAAAAGAAGCACTGGGCTGCTTCCTCCCTAATGCAGAATCCCAAGCAGGAGGGAAAGAGAAGAGAGTAAAGCGATGACAAAACTCCCTTCCTTCTGAAACTGTTGCCTGTGTATGGACAATGAATCTACAAAAAGCTGCCAAGAGTCCCTGTGAACATGTGGCTCTTCTTTGCCCAGCAAGGCTGTTACACAGAGAATTACTGAGAGTTTCATGTCAACAGGTGACTTGATGGAACCCTTTTCCCTCACCTGTAATTTACTTAAATGCCAAGAATCTTAATGCTGACTGTCAACAGCTCCATGTAACATTTAACACGTGACCTCACTTGAGTCCCTATCTCACTTTAAGTACTTTAAAAATGCATTATCATCTCACCTCAATTTACTGCAGGATCTTAAAGAAATACCGTTTCTTGAAATGAATTGTTACATAAATCACAGCTGCAAAGTGCTATGACAAAGCCAGCCTGATTGCCCAACACCCCAGAGCACACATAAAGGCAGGAAATCTGCTCTGAAAACAAAGAGAAGACATGTCTGTCTGTTACAGAATTCCCAGCATCAAGCCATGCCATTGAAGGGTTTCAAAAATTCCTGTTGGGGCTTCCCTGGTAATCCAGTGGTTAAGACTTTGCCTTTGATTCCTGGTCCGACAGCTAAGATCCCACATGCCTTGTGGCCCAAAATACCAAAACATAAAACAGAAGCAACACTGTAACAAATTCAATAAAGACTTTTTAATAAATGGTCCACATTTTAAAAAAATCTTTAATAAAAAAATTCCTTCCTTAAAAAACTAGGAATAAAACTACCATATGACCGAGCAATCCCACTACTGGGCACATACCCTGAGGAAACTGGAATTGAAAAAGGCACATGTACCCCAATGTTCATTGCAACACTATTCACAATAGCTAGAATATGGATGCAACCTAGATGTCTATCAGCAGATGAATGGATAAGAAAGTTGTGGTACATATACACAATGGGATATAACTCAACTAAAAAAAAGAATGCATTTGAGTCAGTTCTAATGAGGTGGATGAACCTAGAACCTATTATAGAGTGAAGTAAGTCAGAAAGAGAAAGACAAATATCATATATTAACAAATATATATAGAATCTAGAAAGATGGTACTGACCATCCTACATGCAGGGCAGCAAAGGAGACACAGATGTAAAGAACAGACTTTTGGACTCAGTGGGAAAAGGAGCAGGTGGGATGATTTGGGACAATAGCATTGAAACATATACATTAACATATGTAAAATAGACAGCCAATGGTAGTTTGGTGTATGATGCAGGGAACCCAAAGCTGGTGCTCTGTGACAACCTGGAGGGATGGGAAGGGAGGTGGGAGGGGATTGGGAAGGGAAGTGGGAGGAGATTCAGGAGGGAGGGGACACATGACTATGGCCAATTCATGTTGATGTATGGTAAAAACCATCACAATATTGTAAAGTCATTATCCAATTAAAATAAATAAATATGTTTTTAAAAAATAAAATTAAAAATTCCTGTTTAAAAGTAAAATGCAGGTTTCTGGGGCTTCTTGATACGTTCTGCAAATCACCACACAACCACCTGGTCCAAGTGGTGGGGAAACGTGGAGAATGGCCCTGGAAGCTGGGATGATTTCAGCACCTCAAGACTGCCTCAAATAGAGGGATGTGGCTTAATTGTCCCCAGGATGCTGGGTCTAATATCCAAGAGCACTTACACCAGAGCACCTTGGACAAAGGTCTGAAAAGACGGCTGTATTGAGCCTGAAGCAGACCCTCTGGTATGTATGTATCGTATGTGTTAGTTTCTCAGTGTGTCTGACTCTTTGCGACCCCATGGACTATAGCCCCCGCCAGGCTCCTCTGTCCATGGAATTCTCCAGGCAAGAATACTAGAGTGGGTTGCCATTCCCTTCTCCAGGGGATCTTTCCAACCCAAGGATCAAACCTGGGTCTCCTGCATTGCAGGCAGACTCTTTACCATCTGAGCTAGCTGGGAAGCCCAGATCCTCTGGTACCTTCAGGTAAAAGTTTTCCCAAAGGGTCTTCAATTGTAACCTGCTTGGTCCCAGGAAGAGCACAGGCTCTGAGGAATCCCAAAAGGCACTGGAAACACCAAAATAGAGCATCATCAGCTCCCATGGCATAAAAACTACCCCGGATGTTTTATGGCATAAATTATAATTAAACTCCCCAGAAGAACCCAGTGCTTCCTGGAGGCCATGCCCAGCCCCTCGAACCTGCCTTCCACAGCCACCACATTCTGACAGGCATGAATCAGAACCTTTCCCTGAGTCCTGCCAGTACCCTGCAGGAAACTCAAATGTCTGCCCAAGGGCTTCAATTTCCCTCATGCTCTTCCTCCATCCCTATTGCCCATCACACCCCCCAGGGGTGTCCAGTGCTCCAGCCTAGTGACCCAACTCATCACCAACCAGACTCCTCCACTTCTGAGATTGCTTTCCACGCTGAAGCCTACCAAACTACGAAGCAGCTTTCAACTAGTCTCCCCTGATGAAGTAAGAAGTGCTTGCCTGTTCCTCTGTCCCCATGGTCCCCACAGCAGGGACGTGAATAGTATCACACGTCTTCTACTGCTTTTCTCATGTATCTACTCTCCTGACCTGGTGGAAAGGCCGATGACTATCCCTTTTCCAGTCCAACTATGCTTCCCTTTCCCTGATCAGCTGGGGCTCACAGAATCCAGAGATGGGCAGGGAATCTCTCAGCATCTGCTTCCTGGCTGCTCTTGCTCCTTGCAGAGAGCTAGGGGTCTGCTGTGTGGCCCCCTCATTGCTCCTCCAGAGACGGGTTTCCTGAGGCAGGCTCCTGGCCCAGCCAACTGCATAGCACCTTCTGTGCCCCCGGGTCCTACCACTTGAGGAGCCAGGCTTCATGCTCTTCGGGCCTTGTCACTTGGACCTGAGCTCTGATCCGTTTCAGGCCCTGAAATCCAACCTCAGCTTGGGGCCAGCCTGCTTTTCCAAACCAGAAAGCACAAGGCCTTTGTCCATTTGCTTTTCCTTAACTAAGGGGATTAATCGCCAGCGAGGAGTCATCTGATGGGTCCAAGGGTCAGATCCCAGATCTTAGAATAGGAAAAAGTTGTTTATACTTAAGGAAGGGAAGGAGGATACAGAATAAAGTTGGTATAGGTACACTATAAGTGCAATGTTTGGTTACCACTTCTATAAAACAGGACTCTTTCGTTATATGTGTTTATTCATCAAACATTTAGGGAGTGGCTATGGGCCCATTAGAGTGCTAGACAATGGCAGTCACAGAAACTGCCCTCAGGTAGGTATCTGGAAGCACCTGGAGAACAGCCATCAAAGAAACTCCTTCCATCAACCATGAGGAAATGCTATTCATTATCTCTTAAAACCACTCATTATTATTTGTCTGTAGGCACACAGTATAAATTTCCATATCTTAAATTACCTATTCGTTACTTTGCTTTTTAGAGAGGGCTGTAGATCTGATTTCCTTGGGGTAGAGCCCTCTAGGAACTCAGGTCTAAAAATCACATGAGTTTTCCTGGATTTGGGGCTAAGAATCTTTAAACTCTGTCACTCACATCACTTGATGCCTCTAACATAAGAATCATAGGTGGCAAGCCTGCATGTTCTCTGATTACATTTATAAAGAAAGAAAGCAAAGCTCGGAGAAGTTAATTTCCAAATAGGGAGGCAATCCACAGGGAAAGGGCCAGATTCTAACCAATAAGAAACTCATTGTCTCCAATTCCAAAACCTATTTCCAACAGGAAGCTGAAAGAAAGCCAGAAGCACTGAACCTCTGAGGGAAGGAGTTTAAGAGGTAGGAGTATTGTGGTCATCAGAGTGAGATTTGCTGTGAAGCTCATAAAGCATCAACTTCAGGGCCCTGCACTTACATAAGCTCCTTTGAGTGCATGCTTAGTGTCCAACTCTGCGACCGCATGGGCTGCAGCCCACCAGGCTCCTCTGTCCATGGGATTTCCTAGGCAAGAATACTGGAGTGAGTTGCCATTTCCTTCTCTATAAGCTCCTTTGGAGGTTCGTAATATGAAAAGGTAACCCTTCATAAGCATTTCCATCAGGAGAGTGTCATTTCTCACTTGTTTTAAATTTGTAATTTGTTGGATTCTATTTTCTCACCTTAAATAAGTATTTGTTCAAAATTAAAAATTTGCTGAAAATTTAACAAGTCTTTTCCTTAAATAGGGGACTTCCCTGGTGGTCCTAAGTCTGCACAGTCCCAATGCAGGGGGCCCAGATTCGAGCCCTGGAAGGGAACTAGATCCCACATGCCTCAATGTGCCACAGCTAAGACCTGGTGTAGCCAGATGAATTAATTAACTTAAAAAACAGCTCCTCCTCCCCGCCAGCCACTGCCTCCAGATTGCATAAGTTCCCAGCAACCCGGTTGCCCCACAGTCCTACATTTGTTTAGCAAGAGCAGAGTGGTCATGGGGTACTGAGTACAGAAAAGGAATTGCCAGCCTTAGAGACACCATCCCTCACCTCACTCATCAAAGACAGAAACACATAAGTAAATAGCATGTAAAGTTAACAAAAACACCTATTAATTGACTGACTTCCTACATATCGAAGGGGAAAACAAAGACATCAGTGCCTGGGGAAAATGTTATCAGGCAAGGAAATAACCACTGGTAAGTAAATTAACTGAGAACTCAAAAAACAGGAAAAGTCAGGAATTCTTAAGTGTAATACAGGAGGTTTCATGGTGATTATGCTAATTAGGTATTGAGAAATCTATAGAGCAGTGACTGAGTCCACAGGTCTAGACGGAGTTGGTTTATACAGCCCCATTGTTTATTGGTCAGGAAAGTCTTCAGTTAGGCCCAGAGAAGGTCTGATGTCCCCCAGGCTACTGAAGGCTGCTGGTCATTTATTAGCTTCAGTAGGATAGAACCAGCTATGAAGAAGCATGGCATTCTGTTTTAATAACTCCCGGGCAAGCGCTACGGGAAGAGGAAAATTTTCTTTGAACATACAGTAAGCCAGGAACAATAAGGCACTCAGCTTAGGGCTAATCCACCTGACAACCATGAGGGATATATATTATTAAGTGATTAAGTAAACTGAAAGGGCTTAAAACAGTGTCTGGCACACTTTATAGTTGGAAAAACTGGGATCCAAAGAGGTCAAGTAACTTTCTCAAGACCACCCAACTAACAGTGTTGGAGCTGGATTCCCAATTTAGAGCTCTCTGATTTTTCTTTAGCCAAAACTGACCTTTTGCACAGAAATCCCTGAATAAATGTCCCAGTTTCCTGGATTCCTTTGAAAGCTATTCTAGAAAAAGAATTTTGAGCATGAACTTATTCATCATCACAGGGCTATGATTTACATCACGGTTGTGGTCTTTGGATGTGAGTCTGGAAGTGGCAGGACCTCAATCCCATGAGCACAACCCTCTTCTTTCAGACCAATGACTGGAGAAGGGCCGCAGGACAGGACCAATTCTGAGTTTCTGTCCAGAGAACAGATGGCCCGGAGCACAGAAGACCCCAGTGAGGAAGATTATGTGTTTTCTAAAAGTGACCACCACTATATCTCCCATCCCATTTACTCTTCTGATGATGCCCACAATGTATTTTTTTTAATTTGACTTTATTTTTTAGAGCAGTTTTAAGTTTACAGAACAATTGCCCAGAATTTTCTAGGGACCCTTGCCTCCTGGCCCTTCCAAGACCCTGACAAGAGTTCTAAGAGTTCAAAATGTGGTCATGGGTTTTATAAAGTTTGCAAAAATTAGATTTTTAACCTTCATTGGTCAATTCCACAGTCTCATTCCACACTGTCTTTTTCTCCATCACATTTCCCTATATGGAGGGTGGTTTTAGAGTGGCCACAGGTATTTCTGAATACCACTGAAGGAGAGTTGGTGATACAAGTAGCTTGAGTTTAGCTTGGAATATGTTTACACAGTTCACGGTCACATTTGTATGTGGTTTAATCTTCCCTTTGTAGGGATGGCTTCCAGAAATACTCCAGCTGCCCACTGTGCTTACACCAAATATCATGGCATGAAGACCTAGGCCAGTGATTGTATCAGGAGACAAAGGACCCAATGGCACTTGCTACTGAAAGGATGAGGATAATGGAGGGAAAACAAGGGCTGAACTGTGTGCAGCCAGAAGCCAGACTATGGGCAAGTCTTCTAGTCATCAGATATGTAATAATGTAAGCAGAAGACCCCTGGTCAGAATTCTTCTTATCTGGAATACTCAAGACAGCCGATACAATAATAAACCTATCATATGATTTTTTCATGTTTGTTGGAAATTATGTGAAATAGAATGTATCAGAATTCCTGCATTGTGTACAGGACACACATATAGGGTACAAATTGTAGTACAAACAGTTGCCATGTGAGGTCCCATATTTTATGTACTCCAAGGTGTCAGATTGAATCTTAGCATATCTAACACATCCTTTCCTGACAAAGTCTAACAATGCCTGGTGAGATAGCATGCAGTATCGCCACTAATGCTCCAGAAATGGCCTAGAAGAAAAAGAAAACTACTCCAGTGACAAAACTCCTATACATAGTGATCAACTGGTCAACCAACCCATTGTTAGTCACTCAGTCATGTCCAACTCTTTGCAATTCCGTAGGCTATAGCCTGCCAAGTTCCTTTGTCCATGGAATTCTCCAGGCAAGAATACTGGAGTGGGTTGCCATTTAATTCTCCAGGAGGTCTTCTTGACCCAGGGATTGAACCCAGGTCTCATGCATTGCAGGAAGTTTCTTTAGCATCTGAGCCATTAGGGAAGCCCCTGGTCAACCAACAGGTGCCATTATAAGTGTAATTTGATTGCTCAACTATATAACACAACTCAACTTGGTAGAAATTTCAAAATGCATCTCAATTGTTCATATGGACCTTATTTCCAGATTATGTATTGCTTTCAGAATCACTGATCCTACTAAAAGAAATATGACAGGAGGGAAACACCCTGGTGGAAGCGAATAATGTGAATCAAAAAGTAAAAACTGGCAGAGCTTTAAAGTGTTAAAAAAAAAAAAAAACTTTCTTGTTTTTAGAAGATAATGGAAACTAAAACCTTTGATGATCAACATTATAAAGATAAGGGGAAAAAAGAATTACAACAGCCAATAAAAAGTAGATGAAAATTAAAATAGAAAAATAAAAGTGATTTGGAGAATTGGGACACTAATACGGGAAACAAAAGGAAGGAAGCTGGATGGCCTCGTAAAGGAAAACATAGTTGGTGCAGACAATGGAGCAAGCTTGAGATACATCACGACTTCAATTCAGTGAATTTGGTGACTTTGCTATGTGTCCTTTACATGTCCTTTTTTATTTAGCCAAAAACAGAGCGGTGTGGGGGCAGGAAATTGTTTTAGAGATTTGTCAGGCACACAAGTAAGTCCACAATGTTGTTTCCTGCAGTTTATGAAGTTGCTGGTATTTGTCTGCTTTTTTACATATGTAGTTTTGTGATTTGTCTTCCAATTCTAAGCACTCCCTATCGATAACTAACATTCTATTTGTAGTTTTGTGTAATTTTTCCTCAACAAATTCCCTGAATTACCCGAGTTTCAGGCCCTACTAACAGTAGCTCTGACTCCAGAGACAGATTGTGCAGTTTGAGCCTCTGTCAATGGATGTCAAGCAATATTAATTATTCTCTGCAAAGAGAAGAGGACCAGAAGGGGCAGAGGCAGATCTGGATGGCCCCACAGTTTCGCTTTTCCTCTCTGATATGGAGGGTTTGGTGAAAGGTGCCCACCAGGGTGATAGCTTTGGGGGAAAACAGAGTATGTTGGCAAGCGTTGGCTGATTTTTGTACCTTTCAGGAAGACTCAATAGTAAATTCAGGCTAGGTAACCACTTTGAAAGCAGGGAGGGAAAGAAATAAAGCTATACCAAGGCAGAAAGATACTTTCTGCTGAGGCCCTTATATCTGAGTTGACTTTCAAAGTTGAAAAATCCAGCTGGCTAAATAGTTACCATTTATAATATAAATGAATGAGTAAATGAATGAATAAATAAAATTTGTAAAAGTCCACCTTCTCCTCAACATAGATTCCAGTGCCAACTGCTATAAAGTCATAGTCTTTATTGCAGTCACCTTGATTAGCTTAAACACAAAGAGATTGTTAAGGATATAAAGAGCTCCTACGGTTGCTAGAATGGCTGAAGAAGCAGGCTGCAGCTGTAGGGAAACTCCCCAAATCAGCAATTTTCATTTTTGGAGGCAGCAGCTCCCTTGTAGTTCAGTTTGATGGTGTGGCTCTGGAAGGCACACTTGAATCTCAGTCTAGGGTCATTTTCAGCAGAACTCTGGCCAATACACCTCACTTAAGAGCAGTGGTAATAATCCATAAGTCTCATCTATAGGTGTGAGAATAATAAAAAAGATCTTTCCACAAGGGCTTAATTCCAAAAATTTACAAACAGCTCATACAACTCAACAGCAACAACAAAAAACAAAACATTCCATCAAAACAGGCAGAAAACATAAATAGATATTTCTCCAAAGAAGACATACAGATGGACAACAGGGACATGAAAAGATGCTCAATATTACTAATTATTAGAAAAATGCAAATCAAAACTATAATGCAGTATCATCCCACACTAGTCAGAATGGCCATCATTAAAATCTATAAATAACAAATGCTGAAGAGGGTGTGGAGAAAAGGAAAACCTTCTAAACTGTTGGTGGGAATGTAAGTTGGTGCAGCCACCATGGGAAAACAGTATGGAGGTTCCTCAAAAAACTAAAAATAGAGTGGCCATATGATTCAGCAATCCTACTCCTGGGCATATCCTGACAAAACTTTATTCAAAAAGATACATGCACCCCTATGTTCATAGCAGCACTGTTCACAATAGCCAAGACATGGAAACAACCTAAATGTCCATCAACAGATGAATAGACAAAAAAGATGTGGTACGTATACACAATGGAAAGCTACTCAGCCGTAAAAAAGAATGAAATAATGCCATTTGCAGCAACATGGATGGACCTAGAGATTATAATACTAAGTGAAGTAAGTCAGACAGAGAAAGACAAATACCAAATGATATTACTTACATGTGGAATCTAAAATATGGCACAATAAACATCTACAAAACAGAAACAGACTCAGATACTTAAAAAACAGATTTTGCCAAGGGGGTTGTGGTGGGGAAGGGATGGAGGGGGAATTTGGGGTTAGAAGATGAAGGCTATTACATAGAGAGCTTATAAGTAGCAAGGTCCTACTATATAGCATAAGGATCTATACTCAATATCCTGTGATAAACCATAATGGAAAAGAATATTTTAAAATGTGTGTATATACATATATATATTTCAGTTATAGATACATTCATATATCTGAATCACTTTTCTGTACAGCAAAAATTAACATAACATCGTAAACCAACTGTACTTCAGTTAAAAAAAAATCTTTCCTTCACCATGTTGTTTCATGTAGCTGAAATGTATTCTTTATGTTGTGTGGCATCTCATATTGGGACTTCCCTGGTGGCTCAGCAGTAAAGAATCCACTTGCCAATGCAAATCCCTGGATCAGGAAGATTCCCTGTAGAAAGAAATGGCAACCCACTCCAGTATTCTTGCCCAGGAAATCCCATGGGCAAAGGAGCCTGGCAGGCTACAGTCCATGGGGGTCACAGAAGAGTCAGACATGACTTAGTGACTGAATAACAACAACATGTCATATTATGAATGTGCCACCATTTTTTAATCCATTCTTCTGGATATTTCATTATTCCCAGTTTTGGAACATTGGGAATAAAACTGGTATGTGTGTGTGTGTGTGTTAGTTGCTCAGTCGTGTCCAGCTCTTTGCAACCACACAGACGGCAGCCCACCAGGCTCCCCTATCCATGGGATTCTCCAGGCAAGAACACTGGAGTGGGTTACCATTTCCTTCTCCAAAAGGAACTATAGAAAGAAAGAAAGTGAAGTCACTCAGTCATGTCCAACTCTCCACGACCCCATGGACTACAGCCTACCAGGCTCCTCCATCCATGGAATCCTCCAGGCAAGAGTACTGGAGTGTGTCGCCATTTCCTTCTCCAAAATTGGTATGAACAGTCTTTAAAAAAAAAAAAAATACAGTTTTCCAGAGCTGTACCAATAATGTCTGACCTCTTTTGGAAATTTTCTTAAGGATCCTTCATAAAAAAAATGCAGCACCATTGTGCAAAACGTTGTTGGAAAAACGTTGTTAGGCAGTGATATAAGCATGACTACCTTTTTTTACCGACACTAGAAGTATCAGTAATTAGTGGGAATTAACCTCTGTAATAAGTACAAGGATACAAAGATGGAGTTATTTAAAGTCTGCCACCTATCTCATTCAGCCTTCTCACTCTACCTCTCACACTACTACCGTTGTCAATAAAACTGGAAAAAACTATGCCACAGAATAGGATAATCTTGAAAATTTTTGTTTATCACTGAAAATTTCTTCCAAAGCAGGAATATTCAGGAGTGGACAATTTTGAATTCTTTAACACTAAAAGGAGACTTTTTGTTGCCTATGTTTGGACTGTATGAGAAACATCCTTTGACAGCAATAAAATGTAGCAGGTTCTCCCAGTGGTAGGGGGAAACTGCTATTACAGACAAGTTCAACTACTCTAAAGTTCTTCATGATAATCAGATTAGCAGCAACTCTATTATCAATGAATTCTATTTTTGATAGGGGATATTTTTATATTCTCCATATAAGCTTCCATTTGTGTGTGTGTTAATCACTCAGTCATGTCTGACTCCTCACGACCCCATGGGCTTTTAGCCCTCCAGGCTCCTATGTACATGGAATTCTCCAGGCTAGAATACTGGAGTGGGTTGCCATTTCCTTCTCCAATATAGGCTTCCATACATAGGTTAATTCAGGTCACTTACTAAGTCTGTTTCAGGGAAATAATGCAAACACATAGATTTCCTATGCTTGGCTTTTCAATACCTCTTGCAACAGACCTGAGACTATATGGTTCAGTAATTCCTATAATTGACTCGAAAGTGTAAAATTTCTCTGCAGAATTTGGTCTTCGGTGTAAATATGTTTTTGCTTCTGAAAAAATCTTTTATCTTAACGGAAAAACTATGAGCAAGATTCTTTTGATTCTGCTAGCCTTCACCCCAACCTATCTCTTAACTTCCCTGGTCAATAGTAATTGCTTCCGAGACTGACTGATAGAAGTCCCCTGTGGTTTTACTTTGTGTCCTCTTAGCTAACCTGGGCCTTAGCTAACCGTTTCAAGCTAGATTTGTATGCAAGAGCAATTTGCATGAGATTTGGAAGCCACAAAGTAAGTAGCAGCTGTTATGCTTGGAAATTGAATGCAGGTCACACATGTTGCTGACCTGGCTCATCTTGTCAGCCTGGAGCAGCAACAGGCTGTACTGCTCCTTCAGCTCCTGCCAGATCCCTTCAGTCAGTTCCTCCTAGTTCCGGACCTGCACATAGCTTCACAGCAACAAGCACCAGCATTCCTACAGGTCAGTGGCATCACCAGAGTTAGATGCAGTGAAAGACAGATAGTTTGCCCTCATACGTTCCGATCTGTTCATTTTCCTCTGCTTCACCTCCAGCTTTTCTTCCCAACTGCTTGCCTTGATGACCTACAGCAATGTCAGGCCAACCACCAAACAGTTCCCCTTCATAGGCTTTCAAAGTCACTAGCCAGTGACGTTTTTCTGATCCTCCAACCAGTCTCCTTCCAGAACTTGACTGCCTTAGCTCTTCCATAGTTGTGTAAAGTCTGAAAGTGAAAGTTAGTTTCAGTCACTCAGTCATGTCCAACTCTGCGACCCCATGGACTATAGTCCACCAGACTCCTCTATCCATGGGATTCTCCAGGCAAGAATACTGCAGTGGGTAACCACTCACTATTCCAGGGGATCTTCCCAACCCAGGGGTCAAACCTGGGTCTCCCACATTGCAGGCAGATTCTTTACCATCTGAACCACAGGGAAGTCTATCACTACCACAAATCCCATTTCCATACCACTCACAGCGGCTTCCCAAATGGCACTAGTGGTAAAGAATCCGCCTGCCAATGCAGGAGACACAGAAGGGTTCAATCTCTGAGTTGGGAAGATCCTCTGGAGGAAGGAATGGCAACCCATTCCCATATTCTTGCCTGGAGAATCCCACAGACAGAGGGGCCTTGCAGGCTACGGTCCATAGGGTCACAAAGAGCCAGAATGACGGAAGCGACTTAGCACATAGGCACAGTGGTTCTGCTCCCCTGGCTAAACTCTGATGATGTGGTTCAGCTGATGATGCTGATGGAGAACGGGGTGACAGAAGGACCCAAGAAATGCAGCTCCAAGTCTCAGCTTAATTACTGCAGTCGCTCAGAGGCACTGGCAGAGAGCAAATCAACACACCTTACTCATTTTTGTTGTTATTCAGTCATTCAGTTGTGTCTAACTCTTTGTGACCCCATGGACTGCAGCACACCAGGATTCCCTGTCCTTCATCAACTCCCGGAGTTTGCTCAAATTCATGTCCGTTGAGTCAGTGATGCCATCCAACTGTGTTGTCCTCTATTGTCCCTTCCCCTCTTGCCTTCAATCTTTCCCAGCATCAGGGTCTTTTTCAATGAGTCAGTTCTTCGCAGTAGGTAGCCTAAGTATTGGAGCTTTTCAGTCCTTCCAATGAATATTCCAGGTTGCTTTCCTTTAGGATTGACTGGTTGGCTCTCCTTGCTGTCTAAGCCACTCTCAAGAGTCTTCTCCAGCACTACAGTTCGAAGGCATCAATTCTTCAGCTCTCAGCTTTCTTTATAATCCAACTCTCACATCCATACATACATGACTACTGGAAAAACCATAGCTTTGATTAGATGGACCTTTGTCACCAAAGTAATGTCTCTGCTTTTTAACACACTGTCTAGGTTGTCTAGAGCTTTTATTCCAAGGAGCAAGCGTCTTTTAATTTCATGGCTGTAATCACCATCCACAGTGATTTTGGAGTCCAAGAAAATAAACTCTGTGGCTGTTTCCATAGTTTTTCCATCTATTCACCATGAAGTGATGGGACCAGATGCCATGATCTTTGTTTTCTGAATGTTGCCTTTAAGCCAGCTTTTTCACTCTCCTCTTTCACCTTCATCAAGAGGTTCTTTAATTCCTCTTAGTTACTCCTAATAGTCACCAGAAGTCTTCACATTTTTTATGAAATCCAATACAGCCATTCCACCCCTAAGGATTAATCTCAAGGAAATAGCTACAGATTGTATAATTGTATAATATTTTGATAAATCATTTGGTGAAACATTTTAGTTAAAATAGATGATTTAGGAAATGCTATCTCAAGATGGTTAGTTTTGCTGATGGCAGATCTTTTTGCTTTGCTGAGTTGAATGTGCAGAGATGAATAACTCTGAACTCTGGACATCCCAAGGATGCTGGGAAAATGTGTCTGGGAAAGAGAAAGAAGACAGAAGGGGCTACCATCTGGAAAGAAGAATGGAGGGTAGAAAACACGAACATCAAGTGGCTAAATAATCTTGAGTTTCCAGGATTCTTTTGTGTGCTGTGTGTTCCCCCATGAAACAGTCTCATTTGCTAATTCCCAGTGGGACTGGCTCTATTTGGAGACAAGTTAAAGTGCTGAGTCCATCTTCAAAATGAGCATACAGCAAAACTAGGGGAAAAAATAGGAAAATACTGGAAATAATCCAAGTGTTGGAACTTGGGAATTATTTAAATGAAGTATGTCATTTCTAGAAAACAAAATACCAAGCTACCATCAAAAACTATTTGTAAAAGAATGTTTAATAATACAAAAAATCATCTAAAGTTAAGAAAGCACATTTCAAATAGAATGGAGATTATTAGCAAAGGAAAAAGAAAGTAAACACCAAATACTGATAGCTATGGTAAGTTAGGCTGATTTTTATTTTCTTATTTTTATTTATTTGCAATGTTTAAATTTCTATAATGAGCAGATATTTCTTTCATAACAAAACAAAAATAGTGTATGTAGATTTTTGTCAACTGTTTGTCTTAAACCTGAAACAAGGGCTCAGAGGTAGAAAAACAAACAGTAGGTAGACTTAGGCAAGTACTCATGTTCCAGAAATTGCTATTTTGATCCAGCTGCATCCTGTCACACTTCTGTCACCCTCAGGAGAAGGGACATTGGTCAGCACATTCCTCCTCTCCTCCTCCTCAACCAGGACAGTATGCAGGAAGGCACAGACACAGAGATGGGACTCGCTGTCCTCAAAGTGAGGCCGTTCTTACCTTGTCTGTCAGAAGCTGCCATTGACTCCGGGGAGCAAAACTTGACACCATCCAGGAGAGCTAAAGCTGCACTTCCGAATTTATCCCCTCAAGAAAACCTCACATGTGCACAAGGACTTGTGCACTAGAATGTCTATTTCAGTATGGCTTCTTTTTTTATTAATTTTTTTCCTATGGAAAATTTCAAACATATATTGATATAAAAGCTAACACAGGAATTTAATAAACCCCCATATGCCTGTTCCTCAGCTTCAATAATAATCAAGTCATGGCCAATCTCATCTCATCTAAACCCCGCCCACTCACCGCCACTCTTGTATTATTATTTCAATGCCCATCCCAAACATCAAACCATCTCATCCATAAATATTTCAGTATAGTTATATCACACATTTCTGAATACATCTGAATATAATATATATAATAAAATTCTTAAAAAATAACTGAAAATAATAATAACCATAATAGCTTGTTACATCAAAGACAAAATGAGAATCATTTCTTAATAGCTTTAATTCTCAGGTCAAAGTTCAAATTTTCAATCTTTTTTCATAAATATCATTCTTGAAACAATTCAGATTCTGAAAATAATGGGATATTTTAAAACTATTGTTAAATTTTTTAAATGCAATAATTATTTTGTGTTTTTTAAGTCTTATTCTGAAATGCTTATGGATAAAATGATACATTACCTGGGATTTGCTTCCAAATGGGGGTAATGAGGATGGTGACAAAACAAGATGGACTGAGAATTAATCAATGTTGAAGTTCAAAAGTGGGTACATTACTGTTCATTATACCATCTCCTCTGCATTTTTGTGTTAATGTATTTGAAATTTTCCATAGTAAAAAACAACAAAAAAAATACAAACAGTATGGGAATATAAAGACAAAATTAAGAATGTAGTTACATGGCGAAGGAGAAGTAGAGGGTAGCTGACATTATTGGAAATGTTCTAGTTCCTGATTGCAAGTGACCTTTGTATTATTTTAAATGTGTATATTTAAGTATTATGTTACTTAACACTAAAATAGAAGATGATAGACAAAATGAAAATGCTGATATGTATATACTCATATACTTAGCTGATATGTGGTGCCACACACCAAAAATAAGTATTACTCCAATTCAGTGTGGTTGAGCACCAAACAGTGGGGGGATTTATGTGGTGATCAATACACAAACACACACATGTGCATATGCACACACACAGTGCTGAAACAGTAGCTTCAGAAGCAATGCTTATCCTTCCTACATGCAACACTCTAACGTCTTCTATTATAGCTCACTTTCTAAAATGTGCTGGTCAGGATGCAAATAAACTGACTTCTTGATCCTAAATGATCTACAGTGTGGAAAAACACAGGACCATTTGATGATTCAGGTCTCTTCAAATTCTCAAACTATGGAAGGATAAAGTTGGTTGAATCTGTTTCATAGGCATTCAGTTCAGTTCAGTCACTCAGTCATGTCCGACTCTTTGCAACCCCATAAACCGCAGCATGCCAGGCCTCCCTGTCCATCACCAGCTCCCAGAGTCCACCCAAACCCATGTCCATTGAGTTGGTGATGCCATCCAGCCATCTCGTCCTCTGTTGTCCCCTTCTCCTGCTCTCAATCTTTCCCAGCATCAGGGTCTTTTCCAATGAGTCAGATCTTCATATCAGGTGGCCAAAGTATTGGAGTTTCAACTTCAACATCAGTCCTTCCAATGAACACCCAGGACTGATCTCTTTTAGGATGGACTGGTTGGATCTTCTTGCAGTCCAAGGGACTCTCAAGAGTCTTCTCCAATACCACAGTTCAAAATCATCAATTCTTCGGTGCTCAGCTTTCTTCACAGTCCAACTCTCATTTCCATACATGACCACTGGAAAAACCATAGCTTTGACTAGACGGACCTTTGTTGGCAAAGTAATGTCTCTGCTTTTTAATATGCTGTCTAGGTTGGTCATAACACTCCTTCCAAGGAGTAAGCATCTTTTAATTGCATGGCTGCAATCACCATCTGCAGTGATTCTGGAGTCCAAAAAATAAAGCCAGCCTCTGTTTCCACTGTTTCCCCATCTATTTGCTGTGAAGTGATGGGACTGGATGCCATGATCTTAGTTTTCTGAATGTTGAGTTTTAAGCCAACTTTTTCACTCTCCTCTTTCACTTTCATCAAGAGGCTCTTTAGTTCTTCACTTTCTGCCATAAGGGTGGTGTCATCTGCATATCTGAGGTTACTGATACTTCTCCTGGCAATCTTGATTCCAGCTTGTGCTTCTTCCAGCCCAGCGTTTCTCATGATACAGTCTGCATATAAGTTAAATAAAGTAGGGAGACAGTATATAGCCTTGACGTACTCCTTTTCCTATTTGGAACCAGTCTGTTGTTCCATGTCCAGTTCTAACTGTTGCTTCCTGGCCTGCATACAGATTTCTCAAGAGGCAGGTCAGGTGGTCTGGTATTCCCATCTCTTTAAGAATTTTAGCCCTGGTTACAAATACCAGCTGGAAAAGGGTCTTCAGGGGTAGGGGCTCTGGGTGCTGTAGACTTGGGTATGGCATAAGCACTCTTGGAGGAGGTCACCACTAACCCCCCCATAGAGCCATCAGAACTTACAGAGAACTGGGAAACAGACTCTTGGAGGTCACAAACAAAACCTTGTGTGTGCCAGAACCCAGGAAAAATGAGCAGTGACCCCACAGGAGACTGACCCAGACTTGTCCATGAATGTCCAGAAGTCCCTGGTGGAGGTGTGGGTCAGTGGTGGCCTGCTACAGGGTTGGTGGCACTGAGTGCAGCAGTGTCGTGCATGGGACTTTTGAAGGAGGTCCATTATATTCATTACCTTCACCATAGTTTGGTCTCAGGTCAAATAACAAGGAGGGAACACAGCCTCACCCACCAACAGAAAATTGGATTAAAGATTTACTGAGCATGGCCCCACCCATCAGAACAAGACCCAGTTTCCCCCTCAGTCAGTCTCTCCCATCAGGAAGATTCCACAAGCCTCTTATCCTTCTCCATCAGAGGGCAGACAGAATGAAAACCATAGTCACAGAAAACTAGCCAATCTGATCACGCAGACCACAGCCTTGTCTAACTCAGTGAAACAGTGAGCCATGCTGTGTAGGGCCACCCAAGGTGGATAGGTCATGGTGGAGAGTTCTGGCAAAATGTGGTCCACTGGAGAAGGGAATGGCAAACTGTTTCAGTACTCTTGCCTTGAGAACCCAACGAATAGCATGAAAAGGCAAAAAGATAGGACACTGAAAGATGAACTCCCCAGGTCGGTAGGTGCCCAATATGCTATGGGAGATCGGCAGAGAAATAGCTCCAGAAAGAATGAAGAGATGGAGCCAAAGCAAAACCAACACTTAGTTGTGGATGTGACTGGTGCTGGAAGTAAAGTCTGCTGCTGTAAAGAGCAAAATGGCATAGGAACATGGAATGTTAGGTCCATGAATCAAGGCAAATTGGAAGTGGTCAAACAGGAGATGGCAAGAGTGAACAACAACATTTTAGGAATCAGAAAACTAAAATGGACTGGAATGGGAGACTTTAACTCAGATAATCATTATATCTACTACTGTGGGCAAGAATCCCTTAGAAGAAGTGGAGTACCCATCATAGTCAACAAAAAAGTATGAAATGCAGTACTTGGATGCAATCTGAAAAATGACAGAATGATCTCTGTTCATTTCCAAGGCAAATCATTCAATATCACAGTAATCCAAGTCTATGCACCAACCAGTAATGCTGAAGAAGTTGAAATTAAATGGTTCTATGAAGACCTACAAGGCCTTCTAGAACTAACACCCCAAAAGATGTCCTTTTCATTATAGGGGATTAGAAGGCAAAACAAGGAAGTCAAGAAATACTTATTGCAGAAAGTCAAGAAGAACTAAAGAGCCTCTTGATGAAAGTGAAAGAGGAGAGTGGAAAAGCTGGCTTAAAACTCAACATTCAGAAAACTAAGATCATGGCATCCAGTCCCATCACTTCACAGCAAATAGATGGGGAAACAGTGGAAACAGAGGCTGGCTTTATTTTTTTGGACTCCAGAATCACTGCAGATGGTGATTGCAGCCATGCAATTAAAAGATGCTTACTCCTTGGAAGGAGTGTTATGACCAACCTAGACAGCATATTAAAAAGCAGAGACATTACTTTGCCAACAAAGGTCCATCTGCTTAAGGCTATGGTTTTTCCAGTAGTCGTGTATGGATGTGAGAGTTGGACTACAAAATAAAGCTGAGCACCGAAGAATTGATGATTTTGAACTGTGGTATTGGAGAAGACTCTTGAGAGTCCCTTGGACTGCAAGAAGATCCAACCAGTCCATCCTAAAGGAGATCAGTCCTGGGTGTTCATTGGAAGGACTGATGTTGAAGTTGAAACTCCAATACTTTGGCCACCTGATATGAAGATCTGACTCATTGGAAAAGACCCTGATGCTGGGAAAGATTGAGGGCAGGAGGAGAAGGGGACGACAGAGGATGAAATGTTTGGATGGCATCACCAACTCAATGGACATGGGTTTGGGTGGACTCTGGGAGCTGGTGATGGACAGGGAGGCCTGGCATGCTTCAGTTCATGGGATCGCAAAGAGTCCGATACAACTGGGCGACTGAACTGAACTGAACAGGAAAATTTGGCCTTGGAGTACAGAATGAAGCAGGGCAAAGGCTAATAGAGTTTTGCCAAGAGAACACACTGGTCACAGTAAACACCCTCATCCAACAACACAAGAGGAGACTCTACACATGGACATCACCAGACAGTCAACACCAAAATCAGATGCATTATATTCTTTGCAGCCAAAGATAGAGAAGTCAGCAACAACAAGACCGGGAGCTGACTGTGGCTCAGACCATGAACTCCTTATTGCCAAATTCAGACTTAAGTTGAAGAAAGTAGGAAAACCACTAGACCATTCAGGTATGACCTAAATCAAATCCCTTATGATTATACAGTTGAAGTGACAAATAGATTCAAGGGATTAGATATGATAGACAGAGTGCTGGAAGAACCATGGATGGAGGTTTCTGACATTGTACAGGAGGTAGTGATCAAGACTGTCCCCAGGAAAAAGAAACATAAAAAGGCAAAATGGTTGTCTGAGAAGGCCTTGCAAATAGCTGTGAGAAGAAGAGAAGTGAAAGGCAAATGAGAAAGGGAAAGATATACCCATGTGAATGCAGAGTTCCAAAAATCACAAGGAGGGATTAAGAATGCCTGAAGAACTATGGACAGAGGTTCATGACACTGTACAAGAGAAATGCAAGAAAAAGAAATGGAAAAAGGCAAAATGGTTGTCTGAGGAGGCCTTACAAATAGCTGTGAGAAGAAGAGAAGCAAAAGGCAAAGGAGAGAAGCAAAGATATACCCATTTGAAAGCAGAGTTCCAAAAAATAGCAAGGAGAGATAAGAAAGCCTTGCTCAGGGATCAGTGCAAAGAAATAGAGGAAAACAATAGAATGGGAAAGACTAGAGATCTCTTCAAGAAAATTAGAGATACCAAGGGAACATTTCATGCAAAGATGGGCACATTAAAGGACAGAAAACCTAACAGAAGCAGAAGATATTAAGAAGAGGTGGCAAAAATACACAGAAGAACTATACAAAAAAGATCTTCATGACCCAGATAACCACGATGGTGTGATCACTCACCTAGAGCCAGACATCTTGGAATGCGAAGTCGGGTTGGCCTTAGAAAGCATCACTATGAACAAAGCTAGTGGTGGTGATGGAATTTCAGTTGAGCTCTTTCAAATCCTAAAAGATTGATGCTGTGAAAGTGTTGCACTCAATATGTCAGCAAATTGGGAAAACTCAGCAGTGACAACAGGACTGGAAAATGTCAGTTTTCATTCCAATCCCAAAGAAAAGCAATGCCAAAGATTGCTCAAACTACCACACAATTGCACTCATCTCACACACTAGCAAAGTAATGCTCAAAATTCTCCATGCCAGGCTTCAACAGTACATGAACCATGAACTTCCAGATGTTCAAGCTGGATTTAGAAAAGGCAGAAGAACCGAAGATCAAATTGCCAACATCTGTTGGATCATCAAAAAGCGAGAGAGTTCCAGAAAAGCATCTACTTCTGCTTTATTGATTATGCCAAAGCCTTTGACTATGTGGACCACAGGAGACTGTGGAAAATTCTTAAAGAGATGGGAATACCAGACTACCTGACCTGCCTCCTGAGAAATCTGTATGCAGCTCAAGAAGCAAAGGTTAGAACTGGACATGGAACAACAGACTGATTCCAAATTGGGAAAGGAGTATGTCAAGGCTGTATATTGTCACCCTGTTTATTTAACTTAAATGCAGGGTACATCATGAGAAATGCTGGACTGGATGAAGCATAAGCTGAAGTCAAGATTGCCGGGAGAATTATCAATAATCTCAGATATACAGATGACAACACATTTATGACAGAAAGCGAAGAACTAAAGAGCCTCTTGATGGAAGTAAAAGAGAAGAGTGGAAAAGTTTGCTTAAAACTCAACATTCAGAAAATGAAGATCATGGCATCTGGTCCCATGACTTCATGGCAAATAGATGAGGAAACAATGGAAACAGTGATAGACTTTACTTTTGGGGGCCCAAAATCACTCCAGATGGTGACTGCAGTCATGAAATTAAAAGTCACTTGCTCCCTGGCAAAAAAGTTATGACTAACCTAGACAGCAACAAGATGGCAGAGAAGTAGGTGGACGTGGATTACATCTCTCTCCCCGGATACATCAGAAAAACATCTTCAGACACAGAAGCGCATGCAGAACACCAGCTGAGAGTGGAAAGGAGGACCTCACCAGTAGAAAAGAATATATAGAACCATGCAAAACTTGGTAGGATGAATGAACTAAGGGGGAAAACAGGAATAGGACTGGACCTACCCTTGGTCGGTGGGGGAACTGAAGCAGGGGTCTGATCCCCACAGCGGGGCAATTGTCTGAGTCAGAGGAGAAACATTTAAGTCTGAGAGTTGAAACAACTGATCTGTGGCAGCCTAAATGGAATGAGAATCAGACAGTCCTTCTTGCAGCCATACATGTCCCAGACAGGGACGCAGATCCCCTGGAAGGCGCAGTGGATGGGAGCTGGAGTTTAGGGATGGTGGTGCAATCCCCAGGCGAGGGCTGCTTTTGACGGTGGAGAGACAGATCAAGGGGATGTGAGGGAGGAAATGGTGCTGCGAAATGCCTGTGGAGGAAAGCCAGGCAGACAAGGAAGCAAGGCGATACTGCTGAGTTACCTAGGGGGTGGAGCCATCATCATAGCCTCTCTCTCCACACGCCAGCATGGGCAGCTGAACACTGGAGAGGCTAGCCCGTCAAACGCCTGATGCACAGAACTATAGAGTAGGACCCCACCCAGGGTGCTCCTTTCAGTGACTGATGTGTGGAACTACAGAGTAGGACCCCAGCCAGAGGGGCCGCTCTACATGCCTGATGCACTGAACAACAGAGGCAAGGGAGCGGGCGGAGCCACAGAGAAAGACTGGCCGAAGAGGCCTTCTGATTGCCAGCTACAAGAGGCTGGAAAAAAGACTGAATGGACCATAACTCCTGCCACAGAGGCAGTCTGTCTCTGAACACTTGGTGTCACCAGGGTCCAAGCAGGTACACCACCTTCATGCTCAACTCTCACTGGGGCAGAGCTGCCACAGTTTAGTTCACTTCAGTCGCTCAGTCGTGTCTGACTCTTTGCGACCCCATGAATCGCAGCACGCCAGGCCTCCCTGTCCATCACCATCTCCCGGAGTTCACTCAGACTCACGTCCATCAAGTCCGTGATGCCATCCAGCCATCTCATCCTCTGTCGTCCCCTTCTCCTCCTGCCCCCAATCCCTCCCAGCATCAAAGTCTTTTCCAATGAGTCAACTCCGCATGAGGTGGCCAAAGTACTGGAGTTTCAGCTTTAGTATCATTCCTTCCAAAGAAATCCCAGGGTTGATCTCCTTCAGAATGGACTGGTTGGATCTCCTTGCAGTCCAAGGGACTCTCAAGAGTCTTCTCCAACACCACAGTTCAAAAGCATCAATTCTTTGGAGCTCAGCCTTGTTCACAGTCCAACTCTCATATCCATATATGACCACAGGAAAAACCATAGCCTTGACTAGACGGACCTTAGTCAGCAAAGTAATGTCTCTGCTTTTGAATATGCTATTTAGGTTGGTCATAACTTTTCTTCCAAGGAGTAAGCGTCTTTTAATTTCATGGCTGCAATCACCATCTGCAGTGATTTTGGAGCCCCCCAAAATAAAGTCTGACACTGTTTCCACTGTTTCTCCATCTATTTCCCATGGAGCGATGGGACCGGATGCCATGATCTTAGTTTTCTGAATGTTGAGCTTCAAGCCAACTTTTTCACTCTCCTCTTTCACTTTCATCAAGAGACTTTTTAGTTCCTCTTCACTTTCTGCCATAAGGGTGGTATCATCTGCATATCTGAGGTTATTGATATTTCTCCCGGCAATCTTGATTCCAGCTTGTGTTTCTTCCAGCCCAGCGTTTCTCATGATGTACTCTGCATAGAAGTTAAATAAGCAGGGTGACAATATACAGCCTTGACGTACTCCTTTTCCTATTTGGAACCAGTCTGTTGTTCCATGTCCAGTTCTAACTGTTGCTTCCTGGCCTGCATACAGATTTCTCAAGAGGCAGGCCAGGTGGTCTGGTATTCCCATCTCTTTCAGAATTTTCCACAGCACAGATAACAACAAAAAAGTCTTGTACCTATGCATGTAGGGTCTCTTCGGTCCTGTCTGACTCTTTGCGACCCTGTAGACTATGGCCTGCCAGGCTTCTTTGACAGGGAGGGCTGTTCTCCAGGCAAGACTACTGGAGTATATTGGCCAATACTGGTTGCCATACCCTTCTAAGAGCACTTTTATTTCCTGCTGCCCAACCGCCAACCCGCCTAAGTACCTGGTGCTGCCAAAACCCCTGTGACCCACCACCACCACACCTGGCCCTCACAGGGGCAAACCCAAGCCCTCCAGCACAGCCTCAGGAGCTAAACCCCACCGGACGACCTACATGTAGAGGTGGAAATAAAACCACAACTGAAACCCAGGTGCAGTGTAGCTAAGGAAGAAGACCCCAAACCTCCCACCAGCTGTATAACTGCAGATTAAATCCACATGATCAACTAAGCAGACTCTGTATCTATGGAATATATAAAAGGTCATTGAGAGCTGCCACAAAAGAAAACACACTAGCTCTGATAGCTGGGGACACTGGGGGCAAGAACACACAGGAGTAGGCCTAGATTAGAATCTGAGCAGCCCCCGCAGCAGGTCCAGAGATCAGTACAGTCTAGGAGGGCATCTTAAGGAGGTACGGTGGACTGAGATTCCCAGCGTGGGAAAGGATTCTGACAGCAGAGACTCAAGAAAAACATTTATTATTCTGATTTTTTGACTTGTTCTTTAGATTCTTTTGGATTTTTTTTCCTTTCTTTTTTTTTCTTTTTTACCCCCTCTGGTGTAGTTGTCGATTTTATTGGCACAAAAAATTCAATTAAGCTTTTGAGCTTTTCTTTTTTTCTTTCTTTTTCCTGAGTCACATTTTTTATTGTTGTGATAAGCCTCTACCTCTACATTGGGTTTTTGCAGTTCTGTGGAGTTTTTCTCTCTTTTTTGTCTTTTCTATTTTTTAAATTTTTTAACCTATTATTATTTTTTCTACATTTATTCCTTTGTTTTCCTACTATTCTTTTCCCTTTGCAGTTAATCTTTAATGTATATAAATCTTCTTTTTCTACCTGTATTTAACTTTGCATATCTACTCTTTCTTTTCTTTTTCTCCTTTCCTCTCAACATATTTGTTAGTTTTATTTTCATTGCTTTATTCCCCACTTGGCACCTTGCTTTAGTTTTGTTTTCCACCTTGTGCTTAAGTTACTTTTGTTCTTAACGGGTAAATATAATTTTTGAGTTACTTTGTTCACTAGATCAATCTACTGCACTTTATTTTTGTTGGACTGTTTTCACTTTGCTCATGGGTGTATATTTATATGTGTATATTCCATTATTTTAATTATTATTTGCCTGATTTTGTAACTGCCATTTGTCTGGAGTTCGTCTTTGGTTTCTTGTCTTTGTTTTACTCTCCCTTAATGCCATAACAAACTGACTGTGGAATCTTTGTTCCTGACCAGAGATCAAACCCTGAGCCTTTGGAGTGGGAGCACTGACCCCAAGACACTTGACTACCAGAGAACTAACCCTAGGGAGTACCAAATAGTGAGAACTCACATAAAAGAAACCAACTGAATACAAGACCCAACATCATGCAACCACCAGTAGCACCCTGTGCAAGATGCCTAATCTAAACAACAAATGAAACAAAAATATAAACCAAATCATCAGTAGACAGGAGTACCACCTCACTCAGCCTTTCCCATTAGAGAAAAAACAAACAACAAACAAAAACTCACCATAAATCTCACCCTATATGAAGCTCACACAAACCACTGGACCAACCTTAGGAGGGCAGAAACCAAAAGGGAAAAAGAATTCAACCTTCTTCAAGAAAATAATTCAAATTTCCTTGAAGCCTGGGAAAAGGAAACTTCAAACACAGTAACTTAAAAAAATGGAAATGCAGAGAAATACTGCACAAATATAGGAACAAACTAGAAACACAGAAGTCCAAATAAATGAAGAGGAAATAGGAAAATTACCTGAAGAAGAATTCAGAATAATGGTAGTAAAGATGATCAAAAACCTTGAAAATAAAGTGGAGAAAATGCAAGATTCAATTAACAAAGACCTAGAAGAATTAAAGAATAAGCATACAGAGATAAACAACACAATTACTGAAATTAAAAATACTCTAGAAAGAATCAATAGCAGAATATCAGAAGCAAAAGAACGTGAGCTGGAAGATAAATGGTGGAAATAGTTCTGAAGAGCAGAATAAAGTAAAAAGAAAGAAAAGAGCTGAGGACAAGCTCAGAGACCTCTAGGACAATATCAAATGCCCCAACATTCGAATTATAGGGGTCCCAGAAAAAGAAAGGGTATGAGAAAATTTTTGAAGAGATTATAGTTGAAAATTTCCCCAACATGGAAAAGGAAATAGCCAATCAAGTCCAAGAGTCACGAAGAGGTCCATACAGGATAAATCCAAGGAGAAACACACCAAGACACATACTAATCAAACTAACAAAGACTAAACACAAAGAAAGAATATTAAAAGCAGCAAGGAAGAAGCAACAAGTAACATACAAGGGAAACCCCATATGCTTAACAGCTGATCTTTCAGCAGAAACTCTGCAGGCCAGAGGGAATATATTTAAATTCCTAAAGGCCAGGATATATTTAAATTACTAAAAGTGAAAAATCTACAACCAAGATTACTGTACTTGGCAAGGATCTCACTCAAAATTGATGGAGAAATAAAAAGCTTTTCACACAAGCAGAAGTTAAAAGAATACAGTACCACCAAACCAGCTTTACAACAAATGTTAATAGTCAAGAAATACAACAGAAGAAAAAAGATCTACAAAACCAACCCCAAACAATTAGAAAATAGCAATAGGAACATATATATCAATAATTACTTTAAATGTAAGTGGATTAAATGCTCCAACCAAAAGACACAAACTGGCTGAATGGATACAAAAACAAGACCAACATATATGCTGTCTACAAGAAACCACTTCAGACCTCAAGACACATATAGATGAAAAGTGAGAGGATGGAAAATATATTCCATGCAAATGGGTAGAAGAAAACTGGAGTAGTGATTCTCGTATCAGACAAAATAAACCTTAAATTAAAGATTACAAGAAATAAGGAAGGACACTACGTAATGATCAAGGGATCAATCCAACAGGAAGACACAACAATTTTAAATATTTATGCACCCAACATAGGAGCACCTCAATACAGAAGACAAACACCAACAGACATAAAAGGAAAACCTGATGTAACACAATAATAGTAGGAGACTTTAACGCCCCACTCACACCAATGGACAGATCATCAAAACAGAAAATTAATAAGGAAACACAAGTCTTAAATGATACTTTAGATGAGATGGATCTCATTGATATCTTCAGGACATTCCATCCAAATGCAGAAGAATACACCTCCTTCTCAAGTGCACATGGAACATTCTCCAGGATAGACCACATCTTGGGTCACAAATCAAACCTCAGTAAATTTAGGAAAATTGAAGTTGTATCAAGCATCTTCTCCGACCACAGCACTATGAGACTAGATATCAATTACAAGAAAAAACTGTAAGAAACACAAACACATGGAGATTAAACAATGCATTTCTAAATAACCAACAGGTTACTGAAGAAATCAAAAGGGAAATCAAAAATTTCTAGAAACAAAGGACAATGAAAACATGACAACTCAAAATCTATGGCACACAGCAAAAGCACTTCTAAGAGGGAAGTTTATGGCAATACAATCCTTCAAGAAACAAGAAAAACATCGAATAGACAACCTAACTTTACTCCTAAAGCACCTGGAAACAGAAGAAGAAGAAGAAAAAACCAAAATTAGTAGAAGGAAAGAAATCATAAAGATCCAAGTAGAAATAAATGAAAAAGAAATGAAAGAAACAATAGTAAAGATTAATAAAACTAAAATCTGGTTCTTTGAGAAGATAAACAAAATTGACAAACCTTTAGCCAGACTCATCAAGAAAAAAGAGAGACAAATCAAATCAACAAAATTGGAAATGAAAAAGGAGAGGTTACAACAGACAATACAGAAATACAAAGGACTATAGGAGACTATTACAAACAACTGCATGGCAATAAAATGGATAACCTGGAAGAAATGGACAGATTCTTAGCAAAGTTCAATCTTCCAAGACTGAACCAGGAAGAAATGGAAATTATGAACATCCCAATTACAAGCACTGAAATTGAAGCTGTGATCAAAAGTCTCCCAAAAAACAAAAGCCCAGGACCAGATGACTTCACAGGAGAATTCTATCAAACATTTAGACAGGAGTTAATGTCTATCTTCTAAAACTCTTTCAAAACATTGCAGAGGAAGGAACACTTCCAAACTCATTCTACGAGGCCACCATCAGCCTGATACCAAAACTAGACAAAGATGACACAAAAAAAGAAAATATCCCTGATGAACATAGATGTAAAAATCCTCAGCAAAATTTTAGCAAACAGAATTCAGCAATACATCAAAAAGCTCAAACACCATGATCAAGCTGGGTTTATTCCAGGGATGCAAGGATTCTTCAATATATGGAAATCAATCAATGTAATACACCATATTAACAAATTGGAAGATAAAAGCCATATGATCATCCCAATAGATGGAGAAAAAGCCTTTGACAAAATTCAACACCCGTTTATGATTAAAACTTCAAAAAAGGGACATAGAAGGAACCTACCTCAACACAGTAAAGGCCATATATGATAAGCCTACAGCAAACATTAGTCTCAATGGCAAAAAACTGAAAGCATTCCTCCTGAGATCAGTAATAAGACAAGGGTGTCCACTTTCACCACTATTATTCAGCATAGTTCTGGGAAGTCGTAACTACAGCAATCAGAGAAGAAAAAGAAATAAAAGGAATCCAGATCAGAAAAGAGGAAGTAAAGCTCTCATTGTTTGCAGACAACATGATACTGTACATAGAAAACCATAGAGATAGTATCAGAAAATTACTAGAGCTAATCAGTGAATTTAGCAAAGTTGCAGGGTACAAAGTCAACATACAGAAATTACTTGCATTTCTATAAATTAACAATGAAAAATCAGAAAGAGAAATTAAGGAATCAATCCCATTCACCACTGCAAAAAAAAAAAAAAAGAATTAAATATCTAGGAATAAACTTACCTAAGGAGACAAAAGTACAGTACACAGAAAATTATAAGATACTGATGAAAGATATCAAAGATGACATAAACAGGAGAGATATTCCATGTTCCTAGGTGGGAGGAATCAATATTGTGAAAATGACTATACAACTAAATGCAATCTACAGATTCAATGCAATCCCTATCAAATTATCAATGGCATTTTTCACAGAACAAGAACAAAAACATTTCACAATTCATATGAAAATACAAAATACCCCAAATAGCCATAGTCTTGAGAAAGAAGAATGGAGCTGGAGAAATCAACCTTCCTGACTTCAGGTTATACTACAAAGCTACAGTCAACAAGACAGTATGGTACTGGCACAAACACAGAAGTATAGACCAATGGAACAAGATAGAAAGCCCAGAAATAAACCCATGCACCTATGGCTACCTTATTTTTGACAAAGACAAGAATATACATGGGGGCAAAGACAGCCTCTTCAATAAATGGCACTGGGAAAACTGGACAGTATATAAAAGAATGAAATTAGAACACTTCCTAACACCATACACAAAGATAAACTCAAAATGGATTAAAGACCTAAATGTAAGACCAGAAACTATTAAACTCTTAGAGGAAAACATAGGCAGAACACTCGATGACACAAATCAAAGCAAGATCCTCTATGACCCACCTCCTAGAGTAATGGAAATAAAAGCAAAAAAAACAAAATGGCTGTCTGGGGAGGCCTTACAAATAGCTGTGAAAAGAAGAGAAGTGAAAAGCAAAGGAGAAAGTCAAAGACATAAGCATCTGAATGCAGAGTTCCAAAGAATAGCCAGGAGAGATAAGAAAGCCTTGCTCAGGAATCAATGCAAAGAAATAGAGGAAAAGAACAGAATGGGAAAGACTAGAGATCTCTTCAAGGAAATTAGAGATACCAAGGGAACATTTCATGCAAAGATGGGCTCGATAAAGGACAGAAATGGTATACACATAACAGAACCAGAAGGTATTAAGAAGAGGTGGCAAGAACACACAGAAGAACTGTACAAAAAAGATCTTCACGACCAAGATAATCACGATGGTGTGATCACTCACCTAGAGCCAGATATCCCTGAATGTGAAGTCAAGTGGGCCTTAGAAAGCATCACTACGAACAAAACTAGTGGAGGTGATGGAATTCCAGTTGAGCTATTTCAAATCCTGAAAGATGATGCTGTGAAAGTGCTGCACTCAATATGTCAGCAAATTTGGAAAACTGAGCAGTGGCCCCAGGACTGGAAAAGGTCAGTTTTCATTCCAATCCCAAAGAAAGGCAATGCCAAAGATTGCTCAAACTACCACACAATTGCACTCATCTCACACACTAGCAGAAGAATGCTCAAAATTCTCCAAGACAGGCTTCAGCAGTACATGAACCGTGACCTTCCAGATGTTCAAGCTGGTCTTAGAAAAGGCAGAGGAACCAGAGATATAATAGTCATCTGAGTTAAATTCACCCATTCTGGTCCTTTTTAGTTCACTGATTCCTAAAATGCCAATGTTCACTCTTGCCATCTCCTGTTTGACCACTTCCAATTTGCCTTGATTCATGGACTGAACATTTCAGGTTCATATGCAATATTGCTCTTTACAGCATTGGACTTTACTTCCGTCACCAGTCACATCCACAACTGGGTGTTGGTTTTGCTTTGGCTCCATCTCTTCTTTCTTTCTGGAGCTATTTCTCCACTGATCTCCAGTAGCATATTGGCACCTACTGACCCAGAGAGTTCATCTTTCAGTGTCCTATCTTTTTGCCTTTTCATACTGTTCATGGGGTTCTCAAGGCAAGAATACTAACATGGTTTGCTATTCCCTTCTCCAGTGGACCACGTTTTGTCTTGGGTGGCCCTACACGGCATGGCTCATAGTTTCATTGTTAGACAAGGCCGTGGTCCATGTGATCAGATTGGTTAGTTTTCTGTGACTGTGGTTTTCATTCTGTCTGCCCTCTGATGGAGAAGGATAAGAGGCTTATGGAAGCTTCCTGGTGGGAGAGACTGACTGAGGGGGAAAGTGAAGTCGCTCAGTCATGTCTGACTCTTTGCGACCCCATGGACTGTAGCCCACCAGGCTCCTCCATCCATGGGGTTCTCCAGGCAAGAATACTGGAGTGGGTTGCCATTTCCTTCTCCAGGGGATCTTCCCGACCCAGGAATCGAACCCATGTCTCCTGCATTGCAGGCAGACGCTTTAACCTCTGAGCCACCAGGGAAGCCTGACTGAGGGGGAAACTGGGTCTTATTCTGATGGGCAGGGCTATGTTCAGTAAATCTTTAATCCAATGTTTTGTTGATGGGCAGGGCTGTGTTCCCTCCCTGTTATTTGACCTGAGACCAAACTATGGTGAATGTAATGAAGATAATGGGGACCTCCTGCAAAAGGTCCCAGGTAGGCACTTCTGCGCTCAGTGCCTCCAACCGTGCAGCAGGCCACCACCAAGCCAAACCTCCGCCAGAGACTCCTGGATGCTCATGGGCAAGTCTGGGTCAGTCTCTTTTGGGGTCACTGCTCCTTTCTCCTGGGTCCTGGTGCTCACAAGTTTTTGTGTGTGTGTGCCCTCCAAGAGTCTGTTTCCAGTCCTGTGTAAGTTCTGGCAGCTCTCTGGTGGGATTAATGGCAGCCTCCTCCAAGAGGGCTCATGCCATACCCAGGTCTATTGCACCCAGAGCCCCTGCCCCTGCAGCAATCCGCTGCTGACCCATACCTCTGCAGGAGACACTCAAACACAGTTCTGTCTCAGTCTCCGTGGGGTCTCTGGGTCCTGGTGCACACAAAGTTTGAGCCCTCTGAGCATCTCTGGTGAGTATGGGGTTTGATTCTATACACCATTTCACCCCTCCAACCATCTTGCTGGGGCTTCTCTTTGCCCTTGGACGTGGGGTATCTCCTCAAAGTTGCTCCAGCACTGCACAGCTGCTGCTTCAGTGGCACTCCACCACTCCACCAAAGGAAAAGGAGGAAAGAAATCATGTCTAGGTCTCCACTGTACCCAGCTGGGTGCCAGGCAATGGGATCCAGATACAGCAAGCATTTCCCTGTTTCATAATGTGGTGAGTGTGATAGGACCAAAGTCACAAGGAGAGGAGACAGCCCAGGATACCCACTGTCGGTATCCAGCAGGCTGGGTCATGTCATCCCAACAGCAGACACCAGGCAGTGCCTGCTTACTCTGAGCCAAGTAAATAAACAAAATTGGCAGCTAATAACAGAATTACTGGGCGGCAAACCTGTGTAACTTTTTGCGAAAAAGGAAGGATGACTTCAAAGCTAGACCTGTGAAAACAGAGAGTGGAGTCCCAAGCCACAGAGAATTGTTTCCAGGCTTTGAAAGTCAGCAGAGTTTGCCCCAAACAGCTTCCAAATGATTTCAGAGTTGCCTGGGATTGGTGGCCCCTGTTTCCCTTCTGTTTTCTCCCTTTGAACAGGAATTTCTATAGCTATTATCCAACTCTTTTCCCACCATTGTATTTGGAGAACAGATAATTTATTTTCTAGTTTTATGGGTCCACAAATAGGAATATTCCCCCAAGATGGGTCATATGGAGTCTCACTCATACCTGATTTAGGCTATTTAGATAATGAGATTTGGCTTCTTTGTTTAGTAGAAGAAGAATGGAGAAGGCAATGGCACCCCACTCCACTACGCTTGCCTGGAAAATCCCATGGACGGAGGAGCCTGGTGGGCTGCAGTCCATGGGGTCTCGAAGAGTCAGACACGACTGAGCGACTTCACTTTCACTTTTCACTTTCATGTACTGGAGAAGGAAATGGCAACCCACTCCAGTGTTCTTGCCTGGAGAATCCCAGAGACGGGGGAGCCTGGTTGGCTGCTGTCTATGGGGTCGCACATAGTCGGACACGACGGAAGTGACTTAGCAGCAGCATCCAAAGCCAAGATTTGGGACTTCTGAGCTGATAAAATTTAGATGAGATTTTGGACTTTGAGTTGATGCTGTAATGGTTTTCAGTTTTGGGGCAGGTTGAGATGGGGTAATGCATGTAGGATGGTCCTGAATCATTGAGGGCTAGAGGGTAGGCTGGTAGGTAGAATAACATTCACCACTCCCTCCATCAAAAAAACAAAAAAAGTCCACACCACACCCTAATACCCAGAACTTGTGAATATGTTACCGCACATGTCAAAGGAATTTTGCAGATGTGACTCATCAAAAGATCTTGAGATAGGAAGAATATCCAGGGTTATCAAGGTGAGCCTAATGTAATCATATGTACTCTTACATGAGAGAGGCAGAAGAGTCAGAGAAAGAAACGTGATGATGGAAGCGAAGGTCAGAAAAAGAGGGAGAAATTTGAAAAAGCTATGATGCTGGCTTTGAGAGTGGAAGAAGAGGATATAAGTCAAGGAATGCAAGTGGATTCTAGAATCTGTCAAAGCAAAGGAAACAGATTCTCCCCCTGGAGCTCCAGAAAGAAGGCCTTCTGTCAACGCTTTGATGTTAGACCCACATGAACCATTTCAGACTTCTGACCTCCAGAACTGTAAGATAATACATCTGTATTGTTTAAGCCATTGCATTTATGGTAATTATACAGCAGCAATAGGAAACTAATACAGAGGCCTTCCAGCTTCTGCTTTCATGCTCCTTGAAGGCAACCACCAAGTAAAAACATCTAAGCACTTTGATGTGCAGAGTCATATCAAATCAGTCTCCAGCATTTGTAGCCACCCTTTTGAGGCACCAGACATGTGAGTAAAGCCATCCTGTATCCTTCAGTTCCTGTTCCATCACAATCATACCATGTGGAACAGAAATGAACTGAGCCCATGCCCAAATTGTGGGACCAATTAAATAAATGGTTGATATTGTCTTAACCTACCAAGTTTTGGGGGTGGTTTGGTGCTTCCCTGGTGGCTCAGAGGTTAAAGTGTCTGCCTGAAATGCAGGAGCCCTTGGTTCGATCCCTGGGTCAGGAAGATCCCCTGGAGAAGGAATGGCAACCCACTCCAGTATTCTTGTCTGGAGAATCCCATGGACGGAGGAGGCTGGTGGGCTACCGTCCATGGGGTTGCAAAGAGTCAGACACGACTGAGCGACTTCACTTCAACTTCAATAAATAACTGAGACGATATGATGTTATTTAGTGCTCATTACTTTTCTATGAGGTGGTGGTGGTGGTTTAATTGCTAAGTCATGTCCAACTCCTGTGACCCCATGACTGTAGCCTGCCAGATGCCTCTGTCCATGAGATTTTCCAGGCAAGAATAGTGGAGGGGGTTGCATTTCTTTCTCCAGGGGCTTTTCCCCACCCAGGATTGAACCTGGGTCTCTTGCACTGCAGGCAGATCCTTTACCAACTGAGCTACCAGGGAAGTCTGGTGGGAACCAATATTATTCCCATTTGCAAATAAATAAACTAAGGCTTAGAAAGGTTAAACTAGTAATGTGTCTGAAGTCACAGCAGGGGAGCCACAATTTGATCCTAAGCAACATAACTGCATAACCTCTTAATTTGAAGAATTTAATACTATTCATTGTCACCTTTAGTTTTAAACATTAGAAGTTACCTCGAATTAACTTATTTGATATATAGCAAAGACAAAGTGTGACTGTGTGTGTGTGTGTGTGTGTGTGTGTGTGTGTGTGTGTGTGTTTGTGGAGGGGGATGAGGCGGGTTGGGGGGCAGTTCTCTTGAAATGACCATTTCCTTCTGTTAGATGAGTTTTCTCCAAAGGTCTAAAAGTTTTAGGCAAGTCAAAAGTGGCTGAATCATCACAAGAAAGATAGCTATAGCAGGTCTCAGCCTTACATCTTTCAGCTTTGCCTTCAAAGAAAACCTGAGACTCTCTCTGGGCCCAGTAAAAAGTTCTGGGGACAAATTCTAATGTGTCCAGCTTGGGCCAGGTACTCAGCCTTGGACCAATAATCAGCTCAAGAGATACAACACTGTTAATCAAATATACTCCAATATAAAATTTGTTTTTTAAATTAATTTAATAGTGCATGATCTTTAAAGAGAAGGAAACTCCAATTTGTTGTTTAAATTCTAGGATGAAGAACTTTCCAGAGGAAGGTGAGTAGTGATCTGCTGACCTCAGGCAAATAGCAGAGAAGCAAAAACTACATCAGTGAGAGACATTTGGAAATTAGGGAGAGGAAAAAAAAGTCAAAATTCAAACTTCCCCCTTCAGTGTAGGATATCTCATCCAAAGAAAGCATATTTTATGAGTTCTATAGATTGAACTTGGATAAAATGCTTTGAGAATTTCTCCTTCTCACTATATTTACAGAAGTCTTCCTAGTAATGTGGAATTAGTTAGCCGGAACCAAGCTGATATAACAAGCTTGACCTCAACCATGAATGTAACATGAAATCCCACTTGGCAGCAAAAAGGCTCCTGGGGAAAACCATGGCCCAATGCAAGGGCAAATAGGGAAACTAGCTAATTAGCCACTTTATACTCAGAATTTCCAAGCCAGAAGGCACACCGAGAGGTCATCTAATCTAACCCAGAAGTTTTGCCCACTGCTTTTTTGGGCATATACAGCATCAATGTGGATACACAGAAACCTTTCCAACAACTTCCCCCAACTAGAAAGTCTGGAAATAAACTTTTTTTACAGCCAGTGTCCTTCCTCCTGGCCCCAACGGAGAATCCCATCTCTCTATATTATATTATCTGCAAAACCCAAAGATAGGATTTTAATCACTGACATATGTGCATAATAAACACTAAGTGGCTAGACTTGCATAGCACTGCCGGCTCTAAATACCTTTCTGCTATTAATAAAAATTCACATATTTAACTTACCCACTTACATATTATATTCAAAGAGACTATCAGCTCAAGTAAATTAAAAATCTCTTTCCTCTCACACACCACCCTTAAAAATCCAATGATCAAATTCTTGAACAAGCCTGTAGTTAAATACAGATTCCTGGAATTTTAAACAGACTCTGCTAAAAATGTATTCATGTGACCTGTTGCTGATGGGCACTGAGAAGACTAAACATGAAAGAAGCTGCCTTCTTTTAGGTGGAAAAGGTATATTTTTATCAGAGGGTGTGAGAATGAGAAAAGTTTCCAAGTTCTCTGTGGTGTCTGAGCTGTAGCACACATTTCCCAAGTGACACTCCCACGGTGATCAGAACGTGGTGATTATCTGCATCTGGTACTTCTATTTGATGAGGCCTTCCTCTCTGCTCATGTTCAATCACTCTTCTCTTTTATCAAAAAGATGTTCGCTCTCCGTCTTCATCATTACAAGATAAAATTTTGCTCTTGAAATCTAAGTGCTCTCTCCTCTGATATTTCATTAGCATTTCTTCTATGGTGTCACAGAATCCTTGCACATTATTTAGCCATTTTTAACCTGCCTATAACTCTTAAACTTTTGATGAGTTATATAAATGAAAGTCCCCAAATACATAAAGTTCCTTAAGGAATAATTCTTCAAAACCCATATAATTTCTATGAACACTTGAAAATATGCTTATGTTATATGCATAAGGGCTCCTAATCTTAATTTTATAATACCTAGCAATGGGAGATTTCAATTGGCTTATATGCACTGTTGATACTAGAGTTTATAAAATCTGTATAAAATAGATTGATACTAGAGTTTATGAAATCTGTATAAAATAGATTTAGTTAATGAAAACCTGCTATGTAACTCAGGGGACTCTACTCAGTGCTCTTTGGTGACCTAAATGGGAAGAAAATCCAAAAAAGAGGGGATATATATATTTGTATGGCTGATTCACTTTGCTGTACAGTAGACACTAACAATATCGTAAAGCAACTGTACTCCAATAAAAATTAATTTAAAAATTACTAAGCAAATGTTAAGCAGTGTGTTTATAGTTATTTTGAATAGTCACTAACTATGTCTCATTTGTAATCTATAAATTAATAGGGGTTTTCCCAAGTGATCATTGGATATGTGTACCCACATCATTGGTTGGAGTGATCACATGAAATGGAAATTACCCAACTAAACATTGAGCACTTGTTTGGTATATATGAGTTCACTGGGACTGAAGTGGGGAGTCATCCATGTGTAGGCTCTTTCATGAAGGTGAGAGAAGAGTAGAGGGAAAAAAGAGATAATGGGTTGGTGGTCTTACATGGAAATTGGAGAGGCAAGTGGGTATGAGAGAGTTGGTCCACAGACAAGAAAAGAAGCAGAGTAGGCAGTGGAACTAGAGGATGCCAGGAAATGCGTTACTTTAGGAGCTGCCAAGTCAAACACCTCCAGAGATCACACTTGTAAGAATCAAACAGAATAAATTTAAGCTGGGAAACTATAAAGTGAACTGGCATAGGTAGGCCTCACCCAAAGGCATTCAAGTTCAACTTTTTTTAAATTACTGAATGCCAAACAAAACAGATTTGTGAGCCAGACTCAGCCTGTGGACTACCTGTTTGTGACTTTGGCTTTAAAGAATTGTTAATAACATAGCCATAGTGGCAAAGACTGTAGACTCAAGAGCCAGACTATTTGGATTTAAATCCTGCTCCTAACCATGTGACTTCAGGTAAGTAACTTAACATTAGCCAGATTCCCAAGAGAGGGTATTCAAAGAATACTTGGAATGTGTGTATTCAATAGAAGCTGCAAGGACTTAAATAGTGTCACTTCTTCCATATTCTATTGGTCAAGAGCAAGTCACAGGCCAGCTTTGATTCAGTAAGGTAGAAAAAATAGGTTCTGCCTCTCAGTGGGGAATGGCTTATACATGTAGGGTGGGAAAGAGCTAATGACTGCCCTCTTGAAGATAAGCCAACAAATAGTCCAACTATCTCTTTCAACAACAGTAAGATGGAATGGAGGACTAAGAAAGTTTGATCTGAGAACTTCCATAGTGGTCCAATGGCTAAGACTCTGAGCTGTCAATGCAGGGAGCCTGAGTTCAATCCCTGGTCAGAGAACTAGATCCCACATACTGCAACTAAGATCCAGCACAGGCAAATAAATAAATAAGTAAATAATTTTAAAAATAGGTTGGATTTTTTTTTTAAAGTTTGGTCTGACAAGAATTTCCTAAATAGATGGTCATAAATTTTCAAAAATTGTTATTATGTAAATAATATGTTTTCATTTTTTTAATTGGCAAATAGAAGTGAGTAAATAATAAACAAATGAACTACTACTCTCATCCAGAGAAAATCACTCAGTTTTGTTATGGGCAAAATTAATAGTTAATTCATTAGGAAGAATTCAGACATAATTTTTCAGCTCTCCCAACTTTGAATACCAACTTAGTCCAGGAAATTACTCAATGTTACTCAACTTTGTTGAATGGGCAAAGAGCCAGCCCCCAGATGTCAGGACAAATATAGGGGCTTAGCAACTGAATGGGCTAGAGGAGACAAATAAAATGAGCAGATGCCTGGTTGAAATTGTGAGAGGGAACATCTGCTGTCCTATTTGCAAAGGTATTTTATAATCAAGAAGACGGAGTGAATGCACAAATGGAGCGACCTGTATTGAGATTCAGAGCATGAACACTGATGTCAGTGTTTTGTAATTAATTAGACGGAGAGTGTTACATTGTGTATCTAATTTTATAGAATGAAAGCAGAATGTTCTCCTCCATCAGGGTTTACTCCCAATTTTCAAGCAGAGTGGGGCCTCTTTCCCACTCCTTGGACAACACAGTGAGCAAGAATAAACCAAAGTAACCAAGCCTCAGTTCCTTACTGTACACCCCAAATGTGCAAGCTTCATTAGTTTTCAATGACATCATAAAGTCACATTTCTTTATGATGTGAAATTGATGGTGCTTCAGGTTCCTATCGACTTGGCCCTGGAAGTCCAGCTCTTCCACCGACTTCCTCTGCACCAGCATTTCTACAACTCCCATAGATCACCTCAGTGCCATCATGCTGTTTTCATGGCTGACGGCAAACTCAGCCACTGGTGAGGCTCTGACGGCTGCCGCCAGCTACCTTGTGGTCCCTGGACCTGCTTCTTTTCAGCTGCTACTGTTTTCTGCTGCTGTTCTACTCAGAATTTCTCCCAGCAAATGCAGAAACCAAGCCATAATATTTATAAAGGGGTTTCACAGAGACTTGGAGTTAACAGAGAGGAGCTGGACAATAAATTCTCTGTAGTTTCCTGATAGTCTCCATTGGGGTCTCCTGATCCTTCGCATGCATCTAATACCTAGTGATAGCTTTTCTTTCTCCATGAGAGGCATCCTCAAACACCTTTGCTATTTACAGTTAAGGCGGGGCTTCTTTGGTGGTTCAGCGGTAAAGAATCCAGCTGCCAATGCGGGAGACATGGGTCTGACTGTTATGGAAACGTGGCCTCTATTCACCTGTGCCAAATAAAAACATGGAGGCAGAGTCTTGGGTGAAATAGAAAAGAGTATCTTTAATTGTTTTTCCCAGCAAAGGGGACCACAGTGGGCTAGGGCCCTGAAGAGCACATGATCCGCTCTGGAGGGGGTTGTCAGGAGTTTAATAGTGTTCAGTGATCAGCTCCTGGACAGTTCTTGGATTGGTTGGCATCAAGGTGAAGTTTCAAGGATCATCAACCTTTTGGTTTCAACCAATCTAGGGTCTATGTTCTATCCGTCAGCAGTTTTCATCTGGAGGGGTGGTCTGCTTCCTGCAAAAACAACTTAGGAATGTGTGTCGGCTTTATATCTTTCAGGGAACTGGGAGTTGGCTGACTCTGTTATGTGACAGAGTTATTGTTTAAATTGTTACCAGTTCCTTAGCCTAATAGCTTTTCTTTATTTCTATATCTTCACATTTCCAAATCATTAACTCTTACTGCTGCTGCTGCTGCTAAGTTGCTTCAGTCATGTCCGACTCTGTGCGACCGCATAGACGGCAGCCCACCAGGCTCTGCCATCCCTGGGATTTTCCAGGCAAGAACACTGGAGTGGTTGCCGTTTCCTTCTCCAATGCCTGAAAATAAAAAGTGAAAGTGAAGTCACTCAGTTGTGTCTGACTCCTGGTGACCCCATGGACCCCATGGAGCTTACCAGGCTCCTCTGTCCATGGGATTCTCCAGGCAAGAGTACTGGAGTGGGGTGCCATTGCCTTCTCCCATTAACTCTTGAGTCACCATTTTACTTCAGAAGATAAGGACTCAGGGGCAGTACATGGTTTCATGATCACTAATCTGAGAAGATTTCACATGCTGAGAAGCAACTAAACCTGTGCATCATAACTAGAGCCTGCACTATAAAGCCAGCTGCAACTACTAAAGCCCACGGGTCCTAGAACCTGTGCTCCACAAGAGAAGTCACTGCGATGAGAAGCCTGAGCACAGCAACTAAAGGGTAGCCCCTGCTTGCCGCAACTAGAGGAAAGCCCTCACCGCAATGAAGACCCAGCATAGCCATAAATAAATAAAATTATATTTAAAAAATTTAGAATCAAGGGCATCCACAATCACGAGAGCACAAAAGAGGAAAACTCTCCCTCCTCACCTTCCTCCAGCCTGAGACTTGCCTCTTGAGCCCCTTCTGTGCCCCCAGGTCCTGCTTCCTAACAAGGGTAGTTGGCAATGGCCATGCCCAGTCCCACCAGGGGAACCCTTCTGTGTACACTACTCCCTCTAGCCTTCAGCAAAACCATATATTTCTGGAGAATTCTGTTTAGTTTTCTATAAGACCATTGTGAGATCCAGGTCTCATATGACCAAGCACAGAACAGTTCTTCTCAGCCTTTCCTTCACATGGAACTGCCTTCTAGCCCTTGACTCTCATAAACGGGGACTTTAATATTCACATACACACCTCCCGAGAGCGAGTAAGAAGTATAGGGATGTTGACATTCTTCCAAAGGACAGCAGTACTTCCTGATGCCACCACTCAAAGCAACCACATCTGTACAATGACACATTAGAATACCTGTGCTATTAACATTACCACTCAGCTTCAGGGTCCTAACCTTCAAGTAAATCTCCAGCGTTCACATCTTCCACAAAGACAAAGCAGGGTTTCTTGCTTCCTGACAAAGATCCACTGTGGTGGTGTTCCTATGCTATTGGGACAGACCACTTGAAAGGGACATTTAAACCCTTGTCACTTAGAAAAGGAATATTGCATTCTGGAAGCCTGAAGTGATGGAGTCATTGTGTTCATCTCATCCCCACCCCATGGAAGGAGACAAACGGCTTTCCTCACTTACAATTTTAGAATATAAATAATTGTGTTCTAAGCTGACACTATGTTGCCTCTCAGGTTCTGATCCCAGAGCAAAGTTGTCAGTTCAGAGGCACATTTTTGAAAGCTGTTTTTCGACCATCAAGCTAAGAAAGCTACCTTCATGACCAGCCATCTCTCCAACATAGAACGACTCTGGATTTTTTATTTCTTATTCACTTGACTCAACTCCATAATTCCCTCATTGGGTTGCTACTCTCTCTTCTCGCCTCTCTCTTCCTTGCCTTCATCCTTGCTCTCACTTCCTCTCCTTCCTTGTTTTCAGATGGTTCTCTTCACAACAGGTGTGTACTCAGTTGCTCAGTCGTGTCCGACTCTTTGCGGAGCCATGGATACAGCCCACCAGGCTCCTCTGCCCGTGGAATTTTCCAAGCAAGAATACTGGAGTGGGTTGCCATTTCCTACTCCAGGGGTCTTCCCAATCCAAGGATCAAATCCTCATCTCTTGAGTCTCCTGGATTGGCAGGTGGAACTACCTGGAACTAACTGAACGAAGATTAGTTGGTAGCTACTGAGATAAAGGTGGTCCCCTGCCTCACCATTAACTTCTCGTGTGCTTTAGCCACTCAGCTGTGGCTGACTCTTTGCGACCCCATGGACTGTAGCCCGCCAGGCACCTCTGTCCATGGGGATTCTCCAGGCAAGCATACAGGAGTGGGTTGCCATGCCCTCCTTCTGAGGATCTTCCCAACCCAGGGATCAAACCCAAGTCTCCCGCATTACAGGTGGATTCTTTACTGTCTGAGTCACTGAGGAAGCCCAACTTCTGGGTATCACCACAAATTCCTAGGCTACAAGCAATCTGAAGGTAGCACTTGGGCTAGGACTGTGGGCACCTTAGAGGTAATTGAATAATAAGGAGCTCACTCTTTGATAGCTTTGCAATGTGTAAAATTTTAGCGTATTTTTGATCCCAGAGGAAAAGACTAGGAGCTTCAATAAAGAGCAACATCAAATTTTCCACCAACCCAGAAGAAAATTTAAGGCAATTTTTTTTTAATCTGAAAAGAAAACTTTTCTTACACACTAAATTCATCATCTGAGATGCATATGAGGCTACTTTTGCATCTCCTCTCTGCTCTGTAAGTTTTGAACCAAGGACTGACTCCCCAGTTGAAAGTTCTCAACAATCCTGATGAGTACGTTGGATCTGCACTAACAAATGACGACACTTTCGATGTTCTCCATGACTGTTTTGTGCATTCCGCCTGACAGCTTACCTCTTCTTGCTATTTTTCCTCAATTGTTACAAATTAGGAGGAGTTACAGATAAAGAACTGCATTAGTTTTTTAAAATTTTTTAATAGATTTTATTTTGGACAGCAGTTTCAGGTTCAGAGAAAATTTGAGCGGAAAGTACAGAGAGTTCTCCTACGTCCCCCTTCCCAAACACACACACAGCCTCCTCCACTATCAACATTCTGCACCAGAGTGTACATTTGTTAACAGCAGATAAACTTGGACTGATACAACATCTTCACCAGAAGTCCAGAATTTTCATTAGGGTTCACTCTTGGTGTGTATATTCTGTAGCTTTGAACAAATGTATAGAGACATTTATCCGTTATTATAGTATCATTCAGAATAGTTTCACTGTCCTAAAAATCTTCTGTACTGTGTATTCTCATGCTCCCCTCCCCCCAGCTCCTGGCAAGCACTGATCTTTTTACTGTTCACAGTTTTGCCTTTTCCAGAGTATCATATAGCATATAGCCTTTCCAGATAGCCTCCTTTCACTTAGCAATATGCATTTAAGGTTCCTCCAAGTCTGTTCATGGTTTGATAGCTCTTTTTTTTTAGTGTTGAATAATATTCTATTGTATACATGTAACACAATTTATCCATCTACCTACTGGAAGACACATTGCTTGCTTCCAAGTTTGGTCAATTGTGAATAAACTTGCTATAAACATTCACGTGCATATTTTTATATGGACATGTTTTTGTTTGGGCAGATATCAAGGAGTGCAACTACCGGATCTTATGTTAAGAGAATGTTTGGTTTTGTAAGATTCTGCCGAACTATCACAGGCAACAAAGAAAAGTTCTTGTTGCTCCATTGTCCCTCGCCAGCATTTGGTGTTGTCAGTGTTTGGGATTTTCATAATTCTAATAGGTATATAGTAGTGTCTCTTTGTTGTTTACAAATATATAATTTCTTACTGACATTTGAAGTTGGGCATTTTTTCATATCCTTATTGGCTATCTGTATATCTTCTTTGGTGAGGCATCAGCTCAGACTGTTTGCCTGCTTTTTAATTGGCTCTTTCCTTTTCTTATTGTTAATTGCAAGAGTTCTTCATATATTTTTGGAAAACAGTCTACTAAGTAAATCTTTTGCAAGTATTTTCTCCCATTCTGTGCTTGTCTTCTCATTCTCTTCACAGTGTCATTTGCACAAGGTTTTAATTTTAATGAAATCCAGTTTTTCATTCTTTCTTTTATGAATCTTGTCCCTGGTTTGGATGTAAAAAGTCATTCCTATGAATAAAGTCACCTAGATTTCCCCTGTCATTTTCTATGAGTTTTTAGTTTTACATTTTACATTCAGATCTATGATGAATTTTGAGTTAATTTTTGTGTCTAAATTCATATTTTGACATGTGGATATCGAGCTGTTTCAACACCATTTGTTGAAAAAATAATTAATATAGCTACATGTATTTTCTTTTGAGTAAGATTAACATAGTATATCATTTTACTTTTAATCTGTGTCATTATACTTAAAAGCAGGTTTCTTTTAGACAACATACAACATTTTTGATCCATACTGATAATCTTTTGTTTATTTACACCATGCATGCCTGCTAAGTAGCTTCAGTTATGTCTGACTCTTTGCCACCCTTTGGACCATAGCCTGCCAGGCCTCTCTGTCCATGGGAATTCTCCAGGCAAGAATACTGGAGTAGGTTGCCATGCTCTCCTCCAGGGTATCTTCCTGACCCAAGGATTGAACTTCATCTCTTACATTTCCTGCATTGGCAGGTGGGTTCTTTATCACTAGCGCCCCTGGAAAGCCCTTACTTACACCACTGACATTTAAAATTCCAACAACACAAGAGAAGACTCTACACATGGACATCACCAGATGGGCAACACCGAAATCAGATTGATTATATTCTCTGCAGCCAAAGATGGAGAAGCTCTATACAGTCAACAAAAACAAGACCAGGAGCTGACTGTGGCCCACATCATGAACTCCTTATTACCAAATTCAGACTTAAATTGAAGAAAGTAGGGAAAACCACTAGACTATTCAGGTATGACCTAAATCAAATCCCTTATGATTATACAGTGGAAGTGAGAAATAGATTTAAGGGACTAGATCTGATGGATAGAGTGCCTGATGAACTATGGAATGAGGTTTGTGACATTGTACAGGAGACAGGGATCAAGACCATCCCCATGGAAAAGAAATGCAAAAAAGCAAAATGGCTGTCTGGGGAGGCCTTACAAATAGCTGTGAAGAGAAGAGAGGTGAAAAGCAAAGGAGAAAAGGAAAAATATAAGCATCTGAATGCAGAGTTCCAAAGAATAGCAAGAAGAGATAAGAAAGCCTTCCTCAGGGATCAATGCAAAGAAATAGAGGAAAACAACAGAATGGGAAAGACTAGCAATCTCTTCAAGAAAATTAGAGATACCAAGGGAACATTTCATGCAAAGATGGGCTCGATAAAGGACAGAAATGGTATGGACCTAACAGAAGCAGAACATATTAAGAAGAGGTGGCAAGAATACACAGAAGAACTGTACAAAAAAGAGCTTCACAACCCAGATAATCATGATGATGTGATCACTCATCTAGAGCCAGACATCTTGGAATGTGAAGTCAAGTGGGCCTTAGAAAGCATCACTACGAACAAAGCTAGTGGAGGTGATGGAATTCCAGTTGAGCTATTTCAAATCCTGAAAGATGATGCTGTGAAAGTGCTGCACTCAATATGCCAGCAAATTTGGAAAACTTAGCAGTGGCCACAGGACCAGAAAAGGTCAGTTTTCATTCCAATCCCAAAGAAAGGCAATGCCAAAGAATGCTCAAACTACCGCACAATTGCACTCATCTCACATGCTAGTAAAGTAATGCTCAAAATTCTCCAAGCCAGGCTTCAGCAATACATGAACTGTGAACTCCCTGATGTTCAAGCTGGTTTTAGAAAAGGCAGAGGAACCAGAGATCAAATTGCCAACATCCGCTGGATCATGTAAAAAGCAAGAGAGTTCCAGAAAAACATCTATTTCTGCTTTATTGACTATGCCAAAGCCTTTGACTGTGTGGATCGCAATAAACTGTGGAAAATTCTGAAAGAGATGGGAATACCAGACCACCTAATCTGCCTCTTGAGAAATCTGTATGCAGGTCAGGAAACAACAGTTAGAACTGGACATGGAACAACAGACTGTTTCCAAATAGGAAAAGGTATATGTCAAGGCTGTATATTGTCACCCTGCTTATTTAACTTCTATGCAGAGTACATCATGAGAAACGCTGGGCAGGAAGAAACACAAGCTGGAATCAAGATTGCCGGGAGAAATCTCAATAACCTCAGATATGCAGATAACACCACCCTTATGGCAGAAAGTGAAGAGGAACTAAAAAGCCTCTAGATGAAAGTGAAAGAGGAGAGTGAAAAAGTTGGTTTAAATCTCAACATTCACAAAACAAAGATCATGGCATCCGGTCCCATCACTTCATGGGAAATAGATGGGGAAACAGTGGAAACAGTGTCAGACTTTGTTTTGGGGGGGCTGCAAAATCACCACAGATGGTGACTGCAGCCAAGAAATTAAAAGACGCTTACTCCTTGGAAGAAAAGTTATGACCAACCTAGATCGCATATTCAAAAACAGGGACATTCCTTTGCCGACTAAGGTCCGTCTAGTCAAGGCTATGGTTTTCCTGTGGTCGTGTATGGATGTGAGAGTTGGACTGTGAAGAAGGCTGAGCACCAAAGAATTGATGCTTCTGAACTGTGGTGTTGGAGAAGACTCTTGAGAGTCCCTTGGACTGCAAGGAGATCCAACCAGTCCATTTGAAGGAGATCAACCCTGGGATTTGTTTGGAAGGAATGATGTTGAAGCTGAAACTCCAGTACTTTGGCCACCTCAAGTGAAGAGTTGACTCATTGGAAAAGACTCTGATGCTGCGAGGGATTGGGGGCAGGAGGAGAAAAGGACAACCGAGGATGAGATGTCTGGATGGCATCACGGACTCGATGGACATGAGTCTGAATGAACTCCGGGAGATGGTGATGAACAGGGAGGCCTGGCGTGCTGCGATTCATGGGGTTGCAAAGAGTCGGACATGACTGAGCGACTGAACTCAACTGAACTGAACTGATTGACATAGTTGGATTAATATGCACACTTATTACTGTTTTCTACTTGTTGCCCTTCTTTGTACCTATTTTTGTCTTCCAGTCTTTTTTTCCACCTCTTGTGGTTCTAACTGAGCATTTTACATGATTTGTTTTCTCTCCTTTCTTAGCATAATTCTTATATTTATTTTTTCCCTTTTTTTCAGTAGTTATCCTAGAGTTTGCATCCATGCTGCTGCTGCTAAGTCGCTTCAGTCGTGACTGATCTGTGCAACCCCATAGATGGCAACCCAGCAGGCTCCCCCGTCCCTGGGATTCTCCAGGCAAGAACACTGGAGTGGGTTGCCATTTCCTTCTCCAATGCATGAAAGTGAAAAGTGAAAGTGAAGTCACTCAGTCGTGTCCGACTCTTAGCGACCCCATGGACTGCACCCTACCAGACTCCTCCACCCATGGGATTTTCCAGGCAAGAGTACTGGAGTGGGGTGCCATTGCATCCATATCCACTTTCAAATAACAATATACTACTTCACCAATAGTACAAGTATCTTATAATAGCAAGATATTCCTAATTTTTCCTCTGTCCTTTGAATCATTGCTGCCGTTTATTTTACTTATACATAAATGAAAATGACCAGATATTATTGCTATAATTATTTTGAACAAACTTTACCTGTGAGATCAATTAAGAGAAATAAAAATAACAGCTGCTACTTTACCTTTATTTATTCCTTCTCTAATGCTCTTTCTTTCTGTATTGTAGGTCCATGTTTCTGATCTATATCACTTTCCTTCCCTCTAAAAAATTTCCACATTTCTTGCAACTGTTGGCACAAGGTCTATTGACAAGAAATTCCGTCAATTTTTTTTTTCTGAGTACATTTGTTTGCTGCCTTCGGAGCAAAGCTTCCGCTATTGCCTCCCTTGGACTTTCCATGTGATTTGATCTTCCCATTGAGTTGATATATTTGAGCTAATGATTTATACCACCTCATCCATCATCTTTTTTAATCAAGCCTCGGTCTTTAGACTTCTCTTTTTTTCACCTATCTTCACTCTCTGAAGACCATCCAGTCTTATATATGTGTAAATATGCTAATAACTCCCACACTTGTAACTACAGTTGAACCCTTCCTGTGAATTCCTGAGTTATATCTCCAACTACCTATTCAACATTTTCATTTGGATACCTAGTAAACATTCCAAATTTACCATGTCCAGGATTGAGCTCTCTTGATTTCTTTTTAAGTTTTTAGGGTTTTTTGTTCTTGTTTTATTGAGACATAATTTACCTAACATATAATTCACCCATGTAAAGTGTCCAATTCAATGTTTTGATTTTTTTTTTAACTTTTCATTTGCGTTCATAACTTGGTAAGTGTTGGCACCAAAACCCTAGCTTTCAGCCTATCTTGGCTCTAGACATGCCTTCCTCACTAAGCTAAATCATTTCTGGCTTTTGATTTAAAATGAAATATGTACAACTCTTCCTTCTACTTGAACACTTAGAGGCCATTGTAGGGTTATTAACTGGCCTAATTTCAATATTATTGTAACTCAGGGAGTAGGGAGGCCAGAGGAGAGTGAGAGAGAGGGCAAATGACCAGTTGGTGGAGCAGTCAGAGCACATACTACATTTACTGATTAAGTTTGTCACCTTATAAGGTCGTGGGTCACAGTACCCCAGAACAGTAACAGTAACATCAGAGATCATTGATCACAGATCACTGTAACAAATATAATGATAATGGAAAAGTTAGAGATATTCTGAGGCCTACCGAGATGTGACACAGAGACATGAAGTGAGCAACTGCTGTTGGAAAAATAACACCAACAGACTTGCTCGAGGCAGAGTCACCACAAACCTTCAATATGTAGAAAAACAACAACAACAACAACTCAGTATCCACAAAGCACAGTAAAGTGAAGTGCAACAAAACAGGGTATGCCTATAGTTTCACTGCCCCGAATATCTTAAAATTCTAAAAATGTGCTCCACCTATTCATCCTCCCTCCCCCAAGCTCCTGGCAATTACTGATCTTTTTATTGTCACCATAGTTTTGCATTTTCCAGAATGTTATACAGTTGGAATCATATATTATATAGCCATTTCAGGCTGATTTCTTTCACTTAGCAATATGCATTTAAGATTCCTCTATGACTTTTCAAGGCTTGATAGTTCATTTCTTTTTAGCATTGAATAATATTCTGTTATATAGATGTATCACAGTTTATGTATCCCTTAATGCCTGAAGAACATCTTGAAAAAATTGCTTCTGAGTTTTGACAGTTATGAATAAAGCTGCTGTAAGCATCCATGTATAGGTTCCCGAGTAGACATAAATTTTCAACTCATTTGGATAAATACTATAGAGTACAATTATAGATTCTATGGGAAAAGTATATTTAGTTTTACACAAAAGAAACTGTTAAATTGCCAGCAGCAGTAAGAGTTCCTATTGCTCCACATCTTTGCCAGCATTTGGTATTAACGTTTTGAGTTTTCACCATTATCATAAGGTGTGTACTGGTATCTCAATGCCATTTTAATTTACAATTCTCTAGTAATATATGATGTTGAGCATCTTTTCATATGCTTTTTGCTATCTGCAAACCTCTTTGGGGAGATGTCTGTTCATATCTTTTGCCCATTTTTTCTAATCAAGTTTTTCCTTTTTTAATGGTTAAGTTAGAGTCTTTTCAAAAATTAAGTTAATAAATACAGGTTCAAATATTCTCATTTCAGTGGACTCATTTAGCCAGAATCATCTGATATACAAGTGCATCACAAATTGGGATTGTGACTCACATAAGAATGGGGGATGAATAGAGAAAGAGGATTTCAACTTATTAAACTATTAATACTAACTCTCTTTTGACTGTTTTAAAATAACCAGGCACCTATTTGCAAAGCCAGAAGTAGCTACAGAGCCTGGCATGTTGTCAAAACTGAAACCAAAGACTCTAAATTTAAACTGGGCTCTTGCTGGCTAGGAAGTCTGCCCCCAGGAGGGAAACCCAGCTTCCCATCTCAGTTCCTTTCCTGCCTTTCTAGGATTCATAAGGAGGCAGGAAAGTCAGTGCATTTTCTTTGGATCCAGGGTTAAACTGATCAGGACAAACATGTTGCAAAATGCCCATGTCAGTTGGGTTATGGCTGTTCGTAAGGCATGTGGGCAGCTTATATATGGAAAAAGAAAGGTCCTAGTATTTGTCCAGTAAAACATTAGCCACCTACAAAGGTGCCCTGGTCTTTGTCCTGTAAAACATAAGAGGTCCATCATTTTGCTGGGATTTTTCCAATTTCTCTGATTTTTTATGGAGGTTATTTGTTAGAATCGAGGGGCTGATATCTATTGAGCTCATGTTGCAGAAAGATGTCTTCATTTCAGGATGGAGCCTGCAGATACAGCCTTCTTTGAGACACCCCCCGACACCACCTGCACACCTAAGAGGGCAATTTATCATAACATACAGCCTACAGGGAAACAAGCACAAAGGATCATTTACTGGGAACACGTGCGTGAAAATTCTGCATTCTTTCTCAAAGCAAAAAAAAAAAAAAAATTAGCCAAGCAACTCCCATTATTTCTGATACCTGGAATCTGCTTGTTGACAAAACCAGGTTCTCCCCCAAATTTAAGTAAATCAAAGAAGAGGGTAGAGTACCCTTTAGTTTGGTTTATAATCTCACAGTCTGATTCACCAAAGGCCAAATTCAGTTTTCAATGTATTGATGTTTTGTTTTGTTTTTTTCCCATCAAAAGAGGAAAAGGCACAACCACTCCAGATAATTCTATAGCAGTGTCATCCAAATTAAGACTCATACCTACCACACAATGCAGCAATGGCACACTTAAATATTCACTCCAGAGAAATGAGAGCAAATGTCCACATAAAATCTCATGCATAAATGTTCATTGTGGCTTTATCCAAAATAGCCCCAAACTGGAAATAATCTACATGTCACAAACAAAAGAATAGATAAATTGTAGTACATCCCTACATGGGGAGTACATCTCAGCAATAAAAAAGGAGCAAACTACCAAATTTCAAAAAACAGGCTAACTGAAAAGGAGTCATACCCAATAGAATGCATACTGCATGATTCCACTTATATGAAGTATAAAATTAGGCAAAAGTAATCTACAATGATAATAATCCAAACAGTAGTTGTTTTCTGGAGAGGGGATGGATTGGGACAAGGAATAAAGAAACTTTCTAGGGTAATGGATATGTTCTCTGTCTCAGTTGAGATGATAACTACATGGGAATATACGTTTGTCAAAATTCAACAAACCATACAAATTGAAATCCGCACATTCTATTATATGTAAATTATACCTCAATTTTTTGTTTGAAAAAAGAATATCAGAGGAGAAGAGAAGAATCCCCACTGAGGCAAAAGGCAGAGGAAGAAGGGCAGTGGTCCCTTCTGTTTCTGTGGTAATTGAAGCTCCATATTTGGTCTCTGTGTTCAGATGAGTTTTTATTACCCTGGGATTATTGAAAGTTATTATCAGCCAAGATGACAGCAGAAAGAAAGAGGAGACAGACCTTCCAGAAATCATTTTCCCCATGATTTTTTTAAAGCACATTTTTCAGTCATTATCTTGAGAGAAAACAAGCAGCTGGGTCTCTTAACAAAGAGGTTTAATAAGCTACTGGGAAAAAAGAGAGGGGAAATTGAGGCGAACAATGCCCATTTCGGTGCCAGCCACACAAAACCAAGCCTAGTGAGTGAAGCCAGTGGCTCCTCTCTGCCACTAGCATCGTTAGAGGCCTAACACTCAATAATGAAGGGTCCTCCAATTATTGGCGTGATTTGAGGCATATTGTTCAAAACATTCTAAAACCTGAAATTGCAGCCGCAAATGCACTGATGGCCCTCACCCTCATCTGTCAAAATAGATGTAAATGCAAAAGGAAAGATAGGAGGCTCTCTGGGACCCCACATGCATTGTCAGCCCACTTCTCTTGTTTCTTTTTACCTTCCTTGTCCTTTTAAATCCATCTGGGTCTGAGCTGCTGGCTTCAAAGTTTCCAACTGACCTCCAACCTAGTTTGTTCATCTCTTACCTCCTTTTCAGTTTTGCACAAAATTAGCAAAACACATGTAATGGGTGATTGGTAAGGACATCACGCAACATTCTGAAAAGGGAATATAAGGGAGGCTTGGCTTCTGTTTAAGCAGGCTTCTCTCCTGCCTCAGACCACACACATACACACACACACACACACACACACACACACACACGTTTCTGTTTAATTGCAAAATTCAGATGTTGGATGGTTGGGGGAGAGCCCTGTAACAAAGGAACACTGAGATGCCTTCTAAATTCTACTTAGGCTAAATTAACTATGTGGCCAACAATACCGGTACTGCTTTTTTCCTTAAACATATATATTAGCAGAGATGCAGGCTAAATAAATACTGTTTAATGAAAAATGAGTTATGTAAATGTAATTTATAGCATTAATTTGGGCTTGTAAATTTAATCCACTCAAATGTAGAAAGGTTTCCGTGCAATGAATATTTCTGAGGTTGTTTAATATACTGAGTCGCTGACAGAAAAACATGTCCTCCGCATCACAAAAGCTATTTTGAAACAATAAATTAAGTGCCTGCTGAATATTTACAATCATGAGTTTTTAACTCTTAGTTAAATTTTCTTCCTAAAATATTCAGTATGCCATCCATCCAGGCAGCAGACAGATTCTGGTGGCAGCAGTGCAAACACATGCATGCCGAGAACATTTTAGGTGAATAAGTGCCACAGTATGAGATGGTGGAGGGAGCGCTTTTTGTAAAATAGGTCTATTTAATGCCACCTGGAAAGCAGCAAGAAATGTAAATATTTGGGGAACTTTATGGTGCCCCAAAGGTACTGCCACTCACCATTCACCTGCTAAAGCATTTACAATGAAGACCCAAATATTAAAGGAAAAAGAAGTGAGCTATTTAGAAGTGTTTTAAGAGTATAAAGTTGAGATTTAAAACAAGGTAGTTTTTAAAATACTAAGATTATGGGGGAAGGGGGAGCATTATTCATTCCATGTTTTTGGAATAAAAAGGAAACCTGAAGATCTTATATAAAAGATGACTAGCTGGGAGACTTGAAGGAAGTCCATGGTGTCTGCTGGGCACTAGGTTGTCCTGCCTGCCCTGCCTTCTCAGTAAGATTTTGTCATGACCATCAAGTGGGATTGTGTGGTGGGAGCAAGTTACAAACTGTCCATCTTTATTATTAAGGTATGTTGCTTTTTATTTGGGGTTGAGCATCATTTCTCAGAATGAGAGTATTAGGCCATAGTGTTCACTGAGGGAAAAGTATGAAGACCTGTAAATGGTGTCTACTTTTAGTTTTCTCCTTCCTCCAGGTTTCTGCAGTAGTTTGTGCAGCCTTCCCTGGAGCATTGATTGTAGACAATTCAGGGAAAAAAAAAAAAAAACAGAAACTGGGTTTTGCTCCACAGTCTTACAGCCAGCCAGCCAGCCGAGCTCCTGACCAGCATTGCTGAGTTAACTTTAACCCATCCTCCCTATCCCCAAGCTTAGGATTGGATTATCCCCATGGCATAATCACAGTATTGATCCTCAAATGTTTTTGACCTCTAGGTCCTGGCGAGAAGAGAAGGGAAGGGAAGGGAAGGGAAGGGAAGGGAAGACCCACTGTCTATGTTTTGGGCAGGTGTTCACTGAGAGTACAAAACTTTTTTTCCTTTTTTTTAATGGTTGAAATACTTTATTTTACATTTTATATTAAATATAGTCTTTATGGTGGAGGTAGTTACTACAGGTATTTTTGTGGACTGATAGGTAGGTAAGGCTGTTCAGGGGATGCAAGAATAGAAAAGGTAGTGGAGTCTTACATACCCATATGCCAGGCATTTGTAGGACCTCAACAACATAAGTTCCTGCTTCCTGCTAATAATCCCTTGTTTTTCTATTTACTCTATATTATTTTAGTTTATTTTATATATTAAGACTTCTAGTTTTTCAAATATTATTGAATTTTTTCTGGCACCACTTGTGTCTTTCCACAGTTCTGTAATAAAAGAATTTCCCAGTCGAATACATTTGGAATAATGTTGTATAAGAGACCTTGAAAATTCATAGAATATGTGAATAAATTGAAGCTTCTGATGATTTCTGTATTTAAAAACCTGTTGACTGTCTTTAACTTAATTTTTCACAATGGTTTTTGTATTATAGACCTCTTTATTGTTAAGCATCTCAACTTTCTAAGAGGAACTGAATTCAGGGAATGCTGCTCTAGGCTTCATGCTGTTTTGTTGTTTTACTGCATTATTTATTTTTCTCATAACTTTGGCCCAAAGAATTTATCTTTTTATTAATTAATTCTTATCGGAGTATAGTTACTTTACATGGTTGTGTTAGCTTTACTGCACAGAAAAATGAAAGTGTCAAGCCTTCACCTCTGGCCTTGCTTGCAAAAACAGCCGATGCAGCTGATACAAGAACAAACACAAAGGCATGGCGTGGGCTCCCAGACCCAGAGCACTGACATGTTTTCACAGAGAGATACTTCTAACCGTACTCGTCACAACTGGATAATTCATTTGATTAACCTTTCTTGGATGAATGTAAACCGAGAAAAGCAGACATAGAAAAGCAAGATGTTGATAAAGAGATCAGAAGTGTCTTAAGGCAATTATTAATATTCTCAAGTATCAATCTATGCTAAAATTAAAGATTTTTCAGAGGCAATGCCATCTTGAAATTATAATAAGACTAAGTGGGAAAACATGATTTGATATAAAAAATTCTCTCCATATATAGAGCTTTTTAGTAATACATTATGCATAAAAATGAAGCCGCTTTACTGCCCAAGTCACGTACTGCTCTTAAGTAAGGTCCCCTTGGGCTGTGACCAGTATAACTTTAATAGAATTAGAAACCATGGGTAGCACTGTCGTATATAGTAGCCAATAGCTATATATGGCTATTTAAATTTAAATTAATTAATATTAAATAGAATTTAAAACTCAGTTCCTCAGTTGCATTAGCCACATTTCAAATGATCAATAGTTGTGCGTGGCTTGTGGCTGCCTTATGAACCAGCATAGATAGAGGACATTTCCATCAGCACAGAATGTTCTATTGGTCCTTGCTGGTTTATAGCAAACACAAAATGACAACTTTCTACATTAAAGAGAAAATAATTAGTACTTCGTATTCAGAGCTTAGAGAAAAGCTCATTAGGCATCAAAGAGATTTTAGAGACAACATTGAATAAATTAAATTTAAGTGATAAAGATTAGACTTGCTTTAAGCTAGATAGGAGTTTTTAAATGGGTTACATGTATGGGTAACCATGTATGTGTATATGTGTGTGTGTGGTTGTCTGTGTGTTAATCACTCAGTCGTGTCTGACTCTTTGTAACCCCATGGACTGTAGCCTGCCAGGCTCCTCTGTTCATGGGATTTTTCTAGGCAAAAATACTGGATAAGACTTTTAAAAACAGCTGACATAAAAATAATAATTTTTGAAAGATTGAAACAAAAATAGCTAAGAGTTGACTTCCTCTAGTTTTAATTGGTTAACATCATAGCATTATAGCAAAGTGTTCACAGTTTCTTAAGTAGTCTTTCACTGGTCCCTCTGGGTCACAGTGTGTGGTTGCTCAGGTTGTGTACTGAATTCTAGGGGCATCATTCATATTATGTGCAATGTGAACTGCAGGGTATAAGCTGCACAGAAACACACAGAAGCCGGGTAATCCTCGTTGCAGTTCTATTTAGAACATTGCTCAATATGACACTTTTCTAAACCAAAAATTCCTTTCAACCACATTATCCTAGTTTCTGAAATCAGTCATTTTGTTTTCAGAGTCGAGCTTTAACACAAGTCCATTTGCTTTGCTGGCATTTGCTTTGCTAAGATACTGACAGCATCAGAGAGGACTTCCATGTGTGAACTCCTTTTCAGACACAGACACACATGTCCAAGAGGATGAAAGGAGCTTTCAGTTAAACATTTTCCCTCAACCCAAAGTTGGGGTGGGACACATTGTCAGTCTGCCTGGCTCTGCCTTGTATGCACTCATGTGTATCCAAGGAGAGAAAATGTTCAGATGAAAATGCTTCCAGCCTTTTATACATGCACGTTTGTGTGCATTTAGAAAACAAAAACTGCAAACAATCACATAAGTAATAGAGCAGTACAATGCATGTCTCCCAGTGAACTCAGGAAGCATGGAAGGCATTATCTTATTCAGGCTGACAGCTGCTTGCTGATGCAAGGGAGTAGTAACCTCCACTGAACTTCTCCATGCTTTAGCTACTGGGAGGGGAAGGAATTTAAATTATCCACAGAGGCCATCAGCCCTGTGGCTGAAATATGACACTGAGAGTTGAGATGGCAAAGCTCTTGTAAGCAGAACTCCTGCCCAGCCTTAAAGAGGGCAAGACTCGTTTCCAGGAAGATCAGCCCCGAGTGCTCAGCGACTGGGTAGAAATCACTGGAGGGGCCGGTGGGAGTCTGGGACCTGGCCAGGGAAGGACAGACAGAGCAGGGAGGGGTGTGTCGTACAAGCAGGGGAAGGAACGCCCCAGGCAGCTGGCAGAGCCACGTGGCCACAGACTTCTTCTCTGGCCCGAGAGTGTCACTTAAGCCAGGCTCTTGGCTTCCCAGTCCATCTTCACTGCTGTCCCGAGACTCGAGTCACCACCCTTGAGATGCCGCAGAGCATCTGGGCACACACGTTTTGGGGCTCTGTCCCTCAGCCAGTCCACCAATGACTGTAGAGATGCCCACCCGGGTCCCACACCTGTGTCACTGTCCACACGGAGGCCTGGCTTCCAACCCCAGCACCTGCATTCATTTTCATTAGGGCTTTCGCGGGCTTTTGGAACATGCATTGCCACCTAATAGCAGGCCGGAAGTACCATGGAATTAACACCCTCAGAGCAGCCCTCCACAATTATAAACAGCCCAGCTCCCTGAGCATGTATGTGGCATTTTCCCATGGCACCAGTTGCCCACAGGGGCAACTTATGTGAAAACATACCATCTACTGGCTGCCTTCCCTTCCCTGTCCTCTCTGTTTCCCTCCTATATTTCCTTTATCAGGATATGCTTCCGGGGGACCCAAATTAAGATAATGACCCAGGAAAGAAATTTTCAAAGTGGCAGGTGCCCCTGCCAGGCTCTACCTGCCACCCTTTCAGTCACAGGGGCAGAGACCTACCAGTTGGCCCCTCTGGGCCCAAAGCTGTGCATAGCCTCCCACTGGACAGTAAGAGTGGGGGTGGGATAGGGGTCCAGGTGACCTCCTGCTCTGTCTTCTATCTGGGCTCTGATCCTTCACACAGAGGAAGATCTCCAGCCTACCCCACTGTCAGGTCACTGTGAAAGTTACCTGGAATCAAGAGAGAAACCTACAAATACCTTGACCTTGGGCCTTAGTTTCATGTCTCTCAAAGGAAAAGCTATCATTGTGCGCACTAAGTCACTTCAGTCATGTCTGATTCTTTGCGACCCAATGGACTGTGGTCCACCAGGCTCCTCTGTCCATGGGATTCTCCAAGCAAGAATACTGCAGGGGGTTTCATGTCCTCCTCCAGGGGATCTTGACCCAGGGATTGAACCCACCTCTCTTACATCTTTAGCATTGATCTCCAGCATTGGCAGGTGGGTTCTTTACCACTAGTGTTACCTGGGAATCCCAAAGGTAGCATAAGCAGACACCAAATCCTCTGTGAAACCTTCCCTGATGGAGATAGTAGAGAGAATGGCTTAGATGGACATTGCTGTGCCCTGATTGTCCTACCACTGCCAGCTGGGCCACCTTGAACAGGTCCTTAACCCCTCTGTGCCTGGGAGGTCCTCATCAGAGAGATGGGAAAGTAATTGTAGGTAAGCCATAAGGCAAGGCAACCCCCTCCAGTACTCTTGCCTGGAAAATCCCATGGATGGAGGCGCCTCATAGGCTGCAGTCCATGGGGTCGCGAAGAGTCGGACACGAACAAATGATTTCACTTTCACTTTTCACTTTCATGCATTGGAGAAGGAAATGGCAACCCACTCCAGTGTTCTTGCCTGGAGAATCCCAGGGACGGGGGAGCCTGGTGGGCTGCCATCTATGGGGTCACACAGAGTCAGACACGACTGAAGCGACTTAGCAGCAGCAGCAACAGCATAGTTTATTGAGGAGAAATAAATTAAGGTCCTTAGCACAGTGCCTATAATATAAGCTTCCCATATATTTTAGCTGATATTAATGTTTCTATTTTTCTACTCCCTCAAATATGGTTAGTTTTGTCCTGTGAGTTTCCATGGATCTCTGAACACACCACCACTCTAAAGCTAATCACCATTTGTAATTATTCATTTCCTTCCTTCCAGGTGGATAAGAGTATCGTTCATCCGACCAGCATCCAATTCAATGTTTAATTCAGCTCAGTATAATGTAACAGGATGTTTTAAAAACTATTAGGGTACTTTTCTTTTCTGCTTCCCTGAGCATACAGCCTCTGGCCTGGCTGGCCTGAGGTGTCCATCTGCCAGGGGGAGAATTAGGATTTGTTACAGAAGTAAAAAGAGAATAATACGCAGCTTCTGGTAGGCAAATTAGGATTAAGCAAAAAGATAATAGCTGCATAAGCTGGGCTATCTCCTCTAGAGAGGGTTTTCCAAATCCCTTTATGTCCCAGCTTTCATAAATCAAAAGCAGAGTATGAAGCACCCAGCTCAGAGAGATTTCCTACATGTAAAGAAGACGATCTCGCCACCTGTGACAGCAAAGCCACATTTGTGGCATGATTATGGGGATGTGCCATAGGGTCAGGGATTGTATTAGAATATTTCATACAGGCACAAACCAATCAGAAGAGAGTTTAGTGATGAGTGTCCACAGCGGCGGTGTTGGTTGTAGCCAGTGAGGGGAAGCCATGCACAGGAGCTACAACAGAAAAGTCTGCCCTGGGGGCCAGGCATTAGAGAGAGGAGAACAGAGATTGGTAGACACACCAAGTGCTCTCTTCTGCTTCTCCTCCCTCTGGGAAGTTACATCAATAAGTGATGCTAACTCCATGGCGGGAGGAGGTGGGGCGGGAGAGAGAAGAAGTATCTCTTGCTCACACTCTGCAAAACATGACCACCTCTTGGGCAGTCCCTGTAGCAGCCGGGTGTTCACTATACCAAGTGGGCAGGGCAGCATAGCCAGGCAGAGGAAGACCACAAGAGCTGTGTTGAGTGGATACACAATTTCTAAGGCCATGCACAGATCTCATGTTCTAAGTCTTATTGCATCTGTTCCATCTTCTGACAACTCTTCAGCTCTTTGGACCTTGTGGCTACCATTCACACTCTGTGTCTGACAGTAAACTCTGCCCCCAGTCTACTCCTAGTCCCAACTGGATGGCATCCTTAACTGCAGGCAGCTATCAAAATAAGCCTATAAAGATGTGTCAGGGGCCCTAAAGACCACCCTCTTATTTGATGATTCACCAGAAGGATCCACAGGTTTCAGTAAATAGTCACACTCCTAGCCATGATTTATTATACTGATGGTGGTGGTGATGGTTAGTTGCTCAGTTGTGTCCGACTCATTGCAACCCCATAGATAATAGCCTGCCAGGTTCCTCAGTCCATGGGATTTGCCAGGCAAGAATATAGGAGTGGGTTGCCATTTCCTTCCCCATTTTTATAGTAAAGGGATACAAACCAAAAAATCTGTAGACTTTGCACCCCAAAGAAGCATGGGGAAAAGTCTAGCAGAAACAGGCACAAGATTCTAAAAATCCTCTCCCAGTTAAGTCACACAGGACACTCTTATTTTTTCCAGCAAGGAGTTGTGACGACACTTCTGAAATGTGGCCTACCAGGGAAGGTCATCACAAGAGACTCAGTGCCAGGGTCTTACTTGGGCTGGTCATAGAGGCACATTCTGCCTAGCAGACCCCCAAATCCCAGGGTGCCAGAAGGAAAGAGGTGTTCAGCCTAAAACACATTGTTTGCACAATTTAAGCTGAGTGAGCCATTCATACCAGTTTGGGGAATGGCTAGAAACCCTCTCAAAATCCAAGTTCTCAGATGCCAGCCAAAGGCCCACCTTGCAAGCAGCACTTTGTAAGGAGAGCAGTCTCAGGCCTGCCATTTAAGTATTTCCTGGACAAAAGATTAGCTGGTTTCAGAGTGCATATGGTTTGGGACTTGCCAGTTGGTCCAGTGGTTAAGACTTCACCTTCCAGTGTACAGGGGGGTTTGATCCCTGGTCAGGAAATTAAGATCCCATATGCCTCTTGGCCAAAAAACCAAAAAATATAAAACAGTAACAACATTGTAACAAATTCATTAAAGACCCTAAACATGATCCACATCAAAAGAAAACTTAAAGTACACATGTTTCAACAACGTCCTCCTTATCACTTTATTCTCTATTAAGCAAGCAAGAGGAAATCTGAGCTTTGATTACCCACAACACATCACTATTGATAATGCAATCATCTCATAATAAAAATAAGTTGTGTGGAAACAGTGGAAGACTTTAGTTTTTGGGGTTCCAAAATCACTGCAGATGGTGACTGCAGCCATGAAATTAAAAGACGCTTACTCTTTGGAAGGAAAGTTATGACCAACCTAAACAGCACATTAAAAAGAAGAGACATTACTTTGCCAACAAAGGTCCATCTGGTCAAGGCTACGGTTTTTCCAGTAGTCATGTATGGATGTGAGAGTTGGACTATAAAGAAAGCTGAGTGCCGAAGAATTGATGCTTTTGAACTGTGGTGTTGGAGAAGACTCTTGAGAGCCCTTGGACTACAAGCAGATCCACACAGTCCATCCTAAAGGAGATCAGTCCTGAGTGTTCATTGGAGGGACTGATGTTGAAGCTGAAACTCCAATACTTTGGCCACCTGATGTGCAGAGCTAACTAATTTGAAAAGACCCTGATGCTGGGAAAGACTGAGGGCAGGAGGAGAAGGGGACGACAGAGGATGAGATGGTTGGATGGCATCACTGACTCCATGGACATGAGTTTCGGTAAACTCTGGGAGTTGGTGATAGACAGGGAGGCCTGGCATGCTGTGATTCATGGGATCACAAAGAGCTGGACTTGACTGAGTGCCTGAACTGAACTGAACTGTGTTTCACTGGACTTCTCCAATATTATATTCACATACCACATTGAAACTGGGACAGGTGGAGGCAGATGCAGTCAGCAGCCCCCACCATGACTCCCCTGGCCTGCTCCAGGGTCACCTGAAACAATTTCTAAATGTGCCATCAGTTTTCTGAGTCTCTACAAAGCAGAACTGTGTATACCTGTTCATAGAGCAGAGGTACCTGGGAGTCAGGGTTCCAGGAGTGGCCCTCAGTTAATGGGGGACAGAAGTTGGTGATTTAATTATCTGGGTTGCCGTTTTCTCAGCGGGACATTTCTGAGGTGGGCTATACAGTCTGCCCTGGGTCGACTCAGAACCAAGACCCAGTTCCCCACAGTGGTCACGTGCTAATGGATGCACCCTGTTGATGTTCCTCTGTCTCCGGGTCACCTCTCCACCCCCTCACCTCTTTCCTGAGGTCATTCCCCTATTAACTGCTTTGTTGTTTTTATTCAGTCGCTAAGTCGTGTCTGACTCTTTGAGACCCAGTGGACTACAGCACGCCAGGCTTCTCTGTCCTTCACTATCTCCCAGAGTTTGCTCAGACTCACGTCCACTGAGTCGATGATGCCATTCAACCATCTCATCCTCTCATCTTCTGTTGCCCTTAACTGCTTACACCCTCCATGTTCAGGACATAATTGAGAAAAAAAACTCTCAGAGTCTCTCGGATCCAAGAATCTGTTCCATGTAATCAATCAGAAAGCATTTCACTTAAAAGATTTCCCCTGCTGCTGCTGCTGCTAAGTCGCTCCAGTCGTGTCTGACCCCATAGATAGCAGCCCATCAGGCTCCACCGTCCCTGGGATTCTCCAGGTAAGAACACTGGAGTGGGTTGCCATTTCCTTCTCCAATGCATGAAAGTGAAAAGTGAAAGTGAAGTCACTCAGTCGTGTCCAACTCTTAGTGATACCATGGACTGCACCCTACCAGACTCCTCTGTCCATGGGATTTTCCAGGCAAGAGTACTGGAATAGGGTGCCATTGCCTTCTCTGAAAAGATTTCCCCTAAACATGTTCAAATATATTCTACCGATCCTTTCTTTCTAGACTTATTCTCAGATGTCTACATTTCAGCCTCTGGTGTGTGCTTATGAAGAGGTACATTGCCCTGGTAGGAAAGTATGTGAGTTTTGGAATCAGAAATTCTAGGTTCAACTCCCATATCCTTCCCTGTAGAATGCCACTCAGAATTCAGAGGCAGTGTCCAAGAGGCAATGAGCACAATGGCTGCCACAGAGCAAACCCTGCATGCTTGCAAAGCTCTATCCTATTCTGCATAAGAGGTTCCAACTTAAGCTGGGGGAAGGGAGGTCCCACTCAAACTTCCACCCAACTCAGTGACTTTCTCCCTTCAAGCACTGTAGGATGAGAAGCCAAGGCAAGGCTGTTCTGAAGCCATCCTTGTGCTTTTAAAGTGTTCTGGAGAGAAAGCACTCTGACTCATCCTCCAAATGCCACCTGGAGCTGAAAGTCCTGGATGCCATTCTGTAAATATCAAGTGCCTCCGAAGTGCTGGCTAATAACAACATTCAAAACCAGGGCGGGCAGAGAGCCCACGAGGAGCTGGCTGCTTAGCACTCTCTGAAGCTCTTCACTTTTGTTTATATCTTCAAGGTCTACTTTAGTCCCTGCCAATGTTAAAGTTAAAAAGTGCCTCTCCAAGGATGCTTTTAAAAAATAAAATCCTGGGGAGATGGAATCTGTGGATGCAGCAGTCAAAAGAGCCTTGTTTGGGGGTCAGAGAGACCTTGGCTAAAATCTTGGCTCTGCCCCTTAGTAACTGGCTCTCTTGGCAAATTTCTTCTGTTCTCCAAAGTGGGGAGGTGACGTCACCTGCTTCATAAAGCTATAGCTACAGTTACAAAAGGCAATGAAAAGGACCTTGCCCAGGGCCTACATAAAAGGGAATGTTTTTATCACAGATAATCCCACAATCCGGTATTACTTATTTTCTACCTTTTCTACTTTAGGCCTTCTAGAAATGTGGCTAAGGAGGAGTAAAACCATGTGATCTAGACTTTATTTCTTTTTTACCCTTCTTTCTCTGTTTGAGACTATGACTAATAGGATAATGGTCAAAGATATAGGACAGAAAAGATGAGGGAATGAAGAAGGGTCTCATGAATTTACAAATTAGATAGGCTATTCTAGGGGCTGAATTTTGTCTAGCATCAAGCAGACAGCACTTGATGAAAAAAAAGTTTTATTTTTTAATGTCAACAAGTATTTAATCAAAGGTAGCTTCAAAATTGGGTGATTAGGGTCAAGCAATTTCATTAGTACATTAAGACTTGCACTTGAATATTATACCAAAGTTAACCATTTGGAACTACCCGTATGTAAAAAAATCTCAGTGGCTAAGACTGCTGCTATGACATCCTTCATTTCTTCCAAAGTAATGGTGAGTAGATGACCTGCCAGAAGAAAGGTTACATTTTTTACTCTCCCTTGCAGATAGGTATGGTCAGGTTATTAAGTCACAAGTAAACTAAAGTAAGAGGGAGTAGTACATGTAACATCCCAGAATATTCTTAAAGGGATGCTCCTTGTAATCTTTTCTGCTGGCTGGAATGCAGCTTTGACGGTTTGAACAGAAGCAGCCATCTTGGACAACAAGCTAAACTTGAGACTCGAGATCAGCACAGAGAAGGGATACAATATTCCCTGTTGCTATGAACAATCGCACCCAACCCTGGACCCAGACTTTCACATAAGAAAAATAAATTTCTTTTTTCAGCCACTTATTACTTTGGGCTTTCACTCTCTCACAGCTGATTCTAATCCTAACTAATTCAGTCTGGATGGCACAGATACCTAATTTGCTATAAAATGCTCGATTTCTTGGTTTTTTTTTTTTAATGCATCAAAATCAAACATTAAGATGCATTAGCTTAGTTTCCTATATTTTTTGGTTCTGCTGTTAACTGAAGTCCTACTTTAGGAAGCAACAGGAATTGTGTTGGTTATCACTTGGATAAAATTTGCTTTGCATGTACAAAAATCTTATTTACTCCTACTATTTGATACTTGAGAGATTTGGATGTTTAATAGATCTTTACCGCTGAATATTTTTTCCCCCTAGTTGTACACAGATGCTGTCCTTGAGCTATACCCATCCTTCCCAACAAACAAAAATTCTCTGAATATATTTCAAGTTCTTTTTTGGGGGGTAGGGTGGGGGTGGATACTTCATCGCTCTGAAGTCACCAGGTAATGCACTCTAATAAACACATTTTATCTCCATTTGAATCAGGGCTCCACCTCCTCATTCCACTCCTTTTTGGCTTTGTTTTGACTGTGTGTGTGCGCACATGTGTTGCAACAGGAACAGAGATTTGCGTTACATATCTAAAAATACATACATAAAAAAAAAAACAAAAGTGCTTGCTTTCTTGCTTTTCTTCCTTCTTTTTTCTTTTCTCTCTCTTTTTTTTCCCCAAAGACTTTGAGACTATATAGCCTTTAGAGAGAGAGAATAAGGAAAAAATAAACTTCAGGGCAGAAAAGGAACCAAACACATAAAACATTGTATAATCTTCAAGGGCTCAAGGTCCCCTGGATGCCTTTCTAGGAACTTTCCTAGGAACCTCCCAACATTATGATCAGTGTATTATGGGACTTCCCCGGTGGTCCAGTGGTTAAGAATCCATGCTCGCAATGCAGGGGGCACAGGTTAGATCCCTGACTGGGGAACGAAGATCCCTCATGCCACAGGGCACCAAGATAAGAAAAAAAAGAAAATTGGTGAGAAGAGTCAGTGTATTTTGTAGAAGGGGACATTTTGGTCAGGTGGGGTTGGCATCTAGCTACAGACTATAATTTAAGGTTGTCAAAAAAGCTCCCCTCCATAAATAGATTTCCTTTTGAAATTTCTCCCTTTCTACTCCTACTTTTTTCTTGAGGTAAGTGCTAAAGTCTTTTGAGCTGCAAATGTTATCTGGGAGGAATAAAATGTTAAGTCATTAGAGCCAATAGTTTAAATGTCATTAGCTTAACAGATGAAACATAGCTGTTAGTCTCTAGCTACTATTTGTAATTATTTAAATCTGCCTTCCCCTGAGAGCATACATTCCCCCGAGGCAGGAGCCAAGCCTGCTCTGTTCACTCCTGCCATCCCAGGGCTTCCCTCAGTGCCTGGCACCAAGCAGCACAGGCAACATTTATCAAATGGATGAGTGGGAATAGAATGAGAGGCAGAAGGTTCTGATGAAAGAAAAGAAAAAAGCTGATGCTTTCCTCAAACGAATAGGGATTATAGGTGGAAGGCAGGTGGGCCCACATAGGGAGGCCAAAGAGCTAATAGAAAGAATAGTAAGCCCTGCAGAAGTCTCCAAAAGAAAGGCTGCCTATATCAGGGCAAGCTCTTTAAAAAAATTATTTGGAAAATAAAATTTTATATTTCATGAAGTCTGTCTTCATGATACAGACCATTCCTAAATATCAGAAAGTCCTGTTGAATCAACTGAAAGACATTATTTGCATTGAAATGTGATCATGGCTTTGCTATCACCATCTTGATGTTTTACATCTTTGTGAACTCAGGAAAATTTTGAGATGACTAAAGAATGTGGTAAGTTACCTTCCCCTACTCATTCAGTAGATATATATTGAATCCTTAATGCAAACAAGGAAGGGTTCTTAAGTCATGTTTTGCACTGGAAACACTTCAGTGATAGTTAAAATACAGATTCCTGGGTTGCTCCTGGATCTCCAAATCAGACTCACCCAGAGTCGGACTTAAGAATCTGGACTGTTGAGTTCCCACTGTGATTTGGATGCAAGCAATCTGTGGTAGGTTAGTCAACCAACATTTGGGAATCCTTGTTTAAGAGGATGCTGTCAACTAAAAAGGATGCACAATGTGAGAGCAGCAAGTTAAGTTTTATTTGGGGGAAAATGAGGACTGCAGCCCGGGAGGCAGCACCTCAGACAGCTCTGAAAGACTGCTCCAAAGAGGCAGTGAGGGAAGGTCAATAAATAAGATGTTGGTGAAGAGGGGTTTCAGTGCAATCAAGTGCTTACATTAAGAGAGGTTTTCTGCTAGTCTCAAGGAAGGTTTTTTGCTAGTTTCATGATGTCATTATGAAGGGATTTAGTGCTTTTCTAGATATGAAGAGATGCAAAGAATGGGATCATGAAATAAGTCAGTTCCTGGAAATATCTAATCGTCTAAAGACCTGTTTCACCAGACTCCCTGGAGTACAGAGTGCCTCACTCTACCCTGAACTCCCTCAGCAGGTGTTGAAGGTTAATAGCTGCAGCAGCACAGAGTTCATTCTCCACAGAGGCAGATGGCAAATGCCCTTGTTCTTATTCACTGACAAATGGCCATTTTGTAGCGGATAGGCAAGTTCCAACTTGTAGTTGACAGTACCAAGGTGATGCTGTCATTTTCAGTGAGGAGTTTGCAGTCTCAAGTGGAATTACAGGATGTGGATATAAATAATGGAATATAAGTTAGGTGACAGGTAGAAGTGTTGATATTCTCTTGTAAAGACTTCATATGGGAAGTCTCATTTAATCTGGACCCCTATAACAAGTGAGCCAGGAGCAGGAGGTAAGTGGTAGAAAAGAAACTTGGTAAACCTCTAAATCTCAACAAGAAACTTAATTATCATAAGATCATAGATGCTAGAAAGGACTTTAGAGATAGCTCTGAGTCCCGCTTCTCTATTTGAAAGGAATCCAGGGGTCAGAGGGATTAGGGACCCGTACAGAGTCACCCAGCTAGTTACCATGAGGACATGTGCTGACATGTATGTCTCTGAACTCCCAAGCCAAGGCCCTTTGCCCCACCTCCCTGACTCCTGTTGATTGGCCCGGGACTAGGAATGTGTTTCTGTCACTCCTATGGACTGCTTGGCTTGTGTCTCTGAGAATGCACTGCCATATGGGACCAGGTGTCAGGAGGGGCCTCCTGGGGACCAAACAGACCACAGGGCCAGCCGGCAGGCTCTCTGCTTCTCCACTCAACAAGCCCGTTTCATTTCACCCTGTTGCTAGCAGAATCTACAGATAAGTGTTGGGGAGGGCTAAGAAGCACACACACAAACACACACACAAACACACACACAGAATGAATGAGTAATTCAGAGACACTGAGATGCCACCATTGCCCAGGCTGGAGTCACGTTCTGTCACAAGTATTGAATCCATAGATAGGACTGTGAGAGATGGCATGTGTTCATCCACCCTCACCAGTTAGAACCTAACAGGCCATCCAGAAACACCAGTAGAGGTCCACCAACGAATTTCCTGGGTCCCTGCCAACAAGGGCTATTCCTGGAGATGAACTAGCCTCTCACCCGATGCAGTGCTCCTGATTTAAGGGACAGCTACTGTGGTGGCTGCACTTCTGTGGATTGCAAAGATTCAGTAAAATTCTTTTCATAAATTTGTACTGAAACATACCATTCAAAAAAGTGCACAAATTATAAGTGAATCATGTAACTGGCCCCCAAAACAAGAAACAACCTCACTAGCACCCCCAAAACAACCTCTCATGTCCTTTTCCAGTTCCTACTCCAATCAAGCGTCACCCAACTTTCAGTACACTTTGTTAGTTTTGTCTGTTTTTGAAATGCATGTAAATGGAACAAGTATCTTATATCTTCAATATTTAAGATACTTGATGGTTAACAAGAAATTGTCTGTATATATCTGGAAAGAACTTTAATTCAAAAAGATTCATGCAACTCAATATTCATAGCAGCACTTTATAAGTGCCGAGACATGGAAGCATTTGTTGATAGACGAATGGAGAAAGACGATGCCATTTATATACAGATATATATTTATATCAGTTCAGTCACTCAGTTGTGTCTGACTCTTTGTGACCCCATGGATGGCAGCACATCAGGCTTCCCTGTCCATCATTAAATCCTGGAGCTTACGCAAACTCAAGTCGTAAATTTGGTGATACATATGTAAACACACGATAGAATACGATTCAGTCATTAAAAAAAATGAAATGCCCATTTGCAGCAGCTGGATGGACTTAGAGATTACCATAGTAAGTGAAATAAGTCAGTAACAGAAAGATAAATATATATCACTCATATGTGGAATATAAAATATGATGCAAATGAGTTTATTTATAAAACAGAAACTTATTTAAAAAACAGATGCACAGACATAGAAAACAAACTTACAGTTACCCACAGGGAAAGGGGGTTGAGGGAGAGATAAATTAGGAGTTTGGGATTAGCAGATCAAACTACTATATACAAAATAGATAAACAAGTTCCTGCTACATAGCACAGGGAACTATAAATATCAAATCCTGTGATAAACCATAATGGAACAGAATGTGAAAAATGCATATATATATATATAATGCATATATATATAATGCATATATATATAAAATGCATATATATATATATATATACTGAATCACTTTGCTGTACACTGGAACCTAACAAAACATTGTAAACCAATTATACTTCAATTAAAAAAAAGGAATTTCCAGCAAAGTATAATAATTTACAAGTTTAAAGAACTAAAAGAGTAGATAGTATGCTTTAAAATGGGATCTATTCTAGAACGAGCTAGGACAGCTATTTGACCTGTATTTCACTTTCAGAATGGGCCTCAAATTTAGATCATCTCCAAATGACATTAATATACATTCACAGAGATTCACGGATAAGACTGGAAAAACAGTCTCATCATACAATTTTAAAACTGTGTTTCATTTCTGGAACTACATTGTCTATCATGAATTAATATTATAAAGAAATCTTATAATTCCCTGGTGAACTCAAGGTATATTGCCTTGAATTTTTTGTATTAAAAGCATTGAATTGTTAAATGTAAACATTTTCTATATGCTGCTATTTTGGTAACTCTATGTTGGCTTTCTCATTTTTCACATATTAAAGTCTCAAAAAATTAGAAATGGTCCAGACCCGGGCATGGTATATGCTGCTAACACAGCCTTAAAGGCTGGAGAAGTCAGGAGGAGTCTATGAAGGAAGTGAAGCCATCACCTTCCTAACAACTTCCTGCCAGGAGGAAGTTTCTTTTTAGTACTTCATTCTCATAATTATTATAAATTCCTATGGTATTTAGGAAAATGAATTTCTGTACTTTTAATTCAATGTGTCAACACACCTTCACATTTGCCAAGTTGCCTTTATGTCTTCAATTTTTATCCATGCTTCTTTGGTGTCAAAATATTCTATCCAGCCAGTATAGGCTAACACAGTAACATTCAGGGCAGTGTATTTCAGTGCGGGGTCCTTAGATCACCTGCATCACAGTGATCCCAGATACTTGCTACTCATGCACATTTCTGAACCCCACCCTACCACACCTGAAGCAGAATTTCTAGAAGTGGGCCCCTAGGATATACTTCTTAGGCTCAAGACTTGCAGTTTCTGTGTCACCTTATGTTCTTCCTTTTAAGAAACTGCCTTTCTAAAAATACTGATGACCATACTTCAGGAACATGCATACTCAGTCGACAGGCAGGTCCACCATTGTTAGGAAGTCCCATGCTAGAGCCAGTAACGCTCAGAAAAACAATCAAGTGTGAAGGTTAAAAAGCTCAAACCCTGGTTTAAGATCCAACTACCATTTCTCAGCAGTGTTTTTAAGCAAATTTAGTTCAGTTCAGTTCAGTTCAGTTCAGTTGCTCAGTCGTGTCAGACTCTTTGCAACCCCATGAATTGCAGCACGCCAGGCCTCCCTGTCCATCACCAACTCCTGGAGTTCACTCAGACTCATGTCCATTGAGTCAGTGATGCCATCCAGCCATCTCATCCTCTGTCATCCCCTTCTCCTCCTGCCCCCAATCCCTCCCAGCATCAGAGTCTTTTCCAATGAGTCAACTCTTCGCATGAGGTAGCCATAGTATTGGAGTTTCAGCTTTAGCATCAGTCCTTCCAAAGAACACCCAGGACTGATCTCCTTCAGAATGGACTGGTTGGATCTCCTTGCAGTCCAATGGACTCTCAAGAGTCTTCTCCAACACCACAGTTCAAAAGCATCAATTCTTTGGTGCTCAGCTTTCTTCACAGTCCAACTCTCACATCCATACAAAAATGACAACCTTTTTAAGCCTCAGCTTCCCACTTGAAAAATGGGAAAACTAACAGTGCCTAACTCATAGAGTCATAATGAGAATTAAATTAGGTAATGGTCTTAAAGCTTTTGAAGTGTCTGGCACATAAAAAACATTCAATAAAAGGAAGCGACTCCTATCATTTGGAGAAGGCAATGGCACCCCACTCTAGTTCTCCTGCCTTGCAATTTTGATTTTTAAATTTTTTAAACTTAAAATTGGCAAGAAAATCCTGGATGTTCAAGCAATATGATCAGATATAATGATAACAATCTAAGCTAACACTTGCCTATACTGCTCTTGGGAATGCTCCATGATACCACATTCCAAGAAAACAATCTGGCAGTAGAAAACAAGAGCCTTTGCAAGTTGTTTTAAGGTACAAGTCTTATAAAACATACTATAAAATCGATCCATATGAATGTTATATTTTTATGCTATTGACAATTCAATTTCTGATCGTCCACTGCTAGTAACACAATCCAATTTATTTTTATACGTTGATCTTGTAGTCTGCAATCTCACTAAATTCACATGTTAGGTCTAGTAGAATGTTGAGAGGCAGCAGCCATACTTGCCCTGTTCCCAGGTATGCCCTTGCTTATGGGGAAAGCATTCAGTCTTTCACTCTTAAGTATGATGTAAGCTGTAAACTTTTTGTATATGCACTTTATCAGGGTGAGGAAATTCCTTTATATTTCTAATTTCCTTAAGTTTTTTCCATAAGTAGGTGTTGAATTTTGTCCACATCTTTGCCTACATCAGTTGTAATATATGGCCTTAATTTTCTAGTCTGTTAATATGGTGAATTACCATGTTTGGTTTGCCCAAGTTATACCAACTTTGTGTTCCTGGGATAAGCCCACTTCATCACGAGGCACTATGGATTAGCTTTTTATTACAGATTTTTGCATCTATGTTCATGCAGCATAAAAACATGTTTTTATTTCCAGTGTTTAGTAACTGGCATTTTCCTAGCTCTAAGGTACCACAGGATAGACAGTAATTTCCCAATACACAAATTGCATTTCCTAGCACGGCCTAGGTCTCTGTCAATATTGTCACTTAATGGCAGTCAGCAATGCATAGCATCTTATTCATGAATGCTTGATTCATATAATAGTATGATAAATAGACATCTATTTGGTGGCTTTGCCATTGAATATTCTTTATTTACAGTTCATAAGTTTTCTCTCATTAAATTCCAAAGGCTAAATGGTAGCTTATGTCATGCTTTATGTATTGATCAAAAGTGTTTTTATATTTAAAAAATCAGTGTCTGTGGTGCTTTATTCTCCAAGTGGATAACAGTTGAATATACTAAAGTAAATGCAAATAATCAATGTTTATGCTAGGAAAAGCTTTATATAATAATAGTCATGATAACACTATGCAGCTTAGAAGGCAGTTTTACATGCCTCTATGTTCGGCATTATTAGCCCATTTCACAGGTGAAGAAACTAGGTTCAGAGAGCTTTCAGGTCTTTCTCATGCTCCCTCAATGAATAAGAATCAGTGTTTGAAAATATAAAGTATTTTTATACAGAGACAGAAATAATTAACTAGCAAATTCATAAATTCTCTGTATTTTAATTCCAATGGCTAAATGTTAGCTTAAAGCCATGTGTTATGGCTTGAAATGCACTCACGCTTTAAAAAATAAACATCCACTGCACTTTGCTCCCTGCTGTAAGATGATGACATATTCAGATACCATGAAGGAAATAAAAATACAGCATTACTTACTAGCAGGTCTTAATTGTTCTAATAAAGAACTTCGTTCAAACAAATGACAGGAGAGTCAGCAGTACTCCAAAAATTGTGAATAGTGTAATTATTCTTCCTCAGTATATTCACTAGCCCTAATGTAGTCTTTAGGGCATATCTCCACACAACCTGTTGTTTTAGGTCTTAAATCACATGCTCCTATTCTATCAGCCGCTTGACCTCCAATGTAAAGAGCTGTTTCTTCTTTCTCTAGACTCTTCTTGGAAACTCCACTCAGACCAACAGAATGATCCTCCTTGTGCGTGTGGAGCCAAACCCCAGGCTGCAGAGCTCCTGAGCCATCTGCCAGTCACCACTTCCAGACCCCACTGCAGAATTTCTCGAGGGGAAGAGTCTTAAGCCCGCATCAGAATCACCTGGAAGACCTATTAAAACACAGTTTACTGGGCCCCTCCCGGAGAGTTTCCAAGTCAGGAAGTCAGTGGTGGGGGCTGAAGATCAGCATTTCTTACAAGTCCCCAAGAACCTGACCCTGCTGGTCCAGACCACATGCTGAGCACTTCTCTAATGGATGAATGACTGAGCATCTGATTTTCCATCTTCCTTCTTTTTTCTCCAGAAGAATAGAAAAGAAGTTTATACAGTAGACAGTAGATTAAAACTGGCCCTAGTAACTTGACTCCTTCCACCACCTCCTTGGAGCAGTTTCTCAGAGCTGCTTGCAATATTGTCTCCCAGACTTGAAGAGCTAAGAATTCCCACCAAATAAAATAACTCTCTACTTTCAGATTATGAGTATATTTTTTAAGTTGACAGTGGGATGAATTGGAAGAGTGGAATTGACATGTATAGACTACTACGCATAAAATAGATAACTAATGTCAGCCTACTGTATAGCACAGGGAACTCTACTCGTGCTCTGTGGTGACATAAATGGGAGAGAAATCCAAAAAAGAGTGGCTACCTGTATAACTGATTCACTTTGCTGCATAGCAGATACTAAAACAACATTGTAAAGCATTTATACTCAATAAAAATTAATTTAAAATAACAATTTAAAAAATTGACCCCAGAAGAGCTTGTTTCTTTGCTCAATAGACCAAATAGTTTAAGAATGGCAGGTTTACAGTAAAGCCCAGGCCTTTATGAATTTTAAAACTTTTTAATGTGAGAGCTCTTTTAGAGAGCTCTCAGGAACATCTTTTTTTTTTTTTTTTTTTAGTTTGCCGCCTAAAAGAATATATACAAAAATATCAACATTTATCTTTTGGAGACAGAATTGCAAATAACATTTTTGTGGGCTATCAGTATTTCTGCTCTTTACTCACTACAACAAACATAGTAAACTATGTAATACAAACGATCTTCCCTGGTCGCTCAAACAGTAAGGAATCTGCCTGCAATGTGGGAGACCTGGGTCCATCCCTGGGTCAGGAAGACCCCCTGGGGAAGGGAATGGCAGCCCATTCCAGTATTCTTGCCTGGAGAATCCCCATGGACAGAGGTGCCTGGGGGGCTACAGTCCATGGGATAGCAAAGAGTCAGATATGATTGAGCGGCTAACACTTATGTAATACAAAAATTCAGCCAGTTAAAATCATATATGTAAATTTGTCAGGCATGTTAATAAAGGCATAAAGAATAAATGAAATTTCTTCTTACAACTCTACAAGCTAAAACATTTAAGAATTTATTTATCTTTCATCACAGACCTAGGACCCACCTACTCTGCCTCCAACCCTGTACATTACAGATCAAGCGTGACGCCTGTTCATAAGTCAAGAGGAAAATGGCAAGTTCTGGGATTTGTGGTCTCCTCTTTGGTCCACACACTCACTACCATAGATCCAGTCTTCCCAGGTGATTACTTCCCAATAATGCTGGTCTCTTCCAGCTACCTTCACTCATTCCTCTCAGACCTTCTCCTGGACCTAAAAATAAGGTACTACAACTTGCATGTACAATGTTCTCCGAACCTCTTTAGGGACTGAGGAAGAGCATACCCTGCACTGACCTTCATTTTCATTCACATTCTCAAAGAACAGTTTATACAACCAACTCATGCATTTCCCAAATTTACTATAAGACTAGACTAAGTCACTTAAAGAAATTACCAAAGTAACCTAAGCTGAGTGAGAAAATCAGAATTTTGCCCACTTAAATTTTCATATGTATTCAGGTAACATTTCATAATATGAAAAACAACAAAAGCCAACTTCTGCCACTTTCAACTCCTGGTCTATACAAAATAATATTGGTTTTTCTTTACTATACTTGCTAAGTTGAAGGGACTTCTTTTAATTTTCATCATGGATTTTTTTTATTGCAAACGCAATATTGAGTTGAAAAATTAAGGTAAGGTTTTCAGATTTCCCATGCCAATATTTTTCCTTCCTGACTGATTCACTTTAAAAATCCAAATAGCAAGAATTTTTTCCTGTGGTTTGAATAAACATACACATATCTACTTAACTGTGTAACAATAGAAAACCACATTTTCTTGATTATTGTTAATTCATTGCCAAATTAAAATGTACGCTGTCTCTTCCTCCTACCACAAAAATTGTGCCTGAAACAAAATAATAATTCTGGTTTGTTGAACAAAACATCATCAAAATCAAGACAAGGTTTTTCTTAATGACCTAAAATATGTGTTTTCTCTAAAGGAGGAAGAAATTTAAAAGGCAGTGGCAGCACAGTGTTTTTCCAGGAGATAGTAATTAGAAATAAATGACAGCTTCTGACAGAGTGAAAGCAAGAAGGCCCTGTTTACATCTTATGCTAACTACAGCCCAGGTTTATGAACCTTCATTATCCTAGAGTTATCTCTCAACCATATCCTACAAATGGATGTGATTTGTAGCTTTAGCTCAACTGGGATTTGAGACATGTGAGTGGGTTTTTGTTTTGCTTTTTTATTTTTAATCTGAAGAAGGAGGGTTTTGTTATAGCCAAACAAATTACAACATCAAAAAAGCAGCAGCAAAAAAAAAAAAAGCAGCAGCTATAGTGCATCCTGTTGTTACCTCTTTTAAAGAGATGTCAGCATTATTCTGGGAACTCTCAAGCAAACTGAGACTCCAATGTAAACCTCTGTAATTCTGAACAGAACTCATTTCTAGGAGCTGTTCACTCTGGGCATGACAGTTCATCATTCATCCAAATGGGAAAAGCAATTTGCACAAATAAGCATGTGTGTTAAAAGGCCAAGAGAATGAGAGCACAACCCTCTGGGAGGTCTTCCCTTGTTCACGCGTGCATTTGTGCCAAGTCACTTCAGTCACATCCAGTCATGTCTGACTCTGTGCGACCCTATGGACTGTAGCCCACCAGGCTCCTCTGATTATGAGATTTTACAGGCAAGGATACTGGAGTGGGTTGCCATGCCCTCCTCTAGGGGATCTTCCTGACCCAGGAATCAAACCTGCATCTCTTATGTCTCCTGAATTGGCAGGCGGGTTCTTTACCACTAGGGCCACCTGGGAAGTCCTCCCTCACTCATACCCAGAGGGTTTTGGTTCCCACTCTTTCCATTACTCCCACATATTCATTTGTAGCCAGCTGTCCAGCCATCCAGGCTTCCCAGGTGGCACTAGTGGTAAAGAACCTGCCTGCCAATGCTAGAGACCTAAGAGACCCTCAGGTTAGGTCCCTGGGTTGGGAAGATCTCTGGAGAAGAGCAGGGCAACCCATTCCAGTATATTTGCCTGGAGACTTCCACGGACAGAGGAGCCTGGAGGGCTATAGTCCATGGGGGTAGCAAAGAGTCAGACACAACTGAAGTGACTTAGCACGCAGGCACGCACATCCAGCCAGCCTCCTCCAGCCACCCTCAGCCACCCAACCCTAAGGGAACAGCATGAAAAAAAGAGGAGAGTCGGGGATTAGGAAATGTCAAAATCCAATTTGGCTGACCCAGTGGAGGAAAATGAAAAACAGCCACGCCTTATTGGCTCCAACACTGAAAGCCCCAGCAGTGGCAGGAAAAATGAAAGAAGAGAAAAATAAGTCAGCCACAGGAAAGAAGCAGGGCACAGAAATGGCACAGAACTGAAGAGAACGACAATCAGAGAAGACTCTTGGGGAAGGGCCAGAGTGTATAGGAAGGTGGGAGAACCCGTGAGCGAGGAGGGGACACAGCTAGACAAGCAAGGCTACTGGAAGATGTCCACAGGAAGGGCATGGTGCCCACCAAACATGCCCAGTGGCTCGCATGATTACCACATCAGATTACTGCGTACTAGGTGTCAGCTCACTAGCTTAAAGTAAGCTTATGCTTACTTGATTGTTTTTTCTAAGAGGTAATACATTGCAGAACACTTTCCTTCAACAGTTAGTAGTTTGGAATAATTCTAAGTATCCCATTATCTAGAAAATTCACTTTCCCATGATCCGTTATTCTCCAATCCAACTTGATAACTAATTTTATAATTTCTCTGCTACAAACTACATGCTTGTGTCCCCCACAAAAAATTCATATGCTGACACCTAATCCCTAATAGAGTGAATGGTATTTGGAGGTGAGGCCTTGGGGAGGTGATTAGGTCATGTAGGTGGAGCCCTCATGAATGGAATCAGGGGCTTATAAAAGAGACCCCAGACAACTCTCACATCTCTTCCGCCCCGTGAGGACATAATGAGAGGACGGCTGTGTACAAACCAGAAAGCTCTCACCAAACACCAAATCTACCTTGATCTTGGATGTCCCAGCCTCCATAACTGTGAGAAATAAATTTCTGCTTTTTGTAAGTGAACTAGGTTCATAATGTTCTGTGATAGCAGTCAGAATGGACTAAAGACATTCACCTTTTTTAGTAGAAGTTCTCTTATGTAGCTCCAAGACTCTGAACAAAGGAGGTTCTCTGCTCTTTAACTGAAATATTCTGGCTGGTACCCACAGCACAATGAATCCACATGGTTCCAACCAGTTGAATCTTACATTTAGCAAGGATTGGTTCTTTGTACCTATTTAATCCCCATACTATTGAAATGATGTAATTAAGTTTTAAAAAATATGTACATTGGTGGAAAGTGAGTGCAAAGGAAAGAGTTCTCATATAAACAGAATGGAATCCTTTGAAAAAAATTAAATGAATTGGGTTTTTTTTTAATTGCTGATTTTAAAGATGAGAAAAAGCACGTATAAAAATCTAGAAATACACTGCATTGTCTTCTAAATGTCTTCAAACTCTTTCTCCATTTTAAAGAAATAAAAATAAGAAATTACAGAAAATGCAGGGAAAATGCAATTCACACAGATCCAAATTCAGAACAAAGACCTTACATCAAAAGCCTGGTAAAGGGACTTCCCTGGTGGCACAGCGGATAAGAATGCCCAGTGCTGGGGATACAGGTTCAATCCCTGGCCCAGGAAGATCCCACAGGCTGTGGAACAACTAAGCCTGTGAGCCATAACTACTGAGGCCCAAGTGCTGCAACTACTGAAGCCTAGAGCCTGTGCTCCACACAAAGAGGAGCCGCCACTTGCCACAACTAGAGAACGCCCACGCTAAGCAACGAAGGCCCAGCACAGCCAAAAACAAATAAACAAAATTTTTTTAAAAGCATGGTAAATTACCATACCTGCATGTATAATATTTTACATGTTTAAAACACGTATATATATCATTCTATGGCTTCATCCTTCAATCAGATTATTTTTCCAATCAGCTTTTTTTTTTTCCTATCAACTATCAGCCCAATGACTCAGAGAAGATAACTTCCACCACATTCGTTTTAAAATCCCCCTCCCACCAATTTTTAACCTTCAAAGTACACAATGATGCTGGTAAACTTCAGCATCTTTCATGTGTAGGATGGAGTTGTAACTCGTCTAGCCGTCTACTCAAGGATCCTTCTGTCCTTACAGTAAAATTTGGTTGGTTCACAGTCCTGTAAGCATAGCTGCTCTTCTGGTTTTTGCAGAGGTGAAGTGTCAGTTGAACAATGGTTTTGAGCCAGCTTATCTTAAGGGTGAAAATGGTGGGTTTCTTTGAGCTCTTAGACTTTCTCCTGAGATGTGTGAAGTAGAGTAAGGAGGTATGTGAGTCAAGTACTAAGTCACACTGCTCCTCTATTCCCAGATAAATCTCTCCCTGAAGCAGGGTCTCACCATCACTTTGCATTCGGAAAAGACATCCTTCATTTGGTTTTGTTTCTAAATTGAACTTAAAAGTTCAGTGCAAACATTTCAAGCTCAATGCAAACCTGGCATGGAAAAATTTCAAACAGTCCTTTTCCTGCTATGACATTCTTTTTGCCATGGCCCAAATGAGTGAGTTAATGAACTTGAGAAAGCATATAAATTGCCATGGTGGGTGTTCTGCAGTAATCTTCATTCACTAAGAAGTGGGATTAAATAAAAGGCCTCCAAACTATGATTCATTTCTGTTTATCTGGTGACGCAGTACAAAAATGTCTCAGGAAGGACAGAAAATAGAGAGAAACCTATAGCCAATTATATGAGTCTTATTCTCCATTAGTTAGAAGGTGGATCACCAAGGTATTGAATAAAACCACAGAGGCATGTCTTGTGACCATAATACCCAACTGGATCATTTCTAACAGCACGCTACTCTATATAAAATTACTTTCTACAATAATCGTTACTTTCTTTATTTGGTTGTTTAGTTTTAATTTTAAAAATACATTCTAATTTAAAGATATGATTCAAACTCCATTCAGTATTTCAAGTATGAAATAAAATTTGCATTTACCAAACAAAACATCATACCTCACAGTTCATCACTCTGTTTCACTGTTTAAATTATAAATACAAAAACTCTGTGGTGTGTGAAATGAATTTCTGTAAAGAATGCCTTAGCCTACATTTTAATAGGAGTGAATATAAATCTGTTTGCTGTACTTGAAAATGAAAAACAAGCTTTCCCACCAAAAATGGGTCTTTTCCTATACATATGTTTTTTCCTTAGAAGTTGTTAAAGTTGTAAATATGTCTGCCCCACAACAGAAATGATACGTCTACCTCACTTGATCTCAACTGGAGCAATTGCTCAGAATTTACTACAACAAATTTACATAGGGGAAGGGAGTATTTTATCTTTGCCATTGTTTAGAATTGCAAGCACATGGTGATAATAAAAAAAGCAGACCAAAAACTAGTCAAATTTGTATTGCTTTTAAACTCTCTACAAACCAGGTGCTCTCTTACCATCTACACCTAAGGCAGACTGCTCCCTAGACTCTGCTCTTGGCAAGTTACTACCACCAGGCAAGGGCACAACCATAATCTGAGGTCTAACAAGGAAGCTCGGAGAAGGCAATGGCCCCCCACTCCAGTACTCTTGCCTGGAAAATCCCATGGACAGAGGAGCTGGTAGGCTGCGGTCCATGGGGTCGCGAAGAGTCGGACACGACTGAGCGACTTCCCTTTCACTTTTCACTTTCATGCATTGGAGAAGGAAGTGGCAACCCACTCCAGTGTTCTTGCCTGGAGAATCCCAGGGACAGGGGAGCCTGGTGGGCTGCCATCTATGGGGTCGCACAGAGCTGGACATGACTGAAGTGACTTAGCAGCAGCAGCAACAAGGAAGCTGCTTGAACTAGTGTTCCAATTCTGGTTGAATTCAAATACAGAAATCAGAGGGCAGCTCAACTTCAGGATATCAGTGGGAAATGATAAAATGCTGGGTGAATTTTAAAAGTGGTATACAAACAAGTCCAGGTACCACTGGGTTATAGGAATGTTTTAAAATAAAGTTCCAACTCTCACCTCTTGGTTAACTGACAAATGCCTTCTCGAGTTTTCACTTTTCATTCTTGATTATAAATATCTGTTGACTGGATGAAAGGATAGATGATCAGGGTGAGTCCATGAGAGAGGAGCTACTATTTATACACTGACTCAAACCCACATCTCTCAGTTTTCTCAGAGAAATGCTGATGAGATGTTTTTTACGAAAAGCAAATAAGCAAGTCAATTGAACAGATCACCAGCACTCAGCATCAACAGCATCTAGACTCCTGGTCTGAGTCTAGACCAGGAATTGTGCATGTGAGATCTAGAGCACAGAAGGAAGCCCAAAGCCAAGGATGGCCACCTTTGTGATAAATGCCAGACAGTGTCAAACAACTCTCTCTCTCTCTTTTAGTTTGTAATGTTCTTCCTCAAGCCTTTAGTAAGCATAGCAGAGAAGTTCTTGTATACATATATATTTAGATACATGTATTATATATATATATATATATTTTAGAAAACTTACAAATTCTTGCCTAACTAAAAATGTTATGGCATTTTTCTTAAGTGCTAGATTTCTAATTTAAAAAAAATTAGATATGTAACAAACAACAAAGGTTTACTATATAGCACTGGGAACTCTAGCCAATATCTTGTAATAACCTATAATGGAAAATAATCTCAATGTGTATATGCATCACTGAACCACCTTGCTGTGTGTGCACCTGAAACATTGTAAGTCAACTATCTTCAATTATATATATATATATATATATATATATATATATAGGAAATTTTTTTTAATTTTTTTAAAAAATTCTAAAGCAGCTCTCTGCCTTGTCCTGTAACCCTCACTGCTGACATGAGGAAGGTCAAGAAAATAAGCAAGTAGAATATAATTGAATCTTCCACTTTGGAAGGCTCAGCATATCCAACCTTGTCAGTCATGAAGACAACACTTAATCTTAAACTCTGACCCTGGAGCATTTATAATCTGTAAGGGTCAGCACCTAAACTTAGAATCAGACGAAAGACCCATTCCAAGAGGAGTTCCTATGCTGCTGTCAGAATAAAGGGGTTTTCTCATTTTTAGACTAATCCTCCCACTAGCAAAGAATAAAAGTTTCTCATTTCTACCTTTCTTTCTGTTGATTTTATTACAAGACCCTTTACAAGTGAAGGGAATAGAGAAGAAACTTATTTCAGAAGAAAAATTGCTCCCTAACAGAAAGAAATAAACGCACACACAAAAAAATAGTAAACCCCAAGGTTTTTTGGTAACAGATTTTTTTCCTCTTTATATTGGATAATGAGTACACTACTGAAGCCAAAATAAAAGCAGTAAAAGAAATATACTTAGAGTATGTTTTTAAGAGTTTGTAAAATCTCCAGCTCCAAAGAAGTAGAAGTGAGTTCTGGCTAAATTTGATGCTTTACACAAACTGCATTCAACATGTGGCATAAAAACTAAACCTACACATGAAATGTCCATGTAGTCAGATATGTAACCATATGGGTCAATATCACCTCAACGATTTCTTCAGAAGTTTATTATAATTCTATTATTTAAGTAGGTAAGATGTTATATCCAAGAAGGAAAGGGGAAAAAAAGAGCTAGAAAGTTCTTTTTTCTTTTACTCTAGAAGAGTTATACTTTACTTCAACATTCCTTACGTAAATGACTCAAAATATTTACATGCCATTTTCTCATCCACATAATCATCAGAGCTGTATTTAAGAAACAAATTTCACTGTATCCTATCTTCAAAATGACTGTGATATTTCTACTCATGAAGCGATATGGTATGGGAAAAGATTCATAAATCTGCCAAGGGAGATAAAGGAGACAGAGCAAATATTTCCCTCATAATAACTAAATACTAGAGATCAAGGATTTCCCTGGTGGTCCAGTAGCTAAGGCTCCATGCTCCCAAATGCAGAGGGCCCAATTTTGATCCCTGGTCAGGGAACTAGATCCCACATGCTGCCACTAAAACATCCTGCATGTCGCAAATAAAAAATTGAAGATCCAGTGTGTCACAATTAAGACCTGGGGCAGCCAAATAAATAAATTAAATTAATATTATTAAAATAAATGCAAAAACATATGAGTGCAGCAAATCAAGTGTACCAATGTCTGCATGTGTGTGCATAAATTAAAACACATGTACATGTACACACGCCTCACAATTCTCTCAAAACTTAAAAATGGATTCTATTCCCAGAGTGACATACTGTTAACCTGAAAAAAAAAAACCAAAACTTAATGAACCTTCATTAAGGTAAGAAATTAGTAAGTAAGAAATTTGATATAGTCCCTTATCCACATCTCCCACATCTCTGTAACTTCTTAAACTATTTCACAAAAAGGTCTCCAAAATCTTCTGTTTGCTTTCATATGGGCCAGTTGTCATTGGGTCTGCAATATATATAGTTCCAAAGGTAAAAAGTTGAAGAACTGATTCTTACCAGAGAAAGGAAATATTGCCCAGCTTGAATTTCCCCTTCCTCCTCCTGCAAGTTGAAATTCTTCCTCTAATCAGGCTATTTCCAAACACATGAAATGAACCCCAAGGAAGAGGAAATTAAGCATCACAGGATGTGCTTCAGGATCATAATGAGACCTGCAAAGGTCTCTGGAACCCAGACAGTGATCACCTTGCTAGGATACATTTGCTCTTATCGAAACACATTTTCTTCTAACTAGCTGCAATAACAGTAATAAGAACTAAAACAGTCATCTTTCTGTTTTCCTTTGCCCTCCTTTTTTCCCATTCTCTCTCTCTTTCTCTCTTTAACTTACAGAGATACAGAAGATGAGGTTGCTTTGGTTACCATTTAATCAATCTCATCGCATACCATTTTATAAGTATGAAATTAATTCTGAGTGATTCTGATTAGAGCAACTGTACCCTATCTCTGATCAAGCCTAATTGCAACTCGATGCAGGGTCTCTGTCATTGTTGTATGTAAGTAATGAAGCCTGAATTTCAGCCAGCAGTGCCTTGTTAATGAATAAGACCGATGAGAGTCCTGCGCATTGTCTCCAGTGACCTCTTCTGCATCATAAAGAGTGAACAGCACTGATAAACACACTGAGATGGTTATTATCCATTATTCAGTTTCACAATCGGCGAACACCTGGCACAGAGGCAGCCAGTCACTCTTTACTTCCCATCCCTATCTATGTGGGCTCTGAACTCTGACACAATATAGCACGCCAAATTCCCTTTATCAAAGGAAATAAGTTATGAAGAAATGGCTGGGGGACCTCTGAGAGAGGTGCTGTTGCTGTTTTTACATTTCCTTGCTTTTTGCAAGGAATCGATTCTGATGGCTATCCTGCAAATGTTAGACATGGCTTTGAGAGAGGTTTTCAATGTTTTTCTTTTACATTAAGAAAGACTTAAAGACCAAGGAGCTCTGCCCCAGCTCCTGAAGCCTGGCATGTGCTTAGTCGCTCAGTCATATCCGACTCTCTGCAATCCTGTGGACTGTAGCCAGCCAGGCTCCTCTGTCCATGGAATTCTCCAGGCAAAAATATTGGAGTGGGTTGCCATGCCCTTCTCCAGGGGATCTTTCAGACCCAGGAATCGAACCCAGGTCCTCTGCATCGCAGGTGGATTCTTCACCAGCTGAGCAACCCAGGAAGCCCGTTAATCTGACATGCCTCCAGATTAACAAGACAATGAGGACTTCAAAGAACAAAGAAATGCAGCATTGCCATCTTTGAACCTATAGAAAAGGCAAATCCTTGCATTTTGCTTAGTCCTGGCTACTCATAGACTTTGAATTAAACTAATTCTCTTCTGGTCCCTGGGTCAAGAAGATCCCCTGGAGTAGGAAATGGCAACCCACTCCTGTATTCTTGCCTGGAACATTCTATGGACAGAGGATCCTGGTGGACTACAGTCCACGGGATCACAAAAAGAGTCAGACACAACTGAGCATGCAAGTATGTTTCTGATTTTATAAACCCTTATATCCTGCCTTCAACTTACTTTAAGAAAGAAGACTGCCTGCTTTAGAAAAATTTCATATTTCTTTTGTCCTTGCATGATTATAGTTAATTTATGATCATTTTATTGTATGAAAAAGTTCCAGTGAATATTTTTTTTCAGCAATAGTTCATAGGCAAGTTCTGAGTCTCAGCTCAGTTCAGTCGCTCAGTCGTGTCCAACTCTTTGCAACCCCATGAATCGCAGCACACCAGGCCTCCCTGTCCATCACCAACTCCCAGAGTTCACTCAAACTCACGTCCGTCGAGTCGGTAATGCCATCCAGCCATCTCATCCTCTGTCGTCCCCTTCTCCTCCTGCCCCCAATCCCTCCCAGCATCAGAGTCTTTTCCAATGAGTCAGCTCTTCGCATGAGGTGGCCAAAGTACTGGAGTTTCAGCTTTAGCATCATTCCTTACAAAGAACATTCAGGGCTGATCTCCTTTAGAATGAATGGACTAGTTGAATCTCCTTGCAGTCCAAGGGACTCTCAAGAGTCTTCTCCAACACCACAGTTCAAAAGCATCAATACTTCGGCACTCAGCTTTCTTCACAGTCTAACTCTCACATCCATACATGACCACAGGAAAAACCATAGCCTTGACTAGATGGACCTTTGCTGGCAAAGTAATGTCTCTGCTTTTCAATATGCTTCCTAGGTTGGTCATAACTTTTCTTCCAAGGAGTAAGCGTCTTTCAATTTCATGGCTGCAATCACCATCTGCAGTGATTTTGGAGCCCCCCAAAATAAAGTCTGACACTGTTTCCACTGTTTCCCCATCAATTTCCCATGAAGGGATGGGACCGGATGCCATGATCTTCGTTTTCTGAATGTTGAGCTATGAGCCAACTTTTTCACTCTCCTCTTTCACTTTCATCTAGAGGCTTTTTAGTTCCTCTTCACTTTCTGCCATAAGGGTGGTGTCATCTGCATATCTGAGGTTATTATATTTCTCTCAGCAATGTTGATTCCAGCTTGTGCTTCTTCCAGCCCGCATTTCTCATGATGTACTCTGCATATAAGTTAAATAAGCAGGGTGACAATATACAGCCTTGACGTACTCCTTTTCCTATTTGGAACCAGTCTGTTGTTTCATGTCCAGTTCTAGCTGTTGCTTCCTGACCTGCACATAGGTTTCTCAAGAGGCAGGTTAGGTGGTCTGATATTCCCATCTCTTTCAGAATTTTCCACAGTTGATTGTGATCCACACAGTCAAAGGCTTTGGCATAGTCAATAAAGCAGAAAGAGATGTTTTTCTGGCACTCTCTTGCTTTTTCCATGATCCAGCAGATGTTGGCAATTTGATCTCTGGTTCCTCTGCCTTTTCTAAAACCAGCTTGAACATCTGGAAGGTCATGGTTCACGTATTGCTGAAGCCTGGCTTGGAGAATTTTGAGCATTACTTTACTAGCATGTGAGATGAGTGCAATTGTGCGGTAGTTTGAGCATTCTTTGGCATTGCCTTTCTTTGGGATTGGAATGAAAACTGACCTTTCCCAGTCCTGGGGCCACTGCTGAGTTTTCCAAATTTGCTGGCATATTGAGTGCAGCACTTTCACAGCATCATCTTTCAGGGTTTGAAACAGCTCAACTGGAATTCCATCACCTCCACTAGCTTTGTTCATAGTGATGCTTTCTAAAGCCCACTTGACTTCACATTCCAGGATGTCTGGCTCTAGGTGAGTGATCACACCATCATGATTATCTGGGTTGTGAAGCTCTTTTTTGTACAGTTCTTCTGTGTATTCTTGCCACCTCTTCTTAATATGTTCTGCTTCTGTTAGGTCCATACCATTTCTGTCCTTTATCGAGCCCATCTTTGCATGAAATGTTCCCTTGGTATCTCTAATTTTCTTGAAGAGATTGCTAGTCTTTCCCATTCTGTTGTTTTCCTCTATTTCTTTGCATTGATCACTGGAGAAGGCTTTCTTATCTCTTCTTGCTATTCTTTGAAACTCTGCATTCAGATGCTTATATCTTTCCTTTTCTCCTTTGCTTTTCACTTCTCTTCTTTTCACAGCTATTTGTAAGGCCTCCTCAGACAACCATTTTGCTTTTTTGCATTTCTTTTCCATAGGGATGGTCGTGATCCCTGTCTCCTGTACAATGTCACGAACCTCATTCCATAGTTCATCAGGCACTCTATCTATCAGATCTAGTCCCTTAAATCTATTTCTCACTTCCACTGTATAATCATAAGGGATTTGATTTAGGTCATACCTGAATGGTCTAGTGGTTTTCCTACTTTCTTCAATTTAAGTCTGAATTTGGCAATAAGGAGTTCATGATCTGAGCCACAGTCAGCTCCCGGTCTTGTTTTTCCTGACTGTATAGAGCTTCTCCATCTTTGGCTGCAAAGAATATAATCAAGCTGATTCCAGTGTTGCCCATCTGGTGATGTCCATGTGTAGAGTCTTCTCTTGTGTTGTTGGAAAAGGGTGTTTGCTATGACCAGTGCGTTCTCTTGGCAAAACTCTATTAGCTTTTGCCCTGCTTCATTCTGTATTCTAAAGCCAAATTTGCCTGTTACTCCAGGTGTTTCTTGACTTCCTCCTTTTGCATTCCAGTCCCCTATAGTGAAAAGGACATCTTTTTTGGTTGTTAGTTCTTCAAGGTCTTGTAGGTCTTCATAGAACCGTTCAACTTCAGCCTCTTCAGCGTTACTGGCTGGGGCATAGACTTGGATTACAGTGATATTGAATGGTTTGCCTTGGAAACGAACAGAGATCATTCTGTTATTTTTGAGTGTAGAGGACAGGAAATCTGTATTTTCTGGATAGTACTAGATACATTTTCCATACCCCAACAACTTCAAAGTTTGAGGATGATGCTAGGGGAATGAGAGAGAGGAATCACAGGATATCGGAGTGTGTGGCCTCAGAGTCTTAATACATAGATTTGGCAGTTTGAAGACTCTGTGTGTGTGTGTGTGTGTGTGTGTGTGTGTGTGTGTGTGTGTGTGCGCACGCGCATGCGCACGCACTCAGTCACTCAGTCCCGCCCAACTCTTTGCGACTCCAGGGACTGTAGCTCGCCAGGCTCCTGTGTCCGTGGAATTCTCCAGGCAAGAATACTGGAGTGGGTTGCTATTCCCTTCTCCAGGGGACCTTCCCAAACCAGGGATCAAACCCGGCTCTCCCACATTGCAGGCATATTCTTTACTGTCTGAGCCACTAGGGAAGCCCTTGAAGACTCTAAAGTCAGCTTAAACTGGGGAATCTCAGCACGTCTCTATAAAAACTGGCATGTGCCACCCAAACTCAAAAAGAACAAATGGGTATCAGAAAGGCAATTTAGGTGCACACCTGAAAATGAATTTTTGGGTTCATAGGTCCTCAACTAGAAACAGGCCCACAGGCTTAAAGGCAGTGGTGACCGGCCTCTGCATCCAGCGGCTGGTTCAAAAGTGTTAACAGAGACATACATAGCTCCCTCTCCAGCAAGCACTCAAATCTTGCACACGTTTTTCTCAACATCTCTTTCCAGCACCAAAAAAAACCCACAAACAACACAAAACAGAAAGGGATACATTCTTTTCCAAGACGGTACTTCAATTTTACAAGTATGAGTATAAAAGAAAACACATTTTTATCAAAGCTCAAATTGGCACCTGAACATTTACTCAAGTTTATACAAATGTGAGTGACTTAGTCAGGCAAGGTCAACAACTGTAGATTCCACTCCATTAAATTGTTGTCCTGTTATAATTTTTCAAAAGCCCCAGAAAGTAAGAGGAAACACATAATGGCAATGTACTGAATGTACCTCCAAGGGTCAGATCGTGTTGACATTGTGGAACCAAGCCCTTCTCAATACCGCCCTTTGGTCCCACCATTGGAAAAGCACCCCCGTGAGAAGCACGAAAGTGCAAGTCAAGAAGAATGGAACATTCCTAAGGTAAAAGGACTATATTTTGTTCAGGCAGGCAAATGATAATGTGCCATTTTCAAATACACTCAGATAGCATGAACACTTTGTCATTCTATGGTTGGTTTTGTTTTCTTTTTTCAGTTTGCAATCCTGTCCCAGGTCTCCCAGAAATGCTTGGCCAAGGAAAAAAAAGATGCCTTATAAACTGAAATCCGATTGCCCAAAATCAAAACCTGTGAGAATTCAAACTCACAGGTCTTTATTCTCAGGGTAGACTCAGGTCAGGGCCATTCACCATTTTTCATCCATCAAACAAACAAAGCAGTTTTTCAAGAGATTGGTGAGTTGAGCACCCTCACATGGTGCTGGTGGTATAAAGCGTCTAAGGCTTTTAGAAAGTCATTTGACACCATGCGTTAAGAACCTAACATTTTAATATGCATGGCCTTACATTCAGCTCTACTCTTACAGCTATGAGTCTCCATCTTTAGTGTACCTTAAAGTCTCTAGAACTTTTATTTAAAAGCAGATTCCTGGGCTCTGATCTCAAAGATTCAGATTCTGCAGATCCAGTATGAGACGCCTGATATGTATTTACATTGGATTCAGATGGAGTCAGTTCAGTTGCTCAGTCGTGTCCAACGCTTTGCAACCCTATGGACTCAGCACGCCAGGCTTTCCTGTCCATCACCAACTTCCGAAGCCTACACAAACTCATGTCCATCAAGTCAGTGATGCCATCCCACCGTCTCATCCTCTGTCATCCCCTTCTCCTCCCTCCTTCAATCTTTCCCAGCATCAGGGTCTTTTCCAATGAGCCAGTTCTTCACATCAGGTGGCCGAAGTATTGGAGTTTCAGTTTCAGCAACGAACATTCAGGACTGATTTCCTTTAGGATTGACTGGTTGGATCTCCTTGCAGTCCAAGGGACTCTCAAGAGTCTTCTCCAACACCACAGTTCAAAAGCATCAATTCTTTGGTGCTCAGTTTTCTTTATAGTCCAACTCTCACATCCATACATGACTACTGGAAAAACCATAGCTTTGACTAGATAGGCCTTTGTTGGCAAAGTAATGTCTCTGCTTTTTAATATGCTGTCTAGGTCAGTCATAATTTTTCTTCCAAGGAGCAAATGTCTTTTAATTTCATAGCTGCAATCACCATGTGCAGTGATTTTGGAGCCCAAAAAAATAAAGTCTAACACCATTTCCACTGTTTCCCCATCTATTTCCCATGAAGTGATGGGACCGGATGCCATGATCTTAGTTTTCTGAATGTTGAGTTTTGAGCCAACATTTTCACTCTCCTCTTTCACTTTCATCAAGAGGCTCTTTAGTTCTTCAGTTAGGGTATCACAATATAAGAAGAGCTCCTCCAAAAGGATCTATTCCAAGGAAGCAGTCAGAAATGTAGAGAAAGATTTTTTTGGTAAAGCTTTTGATCTCAACTCTTATTTCTAATGTTGAGAAATTGTAAGCAACCTAAATTACACAAATAAGGAAATGGTAATGGTAATTATGGCACATTCTTATGAAAGATTATAGCCATTAAAAATGGACTTTTGGGATATTTAATAATTTGGGAAGATGCCAAATGAGAGAAATCAAGAGGCAAAATTATGTATATTATATATATGAAAAATATATTATATATATATATATGAAAACAACTTCAAGGAAATACATCAAACTGTTAATAGCAGCTATGACTGGGTAGTAGGATTATGAGAAATATTTATCTTCTATGTGCTGCTCTGTATTTTCTGAATTGAAACAATGAGCAATAATTACCTTCATAATCCAAAAATAAGTAAACTTAAAAAAAAAAAAGCATACATGTATACCTATGGCTGAGTTGCTCTGCTGTGCACCTGAAATTATCGCAACATTGTTTGGCAGCTATACTCCGATCAAAAATAAAAAGTTAAAAAAATCAAGCGGTCATAAATCTCTTCTTTGCTTCTAGGGAGAACTACAGCCAATCATTCCACACATAGCTGCCTAGTCCAGTGCTACTTTTAGGCCCAGTTAAGGAATTCTTCTAGAATTAGACAGCTGTCATTTATGTCCAGCTTTTGTTTTCCCTGTTGAAATTTAAATTTCTTTCTCTTACTTTTCCTTCGTGGAGTCAGAGACCAGCTGTTTGCTTACTTCCTTAAATGGCTGCTCCTAATGCCTCCCAAGCTGGCTGGTGTCTATTTGTATACCGAAGGTCTGCTGGAAAGGAAATGTGTGAACTCCCATTGATCAGGATGTGCTCAGGGAGAGGGAAAGTGATTATGAAGGTGATGAGCCCTGGTTTCTGGGAGAAAGTGACTGTGAGGGCAGGAAGGCATTTTTCAGATAAAGTTCTATTCAATAGACTCTTTTGAAAACAATCAATCAATGAGAAACCTTTTAAAATATCTGCCTAAAATTCTTCCACAAGCACAAATTGCATGGCAATTCCATAAATCTTACAAAACAATTACAAATGGATCTTTCTTAAAATATATTTAACTGCCAAGGCCTGACTTTCCTTGTAAGGAATGTACAATAAAAGCTACTATCATGGGGACAGTATTTCTTTCATCCATCATTTTTCCTTCCTTCCCATTGTGCAGGCCCCCTCACCCCATGATGAGTAGTTTCTGGGGCTCTGATTTTGGCTGTCTCATTCTTTATCAGGCAGTTATTACTCTCGAAAGAATAGCTCATTTTACTCACCTGTAAAATGTTCCTAAAGACAGAGTATCCAAACCATGTGGGGATTCAAGGAGCCTGCCCCTCTTCCAATAGTCAGCTTGTCCTTTCCCATTAAACAACTGCCATAATCCCAGTAATAATCTGGCTGTATTTCAGTCCAGTACTTGGCATATAGGAGGTGTCTAACAATTTATTATCATTAAAATGGAAAAACTGGATGACTAGCTCCTTTGATGATGGTAAGCTCTCTGAGGGGCTTCCCTGGTGGCTCAGATCGTAAAGCATCTGCCCACAACGCGGGAGACCCAGGTTCGATTCCTGGGTCGGGAAGATCCCCTGGAGAAGGCCCTGGAGAAGGAAATGGCAATCCGCTCCAGCACTCTTGCCTGGAAAATCCCATGGATGGAAGAGCCTGATAGGCTACAGTCCATGGGACCCGCAAAGAGTCGGACACGACTGAGCGACTTTACTCTTTTTTACTTAGCTTTACTTTAAGCTCTCTGTATACTACTCATCCCATGTTTTACAGAGAGAAGGAACTTATTCTATTTAATCAGTTTAATTTTTCTGCCCTTGTATCCATTATGCATTCAGTAACAATACACTTTTACTGAGTAAATCTGATGTGTCAGGCACTGGGAGGAAAAGCAGTGACTGAAATAGACACAGTCTCTGTTTTCATGAAGCTTACACTGTAGTGAGAGGAGGCAATGAAACAACTTATCAATTATTTATTGGGCTGGTCAAAGATTTTCAGATTTTTCTATACCGAAAATCAAACAAACTTTTTGGCCAACCCAATAAATGATCAATTCACTTTTTAAATGTGCTTTGGGATATAGACAAGCACTGTGGAGAAAATAAAATTTTTGTGATAGAGACTGAGAACAAGAGCAGGCGTGGCTGGTCAGGGCAGCTCTCTCTGAGGAGGTGACATCTGAACTAAGACCTAAATGAGAAGGCCTAGGAAATACTAACCCATATAGCTTTTCCACATTTGCAATTTTTTAATTAAGGCAAAATGTATACAGAGTAAAATGCACATCTTAAGCTTATAATTTAATGAGTTCTACTAAAGGTATATACCTATGCAATCGTTGCCATTAAGACACTTCCCATTCATGTCTCATCCCACTTTCAGAGGTATCCTCTTCTCTCAATTTTTTTTTATCATGGATTAGTTTTGCCTAAGATGGGCTTCCTCAGGTACAGCTCCTTATATACTGTTCTTCTGGATCAGAAGATCTATTATCTGCTATGACAAGTTATCTGCTTTCGAAACTCCCAACATACAATGTTAGTGCAAGGATAAGATAAGCACAGTAGACAGAAGAGAGATGAGAGGCCCATAGCACAATCACTGGTCCATAGATATTTGACAAACTACAAAACCAGGGCTGACTCTAAGGGCCCCCCTGCCATTGCCTATCACATACTGGACACAAATGTTCATGTCCAGCCTAGAGCACAGCTGTACAATGGGTGTGCCAAAGAGTGAACCATGAGTGGAGGATAGTGAACTGCTGGACTTTTTTGATTTGGAGCAGTCTCATCAAGGACAGCCCCAGGGAAGCGGGCTCTGATGGGGTGGGAACAATGAGAGATACAGAGACATGCAGAGTCCTTGTTCCACCATAATAGGATGACAGAGAGCGAGGAGATGCCCTACCACTTGACTATGTGCTTCAGTGGCCCACTGAGGCACATCTCTGATGTGATCAAGGGCTATTACAGCTGCTAGGGAAGGGGCAAGGCAAGCATGCATTAGGTGAAGGAAGGCTAAATGAGATTGCTGGCACACAACCTCAGATGTGGTCCTAGTCTTTGTCTTCACATCTATCCTGTACTTCTTCCCATTTGTGGCTACTATGCCTTCTTAGTTGTGTCCAAGCACTTACAGAGCTTCATCAGTTTCATCGTTATCTTGAAATACTTGCTGTGATAAACTTCTATTGGACTTGAAATCTACTCACATACTCATAGGAATCTCCAGCATCACATTTGTCAATAAGAACCAAGAATGAGCTGTTACATTCTTCAAACAGAATATCAACCATTATAAATTTTAGAGTGGCTGTAAAAATAGATTAAACATTTTTTAATCACTGGCTTGTACAAACAGTTTTAATGGCAACTACCAGTATTTTGAAAAGATTGCCATTTTTTTTAAACAAAGTGTGGACAGGATTTTCTCACAGACATTTTAAGTTTAAAAACTGATATCAAAAAGTTATGTTCTTATTCAGCAGTAAAGGAATGAAGTACTGATACATGACACAACATGGATGAATCTTGAAAACATTAAGCTAAGTGAAAGAAGTCAGACACAAAAGACCATATGTTGCGTAATTCCATTTATATGAAATGTCTACAATAGGCAAATCTATAGAGACAGAAGGTAGATTCATGGTTATCTAAGGCTGAGGGGTGGAGATGATAAAGGTGATTGCTAATGGGAACAAGATTTCTTTGTGGGGGTGATGAAATGTTCTAGAATTGATTGTGGCAGTGTACTTGCCTGGAGAATCCCAGGGACAGCGGAGCCAGGTGGGCTGCCGTCTATGGGGTTGTACAGAGTCGGACACGACTGCAGCGACTTAGTAGTAGTAGTATGATTGCACAAGGCTGTGAATATGCAAGAAACTATTGAATTATATACTTTAAATGGGTGGTTTGTATGTATGTAAACTTGTTTTCCTGTGCTGTCATAACAAACCTGCAAACTCAGTAGCTTAAAACAGCAAAAAATGTATTCTCTAACAGTTCTGGAGGCCAGAAATCCAATCAGTATCATGGGGCGAAATCAAGGTATTGATAGTTCCATGCACCCCCTGGAGGATCCAAGAATCCATTCCCTATCTCTTAAAGCTCCTTCTTCCAACTGGCTTTCCTCGGCTTGTTGTCTGTATCAGTCCAGTCAGCCAGCATCTCTACTCTCTCCATCTTCGTGGAACCTGTGTGTGTGTGTGCGTGCATATTTTAGTTGCTCAGTCTTGTCTGATTCTTTGCGACCCTATGAAGTGTAGCCCACCAGGCTCCTCTATCCGTGGAATTCTCCAGGCAAGAATACTAGAGAGGGTAGCCATTTCCTTCTCCAAGGGATCTTCCTAACCCAGGGACCGAACAGAGGTCTCTTGCATTGCAGGGAGATTCTTCACCATCTGAGCCACCAGGAAAGCCCCCTTCATGGAGCTTACAGTGTGTCACATGTGTCTCATAAAGATGCATGTAACCTGCATTTAGAGCCTACTCTGATAAACCAGGATAATCTCCACATTTCAAGATCCTCAACTTCATTACATCTATAAAAATTCTGTTTCTGCAAAAGGTAACAATCACAGGTTCCAGGGATTAGAACCTAATGTCTTGGCAAGAGGTAGAAGGGGTCATTTTTCAGTCTATCATGGTATGTGAATTACATCTCAATAAAGCTATTTTTAAAATACATAGACTAAAATTTGGGAGTAAATAAACTTTAGTATACAGAAGAAAATCTATATCCATGTATAGATGCACTGAGGCTTAAAAGGGATATTAATCAATTGCAAACTTTGTTTTGATTTTAATTCACACAGACCAACAGTTAGAAAAGAAAATTTTTTTAGACAAATGAAGAAAATCAAACATGGACCGGGTATTGGATAATATTGGGAAATTATTTTAATTTGTTGGACCTCATAATGGTATCATGGTTACCCTTTTAAGTCCTATCTGTTAGCAATTTATACTGAAGTATTTTCAGATGAAATAAAATGATGCCTGGAGTATACTTTTAAAGATTCTGGCAAAAATAGGAAGGGTGGAATAGATGAAATATGAAAGGCAAAATGTTGATAACTATTTCATCTGGTCCTAGATATGTGATGGAGGAAAGTTGGTCATTTTACTCTGTTCTTTATTTGAGCATGCTTGACATTTTTCCACAATAAAAGTTATATTCATAGAAATAAGCTCAATTTTCTCATTTAAATATTTGAACAGGCTTTATTTTAAAGTTTTAAACAAATAACAATACATTCTCTAATACAATGTACACATTTTTATCATAATTATGTAACATAAAAAATTAATTTTTTAATAAGCCTCCTAGAAATGCTCTCAAATTCTCTCTGTTTTTACCCCTAAATGTTCTCCAAATAATGTAATTTTTTGTGTAACATGACGTAAAAAGATTGGGAAGCTCTGCCTAGAGGAACTGATTTTGTGCAAAGGGCAGATAAATACAGGCTTTCAACATCCTCCATTTCCAAAAGCGCTCAGGGCTCCCTCTTCAGTATCTCTTTAAAGCACTTTCAGAAAATGAAATGCTTGAGATTTAAACAGTCCCTGCAGCTGCAGCACCAGTTTCAAATGCCCACTATTTTGAAAGAAGATCCCTTTGTGCTGTTTTTTGTTTCCCAAAGGAAAAGCTAAATTCACCCCAGTGTTTTCATAAACTGAAAATGAATGGCTTGAGGGCTGCCGTTGAGCGGGACGGAAGAGGACATTTGGCAGAGCAAGCCTCTGTGGGGCTTTGGTTCCCCCAAAACCTCAGTCAATCAGCAACCTGCTGGGATGTGGCCTTGAAAGGGGACTTCAGAGGTGAAGCTCTGATACTCGTGGGGCTGCCCAGCCTGGGGAGCAAGATGCAAGGTGTTCGGGGTGGGGGCTTGGTGGCTGCAGCCCCTTTGCTGCTATAGAGTCTGGCCAGACAGGGTGCACATCCTCCTGGAAACCGCCAGGTTGCACCCCACAGCTAAGCTGCACTTGCTTTTCCTCTGCATGGTTGAGTATATCCTTATTTCTGAATCTGGCTGTTTGGTTGTTTATTTAAATTTGTAATACACAAAGTGAAAACATTCCAAAGAGAGCAAAAAGATATCCAATAGAAATAGTCAGTCTCTCAAGCTTATTTCCAGAGAAGGCAATGGCAACCCACTCCAGTACTCTTGCCTGGAAAATCCCATGGACAGAGGAGCCTGGTAGGCTTCAGTTCATGGGGTCACTAAGAGTCAGACATGACCAAGCAACTTCATTTTCACTTTTCACTTTCATGCACTGGAGAAGGAAATGGCAACCCACTCCAGTGTTCTTGCCTGGAGAATCCCAGGGACAGGGGAGCCTGGTGGGCTGCTGTCTATGGGGCTGCACACAGTCGGACACAACTGAAGTGACTTAGCAGCAGCAGCAGCAAGCTTATTTCTCCCATCAGTCAGGACAGTCGCTCAGTCATGTCCAACTCTTAGTGATCCCATGGACTGCAGCACACCAGGCTTCCCTGTCCATCACCAGCTCCTGGAGCTTACTCAAACTCATGTCTATCAAGTCAGTGATGCCATCCAACTATCTCATCCTCTGTCATCCTCTTCTCTTCCTGCCTTCAGTCTTTCCCAGCATCATGGTCTTTTCCAATCAATTGGCTCTTCGCATCAGGTGGCCAAAGTATTGGAGCTTCAGCTTCAGCATCAGCCGACTGGTTGGATCTCCTTGCAGTCCAAAGAACTCTCAAGAGTCTTCTCCAACACCACAGTTCAAAAGCATCAGTTCTTTGGCACTCAGCTTTCTTTATGGTCCAACCCTCACATCCATACACAACTACTGGAAAAACCATAGCTTTGACTAGACGGACTTTTATTGACAAAGTAATGTCTCTGCTTTTTAATATGCTGTCTAGGTTGGTCATAGCTTCTCTTCCAAGAAGCAAGAGTCTTTTAATTTCATGGCTGCAGTCATCATCTGAAGGGATTTTGGAGCCCAAGAAAATAAAATCTGTCACTGTTTCCATTGTTTCTCACCTATTTGCCCGAAAATGATGGGACCAGATGCTATGATCTTAGTATTTTGAATGTTGAGTTTTAAGCCAGCTTTTTCACTCTCCTCTTTCACTTTCATCAAGAGGCTCTTTAGTTCCTCTTCACCTTCTGCCATAAGGGTGGTGTCATCTGTATATCTGAGGTTATTGATATTTCTGCTGGCAATCTTGATTCCAGCTTGTGTTTCATCTATTTCTCCCATAGATGCAACTAGATCTACCAGCTTATTTAGCATCTTTCCAGAGATCTCTATACCTGCACATATATGTATATCCATATATTCAAGTAATCATACACATACTCCATCCACCCAAATACTTACCACACACTCTGTTCTTACCATCTCATGGTTCTTACTTTTTTTCCCTTAACTGTGTATTTTGGAGATTGTCATATCAGGATACAGAGGCATGCTTTGTTTTGTCTTTTGTTTATTCAGTACTCTTTTAAGGCTGTATATATTTCCTGGTAGTCCATATTGGTGGGTATTCAGATTGTTTCCAGAGTCCTGGTATTACAAACAAAGCTGCAATAAATTTTGCACTCCCTCCAAGCTTTTATAGGGCTTCTCAGGTGGCTCAGTGGTAAAAGAATCAGTCTCCCAATGCAGGAGGTGCAGGAGACTCCAGTTCAACCCCTGGGTTTGGAAGATCCCCTGGAAGAGGAAATGGCAACCTACTCCAGTATTCTTACCTGGAGAAATCCCAAGGATAGAGGAACCTGGCGAGCTACAGTCCAAAGAGTTAGAAAGACTCAGACCCAACTAATCTACTGAGCATGCAAGAGCACAAAGTATTTATGCAAGGCTATCCTAGCTGCCTTTAAAAGAAACACATATACACAGTGCTGACATAAAAAGAGAAAGCAACAGCAACAATGTCCCTTCCAACACACAAAATGATTTGTTAGAATCTGACACTGTTTTAACAGAAGTAGCTGTTCACCTAATAGAAAGAAAACAATGTGAGTGTATTTATGTCCAACCTGATGTCCCATTCACCCCACTCTCCCCTTCCCCCACTGCGCCCACAGGTCAGTTCTCTACCTGCCTCTCTATTCCTGCCCTGAAACTAGGTTCATCTGTTCCATTGGGTAAAATGGGTACTTAGTGGGAAGCTGCTGTACAGCGCAGGGAGCTCAGCTCATTGCTCTGCAATGGCCTACAAGGGTGGGGTGCCGGGGCGAGACCAAGAGGGAGGGGATATATGTATATATATGGCCGATTCACTTCGTTGCACAAAAGAAACTAATATAATATTGTAAAGCAGTTATATTCCAATAAAAACAACAACAACAATATGGTAAGGGTTCTGGCTGCCAATCTGACTCTCCTTTCATAATTCATTCCTACTCCCAACTCAACAGATAGCTTTGTGGACAAGCCACTGAGGCTCCAAGGTATCAGGATTTCCACCAAGGATATGTTTTCCCTTCACCTCTGATCCTGACTCAGTCCCTAGAAAACCCAGTTCCATTGTATGCAGCATTTCCTTCCCCAAAATGCCAGGGTTCTGCCTCCATTCCAGGCCAGCATTTCTCCCACCAAACTGCTTTGACATGTTTTCTACCTGCCTGTCAAAGGATGTAAACCAAGAAATTGCAAGCAAAGTTCCCTTGACTGTAGAAACCAACTGGCAGAGGACAAAAGAAAAGGAAACAGCCTGCTCAAAGAGGGAAGGAAGAGCTTACAGCCAATCAGTTCAGTTCAGTCGCTCACTCGTGTCTGACTCTTTGCGACCCTATGAACCACAGCACACCAGGCCTCCCTGTCCATCACCAACTCCCGGAGTTTAGCCAAACTCATGTCCATTGAGTCGGTGATGACATCGAACCATCTCATCCTCTATTGTCCCCTTCTCCTCCTGCCCTCAATCTTTCCCAGCATCAGGGTCTTTTCAAATGAGTCAGCTCTTTGCATCAGGTGGACAAAGTATTGGAGTTTCAGCTTCAACATCAGTTCTTCCAATGAACACCCAGGACTGATCTCCTTTAGGATGGACTGGTTGGATCTCCTTGCAGTCCAAGGGACTCTCAAGAGTCTTCTCCAACACCACAGTTCAAAAGCATCAATTCTTTGGCACTCAGCTTTCTTCACAGTCCAACTCTCACATTGATACATGACCACTGGAAAAACCATAGCTTTGACTAGATGGACCTTTGTTGACAAAGTAATGTCTCTGCTTTTGAATATGCTATCTAGGTTGGTTATAACTTTCCTTCCAAGGAGTAAGCGTCTTTTAATTTCATGGCTGCAATCACCATCTGCAGCGATTTTGGAGCTCAAAAAATAAAGTCTGACACTGTTTCCACTGTTTCCCCATCTATTTGCCATGAAGTGATGGGACCAGATGCCGTGATCTTAGTTTTCTGAATGTTGAGCTTTAAGCCAACTTTTTCACTCTCCTCTTTCATTTTCATCAAGAGCTTCTTTAGTTCTTCACTTTCTGCTAATAAAAATCAAAAAAGGGATCTAAAATTCCTCTTAACAGAACAACCAAAGGAAACCTCATGTAACAATCAGATAAACCCCTCCAATAGCAACTATGGACAAAAAATGCTTGATTCATTGACTTGAGAGAAAGTGGGCTTAAATTAATAAAATGTCAGGATAAGAACTACAAAATACAATCCTGGTGAACACTGAACTAGGGTAAGTTGTACCAGCACAGAGCTGGTCTTAAGAAAATATGCTTTATATGAAAAGTAGCATGTTTGAAGTCTTTTTGAACAGTTTATCCTATCAAGCAGATTAAACATTCCCATATGAAATCCTGCTCATTTATTTGGGCCGCCAGATATCTTGCCTGCCCATTTTATATTAATTAACTTATGTTTCAAATCTGACAATGCACGTGGTTCTATTTTAACTCTTTGAGATGGTGGGAATTTCCAGTTCCCTAAAGACAGCATTTTGTTTGGAGGTATATTATCTATGTGAAAGGTAAGTACATAATATTGGGATCATTTGTAACTTACTGAGAGTCAAAGCCCAGAGGCTGACCCAGCTGTTTTCCTAAAGGCTACTCAAGACAAGGGTTTTCTTATTAGACACAGCCATCAGACTGCATGCCCTTTCCCCAGACTGCTGTGGTGTAATTCATAAGAGATGATACATTGGGCTTCCTCCCAGGAATTCAGGTACATGGAATGATGTCATATCCTCAGCACATGGCTGCTCTGTCCTCTCAAAGGGGTTCACACCAGCTTACGGGGGAGGCAGGAATGAGAAGGAGCCTCAGAACTTCAGAGGCCCAAGGGCTTACAAATTTTTTGTTTTTTTGAAGCAAAGCTGCTTTACAGTGTTGTGTTAGTTTCTACTGTACACCAAAGTGAATCAGCTCTACTTAGAAGCCTCCTGGAATGGCAGAGCAAGTTCAGACCTGTAAGGCTGTGATTCACAAATACAGTACCCCAGAGCTGGCAGGAGACTTGCAGGTCACTAATTCACCCACTGCCCACACTCAAAAGCCCAGAAAGGGTCTCAAGAGTTGGGCAGAGGCAGAACTTGGGCTAAAACTCAGGTATCTAGACAGCTTATTTAAAAGCAGAGACATCACCTTGCCGACAAAGGTCCATATAATCAAAGCACACTAAAAGACAGACGTGGTATGGATGTAGCAGAAGCAGAAGATATTAAGAAGAGGTGACAAGAATACACAGAAGAACTGTACAAAAAAGACCTTCACAACCCAGATAATCATGATGGTCTGATCACTCACCTAGAGCCAGATATCCTGGAGTGATAAGTCAAGTGGACTTCAGGAAGCATCACTACAAACAAAGCTAATGGAAGTGATGAAATTTCAACTGAGCTATTTCAAATCCTAAAAGATGATGCTATTGAAATACTGCACTCAGTATGCCAGCAAATTTGGAAAACTCAGTAGTGGCCACAGGACTGGAAAAGGTTAGTTTTCATTCCAATCACAAAGAAAGGCAATGCCAGCGAATGTTCGAACTACCACACAATTGTTTTTATTTCACATGCTAGCGAGGTAATGCTTAAAATCCTTCAAGCTAGGCTTCACAGTATGGGAACTGAGAAATTCCAGATGTTCAAACTGGATTTAGAAAAAGCAGAGGAACCAGAGATCAAACTGCCAACATCCGTTGGATCATAGAAAAAGCAAGAGAATTCCAGAAAAAAAACATCTACTGCTTCATTGACTACACTAAAGCCTCTGACTGTGTGGATCACAACTGTGGAAAATTCTTAAAAGAGATGGGAATACCAGATCATCTTACCCGCTTCCTGAGAAATCTGTATGCACATCAAGAAGCAACAGTTAGAACCAGATATGAAACAATAGACTGGTTCAAAATTGGAAAAGGAGTATGTCAAGGCTGTATATTGTCATTTAACTTAAGTGCAGAGTACATCATGCAAAATGTCAAACTAGATGAAGCACAAGCTGGAATCAAGACTGCCAGGAGAAATATCAAAAACCTCATATATACCAATGAATCCACCCTTATGGCAGAAAATGAAGAGGAACTAAAGAACCTCTTGATTAAAGCGAAAGAGGAGAGTGAAAAAGTTGGCTTAAAACTCAACATTCAAAAAACTAAGATCATGGCATCTGGTCCCATCACTTCATGGAAAATAGATGGGAATACAATGGAAACAGTGACAAACTTTATTTTCTTGGGCTCCAAAATCACTGCAGATGGTAACTGCAGCCATGAAATTAAGACGCTTGCTCCTTGGAAGAGAAGCTATGACCAATCTAGACAGCATATTAATAAGCAGAGACATTACTTTGCCAACAAAGGTCCACCTAGTCAAAGCTAGGTTTTTATAGTAGCCATGTTTGGATGTGAGAGTTGGACCATAAAGAAAGCTGAGTGCCGAAGAATTAATGCTTTTGAACTGTCGTGTTGGAGAAGATTCTTGAGAGTCCCTTGGACTGCAAGGAGATCCACCCAGTCCATCCCAAAGGAAATCAGTCCTGAATATTCATTGGAAGGACTGATGCTGGAGCTGAAGCTCCAATACTTTGGCCACCTGATGCGAAGAGCCAATTTATTGGAAAAGACCATGATACTGGGAAAGACTGACAGCAGGAAGAGAAGGAGATGACAGAGGATGATATGGTTGGATGTCATCACCGACTCAATGGACCTGAGTTTGAGCCAACTCTGGGAAATGGTGAAGACTGGGAAGCCTGGTGTGCTGCAGTTCACGGGATCGCAAAGAGTCAGACAACTTTGTGACTGAACAACAAATCTTAGTCCCTAGAGTTGTGCTGCTCAGACTTTACTGTGTTTATCAATCAGCTGGAAGTTTGTTAAATGTGAACTCTGATTCAGCAGCCCTGGAGTAGAGTCTAAAAGTTTGCATTTCTAATAAGCTTCCCCGTGATGCTAATCTTGCCAGTGGATAACTATGCTGAGTAGCATTTTCTCACACCTCTAGTCTCAACATTCCTCGATTACAGAAAATCCAGAATATAGTCCCTCTTGCAGTGCCTAGGAACTGATTAAAGAAAGTTCTTTTCTTAACCCTTCTTTACCAAACATACCTCAGACAGAGAAGTCTCACCTTCAACCTTCTTCTCCACTGGAGACCTCCCAACTTACCACCCAGCCATTAGTAGGAAGGGGAAAGGAAGACCTCTGATCCCCTACTCTCTAATAGGTGAGTTTGGGGTAAAACTGTTGTTCTCAAAGTGTGGTCCCCACACCAATAGCATCAGTGTCACTTGGGATCTTGTTAGAAATGCAAATTCAAAATTTCTAGGAGTGAACTCAGAAATCTGAAGGTTTTTCTTTTATTATAGTTGATATACAATAGTATATATAAGTTACATGTGTACAATATAGTGATTCACAATTTTTAAAGGTTATTCTCCATTTACGTGTGTTAGTCACTCAGTCATTATCTGGCTCTTTGTGACCCCATAGACTGTAGCCCACCAGGCTTCTCTGTCCATGGGGATTCTCCAGGCAAGGATGCTGGAGTAGGTAGCCATTCCCTTCTCCAGGTTTCTTCCCATCCCAGGGATTGAAGCTGGGTCTCCCACATTGCAGGCAGATTCTTTACCATCTGAGCCACCAGGGATGCCCATACGCCATTTATAGCGTTTATATTACACGAAATATAGCAAATACCTATTTTCTATGTTATAGGAAATATAGTAAATAACTATGACTGGAGTATAGTTATTAAAAACATTTGCTATATTCCCTGTGTTGTACAATATATCCTTGTAGCTTATTTTATACATAATAATTTGTACTTCTTAATCCCCTACCTCTATCTTGCCTGTCCCCCACTTCCCTCTTCCCATTGGCAGCCACCACTTTGTTCTTCATATCTGTGAATCTGTTTCTTTTTTGTTATATTCACTAGTTTGTTGTATTTTTAAGAATCTACATATAGTGATATCATACAGCATTTGTCTTTCTCAGTTTGACCTATTTCACTAAGCATAAGACCCTCATGGTTCAGCTATGCTGTTGCAAATGGCAAAATTTCATTCTTTTTTACAGCTGAGTATGTATGTTTGTATGTTTGTATGTATGTATACGTCTATCCATTGTATGTATATGAACCACATCTTCTTTATCTGTTGATGGACATTTAGGTTTCTTCCACATCTTGGCAATTGTAAATAGTATTAACATGAACATTGGCAAGCATGCACCTTTCAAATTAGTGATTTTGGTTTTTTGGATATATACCCAGCAGTGAAAAATAATGTAAGTTTTAACAAACCTCCAGTCAATTCTGATGCAGGCTTAAGTTTGAGAATCACTAACATGGGCAAGACTCATGGGCAAGAGCCTATCAGTACTCACAGCTTTGTATCCAAAATAAAATGCCTGCAATATAATCATTCCCCTGTCCTAAGTCATGTCCTACTTGAAGCAACAGATGACATATCATCATATCCTGCACCAATCAGTTTAGAGTATGTTAGTACATGATTGTAGGGCCTGCATCTGGCATCTCAAAGAATCACACAGACACTCAAATTCACTCCCTCAAGCAGGATCCCTCTCAAGCTTCCTGCCCTGCCAGAAGGCTCACCATAGTGTCTGGAACCACCTGCACAGTCACTCTGTCTCTCAACCTGAAGAGATGATTTATCTACCCAACTCCTTCAACCAGGTAAGAAGACATCTTCTTGTCATGTTCCTCTCGTGGGGATGGGGGAGGGACGGTGGTGGGGGGGCGGGTGTGAGTGTGTGAACTTCTTGACTATACGTTTGAAAGAGACCATCTCAACCTGAGTCTTATCAGAAAGGTTGGGACACCAATATATTAGGCTAAAGTAACAATCTGTGCCCTAATGCAATAATATTATGGAAATAAATATAATTCACAGCTCCTACCCTCTGCTGTACTTCCCTTGTTTTCTTTGAGAAAAACAATAAGAAAGTCTCATTAAAATTTTTGTGGTAATTTTTAAACTTTATAAAGCCAGCCCTAATAGGATAACATTTGTTTCTTTGTCTTGCATGGAAAGTCGTGATTCATCCCACTGTGCAGTTCCACCTTGTTTATAAAAACGTTGCCATGGCAACATTTTTCAAGTACCAAGTAAATTGTGGAAGAGCATATACAAACACCTATAGGTAAATATTTCATTACTATCTACACAAACATTTCATTCATTGTACCCACTCTCTCCTCTTTCCACAAACCCAGCTCCATTAAGATCCAGTTTTGAATTCTTTCCTCCCAAAGACATGTGAAGACCTTGCCTCACCAGAAGAGATCCAAATCAAAGCAATCTGGGTTTGAATATTTTAAAATAGTTTTCCTTTTCCCGTGGTTCTATTGGGCTATGATATAATAGAAGTTTTAAAAATCAAACAAGAAATTAATAACCAGACTTCCCTTGTGCTACAGTGCATAAGAACCTGCCTGCCAGTGCAGGGGACACAGGTTCGATTCTGGGTTTGGGAAGATTCCACATGCCACAGAGCAACTAAGCCCTCGAGCCACAGCTGCTGAGCCCGCATGCTGCAACTACTGAAGCCCAGGTGCCTAGAGCTCTTGCTCAGCAAAAAAAGAGGCCACCACAATGAGAAGCCTGTGCACCACAACTAGAGAAAGCCTGGATGCTGCAACAAAGACCCAGGACAACCAAAAAATAAATTAATTAATAGAAAGAAGCTAATAACCAAAGTCTTCTGCATCCCAAAAAGCAAAAATTCTTGCTTTCCATCTCCATGCAAATAGCACAACTCTTAGACTGCACAGCAGTATTTTGAGTTGATTTCATAGTAGCTTATACCTGATAAAGTTAATTCAGCTTTGGGACCTACAAAATGGAGTCCACCACCGTGGCCCTGAGCATGACACAAACCTATACTTAAGACAGCCTCACCTACAAGAAACACCTGTCAAGGATACTTAACACAAACCAGTTAATGATTCTCCCAGTCAGCTAGCTCACCTTATCCTAAAATCTGGGACCTGTTTGCCTTAGAAAGAAATACCCAACCTCCCGGCCAATCAAGCCCCGGTTCCCACTCTCTCTTCTCACACTCGAAAACTCGGTTTTTGCCCAAAACCTCCAGGAAGAGTGCTCCACTGCTTGTGAGGTGCTGTACTCCTCCCATCCATGAATTGTTTTCCCTTAAATAAAGGACATCAAACTTGTTACAAAATTGTTTTAGTTTCATCACTTGATACACTTTTATTGGGCATTTATGTACTTGTCTAACAACCTCATTAGCCCCAAGCCCTTAACGGGTAAGACATCTGTGTTACCCATCATCACTTCTCCTGTATCAACAGGCAAAATGGTCCCTGGCTGCCCAACCAGGCACAGATGCATTAGAATTGCCCCGGAACTGTCAAAAGTAGAGTCCTGGGTGTCGTGCGAAGAATAATTCCTGCTTGACAGTGAAGAACTGCTTGGAATGCATACCCTAAGAACGGCACTTCTAAGAGTGAAAAAGGTGCGATTAATAATTTTACAAGGACGATAGACATAAACCAGAAGTTTCCTGGTAAAAAGGTTGCACAATGTCCTTACCAGTAATTCTTCTTTGTATTTAATAAAATACACTTGATTAGGTTTCCACGAACGGAGTTGGCTGCTTGTTTAGGTGAACATCTGATTGTACCATCGCCATTGCCTTCTCCACTTTGGATAGATATGTTGATGTAAATCTGATTTCCTACTGTGGGCTTTTATACACTGGAAAATGTATAGACTGTCACCAGCATAAAGACAAAATCAAGTTAATTGCCTGCTGAGCTAAGGGAGAACTTGAGCTCTGCACTACTTTTTGTCTAGGGTATCGGACACTAGTTTGGAATTTACCAAATATTAGAAGTTTAAAGTTTAAGCAGGGTTTGATTAGGATTAAGTGAGGATCATGATACAGCAGTCTAGCATCAGTGGAAACAGCAAGGTGAGTTGAAGAAAAGATTCAAAGAACCTTTTTTTAATATGAATTTATTTATTTTAATTGGAGGTTAATTACTTTACAATATTGTATTGATTTTGCCACACATCAACATGAATCTGCCACAGGTATACACATGTTCCCCATCCTGAACCCCCCTCCCTCCTCCCTCCCCATACCATCCCTCTGGGTCGTCCCAGTGCAACAGCCCCAAGCATCCAGTATCGTGCATCAAACCTGGACTGGCAATTCATTTCTTACATGATAGTATACATGTTTCAATGCCATTCTCCCATATCATCCTACCCTCTCCCTCTCCCACAGAGTCCAAAAGACTGTTCTATACATCTGTGTCTCTTTTGCTGTCTTGCATACAGGGTTATCGTTACCATCTTTCTAAATTCCATATATATGCATCAGTATACTGTATTGGATCTTAGAGTACTTTTCATTGAAGCATTTATGGGTCTTTCAGGAAGTCCCTAAAATGAACAATCAACTCATTTGCCTGGGCTAGAGTCTCTCTGAGTAGTAAAATGTTAATGAGGACAGTTGGATAGCAAAGTCATGTTAATGCAGACAGTGAACTGTACGAGGGATAGTCTGTTCCAGACCTCAGTGTCCTATTTTCTAGAAACCAATTTGTAACATGTATAAATAAGTCTTAAAAACGTTCTCACCTGTTATATTGCAATTCTGTTCCCAAGGAGCTAAGGAAATAATCTGAAACCAGTACAAAGATTTATGAAATAAAGATGTTCATTATGAACTAAAATAGTTTAATAGCCCTGAATTGGAAATAATCTAAACGTCTAATAGTAGGTAATAAATGTGGTATATATAATTTCACAAAAACATCAAAAGTTTATTTTTGAAAATGTAATAACAATGGAATATACATGCTCTACCTTTCCTAAGAGAAAATAAGCCAAATTATAGACTCAAATAACAAAGAAAAAAGTTACTGAAAGAAAATATACTAAACACAGCAAATACACCAAAATGATACTTCTGGTAGTTAATTTATAGACAGTTTCAATGTTCTTTTCAGTGTTTTACATATATATGTCTCTGTCTATATATATATGTACATATATACATATATATTCTCTGTTAAAATGTTTTTAACAGAGAATATATATTTTAACAGAATATATCTTTATAATAATTAACAAAGCATATATTGCTTTTATAGTCAGAATGTTTTTGCATAAACAGTAATATCATGATGGAAAAATAGAAAATACAGGCAAACACAAAAGAGAAAAACGTGAATTAAAATTATCTGTAATCCTCCTTCTCAGAGGTAATTATATTTAACCTTGTGTGAAAAGCCCTGTCTTGGTGTCCAAATTTTCCTTTCTTATAGCATCTTGTCTTTATTTCATTAATGCAGTTTTATCTCTGAGGATATTAATTATAGCCTTTGTGAACTTTTATTCTACCTTCTGCTTGTCTTTGTTTCCTGTTCCTTTTTTTCTTTTAATATCAGTCTCTCATATTAAATATTTTCACCTTAAGATATTTCCTTAATTACATGATGATTCATAGCTACTCATTAATCTTTTATTCTCAAAAAAGCTTTGTGTTTGTGTTTCTGTTTGTGGATAAAGTTTATAGAATGGTGGCTTTCAGCACAGAGTCGTTGGCATGGACCCAGCCATGACACTGGGGAACACAAATTTCTGTTTCTATAGGTCTTTTCTCCTCACCTGCTCATTTTTCCCTCATACACCATTCAGTATAAATGTCATACCTTTCTGGTCTCTTTATGTACCAAGAAAGAAATAGTCCAAGCATGATCTCTAATAGCCTCTAGGGCTTTAAAAGAAAACCAAGGTCCCTTCCCACTGGAAAGGAATTTTCATCAGGTGCCAAGAAGAAAACCCCTAAGGGAAGCTTCCAGCTACTGTTGCATGTATGTGTGTGTATGTGGGTGTATGTAAGCAAGAACATTAAAAGAAGCTCAACAGCTGCCTGAAAGAGAAATATGAGTGACAAAGGTGATAAATCGTGATACACATTCAAGCAACAACTGATTTCCTGCCTCAACTCTTCTGGGCTGTTGGGGTCACCTGTTCCCTAAATTATTCCCAGCATACTCTCCCCTGTCCACTCATCTTTAACACCACACCCCAGATAGAGAGGGCCTCTTTGTGGAAACTGAAAGTAGTCATTCAGAATTGGTTTGACAGAAGGGTTATAAATAAACTCAACATATGGTATCATGAATTTAATAAATGATATAGTTAAGAATTTACTTTGGTTAACCTCTAGTCTAGCACTGACCAGTAAAAAATACAAGGTAAGCCACACATACAGTTTAAAATTTGCTAGTAACCACATTAAAAATATATATAAAGAAATAGGTGAAATTAACTTTCAAGGTGGCACAGTGGTAAAGACTCTGGCTGCCAACGTAGGAGACATGGGTTTGATCCCTGGATAGGGAAGATTCCCTGGAGGAGAAAATGGCTATCCACTCTGGTATTCTTGCCTGAAAACTTCCATGGACAGAGGAGCCTGGCGGTCTACAGTCCATGCAGTTGCAAAGAGTCAGACATGAATGAGTGACTAAGCACACACACACATAACTTTAAGAATATCTTGATTAAACCCAGTATCTCAAAATAGTATCATTTTAAAGTTTTAATATAAAAGATATTAATGAGATATTATCTTACATTATTTTGTATTAAGTTTGAAACCCCACGTGTATTTTGCACCCACAGCGCATCTAAATTCAGACTGGCCACATTTCAAGTGCTCCATGTCCACCTGTGCTCGAAGCTTCCATACTGGATAGCTCAGATCTAGCCCCCAAATTAAGAATAACTCAGCTGTGGTACACAACTCATTTCTCAAGCTTTAGAAGAAACTGGGGAGATAAAAGTCCATTTCCTGCTGACTAGAGTAAAATTTGTATTGGCGGTATTCCAAATTCCTCAAATATTTAGAATGCATGAAATGAGATGAAAGTGTTCTCTGATCCACATATAGTAAACAACAAAAGCTTTAAAAAAATACTTTTTCCTGTGTTGAGGCAAACTCTCTGGCTGTGGCCAGGGAACAGTTCAACAAGGGCTGCAAGCTAAATGTATTTAGGAGCCAGACAAGTCACATAAATTCGTGGGAACCAGCATGCTATGTGTGAGACATCAGGGAGTGTCAGCAACTGTGCCAGATTGGAAAGTGCATACTTTGTCTAAACATGCTCAAGTTGAAAATCTGCATAAATACCCTGTATGTCCAACAAACCCATCTGTGAACTAGATTTGGCCTGTTTGCAACACCTAACTCAATGGCACCAAAAAAGGGAACATCATAAAGGAAAGGCTTGTTTTATCCCCCGAGTGGAAGATTCTGTCTCTCTGCTTACACTGCCAAAAACAGTATTTTCTCCTCCCAACGATCGAGGCTTTTGTGATGTAAACGTGTCTCCACTTAGAGTTGCCTATTAGAAGTTCAGACTTTGGAATTTTCAACAAACAGGAAACCTATTAGACATAAGTAAGTATATAAGATTCATAAGTAAGATTCATTAGCATGAAATGGCATGATGTGTACAAATATCCTTGCTTGCTCTCCAGACATGGATTGGAGTGTTATGAGGCCACCCTAAGAACCTAGTCTGGGGACGTCCATGGTGGTCCAGTAGCTAAAGATTCCACGCTCCCAGTGCAGGGGCTTTCGATCCCTGGTCAAGGAACTAGATCTCACATGCCACAACTAAGTGTGCATGCCTCAATTAAAGATTCTGTGTGCTGCAACTAAGACCTGACACAGCCAAATAAATAAATACTTTGTAAAAATGAACCCGAGTTGATCACAGCTATGATACTGGTCTCCTGCCCCCACTGACCAGCCAAGCAGCATTCACTGTGTAGCTGTGCTATTCAACACAATATGCCCTCTGACTACCTTCAATTCTGCTCTAACTAGAAGCACTCTTTGAAAGATGGGGAACATTTTAAAAGAAAAGTTAAAAAGAAAAACCTAATCAACTGCCTTAGAACAATGTTTTTAGTTCTGAAAAAAAAACTTAGAATATGTGACAAGGTGTGCATTCCAACACTTATTATTTGCCTTTTGGAAGGATTTACTAGCAGGTGCATGCACGCGTGCTCAGTCGCTTCAGTTGTGTCCTGCTCTTTGTGACCCTATGGACTGTAGCCCACCAGGCTCCCCTTTCCATGGACTTCTCCAGGCAAGAATACTGGAGTAGGTTGCCATGCCCTCCTTCCTGAGATCTTGCTGATCCAGGGCTTGAATCCCTGTCTCCTGCATCTCCGGCATTGCTGGCAGATTCTTTACCTCTGAACCACCAGGGAAGCCCCTATCTAACAGGTAATCGAAGATATTTCACCTAAGAGCACAAAGGTGTTACAGAAGTAACCTCAATAAGAGAAAGTGAACACTATATTGTAAAGCAACTGAACTCCAATTTAAAGAAAAAAGACTTCCAAAACAAAACAAAACTTCTCATTACCAGCTCCAGGATGGGACACCCAGTTTTGAGGGCATTAACCCACCGTGGTCCTCTTTGCCTGGCAAAGCAATAAAGCTATTCTTTTTACTTCAAAAAGAGAGAAAAAGAAAGTGACTGCCTTTTAAAAAATCATAGTACCCTTTTCTGAGTGTTCATGAGATCATTTCTTCTGATGGAGTGACTCTAATCTGGATGTTGTCATCACAGCAAAAAGAGCACCCTCTTTTAAAAAAAAAAAAAAAGACTAGCACCCTCCTAATTCCCTTATTAGGAGGAAATAGTTTGGACATTATCAGATCACTCTTCTTAGGGAGTGCATTAGTTTACTTGGGCTTCCATAACAAAATACCACAGACTGAGAGGCTTAGACAAGAGAAATTAATTTTCTCATCGTTCTGGAGGCTAGAAGTCCAAGGTCAAGATGTTGGCAAGGTTGGATTATTCTAAGGCCTCAGTCTGTGACTTGCAGGTGGACAACTTCTTGATGCCTCTTCTTATAATTTGTCCTCCTGTGCCTAGGCATCCCCGGTGTCACTATCTCCTTTTAGAAGGACACCAATCATATTTGGTTAGGGTCCACCCTAACAGCCTCATTCTAACTTAGTCATCCCTTTACAGGCCCTATCTCCAAACACCATTACTTCCTGAGGTACTGGGACTTAGGACTTTGACAAATGAACTTTGGTGGGACACAATTCAGTCTATAACCGGAAGTAACATTTCCTGATAACAAAAATAGCTAACACTCATTGAGCAGATCTTACCTGTTATTAGCCATAATAAGCACTTTACATGTTTTAACTCATTTCATCCTCCCATCAACCCATGAGCTAGATACTTTCATAATCTCTGTTCTGCAGATACAAAGATTGGGCAGAGAAAGCATAAATAACTTCCCCAAGGTCTCATAGCTAGCAAGTGGCAGGGCAAGGCTATGAAGACAAATACCTTGGCCACAAAACCCAAGCATTTGGCCACTTAACAGATAGAAATGCTTTTTCAGTAGAAAATCTATTTCAATCTATTTCAAATTGGTTAACAATGGTTCGATATTCTTTCAGGGACTAAATCATGCTCCCTAAAACTCTTATGTTGAAGCTGTTACCCCTAATGTGACTATAATTTGGAGAAAAGACCTTTAAAGAGGTAATTAAAGTTAAAGGGGGTCATAAGAATTGGGTCCTAATCTAACAGGACTAACATCCTTACAAGAAGAGGAAGAGACACCAGGGATGCATGTACACAGAGAAAGGCCATGTGAGGAAAGCAAGAAGGCAGCCATTTGCAAGTGAAAGAAGGGCCTCGGGAGCAACCAACCCTGCCAACACCATGATCTTGAACTTCCAGCCCCCAGAACTGTGAGAAAGTTTAATTACTATTGTAATTAAGCCATTCAGTCTGTAGTATCTAGTTAAGACAGCCCGAGCTGATTAGAACCTTGTTTTAATCCCTTTGTCAAGAGCTAGTGTGGAGAAGGCAATGGCACCCCATTCCAATACTCTTGCCTGGAAAATCCCATGAACAGAGGAGCCTGGTAGGCTGCAGTCCATGCGGTCACTAAGAGTCAGACATGACTGAGCAACTTCAATTTCACTTTTCACTTTCATGCATTGCAGAAGGAAGTGGCAACCCACTCCAGTGTTCTTGCCTGGAGAATCCCAGGGACGGGGGAGCCTGGTGGGCTGCTGTCTATGGGGTCGCACAGAGTCGGACACAACTGAAGCGACTTCACAGCAGCAGCAATGTGGAGAGAGACTGATTATCACAGATAACGTATACAATTTTGGTCGTAAGACATTGTCAAATCAGCAAAATTTTCAGTTAAGTGGTCTTCTTACAATGCTGGACCCTGGACGTAGAAACATTTTACAGAAAGCCCTGGGTTCTGCTTTCCACACCCAGGTAAGATGTGGGTTTCTAGATTCTGTATTTGGATTGTGGAGCTATGAGAACATGATGCTTGTAAATATCATGAAAATTGAAGTACATTGATTGGGACTGAAGGGTAAAAGGAAAATAAAAAAGAGATTGAGAATGTTGACAAAAGGGCAATGGAACAATAAGAAATTGAGTTTTTCAGGCTTGGTAAGATTCTACTTCAGAGGAATCAGATGCTTCAACTACCCATTCTGTTAGGGATTCTGGGATCCAAGGGAAGCCATGATGAAGGCAACTACATCTGTTTTCAATGAATGTGAGGACCTCACTTCTAATAAGATCTATAATCCTTTGCTGGTGAAGTTGGACACTTACTCCAAAACTTCAAATGCTTGTGGATATCCACACCCTGAAGAACTGAACTGCGAGTGTTTGTGCATGTTTTAAACAATTATTAGAAATCAAGACAAGGGTTTGAAAAACAAAGTTGCACAACTTGCTGTGAGATAAAAGTGTGATAAACATTGTCATCTATAAACTTCTAATTAATAAAAAGTGAAAGTGTGAAAGTGTTTAGTCGCTCAGTAGTGGCTGAGTGACCCCATGGACTGTAGCCTGCCAGGCTCCTCTATCCATGGTATTCTCCAGGCAAGAATACTGAAGTGGATTGCCACGCCCTTCTCTAGGGGAATCTTCCCAAGCCAGGGGTCGAAACCGGGTCTCTCACATTGCAGAACTTGGATTTGGGGACAAATTTTTATCTAGATGATCTGGTATTTTTGTTTAAACAGTTTAGTAACCTGATACCCATTGAAATAATAAATAAATCAGTGAAAGACCCGGTGTAGACCATGCCAAAAGATGTAGCCTTATGTAAGAGAGCATTCATTCAATGCATTTACTCAGTGACATTTGTTAGCAGACCATTACGTGCCTCTGTGCCAGGCAGGTACTGGCTAGCCTGAGTTGAATAAGCCATGGGAAATAGAGAAAAAACAAATAAAAAAGAAAGTGAACTCCTAAGATATGGGAGTGAGGGCAACAAGTCTTAGGAGTAATAGAAATAGCTTGACATTGAGGTGCTTGGAAAGGAAGTCCTTGTGAACTGTTTAATAGTATAAATTAACAGAGAGAGCAGACAGCCGGGCTTGCCAAACAGAGAAGACCTTGAAATAGTTAGGAAGAAAATCAATCCAGGTAAAAAGAGAAAAATGGGCTGAGTCACACCTAACCCTCCACACTTGAAAACTTCACCAATCTGGGGACAAAAAAAGAATTTGCATGCTTATTTTGTTATTCAAAGTAAGCTAATTACTGAGAGATCACTGCAGTGAGTTCTATATGTTTCTATATGTTTCTTCCCATCACTCTGTAAATCTCTGTTGTGTTTTGAGCAAAGCAATAATTTGCTTTCGTTTAAGATTTTCTTGTGAACCCAAAGAACACTGTATCACTTATTACAGAAATACATAAATCTAGGTATGTCTTACCTACCAATTTGCACACCTCCAAAGTGAGTGTGTATAAAAGGGGTTGCAATTGACTGAGTGGTATTAGGGGTGTGTGCAAGGAAACCATGAACTGTAAGTGGGAGTGCATGTGTAGTACGGTATGGTCAGATATAATAATGTTTTGAATGGTGCTGACAAGTCATGAGTCACTGAGTACACCCGGAAAGATAATAACTTTCTGGAGGGAAAAAATCACTTGGGGAAAAACTGCTTCTGCCTTTGCCTTGCTGATTAATTTGCTAGAAGGGCAGGCACATGTTGAGCCCAGGGGTCGGGCAGCTGTGCGTGCCCCACTCTCTCTTTTGAGGAGATAGCAAATGACCACAAGACTGGCTGACATCAGGGACTGGTCAAGAAAACGAGTTCCAGGGCCTCTGGGACGAGCAGTCTGTGGCTTCATTCCTCGAAGCTCGTGTCTGACATGACAGCACAGCCCTGAGGGGAGTTATGGTTCTGGGAGGGCCCCAGAGATGAAATAGTGGTAAAGGGCTCAGGCTGACTGGCAGGGAGGAAAATGCAACATATTAGGGATCTAATAGGAGTCTGATAGCTCTGTCTCTAGAAAACCAAGTTTATTATATTTTTATAAAGACAAAAAAAATAATTATTTTATCAACTCCCCCTATAACCAGTGTTTGTTTGATTTGGGGTTTTTTGGACTTAACAAAAGCTCTATCATATTCATACCAATCACAGCAGTCATTAAGTGGGCAGGGAAGTTAAGTGTGAAGGCTGCTTCCCCACCTGCAACCCCTCCTTTTCATCTACTCCCCACTGCTGAGGCCTATGGCTCTAAATGAGGCAGAGTTAAAATTTTCATCAGGAACCTGTCCATCCAATGGAGTCTGACTCTTAATGTGCATGCATGCCTGCTAAGTTGCTTCAGTTGTGTCTGACTCTGTCAACCCTGTGGACTGCAGCCTGCCAGGCTTCTCTGTCCACAGGATTCTCCAGGCAAGAATACTAGAGTGGGTTGCCATGCCCACCTCCAGGGGATCTTCCTGATCCAGGGATCAAACCCATGTCTCCTATGTCTACCTGCAGGGACAGGAGCATTCTTTATCACTAGCACCACCTGGGAAGCCCCTGACTCTAACAGGCATGTACACTTAATTCTACACATTAAACAGAGGCTTGAGAAAGGGGTTGATTGCTGAAGAAGGCTTTCTTATCTCTTCTTACTAGAAGAGATAAGAAAGCCTTCTTCAGTGATCAATGCAAAGAAATAGAGGAAAACAACAGAATGGGAAAGACTAGAGATTTCAAGAAAATTAGAGATACCAAGGGAACATTTCATGCAAAGATGGGCTCGATAATGGACAGAAATGGTCTGGACCTAACAGAAGCAGAACATATTAAGAAGAGGTGGCAAGAATAAATGGAAGAAATGTACAAAAAAGATCTTCACGACCCAGATAATCATGATGATGTGATCACTAATCTAGAGCCAGACATCCTGGAATGTAAAGTCAAGTGGGCCTTAGAAAGTATCTCTACGAACAAAGCTAGTGGAGGTGATGGAATTCCAGTTGAGCTGTTTCAAACCCTGAAAGATGATGCTGTGAAAGTGCTGCACTCAATATGCCAGCAAATTTGGAAAACTCAGCAGTGGCCCCAGGACTGGAAAAGGTCAGTTTTCATTCCAATCCCAAAGAAAGGCAATGCAAAAGAATGCTCAAACTACTGCACAATTGCACTCATCTCACACGCTAGTAAAGTAATCCTCAAAATTCTCCAAGCCAGGCTTCAGCAATACATGAACCATGAACTCCCTGATGTTCAAGCTGGTTTTAGAAAAGGCAGAGGAACCAGAGATCAAATTGCCAACATCTGCTGGATCATGGAAAAAGCAAGAGAGTGCCAGAAAAACATCTCTTTCTGCTTTATTGACTATGCCAAAGCCTTTGACTGTGTGGATCACAATCAACTGTGGAAAATTCTGAAAGAGATGGGAATACCAGACCACCTAACCTGCCTCTTAAGAAATCTGTATGCAGGTCAGGAAGCAACAGTTAGAACGGGACATGAAACAACAGACTGGTTCCAAATAGGAAAAGGAGTACGTCAAGGCTGTATATTGTCACCCTGCTTATTTAACTTATATGCAGAGTACATCATGAGAAATGCTGGACTGGAAGAAACACAAGCTGGAATCAAGATTACCAGGAGATATCTCAATAACCTCAGATATGCAGATGACACCACCCTTATGGCAGAAAGTGAAGAGGAACTAAAAAGCCTCTTGATGAAAGTGAAAGAGGAGAGCAAAAAAGTTGGCTTAAAGCTCAACATTCAAAAAACGACGATCATGGCATCTGGTCCCATCACTTCATGGCAAATAGATGGGGAAACAGTGGAAACAGCGTCAGACTTTATTTTTTTGGGCTCCAAAATCACTGCAGATGGTGACTGCAGCCGTGAAATTAAAAGACGCTTACTCCTTGGAAGAAAAGTGATAACCAACCTAGACAGTATATTCAAAAGCAGAGACATTACTTTGCCAGCAAAGGTCCATCTAGTCAAGGCTATGGTTTTTCCAGTGGTCATGTATGGATGTGAGAGTTGGACTGTGAAGAAGGCTGAGCTCCGAAGAATTGATGCTTTTGAACTGCGGTGTTGGAGAAGACTCTTGAGAGTCCCTTGGACTGCAAGGAGATCCAACCAGTCCATTCTGAAGGAGATCAACCCTGGGATTTCTTTGGAAGGACTGATGCTAAACCTGAAGCTCCAGTACTTTGGCCACCTCATGCGAAGAGTTGACTCATTGGAAAAGACGCTGATGCTGGGAGGGATTGGGGGCAGGAGGAGAAGGGGACAACCAAGGATGAGATGGCTGGATGGCATCACAGACTCAATGGACATGAGTCTGAGTGAACTCCGGGAGATGGTGATGGATGGGGAGGCCTGGCGTGCTGCGATTCATGGGGTCTCAAAGAGTCGGACACGACTGAGCAACTGAACTGAACTGAACTGAAATGAACTGAGAAAGGGATTGTGTGAGCTGAGGAAAGGCACTCTAGGGGGTGTGAGAAAATAGCCTGTGGACCCCTGAGAAAGGAAAGCTCAGAGCCTGCAAGGGGCTCAAGAAAACGGAAGGCTTTGTGAAGCTTGGCAAGGAAGGAATAGACTCCTCAGTGCCCGCAGGACATTAAGAAGCCAACAGATGGAGTTGAACTGGACTAGCTAATACAAGACATGGCCAGTATTAGTTGAGACCTGAAATCATGTACCACTTCAAGCAGAGGATGCCCCACACAGTCACCAAGGGGGTCTTTCATCAAGAATTTGTTTATCACAATGTGCCTCCTCATATGAGAATTTTTTAACAGTTAAAATTAATAGCTGATTAAGATTTAAAACTCTGGTGCTGTGAAAGACAAAGATCCTAATACAAGTTGCCACCCTGCCGTTTCATAAGCAATCATATGAGATTATTGTTTTAATCCACTTAGTTTTGTTTTGCAGCTACAGCTTACTAATACAACTTTACACCTATTTGCATGGCTACCATTTAAGAAACAAAGAAAGGGAGAGAGAGAGAAAGAAAAGAACATAAAAAGTACACTATTGGTGGGAATGTAAAGTGATGTGGCCACTGTATGGCAGTTCCTCCATGTACTGAAAATAGAATTACCATATGATCTGGCAATTCCACTTCTGGGTATATATGCAAAATAACTGAAAGTAGAGTTTAGAAGAGATGTCTGTACACCCATTCTCATTGTAGCATTATTCACAATAGCCAAAAAGTGGAAGTAACCCAAGTGTCCAACAAGAGGTACATGGATAAACAAAATATGGTGTGCATACAGTGAAACACTGTCTGTTGCTGTTTAGTCACTAAATCATGTCCCACTCTTTTGTGACCCCCTGGACTGTAGCCCACCAGGCTCCTCTGTCCAAGGGATTTCCCAGGCAAGAATATTGGAGTGAGTTGCCATTTTCTTCTCCAGTGGATCGTCCTGACCCAGGGATCTAACCTGTGTCTCCTGCACTGCAGGCATATTCTTTTTTTTTTTTTTTAATTTTTATTTTTACTTTACTTTACTTTACAATACTGTATTGGTTTTGCCATACATTGACATGAATCCACCACGGGTGTACATGCGTTCCCAAACATGAACCTCCCTCCCACCTTCCGCCCCATAACATCTCTCTGGGTCATCACCATGCACCAGCCCCAAGCATGCTGTATCCTGCGTCAGACATAGACTGACGATTCAATTCTTACATGATAGTATACATGTTAGAATGCCATTCTCCCAAATCATCCCACCCTCTCCCTCTCCCTCTGAGTCCAAAAGTCCGTTATACATATCTGTGTCTTTTTTGCTGTCTTGCATACAGGGTCGTCATTGCCATCTTTCTAAATTCCGTATATATGTGTTAGTATACTGTATTGGTGTTTTTCTTTCTGGCTTACTTCACTCTGTATAATCGGCTCCAGTTTCATCCATCTCATCAGAACTGATTCAAATGTATTCTTTTTAATGGCTGAGTAATACTCCATTGTGTATACGTACCACAGCTTTCCTAGCCATTCATCTGCTGATGGACATCTAGGTTGTTTCCATGTCCTGGCTATTATAAACAGTGCTGCGATGAACATTGGGGTACATGTGTCTCTTTCAATTCTGGTTTCCTCGGTGTGTATGCCCAGCAGTGGGATTGCTGGGTCATAAGGGAGTTCTATTTGCAATTTTTTAAGGAATCTCCACACTGTTCTCCAAAGTGGCTATACTAGTTTGCATTCCCACCAACAGTGTAGGAGGGTTCCCTTTTCTCCACACCCTCTCCAGCATTCATTGCTTGCAGATTTTTGGATCACAGACATTCTGACTGGTGTGAAGTGGTACCTTATTGTGGTTTTGATTTGCATTTCTCTAATAATGAGTGATGTTGAGCATCTTTTCATGTGTTTGTTAGCCATCCGTATGTCTTCTTTGGAGAAATGTCTATTTAGTTCTTTGGCCCATTTTTTGATTGGGTGGTTTATTTTTCTGGAATTGAGCTGCTTGCAGGCATATTCTTTTACTGCTGAGCCACCAAGGAAGCCCAGCCACCAATGAAATATTATCCAGCCCTAAAAAGGAATGAAATTTTGACATATGCTACAACATGGATGAACTTTGAGCACATTAAGGGAAATAAACCAATCACAAAAAGATAAATAATGTGTGATTCCACTTATATGATATACTTGGAGTAGTCAAATTGACAAAGACAGAAAAATAGAAGGGTTGCTGTCAGGGGCTAGAGAAAGGGGGAAATAGGTATAGAATTTCAGTTTTGCACAATGACAAGAGTTCTGAAGATTGGTTGCACAGTGTTAGCCACTCAGTCGTGTCCAACTCTTTGCGACCCCACGGACTGTAGACCACCAGGCTCCTCTGTCCATGGAATTCTCCAGGCAAGAATACTGGAATGGGTTGCCATTTCCTTCTCCAAAGGACCTACCTGACCCAGGGGTTGAACCCAGCTCTCCTGTAGTGTAGGTAGATTCCACACTATCTGAGCCACACAGGGCCACCAGCCCCAGTGTATCTGTATAATGGAATATTATTTAGCCATAAAAAGGAATTGAGTTCTGAAATACACTACAATATGATGAATCTTAAAAACACACTAAGTCAAAGAAGTCAGTCAAAAAGACCTCATATTATGATTCCATTTATCTGAGAGAATCAAAGAAATATTTCCAAGAGTGCCTAACACAGCCTATAACATCTGTTAGTTACTGATCAAATGAATGAGTGAATGAATAAGAATTACAGTATTACATTATTTTGCATTAAATTTAAAAGAACCAATTGGATATCCTAGAAAATATATGTTAATTTATAACATATTCCAATTGTTTTGGCTAATAAAAATAAACTACAATCTGATGGGGGGAAAATGTTAAGATGGCATGCATATTTTATGTTTTATATATATATTATTGTAACTTTTTTACAAAACTAATGATATAAATCCCAAAGTCTCTGTTCAGTATTCTCATCCCTTCTCACCCAAACTTGACCTCACAACATGAAGATTTTGTCCTCAGTTCCTCAGAGAAATCTCTATTCTGATACCAACTTCCAGTTCAGTCGGAAAAAAATAGAACACATGAAATTGTTACCCATTCTATGCAGCTCAGTCCCCAGGCACAGAAACTGGGTTGTTGTTGGGTTTTTTTTGTTGTTGTTGTTTTTGACCATACAGGTCAATTGTGTTTTGTCAGCAGGATGCCACACCACAACTTTACCACAAAGTTATGGTAAAATATACATAACATAAAATATATGTACCATCTTAACATTTTCCCCCATCTGACTATAGTTTATTTTCATTAGCCAACACAACTAGAATATGTTATAAATTACAATATATTTTTCTAGGATATCTAACCAAACTGAACTGAATACATCCAAGACGGCACACAAAGTAGACTGAGGATCATCACTTTCCTTGCCTTGATTTATTTCTGTCTTTCCAAACTAATCCCTGAGAGCTGGAGAGCACTTGCCTGATTTATCTCTGTGTTTGTTTCCAAAGTACCTGGTATTTGGCAGAGAGGCTCTGCAGCTGTACTGGGAGAAATAAATGCTTGGAGAGATATACAGTGGTCAACCACCCAGAGCTGGCTCTGTTATGACCACAGGAAGGTGCCTACGCAGATGAAACCTGGAGGTCTCCAAGGTTTATCTTTGCTTCATCACCATGCTAAAGTCTCCATCCAAAGTGGGGATTTGTACTCTGTTAGGTACAACTGGTGCCATGTGCAAAGGAGTGTGGAAGACTGCACATGCCCGGCTGCCCCTGGAAATCTCCACCCCTTTCCTAGAACCGTCTCCTGACCCTGGAAATTCCCTGACTGCCTTCCTCCGGGGGAGAAGGTGCCTTTAGAGCATGAGCTCCCCCTCTCCATTCTCTGGAAGTTGAATAAAAGTCTGTCTTGCTTGCACCAAACTCAGTTTCGTTATTGGCAGTATGAACTTGGATGGGAAAGAACTCCCTGACCAAGCTAGGGGAGCTTCAGTTCGGCTAGGGCCCCAACAGAGGGGCCTCACATCATTCGGTTTAAAAAAAAAAAAAAACCCTCTATCATTTTACAGACTAACAACGCAAGAAATTAAAGCTATCCTAGAAGCATCCCCCATCATTTATTTCACCACCCTCAGGAAATTGCACCCCCATAGAACCTTCCTTTACTACAACCTCTTGAATTATATCCTTCCCCTCTTTTCTTTTGCCAGGCCATCTCTTTTAAATCTCACCAGTGACGTCACAGTGAAAACCAAAGGACATACTGAATTCTAAACAATGGAGGTTCAAGACAAATTACACTTCTACAACACTATGACACTCTAGATTATAGAAACATATTCTCAGAAACACAGTCCTTTTTTAAAAAAGCAATTAAAAACATTTTTAAAATTTGTTCTGTCCTCCCCGAACAAAAACTTCTTAAAGCTTTTCTAATATAAATCTTATCGCTTCTCCTGCTGCTTCTGCTCTCTGTGCTGAGATTTATAAAAGAAGGCCCAGCTGGGTACGGAGGCAGAGGAAATTGTTTGGTGGCCAAGGCCCCAGGTTTCTTTTTTTTTGGAGGGAGGGAGTAGGGCAGATGGAGTATCCCTATATAACCCGGATGGCAGGTCTGATTCTAAGAAAAAAAAGACACATGTAGGGAAGTGAATACAAATATTTAACTTACATAGTTCCTGTGAAATAACTTTTAGATGAGATTTATATATATATATATTTTTTTTTTTTTTGAGATTTATATTTAAACTGTACAAATTCCAGTTCCCAGAAAGTGTGGCTCTCAACATGAAAGCCCAAATGAGTTTGATCAAAGGTATTTTCAATGGAGCAAGGTTTGACATTTCTCATCCCAGAGAAAAAGAACAGTGGAGTCTTCATTCATGGAAATCAGTTTCCCACTTTAGCTCCTTCAGTCTTACCACCTCACTGCAACAGCACATGGCCTCCTCTCTGCATCCCAGAAGAAAAGAAAACCTCTTTATCTGACACACCCAAAGGGTGTGCTGCTGGAGGAGAGGCCAGTTGCATCCCAATGCTTTACAGAAAATATTGGCTGAAAAATGAACTTAAAAAAATAAATTCAGTTTCCTTTAAAGAGCCTACTTGATCTCATTTCATACAGACATTGAAATAATTCCTGAGACAATGTCATCTGCCACCTCCCATTCTTAGCTTGCCTAATCTCCCTCTCAGCCTCTTCCTATACACTCCAGTTACTGTAAATGGCTTTTGCTCCCTAAACCAGACTACCAACTTGAATGCCACAAATGTATTGCATTACCCAGTTATTGTTGTTTAGTCACTCAGTTGTGTCCAATTTTTTGCAACCCCATGGACTACAGTATGCCAGTCTTCCCTGTCCTTCACCATCTCCCAGAGCTTGCCCAAATTCATGTCCACTGAGTCAATGATGCCATCCAACCATTTCTGTCTCTGTTGTCCTCCATCTTCTCCTGCTCTTAATCCTTCCCAGCATCAAGGTCTTTTTCAATGAGTTGGCTCATTAGGTGGCCAAATTATTGGAGCTTCAGCTTCAGCATCAGTCCTTCCAAAGAATATTCAGGACTGATTTCCTTTAGATGGACTTCTTTGATCTCCTTGCAGTCCAGGGAACTCTCAAGAGTCTTCTCCAACACCGCAGTCCAAAAGAATTAATTCTTTGACACTCAGCCTTCTTTATGGTCCAACTCTCACATCCATACATGACTACTGGAAAAACCATAGCTTTGACTAGACAGACCTTTGTCAGCAAAGTGATGTCTCTGCTTTCTAACACACTGTATAGGTTTGTCATAGCATTTCTTCCAAGGAGCAAGCATCTTTTAATTTTATGGCTGCAGTCACTGTCCACAGTGATTCTGGAGCCCAAGAAAATAAAGTCTGTCACTGCTTCCATTTTTCCACATCTATTTGCCATGAAGGGATGGGACCAGATGCCATGATCTTAGTTTTTTGAATGTTGAGTTTTAAGCCAGTTTTTTCACTCTCCTCTTTCACTTTCATCAAGAGGCTTTTTGGTTCCTCTTCACTTTCTGCCATAGGGTGGTGTCATCTGCATATCTGAGATTATTGATATTTCTCCCCTCAATCTTGAATCCAGGTTGTGTTTCATCCTGCCCAGCATTTCACATGATGTACTCTGCATATAAGTTAAATAAGCAGGGTGACAATATATAGCCTTGATGTTCTTCTTTCTCAATTTGGAACCAGTCGGTTGTTCCATGTCTGGTTCTAACTGTTGGTTCTTGATCTGCACACAGGTTTCTCAGGAAGCAGGTCAGGTGGTCTTGTATTTCCATCTTTTTAAGAATTTTCCACTGTCTGTTGTGATCCACACAGTCAAAGGCTTTAACATAGTTAATGAAGCAGAAGTCGATGTTTTTCTGGAACTCTCTTGCTTTTTCTATGATCCAGCAATGTTGGCAATTTGATCTCTGGTTCCTCTGCCTTTTCTAAAACCAGCTTGAACATCTGGAAGGTCACAGTTCACGTATTGCTAAAGTCTGGCTTGGAGAATTTTGAGCATTACTTTACTAGCGTGTGAGATGAGTGCAATTGTGCGGTAGTTTGAGCATTCTTTGGCATTGCCTTTCTTTGGGACTGGAATAAATACTGAAATTTTCCAGTCCTGTGGACACTGCTGAGTTTTCCAAACTCGCTGGCATATTGAGTGCAGCACTTTCACAGCATCATCTTTTAGAATTTGAAATAGCTCAGCTTGATCTCCATCACCTCCGCTAGCTTTGTTCGTAGTGATGTTTCCCAAAGTCCACTTGACTTCACATTCCAGGATGTCTGGCTCTAGGTGAGTGATTACACCATCATGGTTATTCGGGTCATTAAGATCTTTTTTGTACATTTCTTCTGTGTATTCTTGCCACCTCTTCTTAATATCTTCTGCTTCTGTTAGGTCCATACCATTTCTGTCCTTTGTGGTGCCCATCTTTGCATGAAATTTCCCTTGGTATCTCTAATTTTCTTGAAAAGATCTCTAGTCTTTCCCATTTTATTGTTTTCCTCTATTTCTTTACATTGTTCACTTCGGAAGGCTTTCCTGTCTCTCTTTGCTATTCTTTAGAACTCTGCATTCAGATAGATATATCTTTCCTTTTCTCCTTTGCCTTTCTCTTCTCTTCTTTTCTCAGCTATTTGTAAGATCTCCTCAAACAACCATTTTGCCTTGTTGCATTTATGGGATGGTTTTGATCACTGCCTCCTATTCTTCAGGCACTCTGTCTATCAGATCTAATCCCTTGAATCTACTTGTCACTTTCACTGTATAATCATAAGGGATTTGATTCAGGTCACACCTGAATGGACTAATCGTTTTCCCTACTTTCTTCAACGTAAGCCTGAATTTCGCAATAAGGAGTTCATGACCTGAGTCACAGTCAGTTCCAGGTTTTGTTTTTGCTGCCTGTATAGTGAAAGTGAAGTCGACTCTTTGCGACCCCACGGACTGTAGCCTACCATGCTCCTCCGTCCATGGGATTTTTCCAGGCAAGAGTACTGGAGTGGATTGCCATATCCTTCACCAGGGGATCTTCCTGACCCAGGGATCAAACCCAGGCCTCCCTCACTGTAGGCAGATGCTTTACCATCTGAGCCACCAGGGAAGTCAGCAGGGAAGCTGATTGTATAGAGCCTCTCCATCTTCAGTTGCAAAGAATATAATCAATCTGATGCCCATGGTGCCTTGCAAATGCTACATTTTCCTCAAGAGTCATCACTTGCTAAAAGTTGGGAAGAGTTGTCCTTTACATATTGTTTCTGGACTCAGCTTCCCTAGAAGCCTGGAAAGACTTTTATCTGTGTGATTTATATCCATTTTTTCAGATCCAGCTCTGGATATCTGACTTTCTCCTCCAGGAAATCTTCCTTAATCTGACCTAACCAACCATTTGGTATAGGTTATGTACTTGTCTACACTATGAAATACCCTCTGCACTAAATTCCATCTCCACACTGTAGTGTGGCTGCAACTTTTCCTCCATCAACAGTGTCTCTCTGGCTTCCCTTGTGGCTCAGCTGGTAAAGAATCCACCTGTAATGCAGGAGACCTGGGTTTGATCCCTGGGTTGGGAAGATCTCCTGGAAAAGGGAAAGGCTACCCACTCCAGTATTCTGGCCTGGAGAATTTCATGACCTGTATAGTCCATGGGGGTCGCAAAGAGTCAGACACGACTGAGTGACTTTCACTTTCTTTCATAGCTCTATAAACAGCTTGCCTAAGGTCATACAATTTAAAAGAGCTAAAACTGGGATAGAAATCAAGGTTTGGCTCCAAAATTCACATTTTTCTTTCTAGTCATTCATATACTTGAAAGCTTATTATAAGCTCAGATTTCTGAGCTTAGACCAGGGAGCTAAAATCTTTGCTCAAATTTTTATCCCAGTCCATGAGGGACCCAGAAACCTGGGTTTAAACAAGCATCTCAGTTTCTAAACTCTATGTCTAATGCTAGTAGCTTAGGGATCATCTTTTCCATACACTGCCTTGCAGAATGGACATTAGGATTAATGAGAACAAGTGTAGGGCAGAGCTTTAGAAACTAAGTACTAAGCAAATACTTTTGATATTATGAAAATAAATTGTTTTTCTCCAAATGTTAGAGCTATATGAAAATAAGAAAACAAATTGTGTTAGAACACAGTTGAAAACTAAAAGCTGTTGCTCTAATTTGACCAGGTAAATGAAAGCTAAAAATTCTCTGAAATAAAATCATTTAACAAAGATTGGAAATTCTGTTTGAGTCAGAAACAGTTTAGTTGTATTCCCAGTTCTATTTCTTATTACTGTGTGATCTCAAGCAACTTATTTCACGTCTCCGAACTTAAATTTGCTGAATGAAAATACTTACCTCATAGGATTATTACAAATACTAAAATAAAATAATACATGTAAAATACTTAGCATTGTGCCTGGAATAAAATATATATTCAATAAGTTGTGCCATGATTACTCTTATTAATGTTAACAATTACAGGAGTTGCACAGAAAGAGTATTTGACAATACCACATTTTTCACCATGGGCTGAAATAAAATGCCTTTTTTAAAACAGGGTAGCTCAATGGTATTTTACAAAATTTAAATCATGTTTAGGAAATTTGAGTGTTCACCATAATCTTTAACATATGTGTGGAAATCTCAATATCATCATGTCTTTATAATACTTGGAGAAATTTGAGTGTGTCCACTAAAGTTTTTCTCTTCCCAAAAGAGTTTTTCATGGTCCCCAGAATCTGAGGAAGAAATGGATGTTTACGCTTGCTCAGCAGCTGCAGAGAAGTGAGAAATCTTCTCAGTTTTCCACTCACTGTAGAGCTCTCCTCATTAAACAACCCCATTCCCACAACCACCATCACCAACTTACAGATTTCACAGGCCTTTGGAAAGAGCCTGCAGCCCACCCTCCTCCAGAGTCTGTCTTGGTTTGCAGGGAAAGAAAAGGAATAAACAAGAAAACACAGCACCTGTTTGGTTAACACTAACTGTAAGCAAATTCTGAACCCGGGAGTGTGTATATACATGGGTGTGTTTCTTTGGAAAACAGAAATGTGGAGGTTAAAACTAATTCTAAAGGCTTCAAAAGCATGAGTTGAAGTTACCTAGACACTATATTGCTGCTGGCATGTCATCAACACGATTTGGTGTGAAATAATTCTTAGGAAACACTCCACTGCAGAAAGAACAGAAATGCACAAGACAAAGAATTGCTTTGTGAGATCGGCTCATTTATCAAGTGAGTGAGTTGTGCTGCTCACTGGGTATGAAGGCCACTGTCAGCCTTAATCTAGAATTCTAAGATTCTATATATTCATATAGATAGATAGGTGCACACACACATGTATATACATAGACAAATGTAAAATATAAATTTTAATTGATTCTAAGCATATGATAAATGGTTTAATATTCTTACCAGAATTCTCCATTCTTAGCATTAAGCTTATGATAAAAAAAATTTCCTACGAAATGGAAAAAGGAATTTTTTCAAAAGTAAAATCACCCCCAACAAGCCTCACTGGATTTTGTCAGGTTAAATGTTAGATTGTTGTTGTTGTTGTTGTTGTTCAGTTGCTAAATCATGTTTAAAATCCTGCAAGTGCTGCCATGGTGAAACTTGGAAAATGTTACTCCATGTTTAATTAAACTTAATATGCCATGTGATTTATTTACTTACATTTTATATGCAGATTTTGTTTTTAAGGAAATGTCTCTCTTCTAAACCAGGCACAATCTAAAACTGGAAGCGTCAATGGAAAAAAAGGAGCAGGAAAGCTCCAAATATGCTTTCTAAAAAGGCAAGAAAGACCGTTGATCCGTCAATCTCAGGTTGTCATAGCTTTGTAAACAAGCCCCCTCTTCTTCCTCCTGGGCCGACCAACTCAACCCTCTGTCTCCATTCGGTACAACAAAGCGTTTTTCTTTTTCAACAGTGAAAGAGGATGGGAAAGTGCCTGGGTGGCGATCAGGCCTCTCTCGAACGGCTCACCCCCAGGCAGGACGCTTCTCTCTCCTTCCCTTCCTAACATCAGAAGAAGGGGAGGGAAGGCACAAGGGTAGCCGCCGTCATGAGTTTGGTCTCTGGGCTGCGGTAGCTAAATATCAGGGTGGAAAGTGCCAGCCCTAAGGGTCTGCCCAGAGTTATCTGCAACCCAAGCTGAGCAGGCACGTTAAGGCTCAAGGCTCGGAAAGAGCAGGAAAATAAAAGCGCTGTAACAGGACAACGGACATGTTTTGCTCTCAAAATGGAGAAACTTCAAGACCTTAATCCCAGTGATTTCCAGGCGTCGTGGCTTTCCATGCTCACAGAACGCCGCCCTTTCTAGAGGTTTGCAGACAGTCCCTGCCGGGTGCGGGTTGGTTTTCCGGCTCACAGCGGTTCCTGTCTAGAAGAGGTTTGGGGACCGCCCCAGACTTCCAATTAGCCCTGTGAAGTTTCCCTGCTTTGTGGGTGTCAATCGCTCCCCTGTCCAACCTAACTCCCTCTTAACGGGGTGTGAAAGGAGGAGCTAGACAATAATGTTACTACTGTTTATATTTTTTAATTAACCCAGGAGAAATACAAAACAAAATAAGCCTTTTGGGGGCGGGGAGTGAAATGAATTCCCAAGGCAGATGTTACCCTGCTCTTTTTTCAGTGATCTGCACCGAGGTTCTGACTTCTACAGGTGCCTAAGCATTTGCTACCAGAGACGTTTTTCCGGGGCGGGGGGGGGGGGGGGGGGGGGGGCGGGGGGGGGGGAGGGAAATAAGGAAAAAAGGAAAGGAATCTACAAGTTAGCCATAGTCACTCTTAGAAGATGAATAGCACAAATATCTTCGTTTATACTTTTGCACATTTTCCCATGAAACCTCTCATAACCTTCTCTACTCTCCCTACCCCCTACTTCTCAGCAAACAAAATATTTGAGCAAGGATATGAGAAAGAACAGTCATATCTTAATGTGGGAACCCAGTTTTATTTATGAACATAAACAGTGCTCCCTTGCCCTAGGGAACCCTTTAAAGAGAGCTAACCAGGACTTTGAGCAGGCCTGACTAGAAAGTGAATAAAACCTGAGTTCTGTGTGTACACAGAAGTACGTGTTTAAGAAAACACGTACTATTGTGTTCCACATGCATTTGAGCCCTACTTTTCAGTCCTGATTATCCACACCTTGTGTTTTCTGGAATGTTTGATACTGTCAACTTAAAAAATAGTCACTACCTAAAACTAAAGAGTTGTGTTTTATTTGGTGGGAATTTTTAGGATTTCAAACCCATGAGATAGCACTTCAAGTAACCCTAAAAGAACTGCTCTGAGATGGAGATGGGGAGTAGAGTCAGGTTATACAGAAGTTTGTAACAAAGGGCACACAATCTGAACATCAAATGGTTATTGTTAATTAAGGAAAACCAGAAAATTAAGGAAAAGACCCTGATGCTGGGAAAGATTGAAGGCAGGAGGAGAAGGAGATGGTTGGATGGCATCACCGACTCAATGGACATGAGTTTGAGCAAACTCTGGGAGACAGTGAAGGACAGGGAAGCTTGGCATGCTGCAGTCATTGAGGTCACAAAGAGTCAGAGACACAACATATATCTCAAGTTAAGAAATTTAGCTTTTCTATGTATGGGAAGATGCAAGAGTCTGGGCTCACTGAAATCATTCCTTTCATATGCATCTCAGCTATCTGGGGCCAGCGTCTTTTGGTTTTCAGTGCTCACCTTAGGGAGCAGCCGCAGCATGATAGCTGTCGGATCACAGGTGTTGTTCTCTTTCCTGGTTGCCTTGGAGAGCTGGAATCACTGATGACTGTGAAATCCTTGTTTATTGATATGGCAGGAAAAATACATTGGTGGTCTGCACTTGCAGATTATTTCATTAAATGTTACACTGGAAGGGACCTGAGAAGGTCATCCATTGAGTTAACCTTCTTATCTTTGCAGGGAACGGAGACCCTGAGAGTCTGTGACTTGGAACTAAATTCAAAAGATATAAACCCCTGAAGATAAGGGAAGCCTAGAAAGTAACCAGCAAGTAGCAGAACCGCCATGTAAAATCCTCAAGGCAGTGGCCCTTCCACAGGGACGATGAGGTTTCAGGGCGGTGGCATGGCGGCGGGGGTGGGGAGGCTCCCTACATCAGCATAAAGCACTGCACTGAGCCCTCCCCTCATCCTTTCTTCTTCTTTGCTTCCTGAGTCCTAGCCCTTCAGTTTTCTAATGAGTCCTGTCTGGGTACAAGGGGAGGAATAAAGGAACAGGATAAAGTCTCATATGCACCAAATGCACAATGTCCACTTCAGCTAAACCCTCTTTATTGCAAGAGGTAGCAAGCTTCACTTGAGTGTTAGTACCATATGTGGCCCTGCTCAGGAGAGGGAAACAAGAAAGAGGAATGGCACTCAAATCAAAGCAAAACCCAGTTGCCCCTTTGTTTCTCTCTGTAGACATAAACCAACACATAAGTTGGCTCTGTTTAGAGGCAGGAAGGGAAGTCAGGGAAAAAACACAAAAGAGGAGCCCTCTCCAATGACATTCTATTTATTATTTTTTTTTTTTACAAAGGTGTAAGGCCTTCTTTTGAAAGGTGAGCCTAGAATTTAAACCACTTCCCCTAATAAGACATGACATTATCCGCAGGCATCATCTAATCCTCCATTGTGAAATTAACATTCGTCTAAAAGAAGTTAGTTTCCTCTTTAAAGAACTAACCTTTTTTAAAGTGTTTAAAATTTAGATGATTTTAGTTTTGCTAATGAGAAAAATTAGAACTTGTTGGGAAAAAAATCGGTTTCAACAGATTTTTTTGGTCTTCTCTGCTAAGATTTTTGGTTTAGAAGTTCGGACTTCTGCTGCATAAGACTTTTTGGCTTTTGAGATGCCAAACAATGTTTACCTGATTTGGAGTTGGGAATCAGGTTTCTTCTCATATGAGGCTAAGCTTTCTCAGCCTACAACACTCCAGTTTCCAGCACAGGCTGCCTGAATCTTCATGTTTTCCCTATGAAGCTGGTGTGAAAGGCACAGTTTAAAGGACACCACTCTTACAGTTTGCACTACCTCAAATTCATGACTATACTTAATTTAGAAATGTAATTCAAATATTCACTTCTTATAATCATTGAGTGTACTGATGGGTAAAGTGAAAATGAGACAAATTTCCCTGTACTTCATATCAGTTCTGCCAATTTATGCCCTGAAAAAATTAAGAATAACAAACTTTCATCTGAGCACCCCCCAAATGTTACATCCTAGGGCAGTTACAAAGCAGAGATTGTTTAATCATGTGAGTCAAATGCAAAGATTACCAAAAGTTCAAAATGAATGATGTTCTATTCCGAAGGAAAACCTCTTTTGAGCATCAAAGCCATGAACTGGTAAATTTCTGATTTAATGAGTCCAGTTATATTTGAAATGTAGATTAATTCTCCTAAAAGCATTCATCAGTTTGGCAAGGACACCTCAACAAAGATGCAGTCTCTTCACTGCTTCCATAGTAAGACTTGGCCCCCACAATCATAATTAGCTTATTGATACAAATACCTCTTTCCTTCAGTTGATTCAAACAGAACATTTCATAGGTACTTTCAGTTGATGGGATGGTAAATAACTTTTAGACTAAAAGTTGAAGTGGATTGATTAGAGGCAATTTTTTCTGTTTTGCACAATAAAAAGAGGAACTACATGGTTCGACAAGCCAATTTGCAGAGCAACCTCTCCTCTCTAATTGCTGCCAGACTAATGTAGTAGAAGCCGAGTGCTAGGAAGTAGAGAAAGCCATTTACCTAGCCATGACATTTAAGTAGCAAACACAAGTACTGGATTTTTCCATTATCCTTCATTTCAGCCCTGCTACGCTCCACCTGTGACCCTTATGTGATGAGGGCAATGTACTTTCATACAATTTGGTTACTATAATAAAGGTCCACTTCAAAACGTTTGAGTGCAGACTAAAATCATTTTTTAGAAAAGCATAATTAAGTCCAAAATCAATCTCACTAATTCCTGATAGTGTATTGGAAAACCAAGTTATTTGATAAACACTCTATAAATGTACATTATGCCGGGGGGAGGGTGGGAATTGCCTATTTCCTCTATCACAGAGAACACAGTCTTTGTCACCAAAAGTCCCCACCTCGAATAGTGCTTTTATTTCATATAAGACTTTATTTCAACACAACAAAAAACAAAGTTCTCCTAAAACACCCTGTGCCTCTTCGTTGTGTATCTACCACAAAGAAATGGGAAAGAATCTTCAAATAGAGTCCATGTTGAAATATATATCAAAGAAAAATAACTGTATTTTTATTTTTCACAATTCTCCTAAGACATTTTCATCTCAGCCAGTTTCCCCAGATAAATTATCATTGAATAGGAACAGAGAAGCTTCCAGGGATGTGTCATCTGGAGTATATTCTCATACTTCCTGGTACAGGAAATAGTATGTGGAAAGCAATAGACAGCCCATAAATGTTGGCTGAATGAAGGATCCATGTTTACAGATCTCTTGGACTTTCAGGGTGAGAAAAAGACCAAAGCAATACTTTTAAATAAAGCAAAGTAAGTTAGTTGTATTTTGGGTTTTTTTCCCCCCAAAGGAGATACTCTTGTCCTCCAAAAAAGAAATTATTAAAGAGAATTTAGGATTTTTACCTCCAATTGAAATTTCTTCAGTAATTCATAAACACTGCACTTGAAGCCAAAGCATTCGCTTCAGGGTTGAATTCGAAGCTGATTCCACATACACATAAAAAAGAAATCAACCTCAAATATAGCATCTTCCACTTCAAACAACTCTGTGCAATGCCACAAATAATAGAGGACAGTCCTTGGAGAATATGCTATCTGAAAGCTAAAAGCTTTACCCTTTTCTTTATTTCTGTTGTTTACTTAAATTGCTTTGGTAAAAGATTTATCCGCCAGTTCTTTCCAGTGTAAATTTAATAGCCCAGATATTAAAACCATCAAGTTCGAGGTTAGAGAGGAAAATGCCAACCTTGCTTCTTAATGACAGCAGCCCACCCAAAGACACTTAAATACCATCAACAATATCCTTGATGCTTTAACAAGGGTACTTAAAAAGCAATTAAGTATGCCAATCTCAGGCTGAAAACAATTTTAAAATAACACACACATTAAGTTCCTGCTTCTTGACAAAGTAGTGATTTGCACTGACATGATTGAGATATTGTGCATCGTTTCAGCAAAGTAATTTCCACAAGGCAGGGAAGTGCATGCTTAGGAAGATTCATGTTATGGTAGGTTTGTTTTTTTCTTCCCGTTAAAAAACAAAACTGCATACAGTTGACTAACAGTTTGGAATCACTACCAAAAACTTCACCACTATAGGAAGCATTGATATTATCTAAGAACTAAAACTTAACATTTATTGGCCTTTGACCTGTACTTTCCACAGGCAAGTAGAGGATAGTAGGCAGTCCAAGTCCAAGTGTTAGTCACTCAGCCGTGTCCGACTCTTTGCGACCCCACAGACTGTAGTCTGCCAGGCTCCTCTGTCCATGAGATTTCCCAGGCAATAATACTGGAGTGGGTTGCCATCTCCTCCAGGAGATCTTCCAATCCAGGGATGGAAACCAGCATATCCTGCATTGTCAGGTGGATTCTTTACCACTGAGCCACCTGGGAAGCCACTTGAGGGGGATGAGTAGCAGCTAATCCAGGATGTTGACATGAGAGGACAATGAGAAGATGGCTACCACCTGGACAGCTAAGTCTCCACAATAGGGTGATTATAAAGCCCACCAAGAGATACTTCCCATCCTAGGACTGATGGAAGACCTGTATTTGTGGGAAATCATTTCACAGGAATAATAAAAGGCAAGGAATTCAATGGCAAACAGGAAGGAGCAACTCTCAATGAGGACTTCCACAGCTAGGTCCTCTGGTCAAAGCAAGACCATGTGAATATAGAGATATCTGAAGATTTCACACTTTTCTGGAACTAGGGTGTCTGAGCAATCATCAACGATCTGGGATTCCACTTGTTTTCTCAAAACTATTCTGTAATATGGTTACAACTCCTTTCTCAGATTGGATAATTTGACATCAAGAAAGCCTGCTTCCTTCCTATTCAATGTTGACAATGCTTCAGACTCTGAGAGTCACTTGAAAAATACCTAGATGTTTTTAATAAAAAGCAGTCATTGTGCATACCTTGTGAAGGGTGAAAGAGAGAGTAGGGTGGAAGTGTTAGGGATATAGGCACAAAAGCCACACAAATTAGGTTCCACCATGTACTAACTGTGTGACTTTGGGCAAGGTAATTAATTTTTCTGAGCCTCATCTGTGAAATTAGAACAACAAGTAATTTGAGGATTAAATGAGGTAAACCACATTCAGAATTTGGCATAGTCCTTGACACTGTGGGCCATCTGGACAGAGCAAACTGGACAGAGCTAGAATCTTATATATGGGCCTCAAAGGCATAATCCTCCCAGGATGAGCCACAACTATTTTTCCATCTCAAAATCTTTTTTTTTTAATATAGAAAGGAAAAAGTAAATAATTAACTAGATATTGAATCTTCTGATTCTGAGCATTTTGCCTTTCCGTGTGGCCTCTGCACATGTTCCAACTATTTCTAGGCTGCTCTCCTTAGAAGCAGTTTGATGTATACTCCAGAGAAATATTTCCTTAAACACAAGTTAAAACCAAATGTAATTAGTAAAAACAAGCTTCTGGGAGAAAAAAATTGTATTATGCATTCCAATGCAGATTTTCAAATTACTTGTTTGGTTGATGCCTCTTATGCAGATAATTAAGCAATAGCTGCATTCTAAGCATAGACATTCAGAAACTAAAATGTGTCTGTTGTCCACTCAAATGAGACAATGCCTACTCCTTGGGGGAAATGTCATTCTTCTTGGAAAGTTCATAGCTACTCTAAGCTAAGTCATTCCCATTGGTGAGTTATTAAATTTGTAAGTGCTAGTTCTACCAAAACCTGTTTTTTCTCAAAGTAAATGATATACAGCTAGGACCTTGAAGGAAAGATAAGTTTTGTATAGGAAAACAAATTCAGAGAGGGAAAGAAGATCAGAGGCAGAGAGAAAAGGAACAACAGAAGATGAAGAGGGAGACGGCTAGATGAAGGTCAGGCCTGATGGTGGCTATAGTCCCAAGTCCTCAGCCTGGAAAGGCAGCAAGCTCTCCCCATGCGACCTTTTACAAGTAGCTGTACCTGGATCCAGAACAGTGCTGAATAATATCCAGGGGCTGCACATCAAAATAAAATAAGTCCCAGATGTGCAGATACCAAAAAGGGATTATTTCTTGAAAGGCCCCTTAGATTCCAGGTATAGGGACAATTCTCTAATAATTATCCAAGAAGCTGAATACAAGTTTCCCCACTCTTCGAAAATAGAGAGGGCCTAGCAAACCTTTTGTAAGCCAAAATGATGTAAATTGTATATGTGCTCAGTCATGTCCAACTCTTTGTGAACCCATGGACTAGAGCCTGCCAGGCACCTCTGTCCATGGTATTCTCCAGGCCAAGAATACTGGAGTGGGTTGCCATGCCCTTCTCCAGGGAATCTTCCCAACCCAGGGATCTAACCTGCATCTCTTGCATCTCCTGAATTGGCAGGTGGGTTCTTTACCACTGAGCCAACCAGGGAACCAAAATGGTGTAAAGCAAAGAATCAATTACCTTAGGAAACATTTTACTGACAGGGACACACAAAATGAATGGAGATCAAGCACAGAGGCTCACAGACATGATTCAATCAAAGCTATGGCACCTTGAAGCTGAAATTTGGAGTGTAGCTCCTGGGGAAAGATCTCTGGGTGCTTCTCTTGCCACTCAATGTGGGGTACATGCAGCCACTATAACAGCTCATGCAAAACAAACACTGGCACTATCTTTACTTTTCACCATTTTTATAAAAGCAAGAATACTCATCAGATTTCTTTTGGTTAACAAAACCGGGTACTAATGTAGGTCTTTTGTGATGTGGCACAAAGTGAATCCTGAAAAGCAGGGGATACCTATATGTCCATATTACTATGGACCCTGAAAACATCATTCTCTTAAACTTTCTTTGATCTTGGATCTTGGCTTTGTGTCTAACTGCCAACAGGTTTAGTAAAAGTGAAAGGAAGCTGGGACTTCCCTGGTGGTCCAGTGGTTAAGAATCCAACCTGCAGTGCAGGGGATGCAGGTTCAATCACAGGATCAGGGAGTTAAGATCTCACATGCTACCTGAGCAACTAAGCCCATGCACTGAGCCCCAGTGCTGCAAGTAAGACCCAACCAATGGAGCCAAATAACTTTGTTGTTTTTTTTTTTTAAGTGAAAGGAAGTTTGCTACAGCTACTGAAGAGGAAGTTGGAGTAGGAAGTGGGCTCAGTTCAGTTCAGTAGCTCAGTCGTGTCCAACTCTTTGAGACCCCATGAATCACAGCACACCAGGCCTCCCTGTCCGTCACCAACTCCCAGAGTTCACTCAGACTCGCGTCCATTGAGTCCATGATGCCATCCAGCCATCTCATCCTCTGTCGTCCCCTTCTCATCCTGCCCCCAATTCCTCCCAGCATCAGAGTCTTTTCCAATGAGTCAACTTGTCGCATGAGGTGGCCAAAGTACTGGAGCTTCAGGTTTAGCATCAGTCCTTCCAAAGAAATCCCAGGACTGATCTCCTTCAGAATGGACTGGTTGGATCTCCTTGCAGTCCAAGGGACCCTCAAGAGTCTTCTCCAACACCACAGTTCAAACGCATTAATTCTTCGGCGCTCAGCCTTCTTTACAGTCCAACTCTCACATCCATACATGACTACTGGAAAAACCATAGCCTTGACTAGATGGACCTTAGTCGGCAGTGTAATGTCTCTGCTTTTGAATATGCTATCTAGGTTGGTCATAACTTTTCTTCCAAGGAGTAAGCGTCTTTTAATTTCATGGCTGCAGTCACCATCTGCAGTGATTTTGGAGCCCAAAAATATAAAGTCTGACTCAGTTTCCCCATCTATTTGCCATGAAGTGATGGGACCAGATGCCATGATCTTTGTTTTCTGAATGTTGAGCTTTAAGCCAACTTTTTCACTCTCTTCTTTTACTTTCATCAAGAGGCTTTTTAGTTCCTCTTCACTTTCTGCCATAAGGGTGGTGTAATCTGCATATCTGAGGCTATTGAGATTTCTCCCAGCAATCTTGATTCCAGCTTGTGTTTCTTCCAGTCCAGCGTTTCTCAAGATGTACTCTGCATAGAAGTTAAATAAGCAGGGTGACAATGTACAGCCTTGACGTACTCCTTTTCCTATTTGAAACCAGTCGGTTATTCCATGTCCAGTTCTAATTGTTGCTTCCTGGCCTGCATACAGATTTCTCAAGAGGCAGGTTAGGTGGTCTGGTATTCCCATCTCTTTCAGAATTTTCCACAGTTGATTGCGATCCACACAGTCAAAGGCTTTGGCATAGTCAATAAAGCAGAAGTCGATGTTTTTCTGGCACTCTCTTGCTTTTTCCATGATCCAGCAGATGTTGGCAATTTGATCTCTGGTTCCTCTGCCTTTTCTAAAACTAGCTTGAACATCAGGAAGTTCACGGTTCACGTATTGCTGAAGCCTGGCTTGGAGAATTTTGAGCATTACCTTCACCTGGAAAATGGGCTAGAAGTCAGGAAAATGAGAATTTGAAGGCTGTCTAAATTTCAGAGCACAGGGACAAGGCTCTTTCCATTGCACATTATTTTAATAAGTTTACGGAAAGGAATGTCGTTCAGAAAGGCACTGTAGACACGAACAGTACTCTTTCTCAGTCATGTTACATACAGGTAGAGAGGACATCTGTTTTCAAATGTCTGGTCATATACATTAGCTTGAGCTCCAGACTTTAATTTTGAAGGAAAACTAGATCAAACCTAAATAATTGAAGGCAAGCAAGAAGAGGAAACATTTTAATAAAACTTCATAATTTGACTTGCAGTTCCTTGAGCCATTAATGTTCACTCTCATTAGATGCATGATTACCGAGAGATTGGTAAGTATCAGTTAATAACCTGAACAATTGTAGGGCCCTTTTATCTAGCTGAAAGCTGATTATGTTTATCAGAACTACATTCATCATTCTTCCCCAACCTGAATGCCCATTTATCCTCTGTTATTTTCCCTCTTTTTAAAATATTATTTTTATATTACAATGCATGCCCCCAAAATGCCATACCTTTGTATGGTGCACTTCACAGAGAACTTCCACAGTTGCTATCGAATCTTTATTATTTAACTTCAGTTTTAAAATAAATCTTTCACTGTAGATCCCTAAAAGATAGCGGTTAAGTTTGTATAAATTTTCTTGATACAGTTCATAATCAATAATATTTTTTATAATGATGCTTTTTTTTTAGGTGATGATATATCTGATTTTTAAAGTGTATCATAAGCAAAGCCTTGTCAACTCTGTTCACATCATAAATTTAAAAGACCATGACTCTTACAATCACACAGGACAGAATGGTTAATATTAATGAAGAAGATGAATGAACCAGGCCAAGGCAGCTGAGACTGTTCAATATTTGCAATTCTATAGTTTAATTTGTTCAGTTCAGTTCAGTTCAGTTCAGTCACTCAGTCATGTCCGACTCTTTGCGACCCCATGAATCGCAGCACACCAGGCCTCCCTGTCCATCACCATCTCCCAGAGTTCACTCAGACTCGCGTCCATCGAGTCCGTGATGCCATCCAGCCATCTCATCCTTGGTCGTCCCCTTCTCCTCCTGCCCCCAATCCCTCCCAGCATCAGAGTCTTTTCCAATGAGTCAACTCTTCACATGAGGTGGCCAAAGTACTGGAGCTTCAGCTTTAGCATCATTCCTTCCAAAGAAATCTCAGGGTTGATCTCCTTCAGAATGGATTTGTTGGATCTCTTTGCAGTCCAAGGGACTCTCAAGAGTCTTCTCCAACACCACAGTTCAAAAGCATCAATTCTTTGGCGCTCAGCCTTCTTCACAGTCCAACTCTCACATCCATACATGACCACAGGAAAAACCATAGCCTTGATTAGATGGACCCTAGTCGGCAAAGTAATGTCTCTGCTTTTGAATATACTATCTAGGTTGGTCATAACTTTCCTTCAACCACAGCCTTGTCTAACTCAATAAAACCAAGCCATGCCTGCGGGGCAACCCAAGATGGGCGGGTCATGGTGGAGAGGTCTGACAGAATGCGGTCCACTGTAGAAGGGAATGGCAAGCCACTTCAGTATTCTTGCCTTGAGAACTCCATGAACAGTATGAAAAGGCAAAATGATAGGATACCAAAAGAGGAACTCCCCAGATCATTAGGTGCCCAATATGCTACTGGAGATCAGTGGAGAAATAACTCCAGAAAGAATGAAGGGATGGAGCCAAAGCAAAAACAATACCCAGTTGTGGATGTGACTGGTGATAGAAGCAAGATCCGTTGCTATAAAGAGCAATATTGCATAGGAACCTGGAATGTCAGGTCCATGAATCAAGGCAAATTGGAAGTGGTCAAACAAGAGATGGCAAGGGTGAATGCCGACATTCTAGGAATCAGCAAACTAAAATGGACTGGAATGGGTGAATTTAACTCAGATGACCATTATATCTACTATTGCGGGCAGGAATCCCTCAAAAGAAATGGAGTAGCCATCATGGTCAACAAAAGAGTCCAAAATGCAGTACTTGAATGCAATCTCAAAAATGACAGAATGATCTCTGTTCGTCTCCAAGACAAACCATTCAATGTCACAGTAATCCAAGTCTATGCCCCAACCAGTAACGCTGAAGAAGCTGAAGTTGAACGGTTTTATGAAGACCTACAAGACCTTTTAGAACTAACACCCAAAAAGATGTCCTTTTCATCATAGGGGACTGGAATGCAAAAGGAGGAAGTCAAGAAACACCTGGAGTAACAGGCAAATTTGGCCTTGGAATGCGGAATGAAGCAGGGCAAAGACTAATGGAGTTTTGCCAAGAAAATGCACTGGTCATAGCAAACACCCTCTTCCAATAACACAAGAGAAGACTCTACACATGGACATCACCAGATGGGCAACACCGAAATCAAATTGATTATATTCTTTGCAGCCAAAGATGGAGAAGCTCTATACAGTCAACAAAAACAAGACCAGGAGCTGACTGTGGCCCACATCATGAACTCCTTATTACCAAATTCAGACTCAAATTGAAGAAAGTAGGGAAAACCACTAGACCATTCAGGTATGACCTCAATCAAAGCCCTTATGATTATACAGTGGAAGTGAGAAATAGATTTAAGGGCCTAGATCTGATAGATAGAGTGCCTGATGAACTATGGAACGAGGTTCATGACATTGTGCAGGAGACAGGGATCAAGACCATCCCCATGGAAAAGAAATGCAAAAAAGCAAAATGGCTGTCTGAGGAGGCCTTACAAATAGCTGTGAAGAGAAGAGAGGTGAAAAGCAAAGGAGAAAAGGAAAGATATAAGCATCTGAATGCAGAGTTTCAAAGAATAGCAAGAAGAGATAAGAAAGCCTTCTTCAGTGATCAATGCAAAGAAATAGAGGAAAACAACAGAATGGGAAAGACTAGCGATCTCTTCAAGAAAATTAGAGATACCAAGGGAACATTTCATGCAAAGATGGGCTCGATAAAGGACAGAAATGGTATGGACCTAACAGAAGCAGAAGATATTAAGAAGAGATATTAAGATGGCAAGAATACATGGAAGAACTGTACAAAAAAGATCTTCACGACCCAGATAATCACGATGATGTGATCACTAATCTAGAGCCAGACATCTTGGAATGTGAAGTCAAGTGGGCCTTAGAAAGCATCACTACGAACAAAGCTAGTGGAGGTGATGGAATTCCAGTTGAGCTGTTTCAAACCCTGAAAGATGATGCCGTTGAAAGTGCTGCACTCAATATGCTAGCAAATTTGGAAAACTCAGCAGTGGCCACAGGACTGGAAAAGGTCAGTTTTCATTCCAATTCCAAAGAAAGGCAATGCAAAAGAATGCTCAAACTACCGCACAATTGCACTCATCTCACATGCTAGTAAAGTAATGCTCAAAATTCTCCAAGCCAGGCTTCAGCAATAAGTGAACCACGAACTCCCTGATGTTCAAGCTGGTTTTCGAAAAGGCAGAGGAACCAGAGATCAAATTGCCAACATCTGCTGGATCATGGAAAAAGCACAAATTAAATTAATTTGGTGAATAAGTGAGCTGTGGGCAAGTCACTTGTTAGTCCTCTGAAACCAATTTGCCTTGAAATTATTAAGAGATGTTTAACTGATTTAACTGAAACTAAGAGGGCAAAGCTGAAACACTTTGCATCACAACAGAAGCTTCACTAAAATGATCTGATGTACCCTGAGCCCTATATCCTGAAAAGAAGATGAAAAAAGCACATTAACCCTTGTTGCCTTGTCCAGAAAGCCTCCTGAATGAGATGGGACCAACCAAGGAACTTGGTCTGATTTGGCTGCTGCTGCTGTCACCTTCCATATTATTTCTGCAAACATATAACAGCTATACCAATGACTGATTCCCCTAAGTGGGTATAAATCCAAAATAATTTTCATTTCTTTATTGTACCAGCTAACAGACTGAAAGTATTTCTTACAGGAAATGTAAATGTATCATTTATATTTGTATTTTATTCCATTTTAATGACAATACATTCATATGGTACAAGAAGCAAATCATATATAAAAATATACAGTGAAAAATGTCACACTCACTCACCCCAGTTCCCATCACTACTCCAACAGGTAATCATTTTTATTAATTTCTTTTAATTCTTTCAGAGTTTCTTTATGCATCTAGTGGCAAACATGACTATGTATTTTTATTTCCTTTTCTTTTTTCCACAAAACATTGTGTATTATATAGTCTGCTCTGCACTTTTTTTTTAACAATGCAGTTTATCCTGGAGATCTTTTCATAGCGATTCCTTTTTGTTTTTTAACAGCTGTATGTTATTCCATTGTAAGAATTTGCCATAGTCAGGTTTGCTTGTTTGTTTTTTAACCCTGTCCCTATTGATTTACATTTGGGTTGTTTCTATCTTTTTTTCTCTTTTTTTAAGAGTTCTTTGTTTATTTTTGCTTGTGCTGGGTCTCCCTTGCTGTACTTAGGCTTTTCTCTAGTTGCAGCGAGCAGGGGCTACTCTCTAGCTGTGGTGCACGGGCTTCTCATTGCACTGGCTTCTCTTATGGAGCATGGGCCCTAAATACATGGGCTTCAGTAGCTGCAGTGCGTGGGCTCAGTAGTGGCACACAGGCTTAGTTGCTCCAAAGTATGTGGGATATTCCCAGGCCAGGAATCCAACTGGTGTCCCTTGCATTGCAAGGTGGATTCTTAACCACTGGACTGCCAGGGAAACTGTTTCCAATATTTTGCTACCGCAAACAGTGCTTTAGTGAGTAATGTTGATCCATTGCAATATATATTCTAAGGCCATGGTTGGCCATCTAAATGTTTTAACCATCGCAACCATTTTATATACCATTTCTCCATAACAGTTCACTATGGCTCAATAGATGCAGCCATGGAAATATAACAAGAACTAGAAGAAATAAGCACTTTTATGCTGTGACATGAATATTATGTATCAGTTGCTAAATGCAAACCACCAGCCTCAGTAAAGGCTAGAGTTCTCATATTCATTATTTCCTTCTTTTGACAAAAATTTTCAAGAGTCTGTGATGGGTCAAGGCTCTGTCCTAAGCACTGGAGATACTTCAGTGAATAAAGAAGGCAAAATCCTAATTTTGTGGTACTTATACCATATTGGAGAGATAAAGAAAATTTATAAATAAATTCATAGTAGCAGCCTTTTCTCCCTCATGAACACCAGAGGTGACCAGGTATAGGATAAAATTTAGAAGGTTCTGGTAAGTAAATTGCCCTTCATGCCCATGAAAGAGACAAACAGTAGCCATTAAACCTCTGGCTCTCCTAAAGCTGTAACCTACATTTTCCAATTATTTGTGGACAAGTTTTATCTTACCTGTTTATGACCATATTCCCTACTGAGAAAGCCCCATATTATAGGGATGTTGAGTCTCAAAATTATACAAATATAATGCAATTCCACTCAAAATATCAACAGGATTTTTCATAGAACTTGACCAACTGATTTTAAAGTTCATCTTGCCCTACTTGACATGAAATATACTGCAATACTACAATAATTAAACCTATGTTACTGATAGGGACAGGGAAAGGAAAAAAGTAGGTGAATAAATAGCTAATCTCACTAGGGGATTATAAGTAGAAAAATCAGGGAGATCCCTAGAAGTTAATGATTACTTAAAAAGAACAGGTTTGCTTAACCACAAAACCAAGCAGGCTTGTTTAACAACAAAACCATGCAACAGAAGCCCCCAAACAATAAAACAATGGTGGCATGAGTCCCACATTCTGTCCAGTGAGCTCAGTAAGTTAATGATCCTTAGGACATGCTCTTTCCACACATTAAAAAAAAAAAAAACACAATAATTTGTGGACCTAGCTTGACCATGTAGGGACAAGAAGACTCCCCTGCTCAACCTGGAGGAGGACATGATGATGGAAGCATGACATCTACTCAAGAAAGACATAGAAATTCTTCTCTCTCCTCCCAACTTCTCTTTTGATTATAAAACTGTAGCTCAGTAAGTTCTCTGGGCATAGCATTTCTCACCTGCCCACTTGTAAACTTCACAAGAATCATATTTTAATAAATTATTTCTTATCTATCTCTTTGCCTCCTGCTGAATTCTCTTCTGCACTGAGACATAAAGAACTATAGTACTGGAGTTCACTGGAGTCCCTGAAATGATACCAAATGGCTTCATTACTGGTAAATAGGAACATAGCTTGATGGGCAACAATAGAAAGTTTATAAACATTCTAATATGTACAAGAAATTTTAATATTAAATTGACTGAAACTGCTGTTTTTAGAGACCAAAAATGGCTGAAAATTTCCAGTTGTATGTGGTGCAGTCAAATATATGATAAGGGTAACATTTTAGATAGATAGATAAAAGACAAACTAGCCCCGATCAACTGTCCTTTCTGGGAAAGAGGAATGTTAGTTAGATCTTGATCTCATACCAAGCATAAAAATAAGTTATTTATCAATTGTACTAAAGATGTAAATATTAGAAACATATGCAAATATATATTAGTTAAGGTATTTAGTAGCTGTTCAGTTCAGTTCGGTTGCTGTCATGTCTGACAATTTGTGACCTCATGAATCACAGCACGCCAGGCCTCCCTGTCCATCACAAACTCCTGGAGTTCACTCAGACCCTCATCCATCGAGTCAGTGATGCCATCCAGCCATCTCATCCTGGGTCGTCCCCTTCTCCTTCTGCCCCCAATCTCTCCCAGCATCAGAGTCTTTTCCAACGAGTCAACTCTTCGCATGAAGTAGCCAAAGTACTGGAGCTTCAGCTTTAGGATCATTTCTTCCAAAGGACACCTAGGACTGATCTCCCTTAGAATGGACTGGTTGGATCTCCTTGCAGTCCAAGGGACCCTCAAGAGTCTTCTCCAACACCACAGTTCAAACACATCAATTCTTTGGCGCTCAGCCTTCTTCACAGTCCAACTCTCACATCCATACATGACCACAGGGAAAACCATAGCCTTGACTAGATGAACCTTAGTCAGCAAAGTAATGTCTCTGCTTTTGAATATACTGTCTAGGTTGGTCATAACTTTTCTTCCAAGGAGTAAGCGTCTTTTAATTTCATGGCTGCAGTCACCATCTGCAGTGATTTTGGAGCCCCAAAAAATTAAGTCTGACTCTGTTTCTACTGTTTCCCCATCTATTTGCCATGAAGTGATGGGACCAGATGCCATGATCTTCATTTTCTGAATGTTGAGCTATGAGCCAACTTTTTCACTCTCTTCTTTTACTTTCATCAAGTGGCTTTTTAGTTCCTCTTCACTTTCTGCCATAAGGGTGGTGTCATCTGCATATCTGAGGTTATTGAGATTTCTCCTGGCAATCTTGATTCCAGCTTGTGTTTCTTCCAGTCCAGTGTTTCTCATGATGTACTCTGCATATAAGTTAAATAAGCAGGGTGACAATATACAGCCTTGATGTGCTCCTTTTCCTATTTGGAACCAGTCTGTTGTTCCATGTCCAGTTCTAACTGTTGCTTCCTGGCCTGCATACAGATTTCTCAAGAGGCAGGTTAGGTGGTCTGGTATTCCCATCTCTTTCAGAATTTTCCACAGTTTTTTGTGATCCACACAGTCAAAGGCTTTGGCATAGTCAATAAAGCTCTTAAAACTCAACAACAAGAAAACAACTCAATTATAAAATGAGCCTAAGAGCTTAACAGATACCTCACCAACAAAGATTTACAGATGAAAAAGAAACATATGAAGACATTCCATATCATATATTATTAGGGGAAATGCAAAAGTAAACAACGATATACTACTACATACATGTTAGAATGGCCAAAATTTGGAACACAGAGAACACTAAATGCTGGTGAGTTTGTAGAGCAATAGGAACTGTCACAAATTGCTGGTGGGAATGCCAAATGATAAGCCACTGTGGAAGAGAGTTAGGTGGTTTCTTACAAAACTAAACATACTTTTACCATATGATCCAGCAATCACACTCCTTGGTATTTACCTGCATAAAAAGTTGCACATGAATGTTTATAGAAGCTTTATTCATAACTGCCAAAACTTGGAAGCAGCCAAAATGTTCTTTAGTAGGTAGCTGGATAAACTGCAGTACATCCAGACAATGGAATTCTTTCCAGTGCTAAAGAGAAGTAAGCGACTGAGTCACAAAAAGAAATGGAGCAAAATTAAATACATGTTACTAAGTGAAAGAAGCCAATCTGAAAAGGCTATATACTGCATGATTCCAACTCTTTATGACACTTTAGAAAAGGCAAAACTATGGAAATAGTAAAAAGATCAGGGGTTTGAGGAAGGGAGGGATAAATAGGCAGAGCACAGAGGATTTTAGGGCAGTAAAATTACTCTACATGATATTATAATGGTGGATACATCAAACCCATAGAATATGCAACACCAAGAATGAACCCTAATGTAAACTAGGGATGTTGGGTGATAATGGTAACAAATGTACCTACCACTTGGGTAATGGAGAAGTTTATGTGTATGTGGGAGCAGGGAGTTTATGGAAAATCTCTGTATATGCCCCTCAATTTTGCTGTCCACCTAAACTACTCAAAAAATAAAGGTTAAAGAAAAATGAACAAATTCAAATATGTATATATATATATATATATACATACATACATACATAACTAGCATATATATTTTTCAAAAGATAAAAGGCAGATTGGGAAAAATATTTGTAACATGTTGAATGTGATTAATATCATTCACATCAAAGTACATCTATACATCAATAAAAAAGAAACACAATAGAAAAATCAGTAATAGATTAGAATGCAATCTCACATGGCAAAACAATACAATATTGTAAAGTTAAAAAATATTAAAATAAAATCTGAAAAAAGAAGTATAAATGGAAAATAAACATGATACATGAAAAAATATTTCCATGAAAAAGAGAAAAAACAAAACAAAACAAAAATAATATTTCCATGAATAATAAGGAAAATTACTTCCCAAGTTGTCTGCCCACACCTACTGTCCAATTGCCTGACTGAAATTTAAGAGGATAATAAGTCATCAAAGACCCCAGAGGAGGAGATGGAAGCTTGGGGCCATCAGAAGATGTTTAAAGAAATGGTCTCCAAAGATATTAGGATTTGTGAAGGTGAGAAGAAACAGCTAGCAGCAGCTTCAAGAGTAAGCTATCAGAGAGGGCAGGGGCTAACAAGATGAGCTCTTGAAAAAAAAAAAAGATGAGCCCTTGTATGTTAGCTAATATTCCTGGCTTCGTTTTGTTGATTCTACCCTTGTTGTTCTTTCTTTTTCACTCCTGGTTTGGTTTTCATAGGCCACTTTATGGTATCTTATTAATCTTATAAACTGCCTTCCATATTTGCAACATTTTTAGAATGATCAATCTAATGAATTTAGAATGTAGAATAAAATGAATGAATAATTTACTCATCAAATGGTGAAATGAATGAGTGGTTGAATGAAAAATGTGACCGAAGAGAAATTTCCTCAAAGTGATTTGGTGGAATGGAAATGCCAGAGAGTCTGAGAAAGAACCACTTTAGCACTACTGGACAATAAGCAAGACCTCAGATCTCGAGAAAAAAGGATGCATGAGAATTAAGAGATACCAGATTGCTGAAAGGAGTACTGGCCCTGTGTCAGCCGAACTCATAGCCCTGTTAAAATCTATATTGTGTATATAAGTGTAGAAAAAGTATGTTATAGTTAGCATAGGGCTTCCCAGGTAGTGCAAGTGGTAAAGAATCTGCCTGCCAATGCAGGAGACTCAGGAGACATGGGTTTGATCCTTGGGTTGGGAAGATCTCCCGGAGTAAGAAAATGGCAACCGACTCCAATATTCTTGCCTGGGGAAATCCCATGAACAGAGGAACGTGGCAGGCTACAGTCCATGGGGCTGCAGAGAGTCAGACAAGACTGAGTGGCTAAGCACACATGCACACATAGTTAGGATAAGTTAACTGCTATAGTGAATAAGCTCCCAAAGACATAATGGCTCAAACTCAATAGAATTTTATTTCTTACTCATGAAACAGGACTGAGCAAGTAAGCAGGTTGGCCACATAGTCAATCAGGGAGTCCAGGCTGATGGAGGTGCTGCAGCATTCAACAGAGGCTTCCAAGGTTGTTCTAGAATCAACTCATTCTAAAGCCAGAAAAGGAAGAAGCATGGAACTTGCAAGAGGTTTAGATGAAGCAATTTCAGATAAAACTCAGGCACATGACCACACCTAACTACAGAGGAGGCAGGGAAACATAGTCTAGCTCTGTGCCCAGAATGAAGAGGAGAATGTGGATTTGGGTGAGTCCCTCATATTTCCTGTCACAGATCATTAGCAAGCCTAAAAAGTCAGATTTGAATACCGAACCTCAATAAATCCTGAGCTCCACATTGTGGTTCCTCTTCTCAGGAGACTGGGAACATGTGTCAAACAGCTGTTCAAGAGTTACTTTGGTAATAAATTCCAGATGAGAATTCTACCTCCTGAAATTCTACTACTGGGGGCTTTTTCAGGGAATTTCTCCCAGCCCAGTTGCTGTTGTTGTTTGCTAAATTGAGTCTGACTCTTTGCGATCCCCTGGACTGTAGCAAGTCAGGCTTCCCTGTCCTTCACTATCTTTCAGTTTGCTCAGACTCATGTCTCATTGGGGTTTCCCAGGTGGCGCTAGTGGAAAAGAACCCACCTGTCAAGGCAGGAGATGTAAGAGACACAGGTTTGATACCTGAACTGGGAAGATCCCCTGGGGGAGGGCACAGCAACCTACTCCAGTTTTCCTGCCTGAAGAATCCCATGGACAGAGAAGCCTGGCAGGCTGCAGTCCATAGGGTCACACAGAGTTGGAAACGACTGAAGCAACTTATCAGGCAAGCATGCATGTCCACTGAGTTGGTGATGCCACCCAACCACCTCAATGTCTGTTATCCACTTCTCCTCCTGCCCTCAACCCAGTATAGAAACACAAGGAAAGCCCATCCCTACAGTGATGAAAGTGAAAGAGGAGAGTGAAAAATTTGGCTTAAAACTCAACATTCAGAAAACTAAGATCGTGGTATCTGGTCCCATCACTTCATGGCAAATAAATGTGGAAACAATGGAAACAGTGACAGACTTTATTTTCTTGGGCTCCAAAATCACTGCAGATGGTGACTGCAGCCATGAAATTAAAAGATGCTTGCTCCTTGGAAGAGAAGCTATGACCAACCTAGGCAGCATATTAAAAAGCAGAGACATTACTTTGCCAACAAAGGTCTGTCTAGTCAAAGCTATAGTTTTTCCAGTAGTCATGTATGGATGTGAGAGTTGGACCATAAGGAATGTTGAGCACCAACTGATGCATTTGAACTATGGTGTTGGAGAAGACTCTTGAGAGTCCCTTGGACTGCAAGGAGATCCAATCAGTCCTTCCTGAAGGAGGTCAGTCCTGAATACTCATTGGAAGGACTGATGCTGAAGCTGAACTCCAATACTTTGGCCACCTGATGCAAAGAGCTGACTCATTTGAAAAGACCCTAATGCTAGGAAAGATTGAAGGTGGGAGGAGAAGGGGATGACAGAGGACGAGATCGTTAGATGGCATCATTGACTCGATGGACATGAGTTTGAGTAAGCTCTGGGAGTTGGTGATGGACAGGGAAGCCTGGCGTGCTACAGTCCATGGGGTCGCAAAGAGTCAGACATGACTGAGTGACTGAACTGAACTAAACTGAACAGTGTATTTTAAGAGAGTCACCATGGTATGAAGGAGAAATCAGAGCTGGAAGATTGACTATAGTTGCCAGTAGGGGAGGTTATTCTGTGCAGCCTTGAGTATTCATGGAGAGAATGCCATACTGATGTCGATCTTTGTTAAACCACTGATCAATCTTTTGCAGAAGTACATTTTTTAAAAAATATTATGTCTATTGTTCACTTCTGCCTTGCTGTGGTAAGGCTATTTCCATGCTGAGTGGGAGAAATAAAAGAACAGCTGTACCACATCTCTTAACCATGAACTCTAGTAGGCACCCATTTTACTAAAAAGAAGAAATCAATTTTTTGTCTTACAAGAGAGATAAAGCTCATTTAAAATGAAATATTAGGAATACCTATTTAAATGCAAATTGAACTACAGCATCTATATGTGTCAATTAAAACCCTTCAAAGAATTTTCCTGAAATATTAACATTTACTTAGGTGAAATTTTTGTTTTAAAGAAAGAGATTCGCAATTTTAAACTGTCCTGAATTTCATGGCACTTTTTTAAAAAATAAATCATTGTTAGTTCTGGTAATATTAGACTTAAGGAACTGATTTAGTTTCAGCATGAAAAACATAACTCTTTGGCCCATCCAAGAAATGCCATACTGAGGATTTTGCTCCTGGTGGGCACCCCATCATAAAACCAAGGTGTGCTGTTGACACCCACAGCACAACTTAAGAATAATGAAAAGCTAATATTCACTGAGTATCTACTGCCGGTGCCAGGCATTTTCTTCTTCAGATTATGTCAGTTGGTCTCCACAGTCACCCAGAGAGAAAAGTGAATAAATGTTCCTATCCTATTTTAACAGATGAGGAAACCAAGTATCAGAGAAGTAGCAGCTGATCCTCAGTTTCACAACTAATAAGTGGTAAATCCAGAATTCAAAGCCATGTGTGTTTTAACAAAGCCCATAGTTCTAATCACTCTTCTAAGCTGGTTGAATATTCATTGGAATGACTAATGCTGAAGTTGAAGCTCCAATACTTTGACCACCTGATGCAAAGACTCAACTCATTGGAAAAGACCCTGATGCTGGGAAAGATTGAGGGTAGGAGGAGAAGTGGGTGACAAAGGATGAGATGGTTGGATGATATCCTCGACTCAATAAACCCGAGTTTGAGCAAACTTCAGGAGAGCGTGAAGGACAGGGAAGCCTGGTATGCTTCAGTCCACGGGATCGCAAAGAGTCGGACACGAATGAACAACTGAACAACAACAAAGCTGACTCACATATGTCTAGCTTAGTGTCTTCCCAGTCAGATGCTCTTCCCATTCTATATGGAGGTCAAGACTCCTTGGACTGCTCTTGCAAGCTGTGAGTCTTTTTCAATGCTGTAATAACAGCCACTGACCCTGCTAAGAAATTCCACCTGCTGACCGGAATCATATCATTTGAATGGTCTGCCACTTGAGCCTGTTAATCTCCTCCTCTAATCAAGGAAGGCTCCTATATTATTACATACACAGATATGATTGGCCTTACTGGATATACAAGGAACCACAACTGGATTCTGCCCACCAGCACTCACTACTTTCCTCTCCCCAGAAGTTGCTTACAACTGCTCACTGACCCCAGCAATTACTTTAAAAGATGATCAGGCCTTTAGTCCACAATTGCAGCACAGAATGATGGTAGAACAGATATGAGATAAGGGAAGCAAATTGCCTTAAATTTATTTAAAAAAAAAAAAACACCCCACCCTGACTATAGCAGATCTTTTTGCAGATAACATTTTTATGTGAGAAGAGGAAAATAGTTAGAAAATAATACAATAGAACATTAGCTGGCTCTGCCTTTTCCCAGACCATAACAGACATCGCTAACAGAATCCAGCACAATTTCCTTCTGAACATGGCAATCTTCTCAACACGGCATCCTAATAATACTTGATACGTATGATTGGACCCAATTTATCCACTCCAGGTATAAAAGGACATAGGAATCCTTCTGCATGAAAAAGTGAGTGTTCTGGGGCTACTGAAGTTGGCAAAAGCTGTGGAAAGGAAAGGCTGGAATCCCCATGATATATTTGACTGACTTCCCAATTTTGTCTTCAATCTATTATTGAGGAGTCATAACACTGTTCATGAAAGGCATCATTGAATTGAATACTAAACTATGGTCAAATAAGCAAAAACAAAAAAGGAAGGGAAGGAAAACAGAAAGGAAAAAAACAGAACACAGATAAAATGATAGGTCCAAGTTCAAATATATCAATAATTACATTAAATGTTCAAAATATACCAGTTAAAACACAGAGGTTACCAGATGGATGATGGATTTAGAAAGAATAAAAATATGAGATTATATGCTGTCTATAAGAAATTCACCTCAAATATAATGACATAGCTAGGTTAAAGTGAAAGAAAAAAAACCATCTACCTTATGAAAATGTTTGCAAAATACAAAATGAAATACTAGCAAATGGAATCCAGCAGTATATATATATGTGTGTGTGTGTGTGTTTGTTCAGTCGCTTCAGTCATCTCAAACTCTTTGTGACTCTATGGACTGTAGCCTGCCAGGCTCCTCTGTCCATGGGATTCTGCAGGCAAGAATACTGGCGTGGGTTGCCATGCACTCCTCCAGGGAATCTTCCTGATCCAGGGATCAAACTTGCATCTCAGCATCTTCTGCACTACAGGCAAATTCTTTACCCACTGAGCCACCCAGGAAGCCCATATACATATATATATATAGTATTTCCAAAAAAATCACTTCAACAAATTCAATATTCATTCATGACAAAAGCTCTCAGCAACTGAAACAGAATGTAACTTCATCAGCCTAATAGAAGGTAGCGTTATTGGCTGAACTGTGTCCCTTGCAAAATTCATAATTGGAAGCCCTAACCTCCAGTACCTCGGAATGTAACTACATTTGGATACAGGCCTTTGATGTGGCACACCATGATCTTATAGTGGTCAGTATTCTGCATTGTGGAGATAGGCTATTTAAAGAGGTGATTATGTTAAAATGAAGAAAGGATAGGCCCCAATCCAATCTGGATGGTGTCTTTATAAAAAGAAATTTGGACACACAAGGAAACACCAGGGACGTGCACACAGAGGAAAGACCAGGTCAGGACACAGAGAAAAGGCAGTCAGGTGCAAGACAAGGAGAGAGGCACACAAGAAATCAGACCTGCTGACACCTTCTGAGACTGCCAGCTTCTAGAACAGTGAGAAATAAATTTCTGTTGTTTAAGCCACCCAGTCTGTGGTACTCTGTTACGGCACCCTTAACACAGGATACCTACAATATAATACAGGAACCTACAACTAACATTGTATCTAAGGATGAAAGACTGAGTGGTCCCCCCAGCCTCCAGCCCAAAATCAGGAACAAGAATGTCTGCTCTCCTAATCTAGTGTGAATAGGCATATGAAGAGGAGAGTCTGTGATTTATCAAGATAATTCCATAGACCTTATTCATCCCCTTACCTCAATCCCCTCCACCAGATCAACTCCAACACCAACACACAAATACACACACACAGACACAAATCATGCCTATTATTTGAATGTCCTTTTTAAAACTAATTTTCATCCAAATTATCAAAATAGTTGCTTCAATTTTCTTTGAATGGACATATGCTATCTTGGGCATAATGAGCAGAAGGAAAAGGGAATCAAATTAACAGTAAGATTGTGAGGTCTGCAAAAGGAAAATTTTTTAAAGAAAAAAGAGTTTTAATGTGCTAATATATGAAAATTGCAACCCATACATCCCTGCCATGTTGGGAGGGTCAGGGTACATTTCTAACAGCACTATGTTCTCTGGTCATAATGTTATTATCTGTACCATAATTAAAGAAGAATAAAAATATAATGGTTTAAAACATGTAAATCTTCTTAGAAATCTCAGTTTTGGGTAACTTATTTGGAGGTTTCTTTTCTCCCCACATATAAAGTATCTGAGAAATATAAAACTGTGTCTACCAAGTGCCACTTCACACCTACTCTTACAAAATGTTAAAACTGTAACTGGAGACATTATATGTAGGCTACTTAACCTGTGATTGAGCAGGCTTACATGTTATGTGTTGCAGTAGATGGACATTGAAAAGGTAGTTTTAAATAAAATAAGGATTGTGTCCTGAGATTATGTTTTCCCTAGAGGTTTTTTAAATAATGCCTTCATCTCATCCCCATTTTCCAATTGTCTTCTCCAGCGCCACGGCCATAATTTAGCAGTATTATGTGCTGTCACTTCTGTGTTAGTAAACACCAGGACTTGCTGAGTAATTATAAAATAACCTCATAATGAAATGCAGTGAAGAGTTCTAATTACATCTTAATGTTGCTTAACAACTATTCTACTTTAAAATGCGAATTTTCCAACCATGTATCCTAATGAGTTATCAGAATGTATTATCTCTCCCCCAAAATGTACAAATGAGAAGGTAGACATAGACTATTACCACCAGCATGCATGTGTGTGAGAACATTTATATATTCAAAATTAATATATTACCTTAAAATTATTAAAATATAAAAGCACATCAAAATGCTGCAACAACTACAGGGCATGATTTTTTTTTTGAAAACTCACATTTCACTTTGAAGAAGGAAAAAATGTGAAATTATTCTCCAAAGCAAAAGATTACAGTTAAAGCTGTCTTCTTCGAATGGAGGACAAATACAAGTTAAACTGAAAACATCCACACCTTTTCATAAAAACACAGAGCTAAAAGAAAACTCACCGTGTGATCTAGGAAATAAGACTTCCCATTTACTTTATTCTTTAACAATTTCCAAGGACTCCTCCCATATTTTATTGTTCTGTCTTTTCACAGCATCCTTCTAAGCATTTTTATATAAACCCCTTAGTTACTGACATAGGAAGACATGGTAAAAACCTGTTACCCATTTCTTCACAGGAAAAACATCACAGTCCTCTCTTCTTCCCTTGCATTGCCAGAATAAACAAGTCTAATCCATTTTGTTTTTGGAAAACACCAATCCCCCAACTCTTCTACCACTACCTGCTGAAACCTACTCTAGTTCCTCCTCACACTTCTTTTCATTTTATTTTAAAATATTTTATTTATTTATTTTTGGCTGTGCTGAGTCTCCATTGCTACTTTTCTCTAGTGTGGAGAGCAGGGGCTACTCTCTGGTTGCTGTGCACAGGCTTCTCATTGCAGTGTCTTCTCATTGCAGTATCTTCTCTTGTTGCCAAGCACAGACTCCAGGGTATGCAGGCTTCAGTAGTTGCAGCTCCCCGGCTCTAGAGCGCAGGCTCAGTAGTTGTAGTGCCTGGGCTTAGTTGCTCTTCAGTATGTGGGATCTTCCCTGATCAGAGATCGAACCTGGGTCTCCTACATTGGCAGGCTGATTCTTTACCACTGAGCTACCAGGGAAACCCCCCTCCTCACAGTTCTGTCAAACCATTTAAATTGCTACTTCTACTCATAAGGCCTAATTAATATCCTTTCAGGTATTAAAAAAAAATTTAATGCAATTACATTAAGCCCAGTGAGGGTACTGCCCATAGCATTCTGCAAAATGTGCTCCAGCTTTGCACCTCCTATCAGCTTATGCAGAGCTAACATAAGTGTTGCCATTGATTCACTGGAAGCCTTTATTTCCATTATCCAAGTTTTTGGCTTATTAGGGATATGAGACCCTGAGTCTTAAATATCTCCCTCTCCACACTCACATAAGTTGTCAAAGCTGCTCTTAATGAAGGTATTTGTTTAGAGGTGATTCTAAGATACACTGGAAACTTCTCTGCCTACGCCAACTAAATAGAAGAAATGACATCTCTTAGTTTTTTTTATTCTCTTTGGTCAAGTCTATGAAAGCAACAAGGCTAGAAGTTCTGAGAACGCATTCTAAACATGTTCAGTTGATGGGAGAGAGAAGGAAAGAGAGGAGAGAAGACACCTCGGGCCTCACTCAGACATCTCATGTTCATTCCCTTAAATTTGCAGTGCTACAGTGGCTGGACAGGGAGCTTTCTGTCTGTGTGCAGAGAACTTCTGCATCATGCAGAACCAACATGATGTTGAACTCTGCTAGGCACCATCACTAGGCAGTTTTCAGCGTCATAGTGCTCCAGGACACAAGCTTTTGGAGTCACGCTGGAGTTTAAGCCCAGCTCTGCTGCTTGCTAATTGCATTACCTTGAGCAATATGCTTAGTCTCAGTCTCCATTTCATCATCTATAAACTGAGACTGATAACACTCACCTCACAAGATTATTGGAGATTAAATTTGAACAATGAATAAAAGGGGGGGAGGAGACATTTCAGTCTAAGAAAGCAGCATAGGCAAGTGCAAACCTGCAGGAAATACATCACGTGTAGAGGATGCTGAGATCTAAGATGGATCTAGAGGATGGAGTGGGAAGGACAGAGCAGCAGACAAGATGGAAGCACACAGGGGACCATTCAAAAGCAAGAGTCAGGCAGCTCTTCTTCAAATTCTGTCTCTACTCCTAAAGGTCATGAGACCATGAACAAATTTCTTATCCTCCCTGAGACTCACTGTCCTCATTTGTAAAATATGGGCAGTTTGTGCTTCTATTCAAGCTGTCCTTCCAACAAGACTACCATTCCCTCTGCTCTCAGCCTAAATCTAATAAGATTCTTTAAGATCTAGGATGCCTGCCCTCCTTTGAATCCCTGTTGTTCGTAACCCTGGTGTATCACAGTAATTAACCTCTTAAATTCTAATTAATTAAGCAATTAACTAAACAATTTTATACCATTATAAATCATAATTTATAACAGATCAGTTTATATCTCCTCTGTGCTATCTGTGCTTAGTCGCTCAGTTGTCTGACTCTTTGCGACCCCATGGACTGTAGCCTGCCAGGCTCCTTTGTCCACGGGGATTCTCTAGGCCAGAATACTGGAGTGGGTTGCCATGCCCTCCTCCAGGGGATCTTCCTGACCCAGGGATCGAACCCAGGTCTCCCGCATTGCAGACAGATTCTTTACTGTCTGAGACACCAGGGAAGCCCAAAAATACTGGAGTGGGTAGCCTTCTTCAGAGGAACTTCTCGACCCAGGAATCGAACTGGGGTCTCCTGCATTGCAGGTGGATTCTTTACCAGCTGAGCTACTAGCTTTCTTCTCTACTAGACTACAATGATTTCAGGTCAATTTTTGTGGCCATCACATTACATGACACATTACATGTCTCATAAGGCAAGAGACAGCTAAGTAAGCTAAGCTTGTATAAAGGAAGAGGAGAGACAGGGAAAGGGGACTGGGGGAGCAGATGTGTCCAAGAGGCAAAAGGAATCACCTGAAGTGAGTGTGCGTTGTGAGCTTGACTGCAGTCTCCTCTCTCCACCAAACCCCTGTAGAGTCTCCATCACTCATTACCCTCCAATGCAAGAGAATTCTCAGCAGTGCAGGGTGAGGCACTGGATTGGAAAGACGGTGGCAATAATTATAATCATAGCTGTTACCTATGGATGGTGTATCACATATCAGGCCCCGGGCTACAGTACATCTTTTCAGTATTATATACAATGTTCCTTTTTTAATCACCAAAATGCATGTTTTTGGTTGGTATAATGCTGTTATTTGAGTATTTTTTAAAAGTCTGAACCCTCATTCTGAGACTTAACCAGAGAATTACATGCTGCATTAAAATAAGTACTCTAGTGAAGAAGCATTCATTTAGAAAATTTTCTGACTATATCCCTTTGTTTTAAAACCCATAATCAATTATCTGTTGTTTTAATTCCTCCCCCGCTTTTTTTGGCTAATAATGAGGCCAAGCAACTTTTTTTAATATCATTAGTCATTTATACTTGTCCCACCAGTCCGTCAGAGTCAGCGGGGATGACTGGCAGACGGTGAGTGAGGGGGACTCAGGGAAACTGGTGCAAGGAGGGAGATCCCACCAACACACCCAGCCCCTGGCTCAGAATCTGGTTCCTATTTCTCCTTCTCTCCTCCACCAAGGCCAGCCCCCACCTCTCAGGATTTTTTAACTGAAAACTTTCCAACAATTCAACCTGGAGATACTTAAGCCAGAGGACAAAAGATCCATAGTAGCAATCCTGGCCCACTTACACGTGAAACACACCTGGTGACAAAGTTTATTTAACCAGAAATTCCTGGTTAGATGAAATAAACACACAAATTACCAATATCATTAATCGACTTTGATATTTCTAGTCACTACCAGGCCTCTTGCTGAAAACTTTCTCTGAATTATCTATTTTGGTCCTCATGTAGGAGATGGGGAAGGTAACTGAATAATTACTACATCATTAAGCAACAGAAAAGAATAAGCAGACACTTGTCTCTAGATGACCCAGGACACCGAGAGTTCTGTTTTAGTTTTGATAAAAGGGGAATAAATTTTGTTATTCAGGCTCACCCAGTTTAAGAAAAAACGGAGGACTCTCACTTTTTATTTGGGCTTCCCAGGTGGCTCGGTGGTAAAGAATCTGCCTGCCAACGCAGCTGAAGCAAGAGACACAGGTTTGATCCCTGGATTGGGAAGATCTCCTGGAGGAGGAAATGGCAACCCACTCCAGTATTCTTGCTTGGAAAATTCCATGGACAGAGGAGCCTGGCAGGCTGCAGTCCATGGGGTAACAAAAGAGTGGGACAGGACTGAGCACAAACACATGCATGTATGCATGTACTTCTTATTTTAATCAATATTATACCTATTTAAAGGAACCCAACAGCAGCAGCAGCAAAGCCCTTTAGTACCAACAAAGCATAATATCTGGGAACTTGGGAATGACAGTGAGGCTGGCACTGCAGGCCTGCTACAGGAGGCCATGTGTGTGTGCTAAGTCACTTCAGTTGTGTCTGACTCTTTGCGACTCCATGGCCTGCAGCCCACCAGGCTCCTCTGTCCATAGGATTATCCAGGCAAGAATACTGGAGTGGGTTGCCATTTCTCCTCCAGGTTATCTTCCTGACCCAGGGATGAACCTGTGTCTCTTATGTCTCTTGCATTGGCAGGCAGGGAGGACACAGGGACACTAAAAACAGATGAATCTTATCACATCTCACAACCTACCTGGCAGAGACAACTGTTCTTTCTAGGCCAAATTACAGAGTTTATACCAAGTATTCATTTTGTTCTAATGTTAAAGGTAAATAAAACTGCTCCCAGTAATACACTTTCCTGGGTTTTTAAAAGTCTTCATTGATTTTTATTGCCAAAGCAAATAAAGCACCCATTTCTCTTGCCGTGCATGACCTGTAATTTCTTACTGGGAGCCCCTCTAGCCCTCTGCCCTCCAGCTTTCCTGACTGCAGGAGTGAGCTCACCACTGTGCAGGCCAGCCTGGGAGGGAGGTCATCAGCCAGTCACTCCCTCAAGACAAATGGGAGATGAAACGTGAACAATCTGCTCAAGTTCCCTGCAGTGGGACCATCTGAAGTGTGTTCTTCATGGTCTTCAGAGGCCCACAGCAGAACTGGGTCCCAGTCATCCCCAGAGGCTTTAGATTGGTCTCCTTCCTTTCCTTCTCACATTCCCTCTGCCTTTTGGAGTTTCCTGGGACTGCTGCTGCTGCTGCTAAGTCACTTAAGTCATGTCCACCTCTGTGCAACCCCATAGACAGCAGCCTACCAGGCTCCTCCATCCCTGGGATTCTCCAGGCAACAATACTGGAGTGGGTTGCCATTTCCTTCTCCAATGCATGCATGCATGCTAAGGCGCTTCAGTCGTGTCCAACTCTGTGCAACCCCATGGGCAGCAGCCCACCAGGCTCCTCTGTCCATGGGATTCTCTAGGCAAGAATACTGGAGTAAGTTGCCATTTCCTTGTCCACCCAGATAAACTATTGGTGCCTAAATCCCCATGTGCATCTGGGGAAGTCCTACCTAAGACAATGCCCATGTATTTCTCAGCTCAGGCTGCCATAACAAAGGATGACAGCCTGGATTTAAACAATAGAAATTTGTTTTCTCACAACTCCAGAGGCTAGAAGTTCAAGATCAAAGTGTCAGCAGGATTGGTTTCTTCCAAGGCCTCTTCTGTGGACATCTTCTCCCTATGTCTTCACATGATCTTTCCTCTGTGTGTCTGTGTCCTAGTCTCTTTCTTCTTAAAGGACATCAGTTATAGTGGACTAGGGCCATAAGTTAATTTAATTACCTCTTTAAAGGTCCTGTCTCCAAATACTGTCACATTTTGAGGTATTAAATGTTAGGACTTCAAAAATATGAATTTGGGGGGTGAGAAGAACATAATTCAGCCCATTAAAACTAAAAGAAAAATAACTACATAAAGTTAAAACATGTGAGCCAAATTCAACCACCAACCTCCTCCAAAGAAAAAAGAAGAGAAAGAAAAGAAAAAATTTATTGTGTTTATCCTTCAGGCTCTTTCTCTGTGTGTAGTTGGAATGATGTTATAATGACAAACTCAGGCAAAGTAAAGATGACATCAATTTCCTTATTTTCCCTGATTCAATTTAAATGAGAACGCTTGTACTAGACAATTCAATCTCAACTGATCCTAGACACCTTTCCTTTCTTTAAGTCACCCAAGGATCACAGAGACGTGAAATCCCAGGAAACATTAACAATCCTCACCTTCAGTCCACTGTGGTCACTCCTTCTCTCCCCAGGTTCAGATTCTCAAAGACAGGCAGTTTCCATAGTGGGCTTGGGACACTAGCTTCTCAGGGCCTCAGTGTAGTAATAGTGTTAGTTCCTCAGTTGTGTTGCCATTTCTTTTTCCATCTCCAGGGGATCTTCCTGACCCAGGGATCGAACCCTGGTCTCCTGCATTGGAGGCAAATTCTTTACTATTTGAGCTACAGGGAAGCCCCCAGGGCCTCAGTATCTAAGATCTAGTCTTGCCAATGCATCCACTCCCCTTGAAGGTCCTGCTAAAACCATGAAATTCAGATGGGATCTACAGGCCAGGACTCAAAGCCAGTCAGAACCCAGACTGAGACTTGAACTCATGGTTTGTTTTGTTTTATTGCTCTGCCATACAACATGTAGGGTCTCAGTTCCCTGACCAGGGATTGAAACTGTGCCCCCTCCATTGGAAGCATGGAGTCTTAATCACTGGACCACCAGGGCAGTCCTGACCCCATGGTTTTTTAATTGAGATCACACACCTGGTCTCAGGACTTAATGAATTTCAGGTTCTTCAGTGAGAGACAAAGTAATAGGTAAGAAGTGGACTACTTTAGAGAGAAGTACACTCCATGGACAGAGTGTGGACCAACTCAGAAGGCAAGAGGCCCTGAAATATGGGGTGGTTAGTTTTTATGGACTGGGTAACTTCATAGGCTAGAGCTTACCCAGAGGCTCTGTGGTAAAGAATCCACCTGTCAATGCAGCAGAAGTGGGTTCAAACCCTGGGTCTAGAAGATCCCTTGGAGAAGGAAATGGAAAGCTACTCCAGTATTCTTGCCTGGGAAATCCCATGGAAAGCAAAGCCTGGTGGGCTACAGTCCATGGGGTTGCAAAGAGTTGGACGCAACTGAGCACACATACAATGCATTACAACGTATTACAATCAGCATACAATATGGCTCACAGTCCACTGGGAGTCAAATTTTCTACCACCTTGGATTTAGTTGGTTCTAACCAGTTTTTGTCAGGTCCTATGGCTATGAAATTTTTAAAGGTCATGCCCTGCCCCCTTCCCTCCTGTTTCACTACCATTCCCCCAGGCCACAGGCCTCACTACCAGGAGGCAGTAGAGAAAGAGTAGCAATTAAGAGCATGAATCAGGAGGTTGGGCCACTGGGGAATCAGTTCTGGCTCTACACTTGGCTAGTTATGTGACCTCAGGCAAGGTGTTTCCCTCTTGTGGTTCAGTTTCCTCATTTGAAAAGCTCTGAATAAAAATAATCTGTTTAGAAAGATAAATACTATATGATTTCAGTTACACATGGAATCTTAAAAAAAAAAAATGACCAAACATAACAAAACAGAAACAGATAATGATACAGAGAACAAATAGGTGGGTTGCCAGAGGGGAGACGGGAGGGGAGAGGAAAGAAGTAGGTAAGGGAGATTAACTTCCAGTTGCAAAATAAATGAGTCATGAGTATGAAACATGCAGTGTGGGAATATAGTCAATAACTGTAATATATTTGTATGGTAACTGATCATAACTAGACTTATTGAAGTTATCATTTTGAAGTGTATAGAAATATTGAATCACTGTGTTGTATAACAGGAACTAACATAGTGTTATAGGTCAATTACACTTCCAAAACAAACTCATAGAAAAAGAAATCAGATTTGTGGTTACCAGTGGGAGGAGGTAGGAGGGAGGGGGAATTTGATAAAGGCAGTCAAAGGGTAGGGCACGTGTGCTAAGTTGCTTTAGTCATATACGACTCTTTGCAACCCTATGGACTGTAGCCTGCCAGACTCCTCTGTCCATGGGATTCTCTAAGCAAGAATACTGGAATGGGTTACCATGCCCTCCTCCAGAGGATCTTCCTGACCCAGAGACTAAACCTGCATCTCTTAAGTCTCCTGCACTGACAGGCAGGTTCTTTTACCACTTAGTGCCACCTGGGCAGCTCAGTCAAAGGGTACAAACTTCCAGTTACAAGATAAAAATTAGGGATGTAATGTACAACATGATAAATATAATTAACACTGCTGTATATAATATATGAAAGTTGTTAAGTGTGTAAACCTTAAGAGTTCTCACAATAAGAAAAACAATTTTGTATCTATATGAGATGATGGATGTTCAATAAACTTGTGAAATCATTTCATGATGTATGTAAATCAAATCATTACACTGTACACAAACATACAGTGCTGTATGCTAATTATATCTCAACAAAACTGGAAAAAATAGTCTCTGTTTCGTCACTAATACTCATATTTACCCATTTAATCATTGCAATGAATCTTATCATTTGTCCAGATAAGAAAAATAAAGCCCTTATTCAGGGTCATACAGCTAGTAAATGACAAAGCTAGAATCTGTACCTGACTCTCAGACAACTGGAACCAACCTCCTGGAGCCAATAAATATCTGGAAGTTGATGTAAAAGTTGTTAAATATATTCTATTTTTGTGTGATGCAATTTTATTACTAGACCATAGGAATCTGTGATAATGGGTAATTCAAAGAAAGTTATATCAAATATTTACTAATAACATGCCAGTGCTGACTTGGCCCAGCCAGTGGACAAAACAAACCCAGTAGGCTATGGTGAAATGCTCATTCTGAATTTGCAAAGGTTGGGGGCTACCTTGGATTCGGAGACACTCTCATGTCTGGCGGCATAAAGCAGCCACCAAGATTAAGAGATTTGCCCACAGTAACGAATTTAACCTAGGTTGCATAATTCCAAATCCTTTTACTTTATCCTTGAGTGATCAATTCATCCCAATTTACCTGGGACTGTCCAGGTATTAACCGTAGGACATCCCCCATTCCCCAGATATCAGCACCAGGATAGTAGATCAACACCAGGATAGTCAATCACCCTTAGTCTCTCATATTCAGGGAATGAGGATGGGAAAACTAGGGTAAGTGGAACGTGAGAGAGCAGATGACTGTTTTGTTTGTAAAGGCTGGCTCACATTGTTTCCAGTCTAATCAGTGCAAAGGAGCAAAGATGTTATCAGTTGCTTAGATGTTAATTTCATAATTTCAGTCCAGTTCAGTCACTCAGGTGTGTCCGATTCTTTGTGACCCCATGAATCGCAGCACACCAGGCCTCCCTGTCCATTACCAACTCCCGGAGTTTACTCAAACTCATGTCCATCGAGTCAGTGATGCTATCCAACCATCTCATCCTCTGTCATCCCCTTCTCCTCCTGCCCTCAATCCCTCCCAGCATCAGAGTCTTTTCCAATGAGTCAACTCTTCGCATGAGGTGGCCAAAGTACTGGCGTTTCAGCTTTAGCATCATTCCTTCCAAAGAATACCCAGGACTGATCCTTAGAATCCAACCCATCTGCAGTGATTTTGGAGCCCAAAAATATAAAGTCTGACACTGTTTCCACTGTTTCCCCATCTACTACCCACGAAGTGATGGGACCAGCTGCCATGATCTTAGTTTTCTAAATGTTGAGCTTTAAGCCAACATTTTCACTCTCCTCTTTCACTTTCATCAAGAGGCTCTTTAGCTCTTCACTTTCTGCCATAAGGGTGGTGTCATCTGCATATCTGAGGTTATTGAGATTTCTCCCAGCAATCTTGATTCCAGCTTGTGTTTCTTCCAGCCCAGTGTTTCTCATGATGTACTCTGCATATAAGTTTAATAAGCAGGGTGACAATATACAGCCTTGGCATACTCCTTTTCCTATTTGGAACCAGTCTGTTGTTCCATGTCTAGTTCTAACTGTTGCTTCAATTTAGTAGCTGGTAATATCAATAACCTCAGATATGCAGATGACACCACCATATGGCAGAAAATGAAGAGGAATTAAAGAGCTTCTTGATGAAAGTGAAAGAGGAGAGTGAAAAGTTGGCTTAAAACTCAACATTCGAAAACTAAGATCATGGCATCTGGTCCCATCACTTCATGGCAAATAAATACGGAAACAGCGGAAACAGTGACAGACTTTATTTTCTTGGGCTCCAAAATCACTGCAGATGGTGACTGTAGCTATGAAATTAAAGGATGCTTGCTCCTTGGAAGAGAAGCTATGACCAACCTAGCTAGCACATTAAAAAGCAGAGACATTACTTTGCCAACAAAGGTCCATCTAGTCAAAGTTATGGTTTTTCCAGTAGTCATGTATGAATGTGAGATTTGGACCATAAAGAAAGTTGAGCACCAATTGATGCTTTTGAACTGTGGTGTTGGAAAAGACTCTTGAGAGTCCCTTGGACTGCAAGAAGATCCAGTCCATCCTAAATGAGACCAGTCCTGAGTGTTCATTGGTAGGACTGATGTTGAAGCTGAAACTCCAATACTTTGGCCAACTGATGTGAAGAGCTGACTTATTTGAAAAGACCCTGATGCTGGGTAAGATTGAGGGCAGGAGGAGAAGGGGACGACAGAGGATGAGATGGTTGGATGGCATCACCAACTCAATGGACATGGGTTTGGGTGAACTCCAGGCACTGGTGATGGACAGGGAGGCCTGGCATGCTGCGGTTCATGGGGTCACATAGAGTCGGACATGATTGAGCGACTGAACTGAACTGAACTGAATCTCTGCCTTCAAGGCATTTCTGGTCTACTGGAAGAGCTGAGACTTTTAAACACATGAAAAGATAAGCAATAATGAATATTAGGTAAAGTAGTACATTTTTGTGTCAAATGAGCGATATAAAAAATAAATGACAATATCCTTGATTATCATTATTTCACCTATCTTTTTCATTATACTGTGAATGCTTTGAGGGTATATAATTTGTAACCTCAGCATCTGCTTTTTGAGACATTTTATTTTTAGCAGGCTTTCCAGGTGATCTAAAGTACAATAAAGTTTAAGAATCAGTATTGTAGATAATAGGGAGGAACTGAGTTATTTGAAGCAAGAAGGTGAAGATTCATCTAGCAGAATGCAAGATGAAGCAGAGTACAGAGAAAATGGAGATCAAAGATACAGAATGAAAGCTGCTATATTTCTCCACTCATGAGATAATAAAGACTAGAAACACTAGGAAGAGCATAAAGGGAAAGGAAGGGTTAGGCATGGAAAGCCCTGAGCAGAAGGAATCACCAAATTTAGTGACTGAGTGTTTGCTAGAGAAGGAGAATGAAAAATAACTTCAGAGCTCATCATAATTTGGTGAAGCTGCAGAATGCAAAATTAATACACAGAAATCTCCTGTATCCCAATGCACTAACAACAAAAGATCATAAAGAGAAATTAAGGAAACAATCCCACTTACTATCACAACAAAAAGAATAAAATACCTAGAAATAAACCTACCTACGGAGGCAAAAGACCTGTACTCAGAAAAGTATAAGATACTGATGAAAGAAATCAAAGACAACACAAACAGATGGAGAGATATACCATGTTCTTGGATTGGAAGAATCAATATTGTAAAAATGACTGTACTACCCAAAGCAATCTAGAGATTGAGTAAAATCCTTATCAAATTACCAATGACAGTTTTCACATAATTAAAACAAAAAATTACACAGTTGTAAGGAAACACAAGACTGAGTAGTCAAAGCAATGTCAAGAAAGAAAACCAAAGCTGGAGGAATCAGGCTCCCTGACTTCAGACTATACTACAAAGCTACAGTGATCAAGACAGTATGGTACTGGCAGAAAAAAAGAAATATAGGTCAATGGTACAGGATAGAAAGCTCAGAGATAAATCCATACACCTATGGGCATCTAATCTATGATAAAGGAGACAAGAATATACAATGGAGAAAAGACAGTCTTCCATAAGTAGTGCTCAGAAAACTGGACAGCTACATGTAAAAGAATGAAATAAGAACACTCCCTAACACCTTAAACAAAAATAAATTCAAAATACATTAAAGATCTAAATGTAAACCAGACACTATAAAATTCTTAGGTGAAAACATATGCAGAACAGTCTTTGACATAAGTTGCAGCAAGATCTTTTTTGATCCATCTCCTAGAATAATGAAAATAAAAATAACAAATTTTAAAAGGAATCTAATTAAACTTAAAAGCTTTTGCACAGCAAAGGAAACCATAAACAAAAGAACAACCCTCAGAATGGGAGAAATATTTGTAAATGAAGCAACCAACAAGAGAATAATCTCCAAAATACACAAGCAGTTCAGTATCTTTTTTTATCTCTTTCCACCAATCAAAAAATTGGCAGAAGATCTAATAGACATTTCTCCAAAGAAAATATGCCAATGGCCAAAAAGCACATGAAAAGATGCTCAACATCACCAATTGTCATTGTTGTTGAGTCATGCTGAGTCATGTCCTACTCTTTTGCAACCCCATGGACTGTAGCCTGCCAGGATCCTCTGTCCATAGGATGTCCGAGGCAAGAAGACTGGAGTGGATTGCCATTTCCTTCTCCAGGGGATCTTCCCTAGCTAGGAATCAAAACTGAGTCTCCTGCATTGGCAGGCGGATTCTTTACTGCCGAGCCACCGTGGAAGCATTTATTAGAGAAATGTAAATCAAAACTACAATGAGGTATCACCTTACACCAGTCAGAACAGCCATCATCAAAATAATCTACAAACAGGGATTTCTCTGGTGGTTCAGTGGCTAAGACTCTACACTCCCAATGCATGGAGCCTGGGTTCAATCCCTGGTTAAGAAACTAGATCCCCACATGTCTCAACTAAGACTATGTTTGCAGCAACTAAAGATCCCACATGCTTCATCTAAAGATCCCTCATGCCAAAATGAAGACCTGGCACAGCCAAATAAATAAATAAATATATTTTAAAAATAAAATCTACAAACAATAAAGCTGGAGATGGTGTGGAGAAAAGGGAACCCTCTTGTACTGTTGGTGGGAATATAAATTGGCATAGCCACTGTGGAGAAAGGAATATGGAAATTCCTTTAAAAACTAAAAATGGAGCTACCATATAATCCAGCAATCCCACTCCTGGGCATATACACAGAGAAAACTGTAATTCAAAAAGATACATTTACCCCAATAGTGCACTGCAGCACAATTTACAATAGCCAGGACATGGAAGGAATCTAAATGTCCATCGAGAGAGGAATGGATAAAAAAGGTGTGGTACGCATATACAATGAAATACTACTCAGCCATTAAAAAGAATAATGCCATTTGCAGCAACATGGATGGACCTAGAGATGGTTAGACTGAATGAAGTCAGACAGAGAAAGACAGTATCATATGATATCGCTTATATGTGATATCTAAAAAAAAGGGAGGGTGTACAAATAAAACTTATTTACAAAACAGAAGTAGAGTCACAGATATAGAAAACAAACATGGTTACCAGGGAATAAAGAGAGGAATAGATAAATCAGAAGACTGCGATTGACATATATATACACTACTATATATAAAGTAGATAACTAATAAGAATCTGATACATGGCACAGGGAACTCTACTCAATATTCTGTAATGGCCTCTATGGGAAAAGAATATTTTTTAAAAATGAGTGGACATATGTATATGTATAACTGATTCACTCTGGCGTATAGCTGAAACTAACACATTATAAATCAACTATACTCCAATAAAAATTTTTTAAAAATGAAAAGAAAAATAACTTCTATGTTTCTTACTTAAGGAACTGGAATAATAATAGCGATAACAACTAGCATGTAATAACCACTATAGGCAGTCACTGTGGCCAGGCTACCTCAACAACCATGCCCAACTCTCTTCTTTTGCTCTCATCTCCCATTACAGAGGCCAAAAACTAAACAGTTTCTTTCACAGCCTCTCTTACAGACAAGAGTGGACATGTGACTTATCCTTGGCAATCAAATGTAGGGAGAAGTCCTTTGAAAGACTTCCAGGAAAGCTTTTGTTTTCCTGATGAAAGAGACAGGGGATGCTGGGCCTGCCCTTCTCCTTTCTTGCCTTGAGGGCAGATATGACATCTGGACCTGTAACACCTGGTGACCACAATGTGATTACCATGAAGACGGTAGTAAGTCAGCATGCTAAAGATGGCAGAGGGGAAGGTAGAAAGAAATGGGGTCTTTGGTGGCACCAATGAACTGATGCACCAAACCTAGAACTACCCACTTCTAAAATTCTAGTTATGAAAGATAATTAAACATGTTTTTAAGCTACAGCACTGTTAATTGGCATTCTGTTACTTGCAACGTATCACAGCCAAACGGATATAAACACCGACTATGTGCCAGGTACTGATCTAAGAAATTTAACTCAATGCTTTACAACAATTTGATGAGGAATGTGTTATTATTATCCCAATTACACAGATGAGGTAATTAAGGCATCAAAAAAGTCAAATAATTTAGCCAAGGCAACCCACCTCATAAGTAGCAGGGCAGGGAATTAAAACTAGACAGTCAGCCTCCCAAGACTTTACCCTTTACCACTACATATCTAGTTTCTCAATATTGGTGAGAGTATAGATAGAAATAAGGATGTGGGGAAAAGGTGTTACTAGCTGCAAATCCAAGTGGAAATGTCCATCAGGCAGTTAGAAATGCCAAGTCTGCAGCACAAGAACATTGACATTATTTAGAACAAGGAGCCACCTCCATTGAAATAAAAGTTGATTTAGAAACTACAAAAGTTCCAAATTGTCTATCTACAAGGTGAGCTGAGCTGAATAGAACCATATATATATATATATATATATGGCAAACCTAACTTGGCCTGAATAATGATGCTTTGTTGACAAAATGCCTTTGACTACTCAAAAGTTGGCTCCTGTGTTAGTGCGGCATTTATGCTTCAGCTTAGCAGCACATCGTTTAAAGGAATGTTATTAAGTGTTACTCTTCACTTCGTATTGCCAGAGAAGATTGTTGGCAGTGCAGGCCAAGGCAGAACATGACCTCAATCTTTCAGACAGCTGCCAGTTTGCAAGGCTGGGCTGACCTATCCAAATTACCTGGAATCTGGAATAAGGCTTCCAGGGCCGCTGATTGTCCTACCACCTTCAACATCAGGGCAGCCTGTTCTCAGAAAACAGAATGAATGTTGTTTACCTTCATACCACTGAGGTTCAGAATAAAAGATGTTTGTGAGAACCAGAGTGGGAGAAGGAGGGGGAAATAGGTGACATTCCTTCCAAATAATGGTACTAAGAGCTTCACTTACTGAGCACTGGCTGTGTGTGAGGGAGTGCCTTTTGTGCCTTATCTCACCCAAAGCAAAGTAATTTCTGTTCTGCTTCTATTTTAATGGAATCACAAAATGTCCAGAGAAAACTGTTGTTAATCACTGATAGTACCTTGGCACTTGCCAGTTGTTTTTCGTTGTTGTTTTCCATCATTCCTCAAAGGCTTAATAAAAGGAAACCGCAACTAATACCCGTGACATGGTGATAATTCTCATACAAGGCTGATAACTAGGAAAATAGATCAGTCCTGTGGAAAACAAATTGGCCTGCCTGAGAGATCTGAGAGGTCACCTATATGAAAAAGATACACCTATGAACTCCCCACTGCCAACTTTAAAACGTTGGTATTTACATGGTCCTAGAAATGAAGCCGACCTACTCCGTACTGATACAACATAAGGTTATAAATACTCTGCTGCATTGGAAAAGAACTAAAGAAGGGAAAGATGTAAATTACACAGTCCAGGTATTGGCCAGAATGTTTTGTCCTTTCCTTGGTGACGAGCTTCAGTTCTGATCTAGAAGTTCTGATCTAGACATTCTGATCCTCATCACAAACCACAGATGACACTGGAACAATTTTATTATTAAATGCTTAAATGATGTGACAATCACTTAAGTAACTAGAGTACACATATTAAATCTTTAATTTATAATCCTTTTGCCAAAGCACTTCTGTTAGAACTTAATTTACTATTTCTCTAGATTCACACTCCAAGTCTAATCATTACAATTAATTCCAATCTCCTTAATCAAGGATGCATGTCTTCACTTATTCTCCCTAAAAGTAATAGAGATTATAAATGAATGGATTTCATTACTGTTCATGATTGTGGTCAGTTGTTCTCAGGTCCTTGGTCTGGCACCATTTCCCTCTGGGATGCTCTTTGGAAACTAAACAGTCATAGATTTAGCTGCTAATAACAACAAAAACAAAACGGAGCTAGGAAAAAAATACACATCACACTTACTGTAGAGACAAGAATGAAACAGGCTGAATCACCACTGAAGGAGTCAGTAGCCCAAGTCCACTCATGCCTCATGATTGGCAGCTGCAAAGGGTTCCCTCTACCAAGCCCGCTGTCCAGAGGGCAAGAGGTCAGAAAAGCACAGATGCTGACTTGGAGAAGTGGCTCATCCAGCATTAGTGGCTAAAACCAGGCAGACTGGAAAAATACCTACAGGCGGGACCTAACCTAGTATTTACATAAAAACATACAGAGCAGTGACTAGCAAGTCCTTCCACAAATCTGCAAAAGCTGATTATTTGGGGGACTTCCCTGTGGTCCATTGGTTAAGAATCTGCCTGCCAGCGCAGGGGATACCAGTTTGATCACTGTTCTGGGAAGATTTCACATGCTGCGAGGCAACTATGCCCATGTGCCACAACCACTGAGTCCATGCTCTAGAGCCAGTGTTCCACAACAAGAGGAAGTTCACTTGCAGCAACAAACACCCGGTGCAGCCAAAAAGAAATATAAATAATTTTTTTAAGTCAATTATTTTCTGTCCCAAAAATGAATGAAGGAGAAGTAAATTCCCTCTTAGACTTCAAAATCCTCCAGATACACACCTAGTGGAATACTACATGCAGAGTAGGAGATTAATAAATGTTTGTTGGAAGTTAACTAACATGTCCTATTATTGACTCTATATATCATAACTCTATGACAAAATAGGTACTCTTGTCCCCATTTTACTGTGAAGAAACTGAGAAAGACAAGTTTGGTAACTTGTTTAAAAGGAATAAAATCAGGACTCAAACTCAAGTTTTTGTGGTCCCAAAGCTAAAGTTCTTTCTCTTGTGTCATGATGCTGCAAACCATCTGCTTTGCTAAATTAAGAAAAGAACTTGGCATCTTTTCTAATTATAACTTTTATAAGATTCTTCTATATATGTAAAATCCCCTTCTATCCAGGTCTCCTTACTCCCTGCAGATGACCTCTTTTATTACTTCATTCAAAATGTGAACAGGCTTCCACATTAACACCACTTCTTTGTCTTTTCTCCCATTCTCCTTTCCTTCACTACTGTCTCAGAGAAAGTGGTGACCCTCCAGTTCTGGGTGAGATTTTTCTATTCTAGAACCATGGCCCACTTTGTCCATAATCTCACAGAGAAGGCTCAAGCCCGGGTCAATGCTCCTGTGACTTCCTTGAAGCCTGGACTAGCCATATTTTGGCAATAGGTTAAAGTGGAGTTAGTTCCTCCAACCCTGCTGAGATCCCTATTGCTATTCAGAGGTTTAAAAAAATAGTCATTAGTGCTCAAACTAGTGGCTTCAAACAGCTCACAGTTAAATTAAGGAAGCTCCACTGAATGGTCTGGTGGCCACTGAATTGTTAGTGTGGTTTTATGTTGGCGAGATCATAGGCAAGTGCAGCATAATTGGTTATAATGTTTGAAAACCAGTCTTTAACATCTGATTATATTTGGTTTATTATCTGAGTGTCATTGAACCATGTGTGACCAGACTGCTATCTGAATATAGTGATATGTCAAAAATCAGTGTTTTCTCTATCAAACACTGCACGACAGTCATGATATTTCTTCGTACTAATTTGGGTTGCCTTTTACTTTGATACATTAATACAGCTCCAAATGTATGTCTTTGCTTAGTCTGAAATTGGAAAAGATATGTGCAAATATAACAATGTAGTACATACGTATATGAGGATAACATTTTAATTTGATGGTCTGAAATATATTATACTGTATATATTAAATCAAGTCAGTAGTCATAAAAAATAAAGTTTGGACTATTTCTTCTTGCAATATCACAGAAATACCCTTTTGATAATAGCTATGTCTATAAATGTCACTGTACTTCTTATCAATTTGAATATAGTCTTCTCAAGAGAGAATAGCAGGCTGGTCTTCTAAATGTGTATCTTTGCAACATCTTTAGCAGTAGGACAGAGTCAATGGGAATCCTGATCTACATTTTAAATCTAAGTTTGATACATATTATATTATTAATCTATTCAGTCTTATGATTTTTAGAACCTATCTTGGCAAAATAAAATATCTAAACAGGATTATACTTTAGTACCATGCATGGGTCTAAATAGCATATTTTATCCTGAAATAAATAGATGTGATTGTTACAAAGAAAAAGGAAAGAAAAAAAAATGATCTTCCTTTATCTCAAAGTGAAAGCTCCCTCTGTGTCCCTCATTCTCATCCAATCTCTGGGGCCTTACTTCATCAGGAATCCCCACAACTTGACCGCATTTAACTACATCTCATTCCTTCTTCTGTGACTTCTTCCTGCCAATGTATAAATGTTTTGAAGTGTTCCCCATCTTAATACACACACACACACACACACACACACACACACACACACATCACCTCCACTCACCAGGCTACTCCTTGAATTACATTCCTGTTCCCACTTCCTTTCCTTTACCACCAAGTTTCTTTGTCAGGGTTTCCATTTCCTCACCATCTAACCATGTATATCCTCACCAGGTACAAAAAAGTCTCTCTTGATAACCACGGAAGGATCAAATCCAATAGCTTTTTCTTTGTTTTCATCCTCCTCAGATTCTCTGCAGCCAGTCACTGCTGCTGCTGCCGCTGCTGAAAGTCGCTTCAGTCGTGTCCGACTCTGTGTGACCCCATAGACGGCAGCCCACCAGGCTCCCCGGTCCCTGGGATTCTCCAGGCAAGAACACTGGAGTGGGTTGCCATTTCCTTCTCCAATGCATGAAAGTGAAAAGTGAAAGTGAAGTCACTCAGTCGTGCCCGACTCTTTGTGACCCCATGAACTGCAGCCTACCAGGCTCCTCCATCCATGGGATTTTCCAGACAAGAGTACTGGAGTCGGGTGCCATTGCCTTCTCCAGCAGCCAGTCACTACCAACTCCTATTTCTGCATAGCATCTTCTCCCATGATTTTTCATGTGTTCCCTCTCAGATCTAGTTCTCATTCTCCGATTCCTCTTTCTCCTTCTGACCCCAAAAGTAAGTACTCCCTTTGGTTATGCCCATGGTTCATTTCTCTTCTCTTTACATTTCTCCTTTGGGAATTTTACTCAGTCTTTTCTACCAATCTTACATCTTGACTAATGCTTAAGTCCACATTTTCAACTGCCTGTTGGACATCTGCCTTTTCTCCTGATAACCCAAACTCAGTATGCTCAAAATATAGTGATCTTTCTTCTTGTACATATCTATTAATTATACTGTAATTATTATCCTCTCAATCACTATAGAAAAAAATATTCACAAGCTAAGGCTATAAATGTCTAATGCTACAGAAGCCAAATATTAACCATAGGAAGTCTAATCTTCAAACAGGATTTTTCTTTTGTTTAAAAATTATTTTTCAAAATTAATGCATATTTTTCTTAAAAAAAAAAGTTATTTTTATTGCATGCATCTCATGGACAGAAGAGGTTGGCAGACTACAGTCCTTGGGATCACAAAAGAGTCAGACACAGTTGCACCTAAACAACAACAACATAAAACCTTACCAGAGGTCATTCAGTGCTAACAACATTTTTCTTATGGGTGTTTGTAAAAAAAAAAAAAAAAAATCAGAGACAAACAAACAAAGAAAACAGAAAGAGACTCAGATCCAGAGAAAAAGGTATTGGTTACCACAGGGGAGAGGAGGAGGCGAAGGGGCAAAATAGGTAAAGGGGATTAAGAGAACAAACTAGCAGTCATAAAATAAGTAAGTCACAGGGATATATGTACAGCAAAGGGAATTTAGTCAATATTTTATAGTAACTTTGTATGGTGTGTAATCTATGAAAATATCAAAGAGCAATGTGGATCTAGTCCCATCACTTCATGGCAAATAGGTGGGGAAACAGTGGAAACAGTGGCTGACTTTATTTTGGGGGGCTCCAAAATCACTGCAGATGGTGACTGCAACTATGAAATTAAAAGACGCTTACTCCTTGGAAGAAAAGCTATGACCAACCTGCTGCTGCTAAGTCACTTCAGTCGTGTACGACTCTGTGTGACCCCATAGATGGCAGCCCACCAGGCTCCCCCGTCCCTGGGATTCTCAAGGCAAGAACAGTGGAGTGGGTTGCCATTTCCTTCTCCAATGCATGAGAGTGAAAAGTGAAAGCGAAGTCGCTCAGTCGTGTCCGACTCCTAGCGACCCCACAGACTGTAGCCCACCAGGCTCCTCCATCCATGGGATTCTCCAGGCAAGAGTACTGGATTGGGGTGCCATTGCCTATAGCATGCTAAAAAGCAGAGACATTACTTTGTCAACAAAGTTCTGTCTATTCAAGGCTATGGTTTTTCCAGTAGACATGTATGGATGTGAGAGCTGGACTGTAAAGAAAGCTGAGCGCCAAAGAATTGATGCTTGCGAACTGTGGTGTTGGAGAAGACTCTTGAGAGTCCCTTGGACTGCAAGGAGATCCAACCAGTCCATTCTAAAGGAGATCAGTCCTGGGTGTTCATTGGAAGGATTGATGTTGAAGCTGAAACTCTAATACTTTGGCCACCTGATGTGAAGAGCTGACTCATTGGAAAAGACCCTGATGCTGGGTAAGATTGAGGGCAGGAGGAGAAGGGGACAATAGAGGATGAGATGGTTGGATGGCATCACCGACTCAATGGACATGGGTTTGGGTAAACTCCAGGAGTTGGTGATGGACAGGGAGGCCTGGCGTGCTATAGTCCATGGGGTCGCAAAGAGTTGGACACTACTGAGCAACTGAACTGAACTGACCTGATACCTGAAAATAATATAATATTGTAAGTCAAATATATTTCAATAAATAATCTTTTTAAAAAACCAGAGGCAATTTTTTAACATTGTAGCTGCCTGAGGCCATAGATAAGTTATGTTAAAGTGAAAGAAACCAGACACAAAATGTCATATATTATATTTTTCCATTTATATGAAATGTCCATAATAGGTAAATTCAAAGAGATAGAAAGTAGATTACTGATTCTTAGTGGTTGGGAAGAAGAGGGAATTAGAACTGACAGCTTAATGGTTAAAGAATTTATTTTGGGAATAACGAAAATTATCTGGAATTAATATGATAGTCATGTAACTTTTGAATATATAAAAACCACTGAATTGTTCACTTTAAGTCAGGAAATTTTATGATATGTGATGTCCATTTCAATTTAAAGATAGCAATTTGAAAATTATATGTACCCACAATTTCAATTAATTTAAACAAAAGGAAATTCATAAAAACAGGATTCATAATCAAACTTTCAGTCAGTATAAGAAAATAAGGATATTATCAATTGTACAAGAACTCAAATTTTGTTATTCTTTTTACTTCATATATAAAAGGTAACTTCTTTGCAATTTATCTGAGGATGTACTCCAGCAAGAAGAGGGAGTATAATAAGCAAAGAGAAATAAAAGAAGAAAATTAAAAAAAAAAAAACTTAATATGATAACCCTAAAAAACTGTAGACATCGATCAATCTAGACTGGAGCAAGAATATAGAGGCCTCTGGGAATCAGTGGTTTATTAGGGCCCTCTCCGACCAGCTCAGAAAAGCCCACTGTTAATTTTCAGGAATACTACAAGTCAGCTATTTAAAACATTTTAAATCTGTATGCAGGTCAGGAAGCAACAGTTAAAACTGGACATGGAACAACAGACTGGTTCCAAATAGGAAAAGGAGTACGTCAAGGCTGTATATCATCACCCTGCTTATTTAACTTCTATGCAGAGTACATCATGAGAAACACTGGGCTGGAAGAAGCACAAGCTGGAATCAAGATTGCCAGGAGAAATATAATAACCTCAGATATGCAGATGACACCACACTTATGGCAGAAAGTGAAGAGGAACTAAAAAGCCACTTGATGAAAGTGAAAGGAGAGAGTGAAAAGTTGGCTTAATTGTCAACATTCCAAAAACTAAGATCATGGCATCTGGTCCCATCACTTAACGGGAAACAGATTGGGAAACAGTGGTAACAGTGTCAGACTTTATTTTGGGGGGGCTCCAAAATCACTGCTGATGGTGATTGCTGCTGCTGCTGCTGCTAAGTCTCTTCAGTCATGCTCCACTCTCTGCGACCCCATAGACGGCAGCCCACCAGGCTCCACCGTCCCTGGGATTCTCCAGGCAAGAACACTGGAGTGCATCACCATTGCATTCTCCCGATGGTGATTGCACCCATGAAATTAAAAGATGCTTACTCCTTGGAAGGAAAGTTATGACCAACCTAGACAGCATATTCAAAAGCAGAGACATTACTTTGCCAAAAAAATCCATCTAGTCAAGGCTATGGTTTTTCCTGTGGTCATGTATGGATGTGAGAGTTGGACTGTGAAGAAAGCTGAGTGCCGAAGAATTGATGCTTTTGAACTGTGGTGTTGGAGAAGACTCTTGAGAGTCCCTTGGACTGCAAGAAGATCCAACCAGTCCATCCTGAAGGAGATCAGTCCTGGGTGTTCTTTGGAAGGACTGATGCTGAAGCTGAAACTCCAATACTTTGGCTACCTCATGCAAAGAGTTGACTCATTTGAAAAGAACCTGATGCTGGGAGGAATGGGGGCAGGAGGTGAAGGGGATGACAGAGGATGAGATGGCTGGATGGCATCACTGACTCGATGGACATGAGTTTGGGTAAACTCCAGGAGTTGGTGATGGACTGGGAGGCCTGGCATGCTGCGATTCATGGCGTCGCAAAGAGTCAGACACGACTGAGTGACTGAACTGAACTGAACTGATCCTTTTGAAATAACTTATATGTATTTTATCTGCTTGGTGAAAATAATAGGTAATAAATAAAACAATATGGGCTACCATATATCCCTTCCCGTTTAGTTCCATCATGTTTGTAGATTAAGATTGGCCATAGTGAGTATATTTATAACATGAAAATCATCAAATGTTACAAATCAGGCCTTTATTTATTATTTTTTTGTCTATCTAGACTTTGGAAAGTGTTAGATAAAATGTTAATAATAGACAACTTTAAACTGTGTCATATCTATAACTATTACATTATGAATAGCACAAAAATTGTCAACTCATGATTGACTTGCAATCATGGGTTGGCTACAGATACAAGAATTTGGCAAAAGTCAGCATTCTGTGAGAGTTAATTAGCTATATGGAATTTTCAATGAAATCATTTTATATCTTTATTATAATTTATAAATTGTGAGCTACACATCCTTCAGTAAAATTCTAACAAACATATATACTATATAAAACCCAGTCGTTAAACATTTTTAGGACACCCCTAGACACTGGGGAGTTTAGTGACAAAGTTTGAGGCTTTGATAAAAGAAATAACAGATTCAATTTGAACCTGGTCTCATGAATATTCTGTTTTGAGTGGCTCAAGTTTGGGGACATAGAATTCATAGAAAAAGAAATATAATTTAATAACATACACACTTTAAAATTCATCTTCTACCCTCTAAGAAGATTGTAACCAAGCAGGACCCTATGGGGCCTTCCCAGGGTCAGGCCCTGTCCCATATCCTCTCCTTCAGCTCCTCTCTGAAGTACCTAAATAACAGTAGCAGGAGCTCTGGGTGCAGAACACCTGGGTATGTCATAAGCCCTCTTGGAGGAGGTCGCCATTAACCCCACCATAGAGCAGCCAGAACTTACACAGGAATGGGAAACAAACTCTTGGCGAGCACAAACAGAACCTTGTACATACCAGGACCCAGGAGAAAGGAGCAGTGATCCCACAAGAGACTGACCCAGACTTGCCTGTAAGTGTCCAGGAGTCTCGGGTGGAGGCATGAGTCAGCAGGGGCTTGCTGCAGGGTTGAGGGCACTGAGCGCAGCAGTGTTGTGTGTGGGACCTTTTGAAGGAAGTTGCCATTATCTTCATTACCTCCACCATAGTTTGGCCTCAGGTCAAATAAGAGGGAGGGAACACAGCCCCACACATCAACAGAAGATTGGATTAAATGAGCATGGCCGACCCATCAGAACAAGACCCGATTTCCCCTTCAGTCAGTCCCTCCCATCAGGAAGCTTCCCTAAACCTCTTACCCCTCTCCATCAGAGGGCAGACAGAATGAAAACACAATCACAGGAAACTAACCAATCTGATCACATGGACCAAGGCTTGTCTGAAAATGAAACTATGAGCCATGCCATGTAGGGCCATCCAAGATAGACAGGTCATGGTGGAGAGTTCTGACAGAATGTAGTCCACTGGAGAAGGGAATGGCAAACCACTTCAGTATTCTTGCCTTGAGAACCCCATGAACAGTATCAAAAGGCAAAAGATAGGACACTGAAAGATGAACTCCCCAGGTTGGAAGGTGCCCAATATGCTACTGGAGATCAGTGGAAAAAATACCTTCAGAAAGAATGAAGAGATGGAGCCAAAGCAAAAACAACACCCAGTTGTGGATGGGACTGGTGATGCAAGTAAAGTCCAATGCTGTAAAGAGCAATATTGCGTAGGAACCTGGAATGTCAGGTCCACGAATCAAGGCAAATTGGAAGTAGTCAAACAGGAGATGGCAAGAGTAAACATCGACATTTTAGAAATCAGAGAACTAAAACAGGCTGGAATGGGTGAATTTAACTCAGACGACCATAATAACTACTACTGGGCAGGAATCCCTTAGAAGAAATGGAGTAGCCATCATAGTCCAACAAAAGAACCCAAAATGCAGTACTTGGATGCAATCTGAAAAATGACAGAATGATCTCTGTTCGTTTCCAAGGCAAACCATTCAATATCACAGTAATCCAAGTCTATGCCCCGACCAGTAATGCTGAAGAGCTGAAGTTAAACGGTTCTTTGAAGACCTACACAACCTTCTAGAACTAAGACCCAAAAAAGATATTTTTTGTATTATAGGGGACTGGAATGCAAAAGGAGGAAGTCAAGAAACACCTGGAGTAACAGGCAAATTTGGCCTTGGAGTACAAAATGAAGCAGGGCAAAGGCTAATAGAGTTTTGCCAAGAGAATACACTGGTCATAGCAAACACCCTCTTCCAAAAACACAAAAGAAGACTCTACACAAGGACATCACCAGATGGTCAATACCGAAATCAGATTGCTTATATTCTTTGTAGCCAGAGATGGAGAAGTTCTATACAGTCAGCAAAAAGAAGACTGGGAGCTGACTATGGCTCAGACCATGAATTCCTTATTGCCAAATTCAGGCTTAAATTGAAGAAAGTAGGGAAAACCACTAGACCACTCAGGTATGACCTAAATCAAATCCCTTACTATTATACAGTGGAACTGACAAATCGATTCAAAGGATTAGATTTGATAGACAGAGTACCTGAAGAAGTATGGACAGAGGTTCATGACATTGTACAGGAGGCAGGGATCAAGACCATCACCAAGGAAAAGAAATGCCAAAAGGCAAAATGGTTGTCTGAGGAGGTCTTACAAAGCTGTGAAAAGAAGAGAAGCGAAAAACAGAGAAAAGGAAAGTTATACCTACCCATTGGAATGCAGAGTTCCAAAGAATAGCAAGGAACAATAAGAAAGCCTTCCTCAGTGATCAATGTGAAGAAATAGAGGAAAACAATAGAATGGGAAAGTCTAGGGATCTCTTCAAGAAAATTAGAGGTACCAAGGGAACATCTCATGCAAAGATGGGCACAATAAAGGACAGAAATGCTATGGACCTAATAGAAGCAGAACATATTAAGAAGAGGTGGCAAGAATACACAGAAGAACTGTACAAAAAAGATCTTCATGACCCAGATAATCATGATGGTCTGATCACTCATCTAGAGCCAGACATCCTGGAATGTGAAGTCAAGTGAGCCTCAGGAAGCATCACTGCGAACAAAGCTAGCGAAGGTGATAGAATTCCAATTGAGCTATTTCAAATCCTAAAAGATGATGCTGTGAACATGCTGCATTCAATATGCCAGCCAATTTGGAAAACTCAGTAGTGGCCACAGGACTGCAAAATGTCAGTATTCATTCCAATCCCAAAGAAAAGCAATGTCAAAGAATGCTCAAACTATTGCACAATTGCACTCATCTCACATGCTAGCAAAGTGCTGCTCAAAATTCTCCAAGCCAGGCTTCAACAGTACGTGAACCATGAACTTCCAGATGTTCAAGCTGGATTAAGAAAAGGCAGAGGAACCAGAGATCAAATGGCGAACATCCGTTAGATCATCAAAAAAGCAAGAGAGTTCCAGAAAAACATCTACTTCTGTTTTATTGACTATGCCAAAGCCTTTGACTGTGTGGACCACAACAAAAACTGGAAAATTGCCAAAGAGATGGGAATACCATAACACCTGACCTGCCTCCTGAGAAATCTGTATGCAGGTCAGGAAGCAACAGTTAGAATTGGACATGGAACTGTTTCTAAGTAGGAAAAGGAGTACGTCGAGGCTGTATATTGTCACCCTGCTTTTTTAACTTATATGCAGAGTACATCATGAGAAACGCTGGGCTGCATGAAGCGCAAGCTGGAATCAAGATTTCCAGGAGAAAGATCAATAACCTCAGCTATGCAACAGATACCACACTTATGGCAGAAAGTGAAGAACTAAAGAGCCTCTTGATGAAAGTGAAAGAGAAGAGTGAAAAAGTTGGCTTAGAACTCATTATTCAGAAAACTAAGATCATGGCATCTGGTCCCATCACTTCATGGCAAATATGGGGAAACAGTGGCAGACTTTACTTTTTAGGGCTCCAAAATCACTGTAGATGGTGACTGCAGCTATGAAATTAAAAGATGCTTGCTCCTTGAAAGAAAGTTATGATCAACCTAGACAGCATATTAAAAAGCAGAGACATTACTTTGCCAACAACAATCTGTCTAGTCAAAGCTATGTTTTTTCCAGTAGTCATGTATTGATGTGAGAGTTGGACTATAAAGAAAGCTGAGCACCAAAGAATTGATGCTTTTGAAGTGTGGTGTTGGAGAAGATTCTTGGAATCCCTTGGACTGCAAGGAGATCCAGCCAGTCAATCCTAAAGGAAATCAGTCCTGAATATTCATTGGAAGGACTGATGTTGAAGCTGAAACTCCAAATACTTAGGTCACCTGATGTGAAGAACTGACTCATTTGAAAAGACACTGATGCTGGAAAGATTGAAGGCAGGAGAAGGGGACCACAGTGGATGAGATGGCTGGATGGCATAACCAACTCAGTGGACATGCTGCTGCTGCTGCTGCTGCTGCTGCTGCTGCTGCTGCTGCTGTTAAGTTGCTTCAGTTGTGTCCGACTCTTCGCGATCCCATGGACTGCAGCCTACCAGGCTCCTCCGTCCATGGGATTTTCCAGGCAAGAGTACTAGGGTGGGTTGCCATTGCCTTCTCCGCACAATGGACATGAGTTTGAGTAAACTCCGGGTGTTGGCGATGGACAGGGAGGCCTGGCATGCTGCATGCAGTCCATGGGGTCACAAAGAGTCGGACACGACTGAGCAACTGAACTGAACTGAACTAATGCACATTTGCTAAGTTGTTTCATAGATGTGAAAAACCCCTACCAAATGGAAGATGTTAACTATCTGATGACCATGAGCACATAGCCACAGGCTTTCCAGACCCTAAGGACTGAGAATGTTAACCCCTGTGACACCATCCTATTACCTCACCATCCACCAATCAGAGAAATGGGCAGTAGCTGACCACAAACCCTGCAACACCCCTCCCTCACCTGGCCTTCAAAAATGCTTGCTGAAAACTTTTAGAGAGTACAAGATTGGGGGTTAGGTAGATGAGCAAACCATCTCCTTGCATGGCTCTTCAATAAACCTTTCCCTGCTCCAGACTTCAGTGTTTCAGTTAGTTTGGCCTCACTGTATGTCAGGCCCACAAACTTGTGCTTACTAGCAAGATGAGGTAGCCAAACATACATACAGAAAAATTGTAAGAGACATGCAAGTGGCCTGCAATCCTAATTTAGATTTATTATTTCTATTACTTCTAAGGGTGAACACACAAAATTGGTGCGACCCCCTTTTGGAATTCTCAAGGCCAGAATGCTGGAGTGGGTAGTCTTTCCCTTCTCCAGGATATCTTCCCAACCCAGGGATCAAACTCATGTTTCCTGCATTGCAGGCAGATTCTTTACCAGCTGTGCCACAAGGGAAGCCCCAGATAGTAGATGCATATCAAAAGAATGATTTCAGTAAGCCCAGATTCCTTCATCTTCCCATACATAGAAAAGCACTAAATTTCTTGAGATATCTGATTTTCTTTTAGTAACAATAATCTTTTGATATTCCAGCTACCTGGTCTTTTGTTGCAAAAACTTATATCCTGGCTACCCCTCTGCCCCCTGGCCCCTGCCCCTTCTGTGCAGTCTCTTAAGAGTTATTTGAGATGCTGTTTCCTGGGCTTGAACTCCTAAGAATGCCCACCAAACAAAATATAACTCTCCACCTTCAGGTTGTGTTGTTTTTTTTTTTCAGTCAACAGTTTCATTATTATTAGTGAGTTATCAGTCAGTGAACAACCATGAAAGAGTTGAAAATTGAATGTCTAACCATTGTAATTCACATTAAGTAAAAGCATTTTAATGGATTAATTTTTTAAATCTCTAGAAGGTTAGAGGAGAGGGAAAGATTTTGTTTTGTTTTGGACATATATATGATAATTTGGGAGGGAGAAGCTGGTCAGGAGTTACCTTCTCATTGCCCGTTAGCTACATTTCCACTCCATCATAGAAGACTCCTGTCTTCAGGAGTCTTGTTCTTGTTCTTCATGAACTTGCTCTCCCTTCTAAACATTTGTGAACTCCAAGGACAAAACAGAAACACTTGATGTGCTTCTCTTCCATTCTCCTTCCACCATCTACTCTTACTTCCCCTACCAGCACTCAGAGTTAAATATGAAAAATTTTAAAAGCTCTTAACTAAATAGCTTGATTACATATAGTGATATTCATAATATAAAATTACCTAGTACAATCTGTCACTATGGATTCCCCAGAAATGTAACCTAACAAAAACATCTCAGCTTTCTGGTTCTGTTTCAGAAAACAAAAAAGAAGAAAAAATCAGATTAAATAAATTTGAGTTTATGCAGCTCTGTTTCATTTCATTAGCGCTGAGGTAACATAAAAATTGGCATAAAAACCAAACCAACATGGAAAAGTAATAATGTCAAATACATATTTAAAGTTGATTTGTATTGAATCTTTTAAATGCACTCTGAGTTTGCTGCCCTGAATCTCAAAGCCACAATGAATACCAAAAGAATAAATTCACAAATATAATAAAAATACCAAATTTACTGAATTAACTAATGGCATAAATCACCTGTCTTTCACTCCTAATTGTTAGAGAACTTTCTATTAATAAAACCTTGGTGTTCTATTGTGACTCTACCATAGCTCATACAGTAAAGAATCTGCCTGCCTATCGCTCATCTCAGTGTTTGAGAATTATTGCTTCCCTGGTGGCTCAGAGGTCAAAGTGTCTGCCTGCAATGTGGGAGACCTGGGTTTGATCCCTGGGTTGGGAAGATCCCCTGGAGAAGGAAATGGCAACCCACTCCAGTATTCTTGCCTGGAGAATCACATGGATGGAGGAGCCTGGTGGGTTACAGTCCATGGGGTCGCAAAGAGTCGGACAGGACTGAGTGGCTTCACTCACTGACTCATAATCAAGGAAGACAATTCATAAAAGAAGAAATAAATGATCAGATTGGCAGTGAATTTTTTTCATAATAATTAACTTGTAAGTATCTGAGATGTTGAGAAACCACACACAAACCCTTAAACACTCCAGGTAGGAATGTGAACCAGAAAAACTGAAAAAAAAAAAAGAAAAATAACATTTTTACATTATCTCTGTCTTATGAATGAGGAGATAATGATGCTCAGAAAAGGTTAAGTAACATACCCAAGAAAACAAAGATAGTGAAAAACAACAACAGAGCTAGAAGGCAATTTGGCAATGAATATTAAATATCTTTTAAATTTTTATATTTTAGAGACAGCAGTTCTCCTTAGAGTTTACCATAAAGAAATAAGTAGTGAAATAAACACTATATTAATATAATAATGTCCATTATAACGTTATTTATAAGAAGGGGAAGAGGCAACAACCTAAAGGTCCAATAATAGCCAAATGGCTAGTTTCAGTGTATTATGCATTGATGCAATGGAATATTGTATGCCTATTATAAATGATGGTATGACTCTATACTTATTGAAATAGAAATCTAGTCCATGTTTAGTGAGAAAAGTGGAATACAAAGTAGTATATATAGTACAACTTTTATTAAAAATAGTGAAGTATGGATGGTGACTAGACTTACTGTAGTGACCATTTTGTAGTATATCAAATATCAAACAATTGTGTTATGTATCTGAAACTAATATGTTATATATCAATTATATCTCACTTTTTAAAAAGCCTATTAAACCATAAAAAATTTAGTGTAGGTATTAAAAAAACTAGAAGAACATATTCCAAAATGTTAACTTATGATGTCTTGTAGTAGGATTTTGAGTGATTTATTTTGTTTACTCACATATTTTTAAATATTTCTACAATAAAAATGGACACTCTATATAAACATTTGTTTAAAACCCATAAGAGAATTCTGATACACTGCTCATGGGAATGTAAAATAATACTACCACTGTGGAAAACTGCTCAAGAGTTTCTTATAAAATTAATCATACATCTGCAATATGATCCTGTCATTCTACCCCTAGGTGTGTATCCAAGAGAAATGAAAGTGCATGTTTACAAAAAGACTTGCAACAAATGTTCAAAATAGCTTTATTAACAATAGCCCAAAGCTGAAAGCAATTCACATATGCATCAACAGGTGAATGAATAAACAAAACATAGTATATCCACACAATGGAATACTACTGAGCAACAAAAAAGGAATTAAATACTGATATGCCTATATACACACCATGTATAAACCTCAAATTCATTATGCTGAGTAAAAGAAGCCAGACACAAAAGAGTACACATTATATGGTGATATTTACATAAAAGGCACAAGAATGCAAACTAGTTTATAGTGACCAAAAAAAAAAACAGATCAGTGATTGCCTGAGGCCAGGAGCAGGAGGGATAGACCTCACAGACACAAGAGGAAGACCTGCAGGGAGGATGATGATGAAAATGTTCTATATCTTGATTATGGTAGTTTTTTTAAAGGTATATATAAAATTCATCAAACTGTACCCTTTAAAAGCATGCAGCTTATTGTATATGCATTATACTTCAATAAAGTTAAGTTTTTAAAAAGCTTATAGAAGCTTAATTCTTCAAAATATATATATATAATTTTTTTCCTATACTCTGTGTACAGGAATTTCAGGTCACCAAATTGATTTTAAACTTAATAATAACAACAACAGTTACAGCTAACATTTATAGTATTTCAGAAACTATCCTACCAAAATCCTAATTGTATTTTCACAGAAAGAAAGAAATCTATCCTAAAATTCACATGGAATTTCAAGGGACCCCCAAATAGCCAAAACAACCTTGAAAAAGAATAGCAAAGTCAGAGGTTTCACATTTCCTGATTTCAAAACTTATTGACAAGTTCAGGAACCTAAATAGAGAAGTACCAGCATGAAGATACACATGTAGAACAATGAAATAAAATAGAGACCACCCCCCAACCCCCACCAAAAAGTCCTGTATATATGGGTTTTTGACAGGAATGCCAAATGCTTTTTGACAGGAGTGCCAAGATCATTCAATACCATTCCAACAAATGGTGTTGGGAAAACTGAATATCCTCATGCAGAAGAATGAAGCTGAACCCTTATACATTATACATATCATACGTAAAAATTAATTCAAAATAGGTCGAAAAACTAAATATAACATGAGACGCTTAGCAGAAAACGTAGGTGAAAAGCTTAATGATATTGATTTGGAGTTCAAGAATGATTTATTGGATATGACACCAAAAGCACATGCAGTAAAGAAAAAATAAATTAGACTACATCAAAATGTAAAACTTCTGTGCATCAAGGGACACAGTAAGTAAAGCGAAAAGTCAGCCCACATAATGAAAGAACATGTATGTATTTTATGAGATTAATGTTCAGAATATGTAAAGAATTCCAGGGACTTTCCTGGTGGACCAGTGGCCAAGACTTCATGCTCCCAATTCAGAGGGCCAGGTTCGACACCTAGTCAGGGAACCAGATCTCATCTGCCACATCTCAACAGACTGTATGAGACAAGGAAGAGCTTTCGTGCTGCAACCGAGATGAAATAAATATTAAAATATTTCTTTAAAAAGAACTCTGACAGTTCAACAACAACAAAGCCAAACTAAAAAATGGACAAAGGACCTGGATAGACATTTCTCCAAATAAGCTATGCAAATAGCCAATACGCACATGAAAACATGTTCAACATCACCAAGCACCATAGATCAAAAGAAATAGTCAACCATTTCCACTTATTATTAGCTATGTTCAGAACCTAGTAGCAATAATCTGCATGGTATCCAACACATGACACTGGGTCTCTTAAAAATGTAGGTTTCTGTAAGTTCACTGGAATGCCTAGAGCACCTCAGCAAACAGTTTGGGAACCATGGATATAGATAATCACTAAGAATAGGAAAGAAATGTAAAAGTGAGGTTAAACACAACAACTCCAACTAAATTACATTCAAGGTTTTAGACTTGTCTGAAAACTGTGAAGTTTTTTAAAAACGTGTAGTCACAGTTTTAATAGCGCTACCATAATATGGGAAATCTTCTCACTATAATATTAAACTGTGTTGCTCAGTCTTTGGCTTTGCCCTCTAAGTCATAAATTATTCTACTTTCTTCTTCAAAATGTGCTTGATTTCAGATTTCTATTCTATAAGATGTAGCCTCAGAAAGGAGCCATTGATTGAGATAGTATTAAAAGCACTCAGATTTTAGCTTACAATTTAAATTTAGTTTATAATTTAGATTTTAAACTGCCTGGGGTACAGTTGCAGTTATGAGCAAAAATGGCATCTGTCACTTCTAGACAAAGTTAATTAAGAAACAGGCATGTCTTCATCACCCTTTCTTACTCTGCTGGCTACAAGTAGAGAACTGTGAACTCTTGAAGGATATGGAAGAAGCCTGGGTCTCTGAATGAGCTCTAGAATAGTCATCTGCTGATGAGGAATATCCACATTAAACTGTTATATTAGCAAGAAATGTACTTCTATCTTGTTAAGCTGCTGAAATTTTGGAGTTGGTTTCTTACAGCAATTAATACACTCCAAACTAAGGTCCATTCCTGATATAATTGAGAGCACTTTTCAAGTATTACTATTAAGTATGACACATGCTAAATTTCCTTTGATACATCCTTATCACCACCTTGAGTAAATTCCTCATTTTCCTAGGTTGGCTAATAGATTTTATAAACAAGTGTATATGTTTATTGAATGTCATTTTGTCAAAAACTGTGATAGGTCTGAGGTTTTACATTATTTGTAATGGAATACTACTCAGCGATAATAAGGAATGAATTACTGATACACACAATAACATGAGGAAAATCTCAAAATCATTACATTGACTAAAAGAAGTCCCACACTAAAGACTGTATCAGTACTTCTTTCCTTTTTATTAACAAATAGTATCCATTTTACAGATATACTGCATATTGCCAATCCATTCAACGGTTAATGGAGATTTGAGTGGCTTTCACTATTGGCTATTACGAATAACACTGCTATGAACATTCATGTACCTTGATTATAAATCAAACATAATGTCTGATTCCATTTATATGATGTTCAAGAACAGGTAAAACTAATTTATGGTGTTTTTAAGTCAGAAAAGTGGTTACCTAGTGGTTACCGATGTTGACTGAGAAAAGGCACAGAAAAAACTTTCAGGACAATGAAAATGTTACATATCTTTTTCTGGGTGAAGATCATGAAAGTGTAGATGTATAAAAAGTCAGTGAACAATGAGATACCACTTCCCTCATAATAGAAATGGCTATAATAAAAAGAACAATAATAAATGTTAGTAAAGATATAATAAAGTGGTAATCCTCATACATTTCTGGTAAAAATGTAAAATATTATAAACACTTTGGAAAAGTTTGGCAGTGCCTCAAAATGCTGAACATAGTGTTACCATATGACTCAGCAATTATTCCAGGTCTCTATCCAAGAAAAATATAAATATACGCCTACATAAATGTTCACAGTAGCATAATTCACTGTAACCAAAAAGTGGAAAAAGCCTAAACGGCCACCATCTAATGAATGGATAAGCAGCATATGGTATATATACATAAAATGGAACACTTTTTAGCAACAAAAAGGAATGAAATACTGACACTTGCTACAATACAAATAAACCTCAAAAACATTATGCTAAATGAGAGAAGCCAATCACAAAGACCACCTATTGTAAGATTCCACTTAAAGGTCCAAAATAGACAAATATATTGATAGAAAGTAGATTAGCAAGTGCCAAGGGCTGAGGGGAAAGAGAGAAAAGAATTGGCAGTGACTGCTAATGTGTATGAGGTTTTTCAGGGGGATATTGAAATTTTTCTAAAATTAAATAATGGTAACAGTTGAAAATTCTGTTCATAGACTAGAAACTATTGAGTTGTACATATTAAATAGTTGAATTTCATAGTATGTTAATTATATCTCAATAAAGCTGGGTTTTTTGATGATCAAGCAATCTTTTAAATTTGTGTGTTAAACCACATGTAAACTATAATAAAGTATTGATCAAAATGTATATTGCTTGTGCTCAGTCACTTCAGTCATGTCCAACTCTTTGTGACCCCATGGACTATAGCCAGGCTCCTCTGTCCATGGGATTTTCCAGGCGAGAATACTAGAGTGGGTTGCCATGCCCTACTCCAGGAGATCTTTCTGACCCAGGGATCAAACTGGCGGCTCCCGCTGCTTCTGAATTGTAGGCAGATTCTTTGCTGCTAAGCCACTGGGGAAGCCCAAAAGGTATTAATATATTAAAAACCACCCAAAATAAAATAAGAAGAGCTGAATAATAGAATTCTGTGAGAGGTAAAGATCTTTGAGATCATCTGGTCCAGCCTCTTCACTGTATATGTAAGGAAACTGGGATTCTGAGAAACACGATTTGCTCATTCTCAATGGCAAAACAGGATGGAAAAGCAAGGAGTCAACTCAATGGTCAGTGCAAGGATATACACTGAATATTCAAAACCAAGTTCCTGGCATTCAGTATATAGCTTGCTGCTACTGCTAAGTCGCTTCAGTCTTGTCCGACTCTGTGCGACCCCACAGATGGCAGCCCACCAGGCTCCCCCATCCCTGGGATTCTCCAGGCAAGAACACTGGAGTGGGTTGCCATTTCCTTCTCCAATGCATGAAAGTGAAAAGTGAAAGTGAAGTCGCTCAGTCGTGTCTGACTCCTAGCGACCCCACAGACTGCAGCCTACCAAGCTCCTCCATCCATGGGATTTTCCAGGCAAGAGTACTGGAGTGGGTTGCCATTGCCTTCTCCAGTATATAGGTTATTATGTTCAAATATACAGATCTCATCTAGAGTTTATAAAGCAGTATTTGCTGGTGTTAACCAGATCTCAGCATGGCTAGCTGGTATTGGGTTGGCCAAAAAGTTCGTTCATAAGATGTTACAGAAAACTTCAAAAAAATTTTTTGCCAACCCAATAGATTTCTGTTTTACAGAAGTCCCTTAAGAATAAGGCTTTAGGGAAAAGGATGTACAAACTTATGCTTAATGTATGCCACTTTAAGCCACCCCACTTCCACCTTTGTTATTGTTCATGTCTCCAAATGATACCTACTTTTTTCCATTGCCCTTCTCTGATTAAAAAAATTTTTTCAACATATTAAATAGCTCCAAATAAATCAAATAATATGAGACAACTAACAACTGAATAAGGGGATGCAAGGTGGAATAATCTAGAGCAAACATACTTAAATATATTTTAGAATCGTCTGCCAAATATAGTCAATTTTAAGTCACATAATTAAACTGGTGTCTTCTGGGTTTTTGAAAATGAAATAGTCCAAGATATAATATTTCTGCTATCTCCTAGGATATTTCTAAATGCCTTAGGGTTTCATAGTAGTGAACCTAGTGAGAAAACAAGAATAGGAAGCTCTGGAGTGGAACTTCTGGGATTTTATTCCCACTCCATTACCAAATAGCTTATTTGTCTTAGAGAAATCAACTTAACCTCCTTGTGCCAATATTTCCAAATCTGTAAAATAGAATGGTATAGGGTTGTTCTAAGAATTAAATAATGTGTTCCTCTTCAAGATGATGAAGAGCCGAATGGTTTTTGTTAATCCCTCTGAAAACCTTGTTTAAATAACATTGAAAATGAATCTCTAACCCAAGGGAAAAAATAAAACTCAGAAAAGCTTTGTGTAAAAAAATAAATAAATAAGTAACATTGAAAGTTATTTTCAGGGTATAAGTCTACAACATTTAAGAGGAAGTAAGGAAAGTCATTAGAAAACATGCTATTTTACTTATTTTTTTTTTAATTTATTTATTTGGCTATGCCAGGCCTTAGTTGTGGTATGCAGAATTTTTAGTTGCAGCATGCGGGAACTAGTTCCCTTACCAGGGATCAAACCAAGCCCCCTGTGTTAGGAATGTGGAGTCTTAGCCACTGGACCACCAAGAAAGTCCCAGAAAATGCTATTTTAACAAAGTTTTAGAAGCAGAAAGAAGACGAAAGACTGACGACTAATTAAGACCAGAGGAAACACTACTTAGAATATGAGTGGAAAAGAATGTAGTGCACCAATCTTACTAAAGAAACCCAAAATGCTTAGAACCAGGACATTCTAATTAGGATGGACAACAGGAACTGGGCCTGAAAGCAGGGAAATTACTTAAAGCCTGTGTATGGAAAGCATGGATTCTCCTCCCAAAAACCAGGGAGCAAAATAGCCATCAGACAGGTGATTATCTTTTGGACAAAAAATAATAATAATGAGGGAAGTGGTAGACAGTAGAAAGCATGTTCTTAACCATGAATACTGAATGTGTTTTTTTGTTTTGGTTAACTTTCATTAAAAAAGGAGGTGAAAGACCTGCAGAATGCACACTATAAGACACTGATTAAAAAAAAAAAAAATCGAAGACACAAATTAAAGGAAAGATATTCCACACACATGGTTTGGAAGAATTAGTATTTTTTAAATGCCTATTTACCCAAAGCAATTTATAGATTCAATACAATTTTTGGCAAAATTCAATGGCATTTTTCACAGAAATAGAATGATCCTAAAATTTATATGGAATCACAGAAGTCCCCATATAGCCAAAGCACTCTTAAGAAAGAACAAAGCTGGAGGCATCACGTTCCCTGATTGAAACTATATTACAAAGTTATGATAATCAAAACAGTACTGGCATAAAAACAGACAGATTGATCAATGGAATAGAACAGAGAGCTCAGAAATAAACCCACATATATAGTCAATTAATTTACAACAAAGGAGCCAAGAATACATGATAAAGAACAGTGTCTTCAATAAATAAGTCTTAGAAAACCTGGAAAGCAACATGCAAAGAAAGGAACTAGACCACTATTTTATATCATACAAAAAAATTAACACAAAATGGATTAAAAACTTGAATGTTAAGACCAGAAACCTTAAAACTCCTAGAAGAAAATATTGACAGTAATCTCCATGACATTACTCTTGGAATTTTTTTTTTTGGATGTCACTCCAAAGGCAATGGCAACCAAAGCAAAGATAAACAAATGGGCTGACATCAAACTAAAAAGTTTTTGTATTGCAAAGGAAATTATCAACAAAACAAAGAGCTTAATGAATGGGAGAAGTTATTTGCAAATCATATATCCAATAAGCATATCCAAATAAATATAGAACTCATATAGCTCAATAAAAACAAAAAAATTCAATTTTAAAATGAGCAGAGAAAATATAAAAAAATTAAAATGGGCAGAGGATCTGAATAGACATCTTTCCAAAGACATACAGATGGTCAGTGGACCATACCTATATGAGATACATATAATACACATATATTATATATCTATTATTTACACACATTATGTATATATAAAAATCTACTTCAACTTTTTTTAAGTGCCTGGAATCAGGCACTCAGGGAATTAGGTTCAGTTCAGTTCAGTTGCTCAGTCGTGTCCAACTCTTTGCGACCCCATGAATCGCAGCATGCCAGGCATACCTGTCCATCACCAACTCCCGGAGTTCACTCAGACTCATGTCCATCAGTGATGCCATCCAGCCATCTCATCCTCTGTCATCCCGTTCTCCTCCTGCCCCCAATCCCTCCCAGCATGAGTCTTTTCCAACGAGTCAACTCTTCGCATGAGGTGGCCAAAGTACTGGAGTTTCAGCTTTAGCATCATTCCTTCCAAAGAAATCCCAGGGCTGATCTCCTTCAGAATGGACTGGTTGGATCTCCTTGCAGTCCAAGGGACTCTCAGAGTCTTCTCCAACACCACAGTTCAAAAGCATCAATTCGAATTATGTTAGAGGAAGGTAAAGAAGAGAAAAATGAGAAATTTGGAAAGGGAGAATTCCTCAAAACTGGAAAGTTCATGGTGGAGCGTGGGACCTTCAATAATAAAATCCATTCCCCCCGACAAATCCCACCTGTCAGTGCCCTAATAGTTGACAGGCCTCAAAGAGGAATGGCTGTTGATGCACCTAGGAAAGCTGGACTTAGCACCAAGGCTCAACAACCTAAAGAAAGAATCAAACAGTGTTATGGTCAATATATGGGTAAGCTGAAAAGAAGCAAATCTTTGCAAATTCTAATGAGACGAAAAAACCTTACATTATCCTTCACCTTGCTGCACCTATATTTATATTCCCTAGGCTATCTGGAGGTTCTGTTTTTGGTAAACTTGAATATACCCCACATGGCACAAAAGGAATCATTTGGGGTTACACCATAAATATCAGCAGTAAACAGCATGGACTAGGGAGCAGAGGGGCCTCATCTAGTATTGTTTTTTCTAAAGTCCTCAGGAAACTTTACATTGAGTAATGGGAATGCAACTATTTTCTGTGGTTGAGTTTTCCACTAACCCAAGGAGGACCGAATGAAAATATTGTATTGCAAAAGAAACCATCAACAAAACAAATAGAAAAAAAAACAGCCTAATGAATGGGAGAAGATATTTGCTGTAGGGGGAAATGTCTGCTGCAATAGAAAACTATGTCTTGTGTAGGGAACTTTCCTCCAAGGCAAATAATTCTGATCCTAATGGAGTTATTTTACAGCTCAGTAAGTTGTAGAGCTACAGTCCATGGGGTTGCAAAGTCAGACACAACTGAAGGACTAACACTTTCACTTTTCAAATTGTAGATACCAGATCGCAATGCAGAATAACTGACCAGCTGAGTTCCTGTCCTCTGTGAAAAGAACAATTTTGCCTCCAATTGTACATTAATTTCAACATCCTTTACTCCATATAAATTTTTTTTCCTATTCTAATTACATATATTGTAACTGTTTATAGGAAATACTTGCAGAAGTATTTGGGGTGACACAGCTTAAGTTTTTGAAGTTCCATATAAATTTTAGAATCAGCTCGATTTACACTTACATGTTCGTCTGAAAACTGGATATTGCATTGAATCCATAAATCAATTTGGGAAGCACTGACATCTTTAAAATACTGAATATTCTAATCTATGAACTTAATGTACTTATATCTTTAATATTTTGTCAGTTTTAATGTAGAAGTCTTATACATCTTTCATTACTTTCATTCCAAAGTATCTAATGTTTATGCAAGTAAATAGTTTCTCTTATTTGTTGTTGATATATAAGAACATAATCAAGTGTTTTTTTTAAATTGTCCTATATACAGTAACCTTGACAAGTACCATGTCCTACTAGTAGTTTATAGATTTTGGACTTTCTACATACACATCACTGGCAAATAAATAAACAGGCTCATTTCTTTCTCTCCAACATTTGTTTCATTTTGTTTTTTCCAACCTTATTATTCTGGCTATGACCTCCAGCACAGAGTTGAATAGAAGTAGTAAATAGTAGATATTCTTATCTTAATCCCAAGTATGATGTCCACTATAGGTTTTATGTAGATACCTTTTATTAGAATAAGAAACCTACTTCTTACTAGTTTACATTTTTATCATGAATACATAAACTTTATGAAATGCTTCTTCCACGTCCACTAGAATGGCTTTACAGTTTTTATCTCTTAATGTGAATTACATTGACTGGTTAAACCATCTTTGCATTCTGAAATAACCTCACTTTATCACGATGTATTCTTTTTATATTTTCAGGTTTAATTGCTAGTATTTAGGTAACTTGGAATCTGCATAAGAGACTGAAAAAAAGAATTGCAGACTAATCTCATGAAGTCTGCAATTCTTTTTTTCAGTCTCTTATGCAGATTCCAAGTTACGCCAGCCTAGTAAAAAGAATTGGGGAAAATCCTCTTATTGTTCAGCTTGCAGAAGAATTTATGTAGGGTGGTATTACTTTTTTAATATTTGAAAGAATCCTTGGGGATGCCATCTAAGTTTGGATTTGTGAGCTCTTAAACAGTAGATCTAGTTCTCAATATACTAATAAAGTTGTGCAACCATCACCATTAATTTCAGAGCATGTAAATCATCGCCCAAAGAAACTCTGTATTCATCAGCAGTCATTCACTGATTATCTTCCCTCCTGCTCTGAGCAACCATAAATTACTTTGTCTCTATGGATTTAACTATTATGGATACTTCATGTAAGTAGGATCATACACTATGTGGTCTTTTGTGTTGCTTTTTCCACTTTGAATAATGCTTTTTAAGACTCATCTATGTTGTTCCATTTATGAATATTTCATTCCTTTTTATGGATGAATAGTTTTCCATTGTATGTACCACATTTTGTTTACCCATTCATCAGCTGATGAACATTTGGGTTGTTTCTACTTTTTCATTATTATGACTAATGCGGCTATGCATATTCATATACAAGTTTTTGTGTGAGCACTTTCAATTTTGCCAGGTAAGACTGTAATCGCTAAGTTATATCATAAATGTTTAGGGAATGACAGGCTGTTTTACAAAAAGGCTGTAAAATGTTATAGTCCCATCAACATATGAAGGTTCCAATTTCTCCACATTCTTGCCAAAACTATCATTGTCTTGATATAGCTATCCTAGTGAGTATATCGGAGAAGGCAATGGCACCTCACTCCAGTACTCTTGCCTGGAAAATCCCATGGACAGAGGAGCCTGGTAGGCTGCAGCCCATGAGGACGCTAAGAGTCGGACACGACTGAGCGACTTCACTTTCACTTTTCACTTTCATGCACTGGAGAAGGAAATGGCAACCTACTCCAGTGTTCTTGCCTGGAGAATCCCAGGGACGGGGGAGCCTGGTGGGCTGCTGTCTCTGGGGTTGCACAGAGTCGGACACAACTGAAGCACCTTAGCAGCAGCAGTGAGTATATAGTATCTTACTGTGTTTTTCACTTGTATTTCCCTAATGACTAATGATGTTGAGCATTTTATGTACTTACTGGACATTCACAGATATTCTTTGATGAAATATCTATTCAAACACTTTGCCCATTTTTAAACTGGGTTGTTTTTTCATTGTTGAGGAATTTTAGATAGTAGTCTTTTATCAGATATATAATTTAAAGATATATTTTCTCACTCTTGAGAGTTGTTTTTATTTTCTTGATAGCCTTTTGAAGCACAATTAAAAAAAAAATTTATGAAGTCCAATTTATCTGCTTCTACGTTGGCTGCCATATGTACAAAGCCATTGTCCCATTCAAGGTCACAAAAACTTACAACTATGTTTTTTTCCAGAGTTTTAAGTTACAGTTCTTACAATATGAGTATTCAGTCAACTTGGAGTTTATTTTGGTATATAATGTGAGGTATAGGTTTAACTTCATTCTTTTGCATGTGGCTACGGAGTTGTCCCAACACCATTAATTGAAGATTATTTCCCCTTGTCAAAAATAACTATTTTAGCAAATATGGAATGGTTCAGATTTGTCTTTCTTCTATCTGTAGTTTTTCAGGTATTTGATTATTTCATCTAAACTGCTCAATGCCCTCAGCATTGTGATTCATAATATCCTCTTAGATTTTTAATGTATGTAGATTAAGCAGTGATTATCTCCACTTCATTTCTGATATTTGTGACTTCATACTTTTTCCTTCATTTTAATCTTCTCAAAGAAGCAACTCTTAGCTTTGTTAATTTTATGTCTGATTCCTATTTCAGTAAATTAAGCTATTTCTTCCCTCTTCTTTGTGCTTCATTTGCAGTTTATAACATACTTGGATAAATGTTCAACTCATTTAGGACTTCCCTGCTGGCTCAGACAGTAAAAGTCTGCCTACAGTGTGGGAAACCCAGGTTTGATCCCTGGGTTGGGAAGATCCCCTGGAGAAGGAAATGGCAACCCACTCCAGTACTCTTGCCAGGAAAATCCCATGGAGAATCCTGGTAGGCTACAGTCCATGGGGTCACAAAGAGTCAGACACAACTTAGCAACTTCACTTTCTTTTTCACTGACTTTTAGCCTTTATTCTTTTTTAATAAATTAAAGATATAAAGTACTTCTCTAGGCAGTTTTATCCACACCTCATACATTGATACTTTTACTTTTTAAATGAAATATTTTCTAACTTTTATTGTGGATTCTTCCTTAAACCAAGGTTACTTTGGAGTATGTTTTGTATTTTCTAAACATAGGACATTTTCTACCCTCCCCTCTTTGTTGTTTTTTTTCAATTACAGTCAAAGAATTATACTCTGGTTACAAATTTTTAAATCTTGTTTAGATTTGCTTTCCAGTATAGAGAATTGTCATTTTTGTAAATGCTCCATGTGTCCACGAAAAACTGTATTATTTGTTGAGTACAGTAGCCTATAAATGGTTATTACATCAATAGTATTTTCCGTAACTCTACCAATTTTGGTTATTATGTGATCTTCCTCTATGATTGCAGATTTCTCTATTTCTCCTTGTAGTTCTCTGATAAACTTAGACACAATATATTGAATTCTATAAATTTAGAATTGCCAAATCTCCTTGTTGAGTTAGTCTTATCAACTCTCTTTACTACTAGTAAGTCTTTGGCCCAAACTTGTTTGATGTTAATATAGCCATAGCAGCCTTTTCCCAGTGTTTATATTTTTTATATCATTTTTTTGCATCCTTACATTTTGTGTCTTTTATATACAAGCATACCTCAGAGATACTGTGGGTTCAGTTCTATACCTCCACAATAAAGCAATTATCACAACAGTGAATCACACAAATTTGTTTTCCCAGTGCATATAAAGGTTGTTTACACTGTTGTTTAATTGCTAAGTCATGTCTGACTCTTTTGCAACCCCCAGGGACTGTGGCCCACCAGGCTCCTCTGTCCATGCAACTTTCCAGGCAGTAACATTGGAGTGGGTTGCCATTTCCATCTCCAGGAGATCTTCCTGATCCAGGGATTGAACTCACATTTCCTCCATTGGCAGGAAGATTCCTTACCACTGAGCCATCTAGCAAGCCCAAGTTTACACTGTACTGTAGACTGCGTGTAGCATTATGTCTAAAAAGATGTATATACTTTAAAATAAGTCGGAAAAATGGTACCAAAGACTTGCTTGACACAGGGTTGCAATAAACCTTCAATTTATAAAAGCTGCAATAAAGCAAAGCACAATAAAACAAAGTATAACTGCAATTGGATTATGTTACTGACAATTTTTGTCTTTTATTGGACGACTTAGCTTATTTACATTTAATGTAATTTCTGATCCATTTGGATTTAAATTTACCACTTCACCAAATGTTTTTCCTATACACCATTTTCTTTGTTCTTTTCTCTTTCTTGCTTTGTGTATTGAGTACACTTGTTGTTGTTATTCTTTTTTATTCCACTTATATATAGTGATAAACTTTTATAAATCTCAGTGTGAAAGTGAAGTTGCTCAGTCGTGTCCGACTCTTTGCGACCCTGTGGACTGTAGCCTACCAGGCTCCTCCGTCCATGGGATTCTCCAGGCAAGAGTACTGGAGTGGGTTGCCATTTCCTTCTCCAGGGGATCTTCCTGACCCACGGATTGAACCCAGGTCTCCCACATCGCGGGCAGACGCTTTAACCTCTGAGCCACCAGGGAAGCCCATAAAACTCTGAATATTCAAGTCTAATATAAAACTACAACTTTAACCTTTTCTCTGACATAGGACCTTAAGATACTTTTCTTTATTCCTCACCCAATTTAAATGCTGTTGTTTTCGTGTAGTTTAGTCCTTTGGGTTTTTATTTTTAACCCTCAAGATGTTATTTCCATTTCAAAATCACTATTCATTTAACCCATATATTTACCCTTTCAGCTGTTCATTCCTTTTTGCATCTCTAGGCTTCCATTTGGTTATCATTATCCTTCTGCTTAAAGAAATTTTTGTGTAGTTAGGGAAAAAATTACTTTTTTGTGTATGAAATTTTCTTAATTTTACCAGTTGCACCCTTACTGTTGAGGGCATTTTTGCCTTATATAGAACTCTAAGTTGGTACTTACTTTTTGTCACTTTGAAAATGCCATCCCATCTTCTGATTCCCAAATTTTTTAACTAAAGTAAAATTGGCATTAAGTTTCAGGTGCACAACATCATGATTCACAGTGGGTGTTTTCTGGTGCTTTGAAATATGCTTTCTTTCACTGCTCTAGATTCTGGATTTTTTTTTTTTTTTTTTTTTAGCTTTCAATGGTATTGATATTTGCACAGGTATTACTCTGAATATATTTTGCTCAGGGTTTGTGGGACTTCCAGAATTTGCAGCTTGATTTCCCTAAATTTTAAAATTTCTTAAGCATTAACTCTAAGTATCCTCTATTTCCTCTTTTTTAGGGGGACTACAGTTATATTAATGTTAGCCCTTCTTGGTGTTGTATCACTTTTTGGTTCTTTTCCATGCTCTTGTCTCTATATACTCTGAATTTTTTCTTCTGATCAAATTTCACTGTCTTCAGCTGTGTTTCATCTGGTGCTAAGCTCATTCATTGACTTTTCAAAATTTCAGCTGTTATAGTCTTTTAGTTTTTTAAAATACCCAATCCCCTGTTGATATTTTCAATCTTTTTTCTTTTGTTTTCCTCTTGCACATATTAAGTCCATGGGTGTCTGAGCATTTCTTTTATTGCCTGCTAACTCCAGAATTGAGCAGATATACCCACCAGTCACAAGCAGTGGTGGCCTAGAGTAGCGATCAATACATATAAGATATACAGGATGCAGGAGCAAAGAACATATAATCTCTGAAAGCAGATTCACTCCTAAGAAGTTAAAGATGATCTGATTATACCCATTTTTCCACTTTCCATTTGCTTCTGCCAGGTTCCCACAGGGTCATTCTTTTTTATGTTAAATTCTCAGTTGGAGATTATCACACAGGTAACTTAAGTGTCCACTTAGTCTCATATAAGAACAGATCAGGTTTCCCTGGTAGCACAGTGGTAAAGAATCCGCCTGCCAACCAGTTGAACCTCAAGAGACACGGTTCAATCCCTGAATCTGGTTAGATCCCATAGGCCAGGAAGCAACTAAGCCTGTGAGCTACAACTACTGAGCCTATGCTCTCGAGCTGCAAATACTGAGCCCACGTGCTGCAACTACTAAAGCCAAGGCACCCTAGAGCCCATGCTCTGCAACAAGAAGCCACTGCAATGGAAAGCCTGCATACCTCAACTAGAGAATAGACCATGCCCACCAGAACCAGAGAAAAGCCTGCACAGCAGATGCAGCACAGCCAAAAATAAATAATAACAATAAAGAACAGTCCTATAGCTAGATTCTCAGAGAAAACTGTTTCTCCCCCTCTATTAGAATCTAGGTGAAGTCAACCAAGTTTTTTCACGGTCTCCCTTTGCTACTGGGCAGATTTTTCTAATTTATTCTGTCACTGATGATATCTGAGGAGCCACGCATACAGAGGTTTGGGGGGCTTTAAATACCATGCTATTGAACACATAATGAGAAATCACTAAAATGTATTAAGCAAGGGAACACAGATAACATGATGATTCATTTATAGTAAAAGTAAACATTTAGTAGAGTTACAAAAGTAATGAATTAGCCACACCCTCAAGCAGCTTATATTTCATTATAGTAATGGTTCTCAACCCAGGGCAATTTTGTCTCTCCAGGAATATTTTGCTAGTTATGGAAAGATCTTTGCTTGTCACAAGTGAAGGATTTTTTAAATTGGAGGATTCTTGTTTTACAATGTTGTGTTGGTTTCTGCCATACAACATAAATCAGCCATTTTGTTTTCAGTTGCTAAGTCTTGTCCAGCTCTTAAGACCTCATGGGCTGTAGCCTGCCAAGTTCCTTCTGTCCATGGGATTTCCCGGGCAATACTGGAGTGGGTTGCCATTTCCTTCTCCAGAGGATCTTCCCTACCCAGGGATAAATATACATATTTCCCCTCCCTCTCACCCTCTTCCATCCTACCCTTCTAGGTTGTCGCGAGCACCAGATTGAGCTCCCTTTGTCATACAGCAACTTTCCACTAGCTATTTTACATATGGTAAGGGATGTTTCAATGCTACTCTCTCAATTCATCCCACCCTCTTTCCCCCAGTGTCCACAAGTCTGTTCTCTGTCTATTCCTGCCCTGCAAATAGGTTCATCAATACCATTTTTCTAAATTCCATGTGTATGTTTTCAGTTCAGCTCAGTTCAGTCGCTCAGTCATGTCCGACTCTTTGTAACCCTATGGACTGCAGCACGCCAGGCTTCCCTGTCCATCACCAACTCCTGGCGCCTACTCAAACTTATGTCCATCGCATTGGTGATGCCATCCAACCACCTCATCCTGTCGGCCCCTTCTCCTCTCGCCTTCAATCTTTCCCAGCTAAAAGGTCTTTTCCAATGAGTCAGTTCTTTGCATCAGGTGGCCAGAGTATTGGAGTTTCAGCTTCAGCATCAGTCCTTCCAGTGAATATTCAGGACTGATTTCCTTTAGGACGGACTGGTTGGATCTCCTTGCTGTCCAAGGGATTCTGAAGAGTCTTCTTCAACACCACAGTTCAAAAGCATCAATTCTTTGGTGCTCAGCTCTCTTTATAGTCCAACTCTCACATCTATACATGAATAATGGAAAAAACATAGCTCTGCCTAGACGGATGTTTGTTGGTAGAGTAATGTCTCTGCTTTTTAATACGCTGTCTTAGTTGGTCATAGATTTTCTTCCAAGGAGCAAGCATCTTTTAACTTCATGGCTGCAGCCACCATCTGCAGTGACTTTGGAACCCAAAAAAATAAAGTCTCTGTTTCCACTGTTTCCCCAAATTGCCATGAAGATAGGACCGGATGCCATCTTAGTTTTCTAAATGTTGAGTTTTAAGCCAACTTTTTCACTCTCCAGTGTCAAGAGGGTCTTTAGTTCCTCCTCGCTTTCTGCCATAAAGGTGGTGTCATCTGCATATCTGAAGTTATTGATATTTCTCCTGGCAATCTTGATTCCAGCTTGTACTTTATCCAGCCCAGCACTGTGCATTATGTACTCTGCATGTAAGTTAAATAAACAGGGTGACAATATAAAGCCTTGATGTACTCCTTTCCCAATTTTGGAACCAGTCTGTTGTTCCATGTGCAGTTCCAATTGTTGCTTCTTGACCTGCATACAGACTTCTCAAGAGGCAGGTCAGGTGGTCTGGTATTCCCATCTCTTTCAGAATTGTCGTTTGTTGCAATCCACATAGTCAAAGGCTTTGGCACAGTCAATAAAGCAAAAGTAGATGTTTTTCTGAATTCTCTTGCTTTTTCAGTGCCTAGCAGATGTTGGCAATTTGATCTCTGGTCCCTCTGTCTTTTCTATGTATGTTTTAATATATATTTTTCTTTCTGACTTACTTTACTCTGTATAACAGGATCTAGGTTCATCCACCTCAGTTCAGCTGACTCAAATTCATTCCTTTTTATGGCTAAATAATATTTCATTGTATATACATACCACAACTTCTTTATCCATTCATCTATAACTGGAAGGATTCTACATCACATGTAGAGGCCAGGATGTTGCTAAAGGGTGCCCATGACAGCTCTCTACAAAAGAATTATTCTGCCCAAAATGTAGCAGTAGAATACAGGAAGCAAATAAGTATAATAAAACATAAATAATAGTCTATACAATATACAAAGGGCATGAAAGTGGATAGGGAAATTCATGAAGCACTTCAATGCGCATCTAAAGCTTAAGTTGAGTGGAAATCTGGGAGGCAGGGTTATTACTATGAGCTTGAGTATGATAAGTATGAAGTATATTCCCCACATTTGGGGAACAACTATGACTAAAATTTACTGGCAGACGAGGTAGGTGAAGAATAAGGAGGCAAGGCAAGGCTGAAAAGGAAGGCAAGGACCAGACTGCAAAAGGTCTTACATACTAGATGAAGAGTTTGGAAAATGTTGATATTAGAGGGCAACAAAGAGTAGTAAACAAGAAGTTTATTAATAAACAAGAATGGTCAGAAAGATCATTCAGGCAGAATTATGGTTAAAGGCTTAAGGACAAAACAAGGCACAGGCCAATTAGTAATCCTATTGGAATACTCCAGGCCAGTGAGGACTAGAGTCAGAAACAAAGGTCCAGTACAGAAGAAAGGATTAATATAGTAAAGTACTGTGTGTGTGCATGTTAAGAAGCTTTAGTCATGTCTTTGCAACTTTGACTCTTAGCAACCATATGGACCAGGCTCCTTTGTTCATGGGATTCTCCAGCAAGAATACTGGAGTGGGTTGCCATACCCTCCTCCAGGAGATCTTCCTGACCCAGGGATCAAACCCACACCTTTTATGTCTCCTGCATTGGCAGGTGGGCTCTTCAACCACTAGCGTCACCTGGGAAGACCGTTAAGTACTATACCCAGTCTTCAGTAACTGAATATGAAGAGAAAATAAAATTTAATAACAGCTTTCAAGCACTACTCGCAGAGACAGAGCACAGGAGAACACTTAGAAGAAAGATAATGAAAGATAATGCCATCCATTTAAACCTCTTGTAGTAAATAAGCTATGCAAGGACATATAAGTGGTTATTATCAGAGGATATAGCAGCAAAATCTGGATTGTGCCTTTAACTCTGATAATCATCCTTCAACCAATAATGACAAAAGATTTTTAGAATATTTTTCTGCTATATCCATATCATATTTTTATATATGTATTTATCTTCCTTCCAGATATTTCCTATTACATTACTTTTACAATGCATGTGTTCATTTTATTTAATGTTTTAAAATTCAAAATACTTTAATTTACATTTTAAAAAAAGAATAATAAAAATAACTTAACCTTTCAAGTGTGACTTTTTAAGAGCAAAATGGGAAAGTGGGAAACAGCCTCCCTTGAAAAAGAAATCAGCACTTCCAACAAAACTAAAGGAAGACTTACATGTAAAAATAATTTAGAAAGGAGATAACAACTAAAGACATAGATATACATCTTATTTTAATCCCCCCAAAAGTTAACTGGATCTTCTTAATAGATTATCCTTGAAAATCAAGCTTTTAACTATTCAATATAATCTTTGAAATGGTATCTAGTTAAGGTAATAATTGCCTTAAATATACTAGACAAAATATTTACAATCAGCAAAATAAAAACCACCAAAACAATTAACATCTGAAAGTCTAACATTCTGTTCCAATGGATTTACATTTTTTCCTAAGAAAAATACTACATACAAATCTCTTGGGGTACAAATTAGAAGTACTCAACTACCTACTTATAATTGGTAACCTTCTGTCAACAGTATGACTCATCAGTAAACACCAATACAATACTTTACCGGTCACCTTATGTGAAATAACAAGTGGAAAACAAAATTTCTCAACAACAGTGGGTCATCAAATTCATTCAGCAAATACTGACTATAAAAAAGTTTATTAAAAAAACTTAAACACACAATCATGATCAAGCATTTTAAAATTAAACTGAAATCAGTTATGAAACTTCCTTTTCAAAAAGTTGTGAAAGTAAAAGGACAAATTTAATTCTAAATATTTCCTTGCTTATTTGAATTGCTTTTTAATACTATTTCAGCAAATTATTTCTTTAATCTCCTCTTTAGGTTCTCAAGGTGGTCCATATTAACATCTTGTAATGCCAGTACCATTGCCTTAGACAAGGAGGGATTAAATGAAATAGTCATCAGACAGCACAAATCTATTAGATCTCTCTGACATTTCTGCAAACCTTCCAGGAACTTCTGGTATTTACAAGGATCCTTTTTCAACTGTTTCATTTCTGATACTGAAAACCCTATCAGACTAGTAAGTATTTCATCTACAAAGTCTACATCTAGATACGCAGTACCATCAGAAATTTTTGCTCTTACACTCCAAATGCCACCAGAACTTGAGAGATTTCCAGTTAAGGTTACAATAAATGCTTTGACTTTCACTGTTGTAACCTCCTTTGGTTTGCTGGCCATTAGAACAGACAAATAGATAAAGGGTGGAGAATACAAATCCATGGTGATAGAAAGTCCAGTGCTATTCTCTGACAATTGTAAAGAACAAGTCTGTAAATGGTGCTCATTTTCATTAGGAACATCTGAACTCCTTTTTGGTATATTACTGACCAGCTCTCCATTGAACATTTTATTATTTAAGGAATGTCCCTCTGAACTGCTAATTTGTTTTATTTTATGTGTCTCTGAGCTCTTACCTTTATTTGTAAAATCATGGGGTAGGGGTACATTATGATTAACTGAAAGACTACTACTGTTTTGGTCTCTAGTAGATGGACAACTAAGAGATTTGTCTTCACTAGTCATTTGCTCAGATAAATTTTTTTCACTCCAATTATTGTTTCCATTTTTGCAAATAAAAGAAAAACTATTTAGAGTACTAGATCTATGTGAAAACTTCTCTATACTTTCATCTGTAGCTCTGTTCAAAGTCAATAGTTGTAATTCTTTGGTCTCCATTTCTTCTTTCTGGACAGCTTCTTCTAAAAGCAAGGCCTCCTCCAATGAAAAGTCATCTAATTCCTCATCAGTAAAAAGCATAGATTGGTTTCGTGGTTTCTCCTTTGGCCTTCGAGAAATAACAAGTTCTGGTTCAAAATCTGACTGTCTGATGGGAACACTATTTGAGGAATTACCTATGAAACAACTTCTTTCCAAAGGGGTATTATTACTTGCTGCAAGCTCATCATTTTCCTCAAGACTTGCCAAGAGTTCTTCATCAGAAGGCCCCAATGCAGGATCTAGAACATCCATAATTCTGGGGATGCTTTGGTTAGAATTATTTGGTGTGACTGAAACTATAGGATCAGGTTCCCCAATTAATCTTGCAAGAACTTTTTCTTGGGCATATTCCTCTAAAAGAGCATCGACTTCTCCTCCCAACACTTTCACATTTTCTGGTTTCAACAAGAGAACACCAAGACGGAAAGAAATATTTCCATAAATCAAAATTTTTGTACCTGGAGGAAGATCACTATGCAGAGCTGGAATAGACTGATATTCCATTCCTTGTATTTGTACAATTCCATCAGTTAGCTGTAGCATCAACATTCGTGAAGGCTTTGCTTCCCAAGGTTTTGGGGTTACTCGTGTTTCAGCTGTAATTAGGTCATTGGTTGTATTCTTTCCTCTCAACTTTTGTATCTGGGCATATGCAGGCTGACTTACATCAACCAATGAATTAATCTGCAGAGCAAAAAATCCGTTCAGTTCTCCTTTTGGAGTTTCTAAAATGCCACTAGGTAAAAGACGATGCTCCAAATCTCTCAGATCGGTAAGGAGCCACTGCTCAAACACTTGTTTATTCATTTGTGCCTGACTCAAATTAACATTATCATTTTCTTCTTGGATCCAGTTAATACAAGCTTCTAGCCACGTTAAAGGCACTTTAACATGCCATGTAGCTGAAAGCCAGGTTTCAACTCTTAATGCAATACTAGTTACACTCATTTCTTTCACGTAAAGGAAATATTAGGCATCTATTACCTGAAAACAAACAAAAACATTATGGTAATTCAGTATATCTAAATAGAGTTTCTATAATTCTCTACAATGCACAAACAAGAGTAGCAAAACCTTTAGACTTTCTCTCCAGCATGTCTGTAATTCTTTCACTTTCTACATAGCAAAACTTCAAATGCCACAAGTAATCAGATGGTATAATGAGAAAAGCAAAAAATGTGAGACAGATTATAAAGGTTTGAAGGCTAGCTCTGTCAAATTATAAGCTCTACAGCCTAGCATAAATTTCTTAACTTCTTCTAACCTAGGTTTTTCATCTATAAAATGTCAATACCACCTCCTACCTAATGGGGTTGTTGTGAGGATTACATGATTAACATTTGTAAAGCACAATGTTAGACCTACGCAATACATACAATGTTAGTAGTTATTAATATAATAATCAGGTAAAATTATAACAACTAACAAATTCTTAGCTGATGTAAAGCATCTTATTTATCTAAATGATTCTGAACAGTCGTATCATGTAAATATACTTCTGATTTTCTCAGTATGATAAAAAAAAAAGTAGCAAAACACTAAAAAGACTAAGCTTTTCTCATAAATTAAGTTTTTTCCTTCAACAGAGGAAGACTTTGAATTTATAAAAGTTTTAATATGCCCATAAGAAAACTTACCATTTGGAACAGGAACACAGGATTTGATGACAGGATTTAGAACTGGTTGTTCAGTGGAGTACTTGTGACCTCTGTTGCTCAGAAATGGCCTGAGAGCTAAGACAAAAAACAGTAAGGGTTATAAAATGAAGCCACAGAAACAATCACTGGACTATTTTCATAAGTGCAAGAGTTTGATGGTATGGTTTTGAAGGTTCCTATTATCAATCAGGGTAGAGTGGAGGTAGTACACAATAAAAACATGAGGTTTGGAATGAAATAAACAAAAGCAAGTGACCATAAGAAACTTAGACACTCTACCTTAGCTTGCTTCCTTGCCTATATACTTACTTCAGAGGGCTACTGTGAAAATTAAAGGATAGGAGATGATGTCGGAGGTTCACAAGCAACCTAAGGCGAAACCAGGCCAAAGCAGCTGAAATTGAAACTGACCACCTACAGAGGGAGAAGGGCTCAAAGTCAAAGAAGCCAGAGCTCTGGATGCCATGGCAGCCGCAGCAGTGAGGTGGAAAAGGAGACCCAGGGATGACTATCCTTCAGGTTTACTTCTGGCAAAACAGGGATGAAGTCCTAGATAACCTCTCAGCCTTTGTCTGCAACATCTGGCAGATCCATAAAACTACCGCATCAGTGAACCAGGGAAGAAGTCCGGTCCCATGGACTAGTTCAAGATATATTCTTGTGAAAAGGCATTAAATTATTTCTGTATATTATATAGTAGGTCCTCTCATTTTTAGAAAATAGTAAATCTAGCTTCCTTGTAAAAACTTAGAGCTTATCCAAATGTTTCTTTTTTTAACCTTGCCACCTCTTAGAAATTTAATAGGCATATATTGTCTGGTTTCCTACATCTTTTAGCTCAAGTGACAAATATGTGTCTATACATATACATATACACACACACTGACTTTTTTTGTAGGTATATTTTTTTTTAATTTTTAACTTAAAAAGGGGGATTAATTTTTTTCCCCTAAAGCTTTCTGAAGGTCAGGGGCTTTATCTATGAAAAAAATAGTAAGTAGTTATTTGTAACCTGTACTAAGCAGCATCTAGACTTAAAACAGTCTTTTCTGGCTAAAAATAGAATGAATGCTAGTAAAATTGTTTGGGCTACTTTTAGCATTTTTTAATCAAAATTACTAGATGACAGAATTCAAGAATTTGTTAACATGTTATTATTTGATATACAGATAGTCATTTAAAAGTAAAAACCCTTTATTGTGTTAAAAAAAATGAAATAAAAAAAGGAGACTAATATATAATCCAGAGGTTCAGTGTACAAGTCTGGTGCCAAATTTATATATAAGCTCTGTGACCCTAAATAAGTAGTCAGATTACTAATTCAACAAACGGTTAAAATTTAAAGGAAGAGTTACGGTTATTGTGAGAAATACAAGAATAACATTTTAGGAGGCAAAATTAACACCAAACTGATGAATCTTTACTTTGAAGAAAATAATTAAGAGTACAGATACATTTTAAATCACATATGAAAAACAATGTGAAAATAGGTTGAGGTAGGAGAGGTCCATGCCCATTTTGATAAAAATAAACCATGTAGAGTCAAATCAGCATGTCTCTTTAACAAACAAACCAACAATCTCTACACGAGCCCTCTGATTTATCAAATGGAAATATTCTCTAACTTGTTGCTAAGAAAAACAAAACACAGTATGCTAACTTTTGTGTACAAGAGAAAGGACAATAAGCATATTCTTCTTGACTTTGTACATATAGGATCTCTATCTAGAAGGATATACAAGAAACAAGTTAAAACTTTAAATACATAGCTACACTCAATAACAAAGAGTAAAATCTTGTGGGCCAGGAACTCAGGAAGATGCCCTGAAGAAGGGATAGGCTACCCACTCCAGTATTCTTGGGCTTCCCTGGTGGCTCAGCTAGTAAAGAATCCACCTGCAATGCAGTAAACTTGGGTTTGATCCCTGGGTTCAGAAGATCCCCTGGAGAAGGGAAGAGCTACCCACTCCAGTATTTTAGCCTGGAGAATTCAATGGACTGTACAGTACACGGGGTTACAGAGAGTTGGACACGACTGAGAAACTTTCACTTTAGAGTTTTAAGTGGGCACTAAAGCCACCAGGAAAAGGGGACTTGCAGGCTAAAGCTCCAAGGCTCTAAGGCCCCAGTATGCCAATTATAGGGCACAACAGACTACTTGCTAGAATTGTGCCAAAAAATGTTCTACTCAGCACCTACCTATGGCCTATGGAGAGAACACAGATAATCTAAGAATAGATATATAGAGCATACAACTTGTATAGAATACAGCATGGTCCAGAACCAGGCTACTCACTTAAGTAAATACCCAGATCTCTAAGGACACAGCTGATCTAGACCCATGCCAGTCAGAGGGCAGGTTGAAGCAACTCCAAAAACACACCAAAGGGAAAAACACACATGGGAAAAACCTCTATCCAACATGAGCTCTCAAGCCAAAACTACATTTGAGGAAAATTACCACCATGAACCACATCAGCACACACAACCAAGAGGAGAATTTATACCTGAAGAAGTTTGTTTTTAAATGAAGAATCTTAAATGTTTAAAAAATTAGAATAAAGTAACTATGAAAGAATACAAAAAACTTCAAAAAAAAATATTATTAATATCCTCAGAGAGGTAGGGATATCTCCATACACAAAAACATGAACCACTACCAGTACATCACACATATACAAAAATTAACTCTAAGTGAGCCACAGATATAAATGTGAAAACTAAAAAAGGTAGGAGAAAAAAAAAACCTCATATATAACAGAACAGGTTGACAGCTGCCAGAGGTCAGGGGTGGGCGAAACAGATGAAAGGGGTCACAAGACACAAACTTCCAGCTATAAAACTTAACTTCAGTTAAGTCATAGAAACGCAATGTATAGTATGGTCACTGTAGTTAAAATACTATATTGCATATTTAAAAGTTGCTAAGAGAGTAGATCTTAACAGTTCTCATCATAAGAAATATAAAATTTTGTAACTAAGTGTGATGGATATCAGCTGGGCTTAATTGTGGTGAGTTCTGCAATAATAGCGATTCCCTAGTGGCTCAGCTGGTAAAGTCTGCCTGCAATGAGGGAGACCCAGGGTCGATTCCTGGGTCGGGAAGATCCCCTGGAGAAGGAAATCCCAACTCACTCCAGTACTCCTGCCTGGAAAATCCCACGGATTGAGGAGCCTCGTGGGCTACAGTCCATGGGGTTGCAAAGAGTCAGACATGACTGAGCAACTTCACTTTCTGCAATAATACAAATCATTATGTTGTACAACTGAAATGAAAATGTTGTATGTCAATTATATTTCATTTTTTAAGGGGAATGAAAGTTAGGAGAATAATCTTTGTGATCTTAGTTTCTTAAAAGTTTCCTCAGATACAACACTAGAAACATACATAATTCATAAAAGAAAGAAACTAGTAAACTGAGCTTCACCAAAATTTTAAAATTCTGCTCTATGAAAGACACTGCTAAAAGTGCAAAGACAAGCCAAACAAACACAAAAGACAAGCCACAGACTGGGAGAAATACATAACTGACAAAAGACATATTTAGACTACAAAAAGAATTTTAAAATTCAATAGGGGGACTTCCCTGGCAGTCCAGTGGTTAATACTTCACCTTCCAATGCAGAGGGTGTGGCTTTGACCCCCGGTGGGGGAGCTAAGATCTCACATGACTCACAGCTGAAAAAACAAAACATAAAACAAAAGCAATATGCAACAAATTCAAAAAATCTGAATTAAAAATTGTCCACACCAAAAAAAGGAAAAATATTTTTAAAAATTCAAACTAATTTTAAAAGGAGCAAAAGAACTGAATAGACATTTCACCAAAAGATATGCAAAATGACAAAATATTAGGGAAATGTAAAATTAAAATCATAGCTAAAATTTTTAAAAAAACTGGTAATTCCAAGTACTGGAATTCTCATACATTGCTGGTTGGAAAGCAAAATAGCACATCACTTTAAAAAACAGTTTAGCAGTTTATTAGGAAGAAAAACAGTTTAGCATTTTCTTACAAAGTTAAATATATACTCACCATGCAACCCAGCATTCATAGGTATTTACTGAAGAGAAATGAAAACTTACACTCATTAAAAATCTGTATGTGAACATTTACAGCAGCTTGTTTCATAATCACCAAAAATCAGAAACAACCCACATGTCCTTCATGAAAGGACAAATTATAGTACATTATTACAATGAAATATTATTCAGTGTTAAAAAAGAATACACTACTAACAGATGCAATAACAAAGATGAATACTGCCACATATACTCTCCCTCAGAAAATTCATATGTTGAAATCCTAATACCCAGTGTGATGGTATTGGGAGGTGGGGCCTCTGTGAAGTGCTTAGATTATGAGAATGAAGCCCTCATGGAAATTCCCTGATGGCCCAGTGGTTCAGACTCCCCACTTCCACTGAAGGGGGCTTAGATCTGTGGTTGGGTACTAAGATCCTGCATGCCACACAGTGTGACCAAACTAAAGTCAGAATTCTGAAAAGATATTAATTTTAAAAAAAGAACTTACAACCCAATAACAAAAGAAATAAACAACAGAGATGCTTCCACACAGCTACCTGTCCCTTTTGCCACAAGAGGTTACTATAAAAAGACTGTCATCCAAGAACCAGGAAACATGTCCCTATCAGACACCCACAAAATCTGCCATCACCTTGACAATGGACTTTTCAGTTTTCAAATAAATTTCTGTCATTTATGAACCTCCCAGTTTATGATATTTTTTCATAGTAGCCCAAATAGACTGAAACAAATAGCAAATGCAGCATGCTAGGTAAAAGTTAGACAAAGACTGTATAATTCCAATTACAGGGCATTACAGAAAAGGTATCATCAACTTCACAGACATGAACTTGAGCAAACTCCAGGAGACAGTAGAGGACAGGAAGGCCTTGCATGCTGCAGTCCATGGGGTTGCAAAGAATCAGATACAACTTAGCAACTGAACAACAACAATGGAAAAGGCAGCACCACAGTAACATGTGACAGCAATGGTCATGTGACTAATGTTTGTCAAAGCTCACGGAACTATGCATCAAAAAGAACATAAATTTCACTGAATGTAAATTATATCCTTAATAAAAATACTGAAGACAAACACCAAAATGATAGAAATATAACAACTGATTTTCAAATCTGCTGAGAAAAACACAGAATAAAGAAAACAATCCAAAAGAAGGTACAAACGGAATGGGGCTGTGAAAGTGCTGCACTCAATGTGCCAGCAAATTTGGAAAACTCAGCAGTGGCCACAAGACTGGAAAAGATCAGTTTTCATTCCAATCCCAAAGAAAGGCAATGTAAAAGAATGCTCAAACTACCGCACAATTGCACTCATCTCAATGCTAGCAAAATAATGCTCAAAATTCTCCAAGCCAGGCTTCAACAGTACGTGAACCGTGAGCTTCCAGATGTTCAAGCTGGATTTAGAAAAGGCAGAGGAACCAGAGATCAAATTGCCAACATCCGTTGGATCATCAAAACAGCAAGGGAGTTCCAGAAAAGCATCTACTTCTGCTTTATTGACTATGCCAAGGTCTTTGACTGTGTGGATCACAACAAAACTATGGAAAATTCTTCAAGAGATGGGAATAGCAGACCAACTGATCTGCCTCCTGAGAAATCTATATGCAGGTCAAGAAGCAACAATTGGAACTGCACATGGAACAAGACTGGTTCCAAACTGGGAAAGGAGTACGTCAAGGCTATATATTGTCATCATGCTTGTTTAACTTATATACAGAGTACATCATGAGAAACGCTGGACTGGATGAAGCACACGCTGGAATCAAGACTGCCAGGAGAAATACCAATAACCTCAGATATGCAGATGACACCACCCTTATGGCAGAAAGCGAAGAATTAGAGCCTCTTGATGAAAGTGAAAGAGCGGGCTTAAAACTCAACATTCAGAAAACTAAGATCATGGAATCTCATCCCATCACATCATGGCAAACAGATGGGGAAACAGTGAAAAGAGTGACAGACTTTATTTCTGGGGGCTCCAAAATCACTGCAGATGGTGACTGCAGCCATGAAATTAAAAGATGCTTGCTCCTTGGAAGAAAAGCTATCACCAACCTAGACAGCATATTAAAAAGCAGAGACATTACTTTGCCAACAAAGGTCTGTCTAGTCAAAGCTATGGTTTTTCCAGTACTCATGTATGGATGTGAGAGTTGGACTATAAAGAAAGTTGAGCACCAAAGAATTGATGCTTTTGAACTGTGGTGTTGGAGAAGACTCTTGAGAGTCCCTTGGACTGCAAGGAGATCCAACCAGTCCATCCTAAAGGAAATCAGTCCTGAATATTCATTAGAAGGACTGATGCTGAAGCTGAAACTCCAATACTTCAGACACCTGCTACAAAGAACTGACTCATCTGAAAAGACTCTGATGCTAGAAAGATTGAAGGCAGGAGAAGGGGTTGACAGAGGATGAGATGGTTGGATGGCATCACCAACTCAATGGACATGAGTCTGAGTAAGCTCCGGGAGCTGGTGATGGACGTGGAGGCCTGGTGTGCTGCAGTCCATGGAGTTGCAAAGAGTTGCACACAACTGAGCAACTGAACTGAACTGATAAACAGAAATAAACAAGATGGTAAAAATAAGTCTAAATATATCAGCAATCATAATGAACATAGATTAACTCACCTCTTAAAAGATACTCTCAAACTGAATAAACCAAGTTCAGCTGTATGCTTAAAAGATGGACCTAGAACAAAATAGCATCAACATAAGAAAATAATTAAAATAAGACATGTTAAAATCTCCAAGCATGATTTTTTGAGGCCATAGTTGAGTGACATCTTATCTTCAAGACACAGATCTGTACTGTATAGATCTATTTTTATCTGTTGACATTATTAACCTCAAAAATTAAGCTACATCCAAGGCTCTCAGGTGTATTCATTCAGTAAGTTACTTTATTTTCTTCACTAAAATTTAACTACCACAACACTGGCAAATGGGCCTAGCATAATTGGCACGGGTGTTATAATGAGATGATAGTCATTAAGTAAACTGAAATCAAGACAAAGTGTACTTTCAGTAGTTAGAATTATTTAAATGAATTAGCAATCAATTAAGTTGTTTGCAGAATGTTTTGTACTATGAATTACTCAGGATGTACAGTACAGTATATACCCATATACACCCCTAAGTTATTATATGCAGACACCTAACACAAATGCCATTTTCTACCTGAACCTGTTAAATAGTAGGAGTTAATACTGTTAATACTTCTAGGAGGAGGAAGAAACCAATAAAAAAGGAAGACTGACTGTGAATTGAAACGGTCAAGGCTGGATAGAAAATGAAATGAAAGAAATGAATTTCAGTGGTGTCAATTCTTTATAGCAGCAATATAGCTGATAAACAGAGAACTCAAGGAAAGGGTGAGTAAAAATTAAAACCTCTTATTTGTAAGATTTTAAACTTTTTCAAAATATATTATTTTACATCTGTAATATTACCTAAACCTCAAAATAGTCATTTATGATAGAAAGGGTAGGTACTGTCTTCTATTTGGGTGAGAATGAAACAGGCATGAAGATTAAAGACATAAAGATCATACACAGTAGCAGGTTCTGAACTAATCTCCATTCCTATACCTTTTTCTAGATACTGTTTAAGTGAAAAGAGAAAGTCAAGTCAGTCTCTCATTTACATATACCCACTTGCATACAAAACACATTCATAAATGGCTAGTTTATAACAACACTAGAGTATTAACAATCAACTTTTCTCTGATCTCATATAAATGACAATCTCACTCAGTACATTCTAAATTATTTACAAAGTCAAATGAAAGAAACACATCACCTACTGCATCTATCTTTGTAACAGTGTTATCATTAAGTATTACTTTTCCTTTTGCTATAACTCTACTAAAGTACCACATAAAGTAGTTTTAAATTTTTTTAAATATCACAAACTGATATTTTAAAACTTATGTATTATTTTTTTAATTTTGTACTTATTTCAAACATGCATTTCCTTGTTTGTGTTGTTGAACACAGCAAGTGACAAAAATCTTTTCAGACAGTAGTCTGGACAAATTCCTAATTAATAATTTTCTTAAAATAGTACCCTTCGGATTTGGATCTCCACTTCCAGAGATGTACTATAACTTTATAATAATGTTACTGTAACTAAATGCACATTTGCATAGAATATGCATAGAATTCTTCATTTAACAGCAAAGAAAGGTGGAGGGCATATTGATATACAACATAATTTAGTGCCTACAAATGCATGTTAAAACAATTTTATAAAAAGATGTTTCTAACATAAAAATTTTTTCCTACAGGTAAAAAAGAAAAGCTTATTAAATTATTAAAAGCTTATTAAATTGCTAAATGGAAAAAGTATTATCATGTGAAATTATAAAGTTTAGACTGGGTTTCAATAACTGAGCTCCTTAATAATTTAGTAAATTGTATTGCTTGCATCTATTCCTTCAAGAGAATTTCTAAGGTTTTTGTTCCTCCTTTTCTTGAGAAACTGAGTAACCATGGTCACTGCAGGTAAGCAACTCAGAGGGGAGGTATCAGCTGCAGCTGCTGCTGCTAAGTTGCTTCAGTTGTGTCCGACTCTGTGCAACCCCATAGATGGCAGCCCACCAGGCTCCCCCTGTCCCTGGGATTCTCCAGGCAAGAACACTGGAGTGGGTTGCCATTTCCTTTCACAATGTACGAAAGTGAAGTCGCTCAGTTGTCTCCGACTCTTGCCACCCCATGGACTGCAGCCTACCAAGCTCCTCTGTCCATGGGATTTTGCAGGCAAGAGTACTGGAGTGGATTGCCATTGCCCTCTCCAGGTGTCAAGCTAGAGCACCACAACTTCCCAGCCCTTGATCCTCAAGAACATCACTGTCCATGAAAAGAATATTAAAAAAGTATACGTTGTTGAAATTGTACAGTAAGAAATGTTCACACCATATGATCTACTTTTTTTATTTTCAAAACTTAATCTTAAGAAAACAATCAGAAATAAGGACAAAGATTTATGAGCCAGAGTGTTTATCATGAAGCTTTTACAGTGTGGAAAAAAACAAACTAAATGTTCAACAACAGTAAAATAAATAAATACATAATCACACTGGATCCAGGAAATAGTTTTTTAAAGAAATATTTTTAAGGACTATTTAATTACATGAAAATTATTTTATTTGGTTAGGAAAAAAGACCATATGTAAAACTACATTAATCTCCACTACTTTTATAATCATGAAAACACTGTTTTTTAAAAAATTGAGTTACATCTTGCTCCTGCTTAACTTGGCTAACACAGCAATCTACATTCTAGATCTTGACTGCAGGAACCAATCAGAAAAGAACAGAGTAGGAAAATTCTATAATATCAGTCATCACTACTAAGATTTACACAACTGGAGAATCCCAGGGACAGGGGAGCCTGGCAGGCTGCCATCTGTGGGGTCGCAGAGTCGGACACGACTGAAGCGACTTAGCAGCAGCAGCAGCAGCAGCAGCAGCAGCAGCATCTGTAAGTTAATTTTCAGTCAGCCTCACATATTCCAATTTTTTAACAAATAGAAGAAGAGGCAGAAGTACCATCCTTTTAGACATGGTATGTGGCATTCAATCAATAGTTAAGACTTAAAAGCACTAACAAATATTTAAGTTATAACCGTTTCATGTTTCCACTGCCTTCACTTTAAAAAATACACATAAATCTGTTTTTAACTCTTGGGGATAACACTAAAGGTAACCCAAGAATTCTGAGAAGACACTTTCTGAAAATTAAGGGGAAATTTTTATTTAATGGCTGAAATCAGAAAGAAGTAATTAGTGGAGCTGCTTGCGGATCCTCCATAACCTAATGCAAGAGAAAGACAGAAAACAGGTATAGGAGTCTGATTCCCATCTCTGCTTTGTGACCTTAGACTTGTTCCTTAACTTCTCTTTGTCTTCTCCACAATTTACGCACAGGACTGTAATAAGCATTAAACGGCCAGCACAAAGTCTGGCACAAACTAAAAAATTAATAGTTACAAAATTTTAAATAATCATCCAGCTGACTAGAGTACAATCTCAATTAGATTAGTTTATCTTACATAAATTCCACAGCTAAGTAATACCAGCCTTAAAATCATCAGGAGTCCAAATAATCACACAATTAATTACACAATAGCCAGAATATGTCAATCAAGTTGGTAAGTCCTTGAATAAGCAGATGTAACACAGCTTGGCTGAAAACAACACAGGATGAAAGAAAGGTTGGTGAAAAGACAGACCTTCCTCAAACTGCCAAGTGTCTGAATGAAGCAGGTATAAAATTGTTTGAAAAGACGATGGAAAAAACAGACTTTCTTGTTATTTAGAAAGTAAACCTAAACAGCAAATTTTAAAAGGTAAAGGAAGAAAACAATTAGAAAAAGAAAAAAAAATCTAGAAAAGGGGAATAAGAGCTTTCAGTTTTGAGGGTCCAGTCAGAAGACAGTGAAACTGGGAAGTTCTTAGAGCTGCTTACTTTGCGTTCCTGCTCACCAGTCATCACTGTTTATCAAGGCAGAATATGATGGTTTCAACCGAAATACTAGTTTGAAAGAAAGCACCCTTAGTACATTATCCTATATGTGCCTATTTGTGTTAGTGAAGTGTCCCTGGTTTTGAAAGACAGATTCAATTAAATGTCGCAAATTCTGACTGGTAGATTAAATCTCTATAATCCAAACATCCCCAGCCCCTTCATACACTCAATCAACTTTTCTTGAACATTAAATAAAAATTTGAACTATGTATCATAAAACCGAACGCACATGGAGTTTTACTTCCCAACAAGACTATAATATTCTTCACGATGGGGGCCATTAAAAAACAACTCAAAGAGCCTTTTATAAAGCCCACAATCCCAGACACTATGCTCCAACAGTACTTAACTACCATTCCCGCCAGTAAATATTTGGTGCTTCATGAAGTCCTCAGTTTCCCCTAGAAAGAGTTTTCTTCCTAATTAAGCAAGTAAAATAGATGGTCAAAATCAGAGACACTTTTGAAAGATGCTGGTTACATCTAATTTGCAAAGTATTCAAGAGGGAAATCAAATTACAATGGAATGAATCAGCACAAATTCATCATTACCCCAAAAAATGTGTATTCTAACGGTAGATTTAGCTTCATGTGTAACTTATAACATTTTCACTTTTCAACACAAGTTTGGGGTTGTGGGTGAGAGCTGGAGAGTTGAGTCGGGATGCGGAGACTGGGTACTGCTACTGGTAATTTCCGGGGTTTGTCACCGATTCTGGACCTAAGGGCCTTAACAAAAAAAAATCATCAAAGCCTGACACAAAGGCCTTAGAAGTAGCCGAACACAAACTAAGTATAATCTGAACACTCTAGGACGATAACATATCTATATGAGGGCGATAGGTTTAGTCTAAGTCACTGCCGACACACCGTGGGTGATTTAAGGTAAGTGAACGGAAAGCGGATGTCTACAACTCATTTTGCGATTTGCATACATTGTAGATGAAAGCAGCACTTTCAGAAATTTTTCACACGTAACTACAGCAACGACACTATAAAATACTCTTATCACAGGCCCCATTAATAAATAAAAGAAAGGGAAAAAATGTTTCATCAGAAACGCAGAGCCCAGTAAAGACCCTGGGAGCGCAGGCTCCCGGCCGGAAGCAAAGGGGGCGAATAGTGCAGGACTCCAAGGCTCGACAGCCAGAGCCCGGCGGGACTGCCAGCGTTTCTCGGAATCCCGCCCGAGCCTCCAGCCGACCGCGGACCGCAACCTGCCGGCTGCGCCCCCTGCCCGGGCCACGCCTGAAGGGCGCTGCGGCCCGTTACACACAGCGGGTTAGCGCGGCGTGGGCCGGGCCGGCAAGCTGGCTGCACTTACCAACGCGCAGCTCGCCCTGCAGCCTGGGCGGGAGGGAAGTACCGGGGAGGGAAGAAGACGCGAATGTGGGCTGTGGAAACGGGGGCATTCGTCTGGCCCTACACCGACCTGGGCGTCCCGCCTTCCCCTCGCGCAACAGCAGTTCCCGGGCACGCGACCGTGAGACTAGGAACCGCCACAGCGCGCGCACTAATCCTTTTTCTTTTCGCTGCTTCCCGCCCGATTTGCCGCGCGCTCACGCCCCTCCTCCCACCCGTGAAGACTCCTTCAGGCCCGAAAAGCGCCCACCACACCCGCCCCTCCCTGTGCGCGAGAACGGGACAGCCTTTAGTTCTCGCGAGAGCCTCACCCCTCCCCCCAGCCAGTGAGTGCGCGGACGAGAAAGGAGGGCGCTTCAGGCGAAAGCACTGCAGACGCCATTATCCTCTGTTTCTCTGCTGCACCGACCTCGACGTCTTGCCTACTTCCCGCTTATTTGCGGCCTATAGGTAATTAGAGTTATTGGGGCTTGGGCATTGTGGGTTTGGGCAGGGCTTTGGCCTCCCTAAAGGCTGCGTTGACTTTTCCGAAGTCTGATTTTTCTCAGGCCCTTAGCGGCCTTACAGCCTGAAGGGAGGCGCCGGCGGGGGGCGGGGTTGTCGCCTCCTCCGGCGCCTTGATTGATGCGGCCTTGGGCCAATCGCTTCGCTCTCGCGCCACCGCTGTAGCCGGTGGAGCCAATCGGGCCCGGCGGCGCGGTAGGAGAGTGCGTGGAGGCGGGGGAGGGCAGTGGGGGCCTACGCTTGTTCTCTGTCTAGCTGTGACCGGCTGAGGAGGCGCGGCGGCATAGGGACGGTACCCTTGCCGGGTGAGGAATGGGGCTGGGCGAACGGCGCGTGGGGGTGAGGGCCTTTCTCCACTTGAGGGAAGGCGTTTGGGGGCCTGGTGGTGGTTGGCGGGTTCTGGGAGGGAACGTTGCCGGGTTTCCCCTCCCCCCACCTCCGCCATTTCCCTGAGCGTATATCTGCAGTCCGCGTTGTGGTACTAGAGGCTTCGGAGAGTCGCTAGGCTTGTGCCGGTGGGATGAGTTTTGTTGTGTTGGGAACTAGGCCTTGTGTGGGAAGGAGAGGGAGCCGGAGGGCGGTAGAGAACGCCGCCGCTCTCTTTGTGTGGGGCCCGCCGCACTTGGGCGCTCCGGGCCTGGGTCTGGAACGGGCGAGCGGGAAGGGTCGGGGCTGCCTTCGTTGCTTTGTCTCCCGCGGTGGGGGGAGGGTGCGGGGGACGAGGTCTCGGGACCGCGTGGTGGGTGGGGGAGGGGGTCCGCGCTCGGCTCCGCCTAGTAGCACGTAGTCGCCATTACGCGGGCCGCCATTTCCTGTCGGATCGGGCTGAGGAGAGGTGCGGCGCTGGTGCTCTCGCCTCGGGAGCTTTCTCAACTCCTGTTGCTTGGCGCTTGCCGATCCCGGTTTCGGGCGTTGAGGGGAGGAGGGCATGTTTGCCCTTGGCCGGTCGCGCAGATACTTAGCAATTTCGGGGGTCTGGCGACTAAAGCACTTGGAGGATATTGGGTTTATCGTTATAAACAGCCTGCTATTTGTCGTCAAACCCCTTCATCTAAATCTTCCGTAGCACCTCAGCATTTTGAGTTTGGGGCCGGGTTGGCGTTTCAGTTACTGTGAAGAGTGGAAGGCGTAAATACTACCATGACTGTGAGCATTTCTTTCATAACGGGAGCCGCATGTCGCCTTCTGCCAGTCAGGAGAGGGGAGCTAAAAGGCTGTTCACAGTCCTATCACCAGTCTGGTGGTGCTGAAAGAAAGTGTCAGGTTATACCGCTTTTAACGTAATTTGAAATATCCCGCTAGTGATGATGTTGGTGTTCAAGGGTTCTGTTAGTCGAGTAGTACAGGCAGTTTGGGTGTACTCCTGTTTCAGGTTTGCCTGTTTATCGCTCCAGTAGATTGGCCAGACGGTTAGGTATGGCTTGAATTTGCCTTTATATTTCAGGTAGAGTTTTCAAGTCACCGGTGGGAAGAAACCCAGAAGTTTAGAATCCAGATGTAAAAATAATTTCTGTGTCTCTTTATAAATGTATACGTTCAGGAGCATTACTCGAGACTCATTACTCGGAGGCTTAAATGCCTTATGCGTCTGGTTTCTGTGTGTTTATATAAAACATTATGGTGGAACTTGGTGCAAAATTACTGTGTTTTTGCTTTTACAGAAAAATCAGATAGGTCTTTTGGATTGTGTTTTAGGGCGGCCCTTTGGAAATTTAAGATCCTAAAAATAGTTTTAGAAATGGCTCTTTTGTGTTAAAATCTGTAGTCATTAGTATTCGGTAATAACCAAAAAAGCAAAACTGATTTGTGTTGGTTTTCGTAGGCTACTACAGCACTAGGGTGTCAGTTGGTCCCGCCCAGAACACTTCAGTTCTGCTCTGGAAGGATATATTTAATAACTGGTACGTTCTGGAAATAGTCATTTCTTTCCCTTGTCTTTAATATTTAGTATCCTGCACAGCTTGCTTTCCAAGAAACCAAGTGTACTAGCCTCTCTATTTTTTAACAGATTGGTGTGTCCCTTGAACACAAGAAAATGGAAACTGAACAGCCAGAGGAAACCTTTCCTAACACCGAAACCAATGGCGAATTTGGTGAGAAAACATTTTAACAATTTCTTCTTGTTTTGTTAATTTCATCATTTTTTCCCTTGAGATCCTTGTTACTTTTTTGAACTAGAAGTAACTGTCATTTGCGTAGGTGAGGAAACCAATTAAAAGAAAGCCAGTAAATACAAAAGTTTTTTTTCTTGCATTTAGAAATTTCTAATCCTTTGATGTGCTGTCACAATAAATCTCGTGTTTAGAAAATTAAGGGAGTGTATTTTGATATAAAAGTTGAAGATTGAGTGCCTTTTTTTAATAAGCTTTAACAACTAATCCCTTCAAAGGGAATGGACTTAAATGTTAAATCTGTAGGTTAAAATGTGATTAAAGGTACCCTTTCTTGAAGATGCTGGTGCTCTCTGAAACCTAAACTGTTAATTTTTAGGTAAACGCCCTGCTGAAGATATGGAAGAGGAACAAGCTTTTAAAAGATCTAGAAACACTGATGAGATGGTTGAATTACGAATTCTGCTTCAGAGCAAGGTATAGAATTTATTCTTGAAATTGATTCTTACTCAAAGTAGAAATTAAGAAAATGAGCTTCTGGGAAGCCTTCAGAAGGCTACAGAATGTAAAATAATTGGCTCTTTCTAAACAGACTTAGACTTTTTAGGCCATGGTAATTATTTTGCTAATGATTAAAATGAAAACCCTTAACACAGTGAACTACAAGCCTAATTAGGAGATGGGTGTGGATGGTCCTTATAGCATTAATGCCTTAAAGATAGTATTTTCTATTTCATTGTGGGTTCATTAGATAACATCCTGATTGGCAGCTTACTTAACTGATAATATAGCTAAAAATGTGAAAGTATCTGCTAGAATTTAAGTTAATTGACTTGCAAAAGGGTATTGTAAATTTGGTGCCAGTGCTTAAGATTTACACTCAGTATATTTCTGGCATCCTGAATATTTCAAAGCTCTGTTTAGGTATTTAGTCTCCAGAGCATGTAACATAGACTCTTGGTTTTCGTTTAAAACTTGTGGTTTTAATATCCACAAATAGATTTCCATCGCTATAACCAAACAAGAGGTTAGATACACTAGACTTGTGTGGTGTTTGTTTTTGACTAAAAGATTAAGAAGATACACTTAGATATCTTTTTATCTTCTTCAGAATGCTGGGGCAGTGATTGGAAAAGGAGGCAAGAATATTAAGGCTCTCCGTACAGACGTAAGTATTAAAGAGTTTAAACTACTACACAGGCAGCTTCAGTTTATGTGTTTTTAGAAATTTAAAGATTTGCATCATAGAAATCATTTAATAGCTTAGATACAAGCCTTTTATAATAATTGAATACATAGATAATTCTAAAGATTTGCCATTCCTAACAAAGCCCAGATTGAGTTGGGGGGGTCTGTATTAAACCTCCTCACTTTCTAATAACTTTACACCAAATTATTCATTTCAAGATAACATCTTAATTATAAATAACAGTATAAAACCCTTTAATTGCACCATTTCCCATGTGTGAATCAAGTATAGTAGTACTGAAAACCGTTGCAGGTGGCTGATTAAACTCCATATTTTTATTCCCCTTTTTTCCCCCCAATTTGCCCATCTGTTCTTGAACAGTTTACTCATGGAGCACAAAGAAATTGAGGTTGCATGATTTAGATATGGGTAAAGAATAGAGTAGGCACTTAATTTTATAACTGGGAGACCGTCTGTCAATGCTGATAATTTGTGTCTTCATATTTTATAGTGGGTTGACTCTTGTGATTAGACACATTAAATGTTGGTATCACCACAAGTGAGCATATTTATAGGACTTGGCTACACCAAATTTCTTAATTTTTTTTCTCATTTTACACACTCTTGATGTTTCCTTGCTGAAGTTGAGGCAAATAAGAACTTTGTGTTGAAAACTTATTTGATAGTATTTCATTTCTCTCTTGGTCGCAGATCTTTGTATGTTCCTCTTGATTACTGTAAACTGAACTTAAAATTTTAAATTTTACAAACTTGCCTGTTAGGATCTAGGAATGCATTTTAAACCTCCAAGAAACCAAATTAGTCATTTAAGTTAGGATTTTTGGTGGTGTGGGAATTTTTGTCTTTTATAAACCTCTTTCCTCTTAATCCAGATGTTCTGTATAATTATCTGGGTTAATAATTTCCCCATTTCCTCAAGAATTCAAGTCATGACAGGTTTTGTGTCTACCCTCATGAGCCAGCCTGCTACTGAAACATCGTTTGTTTTTTAAAGTACCATCATTAAAGGTCCTTAAATGTTAAGCCACAGTCAGATATAGAGAAGTCCATTATTGTGTTAGTCTTCAGAACAACTTAAGCTTGTTTCATTAATTGAGAGTATGAGTATAGTTTGTATTAAATTAAAATTTATTGCTTTTCCCCCTTTTCCCTCTCCTTGTTTTTTTGGCCATATATCTCCGTTGCCCATGTACTGGATCGACTTACCCCTGCGTTGCCCACCATGACGTTGGCCCATCCGCCCCTGAACGCCCATGTGAAAACCCTGGTTGGCTATGCCCAAAAATGTGCTCGTTGCCAAACGGGTACCATACTTGACAACTTCTGATTGAATGCCCATGCCCAATGCCAACATCCACGAACGCCAATGACCAATGCAGTACAATGCCAGTGTTTCAGTCCCAGACAGCAGTGGCCCCGAGCGGTATGTCCCAACAGTTTATGCCTCACTGCCTGATTAGAAAGAGAGAAATGTATTTTATTACCTGCCTTTTATATAATTAAATAGTATCCCCTTTAGACGGTGTATTGTTTTTCAAGTTTCTGTCTTATTTTCCCCATTAAGTCTTTTTGTCACTGAACTTTTACCGTGAGTTGCCCACCCAAACGATCCACTAATTTTATTTCAATGGAAGGAGCACAGCTTCAAGTGTTGCATATTTGCTGCATTGTAAATCAAATTGTTACCGAAACAGTCTCTCGCTCTGTCTTTGTGGCCCACCTTGCTTCCCAACATTGCCTGTTCATAATTTTTTCTGATGAAATGCTAACTCTGGTTCACTTTCCTTCACTTCTCATTTGTGTTGTCTTTGTTTTTGTCTTGCATTTGTATTTGTTTTCTTGCAGAGCCCATTAGTGATCTAATTTCTAACTGGTATCCATAACCTTACTCCAAATACAATGTTTACCACTTGCATATTCCCCTACTTTGCCTGAGAGAAGGTGTGCCAGTTTTTCCAATGTAACAGCGAGGGTATCCTTAATTAGTGGTGGCGGGGAACATAAATATTCAACTCTGCTTCAGTTCTGGTCAATTTATTGCCCACTTAATCTGAGCCCTTCCAAGAGCCCATTCTCTCTGTCTCTCTGCAAGTCTCCTAATATTGTTACCATGTTTGTATTGGGCATAAAACAAAATGCATGTGAAAAATGTATAAATAGGCTACTTTACTTTAAATGGGGACTATTAAATAATTGTATGTTCATCTCTGTAAAAGTTTGACTACTGGTGATGACCACAAAACTCATTTTTCTTTTCCACCTTTTTTTGTACTATCTGGTATTTGTGATGTTTGACAGCATATTGAGTATCAGTGCTGATATTGAAACGATTGGAGAAATTCTGAAGAAAATCATCCCTACCTTGGAAGAGGTAGGCTCATTTTTTAAATGTATTTCGCAATGGGGGGTGCTTAATATATTTAATGGGGCAAAACGGGGGAGGTGGAAAGACACTGGTTATAATAGTTTTTTAGCAGCAATGTGTTACACTCTGCTGCTTAAAGTGCAGGATTGTTTTACATCCCACATTACTTGTTTAAAACTGTAGTCTAGCCATTCTGGAGTAGATAGGAAGGAACTACCTGTGGTCGTGCACGTTCATGGAGTTTAGCATGTATATTATGGGCTTTATTTTTAGAAGAGGTTTTGAGTTAAGACTACTGACTGAGACTATGTTGGAAAGGAGTATGTTTGATCTAGTTTGAGTATTTGTAAATTCTGTGTAATGTTTGCTAGGTGTACAGAGAAAAGCATTGTATGTTCATTGTTAGTGTAGATAAGCAATTTCTTGTTATTTAATGATAGTCATGAAATATGTTGTAGTAGCTTTACCAATATATGCGACAATAGCCTGATCACACTAGACACTTAACCTATTACTCTTATTTTTCTACTTTCAGGGCCTGCAGTTGCCATCACCCACTGCAACCAGCCAGCTCCCGCTCGAATCTGATGCTGTGGAATGCTTAAATGTATGTCATAGTGCCATTGAACCCCACTGAAGTATGGAGCCTGGCCCATAGGATCGATTTTATTTTCAACATAGTGTACTTTTCCCGTCTCTATAGAAAAAGGCTTAAAAAGATAATAAATGAATGGTCTTACAACTCACTGTTGACCCTGCTCCATGCTGCAGTGGGAATTAAATACATTTGCAAAGTGCTTTGCAGTCATTTTTATTATGGTGTTATTTGAATGTTAATAATAATTTTGTGGTAACAGCGACATGCTAAATGGCTGCAGTGTGGGTATGGTGTTGCAGGACCTGAAAATAAAATAGTTTTTTAAGGTGGTGCAGAATGTCCTTTTTGGGCCTGGCTATTGAGGATAATAGCACATAACTGGTAAAGTTATTAAAATAAAATTCAGGTTGCTCACTGCAACAGTATATTGGTATGCTTATAGCAGATAAGTGTGTATTGGGGAATCTTTGATTTGGAACTGAAATTCTGTAACTCCCTCCACAGTACCAACACTATAAAGGAAGCGACTTTGACTGCGAGTTGAGACTGTTGATTCATCAGAGTCTGGCAGGAGGAATTATTGGAGTCAAAGGTGCTAAAATCAAAGAACTTCGAGAGGTAAAGCTAGTGCTTTCTTCTGCTGAATTAATGGAAAATAGTTGTTTATAAGGATTTGGTAGGCTTTTCTCATTCCTTCTTTTGCGCTTCCTCCCCCTAAGATTACGTAGTTTGCTAATTAAAATATAGCAGAATGGCTTGGCCATACTAGACAAGTTATTTGCCAAAAGTGTATTGCAAAGCCCAACCCTTACTAACAAGGTTTTTACATTGGGGGGAAATTTTACTAAAATATAAATTAAATCTGTCTAAGCCTAGAACTTTTTTTTTCTTCAGTGCATTTCATTTTTTTCTGATTGATTAATGCTGATTATTTTGTAAACCTATTGCAGAACACTCAGACAACAATCAAGCTTTTCCAGGAATGTTGTCCTCAATCTACTGACAGAGTCGTTCTTATCGGAGGAAAACCTGATAGGGTTGTAGAGTGCATAAAGATCATCCTTGATCTTATATCAGAGGTACCTTCAGAACACTTTTATTTACATTTAATTTCACAAAACGGATATCTTATTCAAAAGTAATTTCAGAAGGCAAAGACAAATTACTTTCCCTAACAATTTTCTATCACTCTGCTTTTCCATCAATTTAATTTAGAAATACTTTGAGATAATCTGTACAGTTGCCTTTTGACTGTTGGTGAGGTTTTTTTTTTTTTTTTAATAACTTTTGATCATTCAAATGAAGTTTTTATGGTTCTTCTACAGTACTAGATAGTGATCCCCTCTGGGTAGTAACTTCTTCATAATCCCCATTGTGAAATTGAAAGGAATTTGTGGTCTGTTAACGCTAAGCGTAAAATTAAACTGTTGTCTCACGAGCAGTAAAACTCCCAATTTTTTTATTTCAAACTCACCAGAAACGCATTTTTTAAAATTCTATTTATTATGTTTGCATATGTTCCTGTCCCTATCCTTAACCACAAGTATCTCGCAAGAGAAATGCAAAGTGCTTGAAGATTTCTGTTAAAAAAAATTGTTACTGTGAACTAAGGTTTTTCCCCTCAGTCTATAAAGTTGCTGTGTTTTTCTTTCAGTCTCCCATCAAAGGACGTGCTCAGCCTTATGATCCCAATTTTTATGATGAAACCTATGATTACGGTGGTTTTACAATGATGTTTGATGACCGCCGTGGACGTCCTGTGGGATTTCCCATGCGGGGAAGAGGTGGTTTTGACAGAATGCCGCCTGGTCGGGGTGGGCGTCCCATGCCTCCCTCCAGAAGAGATTATGATGATATGAGCCCTCGTCGAGGACCTCCTCCACCCCCTCCCGGACGAGGTGGCCGGGGAGGTAGTAGAGCTCGGAATCTTCCTCTTCCACCACCACCACCACCTAGAGGAGGGTGAGTTTCTTTCATCCACACATTGATATACAAGAAGTAGCAACTTAACAGATAGAAGGGGGTAGGTTTTCATTTCAAATACGCGACCAGCTGAGATTACAATTATTATGCTTGCAGAGATCTAATGGCCTATGACAGAAGAGGAAGACCTGGAGACCGTTACGATGGCATGGTAAGAACTTTGATACTTCGTTGATGTATTTTATGAGAGCTAAAGGGTTTAAAAGTCAGATAGCTAACATTTTATTGAATGTGTTAACTGAAGAACTTGTCTTACAAATAGATTCTGTTAGTCACTTAAATCATTGTTTGTTTGTTTCCTGGGATGTTAGGACTTGTTCCATCTTTGTTTACCCCCAAAATACATGATTACTGAAAACTTACATACAGAAGTAGAAATTGATGTATAAAAATGGTGGCTCTGACAAATACTGTGCAGGTTCATGTTAATAGTTTTCTCTCTTTAACACAGGTTGGTTTCAGTGCTGATGAAACCTGGGATTCTGCAATAGATACATGGAGCCCATCAGAGTGGCAGATGGCTTATGAACCACAGGTTGAGTATCACGGGTGTTTATGTTAGTAATAATCTTAAAGTGCTTGTTTACTCACCAATTAAATATTTTATTTCCCCCATATAACATTTTTGTTTTTTGGAACGCTGTGTACGTGAATGGTTTCTTCCCCTGAAGATTGTTTTCTGAAATTGGCTTACTAGAGAATATATGGGAGGGCTTTGGTTACTAATAATAACTGGGGGGGTTTTAGAAATGTGTTTAATTACCTAAAATTTGGAAGGTAAAGTAATTTTCTGTTTTTGTCTGTTCTCTTTTTAGGGTGGCTCTGGATATGGTAAGTTTTCTTCTTTCTGAAATCAAACATTATTTCATGCTTTGTATATGAACTTAATACTCATTATTTAAATCAGATTATTCCTATGCAGGGGGTCGTGGCTCATATGGTGATCTTGGTGGACCTATTATTACTACACAAGTAACTATTCCCAAAGATGTAAGTATTTTTAATACTATAAAAGACATTTACTGAGTCATTTTTATGAGTTTTCTGGCTTAACGAAGGTTTTAACAAAAGTATTCCCTTCTAGGATTAAAATTGTGTTTCAAGGACTTCAGTGAAGTGTTCTCCAGTTTAAGCCTTGTCAAAAAGTGTTCAGTGCTTTTAAAAGCAATTATCAGGGGTTAGAGCCCCTGGTTCCTTTATTAAAGGAAATGTCAGTGGGTGATGTAAATAGGTTGTAATTCAAACTGACTGGTTAGAGGGAATTAAATAACAAAGTATAGTCAATAAGTTGTACGAGAATGTTCTTGATGGTCACTGAACATACAGGATAATTTTTTTTTAAGTATATCATAAACACTTGCTTTTAAAAATCTTTGCAGTTGGCTGGATCTATTATTGGCAAAGGTGGTCAGCGGATTAAACAAATCCGTCATGAGTCAGGAGCTTCGATCAAAATTGATGAGCCTTTAGAAGGATCCGAAGATCGGATCATTACCATTACAGGAACACAGGACCAGATACAGAATGCACAGTATTTGCTGCAGAACAGGTCAGTTTGTTTAGCTTTATGTTATTAGCCTACACATACTAAAACCTTAAAAAGCTTCTCTTTCTCAGCTAATTTTTCTTTTAGAAGCCATGGTGTCTCAACCTTTTGGGGACCTAACTTCTAAACATTCTAATAGCTTTGCTTTAATTTTCTTCTGCCTTCTTGCTAAAACATGAAGACATTCGATACTAATCTTACTGGAAGAAGCCTTAACCAAGCAAACTTCTCATTTTTCTGGTGAAAACTGCTGCCAAAACCACTTGTTAAAAATTATACAGAGCCTGTAGAAAATGTAGAAGATTCAGTGGATGTTGGTCTAGTTCTGTGTGGAAGACTAGTGATTTTGTTGTTTTTAGATAACTGAATCGACAACAAATCACAGTCTGCCATATGGCACAGGCCATGCCTCTACAGGACAAATGATTGGTGCTGTAAAATGCAGCAATTCACACCTTAACTGGCATTTCTTTGTCTTTTCTACCATATATTAACAATTCTGCTCTACTAATGTCTGATTTACTATTAATCTTTTTTCTTGGATTTTACATTGCTCTAATTTGTAATTACTAATGTTTTAGTTCTTGTCTCTAATTGTGTAATGGACATGTTTATCATTTTAATTTAGCATTGAAATTGTCTTAATGTTAAGATTGATTAAGATGTTACGAACAAAAATTCTAATTCGTACTTTTTTTTCTTTTCTTTTATAGTGTGAAGCAGTATGCAGATGTTGAAGGATTCTAATGCAAGATATTTTTTCTTTTTTATAGTGTGAAGCAGTATTCTGGAAAGTTTTTCTAAGACTAGTGAAGAACTGAAGGAGTCCTGCATCTTTTTTTTTTTATCTGCTTCTGTTTAAAAAGCCAACATTCCTCTGCTTCATAGGTGTTCTGCATTTGAGGTGTAGTGAAATCTTTGCTGTTCACCAGATGTAATGTTTTAGTTCCTTACAAACAGGGTGGGGGTGGGGGAGGGTGTGCAAAAACTAACATTGAAATTTTGAAACAGCAGCAGAGTGAGTGAATTTTAATTTTTGTTCATTGTTGGTGGTTAAAGAAGTCCCCCCATGTAATTATTGTGAACACTTTGCTTTGTGGTCACTGTAACATTTGGGGTGGTGGGACAGGGAGGAAAAGTAACAGTAGTCCATATATCCCTGGCATCTATTCAGAGCAGTGTGCAGAATGTAATGCTCTTTTGTAAGAAACGTTTTATGATTTTTAAAATAAATTTAGTGAACCTATTTTTGGTGGTCATTTTTTTTAAGATGGTCATTTTTCAAATGGCTGAATTCCCTCCAACCTACCCCCGAACGGAACACTAAGTTAAATTTTCAGTCCTCTGTTGGATATAAATAAATGGCATCTCTTCTCGGATTTAGGCAAAATATCTTGACAATACTCAGTTCTGGTGATTCTTAATGATTTGAAGTCCATTGCTTGGGAGGAAATTCCACCACACATTCATGCTTATAATAAGCTGGGGATTTTTGTTTGTTTTTGCAAATGCTTGCCCCTACTTTGCAACAATTTTCTGTTCGTGATTCTGAAGAACCAAGGTGGGGAGCAACACAACCGATGGAATAGTGGTATAAGTTTATACCAGAAGCTTAATGACAAGTTTTATCAATCAGAATAATACTTGGTTATGGAAGTGACTGATGCTAAATAAATTCTGATTATTTTTTATTAGATAATTTCTCACATATAGACTTAAACTGTCAGCTTGGTAGTGTCTATTAGTTAAACTTTGTAAAATATATATATATACTTGTTTTTCCATTGTATGCAAATTGAAAGAAAAAGATGTACCATTTCTCTGTTGTATGTTGGATTATGTAGGAAATGTTTGTGAACAATTCAAAAAAAAAGATGAAAAAAATTCCTGTGGATGTTTTGTGTAGTATCTCTTGGCATTTGTATTAATAGTTAAAAGTTCACTTCCAAATAAAACTCCCATAATGGTAGATTTGATGTGTGCCCAATTTTGAACAAGGGTTGATTGACACCTGTAAAGTTTGTTAAAACGTTCCTCTTGTAAGGAAATACAATAATCTTAAATTATGTATTTTTTGTGTGAAGTGTTTTTCTAGCATTTATAAATCAGATTTCATGGGGGTGGTAAGTTAAAACTTCAGTAGAAGGGCTCTTAATTTTAAAGAGTTGAGCATAGAGCTGAGTCATACCAATTTTACAAGTCTTCCTGTTCTCATATTACCTGTGATATGCTTGCAGATTTCTTAGGTTTCTATCTTTAAAATAGCTCTGGTTTGTTGGGAGAATTTTTTTTTGTCCCCTGGTTCTTGGCTTATAAATCAAGTACTACCGGTTAACTTCGAATTTGTCTAGAAAGCCTGAGAACAATGCAGCAATTATGTGGGAAGTAATTCATGGATGCAATTCTTAAGTTTTGAGAAAACATGATAGGCTGAAGTGAGCAGAATTTTCTGAAATAGTGTGAGTAGTACACGCGAAGGTGTTTAATATTTTAGTGATAGCCCTCTTAGTTCAAGGCCGGGTGGGGGGGATGAGTGTTAAGCGACAGTGGTATCACATTACTTAATGCTACCTGTGATGAGGTTTCCTCAAAGATGAAATTAGTCTGAGTTGCCACCTGGGTGTTGGTTAGCTTTCCGCTTCTGTATTTTAAGCATGAGTAAGCTTGGGTTGCTGAGGGTAGTGTAACCTATTCATGTTGAAATGAACCCTTCCTCTGGAGAAAGATTATCAGTAATGATGTTTTAGTCAAATTGTAGTTCCTATTGGAGGAAAGTATCTGGAGAGAATACAGGCTTTCAGTTTTCACTTGTCATTCAGAAATTAATTAGACTGGTGACAGTGTTCCTGTTTTTGCCTTTGAAAAGTCAGACTGAACACAACCTACTAAAAAGTAGGTTGAAGGATATCTTGAGGGTAAATCTGGGATACAACTTAGGGGGGAGAGGCCTTTGTCATTTCCATTCTTAACAGTGTTTGAACGTGAGCTGGCAGTTTTGAGAGATTTTTCAAGCTTGAAGAGGCACTGAATAAAATGGAACATTTAAACGAGTTGTATAGGCTGATGCACTGAACTTTTAAAACGTTTCCAAAAGTGGTTTTAGCTTAATTTTGTAAATTATCAATATGCCAACAACAATGTTGTAAACCAGGTTGCACCAAAATTTTTTCAGAAGTGAGAAAAGGAATTTAAAATTTTTACCTGTTATTCAAATGTTAATAGTGTGCACAATGAGTCTGTGCACAGTACTTTAAATTTTTTTGAATGAACCAGCAGTTACTCTTAAGTCTAACCACTGGAATACACAGAATCTTTTAGGAAAATCGGAGTTTTTCTCTTAACCTTATCAATGAATGTCTTAAAATGTAAAATACCTTACATTGTTGGTACTCTGAAGGGAATTATATTCCACATAAAAGGAGATTCAGTCTTCATGTGTTGAGTGTAAATTAAAGTAGCCTTAAATGCTATATTTTAATGGTCAAGGTTTGCCCATTGTTGGCAAATTTGAAGTGAAACTGACCTGGCTTTTTTTTTTTTTGGCTGTGCCACACACTAGCCAGGATTGTAGTTCCCAACAAGTGATGTGAATTCATCCCCTGCAGTGGAAGCCCAGAGTGTTAACCACTGGACTGCCAAGAAAGTCCCAGCCTAACTTGTTAACGGAGGCACTGAACCCTTAGGAAGCAATTTTGCAATGTCTCTCAAACTATTCTAGGACCACCATTGAAATAACAGTGCTTGTTAAACATGAAAATTTTGGATCACACTAGAGCTCTACTGAAGTGGCAACCCACTCACTCCAGTGTTCTTGTCTGGGGAATCCCAGGGACGGAGGAGCCTGGTGGGCTGCTGTTTCTGGGGTCGCACAGAGTCGGACACGACTGAAGCGACTTAGCAGCAGCAGAGCTCTACTGAACCACCTGTTCTATACAGAGGTGCCAGGAATCTGCATAACAAGTTCAAGCAAACCATGAATTTCTGTATCTTTTTACTAATTTTATCAAATATTTAATTCCTGAGGTGTATATTGTAGCTCCTGAAGAGGCAGTGGTTAACAGATATTTGGAAAGACCAATAATGACAGCAGTGAAGATAATGGAGCAAGAAGCCTCATAGTACTGTATGTGTTTAAGGAGCAGAAACCAACATCTGTTCATGCACGTGAATGTATATACATTAACAAGCATGTTGCTTAAACCATCAAACTAGGGCAATCACAGTGTGTTGAATAAAATTATGCCCTCTGATCCTTAGATTTAAAAAATGGGGCATTGTATACACAGGTTAACATCATTTACCCAAGCCAGACCTCAGTACTTCCAGTCATTTGACTTGTGAAAGGATACCTGGAAAATTAAAGTCCAGACATGTATACGTTTGTCTGTATTTAGAATGGGGAGCTAATCTGGATCAAGGTGGTAGAATGTGCAAGTACACATTGGAAAATGTAAAATGCAAACATTTTGTGGGGTTGGGCTTCCCTGTGTGCTAACTGAACAACATGGACAAGCAACAGGGTTGGGGTAAAATGATATACTAGCTACCCTATGACCTCAGAGCTTTCTATTTTCAACCTCACTGTCCAGAACCAGTAAGAATTTCCTAACCTCCCTCTCTATAGCTCTTCCCGCTATTTCTCCCTGCTTCCCCAAACTCAAGCCTATAACCCAAGAACCTGTAATTAGGAATAAAGGTTTGGTCACCAAAACCTCGCTTTTCAAAAGTTTCCCCCTCCACCTCCCCCACCTCCCATTGTTTTTTTGGTGGTTTTTTTTTTTCATAGGCATTCAGGCGGGCTCTTAGTTTCCTGACAAGGGACTAAACCTGCATGCTTATGCATTGGAAGCTCAGAGTCCTAACCACTGCGCTACCAGGGAATTCTCCATTTTCCCCTTTGGGGTATCTTATTCCCTTTGCTCCTTTTTACCCTGAAGTCTTGCTACCATTAAAGACAGGCTTCATTGGAAAGGAAGGGCCGCCTTGTTTACCTAAGAAGAAGAATGGGTATATATAGTAGGGAGGGAAAGTATATAATACCTGCTTCTCAGACCAAAGGAGGATAACTGATTTTGATAGTAATGAGGCAGATTTGGCAGAAACAGAGTAGAAAGTGCCAGCTAGGTTCCTCCAAGACCTCCCTAGCCTGGGGCAGGGCAAGTGAGAGCAGAAATTTCAGATAGGTTAAGTAAGAAGCCAAACACAAGACTGACTTCTATCTGGAACCCTGCTAAGTGTTTCTATGACCACATAAACTAGTAAAGCACAGCAGAATGAAGGCATATCACGTTTGGCAGAGAGAACCTGAGACTTCTCTCTTGTTCTCTCCTCAGAATTCCCTTTGCTTCCTATGTGGCATGAGAGGAACACCAGTTAAGTGCTAAGGGGCTTTCCATAGGGCCACCATGATGAAAGGGGACAGTTACTGCATAGCGGGAGCCATATGCTAGACAACTCAACCGGGGACTGGTTGGAGACAGAGCAGAATCTCAAAGGGTTGTCAATACCAGTGAAACCCAAATGAGATCAAGTTGGTCAAGGAAAACCACTGAGCTGAGTGCTGGAGAAACCAGACTACCAGTTACAGTAGGTTTGGTTATTCGGTGGTAACCATAGGGAGAGTAGATGCCAAAACACCAGACAAGGCCCTTCACTTTCATTATCAGAAAACCTAAACCTGCAATCAGACCTCAAAAAGTCTTGGAAAGCTGGAGGTCAAGAGCTTTTAGTGCAAACAGCCTTAAAGGTCAGATCTTGAACTGAATAATTATCTACCTTGAATTAGATCATTTTAAACTGGAAGAGATCGACCTACTTTTACTTGGCAAGTTTATGTGTTTCTTCTAAAGTCAATGGGAATTCAGACTTACCAAGGAAGAGGGTAAAAGGGAATTTGAGACCTCTAGAAATCTCTTAAAAGCAGACCTTACCTATATATGTGCCAGGTGGAGGTGGCCCCAGCTGGGTTAGAGCCTTTATTCGGTAAGATCATGTGACCTTTTAAATCAAGATCATTTATTCATACCTGTGTTTCAAACTGGCACCAAATCTGTGTACAGTTTGGACTTCAGAAGTGAAGTGAAGTCACTCAGTCGTGTCCGACTCTTTGCAACCCCATAAACTGTAGCCTACCAGGCTCCTCCCTCCATGGGATTCTCCAGGCAAGAGTACTGGAGTGGGTTGCCATTTCCTTCTCTAGGAGAATCTTCCCTACCCAGGGATTGAACCCGGGTCTCCAGCATTCCAGGCAGATGCTTTAATCTCTGAGCCACCAGGGAAGCCAGAACTCTGTGGAATCAGACTGAGACCACATCATGACTTGACTGATTCCCTGCCTTATCCTGCTGCCCTCACTCCCTTTATGTGAGAGCAATTCCCCAGCAAATCCCTGGCGCAAGAATCCCTGGGTTGGGCTCTGCTTCTAGGGACTTGATCCAAGACAGCTGAGCTGGAGCTAGAGCAAAAATTTATTTCACTTAGACATCCTTGACATAGATTTTGATGCAGTAAGTCATGAGATGAATTATCTCCTGAAGAAGGAGTGAGAATTTTTTTTACTTAATGAGGAATAGCTGCATTCTATTAGGCAGGAGTATTTTTGAAGGTATATATATGGGAATAAAATTGTTTTTGATGCTGAACAGCCATAAAGGTGAATTTTGTTAAATAATACAGCATCAGTTTTTCTTTTCTAATAGTACCCAGGTTTCTTTTTAGACTTATTCTCTCCCAGTTGTATATAGACTTCATGAGATAGAAATCTTGGTCATTTGAGATGCCTTATCACCCAAAAGTATAGGCATTTGACCCAGGCTTGCCCAACAATGCACTTTGTCCTGGGAATTTGTACCTTGAACAAAATAATGGAAACAAGGTAAAATTATAATATTTTTCCAGCAGCATCAGTAGAACGTTGGGTGGTTTCTGCTCTCAATATTCTAGAACTGCCTGATTTCTGTTTACATACCTCATTCCCCAGCCTTCCCTTCCATCCCAAGAGATTTTTCACAACTTTCTCATTTTATTTTTTATATTTATTTTTAGTTGTTTATTTGGCTGCACCAGATCTTAGTTGCTGCACATAGGATCTTTAGTTGAGTCATGTGAAACTCTTAGTTGGGGAATCTAGTTCCCTGACCAGGTATTGAACCCAGGCCCCCTGCCTTGGGAGTGCAGAGTCTTAGCCACTTGATCACCAGGGAAGTCCCATTCGTGACTTTTTTAAAAATTAATTTTCCTTAGATTAATTAGCTGATCACTTGCTAATATATGCAGCCCATCAAATGAAGAGATTTTAAATTAATTTTTTTATTGAGACATAGTTGATGTACAATATTATATAAGTTGCAGGTGTATAACATAGTGAGTTAACAATTTTTAGTTATACTCTATAGTTATTATAAAATATTTGCTGTATTCTCTGTGTGTATAGTATATATCCCAGTAGCCTATTTATTTTACACGTAGTAGTGGTACCTCTTAATCCACTACCCCAGTCTTGCCTCTCCCCCTTTCTCTCTTCCCACTCCTAACCACTAATTTGTGCTGTATGAGTCTACTTCTGTTTTATTATGTTCACTAGTTTGTTGTATTTTTTAGATTCCATGTGTTAGTGATATCACACAGTATTTGTCTTTCTCTGTCTGGCTTATTCCACTAAGCATAATTTCTCCAAGTCCATCCGTGTTGTTGCATTAAGGAGCTTTTCTTGTACAGGCAGCATTGCTAATTTCAGGGAAGTGAAAGTGAAGTCGCTCTGTCATGTCCGACTCTTTGCGACCACCGTGGACTGTAGCCTACCAGGCTCCTCCTTCCATGGGATTCTCCAGGCAATAATACTTGAGTGGGTTGCCATTTCCTTCTCCAGGGGATCTTCCCAACCCAGGGATCGAACCCGGGCCTCCCACATTGCAAGCAGACACTTTAACCTCTGAGCTACCAGGGAAGCCCAATTTCAGGGAGGAGAGCCACAAAGTATGGGTGAGAGCTTCCTGCTCCACCTCAGCTGCCACTACTGCAACCGGTGTCACTTGGGCCTTCACAGCGATGCCATTTTGGGCATAAATCAGTCATTTTCTAGGAGAGTGCCGGGCCCTATCTCAAGGCTGCCACTGAACATACAGAGCAACTATCAATGTGCCGCGAGTTTCTGGCTTTCTCTTTCACTTTCAGACTTTGATAAAATACTACACCTCACAGGCAGTGGATCTGCCTTCCCTAACAGTCACCGAAGCGCTGGATGATTCAGTCTGAAATGCTAGTGGAGTTAACTCCCAGCAGGGAAGTTCAGTTCAGCTCAGTTCAGTCGCTCAGTCATGTCCGACTCTTTGCAGCCCCATGAACTGCAGCATGCCAGGCTTCCCTGTCCATCACCAACTCCTGAAGTCTACACAAATTCATGTCCATCACATCGGGGATGCCATCTAACCATCTCATCCTCTGTTGTCCCCTTCTCCTGCCTTCAATCTTTCCCAGCATCAGGGTCTTTTCAAATGAGTCGGATCTTCGCATCAGGTGGCCAAAGTATTGGAGTTTCAGCTTCAGCATCAGTCATTCCAATGAATGTTCAGGACTGATTTCCTTTAGGATTGACTGGTTGGATCTCCTTGCAGTCCAAGGGACTCTCCAGAGTCTTTTCCAACACCAAAGTTTAAAAGCATCAATTTTTCGGTGCTGAGCTTTCTTTATAGTCCAATTCTCACTTGCCCAGCAGGGAAACCTCTGGCCAAAAGGAAATAGAAGAGAGATGCTCACTGCCCACTGATAGATCCTCTCTGGCCAACTCCACCCATGCTGCTACCTGAAGACACCTGGAGGTAGGTGGTCAATTTCAGCTCAGGCCACCAAGCTACTGAGCTCTGTGTTGTTAGAGATATAGAAAGAATTATTAGGCCACAAAGGAGCTGGCATTCATGTTCTTGAAATGAGCTACAGACTATCAGCTTTAGCTAAGATTATTAATAACATATAGAATCTTGTGCAGAAATTGTTAGCCATTCCAGACAATGATTTTTGTGCAAAGAGGAGAGTTGGTTGAGCCAGTTCCGTAAGTGAGTGAAGTCACTCAGTTGTGTCCGACTCTTTGCGACCCCGTGGACTATAGCCTACCAGGCTCCTCCGACCATGGGATTCTCCAGGCAAGAATACTGGAGTGGGTTGCCATTTCCTTCTCCAGGGGATCTTCCCGACCCAGGGATCGAACTCAGGGATCGAACTGGGGCTCCCACATTGGAGGCAGACGCTTTAACCTCTGAGCCACCATGGAACCGAGCCAGTTCCATGCTATCCCCTTAAACCTGATTGACCTGAAAGTAGGAACGTGTGCCAGCCATTTGATGACAAGAGCTTGGTCAGCTAAGGCCCCAGAAGCCATGAAGTTTGGGAACTGTGAATGTCATCTATTCTAAACTTAGAAGTTACAGGAAAATTCTGAATCCAAGACCATGGAACCTCAATCAGGTCACCTCCTGCATGTATTACTGCACAAATGAGACCAGGCCCAGAGCAGAATTTTACTTTATTCCTATGTCAAAGGAGCAGTGGCTGCTTTTTGGCATGTCCTCAAATTTCCCAAAGCTTCCCTGGTGGCTCAGACGGTAAAGCGTCTGTCTACAATGTGGGAGACCTGGGTTTGATCCCTGGGTCAGGAAGATCCCCTGGAGAAGGAAATGGCAATCCACTCCAGTACTATTGCCTGGAAAATCCCATGGACAGAGGAGCCTGGTAGGCTACAGTCCATGGGGTCGCAAAGAGTCTGACACGACTGTGCGATTTCACTCACTCACTCAAATTTCCCATATAAATCAGTTTGATGTTTAAAAGTTTGGTGTGATTTTTGATGGTGCCCAGAAGAATGCTGGCTCTGTAGGGGTCACAGTGGTGATATTTCAAGATATCCTGCTGGGGTTTGCCCTCAGAGAGTGCCCTTCCATTGTGGAATACAAAGTGTAGGCCGGAAACAACAAAACAGCTCCCTACCTTGCTTCTACAGCATCAGCTTGGTCTTGGAGTAGATCAAGAATAACAGTGGCATAAGAAAAAGAATAACAGTGGCATAAGAAAAAGAATAACAGTGGCAAAGGACTTCCCTGGTGACCCACTGTTTAAGACACCATGTTTCCACTACAAGGGTGCGGGTTTGATCTCTGGTCAAGGAAGTCACCCCCACCAAAAAAAAAAAAAAGAATAACAGTGGCGAAGCAGCCATGAAGCTTAGTTCCATCAAATCTCTAATGATTTATCATATTATTGATAATTCTGAAGGATTCTGTGTATATCTAGTGAAACCCAGAATAGAAGCAAGACGAATATTTCACTCTGCATTGGCAATGCCAATGGAGATGCTGCTTTAGAATAAAAGATTTCTTGATAAAGCTCTTGAATTCAATATAATCTCCTTCAAAGGGCATGGGTCTGTGGGAGGTATCATGGCTTCTTTGAAAAATGGTGGCAGGATAGAAGATGTTCAGAAGTTGATAGCCTCCATGAAAAATTCTTTGGAGATATATCAGTGAAGAACACATCCTAACCAATATGCACTCTGTCCTTGAATAACGTACAAAGTTTTAAGTAACTTGGGAATGTCTCCAAAAAACCTTAACAAACATGGCATTTTTCTTGAATGGACATGTTTATTATGGCTTCCCATGTGGCTCAGTGGTAAAGAATCTGCCTGACAATGGAGAAGAGAAACGTTCTGTCTCTGGGTCAGGAAGATATAGATTCTTCTTTTTCAAGGAACAACAGCAAAACATCCACAGCTGGTGGGACCTGCATGCATGTCATCAGTTGCTTCAATCGTGTCCAACTCTTTGCAACCGCATGGACCATAGCCCACCAGGCTCCTCTGTCTGAGGGATTTCCCAGACCAAGAATACTGGAGTGGGTTGGGTTGCCATTTCCTTCTCCAGGGGATCTTGCCAACCCAGGGATCAAACCCATATCTCCTGCATTGCAGGCAGATTCTTTATCACTGAGTCACCAGGGATTCCCCACTTGAAGTGAAGTGTTTTAGAAATCTTCCTCTTGCTTTTCTAACAAACTAGCTTAGGTTGCCTTTGCTGCTACTTTTTCTAGCTAGATCTCAATATTCAGACTTGATTGTGGACTTAATTATGCAAATTAGTTATTTGTATCTCAAGCCACACAAACACAAAGCGTGTGTGTGTGTGTGTGTGTGTGTGTGTGTGTGTGTGTGTGTGTGTGTAGCGGGGGCGGGGGTGGGGTGGGGTGGATGGTGTCCTCTAGGAGTGTGATTCTTGATCCTTTACAAAATGACAGCAGTGGGGTCTTCTGGGTTCCAAAGCTGTTAGTTCAGGGCAACACCAACGGCATGCTGAGTGTTCAGGAATTCCAGACTAAAGGGCAAACTGGAGATTGTTCTCTATACTGTTATTCTCATCAAGAGATTAAAGTGACATCCTACATGTTTATATAGCAAAGTCTTTTTACTACCAAATAGTTTATATCCCTATGCATTTATATTTTCAGTAATGTGGTTCTCTGTAATACATTTAGAGATTTTTAGAATTTGATAGAATCCTTGACTTCTTGTGTTATAGTATTATCTTAGCAACAGTTGTGGCCCTCTCCTCTTCCACCCTTCCTCCCTTTTAAAAAAAGATTTAGAAGTTCTCAGGTTCACTTTTGTTTTCCTTTGCAAGAGTAGAAAAAGAAGGTTGGTTGGTTGGCTCTTTTTTAGTTAAGCCATTGAACTAAAATTCTCTGTTAAACTCTCTTATCCTTTGTTCACTTGAACGTTCTTTTTATAGTATTTAAAGAGGGATATTGTGAATTCTGGAAGATCTTTCCTGGAGAGTCTTTTCCCCTATTGTTTAGACACAGTCAGAAGTTTATGTTGAAAGGTAAAGAAATTAAAATCTTAAAACATCCAAAAAAAGAGAGAAAGAGAGGAGAATTTCCTCCTTTTCTCCCTCCACAAACCTGAGTACAATTTCTTCCAGTAGTTTGTCTAGTGTGGTGTAGACTGTTACAAAGTTGCATCTCTTCCAGGTTCCCCACAAAGCAGTAGCCAGCACACATTACTTGCCAACCAAACCTCCTCTTTCCCTCTCCCTCGCTGTCAATGCCCTCAGACTACACCTCACAGATAAAACATTAGCACTTAATCCCTGCCTCAGGTTCTGTCACCATAGTATTCTTTCATATCTATTTATTTTTGCACTTTTTAAAAGCAGATTTTTCACAAATGTTAGCGTTGTGAATCTCCTCTCTGCCCACACCTTTTCTTCTCCCACTACTAAGTGATCTACTGCCAACTGGCACCAATTCTCCAAATCAAAGTATGCATTGCAAACACAATTGTGTGATCCTTTACTAAAAAATACACCAGGCAATCTGTCTACTTCTGTTTCTCAGAGTCTCTCCCGAATAGTTCGGTGGGTTTTTTTTTTTGGTTGTTTGGTTTCTTCCAGTTTTATTGAGATATAATTGACATGCAGCACTGTATAAGTTTAAGGTGTACAGCATAATGATTTGATTTACATACATCAATTTTATTGTGAAATGATGATCATAAGTTCAGTTGAACATCCATTACTTCATATAGGTGCAAAATTAAAGAAAAGAAATGTGTTTTTCTTACAATGAGAACTCTTAGGATTTACTCTGTTAGCAGCTTTCATATATAACATCCAGCAATGTTAATTATATTTGGCTTGTTGTACAGTAAAATAGTACTTATAACTGGAAGTTCATAACTTCTGGCTGCCTTCATTCAATTTCTACTCCCCACTTCCACATATTTGAATATCAGTTCTGAAAACTTCTTTAGCTTGTCTTTGAGCAGTGCAACAACCCCTTTCTTGATGATTTCCAGATTCTATTCCACTGACAGCTCAGCTCCAGCTTGTAGCAAACTTGAGCTAATAGTGATTACCAGACCAATATTTTGTGTTATATCCTGAAATGAAGTGTGGTGAGTTCAAAATTGTTCAAAGAGACCACATGCGCAAACCAGTGCATACACCAAGTCTGGATGGTGGTGAAGAGAATTTGGCAGGCAGGCAGGAACTGATGATCTCTAATATCATTCAAATCACTTCTTCAATGACATTTAAGTCTTGTTTGTAATCTGCTAAAGGAACATCACTGGAACTCAGCAAACCTCTCAAGGACTGTCTAGCTTATTCCAGAACTTTGTTGTGTAATCTGTACACAGCAAGGAAAGTAATTAGACTATCAGTTTACTGTAAAAGGATACAACACAGGAACAGCCAAATGCAAGAGATGGATAGGGCAAGGTACGTAGGAAGGGATGTAGAGGGCTCATGCTCTCCCATCATGTTACTTTCCCTGAATCTCACCAATCTGGAAGCTCTGAACTGAGTTGTTGTTTTGTTTAGTTTTGTTTTGTTAATAATACTTACTTCTTCCTCCAAAGTAGGAAATATTAATATTTCACTAGCTAAAAGTAAACTATGGTTCAAAAAAATTCTAACTGGTTTTGAACAATAGTAAGAATGTTAATGATCTATAATGGAAATGATATAGTTATCCTCAAGAGTTTTCATCAGAAGGAGTCCATTCTGTCCCTAATCCAAGCCTGGAGGTGTGATATTTTACATACAATAAAAATAGAATAGGAAGAGAAGAGTCTTCAATGTTACTAAGAAAACTAGGATAATTCCCTGATAGTTAAGAATCCTCCTGCAATGCAGGAGACCCTGGTTTGACTCCTGGGTCAGGAAGATCTACTGGAGAAGGGATAGGCTACTCACTCCAGTATTCTTGATTCCCTTGTGGCTCAGCTGGTAAAGAATCTGCCTGCAATGCAGGAGACCTGGGTCTGATCCCTGGGTTGGGAAGACCCCCAGAGAAGGGAACAGCTACCCACTCCAGTATACTGGCCTGGAGAATTCCATCAGTCCATGGGGTCACAAAGAGTCAGACATGACTGAGCGACTTTCACTTTCACTTTCACAATGCCCTAGAAGTTGAGGGTGAATTTTAAGAAAGTAGTTAATTTTAAGGGGCTTCCCAGATGGCACCAGCGGTAAAAAAAATAAAAAACCCACCTGCCAATGCAGGAGATGTAAGAGGTGGGGGTTCTATCCCTGGGTCAGGAAGCTCCCCTGGAGGAGAGAATGGCAAGTCATTTCAGTATTCTTGCCTGGAGAATCCCGTGGACAGGGGAACCTTGGACACGACTGAAGTGACTTAGCACTCACGCATGCAGTCAATTTTAAATGCTATATATGGCTAAATCAAGGAAAAACTGAACTGGAAAATTACACAGTAGTGAACTATATCTCTTTTCTGTTAAGTCTTCTTGGGGCTTTAGTCTGATGATCACTTTGGGAGAGTCATGAGAAATGAAAACAACAGATATCCTACCTTCACAAAATCCGTTTTACTTCTTTGTTTTCCTCCATCTGCATATATCAGAAACTACTCCTACCTAGCCATTGTCCACTACTCCCATCTAGTCTATTGTCCATCCATTGCTCCAGCCAATTTTTGCAACTTATGCTCAAGAATGCATTTTAACTCATTTTCTTTAAGTATCTGTCATAATCAATCATGATAGAAAATAGCAGATGTAGCAATGATTGTTGCCAATGCTTGAAATTTAATTCAGCTATTCAGACTGACGGTTCTCCTGATAATTGGAATAATCAAACTTGATTACTGGTCAGGAGGGGGAAAAGTGATAGGGACACAACATCATTGATCATGCCTCCATCTCTGATCTTCTCTTCAAAAGCCTATGCCTAAGGGGTAGAGCTTCTGGTAAAGGTTTTCAAATGAAACATACTCACTTGGTATGTTTCCTTGGCCCTTTTAGAGCCATCTTACAACTATAAAGCCACATACTAATGATAAACTGAAAATGAGGAGCCTAGTTCCTTGCTGACATTCTCAAATAGCTGCACCAGGCTTGAAGTGTCTACTTCTGTAGTTCTTACTGTATGATAATAACAATCTCTTTTTCATTTAGTCACTGGAGTCTGGTTTTCTGTTGCTCAAGTATAACTCTACCCAGACATTTGATTGTCCACTTTTCCCACTAGATCATAAGATGTCAGATAGGATCTGCTACCTGTGTAAGCTAGGATGCTTTCATAGAAAATAATAGAAAACCCAATTCAAAACGTCTTTAACTATAGGAAGTTTACTAACTCAGATAATTGGAGATCTAGAAGTAAGGCAAACTTAAGAGTAGACATAATCCCATGATTCCAGTTCCATTTCTCTCTCTGCCATTCTTTTGAGTTCCCCTATATGTAGACTTCTGTTCCAGTTACCATCAAAAGGACTGTAGTGGGGGCTTCCCTGATGGCTCAGTGGTAAAGAATCCACCTGCCAATGCAGGAGACATGGGTTTGATCCCTGATGCAGGAAGATTCCATGTGCTGTGGAGAAACTAAGCCTGCTCACCACAACTATTGACCCTGTGCTCTAGAGCTTGAGCTCTGGCAACAAAAGAAGCCACTGCAAAGAGAAGCCCATGCACCTCAATTAGAGAGCAGTCCCCTGCTTGCCACAACCAGAGAAAGCTTCACAAAGCAACAAAGACCCAGCACAGCCAAAAATTAACTTACTATTTTTAAAAGAACTGTAGCAATTTCAAGCCTCACATCCAAGAATAACTATGTCCAGAAAAATTGTGAATCAATTCTCAAAGTTCTCCTGGAAAAGTTCTTCTGGAAGCAGCCTTCAAACCTATTCTTGCAACTCACTGAAGTGAACTGGGGAACATACATGATCCTAATCTAATCTCTGGCAAGAGGGTAATATTACCCTTAGACCAGTCCAGACCTCTGCAGCTGAGAATGCTGTACTACATCAACTGTGAATGAGAGAGGGATTTCTGAACATCAGAATTCTGTTGGGAAGAAATTCTGACAAAGGAAGGCAAGGATGTTGAGTAGGTAAAGAACTCACTTTTTGTATTCCCAGCATCTTGCAAACATACTTTAAAAAAAAAACTCCACCCTACACATGCAAAGTTTACACTTTATCTCAACAAGTTCCTTGAGAGAAGGAAGCATCTTTTACTTCTGTTTATGCTACTCTTATGTCTAACTCAATAGCCCAAACATAGTAGAATTCAAGTTGTTGATTTTTCAGTCAACAAGCCTCAGAAAATAGCCTAAATGATTTAACCTCTTGGATTCTTTTGTAGATTGCTAGAACTTCTTGCTAATCAATCAACTTTTTTTTTTTTTTTTTGGCCACATGGCTTGCAAGATTTTAGTTCCCCACCAGGGATTGAAGCTGGGACAACAGCAGTGAAAGTGCCAACTCCTAACTACTAGACCACCAGGGAACTCTGACTAATCAACTTCTTTGACTCCCAAGACTTAGAACTGCTGGGATAGTCAATAGGTCGACATTTTTTCAATAACTGTGTTACTGTATTAGTTACTTTTTCAGGGAGAGCAAATTGTCGGAGAAGGCAATGGAAGCCCACTCCAGTACTCTTGCCTGGAAAATCCCATGGACGGAGGAGCCTGGTAGGGTGCAGTCCATTGGGTCACTAAGAGTTGGGCACGACTGAGCAAATTCACTTTCACTTTCCACTTTCATGCATTGGAGAAGGAAATGGCAACCCACTCCAGTGTTCTTGCCTGGAGAATCCCAGGGACGATGGAGCCTAGTGGGCTGCCATCTATGGGGTCGCACAGAGTCGGACACGACTGAAGCAACTTAGCAGCAGCAGCAAATCGTAGTGAAGTTCTTAAAGCTCCTTTTTCTCATCCAAATGGAGAAACTAGAGGGATGAAGATGTTCTGCTTTTCTAGGGGCACAGTTGTCAGATGTAGAGTTCCAAATCCTCCCCAAATTCAGTAACTAGAGATGACTACTGATGATTGTTTTTAATAGTTGATTTTCAAAGATGTGAACATGTAATATGATCCATGGAAATATAAGTCTCTAAAGGAGAAAAAAATATTTGTTTCCTTTCTAAATTTCATCACTAGGCAAATCTGGGTCATTGATTTCTAAAATTCATTCCTCATCCTACTAGAAAGTTTGTATTTTGTTTTTTGTTGTTTTTAAAGCTTGGGGTTGTGAGGGGATACTTACATCTTCTAATAATGTCTCCTCAGTTGATTAGAGCCACTGACATAGTCCCTACTTGACCAGGATAGTTGGCATTGCTAAGCTTGGTTCACAAAAAGTGCCTTTGACTTGGAGATCTCATCTCAGCCTAGACCACTGCTGTGACCAGGGACTAAGCACTGAACCACTCAGTTTCTCTTGCAAAAATGGCGATTACAGTTGCTGCTTTTGACATGGCCCAAGACTAACTGGGATTCAGTATTTCAGTATTTAAGCACAAATCCAGACACACAATATTAATTTAACCATTTAAATGGATGTTTCCTCATCCATTTCTCCAAACATTCCAACTAGTCCTAAATCTCCCAATGGGCCAGGTGTGCTTATATGCTCAGTCATGCCCGACTCTGCAACCCCATGGACTGTAACCCGCCAGGTTTTTCTGTCCGTGGGGATTCTCCAGGCAAGAATATTGGAGTGGGTTGCCATTTCCTTCTCCAGGGAATCTTCTCAACCCGGGGATCGAACCCAGGTCTCCCCGCATTGCTGACGGATCCTTTACCTTCTGAGCCACCAAAGGGGCCAGGAATACAGCAAAATGAAGAGGACTGCCTGGGGGATAGGGGTTGCGGGGACCTCCAACCCGTGTCGCAGTCTTGGGGGGTCTCGGTCCCCGACACGATGACCCACGGCCATAAAGTTCCTCGAGTCCCAGGAAGTTGGCTGCAGCGTGTCGCCAACGGTGTCCTGCCCAGACTTCGCCCTCAGTAGGCAGGAGAGGCGCGGGAGCCGAGTGAGGGCAACACAGTACATCGGCTGGAGTAGCTGAAACTCGCGCCACAGCGGTCTCGCAGGCCCACCTGCCCGGGGGAGGGTGGGTGCACGCGCAAATCAGCTAAGCCCTCAGGTCTTAGGTTGGGCAACTCCCAGCAGGCGCGCGACCGACTCTTCCAGGCGGTTTCCGGACCTTCAGAACCGGAAGCGAGTCTGGGCGCGCGCCCGGGCCCGAGTGGGTGGGGCCTCCCTCCCGGAAGTGCCTGCAGCCTTGGGCTGGTTTTCGCTGTGACCCAGTGGTGCACGAGGGGCCTTAGGAGCTTGGGGACCGTCGGTTCTCTTATCCTCTCTGAGAGGGTGGGAGCCTGTTAGGGCTACGATCCCGCGGTGGGAAGGGAGGGAAAGTCGTAGGGGACCCTGGCCTTTGTCCCTGCTAGAAAGGGAAGGGCGTTTGGCCAGCCCGCGGGCAAAAGTGTCGGTTCCTGTCCCACAGAAGTGCAGGATGGACAGGCTTCTGACTCCCAGGGAGTCTGCAAAATTCATTGCCGAGAACAGTCGAGATGTGTTCATTGACGACGGAGGCGTGCGGAGGGTGGCCGAGCTGCTGCTGGCCAAGGCCACGGGGCCCGAGCTGCGCATTGGGGGCTGGAAGGCGATTCACGAGCTGAATCCTAGGGGCACCGACGAGGCCGCCGTTAACTGGGTGTTCGTGACAGACACGCTCAACTTCTCCTTCTGGTCGGAGAGTGACGAGCATAAATGTCTGGTGGGGTTTGGGGGAAAGACGTATAGTGGGTACTGGTCCCTGTGCGCCGCGATCAACAGAGCTCTGGACGAAGGTTGGTACCCCTACTCCCGGTCAGACCCAGTGGCGTTGAGATTTCATTTTACTGGGAGGGTCCCACAGAGTGGGTTGGGACATGGAATAATGTATTGATAAGCCAAATTTATTGCCGGTACCTCTGCTTAAAATAAAAGTAAGAGAAGAAGCTGGCATGAAATCTTTGATCAGTGTGAAATGATCCTAATACTTATCACTGTCGCAGCTAAGACTGAAAGTCAGTTTTCTTAGGAACGCCACTCTGATGACATCTGAGGAGCAAAGGGACAAATATTATCCCACACTTTACACAGTCAAACTACATTTGATGTAATATTACAGTTATTAGAAGTGGATGAGTAAGTACAGACGAGCAAATACAGAATGAGGGATCTGTTTCTGATTTTTAATTATTCATCTACTTTTAATTCATTCCTGTAATACTTAAGTGGTTTCATTTTAATTGTATGTTGTAAAAGCAAAGGCCTAATGAATATAAAAGTATGACATTGTTCCTCTGCATGTGCTCTTCTTCCTAAGGGATCCCAATAACTAGTGCTTCCTACTACGCCAAAGTGACCCTTGATGAGGTCCGGCATATACTCCGGTCTGACACAGATGTCCCCATGCCTTTGATAGAAGAGAGGCATCGGATTCTCAATGAAACAGGGAAAATTCTGCTTGAGAAGTTTGAAGGCTCTTTTCTTAATTGTGTCCAAAAAAGTGATAAAAGTGCTCAGAAGTTATTGCACCTGGTAGTTGAAAACTTTCCTTCTTACAGAGATGTGACTCAGTTTGAGGTGAGTTGCTCCCCTTCTAGAGATTTTAGAGTTCTTAATTATCTTCTCATAGATAACTCTTTTACTTTCAGAACTCCTTTTGAGAATAAAAATTTAAATTCTGAAATTTTTTCCTAATGAAACCAAGGAACAGTAACAAAATTGTTAAGCAGTGTTTCAAAGACATTACTTCTCTTAATGCTTTCTAATCAGTGTATTTCCTTTATTGTTTTGTCCTTTACAATGTTTCAAACCTAAGAAAACACTAGACTTAACATGATGTCACTTGGGGATAGTGAGGTCCTTTTAGTACTTCAAAAACTTTACTTCATTGGATAAGAATCAGAATGTATACTAAATTTTCTCTTAAAAAATTTCTTGCTAAGTTCTAATGTATATATACTGTGTATTTTCTTTTTCATGCACAGGGTAGTTTAACAGTATTATTTGCTCTATGGTACAAAAAATTTAAGTAGGCATACTTTTTAAATGGTGAACATTTTGTATACTCTCCTAGTATACACCTGGATTTTATTTTTGTATAAATCTTTTAGAATTCGTTGTCACTGTGTATTTTAACTGTTAAATAGAATTGAAAGTAACTTAAGAGGGACGTATATATAAATCTCTTGACTAAGTTAGTAAGTACTTATGTCAACTTGAAATTTTACCCTTTTGTAATCACAACAACTAAAATGACTGGCAATATTGTTCAAATCTCTCTTTATGATTCACAAGGTATTTGCATGCACACACTCTCATTTGATCCACGGAACAATTCTGTAGGGCTTAGGACAAGGAGCGTTATAATCCTATTTGTAGACCTGGAACCACAGTCTCAAAAATAGAAAGGTTAGCTAATGTACAATATCTTAGGTCATTTAGTCAAGAAATAGCTAGCTTTTCAGTTTTACTGTAAAGTGAAAGATGCCTGATTATGTATGTTAAGATTCTTTTAATTGCAAGTGACAGACACAAAACAAGATATGGAGATAAATATCCAGGATCAGGGACTCAAAGCCATCGGGATTCAGTCCTCTCTTTGTTTCTGTTGACTCCATTTTTCTCTTACCGCAGACCAACTTTCTCCATGAAGTAGAAAAGCAGATAACTGAAGGACCTACTGTATAGCACAGAGAACTCTACTCAGTACTCTGTAATAGCCTACCCTGTAACTCTACTCAATACTCTATAATGGGAAAAGGGTTTTCCATTTTATCACTTTAGCCACCAGGGAGAGAGGGAGGAGCTCTCTTGCTTCCAGTTCTAAAACTCCTGGACAAGGACTGATTGACCTGGCATGGATTATGACCAGTTAAGTGTGACTGTGGAGAGTAGTATCGATGGGACACAGGCAGTTCCTAGGAAAGAGACCCTAGGCCACTGTTGAACTTCATTCTCTTCTGAGGAACCATTTTATTAATGCAGAGGTTACTATGAGCTTTATCTTAGTCTTCAAAGTATGTCATTTCAACCTTGTTTTTCAGGAAATTTGGATCAAGTTCTTTATTTCATGCTGGCCATATAAATATATTAAACAGTGTATAAAAGTAATCAAACTGTCATTCATGTTGCTTGGAATCTGTGTATTCCAGAATCAACATGGGTGTTGTAGAAGAAGGGCTAAGATTAAATTTAACATGACTTTAGGAAGGTGGCTCAGTTGGTAAAGAATCTGCCTGCAATGCGGGAGACCTGGGTTCGATCCCTGGGTTGGGAAGATTCCCTGGAGAAGGGAAAGGCTACCCACTCCAATATTCTGGCCTAGAGAATTCCATGGAGTGTATAGTTCATGGGGTCGCAAAGAGTCGGACATGACTGAGTGACTTTCACTTGCTTACTCCCTTACTAGGATGGAATGAATTCAGGACATCATGTAGTTGTTTACTTTCAAGTTGTCCTGAATTTTTGTTTCTGTGAGAAAAAGGAGTGAATTATTTTGGTAGATAAGATTGAGTTAGTAAGCATTTGCTGAAATTCTCGTTTATTTACAGCAGAGTGCTTTCTTTTCATTTGTTGTATATGCTGAGAAGTTCAATTAGAAACTGTACCAGGATATAGATTAATTTTAAGGCTAACATATTTTTTTTTTTTCCTTTTTGGCCACAAGATGCAGCATGTAGGTTTTTAGTCCCTTACTGGGGATTGAACCTGTGCCCCCTGTATTTGAAACTCAGAGTCTTACCCACTGAACTGCCAGGGAAGTCCAAGACTGATACATTTTAAAATGAAAATTAGTACCTGAGCCATTTCCCATCAGTACTCATTTCTAAAATACATTCTTACAGAAAATTCCCCAAAATGTAACAAAAATCAAATTTAAACATTTTGGTACTTTCTTAAAGAAGTATTACTACATTTTTTCATGTTTCATATATTATTTTCATAAGATTATCATTATTGTTACCCCAAAGCACTATATTTCTTGAATCCCTATGATTCCTCACAGAACACTGAGTGTATAGTGAGGACTCACTTAATCTTTGATTAGTTAATTTTAAGTTACCTTTGCATATTTATTTATTTTTAAAAATTTTTATGGAGTATAGTTGATTTACAATGTTGTGTTAGTTTCTGGTGACATAAATAATTCACCAAAGTGAACCAGTTATGCATATGTCTACTCTTTATTATTTATTTTTCTGTCCAGTCTTTTTTAGATTTTTTTTACCATTGCAGAATATTGAGTAGAGTTCTCTGTGCTATACAGTAGGTCTTATTAGTTATCTACTTTATATATAGTAGTCTGTATATGCCAATCCCAGTCTTCCAAATGATCTCCCCCCCACCCATCTTTCTACCCCTGGTAACCATAAGTTTGTTTTCTACATCTGTGACTCTGCACATTCATTTAAAAGATAAAAAATAAAGCACTGAGCGACTTCACTTTCACTTTTCACTTTCATGCATTGGAGAAGGAAATGGCAACCCACTCCAGTGTTCTTGCCTAGAGAATCCCAGGGACGGGGGAGCCTGGTGGGCTGCTGTCTATGGGGTCACACAGAGTCGGATACGACTGAAGTGACTTAGCAGCAGCAGCAGCTCAATTCCAAGTCTAAAGGAATTCTAATGAACTTTTGGTACTGCTGCTGAATTCAGAAAGTGATAAAATCAAATGTATTTTTAAAAATTTAGTTGGTTATTTATTGGCTGCACTGGGTCTTTGTTGCTGTGCTCAGGCTTTTCTCTAGTTGTGGCAAGCAGGGACTACTCTCTAGTTGTAGTGCAGGGCTTCTCATTGTGGTGGCATCTCTTGTTGCAGAGCACAGGTTCCAGGTGTGTGGGCTTCAGTAGTTGCTGCACTTTGGGCTCAGTAGTTGTGGCTCGTGGGCTGTAGGCTCAGTAGTTGTGTCTCGTGGTCTCCATAGTTGTGGCACATGTGCTCAGTTGCTCTGAGGCATGTGAAATCTTCCTACGCCAGAGATCGAACCTATGTCCCTTGCATTGGCAGGTATATTCTTATCCACTGTACCACCAGGGAAGTCCTCAAATGTCTTTCTATCCATATTTTAAAAATTTTCTAATTGCAAAAGTAAAACAAATTAATTATAGAATTTGGATAGTACAGAGAAGCAGTCTTTATTCTGCCAAGAGTTAACCATTGTTCACAATTTGGTCTTTTTCTGTGTGTGACTATATATATATACATATATGTATATATGAGCTGGGAAGAAATATGCTATATAAACTGTTTTAAAATTTAATATATTATGAGCATCTATGTCAGTAAAAATTCTTTCACAGCACAATTTTTTTCCATGCTACTCTTAATGGCTTCATAGTACTCCACTGTATTGATGTACATTACCATAATTATTTGCCCAAACTATTTTACCACAATAATTGTGATATATAGTTTTATTTTTAAATTAAATTTTATATCTTATTGTTTCCAGTTTTATGTAAAAATAAGCAATATTGCCCAGCAGTTTAACACCCATAATTATTTCCTTAGAATGGATTCCCCATAATGGGATTACTGAGAGTATGGCCAGGATTTTCAGACTTATAATACATAAAAATGGTTACTCTTCTCCAGGAAAACAATAACAAAGATGATCAGCAATAGCATATTTGAGTGTCCTTTTCCCTACTCCTTCATAATATGGTAGTAGTATCACTTGCCATATTTTTTAATCTTCAGCAAGTTGCTAAAAATAATTATAATTGTTTTTAATGTTACACTTATTTGCTGAGATTATCATTTGTTTCTAGACATTGTGAACAAGTTAGTGAAGTTAGAGAATTTGTCTAAGTGAAACAGTTTAGATGAGTGATTTCTCAACCTGGCTGTGCCCCAGAATCAGGAGACTTAAGAATTCAGATACATTCCCAAAGCACCACCATCAAAGATTCTGATCTCTGGGTAAAATAACTTTATTTTTTAAAGCTCTTAAAGTGACTCTGATTTAGAACACTCAGTAACTATTGTTGTTTAGTTGCTAAGTCATGTCTGAGTCATTTTCAACCCCACTGACTGTAGCCCGCCAGGCTCCTCTGTCCGTGGGATTTTCCAGATAGGAATACTGGAGTGGGTTGCCATTTCCTTCTCCAGGACGTCTTCCAATCCAGGGATTAATAAACCTGCATCTCCAGTGTTGGCAGGTGGATTCTTTATCACTGAGCCATCAGGGAAGCCCATTCAGTAACTATATAAAAGCCCTAATTAACAAATCAACTTCCTTTATGCTGACATACTGATAAATATACATGAAAAGCTTGAGCTTTTCTCCCCTGGTGGTTCAGAATCCGCCTGCAATTCGGGAAACCTGGCTTCGATCCCTGGGTTAGGAAGATCCCCTGGAGGAGGCCATAGCAACCCACTCCAGTACTCTTGCCTGGAGAATCCTCATGGACAGAGGACCCTGGTGGGCAACAGTTCGTGGGGTCACAAAGAGTCAGACAGGACTGAGTGACTAAGCATAATTGATAACATGTTACGTTATACTTAAGCATTTGTAATTCTTGACCTTTCTAGTTTGTTCATAATAAGTTTGTTGCAGAAAATCAACTCATGGTTATAGTTTTTTACATTGATTATTATTTTATAAAGATACTATTTTGAAAATATTTTATTTGCAAAGCAATATTATGGAACATATATGTTGTGTACTTAGTTGCTCAGTCGTGTCTGACTCTTTGCGACCCCATGGGCTATGGCTCGCCAGGCTCCTCTGTCCATGGGATTTTCCAGGCAAGAATACTGGAGTAGGTTGCCATGCCCTCCTCCAGGGGATCTTCCCAACCCAGGGATTGAACCCAGGTCTCCTGCCTTGCAGGAGGATTCTTTACCATCTGAGCCACCAGAGAAGCCCTATGGAACATATAGGGAATTGTTACTAGAGGATTTACTGGTATTTTCAGTGATATCAGTTAATATGTTAGAGATGTAGATTTGGTTACTAAAATTATTTGACTACTAAAAAAATATCAGCTTGCTAAAAAATGCTTTATAGGTGATTTGAGTTTATTTTTAGATTCTTCACTTGAATTTGTTTTTGTTTTCATCTTAGGGTATTACAATCTAACCTTCATGATATCCTAGTTGGCTACCATGGAAACAGTCCTCATGATGTGACAATTTGTGTTTTGTTAGATGCTGGCACTGATTTTGTTACATAAGTCTGGCTCCTAGATTTTTCCTGTTTGCTCTATGCATGCACGCATGTTAAGTTGTTTCAGTCGTGTCCAACTCTTTGCAACCCTATAGACTGTAGTCTGCCAGGCTTCTCTGTCCATGGGAATCTCTAGACATTGTGCTCTCCTCCAGGGGATCTTCCCAAGCCAGGGATTGAACCCATATCTCTTATGTCTCCTGAATTCACAGGAGGGTTCTTTACTGCTAGTGCCACCTGGGAAGCCCTTGCTCTATGAATCTTATTAAAAATAGGAGACAATAGCTTCTATTATAATATATATTATGATTAATACTTCTTTTTGGAACAGTTTTATTTTGTGAATTAAGTTTATGCTTGCTGTTCAATAAAGTTTACTTGAATTAGAAATCTAGTTACCATCTACAAGTCCAGCATCCATAAAGGAACAATTTCCAGGTTGTCATATTTTGGTAGGTTTGGGAATATAGATTATTCCCAGATGATATAGAAATATTTCTTAGTGGTGATTTCTTCCTCCATCACTCAATGTAATTTACAGACTTTACACCAAAAAATGAGTGTATGTGTTTGCCCTAGAAAACAAAATACTCAGTTTCTTAGTGGTGGCTTTAGAAAATTTAGTTTAAAAAAAAAAGATGGAAAATTTACTTTACTTAGAAAAAGTACATCTGGGTTGATTGCAGGGGGTATTCTTTAAGGTTAAACAATATTAAGTTATTTCTCATTAGGATAGTATAGCAATATTTTTAAAAGAAGTAGTTTTAATAGAGTTTTTTTTATAAATAAAGGAATCTATATTATCATCTTGAAGAATTTTTATATGGAGTCTATCCTTGAAGAATTTAATTTCATTTTTAATTTACTTCTTTATGTCATTTACTTATTTAAACATTCTCCAAGTTGGTCAGAATGTGTTTTGGGAGCCAGTGATACTTTTTAATGGTTAACAGACTCACAGTTATAAAAGATGATTTGAGGTCATCAGCCTTGGTATTAAGACTAGGAGTAGATTTAATTATGTTTTTCCATAGTCCATGCTAATGAGCATTTGTAGTTTTATAGAGAATTTTTGAGTTAAATTATGACCCATTGTCTTATAATGCTTGGTTAAATTTGTTTCTGACATGTATAAATATAATTGGTAGCTTATTTTGTTATATGGACTTAAATATTGACTTTGACTGTTTCCAAAAATGGTTGACTTGATAAATTCTAGCTGTTGATCAGTTGTGTCTTTATCTCTGAAATAAGTTAATCATTTTATCTGAAAGGAAATAGTTAAAAAATGGATATTGTAATTCTCTTCAAAAGTGAGTTCAGGGATGATTATTTTTTCTTCCATATGCTTCTATATTTTATATAATTAATGTGAATTATGTTGCACTCAGAAAAGCATATATATATATTTTAAGAAACTTTCTAAAGAAATGCTATCTAGCCCTTAAACATAGTAAACAGATAAATTATAGTGGCACAGAAATATGTATATAAAATAATGTCGTTGAAAAAGAACACAAAGTAGTACCATGATGACATGAATTGTATTTTATGTGCTTTGAAAAATAAAGGAAGTAAACCTGGAGTGATAGAGATAAATTAGTATCTATAGACTCCCTTTTTTTTTTCTTTCTATAAAAGGTCTATAAATTCTTACCAAAGAGTAAGATTATTTACCCTTGAAAAAATGTTTCCGATGTGTACCTTTTTTTAATAGCATACATAAGGCTTTCAGATACCCAGGTAACATTCATATTGTCTTCATTCATCAGGGGAAAAGAATTTCTTTTTACAAAAGGGCCCAAATCCTGGTGGCAGATACGTGGAGTGTATTAGAGGGGAAAGGAGATGGCTGCTTTAAGGACATCTCCAGTATCACCATGTTTGCCGACTACAGATTACCTCAGGTTCTTGTTTACCTGGGAGCCCTGAAATACTCCAATGAACTACTGGAGAAGCTTCTCAAAGGTTTGCTAGCTTAATTAAGACATTCTTTGTTATACTGTGACTTGTTCAGTCTTTGTCATTTCCTTCACAAAAGGTCTTCCCTTAAAAAACACAAAACACTATTATTGTTAAAAGCACATGTAAAGAATGCAAGGGCAATTAAATTATAGAGAAAATTGGTTTTTGTTTTTTACACTGTGGAATATGGTTATTGCTGGAAATCACACTGTCTGGACATCATCATTTCAGAGTCTTATATTAAAATGACACCTAAATTTATGTCACATGAAGGTGTGCAACACTAAGACAGTTCAGGTTTGTATTCAAAGTGTTATTAATTAAGCTTAAGAGCATACTACACTGTGAAATAAAAAGTGGGCTGAGAGATAAATAATATGTACTGGATTTTGAGTGAGGAGGCTCCAGGGTCTGCCGCTGGTTTATCTTGCACAAGTCACTGACTTTTCTAGGCTTATTTATTTGCCATTATTGAGTTTGAATATTAATTCTCAAGAGTGAGAGTCTTATTATGAGTATAGATAATTGTGTTTATATGAAAACTAACTTTTCGCTTTTTAAATATTCCTTTGCATAAGGAAAATAATTACATTGTACAATTTTCATGTTAATTTCTCTTTTAGGGGCAATACTTTCAGCTACTTTTTTCTTTATTTTTAAAAGAAGCTGTTTTTATGATTGAGTAACTTTTTCTCGTGAAATATATTTCAATCACCCAAAATAAGAAAGAATGACACAGAATATAAAGGTACCATTATTCCTATGGTTGCTTCTACCAGATTTTTATGTAGCCTTGGGCAATCCATTTTGCTCATTTCCTCATTTGAAAAATAACAGGCTGTTCTATGTCATAATACTCATGTCTGGGATCATTAATTGTTGACTACCTTTAAAGGGACAACCTTTAGCAGTCAGGGCTTCTTCTACATACAGCCATATTCAGTTGATCTTTTTTTTTTTTTTTTTGGGTGTGTGCAATACACATTCCTATCTTTATAAACACTTTCTTGCCTGGTTTCCCCCACCCAAATTTTCTTTTATTCAGTTCAAATCCTACACATCCAAAAAAGCTTAACTCAAATGCCAAGTCAGTGTCTGTTCCTCCACTTGCCCCAAGGATCAGAGAGAGACATATGGAAGGGACACAAGTAACACTATTTAAGATCCCAAGTGACAGAATGTAACCAGTGGGGCTAGGGCATTTCCTCTAGGTCTCAGTGGATCACAGGGCTTCTCAGCTACTGTGAAGCTCTGTGTAAGAGTACCGATTGGTGGCCCGAGGCCAAATATAGCGTGCAGATGTGTTTTGTTTGGCTTGAACAGTGTTTTAAGCAATTTTTAATTAGTTATCAGCACTTGACAATTAGATTTCACATGAAATTCAATTTTCTGATTTCCAAGAGAAGAAAAATGCTCAAACTCTGGGGTCTGTCTGCCTTGACACGGGGCAGCATATGCTCTCTAATTGACCACATTTTGCGCCCAGCTGCTGCATCCACTTACTCTGTCTGCCTCTATCTGTTGAGTTGCTGAGCCCAACTCGAGTCTCCCTGGCAGAGCACTACCAGTGTCCACCTTGCAGGATCAGATATACTCTGGAGATGAGCACTGAATACCTGTAGAATCTAGCAGCTCTGTATTCAGGCAGAGCTGACAAAAGGATCCTGACTCTGAAGAACAAGCATGGTTTTCCTTGCTCAAGCTAAGAACTTTGATCTCCTAGGTTTTTCTTGATGTATCTGGCGTGTCCCCAAGACAACATTAAGTTCTCAAGGGTAAGGGAGGTGCTGTTTATTTGGCCCCCCGGGAGTCCTCCACATTTTGCAGTAATTTTTTTTTTTCTCCAACATCAAACCCAAATTTTAAATCCTGTCTTTTAAATAATTTAATAATCTTGCTGTCATATTTTAAAATATATGGCTCACCCATATTCAATTAGCAGATATTTATTGGGGAGCTAGTATATGCAAGGGGCTATGCTAGGTCCTATGAATATTGAGACAATCAAGTCAGACACTATCCCTGACCATGTGGAACTTAACTTGCAATTTTGAATTAATGCCAGAGTTTAGAAATTGTTTAAATTACCAAAAATAAATAAAGTCTGAGATTTACAGTTTTAAAATGAGTACTGTTTACTGCATGTTGTCCTACAGTAAAGTTTTGAATGCATTTTATTTCATTGACTATTAGTGCTTATTTTTCTTTTTCCTCCTTGCAGGAGAAATGCTTTTTTATGGGAATAGGCAAGAGGTGGAAATCAGAGGGTGCTCAGTTTGGTGTGTCGAGCTGATCCGGGATTGTCTTCTGGAGCTTATTGAAAAAAAGGGTGAAAAAACTACTGGAGAGATTAATTCCATTCTTCTGGATTATTACTTATGGGACTATGCCCGTGATCACAGGGAAGATATGAAAGGAATTCCATTTCATCGTACACGTTGCATATATTATTGACCCATAGTGTAAACTGATCCTAAGAAATTCCTTGCATTTTTGTATCATAATTATTTATACAATTCTGCTTTGATATTAAGAGAAAGTGGTAGAGGTTACAGCAACAAGAAAATTGATTAGCCAGACTCTCTTAAAATCTTTTCCTGACATATCACCCTGTATTCCCAATTTTATCCTATGTTTGCTTGTTTAATTTTAACTATATTTTCCCTTTCTATAGATACATGAGAGAAATAATGAAGAAAACTTAATGCTTTTTTTAAATATCAGATTTCTTAAAATTAATCATGTGTTATAATGATCCTTAGTGAAAATATTTCATCCGTTCAATCAGTATCTTTTTTCACGGTATAGTAATTTTCTCTGTACCATAATCATTTGATATGAGAGAGAGTAGGGTCTTTGCTGTATTGAATGCTGCCACTCTTATAGAAATCAATCTTGACAGATATTTAAAAACTTTTTTGTTGATTAACATAATGATTTTCAATTTAGGATACTATTTTTTTTTTCAGAGTAACTACATTGGAATTTATTGAATAAAGATTTTTTAAACATTTCTTAAATATGGAATGAATTGTTTCATTAAATAGAATTTACCACATATATTTTTTTAAAGTTTACATTGAATTTGATTATCTATGTTGTAGGACTCTCATTTCTCAGCTTCACCACCACTTTCGTCTAATGTGCTTTGTCACTCAGTTGTGTCCAGCTCTTTGTGACCCCATGTCCTCTAGCCCGCCAGGCTCCTCTTTCCATGGGATTCTCAGGCAAGAATACTGGAGTGTGTTGCCATGCCCTCCTCCAGGGGGTCTTCCCAACTCAGGAATCAGACCCAGGTCTCCCGCACTGCAGGGGAATTCTTTACTGTCTGAGCCACCAGGGAAGCCCTTCATCTGACATAATCTTGACTTTCGTTAATTATCTACCTTGTCACCTCACTGTGTGTAAATTAGGGAAAGCTCGGAGAAGGCAGTGGCACCCCACTCCAGTACTCTTGCCTGGAAAATCCCATGGACGGAGGAACCTGGTAGGCTGCAGTCCATGGGGTTGCTAAGAGTCGGACATGACTGAATGACTTCCCTTTCAGTTTTCACTTTCATGCACTGGAGAAGGAAATGGCAACCCACTCCAGTGTTCTTGCCTGGAGAATCCCACGGATGGGGGAACCTGGTGGGCTTCCGTCTATGGGGTCACACAGAGTCAGACAAGACTGAAGCGACTTAGCAGCAGCAGGGGTCCTTTCTCCAAGCACTTTACTGCCATCTGCTGGAAACTTGTCAGTAACTTTACAAATTACAGTGTGTGGGAATGTGAATGGGGCACCCTAGAATCAGATACTGCCCTTTTTAAAAAAATTTTTTATTGGAGTGTAGTTGCTTTACAATGTTGTATTAGTTTCTATTGTACAGCAAAGTGAATCATCCATATGTTTACATATATCCCCTTTTTAAATTTCCTTCCCTTTTAGGTCACCACGGAGCACTGAGTAGAGCTCCCCTGTGCTATACAGTAAGCTCTCCCTGGTTATCTATTTTATACATAGTAGCATATATACATCAATCCCAATTTATCCCATTCCTTCCCCCCTTGGTGTCCATACATTTCTTGTTCTTTACATCTGTGTCTCTGTTTCCGTTTTTCTGATAGGCTCATCTGTACCACTTTCCTAGACTCCACATATATGTGTTAATATACAATATTTGTTACCTCTTTCTGACTCACTTCACTATGTAGAACAGTCTCTAGGTCCATTCATGTCTCTGCAAATGGGACAGTTTTGTTCCTTTTTGTGACTGAGTTAAAAAGCTTGCACCCCCAGAAGTAGTGGTCCTGTATCTCTCTCTCCCCTTTGTGACTAAGAGGAAGATGATCTCGTCCCTAGTTCTGGAGGTGGACCCAAGTTAATAAGAATGGTTTATTGTTCATGGCAATCCTATTCTCTGTCTGTTATTGCTCTAGTAATGGATATATAATCTAGCTCTGGCTAGTACACTGAAGGGCAAGTCTGAAGGGAGGCTTACGGCAAAAGGTTTCTTCACTTTTAAGAAAGGGCCATGGAAAGAGATCCCTTTTCTTCCCCTGAGCAATGTTCTGTCTAAATGTGATACCTGAAGCTGTAGTAACCACTGTGTGAAGCCAGAGCCCTCCAGTACTTGCCCTGCCTGAGTCAAACTTAGCTCTGGCTTTCATCCCTGAGATGAGGAACACAGCACCTTATTATTGCCATCATTTTGAATTAGTGTTCTGTAGAAAGTATCATAGTTAATAATTTCCAATGAAACCCGCTCTTTTAAGGCTCTAGGAACAACAAGCAAAAGAGTTGCTTAGACCTTGGGACTAACCCAACTCCTCATACTGTCCCTTCCTACTTCTTTCCTTCTCCTGAGCAATGTTGTACCCTTTTCTTTCTTTCCTGTCTTTCCCCTTTTCTCCTTTCTCCCCACTCTCTTCCTCTAGGTTCGGTCAGCTCTAGACTTCCTGCTTTCTGCATTTACTTAATCATGTAAAAGACAGGAAAGGCAGTTCAGGCACCGTATGGTGCTCTTTGATGTCCAAGACACAGCTGTCTTTTCTCTTGTTCCACTGAGGGTAGCCTGGACTCATGATCTAAGATGTCTGCATTCTAGGCAACAAGATTGAAGAAGATATGAAGTTGAAGAGTGCAAGAGTTGACAGAAAGGCTCTAGCAGCTTTTCCTTTGGCTATCTCAAATCTTACCTATAAGGAGGGCAGACTAGAGCAAGGAAAAGCTGAAATTGGTTAAGAAGCAGCAATCACTCATTTTAACCAAGATAGCAGGTTGTTTGGTATTGTGTGTGTGGCACAGTGGCCTAGGCCAAACTAACATGTGGCCTTATTTTGCTCACTTTAAGGTCTCCTGAGATTGTGTGTGCATATATATATATATATACATACAGGAGACTACCCTGGCGTAGCTGTGAATGCCAGGCCAGCTTGTGTCAGGGGCTGCTTTCGTTCCTTTTTCAACCTTTAACTTTCCCCTGATTAGCACTAAAGAAATGAATAGATTTCATTAATTTCAATCTAGAAATCAGTTAATGAACTCCTTCACTGGTCCTCTGAAGCTGAATGGGTAGTGGTTTAATAATTTGGTTGAGGAGGTACAGGTTTAATGAGCCACAGTATGTGAACTGAAGCAACTACACCTTCTCCTTCCTTGTAACTATGACCCAGCTGTCTCCCCATGTGTTTAGACCCCTTTTTTCCTTTTTTCTTATTTATTTGGTTGCCCTGATCTCATATGGCATGTGGGATCTAGTTCCCTGACCAGGGATCAAACCTGGGTCCCCTGCATTTGGGAGCACAGAGTTTTAACTGCTTGACCACCAGGGAAGTCTCTCTTCTTTTCTCAACCCTCTGATGGATGTTATTGCCAAAGACGAAACCTGAACAAGTAAGGAAATTGATCTCATCCAGTTAATTACAATATGGAGAACAGCCCAGATGCCAGGATTAGAACTTCTTGGCAGGTGGTATTACCCCACTGTTTTATGGGGAGGAGTACACAAGTGAGGGATTCATAGGCGGTTGTTCTGCAGTCATGAGGCATCTCAGTAAGTTGGCTGAACAGGAAATGTTTACCTTTGTGTCTAGCTAATTTGAGGCAGACCAACAGTTCTGATCTCAGCTAATCATTCATGAGACAAGGAGGAATTGGAGAGTTTGTGTCTGGCCTTGTCAGCAGGTTTAGGTGAAAGGGGAAAGATCTATGTTTGGTCTTGTCACGGTCAAGTCAACAAGGGAGACATGAGACAGAGTTGCCAGTCCTATCTAAGTCACACAAAGAAGGGTTATCCTGTTGGGTGTACTGTTTCCCAGAACACAAAAGGTAGGGGGTTTCATAAAACAAAGTTCAGGGAGTTTCTTATTGTCATTATTTTTCAAAAGTACAGAGCTCAGCCAAAATTCAACATTTTCATCATCAGCCCTTTCTTGTGCTTGTGCTTGTGTGTTTACTGGGAACAAAAAAGGCTGTCATGGCGTAGGTAACATTTTTATTTGCTCTCAAACCATGGGAGGTAATCACCCTCAAAGTAAGGAAGTCCAGAATTATGAGTTCTCCACAGTATAAAATGCCTAGTGTTAAGATCCAAGGGTCTGGGCTGTCCTAAGGAGAATCATCATATGCTCATTGTCTTGGTTCTATCATCAGCTTTTGAACAAATCACTTAAAATCTTTATGCCTATTTAATTTACATAGGCAGGAGGATAGTCTGAGTCTCTGGTTCTGGTTCTAATTTTATTTTTGTATCATTTTATGATACATGCATGTCTCTAGTTATTTACCGGTTGAGGTAGGACAACACTGTGGTGGTTAATTTTATGTCAGCTTGATTAGGCAAGGGTGCCCAGCTGGTTGGTCAAACATTAGTCTAGATGTTGCTGTGAAGATATTTTTCAGATATAATTAATAATCAATAGACTTGAGTAAAGCAATTACACTCCATAGTGCGGGGGCTTCAACCAATCAGTTGAAGGCCTTCAGGGCAAAGACTGAGCTTTCCAGAGGAAGGAACAACTTTGCCTCAAGGCTAAAACATAGAAACTCTGTCTGCCTCAAGGCTAAAACATAGAAACCCTGTCAAGGCTGAAACATAGAAACCACTTGCTGTTCTGCCCTGAAGATTTTAGATTCAAGACATCAATTCATCTGAAGTTCAGATTTGCTAGTCTGCCCTATGAATTTCAGACTTTTTAGCCCCCACAATCACATGAGCCTATTCTTTAAAATACATCTCTCTCTCTCTGTAGATAGATGATGGATGAGTGATTGGATGGATGGATGGACAGACAGACAGATACAGATTATAGGTCTAAATTTCTATCTACATCTATCTCTCTCTATATATCATATTGGCTCTGTTTCTCTGGAGGACCCTAATACAAGCATGAATAAATAATATGGCAAAGTAATTTTTGTCTAACTTAGGGATATCAAATATAAAGTAAGAAATTAATAAAATATAATGAGGCTAAGTAATTTGTATGATTCCTTTCAGGTATAAGACTCACTGACTAAAGCAATTGGAAGTTTGGAGAATTTGTTATAGTGGCATTCATCTAAGTTTCTCTTTTTTCCCATTCACTATATCCCTTCTTTTCCTTTTTATTTTCTTTTCCTTTCTGTTTTGATTTCTCCCATTGGGTTAAGGATGTTTTAGTTTTGAGTGAAAAAAACCAGACTCAAACTAGTTTAATGAAAAAGGAAATGTAATGATTAAAAAAAATAAATAAATACAGGGAAAGAGCTGGCCTTAGCAATGCCCAGTTAACAGTCAATAGATTAAAATGCACAAAGATTACACATTTTTGCTCTTTTGGAAGAGATGACTCTAATAGCTAGTGATTACAGGCAACAGAGTGCAAATCTTTGCCAATAGTCCAGACAAAAAAACTCTGTAGCTTGGCTAATTAGCCTGGCTTGAGTCCCAGGTCCCCTGCCTGGGGCCTGGGGTAAGAGCCAAGTGATTGGCTGGCCTGGCAGGTGGAGCAGGGGTACATTCAGTTCAGTTCCGTTCAGTCACTCAATTGTGTCCGACTCTTTGTGACCTCAAGGACTGCAGCACACCAGGCTTCCCTGTGCATCACCAACTCCTGGAGCCTACTTAAACTCATGTTCATCGAGTCAGTGATGCCATCCAAGCAACTCATCCTCTGTTGTCCTCTTCTCCTCCCACCTTCAATCTTTCCCAGCATCAGGGTCTTTTCTAAGAAGTCAGTTCTCTAAATCAGGTGGCCAAAGTATTGGAGTTTCAGCTTCAGCATCAGTCCTTCCAATGAATTTGCAGGGGTACATGTGTGTGTGCTAAGTCGTTTCTGTCGTGTCTGACTCTGTGCAACCCTCTGGACTGTAGCTGCCAGGCACCTCTGTCCATGGGATTCTCCAGGCAAGAATACTGGAGTGGGTTTCCATGACCTTCTCTAACCCTGGGTCTCCTGTATTGCACGCAGATTCTTTACCGTCTGAGCCAAGGAATAGGGGTAGTTCTTGAATAAATAAAGGAGGTCTGCTTACAGAAAGGAAAAGGGATGGTAGGCAGTCCAAACAACTTTATCTTCTATACCTTTGTGTAATCAGAATTCTTCACCAGGTGGGGATCATTTCAATTTGGGAACCATCGAAGAGCTAGCTGAGTTGGTCTAAGGAAAGAACTGACTGAATTTCCTAATGGAGTTGGAAAAAATCTAGTAACTCTCTCCTTTCCCTTGCCATTTCTATTTCAACATTCTCAGGAAGACGGAGGGTTGGTTGGCATATGAATTAATCAGTATTCTTTGGTTGTAGGAATGGAATTCAATGATTAAAACTTGACAATATTCATGAATCCTGGATTAAAATGAAAAGAAACAGTAAGTCACAGTGGTACTTATAAGTCTAGAAATACTTTGAAGGGTGAAAATGGTATTTGGAAAGCAAATAAAAAGTATAAAATTCTATGAGTTCATAATCACTCCTACTGAATCCAAAAAAGAAACCCTGTTGTTCAACTTTGGTAGGGATCAATTCATTATTCTCAAAATGGATAAATAGAAGAGAAAAAAAATCAAGCATGGGTCCTCTACTAACTGCATTTTAGAATAATTTAATAGAGGGAAACCTCTTTATAGAACAATTCTAGCTAATAAATGCAAAAAAGAATATTAGAATTAGAACATTACCATTTTGGAATTCCTAATGAACTCCTAATAATGGATCTGTAAAATAATCATCAATGGTTGTTAAAACCATTAGGTAAAATATTGACGGGGAAATTTTAAATGGATGGATTAGGCTGAAAACACCTGAACTCACTAGTAATCTTAACATCAGCAGAAGTGGGAAACTCAGACATTATATGCCTCCTGGTGTGTTGAATAGGGAATTACACAGCCCTGTCTATGAATTATTCTTGCCAGAAAAATTGAGCCTGAATCTAATCAAGAATCTAGATCTACAGGAAATGTAGTTTACAGAAGATGTAGGAAAGAGAGGAACCTGTTAAATGGTAACACAAAGATGCAATTGCCAAATCTAGAATGTGAGACATTCTAAAGGACAAATGGCACAGTTTCTTCAACAGATAAGTGATTTTTAAAAGTGGGGTGGCAGGGTTGGTGAGGATGTGGAGAAATTGGATCCCTTGTGCACTGTTGATGGGATTGTAAAATGGTAGAGCTGCTATAAAACAATTTGATAGTTCCTCAAAAAATTAAAGATAGGACTACCACACAATCCAGCAATTCCATTCAGAGTATATACCCCAAAGAACTGAAAGCAGGATCTTGAAGAAATAGTTGTACATTTTTGTTCTTAGCAGCATTATTTACAATAGCCAAAAACTGGAAGCAACATGTGTCCAACAAGAGATGACTGTATTAACAAAATATGCTACATCCATACAAGGGAATATTAGCCTTAAAAAGGAAAGAAATTCTGACATGTGCTACAACATGGGTAAAGCTTGAGGATATGATGCTAATAAGCCAGTCACAAAAGAACAACTACTATAAGATTCCACATATATGAAGTACCTAGGGTAGTCAAATTCATATAGACAGAAGTAGAACGGTGGTTTCCAGAGGCGAAAGGGGTGAATGGGGAATTGTTTACTGGCTATAGAGTTTCAATTTTGCAAGATATAAAGTTCTGGAGATTGTTGAACAACAATGTGAATGGACTTAAGACTACTCAACTGCATACTTAAAAATAGTCAAGATGATAAATTTTATGTTATTGTGTGAAGAAGTGAAGTTGCTTAGTCATGTGTGACTCTTTGTGATCCCATGGACTGTAGCCTACCAGGCTCCTCCTTCCGTGGAATTTTCCAGGCAAGAGTACTGGAGTGGGTTGCCATTTCCGTCTCCAGGGAATCTTCCCAACCTGGGGATCGGACCCAGGTCTCCTGCATTGCAGGCAGACACTTTACCCTCTGAGCCACCAGCGAAGCCCAATGTTATTGGGTATTTTACCATAATTTTTAAAAAGGTGGCAAATGACTTACTAAAAGAGAATTAAGGAACATGTCAACCAAATACTACATGTGGATCATATTTGGATCCTGATTTGAGTAAATAAGGGGAGAGAGAAAGACACAGAGAGAAAGAGAGAGGCGTGCAATGCATTACGCAGAAAGCTCTAGCTGACCTCAGTCTCTGAGGAGGCAGTGTTGACTTTATCAACTGACACATATAGACTTCAGTCTCGCTTCTGCCACTTACTGGCCATGTAGCCTTGAGCAAATTAGTTCTCTGTGTTTTTTTTTTTTAATTCCCATAAATATTTACTGCGTCTCTGAGACGAACTTAGTATTTATTGTGTATTGAATGCTGACTATGCTCAACAAGTAGGAAGTCAAGAAACACCTGGAGTAACAGGCAAATTTGGCCTTGGAATGCGGAATGAAGCAGGGCAAAGACTAATAGAGTTTTGCCAAGAAAATGCACTGGTCATAGCTAACACCCTCTTCCAACAACACAAGAGAAGACTCTATACATGGACATCACCAGATAGGCAACACCGAAATCAGATTGATTATATTCTTTGCAGCCAGAGATGGAGAAGCTCTATACAGTCAATGAAAACAAGACCAGGAACTGACTGTGGCTCAGATCATGAACTCCTTATTGCCAAATTCAGACTTAAATTGAAGAAAGTAGGGAAAACTGCTAGACCATTCAGGTATGACCTAAATCAAATCCCTTATGATTATACAGTGGAAGTGAGAAATAGATTTAAGGGCCTAGATCTGATAGAGTGCCTGATGAACTATGGAATGAGGTTCCTGACATTGTACAGGAGACAGGGATCAAAACCATCCCTATGGAAAAGAAATGCAAAAAAGCAAAATGGCTGTCTGGGGAGGCCTTACAAATAGCTGTGAAAAGAAGACAGGCTAAAAGCAAAGGAGAAAAGGAAAGACATAAGCATCTGAATGCAGAGTTCCAAAGAATAGCAAGAAGAGATAAGAAACTCTTCCTCAGTGATCAATGCAAAGAAATAGAGGAAAACAACAGAATGGGAAAGACTAGAGATCTCTTCAAGAAAATTAGAGATACCAAGGGAACATTTCATGCAAACATGGGCTCGATAAAGGACAGAAATGGTCTGGACCTAACAGAAGCAGAAGATATTAAGAAGAGGTGGCAAGAATACATGGAAGAACTGTACAAAAAAGATCTTCACGACCCAGATAATCATGATGATGTGATCACTAATCTAGAGCCAGACATCTTGGAATGTGAAGTCAAGTGGGCCTTAGAAAGCATCACTATGAACAAAGCTAGTGGAGGTGATGGAATTCCAGTTGAGCTGTTTCAAACCCTGAAAGATGATGCTGTGAAAGTGCTACACTCAGTATGCCAGCAAATTTGGAAAACTCAGCAGTGGCCACAGGACTGGAAAAGGTCAGTTTTCATTCCAATTCCAAAGAAAGGCAATGCCAAAGAGTGCTCAAACTACCGCACAATTGCACTCATCTCACATGCTAGTAAAGTAATGCTCAAAATTCTCCAAGCCAGGCTTCAGCAGTACGTGAACCGTGAACTCCCTGATGTTCAAGCTGGTTTTCGAAAAGGCAGAGGAACCAGAGATCAAATTGCCAACATCCGCTGGATCATGGAAAAAGCAAGAGAGTTCCAGAAAAACATCTATTTCTGCTTTATTGACTATGCCAAAGCCTTTGACTGTGTGGATCACAATCAACTGTGGAAAATTCTGAAAGAGATGGGAATACCAGACCACCTGACCTGCCTCTTGAGAAATCTGTATGCAGGTCAGGAAGCAACAGTTAGAACTGCACATGGAACAACAGACTGGTTCCAAATAGGGAAAGGAGTACGTCAAGGCTGTATATTGTCACCCTGCTTATTTAACTTATATGCAGAGTACATCATGAGAAACGCTGGGCTGGAAGAAACACAAGCTGGAATCAAGATTGCCGGGAAAAATATCAATAACCTCAGATATGCAGATTACACCACCCTTATGGCAGAAAGTGAAGAGGAGCTAAAAAGCCTCTTGATGAAAGTGAAACAGGAGAGTGAAAAAGTTGGCTTAAAGCTCAACATTCAGAAAACAAAGATCATGACATCTGGTCCCATCGCTTCATGGGAAATAGATGGGGAAACAGTAGAAACAGTGTCAGACTTTATTTTTTTAGGCTCCAAAATCACTGCAGATGGTGACTGCAGCCATGAAATTAAAAGACGCTTACTCCTTGGAAGAAAAGTTATGACCAACCTAGATAGTATATTCAAAAGCAGAGACATTACTTTGCTGACTAAGGTCCGTCTAGTCAAGGCTATGGTTTTTCCTGTGGTCATGTATGGATGTGAGAGTTGGACTGTGAAGAAGGCTGAGCACCAAAGAATTGATGCTTTTGAACTGTGGTGTTGGAGAAGACTCTTGAGAGTCCCTTGGACTGCAAGGAGATCCAACCAGTCCCTTCTGAAGGAGATCAGCCCTGGGTGTTCTTTAGAAGGAATGATACTAAAGCTGAAGCTCCAGTACTTTGGCCACCTCATGCGACGAGTTGACTCATTGGAAAAGACTCTGATGCTGGGAGGAATTGGGGGCAGGATGAGAAGGGGACGACCGAGGATGAGATGGCTGGATGGCATCACTGACTCGATGGACGAGGGTCTGAGTGAACTCCAGGAGTTGGTGATGGACAGGGAGGCCTGGCGTGCTGAGATTCATGGGGTCGCAAAGAGTCGGACACGACTGAGCGGCTGAACTGATGCTCAACAATGATAAAATATAAATAAATGATAAAAATAAAAAATAAATGCCATAGAAATGAATGATATATAGTCTCTGCTGATGCTGGAGAATTAAAATGTGAGGCAAGAAATAGCAGGGGGACTTCCCTGGTAACCCAGTGGTTAGGAATCTACCATCCAATGAAAGGGATGCAGGTTTGATCCTTGGCTGGGGAACTAAGATCTCACATGCTGAGAGGGAAGTGAGTGCCTGTGCTGCAACTAGAGAAGCCTGAGTGCTGCAACAGGAGACCCAGTGCCGCCAAAATTTTAAAAATAACAATACATAAGTTACTATATCTTCTTGAAAGAAATTTAGAAATAGCAGGGCATCTAGAAAGGTAAGAAAAAAGTAGATTATGAAAGGCCTTGTATATGATGTCAAGAAGAGTGGACTTTATCATGAGAAGCATTTTATCTTTTCCATAAAGAGCCATTTATAAAAGTAAACTTATAGGTTTTAAAATTTTAATTGCAATTCCAATTAAAAAAATCTCAATGGAACTTTCTTCTGGAAATTGTCAAACTGATTCAAAAGTTCTTCTGGAAGAGAAATGCTAAGAATGGTCAAAAAAAGTTAGAATAATGAGGAACAGCTTGCCCTATCAGTAAAGTATAGGGCAAAGCTATAGTAATTAAAGCAGTACAGTATTGGTGCAGAAATAATAAATTAATGCCACAGAATAGAGGCCCTCATGAATATGTAGGATTATGTTCTATTTTACCAATTCTAAGACTGATTTTTCAGATTTCATTTCAAGTTATATGAACTGAAATATATTTTCTTAGTTAAAATATGACTTGGCATTGCCACTACTTGTAACATAAAGCATTTTAATGATACACTTTTCAATGAAGTCTTTTTTTTTAATCTTAAGTATTCCAGAATTGGGTTTTCTTCATTGAATAAAGACCCTAGTTGATTAAATTATAAAATGACCTTTAACTCAGTTTTAATGATGGTTATTTTGATGAACTTTGTTGAACATTTTAACTATTTCTTGCTTTTACGTATATATATATATGTGTGTGTGTTTCTCCCCTGAACAAGTTTGAGAAAGATGCCACCATCATTCTAGGTACCTAATAATTTTTGAGTCCTTGCTTTACAATTAGGTCCGCCTTTCAAACGACAACAACTCTATGAAGTAGGGATGACTTCTATTCCAATTCTTTAGATGAGAACACTAGATAGTATTTCATATGCTTAATTTGTAGGCATTTTCCTATACCAAATTCTTGTAAAATTGAATTTCAGTATGTACATAACATTCTCTTTTATAAATGTACTATTGTTAATTTAGGGATACCTTTCATAGAACATACATGTAACTTCTAAGTTTTGCTGTTACACATAATACCATAATGAATATCCTTCTACATAATTATTTATATTTTTATTTTCTTCGGAGAGATGACAAGAGGTGGGATTGTGTATAAAAATCCATCTTGGGGACTTCCCTGGTGGTTCAGTGGTTAAGACTGCTCACTGCCAATCCAGGGGACATGGGTTTGATCCCTGGTGAGGAACTAAGATCACACATGTCGAGTGGGGCAGCCATGCATCATAGTCAAAGGTTTAAAAAAAAGTTTGTCTCATTGAATGCTTGCCTGTTACATTATAAAAAGTTGTCACCAATTTTATAGGTAAAATGGTTTATTATTTTAATTTACATTGCTTTGGTTTATTAGTGAAGTAAAACATCATTGACATGTAAGCCAGATTTCAGCTTTCTTCTCTGCCTTCTAGGTTCATGTGGTTTTTGTCCAGCACCAGACTTGACTTAGAGGCTGGCAGATCTTCAAGTTGTTACAAACAATTTGTGTCACAAATACTTTGGTTAGTGATGTAGACTTTACTGAATATTTTGCAGGGGAGAGTGAGGAAGGGGTTATACAACCTAAAGATCCCCTTTAGCTAACATGTCTGTTCTCCCTGGAATTCCTTTATCAGCTAGCCTTTCCTTCCTCTCTGATTCATCCTCTCAGCCTCTTCCTGACACTTCAGGCTTCCTCTGTCTTTCTCATTCCTTCTCAAGAACAGTCAAATAATTCCTCTCTAGGTTCATATGAGCATCACCATCCTCTTCTCTGAAGCCTGAATACCTACCAAGCCACTCTCAGGAGGCTTAACTTCCACCTGGGTGTAGGCTAACAAAGCATCTTCTCAGCAAAATTGTGCCTTTTCATACATGGATTTCTCATTCCAGCTGCTAAGTAGTAATATTCTCCATAACATTGCAAAAACAGTATAGGCAAAAGGCAGATTTGTGGTCAGGTTTGTGTCCTGCATAGCAGATGTACAGGATGGATTTGTGAGGGCAAGATGGAAACCAGGAAAATCACAGGTTCTTACCCTAGCAGATGGTGGTAGTGTAGGCTGTTCCACTCCAGGGCCCTCCCTGTGCTGCCATTCAATTACTTTGCTTCAGGCTAGAAATACAGACAGCTTCCTCCTCCAGTCGTGTCCAACCAGAAGGCAGCTTTCCCCTTGGTGCCATTTCCCTAGACTCTCTGGGTCACTCTTACAGCCTCTTGAGAGAGAAGGTCTTAAGAGGCCTCTTAAGACCTCACCTCTTATTGTGAGGTCTATACCTTAAAGAACTGAAAAAAAGACATTAAACAGATACCTGTATATCATGTTCATAGCAGAATCATTTATAGTATTCCTGAAGTGGAAATAAACCATGTCTCCATTAATTGATAAATGGATACATAAAATGTAGTATGTCCTCATGATGGGATATTATTCAGCCATAATAAGGAACTAAAGTCCTGTTTATTACAGGAGTAAATCTGGGAATTGTTTTTTAGGAAAGAAAAAAAAAAAAGAAAAGCCAGCACAAGTCCACAAATTGTATGATTCTATGACTATGAAATGCCCAAATCAGGTAAATCCTTAGAAAGGTGATTAGTGGTCTCCAGTGGCTGGGGGAGAGAGGAATAGGAGGAATGTTGCTAACCAGTATGGGGTTTTCCTTTTGGAACGATGAAAATGTTTTGGAAATAGAGGTGATGGTTGTACAACACTGTGAATGTCTAAAATGCCATTGAATTGTACACCTTAAAATTGTTCATTTTATGAACTTAATTAACTTCAATAAAAATAAATAGAATTGGTAGCTAAAATACTGAAAGCAATGTGAATCTTTCTCATAATCACTTTACAAACTCGTGGAGGGTTCCTTCGGCTGAGCACTATGAGAGGGTTCCCTGGGTTTTACTTTGGAGTGAATCTGGCGGCGGGTTCTTGGCTCCTCCCTCACGGGGCGGGTCCAGGAGCGGAGCTTGGCAGGCAGGGGTGGGGCCCGGGAGCCGCCAGACGCCCTGACGGGCGGGGGCACGTCAGCACGAGCTTCGCCGGTTGCCCGGAGAACCCATAACAACAAAAGGCGCGGGCGGCGGCGGTGGCTGCGGCGCGGCGGAGTGAAGTGAAGCCGCGAAGTCCTGCGCTGCGCTGGCCGCCTGAGACGGGCTTTCTCGAACCGGTCTGTGAGTGGCAGGCGGTCCGGGCCGGGCTGGAGGTCCGGGTCTGGTGCGGCGACAGCGCGTCCTCTGCGCCGGCGTCCTCGGCAGGCCGTTGGGAGGAGAGGGTGCGGGCCGGGGGACTGGGACCCGCCGAGGCTTGGCTGGCGGGGTGGGCAGTTGGGGCGTCAGCAGGACGGAGGAGGGCGCCCGAGGGGCCTGAGGTCGTTGCTGGGGTCCCCCGGCGAGTGGCCGGGAAGTTGGGTGCCCCACGAGATAGAAGGGCTTGAGGAATGGGGACGCGCGGGAACCCCGGACCGAGCCGCACGAAGTCGATCTTGTGTATTATCTTGTGTTCATACTTCCAGCTGTGGGATCTGAAGAGGGACGGGAAAGGCCCACCCTCCTTGGGGGTTTCGTTTTGTCACAGGCCTCCTTTTTCCATTGCGGATGTTGGAACTTTGCTGCATTCTAAGCTCTGCAGAAGTCTGAAAGCCCTCTCCCTCACAGCAGGAGATAATTGAGAGAGTAAGGGTGCCCAAATTCTTTCTTTGAAACATTTTTTAAAATAAAACTTCGCCCCCTCCCAGTTTGAAAAGCTTCGTAGTTTCCCTATCTTTGCTTCCTGTCTTCTTCGTCTAGTTCTTTATGCATTTGGGGCTCACTACTCGTTTGCCAGAAAGTTTCTTACGAAAATATTTATTACTTACAAACTACAATTTTTAGATAATCACTACTATTGAAAAGCCAGAGGCCCAAGATGACTTCGGTATTTGGGACACTTTTCTAATCAGTAATGGCATCAGTAATCAAACATTGCTCCTTCCTTTGCTCAGATTTCAAACCTCCTTTGAGTGGGCGTAAATATCACCAACCAATCATATTTTACCTTTCTTCAAATTTATTGGTTAGATAATATATATGCTTCTGATGGCTGTATTTAATCAGTATCTAAAGAAGTATAAGTACTATGGATTAAAAAAAAAAATAAATTCTTTTATACTGATTTTTTTTTGCTAGCTATGTGTTTATGGGCCCTTATTGGTTTTTAGTGATTAGAGTAGGTGGATTTCTGTTGCCTTTGTATTCAGATTGTTTATAGATACTCCTATTTAAAAAATCAATAACGTGAAAACATCTCAATTACACTTGTACCTTTTGTTAGCAATTTTATTGGAAGTAGTTAGGTTTAGCTTAACATAGACTGTTTTGTTTTAATGTGATGGTATTAAAAAAAACTAATCTGTGTGATAGAAACTCCTAATATAGGTGTTCAGAGACGTTTGGAAGAACTAAATCATACTACATCCCTGTGGTTTCTTTGGAAAAGTTTCCAATACCAAATGTTGTATAGTCCTTTATTATCCAAGAAAAGATTCACCAAATTTATGAGTATTTGTTTTTTCAGTGCAGAATTTCACTAGAATGATTAAAACTGCCAAGGTTAAGTGCATCTCTTTGCCCATTAAAGATAGTTTGTTGACTCTGTTTTGGGATTTTACAGCCCAGGGAAGCTGCTATTTTTTTAACTCTCACTGGGCTCTTGGTACAGTGATGTAAATGTTTTTTTGTTACTGTGATCCTTTTCAGACTGTCCACTCCCCAAATTATAAATGCACAGTACACTGCAGAGTTCTTTTTAAAGGCTAGTGAATACTAAATATGTCTTAATTAACATTTTCATTGCATGTAGTGCTGAAAATATTATTTTAGTCCATTAGTCTGCTCAGTTACTAGAGAGCCCTTCTCCATAGGGCTCAGCCCCACCCCAAACTGATTACTTTTCATCTGCATTTACTTGTTACTGATTACTTGTTTGTTACTTCCTTTTTCTCTTAACTTTTATAGGAACAAGACTGTGAACATTCATTTACAACTTTTTATGTCAACATATATTTTTGTTTCTTTGGGAAATATACTTGAGAGTAGCATTGCTGGGTGAAGTGACAACTGTATTTTTAACGTTTTGAGGTACTACCAGCCTGTTGCCAATGGAGGAGGGCATGGCAACCGACTCCAGTATTCTTGCCTGGAGAATCTCATGGACAGAGGAGCCTGGCAGGCTACAGTCCATGGAGTCAAAAAGAGCCGAACACAACTGAAGCAACTTTGCACACGCACACAGGCTGTTCCAAAGTGGCTGTATCATTGTATATTCCTATAAGGGTTCCATATTCTCTACCTTCTTGCCAACACTTATGTGATCTTTTTTATAGCTATGTCAGTGGGTATAAAGTGATATCTGATTGTGTTTATGGATATATAATTTTATATAAATAAAATTTATTTATTATGGGCTTCCCTGGTCACTGAGATGGTAAAGAATCTGCCCGCAAAACTGGAGACCCAGGTTTGATCCCTGGGTAGGGAAGATCCCCTGGAGAAGAAAACAGCAACCCGCTCCGATATTCTTGCCAGGAAAATGCCATGGACGGAGGAGCCTGGTGGGCCACAGTCCTTGGGGTCACAAAGAGTCTGACACTACTGAGCAACTAACCACTACACTACATGATTTTATTTATTTATTATTTCTTTATTTTTTGCTTGGTCTTTGTTAATTTGCCCTGGCTTTCTCTAGTTGCGGTGAGCTGGGGCTACTTACTCTTTGTTGTAGTGCACGGGCTTCTCATTGCGGTGGCTTCTCTTGTTGTGGGCTCTAGGCCAAGGGCTCAGTAGTTGTGGCACATGGGCTTAGTTGCCCCAAAGCATGTGGGGTCTTCCTGGACCAGGGATTGAACCTGTGTACCTTGCATTCCAAGGCAGATTCTTAACCACCAGACTACCAGGGAAGCCCCCTGGGCATTTTTATATCATCGTTGAAACTGTCTTTTCAGATCTTTTGCCCACTTAAAAATTTTTTTTTTCCTTCTGAATTGTAATAGTTCTTTATGTATTCTAGACACAAATGGTTAATAGATACATGACTTGCAAGTATTTTCTCCTGTGGCTCAGCAGTATAGCATCTCCTGCCAATGCAGGAGATGCAGGTTCGACCCTTGGGTCAGGAAGATCCCTTGGAGAAAGAAATGGCAACTCAATCCAGTATTCTTGCCTGGAGAATCCCAATTCATGGGGTCACAGAAGAGTCAGGCATGACTGAGCGACTAAATAACAGTAGCATTCAGTGAACTGTCTTTTCACTTTCTTTCTGTTATCAATGTTGTATTTTTTTATTTTTTATATTCTTTTAAAAATTTTTTATTGGAGTATAGTTGATTTACAATGTTATGTTAATTTCTGCTATATAGCAAAGTGATTCAGATATATATATATATATACACATACACACATTCTTTTCCATTATGATTTATCACAGGATATTGAATACAGTTCCAGTGCTATGCAGTAGGACCTTGTTTATCCACTCTATATATAATAGTTTGCATCTACTAACCCGAAACTCCCACTCTGTCCTTCTCTCATCCTTTCTCCACCTTGACAACTGCAGATCTGTTCTCTATGTCTATGAGTCTTTACCTGTTGTGTAGATGAGTTAATTTGTGTCATATTTTAGATTCCACATACAAGTGGTACCATATGTACTTGTATTTGTCTAACTTACTTCGTTTCGTATGATAATCTCTAAGTCTATCTATGTTGCTGCAAACGGCATTATTTTCCATTTTTATGGCTGAGTAGTATTCCATTGTCTATACATACCACATCTTCTTTATCCATTTATCTGCTGATGAACATTTGGGTTATTTCCATGTCTTGATTGTTGTGAATAGTGCCACTATCTTTTCATTTTCTTGGTAGTATCCTTTGCGGTACAAACTTTTAATTTGATTGAGTTCATTTTATCTACTTTTCCTTTTACCGCTTATTGCTTTTGCTTTTGGTGACATAAATGATTAACCATTGCTAAATTCAATTCAACAATGAATTACCCTTGCATTTTCTTTTAAGACTTTTGTAGTATATACTTGCTTTACAACGTTGTATTAGTTTCTGCTGTATAGCAAAATGAATCAGCTACTTTGTTGTTTAGTCGCTACATTGTGTCCAACCCTTTCCTGACCCAATGGACTGTAGCCTGCCAAACTCCTCTGCCTATGGGATTTCCTAGGTGAGAATAGTGGAGTGGGTTGCCAATTCCTTCTCCAGGAGATCTTCTCAACTCAGGAATTGAACCTGCATCTCCTGCATTACAGGCAGATTTTTTACCGCTGAGCCATCAAGGAAGCCATATATCCCCTCTTTTTTAGCTTTCCTTCCCATTTTGGTCACCACAGATCATTGAGTAGAGTTCCTTGTGCTGTACAGTAGGGTCTCATTAATTATCTATTTTATACATAGTTTCAGTAGTGTATATATGTCAATCACAATCTCAGTCTCCCAATTCATCCCACACACCCCTCTTCCCCCTGGTATCTATATGTTTGTTCTCTCTGTCTGTGTCTCTATTTCTGCTTTGTAAATAAGATTGTCTATACCAATTTTTTCAGATTCCACATATATGTATTAATATATGATATTTATTTTTCTGACTTGCTTCACTCTATAGGTCTCTAGGTCCATACATGTCTATGGAAATGTCCCAGTTTTGTTCCTTTTTATGTCTGAGTAATATTCCATTGTATTTTGTTTGTACCATATTTTCTTTATCCATCTCTCTGTTGATAAACATTTAGATTGCTTCCATATCCTGGCTGTTGTAAATAGTGCTGCAGTGAACATAGGGGTGCATATACCGTTTTGAATTATGGTTTTGTCCAAGTGTATGCCCAGGAGTGGGATTGCTGGATCACGTATGGTACTTCTGTTTTTAGTTTTTTAAGAAACCTCCATACTGTTCTCCATAGTGACCATATCAATTTACATTCCCACCAACAGTGTAAGAACATTCTCTTTTTCTTCACACCCTCTCCAGCATTTATTGTTTGTAGATTTTTTGATGATGGCCATTCTGACAGTGTGAGGTGATACCTTGTTGTAGTTTTTGATTTGCACTTCCCTAATTAGTGATGTTTAGCATCCTTTATGTGTTTTTTAGCCATCTGTATATCTTCCTTGGAGAAATGTTTGTTTAGATTTTCTGCCCATTTTTTGGTTGGGTTGTGTGTGTTTTTTTTAATTGAGCCGCAGGAACTGTTTGTATACAGGTTTGGAGATTAATCCTTTGTCAGTTGCTTCACTTGCAGATACTTTCTCCCTTTCTGCGGGTTGTTTTTTCTGTCTTGTTTATGGTTTCTTTTGCTGTGCAAAAGCTTTTAACTTTAATTAGGTCTCATTTCTTTATTTTTGTTTTTATTTTCATTACTCTGGGAGGTGAGTCAGAAAAGATCTTATGTCATAGTGTTCTGCCTATGTTCTCCTTTAATAAGAGTTTCATTGTGTCCAACCCTACGTTTAGGTCTTTAATCCATTTTGAGTTTATTTTTGTGTATGGTGTTGGGAAGTGTTCTAATTTCATTCTTTTACATTCGATGTCCAGTTTTCCCCGCACCACTTATTGAAGAGTCTGTCTTTCTCCATTGTATGTTTTTGCCCTCTTTGTCATAGAAATTAGGTGACCATAGGTGGGCGAGTTTATCTCTGAGCAGTCTATCCAATTATTGATCTATATTTCTGTTTTTGTGCCTGTACCATACTGTCTTGATTACTGTTGCCTGGTTATGAAATTGGGGAAGTATATCCTCCAACTTTGTCCTTTTTCAGTAGTTTATTTGCTATTCTGTGTCCTTTGAATTTCCATGTGAATTTTAGAATCAGCTTTTCAATTTCTACAAAGAAGTCAGCTGGGATTTTGATAGGCGTTCTGTTTAATCTTGAGAGCAGTTTGAGGAACATTGCCATTTTAAGCTTTCCAGTCCATGAACATGAGATGTTTTTCCATTTATTTAGATCTTCTTTAGTTTCAACAATATTTTGTAGTTTTCAGAGTGTAAGTTTTACATGTCTTTTGTTAAATGTATTCCTGAGCATTTGATTCTTTGTAATGTTATTGTAAATGGAATTGTTTTCTTAATTTATTTTTCAGGTTGTTCATTGTAAATATAGCTACCAACTTAATTTTTAGTGTATTAATCCCACCAGAGAATTTTAGAAAAAGTGCCACATAATTTATGAATGCAACAACAGTTTTTCTGTTAGTTTTGGTTATCTTTGAATAAAAAATTTCATTTTAAATTTACATTGACTTATAGAAATCCTTTAAACTGTTTTCATGGATTAATTTCTAACATTTGTGACAAAGGGGAGATGTTATTTTTCAGTACATAGCTGTAAAGTCTAATATAAGGGCTTGCTTTGTACTACTTGTGTACATATGTACAATTACCAGGTATTTCCTTGCTGTATGTTTCTAACTCCCCAGTTATTCAATATTTAAATAAATGAGCTGGGAAACATATTACCATTATAGAAAGAATGGCATGATTGAATCCCATTCACTTATCACTTTGCTTTATCATTTACTAACTCATGGCTCCCACCCCCTAAATTATTTTGCTGCAAAGCTGGACATTGTATTGTTTCATCTATAAATTATATAGGTATACTTTTTCTAGACAGATTTACTCTTTGTAGCTATCTTATATTGGAATAAAGCCTGCTCTAATTGACTTCGCTTAGAAGATGGTTAGTGTATTAGGAAAGAAGAGTCAATAACTAAATTTTGTTTTTATTTTGATACACAGGGGTCCAGATCTTACGTAAAATGGATGTGTCTCACACTAGATGATGGATATTAAGTAGAAAATCTATTTAGTAAAATCTAAGCTGCCATGGAAGAAATACCAGTTAAAGTTGCTATAAGAATTAGACCTCTGCTGTGCAAAGAAGTTCTTCATAATCATCAAGCTTGTGTGAGAGTTATTCCAAACACCCAACAAATTATCATTGGGAGAGATAGAATCTTTACTTTTGATTTTGTTTTTGGCAAAAATTCCACTCAAGATGAAGTTTATAATACCTGTATAAAGCCATTAGTGTTGTCGCTCATTGAGGGCTATAATGCAACCGTTTTTGCCTATGGACAGACTGGATCTGGGAAGACATACACCATCGGAGGAGGCCATGTTGGTAAGATTCTTATACTCTGACTTTTATTTGAGATAATAGAAAGAAGTTGAAATACTACAGTGCCCGGCACATAGTAGGTGCTTAGCATATTGATTGAATGAAATAATGAATAGGATAATTAGATGTGTTCATAAGATCATTTTTGAAAGATTTGTTTTTAAATATTGAAGTTTCATTAAACAGTTTAATTTATCATGATGTTTGCTTGAGAAAAGACCTTTAAGACAATATTCAGTGTTCAGCTCTTTGTCATTTTTTCACAGTTCTGAGATATAATTGACTTGTAACATGGTGTTAGTCCAAAGTATATAGTGTAATGATTTGATATATCTATATATTGCAGAATGATATAGCTTAACGTTAGTCACCTCACATAACTGCATGTTTTTCTTGTGATGTGAACTTGTAAATTCTACTGTCTTAACAGTTTTCAAATATACAATACAGATTGTTAAGTATAATCACCATGCTGTACATTACATCCCAGAACTTAATTATCTCATAGCTGAAAGTTTTTACCTTTTGAGCACCTTCACCCATTTTGCCACCTCCCAACCCTGGCCTCTGGCAACACTTTCTCATTTTGAACAGAACTTCAAATAAGAGAGAAATGAGTTAACATGATCAGATTTTGCATCTTTTAGTATTATAAATGTTGAGAGCCCTGCAACTAAGACATAGAGGCAGTAGCAGAAACATATTATGTAAAGTGTTTTTAAACATTTTCTAGCCAGATTTCTATTTTATTTTTCTAGCTTTAATGAGGTGTAATTGACAAATACAGTTGTAAAATATTTAAAGTGTACAAAACTTAGAGGCAGTAGGAGAAATGTATTATGTAAAGTGTTTTTTAAACATTTTCTAGCCAGATTTCTATTTTATTTTTCTAGCTTTATTGAGGTATAATTGACAAATACAGTTGTAAAATATTTAAAGTGTACAGCGTCATTATTAGATAAACGTATACGGTATGAAAGGATTCCTCCCATCCAGTTAACATATCCATCACCTCATGTATAAGCAAATTTTTACTTTTATAACAATATTTTTGGATAGAAATTCTGTTGTTTGTAATTCTAGTTGAGAAAGGCGGGATCATAGGATTTTCTTTAGAGCTGGAAGGAACCTTGAAAGTAGTTTCTCTTCCTTTCTTTGGCTCCAGCCAAAGAGCAATGAAGGGCTTGTTCAGTTAGGTGGCTCGTGATGGAGCTGAGATTGAGAGCTAGGTTCTCTGCTGAGATCGTTTACTGTATTGGTTCCTCCCCGCCCCCCCCACTAAAAACAAACTTTGAATGTTGTGCATATGTATCATGGTCTAAAATTATTGTTAATATTCTGTCTATGTGTAATGATTCTCAGTGTGTTTGCTTTGATGCTTCTCAAACACTAAATACGTGACTTTCAGGAACATCTCTTTTTATAAGCAGGGATTGGTAGGGAGTTAGAGGGCAGCTGTGTTGTCTGATGCAGCTCTCATTCCAAGATTAAATGGAGGAGTTGTAAGTACCCAATATCTCCTACCCCTTCCCGTTTTTTAGAATCACAGTGATATACAATTAAGAGATTAAAGATACTAGATTATTTTAGGGTCTCATGATAAATAGTTCAGTTTTTTTCTACTACAAGTTGTGGGTTTTTTTGAACACTTAGCTTTGTTTTTTTGATTGGCATATGTTTTATGTTCTTTAAGACTTAGTATATGCCTTATACTAATAAGAGTTATAAAATTTTCACAGCTTGGTGACATACAGCTAAATTGTTTTTTAAAAGGCCATGAATCCAATCTTAATTCCTTAAGGGAAAATGTTATTTAAGTTATCTATTGTCCTAAAACATTTTAATTGGTCTAAATACTTCATTCCAAAAGAAATATCACCATTAGGAATAATTTTTGATTCCCCCCTACCCAGTTAAAAAAATTAATGTGAATTATAAAAAGAATTGCATATGATGCTTAAGAAATCAAATTGAACAAATGAAAGCTTTTTTCATTCCTAGGAAATAACAGCTTGCTGTGTACATTACTGTCTAGAGTCCTCTATACATTTTCTAGGCTTACTACAAGTATTCACACATGTAGTTTTTGTTTTTTTGTTATTTGTCTATTTAATGAGGTATTTTATACCTATAATTCTGTAACTTTTTTTTATTTAACAGTATAAAATATCATTTCATTTCTTCCCATTTAGGTCATAGGATTTCACCTTTTTTTTTTTGACTGCACATATAATATTCCGTAGTTTAAATGGATCATAGTTCATCCATTTCAGCATAAAGGGACAGTATTAATGATTAGGTTTGATTTTTACTGTTATAAAAAGTTGCAAGGGGTTTCCTGGTGGTCTAGTGGTTATGATTTGGTGTTTTCACCACCATGGCCTAGGTTCAGTCCCTGGTCAGGGAACTTAGATCCCACAAGCTTCGGAGTGCCCCCCCAAAAAGTTGCAGTGTGTATCTTGGTACATTTAACTTTGGATCCATGTGCTAGTATTTCTGTAGAATAGATTCCTAGAAGTAAATTTGTTGAGTAATGGGTGTGTGCTAATTTGCTTCGGTCGTGTCCAATTCTGTGCGACCCTGTGGACTGCATACTGCCAGGCTCCTCTGTCCATGGGATTTTCCAGGCAGGAATACTAAAATGGGTTGCCATGCCCTCTTCCAGGGGATCTTCCCAACGCTGGGATCGAAACTACCTCTCTTATGTCTCCTGCATTGGCAGGCCGATTCTTTACCATGAGTGCTACGTGTGTGCACATTTAAAATGTGAATAGATAGTGACAAATTATTCCCCAAAAACAGTGTACCTGTGTATATTTCCACTACCAATATATGAAAGCCATTTATTTGCTCTTATCCTTGCCAGTCGCAGGAACTCATAAATTCAAAATATTTCTCTCACCATCTGGTAGGTGAAAAATTAAACTTTGTTTGAAGTTGCATTTCTTGATGTATTTGTGAAAATAGCATTTTCAATTTCCCAGGCTACCTATAGAGCACCAATTCTAGGTCAGCCATCTACTGTTTGATTATTGACCGTGCAAATAATGTTTTTTTCTCCAGTAAACGATTGCATTTGCAGTGGCTAGGGCTTCCCTGGTGGCTCAGATGGTAAAGAATCCGCTTGCAATGTGGGACACCTGGATTCAGTCCCTGGGTTGGGAAGGTCCCCTGGAGGAGGGGATGGCGACTTACTCCAGTATTCTTGTCTGGAGAATCCCCATGGACAGAGGAGCCTGGAGGGCTATATAGTCCATGGGGTAGCAAAGAGTCGGACAGGACTAAGCGACTAAGCACAGCACAGGGTACCATGTTAGGCACTGGGGTAAAATGAAAAAAAAATTTTTTTTCAGTGTAATACTTATTGAAAGTCACACTCATTTTCCTTCTTTTCAGAACCTTGAAGTTGCCAACTTTTACCAAGCATAATGTCTAAAAACTTTCATTTGCATACTCTTTAAATAGTATATAAAAGCTAAATGATGGCTGTTGAAGTATAAAACTTTATAGTTTCTTTCTGAAATAGTCTGTTTCAGGAATATAGGTGTGACATTGAATATGGGTGTTAGGTAAAAGACGACCAGGTACACCAAAAAATGTTTAACAGGCTTTAATGGCGAAGCGCTCCCGGGTGGGGTTCCTGGACCGAACGGGGCAGGTCGAGGAAATCCGCGCGCTGGGCGTGTTGGAAGTTTGCTTATATACGCACGCTGCGAGGGATGGCTGGGCTAGCGGAAGGTGGTTTGGATAGGTTGCCGGTTCGCGGCGTCGCGAGCTGATAGGTTTCTCTATGCGGCTGGGGCGGGGTGGCTTATGCAAGCGAGGCGGCGCGGTTCATGCAGCTGGGGCAGGGCGGCTTTAGCTGGCGGAGTGTGCTGTCATTGGTCCCCGGGATCCGGGAGGCTCCCTCCCTTAGGGACTTCCCCCACAGGCGGGGGCGAGGAGGGGGCGGCTCGTCATGGCAATCGGCGAAGTTTGCTGTCATTGGTCCCTGGGATCTGGGAGGATCCTCCATTAGGGACTTTCTCGCTGGCGGGAGGGAGAGGAGGGGCGGCCAATCATGGCCCCCGGGCTCTGACCTTACAATGGGATCTTTTGGTTACCAGAATACAGTTTGAAGCTTTAATTATAAATATTATTTGTAATTCAGCTTTTTGTTACATCTTTTGAATTGCTGTGCTTTATCTGTTGAAATGGGAAATGAATGAGCTGTTTCTGATCAGCCTCATATTCTGACTAAGCTAGAATGCATATATAATGCTGGAGTTTATAAATAGTGCTATTGGCTAGTTCCTGGAAACTCTCTAGAAGGCATTTTCACTTTCTTGTACTGGGAAAATCTGCAGCTTCCTTCACTTGCCACACGATGGTGATCTTGCATCTTTTTTGGGTTTTTTGGTGGTGCCCTGGGCAGTGAAAGTGCAGTCCTAACCACTGAACCACCAGGGAGTTCCCCTGTCTTGCATCTTGAATTAAGTGAATGACTGTCCAGGTTAATAAGGCTCAGGTTTTCAGAATGTCTGTTGCCTAAAATTTGAATATTGATAATCTTCAACTTGAAAGCGAGTTGTTTTTAAGGTTCATTTGTAAGCCATTTTTTTGTAGCTTGGAATGTATTTTCCATGAAAGTGAAGGTGTTAGTTCCTCAGTTGTGTCCAACTCTTTGCGACCCCATGGACTATAGCATGCCAGGCTCCTCTGTCCATGGAATTCTCCAGGCAAGAATACCGGAGTCGGTTGCCATTTTCCTGCTCCAGGGGATCTTCCCAACCCGGGGATCGAAGCCAGGTCTCCTGCATTGCAGGTGGATTCTGAACCACCCGGGGAAAAAAGCTCAAGCTTTTTTCAAAATGTGCTTTTTGGCTAAGTGTCAAGAAATATGACACCAATATATTTTTTAAGGGTTCTTGCTAACATAAATGAGTTGCATTCCATTGATTTGGAATACAACAATAGTCTACCTGCATTGTAATAAATGGTCTAAAGAGAGATATTTTAGTGCATAGGACTGTGAGATAAGTTGACCTAACCTGGGCTCAGTTTCTACTACCTCTGTCTGTTTTGAACTTCGTTGGTACCAGTAATGCCTGTTGCATTCCTGGGGCTTTTAGTGTTTCTTTATAAATCTTTTATTTTTGCCTTAAACTGTTTTGTTGTTGTCGTCTTGTCATTTGATTGTCAGCATTTTTGTTTTGTGCTTTTTCCAATTCTATACAGCATATTTAGTTTATTTTTGTAATCTATATTTAAAACTTTTAGACTATATATGTATTTCTGAAGGTAAAAATTCAAGTATTACAACTGTGAAAGTTTTCCTTTCTTTTCTCTCCCTGTCCTAACTCCCCAGAGGTAACCATTTTTTTGTGAATTTTTTCAAAGTACCCTTCACATAGATCTATATGTATGTTTTCTTTTACCCAAGTGAAATTTGCTCTGCAGTTTTTTTTTTTCACTTTATGGATCTTAGACATCTGTTTAAAAATAGATGCATGATATACCATTGTTAACCATTCTGCTACTAATGGATTTGTTAGTGTTCGGAATTTTTTCTCAATTACAAGACATCTTCCAGTTCAGTTCAGTTGCTCATTTGTGTCCGACCTTTGTGACCCCATGAACTGCAGCACGCAGGCCTCCCTGTCCATCACCAACTCCCAGAGTTTACCCAAACTCATGTTCGTTGAGTCAGTGAAGCCATCCAACCACCTCATCTGCTGTCATCCCCTTCTCCTCCTGCCCTCAGTTTTTCCCAGCATCAGGGTCTTTTCAAATGAGTCAGCTCTTCGCATCAGGTGGCCGAAGTATTGGAGTTACAGCTTCAACATCAATCCTTCCAATGAACATCCAGGACTGATCTCCTTAAGGATGGACTGGGTGGATCTTCTTGCAGTCCAAGGGATTCTCAAGAGTCTTCAACACCACAGTTCAAAAGCATCAGTTCTTTGGTGCTCAGCTTTCTTTATAGTCCAACTCTCACACCCATACGTGACTAATGGAAAAACCATAGCCTTGACTAGACGGACCTTTGTTGGCAAAGTAATGTCTCTGCTTTTTAATATACTGTCTGCTGCTGTGGCTGCTAAGTCACTTCAGTCATGTCCGACTCTGTGCGACCCTATAGACGGCAGCCCACCAGGCTCCCCCGTCCCTGGGATTCTCCAGGCAAGAACACTGGAGTGGGTTGCCATTTCCTTCTCCAACGCATGAAAGTGAAAAGTGAAAGTGAAGTCGCTTAGTCATGTACGACTCATAGCGACCCTATGGACTGCAGCCTTCCAGGCTCCTTTGTCCATGGGATTTTCCAGGCAAGAGTACTGGAGTGGGTTGCTATTGCCTTCTCTGAATATGCTGTCTAGGTTGGTCATAACTTTCCTTCCAAGGAATGTCTTTTAATTTCACGGCTGCAGTCACCATCTGCAGTGATTTTGGAGCCCCCAAAATAAAGTCTGACACTGTTTCCACTGTTTCTCCATCTATTTCCCATGAAGTGATGGGACCAGATGCCATGATCTTTGTTTTCTGAATGTTGGGCTTTAAGCCAAATTTTTCACTCTCCTCTTTCACTTTCATTAAGAGGCTTTTTAGTTCCTCTTCACTTTCTGCCATAAGGGTGGTGTTATCTGCATATCTGAGGTTATTGATATTTCTCCCGGCAATCTTGATTCCAGCTTGTGTTTCTTCCAGTCCAGCGTTTCTCATGATGGACTCTGCATAGAAGTTAAATAAGCAGGGTGACAATATACAGCCTTGACGTACTCCTTTTCCTATTTGGAACCAGTCTGTTGTTCCATGTCCAGTTCTAACTGTTGCTTCCTGACATGCATATAGGTTTCTCAAGAGGCAGGTTCAGGTGGTCTGGTATTCCCATCTGTTTCAAAATTTTCCACCGTTTATTGTGATCCCTACATTCAAAGGCTTTGGCATAGTCAGTAAAGCAGAAACAAAACATCTTTGCTGATCCTTATATAACACATTTGGTTGTATGTGCATGTATTTCCGTAGAACTATCTCTGAGTCAGAGAGTGATTATGGTTTCAACTTTTGAAACTATCGAAACTAATGGTTCTCCAAAAAAGCTGTCCGAGTTTACATTCTCATTGTGTTTTAGAGGACCGATTTGCTCACCTTGAGGAAATGGGGCATAATCAATTTTAAAAATCTTTGCTCACATGGTATTTTAAACAGTGAATAATCATAGTGATCAGATCATTGTGAACAGTCTTTCATCAGTTACAACAGTGTGATTTTAATAATATTTTAGTGTTAATAATTGAGAGAATGCTGGTTAATTCAGTCTTTACTGTATCTTAAAATAATTAATAGCATTGCCCACTTCCCCTTTCTCTACCCACTCCACGTGCCATCCACCATCCCACGTCTCTGCTCCTCTCTGTAGCAGAACTTTGAAAGTGTCATTCATCTGTGACTCATGGTGTCAGTTCTCTCCATCTGACACGGCAGTTGTCAAGATATCACAGATGACCTTCACTTTATTAAATGTGTTGGTCATTCCAGTCAAACTGGCCTTTCAGCAAACTTGGTACATACTCTTCACTTGGATTTCAGGTCACCACATTCATAGTTTTCCTCCTACTCTCTTGCTAGTAGGTCCTCTTAAGTGAACCCACAAATGGTTAAATGCCCAGAGCTCACTCTTTGGTGCTCTTCTCTTCTGACTCTCAGCGGTTCCTCTTGATCTCAACCAGCCCCATGATATTAAATACTGTTAGGTAAAAGACGACCAGGTACACCCCAAAAATGTTTAACGGGCTTTAATGGCGAAGCGCTCCCGGGCGGGTTCCCGGACCCGATAGGGGCAGGTCGAGGAAATCCGCGCGCCCGGACCGCGTTGGAAGTTTGTTTATATATGCACTTTGCGAGGGATGGCTGGGCTAGCGGATGGAGGTTTGGATAGGCTGCTGGTTCGTGGCGTCGCGAGCTGATAGGTTTCTCTATGCGGCTGGGGTGGGGCGGCTTTAGCTGTCAGAGTGTGCTGTCATTGGTCCCTGGCATCTGGGAGGCTCCTTCCGTTAGGGACTGAGGAGGGGGCGGCTCGTCATGGCAACCGGCGAAGTGTGCTGTCATTGGTCCCTGGGATCTGGGAGGATCCTCCGTTAGGGACTTCCTCACCGGCGGGAAGGAGAGGAGGGGCGGCCCATCATGGCCCCCGGGGTCCGACCTTACAAATACCATCTATATGTAGCTACCTGACTTCCAATTTTTAACCTCCAGTCCAGACTACTGTCTTGAACTCTGATCTCGTATATCCAATCACACCCTCTTAGTTGTATCCTTAGTAGATATCTCACACTTAATAAATCAAAAAATGAACTTCTGCCATTTTTCCCTTAAATTAACTCAACACACACTCTTCCCCTTGTCAGTTGATGACAGCTCCACTTGCTCAAGGCAAAACCTTAGAGTTGTCCTTGACTCATCACTTTCCCTCACATTCTGCATCCAGCCTGTCAGGGCATCTTAATGGCTCTCCCTTCAACATAAATCTAGAATCTGGTCACTTGTCATCTTTCTCTGCTGCCAACTTTGTGTCACCATCATGTCCTCTTCTCCCTTGAACTCTCTAGATTCCTGGGTTAGTGCAGTGGTCTCCTAAGTGGTCTCCCACTTCTACCCCTGCCCTTCTATGATCGATGTAAAACCCAGCAGATAGAGTGGTCTCTTAAATTCCAGCTTACTGCTCTGCTCCAGTGAGACTCATGTCACTCAGAATACGACCTAAAGCCTATCGTGGTCTACAGGCACCTGCATGCTCTGATTTCTGTCACCTCTCTGACCTTGTACCCTGCCTCTCTCCCCTTGGTCCCTCTGCTCCAGCTACACTGGCTTCCTTTGTTTCTGGACCACACTATTTTAGCACATTTGCCCTTGCTGTTCTGTCTGGGACACTCAGATATATACATGGCTCCTCTGCCACCTCATTCAAGTTTCTCCTCAAATGTCACCTTTTCTGTGATGCCCACATTATGACTTTCCAATTTAAAGTTGCAATCGCCTTCCACCCAAATACCCTTACACCTCCAGTCCCCCTTACCTTGCCGTATTTTTTCTCCAGGCATACCTAATGCCTTTTAATATATGATATAATTCATTTATTCTTCTTTTGCTGTTATCTGTCTCTCCTAGTACAGTTCCATAAGGGCAGGGATCTTTTCCCTGATTTGTTCACTGATGGTTCCTGGGGTCCTAGAATACTGCCTGGCACATAGTAGGTACTATATAAATATTTAATGAATGCATGAATGAAGTTTGAGTAAGCACACGCATGTGAAAACTTTTGCTCCTGAATTTTATAGTTACGGTTTTTAAAAATTTGTAATAGAAATTTGAGAAAGTAAATTTATTGATGGTAATTTTTTTAATCTTTAAAAATTTATTTTGAATGGGAGGATAATTGCTTTACAGTGTTGTGTTGGTTTCTGCCATACAGCAGTGTGAATCAGCCATAAGTATTCATATATCCCTTCCCTCTTGAATTTCCCTCCCACTCTCCCCACCCTATTCCCACCCCTCTAGGCTGTTACAGAGCTCTAGATTGAGCTTCCTGATTGTAAATTTATTGCTTGTAGCTTTTCTTATATCTTAAGTTTCAGATGGGCTTTCTTTTTCTAAATTTTCAGCTTCAGTTGTGGAGGGTCAAAAAGGTATCATTCCTCGTGCTATCCAAGAAATATTTCAAAACATCTCCGGAAAGCCTAGCATTGACTTTAATATAAAAGTGTCTTATATAGAAGTATACAAGGAAGACCTAAGAGATCTTCTAGAATTGGAGACATCAGTAAAAGATCTTCACATCCGAGAAGATGAAAAGGGAAACACAGGTGAAGTAGCCTACTTAATTAATAGCCTTCATTAGCAAATGAATATGATCTAGTTCAGTTTCTGGACATTTTCCAAGGATTCTTTAAAAATAGACATAGAAACAAAATGAATTTGTTTTTACTTTTAAATGGAGTCACCTAGGTAAAAAGTAGAAGTTCAGACCACTTGGTATGATGAAGTTATTAAGTTGTAATTCAAAATGTAGCTGACGCTTGAACAATGTGGAGGGGGTTGGCAGTTAGGGGTGTTGACCCCCAATGCAGTCAGAAATCCAAGCACAACTTACAGTTGGCTTCTGTATCAATGGTACTGCATCAGTGGATTCAACCAGTCTCAGATCGTGTATTACTGTAGTATGTTACTATTGAAAAAAAAAAAAAAAAGCCATGTGTAAGTGGACCTGCACAGTTCAAACCCATGTTGCTGAAGGATCAACTGTATTTATTTCCAATAATCTGCCCCCTTCCTGGTCTGACCTTAAGAAAGACTATGACATAGGCTAAATTAGTTTTGCACTCTTTTTTTTCTCGCAGAGTTACCCTGAGATGGGGATGGCTTCTCCCTTTTGTGTTCATCCAAGTTGATCCAGAACTGTCCTTTCTGCCTTTCTGATTTGGTCCCAGCACACCTGTTGCTTCCTCTTTTTTTAAAAGAATTTAATTTAGAGTTTTTGTGTTTGCTCCTTCATACTGACATTTAATATCTGTCCTCTGTTGTTGTGCTTCTCAAGGTTTGACTTTTTGTACTGTCAACTTGTTAATATCATTAAATGTCTGTTTGGAAATAGGAGAAGGTGAGAATGGGAAGGTCAAAATACAAGTATTTTAAAGAATAACACTTTCCACTTTTTTGTTTTAAAAGATAATATGTTCAACATAAAACATTTAGAAAACATAGTAAAGTATAAGGAAGAAAGTTAAAGTTCAGAACTCAATTTTGGCGTGTTTTCTTCCAGATTTCTTTCTCTATTTCTTTCTCTGATTTTAAAAAATTAGACTTGCAACTCCATGTATCATATTATATCTTATATTTTTACTTAATATTTATATTGTAAGAATTTCCACACCATTAAATATTTTTCAAATTTATGACTTTATGTGGTAATTTTATCTTCTGAATATATAATCTATTTGACTAACAGTCCGTTGTTGGACCTTACATTTAGGTTTTGGATTTTCCTGATTATTAGTAACAGTGACTGTTATTGCATGTCTTCTGCTAGAAAACTCATTTAGTAGAATCTTGCTGGAGATAAAGGATCCTGCCAGAGGCATTTCCTAGCGGTTAGGAAAATAAGATTGTTAGCTCCTTCATTGGCCTGCAGGGGGCAGTAAAGCTTGTCTCCTTGTAGGCCCTGTCTTTGCAGCCCTAGCATTCCTGAGTGTTTGAAGGAATTGGGTTTTGGTTTTTTTTTTTAGAAAGAAAACATACATGGTACTCTGTGGCCTTATTAGATACTTTTGTATAGTTTATCTTTTCTAGACAAAATTCAGACTGATGTTTTGAGCTTCTGTATCTTATAAAATGTAATTATTGAATGTTTTTATCTTTTATTAAAAGTTACAAAAATAATACATTTGTTGTAAAATAGAAGGTACAGAAGTGTATACTGTCACTCCTGATAAGCTTAATGATCAAAATACTTCATAACTGATAGCAATCCTGCAAAAATTTTAGTAGAATGTAAGTCTTAAGACAAATTGCTGCTTACCTTATAAAATGTCCCACTCACAACCCACATGCACTTGTTTGACATATGTATTGAGTTTCTGTGTGTCAAGTGGTAGTTGGTATCCAGCCTGGATGCTACACAATTAGCATCACCTTGGAAGTTTTCTTTTTTTTTAAAGCATTTTTATTTTTTTGGACTATGCTGGATCTTCGTTGCAGCATGCAATCTTCTCTAGTCATGGTGCAAGGGTGACATGTGGGATCTAGTTCCCTGCCCAGGGATTGAACCCAGATTCCTTGCATTGGGAATGCAGAGTCTTAGCCACTGGACCACCAGGGAAGTCCCACCTTGGAAGTTTTTTAAGAAATATTGATTTCTGTGCCCCACTTTTCATAAATTCTGATGAAGTAGTATAGGATAGGGCATGGGTGTTGGTACTTTCCCTTTTATAAAGGTCCCAGGTGATTTTCAGCTGGGTTTGAGGACCATAGTTAGTGCCAAGCTATAGCCTAGCATTAGAAAACTTTTTAAAAGTCATGCTATGATTTATGTTTACATTGTCATATTTTATAATCACCATAATTTAGCACTCCCTGTTGTAGTACAGGTACTTTAGAAATTTAAATGAACTGGGCTGTTAAGAAGAGTTGTCATGTTGAAAACAAGGCAAAAAAGTGAATATTGTTTCAAGAAAGAGTGACATGTTAGGATATGATTAAAGAGGAAGCATGATGCTGTAACTTGAGCACAGATTTATTGCTGTGATTCAAATCCCAAATCTGCCTACTCCTGTTTGATATATTTTTGGATATAAACGGATAATGCATGTAGTAAGCTTCAGTTTTTTTTGGTTCTATTCTGCCATTGAAATAGAAGCTTTTTTGCTTTTTTTGAGTTGCCTTGCACTCTGATGTTACATAGGGGAAACCTGTTTTTTGGAATGAATAACCAGCTTTATTTATACTGAAATATTCATTTATCACTGGGTATGTGGTAAAAAAAACCTTATTAGGATGGCTTGAATATTAAAGAAACTCAAAAGAGGCTAATTTCTTTCAATTAATTTACTACTTACTAATTCTTTTGAGTTATATAGATAATTAATCTATAATCTTTTAATCAGTATGTTAGGCTCTACAAATCAAAATACTGGAATCAAGAATTTTTCTTTTATCAGCCATCTTAAAGAATTGAATGTGATTCCAAAAAAAAACACCCTAAATTGTTTAAAACATATATGCATATATTACATCTTTTAGAATTTAAACATCAAAATGAATGCCTTCTATTAAAATAATCCTGTTAGAAGGTTATCTAAAATTATTTAATGATGTTGCTGATGTTACTTTTTTCTTTTAATGCCATTGATAGAAAAGCTTTGTATTGGAGTATAACTGATTAATAAACAATGTTATGATAGTTTTAGGTGAACAAGGAAGGAACTCAGCCATACATATACATGTATCTGTTCTCTCCCCTGGATCCCATCCAGGCTGCCATATAAATTGATCAGAGTTCCATCTGCTACAGTAGGTCCTTGTTGGTTATCCATTTTAAATACAGATACTGATTTTTTTTTTTTTTTCAAAGGGCCTGTCTTAGCTGGGCAGCTTAGCAAATGAAAATTGTTGTGTGGTTAACTTAACTCTACTGTATTTTGATTAAAACTTGTTTTACAAACTTGCTGTTGCTGTTTTAAGTGATTGTTGGGGCCAAGGAATGCCAAGTGGAGAGTGCAGATGAAGTGATGAGTCTCCTGGAGATGGGAAATGCAGCCAGGCATACGGGTACGACCCAAATGAATGAGCACTCCAGTAGATCACACGCAATTTTCACCATCAGCCTTTGTCAAGTGGACAAAAATAGAAAGGCAGCTGAAGATGGATCATGGCATTCCCATCGGCATATTGTCTCAAAGTTCCACTTTGTGGATTTGGCTGGATCAGAAAGAGTAACCAAAACGGGGAATACTGGCGAACGTTTCAAAGAATCCATTCAGATTAACAGTGGGTTGCTGGCTTTAGGAAATGTAATAAGTGCTCTTGGAGACCCACGCAAGAAGAGTTCACATATTCCATACAGGGATGCTAAAATTACCCGGCTTCTGAAAGACTCCTTGGGAGGCAGTGCCAAGACCGTCATGATCACTTGTGTCAGTCCATCCTCCTCAGATTTTGACGAGTCCTTAAATTCTCTCAAATATGCTAACAGAGCACGCAACATTAGAAACAAACCCACCTTAAACTTTAGCCCTGAGTCAGACCGTATGGACGAAATGGAATTTGAGATTAAGTTGCTTCGAGAAGCTTTGCAAAGCCAGCAGGCTAGTAGCAGCCAAACTAGCCAGATCCATCAGGAGGGGACTCCTGATAAAAATAAGATCCATTCTCTTGAGGAGCAAGTCACTCAGCTACAAGGAGAATGTCTGGGTTACCAAAACTGTTTAGAGGAAGCCTTTACCTTCCTGGTGGATTTAAAAGATTCTGTGAGACTAAACGAAAAGCAGCAACACAAACTGCAGGAATGGTTTAACATGACCCAGGAGGTCACCTTGTTCAGAGGACACCGGGCCGTTGGAAACCTGGAAGAAGGACCACAGCATATTACAGTTCTCCAGCTGAAGCGAGAGCTTAAGAAATGCCAGGTACTTAGACACCACCTTAGTAGGTAACTTGTTTAAAGACTAAATTTATTTGGGCAAGTAAGAGTCATTTTGGGGTTTCAGAAGTTTTAGTCTTTTTTTTTTTAAAGAGTTATATGTAAAATCTCATTTGCCTTTTCTCTTTTTTTCTCCCTTTTCTTTTCCTGTTGCTTTTCCTGTTACCCTGTTTTTTCTCTGTTTTCTTCTCCTCGTTTTCTTAGCTCCTTCTCTTTTCTCCTGATATTTTAGTTTGTTGTATTTATTAAGTAGACTCTTGTGAACCTGGTTATTAATTTAGAGAATGAAAAGAAACACAGTTTCAGAAACAATATTAAGTTAAATTTTATTGTTTTTAATCCCTCTTTAGGTCAGTGCTTTTTGAAAGAAAAGTACTTCATCTCGAGATTGGAGTTTTGATTCTTTAGAGAAATCATCATGTTTGATAATATTTAAGGAATGTAGCTATGTACATGTATACATATTATATATATGTTAAACTAAGAGTTACATTTCTCTACTTGTCATTCATAAAGACATTTATTATTTAAAGATTATGTGTCATTGGGGAAATAATGGAGAACAGACATACCTATTTATGCTTATGTGGCATTTGCATTCTGGTAGGCAAATGGATCGGAGAAGGCAGTGGCACCCCACTCCAGTACTCTTGCCTGGAAAATCCCATGGACAGAGGAGTCTGGAAGGCTGCAGTCCATGGGGTCACTGAGGGTTGGACACGACTGAGCGACTTCACTTTTCACTTTCATGCATTGGAGAAGGAAATGGCAACCCACTCTAGTGTTCTTGCCTTGGAGAATCCCAGGGATGGGGGAGCCTGGTGGGCTGCCGTCAATGGGGTCACACAGAGTCGGACACGGCTGAAGCGACTTAGCAGCAGCAGCAGCAGCAGGCAAATGGTTATTCCACCATTTTTTTAAACATAGGAAAACATATAGGTAATAAGATAGCTTTCTAGTTGGAAATCTTTCTTCAGTATCTTTTTTAGTGTGTATTAGAAAGAAACCTCTATTACAGCAATTCTCAAACTTTTTTCTCACAAGGCTACTTTCTTCAAATTGAGGTCCCCTAAAGATCTTTTGTTGATGTAGTTTGTATCTATTCATATTTACTGTATTAGAATTAAAACAGAAAATGTAAACTACTAGTTCACTCAGAACTAGCAATAATAACCCGATTAATGTTAACATAAGGAGCATTTTTTCATGAAAAATAACTATTTTCCAAAACAAAAAATTTAGTAAGAGTGGAATTGCTTTATATTTTTGCGACTCTTTTCATGTCTGACTTAATAGAAGACAGGTGGATTCTCATATCTCTCAGCAATCACTTTGTTGCAATATATTTAGTTGAAGTGTGTGAAGAAAATCCAGACTCATCTAGACTTGTAGTTGGAGGGGAAGAATATATTAGTGATTTTTTCAGGTAATTGTGAATATCCTTTGATATTACATCAAAACTCAACAAGTAGAAATTTCCTAATGGTTACTTGTGTGGGATTTGAAACCATTTTGTTACATTACAGTTCACTGATTTTTATCTTACATTTTGAATGGATCTTTTATCCACATGTGATTTTTGAATCAGCATGCATTGGATACTTGAGAAATATTTGTTTACTAAGTTATGAAGATTTTTCAGTGTTAACAGATTCACAATATAATATTAAAAAATCACATTTATTAATATCACCTCTGATCTCACCTCCTGCAAAATCTTTAAGTATTAGGAGCTGTCAAGTTTATGGTAGCAGAAATGTTTTCCAAAATTCTGATTTTTGTACGAAACTTGAATTTTATCATTTGCAGTAAATACTGTTAGTTGTTTTCCTTGAAATGATGTCACACACCCAAATGTGAATAGCTTATCTGTTGTTCTTTACAGTAAAAATAGCACCCTATGAAAAATGTGGCTACTTTAGCTTGTAACTCAACAATTGCACAAGATTTTTTGCACCAGGTAACTCTCCTCCTTCAGCATACAGAAGAACTACTTTATGCCTGCCCATTTTGACACATAGAATACTAAAAAAAAATGCTCATGTGCTGAGATTTAATAAAATCATTTTTATTGCTTCATCAGGATATTCTTAAGTGGTTCTCCATCCTCTCATAAATACCTCTTAAGGGACTTTGTTGCTTTTTTCCTCCATGATTTGAACACAGGAGCAGTATGTGAACATGAATATACTCTACAGATAAACACTTTTTAAAAACACTTTTAAATAAAAAATAAACAATAAAGCTGTAGTTTATAAAGTACACGTCACAACACTATATGCAGCACTGGGAGAACAATCACGTTGTAAGCTCTCAGACTGACAGTTAATTGCCCAGAGCAGAGGATATGGGCTAATGAATATTTTATTTTAAAAAGAGAAAAGTCATAAAGGTCACGTAAACAGGGTTATAAGGACCATCAGGGTCATGCATCCTGTCCTGTGTGGTCATTCAACATCCCAAGCAGAAAAAAGAAGAAACTCTCCCAAAGCCCCAAGGGAAGGCTGTGGCAAAATCAAGGCTGGCCTCAGTCCATGGGTTCCCAGTGGAGAGGCCTGTCCATCTCCATGCCACCACCTGAGGAGTCATGTGCATGCTGTGTTTTTGAGAATGCAATTTTTTTTGCAAATCAGCTACTCATTCTTCTCTTTTCCTGTGTCTTAGTGGAAAGAGCACAGGCTTTGGATCCAGACAGGCCCTGAGGTTGACTGTCAGGAGTTTGGTTTATCCACTGTGTTGTCCTGGAATGGTGTTCACTCACTAAACTTCAGTTTCTTCATGAAAATGTTTAATTTCTTCAATGAGATGTTTTTAAAATCCCAAGTTACAATCTAGTATAAAGTAAGCCCTTGACCAATGTTGATTTTCTATTTATTTAGTTCAAAATTTAAAAGTATTATTTGCATATTCCAAGTTTATTTGGTGACAGGAATAATTCACCTGGAACTAAGAAAACTATATATTTAACCATGTTTCCAAACATCTTCAAAATATATCTCTTTGTAGTGAAAGGGTGCAAAGTTAGCAAATGTTCTTCTTTTAAATATCCATTATAAATATAGAGCATTCTTATACTATATAGGTCAATTTGGGAAATGTGACCTTTTTGATTTCTGAAGACCCACATTAAAAAACTCATGGCAGTTCTAGAAAACTTGTAAACACCTTATTGAATGTACTGTAGACTTTGAATAACTGGCTTCAGTCTTAAAATACAAGAAATAAAAATAAGGACTATCTTCCTATCTCTTTGGTAACTAATTATTACATTATACCAGTGATAGGTCCTCTCAGCTGTTTCTGCCTTCGTTATAATCGAGAAACAAGAAAAAAAGGGTAAGAAGATTTTAAGAGTCATTGTCAGGCTATCATTAAACCACAGTTTTTGTGGTATTAGGTGATTTCTCTTGAATATTTTCCATGGTGACTCTCTCTTGTGCTTTCTTTCCCCCCTCCCAGTGTGCTCTTGCTGCTGATGAAGTAGTATTTAATCAGAAGGACTTGGAGGTGAAGGAGCTAAAGAATCAAGTGCAAATGATGGTGCAGGAAAACAAAGGACATGTTGTTTCTTTGAAAGAAGCACAAAAAGTGAATAGATTACAGGTAGAGTTAATGTACCTTGCTCTGTGTATTTCACTGGAACAGTACCTGACTAAAATAGCATTCTAAATGATAAGTAGGAATGTTTGCAAAAATAGGTTTCAGTTGAAGAGTTCTGAACACAAGCACCTGAAAGAGTTATTACAGTTTTCCCCTAAATTGGTGTAAAGGGAAAACATTTTTATTGTTAGCTTGACTTATATTTCACAAATATAGAGCCTAATACCCAGGAATTTAATTTGCAAGTCATGTTGTAGTTATCCTTTCTTTATACTTTCCCTTCTGTTGTTTGCCAGAGTAATAGGCAATGGGATATTGTTAAGTGTTGGAAGGTAAACACATCATTTAAAATTTTGATTTGTTAGATTACTGTTTTATTCTCCATCAATGATTTGCTCATTCGGTTTGGCCAAATCTTTCAAAGTCTATGTCTTAGGTTTTCTGTATTAACATGGATGTGCCTTCAGTGTAACATGGTATGTCCCTAAGTATTGGATTGGCTAGAAATTTAGTTTGGATTTTTCCATAAGATATTTTGGGCCAACCCAATATTATACACCCTGGCTGTGAACCCTCCCGTCCCCCATACAGTTCATTTCATTTAAAGCCTTTAGCTTCCTATCAGGGAGTAACTACTGTCCTGAATAATGATCTGATCCAGGAAAAATTAGACTTTAATTTTGACATTACTTTCTTCTTCTTCTTTTTTAACCATTCTATCTCTGTATTAATTTAAAAACATAGCAAAAGTAGTGTTAGTCATTCAGTTGTGTCTGACTCTGCAACCCATGTACTGGAGTCTGCCAGGCTCCTCTGTCCATGGGATTATCCAGGTAAGGATACTGAAGTGGGTTGCCATTCACTTCTCCAGGGGATCTTCCCAATGCAGGGATCAAACCCAAGTGTCCTGCATTGAAGGCGGGTTCTTTACTGTCTGAAAACATATATAAACTAAAATGTGTTGTTCAGTGAATTATCACAAAGAGAACTTCTACCTAACCACCACCAGTTCAAGAAACAGCAAACTGCTAGCCCCAGGAGCTCTCAGTCTCTCCTCGGAGAAAGCTGCTCTCCTAACTTTGATAGTGATAATTTCCTTGCTTTACTTTGTGGTTACTATATATCCTTGAACTCTGCAATTTAAGTTTTGGCATTTTTATAAATTTAATCATTCAATATACATTCTTTAGTATCTGGTTGCTTTTACTGAACATTTTGTCTATTCTGCTTCATCCACGTTTTTGTGTGAAGCTGTAGCTTGGTTAGTTTATAGCTGTGTAGGATATCATTGTATGACTATTTCACAATTTATTTTTCTTTTTACTGTTGCTAGATTTTTTTTCCTATGAATTTTCTCATACATGTCCCCTGGTGCACACACATGCATTTCTTTTGCATTTGTGCCTGAATTGCTAGATCATACATAGGGTAGGCAAATCTTGAACTTTAGTGAATAATACCAAACTTGTTTTCCAGTTTAAACTTGCACCAGCACTGTATGAGCATTCCTGCTATTCCACTTGCTTGCTAGCATTTGTTACTGTGAATTTTTTAGATCTTAGGCAATCTGGTAGGTATGTAATGTTATTTTATTGTGTTTTAAAAAATGTATTTCTTGATTTTAAAAATTTATTTATGTATGGCTGGGCTGGGTCCTTTTTGCTGTGCACAGGCTTCTCTAGTTGTGGAGAGTGGGGGCTACTCTCTAGTTGCAGTGTGTGGGCTTCTCATTTGCAGTAGCTTCTCTTTCTGTAGAGCCTGGGCTCTTGGGTGCGTGGGCTCAGTAGTTGTGTATGGCAGGTATGTAATGTTATTTTATTGTGGTTTTAATTTTCATTTCCCTGATGGCTGGTGAAGTTGAGCACTTTTTCATGTTTTTTCCTTTTTTTTTTGGTCTTTGGGTACCTTCTTTTTTTAAAATTATTTTTGGCCGCACTGGGTCTTTGTTGCTGCACCTGGGCTTTCTCTAGTTGCAGCAGGAGTTACTCTTCATTGCAGTGAGGGCTGTTCTTTGTTGCAGTGAGCAGGCTTCTCATTGCAGTGACTTCCCTTGTTGCATAGCATGGGCTCTAGGCACTTGGGATTAGTAGTTGTGGCACACGTTCTTAGTGTGAGATGTGAGATCTTCCCAGACCAGGGATCGAACCTGTATCCCCTGCATTATAAGGTGGATTCTTAACCACTGGACCACCAGGGAAGTCCTTGGGTACCTTCTTTTGTGAAATGCTCGTTCAAGTCTCCTGCTTGTTTTCCTATTGGACTAAGTCTTCCATTATTATGTTTGCCTTTCATATTTAAGCTCTATAGTCCTGAAACTGATTTTTGTATGTGGGATAAAGTAAAGGTCAAATTTCAGTTTTTTTCCAGGTAGATATCCATTTGTTCCAGCATTATTTATTGAAAAGGCCATCTTTTCACCACTATTCTGAGTGCTGTTTGTCACAAGTCAGGGTTCCTTCATGCATGAATGTATGGTGTATTTCTGGGACTTCTGTTGTATTCCATTGGCTTGCCTGTCTTTGGACCAGTGTCACATTTCTTATTTATTGTAGGTTCCTCATAAGTGTAGATGTATCACTAACCCATGAACTTGGTATATTCCTCCATTTACTCACATTTTCTTTGGTTTTTCTCAGTAATGACTTTTTTGGGTTTATGTTTATATATTGAACATCTTTTGTTAGATTCATTCCCAGATGCTGTATTTTTTTATGTGACTATGAATGGAATCTCTTCAGATTTCCATTTTCTTAATTGTTTGTTGGTATGTGTAACTGTATTGGTTTGTGAATATTGATAGCTTATACCAAGCAACTTGATAAAATTCATTTTTAAATTCTGATATTTTATGTAAATTCTTTTGGATTTTCGTTTATGATTGTGTCATCTGCAAATGATGACATTTTTATTCCTTCATGATCTTTATGCTGCCTTTTTTTTTTTTTAACAATTCTTCATTGACTTTGATCTTCAATACAGTATTGAATACAAGTGGTGATAGGAAATGTTCTTGTCTTGTTTCCAACTATAAATGAAAAGCTTTCACTGTTTCACTATAAGTATCATGTTTGCTGTAGGTATTTTTTTTATTTATTCTTTATCAAACCAAGGAAACATTCTTTGCTGAGAATTTTTATAATGAATGGATATTACATTTTATCAAATGATTTTTCTTTATCATGATTTTCCCACTTTATTCTGTTAATGTGGTGAATTGTACTGATTTTTCAATTTTTACACCAATCTTATATTCCTGAAATAAACCTTTTTTTGGGGGGGTTATGATGTACTGTTATGCTGGGGGTCCCCAAGACCACCCTCAGGTTGGATGTTGTACTTGGAGGACTCAGCATACAGTTGTGCTCATCAGTTCAGTTCAGTCTCGCAGTCGTGTCTAACTCTTTGTGAACCCATGAACTGCAGCACGCCAGGCCTCCCTGTCCATCACCAACGCCTGGAGTCCACCCCAACCCATGTCCATCGAGTCGGTGATGCCATCCAACCATCTCATCCTCTGCTGTCCCCTTCTCCTCCTGCCATCAATCTTTCCCAGCATCAGGGTCTTTTCAAATGAGTCAGCTCTTCGCATCAGGTGGCCAAAGTATTGGAGTTTCAGCTTCATCATTAGTCCTTCCAATGAATACCCAGGACTGATCTTCTTTAGGATGGACTGGTTGGATCTCCTTGCAGTCCAAGGGACTCCCAAGAGTCTTCTCCAATACCACAGTTCAAAAGCATCAATTCTTCGGTGCTCAGCTTTCTTTATGGTCAACTCTCACATCCATACATGACCACTGGAAAAACCATAGCCTTGACTAGACTTACTAGGCATGGACCTAATAAAAGAAAGCAAATGGAACAGGGACATAGAGTGAAGTCCAGAAGAAATCAGGCACAGGCTTCCAAGAACTGTCTCCCAGTGGAGTCACCCACATGTACTTAACTCCCCCAGCAAAGATTGTGGCAACTCACGTGAAGAGTTGTCTACTGAGGAGACTCAGGTTTTATTGAGAACTGGCCATGAAGGCATTCTCTGACCACCATATACCAGAATTCCAGACTAGCAGAAGGAAAGGAAAGCAGGTGTTCAACATAAACCACCTTGTCTGCACAAACACTTTGAGCACAGTGAGCCACTCTTACTTGATAGGGTGTTGGGAACCCTGTTAGGACCCGAGTTCCCAGACACCAGCCGATGAACAACCTCGTATGCAGGTCCTTCAAAGGATAGCAGTCAAGTCTTCTGTGTTAATTTACTCTTTTCTACAAATGTCCTTGATTTGGTTTGTAATTATTTTGTTTAGGATTTTAGCATGTCTATTCATGTGTATATTTTCTTTTCTCAAAATACTCTTGTCAGATACTGTAACAAATTAGGTTAACCTAATAATTATTAGTACTCTTGCCTGGAAAATCCCATGGATGGAGGAGCCTGGAAGGCTGCAGTCCATGGGGTCACTAAGTTGGACATGACCGAGCAACTTCACTTTCACTTTTCACTTCATGCATTGGAGAAGGAAATGGCAACCCACTCCAGTGTTCTTGCCTGGAGGATCCCAGGGACCGGGGAGCCTGGTGGGCTGCCATCTATGGGGTCACACACAGTCGGACACGACTGAAGTGACTTAGCAATAGCAATAATTATTAGGTTAACCTAATAATATAGTTTAGGTAGCATTCCTTCTTTTTCTATACTTGGGAAGAGTGTGTGAAGAATTGGTATTATTTCTTCCTTAAATATTGGTTGAATTCACTTGAAAAATATTTGGGCCTGGAAAATTTCTCTGTGGAATGTTTAATTATGAATTCAGTCACATTTTCCTTTTGCCCCCTTGTTGGTAAGGTCTGTTTTTCTAAGAATGTAAGAGCTGTTTCATATTTCAATAAATATGTTGAAATGTTTATAATAGTCTCACCTCTTTAATGCTTTTAGACATGTAATGATATCCCGTTTTTCATTCCTGGTTATTTGTGCCTTCTCTCTCTCTTTTTTTTTCCTTGATCAACTTCACCAGAGGTTTATCAATTTTTTTTAGTCTCTTCAGAGACTAAATTCTTTTTTAAAAATTATAATTTTATCTATTTACTTATTTGTGGCTGTGCTGGGTCTTCGTTGCTTTGCTCCAGCGTTTCAATCTAGTTGTGGCAAGTGGGGGTTACTCTCTAGTGCACAGACCTCTCATTGCAGTGGCTTCTTTTGTTTTTGAGCACAGGCTCTAGACCACATGGGCTTCAGTAGTTGCAGCACCTGGGCTTAGTAGTTGCAGTTGCCGGGTTCTAGAGCACAGGCTCAGTAGTTACGTTGCATGCGCTTAGTTGCTCCCCAGCATGTGGGATCTTCCCAGATCAGGGATCAAAGCTGTATCTCCTGCATTGGCTGGCAGATTCGTTACCATGGAGCCGCTGGGGAAGCCCACAGAGGGCCATTCTTGACTTTGATGATCTTCTCTGGTATATGTTTGTTTATTCTTTAATTAATTTCTACCCATATCTTTATTGTTTAGTTTTTTTCTGCTTTTTTTAGGGGCATAGAATCCTTCTAAATTGTTTAGATGGGTGCTCAGTTCATTGATTTTTAGCCTTTCTGTATATTTTTAACCATCTATAATATATGCATTTAAAGTTATATGTTTCCTCCTAAGCTTATCTTTGTCTGCATTCCTCATTTGGCTCAAATTTTTCCTGATTTTTATTGTGAGTTTTTTCTTTGACCTGTGGGTTATATAGTTATTTTATTTCCAACACATGAAGGATTTCTTTTTATTAATTTTTAGCTTAATTGCATTGTTGTCCATATAACTTCAGTTCTTTGTGTTGAGACTTGCTTTATGGCTCAGCATAAGGCCAGTTTTTGTAGATATTACAGATATGCTTGAAAAGAATTTGTATTCTGTTATCATTGAGTTCTCCTAATTCTGTTAATCCTCTTATTCAAATCTATATTTTTACTCACTTTTTTGGTCTTTTTTGTTTTGTCCTATCAGTATTTTAGAGGGATGTTAAGATCTCTTACTATAATTGTCTTGCAAATACAATTTTTGCATTTTATATATATTGAAGCTGGGTTATTAAGTACCTAGAAATGTAGAATTGTTACCGCATCCTGGTGAATTGACCTTTTTTAAAAAAATCTTTTTTTAACTTCATTTTATCTCCTAATGGTTTTTGCATTTAAGTCTATTTTATATTAACATAGCTATACCAGCTTTCTTTTGATTAATATTTACATGATATCTCTTTTTCCATCTTCCCATTAATCTTTCTTTATTGATTTTAGTTATGTTTCTTGCAATTAGCAGGTTAGACAATTTTATAGTTCTTTCTGGTAGTCTTTATCCTTTAATTGGATTGCGAGTTCATTTCTGAATTTAATGTAATTACTATTATATTCTGGTTATAATCCCACCACTATGGTTTTTACTTATCCTATCTGCTCTATATTCATTTTTCTCTCCTTCTTATATTTTTTGGATTTAATTGCTTTAAAAGTTGTACTTTCACTGTTTTTAGTGGTTATCCTGGAGAGTATATACCATGCACTCTTGACTTAAAACAGTTAAACTGGTATTTTTACCCTTTCCCTGGAGAATAAAAGGACTCCATTTAGTATCCCCCTTCAACTTATATGCTATTGTTTTATATTTTAATTATCTGAATATGTGGTTTTTAAAATAAAGGTACATTTTATAGTTCAGCATTAACACAGTGAAACTTTAGGGTTTGCTTTTTTTCCCCCTATCTAAACATTATAGTACATGTGAAGTATTAAAATGAATGACCTTTCTTTTTCATATAATTTTGTGCTTATAAAACAAAGCTTATGTACTTCAAATTTTTTCTTTAGAGGATACACAGAAAGCTAAACCACACAGTGTCTCTCTCTCCCCCAAGCACCCATAAACAACACATTCTGCCTTTGATTTCCAAGTTCGTTCTCCCACGACTCTCAATTGCTTATCTTCTATCTGTGTTTGTGGCTTTCTTTTTCACTGAGTAAAGGCTTTCACTTCACTGCACCTGTTACCACTTTCTGTCTCCTTTGCTGTCATCTTAGCTGTTTGCCGTTTTCTGTACTTTTCAACTTTCTAGTCTTTTGTTACTTCTTGGATTTCACTCTGAAAGTTCAGACTTCTATAAAGATCAGCTAATCATAGTGCTTCAGGTGGGCAAGCTAACCAATCACAGTGTATGGGGCAGTGTCTTGTACTAACTCATTAGCTGTATTTGTTGCTGCTTACTATTCAAAAGCTTTTAACACTCAGGACAATCCTAAATTCTTGTGAACAGCAGGCTAGTCTTTGGGGTTTTTGTTTGTCTGTTTGGTTGGTTTTTAGAATTTTTTTTTTTTTTTGGCTGCGCCTTACAGCATGTGGGATCTTAGTTTACCGAGCAGGGATTGGACCCATGCCCTCTGCCGTGGAATTGTGGAATCTTAGCCACTGGACCACCAGGGAAGTCCCAGAAGGCTAGTCTCTGGATAAGTTAGGTTTTATTGTTTTGTTAAGGTAGTTGTGATTTTGTGATCAATGTACAATTTATTTTTAATCATTAACCCATACTGAGTCTCTCCATTTTTTAAATTCTTCTCTTTCTTCTATAAAGAATGAAAAAATAATAGAACAACAACTTCTTGTGGATCAACTGAGTGAAGAACTAACAAAACTTAACCTGTCAATGACTTCTTCAGTAAAGGAAACTTGTGGAGATGGGCCAGATACCAGGATACTTGAAAAGAGACCATACACTGTACCATTTGATTCTCGTTTGGGGCATTATATTTATAGTCCAGCAAGATTGGATTCCAGGAAGGTAAAGTCTAAGCATTAGTTTCTTCCTTTTGAGGTTGTATACAATATAATATCACAGTGTATTTATATAGTCTTAGCAGGCTTTTTTTTTCTGTTTGGTTTCATAGACTTTTGTGTATACTCTTTTTCTGTTATGTATACCCTCTTTAAAATCATGCTTCTTTTCAATAAAATTAATGATTAAGAGAAGGTATAGTTGTATTTGAAAGGAAGAGTTGAAGATAATGCTTAGATTTATCAAGGAGAAAAAAAAGCTACTCTTTGCCATCATATTAATATTTTCAGATATGACTAACTCTGATATCATCATAAATTTTTTTCTTTCTTTAATCACACCAAGTTGATGAGGTTGGAGATATTTATTTTGACTTATTTGGTCTATTTTCAAAATGATATCCATGTATTAGTCAATCTTGTCTGATATAATTGCTGCTGCTGCTGCTAAGTCGCTTCAGTTGTGTCCGACTCTATGCGACCCCATAGACGGCAGCCCACCAGGCTCCTCTGTCCCTGGGACTCTCCAGGCAAGAATACTGAAGTGGGTTGCCATTTCCTTCTCCCTCTGACAATTAATTGAGACTGTATAAAAATCAGTATAAAGTTTCATTTAATTTTTAAATTTTACTTTATAAATTTTATTTATAAAATGTGTATACATATATGCGGATGCACAGATTTCTCTTGAAAAATCAAAATCAAGGAATCTCCACCATGGAAAAGACTAATTAACAGACTCATGAATTTTGGTTTCTATTTATTAATTTTAGGAAAGGAAATGATTTATTTGAGATATGTTGGATACAATCCAAGGGATAAGAAATGTGAGAGGTGTCATAGACTTTGCAGTCAGGCAAGCTTGGGTGTGAACACCAGCTCTATGATGTAGGCCTGGAGGGATGACTAAACCTGTGTGAACCCCAGGCTCCTTATCTGTCGGGGGCGACCTGTGAGGGGTATAGGGAGGACTTACGTGAGATGGTGACTCCAAAAGTGCCTGGCACACTGCATCCTATAACATACATATTTATGAGGTACCTCTCCTGTGTCCCAGGCTCTGTGCCTCAGAGTGAGTAAGACAGATGCTACTGTTACTGTATAGTTTTCAGTTTTGACTGGTTGGATTTAAAATTTAAACTTTTGCTGCTATTAATTTCAGTTGAACTTTCTAGAGTTATTGATATTTTCTTTTGGTTGAATGTATGGTAAATTTTCATACAACATTTAAGAAGAAAGATAAGTTCTTCATAGAATTGAAATTAGATATCTATTAATTCTACTTAATTTTTTTACTCTTGGTTAGTAATGTGAATTTCCGGTTTCTGTGCATTCTCTTATTTTATAAAAATAACATTTTTTTCTGATCATAAAAGTTAGACATTTATTATCTCTCTCAGTGTCTGTTTCTTTCTCTTTTTTACTAGACTTTCACACATACACACTCACACACATATTCTTTGAGGAGACAGCTCCACAGGGTATTGAGAAGGAGCTAGGCCCCTCTGTTCTTTTCTCTAGTTGTTTGATTAGACCTGAAACAGCCATGATTGGAATAAAGATTTCCACAGTTATTGTTTCAAATTAACAAATTCTTTTTTTTTAATTAATTTTATTACCCCCGTTCACTTTCAAGGGTTCTAGTTTGGAAAACATATTGTGTGATTACCATAGCTTAGAAGAGGGCAGATACACTATAAGACTTGTAGCTCCTCTGTGGTTACAGGTGATCTCCAAGTTTGCTTGTGACCAAGTGGAATTAAAATGTAACAGGAAGAAAGAACCAGTGAATTTTCCAAAAGATTGCTATGACACAGAAGGAAAAGATCCTGACCAGAGACAGCCCCTTATGTTGATAAAGGGAAACCCTTATTCCCAGTGCTGTTTCCTTCTCTATGGATGGACATATGTATTCAAATGAGCAAATTCTTAGTTTTGTTTTTAAAATTTAGTGGCTTCCAGCCATTAAAAGAAGGGGAAAAGGGAGAAAATGCAAAGGTAATATAACCAGCAGTTTTGAGAGTTCTCTTTCTCCTGTTGTGTGTCCAGAACTCTTGGCCCCTCTCTTGCTTAGACTGCTGCAGCAGACACAAAGGCTTGTATGGGAAGATACAAAGCACACCAAGCCTTGTTCAAGTATTGTTTCCTGTTACATTGTTCTAGAGTGAGAGGAGGATTTCATATTAAATACCAAAACTAGCTAAATTAAGCCAAAGAAGACATCTGAAATACCATTTCATTTTTTCCCCCGAATTTCTGTCTCCTTGGCAGAAGTTGGGCTAATATTTTCCAGCTCTAATATTTTCTTTTGCAATTCAGCTCTAATATTTTCTTGAAGTAAAAACAATCTGACAAGGGAAATATTTCCTCAACTTAAAATTCTCTCAAAGACAAAGGGGGACAATGGCTTAATCAGTTTTTAAAAAATATTTGGTTTTGGTTATATTGGGTCTTCATTGTTGTACTTGCTGCTGCTGCTGCTGCTGCTAAGTCGCTTTCTCTAATTGCGGTGACCAGGGCTTCTCTTACTGCAGAGCACAGGTTCTTGGCACATGGTCTTCAATAGTTGCAGCGTGTAGGCTCAGTAGCTGAGGCTCGTGGGCTCCAGAGTGTGGGCTCAGTGGTTATGGTGCACAGGCTTAGTTGCTCCCTGGCATGTGGAATCTTCCCAGACCAGGGATTAAACCCATATCCCCTGCATTAGCAGGTGGATTCTTATCCACTGTACCACCAGGGAAGTCCTTGAATAAGTTTTTAAATTGATTACAAAAAAAGTTTGATTTTATTTCCTATGCTTTAGTCGCTAAATTGTGTCCAACTCTTGGATCCCATGGACTGTAGCCCTCCAGGCTCTCCTGTGCATGGGATTCTCCAGGCAAGAATACTGGAGTGGGTTGCTATTTCCTTCTCCAGGGGATCTTTTCGACCCAGGAATCGAACCTGGGTCTACTGTGTTGCAGGGAGATTCTTTTCCAACTGAGCTGTGCTGTGCTGTGCTTAGTTGCTCAGTTGTGTCTGACTCTGCGACCCCATGGGATGTAGTTCGTCAGGCTCATCTGTCCATGGGAATTCTCCAGGCAAGAATCTTGGAGTGGATTACCATGCCTTCCTCCAGGGGATCTTCCCAACCCAGGCATCAAACCCAGGTCTCCCTCATTGGAGATGGATTCTTTACTGTCTGAGCCACCAGGGAAGCTTACCAACTGAGCTACAAGGGATATATTAGAGGGAAACAGTGAAAGGATCTTATTTATTTTAAAAGCATATTACTGAGACTTCCTTGGTGGTCCAGTGGCTAAGATTCTGAGGCCCCCCAGCCTGGGTTCGATCCCTGGTCAGGGAACTAGATCCCACATGCCACATCTAAGACCCAATGCAACCAAATAAATAAATATTTCTTTAAAAAACACACTACTTATGTGTGTATGTATACATATATATGTACTTCTTACATTTATTTTTAATTGGAGGAAAAATGCTTTACAATGTTGTGTTGGTTTCTGCCATTCAACAAAGCAAAGCAGCCATAACTATACATAAATCACCTCCCTCTTAAACCTCCCTCCACCCCCCTGATCCCACCCCTCTTAGGTCATCACAGAGCACCAAGCTGGGCTCTCTGTGTTACGTAGTAATTTCTCACCAGCTATCTATTTTACACGTGGCAGTGTATATATGTCAATGCTATTATATATATATATATACACACACACACACACACACATTTTTTGTTTGTTAATACTTAATTGCTATTTAGATTCAGCTACTTCAGACACTTTTTAAAATTTATTTATTTTTTAATTGAAGGATAATTGTATATATACTTTTATAGCTAGCTTTTCTTACCTAATGTATCTTGAACACTTGACAATCATTAAATATTCTGGAATATATCATGATTTTGATGGGTAATAACATTCTAAGTGAATGTCATTTTGTACTTTTTCCTGTTGTCACACATTTGTTTTCAACTATCTCTTAATCTAAAAGGTTTAACACCAAAATGGAATTTTGGGATTTATCTACTTAAGTAGAAATCCTAAAGAAATTGCCCCTCACAACTAAATATAATAATATAACTTATCAAATTAATAGAAAAAAAGAGTAAGGGGCTCATTTGTTTTAACAGATACTGGAAACTCATCTAATGAAATGTAAAATTGACCTAGATTTAAATTTAAGGCAAAAATGTAACAGAGGTTTCTGTTTTCTTAATGTTATAATTAAAGCCAAATGCTACTGTTATACACACCAAAATGGTACTTTGGAAGGAAAAAATTATGAAGCTGGTACCAGTCATTACGTAAGTTTAAAATAACACCACATATGCTGATGATGCTACCATTTTTCATTGATTATAAGCCTCACATTTTTTTTCACATTTTATCAACTATGATGGTAGGATATGTTTTACAGTTGATGGTATTTCATAGATGAGAGCTTTTCTTCTTTCTTGATGGTATAAAAATAGGGATGTGTCTTAGTTGATGACATTTTAGATTTGATGAAATATGGCATTATGAAAAGGAAATAAAAGCAGTAGGTAAATAATATCACTTTCAGTACTTGACATTATTGTATAGTAAGAAAACCAACTGGAATGTTCTTAAGGGATGTATTTTTAAAACCTTATGGAATCTTCAAATTCACAAAAGTGGTAATACCTGTATAATCTTTTCTTTTTCCTGAATGAATTACATTTTTATTGAGTCACAAAATTCTTGTGCATTAAATCCCTTACACTGAAGTCAGCTGCCTTTTTAGTTTTCACTAAGATTTTATCTTTCACACAATGGCCATTTCCTCCCCCCCAAATAATTAATTTTGCTTTTTAATCACTTTTTTGCATACATGGTTGCTCATGATGAAGCAGAGCTTTGTGAGATGTGTCTGCAGAGGTTCTCTTGGAAGGTTCCCTTGCCAATCAAACACTCATTCCAACAAAACACACCAACTTCATTAGTAGCAAAATGACAAATTGCATCTCATGAACCTTTGTGGAACTTTCAAATTCAACTACAAAATTAAATATGTGAAAGCCACAATCTATGGTAAATGAGTTGCAGCACATCTAATGAAACAAAATCAAATGTATCACTAGTGAGAAGAGATTATCTTAATGTATGATAATTGAGAATATTACGTTCAAGTCTGGGTATTGAGAATATTACGTTCAAGTCTGGGTATAACACCTTAAGTCAAATTAGATTATTTTTGGAAAACAACCAAGTTATTATAGAATCTTGGGGAAAATCTTGAAGTAGCTCTAGATTTAGTCTGAATTATAGGGGACATAATGACTGTGTTTAGGTATTTGAAGGCTTGTCATTATTGTTAGACTTTGTCTCTAGAACTAGGACCAGTGAGAAGCAGTGCTAAGGGAATATAAAGAGGGATTTATTAGTGAAAATTCTCAAAATAATATTAGAGGTCTCAGGGCTTAATAGGGTCCCCACAGTGAATTTGTTTAAGCAGAGGCTAAATGATAATTTGCAGTATTACAGAGAAGAGTTAAACCTGGGATGAGTTGAACTCTAATCTTTAAAGTTCTGTCCAGTCCTGTTGCTATGTAATTCTCAGGAAACACAATTAGAATAAAAAAATTGTTTTCTAGTTGGATACACCTCAATTATCTGAATTATTACCCAGCTTATTGAGTACTTACATTATGACCAGTATCATTTAGGATATGGTTGAAAATGCAAGCATATTCTCTGGGGAGCAGGGAGTGCAGAAGCAACTAAAGAAAGCAGGGCCGAACACTGAAGGTAGCAAGGGGACAGATTATAGAAGGCTTTATGAGCCAGAAGAGGTTAAAAGCCATTCTTTTGTGTGGAATGACTGCTAAGGAATTAATTTTCTGAATGTTTACTCATTGTGGCAAAACCTGTTTCATTATTAAGCTGGGTCATTTGATTTTCTTTGTAAAAAGAACATTTGAAAACAAGTTGAAATCCTGGAGAACAAAACTTGATTCTAAACAGAAAGTTTTATTTGCTCCTGAAATAAACCCCTCCTCAGCCCCCTACCCACACCGCCAGCAAAGAGAAACCTTGAATTCTGTTGGTTATAATGCAAATGGCCATGCTTGGTACAATGTGCTTGTTAGATAAATACTTCTTGAGTTGGTTCTTCTGTAAATAAACTCCCTTGCTCTCCCCCATATTCCAGAATTGGGAGGCCACCTAGAAAACTTTACCCCTATTCGTCATGGTGCTGATATAACACATGGCCTTATTAGGTGACCAACAGTGGAGGCACAAAAATCAGGTATTGAGAAATATCCAGTATCAGATAGGCTTTTCTGGGAGGGGATGTGAAGAAACCTCCATCAATTGAATCTTGAACACCATATGGTATATACATTTCTACTATATGTTGTAATTTAGTAGCTTATAATAATTTATATTAGTAAATTGAATGCTTCCCCTGAGATCTTATTGTTTACCCTTTTGGGTAAATTACCTTGAGGTTTGGTTATAGAGACAGATAGGTGGCTCAGATGGTAAAGAATCTGCCTGCAATGCAGGAGACCTGGGTTTGATCCCTGGGTCAGGAAGATCCCTGGCGAAGGGAATGGCAAACCCACTCCAGTATTCTTGCCTGGAGAATTCCCTGGACAGGAGAGCCTGGTGGGCTACAGTCCATGGTGTCACAAAGAGTCAGACATGACTGAATAACTTAACACTTTCACTTATAGAGACATGGCTAGAAAGGAAACATTTGGTAATAGAAATGAAAATAAAAGCAATTTCTAATTCATAGTTGTTTTCCAAGGTAAATTTTTGAGAACTTAAGGCCAATAGAAGCATGTTATAATATAGAAAGTTTGCAGGCAGCCCATGAAAATCTCCTTATCCCATGATACATATTAAGTATGTTACTAGGGCATTAATCAACTATCCCTGACTACCACAGGTGAAGCCTGAGTTACTTTTGAATTTCCAAATCAGGAATATCTTACCCTGGCAGAGCGAGTGGCAGTGGTTCTGGATTTCTTCATGTGGTGGGATTTTGATTAGGGGAAAATTACAGATCCTTAACAACACTGCAATTCTCCAAGTGTTCAGAACTGGGAAGGCTGGGGGCAGGGCAACAGTTGTGCCCTATTACACTGTGTATGGGCTTCACATGGGTTGGGGAGTGCCTGAGCTATGTTCAAGAGCTGTGATGTTTTCACTCATGATTCTTTTTGAGTGCTGGTTTTCTCTGAAGCTATAACTGAAACCAGAAGAGCTTTCTAGAAGAGGGAGAACTGTGTAGATTCTGAAAGAAGTGTATATCCATGAGACACAATAGTATTGTGAAATGAGTTTTGACTTTTTTGTAGGCAGTGCGGGGAGGGAAATGTATGTTTTTAGTGATTGGCTCTTAGTGATTGGTTATTGTCTAATAACCTCTTAGAAAACACATTTTGAGCAATATGATAAAAATAGACCCTTTAAAAAATCACTTTTTTTTTTGTTGTTGTTGGGTGGGGGAATCACTTGTAAGGTCCACACAAGTCCTTCTGTATACTCTCTGGATCGACTAGTTGCGGGATTTCGAACACAAAGTCAGATGCTGCTGGGTCACTTAGAAGAACAGGATGAAGTCCTCCAATGCCAATTTTCTGATAACAGTGATGATGAAGAGTCAGAAGGCCAAGAGAAATCTGAAATTAGGTATGTTAATATATATATTAATATTGACTGATTTAATAAGCATAATTACATGATACAGTAAATATACACAGAAATAGGTTTTTTTTTTACATTAAAAAAATTTTAGTAGAAGAGTTAAGTGGTTTTTGCTACATGTACTATCAACTAATGTGTTACAAAACCAGTATTTGAACACGTCAGTCTAACATCTGTAAAATAATTGTATTTTTAGAATGTTTATGGTGATTGGAGTTTAATTTTCAGAGAAAAAGATTTGGGTTTCCTAATTCTGCTGCCACAGTGGCAAAAAACATGAATTTTCCACTGGGTCCAACATGGTGGGGGGTATCTCTTTACTTGCTGAAATATTAGTAAATTCCATTTATTTTATGTAAGCCATAATTTAAAGAGTAATTTGGAGGAAAACTAATTTGAGGGCAGATTAAAAATGACTAACAGACAAGTTACCTTTGGTCCTGGCCTTTTCCTTTTTTAGACGTAGAAGTTGCTCATGGATTCAGAAGCCAGGCTCTGTTTGTTCACTTGTTGAATTGAATGATATTCAGGATCAAACACAAAAGTCAGGATTGGAGAATGAAGGTACACAGACTCTCTCGAGTATTTTAGATCTAATATTTATAAGACACTTCTCTTTTTCTTCAAGCAATAATTTAAGAAGCATCTAGGGATTCTCAGAGACAGAAACTTGGTTTGGAGTGCCTTCCTGGCTTTTCCTTTGTGTTCTCTGCTCTGTGCTCTGATTTCTTGTTCTTTTTTACTCCTTAGTAAAGCTTTTTCACTAGTCAATTCTAGATAGAGTTATAGGCTAAATCTCTCAGAATGGGGATTTTATATTCAAACTTGAGTTTGACTTCCCACTCTTGCCTTCTTTAAAATCCATCTTAAGTAATTTACTGGGTGTTTCTTCACTGCTTCACTGGCACCCATGCCTACCATTAGTGATGTATTTGACATTAGAGCCAACTTAGTCTAGCAGATGCTTGTAATGTTCACAACTGATGAAAATTTTATGCATTAAAAAATGGCATAAAAGATGTTTATGTTGCAAAAACTGTATGAGATTTTAGCTCATTTCTCTTGGCTTATGAGTGGTAAAAACACAGAGTACAGAGAATATAAATAACATGATAAATAAGTCCTACACTGTGAAAATAGCATCTTTTTTAAGAGCTTATTCATGTGATATTAAAACATGAAATGAAAATCGATTTTTAAAGTGTATAATAGTATAGATAAGTGCTACAGTCACCATCCTTGAACCGTTTGTTACTGGTCTACAACCAGGTAAGAAACTTTTGTCAGAATGTGAATCATCGGTGCACCAATTCCTTCATTGAGGAAGTCTCACTATGTAAAAAGTCTCAGCTGAACTAAAACAGTGAGGTAATTGTATATTCTGGTACAAGACAGTAACAAACAGTATGGGGCCATGTTCTGATTAGTCTGGGATAGAATGCATTCTCTGATTACAGTAAAACTACAAGTTAGTAGGAAAAAAATGAAAACCTCTACCCATCTGGAGATTTAATAGCTTTTTTAAGTATCTCAGATTAGAGAAAAAGTCAAATTGCAGAATATCTAAGAGCAATGAGAAACTGTGTCAGAACCTGCAGGATATGACTAGAGCATATACATGTTTTAAGGAAAGGAAAACTCACTGTAAGCTGGAAAACTAAAATCACAATTCCCATTTTTTTCCTTCTCTGTTTGTCCCTTCCTCTGGTACTTCTAGACTGCTTCTGTGTCTGCTTTTTTTATTTTTAAACTCTACTTCTGTTAAATGTTTCTGAGCAGATAGTTTTATTTCTCAGCTTTGTTTCTTTTATTTTGAAGATTTAAAGATTGAATGTCTCCAGGAGAGTCAAGAGTTGAATTTGCAAAAATTAAGAAATTCAGAACTCATACTTACTGAAGCTAAACAAAAAATGAGAGAACTTAATATTAATATCAAGATGAAGGAAGATCTGATTAAAGAATTAATTAAAACAGGTAATAGTATCTTGTGAACCAGCTTATAGGAGAAAGAAAAGGTTCTAAAGGTGCTTCTGATGTTGTAACATTTACTTTAATTTCTGATGCTCAGGACTTTCCACGTCAGTCTGGAATTTGATATAGCAAGGTGTGCTCTAAAGCCAATACGTGGAGGTTAATTATCAAAAGGACTTTATTATGTTCGCTTTTATCTATGAATTGTCCTAACCAACCTCTGTGGTCTTTAATGGTTTTTGTCACTTTTTAAAGAAACATTATACTTGGCTTCTGGAAATAAGATGTCCGAGATGTTTTCCTAACTCATTTTAGTAAATACCTATTTTAAATTATTGGTCTTTACTTTCTTGAATAATTTGTTTTTAACATTAATTACAAGCTTTGTATTTTAACTGTAGATAACTTTTGTTTTTCTGAAGATGTAAGGATTTGTCCTTGAGAGCTGTCCTCTTGAGTGAGCCAGGCTTTCAGCTCCTCCCCTTAGTCTCAAATTCTACCAGGTTGGGTGTATATACCACCACCTTTCCTCACCATCCAGCTCTATTAAGCTTACTCTAAAATGCACGCCTCAACTAATATACTCAAAGTATAAGCCTTGACTACTATGAAATTCAGTAAAGAATTGAAGGAATAAGACCACTAACATTTCTTTTCCCCAGTTCCAATTCAGAACAACTCTCTGGTCTCTTGGGGGAACTGAAGGAAATACTATTAATACCTTCCTCTTCTTCAAGCCCAGGACTATAATCACACTCAGACTACACAGTTGTGGGTACCAGATCCTCTGCCAGCAAGGACAAACTTGCCTTCCCTCTCCCACGTCTTTCTTGCAGTCTAGCTTTCTAGCTGTCAGTCTTCCTTTCTCAACTTCCTTTCCCCTACAGTCAGACACGACTGAGCACACACACACACACACACACACACACAGATGCTGTCCAAAGCATTTTCGTTTCTCATTCCTGGCAGTGCATCCTTCTAGCTCCAGTTATTCCATGTGTTTGATTTTGATTGTGCTCCTTCCTCGTAGGCAGGATCGATGCCAATAAACCTCCCTTAGGTGAATCTAGGAAACAGTTTAGGGGTTTAAATAGCTTCTGCATTCCCATAATTTCAGGGTAGTGTGCATAGAACTTGAGGATATTTACTGCTCTAAAATAAATGATTTTCTTTCAGATAGGTTATCCCACCATGGGATATCTAGCAAGCACACTTTTGTAGCCTGGTGTACCCATCCTGGTTGCCTTAAAATAGAGGATATCTGCACTTAAACTGAGCAGGTTCTCTTCTTGCTCATTAGAATGGAGGACAATTTGGAGCTTACTGCAGACCGTTAGAGATGGTGTTTAGCGGAAGGGTCAATGTGTACTTCCTTTTCAAAGCCCTTTCACTGAAGACTTCCCCAAACAGTAGCTACTTCAGCCAAAATGAATAACAATGACAGTTATACTGTATTTCATCAGTTTTAATATATACTTTTTTCATATTTTAATATCTCTGAAATCAGAATGCATCTTAAAAATCAGTGGCATTTTAGCATTTTATCATGGTGTAATCAGTACTGTAGTTTTTCTTAGTGGTTCATAAAATATTGGTGTGTTAAACAATTTTGGGATCTTAGAGTCACTAAAACATTTACAGTTAGTCAGAATCAGAATTGTAGAGCTAGAAAACAACTTACATGTACTAATTTATAATTAATTAATTAATTGAGATTTTTAAATTAAAAGATTTTTATTAAAATTTTTTACTTTAAAAATAAATTAATAAAAAATTAAAAGATTTTATTAAAAAGTTAAAGAATTTTAAAATTCAGAGATTTATTTTTAAATTAAGAGATTTTAATTTATTAAAATTAACAAACTTTTATTAAAAATTAAGAGACTTTCAGTATACCAGTATAACAACTGGACCCTATGATTATTCCTCCTATGAGCTCTAGACTCTTACTTTCCACTGCCATGGGTTTGCTAGTCCAGGGATAGCTGACTATCCAGAATAAATCAGAACCAAGTTTTCAGGGTCAGTAGCTGAGCTTAGAATGAAAAGAGATACAGAAACAATATTTATATTCTGTTTTTCTCTATGTTCTAAATATAAGAAAAGCATTTCAAAAAAATTTATCTTTAACAAGTTCAAATATCTCTGATTTCAGAGATATTAAAATGTGAAGAAAGGAGATGAAAAAGGAGAGGGAACCAGCTCTACATTAAAGGCTTCTTAAGAAACATGACAATAAGATATATTGTGACCTTGTTTGGATTGTGATTAAAATAGACTAATTGAAAAAAAAATAGGCTAATTGTAAGACATTTTGAGACCATTGGGAAAGTCTGAATAGGGACTGGTAGATATTAACATTGTTAGGTATGATAATGACTTTTGGTTATTTCCATATTCTGTATAAATGCTTATTAAAGTATTAATATACATAGGTAATGTTATGACATCTGGAATTGTTTTAAAGTTTTTAAGTAAATAAAAGAAGAAAAAAGGCATAGATGAAAAAGCAGTGGCAAAATCTTGGTAACTCTTGAATCTGGGTGATGGAGATTCATTATAAGGATTATTTCCCTACATTTGGTATGTTGAAAAATTTTCATAATAGTGCAAAAAAGAGAATTCAGAGATAGATTATGGGTAGTAGGAAGACAAATTATAGTAAGCCAGGGGCCAGAGAGTCACCCCACATACCTTTCTAACTAGAGTTTGATGCCTGCAAAGGTAAACTGCAAATTCAGAACAAAAGATGAACCAGAAAGAAGACTGAATGACACCAGATGGGGACAGTCATTAAGGATCTAATTCTCAAGAGCTCAGATGACAAGTTGTGTTTGACTGGGATGTGAAGGGACAGCTGGGTTTTTAATGCCATGCCTTAAATAGTTACATGGCCAGCATTTTAAGAGTAGGGAAATTTTATGTTTTTGGTGTTTTACTTAGTTTTTAAACATAATTTATAATTGTTATTACTATTATTATTATTATGAAGGTAATGATGCCAAGTCAGTAAGCAAGCAGTATTCTCTGAAAGTAACAAAACTTGAACATGAAGCAGAACAGGCAAAAGTGGAATTAACTGAAACAGAAAAGCAACTACAGGAACTGGAAAACAAAGATCTTTCTGATGTTGCTTTGAAGGTAAAATTACAGAAGGAATTCCGTAGAAAGATGGACGCCGCTAAGCTAAGAATCCAGGTAATTTAAAAAATGTAATTGAGAAAACTTATATAAGGCTTCCTGCTTTTGACGATTCTTATACCTAGTTAGGAAAGAAGTAGAATTCAGTTTTTACTAGAAGAACTGGAAGGCAAGTTTTCTTTTCCAGTATGCTGGTGGGTTTGCATGGTTTTAGTCTGTGTAGTATATTTCTTCATTCAAGAAGTGTATTTTAACCTTTTTATCAAAACCACATGATTATAAATGAAGATAACCACAGAAATAGTGTTCTTTTCTGAAGGATAAAAGAGTAACTAATGATTAAATAATCATATATAAAACATCTGGTATGTATATAGCACTTTCTTGACATTCAACAATGATAACTTTCAGATAGTTTTCTGAAATTATAACTGATTGGTTTAAGAAAGGTTAGTAACTGAGCACTACTGCATCTTATTCTTAATTCCCTAATGCTGGACTTTGCTATAACCCCAAATATAGCTAGAGTTAAAAACTTAACATTCTATGGGAAATACTCCGTTACAGGGACTTACTGTATATGAAGTTACTCCCAAATGCTTTTGGTATGGTCAGAGTGCTTTGTTAGTCTGCTTATAGTGTATTTGCTAAAATGCCTTTTCCATTTCTTTTGATTCATAATCTTTTGCTTTCATATTGTTTCCACTGTAGGTGGAATGAAATTGTAGTTAACCTACTCAGCGCATTAGTTGTCTGTTTTTTAACTATGCCACAGTTATTTTCTTTAAACAAGATAAGTGTTCATTGCACACCTCCTGTGTACCAGGTTCTATTCTAGATGGGGATGCAAAAGTGAATAGAGCAAGAGTCCCTCCTTCTAGAGTTTTTAATGCTACCTAAAATATATGGATGTCACCATTAAAGGTTCTTTTTACTTAAGTAGCCCTCAAGTCAACACCAAGTTAAAATAACATGATTTGACACTTTGCACTTTCCTTCTGAATACATATTTTCCCTTAGCAATTCACCTCAGAGAGTCTTGGGATCAATTCTTTTTTATTTCTCAGCCATTTAAATTAAGGCTATGATATCTAACAAAGTACTCATTTTAACAAAACATTAGTAGAACAAAACAATTAAGAATTTTCCTTTGTGGTTATTATGAAATTAATAATTTCATAGGTTTATATCCTACTTTTAGTACTGATAGTAATTCTTATACTCAAAATCAACAAGAACCAGTCTCGTGGTAATCAGTCTATTCAGATTCTCTATTTCTTCATGATTCAGTCCTGGAAGATTGTAGGTATGTAGGAATTTATCCATTTCTTCTAGGTTATCCAATTTTTTGGTTTATAATTATTAATCATAGTCCGTTATGATCCTTTGTATTTCTGTGGTTCAGATCAGTTCAGTTGCTCAGTCGTATCCGACTCTTTGCGACCCCATGGACTGCAGCATGCCACGCCTCCCTGTCTATCACCAACTCCTGGCATTTACTCAAACTCATGTTCATTGAGTCGGTGATGCCATCCAACCATCTCATCTGTTGTCCCCTTCTCCTCCAACCTTCAGTCTTTCCCAGCATCAGGGTCTTTTCCAATGAGTCAGTTCTTGGCATCAGGTAGGCACAGTATTGGAGTTTCAGCTTCAGCATCAGGCCTTCCAATGAATATTCAGGACTGATTGCCTCTAGGATGAACTGCTTGGCTCTCCTTGCTGTCCAAGGGACTCTGAAGACTCTTCACACCACAGCATTTCTGTGGCATCAGAATACAAATCCAGAAACAAATTCTCTTTCATTTCTGATTTTATTTTATCTCTTTTTTTCTTGCTGAGCCTGGCTAACTTGTCAATTTTATTTATCTTTTCAAAGAACCAGCTCTTAGTATTGATCTTTTCTGTTGTGTTCTTTTAGTCTCTATTTTATTTATTTCTACTGTGATCTTTATTGTTTTCTTTCTTCTACTAACTCTGGGCTTTGGTTGCTCTTCTTTTCTTAGTTTCTTTAGGTGTAATGTTAGAAGATTGTTTATTTGAGATTTTCTTGTTTCTTGATGTAAGCCTGTATCACTGTCCACTTTCCTCTTACAACTGCTTTTGCTGTGTCCCATAGATTTTGGACAGTTGTGTTTCCATTTTCATTTGTCTCAAGGTATTTTTGATTCTTTTCTTTGTGAACCCATTGGTTGCTTAGTAGCACATTGTTTAGTCTTCACGTGTCTGTGTTTTTTCCCAATTTTCTTGAGATAGCCAAAATTATTATTTTTCTAAGTAGGTTATAGCCAAAATTATTATTTTTCTACGGAGGTTATTATGTTTGCCATATAAATCTATACCTTAAGCCTTATTTGTGGATTTAGCAAAGATTATTTTTATGATTGAGATTAAAAGATTACATGAAGGATTATTTATAGTGTTTGTGAATTATCATGTCCTTTTTTGTTTTCCATGTTTCTTGCTGTGTAACTTTTTCTGCTGAAAGTGCTGATAAGGAAAGGAAAGAACTTACTTAAGTTCAAAAGAAATTCTGATAGGCCAAGGACTGAAATAAGTTTCCCTTGTAGTTTTAGAAATTTCTGTACCTTTGCTATATACATGCATAGCTGGGGATGCTCAAGATGACAAGGATGGTGGTAGGGAGAAGAAGGATGGTGATAGTTAAGTGTCTACAAAGTGCTCTATACACACGAGATGTTTTATATGTATTATTTAATCCTTTAAAGTGTGTATTTTTACATGCTTACAAATGAGGAAACAGGTTTAAGAAGGTAAAATAACTTACTCATAGTCATATAATTGTGATGATAAAAGTGGTTTTTGGTACACTAACAGTTCATACCATTTAAAAATATTGAAATACTAGTTGTTTTATTGGTAAAATGAAGTTATTTTAGTTTTTAAAACTTAAATTTGTTTTAATTGAAAAATCTGAAATCTGTATTCTTTGCCTTTAGATATATATATAGCATTATATGTTGTATTAATATTTTAATGCTAACAGAGTGCACATTCCACATTTGAGCATCTGTGGAATAAGCACAAGACAATGACACTATCTCACTTTTAAATAAGATTATCAGTACTTACACTGATGTTTTCAATATCATGTGGAAAAGACACTTCAGTACTAATATTAACATTTTTGCTCCAATATTGCAATTACTGTCAAAAATAAGTGACAAAACCAGGGTCCAAATTCAGGCTTGGGAAACTGCAGAGTCCTGTGGCATCCAAGCTAGTAGTACTCAAAGTAGTCCACTGCAGATTGTTCATTATTGGTCTGCAGTGGGATAAAGGTAAATAGGAGCACAGCTTCCCTCATCAAAAAAAGTCTTGCATAGAAACACCATCAGCTGAGTAATGTCCTTCATGGTGCGGGCTGACGCAGTCTGTGACTGGTACTGGTCCACAGACCACCCTTTGAATAGCCCTGCTCCTAAGCTACAATGCATCTGTGAATACTTAATTAAAACAAAATTTTTTTCCCCAGCAGTTTATTGCCAAGATAAAGGAAATAATTAATTGTAGTTTGCATAACTTACGAATAACCTCACCTTAACTTTATTTCATGTGAGATATACTTAGTGCAATGCTAAAGTACGTAATACAAATCTTTGTTTGTTTGATCAAGATTAAATTGAAACACTGGTATTTTATATTAGTACAGTAAGCTCTTCACAGATGTTCACAGATTTTTAGTGCTGTCTATGGATAACTTTTGCTAGAGAGGAAAACTTTATTTATGATAATTAAAATAATTATAATGGTTACTGTCTGGGAAAATGGTATCATTTCTGATCATTTTAACTCAGGGATTAATGATTTAGGCTATAGCTGGATTTTAAATATGAGTACAATAGAATACTATACAGTCACATAGAAAGAACAAGATAAATTATATAGAAAAAAAGGAGGTGGAGAATAGTCTACCTAGAATATATATACATAAAGTTATTTATATGCATATAAATTATTTCTCAAAGAATACTGTTTCAGGAAGCAGGACAGGTAGATTAGCCATCTGAGATAAGTGTCTTTTTAAATGTAAGTTCAGTTTTGTATTGTTTTAATTTTTTTATATACATAAAGTATATTTAAATTAAAACACTCAAAAAAAGAAGCAGCGATGTTGGTTTTGTTCTGTTTGGCTGCCAGCACCAGGAAGGTTCATCATTCTTTACATCTTGTGAAAATTATGATAGTTGACCACTTGTAAAAGTAGAAATATAGAAAACAATTGTGAAACTGTCAAGAATAAATTAAAATCTAGGAGAAATGCCAACATGCGTAATTAAATGAAAAGTTTTAAGTTCACTGGAAGGATATGAGAAATGCACTTTTTCATTTTTAAATATTCCATGTGATCCAGGTCTTACAGAGAAAGCATCAAAATAGTAAGAAATTGGCATCACTGTCAATCCAAAATGAGAAACGTGCTAATGAACTAGAGCAGAATGTAGATCACATGAAATATCAAAAGGTACAGCTGCAAAAAAGACTTCGAGAAGAAAACGAAAAAAGGAAGCAACTGGATGCAGAAATTAAGCGGGATCAACAAAAAATCAAAGTAATATTGTCATACTTTCCTGCTAAGCATAATATGAAATGTTCAATGGCTCAGAGCTAATGAAACCAAGGTCTTGATTCAGTTGGCTTGTGAAGTATCTAACCTTGGCCTGTCCTTGGCTGCTGTTCCCATTCTCCTTAAAACTTTGTTGATCTACATAGTAAAAGCTATTTATTGAATTCTGAGTACTGTCTTGAAGGCTTTGACTTCACAAAAGAAAGTGCAATGATAATTTCTCTAACTAGGACCTTAACTTCAGTTGAGGCTATCAAAAACATAAATTTATGAAGCTGACTTTCTAAAAAATATCTAACATTTGACTAGGATTTCCCATTTTCAAAGTGCTTTGACATGCCTTGTCCAGGTATCAGCATAGGAAAAAGTACGAGGTAAAAATGATGGTACCATTTCATTCCTAGTGTGCAGAAAAGTGATCAGACCTCTGTGCCTAGCAGTTGTAGGCTGGGAGGAACTAGTGGTATCAGCCCAGGCTCTGGAGCTTGGCTAGTGTGTGTTCAAATCCCAACTCTCTCATTCTTGGCTGGACCATTTATTGGGAAAATCACTTACCCTCTCTGTGTCTGTTAATTCTTAAATATCCTTATCATACTTGCCTCAATAGGGCTCTTCTGAAGAAAAGGAGGCTGATAACAATCATAATAACAACAGTAATGAACACTTATCTAGCACTGTGTACCAGGCTCTGTTCTATTGAAATGTTAAGCCGAACCCAAGGTTTGGGACATAATTGGAGGTTTCCTAGATTTTAAACTTAGGAAAGTAACATATTCTCAGACCTTAGAAAAAAGAATGACAGAATTTAGACATGGAAGGGAACTTAAAGAGCATTTAAGCCAAGTTACTGATTCTTTATTTTTTTTTAAACACTATTGAGATAAACTTCACATATCATACAGTTTACCAATGTAAAGTGTATACATAGTTCAGTGAGTTTTGGTATATTACATCATTGATTTTTATAAACTGTGGTAAAATATAATATGAAATTGAACATTTTTACCTTGTTTAAGCATATAATTCAATGGCGTTAATTACATTCACAGTGTTGTGCAACCATCGTCGCTATCTTTTTTTAAACTTTTGCGTCACCCTCAGTAACCATTAAGCAGTGAGTCCCTTTTCCCCCCTCTTTCCCCCAGCGCCTGGTAATCTTAATCTACTTCTATATTTATGAATTTTCCTATTCTCAACATTTTATAAAAGTGAAATCATGCAATATTTGTCCTGTGTCTGGCTTATTTCATTTAGCATAAAGTTTTCAAGGTTCAGCCATGTTGTAGTATATATCAGAACTGCATTCCTTTTTATGACTGGGTAATATTCCATTACATACATACACAACATTTTTTTCCTACATTTATCTGATAGACACTTGGGTTGTTTCCACCTTTTGGCTGTTGAATAGTACTGTGATAAACATTGGCATAGAAGTAACTGTTCATGTCCCTGCTTTCAATTTGGACTTGAAATACCTTGATGTGGAATCCCTGGGTCATATGCTAATTCTATGCTTAGCTTTTTCAGGAACCACCAACTGTATCTGATAGTGACAGCACGATTTTACATTATCACCAACAATGTTTGAGGGGCCTGATTTCTCATCTTCATCCACACTTGTTATTTTCTCTTTCTTTTTTGTTATAGTCACCCAAGTACATGTGAAGTGGAATGTCATTATGATTTTGATTTGTATTTCCATATTGACTAATGATATTGAATATCTTTTCATATGCTTATTGGCCATTTGTGTATCTTGTTTGGAGAAAAGTCTTTTGAAGTTGTCTTTTTAAATTGGATTGTCTTTTGTAATTGAGTTGTGGGAATTCACTCTGTTCTGGACATTAAACTTTGATACATGACTTCCAAATATGTTTCTGCATTCTGTAGATTATCTTTGCATTTTCTTGATAATATTCTTTGATGTGCCAAAGTTTTACATTTTTATGATGTTCCAGTTTATCTATGTTTCCTTTTTTTTACTTGTGCTTTTAGTGTCATATCTAAGAATTAATTTCCAGATCTAAGGTCATAAGGACTTAACCACCCCTGTGTTGTCTTCTGGAGTTTTATGGTTTTAGCTCTTGTGTTTAGGTCCTTGGGCCATTTTGAGTTAATTTTTGTATGTGGTGTGAGGTAGGGGACTACCTTCATTCTTTTGCATGTGGAATTCCAGCACCATCTATTGAAAGACAGTTATATTTCTGTTGAATGGACTTGGTACCCGTGTCAAAAATCAGTTGACTATAGATCTGTGAATTTGTTTCTAAACATTCAGTTCTATTCCATTTGTCTCTGTGTCTGTCCTTGTGCCAGTACACACTGTTTTGATTACAGTAGCTTTGCAGTAGATTTTGAAATTGGGAATTAAGTCCTCCAACTTTGTACTTTTCCAGCATTGTTTTGGCTATTCAAGGACCTTTGCAATTCCATATGAATTTAAGGGTCAGCTTTTCCATTTTGGCAAAAAGGTCATTGGAATTTTGATAAAGATTGTGTTGACTGTGTAGGTCTCAGAGTAGTATTGGCATCGTGGCAATATTAAGTTTTCTTATCCAGGAGCATGGGGTGTCTTTTTTTATTTTTAATATTTTCTCCATTTTATTTATTTATTTATTTCATTTTCTGGCTATGCTGAGTCTTAATTGGTCTGGAGTTTTTTCTGTAGTTGTGGTAAGTGAAGGGCTACTCGTCATTGCAGTGAGCAGGTGTCTCATTGCAGTGGCTTCTCTTATTGGGGAGCATGGGCTCTTGGCACAAGGGCTTATTAGTTGCAATGTGTGGGCTCAGTTGTTGTAGTTTCTGGGATCTAGAACAAGGGCTCAGTAGTTGTTTTGCAGGGGCTTCATTGCTCCACAGCATGTCAGATCTTCCTGAATCAGGGATTGCACCAGTGTCTACTGCATTGGCAGGTGGACTCTACCACCTAGTCACGGAAGAATCCCTGGGGTGGTCTTTTCATTTCTTCTTTAATTTCTTTCATAGTATTTTAAAATTTTTAGTGTGCTAGTCTTTTACCTTCTTGGCTAAATTTATTCCCAGATATTTTATTCTTTTAGATGTTACTGTAAATGGAATTGCTTTCTTAATATTCTTGAGTTACTCATTCTTAATATTGTAATAGTTATTATTATAGAAAATAAATAACATTTATTATTTATCTTCATTCAATACTGTGCGAAGCACTTAGTGCTTTATCTCATTTATGTCTTTTTCTGTTGCTATATTTCCAGCTTTTCTTTTTCTGCTAGATTCTTTCTTTAAACAGCTTAGATTTTTCTCATCTGAAAATTATTCTTCATCAACTTTATACTTCTGTCTTTCTCTTCTTCCCTTTATAACCAAACTGCTTGGAAAAGTTTACTATATTTGATTCTGTTTCTTTTCTTTTCATTTGTTCTCTTGTCTTCTCCAGTCTGATTTCTGGGTCTTGGCGGTGCCAGTCACTTCAAGCTCTTGAGAAGTACATCAGTGCTCTCTCTGTGACTGAAGTCCTTAACACTGCATTCAACATAGTTAACTGCTTCCTCCATCTTGAGATATTTCCCCCTTTGCATTTGTAAAGTTATATTTACCTTGTTTTTTTCTTCTCTGATTGCTTGTTCTTTGTCTTTGCTAGCTTATCCTACACTATTGTTTCTTTACTTACGGGAATTACTCCAGACTCTAGCCTATGTCCTCTTTTTCTTCCATACTTTGGCCTGGGTGACATCTCATCTTTTCCCATGACTGCAGTTTAACTCTGACAACTCCCAGGTTTAATCCTTAATACCAGATTTACCATTAGAGCTATGGATTCACACATCCAACCATTGGCATCTTTATTGGGTTGTCTTATAGGTGATCCACACAGTCAAAGGGTTTGGCATAGTCAATAAAGCAGAAATAGATGTTTTTCTGGAACTCTCTTGCTTTTTCGATGATCCAGTGGATGTTGGCAATTTGATCTCTGGTTCCTCTGCCTTTTCTAAATCCAGCTTGAACATCTGGAAGTTCACGGTTCACGTACTGTTGAAACCTGGCCTGGAGAATTTTGAGCATTACTTTGCTAGTGTGTGAGATGAGTGCAATTGTGCAGTAGTTTGAGTATTCTTTGGCATTGCCTCTCTTTAGGATTGGAATGAAAACTGACCTTTTCCAGTCCTGTGGCCACTGCTGAGTTTTCCAAATTTGCTGGCATATTGAGTATAGCACTTTCACAGCATCATCTTTTAGGATTTGAAATAGTTCAGCTGGAATTCCATCACCTCCACTAGCTTTGTTCATAGTGATGCTTCGTAAGGCCCACTTGACTTCACATTCCAGGATGTCTGGCTCTAGGTGAGTGATCATACCATTGGGATTATCTGGGTCATGAAGATATTTTTTGTATAGTTCTTGTGTATATTCTCCCACCTCTTCTTAATATCTTAATACCAAAGCCTTTGTATGGATCACAACACACTGTGGAAAATTCTTCAAGAGATGGGAATACCAGACCACCTGACCTGCCTCTTGAGAAATCTGTATGCAGGTCAAGAAGCAAGTAACAACTGCACATGGAACAACAGACTGTTTCCAAATTTGGAAAGGAGTATGTCAAGGGTGTATATTGTCACCCTGCTTATTTAACTTCTATGCAGAGTACATCTTGAGAAACGCTGGACTGGATGAAGCACAAACTGGAATCAAGATTGCCAGGAGAAATATCAATAATCTCACATATGTAGATGACACCACCCTTATGGCAGAAAGCAAAAAAGAACTAAAGAGCCCCTTGATGAAAGTGAAAGAGGAGAGTGAAAAAGTTGGCTTAAAACTCAACATTCAGAAAACGAAGATCATGGCATCTGGCCCCATCACTTCATGGCAAATAGATGGGGAAACAGTGGAAACAGTGTCAGACTTTATTTTTTGGGGCTCCAAAATCACTGCAGATGGTGATTGCAGCCATGAAATTAAAAGACACTTACTCCTGGAAGGAAAGTCATGACCAACCTCGACAGCATATTAAAAAGGAGAGACATTACTTCTCCAACAAAGGTCTGTCTAGTCAAAGCTGTGGTTTTTCCAGTGGTCATGTATGGATGTGAGAGTGGATTACAAAGAAAGCTGAGCACCAAAGAACTGATGCTTTTGAACTGTGGTATTGGAGAGGACTCTTGAGAGTCCCTTGGACGGCAAGGAGATCCAACCAGTCCATCCTAAAGGAAATCAATCCTAAATATTCATTGGAAGGACCGATTCTGACACTGAAACTCCAATACTTTGGCCACCTGATGTGAAGAATTGACTCATTGGGAAAGACCCTGATGCTGGGAAAGATTGAAGGTGGGAGGAGAAGGGGATGACAGAGGATGAGATGGTTGGATGGTGTCACCAACTCAATGGACGTGAGTTTGAGTAAACTCCGGGAGTTGGTGATAGACAGGGAGGCCTGGTGTGCTGCAGTCTATGGGGTCGCAAAGAGTTGGACACGACGGAGCAACCGAACTGACTGACTTATAGGTGAATTCAGGATCTTTCTTACTTATCTTCTCACTACTCTTCCTCCCTGCTCCCTTAATGGGGGAGAAAGTAAAGTTTTCTTGTGTACTTTACATGATGTTTCAGTGCATTCAGTTGAGTAAACTAGAAATTTATCAATCACTCTTGACTGTGTCCTCTTCCTCCTTACCCGTATCCAGTGAACTAAAAAGTTCCACAGGCTGAATCTTCTGATGGTCAGTTCTCATTCATTGCCAACAGCCTGGTCTGTGTGTTGCAGTCCTTCCTCCAATTTGAGGAGCAGGCCTGCCTCTCAGTCCTGTGGTCTTTGGGTCTCAGCTTCTCATCTCTCACGAATCCTGGCTTAAACCAAGACATAGCACTCTCTAAATCTTTGTTTAAGGAAGAGAAAGAAGCTTTTGAGTAGAACACATAGTCTGCTGAAATGCAACTCTTCCGGTAACTGAAACTTAGCACTTTATCTAGGGTAATTTTGTTCCTTCTAGCCATATCTCTCAGTATTCCAGGAAAAGGAACAGTCTGCCCTGAAGATATATTGAAATTTCTATTACTTCATGCAAAAACAGCATCTGCTCAGAGTCCTAAGGGACATCTTTTTCAGAACTGGCTTTCTAACATTTCATTTTTCATGTGACTAAACCATTTCCAGTGAATACTAGGACTTCTGCATAGGTTCTTCTTAGAGCAGCAGTTCTTAACTGAAATAGTAAAGAAGAGGTATGGGAACCCCTGAAATTGTGGATCAGTGTGTGATATGGGACTTTTACTTCTCTAAGCACCAATTTCCTCATCTGTAAAATGGGATTTATAATGGTATCTGTTTCATAGGATTATTGTGAGGATTAAATGGGATAATTAAATAGATGTAAAAAGCATAGCATAGTACCTGGTAGACAGCTATTTTAATATTATATTAGAGATTACAATATGTGGTAAAGGTAATAATGTCTAGAGCAACATACAGAAGAGGGAATTAGATCACCTGTTACATACTTTCAAAGCATGTGTATAAAAACGAATAGTAGAGAGTCAGCCCTGGTATAAGGTGCCTTTATTTCAGCATCCTAAAGTCGCCGTGACTGTGACAGGAGCTGAATTACAACTGTGAACAAGCAATAGGGAAGCATGAAAAATTAATGGTTAGTAAATATAAGAGGGTCTAAATTCACCCATAATTCAACTCAAGTGGGCATAGAAAATTTCTTTATTGAAGCTATAGTAGCCTTGTGTTCTTTATGACACTCCTCCCAACCTGACCAGCCCAATCCATGTCATAATAATTGCTGGAAATATCATAGGAACTAACCAAATATCCAATCTGTTCAAACTTTATTCTGATAGTTTAGACATTTTCTTCAAATAATTCTCAGTTCTCTTGAACAAGAATATTCAATTTCCTCCTCTCTATGCTTCTCAAAGGTAGGCTCTAGTGTATGTGGTGTTCCATTGTGCAGCTTTATTGCATCACATGGAGTTGAAGAGGAGGGACTTCCGGAGTTTCAGTTGGTTCTTGCATGTGACTGGCTGGAATCTGCTCTCCCTTTCCACCTTTCCCTCCTGGCCCCTGGTGTGAAGCCAGTATAGTCTATAGACTGGTCTCACTTTCAGTGTAGAGTGTAGAGGAGCTTTGGCTTCATCTCTTTTCCCTATTTGTCCTTACCTCATCATCCTTATTCTCCAAGTGCAAGGAGTCCAGTTAGTTGCTGTTCCCTGATCATACTTCTGTTCTTTCAGCAAGACTGCGTGGACTTATGTGGGTGTGAAGCCTCTGCACTGCAGTCCCCATTCTCTCTGCCCTCAGTGACAGGTCAAAACTTCCTAGGTCAAAACTCAAGAGGAAAACTGGGACACACATATTTCTTACTCTCTTTTTCCTCCTTTCTGCCATTTCCAGACCTGGAAAATGGTAGACTTCCCTTTTACTTCCTTTTTTTCAGTACTTCCAAAATTCCCTATGGAAAATGTACAATTTGGGGGTCTTCCCTGGTAACTCAGATGGTAAAGAATCTACCTGCAGTGCAGGAGACTCGGATTTGATCACTGGGTGGGGAAGATCCCTTGGAGAAGGGAATGGCAACCCACTCCAGTATTCTTGCCTGGGAAATTCCATGGACAGAGAAGCCTGGTGGGCTATAGTCCATGGGATCACAAAGAGTTGGACACAACTGAGCAACTAACACACACACACACAAGGTACAATTTTCACTTTATTATGAATTTGTCAGAGTCCAATACCTTTGTAAAACAAGAACTAGTAGAAAAATGAAATAAAAATTAAAATATGCAATAAGTCTATCTTTTAATTATTAGATTCAATAGACATAAAATTATTCTGTTGAATTGTTGTAAAAGGTTCTCAACACTTACTTTTAATTTCTGTACTTATCCATCATGGACCAGTAAGAAATAGCAGTGCGGACCAGCCCACTTTGAGTTCATGGCCTCCTTCCAGATTCCTGCTAAGATTTGGTGGTGGACAGTAACATCGTCTCTAAACCCCAGTAGAACACATGGGCCCTCTTGACTTGACTCTTAAGATGTGAATGGAAACTGAAGGAATTTGGAAAATACTCTTCAGAGGACCATGATCAGTCTTGAAAGACTATTCTCATGCTGCAAAATCTGAGTTTTGAATGCTGGAACCTGAGTATTACTTTTCTTTTTACATTTCTCCTGTGATAAATTCTAATATCCCTGTTGTATATGGGTACCTTGGGTGGACTCACTGAAGGTAATGAACTCAGAAAGGCAAGAGAAAAGTGGATTTATAATTTTCATACTCTTACCCCTGTTACTATAATTTGTAACACAGGCGAAAAATGAAAAACATACCTAGCTTTCCTAGTAAATGCTGATTTTTGCTGTGAGATTTTATTGCTTGAATGAAGGGCTAACATTATTTTCTTCCTTAATAGCCCCAGGCTTCATCTACTTGTTTTCTTTCTCTTTGCAAGTAGGAAAGTAAATATTAAATTGATTATCTGCATAAATACTTAATGATGGCCATGTAGTAAAAGCAATGTGATTTAAATTCCTGTTTTCTATAGGAACTGCAGTTAAAAACAGAACAGAAAGATCTAAAACTGAAAGCTGAGGACCTTGATGCATTTAAGATGAAAAGGAGAAAAGGTTCGTTTGGAAGTATAGACCAACTCCAGGTTTGTCAATTCTATTTAGTGTTTCCTGGTTTCTTTTCGATTTGATGATTGTCTAAGTAGAGGTAAAAAGAGGTGGACTCTAAATGAAATCTTCAAACACTAGACTTTGCCACTGGAGTACAAAATTTCTAATATTTCTCCTGAAACATTTCTGTTATTAAAAATTAATTTCTCATCCAGAAATTTGGTGTACTTTTGTTTTGTTTTGAATTTATTTATTTTAAATTGAAAGATAATTGCTTTACAGTATTGTGTTGGTTTCTACCAAACATCAACATGAATGCTGTATTCCTTACTTCAGTAGAAATGAGTTTATTTGAATGTTGTGAAATGTAAACATGAAAACTAGATTGTGTTTATCCTTATGTCAAGACTGGTTTATTCCTCTGGAAACAGATATATTTCTAACAAAAAGAGCTCTCTACTCAAACACAACCAAATTGTATATGCAACATATGTCATATATTAAAAAGCTATTGTCTTAATGCCACATTTAAAAAAATGAAATTAATAAATTAATATCAAAGTTCAAAGAAACAAAATTTTATGTAAATTAGGAATCACAGTACTAAAAGTCTTAAAAATTAATGTACTTAAAACTATAATTACCCTCAAATGCAAATGCATCAACCTGATTCTGAAAATATTATTTGCTCTTCTTAAGTCTTATATATTAATATTTTAACAGTAAGATTTAGGACATGCATGTGTTCTCAGTTAGTTTACTAGTGCTTTTTGGAAATTAGTTAAAGAGCTTTCTCTCTGACATGCCTGGTAATATTATTTCTGGGTGGAAGGGTATGTGGAGGAGTAGCAGAGGTAGGAAAGCATAGACTAGTTAGCGCCGCTTTACAAAATGTTAAGAATCTAAATTTAAATGAATACAATAATAGGTTCTCACAGCCTGCATTGACTTTATTGGGTTAAAATAATAATAAACAAACAAAAAAAAACCTTCCTGCTTTTGAGTGTTCTAAAACAACATTTTCCAGAATTTGACTCTAAAGATTATAAATTAATCAATATGACTATCCAAAAAGCTTATAATAGGACCTTGTTTTGATATGAAACTCTTTTATAAGAAGAAAGTATTTAAAATTGGCACTGTGTGGTAGGACTATTTACTGTAAGAGAGAAGAGACAAAGTAAGAAATTTTCAGAAAACTTACTAAGATACTGTGAATTGCACAGATCATAACTTTATTATTTCCAGTGCAGGAAAATTCATTCATTTATTATTGTTTCTCTAAAACACCTATTATGTTAGCAGACTGCTACCCAATCCTCAAGGGCTTCCCTGGACCTGGCGGGCTACAGTCCATGGGGACGCAGTGTGTCCAACGCGACTGAGTGACTAAGCACAGCACAGCACCCAGTCCTCAAAGCACAGCTAAAGTATTGCCTACTCTGAGGCAGGCACTGATGTTACTTCCATTTCTCAGAACCGATCCCACCCTCCATTTTGGCATACATATATCTAGGAGTTAGCTGCATACAGCATTTATTATCAACAGTCATCATTTTTTGGTTTCTCTTTTATTGGAATGGAGCTTACAGAAGATCTCTTACTTAACTTTCAAACCCCACTCAGTTAAGAAATGTTTGTAGAATATGTTTTAGTTGCTAGTCTTCATAGGGTCTCATGTGTGGCGTTTCTAAGATAGAGCTGGATATAACAAAACTAAAGTATTTCTGTCATTGTTCTGGGATATCCTTACTGTTCTAGTAATTGTAGAGCTGCTATTTTAGGGTTTAGTATTATTCACATGTGCTGTTGCTTATAGGACCATACTATCTAGGTCTGGATGATGAACTACAGAGCCCTGGACTCTGGATCTCACTTTGCCTTGGCCACTTTGCTCATTTTTTCTCGTGCATATTCACTGTCTTATTGTCTTAATATAGATTTCTGGGAACAGATTTTTTTTTAATCAAGTTTGAGAAGAACTGGAAAATAATACTATATTGATTTGTTTTCTTGTTATTTAGGAAGCATTGCTTCATTACTCTGTCCCAGTGCAGATGGGCACTTGGTAGAGTCCATCTTGGACAGTTATTCCACTCACATTTTTGTTTGTACTTATTTCTAGGTACCCTTAGCTCAAGATAATACTGAGATGCTTGTTTTGAAAATCTTTACAGCGCACTTTATTTTGTAATTATTTGATGTTGACAGGTTACAATGCAGAGTAGATTTTCATGCCTTATCACCTATGTCTTTCCACTATGGCTAATTGGTTAATTGAATCAGAAATTCATTCAGTCATTCATATAACATTTTATTAAGAGTCAATCATAGGCAAGGCAGTATAGCAGGCACTGGGGCTAGAGAGGCAAAAAGCTTTGTCCCTGCAGTCAGGCAAGGAGCTCATTCATTAGTGCTGAGATAGAGGTAAGCACCTCTGGAACAGATAAGATTTCCAGCGTGTTCTCAGTACTGACTCTCAGTATATATAAAGAAAATTGACAGCCTTAAAAATCCCAGACTCAAGCATTTTCAAGGAATAAATTTTAACTCCTTATAAAACAACAAAGGAAGATGTTAACTTAGAACCACTTCTTGACAGTTTTGGACAGACACTGTTTTGTTATTCTCACTGTTCATTTACGGTGTTCCAGATAGCTTTTAAATGTTCATTTAAGGTGTTTAGTTAGTCTGAAGTTATATTATTACCATATAAATTTTATGGTGAAGAAAAACAAATTGTAACATTTCTTTGGACTTTTAATGTAGAAATTGGATAAACAAAAGAAATGGTTAGATGAAGAAGTAGAGAAAGTTCTGAACCAACGCCAAGAATTAGAGGAGCTGGAAGAAGACTTAAAGAAACGGGAGGCCATAGTTTCAAAGAAGGAGGCCCTGTTACAGGAGAAGAGCCACCTGGAAAGTAAGAAGTTGCGATCTAGTCAGGTATTCTATTTAATATGCTCTTTGACTCTGGTTCTAAGCCATATAAATTGAGATTTATTTTTCTATAAGGTAAATCAAACCACTGTGAAGTTAGAAACCAAAAGAAAACTTTTCTGGTTTTCAGTGTATTTGGCTTATTAGTGCTTATTTAATGACCATCAGTGAAATCTGTTGCAGTTTTGAAGTAAAGTGTTCAGTGTTCTACCAAGTATGAGTTATCTATTATTAACTTTTGGTGATATTTAAAAAATTGTAGTGTGTTATACATAACATAAAATTTACCATTTTGACCATTTTAAAGTGTACAGTTCATCAGCATTAATTATATTCAGTGTTTACAACATCACTATTATCTATTTCCAAACTTTTTATTATCCCAAACAGAAACTATGAAACCATTTAGAATAACTTGCTTGCCATTTCCTATGGAAGCCTTAGTGGATATTTTAAAAATAATCTGTACCATTAGAGAGTGAACATTGGGTGAAGGTTGAGTGAACATTGGTAATCTGGAAGAACAGACTTGAAAATGATCCAACTATACTACTGCTCCTTGGAAGAAAAGTTACGAGCAACCTAGATAGCATATTCAAAAGCAGAGACATTACTTTGCCGACTAAGGTCCGTCTAGTCAAGGCTGTGGTTTTTCCTGTTGTCATGTATGGATGTGAGAGTTGGACTGTGAAGAAGGCTGAGCACTGAAGAATTGATGTGTTTGAACTGTAGTGTTGGAGAAGACTCTTGAGAGTCCCTTGGACTGCAAGGAGATCCAACCAGTCCATTCTGAAGGAGATCAGCCCTGGGATTTCTTTCGAAGGAATGATGCTAAAGCTGAAACTCCAGTACTTTGGCCACCTCATGCAAAGAATTGACTCATTGGAAAAGACTTTGATGATGGGAGGGATTGAGGGAAGGAGGAGAAGGGGACGACAGAGGATGAGATGGCTGGATGGCATCACGGACTCGATGGACATGAGTCTGAGTGAACTCCGGGAGTTGGTAATGGACAGGGAGGCCTGGTGTGCTGCGATTCATGGGGTCGCAAAGAGTCGGCATGACTGAGCGACTGAACTGAACTGATACTACTACTTACAATTCCTACAAAAGAAAGAAGACTTGGTATAATACAGATTTGTTTATTTTTCTACTTATAGTCTTGAGTATCTTTACAAAAATTTTTGTTGTAGGACTTGGGTTTCATGAGCCATTCAGATAAGTGGTTTTATGAAGGACTTTACCTCAGTTTCAGGTTTTGAAAAATGACTGTAGAAGTATTATAAGGACCAGGAGAAGTTTTTTTAATAATAGCAGTAGCAACAGTAGCATCTGAAAATAAAGCTGACTTGCCCTAGACTTTAAGAAAACTTTCTCTATAAAGAGAAAGACAAATCCCATATAATATCACTTGTATATGGGATCTAAAATATGGCACAAATGAACCTGTTTATAAAACAGAAACAGACTCATAGACTTGTGTTTGCCAAGGGAGAGTGGGGGAGGGATGGACTTGGAGTTTGGGGTTGGTAGATCCCAGCTATTACATTAGAATGGATAAACAACAAGATCCTAATGTATAGCCCAGGGAACTATATTCAATGTCCTGTGATAAACCATTATGGATTATATAAAAAATAATGTATATATGTATATAACTGAGTCACTGTACAGCAGAGATTGGCACGACATTATAAATCAATTATACTTCAATTTTTAAAAATTGTAAAAAAAAACTTTCTGTACAAACCTTTGCCTCCAGCTGACCTTGAGTCTGAGGTCAGTCGTGGAATCATGGAATAAGCTCTGCCTCTTTAAAAACCTACCTTTCATCCAGCATAGATGTACCACTAGGTCTGGGGTGATTTTTTGACATGTTCTTAACTTCTCCACCTTAGTGTAACATGTGAACAAGATCTGCACTTAACCTCTGCTCTGTCTTCTGTTTCCCAAACATGTCGAGATAGCTTTTAGCAGCAGGCTATTGGACACTGGGGTAGGGGTAGCCCTTCTATCCAGCCTAGTTGCTGGTGCTCCATCCAGGTAACTTGTCCACACTAGCTGTCAGGGTCAGGTTTTAGAAGCTGCCCGCCTCCCCGCAAAAAAGAAACATGTAATGACAGCAAAGAGGATTTACAAATCAATGTATCAAGTGAATAAACAGAAGAAAATACCTGGGACCTTTATGATACGTTCTGTATCAAAAAAGAAAAAACAGAAAAAGAAAGGAGTGAGAAGGAAACTCTTATTCCTGAAATACATTTACTTTATGATGCAGGAAGAACAAAGAAAAGAAAGTAGATGTTTTCTAGTTTCAATGAGATGTAATATTTAGGAAGTAAGAATATACTGAGGTAAGCATAGAGTGCAAATAAATGAAACCCACAGTGAAGTGAAGTCAAGTCACTCAGTCGTGTCCGACTCTTTGTGACCCCGTGGACTACAGCCCACCAGGCTCCTCCATCCATGGGATTCTCCAGGCAAGATTACTGGAGTGGGTTGCCATTTCCTTCTCCAGGGGATCTTCCCGACCCAGGGATCGAACCCAGGTCTCCTGCATCGTAGGCAGATGCTGTAACCTTTGAACCACCAGGGAATCCAGTAGATCATAGCAAAATTGATTCTTTGAAGATAGTTTTAATTAAACAGAAGAGAAACTTGAGACATATTTCAGGGTTCTTTTTGAACAGAGGATATTACAAAAGATAAAACAAAGCATATTACATATTTTTTCAGTATTTAAGAAATACTATAAGATATGATCGTATCCATTTCAGACAAGAAACACAGTATAAAAAAGCCTATATTAAGGCTTCCCTGGTGGCTCATTGGTAAAGAATCCACCTGCCAATGCAGTAGACACAAGTTTGATCCCTGGTCCAGGAAAATCCTACCTGCCGTGGAGCAACTAAGCCTGTGTGCCACAACTATTGAACCTGTACCCCATAGCCCATGAACTTCAACTTCTGCAGCCCACATGCTAAAGCCCGTGCTCCACAACAAGAGAAGCCACTGCAATGAGAAACCCTCACTCCACAGCTAGAGTGGCCTGCTCTCACTACAACTAGAGGAAAGTCCATTCAGCAGTAAAGACCCAGCACAGCCAAAAGTAAATTTTAAAAAAATTTATCTTAAAAAGTCTAAATTCATACCATATACAAATAAAATGAATCAAAGACCTAAATGTAAGTGCTAAAACTATAAACATCTTAGAAAGAAACATAAGTATAACTTTTTGTGACCTTAGGTTAAGCAGTGGTTTATTGAATATTACACCTAAAACACAAACAACAGAAAAAATTAGATAAATTGGACTTCATCAATATTAAAAGCATTTGTAATGTAAAGAACACCATCCAGAAACTGAAAAGATAACCCATAGAATGGGAGAAGGTGTTTGTACATCATTAAGTCTGTATTTAGAACAGATGTAGAACTCTTTAAAAGCTCAGTAATAAAAAGGCAACCCAGTTTAAAAATGGGCAAAGGATTCAGATAGAAATTTCTCCAAAGATTTGTGAATGGCCAGTAAGCACGTTGAAAGATGCTCAACATCATAGCCATCCGGTAAATGCAAATCAAAATTTAAATGAGATACTGCTTCATACCCACTAGGATGATTATAATCAGAAAAATAATTTTAGTGAGGGTGTGAAGGAATTGGAACTCTTACGCATTGCTGGTGGGATTGTAAAATGGTGCAGTTACTTTGGATAACATGTTGAACATAGAATTACCAAATGACCTACCATCCACTCCTAGGTGTACATTCAAATCAAGTGAAGACATAAGTGCACACAAAAACTTGTACATGAATATTCAAAACAGTATTATTCGTAATAGTAAAGAAATGAAAGCAACCCAGTGTCCTTCAACTGATAATGTATAAACGAAATGTGGTACACATTCATATAACGGAATATTATTCACCAGTAGAAAGGAATGAAGCACTGATACGTGCTACAACATGGATGAACTCTGAAAACATTATGTTAAATGAAAAAAGTCAGTCATAGTAGACAGTTTCATAGAGACAGAAAGTAGAATACTGGTTACTTAGAACTGGATCAGGGCTTGGTGAGGAAGTAGAATGAGTGCTAGTGGGCATAGAGTTTCTTCTGAGAGACTGCTGAAAATGTTCTGAGATTGATTATGGTGATGGTTGCGCTAGTTTGCAAATATACTTAAAACCATCAAATTATACACTTTAAATCGATGTATATGAACTATATTTTAGTAAAGCTATTACTGAAGAAAACCTATAAACACATAAAGGGAAAAAATAGTAGGGGAGATGACAGAAGACAAAAGGTTACCCAAAAAATGTAAGCTGGAAAGGAGATAGATAAGTGGTTACTGGCTTAGCAGAACAGAAAAAGCTGAAATCCAAGTGCCTAGATGAGGGATACCAGTGAGAGTCAAGCCTTTATCTTTAGCTTTCTTAGTAACAGCTTCACAAGCTATAATTCACATAAACATGAAAAAAAACTCAGAAATTAAGGGACCATGAATTTTAGAAGGGAGGAGTGAGGCTTGAGAATGAAAACAGGGCATGGTCGGGAAACCATCCTTTTCTAATTCTGGACTAGATGATTTATTTTCTGAAGATTGAGCCAAGTACAGCAAAGGGCTGGGGTAAGTCAAAATAAACAGGGAATGAATGAAAGTCTGAATCCTGAGATATCCATTCCCTAACCCCTTCATATATCCCTAAATGCAGGCAGCCAGACTTATACTTCCCAGCAGAAGATTGGTAGATTTTTCTGAAATAGTCCCAGGAAAAATTACCCTAAAAATTTACATTTGGGAGCCCCCAACTAAGCGTCCAGGTTCCAGGTATATCCTACTGTCATAAATGTTAACCCACCACAGTATCAGCATTTTATTACCTGACTCTTAAGTATGATGGAGATCTCAGGAATGCTACTAACATTAAAGATGGAGGCCAAAACAAAAAAAAAAAAAAAAGAAGAAGGTGATCAGAGAAATTAGAGATAGAACAAGGAGCTGAAAAAACTTTAAAAATCTTACTGTGCTCAAGGTGGTAAAAGCTGATACTCCCATCCATAAAGCAAGAATTGCAGGCTGTAAAAAACATGAAAGAACTTTTAGAAATTAAAAGCTCTGAAGGATAATGGTAAGAAACATCTCAGAAAGTAAATAGAAAATAAGAGGAATAAAATTTAATTGACAGATAAACCCAAAAAGTCCATCATCCAAGTAACAGGAATTCCAGAAAGATAAAACAGAGGCAACAGGGGAAGAGGAGATTATCAAAGACATGATACAAAAAATTGCCAACACTGAAGATATGAAACTCTGGGTTGAAATAGTTTATCAAGGGCATAGAAAAGACTACCAAAAGCATATCATTGTATAAATCTTGAGAGTCAGAATGGCACTAGAGTGCTTAACCTTCTTCATTAGAAGACATGAAGCAGTCTTAAAACTCATAAGGAAAATGGTATCCAAACAAAGATTCTCTTTTTAGACTAATATAAATTAAATGGGAAGGCAGAATACAGACATTTTCAGGTGAAAAAAATTATCTATAACCCAGCCTGTCTCATGAAACTACTAGAGGATGTGCTCCGTAAAATGAGGACACAAGCTATGGAAAAAAAAGACTTGGGACCCAGAAAATGTGCTCTAACTGGAAATTTTCAATAGTACCAAAGGAAGTCCAGGAACAACTATAGTCTAGTTTGGAGCAGGAGGATGGAGACTCTAGGCAAAATGTTTCCAGAAGAGAAGAGAATGAAAATATTCCCTGATTAAGTTTTGATCAACTGAAAAAATAATGTTGAGAGGAATTTTATAGTTCTATTGGAAAAGAATTCGTTACAAGGTAACCAAAAAAATTGTTCCAGATGGAAATATGATAATTTTGTCCTAGATAGTTCAGTTATGAATAATATTCACAAAGTCATGTAAACTATTGATTTAAATAAAAACTGTAATATAACTTAAGTTGGGAGAATATAAGGAGGGGAAATATAGACAAGGAGGCATAAGAGTGCTAAATCTTATCTTTCATAATAGACAACCAGTAGACAGTATCTAAAATTGGTAATGTTATTTAGAAACATGGACATAAACCAGAAGAAATAGCTTGAAAGGTTAAAGATGGTCATTTCTAGGGAGCAGGAATCAGAGAAGGGTGGCATAGGAGACTACTTTTAAAAAAAATTATAAACCTTGTGGTGGTATATACATGTAATTATTTTGATGAAATACCAAGACCAGGCACAGCCAAATAAATAATAAAAACATTTTTTTTAAATCTCCACTTAAAAAAGACATTCAACTTAAGACTTAGAAAATGAAGCCCGCCCCCCCCCCCCAAAAAAAATCCATGGGAGAAAATAATAATGTAAGAGCTAAAAATATGTCCACATAGTAGTTTTCTCTCTGTTTTTTCCTAATTTATTTAGGAAAAAGTCTGTATTTCTAATAACTGACCTTAGGGTGTCTGGTTGATTATCTTTTTAGGCTTTGAACACAGACAGTTTAAAAATATCAACTCGCCTGAGCTTGTTGGACCAAGAGTTGTCTGAAAAGAATGTGCAGCTCCAGAGCAGCACAGCTGAGGAGAAAATAAAGATTTCAGAACAAGTACAAGCCCTCCAGAGAGAAAAGGATCAGCTGCAGAGACAAAGAAACAGCGTGGATGAGAAACTTAAAAATGGTACCGTGTTGTCACCTGAAGTAAGTCAGTATGCTTTGGAACTGGAAGTACTCTATGACGGATCACTTGGATGATTCCCTTCACCTTTGCTACCCAAACATAAAAATGATAAACCTGATCAACTTTGTTTCCTTGAGACTTTGTCAGATGTACTGAGTTTCCTTGTCACCTGTTTGGTGCCATAAGCAAGGCTTGACTAGAGACTGTGATGTCCTCTCATGGAGGTCCATGAATGTGGCCCCTTCCTAGCATTGCCAGGGATAGGGAGACTCACAGTTGCCTTGAGTATGGCCTTTCTCAGCTGAGGTTTTCACAGAACACAAAAAATGATTTGAGGGACTCTTTTTCTCATTTCTTCTAAAGAAGATACCTTTTCTTTATGCATCTTTCTTGGGTGATACTTGGTAATTCATCATCTATAACAAAGGCCTAGAGCATTAAGGGTTAATTGTTTTAGAAAGTACGGAAGCATTGTTCCACACTAAGTCCTAGCCAAGTAAATATGCAAAATTCAGCCCCCAATAGAAATACCTTTTAGGAGTTTTCATTTAGGGGAACATGTGGCTTCTCTTCATCATTATTTTTTTAACTGTGTAAAAGATGTTGCATATATTGGCTACCAAATTGTCCCAGACTTTGTCTTTTTTCAAAATTTTATTTCAGTTGGCAGTGGTAACCATAACTTATTATTTTATCAGACAAAGATGAACTTTTGAGCCTGGATTTTCTCTGCAAATATTTATGGTCAAGGTCCAAAGTAAGGGAAAGTTACTAACAAAAAGTAAGTGGCTGGGAATCACCTTGCTGTATCTCTGTAGTGTTTTACATTTGAGCAAGTATGAGAAGAAGTTGAAGGGCTGATTAAGAAGGAACAGGGGAGAGGATTTAATAACATTATTGTTCATTGAGTTGATGAAAGAAAGACAAATTTGACTGGAGGTTATGTGACATCATGAGCTTCTACTGCCCTGTTTTATAACTTAATTTGGGTAGCTTTGCCAAGGACCACAGAATGAGGTTTTCCCCTCAAGGCTGTCAAAGTCAACCCCCAGCCCTGCAGATCTAAAGGTCTGAGAGGCTAAAATTCAGCAAAACGTTTGAGTATTTAAGGAATTCTTGAGTGCCCAGGACAGTTCCTGGGCCCTATGGAAGAAACAAAAAAGTGGAAAACATTTTGCTTCTCTTGAGGAATTCTACTCCATCTGAGGAGAAGAGACAGAGAGTTGATAAAACTCTAAATCTTGATGACTATAAAAATCAAGTTATAGATAATGTAATAAAGCTATGTTGTTGTTGTTGTTTAGTACTAAGTCATGCCCGAATCTTTTGCAACCCCATAGCCTGTGGCCCGCCAGACTCCTCTGTCCGTGGAATTTCCCAGGCAAGAATACTGGAGTGGGTTGCCACTTCCTTCTCCAGGGAGTCTTCCTCACCCAGGGATCAAACCCACGTCTCCTCATTGGCAGGCAGATTCTGTATCACTGAGCCACCAGGGAAACCTAATAAAGCTATACTTAATACATTATTTATCCAAAGCAATGCAGTGATCATTTGGTGGAAGATTGAATTAAGGCAGCATTGGTGAATCAGAATCTTGAGCTGGATTATGAAAAACATGGTATGTATTGATAGATATAAGAAAGAAGGTCATTTTAGATAGAACACTGTCAAATAAGGCATAGAGATAGGAATGAGCAAATTATGTTTGCAGAGTGGTAGAGTGTCCATTTTTAATTTTTATTTATTTTTAATACAATTTTTAAAGGTACAGTTACTATAAAATATTGGCTATATTCCCTGTGTAGTATAATATATCCTTGTAGCCTGTCTTACTCCCAGTTGATTGTACCTCCCACTCCCCAACCCCTATTATGTGCCCTGCCACTGGTAACCACTATGTTGTTCTCTGTATCTGTGAGTCTGCTTCTTTTTTTGCTGTTATATTCACTAGTTTGTTGTAAGTTTTAGATTCTACGTATAAGTGATACAGCGTTTGTCTTTCTCTGTCTGACTCACTTACTATAATGCCCTCCAGGTCCATTCTTGTTGCTGCTGCAAATGGCAAAATTTTGTTTTTATGACCAAGTAGTATTCCACCACCCCACTACAGTACTCTTGCGTGGAGAATCCCACGGATGAAGGAGCCTGGTGGGCTGAAGTCCATGGGGTCGCTAAGAGTCGGACATGACTGAGCGACTTCCCTTTCACTTTTCACTTGCATGCATTGGAGAAGGACATGGCAACCCACTCCAGTGTTCTTGCCTGGAGAATCCCAGGGACGGGGGAGCCTGGTGGGCTGCCGTCTGTGGGGTCGCACAGAGTGGACACGACTGAAGCGACTCAGCAGTATTTCTTTGTGCATATATACCACATCTTTATCCATTCATCTATTGATGGACACTTAGGTCGCTTCCATACCTTGGCAGTTGTAAATAAAGCTGCTATGAACATTGAGGTGCATGTATATTTGCAAATTAGTTTATCTTCCCAGATACGTACCCAGGAGTAGAATTGCTGGGTCATATAGTAGTTCTTTTTTAGTGTTTTGAGAACCCTCCGTACTGTTTTCCACAGTGGCTGTAACCAATTTACATTCCCACCAACCGTGTATGAGAATTCACTTTTCTCCATATCCTCACCAACGTTTGTTATTTGATGATGGCCATTCTGACAGGTGTGTATCACACTGTGGTTTTTTATTTGCATTTCCCTGATGATTAGTGATGTTGAATATCTATCTTCTCATATACCTGCTGGCCATATGCAGTTCTAGAGGGTCAGCTCTTATCTTCAAGAAACATTTGAGTTTCTATTTTATGAGGAATTCTGTAACTAAAAACGCTGTAATGTTTTGTGGTGAAAATACAGCACAATGCAAGATACTTATTTGGCAGCCACCATGGATTGGTTTGAGGGAAGGGTAGAAGAATGGTAATGTCCATTAGACCCAAGATCTAGTAAGATCTTAGAATATGACGAAGTCCAAGTTATACTATTTCATTTAAAATGAGTGATTTCTATTGTATTGTATCTAGGAAGAACATGTTCTTTTCCAACTTGAAGAAGGGATTGAAGCTTTGGAAGCCGCAATTGAATACAAGAATGAAAGTATCCAGAGTCGCCAGAACTTGCTCAGAGCTTCATTTCAAAACCTCTCTCATAGTGAAGCAAATGTCTTAGAAAGACTAATTTGCCTGAGTCCTGTTGAGATTAGAGCTGTTCTTTTCAGATATTTCAATAAGGTTTGTTTTTCAGGGACAGAGGGTTTTCTTATAAATAGGGATCAAGATGGGTATACAGCTCACATATATGTAGACTTTACAGTACTGAATGTTGTCATCTGAAATCTTTGTGCTTGTCCAAGTATTGTAGGCCTAAATTTTAGTGAGGTTCTTAAAATTGAAGGGTCGCTTGAAAGGAGGATGCTTTTTGAAATAGTTTTAAAATCCAAAGAATTTAATCCATATATTCTTCAGGCACTATTAGTTGGATGTTTTCTAGATTTGGTTGTTCCTACTTAGCATTCATGAAAAATCAAGGGACCCTCCAGGTTTGGATTCCCTTTCCTTCATTGCTGGGTAGGGGTACCTATACTTTCTCATCATATTCTATGAACTGAAATAGAGATGAAATGGTACATCAGTGACAAAGGTAGTGATCGATTTTAGCATTAACCTGGGTGTGCTTAATATAAATTAAGGTATTTTATACAGATTTGACAGTTTACTGATAGAGATTTCATAACATTGAAAATTCATAACATTGAAAATTATATCCGTCTTTTCTCCAGTGTCTTCTCTTAATATATATATTATGAAATGTTAAGCAAGTAAATTACTTTTTTCTCTGAAAAATATATTCAGTTTAAGATAATATACAATTAATGAAAAATAAAACACTGACGTTTTAAAATAAAGTTCTAATTCTGTGAGACAAGTGAAATAAAGATGAACAAATTAATAGAAGTGTTATACACAGCCCTCCTCTTGGATAATGAGTATCAGAATGATTATACTTCTATCATTGATGTGAGTGCATCCCATCACTGGGTGTTTGGAGGGCAGAAATAATGGTACATATTGTCTGAGGCTTTGATACAGATAACTCTTTTGTGGTGGTCTTAGTGCAAGGGCCAAGGTCAGTGGATTTTTCTAATCTTAAGAACCCTTGATAGAAATTAGTATTTTTCTAGAGAGAAGGTCTTTACATTATTAAGAAGTACTGTGACACAGATATTGTCTGAAGTGTTTTTACTTTATATCAGTGCAGAGAGGAACCCACTGGACTAAAAAGTACAGTCTCAGGCCAAACTCTATTTACAGCTGAAAAAATTCTGTCACTTATTTATAACATTCACTTTGGAGTTAAAAATGAGAATAATCTAGATGTTATAAGAGTCTTTAGAATTCTTGATATTTTTTTAGACTGGGAAAATAGTTACAGGATTACAAAGGTAAACTACAAAGATTATGTCTAAGAAATGATGGAGGGGTGATGGTTAGACCAACATTACATTTATTTATTTATTTATTTAGGGAATTTATTTATTTATTTATTTTTAATTGGAGGTTAATTACTTTAAAATATTGTATTGGTTTTGCCATACATCAACATGAATCCACCACAGGTATATATTTAAAATGAAGTTGTTACCAGTTCAGAATCCCAACAAATTAAAAAGGCTGTTAGGTTATTTTGTGGGTTTGTTACAAAGCATTTGCCTAGTTATACCATGGTGATTAAGGGCGTTCATCTTTATGAAGTCTAAGGAAAAGTAAATTAATCTATTATATTAGGCTGTCTAAGACAGTTAAAAGGTCAAAAAATGTCTTTGCTAGGTGGTTAATTTGCGAGAAGTTGAACGGAAACTAAAGTTACAGAATGAAGAAATAAAAATGAAAGTTCTGGAACGGGATAATGTGGTTCGTGAGTTAGAATCTGCACTGGAACATCTGAAATTTCAGTGTGACCGGAGACTGATCCTCCAGCAAAAAGAACACGAGCAAAAAATGCAGCTGCTGTTACATCATTTCAAAGGTAACTGCCCCTTCTCATCAGCTGTGTGAAGATGATGTAGAGGAGGGGGATCAGGAAAGGAACTGGGTCAGTTAAAGCCTAACATGCATAAATAATTACTACTAACACATGTTTTGTGCTTTGTGTGTTTGGGTCCACATGCTGGGATACCCCTATGGATGTAAGGCACTTCATGCCTGAAATGCCATCTCCTCTGCCTGTCTCCAGCAACACACAGAGAACTGCTGCAATCCTGTTAGTTATTTGTCTAGTTACTATGTAGGAATGTGGGATGACATCTGGCTTGGTGATATATAGCTGAAAAGTTCCCCATTTCTAGGATATTGAACCTTGATATTTAAATCACTTTACCTTTATAAAATTAAAGTAATAGGTTCTGTAAGATTTCTGGTTATAGTTCTCCTTTTAGTTATATCAGTTGTAAATTTTATGCATTAAAGATTATAGCTTAGGTCAAAATTAGTCTACCATTGATGGGCACATACTGTTTCTTAGCACATAGTAGTTTAGTTCAGCTGTCAACTGTGGTGTGGAAAGACTTGCCATAGCAGTTGGTCTCCACAATACCTGGGCTTATGACTGGTACACACACAGTTCTTATGGCAACAAAATCACTGCCTAGCGATACTTCAGTGCCTGGAATACTTCAGTTCAGGCAGCTTAGCTGTTGAGTCTTCATTCTCTTGAATCTAGAGCTGAAAATGTGGTAAAAGGGATCTGGAAGAAGCAACCCAAGTAAGCAGAAAATTGGAAAATCTATGCATTGGAGTGTTGAGGCAGTCTGCCTATAAGTTAAATTTTATAACCAATTAATTAGCAACTAGTTGCCTGATGACAGGACTTCCTTGACTGGATTCCATACGTTATTTCATTCAAACACGTTCTCTTTACATCATGTTATTCTGTCTTACGTCTCTAAAAGTGCTCTTTTAATAGAATTTTTAATATGTTTTTTCAAGTGATTGGCATTTTACAAAAAAGCTCATGCTTTAGCCAAATGAGAACATTTTAAAAATCATTCATTACTATAGCTGGGACAAGTTTTTCATAACTAAGTTGTAACTGAAAATATTTATGTAGGAAACATTCTGTGCAAAATTCTTTTTTTTTTTCATACATTTTTTTTTTTTAATTTTTTTTTTCATACATTTATTTAGTTTGTCAACATGCGTTAGTTACATAAAGTGAAAAATTATGAATAATCAAAGTATAATGATGCAGACTCAAAATAGATGTTCAACACAAAAAATACAACCATAAAAGCAGGTTAACTCATGCACACATAGCAGCGTAGATACAGCAGATATTTCAAAGGACAGCAAGTGCTTGCTTTTTCATTTGAAGATGGTGGCCATATCATACACTAGAATGCCTCAGTTTATCAGTGCCTGAGAGCCAAAATTCATTTGTAAAAATGTTTTTCACATTGACACTGTTGAAAAAGATAGATTTTCCCAAATTAAGCCTCCTCTCAGGCTTCTTGCCAGTTTCTAACACCTAAAAACTGATACAGAAAGTATTATAAATGTAACTACACTGATTCTTAAAGGTTAAAAAAGTATCTCTCAAAATAATTTAAAAGAATTATTGCAAACAGTAATGCTGGTGCTCTCCCAGATTTATTCCAGCATGAGCATCTCTGGTTCTACTTCTGCAGCCCTCACCACACTGCCATCACTCTGCTTGCTTCCTTCCCTGGTTCTTCTACTGGTAGCTCCACCCCGGCTCCAGGCAGCTTTGTATCTTCTAACGGTGCCTCCCAAAGACTTGATCTGAAGCTCAGTCCCACCTGGGCCAAGACTCAGGACACTCCCAACACTGATGAGGCTTGGGGGGCTCCTCCTCCAGCCAACAGACCCCTCTGTACTGGTTGCCACAGTTCACATCAGGGTGAGCAACTCGTACCATCGTCTTCTTTCCCAGCAACAGTTTGGAGAAGATTTTGTAGACAAAGTTCCAAAACAACATTATTGCTGGCACTCCTGTGTTATGTGACTGCTGCCGTGTCCCTGGATGTTCTCTAGATGTTCCCTGGAGCGGGCCTTTGGAGAAGAGCAGTCAGCAAGAGACCTGGGAGAACCCTAGGACTCAGATGAGTTGTATCTCTGGGGTCCATCAGAGCAGCAGCCAGCTCCATTCTCTCTTCATCTCCAGGTAAAAGAATTAGTTCTCACACCATCAGCTAGAGCTTGATGTTCTTCTTGACCAGAGAGAATGGGGCTATACTTCAAGCTTCCAATCCAGCATGTACAGGTCTTAGAAGTCACCACTCCATCCCAACAAATAAAAAAGCAAAACAAACTGAAAAATCAACAATTCTTCTTAGATCTATCAGAGAAGTGAGGTTGTTACTGAAAGCTCAGCCTCTCTGTACTCTGGTGCAGAATCAAATCCCAGGGGAAGAGTTTTGGGTGAAGCAAAAAAGGATAGCTTTATTGCTTTGCCAGGCTAAGAGAGATACACAGCACTTCTGCATTGAAAAACTACATATCTCCAAAATTCTTAAAGAGATGGGAATACCAGGCCACATTACTGGTCTCCTGAGAAACCTATATGGAGGTCAAGAAGCAACAGTTAGAAGTGGACATGGAACAACGACTGGTTCAAATTGGGAAAGGAGTACGTCAAGGCTGTATATTGTCACCCTGCTTATTTAACTTATATGCAGAGTACATCATGCAAAATTCTGGGTTGGATGAAGCACAAGCTGGAATCAAGATTGCTGGGAGAAATATCAACAACCTCAGATATGCAGATGATACCACTCTAATGGCAGAAAGTGAAGAGGAACTAAAGAGCCTCTTGATGAGGATGAAAGAGGAGAGTGAAAAAGCTGGCTTAAAATGCAACATTCTGAAAACTAAGATCATGGCATCTGGTCCATCACTTCATGGCAAATAGGTGGGGAAACAATGGAAACAGTGACAGACTTTATTTTCTTGGGCTGCAAAATCTCTGTGGATGGTGACTGCAGTCACGAAATTAAAAGATGCTCCTTGGAAGATAAGCTATGACAAACCTAAACAGCGTATTGAAAAGCGGAGATAATTGCTTTGCCGACAAAGGGGTGGGTCCGTATAATCTAAGCTATGATTTTTCCATTAGTCACGTATGGATGTGTGAGTTGGACCATAAAGAAGGCTGAGTGCCAAAGAATTGATGCTTTTGAATTGTGGTGCTGGCAAAGATTCTCAAGAGTCCCTTGGACAGCAAGGAGATCAATCCTAAAGGAAATCAGCCCTGAATATTCATTGTAAGAAATGATGCTGAAGCTGAAGCTCCAATACTTTGGCCACCTGATGCAGAGCTGATTCATTGGAAAAGACCCTGACACTGGGAAAGATTGAAGGCAAAAAAAAGAAGGGGGTGACAGAGGATGAGGTGGTTTGATGGCATCACTGATATAACAGACATAACTTTGAGCAAACTCTAGGAGATAGTAAAGGACACTAAGCCTGCATGCTACAGTTTATAGTGTCGCAAAGAGTCAGACAACTGAGCAACTGAGCACAGGACCATTTTCTAGATTTACCAGCAGGAGAGAGTAGGTCTGAAGGTGTATTTCTGAAGATGAGTAAACTGAATTTTACTGGTTGTAGAACATAACTCAAAGGGGACTGTCGTAAACATGCCTAAATATTAGAAGTTTTAAGTTATATTGTGGCATAAACTAGAGGTTTACTTATGGCTTTTTCCCCTCTTCTCTTTTCCTGGTGGTTTTTCCTTTGTAATTTAATCTTTCAGCCTTTTCTGACAGGTTTCTGGTTTTTCTGGTTGTATATTTCTTTTTTATTTTCAAGTTTCTTGGCCACGCCACAAAGCATGTGGGATCTTAGTTCCATTCCATAGTTCCATTCTTAGATCCATTCTTAGTTCCATTCCTTAGTTCCAACCACGCCCAGTCTTTTTTTTCTTAAGCTGCTGCTAAGTCACTTCAGTCGTGTCTGACTCTGTGCAACCCCATAGACGGCAGCCCACCAGGCTCTCCCGTCCCTGGGATTCTCCAGGCAAGAACACTGGAGTGGGCTGCCATTTCCTTCTCTGATGCATGAAAGTGAAAAGTGAAAGTGAAGTCGCTCAGTCGGGTCCAACCCTTAGCGACCCCATGGACTGCAGCCTACTAGGCTCTTCCATCCTTAGGATTTGCCAGGCAGGAGTACTGGAGTGGGGTGCCATTGCCTTCTCCATTTTTTTCTTAAAGCATTGCATTTATTTTTAAAATTAATCTATTTATTTATTTTTGGTTGCACTGGGTTTTTGTTGCTGCACAGGCTTTCTCTAGTTGCGGAGATTAGGGGCTACTCTTCATTGCGATGTGGCAGGCTTCTCATCACAATGGCTTCTGTTGTTGTGGAGCACAGACTCTAGGTGCAGGGGCTTCAGTAGTTGCAGCACACCAGCTCAGTAGTGGCAGCTGACAGGCTCTAGAGCACCGGCTCAGAAGTTGTGGCGCATGGTGTTAGTTGCTTCTCGGCATGTGGAATCTTCCTGGACCAAAGATCGAACCCATGTTCCCTGCATTGGCAGATGGATTCCTGTCTACTGTGCTGCCAGGGAAGTTCCCTGGTCGTATATTTCTTGGGCCTATAAACCTTAGGCTTATGACTTTTATATATCCACAGTTCCTGATATAAACTTTTAAGACACTGATGCAGCTGGACAGAGTTCCAAATGTAGACCTTACTTCTGATGTTCTGAGGATAAATTTAGTTAGTAACTACTCAAAAAGTGCTTATGAATTATGAAAAATACGTAGTTTTAAAGGTTAGGATGGGGAAGGGCTCATCCTACTTTGAAAACATTTTACAGGTAGTAGAATCCATATTGTAGCTGAAAACAAATCCATTCAAGGAACAGATAAACATGTAACATACTTCTCATCCTTTAAATAGAGTCTGGAAGCTCTGTTAGGATTTTCAGTCATTTATTTTAATCTGATTTTAAATGTAAATTTCTGTTTTATAGAGCGAGATGGGGAAGGCATTGTGGAAACTTTAAAAAATTATGAAGATAAAATCCAGCAGCTGGAAAGAGATCTATATTTCTATAAGAAAACCAGCAGAGATCTGAAGAAGAAACTCAAGGAACTGATAGGGGAAGCATTTCGGCGGCAACTAGTACCATCAGAAAGTAAGAAATTTAGCATTACCTGTTGCACCAACACCATAGCACGATTTGCCATGGAGCCTCTCTCAACTGATTGGATTATTTAGAATCCTGTCTCTTTAACAAAAATAGTTGTCTAGTCTATGTGTAAGACAGAACCACTGGATAAAAGAATAAAAGAACAAATGTATATGTGTGTAGGAAATGATCATTTATTGGATTGTCTACCATGTACCAGGGATTCCTATATTTTCTAACTCACTAAAATTCTTAGTTCAGTTCAGTTCAGTCGCTCAGTCGTGTCCGACTCTTTGCAACCCCATGAATCGCAGCACACCAGGCCTCCCTGTCCATCACCAACTCCCGGAGTTCACTCAGACTCACGTCCATCGAGTCCGTGATGCCATCCAGCCATCTCATCCTCTGTCGTCCCCTTCTCCTGCCCCCAATCCCTCCCAGCATCAGAGTTTTTTCCAGTGAGTCAACTCTTCTCATGAGGTGGCCAAAGTACTGGAGTTTCAGCTTTAGCATCATTCCTTTGAAAGAAATCCCAGGGCTGATCTCCTTCAGAATGGACTGGTTGGATCTCCTTGCAGTCCAAGGGACTCTCAAGAGTCTTCTCCAACACCACAGTTCAAAAGCATCAATTCTTCGGCACTCAGCCTTCTTCACAGTCCAACTCTCACATCCATACTTGACCACAGGAAAAACCATAGCCTTGACTAGACGGACCTTAGTCGGCAAAGTAATGTCTGTGCTTTTGAATATACTATCTAGGTTGGTCATAACTTTTCTTCCAAGGAGTAAGCATCTTTTAATTTCATGGCTGCAGTCACCATCTGCAGTGATTTTGGAGCCCCAAAAAATAAAGTCTGACACTGTTTCCCCATCTATTTCGCATGAAGTGATGGGACCGGATGCCATGATCTTAGTTTTCTGAATGTTGAGCTTCAAGCCAACTTTTTTGCTCTCCTCTTTCACTAACCCTAAATATAGGATAGCTGTTGTTTTCCTGTTTTATAGGAAATGAAGCCTTCTGATTATCATAAAAAGTAAAATAAATAGAGAATAATAAAGGTAAAATAATATTGTATGTATTTCTAAGATCACTCAGGTTTTTCCATATTGTAACCTCTGGAAATTAAAAAATATAATAAAACCATTGTTGAGACTAGGATGTTTTCTTGCATAATTATATGTAGATATGTAGAAATACCACCTTCCTCAATGAAATGATAAAACATGACAAAGAACTTTGCAAAAGCAAAACTGCCATGAAGGTGATATATCTATGATTAAAACATATTGTCTTTAAGCCCACCAGTAGAAAGCAACCAATATCTCTAAAATAATATATTCTCTTTTTATTAAAAAAATTAGCCTTCCTTTAGAGAAAGTTTTCTTCTAATAAGAATGGTTTTGAAAGTTGACTTTATAGTCTTTTTTAGAAACACAACTACTTTGTACCTATAAAGAAAACTATTGGGTTGTTAAAAAAAATTTATTCAGGTTTTTCTGTACCAGCTTATGAAAAAACCTGAACGAACTTTTTGCCCAACCCAGTACTTAAAGATGATTACAAGAGGTAAACAGTACACCTGAAACTAATATAATGTTACATATCAATTATATTTCAGCTTAAAAGATAATTATAAAAACTGAAACCATAAAAAATAGAGTCCAGTAGAGAATGATATATGTGTACAATGAAAAGATGTGTGCTGAATATATAATGTAAGCAGAATTAACAGTTTTAAATCTTAAAACTCAGTAATATTTTATTTTTCTGTTGCTGTTATTTTTTTTAATTAATTAATTTATTTTAATTGGAGGCTACTTACTTTATAATATTGTAGTGGTTTTTGCCATACACTGACATGAATCAGCCATGGGTGTACATGTGTTCCCCATCCTGAACCCACCTCCCACCTCCCTCCTCATCCCATCCAGTGCACCAGGCCAGAGCACCTTGTCTCATGCATTGAACCTGGACTGGAGATCTGTTTCACATATGATAATATACATGGTGCTGTATATTCAGTGCTGTTCTCTCAGATTTTCTTACCCTCACCTTCTCCCACAGAGTCTAAAAGTCTGTTCTTTACATCTGTGTCTCTTATGCTGTCTTGCATATAGGGTCATCATTACCATCTTTCTAAATTCCATATATATGCATTAATATACTGGATTAGTGTTTTTCTTCCTGACTTACTTCACTCTGTATAATAGGCTCCAGTTTCATCCATCTCATTAGAACTGATTCAAATGCATTCTTTTTAATAGCTGAGTAATACTCCATTGTATATATGTACCACAGCTTTCTTATCCATTCATCTGCCAGTGGACATCTAGGTTGCTTCCATGTCCTGGCTATTGTAAACAGTGTTGTGATGAACACTGGGGGACACGTGTCTCTTTCAGTTCTGGTTTCCTCGGTGTGTATGCCCAGCAGTGGGATTGCTGGGTCGTATGGCAGTTCTATTTCCAGTTTTTTAAGGAATCTCCACACTGTTCTCCAAAGTGGCTGTACTAGTTTGCATTCCCACCAACAGTGTAAGAGGGTGCCCTTTTCTCCACACCCTCTCCAGCATTTATTGTTTGTAGACTTTTTGATAGCAGCCATTCTGACCAGCGTGAGATGGTACCTCATTGTGGTTAAAACTGAGTAATATTTTAGAAAAGTAGTTTAATGCTACTTTATATTTATTGTATGTATCATTTACAGGCATTTTCCCAAACAGTTCTATTTAGTCCTAAACTCGGTGAACTGGTATATGCTAACCCCATTTTTAGATGTGGGAATTAAAGCTTAGCTTGGCCCAGTGACTCAAAATCAGACCAGTAAATAGAACATGGTCTAAGGTCCCTGGTTTTCTAACTCCTGGTTCTGTGTTCTAGTAAAAAGTCATTTTAGGATAGAGATGTGATACAAACATACCAATTCTGCCAAAGAGACCAACCTTTCTGATTTCAGTGTAGTAATACAGAGGTATTTACTCATATAAGTAAAACATTTACTTGAAATTCTTTCTGTGACATATAGCTGAACCTTTTACTTGAAATGCTATCTGCAAAAAATTAAAGTGTAAACAGGTATTAAGTAGGGAACAAAGCAATTAGCATAAAGCCATTTTTGCTTTAAAAATATACTTTCAAATTTGAGATATCTGAAATTAGCTGTTTACTGTTTAAATGGCCCATTTTTATACTCCTGAGTCCACTAGACATCTGTTAAAATGACAGTGTGGTGTATGGTGGTCAACAGGCTTAAAAAACCTAGATCTTCATCATGCTCTTTAATGAAACAAACACAAAAAGCTAAAAAAAATGTTAAATAAACTTGGAGATGTGTAAAGTGAGGATAACTCATATCTTACCAACTTACCTGGGAAGTCTAGTCTTTTTTTTTGACCTTGTAACTTGCAGGATCCTAGTTCCCTGACCAGGGATGAAACCCAGGCCCCTGGCATTGAAAACTCAAAGTCCTAACCACTGGACTACCAGGGAATTCCTGGAGGTAGACGTCTTAATGATGTTGAAGATGTTATCTCAGCTAATTTGCTATTTCCCCTAGAACCATCTTAAATATCTTTATTTTTAGCTATAGAAAGTAATATATAGTCATTATAGAAAACTTTGAAAATATAGAAAAAAAATCAGAAAAAATTACCCACAATTCTACCCACAACTATTAATATTTCAGCATAATTCTTTTCAGTGATCTCCTTATGCTTTAAAAAAATTCATTTGGATTCATATTGGTGAAATAGCTTGTACTATATCGTATTTCAAAATGCTGCTCTAATATAATGGAACCCTTCTCCATGTTCCAACATGCTAGAGGCTGTTCACTTTGGAGACCTGCTGAGGATACGGGAACGGCCTGGCATGAGATTTTTTTAAATGAAACCATTTGAATTATAAAATATAGCTGTTTAAGTATATCAAATTTTGAGTTCCTTAAGCTATAGAGAGTTTTTTTTTTAAGCTCTTTTTAAAAAAATAAATATTTATTTTAATTGGAGGCTAATTACTTTACAATATTGTATTGGTTTTGCCATACATTGACATGAATCCACCACGGGTGTACATATGTTCCCCATCCTGAACCCCCCACCTCCCTCCCCATCCCATGCCTCTGGGTCATCCCAGTGCACCAGCCCTGAGAATCCTGTATCATGCATCGAACCTGGACTGGCGATTCATTTCACATATGATAATAAACATGTTTCAGTGACATTCTCCCAAATCATCCCACCCCCACCCTCTCCTACAGAGTCCAAAAGACTGTTCTATACATCTGTGTCTCTTTTGCTGTCTCACATACAGGGTTATTATTACCATCTTTCTAAATTCCATATATATGCGTTATTATACTGTTTTGGTATTTTTCTTTCTGGCTTACTTCACTCTGTATAATAGGCTCCAGTTTCATCCACCTCATTAGAACTGATCTAAATGTATTCTTTTTAATGGCTGAGTAATACTCCATTGTGTATTTGTACCACAGCTTTCTTATCTATTCATCTGCTGATGGACATCAGGTTGCTTCCATGTCCTGGCTATTATAAACAGTGCTGCGATGAACATTGGGGGACACATGTCTCTTTCGATTCTGGTTTCCTTGGTGTGTATGCCCAGCAATGGGTCGTATGGCAGTTCTATTTCCAGTTTTTTAAGGAATCTCCACACTGCTCTCCATAGTGGCTATACTAATTTGCATTCCCACCAGCAGTGTAAGAGGGTTCCCTTTTCTCCACACCTTCTCCAGCATTTATTGCTTGTAGACTTTTGGATTGTACCTATTCTGACTGGAGTGAAATGGTACCTCATTGTGGTTTTCATTTGCATTTCTCTGATAATGAGTGATGTTGAACATCTTTTCATGTGTTTGTTAGCCATCTGTATGTCTTTTTTGGAGAAATGTCTGTTTAGTTCTTTGGCCCACTTTATGATTGGGTCGTTTATTTTTCTGGAATTGAGCTGCAGGTGTTGCTTGTATATTTTTGAGATTAATTCTTTGTCAGTTGTTTCATTTGCTATTATTGTCTCCCATACTGAAGGCTGTCTTTTCACATTGCTTATAGTTTCCTTTGTTGTGCAGAAGCTTTTAATTTTAATTAGGTCCCATTTGTTTATTTTTGCTTTTATTTCCAATATTCTGGGAGGTGGGTCATAGAGGATCCTACTGTGATTTATGTCAGAGAGTGTTTTGCCTATGTGCTCCTCTAGGAGTTTTATAGTTTCTGGTCTTACGTTTAGGTCTTTAGTCCATTTTGAGTTTATTTTTGTGTATGGTGTTAAAAAGTGTTCTAGTTTCATTCTTTTACAAGTGGTTGGCCAGTTTTCCCAGTACCACTTGTGTATTCTTGCCTCCTTTGTCAAAGATAAGGTGTCCATAGGTGCGTGGATTTATCTCTGGGCTTTCTTTTTTGTTCCATTGATCTATATTTCTGTCTTTGTGCCAGTACCACACTGTCTTGATGACTGTGGCTTTGTAATAGAGCCTGAAGTCAGGCAGGTGGATTCGTCCAGTTCCATTCTTCTTTCTCAAGATTGCTTTGGCTATTTGAGGTTTTTTGTATTTCCATACAAATTATGAAATTATTTGTTCTAGCTCTGTGAAAAATACTGTTGGTAGCTTGATAGGCATTACATTGAATCTATAGATTGCTTTGGGTAGTATACTCATTTTCACTATATTGATTCTTCCAATCCACGAACACAGTATATTTCTCCATCTATTAGTGTCCTCTTTGATTTCTTTCACCAGTGTTTTATAGTTTTCTTTATATAGGTCTTTTGTTTCTTTAGGTAGATATATTCCTAAGTATTTTATTCTGTTTGTTGCAGTGGTGATTGGAATTGTTTCCTTAATTTCTTTATTTTCTCATTATTAGTGTATAGGAATGCAAGGGATTTCTGTGTGTTGATTTTATATCCTACAACTTTACTATATTCATTGATTAGCTCTAGTAATTTTCTGGTGGAGTCTTTAGGGTTTTCTATGTAGAGGATTATGTCATTTGCAAACAGTGAGAGTTTTACTTCTTCTTTTCCAATTTGGATTCCTTTTATTTCTTTTTCTGCTCTGATTGCTGTGCCCAAAACTATGTTGACTAGTAGCGGTGAAAGTGGGCACCCTTGTCTTGTTCCTGACTTTAGGAGAAATGCTTTCAATTTTTCACCATTGAGGATAATGTTTGCTGTGGGTTTGTCATGTATAGTTTTTATTATGTTGAGGTATGTTCCTTCTATTCCTGCTTTCTGGAGGGTTTTTATCATAAATGGATGTTGAATTTTGTCAGAGGTTTTCTCTGGATCTATTGAGATGCTCATATGTCTTTTATTTTTCAATTTGTTAATGTGGTGTACTACATTGATTGATTTGCGGATATTGAAGAATCCTTGCATCCCTCTGATAAAGCCCACTTGGTCATGATATATGATCTTTTTAATGTGTTGTTGGATTCTGATTGCTAGAATTTTGTTAAGGATTTTTGCATCTATGTTCATCAGTGATATTGGCCTGTAGTTTTCTTTTTGTGTGTCATTTTTGTCAGGTTTTGGTATCACAGAAGAAATCAAAAAAGAAATCAAAATATGCATAGAAACGAATGAAATGAAAACACAACAACCCAAAACATGTGGGACACTGTAAAAGCAGTGCTAAGGGGAAGGTTCATAGCAATTCAGGCATACCTCAAGAAACAAGAAAAAAGTCAAATAAATAACCTAACTCTACACCTAAAGCAGCTAGAAAAGGAAGAAATGAAGAACCCCAGGGTTAGTAGAAGGAAAGAAATCTTAAAAATTAGGGCAGAAATAAATGCAAAAGAAACAAAAGAGACCATAGCAAAAATCAACAAAGCCAAAAGCTGGTTCTTTGAGAGGATAAATAAAATTGACAAACTGTTAGCCAGACTCATCAAGAAACAAAGGGAGAAAAATCAAATCAATAAAATTAGAAATGAAAATGGAGAGATCACAACAGACAACACAGAAATACAAAGGATCATAAGAGACTACTATCAGCAATTATATGCCAATAAAATGGACAACTTGGAAAAAATGGAGAAATTCTTAGAAAAGTACAACTTTCCAAAACTGAACCAAAAAGAAATAGAAAATCTCAACAGACCCATCACAAGCATAGAAATTGAAACTATGATCAGAAATCTTCCAGCAAACAAAAGCCCAGGTCCAGATGGCTTCACAGCTGAATTCTACCAAAAATAAACTCTTCCAGAAAAATTGCAGAGGAAGGTAAACTTCCAAACTCATTCTATGAGGCCACCATCACCCTAATAATTCCAAAACCTGAAGAAGATACCACAAAAAAGAGAGTTTTATATATATAACTCTCTCTTTATATATATAAACTATATGAATGAAGTATTACATGCTTAATAATCAGTATCCTAGTTAACACATAACAGTTTTAGTATTCAGTTGATTGGGTTTCAGTAGTCATCTTTTCATTGCCTGCCTGCCAGACTTTATATGCTTTGAATAGTTTTAGTATTTCCAAGTAGCAAAGAATTACTCTTTTGACTAAAATATCTTGGTCACTTCTTGATCATGCTTCCAGCCCAGTGCATCTGTTTTCTAACATTTTGTGAGGATAAAGTCAGTTAATATGGACATGCAATCCATGTACTTGTTTAACTATTTAAAACTATCCTTGTATCAATTAATTTATTTAAATGTCACCCATTAATTAAAAATCTAATAGGCTTAGCTATGAGTGATGGAGGACCTAAAGCTGAATGGAACTCAGGTCCTTGTCAGGGAGCTGATAGTCTCATGGTGGGGTCAGTTGTAAACCAGAGCAGAGCCAGTAAATGATCTATCAGAGGTTAAAATCTAAGGACCATAGTCTTCCTCAGTAGGCCTGAGGTAGGCTTCATGGAAGAGATGGCCACCCTGGTGCAACTGATATTGACAGAGTATCCTCATATCAATTTAAGTCACTTATAAAACTATGTGTTAGGATATTAGAGTCAGAAGATCTGGTTGGGATCCTAATTTCTTTTACTGCCTGTGTAATCATAGATGAATTAAATCTTTGTTTAGTCTGTTCCATTAGTGGTGAAATTCTGGAAAAGGGAAACTGTATTGTGAGGAATCTAAGTGGGCTTGGGAGTGAACCTGTCCATTGAGCCCATCCCTGCCCTTTCTCTTATGATCTTTAAAAACTAAGATGCCTGGCTTCCTCCCCCAGACACTATGACCTCTGGGCATCAGGATTTCTTTTTTCATTGAAATATAGTTGATTTACAATATTGTGTTAGTTTCAGATGTACAGTAAAGTGATCCAGACACACACACACACACACACACACACACACACACACACTCAGTTGGTAAAGAATCCATCTGTAATGCAGGAGACCCCAGTTTGATTCCTGGGTCGGGGTGATCTGCTGGAGAAGGAATAGGCTACCCACTCCAGTATTCTGGCCTGGAGAATTCCATGGACTGTATAATCCATGGGGTCGCAAAGAGTCGGACACAACTGAGTGACTTTCACTTAACACTTATATACACACACACTCTGTTTCATATTCCTTCTTGTTATAGGTAACTAGGCATCAGGAGTTGTAAAAGTTTCCAGGCGACACTAATGTGCAGCAAACTTTGGAAGCCACTGTGATCAACTTTGTACCTGCTAATTCCATTTGAGGATCTATGTCATTTGCCAGTTCAGGTTTTTTGTTTTTGAGAATTTTAAAAACTAGAAAATCAATCCTTTTTTTTTTTTTTTATTGAGGTAGAGTTGATGTATGATGTTATGTAAGTTTCAGGTGTACACAGAGTTATTCTCAATTTTTAAAGGTTATATAGAAAATCAATTATATTTTAAACCAGGTTCACAATCTAAAATGCCTGCAGGAGCCAGGAAGCCAGAGTGAGCAGTGGGGCTACAACGGCCATCCACACTGGCAGGGGCAGCTCTTCTCTGGCTGCTGTTGCCAGGCAGAAATTGTTAGTTTCTCTCCTTTTTCTGTAAAATCCAGAAATCTGTATTTTTATGTGAAACTTTTCACTTTTTAAATTTTGCATCACATATTATTTTATAGGCCAAGTAAAACAAATCTGTGGGCCAGATTTGGCTTTGGAGCTGCCAGTGTGCACCTTCTGTTTTTAAACTTGATATACGCAGGACCAGAAGTGTACTAATTGCCTCATCAACATATGTTAAAGTTGGCATTTTTCTTTGCGTTAGGTCTAGTACCTATATGGACTTTCTTTAAGTTTTGTCTTTGATATTAGATGTTTCTGTGATTTGACGGCCTCAAGCTTTGCTGTCTTCACTCACTCCTATCAGTCATTCCAGCGGGATGGTCCCCTCTGAGGGGTATGCTGTCATTTCCATTTTGATGGTAGGAGCTGTGGTATGTACCCCAGAGTACGCTCAGATGGAAGAACCCTGCTCTCTTGCTTGGAGTCCCAACCAAGACTAGATTTTCACACATACGGCTACCCTGGTGGCTCAAAGGTTAAAGCGTCTGCCTGGAATGTGGGAGACCCGGGTTCGATCCCTGGGTAGGGAAGATCCCCTGGAGAAGGAAATGGCAACCCATTCCAGTACTCTTGCCTGGAGAATCCCATGGAGGGAGGAGCCTGGTAGGTAGGCTACAGTCCATGGGGTCGAAAAGAGTCGGACATGACTGAGTGACTTCACTCACTCATGCCAAGTCAGAAGATTCCCTGGAAATATGACCAGGATTTGGGCCGTAATTCACCAGTGGCAGGCCCAGCAGAGGCAGGTGTGAAAGAGCTCCACAGAGGCCGAAAGGACTCCTATGTTTCTATGGGTGCCAAAATCGCTAGAAAACTTTCAATTTTGTTCCATTAATAAAGAATTCTGAGTTATTCACATGCAAATGCCTCTAAGTGAAATAATTCATTTTTACACTTAAGTCACTTAACAACACAAGCTGGAAGACATAATTTATATTGCATGATACTATGATTAAAATACCTGTTTTTAAGGAAACCTGTAATTATTTTTCTGCTTTTTTGATTACTTTTAGATCATGATGCTGGAGATGGAGTTCAGAGCCCAGAAAAAGCCGGCCTGGCTTCAGAAGAATTAAAATGGGCATCCAGAACTGAAAGTGTGAAATTAAGTGGAAGGGAAAGACAATTAGACAGTTCCACAAGCAGTTTAAGAACACAGCCAAATCCTCAGAAGCTCTGGGAAGATGGCCCAGAATTACCTCCAATGTATAGCTCTGTAGCACCCACTAGTGGGCATTTGTTAAGCAATGAGGACAAAACCGAAATAGATGAAAATCAGTTTACAAAATCTAACAGTCGACCATCATCCCAAATTCAGCCAGTCAGAAATGTGGGACAGCTGCATGGTGTCACACCTGTAAAGTTGTGTCGCAAAGAGTTACGCCAAATTTCTGCCTTGGAACTATCATTACGACGTTCCAATCTTGGAGCTGGGGTTGGATCTATGACTGCTGATTCCCTTGAAGTAGCTAGGAAAGTGAGTGACTTAAAAACCTAGGCATTTAATAAAAAAAACTTTAATTTAGAAGATGTGTAAGATTCCTTTTTCTAACCTGTTAAAAATTAAATTTTAAGTTCACTAGCTCTTCCCTCAGGATAAAGAAGAAGGAGAGGAAGGAATCCTTTCGTATACTGTGAATGTGTGTTTTCTTCCAAGATTGTTTTGCTCTAATTATTATATAAACTTCAGTTTGGAATTAAGAACTAAATACTGATTTGCCCAACAAATACAGCTTGTACATTTTCATATTTTTCAATCACAGAAAATATCCCATTTTATTATTTTGTTACTTATGTTATTTTTGTTAGTTTTTCAAACTTTCACTTGTAAAATAAAGCTTTTTCTCTAACTAACTAATGTTTGAGTGGAACAGCAGCAAAACCACCCTGATTTACGGAAGTCTGCTCCGTTAGAGTAACCACTTTCTTACTGACTCCAATTTTTCTTATCTGATGCTGCTAATGTTTTCTTTTGTTCTTTCTTCTGTTGCTATTGACTCTGACCATCTTACCTGGCACCCAAACTGTTGTCCTGTGCTCAAAGACTTCTAATTTCTAGCCCCTAGATTCCTTGGTCCCACTGGTAAAAACCAGTTCCTATAGGAAAAGAAAATCAAACCAAAACTAACTTCTAAATTGGTGAATAGTTTTTATATCACTAAAGTATGGTATTAAAAATAATTTAAATTATGGATTAAATGGACTTCTGTGGACTTAACTGGGAATGGAACCATAATATATAATGTTGGCCAATTAGAAACTGCTTCATCCAGCAAATTTACAAACGAAGTTAGAAATTTAATTTGTAACAGAGCCTATTTGAAGCCAGACTGGTTTTAAGCCAGGTTTTTTTTTTGTCTTTGGTTTGTATGATATATACTTAATATATACCATATATAATGTGTGATATATGTGTATTGTTTTGCTAAGTCATATCCAACTCTTTTGTGACCCCATGGACTGTAGCCCACCAGGTTCCTTTGTCCATGAGATTTCCAGGCAAGAATATTGGAGGGGTTGCCATTTCCTTCTCCAGGAGATCTTCCTGACCCAGGGATTGAACCCACATCTCCTGCACTGGCAGGCAGAATCTTTACCACTGAGCCACAGGGAAGACTGCTATGTGTATAAAATGGCACAAGGCCAGTGTCTTAAAAAAGCATACCAATCATATATTTAATAATAAGTACAGGTTTATTAATGAAGGTCCTAATTTTAAATTCCTTATAAGATTAAGTACTATTTAGAAATAATTCATATAAGAATATATTTTAACTTTGGAATTCTGCTGCCTGCCCAAGAAATTGACACATGCTTGTTTTACTTGTGGAAATACAAATGCATTTTCTAAAAGCCAGCTCACTAACAAAACAATAAAATTTATATTAAACCAACAATGAGTAGATTTAATAATGCAAATGTGAACTGACTTCTAAATAACAAATATATAATTCTTCCCCTTTTTGGTTAAACATATATCCTTTATGTGTATGATGGATTTCATGTACATACTCAAACACACATGTTAAGAATGACCTGAATAATATATTCTAGGAATGAAACTTTTGTCTTTCTGTTTAGTCAGTGTACTTACAAAGGAAACAAAGTTTTCAGGCACCTCCCCAAAAGCAAGTACAATTTTTCTTACATATACCACTAATAAATTTTACTCTTATTTCACATGCTGTCCTTAAGTCTGAACATTTTGTCATTGTGTTTGCCTTTTTGCATGTTTATGAAATATGTGGGGTTTTTTTGTTCATTATATTTTTTCCACCTATAACAGCGTTTGGAAAGAAAGATATTTGCCTCCATAAAGTACGAGTTCCTTCCCTAACTCGAGTGTTGTAGATAACGGAGTTGGAGAACTCTGAATATGGGAACCGTGAGTAGCAAGAACATCAGTGAAGGTGCTTTTGTGCTTTAATGTTTGTTTTCTTTTGCTAATGTTTTTTTCCCCCTCAGTTCTTCATATCTTCATGAAGTCAGGGTCCAAGAAGTCAGCAAAATTATATATATATATATGATCTTCCGTAATGTGGACTTGATTGCCATTGGCTTGTTTGTAACAGCCCAGGTCAATAAAGTGATAAATGCTAATTTAAGGATGGGTGTCTTATATTTTAAAACAAAAAGTCTTATACAGAGTCTTAGAATGAATTGCTAAGGAGTCGAGTCCTTAATGGGATTTAGGTTCTGTAGGCACAAATTCTTACACATTAAATGACATGACATATGTCATTAAAGTATGACATGTTTTGCTCTTTGATTTATTTCCTTAGGCACATACTTAAGATTTTTATAAAACACTGGAGTATTAATAATTAAAGTTCATTGCCCACTCATGTACATAATTCCTCTCTCAACTTAAGTGGAAACTTTTAAAGTACTCATGTGTATTTTACATTTAAAGTTATAGCCGGCTCCCTTGACTAATACTGATAAAACCTTTCTATTTTCAAAAATTAAGAGTGAAGCTGAGTGAGATCCTTCCGTGATAAATGCATTGGGTATGCAGTATTTTGAGCTCATCTGGACAGTAGTGTTCAAAGAGTGTGTATGGGAGCATCGGTCTAATGGGAGAAGTATTTTATCACTGTCATTGTTTCCCTGATGCTGATAATAAAAAAGGAGACTGACTTTTCATAAGTTTTATTGGTTTTAAATTCTCTCCAAATAATGCACCCCTCAGTGCTTGCAGCAGGGGTGCCTACTTCCATTCCTTGCTTTGGAATACAGAGCATGCATGACACCACATACTGGAGTAGTGTCTGATTTTTATAATGCTATTTTCATTTTGACCCCAAAAATACCCCAATGTGGCAGTAATTAGAATGAGAAATTATAAAAAGAAAGCTCGGGAAAACTTGATGTTTAGTATTGGCTTTTGATATTTTATATAGTTCTTATTTGTCCCTTTTTAATCTCTCTTTTCCTAGAAATTTCCACAATGCATCAACAGAATAGCCACTATTTGAAATGCTAGCAGTGTGATTTAATTGAACCCAAATATATTGACTTAGATTTAGGTATTGGTTTCTGTTGGTAAATTATTATACAACACACTACTACTGAGTTACCTCTGTACTACCTGAAAAGAAAAACACAACAATCTCACACTTGGTTATAACAAGCAAGATCCTTATATGCCCAAGGAACAAAACCATTCGTAACAGAAGACTAGAAAACTAAACATTTAAAAATACTTGTGCTTAAAGCAGAACAAAAGCAATATATCAGTGAAGTGAAATAATATTTTCACACTGTATTATTGTGTTTTCAAGCTTATTACAGTATATGTTGTTTAGTCACTAAGTCATGTCCCACTCTTGTGATCCTATGGACTACAGCCTTCCAGGCTCCTCTGTCCATGGGATTTCCCAGGAAAAAATACTGGAGTGGATTGCCATTTCTTTCTCCAGCAGATCTTCCCAACCCAAGGATAGAACTTGCATCTCCTGCATTGCAGGCAGATTCTTTTGCCACTGAGCCACCAGGGAAAGCAAAATAGATTTTTCAAGTCCAAAGTGGTAAATATTGTTCGAAATTATTTGATCTGAGAGATATCTTAAATACTTCTTAGGAATTCCCTGGCAGTCCAGTGATTGGGACTCCATGCTCTCACTGCCAAGGACCTGGATTTGATCCCTAGTCAAGGAACTAAGATCTCACAAGCCTTTCAACGTGGCCAAAAAAACCCACCACTTTTTGAACCTTGCCCCAAGTAACAACAACAAAATATAGGTAAATTATAGCTTACTTAATTATAGCTTCCTCACTCCCCAGAGTTCCAGGATTCAAAAAGCTCTGATAAAAACAGGAGAAAAAAGAGCTTTATTTTAAAGCATTCCATAGGCCAGCAAGGAATTTTCAAAAATATTTTGAGAGAATATATTTTATCTCTCTTGCAACAACACAAACTTAACTTCAATCATGGGCTGTCTCTAAACCCTGAAGAATACTCAAGTTGGTACTGAATTCGCCATTTGAAAATAGACACATCCCGGTTTTTACACCAATTCCTCCTCTTATGAATATTGTTTATTCAGGATTATGTGAAAAGACACTCTAGACTGAATGGAAATTGTGGAGCCATTCAGTAGAGAATTATAAGAAACTATTTCGGATAAATTTTGTCAGCCATAACAAACTAAAGAATAAAACTTAGATGGTTACCACCAAAGAACCACAAATAGTATCCCAAAGCAAGCACTCTAGGCAGAATTTACAGAATTTATCTTGGTAAAACAATACTTAACTATTTTGCTTAATTTTTCTTTACAAAATATCCCTAAATTTTTCTACTGAAAAAAGTCTTCCATTCGTGATTACAAACCATCAGCTATTAGCCTTCCTTGAGAGGCTGAACTTACTTTTGTTTGTGGCCTGCAGTGGAGCGTCACTGTCCACCAAGAAAAGGAGTGAGGAGTTAATCTGAACTCAACTGACTGATAATTTTAGTAATTTATAAGTATTAAAATTGTCAGATTAGGCAGCATTTGAATTGTTCCATTAGAACCCTGGGAATAAGCCTGTTTTACAGGAATTTCCCAGCCAGCACTGGGAGTCCCTTGGCTGTAAGATGACCAGAACATGATCAGAGTGATCCAGGTTATAATCTTATTAATGGAGTACATTAAATAATTGTATTTTCTAAAGCACCAAATAGACTTTTTTTTTTAGAAAAAGCAATTTATGAGCCACTCCTTATATTTAAAATCAAAATCTTATTTTTCAAATGCAACTATTTAATAAATGGGCAGCAAAACTACTATTTTTACTATATGTAAATAGCCTGTTTATCAATTAAATATATAAAAGCTCTTTGAAGACTAAAGCATCATATATGTTTATGGTAGAATTATTAGGTTTTCCATAGAGCTGACTGTCAAAATGGAATAACTGTAGGACAAATGTGGTTGCTTAATTTATAGTAAACATTTTAAACTCTCAGAGGTTTAATTATATATGTTAGCAATAGCAGAAATAACTATTCTGTGGAAAATTGCATGTGAATTCTATTCTCACAAGAAAATATTTTAAAGATTTGGCTGTCTATTTTTATAGGCCTAAGAAGTAGTTCTTACGGGCTCTGCTGGTAGCTGAGACAGTAAAGAATCCACCTGCAATGTGGGAGACCTGGGTTCAATCCCTGAATTGAGAAGATCCCCTGGAGGAGGGCATGGCAGCCCACTCCAGTACTCTTGCCTGGAGAATCTCCATGGACAGAGGATCCTGACAGGCTACAGTTCATGGGGTCGCAAAGAATCGGACACAACTGAGCGACTAAGCGCAGCACAAGAAGTAGTTCATGACTATTGATTTGATTTATGAACAAAAAATATGTTTTTCTCTGGGTTTTTAGCCACCAGTTTTGGGCTATTTGTTACTTATTTCTTTAGTAACAATTACATTTTTGAGTTATTGATGATCCCTCTGGCTAGAAAATAACTTCCTTAAACTGAAAAGTCTGCCTTCCATTTGGTAAATATTTTAAGCTTAATTTTTTACTCTGGGAAACTGAAGAAGTTAATTTTTTGGTACGTGAATAAGTATGTGATCAAATTAACAGCAAAGTCAGGCTTTTGAGGGATTGATACTCTTAGCTACTATATACGAAAAGTATATTAAAATTAAATCTGACATTAACAATGGTGAACTTCTCTGTTAATATCCTGAGGAAAGTTCATTTCCCTTAGTTTGCAAGTATCTGCCAATGTTAAGGAATATTTTGTCTCTAATTTGATCAAAGCACCCATAACCTGTACAGCCAACTAGTCAAAGAGAAGGCCAAGACTTTAAGAGTAATGGAACATACAATCAAAAGTATTCCAGTGGATTGTGAATAAATAAATCAGAGGGTAAGAATACTAACGTATGCTTTTCCTGAAAGAGTTACCTTCAGTGGGTACTGAGGTCCTCTTCAGTTCAGTTCAGTCACTCAGTCGTATCCGACTATGTGACCCCATGAATTGCAGCACACCAGGCCTCCCTGTCCATCACTAACTCCCAGAGTTCACCCAAACTCATGTCCATCGAGTCGGTGATGCCATCCAGCCATCTCATCCTCTGTTGTCCCCTTCTCCTCCTGCCCCCAATCCCTCCCAGCATCAGAGTCTTTTCCAATGAGTCAACTCTTCGCATGAGGTGGCCAAAGTATTGGAGTTTCAGCTTTAGCATCATTCCTTCCAAAGAACACCCAGGACAGATCTCCTTTAGAATGGACTGCTTGGATCTACTTGGAGTCCAAGGCACTCTCAAGAGTCTTCTCCAACACCACAGTTCAAAAGCATCAATTCTTCGGCACTCAGCTTTCTTCACAGTCCAACTCTCACACCCATACATGACCACTGGAAAAGCCATAGCCTTGACTAGACGGATCTTTGTTGGCAAAGTAATGTCTCTGCTTTTGAATATGCTATCTAGGCTGGTCATAACTTTCCTTCCAAGAAATAAGCGTCTTTTAATTTCATGGTTGCAGTCACCATCTGCAGTAATTTTGGAGCCCCCAAAAATAAAATCTGACACTGTTTCCACTGTTTCTCCATCTACTTCCCATGAAGTGATGGGACCGGATGCCATGATCTTAGTTTTCTGAATGTTGAGCTTTAAGCCAACTTTTTCACTCTCCTCTTTCACTTTCATCAAGAGGCTTTTTAGTTCTTCTTCACTTTCTGCCATAAGGGTGGTGTCATCTGCATATCTGAGGTTATTGATATTTCTCCCGGCAATCTTGATTCCAGCTTGTGCTTCATCCAGCCCAGCGTTTCTCATGATGTACTCTGCATATAAGTTAAATAAGCAGGGTGACAATATACAGCCTTGACGTACTCCTTTTCCTATTTGAAACCAGTCTGTTGTTCCATGTGCAGTTCTAACTGTTGCTTCCTGACCTGCACATAGGTTTCTCAAGAGGCAGGTCAGGTGGTCTGCTATTCCCATCTCTCAGTAAGGTTTATTACAAAGTTCACTATCTCACTAGTCACGGAGAAAGGAAACTAGATGTAAGGACCTGAATATGTGAGTTTAATTGGCCAGGCTTGTGCTTAGTCGGTCAGTTGAGTCCTACTCTCTTGCGCCAGGCTACGCAAACCAAAAGACCCTTCAGAACCAGGCCAGTACCCCAGGATTTGGTTCTCTTGTTGGGGAAGAATCTATGCCTATCTCAAAGGGTGGGTGAGCTGATAAAGGGACTCATAAATTCTGAAAACATCACAAAAGCATCTACAGACAACAGAGGGAAATTTTCTATAGATATTTAATTTATAAGCATTTTCCCTGCTATATGTTTTCTATTAACCTTTTATTACTGAGGATAGAACTGGGAACTAAAAGCTCTATCACTCAACGTAGTTACATTCTGGTGATAACATTCTGTGGAGGAATAATGCAGAGTAAGGGAACAGATTATCAAGAATGATTTTTTTTTAGTATGGAAATTGTTTCTGAGTTAGGGAAACACACACAAAGTTGTGAAAACTAGATGTAAGCTCACTGACTTAAAGGTTGCTTTTCAATTGACCTAATTCATGCATGCTCAAAAGGGGCAGGTATCATAAACTGCATCTGAACAAAAATCACATCTAGCCAGTTTTTATGGGAGGAGAAGAGCACTAACTAATTTTGCTGAGCCATTTTGTCCTTTCATAAACAGGAAACTGTTCTAGATCTATTTGTTTGATCTCTACAATTGCTTAGGACTTATTTCAAATTCAGGATCACATTTCACTTACAAATTTTAAAATGGAGATGTAATTTATGTAACATAGAACTTACTATCTTAAAGTGCAGGATCATATTTCACTTAATTTAAAAACAGAAATGTAATTTATGTAACATAAAATTTACTATCTTAAAGTACATAATTAAGTAATTTTTAGTATGTTCACTATGTTGTGCATCCTTATTAATTCCAGAACATTTTCATCATGCCCAAAAGAAAGTGTCTCTGTTAGCAGTCAGCTCTAATCTCCGTTTTTCCCCATCCTGATGGGGGAAAGATTGAGGGCAGGAGAAGGGGGTGACAGAGGATGAGATGGTTGGATGGCATCACTGACTAAACGGACATGAGTTTGAGCAAACTCAGGGAGACAGTGAAGGATAGGGAAGCTTGATGTGCTGCAGTTCATGGGTCGCAGAGAGTCAGAGACGAATGAGCGACTGAACAACCACCATCCCCTGGCAACCACTAACCTCTTTCTCTCTGTGGAATTGCCTATTTTTGACATTTCATGTATCCTTTAGCATATGACTTCTTTCCTTAGGTTGTTTTCAAGATTCATTCATGTAGCCTAAAACAGTATTTCATTCTTTTTTGTGACTGAGTAATAATCCATCGTGTGGATATATCACAACTATGTTTAGCCATTCATGTGTCGATGGACATTTGTAATGTTTCTTTTTGCTGTTATGAATAACTATGCTATGGAATGCTATAAACATCTGTGTACAAGTTTTTATGTGAGTATGTTTTCAGTTCTCTTGGTTATATGCTTAAGAATGGAATTTCTGATTCACGTGGTAATTCTATGTTTACCTTTCGAAGAGACTGAAAAACCATTTTCCACAGCCACTGCACCATTTTACATTCCCACCAGCAGTTACAGTGGGTTCCAGTTATTTCCATTTCCAACAACACTTGTTATTGTCTGTCTTCTTATTTTAGCCATCCTAGTGAATGTGAAGTGGTATCTCACTGTGGTTTTGAGTTACATTTTTCTAATGAATGATGATTTTTTTTCATGTGTCTATTGGACATTTATTTATGTTCTTTGGAGAAATGTCTATTCAAACCCTTTGCCCATTTAAAATTGAGCTGTGTTTTCAGTGTTGTAAGAGCTCTTTATATATTCCAGATATAAGTCCCTTATTACATACATGACTTGAAAATATTTTCTCCAATTCTGTGTTGCCTTTTTACTTCCTTGATGGTGTCCTTTGCATTGCTGAAGCTTTTTCTTTTGATGAAATTCTATTTATTTTCTTCTTTTGGTGGTTTGTGCTTTAGTTATCGTATCTAGGAAACCACTGCCTAATTCAATATCACACAGATTTATACCCATCTTTCCTTCTAAGAGTTTTATTGTTTTAGTTATTACCTTTATGTCTTGGGTCCATTTTGAATTAATTTTTGTACATGGTGTGAGGTACAGGTCCAACTTCATTCTTTTGCATGTGGATATCAAGTTATCTCAGCACCGTTTATTGAAAAAAACTATCTTTAATTTATTGAGTTATCTTAACACCCTTGTTAAAAACCAGTTGACCATAGAGGTTTGAGTTTGTTTATGGACTCTTGATTCTATTCCATTGGTTTGTGTCCTTATGCCAAGACCACACTTGTTTACTGTAGCTTTGCAGTAAATTTTGAACTTGGGAAGTGTCAGCCTACCAGCTTTGTTCTTTTTCAATACTGTTTTGGCTACCGGGGGAGGGGGTCCCCCTTGAGTTTGAACATAAATTTAGGGACAGCTTATCCATTTCTGCAAAAAAAGGCCTGTTGTAATTTTGATAGGAAGTACATTGAATTAGTTGCCGTATGTGGAGAGTATTGAGATCTTAACAAGTTTTCCAATCCATAAACATGGTCTATCTTTCATTTATTTAGGTCTTCTTCAGTGTCTTTCAACCATGTTTTGTAGTTTTCAGTGTGTAAGTCTTACCCTTCTTTGGCTAAATTTATTCCTAAATATTTTATTCTTTTTGATGTTATTGTAAGTGAGCTTGTTTTCTTTATTTCAGTTTCAGAGTTTTCATTGATGGTGTGTAGAAATATGACTAATTTTTCTATATTGATCACACTTTGTGGCGAATAGTAAATGTGGGTTAGAAACACATGAATCAAGGAACTTAGGTAATGTTCACCCATAAACTGACTTAATGAGCAGAAATCCAACTTGTTATTGTTGTTGATGATAACTTTTTAGCTGATTATTTTAAGATTATTCCTTCAAGTATTACTTCCGTTTTTCTTACTGCTAGGTGAGGAGTGAGTGGTAACAGCAAAGAGCACAGGCAGGTAATTTGGCATTTGCTGTCTGTAATCTCAGTTCTTTCACATGTATTTTTTCTATTTAAGTAAAACACCAAAGGAACGATCCTCAGCACCTTGTCTCTCTGCATCATGAGGTTACATTCTGTATCCTCAGTGCTGTATATTGTAAAGATTAAGGGTGATGCAGAGAAAGCTAATTTATTCAACTGATTTCTATGTTCTAGGTCTTATGCTAAGTCCTAAATGATAAAGAAAACTCAAGGATCAAACCTGAGTCTCCTGTGTCTCCTGCATTGCAAGCAGATTCTTTAACCACTGAGCCACTGGGGAAGCCCATAGAAAACATAGTTTGATAAATCACAAATCCATCCACCAAGGAGCACATAGTCTGCTGAGTAAAGACAGTAATATTTTGACCATTTGAATGTGTAAAGGAGCATGACACTGTAGTAACATACAAGTGAGTTAAAGGCCAAGTTTCTATTTTAATGGGGCTCACAATCTAAAGGAGAATATAATAGCTCTGGTAAAAAATATAGAGAGAGGGCACAATGGGAATATGGACAAAGTGCTTTTAACTTTCAGGGGTGAGGGAAGGCGACCCTAAGAAGGTGCCTGTTGTGTGTGGACAAGTTGGCTTTTAGAAGGTATAAGAACAAGAGGAATAGCATTTTAGACCAAGAAACCTTATTGCAAAGGCTAAGACATGATCGTATACTCAGGGAACTGTAAGCAGATAAGTAATTGTCCTAGTATATTGGAGACTCCAAATAAGGGTCTGCTGAGTGGCTGAATTTGGCACTGGATGTAAGAGATGGCTGGAGCTGAGGATAGGAAGGTGGCTGAGATCACTAAAGGACCATACCAAAGAACTGAAAGGCTATGGAAAGCCTGTTGCATTTATTTTGTGCAATTTACACAGCAATTGGACTGGTTTAATTTGCTGCCCCAAATCTTTTTTCTTTAGACACAGTACAGATGATGTACAAAATAGCAGAAGAGAGTTTAAAACCCATTTAGTTCAATTCAGTCACTTAGTCATGTCCCACTCTTTGTGACTCCATGAACCGCAGCATGCCAGGCCTCCCTGTCCATCACCAACTCCCGGAGTCCACTCAAACCCATGTCCATTGTGTTGGTGATGCCATCCAACCATCTCATCCTCTGTCGTCCCCTTCTCCTCCTGCCCTCAAATTTTCCCAGCATCAGGGTCTTTTCCAATGAGTCAGCTCTCCACATCAGGTGGCCAAAGTATTGGAGTTTCAGCTTCAACATCAGTCCCTCCAATGAACACCTAGGACTGATCTCCTTTAGGATGGACTGGTTGGATCTCCTTGCAGTCCAAGGCACTCTCAAGAGTCTTCTCCAACACCATAGTTCAAAAGCATCAATTCCTTGGCACTCAGCTTTCTTTATAGTCCAACTTTCACATCCATCCATGACTACTGGAAAAACCATAGCCTTGACTAGACGACCTTTGTTGGCAAAGTAATGTCTCTGCTTTTTAATATGCTGTCTAGGTTGGTCATAACTTTCCCTCCAAGGAGCAAGTGTCTTTTAATTTCATGGCTGCAATCACCATCCGCAGTGAGTGTAGAACTAATTATTTGCAAATAACTAATAGGTGATATTTATGTCTATATTTATATATTACATTGATTTCAAGCAAAGCTCCTGAGGAAAATACTTTTTTTGGGGGGTCTAGTATGAGAGAGGGTATTTTAAAAATTATATGTGAAGTATAAAATAGCCTTTCATGACACAATTCCATATTCATGTAGGTCATTTTTCAAGTTAGTGACATTTGACTTCATATAAATAGTACACTATAAATAACACCACAGTAAGGGCAAGGGAAAAAGGTAGCTGAGTCAAAATACTATCAAAGCCATATTAACATTTCAGTTTTGTAGCGGGTAGTGTGAAGGTGGAATGAGAAAGTTTAGCCGTTAGTGCTTTGATTTATTTAATTCTCCTGGAAAAGGTATTTTTTAAAAGTATTAATCAGGAGTAGTTCTACTCACAATCTTAATGTTACTGTGGGATGATTCTTGATCAAACAATTAAACTAGCTGAATAAAAAACAATAAAATGACAACCTTTCCCTCTTCTCGCTTGGCATTAATTTTTTCTTAAAGAAATGTAATTTTAATTTTTTCAATGTGATAGTGATATGGTTTGAGTCATATAATTACAAGGTTCATACAAGAAACAGAAGGCCCTGTTTCATTGGCCATCACTCTGATGCCCACTTCCCAAAGGAGACGGCTGTCCTGCTATTTAACTCCATGTTTCTAAAGAGCATCCTTCTACCGCCATGTCTTAGTTGTTCCGTTTTAGCCATTTTATGCCATTTCCTAATTTCCCCATTTACATATATTGCTCAGTGTTTACTGTATATATTTTAACCCCTTTTTATACATTGTCCACCACATCCCATGTTCTGTCAGTCAAGAGAGGTTAGTTATGCTGCATTAACAAATTACCACAAAAACCTCGGTGGCCTACAACAGTAAAGGGTAACTTCTCATGTACCCTGCATGTCAGCAGCAGGCCAGCTGCAGTTCACGCTAGAGTGTTAGCACCTGGGACTCTGACTGCCAGAGACAGCCTCTAACAAGCGTCTACCTTGTGGCAGGCCTAACGATGGGGCTCCAATGCTTCTGCCCAGAAGTGACACATTCACCTGTGACCCTATTTCCTTAGCCACCATGATTCACACTGCCAGGTCTGACATCAGTGGGCAGGGAAGTATAATTCTCCTCCAGGGAAGTAACATTAGATATTTTCAAACAGTCATACAGTCCACCACACTTGTTTTATTTTCCCTGGAATTTATAGTCCCTTCTTTCTTGGGTTGCTTAGTTTTCTCTAGATGTATCACCATTTCATCTATGTTCCACCAGAGCTGTGAAACATAAGGTTCAAACCCATTAGGAAACTGATCATGTTGTGTAGGGGGTTTCGGTTGCCACTGCTTTGTTTTTTTCTCTTGGAGACATCCCTCCTGGAGCCCTCCATTCTCTGTGTCAGAGCAGATGGTTGGCGCTCCAGGTTGGCTCCACAGTTGTCATCCTCAAACTTCCCTTCACCTTTATCTCAGGGATTCTCCCTACTTTCTCCTTTGTTGGTGCTCCTGGTTCAGAGGAAAACCAGGTAGGTTTTCTTGGTTTATACCCTTATTATGATGAGGTACCTCTCTGTCAGGCTTCCCAGGTGGTGCCAGTGGTAAAGAACCCTACAGCCACTGCAGGGGACATAAGAGATGTGGGTTTGATCCTTGTGCTGGGAACATCCCTTAGAGGAGGGCAAGGCAACCCATTCCAATATTCTTGCCTGGAGAATCCCATGGACAGAGGAGTACAGTCCATAGGGTCACAAAGAGTGGGACATGACCAAACCAACTTGGCACACACCTCTCTCTAGTAGATTCCTGAGCACACGCAAGGGATATTTTTGCTTTGACATCTTTTCCTGCTCCCTGCATTGGTTCTATTTCCTTTCTTTTCTTTTTTCTTCTTTCCTTTTTTCTCTGCCTCTCTCTCTGCCTTTTTCTATTTTTCTTTCTTTCTCCTGTTTGTTCATTTCAGGCTCTTTCATGTAAAGAGGTGTCTTCAAATAGCTGGAGATCCTTGACTCCACCCATCTCGTTTAAGAACGAGATGATTAAAAGTTGATGACAGTCTTTTCAGGTGGGACTAGGATTTGTCTGCTGTCGGGCTTCACTGTAAAGAGGTGAAGAGCCACATTCTCCATTCTCAATTATCAATATTTGTGTGCCTTTTCTTATGTCCTGTTGGTTTTCCACCCAGAGGAATCTTCTGATTCCCTGACAGGATCACAGCACGAATCTGAATTTGGAAAAGAAACTGGTGGGGGTAGGGTGATGGGAATATGTCTCCTAATTCAATATGCACAACTTCATTTAATTCTGCTTTTCTAAGGAGTGAGTCACCCCTGCCCTCAGCTCTGCCTGGTATCCAGAGGAGCTCTGAGTCAAACCTTCCAGAAAGCAAACTTCCTGAATGCAGAGTTGAGACAGCAGGGAGTGGAGATGGGGACTGGGGGTAAGAAGGATCCCACTGTTCTTCACAATAATACATAATACAAAACTTTCATAATACATTCTCATTTTCAGGCCCGGTCTACTGCTTTCAGAGGTGGGGGCAGCTCTAGTTTCAGAGCCTTTCCAGGGTCTGGGATGTGAAAAGGTTCACCCTGGCTGGCTCAAACCCCTCCCAAAAGCTTAGGTACTGAATTTCTCAGTTTGGGTAAACTAGTTATCACTCATCTCTCTCTTTCTATGTTCCTAAGTTTGTTGACATCCTTCTTCAGCAGGGATCTCTTTTCCTGTTTGCTATGTCTTTATGGGTTTATACCTTTTTTAAAAAAAAAAACCCTTCTCTTTCATTTTAATGAGAAAAGAAAAATGTGTGATAATGAACCACGTTTAATTGGAAGTCTCCTTACCATTAACATCATAGATGTAATGAACATCTTTTCTCAGTAAGAAAAGTCCAAGTATGACTATCAGTTCAGTTCAGTCGCTCAGTCGTGTCCGACTCTTGGTGACCCCATGAATTGCAGCACGCCAGGCCTCCCTGTCCATCACCAACTCCCGGAGTTCACTCAGACTCACGTCCATTGAGTCAGTGATGCCATTCAGCCATCTCATCCTCTGTCGTCCCCTTCTCCTCCTGCCCCCAATCCCTCCCAGCATCAGAGTCAACTCTTCACATGAGGTGGCCAAAGTACTGGAGTTTCAGCTTTAGCATCATCCCTTCGAAAGAAATCCCAGGGCTGATCTCCTTCAGAATGGACTGGTTGGATCTACTTGCAGTCCAAGGGACTCTCAAGAGTCTTCTCCAACACCACAGTTCAAAAGCATCAATTCTTTGGTGCTCAACTTTCTTCACAGTCGAACTCTCACATCCATACATGACCACAGGAAAAACCATAGCCTTGACTAGACGGACCTTAGTCGGCAAAGTAATGTCTCTGCTTTTGAATATGCTATCTAGGTTGGTCATAACTTTTCTTCCAAGGAGTAAGCATCTTTTAATTTCATGGCTGCAGTCACCATCTGCAGTGATTTTGGAGCCTGTTTCCATTGTTTCTCCATCTATTTCCCATGAAGTGATGGGACCAGATGCCATGATCTTAGTTTTCTGAATGTTGAGCTTTAAGCCAACTTTTTCACTCTCCTCTTTCACTTTCATCAAGAGGCTTTTTAGTTCCTCTTCACTTTCTGCCATAAGGGTGGTGTCATCTGCATATCTGAGGTTATTGAGATTTCTCCTGGCAATCTTGATTCCAGCTTGTGTTTCTTCCAGTCCAGCGTTTCTCATGATGTACTCTGCATAGAAGTTAAATAAGCAGGGTGACAATATACAGCCTTGATGTACTCCTGTTCCTATTTGGAACCAGTCTGTCATTCCATGTCCAGTTCTAACTGTTGCTTCCTGACCTGCATACAGATTTCTCAAGAGGCAGGTCAGGTGGTCTGGTATTTCAGTATGACTATAGGCAGTTCTATAAAACTTAGATATAAGTATAATAATACACCTAAATTTTATTGAATGCTTAATATGTGCTAAATGGTCCTTTTTTAAAAAAAGTTTTGGCTGTGCTGTACAGCATGCAGGATCCTAGTTCCCTAATCAGGGGTCACATCTGTGCCCCCTGCATTAGAAGCATGGAGTCTTAACCACTAGACCACCAGGGAAATCCCTAAACCATCTTTTAAATGCTTATTTGTATTTTATATGTGTGTGTGTGTGTGTATATATATATATATATATATATATATATATATATATATTTATCTTCACAATAACCCTGAGATGGATTCTGTGATTCAACACCTAGCAGTCTGACTCCAGTGCACCTACGCTATACAATGTGGTGCATCATGTCTAAACTACAGGAAATCTTATTTTCAACTTGTCAGGTCTCTAGTCAATCCATACTTATTGGTAACTTAAGCTATAGCTGAGGTTTTTCTCACAGACGTTGAGTATTTACAGCATATTATTTGTTGTGGCAAGGCTAGCATCACTTTTGAAGTGTCTATTTGAAGATACATGTTGGAGGTAGAAGAGAGTAATTTATGACAAATTCTAAAGCGGAGTCATTTAAACTGGGAATCCTGGCATGTGTTTGTTTTATAATACAGACAGATGGGCCTTTCCTCTTAAAGAAAGCAGTTACCGTCTGTAATCTAAGGGGTCAAAGAGAAGCAATTACAAATCCCACATTAGTAACACAACACTAAAACACTTGGGTAAATGAAACATAACTGCCAGAGTTTAATATCTTAAAGCACTGATGGCCTTGAACACCCTAACTCAAAGAATTCAGCTCTTCATTCTTTGTAGATTTTAGGACAAGGTATATCTTTCAGATCCTTACTGCCTCTCAATTCCTTGACCTCTCTTGGAATGATCTTTGCCCTCTGCATCTCAGGTACCCACTCTTATGGTCATTCCCTATACCTTGTCATTACTTCTAATTTTAATTTCAAGCCAGCTACTCTCCAACCCATCTCTTCTTTTTTTCAGGTCGTTCTCTAAGGTACCTAAACTCCAGCAATTATTCAACACATTCCACTCACTCTCCCACCTTTTCACAGTTCCCCATGGCTCTCAGTTCTCCACCTTTCTGTCTCAAATCCTTCCTTCTTACCATGTCTGAAATCGGAATGGCTCCTTTGCATCTACCTTCAACTACCCTTTGCCCATTTCTCCCCATCATACTTGCCTGACCAAATCTCAGGCCTGGTTAATCAGACTGCCTACTCAGTGCCTGCACATGAGCAACCAAATCTGGCTGGAGAAAAATGTGCAATCATACTGACATATTTCATGACTGTAGCCCACCAGGCTCCTCTGTCCATGGAATTCTCCAGGCAAGAATACTGGATTGGTAGCCATTCCCTTCTCCAGGGTATCTTCCTGACCCAGGGATCAACCCTGGGTCTCCTGCACCATAGGCAGATTCTTTACTGTCTAAGTCACCTGGGAAGCCCTCACTATACTGACTGATCTCATTACAAATTCATGTGGGCCCTTAGTAGTGCCTGAAACCTTACCATGCTTCTCTCAATTCCCTTCTTCTTCATCTCGACACCTTCTTTCTTACTGTCTGCCAATCCCAGGGTCTTGTAGTCATCTGCATAATCTAGCTGGCAGGAAGGAAAAACGAATGAAGGAGGCATAGTGGCCTGGAAGTAGCCCACATCATCTCTGCTCACATTCCAGTAGCAATAACTTCACATTTGACCATACCCAACTGAAAGAAGGAAATGGCAACCTACTCCAGTATTCTTGCCTGGAGAACCCCATGGACGGAGGAGTCCACGGGGTCGCAAAGAGTCGGACACGACTGAGCGACTTCACTTCACTCACAACTGAAAGAAAGTCTGAGAAAAACGTCTCTGTGCCCAGGAAGAATGAGAGAATACACTGTGATGGACAAATGGCAGTCCCCTAAAATGATGTTGTTTCTTATTTCACTGAGAAAATAGAAGCAACTAGAAAAGAATGTCTGCTTTGTCCCGCTATCAGATCCACAAGCCTACTTCAGGATGTCCCATACATGTGGAGACTGGAGGGATTATATTTCCAGGCTGTTCCCAAAGGGGTGGTGTCTAAGCTTTCAGTGAGAACAACATGGTCATAATGACTACATCACCTAATCACAAATTCAAACATACCTTCTTTCCTGGTGCTTTTTCGACCTCTGTGGTTTTGGATGTTGGGATCAACACTCCTTTCTAACCCTGTCTGTGAAACTCCAATGTATCTTGCTTTGGTGATTCTGTGTTACTCTGGTTCTCCTCCCACTTCCTCCTCTCTTTCTTTGTTGACTTCTCTATCTAGATGAAATCCCTTCTTTCTTTGTTGGCTTTTCTCGTCTAGGTCTGTGCTTCTTAAACTTCAAGGTGATACAATCACTTGGGGTTCTTGTTAAATCAAAGACCCGATTCAGCAGGTCTGAGATTCCACCTTTCCAACAAACCTCCTGGTGATGCCAGTGCTGCTGGGCCATTGACCACAAGGTTCTAAAGATGATGTTCTCCAAGATTCTGTCCTTTGTTCTCTTCTCTCACAGTGTTATCACTGCTAGGCTGAACTTTCCAAACTATCTTCTAGTTCAACCCTCTTTCCCTTACTTCAAAAAATTACGTCCAACTTCTTAGTTGTCTACTTCTATTTGACTGACTCCACAACCTTTCAGAACTTTAAATGTCCAAGTCTAAACTGATCTCTCAAAAAGTAGTTTCTGTTCCTACTGATAATTGTCTTTTTTCTATCTTCTATAATTATCTCCAAACACAAACCCTCCAATATCTTTTATTTTTCTCTTCCTCCTTCATTCATGTTATGCTATCCCCTCTTACTGGAAAACCAATGAATCAATTGTCAAATTCTGTAGATTCTGTTCCACATTACCTTTTAGCCAAGCTCTTTTAAAATTTCTCCTGCCTTTACCTTTTAGTCCAGATTTATCAATACCTTTTACCTGGCCTATTGCAAGTTTATCTGACCATTTCCCCACCTCTAATTTCTGTATCCAGTTACAGAGAGGTGAAAGAAAAGCAAAGCTTTTAAACCTCCAATCTTTTATTATTTTGTATTGGGGTATAGCCGATTAACAATGTTGTGATACTTTCAGGTGAACAAGGAAGGGATTCAGCCATATATATGTACATGTATCCACTCTTTCCCAAACCCCGCTCCCCTCCAGGCTGTCACATAACATTAAGTAGAGTTTCATGTGCTACACAGTAGGTCCCTGTTGTAAACCTCCAATCTTTTAAACCACGAAAACTAAGTAATGTTTTAAAGACAAATTCTTACACTTAGCATTCCAGGCCCCATTCTCCTGGCTGTCTGCCACTTCTTAACATGCCCTAGAATGTTACCATTTGCTTTTTCTTAACATGACTTTCACTGATTCACCTTCACATATGTTCTCATGTTATCTCTTCTTGTTGTAAAACCATCCCTATCTCCTTCAAGGTCAATCCCAAATGCCTTTTCCTCCTTACTGCCTTTCTTTCCTCATTCCCAGAGAGGTCTGAGCAGTTCCCTGATATTCTGCAGTACTCTGTATTTTTCTCGTGGCACTTATCATGATTTATCTTTTAGTATAACTGTTTTATTCCTTATTCTGAAGGCAAGGATAACATCTTCAACTTCCCTCTGTAACTCTGCAGCGTCTCACCTATGCGGGCGTCTACTATTAGTTGAAATCAAAGTGATTTAGGAAGATAACGTGTGCAACGGTAAGCAGCAGAGAATACGAAGTCAGGACAGTTGGGTTCCTGCTATGCCATTTATTAGACGTGAGACTTTGGCTAAGTCGCTTAACTTGGCTCGGACAACGGGAATCCTACTACTTGATGGAACACTAAGGGAGATAACTACAGAGAACTAACTAATCCATGTTCGTTATTTTCCTTGCAGAGAGCTGATGCAGCCTTTCTATTCTAATCTTGTTTGCAGGACCATCCCTACTTAACCGACCGGAGGTCGGGCCCCCGAAAGGCTGGGAATTCGGGCCCCCATGTTCCCCGGGCCTCCTTCCACGGCAGGGCTCTCAGTTCTCCGCGATGCAGGTGAAGCCGCCGACCTGCGGGGGAACGGCCTGGAGTCCTATTCTCTCGGGAGACCTCCCTCCTTCCCACTCACTCCGGGCAAGCTCTCCCCTTCCCGGTAACCCAGAAGACCGCGGCGCCGCCGCCTACGTGAGACGTTTGGACCCTGCCCGGCCCCCGTAGCTCCCCTTCTCCAGCAGGTGGTTCTGGTCCTTTCCCCCAACTCTGGGCGCTCACGTCACCGGCGAACCTCTACCCACGCGCCAGCGCCGCAACCAACCGAGAAAATAAACAAACCCCAGCGCGCGGCGGCGGGCGCGCCAGGCCCCTCCCCTGCCCCGCCCCGCAGCTCTCACACCGCCCCCTCAGCCGGGACTTCCCTCCCGCCCTCGGCTCACGGCCGCGCTCTCTCCGCCCCTCACCGCGGCCCGCAGCCGCGCTCCCTGCCGCCGTCCGCCCGGCGCGACGCCCCGGGGCCCGTTAGTGCTCGGCGCCCGCTCGCGGGGCCGCCGCGCGACCCGTGCTCGGTGCGAGCCCGCCCCTGCCCCCGACACTTGACCCAGCGCAGTCCCAACGCCCAGTGCGGCCGCCCCGGGAGCCGCGGAGCGGCGGCGGCGGCGGCGGCGGGGGGAGGAGGGAGAGGAGGACCGGGCCGGCGGCCCGGGAGGCCCGGTGAGTACGCGGAGGGCGGGCCGCCTCACGGGGGGTCAGCTCCGGCGCCCCTGAGGCAGAGGTGGCGGCCCAGCCGCGCCGCTCCGGGCGCCCCGGCTCGGCAGTTGGGGACTCGGCTTGAGGCGACGGGCCCCGCTGGCCGGAGCCACTGGGCAGAGTGCGCGGGAGGGCCGCTCCTCAGGAAGGCCCTAGGCGCCCAGCTCGGGGGCGGCGGAGGGAGACCCGCGCCGACCCCAGGCCCGGGCGCACAGGCGGTGCCTGCGCCTCCAGAGACCCCGCGGGGGCCGGGCCAGGGGGCGACCGCGGTCGCGGGGCCGCCGAGTGACAGGTGCCGCCGCCCCCTCCTCGCCGCGGGCATCGCTCTCCCTCCCGGGAAGCCAGGCGCTCAGAAATTTCTGGAGCAACGACCCGACTCGCTGTTTTTCTCCGTTGCAGGTTTTGAAACCGCTTCTTTGCCAGAGTTCGGTCTCTCCCAGCCCTGTTTCTTTCTCGTTTGTACTTTGCGAGAGTAAGTTTGGGAGCATCGGTTAACAGCCTATGGGTGAAATTCGGCTTTCGTTCATGCATGAGGTATAGTAAATTACTTCTTGAATAAAGTGCTCCTCCTTCTCCCGCTAGCTATTGAAGAAAGAGAAGAGTTTTGAATTTTTTTTTTTTCAGTTACTGTTTGTAATAAGCAGTCTTCCAGAAATTTTGTCATCTTTAATACTTAGGGGTCTTGGTCGATATTGAACAGTAAATGGCTTATTAAATTGTGTTTTCTCTCCAACTTCTTTTAGATTTTTCATTTTTAACTTTACCTAGAGTCTCCAACTGAGTAAGTTCTATGGCTTTCCTTAGAAAGCAGTGATGAGAAAAATCGTCTTTCCTCTATTGGACAGCCACGGAAATATTCTCTACACTTTTCATTATTGTCTGCTTCTTTACATAGTAAACGTGATTGTAAGTGTAACCTGAATCGTCAGTTTAATAAATTCGACTTGCCAGCTATACGAATATTAAACTTCGTGGCAATTAAAAATATAAAAAATCTGTAGAAATACAGAATTTTTTTTTTCTCAACAAGTTCATAACACATAAGCTCGCATTAGTCAGATCCTGATTAACGGAAGATGTACTTGTTAACAACAAACTTAGCTATAAGACATCAATCAGGTGGCTTCACTCTATAAAGAGTGAAGAATTCAGAAGTTGAGCAGGAAGAGATCATTGGGACTAATGAAAATACGTGTGCTTTCTTCATGGGAGAATCCCTTAGTTCCTCACTCAGTACCTGCGTGTACTTTTTGCTTAGGTGTTTCAATCCACAGAAATTAGATGCTGCAGGTTAGAGACGGGAGACAGTGTTGAACTATGAAGGAAAAAAATGTCTGTTTGTATTAAGTTCGTTGAAAGCAAAGTTTGGGTATGTTCCTGACACTTACTGGTTGTGAACCTTAGTTTATAAGACGCCAAAATGAAAGATACTGTGTAGTTGCCTTATTTGAGGAACAGAACATGAAAAAAATACAATGAAAAAATTTCACCAGATATTAAGTCACTCATACTCAGTGCCATTTCATTTTATGGCTTTTGTTTTTTAAAATCTAAGCTACTTTTCAATGAGACCACACTGTATTCCTTTCTTTTTTCACCAGGCTTACTGGTTGGTTATGTTAGTGGAAGATCACTATCGTTTTTATAAAAAGGTATATCTTTGGTTGTTCTTGATTGAGGAGCATATACATATATCAGTTTTGAAGTGCCCTAATTATGGTTCCCTGGACTGAAGGATGGCTACTGCTACCATCTTTCTTGACCCTAGAATGATCATAGTCAAGAAGAATAATATCATAGTGGCACTTTTTCTCAGAACTTTGGTAGAGGAACCCAAGAGGCTCAGCCATTTATAAAACCTGCTTCTTGAAGTTTAGGCTATTCATTTAAAAAACGTATTTACTTAAGCTCCTGGTGTATTCTAGTTCTTTTAAATTAATGCTTTAAAACCAGTTCTGTTTCCTGAATAAATATACCTTCTAAACGAAATTAGTTGTGATGATGAGTTAGTAGAATGGCACTTGCAACTTTGAACTGCTAATAACCACTATTAACTCACATTTGCATTTTGGGAATTGAGGATTATCTCTAGTGCACTTTGCATTTTGCTACATTCTATTTTAGAGCAGGTCTTTGAATGTGTAGATACCTGTGTACTTGGGGAATGTAAATATTTTTTAAAAAACCAAATTCAATAAACATATCTTTTGTGTGCCAGGTCCTGTGATTTTGTTGGGGATGGAAAGAAGAGGCCCTTGCCTTTCAGGGTGTTGAAATCAGGATTATAAAGAGCTGGGCACAATAAACATAATTTTAATTAAATCTATCCAGTAATAAAAGTGAATATAAAGTACAGAAATATTGCAGAGGAGGAAACGATTAAACAGGCAGGTTAGAAGAAGCATTTTAGAGATGCTAGCACCTGAGCAAGAGTTTGAGGAACAAATACTGGGTAGGCCAAAAAGTTCCTTTAGGTTTTTCTGTAAGATCTTACGGAAAAATCACAGAAAAAAACTTTGTGGCTAAGCCAATACAGGTTGTAAGTGGAAGAGATATAGAGCATTTTAGGCAAAATTCATAGCAAAAAGCTATAAACAAGTAAAATTAAATGTGTGGTCAGGAAGTTTTAAGTAGTTTTGTTGTTGTTGTTTATTTATTTTTGGCTATGCTAGGTCTTCATTGTTGTGCACAGGCTTTCTCTGGTTTGGTGAGTGGGGGCTACTCTCTAGTTGCAGTTCACAGGCTTCTCATTGTGGTGGCTTCTTTTGTCGTGGAGCAGGGGCTCTAGGTGCTCCAGCTCAGCAGTTGTGGTGCGCCGGCTTAGCTGCTATGTGGCATGCGCAGTCTTCCCAGACCAGGGATTGAACCCGTGTGTCCTGCGTTGGCAGACAGATTCTTATCTACTGTGCCACCAAGGAAGTCGTAAGTAATTGTTTTGGTGGAATACAATGTGTGAGGAAGGACAGTTGCTTTTGAAAATCCTAACATATGTTCTAATATTAATAATAAGTAATTTTTTTCTAGTACTGAGTATAAAGTGGAGACTTTCCTGTCATTTGATACTATTGCAATTTCAAGTATAGAGGAATAGTTTTTACTAATGGTGTTCATTAAGAAAGTATAAAATATTGCACTTCATGTGATGAGTTGCCTGCATGTTTATATTTGTAAACTTATTGTGCATTTGTTTTCAAGTTATCTTGTGAACTTTTGTCTTCCTTCAACTACTTAAATTAGCCTTGACATTATTTTTAAAAGAAAACTTAACAGGAAGAGGGATAAACAGAAAATGATATTACATTTCTGGACCCAAAAAACTGATTTGTGTAGTATTTTAGTAATGTGTAACTGTTTAACATAGAACACCAGCCATTACATTCATAGACTGACCAATGTCGGTAACTTAGTACATGTGTACTATATTTTTGTTTTGTGTACCTTAATTATCTCCATGTTATGTAAGTGTATGTATATAAATATCTGAGCATTTGATTACCTAGATTTTAAAGACCATGTGACAGAGAAAGAACGGGAAAATGGTGGAGGGAGAAGAGCTCCTTTTGCGTCTGTTTACCTAAGTATCTCTTTGATATGACTTTAGGTGGCGATGCAGACGTGTAGGACACAAGACCTCTAACCCTACCCTCACAAGAATATTGACCCTAGCCCTTTCCCTGAAACAGTGTCTTTAAAAGTCTAATGTTTTTGTGGTCTGCTTATTTGTCTCTTTTTCTCTTTAAGATTTTTAAAAAGTAGTTTCAAATGAGTTCCTGGATTATATGACATGATTTTTTTTTTTTTGTAAATTCAGAAAAATTTGTTAATGAAGGCAGTGTTCTCTTAAAAACACAGTCTTTAACAATTGCTTTCTGTCATTTGTCTTCTCAGTTGCTAACATAAGGGACCTGAGGCATGTCATTGTTAATTCTGACGTGTAGTTGCCCTTTCTAAGTTTTGACACAGGGCAGAAAAATCAATATTGCATTGATTATATTATGTTTTCCTTTTTGAATTTGGGTATAGATAGCCATTTTCCCTTTTCAAGATGAGATTTTTTTTTTTCTTATAGAAAGTCACTGTAGACTATTTGGGAAAATAATGAAAACTATAGAAAGGAAGATAGGCATCATGGGTAGCCCCATGCATCTCATGGCGCCCACTCCAGTAATTTTGCCTGGAAAATCCCATGGGCAGGGGAGCCTGGTGGGCTGCAGTCCATGGGGTCGCTAAGAGTTGGACACGACTGAGCGACTTCTCTTTCACTTTTCACTTTCATGCATTGGAGAAGGAAATGGCAACCCACTCCAGTGTTCTTGCCTGGATGATCCCAGGGACGGGGGAGCCTGGTGGGCTGCTGTCTATGGGGTCGCACAGAGTCAGACATGACTGAAGTGACTTAGCAAACAACTAACATGTTTACAAACTGGGGATTATTTTTATTTCCTTCTTTCATTTAAAGTTTACATTTCACCCCTCTTCCCACTTGTGAAGTATTGGTTAGTGTATGTTATATACATTTTTGATATATAGATTCCTCTCATGACTAATGAGGGAGTTGATGTGTTGTCTGTTTATCACTTTTGTTTTTAAAGTAGAACATATGATACAGTTGATGAGCCCTTCCAGTTGTCCCGTCTCTTTACTCCCTCAGCTGCTAAGTAGAGCTATTTTTTGTCTTTAATTTTACGATTTTATAAAGTCTAGTACAGGTGGCTACCACTCTTCTCTTATCCCACCTGTAGCCCCTGACCAAACAAGGGATCATTGCGGGTGAACATTTCCCCCTTTCTATCTACTCATTAGTTAAGCACATGGGTTGCTAAGGTGTAGCATAGGTAGCTGCCTAATCAGAATAAGTTATTTTGAGTGTTTATCACTGATTCTTTTCTCAGTTAACACGATGTATTCTAATGCTTTCTTTTCACTTTTATTATTTCTTCTCATTTATTCAGGAAACATTTGTTGCTTGTCACATGTGTCCACTATTTAAGACATAGTCACTACTGTGATTCTTGGGTTTCAGGTAGATTGGTGTTTTCCTCATGTAGTGTGTTAGATAAAATCTTTAGGTCTTTGACTCTTTTCAGTGGCTCAACTGCAAATTCCCAAGGCCAAAAACTTTTTTCTTTTCATTTCAAAGAAAAACAATTTCTGTGAGCTTGTAAGAGATGTTTAGAATGTCTGTGAACATTTCACTCATGCAAGACAATCCAGAAATGAAATTCAGTTTTGGTATCAGTCCTAAATTGGAGAGGAAGTGTATTTGTGTAAGCTATTAGTGATGATAAGGTTAGATAATATTGCAGTGACAACCTGAAAACCTCAGCAGCTTAAAGCAGCAAAGTTGCTTTCCTACTCAAGCTACATATCCATTACAAGTTAGTAAGGAGATTTTTTTTCACTGTAGTTTCAGACTCCATCAGACTTGACTGATGGAGACTTCATCTCAGCATATGCTTCTGCAGTAACAGAAGCAGAGAAAAAACATGGCTCACCATGCTCTGGCTTTTAAAGCTTACATTTCACTGGTAAGTCACATTGGCCATGTCTGCATTCAACATGAGAGTGATACATAATTCTTTTTCAGGGAGGGGCAGTGAATATTTTTGAATAGCTATCATAGGCAATTTATAGTTGCAAGAGTTAAAATTAAATACAGTAGTTGTAGAACAACTGTGTAGGATTAGTGAACCTAAGGTGGGTCAGAACTACTAAAACTTAACAGGATTTTAACATGGCATGTTGCAGTGGAAGCAGAATTAATGTTTTCTATAATATTTTTGAGTCTGAAAATTTCTTTTCATTTTGTAGTATTTTTCTCCCTTTTAATAACTTACAAAGCCTTAATTCTCATGTCTGTGGGAAAGAGTTAAGCCTGAAAATATGTCTTAATTTTATTGGTGTAATGTCATCTTTGTATGTTGTGGTATTTTATCTTAATTCATTTATTTCTGGGCATAGGAACAATAGGTATTAACATGATATTATAATAAAAATACTTCGGTTTTGTAACTATTAGATGGCATCTTCAAATATCAGCTCTTCTTTTGATTTTCCCTTTTCTTTTGATTTTTTTAACAAAAAACTGAAAAATTTCTAAATAATTTCTGGATTGTTAGGTTAAGATAGAACATTGAATATATGCTTGTCATTTTTGTTTCCTCCTGGGGGGTGAAAACATGATAACCATAGTGTGTGGTTAGCTTTCAAAACGTACCTTAATGATCCTTACCTCCTGGTATTCACACTTTTAAACAGTCTCCTTCTGCAATGAATAAGTAGGGTGTCCTGGGTAAGCAGTAGGATATTGTGGAAATAACAGTAGTCGTTTAGGTGTGAGCACTGTGGCTCAAGGCAAACATGATAAAACTATAAAGAAAAAGGAATAAATAACACACAAATCAGGATAATAAATTATCTTTGAACAGGTTGGGTGTTAGGGGGATGCTATTGGGGAGACCCATATGGTAGGTTAACATTTCATTAATCTCAGTACTGGTTACTTGAAGTGTTCCTTTAGTTTTTTTAAACTTAATGTTTTATTCAGTTATATATTCAGTACATTTCAAAGTAAAACATTTATGAATTTCACAATTAAGAAAATCTGTTTATTTTGAACTGAGAGTACTTAAGTCTTCTAGTAGTTACAAGGCTTCTTAGAAATTTCAGAATGTAAGCAAATCTAATTTCTGGTCCTGACCTTGACAGTAAGTTGCAGAATGGCTTAACCAGTCTAAGTACCAGTTGTCTCATCTGTAAAGCCAAAGGATTTGGGTTAGATATTACTAATAGCTTTTTTAAAAAAAATTTTATTGTCTAGTTGATTTATAGTGTTGTGTTTCTAGTGTAAATAAAATGATTCAATTATATATATATATTCTTTTATTAGAGGACCTTTGATATCATAAGTTTAAAAATTTCTTTAAAAGCTGAAAGGTACCAATAAGGGGTTAATTTCTAAAATGCATAAAGAGCTAATACAGCTTGATATCAAAAAGGCAACCCAATCAGAAAATAGGCAGAAGACCTAAATGGACATTTCTTCAAAGACAACATACAGATGGCCTACAGGCACATGAAAAGATGTGCCTAGTTATTAGGGAAATGCAGACCAAAACTGCAATGAGGTCTCATTTCACACCAGTCAGAATGACTGTCATCTAAAAAAAATCTACAGATAATAAATGCTGGAGAAGGTGTGGAGAAAAAGAACACTTTTATGCTGTTGGTGGGAATAGGAATTGGTGCAGCCACTGTGGAGAACAGTACGGAGGCTCCTTAAAAAACTAAAAACAGAGTTACTACTATATGATCCAGCAATCCCAACCTGGGCATTTATCCAGAGAAGACTTTAATTCAAAAAGATATGTGTACCCCAGTGTTAATTTGTTGTTGTGTTCAGTTGCTGAGTCATGTCTGATTGTTTGCAACCCCATGGACTGCAGCAATCCAGGCTCCTTTCTCTTCCACTGTCTCGCAGAGTTTGCTCAAACTCATGACCATTGGGTCAGTCCATTGATGCTAACTCATGTCCATTGCTGCTATCTAACCATATCATCCTCTGCTACCCCCTTCCTCTTTTGCCTTCAGTCTTTCCCAGCATCAGGGTCTTTCCAGTGAGTCAGCTCTTCACATCAGGTGGCCAAAGTATCAGAGTTTCAGGTTCAGCAGGAGTCCTTCAAAAGAATATTCAGGGGTGGCATCCTTTAGGATTGACTGATTTGATCTCCTTGCTGTCCAAGGGACTCTCAAGAGTCTTCTCCAACACCACAGTTCAAAAGCATCAATTCTTTGGCACTCAGCTTTCTTCACAGTGCAACTCTCACATCCATACATGACCACGGGAAAAACCATAGCCTTGACTAGACAGACCTTAGTTGGCAAAGTAATGTCTCTGCTTTTCAATATGCTATCTAGGTTGGTCATAACTTTTCTTCCAAGGAGTAAGTGTCTTTTAATTTCACACAGTTAAAGGCTTTAGTGTAGTCAGTGAAGCAAAAGCAGATGTTTTCCTGGAATTCTCTTGCATTTTCTATGATCCATCGGATGTTGGCAATTTGATCTCTGGTTCCTCTGCCTTTTCTAAATCCAGCTTGAACATCTGGAAGTTCATGGTTCATGTATTGCTAAAGCCTGGCTTGGAGAATTTTGAGCATTACTTTGCTAGCATGTGAAATGAGTGCAGTTATGCGGTAGTTTGAACATTCTTTGGCATTGCCTTTCTTTGGGATTGGAATGAAAACTGACCTTTTCCAGTCCTGTCCACTGCTGAATTTTCCAAATTTGCTGGCGTAATTGAGTGCAGCACTTTCACAGCATCATCTGTTAGGATTTGAAAAAGCTCAGGTGGAATTCCAACACCTCCACTAGCTTTGTTCGTAGTGGTGCTTTCTAAGGCCCACTTGACTTCACACTCCAAAATGTCTGGCTCTGGGTGAGTGATCACACCGTTGTGGTTATCTGGCTTATGAAGATCTTTTTTGTATAGTTCTTCTGTGTATTCTTGCCGCTTCTTTTTAATATCTTCTGTTTCTGTTAGGTCCATACTATTTCTGTCCTTTATTGTGGCCATCTTGGCATGAAATGTTCCCTTGATATATTCAGTTTTCTTGAAGAGAAAGAAGGAATTTTCTTGATATCTCTAGTCTTTCCCTTCTATCGTTTTCCTCTGTTTCTTTGCATTGTTCACTTAGGAAGGCCTTCTTACCTTTCCTTGCTGTTCTCTGTAACTCTGCATTCATTTGGATATCTTCCCCTTCCTCCCTTGCTTTTTGCTTCTCTTCTTTCCTGAGTCATTTGTAAGGCCTCCTGAGACCACCACCCTGCCTTACACTTCTTTTTGTTTGGGATGGTTTTGGTCACGGCCTACTGAACCTCTGTCCATTGTTCTTCAGTCACTGTCTCTACCAGATCTAGTCCCTTAAATCTATTCATCACCTCCATTGTATAAAACTGGGTGGCTTCATGGATTACAGCTTTATCATGGCATACTGGCTTGCATAACTCAGTGAAGCTATGAGCCATGCTGTTTTCATAGCAACATTGTTTACAGATTGAATATAGTTCCCTCTGTTATACAGTAGGTGCTTGTTGTTTACCTGTTTTATATATCATAGTGTGAATATGTGTGGTTTGCCTTGGAAATGATTTGCGATCACTCTGTTGTTTATCAGGTTGCACCCAAATACCGCATTTCAGATTCTTTTGTTGATGAGGGATACTCTTCCTCTTGAGAAACCTATATGCAGGTCAGGAAGCAACAATTAGAACTGGACATGGAACAACAGACTGGTTCCAAATAGGAAAAGGAGTACGTCAAGGCTGTATATTGTCACCCTGCTTATTTAACTTCTATGCAGAGTACATAATGAGAAACGCTGGACTGGAAGAAGCACAAGCTGGAATCAAGATTGTTGAGAGAAATATCAATAATCTCAGTTGTGCAGATGACACCACCCTTATGGCAGAAAGTGAAGAGGAACTAAAAAGCCTCTTGATGAAAGTGAAAGAGGAGAGTGAAAAAGTTGGCTTAAAGCTCAACATTCAGAAAACAAAGATCATGGCATCTGGTCCCATCACTTCATGGCAAATAGATGGAGAAACAGTGGAAACAGTGTCAGACTTTATTTTTCTGGGCTCCAAAATCACTGCAGATGGTGACTGCAGCCATGAAATTAAAAGATGCTTCCTCCTTGGAAGGAAAGTTATGACCAACCTAGATAGCATATTCAAAAGCAGAGACATTACTTTGCCAACAAAGGTCTGTCTAGTCAAGGCTATGGTTTTTCTAGGGGTCATGTATGGATGTGAGAGTTGGACTGTGAAGAAAGCTGAGCTCCGAAGAATTGATGCTTTTGAACTGTGGTGTTGGAGAAGACTCTGGAGAGTCCCTTGGACTGCAAGGAGATCAGTCCTGGGTGTTCTTTGGAAGGAATGATGCTAAAGCTGAAACTCCAGTACTTTGGCCATCTCATGCAAAAAGTTGACTCATTGGAAAAGACTCTGATGCTGGGAGGGATTGAGGGCAGGAGGAGAAGGGGACAACAGAGGATGAGATGGCTAGTTGGCATTACCGACTCAATGGATGTGAGTTTGAATGAACTCCGGGAGATGGTGATGGACAGGGAGGCCTGGCATGCTGCAGTTCATGGGGTCGCAAAGAGTCGGACACGACTGAGTGACTGAACTGAACTGAAGGGATTCTTGCCCACAGTAGTGGATGTAGTGGTTATCTGAATTTCATTTGCCCATTCCCATCCATTTTAGTTCACTGATTTCCTAAGATGTCGATGTTCACTTTTGCCATCTCCTGCTTGACCATGTCCAATTTACCTTGATTCATGGACCTAACATTCCAGGTTCCTATGCAGTGTTGTTCTTTATAATGTCAGACTTTACTTTCATCACCAGATACATCCACACCTGAGCATTGTTTCCACTTTGACCCAGCTGCTTCATTCTTTCTGGAGCTGTTAGTAATTGCCCTCCACTCTTCCCCAGTAGTGTACTTGGGCACCTTCTGGCCTGGGGGGCTCATCTTCTGGTATCATATATTTTTGCCTTTTCATACTGTTCATGGGCTTCTTGAGTCAGTAATGATTTGCCATATCCTCTTCCAGTGGACCACATTTTGTCAGAACTTTTCACTATGACCCTTCCATCTTGGGTAGCCCTGCACAGCATGGCTCATAGCTTCATTGAGTTATGCAAGCCACTACACCATGACAAAGCTGTAATCCATGAAGGCACCCAGTTTTCATAGCAGCATTGTTTACAGATTGAATATAGTTCCCTCTGCTATACAGTAGGTGCTTGTTGTTTACCTGTTTTATATATCATAGTGTGATAATGTTAATCCCAAACTAATTTAAACTTCCCCTCACCCCTTCTATCACCTGTGGTAAGTATGAGTTCATTTTCTATGTCTATGAGTCTATTTCTGTTTTGTAAAGAAATTCATTTGTATTATTTTTTTAGTTTCCACATATAGGTGATATTATATGATACTTGTCTTTGTCATATTTACTTCACGTAATGGGATCATATGTAGGTTCATGTTGTTACAAATGGCATTATTTCATTCTCTTTTATGGATGAGTATCATTCCATTGTGTTTGTATATCACAAACAGATGACTTGGATTAGGGTGCAGAAGTTAAAGCGTCTGCCTGGAATGTGGGAGACCTGGGTTCGATCCCTGGGTCAGGAAGATCCTCTGGAGGAGGAAATGGCAACCCACTTCAGTATTCTTGCCTGGAGAATCCTATGGACAGAGGAGCTTGGTGGGCTACAGTCAATGGGTTGCAAAGAGTTGGACACAACTGAGTGACTTCACCTTCACCACCATGCACACACATACATCTTCTTTATCCATTCATCTGTTGATGGACGTTTAGGTTGTTTCCATGTCTTGGCTATTGTTAATAGTGCTGCTGTGAACATTGGGCACTGTTTACAATATTTCCCAGGCAAGAAAACTGGAGTGGGTTGCCATTTCCTTCTCCAGGGGATCTTCCTGACATGGGGATTGGACCAGCATCTCCTGCATTGGCAGGTGGATTCTTTAGCACTGAGCCACCAGGAAGCTCCATAAATAATATATATATATATATTTAAATAATTTAGTAAAAATATATACATGTATGTAAATAACTGAATCATTTCCCTGTACGCTTGAAACTAGCACAGCATTGTGAATTAGCTACAATCAAAGAAAAAAAACTGAAAGGGTGCACTGAGATTAGTTAACTAAAAGATAATGGTAGAAGGTGATTTTGAACAGTTTCCTTTGGTTGAGAGAATTTAAGTTCTCTTTTTTAAACTATTGAGAGAACACATTTTATTTTTACATGTATAATTATAAAAACAATATATGCTATTATTTTTGTTATAATATGTTTTAATATATACAATTTATATATTTATATATTACATAGTTTTAATTTTACATATATAATTTATATATATATAATAATTTTTGTTATGATAGTCATGCTTTAGGGACATTTACATAGAAGAAACTTTTATGAACTTAACCAGTGTAGTGACTATTTCCAGTATTATTCTGTCTATTGTGAAGAGCCACATTTCTGTCGGATGATTTTTGCTGTAACTTAGAGAACCTCCTTCAGTAATTCTTCATGTGTGGTTCTGTTGGTTATGAATATTTTCAGGCTTTGCATGTGTCGTGGTGCCGTTGGTTTAATTGCTAAGTAGTGTCTGACTGACTCTTGCAACCCGTGGACTGTAGCCTGCCAGGCTCCTCGGTCCATGGGATTTCCCAGGCAAGATACTGGAGTGGGTTGCCATTTCCTTTCTCCAGGGTAAGTTCTCTATTTTGCTGTCACTCTAGAATCAAACTTAAGGCAGAATTTGTATATGATAAGAATGTTCTTCCTTTCCTACTCCTTTTTCCCTGTGTTCAAAGTTGAGGATAAGCATGTAGTAGGACCAGTGGTGGGAGAAGGAAATGGCACCTCACTCCAGTACTCTTGCCTGGAGAATCCTGTGGCTGGAGGAATCTGGTGGGCTGCTGTCCATGGGGTCGCTAAGGGTCGGACACAACTGAGCGACTTCACTTTCACTTTTCACTTTCATGCATTGGAGAAGGAAATGGCAACCCACTCCAGTGTCCTTGCCTGGAGATTCTCAGGGACAGGGGAGCCTGGTGGGCTGCCGTCTGTGGGGTCGCACAGAGTCGGACACGATTGAAGCGACTTAGCAGCAGCAGCAGGACCAGTGATCTCTAGTGCAGTGAAAAATGATATACATACTTTTTCATTGTATTAATAAACTGTATTGATTTAGGATGTTCTCCATAAATATATGTACGTATTATGGCAGACTTAGGATGTGCTTCATAGATATATGGTGGTGTATTTAAAAGAAAGAGGTAAGTCACTAATTTTGGGGAACTGTATGGAAAATGAATATGAAGGTGGTAGCCTTGTAATAATTGTGAAATCTCAGTATATAATTTTTTGTTTTATATTATACAATTTTATGTTGTTAAGTTTAAAAAGTATGTTATTGCCAGTAGGACTGTGGGTATGAATCCAAATGTTACTAAATCTAGTGTCAGGAGAAGTGTGTGTGTATTTCTGTTTGTTCTGAAATCTAAAACAGATTTTACTGTGTTTACTCATCTGCCTCCTTTCTCCCTTCCCACAGGAATTATTCTTGACAGAAGTATTTTGAAAGAAAATCTTTACAATGGCCTCAGCAGTACTTAGTTCTGTCCCCACTACTGCCTCTCGTTTTGCCTTGTTGCAAGTGGATAGTGGCAGTGGTTCTGATTCTGAGCCTGGAAAAGGCAAAGGTCGAAATACTGGAAAGTCTCAAACAAATAAATCAACTACAAATGAGAAAAAAAGAGAGAAAAGAAGAAAAAAGAAGGAACAGCAGCAGAGTGAAGCAAATGAGGTAGCAATTATAATTATTTCATGTCTGCTTTCCCAGTAGATTCTAAGCATGAAGAGGACAGTTACTATCTTGTTAATCCATGTATCCACAGTTCCTGGTCCATAGGTACTTGGTAATTATTACTATAATATATATATATAAATATATGAATTTGTGTGTATTTGAAGTCTAATGTAATGAACATATTGAACGCCTTTTTTTTCCTTGTCTATGGAAGCTTATGTGCTCATTCCAAAAAGTTCCTGAAAAACACAGGAAGTCTTTAAATGAAACAAAGATCATTTGTGAATATAAAATAAAAAATATATAAAAAAACATCAATTGTGAATATAAAATAAAAATATATACTTTCTAGGGACTATAACTAGAGATATAACAAATTGATATTTTGGTATGTGTTTTCTGTACACATATATATGTTTTTTGAATATATAGACATGTACACACATATCTACGTTCATATTTAACTTAAATGAAAATTAATTATATAATAGACTTTTATAACTGGCTTTTTAAAAATTAGCATGAACAGTTTTCCATGTGAGTAAATAAAAATCAACATTATTTTAAATGAGTCCACATTATTTAAAAGTATGTGGCTTTGTCATAGTTTACTTAATCAGACTATTGTGATAAACATTTAGGTTTCCCGTTTTTTTTATTATTATAGATAATAATCCTATGACTAGCCTTGAAATGCATACATTTTTATGCGTTTCTCATCTGTTTCTTTTTTTTTTTTGTCATCTGTTTCTTAAGAGTAGTAAGTACATGGCAGATCCTTCTCCCCTAAATACTCCTAGCATGAGTTATATGACCAACATGTAATGTGCCCATTTATTTTTAAAAGTAATACTGAAAAACAACTCTAGCCTGTGTTTATCTTTTAATAGAGCCGAAGGTATGTAAGGACCTTTCTCTATCACTGAATAAGAGAAGTAGTAAAACTGTTTTTTTCCCTCTCTATATTCATTTTATAATATACCAAGACTGCGAAAAAGCCTTTTCAATTTGTTAATTTCCATCACCATTGCTTTCTGAGTACCTCTTTAAAATTTTGCCACACAGGGTCACTTTTTTAAAAGACATTTTTCTCACTATATAACCTTTCAGAAGTCCAGTCTTACAGAACTTTTGATTGCCTACCATTTTCTTTTTGGAATTAAAGATGATTTGGGGGAACAGAAAATAAGGTAATAGTGGGGTTTACATTGCATTACTGAGCATGAGCCTGAGGATCCTCCCTTCCCACTTGCGTAGCTATAGTTCTGTCAGTCTATTTTCTGTAATAAATCAGCACTGAACCTGCCATGGCTTCATCTCTAGCAGCATCTCTACTCTGGCTTTCCCACAGCAGAAACCACCTGCTTAAAGCAGTATTTGTGTCTCATCACTCCGTCCTGCAGATTAGTCTGTTGATTATCAGTCAAATTGTTGATCCTTAATTTAAAGCCTCTTTATTGATTTCTTAGGACTTCTGTAACAAAATGCCACAAGCTGGGTGACTTAAAACAACAGAAATATATTCTCTTAACAGTTCTAGAGGCTGGAAGTTCCAACCATGGTGTTAACAGGACCAGGCTCTTTCTGAGTAGAATCCTTCCTTTCCTCTCTCCTCTTCCTAGCTTCTTACAGTAGCTGTCAGTCCTCAGTGTTCCTTGGCCTCATATGTCTTTGTCTGTACCTTTCATTCACTAGGGCCCAGCCTTAATTCAGTTTAACCTTAACGGGATTATATTTGCAAAGATCCTTTTTCTAAATGAGGTCATATTCATAGACAGCAAGAGTTAGGCCTACAACATATTTTTTGAGGGAATACAATTTAATCCATAATAGCCTCTCAGTACTTTTCTCCCTGTTTCAACCTCTGTGTCTCAGATGATTCTTACTGTTGGGAGTGGCTTGGCCAGTACAGTTTTAATTCATTATGTTACTTTGTGGGCTAGGCCCTGTATTTTTTGAAAAACTTATCCATTGCTTTTATTGGAAAAATCTTTAAAGCTATTAGATCACAAGTTTTTTTTTTCCCCCCCTTTTAGAGATACAGAGGAAACTGCTACAGTCTTTACAATATAAGTGGAACAAAATGAGCATCTGTTCTCACTGGAACTTTTTACCTTGCAAACATTGTTAGGGTAGACGCTAATGTCTGCTGCATTGGAAGCTCATTATTCTACATTAAATGTAAACAGCAGACATCTGTAATGAGATAATCATGGGGCATGAATGTTTGAACTGCTCTGTCTCTTGTCATCATATTTTTAAAGTTCCTCAAACTTAATAATGTAGAGCAATCTGTATCACCTAAGACAGACCTTTTTGATTTGTCCTCTTTCCCCACTGGACTGTTGTAACCAATTAAAGTATTTTCCTAACCATATATTGCTAGTTGTAGGCTCTATATTTTTCAGGACTAGCAAAGTAGTTGCTAGAGTTCCTCAAGCTATCTTCTTTCACTGTTTAAACTGTTAATTTATAAGCCATTAAAGTTTAATCTTACTGAACTTTATTGTTTTGTATTTTAAGAGCACACTTGTTACCCTGTTCTCTATTCCTATAAACCCTTCAGTAAACCAGGATCATTAAATTGGTTCCAATGGTGGTATAAGAGTATAATCCATTTTTACTTACTAATCATTTCATCTAGAAATCCAGCAAAATTTTCACAAATGCTGGTGAAATTCTACAAAGATTACAAAAGTTCACATAGTGACTTTGTGAGTTAGCATAATGAGTATTTAGAAGTGTAAAAATATTGATTTCTTAACTTCCAAAAAAATCATTAGTATCCCAGTATTGGTAAACTGAATTTAATATTTTTTTTTTGTTTTTTTTTCCATAGCTCAGGAATCTTGCTTTTAAGAAAATTCCACAGAAATCCTCCCATGCCATTTGTAATGCTCAACATGAGCTTTCATTACCAAACCCAGTACAGAAGGATTCACGAGAAGAAAATTGGCAAGAGTGGAGACAAAGAGATGAGCAGGTACAGCTAAGTAAATTAAGTTGTTTTGCTTTAGTTTTCAGTGAATTTTTGCATTTTTTAGGTAGCAGTGCATCCAACCATGACTCTACTGTTCTGAGGAGCATTTTATATTGGATCAACTCACATGTGTATGCTACTTTTAATAAGAGGTTCTGGTTTTTACTTAACTAGGAAAGCAGATAGACATATTTATTATTTTTGTTAGTTTCAAACAGTTATTTTCTGAGTTTTTACTTCATCTGCCTTTTTACAAATGAGGTAGAGACAGGGAAGATAGAAAAACAGGATTAAATCATTTAAAGAAAATCATATTTGTAAGACCAATACTAACTAGAAATACTCAGTGACAGTTTTGTTTAAAGAAGAAAGACTTTGAGGGGAAACTTTTCCTTTTCAGTCTTGTTGTAAAATAGTTTGTGACATTTCTTTTTTTAAACCTATTTATGCAGTGTTTTCTTCTTTTATGCCTCTATTAAATAAATGTCATTAATAAGCAAATTAAAGAGATAATTTAATAAAACCAATCAGCTTCTTTTTGTGTTTATGGTATTCAGGAAAATGACATACTAAATTTGGAATGTACTCTAGGAGATGCTGTATGTATGAAAAATGAACAGTTATTTTCTTATCTGTTAAACTGTCATTTGATCTGTTGGAAATAAATATTATTTTAGCAGATGTTTGGCTTAATGGAGTGGCTATACCTATGGTGCTTGAATTTCAGTTTTAAAAGAATTAAACTATACTAAACCATGCTCTTAACATAAGCAATGTTAATTATAACATTTTCTATAGAAATTTGTAGTGCCTCAGACTCATCATTACAAGCATTTGTTATTACACTGGAGCTGTGCAAAAATGATATTTCAAGGTACTGGTAAACTGGATAAATCGTCTTTATTTTAGGGAGATTATTTGATTCTTTTTTTCCTTTTGCAGCATTCATTATGACATTTTATTCTGGTTTACAAGTATTATTAATGATACACTTGCTTAGATAGTAATAGAATTTGCCACTGTCTTCACCATAGAGAATTTCGCCCAGTGGCCCAAGGGGCACTGGGAAGTTAATAAAGGAAAACTGCTCAATTCTGCATCAAAATAAATTCCATGTAATATGGGAACTTAAGAACAGATATTTATTGCCTTTTTTCCTGCCCCCATTGATTACCGCCAAAATGACCAGGTAATTAGGAGAAAGAAATAGTTAACTTGGCCCTAACCCTATCTAAAAATGTCATCCAAGGCTGAGGAACTTGGAGGAATTTCTACTAGATATACCATTGATGGGTCACTTAGGAAAACCTGGTACCTTATTTGGAAGTCTGACTTGTAGGAAAATAATGAAAGTCCTGGGAAGTAGCGTAGTTCTTGGGATAATTACACTGATAAGTAAAGAGATAAGGCAGGCTCTGGAACTGATAGACAGTATACCACTTGGAATCTATTTTACTGTGTGGAATAATAGGTTTTAAAAATAGGGACCAGACTGACTGTAGTAGACAGAAGGCGTGCAGTTGTGGTGGGTATTCTTCACACAGGGCAACCGCACTGTGAGAAACTCCATGTATGTCTTTACAACAAGTGGTTTTGGGGAAACTGGATATCCGCTGCCAAAAGAATGATATTTAAACTGAGCCGATTGAAAAGCTGGATATAGAAATCTTGTTTGTTATATGACTATTTATTTTAAATACAGAAGAGTAATACCAAGAAAAAGTTTCCTACTCCTAAATCGTCAAAGTGATAACATAAATTTACATCAACTAAGCCTCAGCATAAAATCTGAGAGCTGCATTAAACAGCAACAAGATAGACAGTAAAGAAGCATCCATTACATCTCCTTAGGAGCAAGCACTGGATCTTAGTTAATCTCATGTCAACGGAAGAAAAGTTTCTGCCACATAAAAGGAGAACATTGTATTTAATGTCCAAAGTGAAAGTGTAGTTTGAAAAAAATTTGTTACAGGGAACAGAAATTTATTTTAGACAGCACTTATTTTTCGTTTTAATAAAAACCAAGGAGCTAGAACATTTTACAAAAGTCAAGGTGGCAGTTAACGTTATGTGGACTACAGTCCATAGAGCCCCACAGTCTGACACAACTGAAGTGACTTAGCATACACAGTACTGATTCCAGTGTTACCTTTTTAAAATTTTACATCATGGCTCAAAAATAATAGAAAAATCTCTTCTAATGGATGTTGAATGAAAAATAGATCAGATTCTGTGTATTTCTTTCTCCTGTTGTATTGATTCAGACCCCACGTATCACTGGTTTTGTCCAACTCTGAAGTGAAATGTCTGCTAGCATGTGCATAGCTAATTGTTTTCTCACATTGTATCCTCTAGTCCACCTGATAAAGGCGTTTGCCAATAGCTTGTTCTCTTTTTCGTTTGTGAGAGTGATATTTCTCATTAACCTTGTGGCTGGTAAAAGTCTCTTGGTGATAGTTTGACTTGCACCCGATTTCACTATAAAGAGTGCTCTTTGTGTGTTTTGTTTTTTTTTTTACTTTTTCTTTAGCAACAAAATTCCTCACTTTTGTTCTCCAAAGCATTACTTGGTACTTGTTTTGGAAAAACTCATACAGGTCACTGCACTTTGAAAGTGAAATAAAAGCTATATCTTTAGGTCACTGGTCTGACCATATTTCATAGCAGAAAACTAGGAACAGATAGACTGATGGTTCAGTAAATTGAAATGTCAAGTATTTGGTCTTTGTTGTCATTCAGTCACTAAGTTGTGTCTGACTCTTTGCAACCCCATGGACTTCAATATGCCAGGCTTCCCTGTCCTTCACTATCGCCCGGAGTTTGCACAAACTCATGTTCATCCAACCATCTCATCCTCTGTTGCCCTCTTCTCTTTCTGCTGTCAGTCTTCCTCAGCATCAGGGCCTTTTCCAGTGAGTTGGCCTTTCACATCAGTGGCCAAAGTGTTGGAGCTTCAGCTTCAGCATCTGTCCTTCCAGTGAATATTCAGGGTTGATTTCCTTTAGGATTGACTGGTTTGATCTCTGAGCTGACCAAGGGACTCTCAAGAGTCTTCTCCAGCAGCACAGTTCAAAAGCATCAATTCTTTGATGCTCAGCCTTCTTTATGATCCAATTCTCACATCCATATATGACTACTAGAAAAACCATAGCTTTGACTATATGGACCTTTGTCGGCAAAGTGATGTCTCTCCTTTTTAATATGCTGTCTAGGTTTGTCATAGCATTTCTTCCAAGGAGCAAATGTCTTTTCATTTCGTGGCTGCAGTCACCATCTGCAGTGATTTTGGCGCTCAAGAAAATAAAATCTGTCACTGTTTCTATGTTTTATCTATCTGTTTGCCTTGAAGTGATGGGAATGGATGCCATGGTCTTAGCTTTTTGAACGTTAAGTTTAAAGCCAGCTTTTTCACTCTTCTCTTTCACCTTCATCAAGAGGCTCTTAATTTTGGTATTTTAATTTTCTATTATTTTTCTTTTTAGCTGCTTATATGATACCACTTTTGTCCTGACACATACAGATTTATATTCTGTATACACTGTATTAGAGTCCTGTTCATTTTTTAAATTAATGCTGTTTTTATAAGTTGTATTATTTACTACTTTCATTGCTAGTTTTAATCCTTCCATGAATCAGTGAACTATTTTTATTACTTTGATATATAATTAAAGCACTCAACTTAGTAAATGTAAACAGCACTCAGAAGATATGAAGGTGTGTTAGCTGACTTGAATGGAACATGATCATTAGTATGAACACATAGTTTTTGCAGAATATTGACAACTTTTAAAATTATAACATTCCTTATCTTTGACAGAGGAGGCAAGAATATACAATGGAGTAAAGACAATCTCTTTAACAAGTGGTGCTGGGAAAACTGGTCAACCACTTGTAAAAGAATGAAACTAGAACACTTTCTAACACCACACACAAAAATAAACTCAAAATGGATTAAAGATCTAAATGTAAGACCAGAAACTATAAAACTCCTAGAGGAGAACATAGGCAAAACATAGGCAAAACTCTCCAACATTAAATCACAGCAGGATCCTCTATGATCCACCCCCCAGAATTCTGGAAATAAAAGCAAAAATAAACAAATGGAATCTAATTAAAATTAAAAGCTTCTGCACAACAAAGGAAAATATAAGCAAGGTGAAAAGACAGCCTTCTGAATGGGAGAAAATAATAGCAAATGAAGCGACTGACAAACAACTAATCTCAAAAATATACAAGCAACTTATGCAGCTCAATTCCAGAAAAATAAATGACCCAATCAAAAAATGGGCCAAAGAACTAAATAGACATTTCTCCAAAGAAGACATATGGATGGGTAACAAACACATGAAAAGATGGTCAACATCACTCATTATTAGAGAAATGCAAATCAAAACCACAGTGAGGTACCACTTCACACCAGTCAGAATGTCTGCCATCCAAAAGTCTGCAAGCAATAAATGCTGGAGAGGGTGTGGAGAAAAGGGAACCCTCCTACACTGTTGGTGGGAATGCAAACTAGTACAGCCACTATGGAGAACAGTGTGGAGATTCTTTAAAAAATTGCAAATAGAACTGCCTTATGACCCAGCAATCCCACTGCTGGGCATACACACCGAGGAAACCAGAATTGAAAGAGACACATGTACCCCAATGTTCATCGCAGCACTGTTTATAATAGCCAGGTTATGGAAACAACCTAGATGTCCATCAGCAGATGAATGGCTAGGAAAGCTGTGGTACGTATACACAATGGAGTATTACTCAGCCATTAAAAAGAATACATTTGAATCAGTTCTAATGAGATGGATGAAACTGGAGCCGATTATACAGAGTGAAGTAAGCCAGAAAGAAAAATACCAATACAGTATACTAACACATATATATGAAATTTAGAAAGATGGCAATGATCACCCTGTATGCAAGACAGCAAACAAGACAGATGTGTAGAGCGGACTTTTGGACTCAGAGGGAGAGGGAGAGGGTGGGATGATATGGGAGAATGGCATTGAAACATGTATACTATCATGTAAGAAATGAATCGCCAGTCTATGTCCGATGCAGGATACAGGATGCTTGGGTCTGGTGCACGGGGATGACCCAGAGAGATGTTATGGGGAGGGAGGTGGGAGGGGGGTTCATGTTTGGAAACGCATGTACACTCGTGGTGGATTCATGTCAGTGTATGGCAAAACCAATACAGTATTGTAAAGTAAAAAAATTAAAAATAAATAGACATTAAAAAAATAAAATCATAACGTTCAATAAGATTATTTGAAGTTTTCTGGGAAATAATTCTGCTTTCTACATTTTGAAAATCATTGAGTTAGAGGAGCAGAGGGCACTACTGCTACTGTGGCTAAACACTTGATTGCAAGTGTTAAATGTTCTCAGAATTATGTCCTGTGTTCTGCAATAACCCTGTTCCCATGATGCCTGTGAGAACTTGAAATTAACTCTTCATTTGGGATTTGTTTTGCTTGGATTTAAAGTGGGTAAAATATTTATGGTACTTTGATTTGCAAATTTTTAAAAATGTAGTGCTAAAATATTTACTGTCCTCATTTTTCATCAGTTTTTCATACTCTTTACCTAATCATAAACCCTTGAGCCTATAGGTTTATTTAAATTTAAAAAAAAATGTTTTACTACTGGATAGGGATAGGAGGCATGAAGGAAGCCAAGAGGACGGGAGTCTGAAGTACTCCATCTTGGACACATGTAAGTATCTTCTCCAATCCTGTAGGCATTTTAGGGTCGTTTCCTCTTTTTCTTCCTTTCATCCTCTTCCCATGGGTACAAAGAAAATGATGAGCAGCTCTCAACTTGCAAACTTACATATAAGGTACTTTTTAAGAATCATCAGTATCTGTCTTTCAGGCCCAAACGTTTTTCCGCTCTCAGTTCTACCTCTACATGTACTGATAATTACATTGACAACTACATTTATAGCAGTCTTATGATTAATTCTCTGATTTAGGCAACTTTAGGGAATTAGGAATCATGTTTTCTTTCTTTTTCCTGCTATTGTAGCTTTGTGCTTCCTTTCTCCCTGTTATCAATCCTTGTTCTAAAACTTGGTCACTCTTTGCTGAGAAATGATGTTCTTTGTTTCCTGTGGTCAGGTCCAGGTTTCCGTGTGCTGGGACTGCAGTAGTTTAGCCAGACCCGTTGATTCTAAGTTCTCATTCTCCTAATATGCCAATTTATTTCTTTAAAATCACTTTTATCAGTGTTCCTCTTTCATCTGTCCTGAATCCCTAGTTTTTAGGGAGTGTCTGGAACCCAATTTTACCTACCTAAGCAATCTTATTTTCTACTGTTCTCCAGCATAGAGAAGAGGAATTCTAATTTACTGTGTGCAACTCTTGTGCAAGGTAGGCACTGTACTAGGTACTTTACATATATTATAGCTTTAAATTTTTAAAAGTACTCTGCAAGGTAGGTATTTCAGTTTTCTTTTTATGTATAAATAAACTTGAGATTCCTGAGAAGGCAATGTCAGCCCTCTCCAGTACTCTTGCCTGGAAAATCCCATGGATGGAGGAGCCTGGTAGGCTGCAGTCCATGGGGTCGCTAGGAGTCGGACACGACTGAGCAACTTCCCTTTCACTTTTCACTTTTCACTTTTCACTTTCAATGGCAACCCACTCCAGTGTTCTTGCCTGGAGAGTCCCAGGGATGAGGGAGCCTGGTGGGCTGCTATTTATGGGGTCGCACAGAGTCAGACACTACTGAAGTGACTTAGCGGCAGCAGCAGCAAACTTGAAATTCACAGAAGAATGTAACTTGCCCCATGTCACAATTAGCATGGGTAGAAGAAAAATTTAAATCATCCACCTGTGTGATCTCTCAAAGCCTGTGTTTTTTCACATTCCTCTTGTATTTCATAGAATTCATCTTTTATCATGTATCCCATGATGTGTCTGTTCTTAATATCATACTTTTGTTCACATGACTCTTTCCTCCTAAAATACTTTCATTCCTTTTCCACCTATCCAAATGATATCTATCCTTTAAGGACCAACTTAATAGTTTCTTTTGTGTATGCTTCTTTGTTCTTATTTACCTTTTTTTCTCAACTTTTGTAGAACTTTTAATATCTTATTCTGTTCTCTGTGTGTCATATGCGTAAGTTTTCTGTTCCCAACTGGGGTAGAAATGCTTTGAGGGCAAAAGCCAAATTTATGTTTCTTTAAGGCCTACAGGCAAAGCATATAGAAGGTTCTCTATGAATCCTTATAAACTGATTGATCATATAGTGACATTTTATAAGTGTTTTGTAGTTTTCATAAAGCTAAGCTGAAATTTAAATGATTTTATCCTAATTGTATTTCCTTGTATACTAGTTTTTGTTAATAATTAAAAGGTAAATGTAAGCTCTAAACTTTGTTATATTTAGAATCAAATGTTGGGAAGAGCCATATTTTTTACTTTTAAAAGTTCTATTTCATTCATTTTTATCATGCTCTTAGAATCAGCTACCTATATACTTAAGTTATATGAGATAATATGAAAAAGAATAATGACATCTTGCAACACTCCCACCTTCATCACCTCTTCTCTTGCCCAGGGATTTATTTTTGGAATATTAGTCAGAATATGTGACATATTGGAAATAATCTTAAATGCCTTTTCTGTAAATTTTAAATGTCATTAATACGGATTAATAGCATGGTGGTAAATTGAAACAACTTTGCTCAGAATAAGTTTAAGTAGTTTTGTTACTTTTTCTATGGAAAAAGTATGCTCTATGCTCTAATTATATTGAAATATTTTGTACTGTGTTTGCTTTGTGTTTTGGTGGAAAGATTGATATAAATTTCCTTTTTGTGTGTGATACTAACATGAATCCATGTCATTAACATGGAGGTAAGATTGCTAGGAGAAAAACCAACAACTTCAGATACGCAGATGATACCGCTCTAATGGCAGAAAGTGAAGAGGAAGTAAATAGCCTCTTGATGAAGGTGAAAGAGGAGAGTGAAAAATCTGGCTTAAAACTCAACATTCAAAAAACTAAGATCATAGCATCCAATCCCATCACTTCATGACAAATAGAAGGGGGAAAAATGGAAACAGTGACAGGTTTTATTTTCTTGAGGTCCAAAATCACTGCCGACGGTGACTGCAGCCATGAAATGAAACGATACTTGCTCCTTGGAAGAAAAGCTATGACAAACCTAGACAGCACATTAAAAAGCAGAGACGTCACTTTGCCGACAAAGGTCTGCATAATCAAAGCTATGGTTTTTCCAGTAGTGACGTAAGGGTGTGAGAGTTGGATCACAAAGAAGGCTGAGTGCCTAAGATTTGATGCTTTCGAACTGTAGTGCTGTAGAAGATGCTTTTGAGAATCCCTTGGACAGCACAGAGATCAAACCGGTCAATCCTAAAGGCAATCAACCTTGAATATTCACTGAAGGACTGATACTGAAGCTGATGAAACTCCAGTAATTTGGCCACTGATGTGAAGAGCCAACTGCATTGGAAAAGACCCTGATGCTGGGAAAGACTGAAGGCAGGAGAAGAGGGCAACAGAATGAAATAGTTGGATGGCATCACCGACTCAATGAATACGAGTTTGAACAAACTCTGGGAAATGGTGAAGAACAGGGAAGCCTGGCATCCTGCAATTCATGGAGTCACAATGAGTTGGACATGGCTTAGTGACTGGACAACTATAACAACAATATGAATCCAATTTCTTTTTACCTTTAAACTGTATATTCTTTAAATACACATTTATATAATAAAGTATAAAAAGTTAACCTTTAAGAAAGATTACTTTTTCCTGATCACTATTCATTTGGATTGAAGTAATTCTTCAGTTCTTTCAGTTATTCCTAAGAAAAGTATGTACAATTCACTTGGGAATTAACAAGAATTTCTGTATGCCCTTATTTACGATTTTAATTCTAATTGTATTTTTCTCTGCGTTAGATCAGTTTTTTGTGATAAACCTAGTTTTCCCTCTCTTTTTGTTGTCTTAGTATAGGGTTGGATGAGATACTTTTAAAGGGATAACATTGATTAGAAATAAATGATTTATCAGATCCTGATGTCCAGTGTTAACATTTTTCTAATTTTCAAGGTATCCCTTTGAAACAGATTACTCCTTTTAGAAACTGATTTCTGTTTTAGTTCAGTTTTTTAAAATTGTTAAGCAGCAGAAACAATTCTGAGTAACTTTGGCAAAAAATAATTTGGTAAGTGATACTAATTAACATGTGAATTAAAAACTAAACAATGAGACCTTGGGAAAGAGGAAAACTAAGAAATTCTGGGGTGCTCTTAGGCATGAACTAGGAGAGCTAGTATACTCACTTTTAGAGGCTATAATCCGCTGATTGAACCCTGCTTACTTTGTGTTTGTTCTCAAAATTTAATTTGCAAGAGAATAAAAAATAGCTTGGTCCTTTGCTCCCATCCTGTTGGTGGTTGCAGTGGCAGCTGGGGTGTTTGTGGGTATGCTAGCGAGTGGTATAAAGAATCAGGTGGTGACTGTCTTGCCAGAATCCTAGGACACTGGATTGAAGTGTTATTCAAAGGAATGAAGGAAGGTATTGTGGACAAGATTAAAAGCAATGCCCACTGAAGTTATGTTTTTATTATATGGTATGAATAAGTTGACACATACATGTAAACAAATCCAGGATAGTTTACTGTTGTCGTATTGCAGCTATCCTATATTGAGCTGCATACCTTACTTCCAAAGGTAGACAACCCAAAGTCTCATTGAGCTACGGTACCAGTTCTGTTGGGCAGTTAGGAAAAGTAAGTCTTAAAGACTAATTTGATTGGAGGTGGCAGGAGCTGGATTGTCAGAGGTTAAGGTGAGACTGAGTGATGAGAGAGAGGAACCAAAAGATACAGATCACAAAGAATCATTTTACTATAGTAGTATTAGATGACTTTAAAGGTAGACCAGTCATACAAAAGGAATAAAAAGAAAACAGTAAAAAGATGCACTGTAAATTTTCTGTAACATCAGGCATATGCCAAAACAATTGGTCACCTTATTTAAAGGTTCTGTACCTGCAAATTAGTCTATCTTAAGGATATGGTATGTTTTATAATGCTTATGGAGTGTTTAGTATTCTTATTTGTTTTTAGTAACATTATATTTTCTGTCTCCAGAACTAGATACTATCTTTGACATCTGTTATAGTGTCAATTTCTTTGTAGGATTTTTTTTTTTTATTAGAGTAAAAAGATTGTGTTACACAACAGATAATTGGCAGTGAGGAAGTAAAAATATCAAAATTGTAAGTTTTTGCTTTGGTATCATCTATAAAACATGGAGTTCTCTACTTTGTTATGGATAGATAACTTTGGAGAACCCAGCTGTTTTTTATGGCGTTCTCTACTTTGGTATGGATAGATAACTTTGGAGAACCCAACTGTTTTTTAAAGTATTTGTTTTCTTATTCTGTATATATTATCATGGTTATTTCACTGGTGTTGTATAATGCTATATCTGTTTATCGTGAAACTTTTTACTTTTAGCTGACATCTGAAATGTTTGAAGCAGATCTTGAGAAGGCATTGTTGCTGAGTAAATTAGAATATGAAGAACACAAAAAGGTATTTACACATTTATTGATTTAGATATTTTAAGTCGTCAAAAGTTTGAACCAGCCTTCCTGAATTTTGTATAAAAGTTCTCCTTTAAAGTCTGTTGTAAAAATCCATCCTTGTATCAAAGTATTAACATAAAGTTTTTATGAGATTCTCCTCAAGTTTTGAGATATACCACAAACATGTGGTGTCTGGTGATTTGGAATGTTTAGTTAAGAAATTTATCCACCCACAATGAAAGGGAGAGAGGAAATGAATAGCAGATGATTTATTTTAACTTATTTTAAATGAACATAGAAAATAGTTAAGATTTAAAAATTTGAGTAACTCTGTATACAGGGGCATCCATTAAAAGACCCTCTACTGAAGATATACTGTAGTTAAAGTAAATGAGAGGACGTTTCTGATAATTTGACCTTGTGAATTTAGCATTTATCACTAAGCTTTAATATTGGGCTATGTGTTGAAATGCATTATATAGCTTGTAACTGTAGGGATATTTAAGCGAAAAGTAGCATTTGTTTCTATTTTCTGTATTTGAGCATTTATCTTCATATTGTTTAACATTTTAGTCTTTTGCATACATTGGTAATTTTTTTTTGGTCTGTAAAATTTATTCAACTTGTGGTTACTTAGTGGTTGATCATAAATGGCCTTTGGGCTTAAGGGCCTTTAGACTATATCACTGTACACTAACTCCTTCACTCATCATGAAGGGTGTAGAGAAGTGAACATTTACAGTAGATGATTTTGCTATTTATTTGTAGCTCAAGGGAAGAGGATGAAAGTTGCCAGTGGACTTGGTACACTGTATATGTTAGTTTCATTTTTCATGTCCCTATTTGTATTATCTGGAATAATCAAGAATAACTGTAATCCTTACTGTTATTTGTTCATTTAGACACAAAGCTGGCAATTACAAAAGTGGATTCAGCTAGCTTTACTGTGATTTAACCATTTAAATGAACTTTCAGATTACACTGGAAAAATCCTCCTGACTTGCTCGGTTCGAAGATAAAATTTATCAAATAGAATATTATCTTACAGTGATGATTTGTTGTTAAATATATATCTACATTCTAAAGCTAAAAGGATTAGCCATACCTTTAGAGGAGGAGTAGAGTAGATGGTATTGGTAAAATATGCTCCCAGCCAGTTTTTTTGAGACAGTCATAGGCCTGGTACCTAGAAGCGCAGGTTTTATCAGACTATAATGATTCTCAGAGAATGGTCAAACTCCTCTTCTATGTGATGGCTGCTGCTGCTGCTGCTTAGTTGCTTCAGTTGTGTCCAGCTGTGTGCTGCCCTATGGACTACAGCCTGTGGACAGGCTTCTCTGTCCATGTGATTCTCTAGGAAAGAATACTGGAGTGGGTTGCCATACCTTCCTCCAGGGGATCTTCCTGACCCAGGGATCAAACCCAGGTCTCCTGCATTGCTGGCACATTCTTTACTGCTGAGCCACGAGGGAAGCCCCATGCAGTGGCTACTGCTGCTGCTGCTGCTAAGTCGCTTTAGTCGTGTCCGACTCTGTGAGACCCCATAGACGGCAGCCCACCTAGTTTGATGTAATTACACTGATGTAGATATTAAGTCAGTATTCCAATAAAATAACTATGATTATTTTAGCCTAAAGGTTTTCGTAGTAGCTAAAGTGTGGGATGGCATTTTCTGTCCTGTCACTCACTCACCAAATATTTTTTTGAATAGTCAAAAATTGCTAGGCATGCAGTACGAAAATAGAGACATGGTCCAAGCTATTGAATTTAGTAGAAGGAGTGAAGTGAGAGACATACATATAATTGTAGTTTATAGTATTGAGAGATTTTATGTTTTCATTGCAGTGGGAATTCAGTAAAATAGAACTTTCTGTGCTTTTGATGGGGGTGGATTTTAGGAAAGGATTCTTTTTTTGTTTGATAAATCTGAAGTGTTACAGTATGTAAATATGAGATGTATAGTGTGTTAGTTTGATATATTTGTATATTGTAGTATGATTGCCAGTGAAGTGATATTTATCATATGATAGTGTTGTAATATATAGTATTATTGATTTTTATTCATTATACTGTGCATTGGATCTCTGTGGTTTATTTATTACTCATTATAAGTTTGTATACTTAAACACTGTTGGTCTCATCTTACCATCCCCTGGTAACTAGTTTTACTCTTTAATAGGTTTGACTTTATTTTTTTAAAAAAGATTCCTCATATAAGTGATATCATTCAGTACTTCTCTTTGTCTAACTTATTTCACTGAGCATAATGTTATCAAGGTCTATTCATATTGTGACAGGATATCTTAGGATGGCAGGATATCTTAGGAAAAGGTTTTTAAAGAGGAGTCTTACTTGATGTAGTAAAAGTTCATCAGTAGGCAAGAGAAAGGCATTCTCAAGGAAGGAGAGGTGAGTATATATCTTGTATGTATACATGTGAAAGAGTAGCATTTTGAAAAACTGTAATTTAGTACCTAGAGTTGCTGGAGATACTGCCTCCAGAATAGACTATAAACATTGTGTGCAGATGTAGGAGATTGACTTTTATACATTTGTTGGGAGAGAGCTGTTGAATATTTTTAACTTCTAGATTTCAGGTTTTCATTTTAGAAACTCATGCTATAACAGTGTAGAAGATGAGTGGTGGGGCTAAAACTAGAGAGTATTGTAATGTCGAGTTAAAGAAGGCAAGGGAAATGACAAAGTATGAAGTCCATGGGGTTGCAACGAGTCAGACACGACTGAGTGACTGAACTGAACTGAACTTCCCTGCTGGGGATGAATAAAAGAGAATAGATTTAAGAGCTCTTTAGGAGATAAGCTCAACAAGACCTAGTAACTAATTTGCACGTAAAATATAAAGGAAGAATAGGCAAGGATCACTGAGGTTTCTAGCCTAGACAGTGTAATGATGGTGACATTAAATAAAGTACTCACTAGGAGTTGAACATGCTTAGTTTGCAGATGTTTATTGAACATTCCATGTGAGTTGTCTGTACATACACAAGTCATCAGATAGAACTTTAAATTTTGAATTTGAGGAACAACAGGTATAAAGGATATGAAGATAGATTAAGAATGGACTAATGGTGAACAGCAGCTGCATTTTAAAGAACATAGTTGGGAAAAGAGAAACCAGTGAAGGAGAAATAAGCATAGTCAGAAGTATATTGAGGAAACCAAGAGATGCTTAAAAAAAAAAGTCTTTGGATTTGGCTTTTGAAAAAGAAAACTGAAAGTGTGAGTTGGTCAGTTGTGTCTGACTCTGCCACCCCATGGACAGACCCCATAGCCTCTGTCCATAGAATTCTCCAGGCAAGAATACTGGAGTGGATTGCCATTCTCTTCTCCAGGGGATCTTCCCAACCCAGAGATCGAACCTGAGTCTCCCGCATTGCAGGCAGATTCTTTACCATCTGAGCCACCAGGAGGCTGACTTTAATTTTAGTGTCAGAGAAACCAGATTTAGTGTCAGTGCAGAAACCAGATTTAGTGTCAGTGCAGAAACCAGATTTCAGTTTGTTTGAGAAAGAAAATTGACCCTAGATTATTGTGTTAACTTTGGTCCTAAAATGAAGAAGAGGATGAGCAACTCAAGAGTTATAGATCAAGGTATAAGCTTTTAATTTTTATTTTAGTGTTTAATAGGCAAAAGATTAAGTATATCTGTAAACAGGTAACTTTTTATACAGTTTGGCTAACCTCTGTTTTGATTTTTTATTTGCCTCTTATCTTTAAAAATATGACTTTAAGGAACATATTGCATATTGGTGAATTGATTTTACTGGTGTAAACCAAGCTTAATTATTGTTGGTAATTTTTTTTAGGAATATGAAAATGCTGAAAATGCATTGACTCAGTCAAAGGTTATGAATAAAAAAGACAAAAGAAAGACTCATCAGGGAAAAGACAAACCTCTCACAAGATCACTAAAAGAGTTTCAATCTGAAGGTAATATATGTACAAAATCTATTAAGCCAGAGAAACTATTCTGAGTCTTTGTATACTTAAGTTTAAGTACCTTTCTAATTTTTAAACTAAGATTGTTTCATTAATATGTTACTTAGAATGTAAAACATGTAAACCTGCTTGGAAATAAACTATTTGGGGGTTAAAGTGATTTAAAGACAGTCATTAAAACCTCATAAGGTTTCAGTAAGAATTTATCTTTCTGTATTTCTGAATTTGCCCCTTTTCTAAAATTCACTGAAAATAAAAATTGATATTTGTAGTTTTGAGTCATCTTGAAACATATTATTGTCCTTACACATAAAGTAATTTGACTTACACTAAACCAGAAATAGGAGGCTTCCCAGGTGGTGCAGTGGAAAAGAATCTGCCTGCCAGTGCAGGAGACATAGAAGACATGGGTTCGATCCCTGGGTTGGAAAGATCCCCTGGAGAAGGAAATGGTAACCCACTCCTGTAATCTTGCCTAGAGAATCCCATGGTCAGAAGAGCCTGGTAAACTACAGTCCATGGGGTTGCAAAACAGTTAGACATGACTTAACAACTAAATAACAACAAGCCATGCTTACACCAGTCAAAACAGTTGCTGAACAGATAAACAGCAAGGTCCAACTGTATTGCAGGGAATTATATTCAAAGGAAAATAAGAGTAGTTGCTGACCAAATGAACAGCTGTTTGTTCACTGATCTTGAAGTCAATTTGCCTCTTATGAATTTAAACTTAATACACTGGTCATCCCTTGGACTGTAGCCCACCAGGCTCCTCTGTCCATGAAATTCTGCAGGCAGAGAATACTGGAGTGGCTTGCTATTCCCTTCTCCAAGGGATCTTCCCAACCTGGGGATTGAACCCAGATCTCCTGCATTAGAGGCAGATTCTTTACCATCTAAGCCACCAGAGAAACTGTCAGTGAGGATTAGTAAGACCATAACAGTAATATATATTAAAAAAAAAAAACTTCACTGTTTTTAGAAACAAGCCTGTCTGTGAGTTCAGTTCAGTCGCTCAGTCATGTCCAACTCTTGGTGACCACATGAACCGCAGCACGCCAGGCCTCCCTGTGCATCACCAACTCCCGGAGTACACCCAAACCCATGTCCATCAAGTCGGTGATGCCATCCAACCATCTGATCCTCTGTCATCCCCTCCTCCTCCTGCCCTCAATCTTTCCCAGCATCAGGGTCTTTTCAAATGAGTCAGCTCTTCGCATCAGGTGGCCAAATTATTGGAGTTTCAGCTTCATCAGTCTCTCCAGTGAATACCCAGGACTGATATCCTTTAGGTTGGACTGGTTGGATTTCCTTGTAGTCCGTGAAGTTAGTAATAAATTTAGAGGATTGCATTGTTTACATTTAAGGATGAGGAAAGTTTTTCCTGTAGCTGACTTTTCCGATTAAGTTACTTTGTTTTGGGGTTAAAAGAACAGATACATGTTAAATTTCCAATTTTAGTAAGAATGATTTTATGTAAGAGTTATGTCATTATAAACTAGGCAAAGATATGAAAAGAATGTTTTTAAAAACTTTATTTATCATATGTTTCAATACTATGTAAATTTATTAGATGAGTTGAGAATGACATTAGTATGATATTGTTAAAGGCTGGCTGCACAACTATTTCAAAACATGATAAACACTATCATGGTTCTTCCCTGGGTTTCTGGCTTCACGTTGAATACTAAGTAGAACATGCAAGAATGACTGAGTAGCCTATCAGGATTTGGTAGTTTGACCTGAAACACAATTTTGACATTTACTGGTTTTATGGACTCTATTCTGATCAGTGGATGCTTTAGAGAATTGGACCCAGCTTTTAGATTTGCAAGTAGATTTCTCATAAGAAACTATGCTGTTAAATTATTTTTAGTCTTTGAGAATGGAAAGTTTCTACTGTGCCTGAGAAGTATTGTTAAATATTAGATACCTTGATCATCTCCAATTTAAATAAGAACACTTGCTACCTGTTAGTTTCAGCCTTTTGTCTATGTGGATTCCCTGTGTCTTCCTTGTAATCATTTCCCAGAAATACCATGTTGTTACTAAGTCAGTGGTTTGTTTAATTTTGATATAGTTGTGTCAACATAAATATACATTAATTTTTAGGATTTTTTTCATAGTATTATCACTATAATATGTGGTTTTAAAATTTTAAAAAAACCTAGCTAATAGTTTTACATGACACAAATTACTATTCTACCTTTTATCCCACAAAGGCAGTGGTCTGTACAATCTTTACCTTGTGATTTGATTTTAGACATGTTTACCTCTCTTCACGTGCTCCCCCCCAAAAAATAGTTACGTGAAACAACAAATCTAAAATATATGAAATTCAAATGTTTAGAATTTAATAATACCCCTTGGTATGGGTGGCATTTAGTGGGATATGAATCCTTAAGCTGAACAAATTAGTAATTATATGGTAAATTTTAACATCTTATCCCTAGAAAAGTAAATCTGATGTGAGTCCCAGACAACCCCCAAATGACTTCTGTAACTCTTATTGTTGTTGTTCAATCGCTAAGTTATATCCAACTCTTTTGCGACTCCATGGATTGTAGCCCACCAGGCTTCTCTGTCCATGGAATTTCCCAGGCAAAAATATTGGAGTGAGTTGCCATCTCCTTCTCAAGGGGATCTTCTTGATTCAGGGATGTAGGCGAATTCTTTACTACTGAGCCACCAGGGAAGCCTGGTGTAACTCTTATAATTTTGAAATTCTTTTCAGTAACTTAGTTTAAATATTTTGCACATATTGAAATATTTTATATGTTAATGTACTTCAGTTAAGTCTCACTATTTTTTTTTTTTTTTGTTTACAGATCACATTAGTAAAAAGACTGAGGTAAGTGTTATTGTAACCATCTTTATTCTAGAAAACATTTGTTGGTTTTAAGAGTAGTACTTTAGTGTTTATAAGTTTTTTTTGAGATATAGCCATTTAAAGGATAGCCCACGTTTGTCATGAATAATTAAACTCAATCCTTTGTCTTGCAATTAAAATGATACAAAGTACAGTACAGTAGAATAAAAAATACTATTTGCATGAAATACAGTATCATTTGACTTTAGCATCCTAATTATTGTGTGTCTAAAGGTTACCACATGAAAAAAAAAATAAAGGTTACCACATGTAAGTTTAAAATTTTAGGGAAAAGTGGTATAATACTTGAAACTTTATTAAAAAAAAATCCTGAAACCATGACTCAGAATATTTTGGAGTTATAGAAATTGTGAGGTAAGCTGTGATTTTATTGTTTATACCTATGGATAAGATTAACCTGGTCATATATTTCTCTTATCATTTGCCATTAGAGGGTAGTGCAACCTACACATACTTTTCTAGTGTTATTGGTTACTTTTTTCTGTTAAGACTAATACAGTCTCTATAAACCTTTTAGCATTGGCAGATACTTCTATAAAATACCTTCTAATATTGAGGAAGATACTAATAAAATGTTAAGGGTTCTTTGGCTTCTTTAGGTAATAATCTAAGGTTTCATTATTTTTGTGTCATGTATGTTTTCTTGTTAGTAATTCCATTAATTGATTTTTTTAATAGTCAGATGTTCCTTGATTTCACTGTAGAATACATACATAGTTTTGACTATTTTTGTTTGTTTCAGATGTTTTCTTGACAGGTCAGGGAAATGAAATCCTTTCTAAGAAAACCATATCTATATAACTCTAACTATATTAGTAATATAATCCTCAGCTGTGTACTCAAACACAAAACTCATTTATTGTTAAAACAGATGATTGAAATTCTTTTAAAGTTGTTTACAAGCCACTATCACTGTTTTTAGATTAAAATTTAAATGACTGCAAATATAGACTGAATATTATATATTAGAAGATCCTCTGAAGAAGGGAATGGCTACCCACTCCAGAATTCTTGCTTGGAGAATTCCATGAACAGTGGGCTACAGTCCATGGGATCGCAAAGGGTCGGACACGACTGAGTGACTAACACACACACACACATTAATTATGTGTTTGAAAGTGGAAGATGTGTACTTTTGGACTGATTTTACTTTTTTTTAATCCATTGATTTATTGGGAGGGTAGTTTTATGCAAATGATAAAGCAGATACATGTATCCTTCAGATAGTACTGGCAACTGTTAGTGGAGGGAAAGATAATTTTTATGAGCTATTTATGCTTGCTTTTTTTCTTCACTGACATGAAAGGAAAAAAAAAGCAGACTGACAGGATCTATTTAATATATTTAACCCAAGTTGCATTTAAACAAACATGTGACATAACGTATGTTTTGTGTTTCATTATAGTTCTAGGCCTGTATTTATCTATTTTAAAATAATTTGATATGTAATAAAATTCACTGTGAGTAATCTTGATGATTAAGATGTTATAAACATTTGTAAATACAGTCTAATTATAATTTATTTCCTACATAAATATTTTAAGAAATTGGTCACAAAAATATGTATCACATTATTCTATGATATGTATTAAAAATATACCAAAGTTATGTTCTGCTACTGTTGAATGTATTACTGATTTTCTGGGGATTTGCATACTTAAACTGAAGAAATTGAAGAAAATAGGGAAATTGAAGAAATTAGGGAAATTCTTAAATTGAAGAAAGTAGGGAAAACCACTAGACCATTCAGGTATGACCCAAATCAAATCCATTATGATTATACAGTGAAAGTGACAAATAGATTCAAGGGATTAGATTTCATAGAGTGCCTGAAGAACTATGGATGGAGGTTCGTGACATTGAACAGGAGGCAGTGATCAAGACCATTCCTAAGAAAAAGAAATGGAAAAAGGCAAAATGTTGTCTGAGGAGGCCTTTCAAATAGCTGAGAAAAGAAGAGAAGCTAAAGGCAAAGGAGAAAAGGAAAGATATTCCCATTTGAATGTACAGTTCCAAAGAAGAGCAAGGAGAGATAAGAAAGCCTTCCTCGGTGATCAATGCAAAGAAATAGACGACAGCAATAGAATGGGAAAGACTAGAGATCTCTTCAAGAAAATTACAGATACCAAGGGAACATTTCATGCAACGATGGGCACAATAAAGGACAGAAATGGCATGGACCTAACAGAAACAGAAGATATTAAGAAGAGGTAGCAAGAATACACAGAACTATACAAAAAGGATCTTCATGACCCAGATAACCATGATGGTGTGATCACTCACTTAGAGCCAGACATTCTGGAATGCAAAGTCAAGTGGGCCTTAGGAAGCATCACAATGAACAAAGCTAGTGGAGGTGGTGGAATTCCAGCTGAACTATCTCAAATCCTAAAAGATGATGCTGTGAAAGTGCTGCATTCAGTATGCCAGCAAATTTGGAAAACTCAGCAGTGGCCACAGGACCACAGGACAAGGTCAGTGTTCATTCCAGTCCCAAAGAAAGGCAATGCCAAAGAATGTTCAAACTACTGCACAATTGCCCTCATTTCACATGTTAGTAAAGTAATGCTCAAAATTCTCCAAGCCAGGCTTCAATGGTACGTGAACCGAGAACTTCCAGATGTTCAAGCTGGATTTAGAAAAAGCAGAGGAACCAGAGATCAAATTGCCAACATCCATTGGATCATAGAAAATGCAGGAGTATTACAGGAAAACATCTGCTTTTGCTTAACTCTCTCCACTTCCCTTGAGTGTGGGATGTATTTAATAACTTGCTTCCGAAGGTAGACTGTAGAAAGGGAGGGAAAGTACCTACACTGGAGAAACCTGGCAAACACAGCCTTGCCAGGTGATAAATGTTAATATTAGTGTTAAATCATGTTGGTAGTATGTATCCTTGATGTGATGAGAACGGCCTAATCCTCTGTGGTTTTTTCCCCTAAAACACGTCTAGTTTTGAGAAAAACAGCAAACAAATGCATATCCAGGACCATTCTACATAATAACTACCATTCTACATAATTACATTGTAATACATTGTACATACTGTACAGTGTAATACATACATTGTACCTGTATGACTTGAAAATATAAAGGTCATCAAAAATGAAGTCTGAGAAAATGTCATGGCTCAGAGAAGGCTAAGGAGACAGGATAACTAAATGTAATATATCCTGGATGGGATCTTGGAACAGAAAAAGAACATTAGAGAAAACTAGTTCTAGGGAAATCCAGATAAAGTGTGAAGTCTAATTATAGTCATATGCCAGTAATGGTTCCTTAGTTGTAACAAGTGTACCACAATTATGTAAGAAGTTATCAACAAGGGATATTGGGTGAGATATATGTATGGAAATTCTCTATTATCTGAAACTTTCCTGTAAATCTAAGACTTTTCCACATTTAAAAGTTTATTTTAAAAATTGATCAGTGGGTTCAAGTGTTGTGAGCCATTATAAAGTTAGGGTTAAGGCTAGTAGCTAGTAATCATTATTTCCTTGATTCATTATTTTTTTAGAGCTGTTATTTAACTTTTTACTTCAGGAATACCTGTATATAATAATAACTGAATGGTAGAATTTATAAAATCAGTGGTATCTCAACTATTGTCATTCTCTTACTACATATTAAAATCCTCCTCATGTTTCAAGATTGACTCCGTGTCAAGCTGTACAGTGTATGTGCTATACTTTCTCATACTACCTTGCCTCCCATGTATTCTTTCCTTCCACCTTTCTCAGTGGTGTCTTGTCTATGAATAGTTGTTAGTTCTTATAAGAGTGTGAAATCAGGAACAATGTATGTCACCATCTTGGTGATGTCACACGCCTCCATCTTTCTTTATTTGGCTAACTATGCTTTAGAACTTGGCCAAAGAGTCACTTTTTTTCCTGGAAAAGTTACCTCATCGTGGTCTTATTTAGATACCCAAACATCCTGTGTATGCTTGATAGCACTCAACATCCTGTTTTATCACTGTTTTGCTTCTTGAATAAATTTGATTTTTTTGAAACCTGGGACCATGTCTTACTGCTTTAATTTCTCTGGTAGTCCTAACTCCTTTCATTGTGTGTGTGTGTGTTTGTGCACATGTGCGCGTGCATGCACTAACTCCTTTCATAATGTGTTTTCACATGCACACATGCACTACTTTCATATGGTGTGTGTGTTCACATGTGTGCACGCACTAATTCCTTTCATACTGTGTGCGCGCACGTGCACTCCTTTCATTGTGTGTGTGTGTGTACGTGCACATGTGCACTACTTTCATACCGTGTGTATGTGTGTGTGCTTGCCTGCACATGCATATGCTCAGTCATGTCTTGACTCTTTGTGACCCCATGGATACATGAATGTTATTTGATGAATGAATGTTCTGCCTTCCTACTAAAACTTTCTCTAGCCTTTTTGGACTGCTTCTCCTGTGTATTTTTATTACACTGTAACAGAGAAACATGTTTTAATTGCTCTGCCAGTTCAAGCACATTGTTAGGGTCTTCATGGAGCTCAATATTAAGAAGAATTCTGAGACTGCATCCTTGCTCAGCAAGAAAAAGTGCCACTATCAGTTAATTATGTTTGCCATTAATAAAAGAGGAAGAAGTGGCTTCATGCTTTACAGTTATTTTTCATCTCTGACATGTTCAGAACAGTGCTTAATTATTACATTTATTATTATATTGTGTGATAGTTTTTATCTTTCTCAGTCAATTGTGAGTTCCAAAAGAGTAGCTAATATGTGGCATAGTGCTAATTGCATAGTAAAGGTTTAACATAATTATTTCAAGTCAGATTCAAAACTTGAGTCTCTCAGGGTCTATTCTAGGGGAGAGAAGATAGGCTTATCCCATATATAATGAAATTTTTAATATATGCTTAAAGAAAGAACACCATTATTTAGATTTCTTCTTGGAATAAATTTGGAGCACTCAAGTGTGGAAAACAGAAATAACATACCGATGGAGCATTTTGACGTTTGCATGTTACTGTATATTAAGGTGTCTTAAAACTTTACAGCTAGGAGGTTGTTCTTCTAAAATGTGGCTTAGAGCCCTTAGAAATATGAAACAAATTGTCAACAAGTGCATTTGTATTTGTCAGTTTATAAATGATACATTCTTCAGATAGAAAACAGGTACTCAGTGGGAAACTAGATTTGTTTTTAATTGAAGTATAATTTTCACACAGTAGAATGCACCGGTCTTAAGTATGCAGCTTTGACACATATGTAAAGTTATATGACCTACATTTCTATCAACATAAAGAACATTTTCATTACATCAAAAAATTCCCTTCTGTACCATCCCTGTCATTCCTCGTGCCCTGTCCTGCTTCCTACAGGCAGCCATTTTTGTGGTTTCTACTGTCATAGGTTAGTCTTGACTCTTTATTTAAAATAAAGCATACAGTATGTTATTCTATGGTCTCGGCAAAATGTTTGAGGATTCATCCATGTTGTTGTGTATCACTAGTTCTTTTCCTTTCCATTGTTAAATTATGTTCTGTGGTGTAAACATGTCACAATGAGCTTATTCATTCCCCTGTTGGTGAACATTTGGTTTGTTTCCATTTTTTGACAGTTATGAATGAGGCTGCTATGATATTTTAAAGAACAGCTTTATCAAGGTATAATTTACAGGTACTATAAACATCCATTTTAAATGTACCTTTTTTTTTCAAGTGTACTGTTCAGGTAATTTAATGTGACTATTTACAGAGTCGTACAGTCATTACCATGATCTAATTTTGGTAAACTACTGAAGAGTTTTCCAAAGTGGCTGTGCCATTTTATACTTGTGGAAGAATAGGTAGAAATTTGTGAAGTTAGGAAAGTTATTGTTGCATTCCCAGCAGGAAGGCTAAGAAAAGGTTTTTTAATGATGCTAACTAACTTTAGTACTTGGACTCTGTTCAGTTCAATTCAGTCACTCAGTTGTGTCCGACTCTTCTCGACCGCATGGACCGCAGAACGCCAGGCTTCCCTGTTCATCACCAACTCCTGAAGCTTACGCAAACTCAAGTCTGTCATTCAAGTCTGTGATGCCATCCAACCATTAGGTCCTCTGTCGTCCACTTCTCCTCCCTCCTTCAATCTTTCCCAGCATTAGGGGCTTTTCCAGTGAGTCAGTTCTTCTTGTTCTTGTCAGGTGGCAAAAGTGTTGGAGTTTCAGTGTCAGCATCAGGCCTTCCAATGAATATCAGGACTGATTTCCTTTAGAATGGGTTGGTTGGATCTCTTTGCAGTCCAAGAGACTCTCAAGAGTCTTCCAGCACCACAGTTCAAAAGCATCAATTCTTCAGTGCTCAGTTTTCTTTATGGTCCAACTCTCATATGACTACTGGAAAAACCATAGTTTTGACTAGATAGACGTTTGTTGGCAAAGTAATGTCTCTGCTTTTTAATATGCTGTCTAGGTTGGTCATAGCCTTTCTTCCAAGGAGCAGGCATCTTTTAATTTCCTGGCTGCAGTCACCATCTGCAGTGATTTTGGAGCCCCCAAAAATAAAGTCTGTCACTGTTTCCATTGTTCCCCATCTGTTTGCCATGAAGTGATGGGACCAGATGCCATGATCTTCATTTTCTGAATGTTGAGTTTTAAGCCAACTTTTTCACTCTCCTCTTTGACTTTCATCAAGGGGCTCTTTAGTTCTTCACTTTCTGCCATAAGGGTAGTGTCATCTGCATATCTGAGGTTCTTGATATTCCTCCCAGCAATCTTGATTCCAGCTTGTGCTTCTTCCAGCCCAGCGTTTCTCATGATGTACTCTGCATATAAGTTAAATAAGCAGGGTGACAATATATAGCCTTGACGTACTCCTTTCCTATTTGAAACCAGTCTGTTGTTCCATGTCCAGTTCTAACTGTTGCTTCCTGACCTGCATACAGATTTCTCAGGAGGACGGTCAGGTTGTCTCATGTTCCATCTCTTTCAGAATTTTCCACAGTTTGTTATGATCCACACAGTCAAAGGCTTTGGTGTAATCAATAAAGCAGAAGTAGGTGTTTTTCTGGAACTCTCTTGCTTTTTCAATGATCCATCAGATGTTGGCAATTTGATCTCTGGTTCCTCTGCCTTTTCTAAATCCACCTTGAACATCTGGAAGTTCTTGGTTCACGTACCGTTGAAGCCTGGCTTGGAGAATTTTGAGCATTACTTTGCTAGTGTGTGAGATGAGTGCACTTGTGCAGTAGTTTCAACGTCCTTTGGCATTGCCTTTCTTTGGAATTGGAATGAACACTGACCTTTTCCAATCCTGTAGCCACTGCTGAGTTTTCCAAATTTGCTGGCATACTGAATGCAGCACTTTCACAGCATCATCTTTTAGGATTTGAAAAAGCTCAGGTGGAATTCCATCACCTCCACTAGCTTTGTTCATTGTGATGCTTCTTCCTAAGGCCCACTTGATTTTGCATTCCAGAATGTCTGGCTCTAGGTGAGTGATTACACCATCATGGTTATCTGGGTTATGAAGATCTTTTTTGTATAGTTCTGTGTATTCTTGCTACCTCTTCTTAATATCTTCTGTTTCTGTTAGGTCCATGCCATTTCTGTCCTTTATTGTGCCCATCATTGCATGAAATGTTCCCTTGGTATCTGTAATTTTCTTGAAGAGATCTCTAGTCTTTCCCATTCTGTTGTCCTCTATTTCTTTACATTGATCACTGAGGAAGGCTTTCTTATCTCTCCTTGCTCTTCTTTGGAACTGTACATTCAAATGGGAATATCTTTCCTTTTCTTCTTGCCTTTAACTTCTTTTCTCAGCTATTTGAAAGGCCTCCTCAGACAACATTTTACCTTTTGCATTTCTTAAGGATGGTCTTGCTCACTGCCTCTTGTATTACTGTCTCTTGATCACTGCTGTTAGTACAATGCACTCTTGAACTAAACTTTAAATGAAGAAACATTTTCAATTTTTGTTTGTATTCCTCTATGCCAACAAAATCAGGAAGTGTAATTAAAAGCAAAATGCTTTTTAAAATAATAAGTTGTAATAATTCTTATAAATCTAATGATATATAAAACCTATATTGGGAAAACTATAGGAGACACTGTGTTCATGGATTGGCTTACTTACTATAAAGGGGTCACTTTTCCTCAAATTAATATGTAAAATCAATGTAATCTCAATCAAAATCACAGCTTAGTTGTTAAACTAAAAATGAAATCACTTCTAAAATTAATGTGCAAGTGCAAAGAACCAAAAATAGCCAAAATGCTCTTGAGGAAGAAAAAGATAGGCAGATTTGAAAAATCAGATATCCAAGATTTTTTAAAAAACTAATACAGTAAGGATTAGACATAGTAAAGTAAGTAAGTAAAGTCACTCTGTCATGTCCGACTCTTTGCGACCCCATGGACTGTAGCCTGCCAGACTCTTGAGGAGCCTCCTAGTCCATGGAATTTTCCCGGCAAGAGTACTGGAGTGGGTTGCCATTTCCTTCTCCAGGGGATCTTCCCAACCCAGGGATCAAACCCAGGTCTCTCGCACTGCAGGCAGACTCTTTACCATCTGAGCCACCAGGGAAACCTGGATTTGGCATAGTGATAGACAAATAGACCTTTAGAACAAAATGGCCCATAAACAGAATAGCCATGTATGTCCCTTGATTGTAGCAAAGTGATGTGAATATTACTGGAAAAAGGATTTACTTTTTAGAATAAGTGGGGGTTTGGAGACCAACCGAATATATGGGGCGGGGTGGGGGGAAAGATGGGATTATGACTCACATCAGTTCAGTTCGGTCGCTCAGTCCTGTTGGACTTTTTGCAACCCCATGGACTGCAGCACGCCAGGCTTCCCTGTCCATCATCAATGCCCAGAGTATACTCAAACTCATGTCCATTGAGTTGGTGATGCCATCCAACCATCTCATCCTCTGTCATCCCCTTCTCCTCCTGCCTTCAGTCTTTCCCAGCATCAGGCTCTTTTCAAATCAGTCAGTTCTTTGCATCAGGTGGCCAAAGTACTCGAGTTTCAGCTTCAGCATCAGTCCTTCCAATGAATATTCAGGACTGATTTCCTTTAGGATGGAATGGTTGGATCTCCTTGCAGTCCAAGGGACTCTCAAGTCTTCTCCAACACCACAATTCAAAAGCATCAGTTCTTCAGCGTTCAGCTTTCTTTATAGTCCAGTTCTCACATCCATACATGACTACTTGAAAAACCATAGCTCTTTTGGCTTAAAACTCAACATTACTTCACATCATACACAAAAATTCATCCACAGTGGATCAGAGGCCTAAATGTCAAAGGCAATGTTCCAAATAATTCAGGTGCAAATGCAGGAATAATATGTTCATTATTTTAGGGTAAGAAAAACACAAAACCTACTAACTGTAAGTGTGTACACTGAATCAAGGACTTTTTCCCATTGAAGTATATTAGAAGAATGAAATAATGGTCTTCAGAGTAGGGATATATTTTTTCCGAAAAACTCAATTGAAGAATGGATGGAAAAACAAGTACTCATGAAAGAGCATATTTACTTTTGCTTAAAACATACAAAAAGATGTCCAGCCTCTTTCCTAATCAGGGACATACAAATTAAAACCACAGTGAGAATAGTATTTACCTTCTGTGTTGGCAGAAATCAGAATCTGAAGATTTGAAGTGTTGCTGAGGATGTAGAATATGAACGTGTGTGCTAAGTCATTTCAGTCATGTCTGACTCTGCAACCATATGGACTGTGACCCTCCAGGCTCTTCTGTCCATGGGATTTTCTAAGCAAGAATACTGGAGTGGGTTGCCATGCCCTCCTCCAGAGGATCTTTGTGACCTAGGAATTGAACCCGTGTCTCTTGGCAGGCAGGTTCTTTACCACTGGTGCCACTTGAGAAGCCGCCAAGAATAAGGAATAGTACACTGCTTATGAAGAGGTAATCTGTTACAAACAGTTTGGTCCAACATAGTATTGGAAATCCTGATCAGGGCATTTAATTAGTCAAGAAGAAATAAAAGGCATCCAAATCGGAAAGGAATTAGTAAAACTATCACTGTTTACAGATTACTCTATTTGCATTTGACCCTTGACTAGTGCAGGGGTCAGGGGTGCCAACCCTCCATGTAGTCAAAAATCCATGTGTAATTTATAGTTGGCTATCTGTATAGCCAGTTCCTCTGTATTAGAGGTTCCTCTGTGTTTGAAGTTTTGCATTCATGGATTCAGCCAACCATAGCTAGTACAGTACTATAGTATCTACTATTGAAAAAATCTGTATATAAGTGGACCCACATGGTTCAGACTCTTGATTGTTCAAAGGTCAGTTCTAACATAGAAAACTATAAAGACTTACAAAAAAACTATAATTATAACTAATAAGTGAACTTTGCAGAGTACAAAACCAGTATACAGAAATCTCTCATTTCTGTGTACTGACAGTGAACTATCAGAAAGAACAATTAGGAAAACAATCCCATTTGCAGTTGTATCAGAAAAATAAAATACCTAGAAATAAATTTAACCAAGGAGGTGAACACTGAAAACTGGTGTACACTGAAAACTACAGGAATATCCTAGGAGATATTTCAGATACCCTAGGTTCAGTTCTAGACCACCGCAATAAAGCAAATACAGCAGTAGAATGAGTCACACAAATTTTTAGTTTCCCAGTGCATATGTTATGTTTACAATATACTGTAGTCTGTTAAGTGTACAATAGTGTTACGTCCTTTAAAATGTTCATATAGTAGTTAAAATACTTTATTGATAGAAAATGCTAATCATATGACAACATAGGATTGCTGTAAACCTTCAGTTTGTAAAAAACTCAGTAACTGTGAAGCACAGTAAAGCAGAGCATAATAAATCAGGGTATATCTGTATTCTCATCCATTTATTCCTGTGGTCCATTTATTCCTGGTCCATTTATTCCTGTGCTAATACTGCAGTGTGGTCATCACATCATAATGTCTTATATATGGAAGAGTGAGGGGCAGTTGTTAGTCATATTAAGAAAATAAAATTGGATTTCTGCCTTCCATCATACATTAAAATCTATTCCACATAGATTAAATAGTTATATATGAAAGAAATTATACCACCCTTAGAACTATAAAATACAGGAGAATATATTTCTCACTGAGGGATAGGGAAAAACTTATCAAAAACACTATAAAATGGAAGGTTGATAAATTGGATGCTGCTCAAAACAAGTAACCTGTTTTCCACAGAAATACTAAACAGAATTTTAAAAGACAAGGTACAAATTCAGAGAAGCTATTTTCAATACATAGAACTGATAGACAATTAGTGTCCACATACATAAAGAACTATCACATGGTTAAAAAAAGAGATTGTCTTATTTTTTTACTGGCTCATAGGATAAAAAGTTTTAAAAATAGATAAGAGACATCAAACATTTTACAAAACAGGGAAATATTAATAGCAAAAAACATGAAAAAATATCCAACTTTGCTACTGTTGGGAGAAATGCAAATGACGACCACACTGAGAACTTTTTTTCCCCACTCAATACATAGGCAAAAATTATGAAGTTTGGAAATACCAAGATTCAGAGGTTATAAGTCAAAGGAGTTATGGATTGGTTTACATTGGTGGAAATGTAAATTAGTACAAATATTTTGCATAAGTTTGGTGTTCTTGGAAATAGATTATAACCCAGGAGTCAATAAACTTCTGTAAAGGAATAGGCAGCAGATATTTTAGGGATACATCAAAATCTCTTTCACAAGTACTGAGCTGTGCCACTATAATATAAAAACAGCCATAGGCAATACATAAATGAGCATGGATGTGTTCCAGTAACATTTTATTTACAGAAAACTGCAATAGGCCCCTTTTGGGCTGTAGTTTGCTGATCCCTGATAGGACCTGTCAGTTCTCATACAGATGTATGTGCCTAGAGAAACTTCCCCATGTATCCTGTAAACTGTGCTTGAATGTTTATAAATGTGTAACAGCCCAGCCAAAAACAGAAAAATCTAAATGTAAATATTCAGTGGAATGGATAAATTTTAATTATAATCACACAATGGTTTATGCAGTAGTGAAAATTAGTGTATAAATCCAGGCAACAAAATAGATGAATCCAAAAGGGAATGTTAGGTGAAAAAATCTTAGAACCATATCAAAGTGATACCAATTTTTAAAAACATAAAATCAAGCAAAACTGAATTCGCTTTCCAAAAATGTTTAAGCTACATATAGATCAGGTCTTAAGGTTTTTTGGGCTTTCCTGATAGCTCAGTTGGTAAAGAATCTGCCTGCAATGCTGGAGACCCTGATTCGATTCCTGCGCTGGGAAGATCCGCTGGAGAAGGACTTTCATGGAGGACAATCCATGGACTGTATAGTTTATGGGGTCGCAAAGAGTCAGACACGACTGAGCAGCTTTCACTAAGGTCTGACTTCCATTTTACAGGATAAATAGGGATTAGAAGCACAAGTTAAATTATACCTAATGGAATCAATGAGGCAAATCTAGAAGATGGACACTTTGTAGGACAGTTGGCCTGGTCTCTTCAGCAAAAGTGTTATGGAGAAGGAAGGGTGGAGTGTGGGGAGGGGATGTTCTGGATTAAAGGAGATGTGAGAAATGATCAGTAAAAGACAGTTTTGTACAATTGAAGAAATTTAAATATGAGTAGGTATTATAATGTTTTGTTAGGTGTGATGATGTTATAGTTAAATTATAAAATTTATTTTTTTATAGCTTACTCCATGTGAAGTTTGAGATGAAATGTCATGTTAATACTATAAAATAGCTAAGTGAAAAAGGGGATGGGATAAATTGTTAAGAAATTATAATGACTGTTAAAGTAGTTGTAGAGTATACAGGTGAAATTTTTCATAATAAAAAGTAAAACAAGCAAAATGAAAATATATTGTTTTCTGATGCATCTATAAAAGTAAAAGATGAAAATGATAAACACTAAATTTGTTACTCTTGTGGAGGGCACATAGTATATGTAGTAGTCTAGTTTTTTAAGTAAAATAGTAGAATCATGGGTGTCCTTTTTTTAAAAAAGCTTTATTCAGTTATAATTTACATAGTGTAACATTCACCTATTTTAAGGATATAATATAATAATTTATAATAAATTTAAAGAACTATGCAACCATAACCATAGTTTAAATCTAAGACATTTCTGTCATCCCCCAAAGTTCCCTTATATCCATTTGTAGTCAATCTCAACTCCATCTTCAGCCCCTGGCAAATTCTGATCTGCTTTGTGTTCCTATAGATTTGCATTTTCTGGTAATCTGATGTGAATGGCTCCCAGGTGGCGCTAGTTAAATAATCTACCAGCCAATGCAGGAGACAAAAGAGATGTGGGTTCGATGCCTGGGTCGGGAAGATCCCCTGGAGAAGGAAATGGCAGCCCACTCTAGTATTCTTGCCTGGGAAATCCCATGGACAGAGGAGCCTGCTACAGTCCATGGGGTTGCAAAAAGAGTCAGACACAACTGAGTGCATGCATGCATGTGTGCACCACACACACACACACAATGTGAATGGACTCATAATATGTATTCTTTTACATCTGACTTCTTTCACTTAGCAAAATGTTTATTTTGTTTGTTTGCTAGACTGTGCCACATGGCATGTGGGATCTTAATTCCCCAATTAGGGATTCATCTCACATCCTCTGTATTGGAAACCTAAAGTCTTAAAACACTGAACTGCCAGGGAAGTCCCTAGCATAATGTTTTTGAGGTTTTTCTATGTTGTAGTATGTGTCAGTAATTCATCTTACTTTATTGTTGAGTAGCAGTCCATTGCATACATGTTGTTTATTCCCTAGTTGATGGACATTTGCTATGAACATTTGATGCATGTCTTTGTGTGGAGGTGTTTTCATTTCTCTTAGGTGGATACTTAGGAGTGAAATTGCTGGGTTGTATGGAAATAAGCTGTTTTCCAAAGTGACTGTACTGTTTATCATTCCCACCAGCAACATAAGAGGGTCCCAGTTTCTCCACATCCCTGCCAACACTTGATATTGTCTCTTGTTTTGATTATAGCCAGTGGCTATATGAGTGGCTGTATAATTTTAACTTGCATTTCCCTAATGACTAGTGATTTTGAACGTCTTTTTATTTACTCATCAGCTATTCTTGCATCTTATTTGAGGAAATATTTATTCATATCTTCTGCTCATTTTAAAGTGTGTTGTCTTCTTATTGTTTTCTAAAGTTCCTTTAGAAAGGCCTTAGAAAGCATGACTACGAGCAAAGCTAGTGGAGGTGATGGAATTCCTATTGAGCTATTTCAAATCCTGAAAGATGATGCTGTGAAAGTGCTGCACTCAGTATGCCAGCAAATTTGGAAAACTCAGCAGTGGCCACAGGTCTGGAAAAGGTCAGTTTTCTTTCCAATCCCAAAGAAAGGCAATGCCAAAAATGCTCAAACTACTGCACAATTGCACTCATCTCACATGCTAGTAAAGTAACGCTCAAAATTCTCCAAGCCAGGCTTCAACAATACATGAACCGTGAACTTCCTGATGTTCAAGTTGGTTTTAGAAAAGGCAGAGGAACCAGAGATCAAATTGCTAACATCCGCTGCATCATGGAAAAAGCAAGAGAGTTCAGAAAAACATCTATTTCTGCTTTATTGACTATGCCAAAGACTTTGACTGTGTGGATCACAATAAACTGGAAAATTCTTGAAGAGATGGGAATACCAGACCACCTGACCTGCCTCTTGAGAAATCTGTGCAGGTCAGGAAGCAACAGTTAGAACTGGATATGGAACAACAGACTGGTTTCAAATAGGTAAAGGAGTACGTCAAGGCTGTATATTGTCACCCTGCTTGTTTAACTTATATGCAGAGTACGTCATGAGAAACGCTGGGCTGGAAAAAGCACAAGCTGGAATCAAGATTGCTGGGAGAAATCTCAATAACCTCAGATATGCAGATGACACCACCCTTATGGCAGAAAGTGAAGAGGAACTAAAAAGCCTTTTGATAAAAGTGAAAGTGGAGAGTGAAAAAGTTGGCTTAAAGCCCAGCATTCAGAAAATGAAGATCATGGCATCCAGTCCCATCACTTCATGGCATCCAGTCCCATCACTTCATGGCAAATAGATGGGGAAACAGTGCCAGACTTTAATTTTTTGGGCTCCAAAATCACTGCAGATGGTGACTGCAGCCATGAAATTAAAAGATGCTTACTCCTTGGAAGAAAAGTTATGACCAACCTAGATAGCATCTAGGTCCGTCTAGTCAAGGCTATGGTTTTTCCTGTGGTCATGTATGGATGTGAGAGTTGGACTGTGAAGAAGGCTGAGTGCCGAAGAATTGATGCTTTTGAACTGTGGTGTTGGAGAAGACTCTGAGAGTCCCTTTGACTGCAGGGAGATCCAACCAGTCCATTCTGAAGGGAATCAGCCCTGGGATTTCTTTGGAAGGAATGATGCTAAAGCTGAAACTCCAGTATTTTGGCCACCTCATGTGAAGAGTTGACTCATTGGAAAAGACTCTAATGCTGGGAGGGATTGGGGGCAGGAGGAGAAGGGGACCACAGAGGGTGAGATGGCTGAATGGCATCACTGACTCGATGAACACGAGTCTGAGTGAACTCCGGGAGTTGGTGATGGACAGGGAGGCCTGGCGTGCTGCGATTCATGGGGTCACAAAGAGTCGGACACGACTGAGTGACTGAACTGAAAGTTCCTTGAGATATTCTTGTTGCAGAACCTTTATTAAATATATGACTGCAAATGTTCTCTTCTAGACCATGACTTGCCTTATGTTCTTAACATTCTTTTGAAAAACAGAGAATATTGCAGTCTAGTTTATTGATTTTTTCTAAGTCATGCTTTTGGTGTTCATTTAATAACTCTTTACCTAAGCCAAGGCCACAATGATTTATTTTATGGTTTTGATTCTTCCTTGAAAGTCTATGATCCATTTTTTTCATTGTAGTAAAATGCACATAAAATTTACCATTTTAGCCATTTTAAAGTATACAGTTTAGTGATCTTATGTTCTTGTTGTTGTGTGCCCATCACCACCATTCATCCCCATAGCTCTATTCATCTTAAAAAACTTAAAATCTGTACCTATTAAATAACAACTCCTCATTTTCCCTCGCCAACACTGGCAGCTACCATTCTACTTTCTGACTTTGACTGCTCTATGTAGCCAATAGAAGTGGAATCATACATAAATATTTGTCTTATTGTGACTGACTTATTTCACTTACTGCAATATCCTCAAGTTTTCATCTGTGTTATAGCATATTGCAGAATTTACTTTGTTTTTAAGGTTAATAGTCCAGTTTATGTACATACCACATTTTGTTTATTCACTTGGTGCCAGTCACTTGGGTTGCTTCCATGTTTTAGCTGTTGGCAATAATGCTGCTGTGAACATGGCTGTACAAATACCTCTTTGATACTCTGCCTTCAGTCTTTGGGAATATGCCCTGAAGTAGAATTTCTGGATCTTATGGTAATTCTTTTTAATTTTTTGAGGTACTTACTGCTTTTGTACAGCAGCGATACCACCAACAGTGTGCAAGGGTTCCAGTTTCTCCACTTCATTGCGAACACTTGTCTTATTTTTTTCTGGCAGTACCCATCCTAATGGGTCTGAGGTAGTATCTCATTGTAATTTTGATTTGCACTTCCCTAATGAAGTGATGTTGAGGATCTTTTCATGTGCTTATTGGCCATTCATTTATCTTCTTTGGGAAACTGTCTGTTGTAGTCATTTGTCCATTTTTAAAATTTAGTTGTTTGGTTGTTGTCACTGAGTTTTAGAAGTTCTCTGTATATTCTGGATATTAATCACTTATCAGATACATGATTTGAAGACATTTTCCCCCATTCTGTGGGTTGACTTGTATTCTTGTATTCAAGCAGTATATGGGATACTGCTGAATCCTGTTTCCTGATATTTTGTTGAGGATTTTTGCTTGATGTTTCATAAGGGATATTAGTCTGTAGTTTTCTTTTCATGTAGTGTCTTTATCTAACTTCAATATCAAGGTTATGCTGGCCTCATGAAATGATTTAGGAAGTGTTATCTTCAGATTTTTGGGAAAATTTTGAGGATTGGTTTAGTTCTTATTTTTCTTTTTCTCTTTTAATTGGTAGAAAATTGCCTTACAATGTTGCGTTGGTTTCTGCTGTACAACAGTGTGAATCAGTCATTATTTTTTATATGTATATATATATATATGGATATATATCCCCTTTCTCTTGATCCCCTCCCTCCCCCCATTCCACTCCTGATTTAGTTTTTTAAATGGTAGAATCACCAGTGACACCATCTTGTTCAGGGCTTTTCTTTGCTGGGAGATTTTTGATTACTGATTCAGGCTCTTTACTGTAATAGTTATAGGTCTGTTCCAATTTCTGTTGTTTGTGATTTAGTCTTGAAAGGTTTTGTGTGTCTAGGAATTTTTCCGCTTCATCTAGGTTATCCAGTTTATTTCACATATATGTGTTCATAATACTCTCTTATAATCATTTCTGTGTAATGAGTAGTAATGTCCCCATTTTTATTTCTGATTTTAGTAATTTGAGTCTTCTCTCTTTTCTTTCTAAGCCCCATCTAGCTGAAGATTTGTCAATTTTAAAAGTTTTTTTGAAGAACCAACTCTTGGTTTCATTAATTTTTTTTCTTCTCTATTTTTCTTTTCTCTACTTTGTGCTAATCTTCATAGTTTCCCTCTGTTGACGAAAAAAGATGCACAATGTGGGCATTGTGAGTTAAGTTTTCTTCCAGGGAAAATGACTGTAGTCTGGGAGACAGCACCTCAGATAGCTCTGAGAAACTGCTTCAGAGAGGAAGTGGAGGAAGGTCAACATATAAGATTGTGGTGAAAAGGGAGTTCAGTGCAATCAGGTACTTATTTTACAAAAGGTTTTCTGCTAGTCGCAAGGAGCTGATGTCATCTTGAAGGAATTTAGTGCTTTCTAGATAGGAGGAGATGCAAGGATTGGGATCATGAAATCAGTTCCTGAAAATATCTGTCTAAAACCCTGCTCCACCAGTTTCCCTGGAGCACAGAGTGCCTCACTCTCCACCCTGAATTCCTCTCAGGGCATGTCAGAGGTCAACAGCTACAGCAGCACAGGGTTCAAACTCTGCAGAGGCAGATGGCAAATGCCCTTGGCAAGTGCCAATTTGTAGTTCACAAGGGCCCATCATAGTTATAAATTTGACCATATTGGGAGCTGTGAGGGAAGCCCCAAGAAACTTAGTGTCCTTAAAATTCAGTTAAATTTTACATTAACATAACAGCAAAGAACTATTCAGGAAATGAGTCTTGTAGATATAGACCTCCATTAACAAGGTCTTCCCTGATAGCTCATTTGGTAAAGAATCATCTGCCTGCAATGCAGGAGACCCAGGTTCAATTCCTGGGGCAGGAAGATGCCCTGAAGAAGGAATAGGCTACACACTCCAGTATTCTTGGGCTTCCCTTGTGGCTTAGCTGGTAAAGAATCTGTCTGTAGTGTGGGAGACCTGGGATCAATCCCTGGGTTGGGAAGACCCCCTGTAGAAGGGAAAGGCTACCCAGTCCAGTGTTTGGGCCTGGAGAATTCCATGGGCTGTATAGTCCATGGGTCGCAAAGAGTTGGACTCGACTGAGCGACTTTCACTTTCTATTAACAAACCAGCATTTAATATTCATCGAAACATCTTTTCTTCCCAAAATTACCCTCATTTTTACCAAATATAACCAAATTAAGACTAGTTTCTTCACAGAATAAGTCTGGTTACAATAAACTTGGCCTGACAATAACCATAATTGATCTTAGACTTTTTAGCTTTGCTGAAACTTTTATGAGGAGTTTTGGACTGAACTTCTCAGGGCTAGGAGAATCATGCAAAAAGCTTATCACAAATTTCACCTAACAGATCTACGTGAATTCTTCCCTTGTTAAGGTCTCCAGAATTTCTTGAGAGATTTCTGTTATCTGTTAGTGACATAGCCTTCCTAAATTATCTGATAAAGGTACTGGAAACATGAGAATTTCCACTCTTTGGAGGGATCAGATAGAAAAAGTAAATGTTTCAGCTTTGCCTACAAAAGTATAATTTACCAAATTACTGTAAATAATTACTCATTAGTTTGAGGGGAAAGGTTTTCTTACACCTGGAAGACACAGGCTCAAAGCAGTAGTTTTTCAGATAGAAACCATGTAAGTTATAAGCATATTCACCAGTTCTTTCAGTCCTTTTGTTAATCTTGGTAAAGCCATCAGGCTTCTCATTAGAATCCTTCATTTCTTACCTAGTTCAGCATTATGGTCTGAAAATAAGAAACTTGTATTTATCCAAAAGTCCTTTCTATAAATCTTGTTGAAGAGGAAGCATTTTTGCAAAAGCATCAGAATAAAACCATAACTGTCTGTAACAGTAAAAGACTTAAAAAGGTACTTTTAAAATCTGATTACAGTGCAGTTAACAAAGGAACTCGGTTATGGCTGTGACAACACTTTAAGATAACTGATAACATTTATCAGAATTTTAGGCACTCCATTTTATTTCTGGGATATCTATATTAGTAACATTTACCATACTGTATAACCTAAGGAGATTTATTACTTATTCAACAATATCTCCCATGCAATTCAGCATACCAGATGAACCTTATTAGTTCAATCTCTCTCTCTAGGATGTTTGAGAAGCCTCCTAAAGCATCCCAAAGTTAGCTACTGGTCAAAAGTGCTTCATTAGAATTTGATTTAGGAAGTTTTGTCAATAAATATCAAAGAGATTTAAGACACTCAGAAAGGACCATAAGTCACTGTGAAACAGTAGTTACTTAGCCAAAGTAACAAATACTTCAAGGGCAAATGTAGAACAGATCATTTAAGAGGTAAAGAAACTTGAAAATCAGTTATCGAAGGCAATTTAACATCTTCAGAAAACTTGTCTCTTTTTTAACAGAAAAGCCAAATTTAAGTTTTATACCAGCTTACTTTTAAAGTTCATTTACTCAACTAAATTTACCACCTAATTTATTTTAGCACAGTTTTAACTTTCAAGTTGTTGAATATCTGGAGAGACCCTAAAATATAGTCATTTCTGAAAGTTCACCTAAAGCTCTTTATCTCATTTGTATTTTGTTTCCTTAAAACTTTTTCCACATTGAGTTAGTTTTCTTGTCAACAAATTTGTAACAGAGAATAAGGTCTTATTTGACCTCTAGTAAACCTAGGTACAGGGCTTCCCTGGTGGCTCAGATGGTAAAGAACCTGCCTGCAGTGCAGGAGACCCAGGTTTGACCCCTGGGTTGGGACGATCCCCTGGAGAAGGGAATGGCAAGCCACTCCATTATTCTTGCCTGGAGAATTCCATGCACAGAGGAGCTTGGTGGGCTACAGTCCATGGAGTCACAAAGACTCTGACATGACTAAAGAGCTATCACACACACAAACCTAGGTACAACAGGAATATTATACTTAACATTGATAAGCCTAGACATATCTATATTAATCAAACCAACAAGCTTAAGCCACCTTCAGTAACAGTACTGAATATTTCCCAGATCATGGATCCTAAAATTTATCTTGGCCAGTTTTTTATATATTTAGATTTAATTTGTAAGCTCTTACTTTCAAATCACGGAGAAGGCAATGGCAACCTACTCCAGTACTCTTGCCTGGAAAATCCTATGGATGGAGGAGCCTGGTAGGCTGCAGTCCATTGGGTTGCTAGGAGTCGGACACGACTGAGCAACTTCACTTTAACTTTTCACTTTTATGCCTTAGAGAAGGAAATGGCAACCCACTCCAGTGTTCTTGCCTGGAGAATCCCGGGGACGGAGGAGCCTGGTGGGCTGCCACCTATGGGGTTGCACAGAGTCCGACATGACTGAAGCTACTTAGCAGCAGCAGCATCCAGTCTATTGGAGAAGACAATGGCACCCCACTCCAGTACTCTTGCCTGGAAAATCCCATGGACGGAGGAGCCTGGTAGGCTGCAGTCCATGGGGTCGCTAAGAGTCGGACATGACTGAGCGACTTCACTTTCACTTACTTTCAAATCAACTAAAATAATTCATTTACAAGTTAACTTTTACACAGAGATCAAACCAGAAATCTCAGTTTTTTTCCACTTGAGTTCAAAAGGCTTTTTCCCCACTCCCCACTTTTTTTTTTCCTGAGGGCCTGGCCACAGGAGACTGTGTCCCCACTCAGTTGTTGGGCATGAAGCATCTCAACACTGTAGCCTGCAGGTGAGGTCTTGGAGCTAGTGAGCCCAGATGTCAGCTACCACATCAGCAGTATTCACATCACTGAATATTCCCCAGTATGTCTGTCACCAGTGTGTGTCCCCAGGGTGAACCACAACCACCCCTCACCTTTGCAGGAAACTCTCTGAGATGAGCAGATAGAATAGTTCAGGTTTCTATCAAATTACTGCTTTTTCCCTTGGCCTTGGTGTGTGTGAGGTTTTGTGTTCAGCCTTTAAGAGAGATCTCTATTTCCCCCAGTCCTGTGGGGCTCCTGCAGTTAAGTAAGCCTCACTAACCTTCAAAGCCAAATGTTCTGGGGGCTCATCTGCACCTGTGGGTTAAGGCGCCTGACTTGGGGCTCAGAACTCTCATTCCTCTGGGAGAACCTCTGAAATATAATTACTCTCCAATTTGTGGGTCACACACCTGGGGAGTTTGGGATTTGACTATATCACAAGTCCACCCCTTCCACTCATCTCATTGTTTTTTTTCTTTTAGGTCTTTAGTTGTAGAAAATCTTTCCTGATAGGTTCTAGTTTTCTTCATAATTTTGTTTGTTTGTTTGTTTTTGTTTTTTTTAAACATATTAGTCTCTTAAATCATGTAGAAAACAAAAAGTATAGTCACATGTCATTGTTACAGTAATACTGGCTTTTATAATTACCCATTTATTATAATGTTTGTTTCCCCATGTGGTGTTGAGTTACTGTCTAATGTTCTTTATACCTTCCCAGCACTATCTTGAGTACTTGTGGCAGGTCTGGTGGTCACTAACTCCTTTGGATTTTGTTTTTCTGGGAATGTCTTGATTTTAGATTCTTGGTTGAAAGTTTTCTTTAATCTTTAGTATTTTTAATATTTCAGCCCATCATCTTCTGGCCTTGAAGTTTCTGCTCATGATTTTATTGAGGATCCTTGTATATGATGACTTGCTTCTTCTCGCTGCTTTTATGATTTTCTCTTTGTCATTGTCTTTTGAAAATTTATTATAATGTGGCTTGCTGTAAGTCTTTCTTGAATCTATCTTACTTGGAGTTCTTTAAGCTTCTTGGATGTTTATAGTCATATGTTTCATCAGATTTGGGAAGTTTTTAGTTACTATTTCCTCATATAGTCTGGCACTTCCTCTTACTTTTCTCCTCCTAAGACTCCTACAATGTGTCTGTTGTCCTGCTTGATGGTGTCCCCCAGGTCCCTTAGGCTCTGTTTGCATTTCTTTAATCTTTTTCTTTCTGTTTCTCAGCCTAGATAATTTCTGTTTTCCTGTCTTTAAGTTTATTGATTCCTCCTTCTGCATGCACATCTCTGCCTTTCAGTCTCTCTAATGAATGTGTTGTTTCAGCTATTGTACTTTTTAGCTCCAGAATTTCTTTTTGGTATCTTTTAAGTTTTTTAATCTCTATTTATATTTCCATTTTGTTCACATATTGCTTAAAAGTCTTTGTCGAATATAACTGCCATAAATAAGTCTTTTCCAGGAATAGTTTCTATTAATTTTTTTTTCCTTTCAATGGTTTATACATTCCTGTTTCTTTTATGCCTTGTGATTTTTTTGTGGAATATGAATCTAGTACTGAGTCTAACATTTGAGTGTAGTAATGTGATAACTCTGGAAATCAGATTCTCCACCTTCCGGGGATTGGTGTTTTCTTATTACTATTTTGGTTTTTTTTTGTTGTTGTTATCAGCTGTCTGTTTCACAGAACAACATAACATGTAAGCTTAATGTCTTAGATATTTAATGAGCCTTTCCTTAGGTATTTGTAGTCACTTTCTAATTTTCCCCTTATAGGCAATTGTTTTTTAGTGGCTTGTTTTTTAATGTCTGGTTCTCAAAATTGGAAAAGCAAAAAATGAAGTGGGTGTGGGGAGAGGACTACCCTTTTAAATCCACTGGAAGTCACTTCAGCTGGAGGGGGAGGGTCTTACAACAATGAGGGGGAAGTACAGCAACAATGGCTGCCTATCTGTCCGTCTCTTGGTCTGCATCTCTGTGATGAGAAACAATAATTAGTGACCAGAGTACTGATCCCCATTATTTGGAGGAGAAGTTCCTTTCTGCCCACCCTGGCTCCCATAAGTTGTGTCCAAGCTACTCCAGGAATATGCACACAGCTCTCTGCCACATCACTAAGGGTGGTGGATGGGTAGTTGCTACTGTACTGAGATATAAAATTGACCAAACTTTACTGCAGTATACCACCCAAGTGTTCCCCTGAAATTTGCAAGCCTTCAACAGACTTCAGAGTTCCAAAATAGTTGTTTCAAAATCAGACAGATTCTGCCAGTGCTATTATTGTCTATGTGAGGACTCAGGTTTCTGGTGCATCCTACTCTGCCATCTTCACAGAATCTTCTCCATGATCTAATTTTGAGTTAATTTTTATGTGTAATGGGAACAGTTCACATTCAGTTTTTGCATGTCTGTATCCAGTTTTCCTAGAACCATTTGTTTAAAACAATTTTATTTCTTTAATGAAGTACCTTGATGTTTTCATGAAAAATTAACCATAAATGTGAAGGTTTATGTCCTGTCTGTCAATTTTGTTCCAGTGATCTATACAGCTATACTTGAACAAATACCATACTGTCATTTTAATTATATTCTTGACACAGAATAGGTGCTCAAAATTTTAGTTAAATTGAAATTGACTCTGCCAGGAAAATGTTGCTGGAAAGAGAAGACTTACTCTGCTGCAGTGGATGAGTCACTGGAGTTACCTGGTAGCACTGAGGGCAGCTACCTGAGGCTCCTCGTGGGCTGTGTGGCAATCGTAAGTGTGGATGACAGAAGACATATGTATATATACTTATGTGTATAGATACAGGGATGTGTTATATGTGTATATACACATTAAAGGGTCTGACATCCCTTTACATTTTTGATTCCATCTAAAATTTCTTTTAACCAAAAGAATTAAATTTCAGCTGATTGCTCAAGGGAAAGAGAAGGACCCCAAAGGGAGGAAATTACTTTTACCATATGTATATCACAAACAAACCAAAATATAACAGTCTCATTTTATTCTAAATCCTTGTGTCATATCACTCTGAAACTATTCTAAACATTTCGTGGAAATTACCAGTGTTTATGCTTTTAACCTTAATTTCTGGATTCCAGCCTATTCGTAAGTCTTTGTTGGGGAGGGGTAACTTTGACAATATGACTTTTAAATTTGCATATTCTGAGGTAAATCATGCAGTTTCTACTCCAAAATAACTTTTTCAGAGGTTTTGAACTTAAGGGCAGTTATTCTCTTATTTTTTCTGTTTCTCGTACATACATAACTTAGTTATCTTTTGTGGCTGGAATAGATGTTTTCGTATTTTGTGTTTGCCAGTCTTTTTCTCTTCTGACTTACTGTTAGTGTTTAATAATTGGGGGCTTATAAAATTAAATGAAAAGTTCTAATTTTGATTATTTGGACAGAAAATTGAAATTGAATTGGCTAGACTTATTAAAGAATATGTGTTCTTACACTTGCTGCATTTTTGTCTTTTTTTTTTTTGAGGTGTGCATGTTGTGAGAGGTGGGGTGGTATGTGGTTTATTTATTTTTGTTTCATTTCTATAGTTTCCTATCAAGGTGTCTTTTGAGAACTTCTGTCCTTAGGCTGAAAAGAAAGTTTATGCCTCACTAAAAAAAAAAAAAATCAAGGACAAAATTTGGGATAGGCATGCTGGTAATGGTTCGGTTCAGTTCAGTTCAGTTCAGTCACTCAGTCATGTCTGACTCTGCGACCCCATGAATCGCAGCACACCAGGCCTCCCTGTCCATCACCAACTCCCGGAGTTCACCCAAACTCATGTGCATCAAGTTGGTGATGCAGTCCAGCCATCTTATCCTCTCTTGTCCCCTTCTCCTCCTGCCCCCAATCCCTCCCAGCCTCAGAGTCTTTTCAAATGAGTCAGCTCTTTGCATAAGGTGGCCAAAGTATTGGCATTTCAGCTTCAGCATCAGTCCTTCCAAAGAACACCCAGGAATGATCTCCTTTAGAATGGACTGGTTGGATCTCCTTGCAGTCAAAGGGACTCGCAAGAGTCTTTTCCAACACCACAGTTCAAAAGCATCAATTCTTTGGCATTCAGCTTTCCTCACAGTCCAACTCTTACATCCATGCATGACTACTGGAAAAACCATAGCCTTGACTAGACAGACCTTTGTTGGCAAAGTAATGTCTCTGCTTTTTAATATGCTGTCTAGATTGGTCATAAATTTCCTTCCAAGGAGTAAGCGTCTTTTAATTTCATGGCTGCAATCACCATCTGCAGTGATTTTGAGCCTCCCAAAATAAAGTCTGACACTGTTTCCCCATCTATTTGCCATGAAGTGATGGGACCAGATGCCATGATCTTCGTTTTCTGAATGTTAAGCTTTAAGCCAACTTTTTCACTCTCCACTTTCACTTTCATCAAGAGGCTTTTTAGTTCCTCTTCACTTTCTGCCATAAGGGTGGTGTCATCTGCATATCTGAGATTATTGAGATTTCTCCTGGCAATCTTGATTCCCGCTTGTGCTTCTTCCAGCCCAGCATTTCTCATGATGTACTGCTTCCTTGGTGGCTCAGAGGTTAAAGCGTCTGCCTGCAATGCGGGAGACCTGGGTTCGATCCCTGGGTTGGGAAGATTCCCCTGGAGAAGGAAATGGCAGCCCACTCCAGTATTCTTGCCTGGAGAATCCCATGGACAGAGGAGCCTGGTGGGCTACAGTCCATGGGGTCGCGAAGAGTCAGACACGACTGAGCGACTTCACTTTCACTTTCACTCTGCATATAAGTTAAACAAGCAGGGTGACAATATACAGCCTTGACGTACTCCTTTTCCTATTTGGAACCAGTCTGTTGTTTCATGTCCAGTTCTAACTGTTGCTTCCTGACCTGCATATAGGTTTCTCAAGAGGCAGGTCAGGGGTCTGGTGTGCCCATCTCTTTCAGAGTTTTCCACAGTTTATTGTGATCTACACAGTCAAAGGCTTTGGCATGGTCAATAAAGCAGAAATAGATGTTTTTCTGGACTCTCTAGCTTTTTTGATGATACAGTGGATGTTGGCAGTTTGATCTCTGGTTCCTCTGCCTTTTCTAAAACCAGCTTGAACATCTGGAAGTTCACGGTTCACGTATTGCTGAAGCCTGGCTTGGAGAATTTTGAGCGTTACTTTACTAGCATATGAGATGAGTGCAATTGTGCGGTAGTTTGAGCATTCTTTGGCATGGCCTTTCTTTGGGATTGGAAAGAAAACTGACTTTTTCCAGACCTGTGGCCACTGCTGAGTTTTCCAAATTTGCTGGCATACTGAGTGCAGCACTTTCACAGCATCATCTTTCAGGATTTGAAGTAGCTCAGCTGGAATTCCATCACCTCCGCTAGCTTTATTCGTAATGATGCTTTCTAAGGCCCACTTGACTTCACGTTCCAGGATGTCTGGCTCTAGGTGAGTGATCACACCATCGTGATTATCTGGGTTGTGACAACCTTTTTTGTACAGTTCTTCTGTGTATTCTTGCCACCTCTTCTTAATCAGTAGCTATCAAAAAATACAGGACAAAAAGATTGGAGCTGCAGTCTTTAAAGTAGTGAAATCCAGAGGCTGATTAGTTACCATCATTATGCTATACCTGACTTTCCCAGTGGCTCAGCAGTAAAGAATCTGCTTGCAGTGTGGGAGAGGCAGTTCGATTCCTGGGTCAGGAAGATCCCCTGAAGTAGGAAATGGCAACTCACTCCAGTATTCTTGTCTGAAAATCCCATGGACAGAGGAGCCTGGCATGCTAAAGTCCTTGGGGTCACAAAAAAGTTAGACACAACTTAGCAACTAAACAACAACAACAAAGGCAAGAATACTGGAGTGGGCTGCCATTTCCTTCTCCAGGGGGTCTTCCCAGCCCAGGGATCAAACCCGGGTCTCCTGCATTGCAGACAGACGCTTCACCATCTGAGCCGCTAGGGAAGCCCGCATGGAAGCTCAACAGTGTTTTAAGCATTGTTGTATTCATTGCTTTAAAATGAAACGTTATCAGAATATACTGGAAGTATTTTATGAAGCAGATTTAGAGTTCTGTCTATACCACTTAGCAGGAGAATCACTAGTGGGTAAGTTAAACTTCTTGTGACCATTATTATTTTCTGGGGAAATTATTCTTGCTCTATCAGTTTCTTAATGATATTAATGAGATTCAAATAAAGGGATGTTTCTGTAAGTGTTTTGAAATATAAAGTACTCTACAAGCATTTTGTATTCCCTGGTTGCTCAGAGGTTAAAGCATCTGCCTCCAATGTGGGAGACCTGGATTCAATCCCTGGGTTGGGAAGATCCCCTGGAGAAGGAAATGGCAACCCACTCCCGTATTCTTGCCTGGAGAATCCCCTGGACAGAGGAGCCTGGTAGGCTACAGTCCATGGGGTCGCAAAGAGTCGGACACGACTGAGAGACTTCACCTTCACCTTCACCTACAAGCATTTTAAATATCATTTGTATATATTAAGCACTGATACTTAAGTTTTTTTTTTTCTTTCAAACTCTTTCTAAAAGATAATGTAAAAGGAAGAGGATGGACAGTCATTGAACTGTTGGGTTATTTGTTCACAAATATAATTGAAATGGGTAAAATAGGGAATGTTAAAGCTCAAGAATGTGAGACATAGGGAAAACCTATAAGAGAAAGGAGCATTTTCTTCAGTCTGTCTTATGACAGGAAAGGAAATGATACTTTTCTTAGAGAACATATAAAATCTGTAATTTTACATAGTTGAGTAGATTGTGATAAAATCATCTCTTTATCATTCATGTGTAAAATATATGTAAAAATTGTTTTCAAATAGTAATACAAGGCTAGAGTAGTTAAGGCAGTGTGGTATGGCATAGGGTAGACATGTAGGTTGACAGAGTAAAGTTGAGTCTAGAAAGAAGCTTTAATATTTATGTTGAATTAATTTTGAACAAGAATGTCAAGACAAGTTCAATGGGAAAATAATAATCTTCTTAACAAATAATGCTAGGTAGCTACATGCAGAAGCTCTTAGAAGAAAATGTAGAAGTAAATCTTGGTGACCCTGAGTTGGGCAGTGATTTCTTGGATAAATTGGACTTTGTCAAAAGTAAAACTTCTGTGATACCAAGGATACTTTTCACATCAAGAATGTGAAAAGACAAGGCACAGAATGGGAGAAAGTATGTGCAAGTCATGTTGTTTTCAGAATATATAAAGATCTCCTGCAACTCAGAAATAAAAAGTAGCCCAATTAAAACTTGGGCAAAATATCTGAATAAATATTTTTCCAAAAAGATATACCAATGTCCAGTAAGCACATGAAAAGATACTTAGCACAATTAGCCATCAGAGAAATACAATTCAGAACCACAATGAATCTCATTCACACACACTTCACACTCACTGGAGTCTTTATAATATAAAGAGATGCATAATAACAAGTGTTGGTGAGAATGTGGTGAAGTTAGAACCCTCATACACTAGTACACTGATAGGCTGTAAAATAGTACAGTCACTTTGGAAAACTATCTGGCAGTTTTTCAAATGGTTTCACAGAGCTACCATACGTCCCAGAAAATCTTCTTACAGATATATACCTGAATATATAAGAGATCTGAAAACATGTCCACACAAAAACCTGCATGAATGTTTATAGCAGCAATATTCACAGTACCCAAAAGAAGGAACAATTCAAATGTCCATCAACTGATGAATGGAGAAATAAAATATGGTCTATCCATTAATGGGATATTATTTGGCAGTAAGGAATGAAGTGCTGATAGATGCTATAATATGGATGAACCTTGAAAATATTTTGCTAAGTGAAAGAAGTCAGTCACAAAAGACCTTATACTATATGATTCCATTTATATCAGATATCCAGAATAGCCGAATCTATACAGACAGAAAGTAGATCAGTGTTGCCTAGAGAACAACTCAGGGGTCAGGAATTAGGAGAGAATGGGAGATGATGCTAGTAAGTTGTGGGTTTCTTTTTGGGCTGATGAAACTTTTTGAGTGGGTTATGGCTGTACAACTCTATTTATGAGTATATTAAAAAATAATTGTGCTAATTAATTAAATGGATAAATTGTATGGTACATGTATAAAAATAATTTAAAAATAAAGCAATTACCCAACTCAAAAAATGTAAAGAAAAGGATATTTGCATATGTGTTTCTGCTGATTATCACCTGAAGATAGAGAAGAATCAGATGGTTGATTTGTCTCTTAATTATAATTTTTCTTTCATTTTCCATGCTTCTAGTGGCCAACTAGGTTTATTAAATGTGTGCACTTTTGTGTTGATTGATAGTGAATCTTAATTCATTTTTGACAGGAATTGAGTTCTTCTCAGACTTTGTCACATGATGGAGGATTCTTCAATAGACTGGAAGATGATGTTCATAAAATTCTTACTAGAGAAAAAAGAAGAGAACAGCTTACAGAATATAATGGAACAGATAATTACACAGCTCATGAACACAACCAGGCATGTAAAATAGAAAATTCTCTTAAAATCACAGTGAAATTATTTTTCATTTTTTAAAAATGTAAACAGTGGAATTCAATTATGATTGTATAAAACTGTAGTTTTAGTGTATTATCTTAGTCATTATTACACATAGATATTTATATTAAAAAGTGTGAGGTGCTTCATTAATTGGTTAATATTTATTGAGCATGTGCTATAGTGCTCAGTATTGTTAGGCATCTGTATCGGGGAGTGGGAATATCAAGATGGTTAAGACCATCCTTGACTTAGACACTCAGGGTAGTTGGGGATAGGAGGAAGTAGACTGTAAAGAGAATATCACTCAGCATGATGAAGGATTTAAGAGGGAGAGGAACAATTAAAAAAAAAAGTTTTTAAATAGAAAAGATAATAGACCACTCCTTGGGTAATTGGGAAAGGTATATAAAGAAGTGACATTTGCAATGGATTTGAATGCAAATAACTGTATAAACTGAGAAATAGAGAAAAACCTAAGGGAACTGCAAGAGCAATGGCCCAGAGCAATGAAAAGCCTTTAGATTGAATATTCAGGAAACTGAAAAATTATGCATCTAAGAAGTAAAGACTTAAGTGAGTGTGGGATAACATGATTAGAGAAATGAATTGGAATTAGGTTATAAATGTCTTTTGATGTGAAAATAAGAAGTTAGAATTTTGTCCTGCAAACCAGGGGTTACAAACTATAGTTGGTCTGCAGTCTGATTTTGTAAGGCTCACAAGCTAAGAATGGTACTCACATTTTAAGACACTGTTTGGAAAAATACAGAAAAAAAACCCAAAAGATATTATCAAATAGAGACCTCTGAGTTTGCATTTATTTTTCCCACCATAAACCACCAGTCTTCTATTTTACTTCCTTTTAAACTATGAGTCTGTTTTTTACCTTCTTTTGCCCTCTAGTCTATCAGTAACTATCTTCTCAGCCTAGAGCTTGTAATAAATAATTTCAGTCATGTCTCCATGAACGCTTTCCCTTACTTCCTTGATTTTCTGTATTCCCTTCATTTCAGTATGCAGCATTTGCTTTCACAGTCCTGTCTGCCTTCTCTATTACAATTTAATTTCTGTCTAACCAGGTATTGCTGGACAATACTCTTTCCCGTTTATATTCTCTTCTGAAAATCAGTGCTGTGTAACTTTTGCCATATCCTCATTTCTACTTAATGGTGGTTTGATTCATTTTTTTCTGACTTTAATAAATTCCTTCCAGTGGCTATTTCACATTGAAAAGCCCGTTTTCCATCCTTTTACTGTCTTCAGTGGATGTTAGTTTTTTGTTTCCTCTGATAAATTCAGTCATTCAACAAATTAAACACTTAAACTGTGTTGTTATATAGGACACACAGATGGAGCCAGACTCTTAAGAATTTTTTATTCCAATGCACCAGTAATATCGCTTTATAAAAACACTGTATGACATGAAAATTTATTTTCAGCTTAGTATGGGACATTCTTGCCTGCCCTCAGGTACTTGTGAGCTTTGTCCTTTCTAGCACTAAATTAAATTTGGTGTTTTCCTGAGTTGCCTTGACTGTAAAATTTTGTGTACAGTGCAAGCAACCATGTTATCATTTATAGGTAGTGTATTTGTTTCCTCTTTTTACGTTGATTTTGATTTTTCCCTTTGTGGTTTATATCTTATTCTTTAAGCCATCTCAGATCATTGTAAGAATGATATTAATATACTTGAGCAAGTAATTAGGTGTTTCACATCTTTTGTAGAGCAAAATTTACACATAAGTTAAATTATTAATCAATGTTAATGATATTTTTAAGTCAAAGTGACAGTCAGTGTAGTAGAAAGAGAATATAGTCTCTGAAATCAAAGAAGCCTAATAACACAAAATACAGCACTGCAGCTTATCAGCTCTGTTATATTGGAATGAAATTATCTGCCTTTCATGCACTGTTGTTATGAAAGTTAGCAATCATGGTATAAAATATTAGAGCATTTGTACACAGCATGTGCTTAATAAAGATCATTGTTTTTATACAAGGTAGGAAAAGTGGAAAGTCAAAAAAAGGTAATTCATAGGAATAGAGATGAGAGATGGCTTTCTCAGGAGAAAATAATTTTTGAATTGGAATTTAAAGGACAGTAGAATTTGAACATGCGGAGGTGAGGGAGGAGAAGCTGGAATGCCATGAATAAAAGGATTGAGGCAATAAAGTATAAACCAGTTTAAGACAAGATTCATTGAGGAGTGTAGTTTAAGTTTGGCACAGTGGGTTTGGAAGGATTGTGGAGGACTTAAAAGCCTGATTTATGATTTAGTCAGGAGATAAAAAAGAATTTTTTAAAGTTTTTGAGCAGAAGACAACGTTCTACATGGTAATATTAATTTCACTGCAGTGCCTAGGAATAACTGAAGGAAGGTGAAGACTAGTGATGGGAATCAGACGATAGGCAGTATGGTGAGGATGTAGAAGAGCAAGAACAGATTACTAGTAGTACTGTCACTTGGTGTAGCCATTTTGGAGAACAATGTGGCATTAACTTTTACAGTTGAAGATGATGGGTAGACTGTGTGTTCTAGAAATTCTGCCTTAGATTAAACCCTGGAGACATGTTCAAGAAGAATGATTCAAGCTCAGTTGTTTGTGACAACAAAGTCAGTGGAAGAAATGAATGAATTATAGCAATACATAACAACATGAATGAATATCAAAAACATAATCTTTAACGAAATAAGCAAGTTACCAAATAAAAAGTTTGATACAGTTTATATAAATTTCAAAAAATAGAAAGTTTAACTGATTGTTCAGGGATACATCTGTATGTTGTAAAAGACTATTAATAATGAAGAGAGTGACAAACACAAATTCATAATAGAGGATAGTCTCAGCAATGGGGGAAAAGGATACGATTGGGGAGAGAAATGTGGGGGATGCCAAAATATTGGTAATGTTTATATAATCTGCATATTAGTTTGTTTTTCTTTTTACTTGCCATGTCAATTTATATATTCTTTGGCACATGTAAAATTTTTCATAAGTAAAAAAGTTGAGTATTTTGTCATGTCATTGAGTGTAGTGGGGGAAAAAGGAATATTTGAGGCCATTTAAAAATACTCTTTTTTTATCTACCTCCTTCCTCTCCTCCTCACACTCCTTTTTCAGGGAAACCCTTTTTGCAAACAGTAAAATCATTTTAAACTGTGTATTAGTGTACCAGAAATTTTTAAAGGTGAAAAATACATCCATGCTAATTCAGTCAGTCTTTAACATTTGGTTTCATTTTTGTATAGTACTTTCCCAGTACTATACATTTTGTATAGTACTTTTAAAACACTACATGCATAGGTATTTTTAAAATAACTAACAGTAAGGAATGTAGTTTTTGTATCCTCTTTTCTAAACTGTAGTTATATTCTGTCAAGTCAACATTCTGTAACTGTTCATTACTATTTTTTTAAACTATTTTCTGTAAGTTTTTTTTAAGGTTTATTGTTTTATTTATTTTGGCTCTGTGGGTCTTTGTTACTGCACACATGGGCTTTCTCTAGTTGCAATGAGCAGGGGTTACTGTTTGTAACCCTATGGTGCGCAGGCTTCTCATTGTGGTGGCTTTTCTTCTGCAGGGCACAGGCTTTAGGTACTTGGGCTTAGTAGTTGTACCAGGGACCTAGGGCACAGGCTCAATAGTTACGGCACACTGGTTTAGTTGTTCCAAGGCATTTGAGATCTTCCCAGACCAGGGATCAAACCCATGTCATCTGCATTGGCAGGCAGATTCTTAATCACTGGACCACCAGGGAAGCCCTATTACCCTATTACTGAACACCTAGGTTGTTTAGAATTGGTCACCTGGTATTCATTGAATATATTCATCTATTTACTTTTTTGATGAATTTGTCCTTGGAATAAATACATTCTTAAAAATAGTTGTATCAAAGCATGTAAACACCTGTATTGCTCTTGATATGTATCAACATTGTCTTGTGGCAGCAGGATATGAAGTTACTAACTTCGCCACAGCTTCATTGTGTTGTGTGTGTGTGTGCATGCGTGCTGAGTCACTTCAGTCATGTCCAACTTTGTGACCCCATGGACTCTGTAGCCCATCAGGCTCCTCTGTCCATGGGATTCTCCAGGCAAAAATACTGAAGTGGGTAGCCAATCCCTTCTCCAGGGGATCTCCCTGACCCAGGGATCGAACCCAGGTCTCCTACATTGCAGGTGGGCTCTTTACCATCTGAGCCACCAGGGAAGCCCACAGCTTCACTGGCATTCCCTCTAATGGTCTTTAGGGCTCTGTTTTATTAACTGCCTTTGTAGCGTATTTCACTCTGTTGTTCTATGAATACCTTAGGCTCACTATGCTGAAACTTGAGGTCATCATTTACTTCCCAAACCAAGCATTCAACTTGACTTCATCATTTCTGTTTGGGGTTTTGTCATTTTATCCAGATATTCTGACTGTGAATCTCCCTTTTCACTTTTCTGTTTCTCAAAGTTTGGGAATTTTTAATCTCTGAAATAGTTCTCAGATATATCTTCTCTTCCACTTTACATTTTTCTTATTTAGAATCTCATTATCTCTTACTGGTATTATTTCAGTAACCTAATAAGACTTCCTGCCTCCTGCCTTCTAATTCTAGGTAGTTTATCTTATACACTGTTAATAGATGACTTTTTAAAGAGTAAGACTTCCATCCTGCCACACCATGTACTTAAGCTTCAGTGGCTGTTGAATCATTTACTAAAGCCCTCAAGCTTTTCAAATGAAGAGTCCCAATCCATTTAACCAGTCCTAAAATAAATTTAGTAGGTTGCTACCAGCACTCTCAAAAAAAAGTCATCAGCATGTATGACATCTTTTCATACTTTATGACATTTGTTCCAGTGTACATGTTTATATACATAAATACAAATATATATACATACACTGACATGTTTATGTATTGAGTCATGATGTAAAACGTTCCTTAACGTGGGTCACTGTCAAATAAGTTTGAAAGCATTGTTCTACAGTGTAGCTTCAGCCTAAATAACTTTAGTCATACTCTTTCCAGTTTTTTCTTCTAGCCAGATCAGAGCACTCCTGTCACAATGCTGAATCGTTCCCAGCTTTGCTCAAGGTTCATTTCACATGTCATCTACCCTGATGTTTTTTCTCATTTCCCTGTTCCAGCCCCAAACACAGAAAACCTGGATATGATCTTGCCTTTTTTCTCTATATCTTGTAGCATTTTGGTTTTCTTATGGCACATTTCACACAGCACATTTTTATTTGTTGTTTGTAGACTACAGATCCCTTGTGGACATAGATTTATATATCTTTTTATTTTCATTTTAGTATAATCTATTTAGAAGATAATTTTAAACTTTATTTAATGAAATATAACACTTCATAAAAAATGAGTGTACCTTATAACAGTAAGATTTTCTGTTTTAAAAAGTGCCATTTGTTGTAAAAATTCTAGAAATAAGTAAGTGAATAGCTTAGTTAGAAATAGCTAAGTGAAGAACTTATAATGCAAAAATAAATATTTGAGGGCTTAATATATATTTGCTAGATATTATATTAAGTACTTAAATTTATTATTTCATCTAATTCTCACAGTTAACTGTGAAGATAACAGGTATCTTTATGATCACCAGTTTGCAGATACAGTGGGAGAAAAACTGACCCTAATCTCATTCACCTGAAGAAAACTATCATTGATACTTTGTTGTGCTTCCACTTTTCTATATGGGTTTATACTTTCTCCCCAATAATGTAGAAATTTAACATGAACCACTTTTCAGTTACATACAGAGATGGTGAACATTTCAGATCATTAAGTAATACATTGACCCTTGAACAGCACAGGTTTGAACTGCTTGTGTTTATTTACACATTGATTTTTTTTCTCTTGAGATTGGTTAAATCTGCAGATGCAGAGGGACCACGTATACAGAGGGCCGATGCTAAATGACCATATGTGTGGACTTTCGATTTCACAGAGGGTTCACATCCCTAACCCCAGTGTTGTCCGAGGGTCAGCTGTAATGTTTTTGCATGAAATAATTATGTTTATAGCTAAATTGTTTTCAGTTATCCACACTGAGAAAAAAATTTTAATGTATCAGTTTTATGTAATATTGCTTACTACTGAGATTGTACATTTTTTTGTTTTTAATTGGTCATATGCCTGTCATGTGACTGTGGTCATTTTTTCTAGTTTTTCCATTTACCTTTTGATTTGTTTCAGTTTTTTGGAGACTTTTCATCAAGTTAAATATCAGTCTTTTCCTTTTTGTTTTCTCTCTTTATATTATGTTCAGAAGGGCTTTCTTTTTTAAAATTAATTTATTTTTTAATTAATTGATTTTAATTGGAGGCTAGTTACAATGTTGTAGTGGTTTTTGCCACACATTGACATGAATCAGCCATGGATGTACATGCGTCCCCCTTCCTGAAGCCCCCTCCTATCTCCCTCCCAATCTCATCCCTCAGGGTTGTCCCAGTGCACCTGGCCTGAGCACCCTGTCTCATGGATCAAACCTGGATTGGTGATCTGTTTCACATATGGTAATATACATGTTTCATTGCTGTTCTGTCAAATCATCCCACCCTTGCCTTCTCCCACAGAGTCCAAAAGTCTGTTCTTTACATCAGTGTCTCTTTTGCTGTCTTGCACATAGGATCATCGTTACCATCTTTCTAAATTCCATATATATGCGTTAATATACTGTATTGGTGTTTCTCTTTCTGGCTTACTTCACTCTGTATAATCGGCTCCAGTTTCACCCACCTCATTAGAACTGATTCAAATGTATTCTTTTTAATGGCTGAGTAATACTCCATTGTGTATATGTACCACAGCTTTCTTATCCATTCTTCTGCTGATGGACATCTAGGTTGCTTCCATGTCCTGGCTATTGTAAACAGTGCTGCGATGAACATTCGAGCACACATGTCTCCTTCAATTCTGGTTTCCTTGGTGTGTACGCACAGCAGTGGGCTTGCTGGGTCATATAGCAGTTCTGTTTCCGGTTTTTTAAGGAATCTCCACAGTGTTCTCCATAGTGGCTGTACTAGTTTGCATTCCCACCAACAGTGTAAGAGGGTGCCCTTTTCTCCACACCCTCTCCAGCATTTATTGTTTGTAATCTTTTTGATAGCAGCCATCCTGACCGGCATGGGATGGTACCTCATTGTGGTTTTGCATTTCTCTGATAATGAGTGATTTTGAGCATCTTTTCGTGTGCCTGTTAGCCATCTGTATGTCTTCTTTGGAGAAATGTCTGTTTAGTTCTTTGGCCCATTTTTTGATTGGATCATTTATTTTTCTGGAATTGAGCTGCATGAGCTGCTTGTATATTTTTGAGATTAATTGTTAGTTGCTTCGTTTTCTATTATTTTCTCCCATTCTGAAGGCTGTCTTTTCACCTTGCTTATAAATTTCCTTCGTTGTGCAAAAGCTTTTAATTTTAATTAGATCCTATTTGTTTATTTTTGCTTTTATTTTCATTACTCTGGGGGGTGGATCATAGAGGATCCTGCTTTGATTTATGTCAGAGAGTGTTTTGCCTATGTTTTCCTCTAGGAGTTTTATAGTTTCTGGTCTTACATTTAGATGTTTAATCCATTTTGAGTTCATTTTTGTGTATGGTATTAGAAAATGTTGTAGTTACATACATTCTTTTACAAGTGGTTGAACAGTTTTCCCAGAACTATTTGTTAAAGAGATTGTCTTTTCTCCATATTCTTGCCTCCTTTGTCAAAGATAAGGTATCCATAGGTGTGTGGATTTATCTCTGGGCTTTCTTATTTCTGGGCTTTGTTCCATTGATCTATATTTCTGTCTTTGTGCCAGTACATACTGTCTTAATGACAGTAGCTTTGTGGTATAGTCTGAAGTCAGGCAGGTTAATTCCTCTGGTTCCATTCTTCTTTCTCAAGATTGCTTTGGCTATTTGAGGTTTTTTGTATTTCCATACAAATTGTGAAATTATTTGTTCTAGTTCTCTGAAAAATACTGCTGCTAGCTTGATAGGGATTGCATTGAATCTATAGATTGCTTTGGGTAGTATACTCATTTTCACTTTATTGATTCTTCTGAGCATGAACATGGTGTATTTCTCCATCTATTTGTGTCATCTTTGATTTCTTTCATCAGTGTTTTATAGTTTTCTATATATAGGTCTTTTGTTTCTTTCACTTTAGTTCAGTTCTGTCGCTTAGTCATGTCCAGCTATTTGCGATCCTGTGGACCGCAGCACGCCAGGCCTCCCTGTCCATCACCAATTCCTGGAGTTCACCCAAACCCATGTCCATTGAGTTGGTGATGCCATCCAACCATCTCATGCTCTGTCGTCCCCTTCTCCTCCTGCCTTCAGTCTTTCCCAGCATCAGGGTCTTTTCAAATGAATCAGCTCTTCACATCAGGTGGCAAAGTATTGGCATTTCAGCTTCAACATCAGTCCTTCCAATGAACACTCAGGATTGATCTCCTTTAGGATGGACTGGTTGGATCTCCTTGCAGTCCAAGGGACTCTCAAGAGTCTTCTCCAACACCACAATTCAAAAGCATCAATTCTTTGGTGCTCAGCTTTCTGTATAGTCAAGCTCTCACATCCAACATGACTACAGAAAAACCATAGCCTTAACTAGACGGACTTTGTTGGCAAAGTAATGTCTGCTTTTTAATATGCTGTCTCAGTTCAGTTCAGTCGCTCAGTCGTGTCCGACTCTTTGCAACCCCATGAATCGCAGCACGTCTAGGCTGGTCATAATTTCCTTCCAAGTAGTAAGCGTCTTTTAATTTCATGGCTGCAGTCACAATCTACAGTGATTTGTAGCCCCCCCAAATAAAGTCAGTCACTGTTTCCACTGTTTCCCCATCTGTTTGCCAGGAAGTGATGGGACCAGATGCCATAATCTTAGTTTTCTGCATGTTGAGCTTTAAGCCAACTCTTTCACTCTCCTCTTTTACTTTCATCAAGAGGCTCTTTAGTTCCTCTTCACTTTCTGCCATAAGGGTGGTGTCATCTGCATGTCTGAGGTTATTGATATTTCTCCTGGCAGTCTTGATTCCAGCTTGTGCTTCATCCAGCCCAGCATTTCTAATGATGTACTCTGCATAGAAGTTAAATAAGCACGGTGACAATATACAGCCTTGATGTACTCTTTCCCCTGTTTGGAACCCGTTGGTTGTTCAATGACCAGTTCTAACTGTTGCTTCTGGACCTCCATACACATTTCTTAAGAGGCAGGTCAGGCGGTCTGGTATTCCTATCTCTTTCAAAAACTTCCATAGTTATATTGTGATCTACACAGTCAAAGGTTTTGGCATATTCAATAAAGCAGAAGTAGATGTTTTTCTGGAACTCTCTTCTTTCTTGATTATCCACTGGATGTTGCCAATTTGATCTCTGGTTCCTCTGCCTTTTCTAAAACAGCTTGAACATCTGGAAGTTCACAGTTCACATACTATTGAAACCTGGCCTGGAGAATTTTGAGCATTACTTTGCTAGCATGTGAGATGAGTGCAATTGTACAGTAGTTTGAACATTCTTTGGCATTGCCTTTCTTTGGGATTAGAATGAACACTGACCTTTTCCAGTCCTGTGGCCACTGCTGAGTCTTCCAAATTTGCTGGCATATTGAGTGCAGCACTTTAACAGCATCATCTTTTAGGATTTGAAATAGCTCAACTGAAATTCCATCACCTATACTGGCTTTGTTTGTAGTGATGCTTCCCAAGGCCCATTTGACTTCACATTCCAGGATGTCTGGCTCTAGGTGAGTGATTACACCATCTTGGTTATCTGGGTCATGAAGATCTTTTTTGTATAGTTCTTCGGTGTATTCTTAACCACCTCTTCTTAATATCGTCTGTTTCTGTTAGCTCCATACCATTTTTGTCCTTTATCGAGCCCATCTTTGCATGAAATGTTCCCTTGTATCTCTAATTTTTTTTGAAGAGATCTCTAGTCTTTCCCATTCTATTGTTTTCCTCTATTTCTTTGCACTGATCCCTGAGGAAGGCTTTCTTATCTCTCCTTGCTATTTGGAACTCTGCATTCAAATGGGTATACCTTTACTTTTCTCCTTTGCTTTTTACTTCTCTTCGTTTCACAGCTATTTGTAAGGCCTCCTCAGACAGCCATTTTGCTTTTTTGCATTTTTTTTCTTGGGGATGGTCTAGATCCCTGTCTCCTATACAGTGTCACGAACTCCGTCCATAGTTCATCAGGCACTCTGGCTATCAGATCTAGACCCTTAAATCTATTTCTCACTTCCACTGTATAATCATAAGGGACTTGATTTAGGTCATACCTGAATGGTCTATTGGTTTTCCCTACTTTCTTCAATTTCTGTCTGAATTTGGCAAGGAGTTTCTGGTCTGAGCCACAGTCAGCTCCGATTCTTGTTTTTGCTGACTGTATAGAGCTTCTCCATCTTTGGCTGCAAAGAATATAATCAGTCTGATTTCAGTGTTGGCCAGCTGGTGGTGTCCATGTGTAGAGTCTTCTCTTATGTTGTTGGAAGAAGGGGTTTATTATGACCAGTGCGTTCTCTTGGCAAAACTCTTATTAGCCTTTGCCCTGCTTCATTCTGTACTCCAAGGCCAAATTTGCCGGTAACTTCAGGTGTTTCTTGACTTCATGCTTTTGCATGCCAGTCCCCTATAATGAAAAGGGCATCTTTTTTGGGGTGTTAGTTCGAAAAGGTCTTGTAGGTCTTCATAGAACCATTCAACTTCAGCTTCTTCAGCGTTACTGGTTGGGGCATAGACTTGGATTACCATGATATTGAATGATTTGCCTTGGAAACAAACAGATATCATTCTGTCATTTTTGAGATTGCATCCAACTACTGCATTTCGGACTCCTGTTGACTATGATGGATACTCTATTTCTTCTAAGGGGTTCTTGCCAACAGTGGTAGATATAATGGTCATCTGCATTAAATTCACCCATTCCAGTCCATTTTAAGTTGCTTATTCCTAAAATGTTGACGTTCACTCTTGCCATCTCCTGTTTGACCACTTCCAATTTGCCTTGATTCATGGACCTAACATTCCAGGTTCCTCTGATCTTGCTCTTTACAGCATCAGACCTTGCTTCTATCACCAGTCAAATCCACAACTGGGTGTTGCTTTGGCTTTGGCTTCATCCCTTCATTCTTTCTGGAGTTATTTCTCCACTGATCTCCAGTAGCATATTGGGCACCGATAGACCTGGGGAGTTCATCTTTCAGTGTCCTATCTTTTTGCCTTTTCATACTGTTCATGGGGTTCTCAAGGCAAGAATACTGAAGTGGTTTGCCATTCCCTTCTCCAGTGGACCACATTTTCTCAGAACTCTCCACCATGACCTGTCCATCTTGGGTGGCCCTACACAGCATGGCTCATAGTTTCATTGAATTAGATAAGGCTGTGGTCCATGAGATTAGATTGATTAGTTTTCTGTGATTGTGGTTTCACTGTGTCTGCCCTCTGATGCCGTCTCTCACCACCTACTGTCTTACTGGGGTTTCTCTTACCTTGGACGTGGGGTGTCTCCTCACAGCCACAGCTGCTGACCTTGGACGTAGGTTATCTCCTCTCATCCGCTCGCCTGATAGATTTATTCCTAAGTATTTTATTCTTTTCATTGCAATGGTAAATGGAATTGTTTACTTAGTTTCTCTGTTTTCTCATTGTTATTGTATAGGAATGCGAGGGATTTCTGTGTGTTAATTTTATATTCTGCAACTTTACTATATGCATTGATTAGGTCTAGTAATTTTCTGGCGGTGACTTTAGGGTCCGCTCTTCTCGGCCTGTCCGCGGGGTCCCTCGCTTGTCTTCTTCCCCCCCCCCCACCCCGCTGCCCATCAGGGAGGGTGAGGAGGAAGGCAGGGGTTGGGTGTGGCTTCTGGCCCTGATCTTCGGTCTCCTGTCCTTTGCCTCGGGGCGTCAGCGGGGGCCGTTGGTCTTCTGACACCGCAGATTGTTCTCGCTTCGCCTTCTCGGCGTTTCTGGTGGTGACTTTAGGGTAAAGGATCATGCCATTTGCAAACAGTGAGAGTTTTACTACTTCTTTCCAATCTGGATTCCTTTTATTTCTTTTTCTGCTCTGATTGCTGTGGCTAAAAGTTCCAAAACTATGTTGAATACTAGTGGTGAGAGTGGGCACCCTTGCCTTGTTCCTGACTTTAGGGGAAATGTTTTCAATTTTTCACCATTGAGGATAATGTTTGCTGTGAGTTTGTCATATATAGCTTTTATTATGTTGAGGTATGTTCCTTCTATTCCTGCTTTCTGGAGAGTTTTTATCATAAATGGATGTTGAATTTTGTCAAAGGCTTTCTCTGCATCTATTGAGATAATCATATGGCTTTTATTTTTCAATTTGTTAATGTGGTATATTACATTCATTTATTTGCAGATATTGAAGAATCCTTGCATCCCTGGGATAAAGCCCACTTGGTCATGGTATATGATCTTTTTAATGTGTTGTTGGATTCTGATTGCTAGAATTTTGTTAAGGATTTTTGCATCTATGTTCATCAGTGATATTGGCCTGTAGTTTTCTTTTTTTGTGACATCTTTGTCTGGTTTTGGTATTAGGGTGATGGTGGCCTCATAGAATGAGTTTGGCAGTTTACCTTCCTCTGCAATTTTCTGGAAGAGTTTGAGTAGGATAGGTGTTAGCGCTTCTTTAAATTTTTGGTAGAATTCACTTGTGAAGCAGAAGGGCTTTCTTATTTGAAGATTATAGCTATTCATATTATCTAGAAACTGAAAGTGAAGTCGCTCAGTCGTGTCCGACTCTTTGCAACCCCATGGACTGTAGCCTACCAGGCTCCTCTGTCCGTGGGATTTTCCAGGCAAGAATACTGGAGTGGGTTGCCATTTCCTTCTCCAGGAGCTCTTCCCGACCCAGGGATTGAACCCTGGTCTCCTGCATTGTAGGCAGACACTTTGCCATCTGAGCCACTAGGAAAGTCCCATATTGTATAGATTTCATGTTAATACTTCAGTGGTTTCATTTTTTTAATTAAAATAGCATTTTATATTATTCAATGATTATATACTTAGTATAAAACAATTTTGATGAATGGAAATTTTTAAACAGTAAAGTGAAATCTTCCATAATCTCACATTCTAAGAGAGTATTAAAAGTGTTGTTGTATATCCTTCTAGGATTTTTTCTTTGCATGTAGTATTATAATTTGGGGGTCAGGGGCCATATTTTATGATTCTGTATCATCATTTTTGGGCTTCCCTGGTGGCTCAGCCTTTGACTGTGTGGATCACAATAAACTGTGGAACATTCTGAAAGAGATGGGAATACCAGACCACCTGACCTGTCTCTTGAGAAACCTGTATGCAAGTCAGGAAGCAACAGTTAAAACTGGACATGGAACAACAGACTGGTTCCAAATAGGAAAAGGAGTACGTCAAGGCTGTATATTGTCACCCTGCTTATTTAACTTATATGCAGAGTACATCCTGAGAAACGCTGGGCTGGATGAAGCACCAGCCAGAGTCCAGATTGCCAGGAGAAGTATCAATAACCTCAGATATGTAGATGACACCACCCTTATGACAGAAAGTGAAGAAGAACTAAAGGGCCTCTTGATGAAAATGAAAGAGGAGAGTGAAAGAGTTGGCTTAAAGGTCAACATTCAGAAAACTAAGATCATGGCATCCGGTCCCATCACTTCATGGCAAACAGATGGGGAAACAGTGGCTGATTTTATTTTTCTGGACTCCAAAATCGCTGCAGATGGTGATTGCAGCCATGAAATTATAAGACGCTTACTCCTTGTAAGGAAAGTTATGACCAACCTAGACAGCATATTGAAAAGCAGAGACATTACTTTGTCAACAAAGGTCCATCTAGTCAAGGCTATGGTTTTTCCAGTGGTCATGCATGGATGTGAGAGTTGGACTGTAAAGAAAACTGAGCGCCAAAGAATTGATGCTTTTGAATTGTGGTGTTGGAGAAGACTCTTGAGAGTCCCTTGGACTGCAAGGAGATCCAACCAGTCCATCCTAAAGGAAACCAGTCCTGCGTGTTCATTGGAAGGACTAATGATGAAGCTGAAACGCCAATACTTTGGTCACCCATGTGAAGAGCTGACTCATTTGAGAAGACCCTGATGCTGGGAGGGATTGGGGGCAGGAGGAGAAGGGGACGACAAAGAACGAGATGGTTGGATGGCATCACCGACTCAGCGGACATGGGTTTGGGTGAACTCTGGGAGTTGGTGATGGACAGGGAGGCCTGGTGTGCCGCGGTTCATGGGATCACAAAGAGTCAGACACGACTGAGCGACTGGATTGAACTGGTGGCCCAGTGGTAAAGAATCCACCTGTAATGCAGATAACATGGGTTCAATCCCTGAGTCAGGAAGATCCCTTGGAGAAGAAAGTAACAACGCAAACCAGTATTCTTGCCTGGGAAATCCATGGACAGAGGTGCCTGGTGGGTACAGTTCATGGGTTCACAAAAGAGTAGGACACAACTTCACAACTAAATAACAAAACATCATAATTTTTGGTGATTTCCATTCTTATTGTTGGGCATTTAAATTGATTTCCAATTTTTTGTGGTAATCTTCTGTGAACAGTTTCACAGATACTCCCCCCCTTACTTATCTATTTAGATGAATTCCTAGAAGTAGATTCCTGGGCCTTGCATATCTATTTAGATAAATTCCTATTAATGAGTTTCCTGGGCCATTATAATAGTATGTATATTGCTAATTTTGATCCATATTTTTTTTCCAAAATCATATTATACTGTCATGTTTTTCTCTAGGCTTCAACGATGCTTGCCTCTTTACTAGCCTTCAAACACTCTAGCTCTTTTCTGCCTCAGGGCCTTTATATTAATACATGCTCTTCTTTCTACCTGGAAGGCTCTTACCTTCCTCCACTTTTTACTTAGGCAGTTCCAACCCAGTCACTCAAGGTTCATCTTTAAAGTGTCAGGACCTCAGAGAAAGCTTCTCTGATGCACTAGGGAATAACCCACATTATTCCCTTTATAGCACTGTGTTTCTTTTACTCATTGCTTAAACCCAGTTTCTAATTTCAGCATTTCATAATGTAATATCTGCCTTCTCCACCAGACAAATCCCATGAGTGCAAGAATCTTTTCTGTTCTGTTCACTGTTGTATACCCAGCACCTAGCAGCTAGGTGCTCAATGAGCATTTTGTTTTATTTATTTTTAAATTGAAGGATAATTGCTTTACAGAATCAGTGAGTATTTTTGGAATAAAATTATGTTGCCATGTTACTCATTAGATAAAGAGAACCAATATATATTCTTACGAAATATGACTTTTGGTTGTTTTTTTGCATTTAAATTAAGATGGCAGGGATTTAACTTGATTTTTCCCAGTTAGCCATTTGTCCCATATCCTACCATTATTCTGTAATTCAGTCTTTTCTGACTTTAAAATATTATAGTTGGTTATAATAAATTCTCAAACCTCTTTCTGGACTTCCTTTTCGGGTACGTTGCTTTGTCAACCTAGGTACCATGACATGCTATTTTAATCATTTTTGCTGTATAGTATATAATTACTTGATAGGCAGGTTCTATTGCATTAACTTTTGTTTCTATCCTGTATTCTCTCAGATAAAATTTTGACTATCTTGCTAAGTTCCAAAGAAGAAAACTCTATTGGAATTTTATTGAATGTACAAAGTAATATTTAGTATTGCCATCAACAAACATTCTTTGTTCTATCCTTTTCAATATTTTATCATTCATTGATCCTGAAAATTACTAAATTTTATTCTTAGGGATTTTTTTTTTATTGCTGTCAGGATAAAATGTTTTTTCTTACTATATCTTATATGTGTTAATTGATGATATAGTAAAAAAACTAATTTGGGGTTTTGTATTATTATTTGTTTTGTACTTTTCTCATAAGTTTTCAGTTCTTTTAGGTTTTTAAGATAAACTAATAACAACTTGTCACAAACCACTTTTAGTATGTTTACTCCAGGATGGAAATATTTCAAAGCTCTCATATTGTTCTGGATTACATTTGTAGTTTGAGATTAGGCATAAATATCTTATTTGCTTGTACTGTCCACAGTTACAGTTGTAAAATTGAGTACAAGTGGAAATGTAGTTAACAGTTTAGGTTGCTTTAGAAAATGAATTAAAATTGTGATTTTTTTCCTGTTAAACCTTTCGTAAAGGATATTGTAAATCAGACTTGACAAAACTGTCTTAGTTCTAAAATGTTGTTTTCCCTGTTTAGGAAGTAGTTCTAAAAGATGGAAGAATTGAAAGATTAAAGTTGGAACTTGAAAGAAAAGATGCTGAAATCCAGAAGCTGAAAAATGTGATTGCTCAGTGGGAGGTTTGTATATATTTAGTGTTGTAAACTAAAAAATTCTACAAATTTGTACATTTTCTGTTTTTATTATACGCAAATATGTTTAATATTTGATAAAAATACTATCTGCTATTTAGGTTTTTAGCTCATTGATTATATATAATCTGAATGATAATGTATTTTTATCATAGTAAAATAGGTATAACATTAAAATTGCCATTTTGACCATTTTTAAGCATATAATTCAGTGGCACTAATTGTTGTATAACCATCACCACTATCTGTTTCCAGAACATTTTCATCATCCCAAACAGAAACTCTGTACCCATTGAACTCCCTATTTTTCCTTGTACTGCAGTCCTTGACCTCTAATCTCTGTGAATTTGCCTGCTCTAGGTACTTCATATAAGTGGAATCATATATTTGTCCTTTTGTGGTCTGTCTTACTTCACTTGCCATACTGTTTTCAACATGTATATCCATGTTATACTATATATCAGAACTTCATTCATTTTTCTGGCTGAATAATACTTCACTGTGTGTTTATACCACTGTTTTTTATTCATCTGTTGGTGGACACTCATATTGTTTCCACCTTTTGGCTATTGTGAATAATATAGCCATGAACATTGATGTTAAGTATCTGAGTCCTTGCTTTCCTTTCTTTTGGTATATAGAATTGTTGAATCATATGGTAATTCTGTGTTTAACTTTTAAAAAAATCTTAAATGTTTTTAATTGGATTATAATTGCTTTACAATGTTGTGTTAGTTTCTGCTGTGCAACAGTGTGAATCAGCTATATGTATACATACATACCCTCCCTCTTGAGCATGCCTCCATCCCACCCTTCTTGGTCATCACAGAGCACCACGCTGTGCTCCCTACGCTAAGTAACCGCTTCCCACTAGCTATCTGTTTTACACAAGATAGTGTATATGATGTCAGTGCTACTCTCTCAATTCATGTGGTAATTCTGTTTAACTTTTTGAGGAACCATCAGACTTTTCCGTAGCAGTTGCACCATGTTACTTTTCCCCCAGCAGTGCATAAGGTTACAGTTTCTTCATACCCTCACCAACACACGTTATTTATACAGTTTATTTTAACCGCAGAACTATTACTCTTCTCCTTTCTCAGGCTTTAAAAAAAAAATCTCTTATTCATCTCAAGTAGCAGTCTTTTTTTGAACTAATATTTCTTCACTCAGCAATTATTTGTTGAATGCCTGTAATATGCCAGGTGCTTTTCTGGGCCTTGTATGAAGAAAAAAATGTCAGGTTCCAGCTCTGACGATTCTTACATTTCCCTTCCTCTTTACTCGTGTCTTTAAGAATCATTCCTGCTAAAAACCCTCCTGAACTTCACCCACTTCTCCCTTTTCTTGTCATTTATATTTTATTTTGCTTTTGTTGAGCACTTACCATGAGTTAGACACAGTGAATGCAAAGGTGAATTAGTAAGAAGCTCATAGTCTAATGGAGACGATAAATCATGTACATAATTGCAGTACAATGCAGAATTTGTGACAGATTTGACAGAGTGTTCTAGAAACAGGAATGAATCTGTTGCTGCTATTGAAAATTGCTAAGGATTTCACCCAAAAAAGAGATAGTTTTCCCACATTGAACAGTGCATAAAAAGGAAAGAGAATGGGAGGAAATGCATTGTTGCTGACATTTAGAGAAATGGGAAGTTGTAGGAGACATTAGAGATGTTAGTTGAGGTGGGAATATGAAGGTATTTGCATTTGAGACAAGGAGAGGGCGATAAAGGTTTTAGAAGGAAAGTGACCTGAGAGTTGTTTTGTGGAAGGCAATGCACATAGCTGAGGCCTGGAATAAACACAAATCTGGTAACATCATTAATAGGTATTGAGTGTTGAGAGGAAGAACACATTTTTAACTGGTTTGGGAAATGGGAACTAACAGATTGTGTTTAGACATGTTGAGTTTGAAATGGCTGTGGATGTGGGCATAGATGTTCAAGATGTTGAACATCTGTGTTGGACACTGTGGAGTCACAACATATGTGTATTTACTTTGTGTTCTCTTTTTCGTGAAGTTAAAAGTACTAATGAGGACACTATATTCCATATGTTCTTTGTTATAAATTGCATAGTACTAGGATTTTGTACTTTTAGGTTTTCACAGATATTAATACATTTCCTGTTCAGGATTATATTTGTAAAACTATGTTATTTTTATGAGCAGTATAAAGAATTTTCATGGGTTATTTTGATCATTTACAATCTTTCCTTTATGAACTGGCTTTAGACCTTGAAGAGTAACTAAAGATATGCCCCCCTATATACACTGATCTGAACCATGGACAAAGGCTTGAGCTGAAGAAACAGTTTGATAAGATATTAACATTGATTGAAGCCCTGAGAGGGAGAATTTCATAATGGATACAGTTCTATATTCCCAGTAGATATATTTCTATATTCATAATGAGTATAGTTGTAATTGACTGTATATGTTTTCCCCTTCATATTTTTGTGTCTCCAGTGGACTTATCTCCCTCCTTCATTTCCTAGCTTCTCAAAAGTCCAAAAGTCCTGCTACCTTTTATGTTCACTATGCTTGCTTCTTCCATTCAGTGTACTGTCTGCAGTATCGCTGAATAACATTATTACTTTATCCTCACCAATTTACTGGACATAATATTTAGTAAAAGTCATGTGCTGGACTTAATTTAAAATACATCAAATTTGTTTTATAAGGAAGATTTTTGAATCTGGTAACTTCTGTACATATCTGTGTACATGTTGAGAGAAGAAATGACAAGTTTCTTATATTAATCTATTTTGTTTGACCTCTATTTCTATAATTATTAAATATATTGTTTTCTCTAATGTATTAATTTATTAAATATTTATAAATAGTTCAGTTTGTGCTATATGTTGAATAAAGGTACTATAGGGGGAAAATTCTCTGGAATCTTGATGTTAATGTGGGAATACAATTCCTAAATTGTTTATAACGTATAACTGTGTTATTTGTATAGTTTGAAGAGAAATTAAGCCATTTTTTAAAAGTTGAAAATAACTGAAAGATATTTCAGTAGATCACTCATTTCAGCCCAAAATTATTTTAACAGTATTTAGTTAATGAAATAACAAAAGATTAGTAAAGCCTTAACTGATCAAATATAGAACTGTACTGTATGGTAACCACTACACGTGGTATAAAATTAATATGCTACATGAATTTTAAATAAAAATAAAATTTTTAATTTGTATAAGTAAAGGTTAAATAAATTAAAAATTTAATAAAACTAAAAACAATTAAAAGTCATTTCAGTAACACTGGCTACGTTTCTAGTGGTTAGTAGTCACATATTGAACAGTGGCAGTTATAGAAAAGAACAGAGAGTTCTAGTATAGTACTGTATAGAACTGTGCATCATTTTTCTTTTTGTTTTCATGTAATTATTTTGAATTGTATAAGGATTTTATTCAAGGAAGAAAAATGACTCTTCAGAAAAATTTAGTTTTATTCTCTTTTCTCCACTTTTATCTTACTCTTGTTTATTCAGTCACCTATAATATTGATATATATATTATTATACTGGGGATTTAAATAATATTTCTGAATACATTTTCCTTCATCTTGGTTCTTTCAGAAGTAATTTATGTCTTTGAGCAAGTCTAGAATTCATAGCTCCATAAATTGGTAATAAGGCATTTATCACATCATATACTTTTTAAAAAATTAAATCTTTTTATTTGATTATTAGGCAAAGTATAAAGAAGTAAAGGCAAGAAATGCACAGTTATTGAAAATGCTTCAGGAAGGTGAAAGTAAGTGATTTCTGTTTTTAGAATTAATCTTAAAAATATTTGAAGATAACTTTCCAAGATGTATGATTTATTAACTCAACAAAATGAAAAGGTTTCCCAAAGTGGTACAAACTGGATTGTTCTTGATAATTTTATGATTACAAGTCTCTCTTACAGCACTTTAGTATTATACAAGTTTACAACTACTGAGGTAAGAAACTCTTGAAATTTCAGTTCTTATAAATTATTGGACTACATTTAGAGGGAAAACAGGAATAACATTTTCTTAAGATTCTATTTATTAATAGAGGAGAAGGCCTATCATCATTTCAGCTTTTCCTTCTCCCCTGTCTCCCTGCCCCCACTCTTCACACTTTAGTGGCCACTCTAAACTTTTGCCTATAGATCACCAGTAGGAAGCCAAGGAACTCAATCAAAAATGACTAGAGATAATAACATTAGTAAAGTTGATGTTATATGAAACTCCCCAAATCAGCTGCATTTCTGAATATGTATACCAAATAGCATTGATCTTGAAAGCTCTGTGAAAAATTTACATTAAGAATAAGTGTGTATTAAATTTGTAAAAGAAAATGATGAACCATATAAGACATAAAGACATGAATAGATGAGAAAATGTTTTATATAGATGAAATTAAGTATAACAATTTCCCTTGTTTACAAATGTTAATGAAATCCCAAATATAGCTCCTGTGAGTACTGTATAGCACTTAAGAAATTAAGAATTTATGAAGCACACCTTAAAAGATAAGTAAACAAGATACCTAAAATTGTTTCAGATATGAAGATATTGGGAGTGGAATTGTCCAACCAAAATTTAAACTATATTAAATAGCAGTTATTAAAACAATATGAGTAAAAACCAGAAATCCTGTCCAATTGAATAGAATAGATAGTCTTAAAGTAGAGTCAAACATTTTTTATAATTTTACTGTTTTTATAATGTAACTTAACTGTTACACAGCTTAACTATGATAAAATAGAAGTTAAATAATAATGGGAAATGACATTATTTGAACAGTTAGATATCAACATCCTGAGATGAATTTAGATTTATGCAAATCACTGAGCTCCATGTGGATCATTTAATGAATAATGTTATGAAAAAAAAATAATGTTTACAAAATACATTTATAATTGAAATTAAGGATATCATTGAATACTGGATGTGTGATTTTTAAATATGTAAAAATAAAGTAGTATTCCTTAGGGAAACAGTTGTAAAAAGTGACAAAGTTAACTGATAAAAACTTACTCTCAAAAATAGACTAAAATGGCTACCATAAGTAATATCGGTGTCCATACTCCATACTATAAGTTGTCCAAATAGAATAATTTTATATAGAACTGTTACATGAAAAATACAGTACATTAGAGTATACAGATATTAGCATTTATAATATGAATGTAAATATAGTCAGTTCTATTATAATACAATATGTGTTCCTAAAAATCACTAACCTTTACAAAATCATACAAAGACCACAAAATTTGTAGAGAAAATGGAATTAGCATACAACATTTAAAGGTTTCATCGATGATACATGAAAAAAATTGGGAACTTAATTAAAAAGGTAACAGTTTTATTCATGTTAAAATGGTTAAACACATAAATATTATAATAAATATGGCACTTTACTTTGAAGACAACCTAAAGTTTGCTGTAGAAGTTGGTTTCAGAAGGGTTGCAGCTTGTGTTTGTTACTATTAAGTGATGGAATGATGGAAAGTAGTGTGGTTCTTGACATAGTGAACTGAAATAGCTGATAATTAATTTCAGGTGTGTGCATGGCTGCAGTTTTCTGTGTTCATGAAATTGTGCTTAAAACAAGTATACAGGTCATGTTATGTTCAAATTGTTCTCTGTATCAGTCTCTTTGAAACACAAAAAAGCATTACAGAAAAACTGTAGTTAAAATATGACATAATTGTTAAAAATCACTTATTTCTCAATGAGTGCTTAATTCTGAGGATGAAGGAGTAGAAAGTATAATTTGTAAAAGTTCCCAGTTTGAGTCTTGAGAGACTGTGATTTGTTTCTTGATACAGCATCTCACCTTAGTGCATATCAAACTGGGAAAAATTTGAATGACAGTGTTACATTGGAAGAGCTGTGGTGATAGAGATTTCTTGCTTTTTTAAAGAGGGAAAAACCTTTAGACAAGTGAATAGTTCTGAAACTAAAGATGTTACATGATTAACTGTGCTCATATGAGCTGTGTTTATTTGATAGTGCTTTCATGGTACGAATTGGGCTTCCTGGGTGGCTCAGAGGTTAAAGCGTCTGCCTGCAATGCGGGAGGCCCAGGTTCAATCCCTGGGTTAGGAAGATCCCCTGGAGAAGGAAATGGCAACCCACTCCAGTATTCTTGCCTGGAGAATCCTGTGGATGGAGGAGCCTGGTAGGCTACAGTCCACAGGGTTGCAAAGAGTCGGACACAACTGAGCGACTTCACTCACTTCCCTTTAATGGTATGAAAAATCAGATGAAGATAATTTTTGTGGGCCTTAGAGTATGCACAATTGACAATTTTAACAATAAAAAAAAAAAGTACGTTTTTCAAATCTTTGACTAGTCTAGGTATTTAAAGTTTTTTTCCCTATGTGAAATGTTTTATTTACTCTGTCCTTATCCTTTTTAGTATAGATGGACAAAATTAATCTTTTATCATAGCTGTACAATTAATATTTTACCACCACAGAAAATGTAAATTTTCCAATGAAAACTGCTGTGGTGATGATAATGATCAGAATTTACCGGTGGAAATAAAGAGGTATATATAGGTTTAGGAATACAGTCATTAAGTATGAGGACAATTTAATCTTTGCCTGACTGCACTGCTGTCTTGGTTCACCAAAAGTATTATTAAAGTATCTGAGTGATTGATAAGATTATACTGCTGTTTTTCCTTTTTTGTCAGTGAAAGATAAAGCAGAAATACTTCTTCAAGTTGATGAATCACAAAGTATCAAGAATGAGCTAACAATACAGGTAAGGAAAACTATTTATTCTTTTGTCCTGAATTAGGAAACTTGACTAAACAAAAAGACAGCCCTTCAGTACTGCAAAAAAATGTTTTAAACTATACTTCATTATCACTGTGCCGTGCTGTAGCAAATGAATGAAGATTCTGTTTACTGTGCTAAGAGAGGTATATATGTCCTAAAGAATAGGGGAAGATAAGGTTCTATTTTAGTTGATGTGGACTATGAATATAGAGACAGAAAGGGCAGATAGAATTTACCACGTTCATGTACTTGATTTTCTCCCCTTCTCAGCCTTATCCTGTGGTCTTGTCTTAGAACAGTGAACTTGTCCTGCCTATCTTTATAATATACAACTGAGCAAAATGCCTGATTGAAATTTTATGTGGGGAGAGAGGTTCTCTTCTGATGCTCTTTAATCTAGTAGTCAAAAATCATCATTGCGAATAAGTGTTAAGAAATACAGAGTATTGATCAAAAAAGTCTCTTTTAATTGAATATTTGGTTATAGGTAACTTCACTTCATGCTGCATTAGAACAAGAAAGATCTAAAGTGAAAGTGTTACAAGCAGAATTAGCCAAATATCAGGTATGCTTTTATAAGTGTTTTCATCACAAATAATACATTTAGAATAGATACATACATGTGAGGATAAATGTACTGTTTTATTCTTAGGCTACAGTTTACTCACCAAATTTGTTATTGGTTATATAGTTTACATATTAGAAAATGTTAATTCTAGATATTGGTATATACAGCAATAACTAAAGTAATTCAACATGGTCTTTGGTGCTACATAGATGATGTGGTGTATGTGCCAGTGCATCCTGTTGAGGGAAGGTATATAATAATGTTCATCCCATTACATTGTAAGTTTGATCATGTGGGTACAGCAATATCTTTTAGATATCTTATGATAAAAATATCTTCCCCCTTTGTAATCAATAAATAATATGTGATATTATAGTTTGAGATTGTGTAAATATTCTTTTCTTTTTACTCAATGGTTTTAGCATTCATTGATGATATTTGTAGCAGTTATTATTTTGGTAGTTACAAAAGAGTGATTTTTCTGATTCTATCATTTCTTCTGCATTTACAAGCTGGCATTGAGTATTTTTTTCTGGATGAAGCCATAAATAATGTCATGGCTTTCTTTCAGTATATGTGTACATGTGTGAATCAATACAAACACATATATTTGTGTATACATATGTATGTGTGTCTATGTCATGATATAAAATGAGTTAATTAGTGTGGAGTCATAGTCAAAAAAGTTTGAAAGCCACTCCTGGTGGACTAGAGAACATAAAAGTTGGTTAGCTCCAGCTTTTGACATCTCATCAGTCCAGGAAGGAAGATTCCCTTTGTCTGGGAAGCTCTGAAAAGGATTGTTGAATTATTATTATTTTTTAAAAAACTCTTGTTTAGAAGCGAAGTAAGAGTTTTAAGCTGTATAACATTGGTAAATATGTATAGTGAGTATCCACCTTGTAGAAAGTTTTTTAGGAACTTTATTTTTTATTTCCCTGCTGTCAGGAAATAAATCTTGTTTTTAATACCTGTCATTATACATCTCAGGTTTTATATAACCTCTTCAGATTTTTTTCCTCTGGATAAATCTTTTCAAAACTTTTATTTGTTCAGGAGTGAATAATAGCATTCTTTATTTGATTTTTTTTTTTTAAAGAAAGTTGGTATGGATATGTTTTTGAACTCTGAGAGGGAAGTTATAGGCAGAAAAAGGATGGAACAAAGAGAAGCTGCCGGCGTTATTAAATGAGTCTGGGTTCCTTGTGCCCCTCATATAACCATCACTCTGAGAAATGTACTTTCACAGGCAAGTCATTCCCAAATTTGGCTGATCATCAGAATCTCTTGGGAACTTTTTGAATTACAGATTGTTCAGCCCACTCCTAATTATCATAAATAAATAGGTTGGGACAAAGTCTGGGCATCAGAATTTTAAAAATATTACTACTTAGGTGATTCTCGTGATTTTAGTTTAGGTACCTTTACCATAGTTTATAAAAATGAAAAATTATTAAATTATTATAAATACCTTTTACCATTAGTGTTAGTCACTCAGTCATGTCTGATTCTTTGTGAGCCCATGGACTGTAGCCTGCCAGGCTCCTCTGTCCATGGAATTCTCCAGGCAAGAATACTAGAGTGGGTAGCCATTCCCTTCTCTAGGGGGTCTTCCCAACCCAGGGATCAAACCCAGATCTCCCACATTCAGGCTGATTCTTTACCAACTGAGCCACCAGGGACGCCCCCATCAAACCATTATTTATGGTTAAAATGGAGGGTAGAATAGTTATGGATGATTAAATTTTCATTTTTGTACTTTTGTGCTTTTCATATTTTTAAAATAAGTATTTGCTTTTTGAATCAGAGTAAGGCAGAAAATGTTTCATTAAAAGTAATTAATGAAAAATTACTTTCTGTCTTTTAAGCTAGAACAAAATCAGATTTCTAATGCTGTCTTATATGAACAGAACTATACAACACTTGAATTGGAAATTGAATTACCCAAAGGGATAAGGATGCAATTCCCCAAATTTGCTGATCATATGGAGCAAGTTGTTTATTTTACCATTGATCAAAATTTTTACTTTTTAAAAAGATCTGGGACAGTGCAGATGAACTGTAAAAAATAAAACACTGGTAATCATAGTAAATCCAGACTAATGCAAATAGATAGCTGTTTTCTACAACCTACTTTAACCATTGATAAAAGCCATGTAAAAATAATTTAGTTGTATATTAATTCAAATTTGCAACAAACTCAAAAAGAAGTTCCTTCCTTTTCATACTCAAAAATGCCTTTGATCTCATTTATTCTTAAAAGGAAAATTCCCTCCAAAAGGTTACTTTCTAAATAATTTACCCTATTTCTTTTTGCAGGGTGGCAGAAAAGGGAAAAGAAACTCTGAATCCGACCAGTGTAGGTGATTCCATTAGCCTTTGAGGTCAACACAAAAGGAAAACTTTCAGGGTTTTGCAAAAATGTATATATTTAATGCTGTGCAACTGCTGAACTATGCAGTTTTTGTTCAAGAAATTTAAAATGATTAGCTCACTAACAGTCTATAATTTTATGTCCTTTTGGCTTAAAGTGAAAAGAATAAAAATAGAATTCCAGGAGAACTCACTGATTATTGTATACTATTCATACTTCTTATCACTTTAGTTTTTCATCAGTCAATAAAATTAACTTACTCTTCCATTAATATGTTTGGTTTTTTAAATTTCAGAAACAATGTGAAAGTATGGTTTTTGTTCATAGCACAATCAGTTACTTGGATTTCAGCTCACTGAATATTTACTTAGCACTTTGTCCATCCTGAACCTTATAGGACATACAGTATATTGCCAAATGACCTATGTTCAGGCAAAACAGAAGATGGGGGTAGGAATGATTACCAAAAATAATTACCATACATATTAGAGTGTGATTTCATATTGTTTGGAAATTGAGAAAACTTGCATGAGATGGTTTTTGGAGGGTGGATACCTTTTCTGTAAATTTTTTGAGAAGCATCCCAGGCAGAAGCAGCAAAATCTGGGCAGAAATATTAGTAAAGAATAGTCTGACTTGACCAAAATGTGACACACTGAGAATAGGAAGGGTGTTGACTAGGGGGGAGTGAAGATAGACTTGTCATTGGTATAATCAATTAGTAGTTTATGGGATTGAACTTTTTTTAGTGTAGTCAGTGAAATACAAATATGATTCATTAAAATACAGAGAGTTTTTTTGTTTTATAACAAAGATAAACATGTAAATACTGGTACTGGCCTCCAAAACCAACACTGTAAGAAAGACTCCCTTCATGACAGTCTTCAGGAAAAATACTTTATGTCATCATTACTTATATGTCTGGCTTCTTCCATCAGGTTACATGAACCTTGCAAAGAACTGTGACTTACTATTCTCAATGTTTAGTTCTCTATGTGGCACAAAGTAGATGTTAAATAATTATTTGTTTAATTGATAAAGTAGTGAAGATTTTAAAGATAATTTCCAATTTACCTTTGATTAAGAGTAGGTGCCATCAGAACCTAATTAATTAATTATATTTGGTAATCCATGATACCATACTTTTCTACCCAGTGATGAACAAAATCAGATTTCTCATGTTGACTTGTATAAACAAGCTATTCAATAGAACTTGAATAGTTTTGATTATAATTGAATTACCAGCGCCCATCATATTATCATCTGCTTTTGATTATCTACCTGTACACTATCCGTTTGGTACATTATCTAACATCTAGCACAGTGCTTGGCACATATTTCAATAAATATGCCGTTTTCTACTAGTGGGAATATCAGGCTTCACCGGTGGCTCAACAGTAAAGAATCCGCCTGCAACGCAAGAGATGCGGGTTCAGTCCCTGGGTTAGGAAGATGCCCTGGAGAAAGAAATGGCAACCCACTCCAGTATTCTTACCTGGAAGATTCCATGGTCAGAGGAACCTGGCTACCATCCATGGATTTGCAAAGAGTCGGACATGACTTGGTGACTAAATGATGACAACTAGTATGTATATAGTTTAAAATCACCTAGGCACATAGAAAATTGCATTGATTATTCCTTTTGCCTTGAATATTTTCAGGAGTACTGCATTCATGACTTTGTTTTTTCCTCTGAATTTTTTTTCCCTTGATTTGTGTATCCACTCCTATGGATAATCTGTTACTTCCAGGCCAGTGTCTCAACAGAGAAAGCTTTATCTAGTAAGAGATAGAAAAGACAGTCAGTGATCGGTTAATGAATTCTGTTTGATTTCTCAGGCATTCTGTGTTATTAAATACCATTCCTAAGATTCTTTTTCGTTTCCTGAATGTTCAGTGAAATTATTGATAGCTTATTATGTGCTAGGCACTGTGCCAAGTACTAGAGATGTAAATATGTCCACAATGAATTGGAAGAAAATAGAAATATAGAGAAATATTCATAAAATATTCCAGTAAATAATGATATATTCAAATTGCTATTGGGGTACAGAAGAAAATACATGTTATTATTTTAAATATTTTAGATACCTTCTATGGGATTTTTTACATTTTCTATAGTATGTTAGTAATAACCAACAGTCATGAACTACAGCTGTGTTCAAGTCCCTATATAGCTGTATGGCCTTGGCTCATACTAAATATGCATGGAATTGCAGCATGAAATTTGGTATCAAATGAGAACAGCTAGTGAAAGTATTGGGTAAAAAACTGTGTAAGATGTCATTTTTACCTTCAAATTATTTTCCATCTAATTGAATAAAAGCATAGCACATAAGTAACTAAAATTCAAGATAGAATACAGTAGATTCCATAACAATTATATGGAAGTAAGAGAGTATATTTGTTCAGTGTATTTTTTATTCTTATTAAAACAATTATGTTTTAATTGGTTAATAGGTAGCTTTCCCAAAGAGTTTTAAAGGGCAGAGGTTGTTTGATGAGAAAGGAAAATTTAAAAAGTCGGGTAAAGGAAAAGCAATGTATGTGTTCAGGGAATAGAAAGATAGCAAGGCATGTGTTGAGAAAATTGAGTGTCTTCATTTTCCCTGGAGCATAGGAAAGTAATGAGATAGCCAGAAAGGTTATTTGGGGATAGCTACCCTTCATCTGAAATTTTAGATTAAGAAATCTATGCATAATTTGGTAGGCATGTGGAAACCATTAAAAGTTTATATACAGAGAAGTAATGTAATCAAAGTTGTCCTTTAAGAAGATTGAAAAGGCAGTGATGTAATAGGAATTATTGAAGAATAAATTTGGAAATATCAAGGAAGTTTTTGCAATAGTAGAAACAGGAGGTAAAGAGGTGGCAGTGAGATTCAGAAAATGAGATGAAAAAACATTCTGAGGGTGGAATCAAACAAACTGGGGTAGAGGAGAAGAACAAGGGCATCAGAGATGAAAACAAGATCTCAAGCCTAAATGAGAGTAAGTGTGAGAGTGCCATTAGTAGGGTACAGTGATGGAGGAATTGACTTTTGATTTTTTAAGCTGGGTTTGCCTACAGAGTATCTAAAAGTAAGAGTCCAAGAAGTTGGAAATACAGATCTGGTCCTTTGAAGGAAGGCTGGAGTTACAGATTTGGGATCCATCTACAATTAAGTTGTATAAATAGTTGATATACCCAAAGGAAAAAGGTTTTGAAGAGAAATATTGCTGAGAGCAGACTGGAAATGGTAGGAAACAGGTGAGAAAGGTGGGAGATGTGGTAATGAATGTTGCATAGAGGTCTCAAGTTATGTCTGAGAATAACTATTCAATTTAACAACTAAGGAATATGACCTTCAGAATAGCTTTTTCAATGGCACAGAGCAAGGCATTGAGGAAAAAACTCTTAACACTTTTTTGGCAGTTACAAGACAGGGGCTCCAAGGTGCTTCAAGGGACTACAGAATTGAGTGAGGGTTGGTCAGTTTAAATTTAAGACTTTTGTGACAATATGTTCATGAACCAAAATGAGCCAGTTAAGAAAAGAATGAGACTAGGGGAATGGTTGGAGAAGGCAATGGCAACCCAGTCCAGTACTCTTGCCTGGAAAATCCCATGGGTGGAGGAGACTGGTAGGCTGCAGTCCATGGGGTTGTGAAGAGTCGGACTTGACTGAGCGACTTCACTTTCACTTTTCACTTTCATGCATTGGAGAAGGAAATGGCAACCCACTCCAGTGTTCTTGCCTGGAGAATCTCAGGGATGGCGGAGCCTGGTGGGCTGCTGTCTGTGGGGTCTCACAGAGTCAGACACAACTGAAGTGACTCAGCAGCAGCAACAGCAGCAGCAGCAGAGGAATGGTGGGCTTGCTTCAGAGCTCATCAATTAAGTATTTACTTTGTTGTTGTTGTTTAGTCACTAAGTCTTGTCTGACTCTTTTGCATCCCCATACCCTGTAACCTGCCAGGCTCCTCTATCTATGAGATTTCCCAGGAAAGAATACTGGAGTGGGTTGCCATCTTCTTCTCCAGGGGATCTTCCTAACCCAAGGATACAACCCATGTCTCCTGCACTACAGGTGGATTCTTTACCGCTGAGCCACCAGAGAAGCCCTAAAATCACCTGGGAGATTTATAAAAGAAAAAGTACCAACACGTGTGCCTCATCCAATACTAATTCATCAGAATCGGTGAACAGTGGGGCCCAGAAATAAATATTTCTTACACTTCCAAGTGGATTAATTGGATGCTAATTGTGTAGCATCCAACTTGGATACCAACTACCACTTGAACAGAGAAACTCAATACATATGTCAAACAAATGCATTTTGGTTGTTTTGAGTGGGACATTTTATAAGGTACACGGCAGTTTGTCTTAAGACTTAACATTCTGCCAAAATTTTTGCAGAATTTCTATCAGTTATGGAGATCATTAAATTTATCACAAGTGATAGTGTATGGAGATCATTAAATTTATCGCAAGTGATAGTGTATGCTTCTGTACTATTTTACAGTAAACGTATTATTTTTATAACTTTTAATAAAAGATAAAAACATTCAATAATTACATTTTATAAGATAAATTTGCATTGCAGGCAGATTCTTTATCACTAAGCCACTTGGGAAGCTCTAGGTATTTATTTGCCCTTGTGTAATTTGGTTTCCTTATCAACAGTTTGATTCATAGTTTAATTCTAAATTAAGCTGGTTTCTGTTAATGGAGTTATTGCCTTTTGCATATAACAGTTTAAGAATGTTTAAACAGAACTCAAGGGCTTAGAAAAGAAATATAAAATGGTTTTGTGATCAGACATTAGTAAACTTCAATGAAGAAATAATTCCTGAAGCAACAGACAGAAAGTGAATGATCCTCCAAAGTCTGTAAATTACTGAGGGATTGTCCTGGGGTAAATTTTTAATTGAATTTAAAATGTTATTTACGTAAAGTTAACACTCGCTTCTAGTATGGTTGTTATAAAGTAGATACCCATATGTACTACTAGCAACCTTGTACTTAGATTTCTGCCTTTTGGAAAAGTGCTATAGTAATACGTTTCAGGAGCCAGAAAAATGTTTATACCCACTGATGCCCAATATTGGATAATTTATCCTAAGAAAACAGTTTGAGAGAAGAATAAACTTTAAAAGATCTATACAGGTGTAACAGTAAGTATAACAGGGAACCATGGAGTAACCCAGATGTAGTTTCAGTGCCTAATATAAATATCCAACTCAAATGATAACACATCAATGGGATTACTATATAGCCTTTTAGAAAGGTATAACTGTAAAAACATTGAATATCTTGAACAAAGTTTAAGTACAAAGACAAAATAAAAATTTGTACAGTTATTATAGCTAATGTGAAAAAATATATATGTATATGGATAAATTGGAATGTAGTAATTCCCAAATAAAACTGCTTGTGTTGGGATGGGGGAATATGGAAAAGTATGGATGGGTTTTCCCCCTAAATTTTATCTAACATACCATTTTTTTGTAATTAAAAAAAGGAAAAAATACTGCTGCTTGGATTTGTGTTCAGTAATTTCCTGTTATGGAAGTAGGTTATAGTAACTTGTTTATTTTTTTGACATGTTCAACTGAATTGTGTTAATATACAACATCTCCTGGACATGGAGGTTTTGTTTTTTAATCTAGGACTCTTCACTATAAGAGAACTGAACCAGGGAAGGCGGCTTTGTGAATCAAAATAACTGTGAGGGTGCAAGAAAACTTGTAAAATTGTAGTCATTTTAATGATTTTTCCTTGCTTGATGATTTCCTTTTGATGATTTTCCTAGCTTGATGTTTCCCTTGTTATACTTCATTCAAAAAATTTCAGAACTTTAGAAGTTTTATTAGTGACATCTATTCAAAAATTAGTTTTTTGATATGTGTATTACAAACTAAAATGTGAATTATGTTATTGTATAAATTATGGTATGCTCCCTACTCTGAACTGGTTAAAGAAGATGTAATTTTCTTCTTGATACCTCACTGTACATAATATGTAGTGATTATACCATTTTATATAAAATTAATTTTTATAACTTTATTGAGATACAGTTAGCATACAACTGCACATGATATATGGAATAAGTAAACATAATCTGATTTTAGTACTTTGAAATTTGTTAAGATATGCTTCATGCACCAATGTATCATCTAACTAGTATATGTTATGTGTGGGCTCAAAAAGAATATGTATTATGCAGTTGTTGGGTGCAGTATTCTACAATGTACAGTTAGATTGAGTTTCTTCAAATCTGCTATATCCTTAATTATTCTCTCTGCTTTTTCCTATCAGTTATTGAGACACATATGTTCAAATCTGACAGTGATTGTGGATTTGTCTACTTTTTAAAAATGTTTGTCAGTTCTACTTTTGAGGTACATACAAATTAAAATTGCTTTCTATTCTTGGTGATTTTATTTTTACAAAGTGACTGTCACTAATATGTTTCTTTGCCTTAAAAGTATTTCATCCAATATTATATCCACATTAGTTTTTAAATAGATGTTTTCTAAATAGCACAGTACGCTGTTGTTAAAAATCCCAGTCTGACAAACTTTATTTTGGATTAATTTTCTCATTTTCTTTGAGTGACTGACTTCCTGACCTCTTCCTTTGTTCGCCCTTCAGTGCTTTTAAGAAGTCCATCAACCTTTTAGCTTTTCAAACAGAAAAGTTTGTCTAAATAAGCTGGTTTATCATATCCCTGGAAAAGGAAAAATAAAAATTCTATTTTTTCTATTTCCTTAATGGACTTATAATTACCATTTATAGTACAAAAAGTTGATTTCAGATACAGAGTTGACATTTTTTAAAATTTCTTTTTCCAATTTGTTAGTAAATTTTGTTCTTTAAAAAAAAATTTTTTTTAATTGGTGGAAAATTTCTTTCCAGTTTTGTGTTGGTTTCTTCTGTACAGTGGGGCTTCCCCGATTGCTCAGTATCTGCTTGCTAATGCAGGAGTGTGAAGTGTGAAAGTTGCTCAGTTGTGTCTGACTCTTTGCCCACCCCATGGACTCCATAGAATACTCCAGGCCAGAACACTGGAGTGGATAGCCTTTCCCCTCTCCAGGGGATCTTCCCAACCCAGGGACTGAACCAAGGTCTCCCTCATTTGCTTTTGAACTGTGGTGTTGGAGAAAACTCTTGAGAGTACCTTGGACTGCAAGGAGATCCAGCCAGTCCATCCTAAAGCAGATCAGTCCTGGGTGTTCATTGGAAGGACTGATGTTGAAGCTAAAACTCCAATACTTTGGCCACCTGATGTGAAGAGCTGACTCACTGGAAAAGACCCTGGTGCTGGGAAAGATTGAGGGCAGGAAGAGAAGGGGATAACAGAGGATGAGATGGTTGGATGGCATCACCGACTCAATGGACATGGGTTTGGGTAGATTTCGGCAGTTGGTGATGGACAGGGAGGCCTGGCGTGCTGTGATTCTTGGGGTCACAAAGAGTCAGACACGACTGAGCGACTGAGCTGAACTGAACTCCCCCATTGCAGGCAGATTCTTTACCAGCTGAGCCACAAGGGAAGCACGAGAATACTGGAGTGGGTAGCCTATTCCTTCTCCAGGGGATCTTTCCAACTCAGGAATCAAACCAGGGTCTCTTGCATTGCGGGCAGATTCCTTACCAGCTGAGCTATTAAGGAAGCGTGGGTTCAATCCCTGGGTGAGGAAGATCCCCTGGAGAAGGAAATGGCAACCCACTCCAGTCTTCTTGCCTGGAATATCCCATGGACAGATGGTCCATGTGGTTGCAAGGTACCAGACAGCGCTGAGCATGCACACTGCTCTACAACACTAATCAGTCATAATTATATATATCCCTTCCCTCCTGAGCCGCCTCCACTCCCCCCCGTCCCATCCCTCTAGGTCATCACAGAGCACCAGGCTGAGCTCCCTGTGTTATTTAGCAACTTCTCAGTAGCTATTTTACACATGATAGTGTATATATGTCATTGCTACTTTCTCAGTTTGTCCCATCCTCAGCTTCCCTACTGTGTTCACAAGTGCATTCTCTGCTAGGTTCATCAGTAACCATTTTTCTTGACTCCATATATATGGCTTAATACACAATACTTGTTTTCTCTTTCGGACTTACTTCACTGTTTAAGAGGCTCTAGGTTCATCTACCTCACTACCACTGACTCAAATTCATTCCTTTTTATGGCTGAGTAATATTCCATTGTATAAATGTACCACAACTTCTGTATCCATTCATCTGTTGATGGCATCTAGGTTGCTTCCATGTCCTGGCTGTTGTAAATATTGCTTCAGTGAACTTTGGGGTACATATGTTTTTCAGAATTGTGGTTTTTCTGTGTATGTGCTGAGTAGTGGGATTGCTGGGTCGTACAGTAGGTTTATTCCTAGTTTTTAAAGGAATCTCCATACTGTTTTCATAATGGCTATATCAGTTTACATTCCCACTAACAGTGCAAGAGGTTTCCCTTTTCTCTACGTCCTCTCCAGCATTTATTATTTGTATATTTTTTGATGATGGCCATTCTGATTGGTGTGATGACATGCCTCACTGTAGGTTTGATTTGCATTTCTCTAAGGACTGATGCTAAAGCTGAAACTCCAATATTTTGGCCACCTCATGCAAAGAGTTGACTCATTGGAAGAGACTCTGATGCTGGGAGGGATTGGGGGCAGAAGGAGAAGGGGACGACAGAGGATGAGATGGCTGGATGGCATCACCAACTCGATGGACGTGAGTTTGCGTAAACTCTGGGAGTTGGTGATGGTCAGGGAGGCCTGGCGTGCTGTGATGCATGGGGTCGCAAAGAGTTGACTGAGCGACTGAACTGAACTGAATAATGAGCAATGTTAAGCATCTCTTCATGTGTTTATTGACCACCTGTATGTGAGTTGACATTTTTAAATAACGCATTTAAGGGCCTGTCATTAAAGCAGGTATTGCTGGAGAGAAAAATAGCCAACAAATGGAGTTGAGGTTACTTTTCTTTAACAGTGTGGTTCATTTTGAGGCAGTGATTCTAATGTTACCAAATACAATGTTGTCTAGTTGCCTGATACTGAGACATCTTTGGTTTCTGTGAAGAACTGTGCTACTCATACTATTTAACATCTAGACTTAGGTAAGAGAAAAGGGATTTTTGTTAATATTGTTTGGTCAGAATAGCAGGTTTTTTTCCTGCTTATTTCTAAATGTTATAGTATCAGCCTTTTATACCTATATATCAAACAATATTACCATGGGATATTATGGTGAGTCAATTCTCCAATGACTTGAAAACTTCAGCCAGTCATGTTCACTGTTAGGCTAAAAAGCAAAACAACAGACTTAGGGGAAGAGTGTGTGTGTGTATGTGTGTGTAATCATCACACACAAATATTCTTAACAGCCCCTTGCTCTAATTTGCCCATGAAGTCTGTGCTCTTATCTTTTATCAAGAATTTGCATCTACAGCCTCCCAAGTCAAAAGAAATAGAAGTAAAAATTTTAAATGAGACCTAATCAAACATAAGCTTTTGCACAGCAAATAATAATAATAAGCAAATGAAAAGATAACCTATGAACTGGGAGAAAATATTTGTGAATGATGCAGCCAACAAGGGATTAATTTCAAAAACATGCAGACAGCTCATATCAGTTTAGTCGTTCAGTTGTATCCGACACTTTGCGACACCGTGGACTGCAGCACTCCAGGCTTACTTGTAAATCACCAACTCCCAAAGCTTAATTAAACTCATGTCCACTGAGTCAGTGATGCCATCCAACCAACTCATCCTCTATCATCCCCTTCTCCCACCTTCAATCTTTCCCAGAATCAGGTTCTTTTCCAATGAGTCAGTTCTTTGCATCAGGTGGCCAAAGTATTGGAGTTTCAGCTTCAGCATCGGTCCTTCCAATGAATATTCAGGACTGATTTCCTTTAGGATGGACTGGTTGGATCTCCTTGCAGTCCAAGGGACTCTTTCAAGAGTCTCCTCAGACACCACAGTGCAAAAGCATCAATTCCTCTGTGCTCAGCTTTCTTTATAGTCCAACTCTCACATCTATACATGACTACTGGAAAAAACATAGCTTTAACTAGATGGACCTTTGTTGGCAAAGTAATGTCTCTGCTTTTTAATATGCTGTCTAGGTTGGTCACAACTTTTCTTCCAAGGAGCAAGGCTTTTATAATTTCATGACTTCAGTCACCATCTGCAGTGATTTTGGAACCCTCCAAAATAAAGTTTGTCACTGTTTCCGTTGTTTCCCCATCTACTTGCCATGAAGTGATGGGACCAGATGCCATGATTTTCATTTTCTGAATGCTGAGCTTTAAGCCAACTTTTTCACTCTCCTCTTTACTTTCATCAAGAGGCTCTTTAGTTCCTCTTCGCTTTCTGCCCTAAGCGTGGTGTCATCTGCATATCTGAGGTTATTGAGATTTCTCCTGGCAATCTTGATTCCAGCTTGTGCTTCATCCAGTCCAGCGTTTCTCATGATGTATTCTGCATATGTTAAATAGGAGGGTGACAATATACAGCCTTGACATACTCCTTTCCCAATTTGGAACTAGTCTGTTGTTCCATGTCCAGTTCTAACTGTTGCTTCTTGACCTGTGTACAGATTTCTCAGGAGGCAGGTCAGGTGGTCTGGTATTCCCATCTCTTGAAGAATTTTCCACAGTTTATTGTGATCCACACAGTCAAAGGCTTTGGCATAGTCAATAAAGTGAAGTACATGTTTTTCTGAAACTCTCTTGCTTTTATGATGATCCAACAGATGTGTTGGCAGTTTGATTGCTGGTTCCTCTGCTTTTTCTAAATCCAGCTTGAACATCTGGAAGCTCACGGTTCATGTACTTTTGAAGCCTGGCTTGGATAATTTTGAGCATTACTTTACTAGCGTGTGAGATGAGTGCAATTGTGCGGTAGTTTGAGCATTCTTTGGCATTGCCTTTCCTTTTCCAGTCCCGTAGCCACTGCTGCGTTTTCCAAATTTACTGGCATATTGAGTGCAGCACTTTCACAACATCATCTTTCAGGATTTGAAACAGCTCGACTGGAATTCCATCACCTCCACTAGCTTTGTTCGTAGTGATGCTTCGTAAGGCCCACTTGACCTCACATTTCAGGATGTGTGGCTCTAGGTGAGTGATCACACCATCGTGGTTATCTGGGTCATGAAGATCTTTTTTGTATAGTTCTGTGTATTCTTGCCACCTCTTCTTAATATCTCCTGCATCTGTTAGGTCCATACCATTTCTGTTCTTTGTGCCCATCTTTGCATGAAATGTTCCCTTGGTATCTCTGATTTTCTTGAAGAGATCTCTAGTCTTTCCCATTCTGTTGTTTTCCTCTATTTCTTTGCATTGATCACTGAGGAAGGCTTTCTTATCTCTCCTTGCTGTTCTTTGGAAGTCTCTGTTGAAATGGGTTTATCTTTCCTTTTCTCCTTTACCTTTTGCATCTTTTCTTTTCTCAGGTATTTGTAAGGCCTCCTCAAACAGCCATTTTTCCTTTTTGCATTTCTTTTTCTTGGGGATGGTCTTGATGGATGGTCTCCTGTACAATGTCACAAACTTCCATCCATAGTTCTCCAGGCACTATCAGATCTAATCCCTTTAATCTATTTGTCACTTCTGCTGTATAATCGTAAGGGATTTGATTTAGGTCACATCTGAACGGTCTAGTGGTTTTCCCTACTTTCTTCAATTTAAGTCAGGTCTGAATTTGGCAATAAGATCTGGGCCACAGTCAGCTCCCAGTCATGTTTTTGCTGACTGTATAGAGCTTCTCCATCTTTGGCTGCAAAGAATATAATCACTCTGATTTTGGTATTGACCATCTGGTGATGTCCGTGTGTAGAGTCTTCTCTTGTGTTGTTGGAAGAGAGTGTTTGCTACGACCAGTGCATTATCTTGGCAAAACTCTCAGCCTTTGACCTGCTTTGTTTTGTATTACAAGGCCAAATTTGCCTGTAACTCCAGGTATCTCTTGACTTCCTACTTTTGCATTCCAGGCCCCTATAATGAAAAGGACAAATAGCTCAAACAAAAATGATCAGAAGACCTAAATACATTTTCCCAAAGAAGACATACAGATGGCCACCAGGCACATGAACAGATGTTCAACATCATTAATTATTAGAGAACTGAAAATCAAAACTACAATGAGGTATCACTTCACACCAGTGAGAAAGGGCCATCATAAAAAAGTCTACAAATAATAAATACTGGAGAAGGTATGGAGAAAAGGGAACCCTCTTACACTGTTGGTGGGGATGTAAATTGGTGTAGCCATTATGGAGAACAGTATGGAGATTTCTCAGGTAAACTAAAAATAGAGCTACTATATAGACCAACAATCTCAGTCTTAGAGACATACTCAGAAAAGGTGAAAACTCTTTAATGTGAAAAGGAACATGCACCCTGATATTCATAGCAGCACTACTTATAATAGTCAAGACATGGAAGCAACTTTGTCACTCAACACATGAATGGATAAAGATGTGTGGTGTACACACACACAAAATATGAATTACTATTTCTGCCATAAAAAAAGAATGAAGTAATGCTATTTATAGCAACGTGGATGGACCTGCTATTGTTCAGTCTCTCAGTCGAGTCTTAGTCTTTGTGGCCCTATGGACTACAGTACGTCAGGTTTCCCTGTCCTTCACTATCTCCTGGAGTTTACTCAAATTCTTTGTCGATGATGCTATCCAACCATCTCATCCTCTGTCACCCTCTTTTCCTCCTGCCCTCAATCTTTCCCAGCATCAGGGTCTTTTCCAGTGGGTCAGCCCTTTGCATCAGGTGGCTAAAGTATTAGAGTTTAAGCTTCAGCATCAGTCCTTCCAGTGAACACTGATTTCCTTTAGGATTGACTCATTTGATCTTGCTGTCCAAGGGACTCTCATGAGTCTTTTCCAGCACCACAGTTCAAAAAGAAACAATATTCCAATACTTAAAACTGCTTTAGCCCTACTTTCCATTTTGGCATCAACTGCTGACTTATAAAGAATCAATGAATGTCTTGAAATTGCAGTAACATTAAGGCTATAGTACTTTTTAAACCACTTTCTTAACCTGTGTTATATGGAAAAAACATTTCCCTAATTTAGGATGATGTTAAATTGCAAGGTTCTTAAATTCAGATAGTTAATATCTGGGTTTTTGTTGTTTAGAATTTTTTGAATTGTTGATTCTTTGGACTAGCTGACCTTTCACTTTATTTCTACATGAATGACATTCATGACAGTTTTATAAATGAAACGTTGAAAAAGAGGGGTACTTCTACATAGGGCAAGAAAATTTATGGCATAATATGATTTTTATCTTTCAAATGCTGGTACAAGCCCGTTTTTCTGCTGTAGCACTTACTGTGATACAAGTTTACTATAAATAAGCTGCACTCTACCACAAACGTTTTATCTTACTTGAAGCCTGGATATCCCAAGAACACAGATAACCCTTGACATCTTGTTGAATAGCAGACATTTCGTCTTACACATTCCATGGATCTCAGAATTTGGAGGTGACTTTCTTATTCTTTAACGCCCAAGCAATTTTTTTGCTAACCTTTGTAAGCCAAAGCTCTTTTGAAGCTTATACCATAAGTATAATTTTTCCAAAAATTAAAAATTTAAAACTTACCTAGGAGCTCAACAAACCTCAAGCCTAAGAAAATGAAGGAAATGACACCAGGCACATCATACTCAATTACTCTAATCTAGTGACAGAAAATTTTATAAGCAGCCAGAAAAAAAAAAAAAAAGACACATTGCTTACAGAGAAAATAAGATGAGGTTGAAAGCAGATGTCTCATTATGAACAAAAGAGGTAAGAAGACAGTAGAGCTACATCTTAACTGAAAGAAACGAATTGTCAATCTACAATTCTATACTTAGCAAAAATTCCTTTTAAAACTGAAGAAAAATAGACATTTCAGAGAGAAAAAGGGTGAAAAAATTCATCACTAGAAGATGTACTACAAGGAATGCTGAAGGAAGTTCTTTTATGCAGAAAGAAAATTATAGCCAATAGAAATATGGATATATATATATATATATATATAAAGGCATTAAATGCATAGATAGGGTAATAGACTCCATGGGTAAATATATATGATATTTTTCTTTTGAATATTCAGTTCAATCGCTCAGTTGTGTCCAACTCTTTGCAACCCCATGAATCGCAGCACGCCAGGCCTCCCTGTCCATCACCAACTCCCGGAGTTCACTCAGACTCATGTCCATCGAGTGAGTGATGCCATCCAGCCATCTCATCCTCTGTCATCCCCTTCTCCTCCTGCCCCCAATCCCTCCCAGCATCAGAGTCTTTTCCAGTGAGTCAATTCTTTGCATGAGGTGGCCAAAGTACTGGAGTTTCAGCTTTAGCATCAGTCCTTCCAAAGAAATCCCAGGGCTGATCTCCTTCACAATGGATTGGTTGGATCTCCTTGCAGTCCAAGGGACTCTCAAGAGTCTTCTCCAACATCACAGTTCAAAAGCGTCAATTCTTCCACGCTCACCTTTCTTCACAGTCCAACTCTCACATCCATACATGACCACTGGAAAAACCATAGCCTTGACTAGACAGACCTTTGTTGGCAAAGTCATGTCTCTGCTTTTGAATATGCTATCTAGGTTGGTCATAACTTTTCTTCTGAGGAGTAAGCATCTTTTAATTTCATGGTTGCAGTCACCATCTGCAGTGATTTTGGAGCCCCCAAAAATAAAGTCTGCCACTGTTTCCACTGTTTCCCCATCTATTTCCCATGAAGTGATGGGACCAGATGTCATGATCTTCATTTTCTGAATGTTGAGTTTTAAGCCAACTTTTTCACTCTCCACTTTCACTTTCATCAAGGGGCTTCTTAGTTCCTCTTCACTTTCTGCCCTAAGGGTGGTGTCATCTGCATATCTGAGGTTATTGAGATTTTTCCTGGCAATCTTGATTCCAGCTTGTGCTTCTTCCAGCCCAGCGTTTCTCATGATGTATTCTGCATATAAGTTAAATAAGCAGGGTGACAATATACAGCCTTGATGTACTCCTTTTCCTATTTGGAACCAGTCTGTTGTTCCATGTCCAGTTCTAACTGTTGCTTCCTGACCTGCACACAGATTTCTCAAGAGGCAGGTTAGGTGGTCTGGTATTCCCATCTCTTTTAGAATTTTCCACAGTTTATTGTGATCCACACAATCAAAGGCTTTGGCATAGTCAATAAAGCAGAAATAGATGTTTTTCTGGAACTCTCTCACTTTTTCCATGATCCAGCAGATGTTTGCAGTTTGATCTCTGGTTCCTCTGCCTTTTCTAAAACCAGCTTGAACATCTGGTTCACATATTGCTGAAGCCTGGCTTGGATAATTTTGAGCATTACTTTACTAGCGTGTGAGATGAGTGCAATTGTGCGGTAGTTTGAGCATTCTTTGGCATTGCTTTTCTTTGGGATTGGAATGAACACTGACCTTTTCCAGTCCTGTGGCCACTGCTGAGTTTTCCAAATTTGCTGGCATATTGAATGCAGCACTTTCACAGCATCATCTTTCAGGATTTGAAACAGCTCAACTGGAATTCCATCACCTCCACTAGCTTTGTTTGTAGTGATGCTTTCTAAGGCCCACTTGACTTCACATTTCAGGATGTCTGGCTCTAGGTGAGTGATCACACCATCGTGGTTATCTTCGTTGTGAAGATCTTTTTTGTATAGTTCTTCTGTGTATTCTTGCCACCTCTTCTTAATATCTTCTGCTTCTGTTAGGTCCATACCATTTCTGTCCTTTATCAAGCCCATCATTGCGTGCAGTGTTCCCTTGGTATCTCTAATTTTCTTGAAAAGATCTCTAGTCTTTCCCATTCTGTTGTTTTCCTCTAATTCTTTGCATTGATCACTGAGGAAGGCTTTCTTATCTCTTCTTGCTATTCTTGGGAACTCTGCCTTCAGATGCTTATATCTTTCCTTTTCTCCTTTGCTTTTCACTTCTCTTCTTTTCACAGCTATTTGTAAGGCCTCCCCAGACAGCTATTTTGCTTTTTTTGCATTTCTTTTCCATGGGGATGGTCTGGATCCCTGTCTCCTGTACAATGTCACGAACCTCATTCCATAGTTCATCAGGCACTCTATCAGATCTAGTCCCTTAAATCTATTTCTCACTTCCACTGTATAATCATAAGGGATTTGATTTAGGTCATACCTGAATGGTCTAGCGGTTTCCCCTACTTTCTTCAATTTAAGTCTGAATTTGGAAATAAGGAGTCATGATCTGAGCCGCAGTCAGCTCCTGGTCTTGTTTTTGTTGACTGTATAGAGCTTCTCCATCTTTGGCTGCAAAGAATATAATCAATCTGATTTTGGTGTTGGCCAGCTGGTGATGTCCATGTGTAGAGTCTTCTCTTGTGTGGAAGAGGGTGTTTGCTATGACCAGTGCGTTTTCTTGGCAAAACTCTATTAGTCTTTTCCCTGCTTCATTCTGTATTCCAAGGCCAAATTTGCCTGTTACTCCAGGTGTTTCCTGACTTCCTACTTTGCATTCCAGTCCCCTGTAGTGAAAAGGACATCTTTTTTGCATGTTCTAAAAGGTCTTGTAGGTCTTCATAGAACCGTTCATCTTCAGCTTCTTCAGTGTTACTGGTTGAGGCATAGACTTGGATTACTGTGATATTGAATGGTTTTCCTTGGAAACAAACAGAGATCATTCTGTCGTTTTTGAGATTGCATCCAAGTACTGCATTTTGGACTCTTGTTGACCATGATGGCTACTCCATTTCTTCTGTGTGGTCCACTGGAGAAGGGAATGACAAACGACTTCAGTATTCTTGCCTTGAGAACCCCATGAACAGCATGAAAAGGCAAAATGATAGGATACTGAAAGAGGGACTCCCCAGGTCAGTAGGTGCCGAATATGCTACTGGAGATCAGTGGAGAAATAACTCCCAAAAGAAAGAAGGGATGGAGCCAAAGCAAAAACAATACCCAATTGTGGATGTGACTGGTGATAGAAGCAAGGTCCGATACTGTAAAGGATCGGACCTTTATAATATTTTACAATATTGCATAGGAAACTGGAATGTCAGGTCCATGAATTAAGGCAAATTGGAAGTGGTCAAACAAGAGATGGCAAGAGTGAACATTGACATTCTAGGAATTAGCCAACTAAAATGGACTGGTATGGGTGAATTTAACTCAGATGACCATTACATCTTTTTAATATAAATCTCTATAAATGACATTTCTTTGGTAAGTAATTTGTGGAACTTATTAAAAAGTATGACAACAAAAGTTAGCAATGGATAAATGGAAATATACTTTTATAAGTTTCTTATACTTTATATTAACTTATATGAAATCATTTGATGATAAACTATGATAAATAACCCCAGAGCAACTAATAAAATAACAAAACAAGATGTGGCTAGTACAATCAACACGAGATAAAATCCTAAAAATATTCAGTTTATCCAAAATAAAGCAAAAAAAGGAAACAACAGATGGGACAAATTTTTTAAAAAAATAGAAAAAGATGGCAGATTTAAACCTACCAATATAGGCAATCACATGCAAATGACCTAAATACCACAATGAAAAGGATCATATTTAATTCTTTAAAAAGGCAAAATCCAGCTATATGCTTCCTATAAGAAATGTACTTTAAAGATACAAAGAGAAATTGTACTACTTCGTACTAGCAGTGAACAGATGGAAATTGAAATTAAATGATACAAACTCCATGGGGATTTTAACTCTACCTTTTATTATCTGCTTAGTGGCTTTTTAGTACAGTAACCTTTTTTATTGAAACACTTTCTACTTATCAGAGATCAACAGAGAAAACAGAAACCATTCTAGGATTTCAAATAGAGATACAGGAATTGGATACTTAGAAAATCATTGGAATGAATAAAGAGTGGACTTCAGGGAGCTAGTGGTATACCTTCGGTTCTGAAAGCTACTACCCCAGGTCTCACAAAGCTACAGGAAATCCCTACCAAAGTTACATCTGTTTCATAGCCGAAAAGTGAATCATACACTAACAAACACAATTGTAGGAAACAGCCTGTGCTTTTCAAGCCTCCATGCAAGGCTTCTGAGTCTCACAATGGAGGAACATAAATTATACCCAGAACCCTTGTAGAAAGGGCCTCTTGAATACATGATCTCTAGTTTCCATCTTCTGAGTAACGTATTTGAGCATAGAAGGGCTTGAGAATAGATGCTGATCACAAACTGACAATATGCTGTAGCAGGTTGACTTGTGTCCTTCCTAAAGATATTTTCAAGTCCCAACCCCCAATACTTGTGAATGTGGCCTTATTTGGAGTAAGGATCTTTGCAGATGTAATCAAATTAAGATGACTCATACTCGATTAGAATGGGCCCTAAATCCAATGACTGATACCTTTTTGAGAGAAAACAGAGGGAAATGAACATATAGGGAAGAAGGCCACATGGCAGTAGAGACAAGAGATTGGGATGATGCCAGGTATAAGCCAAGGAACACCAAGGATTGCCAAGAGACAACTAGAAGCTGGAAGAGGCAAAGGATTCTTCCCAAGAGCCTCCATGGAAGCATGACTCCGCCAACACTTTGATTTCAGACTTCGAGCTTCCAGAACTGTGAGAGAATACATGTATGTTACTTTAAGCCACCAATTTGTAGCAACTTGTTATGACAGCCTTAGGAAATTAACACATCAGCTTCTACATCATCAGACTCCTAATTTTCTTCCTACTTCACTTGCTACTCCTATGGTCTCCTTTGTAGGATCTTCCTTTCTGACCTGTAAATATTGTAGTGCTCCATGACTGAGTTCTGGCTGTCTACCTCTCACTCTACATTATCACCCTAGGTGAGTTCATCCACTGTTGTTGTTTAGTCATTAAATTGTGTCCAACTCTTTTGTGACCCCATGGATTGTAGCCCGCCAAGCTCCTCTGTCCGTGGGATTCTCCAGGCAAGAATACTGAAGTGGGTTGCCATTTCCTTCTCCAGGGGATCTTCCTGACCCAGGGATTGAACCTGTGTCTCCTGCATTGGCAGGTGGTTCTTTACCACTGAGTCACCTGGGAAGCCCCAAGTTAATCCATTCATTTCAGTTCAGTCGCTCAGTCGTGTCTGACTCTTTGCGACCCCATGAATTGCAGCACGCCAGGCCTCCCATTACCGTGCTTTAAATACTAGCAATATGTTGATAATCTCGCAAATTTATATTTCCAAACCTGATTTCCCCCAGGTTGGATATAGATTACATATCAAACTGCTTTATCCTCACTTGGATATTTAAGAGACATCTCAAACTCATTTTATTCCCTCCCCTCCCAACTTTTCCTCTCTCAATAAATGATACTAATATCCCCATATAGCTGCTTAAGTAAAAAATCTATCATCATTGATCTTTTCCTTCTCTGTCATTCCATCCCTTAGGAAGTCCTCTCAAGTTTTCCTCCAAATATATCTCAGATTTGCTTGTATCTCTCCAGCTCCATTGCCAACATCCTGTTCCAAGTCATTGTTATCTCTATGTTGGACTAGTGCTATCCTTCTAATTGGTCTTCTTGCTTTTGCTCATGTACCCACACAATTCATTTACATACAACCAGGGCAAATTTAAAAAAATATATAAATCAGGCCATGTCACTCTGCATAAAGTCATTCATTGACTGTGCGTTGCCTGGAAAATAAAATTCAAACCTACCTCTGTGGCATATAAGATCCTGTATGCATGGGCTGTCCTCTGTCTACTTCTTCCATCTTCTTGGACTTTAATGCTCCAGTTACACTGGCTTTTTTCTTTTTTTTTTGGATGCTTGAACACACTAAGCTCTTCCGTACTTCAGGCAGGCCTTTGCACTTTACCATGGACTGAAAGTTTGTGTCTCCCATCCTGTCAGATTTATATTTTGAAACCGAATCCCCAGTGTGATGGTATTTGGGGGTGGGGACCTTTGGGTAGTGATTAGGTCATTCAATCCCTCATGAATAGGATTAGTGCCCTTAAAAGAGTCACAAGAGAGTTTGCTTCCCCTCTGTGCTGCCATGTAAGACACAGTGAGAAGGCTGTCTTTGAACCAGAAAGTCTTCACCAGATGCTGAATCTACCAGCACATTAATCTTGGACTTCTTAGTCAAATTTCTGTTAAGTCACCCAATCTATGATATTTTTCTCGTAACAGCCCAAATAGACTAAGACACACTTGACACTTTCTCTGCTTACAATACTCTTTCCTCAATTCTTAATAGATAACTCCTTCTCATACTTCAGGTCTCAGTTCACATGTCATCTCCTTCGAGGGGGCTTTTCTTCACTATTCTGTTTTAAGTAACTTATTAGTTACTCCCTACTATATCTTAACACTAAAGAAATTTTGGCACTTATTTAAAATTCTTTTTTTTGTAGGTTCTTAATTATGTTACTAGAATGTAAGTTCTATGAGAGCTAAGATCATGTATTTTGGTAATGCTGTATCCACAGTACTTTGCATGTGGCATGTTGTGGATTCTTGATGGAAATATCTTAATAAATGATGAATGAATCTAGCAAATCTTTAGGTCATGAAACGTTCTAGATTCTCACAGTGAGAAATGAGTAAACTTTGAGGCTAATTTAAAATCTTTGTCATTTAAAAAAGAAACCATCATAGCCAAGTGTTCATAGTCTAGCATCCAGTGGAACCAGAGAATATTAAAGGGTGAATAAATCTTAAGAATATATGCAATCTACTCAATTTACTTAACTTACAATTTACTCAATCTACTCAATCTACTCAATTGAGACCCAAAGTTATAGCATGTGTATTGATATAAATATCTGGAATATTCCCCCTTTGGAGGACCTCTTTCTGTGCAAACAAATGCCCCTTTTAACAAAGACTGTCTTTCCCTTAGGGCTTACCTGGTAACTCAATGACAAAGAACCTGCCTGCCAATACAGGAGATGTGGGTTCCATCCCTGGGTCAGGAAGATCCCCTGGAGAAGGAAATGGCAACCCACTCCAGGATGCTTGCCTGGAAGTATCCCATGGACAGAGGAACATGGTAGGCTACAGTCTATGAGGTTGCAGAAGAGTTGGACATGACTTAGTGACCAAACAACAATTTGTTGCTTTGCTCACTATGTTAGTCCCCCAAATGCTGTATGCTTTAATAATTTAATAAGCAAGAAAATGCTAAATGCTTAAAAGTGGTTTGAATTCAGGAAAACATTCTGTCTTAGGTACATAAAAGTTTGAGTGGCCAACTACACAGACACCGTCAAGCCCATAAATATAGTGGTTCTCACTATGAGTTCTTAATACAGTACATCCAGTTAGCCTGAAACAGAGGAGTCTATGGCCCTCTTCTGGGCAACCTGAATTAACAAAGTCACATAGTTTGGTACATATTAAATATGCTCTAACTCAGTGATTAAACTATCCCTCCCTGACTTCCTCAGATGCTCCTTCCTTACCAGTAGGTTGATGGAATATTACTTTCCTCCAGCATATCCTATCATCGGAATGTACTGTATCTGCCTAGAGTGGTGAGAGCTTTCTTTCCCTTTACCCTGGGCTAGAGTACCTTCATCTTGACTCCCCAATGAGAAGACAATACAAGTTTGTTGCTTATGGATAAGTTTATATTCTCTATGAAATGACTCACTAGAAGAATGAAAAGGATCTGCTCTCACCTGTGGAACCACAATATTATTAGTTTTTAATTAGAATAAACTGACTTACAGGAGATCTTTCAGTGACCAAATAATGGAGCTGGGTACTAGAATTCTGAATGCAGTTCCATTCCATTATATCTTTCTCAAACTGGTTTGCAGATCAGCTGCATTAGACTTAATCGGTGGTACTTGTAAAATGTGTCATTTTGATCTTTACTCCAACCATGATGAACCAACACTTCCAGGTCTGGGTATCTGAAAATTTGAAAAACTTCCTTGAGAAATGTTTATGCATGTTAAAATGTGATAATCACTACACTACTACTGTTTTTTATGATAGCTACATTAAAATAATCTTTTCCATTGGCAGTTTTCAAAGTACTTCTCAAGTATCATTAAGTTCACAAAACTGCAATTTCCCCTGTAAAATTCACCTTGATTTCTTTATCTTTAAATTAAAAGTTTTATTAGACAATGTTTTAAGTTCTGAAGTTAAATGTTGCTCTTCCCAGAGCTCTTGAAACTACAGAATGCACATTTAGTATTCAGTGACTATCGAGATTTACTTATATTAAATGATTGGAATTACCATTATCACATGATTGAAAGTCATGTCAAAGTTTAAAGAATAAACTATTTACAGAACTACCAGCTGTCTACAGATGTATGAGCTTCATATAACACTTCTTTGGATGAAGTAAAGTACTGTCACAAATAGTACCATTTGTTGTAACACCTCTGAAGTAATGAACTTCATGTAGAACCTATTTCAAAGGAGTCTCATTTGAGCTAGAATTGCTGTCAATGGGGCACTGGGAATAAGATGAACTCCAACTGAAGAACAACATTCCTAATATACAAAGGAGAAGAAAGATTTAAAATTACATAAAGGAAATATTTCAAAAATAAGTTATCACAACTACTGTCTTGTAATAACTGCCCCCCCCTTTTTTTTTTTTTGCTTTCAGAAATTGACCTACTGTACCTTGTGGGAAAAAAGTGTCAAGTAGCTCTAGTCTGACTTCTTAAAAGTGATATTTATCACATAAAAATAAAGCACTTTACTAATGTCACCAAGATTATCTGAGAGAACATTGGGTACTGAATTTCCAGCAGTCACGGGAACTCAAAACAGGGAAGTGTGGTTGATCTAGATCAAAAGAGCAAAATGAAATTCAAGTGAAGGAGTATTTGTACTAATTTTCAAGAAAATTTAACCTCCTACAGCAAGGAGAACAAAGCTGGATATAATCTGTCAGTTCTTTTAAATGTCCTACAAACCTGTCAGTTTATTTAATGATAAATATATATTAGATCATGAATTTTTTTTCTTCTCACTTCTAAGTAACAGTTGGAATTCAAAACTCATGTGAACTAATCAGCATTAACAACATCCAACATCCAATAAAAAATCGCTAGTCATGCTTAGGAAGCAGCAAAATGTTACCCATAATTAAGTGGAAAATCAGTCAACAGAGCAGATTCAGAATTGCAGAGTTAATGGCAACAAGGATGTTAAAACAGCTATGATAAATAAGATAAAAGAGAAACATCTTAATAGTAGTTGCAGGGTAAAAGAAATTACTTAACAGCTGAATAAAGTAAAGAATTTACACAGACTTCTTGTCAGAAATATACAAGCCAGAAGACAATAGCATTATATCTTTGAAATGTGAAAGGAGAAAAGAAACATTCAATCCAGAATTTTACAACCAATGAAATATCATTCAAAGATAGTTGAGATACATGAACGAAAGCTCAGGTAATTCATCACCAACAGGTATGCACTATAAAGTAATGTGAATGAAATCCCCTCTGCAGAAAGAAAATACCACCAGATAGAAACCTAGAGCTACACAAAGGAATGATGAACAGCACCAAAATGGAAATATTGGGTAAATAAAAAAATTTTTTTCCTCATGTTCTGATTTTTTAAAAAAGATAATTGACTAAGTATAAGTCTAATAAAGCATTGTAGAGCTTATTATATATATAATATAGAACAACATTGCCTTGCACAAAGGACAAGAGAGGGGAATGAAGTAAACACTCCCAAGATTCCTACATCCTGTATGAAGTGGCATATTATTTGAAGTTAGACCGTGATAAATTAAAATTCAGGGTTTCTTAATCTTGGCACTACTTACTTTGGAGACTGGATAGTCATTTCTTGTTGGGGGAGAGGGGCACTATCCCATGCATGGTAGGAGTTTCAGCAGCATCCTTGGTCTCTAATTATTAGCTGCTAATAGAGGCCCTGCCCCCATCCACACCCCAATTGTAACAACCAAAAATGTCTTTAGATATTGCCCAAATGTCCCCTGAGGGGCGAAATCACCCCTGAGTTTGAAAAAACAATGCCTTATAGCAACCACAAAAAGAGGGGAAAATTATACATATATGAAGCCAGGGTGGAGATCAAATAGATACTAAAAAATACCCCAGAAGAAGGCAGGAAAAGAGAATAAAAGCAACAAAGAATAGATGAAACAAGCAGAAAACAATATAAAATGGAAGATTTAAAACCTAAACCAACCAACCAAAACAAAAAAAATAAAAGCCAAACCTCTAAACACATTGATAAATGCATTAAATGCAAATATTAAACAAACACTCCAAATGACAGGCAGAGATTGTCAGATTAGATTGAAAAAAGCAATAGCAATAGCATGTTTAAAAAAACATTCTAGCTACAAGAACTCTCATTTTAAAGACACAGATAAACTAAAAGAATAAGATATAATATGTAAACAATCATCCTAATAAAGCTTAAACACCTAATAGCAACATATATGATCCAGTCATATCCATTCCATCTACTCCTAGGTAGAAAAATATGCCAACACAAAGATATGTACATGAGGTCATAGCAGCTTTATTCAGCATAGCCACAGGCTGGAAGCTACAATACATAAAAGTCTATCAAGAGTCGAATGGAAACACAAACTGGAGTATATCCATACGATGGAATACTGAAAGAAACCACTAATAGGTACAATACAGAAGAACTATAAAATAATTTTCCTGAATAAAACAAACCAGACACAAAAGAATACATACTGATTCAATTTATATGAAACTCTAGAAAAGATTAATCTTATAACGACAATCAAGACATCAGTATTTTCCTGGGGCCATGGTTGGAGGTATGGATTGACTGGAAAATGATAAAAGGGAATTTTCAGACTGCTAGAATGCTTTGTATCTTGATTGTGATAGTGGTAACATAGATGAATACATTATTAAGGTTCATGGAATTGTGCACTTAAAATAGAGTGTGCTTTATAAGTGTGTAATTATATCTCCAAATAATGGATTTTAAGAATTCTTGCCACACATTTTGTTTAGTCACTAAGTCTTTGTGATGCCGTAGACTGCAGCATGCCAGGTTCTCCGTCCTCCATTACTGGAGTTTGCTTAAATTCATGTCCATTGAGTCAATGATGCTATCTATCTGTCTCATCCTCTGCTGCCCCCTTCTTTTGCCTTCAGTCTTTCCCAGAATCAGGGTCTTTTCCAATGAGTTGGCTCTTCACATCAGGTGGCCAAATTATTGGAGCTTCAGCTTCAGCATCAATCCTTCCAATGAATACTCACTGTTGATTTCCTTTAGGATTGACTGGTTTGACCTCTTTGATTCCAAGGGGCTCTCAAGAGTCTTCTCCAGCGTCACAGTTTGAAAGTATCAGTTCTTTAGCACCAGCCTTCTTTATGGTCCAACTCTCACATCTGTACATGACTACTGGAAAAACCATAGATAGCTTTGACTACATGGACCTTCATGAGCAAACTGATGTCTCTGCTTTTTTGACATGCTGTCTAGGTTTGTCATAACTTTCCTTCCAAGGAGCAAGCATCTTTCATTTTCATGGCTACAATCACCATCCACAGTGATTTTGGAACCCAAGAAAATACAATCTGTTACCGCTTCCACTTTTTCTCCTTCTATTTGCCATGAAGTGATGGGCTGGATGCCATGAGCTTAGTTTTTTTTTTCATGTTGAATTTCAATCCATCTTTTTTACTCTTCTTTTTGACCCTCATCAGGAGGCTCTTTAGTTCCTCTTCATTTTCTGCCATTAGAGTGGTATCAGCTGCATATCTGAGGTTGTTGATATTTCTCTTGGAAATCTCGATTCTAGCTTATGATTCATCCAGCCCAGCATTTTGCATGATGTACTTACTCTGCAAAGAAAAATAAGCGGGGTGACAATACACAGCCTTGCCATACTCCTTTCCCAATTTAGAACCAATCAGTTGTTCCATGTCCAGTTCTAATTGTTGCTTCTTGACCCACATACAAGTTTCTCAGGAGACAGGTAGGGTGGTCTGGTATTCTTTCTCTTTAAGAATTTTCCAGTTTGTTGTGATCCACATAGTCAAAGGCTTTAGTGTAGTCAATGAAGCAGAAGTAGATGTGTTTCTGGAACTCCCTTTCTTTCTCCATCATCCGATCAATGTTGGCAATTTGATCTCTGGTTCCTCTGCCTTTTCTAAACACAGATTGTGCATCTGGTTCATGTACTGCTGAACCCTAGGATTTTGAGTATAATCCTGCTAGCATGTGAAATGAGTGCAATTGTATGGTAGTTTAAACATTCTTTGGCATTGCCCTTCCATACATATCCCATGTTAAAAAAAGATCAAGTCAAGCAAAGAAAACAACTAAAAGTTATCTTTAGTCAAACATAAAACAATTAGTATTTTATTCTTATATATCCCATTAAATAATTAAAATTTAAAAGATAGTGTCTAAGATAACATAAAAACTTTAAAAATATCATTTAAGATAATATAGCACTAATCCCAAAACAAGAGTGCAATACTATTGTTAACAAGGAAAGTATAAAAGTTTACTGAGAGACAGTAATGATCTAAATAGACAGATAAGCAATGTTCCTGGAGTAGGAGGTCTAATGTTTTAAATATTTTAATTCTCTCCAAATGGATTTATAGATTTAAAGCAACCTCAGTTATCCTCAACAGAATATTTACTTTGTTCTGTGGTACTTGACCAGCTGAAGGAAAGGGCCAAGAAAAGCCAAGACACTCTTGAAGGTGAAAAGTTATTTTGGAAGATTTGTTCTTCCAGCTGCCAAGAACTCTTACAACATTACATTAACTATAACTATGACACTGCCTCAGAAGTAGACAAGTAAAGTGATAGAATGAAAAGTTTATTTAGAAGACACTTATATCAGTATTTGGTTTAGAAGAGTGGCACTATGGTTCATTTGGGGAAGGACTATCTTTTCAATATGTTGTCCAGGTACAATTGTAAAAAAAATGTTTACCTCATACCATGCAAAGAAATTAATTACAGACAGACTGAAGAGCTACTTGTGAATAGCAAACCCTAACGCTTTTAGGAAATAACAGTCATGAGTTGCATAGTGGCCCTCCAAAAGATATATTCATCTGAAACCCCACAATGTAAATTTACTTTGAAAAAGTCTTTGTAGATGTTTTTAAAATAAAGCTCTTGAGATGAGATTATCCTGGATTATGTGGGTCTGAAATCCAATGATAAGTATCTTCATAACAGAAAAAACAAACAAGACACACAGGAGAAACAGAGAAGGCCATGTGACTAGAGGCGAGACTGGAGTCATGCAACTTCAGCCCGGGAAGGCCCAGAGCTGCTGGCAGCCAGCAGAACTCTCAGCAGGAGAGGCAGAGCCTCCAGAAGGAAGTGACCCTCCTGATACCTTAGTTTCAGACTGCTGGCCCCAAGAATGGTAGTGGAATACATTTCTGTTGTTTTAAGCCATGAGGTCTGTGGTGATTTGTTGTGGCAGCTCTAGGAACTAATAACATAAGAGAATATCTTCCTGAAAAAGCACTAACTATAAAGGAAAAGATTAACTATCTTAAATTAAAACTAAAAGAAACTCTTTTCATGAACATATTCTATGAAAGAATAAAAAGGCAAGCAACAGAAGGGGGAAAGCTATTTGAATATATAGCTGACAAAAGAACAAAGTTGAAAAATGGGCAAAAAACTTGAACAGACACTTTACAGAGGAGGAAATCCAAATGGCTAGTAAACATAAATAAAGATGATCAGCTTTATTAATAAAGGAAATAAAAATTGAAACCAAAACAAAATACCATTACACACCCAGCAGACTGTTAAAATCAGACAGAAACTCCCATATCAGGCTCTTTACAAAAAGAGAAATCCAAATGGCCAATAAAAATATGAAAATGGGTTCAGTCTCATTTAAATTCAAACCACAATGAGAAACTATTTATCCCTGTAACCAAAATGGCAAAAATTTAAAGGTCTGATATGACCAAAAGTTGGTAAAATTTTGAGTTAATCAAAATTCTCTTACAGAACTGATGGGGTATAAATTGTTAAAACCATTTTGGACCATATTTTAGCATTATCTTGCAAAGCTTTGACATTTGGACATTTCTCTTTGTCCTGGTACCCTCAAACTGTTTAATAAAGCCCCCTAAAAGTTTATTGCTCTTGTATTAAGCAGAGAGTGAGAAGTATCATTTATTCAGCCTTTCCACTAGATGGAAAACTGTAACTTTTCTAAGGTGAGATGTAGATACTGGTGAGATGCAGCACCCTTCAGTAAGCAAGTGTTTAATAAGAAGGCACCTGTGATGAGAACCAAGAAAACCCAGACTGTGCACTTTGTCTGTGCTGACCATTTTTACCTGATGATAATCGTTTAGGTGTTCATTGCCTTAGTCTCTCCTTTCTAAGTCTTAGATTCTAAGTCTTAAAAATAAAGTGGTAAAACAGATGTAATAGTCCAACTGTAAACAAAAAGAATGCCTTTTAGTTTTCAGCGAAGCCTATATTCTCTTCCTTTTTACTGCAATTATAACCCATTTCTTTTCTTGTGCAGTTAGTACACTAGATCCAACAGCTTCAGTTTCTACTTTGAAGAGAAGCTACTCCTTTTGAAATACTAGTTTTTCCCCCCATAGCCAGCAGCCTACAAGGGCTGCCCTGGTGGCTCAGACAGTAAGGAATCCACCTGCAATGCGGGAGACCCGGGTTCCATCCCTGGGTTGGGAAGATTCCCTGGAGGAGGGCATGGCAACCCACTACAGTATTCCTGCTTGGAGAATCCCCATGGACAGAAGAGCCTGGCGGGCGGGCTACAGTTCATGGATCGCAAAGAGTTGGACACGACTGAGCAACTAAGCACAGCACAGCGCAGCAGCCTACAAATCATGCTTGCCCTCCTCCATCTCTCTCTCTCCTTCTATACCCTCTCTCCCTCCATTCCCTCTTTCCCTCTCTTTCTCCCTCTCTCCCTTTACCTTTCCTTCGCCTTCCTCTCCCTCTCTCTAATGCTTTCGCCCTCCTTGTACTAGCTTGTATAGGTGATTTTAAAGTTATAGCAATCTAGGCCATCATTTTAAAAAATCTGCAAATAACAAATGCTGGACAGTGTGTGGAGAAAAGGGAACCCTCATACATTGTTGGTGGGAAAGTTAATTGGTGCAGCCACTATGGAAAACAGTATGGAGGCTCCTCAAAAAATAAAAATAGAGTTGCCATATTGCCGGGATCCAGCCCTGGTGGATCCAGGGAATTCAAAGGGGAGACGGAGTAGGCGAGGAAAAACTTACTTATTTAGAAATATAAAGAGAGATTAGGAAAGAATAGTGTAGTAGGAAAATTTAGTGGAGAAAAGAGGCTGAATAATTGCTTTACGCGGAAAGCTAATAAAACCTCGAGACAAGAGGTTTGCACCATCTACATAGGCCACCGGCGCCCACTTGAATAGCAGGGGGTGCCCCGCCTTGGGCTCCCTCTCGCTTGGGTCTTAGAAGCCAGGGCAAGTAAGTAGAGGTGGTGAACCTCCATGCTCCAGATGGGAATTCAGCCTGAAAAGGAGAGGGAGGGAGAGGGAGAGAGAGAGAGAGAGTCAACACAAGGGGAGCCAGATTTCCAAGAAACCAGTTCCAGAAGCTGGTCTGAGAAACTGGTCCATCCTTTATTGTTTGGGAAAGCTTTTTATACTTTTGGTTATACATAGAGATCGATGGATAATACAAAGTTATGCAGCGTCAGCAGCCCTGACTCTTACCAAGACCAGTCTTTCTCTCTGCATACCCTAGCTGTATATACAAGTCTTAGGTGATTTACATCATCTTCTGGCCAGGAGGCCAATTAACATTTTACAGCCCTTTTCTGATAAGGGTCTGTCAACCAGAAAACTTATTTGCCCTTAAAAGTGTTGTTCTTCCCAAAGTCTGGTGCCACTCTCAGAAAGCACTAATTAAGGTCACATTCTTACATAGCAAGGACACAACGATTTATAACAAAAAAAAGAGGAATACAGTGATTTATAACAAAGAGAAAATTAATTAACTCGAAAGTCTAGTGTTGCTAACATCAAAAACTACTATATTCCTTTTTCTATATCCCAATTACATTGATTAATATCCTCCAGGTGCCTAAAAGATAAAGAATATGGAGGCCTGGCAGCAGTCATTGACTCAACAGTGAAACCCATCACCAATATAATTTTTAGCTCTTTAGAAAAGGCTCTATATCTTTAAGATGCTTTAAGCTTCATACCTCTCGCAGTTGGGGGGCAGTAAACAATCACAAGTGTAGTTAAACCTGTCAGGCAAGTTAGAGAGCCATCAAAGGGGTTTGAGCTGAAACATTCTTTTCATATGCAGGAGACTAATTGGAGCTCTAAGTTAACTTTTTCCAGAGAAAGGTGGTCGAGGATAGCCCCCTGTTATGTCAGAAGAGTGGAAAGCACAGTACAATAAAGCAGGCAGACTCTGGTTTTGGGGGGTAGATGCTCGAGAAAGTTCAGCGAGGCTCCCTAAGGCCTGACTTGCTTTTGCCTGTCGGACCCCTTAACCTCATGACCTTTGCCACAGGAGGGACTCCTCGTGCTGGCTCCCGGCACCATATGATCCAGCAATCCCATTCCTGGGCATATATCTGGACAAAACTATAATTTGAAAAGTTACATGTGCACTTATATAGTAGCACTATTCACAACAGCCAAAACATGGAAAAAAACTAAATGTCCATCAATAAATGAATGGATAAAAAAGATGTGGTATATATATATATACAATGGAATACATATACATTGTACATAACTGTATATGAATCGTATAATTGTATACAATTGTATATGAATACATTGTATATAATGTGATATATATATATATATATATATACACAATAGGATGAAATAATGCCATTTGCAGCAACATAGATGGACCTAGAAATTATCATATCAAGTGAAGTAAGTCAAAAAGAGAAAGACAAATATCACATGAATCATTTATATATGGAATCTAAAATATAACACAAATTAGCTTAGGTACAAAGCCGAAATAGACTCACAGAGAACAGACTTGTGGTTACCAGTGGAAGGGTAGGAGAGAAGGACTGGGAGTTTGGGATGAACAGAGGCAAACTGTGACGTATATGATGGACAAACAACACGGTCCTACTGCATAGCACAGGGAACTGTATTCAGTGTCCTGTGATAAGCCACAATGGAAAAGAATGTGACAAAGAATGTATTATATATGTATCACTGAATCACTTTGAGGTATAGCAGAAATTAACATTGTAAATCAGCTATACTTCAATAAAATAAAAATTTAAAATAAACATATCTTCCTCAAAAGCAGCCAGGTATGACATATTTTATCGACTCTAAACTCCTAGAAAAATAGGTCTAGATGCAATCTACCTATCCTAAGTTTTCATTTAATTATCAAATTCAGCTTGTATGTACAATAAAAATCTAATTACGTTGTTTCTTTAGATATATTTTTATACTGTCTTTCTTTTTTTTAATTCACAAAAACTTCCAGATACTAGGAATAGATAACTACACAGACACTAGGGCACAACTCAGCCTATTTGGAAGTTGAAAAACAATATTTGTACTGAAAATTCTTAGCTGTTTTTTCCTCCACTGAATTTTAAAGTGAGAAGTATATTTCTTTGGCTGGTTACCTAGCCCAGCTAAAGCAGGAATCCTTCTGTAACATCTGTGATACCAGGTTTTCTCTTGCCCTCTACATGAACATTCACAAGTCAATTTTAGTCAGCTCTGCTGCTGCTGCTGCTGCTGCTGCTGCTGCTGCTGCTAAGTTGCTTCAGTCGTGTCCGACTCTGTGCGACCCCATAGATGGCAGCCCACCAGGCTCCCCCGTCCCTGGGATTCTCCAGGCAAGAACACTGGGGTGGGTTGCCATTTCCTTCTCCAATGCATGAAAGTGAAAAGTGAAAGGGAAGTTGCTCAGTTGTGTCTGACTCCTAGCGACCCCATGGACTGCAGCCCACCAGGCTCCTCCGTCCATGGGAGTTTCCAGGCAAGAGTACTGGAGTGGGCTGCCATTGCCTTCTCCGTTTGGTCAACTCTAAGCACCTTTAATTATTAAAGGCTCTTCCTTTAGGATGTACTGAATCCGCCTCCTTTTCATTTCTCCTTACTGGTCACAGACCGCATGACTGCTTAACATCTATTTGAAAACAACTACCGTGCTCACACTGAAACTTTTTTCTCACCCAAGTAGAACTTTCCCAGGGTTTTCAAGGTTTTTATACATGTATCTATTATATATTTTTAAACTCTCCTCACTTGTCATTGCAGAAATTTTTAATGATTCTGTCATTCATTATATTGCTAGTCTCCTAAGTATTATCTTCTGTACATTTGCTAAAGATGACTCTTATCTCCCATGATGACAAAAGTGTTGAGCAGAAAAGGACCAAGTACAAAGTCCTGTGGACTTCCCAGGTGGCTCAGTGGTAAAGAATCCGCCTCCAGTGCGGCAGACAAAAGAGATACAGGTTCAATCCCTGGGTCGGGAAGATCCCCAGGAGTGGAAAATGGCAACTCACTCCAATATTCTTGCCTGGAAAATTCCACAGACAGAGGAGCCTGTGGACTACAGTCCATGGAATTGCAGAGTCAGACATGACTGAGAATATGAGCCACAGTCCTGTGGCATGCTGCTAGAAACGTTCTTTCAGGTGGACGTTTTTTTAAGGCATTTTTTTGGTATAAATATTAGACAAGCTTTGAACCCACCTAACTTTTCTATTTTCCAGCACACATTTCCCCATTGTATTTACAGAGATGTTATTTGAGGTTCTTGTCAAAATATCTTGCTGAAATTAGGGTTATTATGCCTGATTATCAGCCCAGTAATGCTGTCAAAACCTATCAATAAAGTTACTCTGGCACAATCTTCTCACCAAACTCATTTTGTCTTCTAGTGCACGCATGCTCAGTTGTTTTAGTCGTGTCCGACTCTTTGTGACCTTATGTAGCCCACCAGGCTCCTCTGTCCATGGGATTCTCCAGGCAAGAATACTGGAGTGGATGGCCGTCCCCTTCTCCAGAGGGTCTTCCCCAACCCAGGGATCAAACCTATGTCTCCTGTGTCTCCTGCATTGCTGGTGGATTCTTTACCACTGAGCCATCTGCACACAATTTAATTTTGTCTAATTTTAATGGTTAAAAAATTTTGGAGGGAAAAGTTACAACCTAATACATAATCTATACATACAGAAAAATTTCTTTGCCCATGATCATTTGAGATAGTCCAGAATACTTTCTCTGTTTTGTAAAAACAAGAACAGTCTCTTATATAACAATACAACCATCAAAATAACGAAATCAACACTGCTATATTACTACCATTCAATTCTTAGCCCCCGTTCAGGTTTCTGAAACTGACCAAACAATATCCTCTATAGCAAAAGCACTCAGCTCACAACCATAGGTTGCATTTTGTTGGCCTGTCTTCTTCCTAGTCTCCTAGGTGGAACAGTTTCATAGCTCTGCTTGATTTTGATAACTTTGACATTTTTTGATTATTACAGACCAGTTATTTAGTAAAATATCTCTCAATTTGGGTTTACATATTTCCTCATGATTGGATTTAAATTATGCATTTTAGACTGGAAAATCACAGAAGTGGGGCCATGTTCCTCTCAATGTATCCTATCAAGTGATGCGTGATACAGGTTTGTCCCATTTCTGAAGACATTTCCTTTGATTGCTGAATTGAGATGGTCTTCTAGATTTACCCAGTATAAAGTTACTCTTCTCCCCTCTGTAATTAATAATTTATGCTTGTTGGGGGGAGATACTTTAAGTTATGTAAATGTACTAATCTTTATCAAAATTTCAATTTATTCATTCACTTATGTCTTATGGACTTGTGGTTTCCTAAGTGGCACTAGTGGTGAGGAACCTACCTGCCAATGCAAGAGACATAAGAGACACAGTTTTGATCCCTGGGTTGGGAAAATTCCCTGGAGCAGGAAATGGCAACCAACTCCATTATTCTTGCCTGGAGAATCCCATGGACAGAGAGCCTGGTGGGCTACAGTCCACAGGGTTGCAAAGAGTCAGGCACAACTGAAGCGACTTAGCATGCATGCATTCTATTTAGTGAGTTGTAATCATTATTTTGTTCTCAATTGTCCCCAACTTGGTTATAGGGAGCCTCTTCAAGCTGACTTTTGTGTACTTTGAGTGTGCATCTGTTTGTGTACTTTTGACACATCCCATCATTCTTAGCAGTATTTTTTGTTTGCTCTCTGGGACAAAAAAATGTACTTTTCCTACTACAGCCCTCTGAGTCAGGTATTTTCCAGGGAACTGGAAGGTGATTCAGTGCCTTTTGTAAGTGGGGAAAAACTCAAGATATGTGTGCTTGGTGTGCTGTCTTCCTGAAAGAGTCCTAACATTATTAGGTGAGTAGAGAGTAAGGAGAAGAGGCTAGGTGGGAGGTTAGGACTCTTTCAGGAAGACAGAGAGGAAGGAGACTACTTTGTTTTAAAGGATTTAAAAACATCTCTCTAAGTTAATGAGATATTTCAGAGGTACAAAAGATCAAAGAAAGGTGCAACAAACATTTGTGTATCAATGTGCCTAAAGAATAAAACAATACAGATAAAAGGAAGCACCTCCCCCATATCCTTCCCCAATGTCATTCCTTTCCCTACAGCCCTGGGGTAATTACTACCCTGACGCTTCTGCTGTTGTTTCTACGCACACTTTTACACTTTAACCTTGTTTTGCATGTTTAAAACTTGATATAAATGATAAACTATAGATCATGATGTGCAACTTGCAGTTTTAGGTCAATGTTTTTATTACACAGCAGGTAAAATGAGAAACCCAGAGACATATGTATCAACTCAATGTTTTTAAGATTAAATTTGTATTTTCCATATAAACTAATGAGGTTTAGCATTTCCATTTGAGTCAAATGTCCGTTCTTTTTAGGTATCTGTTTCTTATCCATATACAGGCATTTTTTATATTTTCTGGATACTACTTCTTTATTGGTTATAATTTTCCCATATTTATTTTTTAGCAGATAACTCATCTTTCATTTTGTTTTGAAGTTTTTGATGCACATAAATTTTTTATTTTAATATAATTAACTATATCAGTGTTTTATGATTTGTGCTTTTTTGTGTTTTTAAGAAATCCTTTCTTAGCTGTTAAAAGCTATGAAGTTTTGCTTTCCACATTTGAGTCACCAACTCCATACAACTCCCTCCCTACCCAACTCAAGCTATGATACCATCTGCTGACATGCATATTAATACAGTCATACTTTTCAGGGATTACACCTTGGTTATCCACAATTGAAACTGAGTCTTTAATCTTCTAAAAAAGCTAAAACTTTATCTTGTAAAGCATTTCCCCTTAACTTTGTTGAAGAATATTAGGAAGGTCTTAATATAACTCATACAGCCTATATACGTTATATACTATATATTATAATATATAAGGTCTTTTATACTAATCAGTTAATATAACTAATTAAAAGTCATACAATACATGGTTCTTCAGAGACACAGAAGCAATCAGTGTGTGTGTGTATGTGTGTGTATAGATATATAATATATCTAGAGAATCAGCTCATGCAATTAAAGAGGCTAAGAAGTTCCACAGTCCATCATCTGCAGGTGGGAATCCAGAAAGTCATCAGTGGAGTTCTGAGAACTGTAGGGCCAGTGGTGTAAGTCCTAGTTGAGAGCAGTCTATCTGACTGTTTGAGCTGATGTCTCAGTTTGAACAGTCAGGCAGGGAGAGAGAATTCAACCCTCCTCTGCCGTTTCATTCTAATCAAACCCTCAAAGGACTGGATGATGCCCACTCACATTGGGGAAGACTGTCTACTTTAGTGAGCCTACTAATTCAAACTCGAATCTCATCCAGGCGCATCCTCATAGATACACCCAGAAATGATGTTTGATCTGGGCACCATGTATCCTAGTCAAGTTGACACAGAAATTTAACCATCACATCCTACAATTAGCAGTTTTATAAGCCTTGGTACTTAAGTGGTTTTATTTTTCTGTAACTGTAAATTCTCCTGACTTGGAGAACAGAGAGTCGGAAAGAAATAAATGAAAAATGTTGCCATCTCCTAACTGAATTCATGCTGATTTATGAGAATCTTATTCTTTAAAGAATCCTGGACCAATTCTGGCCTGCGGCTCAGTTTTCTACCTATTTTTCTATAGCCCAAGAATTAATAACTGTTTTTACATTTTTAAAGGTTAAAAATCAAAAGGGGATATATTTCATGACCTATAAAATCACATAAAATTTAAATTTCAACATCTATAAATGAAGTTGTAACACTTGATTTATTATCGTCTGTGGCTGCTAAGTGCTTTAACAGCAGTGCAGTTGCAATAGAGATTGCATGGCACGCAAACTTTATAATCTTTACCACCTGGTCTTTTATAGAAAAAGTTTTTTGACCTCTGTCTGACAGTCGCTTCTCAGATATGTCTTTAAGGATGGATAGGACTAGAATAAAAATTGTCTCGAGAACTTTCTAATGCTACAGAGTTTCAGGCAAATATAATTGTTATTAGACTATGTTAGAAGACAATTCTCCACTGGTCTCCCGAATTTCTGCATGTTAGGGGAGAAGAGGCACTGACCACTTTTACTGAAGACCATCTCTTCAGTGATGCTTATATAGTGGACAACAGCCTTGGAAGATATAGTGTCTGGCTCCTTCTGGAGCAAAGAACATGTGTGTTTACAGTTCTGGAACATAGGGTTCCCCTCCAGAGAAAGGTGGTTTACTGCCTATTACAAGAGATTTGGGTTCTCCAAGCTCAGAGAATCCTCTAGTGTAACACAGCCTGTAGAAAGTACAGAAGATACTGGTCCTCCTTGCCTTGCCCTGTGGGAACTGCTCTGGGGAAATGGTACATGACAATGCTGATAGTCTGCCTACTGCTATTGATGCAAGTAATAAAGTCCTTTGTCTATGACCTTGGAGCCTTGTGTCTTCTGTCCACATCCACACAACTGTGGCAGCCTAACTCGTTAGCTTGCAAGTAGGGCAAGTAAAAGTTGATACTAGATCAGCCTCAGGCTTATCCCATTGTAACAACTAGTACTCAGTTTTACCCTCTTTCAGACAACAGTGACAGAGAGGTGCACTACATTGAACACCAGAGGGAAATTTGCAACTGCTATGGCAGTTCAGTTCAGTTCAGTCGCTCAGTCGTGTCCAGCTCTTTGCGACCCCATGACTCACAGCACGCCAGGCCTCCCTGTCCATCACCAACTCCCGGACTTCACTCAGACTCACGTCCATTGAATCAGTGATGCCATCCAGCCATCTCATCCTCTGTCGTCCCCTTCTCCTCCTGCCCCCAATCCCTCCCAGCATCAGAGTCTTTTCCAATGAGTCAACTCTTCGCATGAGGTGGCCAAAATACTGGAATTTCAGCTTTAGCATCATTCCTTCCAAAGAAATCCCAGGGCTGATCTCCTTCAGAATGGATTGGTTGTATCTCCTTGCAGAATCCAACCTAATTTTTAGAACTCTGACTGGTTGGCTGGGGAATGGGCATACAATGCTTGTTAAGAACTGCAACAGTTACACTATTCTTCACCTCCGCCCTTCCTTCAAGACTATCATGCTAACCTTAGATCCAATCAGAGATGACAGTAAAAGGTCTCACAGGTTTTCTTTTTAAAACACATCCAAACTGCTATAAGAAGACTTGGTCCCCTCAGATTTTCCTGAAGCAGACTCATTCCTGTGGGAAGCTACAAACAAACCCTTTAGATTAAGGCTCTTACTGCCGCAGGTTCGGTTTACAATGCTGGTGAAGTAACCCACTGAAGATTGAGAAACAGACCCAAGGAAATACAGATAATTTCTTGCAATCATCCCTGACATCATGGAAACTCCCACTAGCATTTATATTGAATTTAAGAGATCTTATTTCGAAAATCGGGCAATAGATGGCTCAGATTAAGGTGGAGTCCTCCAGAAAGGTTGTCAACTGAAGGACACAAACTCTGGGCAAAGCTGGGAAACATGACTGTGGCTGCCAGAGAGCCTAAGACTGCAACAGTGTGGACAAATGTTGGCGCTGCTACCTAGTGCGGGGTTTCGAGTGGACTGAAACATTGACATTTTGTTGGTTACCAAACCAAACAAAGCTGAGGTCAGCCACTGCACTGCTTGAAACAAAGTCAGTGCACCTTGCTTTCCACACAGTCACTCTCTCCTTCCTTGCCTGTGCTCCCTCCCTCCTCTTCACAACAATCACAGCCACTTTAAGGGAATGATGGTTGGGGGAAGAGCCAAGGTTTCTATGTCAACAAAGGGCACCAGAGCTCTATGCTGGTATGCTGGGGAACTTTGGAGAGGGGATGAAGTCAAACTTGTGTGGCTCTGCTGGATACAGGGGTCCTAGTCTCCATTCTACCAGTCCCATAGGGGAACTGGCTCCTGGATTCAGCTAATGATGTTCAACCAGGGCTCACCAAGGGAAGAGCTGACATGACCTTGTGGGCTGGGCTCTCCAAGCCAATTCAATGTATAGTTGCTGCTACTTTTATTATCTAAATGTACAGTAGGAATCAATGTGTTACATACTTGCATCTTGTCATCCTCTATGTACCAGAAGAGATTCTTCTGATTGGGAAGAGCTGCATGTAGAGAAGCATTAGCACTCTTGAGGCTCCATAATTTCAGGTACAAGCCTATGGGACTGATGATTTTGCCCACTGGAGACCCTGACAAGGCGAGGCAAATTCCATCTATAGGTGCCCCTTGGGGTTTTGACTCATAGCTTCCTAACAGGGCTGCCACATACACCCCTTTGAAAGAGCAGCTATTATCTTGCTACTGAGCTCTTGTTGAAGCCAGAAGCCTGACTGATAAAGGCCTGTCCACTCAGCCTAATACTTTCATCTTGGGGTGGGTTGACTTGGGTTGAAGGACACCAAGGAGAAGGGCTCAATAAGTCTTGCTCATCAATGGAAATGGTATGTTCAAGCATACCACTGTTTGGGCGCCAGTAGCATTTTGGCTTTATATGAGAAAGCAGTTACTATATCCCAGGAGCAAAGTTATCCTTTGTCTTCTCTTTCCTCAGGATTTTCTGCTCTAAACAAAACCACTGGTTCAAAGGGACCCTCAATTCAATTTCCTCTAAATGCCTGGGTCTGATTCACTCGCTGATGGTTTGACTACCCTGAGACCTGACAGGAGATCTTGGAGCTGTTCAACCCCAGTGTTAATATGTACAACCAAAAGTGCACAAGGTCACTTCAGTCAGTGGGCAGAATTCAAGGCTACTCTCTTATCTCTTACCAACAGTCCTCTTGATGAACCTTGTTATTTGTACTGACTCTTGGGCTGTTGCCAACAGCCCAGCTCTTTGGTCTGTACTTTGAAAACTACAGATTGGCAGATTAATACACTCTTCTTTGGGGATGTGAACTGTGGAAACAAACCACAGCTGCTGACCCAACCACTTGGGTCTCTCATGTAGATATCTATGGTAGGGGCCGTCCTGAGGAGCTTGACTGGAGTCCAGCTGCTGACAGAGCATGGCACTGCCTTTACTGCCGCTGTTGCTGCCTGTGTTCGTCACTGTACGGGGCATGAGCCACACCCATCGTCATAAACTGGGCAAAGTGGAAGAGTCTATGTTTTTGATGCAAAGGCTACCACTGCATGTCAGACTTGGACTGCTGAAAAAAGGTGACACATTCATTTCACAGGGAGTAAGGATACACTGTGTGAGTGTGGTCCCCACCCACTCCTGGCAATTTGATTACATTGGACTTCTGACCCTGTCTCAGGGCTATTGGTAATGGCTCACTGCGCCTGACACTTTTTCAGCGTTATTGGTCTAGTCCAATCAACTGACTCTAACCACACCACTGTGGCCCCTGAAAACTAATCTGTTTCATGTTTTTGGCTTTCTGGACCATTTACAGTCTGACAAAGGTACACTTTTTATTGCAAAAGTCACTCAATAATGGGCTACTGGCTAAGGTACTTAGAGCACTTTCCATGCTGTTATCCATAGACCTCTGGTATTGTTGAGCATTGGAATGGTCACCTCAAAAATCAACTCAAATAGACCTCTTCTTCTATATCCCTCACCTAGTTCACATGCTTTAATACTAGGTATTTTGGTCACTGAATGGTCTCCAGAAAGGAAGCATCTCCTTTTGCCCACTTCCTAGGTAATGATAAGGACAAAGGGGATAGGAGTTTATAAACCTACTTTGAAAATTCAGAAGTCTACTGTGGGCATGACATGTCTTTCTTTCCCCTACTGACAACTACTGGCTGGCCGGGTTGGTTCCCAGTTGGTACACTCTCTTGGTGGCAGCCCAGCCAAATGGAGCCTATAGGATTTGATTCAAATCTAGTTCAGCTCCTTGAAATTCTCTTATTGGATGGATATGGTCCTAGATTATAAGGATGATGATTACATAGTGGAATACTTGCTCCGAGTCCCCTAACGTGTTCCATAAGGGCCAAAATGGGAGACATAATGAGTGCCTGTATGTTTTAGAAAAATGTTCCTGTCTTTTGTACCTACCCTTCTGAAACAGGAGGGAAGGGGGCAGGCACAACCTTTGAAAGAATGACATAGTCCAAGGACATAACATAAATCAATAGGAATCAAATGGCTCCAAGATGGCAGACAACTCAATTTTGACTAGACCTTAATCTTCAATCAGCAAGCTAAATGACACACCCAGAGCCACTATGACAGTTCCAAGGCACCATCAAAAGACCAAAAAGAGTGGTGGCTCAATTTTTGGAAATCTCCACCTCTTCTCCAAAACAGTTGGAACAATTCTCCCACTCATTAGCCTATGAGATTACCCAGCCCATAAAAACTAACCATGCCACATTTTGAAGCTGCACTTGCCCTCTGCAATGGCTCACACTCTGTCTGTGCAGTATGTTTCTCTCTGAATAAAACCACTTCTTACCTGTCATTTTGTCTCTCACTGAATTCTTCCTGCATTATCATCAAGAACCTTCATTAGGTCCTGAAACCAGGTCTGTGATTTCAATTGAAAGACCAGGGTTTTTGGCTGGGTTCGAGTCCTAGCCACATGAGTTCAAGTCCCAAGCAGGGTTTTGGCTGCGTTCAGGTCCTGGCCACGTGGGTCTGAGTCCCAAGCAGGGATTTGAATGGGTTCGAGTCCCAGCACATAGGTTCCAGTCCCAATCTGAGATAAATTGTTTCCCTTCCAGATAAGAAGTCTTGGTGTGAGTAGGCAGTGACTGGGGAAAAGGTGAAGTTCCCATTTCTGGAATGGGATACACTGATTTTTTTTGGTGGGGGAGGAAAACAATCCTAGCACTAGGAGAAGAAACATCTTGGACCTTGAGAAGCACAGGAAAAGGTGGGGCATTCATGATCTTCTGTCTTTTAGTGAGATCCCTGGGTCTTTACTCATGAAGAAAAACACGGGTGGGGCTCTCCTGAACTAGCAAACACTAAATTTAACTCACTCCTAGGTCTGCCATACCTCACAGGATAACTCTGATCACAACTGCCATTCTCCTTAACTTTAATAAGAAGCCAATTGAAAGTGACAGGGAATGGCCGGGTCTCTGCACCTCCCATGTAAAACGTGTCAATACCTCTGGATATCTTTCCCACTCCCATTCTATTAGCCCTTACTAGTCACCGGCAGGTGGCATAGATAAACAGAACAGTTTGGACTGCTGACCTATAGGCATCCCTTCATTAGCAAGGACTCGATTCAATTATTCGAACTGAACTGGGAACCCTGAGGACTACCAACCAGCTGCCAATCATATTTAAGGGGTTTCAATAATTATCAACAACATTTTATTTCCAGGTACACCATGTGCCCTCCCAGGACTGTATGTACTTCTTTTGTGGAAGTCAGGCATTAGCTTGCCTTCTCTTGAAATCACAGCAGCTTGCACCTTAAGGAAGGTCATAAGAGACCTTTAAGAAACACTGTCTGTAGATCACACAGCCCTCAGATTACTGGGAGAACTATCTAGACTGCAGCTGCCCTTGATTATTTGCAGGGGTTTCTCAGTGGGCTTACTTACTTGTTTGCTATCTGTATGCAACCTGTGGGCAGTTAATTCTTACAGTGAGAACCACTGAATTAGAAGAGGTAGTATAAAATTCTGTCGAGACTTTAGCTGAAGATCGATGACAATCACATCAGTCTGGAAGGCATTCAGGCCAGCCTCAGCTCACTGCTTAGGGTTGTTATGATCAGTAATAATTACCCTGGATTTCTTCCTTGCAGTCCATGGCAAAATATGTGCAACTGCTAAGACATCCTGCTGTAACTAGATTAATACCTTGGGCTAAGGGGAAAGGTCAATACAGAAGCAATATCTAGGAAGCAGCCAAAGTAGATTCTGATGGTTTATGGGATTTGTTCAGCTGATTGGGTCTGAACCCCTGGGGAGCACGGTTAGTAATACTGCAGGTTGGCCTCATTCTGCTTGAGTCTATTGATAGTAGTTTATTAAATGTTATATAAAAAAAATTTTGTGGATTTGGTCCCAGCCTCTGGTGGTCAGATTAATCAGAATGACAAACAACAGTAGAAACAAGGAGTGGATATTATTGGGAGAAAATTCTTTTATGGCCTCTCATAATTCTGCACATCGTATAAATATGGGCACTGACCGCCTCTGATGGGCCGAATCATGGCTCCCCAAAGGTGTCCATATCTTAATTTCCAGAACCTATCTGTCACCTTACATGCCACAGGGACTCTGTAGATGTGATTAACGATCCTACTATCTGGGAGGGACCAACATCATCTTTATAAAAGCTTTATAAGGGAAAGAGGCAGGCAGAAAAGTCACAGGAAATTGATAATGGAAGCAGATGGTCAAGTGATTTGGCCACAAGCCAGGAATGTGGGCAGTCTGTTGTTGTTCAGTTGCTAAGTTGTATCCAAATCTTTGTGAGCCCATGGACTATAGCATGCCAGGCTCCGGCCTCCACGATCTCAGGGGCCGTCTTCAAAAGCTGGGAAAAGCAAGAAATGAATTCTCCCCTAAAGTCTCCAGAGGAACATAGCCTTTCATGCTTAGCCCTTTAAGATCCATTTTGGACTTCTGACCTCCAGAGTTGCAAGATAAATCTGTGTTAAGCAAAATTTGTGTTGCTTTAAGCACTAAAGTATGGTTGTTATGGCAGCAATAGGAAATTTATACAATGTATTTGTTCTATTTTTTCAAGGATATTTGTATAGTGGTTTTTGAAAACATAGTATCTCCCTCCAGAGCAAAGGGATACAAGTTTACTGCACATTTAAAAGATCTGGGCTCCCTACACTTGAGATTACTCTTATAATGCAACCCACTGCATGTACAGGTGCAAGAAAATGCTAATACACTGGCCCCTGCTACCACTGGAACGAAGTCTTAACAGTCATGTGTCTTCTCCCAGTATTCCATGAAGCTCTTAGCTTGTAAGCAGGGGAAAATCTCAAACCTTTCACAATTCTCATTAGATTATAGAACTCACATAAGCTATCATATTATCATCTACCTTTCAAGTCATTTGAGAACCAAAGTTTTAAGAATTATTTGGGTGAAATGAAAGTTTTAAGAATTATTTGGATGAAACGAAAGGACTAGATGACTAATTTTTCTTTAACATGTCTCAGCTTCCTTTGTAAAATACATCAATAAATTGCCTTTTTTTTTTGGACTGTGCTGTGCTTCCTGTGGGATCTTAGTTCCCTAACCAGGGATTTAAACGTGGCCCTTGGCAGTGAAAGCATAGAGTCCTAATCATGGACTGCCAGCGAAATCCCTTTAAATTGCCTTTTTGTGTGTTACAAAGTTCCCCAGCAGCCGGAAACAATTTTTCCTCCCAGAAGCATTATTATTCTCTGAGATTCTTAGATGACTTGCTTTATAGATTTTGTACCCTTTAACTTCCTTCTCTCTGCCTTCAGAGAACACCTAAAATTTCCCCATGGCTCATTTGGTTAGTTTATACAAGATGGCAGACTCTTCACATAAGCTAACCTCTTCTAAGGTCAGGAGACACATTCCAAATATTATGTGTTCTGAATAAATTTCTCCTCTGAAAAGAAATCATAAGGCTTGGAGTTTTACACAGCATAAAACCAAGCTTGAGTCTAATTATAAAAATATTTATCTTTGCATCTGTATGTTTCCAGGAGAACCAGTCTTACCACTTATGTAAGATATTCAGTGCTTGCCCTAGGGACTGTATCTCACATTATCTGTAGTAACCTGTTCATAGGAGAGGTCAAAAGAGTATAGCCTATGAATATTTTTAGGCATTCTCTTAAGGCCTGAATAAATTCAGACTTCTGTTAAGAAATGAGCAGATGAAACGTAACAACAGATTAAAAGCAAGTTTATAACGGAATCCTGGCAATACTTACCTATACTGGAGAAAACCCACAGTAAGGTTCATCATGAGTAATATAATCAATTCAGAATTAAATAAACTTGGTAGTAAAATATGATTCTTTGATAACTGATAACACTTGCTATTCCAATTTGTGATAGAGAAAGAGGAAAAATGTAGGTGGTAGGGATGACCCATCAGCTCTCTGTATAGCTTGTTTCCCAAGGGACATTTGGCAATTTTGAGAAACAGTTGTGATTGTCGTAATAGTGGTGGGGTGATAGTACTACCTGCATCTACTAAGTAGAGGTCAGCTTCTCTGGTGGTTCAGATGGTAAAGAATCCACCTGCAATGCAGGAGACTTGGGTTCAAGCCCTGGGTTGGGAAGTTCCTCTGGAGAAGGAAATAAGAACCCACTCCAGTGTTCTTGGCTAGGAAATCCCAAGGACAGAGGAAACTGGCAGGCTACAGTCTATGGGGTCACAAGAGTTGGACACGACTTAGCTACTAAACCACCACCAGTATTTCTACTGGTTGTTGTTTGTGCTGCCTGCATCTACTGAGCAGAGGTCAGGGATGTTGCTAAAACTCCTATAATGCACAGCACCTCTGCATTGCTTTAAACAAAGAATGCTGTGGTCTCAAATGTCGGTAGCGTCAAGATTGAGAACCCCTGCTGTATAGGAATGACAAAAAATGGTGAGACTGATGATGGAATAGTTCTGTACCTTGGCATCTAGTTATGGTTACACAGGATAAAATTGGACAGATACACACACATGCACAAATCAATGAAGATTTAAAAATACGATAAAAACTGAATAAGCCTTATAGCCCAGTTAACATGTCAATTTCCTAGTTTAATATTGTGCAGCAAAAATTTAAGATGTCACCATAGAGGAAAATTAGGTGATGGGTACACAGGACTCTTTGGAGTACAGTTTTTGCTGCTTCCATGTGAGTCTATAATTATTTCAAAATAAAAAGTTAAAAAAAAAAAAAGAGAGAGACTGTAACAAAATAAGAACCACAGGTGTTTTCTTCAGAGAGGCTTGCTATATAACTCCTTCTCTCGTGCCACTGGTGGCTGGCACAGCTGTGGGAACCAACTGAGCAGCTTGTATTCAAAGTGTATAGGGGCCGTAGATCTATTTGTAAATCCTACCCAATGGTCTAGAGTTTTAGTTGACAAATTAATAAACAACCCTCCTCACCATAAACACTTCTCCAGGATTAAGGCTCAGAAACTTAATGAACATTTCACCCTTTTCCCTTTGATTTGGAAGTAGCCCTAGAGATACTAATGGACTGTTTCTAGGCTGTGGACCACAGTTTAAGATCAGTGTCCTAGCAGAGTTTCTATTTCTCACCACTGCCTCTTTCTCATGAAGTTGCCCCTTTCAACACACTTAACCAAATCCCATCCATTCCTTTACATGTGACTCAAATTCCTTCACTTCACTTCACTTTAAAATCCTTCTCTGACTTTCCTTCCTTCCCCTGCACCAAGCAAGAGGTGAAATAACATTTCCTTCCTCTGAAACTATTGTAAAGCAAATAAGGTTCCAGTTAAGTACTATATGTATGTATCGATATCTATCACTGCGACATAAACCTTGCAGGAGACAAAGGAGAATAAAATATGATTTACTGATTTAAATGAATTTCTTCTCTAGTGGTAAAAGGGACAGTTCAATAATTCATTAACTTTAGCAGAAAATGTTATCATGCCAAGAAATTAGCTTAGGCATTGTGTGGTACATATGACAATCAAGACTTGACCCTGTTTTCAAGGACCTTGTCTAATAAAACAAATATGCACACAACTAAGTATAACACAAGGCCAAATGGGTAAGTGACACCAGAAAGGTAATAAAGTCATATGGGAATATACAGTATTTAGAGAACATGTCTGATCAAAAAACATTATCAGGGGAAAAACTGATAGGGAAAGTCTCATTTCAGGTTAAGTCTTGACGGATGGGTAAAACAATGAAGTAGAAATGAGAGATAAGAATTTCAATTTGCAGGGAAAATGTTGTGTTGAAGCCTAGAGGCAGGAAAGCGCAAACAAGCTTTGAATGCTTAGTGGACTCACTTGATTTAGGGTTAAGATAGGAATGAGATATTATTTTAAAACTCTGTGGAGAGCTAATAGTGACAATTATCTGGGTGTCATAATCAAAGTTTAGTTCTACAGGGATAACATATGGCACCAATAATAAATAGTTTTGAGGATGGTGACTTCAACCTGGAAGCAAGGGAATCTGGAGGAGGTTACTGTTGCAATCTAGGCCAGAATTAATGAGGGTGTGAACTAGACTGGTAACAGGAGAAATAGCTTTAGATAATAGAAGGTATGTTACAAGTGATGAATTGTCAGGTGACGTGTACAAATAATTATGGTGGAGGTCAGAGAAAAAAATGATTCTGCTTGGGTGTTTTCTATTAGGGAAGCAGCAGTAATAATGGGCACGCGGGGAAGGTGTATTGACTTGAAGGAGTGATCCTAGGTGAGAAAAATACAATGTACAAGTATTTCTAGAGATGAGAATAAACTTGTTTGACTGCAGCAGATCGTTTCTATAGAGTAATGGGAGTGAAGCTTGAGAGACTAGGAGTTAAGTTGCGGAAGGCTTTGTACCTACTTAAGAAGCTTGGGCTTCATTTTTGAGACAATGGAAGCATGATCAATGCCTGTTATTTATACCACTTTTGGACATAGGTACCATCTTGTGTTACTATGTAAGTTCCTGGACACAGGATTAAAGTTTGCTCAATAAATTCTTGTTGACTTAATCCATTGACTCATTTTGTCAAGGAAAAATTCTTCTACCATGTGAATAATAACCTCTTATTATAGTTGAATTTTGAATACTGAGACTTAAAAAATGGGATCTATCCACTTACAGATGGCTCATATTCACTTATGAAAACTTAATAATAAAATGTCAGGAATTTTGTGAGCAAGGACCTCAAGTTGGTAGCTTGAGATTGGCCATTTTGCAAGTATTTACATCAAGGGGATTGGGAAATGCTAAAAAATATATCAAAGCTTATTTTCTGATGAGCTGGTTTTTAACACATATCAGCATGACACTGCTTATCTTCCCCCTTCCATTTTTTACCCCACATCCAACTTGCTTCTAAGTTTTTTGAGGGCAGAGACTGAATCTTATTCCTCTGTATCTTCAACATTAATGTACTCAGTGTTTATAATGAATGAAGTATGCTCTTGTAATTTTTTTCTAGACTATTAATAAACAAAAGATATTAAACAGAAAATGCCTCAAATAGACATTTAGACCTCCTGGGCCAAATTGGGGTTTTTTTGTAGTTTTACCAGGACACAGTCAGGCTCAGTCTTGTATGTATTGTCTATGGTTGCTTCGTGATATGAGGGCAGAGCTGAGTATTTGAGACAGAGAACGCATGGCTCACAAAGCCCAACATACCTAGGATCTAGTCTCTGAAAGTTTGCTAATCCCTGATCTAAACCCATGGCTCAAAGATTTCTTACAGGATAGGGCTGTTTCTAAAAAGGTCCATAATGAATTACTATACTGTATATGTTTACAGATAAATTATATTACTTCATAAATCGTGCATAGACATCAAAACTTTTTAGAAATTAATGTAAGACACAGATAATCACAGAGCAGTTTCATAAGTGCAGAGTTAAACGGTTTCCAACGGTGGAACTTTCTACCTTGACGAGTAATGATTACTTCACATCTAAACATATGTAAACAGCCATTCTTTAGCAGAAAGCTCTGTGTAATTTCTTCATGTTGTTGAAAAATGCTGCCAGAAACTTCGCTGATATGAAATGACGTCGCTATAGCAATTTACACGTTCAGAACTTTAGACCCAGATTTCAGAGTGGCTTTGCTAAGAAGTGGACTTCATAAAAGAGTACTTAAAAGAGCCAGGACAGAGTTGGATGGTTTAAGAACAGAAATATAAAGTGTATCTTTGCACATCTGGGTCACGGTGTGGTGTCAAAGTTTACATTTGCGCAATACTGGTTTATAAAGTTTATGTCCAGTGTTGTACATTCCTTGCAAGCCATCTTTAAAGGCAAGTGATGAGGTCATTTCAAGTTTAATATTCTCTAGGGGAAAATTAACTTTCTGTTTCTTATTTACACATGTATTACACTGAAAATAATTTTTGAACCTTTTGTGTCACCTAAAGTCTGAAACAGAGCAGTAAGTTAATTTGATAGAATATAAAATGAACACCTCAGCTACATTGTGCGGTCCCAGCCGGGAGGGCATGCCTTGGATACTATGTTTCTGCCCTAAACATCTTACGGGACAGTATTCACAGAGAATCACAGGTGGGCTAGCGCGCCATTGCCAACATAGGAGGCCTGATCACCTGACCAAACCTGGCTGACCAGGATGGGAGGCTCTGGCCCCGGAGCACTGACTACTCGGAATAGAGCAGGGTGGGCTATAGGGGCGTACTCCGTCCATTAACTTATCTTTCAATTCTAGCGCACCGTGTAGTAAAAGCAAGCGTTTAAAATTTTTAAAGTACGCGAAATTTAAGCACATTTAAATATCAACTACAAAAAACCCTCGCGGGGATTTGCTCCAGACCCTCCTCCCCGTGGGGTACACCGTGAAGCAAGCTCAGGCTCCTAGGGGATGCGCACCGCAACCGCCAGAGTGAGGTGAGAGGGTGGGGAACTATCTGGCCTGCCATCGCGCAGGCGCAATTCCGGCCGCAGAGCCCGGTGGTCTAGCTTCCTTTCCAGTAATTTCGCTAGCCGTGACGTCATCCTCGTGCGCCCTTAACGGTGCCTCCCAGAACCCCCAAATTTATTTTTTGGTGAAAGAGATAAGAAGGAGTGAACTGACCTCTTCCACCCCACTTTGTTTTTAGTCCTTCACTCTGGACGCGCCTACGCTTTGAGCAATGGAGCAGGAGAGGGAAAGAAAAGCACTCAGAGAACCAAACCGCGCCGGCCAGGCATGACTCGGCGACGTCGCCAGCCGCCTTACCCGGCGTGCCCCGCGCGGCGCGGGCAGAGCGGCGTAGGGGGAGGGGCGGGGAGGAGGAAGCGGCGGTGGCAGTGGCTGCTGCGGATGTCGCTGCGACTCATCGCCGTCTGAACACACAGCGGCTGCTGAGCGCCCGACTCGGGCCTGCGCCGGAGCCCACGCCAAGCTCCGCGGCTCCTCGCCCGCCAGGGCGGCCCTGAGCCAGTTGTCACTGAGGTAGCGTGCCCCACATTCTCCGCTGCCCGGCCAGGCCGGCTCTGGCGTTGCCTGGCTCCCGCTCCCTCACCCGCTCCCTCCTTTGCGCCTGAGTCACCGCCGCCGCCATGGCCGAGAATGGTGAAAGCGGCGGCCCTCCGAGTTCCCAGGACAACGCCGCCGCGGCCGAAGGTGCCGGCGCCCCCGCCGCCACTGCCTCCACGGAACCCAAGATCATGAAAGTCACCGTGAAGACCCCGAAGGAGAAGGAGGAGTTCGCAGTGCCCGAGAACAGCTCCGTCCAGCAGGTGAGGGCCGCGCTAGGCTCGGGGCGGGGTGGGGATGGCGGCAGGAGGAGACTGTTTTGCAAGGGCTTGAGGGTAAGGGGTCGTCTCCGGAGGTGCCCTCGGCCTTTCTCCGGGGTCTGATCCCAAATTAGATCACACCCAGGTTTGTGGGTTTGCTCCTGGGGACACCGCAGAGGTTTGTGGCGTGGCCTCTTGGCCTGTTTATGGGGCGCGCCGATGCCGCTCTCCTCGGCGCCTTCCTCTTGCTCCGGCGTCCGCCGACCCCAGCCTCCTCCCTCAGCTCCCCGCCTCCAGCCGCCTCCCTCTGACTCTGCACAAAGGAAAGAGACCCGCCGCCTGGCTCGGGCGGAGTGGAGGCTGGGCGAGGGTTTGGCTTAGCCCGGTCTGCGGTTTTGTCTCTTGAAGGGAAAAAAAAAAAAAAAAGGGGGTGCTCATTGTTTTACCTGCCTGGGGATTAAAGTACATTTTTGGGATGAGGAGCACGTGTGCATTTAGTTCTGCGTTTTGACCGCTGAAATCTTTCCCACCTTCCAGTCTTTAAAGAAAAAAATGAGCTATGACGTAGAAATTGCTTTCAGCCAAATCTTAATAGAACTAGGCTTAAGGAGAAAGGTGGATGACTTCGTTGACGACATGCTGGCTCTGTTTTTTTTTTTTTTTAAGTGTATTTGTCATTCTTTAGATGCCGGTCGTTGGGGAGGTTTTTGTTTGATTTTAGAGGAATAGCAACGTTATTCACATGTTAGCAATTGCAGTCAGATGAAAGAGCACGAACCTGGAGTTAATGGAGGAAATTTAAAAGTAATTTACCGCTTAAAATCTATTTAGGAATACAGTTATTGCAGTTAATTAATGATCTTGAGGAACTTAAATCATTTTAGTTTTTGTTAAATATACGTCCCAGAGTATTTCCGTAATTACTGAATTGATCTCAGACAGTTGGTCAGCAGATACCAAGACAGTGTGAACAGTTTATGAAGAAGCAAAAATGAAACGTACCTGTAAGTTTCCCTGAAGGAACAATAAATAATTGCGATATTTGTTTATATGATTATGAACGGTGGTGTGTTCTGTCAAGTAGTAAGAATGTGTAGAAACTATGACCACCTTTTGAATCCCTATTTTTTTGGTCTCTCAATTGTCCTATAAAATTTTCCCTTAATTTTTAAAGTATTTTCCAGCGTACAGGAAAGTTGGAATAATTGTGCAGTGAACTCTCATGTGTCCATCACCTACATTTAGCATCTTGCTTTATTTGCTTTATCAAACAATTAATCATTTATTGGTCAATTTTATTTTTTGGATGCAATTCAAAGCAAGTTGCAAGTAGTAGTACATGTTACGCTTTTAAACTGTGGTGTTGGAGAAGACTGTTGAGAGTCCCTTGGACAGCAAGGAGATCAACCAGTGCATCCTAAAGGAAATCAGTCCTGAATATTCATTGGAAGGACTGATGCTGAAGCTGAAACTCCAATACTTTAGCCACCTGACGCGAAGAACTGACTCATTTGAAAAGACCCTCATGCTGGGAAACATTTAGGGCGGGAGGAGAAGGGGATGAAAGAGGATGAGATGGTTGGATGGCATCTTGGACTCAATGGACATGTTTGAGTAAACTCTGGGAGTTGGTGATGGACAGAGAAGCCTAGCGTGCTGCAGTCCATGGGATCGCGAAGAGTTGGGTACAACCGAGCAACTGAACTGAACCATTGAGTTCAGGTTTTCAACTTAAAATTTTTGAAGGTAAATTTGACTTGCAGTGAAATGCAGTCAGTTGCCATTCCAGGAGTTTACACAAATACATACACCTGTGTAATCCGAAGTCTTCTGGTGTCTGCTTCTGAATATGCTATCTAGGTTGATCATAACTTTCCTTCCAAGGAGTAAGCAAGCGTCTTTTAATTTCATGGCTGCAGTCACCATCTGCAGTGATTTTGGAGCCCCCAAAAATAAGGTCTGACACTGTTTCCACTGTTTCCCCATCTATTTCCCATGAAGTGATGGGACCAGATGCCATGATCTTAGTTTTCCGAATGGTGAGCTTTAAGCCACCCTTTTCACTCTCCTCTTTCAGTTTCATCAAGAGGCTTTTTAGTTCCTCTTCACTTTCTGCCATAAGGGTGGTGTCATCTGCATATCTGAGGTTACTGATATTTCTACCAGCAATCTTGATTCCAGCCTGTGCTTCTTCCAGCCCAGCGTTTCTCATGATGTACTCTGCATATAAGTTAAATATAAAGTTTCACATAAATGGTATACAGTATACACTCTGTTGGGTAAGGCTTTTTCATTCAGCTTAGGGTTTTGAGACTCATTATTATGTTACTCCTTGAAAGAAAAGTTATGACCAACCTAGATAGCATATTGAAAGGCAGAGACATTGCTTTGCCAACAAAGGTCCGTCTAGTCAAGGCTATGGTTTTTCCAGTGGTCATGTATAGATGTGAGAGTTGGACTGTGAAGAAAGCTGAGCACCGAAGAATTGATGCTTTTGAACTGTGGTGTTGGAGAAGACTCCTGAGAGTCCATTGGACAGCAAGGAGAGCCAACCAGTCCATTCTAAAGGAGATCAGTCCTGGGTGTTCTTTGGAAGGAATGATGCTAAAGCTGAAACTCCAGTACTTTGGCCACCTCATGTGAAGAGTTGACTCACTGGAAAAGACTCTGATGCTGGGAGCGATTGGGGGCAGGAGGAGAAGGGGATGACAGAGGATGAGATGGCTGGATGGCATCGCCGACTTGATGGACGTGAGTCTGAGTGAACTCCGGGAGTTGGTGATGGACAGGGAGGCCTGGCGTGCTGCGATTCATGGGGTCGCAAAGAGTCGGACACGACTGAGCAACTGAACTGATTAAGTGTCATCAGTAGTTCTTTCTTTTTTATTGCTTTTTGTCTTCCATTGTATGAATATACCACCATAATTTATCCATTTTCATATTGAAAGTCACCTGGACTCTTTTCCAGTTAGTTGCTCTGAACATTTCTGTACAACTTTTTGTTGGATGAATGCTTTTATCTCTAAGGAACTGTGGGGTTTTTTTTTAAGTGCTTGTACTTTACAATCCCACTGACAGTGCATGGGAATTCCTGTTGCTCCACATTCCTACAAACATTTGATAATATCAGTCTTTTTTATTTTTGTTACTCTAGTGAGTGTGTAGCCATGTTAACTTTTGAAGACCGTAGTTGTTTCTAGGATTTCAAGTTCAGGTCTCCATTATTCTGACTGCTTAAAGCAGCCGTGTTTAAGCATTTTACTGTAAAAGATTAGAAAGAAAGTCAATATTTTGTAAATAGAAAAATTCACTTAGATCAGTTTATTATACTATTACCTGTGAGGATTTTTAAACTTTTTTGATGGTGAAACTAGAATTTCAAATTCTGTGGAAGTTTTAGTTTTACTCCTCTGTAACCAAAGTAAAATTTTAACAGATAAAGTCTTTCTGCAGCAATTTTTTCTCATGGTAGTTCAATTTTTATTTTGATAAATACTTTCTTTTGAAGTAGAAAATGTTATAAAAATTTAAGCTTATCATTCATTGCATTAAGAACCTGAAGACAAATTGAACTACCTGTGGGCTCTGTTAGGGGAAGTACATTTGCAAAAATGTACAAGAATAAGAAAAGTAGTTTTTACATGGTTTGAAAAATTCTACTTGAACACAAGAGAAGTTCTATCATCTATAATTTTAAGTTTTTCTCTGAGTGTTTCACAGATTTAAACTGTTTACTACAGATTAAAATTCATCAATAAAATAAGCTTAATGACGTTGAGATTTCACTGAAAATTTTTTGTAAAAAAATTGGCAAGTATTTGGTCCTGAAAGTTCTTATGTAATCTTAAAGGTAAAAAGGATAAGCAGAAGACCTACAAAAAATAATATTGAAGGCTTAGGCTTTCTATCCCATTTTCTACAGTTTAAAAATCTGTTTTCTGTGTAATGTAAATTCTTTTACTACACTGTGCCAAAATAGTATTAGGGCTTCTGTGATAGCTCAGTTGGTAAAGAACCCGCCTGCATTGCAGGAGACCCTGGTTCAATTCCTGGGTCTGGAAAATCCGCTGGAGAAGGGAAAGGCTACCCACTCTAGTATTCTGTAGTATGTATATGAGTGTTCTAATTGATTGAATGAAATTATATTACATTTCTTGGATAAGGTATTAACAAGTTGTAAGGTGGTTACTAAGTTTCTTATTTTTCCCTCTGTTTCTGTTTGTAACAGGGAGAAACAGGATACTTTAATACAGTTTGTATTCAATTTTAACTCATTCCAGGTTGATGATAAAGCTTATAGTTTTTGAAATTAATGTGAAATTTATTTTTTCATTGAGTGCTCAATGGGGTAGTGTTTAAATTTCTACCTAAAGGTTGTTGGAATATAAACTTTTACTATGTCTTTCCAAGGTGGTTTCATTAGTAAGGGTTTTCATGATATAAGTAAATAGATTTTTTAAAATGTGTAATGGCAAAATCCCTGTGTATGAGATTATGTTTTCTCTTACTTATTCATTATTTGCTATTGGAAACAGTTTGAGGATTTCTAAGTGTCAGCAAGCAAGATGAAGTCCAGGAGAATGTTGTGGTTAAAATTAGTGCAGAGAAAGGACGGGACTTCTATATACTAGCTCCTAACTAGGTTGCTCTGGGATTTTTATAGTTCTCTAGACTATAGTCTTAAGATTTTGAACTACAGTCATCTGAAGTAATCAGGCAGTGTATTGTAGTTTGGGGAAATATCTTCATCACTTGAATCTTTTAGAAAAATATTAACATAATGTACATGTTATTAACATACTTAGATATAATGTACATATTGTACTGAATAGAATTGAACTTTTCCTTGATAGGGGAAATTACACTGACTCAGGGTCATTATCACAAACATCATTTAAAACAAAGACTTTATAGTGTAGATCTAGAACTTCAGTCCACAGGCATGCCTCAAGCCATGTCTAACTGTTGAGCCCTTAAAATGTGGTTGGACTGATTTGAAATGTGCTGAAGGGGTAAAATACACACCAGATTTTGAAAAATTGTGCCTGGTTTCTTAAGAAGCACAATGTTTCCAAGATTTATCTGTGTTGTAGCATGTACACATACTGCTGAATAATATTCCAGCGTATGTCACATTTTATTTCTCCAGTTGATTCATTCATCAATTGATGGACATTTAGAGTGTCTCTGCTTTTTGACTATTAGGAATAACGCCAAGGTGAATACTTACACAAGTTTTTTGAGGACATATTCTTGAGCATATGCCTTTTGAGTTGAATTATTGGGTCATGTGATAGCTGTCTGTTGACCTGCTCTTGGGACTGCCAAACTGTTTTCCAAAGTGGTTGTACCAGTTTTTATTCCTGCCAACAATACATGAGGATTCCAGTTACTTGCCATTGTCTGTAGCACTTGTTACTGTCTGTCTTTGTAGCTTTCCTGCTATGGAGCGTTCTGTTGTTTTGTTGTGTTGTTTTGTTTTGTTGTTTTGTTGTTTACTCAAGCAGCAGTTCTTAATATGGTCTGGGGGTCCCCATAGCCCTCCTAGGAGGATCATAAGGTCAACACCACTTTCATAATTTCCCAAGATATTTTTTTCACTCTAATTTTCTCAAAAACAAACTACATACTTTTTCAGAATCTGCAAGATGTGGGATAGCAAGACAGATGTAAAATTCCAGTTGTCTTCCAGTATGAGACTGAAGTTATTTACAAAAATTTAAAGGTTATTCACACTAGGAAAATGGTTACTTTTGGTTAAAAAAAAAAAAAGAAAATGCTTCTATTAATGTAATGAGTTTATTATTGTGAATTAATATTTTTAAAGATTTCTTAGCTTTAATTTCTAGTATATCAGTGGTTTTAACCTGCTTAAAAGCTCCATGGAGTTTCAAAAGCTCTGTGGGGTTTCAAATTTTGTAATAGTGGTGTCCTGAGGCCAAAAATTGCTGCAATGGGGTATTTAATAGATTATGTAGGTAGTTTTAAGATTGAGGATTGACTTCACTAAGTTGCCATTATTGCTTACCTAGAAACTATGGTAGCCTACTGGTCAGTTCCCTCCCTGCACCCCCATTAACTCCTAGAGCAGTCTCTGAAAAATATTAATCAGATCATGTTACCCTCTACATAAACTAACAACTCCCCACTGATCTTGGACTTGACTTTAATGGGGCCGTGAGGCCTTGTGTGATAAGGTTCCTTCCTGCCTCTCCAGTCTGATGCCATCTTTCCTCCTTGGTCACTTGGCTCTTGCCGTACTGACGTTTTAGTTCCTTGGCCTGTTAATCACTTTTTTTTCCCCTGCCTGAGGAGTTTTGTGCAGTTTGTTCTTGCTACCCAGAATGCCTCTCACTCTTTGGCTATTCCCAGTCAGTGCAAAGGTCACTTTCTCAAAGAAGTATCCTTGATTTTCCAGAGTAGGTTGAGATTCCCCATTGTACTTTCTCATAGTATCCTGGTTTGGGTCATAGTTTATTACAACTTAAAGCCTGTAATCATGTGATTATTTGATTAATTTTTTGTGTGTGCGCTAGAGAAGATCTGTGGTGGTTCCCTTTGGTAACACTATCGGGAACCACCACACATCTTCTCTAGCGCACACACAAAAAATTAATCAAATAATCACATGATTATAGGCTTTAAGTTGTAATAAACTATGACCCAAACCAGGATACTGTACGGAGAAGGCAATGGCACCCCACTCCAGTACTCTTGCCTGGAAAATCCCATGGACGGAGGAGCCTGGTAGGCTGCAGTCCATGGTGTCGCCGAGAGTCGGACACGACTGAGCAACTTCAGTTTCACTTTTCACTTTCATGCATTGGAGAAGGAAATGGCAACCCCCTCCAGTGTTCTTGCCTGGAGAATCCCAGGGACGGCGGAGCCTGGTGGGCTGCCATCTATGGCGTCACACAGAGTCGGACACAACTGATGCAACTTAGCAGCAGCAGTACTTGGTATGGGCTAAGTAAATATTTGTTTATAACTGAATCTAGACCATATGCATGATAATATTACTTAGGACTTCCCTGGTATCTCACCTGGTAAGGAATCTGCCTGCGATGCCGGAAACCCCGGTTCAATTCCTGGGTTGGGAAGATCCCGGAGAAGGGACAGGCTACCCATTCCAGTGTTCTTGGGCTTCCCTGGTGGCTCAGTCTGGTAAAGAATCTGCCTGCAATGAGGGAGACCTGGGTTCGATCCCTCGTTTGGGAAGACGTGCTTCCCTGGTGGCTCAGCTGTAAAGAATCTGCCAGCAAAGTGGGAGACACAAGTTTGATTCCTGAGTCGGGAAGATATGCTGGAAAGGAAATGGCAACCCACTCTAGTATTCTTGCCTGGAAAATCCCACGAACAGAGGAGCTTGGAGGGCTACAGTCCATGGGGTTGCAAGAGTCAGACATGACTTAGTGACTGAACCACCACCAGTTACTTAGTGTTTACTGAGTGCAGTACAGTTGTCCCTGGGTGTTGCCAGGGATTGGTTCCAGGACCCACTGTGGATACCAAAATCTGCAAATGCTCAAGTCCCAAAGTCTCCCTGTGTGTTTGTGAATTTGGACAGCTGGCTATACATAATCTCATTGTTTTCTGCCCTCCTCTCATGGCTTCATTTGAAGCTGCTCTCCCTTCAGCTCAACACTCTTGACTGCCACAGGATGTTCATTCTCGCTTCTAGTTACTGAAATAATTTTTCTAGAAGAGCCTTTCTTTCTTTCTTTTTTTCTTTTTTAGAGCAACCTTAACTGAGAAGCTTCATCTCAACCACAGAACCCAGAAAGATTTTAATCAGTTCATTTCAATCACTCAGTTGTGTGTCAGTTGCTGACAAAAAAAAAAAAAATGTTTTGAATGACTGTCTGTTTTTCCAGCCAATATGCTTTTAAATGCATAGGAGAGAAGTTAATTCTTTACCTAAGCTAAGTGGTGTGCTAGTAGTACATGTTTATCAGCTAGTTCTTTGGGGGGGAAAACAGCACTAGTTTGTAGTGTTTGCTTATTTCCATGGTAGTAAATACCTCTCCTTATGGAAGATTTTAGGCTATGCCTATAAAACTGGTTTATTCGATTTCTGAAAATTAAGACTGAGCTGGTAGGAGCTGTTGCTTACAGTGAATGTCTTAAGGCAGGTGTGAGCCAGCTAGTGGAGAAGGCAATGGCACCCCACTCCAGTACTCTTGCCTGGAAAATCCCATGGATGGAGGAGCCTGGTAGGCTGCAGTCCATGGGGTCACTAGGAGTTGGACACGACTGAGCGACTTCCCTTTCACTTTCCACTTCCATGAATTGGAGAAGGAAATGGCAACCCACTCCAGTATTCTTGCCTGGAGAATCCTGGGGACAGAGGAGCCTGGTGGGCTGCCGTCTATGGGGTCACACAGAGTCGGACACGACTGACGTGACGTAGCAGTAGCAGCCAACTAGAGTGAGCCAAATTCACCATGCCCATTCATCTCTATGTTATCTGTACTATCAGAACAGCCCATAGAGCTGAAAATATTTACTGTCTATCCCTTTACCGGAAATTTGCTGACTCCTACTATAGGGCATTAGGTCTCACTAGATCCAGATTTTGTCACACGGTTCCTCAAAACCTTTCTTATTGGAAAATTTTGCCATGACTTAGGTTTAACAGCGTGACTGGTAGAGATATAATGCAAGCTGCATATATAATTTTTCTCATAGCCACTTAAAAAATTAATTTTTTATTAGAATACTTAGAACATAAAATTTACCATCCTAACCATTTTTGAGTGTACAGTTAGTTCAGTGACCTTAAATACATTCATATTGTTGTGCAACCATCACCACCATCCATCTCTAGAATTCTTTTCATCTTAAACCGAAACCCTGTACCTATAAACAATAGTTCTCCATTATCCCATCCTGCCAGCCTCTGGCAAGAACCATTCTGTTTTTTGTCTCTATGAATTTGACTACTTAGGTTTCTCATAAGAGTGGAATCATAATATTGGTCCTTTTGTGACTGCCTTATTTCACTTAGCATAGTGTCCTTAAGTTTGATTCATGTTTCAGCATGTGACAGAATTTCCTTCTTCTTTAAGCCTGAAGGATACTCCATTGTCTGTGTATACTATGGTATGTATATATCCCATTTTGTCTATCCATTCAGCTGTCAGTGTCACTTGGGTTGTTTCTGTCTTTTGGGTTTGTAATTGTAATATATATTTTTTAACCTAGTATGTCTTAAGTGTCATTTCAACATGTAACTGATATTTTAAAAATTAAGATACTTTTCTGTTTCATACTAGGTGTTCAGGATGTGGTGTGTATTTTACACGCACAGCATATCTTAATTTGAACTAGCCACATTTCACGTGTTCAGTAGCCACTTTAGTTAGAGACTTCATAATTCGATAGCATAGCTAATAAGGTCTTCATGCTTTGTTTCCTACTTACCTGTCCCTGGTCATTCACTGCATTTCAGCTGTTTTTAAGTCTTTTCCTCCAACTATCACTAGCTATTTGTCCTTTTGAGCTTTTGCCAATGCTGCTAATGACAGTAACATAATATTTACTACAGACTTACTATACTAAGGCATATTGCCTTAATACTTTTTAAAGTTTCACAACTTTATGGTGAAAGGACTATTGTTACCTGTTGTTTAAAAATAAAGAAACCAAGACTCAGGTTAGAGAAGTGGTTAAATGTATACACTTGTTATATAGTGAGCCTAGATTGAAATCCAGTGACTGACTCTGGAGTCCACACCTTCAAGATGCCTTGACTTTTCTCTGGTTGGCTTTTCAGCATTTCGGTTTATATTAGTTCATTGAAGTTTGCTTGAACTTGCCACTGTAAATTAGATCAGTGACTATAGTTTCTGATACCATTTTGTGATTAAATGGACTTATCCTTCCCTCCCCATACTGTAATAATTTACAAAGATAGGGGCTATTTTGCTTACCTCTTAATCCCATGGTACCTGCCTAGTATTGTACTTGGCACACATTGAGTAATGCAAATATTTATAGAGTGAATGAGCAAATAGTGTGTTAAAGATTTTTTTTTGCAGTGTTTTGTGCTTAGTTGGGAATATTTTAACAGTGTGATTTGCTTAGAAAAATGTGACGTTTAGTCTTACTTTAATCAAGTGTCCAATAGCATTATTTATTTAAAAAAATATTTATCTTAATTTTTGGTTGTGCTTGGTCTTCAGTGGTGCACTTGGGCTTTCTCTAGCTGCAGAGAGCGAGGCCTGCTCTCTATTTGTGGTGTGCAGGGCTTCTCATTGTGGTGGCTTCTCCTGTGGAGCACAGGTTTGAGGCTTAAGGGCTTTAATAGTTGCAGCATTTGGGCTCTAGTTGTGATGCACGGGCTTAGGTGCTTCACAGCAGCATGTGGAATCTTCCCAGATCAGGACTCCAACACATTCCCTGCATTGGCAAGTGGATTCTTAGCCATTGTATCACCAAGGAAGTCCCAATGGCATTATTTTAGTTGTTTCTCTTATCTGAGCAACTTCCACTGTAAAAAAAAGAAAATCCCATTAAATTAGAATTGGGAGGTTTTTCAGGAGACTAATGTTGCTATCTTCAAATCTACTTGATGCAAAACTTACTGAGTTAGCATATCAGATTCCGTTTATTATAGGTATAAACAATATATATATATGTGCATCTATTTTGCAAATAATTTTCATCACCAGAAGATACGAGCTCTGGTTTGTTCTAGGTAAATTTATGCCGTTCTGAGTGAGTTTGATATCCTGTAGATATGACTAACTAGACTGCTTGATTTATGGATTAAGCAACTAATGTGTAGATTTCTAGACTGGTACGAGGTCTTTCATTAGATTTTTTTTTTAATAGCCTTTAAGACTGTCTCTAGTTTTTATAAAGAGTATGGCTTTATTAGTTTTAAAAATACAGACTGCAAGGAAAATGAAATACATCATGCATTCTGTTTAGGAAATTTCAAATGAGAAAAGTGTGAAATAAATATATATGTGTATGGCTGAGTCCCTTTGATGTTCATCTGAAACAGTCACAAAATTGTTAACTGGCTATACCCTAATACAAAACTCAAAAAAAATTTTTTAAAAGGGAAACCCATTCTTAAGTGTGTATCTAATTCTGTTCAGAAAAATACTGATATATTTACCCATATGTAATTTTCTACTTATTGCTGTTAAGCAGATGGATCATTACCCACACTTTTACCTTACTCTTTATTTGTATCTTCACAGTCTTTCTATGTTGGCATATGAAGAGCTAACTCATTCCACTGTTACTTATTGACTATTTGTATTTATTAGGTTGGTGCAAATGTAATTGTGGTTTTGGACCATTAATTTTAATCATTATAACTAGGTTCAAGCACATCTTTATTAATCAAAATTGGAAACATTACAGTCAATACATTTTTGCCAACGAGAAGTAAGTTTGTTTTTTCTTGTAGTGTAAAAATCTGTGCTTTAGGATTTGATAAACTTTTGAAAAGCATTTGCTGCCTCCTGTTGGTTGTGGAAGCATTTTGCCCGCAAAAAAATTGTCGATACTTGAAGTGGTAGTCAGTTAGCAAGAGGTCAGGTAAACATAGCTAGTGAAGCAAAACTTCATAGCCCAATTTGTTCAACTTTGGAAGCATTGATTGTGCAGTGCGCTGTCAGGCATTGTCATGGAGAAGAATTGGGTCCTTTCTGTTGATCAGTGCTGGCTGCAGGCGTTGCAGTTTTCAGTGCATCTCATTAATTTGCTGAGCATACATACTTCTCAGATGTAACGGTTTCGCTGGAATTCAGAAAACTAGTGGATCAGACCAGCAACAGACCACCAAACAGTGAGCATGACCTTGTTTTGGTGCAAGTTTGGCTTTGGAAGTGCTTTGGAGCTTCTTCTTAGTCCAAGCTCTGAGCTGCTGGTTATTGTATAAAATCCACTTTTTGTCACATGTCACAATCTAATTGAGAAATTGCTCTTCATTGCTGCATACAATAAAAGATGATGACACTTCAAAACGACGATTTTTTTTGATTTACGGTCAGCTCAGGAGGCACCCAATTACTGAGATTTTTCACCTTTCCAATTTGCTTCAAATGCCCAAGACCATAGAATGGTCGAAGTTGAGTTCTTCGACAATGGCTCACGTAGTTGTTAGAGGACCAGCTTTGATGATTGCTCTCAATTGGTTGTAGTCAACTGAGACCAACTGATGGCTGGCCACTCCTCTCATCTTCAAGGCTTTTGTCTTCTTGAACCACCACTGCACTGTACATTTGTTAGCAGTTCCTGGGCCAAATGCATTGTTGTTGCGAGTTATCTCTGCTGCTTTGCAATTCATTTTAAACTCATAAAATTGCTCGGATTTGCTTTTTGTCATTTCCATAGTCTAAAATAAAGTACATAGCAGGTAATATTGCTAGCAAAAAGCAAAGCGAGAAATGCACATTTAAGTGATGTATAATATAACCACATTTAAGAATGTATTCCAGAATCAAATGGCAAAGTTTGATGCAAAGCCACAATTATTTTTGCACCAGCTTAATGCATAATATTAATATTTTTGAAGAAGGGGAAAGGGTATTGTCATTAGGAATATTGTGGTCTGCATTTTGGAGAAAGCATTAACCTTGGAATACGGCTTTACACCTCTGAGCCTCACTGGCCATATTCTTAACATGTGATTAAATACCTGCTGTACTAGATTATTGAAGGATTTCATGAAACAATATGTAAAAGTACCTAACTCAGAGTTTATATACTTCACTTGAATTGGCTTCCAGAAGAAAGCTTAGTTTGCTAGCATGTGAAAGTGAAACATTTAGTTTGTAGTTATTTGTAAACTGTATGTATTTAAACATACAGTTTTTAAGAGTTTCCATTGATAATGCACTGTAACATTTTCGACTGTTCAGATTTATATTTATAAGAAGGTGCCCTTTTCTCATATAGCTGCTTATGTTTCTGTAGTTTATCTTATGCCCAACATGTTAATGTAAGATTTATGCACTGTTTTTTAATGAGGGTACTTTAAGGTTACTCAGACCTCAGGCATTTGGAGAATAATGCCTGAGGTTTGAGTAACCTTAAATGTATTTTTTACATTTTTTGTATTTTTTTTTTGAGAGATATAAGCAGTACTGAATAAAAAACTGATTAAAAAGTAGAGACTCTCAAAGGAACTATGACTTAAAAATACTGAAATAGCAAATATTTGAATGCAGTATGTTATTCACACAACTATTTAGAAAATTCTTGTTAAATGCTGTTAATATGTGGTTCTGCAGGAAATGAAATTACAGTGTTTTAATCTTTAGTTTTGGGGATTTTATTTTGAGCTTGCAAGATTTTTCTGTTTTTTTTTTTTTTTTTTGGTAAGGATATTTAATATAAGCAGAGACTGGCTATTCAAAAGTAAATTTGGAATGTGGGATATTGGTAAGGGATGACTGTTTCATAAAAGCATATTAACTCAATATTTTAAAGAGTTTATAGTTCAGAGTTTATCCTCACACAGTTAGGTTAGAAATATTTAAGTGTTTGCCTGAGTGTACTATGCCCAGATATATTACATTCATCACTTAATTGTCCCATTAGTCCTGCAGAATAATTATAATCTCCATTTTAGTGATAGAAAACTGAGGCTCAGAGACAGGTAACATCTTAGAAGTCATACAACTAGTAAGTGGCAAAAATAAGGTTTGAATTTAGGTCTAACTTGTCTCATAAACATTCTTCCCTAATATGGTAATGCTTTGTCTCTGCCCTACCCCACCATGTTTGTGTTTCTCATTTTCTTCCCCTAAACAAATCAGGAACAGGGAATAAATGAAGTAGACCCTGAGCAGATGAGATTTGTGTCGTAAAAGTTGATACTATATTAAATCTTAGATTTTTTCATTTCATACAGCATTCTATTTTATGTAGCCTTCTAATTCTTGATTATTTATTTGCCTCTTCTTCCTCAGATTAAAAATAGCAAATTTAGGGGGAAGAGAGTATGCTGTAAAGATAAGAATGTACTGGAAGATAAAAAGCAAATATAAGACAGTTTGAGAGTCTGGAACAGTATTTCTATATTGTAGGACAGCAGCTGATACTGTACCAGTAACTAACTCAGTATTGTCAGAAAATTAAATTGTATTTGGTAGAATGGGGAGCTGTTTTGGTTTTCACACAGGCGTGAACATTAGCTGGATAATCCACTGATGTGAAACACCTTACTTCGGATGATGTTGAGAAAATGAGAAGGCTACTGAATGTTTTGTAGATGGCTGAGTTGATTTCAGATCATTAAATAACTTACTTTGAAGTATGTTGAAATTTTGATTCTTGAGATACTTTTCAACCTTTCTAGCCTGTTGGAAGTTTCTATAGGTTGTCAAGAGCAAGACCAGAGTAGGAAACTTAAATTTATAAGAAATACGTATCCTTAGAAACTCATTCCAGTATGTTCATTTTGACCTGGTGGTGGCCACATGAGCAGAAGGACAAAAATAAGCGTATCTATCAAGGTAGTATAGAAATAACTAAAGGAAATTATGAAAATCCTTTTTGGTTAGGATTCTTCCCTAGGTATATGGAAGCATTTTATATAATTTGTTGCAATAAATTTTGTTTCTACAGAAGAATATTGTCTGGGTTGCCTCCTGTCTAAAGCTGCTTTGAGAATTTTTAAGAATGCTAATCAAAGGATTCGTCTCCAAAGATATTTAAGCAGCTCATACAGCTCAATATCAGAAAAACAGCCCATCAAAAAATGGGCAGAACACCTAAATGGACATTTCTCTAAAGAGGACATACAGATGGCCAATAAACATGAAAAGATGCTCCACATTGCTAATTACTAGGGAAGTGCAAATCAAAACTACTATGAGGCATCACCCTGCAATGGCCATCATCATAAAATCTACAAACAGTAAATGCTGGAGAGGATGTGTTGTTGGTGGGAATGTAAACTGATACAGCAATTATGGAGAACAATGTGAAGATTCCTTTAAAAACCTGGAATAGATCTACCATATGACCCAGTAATCCTGCTACTGGGCATACACCCTGAGAAAACCACAATTGTATAAGACACATGTACCCCAATGTTCATTGCAACAATATTTACAATAGCCAGGACATGGATACAACCTAGATGTCCATAGACAGATGAATGGATAAAAAGTTGTGGTACATACATACAATGGACTTGTGGACATAGCAGAGGAAGGAGAGGGTGGGATGTATATACTATCATGTGTCAAATAGATAGCTAATGGAAGTGTGTGTGTGTGTGTGTGTGTGTGTCTGTCTGTCTGTCTGTGTGTCTGTCCGTCCGTCTGTCTCGTGTCCCACTCTTTGCTACTCCATGGACTGTAGCTGGCCAGCTCCTCTGTCCGTGGGATTCTCTAGGCAAGAATACTGGAGTGGGTTGCCATTTCCTTCTCCAGGGGATCTTGCTGACCCAGGGATTGAATCTGCCTGTCTTATGTCTCCTACATTGGCAGGTGGGTTTTTTACCACTAGAGCCACCTGAGAAGCCAATGTATAATTATGACTGATTTTCGCTGTTGTACTGCAGAAAACACAACATAGTAAGGCAGTTTTCTTCCAATTAAAAAATAAATCTAAAAAATCAAACTTGATGCTCTTGATTTAAAGTTAAATTTTTCACTTAATGCAAAATTTTGAGCATTCCATGTCGATAAATACAGCATTGCATTATTCTAAAAAAAAGTTGCTAGTTTTTTTTTCCCTAAGTCAGTACTACTTAGTTTCTGTTTTTTTTCCTTGTGTTCAATAAAAGTATAATAGATAAAACAGATAAGTTCAAATATTAGAGATCAAATTGGAAAATTTGAAGCTACTGTAAACTGTTTCCTCTACCTTTTGTAGAGTGCAGAATAGAAGTTTAAGGATGTGTGAAGTGCATGCAGGATTTTTGGCTCTTCTGTAAAAATATAACATCATATTTGGATTAAAATTTTCTAAAATGTAGCTTATTTGGGAAACTAGAGCATATCTGATTTGGTATAATTAAAATTAAGATTTACTCATTTTTGTTTTCAGTGGTGTGGCAGGCAGCTGAGAGTTATTGTTATACTTTGTTTTTGTAAAGTTTGTTCCAAGCTTTGAATAATTTGCTCAGAGTAAACCAATGTTAGTCTGTTTGGGAGTAGTTCTAATTACCTAAATTGTTTGACATCAGTTATTTGAAATTTAAAATTTATTTTTATAAGAATTGGGTTATAATAGGTAGTCACATTACACAGTTTCTCTTTGTACCTTATCTCTTTCATAATGCTTTCCGATCTTCAACATGAAGTGCTATAAATTCTTATTTTGAGTTGCCTTAGGTGCCCCTCAGAACCAAGAGTTTCATGAAGCTAGAGGATTCTAGTATCAGTGATGTTAATTTTCAACAATGCTGTAATTCTTTAGGAGAAAGTGATTTCTTTGAGTCTGTAAGGACTTTGGTTTCTTGAGATTTTTGTGAAGATTGAATGAGACGATGTGGGGATGTGGTTCGAGGCATGATGTAGCTGCTTAGTAAAATAATGATGAGTATGAGTGCATTTTGAACTGTGTGCCACTAAGATCTTAGCCCTTTGCATCTAGGATATCAGAGAAGCCCCTAGTACGTCCAGAGCGCCAAACTATCCTTCCCAACATTGACAATTCATGGTTAGTAGGATTCTAGCCCTTAAATATTACTAAAGGCTCAACTAAAGCATTCACTACCATTCTATGATAGAAGCTTTTAAGGTTGTGGCTGTTTTGGGATACGAGGTCTTAACTGTCTCTGCTTAATTATGCTCATGGATGACCATCTCTTATTCTTGGGCGATCATCTGTGTTGTGATTTCTGTGTCTCATAGCCACTCTGGTCTGCTACCTAAAACTAGAATTTTTAGACAAACTTTATTTTTAAGGTTTTTATTGAAGTATAGTTGATTTACAATGTTGTGTTAATTTCAGGTGTACAGCAAAGTGAATGAGCTATACATACATACATATATGTATATATATACACACACACATATATATATATACACACACACACACACACACACACACACACTCTTTTTTTAGTTTTTTAAGTCCATATAGGTGATTACAGAGTATTGAGCAGAGTTCCCTGTGCTGTTCAGTAGATTTTTATTTCAATAATTCTATTTATTTATTTTTGGTTGTGCTGAGTCTTTATTGCTGTGCAGACTTTTTTCTCTAGTTGCAGCCAGTGGGGCCTTGTCTCTAGTTATGATGTGTAGGCTTCTCACTGTGTTGGCTTCAATAGTGGAGCCATATAGGCTTAGTAGTTGTGATTCTTGGGCCTTAGGGCGTGCAGGCTTCAGTAGTTGGCAGTTCCTGGGCTCTAGAGCACAGGCGCAGTATTATGACACATAGGCTGAGTTGCTCCACGGCATGTGAGATCTTCTTGGACCAGGGATTGAACCCATGTCTTCTGCATTGGTAGGTGGATTCTTTTCCACTAAGTCAACAGGGAAGCCCTGTAACAGTTTTTATATTGGGCTATTCAGTGGATATGTCACTAGTTCTACTTTTTTACTTATTTTTTTTTTAAGCCATTTTGTATTGGGGTATATATAGTTGATTAATGGATGGAAGTTTGGGGGAGAATGGATACGTATGTGTATGGCTGAATCCCTCTGCTGTGTGCCTGAATCTATTACAGTATTTTTACTTTTTTATTTTTTACATTTTGCTGTGCTGGGTCTTCATTGTGGTGCATGGGACTTCTCTTGTTGCGAATCATGGACTCTATAGAGTGTGCGTGTTCACTGATTGCAGCACACAGACTTCTTTATTTGCAGTGTGCAGGTTTGGTTGCCCTGTGGCATGTGGGATTTTAGTTCCCCAACCAGGGATTGAACCCGCATCCCCTGCATTGGAAGACAGATTCTTAACCACTGGACCACCAGGGAAGTCCCATGTCAGAGGTTTTAAAGTTACCCAATTATTTTAGGATTAGTCCCCTTCCATTGTTTATTGGCCATTTAGATTTCATTTTTGTGAAGTTCTTATTTCAGTCTATTGACTGGTTTCCAGTTGGGTTGTATTTTACTGGTTGGCAGGCTATCTGTATAAAATCTGGGTTTCAAGGTCTCTGTTGGTTTTTGGTATTGTAGATATTTTCAGTCTGTTGCTTAACATTTTACTCTGTTAAGGATAGTTTAATTTATTGTGGCTTTTTTATGGCTAAATTTTTTTGTGTCCTGTCTGGGAAATCTTTTCCAGTTGAACTAGTGTTTTACTGATTTACCTTTTTGATGCTGTTTAATTGCATGGTAGGGCTTACTTTGTGGCTCAGTGGTATAGAATCTGCCTGCCAAACAGGAGATATGGACTCAGTTTGTTTCAGGATCTTCCCCTGGAGAAGGGTATGGCAACCCATTCCAGTATTCTTGTTTGGAAAATCCCATGGACAGAGGAACCTGGTGGGTGGCAGTCCTCCGGGTTGCAAAAGGGTCAGACATGACTTAGTGACTAAATAACAACTTCTCCATGGTTCTGTTTACTTTGTGTGTGGAGTGCATGCTTTAAAAGATTTAAACTTATTGAAATATGTTGACATGCTTTGTGGCCCACTATTATTATTGTTGTTTAGTTGCTGAAAAGGGAAAGTGAAATTGCTCAGTCGTGTCTGACTCTTTGCGACCCCATGGACTGTAACCTACCAGTCTCCTCAGTCAATGGCATCCCACTCCAGTACTCTTATCTGGAAAAGTCCCATGGACCGAGGAGCCTGGTAGGCTGCAGTCCATGTGGTCGCTAGCAGCAAGTTCCTCTGTCCATAGGATTTCCCAGGCAAGAATACTGGAGTGAGTGGCCACTTCCTTCTCCAGGGAATCTTCCTGACCCAGGGATTGAACCTGTGTCTCCTGTATTGGCAGAGGATTCTTTACCTCTGAGCCACCAGGGAGGCCAGTAACCCAGTATGTACGTTTGTAAATGTACTAGAAAAGAACCCTTATTCTGTGGTTGTTGGATACAGTGTTTTATACATGCCAGTTGAGCCATCAGTTAATTAAGTTGTCCAGATCTTTTTTTTTCTTTTTGTCTGTTTTATTCTATCAGTTACTGAGGTAAATGTGCTATAAAATATGTTTCTGTACTTTTGGATTAGTTTAATTTTCTCTGTAGTTCTGTTTTATTTTTGCTTTATGTATTTTGAAGCTGTATTATGATATACATGTACATTTAAAGCTTTCTTGTGAATTGAACACTTTCTAATGTTGAAATGTCCTAGTAGCTTTTGTATTGTATTAAAGTTTGCTTTGTTCTGGGAACTATTCAGTGTCCTGTGATAGACCATAATAGAAAAGAATTTGAAAAAGAATGTGTGTATATATTTATATATTTACACACAATATGTATAATTGAGTCTCTTTGCTGAACAGCAGTAATTAACACAACATTGTAAATCAACTACACTTCAATTGTAAAAAAAAAAAATTGTCAAGTAGCCTCATTAACTTTATTTGGTTAGTTTTTGCATAGCCTATTTTTACCCATTCTTTTTTTTTTCTTCCCTTAGTAATTTATGTGTATCTTTTTTTAAGCAACATGAAATTGGGTTTTTAGATACAGTCTGGCAATTTTGTCTTTGTAACATGTTGTCTGTTATGTAATTATTGATACATTTGCTTTACATTTCCCATTTTACCATTGATTTCTGTTTTTCCTGTCTCTTCTATGTTGCTTTTTTCTCTTTTGATTTGTATTATTCCAGCTATTCGCCCTCCCCCTTTTCCAGTTGCCCGTTTTATTAGGTTGGTAGATGTATGCTGTTTATATTGTTTAGTAGTTGTCCCAGAGAATACCATATGCATCTTATAAAATGTCTAAATCAGTAAGTACTTGTACTTCTTTGCTGTTATTACAAGAACCTTAGAACAATTGAGCACTGTTTATATCTGCCTGAAGACTATATTTGAACCCCCCCTTCCTTCCTCCTTTGTCCTCTTCTTTTCCTCCTTCTAACACAAGACATTGTTAATACTTTATAAAGTCAGTTTTTATTTTGATTTATTCTTTCCATTGTTTTATTCCTTCACTTAGGAGGGGATCATTTTCGTCTGTCTGAGGAACTCATTAACATTTCCTGTAGTCTGTATATGCTGGGTAACAAATTCTCTGTTTTTGTGTGTCAGAAAATGTCTATTTTGATTTCATTTTGGGGGAATTTGCACTGGATATGAAATTTTAGATTGCCAGTTACTCTCCCCGCTTTAAAACTTTTCTGAATTTTAAAGTCATGGGTAATTTTAAATACTTAAAGAAGTAGAGATAATAGTAAGTTGACTCCCCATGAATCCTTCACCCAGGTTTGACAATTAATCTTAGAGCCAGCCTTGTTTTACGTGTACTTACCCTTAAGGCTCCTCTCAGTTCCATTATCTGACTCATCTCTCATGGATTATATCTCTTCATCCTTTAATATTTTAGCATGTATCTCTAAAAGATAAGGACCCTCTTTTAAAAAACAGAGTACATTATCCTGCCTTAACAATTAATACTGGCTGAATTGCACCAATCCAGAATTTCCCCATTGTCTCAAAATGACTTTTTAAGTGTAATGATAGCATGAATTTACTATATATTTTTGCCTTTTTTAAAAAAGACTTTTTAGAGCAGTTTCAGGTTTATAGTAACTTGAGCCGGAAATACGGAGTTCCCATACTCCTTGGGGCTCCCCCTACCCACACACACACTTGAATCTCCCCATCAACATCCCACCCTGGGATGGTACGTTTGTTACAGTTGATGGACCTACATTGACACATCCTTATCATTCAAAATTCATAGTTTAAGACTCACTCTCGGTGTTTTGACAAGTGTATATAGTGTATATGCGCTGCCTCTACCCTGACTCCTGGCAACCACTGAGCCATTTACTGTCTCCATAGTTTTGTCCTTTCCAGAATATTGTCTAGTTGGAATTATACAGTAGGTAGCCTTTTAGATTGGCTTATTTGACTTAGTATGCGTTTAAGGTTCCTCCATGGTTCTTTTGATGGTTTTATGGCTTATTTCTTTCTATTGCTAAATAATATCCCTTTGTCTGGGTGTACCATGGTTTATTTATTCACCTGTGGAACAATTTCTTGGTTGCTTCCAACCTTTGACATTAATGAATAAAGCTGTCATATACACCTGTGAGCAGGTTTTGTTTGTCCATAAGTTCTCAACTCCTTTGGGTAAATACCACAGAGAGGGTCCTTGCTGGACCAAATGGTAAGACTTATGTTTAGTTTTGTAAGAAATTGCTAAACTCTTGCCAAGTGGCTATACCATTTTGTATTCCCATTAGCAATGAATGAGAGTTCCTGTTTCATTTCCTTGCCAGTATTTGATGATGTTTCTGTTTTAGTTTGGCCATCTTAAAAGTTATATAGTGCTTTCTTCTTGTTTTAATTGGCAGTCTCCTAATGGCCTATGATACAAATATGCTTCTTTGCCATCTGTGTATCTTCTTTGGTGAGATATCTGTTAAAATTTTTGCCTGTTTTTTAAATTGTGTTCAGTTTTTTTTTTCTTAACCTTTATTTATTTAGTCTTGTCTGCACTGGGCCTTTGTTGCTGCCCATGGGCTTTCTCTAGTTGAGTTGAGCTTGGGCTACTTATCAATTGTGGTGCACAGGCTTCTTGTAGTGACTTCTCTTGTTGTGGAGAACAGGCTGTAGGTGCAGGGGCTTCAGTCGTTGTGGTGCCTAGCCTCAGTAGTTGCGGCCCACAGGCTCTAGATGGTGGTCTCAGTAGTTGTGGCACACGAGCCCAGCTGCCCCTTGGCATGTGGGATCCTCCCAGATCAGGGATCAAACCTGTGAACCCCGCATTGACAGACTCTCAACCATTGGATCACCAGAGAATTACTTTAAATAACAGTCCTTTATCAGATGATCATTTCTAAGTGTTTTCTCCCAGTCTGGCTTTTCCCATTCCCTTGCAAAAGATTTCTGTTTCAAGTGAGTTGCAAATAAAGCTCATATATTGCAAGGAACTGATAAGTTTTCTATTTTTTCCTCTTTTGTACTAATTATGCATTTGTTTTTCCTGCTTTGTTGCATTGGCAGGAATTTTCAATATGATGTTGAATAGAGAGCAGACATCCCCCCTTTTATTAAAGTTTGTTTTTATTGTGGTAAAAGTCACATGATGTAAAACATAGCATTTTAACCATGTTTAATGGTACAGTTCAGTGGCACTAAGTACATTCACATTGTTGGACAACTGTCACCATCATCCATCCCCCCAATTTTTCACCTTCCTAAGCTGAAACTCTGTCTCCATTAAGCTCTAACTCCCCATTGCCCCTCCATGCTTCCCAGCCCTTGGCATCTAGCAGTTAATTTTCTGACTCTGATAATTTGTCTGTTCTAGGTATCTTGTATAAGTGGAATCGATTATTATTTGGAGAGCAGACATCCTTGCTTTGTTACTGGTCTTAGAGGGAAAACATTCAATTGGTCACCATTATTATTCCAAAGAGTAAATATTTTGTAGATGTACTTTATCAGGTCCAAGTAGTTTCCTTTTATTCCTGATTTCCTGGGAATTTTCTTAGAAATGAATGCTTTCTAATGCTTTTTTGTTATTGATTGTTAAGATGGTGTGGATTTTCTTTTCCTTTTATCAATATGGTGAATTATATTGGTTTTTCAAATGTTGAAATTTCTAGGGTAAACCTCACTTGGTCATTAAGAGTTATTCTTGTTCTATATTGCTGGATTTAACTTGGTAGTATATTATGGAGCATTTCTGTCTGTGTTCATGAGGGATATTGGTCTGTGGTTTTTCTTTTCTAGTTTTGGTATCAGGGTAATATTGCCCTCATGAAATTAATTGAAATTGTTTCCTTTTCTATTTTCAGAAGAGAGTGTATGAGTTCTAGTAGCTTGAATCTTTCAAGATACCGGTCCATCCAAGTTGTCAAACACCTTGCATGCAGAGTTTTTCTTGAGCTTTTCTGGTGGCTCAGTCATAAAGAATCTGCCTGCCTGTGCAGGAGAGTTGAGTTCCATCCTTGGATCGGGAAGATCCCTTGGAGAAGGAAATGGTTCATGGGATCGTAAAAGAGTTGGACACAATTTAGCAGCTAAACAACAATAAGGAATAAGGAATTTTCCTTATTATCCTTTTAATTGTGAGGTCTGTAGTCATTTCCTTTTCTTGTTCCTGATATTGCTAATTTATATCTTCTGGCTTTTTTTTGGCCTTTGTGTCTAGATTCTAATCAATTTTACTGATATTTTGAGAGATGTTTTTCTTATTTTTCTGTTTTTGATTTCTGCTATTTTGGGGGGGGGGGTTCATTTGTTGTTGTTCTGTTTTCTAAAGGTTGAAACTTGAGGTTGCTGATTTATGACCTTTCTTAAATTTATGTCTTTAACGCTATAAATTTTTCTAGGTCTTGCTGTAGCTGCATCTTACAAATTTTGACATTGTAGCTTCATTTTTGTTCAGTTGAAAATATTTTTTTAATTGTTCTTCAAGACTTTCTTTTTGACCCATGACTTATTTGGAAGTGTTTTGTTTAATGTGGAAATGTTTCAGGTATCTCTCTGTTACCAATTTCTACTGTTATTCCATTAATGTCAAAGAATATACTTACATGGTTTCAAACTTACAATTATTAACATTTCCAAGGTTTGTTTTAAGACCCAGTTTATGATTTTATCTTGGTTGAGTGTCCCATGTTTACTTAAAGGTTTCATTTTCATCTATAGGTTCCTCTCTGCTTTTTCCTGTTGGCAAGTTATTTGTTAAGGACACCTTTCTTGTTGTTGATTTTGGTGACTGTTGCCTTTTAATGTCACTTACTATGTTCATTAATTGCCTGCAAATTTGGGGGAAGTTTATTAGACCTAGAGCGCTGTCCATCAGAACCATCTGATCACCTGGGGAGCTTGTTAAACCACAGATTAAAAAAAAAAAACCCATAGCTTGCTGGGCCTCATCCCCAGAGTTTCTGATTTGACTGGGTCCTGAGAATTTGCATTTCTATCAAATTAACCTGGTAATGGTGAAAGTTGCTCATCTGGGGGACAGCACTTTGAGAAGTATAGCTCTAGAACAGTTTCTCAATCTCGTTATTGTTGACATTTGGGGTTTTAAAATCCTCTGTTGTTGAGGCTGAGCTGTGTGTTGTAGGTTATTTAGCATCTTCTGTCTCTACCCACTAGTGGTCCTTAACCCATGTTGTGACAACCAAAAATGTCCTCAAATATTGCCAGATGCTCCCCAGGGCAGATAGAGGCCTCCACTCACTTTGGGAACCACTGCCTTGGATAACTATCTAGTGAAAACCTGTAAGTCCTTATCTCTTAAGTTCTTTTGTTTTAGCCTAGTTAGATTTTCCTTGGAGACATTGTATATTATTATCTTTATGCTTGGATGTTTAAAGTCCAGACGCCAGTATTCCCTTTGATAGCTGTCAGGGGAATGGGGAAAGGCTAAGCATCTAGTATGTCTCTGTTGACTTAATCTTCTTGTTTTAGTGTTGTACTCCTGTTCTCGGTGTGTCTAGTATGTTCTTTAGTCTAGAGACCCTGTTCTCCTTCCAGAGGAAAAAAAATCCTTCCTTCTTTTTGTTGGGTTTGGGGAGGAACGATTGGTTGCTTAGCATGCAGTGAAGATGTGTCTGCTTTGTCTTTCAAATCCCCTATTTTAGTCCTTCAGCATCTGTCACCTTATACCCTGTTCTCAGCCCCTGGTGGTACCATATGGAGTCTTCTAGGAATTCTGTAGATTGTGGGGATAGATTATGGGGATTGTATTAGCTTGGTTTTCTGTATTGCCAGTTGAGGATTCAGTTCTCCTGGGTCCACTGGATGTTTAGGATCAAAACTTTGTTCTAGTCAAAACCAAGAGGTCTCAATTTCTTCTATTTTATGAGTTTCTGCCTTGAAATGTTTCTTCCTCCAGATCGTATTCTGATTAAGAGACATATCTAGAATATATAAAGAATTTTTATAGCTCAGTAATAGGAAGGCAGATAACCCAATTAAAAAATGGGCAAAGGATGTGAATAAAGTTCTCCAAAGATATAAATATACGCACATGAAAAGATGCTCAATGTCATTAGTTATCAGGGGAATGCAAATAAAAACTACAGCACATCTACTAGGGTGGCTATTAAAAACAAATTAGGTAATAAATATTGGTGACAGTGTAGAGAGATTAGAACCTTATACACTGCTGGTAGGATTGTACAGTAGTAATAGCCATTCAGTACTTAGGATAACAGTCTGATGGTTTCTCAAGTGATGAAGAATTAACAGTAATTTAATTCTGCATCTGAGTGTATACCCAAGAGAAATGCAATTATATGTCCACAGAAAAACTTGTACATAAATGCTTGTTGTTGTTTAGTCACTACGTCATGTCTGACTCAGGACCCCATGGACTGTAGCCTGCCAGCCTTCTCTGTCCATGAGATTTCCCAGGCAAGAATATTGGAGTGGATTGCTGTTTTCTTTCTCCAGGGGATCTTCCCCACTCAGTTTATAGCAACATTATTCATAATAGCCCAAAGGTGGAAACAGCCCAAGTGCCCATCAATTGATGGATAAACAAAATGTTGTATATTCATACAATAGAATGTTTAGCCATAAAAAGGGATGAAGTATAGATACATACCACAACATGAATGCACCCTTCAAACGTGTTAAGTGAAATCGCCAAGTGCTAACCACTGGACCGCCACGGAACTCCCCAATTAATGGTTTCTTCTGGTTTGGAGTGATGAGGGGATAGGGAGGTCATAACTAAAAGGTATTGGTTTCTTTTTGAGAACATGAAAATTTCAAAATTGACCATGGTGATGGTTGAATGAAATCTGTGAATATACTAAAAAACCATTGTACACCAGAAATGGGTTACTGAAGTGACTTAGCACAGAGTATAGTTAATCTGAGTTCAGTCGCCCAGTCGTGTCTGACTCTTTGCGACCCCATGAACCGCAGCATGCCAGGCCTCCCTGTCCATCACCAACTCCTGGAGTCCACCCAAACCCATGTCCATTGAGTCGGTGATGCCATCCAACCATCTCATCCTCTGTTGTCCCCTTCTCCTCCTGTCTTCAGTCTTTCCCAGCATCAGGGTCTTTTCAGATGAGTCAGCTCTTCGCATGAAGTGGCCAAAGTATTGCAGTTTCAGCTTCAACATCAGTCCTTCCTTTAGGATGGACTGGTTGGATCTCCTTGCAGTCCAAGGGACTCTCAAGAGTCTTCTCCAACACCACAGTTCAAAAGCATCAATTCCTCTGCACTCAGCTTTCTTTATAGTCCAGCTCTCACATCCATATATAACTACTGGAAAAACCATAGCCTTGACTAGATGGACCTTTGTTGGCAAAGTAACGTCTCTGCTTTTTAATATGCTGTCTAGATTGGTCATAACTTTCCTTCCAAGGAGTAAGTGTCTTTTAATTTCATGGCTGCAGTCACCATCTGCAGTGATTTTGGAGCCCAGAAAAATAAAATCAGTCACTGTTTCCCCATCTGTTTGCCATGAAGTGATGTGACTGGATGCCATGAATTTAGTTTTCTGAATGTTGAGCTTTACGATAACTTTTTCACTCTCCTCTTTCACTTTCATCAGGAGGCTCTTTAGTTCTTTACTTTCTGCCATAAGGGTGGTGTCATCTGCATATCTGAGGTTATTGATATTTCTCTCAGCAATCTTGATTCCAGCTTGTGCTTCCTCTAGCCCAGCATTTCTCATGATGTTCTCTGCGTGTAAGTTAAATAAGCAGGGTGACAATATACAGCCTTGACGTACTCCTTTTCCTATTTGGAACCAGTCTGTTGTTCCATGTCCGTTCTAACTGTTGCTTCCTGACCTGCATACAGGTTTCTCAAGAGACAGGTCAGGTGGTCTGGTATTCCCATCTCCTTCAGAATTTTCCACAGTTTATTGTGATCCACACAGTCAAAGGCTTTGGCATAGTCAGTAAAACAGAAATAGATGTTTTTCTGGAACTCTCTTGCTTTTCCAATGATCAGTGGATGTTGGCAGTTTGATCTCTGGTTCCGCTACTTTTTCTAAAACTAGCCTGAAGATCTAGAAGTTCATAGTTCTTGTATTGCTGAAGCCTGGCTTGGAGAATTTTAAGCATCACTTTACTAGCGTGTGAGATGAGTGCAGTTGTGCAGTAGTTTGAGCATTCTTTGGCATTGCCTTTCTTTGGGATTGGAATGAAACTGACCTTTTCCAGTCTTGTGGCCACTGCTGAGTTTTCCAAATTTGCTGGCATATTGAGTGCAGCACTTTGACAGCATCATCTTTCAGGATTTGAAATAACTGGAATTCCATCACCTCCACTAGCTTTGTTCTTAGTGATGCTTTCTAAGGCCCACTTGACTTCACATTCCAGGGTGTCTGGCTCTAGGTGAGTGATCACACCATTGTGATTATCTAGGTCGTGAAGATCTTTTTTGTACAGTTCTTCTGTATATTCTTGCCACCTCTTTTTTAATATCTTCTACGTCCTTTAGGTCCCTACCATTTCTGTCCTTTATTGAGCCCATCTTTGCATGAAATGTTCCCTTGGTATCTCTGATTTTCTTGAAGAGATCTCTAGTCTTTCCCATTCTATTGTTTTCCTCTATTTCTTTGCATTGATTGCTGAGGAAGGCTTTCTTATCTCTCCTTGCTATTCTTTGGAACTCTGCATTCAAATGGGTATATCTTTCCTTTTCTCTTTTGCTTTAATCTGAGTAGGTTGGTTCTTAAAGTCAGACCTAGATTTCAAGCTTGAAAAAGAAAAGTGAAAGTGAAGTTGCTCAGTCGTATCTGACTCTTTCCGACCCCATGGACTGTAGCCTGCTAGGCTCCTCCATCCAAGGGATTCTCCAGGAAAGAATACTGGAGTGGGTTGCCCATTCCTTCTCCAGGGGATCTTTGCAACACAGGGATCGAACCTGGGTCTCCGCACTGTAGGCAAACTCTTTAGCATCTGAGCCACCAGGGGCTCCCAATTTCAAGCTTAACTTGACAGTTGATCAGCTGTCACTGTGAGAGGAGCATATTGAACCCCCCTCTGTTTCTGTATCTGAAATAGGATTAAAAGTCATCTTCAGTTACTGAGGTTTAAAGAGCTGGCCTTGTAGTAGCTACTGTTTATTAAACCACCTTAGATACCTGATGCTTGACTTTTACATACAGTCTCTTTCAGTTCTTGTAAAACTATGTGCTGTGCATATTACCTTATTATTATTTCTAACAGCTGCCAAAGAGAGAAATGAAATGCTTAATAATATGAGAATGGTTAATTCATGATTGGACTTAATCTTTTTATATAGAATATTGTGCTACTGGTGCTTTAGGAAAGATTTTCCTATTTTAAAATTGCTTATCTTATATAAAAGGGTTATATATCATACATTTTCAAAGGAAGGATAGTTCAGATGGTACAGGTCTGAAATATTTACTGCAGTATAATTTCACATTATATTTATGATTTTTAAATAAAAGTTACGTTGAGTGTTACAACTTAGTTATGGAAAATTTCATTTATACACGAAGGTAGAATGTGATGAATTTTGGTTCAACTCTCTTTGACAGTGATTGACATAAGATCTATCTTGCTTTATGTTTGTATTCCTCTACATCTCCCCTCCTACTCCTGAAAAAATGTTAGATATTATTTAATGTGTCTTTCCACTTATTGTGACAACCCGAAATACCCCTTATATTTCCAAAACATGGCCTTGATGATAATGTTATTGTCTGTTGAGACCCATTTCTGTAGGGCATTGTAGTATGATGGGATTCTTTTAATTTCTTTCCCCATCCTGAGATTTTCTGACTTCAACAGTGGAGTAAAACCTAAGTGTATAGGTGATTTTGGTGAAAGTGTGAGAAACTTACCTAGCATAGAATAAGTAAACTTTTCTTATTTAGGTTTGGCCAGAAAGTCTGTTCTGGCTTTTCTGCAGGATATTATGGAAAAACTCAAATGAACTCCAAAGTCCAATAGTATGACACACTCTTCTGTTGTATGTTTCTGCATTTTATTCCCCTCCCTGGGAAGCCTTTCTTGAGGTTTTCATGGCTTCTTCCTAATTAAGTTTTACGAAAACTTTCTCTAACTAGCCTTTGTGTTTCCTCTGTACTTTGTGGTTTACTTGACTGCTCGCCTTTCGGGAGGAATTTTTACTTTCTGTTTCTGCATCGTGTGTGTTCTTGTGTTCAGTTGCTCAGTTGTGTCTGACTCTTTGTGACCCTGTTGATTGTAGCCTGCCAGGCTCCTCTGTCGATGAGATTTCCCAGCAAGAATACTGGAGTGGGTTGCCATTTCCTTCTCCAGGGATCTTTGCGGACCAAGACTCAAACACACATCTCCTGCATTGGCAGGTGTACTTTTTACCACTGAGCTATAGGGCAAGCCTGTATCTGCATGATACTGCTTGTTAATAGATGTTGAATGAAAAAGGTGGGGAGTAAAGTCAGTATAAGTGAGTGAGTGAAGTCGCTCAGTAGTGTCCGACTGTTTGCGAACCCATGGACTGTAGCCTGTCAGGCTCCTCCGTCCATGGGATTTTCCAGGCAAGAGTGCTGGAGTGGATTGCCATTTCCTTCTGCAGGGGAATCTTCCTGACCCAGGAATCGAACCCAGGTCTCCCACATTGCAGGCAGACGCTTTACCGTCTGAGCCACCAGGGAAGACTCCAAAGTCAGTATAATAGGCCAATAATCAGGCCAATAATAAGAGGTTGGCTTTCTCAACATTGAAGTAGAAAGGAGCAGAATTTGAGATGGAAATCTGAGGAAAGGAATATTGTAAACTTGGTAAGAGCTATGTGTAGCTTGAACTACATTTAGTACCATTGATGTAAAATTGAATAAGGCTATGACAAAGAAGTGGATTTAGGCCTTGAATATAGGATATCTGCATCTGTAATAAAACGTTTGCATTAGAGATGAGTGAAATGGTAATACTCATTTCCCACTAAGCTCAAGATACGGACACAGAAAGGATATGTCTTCATATTGTTTGAGTTATTGTAGTATCTGTAATTGGGGGCTTTTTGAAGTACTCCTGCTAGAAACTAGACTAGATGATGCTATGTAAACATCTGTAATACATATTTATTTTATTCTTACTTAGTTCAAGGAAGAAATCTCTAAACGTTTCAAATCACATACCGACCAACTTGTGTTGATATTTGCTGGAAAAATTTTAAAAGATCAAGATACTTTGAGTCAGCATGGAATTCACGATGGACTTACTGTTCACCTTGTCATCAAAACACAAAACAGGTAAGTTTTTAGAAACATTTTAGCTGTAAACCATGAATAAATGTTTATAATTCCCTTTTAAAAATAACTAGTCTTGCCGTTAAATGATTGCTGTCATTAATGTGTAAATAGATTAAAATTCATTGATTTGCTGCTGTTGATAACCAGATATTTTTTAAAAAGCCAGTATGATTCAGTAATGCTAATACTGAAACATTTGATATTTTAACATGTTCATTATCATCATTATATTACTTGAATTACAGAATAAGCAAATTAATGTTTTGAGCTGTGTTTTTTGGTCTCAGATTTTTGGACAAAGATTAGAAGTGTGACTCATCTTCTTTGCAAACCACAAATTAGTAACCATATTTCATTAAATCTAAGGCACTATTCAGTTCTTAAGAGATACTTTTATTTGTGTACCAATAAGAAAAAATATCACCCATTAAATTGGTATATTTTCTTTTCATTTAGAATTATTTTCTACTTAGTGAAAGAGCTCCTAGAGCTTCCTTAGACTTACTTGGATATGATATTTTATCATCATTCAGATTAAGAGAGATTCAGAACTCTTAACTGGTGTCAGACGGAAAGGGTTTCTAATAAACTCTCCTTATTTTTTTGCTTGATATTAAGTAATAATGAGTTATTATTTGTATTGATTTTGCAGCCTTCTTTGGTCAAGTCTCTTTTTTTACTTTCAACATTTTTAGTTCTGAGTAAAACTGCTCCCTAGTCCTTAAGAACTTAGGAGATAGATTAAAAATTGCTTTTATAATCAGGCTTTGTGATTGTGATCAGTCATTAATTCTTTTCTGTGAGGTGATCTATCTCCCTCTCTTACACAATCAATCAATATGATTGAAATGTTTATGACATTTTTTATGTTGATGAATTTTTTATGAAATATTTACAAGTGTACTTGAGGTGGAGAAGGCAATGGCAACCCACTCCAGTACTCTTGCCTGGCAAATCCCATGGACGGAGGAGCCTGGTGGGCTGCAGTCCATGGGGTTGCTAAGAGTCGGATACAACTGAGTGACCTCACTTTCACTTTCCACTTTCATGCATTGGAGAAGGAAATGGCAACCCACTCCAGTGTTCCTGCCTGGAGAATCCCAGGGATGAGGAGCCTGGTGGGCTGCCGTCTATGGGGTCGCACAGAGTCAGACACGACTGAAGTGACTTAGCAGCAGCAGCCGCAGTACTTGAGGGGCAATTGAAGTATAGTTTGGATTTCATGGGATTTTACTATATTTGTTTATATTCATGTTCCTTGTGCTTAATTATCTCAGCATATATACTTTATGATAATTTGAGTTGGTTTAAAATCTTTATTTGTACCTATTGGAATTTCAGAGCTCCTTTTGAAAATAATTTGCTCAAATGTTTATATTATGGTGTAAATTATTTTTCATAGGCCTCAGGATCATTCAGCTCAACAAACAAATGCCAGTGGAACCAGTGCCACCACATCATCAGCTCCTAGTAGTAACTCCACATCTGGTTCTGCCACTAGCAGCCCTTTTGGTTTAGGTAAGTATTTTTAGTCATTTTGCATAGGGATAAAAATAAGCAAATTTCCTTTTTCCCAGGATAGTTTTAAGTAAGATGACAGTTAAACATTAAGTCACTTTAGCAATGACAAAAACTTGTCTAGGTTATTTCTATAACTGTAGTTATTAAGGGGATATTTGAAGATACAGATGTGCTTGCTTAGGTTACATTAATATATAATAAGTGATCAGTAAGTGGCACATTTCTTTTTAATAATGAGAGAGATATACTGTATGTGTACCTGATTTGACCACCACATAATTGACTCTGGAAAAGATTAGCTAGTTGTTGATCATAAGCTAACCCCTTGAATACAGTTTTCTCCTTTGTAAAATGAAAGGATCAGATTGCATTAGTGATTTTCTAACTGTTCTAAACTCACACAGAAAGGCCTGATGCAAGCCCAGTGGTTAAGGATCTTCTGCATCAGCCAAAACTACTTTTCTTATATTAGTTTTTACACTGAGGTTCTTAGGAAGGTTTAGTTGGGGAATGGAGTGATCTGAAGCTAACAGAAGTTGAACTAGATAGATAAATGGCTTAGTGCTTCTTTTAGTTCCTAAGTTGTATGACAAGTATAATACCTTGAAATGACATTTTATCTCATTATTGACTGGGGGAACTTTGGCAGAAACTAACACCTGTGACCAGCAGTTTTTATTTTGGGTAGCCAAAAATTAGTTCTGTTATTTTACTAATACTTTGCAGTTTATTGCATTGAGTAGTTACACCTGACACACCTGTGAAGTCTTTTCTAGCACCATGAGTTTTATTTTCACTTTCTGTATCAGAATCAGTCACTAAAGTTTTCTTTTTGTTGGTCTAATATTCACATCTTCCGAATCAGAACTGTATTCTAAAGAACTGTCATCATCTGAGACGGTAGCATGTATATCACTTGGACATTCAGAGAAAGTATCTGTGTAAAATTCAGCTATTAATTCTTCACTCAGAATTTCACGATGCGTCGTTAAAAATTTTACGATAATAAATGTGAGTTTATAATATACACAAGGTTGGAATAAAAACCTGACAGAGCAAAATGTGAATAATGACATCATAAGTTGTGTAATGAATCCTTATACAGTTTTCATGTATCGAGGCTCATATTTTCTTTCACTTCCAGAAAAAGTTTTTTAATAATTTATTGATACCAGTTATGTTGGAAACAACATTTAGGGCATGGCATTGATTCACATTCTCTCTCTCTCTTTTTAATGTTTGATTTAAACACATCTTGGGCTAAATTTGAGTTTTAGATGGAAAATTGATTAACAGGAACAATCTAGAAAGATTAGGATGAAATTATTTAGTGTATTATTGAGGTAAGTCTCTTCCCTCAATTTTTTTTTTTTTTAATATTATTTATTTGGCTGTGCTGGGTCTTAGATGTGGCATGTTAACTGGTAGTTGGGACATGTGGGATCTAGTTCCCTGACCAGGGAGTGAACTTGGGGCCCCTGCATTGGAAGCATGGAGTTTTAACCACTGGACCACTAGGGAAGTCCCTCTTCTCTCATTTTATAGGCAAAGAAATTAAAACCCACAGAAGCTTTTAGTTAATTTGTCCCTTTGCTGCTTATTTCATTCCCATCCCCTCCTATCTTAGTTACTTTTCTGCATCAGTTATTCAGTTTACCCTGTCTATTTGGCTTTTTTTTAGCTGTGTGTTTTCCTTAAGGTCTGTCCCATGTTTAAACGAAGAAGGCAATGGCACCCCACTCCAGTACTCTTGCCTGGAAAATCCCATGGATGGAGGAGCCTGGTAGGCTGCCATCCATGGGGTCGCTAAGAGTCAGACACGACTGAGCAACTTCACTTTCACTTTTCACTTTCATGCATTGGAGAAGGAAATGGCAACCCACTCCAGTGTTCTTGCCTGGAGAATCCCAGGGACAGGGGAGCCTGGTGGCCTGCCGTCTATGGGGTCGCACAGAATCGGACATAATTGAAGCGACTTAGCAGCAGCAGCAGTAGCAGCAGCATCTGCAGCATGTTTAAAAGCAACAGAATCCCACTACCACCTTTCTTTTTCTTTCTCAGCTATTTTTGGAAAAGATGTATTCTGTTTTCTGTCTGTATTTCTCTTTCACTTAAGTTTGCTGTGCTCTATTTCTTGCCCCCACCAGTTCCCTTGATAAAGTCACCATTGACCTCTTAGCTTGCCAGATTTAATGGACACTTTTTTAGATTTTTAGATCCTTAGATTGAAAGTGTTTAAAAATCTAAATTGCTGTCTTCTAATGCTTATCAGTCTTTCCTTGAAATTTTTTTTCTTTAATTCTTGATATGCTTTTTCCCTGGTTAATTTTCTGACCGGTTTTTTCCTCTCTCATTTGTGGGTCTCTTCTTCCTATTCCTTTAATTAGTATTGTTCCTCCAAGTTCTGCCTTCTCTTTTTCTGTTCTTTTATTCTGTTTTCCCCAGTGACAATATCCTAACTGTAAATTGTTAACTCTCGAATCTTTACCTAAACCCGCATCAATTCTGAACTCCATGCCTTGTATTCAGCTCTATGATATTACCTGATGTTACTCTTAAAGTACTTAGAGTACTTAAAGAGTACTTAGCCTGTATGTTCCTTCTTAGAAAGCAAAGAAGAACAAAACAAATAAATAAATTCATCATTTTGTCTCAGACTACCACCTCTCTCTAGCCAAGTCTCTTGGTCCATAAAATCTTTCCTCTCCCACCCCATGTAATGATTCTGTTCTGTTGCTACTTCCTTGATGTAGCTCCTCAAATTTTAAAAATGTTTATTACTCTGTCATTTCCACACTGTTATTACAAATATCTTAAGTAACTATCTTGCATTTGAAATATATCAAGATTTTGTGATGTAGCCTCTCCATTTTCATTTAACATTCTGTACAAGTTACACTAGGATAGGCTGTCCTGTGGTAATGTGTCTGCTTAGTTGCTCAGTCATATCCGACTCCTTGTGACCCCATGGACTGTAGGCTACCAGGCTCCTTTGTCCATGGGAATTCTCCAGGCAAGAATATACTGGAGTGGGTTGCCTTTTCTTCATGACTTTTTTTTTTACTGAAGTATAGTTGATTTTACAGTGTGACAATCTGCTGTACCGCAAAGTGACTCAGTTATACACATATATACATTTCAAGAAAATCCTTTTGCATTATGATTTTCCACAAGATGTTCAGTATAGTTTCCTCTGCTGTACATGAGGACCTTGTTTATCCATTCTAAATGTAGTAGTTTGCTCATGCTTCGTGTGTTTCACTGGTCAGTGAGGCCTCCATCTACACAGTCCTCAGGGACTCAAACTAATGGAATTCTACTATCTTGTAGCTGCACCATTTGGAATATGGCAGAAGATAGAGCTAAAGTGTTTTAAGCTGAGCCTTATGTTCTAAACTTGGGCCAGAAGTGACACATACGATTTCTTACAGTCTTCTGGCCTTAACTAGTCACATGGCAGTCTGTCCAACTGCCAAAAGGAAAGGAGACTGCGCAGGGGATGTTTGGTGAGCACTGTTGTCTGCTCTTTTGGTCATACTGAATTTTTTGTGGTTTAAGAATGCATCAGTTCTCACATTGATATCTGTGCTTTTATAGATAATGTCTGTTGTGCCTAGTATTAAATCATCCTCCCAGCTCTCCCTACTTCTTGCCAACTTACTCATTTTCCAAATTCATTAAATGGCGTTTTGTGGAAAAGTAGCCATTTTGCTTTTAATATATTATCTATTAATATATTAAGGTACTGTTAATATATTATCATGATATTCTGTGACAGTCTCTGTTGAAATACTTATTCTGCATTTATTTTGTCTTTCCTACCAGATTGAGTTCTGAGGGTATGCTTGTCTTTCTTGTCGCCTTATTCCCAACATATAGCACAGTACTCAGTAAGTGAGAAATGAATGCATTTGGTTGGTTATATACAAAGTTTTATAATAAACAGTCACCCTCCTGAATCTGTTAGGTTTCTCCATGATTTAATTCCTTCAGAGAGACATCTGTTTCCATGATGGGCAGCAGCTCTGTTCCAACCAGTCATCGGTGAATTCTACTTGTTAAACTAGCCGCTGGTCTTCTGGAAAGAGATTATTAGAAATATAGTCTACTGTATATTTTTCATTTCTTTTAGTGGGCATATTCTGGGATTTTTTTTCTTTCTGATACCAGCCAGTTCTCCAACACTGCCTGGGTGGCTATCCAGTAGTTCAGTTCTGACACTAACACCTGGAGTTAGTGTTAGATCCTGCAAGTTAAAGGACTTGGTCCCCTGTGACTGCCCCTACTTCAGATACCAGTCTAGTCCTAGGCTACCTGTACTTCTGACTGACAGGTGGTAAATTGGGGGTTTCCACAACCCCTTATCAGGTTTGATGATTTACTCAGATGACTCACTGAACTCAGGAAAACACTGCACGTAATATTTACCAGTTTTTTATAAAGGATAGACCTCAGAAATAGATAAGTGAAAGAGGGAGAGAAGCGTAGGGCAAGGTATGGGTGTGGGGGGAGAGTACAGAGCTTCTTTGCCCTCTCTGGGCATGTCACCCTCATACAATGTAAATTTGTTCACCAACTCAGAAGTTTGTGAATCTCTTTGCACAAGAGTTTCACAGAATTCCATCTCTAGATCCTATTCTAGCCCTGGAAGTTGGTGAATGGGCTGAATGTTCCAACTCTCAAAAAAATCACATGATCTTTCTGGCAACCACCACATTCTGAGGCTATCTGGGGGCCCCATCTTAAGTAATATCATTAACATAAATGAGGTATGATCTAGAGGGATTTGTTACAGATAACAAAAGACATTCCCTTCTGTCAGGAAATTCTAAGGGTTTTAAGAGCTTTGTGCCTGGAACCAGGTGCAACAAACAACCAAATAATGTTTTTGTATTATACTGTGCATAGGAAATATATGTTTATTTGGTTTTATTATTTAAATGTCATAGTGAACACGTTTATTACTAGTCTCAATTATAGAAATTAAACATGTACTTATGAAAGTAATAGGAAATCTAATTTTGCTTTAAGCTGAATGGTTTTCTGTTAATAGGCTATTGATTCAGTTAATATTTTTGCTTCATCTTCATATTTTAGCACAGTCATATTAATGATAAAATTTCATTTGTGTTTTTTCCCTTTATTCTCTTAGGTGGACTTGGAGGACTTGCAGGTCTGAGTAGCTTGGGTTTGAATACTACCAACTTCTCTGAACTACAGAGCCAGATGCAGCGGCAACTTATGTCCAATCCTGAAATGATGGTCCAGATCATGGAGAATCCCTTTGTTCAGAGCATGCTTTCAAATCCTGACCTGATGAGGCAGTTAATTATGGCCAATCCACAAATGCAACAGTTGATACAGAGAAATCCAGAAATTAGCCATATGCTGAATAATCCAGATATTATGAGACAAGTATGTGAATAGTTTCATTTAGTTAAGAAATTATATACTTATTTTTTCTAATTTTCTGTATTTAAAGAGCTTGCCAAATACATAAGCTAAAAAAAATAAACCCTAATCCTTGTTCAGGAAAACACAACTGAACTTTGAATTTTGAGCTGTATTTTAAAGGTTTTTTTTATAAACAGTTGTTTTGCAGATCTAAGGAACAAAGAGTCCAGTTCAAGAGATGGACATTCCTGCAGAGCACAGTGTTTCTCTCTTCATGTTTTTTGAATGTTAGCTTGGTTTTTGAGGTGCTTTTCAGCAGGAACTATTCACAATCATTTTCTTTTTAAAAAAAAATATTTTAATTTTTTTAACACCCAAAACATTTTGTTTTGGAGTATAGTTAATTTACAATGTTGTGATGGTTTTAGGTGAACAGCAAAAGGACTCAGCCATACATATACGTATATCCATTCTCCCCAATTCACAGTACTTTTCTAATTTAAGTATTGAAGATTGCTAATTCAGAGAATTAGAAAACTTAGAAAATTAGCTCTGACAGTTAATCTCAGCATCTTTTACCTCCCTCTGGAAATCTTTTTCTTAGACATTGGAACTTGCTAGAAATCCAGCAATGATGCAGGAAATGATGAGAAACCAGGACCGCGCCTTGAGCAACCTGGAAAGCATCCCAGGGGGATACAATGCTTTGCGGCGCATGTACACAGATATTCAGGAACCCATGCTGAGTGCTGCACAAGAACAGGTAATGCCACTGCTCTGTGCTTCAGGGCAAGGCTCCTGTTTTAACACAAATACATCTATGATTGAGTGTTGTTTTTGTATACAAAAATGCAGTTTTCATTAACAAAGATTTCTATATCTGTTATTTAAGACAAAAACTTGTTCTTTATGATTTTTTGTCTTTTATTACAGTTTGGTGGTAATCCATTTGCTTCATTAGTGAGCAATACATCGTCAGGTGAAGGTAGTCAGCCTTCCCGTACAGAAAATAGAGATCCATTACCCAATCCTTGGGCTCCCCAGGCTGCTCAGAGTTCATCAGGTTCCAGTGGCACCAGCAGCACAGTGGGGGGCACTAGTGGCAGTGCTGCCAGTGGTACTGCGGGGCCGAGTTCTGCTGCGCCAAGCTCGGGGCCTGGAGTAGGAGGTATGCTCGCAACAACTGATGCCTCTTCTCTCCTTATCCTGTATGCTTTTGTGTGTGTTCGAGGAACAACTTTTATGAACTACCTTTTCATGTTGTAAGATGCTTTTTTTTTTTTCTTAAGGATGCTTTAAATATGTAATGATGAGTATTAACTTGTGTGCATTGTAGTTCAAGAGGTTACCAAAGATTTCCCGAGGCAGTTTTGTGGTTTTGTCTTCTCATAAGATGGCTTGGGAGAAGTGGATTGTCTCCTTTCAACAGCTTAGGGAAAGTGAACTGTAGGGGCAGCACAGTTAGCTGTTACTCAATCAGTGGGCACATTTTCCTTGGCTTTAGTCCAGTTTTGTGTTCTTTTATAGGACTCAGTGGGTATCCAGTCCTGACACCAGGGCTAAACTTAGTAGCATCAGAGCACCTGCTGGCTTTGTTTTAAAAGTTAGCTTTCTAAGTCTTAACCTCAGACCTGTGATTCAGAATCTGCCACAGTGGAGTTTAAGATGTGTGTGTGTAACAATGCTAGAGATTCTGAAGTGTAAACAGGTTAGGAATTTACTTTCAGTCATTTTTTTGTAGACTAGGTTCAATAAGTGGCTATCCTTTTCAGTTATTCAGATATTTACATGCTAAGTATTAGGTCCAAAATCAGTAGCTAGAATGATTATTTTAGTCTTAATACTTAGCAATTAAATGAGAAGAAATGAAAGCATGAGGCCACTTCCCTCAGATGAAAGTGATTGGGTATATTTTAAAAGATAACTGTGTTTTGGCAGTGAAACTGGAAAGATGAGATGCTGTATAAGGAATTTAAAAAAATTCTTTACTGAAAGTCAATAATCAGAATGGTCCCAGAAGTATATATTCTTTTATAGAATACAGTGAGTATAATGACGTTTTTTGATAAAATATAAAGTGAAAGTGAAAGTTGCACAGTCGTGTCTGACTGTTTGTGATCCCATCAACTGTAACTTGCTTGACTCTTCTGTTCATGGAATTCTCCAGGCAGGAGTACTGGAGTGGGTTGCCATTTCTTCCTCCAGGGGATCTTCCTGATCCAAGGATCAAACCTGGGTCCCCTGCATTGTAGACAGATTCTTTACCAACTGAGCCACTAGGTAGCCCTACCTACAAATTTTTACAAAACTACCTACAAAGTAGTTTTGTAAAAATTTAAATAATGCCATTTTTAAAAATTGAGGTATTATTGACATAAAACATTATATTAGCTTCAGGTGTCAGGTGTAAAGGGAAATGATACAGTATTTGTATTGCAAAATGACTACTGTGGTAAGTCTTAGTTCAGTCGCTCAGTTGTGTCCGACTCTTTGTGACCCCCATGGACTGCAGCACACCAGGCTTCCCTGTCCATCACCAGTTCCTAAAGCCTGCTCAAACTCATGTCCATCCAGTCGGTGATGCCATCCAGCCGTCTCATCCTCTGTTGTCCCCTTCTTCTGCCTTCAATCTTTCCCAGCATCAGGGTCTTTTCCAGTGAGTCAGTTCTACGCATCAGGTGGCCAAAGTATTGGAGTTTCAGGTTCGGCATCAGTTCTTCCAATGAATATTCAGGACTGACTTCCTTTAGGATTGACTTTGCTTTTTAACATGCTGTCTAGGTTGGTCATAGCTTTTCTTCCAAGGAGCAAGTGTCTTAATTTCATGGCTGCAGTCACCATCTGCAGTGATTTTGGAGCCCTCCTAAATAAAGTCTGTCACTGTTTCCATTGTTTCCCCATCTATTTGCCATGAAGTGTTAGGAACAGATGCCATGATCTTCATTTTCTGAATGTTGAATTTTAAGCCAACTTTTTCACTCTCCTCTTTGACTTTCATCAAGAGGTTCTTTAGTTCTTCTTTGCTTTCTGCCATAAGGGTGGTATCATCTGTGTGTCTGAGGTTATTGATATTCCTCCCAGCAATCTTGATTCCAGCTTGTGCTTCATCCAGCCTGGCATTTTGCATAATATACTCTGCATATAGCTTAAATAAGCAGGGTGACAGTATACAGCCTTAATGTACTCCTGTGTCCAGTTCTAACTGTTGCTTCTTGACCTGCATACAGGTCATGTCTAAATATCCAAAGTTAAGTCTAAAAATCCAAATAAACCATGTTTAAAACAAGGAGAATACTATCCTATTCTGATTTTATCAAATGCTTATTTGATTTTTACTGATAAACTTTTGAGAGAGATGCTTCCTTCACATTTTAGAGGTCTAAGAGCAGAGACAAAGGTTTAATAAGGTTTCCCAGCTGATAGACAAATTATTTTTAATTGTAGCATGGTGTCTAACAAATTTGTCTTACAAACAAAATGGTCTTATAACTTTTTACTCAACTTTTTAATTTAATGGCTTGATATGCTATTTAAGATTTCATGTTAATATTTCCATCAAAGCAAAACAAGAAACAGAATAGTGATTGTACCATGATGGCCTAACATTATTAGCATATTTTTATACTATTAGGACCTTTACTCAACTATTTGAAGTTAAGCACACATATACCCGAAAGGTGAAATTCTTTACTCTTCTTTTGCCCTGTAAGCACTCACTCTGGAAACTGAGGAAATTGTTTGCAAGAGTCAGCAAATTTTTCTTGCAAAGGGATAATAATACTTTAGGCTTTGCAGTCCAAGAACCAAAAATCAAGACTATTTTATTAAGAAGAGAAGGGAATTCCCTGGTGATCCCAGTGATTATGACTCCTTGCTTTCATTGCATAGGGCATGAGTTTGATCCCTGGTCAGAAAACTGGCCATGCAGCATGGCCCAAAAAAAACAACAAAAAAAAAGAGTGTTAGAAGACCAATCTCCACAAGTTCTTTTATTGATGGAATTAAAAATCTAATAATTGGGTATAATACTATTTTTGTTGTTCAGTCACACAGTCATGTCTGACTCTTTGAAACCCCATGGACTGCAGCACACGAAGCTTCCCTGTCCTTCACCAACTCCTCGGGTTTGCTCAAACTCAGGTCCACTGAATCGGTGATGGATTATATTGTTTTACACATTCCCTAATCACAGGAATGAAATTCTTTTTAGGGATAACATTTTGCGTAATTAAAGTTCACAGTGTTTCCTTTCGTCAGCTGTGAATCATTTGTAAATGTTCATCTATTAATACTGATAAGTAATGAGATTTTACTTTTTTTCATTTCAATTATGTATTGATTCCAAAATATGACTATAGCATATTCATTAGTTGGAAAGCATTTGTAGGATTCTGTTAGAGTCTTCTTGGTTTTTTAACATGTCACTGCAGATTAATCAATTCCAGTTGAAGATTAGGTCATAGTGCCTCACTTAAACAGTGAAATGAATTTTAAAGTATGGAAATTTCTTTGTACTTGCACTAAGGTCCAAAAAATGCTGCTGGAACAATAATATAAGCTCAAAACTATATTTACTGCAAGTCTGTGAAAAGAGATCTTGTTGGTTGTTTTAACTTGACAGCACAAGAATGTATAAAGCAGCTTGACATTTCATTGTTTGTGATTCAAACAGTTTCACTTGTCTGAATGCACTTCACAGTATGGGTTTGACATGTAAATATTGTTTTGTTTTCTAATTTAGGGAATTCATTGAGAAACATTACCAGGTTCTAGCAAAAGACAATTTCCAAAGTCATGATAGTGTTTGATAATGGTGATTGTGTGGTTCAGAAGAATTTCAGTCTTAGCTCTGAGCTTAAAAAAAAAATTGCAATAAAATGGTATCTTTTTAAAAACAAAACTAGAAAACTACTACTCTTAAGCCATCAAACTGCCATGTGCTTGGGCAAGTCAGGATATTTCTGACAAAAGTTCATCAAATTGACTATAGCTAAGTTCACAAGAGTGAAATGAAATTTATTATTGATAACTTTTATCAATTGAGTAATGTTACAGTTCAAAATATTTTCCAGAGTACCTGCTGATGAATCAGTGGATCAGCTATTGTCTAAATACCTTATATTTTTATAAGCAGTATATCTTTGTCCAACTAATCCTTTTAATACTTAACGTGTTTTTATCATCATGAGATGTAGCACATCTTAGTAGATTCTGCTTCAGGTTGTACCAAATGAATGTTCTCTTAACTTTGAAAATAGTTTTGCTTGTTGTTATTTCATGCAGACTATTTATAGAAGCTAATTTTAGTTACTTCCATCTTGACATTGTTGCCTCACAAAAGAACTAAGCAGTATCAGTAACATTTATCTATCTATTCATTAGGAAACAAGGAATACTACTCAAAATAATTCGTGTTTTTAAATTATCAGTTAACAGCTCAATGTCCCTCACTTTTGAGAAATTGTCCTCCTTGAAAGGCGAGTAGCCTCAAACAAGTTTATTTTCCCAGCACACATTTCCCTGGGTGCTGCAGTCAAGATTTAAATAACCATACTAATTAATCATAACTAGTATGCTGCTTTCCTTGCTTGGCTAACAAGTAAACCATTTAGGAACCTAACTTTGGTTGCAGCTTTATTTTCATTTTTTATTTTTGTGAAGAAATTTGGCTCTAATGAGATAAGTATATTTTATTTTTTAACTTAGTTACTTTTGGCTGTGCTGGGTCTTTGTTGCTGCACTCAGGCTTCCTCTAGTTGTGACAAGTGGGGGCTACTCTCTAGTAGTGGTGCGGTGGCTTCCCTTATTGCAGAGTGTGGGCTTTAGGGTACATGATCTTCAGTAGTTGCGGCATGTGGGCTCAGCAGTTGTGGTGCAGGGGCTTAGTTGCTCTGCGGCATGTGAGGTCTTCCCAGATCAAGGATCAAACCAGTGTCCCCTGCATTGTAAGGGGACTCTTAACTATTGGACCACCAGGGAAGCCTCAGTAATTGTATTTTTTTGACTTGCTTTGCTGTGGTAGTGCTTTGTCTAACAATGTTGATGTGTATTTTATTATTTTAGTATCATTGCATAGTAATATGTTTTGCCACCTCATTTGATAAAATAATTCATCTTCTGCTGTGCCTTAAAAGGAGGCACGCATAGTCCCAGTTCTCCCCCTTTTCTTCTTGTTCTGACATAAATAGTATACACTGATAATGAGATAGAAATAGCAGTATGCTACAGTGATTCATGGGGCATAAGGTATAACTGAGTTACTGATTTGTGGTTCACCCAACAGCTGAGTAGAGTATGATAGTGCCACATGGGCCTCTGTCCAAACTTCTCGTCTACTATAAATAATAAATAAGGGAACATGACTGTGTCCCAACAAAATGTTATTTATGGAACTTGAAGTTTGAATTTCATACGGTTTTCACGTTTCAAAAAAAAAATTTGTGTGTGTGGAAAAAAAATTTTTTTTTTTTTTTTTTGCTACAGTAATTCATGGGGCATAAGGTATAACTGAGTCACTGATTTGTGGTTCATCCAACAGCTGTGTAGGGTATGACAGTGCCACATGGTGCCTCTGTCCAGACTTTTTGTCTGCTATAGATAGATAATAAATAAGGGAGCATGACTGTGTCCCAATAAAATGTTATTTATGGAACTTGAAGTTTGAACCTCGTAGTTTTCACATTTCACACAAAAAAATTTTTTTAACCATTTAAAAGTGTAAAAACCATTTTTAACTCATGGGCTGTACAAAAACAGGTCACATGCTGTGTTTGCCCTGCAGACTAGGTTTATCCACTGTCTTAGAATATCTTTAGTCTCTGGAATGTGGCGGGGGTGGGGGAGTAACGTAAATTGAAATAATGTGAGAGAATAGGAAAAGCAAAAATTACTACAGAAAAACTGCAGAATTATAATAAACTAGAAAGTTAAGTGGGAAGAGTCAAATGCTTTGAGCCTGTTAAACTGCACTGAATAGAATAAGAACAAGGGGAGTGAAAAAGTTTGAGAATATATTTGAGTTTATCTAGTTGGCAAGTGGATATATGTTGAACAGATTAATTTCTAGAGAATATGGAATTCACATAAATTTAGCTATAGCTCTCTACAAAAAATAATAATAATAATAGTAGCAAGTATCTACATTTTGCAGATGGGGAAACTGAAGTATGAAGAAGGCCCCTTAATTTGGGGTTGAATTCATTGAGTGCCAGGATTCAGTGAAAATGTCATAGAGGCCTGGGTGAGAAGGCTCCCTTCTCTTTTAGGTGGGAACATACTGAGTGCTGAATGATTCTAGTTAAGCGATTCTGGAGGAAAAGTTGGCTCAGACATTTTCACTTAATGAGATTTTTCAGTAGTAAATTTTGCCTTAAATTGATTTTTTAGAACTTAGCCTTTCCATAAGGTGTGATTTTCATGTAAGTGCAACTAGAATCTTTAAAGTCAGTAAACCCTCCTTAATTGGTATACTTTGAGTATGTAGTTTTAGAGATCTTAGTTTAAAAAATTCTTTAATTCAGTTGATAACTAATAGGTATGTTTGTCTAAAATTGCCAAAATTATTGTTTTAAAACTTTGTTTTGTTTATTTATCTTTCCCTTGATAAAATGTCTTCTTTTATAAAAAACTTCCAGCTAGTATGTTCAACACACCAGGAATGCAGAGCTTGTTGCAGCAAATAACTGAAAACCCACAACTTATGCAAAACATGTTGTCTGCCCCCTACATGAGAAGCATGATGCAGTCACTAAGCCAGAACCCTGACCTTGCTGCACAGGTGAGTTTACAATTGTGAGCACTGTGTATCGAAATGGCCTAACCAATCATTGTGATTTTGGCACATTTGTTTTGTGTGTGCTGCCTTAATACACTAGAGAAGCAAATTGCATCTCCCAATTTTTTGGACAGTTTGTTTCTTTACAGTAAATTAATACTTCATAATATAATTAAAACAGCTTCATTTCCTCTGTCCACTGGGTAGAAAGAAGTTCAGGTTTACTTTATATCTACATACGTTCATGTAGGAGATGAATAGAAAAGTTTCTGATTACTCTCCCTTTTGAAGCCTATTCTTCAAAATAGTGCTTCAGAATTAGTACTCTTTAGCGTAATGTAAATCTTGAAAGTGATTAAGAAGTGTTAATACATTTGAAAGACTTTTATTTATTAGATCACACAGATTCTGAGTGTTAGTCATGTTCAAAATGGCAGTTATAAAATAGCCTGAAATTGTTCAGTATGGGCAGAGAGATTTGTGGGATCAGTATTCTCATTCTTTCTACTATAGAGCTCCATCCAAAGTTAGTACACTGGTCCTTCATCAAGTAATTATTTTCTAACTTGTTTCAGAAGAGACATAACCAAAAAATAAGTGAATCTCAACCCTAGCTGAATGTTTAGGATAACTTCGGAAATTTTAAGATAAAAAAACTGTTTTTTAGCCCCACTCTCAGACAGTTTGATATAACTGTATTGGATTTTTTTTTTTTCCAAGTTCCCTAAGTGATTCTAATGTACCCATAAGTTAAGAACCATTGGGCTTGAAAAACCTTAGAGAATATGAACTAAACCTTGATCGTCTATAATTTATATTTGCTGTTTATTAAAATGGTTTCTGTGGAATGTTGGGAATTTAAAATAGTTTCCTGTAATCTCTCTCCATCTCCAAAATTTTAAAAGCTCTTAAAGTTAAATCACTTTTTTCATTATATCAAATGAGCTAGTTTTTACATTTCTAAAATCTGGAACCATGTTGATTCAAGTATATAGCAGATATGTTTGAGTTAACAACCCTCAGTAATAACTTCTATTCTCTTAAAATTTGTAAAATTGGAAATAAAGATTTTTTTAGGTACATTTTTATATACTTTTAATTTGTATATTGTAGGTATACTTTATGAAATATTGTTTTATTCATTAGAAAATTGAGTTATTAGTATTAAATGCTTCAGCTTACTGTGATGATAGCACTTTAAAATAAATGTGGAAAATATGTATCAGAGTGATCCTGTTTGTATGGTTTTAAATACATATTTGCCTATTTAATAATCATTAAATGTGCATCTTGCTTTAAAATTTTGACTCTAACAAGCACATTCCCAGCCATTTAAACTAACAATTTTACATTTGTAAAGTGACTTGAGCACTTTGGTATGTTGCTTTTTTTACTTTAAAGCAAAAGGTTGAAACAAAAGTAAGCTAGATGTGAGTTGGCTTTTACAGTATTGATAGATAATTGTTAGAAACATTTACAATGTATTTTGGTTACCAGTGTATTAAAGTTTGTAGTTTCTCTATTCTAATTTTCATTTTTAGGTATTCAAAAAGGTCTGATTGTAAAAACTGTTTATACAATCAGGTAAGTTAGGAGAAAAATCTGAATCAAATGTGATAACAATTTTCTGAAAAAGTATGAATCAGCTTAAGTTGACACACTTTTTCAAATAACATGAATCCTAAAAGATAAATGTGATAACTTTATTGACTGGAGCCATTAAAAAAGCAGGTTTGTTGGTCTCAAGTAGATTTTACTTTATTTACTGTGAACTTACTGGTCACTTCAAAATAAATGCTGTATATTCATAAAACTTGTCTGACTTCTTCCTGTCTTATTTTGTTGAAATTAAATCTACTTTGCAACAGTAGATAAACTGAGGGAGGGAGGGAGGAATTCTCTCTAATTTTAGCAATTAACATGTAATTACTCTCACAGTAGTTAATTATTAATACTTGAGGGCAGGGATCATCCTCCACACCGCTCCCCCACCAGACTTTGGATGTGGACTGGTAAATAGGCTATCAGTAAATCATTGTTAGTTGACTTTTCACTCTGTTTGGGGAAACTGATATAAAATTAGTCTTTTTTGAAGCTATGAGAATTTACTAGTTTCTGGTTATGCTATTGTGTATTGTAATCTTATTTTTAGTATTAATTGGCCCATTAATATTGGCCCTGACTCTGACTTTTTAACTCATTTAACTCACCCATTTGAAGGTTAGCCATGCCATTTTTTCCATCTCTGGTGGTAGTGAGGTGAAATACAGAGGCTAATTTTGGTGTTCTCAAATGATTTACATCGTTTAGGTCTTATTAAAGCATTTTAATACTTTATCCCCAGAGATCTATCGGTTCTATTCCTAGGCTGATTTTCACCTGGCAGCTCCATTTCTCTGGCAAGTTGGTTGCTGTTCTGCAGTGTTATTTTTCTGGACCTAATATTAGCTCTTTTGCAGTAGGCAGGTAGATATAGTTGTTCCAGATCTGGATTTTCTCTGTGCTTGCCACTTGTGTGTTGAGGTGTCTGTGCAAGCCATGTATAGTTCCATGTATTGACGCTTACGTTTATTCTGTGAGTGTAGCAGAAAATGTATCTTCATGAATTTCAGTTACTCCCATTTTTCTTTCAAGGGCAAATATTCACCTTTACTCAAGGAAAAGCCTAAGAAAATGATTGCTTTTATTTTTTAGGATATCACATGACATTATCATAATCACCATACTCATTGAGAGAGAAGATGCCTCATTTTTGTTTTTTCTGGAGATCCCTCTTGTGGACAATATCTTCCCTTTTTTATTCATGTTCTACCTTCCTCCCTGTGAAGTGCCAGTTTAGGCACTGGAGGGGAAGATAGACTATTAAACAAGGTACATTACTTGTTTCAGATATTTCCAGTTAAAATTGTTTGAACACTTGCCCCATAGATGATGCTGAATAATCCCCTATTTGCTGGAAATCCTCAGCTTCAAGAACAAATGAGACAACAGCTCCCAACTTTCCTTCAACAAGTGAGTAAGAAAAGATGCTAGCTGTCTTCGGTAATGATTTGCTTGAAAAAGTTTGATGGTAAACATTTTCCTTGCTTTTTCTCTGGCTGATAGCAAAATGTAGAATAGAGTCTGCTGTCAATTTGCAGAGAATTCAGCTTGATTTTTAACTGAGCCCCATTTCACTGCTGACCTTTTGCTTCTATTTTTAAAAATATAAATTCTGAGGAAAGGACCATTTGGTTTTTGCTTTTGAGGATTTTTAGGATTTAGAATGCTTTGTTAATATCATAAACCATTTCCTTTCACTTTACTAACTTTGAAGTGCTTCATTGTGTCATGTTATGCTTTATGGTTTAACTAATCTCCAGTAACAGGAAGAGAGCTACCCTTTACTTGTTTGGTTTCTCTGTAATGTTTTAATTCCTCCAAATTAATAGAATGCCTGTTTTCCAAGGGGTAGATCTCATTCCTCAAACTTGGAATTAGCAAGATTAAAATTGTCAGTCTTGTCATAATAAGGAAGTTATTTCAATTAAAAAGTACTTGAGATTGCCATGGTATGTTACTATTTAAAAAGAAAAGAGTCAGTCTTGGTGTTTTGAAACTGGTAGTTCTAGGGAGGGCTTTTAAATATTATCCAAATGATCCTCTGACCTATAAACCATTGTCTAAGGTTAGTCAGTGTCTTCGGTTTATTGTAATGATGTAGGCCTATCTTTTTTGGTTAGTCAGGTGGTGTATATTCGGAAGTAGCGAAGCTGAACCACCACATGTGTTAACTTCAGTTTTGGAACTATTGTCTTAGAGTGTATCTGATTGGTAAAATTGTTCCATCAGCAACAGATTAACACTTGGTCAAGGAGGAATATGTGACTTTCACCATATTACCATGTGATATAAACTGTGCATTTGGAGGTCGTCTCTTAGAAACAACGCTTTTTATCTGTTGGAAGACGAGGAACAACTATGGCTTCAAGAGGAGCTCCTGATTGTGTTTCATTTTGAAAAATGGTTTTCACTATGAACTTGGGAGGTCAAGTGATGATTCGCACATGAGATTGCTGTCTAAAGGGAGGTGCTTGTGTTTATATTGGGAAAGAAATTACAGATTACCAGTGTCTAGGAGTAAGGTTTTAGATTTTCTCAAGAAGCATAGCAAAGAAAACATTTCCATTTTACCTTCACTAATTTTAATTCCCTTGTAACCCCTGGCTTTCTTTCTTCCTTAGATGCAGAATCCTGATACGTTATCTGCAATGTCAAACCCTAGAGCAATGCAGGCCTTATTACAGATTCAGCAGGGTTTACAGACCTTAGCAACTGAAGCCCCCGGCCTCATCCCAGGGTAGGCTTATTTGGAAAAGATTGTGAAAGTGCACAGTGGTTACTTTCTCTGAGAATTTCAGATTTAATGGCCATTCTTTTTTTGGGTTGAGATTGTTTGTAAGAGAGTTTTCAAAGTGAAAAATGCTTCTTTTAAGAAAATAACTTAGCTAACATTATATTAATTTGCTGTTAGCCAGCCTGGTCTGGCCTCTTATTTTTAGGAGTTTAGATTTACTAACAGTTGGTGCTTTCTCTAGGTTTACTCCTGGCCTGGGGGCATTAGGAAGTACTGGAGGCTCTTCAGGAACCAATGGCTCTACTTCTACATCTAGTGAAAACCCAAGTCCCACAGTAGGAACCACCGAACCTGGACATCAGCAGTTTATTCAACAAATGCTGCAGGCTCTTGCTGGAGTGAATCCTCAGGTAATGGTTCTTTTCTGCTCTTCTTAATGGTAGAAATTTCAAAAAAGTAAAGAAAGTGGTCATCTTTAGGGGCTTAGCTTGTAATGAAAAGTTTGTTCTTAATTATATTGATTCTAAAAAATAGGCATTATAATGATTAACCTTAGTACTATATTAGACATTAAAGGAAATGCTTTTTAAAATGCATTCTTTTGTGGAGTCCGTGTTAGAAAACTGAAATAGATTATATTTTATAAAAGTTTGTCAGGGAGGAATAGAAACTGATTATTCCAAATACTTCCTGAACAACTATATTCTATCTGCTCTTTGTATTTTGGCTTAAAGTTGTAAGTACTTCACCCCACCTGCTACTGCTTCCTATGGTAACTTGTGTTACATATATACACCTCACAAATATGGCTAAAAAATGTGAACTACTAATGTTCTTGCATCTAGAATCATTTATTTACTAAGAATATGCCATTTTTACAGATGATTGCAAATTCAAACCTGTTACAGTAGATTGTGCTCAAACTACTACATGGTGAAAATACAGCATAGTTTTTTATTTTAAGCCTTATTCAATACTATAAACAGGTCAGAGTTTTATCTTACATGAGGATTTGTATTCCTGATAACTAGCATGACTTGCTGGCTCAGTAAATGTTCTTCGAATTAATACGAAAAAGCAATTTCAGGTATTGGGCAGAATTGTTATCTAAGTTGAACAATCTATAGACTTCACCATTATCATGTTGCCCAGAATTGAGTGATCATTTATGTATTTCTGTAGTACATCATTTCTGAAAAGGAGATGCAGCTGAAAAATGAGGAGTATAGTATGTACATCTGAAACTGGAACTTTTTTCTGAAGACTTTACTGGCTGATACAGAAATTAAAGACATTCTAAGCCTCATTAGATTAGAACTTTAGAATTTTGTACATGAAGACACTGGCTTTTACAATTACCCAACTGGTTGATAGCTCCAAAACTTTTTAAAAAATTATTTTTTTAATAATAGTATTTTATTTTTCCGTTATTTATATATTTTTAGTTTCTTGAATTTTTTAATCGGATGATAATTGCTTTACAATGTTGTGTTGGTTTCTGTTGTATAACAATACGAATCAGTGATAATTGTATGTATATCCCCCCTCTCTTGAGCCTGCCTCCCACCTGTATTAAGTTGTAACAGAGCACCAGGCTGGGTTCCCTCTGTAAATAAAGTACTAATTAGACTTTTAAATATGTTGAATATGTTTCAAGAGAGGCCAGTGGTTGTATATCGCTTGATAGATTAGCAAATATTAAAAAGCAATTAAAATTTTTAAAGATTATTTAGGTGTGACATGGACTGATTTTCCTTAGAGCTTTGGTTTGTTTGTTTTTGTTTAACAGCTACAGAATCCAGAAGTTAGATTTCAGCAGCAACTGGAACAGCTCAGTGCAATGGGATTTTTGAACCGTGAAGCAAACTTGCAAGCGCTAATAGCCACAGGAGGTGATATCAATGCGGCTATTGAAAGGTTACTGGGCTCTCAGCCATCATAGCAGCATTTCTGTATCTTGAAAAAAATGTAATTTATTTTTGATAACGGCTCTTAAATCTTTAAAATACCCGCTTTATTTCATTTTGACTCTTGGAATTCTGTGCTGTTATAAACAAACCCAATATATGATACATTTTAAGGTGGAGTGCAGTAAGATGTGTGGGTTTCACTGTGTTTGTTTGTTTTTTGTTTTCCTGGAACAGTGGGAATCAATGCTTTTTCATTTAAGGCTACTGCATGCGTCAAACACTTCTGCATTTATTGTAATTTTTAAAAAACATATCACCTTTTATAGTTGGGTGAACAGATTTTTGTCCTGCATCTGTCCAGTTTATTTGCTTTTTAAACATTAGTCTCTGGTAGTAATTTATGTAGAATAAAAGCATTAAAAAGAAGCAAATCATTTGCGCTTTATAATTTGTGATACAACATTGCTTATTGTGACTTTGGCATGTATTTTTGCAAACAAAAATGCTGTAAGATTTATACTACTGACAGTTTTTGCTTTATTTGTATACAATGTATGTATGCACATTTGGGACAGCATCTCTAGAAACATACTACAGTAGATCATCTGAGCAAAACATCTGTAATGGAAAAAATAAAGATAAGGAAATAGTTCAAAGCAGAGTATTTCTTAATTGTGTAGAATCTTACAGCATCTTTGATGAACATCTCAGCAAAAGTACTGGTTAGTGAGGCTTTTTGAAAATACAGTAGAAAAACTGATTCTGATTGTCTCTTTAAGGACGTATTAATTGTACAGACAAGATGATGTAACATTGTCTCAGCATTCACAGATTGACTGTAAATTACCTTAATCTTTGTGCAGACTGAAGGAGCACTGTAGTATAACCCCAAAGTGCATTTGCCTAGGACTTTCAGCTTCTCCCATAGGTAGTTTTAACAGGCATTACAATTTGTAATTGAAATGTTGCTTTCACTGAAAGTGTCTTGATGTTTCAGTTATTTTTAATCGCCATATAAAAATAGAACTATCTTCGGGGTTTATCAGTTTTCTCATGCACAGGCAATACACGAATTTAAAATGATTTGTGAGCCACTTGTTTCTGAAGTGTTTTGGTAGTTCTATTAAGAAATAGTTAAATATTGTGCTTTTCAGAGCCTGAGAGAAGGGGAATTTTGGGGGTGGGGTGGGGTTCTGTCCTGGATTGGGCCAGCCTAAATAATACTGGCAACCAAGATTCTGTTAGGATTTCTGTGCATATAGTGTAGTAAAGAAGTATCATTCAGGGGTGAAAACAAAGAGCCGTTTTAACAATGTTGAGTACGTTTGGCTGTTCTACAGCTTTTTTCTTCCCTCCCCAAGGAAATTCTGTTTGCCTAACTCAAACTATTGGGGTGGTACATTCCTTTAGGACCAATTAAAACCTAACTTTGGGGTCAGTAATATATTTGGTTGACTCTGGTTCAGTATTCTCTTAGGTCATTATATTCTCTCATGTACAGTTAAGGGAAATTAAAATGTTAAAGTAACTAAAATTAATTCAGACCAGTAAAATCAAGGGAAATACAAGTTGAATTCCATTACTTCTGTAAGTTGCTTGCTATTAAAAAAGGTGAAGAGGCAGGTTGCCCACCATTTCGTGCACTGTTTTGACACTGACCCCTGGAATAAAACAGGTACAAAGGTTAATGAAGATGGAGGCATGACTAAGAGGAACTCGTTAAGGATGATATTTGTGCGTCTCTGCTCTCTCTGCCTTATGCCTCAGTATGGTTTTAAAACTTCTGTACTAGCAATTGGTGGTATACAGTGTGGGGTAGTGTCATAACCAGTTTGACAATTTATTAATCACAAAATAACAATAAATCTCTAGCTTTTACACTTGTTTGTCTTGCCTTTTTTGTAGAAAGAAAAAGATGTCTTCAATTTACTTTCGGTAATCATGTCTTTTAAAGACTACTGGAATTGATTGACTCCCCCCCCAGATTTTCCTACACTTGAGATTATTTTTCATTAACTTTTTTGTTTCCTCAGTTAAATTCTGTGTGTATATACTATATTGTGTGTTAGAAAGAGAACCAACTGGGACATCAGGTAACTTGGGCTTTTGCTTGCTCTTTTTGGTTCTTGACTAGTTATTTGGAGTCAGGGCATCATGACTGAAAGTGGTGGTGAGGCCTGTTTGGCACACCTACCTAGGTGATTCTAAAGAACCTTTTAGTTGTTGCCCTGGTGTGATTTTTTGTTGCTGTTTGTTTCTGATATGTTCATCTTAGATTGAAATATCTTTTAAGGAGTTTAAGATACTTAAAATTCTCCAAAGCCTTAAAAACAAACCAAAAAACCCTCCTAAAATACTGTAGACTTAAATTGTTCTCATATTGGGTTGGTGGTGAAAATAACATTTCAGGATTTTATTTCCCAAGTGGAATACTTGTGATCCTACACAAATTTTAGCAAATGAGATAAATGACAACTGGCCTCTATGTATTCAGAATTAGTGTTTCAGACTTGGCCTAAATGTAGTCATGAAAGGAGTTTTTTGTTTGAGAAACATTATTGCCATGTTAATTTAGTAGACAAATTACAACAAAATAGAACCGATAAAAATGTTACTAACATTAGTGATAAAAGTGAAGCTGGAGCACATGTCTGTGTCCTTGTGCAAAACAAATTTATATTGTTAAGGCAGAGAAATAACGTGCATATTATACTTCCTCTCTTAACATTAAACATGTTAATTAAGTCAGTAAGTCCTGCATTAAGGAAACCTTTATAATACAGCTTTGTCCTATTCTCTACTGTCCTTTTCACTTAACTGTTCTTGGTAGATCCAGTGAAAGAAAACACACTTGGGGAAAATTATACTTAGCAAATGTCTGCTTCTCTAGTATTGCACATGGTATTCTCTCCTTTGGAATTTCATCTGTCTTCTTTGGCTTATATAAAGCCTAGTGCACCTCTGGGGTCAGTTTTGTAGGTTTTCTAAACTTGGCTAACCAGTTGATATACTCTGCAGTGTTAACTGCTGCATTCTGCTTCTCTCATTCACTTAGAGTTTGGAGGATTTTTGTTTGTTTTTCTGCTCTTGAAATCTTCTTGGCAGTTACTTCAGTAACATGAAGTGGTTCTCCTCAACTTCTTTTTATCTTTCCTCTAGTCAACCATATGCAACCATTTTGCTTCAGAAAGCGAACATTTATTGAACATCTGTTGAGTAACAGGTTCTTTTCTAGTTGCTCAAAGCATAGGAGTAAATAAAGTTCCGTCCAAATGGGGTTTACATAGTGGAATGTAGGGAAACAGTAAACAAAACACATATATGGCCGGTTAGGTAGTGATAAGTGCTTTGGTGAAAAACTAAGATTAAGGAGACTAGTTCAGGGAAAAGGTATTTTATTTTATATAGGGTAGTCAGAAAAGGCCTCATTGAAAAGATGACATTTAACTAGAGACTTGAGGAATATCTGGAAGGGTGAATAGCTTTTCAGGAAGAGAGGCAGCTAATGAAAATGTGATGTAATGTGAATGTTCTGAGTGTGTTTCTAGAACCCAGGCAGTTCAGTGTGACTGTCAAGGTGAGCTAGGGAGAAAGTGGTGTAGAGATTGATTGGAGAGATGGGGACAGGTAAGTGGTGCAGGTGTTTGATGTGCAGAGCTTAATGCCCTAAAATTTTTATGGCCCACCCCTAGAGTTTCTGATTTGCTAGTCCTAGGCTTGGAGGAGAATTTTCATTTCTAACAAGTTCCCAGGTAAGTAAGAACCACTGAACCAGGGTGGAAGCAGAGAGACTGTTAGGATTTCAGAGTTAATACCAGCTTGGGTTGGACTGGTAGCAGTGGCGGTAGTAAGAAATTGTAATCAAAATGTAGTAAGAGGATCCTCTATGATCCACCTCCCAGAATTCTGGAAATAAAAGCAAAAATAAACAAATGGGATCTAATTAAAATTAAAAGCTTCTGCACAACAAAGGAAAATATAAGCAAGGTGAAAAGACAGCCTTCTGAATGGGAGAAAGTAATAGCAAATGAAACAACTGACAAACAACTAATCTCAAAAATATACAAGCAACTTATGCAACTCAATTCCAGAAAAATAAATGACCCAATCAAAAAATGGGCCAAAGAACTAAACAGACATTTCTCCAAAGAAGACATACGGATGGCTAACAAACACATGAAAAGATGCTCAACATCACTTATTATTAGAGAAATGCAAATCAAAACCACAATGAGGTACCACTTCACACAAGTCAGAATGTCTGCGATCCAAAAATCTGCAAGCAATAAATGCTGGAGAGGGTGTGGAGAAAAGGGAACCCTCCTACACTGTTGGTGGGAATGCAAACTAGTACAGCCACTATGGAAAACAGTGTGGAGATTCCTTAAAAAATTGCAAATAGAACTCCCTTATGACCCAGCAATCCCACTGCTGGGCATACACACTGAGGAAACCAGAATTGAAAGAGACACATGTACCCCAATGTTCATTGCAGCACTGTTTATAATAGCCAGGACATGGAAACAACCTAGATGTCCATCAGCAGATGAATGGATAAGAAAGCTGTGGTACATATACACAATGAAGTATTACTCAGCCATTAAAAAGAATACATTTGAATCAGTTCTGATGAGATGGATGAAACTGGAGCCGATTATACAGAGTGAAGTAAGCCAGAAAGAAAAACACCAATACAGTATACTAACACATATATATGGAATTTAGAAAGATGGCAATGACGACCCTGTATGCAAGACAGCAAAAAAGACACAGATGTGTATAGTGGACTTTTGGACTCAGAGGGAGAGGGAGAGGGTGGGATGATTTGGGAGAATGGCATTGAAGCATGTATACTATCATGTAAGAATCGAATCACCAGTCTATGTCCGATGCAGGATACAGCATGCTTGGGGCTGGTGCACGGGGATGACCCAGAGGGATGTGGGGAGGGAGGTGGGAGGGGGGTTCATGTTTGGGATCGCATGTACACCTGTGGTGGATTCATGTCAATGTATGGCAAAACCAATACAGTATTACAAAGTAAAATAAAGTAAAAATAAAAATTTAATTAAAAAAGAATGTAGTAAGAAATTAGGGTATTTTTGAAGGCAGAGCCAGTAGATTTTACTGATGAATAAAAGTGTGAGAGTTGAGAACAAGAGAGATGCCAAGCAGGGTGAGCAGGGTACATATGGGTTGGGGTGTATGTCAGAGGTCTAGTTTTGATGTGTTAAGTGAGATGTACTTGATTAGATACATAATTGGAGATAATGAGAAGGCAGCATGAGGAGAGGTTCAGGCTACAGACAAGTTATACAGCTGCCAGTGTAGATAGTGTTTAAAGCCAAGGATGAGGTCTGTGGTTCTCAACCAGAAATGACAAAGGGGGGCTTTTGACAATGTCTAAGAGAGACCTTTTTGATATCATAGTTAAGGCTACTGTTGGCATGTAATGAGTAGAGGTTAAGGATGCCACTGAATGTTCTCTGATGCACAGAGCAGCCTCCCACAGCAAAGATACCTGGTCTCAAAATGTGAATAGTGCCAAGGTTGAGAAATCCTGACTAGAAGAATTTTAGAGTGTGTTGATAAACACACTTTGGGAAGATTTGAGTCCTGGTTTGCTGTTAACTTCAGCTTAGAGAGATGAGAGTAAACCAGCAAAGGATATGAACAGGCAGGTAGGCTGAAAGCACGTGGAAAATTTTTTCACAAGGAGAAAGATGGTAAAGAAGTGTGTTGAATGCTGTTGCCATTAAGTACTCATCATGGATTGACTATTAACCTATGGATTTAGTAAAGGGAAGGACCTCTATGACTATAATAGGGGTTTTAAAGTGTGATTAGGGTAAAATTCTGATTAGAATGAACCTGGAAAATACCAGGATGCACAGAATTTTGAAGTAAAGAGAACCAAGAGAAATGGGGAACAGTAGCTGGGGTCGCTAAGAGTTGGACACCACTGGGCGACTTCACTTTCACTTTTCACTTTCATGCACTGGAGAAGGAAACGGCAACCCACTCAGTGTTCTTGCCTGGAGAATCCCAGGGATGGGGGAGCCTGGTGGGCTGCCGTCTATGGGGTTGCACAGGGTCGGACACGACTGAAGCAACTTAGCAGCAGCAGCAGCTGTGGTGAGGGAGGTGGTGGCAGTGTAGAGGAAGTTTGCCTTTTGTGTTCTGTTAAGATGGGAAGGTGTGTGTGTAAGGGGAAGGTGTGTGTGTGTGTGTGTAGGGGGACTCTATTTTGGAGGAGAATATGGAGTAATTGTTTTCTACCAAAAACTATAAAGAAAAAGGAGTTAACCATCACCTTTGATCCCTAGAATAAATTTGACTATAGCTCTAGATAAGCACCCAGACACAATTGTTGTATGGGCTAAAGTGCGAAGGAGAGGACTTCTCTGTCCTTCAAACCATCATTTTCCTTAGCTAGGTAGCTAGCAGCCTTTCCTTGTCAGTAGGAGGGCTACCTTCCCAGCCCATCTAAACTGCTGTTTATGGTCAGCCCTTTTGGAAATGGAGGAAAAGCATCTCTTTCCAACACCTTTGTGTTGGTGAGATTGAATAGAATAAGGTGGAGATTTTTTCCAGAGCTGAGGTAGTAATGAAGCACATTCTCATCTCAGTTTGTAATTCCAGTTTATAAGCTGTTAACATTTGTGCCTCAAACTCCTTAATTATGATGTAACCTGTCCCAGAGCCACAATCCAATCTGTCTTGCTTACCACTCTATAAACTAGGCATTTATGGGAGTTCCCAGTATATTTTCCCTCAGAAGGCCAAAGCTGAATGTGGGGGCTAATTCTTTCATGAGATATATAGTAGCTGTATATTCAAACTAATTTTTTCTTTTTCTTAAAGCTATTCAGACCCATTCTCCACTCCTAATTTCTAGAGAGGGAAGAAAATTTCCAGTGTGTTGTGGTTATTTAATGCTTCATAACAAACTATCCCACAGCACAGGGGCTTAGAACAAAAATCAGTCGTTAATTTTATTCATGACTGAGCACTTTGGCAAGGATTGGTGAATACTGCTGGAGCAACTTGACTGGGTCTGGAGAATTTACTTTCAAGAGAGCTTATTCCTTAGCTGTCTTAATTACTATGTACTTTCATCTGGGAGTGCAATTGGGGGTCTCAGTTCCTCTCCACCTGGGCCTTCCTACAAGAGCTACTTGTGCTTCCTCACAAAATGGTGGATAGGTTTCAAGGGCATGTATTTCAAGGAAAAATGAAAGCGGTCAGTTTTTTAAGATGTGTGCCCCCAGCCCCCAAACTGGCCCAGTGTCATTTCTCTTGTATTCTACTGGTCAAGCTTAACTTGCCCAGATTGAAGGGTCATAGGCCCCAAACTGCTTGATAAGTATAATATCACAGAATTTGTGATCATCTTAATCTGCAGCACACCGTCATGCCAGAAGGGGGAAAGTGTTGGAGGAGCACGTTTTTGTTTCTCAGTATTCACTCTTTCCCAAAGGAGAAGTGGTGACTTGACTGCTTACTGAATATTGTACAAGGAGCAGGATACACTTGACTGAGCCCCTGTTCTTTGGGAAGCAGTCTTCCCAAAGGAAGTGTGCATTGTAATTGGCTGTCTTAGCATGTGGTAATAAGGTTAGTGAGAAAGCTCTTGTGGGGAATGCCTATGGTTTTCATTTTTGCCTTAAAAAAAAAAAAAAAATATATATATATATATATATATAAATAAATTTTACTATTGTAACCATTTAAAAATCTATAGTTCAGTGGTATTTAAGTACATTCACAGTGTTGTGCAACCATCATAATCATCCAAAACTTCATCACCCTAAGAGGAAACCCCAAAGCCATGAAGAAATCACTCATTATTCCCCCGTTAGCCCAGCCCCTGGCAACCACTTGTCTGTTTTCTGTCTTCTATGCATTTACCTATTTTGGATGTTTCATAGAAATGTAATTATATAATACAGGCAATACCTCAGAGATAGTATGGGTTCAGTTCCAGACCACCTTCATAAAGCTAATAACACAGTAAAGTGAGTCGCACAAAGTGTGTGTTTTTCCAATGCATATAAAAGTCATGCTCACACTATACTGTAGTCTATTAAATGCACACTAGTGTTAATGTCTAAAAAACAGTGTATATACCTTAATTAAAATATTGCTAAAAATGCTAACTATCTGTGCCTTCAGTGAATCATAATCGTTTTTCTGGTGGAGGGTCTTGTCTCGATGTTGGGGCTGCTGATTGGTTAGGGTGGTGGCTGCTGAAGATTGTGGGGTGGCTGTGGAAGTTTCTTAAAACAAGGCAGCAATGAGGTTTGCCGCATTGACTCTCCCTTTCACAAGTGATGAACTTCCTTTCACAGTTGAACTTCTTTCAAAACTGGAATCAGTCCTCTCAAATCCTGCCACAGCTTTATCAACTAATATATGATATACTGAACACTTTGTTGTCATTTCAACAGTCTTCTCAGTTTCTTCACCAGGACTACTACATAGGTCTCATTTCAAAAAATCATTTTCTTTGTTCCTCCATCAAAAGCAACTACTTATTCATTAAAGTTTTATGGGGAGATAGCAGACATTTGGTCACATCTTTAGGCTTCGGTTCTAGTTTTCTTGCCATTTCCACCACATCTGCAGTTACCAAGACCACTGATCACAGATCACCATAGCAAATACAGTAATAACAGAAGAAATTGAAACATTTCAAGAATTACCAAAATGTGACACAGAGACATGAACAAATGCTGTTGGAAAAATGGCACTGGAAGGCTTGCTTGACAGAGTTGCCACAAATTTTCATTTTGTTTAAAAAAAAAAAGTATTTTCATAGGACAATAAAGTAAAATACAGTAAAACGAGGTGTGCCTTTCTGTGGTCTTTTATGTCAGGTTTCTTAGTTTTCAAGGTTCATTCATATAGCATGTGTCAGCACTTCATTCCCTTGGATGGCTGAATAATACTCTATTTTATGGACATACCGCATTTATTCATTCGTCTGTTGATGGACACATCACTTAGATATTATGAATAATGCTGTTATAACACTAGTAAGTATTTGTTTGAGTCTTTTTAATTCATTTGGATATCTACCTCGAGTGGAATTGTTGGGTCTGTTTAACTTTTTGAGGAACTTCCTATTTTCCACAGCAGCTGTACCATTTTACATTCCCATCAGCAAGGTGTGTTTCCCGATTTTCTCTGCCTCCTTGGCAACACTTACCATTTTCTGTTTTTCTTGGTTTTGTTTCAGACTTCACCCATTCTACTGAGTGTTGGATGGTTATCTCATTGTGGTTTGGTTTGTATCTCGCTAATGAGTTAATGATGATGAGCATCTTTTCTTGTGCTTTATTGTCTGTTTGTAGATCTTCTTCAGAGAAAGGTCTTTTCAAGTCCTTTGCCTTTTGAAAATATTTGTTGCTGAGTTGTGGGAGTTTTTAAAATATATTCTGGATATTAAACCCTTTCAGTTACAGATTGTCTTTTCACTTCTTGATAATGCCCTTTGTACAAAAGTTTTAAATTTTTAAAGTCAAGTTTTTCCTTTGTTCTTCTTTTGTTGCTCCTGATTTTGGTGCCATATATAAGAATTCATTCCCGATCCAAGGTCATGGAGGTTTTCCTCTATTTTCTTCCAAGAGTTCTACGGATTTAGCTATTATGTACAGGTCATTCATTGATCCATTTGAATTGGTCCCATTGTTCTGGATTTGCAAAGAGTACACAGGAGGTGGGGTTCCCCCCCCATTTCTGTCCCTCTCTTTTAAGAAAAAGAGAAGTATGCCTCGGAGAGAACATGATAGATATTAAAATGTAGCTGGTTGTAGATCATGCTCTTGGCCAGTCTTGTTTTTCCCAAAACGGTCTTCAAGTTCATTTTCCTCTTCTCATTCCTGTTTCCAGTACTACCCAATATGACCTCCCATCTTCTAGTTTCTGGATCAAAGTGTGATATGCTTCATACTCAGGCACTAAACTTACAGTCTCGTGTACAAACTGTGAGCACTGATCCCAGCCATAATGTGGCACTGTTGTAAGCCTAGCATAAAATACTAAGCAGGTAGTGGGTGCAGACCAGCCTGGAGATGGCATATGGGTGAAATCTATAGTAGAGAGTATGTTTCTGATAGGGTTTCCTGAAAGCAGGTAAAGAATCTGCCTGCAATGCAGGAGACACTGGTTCGATCCCTGGATGGGGAATATCCCCTTTTCCCACCCCCACAGCCCCCTGGTGGGCTACAGTCCAAAGCGTTGGATACAACTGAATGTCAGAGCACATGTGTTTTGTTAAGGATTCCTTTTCAAGTCACAAAAAGACTTGAAACATTGATTAGACTGGGAGGCATGTGGATGGGTATAGCTTTGTGGAAATCCTCAACAATTTTAGAGATAATTAAGGAGCTGTAGAACATGTTAATCTTCAAAGATGAGGTGGTAATTCTCAGCCTTGGCTTCACATTGGAGTCAGCTAAGAAGACTGAAAAATAAGCCTGCCCTAGACTAAGTGGAATTGTCATATGTATAAGGCTCAAATGTAATTTTTATTTTTTATTTTTCTTCCTTTTCTATCTTTTAAATTATGAAAATATGATACATTTACAGGAGACTTGGAAAATACAGAAGTTACATATAGTTGCATTGTATATTACAGTTGTTTAAGTGGATAAATTAAGATTTTTAGTTGAAATTTCAATATCAGACTCTCAGAAATGAATAGAATGAATGTACAAGGAAGTAGAAGAATATAGTAGACCTGAAAAGCATTACGAACCAGTTTAACATAGTTAAGATTTATACAGTTTTCACACAAGAAGAAGATACAAATTCTGTTCAAGTTCCCACAGACTATAAGAGGCACTGGAATATATACAGAGACGTTAGACCAGGTGCAGAAATCTCATGGTCCAAAGGTATTGAAATCATACAGAGTCTATTCTCTTATTTCTGTGAAATTATGTTAGAGATCAATATCAAAAGGTACTTGACGGGATATATATATACCTATGGCTGATTCATGTTGAGGTTTGACAGAAAACAACAAAATTCTATAAAGCAATTATCCTTCAATAAAATTTTTTTTAAAAATTAAAATTACCCCCCCAAAAAGATTCTTAAAAATAACCCCATATTTTCAGTGCAGTGTGACATTTAACAAGGGAGATTTTAGGCTTAGCCATCAAACGTTTCAGTAAATTCAGAAGACAAAGAACAGAGGATGGTTACAGAGAAGAAAGCATTTAAATGAGAAATTAATATCATGGATACCTTAAAAAAGCTCACGTACTTGGAAATTAAATGTCAGCTTTTGAATGAGTATATCTAAGAAGCCATTACAAGGAAAATTAGAAAATATTTGTAATAGAATAAAAATGAAAAGAGAATTTACCAGAATTTGTTGCATGCAGCTGAAACTGCTCAATTAAATACAATTGGAGTCTTGAATAATGTATGAAGACAAATGACACTAGCATAAAATTTTGTGAGATTTGAAGAAAATCTGTACTTTAGTTAATACTGTCACATAATTTCCTGGTTTTTTTTGACAACAACATTTCTTTATATTCTCACAACTGGATTAGAAGTTTCAAGCCTCATTTAAATTTTTTTAATCACTAAGATAATACTTTCTAGACTTTGGCAGTAATACTAGATGCCAAAATACATGAAAATATATATCAAAATTCTGAGTGAATATGAATTAGGAATCTGGCATTCTGTTCATACTAAGTCAAACAAGTGGAATCAAAATGTCAAGTTTTTTAGCTAGGCAAAAATTCATAAAATTTCTAGAATATATATATTATGCATACTATATATACACACATGTATACAAAAGCTTTTCTACTGTCCTTGGTAAAGGCTTGAGAAAGAACATCAAAAGAGATGGAGAAATTAGAAAACAAACTAAATGAAATGGGAACACTGAATATGAAACAAACTAGATAAAAGATCATCACATAGTCCAGTTGTTTTTAAACATGGCTGTTCATTAAAAATACATCTGGAGCTTTAGAGAAGAACAACAATACCTGGGCATTTGTATTTTTCAAAAAATAACAAGATAATTCTGATATGTATCTGGATTTTAAGAAGTGATTACAGTTTTTCTATTAAATGGTAGTTTTAGTGATCATTGAGAGTCCCTTGGACTACAAGGAGATTCAACCAGTCCATCCTAAAGTAGATCAGTCCTGAGTGTTCATTGGAAGGACTGATGTTGAAGCTGAAACTCCAATACTTTGGCCACCTGATGAAAAGAGCTGACTCATTTGCAAAGACCCTGATGCTGGGAAAGATTGAAGGCAGGAGGAGAAGGGGACAACATAGGATGAGATGGTTGGATGGCATCACCGAGTCAATGGAGATGAGTTTGAGTAAGCTCCAGGAGTTGGTGATGGACAGGGAGGCCTGGTGTGCTCTGGTCCATGGGGTCACGAAGAGTCATGCTTGACATGACTGAGCAACTGAAGTGAACTGACCTTAGTGACAATTCTGTTATTTTCTGTTGACTAATCACGATATGGGCTTCCCTGGTGGCTCAGATGGTAAAGCATCTGCCTGCAATGCGGGTGACCCGGGTTCGATCCCTGGCTTGGGAAGATCCCCTGGTGAGGGAAATGGCAACCCACTCCAGTACTCTTGCCTGGAAAATTCCATGGACAGAGGAGCCTTGTAGGTACAGTCCATGGGGTCGCAAAGAGTCGGACACGGCTGAGCGACTTCAGTTCAATCATGATATAATATTTGTATTAAGCAAAAATGACAATAGTAGAAGACGTTTATCAGTGTTTACAGTCAATAGTTAGACAAAAAAGATCATTACTATTGCAAGCCATAATGGAAACATGGTTAACCTAACAATATAAAATAATTACATACAGTTTGAGTGGTTAAGTATAGTGATGTAAGTGGAAGTGCACACATGCACATGTTCTCATCCACCCAGCCAGTCTATCTTGGTTCTTGCATTTAATCCATTTACACTTAAGGTAATTACCTTATCAATATGTATGGTCCTATTACCATTTTCTTAATCGTTTTGGGTTTATTTTGTGTAGGTCTTTTCCTTCTCTTGTGTTTCCTGCTTAAAGAAGTTCCTCTAGCATTTGTTGTAAAGCTGGTTTGGTGGTACTGAATTGTGTTACCTTTTGCGTGTCTGTAACGCTTTTGAGTTCTCTGTCAAATCTGAACAAGAGTGTTGATGGGTAGAGCGTTCTTGGTTGTAGGTTCTTCCCTTTCATCCCTTCAAATATATCATGCCATTCCCTTCTGGCTTGTAGAGTTTCTATTGAGAAATCAGCTGATAACTTTATGGGAGTTGCCTTGTATTTTGTCGTTTTTCCCCTGTTGTTTTTAATATTTTATCTTTGTCTTTAGTTTTTGTCAGTTTGATTAGTATGTGTCTTGGTGTGTTCCTCGTTGGGTTTATCCTGCCTGGGAGACTCTGTGTTTCCTGGACTTGGTTGACTATTTCCTTTCCCATGTTAGGGGAGTTTTCAGCTATTCTCTTCAAATATTTCTTAGGTCCTTTCTCTCTTCTCCTTATTGGACCCCTGTAATGCAAATATTGGTGTGTTTAATGTTGCCCCAGAGGTCTCTTAGGCTGTCTTCATTTCTTTGTTTTGCAGCCATGATTTCCACCATTCTGTCCTCCAGGTCATTTACCCATGCTTCTATTTCAGTTATTCTGCTGTTGATTCCTTCTAGTGTATTATTCATCTGTTTGTCCTTTAGTTCTTGTACGTCTTTGGTGAATGTTTCTTGAATCTTCGTCATTGTTTTCCTGATATCCTGGATCATCTTCACTATCATTATTCTGAATTCTTTTCCTGGAAGGTTGTCTATCTCCACTTCATATAGTTTTTCTGGGGTTTTATCTTGTTTCTTCATTTGAGACATAATTTTCTGCTTTTTCATCCTAATTGACTTTCTGTAATGTGGTTTTTGTTCTAGCTGCTGTGGGATTGTGGTTCTTCTTGCTTCTTCTGTCTGCCCTCTAATGGAGGAGGCTAAGAGGCTTGTGTAAGCTTCTTGATGGTGGGGACTGGTGGTGCGAAAAACTGGGTCTTGCTCAGGTGTGTAGAGCCATGCTCAGTAAAGCTTTATCTATGGTGGGTAGGGTTGTGCTCTTCCCATGTTAGTTGTTTAGCCTGAGGTGACCAAGCCCTGGGATCTATGGTGTCTACGGTAGGGGTTAGTGGTCCAGGACTGATGCTCCCAGTGTGCCCGTCCCCACTACGAGCCACTGCTGACCCATGACTCCACAAGAGACCCTTCAACAGTCACAAGTAGGTCTGGTTCAGTCTCCTGTGGGTCACTGCTCCTTTCCCCTGGGTCTTGGTGCAGATAAGATTTTGTTTGTGTACACCTCCAAGAATGGAGTCTGTTTCCCCCAGTCCTGTGGAAATCCTGTAATCAGATCCCACTGGCCTTTAAAGTCAGATTTCCTGGGGAGTCCCAGTCCCTTTGTTGGATCCCCAGGCCGAGAAGCCTGACATGGGGCTCGGAACCTTCATAACAGTGGAAGAGCTTCTTTGGTATCATTGTTCTCCAGTTGGTGGGTTGCCCACCCGATGGGTAGGGATTTGGTTTTATTATGATTGCTTCTCTCCTACCATCTCTTCGCGACTTTGTCTTTGTCTTTGGGCTGTTTTTTGGGGTGTGGGTTCCAGTGTCCTCCTGCTGATGGTTGTTGAACACCTAGTTGCAATTTTGGTGTTCTAGCAGGAGGAGATGAGTGCATGTCCTTCTACTCTGCCATCTTGAACCCACTCAGACTTAATTTTTAAAAGCTGAAGTGACTAGGGCCAGGGCTAGAACCACTGGTTTAAAGGTATAAATAGGAATTTATTAGTAATTTAAAGCAGTGCTTCTCAACTTCATTGTGCATACAAATCACCTGGGATATTATTACACTGCATATTCTGATTGAAGAACTCTGAATGGATCTTAGATATAAAAGTAAGCTAAAACTTAGCTTACTTTAGAACCTAGAAGAAACTCTTAGAACCTAGAAGAAACCATAGTGTGAATCTTTGTGACCTTGTACAAGCAACCAATGGAAAATAAGTTGGACTTAATCAAACTTAAAAATTTTTGTGCTTAAAAGCTGATCAAGTGAAAAAGACAACCCACAGAACGGGTGGAAATATTTGCAAATTGTATATCTGGTAAGTCTCCAAGTTATAGAAAGAACTCTTATAACTCAACAATAAAAAGACAATTAAATGTGGACAAAGGATTAAAATATATGTTTCTCCGAAGACGATAAGCAAATGGGCAATAAGCACAGGAAAAGATTGTTGTTCAGTTGCTAAGTTATGTCTGACTTGCGCTCCCATGGACTGAAGCCCACCAGGTTCCTCTGTTGATGGGATTTTCCAGGCAAAAATATTGGAGTAGGTTGCCATTTCCTTTTCCAGGGATCTTCCCAACTTAGGGATCAAACCTGCATCTTCTAATTGGCAGGTGGATTCTTTACCATTGAGCCACCAGGGAAGCCCAATGAAAAGATGAGGAAAATGCAAATGAAAACCTTAATGAGATGCCACTTCATATTCCATTAGGATGGCTGTAATCACAAAAAATAACAATTGTTGACTAGGATTGCTGGTGGGAATGTAAAATGGTGCAGCTCCTACTTGGAAAAGAGTTCAGCAGTTTCTTAAAAGGTTAAGCCATGGAGTTAGCATTTAATCTAAATTATCTGTGAACGAATGGATAAATAAACTGGTAGGTCTGTACAGTGAGTACTGCCAATATTTATCAATAAAAGGGAATGAAATACTGATACATGCTGAATAAGGGACAAACATTTTTACAGAGGCCTTGGACAACGTGCTTGCTAGATGGGATGGGAGAACTTAAGATTTTTCCCCTTACCCTCACTTCTAGAGCCCTAGTTACAAAAGGGGAAGATACATGTCCTGAGAGATTAATCCTCTATTTTCCTGTCATTCAACCCTCTGTCCTCAGGGTATAATCAACTATCACACTGTGGCCTTTATTAAGGTTGAAAACCTACCAAATTCTCGTTTTTTTGAGAAGGGAAGTTCAAGTTATACCCTCTGAGTGTTTTGCTTATTGCTGTAAAGGTGAATACTATGTTCTCTCAACTATTTCAAATCTAGGCCTAAAAAACCTTGAAGGCAAGAATCTCTGATGAAGGAAAAGCCATGCCTATCATCCAAGATCTGGCCTAGTCAGTACTAAAGGGGAGCCTTCTCTGTCCTGCTGAAAGTAGACAGTTTCACAGAACACCTACAATACGGCTCTATGACCATGATCAAGAAATTCTGTAATTGTTCCTGAACAAGACAATTCTGTAATCGTTTCTGAACCCAGAGGAAAACATGAAAATGACCAAATATCAAATTCCCTGGCAGTTCAGTGGTTAGAACTCTGTGCTTTTACTGCCAAGGGTTCGAGTTCAGTCCCTGGTCAGGGAAAAATATCTATCTCCCTGTCCTGGCTAATATACTTCTTTAAGAACAGCTTTAGGGACTTCCCTGGTGGTCCAGTGGTTAAGACTGCACTTTCAGTGCAAGGGGCTCTGATTCTATCCCTGCTTGGAACTAAGATCCCACATGCCACATAATAATAGTTTTAGCCTCATGTCATGCCTCTCACCTTTTCGAGATAGCCAGTCAACTTACTGAGATAGCCAATCAACCCACTCCAGGGGTCCAGCCTGGGTGGATCCAGGGAATTCGACAGCGTTGGCGTGAGAAAAATTTATTGATTGATAATAAGAAATATAAGGTTAGATTAGGAAGAAATAGTGTAGTAGGAGAATTAAGTGGAGAAAGAGGGCTGAATAGCTTGGATTACGCGGAAGACCAATAAAATTCCAGACAAGAAATTTGCACCATCTACGTTGGGCCACTGGCGCTCGCTTGAATATCTAAGGGTGCCTCGCCTTAGGCTCCCTTTCGCGCGGGTCTTAACAGCCAGGGCAAGTAAGTAGACTTGGCGAGCCTCCGCGCCCCAGGTGGAAATTCAGCCTGAAATTAGAGTAAAGAGCAGAGTGAGAAAAGGGGAGAAAAGGAGAGAGAGACAGAGAGAGAGAGAGAGAGACACGGGGGAAACCAGTCCAGCGACTGGCTCCGTCCTCCATTGTTCAGAAGGCCTTTTATACTTTTGATAAAACATGGAGATCAGTGGGTAACACAAAGTTATGCAGCGTTAGCAGTCCAGACTCTTATCAAAACCAGGCTTTTCTCTCTGCATACCTAATTGTATACACAAGTCTTAGGTAATTTACATCATCTTCCAGCCAAAAGGGCCAATTAACATTTTACAGCCTTTTTTCTGATAAGGGTTTGTCAACCAGAAGACTTATTTGTGTTGATCTTCCCAAGGTCTGGTGCCACTCTCAGAAAGCACTAAATAAAGTTACATTCTTACATAGCAAGGATACAGCAACTTATAACAAGCAGAGGGAGTACAGTGATTTACAGCAAAAGAGAAGCAATTAACTCAAAAGTCTAGTGTTGCTAACATCAAAAGTACTATGTATCTTTTTCTACATCCTGCTTACATTAACATCCTTCCAGGTGCCTAAAAGATAGAGAATATGGAGGTCTGGCAGCAATCCTTGAGTCAACAGTGAAAACCCTCTACCAATATAATTTTTAACTCTTTAGAAAAGGCTCTGTATCTTTAAGATGCTTTTAAGCTTTGTGCCTCCCGCGGTTGGGGGGCTGTAAGCAATTCACAAGCTGTAAGAGGTCTGGGGAACCTGTTAGGCAGGCTAGAGAGCTATCAGAGGGGTTTAACTGAAACATCCCTTTCAAATGCAGAAGACTAAAGCCCTGAATTGACTTTTTTCCAGAGAATATCAGAAAAGTGGAGAAGCAGAGCACAAAAGCTGGCAGATTCTTATTATTGGGGGCGGGGGCGGGGGGGGGGGGGGCGGCTGGTGGATGCTCAGGAAATGCCAGGAGGAAAACCTGAGGTCTGATTAGCCTTGCCATCAGAGCTCTTGCAGCATGACCTTGTCACAGGTGGAATTCCTCATGCTGGCTCCCGGCAACCCACACTTGCTCACGGTATCCATTTAGAGAGAGCCCTGTTTCCTTGAACCTTCCCCCCAGTCACCTAACTTGCCCAAATCATAAGTCCTTGTAATAGCTTACAGAGATATGCCCTCGTGGTTCTGAAGGTGTGTATTCTTCTTTATGCAGTGAGCAAAAAACCCAGCTTGTTTAATGCAGGTGTGTTCCTCATCACCTGGCAATGAGTTGTGGCTGCCCATTTTAGATAAAGCATGCATTTTCCATTTTGTCACAGTTCTCCACTCCTCACTGTCTCCCACATCCTACTGTAACTGTTTTTGTTAGGTCCTCTGATGCTGGGAGAGATTGGGGGCAGGAGGAGAAGGGGACGACCCAGGATGAGATGGCTGGATGGCATCACGGACTTGATGGACGTGAGTCTGAATGAACTCCAGGAGATGCTGATGGACAGGGAAGCCTGCCGTGCTGCAATTCATGGGGTCGCAGAGAGTCGGACACGACTGACCGACTGAACTGAACTAGGCATTCAAGTATGCAAGTCCTGGTGGGGACTGTCATGATTTTGGGACCTTTCGCCTAGCACCAGCTGACTGGATCCTTGGTTAAGGTATGTGTTACTCATTATTAGGTCTGGGGTCCTCCTGAGTGATGGCCCCTGACTTCTCAACCTTCATTCCAAAGTGAAATTTAATTTCTACAGCAGGTAAGATACATTGCATGAGAGGAAAACACTGGAGGAATTAGATTATCCGAAAGGAAATCAGCAACAGGCTACATTTCACACGAGATTCTATAGGAGTTGAAACAATCCCCTATGTTGATGCCCAGTGCAGCCTGTGGGCTGGATGTCTAATCAAATTATAATTCCTTGGTAATTGTTAGGCATTCATAATGCCCATAACAGTCAACATTCCAATCTCAGTAATTTTAAATATACAGATTTGCTTTTCAATGAAAGAACGAGGGCTTCCCAAGTGGCACTAGTGGTGAAGAACCCACCTGCCAGTGCAGGAGACATAAGAGACCTGGGTTCTGTCCCTGGATCCGGGAAAGGGCATGGCAACCCACTTCAGTATTCTTGCCTGGAGAATCCCATGGACAGAGGAGGCTGGTGGGCCACAGTCTGTAGGGTCACAATGAGTCGTGCATGACTAAGTGACTTAGCATGTACTCATGCACAAAGGGAGAATAAACTTACCTATTAGTTTCAGAAAATTAAAGTCCCTGGTCGATGGTATCTTTGAAGTCAGGCTGTTTTAATTTCTTGCTTCTTGCACTCCCATCCGCTGAAAATTTTGCTCATCAGGTAATCTCTAGTGAAGCGCAGAATGTGAGCACTGAACCTCTGAAGACACCTGGTGACACCCTGTAGGTGACCCAGGGAGTCTGTGGCAGAAACCAGAACCAGAACCCAGCCTTTTCAGCATCCCAGTTCCTGAGCCTGCTTGCTGTACTGCAGGTCACCCTGTTATCCAGGACTTTAAGGATATCATCCCAGATGTTGCCTGATTTGACCTGACCAAGGCCTGGGAAGGTGGAAGGAGACTCTGGCAGGAATTAAGAAGGAAGACTATCAGAGCGCAAAGACTTAAGACTCAGCAGGGGTTCATAAGTTGCCACGCATTCAAGCAGAGGAATGGGTTTTCAACCTCTGACCTCAGATACCTGTGGATGACAAGATTATAAGAGCTAACATTTGTTGAGCCGTTAGCGTGTTGAGTTTTTATCTCAGCACTTTGCATGTGCTATATATCAGTTCCACAAGCTTATGAGGCAGGCAGCCACCCCATTTTATAGAAGAGAAAAATGTTTAGCCTGAGCTGACTCCAGTGGTGGGGAGTGGAGAGAGAGTCCTACCAGAGATGGTAAGTGGCATTGCAGGATTGAGGAAATATTTGGTTAACATCTGTTTTTGCACCACTGCAAACGTTTTTTGCCTGTCCCTTCTTCCCGGGTCTTAGTGGCTGGGCAGGGGTGTGGGCAGGGCCAGGTGGGGAGCAGCTTGGGTGGGTGAGTTGTTTGAGCTTGCTGTGTCCCTGAGGGCCACCAGAGGGCAGTACTGGTTCACACCACAGCCTCCTTGCGACCATTCTTGGCAAGACTGGAGCCCTGATTCTCAGTCCTACCAGACTCCTTTTTTAGAAAAACAAAACTATTTTCTAATGCCCCCTTTACCATCTTGAAGTGAAATTGACTCCTCTGAATAGGAGGGAAAAAAAGGAAAGTAATATGTAATAAACTGGTGGGGTTCAGTAATATGATGCTTGGACATGGCTACTCTAGATGAACACCATTGAGTTAGTTCGATGCTTTGCCCATCAGATCACTGAGAATGAACAATTACAAACGCAGCTGGATATAGCTTGTTGTGTCTGACAGAAATTCACTCTGATTTTCTGAAAAGATAAATCATTCTTAGTAAGGTTAAAAATAAAATAGGATACAAATGTCCCTTTATTGCATTCTTGGAAATTTCAGTGTGTATTAAAACTGCAAAGAACAAAACCGCTTTTACTTATGTATAAAACAGAGTTAGCTTCAGTGCTTCTTTAAACAGCCTTAGCCTTTTTCATTTGATCCTATGTGAAGGTTTGGCCTCCCCAGGTGGTGCTAGCAGTAAAGAATCTGCCTGCCAATGCAGGAGACGAAAGAGACATGGGTTTGATCCCTGGGTTGAGAGGATTTCCTGGAGGAGGGCATGGCAACGCACTCCAGTATTCTTGCCTGGAGAATCCCATGGACAGAGGAGCCTGGAGGGTTACAGAGTTGGACACGACTGAAGTGACTTAGCATGCACGCAAGAAGATCCAGGAGGATATTTGAAAATCAATTATTTCTTGTGAAGAACTGCCTTCCCTGAGAACTCTAGCTGGTACTAGAGAATATGAGATGCCCTATCTTTCCACCCCAACTTGGGCTCCCCGAGAGCCAGGGCTTTGTGTTACAGGTGCTCAAGCCCTCCAGAGTGCTCCTCAGAGTACTCACTGAGTACACGGAACTGATTGAGTCCTTTCTCTATAGCTGGGGGTGACTCTCGTCCAGCCTGAGTATATTGGCTGGACAGTTTAAGGGCCTAGACCTTGAGTATGAATGCTGATGTAAACTGAAGCCAGGCAAGAGGTGCCCCAAATAGTCCGTCAGGAAAATCCATGGCTCTACATTTTCTTAGGCAAGACTCATCCAAAAAGGGCCCTTTCATTCCGCTGGCACCCCATGCATATATTTCGTTTGTGGTTCCTGAGACAAAAAAAAAAGCATATTCTTGTGAAAGAAAACAGGGAATTGGTTCCAAAACTCACTTTCTGGCCAGAACCAACCAAGGCCTGTAAAGCAGCTGGGTCTTGTGGCCCTGATTAGAGGGATAAGAATGCTTCTTCCTGGAGCCCTGTCAGGGAAGTGCTCAAACCCAGCCCACGCTGGCCACATTGCACCTTTCCCCACTGGCACCTGGTAAGCTGCATGCCAGCGACATATGAGCACCTCTAAGCCCCCCATCGCCTCGCCTGACCCGGCTGCCACTGGCATAACGCCACCTGCTGGCACATTTTCCTGTCAGGTTTTGGCCACAGCGGCTCCTCCCTCACCTGCCTAGTGTCCACCACGGACAGCTTTTATAGCAGGAAGGTGGGCAGGTTAACACAAGCCTGGTCTCACAAGAGTCTCTGTAAAGTGGAGTGGGGACTGGGGGCAGACAGTCCTGTACTTCATTCATTCAAATTCCACCTTTGCAGTTTTTTTAAAAAATCCATGAACTGTATGTGTTTTTTATTTACTTTGAAATGGCCCAAAGAGAGGATGAAGAGGTGCGTGGTGTAACGGAACTGCTGGTGAGTGCTCAATTCTGTATGCTTCTCAACTGAGACCAGTCTCCAGAGGGTGCCAAGGATAGCCAAGTTTCATTTATTTGTCCAAGTACAAGCATGATCAAGAATATTCTAAATAAGGTCAGGGTTTACAGCTTTGACTATAGGAGTTCCTCTCTGATCATTTGATTGGGTCACATGAATTTAAACAAGTGAAGCTTCATTTCAAAGTTTCCACTCCATTTCTCTGACTGTGCCACAGCATGATGATAAAAGTCTCCCAGATTCCCCCAAATCCACCTGAATAATATCTCAACACATTGTGGTTTATTCACCTTAAGAAGAATCTGGAGAGAACATGGTTTGGGATGGGAGACAGAGTTAACGCCTGATGGGTCTGGACCACTGATATAAACGATTCTCATTTCATTTTAGAGTTTCCATAATTGTAGCAATTATCTCTGAAAGATTTTTGTCCACATTGATTTGGATAAAGTTTTCTGGAGCTGATGGGGTCTCCAGAGTATCGAATTGGGACTGCAGTAACTCAGGGGGCATAAAATGGTCTTTTCTTCTGAGTAAGCGTCCAGAGATGATGTCAAATGACCCAGTCAGATGGACCACAAGGAGCTTCACCTCAACTGGCTTTTCTTCCTTCCCCAAGTCATCACACTTCAGAGGTGCATCATGTTTTCCTTGTATTAAGATGTCTCTGTACACTCTCTTCAGAGCTGAACAGGCTAAAACTACATGCTGCCCAGAGGCTACATCTCTGTTTTTAAAAAAAAAACAAAAACAAAACCTGGGGAGATGGGGAAGGGGAGATCCCAAAGAATGAAGACATTTAAAATAACTGGTGTCAAACCTAGGCTGAGGACTTCAGTCCCACTTCTCTGACAGTAGAAGGTGTTACAAATGGTGGCCAAGTATCAGGCAGTCTTGGCTTTGAGGTAAAGATCTTCCACTAGTGAGCCCTCTCAGGTGATATGTTTACTTCTCTGAGCGTCAGTTCAGTTCAGTCACTCAGTCGTGTCCAACTCTTTGCGACCCCATGGACTGCAGCACGCCAGGCCTTCCTGTCTATCACCATACTCCTGGAGTTTACTCAAACTCATGTTCATTGAGTCTGTGATGCCATCCAGCCGTCTCATCCTCTGTCGTCCCCTTCTCCTCCTGCCTTCAGTCTTTCCCAGCATCAGGGTCTTTTCCAGTGAGTCAATTCTTTCCATCAGGTGGCCAAAGTATTGGAGTTTCAGCTTCAGCATCAGTCCTTCCAGTGCATAGTCAGGACTGATTTACTTTAGGAGCATCAGTTCATCATCTGTTAAATGTGGCTACTCAAGAGTACCTGCCCACAGAACTGTGGTGGGGAAGTTTATCATGGTGCCCAGCACACAGGAAGTGCTGAGTGAGTACCAGCTCTGCCCCTGGGCTATAGGATGTGACTGAGCCAGCACCTGTGGACATGGGTGGCTGCTGGCAGGCACCTGTGTCCCCCACACGGCATGGCTCAGGCTTTCCTCACATTTCCTCCATTCCTACTCTGCAGTATGCTGGACCAATCTGGGGAAGTTACCACGCAGAGCTGGAGAAAGCAGGAAAAAAGAGAGCACCAGTCCCTCTGTTTTCAAGGTAAGCAGAAAGTGAGTAGTTTTCAGAGATGCTGAAAACTAAGAGAAAAACCTGAGTCAGAAATAGAGGTAGATTGACAAGGCACCAATAAGGGAAAACCTAGACAGCATATTATAAAGCAGAGACATTACTTTACCAACAAAGGTCTGTCTAGTCAAAGCTATGGTTTTTCCAGTAGCCATGTATGGATGTGAGAGTTGGACTATTAAGAAAGCTGAGTGTGGGAGAACTGATGCTTTTGAACTGTGGTGTTGGAGAAGACTCTTGAGAGTCACCTGGACTGCAAAGAGATCCAACCAGTCCATCCTAAAGGAAATCAGTTGTGAATATTCATTGAAAGGACTGATGCTAACACTCAAACTCCAATACTTTGGCCATCTGATGTGAAGAACTGACCCATTGGAAAAGACCCTGATGCTGGGAAAGATTGACAGTGGGAGAAGGGGACAACAGAGGATGAGATGGTTGGATGGCATCACCAATGTGATGGATGGGAGTTTGAGTACGCTCTGGGAGTTGGTGATGGACAGGGAAGCCTTGCGTCCTGCAGTTCATGGGGTCACAAGGAGTCAGACACGACTTAACGACTGAACTGTACTGAAGGGAAAACCAGTGTGGTCCAAGACCATACATGAGGATGAGCCCCCCTGACACTAAGCTGATGTATACCAGCCCTGGGCAGGAGAGGTTTGTCTTCTTAGAGCCAGGAAGGAACTAAATAAAGTGGTCAAGGATCAATGCTGGCTTGGGTACTTAGTAGAGATTTCAGTTCAGAACTGAGAACTAAGAATTCTGAAGGGGGCTGCCTTGATCTATGGCCATCGTAGACTGGAGACCCAGTGGCTGGATTGTGTCATCAGCAACAAACCAACGTACTTGAGCCTCCCAGCTCTTCTCAAGGGCATGAGTGAGAGCTTGTTAGTTCTGAGCCTGGAGGTCTGATCTCCGCTTTCCTGAGACTCTTCACTTTGGCTTCCATCACAGGTCAGAATCTTTGATCTGACAAGTCTGTTTATGTTAGAGACCCAGTTGGGTAGGAGTTCTCAAATCCTAAAACCTCAAAGCCTTAAAACCCTAAACCCCATATAAAGACAGGACTGCCAGCCATGTCTGTGCAGTGTTTTAAAAAAATGTAAACTGAATTTCTAATAAGTATAATGTCATATGGCTCACATGGTTTTAGATTTATAAAACGTGACTTCATCTTAGAAAGCAAGATTTGGAACTCACTCACTGCCACTCCTTTGTCTTCCAGGATTCCCAAGGGCCAGACCCACAGATGGGAGAAAAGGGTCGTTTGCTCAGAGGCATGCTATGGAGCTGGACAGTTTGAGATTTCAGTCCTGGTAGCGAGTTATCTGTTGATTTGCAAATGACCCCAGATCTTCCTGGTTGTCAGAGCTTAAAGTAGGAGGCAATATAAGCGGTGGCTAAGATATGGCTATAACAACATTATTATTTTATTTAGGACTTACTATATATATTAGGTACCATTCTAAGTGCTACCCACGCTTTATTCACTAATTCCTCACGACAATCTGTAAGGACTGTTGTGAGTAGGAACTATATCCCTATTTTTCAGAAAAATAAACAGGTTTATGGAAGCCAAGTTGCTGAGTAAAATTCCCAGCTAGTAATTATGAAGTTGTCTAGAAGGCTGACTCTAGAACCCAACACTCTGTGGCTGATTAAAAGTCATTGTTAGTCACCAGATGGAGGTGCATTTCATTTCTGGGATCCTTTATCATTAGTCAGTTATGATTTCAAGAGTGGTTTCCCTTACTCACTGGCTTATGGGGTCTGACGTTCTCTTACCTTCGTAAAATGTCATGCAATTTGCAGAGCCATGGAATTCTGTCCTGAAATTAAAACAAAGTGGCTTTTCTAGATATTGTTTATTTGTACAGAAACATGTTCATCATGTTCATCAATGTTAAAGTCCAGAGAAATCTCAGTGGTTTTGAGGAGGCCATGCACAGGCTGAGGAATTAAGTCACTGGGCAGTTCAGCACAGAAACATGTTCCTGGTCCAGGTGTCAGAGGTCAGAGGTTCTTTCCACGATGATAAAAATTACCCTAAAATGCCAGTATGTAACTCCCCCATGTCAATCTTCCCATTATAAATACACTTTCTTTGGTTCTGACATGTTTCTGTGTGTGTGTGTGTGCTAAGTTGCTTCGGTTGTGTTTGACTCTGTGACTGCCAGGCTCCTCTGTCCATGGGGATTCTCCAAGCAAGGATACCGAAGTGGGTTGCCATTTTCTGATACACTTACAGATCTTTTATTGTATTTGCATGATTCTTCAGGTGCTTCTGATCTCAAATGCAGAGAGTTATTCATAGAAACTCTTAAGTCAGCTGCCCCCTGGTCCTATTCTTCAAATCCTCTAAAAACAAAGCTTCTTTTGGATAGAAGTATTTTGAGAGTTTTGTATTTTTCCAGAGAAGGCAGAAGAAGTTTACATAGGACACCCTAGAGTGTTACACAAAGAAGTTCCCCTGGGGTAAATACTGATTGGCCGTAATGCATTAAAAAAAAAAAACAAAACTTTTTATTATGCGAATTTAAAACATATATGAAAAGAGACAAAATGGTACAAAACAAACCTCTCTGTACTCATAACCCAGCTTTAATGATTTTCAGCTCACAATCTGGTCTTCTATATGTCCCAACGCCCATCCTTTACTTATCATTTTGATGCATATTCAAGAAAGATGATGTCTTTATTATTTAAAGCTTTTTTTTTTTTTTTTTTTTCCGGCTGCTTTGGGTCTTCATTGTGGTGTGCAGGCTCTGAAGTTGTGGTGTGCAGGCTGGGTTGTGGTATGTGGGATCTTGGTTCTCCAAACAAGAACTGAACCCACCCCTGCATTGGGAGCATCGAGCCTTATCCACTGGACCACCAGGCAAGTCCCCATGATGCATCTTTAAAAGTCCTTGCTCTTAACATTTGATAACTACCATTTTATTTAGATTTTTGTATCTGTATAATTGAGATTGACTTGCATTTGTTTTCTTGTGTAGTCCATATTAAATTTTGGTATCAAGGTTATCCCTGCCTCCTAAAAATAAGTAGGGCAGCTTTCCTTTTTTCTCTTCTTTGAAACAGCTTGTATACAATATATTATTTTTATCGACTGAATGTTTTTATTTCCCCAAAATTCATATCCCCCATGTAAGAATATTTGGAGGTCATCAGGTTTAGATGAGGTCCTCGTGCTGGGATTAGTGCCCTTACAGGGAGAGACCCGTGAGCTGGTATATACTCTTTCTCTCCTTCTGCTGCCCTCCCCTTCAACCACCCAGTGGGGATACAGAGAACCTCCAAGCTCAGACTAAACAAGACACTGACCATGCTGGCATCTTGATCTTGGACTCTCACCCTCCAGAACTGTGATAGATACATGTCTATTGTTTAAGTCACCCAGTCTATGTTATTTTGTTACAGCAATCTGAGCTGAGTGAAACTCATCTGAAAAACTATCTGGGCCTATCTTTTATTTATTTATTTTGAGGAAAGATCTCTGATTATAGATTGAATTTATTTAATGACCATTGTATTATATTCAGATTTTTCTATTTTTAATTCAGTTTTGGTGACTGAATACTTTAGAATCAACAAGCTCATGTTTTCACTTGGTGATGGGGGAAGGGCTGAGCAGACTGTGTCCCTAAGCATTGTAATCCTCACCTGAAGAAAAGTCTTCCCTTATATACATTATACAAGTCCTCACACTTAGGTTCAGGTCCAGCTCCATGCCTCATACAGGTATCATCTCTCATCTCTACAGAAACATAAAAAATCATCCTTCCCACCCTCCTGGCTTATATGCATTCTCAAAACCTAGGAGAAGAGGTTATTTAGGTTTAATTAAATCTTGCTACTTTGATTCTGGCACCTGAGAATTTCTCATTTTGCTTTTGACCTTGGTTAAGCCCTTGGTTATATCCCCCATCCCACTCCCCTAATCTTTTCCACCAGGAGCCTTTCAAGTTCTCCAGCTCTGGGTGAGGTCTTTCAGCTCCTGAATATTTCCCCTGGGCTTAGGCTTTCCCTATTTCTTATTCAGAGTAACTAGCTCCCCAGTAAGTGAAAGTTTCATTCCACCAAGGCCATCACTCTGTGCTCAGCAAACTAAAGACCTTCTAGTTACTAGGATCCACCCTTGTCAGGAAGCAGAGAAGGATTTTGTACACACACATACTACATGCACACACACTACACGCACACTACACGCACACATGCTACACACACATACAGTTAAAGTTTTTTCATATGTATCTTTTCATAGTAAATAATATTTTTTAAAAGCACTGTGTGCTAATATTGGGTTAAGAGTCCTGGAAGTTTTATTAGTCACATAATTCTTTAAAGACTTTACCTCTGTGTACACATTACTCAGTCAGAGACCACTTAAAAGTTCAAATGCAACAGCTATAAAATCTGCAGAAGACAGAGATCAAATGACAACTATTACCTAACTTACATGAATAGTATCTTAAATAACAATAACTACATAATTCAGATACTATTACTCAAATTATAACAGCTACTACAATGTACACAGGATAGCTCAAATGTATTTAATGAAAGCCTTGTTTATGTTAGCACTTGTCTGAGTACTCAGTGGACCCAGTGTAGTTATTTCTAAACAAAGTAACAAGATGATGAGGCTTACCAGTTCTAAACTTGCAGACCATAAAGAACTTTGTGCTCTATGGGGGAGACTTACATGTTCCTGGAAAAGTGTATATGTTTAAGACTTATTCTTGCCAAGATTTTCTGACATCGTACTCAAAAACTAAATGTTCTAGAGAAGTCTGTGAGGAGAAAAGAAGTTGTAGCAGCTGTACTTATGGAACCTGAAATTGCCACCGTAACACAGTATTTTCTAGACTCAAGCCCAGATTTGGATTTCCCTTTCCTTCGTCCATTTGCAAGTATCTGTTGTGTGCTTAGGGAGACCCAGACACTATTCTGGGTCCTTTCTTTCAATACTCTACGCATGATCACCCTGAATTTAACTTCTAAGATTCCATTTGCACCCAAATTTCTAAATTCCTTTCTCTTCTGTATTCTCATTGTGAACAGCTAAGCTTTTCTACTACATTCATGAACTAATAGGGATAAAAAAGAAAACACTATCATTTATACAAAGACCTTAAAAAAAAATTTTTTTTTTTAACCTCTTGGCTATATCTTCCAAAACAGCTTCTCCAACAGAAGGCTGCAACAGAGCAGGGTGACTGGGCCTTGAAGACTCACATGTCAGCAACATGACCAGTTTCCTACCTAGGACCCAGACCTACAAAGATATGGTGCTTTCCAAACCCGCAGGAAGGGCTGCACAGGCAACTTACTTGGCAAAGTGCTGTACTAATTATTAATGGGACTAACTTCAGTGTGTGTTTTACATGTAAATAGAGGTGTCTGGCTTCGAGTTTAAGAAATGATGTCAACTTCTATAAAGTTAAGGAGTCTTACAGCATATGGGGGCCACAGTGAGGTATCTTCCTAAGCACTTGGAACAGAAGGAAAGAAGCTTGTTCTTTAAGTCTTTAAAGATCAACACTTAATAGAAAGGGACAGAGATGTCTAAACTCATCTGAAGAAGTAAAAAATGATCCTCAGGCTAGCAGTGCATCACTATGATCCAACTATGTATTTTTACACACATAAAGGAAGCACGTGAGGCTTGGGAGTGAACATCCAGGGCAGGAACACTATAGGATTAGACAGCAAAGTACTGTCCAGAGGACATGGAGTTCTGGCCTTATGACTTCAAATATCATGTTCTCATTAGCAAACATCTTTGTCTAATGGGGTGGGTGGTCTCACCATTAGAAACTTAAGCTTTAACTCTCCTACTCTTTCGATTGCATGTTCACTGAGATATCTGACTGCATTTTGGCTTCTGAAATCAGATTGATGTGTTATGGGCCACGTGGCAGTTAAATTTCTCCTTGTAAATTAATCAACTGGCATTCTGGTTTTATGTAGAAATCTTGTGAACCTGACTAGTGGGGTGCTCGTATGAGACATGAACCTGTGTTCAATGTGTTGACAGTTATCAGGGGTTGAGCCAGCAAGACAGAGCCTGACTACCCTGGTCCCATCTGGGTAGTCAGGCAGCCTTTTCCATAACGCATTCCTGTTACTGTGCATGTCTCTAGGTGAAACAAAATCCTGAGACTAGTGCTGATCTCCATTCAGCAAGAATGCTTGGTTTGGAAGAGGTAGTAGGAAGGTTGCTCAGTCATGTCCGACTGTTTGCGAGCCCATGGACTGTATAGCTTGCCAGGCTCCTCTGTCCATGGAATTCTCCAGGCAGGAATACTGGAGTGGGTTGCCATGCCCTTCTCCAACTTGGAAGGTTCAGATGGTCAAATGGTAATCACATATTCAGTATTCACATACCTGCTTAAGAGTTCAAGAAGCAATTATAATGATGCACTAGGACTGATTCACAGATGAAAACACAACAAAAAATGAGCTGTACTTCTGCATGAGTAAAATGTTCATAGTGGCTTTGGATGCACCAAGGAAGGGGGATAATTTATTTAATTCCTAGTACTTTAGCTGTCTTACCTTTCTTCTCACTAGCAGAGGAGCAACCTTGTGTTTTGTTATTTTAATTAGATTGCACAATTCCTCCAGCCCATCAGCACCAAATCTCTTTGTCCAGAGATCAATCTCTGTATTATTTTATGGCTTATGTTATTGCATTATGTTACTGCATTAAGCTGGATATTGACTTTATTAGTCATTATATTTTCTGCATGCCTGAAATATTTCACAATAAGGATGAGACAAGTGAAATAAAAAAAAAAAAAAACAGAAAACATTTGGGTAATAAACTTCCTACCCTCTGTACGGGTAAACAGAACTTTACTTTGAATCCCTGCTTTTTTATTATTTACCAGTGTCTAAATACGTGCCTTAGCTGAGAATTACGCATGTTGCTTCACTTAGTCACAATAAAATTCCTCAGAAGCTCAACCATGAAAACCAATATTAATAAATGGAAATATAAAACAGAAATAGATGCTTTCAGACATCTGCCCGATCAGGATGCATGTTGGACCAGTTTATTCACAGCACCAGTAAGGTCTGGGTCCACCAGCCACAAAATCAATGAGAGAAGGCTGGAGATAGCAATGAAGTACTTTCAATTTTATTTTACAGAAGTTTCCAAGTATTCGGTCACAGTTATTACACAGTTGGGATCCTTCCCTAGAGGGTCACAGGAGGCCACAAGGAGAGAGTTTTTCCAGAGTTGCTCCAGGTGCTATGTGAATTCCCCGGGGGGACACCAGCATTCTCATCCCTGGTCTGTGTGAAGCCAGGCACCACCTGCCTCAGGTACCCATCCAGGCCTAGATCCCTCCAAGGGATGTGCTCGCTGAGGGCTACGCCTCTCTCCTGCTCTATCACCCTCGCTTTCACCCTTTCCGTCTCCATTTAACCAACCCTGACTCATTTCTCAAAGATTGGGTGTGTGTGGAGTATCAGGGCCTTTAATACAGTAGAAAAAGTAGGGCCTTAGAGGTTAGATCCCCTTGATTCTGTGCCTTTGCTCAAGTTACTTCTCTGTGCCTCCCTTTGTTCATCTGCAAAATGGGGGAATCATGTAATTCACTGATCTGCTTTGGGATTTAAACAGGAAAAGGAGTAGACTTCATTTTAAACATTATCTTTTGGGGCTGATTTTATAGCTGCAATAAATGGCATCGGTTTCCAACTTTGAATCTGGAAAAGACCTTTAATAAATGAATTTGGTATGCAGTAGATTCTAATTACACAAATAATGAATACTTAATATGTGCAAAGCACCATATAGAGCATTGGGAATATAATATGAATGGTGTGGTTCCTGTCCTCAAGGGGGTCACAGCCTGATGATGGGTATCTATCAGTTAAACTACACTTAAGGCAGAGATGAGGGCTCCAAGGGATATACCAAGAAGGGCTCTGACTGGAGAGTAGAGGGACAGATCAATTTTAATCAGGCCCTAGGAAGACTAAATCTTCAAGGGTAAAGAGGATTTTAATGGAAACAGGGCCTGCCGAGCAGAGGGCAGGGTAAGACTGGGAGTATTAAAAATTAGAGATGGAAGAATCTAGTAAGCGGATGAGGCAGGAACTTAGCACTGCCGACCAGATGTGGGAGTTGCTATGTGAGGAGGGTGAGGAGAAACTCTCAGGAAGGATAGTCAAGACTCTGAGTGAGCTGCTAAGGAGTCTGGCCTTTACTCTCAGGTCTTAGGGAGAACTTGACACATGAGATCCAAATTTTGTATTCATGCTGGATCATGGAAAAAGCAAGAGAGTTCCAGAAAAACATCTATTTCTGCTTTATTGACTATGCCAAAGCCTTTGACTGTGTGGATCACAATAAACTGTGGAAAATTCTGAAAGAGATGGAATACCAGACCACCTGACCTGCCTCTTGAGAAATCTGTATGCGGGTCAGGAAGCAACAGTTAGAACTGGACATGGAACAACAGACTGGTTCCAAATAGGAAAAGGAATACGTCAAGGCTGTATATTGTGACCCTGCTTATTTAACTTATATGCAGATTACATCATGAGAAACGCTGGGCTAGAGGAAGCACAAGCTGGAATCAATATTGCTGGGAGAAATATCAATAACCTCAGATATGCAGATGACACCACCCTTATGGCAGAAAGTGAAGTGAAGCTAAAAAGCCTCTTGATGAAAGTGAAAGAGGAGAGCGAAAAAGTTGGCCTAAAGCTCAACATTCAGAAAACAAAGATCATGGCATGCAGTCCCATCACTTCATGGCAAATAGATGGGGAAACAGTGGAAACAGTGTCAGACTTTATTTTGGGGGGCTCCAAAATCACTGCAGATGGTGACTGCAGCCATGAAATTAAAAGACGCTTACTCCTTGGAAGAAAAGTTATGACCAACCTAGATAGCATATTCAAAAGCAGAGACATTACCTTGCCGACTAAGGTCCATCTAGTCAAGGCTATGGTTTTTCCTGTGGTCATGTATGGATGTGAGAGTTGGACTGTGAGGAAGGCTGAGAGCCGAAGAATTGATGCTTTCGAACTGTGGTGTTAGAGAAGACTCTTGAGAGTCCCTTGGACTACAAGGAGATCCAACCAGTCCATTCTGAAGGAGATCAGTCCTGGGTGTTCTTTGGAAGGAATGATGCTAAAGCTGAAACTCCAGTACTTTGGCCACCTCATGAGAAGAGTTGACTCACTGGGAAAAACTCTGATGCTGGGAGGGATTGGGGGCAGGAGGAGAAGGGGACGACCGAGGATGAGATGGCTGGATGGCATCACGGACTCGACGGACGTGAGTCTGAGTGAACTCTGGGAGATGGTGATGGACAGGGAGGCCTGGCGTGCTGCGATTCATGGGGTCGCAAAGAGTCGGACACGACTGAGTGACTGAACTGAACTGAACTGAACTGAATGTTGGTGAAGAAAGGGGATGACTAAGATTTTCTCTTCAGGGAGCCAGAAACTGAGGCCACACAGAGATACTAGACCAAACTCACTGAATTCTGTGTGTAAATACTACAGATAATATCATAATTAGTGAAGTCAAACACAGAAAGTCTTAGAGGAAAGAGAGGAGGAAACAACATAATCCAAATGAGCATCCAAGTTTACTGGACTGCTATTCTAGGTCCCTTCATTCCTGATAGTCCCTACATGCAGGGGTAGAGGTGCAGTGTACCCTGAGCCCCCAGCCCAGGGCTTAAACACTGAGGGCTAAATCAGAGCATCATGAGGACAGAGAATGCTTCCTTGGCCTACCTAGAAAAAGAAAGTGTCTTCTGGAAGGGGATGACAATTAAAGGGCAGGTGCTCAGAGGAACAGATGGAAGAGGAGTGTGTGCAGCATTGCTGGGGGAGGTGGAGAGAGGGCAAGGAAAGTGGGAGGGGAGCAGTGGAGGTGAGGGACCGGTTTTATCTGGTGCAAAAGTGAACCTAAGCCCAGAGGGGAAAAAATGCATATAAACAAAATATATACCCTCAAAAGATGGGTATACATATCAAATTCAATTAGTAGGTATTTTTGGAAAATGAAACCAAGGGTGATATATTCTGTGAAAGAATTTGTAGGCATTGGTCAAATGTCTTATACAGGGTAAGTATTTTATTTGTAATCAGGAACAGAACTGTCCAAAACCTCTCTTTTAAATCGACTATCAGGTTGAAGTCTGCTCAAGTGTCACCCCATGGGCTGCCAGAGCATGGACCCGGCACATCAGGGAGACTCACAGACAGCTTGGAAATCATCATCTCATCATGGTAACTACGCATCCCTGCCTGGGTGGCGTATCTTTCTCCACCAGCGCTGTCCAACAGAGCTTCCTGCCCTGATGGAAATGTTCCCTACCTGCGCCGTCTGGATTAGCAGCCATCAGCCACATGTGGCTTTTGAACACTTGAAGTATGGCAGTGCAATCCCAGAACTGGAGTTTACATTTAATTGAAATAGCCTTAAGGTGCCCTTGGTATATTCAGCTCAGGTTATCTTCAAATCTTAGCCTTCTGAGTACAATGTGTGTGTCTGTGTGTGTGTTAGTCACTCAGTTGTGTCTGACTCTTGGTGACCTCGTGGACCTCCCCAAACCATCCTGAGAATCTCCCCCAAGGTATACCATTACCTCTGCCTCTAACAGTCTACCTGAAGCTCAGCACAGTATCCTCTGGGGGACGGGGGCCTGCGGGCTGGTTGCCAGGGCAATGAGGTCGTGGTGCCAGCTCAGCTGTGACCCACACCTTCGCTCATAGACTCCCTGGGCTCTCATCAAAAACGTTAGCCATCTGCTGTTTCACTGCATTCCTCTCTGCTTCACTCTAATGTCAGGCAAACTTGTATAGCTTCCTCTGAATATATTTAGTAACTCATTATGTTTCTTCCAGTAATTGATAACCTTTTTTTCTGTACAATAAATTCCTCTTCTCAATTCTCCTCAGCCTCCAGCCCCATCAATACTGCTCACTTAACAAGACTCACTTGTGAATAAGAGGAACGATGCTTAAATGCCATTATAAAAATCTGTCCATTTGGGGTTGCTTTACTTTGTTAATTTTGTACTCAGCAAGAGGAAAAAGAAAATAACCCTAGCACGGTCACACTTTACACACTCCACAGAAATGTGTTACATGTATGCATATATAGATACGGTATTAACACCAATAGTAAGTGATATTCACTGAATGCTTCAGGTATGTCTCTGTGCACTTTTCATTTTATCTAATCCTCTCAAGGACCCAATAAAATAGATCCTGTCACCATTCCTACTTCACAGGAGGAAAATGAGGCAAAGAGAGACCAAGCCATTTGCCAAAAGTCACACAAGCTCAGTGGTGGGGCCAGGTTATCTGCATTATGTTTACTATCTCTAGTACAGTACCATTGTTACGTTTAAGTCGTTACTCTGTGTCTGCTTTTGGCTGCTCTCCTCTCACCTTCTAAAGTCAAATGTTGTAAACTTAAATTTTGATGGTTTAAACTTGGGGAGCACTTCCTGAAACAAACAGAAACCCTCAGAGTGCTCTAGAATTAGACCTAATATGGGTTAGTGACTCCAGTCCTTCAAGGCTGAACAAAGAGAAGAAAGTGGAGCACAAACTGGGGGAGCTGAGTTCATGAAAGTACAAACACCAGTGTTGCTCTTTGGCCAGTTCCATCCCAGTACCGGTCCTTTGGACACGCTTGCCTGGGGCCCCTGCTGCCAGCTGCTCTGTGGACCCACCCTAGGCCCTGCCCTCAGTCTCTCCTGGGTTACAGCTAGTTCTATGAATCCCCAGTTTGTGACCCTGGTTTGAGAAAGACCCTCTAGAAAAGGCCCTCACAACAGTGCATAAAGGAATGAGATGTCAGGCCATTCATTCTTTCACTTATTCTTTCATTCACAAATTTGCCACAAATATTTTCTGATATACACTGTGTGTCAGGCTCTAGGGATATATAATGGTTAACAGAAATGGCCACAATGCCTGTCCTTTTGGAGGTGAAATCTAGTTACAGCAACAAATATTAATCGAATTCTCACACCATCAAATGGCCATGTTACAACTGGGACATGGATGATAAGGAATATGCTGCCCTGAGAGTTCATTAGAGGAGGTTTTATCTAGAAGTCAGGGCGAGCTTCCCTGAAGAAGGGACACAGGTGCTGAGACGTGATGCATGAGCAGGTAACTGAGAAGAGTGGGGAGGCGCATCCCTCACAGTGGGAAAAGCAGACACAAAGGTCCTGGGGGAGGAGCATGGCAGCAGAGCCACTGCAAAGGGCAAGGATGGCTCCAGTGGAGATGGGGGTAGGAGAGTGGGGGTGGGATGTGGGAGGGTGGGGTGAAGCCAAAGAGACTGGAGTTGGGCACTGCCAACTTGGCCTGACCATGTACGTGTAGGAGTTTATGTGTCTGGTCTTGACGCTGAGATAATGGGAAACCTCCAGAGGGCTATTTGAGTTTGCAAAGATCACTCTAGCTTTGGGGTGGGCACCAGGGCCTGGAGAGGGTAGGCTGGTAGGTCCTGGGAAGAAAAGGTGAACTTCCACACGTATGAGCCACACAGGAGCCTGTGCCCTCTCAGGAATTACACTCTGCCGATTCAAATCCCTCAACGAAGTGTTCTGGCAGATCCTGCCAAGCTGGGGCTGATGGTAGCATCAGTCCTGATGCCAGTTTAGAGTTTAGACAGGAGTTCGGGGCCATAGCTAACATACATGGCAGGACTGCTGTGTGCCTGGCTTCTGGAGCACTGTCTTGAGTGCGTGACTTAGGAACTCTACTGCACCAAGTGCTGCAGGCATCTTCACCTGCATCACTCGGCTGGGACATCTGTGTTGGAAATAAAAACAGACAGTGCACCTTACCTTGTCATTCAGCGCTATCCCTTTCTGCATCTTCATTCGATTTTCCTCTGGGTGGTAGTCATCTGCATCGTAGAATTTCCATCCTAGCTTTAAGAACAAAGTGAAAGAGGGTACGTAGCATGTCATGCGGCCCATGTGATGGGCACCGTGGGTTCCCAACACTAACAGCAGGTGCAGAAACAACCCGGCCACCCTCTTTCCCACCGGCAGCCACACAGACCATCCCTCCTCCACCCAGGTGTAGGAGCAGGGAGGTCTGTAAGGATGCTTCACTAATCCCGCCCCCTGGGTTGCTGCAGCTGTTTTTTTTTCATTCATCATTATTTTCCACGACCAAGGAGAGAAACAAAATTGCTCCAAGGGGTTTCAAGCTTTGTGGAGGTGTCTGCGGTGAGTTTACAAACCACACAGGCCAGAAGCAACGAGATAAGATGAGACTTGCAAGTGGGAGGTGTTAGCACAGGTTACCTCAGATGCCAGCAGGGCGCCCACGGTGGATCTGTGGAGAGGACACAGATGCCATGTGACTACCCTTCCCCCATCTGCCTCTTCCATCCAAGGAGCCATGGGAAGCACACGGCTGCCCCACCAATATTAAACACCAACAACTTACAATATTGAAACTGAGACACATGCTCCTCACCCTGGAGTCTAGAGAATGGCTTTAGTTTTCTCCAGGAATTTAAATAATTATCCATTTTTCACTAAAATTTCCCCCAAAAGCAATACATAAGATCTCATTAAACTAAGTTTTTTTTTTGTCTCTTAAGTTTTTGGTCCCTGTTTTGTAGATAATTATTTTTTGAAAAAGAACAGGATGAGATGGTTGGATAGCATCGTGGACTCAATGGACATGAATCTGAGCAAACTAGGAGGTAGTGAAGGTCGCAAGGAGTCAGACATGACTTAGTGACTGTCACGTCCAGTCACTACATAGACAACAACTGAATAAAGTAATAAATTCTACTGAGGATACTGGAGGCAGGGGTCTGACAGGGAATTTAACCTCTAAGCACCCACACAAGGTTCACGGAGCTCATAAAAGCATTAGAACATTGGGACTTAAAAGGGACACATGCTTCAAATAAAGGACTTGGAGAATTACCAGCATTCATTATTAAGTATGGGAGTTGAATGCTTTCTGTTCAAACTCTAACAACTACAGGTAAGTGAAGAGGGTTTGGGTCCCAGAGCTTGAGATCTGGCCACAGTCTCCATTCTGCCACTAAATGACTATGCCCACCCTGTCCTCTAAACCTCAGTTTTCTCACCGGTAAAACAAGGGAACTGAGCTACATTTATCCATTCACGTTCTCATTTCATTCAGCCAATATTTAATGAGCACCTACTAGCTCCCAAGACATAATGCTCAGCCCACTGAGACTGGTTTCAGCCATCTTGAGGTTTATGGCTAGTGCAGTGGGGGTAGGGATGGAGGCTGGCAGGCGATGAGTTAGAAATGAAGCCTCCTCTTGCTCTCAACTTCTGAAATATTACCCAAATGCCAATCACTGACATAAAACCTTCAGGATTTTTTTTATTTTTTTATTGTACCCTCCTACTAGTTCATCATGCCTTCTCACCTAAGTTGTACATGCTACTTTTAGAATTATCTATGTGTTACTTTTATTTAATTGCTTCACTGTTTAAACAAATGTGTTAAAGAAGGAAATTCTTTCCGTCCCTTGTACAGGAAGCCATCCTCACTTGCCTTAAGTAGGAGGTCACTGAAAAGATGCACACAATGAAAACAAAACTTTATGAAGAAATTCTATACTGTTAATTACCAAGGGTTCTCTCTTTTGTTAAGAAAGTATCCGGAAGGTGTTAAAAAGACACACTGAGACCGCCTCCCTAAAGTGACCACAGGGTTGAGAGAACTAGAACCGCTCCCATTATGTTTACTCCAGTGGAGGCTGCATAGGCTGATATGTTGCAGCCTGCTGGTGATTAAACTGTCCCAGCCAAACTCCAGGGCTGGAGAAACCAGTGCTGTGTACAACAGAAATCACACTGAAGACCAAGTTAGACTAGCCAGGAATGAATATGTCAGCCACCAGTCACAATTTAAAACAAGAGCTAACTAGACTAGGGTGTAGATGGGCAGAAAGGAGATAGAAGGAAACTGAAAAACCATTCTCTACCACTCTAACCAAACTTCTTAACCAGGGGACATGGTTTGAAGATGAACCAAGGACCCTCAGTAGAAATAAAGCACAGTGCTCGCCTCACAGGAGACTGGTCAGAGTGGAGCATTACAAACCAGTTTGGCACCCAAATGCCACAGTAATTTTTGTAAAGCTAAACCTACCTACCTACCTGGAGCAAGGAGTCTTGGAAATACACTGGACCGCATGGGCAGTTCCAGATTCAGAACATTCTAGAAGGGTGAAAAGCCTTTGGAGGTTGTGAAACTTCAGTTGTCTTTTGCTGCCTCTGGTTTAAGGCTGCCTGTCTTTTCTGATAAAGGGCACTGCTGGACTTTGGACTAAGCGGGAAGCCAAAGGCTTCCTCGGCACCCCCAAGTTGGCCAGACTGGCCTGGCCAGGGGCTCTGTGGTGTGGAATGCTCTTCCTTCCTCACAAACCTGGAGCACTCTTCATCTTTAATACTCCATACTTCTAGTTGAATGGGGGACACAGTAGGTTAGATAGTTACATTCACTTTCTAAACTCTAATGAGAAAAGTCCAAGGCCAGGAAGGAGGGAGCTATGTTCAGCCTGACAAATGTCTCTAGGTGCTTGCGAGGAGGTTTGCCCGTTCTCCGTGGTCCCTTGCTCTCCTGCACGCTGTTCTGACTTGAGGCCCCCAACAACCTGCCCGGGCCGCTGCAGGGGCCAAGCAGAACCCGTTACCCCAGCAGGCGCCTCTGCCTAAATTCAGAGATGCAGAGCCCGAGTCTGGGATGTGGCCCCGGGCCAGGCGCTCCCGGAGCGAGCAGGTTGGCAAGTGGGGAGAGGGAGCAAGGTGCTCTGGGCCTATTTCCTCATCGGCAAAGGGAAAGGAAGGGGGCTCCCCAGGGAACTCCAGTCGCCACGGGCCCAAAACGGCGGCAGGTCTGGCCTCCGCCGCGCGCCGCCTCCCCATTGCGCCTCCCGAACCTGGCCCCCAGCACCTACTTCCCCGAGCCGCTCACGCCCATCACCAGCAGCGCGTTGGGCGCCGCCATCGCCCCCAATCCGGTTCCTTCCCTCCGCCTTCCGGAGCCCGTCCGCCCCGCCTTCCCAGCCGCGGAGGGCGGAGCCGCCCGTGACCCCGCCCCGCCCGCGGACCGGACCGCGAGGGACTCCCGGGCCCCCCGGGGCCCCCGTCGGGACCCCGCCCCAATGCGCCTGGTCCCCACCGGCGTCGAGACCTGCCTCACCCCGCGCCCCTTCCCTGTCGAGACACGCCCCTGGCCCAGACTCCGCCCCCAGGCGCTCCGCCCGCCGCAGCGCCGCGGAGACCCGCACACGCGGCGCCCCACCGCTTCCCCTTCTCCCGCCTCCGTCCCTTCCCCGCCGCGCCTTGCTCCCCTCGCCTCTGTGCGGTAAGTGGAGCCCGCCGCAGGCAGGGGAGCGGGCCCCGCGTCCCTCCATCTGCGGTCCTCTTCGCCTAGCCTCTCTCCATCGCCCTTACAGGCCGGACCCTCCTCCTCCACCACCAATGAGCTTTAGGAAGAGCTTTAGTTTATTTTTTAATGTAAAAGTAATAAGCAGAAAATAACACTTTACCACACCACGCAGCAGCAAGCATCAGTTCCCCCGTCCTGTATAGATAAACGGGTAGGAATATTGTTTGAAATTAGGATCGTGCTGTACACAGCGTTTTGTAACCTAGCATTTTGTCACAATAATACAAGGCAGATTTCTTTTGATGTCAAATATAGAGTGGGCCATACCGGCACATGTTATTATGGCTCTGCTATTTAATCTGCTTCCTGTTCTCGGGTAAATTACTTAAGCGGAAGAAGCACCCCCTTTAAAGGACCCTTTTGCTTTAAAGCAATGTGTTAATTATGTGCCATTTAAAATGTTTGATTAAAAGAACATCCAACGACATTCTGCCCAACTTCCTTTGTTTCCCAAGTTCATACTACTCTGTGTTTTTGAAAACAATGAAGCTGACATAAAAGCATTTAATCAATATGTCGATTACCTCTGCACTGCCTTTTTTTCTTAGCCCAAGTGGGTGACATTTCGATGTTCCTGGATAGAGTTTGTACAGATGAAGTACCTGAGACCTGGAGAGACAGGTGACTTGTGTAAGGGCTTACAGTTCAGTTATGCTTGAGGAACACTTTTTGAGCATCTACCATCCACAGAATTCCAAAGGTGAACATCGTAATTCTCCAGGTGCTCCCTGGCAGGTAGGGGGGGAAATAGATGTGTAAGCACAGGTGTGACTTGTGCTCTGCTTTACCAGCTCAGGTAAAAAAAAAGTGTTCACATTTCTCTCAAAGTTCAAATCAGAGCGATCAGCAGAAAGTCTGGTTCTTCTCCCCAGATATCCAACCCAAGACATGTCCACGGACCTCATGGTTTCTGTACTAGTCAGGGTGGTGGCGGGAAACAGCACACTCGAGTTGGATCGTTTGAAAAGGGTTCAACAAAGGTCCTCTTTTCAGAGATGCAGGTGGGGTCAATGAAAGCAACGGGATCTCAGTAAGTGAGGGGAGATGTGAGGGGGCAATAGAAGGGAGTCTTTATTGGGCTAGGCTGGGGGAGAGACAGAGAGGAGAGGAGGGAGAAAGAGCACGTACATGTGGATAGACATGTCTGAAGTGAAATGTGGCCTCAGAAAGAGAGGATACCCCTACTGACCCAAGAAGGGAGGAATCAGGAGAATCAATGACCTCCCCTCCCCTTCTCGTGACCTCTGATCTGCTAGTGACCGAACCCCATGGGCCAATCCCAACTGGAAGGCAGAGAGCCAGGGAGTCTGTTGAGTTGGCCCATGCATGCCAGTCTCCCAGACATAGAGCCTGGAAGAGAAGGTTGAAAAGTATATCTGAGTGATGGGGCAAAGAAAAGATATCCAGCACTGTTGTTCTCAAGAGTTCAGTGAATTAATTCTCCTGCACTTGCCTCCAGGACATCAGAACTCCCAGGTGATGCTAAGGGCTGAACTTCTCATTTTTTACTTCTGAGAGTACCACCTACTGGTCCTAGTTGTCTCAGGGCTTCTCAGCTGTTGAGCAGCCAGAGACCCAACGTTGGTCTGATGTTAGGTTCTGTCTGTCTACTGCAGGAATTGCTATATTAGCTGAGGCACATGATGCCTGGAAGCCTAAAGAAACTCTTGGCGAGCCACTGTTTCCTGCATGTGTGACCCAGATCCCGATCACCCCCAGACTGAGGACAGCCTGCATTGTGAGTCTTGTCCAGTAATGGCGGCAGTGGAAAGGTTCCTGTAAGCACCCCACATTCCGTGGGGGTTAGCTGGGGTGTGTGTGTGGGTGGGGGTAGGGGGGAGCATCTTCTCACAATGCACACAAGCAATTCCTGGGAAGCAAAGCAGCTATCAGGATGGCTGGGAAGGGCAGCTTTCCCATTAAAGTGGCCTCACATCTTAAGGTCTCATTAAGAGAAGAGGTTTCATCTGCACCTCTTCCCTTTCAGACGGTCTTTGATCTTGGTTGAATTTTGAGAATTCAAATAATTGCATGGAAGCGTTCTCCATACCAAATCACAGGTCTTAACCAAGCCCCAAAGTAGCCTGTGGTACCTTCTTCTGGAAGTAATGGTTGTAAACTTGCTTCACGTGTTCATAATTAAGGGTCACTCAAAGGGCCCAGAACAAAGTTTGGACAAAGGCAAGATGATTTTTGCTACCTCAGTAGATGCAGAAAAAGCATTTGAAAAATTAAACATCTCTTCATGATAGAAGTACTTAAAAAACTAGGACTACAAAATACTCAGCCTGATAAAGAGCATCTATGGGCCCATAGGAGATATTTTACTTAATGATAAAACACTGAATGTTTTCACTATGATTAGGAACAAGGAAGGGTGTCTGTTCTCACCGCTTCCATTCAACATTCTATTGGAGGTTCTAGCCAAGGCAATTAGACAAGAGAAAGAAAAAAAAAAAAGCATCCAGATTAGGAAGGAATAAGTAGGGACTTCCCTGGTGGTCCAGTGGCTAAGACTTCACACTCCCAATGCAGGGAGCCCAGGTTTGGTCCTTGGTCAGGGAGCTGGATCCCACTATGCCATAACTAAGAGTTCACATACTGCAACTAAGAGTTCTCATGCCACAGTTAAAGATCCCTTGTGCCATAACTAAGACACAGTGAAGCCAAGTAAATTTTTTTTTAAAGAAAGAAATAAGTAGAATTATACTTCCAGATGATATGATGTTGTATACAGAAAATTCTGAGGCATCTACAAGGACCCTTTTGCTGCTGCTGCTAAGTCGCTTCAGTCATGTCCGACTCTGTGCAACCCCAGAGACGACAGCCCACCAGGCTCCCCCATCCCTGCGATTCTCCAAGCAAGAACACTGGAGTGGGTTGCCATTGAGCTAATAAATGAGTTCAGACAGGTTGCAGGCTACAAGGTCAACATAAAAAAGCAATTACATTTCTATACACCAGCAATAAACAATCTGAAAAAGAAATAAGAAAAATCCTATTTATAGCAGCATCAAAAAGAACAAAATAATTTTTAAAAAGTTTAATAAAAGAAGTACAAAATTTGTACTTTAATGATATATATATGGGATATGAGAAATTAAGAGCACTCATCCTAACTTCCACTAGAAATGTAAACTGATATCACCTCTCTTGACAGTTTGGCATGATAGACTAAAGCTGAATAGGTATATATTCTGAAAATCTGCAATTTTATTTCTAGGTTAACACTTGAGAATATAAATACACAAATGTACAAGAAGTTGTGTTCATAATAGCCCCAAACTGGAAACAAACAGAATATTCATCAGCAATGAGATGGTTTAATAATCATTGCATATTCAAGTAATGAAACATTGTACAGCCAATGATATGAAAAAGCATATCAAAACCATAAAGGGTTAGTTGCTCAGTTGTGTTTGATTCTTTGCGACCCTGTGAACTGTAGCCCATCAGGCTCCTCTGTCCATGAAATTCTCCAGGCAAGAATACTGGAATGGTAGCCATTCCCTTCTTCAGGGGGTCTTCCTGAATCAGGGATCGAACCCAGGTCTCCCACATCGCAAGCAGATTCTTTACTGTCTGAACCACCGGGGACGCGCCTAATGCTGATTAGAAGAATTAGATCTGTGTAAGTACCATTTCTTTTTTAAAAACAAAATTAAGCAGTATGTTTATATTCTAAAGATATGTATACATATAAGAAAACTATGCAGAAAAGCAAGAGAATGATTAACCTAAAATTCAAGATGATGGGAGTCAGAAGGGGCACAAAACGTCTTCTGGTAAATCGGCAGTATTCTGTTTCTTAACATAGACATTGGATAGTGTGATGGTTAATTTTATGTGTCAACTTGACTCGACTAAGAGTTGCACAGATAGCTTGTAAATATTATTTTGGGTATGTTGTGGGAGTGTTTGCAGAAGAGATTAACATTTTACTTGATAGACTAAGTAAAGCAGTTCATCCTTGCCACTGTGAGTGGGTATCATTCCGTCATTGAGGGCCCAAATAGAACAAAAACAAGGCAGAAGGGCTTGTGGAATCTTAGTTTGCTGAGATCAAAACCCGGGCCCGTGGGAGTCTAAGCACCAAGTCTTAACCACTGGACTGCCAGGGAATTCCCTAATTTGCTCTTAAAAAAAAAAAATTCAATCCTAGTAAAACACATATGTGAAATTTATCATATTACCTATTTTGAAGTGTGCAGTTAAGCAGTGCTGAGTATATGCACAGGTCTCCAGAACTTTCCATCTTGCAAAATGGAGTGATTTTTTTTTTAAAGCTATATGTCTTAAGTGTTATCAAATAGCATCACCCTGATTTGGTGCTCTGTTTTGTTTTAGCAACTTATTATTTCTGCATGTCTGAGCCAAAGCCTTTGACTATGTGGACCACAACAAACTCTGGAAAATTCTTAAAAAGATGGGAATACCAGACCACCTAACCTGCCTCTTGAGAAATCTGTATGCAGGTCAGGAAGCAACAGTTAGAACTGGACATGGAACAACAGACTGATTCCAAATAGGGGAAAGGAGTATGTCAAGGCTGTATATTGTCACCCTGCTTATTTAACTTATATGCGGAGTACATCATGTGAAATGCCAGGCTGGATGAAGCACAAACTAGAATCAAGATTGCTGGGAGGAATATCAATAACCTCAGATATGCAGATGACACCACCTTTATGGCAGAAAGTGAAGAAGAACTAAAGAGCCTCTTGATGAAAGTGAAAGAGGAGAGTGAAAAAGTTGGCTTAAAGCTCAACATTCAGAAAACTAAGATCGTGGCATCTGGTCCCATTACTTCATGGCAAATAGATGGCAAAACAGTGGAAACAGTGACAGTCTTTATTTTATTGAGCTCCAAAATCACTGCAGATGGTGATTGCAGCCATGATATTAAAAGACTCTTGCTCCTTGGAAGAAAAGTTATGACCAACCTAGACAGCATATTAAAAAGCAGAGATATTACTTTGCCAACAAAGGTCTGTCTAGTCAAGACTATGGTTTTTCCAGTGGTCACGTATGGGTGTGAGAGTTGGACTATAAAGAAAGCTGAGTGCAGAGGAATTGATGTTTTTGAACTGCAGTGTTGGAGAAGACTCTTGAGAGTGCCTTGGACTGGAGATCCAACCAGTCCATCCTAAAGGAAATCGGTCCTGAATATTCATCGGAAGGACTGATGCTGAAGCTGAAACTCCAATACTTTGGCCACCTGATGGGAAGAAGTGACTCATTGAAAAAGACCCTGATTCTGCGAAAGATTGAAGGCAGGAGGAGAAGAGGATGACAGAGGATGAGATGGTTGGATGACATCACCAATGTGATGGACATGAGTTTGAGTAAACTCTGGGAGTTGGTGATGGACAGGAAGGCCTGGCGTGCTACAGTCCATGGGGTCACAAAAAGTCAGACACGACTGAGCAACTGAACTGAACTGAGGTATATTGACTGTTCTTCCTGTTCTTCCCGTGCTCTACCCACACCCATTGCCTTTGCCATGTAACTTGGCAGCTACTCCCCCAGAGCTGAGTGTAACTTTCTGCTCCTTGAATCTGAGCTTGGCCATCTGATTGACTGATGGAATATGGGGAGAAGGCACAGTGTGCGTATTTTGAGCCGAGGCTTTAAGAAGCATTGTGTTTTTCTTTTTGTCCTCTCACGCTTCTGTCATTACCTTCAGAAGAGTTTGTGTTCAGTAGCTGTTGTCCTTTGAGTTAGAGCTCCAGACTTGACACACACAGAACTGACCTGAACCTAACTCCCTGTGAAGAGCCGCACCTGTCTGGACCTGCAGTTTTGTTTTTTTTTTTGGACCTGCAGTTTAAAGCCAAGTCACTCAGGTGAGCTTTGTCTGGACCAGCCAAGTGCCACTCAACCTACAGACATGTGGAAGGGCTTAGCTGAAATTGCCTGGGCTACCCCCAGTCATGAACACAATGTTTTATGCTGCTGATATTTTGTGGTTATTTGTTATAAAACATTATTATAACATTGGGTAATGAATATTCTGCCCTTTTCCACTCTGGTCTGTCTGCCAGTGAGTTCCCAAATACACTACACACACACACACACACTCTCACATATATCACACTGTTTTCACCTCAGCTCTGTCATGTCTGCTGTTGGAATTGGCTTTAGCAGGGGAGTCCATGATGGCTCAATGAGTACAGAATCTGCCTGCAGTGCAGGAGACACAGGAGATGGGTATCGATTGCTGGGTCTAAAAAATCCCCTGGAAGAAGAAATGGCAACCCACTTCAGTATTCTTGCCTGGTAAATCCCATGGACAGAGGAGCCTGGGGGCCTACAGTCGAAAGGATCACAAAGAGCTGGACATGACTGAGCAACTAAGCACAGCAGAGGGTCTGAAAGTAGTATGTTCACGGAAAATAGGAAGGAAAAGAATAACAGTTCCTCATAATTACAGATGAGAAAAGCACCTCAAGAGGGTTTCTGCCCTGCACAGGGTTTCTGGAAAGCAGCTGATTCTGCCATGAATGTTTGGTTTCCTGATGGGGAGTAGAATCACACTCTGCAGGCACCCCTGCGGAGTACTCTGGGGCAGAGTCTTTGCCATGGCTCTCTGCAAGATAGGGTGTGCTGATTAACTGTAGACAGTTTGTGATTGATTGTGATGGATTCAATATGGATAGATTTGTAATGGATAGTGATAATATTTGGTTTATGTGTTGATTATTCAGTTATTTCCTTCACTTCAGAGGATCATTCATAACCATTTCCATAGCCTTTGTCCTCCTGCACCCTTTCCCCACTTCTCAAACATTGGTGTCTTGAGAAGGTGTATCTGTAAGTATATTTCACCTTCGCTGTGCCTCATGTTCATAGCACCTAGCACACTGTTGAGTTCACAATGGATGCTCTAATATCAATTAACTTACACACTGCCTTTCATAGGAAGTGCTAAATAAATATTTGAAATAAATATTTGAATAAATAAATATATTGACTAGATAGAATAAAAATGGAATCACTTCTCTTGGCCTCAATTTTCTCAGCTATTAAGTCAAGGAGGGTGGAATGATAAAGTAGATGATTCCTAAGATCCCTCTCCAGCCTCAGCCAGTATTATACTTGTGTGACACAGTACTGTGGAGCTAGCTATTGGCCCAACCCCTGAAATCCTGCCACATGGGGAATGGGAGAAGAGGGGGTGCTCACACGGTATGCTTAGTATGAAAGAGCACGGCACTTTCATACACTGTCTCCTTTACTTTGCAAAATGATCTTGTGAGATAGGGATTTATCAGATGAGAAATGACACAGTGAGGTTAAAGAACTAGTTAATAAATAGTGAAGCGAGAACTAGAAAAAATGTTTGCCTGAGTCCAAAAGTTCAGTTTTAACCATAGTTTTAACCACGTGATCCACCATTATTTATATCAGGACCTTGGTTTTGATAGTGTCCTATTACACATTTGAGATGGAAGGTTCTAAACCAAGTTGTTTTTACAGTATGTACCTTATTATTTTTCAAAAATATGATTAAATGTATTTAGAATAAGGAATATTTATACAAGTGCAAGATTATAATATTTTACATTGAACACAGACAGCCAGAGTTACAGAGGTGAAGAATGTTCTTAGCCCTTCAGGAGAAGTGTGTTTCTGCAGTCTGCCACTCATTACTGGTGTAACATTGCATTTTTATATGTCATGCAGACAGAATGGTCTCAGTCCAAATTCTTGCTCATGTGGGTGATTTCTCTTGAGAATAACTGGCTGTTTGCCAGGATATGGGATTTGGTTATGAAATCAGGACTCCAAAAGGCAACAAAGGCAAAAATCAATAAGTGGAACTAAATAAACTAAAATGCTTCTGCACAGCAAAAAAAAAAACAAAAACAATCAACAAAATGAAATGTCAATCTGTGGAATGGGAGAAAATCTTTGCAAACCATATATTGGATGAGGGGTTAATACCCAAAATATATGAAGAACTCATATAACTCAAAACAAAGCAAAATATAATAATCTGATTCAAAAAAGGGCAGAAGAGTTTGGCACATGGCAAGTGCTTAATAATTGTTGGAAATCATGATTGTTATACCAGCTCCACCTGCGACAGTCTGACCGTTGTTTGTAAATGTTGAGGTTCCCCAGCACTCTTCTGGGTCGTGTTCTTTTCTCTTTCCACCAGGTCTCCAGTGCCAGGCTGTTGTCTACACACAGAGACACAGATCCCCCGTGTCCTGACTTTGCCCATTTCCATGCCAGCCCCCTAGTCCTAGCTGCCTGGTTTCTCCCTGAATTGCTGCAATTGGCTCCTGTTGCTCAGCCAACATCCACTCCGGAGGTACCCTGCACCTCCCCACCCCCAAATCCATTGTGTACCTGGTAGCCACAGGGTCTTTTTAAATTAGACCATCCCACTTCAATGGGGAATCACCACACTAAGAATGAAATCCAAGCTCCTTTACATTACCTACAACATCCTTTACCCTTGGTCCTTCCCAACTCTCTGGCCTCATCTGGGGCCATTCTCCTTCTTTGTCACCATGTACTGGCCTTAGTTATACTTCTGTGTCTGGTCAAGTGCTTCTTCCCCTGGGACTCTGCACTTAACTGCTTCTTCTGAAAATTCCCATTGCACTCCTCCCCACAACTCCTGTTAATTCCCATGTACTCCTCAGAGTCTAGCTCACATTCTGTGGTTGTCGAGCACATCCAAGTGAACAGAGCCCCTACAGAGCTCATGGCCACATCAACCTTCCATGAGTTCTCCCTGCTGCATTGAGATGATCCTTATTGAAAAAGAGCACATTGTTTCTAAACTAGAAGAGGAGGTTGCACAGAAGAAAAATACATCCCAGGTGAAAGTGAAGAAACACAAGCTTATGGCCTGGAAATAAATTGCACAAAAAATAAATGTAAATAAAAGTTAAAAAAAGAAACTACAGAGAGAGAATTCCAGGAGCATAGAGAGGTCTGAGAGGGCACATTGAGGAGAAGCCATAGTGTTGTCAGGGTGAACATTCCTTGACTTGGCCGGGGGGGTCAGGTGGGGTCCAGGTGAAGCTGAAATTAAATATAGAGTCTGGCTGTGTCTGTTGAAGTGCTGCTGGATGGGGAGTCCCCTCTCAAAGCCACCATTTGTCTGAGTTGATGTGAGTATGAAGGAAGAGGCTCTGTAATGAGAGATGATCTGCATGACAAAGAGGGTGGTGGGCAGCATGGCATCCTGCTGGGTCTCCAGACCGGGTGTGGAGTAGGACACTTAACCTGGCGGGCTGATGCTTGACTCTCAGCATGGCTCTTGGACAAGGAGGACCTCGTGAGGGCTTCACTCTGGGTCATCCGGAAACAGCTTTGTAGTCCACTCCTCACACCAGGGCTGGCATCAGAAAGGCCGTCCACTGGGAAAAACCTCAGAGGAGCCTGAGAGCAGCACCCTGTTTATTGCTAACACCCTTCTAGTTTTCCATAGTGACCATCTCAAACCTTCTCACTTCTTCTCAAAGCTCAGATTATCCTCCACCCACGGCCTCCTTGACTCTGTAGATGGCTTCCTTTAATTTCTCATTGGCAGAGACAAAAGAAACCTCAGCTTCCTCCCACCATTCTTTTAAGATGGTGGTTCTGAAAGTTTTTGGTCTTAGGACTCTTTTTCACTCTTAAAAATTTTTGAGGGCTCCAAAGTGATTTTGTATGTAGAGATTATGTATATTGCTATTTACTGTATTAGAAATTACCATTGGGACAGTTGAAAATATTGTTTAAAAATAATAAACATATTATATGCTAACATAACCAATTTTATGAAAGGTATATTTTCTAAAACAAAAATTATTAAAGAGAAGAGTGGCATTGCCTTACATTTTTTGCAAACCTCGTATCTAGTTCAATAGAAGACTGGAGGATTCTTATACCTACTTCTGCACCCAATTAATATGTTTTTGTTTGAAGAACATGAAATTCTGGCCTCACATGGAGATGGCTTCCCTAGTGGCTCAGATGGTAAATAATCTGCCTGTAATGTAGGAGACCTGGGTTCAATCCCTGGGTCAGGAAGATCCCCTGGAGAAAGGAATGGCAACCCACTCCAGTATTCTTGCCTGGAGAATCCCATGGACAGAGGAGCCTGGCAGGCTGCAATCCATGGGGCTACAAAGTGTCAGACACGACTGAGCAACTAACACACACATGGACATGTGTTGGAAATACCAGGTGGGGCATTTTAAAAGTCTTTTAAGAGAGTTATCCTTATTCTTCTTTGATATTATATCAAAACTTGATAAGTGGTAGCTTCTTAAAGTCTAGTTGCAATGTGGAACCTGAAACCATGCAAATGAACTTTTTATTCTCTCTTACATTAAAATCTATTCATGTTCTTGTACTTTGAAAGGATCTTTTACCCATGCAATGATTTTGTAATATCATGCGTGGGTCACTTGGAAAATATTGATTCACAGGTGCAAATCACCCAGATGTTGACACACTTCATTACACAATATATTTAAAAATCACTTTTGTAATATCAGCATTGATCTCATCAGAAAAGACTCCAAGTTTTGGCATGCCACTGTCAAGCTCCCAAGGAGCTTGTGGGGACCTCACTTGAAGAACTGCTGATTTAGGAATTGTTAGTTAACTGCTGACTGAGGTGACTGAGGCAGTTAGCTTCTGTTATGATTACCTTTTCTAACCAAGATTAAGTTAAAGAATACAAGGTTTGTAATTTCATTTCCGTATTTACTTTGTTAAAGGTCTGCCTTCAGGCTACTTCCCTCTCTGGGACTGTGGGAGCCCTGATTCCTCAGAATCTGTTGCTATGCCTGGTGAACAGCAAGTGCTCGAAATACACCTGGTAAGTAAGGAGCTGGGAGAGGAGGGAAGAATGAAGAAAGGAAGAGGGGAATGGGAGAGAGGAAGAGAAAACTTACCTCTGATACCTCATTGGCAGGGTAAAGCCTGACCCCTAGTGGAGCTAGTTTGCTGGGTAAGTTGGACTGAGAACATTTCAAGCCGAAAGCGATGCTATTATTTCTCCTTTGACCTCCCTCAAGTGCATTCTTTTATCCTATTTTTCTCTGCCCTTGTATGAAATTCTGAGCATATCCCATAGCCTTTCTGTTCCTCGTTGGAATCAACATATTCCTAATAAAGTGTTTGATTCCTGTTTTGCAATTCCCTAATGGATAAGGAAATGGCAACCCACTCCAGTATTCTTTCCCGGAGAGTCCCATGCACAGAGGAACCTGGTGGGCTATAGTCCATGGGATCGCAGAGTCAGACATGACTGAGCATCTAACACTTGCAGTTCCCTAAAATTGATGTCTACGTGCTTGGAGAAGTGATTCTGAAGCAGGCTTACGATAAGTAAAAGATTTATTTTGTTTTCTATAAATTTCTGTTTCAAAATGTTAGTTTCTTTTTAAATTTTGAATTGAGATATAATGGACATATAATGTTTTTTAAGCTTAAGGTGTATGTTTATATATTACCATATGATTAGCTGACACCTGATAGAGGTGTTAGCTGACACCTCTATCACGTCACATACTTATTACTTCTTTTTTGTGGTTGTAGGAAAAATTAAAATCTAGCCTCTTAGCAACTTTGAAGTTTATAATCCAGTATCTTCGTCTGTACCAGTTCTGTCGCTCAGTCGTGTCCGACTGTTTGCAACCCCATGAACTGCAGCATGCCAGGCTTTTCTGTCCATCACCAACTCCCGGAGTTTACTCAAACGCATTGAGTCGGTGACGCCATCCAACCATCTCATCCTCTGTCGTCCCCTTCTCCTTCCACCCTCAATCTGTCCCAGCATCAGGGTCTTTTCCAATGAGTCAGTTCCTCGCATCAGGTGGCCAAAGTATTGGAGCTTCAGCTTCAGCATCAGTCCTTCCAATGATTATTCAGGACTGATTTCCTTTAGGATGGACTGGTGCACTGGATATCCTGTATTTATATCTACCAGTTGCAAGTTTGTACCCTTAAACAACATCTCTCCAGTCCTCCTACAAGTTAATTGTTTTTTTTTTTTTTTAAATATGAGACTGATGTATGAGCTAATTTATGCATTGGTGATTTACAATTCATCTCATCCCATTCAGGTTCCAAAAAACCCAAGAAAACAAATTATTAATCAGAAGATTACTCGGTGGGCATGGATTGAGAGGGAAAATTATGGAATGGGTTTAGCAGATTTACCACAAGCTGTGAAGATTCCAGTGAGCTATAGTCATTACTCTGTGCTGCCACTGTTTCCTGTCCCGGGAGTTCCTAGAGACTTGAAGAGACCTGTGTATTTGTAGTTCCTTTTATGAGCAATGCCTATTCATGACCCTTCTCCATTTATTATTGGTTGTTCATGTTTCTTGTGTTGGTAAAGCCTCTTTTGTATTTGTTTGCAATTTTTTTCCTATTTGTCTTTTATTGTCTTATTTACAATAACTACTTGGAGTAGTTTAAGAGTTTATTTAATATAATTTCTGAATTTTTAAAAAGTGAAACTCGAAGTCATAGCCCTTTTCATATAATCCCCTGAAACATGTTGATGGTTATTTCTGTCACGTTTACTAGAAATCATTTTACCAGCAGAAAAAATGTTTCATGCCTATCAGAAAAAATATACGGTTAAAAGATTCAGCAGAATTTATTGTTATCAGTTTATTGGGGTTTTTTTTGGCTGTGGTTTTTGTTTTTTGGCTCTGTGGGCTCTGTGGTTTCTCTAGTTGCAGTGCATGGCCTTAGTCACCCTGTGGCAGGTGGGGTCTTAGTTCCCCATCCAGGGGTCAACCCTGCATTGGAGGCATGGAGTCTTAAGCACTGGACCAGCAGGAAGTCATCTCAGTTTATTGTTTTAATCATTTACTGATGATGCTCATTTATAGAGAAAGTTGGCATGTATCAAAAATTTAAGAAAACGTCTGAGAGAAAAACAATCTTGAGAGAATTCTATCCATACATTTCCTTTAATTATGTGTATTGGTAAGATGTGACTTGTCACTGTATGACTTTAATTGGTCCATCTTGTAGAAAAGTGAGTGTTCCTTGTGAACATAGTTTGCCAGCCCCTGTGTCATAATTTTGATTTTTTTCTGTCTGTAGGAACTCTAATGAGTATTCAAGACATAGATGAACCAAAAAATTTCAGTTAATTAAAAAATATACTTGTCACACATCTTTAAATCTTAAAATAAAGCCAAATCTTTAAAAATTAATGATAAAAATGATAATGTTTTTCTGTTGATAGGAAGAATGACATTGTTTGATATCCTTCACTGAAGCCTCTCTCTATGACTTGATAAAGTTTAAATTACAGGTTAAGTTAAATACTTCATTGATTTATTTCCTTAGACTTGACTTCTGTGAATTTAGAGAAGCAAATTCACAGTGATAAGTCATCAGGATGACAGCAAGTGCTGGGAGCTCTGTCAGCACTGGTGTTGGATTGTACAGAGATGATGATGGAGCTCCTTGGGGAGTGCATTCAGATGCTAAACCAACCAGCATGTCACACATATGTTGCCATAGAGAAGGGTTCCTACCCCAGTCTGGCTTCATTCAGCCTTAGAAAGTCATTCTCATGTTCTGTTACAAGAATATGCGTGTGGTGTAAAGATATGTCCAGCAACATGCTCTGTTTTTATTCTTGAGCAAATGAAGGTTCATGAACTGTTGGGAAAGAGCCAGACGCCACATCAGTTGTTTGCACAATTGTCGTTATTCTTAAGATATCCTGATATCCTTGTTTTTTCATTATAACTTGAGAAATGTTGGCCCTAAAGGAATAGATAAGATAATTTACTTGAGGACTATTAAGCAGGCCAGTTGAAACAATAAAAACTTATCCTTACCTTGAGGTATTTATATCATAAAATAATCCTTGGTTTTGAAAAGTGTTGTGCCTGATGTAGCTCATAAACAGTATAATGAAAAAAAGATTTGACAGCATTTCAAATGAAATTAGTCCCTTGTCCTCAGTACAAAGTGATTTGAAATAAAAGCAAAACCAAATTCTCTAAATAATTCATCTTTGTAAAAAGAATGGTAGTTTCTCTTGCATTGTATTTCAAAATTAATGGAACTACCATTAATGGATCAGCTTTGGGCATACCACTTAAATTAGTAGGTTTACAAATAATCAACTGTACTTGTTCCATCTTACAGTGTTATTTAAATGAAGCTGAAAGCATTTGAAAATTGTAAAATTCTATGAAAATATTGGTGGCCTTATTAGTTGATAGAAATTTAGAAGAAAATTGTTCAATTTTATTCCTATCTTAGCTACTACAGAAGAACTATACAAAAAAGATCTTCACGACCCAGATAATCACGATGGTCTGATCACCAACCTAGAGCCAGACATCCTGGAATGCGAAGTCAAGTGGGCCTTAGAAAGCATCACTATGAACAAAGCTAGTGTAGGTGATGGAATTCCAGTTGAGTTATTTCAAATCCTAAAAGATGATGCTGTTAAAGTGCCACACTCAATATGCCAGCAAATTTGGAAAACTCAGCAGTGGCCACAGGACTAGAAAATGTCAGTTTTTATTCCAATCCCAAAGAAAGGCAATGCCAAAGAATGCTCAAACTACCGCACAATGCAGTCATCTCACATTATAGTAAAGTAATGCTCAAGATTCTCCAAGCCAGGGTTCAACGGTACGTGAACCATGAACTTCCAGATGTTCAAGCTGGATTTAGAAAAGGCGGAGGAACCAGAGATCAAATTGCCAACATCTGTTGGATCATTGAAAAAGCAAGAGAGTTCAGAAAAAATATCTACTTCTGCTTTATTGACTATGCCAAAGCCTTTGACTGTGTGGACCACAACAAACTCTGGAAAATTCTGAAAGAGATGGGAATACCAGACCACCTGACCTGCCTCTTGAGAAATCTGTGCAGGTCAGGAAGCAACAGTTAGAACTGAACATGGAACAACAGACTGGTTCCAAATAGGAGAAGGAGTACATCAAGGCTGTATATTGTCACCCTGCTTATTTAACTTATATGCAGAATACATCATGAGAAACGCTGGGCTGGAGGAAGCACAAGCTGGAATCAAGATTGCCGGGAGAAATCTCAATAACCTCAGATATGCAGATGACACCACCCTTATGGCAGAAAGTGAAGAAGAACTAAAGAGCCTCTTGCTGAAAGTGAGAGGAAAGTGAAAAAGTTGGCTTAAAACTCAACATTCAGAAAACTAATTTCACGGCATCCAGTCCTATCACTTCATGACAAATAGATGGGGAAACAGTGGCAGATTTTATTTTATTGGGCTCCAAAATCACTGCAGATGGTGACTGCAGCCATGAAATTAAAAGATGCTTACTCCTTGGAAGAAAAGCTATGACCAACCTAGACAGCATATTAAAAAGCAGAGACATTACTTTGCCAACAAAGGTCTGTCTAGTCAAAGCTATGTTTTTTCCAGTAGTCATGTATGGATGTGAAAGTTGGACTGTGAAGAAAGCTGAGTGCCGAAGAACTGAGGCTTTTGAACTGTGGTGTTGGAGACTCTTGGGAGTCCTTTGGACTGCAAGGAGACCCAACCAGTCCATCGTAAAGGAAATCAGTCCTGAATGTTCATTGGAAGGACTGATGTTGAAGCTGAAACTAATACTTGGTCCACTTGATGCAAAGAACCGACTCATTTGAGAAGACCCTGATGCTGGGAAAGATTGACGGTGGGAGGAAAAGGTGATGACAGAAGATGAGATGGTTGGATGGCATCACCGACTCAAGGGACATGCATTTGAGTAAACTCCAGGAGTTGGCAATGGACAGGGAAGCCTGGTGTGCTGCAGTCCGTAGGGTCGCAAAGAGTCGGATATGACTGAACAGCTGAACTTAGCTGCTATGTTAGATATTAATATTGTATCAAAAATAAGATACTTGGGCTTCTCTTGTGGCTCAGTGGCTAAGAATCTGCCTTGCAATGCAGAGGACACTGGTTCAATCCCCAGTCCAGGAAGAGCCCACATGCCATGCAGCAACTAACCCGTGGGCCACAACTAAGTCTGCACCCTAGAACCCATGAGCCACAACTAATGAAGCTTGCACCTGAAGCCTGTGCTCTGCAACAAGAGAAGCTACTGCAATAAGAAGCCTGTGTGCGACAGTGAAGAGTAGCCCCACTTTGCTGCAACCAGAGAAAGCCCATGTGCAGCAAAGAAGACCCAGGGCAGCCAAAAATAAAATAAATCTTAAAAAAGAATAACATGCTAATGAGGTGAAAATACACTGAGATTATTAATAAAAAACAAAATCTTGGAAGTATGTATACAACTTTAAAAAAATAATGGCTATTAAGAATAATAGGATGTCTGTAAAAATTGTGATTTAGTATTACATTTAAAATTTTTGAAATCTGTGTCAACAAAATGATTTGATCACATATTCCTCTTAAATGGCCAGACTGTCAAAAAACACTTGATAGACCTTTGGGGACCACATATGCATGTGGGCAGTATTGGAAGGAGCACAGCCCCCTATTAATGGAATGGAATCTGTCCCCTCCAAGGGCATAGACTGGAAGACCTAAGACTGCCATCATCTTAAACCTGGGTAATAAGACTTTTCTCAGCTCGTTGGTCCAAAACACGACAGTTTCAGTGCTTCTTGTAACCTCTAGTTCATCATCTTTCACTTAAACAGTGTTGGGTGTCTTGAGTCAGAAGTACATGTTATTAATGATTATTTATGGGTGGAAAGAAATTAGATGAAGATTTTCTCAAGGTCACAGAGCAAGTGTAACTAACATCTAAATTTAACTCAGCACTTCTACTTGAGTGTGGGTGACGTTATCAGGTGGAGGAAGTTTTTCACTTTAAATTCACAGAAAACTCACTTTATTTTATATATTGTTACTTGGCTTTGTTTCTTGAGTTATCTGACTTTTATCATATGGTGTTAAAACGAGACACCTGAACCAAGCTTACCATGTTTCAACCTCACCAAAATTTAGCACACCATGGAATGGGAACCTCCCTTGAATGTGCCTTCAGGTTGGAGTGAAAGGAATAGCAAAGCAACCAAGACTGAATTGCTGGGGTCCAGCCCCGGTGGATCCAGGGAATTTGAAGCAGGGATGGCGTTGGCGAGGAAAAACTTATTTATTTAATTAGAAATATAAAGAGATTAAGAGGAAATAGTATAGTAGGAAATTTTAGTGGAGAAAAGAGGCTGAATAACTTGGTTTACGTGGAAGTCAATAAAGTTTCAGACAAGGAGCTTGCACCATCTACGTTAGGCCACTGGTGTCCTCTTGAATAACGGAGGGTGCCCCACCTTGGGCTCCCTCTTGTGTGGATCTTAGAAGCCGGGGCAAGTAAGTAGACATGGTGAGCCTCCACGCCCCAGATGGGAATCAGCCTGAAATTAGAGTAAAGAGGAGACACAGGGGAAAACCAGTCCTTCCAATGACTGGCCCGGCCTCTATTGTCTAGAAAGGCCTTTATACCTTTTTGATTGTACATAGAGATCAATGGGTAATACAAAATTATGCAGCGTTAGCAGTCCAGACTCTTATCAAAACCAGGCTTTTCTCTCTGCATACCTAGTTGTATACACAAGTCTTAGGTGATTTACATCATCTTCCAGCCAAAAGGGCCAATTAACAGTTTACAGCCCTTTTCTGATAAGGGTTTGTCAACCAGAAGACTTATTTGTGTTGATCTTCCCAAAGTCTAGTGCCACTCTCAGAAAACACCAAATAAAGTTACATTCTTACATAGCAAAGATACAGCAATTTATAACAAGTAAAAGGAGTACAGTGATTTATAACAAAAGAAAAGCAATTAACTCAAAAGTCTAGTGTTGCTAACATCAAAACTATTATATATCTTTTTCCATATCCCATTTACATTGATTAACATCCTCCCAGGTGCCTAAAGATAAAGAATATGGAGGCCTGGCAGCAATCATTGAGTCAACAGTGAAATCCGTCACCAATATGATTTTCAGCTCTTTAGAAAAGGCTCTGTATCTTTAAGATGCTCTAAGCTTTGTGCCTCACGCGGTTGGGGGGCTGTAAGCAATTCACAAGCTGTAAGAGGTCCGGGGGAACCTGTTAGGCAAGTAGAGAGTTATCAGAGGGGGTTTGAACTGAAACATCCCTTTCAAATGCATAAGACTAAAGCCCTGAATTAACTTTTTCCAGAGAGTGTCAGAAGAGTGGAGAAGTACAATAAGGCAGACAGATTCTTATTTTTGGGGTACATGCCCAGGAAATACCAGGGGGAAAACCTGAGGTCTGACTCGCCTTGCCCATCAGGCCTCTGCCGCATTACCTTGTCACGGGTGGGATTCCTCACGCTGGCTCCCGGCACTGAATCAGAGCAAATGAACCGTGAATCATCTGAAAAGCCTGCTCAGCCTCAGATGAACTAGAAAAGTGTTGACTCACTAACCTATATTCTGCTCGGCTTACACCATTAGCCTGCTTTAATTACACAGTATGTTAAATAACTTGGATCCTCAATGTGCAGCAGTTGACTTAAAATTTTTTGCTTCTTTAGTTGTGTGTGGGAGGTACATTGTCATAAGCATATAAGAACAAGGGGGTAGATGTTGAGAGAGAAGAAGGAGAAGAATCATGTCTCATATCGTAAACATGGTTCTAATTATATATTCAAGGAAAACAGTTAAATTTTTGCCAGTCTTACCCAGGGAAAAGGAAACCTTAGAAAAATGATCATGCAAGTGAAAGGCTTCTTTGTTCAGCTCCTGAATATTTACTGACATCCAAGCCAGGTCATTGAATTTCTTCTTACCCTCACTGGTTGGGTGGAAATACCTCCTCTCTCTCCTAAATGGCAGGGATGGAGTATGACAGAGTCCAGATGAAACTACCAGCTTCTTTCTGTTTGAGACTAGGAAGCATACTGAACAAAACTGTGAAATGAGAAAAAGCTTCTCTTTCTTGACTTTACATTTTAAAAATGTGGTAAAATACACATAAAGTAAAATTTACCATCATAACCCTTTATTGTTGCGCAACCAATCTCAAGAACTTTTCATCTTGTAAAACTGAAATTCTATACCCATTAAACAACAACTCACCACTCATTGCATGGACAGGGGAGCCTGCCTGGCTACAGTCTAGGAGGTCACAAAGAGTTGGACACCACTGAGTGACTAACACTTTCACTTCACTCTCACCACTCCCCCAGGGGCCATCATTCAACTTTCTGTCTCCATGAATTTAACTCCTTCAGATGCCTCATTTAAGTGAAGCCATACTGTATTTGACTTTTGTGACATGTTTATTTTGCTTAGCATAATGTCCTCAAGGTTCTCCTGTGTTGTAGCATGCATCAAAACTCCCTCTTTTAGGATTGCATAATGTTCTACTATATGTATATACCGCATTTTGTTTATTCATTTGTTGATGGACATTTGGCTTGCTTCTACCTCTTGGCGATAGTGAATAGTGTTGCTGTGAATGTGGGTCTGCGAATATCTCTTCAGAACCCAGCTTTCAGTTCTTTTGGATATATACCCAGAAGTAAAATTGCTGCGTCACATGGTAGTTCTAGTTTTAACTTTTTGAGGGACCTCCATAATGTTTTTCCATAGCAATTGCACCATCTTTCAATCTCAACAATAGTGTAATGTGTTCATTTTTCTTCTCATCTTTGCCGACATTTCTTTTTCTTTTTTTTCCTCCCTCCTTTTTTCTTCTTCCTGCCTGCTTATCTGCCATCCTAATCAGATGTGGTGAAATATCATTGTGGTTTTGATTTGCATTTTCTGTACAGTTAGTGAAGTTAATCATCTTTTTATATGCCTGCTGGCTATTGTATATCATCTTTGGGGTAATGTCTATTCAAGCCTTTCTTGCACTCTTTCTCCATCTTAGTGGACTTGTCCATGTCCTCTCTTATTTATTTATGCCCCACCTATATCCTGAAATAGGAGTTGTGGCAGCTTACAAGGACATGTATAAGAACACAAAATGAAATAGTTGAGAAAGTGGAGTAAAGGGAAACAGAAGGAAGAGAAGGTGAGCCAGGAGTAGGATGAGTGCACAGGTACATTGCAGAGGACCTCACTTGCTGTTGTACTGCAAGCTCCTTAGCAGCCAGGACAAGGTGGGGAAAATGAACATTCATCATATGGTAAAACCAAACCAGTTTCTCAAAAGATCACGGCCCTTTCTGTCGCTGCAGCCTGAGAGAGATTTTCCTTACACAGGGGACACTGAGAAACGCTGAAATAGAAGTAAATGACACCCTCTATTCCTCCATTACAAACAATTATATATATATATATATAATATATATATATATATATATATACTTAAGAATTATTTATCTTTACTTTTGGCTGTGCTGGGTCTTTGTTGCTGCGAGGGAACAATTTTTCTGTAGTTGCGGCAAGCAGGGGCTACTCTCTAGTTGCGTTGGGTGGGTTTCTCATTGCCGTGGTTTCTCTTGCTGCAGAGCACAGGCTCTAGGGCTTGTGGGCTTCAGTAGTTTTGGCTTCCAGGCTTTACATCACAGGCTCAGTAGGTGCATAGACTTAATTGTTCCACGGCATGTAGAATCTTCCTGGACCAGGGATCAAACCCATGTCTCCTGCATTGGCAGGTGTTTTGTTTTTGTTTTTGTTTTTGTTTTTTACCACTGAATCATCAGTATGTGCCATGCTTAGCTGCTCAGTCGTGCCTGACTCTTTGGGACCTCATAAACTGTAGCCCACCAGGATCCTCTGTCCATAGGAATTATTCAGGCAAGAATACTGGAGTGGGTTGCCCTGCTCTCCTCCAGGGGATCTTCCCAACCCAGGGATCAAACCCAGTCTCCCACATTGCAGGCGAAATCTTTAGTGTCTGAGCCACCAGGGAAGCCCCTATTTTTGTATTGTTTATTCACTAAGTCGTGTCCAACTCTTTTTGCGACCCCATGGACTGGGACCCACCAGGCTTCTCTGTCCCCGGAATTTCCCAGGCAAGAATACTGGAGTGAGTTGCCATTTTATTCTCCGGCAGATCTTCCCAACCCAGGGATCGAACCTAAGTCTCCCAGATTGGCAGACAGATTGTTCACCACTGAGCCACCGGGGAAGCCCAAAGGCCCCATTAAAAACAATTTAATAGTAGTTTTAATAAGCCTCTTTCTTAACACATCCCTTCACATCAGGTAGTAGCAGGAGAAGACGGTTATCTCAGCCCATTCAGTCAGAGAAAGAGAGGGAGAGAATTTAATTCTCAATTCAATTCTCAAAATTCAATAATTTTGCCTTTCTATTCTATTTGGATTCTCAGTGGGTTGAATGATGACTACCCACATTGAGGAAGACCATCTGCTTCACTGAGTCCACTGATTCACATGTTTTCCCTCACAGACACACCCAGAAATAGTGTTTATACAGCTCTGTGGGCATCTTGTGACCCAGTTAAGTTGACACCACACCTCCCTCAGCAAAATCCTTCCCCATTCCAGGGCCAGAGTTCTCCACCACTGATCCCAATACACTCACTCTCCACCCAAACAGCCTAACTGGCTTCTTGTTACCTAGAGCAGAATAGCCAAGCCTTTTCATGTCAAGGCATAGAGATAGTCAGCATTATAGGTAGATTCTTTACCGCTGAGCCACTAGGGAAGCCCGCCAGATACCTGGGAAGACGTGAAATAAGTAATTGGCATTAAACTCCAAAATAATGCCTCTTCAATTCATTTATTGAAGTATAATTTATATACAATAAATACAGATAAATGTGATAAAATTTTACACATACATATATCCATGTACTCACATCCCTGATGGAGATATGGAATATTCCAGCATCCCAGGAAGCTCCCTCTGCTCTGCTTCCAGCTCATGACCTTCAAGGTTTAAATGCCCTTCTTACCTGTATCATCGTAGATTACTTTCATCCATCTTTGAGCTCCATGTGTATAGATGTGTGCTAGAACAGTATCTGAACAGTACTAGAATATAGACTCTGTAAATGATTTCTTTTATTCAAAATCACATCTATGTCATTGATGAACAAACTGTATTGGCCAACCATTTCTTTTTGTTGCTGGGCCATATTCCGTTGATTAACATAACACAATTTATTCATCCATTCTGCTGTTGATAACCATGTAGGTTGCTTCCAGTTTTTTGGCTATTATAAATTAAGCTGCTGTGAATATTCTTACACTTTTGGTGGACATAAGAACTCATTTCTTTGGTACATACCCGGGAGGGAGTTGCATTGTTTAAACCTTCAGCATTATTACCACTTTTTCATTTGTTTGCTTGTTCTATCTATTAGCTAAGAAAAATTATTAAAATCTTCCGATTTGATTGTGAATTTGTTTGCCTTTCCCAGTATTCTGTTAGTTTTTGCTTATATAATTTGGAACTATGGTATTAACTGCATACAAATTTAAGATTAAAAAAATCTTCTGATTGAAATTGTTCTTTCATTTTTATTTAATTTTTAATATATATATTTTATTTAAATATAGTTGACTTAAAGTGTTTCAAGTGCACAACAGGTGATTCAATTGTATATACATATACACATATATTATTTTTGAAATGATTTTCCATTATCAGTTCAGTTCAGTTCAGTCACTCAGTCGTGTCTGACTCTTTGCGACCCCATGAATCGCAGCACGCCAGGCCTCCCTGTCCATCATCAACTCCCGGAGTTCACTCAGACTCGCGTTCATCGAGTCAGTGATGCCATCCAGCCATCTCATCCTCTGTCGTCCCCTTCTCCTCCTGCCCCCAATCCCTCCCAGCATCAGAGTCTTTTCCAATGAGTCAACTCTTCACATGAGGTGGCCAAAGTACTGGAGTTTCAGCTTTAGCATCATTCCTTCCAAAGAAATCCCAGGGTTGATCTCTTTCAGAATGGACTGGTTGGATCTCCTTGCAGTCCAAGGGACTCTCAAGAGTCTTCTCCAACACCACAGTTCAAAAGCATCAATTCTTTGGCCCTCAGCCTTCTTCACAGTCCAACTCTCACATCCATACATGACTACTGGAAAAACCATAGCTTTGACTAGACAGAGCTTAGTCAGCAAAGTAATGTCTCTGCTTTTGAATATACTATCTAGGTTGGTCATAACTTTTCTTCCAAGGAGTAAGCGTCTTTTAATTTCATGGCTGCAGTCACCATCTGCAGTGATTTTGGAGCCCCCCAAAATAAAGTCTGACACTGTTTCCACTGTTTCCCCATCTATTTCCCATGAAGTGATGGGCGGATGCCATGATCTTCATTTTCTGAATGTTGAGCTTTAAGCCAACTTTTTCACTCTCTTTACTTTCATCAAGAGGCTTTTTAGTTCCTCTTCACTTTGCAAACCAATTCAGTATTCTTGCCTCGAGAACCCCATGAACAGTATAAAAAAGCAAAATGATAGGATACTGAAAGAGGTACTCCCCAGGTCAATAGGTACCCAATATGCTACTGGAGATCAGTGGAGAAATAACTCCAGAAAGAATGAAGGGATGGAGCCAAAGCAAAAACAATACCCAGCTGTGGATGTGACTGGTGATAGAAGCAAGGTCTGATGCTGCAAAGAGCAATATTTTCCATTATAGGTTATTACAAAATATTACAATATCTATAGTTCCCTGTGCTATACAGTAAACCTTTATTGCTTGTTGCATATCTATTTCTTAATTAGAAATCTAGCATGCTATTCATGCTAAGTCAAACAAGTAGAATCAAAATGTCATAAATTTCTTAGTTAGGCAAAAATTCATAAGTTTTCTAAAATACATATGTATTATACATATTATTTATATATGTGTATACAAAAACTTTCCTACTACACTTGATAAAGACTTGAGAAACATCATTAAAAAAAAAGATGGAGAAATTGGAAAACATAAACTAAATGAAATGGGAACACTGAATATGAAATAGAAAAAGTGAAACGAACTAGATAAAAGTAAAAAAGCATCATATAGTCCAGTTGTTTCTAAACATCAGTGCTCAATGGAAATATATCTGGAACTCTGGAGACAAAAAGCAATACCTGGGCATTTGTATTTTTCAAAAAATGAAATTATTCTTCCATTATTATGAAAGTTCCTTCTTTATCTCTCATTTGCCATTTGGGATACTCACTATTCCTTTCTTCAGGAACCAGCATCAAATATCTAATTTCCCTAATTATATTGTACATTCGCAAGCCTAAAAAATCTTATGGGATAACTTATATGTCAAATTTCTGTACCGTTTGGGATTATATTTGTCTGCATGTATCAGAAAAGCAAAAAAAAAAAAAAAAAAGAGGATTAACTAAATTGAAAATTTATTTTTCTCTCTTATGAAAGAAATCTAGAAGAAGGCAGTTCAAGTCTAGATGGCAGTTTCACGAAATTGTAGAGAACGCAGGCTCTTGTCTATCTCTCTGTTAGCATAGGCTTCACCGCATGGTTGAAGATGGCTGCTCAGAGCTCCAACCATCATGTCTACATTCCAGGCCACAGAGAGGAAGAAGAGAGAAGAGTGTAAACTCACTTCTGCTTACATCAAAACGTCAAAACTTAGACACATAGCCACACCCAACTTCAAAGGATCCCAGTTATATGTACAATTGTAACTGTTATGTATATGTGTTGTACTGAGCCCTGGTGGCTCAGCTGGTAAAGAATCTGCCTGCAATATAGGAGACCTGGGTTCAATCCCTGAGTTGGGAAGATCCCCTGGAGAAGGGACTGGCTACCCACTTCAGTATTCTGGCCTACAGAATTCCATGGACTGTTTAGGGTCATGAAGACTTGGATACTACTGAGCGACTTTCACTTTCACTGTGTTTTATTTAGTATTTTTTTTAAAGACCATGTCTGAAAGCAAGGGTATCATCAGTTAGATTTATTAAACTATATCTTGCTTAATAAATAAGTACTGTAATCTGCCTTCCCTGACTAAGCTCGCTTTAATTATTTTGCAAAAACTTGTATGTCCTTCAGCTGTCACCTGGCCTAAATAATAAGGTGTTTGCCCAAGCTGTTATTCACAAACTTGGAGGCAGCTGTGTTCAATTTGAGCTTGAGCCAGTTAAGACTGGTTGGGATCCACGATGCACCAACTGGGCATGTGCTTGAGTGTGCTTTTGATGTCATAGGGCCCAAAACTCAACCCTCAGAACGTGCTAACACATCGTTTTCTGAACATGAGTCAGGTGAGAAAGCTTGCAGCTTAGTTGCTCTTGCCGCGATTATCTCACCTTTTTCTTATTTCCAATCACCTTTCCCCAATGCTCGCTAGGACTCAGCTTTATCCTATAAATATCCTGAGTCCCTGGCCTTCTGGGAAGTGGATTGAGATTTGGTCTCCTGTCTGTTGCTTGGCTGCCTTGGAATAATAAACCCTTTCTCTGCTGAACACCTTGGCGTCTCAGCATTTGCCTTGCTGCAAGCTGGGGAAACACCTGGTTCGGTAAGACCTCTGTCTCTTGTTGGGTTCTCTGGGCACTCAGGCCTTCCTCCTGGGCTGCTTGTGTTGCGTATTCAAGGAACAACCCTGCTCCTCCTGGCTGGGCGATGTCTCCATTTTGTATAGAGTGAGTCTGACCCCTGGCTGCCTTGTGGATTTCTGATTCACTCGCATCCCTTCTTTATCTGTGGGTAAGAGTGCTACCTGTCCTCCAAATGAAAAAGTAAACCTTTCCAGGGATTTTATTGTGGTTCTAGTTTAAGAAACCGTGGACAAACACAAGAATCCAAATGCTTTATTCTTGTTCCCAGGAAGCCCTTGTCTTTCAGTGCTTATGATATCATTTATTTAATTCAATTCAATAATAGGAGTTCTGGTATAATGGTAACAGCTAACACTACCTGCCAGGGATCTTACTTTACTAGTATCATGTTATTTCACAGACCAAAAACTGACATACAGAAAGGTTAAGTAATTTCCTGAAGTTGCACTGCCAATAAAAGGCAGAGTCCTAAGCTTGTGTCCTGGGAGAGCCACTGGCCATCCCTTCTGTTGCTTTTTGAGAGAAATTGGAAGAGTTATGACATAATTCTGAAAGCAAAGTGAAACTCGCTTAAAATCTACCAAGACACTGGTTTTGAGAAATGGTAACTTTCTAGCCTCTTTGCTCCATCCCGGTTAGTGTTAGGAAGAACAGCACTAGGGTATTTCTGTTATCTCATCTCACCTTGCAAGAGCTCAACCGCCTCCCTCTTGCTCTCAGCTGGCTGATCTTATTGCCACTGAAGTGTCAGCTGACAACCATGGAGGCTGTCACGCTCAAGAGGCAGGGATCTGTGGGAGAATTACAGACCTGGATAAACCCTGTGTAGGTAGGATGTGTTTCTTCAGAAAGGAAAGTTGTGTCTTAAGTCATCTCAGATCTAACTTTCCCTCTCAACTTGCCCTTCTCTGTCCATATTTTTCTCTGGTTAGAAAACAAATCTGTATTTTCCATTATAGTAAGTAATGATTTCCTAAAGGAAAGCAGTCCTGAATATTCGTTGGTAGGACTGATGTTGAAGCTGAAACTCCAATACTTCGGTCACCTGATGTGAAGAGCTGACTCATTTGAAAAGACCCTGATGCTGGGAAAGATTGAAGGTGGGAGGAGAAGGGGATGACAGAAGATGAGATGGTTGGATGGCCTCACCACCTCAATGGACATGAGTTTGAGTAAACTCTGGGAGTTGGTGATGGACAGGGAGGCCTGGCGTGCTGCAGTCCATGGGGTCGCAGAGTTGGACACAACTGAGTGACTGAACTGAACTAATAGTAAGTAATAACGTGAGAAGCTTCAAAGTCCCCTCTGTTCTACAGTTTACAGAGTACACACACAAACAGCAGTCTGAATATACCCTTTCCCTCAAGCTTTCAAGGAGGAAGCTCATTTCCTCTTTGAAAGAGTCTCATGCCTTCCACAGGCAGCTCCTCTGTTCAAGTGACCTCCAGCAACGGCCCCCCTTAGGGGAAAACAGATACCCTAAGGCAGAGATTCTGATTTTTCTGCATCAGATTCCCCTGGAGGGCATTCAAAATGCAGATTGTTGGGCCCCCATCCCAGATGTACTGATTTGGCTGGTGTGGGGTCTGAGAATTTCCATTCACAGCAGGCTTTCAGGTGATGCTGCTGATCCAGGGACCAGCTGTCCTGTTGTCTCCAGCCATTCAGGCATTCCAGGGAGACCAAGGAATACTCCAAGCGTCACCCACTTTGGGGACTGTCTCCATCAGCTTTCTTCTTCCCTCTGTCAGAGGGTAAGGGAGGAAGAGGTGTTAGGATGAGGATTTTCAAGTGTCTTTTTAAAGACTTTGCTACTTGAAGTTACTGGGATTGGGTGCTTACGTGTATGTGTGTGTGTGTGTGTGTATGTTTGTGTGTGTGTTAGTCTGTCAGTCATGTCCAGCTGTTTGCGACCCCATGGACTGTAGCCTGCCAGGTTCCTCTGTCCATAGAATTCTCCAGGCAAGAATACTGGAGTGGGTAGCCATTCCCTTCTCCAGGGGATTTTCCCAACCCAGGGATTGAACTTGGACTCCCACATTGCAGGCACATTCTTTACTTTCTGACCCAACAGCTGGCCCCAAACGTTCCTTCCTTTTGTTTATATGTTAACAGTACCATTGTATGGAGAAATTGCTGTGTTGGGTCTGTTTTATACAACAGCGTCAAGTTAGAAATTTACTGGGATCCTAATGCTCTTCTAGAAGCTCAGGGAGAGCAGCAAATCTTTGCTGTTTTTGCTTGATTAAAAAAAAAATTCACAAAGTGAAATATGTTCACTGTAAAAATTTAAGTGGTATGAACTTGTATAGAGCATAAAATGAAAGTCTCTAGAAGTCTCTCTTTTCTTTCCCGAGTCATCCGATGATAAAGTGTTTCCTTTTGGACCTGTCTTTGAGCACATATTTAGGACATACACCTGGCTGGTTTCCGACTATAGGGCTGTACTAATATTGCTACTAAGATATTGAAATGCTTCTGTGAGCACCGGTAAACAGCCTCTGTCTGAGCCCCTCTGAGTTCCCTGCCTTCCAGGGTTCACACTGCAGGGCACAGTTTAAATTGGAGTTGTTTTTTGTTTTATTGAAGTATAACTGACATATTAGTCTCAGATGGACAGCATAGCGATTCAGTATTTTTATACATTGCAAAGTGGTCACCATAATCAGTCAACATTTGTCCCCATGCAGAGTAATTGCAATATTATTGACTATATTCTGGGCTGAAATATTACATCCCTGCGACTTGCTTTTATAACTGGAAATTTGTACCTCTTGGTCCTTTTCGCCTATTTCACCCGCCTTTCTTCCCTCTGGCAACCACCAGTTTATTCTGTCTCTATGAGTTTGTTTCTGTTTTGTTACGTTTGTTTGTTTTGTTTTTCAGATTTCACATAAAGTTAAATCATATGATACTAATTTTTCTCTGTCTTATTTCACTTACAAGGAGCCCTCAAAGTCACCCATGTGGTCATAAAAGGCTGAATAATATTCCATTGTATGTATACACCACATCTTTATGTATCTTTATTTACTGAGGGATATTCAGGTTGCTTTCATATCTTGGCTATTGTAAAAAATGCTTCAGTAAGCATGGAGGTGCATAAGTCTTTTTGAATTAATGTTTTCATTTCTTTGGCTAAATATCCAGAAGTGGAATTGCTGGATTATATGATAGTTGTATTTTTAATTTTTTTGAGTAACTTTCTTGCTGTTTTCCGTTGTTCAGTTCAGTTGCATCCGACTCTTTGCGACCCCATGGACTGCAGCCCCCCTGTCCATCACTAACTCCCGGAATTTACTCAAACTCATGTCCATTGAGTCAGTGATGCCATCCAGCTATCTCATCCTCTGTCGTCCGCTTCTTCTTCTGCCTTCAATCTTTCCCAGCATCAGGGTCTTTTCAAATGAGTCAGCTCTTCACATCAGGTGGCCAAAGTATTGGAGTTTCAGTTTCAGCATCAGTCCTTCCAATGAATAGTCAGGACTGGTTTCCTTTAGGATGCACTGGTTGGATCTCCTTGTAGTCCATAGTGGCTGCACAAATTTTAACATTCCCACCAACAATGAAATTGGAGTTCTTCGTGAACTCTGGTCAAAGGAAATCTGGTAGGGTGGCCACAGCATGTCCAGTGGATTCGGTGACACAGTTTAAGTTATTCCTTGAGAAAAATGATAAAAATGTGCTTTCCTTCTGGCCAAAATATAGCAGAAATACGTCCAGTACTGTGGGAAAATTGGGGAAAACAAGCGTTTGCGTTTTAAGATTGCTGCTAGCACTGCTCTACTGCTCCCTCTGGTGACAGGGATGGAACCTAGCTGGTTTTGTGTTTAGGAGAATCAGGTGTGAGCAGGTGATTAAGTTCTTAGGGCTGAAGTTTTCCAGAGTGGAATTTAGCCAGCATTTGTTTTTTTTTGTTTTTTTTTTTTTTTTGAGGAGAATAATCTGAGCAAAGTAAATTTTTACAGGGAAAAGTTTGTGTGCAGAAAAGGCAGTAAAAATAGAAAAGAATAATTTCATTGAAATGAATTCTCAAAAATAGAGGGAATTTGAACGTCACAGGATTATTTTTCAGATGAAAATACTTGTTAATTACTATTGGCTCTGGAAATAAGTGAAGGGTCAGGAAGAATTCTAATATTACCTGAAAAGGACTTAATATTTACTGGAGTAATTTCAATTTTAAAAACACGTTGCTTTCTCATGCGTGAGATATATTCCACGTTCAAAACTTCTGTGGACAAAATGGCTACAGGCTTATCTACCTCAATTGCAGTTTCTCCTATTATTAGAGATTGATTTCTGGGTCTGTTTGAGAAGTTTCCGCAGCTCCTTCACTAATCGCACCTGATCTTAATTCTAAGTAACAAAAGGAACTTAAGTTTGAGAACTGACTCACTGTTACTGAAGTTAATGTTTGGAACCTTTCCAAATACTACCAACTCTGGGGAAATGAAATGAAAATATAGCATATCATCAATATTTCATTCTACTACTTAATTTACGTTAAGCTTATAATCAAGGACATGTGAGTAACTTTCGTTATGCTTTCCTTTGTTTAGGTTAAGGGAGTCCAGTGTGGAGAGAGCTTTGTCCCTCATCCGAGATTGTGATCAGAGCACACTGTTATATGTAGACGTTGGTGATATTGGGGATGTTCCAGTGTAAAAGGAGGTAACATTTTTCTATCTTAAAATTTTAAAATGAAAATTCTATTCTTTATAGCAATATCCAAATACTAAGTTCCCTAATTAGGCAGTTTTAAGAGAAAATAAACTATGATATCACTTTAGCTAAATTTAAGATCGGAAGTTTTCTTATTTTTTTTATTGAATTATAGTTGATTTACAATGTTAGTTTCAGGGTATATTCAGTTATATATATTCTTTTTCAGATTCTGTTCCATTATAGCTTAAGATATTGAGTATGGTTCTGTCACGCGAATGTATGTTTCTAGATTCTTTGTCTCGTCACAACAAAGATTTGGAGTGCCGGACGTTAAAGCCCCCTCGGCGTGTCACAGCTCTCAGGTCTTGGATAGACCGTGTTATAGTTCTCAGGTCTTGAATGGACCGTGTTATAGCTCTTAGACAAATCAGTGTTACAGCTCTATTTTATTTAAAAGATAGCAGGAAAATCCATCTTCGAGGCGTGAGGGCACGTAGATCCAAAGACAGGAGGAGAAGAGCGCCCCAGTGCGCGGGAGGGAGAGAGAGCTGGCTTTGGCTCTTCTTTTTATATGTTTCTCTCTCCCTGGGCCGGTCCTATGTAAATTGGGCCAGCCAGGAGTGTGGTTTGTTTTACCTGAGGTCCTCACTCCGGTCCTCCGACCTTCTTTTGTTCTATTTTCGCGGGCTTTTCTCTTCCTTGTCTTGTAGCCACCGCCATCCTGGACGCCTTTTCCCTGTTTGACCTACCTAACAGTTCCCTGTGCGTATACAGTAGATCCTTGTTTGTCTATTTTATATGAGCAGTGTATATATGTTAATCCCAAACTCCTAATTTATCCATCTCCCCTGCTTTCCCCTTTGGTAACCATAAGTTCATTTTCTATGTCTGAGTCTATTTCTGTTCTGTAAATAAGTTCATTTGTATTATTTCAGAAGTTTTCTTAAAGATCCACTGGCTGTCTTTCACTGAACCTGGAATGCTTCCAGTTTCCACATCTGATATGGGTCTTGTCTCAAGACTTGAGGACTGGATTTACTGTGGTGATCATTTCATATAGTACGCAGAATGTCAAATCTCTGCATTTCAATAAAAAGACTTGATTTAGATAATTCTTTTTATAATGGCCTTACTGAGATATAATTCTGATAGCATACAGTTAAAAGCATACAGTTCAGTGGTTTTCAGTATATTTGCAGAGTTGTACGAGCATCATCATTGGAACATTTTTTTGTCACCCCTGAATAAAACCCTGGACCCATTAGAAGTTCATCCCATTTCTCTTGGGGAGAGAATGCCCCTGCATTCTCTAACCCATTCTGGGCATTACATATAAAATATTCATTAAGTATGTGGTCTTTCGTCATTTAGTATAATATTTTCAAGATTTATATTACATGTTATAACATATAGAACTTTGTTAGTTTTTATTTTCAAATGCAAGTTATTTGTATTCATTGTATGAATACATTCATTGTATGAATATACCATATTTTATTTATCCAATAATTAGTCGATGAACTTTAGGGTTAGTCCCACTCTGGGGAAGCATTTTGAATAATGTTTCTATGAACATTTGTGTGCAGGTTTTTGTGTGGACATATGTCTTTATTCCTGTTGAATATATATCCTGTAAAAAAATTTTTTTAAAGTTTTTGGCTATGCAATGTAGCATGTGGGATCTTAGTTCCTAAACCAGGGATCAGACCCTTGCCCCCTGCGTTGGAAGCACAGAGTCTTAAGCACTGGACCACCAGGGAAGTCCCTGTTGGATACACATCTAAAAGTGGAACTACTGAATCATTTTGTAACTCCCTACTTTATATTTTTAATCTTCTGATTAATCTCTTTAATCATTTGGTAACTCTGTGTTTAATCTGCCAAACCGTTTCCCAAAGTGGCTGTATCATTTTACATTCCCATTAACAGTATATGAGAGTTTCATTTACTTCACATCCTTGTCAGTACTTTGTGTTGTCTGTCTGTCTGATTATAAGCATCCTAGTGAGTGTGAAATGATATACAGTTGTGATTTTGATTTACGTTTGCCTAATGATTAGTGATGTTGGGCATTTTTTCATATGCTAATTGGCCAGTTGTATACCTTTGAAGATCTGTGTAGTTACCTTATTTTTCCTGCACCATCATGTATTGGGTAGGGGTCGGTTACACTGATCATTTTTCTACTAGTTGCAAAATCAGGAAGAAACATGTCTGGGCCAGGTTGGGAATTTACTAAAGAAATAATAGATATTACCTAAAGATCTTGAATGCAGAACAGTGACTCTGTGAAATCTCTTCTCAGTGCAGTAGCTGGGTGTGACTTTGCCATTGGGGAGATGATAGCTGTATGTTAGGTAAGGTCATTTTTGGAATTTTATGTGCACTAGAAGAGTGTATGTGTTAGGTAGAGAAGGCAAGGGCTGATATCTACTGAGATGACAGCCCTGCTAATTTTGAGGATGGTCTCTTCCTTTCATCCACATGCTTACAGTGGTGGGACTCCCAACAGCCACGTTTTGAAAATATAACACAACCCTTTGGCCACTTTTGATTGATTCAGAGGTGTCCATGTGGTCCCAAATTGGCCAAAGTTTCTTGAGGAATGAAGGCAAAACGGAAGAGAGAAGACAGACAGACAGACGAGTCGCGCTGTGTTCAGGTCGCTTCCTCCAGCTTACTCCCAGGGTCCTGCTGTCTATCGTCCTTCGGCTCTGTGATCCAGTCCTTAAGCCAGGTCACCGTTTTTGGTTTAGTCAGTTTTAGTAGATAGCAACTACTACTTTATTGTAGTTGTTTGTAATATTCTACAACTAAGAGAATATTAACTAATGTTGTCTGTTAAAGAGACTGACATCCTATTTGCCACATAGTTTTAGTATAATGACTTTATTATGCAAATCAAAACATATTGATATCATTCTTAGCCTCTATGCTTCCTAAGTAAAAGACTGCTATAATTTCTCCTTCCCTTCTTCCTTCTTTTTTGCATCCTTCTTTTTATATTTTTTTTGTATTCTTGGAGCCTAGCTCAGTGTCCAACATCAGTAGACACTCAATAAATGTTTAATGACCTGAATAGAACATCAGATAAAAGGAAAGTAAGAAATTCCCTCTAAATCCTGCCATTAAGTGAATTACACAATTTTACTTTTCCCTGGACTTAGATTTTGTCCATATCATTTTTATTTAAGTGTAATCCCAGAACAGACTCAATTTTGTATACTACTTTTCCTCCCAATAACAACATGTCATAAACATGTTTTCATGATGTTCACAGTCTTCCAGGTTGCTATTATCATTGCTTCAATAATGGGAAAGATAAATTTACAAAGTATTTATACTGAATATTTCATAAGGCAAAACAGAAATTGTTTTCATCACAGCCAGCAAGGCAAATCTGCTCTTCCCTTGCTGTATTGTCTTTCCTTGCAAAATCACATACCGCTCAAATCCAACTCTTCTCTTACACCATGCCTGCTCCTGCACTTCTGAATATGACTGGAGAAAAAAACCACAGCCACACTGGACAGTCTCACTGTCAGTTCCTGATCGCTTAACCCCTTGATGCTGCACAGCAATAATTCCATATTTTTTGAATCTATTCACAGTCCTATTTTCCAAAAGCATTTCATTCTTCTATTTTCAACCTCTAACATGGTCTCCCCCAACCACTGTGTGAGCTGATGACCTTTCTGTTTCATAGAGATACAAGAGGCAATCAGAAGAGAACTTACAAGACGCAACTACCATCTCTCTTAGCTGCGTCCGTATGTGCCAATATGCTTTACTTCTCCTGTTATTATGAATGAACCGAACAAGTTCCTCTATAAGGCCAGCTCTTTCTTGGCACTTATTCTACCCTCTCTTACCAACTCAAGGATTTTGCTTCAGCAGTTCCCTACCATCCTTCCCACCCTTCACTGTAAGGTAAGCAGACACTAGTTTTGTTTATGCTGTATGCTTAGTGTCTAGAGGAGTGAGTGACCAATAGTAGCTATTTAGTAAATGTTTGTCCCATGCTGCATGAGTGAGTGCAGGTTGGTGGAGGAGAAGGGAGTTAGCCTGAACCAACTTGCTGGACAGAAACTCATGCTGAAAAATCTGGTGAGAACTTGAAAAACACCCCAGAAACTGTGAAAGTGAAGGTGTAGTCACTCAGTCATGTCCAACTCTTTGCGACCCCATGGACTGTAGCCTGCCAAGCTCCTCTGTCCATGGAATTCTCCAGGTAAGAATACTGGAGTGGGTACTTACCCTTAAACTTTGGAGTTTTCAGAAACTAGTGTTCCAGAGAATTTTAGCTTCTGTGTTGAAATGTTTTCAACTCAACACAAAATAACTGAAAAAAAAAACTAGCATGGAAAATTCTCAAGTGATTTCACCCTCAGATGACCAGGTCAGAAAACCTGAGAGCTAAATTGAGAAAATCGGGAATGGAAACAGCAGCATCAAATGGCAGTTTTCCTTCTTCGATTTGAGTCTCGTGGCCGGACAGAGGGAGGAACCGCGGCAGACTTCTGAAGATGGGCTGGACGTGAGGCAGCACGCTCTCACCTCAGCCCCCAGGACAGGTGGATGCCTGCGGAGGGGTCCAAGCTCTGCAGAGTGGTTTGGAAGAAAGTCTGTTTATCCAAAAAAATCACCTACCAAAGGAGAGAGCGCTCCTCGAGTGTTACTGAAGTCTCTCAGCCCACCTAAGAGAAACATGCTTGATAAAAAGATGGTATGAGTCTTTTTTAAAATTAACATTAACTACCTACTTGTTTTTTTGGTACAGTTCCATATCTGAACACTTGGCAGCTCCTCAGTCTACCTTCAGAGAGTCTCTGGAACATTCAGGCTAGAATGTTTGTGACCAAGTCCTCCCTTTTCTTAGCCTTTTTTGTGTGCAAAGATAATAGTCTATCTGGACAACTTCAAGAAAACAAAACTGGTTGTACAATCCTACTGCATATTGTCTTGACTGTTCATATTTTCTAATACTATGTCACATATGCTATTTTGATTTTTTCATATAGCATAATTTAAAATATACTCAGGTATATTTCTGCATAACCCTTATAATTGTTATGTCAGTAGCTGTACTAGCTTCTCCAGAATTAATACATGGCCATTTCCGTATGTTTGAAGAGTTGGACTGTTTATCATAAATAATTCTTTAGCACTCCTACTTAGGAGCCTCTAAAGTGAAGTCGCTCAGTCGTGTCTGACTCTTTGCCACCCCATGGGCTGTAGCCTACCAGGCTCTGAGGAACCTCTCAGTCCATGGAATTTTCCAGGCAAGAGTATTGGAGTGGGTTGCCATTTCCTTCTCCAGGGGATCTTCCCAACCCAGGGATCGAACCCAGGTCTCCCACACGGCAGGCAAATGCTTTACCGTCTAAGCCACCAGGGAAGATTTTAGGAGCCTCTATTCCTCTCACAAATGGAGTATGCAGAACTGGCTCTATGCATCAGCTGACTAACTGGTGGTTTCTTTGGTGTAAAATGAGACCAGATCCCAGACTTCTCTATTAGCCTACTATATTGCCTAAAATCCCCATCATTAGTGAAAGTCAGGTCAAGGCTTACAATTCAGTTTAAGTGTGTGTTAATTTTACTTGGCAGCATGACAAACATGTCACTATCACCCATCACGTGCATGTCACTCACTAACAGATTGACCTGACATTAACCAGCCAGATGTGAAAGGAATGGACTGGGGACAACTGGAGTTTGGTCTAGGGTCTGGACAGTGTCTGTGCAGGAACTAAGTGTCTTAGACCCAGGAACCCTGTGGCTGGGGAGGAGGCCCTGGGAAGAAGAGTCCTGCTCTGGGGGTGGGCGTCCCCATGCTGAAATCAGCTTTCTTACACTTCACCTCTGGGTCACATGTTCCTCCAGCTCTCCTTCTTCCTCATGGTCCTATTGTGAAACCATAGCATGTACCTCCAATAGTCCAAAGTGATGTTGACATCAATATAAGACTTTAACACTAGGTACTTTCATATCTTCTCATGAGGACTGGGCACTGCAAGGCCCAGTGAACCCTAAAGGATTGGGCATGCTGCCACTGTGATGGGCAGTGGTCTCTGCCCTTCACTTCCATTTCAGAAATAGCATCAGACATCTCCAGAATATTTCAGCAGAATAAGGGAGAAAGGAAGGCCCCTGGAACGGTTGTGTACATGATAAAATCTCCTCCTTCTTCTTCTTGGAAGATGGGGTTTCAATGAACAAATTCACACTGTGGTTACATGGGGAAAATTAAGTTAAATATCTGTGGCATCAACAACTAGCCAACTCCAACTGGGCAAAGGCCTTCAGCCTAACGTAGAACATGTTTCCAACATCTTCTGTCTTTGTTTTTGAGGGGAATATTTATCAGCTTTGCTCAGCGCCCTCAACTTGGCCAGCCTGCTCCACCTTGATGTTAAAGGTGTGCCTCTTAAATTCTCCAAGCCAGGCTTCAGCAATACCTGAACTGTGAGCTTCCAGATGCTCAAGCTGGTTTTAGGAAAGGCAGAGGAACCAGAGATCAAATTGCCAACATCCGCTCGATCATCGAAAAAGCAAGAGAGTTCCAGAAAAACATCTATTTCTGCTTTATTGACTATGCCAAAGCCTTTGACTGTGTGGATCACAATCAATTGTGGAAAATTCTGAAGGAGATGGGAATACCAGACCACCTGACCTGCCTCTTGAGAAATCTGTATGCAGGTCAGGAAGCAACACTTAGAACTGAACATGGAACAACAGACTGGTTCCAAATAGGAGAAGGAATACGTCAAGGCTGTATATTGTCACCCTGCTCATGTAGCTTATATGCAGAGTACATCATGAGAAATGCTGGGCTGGAAGAAGCACAAGCTGGAATCAAGATTGCCGGGAGAAATCTCAATAACCTCAGATATGCAGATGACACCACCTTTGTGGCAGAAAGTGAAGAAGAACTAAAGAGCGTCTTAATGAAAGTGAAAGAGAGTGAGAGAGCTGGTTTAAAGCTCAACATACAGAAAACTAAGGTCATGGCATCTGGTCCCATCACTTCATGGCAAATAGATGGGGAAACACTGGAAACAGTGGCTGACTATTTTGGGGGGCTCCAAATCACTGCAGATGGTGACTGCAGCCATGAAATTAAAAGATGCTTACTCCTGGGAAGGAAAGCTATGAGCAACCTAGACAGCATATTCAAAAGCAGAGACATTACTTTGCCAACAAATGTCCATCTAGTCAAGGTTATGGTTTTTCCTGTGGTCATGTATGGATGTGAGAGTTGGACTGTGGAGAAAGCTGAGTGCAGAATTGATACTTTTGAATTGTGGTGTTGGAGAAGACTCTTGAGAGTCCCTTGGACTGCAAGGAGATCAGTCCTGGGTGTTCAATGGAAGGACTGATGTTGAAGCTGAAACTCCAATCCTTTGGTCACCTGATGTGAAGAGCTGACTCATTTGAAAAGACCCTGATGCTGGGAAAGATTGAGGGCAGAAGGAGAAGGGGACAATAGAGGATGAGATGGTTGGATGGGACATGAGTTTGGGTGGACTCCAGGAGTTGGTGATTGACAGGGAGGCCCGGTGTGCTGCGGTTCATGTGGTCACAAAGAGTCGGACACGACTGAGCAACTGAACTGAAACTGAAACTTGACGTTAAAAAGCTGATAGTCAACTTTGCTGTTATCCTGGATTTTCCCTTTGATGAGTTAAGTGGAGTTTCTTTAAGAAATATATGTGGGTTTTTTTTTTTTGCCAGCAGTGTGAAATATCTGATGACTGAAGTGATGTGTGCGTGTGTGTGTCAGTCGCTCAGTTGTGTCAAACTCTGTGAAACCTCATGGACTGCAGTCCATCAGCCTCCTCTGTCCAAGGAGTTTTCCAGGCAAGAGTATTGGAGTGGGTTGCCATTCCCTCCTCCAGGGGATCTTCCTGACCCAAGGATCAAAACTGGGTCTCCCACGTTGCAGGCAGAGTATTTAACTAACTGAGAAATGATGGCTCTTTTTAAAAAAATATGTATTTGGCTGTACCAGGTCTTAGTTGTGGCATGTAGGGTCTAGTTCCCTAACCAGGGATTGAACCTGGGCTAAGAGCCACTGGACCACCAGCAAAGTCCCTGAAGTGTTAGCTCTTGAGAACAAAGAATGGGTGTATTTCTTTCTCTACAAATGGTCCCATACCTGCCAGTTCAGCATAGACCAACCCACAGGAAGCTTTGGATAACTGAAGCAGATCAGGGATGTACTTTCCTCGGAATATCAGATTTCTGATACTTAGTCTTGGAAATCAGCCCTTGTTTTCACCTACTGCTCTCAGTTGGGCTTTTGTATCAAGCTTCCGGGTTTTACACAATCTGGTTGTGATGGGAGACTTTGAAGTCATGCAGATGTGCAAATAGAAGAAGTGGAGACTTGGCCCTGACAATGGTTGCTTTCCCCAGACCATCCAGAGCCTGGCACTTAATAGGGATTTAAAAAATTCCTCCCTCCTTTCCCTTTCTTCCTACTTATTTGGAGTAGAATAGGAGAGGAATATTTAGGCAGAAAGTGGACACAGTTTTATACAGCAGTGGAGATTATTTTTTTTAAAAAATTAAGGACTTCCTTGCTGTTCCAGTGGTTAAGAATCTTCCTGCCAATGCAGGGGACATGGGTTATGATCCCTAGTCTGGAAACTACGATCTCACATGCTGAGGAGCAACTAAACCCATGCACCACAAGTACTAAGCCCACGTGCTAGAGTCCGCAAGCTGAAACTACAGAAGTCTGTGCTCCCATTACAAGAGAAGTCACCACGTGAGAAGCTCATGCAGTCCAACTAGAGAGTAGCCCCTGCTCACTGCAACTAGAGAGAAGACTGCACATCAGCAAAGACCCAGGTTAGCCAAAACTAAGTTAAAAAAATAAAACAGATGAATTGCCAGTGTTCTCAGTAGATCAGTCAATGACTCTTTGCTTATGGTCTCCACTGTTGATGTGACTGGTATACTTCTAGATACCCGTGGACTGACTCAGTCAGAGAATCAGCCTCAAGACTCCTGGAGGGTAGATGGGACAGAGACCTGAACATGCCTTTCTAACTGGCAATAGCCTTTAAGTATTTAAATATCATGACAATGACTCTAAAGCTGTTAAAGACTAAGGAACTGTTTCTGGTGATTAAGTTTCATCAGAGGTGGACTCACTGAGTTGGCATAGCAAAGTAGGAATACCATCAGGTGACTGATTTTAAATACACGTGTCAGAATGTATACAGCAAGTATGTTCTTGTTTGGGTATTCTTAGTCCAATAAAATGCTGCCAGTAAAAGTGCTTGGAAGACCCTCACACACTTTGGAGCAGAATGATGTTTGAGAGGTGGACTAGTCTCCCGAGCCCCATGCCTCTTCATTTGATCTTAGAAATCAGAGAAAAGAAGCCTTCTTCCTGGCTTTGCCTTTAGAAAACCCATGGCCTCTGTGACCTGGAGAGGATGGGGGCATAGCTAATATGCTGGGAAGCCATGGAGAGGCCCTTACCTAGACTCGCTGGGGTGGGTGGTTGAGCTGCTAAGAGAGTAGATGGCCAGTGGAGCCGGAGGGAGGCATTTTCCCTCAGGGGTCACCAGGAGCTGCACTGTGGCCTTGGTTTGAGCACCAAGGAACCAGCCAGGATCCCAGGCAGTGCTCACCGTTGAGTCAACATCCTTCACCATCTGAGCCAGGGGCTGGGATAACTCAGCTTTCATCAGGGTCTGTGGAAATGTTACTTTCACGATCACCAGCACTTAACTCAGAGGCTGTGCAGCAGGACTCTTACGCTGTGAGGACAGTCCCCTGTCCTCAAAACTGGGCACCTGTTGGACCCAAGAGAAGTGGCATGGAGTCTTAAGACACCTAGCAGGTGGGGGTGAGATGAAGGGACAGTTCCTCAAACTCTCCTGGAAAGTGGAGAGGTTGGGCAGGGGGACAACTTGGGAGGCCTTCAGGTAGGACAGTGGTTAACCCAACCTCATTACACCAGAAAAGGTCCTGGTTGGGTGGTAGAGGGCCTGGCTCTTTTAAACAATTTATTATTATTATTTTATTTTACTATTGGAGTATAATTGCATTACAGTATTGTGTCAGCTTTGCTGTATAACAATGTGAATCAGCTATATGTGTACATATATCCCTCCTTCTCGAGCTTCCCTTCCAACACCTTTCCCCCACCCCATCCCTCTAGGTCATCACAGAGCACTGGGCTGAGCTCCCTTGCTGTACAGCAGCTTCCCACTAGCTATCTACGTTACACATGGCAGTGCATGTACGTAAATGCTGCCCTCTCAAATCATCCCACCCTCCCCTTCCCCTCTGTGTCCACATTTTTAGGGCCTGGATTTTAATCACAGCTCTGCTTCTAATTCACCATGTAATCTTGGGCACAATACTGCCTTTCTTTGAGTCTCAGTTTCCATGTTGTATGTGTACATCTCTTCAGTCTCTCATTTGAAATTTTAAAAAGTTAATATTTATTTACTGTTCACGTCTCACTTGTTCAGCAAACATTTATTGAGCACCATTCATAGACGAAACCCTCTGCTGGGCACTGGATATACAAACAGACATGACTCTGTCCTCAGGGAGCTTCCATCCCAGAGCTGTAAGATGAGGAGGCATAGGCTTTTGGTCTCTAAGCTTCTGCCAACCTGACATTCCATAATTCTATTATTATTGCAAGTTTTACATTGATGTCTTGCCTCCCCCTCCCCTAAAGTGTAAAATCCTTCTTTCACAGAGCCTGTGGTTCAGTGGCAGCAAATTCTTGCCCTAAGGGATTGGTTTCAATAGTTGGAAATGGCTAAAGGTCATGTGGAGCCAGGTGCAGTGGAAAAGGCAGCTAAGAAAAGAACCAAGTTCCAGGTGTCCTGGCAGTGGAGTCTTAGGATCTTGTATTTATTTCTGGTCAGAGTCACCTTGAGCACCACTTTGAATGCCTGGTGGTGGTCTGTCCAGGGATGTGGTTTCGTTAAGATTTCAAATCGTTTCCCCAGAGCACACTTGCTGATGCCACAAGCACCTCCCAGCTGCTTGTGGCAGCCTCTGTCCATGAGGTCACTGCGGTGACCTGCTTTGTCGTCAGCTTCTCTCTCTGCCTTTGCCACAGATAGTACGAGTTCATCTCCTCTCTCCCCCAGCTTCCTTCAGAGATTGACAACCAATTCAAGTAGTAAAGGATGACGCATCTCTGAACGTACTCATCATAAATGCTAATTACGTGCCCACTCTCATCTCAGTTTATAAATACTCTTCTATTTTCTGGGCAAAGAAGACTATTGAATTGAAGAAGTCGCTGTGATTCCATTGGTATTTCATAAATATCTAGTCAGATTGTCCTGTGAGTGTTCACTTGCATATCTCATACCTTCTCTAGACTGGGAGCACTTGATTCTATCCACACCTTTATTCCTTTATTCTCCAAACAAATAATAGTTACCTGGTAACAAGCAGTGTGATAGCCTGGGATGATGCATAAGACCTGATCCTGTCTCTTAAAGCTTATGATACTGGAGATGGAATGGCCATGTAATACAATTACTCGTGATGCCACATAGTAGGTACAGATAGAGGAGTATATGAGCAACAGTGGAAGCACAGAGAAAAAGAGGGCAGCCTGGGTATTTCTTTGTGGTAGATTGTGTTCTGCTTTGCATAAATACACTCTGTTCTCTGTGGCAAGGGTTACATTGGGTTGGCCTGAAAGTTTGGGTTTTTCCATAAGGTGTTATAGAAAATTTCAAATGAACTTTTTGGTCAACCCAATACTTAACATACTATTGTTATTCTACTTCTGTTACTGTCAGGCTTGGCTATGGAACTTATTTGGCTGATTGAATGATATATGCATCATTTTGAGTCACAAGCTTTAACATCCAGCATGTGAGCTGTCATATACTTTCCTTTTACTCTTTGCCATGATGACTAGCTAATATTCCAGATTGTTCTATCAGCCTGGGTCCTGGAGTGGAGCTGACATGTGACAGTTACAGAGTAAGCAAGAAATAAATTGGCTAAAGTCATGAGATTTTAGGGTCCTTTGTTACTGCAGCATAACCTAGTAAATTCTCACTGATAAACTTTTATTTGTCTTTGTACCCTGGTGTCTGGTGCATGCTAACTACTCCATAAAACTTTTTTTGAATGAATGAAGAGTTGAAAGGATCAGATAGGCTTGAAGGAGAGTAACTAAGGGAGGTTCAGTGTGATCCAGAAGGCCTTATGTAAAGAAATTCCACTGGGGCTTGGCCATGATGAGTGTCATAAACTTCTTGATGAACTGGACAGGAAAGGCTCACAACACTATTGTCTCTTAAAGTCTTCTGTTAGATTGCTATGTCACAAGCAAGATTTGGACGCTCACTGATTATTCAGAAAATAAATCATAATGTGTGTGCTTAGTCACTCAGTCATGTTTGAGTCTTTGTGATCCCATGGACTGTAGTCTGCCAGGCTCCTCTGTCCATGGAATTCTCCAGGCCAGAATACTAGTGTGCATAGCCATTCCCTTCTCCAAGATATCTTCCCAACCCAGGGATCAAACCCAGGTCTCCCACATTGCAGGCAGATTGTTTACCATCTGAGCCACCAGGAAAGCCCCATAAGTGATAATAAAAGGAAACTATTATCCTTTAATATAGTATTATTTCTATAATATATGGGCTTCTCAGGTGGTGCTAGTGGTAAAGAATCCACTTGCTAGTGCAGGAGACACAAGAGACCCAGATTTGATCCCTAAATCGGGAAGATCCCTGTAGTAGGAAATGGCACCCCACTCCAGTATTCTTGCCTGGAAAATTCCATGGGCAGAAAAGCTTGGTGGGCTATAGTCCATGGGGCTGCAGAGAGCTGGACATGATTGAGCAACTGAGAACAGCACAGCTGTTGCTGCTGCTGCTAAGTTGCTTCAGTCGTGTCCGACTCTGTGTGACCCCACAGATGGCAGCCCACCAGGCTCCCCCATCCCTGGGATTCTCCAGGCAAGAAAGCAGCATTTGCATGTTATTATTATATTATTTTATTAGGGTAGCTCATAAAATCATTTGGGAGGGGGATGTGGGATAGAGAAGCAGAATTGGGGCTAAATCTTTTAGGAGTAACACCTCAGAACTTCCCAGAGAAGGCAGTGTCTCCCAACTTCATTAATAAGGGTAAAACAGTGGCTGTAACAAAAATGCTCAATAAACTGTGGTTTAAAGACTGTGGAACTTTCTCTTCTTCCATCTAACAGTTCCACGGGGAGCAGTCTAGGTTGGTGGTCATCTAGGGACCCAGAATATTTCCAGGTCATTGTCCCATTATTGCTTAGGGAATTTTCATCATATGAATTATCAAAGCTGAGTGGCTTCCATATCTGAGTCCTTGCCATTGGGCAAAGAGAAGAGGAAGCACATTCATGGTCTTGCCCAGATCTGAAAGTGATATCTAACACTTCTGCTTACAATTTTTTTGGTAATAAGCTTGTCACATGCCTGTACTTAACTGCAAGGTACTTATAATGAGGCAGCCATGTGTCCAGCAACAGAACTATTAGTATGTGTGTTAGATAACAATCATAGCAATAATGCTGTGTAACAAACCCTTCCTAAACTGGTGGCTTTAAACCACAAGTATGTATTCTCATTCTCACAAATTTGCTCATTGGTTACTGTTCAGTTGACCTAAGCTGAGCTGGGTGGAAAGGCTCTGATTAAGGCTACAGGTTGGCTGGGCATGGTTTCAGGCTGTGGGCTGGGTTCAGGCCTGTTTCACATATATTTGTTCTGGCATCCAGGCAGAAAGTGCAGTGTTTCTTTGGGACATATTCTTCTCATAAGAGAAGGGCACAAGAGAGCATAGGAATGCTTGATGCCTCTGGAGACTCAGTGAAAAATGCCACATGGTCACTTTTACTCACATTCCATTTATTGAAGCAAGTCACATGACCAAGCTCAACATCAATAGTGTAGGGAAAATATTCTGCCTACTCTGTTGGGAGATGCTGACAGCTTAAATAGCAAAGGTGTAGATATACAATTCTAATACAGGGAGTATATGAATAATTGAGAACGATAATTCAACCTACACCCAATGAGTTAAGGGGAGAGTAGTATATTTTGGTTGAAATATAGAAATCTCTGCCATACTGTTTTCATTTCTTGGTAGTCATAGAATTTGTATAGTACACTGGAAGGAATTTGAGGCCATCTATGTGGGACTTCGTGGAAAAATTCAGTATACACTTATAACAAGATAGATAAAATATAAAAATATTGGGGAAGATAGTAAATATTAAATGAATATTAAACTTCTAAATAAAATATTTTCAATTTTTAATGAGAAACATGGGTATCCTTATGTGAACCTAATTATTGAGGTATAATTTATGCATGAAAATATATCTTTTTAAAGTATGTAATATATAACTGCTTATAGATAAAAAATTTTATACTTGAAAAGGCTAGTTTCAAATCTTGTGGAAATTTCTTGTGATAATGGTGATAGATTTTAAATAATAGATTGGGCCATGTGAAACAGCCAGGATTAGGTTATTCTTGGCCTTCAAAAAGTGCCAATTTCATGTGGTTAAACCTAATATAACCAAACTTTGTCTAACAGAGATTTAAGAATGTAGTTAAAGCTTTTTGTCTCAGCATATATTGATGTCAGTTAATATAATTAACTTAATAATTCATTCATAACACTAGCCAAGTGTCATATGTGAACCATTTTAACTTCATCAAAGTTGGCATTCTGCTTTGAATCCATAACACTTGTTAACACACACAATACACACATATTTTACACATTTTTAAATTTAATAATTTTGCAGCTTTAATTTCATTTCAGGAAAATTAAAATGTTAGTAAGTTACTTAAGTTAGGAATATCTTTCAACAAATCTGCAAGGTGAGATTCATTTATGAAAAATTGTAATTTCAACTCATACATTCTTGACAACTCTTGCTTTGAATGCCAACACTGGTATAAAAAACAGAGTGGTACTCTGATCCTGTGCTTCACTGAAAGCTGAAACCAGATGGACTCTTAAAAGCTTGTGTTTTGTTAGATTTCCCCATTTTGGTTTCATCATTCAATGTGCAATTCAGAGCTATAGACAAACATTTACATATGCGAGCTTCTCTCTGAATAAAACAACATGTGTTACTTGAAACTCAAGATTTCAGACAAAATTCATGCCTTATAAGGCCTTTACATCTTTCTGACACTGCAGCAAAATCATGAGTGCACAACACTTGCAATGTTTCCATCATATTTCATGTTAAAGGAGTCTTCATTTATTACCTCAAATAGTTCATCGGCAGTAATTGATTTGGCACTTTGCTTATGGAACAAATAGTGATCCTCCAAGCGTTTCTTTCTGAGCCTTATAATTAGCACTAGTAGCTGACACAGTTATTGATATCTGTAGTTACATCAATCAATTGATAAGCTTCTGAATTAGCATGATTTCTCTATTATATGAAATGTCACCTGTGTGTCTGCTAATAGTATCATCTGATGGGGGACTCTTTTCTTTTCCCTTTACTTTTGGTGGTCCCAGTTAGGTTTTGGACAATTCCTATGCAGGCAGATAACAATTTTGCTTTTATGTGAGGCATTTTAGGTTTAACTACTAATTATATGACTTTGGTTTCAGCATTCTGATATTGTTATCAATCTCATAAAATAATTTTATTTCTTATTTTGAGTGTTCAGATTCTTAGAAAGGATTACATCTATAATATATATAAATATAAATATTTAATTATAAAACACTCAGTGAAACTAGACGTCTCTGTGGCTTCAGAAAATCTTTAGATCAACTTATTTCTAGGTCATATTCATTCTTTAAAATATTTTAAAACAAATTATGGTGGGGGGATTCTTGGAAGATGGTAGAGTAGGAAGTACCAGGAATCTGTCTATACACCTAGGCAATAATTAAATTGGTAGAATCTGTCTAATGTAACTATTTGGGAACTTAGAAATCTATTGGAGGCTTACAACTTTCAGAGGAAGCTTGGACAGTAAATTATAAATTGTGGTTAATTTTAATCAATTACAGCTCTTAGCATAGTAACAGCTACCCTTCCCCATCCTCTAGCTCCATGGCAGAAGACCTGAACAGAAATTATCCCTGAAAAAACATGATGGCAGATCTCCTAGGCAAGTGTTTAAAACAACTCTCTTAAAGATGCCCCCAAACTAATGCAAGATATGGAGAAAGTAAAGAAAACCATGCATGAACAAAATAAAAATATCAATTAAAAAAAAACACCAAAAAGTCATTCTGGACCTGAAAAGTACAATAAATGAAATGAAAAAGTCACTAGAGAGATTCAAAAGCAGACTTGAGCAGGCAGAAGAAACAATCAGTAAACTTGAAGATAGGACAAGAGAAATTTTCTAGACTGAGAAAGAGAAAGAAAAAGATTGAAGAAAAGCAAACAGAGCCTAAGGGACCTGTGGGATACCATCAAGCAGACCAACATAAGCATTATGGGAGTCCCCAGAAGGAGAGAGGAAGGGGCAGAGAGAATATTTGAAGAAACAATGGTGAAAAATCCCCAAATTTGATGAAAGACATGAATACAAACGTCTAAGAAGTTTAAGTAAGATGAACTCAAATAAATCCATACATTAAAACAAAGTAGTCTAAGGTCTAGTATCATTGTGACTTTAGGTTGTAACTACCAAGTTAAGTTTCTACATAATTCAAGAGACTAATGCATTGAAAAGAATTATTTGTTTATGGTTTGGGGTACACAGTACACAAAGATATACTGTGACATCAATAACTAAAAGGGGTGGGGACAGAGCTGTGAAGGAGCCGAGTATTTGTATACTGTTGAAATCAAACTGGTATACATTCAAATTGGAGTTTTGTAGCTCTAGAGTGTTAAATATAATCCCCATGGTAACAACAAGGAAATAGCTATAGAATATACATAAAAGGAAATGATAAAGAATTTTAAAAATTCACAAAATTGTGAAAATTAAAGAACACAGTCTTAACTAGAGGAGCAAAGAAAAAGTAACAAGGGAAATTAGAAAATACTTAGAAATGAATGAAAATGAAAACACAACATATCAAAATATATGTGATACACTGAAAGCAGTGATAAGGGGGATATTTACAGTTATAAATGCTTATAGTAAAAAATGACAAAGAACCCACATCAGCAAACTAATTTTATAGCTTAAAGGACAAGAAAAAGAAGAGGAAGCTAAGCCCAAAGTTAGAACAAGGAGGAAAATAATAAAGGTTAGCACAGAGATAATTGAAATAAAAACAAAGAGAAAATCAATGAAACTCAAAGTTGATTCTTTGCAAAGATCAACAAAATTGACAAAACTTTAGTTGTAAGGAAAAACAGAAGACTCAAACTATGAAAATCAGAAATGAAAGTAATTACTGATTGTAAAAATAAGGATTAAAAGAAAGTACTAGGGACAATTGTATGCCAAAAATTGGATAATCTGTATAAAATGGAAAAGTTTCTAGAAATTAAAAATCTACCAAGGCTAGATCACAAAAAAATTAGAAACTCTGAATAGACTATCTGAATAGTAAGGAGATTGAATCAGTTATCAAAATCTCTGAAGAGAAAGCCTGAGTCTGATGGCTTCTCTGGTTAATTCTACCAAACATTTAAAGAGCTACAGCTGGTCTTTCTCAAACTTTTCCAAAAGTTGAAGAGGAAGGAACATTTCCCAAGTCATTCTGTGAGGCCAGCATTATCTTGATACTCAACCCACAGTCACTACTTGAAAACTACAAACCAATATACCTTATGAATATTGGCAAAAGTCTTCAACAAAACATTAATAAATGTTTTTATTAAACATTTTTTTAAACATGTTTTTATTTAAACTCAGAAGCATATTAAAAGGATTATATACCATGACCAAGTGGTATTTATTCCTGGAATGCAAGGTTGATTCAATATGAAAAGTGATAAATGTGGTACACCAAATTAACAAAAGAAAAACCCATATGATCATCTCAATGGACACAGAGAATTTGACAAAGTTCAGCTTTTTCAAAGTTCATGATAAAGACACTCAACAAACTAGGAATAGAAGGACATTACCTCAACATAATAAAAGCCATATATGAAAACCCCCAGTAAAAATCATACTCAATGGTGAAAGACTAAAAGCTTTTCCTCTAAGATCACAAGAAAGGCTAGGATGCCGTCTTGCCATTTCTATTCAACATTGTACTAGAAGTCCTAGACAGGGCAGTTAGGCAAGAAAAAGAAGTAAATGCACCTAAATTAGAAAGGAAGAAGCAAATTTACCTCTGTAGATAATATGAGCTTATGAGTTCAGTTCAGTTCAGTTGCTCAGTCGTGTCCGACTCTTTGCGACCTCATGAATCGCAGCACGCCAGGCCTCCTTATCCATCACCATCTCCCGGAGTTCACTCAGACTCACATCCATCGAGTCCATGATGCCATCCAGCCATCTCATCCTCTGTCGTTCCCTTCTCCTCCTGCCCCCAATCCCTCCCAGCATCAGAGTCTTTTCCAATGAGTCAGCTCTTTGCATGAGGTGGCCAAAGTACTGGAGCTTCAGCTTTAGCATCATTCCTTCCAAAGAAATCCCAGGGCTGATCTCCTTCAGAATGGACTGGTTGGATCTCCTTGCAGTCCAAGGGACTCTCAAGAGTCTTCTCCAATACCACAGTTCAAAAGCATTAATTCTTCGGTGCTCAGCCTTCTTCACAGTCCAACTCTCACATCCATACATGACTACTGGAAAAACCATAGCCTTGACTAGACAGACCTTAGTTGGCAAAGTAATGTCTCTGCTTTTGAATATACTATCTAGGTTGGTCATAACTTTTCTTCCAAGGAGTAAGCGTCTTTTAATTTCATGGCTGCAGTCACCATCTGCAGTGATTTTGGAGCCCCCCAAAATAAAGTCTGACACTGTTTCCACTGTTTCCCCATGTATTTCCCATGAAGTGATGGGACCAGATGCCATGATCTTCGTTTTCTGAATGTTGAGCTTTAAGCCAACTTTTTCACTCTCCTCTGTCACTTTCATCAAGAGGCTCTTTAGTTCCTCTTCACTTTCTGCCATAAGGGTAGTGTCATCTGCATATCTGAGGTTATTGATATTTCTCCCGGCAATCTTGATTCCAGCTTGTGTTTCTTCCAGTCCAGTGTTTCTCATGATGTACTCTGTATATAGTTAAATAAGCGGGGTCATAATATACAGCCTTGACGTACTCCTTTTCCTATTTGGAACCAGTCTGTTGTTCCATGTTCAGTTCTAAGTGTTGCTTCCTGACCTGCATACAGATTTCTCAAGAGGCAGGTTAGGTGGTCCGGTATTCCCATCTCTTTCAGAATTTTCCACAGTTGATTGTGATCCACACAGTCAAAGGCTTTGGCATAGTCAATAAAGCAGAAATAGATATTTTTCTGGAACTCTCTTGGTTTTTCGATGATCCAGCGGATGTTGGGAATTTGATCTCTGGTTCCTCTGCCTTTTCTAAAACCAGCTTGAGTAGAAAACCCTAAAGATTTTTATAAAATCCTGTCATAAGTAATAAGTGAATTCAGTAAAGTAGCAGAATACAAGGTTAACATGCAAAACTTAGTTACATTTCTATACACAACGAACGGTATGAAATGGAAATTATAAAAATTCAATTTACAATAGCACCAAAAAGAAAATGCTTAGGAATTAACTAGGTGGCTCTAGTGGTAAAGAACCTGCCTGCAAATGCAGGAGGCATAAGAGACCTGGGTTCAATCCCTGGGTTGGGAAGATCCGCTGGAGAAGAGAATGGCAACTCACTCCAATATCTTGCGTGGAGAATCCCATGGACAGAGGAACCTGGCGGGCTACAGTTCATAGTGTTGCAAAGAGTTGGACATGACTGAAGCAGTTTAGCACGCAAGAAGGCAAAAGACTTGTACAGTGAAAACTACAAGACATGTTAAGATAAACATGTTTTAATTTTATTTTCCTGTGTTTATATACTAGAATATTTACTATTCTTAAGAGAGTATAATGTCACCCAAAGTGACCTACAGATTCAGTGCAATTCCTGTCTGAATCCTAATGATGATTTTGGTAGAAATAGAAAAACCCATCCTAAAATCCATGTAGACACTCAAGGGACCCTGAATAACCAAAGCAAACTTGAAAAAGAACAACAAAATTGGAGAATCAACACTTGCTGACTTCAAAGCTTGCTATAAGACCACAGTAATCAAAACAGCATATTACTGGCATAATAGATATAAAGACCAACAGAATAGCATAGAGAGCCTAGAAATAAACTCGCATTTGTGGTCAAATGATTTCTGACAAGGATGCCAAGACCATAGTGGGGAAAATTACAGTCTTTTCAACACATGATGCTGGGAAAAGTGGATATGCATATAGACCAGAATTAAGTTGGACAATTAGCTAACACTGTATACAAAAATGAACTCAAAAGGAATCAAGGGCCTCAATGTATGATATAAAACAATAAAACCAGTAGAAGAAAACATCGGATGAAAACTTCATGGCATTGAATTTGGCAATTATTTGTTAGATTTATCAAAATTACAGGTAACAGTAAAAAATAAAAAAATTGAACTTCATAAAGATTAAAAAAACTGTACAACAGAATAAAAAGGCACCCCACAGAATGGATGAAGATATTTGCAAATCATATATCTGAAAGGAGATGAATATCCAGAATATAAGAATATATCAGTTCAGTCAGTTAAGTCTCTCAGTCATGTCCAACTCTGCGACCCCATGGACTGCAGCACGCCAGGCCTCCCTGTCCATCACCAACTCCCAGAGTTTACTCAAACTCATGTCCATTGAGTCGGTGATGCCATCCAATTATATCATCCTCTGTCGTCCCCTTCTCCTCCCACCTTCAATTGTTCCTAGCATCAGGGTCTTTACAAATGAGTCAGTTCACATCAGGTGGCCAAAGTATTGGAGTTTCAGCTTCAGCATCAGTCCTTCCGATGAATATTCAGGACTGATTTCCTTTAGGATGGACTGGTTGGATCTCCTTGCAGTCCAAGGGACTCTCAAGAGTCTTCTCCAATACCACAGTTCAAAAGCATCAGTTCTTCGGCTCTCAGCTTTCTTTATAGTCCAACTCACATCCATACATGACCACTGGAAAAACCATAGCCTTGACTAGATGGACTTTCGTTGGCAAAGTAATGTCTCTGCTTTTTAATATACTGTCTAGGTGGTTCATAGCTTTTCTTCCAAGGAGCAAGCGTCTTTTAATTTCATGGCGGCAGTCACCATCTGCAGTGATTTTGGAGCCCCCTCCAAAAAAAAAATACAGAGAGAGAAATACTACAGAATACAAAACAACCCAAAAATGGCCATAAGACTTGATAGACATTTATCCAAAGACACATAAGTGACCAATAAGCACATGAAAAGATGTTCAGCATCACTAATCATTTAGGTAAATATAAATCAAAACAACAATGTTTACACCCATTTGGGTAACTACTATCAAAAAAACAGAAAACAGCAAGTATTGGAAAGAATGTGGTGAAATTGGAATACTTGTGCATTGTGGGTGGGAATATAAAATGGTACAGCCATTGTGGAAAAGAATATAGTGGTTCCTCAAAAAATTAAAATTAAAACTACCATGTGATTAAGCAATTTTGGATATATACCCAGAAGAATTGAAAGCATCTCAAAGAGATATTTATATACCTATGTTCATAGCAATACTATTCATTGTAGCTAAAACATGGAAGCAATTCAAGTGTCTATCAGTGGGTGAATGTATAAGCAAAATGTGGTATACATATAATTTAATGATATTCAGCCTTAAACACAAATTAAATTCTGTAATACGCTACAACGTGGATGAACCTTAAGGACAATATTCTGAGTGAAATAAGCCAGTCACAAAAGCTAAACACTGTATCATTCCACTTATGAAGTACATTGAGTTGTCTAAGTCACAGAGTGGTGAGTGCTAGGAGCTGGGGGAAGGGTAGGATGAATAGGGAGTATTGTTTAATTGCAGAAAGTTCCCGGAAGAAAAGCGTTCTGGAGATGGATAGTGGTGGTATTCGGTCACCATTATGAAATGCTACTGAACTGTACCCTTTAAATGGTTATGATCGTGGATTTTATGTTATCTGTGAGTGAAGTCGCTCAGTCGTGTCCAACTCTTTGCGACCCCATCGACTGTAGCCTACCAGGCTCCTCTGTCCATGGGATTTTCCAGGCAATAGTACTGGAGTGGATTGCCATTTCCTTCTCCAGGGGATCTTCCCGACCCAGGGATCAAACCCAGGTCTCTGGCATTGTAGACAGACGGTTTACCCTCTGAGCCACCAGGGAAGCCTGTATTTTACCACGATAAGAAATTTAATAACATCAAAAATTCAAAGAAATGAGCGTGCAAAAAATAAAATGAAAAATTGAAACTTCAATTTTCACTTAAATAGCAAAAATTCTGACGGGCACAATATGTAAATATTACTGCCTTCATATAGCATAAACTATATTGAAAAATCAATCTCCTGAAGTTGCAAAGATACATTTAATGAGTAGAATTCATTAAATTATGTTTCTTCTTCTGTTTTTTTTTAATTATTTATTTTAATTGGAGGCTAATTACTTTTCAAGATTGTGGTGTTTTTTTTTTTTTTTTGCCATACATCAACATGAATCAGCCATGGGTGTACACTTCTTCTGTTTTTAGAAATACAAAGAAATTCCAGCAATACCTGAATTTGGCTAGTGCAAATTTCCAAAGCAAATAAAAAATGAAAAGCAAGAAGCAACAGTGGAAAGAAATAATGAAAATAAATAATTTAATATCAAATATTATTAACAATGAAAAACCAAAAGTATTATATTAATGGAAAAATTACAAAAATTAATTTAACAATAACACTAAATATTTTATATTCATCTGAAAGGCAAAGCATCTTACTGATCAAAACCAAATTAGTTAAATTAACCATCAGATGAATATGATGATATGACAGGCAATCCAAGGCACAGGCAGGTGCTATGTAGTGATGCCACTGCTGGGTGATCTCCTGTGATGTCAATAATGCATGGAATTATATGTCCTCAATTACAATTTACTAAATGCAAGAATTTAATAGAAGGAGCCATATAAATGGTGTTCAAAATATTTTCAGTGGCAAGTTTTTGTTGTTGTGGGCTTAAACAATGGAAATTAGTTTCCTCACAGTTCTGGAGGCTGGGAAATCCAAAATTAGGTGGTGGCCAGTTGGTTTCCTGGTGAAAGCTCACTTCCTCTTGCAGATGGCTGCCTTTTCTCTGTGTCCTCACATGGTGAAAATTGATCTATTTTTAAGTACTCTTAATTTTTTTAAGAGCACTTTTGTGTTTATAGAAAAACTGTGCAGTAAGTACAAACAGTTCCTACATATCCTACCTCCTCCCTCCCACCCCTGCTTTCCCCTATTATTGTCATCTTGGCCTTTCCCAGAATGTCACACAGTTGGAATCATACAGTATGTAGCCTTTTCAGACTGGCTTCTTTCACTTAGCAGTATGTCCTGGGTTGGCCAATAAGTTTGCTCGGGTTTCTCCATAACATCTTATGGAAAACCCAAAGGAACTTTGTGGCCAATCAAAAATTTGGGGTTCCTTCATGTCTTTTTGTGGCTTGATTGCTCAATTTTGAAAATTTACTTTTATTGCTGAATAGTATTCCATTGTCTGAATGTACTACAACTTAATCTATTCACCTATTGAAGGACATCTTGGATGTTTCCAATTTTTGGCAATTGTCAACAAAAAAAAGCTGCTGTAAACACATGTGTGCAGGTTTTTTTGTGGACATAGTTTTCTTCTCATTTGGGTTAGTACCTAGGAGTACAACTGCTGGATTGTAGGGTAAGCCTGTGTTTAGCTTTGTAAACTACCTGTATTCCAAAGTGGTTGCACCATTTTACATTCCCACCAGCAATGAATGGGAGTTCTTCCTGCTCCATATTCTTGTCAGCATTTGGTATTGTCAGTGTTGTAAATTTTAGCTATCTAATAGATGTGTGCTGCTGCTGCTGCTGAGTCACCTCAGTCGTGTCCGACTTTGTTGGACCCCATAGACTGCAGCCCACCAGGCTCCCCCATCCCTGGGATTCTCCAGGCAAGAACACTGGAGTGGGTTGCCATTTCCTTCTCCAATGCATGCAAGTGAAAAGTGAAAGTGAAGTCGCTCAGTCGTGTCTGACTCTTAGCGACCCCATGGACTGCAGCCCACCAGGCTCCTCCATCCATGGGATTTTCCAGGCAAGAATACTGGAGTGGGGTGCCATTGCCTTCTCTGAATAGATGTGTAGTAGTATCTTAATATAGTTAATTTTTCAATTGTCATATGAAGTTTGATGTTGAGAATCTTTTCATATGTTTATTTGCCTTCTTTGGTGAAGTGTCTGTAAAGATCTTCTGCCTATTTTAAAACTGGACTATTTATTATTTTGAATTGTAAGAGTTGTATATTTTAGATATGTATCCTTTGTCTGATATGTGTTGTGCAAATATTTTCTTTCAGTTTGTAGTTTGTCTTCTCATTCTCTTAACAGTGTCTTTTGCAGAACAAAAGTTTTAAATTTTAATCAAGTCCAACTTATGCTTTTGTTGTTGTATCTAAAAGTCATCACTGAACTCAAAATTACCTTGATATTTTTCCTATATTATCTTCTAGAAGTTTTATAGTTTTGTATTTTACATTTGGCCTTCTGACCCATTTGAGTTAATTTTTATGACTAGTATCTAGATTATTATTATTATTTTTTTGCATATGGATATCAGGTTGTTCCAGCACACAGAAAGGGTAGTGAAAAAGAAAAAATCCGATGACTATTATTTTTCCACTGGATTGACTTTGCTTTTTCATAAGAGATCAGTTTATTCTATTTGTGTGGGTCTATTTCTGGGCTCTCTACTCCATTCCATTAATTTCTTTGTCTATTCTTTCACCAGTACCATGTTGTCCTGATCATTATAGCTTTACACTGTTTTAAAGTCAGGTAGTATTAGTCTTCCAACTTTGTTTTTCTTCAGTATTGTGTTGGCTATTTTGGGTCTTTGGCTTTGCCATATAAAATTTAGCAAAAGTTTGTCAGTATCTACAAAATAACTGCTGGAATTTGTTTTGAATTGCATTGAATCTATCAACAAGGATGAGAAGACCTGACATCTTAACAATGTTGAGTCTTCCCACTCGCAGACATGGAGTATCTTTCCAATTATTTAGTTCTTTGATTTTTCAGTAGTGTTTTTATATAGAATGTGTATATATTTTGTTAGACTTATACCTAAACCTTTATTTTTCAATCATCAATCATGAAAATACTTTAAAATAATTTTTTAAACTCAATGCACAATATTTACAACTATCAGTTTTTAAGTATTTTTTAATTCTCAGATTTATTTATTTTTTAACTTTACAATATTGTATTGGTTTTGCCATACATTGACATGAAATTAGGGGACAATTGCTTTACAGTATTGTGTTGGTTTCTGCCATACATCAACATGGATCAGCCATAGGTATACATATGTCCCCTTCCTCTTAAACCTCCCTCCCACCTCCCACCCCATCCTACCCCTTTAGGTTGTCACACAGCACCAATTTGAGCTCCCTGAGGCATATAGCAAATTCCCACTGGCTATCTCTTTTACGTATGGCCTCTCAATTTGTCCTACCCACTCCTTCCCCTACTGTGTCCACAAGTCTGTTCTCTATGTCTGTGTCTCTATTGCTGCTCTGCAAATAGGTTCATCAGTACAATCCTTCTAGATTCCATATATATATGTGTGTGTTAATATACAATATTTGTTTTTCTCTTTCTGACTTACATCACTTTGTATAATAGGCTCTAGGTTCATCTACCTCATTAGGACTGACTCAAATGCATTACTTTTTATAGCTGAGTAATATTCCATTATATATATATATGTACCACAACTTCCTTATCTATTCATCTGTTGATGGACATGTAGGTTGCATCCATGTCCTAGCTACTGTAAATAGTGCTGCGATGAACATTGGGGTACATGTGTCTTTTTCAATTATGGTATCCTCAGGGTACATGGCCAGTAGTGGGACTGTTGGCTCATATAATAGTTTTATTCCTAGTTTTTAAAGGAATCGCCATATTCTCTGGAGTGGCTGTATCCATTTACATTCCCACCAATAGTGTGAGAGGATTCTCTTTTCTCCACAACTATCAATCACTCTTTTGTGGCTAGGCCACCTATTTTCCAGTGGCTCGGCCACCTATTTTCCGTGGCTCATCAAAGGGCTATGATGCATGGGCTGGGATTTTTTTTTTTTTTGTTTGGAAGTCCGTTAAGAGTTTAAGGTTTGCATTAAAAATTTTTTATCTATTTATTATGGGCTGTGATGGGTCTCCACTGCTGCCTGAGGGCTTTCTCTAGTTGTGGCCAGCAGGGGCTACTCTTCGTTATGGTGCATGCGCTTCCCATTGTCATGGCTTCTCTTGTTGCTGAGCATGGGTTCTAGGGCATGCAGGTTTCAGCAGTTGCAGCACGTGGGCTCAGCAGTTTTGGCTTGTGGGCTCTAGAGTACAGGCTCAGCAGTTGTGGCACATGGGTCTTAGTTGCAGCATGTGGGATCTCCTCAGATCAGGGATCAAACCTGTGTCCCCCCTGCATTGGCAGGCAAATTCTTAACCACTGAACTGTGAGGAAATCCTGGGAAGTTTTTGATAAGGAACTGCAGCTACTACCACTGAGCATGAGGTTTTATAATCCCTTCCATTGCCACTTCTTTATTAAGAATTGGACCTTGGCAGTTCTTCTATGCTGCGTCCAATTTCTTACTCCTCAGGTTGATTTATCTTTCCTTCACTCAAATGTCTCTGCTTGTTTGTAGGGATGGGTGCAGACTTGGAAATTTTTGTAGGAGAGTTTAGTGTGTTTTTTATTGGTTAGACCTAGAAATTTGTCTGTTTTACAGATCAAGGACTTTAGTTGGATGTCTAGTGATCAGCAAATTCCTGCGGGTCATATTACTCTGAAGCGATTTGGGTCCCCCTACTCATGAGTGTCCCCATGCCCTCCCAGGCACTGAAAGTTAAGTATCACTATTTGTCCTCTGGTAATCCAGGTTCCCATTATCTCCATTTAAATCAGGGAGCTCCTTTCAACTGCAGGGTTTTTCACAGCACCTCTGGTCACAGAGAAGAGCCACTGTGGTACTTTTCAAAGATGGTGTTGCTTCCTTCACCAACAATTCTCCAGAAGCCGTGGTGGAGGCCCCCCTCAGGTTCATCATTACGAGAGATGAGCTGTCTATATATGAACATTTACTTCAGTATTTCCTTCTCCTAGATTCTTTGGACTTTTTCCGTTACAAATATCAGGGAATTTCCTTCTCATTTTTATTTAGCTGAGACCAGAAGTCAATCAATTTATATAAAAGGTACATTGAAACCAGAGTCACTGGGACCTACACTCAAATCAACAGATTTAGGTTTATTTATATACATACTTTGCAGTTTAAATTAGCAAGACCTTGCAATTCTTTCTCTCCTTGGGGTTGACTTTGTAATTGGCTTTCTGTGGGTGTCTGGATCTGACTCCAGTATAAAGAGTGAGAGTAGTCAGAGTTGGTGGGTGAAGTGTGGCAAGGAGATTGACTGCCCTTTCCCAAGGTAACTGCCTCGGGTGAGATCAGAATAGGGTCTTCAACCAAGGCAGGAACAACCTAATTAATACAAGGGAAGAGGCTTTGGTTCTGCTATCAAGAGGGGCTTGGGGACTTGATTTCCTAGGAATTATCCAAATGCTCCTTTATGGATTTATTTCTACACCCAGATTCCCACTCTTTCCTGATGGTGACTCTCTCTCCCACATGAAATCTGGTGAAGCTGGTAACTCAATTGACTTTATCATTTGGCAACTTGTAGAAAAGATTTTGAGTCTGCTTTTTAGTGATTCAACTGATAAAGAAGACTTTTAGCTCTGTCATTGAAAGAATACAGGTTGTGAAAAGGTTGTGAACTGAGAATTTAGGACTTTGAGTGTGTCATTGTTTTTCTTTAAGTGGTCCAGTATTAAGCTTATCCTTGAGTTCATTCTTTGAATACATCTTGTTCTTCGTGTTATTTTTTGACCATGGCCACTCAGTTTCTAAAAGCCTTCTCTTCAGTGATATTTCACTCCAGGTGACCATATACGGTAATATCCCCAGCTGTTTTCCATGTATTCCAGGGGCTTCCAAACTGTACATTAAAGTTGTTGAATCTCAGCCTTCCAAACCAGGCCAGATAGCCAATCTCAGATTATCCTCATTTCTTCAAAGACTGTTGCTTGCAATTCTGCTTTGGGTGACCTTGGTTCTGTCCTTTTTCCTCCTGTCTTTCTTCTGCTTCCTTTAAATTTGAGGAATTTCAATTTTGGGGGTATTGCGTTTTAGGGTATTGAGCATAACTCTTTCAGAGACAAAAGGTTGCTACAATAATGAGGGACAAGGATATAGCTTTAAAAGAGAAGTTTGGGTTCTCTGTCATGGTGACTTTTCCTTGATCTCTAGGCTATCTTAGAACTGCTCTTTCGGTTGGGAGAGACGATTCAACCCCAAGTGTACTTTTCATATGGGATTGGAACACTCAACACTTCCATCTCATATACACATGGAGCTTTACAGAGTATAGACTTGTCTCGCCTTGCTTCATCCAAGTTTCTCAGCCATCTGTGAGATGTGCTCACCTTTGAAGTTGAGAAAAGAAATACAGAGACTTTCCCAGGATTCCCAGGGTTGGCCAGTTGAATTCCCAGCTGGGCCAAGACTGCAATCCCAGACTCTCCACACTGACCTTCCCTTCAGGTCCTGCCTTAACATTCCTCAGCCCAGGAAAGACTACACATGGAGGTCCACATACTACTATCTAAATGGTAACAAGCAATAATCTCCTATCTTAAGTTTGGAGTTTCCAGAAGCAAAGGCTGAGACTGAATTTGGCCTGTTGGGTATTTATTTGTTGTTCAGTTGTTCAGTCGTGTCTGACTTATTGTGACCCCATGGACAGCAGCATGCCAGACTTATTAACTATCTCCCAGAGTTTACTCAGACTTATGTCCATTGATTCGATGATGCCATCCAAACATCTCATCCTCTGCGGTCCCCTTCTCCTTCTGCCCTCAATCTTTCCCAGCATCAGGGTCTTTTTCCAGTGAGTCAGCTCTTCACATCAGGGTATTTATACTGTCAACACAGGGAGGAAGCAGGAGGCATAGAAGGAGGAATCTGACTACAGTGCAGACCTCAGGCAAGCCTCAGCCAACCCCAAGGGGGTGTCTGAGAGTATATATGGTCCATCAGAGTGTATCCAGTTTAGGTGAAATGACTAGACTGTCCCTCCCCACCCAAAGACAGGGCATATCTTTGGATGGGGGCCTCTGAAGCAAGAGCTGACAGTTGGGCAATGAGCCATTCCTGTAACAAATACCCCTTAATAATGACCTACTGAGCTCAGAAAAGGGCAGCAGGGAGAGATTCTCCCTCTTTTCCCACTGCCGGATAGCTTGGTCTCCACGTCCAGTCTCAGTCCACCTGCCTCCACAGTTGCCCCTTGGATCTATGGGCACATCACACAGGGGCCTGAGCCACCCTAGGAAAGACAGAGGGGCAGGAGACTCTCATCCCCAGCATCCTGGAGGTGGAATCTCGGTCCCAAGTGCAGAGACTGGCCTAAAACTGGATGCATCACACCTCCATTCTTAGGCAATAGAATCCATTCCTGGGGAGCAGAAGGAAATCTCCAAGGGGAAAGGGCCAGGATAAAGACCTTCTCCTTGAGGTCTAAAGTACTGCTGTGTGCTATGCTGTGCTTAGTGGTATCCAACTCCTTGCCACCCCACGGACTGTAGCTGCCAGGAGCCTCTGATAGTGGAATTCTCCAGGCAGGAATACTGGAGTGGGTTAATATGCCCTCCTCCAGGGGATCATCCCAACCCAGGGGTCGAACCCAGGTCTCCACAGTGCAGGGGGATTACCATCTGAGCCACCAGGGAAGTCCGAGAATACTGGAGCGGGTAGCCTATCCCTTCTCCAGGGGATCTTCTCAACCCAGGAATCGAACCAGGGTCTCCTGCATTTCAGGCGGATTTCTTTATCAGCTGTGCCACCAGGGAAGCCCAAAGTGCTGCTACCAAAGATCTTAGCGAGGTATTGGGAGACATAAACGAGAAACTGATTAAGGAAGGTTCTGAGTTTCTTAGAGGAGACTGACTCTCAGTTAATATTAAACAAAGGCTTACAAAAATCCTCAAGAGTACCAGCGACCGTGTCTACTAGCCTTATTGCTGTTGTAGCCAGGCAAGGGCCTCATGCTACTCTCGGGGTTCCTGAGGTCCAATAATCCTCTCCCACGGTGGAATCCTCCCTGCGGGTGTAGGTCGGGATCGCCCTCCACGCCCCCTTGCCCGCCGCCAAGTCGCTGGGGCCAAGCAGAGCAGGGCGCTGTCGGGCGCGTGGGGGAGCCGGGGCAGGGACGAGCTCTCTCAGGAGCCAGAGCAATCGCGGCCAGAGAGGGAGGAGGCTGCCGGGCCCAGCCTGACGCAGAGGCGGCGGCGGCAGCGGAGCAGGCCACTGCCGGGGCGTCCCGGCCACCAGCGCCAGCCCGCTTTCCGCCTTCTGCCGCGGCTCCTCACGCGTGGGAGTGAGTGCTTCGCGCGCCCGCCTGGGGTCACGGGCTCTGGGCATCTTCGGCCAGAGAGCCCGAGCGGAGGGAGGTGCAGGAGCACTCGCAAGGGGCGGAGGCGGGGAAAGGAGCGGGCGAGGCGGAGGCGAGGGAGCGGAGGGAGGGGACCGTGGAGAGGGAGGGACCCGCCTGCCGCGCCCTGGCCGCTCGGCATGTGTGGCTGCAGGCGCCGGTTGTCGCTGCTGTCCGGGGGCTGAGCCGCGCCCGGGTGTCCAGGGCAGTGTGTGTGTGTCCGCGCGGGCGAGTGCCGCGCCGGCCCCGAGCCTCCCGCTCGCTTCCCCGGGCCGCGGTGCATGTTCGCCTCCTGCTACTGTGTGCCGAGAGGCAGGAGGACCATGAAAATGATCCACTTTCGGAGCTCCAGCATCAAATCGCTCAGCCAGGAGATGAAATGCACCATCCGGCTGCTGGACGACTCGGAGATCTCCTGCCACATCCAGGTGCCGGGGCGAGGGAGTGGACTACGCGCCGGGCAGGGGACTCGGGGGCCTCTACGGGTGGGCGTGCGCGTGGAGGCAAGGAACCCACCCGGGGGCCTACTAGAAAGCCAGATTTCTCTTCCTCCGGTCTGAGTCTAGGAGCCCTACTAAGGGATGGGGTGGGGAGGACTGTCCCCCGCAGGCACCGGGCGTGCGTTATCAATTGCTGGGGCCCCTTCCTCTGGCTTAGACACTGCGCTCACGTCTCGCTGCACCTAGGATAGTGGACACAGGGCAGCTGCCTCCTGGGGGGACTCTAACCCCTCTGTTTCCTAACCTGTCAGGAAATATGAGTTCTGAGAACCCAGAGGGGTACCTGCATGTTGCCCAGTCTTCCTTCTTCCACGTGGAGAAGGCATGCATCAGCATGGATCCACTCATTCTTTCTCTGGTGCCTGGGCTCCGAAGGTGCCTTCAGTCCCAGGGACCTGCTCCAGCTCCCCGCCTCCCCTCTACCGGTGGCCTTTACTTCTTAGCGTGGGGCATCGGGGAAGTTTCCTGGGAGTGAGAGAGGCCAGGCAGCCCCGTGCTCCAAGCCTTAAGGGATGGGGCACGCTGCTCGGACTGGAGCTACCTCGAAAGGAATCCTTTGAAATCTGAGTGTTTCAGGGAAAGGAAAAGGGCTGTGAGGCCAGCAGGGAAGGAATGCTGCAGGACCTGGGTCCCTGGAGAAATCGCCCTTTGGGATATTGGTGACATGTGCTGGCAACCAAGTTGGAGAAGGCCAGAGTTGTGTAGGCAAAGGCAGCTTTGATGGCAAATCCATCCTCCAGTACTTAAGTGCCTCTGGGCTTGCAGGAGATTTGTGAGATGCAATGGTGTGTGTGTGTGAGCGCACTCTCAGTGTTTGTGTATGTAGGCAGGTGTGTGCCCTCTCCCAAGATTCAGGACACACAACCTGGAAAGGTCATGTTAGGGTTAAGCACGATTAGCTTTTGACTTTTAAGTATCTTTACTTATTTATCTCTGGAATTTCCTCTTCTCACCTACTCAAGTCTTGAAGGTCTGAGACTGAGTGAGCTGTGTTTAAAACACTGGGCACCCATTCTGTTGAGAGATGAATGGGGGCAGCGTCTCCCAGTGGCAAGAATCTGCCTCTGGGCTGTGTTAACTAACAATGAATGAATGAATGGTCTCCTCTTCCCCCCATCCTTTTTTTTTCTTCTTTTCGTGGGAGCTTGTGACATGGGGACAGTGACTCCTAACTTCTAAGATGACAACGGGGTAAGTTTCACTGCAGGAATGTAGTGCCCCATGACCTCCCGTTAAAATGGGCCCCCACTGACTTTTCTGGAGAATCTTGGATTTCATTTTGAACAAAGGACTGCTATTAAACTTAATAATAAAAGGATTAATGGGATAGGCAGTTTTTCTGCTGCCACAGGGTTGCATGGAAACATTTGGCATGTACTGTCTTGTATTTCAGAGAAAGGAGTTTGCACATTTTACCTTAAGTCCTAAAGTGGGTGTACAGGAACTTTAACCTGTATTGAATATGTAGGTAATAAAGGGGTCAGCCACAGAGAGTGGGGCTGTTGACTTTTCCAGAGCTGTCTCCACCCTCTATCTGCCCTTTCCTGTCCCACTTGGAGTTGACACTACTGTTTTGTTTTGTTTTGTTTTTCTGTTTGTGGGAGGGAATCTTCCTTAGAATGGATAAATAATCCCCAGATGACATGTATGTGCTGTCTCATGATCTGGCAAAAAGTAGATTGTAGCCAATCTAATAACAGTTTGGAACATTAGAGTTTGTATGGCCCAATTGATGCCAAAGAGGTTAAAATGCTATGTTCCAAACTGTTGATTTTGGCATTGCTTGAGAAAATCAAATGTTTTATTTGGAAGCACATCTGCCCCCAAATGGTGATTATCATTTAATCAATTAAAATGAATCAAAAGGTGATTTTGGTGATTTTGGACTTTATACCTGCCTAGATGATTTCAAACCTGGGAATTGATAGTATACTTCTGAACATAAGGTCACAAAAACCTTTCTATTTGTTTAGGACAAAGACAAAATGATATTTTTTTTTTTTTAAAGAACCTTTAAAGTCAGTAGTGTATGCCCTGGGGAATCCATCTGTGTTTCGTTTCTTGTTTGCCTTTTTCCTCCAGTCTAGAGAATCACAAAGTTAAGAGAGTGTTTAGAGTGTTACACAAATTTTCCCTCTATAACTCATGCAAGGTGTGAGTTATGTTTTTTCTTTTTTTTCAAAACAATAGCTTTTAAATATTCTTTTCCAAAGTATATGATTTGTGTGGTTACTGACAAAGAAAACTTTCAGTGTAATGGCTCAGCAGCCTGATAGCCACTCGCTCTGTCTCTTCATAGGATCTAGGATGCTGTACAAACAATAAATGTGTTTATTGTTTATTTATTGTGTCATTTGCATGTGACTGTTTAGGTGGAGTGAAAGAGGAATTCCCACTGGATAGGGAGCAAAAGGAGAGTCTAGGGCACTAGACAGGGGCCTGGGGAAGGAAAGGAGTTGCTGAATGTTCCCTATTGTTGTTGTTCAGTCGCAAAGTCATGTCCAACCCGTTGCAACCCCATGGACTGCAGCATGCCGGGCTTCCCTGTCCTTTGCTGTCTCCTGGAGTTTGCTCAAACTCATGTCCGTAGACTCGGTGATGCCATCCAACCATCTCATCCCCTGTCACCCCCTTCTCCTGCCCTCAATCTTTCCCATCATCAGTCTTTTCCACTGAGTTGGTTCTACTGGTCTTTTCCAACGGAGCCAACTCTGCAAGTCTGGAGACTGTGGAAGGACATGGCTTAGTTCTCACTTCTTTGATTCAGTCGTGTTGTTCAAGCAGAGTAGAGTTCTAGTCATCTTCCCCATTCCATCCACGTTTTCAGATGCTGGCAGGGTGTTCACCACTCCTTCTAATGAGCTTGCCATTTTTAATACTGATTTTTATTGTGTAATACTTTTCATATTATTTATTCTTTATTAAGTCCTGGTAAACATGATTGTTATTATTTGAATTGACTGGAAAATTATAAAAATTTATATTTGAATAGAAACTCTGGCACTGTGTGTAGCACTTAGTACGTGCTTAATAATTATTTGTAGATGTAGATTGAATAATTTGTGTCTGGGCTGTTAAATTCATGAGGGTAGGAACTCTTGTTATGGTTGTTGTTCTTCAACGAGTCCTCAGTACCTAGAGCTGAACCTGACATATAGTTGTGGTCAATAAACACTTGCTGAATGAACGAATGCTACTGACCCAGTATTTAATGTAGCTCATTACCTGTCACCATGAGGACAGCATGACAGCACTGGGTTGAGAATAAGGAGATACATAGTTTAGTTATGTTACCAACCAGTGTGACATGTAGTGAGTCATTTGACATTTGGAATCAGTGTTTCTTCTTTTGTAAAATAAGGGATTTTGGTTAGAATGTATGTCTCCTGTTTATAAAGTCTATAGTTTATCTGTTACCTAGACCAATTACCTTTGACTAAAACATTGCTATTGACAGATGGATTATATACATATTATCTCATGTGATTTTCATTCCTGTCCTGGGTTATCTCCATTTTATTGTGTTATTGAATATTTTCTCAATTTTGTGGGTATAGAAAACAAGGTGCCAAGAGATTAGGCAACTTGAGTCACCCGGCAAGTAAGTAGATTGAAGCCATGTCATTTTACTTAGAATCCAGAGCCCTGTCTTCTCTTCAGCTGCCTCCAACTTGAGAGTTAGGATGTTTAGGCTGCAAGTAAAAAAGCAGCTGAGTTAAAGTGGCTTGAGTAATAAGGGCTTATCATCTCACCTAATGAGAAGTCCAGAGGTAGGGTAGCTTCAGAGTTGTTCAGCAGCTCTGCATGAACCAGGTGCTTTCCATCTTTCTACTCTGCCTCCTCAGCACATCTCCTTTGTCACTTGTAGTTCTCATTATAAGGTGGTTGTGAATGTCCTTCAGGTACTAACACATCCACCATGTAAGAGGTGGGATTTCCTCTTGCATTTCTTTTTATCATAGAGGAACACCATTCTTGGAGGCTCCCATCAGTCCTCCCATTAGATCCCATTGCCCAGGATTGAATCCTATACTCATGACTTAGCTGTAAAAGAGTCTAGAAACGTGAATATTTGGTATTTGTACTCCTCACTCTATAATGAGAGGTGGGCTTTGACTTCATGGAAGCAATGGAGGGGTGTGTGTGTGTGTGTGTGTGTGTGTGTGTGTGTGTGTGTGTGTGTGTGTGTGTGTGTGTTAAGGGGCAGGGAACTGCTGGTGGCTAAGCAAGCAGTAGTGTCTTTCAGAATAGGTCAAATTGAGTCATAATTATTGTTACAACAAAACTGTCAGTAATGTTTAATGAGATGTTGGCTGAGCCCTGGCTTATTTTAGGCAAGCTTTGTATGATCAAATTCTGCAACAAGAACAATTATTGGATAATCCTTTGTAGCTTGTGTTGTTAAATATCAGTTCAGCTCTTACTGAGCCCATGGGTTCTGTGCGGCTACACACTGTCTTGTGTAGAACAAGCATCTCTGCTCTTGCTGAAGTGGCAGTATGGCCAAGTGGTTGAGAGCTTGTTGTCCAGAGAACTACTTGCCTGGGTTTGAACCCTGGCTCTAAGCATTGACTAGTCAGGTGACTTTGGACAAGTCACTTTACCAGTTTGGTTTCAGTTTCCTCATCTGTAAAGTGGGGGTAATAATGGTACAACCTCATGGTCTTGTTGTAACAATCAAATATGCAATATACAGTGCTTGTGCTAAGTTGCTTTCAGTTACGTCCGACTCTTTGTGACCCCAGGGACTGAAGCCCACCAGGCTTCTCTATCCATGGGATTCTCCAGGCAAGAATACTGGAGTGGGTTGCCATTTCTGTCTCTAGGGGATCTTCCTGACCAGGGATCGAACCTGCGTCTCTTATGTCTCCTGCACTGGCAGGCAAATTCTTTACCGCTAGTGACACCTGAGAAGCCCATGCAATATATACCAAGTACTTAATACCTGGCCCATAGTAAGAGATGAAAATATACTGACTGTTGTCTTACTATTATGTGATGGTATATTGGATTTAATTCTAAATAGTGTGAAGGCTCTGGCTTGGAATCTAATGTCTTTAAGCCCAAACTCCATCACTTTTTGACTGTGTAAGACCTCAAGAGAATCACTGGGCCTCCTGTTTTTAATCTGTGAAATGGGCATAATAATTCCTCAATTGCCAATCTCCACTGGGTTGTTGAGATGAAATCTACAAAAATGTGTTGTAAATGCTAAAAAATCACCCAAATGCAGAATACTATTCTAATTAATTTAGTTAAAAAAGAGAAAGTTGTTTACTGTATCCTAAGTTTCTTATCTGTTTTAACAGGAATTGGTGGTCACATGCAAACATACATATGTGCTCAATATCAGGCCCCATGATGAGGCTGCAGGTGAAATCCACACTGGGTTTGGATAACAGCCATACATGTTCTGCTAATAAGGACGACTCAACTCTTTTCTCCATCAGACTCATCTGGAGTGCCATTCAGAGTACAGTGAATATCAGACACTAAAGGAATAGAAGAGAGAGGCAATTTGTTAAATACTGTGGTCTAGCTCTGATGTATTTAGGCCTAGATTACATGGGCCAGCTCTTTGTGTTAAGTATATTCTGACAGAAAAGTAATGTTATTTCAATACTCTCCTAAGATCTTATCCCTTGATGTCCTCACAGCAAAGGCAAAGTGTATTGACCATGGGGAGGATGCAATACTGTTAGCTCCACATCACTGGGCAATATATCAGCTGGGTGCTTTTAACTGAAAAATTCCAATTCAAACTGGCTTTAACATTAAAGATATTTACTGGATCAGCACTTCCCTGTTGGCTCAGATGGTAAAGAAACTGCCTTCAATGCAGACCTGGGTTCGATCTCTGGGTTGGGAACATCCTCTGGATAAAGGAATGGCAACCCACTCCAGTATTCTTGCCTGGAGAATCCCATGAACAGAGTAGCTTGGCAGGCTGCAGTCCATGGGATCGCAAGGAGTCAGACACAACTGAATGACTAACATACACAAACACATACAAACACACACAGGATCACATGTCCAGAAATTCTGAGTTAAGTAGGGATCTAATTGAGAAACGCTGGGCTGGAAGAAGCACAAGCTGGAATCAAGATTGCTGGGAGAAATATCCATAACCCTTATGGCAGAAAGTGAAGAGGAACTAAAAAGCCTCTTGATGAAAGTGAAAGAGGAGACTGAAAAAGTTGGCTTAAAGCTCAACATTCAGAAAACTAAGATCATGGCATCTGGTCACTTCATGGGAAATAGATGGGGAAACAGTGTCAGACTTTATTTCTGGGGGGCTCCAACATCACTGCAGATGGTGATTGCAGCCGTGAAATTAAAAGACGCTTACTCCTTGGAAGGAAAGTTATGACCAACCTAGATAGCATATTCAAGAGCAGAGACATTACTTTGCCAACAAAGGTCCATCTAGTCAAGGCTATGGTTTTTCCAGTAGTCATGTATGGATGTGAGAGTTGGACTGTGAAGAAAGCTGAGCGCCAAAGAATTGATGCTTTTGAACTGTGGTGTTGGAGAAGACTCTTGAGAGTCCCTTGGACTGCAAGGAGATCCAACCAGTCCATTCTAAAAGAGATCAGTCCTGGGTGTTCTTTGGAAGGAATGATGCTAAAGATGAAACTCTAGTACTTTGGCCACCTGATACGAAGAGTTGACTCATTGGAAAAGACTCTGATGCTGGGAGGGATTGGGGGCAGGAGGAGAAGGGGACGACCGAGGATGAGATGGCTGGATGGCATTACCGACTCGATGGATGTGAGTTTGAGTGAACTCCGGGAGTTGGTGATAGACAGGGAGGCCTGGCGTGCTGTGATTCATGGGGTCGCAAAGAGTTGGACACGACTAAGCGACTGAACTGAACTGAGGGACCTAATTCAAGAACTATCCTGCCTTTTTGTGAGGCTTTATCCTCAGACTATAGTGAAATGGTTATATTAGTTCCAGTTCTCACATTTTCATGGGACACCCTCCAGAGGAATTGAAAAACCAAACTCAGCATTCTAAGCAAAAGTCCTGCAGTCATTTCGATCAGACCTCCTGGGTCACCTGCCACCCTGAACAGTGAGTGAAATCAATTGAAATGAGTGTGCTGAGTAGCTTAAGGTGCCTTCGGACTCGGTGGAATCAGCTTCCTTCCTGGTGGTGGTCTGCATGGAGGAGAGAGGTCAATGCCTAGAAATCAGGGTTCTCTTCCAAAGGAGAAAGAGGGGGAGGGGAAGATGGCTGCTAGGAAGTTTACCATACTAGATGTTTTGTCTGGGTCAGTGATTCTCAAAGTGTATTCTCGGGACCCCCAGGAGTCCCTGAGATCCTTTCAGGGGGGCCCTGAGGTTCAACCTATTTTCAAAATAATACTAAGATGTTGTTTGCCTCATTTAGGTTAGGAGTTTTACTGAGATATAGTTTACATACTATAAAATTCATCCATTTCAAGGGTATAACTTTAAGATAGTCACAGAATTGTGCAACCATCACCACAATCGGACAATCCCCCAAAGAAACCCTATGCCCTTTAATAGTCATACTTCCTTTTCCACCTAAACTTCCCAGCCCTAGGTAACTGCTGATCTACTTTTTGTCTCTATAGATTTGTCTGTTGTGGCCATTTGATGAAAATGAAGTCACATAATGATCTTTTGTGTCTGACTTCTTTCACTTGCATAATTGCTAGGCTCATCCACGTTATAGCATGTATCAGTATTTCTTTCCCTTTAATTGGTGAATAATATTCTATTGTATGGATAGATCACAGTTTACCATCAGTTGATGAAAATTTGGGTTGTTTCCACTTTTGGGCTATTTTGAAGAATGTTGCAGTGAATATTCTAGTAAAATTTGCCATTTTCCTTGGGTATATACCTGGGAGTGAAATTACTGGGCCATATAGTAACTCTGTTTAATCTTTTGAATTGAATAGTTTGCCAGACTATTCTCCCAAGCAGCTGCAACATTTTACATTTCCACCAGCAATGTATAAGGGTTTCAGTTTCTCCACATTCTTGTCAACACTTGTTATTATCTATTTGATTATAAACTGTCGTAGTGGGTGTGCAGTGATACCTTATTGTGGTTTTGATTTGCATTTCCTTGATGCCAATGATGTTGACCATCATTTCATGTGCTTATTGGCTGTTTGTCTATCTTCTCTGGAGAACTGTCTATTTGGATCCTTTGGCTATTTTAAAATTGGATTGTTGTTTTATTATTGAGTTCTAATAATTCTTTACATATTCTGGATACAGACTCCTTATTTAATAAATGATTTACAGCCATTTTTCTCATTCTGTGGGTTTTTTTAGTCTGATGGTGTCAAAATTTTAAAAATTTTGATGAAACCCAATTTATCTGTTTTTTCTTTTTTTTCCTTGTGATTTTTGTGTCATAGCTAAGTAACTGTTGCCTAAGGTCATGGGATTTATACCTGTGTCTTCTTTAAACAGTTTTATAGTTTTAGCTATTATATTTGGGTCTTTGATTCATTATTTTACTGATATGTGATTTGGATATCATAAATGTCACCATTTTAAAGTATAAAATTCAGTAGCTTTAGTATATTCACAATATATACTATATATACAGCCATCACTGCTAATTCCAGAACATTTTCATCATCCCCCAAAATAAAACTGTTCCTGTTAATAGTCACTCCCCATCTGATCCATTTTGAGTTAATTTTTATGTATGATGTGAGGTAGAGGTCCAACTTGATTCTCGTGCATGTGGATATCCAGTTGTCCCAGCAACATTTATTGAAAAAACTATTTTCCTTTATGTCACTCTTGTTGAGATGTTGATTGCCTTTTCCACGCTCATTCTCTCGTAAGTGAACAATGGAGTTTTCCAGAGGCTGGATAATATGTGCCATAACAACACATTAACTACAGAAGCAGATGGGAGAATCCAGCTGTCTTCTATTGAGCCAGACACTAAAGATGCTAAAAATGTAGAAAGTGCTACTGTTCTCAATTAATTGGCTTTATTTTGTAAAACAAAGCTATTTTTCATAAAAGAATGCTATTTATGTTCATGTGCAATGGGCTTGTTATTTTTTTAATGAATCAATTATTGATTATTTTAAAAAATTATCATCAGCAAATATTGAGATATACCACCCAAATAAACAAAAGTTCTCAATAGTGTAAAGGAATTTTGAGGCCAATAAGCTCAAGAATTGCTGGTTTTGGTGATTGTCAATTTACTGAACTTCCTGAAAAAATTTCAATAGTCCTAAGTAAAAGAACTACTCCTGTGCATCTTGGGTCTCCAGCACTGCAAATTATAAGTATTTGAAATGATGTCAGTTAGGTAAAAAATCCCAGTGTTGCATAAAAATGTGTATATGTATATTTGAAATTCTTAATATTAACCATATACCTCTGTGTGTGTGTGTACATTGCAATGTTAAGAGTAGAAGATCAAGGGCAGGCTCTTCTGTCATAAGCATTTCCCAATTGCACTTGCTCTCCAGCTGAATCTCATTTTTTTTCAACTCTAATAATTCGAAGTCTTACTTTGAGACCTCTCTTTTGATTATGGAAAATGTACAGCAACAGTGCATTGTGTTTAACATATAGACTGCTTGAATCAAGTCCCTCAGTCACTGAATTCTTAAGTTGTTACTTCTTGTACTCACTAGGCATTTTCGGAAGTCTTGGAAACATGGCAGGAATGGAAATATCAGGATTTGTTGCACAGAGAATCTGAGATTCACATGCATAAGTGACAGGCATTCGTAGCTAGCATGGTCCTCTCTCTGTTTCCACTTTGTGTGGGAAAGGAGGCAAGTTGCTCCTCCTATGAAATATCAGAGAGCTGGATGTGGAGTCCGTAGATGGGGGAAAATGGGATTATGATCAAGAGCCTTAGGGCAGGTTTTGCAGCTGAGATCTGAATTTAATTCAGGCTAAAAGGAGTTGGCGTTCAGCTCCTGGGAGGGACGTGTAAATGCTTCGCAGTTTCGGATAGTCACATGGATCTTCTGTGCCATTGTTAAAATGCATATTTCTGATTCAGGCGGTCCTGAGAAGGGCCTTGAAATTATGCATTTCCAGTACTCTTGCCTGGAAAATCCCATGGACAGAGGAGCCTGGTAGGCTGCGGTCCATGGGGTCACGAAGAGTCCGACACGACTGAGTGACTTGCCTTTCACTTTTCACTTTGATGCATTGGAGGAGGAAATGGCAACCCACTCCAGTGTTCTTGCCTGGAGAATTCCAGGGACAGGGGAGCCTGGTGGGCTGCCGTCTATGGGGTCACACAGAGTCGGACATGACTGAAATGACTCAGCAGCAGCAGCAGCAGCAGGTTTCTAGATGCCTTGTTCTCTGAACCACATTCGGAATAGTAAGGCTTTAATGGAAATTATCTATTTCATAGTAATATTAACTTCCTTGAGTGTGGAGCTTTTTGACCCTTAGCTCTCTGGATAATACCTCACCTGGCACATTTCCCTTGGTAGAGGGTCAGTGAATGTTTGAGCAGGTTGAGTGAATGAATGAGCGAATAAAGAAATCCATCCAGGTGTGTCTATCACAATAAACTGAAGTACCGATTAGACATTGATGCTGGAGATGAAATGCCTCCTTTTGGCTCCCATCCCCTGCCAAATCAAGAGATTGTTTTTCAAACAGGATTTCCTGTGATGACCAGTCTGATGAAGTGTCGAATGTCTGTGAGAGTGTTTATGGGGGCTCAGAGTTAATGAGAGAATTCTTGTCCCTCTGGGCCACGTTTCCCACTCTTGCCTTCCTGTATCCTGGACTCTTGGTGGCATTGTGGAGGAGCTCTGGCAACTCCTTGGCACAAACAAATCATTGTGTATAGAGCCAGCCATGTCTGGAAGATCCCAGAGGCATAGGAGGCCCAGCTGTTCTCACTGGCAGGAGTGACCTCAGGGGACTGTGACCCCAGAGGACAGTGGAAAAATGCCTTTGAGGTGTAATACAAGCTCTCAAGCTGTTTGTTTGGTGACTCTGCCTGAAGGTGCAGGAGGGAAGTGAGAGGATCACTCTGGGAAAAAATGAAGCTCATTCTAAAGGAAAAGAGCATTTGTATAGATCAAGCCATCATGCTTTTCAAAAGTGGATTAGTAAAGGTTTTTTGAAATAACTTCAATCTTAGTCAATAAGCATTTAAAAATATCTTCTATATACCAAGCACAGAGCTAGGAACTGGAGACAAAAAGAAAATAAAATCAGACCTCAAGAGGGTCACAGTCATTTGGAAGAAGAGAGACAAGATAATAATTCAAGGACAACATGACAGACATAGGGACAGGTGTATGGGTGGAGGACCAAGAGGAGGCATCTGTATCAGACTGGGGCATCAATCAGTATCTCTGGTATAGATGAGTCTTGATTAATAATTAAAGGGCAAGTGAAAATCAGTTCTTTGAAGAAGGGAAAAAGGCATGCAAAACACAGTGAGCTTGTGCTTGATATAAAACCCTGGGCATGGTCAGCGTGACTGGATGTAGAAATGAGGGGAGGGGGGAATCTTGGATTAGTCCCAGGTGGTTGGTTTCAGGGACAGGGGTCATGGTGTCACTGATACAGTACAGCCCACAAGTTTTGGGGATCCACTGGAAAATAAAAATCTGAGGCCTCTTGTCAAAAATTATTAAGAATTTCAAGATCACAGTGAAAGTGAAGTCGCTCAGTCATGTCCGACTCTTTGCGATCCCATGGACTGTAGTCTCCCAGGCTTCTCTGTCCATGGGATTTTCCAGGCAAGAGTACTGGAGTGGGTTGCCATTTCCTTCTCCAGGGGATCTTCCTGACCCAGGGATTGAACCCAGGTCTCCTGCATTGCAGGCAGACGCTTTACCATCTGAACCGCTAGGGAGGAGACCGTTAAACAAAGCATGGGTCCTTCTTAGCATGGATCCCACACCCACGAAGCTGATTCTGAGAAGACAGAATAAAGGAGAAGCAGATTAGGGGAGGAGTTTGGGCATGTAGACATCATAGTGCCTGTGGGGTATCGGGGTAGAGAATTCTCAGGTAGCCAGGCAAGAATACCAGAGTGGGTTGTGGTCCCAAAGGGAATGGCAACCTATTCCTGTATTCTTGCCTGGAGAATCCTGTGGGTAGAGGAGCCTGGTGAGCCCCAGTCTGTGGGGTTGCAGAGTCAGATATGACTGAGCAACTAACACACATACACAGTGGGAAATAAGGAATGAAAGTCAGCAGAGATGTCTGACCTGGAGACACAGAAAAGAGAATTCTGGGTATTCATGCAAGTGGTTGTAGAAGTCATGTGGTATGAAAAGAACTATTACATGAGTCTTACTTTTTTGTCTGTCTTTCTGTTTGGGGCATCCTTGTAGATCAAACCAATGGAGTTTGAGTTTTTGGAATTGTTTCCAAGAGTGCTTGATCATATTCCCTTTGTTTGGCAGTTCCCACCTGAATGAGAGCTTCTCCATTTTATTTTGCAAATAGAGCAGCTGCCTCAGAGGTCTCAGTGGAAAAGCACTTTCCTTCTCTTAATTTTCATTTTCTAGCTTGGACTAACAAATGACAAAATGTCCTCTTCAAGCAATAAGACTCTGAGTTACAAAACATAGAACTTTCACTCTAGGGAAGTTACCCTTTGAGACAGTGCCATGGACATTATATAATACATTTTAAAATCCTGTCAAAAGGATACAAACTTGAAGTAAACATGTCATGGTTATGCTGCAATAATTTATCTTTACTATTTATGTGTCTCAGTTCAGTTCAGTTCAGTCGCTCAGTCGTGTACGACTCTTTGCGACCCCATGAATCGCAGCACGCCAGGCCTCCCTGTTCATCACCATCTTCCGGAGTTCAGTCAGACTCATGTCCATCGAGTCCATGATGCCATCCAGCCATCTCATCCTCGGTCGTCCCTTTCTCCTACTGCCCACAATCCCTCCCAGCATCAGAGTCTTTTCCAATGAGTCTCAGATATATCCAATGGCAAATTTTGTTTCCTGTTTAGTTTCCAGGAGATTATTGTGAATGTTGATTAAAATAAATTCAAGGTCTGTAAGATCCCTCAAAGAAATAATTTAATATTGGTAACATGATTTGGATATTAGATGTATGATAGAGCTTTGTCTGAATACATCTATTATTATGCTAAGGTTTTAAATATGATTATTCTGTTGCAGGGGAAGCAATTAACATATTAACAGATTACGATTTGGTCTATTACCTCTCATTTCAGAAGTGTAATTTGCATCTTTGAGGCACTAGGCCATAATGGTGAATGTTAGTGTGAAAAGGATTGACTGAATCAGAATTTTCACATGCAAACTGTGAAAATTTGAATACAATATCAGTTACAAATGGATTGATAATAAAATTAAGCAATCTTAAAAAAATCAGTAACTAATTAACTTTTTTAATAGAAGAGAGGACGAAAGCCTAATCAATAAATTGGCTAGTAATTTTTCCTTGATGTTATTAGCTTATGTTATTTTTGAGGGCTGGGTTTTACATGTATGCCTGCCCATTGTTCTGAAAATAATGCTAGTCTTTGTGATCTTTATCATATGTAGGTATCATCTACAGTGTTATGATGTTGGGAATTATTGGTTCTTTATTTAGCAACATTTTTCTCTCTGTTCATGTGCCTCTTGATTTTCTTGAGTAGTATACTCATAATATGAATTAGTTGATTAAATTGAGATCCAGAGGTGTAATTTGCCTGAATTTGCCTATTTAGCAAAATTAGGATGAGATATGGTGTCTTGGGGAGAAGGCAATGGCACCCCACTCCAGTACTCTTGCCTGGAAAATTCCATGGACGGAGGAGCCTGGAAGGCTGCAGTCCATGGGGTTGCAAAGAGTCGGACACCACTGAGCGACTTCCCTTTCACTTTTCACTTTCATGCATTGGAGAAGGAAATGTCAACCCACTCCAGTGTTCTTGCCTGGAGAATCCCAGGGACTTGGGAGTATGGTGGGCTTCCGTCTATGGGGTCGCACAGAGTCGGACACGACTGAAGTGACTTAGCAGCAGCAGTAGCATGGTGTCTTGGATTATTGCTAAATACTACCGTTATTGTGTTTTTGAATCTTTTTTGGTAGTCTAAAGGATATAATTCTTTTCCACTGACAACTGTTAATAACACAGGGAGAAAACCTCACAATGACCACATTTCTGGGTAAAGAAGGTAAATTGATTTCTTAAGTGTCATCTAAGGACCGCAGTTTTAGTTCTCTACTTTTCTGTAGTCAATATGTGCCTTAATGTAGCTCAATGTACCTCCAAATGAAAATTACCATCAGTTGTTCAGGTATTTTTGAATATTTTGCCATCTAACATTCCTACACAATTAAAAGAGATCTTCCTTTTCCCTTTATAAGTTTGGCATGGGACAGACATTGCGTGTATTTTGAACTTTAAAAAAAATTACAAAGGGAAAGAAAAGAGGATGGTGTCATAGAATTATCTATTTATCCAAAGTAAATTTACCTTGTAGTCTTCGGATTGACTCTGGAAGTCAGTTCTTAGTAATCCTAGGCCATGGTATTTAGAAAACTTCTAGAAAAATATGAAAATAAAGTTTTTTTTGTTTAGGTACTAGCTATGTCCTTGTCAGACTCTGTTTGTTTTGAGGGCTTAGGAAGAAGCGTAATAAAATCTCTGGAGTCAGAGGAGGAAAAAACACTGTATACCACCTGGAGCTGAGTCAAGGATAACTTCACTTAACTTTTGTGTTTCCAAACCTCAAGGGAGATTATTTCTGCTAGGGGATCATGGTGGTAGGGGATGGGGGTTGGTCACCTTGACAGACACCTTTTGTCTCCATGTTTGGAGACATAGGGTTTTCACCAGGTGTAGATGGCACCTTCTTGGTTCAGTGCTGATTAAAAGGAAAAAAAAGGGAGGAAAAGTTGTACAGTAATTCAAGGGCAGCCACGAAGTCTGAGTTTGCAGTGCCAGCAGCAGTGTGGTAATTTGAGAATAGCAAATTAGAAGGACAAAGCAGATTTTAATCATATGCCACAGAGAGGAAGGTGGTTTAGGTTTATCTCCAAATTGTACCTTCATTAGAGTAAGGGAGGTTTTTAATGCTGTAATCCAATGTTTATTGTTAAAGATTTCTTTGTTTCTTTCCTCCAGTGTTTCTTTAGCACACTCACTGGGTGGGAAATGCCAGCTTTTTTCCCATCAGTGAACTCAGCAGTTGTTAAATATAAAACATTTTCTTGATGTTATTGGAAATAGAATGAGGGAGAAAGAGACAGAGCTTGAGATTCAAGAGCACTACCCTTTTGGAGACTTTAGTCTGAAGGCAAAATTGTCCTATTCCATCCTTTCTGTCCATCCATCCATCCATCCATCTGTCAACCCATCCACCCACTTCTCCACTCATTCATCCAATAGCACCTCTCTAAGGACTGGTCTGGGTACCAGAGATAAAATGGTAAGTAAGAATATGGTCCTTTCCAGTCTGGTAGAGAAGACAGACACATAATTTCAAGATGGTACTGTTATGATTGAAGAACACTAGGATATTACTGGAGCAGAGAGAGAAACCAAGGTATCACTTAGGGGAAGGTATAACCCTCCTTTAATCTCTAGTCACCCTCTGCTAAAGTCACTACTCCTCAAAAGGGTGGATCACAGATATTTTCTTTGAAATGGATCACAGATATTTTCTTACTCCCATTTAAATGCAAATAAGAGCATCTTGAAGAACTTTGTGCTTCTGCTTGCAGATATCTCAGCAAAAGTTGTACCTTGCTATAAAAGGTAATTTCAAGAGAAGTCGCACATCTCCTTTCCTGCTTTCTACTGGGTCTTCATCCTCACAGTGTCTCCTGTATAGAAATTCTGGAGCAGCCACTGGGGCTCCCAGTGCAGCCTCAGCAGACCAGGGAAGATTTTCTGGAGGATATCATGGCTTAGATGAGTTTAAAGAAAAAGTAAGCATTGTCTGGCTGACAGACTGGGGGAATGTGATGAGAAGGCGGTATAGTTAGGGAAAGAAGGGCCTCTGGCAGAAGGCTGTGCATAGGAAAAGGCATAGTATTTGTGAGGAACTTGGAGAAATGCATTGATTTTATAGGTCACCAGATAAGTCCATAATATGCAGTGGGGAGCTGGCAATTATGTGATCAGACTGTGCAGACAATGGAATGGACAGCTGGAGTCTAGAAAACAGTACTGGCTACTGTTGACTACAGAATAATTAGGACAGCCCTACTGAGGCATGGTATGTATGGTTCAATGACCATTGCCATTGTTTTGCAGGGTCAGCTTGACTACTGTACCAGGGCAAAAGAGTGTTTTGTCTCGGACACTACCCCAAGGAACACTGGAGGTTTCAACTTCTTAGCTGAGGTTTTACACTTTGATGTGCTGTTGAGAGTGGCAGTGGTTCCATGATCCGTGATCTTCAGTGATGAAGCAAATCTTTCTTAATTACAGATCAGGACGTTGACAGGCTTTTCAAAAGCATCCCTTTAACGTGTTGTGAGCTAACTTGCTTCAGTCGTGATCGACTCTGTGCGATCCCATGGACTGTAGCCTGCCAGGCTCCTCTGTCCATGGGATTTTCTGGGCAAGAATACTGGAGTGAGTTGCCACGCCCTCCTCTAGTGGGTCTTCGTGACTCAGGTGTCAAAACTGCATCTCTTTTGTCTCCTGATTTGGCAGGTGGGTTTTTTTTTTTTTTTACCACTAATGCCACCTGGGAAGTCCTTTAACCTGTTCAGTTCAGTTCAGTCGCTCAGTCATGTCTGACTCTTTGCAACCCCATGAACTGCAGCATGCCAGGTCTCCCTGTCCATCACCAACTCCCAGAGCCTATCCAAACTCATGTCCATTGAGTCGGTGATGCCATCCAACCATCTCATCCTCTGTTTTCCCCTTCTCTTCCTGCCTTCAATCTTTCCCAGCATCAGGGTCTTTTCCAATGAGTCAGCTCTTCGCATCAGGTGGCCAAAGTATTGGAGCTTCAGCATCAGTCCTTCCAATGAACACCCAGGACTTATCTCCTTTAGGACGGACTGGTTGGATCTCCTTGCAGTCCAAGGCACTCTCAAGAGTCTTCTCCAACATCACAGTTCAAAAGCATCAATTCTTTGGCGCTCAGCTTTCTTTACAGTCCAACTTTCACATCCATACATGACTACTGGAAAAACCATAGCCTTGACTAGATGGACCTTTGTTGACAAAGTAATGTTTCTGCTTTTTAACATGCTGTCTAGGTTGGTCATCACTTTCCTTCCAAGGAGTAAGCGTCTTTTAATTTCATGGCTGCAGTCACCATCTGCAGTGATTTTGGAACCCAAAAAATAAAGTCTGACAATTTTCCCCCATCAATTTACCATGAAATAATGGGACCAGATGCCATGATCTTAGTTTTCTGAATGTTGAGCTTTAAGCCAACTTTTTCACTCTCCACTTTCACTTTCACCAAGAGGCTTTTTAGTTCCTCTTCACTTTCTGCCATAAGGGTGGTGTCATCTGCATATCTGAGGTTATTGAGATTTCTCCCGGCAGTCTTGATTCCAGCTTGTGCTTCATCCAGCCCAGCATTTCTCATGATGTACTCTGCATATAAGTTAAATAAGCAGGGTGACAATATACAGCCTTGACGTACTCCTTTTCCTATTTGGAACCAGTCTGTTGTTCCATGTCCAGTTCTAACTGTTGCTTCCTGACGTGTATACAGGTTTCTCAGCAGGCAGGTTAGGTGGTCTGGTATTCCCATCTCTTTCAGAATTTTCCACAGTTGATTGTGATCCACACAGTCAAAGGCTTTGTCATAGTCAATAAAGCAGAAATAGATGTTTTCCTGGAACTCTCTTACTTTTTCGATGATCTGGCGCATGTTGGCAATTTAACCTGTTAGGGTAGTCCTAAGTCCAGCCAGAGAGGACCTGATGGAACTAGCTGTGGGGGCTTCTGGAAATAAGTATTGAACAGGGGTGCGAGGAATTGAAAAAGCCTCTTTCTGTACTTTATTTACATTAGCACTCTCCAGTAGAACTTTTGTGATGATGAAACTGTTCTAGATTTGTGCTGTTCATTTGGTAACCACTAGTCTCATGTGGCTTTTGAACACTTAATGTGTGACTAGTGTTACTGAGGAACTGAATTGTCAATGTTAATTAATTTAGTTATTAACAACTAAATTTAAATAGTTACATGTGCTAGAGGCTGTCATACTGAACAGCATAGTGTTAGCCTCTTAATGGTGGTTAATGGTGCCTCTCTTGAATGAGAGACATTGAAAGTCAGGGTGGGAATAGTATGGGAAAACTTTTCTGCTTTTCTCTCTGTACTTCCATACCATTTGAACGTGTGTATATGCAGGTCAGGAAGCAACAGTTAGAACTGGACGTGGAACAACAGACTGGTTCCAAATAGGAAAAAGAGTACATCAAGGTTGTATATTGTCACCCTGCTTATTTAACTTACACGCAGAGTACATCATGAGAAACGCTGGGCTGGAAGAAGCACAAGCTGGAATCAAGATTGCTGGGAGAAATCTCAATAACCTCAGATATGCAGATGACACCACCCTTATGGCAGAAAGTGAAGAGGAACTAAAAAACCTCTTGATGAAAGTGAAAGAGGAGACTGAAATAGTTGGCTTAAAGCTCAACATTCAGAAAACTAAGATCATGGCATCTGGTCCCATCACTTCATGGCAAATAGATGGGGAAACAGTGGAAACAGTGTCAGACTTTATTTTGGGGGGCTCCAAAATTACTACAGATGGTGATTGCAGCCATGAAATTCAAAGACACTTACTCCTTAGAAGAGTAATTACCAACCTAGACAGCATGTTAAAAAGCAGAGACATTACTTTGTCAACAAAGGTCCATCTAGTCAAGGCTGTGGTTTTTCCAGTAGTCATGTATGGATGTGAGAGTTGGACTGTGAAGAAAGCTGAGAGCTGAAGAATTGATGCTTTTGAACTGTGGTGTTGGAGAAGACTCTTGAGAGTCCCTTGGACTGCAAGGAGATCCAACCAGTCCATTTTGAAGATCAGTCCTGGGTGTTCTTTGGAAGGAATGATGCTAAAGCTGAAACTCCAGTACTTTGGCCACCTGATGCGAAGAGCTGACTCATTGGAAAAGACCCTGATGCTGGGAGGGATTGGGGGCAGGAGAAGGGGACGACAGAGGATGAGATGGCTGGATGGCATCACCGACTCGATGGATGTGAGTCTGAGTGAACTCCGGGAGTCGGTGATGGACAGGGAGGCCTGGCGTGCTGCGATTCATGGTGTTGCAAAGAGTAGGACATGATTGAGCAACTGAACTGAAGCATGTGTTGGTGGTGGTGTAGTTGCTTAATCGTGTCTGACTCTTGTGACCCCATAGACTGTAGCCTGCCAGGCTTCTCTGACCATGGGATTCTTCAGGCAAGAATACTGGAGTGGGTTGCCATTTCCTTCTCCAAGGGAACCATGTGTTACTTTGTATTTATAAAAACTATATTACATTCTGGAAAAGGCAAAACTATCGTGACAGTGTCTGCTCACAGTTAACACCCCTAGGGATTATACCTCCATTGCTTGAACTTTGTGGTCTTGGACAGACCAAAGTTCATACCTCAGCCCACTGCTTACTGTCTGTGTGTCCTGGGGTGGGATGCATTTCTTGGCCCATTCTCCCAACCCATAAAATCGGGATATTAAGTCCCCATTTCGTAGGGCTGTTTCTGAGGATTAAATGAAATGAAAGATGCTTTTTATCATCATGATATTTTTGCCTTTTCCAGTTTTTTGTCAATTCTTTCAAATTTTCTACATAGACAGTCATGTCATCTGTGAACAAAGACCGTTTTATTACTTTCTCCCAATCTTTCTCTTGCCTTTTGCACTGGGAAGGACTTCTATTATAGTATTGAAAAGGAGTGGTGAGAGGGGACTTATTGATCTTAGAGGGAAATCTTTGAGTTTCTCGTCATTGAGGATGGTATGAAATGTAGACTTTTTGTAGATTTTTTTTTTAAATTAAGTTGGCAAAGTTCCCTTCTATTCTGAGTTTACTAAGAGTTTTTATCATGATTGGATGCTGGATTTTGTCAAGGTTTTTCTGCATTTATTGAAATAGTCAAGTGATTGTTTTCTTTTTTAGTTTGTTCTTGTGATGGATTGCATTCACTGATTTTGGAATTTGATCTTGCTTTACATACCTGGGATGAATACCACTTGAACTGGGTCGTCTAATGATTTAGACAAAAGATATTAGCTCCTAACACTTGTCATTACAGATAAATAAAACAACACATCTCAAATCAATTATTTTCCCCCCATTGTTTATTTTGGAGGTGATATCTTTCCTCTTTTTTTTTTTATATCGTTGGCAGATAATTACTATAGAGCACATACTATCAGTTCAAACAATACAAAAGATGCTTTTTTCTTTATTTTTTTATTGAAGAATAATTGCTTTACACAATTTTGTTGTTTTCTGTTAAACCTCAACACGAATCAGCCATAGGTATACATATATCCCCTCCCTTTTGAACCTGCCTCCCATCTCCCTCCCCATCCCACCCCTCTAGATTGATACAGAGCCCCTGTTTGAGTTTCCTGAGCCATACAGCAAATTCCCATTGTCTATCTGTTTTACATATGGCAATGTAAGTTTCCATGTTACTCTTTCCATACATCTCACCCTTATCCTCCCTTCTCCCCATGTCCATAAGTCTATTCTCTATGTCTGTTTCTCCATTGCTGCCCTGAAAATAAATTCTTCAGTACCTAAATAATACAAAAGATTCTTAAATGAAAAATAAATGTTCCTCTAACACAACACCCCAGACACATTCCTCAGAAGCCACCACTCTCCAAGGACTTTTTTTTTTTTTTTGGTACATCCTTTCAGAATTTTCAGAAAACAGTAATAATTTCCTTTTATTAGGGACTAATAACAACCCTATTGATGTGTAGTTTGTAGGGCCAGGGGACCTAGAGACTTTTTTTATATGGCTAGCTTGGCTGACACCTCTAGAACTAGAGGTAAGGTGCACTGGGTTTTTGTCTTAGGCTCCACATGCTCTCAGAAATGTCGGGGTCTGCTTAATATTTCAACCCCTTTATTCTCTTTGGTGGGCTTGTTTTTGTGCTGGATGACTGATAGTTACATCCTGGATATTTGGGAGTATCCTTACTGCTTCCATTGTGTCATTTTATTTTTCTCCTTGTAGCTTGACTGGAATAAATAAGGAACCTATCTGTTCTCTTCACCTTCTCTGTTCACCTCTATGTCCTGCAGACTTAGGATGTCTTCTGAGAGGACCTTTCCTCCCAAAGACCCTGTTTAAGATTCCACTCCCTCAGTGATGTGTGAAGAACAGTCAGAAGTGCTGAAAGACATTTGACATGTGAGATTCATTCTGGGGAATAGTGACTTATTTAGATCCCAGAGGACCCCAGTCAGTGAGGGGCAAGAAGAAAGGAAACTTGGCCTGAGGATAAAGGGGAGCAGAAAGGGAAGGTGAAGGCATTTGTTCAGCAGGTGTGTGAACGTGCCTGGCAGTGAAGGTATTGGGTGCCTCTGTGACCACGGTGGTTCCTATGAATGTTTTTTTTTGCAGGAGGGAAAAGAAACATTTTACAGTCACAGTTGATCAGCCAGTAAGCATTCACTAAACCAACAAAATTTTAATGCCTCATCACATACACTATCTGAGTCTTCTCTGCACTAATAAGTGATTAAATCAAGATTATAGGATACAAGGTTAATATAAAAAAAAATCAATCTCTTTCCTATATACCAGCAATGAGCAGTTTAATTTGAACTTAAATCATAGTATGTCACTTAAATACACTTAGATAAGTATGTCACTTAGATACACAGAAAAAACAGTGATATTAACCAAGCTCACTTAAACGATGTCCTAGAATGAAGCTGAAAGAGCTATGAAAATGGAAATCTAGATGCCTGGGTCCTAGTCCTTTGTCATTCACCAGGTTAAGCGAATCCCTTCTCTTTTCTGGACCCCAGATGCTCCCTGAGAAAGCTGCAGGCATTGGGCTAAAAATCTAAAATCTTTTCCAACTTTCTAAGCCTTCTCTGAGAATAAAGGCACATATTTCTTCTCCAAAATATCTTATTTTTTTTCTTTGTAGAGCAGTTTTAGGCTCACAGCAACATTCAGAATAAGGTACAGAGATAGATTTCCCTTGTACCCTTCATCCCTGTATATGCAGAGCCTCCCCCATATCAGTGTCTTCCACCAGAGTGTTACGTGTGTTGTAACTAAAACTGATAAACCTACATTGATACATCATTAAAATCCAAAATCCAGAGTTTACATTAGGGTTCACTCGTGATTTTATACATTCTGTGGGTTTGGACAGGTTTATATTAACATGTATCCATCATTAAAGTATCATATAGAATAGCTTCATTCTGTGCTTTCTGACTATACATCTCTCCTTTTTCTACCCCAAGCAACCACTCAGCAGAAAGGGGCCTTGCGAGAGGCGCAGGTTTCCACCATGGCTGACCAGGCATCTGCTCTTCAGGAATTTAAATAGAGACACCCAGACAGCCTTCAACATGGCACTGCGGGGTGGGTTTATCCCTGATGCAAGTTCCTGGTAGATATTTTGAGCAGTTGTGAATTATTTAGGTGCTGAGGCAGAAACACTTCCTTGAATTGAATCCTGAGAATTGTGCATGAAATTGAAGTCAAGAGGTTTGACAGTTATTTATTTATTTTTCCTGTTAACAAATGGGGAAAAAGCCTTATGTTTCATCTCTTACTTCTCTTTCGTGGCTCTCCAAGTGGCCTCTTGGCACTTTGTGAATCTTCTTACTTTTATTATATTGTATTTTGCAAAATGCCTGAGAGCTGTTTTCACCATCCTGGGTGCCCTGAGAGTGCTCAGCTTGATCCGCTTTCCCACCAGGAGAGAGAAATGAGGTCTAATGAGCCCCTCATCATGGCAAACTTCCTCCTCCTCCTCTGGGCCCTCTGCGAGCCTCACTGCTTTTGCTCCTCCTGGGCTCTTGTGCTATTTGGGGATCGATTGAACTATTATTGTGAATTTATACACACATTATATGTTGTAAAATGCCTCATATTCAATTTACCAGTCTTTTCTCAAGTAAGTCGTCAACTAGGGAAGGAGAAAAACTCATAAGAATGTAGGTCCAACCTGCTGGCTTATCCTAGTGGATTAACCTGGTGAGGACAGAACTTGTAAGAGGGACGAAGTGCATCTTCTTAATGAGGGTTGGTGCTGGTCAGCGTCTCTGAGAGGGATCCTCCCATGTTTTCACGTCTTTTTTTTTTTTTTTTTGGGCTGTGTCACTTGGCTTGTGGGATCTTAGTTCCCAGACCAGGGATCAAACCCAGGGCCAGAGCAGTGAGAATACTGAGTCCTAACCACTCGAGCCAGGGAATTACCCCGTCTTTTTTTTAAAAAACAGTTTTATTGAGATACACTATACATACCATACAAATCACCCATTTGAGGTGTATAATTCAGTGATTTTTAATATATTCACAAGGTTGTGCAGCCATCACCGCAGTCAGTTTTAGAGCATTTCATCACCCCCAAAAGAAACACCAGACCACTGAGCCATCACTCCCCACCTACCCCTCAGTTTCCCCCAGCACAACTAATCTACTTTCTGTCTGTATAGATTTGCCTATTCTGGACATTTCATCTACATAGAATTATAAGATATAAGGTCTTTGTGACTGACATCTTTCAGTTAACATAATGTTTTCCAAGTTCATTCATGTTATATCAGTACTTCATACTTTTATCAGGATGTTTCAGTAAACTTATTTCTTTTCATTGCCAGATAATATTCTATTTATGGATATACCAGTTTGTCCATTCATTTTTTGAGGGACATTTGAGTTGTGTCAATTTTTTGGCTGTTAGGAATAATGCTGCTTTTAGCATTTGTGTGCAAGTTTTTGTGTGGACATGTGTTTTCATTTACCTCAGAGTAGAATTCCTGGTTCATGTGGTGACCCTATGCTTAAGTTTTAAGGAACTAGCAGACTGTTATTCACAGTGACTGGACTGTTTTACATTCTTGCCAGCAGTGTATGAGGGGTCCATTTCCTCCACATTCTCACCATAGCATTGTTATTATCTGACTTGTTGACTGCACCTATCCTAGTGGGTATGAAGTGGTCAAGTGGTTTGGGTTTGCACAAGTGGTGGCTTCTACTGTATTTTGACAACAACTTTTTATATATATTTATTTTTGGTGAGAAAACTTTAAGTTCTATCCTCTTGGCGTATTTCAGATATGTAATACAGTATCATGACTATAATCACTATGTCTACCATTAGATTCTCAGGCCTTATTCATCTTATAGATGAAAGTATGTACCCTCTGCCTACTGCTCCGTATTTTCCTTAGCTCCTGGCAACTACTTTTTACCTGTTTCTCTGAGTGTCACTTTCCCCTCCCACCCCGGCTTCCCATATAAGTGATACTATGCAGCTGTTGTTCTCTGATTTATTTCACTTAGAAAAGTGTTCTCAATTTTTATTCATGTTGTTGCAAATGGCAGGATTTTTTTCTCTCTCATTGCTGAATAATATTTCCATTGTTACGTATATATATGTATTCCCTGATGAACTCTTAGGTTGTTCCTATATCTTGGCTGTTGTGAATAATACTTCCGTGAACATGTGGGTACAGTTATCTCTTCAACACTCTGCTTTCAAGTCCTCTTGGATGTATATGCAGAAGTGGGATTGTTGGGTCATATGGTAGTTATGGTGCTGGACAAGACTCTTGAGAGTCCCTTGGACAGCAAGGAGATCAAACCAGTCCATTCTAAAGAAAATCAACCCTGAATATTCACTGGAAGGACTGATGAGGAAGCTGAAGTTCCAATACTTTGGCCACATGATGCAAAGAGCTGACTCATTGGAAAAGACCCTGATGCTGGGAAAGACTGAGGGCAGGAGGAGAGGGGGTGACAGAGGATGAGATGGTTGGATGGCATCATCTATTCAATGGACATGAGTTTGAGCAAACTCTGGGAAATAGTGAATGACAGGGAAGCCTGGTGTGCTGTAGTCCGTGGGGTTGCAAAGAGTCTGGACATGATTGAGTGACTGAATAACAAATGGCAGTTGTATTTAAAAAGTTGTTTTTATTGAAGTGTAGGTGATTTACAACATTGTGTTAGTTTTAGGTATATACCAGAGTGATTCAGTTACATACATATATTTATTTTTCAGATTATTTTCCATTATATGTTATTATGAGATATTGAATATAGTTCCCTGTGGTTTAGTTGCCAAGTTGTGTCTGACTTTTGCAACTCCATGGACTGTAGCCTTCCAGACTCCTCTGTCCATAGGATTCTCCAGGCAAGAATATGGAGTGGGTTGCCATTTCCTTCTCCAGGGAATCTTCCGGACCCAGATTTTTTACTGACTGAGCTACCAGGGAAGCCCCCTGGGCTATACAGTATAGTGTTACAGTACCCTGTGCTATACAGTAAATTTTTGTTGCTTATTTATTTTATATATAGTAGTGTGTATCTGTTAATCCACATTCCTAATTTGCCACCCTTTCCTTCTTTCCCCTTTGGTCACCAAAAATTTGTTTCTGTTCCTGTGAGTCTGTTTCTGTTTTGTATATATAAATTCATTTATATTAGTTTTTAGCATCTGTGTAAATGCTATCATCATATAGTACAATATTTGTCTTTCTCTATCTGACTGACTTCACTTAGTTTGATAATCTCTAGGTCCATCCATGTTGCTGCAAATGACAATATTTCATTCTTTTTTTATGGTTGAGTAATATCCCATCTTAAACCAACCGTCTATTGATGGGAATTTGGGTTGTTTCCATGTCTTGATAATAAAGTTTGAACTTAGGCAGTTGGATGTTCTGCTGGGAGTTAATATTGAAACAGGCGAGGAGAGTGTCTATCATTGGAACCCTCCTCTCCTCAGGCAGCCTCACACCCATGGGACAGCCCTCATCCTGGAGCTTTTTCTGTCTGTAGGTCTGGGGGAGGGAGCGGATCATGACTGAACCACTGCTTCAGGCCTTCACTCTGTTAGCCGCCTTCAGAGTAGGCCTTCTGCTTTATTGGTCATTCTTAATTATCCCTGACTCAGAAGAAACATGAAGATTTAAACCAATTTGTTTTTAAAATTCAATTACAGATGTTATCCTTTCATAACTATAACCTAGGTTATGAAAGTTTCTTAAGTCACAAGTGTTTTTATGAGGATACTGTATGTTAAGCCCTCGGCACAGAAGAAAGTATGTGTTTTCCAGCTTTCCTGTGTCCTCAGAAATGAGCGAATAAACTGAGCTATAATCCTTGGAAATATTTTTTTTTAATTCTTGTGACAGTTGTAGATTCATATGCAGTTGTAGGAAATAATACCAAGAGATACCATACTTAGGCTGTTTAGCTGTGGGAGAAAATGAAGATTTACTGAGAGATTGGAAAATAACTCTGGAAGCATGCCAAGAATTTCAACTATTTCTGCTGCCATCAGCTCCTTGCTTTTCCTGGGGTGAGGACCGTATGACCCAACAGTCAAATAAGCTGCTCTCAAGGAGTGGTTACTTATTGGCAGCAGCTCCTCAGGGTTGCGATTTCTCTTCTTCAAGTAGACAAACCTCATAGCAGCACCCACCCCTCTCTTCCTTCTCCTTGTTCTTAAGGGTCAGTTGCTAATACTGAATCTTTCCTGTCATGACTGCTGCTGCCGCCCCTAATCTGTTGCACCTTAAAAAGACGTTAAGCCTGCCAAAGATATTTTAACTTAGACCTGCTCACACTGGGAAAAAATCCTCTAAATGAGGCAAGGAATGTAAATAAGCTAATGAATATAAAATTGGTCAGGGCAGTACCTGGCATTATCTTTTGAGTTTCTTTCATTGACTCGACACATATTTATAGAATTATAACTGTGTTAGATACTGTTTGAGATGCTAGGAGTACAATTAGAAAAGAAAAAAAACACAGAAATTTCTGCCCTCATTTAGCTTATATTCTCCCTAAGGGAGACCACAAAATTATAACAGAAAACAGCCAAAAGTAAAATGCTCTATCAAAAGTTGGGAGTGGGGGCAAAGTGGTGAGGGAGAAGGAGTGGAGATGGATTCCACTAAAAAAAAAAAACCTCTTTTAATACAATGCTGTACATCACATAGAAAGATTGAAGGCAAAAGGAGAAGGGAGTGGCAGAGGATGAGATGGTTAGATAGCATCACCGACTCAACAGACATGAATTTGAGCAAACTCTGTGAGATAGTGGAGGACGCAGGAGCCTGGTGTGGTACAGTCCAACTCTATGCAAAGAGTTGAACACAACTTACTGACTGAACAACAATTGTATCACATCCCCAGGACTTATTTATCCTATAACTGAAAGTTTGAACATTTTGACCCCCTTTCACCCATTTCACACCCCTGTCCCTCTTACCTCTCACCTCTGGCAACCACTTATCTGTTCTATGTGGGAGTTTGGCTTTTTGCTTTTTAGATTTCTCATATACGTGAAACCATACATTATTTGTCTTTTTCTGTTTGACTTATTTCACTCAGCACAATACCCTCCAAGTCCATCCATGTTGCATATGGCAAAATTTCATTCGTTTTTTATGGCTGAGTAGTATTCCATTGTGTGTGTGTGTGTGTGTGTGGTTGTGTGTATGTGTATGCTGTCTTGTTTATCCATTCTTCTGTTCATGGACACTTAGGTTGCTTCCATATCTTGGCAGTTGTAAATAATGCTACACTGAACACCAGCGTGCATGTATCTTTTCAAGTTAGTTGATGTTTGTTTTGGATATATACCCAAGTATGGGATTGCTGGGTCTCATGGTAGTTCTATTTTTAGTTTTTGAGAAGCTTCCATACTGTTTTCCACTGTTGCTGCACCAATTTGCATTCTCACCAGCAGTGTATGAGAGTTTCCTTTTTGCCACATCTTTGCTGACATTTGTTATTTGTGTTCTTTTAATGATAGCCATTCTGACAGGTGTGATATAATACTGCGGTTTTGATTTGCATTTCCCTGATGGTTAGTAATGCTGAGCATCTTTTCATGTGCCTGTTGGCCATCTGCATTTCTTCTTTGGAAAAATATCTATTCAGTTCTTCTGCCAATTTTTTAATCAGGTTTTTGTTTTTGTTTTGATGTTGAGCTATTTATATTTGTTGGGTATTAACCCCTTATCAGTCAAATCATTTGCAAACATTTCCTCCCACTCAGTAGACTGTCTTTTCCTTTTGTCAGTGGTTTCCTTTATTATGCAAAACTTTCAAGTCTAATTAAGTCCCATTTGTTTATTTTTGCTTTTGTTTTCTTCAGGAGATAGATCCAAAAAATATTGCTGATTTATGCCAAAGAGTGTTCCACCTCAGTTTTTCTGTAGAAATTTTATATAGTATCTGGTCTTTCATTTAGGTCTTTAATCCATTTTGAGATTTTTTTTTTTTGTATGTGGTATTAGAGAATGTTCTGATTTCATTCTTTTCCATGTAGCTGTCCAGTTTCCCCAGAATGACTTACTGGAGAGTGTATTCTCTCCATTGTATATTCTTGTCTCCTTTGTCTTAGATTAATTGACTATAAGTGAGTGGGTTTATTTTTGAACTTTATATTGTGGTTCCATTTATTTGTATGTTTGTTTTCATGCCAGGACCATACTGCTTTGATTACTGTATCTTTATTGTATAGTCTGAAGTCAGGAAATATGATTCCTCCAGCTCTGTTCTTCTTTGTTAGGATTATTTTGGTTATTTGGGGTCTTTTTGTTTCCACACAAATTAGAAAAATTTTTGTTCTAGTTCTGTGGAAAATGCCATTAGTAATTTGATAGAGATTGCATTGAATCTGTAGATTGCCCTGGGTAGAATGGTCATTTTAACAATATTGATTCTTCTAACCTGAGAACACAGTATATCTTTCCATCTGTTGGTGTCATCTTCAATTTCTTTCATCAGGGTCTTATAGTTTTCAAAGTATAGGTTTTTGCCTCCTTATGTAGGAAATGACACTTTCTTTATCCATTCATCTGTTGGTGGACACCTTGGTTTCTATGTCTTGGCTATTGTAAATAATGCTGCAGTGAACTTGGGGTTGCAGATATCTTTTCAAGGTACTGATTTTGTTTCTTTTGGATAAACATCCAGAAGTGGAATTTCTGGATTATATGGTAGTTCTATTTTTAATTTTTTGAGGATCTTCCATAATATTTTTCATAGTGGCTGAAAAAATTTACATTCTCACCAGCAGTACACCAGGGTTCCCTTTCCTCCACATCCAGTAGATTCCAGTTTTAAATGAAGTCAGGGAAGACCTCACTGAGAAGGTGGTATCAGAACTGGGGCTGGCAAAGCTTTTCTGTAAAGGGCAAGACTTTGCTGGCCAAGTGCTCAACAACTTTTTAGTGCAAAAGCAACCCTATGCATTACATAAAGGAATGAACATGGCTGTGTCTTACAAAACTTCATTTATATGAATAGGCAGAAAAGCAAGTTTGGCCATGGACTGCAGTTTGTCAATCCCTGCACTTGAATAAAAATGTGAAGGAGGTAAGAAATCAGGCCTTGTGGATGGATGTCTGCAGGGAGAGCATTGCAAGCAGAAGCAACAGACAGTGAAAAGGCCCTGAGGTGGGTTTATGTCTGGGGCCAATCCTGTGGGAGTTTGTAGGCCAGGGTACACTCAGTGCATGTTAACTCTGTGTGTGTGCGTGTGTGCGTGTGCGCGGGCATGTGCTCAGTTGTGTCCAACTTTTAGGACCCCATGGACTGTAGCCCAACAGATTTTTCTGTCCGTGGGATTACCCAGGCAACAACACTGGAGTGGGTTGCTATTTCCTACTCCAAGGGATCTTCCCAACCCAGAGATCAGAGCTGTGTTTTTTGTGTCTCCTGCATTGGCAGGAAAATTCTTTACCATTGTGCCACCTGGGAAGCATGTTTACTAAGAATATTCAAAAGAATAAACAATGAACTACTTCTTTAACAGTTGAAGTACCTGAAAGGCATACAGAAAGGTATGCAAGCATACATCATGACACACTGGTATAAAGTGAACTCTTCAGGTGACAGTACCCAGATCCAGAAACACAACTGGACTGGCACCTCAGAAGCCCTCCCCAGGCCTCCTCTCGGGCATTGTCCAGTCAGGTGACCACCAGCCTGAGGTGAGTGTAGGTGAGTTGTGCCCATTGTTGAACTTGATATGACTTTTCATAAGAGGTACCTGCACTATTCTGTCTGTTGCCTGCCTGCATCTATCTCCTTGGACTTAATGTTATATTTCTGAGATTCATCCTTGTCGCTGCTTGGGGTTATAATTCTTTAATTCTCACTAATGTATGTGAGTCAGTATTATGAAGATGATATTACTTAGTTGTTTTTTTCCACTATTGATGGACGTTTCTGTTGTTTCTGGTTTTGGCCATTACAACTGCTTTGTTAGCTTTACCATAAAAAAAAAAAGCAAATCTCAAGCACAGAGTCAGCCAAATATTTAGGGGCTTTTGGAGTTTTGGGAAACAGTTTAAAATGTTTGAGAACAGGACACGGCTGGATCATTCAGACTATCCAGGGATGAGGTTGTTGCTTTCCTGCTGCAGCTCAAGAGGTCTGAGGCAGCCAGCATTGCAGCTGCCACAGGCCTAGCTGTGAGGCTCCCGATCATGGAGTTGGTACAGTTGGTTCAGGTGGCCAAGCCACCCTCCCCTGTGGCATTCCCCTAGGTGACGTCTGATAGTGTTCCAGAAAGAGGCTCTTGTGGTGGGGCCTCTGGGGCGCCCACGAACACTTCTGCAACCATGGTCTGTAGGATCACAGAGAACGTGTATTCCCTAAATCTGAAAACCTGTGATGCAGAAACATGAACTTTTTAGGCGATGACACTTTTCTTCCCACATCTTTGAAGAGCATGTGAAAGTTTAGGCAACTCAAGATTGAATCTGCTGGGAGAAGGGAAGACTGTTTAGTGAATATTCTTCATGAAGTGCTCAGACAGCCCTGTGAGCAGATCACTTTCTGATGATTCAGAAGCTGACCTTTCCAAGCATGCAGGTCTTATGCTGAACATACGGGCCAGGTGCACTTTGCAGCTGCAGAGTCACGAGGTGGAAATCTGATCACTATGAGGAGGACCTTGGTGGCTCTCACGTTTCTCCCAGTTCTCTCGGGCCACCTGTCCCGTTGCCCCTCTGCTCAACCAGCACACCCCCTCCCATCTCTGTCACCACCTCATGACACATCATGGCTCCAGCTGCCCAAGTGCTGGCCTGAGCGCTTGACTAATCTTAGAACACTCCTGGGTCATCACTGGGGCTTCCACAGCCTCCGTGTCCTTCTTGAGCACTTTCTGATTCAACTGGAGGGTGAAAACTTCCTCCTTGTGGACTCACTCTAAATTGAGGAGTCCAAGAAGACATACCAGTAGATAAAGACACACCAGACACACACCTGAGGATATAGGTAGGCTGGAAAAAGTTAGAGAGAAGGCAACTCTCTGTGTTAGTAATGCTGAATGTTCTCACCTGTTGAGAGATGTAGGCTATGTTTTACAGGATTTCCCAATAGCATGATTTTTTCTAGACCATTCCATCATTTCTCAATTCAGTTCGGTCACTCAGTCGTGTCCGACTCTTTGCGACCCCATGAATCACAGCACGCCAGGCCTCCTTGTCCATCACCAACTCCTGGAGTTCACCCAAACTCATGTCCGAGTCAGTGATGCCATCCAGACATCTCATCCTCCGTCATCCCCTTCTCCTCCTGCCCCCAATCCCTCCCAGCATCAGAGTCTTTTCCAATGAGTCAACTCTGCATGAGGTGGCCAAAGTACTGGAGTTTCAGCTTTAGCATCATTCCTTCCAAAGAAATCTCAGGACTGATCTCTTTCAGAATGGACTGGTTGGATCTCCTTGCAGTCCAAGGGACTCTCAAGAGCCTTCTCCAACACCACAGTTCAAAAGCATCAATTCTTTGGCACTCAGCTTTCTTCACAGTCCAACTCTCACATCCATACATGACCACTGGAAAAACCATAATACCCTTGACTAGACGGACCTTTGTTGACAAAGTAATGTCTCTGCTTTTGAATATGCTATCTAGGTTGGTCATAACTTCCCTTCCAAAGAGTAAGCGTCTTTTAATTTCATGGCTGCAATCACCATCTACAGTGATTTTGGAGCCCCCCCCCACCCCCCAAATAAAGTCTGACACTGTTTCCACTGTTTCCCCATCTATTTGCCATGAAATAATGGGACCAGATGCCATGATCTTTGTTTTCTGAATGTTGAGCTTTAAGCCAACTTTTTCAGTCTCCTCTTTCACTTTCATCAAGAGGCTTTTTAGTTCCTCTTCACTTTCTGCCATAAGCGTGGTGTCATCTGCATATCTGAGGTGTTCTAGGAGAATGTAAGGGCTTCCCTGGTGGCTCAGAGGATAAAGTGTCTGCCTGCAATGCAGCAGACCCGGGTTCGATCCCTGGGTTGGGAAGATACCCTGGAGAAGGAAATGGCAACCCACTCCAGTATTCTTGCCTGGAGAATCCCATGGACAGAGGAGCCTGGTAGGCTACAGTCCACGGGGTCGCAAAGAGTCGGACATGACTGAGCGACTTCACTAAACACCCCTTTTGTTATGCTTTATTATATGGGGATTGTGCTTCTTCTTTTGTATGGAAGAAATTCTCATGACAGGAATAGACACTAGGCGTAGAGCAGATGTGTGGAAATTGTTTGCTGAAGGAATGAATAAGGAGAGTATGACTTTGAACTTTCTACAGCAATTCTGATATCATACTGTGTTGTGGTCTCCTGAACTCTTGTTGTCTGACTCTAGCTGACCCAATGTGATGGCCCAACATCACCTAGAACAGCGGTTCACAGCCTTTTGGGCACAGGGACTGGTTTCGTGGAAGAGAATTTTTCCATGGACAGGGTTGAAGGGGTCGGGTGGTTTGGGAATGATTCTCTTAAGGAGTACACAACTTAGATCCTTCACATGGGCAGGTCACATTAGGGTTCATGGTCCTATGAGAATCTAATGCTGCTGCTGATCTGATAGGAGGTGGAGCTCAGGCAGTAATGCTAGCAATGGGGAGCAGCTATAAATACAGAGGAAGCTTTGCTTGCTTGCCTGCTGCTCACCTCCTGCTCTGTGGCCTGATTCCTAACAGGCCATGGTCCATGGCCCAGGGATTGGAGACCCTTGTCCTTGATGACTTCTTGTTAGTCATTCATTCCCATTCATCAAATATGCTAATTTGTGAAGGGTCCTGAGAGAGGATCTGGGGATGTATTATAGCAGTGAGTAAAACAAATTACTTTTCTGACTAAGGTCCGTCTAGTCAAAGCTATGGTTTTTCCAGTGGTCATGTATGGATGTGAGAGTTGGACTGTGAAGAAGGCTGAGTGCTGAAGAATTGATGCTTTTGAACTGTGGTGTTGGAGAAGACTCGAGAGTCCCCTGGACTGCAAGGAGATCCAACCAGTCCATTCGGAAGGAGATCAGCCCTGGGATTTCTTTGGAAGGAATGATGCTAAAGCTGAAACTCCGGTACTTTGGCCACCTCATGCGAAGAGTTGACTCATTGGAAAAGACTCTGATGCTGGGAGGGATTGGGGGCAGGAGGAGAAGGGGACGACCCAGGATGAGATGTCTAGATGGCATCACTGACTCAATGGACGTGAATCTGAGTGAACTCCGGGAGTTAGTGATGGACACAGAGGCCTGGTGTGCTGCAATTCATGGGGTTGCAAAGAGTCAGACACGATTGAGCGACTGAACTGAACTGAAGACAAGTTCATGGAGCTTCTATTCTAGTGGGAGAAGCTGGCAATAAACAAACACTCATGCCAATAAAACTCATGAGAAGTGGTGATGAATTCTATGTAGAAAAGATCAGTTGGGTCAGAGGGATGGGAGAGTGAGGTGGAACAGGGTTGAGACAGTGTTCTTTCTAGGGTGGCTGGGAGGGTTTCTCTGATGAGATGGTGTTTGAGCAGAGGTGTGGAGGAAGTGAGGGAGAACCAAGTGGGTATTTGGGAAAAGAACATCACAGGAAAAGAGAAGAGGTTCAATGGTCTCGAAGCGGAAGGGAACGTGGTGTGTTCAAGGAACGGGAGTGGGTGAAGGAGTGAGGGGAGAGGGCCAGGAGAGAAGCCTAGAGAGGTGAAGGTGGGCCCAATGGAGGGTCTTCCAGGTCACTGGAAGTACCTGGAAGCCACTGGGAGCTTTTGTAGAGGGTGGCATGGTCAGACCTGTGTGTTTTAAGATCACTCAGTTGCGGTGTTGAGAATTGACCCAAGGGGGACAGGAGCACAAGCAGGAGGCCTGTCAGAAGGCTGATGCACTCTTCCCAACGAGAGATGTACCCATGTGTGGTGAGAATTTTTAGAATGTCCGTGTCTGCCAAGCTGTCTGATGGTCCAGAACATGGTGCTCTACTTTTATGTGAATTTCAAGCTCAGGATATAAACATCAGCCTGGAGTTGGAGAGGGAGCTGGCAAGGGCTTCCCTGGGCCCCTGCTCCTCTTCCTCTCCAAGGGCCTTTACCTCAGAGTGCTCTGGCGCACAGACCCCAGGAAGCCAGGTGGAGTCTGGGTGTCAGCAGCAGTTGGTGCACACCTGAAGTGACAGCAGAACTCTGACCATGTTGTCACCAGCTTCAGGGCAGCCCCTTCCTCCTCCTGTGAGGAGGAGTTGCACCTAGTGTTCATCACACAGGGCCCCCACAAGCCACACTTCCCCTTCCCCATCTTGCTGGAGTGAACTGGGCCTTTTCTTCCCTCCCTCTCTCCCTTCCCTCTTCTCTCCCTCCCTTCCCCTTCTTTTTCTGTTTTAACTGAGATATAATTTACATATGGCATTGAATGAAGTATACAATGTGTTAATTTGACACATTTATGCATTGTGATTTGACTACCACTGTTGCTTTAGTTAACACCTCTAATGTCACATAATTATCATTTCTTTTTTGTGATGAGAATACTTAATATGTAATCTCTTAGCAATTTTGAAGTATATAATACAGTATTGTTGGCTATAATCACTGTGCTGTGCATTAGATCTCTAGAATTTATTCATCTTCTAGTTGCAAGTTTGTGCCCTAAACATCTCCCCAGTTTCCCCACATCCCAGTCCCTGGTCACTACCATTTTACTCTGTTTCTATAATTTCAGCTTTGTTATATTTCACATACAAGAGCTATTATGAAGTATTTATCTTCCTCTGTCTGGCTTAGCATCATGCCCTCGAGGTCCAACTGTGTTGTTGCAAATGACAAGATTTCATTCTTTTTAATGGCTGAGTACTATTCTATATGGCATAAAGGTATTTATACCATCCACTTATCCCTTCATTTACTGACACTGAGGTTGTTTCTGTATCTTTCCTATTGTGAATAATGCTGCAATGAACATGAGTGCAGGTATCTTCAATACCTTGTTTTTGTTTCCTTTGAATATATACTCCAAATTGTGATTGCTAGATCATTATGGTAGTTCTATTTTTATTTTTTGAGGAACCTCCCTACTGCTTTCCATAGTGGCCGCACCAATTTGCATTCCCACCCACAGTGTACCGGGGTTCCCTTTCTGCTATGTGCTTGCAGCATCTGTTATGTCTTACCTTGATGATTGCCAGTCTCCCAGGTATGAGGAGTAGTTGGGTCTTTTCTGTCCATGATTTCAACTGTGTCATCTGGGGTGCTGCTTTTCTTCCACATCTCTGGATCTCAACTTACCCAGTTCACTTAGATGTTGGAGATGTGGCCCTTAAATGTTGGCCATACCAACCCTCAGGTCAGTTTACACTGTCTTATCTTCACCATTTGGATTCTGTCTTGGTTACCTACTGCTATGTGACAGATGACCACACAATGAGAGTCTTAAGACAACATCCATTTACTAGCTCTGAAGGCCAGGAGTGTGGTGAACTCGGTTGGGTTCTGTGCTCATGAGATCATAAATCCACAGTCAAGGTTCAGCTGGATTGGCCTTTTATTTGGAGGCTCAAGATAAAAATCTATTTCCAAGGTCATTCATGTTGGTGGTGGACCCAGTTCTTTCTGGTTGTAGAACTTAAGACCCCATTTTCTTGGCTGTCGGCCAAGAACTGCTCTCAACTTCTAGAGGTCACTCACATTCCTTTTCAGGTGGCCCCTTCTGTCTTCAAGCTGCAATGGTGCATGGAATCCTTCTCATGCTTTGACTGTCTCTAGCTTCCCTTCTGCTACCAGTTGGAGAAATTGCCCTACTTTTAGGGATCTTGTGATTATATCTGGCCCATCTGGATAATTCAAGGTCGTTTCCCTACCTGAAAGTGGGCTGTGCCGTGTAGCACAGCGTAAGCACAGGAGCGCTCTCTCATCATCATGATTGGCCTGGGGACAAGGACAGGACATTGTTAGGGCCATTTAGAAATTCTGCCTACCCTGACAGATTCTTTTGCTTCCAATTTCTATAGTATGTGTGAACCTGCCTTTGCCCTCATGACTGATATACCTTGGTGATTACTGCAGTGTGCTTTTACTTCTAGGACCTGAGTTTTCCTTTTTAGAGAAACAGTTGGTATTTTGAAGCCATGTGGTGCCCTTATAGCCCAGCATAGTGACCAAAAATCAGTGTTTAATGTTTCTGACTCTGAATGGGAGAGAAGCAAGGAAACAATTGCCTGTTTTATCATTTAATGATCATTAAAGCTTCTCATTCAAGATAAAATGATAAGGGCTGAGATGTTCAAGGCACCGTGTGTTTGAAGTCTCCTGGATCATGAAATGGGAAGTAATCTCTAATGTCCTAGTGTGTCTGCTTTTTCCTGTCACACCCAACATCCAGGAAACATATTGATGTGTCTTCCCACCTCTGCTGGAAGCTCCCACGACTGGGAACTCCTTGCCTTACAATGCAGTCTCTGCCATTCTTGGACAGGTCTATTTATTAAAACATATCTTCCTTCTATTGGCCAGTACTGGCTTCCTTCTGACTCATGCAGTGTTCCTATTTATGGTCTTTTGCCTCTTTTTTCTTATGAAATATGGTTCAGAGGTTTAGAGGCAGGCATCAAGAGTTGGAGCATCTCTTCTTCAACTAAACTCCAACTTTGCCAGGCAACATGGTGCGTGGCCTTCTCTTCTGGTGCTGGGTACTCCTTTGGAATGCAGGCTGGGTTGAGGGCAGGAGCATTCTCAGTTGTCCTCACCATTGTATCCCTGGCTCCTAGCACAATGCCTTGAACACAGTAGATAGCAGTTGATTTTTACTGATGGACCACAGTCTCCTTTGGAACGTGGGTGTTTGCATGTTCTTCCTGATTGGCATTGCCCAGTCTTGCGAGCCATCCCTGGTCTCTACCTAGACACAGTTACTATTTTCTGTCTTAAATCTTTTCCAGAACTAGGCACACAAACAAATAAAACAAGTTAATGATTCAGGTGCTTGAGAGAAGTTGCTTCCATAAGTAACACATTTTGGTTCTTGATTTAAATTGTACCTCATTTGGAGCTGCAGCAGGAAGGAAGAGGTAACTTCATTACAGATAAAAAAAATCATATTAAACTTGGAATTGGTTTGCCTTCTCCTCTCTACTCAAGGGCATGGCGTCATTTAATCCGATGCATCTCTCAATGCGGGCACTTGCTGCAGGGATGGGAATGAAGTCCCACTGACAGTAAGAAATTCTTTTCCAGAGGAAGTACATGTGGTTGCCTTGCTGCTTGTTTACATAGCAGTCGCCTTGGTACCTAAAGGTAGCAAATGGTGGGTACTTGATAGAATATTCTAATATTACTGCTTTATTTAAAAGGCTTAGTTTTGTGTAATGTAACTATTGACACATTTGCATCAGTTTTCTCCAGGAAAAAGTGTAGGTAATTGTATTTCTAAGAAATTGCAAGTTAGAGCCCCTAGCTTGGTAGCTCAGCTCTCTAACCTGAATGCTTCTGTGAAGGAATGATCCACACATAAAAATTTCAGGATGTAGCTCTGCTCTTTGAAAAGTGAATGTGGTACCTTCTATGGAAAATAGGGGTCTTATCTTGTCTTTGTAACGTTTCTCTTTCATTCTTCCAACAGATATTTACTGACTCCTGTAATACATAGAGAAGTACAGATTTTAAGTAGAATTTTTAAAAGAAAATCTCTAGTTATATCCTTTAAGAGTGAAAGAAAAGCAATTATAGAAAAGTCATTTATTGTGTTTGAATACTGTTTGATCATCAGACTAAATTAGTTTGTTATTGACAACTTTGATCTGGAAATAATGTATTTCACACATATTATGCAAATCAATTGAAAATAGAGCTCACTATTCTAGGTAGGAAATTTCAGCTGTTTAGTTCTTTGTATTTTCTCCCAATAGTGTTCCTAATAATTAACTGACATGATTATACAACTTGGAATTATAAGTTACAAAGTAATAGAAGCTAACTCCTATTTTCCATTCTTATCCTCTTCTCTAAACTCATATTCTTCTGTCTTTAGATTTTTGCACGTAGTTAGAGTCCAAAGACGGAGAAGGCAATGGCACCCCACTCCAGTACTCTTGTCTGGAAAATCCCATGGACGGAGGAGCGTGGTGGGCTGCAATCCATGGGGTCGCTAAGAGTCAGACACGACTTCGCTTTCACTTTTCACTTTCACGGCATTGGAGAAGGAGATGGCAACCCACTCCAGTGTTTTTGCTTGGAGAATTCCAGGGATGGGGGAGCCTGGTGGGCTGCTGTCTATGGTGTCACACAGAGTCAGACATGACTGAACGACTTAGCAGCAGCAGCAGCAGCAGAGTCCAAAGAATACTTTAATTCTGCAGTCTTTTAAGGCATATTTCATTGACTAATTAACTCAGTTATTCAGCAAACATGTATCAGGCCTACCTTGTGTTTAGATCACAGTGCTAGAGTCAGAAGAAAAATTCCGTGAGATAGAAAAGGTTTTTTTTTTTAATGTTAACACATCCATCACCTCACGTAATTATTTTTTGTGTGTGTGGTAAGAAGTTCAAGATCTATCTCTTAGCAATTTTCAAGTATGTAATACAGCAGGGTTACTATAGTCACCATGCTGTTCATCAGATCCCAAGTACTTATTCATCTAATAACTGGAAGTATATACCCTTTGACCCACATCATCCCATTTTCCCTACCTCAGCCCCTGCAACCACCACTCTACTCTGTTTCTTTGAGTTTAGCTTTTCTTAGATTTCACATATAAGTGAGATCCTAAATTATTTCTCTTTCTTTGTCTGCTTATTTTATGTAGCATAATGCCCTTGATTCATCTACGTTGTTGCAAGTGACAGGATTTCCTTCTTTTTAATAGAGGAATAATATTCCATTATGTATAAAACTATCACACATCTTTATCCATTCATTTGTGAATGGACTCTTAGGTTGTTTCCATGTCTTGGCTATTGTAGATAATGCTGCTATGAATGTTTGGTTACTGTAGACAGTGTTCCTATGAACGTAGGCGTACAGATATCTCTTTGAGATACTGGTCTCCTTTAGAGGAGCCTTAACTGTAATGGGTGTGAGAGTTGGACTGTGAAGAAAGCTGAGCGCCGCAGAATTGATGCTTTTGAACTGTGGTGTTGGAGAAGACTCTTGAGAGTCCCTTGGACTGCAAGGAGATCCAACCAGTCCATTCTGAAGGAGATCAGTCCTGGGTGTTCATTGGAAGGACTGATGCTGAGGCTGAAACTCCAATACTTTGGCTACCTCATGCAAAGAGTTGACTCATTGAAAAGACTCTGATGCTGGGAGGGATTGGGGGCAGGAGGAGAAGGGGACGACAGAGGATGAGATGGCTGGATGGCATCATTGACTCGATGGACGTGAGTTTGAGTGAACTCCGGGAGTTGGTGATGGACAGGGAGGCCTGGCGTGCTGCGGTCCATGGGGTCGCAAAGAGTCGGACACGACTGAGCGACTGAACTGAACTGAGCTGACTGTAATGACTCTCCAGAGCAGTAGTTCTCCAAGTGTGGTGACACCCCAGTGTTGATGTTGTGTATGTGTGTGTGTGTGTCTGTGTGCACTCACATGCTTGTACTGTACACATACTGATAGCTCTGGAATTTGCTAGAGTAGGAAATGGACATTCATGAAGATTTAAATAAAATTAGTGTACTTTGTTTTTTAGAGCAGTGTTTGATATAAAGAAAAACTGTGTCATATATACATAATTTCCAGTACCCCTTCTCTGTCCTCTCACTCTCCTCTATTATTAACATTTTGCCTTAGTCTAGTACATTTGTTGCAGTTGATGAACAAATATTGATACGTTATTATTAACCCAGAGTTAACATCAGGGTCATTCTTCCCATTGTATATACTTTGTTGAGTTTTGTCAAATGCATAATGTCCACAATAAGAGTCATTTGGCATAGTTTCACTGCTCTAAAAATCCTCTGATTTCTATCTATTCATCCCTGCCTTCCTTCCTCCAAACTTAAGCAACCACTGAAAATTTTACTATTGTTTCTATAGTTTTTCCTTTTCCAGATGGTAGTGTAGTTGAAAAAAGATATTCATAGTGTTTTTAGACTGGCTTCTTTCACTTAGCAATGTGCATTTAAGGTTCCTCCACGCCTTTTTGTGACTTCTTGACCCATTGAATAATAAATATTCCATTGCCTAGATGTGCTATGATTTGTTTATCTATTGGAGGACATCTTGGCTGTTCCCAAGTTCTGGCAATTGTAAATAAAGCTTCTATAGACATCCATGTGCAGGTTGTTGTGTGAATAGAAGTTTTAAACTTACGTGAATAACTACTAAGGAACACAGTGCCGGGTCATATTGTGAGATTATGTTTAGGCTGTAGATTCTGCCAAAGTAACCATAATATGTTATATTCCCACCAGCAGTAAATGAGAGTTCCTGTTGCTCTACATCCCCACCAACATTTGGTGTGAGCATTTTGGATTTTAGCTACCTAATAGGTGTGTAGTCAGATCACACTGTAGGATATTTATTTATGTTAATTGAAGTAAAGTTGATTATAAGCTATGTAAGTTACAGGTATACAATATAGTGATTCATATTTTTTAAAGTTTATACTCCATTTATAGTTATTATAAAATATTGACTATATTCTCTTATTGTACAGTGTATCCTTGTAACTTATTTTAGACATAATAGCTTATACCTTTTAATTTCCCACCCCTCGATTGCCTTTTTCCCTTCCCTCTCTCCAGTGATAACCACTAGTTTGTTCTCTATATGAACCTGCTTCTTTTCTGTGCTATTCACTCATTTGTTGTATTTTTTAGAGTCTACATATAAGGTGATATCATATAGTATTTATCTTTCTCTGTCTGACATTTCATTAGCATGCTGCTGCTGCTGCTAAGTCACTTTAGTCGTGTCCGACTCTGTGTGACCCCATAGACAGCAGCTCACCAGGCTTCTCTGTCCCTGGGATTCTCCAGGCAAGAATACTGGAGTGGGTTGCCATTTCCTTCTCCAATGCATGAAAGTGAAAAGTGAAAGTGAAGTCCCTCAGTCGTGTCCAACTCTTAGTGACCCCATGGACTGCAGCCTACCAGTCTCCTCCGTCCATGGGATTTTCCAGGCAAGAGTACTGGAGTGGGGTGCCATTGCCTTCTCATAATACCCTCCAATTCAAACCATGTCATTGCAAATGGCAAAATTTCATTCTTTTTATTGCTCAGCAGTATTCCATTATATGTCTGTATATCTATACATCTGAATATAGATATGGATACCACATCTTTATCCATTGATCTGTTGATGAACACTTAGGTTGCTTGCATATCCTGGCAATTATAAATAGTGCTTCGGTGAACACTGGGGTCATGTATCTTTTCAAGTGAGTGTCTTAGGGTTGTTTTTTTGTTTTTTGTTTTTGGATGTATACCCAGGAGTAGAATTACTGGATAATATGTAGTTCTATTTTTAATTTCTTAAGAAACCTCCATACAGTTTTCCACTGTGGCTGCACCAATTTACATTCCCACCAACAGTGTATGAGGATTCTTTTTTCTCCACATCCTCACCAGGATTTGTTACTTGTGTTCTTTTTGATGCTAGCCGTTCTGACAGAAGTGAGGTGATAGCTCATTGCAGTTTTGATTTGCATTTCCCTGATGATTATCTATGTTGAGCATCTTTACATGTGCCTGTTGGCCATCTGAATTTAGGCTAATTTATTTTTTAACAGAGCAGACTAGGCACCTGAGCCTCACAAATGCACAGCAGAGATAGGCAGGAGTGGAAAGCTGTGACTTATTAATGCATTCCAAGTCCTGCACGATTAAAAAATAATTTTCTTCACCATCATTTGTATTCATTAATGTAGCTAGTTTCAGTCAAGTGTCAGAACTGATGAGCACTCTCAGAGGCCCTCTCACCCGCTCCCCCATTCATACTGAATTTTTTTCCCCTTGCAGCACGTCCTTCACCCATCCTCAGTTTTAGAGAGCTGGTCCTGTTGGGCTTTTCATCTTATTGTCAGTGCAGTGAGTTTGCAGCTGATTTGCCTGCAGGGGAATAGCATCTTGCTGGAGGCATCTTCTGTTGTCATTTTGGACAGTACCTCATAGAGTTCATGTTTACGTAGATGGTCTCTTGGAATTTTCTGGCTTTAGTTTTCTCTGGTGCCTGATGGAGGTCAGTGTCAGTAATAGTCATGATTGTCAGCTCACCAACTCTGTCTGTTTCAGGATTTTTGCATCTTGGTGGTAAAAACCAAAGATCCGGAAAATCAACAGGATATTCCCATGTTAGAGGTAACATACACTTTGTACATCACGTCCCATCTCAAAAATCTTTTTAAAAGCCCTTCTAAAAAAATCTCAGAGCTATTTCTCCAAAGTTTTGCTTTTCTCAGTTTTATCTCATTAATAGAAATTATAATACTAATGGGAGAGGGTGCTGGGAGTCTTAGAGCTATTCTTGCCTAGAAAATATAATTCTTTTGGTCTTATAAACATATGTATGTATTGTTCATATAAAATAAATGTGTACATATGCATATTATATATAACAAACATATATATATATATATATATATATGCTTCCTGGTGGCTCAGTGGTAAAGAATTCACCTGCCAATACAGGAGACTTGGGTATGCTCCCTAAGTCAGGAAGATCCTCTGGAGAAGGAAATGGCAACCAGTTTGAGTATTCTTGCTTGGGAAATCCCATGGACAGAGGAGCCTGACAAACTATAGTCCATGGGGTCACAAAAGAGTCAGACATGACTTAGAGACTAAACAACAACTATATCCATATATATATGTATGTGTGTGTGTATATATATATGTGTATATATATATAATTATCTAAGGTATTCTGGGCCAGCACTGTCCAATAAAACTTCCCTGATGATGAAAATTTTCTGCACTGTCTACTACGGTAGCCTCTTGCCACATATGTCTATTAAACATTTGAAATGCAGCTAGTGCAACTGAGGAACTGTATTTTTCATTTTTAATTAATTTAAATGTAAATTATATGGTCCTATGTGCTTAATTGCTGAGAAATATAGGGGAGGACATAGATTGCTTGTTCAGTGCTAACTCTTTCCTTTGGCAAATTCACAGATATTTTATAGGAGGTAGAAATAAACTAAATTTGGAAAGCTTTTGGCTTTTTAACTTTAACTATGAAATTTGAGATGCTTACTTAAAAATTTGTTTCTTGATGTGATTTTCTGTGTCAAGTCTGGCCCCAGATAGTTCTCAAGAAGTTTGTAAATGGTGCACAGGACGTTTTAGGAACATGAGGCTTCAGTCTTTCTCTTGATGTCTTCTGTGGGCTGGGATAAAGAGCCAAACAATGCTGAGCTTCAGAGTCCATGTATAACAGGAACCACAGAGAGTAAGTACACTGTTAAGAGGTCTAGCGTCAGTGATGGATGGGACTGAGCAGAGCTATGGAATGAATTCCCTTTGCTTTGGAAATTTCTGATTTGGAAACCAGAGAAGTCAGGTGACTGGGAAGTGTATTAGTCAGGACTGGCTAGGGTATGCAGTGATAACAACAGGTTCAGCCTGAAATCTCAGGGACTTAATATCACAAAGGCTCAGTTCTTGCTCTTTCCATATCTAATGTCATTGAGCAGCTGTTTAGAGCCTTTGTCCCTCATGCCGTAACTCTGTGATCCTGGCTGTTGCCATCTTGCTCTTTCATCATTGAAGCCGTCAAGTTCCATGCAGGAGAGAAAAAGAGTGTGAATGGTGGTACACACCAGCTCTTAAGTGTTTAGACCCAAAAGGGACACAATCCCTTTTGCTCACACTTCAGGGGCCAGTGCTTGACCTTGGCCTTGACTATGTAAGGGGGCTGTGGAATGTGGAGGAGCACAGAGATATTTGGTAAATTGCGAATTTGTTAAGCAATTAACAAAGCCTCTGCATTTAAAAAATTCCAACAGTTTAGAATGATTTTGGAATTTTCAACTATTTCTATTAATTCCCTTACATATAATTTTGGAGGTTGTGCAAAATATTTTATCTCTAGGCTTTTGTTCCAGTTTGGAATTTACTGGGATACTCTGTTTATGTAAATTTGACTTCTGTTTCATTTTTAACATTTGGTGTTACAATGCTAATTCACCTTAAGATCCTTTGGGCACAGGCATTCATAGATTTAAAAGAAAATTATGATAATTTCATTATCCATTTGAACAGTTTTAGTTCACATCTTTTGGCATGTCTGTTGGAGAAGGGAATTGCAACCCACTCCAATATTCTTGCCTGGAGAATTCCATGGACAGAGGAGCCTGGCAGGCTGCAGTCCATGGTGTCACAAAGAGTTGGACATGACTGAGTGACTTACACTTTAAAATACAAATGGAAAGAGTATCATACATAACTTCCTCAAGCTTGTACTGTAGTTGGGCATTACTATAAAATTTTAGAAGCATGCTATGATTTGTTTTGTTTATTTTTAGCTTTGCAAAACCAAGTGTACTACAGATATGGTGAAATGCATTCTTCATTCATAACAGCCAGCTTTAAAGTGGCAAACATGGAGGAATCACTGTTTTCCCTAAGTCTCTTTTTCCCATATCACATCTTAAGCCAATCATCTGTTGATGGGCACTTGAGTTACTTCCATGCCTTGGCTATTGTAAATAGTGCTGCTGTGAACATTGAGGTGCATGTTTCATTTTGAATTGGAGTTTTCATTTATTTTCCAGATATATGCCCAGGAGTGGACTTGCTGGATCATATGGTAGCCCTATTTTTAGTTTTTTAAGGAACCTCCATGCTGTTCTCCATAGTGGCTGCACCAATTCACAATCCTACCAACAGTGTAGGAGGGTCCCTTTTGTCCGTATCATTAGCATTTGTTATTTGTGTACATTTTCAAGATGGGCATTCTAACTGGTGTGAGTTGGTACCTCACTACAATTTTGATTTGTATTTCTCTAATAATTAGCAATTAACAAGCACTTCTTTTTTTTCCTCCTAAAATTTTATTTTAAATTAGAGGATAATTGCTTTACAATGTTGCATTGGTTTCTGCTGTATCACAGTGTGAATCAGCCATACATAGGTATACATAAGTCCCCTCCCTCTTGAACCTCTCCCACCTCCCACCTCATCCCACTCTTCCAGGTTGTTGCAGAGCACCAAGTTGAGCTCGCTGCGTCACACAGTGACTTTCCACTGGATATCTATTTTACATATGGTGATGTACATGTTTCAATGCTCCTTTCTCAGTTTGTCTCACCGTCTCCTTCCCCCGCTGTGCCCACTAGTCTGTTCTCTATGTCTGCGTCTACTGCTGCCCTACAACTATGTTAATCAGTACCATTTTCCTGGATTCCATATATATGCATTAATATATGATATTTAATAAGCACTCCTTGATGATTCTAACATTGGGATAGTCTAGGAACTCTGCTTAATTTTATTTTGAAGTAACCAAGTTTGTCCAGGAATGGGAGGTTGAATTCTTGTCGGGTTGAAAATAGGACTATTGTTACATAAATAGGGTTAATGACAAAACACTAGTTAGTGTCCTTGACAAAGTACAGGTGATAAATTGGGTTGTATTTAATCAGTTTCTCAAACTTCAGTCATTACTCTGCAATTTTCACAATTTTTGCATGGTCTCATAATTTGTACCGTTATTTGTTTAATGCTTTTCTTTCCAATAAACAAACCAGCTTATTGAAATGGGAAATTTCATGCTGTGAAATTGTGATTTTATCATTAAAAAGTTTTGTATACCACTTTTAATTATTTCAAGTACTCAGTGTGGAACCTGCAACATATTTGGGGGACATAGTGTAAATTAATTCATTGTTCCAATGTAAGAAGGTCACTGCTTTTAAGTACCAGTTTATGGATTTATTGGCTGAATTATGCCCTGTAAGCTTGGGATATGCAAACATGCTTGTCAGAATTCAAGCATTTATGTTTCATTCGTAGCCTTTATCAAAGCAGAACATTTTTGGTTACACTAATAAATGGTTAATCATAATAAATGATCATTACTGACATTTTTAATGTGATCATTTGTTTGACCTCACCTTTGGTTGGCCGTGCTCATCTCTCTATTTGCTTATGGTGACCACAAAAAAATTACTATTTTCAAATAGCCTTTTAAAAAAAGTAAATACTAAGTCCATTCACCGTGAATTTTGTTTTAGAAAAGTTGCTCACTCTACAAATCACTAGATACATATACTTTCAGACATGGAACATTTTCTATGTTTTGCAGAAGGTTCTATAAGGTAAATGTGTGCACCATTGGTGTTTTTGGCAATTTGAAATAATATCTAATAATTCCATCTTAACTGAGAGCTACATTTTTTCTATTTTCTTGTATACCATCAGTCTATCACCCTCTCTTGACCCTGTGTCCTCCTCAATTACTACCTTGAAAGGAAATTTCTCTCCACCCATGCAACCCACTCCAGTGTTCTTGCCTGGAGCATCCCAGGGACGGGGGTATCTGGTGGGCTTCCGTCTATGGGGTCACACAGAGTTCGACACGACTGAAGTGACTTAGCAGCAGCAGCAGCAGCAGCAGCATGCTTCCTTTGCCCACTCCAGGTAGGTTTTTCTCCTCTTATCAAGGGGATCAATGGCTTTTGCTTTATTTAATTCAGCAGCTGGTTCTCAGACAGATCTCATCTGGGCTGATGTTGACACAGATGGCTATCTCTTCCTGGAGACTTGTTGTCACTTGGCTCTCAGGACCCTTTCCCTCCACCTTGATTTCCTTGTATCTCTGAGTCTCTACTTGTCCATCCCCTTGTCTGAGTCCTCATCTGTTCTCATCTCATCTGAGTCCCTTTATCTGGACTCAGATAAAGACAGTGAAATAAGGACAAAGATGCATGTAGAGAGATGTTTCATAGCATAATTTAAGTAAATAATTGGAAAAAATAGGAAGATTAAATAAATTATGAAATGTCCATGTGATAGAATATTGTACACCTGGTAAAGTATTTTTTCAAAGAGTAATGGAGGATACTGGAAATATCAGTGATATTTTAAATTAAAGTAGGGTATTCAACTGTGCTTATAGAATTACGCAGCTTTATAGAAAAAAATCAAATACATGTTCAGTTCAGTTGCTCAGTCATGTCTGACTCTTTGTAACCCCATGAACTGCAGCACACCAGACCTCTCTGCCCGTCACCAGCTCCCAGAGTTCACTCAACCCGTGTCCATTGAGTCAGTGATGCCATCCAACCATCTCATCCTCTGTCATCCCATTCTTCTCCCGCCCTCAATCTTTCCCAGCATCAGAGTCTTTTCCAATGAGTCAGTTCTTCGCATTAGGTGGCCAAAGTATTGGAGTTTCAGCTTCAGCATCAGTCCTTCCAATGAACACCCAGGATTGATCTCCTTTAGGATGGACTGGTTGGATCTCCTTGCAGTCCAAGGGACTCTCAAGAGTTTTCTCCAACACCACAGTTCAAAAGCATCAACTCTTTGGCACACCCCTTTTTTTATAGTCCAACTCTCACATCCATACATGACCACTGGAAAAACCATAGCCTTGACTAGATGGACCTTTGTTGGCAAAGTAATGTCTCTGCTCTTGAATATGCTATCTAGGTTGGTCATAACTTTCCTTCCAAGGAGTAAGCGTCTTTTAATTTCATGGCTGCAGTCACCATCTGCAGTGATTTTGGAGCCCAGAAAAATAAAGTCTGCTACTGTTTCCACTGTTTCTCCAGCTATTTGCCATGAAGTGATGGGACCAGATGCCATGATCTTCGTTTTCTGAATGTTGAGCTTTAAGCCAACTTTTTCACTCTCCTCTTTCACTTTCATCAAGAGGCTTTTTAGTTCCTCTTCACTTTCTGCCATAAGGGTGGTGTCATCTACATATCTGACATTATTGATATTTCTCCAAACAATCTCGATTCCAGCTTGTGCTTCTTCCAGCCCAACATTTCTCATGATGTACTCTGCATATAAGTTAAATAAACAGGGTGACAATATACAGCCTTGACATACTCCTTTTCCTATTTGGAACCAGTCTGTTGTTCCATGTCCAGTTCTAACTGTTGCTTCCTGACCTGCGTACAAGTTTCTCAGCAGGCAGGTCAGGTGGTCTGGTATTCCCATCTCTTTCAGAATTTTCCACAGTTTATTGTGATCCATGCAGTCAAAGGCTTTGGCATAGTCAATAAAGCAGAAATAGATGTTTTTCTGGAACTCTCTTGCTTTTTCCATGATCCAGTGGATATTGGCCATTTGATCTCTGGTTCCTCTGCCTTTTCTAAAACCAGCTTGAACATCTGGAAGTTCACGGTTCATGTATTGCTGAAGCCTGGCTTGGAGAACATATGTATATATGCACACTCAAAATATCATATATATGCACAGATAAAAGGCAGGTATAAATATATCACAATTTTGACAGATGTTAACTATTTGAAAAATTCAAAAGGATTATGCGTTAATACCGTCCACGGAATTCTCCAGTCCAGAATACTGGAGTGGGTAGCTATTGCCTTCTCCAGAGGATCTTCCTGACCCAGGAATCAAACCAGGGTCTCCTGCATTGCAAGCGGATTCTTTACCAGCTGAGCTATCAGGGAAACCCATAAAGGAAATAGTTTTTGTGAAAGAAAGCAAAAACCTGTCAAGATGGCAGAAAGCTGTTTCCCTGGGTAGGTTTCCAGGGAAGAGTATGGCAAAGGGGCCAGTGGAGAAACATCCCAGATTTTCCTGAACCACTTCTTTCGATGTTGCCTTTTTATTTTAAACTAGTGTGAGGTCCAGGGGTATACTGCACATACCCATGGAAAAACTTGATGTGATTTTTCTGAATATCCATGACCTAAAAATATTTTACTCCTGGAGGACTCAGAACAAAGGGAGATGGAAAGAAGCCTTCTACACTGTACTGCTGGAGTCACCAGCTTTGACTCTGAGCTTCAGGTGTAGGACCAAGTCGTAAATACCCATCCACACCTGTTCTAGCATCTTTGAGTGACCAGAAAGTTATGGAGTGTAGACATCTTTCAGTAGGAAAGTGGAGTTTGATGAGGCACATTTGGGGCCACTTTGCAGGGAGAAACCAAGACAAATCCCATACCATGTTTAAAGCCCAATGAGATGAGATTTTTTTTTTAAAAAGATTATTTAATTAATTTATCTGGCTGTGTCTGATCTTAGTTGTGGCATGCAGGATCTTTCGTTGTGGTGCACAGGTTGCTCTCTGGTTGCGCCGAGTGGACTCCGTAGTTGCAGCATGTGGGTTTAGTTGCTCCGCGGCATGTGGGATCTTAGTCTCCCCATCAGGGATTCAACCTGTGTTCCCTTCACGGGCAGGCAGATTGTTAACCAGTGGACCACCAGGCAAGCCCCGGAGACAAGATTTCTTTCTTTCTTTCTTTTTTTAAAATTTTTATTTTTACTTTATTTTACTTTACAATACTGTATTGGTTTTGCCATACATTGACATGAATCCAGACAAGATTTCTTAATGGGTAGGTTGTAGGTGCTTTATTATCATGTCCCCTGTGAAGTGCTGCCGTATTAAATGGGACTTATGGTGTGGTTGCTGTCTTTGTTGAACTCTCTCAGTGTGTCACTTTGCAGTTTCAGAAGAAAGATATTTCAATCAAATCACCTTCCATTTAGGACATTAATTAATGAGGGCAAGATTGCCCTGCAATGACCTAGGAGAATGACAGGAAGTCTTGATTTATTCTTAATACATATGGGACTTTTCCCCTTGGGCCCAGGCTGTGATACATATACATTTTATAATTAAAATTATGTATTTCACAAATACGTACAAGAGTAGATAGTAACTGACACCATCAACCGCCATCCAGTTTCAGAAGCAGCATGTTAACAAATATATTTTAAAAGGATTAACAAATATGTGAGCCCCACCCCATGGACGCTGGTCCCTGTCCCTTTTCTTCCCTCTCTGGCATTACTGCCGTCCTGAATTCGGTGTCACATGCACATGTCAATTTGCTTTGGGGAGGATAACTTTTCCTGGCAACCGTACCCAGTTAAGTAGATGAGAGCTCAAAATACCACTTCCTGACAGACTGTAATGTAATCGCTCTCCTACAGTGGTCGGGGTGAGCCTCCAAAGTGGTTTTCTTGGCTGACCTTCCCATTTTCCATTGTGCCGGTCCCACAAGGGTTTGTGTGGAAGGACATGGATCGACGGAAGCTTTTGGTGTTGCTGATGTGGCAGAATCTTTCAGACAGGTGACCCTGACGACTCATCACAGACCCGGAGTCCTGGTTGGTGCCCTTCAGCATGTGGGATCTTTCTCCAAGATGGGTAGGTGCGTGTGTGTGTGTGTGTTTGCAGGGGCGAGGTTCACTGGACAAAGCTCCTCAGTATGCTTGTCCTTCCCAGGGCTCTGGCAGAGTACATTGAGTCCAGGGAGTCAGGAAATCCAGCAAGCATCACCTTTATTGTCTCCAATCACGTTTATGATCTTTTCTTGATCAGAGTTCAATTTGTTATCAAAAGCCTCCCCTCTTATGCCTGGTGGAACAGCAAACTAATCACTGTTTCCTTTTATCTCAAGTTCCTGTAGTCAGATGTCCTAATTGATGTAGCTAAGAGGATACAAATTAAGTGCAGTGATACTTCCTGAAATAGTCTAGGTATTCCACTGAAAAAGGGGTTTCATGGGATATGCTAGTTTAAATAAACATGTTGAAACATGGCAGAATTTCACAGAACCGTCAGTGTCCTAGTGCTTCTTGGGATTCTCCAAGAGTGAAATAAACATACATGGATGATTATCAAAGTCATCTGACATGAAATTTTTAAAACTGAAGCACCTCATGAAATGATGAGCTTGGCACAGACTTTGGGCTCTACTGGAGTGTAGTATTTACTTTCCATGCATTTTTCCCCACTTTATTATGCTTGCTTTCTAAATGGTTGCTTTGGGCAACCACAGGAACTCTGTGTGTATGTGTGTGTGTGTGTGTGAGAGAGAGAGAGAGAAAGTGAGGGGAGAGGGAGAGAGAGGTGTGTTAACAAGTTGGATATTTCACAAACTGGTTAATTAGTCTGTAAGTCTGCAAATTATAGAAAGCTCACTAAAGGCATTTTTTTTTGAAGGATTTTGGTGTTCTAGCATCTGCGTCTCCTCATTCTTCAAATCCCAGTTGTGCCAAATAGATCAAAAGTTAATTCCAGTATGGAGTGCAGAACTGCAAAAGGAAGTTCAAAAAAGGCCCTTTGGTTTTTCCATAGCAACATTTCCCAGGAGTGTCCATCTTTGGGACCTACTCTGCCGCTAATGGTCTAGTGTTTTTGACAGATTTGCAGTTGTTTCTGCTTCTGGGATGAGCAGACTGCAGGGGAAGTTCCTGTAATGACTGTGGGGAAAGGCACAGTTAGCAGATAAAAAGCCAGGTGATAGAAAATAAAAAGAGATTGGGTGTTAAGTGTGTTTTAGGGTTGGACACGACTGAGTGACTGAATTGAACTGAGAGTGGGGGGATTGACCTTAAGAAGATCAGGAAACACAAATCATATTTATTGGGATTGGAACAATGTTTGGCTGTCTCTTGTCTTTGAGATTTCAGTGATCTGCCCCTGGGGGTGTCTGACCTGGGAAGGCCACTTTGTTTCTCTTATGTTGATTGGACTTGGTTGTTACATTTATTGAGATTTTCATTAGTGAATTTTTCACCTGAAGGCATTAATTTTTAAGAGTATTATTATTTTAACATACTCTTATTTTTAGCAGTATTGTATACATTTTTTCTCAGCTACTTGAGGTTGAATCAAAAATAACAATTTTTAAAAGTGGTGAGTTCAGTATAGCTGTATAAAAGACCAGTTTTTAAAAATCTCATGTTGAATGACTAAATTTGCATTTGAAGATGGTAAAGTCAATGGCACGGTGTAGAGCTAATATCTGAGACAAAGGGAAATGGCACCTTTGATTGTTGTGGGCACCAGACAGTCCAAGTGGCTCTGCTGAGTTTCATGATGAACTTATATTAGTTTGTTATTCTAAATGTCCAACTCTCAACCGGTCCTAAAACATGGTGCCCAGGCCCCATAGTACAGTGGTTGGAACTTTTCTTTCTTTCCACCTCTGCTTACCTAATATGAGATCTTGCAGGCTTCTGCCACAGGTCACACCAGGGCCACTTGACAGGGCTGTTGAGATGGCTGGAGACTTGAGCAGAATAAAGAATATCCTCTTTTCCTCCTGTAATTTATGAAACACACACACACACACGTCTGTGGGAGTGAGCTTCTGCTGAAGGGGGAAATGGGAGACTCCTGACAGTTTCACAATTTAGTCACTCTTAATTTCTTTCCCCCATTTTCCTTGTTGGATCTTCTGCATTATGCAGCATGGACAATGTCTAAATCATTTCCTGTTCCTATTTTTTACTTTGTCAAACATTTAGTGGGGGACCATTAAATGGGAGGACCATGCTGATGGTCCAGCCTTGGGTTTGTGAGTGGGAAAGAGATTTTTCAATGGTGCCTGCCCTTAAAAACCTCACTATTGTGTGGGTGGAACTTGTGTGGGTAGCTGGAGAGGCCTTCATGGAGAAAGTGAGTTGTGAGTGTGAAATGAAGTGAGGAGAATGATTAAAATATCAGGAGAGTGGAAGTATTGTGACCAATTTTTTTTTTTCAAACATGATTCCCCTTTTCTAAATTGTAGATATTCTACTTATGGCTTCATTGGCCATTTATCTTCTCGTGTAATCCCTTGTGTTCTAATCCATAGGATTAAGCAATGAAGTATTTCTTTGCACTGTTGATCAATTCCTCTGTGGGCTGCAGTTGCATCCAGGACTAAATTTGCTTTGAAAGATGGCTAAGTTTCAGTGGAGCTGTGTGAAATTAATGTTAGCTTAGGACTAAATGCAGAGTAAAGTATTTCAGAGGGGCTCCAAACAACATTTTTATTTCCATTTTTCCTTTTTGTGCATTGGTATGTTCCTTCTGTAGCTGAGTTGAAGGAGAGCATATTACCAAGATGTTTGTGCATCCTTGATGCCAATTATTTCCTTGTATGTAGGTTATGTAACTATAATAGAATTCTAGGGAAAAAACCTCAGTGGTTCAGTGTGCTTCTTTACAAAAGAGATAAAAGCAGTATATATTTTAATAGAGTCAGATGTAGGACTACTTATGCTATAGGAAAACCTGTGAGAGTTAATAGCTTGGGCTCTGTTTCTGTTCTGGCTAAAACCAAATATTGGTGAAAATTCAGCCTTTGTTGTTCTTGATGGGAAATTGAGAGAAAATTCATTTTGACCAGCCTTTCCTTGCTGTGATGGGTGGTTAAACCATGGTAAGTTTCTGGTGGTGGAGACAATTTGGTGAAATTTAAAAAATAATTTTGGGGTGCTAGATCCTTGAGTTTACCCACTCCAGTACTCTTGCCTGGAAAATCGCATGGATGGAGAAGCCTGCGAGGATACAGTCCATGGGGTCACAAAGAGTCGGACATGACTGAGCGATTTCACTCGCCCCAAACTTCAACTCTATTCATATGCAAAAGCCCCCAATGTGTAGTCAGCCCTGGAAAGTCTCTTCACACTCTCCTGATACATTTAATCATTCCTTTTTCTGTGCTAGCTCCTTATACAGAATGATTTGTGGTTAAATCTCTCTCTCAGGGACTCTCCTAGTACGTCTGCATTCCTCAATCTGCAGGCCAGGACTGTCATGTAGGGAGGGCTTAGAAAATATTCAATTCATTTGTTGAGGCTCCAGCAGTATCCTGGAGATCTGTTATTACATCCCATCTATGTCTTCAGAAGCCTTTCAGCAGATTTCTGAGATGAGGTGGTTTGTATTAAAATTCAGTTTCTTACAAGCAGAGAGAAATATACAGATGGTCTTTATCTCTTATTCCACTGAGATAGGCTTTTTGGAGTGGGGAGGAGAGGGAGGTAGTGAGGTCTTGGTGCTTAGGAATAATCAGAAGTGCTTTTGACAAAACCTGTTTGATTCATTTGGTAAGGTGGCTTTTTGGTGACCTTTCATAATCCACTACTAATGGCATTTTCCCCACTGGCATAAATTTTACTTTCTGTTGATGATAACTTGGGTGACACCGTTAATATTCTCTTCTTGCTCTGCTGAAAACAACAGCGTGTCGAACGAGATGAATGGCAGGGGTTAGATGGGAAGTAGTGCTGTTTGCAGTGCAAGCAGTGTTGAAAGGATCCCTGCTAACCAAGTGCTTAGGCAAAACATGCTTACAGTGGTGCTTGGGAGGATATTCAGAATCAGTCTATGGCATCATGTTGATTCAGGATGTCTTTGTTAATGCAAGAGTTTACTTCAAATTTAGGCATAGTGCTGAATATTCAGTGATTGCTATCAAAGGACTTAGTGGGGTGTGTGTGTGTGTGTGAATGGAAACATTAACTAATGTTCTTTTAAACAAAGGCATAGAATAAGTCCCATTATGTTATAGGTTTTAATGACTTAGACATAGATTCATGGGCCAGTGGAAACAAGTGGGCTCACCTGGTAGAATACGTAAGCTGAGATGAGCCGGGGAAGGATTTGGTCACTTGACTGGCAAGCACCCTTGAACTGCCATGTTTGAGAAAGTGTATTCTTTTCCCTGCCGCCTGCTGGCTGCCAAATGTAGCTTCCCAGGGACTCTGGAGGCCCTGATGATGGGCAAAACCTTAGGCTATCATAAAGTGTACAGCCTAGAAGAGATGCTCAGTGCTGGTCTGCCTTGGTGAGCTATTATAAGTAGGCAGAGTATGTTTTTATAGCCCCTTTGGTCTCAGCTTCAAACTGTGTCTCTGTATCCCACCGCTGCCACCTCTATAGGGCTTCCCTGGTGGCTCAGAGGGTAAAGTGTCTGCCCGCTATGTGGGATACTGGGGTTTGATCCCTGGGTCAGGAAGATCCCCTGGAGAAGGAAATGGCAACCCACTCCAGTACTCTTGCCTGGAAAATCCCATGGACAGAGAAGCCTGGTAGGCTACAGTCTATGGGGTCACAAAAAGTCGGACATAACTGAGCGACTTGACTTCACTTCATGGAATTTAGTGAATGTATGTTATTCACTGTTGATCAACAGAGATGTTTTGCCTGTACAAGGGGGTAATGTGAATAATTCTTTGCAGTAGGATTATACATTAGTATACTCATATATACATTATAGTATATTTTACATTGAGCTTCCCTGGTGGCTCAGGTGGTAAAGAATCTGCCTGCAAGGGAGGAGACCCGGGTTCAATCCCTGGGTCAGGGCTCTTCTTGAGAATCTTCCCCTGGAAAAGGAAATGGCTACATTTCCTTGGAAATCCATGGACAGGGGAGCCTGGTGGGCTATAGTCTATGGGGTTGCAAAGAGTTGCACATGGCTAAAACATACACACATTTTTTACATTATATATAATATATATGATACACATTGAACTTGGTACCATATATCCATTAATATATTAGAATCTGGTAAAAGAGCTTTAACCCACTCAGTGTTCTTGCCTGGAGAATCCCACGGACAGAGGAACCTGGTCGGCTGCTGTCCACGGGGTTTGCACAGAGTCGGACGTGACTGAAGCAACTTATCATGCATGCATGCAAGAGCTTTTTTCCTCAAATTTGTTGAAGGTGTTTAAGAATCACTGGCATGTAGGGAACTTGTATTCTCTTGGTTAAATCCACCTAATTTTTATAGATCTTATGTGGGTGTGAGAGAGAGACATGATACATTAGTGCCTGAGTACAGAGCTGGAAGTCAGGTTTCGTGACACCTGGCACAGCACTCTTTGTACTGAACTGTGCTGTGCTCAGTTGCTCCAGTCTTGTCCAACTCTTTGCAACTCCATGGACAGTCGCCTGCCAGGCTCCTCTGTCCATGAGATTCTCCAGGCAAGAATGCTGGAGTGGGTTATCATGCCCTCCTCCAGGGGATCTTCCTGACCCAGGTATCGAACCCGAGTCTCCTGCATCTTCTGCATCACAAGCGGATTCTTTTCCTGCTGAGCCACTGGGGAAGCCCCTCTCTATGTACTACCCCAGCTAGCCTGTTCTTTCTTCGCTCTTCCCTGAGTCATGTCTCGGTAGTAGGAATCCCAAAAGTGAACTCTCAATGATGCAAAGTAGTATTTCCCAATGGGCTTCCCTGGTGGCTCAGACAGTGAAGAATATGCCTACAATGCGGGAGACCTGGGTTTGATCTCTGGGTATGGCAGATCCCCTGGAGAAGGGCATGGCAACGCACGCCAGTATTCTTGCCTGGAGAATCCCATGAACAGAGGAGCCTGGCGGGCTGCAGTCCATGGAGTCACAAAGAGTCAGACATGACTAAGCGCCTTTCACTACCACTAAGGAGTATTTCCCATCTGTCCCCAAAACGGAGGATCAGTGAGGCTGCACCGCACCCCAAGGGTTTGACAGGAAAGCCAGCTTTAGCTGTGAGACATGATACGTCTCTCATTCAGAATTTAATGATCTGAAGAACTCAACTACTTCTAAATTATTTTTCTCAGTTTTAATGAAACTGCTTAGTGTAATTAAGTGCTATGTGGCAGTAAAGCACAATGGGCTATTTACAGATCTCCTATCTCCTAAAGATCAAAATGGGACTGGAAAATTAGTCATGTTCCTGTTAAATTATTTATGAATTACTCTGTGGTTTAATGAGATGGTTGTTAGTATAAGGGCAAGCCAGCTGATTTTCTGCATCAGATTACAGAAGGACATTTTAGATCAGAAATATAAACTATAAGTGTATGTAATTTTATACACCAGTGAGAAAATGACATAACTCAGGTTGGCTGTCTGTGAACAATCTTCTCCAGCCCCCTGTGCAGAATTCTGATCTAGGTTCCTGTGTCTGATGTCATCTCGATGAGGATTTATTAGTGAATGCCCAGACATAGCTAGTCATTGATGTTTGTTTCTCTGCCTGAAGCCTAGGGACAGAATTACACCAGTCCTCCAGAACCCAAGGAAGCTAAGGCATTGACATATGTTTATTTAGTATCCACAGCAGTGGACTTTATTATATGTGTTTTTTTTGGGGAGGGGGGAATTAATAGACTATATCTCTAGATATATGTCAGAGCCTTTCTCTATATTGTTTCTTTCTTTCTTTCTTTCTTTCTTTTTTTAACAACTGCTTTGGTTTTACTAGGGTGCAAATAATATTTCCCAAGCCCAAGTCATTTCCCTTCCAGTAGATTTGAGATTTTTTCTTGACTAATCATTGATATTTTTACTTCTTTAAAAATTGGCAACACGTTCGTAAAATACAGATGTGTACGCTTGACTGAGTCCTTTTTCCTTTGCCACATTTCCCCATGATTGATTGAGGGGATTCTGTGACTGGGAAAAATTCCAGTGCTTATGTTATACTCTGTATTGGCAAGGAATATTATTTAAAAACATGCTTACTTGCTTAAGGTTCCTTCCTATAGCTAGTGTGGAAACAGAAGGAACATATCTAGATAAACTCTTTAAAGAAATTTATTAATATAAAGGGTTGTGGTGGGAAGTTTTATACTAATTGTTAAGAAAGACTTTAAACATATTTTCCTAAGGAATGCTTCCCTGGTGGCTCAGAGGTTGAAGCATCTGCCTGCAATGCGGGAGACCTGAATTCGATCCCTGGGTCGGGAAGATCCCCTGGAGAAGGAAATGGCAACCCACTCCAGTATTCTTGCCTGGAGAATCCCATGGACCAAGGAGCCTGGTGGGCTACAGTCCACGGGGTCCCAAAGAGTTGGACATGACTGAGCAACTTCACTTTCTTTCTCTTAAGGGATAAGCACTTACCCTTTTTTTTCTTTTTATGAGTTTTTTTTTTTTATTGGAGCACAATTTCTTTACAATGTTGTATTGGTTTCTGCTGTACATTAAAGTGAATCAGCTATACATAAGCATATGTTGCCTCCCTCGCACTCCACCCCTACCCCACCTTCTAGGTCATCACAGAGCTGAGCTGAGTTCCCTGTGCTATGCAGCATATTCTCACTAGCTATCTATTTTACACATGATAGTATACGTATATGTCAGTGCTAATATACACTCATAATATATGTCTTTCAACTTGTCCCTCCCTCTCTTTCCCCCACTGCGTCCACAAGCCCATTCTCTATGTCTGTGTCTTTATTCCTGTCCTACAGATAAGTTCATCAGTACCATTTTTGTAGATTTCATATGTATGCATTAATATAAAGTATTTGTTTTCCTTTTTCTGACTTCACTCTGTATGACAGACTCTAGGTTCATCCATGTCACTACAAATGACCCAATTTCATTCCCTTTTTGGTTGAGTAATATTCCCTTGTGTATATGTACAACATCTTTATGCATGCATCTATCAGTGGATGTTTAGATTGCTTCCATTTCCTGGCTATTGTAAAAAGTGCTGCAATGAACACTGGGGTACATATATCTTTTCAAATTTTGGTTTTCTCAGGGTGTATGCCTAGTAGTGGGATTGCTGGGTTACGTGACAGTTTTATTCCTAGTTTTTAAAGGAACCTCCAAATTGTTCTCTATAGTGGCTGTATCAACAGTGCAAGAGGTTCCCTTTTCTCCATATCCTCTCCAGCATTTATTGTTTGTAGATTTTTTTGCTGATATCCATTCAGTCCACTGTGAGGTCATACCTCATTATAGTTTTGATTTGCATTTCTCTAATAATCAGTGATATTGAATATCTTTTCAGCACTTATCCTTAAGCTCCAAAATTTCACCAGAAATATTCTCTTCCAGTGATGAAAATAAATTCTCTGTAGTGAGTCTGAAGGCCTACTGTGTGCCTTTAGAATCAGAAGCTTTTTCTGAAACACATTTTCCATGGCCCATAGGGGTGTGTGCAGGCTCAGTACATGCACTTGGATTCTTTACACCCAACATAAAAGTTTTAAATTCACACCCTGTCATTTTACACTGTGCCACAGTTTACATTTGCATCAGACAAGGTTTTAGACGTTAGAATCAGACGTTAGAATCCACAATAGCTCACTTAAACACAAAAGGGTTTATTAAGTGGTGTAGACTCAACGGCAGGGTGGTAAATGGATTCAAACAGATTCAGGGCGGAGCTCCCAGGAACAGTTCCAAAACCACACTGTCGAAGCAGACTGTCAAAGGTGCTGCTGTCGCTGCCACGACCAGGAGGCTGCCTGCCATGCCAGGGTGTCCCTGCGACAGCTCCTGGTCCGGAATCACGCCTCCTTTGCCATCTCCTGAACTTACAAACACAGCTCATGTGGCTCTCAGAGGTGGGAGTGGGCCCACATTCACGGTTGGATTCTTTGACTTAAATTGGTTTGCTGGTGGCATCTATGCTCCTTCCTGCCTGTGGGTGTGCACGAGCTCTTCCACCTAATTGGGGTACCTCTATTTCTTCCCTTCTGATTGAATTTCCATCCTCCTTCCTTTTCGGTTTGTAGCCCAAGATACCTTATTTCCGAATCCATCCCTATAGCTGCTGGCTTCAGAAACTTTCCTATTTCATAATGTTCTACAATACTTTAAAAAAAAACAAAAATTGTGTATATTTAAGAATGTAAAAATGATATTTTGATATATATATTGTGAAATGACTACTACACGTCTATCACATCACAGTTATCATTTTTGTTGTAAGAACATAAGATCTACTCTCTTAGCAAATTTTAGTATAAAATGCCATATTATCAACTGTAGATACCCTGCTGTACATTTAATCTCTAGAACTTATCATCTTACATAAACTTTCTTCCTACTGACCGGCATCTCCCATTTCCCCTACCTCTCTGCCCTGGTAACTGTCACTATACTCTCTGTATCTATGATTTTGACTATTTTAAGATTCCATATATAAATGAGATCAGACAGATTTTTCCCTTTCTGTATCTGGTTTATTTCACTTAATATAATGTCTTTCAGGTTCATCTATGAGGACAGAATTTCCTTCTTTTTTAAGGCTGAATAGTATTCACTGTGTATACATATATGTACCACAAATTCTTTGTTCATCTGTTGATAGACACTTAGGCTGTTTCCGTATCTTGGTTGTTGTGAATAATACTGCACGGAACATGGGAGTGAAGATATCTCTTCAAGATACTGATTTCATTTCTTCCAGATATATATGCTGAAGTGGGATTTTTGGATCCTATGGTAGTTCTATTTTAGTTTTTTGAAGAATCTTCATACTGTTTTCCACAGTGGCTGCACCAGTTTACATTTCTAGCAACAGTTCACCAGGATTGTTTTTCTCCATATCCTTGCCAATACTCGATGTCTTTGTCTTTTTGGTAATAGTTGTGCTAACAGAGTACTTATTATATTTATGAAAAGTGAAAGTGTTAGTTGCTCAATTGTGTCTGACTCTTTGAGACCCCGTGGACTATAAACTACCAGGCTCATCTGCCCATGAAGTTCTTCAGGCAAGAATACTGGAGTGGGTTGCCATTCCCTTCTCCAGGGGATCTTCCTGACCCAGGGATTGAACTCAGGTTTCCTGCATTGCAGGCAGATTCTTTACCATCTGAGCCACCGGGGAAACCCATCATATTTATGTACCAATTATTTATGTTGTAATATTAAGAAGTTTACATGTCCTATTTTCCTGAGTCTTTTCAAATGAGTCAGCTCTTCACATCAGGTGGCCAAAGTATTGGACCAGCTTCAGCATCAATATTCAGGGTTGGTTTCCTTTAGGATTGACTGGTTTGATCTCCTTGCAGTCCAAGGGACTCTCAGGAATCTTCTCCAACATCACAGTTCAAAAGCATCAATTCTTCGGTGCTCAGCTTTCTTTATATCCAACTCCCACATCCGTACTTGACTACTGGAAAAACCATAGCTTTGACTAGAGGGACCTTTGTTGGCAAAGTAATGTCTCTGCTTTTTAATATGCTCTCTAGGTTGTTCATAGCCTTTCTTCCAAGGAGCAAGTGTCTTTTAATTTCATGGCTGCAGTCACCATCTGCAGTGATTTTGGAGCCCAAAAAAATAAAGTCTGGCACTGTTTCCCCATCTATTTGCCATGAAGTGATGGGACTGGATGCCATGATCTTAGTTTTCTGAATGTTGAGCTTTAAGCCAACTTTTTCACACTCCTCTTTCACTTTCATCAAGAGGCTCTTTAGTTCTTCTTCACTTTCTGCCATAAGGGTGGCATCATCTCATATTTGAGGTTATTGGTATTTCTCCCAGCAATCTTGATTCCAGCTTGTGCTTCCTCCAGCCCATGTTTCTCATGATGTGCTCTGGATATAAGTTAAATAAGCAGGGTGACAATATACAGCCTTGATGTACTCCTTTTCCAATTTGGAACCAGTCTGTTGTTCAATGTTCAGTTCTAACTGTTGGTTCTTGACCTGCATACAGATTTCTCAGCATGGAGTCTGGTTTTTCTTGGAATATTCCATCAACCCTCTTTCAGGCTTTCTACATAGTAAATGCTTAAGGATGCTGTTGGCGACTCCATAGACAGATTGTAGTATCCATCTATGTCTTTAAAAAAGAACTCTTTGCCCATTGTTACTGTATGTAACTCACAAAAAACTTTACAGTCTTTGTTGAGATCATCTGGTGGGGAATCCAGCAAATAAATATCCTTTGAAATTTTCAAACAGGTGGATGCTGCTTCCAAAAATGTACTTGGTAGGAACTCCCTGTAAATGAACCTTCCTTATGGCTTCCCAAGTGGTTCAATGGTAAAGAATCTGCCTGCCAATGCAGGAAATGCAGGAGACATGGGTTTGTTCTCTGGGCCATGAAGATCACCTGGAGAAGGAAAGGGCAACCCACTCCAGAATTCTTGCCTGGAGAATCCACAGACAGAGAAGCCTGGCGGGCTACAGTCCATGGGGTCACAAAGGGTTGGACATGACTTAGTAACTGAGCACATACACTCATGTGCAAGCCTTGTCACCAATGGTTAAGTTGTCCTGGAGACAGTGAAGAGCCTCGAAAGAAGAAAGGCTGGAAAAGTGCTAGTGGTTTGCTGTCTTCACTTCGTTTGTTTGCCTTGAGTCTGATTTGTTAGGAATTTACTTTATATGTAATATATATTTAAAAAACCTAAAACACACCAACAGCATTTCCCAAGTCAGGATATTGGCTGTCTGCGCAAAGGGTTCTGTGATCAAATACCACTGGAAAAGATTACAATACCCTTCTTGGTGATCACAGGGCTCATTAGCATGTAAAGTGCTGTGGGAAAAAGAAACAGGTTTGAGTTTATTGAGCTTTCAGAGTTTCCCTTCCTTGACTGAGTACTCCTCTTTTCTAAATTACTTTGAAACATCTCATAGAATTATTCTTGAAGTGAATACCCCGGAAATTTGGGACAAACCAACGTTTCATACATGGAATTTGAGTGTAAACAAATGATGGTACTTACCTTGTAAAAAAGTTAGTATTGAACTTCTTGCTAATGTGAATTTGTATATACTGATTTTCCTTTAATGGTGTCATTGTAGTATTTGGTTTGACAATGTATGGATAGTCTTCTAAATAACAATCATTTTAAAAAGCTGAAAGTAGATTTTCTCTTAGAGAATTGTTCTTTTTTATCGTTATACCTAGAAAAGCCATTTTCCCCCTTTGATTTTTGTTCTTCTTTAAAATGCCTCTGGTACAGAGAATTCGATCAATCATAATTCCTAGTTTATGATACACTCACATCATTGGAACATGGAAGATATCCCTCTTTTTTGTTTATAATAATGTAATTAGTATCCATTAACCTGGGACCTTAGCAGTAAATAACATCTAACATATATGTACTCTCCAACCCCATCTTTCTGCTTCATTCTACCTGGGATAGAATAAGAAGGAAGAAAGGACAAAGTTTGTTAAAAATTACATGCTTAAAAATAATCATTTGATGTATTAGGCAAGAGTCGGACACAACTTAGTGACTGAACAGCAACAACAACAAATAGTACTTCTATTTTAATTTTTGGAGGGATCACCAAACTGTTTTCTATAGCAGCTGCACCAGTTCACATCCCACTAGATCTCCAATTTCTTTACATTCTCATCAGCACCTGCTGTTTCTGTTCTTTTTTCAATCAATAACCACTCCAGTGGATGTGAACAGGTATCTCATCGTGGTTTTGATTTGCGTTTTCCAAACGACTAATGATTTTTTTTTTTTTTTACGACTAATGATTTTGAGGCTCATTTTATGTTCTCAGGACTCTCTTGGAGATCTTATGAAAAATATGGACTTTCTCTGCTGCTGCTGCTGCTAAGTCGCTTCAGTCGTGTCCAACTCTGTGCGACCCCATAGACGGGAGCCCACCAGGCTCCACCATCCCTGGGATTCTCCAGGCAAGAACACTGGAGTGGGTTGCCATTTCCTTCTCCAATGCATGAAAGTGAAAACGGAAAGTGAAGTCACTCAGTCGTGTCTGACTCTAGTGACCCCATGGACTGCAGCCTACCAGTCTCCTCCGTCCATGGGATTTTCCAGGCAAGAGTACTGGAGTGGGGTGCCATTGCCTTCTCCTGGACTTTCTCTATAGAAAAGCAAACATATTTTCCCCACATACATTTGCAGAGCATCACAGAGCCCCTGAAACCTGTATGGGGAGTCACAGGCCTAGATTTAGAACCCTTCTTAGGGGATTGATATTACGGTTAGGTGGCTCTCTCTAAGCCATTGCTGTAAAGAGAATGAACTGTATAGTTTTACCTTTTGTTAAGCGTGAGAAATTCATAGTTCTAAATTGAAATATAAGTCTTTGGACACAGGAGTTTTCATTTGTCAGAATACAGTTTTGGGATAAGAAATAGAAGTAAGAAGGGAAGCCAGTCCTAGAAAGATGAATAGGGCTATGGTTCAGGCAAAGAAAATTGGGCTAAGCCTTAAAGCAGTGTAAATAGTATTTTAGGATATACTCATGGGGTGAGATGAGAGTCTGATGGCTCTTCTCACACTGGGAGTTCAAGTCTCAGTGGAAAAGGACAAGCAGTATGTGGATTCTTTTAAGGAAAAGATCCAGACAAGGTCCAAACCTTGGAATGTCTAAAGTGTGTGGAGGAGGGGTGGATAACTGGAAGTCCCAGTAGGTAGCACCGGGGAAGCCTAAAAACAGAGGTAGGGATGGTCAGGGGACTGAAGATTCAGGTCAAGAAGCTAATCATGAGTTGTGGATGATATCTAGAAATACTAGGGCAGAGAGAATACTTTTGCTCCATAGTTTCAATCAAATGATGCTGATAGTTGAGACAAAAACCTTTTCTTCATCAGAAGAAAGACCTTGACATGGGAGCGTCTTGGTAATCAGCTAAGAGAAGTACAATCAAGGATTCATTGAGGATGTTGGCAACAAAACCTTTGTGTTCTAGGAAGGGGAGCAGAATGTGATCAAGTTCTGTGTGAGACCAGCAGCCAGCTGGCCCAAGGTCAAGCTGGTCATCTGCTGCCCTTGGGGCTGGGCATAACCCATGACTGGAGAGAGGCTTGGACACAGTCTGGGGTACACCTGATTAAGAGGCTTCAGCTGTAGTATTTGGAATTATCCAAGGCAGTGTTTTTCAACCTTGGCTGGGCATTAGAGTCACCTGGGGAACTTTACAAATCCTTGTGGTCCAGCATGCTCCAGACTCATTAAATCAGAATTTCTAGGAAGATGAGGTGAGATCCAGGTATCAGTATTTTCAAAAACCATCAGTGATGCTGAAGTGACCCTAAAGAAGAACCTCTAATTTAAGGGCAAGCAGTCAGACAGTAGTTACACAACCTAGTTGTTTTTGAAAAATTTAGCTCTCAAGTAATTTTGGTTAAGGGCTTCCCTGGTGGCTCAGAGGTTAAAGCCTGCAATGCAGGAGACCTGGGTTCAATCCCTGGGTCGGGAAGATCCCCTGGAAAAGGAAATGGCAACCTACTCTAGAATTCTTGCCTGGAGAGTCCCACGGACAGAGGAGCCTGGTGGGCTACAGTCCATGGGGTTACAAAGAGTCAGACACGACTGAGCAACTTCACTTTGAAACCAGGTTGCTGAGTTCAAAACCATTTCCCTCATCTTCCTCTACTCATTCAGGGGGAGATTTTCCTGGTCTAGTTATAGAAAGCTTCTACAGTGAGCTTTTCAAATTTCATGTGCATACAGATCAGCTGTGGGTTCTGATGCAGTAGGTCGGGGGTAGAGCCTGAGAGAGTACATTTCTAACAAGCACTCAGGGGATGGTGATGCTGCTGGATCACACTTTGAAAAGCAGGATTCTGGGCTCATAACCGTGGAGCTGGTTTTCCTTGTTCTTTTGTTCATCATATTTGTGGAATGGTGCTTACTACCTGCAAGATACTTTGCTGGGTACTGAGAATGTGATGGTGAACAAGAGACAGCCCTTGCCCTCCAGGATCATAAAATCTAGGAAGAAAGGCAATACTTTCATTGCTTCATCAAACATTACTTAAATACAATTATGATTAGAGCCACAAAGGAAAAAGTACAAACTTCTATGAAACCATGTGATAGGGAGTCTTGTTCTAGTTGGACAAGATTGTGACTCATGAGGTAAAGTAAGCCCCAGGAGACCCATGTTGTGTACTGATGCTCACTCTGGTTGTGGGAAACCGGTGACTTTTTCCTGCAGTTTCCAAAAGTATTGGCTAAATTTAGCATATTAACCCTCTTTTCCTGCTGTGCATTTTCCCATGGTGGCCTCAGCCAATCTCTTGACTTTCCTTATCCACCCCATCTCCACTTCCACCTCTCTTCTGAGCTCCAGGTTTCTAACTATTGATGAACATCTTCAATTTGGAGACAACTTAACCCTTAGAACCCACGTATTCAGGGGGCAAACTCCTTATCTTCTTCACCACACCAGCTCCGACAGTGTCACCACTATATTTTTAACCATTCAGGCAAACACCCAGCATTTTTTTTGAACCAGTGTGGACTAATGTTTTAGCCAATCGTTGTTGTTGATTCAGGGAAGCAGCGCATATTTTTCTCATGTTGTTGTTTGGTCTCTCAGTCGTGTCCGACTCTTTTGTGACCCCAGGGACTGTAGCCCACCAGGTTCCTCTGTCTGTAGGACTTTCTAGGCAAGAATACTGGAGTGGGTTGCCATTTCCTACTCCCCAGGGGATCTTCCCAACCCATGGACTGAACCTACGTCTCCTGCATTGCAGGATTGTTTACTGCTGAGCCACTTGTCTCCATTTTTCACATAGGATCTGAAATAGGTACACATTACGTTCGTTTGATTCATGTAGTTACTGAAGTTGGGTATACTCAGCCAATACCCAGTCAGTGAATACTGTTTAAATAAGTGGGACCTGGGGAAGAGAAAAGTCAGAGGCTGTTCATTTAGTCTGGGTATTTTTGTTGTGTATTTTATATGCCTTAACTCGTTTGCTTCTCCCAGGACCTTTCTAGGCAGATATTGTTGCTTTTCATAGACAAGGAAATTGAGGCTAGTGTGTCCAGGTAATGGATGACAATAGCATGTGAACTGAGTTTATTCCAACTTCAAAGACCATTGTGTCCTTTTACTAGGCACCACACTTCATACACTGTAAAGTGTTCTCTAAACTTGTTATTATTATGAATATATTTTTGAAACAAAAGCTCTTTCAAACATTATGGATGCTTTTTCCTGAAATTTGTCAAATGAAAATCAGTGACTAATGAAATCAGATTTAATTACTTGAAGATAACTGCATCTAACCTGCAGCATGTACTCAATAAATATTTGTCTTCTTTCGTGGATTCAGATATTCTCTATTTTGGTTTTCTTTGGATTTTTCCTTTTCCTTTCTATGCTCTACTCTGGATATTTTCTTCTTCTTGTTGTGGTTCAGTCACTCAGTCATGTCTGACTCTTTGTGACCCCATGGACTGCAGCACGCCAGACTTCTCTGTCCTTTACCATCTCCCGGAGTTTGCTCAAACTCATGTCTATTGAGTCGGCGATGCCATCCAGCCATCTCATCCTCTGTCGCCCCCTTCTCCTCCTGCCTTCAATCTTTCCCAGTATCAGAGTCTTTTACACTGAGTCAGTTCTTCACATCAGGTGGCCAAAGGATCGGAGCTTTAGCCTCAGCATCGGTCCTTCCAAAGAATATTCAGGGTTGATTTCCTTTAGGACTGATCTCCTTACTGTCCAAAGGACTCTCAAGAGTCTTCTCCAACACCACAGTTTGAAAGCATCAATTCTTTTCTGCTCAGCCTTCTTTATGGTCCAACTCTCTCATCCATACATGACTACTGAAAAAACCATAGCTTTGACTATATGGACCTTTGTTGGCAAAATAATCTCTCTCCTTATTGTGGTGAGAGCTCTGCTTAGTTTACCATCCCTCTGGCAGGTGTTTTTTTGCTCTGCTCCTATTTTTTCTGTGGAGTTTACAAATCAGCAAATGCCTAAGTGGTGGTGGTGGGGAGACACTGTGGGGCAACTTCAGGCTTCTTTACTCTGGGAACTTGGGCCTTTCAGGCTTTGGTTGTCTTAGTAACTCTTTGATACCTTGAAAGAGAAGTTTTTGTTTTAATGTTTTGTCTAGGTTTTCTATTTGCTTGTCTATCATTGCTAGAAAGTGTTACCTGTTTTTTTTAAAGTCTTAACATTTAATTAAAGTTGGATTTTGATTCATCAGATTGCCCCAGAAACAGATGCCATTCAGATGCACAGGTGAGAGATCTGTTTGGGTTGTAGTCTGGTGTGCTGTGGGCTCCCCAGGTGGTGCTAGTGGTAAAGAACCCACCTACCAGACCCTGGAGATCCTGGTTTGATACCTAGATCGGGAAGATCCCCTGGAGGAGGGCATGGCAACCCACTCTCGTATTCTTGCCTGGGAAGTCCCATGGACAGAGGAGCCTGGTACAGTCCATAGTGTCACAAAGAGTCAGACACGACTGGAGTGACTTTGCACACCTGCTAGTGTACTACGTATTCGCCGCACAAGAATCTTGGACTTTTCTCTCATCATAACTTTTGCTTGGCATTCTGAGGAGGTAACTCAAAAATGAGTGAATAAAATATTATATACTTTATCAGATGTAGAATGTTGGGTTTATTTAGCAGGAAATGGGCTTAAATAAATGATAGAGACAAGAGTAACTCAGGCTCTAATTCCTAGTTTGGTCTCCCAGACAGTAACAAAGGGCAGTAATTCTTTCACAGGGAAAGGGAAAACTATGATGATTTCTAGTGGTCTCACCATGCTGGTATTTTTAGTGTACTTTGTCTTTTTAAAGGTTTGCAATTTTGAAGGGTGTGGTAACACACATCGAAGTGTTTTCAGTGCTGTTTCTCTGTGTTTGTGTCTGTGTATTGATAACATGTGTTTGCACCACACACAGAGTACACAGCCTTGTTTTTGTGCCCTCTGCTCTCACATAGGCATTGAACATGCGTTCTCCTCAATCTCAACTTCTAGGAAAGCAAAGAAAATGTAAACCAGAGGTTGCCAGGAGTTTATGGCTGTAAGATTCCATCACCTTGCTGTCCTACCTGGAACAGATGGATCTGTCCCCATTTATTTGTTTTTCTACTTCCTTCTCTGCCAACACTGAGCCTGAATCCTGAAGGTGGCCAAGACGAATTCCTTGTGATAATTTTGAGGGAGGAGCCCCAGCTCTTCGGAGAGCAGAAGTTGTCATGAATGCTTTCCTTCAGAGGGTGTTTTTTTCCATTTGAGCTTACTGACCAGCCTCTTCCTTTCCTCTCCCCCTCCTCTTGTTTTTATTATTGTTAGTGGGATTAAAAATCAAGTGGATGATGCTGTTTCTAAGAAACTGGAGTTTCATTGCATGGAAAGTCAAAGACATGTGAAAGATGAAACATCACTAGAAAAAATTAAACAGCAACAGAAGTTAGTAAAAGAGGAAGTATGACATGGAGAGTACAGGTTCTGCTGTAGAAATCTGATGAGAGGGGGCACTTGATTGGAGTCACATGGAAGATTCTGTGGACTTTAGAATTAGGAACTGAGGATTGGGATTTAGAGTTGGGTGGCCATCTCTGTCGGGGAGACTAGATTACAGAAAGGCTTGGGTTCGGGAAGAAGCAAGGTGAGCTTAGGACCCTAGAGTGTCCTATAAGACCATAGGGAAGACATGGGGGAGATGAAGTCCTACTATGGAGAGCCTCAAAGTCCAGTTGCTGGTTGTGTTTGGACATCCTACAAACAAAGAGCGGACCCTCCAAGGTCTGCAAGGGGGTGTACAGTGATGCTTATTTTAGGAAGGTTGAGTCAACCAGTGCAGAATGAGTTGGGAAGGGTGATCCTGTAGGCATGGGTGTGATCCCAGTGAGTGTGGTGAGGGTTGGTGACTTGAAGAGGCAGATTGGAGTGTGCTTTTTTGAAAGCACACTGGTAAATTATTGGCTATGAATAGAGGCTATTGGCACTTTATGCAAATGAAAATTATGTGCATTTGAAGTAGTATAATGTAAAAATATTAACAAAAATTGTTTGATAGGACCATTTTTAAAATGACCCCAAATCCTTTTTTCTCACCTGTGACAGTCACCTCTCTTGGTCTAGCTTTTATACTTTACAAAATGGATCTATTCACGTGAAAAGCAGTCTTTCAGTAAGCAGAATCTGACTTTTCTGTTAACTTGCAATATAAATTTAGAGAGTTATTCTCATTAAAAAAAAAAACAAAAACCAAAACCCTAATGGAATTCCCCTGAGCCTCTAAGAGGAGGAGCTGGGATGGGATGTGTCTGACCTCCCTGGGGTGGATGCTCATGGCCTCACATGAGCTGGTGTGGTGTTCCTCTGGCTGGTGTTCCCCTTTCTTGGTAGCATTGTCTTCATTCCTGACTCCAGAATGTCTCCTCCATGGTGATGGTGCCTGGGTAGATGCCAGTCAGGAAACGTCATATGCCACAGGGTGTCTGAGTGAGCCACTCTCTCACATGCGTTACTGTTGTAGTTTGTTCTGGATGAGCATTTCCTGAACTGTGGGCCATGGGACTCTCTTCTTTTGTCAGGAAAGGAGTTCTTCAGTGCGAAATGCTGCATACTTCATGCCCCGCCTTGAGTCTTCTCTGAAGATCATGGTGCCCATTAGTACCTTCATGGCTCTGAGAAGTTGGGCAAACCAAGAAATTGGCTGAACATTGTTGAGTGCAGTGTTCCCTATACTTATTTGCCCATGGAACAGTACTTGCACATTATACTTAGTAACGCTGGAATCCAGTTCTTCCAGGTGGCCTCTCTGAAAGCAGCAGAGTCCCTTCAGTGGATGAACAAGTGAATGTGTGTGAGGTCCTGCTCTGCACTGTCACAGTGCAAGGGGATTTACACCTATTCTTGTGTTCTCAACTCAGAACAGCCCTCCCAGATCTGAGGAAACTGAAGCTCAGATGAGTTGGGACACCTGTCTAAAGCAACACAGTTAGGAGTGACAGGGCCAGAACCAGAGTCCAGATCAACCCAAATCCCTGGTGGGACACCTTTGCTAGCTCTCTGGGGAGTTTCGAGTTCTCTCAATAAAACAGCAGCTGCTTCATTCAGAGATTTCCACCGCTTAAATACAAATATCTCTGTTGGTAAATAGACATCCCATGTATTTTCAGAGGTGACCTATTTCATTGTGGTCAGAAGTTTTGAACCAGGTTTTGAATGTGTCGTGGCTCCTTTTCAGCCTTTTCTTATGGGAGAGAACCTGAATACCAGGGCCGCCCACTGACTCCTCTCTGCCTTTGGACTGAGCAGTGTGGATTCTCGAAGACCTGTCTGTTCAGCCCTCAACATCCTGCTCTCATTCTTCGGAAACTGGTGTCCTGCCCATCCCCATTGATCCGCCACTGTGTCCTCAGGCCCTTCTCTGTGAATGATAGCTTGAAATGGTGAGAGGAACACGGTCACCTCCCAGGCATCCTAGCATAAGGCCGAACATTCTGATATAAGACAATGAACAGGGACATGCAGGTCATCATCTGTTTTTCCAGTTGCTTGAAAGGTTGCAGGATATTCAGATGGGCCCAGGAATTTCTGACCTGCTCAGAAAGTTTCAGTTTCTTGTTCTTGCTTCTTCTTACCAGTACTGGTCCCCTCTTGGCCAGGAGGGCAGGCAGCCAGACTGGCTTCCTGTGTTGCTGAATCTGTTCTGTGTGTACTTATAGAGCAAGTGCTTGTTTATTCATCTTTTTGCCCTCAGTTTCCTCTTACTTGTCAAGAAGTGGAGGGTTGTCTACCTTGCCCCCCTATTATCATCGGATAGAGTTAGGTGAATTATCATCGGATGGAGTTAGGTGTGAGCAGTTTTCTTCTAGCAGTTAAGCAGGGCCATTTAAGTCATTTGTGTCTGTTCTGTTGTTTTTGTTGTTAGTCGCTCAGCGTGTCTGACTCTTTGCGACCCCATGGACTGTAGCCCACCAGGCTCTTCTGTCCGTGGTATTTTCCAGAAACAAGAAAACTAGAATGGGTTGCCTTTCCCTTCTCCAAGGGATCTTCCCAACCTAGGTATCGAACCTGAGTCTCCTGTACTACAGACAGATTCTTTACTGTCTGAGCCACCAGGGAACCATGTTCTGTTAGTAACAGTTAATTAATTTTAAAGACTTAGCAACTAAATAGATGAGAGGAAATGTTCCATCTTGTTTAAGACTTGATCTTTCAGTCAGTTTTGTTGAAAGTGAGGGAAAAGTAGAATAACCCCAAAATGAAATCCACAGGTTATCTCCAACCTTCGAGTCATGCAGCCCTCAAATATTAACTTATTGCTTGTTGGCAACATGCAGAGCACTATGTGAGATCTTGGACATCAAAAAATCGTCTCATCAGATCTTCCAAATCAACGTGTGTGCTCTGTTTGTGAATGTGGACCCTCCCGGGATGTCAAAAGGAACTTCCCTGGGGCAAGATGTGCTCTGCTGTCACCAAGCAAGGTGAGTTACATGTATTGTCATACTTAAATCTCAAAACATCCCCATGTGACTGATCTGAGGAAATTGAGGCTCAGAAGAGTTAGGGAGCTCATCTAAAATTACATGGGACATGGCAGGGTCCGAACTGAAGCCCAGATCAAACCTGAGTCTGCTGTGGGATCCCATTGTCCTTTTTCTTATGAGATTGGATCCAGAATCTTCTTCCCTGGAGCTCTTCTAGATGTGCTCTGGGGGAAGAGAGACTTCTGTTGGAGCTTCAGGGCAGTTGCCATCAGGGGCTGTGTGTAGCAAGATCCTTTCCTTCATTAAAAATATCTTTTCCACTTGCTGCATCAGTTTTTCCTGGAAAACTGGAGGTGGTTAAGAGCTCGTAGATCCTCTTAGCCAGCTTTATTGGCTTCAGCACTCTGGACCAGCTGCATTTTATAAAGTACAGATGCCCAGTGCTGTCCCCAGAGGTCCCTGTCTTGGGAATGTCTGCTTTTGCAAAGCTCCACGGGATTCCGGCATACATACAAGTTTGAGAACCAGTGGACCTGCGGTGACTCATTCTGGCCCTTTAACTCATTACTGCTCATCCAGGCTTCCTCCCCAACCCTATCTTAGTTTTCTGAGACATCCCATGGGTGAGGAGGCATTGGGTGTATGAGTTTTAATTATGTATGACTATGGAGCCCTTACCTGACAACGACTGGTTTCTAATTTCCATCTTAGCTTTGAATTCAGTCATCTCTCTGACCCTTAATTTAATGCTTATTTTTTAAAGGATGCTCATGTTCTTATTTAATTCTGTGCATTTAATAAGATGTTTGGGCATTTTATCTTTTTTTTTACTTTTATTTTTAAAAAATTATTTATTTTTAATTGGAGGATAGTTACTTTGAGTATAGTGTTGGTTTCTGCCGTACACCAACATCAATCAACCATAGATGATACATATGTCCCCTCCCTCTTGAACCTCCTTCCCACCTCCCATCCCATCCTACCCTTCTAGGTTATCACAGATCATACATCAGATTCCCACTGGCTATCTGTTTTACATATTGTAATGTATATGTTCCAATGTCACTCTCCCAATTCGTCCCACCTTCTCCCTCCCACAGTGTATCACAAGTTTGTATTTTAGCTTTACGTCTCCTTTGCTGGGCATTTTATCTTTATCAGTGACTTGGAGGTGGTGAAATGATAAGGTTTTATGTTTCTCTTCCACAAGTGATAGCCTCATGAATAAGCTATGACTCCTTTCGCTCACCAGGCACTTCTGTACTGCCCTGCACTCTCTAACTTGCCTTTGCAATTTTGGGCTGTAGAAATTAAAATTCCTCATGGCATGGGAGATATCCTCAAGCCCTTTGACCTGTAGCTATACCATCTAGTGATGGTCCAAGGAACATGCTGGCTTTCTCAGAACTGGCGTTATCAGGGTGTAGTTTTGCTTGAATCTCTGCTGGGTTGATTTTGCCACAGTTGAGCTCTTTCAGAGCGACCTGAATAACAGTTAACCCTGGATCGTGAACTGCTATGTACCAGCTGTGGAGATGAGATTCTATCCTTGGCTTGCTTTGGGTAAACCAGAGTTTTAGTTTTTGTCTGCGTCTTTCTCTGACTTGGGTGGCCTTTATTCATTCGCTTGGTAATGGGTTGTCTCCAACCAGTGTAATTCCTCATCCCTGTTGACAGCTGTACGTTGTCAGATTTTAGTGGAAACTCCTTTGACTGTCTACATAGTTGGACGTTGGTAGGACAATTTGGGGTGGCCTGCTTGAATTAGCTATAGCAAGGGCTGCGTCTTTGCTCCTGGCATTTCCAGAGCTGGTGTCTTTTATCAGGTTGGAGTGTGTGGGTATATTCATGAGTGTCTTCAGGGCTCAGGGCAGGCCTCCAAGTCAAAGCCACAGCTGTCTTTTGGCTGCTTGGCTGCTGTCATGGGTTCAGAGGATCTTCCTATCCCTCTCCACTCACCCCCAGGCCCTGTGTTGCCTGGGTGCCTATTCCTCCCTGGGCCCCAAAGCGGGGGCACAGGTCAGGAGACTGGGTGAGCAATTATGTTTATCCTTTCTGTTAATTGCCCAAAAGTTTCTACAAACAAGTTTACTAATCTTGCTGTTGGACGAGGGTGGGAGCAGTTTGTTGTTATTCAGTTGCTAAGTTATCTCCGACTCTTTGGGATCCCATGGGCAGAAGCATGCCAGGCTTCCCTGTCCTTCACTGTCTCTCAGAGTTTGCTGAAACTCAGGTTCATTGAGTCGGTGATTCCATCCAACCATCTCATCCTCTGTTGCCCCTTCTCCTGCCCTCAATCTTTTCCAGCATCAAGGTCTTTTCCAAATGAGTTGGCTCTTCTGATCAGATGGCCATAATAATGGAACTTTAGCTTTAAGTTTTTCCAGTAAAATTCATGGTTAGTTTCCTTTAGAAATGACTGGTTTGATCTAGCTGTCCAAGGAACTATCAGCAGTTTACCAAGCCTCAGGTTTTCTGAGGAATCAAGGACAGTAGGGATTTGTGGAGTTCCCATGCACTGGCATCTAGATCTAGCAGGACTTGACTTGTCTGGGCTCTGAATCTAAATGGTTTCTCATGGTTAATATAAAGAACAAACAAACTTACTCACTCCCGATGCTTGGGCCAACTCTGTTCGCCTCGCTGCCCTTCTCTGTGTGGCATGTGCTTGCAGAATCATTTAGTTCAGAACTCTGCTGCCTGAAATTCCTGGTTGGGTTACTTCTGTCTGTAAAGCAAGGATTCACTGAATGTAATTTGAGAATTTAGCTTCAGGTGGTTGTTAAGGTTTTTGGTGATATTCCTGGAAAAGACACATAAATTGAAATGACTTAAGTTCTATTTTCTCATGGAAACAAAGTTTATCAAGGGGTTATCCTGGATCTCTCTTTTAGCTTCTTCATTTGAAATAATTTCAAATGACTACAAAATTTATAGTTCACTTTCTTATGGAAATGATCACAAAACTACATTTTATCAAAGGGCCTTAGCTTTAGGCAATGTCATTTTAACATGGTGTCTAACAAGATGTATTACTGACAGTGAGCTCAGAATAGAGTTTTTTGGCTGATGTCTTTATTTTCAGATTAAAACAATTTTTTTTCTTTCTAATGGTAGCTGGCACTGAGATCTTGGCATGACCCACATCCATCTGATGTTGTATGACAGAAACAATAAAACTTGCATCTTAACATCTAGCAAGACCTTGGATGATTAAAAGCATCTCATGTTTGTTAATACTTCAAAAAATCAAACTGTTCACTATGACAGAAATCAGTGGATAGGATTTTGGTGGCAGGGAAGTTTCTGTGAGTTAACAATGCAGTATTCAAACTGAGAAAGTCTCTGGTGGAGCCCATGAACTCTCTGGAGACAAGAGTCAAGATGGCAGAATTCTGTAGAGCACTGGCCAATCACAGAGTAACCACTTCATCCTGTGTTGGTGAGGCTAAAGGAGGTTTGGTTTGCCTGCACAGCTTTCAAAAGTACACGTCAGCTGGGATTTCCCTGGAGGTCCAGTGGTTGACACTCTGTGCTTCCACTGAGGGGGCACAGGTTCAATCCCTGGTCAGAGATCTAAGTATGTATGGAGCAATTAAGATGGAATCAACTCAGGTAAACTTTTGTCTAACATGGTGCATGCTGTGGACTGCTATGCAGTGTTGACATTATTTTACTGGGACAAATTAGAAGAAGGTGTGAATTTCAAAAGGATCCCTTTTGGTGAGCTTATCACAGGTGACTTAGAAGAATCTTTTAGTTCTGCTTGCTTAATGTCCTTCTGAGAAATCAAGTCAGAGCTCTCTGCTTCATTATTACTTTTCACTCAGAGCAAAATTTCTCCAAATCCCTGTGGTGATAATAGTTTTGAAGATGGTTTGTTTTCTGACCAAACACAGAGAACAGGTACTCAGCCACTGGGTTTCCTGTTGAGGTCAAGATTGTGCTGTAATTCTTTCAAACTAGCCAGGAAACATCTTTTGGTTTGGGTGACACCTGCCCATTTCTTCACCGTTTATGAAAGACATGTTTCTAGCACTAATGCTTTCTTTAAGGATATCTTTATGGGAGATGGTTTAGTGTTTTAACAAAGGATTGACACATCGACATTCTTTTGCTTGTTTAAGAACCTGCTGGATATTAAGATGCAAGTCTTTAGAGAACAAACTTATGGTTCCAAGTGGGGAAGGATGGTTGGAAGGGCTAGTTAGGGAGTTTGGGATTGACATATACACACTGCTGTATTTAAAATGGATAACCAACAGTAGGATAACTTACTCTGCTCAATGTTATGTGGCAGCCTGGATGGGAGGGGAGGATGGGGGAGAATGGATACATGTATATTATGGCTGAGTCCTTCTGCTGTCTATCAAAAACTATCACAACATTTTTAATCAGCTGTACTCAAATATAAAATAAAAAGCTTAAAAAAGATGGAAGTCTTATGATGTCCCTATTAAACCTAAGCACAGTTACTGATTAGCTGGGAAAGGGAAGATTAGGTGGAAACTTGCCTGTCAGCAATGGGAATGTGATTTTTCTAGTCCCCCTTGTTTACTTCAGTAGTACCAGCATCTTTTAGGGGTGGTCCAGATTGGATTCTTCCATTTCAAACTTTCTCACGAAAACTCACCACCTCCATCAGGTTTACTGAACAGTTGGACATTTTGTAGTTAATCTCCCCTCTATGCTTGTGAGTGTATAGCAAGTGTTAGAATTATTCTGGGTTGCTCACAGGAAATTTGAGTTGAAGTTCAACACGCCAGAGATGTGTTTTGAAATGACACACCTCTAGATACTGTTTCAAGCTCTTCCGTATTTACTCATACCACTTGGCACCCATTTCCTTTGCAATCTTTCTATGAACTGGGTTACCTAGAAAGGTTTGACTCTCAGTGGCCTGGTGGGGTGTGGCATCTGTTTAGGTAAATGCTCAGCACACAGGGTGTAAATCTGCCCTTTTCCCTGATGAACAAGCAGATCCCTTTCTCAGAAACATGCAGCAGACAATATGCAGCACAGGCCCAGAACTTTGGACCTGGGAGGATCACAGAACTCAGCCTCATAGCCTTTCTGTGTCATGTGAGAGTTTACAACAAGGATTTTGCCAATTTGTTAGGGGCTGGAATCAAGATTGCCGGGAGAAATATCAATAACCTCAGATATGCAGATGACACCACCCTTATGGCAGAAAGTGAAGAGGAACTAAAAAGCCTCTTGATGAAAGTGAAAGAGGAGAGTGAAAAAGTTGGTTTAAAGCTCAACATTCAGAAAACGAAGATCATGGCATCCAGCCCCATCACTTTATGGGAAATAGATGGGGAAACAGTGGAAACAGTGTCAGACTTTATTTTTTGGGCTCCAAAATCACTGCAGATGGTGATTGCAGCCATGAAAGTAAAAGACGCTTACTCCTTGGAAGGAAAGTTATGACCAACCTAGACAGCATATTCAAAAGCAGAAACATTACTTTGCCGACTAAGGTCCACCTAGTCAAGGCTATGGTTTTTCCAGTAGTCATGTATGGATGTGAGAGTTGGACTGTGAAGAAGGCTGAGCGCCGAAGAATTGATGCTTTTGAACTGTGGTGTTGGAGAAGACTCTTGAGAGTCCCTTGGACTGCAAGGAGATCCAACCAGTCCATTCTGAAGGAGATCAACCCTGGGATTTCTTTGGAAGGAATGATGCTAAAGCTGAAACTCCAGTACTTTGGCCACCTCATGCGAAGAGTTGACTCATTGGAAAAGACTCTGATGCTGGGAGGGATTAGGGGCAGGAGGAGAAGGGAACGACAGAGGATGAGATGTCTGGATGGCATCATGGACTCGATAGATGTGAGTCTGAATGAACTCCGGGAATTGGTGATGGACAGGGAGGCCTGGCAATGAGGTCGCAAAGAGCTGGACATGACTGAGCGACTGAACTGAACTGAGGGGCTGAATTGAGTCCTAAAATCCATGTGGTGAAGCCCTAGTCCCCAGTACCTCAGAATGTGACTGTATTTGGAGATAGAACCTTTAAAGAGATGAACATAAGGTAAAATAAGGTCATGTGGTGAGCCCTAGTCCAATAGACTGCTGTCCTTATAAGGAATGGAGGTTAAGTCATGTGTAGCAGAGTTGATGGACCTACAATGCAGAGTGAAGTAAATCAGAAAGAGGAATACAAATGTCATATATTAATGCATATATATGGAATCTGGAAAACAGTAGATGAACCTGTTTTCAGGGCAAGAGTAGAGACCCAGACATAGAGAATGGATGTGTAGACGCAGACAGGGAAGGAGAGGATGGGGCAAATTGAAAGAGTAGCATTGATATATATATGCTACCATGTAAAATGGTATAAAGGAAGATGGATTCCCCTGGTGGCTCAGTGATAAAGAATACACCTGCAATGCAGGAACCACAGGAGACGTGGGTTTGATCCCTGGGTTGGAAAGATCCCTTGGAGGAGGGCACAGCAACCTATTCCAGTATTCTTGCCTGGAGAGTCCCATGGACAGAGGAGCCTGGCAGGCTACAGTCCATAGAGTTGCAAAGAGTTGGACACAACTGAAGCAACTGAGCACATGTGTAAAGTAGCTAGTGGGAAGCTGCTCTGCAGCACAGGGAACTCAGCTCGGTGCTCTGTGATGACCCAGAGGGGTGGGATAGAGGTGGGTGGGAGAGAGGTTCAAGAGGGAGTGGATATATGTACACTTATAGTTGATTCACTTTGTTGTACAACAGAAGCCAATGCAACATTGTAATGCAATTATATGCCAATAAAAAATAATAATAAAAAACAAATGGAAGTTAAAACACAGACACATAAAAAGGGAAGACCCTGTGAGGACTCAGGGAGACACTGGCCATCTACAAGCCAAGGAGAGAGGCCTCAGAAGAAACCAGCCCTGCCGACATCTTTACTCAGACTTCCAGTCTCCAGAGCTGTGAGGCAATAAATGTCTGCTGGGTAAGCCACCTAGTCTGTGGTGTTTTGTCATGGTGCCCCTGGCCACTCAATATACACCCTGCTAGGCAGTCTTTGTTGCCAGAAGGAAAGCAAAATGTCTTCTGGAGGTATTTGACTCAAACCAGAATACAAATTCTTAAATAAATAAATTGCTGAAAAGCCTAACCCACTTCTCCTGGTAGTGATAACTTCATAGACAGGACCTCTGCTCTCCTCAGGGGGCCCCCAGGAATCACAGAAAAGCCTGCTAATGTCCAGACTGACTGACAGGGTCTCAACAGTTCTGCTTGTCCGTTTGTGTTTTGTTGCCTTTTATTTGCCCCCAGGATTGGGTGCTCGCAGTCCTCACGTTACAGAATGTTGAGGACCTGGGTGGCTGCCTGAGGCGCAGCAGTTGGTTTTTGCAAATGAGATGAGGCACTTCCAAGTGGAAACCATTTCTTATAGAAAGCCCCAGAATGGTCTAAACAGATGAGCCCTTTTAAGGCATTTCATGATTTATCTTCAGAGTGTCTTTGAGAATTTTGTTGTTGGTCAGTTTAAAGTGCATGATTAAGACTTTTTCTAATTAAATAAAAATTTACAAATGAGTTGAATACCAGTATAATTGATTTGCTAGAAAATAGGCCTTACTTTCTAGTACTTTATTCCCCATTGCCGGGAGCCAGCGTGAGGAATTCCACCCATGACAAGGTCATGTGGCAGAGCTCTGATGGCAAGGCTAATCAGACCTCAGGTTTTCCCCCTGGAATTTCCTGAGCATCCACCCCCCCCAAAAAAATAAGAATCTGCCTGCTTTTCCACTCTTCTAATAGTCTCAGGAAAAAGTCAAATCAGGGCTTTAGTCTTCTGCATTTGAAAGGGATGTTTCAGTTAAACCCCCTCTGATAGCTCTCTAGCTTGCCTAACAGGTCCCCTGGACCTCTTACAGCTTGTGAATTGCCTACAGCCCCCCAACCTCAAGAGGCACAAAGCTTAAAGCATCTTAAAGATACAGAGCATTTTCTAAAGAGTTAAAAATCATATTGGTAGAGGGTTTTCACTGTTGACTCAATGACTGCTGCCAGGCCTCCATATTCTTTATCTTTTAGGCACCTGGGAGGATGTTAATCAATGTAAACGGGATATGGAAAAAGATATATAGTAGTTTTGATGTTAGCAACACTAGACTTTTGAGTTAATTACTTTTCTTTGTTATATATCACTGCACTCCTCTTGTGTCCTTGCTATGTAAGAATGTAACTTTATTTAGTGCTTTCTGAGAGTGGCACCAGACTTTGGGAAGATCAACACAAATAAGTCTTCTGGTTGACAAACCCTTATCAGAAAAAAGGCTGTAAAATGTTAATTGGCCCTTTTGGCCAGAAGATGATGTAAATTACCTAAGACTTGTGTATACAATTAGGTATGCGGAGAGAAAAGCCTGGTTTTGATAAGAGTCTGGACTGGTAATGCTGCATAACTTTGCGTTACCCATTGATCTCCATGTTTATCAAAAGTATAAAAGGCCTTCTGAACAATAGAGGACAGAGCCAGTCGCTGGACTGGTTTCCCCCGTGTCTCTCTCTCTCTCTCCCTTTCCCTCCTTTTCCTCTTTAGTTTAACTTCAGGCTGAATTCCCATCTGGGGCGTGGAGGCTCAACAAGTATACTTACTTGCCCTGGCTGTTACGACCCACGTGAAAGGGAGCCTAAGGCGAGGCACCCTTAGATATTCAAGAGAGCACCAGTGGCCCAACGTAGATGGTGCAAGTTCCTTGTCTGGAATTTTATTGGTCTTCCACGTAATCCAAGTTATTCAGCCCTCTTTCTCCACTTCATTTTCCTACTATACTATTTTTTCCTAATCTAATCTTATATTAATAAATAAATAAGTCTTTCCTCTCCAACGCCGTCCACCCTTCAAATTCCCTGGATCCACCAGGGCTGGACCCCAGCACCCCACCATATGCTGGATTTTAAAGGTGAGAGAGAATTTCAGTTTAATCAAGGTAGCTGGATGCCAGGGGAAGCATGTAGACAGGTTCCATTGTTAGGCCTTTTATGATATTAATGTAAAAGTTTGTTTCTGTGACTTACATGCAGATTTCCCCTTTCCAAAGAGTTTTGTTTCAGCACACAGAGGACTGTTTTTCCAGAACACTGGAAAAATGAAAAACAAAAGAAAAAGTCAAGCAGAAAGGCCTGGAGTTTTCCTGTAATCTGGAGGATGATTTGTGGGGTATCTGCATTAGGGAGGGAAGAAAGAAGGAAGGAAGGAAGGGGAGACTGGAGTTTGGGGAAGAACCTGGATCAGGAGTCAGGATGCTCAGCTGTTGTGAATGCACTATGCACTTCCAGGCATGTTCATTACCTGTTCCCCATCTGTCCCATCTTCATCATCCCCTATCAGCTCACAAGGTTGTTCGTGAGATTGAAAGGAAAGAGTGTGAAAATAAAGAATGGAGTGCCAGTTGAGTTTAATAAGAGTCTCTAGGAGTCAGTGATCCTAGAGAACCTCATTAATCTTTGATCAATTTTATTGTCCAAGTGGGAGAGAGCGTCTCAGAGGGGCTGAAAACCCATGACATGTGAACAAGGTGTCAGTTAGAAAGAGCTATTCATGGTTAAACTGCCTCTGACACAGATGAGTCCTGGGAGGCCTTTAGTCAGGCCTTGGTGTGTCTGGGAAGCTTGAGCCCACTTTCTGAGAGCCTTTTCTCCAGGAAATGCTGACCAAGAAGATCCCAGACCTTTTGAGGGAGTGAGTGCATTTAATCTCAGGGTGGGGAGGTGTGACCTGTGAGATCTCCTACACTTCATCATCTGATGTGAGAGAGCAAGTGCCCCACTTGGGGGAGATGCTGATTCCTGAACCAGCAGGTGGGACTGAGGCTTTGGGCTTAGATCTGGAGGCAGCTGAGGGTTCCTAGCTGGTGTAGTGGTAAGTAGGAGACACAGGTTTGATCCTTGGGTCAGGAAGGTCCCCTGGAGTAGGAAATGGCAACCTACTCCAGTATCGTGCCTAAAAAATTCCGTGGACAGAGGAGCCTAGCGGGCTATACAGCCCATGGGGTCACGAAGAGCTGGACATGACTGAGAGACTGAGCACACAGCATACACGCACACACTGGAGGCAACTGCCTGGTCCTTTGAGAACCCAGAAAATGATGGCTGGATAATACTACGGTCTCTGATCAGAATAGTTTGCCAGCCTTGAAGAAGAGGCTTCTGAATAATTCAGGAGGATTGACGACCTTCAGCGATAACAATGGGAAAGGCTCAGTCTGAAGTTCAGAGGGTGCTGGCTACTCCTGGCAAGTGTCACATGTATTATTCTATAGTTCTAGAGCTCAGAAGTCTGAAATGGATCTCACAGGGCTTAAATATCAAGGTGTCAGTAGGGCTATGTTTCTTCTGGAGGCTTTAGGGGATAATGTTTCCTTGCCTTTTCCAGCTTCTGGAAGTCTGCTGCACTCCTTGGCTTCTGGTTCCTTATACCATTTTCAAAGCCAACATCTTCAAGTATTTCTTTGGCTCTGAATATCTTTGCCTATTTCCACATCTATGGACCCTGTGATACTGTTTGGTTCACCTGGATAATCCAGGCTCCTCTCAAGGTCAGCTGATTAACAACCTTATTTCGACCTGCAACACTAATTCGCCTTTGTCCTATAACCTCACATATCCATGATTTCTGGGGAAAATGACATGGACATCTTTGGGGAGCAGTTACTCTGCCTACCATACCCATCAGCACTCTTGTCACTCATATGGTAATTGCCTCTCACTTTGGTTCTCTTGTAGACTCCTAGAGCTCAGGGTTTGTTTGTTTCTTGCTGCCTTTCCAGCAATTTGTACAGACATTTCAGACTGGAAGCTTTGAGATGATGGTGTGATCTGTGCAGTGTTATGAATAGATTAAAATTGTTTACCAACATTGAAAAATTAGATTTTTCATGAAAACTGTGAGTCCTTTTTTGTGCAAAGCATGAAGCTTGGCAGCACTGAGCATGTGGCACAAGGGGATGTCTTGGTGGCCTCTGTGTCTTGGGGAAGCCCTGGGGCAGAAGTGAGGATGAGACGCTGTCAGCATAACAATGAGCTGGAGCCTGGGTCGAGCTAGGTTGAAATAAGGGGTGAGGCTGAGAGCATGTGAGTCAGGGCACCAGATGTGTCTGCTCGCAGAAAGTTGGAAATGTTCCAGCTGGGGATCAGGGTTCAGGGGGCCCAGGATTAGGAGACAGGGGGTGAACAAGCAGACAGGCTGAACTCACTGATAGAATGTCAAAGTCCAGGGCCAAGTGGCCAGAACTCTGAGGAGTGTGTGGGTTAATGGCCATGAACACTCTTAAATGATGAATAAATCGAGTCTGTCAATTCTCTTAAGACTCAACTTCAATTTTCCTCTCCCAGCCTCCTGGATTGCATCACATGACCTTTTACTATTGCTGTTTACCTGAGTAAGGTCAACTGCCAGGAGTTTAACTTTTCCTTCTGTTCACTCTGTTGGGTGGGGGCCAGCTAATGAACAGTGAAATTACCTGATGGCAGGTGGCAGAAAGCTAGCTGAGTATAACCAAATGTCTATAATGATAAACATTTATTAAATGAAAGAATAATTACTTCATAAATGTAAACTGACCATATTTTTTCTTATTGTAGGTCTTCAGTTTGTTTCCTTAGATTTTTTCTGCTACCAAGTTCCTTGTTTCATCTAGCAGTTTCTTTGCCTATGGAATTTCTGTATTTGATAAAGCTTGCCTTATGGCTGTATTTTTTTCCAGACTTATTGAGGTATAATTAACATATAATGCTGTGAGTTTAAGGTGTACAATGTAATGCTTTGATACACATATATATTGTGAAATGTTTACCACAATAAGGTTAGTTAATGCCTCTATCACTTCACATAATTACCCTTTTGTTGTTTTTATTATGGAGAGAACATTAAAGCTCTATTCTCATAGTAACTTTCAAGGGTACAATATAGTATTGTTGGCTATAGTCCCCATGCTGTACATCAGATGCCCAGAACTTACTCATTACTGGAGGTTTATACCCTTTACCTACATCTCCCCATTTCCTCCACCTCCTGTGGCCCTTGGCAGTCCCCATTCTACTTTATTTTTCTGAGTCTGATGTTTTTAGATTCCGCATAAAAGTGAGGTTATATGATATTTGTCTTTGTCTTATTTCACTTAGCATAATGTCCTCAAGGCCATTACTGCATCTTGATTTTGAATATTTTCTGCCAACTTTTCCATTTTTCTGGATTTTAAGTTAATTCAATGTAGTCATTTTGTTTCCTTCATCCCCTTGCCTTTTATTTCTGTGAACTGTGCCCCTCCTGGAAGTCCTCAGGACTCATTATCCCATCACAGGCTTTGCAGTTGATGACTTGGGAATCCATTTGGTGGAATCTGTCTGTTTGGCTTTATGGCAGCTGTGTGTACAGATGAGATAACCAGTACCATTGTAAGGGTCTTGAGCTGAGTGAGTTCCATGTCCTCATAGAATTTATTAATTCCAGATTTCAGAATGCATTTCTCATCCCCCTCAGATAGAAGGGGGTATATGATAGAACAGACACTCCTGTCAGTTGACCCCTTGGACAGGTCCCAGGGTTTGTAATACCCTTACTTATTGCACATAGATATCTCTGTTTTTTGGTTTCAGTGGTTACTGACCCCCAAGCTGTAGCCATACATCCAGCAAATGCATGTCAAAGTGAAGGGGAGTGAAGGCCTCTTTACCCAACCACTTTTAGAAAAGCCACTCATCATCCATTAATCATAATATCAGGAAATATTTTCAGCTGGGAGGGACCTCAAGGAAAAATCCACTTCAGTGGATTTATTTTCAGTAGTCTAATAGATGAGGAGCTGGAGGTCACAGGGGTCAAGTGATTGGGCTAGGTTCACCCAGTGAACCAGTAGCCAAGACCTGTCTCATTCAGAACCCAGGGAGCTAACTGTTGCTGATCTGAAGGATGGGATTTCATGGGGTCAGTGAGAATGTGTGCGACATGTGAAGAACCACTTTGTTTTACCCTCAGTTTGGCCTCCATCTGTTTTTTACTGGTTAAGTGCAGGAAAGTCATATAGCGTAAAGCAGACTTCCATGTATAGTACTGATATTTCTGAGTAGTTGAACTTAGGCAGGTGTTGGGTGGTATTCTCTCTACAAGTTTTTATATGGCTTTTACCTGTGTCAATATTATACATTAGTTTATTAGAAGAGATTGGGCAATATTGTAATTAGGTGTTTGTCTTTATTGCTCACGTGAACCTAATATATCCCTTTATAGAGTAGTGTCATGCCTTGAGTTTTATAGCTTGGTTTCTGTTAACAAATTCAGAGTGTTTCATTCATTAGCCTTCTTGTATCCCTTAGCTTGTATTAAGTTGTACTTTTCCCTATTGAAAAAAAATTTTAAATTACAATGTATGGCAAAACCAATACAGTATTGTAAAGTAAAAAAATATAAAAAATAAAATAAAAAAAATTCAGAAATTACCATTTCAGTGAGATGATATTTATCACTTAGCTCAATGAACACACACAATACGTTGTATTGACAAAGAGGCAGTGAAGGAAGATGCTCTTATACCTATCTGGTAGAAATTAAATTGTATAACCCTTTGGAGGACTCTTTTGTAACCCTAATCAAAATATTAAGTATATGTATATATGTAATATATATATATAGTAACCACTCTGACTCAGCATTCATTCTAGGAATGTTATGGACATTCTTGAGCATTCTGAAATTGCATATATTTGGGAGTATTCAGAGCAGTACTGTTTGCTTCAGAGGATTTGAAACTACCTGTCCACTATCTATGGGAGAGAATCTAAATCAAACATGGCACGTCTATGAGGTAGTATATACAGATATTAAATCATTATTGTACACCTGAGACTAATACAATGTTCTGTGTCAGTTTTACCTCAATTGAAAAACAGAATGCAGCAGCTCCATACACACTAATCTGAAAAGATCTCTAAGATAAACCGTTAAATGAAATCAGCAAGGTGTCACCATTTGTACTAAAGGAGGCAGATAACATATACATGATTGCTTGTTTATGTGTGGAGTCTCTGGGCATATGCATAAGGAATAATATTGGTGATAGCTCAGTTGGTAAAGAATCTGCCTGCAATGCATGAGACCCTGGTTTGATTCCTGGGTTGGGAAAATCCCCTGGAGAAGGGGTAGGCTACCCACTCCAGTATTCTTGGGCTTCCCTTGTGGCTCAGCTGGTAAACAATCTGCCTGCAGTGTGAGAGACCTGGGTTCAATCCCTGGGTTTGGGAAGATCCCCTGGAGAAGGGAAAGGCTACCCACTCCAGTATTCTGGCCTAGGGAATTCCACGGACTGTATAGTCCATGGGGTTGCAAAGAATTGGACATGACTGAGTGACTTTCACTTTCACATATGGGGATGGCCACAGGGTGGCTGGGATCAAGGGCAGGAAGAGGCTTACTTTTCACTGTAAACCCTTTTGTGTATTTTGTACCATTCAAAAATCCTAATTTAAAGTTTATTTTGGGAAGGAAAAAAGACATATGTAAGTAATTTCCAATCTGTCCACTAAAAGCTTTTAATGATTATGAAATACACTGAACTCTTCCTACTGTTCTTACTGTGAACAGTATGCTATGGGTATGAACATTTGTAGTCATGTATAATATTTAAATTTATATTCCTTTAAATGTGACTTGGGTGGTGACTTAAAAAAATTATTTTTCTATCTGAAAGCTTAGTAAGAAATTTCTACTGTCAGTTACTTATCTCAAGTTAAAAACATCTTTTTAAAACACACTTATACATATGCAAATCTAAAATATGCCAAGTCACATAACTGCTTAGGGAGACATGAATTTATAGTGAAAGTATGATGAAATGTACATGCATCCTAAACACTAATGCTGTGAGATCAGTGATGAGGGAAAATATGGGGTAGAATTCAGGAGGGATGGGTGCATGGTTGTTCATTACATTTAAAAAATATCTTCTTGTATATTTCAAACATTGCATAATAATTACAAACATTAACCTGTGTTTCTAACTGCTGAGAAATTATAGTCAGGCTTCTGTGAAATCATAGGATGCAGAAACAGTGTGGGCATAGATCACTTTTATTTTCCTTGCTTTCTGTTGTATTACATTAGTACCTAGAACAGAGCCTGGCAGAAGGTAGGCCCTAAAAATATTTGTAAAAATGAATAAACAGGCATTAAAGCCCTTTGAAGTGAAGTGGTGAGTGATGGGTTGTGTGATCTCCCAGTGTATCATCTTGTGTCATGGGAACCCAGGAAAAAACGTGGATGGAACTGACAATGAATGCCTACCACCATTCGAATAGGTAGGAAGAAAAGAACCTTGGGAATTTCTTGGTAATGGATAAAGATGACATAGAGAGAGGTGATTGGATACATAATAAAGTCCATTTGCCACCTTGACATTTTAGGAATCACTGAACTAAAATGGACTAAAATGGGTGAACTTAACTCAGATGACCATTATATCTGCCACTGTGGGCAAGAATCCCTTAGAAGAAATGGAGTAGCCATCATAGTCAACAAAGAGTCCGAAATGCAGTACTTGGATGCAATCTCAAAAATGACAGAATGATCTCTGTTGGTTTCCAAGGCAAACCATTCAAAATCACAGTAATCCAAGTCTATGCCCCAACGAATAATGCTGAAGAAGTCGAAGTTGATTGGTTCTATGAAGACCTACAAGACCTTCTAGAACTAACACATGAAAAAGATGTCCTTTTCCTTATAGGGGACTGGAATGCAAAAGTAGGAAGTCAAGAAACACCTGGAATAACAGGCAAATTTGGCCTTGGAATGCAGAATGAAGCAGGGCAAAGACTAATAGAGTTTTGCCAAGAGTACTCACTGGTCACAGCAAACACCCTCATCCAACAACACAAGAGAAGACTCTACACATGGACGTCACCAGATGGGAAACACTGAAATCAGATTGATTATATTCTTTGCAGCCAAAGATGGAGAAGCTCTATACAGTCAGCAAAAAAAAGACCAGGAGCTGACTGTGGCTCAGATTATGAATTCCTTATTGCCAAATTCAGACTCTAATTGAAGAAAGCAGGGAAAACCTACTTGATGAAACTAGACCATTCAGGTATGACCTAAATCAAATCTCTTGTGGTTATATAGTGGAAGTGACAAGTGGATTCAAGGGACGAGATCTGATACAGTGTCTGAAGAACTATGGATGGAGGTTCATGACATTGTACAGGAGGCAGTGATCAAGACCATCCCCATGGAAAAGAAATGCAAAAAAGCAAAATGACTGTCTGAGGAGGCCTTACAAATAGGTGAGAAAAGAAGAGAAGCAAAAGGCAAAGGAGAAAAGGGAAGATACACCCATTTGAATGCAGAAACCCAAAGAATAGCAAGGAGAGATACAAGAGCCTTCCTCAGTGATCAATGCAAAGAAATAGAGGAAAACAATAGAATGGTAAAAATTAGAGATCTCTTCAAGAAAATTAGAGATACCAAGGGAACATTTCATGCAAAGATGGGCATAATAAAGGACAGAAATGGCATGGACCTAACAGAAGCAGAAGATATTAAGAAGAAGTGGCAACAATACACAGAAGAACTATACAAAAAATCTTCATGAGCCAGATAATCATGATGGTGTGATCACTCACCTACAGCCAGACATCCTGGAATGAGAAGTCAAATGGGCCTTAGGAAGCATTACTACGAACAAAGCTAGTGGAGGTGATGGTATTCCAGTTGAGCTCTTTCAAATCCTGAAAGATGATGGTGTGAAAGTGCTGCACTCAATATGCCAGCAAATTTGGAAAACTCAGCAGTGGCCACAGGACTGGAAAAGGTCAGTTTTCATTCCAATCCCAAAGAAAGGCAATGCCAAAGAATGCTCAAACTACCACACAATTGCACTGATTTCACACACTAGCAAAGTAATGCTCAAAGTTCTCCAAGCCAGGGTTCAACAGTACGTGAACCCTGAACTTCCAGATGTTCAAGCTGGATTTAGAAAAGGCAGAGGAACCAGAGATCAAACTGCCAACATACGCTGGATCATGGAAAAAGCAAGAGAGTTCCAGAAAAACATCTATTTCTGCTTTATTGACTATGCCAAAGCTTTTGACTGTGTGGATTACAATAAACTGTGGAAAATTCTGAAAGAGATGGGAATACCAGGCCACCTGACCTGCCTCTTGAGAAATCTGTATGCTGGTCAGGAAGCAACAGTTTGAACTGGGACAACAGACTGGTTCCAAATAGGGAAAGGAGTACGTCAAGGCTGTATATTGTTACCCTGATTATTTAACTTATATGCAGAGTACATCATGAGAAACGCTGGGCTGGCAGAAGCACAGGCTGGAATCAAGATTGCTGGGAGAAATATCAATAACCTCAGATAGGCAGATGACACCACTCTTACGGCAGAAAGCAAAGAGGAACTAAAGAGCCTCTTGATGAAAATGACAGAGGAGAGTGAAAAAGTTGACTTAAAGCTCAACATTCAGAAAACGAAGATCATGGCATCTGGTCCCATCACTTCATGGCAAATAGATGGAGAAACAATGGAAACGGTGACAGACTTTATTTTTTGGGGCTCCAAAATCACTGCAGATGATGATTGCAGCCATGAAATTTAAAGACGCTTGCTCCTTGGAAGAAAAGCTATGATCAACCTAGAGAGCATATTAAGAAGCAGAAACATTATTTTGCCAGACATTGCTTTGTCCATCTAGTCAAAGCTATGATTTTTCCAGTAGTCATGTATGGATGTGAGAGTTGTACTATAAAGAAATGAGTGCCAAAGAATTGATGCTTTTGAACTGTGGTGTTGGAGAAGACTCTTGAGAGCCGCTTGGACCTCAAGGAGATCCAACCAGTCCATCCTGAAGGAAATCAGTCCTGAATATTCATTGGAAGGACTGATACTAAAGCTGAAACTCCAATATTTTGGCCACTGATGCAAAGAACTGACTCTTTGGAAAAGACCCTGATGCTGGGAAAGATTGAGGGCAGGAGGAGAAGGGGACGACAGAGGATGAGATGTTTGGATGGCATCACTGACTCAATAGACATGATTTTGAGTAAGCTCTGGGAGTTCTTGATGGACAGGGAAGCCTGGTGTACTGCAGTCTGTGGGATCACAAAGAGTCAGACATGACTGAGCAACTGAATTGAACTGAACTGATCCTGTACTCCAGAGTACATTGCTTGAAAAAGATCTCTTTATGGTTCTTAGTAACACTTTATTTTCTCTCATTGTGTCACACTCAATGACCCTCTTTTATGTATTTGGTTAAGATAGCTAATGTGGGTGTAACTCTTGAGCTCCTCTTAGCAGTGTTGGGACTGTCTGTCATGTAATTCTGCCCAGCCCAGGAGCCAGGTCGTGGAGTGACTCGCATTTACTGTTGCCCACTGTCAGTGGTCGGATAACCTTTGCTTGTTTGTGTAGCCGTCAGTCATTTGGTTCACATATTTTTTAATATTTAGAGGTAGGATGAAAAACGTATGGGAAAATAATAAACACTACAATAATACATTACTATTACAATAATACAATAACTACAAAAGTGTTACTGTATGGAGACAATAAATGAATAATATGCTATTTTTGCTAGTTACCCCACCATATGTAGCCCACTAGAGCAGCGATGTCCAATCAAAGTGTAACGTGAACCACATATTTAATTTAGAACTTTCTGGTAGCCACATTAAAAGATAAAAAGAGATGAAATTAATTTTAATCATATATTTTATTTAACCTAATATGAAATATTTACGTCAGAGGCTCAAGCGGTAAAGAATCCTCCTGCAACGTAAGAGATGCAGGAGATGAGGGTTCGATCCCTGGGTTGGGAAGATCCCCTGGAGGAAGGCATGGCAACCCACTCCAGTATTCTTGCTGGGAGAATCCCATGGACAGAGGAGCCTGGCAGGCTACAGTCCACAGGTTGCAGAGTCGGACACAACTGAAGTGATTGAGTATGCACACATGAAATATTTTCATTTCAGTACATAATCAATATTAAATATTATTGAGGTTTTATATTCTCTTTCTTTGTAGCAACTCTTGGGAATCCTATGTGTATTTTACATCTCCAGTAGGGTGCTAAATTTTCATCCGAAATACCTGATCTGTATTTAGTGTTTATAGAATTTACAGTTGAGAAGATAAATTCACATACTCAGGTTGTTCCATAAATACTTAAAATTATTTTCTAGTAACAGAATCAGATACTCATTTTACAGTTAAAATTAATTAAAATTAAATAAAATGAAATATTTAGTTTCTCAGTCTCAGTAGTCACATTTCAAGTGCTCAATACAGTGCAGAGCTAAAATTTATTCATAAATTTCTACAATAGATTTTTTTCTCCTTGATTCCAAGAATCTGTCAGTGTGATTTTGAGAGTATGATTGAGGTTAGACATATTCTTACTCTTGAGTAGATTAGAAATGAATAAAGCAGACATAATGTATTGTTTTCAGTTAAATTAGTTTTCTGAGTGAGTCTTATAGCTGTTTTGACAAATCCCATTCCAAGAAGTCAGATTTAAGATCTGAGATTTAAGGTAAATAAAATTCTGGATGATATTAAAAAATTTTTTTTAAATTTTATATTGGAGTACTGTTGATTAACAATGTTGTCTTAACTTCAGGTGTACAGCAGAGTGATTCAGTTATATATATACATGTATCAATTCTTTTAAATTTTTTTCCCCATTTAGGTTATTACAGAATATTGAGCAGAGTTCCCTGTGCTATATAGTAGGTCCTTGTTGGTTATTCATTTGAAAAGTAGCAGTGTGTACAGTCAGTCCCAAACTCCCTAACTATCCCTTCCCCTGATTCTTCCCCCTCTTGAGGGGGGTTGCGGGGGATAGGTTCATTCTCTAAGTCTGTGAGTCTGTTTCTGTTTTGTAAATTTTGATATGCTTTTTTACATATATATTCAAGCTCAGGTCAAGAGATCCAAGTAGCTCTTAGCCTAAGAATTGATATCTAATTTTCTAGTTTTTAGAGAAGATGATACATTTGGGGACAAAAGAAAGATCTTTTCACAGATAATCAAACTGAACTTCAAAAAACATGGAAAATATAAACTCATGCTTTAAATAAATCTCAATTAGCTAACAAGGAGATGACTAATTTAACTACTAGTATAGTAAACTAGTAGAATTGAAACCAAGCAGGACCCTACGGGGCCTTCTCCAGGGACAGACCCGCTTCTCAAATCTGTCCTCTCCTTGCCTCTTGTTTGAAAAAAAAAAAAAAAATGCTTTGGCTTCCTGGGCCTTTCCTGAGTTCTGAAGAGCAAGAGGAGTGAGAAAATGCAGAGACAAAGACAAACAGTCAAGCAAGACAAAATAATAATAGCTTAGCCATAAAACTAAGTCAAGGACCTTTAGTTCCTCCTCAAGGGCTTGGGGAAGGAAATGGCAACCCACTCCAGTGTTCTTGCCTGGAGAATCCCATGGACCAGAAGCCTAGTGGGCTACAGTCCATGGGGTCGCAAAGAGTTGGACATGACTGAGCGACTTAACTTTAACTTTTAACTTTCAAGGGCTATAGAGAATATCCTGAGCCATAGCCTTGAGTTGTTCTGCAAATACTAAAACCACACCAGCTGGAAGAAGTTAACTGCATGCTAACCACTGGCATGTAGACATCAGCCCAGTTGTAACCAGGTTGATGACGGAGACTCTAGAAACATCATCCTGTTAACCTCCCCATCAACCAACTGGAGGATCATGCACGAGATGATGACAGACCCTGTGACCCTCTCCCTCACGCTGCTTTTAAAAACCTTTCCCTGAAAGCCATGGGAAGCTCAGGTCTTTTGAATATCAACTGCCTGTTCTCGCCTGGCTCCAACACTGGGCACCTTGCAATAAGCATCGTAGTTTCCTTTGAAACAACCCAGTGTCAGTAAATTGGCTTTGCTGTGTGTCAGATGAGTGGACCGAAGTTTTGTTTAGTAACAGAATTTGAAATTGAGCACACCTACTTTGAGTATAGATTTTATTACAGACTTTCGACGCCTCCCATATCATGTAGGAGACTATTGATATGGTCTGCTGCACCAGAGGTGAGAGTTACTAGAAGAGGCTGTTGGAGGAAGGTCACAGTTACTGTTTCCCACTGTTTCCATGGCTGCTGGAAAGTTCTAAGAACCCAGAGGAAGGGGTCTTAGGGCCTCCAGTCTCCCTGCTGATTTCTTATTATCTTGAACCAAGTCCTGGGGCTTGAGCTTTTCAGAGAAAATAGAATTAATTCTTCCCCTTACACTCACAAACCACCAAGAATTCACCAGGGATCCTTGAAATAGTCATTAATAATGTACAGGCACACTGACCGGCACTTTTATCTGTCAAAATGAGGGTCAGAGCAGGGACCGGATCTGATTTGAGTGCTATTTTGTGGGATGGATCCTGTGGACAAGTCATTTTCAGGAGAGAAATGGCTGCCTCGTCTCACCTCATCTCTGCCGCTTCACTCTCGCACCTGGTTAAACCATCAACCTGATTGCACAGCCCGTTCTGTAAGAAGCTAGCATGGGTGCTTCCAAGAAAAGTCAGCGTGCCTGTCAGACGCCTGCTCTGTCTAGCTGGCGGCTACCCTCACGACACAGTGGTTCTGCCTCCCTGCAGGGTTTCAGAGACGATCACCGGGGAAGTAGTTCTTGTTCCCTGATCGAACAGAGACCCAGCAGGGATCCTCAGTATTCACATGTGTGCGTGTGTATGTGTGCACTGGGGCAGTGGAACATTTCTTTCTAATGCTTGTAAAAGAAGTTCAAAAACTATCTTTTCTGAAAAACATGTACATATTCTGGGAATATGGAAACCTACTAAGATCAATATAACCTCTCTTAATCCTCCCTCAAGATAATCACTGAGGAAGCCTGTCTTTGCACTGTTTTAAAACAGTCCTTTACAAAGATTTCCAGTGACTTTGTTTAAAAGGATAGGGTTCATTGTTTTCCATCATAAAAGCTAGCAAACAACTGGCTTACAGCACATAGCATGTGTGCTCTAGAGCCGAGGAGAATTTTGCAGTGGGCTACTTATGCCTCTGGGCTTCTGTACAAACCATATTTTGTGTGTAAAGTGTTAGTCGCTCAGCTGTATTCCAACTCTTTGCAACCCCATGGACTGTAGCGCGCCAGGCTCCTCTGTCCATGGAATTCTCCAGGCAAGAATACTGGAGTGGGTAGCATTCCCTTTTCCAGGGGATCCTCCTGACCCAGGGATCAAACCCAGGTCTGCTGCATTGCAGGCAGATTCTTTACCATCTGAGCCACCAGGACAGCCATACTTCGTGTGTGGGTACTTATTAAATGGGCATTCATTAAAGTCTCATTTCTTATACTTTATCCCTGTGGGGAGATCTTGCTCCCTGCTCCTCCAATTTGAAATAGTGTCTTTTTTCACACTGCTTCCATTTTGAATTATCTTGCCAGTGCAAAAGCATTCACATGTCCTGGTTACTGGCTCTGGTGCTTGAGTTCCAATGTAGTGTTTTTCTAGAGATGCCACTTCCTAATGATTTTGTTTCTCCTGCCCTGGAAGATGGGCAGGCAGTCTCTGCAGCAGCAGGCACGGCCGATCAACATCCAGCCCAGTGGCCACCGAGACCCTGGGTCTACCATGTCCCCAGGGTCTCAGCCCTCCCCTCCCTCTTCCGAGGGAGCTGAGGGTCTTTGTCCCAGGCTGCCTCATGGAAACCCTGCTGTTCCGAATAGGAGTAGAGAGAAGGCTGATGAGATGCATTTTGCCCATAACTGCCTTTTGGGCAATGGTCTTGGAAGAAAACACGAAAAACGAATGTGGAAACTGAGAGTGACAGTTGGGATCTCGTTAGCATAGTGGCTGTCACAATATATCCAGCAAAGAGGCAGCGGGCATGCGGCTGACTGTCTTAGGAGCCGAAGCAGCATGTGTGTGTTTGCATGTGTGTGCATGTATATGCATGTGCATGTGGTTTTTTGTGTGTGTGCATGCGTGCACCTGTGTGCCTGGAGGTGGCTCAGGCTTTGCTATGTAATTACTTGCTTCAGCTTTAAAAAAAAAATTTCAGTTGCATTGCATCAGGCTTGGTTGTTTTTTCTTTATGGATGCATCTGTGAGTATCTTTAAATTTCAGCTTAGGCTGTTTAGAAGGGCATTCACTGTGAAGAATAAACCTACTATGGCTTTGCTTTTGTTTTTTACCTTGTTTTGTGGCTTGAAATGCATACAGCAGATGCCTCAAGTACAGTATCTTAAGCCAACAGCCTAGATCAAGGTGAGAGTATTTTAGTTGAACCCTAGATCAAGTTCAGAGGGTATTCTGAACTCTGGAGGGTACAGGTCCTGACTTGGTCATTCTAAGAATAAATTATTTCTAGTCGCAGTGAACCACTGCTGTCCTTCCCTGCCAGTCCAGTTCCCAATTCCTGAATCTTCCTATAAAGCTGTGGGATGAAGCCTTTCACTTGGTTGTGATTTCCAACCAACCAGAGTGATTCTAGTGCTGAGATATGTCTGCACCTGTTTTCACTTCAGATGAAGCTGAGGTTGGTAAACAGTGCACAGGGTTTTGGAGATCAGAGGGGCACAAATGGGGGGATCTTGTTGCTTGAAGATTTCTGGAGTGGGAGTCAGAGTTCTGCGTTCTGGAGTCAGCTCTGTTGTGCTGGCAGGGATCCTCACTGTGTTTGGGCTTGATGTCTGAAGTCCTACTCTACAATTTGATGGCAGTATGATTCCAGTGGAAATATGGCCTTTCATGTAAAAAGGATAAGCCCCATAACCCTAGAATTCAGCCAGGAAACTTCCATGATCTGTGGACGTGACCAGATGTCCCTCTTCTAAAAGACACTTTACAGCTGTTCACTGGCCTCATTCTGTCTTCCTGGAGGCAGTGGCCAGGCCTCTCAACAGGCTAAATGGAAGTTTATAAAGCCATGCACTGGTTGTGTGTTTGTCTTTTTATTTTTTAATTTTAAAAATATTTGGCTAGGTTTCCAAAACCTCAAAATGTGGCTAATAATATTCCTTTCTCCAAGGGTCTGTGGCTGGTTGGAGACTCGTCCTGGTTCGGTGTACTGCCTTGCTGTTCCCTGTCGTTAAATATTTTGAATACAGCCCGTAGCCCCTGAGAACATCTGATGAGACCCCGAGCATATCCCCTAAGGAAATGCAATTTTCCCCCCTGATTTCCCTACTGTCAGCAGCGGTTCAGAAAGCCTTCTGCTTGTGAACACAATCATGTTTCAGATGAGTAAGACCCCAAAGCCTGTTTGGCTACATTATTGCTTTGAGCTGAGCAAGATGGCAGGTTGTAGGAGATCCGGGAGTCTCTAAGGAAGGCTGGATCTGCTCTCTGGGTGTTTTCTGCCTTGCTTCTCCCAGCTATACCGATGGAGCTACAAGAAATCCCAAGAACAAACTGTTGGTCGCTGCTGCCAAGATCGTTGGGGATTTGTGGAGACTGGGTGCTTTCAAGGTTTGAATAGCCTAAGTCAGCTTAGTAAAAGCAGAGTAGAAGCTTGAAAATCAGATCCCATTTCAAGCACTTTTTTTTTTTTAACCTCCAAGGAAAGGATTTTTTCCCCTAAGGAAAGGATTGGAAAGTGGCTCATGTGCCTTAATTTACCTGGGTAACTGGTCCTATTGTGAGGTTCAGTGGAGCTTTGGAGACTGAGCTGATGCTGACTTGCTGTTTGCACTGGCCACCCTCAAAGGCTGAGAAGCCACCTCCTTTTTTTCCCCCTCCCTTCTCAAGGCTGCTGTGTGCCTGGTGCCACTTGAGGACTTAGGGCTGCTCTTCTTGGGTTGGCTCTGCTGCCAGGGAGTGTACTGTAATGTTTGTGGACATGCTGTCTGTGGCAAGGTCTGGGATGGGCTGGATGAACTGTTGCTCTTCTTTGACAGGCCTAGGCCTCTGCCTGCTGCTTGCTCTGATTCTTGGACAGGGGTCACAAACTCAGATGCCTACAGGACCAGGCAGGTAGCATAAATTGCAAATTGGGCTGGGGCAAGACAGTAGGGAGTAGAAGGAGACTGTGGCAGAGATGGGCATGTCTCTCATCAGATGACGATGTTTATTTTTAGGTAAGTGATATAATATCTCCTGGAGAAGTGTAGGGGGGCATACCTGTAGGAAGACTAGAAAGATGTGAAGGCTGTAGGGAAAGTAACATTGAAACTTGACTTTTATACATACTCAATAACAATTTTTTGGTATTCAAACTTAAAACCCCCCCACTCACATCTGCAGGTATTTAATGCTCATAGAAACCCTGTGAAAGAGGTCTCTTATATCCAGTTTTTAACTGAAGAAACATGGGCACAGTGATGAGACACCATTGGTTTGGGGTTACTCAGGCGGGACAGAGTAACGTTAGGATTTGACACTCTGACCTCCATCTTCCGGTCCAGAGGCTCTTGCCCTGCCCCAGTGTTGCTGGGTTGGTGGCCTCTGTGGTTCTCTGGTTTCTTCCGTCACTGTTGATTGTCCTTTGCCCTCCCTGGGGTCTGTCTGCCTCCTCTGGACTGACTGTCTGACTTCCTGATCCAGGCTGTCATCCACAGTCCCTGCTGATGCTGATGGCAGATCCTGTCTGCTTCCATGATGGGTCTTGCCTCAACCATCATGGCGCCTTGGGCCTGTAGCTGGTATTCATCCAGCCTGGCCTGGTCCTATGGTCCCATTGCTGGTCGGGGCTCCTTGGGTTTTGATCCCTCTCTGCTTGGTGTGGGTGTTAGCTCGGCCTGGATGTGGACCTCCGCCCATAGACCATGACTTCAGGACCACCAGGCCCACCCTGCAGGGGCCCCACTGGAGGAGAGCAGCTGTCTCACTCTCATTTCATTAGAACTGTGATCTGCCAGCTGTGGGGAGGGCTGTGTGCGTGGAGAAGGGGCAGTTCACTGTTCAGGGTTGTATTTTCCTTCTCTTTTGCATATTCTTGATTATAAATAAATGAGAACATTTGGAATCCAGTAAATTTAACACGTCCTCCTCAAGTGCCCCAGAAATGCTTTCCTGTACATGGGGTAAATACAGAACAATTGGTGGAAAGTACAAGAAAAGGACTTTTCTACTTGGCATGTGTTTTCTTGGGTGTGGATGTCAGCTGCAGCAGAGGGAGATTTTTATTTTCAAGCATGGGTTTTAGTTTCACTCAGAAATCTGTATTTTGGGTTACAATGGCACCTCACTCCAGTACTCTTGCCCGGAAAATCCCATGGACGGAGGAGCCTGGTGGGCTGCAGTTCATGGGGTCGCTGGGAGTCGGACATGACTGAGTGACTTCCCTTTCACTTTTCACTTTCACTCATTGGAGAAGGAAATGGCAACCCACTCCAGCGTTCTTGCCTGGAGAATCCCAGGGACGGGGGAGCCTGGTGGGCTGCCGTCTGTGGGGTCGCACAGAGTCGGACATGACTGAAGTGACTCAGCAGCAGCAAGAATGAACTGCGTGGAGTGGAGCCATGCGGGGTGGGGGGATGGATCACATGGGAGCAGGTTTCACACCCTGGGGCCTCTTGTTCCAGGGCTCCTGCTCTCTGTTCCACGGGCACCACAGCGTTACATTTTCTGCTGGAAGCGACCTGTGCTTTTATCTCCCCTCTGTTGTAAATGAATTGTGTGCCCTTGGACAAGTTACTAACTTCTCTGAGCCACAGTTCTCATATTTACATCATAAGGAGTATAATGAAAACTTACACGGTTGTTTTGAAGATTGTTGTTGTTGTTTAGTCGCCAAGTTATGTCCGACTGTTTTGTGACCCCATGGACTGTGGCCCACCAGGTCTCTCTGTCCATGGGATCTCCCAGACAAGAAAACTGGAGTAGGTGTCATTTCCTTCTCCAGGGAATCTTCCCGACCCAGGGATCAAACCCATGTCTCCCGTATTGCAGGTGGTCTCTGCCGTTGCAGGCAGATTCTTCACCTGCTGAGCTACCAGGGAAGCCCATTTTGAAGATTAGATGAGATTAAATCTATAAAGCATTCCTTGTCAATCCTGTCATGCTCTTAAGCACAAGCTACTGTAAACATCAAGGTCTTCAGACTTTCAGGGTTGTGTTTGGATGTTTGTACCAAGTCATGAAATACATGAGTGACTCTTAGCTTCTACTCCCTCTCTCACGTATCAAGAAGCCATGTAGTCTGTGAGCTTGCCTGTCCAAGAAAAGTAATTCCCCAACCATGCAAATGTTCCTGATCCCCAGACATTCCTCTTATCTTTCATCAAATTCAATCATCCTTCTTCCATTTTTCTCTTTTACTCAATCCACACCTGTGCTGAGTTATGCATGATTAGATAGGATCAGAATAAAGTTCTTTGCAAGGATAAATAGGGAGAAATCATTCCCAGGTATATTTACTTTCTTACCCAAGAATAGAAAAAGTAGTTTTGCTAAATGAATGGATTTCAAATGGTGAAGCAACATAAGTTTGAGACAAGGTTGCAGTAGAAAAAGGGGAGGCTCACCTTCTGGTGCCTCTGGGGGCCTCCCCTCCGGATGGCACCTCTCTTACATGGTTGGCGTGGTATCATGTTAATTTATTTCAAATATATTTTATGTAGGATTGGAGTTGGCTAACAAGTGATACTAGAATAAAAATATTAAGTAACGATGGACATGAGTCTGAGTGAACTCCGGGAGATGGTGATGGACAGGGAGGCCTGGCGTGCTGTGATTCATGGGGTCGCAAAGAGTCGGACACGACTGAGTGACTGAACTGAACTGAACTGAATGATGAAAGTGAAAGAGGAGAGTGAAAACGTTGGGTTAAAGCTCAACATTCAGAAAACTAAGATCATGGCATCCGGTCCCATCACTTCATGGCAAATAGATAGAGAAACAGTGGAAACAGTGGCAGACTTTATTTTTGGGGGCTCCAAAATCACTGCAGATAGTGATTGCAGCCATGAAATTAAAAGACGCTTACTCCTTGGAAGGAAAGTTATGACCAACCTAGACACCATATTGAAAAGCAGAGACATTACTTTGTCAACAAAGGTCCGTCTAGTCAAGGCTATGGTTTTTTCAGTGGTCATGTATGGATGTGAGAGTTGGACTATAAAGAAAGCTGAGTGATAAAGAATTGATGGTTTTGAACTGTGGTGTTGGAGAAGATGCTTGAGAGTTCCTTGGATTTCAAGGAGATCCAACCAGTCCATCCTAAAGGAGATCAGTCCTGGGTGTTCATTGGAAGGATTGATGTTGAAGCTGAAACTCCAATACTTTGGCCACCTGTTGTGAAGAGCTGACTCATTTGAAAAGACCCTGATGCTGGGAAAGATTGAGGGCAGGAGGAGAAGGAGATGACAGAGGATAAGATGGTTGGATGGCATCACCAACTCAATGGACATGGGTTTGGGTGGAATCCGGGAGTTGGTGATGGATACGGAGGCTTGGCATGCTGCGGTTCATGGGGTTGCAAAGGGTTGGACATGACCTAGCGACTGAACTGAACTAATGGGAACAGAGTTTCAGTTTTGGAAGGTGAAAAATTCAGGAGATGGATGATGGTGAGATTTGCACAACCATGTGAATGTACTTAGTGCTGCTAAACTGTACAGCTAAATATGGTAAAAATAGTATGTTTTATATTATGTGGATTTTACCATAGTAAAAAAAATGCAAAGGAACAGTCAGGATAGATGGAATGTCAAGACCATACAGAGAAGATGAATGCCAGTTTGTGGGCGGTGTGATTGTGCATTTGCTGTGGGCAGGCCATGTGTTTGGTTGTGAGCTTCCTGGAAGGCAAGTTGAAAAGGAAATAGCAATCTAGCCATGAGAGAAAAAAAAATCATCAGTTTCTATGGAAGGCAAACATTTCTCAGTGCTTAACTCCACTCTGGGGCTGCACAGACAACAGGAATTGTAGTCAGCAGTGGCCCCTACAACATCACAGCAAACTCAGAAGTGGCTTTCTAATCTCCCATTTCTTGGCCTATGACTTCCAGAATCTGGTGTTAATGGGAGCCTGCCAACTTGGGTCAACATGGTCCAAAGACACAGCTCTCTATGGCTGTCTTGACTTTGGTTTGGGATGATGAGAACAGACTTCACTCGTGAGCCAAAAGACACATGTGTTTTGAAGGAAACTCCAAAGATAGTCCACAATGCTTCCTATTGTGCCTGGGAAGATTTGAAGAGGACAGGCTGTATCTTGTTCTCAGCTTGAATTTTCCCAGGCAGCCAAGAGCCTTGACTGGGAGAACCATCACTGAATGAGTGACATGGAGGCTAAGCTAGACCTAAGCTTGCCTTTATGTGTAAAAATGGTCACTTTGGGAAGGTCGTTGATTTGTCAGGAGGAGTGTAGAAGAACCTGACTCACTGACTGAGGTCCAGCCCCCTGTGTCATGAGAAGAGGTCCAATGGCCATGCTCTTAGGTCCCCCCATATCTCTCTGTAATAAACGCTGTTCTCTCAGATCCACTAGGGTTGACACAGCCTGTTCACAGTGTTAAAGGGACATGAGGCTAATCAGCTTTAAGTGCAGACTGGATTTTTCCCTGTGCATTAATTGTAGCATGTGAACATTCTTTTAAGTAAGTAAAAACAAAGAAACATATTTTTAGTGACTGAAATACCCTTGTTTATTTTGGAAACAGTAAGTGCAAATGTTAAAAAAAAAAATTAAAAAGAGCCCAGTAATTTTCTTCTATGGCTTTGAAAACAACTTGATTTTTTTCCTGCTTCCACCAAAAAATGCACTCATTAGACATAAAAAAACTTAAAAGATGGTAAGTTTTGGTTAATCTCAAATCTCTTGATTCCACCACCTAGGCATAATCATTGTTAACATTTCCTTCTATTTTTCTATCTATATATATACATGTCCAAAGCCATTTATATTTTTATGTTGCTATCTGTATCTTCTTAGGTCAATGGGAAGATTAGTATAAACATTGTTATGTTTCAGAAGTCTTTTTAAGACTACTGAAGATTCCAGTTTCAGAAGTAATATTCCAGATAAACCACTGGGAAAAGTGGTGAAAAGGTAAAAAGGAGCTGGTGGGTAGATTGAGTTGGATAAAAGAAGGGAAAATGAGAGAAAGGAAACTAACACTGACCGAGTGTCCACTCTGGGTGGGGGCAACACTGTGATTTCTATTACCCTGAGAGCAGGTTTATGGAGTCAGCGTCCTCCAGAATAAGAGTTCAGGTTTAGGAGCCAAACGGGTTTGAATTTGCATCTTGACTTTACTTTCTGCTAGTTTAGAACCTCTTTTTTTTTTTTTTTAATTTGTAAGATCCATGTAACTCCTTCCTCAGTCGGTTATCATAAGGATTTAAAAGTAAAATGCACAGGAATTACTTATGCCTGGCATATAGCAGTCACTCACAAATGGTAGCTCTTATAGTTAGCATTTGGAGAAGGAAATGGCACCCCACTCCAGTACTCTTGCCTGGAGATTCCCATGGACGGGGGAGCTTGGTGGGCTACAGTCCATGGGTCGCAAATAGTCGGACACGACTGAGCAACTTCACTTCACTTCACTGCATAGTTAGTATTATTCTAAATATGAGTAAACTGAATCTAAGAAAGGGTCACATGCCTCAGGTCATGCAGCTAGTAAGTGATAAAGATGGGATTAGAACTCAAATCTGCCTGGCTTTTGTTGTTGTTTAGTTGCTGAGTCATGTCTGACTCTTTTCTGACCCCATGGACTGTGGCCTGCCAGGCTTCTCTGTCCGTGGGATTTCCCAGGCAAGAATACTGGACTGGGTTGCCATTTCCTTCTCCAGGGGATCTTCCTCATCCAGGGATCAAACTTGCTCTCCTTCTTCATCAGATGTCTGTAAGGAGTGATTGCCAGTGCTTGGTTGTTCATATTGACCTTTTCTGGTAACTCCAAGGAAAGTGAAGCACTCTGCTCTCTGTTTGGATGTAAAGCTCCTCTCCTGTAGTGGCAACTATAGCTGATGGCATCTGCAGATGACAAGGGAGGAAGGTTTAACGTGTGTTTGTTTTCCCCCAGGAAAATGGGAATGAATTTCATGCTTGGGATGCTGACTACTATTTAGCAATAAAGCTTTTTCCCCCTCCTGGATTAGGAAACAGATGTTTTCTGGTCCATTGAGGAATTTTAAAGGCTGGAAATACTTAAGACTTATCTTTCAGGGCTGTTGACCTCGATTCTTGGATTATGATCATTCTGGCTGGGGCCCAGCACTCTAGAGCTTTCAATCTGCAGAAACTCTGTGTGTATTTATCCTACTCTGTTCAGTGTGACCTTTTAAATCTGTAATTCATGGCAGTATATTTCAGTATTAGGAACTGAGATTATTTATTTTTGCTTTTTTTAAGTTCTGAATAACTAACGTATGAGGGTCCTTGCCTGGTGAACTGCCTAGGGATCCATTTTTACCCAGTTCAGTTGGAATCTTTGACTTCTCTGGCATTCCCACCTTCGTTTTGAACATAGCATTTTGAAATAACAAAAGCAGGATCACATTAGCTATAAATCATTGAGGTTCTTTTCTTTTTTGGCTTCAGATGGTTTCTTTTTTTAATTAATTTCTTTTAATTGGAGGATAATTACTTTATAATATTGTGATGGTTTTTGCCATACATCAGCGTGAATCAACCATAGGTGTACATATGTCCCCCGAGTCCTGAACCCCACTTCACCCTCCCTTCCCACTCTGTCCCTCTAGGCTGTCCCAGAGCATTTGTTTCATGCATCGAACTTGCACCAGTCATCTGTTTTACATATGGTCAGGTATATGTTTCAATGCTATTCTCTCAAATCATCCTATCCTCTCCTTCTCCCACTGGGCATGTACCCCAAGGAAACCAGAATTGAAAGAGATGCGTGTACCTCAGTGTCCATTGCAGCTCTATTTATAATAGCTAGGACATGGAAGCAACCTAGATGTCCATCAGCAGATGAATGGATAAGGAAGTTGTGGTGCATACACACACTGGAATATTACTCAGCTATAAAAAGGAACACATTTGAGTCAGATCTAATGAGGTGGATGAACCTAGAGTCTATTATACAGAGTGAAGTAAGTCAGAAAAAGAAAGACAAACACAGTATATTAATGCATATATATGGAATCTAGAAAGATGGTACTGATGATCCTACATGCAGGACAACAATGGCAAGGCAGACATAAAGAACAGACTTTTGGAATCATTGAGTTTTATTCTCTCAGTATGCGATAGGTTTTGGTGCAGTAACAAAAACACTCCCAAAGCTCAGTGGCTTCATGTAACATTTATTTTCTTGCTCATACTATTTCCTTCTATAGAGCATTTCTGTTCACCATGGTCACACAGTGACCCAGGAAGGCAGAGGCTTCATCTGGGAAGCTGCTATGCTCACCATAGTAATGGGAAGGGAGTGTGGGAAGGGAGTGAATATCTCACTGGCTCTTTAGGTTTCATTGGCCAATGCAAGTCATGTACAGGCCAAGATCCACCTCAAGTGGAGCTGCTAAGTGTTGTACAGAACCAGAATACATGAGAACCTCCTGGGTGACTGTTGCACCTCCTGGGAACCAGACTGTGCTAGGTGCCTCACATATGTCATCTGTAATCTTAACTCTAACTTCTGCAAAGTACAGGTCCTATTTCTAGAAAACAGACTCAGAGAGATAAGGTGAGTTGCCCATGGGCACACAGGGTTGGTACTGAAATCCAGTCTGTCTGATACTAAAATTAATGCTCTTCTGAGATAGTGAAGGACAGGGAAGCCTGGTGTGCTGCAGTCCATGGGGTTGCAAAGAGTCGAACATGACTCAGTGACTGAACAGCAACAACATCTGGCCCCTCTCAGCTCCCTCTTAATTTATACATGCTACTGCTTGTGTTACCTTGGTTAACTTGGATGTAACCAATTGTTATATTCGTTGATATATATTCATGTTGATGTATAACTTTGATATAACTAGTTGTTATATGACTGAACAATTTCTGTTGGCTTCTCAATGACTACAAAGTAAAGGTCAAACACTTTAGCAAGGCACACATAGCTCTTCATGATCCTGCCTCTACATACTAATCAAACGTTTATAATATGGCTGAGGCAGTGCCCAGAGGCAGATGCCACTCCCGGTGACACACAGAATACACAGAACAAGGACAGTTGTTTCCGTCTTTCTTTCTTCCTTCCTTTTTTAATTTAATTCTTCCTTTCTCTTTTAAATTTTTGACTGTGCTGGATTTGGGGTGCCACATGTGGGCTTTCTCTAGTTGCGACAAGTAGGGGCTACTCTATTTGTGGTGCACAGGCTTTTCATTGCAGCAGCTCCTCTTGCTGTGGAGCGTGGATTCTAGAGTAAGAGGGCTTCAAAAATTGCAACACGTGGGCTCAGTAGTTGTGGCGCATGTGCTTCGCTGCCTCGTGGCATGTGGGATCTTCCTGGACCATGGGTCAAACCTATGTCCCCTGCATTGGCAGGCAGATTCTTTACCACTGGACTACCACGGAAGTCCCAGGAAGACTGTTTCTAAGTCTTGTCGTTAATGAGGTTGTTTGGCCTAATTTAGGTGCTGCGCCCTGGGTCAGGCCTGACTGTACAAGTCCACATTTGCGTGGAGAAAGCATTTTCCTTCAGAGACACATAGACTGGGCAGAGGGAAACCACCTGTGTCTCCTTTTCAGTGCCCATGTTCAAGACCCATTTAGGACATCTTCTGTAAGGAACAGTCATGATTTTCCCCAAATAGACAGTTAAGTGTTTATTTCAGCAATGAGAGAAATGGAGTTCATAGGTTTTATCCCTTTGGGGTAGTGCTGTATGTGCTTAGTCACCCTATATTTTGTGGTTTACTTTGGAAAATACATTTTCTTTCCTTAAAAAAAAAAATCCAGTAAGGTGTTTCCTTGAGTCAGATCTTTTCTTGGTATGCTTAATAGTAATTTAGCAGAAATTTTTAGCCTCGCAGTGGCACTTCCAGCCTCACTGGGAATCTGCTTATAGCACCAGAGCAGCCAGTGTGTGGGAGGTGAGGCTGAGAGTAGAGGCTAATTCTGCAAAAGTAAGTGTGTTCCCACATGTGCCCTTGCATGCCCTCATTCTCTCTCTCCCCTGGCTTCCTATTATTCCACTCCCTTTGGGGCTCTTGAAGCAAATGTGGTTCAATGCTTCATTCATTTAACTTGACTCTACCACTTCGCATGACTTCATGTTCTTCTAAAATGCTAAGTCTGATACAAACTTCATGCCCTAGAGCATAAACAAAATAGAGTACTGGACTTCAAAAGATGTAAGGGTGTCTTGGCTCTGTTTTCTTTGCATTTTGTTCTGCTTCCATGGAAGACTCAGTTGTGTGGCACCTTGCTTAAATGCTGAGTCTGAGCCTCGTCCAAGGATGACGGGATCGGTAGGAAGGACTGCTTGGTGCTGGCTGAAGAAGGAGCCACTATGAACTAGGTCAGTGGTGATGGGCCAGAGAAAATTGTGAGCTGGATGGAAACTCCTTAGGCTTCATGTCATTTTGAGAATAACTTTCAAGCTCAGACTTCAGCGAGAAAGAACAGAGCAGGCATTTGTTTCCAGGACAGGAAGATGGGTAGGCCAAATGATAAAGAAAGTCTCCATATATACTTTTCAATAAGTTAAGATGAATAAGGCTTTCTGAGACACAATTTCTGAGATATGTAATGTTACATGAAGTGATAAAACTATAATCTTGGTTTAGTTCTTCTGTCGGACAGAAATCATTTGTAGCTTATCAATCTTCTACAAGTTAACATCTAACTTTATAGTGTCTAGACTCTACAGAACAGTGACTATTAAGTTAAGCCAACTATCTTCCATAAAGCATCAGGTGCTGTTGTGTAGCTTTGTGAGACAGTGCTCTATTGCTCTATGTGACCTCGGAAAAAGGGTGCCTAGTCATATTTTTGCCTTATCTCCAAATTTCAGACAATATTTCTAGATAGTACCTAAGGAGCTATTGAACAGTCTTCTGATTTCTTGTTTGACATTAATTATAAATGGCTAGCTATTTCAGGGGTACCCAGGGTTGGACATGGTCTCAATTTGCTCCATCTGTCTATATTTCCAGTGTGATATGTTGTGACTATTTTCAAGTATGATATTTGGAGAAAACACTTGGATCAATAGTCTTTCCTTGTCCAGTTCTCTTGTTGTTGTTGTTGTTTTTTAGGTTGGAAAACTTGGTCCAGGTTGGAAAACTTCAGTCACAGGGTAAAAATGTGTATCTTTAAATGGCATGATTCATTTGGGGAAGGCATGAGTTAGAAATAAAAGTGTGTTTCTGTTGAGGTCCAAAACAGAGTTGTTATTCCTTGTGAAATAACTGGCTTTAGTCTAGATAAAATGGCTATTTTATCTTTAAATTTATAGGCAAAGACTTTTCTTACTTTTAACTGAAAACTTTTAAAATCATCTCTATTGCATGAAGCAAGGTTTTCTTTGCTAATGGGTTGATCCCTTGTGCATGCACAGGAACACAACACACAGATATACCTACAATAAATCTTATTAATTTAGACTTCACAAAAGAAAAATGTTTGACTAATTCAGACATGCTAGCTTCTTATTTAGGAAAAAGCTAAATATTGTCCTTTGTAATGCCTGCTGTGCAGACGGTTTTATGTGTCAATTACTTTATTTAATTATGTTTCAAGAGCTATGATTTGACCCTGAAAGTGACAGAAAAGCAAACAGTTTTACTAGATTTACACATTTGTTTCTTCTGGGACAACTTAATCTCAAGGAAGATGCTGCAGAGTCAGAATCCAAGATCAGAACCTCCTGAAGGGGACTGAAGGGGATAGGAGCAGGGAAAGCTGGAGCCAGAGTGAAGCTGGGAGCCGTGAGTCAAAAACAAGACCCAGCCCAGCTCTTTGTCATCGACAAGATACCCTCTTCAAATATAGAGACACATACAGGTTAAAATTAAATGGATGGAGGGAGATATACCATGATAACACAGATGAGAAGAAAGTGGGAATAGCTGTATTAATTTCAGACAGAGCAGATTTCAGAGCAAGGAAGATGATGAGGGATAGAGAGGGGCATTACAGAATGATAAAGGGGTCAGTTCTCCAAGAAGATATAATAATCCTTAACATGTATTCACCTAACAATACAGCATCAAACCAGGTTAGGCAGAACTGACAAAACTGCCAGGAGAAATAGACGACCCACGTCACAGTGTCATGGGCTGTAGTAGCGTACACTCAGCCGTGTCCCACTCTGTGGGACCCCATGGCCTGTAGCCCACCAGGCTGCTCTGTCCATGGGATTTTCCAGGCAAGAATACCGGAGTGGGTTGCCGTTTCCTCCTCCAGTAGTTGGAGACCTCTCTCTCAAACGGAACTGTGGCTGAACAAATTTGGTGTGGTTCAGGGCTGCGAGGGAGGCCTTGGCGCTCCAAGAATTCCCACATGTGTGCATATTCCAGGGTTCTTTTTCCTACTAATTAGTTCTGGGGGATTTAACTTCTGTAGCAAGCCAGGTTCTAGGGATTTTTGAATGGTACAGCCCAGCCAGTTTTTCTATATTGTGGTTTGAAGTCCACATTAGGGTCACAGGAACAGGGGAGGTGTTAAAAATATGTATACTCATGTTTCCACCTCAGATTTACCAAGTCAGAATCTAGGGGTGCATGGAGGGGATATCCATTTTCAACAAGCCCTCCAAGTGAGTCTCACAAATTTGAAAAGTAACTTCCCGGGTGGTCTGGTCGTTTGGGAGTCTGCACACCAGTGCAGGAGACAGGGGTTCAGTCCCTGGTCCAGGAAGATCCCACATGCTGTGGAGCAACTAAGCCTGAGGGGCACGACTATTGAAGCCCTCTTGTCCTAGAGTGTGTGCTTGGCAACAAGAGAAGCCACCATGATAAGAAGCCCAAGCAACACAACCAAGAGTATCCCCCACCCACTGCAACTAGAGAAAGCCCGGGAGCAGCAGCAAAGACCCAGCATAGCCATAAATAAATGACACTTAAAAATTTGGGGGAAATGAATTGAGGGCAGTTGTACGTTGACTAAGCGGGAAGGAAGTGGAAGCCTATGTGTGTAGAACTGATGCTCCACGTGAGCATCTGCAGAGCTGGAGAAAACATTGTGCAAGGAGCACTGCATACGGGATTCAGGTGTTAGCATCATATGTTAATTAGAGGTTCCTTTTTATAGGAAAGGTCATGGTGAGACCCTTTCCCCTTTGCTTTACTTTGGAAACCGCAAGAATCACCAAGCAACGTAAAGTCTAAGACACTGGGAGAGAAGTGTTCATACACATGGCTTGAGTCTGCATTGGTATGAACTAGTTTGCTTTTAAAAGCTTACTAAGATGACTTAATAGTTCAGAAACTCTGCTGGCCTACTATGGTTATGTTGTGGCTGAGGGATAGTTGAGTTGAGGTTTGTTTGGCTCCTGCCAGCTGTTAGGTAGGGTGCCGAGTGCTCCATCGTGCCATTTCATTTAATGAGGGACACGTGCCAATTCGGAGGTGAGAAAACTGAGGCTCGGAGAGCCAAGCGATGTGTCCTAGGTGACACAGCCAGGAATGAACAAGGCCGGGTTGTGAACTGAAGTCCCTTTCTGTCTATTGGCATTGCGTGAGCAATAATCAAACTTTTTCTGACCTTGGAGACCAATGGCACAACGTCCTAAAAGGGACTTAGCACTCCACCTGGGACTCAGGGGACCAAGCGTCCAGTAATCAATGCATAGAATAAGCCAGGAGTAGCATTCATTTTCTAGTTTGCAGAGAATTTGATATTTGTGAAAACAAATTACAAGTCAGTGGTCTTGAGGAAATAAGTCAGTGAAGATGCCTCTGCCTCCCTTCAAGCTCACACAGAACGCCCCCTGCTGCTGTAAAGAAGAGTAGGCAAAGGGGGAATTTGCAGAGCTGAGCAAGGTGGCAGCTCTTGATATATCCCCTCTAAGGAGTGTAGCCTGTGAAGAAGACAGGAGAGGGACAGGGTGTGGTTTTGGGGGACGGTCTAATCTTTCTTCCCCTTATATTGTTTTGTTGTTGTTTAGTCACTAAGTTGTATCCGACTCTTTTCTACCCCATGGACTATAGCCCACCAGGCTCCTCTGTCCCTGGGATTTCTCAGGCAAGAATACTGGAGTGGGTTGCCATTTCCTTCTCCAGAGGCTCTTCCTGACCCAGGGATAGGGCCTCTGTGTCATGCTTGTCAGCAGGATTCTTTACCCTCTGAGCCATCAGTGAAGACCCTTATCTTAGCTTCTATCCAAACCTCTTATTTCACCATTATTGCTGAGCATGCAGAATTTTACAAAGTGGCTAAACGTCCCTTCCACCCATGTCCTTTGTTAATACAAGGCAGGAAGCAAGCTCTAATTGGCTTCCTTACTGTCCCTAGATTTTTTGTTCATGTTAAGAATGAAAATGATTCAAACACTATCACGTTGCACTCGAACTTACACTGTATTTGCATTTATATACCTTTGATATTATACCTGCAAGCAGATATTTCTGCAGGTTTTGTGTGAGTGATCTACAATCCTTGCTTAAAAAGTTTAACCTGCTGGGCTGCATAGCTTTGCAAGTTCCAGAGAGCTTGGGGCTGTGGGTGGCATTGTGGTGTAGTGATGGGGTTATGGGGTTAACTGTGATTCACACATTAGACTTAGGAATGTGAGTGGGCCATTGGGGAGTGTGGGCCTGGCCAGACTATGGGGAGGCAGCCACACAAAGGACACACAGTCACATTCCTCTGGGGCCTCTGGGCAAGCGTGGTGGCTGCCTGCCACTTGGCAGTGGTCTCTGGTATTTGCCTGGGAGAGGTTTCCTGGATTCCTTGGTTCAGGGAAGCACAGTGCCCCAGGCAGAACACTGTTCCTGGCTCCATGGCAAGGCCAGAGCTGAACAAGCAGTTTTTGGAGGAGCCTGCAGGGTTTCTGAAGGACCATCATCGTGGGAGGGGGCTAGGCATACAGAGGGTAGGAGCATGGGGAGGACTCTTGAATTGCAGGGTTTTGATTTGGGCCCTCCCAGGTGTGGTGAATGGTCCCCTCCAGCCTCCAGATTTGGGAGTACATTACGGAAGAAGGACTGGGTAAAGGGTTCAAGTAATAAATGGGACGTTTGGCGCCTCAAGAGGATTGTCTGTGCTTAGAGTTACCACAGGTTCCTTCTGAAGAGTCACAGGGTTTCTCTGAATAAGGCATAGCTTCACGTTGAACCAAATGGCCTTGTCTGTGTAGTGGTGGGCTAGCAGCTGGCAAGCAAACATATTTATGACTTGGTGATCTTTTGATAACTGCTCATTCCTGAAACGCAAATGGAAACTTCCAGTTAGAATTCATGTCAGGTCACAGGGTGAGAGTATGGAAAAATATCACCAAATGCAGGCACAAACTAGGAAAGCCAAAATAATAAGGGAGCTACAAGATTGCAGAAATGTAAAGAGGCATTAAAATCCAGAGGAAAGGGAAGGCCAAGGCAACGGACACTCTCTTCACCATTATATGTTCAGCAAAAGCTGATACTCCTGGGGACTAAAATAGCAGAGATGTCAAATGTTTAACCTCAGTGTTAAACAAACAAACAAAAATGGAACCATAAAGCTTTTTAAGGTTATAGCTTGTGGACTGCAAATTAAAAAGTTAAAATAGAACAGAAAAAAAGAAACAGAATAGAATAAGGAAAAAAGGATTGAAAACAAACTAAGATAAATTCAAGCTTTGGAATTTGTTTGTCTTAGAATTTTTAAGAAAAACAATCTTGGACGGCAGAACAAATCATCCTAACTCATATTCCTGGAACTGTGCTAGAATAAATTATTCGCAAGGGAATAATAAACACTTGGTGCACACTTGGTTCTAGTATCATTTTGCAAAACAAGAAATATATTACGCTGGTATCATACTCATTTATGACTGGAAGTCTTGTTGGATGAAGGAAGTAGTACATTTAAAGTGGCTGATGGTATGGGGAGGGAGGATGGAGGGGGGTTCAGGATGGGGAACACGTGAATACCTGTGGTGGATTCACGTTGATATATGGCAAAACCAATACAATATTGTAAAGCAATTAACTTTCCAATTAAAATAAATTTATATTAAAACAAATAAAGTGGCTGATGTTTTGAGATACCCACACTATCAGACGATCTGCACAAGCTAGAAATACACATTCTGAAACACAACATGTTCCTTAAATGCGTTCAGTCAATCCCACCTACAAGGAAGGCTAGTTATTGTTGTTTTAAAACATATATACACATATATACAGGATATATTTTGTGTGTCAGAGGGCTCTGAAGTCATATAAATTGCCATAAAACTTCATTGTTTAAACTAGGGATTAAAGCATGCAACTCCTAGTGGGTCAGACAACATGATCTTAATGAACTAATGGGAAGAAAGTGGATAGCCTGGCCAGTGGGTGGCCATTGTTATGCTTTCTGCCATGGGCGTGCTGAGCCAGTGTTACCTGAGCAGGTGGGTTTTCAAGGCAGGCGAGCTGTTTCAGATTTTAGGGGAAATCTAATTTTTAAACATTGGCTTTTGGATATCAAAGATAATGGCTGTCTGGTCACCAGTGTGCTAACTCTGGCTTTAAATGTTAGAGTAATGAGATAACAGGTGAATGTTTTCTGGCTCCTTGGCATGAAATTAAAAAAAGGATTAAAAAAAAACTGAAGCAAGTTTGTGAATGTAAACAAAGTTCTTCTTTTATCAAGGTCATAATTGTACAATTTTAACAACTTGAAGGATGGATATGTGAAGAAAAAGATGGTGTGGCATTTCTACTCTGAGCCTTAGTCAGGTAGACCTTTGTGATCCATGTATACCTAGATACATATATATTTATATACTTATACACATGTCTATAGATAAAAATCCTTCCACTTGGCTCTTGGTACTGATTACTCCCTTTCTACCAAACTGAGTTGATCTTGGCTTCTATTTGGCAGATATGGTGGGCTGCAGAAAGTGCGAAGTGGCAGTACAGAGCTGTACTTTACGAAAATCCCTCTGAAGTGGTTTGGAGGATAAAGAGGAGGAGGGAGAGATTAGTTAGACAGGAATCTCTTGAAGTTGTTGCCACTAGAGTTGTCAAGACTAGGAGTCAGGGATAAAGTAGCTTCAGTTTGATAAAGAAGGGCTTTACAAAAGCATTATGGGTTGTATAAAATAAGACTGAACTTAGTAAGTGGTTAGCAATGGGGAGATGAAGGAGTTTCTGATGGTTGCCAAGGCTCAAATATAAGAAACTGGCAAGTGGCGGCAAGCAGAAGCCATCCAACTGGGGATCACAGTGGTCCGTGGTGGTGAGTTTGGTTTGGGACCTGTTGATTCACGGGTGAGACTTCAAGTCTGAATCTAGAGCTTAAGTGCCATCTGCTTCTCTACACAGAGGTCGCAACTGGATCCAGGGGACGAATGAAGTCCCTCAGCAAGTGACAAACAGAAGTAAAGACAAAGATCCTGACCCAGGGAAAAGAATAGGGAACTGAATGGAATCCAGGAGAGAAAAACACTTCAAGAAGTGGAGGACTAATGCGCTCCCACTTGGTACCTGGCATCATATACACATTCTCACCGAAGCCTCTCGAGGACTTAAGAGACAGGGTTGCCCAGTTGTTATAAATGAGGAGGCAGTTAAGCCAGGAGAGGCTGGCAAGGAAGTGGGACCGTGGGACAGACAGGGTTCCTTCAAGAAGTGGGTGATGAAGGGAGTGAGGGGGAGCTTGATGGGGAGAGCACAGCTGAGAAAGGAGATTTTGGAGGATGTCCTGAGGAGCATGTTTTTCACCCAGTGGGAAGGATCAAAGGAAGAGGGAGATACAGAAGATGAAAGCTGGAGATGGGTTACATAATGGATGGAGCTGAGAGGAAAAGCAAGCATGAGAGATGGATCAAGAGAGATCCGCAGAGTGACAGGAACCAGAAAGGAAGTTGTCTATGGACACAGTACCTGAGCCCCAAGCAGTGGGGAAGCACCCAGCACCAGGGCCACAGGTTTGAAAGGAGTGACCAGTTTGGGAAGCCAGTGGCCAATTCCACATTACCTGGAGTAATGTTGTTAGTCATTTATTTTCTTTTTATCTAAAGATTTTCTATGAATTGTTCACATTCATTCTCATGAATTATAGATACTTTAGTATTAATCCTGTATTCAGGATTAATACATGAATCCAGCCTAGATTCAGTAAAGATGACTTGACCTTTTGTTTTTTTCCCAAGGAAACTATGCTATTTCTAGGTGCTATCACAAGATTTTGTTTTGTTTTGTTTTGTTTTGTTTGTTTGTTTTTCACTTCAGTGAGGAACAGGGCTACACAATCAAGAGCAATATAAGAGGAGTTAGTTATTGTGTTTACATCATTATCAGGACAATGGGTTTAACACATACTGTGGTGATTAAGATTTTTCTGGAAAAAAGTTTCCAGGTATATGTTAAGAAGGAATTTGGATTTTGGAGTTACTGGTATTTTACACATATGAAAATAGTATTTCCCAGTGAGGTGATCTTGGGCCAAAGGAATTGCTTTATATCCTCTAACTCTAAGGTGGAACTCTTACAATGTTCCAATGATAATTAGAAATCTATGAAAATGCCTAGAACCTGCCTTAATAAATGGTGAAAATAATAGTAAATCACTAAATGAACTGAGGACTAAATTTACAAAAGATATCAACATAAAAGCATACTATGTGTGTCTGTAATTTGTGTATGTGTAGTGTATGTGTTTATGAACGTTATTTTGCCATTCTCTTACTGGACATTTGAACTGTTTCCAGTTTTATTCTATTACAGAGCATGCTGCTATAAACATTTTCTTACATATCTCTTGGTACACACCTGCTAGACTTGTTCTAGTCTTTCTCCCAGAGAATGGAAGGACTTTCGTGCTCAGCTTCACCTCTGCTAGGTGTTGCCAAATAATTTTTGAAATTGGTTGTACTTATTTGCATACCTACAGGCCAAACTTAAAAAATTTAGCTTGCCAATCTCATGGGTGTGAAATGGAATCTTGTTCTTTAATCAGTATTTCCCTGATTGTAGATCAGTTGAGCATCTTTTCAAGCTTGCTAGCCTTATGAGTTTTCTCTTCTTTGAAATGCTATTTATGCTTTTTGTCCTTTTTGTTCCCTAGACTCATTTTTTAAAAGGTATAAAAGGTATAAGGGCTCTGAATCAGGCATCTATCTATCTATCTGTCTATCATCTATCAGAGTTCAAGAGTCAGTTTATATTATCATTAACTGACACTTTATTTGGCAGAAGAATCAATTGCTTGTACATATGATGCTGAATGATGAGTATCAGATGAATCAGATATGGGAGAAAAATAAGCCTGCCGTTAATGATGTACAGTGGCACATCAAGTGTGATATCTTTCCATAGGGTGTGACCGCAGGGCCTGGGAATCTGAATTTTAACAAATGCCACAGGTAATTCCTATTTCTTGATGTCTTCAGGAAATCTGGCTCTAGCCCCATTCCCGAGACTGATGTTCCGTGAGGGAAGGTCCTTTGGGTGCTTTTCTTCTTATTTCTTTGGCACAAATCTAGCTGAGAAGCGGTATAATTAGGGAAAACAAATGGCTCCAGAAAGAAGTATCCTTGGTTTCATATAACCAGCTACACTCCCCTGTCCAAGTGATCAAGCCTGTGCCAATGATTCTTGGCTCCTGCTGACCCACTGCTGGCCCTGGGCCACCTGACCTCCTTGGTGTCCCACAGCCGGGTACAATGACGTGTGTTGTGATTTTCTCCATGGTCCTTCAAACCTGCTCTTTCCCTACTATTGCCAGGACGTTCTTCCTAAATGTCTCCTGCATAAGACCTTTCAAGGAATTTGAGAGCTCTTATGAGAGAGACCTTAGAGAAGGGAATGGCAACCCATTCCAGTATTCTTGCCTGGAGAATTCCAAGGATAGAGGAGCCTGGTGGGCTACAGTCTTTACAGGGTTGTAAAGAGTCAGACACGACTGAGCAACTAAAATTTTCACTTTTTTCACCAGTGACCTGGCTGGGTCCTGTCCCTTTTCAGAAGCACTTTCTTTGACCACTTCTTGCCTCTCACTTACTCTGTGCTTTGAACATGTTGATCTCTGTACTTTGGGAATGTGGGACCACCTGTCTAACACCAGTCAATTTTCCTCTGCTCTTTCCTCTATCTTAGATCTCCTCTCCACTTCTCTGCTTCCCTGGTAACTCAAGTGGTAAAGAATCCACCTGCCAGTGCAAGAGACGTGGGTTTGATCCCTAAGTTAGGAAGATCCCCTGGAGGAGGAAATGGCAACCCATTCCAGTATTCTTGCCTAGAGAATCCCACGGACAGAGGAGCCTGGCTGGCTACAGTCCATGAGGTTGCAAAAGAGTCAGACATGATTGAGCGCCTAAACAACAAAAAAACCCACTTCTCTCCCTCTGGCTACTCATCCTTATCCTTGAAGATAGTATTTCTCAGACTTTAACATACATGCAGATAAACCAGGGATCTTGTTAAAATAGAGTCTGATTCCACTGGTCTATGCTGGGGCCTGAAATTCAGCTTTCCTGGCAAGCTCCTGGGTGCCACAGGAGGCTGCTAAGTCTGGGGACAACACTTTGAATCACAGAATGTAAAGGCACAGCTTGGCATCACCTGCTTCTCCCTGAGTTGTAAATGCCCCTCCTTTGTGTTCTTAACACCTGGGCCAGCGTTTGCCATGCTTCTCACACTGTATTATGACAATTGCCCTATCTGTCAGTAAGTTCATTGAGGGCAAGAATTGTGCCTTGTTTACCTTTATTTATATTTGCTGTGCCTGGCATGTAGGAAACACTCAACAAATATTTGCTGAATGAATAAACGATGCCAGCAATCCAGACAGATATTTGTCTGGCTGCGTTTTGCTGTTTGTGGCTGTTTTCCTGTTGAGCCCAATGACTCGTTGCTTTTCCAGATGGCGCCCTGTGGCCTGAAGGGTTGGCTCTACTTTCTACAAAGCGGCAGACCTTGCCAGGGGAGGAACAGCGGAGTGGGTGGTTAGCTTTGGCGTGGGAAGGATCCCACTTCTTTGTGCCTAATTTAGGTCAAGATTAGTGGGTTTAAAATTAGCCCTGAATTTTGCGTTTTCTCAGTAGGGTTTGCTCATGCTTGTGAACACACACACACACACACACATCTCTGAGGTTGAGTAGCCTCTTCCTTTTCTGATCCTGTTCCACATAGATGCTGGAATGAGTTTTCCCAAATAGAAATTTGGGTTATGCCACTCTGGGTGGCTCCCTTTCCCTTTAGGGAAAAGTCCAAATCTCTCTTCCTGGCTCATGCACACAGTGCCTGGGATAATGCGTGCTTACTCCTGCTGTCCCTGAGTGCCTCCTTCACTATCCAAGTCATCTCCATTAGGCTGATGAATAGTGTGACTGCCCTACTCCTAAGCCTCCCCCACCACCTCCCCCCACACATCTCATGCTTTACCTTTTCAGTGAAGTCACTGGGTTGTGAGAATGTTTGCATTGCTGATCCAGCCCCAGGCTTCCAGCTCCAGCTGCAGATTCTCACAATGGGGACCCTGCTACCAACTCACTGTTGCCTTGGCTCTGGACAGCTATTCTATGAACTGGGATATATGTTTATTGTAACCTGTAAGCTGTACGTACTCTAAAACCCAGCAAGATCAAATAATGAACACAGTGGTTAAAGTTCTCGCTTAGCACTTTTGGCAGAAATCTCTTAATGATGGCATTAATCCTTTAATGGATGAATGGGTGAGGCATTCCACTTATGGGTGAGGAAATAGTAGCTAGATGGGAGAAGTTGCTGGTCTGTAGTAGTTATTTTGCTTAGAGTGTGTAATCTCCCTCCTCTCATCTCTTCATGAACTTGTTCTTCAGTGCTAGTTGGAAAGACTATGAGTTGGAAAGCCAGAGCGATCTGGATGAGGCCCACATGGTTTCTCAATTCTTCTGAGAGTTAGTATTCACACCTGTCAAAATGAAAATAGTAAGACTTACTTTGCGTGGATAGTTACATTGGTTAATTGAGATAATGTGGAAATGTGGAATTATATTTAATGTAGGTAAGACTTTCTCCTTGTTTTCAAAGACAACCGAGTTATTTCAGTTAGGAAACAACGACAGTGCTTCAAACATATTATTTGGTCCTGAGTTGTGGCACTAGGCTTTTTCTGTTTTTAAGCTGGGAGAGCTTCTTTCTTTCCCTTTGTTACTCTGTGTATTTCACTAATACAGCCACACCGAATCCCAGCACATGCCTGACTGTTCCTCTCTGTGTTACCACTGTGTCTGGTATATAAAAGGGCTGCGCTTATCTTCTGAAAACACAGCTGCTTCAATTATATCACGCCAAGCTTTCTGTCAAGGAAATCTCCATTGCAGATAGTGGAAACGTCGCAAAGATCGAGTTTCAGTGCTCTGCACAGTTTTTCTGTAAATCTTGGAATTTTTTAAAACCAGAGAGTGCGAAATGGAGAGGTAGGCAAAGGAGAAGGATTTAACAACTTCTATGTGGTTGAATGCTCATTATTTTGAGGAACAGTGACGTGAACATAGAAGGCACTCTTTGTATTAGAATAGGGCAAATTTTTACCATTCAGTGCAAGGAGAGCATTTAACAGAGTTGCTGTGAATCCACTCCAGCCTCTCAGGGGTCCACAGGCCAGGACTATGAGTATCACCGGGAGCTTGTTGGAGATTCAGTCACAGGCCCCATCCCAGTCCTACTCAATCAGAAGCTGCATCTTAACAAGATCTGCAAAGAGACTCAAAAGCAGATTAAAGTTTAAAGAAGCTTTGCCCTTGGCCAGTGCTGTCTAACAAAACTTTCTGTGATGATGGCGATGTTCTGTATGTGTGCCATCTAGTACGGTAGACACTTGGCCATATGTGGCTGAGAATTTGAAATAGGACTAGTACAACCAAGGACTAAAGTTGAATCATATTTAACAATTATAACTGGAATGTAATTAGTCACATGTGGTGTGTGGCTACGAAATTGGGTAGCACAGCATGAAACTTTACCAGGTTTTGCTTGCAGGATTCCTGGGGAGAGTAATGCTGTCTCCCATCACCGCCAGGGCATAGTCAGTTTTTCCCACGTGAACAGGAAGTACCACTGCCCATTCCTCATCCTTGCTGTGACCATGGTCCATGCACAGTCCCTGGAATAAATCCAGGAGCTTCGGCATTCATAATACCCTTACTCTCTCCCGGAGGCTCAGAGTGGTTAGCTGGATAGGAAAAAAGTAACTTCAATTGCACTAAGCCAACACAAGACACTGATAACTGTTCCTTTTCTAATTGTGTTATTTCTGTTATTTCACAAATCCCTGAGTATCAGAAGATTTTATTTCTCTACTTTGCTTCATCTGCAAGTATCTAACTTGCAAAATAGAAATTGATGCTTTTTATTGATCTTCTTTCTCCTTTAATATTTTCACTTTCTCCATGGGGAACTCTAGTTCAAGTTATTTTCATTATGGTCCCCTGAAGGGGTCTTGAGAAACTTTCCTTTCCACATCTTTGCTCAAGCATCCCTTCTCAGTCCTCCTAAGCCATGCCCCTATGGGGCATCTACTCCATAAATACCACCTGTGCTATTGTGAGAGGAGAAGGCAATGGCAACCCACTCCAGTACTTTTGGTTGGAAAATCCCATGGATGGAGGAACCTGGTGGGCTGCAGTCCATGGGGTAGCTAAGAGTCTGACACGACTGAGCGACTTCACTTTCACTTTTCACTTTCATGCATTGGAGAAGGAAATGGCAACCCACTCCAGTATTCTTGCCTGGAGAATCCCAGGGACGGGGAGCCTGGTGGGCTGCCGTCTATGGGGTTGCACAGAGTCAGACATGACTGAAGCGACTTAGCAGCAGCAGCAGCTATTGTGAGACACAGGTTCTGTAACTTTAAGATGTCTCTTGTTTTTGCTACCTTCTCCATGCTGATCATCTCTAATCATCGTTTCAAACGTAACTTCTTTTCTATCAAATTTGGCAACACAAAACATTTCCCGGCTGTTCACCGGGGACACATAGCCAAGCGATGATGCAAACATCTGTTCTGGTTGGAACAGCCCTCATAATTCACCAAATGGAGTTCTGGGACCATCTGTCTCCCCCTCCTTCCATGTGACCCCAGAGTTCTGTGGAGGTCAGGGGGAGTAAAGAATCATTTGACGGATGAAAATAAAGTTTAGTGTGATAGCAAACTTTCATTCTAAAATGGAAACATTTATCAATCAGTGTACATTTGATTACACCTCCTAGATGTTTTATTATCAGGTATAGGGTTGTCATTTCTTTATATTAACGTTTGTCCTTAAATAGTGCCTGATTAGGAGACCACCCCCATTTAGACCCTGAGCATGGGAAGAGGCTGGAGTGATCATCTCATTGTATGGAGAACTAAAGGGCTTTCCATAGAGCTTCCCTGGGCGTGGCCGAAGAGTTAGCTTGTAACATTTTTGTAACATTCAGTTTGGGTCTCTTGACAAACCGGTCTGCAAGTGGGCTTCAGGGAGTCCATGAATCCCTAAAATTGTAGCAAGGTTTCCTGTGTGTATGTGCAGTGCTGGGACAGGGAATTCAATACATTTATTAGAGTCTCAGCGTTGCATCATGCTATTCTTATCCTTTTGAATTCTCCTAATATGGTGATTAGTTTGACCAACTTCTCAGATTTAGGATAAGGCATATAGAACATTTGCTAGAAAATTATAATATGCACAGAAGTTAGCATTACTGGTGGGGAAATTTGTTACAAACCATTCTGCCATTGGTGACTGCTGGCTTCAAGGAAGAGAGGCTAAGAATATTTAGCCTATTTAGAGGAAAGTCAGCTTCCCAGATGGTACAGTGGTAAAGAATCTGTCTGCTAGTGCAAGAGATGGGGGTTCGATCACTGAGCTTGGGAGATCCCTTGGAGGAGGAAATGGCAATCCACTCCAGTATTCTTGCCTGGGAAATCGCATGGACAGAGGAGCCTGGTGCGCTATAGCCCACGGGGTCTCAATGAGTCAAACATGACTAAGCATGCACTCAAGAGGAAAGTCATCACTGTGGTAAGAAAAAATAAAGCCCAGCCACTATCTCATTGATCAGTTGTAGCTCTTTGCATGGTTTGTACAGATTTTGGAGCCAAAAGACTTGATCTTGGATCTCTGCTCTGCTACTCCCTGGCTATGTGATCTTAAGCAAGTGGTTTGTAGTTTTTCTTTGAACCTCAATTTTCTCATATTAAAAACTTAGGGATAGTGATATGTGCTTTGCAGGGCTGTAATGAGTCACTGCAAGAATGTATACAGGATTCTGAGGACACAGCAGACCCTCTGCAAATGGTCACCATTTCCATTATTTCTGCTGGCCATTTCAGAGCTACTGAGGACTTGCGTCTTTCTAGATCAAAAGGCATCTTTCAGATTCACTGTTACCGTAAGCAGAGGAGTGGGCTACTGAGGAAACCCGGTTCCTGGGACAGCCTACCTTCGAACTTCTATGGGAATATGTATATTTGCTAATTTGGAGACTGCAGGAGGTATAACTGATTGCTTATAGTGCCTGATTGCTTAAAATGTAAATGCTCAATGCCCACATCTCTGAAGTCAGCTGGTCCACTCTCTGCTGTTCAGCCTTTTGAGGGAGTTCAGGATGCTATGGTGGATTATTCTTTTCTCGGCTAGCTCTTCCACTTTCTCTCACCATCCATGGTATGTTCCCGTCTATCTGCTGGAGTTATGTTTCCTGCAGTAGAGTTGACAGGCTAACAGAGCGCATGATCTTCCAGGAAGTTCAGTGCTGGCTGGACGCATCCTTTGGGGAACAGAGCCATTAAGACACTGTGTTTCTGGCAAATGTGATCTGTTTTATAGTGATACATAGGAGAAGGATATGGCTTTCTATTTTAAGCCACAGATGAACCTTCATGTGTAGGGAGCAGGCAGAGCTTCTGTCTGTGGTCTACCTTAGGTTGTTCTGTGCCTTGGGTCAACTCAGTTTCCCTCCTCTGTGGGAAAGAAATGCCTTTAAGAGGTGGTATAAGGTACAAACATTTGTTTTATAATAATAATAATTGAGTATTTGGGATTATCAGAGGCAAACTATTATGTACAGGATGGATAAACCACAAGGTGCTACTGTATAGTACAGGGAGCTGTATTCAATATCCTGATAAATCATAACAGAAAAGACTATGAAAGAGACTATATGTGAATTACTATCACTGTGCTGTACAGCAGAAATTAACACATTGCAAATCAACTATATTTCAGTAAAAATTATTAAAAATAAAATAAATTCAGATGAGCTTTACTTAACCTCTCAGTTGGCTGATGTAAGTGCTTCTTAGAATAAGGTGAACACAGAACATGAATCATGCCTCCCAGGTCTTTCCTATCTTGCTTCCCACAATCCCCACCATCTGTAACACACACCCACACACACACACACAACCCTACACCCCCCAACCCACACCCCCCTACACCCATACCCCCCACCCTCCCACCCCCCCCCCCCACACACCCCACTTTGCTTTCCACAATCCCTACTATCACACTAGCCCTTCATGATCCTGAATCCTGTGATGACATCTCTTACCTCTTGTGAGACTGGGATATCTATCGTAATACCTGTTCAATACACATATTTTCTTTTAAGGTTTCTCTCTTCCCAAATTAAAAAAAAAAAGTTACAGCAAAAACAAACTCAGCTGTAGACTATTTAAAAGTAACATACTTCACTAGTCAAGTTCTCTAGGAATGGAAAATTCCAATTCAGGATAAAAATTAGCCCTGGCTTATGTGTCTTGCCACCAACACAAATCTTATTTTCCCTCCAAATATATAACAAATGCATCCCATAGAACATGTCTGTGTTTTTAGCTCTAGGTGTTTTGAGTTAATATTCAGTGCATTCTCGAGAGAGCAGCACTGGTGGAAGGAATGATTCTGATAGGTGCTGTTTCGTTCTCAGCTGGAAAGAATTTCTTTCTTAAGCACCACCCCTGTGGTGGTACTTTCTTCTTTTTTCTGTGTGAGACCTGAGAGGCTCACTCTAATGACTGAAGGTAGCTTTTCTCCTGTCTACCACCCTCTCTCTCTCTCTTCCCTTGGGTACCCTTGCAGCTTACTCCTCCCCATTTCTTTGCTTCACCCAATCTTCGTTCCCTATTCTTCCTGGAACCCGTGACCTTGAATTTCCGTCGTTAGCCAGCATCATCCTACACCAGTGTCCTCAAATTGTGGCCGCAAACTAGAAGTCTCAGCATCATCCTGTGTGCTAGGCAGGATGCTGACCTTCTAATGAGATCTGCATCCTGATTTCTGGAACCTGTGCACATGTGCTCAATCATGTCTGACTTGGCGATCCCATGAACTATAGCCCACCAGGCTCCTCTAGCCATGGGATTCTCCAGGCAAGAATACTTGAGTGGGTTCCCATGCCTTCCTCCAGGGGCTCTTCCTAACCTAGGGATTGAATCTGCATCTCTTGCATCTCCTTCATTGGCAGGCAGATTCTTTACCACTGTGCCACCTGGGAAGCCCATAGAACCTGTAGATATGTTAAATTACAAGGCAATAGGAAATTAAGGTAGCATGTATCATTAAGATGGCTTAGCACTGACCTCAAAATAGGGAGAGAACCCTGGATTATCCAGGTGAGTCCAGTGTAATCACAGAGTCTAAGTGTGGAGGAGGGAGGCAGTGTCAGAATGATGCAGGAAAGACTTGCCCAGCCATTGCTGGCTTTGAAGAGGAGAGATTGTGACCATGAGCCAAGAGATGCAATTCACATCTAGGAACTGGAAGAAGCAAGAAAATGGATTATCCCTAGAGCCTCCAGAAATAAAGACAGCCCTGGAGACAGCTTAATTTTAGCCCAGTAAGACCCGTTTCGGACTTAACGTTTTGAATTTCAGAACTATAAGGTAATCGTTTTGTAGTTTTAAGTCATAATTTTGTGGAATTTCTTATAGCAGCAATTGGAAACTAATACCTCTGGGAATTTCTTACAAACAAAAATTCTAGGATGCCTCCACTCCAGACCTATTCTATCAGAAGCTTTAGGGGTAGGGTTCAGAAATCTGCATTTTAACAGCCCTCTGGGGGAACCTGATGCATGTTAAATCTGAGAATCTCTAGGGCATCTATTTTCCCTTATGAGGTCTGAGTGGAAGGGAAAAGGAGTGGTATTTGGAGAATGTGGTCAGGAAGATGCTGTGGGTTAGATGAAATGGCATGGTCAGGTGGCTGCATGTGGGTTCACCATTGAGATGGCTGGCTTTACAGGACATTGTTGTCCCTAGTAAGGGACAATGTGTTATTTATGACGTGAAACAGCATGGCAAACTCTGCTTCTGCAGCTTGTCAGCCAGCTTTTCAAAGAGATGTTTTAGGGGCTTCCTTTAGTCTCTTTAACTTATCACAAATGGACTCGTTTATTACAAACATAGCCAAGTTAGAGTGGGTGGTAGAATTAAAGCCAGGTGCTGCCAGTGGAGAAGTTAGAAAATGTCACATCCAGGGACTTCCTTTGTGGTCCAGTGGTTAAGACTTTTGCTTCTAATGCAGGGGACATGGGTTTGATCCCTGGTCAGGGAACTAAGATCCCACGGTGTGGCCAAAAAGTTTTTTAAAAAAGAATGTCATGTCCAATTACTCATTTATTTGGCATACATTTAGCCTTCACTTCAGTTCAGTTGCTCAGTTTTGTCTGACTCTTTGAGACCTCATGAACTACAGCGCGCCAGGCCTCCCTATCCATCACCAACTCCTGGAGCCTACCCAAACTCATGTCCATTGAGTTGGTGATGCCATCCAACAATCTCATCCTCTGTCGTCCCCTTCTCCTCCTTCCCTCAATCTTTCCCAGCATCAGAGTCTTTTCCAATGAGTCAGCTTTTTGCATCAGATGGCCAAAGTATTGGAGTTTCAGCTTCAACATTGGTCCTTCCAATGAACACCAGGACTGATCCCCTTTAGGATGAACTGGTTGGATCTCCTTGCAGTCCAAGGGACTCTCAAGAGTCTTCTCCAACACCACAGTTCAAAAGCATCAATTCCTCTGCACTCAGCTTTCTTTATAGTCCAACTCTCACATCCATACACGACTATTGGAAAAACCATAGCCTTGAATGGATGGACCTTTGTTGGCAAAGTAATATCTCTGCTTTTTAATATACTGTCTAGGTTGGTTATAACTTTCTTTCCAAGGAGTAAGTGTCTTTTAATTTCATGGCTGCAGTCACCATCTGCAGTGATTTTAGAGCCCCCCAAAATAAAATCTGTCACTGTTTCCACTTTTCCCCATCTATTTGCCATGAAGTGATGGGACTGGATGCCATGATCTTAGTTTTCTGAATGTTGAGCTTTAAGCCAACTTTTTCACTCTCCTCTTTCACTTTCATCAAAAGGCTTTTTAGTTCCTCTTCACTTTCTGGCATAAGTGTGGTGTCATCTGCATATCTGAGGTTATTGAGATTTCTCCCGGCAATCTTCATTCCAGCTTGTGCTTCCTCTAGCTCAGCATTTCTCATGATGTACTCTGCATATAAGTTAAATAAGCAAGATAACAATGTACAGCCTTGATTTACTCCTTTTCCTATTTGGAACCAGTCTGTTGTTCCAGGTCCAGTTCTAACTGCTGCTTCCTGACCTGCATACAGATTTCTCAATAGGTAGGTCAGGTGATCTGGTATTCCCGTCTCTTTCAGAATTTTCCACAGTTTATTGTGATCCACACAGTCAAAGGCTTTGGCATAGTCAATAAATAGATTTTTTTCTGGAACTCTCTTGCTTTTTTGATGATTCAGCAGATATTGGGAATTTGATCTCTGGTTCCTCTGCCTTTTCTAAAACCAGCTTTAACATTTAGCCTACCAGGTGCCAATTGCTATGTGAGGCCCTGAGGAAGGCTGAACAAGACAGACAAAATCCCTGCTTACAAGGATCTTTGTTCTAGTGGAGTTGACAGCAGACACATACTTTGATAAATAAGGGAATTTTTTTCATGTTCATTAAGTCTCCTGCATAGATTCACTTGGTTTTTGCTTTGCACTGTAATACAGGGGGTTTCCCAAGTGGTGTTGCTGATAAAGAACCTGCCTGCCAGTGCAAGAGAAGTAAGAGACAAGGGTTCAATCCCTGGCTCAGGAAGACCCCCAGGGGAGGGCATGACAACCCACTCCAGTATTCTCACCTGGAAAATCCCATGAACAGAGGACAGACTGTACAGAGGATAGAAAATCACATGGACAGACTGTTGCCTGGAACACTACAGTCCATAGGGTTGCAAGGAATTGGACATAACTGAAGCAACTTAGCATGCATGCACAATACAAGGAAGTTTAGAGTGGGAAGTAATGGAACTATGTCCCAGATTACCTTATAGACTGAGGCTGGTGAAAGGGAAGTATGCATCTGCGTGCCTCTTGATGGACACTTTGAAAGTCTTTTAAGAAAATCAATGTAGACAACATCTTGGATCCTGCACTAATGGAAACTGTGGTTGAGAACTGAGTGGGGGGTGGATAAGGAAAGGTGGCTCGTGGGAGCAGGGTGTGGCAGCTGAGAAAGTATGTTATGATGGAGGGGAGGTGGGAGGAGAGGTTGCAAGGTCCCTTTCAGGCTGTTCAGACAAAGACGTCCGTATTGAACAGGAGATTCACTTTATATCTTTGGGATAATAACCTTCCCTGAGTACCCAGATACTAGCTCTGAAGCAAGTTTAAAGAACAGCCCTCTCCAAGAAGGAATATCATTTATTCCTGAGGATGTCTATTTCACTTTTGGACAGGAGTCAGCTCTATATCTGATCGATAGAAAATAAATTATGCAGGGCATTATCTTGGCCGAGTATATAATAATGAACTGCTATTCCTTTCCCCTCCTCTGCTCCTTCATAAATTGCATATGAGAAGCTTGTGTAATGTCTATAACGAATCCCCTTTTTGTCTCCCAGGAGCGTAGGTTTACTGGTTGTGGTCTCTGTTCATGATTTATTCCCTGCATATTTAGAAAGAGATTCCAGGCACCTTGCAATGGCATGCCAGGTCCCTTCCATTTGCCCCTCCAGAGCCACTCTACCTTCTCTGACCCAGGAGACTGATCTGATCAAAGACATAGGTATGAGCTGCCTTGTTCTTTGGCTTCTGGTTGTGTTTGACCAATAGGGGTCCCAGCCAAGAGGCCACATGGATGACGGAGTGAGGTGTGGGTACTCTAAATTGAGTGCACCATTAACTTTCTGTTGGGATTTTGAGAGATGTGGATATCAAAATATATAACAAGGAAATAAGCACCATTAAAGAAAATGAAAGGCATAGGAATCAGAACGAGGAACTGAGGTAGCCATCATGTCTGTGTATCTTTTTGTGTGTGTTGGACAATTAGATCTGTCTTTTGTGAATAACCTGTTCAAGTCTATTGCCCATCCTAAAATTGGGTTGTTAGTCTTTTTATTTGTAGGTGTGTCTTAAAAATAAAATCTAGATATCAGTCTTTTGTCAGAAATAAGTATTGCAAATATCTCTCCCCAGCATGTGGCTTGCATCTTCACAGTCCTAATGATGTCCTTTGTCTAACAGATAGTCTTAATTCTAATGAAGTCCAGTTTATCATTGTTTTTATTATATGGTTAATACTTTTAGTGTTCTATTTAGGAAATCTCTGCTTCCTCCAAGATCATGACGATTATATTTTCTTCCAGAAACTTTATTGTTTTACCTTTCACATTAATGTCTATGATTCAACTCAGATTGATTTTTTTTTTAAAAACAGCTTTATTGAGGTATAATTTATACACCATTAAGTTTACTCATTTTAAGAGTACCATTCAATGATTTTTTTAAAAGTGAATTTACAGAGTTGTGCAACTGTCTTCATTATCTAATTTTAGAATATTTTCATCACTAAGGAAAAAACCCTTGTCTGCATTTGTAGTCATTCCCCTTTCCCACCCTGTTCAGTTCAGTCGTGTCAGACTCTTTGAACCCCATGGACTGCAGCACACCAGGGCTCCCTGTCCAACACCAACTCCTGGAGTTTACTCAAACTCATGTCCATTGAGTTGGTGATCCCACCTTGAGCGCCAGGCAACTACTAATCTACTTTCTCTATATATAGATTTGGCTTTCAGATTCATGTATATGTGTGTGATGGGTAGTTATTAAGCACAGACCTTTAATGCCAAGCTTTCTAGAAGCCAGAGCAAAAAGAGAGTCCCATTTTTTTCATAGTCTTCCTGGCTTAGGACTTCAATTCCATCATTTCAGGAAGAATCAAATATTTGTGTCAGGTCTTACAACAGGCATTGGGTAGTATAACAGGCAATGTCTTTGACTACATCTTGGCATGAGATAGAAAAAGCTCAAACAGTTATTTCTTCTGTTGGCACCCTCTAAGGGTTAAGGGTTATCTATCCCCCAGTTGAGATTAGGGAAAGCACATCTGTGAGAAGCTATGATAATAAGGATTGTGCACATGGATTTCTGGACGCGCTGGGGGAACTTCAGGCAGCTAAGGCACAGGCAGGCAGTGTGGTTCTGCTAAACACATGAGTCTGAAGCAGGGTTTGGGTGAGGATGGATCAGTCTTTTTCATAGTTGGATTCTCTGATGGGTAAGTGCCCGAAGTGCCAAAGATGCCATATTATTTATTTTGCTTCTAAAAATTTCCCCCAGCTTTGTTGAAGTATGATTGACAAAAATATAACTTTAATATATTTAAGACCTACAATGTGATGTTTTGATATACATATACATCATGAAATGATGATTACCACAATCAAGCTAATTAACACAAATCTCATTTCACATAGTTACTATTGTATGTGTATGTGTGTGGTGAGAACAATTAAGATCTAATTCTCTATTCTCATAGCACATTTCAAGTGTACATGCAGTATTAACTGCAGTCACCATGCTGTTCTCTAGGTTTCCAAAGCTTTTGTTGTTCAGTCGCCAAATCGTGTTCAACTCTTTGCAACCCCATGGGCTGCAGCGTGCCAAGCTTCCCTGTCCTTCACTTTTCCCCAAAGTTTGCTCAAACTCTTATCCATTGAGTCCATGATGCCATCCAACCATCTCATTCTCTATCAACCCCTTCTTCTCCTGCCTTTAATCTTTCCCAGCATCAGGATCTTTTTCAATGGGTTGGCTCCTCGCATCAGGTAGCCAAAGTATTGGAGCTTCAGCATCAGTTCTTCCTGTGAATATTCAGTGTTGATTTCTTTTAGGATTGACTGGTTTGATCTCCTTGCAGTCCAAGGGACTCTCAAGACTCTTCTCCAGCACCACAATTGGCAAGTATCAATTCTTCAGTGCTCAGCTTTCTTTATATCCAACTCTCACATTCATACATGACTACTGGAAAAACCATGGCTTTGACTATATGGACCTTTGTGGGCAAAGTGATGTCTCTGCTTTTTAATATGCTGTTTAGGTTTGTCATGGCTTTCCTTCCAAGGAACAAGTATCTTTTAATTTCATGGCTGAAGTCACCCTCTGCTGTGATTTTGGAGCCCAAGAAAATAAAATTTGTCACTGTTTCCACTTTCCCCTCTTCTATTTGCCATTCCAAAGCGTATTTATCTTATAATTGAAAGTTTGTACCCTTTAACCTATATCTTCTCTCCCTTGCCCCCTCCCCATCCTCTCCCAGCCCACAGTGACACCATTCTATTCTTTGTTTCTCTGAGTTCAATTTTTAGCTGTATTATTTATTAAAGTAGGATCCATGTGCTGTATATAACTACAAGACATACAGGTGGCAGAACTGACGTATTGTGAACATTTAAGGGTCTGGTGTGTCCTTATATTTCTGCTCATCAGTAGCTCGCAGCTTTATCCCCTGTGCATGGATGCCAAGGGGCCATGAATAGGGCCAACACTCCTCACAGAAAGAACCTTTCATTCCGCTCCCATGCCTGGAAAAATAGATGGCTGGTTCCTGAGATTTTTGTACCATGAAGTATGAGAAAAAATGGTTTGGGGCCTACATAGTTTTAAGAGTTCTTACCACTTGGTCACCTCAAAAGATGCACTTACACTTTTGATATACCCAATATGATCACTTAATTTTAAAATATAGCCTTACGTAGCTGTTTGAATTGACTAGCTGAGCAGAGTTACTTATAGGCCATCAAATATTGAATACCTGCCAACTGCAATGATTTATTTGGACCATAATTTGATGTTGAAATGCTTTCAAGTCATCATTTAGCCGACATGTTCAGCTACTCACAAAGGCTACTCTTCTAGTCAGTCATGGCAAAAGCCATATTACTGGCATGGAGAAGTTTGCTTCTCTATCTGCAGCAGTAGGATATGTAGCCACTGTATCCCAAAGCTTCATGAACCAAACGTGCTTAAAAAGGACACTCTTGCACTACCAGGGAGACTATAAATTGGTACAACCACTTTAGAAAGCTCTCTGGCAGAATCTACTAGAGGCAAACATATACATCCTGCATGTCTTACTAATTCCACTTCTAAGTATATACCCAATAGAAATGGTTATGTATGTTCACCAAATATATGTCCAAGTATGTTCATAGCAGCTTTACTTGTAATACATAGACAAAACTGGAAACTACCCAAATGCCCATCATTGTACAACTGTTGAATATATTAATGAATTGGGTAATCATACAGTAGAAAAACTGTACAGCAATAAAGTCAATGACCACACAACAACATGTAGGACTATCAGAAATTACGTTGAACTAAAGACACAAATAATGTTACTATAAGGTTCTATTCACTTAAAATTCAGTAATAGTCAAAACTGATGATAGAAATCAGTAATGGGTGTCTTTAGGGAGATGATGACTGAGGGTGTGAAGGGGCTTTTGAAGCATGAGTAATGTTTTAATGTTTTATCTGGGTGGTGGTTATATAGATTTGATCACCTTGTAAAAATTTGCTGAGCAGCATCCTTATGGTTTGAGTAATTTACTGCATGTATGTTATATCCCTAAAAATATTTACTGAAAAGAGGGCAGCTAGAACAGTCCTGCCTTATGTGTTGAGGATTATCTGATAGAAGTCCATTTCTGTACATTCACTGATTCTAGAAATGGTGCAGATTTTGAAGAGTCATGAATAACCTGATATAAAATATGAATGGATAACTTGACTCAGAGTTTCTGTATTTAGACTCAAAGTTTGACAAGAATTAATGAAGGAAGTAAGAAATTGCACATTTTTCCACGTTCACCTCTCTTTGAGATGAAATAATCTATAATAGTGAGCTTCAGTGAAATAGCTGTGTCTCAAATGGCTGAGTTCTCACCTGATATTAAACTGAGAAATTCAGGTTTGTGCCCTCCACGCACCTAGACAGAATGGCAACCCAGCTTTACAAAGGGATATCTGGCAGAGTAATGGTCTGTATTTTGAGGACGTCTCTCCTCTATCCCTCCCTCCATCCCTCCATGAGAAACTGGTACAAAATATTATGCTTCATGGCCTTGTGTTAGGGAGTTGAATCATTCAGCGTACTTTGGGGCCTACCTTTTCCTTGATCCCATAGGATCTGTCACCTTCCCTTCTCTACCCTCATCTGCACTTGCCTCCTTGGTTCACTCTGCTCCAGCCCCACTCCATCCTCCTGACACTCCTCAGACTCATCCTGACACTGCAGCCTTTGTACCTTTGCCCAACCTGCCCGCCCTCCCTGGGACACATGCCCTCCTTCATTTCTACCCCAAATGCCTGCAAGTTCTTCAGGTCTTTGATCAAATGTCATGCACCCAGTGAGGGCTATTCTGACCGTCCTATTTAGAACTGCAGTCAGCGGCCCACCCCCGCCCACCCCCGCCCACCGCCTCACCGGACTGCTGAGAAATTTCTGGACATATGTAGGAGACAACATGATGGGATGGAAGAAACATGGGCTTTGGAACAAATCAAACTGGAGTCTGAAATTTGGATTTTGTGACTTGCTTCCTATTTCTCTGGGTCTAGTGTCCTCAGATGTAAAATGAGGCCACTTCATAGGATCATTGCCAGGCAGGATACTGTAGGTGAAGCACCTAGCCAAGGGCTTGCACGTGGCAGTTCTCAATAAATAAAATCTCTCATCCGTTTCTCTCTAGCAATTTCTCCCTGCCTCAGTAGGGACTGATTTACACAGTAAAATATTCTAGGAAGTCAGTTCCAAATAGGATTAACATATTTTCATAGGATAAACAAACTAGCATTGAAAATTGAACCTCTCATATATTAACTGAAACTATTATGGTGAACTTTATCTTACCTACTCAAAAATGACTTTGTTAGAAGCCTGGGAGGGGAAATGGCCTAAAGCCTTTGACACAGATGGGAATCGACTATTTAACAAGCCAAGTCTCTGATGGGCAGCACTAGATGAAGGTGAGACAGTAAAGATCTTCACTCTTGCCCCTGACACTCTGAGGTATTCCAGGGAGGAGCTGTGTTGTGGACAGTCATGTTCTGAAACACCCTGAGGATCAACAAAAGGTACCATTTGCCTCTGGGGCACAGGGATGTGTGTTCTAGTTACTAAGCAACTTGGCCTTCTGAGCTGGCTGGGCCTCATTATTCTGCCTGTGGTGGTGGGAAGCAAATCTGTTGTTTTTGGAAAGAGAAGCTGAGGCTTCCTGGTCCTTCCATTTGTTTTATTCTTAAACTTTTAATTTGAGTTGGAGTAGAGTTGATTAGCAAATTAATGTGATAGTTTCAGGTGAACAGTGAAGTGACTTAGCCATACATATACATGTATCCATTCTCCCCCAAACTCCCCTCCCATCCAGGCTGCCATATAACATTGAGCAGAGTTCCATGTGCTATAGGGTAGGTCCCTGCTCTTTTAAATATGACAGTGTGTCCATGTCCATCCCAAACTCCATAACTATCCCTTCCCCCCAATCCTTCCCCTTGGCAACTGTAAGTTTGTTCTCTAAATCTGTGAGTCTCTTTCTGTTTTGTAAGTAAGTTAATTTGTATTATTTCTTTTTAGACTCCACATATAAGGGATGTCATATGATATTTCTCCTTCACTCTTACTTCACTCAAAGATCCTTGTGAAAAATGAGTAAGACCTAGGGATGATTTTATCACTTATGTGGTGAGAACAAGATTAGGAGGGGTCTTGACCTGGGGGAAAGCTGTCAGGAGAAAATTGAGGGGCAGGTATCTGTCCACTTTTACACTTGCTGCTGCTAAGTCATTTCAGTCATGTCCGACTCTGTGTGACCCCATAGACGGCAGCCCACTAGGCTCCACCATCCCTGGGATTCTCCAGGCAAGAGTCCTGGAGTGGGTTGCCATTGCCTTCTCTGACTTTTACACTTAGGCCAGTGAGTAACTGGGAAAGACTGGGTAGCAGAAGCACTTACTGAGAAAGAAGCATTCTCAAAGTGTGCACACCAACGTTTGAGAACCTGTGAAATTGGTAGGAAAGAGCAGAGGCTTTAGAGAGGCATAGAAGGGAGTTTAGGTCTTGGTCCAGATCATATCTGTTGTTTGAGTCTCCATTTCCTCATCTGTAATGTATCCACCAAAGCGATTGTGAGGATTCAATGAGCTAATACATATCCATGACTTAGCATAGCATATATTACAAAATGTTTGCCTTTATTGACAAATCTGAGAGGTTGTAATTGTATACGAGAGTGTGCCATGGCCACTCTCTTCATTTCACATTTTCTTACAAAAGCTCTTGTCCATCTTTTTCTGAACCAGCATGAGAAGAATCTGGTAGAGCTTCTGCCTGTGCTGATGGAGTTTTTTTTTTCTTGGTGAGGGGGCAGAAGCTGGTCAGAGAACAACTAGGAGCTGCATAAATACGTGTTAGGTTAGATGGAGGGAAATGTGAGGAAGGGAGATGTGAGCTAAGGGCAGCAAGAGTAGATCAACGGATTCTGTTTGCAAGCCAATAACTTGCAAAAGCAGGAGTGGGCATTCAATTCCGGTGGTCTGGCATCTTATCCTGGGTTGGATATTGTATACTTTAAAGACATTTTGTTTATTTATTTATGGGCTTCCCTGGTGGCTCAGACAGTAAAGCGTCTGCCTGCCATGTGCTGCGTGTGGGCTTTCTCTAGTTGCAGCGAGCGGAGGTTACTCCTTGTGGTGCACAGGCTTCTCATTATGCTGGTTTCTCTTATGGTGGAGCCCTGGTTCTAGGCCTGTGAACTCAGTACTTGTGGCTCAGGGGCTCTAGAGCTCGGTTTCAGTAGTTGCGGTGTTCCACCGCATGTGGGATTTTCCCGGGCCAGAAATTGAACCTCTGCCCCCTGCATTGGCAGGTGGATTTTTAACCACTGCACCACCAGGGATATTGTGTACTTTTAAAACACCCTGTGCTGCCATCTTCATGGCCTTTCTGCTCTGCATCCCTCCTCCATCAGGGCTACTCTCTGAGATCCTGGCACAGAAAAAGTTAGCCTGCATGTCTGCAGACCCACCACTTTTACACTCCCAAGTGTGCTGCTGATCTGTGCAGAACTGATTATTTTGGAAAATGGAGTAGAGTGTATAATTTATTGTAACGTTCTTGGAACTGCCTAGGGAGAATTTGGGGACAATAGATTGGGTATTAGATTGGTTTTAGCTGAATAGCTGTCCTCTTCCTTCTCTTCTTTTTCCCCAGCGTGGGATGGAAAATCCATCTCCAAGTTGAGCTCTGGGTTAGTCTCCCTGTCATCTTCTCTGCACTTGAATGGCTGAATTTTCAGTCTACGTGCTGCTGTGTGCCTGTGGTAGCTTAACTTTGCTCTGGTAATTGTAACAAAAGGAGACAACCAGAGGGCTCAGCTTTGAGAGATAGAATCTCTCTTTCTTAATACTCAAATTGGAAGCAGTAAAATTCAAGGTCCAATACCCATGTTATGACCATGTCCGTCCCCAATGAGGGAAGAAGTCTGAGCAAAGGGAGAGAAAATAGGGATTAACAAATTCCTTAAATTAACATCTAAAAATTTCACCCTTGCCCAGTTTAATTTTGACTTCCATTAGGATGTAATTCCACTGTTGCACTCTCCATGGGGTTGGCTATTTTTATATTCTTTTGGGTTTGTGAAATTGATAGGTACAATTTTAAATCATGTACTATGTACAAATTATTCTGTCAATTTCCTATGAAAAGTTCAAAGAAGACATTTCCTTGAGAAAAGAAAGCTGAGAGGACTGATAAACCCCGAGTTATACCATTGTATATGGCAATGAGAGGACCAAGGTAGTGCTCCATCAATTTTTGAATGAGATCAGAGCACAGAGGTGTCATTGAGGGTGTGGTAGTCTCTGAGGGCACTAGCACAGGGACAGCTCCTGCAGTGAATTCTCGAGCTTGAGCTAGCAATACCTCAGTGACAGAATTTTGCTAAGTAGAGGCAGGAGGGCTTTGTTCATGCAAGGGAATGGCATGAGTGAAATCACTTTGAAGAGTATTTGAGTGATAAAATGAACTGGAGGAAAATAAAAAACAACAATAATAAAAGCTAGCTGAACCACAGATACATAGAGTTTGCATTTCTGAATTTGTCTGTTCTCTTCATTGGTATGTGTCCTTGCTGACACTAGCCAACATCTGCTGACCACCAAACAAGACCCTTTGGCATCCTGTTCATTGTTTAGTGCCCAGGGAAGTAACTTTTTGAGATGTAGCTTATAACGTGAGGGAGTAGCATTCATGGGTTGGAAGTGTGTGTTCTGCTCTGGGAGTACTGTCACCAGGATCTTTCTTTGATTTGCAAGAGAAAAGCCACCTCATCTTTCTTTCTTGAGAACTTTGTATTAATAATTAACCATTGATTTTTACTTGTAGGGACTTTCTTCCCTCCCAGAAGGCCTAGGTGAAATCTCTGGTGGCTCAGACGGTAAAGCATCTGCCTACAATGTGGGAGACCCGGGTTCAATCCCTGGGTCGGGAAGATCTCCCTGGAGAAGGAAATGGCAACCCACTCCAGTATTCTTGCCTGGAAAATCCCATGGACAGAGAAGCCTGGTAGGCTACAGTCCATGGGATCGCAAAGAGTTGGACACGACTGAGCAACTTCACTTCTCCTTGTTGGCACAAAGTATGTGTCTGAAGACTCTGCAGTGGCACACTGGACTCAGAATAAGACTTCCAGACTGTTCTACAGGGCACTTCAGGTCGTGGTAAAGAATTCTTTGGCTCTGGTGGCATTTGACTTATGTCCTCATTTTCCAAATTTTGGCTGTGTAGATGATGAGGAAAGACTGGGGGGCCCTTTGCAAAAAGAGACAGGAGCCAGCAAGTGCAGAGTCGGGGATGGTAGAAGAAGCAGGAAAACCCAGTATCCCCATGGCTGGAGGTGAAAGAATCAGAAAGGGACTATGTTCTAAGAGGCCTAAAGATACATAAAGTTTCTAAGCAGTGCTCTTGATCTGTTTTTCTGATTTCCTAACTTTGGCTGCTTTGCATAAATATCACAACCAACTTTTCAGAGTGTGTGTGTGTGCGGGGGCAGCAGGGGCAGGCATGGAGATAGGGAATGGAATTTGATAGAATTGCTGCAAAAGATAGAAAGTTGTTTACATAAAACAAAACACAAGTTACTTTTTTTTGGCTTATAGTTTACCTATCGATATTAAGAGGTTGGTGGTTTCTGACTCCTGTGACCCCATGGACTGTAGCCCACCAGGCACCTCTGCCCATGGAATTCTCCAGGCAAAAATACTGGAGTGGGTTGCCAGTTCCTTCTCTAGGGATATGAGGTTAATCATGGTATTTTTCTGTTTCTTACCATCTTTCCAGCTTTATTAAGGTATAATTAACATATAACATTGTGTAATGTTAAGGTGTACAACATAATGATTTGGTTTATGTGTATAAGATGCAAAATGATTACCACATCTATCATCCCGTATAGTTGTCATTTTTTGGTGTGTGGTGAGAATGTAAAAAAAAATCTCTTACCAACTTTTGAATACACAATACAGTATTAACTGCAGTTAATATGTGGTAACTGCATGTTATTATATCCCTAGAACTTATTCATCTAATAACTGGGAGCAAGTACCATTTTCACACATTCCCCTCCCTCCATAAATTATTATTTAATCTGTGACTGAGTAAAACTGTCAGAATTTCCATCAGGACAGAAAGCAAGAGCCAGTTATGCAGTTCTGCCCTGTTCCCAACAACATTTCCAAGCTAAAAGCCTCTGTCAACCCTGGTTCCACCCTCATCACAGACATTGACTTGGAAGAGGGGTGATGGACATGTTCAATATCATCTTTCACTATTCGAGAGCCTCTCCCTCCTTGTTCCATGATGTCAGTTTCAAGGGGCACCCCTGCTAGTTGGATTTGGGTGTGAATGAATCCACATGAGTGCTAGACAAAGTAGGGCAGCCCTCTTCATAGGAGGCATTGTGGAAACCCAGAACTGCTGGAGCTCAGGTCTGGGATGGAGGCTCACCATCATTAGGACCAGTCCGTTGTTGCACACCTGGGCACCTGGAGGCCCAGAAAGTTTGGTTGGTGACTTGTCTGGGGTCATCAGTTGGCAAAGGCAGGGAACTCTAAGTCAGTACTGAGAATTCACGATAAGCATCTTCCCTACCTGCAACCTCTTATCTCTTGCTTCTTTTACTTCCCTGATGAAAAGGAGGTGAGACTTTTAGATAGTATGATGATAACTGGAATTCTGGTTTGTGAGTCTTAAGGATACCTCAGGCCAGTGGCACAAGGGAGGATAGTCTTTATGTTCCCTTCAGAGAGGAAGCCAGTGATTAAACCTTAGCAATTAAAAAGTGATTAGAAAGAAATACCTTATACTGATAACCAATCTATTGCTTGTTATTTGTAGAAAAACTGGAAAATGCAAATAGGCACAAGGAAAAACTAAAAATAACAAGCTCTCATCTCCTGCAGATATCATCATGAATATTATCATTTTAGCTTTTAAATCTTTATTATTCATGTCTACATGCACATATAATGCATGTGTATAAATACACACATGTATGTAAAAATGAGAATTTTAAAAAAATGTTCATCCCATCTTACAGTCTTACTTTTCCCATTTTATGTTGTTGTCTTTAATATCTTCTCATACGTTCTTAAGAGTGAATTCCTGGTGGGGTTCTCACTTTCATACTTGTATTTGAACAACAGTGTCTATGCATTATTATGTATTTATACAGCACCATGAGACTCTGTGCTCTGCACTGCTAAACACTGGGCCCAAATTCCTTGGTATAAGGAGCTGGCAGATTGCATCTTATATTTTCCTTCTTCCAGGAAGCTCCTGGCTGCTGCAAGGAGTGAAAAGAAAAAACAGGCAAAGGAGAGTTAAAGAAGACTGATTTGTAATAGTTGATAATGGCTGTTATTAATAAAATTCACATCAATCATTCTTTATACTTTAAATTTCATTAGGAAAAAAAAAACCGCTTGGCCTGGGTTGCTGTGTAGTCAGAAGAGATGTAAATATAACCAAGATGTTGTTCCTCCTTTGTGACTCATCTCTTGCAGAGAGGGGGAGTGTGATAGTCAGGGAACCCAGCCTACATCTTTCAGTCTTTAAATATTTGTGATAAATCATTTGTGTGTAAGTGTGCATGTGTGCGTGTGCATGACCGGGAATTCCCCCCAGCACACAGAGGGTTGTTTCAGGAGTTTCAGAGGCTATGTAGACTACAGACCAGCTAATTGCCCGACTAGTGATGCGAGAATCTTCTAGAATTGAAGCACAGACATTAGGACTTCGCAGAGTGTAAGTTAAGGACCATGCTGGGTTGGTCTTTAGCCAGAATAAAGAGTGGCGTATGAGAGGGAAAAAATTGCAGCTTAGAAGAGTCAGGAATGGAAGTGGGTGGAAATCATACATTTCTAGAAGGTCATCCACCCAAATAGCCGATGCTAGCTAGGGTTGTTGGAAAGAGCAAATGACGTAATCTCTGTGCAGCCCTTAGCGTGGCCCTCTTTATAGTTAGCACGCAGTCATCTGTAGCTTTAATTCTCACTGTGATGATGGCCTTTGTCATAGTACTTATCACACTGAATTAAATTCCCAGTGGGGCAGCCGTGCCTAGATATATTTATGCTGCTGTAGTGCGAGATATTCTGGGACTAACTCACTAGTTCAGTGAATCTCCTCTTTCCTTCCCAGCCTATTCCATCCCCAGTCTTAGCAACTTTGTCAGGATACTTCCTGGGTGGTGATGTGTCCTGCACCATCGCAGAGTGCCCTTTCAAGAGTGAGATGGTTGAACCTAGAGGCTGTTATATCGGAGAAGGCAATGGCAACCCACTCCAGTACTCTTGCCTGGAAAATCCCATGGACGGAGGAGCCTGCTGCAGTCCATGGGGTCGCTAAGTGTCGGACACGACTGAGCTACTTCACTTTCACGCACTGGAGAAGGAAATGGCAACCCACTCCAGTGTTCTTGCCTGGAGAATCCCAGGGACGGGGGAGCCTGGTGGGCTGCTGTCTATGGGGTCACAGAGTTGGACACGACTGAAGCGGCTTAGCAGCAGCAGCAGCAGCAGCAGCAGCAGAGGCTGTTGTATAGAGTGAAAAAAACATAAAGAGGAAAAAACATATATCGTATATTAACGCATTATCATATACATGGAATCTAGAAAAAATGGTACTGATTTGCAGGGCAGGAATAGAGATTCAGATGCAGAGAACAGACTTGGGCATGTAGTCGGGGAAGGAGACGGAGGGACAAATTGAGAGAGCAGCATTGACATATATGCACTGGCATGTGTGAAACAGATCGCTAGTGGGAAGCTGCTGTACAGTACAGGGAACTCAGCTCAGTGCTCTGTGATGACCTACAGGGCTGGGATGGCAGGGGTGGGATACATGTATACTTACAGCTGATTCAGGTTGTTTATAGCAGGAACCAACACAACATTGTATAGCAATTAACCTCCAATTAAAAAAAGAAAAAAAAAAAGCCTCATCACTTCTGTAGTTCTAAGCATGCATGAACTTTCAAGTTGCCCTTCTGCCCAGTTTCTCCCTCCTCCTTTCTCCTGGGGAGGAAAAGTTATTTCTTGTTGTGAATAAGGCTACCAACATGTATCTTAATAGGGGAGAGAAAGGGGATGGGGATATAAAAGATGAAGCCTTTAATTCAGCAATGGAGCGGGAATTTGGGAGTAAGAGTTTTCACAGCACGTGAGGGCAAAATTTGGAGAGGCAAAAGAGGGTTTGGGAACTGTTGTGGGTTAGACCTTGGATTCTCCTAAATGTAACTTGAAAACAGATTCTGGAGAATTGAATTTCTCTTCAGTACTTAAATGTGTTCGGGTAGGGTGTGAAGACAGCCATGTCGACGCCCATGAATGTAATAGAGCTACATGTAAATGATCTGCTTCCAAATTCATCTCTTTGCCTTTGTTTAGTTTTCTTTCTTTTTTAATTGCCTGGATGGGGGAAAGTCTTTCCTTAAGCTGAGTTGGACTGTGAAGAAGGCTGAGCGCCAAAGAATTGATGCTTTTGAACTGTGGTATTGGAGAAGACTCTTGAGAGTCCCTTGGAATGCAAGGAGATCCAACCAGTCCATTCTGAAGGAGATCAACCCTGGGATTTCTTTGGAAGGAATGATGCTAAAGCTGAAGCTCCAGTACTTTGGCCACCTCATGCAAAGTGTTGACTCATTGAAAAGACTCTGATGCTGGGAGGAATTGGGGGCAGGAGGAGAAGGGGACGACCGAGGGTGAGATGTCTGGATGGCATCACCGACTCGATGGACGTGAGTCTGAGTGAACTCCGGGAGATGGTGATGGACAGGGAGGCCTGGCGTGCTGCGATTCATGGGGTCGCAAAGAATCGGACACGACTGAGCGACTGAACTGAACTGAACTGAAGCTGAGCAAAGCCTCACTAACAACATAAGTGGTTTTGAATTTCTCCAGAAACAATTCAATGACTCTTGTTCCAGCTGCTTTACCTCATCAGAGGTTAAAGCGTCTGCCTCCAATGCGGGAGACCTGGGTTCGATCCCTGGGCTGGGAAGATCCCCTGGAGAAGAAAATGGCAACCCACTCCAGTATGCTTGCCTGGAGAATCCCCTGGACGGAGGAGCCTGGTAGGCTACAGTCCGTGGGGTCGCAAAGAGTCGGACATGACTGAGCGACTTCACCTTCGCCTTCACCCTTTTGAATGGACCAAGATCTGACTTGTCAGATTAGTCTCAGAAGCCGGAGGATCCCTCTGCCTAAGGCTCTCGACAGATAGATGGGAGGGACCATGAAGGGGATCTATGCATAATGAACCTGAATGGGTTTTTTTCTTTTTTTTAAACTATTGAGCTCAGTGTAGATATCTGTATGCAATTTCAGGAGGAAGTCTATCTTCCTTATTAAGCTCCTGGGTACCTTGAGAATTCCATAAATAGAAATGATCTCTTTGCTCTCCCTGCATTTGAATGGCAGCTGCTAGTTCACTATTGCCATGTTTTTCTTAAAGCCCTATATTCTTACATAATTTTTAAAATAATGTGATCGGCTAGTGATTCCAGGTAAATCTCGGACTCCAAAGGCACTGAATTCCTTAAGTAGTTAGAGGTGCCCAAGGTAAATTTGTGAAGATTGCAAAGTTGGTGGCAATACTGTAGTTCTAGGTGAATATTTAAAAAATTCTCTTTCAGAGGGCAAATCTAGCATATTATGCTGATTGAGTTAACTGTCATACCAACCCTTGTGTGATAAATATTAGGATTCTTCATAAGTGTTTCATTTCTCATCCTTATGGGCGCACGGAATTTCATTTCCCAGCCTGGCATGTTGCAGTCCATGGGGTCACAAATAGTAGAACACAACTTAGTGACTGAACAGCAATAACTCGTCTTAAAGTCAGGCAAGATTTTTAACTTGCTTTGGCTAATGAGCTGAGGTGACATACTTTTTATTGAAGAGCTGATTTATAGTGCTGTGTTAGTTTCTGGTGTACAGCAAAGTGATTCAGTTATGTATACGTATGTGAAACAGTTATATATATGTATGTATATATTTCAAATTCTTTTCCATTATTGTTTATGGTATTGAATATAGTTCCCTGTGCTATACAGTAGGAATTTATCTATTTTATATGTAGTACCTTGCATCTCCTAATCCTAAACTCCTAATTTATCTCTCCCTGCCCCTTCCCCTTTTGTAACCATAAATTTGTTTTCTAGCTCTGTGATTCTTTCTGTTTTGTAAATAAGTTCATTTGTATCATTTAAAAAAATTCTACATATAAGTGATAGCAAGTGATATTTGTCCTCTGGCTGACTTGCTTTGCTTTAGGTTCATCCATGTTGCTACAAATGGCATTATTTTATTCTTTTTTTATGACTGAGTAATATTCCTGTCCATCTAGTCAAGGCTATGGTTTTTCCAGTGGTCATGTATGGATGTGAAAGTTGGACTGTGAAGAAAGCTGAGCACCAAAGGATTGATGCTTTTGAACTGTGGTGTTGGAGAAGACTCTTGAAAGTCCCTTGGACTACAAGGAGATCCAACCAGTCCATTCTGAAGGAGATCAGCCCTGGGATTTTTTTGGGAGGAATGATGCTGAAGCTGAAACTCCAGTACTTTGGCCACCTCATGTGAAGAGTTGACTCATTGGAAAAGACTCTGATGCTGGGAGGGATTGGAGGCAGGAGAAGAAGGGGGCGACAGAGGATGAGATGTCTGGATGGCATCACTGACTCAATGCATGTGAGTCTGAGTGAACTCCAGGAGTTGGTGATGGACAGGGAGGCCTGGCATGCTGCGATTCATGGGGTCACAAAGAGTCGGACACGACTGAGCGGCTGAACTGAACTGAATATTCCTGTGTGTGTGTGTGCACCACACTGAAGCAACATGTTTCAAAGCAGGCATAGGATTCACCATATTCCCTTCTCACTGCTGTGGTCATTGCTGAAGCTGCTTCCAAGAAGAATTCATCATCTGGAATCCCTAAGCTATGATGAGAAAAGCCCTCCCCTACCAAATTAGCATCAGCTATGTATTGCAGACAAGAAATAAACCTTTGTGATATTAGCCCAATGACATGTTGGCCTTTTTTTAATGAAGTGATTTTTTTATTTTGTATATATTTTTGGCCATGTAGGTAGTATGTGGGATTCTAGTTCCCAGCCATGGACTGAACCTGCACCCCCTGCAGTGGAAGTGGGGAGTCCTAACCTGGACTGCCAGGGAGGTTCCTGGAATTTTTTGTTACTGCAGCTTAACCTAGCCTACCCTCACTGGTATATCTTGGCTCCAATTCTTGATTGTATATCTTGACTCCAACTCTTGATTTCAAGTCTCAGCTCCAACACTAAGTTATTTCATTTTAACCTCTCTGAGCCTCAGTTTCCCTATTTCTGAAATGGTTTGGATCAGATTCTCTCTATAGTATCTTTCAACTCTAACATCCTATGATTCTTCCCCTTTTAAATAAAGTAAGAACCCTCCTGCCAAAGCAGGAGACATAAGAGACTCGGGTTTGATCCTTGGGTTGGGAAGATCCCCTGGAGGAGGAAATGGCAATCCACTCCAGTATTCTTGCCTGGAGAATCCCATGGACAGAGGAGCCTGGCGAGCTACAGTCCATAGTGTCACAAAGAGTCGGACGTGACTGAAGCGACGTAGCAGGCAAGCATTGCTCCTTTAAGTAATTCTGGTCTTTCCTTTCCAGACTAACTCCAGGCTGGAGTTCAAACCTGAATTTTGCCATTTGCTTGCTGTGTGACTTTGGGCAAGTTACTCAATCACTCTAAGCTTTATTTTCCCCTCCTAAAAATGGAAAAGCAGCTAGCTCTTGGGCTCATGTGGATTAAATTAAATGCCTAGTTGAAGTAATTTAAATAGTGTGGCCCACAATGCCAGCCACTCAGGGGTCTCTAAGCAGATTCCTGCCCATTCCAATCTCAGAAGAAGAGGTAATGCTCATGCCTGCTCTCCTAATGCTGGGGCTCAGGGCAACATGAAACCCAGAGGGCTTGGCCTGTCTATTTCACAACACCTGTTAGAGAGACAAATGTTGCAGATCATAGGCTAGACTAAGGGAAAAAGCAGGTATTAAGTGAAGATGCACTTAAATTCTGGAAGTATTGATTAATGAAGACAGGTTGAAAGCACTTTGCTTAAAATCTTGTCTCAGCTACCAAAGTGGAGATTACTTAAAGCTGTACTTTTCCCCTTTGCAACTTTAAATAATGAAAAAGAGATCGTTATATTCAATTTTATTCTGGATAATTACAAGATTATTTTGTTAAATTTATTTCCTTAGTCAGTCTCCCGAGTTGCAAGTTTTATGTTCATATCCCCTGAGGTGCTCTGCCGGTTTCCTCCTCCCCTCCCTTCTCCCTCCCCCCTTTCCCTTCCTTCCTTTTTAGGTTGATAGACTCTGTTTTAGAGTAGCTTTGCTGCTGCTGCTGCTGCTGCTGCCAAGTTGCTTCAGTCGTGTCCGACTCTGTGCGACCCCATGGACCGCAGCCTACCAGGCTCCTCCGTCCATGGGATTTTCCAGGCAAGAGTCCTGGAGTGGGAGAGTAGCTTTACATTTACAGAAAAATTGAGTAAGTAGAGATACCATACAACCATCCCCTCCCCTCCTAGTTTCTCCTGTTACTAACATCTTGCATTAATTACTGTGGTACATTTGTTAACTTGATGAACCAATAGTGATACATTTTTATTAACTAAATTCCCTAGTTTATATCAGGGTTCCACTTTGTTATATAGACTATAGATTTTGACAAATATGTCACAAATCCACCTCTAAGTGTCACAGAATAGTCTCACTGCTCTAAGATGATGTTCTCCCTCTTCACTCCTCCCTCCCACCTTAGTTCAGTTCAGTTCAGTCGCTCAATTGTGTCCGACTCTTTGCGACCCCATGAACCGCAGCACGCCAGGCCCCCCTGTCCATCACCAACTCCTGGAGTCCACCCAAACCCATGTCCATTGAGTCAATGATGCGACCCAACCATCTCATTCTCTGTCATCCCCTTCTCCTCCTGCCCTCAATCTTTACCAGCATCAGGGTCTTTTCAAATGAGTCAGCTCTTTACATCAGGTGGCCAGAGTATTGGAGTTTCAGCTTCAGCATCAGTCCTTCCAATGAACACTCAGGACTGATCTCCTTTAGGAGGGACTGGTGTGATCTCCTTGCAGTCCAAGGGACTCTCAAGTGTCTTCTCCAACACCACAGTTCAAAAGCATCAATTCTTCGGTACTCAGCTTTCTTCATAGTCCAACTCTCATACCCACACATGACTACTGGAAAAACCATAGCCTTCACTAGATGGATCTTTGTTGACAAAGTAATGTCTCTGCTTTTTAATATGCTCTCTAGGTTGGTCATAACTTTCCTTCCAAGGAGTGTCTTTTAATTTCATGGCTGCAATCACCATCTGCAATGATTTTGGAGCCCAGAAAAATAAAGTCATCCACTGTTTCCCCATCTATTTGCCATGAAGTGATGGGACCAGATGCCATGATCTTCATTTTCTGAATGTTGAGCTTTAAGCCAACTTTTTCACTCTCCTCTTTCACTTTCATCAAGAGGCTCTTTAGTTCTTCTTCACTTTCTGCCATAAGGATGGTGTCATCTGCATATCTGAGGTTATTGATATTTCTCCTGGCAATCTTGATTGCAGCTTGTGTTTCTTCCAGCCCAGCATTTCTCATGATGTACTCTGCATAGAAGTTAAATAAGCAGGGTGAGAATATGCAGCCTTGACGTACTCCTTTTCCTCTTTGGAACCAGTCTGTTGTTCCATGTCCGGTTCTAACTGTTGCTTCCTGGCTTGCATATAGGTTTCTCAAGAGGCAAGTCAGGTGGTCTGGTATTCCCATCTCTTTCAGAATTTTCCACAGTTTATTGTGATCCACACAGTCAGTAGCCACTGATCTTTTTACTGTCTCTATAGTTTTGCCTTTTCCAGGATGTCATTTGTATACAATATAATAGGTAGCCTTTTCAGACTAGCGTCTTTCACTTAATAATGTGCATTTAAGTCTCCTTTCCTTGGTGGCTCAGATGGTAAAGAATCCTCCTGCCAATGCAGAGGTCCTGGGTTTGATCCCTTGGTTGGGAAGATCCCCTGGAGAATGAAATGGCAACCCACTCTAGTATTCTTGTCTGGAGAATTCCATGGAGAGAGGAGCCTGGCAGGCTACAGTCCATGCTGTCACAAAGAGTTGGACACGACTGAGTGATTTTTACTTTATTCTTTCATGTCAGGGCTTAAAAGCGAATTTCTTTTTACCACTGAATATTATCCCATTATATAGATGTACCAATTTTTTAGTACATATGTCTACTGAAGAACATCTTGGTTGCTTCCAATTTGGGGAAATTGTGAATAATGCAGCTATAAACACTTGTGTTTACATTTTTGTATGGCCATAAGATTTTTACTCATCAGGGTAAATATCTAGGAGTAAAATTACTGGATTGAGCCTACATTTAACTTTGTAAGAAACAGCCAACTGTCTTTCAAAGTGACTGCACCGTTTTATGTTTCTGTCAGGAGTGAATGAGAGTTCCTGTTGCTCCACGTCCTTGTCAGTATTTGGTGTTGTCAGTGTTTTGGATTTTAGCTATCTAATAGGTATGTGGTGGTATTTCATTGTTGTTTCAGTCTGCAGTTCTGTGATGACATACGTTGTGGAGCATCTTTTCATGTGTTCGTTGATGAATTGTCTGTTAAGGTCTTTTGCCCACTTTTAAAACTGTAATTTATTGTTGAATTATGAGTGCTTTGTGTATTTTTGGATACAAATCCTTTGTCAGATATGTGTTTCACAAACACTTCAAATCTTGGCTTGTTTTTTCATTCTCTGAACAGTTTTCTTTTGCAGAATGAATGTTTTAAATTTTAATGAAGTCCAACTTATCAATTTTTTTTCTGTCATCAGTTGTGCTTTTTGGATTGTATATGAAAAGCCACTGAAACCCCAGGTCACCTAGATTTTGTCCTATATTTCCTTCTGGGGGTTTTATAGTTTTGTGGTTTACATGTAGGTCTATAATCCACTTTGAGTTAATTTTTTTAAAGGTGTAAGGTCTGCATCCGGATTCTTTTTTTTTTTTTTTTTGCATGTGTATTTCTAGTTGTTCTAGCACCATTTGTGCTAGAACAAATGAAAAGACTTTCATTTCTCAGTTGAACTGTCTTTGCTCCTTTGTCAAAGGCTAGTTTACTCTATTTGTGTGTGTCTATTTCTGGGCTCTGCTGTTATGGGCTCTTTATTCTGGTCTCTGCTTTATTTGTCAATTACCCTGCCAATAGCACACTGTCTTGATCACTGAAACTTTATACTAAGTCTTGGAGTTGAGTAGTGCCAGTCCTCTGACTTTGCTCTTCATCAATATTGTATTGGCCATTCTGGATCTTTTCCCCTTTCTGTAATAACATTAGAATCGGATTGTTGACATACACAAAGGAATGAAATTGTGTTCTTTGGAAGAAATGATGCTAAAGCTGAAACTCCAGTACTTTGGCCACCTCATGCGAAAAGTTGACTCACTGGAAAAGACTGAAGCTAGAAGGGATTGGGGGCAGGAGGAGAAGGGGACGACAGAGGATGAGATGGCTGGATGGCATCACCGACTCGATGGAGGTGAGTTTGAGTGAACTCCGGGAGTTGGTGATGGACAGGGAGGCCTGGCGTGCTGTGATTCATGGGGTCGCAAAGAGTTGGACACGACTGAGCAACTGAACTGAACTGAATCTGTAGTTCAAGTTGGGAAGAACTGACATCTTGACAATATAGAGTCTTATCTGCCTGAACATGGAATAGCTCTCCATTTAGTCAGATATTCTTTTGCTTCTTTCATCAGAATTTCATAGTTTTCCTCACATAGATTTTGTATACATTTGTACCAGTGTGTTTAATATTTTTGGTGTAATGTAAATGGTGCTGTTTTCAATTTCAACTTACAGTTGTTCTTTGCTAATATATAGGAAAGCAATTCACTTTTAGGGGGCTGTGCTGGGTTTTCATTGTTGCACGCAATGAAACTCTCTAGTTGTGGAGAACAGGAGCTACTCTAGTTGTGGTGTGTGAGCTTCTCATGGCTGTGGCTTCTCTTGTAGAGCACAGGTTTACAGTGTGCGGGCTTTAGTAGTTGCTGCATGTGGGCTCAGTAGTTGCAACACACAGGCTTAGTTGCCCTGCAGCATGTGGGATCTTCCCAGACTAGGGATCAAACCAGTGTCCCCTGCATTGTAAGGTGGATTCTTAACCTCTGGACCACCAGGGAAGCCCACAATTCACTTTTGTATATTTTGCTTTGTATCCTGCAAGCTTGCTATAATTACTTTTTAGTTCAAGGAAATTTTCTTTTGTCTGTTCTTTTGGGTTTTCTACAAAGACAATCATGTAATCTTCAAATAGAGACAGTTTTATTGCCTCCTTCCCAATCTGTCTGCCTTTCATTTACTTCTTTTATTTATTTGGCTGCACCAGATTTTAGTTGTCTTTTATTTCCTTCTTACTGCATTAACTAGAACTTTCAAGATGATGTTTTAGAAGTAATGAGGTGGCTGTCCTTGCCTGTATCTGATCTTAGTGAGGCAGCATCTAGTTTCTCTCAGTTAAGTATGATGTTAGCTTTGGCTTAAAGCATCTAGTTTTTCTCTGTTAAGTATGATGTTAGCTGTTTTGCAGATGTTCTTTATCCAGTGAAGAATCATTTCATCTTTAATCATTGGCTATAATAACCAAATCAAGCAGACTTGGTTTTAAATATTGACTTTGCTACTTTCTAGCTGTGTTGACCCTGAATAAGTTAATTATACTTTCTGAACCTTGGATTCCTTAGCTTGAGATAAAAAAAACAAAAACAGAAACAAAAACACAACAAAACACTTTTTGAAATTGTGGAAAGGACTGGAATTGGAAAACTCTAAAATCATTCAGAGGTTCAGTTCAGTAGCTCAGTTGTGTCCAGCTCTTCGCAACCCCATGGACTGTAGCATGCCAGGCTTCCCTGTCCATCACCAACTCCCAGAGCACTCATTCAGAGGTGAGTGCCCTTAAAAATTGGGGCTGACAGTGACACTAAACTCTGAAACAGGAAGAAGAGTAAAAGATGGGGAAGAAAAAACCTTTTGAGTATTGGGCAGTGGTAGAAATCGCTAAGAACAGTGAACACATCAAATATGATTCCTCAAACATTGGAGCGGATCTATGTGCCAGTCAGAAGAGAGACAGCCCTCTGACTCAGTGCAGACACACAGCCCATCCTTTAGGATGGCAGCTGTTGAACACTGGAGAGATAACTGAGGTGGGAAACACTCAGAAGAAAAACGAATAGATGGAACCATGACTGACTAAACCACTCTGGCAGTCACCTTGGTCTCCCTTCAGAAGACACCATTGAGGACCCGGGCAGTGGAGTGAGTGGCCAACCTGTCCCGGTGGCTTTATCTTCTTGTGGGTGCAGTTTTATTTCTTCCATGGGACCCCTTTATCTTCCCCAGCCTTGATACAAGTACGCTACTAGCTGCGAGGATGGCAGTATATTTCTGTTTCCTCAGAGAGTGTAGAGGCTACCACAGAACTGAGCTAGTGGGTTTTGACTCTCTACCAAAGACCCTGGTGGGTCTAGGTGGCCACTTTTGTCTGACCTTTACTTTTAGCCAGATACTCATTTTCAGGCAGTTGTTTTTTTCCCCAGTAAATGTCTGGCTTGGTATTTGTTTTGTTATTTTCTAGCTTTTAGGTCACTGCTACAGTCATAACTATGCCCTCCCTTCTCCCACATTATAAATATGTATTGTTTACAAAAATGCCTTTAATCAATCTAGCCTATATTTTCCTAATTATATTAGCCATAATATGCTGATTATTACTATGAAGGAGATAAATATTCAGAGTTAGGTCTTCAGCTTCTTGAAACCTTGGTTTTACCTTTTATATTTCTGAAAAGAATAACATAAATGAAAAACTTTTAATTTCTGTTTGAGAACCACAGGTTGACCCATGAGAGATTCCTCTATACTTGTTTTCCTTTAAATTTCTCTTCATTTAAACAGCCTTAATATTACTTCTTTCCTCACTGTCTGAGGATGATACAATTTTCTGAATATATGTTCCAGCCAGATATTAAATACCAGTTACTGGCTGCAATAGGAAGGAACAATTAACAAAGTGATATATCACTTGCTATTTAAATTCCAATTATAAAAGCTAATTCCTTTCTAACACGATACTCTGTTTTGGTTAAAGCCGAGGTGTCTCCCAAACAAAATGTATGAATTTACACAAATACAGTTGAACTTTTTAAGCATAGATATAAACAGAGCATTTTTTATGTTATTCAATCACACCGTAATCTTTCTTAAATCAACAAATGCTTATTCTTCACAATAGAAGCAGAACTATTCAGTTTGCCAGTTTTCTAGTTCTATCTTTCATTTATCTGCCAATGAAAGTGAATGGATTGAGGCTCTTAATTCATGCAAGAAATGTAACCGTCTGTTCCTAGAAGACACACACGCATGCATGCTAAGTAACTTCAGTTGTGTCTGACTCTTTGTGACCCCATGGATTGTAGCCCACCAGGCTCCTCTGTCCATTGGATTCTCCAGGCAAGAATATTGGCGTGGGTTGCCATGCCTTCCCCTAGGGAAGTCTTCCTGACCCAGGGATTGAACCCACGTCTCTTAGTCTCCTGCATTGACATGTTCTTTATCACTAGCACCACCTGGGAAGCCCAGAAGACATGCTCCTGGCAGCAAACTGAGTATGCAGTTGCTGTTTTGGGCCTCACCATTGTCTAGAAGCCCCATTTGGAGTCTCTAGGTATCCGCATGGGAATTGGATTCTTCCTTCCCAGGTGGAAGACCCAGCAGAGACCAAGCTGCTCTTCCCTATACGTGCAGACACAGGGGCCACCCCTTCTCAAGAGCAGCTCCAGCAAGTGAAGAGTTCCAAACAAAAGGGCCCTTTGAACAGGAAACTCACAACCTTTATTACTAGAAAACTAGGTCTGGCAGCCCCACTTCTGTTTGTCAGAGAGGGTTCCTGGGGTGCCAGCCACCAAATGAACTGTTTCCAGTGTTCTGGTCTGTGCTTCAGATTCTTCAGACCACTGCCTGTTCCCCTCATCTTAGTGATCCTCCCTACAGTCTGGCCTGTCTTGGGCCCTTCTTCCCTCCAAAGGTCCTAGAACTTCAGTGGCTGGACAGCTTCAGAGGGCAGCTCAAAGCTGTGTCCACTGAGGACTTTTTCTGGCTATGAGGATGCTTCTTAGTTAAAGGAAAATTCTTTCAAGGAACCCTTTCAAAAGCCTCTAGTTTGCCTCAGATTAGGGTTGTAAACACATTTCTCTAGGGGTTAGAGAAGTGAACATCTGGAATTTCATGGTTCACATATTGCTGAAGCCTGGCTTGGAGAATTTTGAGCATTACTTTACTAGCGTGTGAGATGAGTGCAATTGTGTGGTAGCTTGAGCATTCTTTGGCATTGCCTTTCTTTGGGATTGGAATGAAAACTGACCTTTTCCAGTCTGTGGTGTTGGAGAAGACTCTTGAGAGTCCCTTGGACTGCAAGGAGATCCAACCAGTGCATTCTGAAGGAGATCAGCCCTGGGATTTCTTTGGAAGGAATGATGCTAAAGCTGAAACTCCAGTACTTTGGCTACCTCATGCGAAGAGTTGACTCATTGGAAAAGACTCTGATGCTGGGAGGGATTGAGGGGCAGGAGAAGGGGACAACAGAGGATGAGATGGCTGGATGGCATCACTGACTCGATGGATGTGAGTTTGAGTGAACTCCGGGAGTTGGTGATGGACAGGAAGGCCTGGCGTGCTGCAATTCATGGGGTCGCAAAGAGTTGGACAAGACTGAGCGACTGAACTGAACTGAACTAGAGAAGTGAGGGAAGTGGAAGACTAGGTGACGATACGTGGAAATGTCGTAGATTGCAGGGTTCCCCCACCATAGAAGAGGCAGTGATCCTGAGCTGAGCAAACCTTCCAGACCCTCTACCTTTTCAAGAGCAGCCAGCATCCAGATATCATATGCAGTCTCCCAGTTTAAAGACACAAAAACACCATGCTGGCCAAATAGAACCTGTTGGTAGATGGACTTAACTCTGGTTCTTTAGTCAGTAACCTCTGACTGTGTTTCACATCCGTACTGTCATTCTCCTCGTGCTCTTCTGCTTGTCTTGAGGCACTGGTTTACCTTCTCACCAGAGGCAACATGTTGAGCATGCTAAGCAGAAAGATCAACTTATACTGTCAGAAACAACAAGGAAAGTTGTTGGCATCCTTGGATATTCTCACTTAGGGTGAGCTTCCTGATTGATCTGCAAACACAAGCTCCACTTTCCTTGTAAATAGTTTAGTTTCAAAATGGCTGCAGCAGTTCCCGGCCTCAGAAAGTCTCTTCCATAAGCTCTTTCAGAAGAGCAAGTGCGAACTATCTCAGAAACGTCAGTCAATTGCTCCTCAGGTCTCATTGGCCTAAACTAGGTCACGTGTCTTTTCCTGAACAATCAGATAAGGGAGGTGTGAAAACCCTTTCACTAACTCAGCTTGAGTCCAGAAGGTAATAGTGACTTAAGGTTTCCTGAGGCTCATGTTCTTTGTGTCCACTTGTGTTTGCATATAACGTTTATACACATGCATGTGCATGCCTGAACTGAACAAAATCTGGGTCCTTTTAGGAAAGACAAAGGGGTGTATCAGTGCTGGGCAATTAGCCTGTTGACGTCTATGCTAATATGGTTTGTATTTTATAAAACTGCCTCTCTCTAAATCTGGGATAATGGTCAATAACCCAGTGCTTCTTCCTACCAGGGTCCAAATTCTAGTAACTGGGACACTTGATACTGTTCCCTAATCCTCATACCATTGTTTTCTTCTGTCTGTACATACAGGAAAGGGGGAATATTGCAAACTGGGTTCCTACAACTGCTTAGGCATGTTGGACCTGGGTTTGACACACAAACAACTTTTCTGAGTCCATTTAAAAAATCTGTGACATGGGGAGAACATGAGTTACCTGTTAATCTACCTGTTATTAGGAGATTAAATGTATGTACCACAGTTCTTGGGGTACAGTAAGTGTTCAGTATATAGTAATTATCATTGTTATGTTCATACCTTCATTCCTGAAGTTACCTATTCAAACCCTGAATATTGGTTTATAGCAACACATTAAGTATTTTGGGGGTTGGTACTCTTTTCCTCATTTAACCAATATCTAAAAGGTAGCAAAATGTCTTGAATATACATATGTATAACGGAATCACTTTGATTTACATGTGAAACTAACATAATATTGTAAATCAACTATATTTCAATAACATTTTAAAATTTTATATAAAAAGGAATTCTTCAGCAAAACAAAAACCTTGACCTGAAGTTTTAAGAATTAGGGGTTGAAATCTGCCATACTTTTTCACTGAAGACAAGCCATGGCTGATTTAGTCAGTGGATTTTTCATGTTCTTTTTCTTTAAGCACAAATATATTGTTGTTTTAACCTTGTCATTGAACCAGGGAGTTGAAGTAAATGCATCATCAGCAACTGAAGACAAGGAGTTAAGAAAAAAAAAAAAAAAAGTTATTTGTCTCTTTGTTCAGTTTTTCTCCCATAGAGGCCAATTCTCAGAAGTGAATACAATTTCTCTTAACTTCCTTGTATATTATTATTAGTAGTAATGATATCCTACATTGGTATAGTGCTTTACAGTTTGCAAAAATGCTTTCATGTTTTACAAACCACAGATTTTTAAGGTCTGTGAGGTTATAGATTGTGTTTTGCTCATTATTTTTCTCTAATTCCTATCCCAATGCATGTTGTATGACAGATGTTTAACAAATATGTGAATGAGCCTCAAATTAACCTGGTGGGGTAGATTTGGGAGTTATCATTGTTATTCCCCTTTCATGCAAGAAGAAACTAAGTCTCAGAGATTTCATGACTTAAGGCTTTCTAGTACAAACTTTGAGGTGAGGAGGAGAGAGGGATTTTCTGAAAAATAGTCTAGTTTTTGAATGTGAAAATTAGGTTCTTTTCTAATCTGTGAAAAGAGAACCCTGAGATATTGTGGGATTACTGGAAGAAGTTCAGGGATCACATGCAAAATAAAGATTGTCAAAAAAATGGACAGAGGAGGTGGAGACAGGGCCCAGCCCCCTTCACTGTTTGAGGCTCTTGGTATAAAGAGACCCCACACCAAACCCTCAAACATGGCAGCCTGGTTTAGGTCAGTGTGTTAAACTCTGGTGAGAAACTAGTACTGGATCTTGTTCCCCCAATCTGATTTTGAACAATACTTGTAGAAAACACAGTACAATAAATTACTGTAATGTCTGCACTTATGATGGCCCAGTAACAAAGATTCTACATTCTAGCAAGTCCATAGACCACACCTTGACTCGATTGGTTTAGATTTTTAACACACTAAAAATGTGGTAAAGAAAGAATCCACTTGCCAATGCAGGAGACGCAAGAGATGTGCTTGCGATCCCTGGGTTGGGAAGATCCCCTGGAGGAGAGCATGGCAACCCACTCCAGTATTCTTGCCTGGAGAGTCCCATGGACAGAGAAGCCTGGCGGGCTGCAGTCCATGGGGTCACAGAGTCAGACATGACTGAGCAACTGAGCATAGTGCATACAAAAATGTTAAACAACAATATTTACAATACTTTAGGATAGTCTTGGTAAGTATCAATTCACAGTGCACTATTGGTTGTGTGGACGTTTTGGGATGCGAGTTTGTGTATGGTAAACAGATTATTCTTTCAACCCCGAGACTATATAACTTCATTTAGAGAGGGCATCAAAAGTCTGTATTTCAAGTGCTTTCTTGAGATGTGGACCATAACATCCTACTGACCTTTGTAGAAGACCCTGCTCACACATTTGTGCCCTATTGTTCTCCACATGTGTGAAATGCTGTTGTGATTAATAAATCACAACTTGTGTAACAGCTCTTAGGAAGCTAGCTGATTTTTATTTACTCTTCAGTTGGTACTAAAAATATAACTGCTATCTTGTGGGAGAATCAACGAAATTTTGACATTAAAAAGAAGTCTTGATATTAATACTTGAAATCCTTGGTAACCACTTCTCTGTGTAGACCTTGAAGGATTAGGGTGAAAGTCAACTAATTCTACTATGTTTGAAGAATCTCTAAAAATAGAACTAGGTATCTTGCCTGAGACTCGCTGTTAGTTTCCAGAACCTAGGTTTTCCATGAGAGAAAGCAGTGCCTCGTTTTTTGATTCAGTAACACTCAGTGTGCTAGACACTGGCTTAGGTAGACACTAAGAGTGTGATTAATGGCCTCTACTATCAGAAACCTCAGGAGGAAACCAATGGAAGGTCTGAGTCATTCACCAGAGTTCTAGGGGTGAGAGGTGTGGAGTAGAACCAGCGATCACCCCTAAGCTCATTCGCTGAAGTGAGGTGTGTGGGACTGGCCACTGGACTTCTACACCCTTGCATTACTGATCCCCAAACAAACTTTTCCAACTCTTAATACTGGGTCCAGGTGGTCTTTTTGTTTAGGCAAGTGCTGGGCTTCATGCACAAAAATGAGACTGATAGGAATTTCCATGACTTCAGAGCATTGTCATGCTCTCCAGGCAGGAGTGGAACAGAGCAGAACATGAAGATGTAAACTGGCTTCCTTGGCATGAGGAAGCAACACAGAGCATCTAGGGATGATGAGATTGGCTGACAGCCTGCAGATTCTGTTTCTGTTTCAGATTCTGGGCAGTTTCTGTTCTCTAGGCTGGAAAAATCTTTGATCTTTCTGACTGAGTAATAGACAATTCACAGGGGAAAATGGGCATTTTTTTTCCTCTTGAGAAAAAAATGTACCTTCTGGATACAGATACAATTTTTACACTCTTCCCAGGGACGGGGGAGCCTGGTGGGCTGCCGTCTATGGGGTCGCACAGAATCGGACACGACTGACGTGACTTAGCAGCAGCAGCATATTGGGAAAAGTTCTCTAGACCAGTGCTTCTCAAACTTGAATGAGTGTATGAATAACCGAGAGATCTTACTGAAGTGTAGGTTAGGTTCACTTGGTCTAGGACAGTGCCTGGAATTCTGTGTTTCCAACAAGCTCCCTCCTAAGTCAGGCTGAGTTTGCTACAATATTGCTGGACTGAGAGTGGTGCTCTGAGGAGCACAGACCTGGAATCCACGTGGAAGCCTAGACCCATGGGAACTGGCCTCATCTGCTTTGGCGGGAGGCGTTGATCCCTGTTTCTGATGCAGATGTATTATCCAGTCAGTACATTGTCTGCAGTGGAGTTTCCTTCTCTCAAGGTTCTTAAGTAGTCAGAGATATTGCTTTAGAGTATATATTGGTTGCTGTGCTTAATCATTAAAAAACATCTTTGTTGTGCTTTGGAGTACTACTTCTTCAGGGCACAATGCTAGCAGTAGCTGTCTTGCACAATCAAGGCCTGTTCAATCCCCCATCATTACAAGGCATTGCCTTAACCCACAGGTCTTGTGTGTCTCGCATATGTTGGGGGTAGTCCACCATAGTAAATTCTGCTGTGGAGAGCTTCGCAATCTAATCATAGAATGATTAACTTGTGTTATGTTCGGTGACTTGATCCTAAAGCTGCATCTAAGATGGACAGGTTGCAGAATAAATCTCTGAAAGGTACTATATCCATTGATTATATTCTGGACATCAAATGTAGTTGTCATCAGATATAGCTTGTCATTTGAGCCTCCTGGTTTAAAAACTATTACAGAAATCTATCCATTTTGATGTTTTGTCCCTTTTGAGCTGCATCAAATGGGTTCTGTTAGAAAGAAAGAAAAGGTTAAAAGCTCATCCAAATTTATACTCAAAAGCGATTTCAGGAAAATTGAGGCTTCAAATCAGTATATGCTTATAAGCACTAATACTCTGTTCAGTGCACTGCATCCCAGGCCAGTGAATGACTTCTTCATCTGGTGGTAGTGGTTTCTAATGAAAAAATAATCATGTAGCATAGACCAAACCAATCTTCCGAAATTGTTTTAAAGTGGATTGGAAGAGTGGCTCACTTAAGGTCTCTGATTTCTTCATTTACTTTTGTAGGTCACATTCCATCCCTACAACACTCCATGGGTCTGTCAGCGACTTTGATTGAAGCAGAAAGTTATCAAATATCCTGATGAGGGCTTGGAAGAGTCCTTTCTATTAAGGAGTTTTGTTGTAATATTTATCTTAATCAGATTTGGCTGATATGTCTCTTACTCATAGAACTTTAGAGGGAAAAATCATCTAGCCAATTTAGAATCTATTCCAACCAACTCATTTTACTGATGTGGAGACAGCTGGGAAGTTTGCTCAAGGTCACCCAGACCTGTCTCTGAATCCCAGTCCTGGTCTTCCCCCCCAAACCCTGATCTACCACATGCTTTTGTATGTTGATTTATGGGTGTGACGTCTGTGAGGCGTCCACCTTCCCTGATGGGAATTGGGGTGGTTCCACTGATACATTCATTGCATTTCCTTACCATCTAGACCCTGTGTTCTAGCAGAGTCCCAGTAGGTTCACCAATGCTCTAGAAAGGCAAAATGACACAGAGCCCAGATTCTGCAGCCTGGTGGTCTAGGTCAAATCCTGCTTTGCTCCGTACATATTTTGTGACTTTGGGCAAGCCACTTAACCTCTCTTTAAATATAAAATGGGGACCTTCCTTGTAGGGCTATTGTGAAGAGTGAATGAATGGATACTACAGAGCAGTTGGAGCAAGCAGCCAGATGTGTAGTATGTGGAATTGTGTGTGGTTTTGTAAACTATGGATCTCTACTAGGCACTGAGCTCTGAAATCAGTGTTCTAAATCATTAATAGCATTCTAGAAAGTAAATGGCAATGCTAGAATCAAATAGTCAGATGTGCTGCATCTATGCAGGGTGTTGTTTGGTGTTCTTTTGGTTCCTTTTTTGGTGTCCCTTTGGTTTCATGTGTGTGTGTGTGTGTGTGTGTGTGTGTGTGTGTGTGTGTATAAAATGACTCACAGTGTGAAAATGAATTTCTCACTGTGGATTGCACTCGAGTTTGGAAGCCCGGCTCCAGAGACTGGAATGAGTGAATTGATTTCTGTACATGCAGCCCTATGGGAGTGAATGAGGCACATGTTAGACATGGAAGTACAAGGCAAGCTCTGACTGAAACATAAACGTGCTTCTTTTGCAGAGGGAGACCAAAGGGCAGTTTCTTATTGACCACATCTGCAACTACTACAGTTTGCTGGAGAAGGACTACTTTGGCATTCGTTATGTGGACCCAGAGAAGCAGCGGGTAAGAGCTGACCATCATCTAGATCCACTTGGGGGGGGACTCAGCCTTTGAGGGTGCTGAGTAGGTTCTTCTTAGAGCAATTGTGATGCATTTGATCTCATAATTATTGATCACATGGTTATTGACCAGCCTGGGGCATGTGTATATATGTCTGTGTGTGTATAAGAGTATATGAGTTTGGCACTGTTCTCACTGGACTTATTGAGGCAGGGGGAAGGGAAATTTAACCTTAGGTCTTTCCAGAAAGCTGCTCCCACCTGACTGAAGAGAGAATGTTCTTGTGCCCTTTGAACCTAGAGTTTGCCGAAGCTTCTCAGACAGTATCTTATTATAAAGAAAAAGCCACCTTTCACTATAAAAAGCCATTGTTAGAGCAGGGAACAAGGAAGTGATTGCCTGATGGGCACGAGGTTTTCTTTTAGGGTGATGAAAATGTTTGACACTTGATAGAAATGATAGATATACGCCATTGTGAGTGTTTTAAATACCACCTAAAATATATACTTTCAACTGTTATGTTAATGAGCATTGCCTCAATTAAAAAAAAAAAAACTTTGGCAGATTATGGGTAAAGTTACTTTGAAAAGTGTTAGTTGTTCAGTTGTGTGTCTGACTCTTTGTGACCCCATGGACTGTAGCCTACCGGACTCCTCTGTGCATGGGATTCTCCAGGCAGGAATACTGGAGTGGGCTGCCACTTCCTCCTTCAGGGGATCTTCCTGAGACAGGGATGGAACCTGGGTCTCCTGCATTACAAGCAGATTCTTTACCATCTGAGCCACCAGAGAAGCCCAAAAGTTACTTTGAAAGCTTTCTCCTTAGGAACCACCAAATTTGACAGCCCCCATTGTATTTCTTGGAGTAGGAAATGGCAACCCACTCCAGTATTTTTGCCTGGAGAATCCCATGGACAGAGGAGCCTGTCAGGCTACAGTCCATGGGGTCACAAAGAGTCAGACACAACTGAGTGACTGAGCATATTGTATTCCTATTCCTGGACACATATATCCTTCATGGCCTCTGTTGGTGCATGAGTAGTCTTGCCTTTTGAGCGGGGGTACCACTCTAAGAGTGTTCAGGTACGACATCTGCCAAACTCACAGTGATATGTGTCCCTCACATTGAAAAGACCCCAGGAAATGCAAACTAGTACAACCACTATGGAAAACAGTGTGGAGATTCCTTAAAAAATTGCAAATAGAACTGCCATATGACCCAGCAATCCCACTGCTGGGCATACACACCAAGGAAACCAGAATTGAAAGAGACACATGTACCCCAATGTTCATCGCAGCACTGTTTATAATAGCCAGGACATGGAAACAACCTAGATGTCCATCAGCAGATGAATGGATAAGAAAGCTGTGGTACGTATACACAATGGAGTATTACTCAGCCGTTAAAAAGAATACATTTGAATCAGTTCTGATGAGATGGATGAAACTGGAGCCGATTATACAGAGTGAAGTAAGCCAGAAAGAAAAACACCAATACAGTATACTAACACATATATATGGAATTTAGAAAGATGGCAATGATGACCCTGTATGCAAGACAGCAAAAAAGACACAGATGTGTATAGCGGACTTTTGGACTCAGAGGGAGAGGGAGAGGGAGAGGGTGGGATGATTTGGGAGAATGGCATTGAAACATGTATACTATCATGTAAGAATCGAATCACCAGTCTATGTCCGACGCAGGATACAGCATGCTTGGGGCTGGTGCACGGGGATGACCCAGAGGGATGTTGTGGGGAGGGAGGTGGGAGGGGGGTTCATGTTTGGGATTGCATGTACATCCGTGGTGGATTCATGTCAATGTATGGCAAAACCAATACAGGATTGTAAAGTAAAATAAAGTAAAAATAAAAATTTTAAAAAAAGAAAAGAAAAGACCCCAGGAATCTCCATCCAAGCTCCTACCACCTAGGGCTTCTCATTCCTGCATGAGTCCCAGCTATGCATAAAAAGGCGCTGTATCTGCTCCAGTCTATGTTCTTACCCTGCCCTACTGATAAGCATGGCAGTGTGTGAAGGGATCAGCTGAGGGTGACTACCCTTTTTAATTTGCTCTCCTCCTTACCCGTGGCCCTGGTCATCTTCTTATTTCTTTTTCCCCTCCTGGTTCTTGGTTTTGTGTTTACTGACCTTATACAGTGATGGAGAGGCTCACAAAGTGTATTTTTGTAAAGGAGGAGGATATTGAAGGGATAGATTAGTTTTCTGAAACATGGAGAATCTTATTTGCATTTCAGTAGGACCTAACCTTCTATAAAGGGATATAAGGCAGTGGCTCAGAAGAAGGAGATTTTGGTTTCCTGTAGCACTTGCAGGAACCCTTGAATGAACCAAGTATTTACCTGAGTAAGAGGAAGGTGGCAGGACACTGTGAGGATGCGGGACTGCTATGAGATCACAGAGGGGATGTGTATGGTGTTTACTATTGAGTAACAGTGACTCCCAGACTAGCCCTGCAACTAAGTCAGTTTAGGTGTTTGCTAAAATCGGTTAGTATGGACCTTATTCTAGACCCCCTGAATCAGAATTCCTGAGGCTAGGGCCAGGAAAAGGTATTTTAATTCATCTTGATTCTAATTTTGATGCAGCCATCCTAGCTTTGACTTCTGACCAGTGTTGGAGACTATGGCATAAAGACATTCATAGACATAATTTCTTATGGCCTATGAAGATATTACTTACTCTTGTATGGAGAGAGTTCGAACCTACGTCTCTTGCGTCTCCTGCATTGGCAGGTGGATTCTTTACCACTAGCGCCACCTGGGAAGCCCCATGGAAAGAGAAACCGGCTCAAAAACATTTGTTACTTACCGGCCCTAAGGGTAACAAGTGATGAAGTAAGTACTTGAATTTAGAATTATGGTTCAGAGTTCCCCTGGCCACACAGACTCTATGAACAACATCAGTCATCTAACCACTGCTGAAAATTATTTTTATACAAAATTAACAGCCTACCTGCTGAAGTAATTCTAGCTACCATTCAGTTCAGTTCAGTTCAGTTGCTCAGTCGTGTCCGACTCTTTGCGACCCCATGAATCGCAGCACGCCAGGCCTCCCTGTCCATCACCAACTCCCGGAGTTCACTCAGATTCACGTCCTAGTTGAGCATTTATCATATGTAAGGAAATTTACTCATATGGTCTTTAGTCTTCCCCCCAAAAGGGGGAAACTGAGGCCCAGAGATACAATTACGGCTAGTAATTGTAGAAGGAAGAATGGGATTTAAAACCACACTATTTCCATTTTATCTCTCAAGTGAAAATTTGAAACACAGCCTAGATTAGGAACCTGTGAATCCTTTTTGTAAAGGGCTATACAGAAAATATTTCCAGCTTTGTGACTGATAAAACTTTTGTTGCAGTTCCTAAATAATTAAATTCTAATGGAAAGCGGCCGTAGACAGTACCTAAATTAGTGGATGTGTGTGTGTTCCAGTAAAACTTTCTCCAATGAAAGTATTTCACAAAAAAGACAATTGGCCATAGTTTGCTGACCCTTGGCTTAGACAATAACTGGATACCACTTAAATGCATAAGCCTTTTTTGTCCCTCTTAACCCTCTCAGTGGGGACATTCTGAATAAAACATTAATAAGCAAAGCCTTTCGAATTAGACTCAGATATAAATATGAATTCATGTTCTTAAATATACAGAGATAAATACAGAAATAAATATGTATGTGTATTAAGGTGGATAGCTAGTATGTATACGTATATTTCCAAGTTCCATCCACGGAGCTGGCTTAGAGGCAGTGATACCACAGTAGAAATGAGCACACCTAGCTCTCAGACCTTGGTTTCAAATACCATGTTAATAAAAGGAAGAAGAGCTTCTTGCAGAAATGGCTGACTCTAGAGCCAGTATAGGGAAATAACAAGGTGAGCCTGGAGCATCATGCAGCACCAGGAAATTAAAAGAAAAACAAAACAAAAACTCGAAAAACCAAAATGTAGAGCACTAGGAAAGGCACTGAGCCAACATGAAAGAACTGCCAATGACCGGAACTGAAGCAACGGAAGTGACCAAAACAGTAATAGTATTGAATTATAATCCATAGAAAAAATATTCACGACTTCATACTGATATAAATAAATAATAGATAAATAAAAGAAGTGATAGCTCTTCCTTACAGAGCAGTTCCAATTAATAAATATAGAGAGAATGAGAGAAATAAAAAGCCATTATTAGAGTGCCAAAATAATAATTGCTGTGGGCAAGATCCATTAACAAATGCTAAAATTAGTGGACAAAAATTTGAGGAGAATCAAGATATTTGTGCAGTCTCAAGGTATCCTCTCCCCCAACCCACTCTCAGCCTGGTATTTTTTAATTACAAGAGGAAAAAGAAAAGCTTTATAGTGGAGAAACTTGGCAGACATCGGTTTAACCAAGCGATCAGGATTAACATCAGCAATAAAAAGCCTTACCAACATCACAGACTCCTGGATATCAAGCACTGAGAAGGGCACTCTTTCTCTGTGGTATTCTTTGCAATAATGCATAATTTCATTCAAATCTTGAGGGAACGTCAGACAAACTAAAGGGAGAGACATTCTCCAAAACAATTCACCCACACCCTTCAAGAATGTTCAGGTCAAGAAGGACAAGGAAAGATGGGGAAACTCTCACAGATTAGAGAGCTACATCACCTACGTCAATGTGGAATCCTCGACTGGATACTGGAACAGAGAAAAGTGTAGGAGTGGAAAAACTGGTTAACTCCAGGTGAAGTCTGTAGCTTAGTTAATAGTATTGGGTTAATATTAGTTTCTTAATTTTGACAATTGCTCTATGGCTATATAAGATGCTAACACTAGGGAAAGATGAGGCACCTTTTCTGTATATCTACAATTATTTTTTTAACTTGAAGTTTCTGGGTTATGTGCTTACTGTTCTTTATATTTTGATGTGGCTTAGCTTAATTTTTAGTGTCCAGATTCAGGTAGTAGATTAGTGGAAAAAATAAGGGCAACTCCAAAACCATCTTCTCTGATGTATTCACTAAACTGCTTAGAGGGTTACCTGAATAGTTCTGATTTTCCTGTAATTTAGCTGTTACTGCCTTTTGATTTTGAGGATGCAATGTGAGTGTACCTTCCACATGGATTGCAGAGTAGTTACTATACAAAATTGTATGAACTTTGTACTCAGAAAGAGGCTTGGACTTTTTACTTAGAAAGATGCTTGGACTTTGTAATCACATGGATGCAAATTAAATCCCATCTCTGTTGGTTAATAAGTGTGATCTTGACCAAGTTATGAGCTTCTCTGAGTCTTTGTTCTGATTGTTAATACAGATAACAACACCTACGTATGAAATTGATATGGGAATTAGATATGATATGTAAATGCTGAATAAATGATATATATGGAGTACTACATAGTGTGTGTTATTTTCATTATTGATTGTTATTATTACTGTTACTATGCATTAGCTGGGCTTCCCAGATGAAGCTAGTGTTAAAGAAATCACCTACCAATGCAGGAGACATAAGAGACATGAGTTCAAGCCCTGGGTTGGGAAGATCCCCTGGAGGATGGCATGGCAACCCACTCCAGTATTCTTGCCTGGAGAATCCCATGGACAGAGAAGCCTGGCAGGCTACAGTCCATAGGGACACAAAGAGTCAGACATGACTGAAGCGACTTAGCATCCTTGTACACATGCATTAGCTAGGTCTAGGTGAGGCAATTACATGAGGAAATACAGCCATGATTGGCAAGTCTAAAACCTAGAAATGTTAATGATAACTGCTTTCAAAGGCAGGATGGCCATTATTATGATCTTTGGGGAGAGAAGAGGGAGGAAGAGAACCTTGGATAATTAGAAAAAGGGCTCAAGGACACAGCAATATGCTGATATGAGAGTCTTAAGCAGAGATTAGTTGACAAACCTTAGTTTGTTTTTTGTTTATTTGTTTTTAACCAGCTCATGTGCTTTTTCTCCATGGAAAATATTGAATTATTTAGATAGAAAGCTAATCAAGAAAAAATCAAGTTAGTTAGAAAGGCTGATGTGGAACTTATTCTGTTGTGGGAGTTGGTGGTTTGCCTACAACTCTTCACAATTTGATTTACAGTACACTATTGTGGAATATTAAATATTTAGCACTATTACATTTGGAATACCATATGTTTGACAAGATGTCTTGTGTCCCATATGCTGTGAGAGTGGTGAGGATTGAATCAGTAAATGATGACTACCTTTACTATTTAAGAGCAAAGGCCCAGAATTTCCATTATTTTAAAATATTGATGTAAGAGGGGACAAACTGAATACTGGTTAATAAAATCCTCTTTAATGCCCACCACATTTATCTTCTAAAGAATTCATATAATCTTAGTTGCCTAAGATTAGGAAGAAAGTGAGTAGTATTCTCCTCATTTACTGAAAGAGAAAGCTGAGACTACAAGTGTGGAAGTCTTGGGAGAAATAATTCCAGAAGAAAAAGATCTTATTTGGCTTATCCAAGTATTTTTTTTTTTCTTAAATGCAATCTTTCTACTACTTCTGCTCAGATTCTGAGGTAACTTCTCTTTGGAAAGATGAAGTTTTGAAATAATTAGTCGGGTTTCATATTTCTAGTTCTGTGGCTTTGATTTGTTATGTTCATCCTCTGGATTTCCCTGCTTACTCTTCCACACTTCCCCTTTCCCCAAACCCAGCTAGGGAAGTCACCCCCACTGCTTTAGAGCTAAGGACATACCCCAACCCTAGCCAGTCAGAGGAGGAATTATACCAGGACTTTGATGTAGGTAGTTGGTTTATAGACTTCAGGGAGACTGAACCCAGTGCTTTTGATTTTTAACTTCCCTATCTCTAAGCATCTGTTTAACCCACTTACATGAGGGCCATTGACTTTTCTAACTTAAGGGATATTCTGAAACATATCCAAGGACAGCAAATTTACTTTGTAAAATCACACCTCTGGGGCAGTCTCTGCAAGCACCCTTGTTTTAGGGCATTCTGTGTCACGTGGCCACTGGATGTCCTTTCTGATAGGATGACCTAGGAAATCATGGATGCAGGGACATGCTGAACTTCCTCCAAATATAATTACAGCCTTGAGGTTTTTGTGTTGGCAGCCAGAAAGAACTAGTGAGCCTATCAGTGAGTTTTGTTAACAATGGGAAAAGATCTTGCCTATGTTAGGGCAATTTGCTTTTGTTGGAGGTACCTTTGGGGGAGGACATGGAATGGAAAAAGAAACAGGACCAGTGATTTGAAATTTCACTCTGGGGATGGTGCCAGGAAGCTAGATAGCATTATGTCCCACCAGCTGCTCCTTCCATTGAAAGGCTGCTTTCTGCTCCTGGGGAAATGGCTTCACAGATGCTTGAAACTAGGAATGAGAGGGGTACCTGAGATCTAGGACATCCCTAAACTGAAGAGGAGGGCTGTACTTCTGCCTCAAGTCATTGGTCATGAATTTGTCTGCTTAATGAGTCCTCTTTTTTAAAAAAACATTTTTTAAAATTAGAGGATAATTACTTTACAGTATTGTGATGGTTTTTGCCTTATATCAACATGAACAGATATTAGGTATACATGTGTCCCCTCCCTCTGAAACCCCCCTGCCATCTCCCTTCCAATCCCACCCCTCTAGGTTGTCACAGAGCAAATGATTCCTCATTTAAGTATCAGGGGCATCAAAAATCAAGATGACTTGGATGTCTGTTTTAGGAGACGTGTGGACAAGTAGGAATCAGTGAACTAAAATGGACTGGAATGAGTGAATTTAACTCAGATGACCATTGTATCTACTACTGTGGGTAGGAATCCCTTAGAAGAAATGGAGTAGCCATCATGGTCAACAAAAGAGTCCAAAATGCGGTACTTGGATGCAATCTCAAAAACGACAGAATGATCTCTGTTCGTTTCCAAGGCAAACCATTCAGTATCACAGTAATCCAAGTCTATGCCCCAACCAGTAACGCTGCAGAAGCTGAACCATTCTATGAAGACCTACAAGACCTTCTAGAACTAACACCCAAAAAAGATGTCCTTTTCATTATAGGGGACTGGAATGCAAAAGTATGAAGTCAAGAAACACCTGGAGTAACAGGCAAATTTGGCCTTGGAATATGTAATGAAGCAGGGCAAAGGCTAATAGAGTTTTGCCAAGAGAACGTGCTGGTCATAGCAAACACCCTCATCCAACAACACAAGAGAAGACTCTACACATGGACATCACCAGATGGTCAACACCGAAATCAGATTGATTATATTCTTTGTAGCCAAAGATGGAGGAGCTCCATATAGTCAGCAAAAACAAGACCGGGAGCTGACTGTGGCTCAAATCATGAGCTCCTTATTGCCAAATTCAGACTTAAATTGAAGAAAGTAAGGAAAACCACTAGACCATTCAGGTATGACCTAAATCAAATCCCTTATGATTATACAGTGGAAGTGAGAAATAGATTTAAGGGCCTAGATCAGATAGACAGAGTGCCTGATGAACTATGGATGGAGGTTCATGACATTGTCCAGGAGACAGGGATCAAGACCATCCCCATGGAAAAGAAATGCAAAAAAGCAAAATGGCTGTCTGGGGAGGCCTTATAAACAGCTGTGAAAAGAACAGAGGTGAAAAGCAAAGGAGAAAGGGAAAGATATAAGGATCTGAATGCAGAGTTCCAAAGAATAGCAAGGAGAGATTTAAAAAAAGCCTTCCTCAGTGATCAATGCAAAGAAATTGAGGAAAACAACAGGATGGGAAAGACTAGAGATCTCTTCAAGAAAATTAGAGATACCAAGGGAACGTTTCATGCAAAGAGGGGCTCGATAAAGGACAGAAATGGTATGGACCTAACAGAAGCAGAAGATATTAAGAAGAGGTGGCAAGAATATCCAGAAGAACTGTACAAAAAAGATCTTCATGACCAAGATAATCATGATGGTGTGATCACTCACCTAGAACCAGACATCCTGGAATGTGAAGTCAAGTGGGCCTTAGAAAGTATCACTATGAATAAAGCTAGTGGAGGTGATGGAATTCCAGTTGAGCTATTTCAAATCCTGGAAGATGGTGCTGTGAAAGCGCTACACTCAATATGCCAGCAAATTTGGAAAACTCAGCAGTGGCCACAGGACTGGAAAAGGTCTGTTTTCATTCCAATCTCAAAGAAAGGTAATGCCAAAGAATGCTCAGACTACCACACAATTGCACTCATCTCACACGCTAGTAAAGTAATGCTCAAAATTCTCCAAGCCAGGCTTCTGCAATACGTGAACTGTCAACTTCCAGATGTTCAAGCTGGTTTTAGAAAAGGCAGAGGAACCAGAGATCAAATTGCCAACATCCGCTGGATCATGGAAAAAGCAAGAGAGTTCCAGAAAAACATCTATTTCTGCTTTATTGACTATGCCAAAGCCTTTGACTGTGTGGATCACAATCAACTATGGAAAATTCTGAAAGAGATGGGAATACCAGACCACCTGACCTGCCTCTTGAGAAACCTGTATGCAGGTCAGGAAGCAACAGTCAGAACTGGATATGGAACAACAGACTGGTTCCAAAGAGGAAAAGGAGTACGTCAAGGCTGTATATTGTCACCCTGATTATTTAACTTATATGCAGAGTACATCATGAGAAACGCTGGGCTGGATGAAGCACAGGCTGGAATCAAGATTGCTGGGAGAAATATCAGTAACCTCAGATACGCAGTTGATACCACCCTTATGGCAGAAAGTGAAGAAGAACTAAACAGCCTCTTGATGAAAGTGAAAGAGGAGAGTGAAAATTTGGCTTAAAGCTCAACATTCAGAAAACTAAGACCATGGCACCTGGTCCCGTCACTTCATGGCAAATTAGATGGGAAACAGTGGAAACAATGACAGAGTTTATTTTTTGGGCTCCAAAATCACTGCAGATGGTAACTGCAGCCATGAAATTAAAAGATGCTTGCTCCTTGGACGAAAAGCTATGACCAACCCAAACAGCATATTAAAAATCAGAGACATTGCTTTTCCAACAAAGGTCCATCTATTTAAGGCTCTGGTTTTTCCAGTAGTCATGTATGGATATGAGAGTTGAACTATAAAGAAAACTGAGTGCCGAAGAATTGATGCTTTTGAACTGTGGTATTGGAGAAGACTCTTGAGAGTCCCTTGGACTGCAAGGAGATCCAGCCAGTCCATCCTAAAGGAAATCAGTCCTGAATATTCATTGGAAGGACTGATGCTGAAGCTGAAACTCCAATACTTTGTCCACCCGATGCGAAGAGCTGACTTATTTGAAAAAACCCTAATGATGGGAAAAATTGAAGGTGGGAGGAGAAGGGGACGACAGAGGATGAGATGGTTGTATGGCATCACTGACTCAATGGATGTGAGTTTGAGTAAACTCAGGGAGTTGGTGATGGACAGGGAGGCCTGGCGTGCTGCAGTCCATGGGGTTGCAAAGAGTCAGACACAACTGAGCAACTGAACTGAACTGAAACCTCATTCAGTAAATTTCTTATTTCAGAGTTTTTCGGCTTTAGAAGTTTCATTTGGTTACTTTTGTATCTTTCATCTCTCTCCTCTTTATATTGATGTATTCTTTAGGTATATTAGCTATTTTTATTTCTACCATAGCTGTTTTGAAATAACTGTCTTCTAATTACATTGTCTATAGAATTTATGGCTGTTTCTACTGACTGAATTTTCTACTAGTTTGGGTCAGATTTTCCTGCATCTTTGCAAATCTGGTAATTTTATATTGGGTGTTAGATATTGTGAGTATTACACTGTTGAGTGTCTAGATTTTGCTGTCTTTAAAGAGTATGCAAATTTGTTTTGGTAGATATTTTACCTTATAGTCTTATTCAAAATTTTTTTTTCAAATAAAACTTGTTTTTAGACTTAAAAAAAAACGAAGACCCTGAGCCCCATACCAGGTTTCCCAGCCTAGGTTTCCCAGCACCAGGAAGATGGTCCCCTTAGAACATTTTGTTTTGAAGATAAGCAGGGCTTGCATATGGGAGAGCCAGAGAGATGTAGGAAACAGATCCTGCTCTTAAATGGTGCATTTTATATGAGTATAAAATCTCATATACTCCAAATCCCAGTACAGGGGCAGTAATTTGAAAGGTTGCTGATCTTAGAGAGCCTCCTGGAGAGGCAGAGGCAACTGGGACTCCTGCTAGGTACATAGACACTGGTAGCAGCCATTTTGGGAAGCTCATTCTATCACAAGGACAATATATATATTCTATCACAATATTAATATATTGCCAAGCACTATTTTGGAGCCCTTCTCTAACCTATTAGCGCTGGGGGCTTACCTGTACACCAGTGGGCTGGCACCAACCAGGGGACCCTCTAGGTCCTGCAGCTAGTGCCTCAGAACCCGGCCTCTCCCACCACCCCAGACCCTGCAGCCAAACTTCTTGATACCCAGGCCTGCCCACCTACAGGCTCACACCAGCTGCAGGACCCTTTAGGACTCTGCATAGTCAGCTGTACTGAGACCTGGCCCTTCCTACCTGTGGACCAGCAGCCAATGAAGCAGGGCTTGACAGCCAACTGTGCTGGGTACCAGCCTTTCCTATGAGCATGCCCACAATAGTCAACTCTGCAATGATAAAAGGTGGGAAAAAGACCTAAACTGACTTTTCTCCAAAGAAGACATACAGATGGCTAACACACACATGTAAGGATGTTCAACATCACTCATTATTAGAGAAATGCAAATCAAAACTATAACAAGATTCCACCTCACACCAGTCAGAATGGCCATCACCAAAAAGTCTACAAACAATAAATGCTGGAGAGGGTGTGGAGAAAAGGGAACCCCCTTGCATTGCTGGTGGGAATGTAAATTGATGCAGCCACCATGGAAGACAGTATGGAGATTCCTTTAAAAACTAGCAATAAACCCACTGCATGACCCAGCAGTCCCACTCCTAGGCATATACCCTGAGGAAATCAAAACTGAAAGACACGTGTACCCCAGTGTTCACTGCAGCACTATTTACCATAGCTAGAACATGGGAGCAACCTAGATGTCTGTTGACAGATAAGTGGATAAAGAAGCCGTGGTATATATATATATATATATATATATATATATATATATATATATATATATACAATGGAATATTACTCAGCCAAAGAAAAGAATGCATTTGAATCAGTTTTAATGAGATGGACAGACCTAGAGCCCATTGTACAGAGCGAAATACATCAGAAAGAGAAAGATAAATGTCATATACTAACACATGCATATGGAATCTGGAAAGATCGTACTGATGAATTTAGTTGCAGCGCAGCAATGGAGAAACAGACATAGAAAACAGACTTATGGAGAGAGGCGGAGGGGAGGAGGGAGATGTATGAAAAGAGTAACATGGAAACTTCTAATACCATATGTAAAATAGATAGCCAATGGAAACTTGCTGTATGACTCAGGGATCTCAAACAGGGTCTCTGTAGCAATCTAGAAGGATTGGATGGGGAGGGAGATGGGAGGGAGGTTCAAGAGGGAGGGGACATATGTATACCTATGGCTGATTCTTGTTGATGTTTTACAGAAAACAACAGAATTCTGTAAAGCAATTATCCTTCAATTAAAAAAATTAATTTTTAAAAAGTAATTAAATGTAAGTGGACTAGATGCTCCAATCAAAGGACACAATGTGGCTGAATGGATTAAAAAAATAAGACCAATATATGTCCTGTCTACAAGAGTTTCATTTCATATCTAAACACACTCACACAGACTGCTACTGAGAGGGTGGAAACAAGTATTTGTGCAAATGAAATGAAAAAAAAAAAAAGCTGGAGTAGCAAGACTTCTATCAGACAAAATCAGTTTTAAAACTATAAGAAGAGACAAAGAGAGATATTATGTAATGATCAAGTGATCAATCCAAGAAGAAGACAGAAGAATTGTAAATATATAGGACTTCCCAGGTGGTACTGGTGGTAAAGAATCTACCAGCCAATGCAGGAGACACAAGAGACATTGGTTTGATCCCTGGGTTGGGAAGATCCCTGGAAAAGGAAATAGCAACCTGCTCCAGTATTCTTGCCTGGAAAATCCCACAGATGGAGTAGTCTAGCGACAACTGAGTGACTGAGTCCACACACACACGCTCCAATAGAGGAGCACCTAAATACATAAGTATTGACATATATATAGAGAGAAACTGACAGTAACACAATAATAGAGGACTTTAAACACCCCAGTTACATCAATGGACAGATCAGCCAGCCAGAAAATCAATAAAGAAACACTGGCCTTAAACGATACTCAAGACCAGAGGACTATATATAAGTATATGTATGTGTACACACACGCCCACACATATACATATATGGCAACTGCATACACATTTTTTCAAGTGTACATGGAACATTCTCCAGGATAGATCACATGCTATGCCACCAAAAAAGTCTCAGTAAGTTTAAGAAGATTGAAATAATATCAAGTACCATTTCTGACCACAGTACTATAAGACTAGAAATCAACTGCAGGAAAAACTGGAAAAAAAAAAAAACATGAATGTGTAGAGGCTAAACAATATGCCACTAAACAACCAATGGGTCGGTGAAAAAAAATCAAAGAGGAAATTTAAAAATGGAAAAAGAATGATCCAAAATCTATGGGACACAGTGAAAACAGTTTCAAGAGGGAATTGTATAGTGATATAAGCCTGCCTCACGAAACAGGAAAAATCTCAAACAATCTAAAATGTCTAAGTGAAAGTGAAAGTGAAGTTGTGTCTGACTCTTTGCAACCCCATGGACTGTAGCCTACCAGGTTCCACCATCCATGGGATTTTCCAGGCAAGAATACTGGAGTGGGTTGCCATTTCCTTCTCCAGGAGATCTTCCCGACCCAGGGATTGAACCTGGGTCTCCCACATTGTAGGCAGATGCTTTACCGTCTGAGCCACCAGGGAAGTCTAAGGAACTAGCAAAAGGGCAAGCAAAAATCAAAGTTAAAAGAAGGAAAGAAATAATAAACATCAGAGCAGAAGTAAATGAAATGAAGACTAGAAAAACAATGAAAACAATTAATGAAACTAAGAGCTGGTTCTTTGTAAAGATGATAAACCAGACTCATCAAGAAAAAAAAAAGCCTAAATAAGTAAAATCAGAAATGAAAGAAGAGAAATTACAGTAGACACAATAGAAATACAAGAGATCATAACAGCTGGCCTCAAGGATATGCCATGTCCAAAGTCAGGGGCTGCCGCTGAGAGGAGCTATCCCACGTCCAAGGTAAGGAGCAGTGGCTGCACTTTGCTGGAATATCTGTGATGAGATACAACACGTCCAAGGGAGGAGAAACCCAAGTAAGATGGTAGGTGCTGAGAGAAGGCATCAGAGGACAGACAGACTGAAACCACAATCACAGACAACTAGCCAATCTGATCACATGGACCACAGCCTTGTCTAACTCAATGAAACTAAGCCATGCTGTGTGGGGCCACCCAAGAAGGACGGGTCATCGTGGAGAGGTCTGACAGAATGTGGTCCACTGGAGAAGGGAATGACAAACCACTTCAGTATTCAGAACCCCATGAACAGTATGAAAAGGCAAAAAGATAGGACACTGAAAGATGAACTCCCCAGGTTGGTAGATGCCCAATATGCTACTGGAGATCAGTGGAGAAATAACTCCAGAAAGAATGAAGGGATGGAGTTAAGCAAAAACAACACCCAGTTGTGGATGGACTGGTGATAGAAGCAAGGTTCGATGCTGTAAAGAGCAATATTGCATAGCAACCTGGAATGTTAGGTCCATGAACAAAGAAAATTGGAAGTGGTCAAACAGGAGATGGCAACAGTGAACGTCGACATTCTAGGAATCAGTGAAATAAGATGGACTGGAATAGGTGAATTTAACTCAGATGACCATTACATTTACTAGTATGAGCAGGAATCCCTTAGAAGAAATGGAGTAGCCATTATAGTCAACAAGAGTCTGATATGCAGTACTTGGATGCAATCTCAAAAACGACAGAATGATCTCTGTTCGTTTCCAAGGCAAACCATTCAATATCACAGTAATCCAAGTCTATGCCCCAGCCAGTAATGCCGAAGAAGCTGAAGTTGAACGGTTCTATGAAGACCTACAAGACCTTCTAGAACTAACACCCAAAAAAGATGTCCTTTTCATTATATCGGCTGGAATGCAAAAGTAGGAAGTCAAGAAACACCCAGAGTAACCGGCAAGTTTGGCCTTGGAATACGGAATGAAGCAGGGCAAAGGCTAATAGAGTTTTGCCAAGAACACACTGGTCATAACAGACACCCTCATCCAACAACACAAGAGAAGACTCTACACATGGACATCACCAGATGGTCAACACCGAAATCAGATTGATTATATTCTATACAGTCAGCAAAAACAAGACCAGGAGCTGACTGTGGCTCAGATTTTGAAATCCTTATTGCCAAATTCAGACTTAAATTGAAGAAAGTGGGGAAAACCACTAGACCATTCAGGTATGACCTAAATCAAATCGCTTATGACTATACAGTAGAAGTGAGAAATAGATTTAATAGGTAGACAGAGTGCCTGACGAACTATGGACGGAGGTTCATGACATTGTACAGGAGACAGGAATCAAGACCATCCCCATGGAAAAGAAATGCAAAAAAGAAGAGTGGCTGTCTGAGGAGGGCTTACAAATAACTGTGAAAAGAAGAGAAGCAAAAAGCAAAAGAGAAAAGGAAAGATATACCCATTTGAATGCAGAGTTCTATAGAATAGCAAAGAGAAATAAGAAAGCCTTCCTCAGCGATCAATGCAAAGAAATCAAGGAAAACAATAGAATGGGAAAGACTAGAGATATCTTCAAGAAAATTAGAGATATCAAGGGAACATTTCATGCAAAGATGGGCTCAATAAAGGACAGAAATGGTATGAACCTAACAGAAGCAGAAGATATTAAGAAGAGGTGTCAAGAATACACAGAAGAATTGTACAGAAAAGATCTTCACAACCCAGATAATCATGATGGTGTGATCACTCACACTCAGCTACAGCCAGACATCCTGGAATGTGAAGTCAAGTGGACCTTAGGAAGCATCACTATGAACAAAGCTAGTGGAGGTGATGGAATTCCAGTAGAGCTATTTCAAATCCTGAAAGATGGTGCTGTGAAAGTGCTGCACTCAATATGCCAGCAAATTTGGAAAACTCAGCAGTGACCACAGGACTGGAAAATGTCAGTGTTCATTCCAATCCCAAAGAAAGGCAATGCCAAAGAATCCTCAAGCTATCACACAGTTGCACTCATCTCACATGCTAGTAAAGTGATGCTCAAAATTCTCCAAGCCAGGCTTCAGCAATACATGAACCATGAATTTCCAGATGTTCAAGCTGGTTTTAGAAAAGGCAGAGGAACCAGAGATCAAATGGCCAACATCCGCTGAATCATCGAAAACAAGAGAGTTCCAGAAAAACATCTATTTCTGTTTTATTGACTATGCCAAAGCCTTTGACTGTGTGGATCACAATAAACTGTGGAAAATTCTGAAAGAGATGGGAACACCAGACCACCTGACCTGCCTCTTGAGAAACCTGTATGCAGGTCAGGAAGCAACAGTTAGAACTGGACATGGAACAACAGAATGGTGCTGGCGACGGAATGAAACACCAACACTGCAGAGTGGTTTGAATCTTTGTATTTTAACACTCGCTTCTTATAGCTGCTTTATTTTATATCCCTTGCACAACAATCTACAGGGCAAGTTGCCAAACACCATAATTCAGCAACTATACAGTGCACAGGCACAGGGTGAGATAACCTTTACCTTGACTTATTTACTGTAGCTAAGACTGTTTTGGGGAACTTGCTTATCAACTTAGAATCCGTTTTGTCCCTGGGTCTGTTCCTTTTGAGGAATCAGAGAAACATCCTTGTGTGCAAGAAATGTTCTTTTCCCATGGGAACAAACAGAGGATTCTTAGCTGAACATCTCGTTTGCAAGAATGTTCAGCCCTGGTTGAGAGTCTCATTTGCAACCACTTCTCAACCTTCCTTATACCTTGTTCCCTACATCTCCCCCTTTCTTTTCTTATAGGTGCTGAATAAGCGCTTGAATACGCAAAGCTGCTTCTTTCAATTGTTTCCCTTTCCGCCAGCGCTGGTAGACTATAAAAGCAATAAAACATAAAGCAACAATTAACAAAGTATTTACAAAGGATGTTGTTAACAATGTAGATATATGTCCTAAAGGATTAAGGTTATCTAATCTTTTTTGAAGACTCTTCAGTATATCAGAACCAAGAATATCAGGCAGCATCTTACTAAAAGTTGACAGTATAGTTTGTTCCAATTCCATGATTTCAGCAGTTAAATTCTGGTGTCCCACTAAAGACCTTTTCACCTTTTCCCAACCTTCACTCATATTAAAGGGAACAGGGGTTACACATAGGTGAGATGAGTTGCAATCACATTTTAACACACTCTTTGTAGCTAACACAGTCACTTGATCTCCTAACCAGGAAACAGTGTGTTGTAAATTCAATACATCAGTAGCCAATTGAACGTCCAAATCATGCTGTTGTTGCCACAATAAATGAGTATCCTTATGCCACTCCCTGACAAAATCAGCAGTCTGTATGCCCTGATGCAAAGCAAGACCTGCTACAGTTGCTGTTGCTGTTATTGAAGCCACGGCGAGAGTTGATGCGATGACAATGCCAAGCATTCTTCAAGATCGATGGAGAAGAGTTTGTACAGCATTCACAAGATGAGTGACAGCAAAAGAGTCCGACCAAGGTCGAGTAAGATTAGCAGGCAACCAAAGTTCAGTCCGTGCTTTCACAATGACCAAAGAGTAATTACTGGAATGGACCATCTTGTTTTCAACATTTTCCCACCAGGAACGATTTATACATTGAGTCAAGTTACAATCAGAACATGATATAACTCCCAGAATTTCATTCCAAATCCATTGCCCATACAGTAAAGAATAAGGAAATTTCACACATGCTGTAGCAGAGTAAGATTTATTAATATGCAAATGAACTTGAAATGGCCCCTTAGGATCATTAATATTTAAAGTAAAATTTCCCATCCATATAGTAAGGTTACCTGACACTGCCCATGATTATACACTGGAATAGTAAAAGCAAATTTATTTCTATCTTTTATTTGCAAAGGAATATTAAAAAAACAATCTTTCAAATCTAAAACCATCAAAGACCAATTCTGTGGAATCAAAGCAGGAGAAGGGAGACCTAATTGCAAAGCTCCCATAGGTTCTATACATTTGTTAACTTCCCTTAAATCAGTCAACATTTTCCATTTACCAGATTTTTTCTTAATGACAAAAACAGGAGAATTCCAAGGAGACGTGGAAGATTCAATATGGCCAGACTGAAGCTGTTCTTCTACTAATTGTTCTAAAGCCTCGAGCTTCACTTTTGGAAGCGGCCACTGCTCAACCCATTTAGGGACATCAGTTAACCATTTCAGTGGGAGAGCTCGAGGAATCTGAGCAGTGGCTACAAGTTTTCCGACGAGATGGTGAGCATTGTTCCTAAAGAAAATAAAAGATCGCTTCCCCAGATATTAATAGGTATATTAACAATGTAAAAAGAAATAAATACTTTCTTTCCATCAGACAATTGGCATGACAAAGGTTGAGCGCTTTTCCACACATCTGCTATAGATCCTAAGCCTGTTAAAACAAGAGGAATTTTTTCTTTTTTCCAATCATTAGGCCGCTGCTGGAGAGAAATAACTGAAACACCTGCTCCTGTATCCACTAATCCTTCAAACTGTTTATCTTCAATAATCAGTGACATTAAAGGACGAGAGTCATTAATAAGCATTTCCCAAAATATACTTTGTCCCGTACTTCCAAAACCATTGACTCTCTCTTCCTACCTCAGCCTTGTCAGCAGCTACTGGAAATAGGGGTGCGTAAGGTGGTGCAGAAGGGTTAACAGCCTTGGAAGTTCGTTTTTTATTTGATAAAACCTTCTGAAAGGCAGTAGTCATTGCCTCTACAGAATTTGAATCCTCCCCAGAACTCACATCTCTATCTGTCTCAATGGATGAATCTATACTATCATCCGGAGGTTTGGGCGGAGGCCGAGGTGAAGCCCCCTCCTCAAGATAACATGAGGTGGCCTCACTGTCAGCAGCCATTAATTTTAAAGCCTGTGTTATAGCGCTACATAGAGTCCACAGCCTTAAAGGAATCACATTTCCTTTTTGATGCTGCCTTCTTAACTCCTTCTGCACCACTTTCCATTCCTTCAAATTCAGCTGTACTTCTGTTTGATATTGAAACCAATAGCAATGCTGCTCTATAAGACAGAACAACTCACTCAAGCAGTGAGCAGACGTTTTAATTCCTATAGAATGCAGGAGCCCCTTAACCAGCTCCATATATTGTGACTTTAAAGACGGGGAATTCCCATCTTTTTCTTTTTCTCGAAAGTCCCCCTTTCAGCGTTTTGCCCCGGGGTGCTCACCCTTTCGATTCCGTCGTGCCCCGCGCTGGGCGCCAGATGCTGGCAACGGAATGAAACACCAACACTGCAGAGTGGTTTGAATCTTTGTATTTTAACACTCGCTTCTTACAGCTGCTTTATTTTATATCCCTTGCACAACAATCTACAGGGCAAGTTGCCAAACACCATAATTCAGCGACTATACAGTGCGCAGGTGCAGGGCGAGATAACCTTTACCTTGACTTATTTACTGCAGCTTAGACTTTGTTTTGGGGAACTTCCTTATCAACTTAGAATCCGTTTTGTCCCTGGGTCTGTTCCTTTTGAGGAATCAGAGAAACATCCTTGTGTGCAAGAAATGTTCTTTTCCCATGGGAACAAACAGAGGATTCTTAGCTGAACATCTCGTTTGCAAGAATGTTCAGCCCTGGTTGAGAGTCTCGTTTGCAAGCACTTCTCAACCTTCCTTATACCTTGTTCCCTACAAATGGTTCCAAAGAGGAAAAGGAGTACATCAAGGCTGTATATTGTCACCTTGCTTATTTAACTTATATGCAGAGTACATCATGAGAAACGCTGGGCTGGATGAAGCACAAGTTGGAATCAAGACTGCTGGAAGAAATACCAATAACCTCAGATATGCAGATGATACCACCCTTATGGCAGAAAGTGAAGAACTAAAAAGCCTCTTGATGAAAGTGAAAGAGGAGAGTGAAAAGGTTGGCTTAAAGCTCAACATTCAGAAAACGAAGATCATGGCATCCGGTCCCATCACTTCATGGCAAATAGATGCAGAAACAGTGGCTGACTTTATTTTTGGGGGCTTCAAAATCACTGCAGATGGTGACTGCAGCCATGAAATTATAAGACGCTTACTCCTTGGAAGGAACGTTATGACCAACCTAGACAGCATATTAAAAAGCAGAGACATTACTTTGTCAACAAACATTCATCTACTCAAGGGTATGGTTTTTCAGGGGTCATGTATGGATGTGAACGTTGGACTATAAAGAAAGCTGAGTGCCAAAGAATTGATGCTTTTGAACTGTGGTGTTGGAGAAGACTCTTGAGAGTCCCTTGGACTGCAAGGAGATCCAACCAGTCCATCCTAAAGGGGATCAGTCCTGGTGTTCATTGGAAGGACCAATGTTGAAACTGAAACTCCAATACTTTGGCCACCCGATGGGAAGAGCTGACTCACTGGAAAACACCCTGAAGCTGGGAAAGATTGAGGGCAGGAGGAGACGGGGCCAACAGAGGATGAGATGGTTGGATGGCATCACTGATTCATTGGACATGGGTTTGGGTAGACTCCTGCAGTTGGTGATGGACAGGGAGGCCTGGTGTGCTGCGTTTCATGGGGTTGGAAAGAGTTGGACACAACTGAGTGACTGAACGAAACTGAAGAGCAATTATATGCCAACAAAATGTACAACCTGAATAATGCATAAATTCTTAGAAATGTGCAATTTTCCAACACTGAATCAGTATGAAATAAAAAATATGAACAGACCAATTATCAGTAATGAAAATGAATCAGTAATTAAGAAAAACCTCCCAACAAATAAAAGTCCAGGACCAGATGGCTTCTCAGGAGAATTCTACAAAGCATTTAATACTTATTCTTTTCAAACTATTTCAAGAAATTGAGGAGGAAGGAATGTTTCTGAACTTATTCTATGAGGCCAGCATCACCCTGATACCAAAACCAGATAAAGTCACCAGAAAAAAGAAAATTACAGGCCAGTATCACTGATGAACACAGATGCAAAAATCCTCAACAAAATACTAGCAACCAAATTCAACAATGCATTAAAAGGATGATGTACCACAATCAAGTGGGATTTATGCCAGGGATGCAAGGATTTTTCAATATATGTAAATCATTGTGATACATCACATTAATAAATTGAATAATAAAAATTATATGATCATCCTAATAGATGCAGAAAAAGCTTTGATAAAAGTTCAATTCTATTTATGATAAAAACTCTTAACAAAGTGGGTATATTGAAAACATACTTTACATAATAAAAGCCATATATGACAAGCCCATAGCTAACATTGTACTCAGCAGTGAAAAATTGAACACTTTTTCTTTAAGGGTAGGAACAACACATGGATAATCACTCTCACCACTTTTATTCAAGTCCTAAGCACACCAGTTAGACAAGGAAAAGAAATAAAAGAAAAGAAAAATGGTAAGGAAGAAGAAAAATGTCACTGAATGCAGATGACATGATACTATATAGAGAGAATCCCAAAGTCACCACGAAAAAACTATTAGAACTAATAAATGAATTCTTTAAAATTGGAGGATACAAAATTAACATACAGAAATCTGGTGTGTTATTTTATACTAACAATAAACTATCAGAAAGAGAAATTAAGAAAACAATCCCATTTATAATTGCATTGAAAAGTATTAAGTACAGAGAAAAAATTAAAAGCTAAAATTCCTACACTCAGAAAACTATAAGACATCGATAAAAGAAATTGGTGACAACACAAACAAATGGCAAGTTATAGGGTTATCATGGATTAGAAGAACTGACATTGTTAAAATGACCATTCTTCCCAAGGTAATCTACAGATTCAGCACAATCTCTATCAAAAAACCAATTATATTTTATACAGAATTAGAACAAATAATTTTAAAATTTGTATAGAATCAAAAGACCCTGAATAGCTAAAATAATTGCAAGAAAGAACAAAGCTGGAGATATCATGCTCTCATTTCAAATTATATTATAAAGCTATAATAATCAAAACAGTATGGTACTGACATGAAAACAGACACATAGATCAATGCAACAGATTGGAGATCCCAGAAATAAACCCACATTTATATGGTAAACTAATCTATAACAAATGAGGCAACCATATACAATGGGTAAAATATAGACTCTTCAATAAATGGTGATGGGAAAATTAGACAGCTACATGCAAAGGAATCAAACTGTCCTACTTTTTCACACCATACACAAAAATAAATTCAAAATGATTAAAGACTTAAATGTAATAAGACCTGGAACTATAAAACTCCTAGAAGAAAACATAGGCAATATGCTCATTGGCATCAGTCTTAGCAATATTTTTTGGATCTATCTCCTCAGTCAAGGGAAACAGAAGCAAAAGTAAACAAAATGGATTGTATTAAATTAAAAAAATTTTGCACAGTGAAGTAAACTGTCAGTGAAATGCAGCCTACTGAATTGGAGCATATGTTTGCAAAGATATCCAATAAGGAGATAATATCCAAGATATACAAAGAACTCATACAGCTCAACATCAGAAAAACAAACCAGATTAAAAAGTGAGCAGAGGACCTGAATAGACATTTTTCCAAGGAATACATACAGGTGGCCAACAGGCACATGAAAAGCTACTCATAATCATTAATTATCAGAGAAATGCAAATTGAAACCACAGTGAGACATCACCTCACATCTGTCGAAATGACTGTAATCAAAAAGATAACAAACACAAAGTGTTGATGGGGATATGGAAAAAGGGAATCTCATGCACTGTTGGTGGAGATGTTTATTGGTACAGCCACTGTGGAAAACACAAGAGATTCCTCAAAAAGTTAAAAGTGAGATTGCCATATGATTCAGCAGTTTCACTTGTGGATATTTACTTAAAGAAAACAAAAACACTAATTTGAAAAGATATATATATACTCCAGTGTTCACTGAAGCACTATTTACAGAAGCTAAGATATGAAAGCAACCTAAGTGTCCACCAACAGATGAATGGATAAAGACGTGATTTTATATATATATATATATATATATATATATATATATATCAGTTCAGTTCAGTCACTCAGTTGTGTCCGACTCTTTGCGGCCCCATGAATTGCAGCACGCCAGGCCTCCCTGTCCATCACCAACTCCCGGAGTTCACTCAGATTCATGTCCATCGAGTCAGTGATGCCATCCAGCCATCTCATCCTCTGTTGTCCCCTTCTCCTCCTGTCCCCAATCCCCCCCAGCATCAAAGTCTTTTCCAATGAGTCAACACTTCGCATGAGGTGGCCAAAGTACTGGAGTTTCAGCTTTAGCATCATTCCTTCCAAAGAACACCCAGGGCTGATATCCTTTAGAATGGACTCGTTGGATCTCCTTGCAGTCCAAGGGACTCTCAAGAGTCTTCTCCAGCACCACAGTTCAAAAGCATCAATTCTTTGGTGCTCAGCCTTCTTCACAGTCCAACTCTCACATCCATATGTGACTACTGGAAAAACCATAGCCTTGACTAGATGGACCTTAGTCGGCAAAGTAATGTCTCTGCTTTTGAATATGCTATCTAGGTTGGTCATAACTTTTCTTCCAAGGAGTAAGCGTCTTTTAATTTCATGGCTGCAGTCACCACCTGCAGTGATTTTGGAGCCCAAAGAAATAAAGTCTGACACTGTTTCCACTGTTTCCCCATCTATTTCCCATGAAGTGATGGGACCGGATGCCATGAACTTCGTTTTCTGAATGTTGAGCTTTAAGCCAACTCTTTCACTCTCCTCTTTCACTTTCATCAAGAGGCTTTTTAGTTCCTCCTCACTTTCTTCAATAAGGGTGGTGTCATCTGCATATCTGAGGTGACTGATATTTCTCCTGGCAATCTTCATTCCAGCTTGTGTTTCTTCCAGTCCAGCGTTTCTCATGATGTACTCTGCATATAAGTTAAATAAGCAGGGTGACAATATACAGCCCTGACGTACTCCTTTTCCTATTTGGAACCAGTCTGTTGTTCCATGTCCAGTTCTAACCGTTGCTTCCTGACTTGCATACAGATTTCTCAAGAGGCTGGTCAAGTGGTCTGGTATTCCCATCTCTTTCAGAATTTTCCACAATTTATTGTGATCCACACAGTCAAAGGCTTTGGCATAGTCAACAAAGCAGAAATAGGTGTTTTTCTGGAACTCTCATATATATAAATATATATAATATATAATTTTAAACTTTATATATTTATGTATATACACAATATTGTGTATATAATTATATATATATATAATTTAAAAATGAAATCTTGTCATTTGCAATAATATGGATGGATCTAAAAGGTATTAAGTTAAATGAAATTAGTCAGAGGAAGACAAATAGAACTTGATCTCACTTATTGTAGAATCTAAAAAACAAAACCAAAACAGACCCATAGATACAGAGAAGGAACTAGTGTTTGCTGGAGAGGAGAGGGTGGGAGGATGAGTGAAATAAATAAGGGAGATTAAGAGATACAAACTTCTGGTTATAAAATAAACTATAGGAATATAATGTACAGTATGGGGAATATAGTTAATAATATTGTCATAGGTTTGTATGGTGACACATGGTAACCAGACCTACCATGGTGATATTTTTTAGTGTATAAAATTATTGAATCACTGTGTTGTACACTTGAAATTTTTTAAAAAGGCAGACAAAAAAATAAATAGGGCTGGGAAATACCATTTTATATCTGTTTGAGTTAGAAAAAATGGGAAGATATCCAATGTAGGACAGTTTTTCTCCTTTGTAGTGGGAACCTCCTGAGTTTGGTTCAGATGAAGATAGAAGTTAATTTGGGAAATAAGATTTAAGTACCATCATTATAAAGCAAATCACTCACTAGAGACTTCCAGTGGCAAGACATTCAGAGCTGAATGTACACAAGCAGGTTTGGAAATAATATTAAAGGCAGTTTTTAAGTTCAGCTGAGAAGAGACTGGAATGTAAGTGTGAGCATAGTGTATAACTTAGATTAAAAACAGTATAGATTAGGAAATGAGAATTTGAAGCAGACATTTTTCTTCTTCATTTATGCTCCAGCAGATAGATATCTTTCAAAGTTCAATTGTAATTATATATTATATGGATGGAGGTAATAATGAGAATGTCTTAGGCGTCTTGGACTGCTGCAAGAAAACACCATAGACCAGGTGCTTAAGCAGGACATTTATTTTTCATAGTTTTAAGAGGCTGGATAGTCCAAGATCATGGTACTGATGGGTTTGTTTCCTGGTGAGAACTATCTTTCCGGTTGGCAGACAGCTGCCTTCTCCTATGTCCTCACATGGTGGAGTGCAGTAGGAGGGCTCAAGAGAGTTCTGGTCTTTCTTTGTTGTCTTATAAGAACACTAATCCAGTCGTGTGGGGTGTACTCTCATGACTTCTTTTGAACCTTATTACTTCCCAAACGCCTTACCTCCAGAATCATCACATTGGGGTTAGGGTTGCAGCATGTGAGTATAATGGGTGGGGGCACATTCAGGTCCATAACAAGAAGGAAGAGTTCTAGTGATCTATTGCTGTGTAACAACTCTCTTCAAAACTTGCTGGTGTAAAATAACACAGTTTTATTAAATTTCAGGATTTTGTGGGTCAGGAATTTGATTAGGGTTCAACTGGATAATTCTGCTCTGCATGGGGTTGTCTGGGCTCACTCAGCCGGTGGCTGGTATGGTCTGAGTGTGTCCAAGACATCTTCATTCATGTGCCTGGTGCTTCAGTGGGGGTGACTAGAAGGTGGGGCTTGGGGACTCCCTTCCTCTGCATGTGTTTTCAGGGCCTTTCCACATGGCTTTTCTAGCAGAGTGTTTGGACTTCTTACATAGGTTCCAAGTACAGGTGGAACCATTCACCAAATAACTGTACAAAAACATTGGATTGATAAGTTTTGGACATGTTGAGTTGGGATGACTATGAGCTGTTGAGGCAGAGAGGTTTGCAGTTTTCTAGTATTCATGTATGCATGTGAACGTTGGACTATAAAGAAAGCTGAACACAGAAGAATTGATGCTTTTGAACTGTGATGTTGGAGAAGACTCTAGAGAACCTTGGACTGCACTGAGATCCAAACAGTCCATCCTAAAGGAAACCAGTCCTGAATGTTCATTGGAAGGACTGATGATGAAGTTGAAACCCAATACTTTGGCCACCTGATGCAAACAGCTGACTTATTTCAAAAGACCCTGATATTAGGAAAGATTGAGGTGGGAAGAGAAGGGGACGACAGAGGAAGAGATGGCTGGATGGCATCACCGACTCAATGGATATGAGTTTGGGAAAACTCCGGGAGTTGATGATGGACAGGGAGGCCTGGCGTGCTGCATTTCATGGGGTTGCAAAGAGTTGTACACAACTGAGTGACTGAACTGAATTGAACTGAAATGATATCAAGTCTGGTTTTGAATTAATCTAAGCAATGCCTCAACCTAATGGAAATTTGTTTAGTCATTTCTGTGGAATTTCTTTGGTCCTGTATTGCATATCTGTCTAAGCATTCAGTGTTAAAAGGTTTTAATATGGTCAGCAGAGGTAAAGGGACCAGATTACACTCTGAAATGAAACAGTTTTGGACATCAGTGTCTGATGATCTCCATTTTCTGAGAGTTTAATGATCAGAGATAGACAGTAAACAAGTGTTGTCATCACTGAATTAAAATAGCAAGTTTGTTAATACTATGAAGGGCAAAGATGAATTACTACTAACATGTAGGACAGGAAAACCTGTAGGCTGGGAGTCAAAGAAGATCAGAGACTAAGAGAATTGCAGCTGTTAACTATGTGGGATTAAAATATGAATGATATTTAGAGCTCCATATAAGATGAATTCCAACTAGAGAAAAGGATACCCCATCATTTATCTAAAATATGTTATAATTAAACTTTATAATAAATTAATGCTGAGATTAACTTAAAAAAAGAAAATATAGATCTGAATCTTAGGCCCTAAAATGAAATGGATCTAAAATTTTAAAGAAATTTAGGTTACAGATGGAGATTTTGGGAGTCAATGAGCTCCTCACTATTTTAAAGCCCTGAAGAATAGATTGCAGTGTTAAGGGAGAGAGTATAAGTTGAGAGGAGAATCTGAAAGCTGAATAAATGTCCATATTTTAAAGGATGGTCCAGAAGGAGAAACCTGCAATGAAGACTGACCAGGAACATACAGAGAAGAAAGAATAGAAGGAGGAGAGAGAGAGAGAGAGACATTTTAGAAGCATGGGTAGTTACAGAATTCATAAAAAGGAATGAACTGCAATTATTGCTCAAATGCTAAGAGATTTAGCCCCAGGAAGGCTGGGTCGAATCCTGTCCCTGCCATCTGCTGTTTGTATGACTTTGACAGCCTGTGCCTCAGTTTCTTTACTTGTTTAATGAGGATACTAAAAGCAACTGTGCCATAGGGTTGTTGTTTAAATGCATTATTCCAAGTTATCAACATATATAACTTATCCTTTTACTATTCCATGCTTTAAAGAGTTTGAAAAGATCCATTAGTCTGGCAACTAGGAGAACTTTGAACTTTAGAAAAGTTTGGTGATAGTATTGTTAAATTTATATGACATGACAGCAAATGTTCCACAGTATGTAACTGGGTACTGATAATGGTAAAATCCATTGTAACAAGCATGAAAGAAGCCCATAATTTCCCTAATGATTGCATTTTGGTATTTTAATGTACTTTAAAATGCACATCAATAAACTTTTTTTTTTTTTTTTACAAACTCTATTGTATTTTCAGACCACTATTAGTTTTTTCTTGTACACTATGGATTTCTTGGATGTAGAGCAGAGGTTGGCACGCAAGGGTCAGGATGACACTCATCTGTTTTTGTAAATAAAGTTTTCTTGGAACACAGCTACTTCTATTCATTTCTGTATTGTCTGTGGCTGCTTTTATGTTCCAGTGGCAGAGTTGGAGTCCTGACAGAGACCATATGGATCACAAAGCTTAAAATAATTACAATCTGGTTCTTTATGTAAAAAAAGGTGCTTTTGCTCTCCTGTTTCCTACAGTGTTTCTTCTCTTGGCAGTTACTTCTGTTTTGCTCATCCCTAGGAACCTAGAAAGCAAACGCAGTTATGGCTGAAGGAGTGAAAAAACACTGTTCCAAAGCCATGGAGGCTTTCTTACATAGGTTGACTTACAAAAGGACAGTAACTTCTGAGAATACCTGATCTACAGATATTTTTGTTGCTGTAGATTTTTATTGAAACTGGAGTGGAAGTCATTGTTACCAGGAGTGAAATGACTAAGGCCTAGGCTAACTTTCTTATCCAGGACACTCTTAAGGCTGCCTTCATTTTGATGGCATTCTTTTTTTCCCCAGTGAAGGGCTTAGAAATGGCATAAATTGGCTAGCTAATGCAGGGGCTGAATTACTCTGGGGCTTTGTCCAGGTGGGACGTGAGAATCAGGCCATCTTTTCAGATCAGATTTGGTTACTATTGAGGAGAAAAACAGTCTCCTGTTTGGGAAGGTCTATTCATTATTGTTTAAAGCCCCATTGGTTACTTAACACATTTCTCTAGTCTATAGATTAGTTTTGTGTAGAGAACCAAGGGTTTTGAGAAAGATAAGAGAGAGGTGTGTAATTTATTCTGTAATCATAAGCTAGGTCAGTTTCAACAGAAGCCCAGCCTTGAAGATAGCTAATTTTTATATTGTTTACTTTTGGTAGCTTTTAAAAAAATCACCAATTTGAAAATCAGTCTACTCAGTCATAAATCACCAACTCATTTCTGCCATCTTTTTCTCCATATTTGCCAGAATTAGAAAGTATGAAAGAAATGTACCATTTCTATGATGAGAAAGAGAAAAATTATCTTTTAGAGCTAAATGCAGCAGCAAAATTAAAAAGAAAGAAATATTTGTTGGCAACATTCTCATCTGCTTCAATTCATAGTATATGAAATGTGAGAGCTAAAGGAATCTTAAAGGTTCTGAAATCTGCTACCCCCAACCCAGAAGATAAGAACTGGCTTGAAATGTGGTCAGATTTTCAATGCTGAAACCAGTGCTAAATTGGGACCCTTCACAGGGAACTTGCAGGCTACTAGGGCTTAAGTCTAAGGCAAAAGGAATAAAAGAATTTGAGAATTCTTCTTGAATAGAAGAACTTCAAATACCATGGAGGGCAGTTTTGGGAGGCTGTCTTAGGTTCAGTTCCTACAAAGCAAATCCTGAGATAAAAATTCCAGTTTTATTAGGAAATGTTCCCAGAAGGAGACTTGTAGGGGAGTAGGGGATTGGGACACTAAGAGAAGGAGGGTGTGCCAGGGTATGATGTTAGGCAGTCAGAGAGAGAGTAACTTGGGCTCAGTTCCACAGAGGAGTTCAGGAAGAGTGTAGGTCATGCCTTTGAGTTGTCCTGGCCAAGGGAAGAGGGAGTATTCAACCTCCCACATCTGTTCCTTCGTTGTTGTTGTTGTTCAGATTCTCAGTTGTGTCTAACTCTGTGACCCCATGAACAGCAGCATGCCAGGCTTCCCCATCCTTCACCATCTCCTGGAGTTTTCTCAGACTCATGTCCATTGAGTCAGTGATGCCATCCAAGCATTTCATCCTCTGTTGCCCCCTTCTCCTCCTGCCTTCAATCTTTCCCAGCATCAGGGTCTTTTCCAATGAGTCAGCTCTTTGCATCAGGTGGCCAAAGCACCGAAGCTTCAGCATCAGTCCTTCCAATGAATATTCAGGGTTTATTTCCTTTAGGATGGACTGGTTTGATCTTCTTGCAGTCCAAGGGACTCTCAAGAGTCTTCTCCAGAACCACAGTTCAAAGCATCCATTATTAGTTATGAGCTGACTTGCTGTGGGATGGTGGAGGTGTGGGTGTGTGGGATATTCATTCTTCACCCTGCAATGGATTCCAGTAACCTGAGGGCAGCCTTCTTTAAAAAAAAAAAGTTAGCTTTTGTATAACTAAAGGAAAAGGGAACCTGGGCTGAGCCTTCAGACACTCTTCCTGCAGACATCTTCCTAATACCTTCAAATCATGCTAAGGATGCCTCCTCTGTTTCATCTTTCTGTTGAAGCTCAGTAAGTAGAATCAATGATTGGATATTACATTCCTTAGTCTTTGAAATTTTTGTTCTAAATAAGATTCGAGGAAATGAAGCTTTCAGCCACAAATTCAGATATTTGGTTGGCAGGTTTTGGTTGCTTCCTCTCTCTAGGAATATCAGTTTTCAGCAAGGAAACAGACTTTAAAAGATCACATATATTCTAAATAGCAATTGAAGGGAAAATAGCAATGTGATAAATGTTCTAAGCCTTACATCTAATTACCAAGCACACCACAACATGGTTGTTATTTTCTCATGGGTGTGTAATCCATCTGTACATGCAATCTCAGCAGGAGGTATTGGTATAGTACAGACTATTTCATTGTCCAACTCCTACCTCTAAAAGGAAGAATGAAGAAATGAAAGTGAATTATCTGCTCCTGTAGCACAGAAGGCAGGTGGGGTGGGGAGGGAGAGAAGAAGAGAGTGACAAATATGGTCTCACCGAGAGGGCCCATGTCACCAACTTAAGAATCTCTCTCAGTGAACGGGAGGAAGATCAGAGGGAACAGCTGGTGTTTATTCAGCCTTCACTATGATTCAAGCTCTGTTCTTAGAGCTTCTAAGTGAGTTAACCCACTTAAACCTTATATGATGCTATAAATGAGAAAACAGAGGAACCTGATGGAGGTCACACCACTCACTAGTAAGTGGCAGAGCTGGCTTCTGAATCCAGGCCTTCTGGCTCCTGAGTCAACCCTGGGTGCCTGGCTAGATTTGGCATTGGCCTGTTATGTATGGATTCTTCCTCTTGAGTCTAAACTACATGAAATCCACTTTTATTCTTTGGATGATGTTATTTGGATGTTCAGTCTTGTCTGACTCTTTGCAACCCTATGGACTGTAGCTCTCCAGGTTCCTTTGTGCATGGGATTCTCCAGGAGAGAATACTGGGGAGGGTTGCCATTTCCTTCTCCAGGGGATCTTCCCAACCCAGGAATCGAACCCATATCTCCAGCAAGTCTCCTGCATTGCAGGCGAATTCTTTACTGTGAGCCATTTTCTGGATGGAGTTTAGCTATTTCTTTTCAACTGATTTTTAAACAGTCATGTACTGTACAAATGCATGTGAAAATTTAAGTTAAAGTATCACAGATAAAATGGAAGTTGTGGTGTCATGGTTTTCTTTGACTAGCAACCTTAAATTCCTGTTCTCTCCCTGTAACCCACCTCACTGGGTCAGTTTAGTATCACTTCAGATGTTTAAAAATACATTTAGATGCTTGTTAAGTCTTCTTTGAAAATATATGGTACTGTTTTGTACTTTTTATTTAAAAAAGAAAACACATTTAATCGTATGATACCATAGTTCAGCTGCTGCTGCTGCTAAGTCGCTTCAGTCGTGTCCGACTCTGTGTGACCCCATAGACGGCAGCCCACCAGGCTCCTCTGTCCATGGGATTTTCCAGGCAAGAATACTGGAGTGGGGTGCCATTGCCTTCTCCGACCATAGTTCAGAGGGTCTCAAATTGTCTTGGTTTATGGCTCTTTCAGTATCTTAGTAATTATTTCATGGTGCTCTAGGTCAAAAGAATATTTAACAGTTTCATCTAGTGAGAATTAGATCCAAACAACTTAATAAGTATTTATGTTCTAACATAGCCATTATAGCCTTAGTAGCCATTCAAAACATTACACACGTGAAAATAGTATCCAGTTCATTCTTAACCATAATTACCTACTAACTGTATGTGCCTGTTGGACACTTCATGGCTCTCAAACCCTGGGATCAGATCAGACACTGCCACACTCGTTGCCTGTTCCACACCAAATTTCTGATTTGCACAGGACTTCTTTTTTTCTTTTTTTAATCACAGCAACCATGGAAAACCCAAATTTGGAAAAAGTATGACATTAAAAGGAATTTAGTGTGGGCTAGTATTGAGACTGTGGACCTCCTTGAGCTCAGGGTTTGCACAGAGTCCCGCAGATGTCTCCTGTGGCTGTGCTTCCCTGTGCACAATTTGGGAACTAACTGTGGTCATGGTTATAAATTTTGCAGTTCACTTTTTTCATCCTACACTTTGCCCTGGGGATTCAACCATGTTGCACATAAAGATCTACTTCCTAGAAAAGACTGCCACAGAATCTCCCAGATTTTATTTACCCATTTTCCTGATTATGGCCATTAATGTTATTTCTAATATTTTGTGATTTTATATAATATTGCAGTGAAAATCCTTGTTTCATTCCTCTTCATTCACATAGCCAAATTAGGGTAAAGGAATTGCTAGGCTATAGGCCAGTCAGTTTTTTAAATTTTAGTGAAAGCGTTAGTCACTCAGTTGTATCTGACTCTGTGATCCCATGGACTGTAGCCCGGCAGGATCCTCTATCCATGGACTTCTCCAGGCAAGAATACTAGAGTGGGGAGCCATTCCCTTCTCCAGGGGATCTTCCCTATCCAGGGATCAAACCCAGGTCTCCAGATCTAGGGATGGAACCCAGGCAGATTCTTTACCATGAGTCATCATGGAAGCCTTTGAAATTCAGTGCATACCAATAAATTGAGTGTGACCCCCTTTGAAGAAATGATTCCCTAAAATTCTTTAAAGCATGATTACTTCCAGCTTATTTTTCTTATAACTCTATATCCTATGACTATCCCATTGGGGAAGAATAGTTGTTTTGGAAATGTATGTAGTAGTTAAATTTTAGACAAAGGTAATTGAGAAACAAGGGCAGGATATGAGTAGACTGAGAGCAAGAGGAAGATAAGAGCTGATCAGAAACTGCTGGACATATTATGTAGGACAATGAGAAGGCCAGAACATTTATAGTAAATAATTTATGTAGAGCACAGCTGGTAAATACCTCGCAGGCATGCCTTAAATGTTCCCTCCCCTTCCATGGAAGACATAGCCAATCCATCATGAATGGCAGACATAACCAATCCATCATGACATTCATTCTCCCCAAACCTTCACCCAATCTTGAGTTCTCCTCACAACCCTGGGAGATTACCATCAACTTTTGTGAGCACACAAAATGAAATTTGCCTGTCATGCCTGGGGGCAGCGAGAAGGTGGGAAGATAGGTTGAAATTAGGCAGAGAAGGGCTATGGAGTTTAAAGAATGCCAGGCAAGGAGCATTTGAATAACTTATTTACATTTCAGACTCTGTTGACAAAATGACTGGCTATCCTCCTCTGTGAAACAATAGCAGTAGATATTGATCTCAGGCTGCTATTATTTGTTTTCATGCCTTAGTTCTAAAATCACCAAAGGCCCCTTTTTTTATTCTTTTCATGTGCCCCATATATTGAAAAATGTGGTCTCCCAATTAAACTGTACTTATTAAATAGCAATGACAATATCAGCAAACAAGCATTCACTGAATATTTTTCACATGACAAGCACTGTTTAAGCAACTTACATTTATTAATTTTTTAAATCTTCACAACAACCTTACAAGGTAGGTACAATTACTGATCTCATTTTATAGTTGTAAAATAGAGACAGAAAGTAAACATTTTGTAGCTGGTAAGTGGTGTAATCAATACCTTTCTCATTGTTCAATTTTAACTGTGTAAAGTCCAAGCATAATTTCTGATTAGAAGGAGATAACCAAAAGTACAGTGGTGGTTTCCAAGGTCTGGGAGAAAGGGGGAAATGAAAGTTAATGTTTAATAGGTATAGAGTTTAAATTTTACAAGATGAAGAGTTCTAGAGATGGATGGTGGTGATGGTAGCACACCATTATAAATGTGTTTAATATGCCAAACTATACACTTAAAAATGGTTAAGTTGGTGAATTTTATGTTATGTATGAGTGCGTGCATGCTGACTTGATTCAGTCATGACTGACTCTTTTTGACCCTATGGACTGTAGCCCACCAGGCTCCTTTGTTGGGATTCTCCAGGAAGAATACTGGAGTGGGTTGCCATACCCTCCTCCAGGGGGATCTTCCTGACCCAGGGATTGAACCCACATCTCTTATGTCTCCCATACTGGCAGGCATGTTCTTTACCACTAGTACCATCTGGGAAGGCCCATGTTAGGTATCAGTTCAGTTCAGTCACTCAGTCATGTCCGACTCTTTGCGACCCCATGGACTGCAGCACGCCAGGCTTCCCTGCCCATCACCAACTCCCAGAGTTTACTCAAACTCATGTCCATCAAGTCAGTGATGCCATCCAACCATCTCCTCCTCTGTCATCCCTTCTCCTCCTGCCTTCAGTCTTTCCCAGCATTAGGGTCTTTTCCAATGAGTCGGTTCTTCACATAAGGTGGCGAAAGTATTGGAGTTTCAGCTTCAGCATCAGTCCTTCCAGTGGATATTCAGGACTGATTTCCTTTAGGATGGACTGATTGGATCTCCTTGCAGTACAGGAGACTCTAAAGAGTCTTCTCCAACACCACAGTTCAAAACCATCAATTCTTTAGTGCTCAACTTTCTTTATAGTCCGGCTCTCACATCCATATGTGACTACTGGAAAAACCATAGCTTTGACTAGATAGACGTTTGTTGGCAAAGCAATGTCTCTGCTTTTTAATATGCTGTCTAGGCTGGTCATAGCTTTTCTTTCAAGGAGCAAGCGTCTTTTAATTTCATGGCCGCAGTCACCATCTGCAGTGATTTTGGAGCACAAGAAAATAAAGTCTCTCACTGTTTCCATTGTTTCCCCATCTATTTGCCATGAAGTGATGGGACCAGATGTTATGTATCTTTTACCACAAAAATATAAGGGAAAAAGGAGTTAACCAGGGTTTCCAACATAAGTTGGTGGAATTCTGGCCAGAAACAAAAAAATTTGCTATATTAGTTTGATTGCGCAACAGGTCAGGGATAAATGCACAGTTTTCTGGCAGATTCTTCATTTAGAAGAATTAGATTTAAATAGCCAGGAGACCCCATTTTTCTTTAAAGAGTGCAAAGATCTGAAACCCTAGACTGGAATCTGCTGACTGGACACTCAATTCTCTAGTTCCTAGGAAGGTAGGGGGTGTTCAGCGAGGAGAATAATACATTTTATAGTGGGGAAGCCACAAGCCCAAGGTTAAGGGCCTCTGCACTAGAATTGCACTGAAAGCTGGCGTCACCATTTCTTCACTTTGCCATGTCTTTGGCAAGTTCTTTAACATCCCAGGCTCCAGATTTCTTGTCTGTAAATGGGGTAGTAGTGATGGCTCATAGAAACTCTGGCACTTAGTGAGCCCTCAACAATACTAGCTCCTAATTCAACTTCATGGCTATGTATTTACATCAAACAATAGGGATAATACAGAATCCTGAGGCTTACTGGATCCTGCAAATGAGATAAACTGAGGTGTAAGTGCTTGACTGATGGTAAGTTTCCTCCTCTTCTTTTGTCTCCAGTATCTAGTGAGAGGGTGCCCCATAAGTGAGGACTCCCCAACATCTTGATGGATACTCAGTGGCACCCCTCTTACCATCTGTCTATCTAAACTTCTGGTGTATAAAGTGATGCTTCCTAATAGTCCTTAAGCAGCTTCAAGGGCATCATGTTTTGTAACATGAGAGGCTGCCCTGGGGTTGGCATGTCAAAGTGACCTTCACTCATGGTGTGGAGAGAGCTGGTTGCTGGGTCCAGCATTGTGTCTGCTTCAAATACTTATTGATTACATGATTCTGAGCTGTTCAGGATTTGGGGCTTCTTTGTTTTGTGTTGCAGCTGATTTTTCTTCTTGACAACCTCAGGCCTCTGAAATAAGATGTTTAAAATAATTTGTTCCTCCCTACTGTGAAGGAAAAACTGCCTCTGTGTGTGACAGGGCTAATGGTGGCTTGCCCCACTGTTAACTTGAAAGGATGGTGCTGGACTGTGACTCTTAGAGGTCACAGATGTCAAAGTCTTTAACCATCTGTGGCTTGCCCAGAGCGATGGAGCTCAAAGAATCACCTAGGAGCCAACTAGAGCCACTGGAACATCCCATTTAAGTGCATATTTTCTCCCTTGTCCTTCTCTCCTAGCAACTGTATGACTCAAATACTACTCAAAGTATTAATTCTCTGTAATTTATACACTTGCCTGTGATATTATTACTGCCCAATTGCTCATGTTGATCTTCAGAGGGTGGAACCCCAAAGAATATCTATGGGGAACCGAGGCTGTACTTTGGAAAAAGAATATCTTTATTAAGTTCCTTTTATTAAGTATGCATCACATGGTCCAGCCATTTGACCCACAATCTCTGCTTTTTTTTCTCCCCAGCACTGGCTTGAACCTAACAAGTCCATCTCCAAGCAAATGAAATGTAAGTGTCAATCTGTGGGTTCGCTTTTGGTATGAAATGTCCAATGATAGACTCTGCTTCTTTACGAAGTTTCTCCTGCCAGGAAAGAAATGGATGGAGTTAAAGATCTGGGGGTGGGGAGGCTTCTCCCTCCCTATGAGCACTGTGTAACTTCTCCTCGCTTATTTGCTGGCTTTGGTGCTCCCCATGGTCACTATTCCTAGAGGCCTGTGTCTCTCCCCATCCCCACCATCTTACCCTCATGTTTCATGGTCGAACAGGGGCACAGGTGTCTAGTTCCCCTTTGATTGTGGGGTTTGGTAGTAAATGGTTCAGAGTGGAAAGTCAGTGTTGTGGGGGGATGGTAAGAGGGGCTGGTGTATTTTGAAATTAAAATCTTGCTGATAACGTTAATGAAGACTGAAGTATTCTTGTCCACCCCTCAAGCTCCCCAGTATACTTTCCTGAGTAATGTTTTCAAGCTCTGGTGCTGTGACCTGCCTCCCCTCCTCCCCCGATGAGCTCTTGGAAAAGCTGGTTTGGGAGACATCTCTGTAGTGCATAGAATATCTGGCCATCCACTTGGGGGCATTGTGAATAGGGTGTTGACTGCTGGTCTTGGGTGGCATGCTGTTTTGTCCTGGTCACCTGTGCTAGGCTGTAGTCAACCTGCTTTTACTTATGGTTTAGAGGAGAACTTCTGAAATGCACCTCAGAAATTCATTGCCTGCCCTGGAGTCCATTTATCCCTTCATGTCAACTTTCCCAGGGCTCTAAAATGTGGGTGATAAGTCAATTTCTCATCAGAGATCAGGTTAGCATATATTAGGTCACTAGTCATCATTCAAGGGAGTCTTTTCTTTTTTTAAATATGAAGAAATTATTTGAGGCAAGGTTTTTAAGTAAGAGAAGGAAGAAACTGAATTATGATGGCAAACTAGTAACCAACATATCAATTCCTTAACTCTTTCCTTTTACCCTCCTGCTTTCTCCCTTTTCTGTCCTCACTCAGACCTCTGTCTGTCTGTCCCTTCCCTTTCTTTTCCTGTCTCTCAAGAATAGACTCTGTCTGACCAGTGCAGGACTCACAGCCAGCCGGGCTGTTCAGGCTAGCACCCAGAACTGCTGTGGGCGAGTGATGCTGCAGGGAGAGGGCAAGAAAGATGTGTGAGGTGCAGGCAAGGGGCAGCAATGCATGGAAAGTTCAGAGAAGTCAGCCCCTTGAGGTGAGGCTGGAACAGAGTTGGGACAACCATCCAAGATTAAGTAGCAGGACACAGGTACCAGGGAGCTCTGTATAGAATGACATGTAGGCTAATGAGAATAAACTAATTTATCTGAGAAAAAACTAGCTGATTCTTGGCTTTTATCCCTTAACTACTTTATCCCTTAAAGCTTTAATATTGTTTTTATATATTTTAAAATATTTAGGCAAATTTCCAGTAAAGTTATTTTTAGTAAATGGTTCTTTGACTTTGGTTCTTAAATGTCATGAAATAGTTTCCTTAAGCCACACACATTTTTAAAATATAACATCTATAAAGTAAGATGTATTTCAGTACTTAATAGAAGAGAAAATTTTAAATGGGTGAAGATTTTTCTGCTTAAGAGCTTTGTATCTACAATTAGTAAATCTGAACAACCAACTCAGAATATATAATGTTTTGTAAAAATAGTTTCAAGATTGACATATGACTACTGGCTGGTTTTAATCTAACGACAAATAGAATCTGAATTTGGAAAAATAATTGTGTAAAATTCAGTTTCTAACCAGACATGGTGACTCACTGATTCTAGGAACTAGTAAGGTTCTTACCCGAAGGGTAAGGGTCTTACCTGTTACCTGGTCCTCTGTTGTATTGTTAAGAACATTAGCAAACAAAAAATTATGTAATTTTTCTCAAGATCACAAGGCTAGTTTTGTGGTTGTTGATGATGTCTTTTAGTATCAAGAATTTATTGTTTTCTTATACATATGTCCTAGAAACAGTCACTATAATGTAAATAAGGAAAAAATTTAAACTAAGGCATATAGACTGTTAACCCAGAAAAACTGGGTCCAACCAATCCATGGAACTCATCCATGAATTTATCAATGCATCTGGTTGCAGAACCCCAGGCAGCTTCCTCTTTGGTTGTTGTTCATTCGTTGTGTTCAGCTTTTGCAACCTCATGGACTGCAGCACGCCTGGCTTCCCTGTCCTTCACTATTCCTGGTGTGCTCAAATTCATGTTCATTGAGTCAGTGATGCTATATAACTATCTCATCCTCTGCCTCCCTCTTTTCCTTTTGCCTTCAATCTTTCCCAGCACCAGGGTCTATTCCAGTGAGTCAGTTCTTTGCATCAGGTGGCCAAAGTATTGGAGGTTCAGCTTCACCATCAGTCCTTTCAAAGCATCAAGTCCATTCAGGCTTGATTTCTTTTTTAGGATTGACTGATTTGATCTTACTTTGGTTGTGGATATGCAGTTTATATTCTGACTGCCTTTGAGGAGGTAGTAAGAGAATAATTCCTTCAATGAAGAATTTACTCCATTCCCATCTCACTCATGAGTGATAACCAGCTTTCCAGTCCTTTGCCCTGACCTCATTAAGATCCCTCAGACTATGTGGATTACCAGAGTAGTCAGGAGACCAGCTCTCCTGATGAATAAACTTTCTACAAAATCGTTATTATATCTTACTAGTATTTTTAAAAATAATTTTTTGATAGTATCACGCTTGTGGTTTTTCTAGCAGTTCAGAAAAGTTTAAACTATTTCCTTTCTCTTCTCCCTTATATCTCCATGCTTACTTCAAAGAGATAACTAACAATATTTATATATCCTTCTGGGAATTTTTCTTTACATATAAGTTCCCCCAACTTATATAAGCCTTTTGTAAACAAAAATGAGATCAGTCTCTATACATGACTCTTCACCTTGTCATTGTCTTAATAATTTTAGAGTTTTTAAATCAAAATGAGTGATTGATGATTAACTTCATTTAAAAAATGGTTTTCATGAATTTCTTAGTGGTCCAGTGGTTAGGACTCTGAGCTTCCAATGCAGGGAAGTTGGGTTCTATCCCTGGTCAGGGAATTAAGATCCTGCATGCTGTGTGGAGCAGGTAAAAAATGAATAAACAAAAATTTTAAAATGGTTTTCTGATACTTAATTGTATACATCTGTGTGATTTACTTATTAATGAACATCAACATTGTTTATAGTCTTTTCCTATTATAAATTATGCTGTAGTAAACATGCTTATATGTATATTCTTGCATATTGTCCATCTGTACTAGAATTTCCTAAAAATAGAATTGTTGGATCAAAAAGAATATACATTTAATCTTTCCTTAGAGATAAATACCCATCCAAAGAGCTTATAGTAATTTACTCCTCTAATGTTACATGAGAGTTCTTATTTCCCCCAAATCTTGTTAAAAATAAGTATCATCAAACTTAACTTTTACGGTGACCTCAAATCTATTAGGAAAGTGAAATATTTGATTTAAAAAAACTGGACAGTCATTAATTATAAATTTTAAAATTGAGAAACTTCTTAAACTAGTCTTATTTCTCCTCTGAACTTAGGAGTTACTTTAAATTTGGCTTTTTAAATGAATACACGGTAAAACTGGCTTCTTTTTGTTCTATTGTGGTGTGAATTTTTAACACACAGATTTGTGCAACCATCTTCACAGTCAGGATACAGAACACATCTCCCCAAAAACCTTACTTTTGTGGTCCTTTTGTAGTTACTCTCCACTCCCCAAACAACTAACAACCACTGATCTATTCTCTGTCAATATAGTTTGTATCTTTTGAGAATGCCACAAAGATTGAGTCATACAGTTTGTAATCTTTTAAAACTGGCTACTTTAACTCAGCATGAATAACTCAAATTTATCCAAGTTCCTGTATTTACCAATATATGATACAGAAAATTAAAAGAATAGTTGGTCTTTGAAAAAAATCAAGAAAAATTGATGAACCTCTAGCAAAACTCATGAAGAAAAAAAGACACAAACTACCAATATCAGGAACAAAAGAGGAGATGTCACTACAGACCCCACAGAAAAACTCTAGGTATGTAAGTTTGACAGTTCCTCAAAACCCACAAATTACCAAAGCTCACCCAATATGAAATACAAAATGTGAGTAGTTTTACAAGTAAAGATACTAGATTTAAAACCTTCCTGAAAGAAAATCTTCTGCCCACTTGCTGCTATTTTTGTTGCTGCTGGAACCCCTTTTCTTGCTCTTCAGGCCTTAACTAGGAGCTTCTAAGTTTGTGCTGATGTCCAGGTATCTCTGAGTTCTGTCCAGGGGACACAGAAGAGAATATGTGATGATCTCAACACTGGTTCGCTGATCCTTTTAATTCTTATCTTTTTTTCCAATCTTCCTGCTATTGTTTACTTTCCAGAGACCTCAAATTGCTGCTGCACTGTATTCTGTCCAGGTATTATAGCTGCAGTCAATACAAGAAACAGGATGGGGTGTAATTAGTCCATACTGCCCAGAACTGAAATTTTAAAGTCAACTTTTAATCATTCCTGTATATTAGGTAAGAATTTAGATAGGCTTTATAATTTACTTGGGAAGCATTGAAGGAATATCTTTCTCATTTCCCTTTTCTATCATTGTATCCATAGGTACAAATGTGGAGTGAGCTGGTGATTATTTTTTTCTTTCTAAACTACTCAGATAATAGACTGCCTGTAAGCAAAGTATTAAATGAAGTGCATATTTTGAATGTTTTGTTTTCAGAGTCCTTGCTTTCCATGCAGGAATGTTGCTATGTACACACTGACTTCTCGCTTCAAACCTACTAGCTTTTAGCCTTGTCCCCATGACTCTGGAATGTAGCCCAATATGTATATATGTAGAGACACACATCAAGAGGACAAAAATTGTATGTCCTATAGGATCTATATAATCACACAAATTATACACGCATGTAAAGGTTTTAAAAAGTTATTATGACTCAGAAGTATGGAAGTGAAGTGAAAGTTGCTCAGTCGTGTCCAGCTCTTTGCAAACCTATGGACTAATACAGTCCATGGAATTCTCCAGGCCAGAGTGGGTAGCCTTTCCCTTCTCCAGGCAGAAGTATGGAAATGGAATCTTATTTCCCCATTATTGAATTCCACTTGCTGTGTACCCCTGTCTCCTCTGAAAAGTTTAACCTTGTTACTTCAGGGTAACTCAGGATCTGCCAGTTTAGTATTTGATCTCTTTCAGCAAATTACTTAGTGAATTCATAATTTAAATATGAAAATGCATACCCTATGTTGTCCTCCTCCACAAACAGTATCATGTGGCACGAGAGGCAAACTTAGCATCCATCGTGGCTGCAAGGGTGACGTCTCTCAAGCCCAGAATCCTCTGAGTCCTGCAGGACTCTTGTGTCTTACATGATTTGGCCTCTGGTTGCTGGCACCGCTCCCACTGCATCCTCTCTGGATGCAGTGGTGCCACTAGAGTGTGCGCTGGCATGTGCTGCTGAGACCTCTGGCTCCTGCCATGGTCTTGACCTTCACGGCTATAGGCTATAGACTCTGCCCTCCTGTGGTCCCCACTGCACGTCTCTTTCACTGGTTGCATCTCAGCACATCTGTATTCACCACTGGGACAAGCTGAAATTGCTTAGCCTCTTCCATGCCATGCTTCAGCCTCAGGGTTGAAACTTGGCACGCTATCTATAAGGCTCACTCTCTGCTTAAACATGTCATGCTACCATTTCCTTGGTGTGCTCCAAAGTTCCAAAGGATCACTTTCCCTAAACTCTGGGATTTCTTTGTCTTGCCCCTACCCTTCAATCTGTTAGCCAAGCCTAGGGTGCTGAGGGATCTGAATTCCTTCTCAGAGCTCCAATAAAACATCTTAACCTTGGTTACGTCCTATCTGGACCTCTCCAGGTTCTCCACCTGCCTTTCTTCCCTACCCCTTTCCAACAACTAATATGGCTTTTAACCTTTGATATAAAATTAACGTTCTAATACAATAGCTTTTTTATATACAAGCAGTTACAGTTTCTCAAATGTAATAAAAAAGAAGTGCTATTATTTATAATAGCAATAACAAGTAAAAACAAATTTCTTATAATGTGTAAGATCTATATAAATAAAACTATGAAATTTTACTGTGGAGTTACTGTAGCTAAGAGAGCTCAATAAATGCAGACTTCTCATGTTTCAGGTTAATATTAATGAAATCAATTTGTCACATATTAATATGTACATTCAATAATTTTTCACATCACAGTTTCAATCAGGTTCTCTATGGCATTTAACAAATTGATTCTAAGGCTTATTTGCAAAATAAAATGCTCAAAAGTAACCAATAAATATGCAAAAAAGAACAATGAACAATGATGGAGTGCTTGTTCTATTAGATAGCAAATCAAGGACTATGAGCTATAGTAATTAAAAGAGGCCTCATGATAGACTCATAAAGTAATTAAGATAGAGTTAGGAATAGGAAAAGAATCAGTAGAACAGAGAAAAACAGTCCCATTATGTTTGGAAATATAGGTTGTAAGAAAGGTTATATTTCATATCAGAAATACAAAGATTCAAGGTATAATTTTAGGGTTGCATGTTCACTTGGGGAAAAACTAAAGCCATCCTTCACATCATGCATGGGATTAATAACAAATGAATTCAAAAGCTAAATATATTTAATAATTTATAGGAAGTTTAGGTAAAAATTTAGGAGTGTTTTATTTTTTAGCCTTGTTAGAGGATGTCAGACATGACTTAGTGACTAAATAACAACAGAGGGTTATACAATAAGCAAGTGATTTGCTATTAATCTATTAAAATAGAGAAGGATAATTGAAAAAATTGTGATATTTCAATTGCTAAGCATCAAAGATTATGATAAAACTAACACTATTGAAGAGACTGTTCTTTTCCCATTGTGTATTTTCTGTTCCTTTGTCATAAATTAATTGACTGTATATGGGTGGGTTTATTTTATGGCTCTCTCTTCTGTTCCATTGGTCCATGTGTCTGTTTTCATGCAAATACCGTATGGTTTTAATTATTATAGCTTTGCAGTAGAGTTTAAAATCAGGGAGCATAATGCCTTCAACTTTATTCTCCTGTCTCAAGATTTTTTGGGGGGGTTATTTGGGGTCTTTTGTGGCCCTATACAAATTTTAAGATTAAACATTTTCTGTTAAAAAATGTCATTGGAATTTTGATAGGAATCGCATTGGATCTCTAGATTGTTTCAGGTAGTATGGATATTTTAACAATATTAATTTTTCTAATCTATGAGCACAGAATATCTTTCTATTTATTCGTGTCACCTTCAAATTTTTTCCTTACTGTCATGTAGTTTTCAGTATACAAGTCTTTCACTTGTTTGGTTAAATTTATTCCTAGGTGTTTTATTCTTTTGATACAACTATAAATGGAATTGTTTTCTTAATATCCATTTCCAGTAGTTTGTTATTAATTTTATAGAATCACAGCAGATTTTTCTGTATTGATTTTGTATCCTGCAACATAAATGAATTCACTCATTAGTTCTAATAGTTTTTTGGTGGAGTCTTCAGGGTTTTCTCTATATAACATCATGTCACCTGAAAGTAAGGACAGTTGTACTTCTTCCTTTCCAACTTCAATTCAGTTCAGTCTCTCAGTCGTGTCCGACTCTTTGCGACCCCATGAATCACAGCACGCCAGGCCTCCCTGTCCATCACCATCTCCTGGAGTTCACTCAAACTCATGTCCATCGAGTCAGTGATGCCATCCAGCCATCTCATCCTCTGTCGTCCCCTTCTCCTCCTGCCCCCAGTCCCTCCCAGCATCAGAGTCTTCCTTTCCAACTTGGATGCCTTTTATTATTTTGCTTGCCTAATTAGTGTTGTAGGACTTCTAATACTATGTCAAATGAAAGTTATAAGAGGGATTATCCCTGTCTCATTCCTTATCTAGAAGGAAGAGCTTTCAGCATTTCACTGTTGAATATACTAGCTGTTGTTGTTCAGTTGCTAAGTTGTGTCCAATTCTTTGCAAACCCATGGACTGCTGCAGCACACCAGGTTTCCTTGTCCCTCACTATCTCCCAGAGTTTGCTCAAACTCATGTCCACTGAGTCAGTGAAGCCATCCAGCCATCTCATCCTGTCACCCTCCTATCCCCCTGCCCTCAATCTTTCCCAGCTTCAGAGTGTTTTCCAATGTGTCAGCTCTTCGCATCAGGTGGCCAAAGTATTGGAGCTTTAGCATCAGTCCTTTCAATGAATATTCAGGGTTGATTTCCTTTAGGATTAACTGGTTTGATCTCCTTCCTGTCCAAGGGACTCTCAAGAGTCTTCTCCAGCACCGCATTTTGGAAGCATCAGTTCTTTGGTGCTCAGTCTTCTTTATGGTCCAACTCGCTCATCCATACACAACTACTGGAAAAACTATAGCTTTGACTATATAGACCTTTGTCAGCAAGTGATGTCTCTGCTTTTTAATATACAGCCTAGGTTTTTCATAGCTTTTCTTCCAAAGAGCAAGCATCTTTTATTATCTGTAGCTTGTCACAAATGGCCTTTATTGTGTTGAAGTATGTTCCCTTTATACATACTTTGTTGAGAGTTTTTTTAAAGATCATAAATAGATTTGAGTTTTATACATCTATTCAGATAGTAATATGATTTTTATTCTTTATTTTGTTCATGTGGTGTATCATATCAGAAGTATTTTTTTGTAATTATGGAGTCAAATAGGATTTCCTAAGGAAAACATCAAACCCAGAAGTAACAAAGCAAAATGCTAACAAATTTATACAAAATTTAAGTGTTTGTACTAGAATATTTGGTTTGTTTTCTCTACAGAGTCGATTCCTAGTAAATATTTGTTGGATGAATGATTATAAAATGAATTATAAATGAATTAAAATACAAGCAAAATAATGGGAAGAACATTTGTCAAGTATATAAAAAGTAGTAATATGCAGACTATAAAAAGTCGATGCTATAAGCCCAAAGAAAAACTCAGTAGAAAAATGTGAAAAAAAAACACATAGAAGGAATAAAAATAAGTGGGCGATAAACTTATAAACAGATGTTCAACATCGTTAGTAACAAGGAAAATACAAATTAAAACAAAATATTTTTATACTGCTATTCAGTCACTTCAGTTGTATCTGACTCTTTGCCACCCTATGGACTATAGCCCACTGGACTCCTCTGTCCATGGGATTCTCCAGGCAAGAATACTGGGTTGCCATGCCCTCCTCCAGGGGATCTTCCTGACCTGGGGATTGAACCTGCTCTCTTATGTCTCCTACAGTGGAAGCCAGATTCCTTACCACTGAGTTACCAGGGAAGCCCTTATTTTACCAGGAAAATTGTAAATATTGATAATAGCCAGTCAATGAGGATGAGGGTAACACTTCTGGTGGGAGTATATAAACTGGTAAAGCCATCTGGGAGGGAAATTTGGCTGTATCTTTCAAGATTAAAAATCCCTGTCTTTGGTACAAGGTCATTTCTGTGAGTCTGTTGACAGCAAAATTTATTCCAGCATGTGTATATATTATGCAAGGATGTCCATTGTGTCCATTGGAATACTGCTTATCACACTGGGAACTGGAAGGAATAAAAAGCTTAGAAGTTTTGGCCAGGCTAAATAAATTATGTGGAGTGCATGTAGTCATTTAAAGAAAAAAAACAGACATATTTTATTGACACCAAAATATTTATTAGATATATAGTAGAGTTTAAAAAGCAAGTAAAATACCAAGTATAGAATGATCATGAATGAAAATATAAAGATCATTATATGGAAATAAATACATATTATCTATATGACTATGAAAATGCACAGAAGACGGACTAAATAGATGTATACTGACTGTAGTTACCTCTAGGAAAGAGAATGAAGTAGACAGAGGTGAGGCCCTCATGTCTTACTACATATAGTTACATTTTACATTTACATTTCATCTTTTCAGTGAGAATATATTCATATATCACTTGATAATAAAGAGAGAACATAAAAGGGGAGGGAGCTTTATGCAAAAGTCAAGAAAGGAGTAAAGATAGGAAGAAAGGAATCAAAATGCATTATGTATTAAGCATGTACTGCAGAAATAGAGACCTGGATGAAAGAAAGCCCACTTAGTCTTCTAAACAGACTCTTTGCTTAATCCTGGCTGGTGCCTAGTTAGACCAGGAGAAGAGTTAAAATCTTATTCTTGCTCTATATATCAAGTACTATGGTGCCACCAAGCACTGTGAAGGGATAAAGGTTCTTGGAAATGGCTTCTGCATGCAAATCAGGGTGCAGAGAACCCCATTCTCTGTATAACGCATGGATTTGGGTTCAGCCATAAGAACACTGTTGAGTCAAGTTGCTGGCTGATATCTTTGGTGCTTCCTCCCCAAAGTTATGATTGTTTTTCATGGAAGCCTGAGATGGTTTATAATTTGTGTTTCTGGTAATATTTATGACACTTTATGCTTGTGTATCATTCCTTGGTTTTCCAGTAGTCCTGGGGGCTAATATAATTTTGTTAATAGGGAGCATGTACTCTGCTGTAGCACAGACAGAGGGTACCAGGAGCATTTCCTGGTGGCTCAGGGGTAAAGAACCCACCTGCCAGTGCAGGAGATGTGGGTTCAATCCCTGGATTGGGAAGATCCCCTGGAGGAAGGCATGGCAACCCACTCCAGTATTCTTGCCTTGGAAATTCCATGGGCAGAGGAGCCTGGTGGGCTACAGTCCATGGGATTGCAAAGAGTTGGACACGACTGAGAAACTCTGCGTGCACGCATACACCAGAAGCATAGATTTTGCTCTGGTGTCAGGAACAGGAGAACAGCCCCAGGTCCATACCCAGTCATGGGACTCATTTGGATGATAATTCTATTCTTCCAATTATTCCCTTTGCTATTAGTTCCTAAGGCTGCGAAAACAAAGTACCATACAACGGCTGGTTTAAAACAATAGAAATTGATTCTGCCACAGTTCTGAAGGCTAGAAGTCTGAAGTCGAGGTGTCAACAGGGCCGTACTCCCTCTGAAGGCTCCTCTCACTCTTGAAGATCGCTGGCCAGCCTTGGCATTCCTTCCTCAGCTTGAGGCTGCCTCACTCCAGTGTCTGCCTCCATTTTCACATTGCCTTCTCCTTATGTTTCTCTGTGTCTGTATCTTAATTTCCCCCTCCATCTTTTATAAAGGATATCAGTCACTGGATTTAGGGCTCACCCTAACCCAGTATGGGGCTTCCCAGGTGGCACTGGTGGTAAGACGTGAGACTTGGGTTCAGTCCCTGGGCTGAGAAGATCCCCTGGAGAAGGGCACGGCAACCTGCTCCAGTATTCTTACCTGGAAAATCCCATGGACAGAGGAGCCTGGTGAGCTACAGTCCATAGCATTGCACAGAGCTGGACCCAACTGAAGCGACTTAGCACACATGCACACAGGCTAACCCATAAGGACCTCATCTTAATTAATTGCATCTTCAAAGACCCTGTTTCCAAATGAGGTCACATTCAGGGATTTCAGGTTTCTATGAAATTTGGGGGTTACACTACCCAGCTCACTGCACCAAGCACCCCAATTTAGATTTCCCACACCCTTTATCATTCCTATTTACTGTTTGGGTAGCCTTCATGATTTTGTTTTGTGGCTCATTTCTTCTCCTTTGTATATGTGTTATTCTTTGTTGACCTTGATCATATGTTCTGACAGTAAAACTTCAAACATTTTACTTCTTCAAACACGCCTTGGACTGTAGCCCCATCTCTAGATCTTTTGGGGCGACCTGGCCTGTTGTCCTCAGGCATATAGATATACTCATCTAATCCCTAGTATTTAGTTTGGAAGATTTCTTTACTTGGTCCATGGCTTACTATAAGCCTCTGCAAGTGGTAAGTTCATAATAAATGCTTGTTGTCTAGAACCAAACTGCTCCTTTTAGAGAGCAGGCAGAAGAATTTAAACTGCCATATTCTTTAAAGACAAAGTAAAACTCACACATCTGAACAAAACCCCTTGCATCAGTCAAGTGCGTAACACTAAGTCCCCAGCTGCTGTGGTTTAGTTTTGGCTGGTTTCGCCCTCTTCAGTTTTCTTCTCTCCAGTGCTTCTTTCCAGCTTTAGGGGCAGGTTTTTTTTATTCTCATCATAGCTTAGTAGGTTTGGCCAACTGTCTTTCTTTCTCCCAGGTTTGACTATTTCATCTAAAACTTCTTTTTTTTTTTTTTTTCCTTCTCTGAAAAAGTCCATTTATAGGCAGTTTGGGCCTATAAATAATTTCCACATTGTGTTCTTTCTTTATTTTACAACATGGATAGAAATAATGATAACAAAAGTAATGACAAAATACCTAAAATTTATAATGTACAATTCTAATTGATTTGCACATTTGGTAAGCCATGGGTTTCTAATTTTTAATAGTGTGGTTGGTGGTGACATGGATGTCACTTTGATTGAGTACAATGTTATGCTTTGGGGACGACCCAGCACTTCTTATGGAAGAGAGGGAATGTGGCAGGAATGGTGGAGAAAGTGGAGGAAAAGGAGCATCCTCCAGCGGAAGCCTTTATGGCACCAGGGAGATACTTTCAGGGCTTCCTTTCTCCTTCCAGAGTGCCCATGTTGTTTCATAATGGGTGATGTGATTCAAAACTTCATGTGTTGGCAGCACAAAAGTCGAAATGATAATTGTGATGGGCCAAGAGAGTCCATGCTTGGTATATGAATCCTAGAGGTGGTTCAAATCTGGGTCAACTGGGTTAGGAAAGCTCTATTCATTTCTGTTTCCCTTTGGCTGGAAATACTTTATAACGCCTCATTTTTAGATGCATTTTTGTGGTAAGAAAAAACACCTCAGTACCAAGTTACATAAGTAATTTTGCATTTTGCTGTTGTAATAATAATTATTATTATTACTAGTTGATTTATACCAACCAACATTACTCCTGAGGGGCCAGTGAGTTACACAACATCTGCAGCAAGCAGGCACCTGGATCTCCTGCCTTTGGTTTCATGTACTTTTACTAACTTTTTTTGACTGAAATTCTCAGGTCCTGCACCCTAGTCCCAGGCAGCAAAGTTCCTCTTTAGAAGCAGAACTGCCAAAAATCTCTTCATCTGGGCACCTGTTTCATGAGTATTCCATCCCTACTCCTTCCTAAGAAATGACAGTCCCCCTCTCTCCCTTTGAACCAAGATATGTGACTTAGGTCAAGTTAAAAGACTCTACGACATCCACATGGGTTTCTTCTTCAACCTCTAGGGTGATAGTAACTCCTCTGGTTTGAGTGTGAAGGTCTCAGGCAGTCTGCTGGGCACTCTACTTCATGAACTGGTGTCATCCTCATCATGGTCTCTGTTAACAGGACCCCTGGGCCAGACCCAACCTGCCCTCTGGTTTTGTATGGCCATACCATAGGCTGGGAGTAGGTTTCATATTTTTAAATGGTCAGAAGGAAAGAATATTTTGTGACATGTGTATTAAATTCAGATTTCAGTGTTTTATTAGAACACATCATGCCATTTGTTTACATCATGTCTGTGGTTGCTTCTACCCTGCAACTTCTGATGGAAGTAGTTGAGATAGCCGCCATGATGCCAGCAAAGTGAAAAATAATTACTCTCTTACCCTTTATAGAGAAATTTCACAGATCCTTACTTTTAGGTGGTTGGTTGCATTCTTATCCCCATTTTGCAGATGAGGAAATGAAAGTTGAGAGTTTTAAGTTTATACCAACTTGTTCAAATGGTGAACTTGAGATTAGGCATGTTGAATATCAAAGTCCCTGATGGAGCTTCTCCTGTGCAGCACAGGCAGTCAGAGAATTCCAAGAACAAGTATTTGTGAGGCAGCTTCTCAGCACTCCAGTGTCCCCCAAAAGAGTGCTTAGAGGGTGACTTCATTCTCCCCATGCGGGTGTGGGTGTGTGTGTGGGTGTGGATGTGCCTGTGCCTGTGTGTGTGTGTGATTAAAACATAAGAGAGAGCTATAACAGGAGGAAGATGAGTTAAAGAAATGTTTTTAATCTCTGCTTTGGAAGTAGAGGAGGTGCAGTACCAGTAACATCTTGGAGGCTGCTGCATGTCATTTCAGTCAAAAAGGGATGGAGGGATTACCTGTGCCATTGATGATGATAGTAACAGTTGTCACTTAATGGTAATAATCATTTCCAACTAGAAGAGAGCAGTTGTTAAGAGAGCAGTTCTCTGTGGCTGGTTCATTTGAGTTACAGTTTGTTATGAGCAATGCTTTGCCCTTTCGGCACGCAGCGCCTTTTTCCACATACTCAGAAAGAGCATGTGCTCCCGAGCTGTTTCATCACCGAACGTGGCTCATCAGTGTCCCTTTGCACTGCTGCCCAATGGAGACGTGGGGTGTGGCCCTCAGCTCTCAAGCTAAAGCCCCTGAAAGGACCTGGGAGGGACTTTTGATTAGGAATAAAAAGGTGTCAGTTGTGCTGAACAGGCCAAGGACCCCTGATGCCTGCCTGATGTCCTTTGAAAAGTAAGCCTCTTACTTGCAGTGCTAGGGGTCCTTTCTGCAACACCAAACCCTTTGCAGTGGTTTTTCCAGAGTCTGAAAGTCTGAAAAATGGATCACACTTCTGTTTTCAAGAGTCCCAGAGGGAGGCATGAGAGACACATTCTTAGGTATAAGTACTGTCCTGACAAATGCCTGTTGGAGCCAGGGGTGCTCTGCTTTAACTGCTGTTGAACAGAGTTGGGGTGGGGGAGGTGTGTGGTGGGGTGGTTCATAGCTGTCAGCCAAAATGTGCATGAGAAGTAACATGAGTTTATATGTATGTTCCCAAAGTTATGTTTTTCTATTGTTCTTTATAATGATTGGAGGAAGACCACTGTATTTTAAGAAAAATTGCTGAGGTATGTTTCACCAGCCAAAAAAGAGTTTCACCTATTTATTTTTACAGGATTTGAGGATGGTTACTGGTTAAAAGTCCCTGGAGATGGGAAGGGCAACCCACTCCAGTATTCTTTCCTGGAGAATTCCATGGACAGAGGAGTCTGGCAGGCTACACTCCATAGGGTCACACAGAGTCGAATAGGACTGAAGCGACTTAACATGTTTGCATGCTGATTAAAAATAGAAAGTCTTTTTTTTATTTGCATTTTCACCGGGGAGGCTGCTCACCTAACCGTTTCTTATCCCTATCCTCATTTCTGGGCAAGATCTCAAAGTGGAGATGAAGTCTGTCTCTGCTTTGTAAACGGTTGTTCCTCTCCCCATGTTCTCACTGTTAACAAACCACCCAAATGACAATGCCCTGGGATCTGCTGATGCAAAAAAGGAGCCCCTGAGCTTCCCTGCGGTGGCACTTGGGCTCCCCAGCCTTTGTCTGGCAGGTAACAAAGGGTTGTGCCAGAGGAGCCCTGCTGTTCTTGGGGCGATTACCTGCTCCCAGCATTTTAAAGTGGATTTTACATTTTTCCCTACTCTGCTCCTCAGTGATGTTCTCATTTTTAGCACTTACATGGCTGAGTAAATGCTTTTCAGCTGTTGACTTAAGTGCAATTCAGTCTTCTTCCCTTCCCTCCCATATCAAGCCTTCCTTTTCCTTCTGTTCTTCTGTTAGGAGTGCTTACCTAAATGTGAACTTTGTTGGGATGCTGTGCCATGTGTGTGTACCAAGAACCCACTGGATCTGTCCAAACACCTCTGGGGAGGTTGACATGCCCCCCGGTGCTGTTCCCTCTTCCAAAGCAGGAAACAGAGACGTTAAGTGTCTTGCTTAAGATCACTGTCTGAAGTCTCTTTTGAGGTTTGAGCACTCCTGGTGGGCTTGGGTTTCCCGTCATCCTGTGTGCTTCTATCACTGATGCCAGAGCCTTAG